>NC_132789.1:60961349-65961349 GCF_048418805.1 Vulpes vulpes
GAACTGGGTCTAGAAAAATGTCAGGTATACAAAAATATAGTGACAGGAGAAGGGCATTCTGAGAAGCAAAAGAGCAAAGCCAGAGATGGGAGAGCATGCATAGGTATGTGTTTGGATTTAAAAAAAAGAAAAGAAAAAAGGCTGTTTCATTTAGAGGATAAGAAAAACAAGCCAAAGAGGGCCTTTGAGAGTCAGGTTGTGAAAGATAATATAATTAACAGGAATGTAATGAACCTTTTCATGAATTATTTTGTGCCCATCATATATGAAATGTACCAATAAAATCCAGGCCAGGAAAAAATTTTGTGTTGTAGCATCTACATTAAAAATTATTCACATCAGAATGAAATGAAGAGTTACTAATTCAGAGCTGGGTGTTAGAAATTTAAAGATGAAATAAACATATAAAAAGTCAATTCTAATTATTTTTTATTTCTTTCAAAACAAATAAAAAAAAGAACTTTGAGAGACAGAAATCTGAAATGTGAATAATTATCCCTCAGTATAGGGTCTTATTGGCATTATTTTGCATTATCAGTTATCCTATAAATCATAATAATTTTTACTCTGATTCAGCCATGGGCAATGGCACATAAAATAAGTAGTAGGATATTTTTTTTATGCCCGTTTAACTCATTGAATATAAAATGATATCTTTGTTTCATTTTGAAATGAACATTTTTCTATTTTCACAGTTGGAAATTATGATTGATCTTTTTTATAATGAAATTTAAATCTTACACTTTTCTTTTTTTTTTCTTTATGCATCCCAATCTCATAATCCTTGAGAAAGCCTAATTGATTTAAGAGAGGCAAGATAAAATGATTTTTAGAAGTGATATGGGACTCCTCTCTCTCACATCTACTCAGGAAATATTTCCAAATGTTTACAACCTATACCTTGTAGTAAAGTTTTAATAACAAGAACTATTGCCGTAACATTTTTAAAAATTTAAGATGTTCAATCTTGAGTGGAAAATTATTTGTTTTTACCAACAAATGTTTTCTTTGTCCTTGCTATATGCCGGGCACTGTTCTTTGGCTGGAGAGATTCAGTGGAAATCATAGAAGTCCCTTTCTTCATGAATCTTAGTTTTTATGAAGGGTAACAGATAAAATACAAAGAAACGACAAACCAGATAACCTTAGGCAGTGGTAATGGTCACAAAGACTTGTATGCTGAAACCTGTTGACACTGTTCACAAGACCCAATTACTTGCATGTTGTCCTGACATCACCTGCAGTGACAACTCGTTAGATCAGCCATGGTGGGAGCATTGACGGCCAGTGTATTGGCAAGAACTATATATTGAAGTATTCTTTTTCCTTTTCCTCTGAGAAGTCGGTGTTAAACATTTACCAACACACCACACAGTTCACAAAGAAAATAAGATAGGAAGTTGTGATGAAATATGCAGCAGGGGGGAAGGCTACTTGAGAAGGGTCAGAAAATAGGTCACATTGTACTTGATAGAATTTGTTTCTTTTTTTTTTTAATTTTTTTTTTTAAACGATATCTACCCTGTAGTTGATGGAGTGCTGGCCTCGGAGGCTGGGCCTCGGATAGAGTTAGAAGGAGAACTTCATGTTATTTTTGAAGAGTTTATAAAATATCCGGACAGGAAAGACGAGCATCAATGAAACAGCATAGCATTAATTACAAAATGATGCATCAACAAGAATAAATGATATTACAAATTAATATGTGTTAAAAGTATACAGAAAGAAAGGAAAATCTGCATTCTGTGAAGGATTCCTGGAGGCAGTCTACCTACATTGACTTTCAGAAGAAACTTGGAGATATTTTTTTTCTTGCATGTAGAAAATAAAACGTTATATCTTGGAGCGGGATGATACTCATGGCAATTTTGAATCGCAGGATTGCTAACCAAGTGGGCCATGATCTTCCATGAAAAAGCAAAGAAAAAGGGAAGATATGATCATTAAAGCTGAGCATCTATGTCCTTAGAGAGTCTTACCATGGTGAAAAGATAACACTGTTACCTTGATCCTTGAAAAGGACATTAACCATGGTCAGGACTTGTTTGTTTCTTTGGAGCTTCAGCTTTATTTAAAATATGGTTTAAAAAATAATAAAAATAAAATAAAATAAAATAAAATAAAATATCGTTTAAACAGTTTTTTTTGAAAAGCATTTCAGTCCTGACTTAAAAAAAAAAAAATCCAGCTCAACTTAACTTATTTTTCTCTAATTCTGGTGCTATGGAATTAATTAATGAAATCAGGGAGAAACATATGAAAAGGGCATCTTTGAATTATTCCCGGGTTATGAGAAAGTACAGTAATTGAGGCTAGTAACAGAATTTATCGTAGGTGTGCTGAGGGACATATATGTCAGTAATTAGCGAGTTGAAGAGCAAAATGCAACATTAGCAGGGACAGTGCATTCGGAAGAGAGTTCAATACTCTCATTTTTATCTTCCAATGCTGGCTCTAATTTAAAGCAAAAATTAAAATTTTAATTGGTTTGCATTTAAATTTCTGGGCCCAACCCAAAGCATCAAGTTTTTTGCCAGTGGGATCAAATTATGCTCTTTTAAAGTTCCTCTCTCTCAGCTTCTTGGTCTTCCCTGCTTTTCTGGTCTTGGATGAACTCTTACCCACTCGCCCATGTTGGTGGACCTTTGTGATACTTATTTTGCCTTTTCTTGAGTCTGAGGTTATAAGTTAGATCTGCCTCCTGAAATAGTGTCTTTGAGAGATTTCCTCTTTCCTCTTAATTTTTGTACTTGCTAAAAGCATTTAGTCACATAATAAATCCAATTCTGACTTCTATTTTGGCTTCTTGAGGATATAACTAGAATGAGGGAAAAAATGAGGTAAATAAAGATGGTTTTAACTCTGAATATCTTCAAATTCCTGTCACCCATACATATGCATTAATCAGTAGTGGCAAATCAAGCCATATAAATATTTTTGGTAGATAAATGGAGAGAGGAAACAAATCACCACTTTTGTCTAGGACAAATAGGTGAACTAGTCTACTAAGTAATTTATATAGTTTATATATTCTCTTTTTAACAAATATTTTTGTTTTGATAGCTTAACTATAAGACGATGCATATGGAAAACCACTCTCAAAAGGTATTACAAAAGCTCACTCACTCATGGCAAGTAATAAATGTTAACAGAGACTTTTGGTGCATTCTTCCAGAAATTACATTTATATTATATACAATATGTATCTTACATGTATTTTAATTCATATAGATACATGCATACATACACATGTGTGTTCACATATCTTTTTTAAAAGCTCAAATAGCTTTATATTATACATAATATTTACACCTTGATTATTTTATATAGTGATATTTTCATATCAATACATAGAGATATATATAACGTTTCTTAAGTACTTCATAAAATCCTATTGAAATAATCTCTTACAGGTGTCCTTTCAGGTCATTTCTAGGTCTTTGCAATGTCAAAGAGTGCTGCAATTGATGATCTTTCATGTTTATATCTTCATTATGAATGTAAGTTCTACTCAGTCATCGCCTTGTACTTTTGTATAATCCAGTACTAATGTGGCCATTTTCAATGATATGCTTCGAGAGTATAACACCTGTGGGCATTTTATTCTTGCTCCGTTGTAAACATTCTATCATACACCAGTTGGTACCTCTTATCTATAGAAATGTGCTATTTAATTCCATTTCTGAAACCTAAAATGCCAAAGTGCTTTTACAAAAATAGTTCCATAGACTGATGACCATTATGCTGTTTAAAATATGTGGTATGGGGCGCCTGGGTGGCTCAGTGGGCAAAGCCTCTGCCTTCAGCTCAGGCCACAATCCTGGTCCTGAGATTGAATCCCTCTTCGGGCTCCCTACTCGGCCTGCCCCTCCCTCTGCCTCTGCCTGCCCTCCCCCTGCTTGTGCGCTTTCTCTTTCTGTCAAATAAATAAAATCTTTTAAAAATAAAATAAAATACTTGATATGATGCACCATCCAGCAATTCAGTAACTCAATGATGATTACCATAATTATCAACTAAGAAGCTAACCGTACGTATGTCTACAGCAAGTTAAAAATTAAAAGCCTATACCACTTTTAGATTTTTTTTTTATTGAATGTTGCATTCGCACCAAATGAGGTAGGAACGCAATGAAAACACAAGAAGACATTTAAGTACCTTATTTTTCAAATAAAATAACACATTGATTACAAATTGGAGAAAAATCTAAGTAAGGTTAAAAATGAAAAGTGATATTGTTTCATTAAATGCTGTTACTAGTTGGGATTCGAAGGAGTATTTTTTTTAATAAATTAATTTTTATTGGTGTTCAATTTACCAACATACAGAATAACACCCAGGGCTCATCCCGTCAAGCATCCCCCTTAGTGCCCGTCACCCATTCCCCCCCATCCCCCGCCCTTCTCCCCCTCCACCACCCCTAGTTCATTTCCCAGAGTTAGGAGTCTTTATGTTCTGTCTCCCTTCCTGATATTTCCCACACATTTCTCCCTTCCTCGAAGGAGTATTTTAAAAGTTAGTGCATGTAGTGCTCTCTACTGGTCTCATATTTATTGCAACTACAATCAGTGTCAAATGTGCATTTGTACAGGGTTACAAAAATCATCATCTCTATCCCAAAAGACTACTAGTATTTTTATTTTCATCTCTATTTAGTTTCTACTTTACATGTGTGTGTGCCTGTGTACATGTATGTGTGTATGTGTGTACATAAATATTCATTCTTGGATTTCTCTACTGATGTTAGTTTTGAACTTTGCAAATGAATTGCTGCCATACATTTTATATTATATATATTACATATTTATATATATTTTATATATTTTATGTAATTTATATAATTATATAATTATAATAATAAATTATATAATAAAAGGCTACTACAAAAAAATGGATGTGGAGCTCTAATGTAAGGCATAATGTTTTTTGGCTCCATTAATAAACAGTGGCAATATCTAAAGCACTTGTTTTTCTCCGATCCCTGAAGAACACAGGGGAAGGCCTCTCAGGAGAAGAGGTGGCTGCATATGTGGGCAATTCATAGTAAACACTGACCACCACCATGGGCTCAGGGCTTTTTCTTCTTTTCTCTCTCTACCACTCCTTCCTGTACCACTTTGCAAACAGAAAAAAAAATCAGCATATTAGAGTTTCTTTTAAAGCTTAGGAAAAAAATTTATTACAAGTACTAATGCAAGCCATTTATTTCAAAAGAGTTTGTATATGTGTGTGTGAGAGAGAGCGAGAGAAAGGAAAATACATTCATTCATTCTGTTGTTTCATATCAAGTGATTACTATGTGCTAAGCACTGATGATAAAGCAGTTTTCTTTTTTCTCTCTTTTTTTTTTTAAAGATTTTTATTTATTCATGAGAGATACAGAAAGAGAGGCAGAGACACAGACAGAGGGAGAAGCAGGCTCCATGCAGGGAGTCCTGGATCCCAGGACTCCAGGATCACGTCCTGAGCCAAAGGCAACGTGCTTGACCGCTGAGCCACCCAGGCATCCCAATAAAGCAGTTTTCAAGACCACCAATACCGTACTGGAATTATTTGTATTTGTCAAATTTTTCTCAATTTAAAAAGTTATAGGGGCACCTGGGTGGCTCAGTTTGTTGGGCATCTGCCTTCAGCTCAGGTCATGATCCCAAGATCCTGACACCAGGGTCAAGCTCCCTGCTCAGTGGGGAGCCTGCTTCTCCCTCTTCCTCTGCCACTCTCCCCGCTTGTGCTCTCACACATACTCTATCAAATAAATTTTAAAAATCTTTAAAATTTTTTTTTGAAAAGTTATAAATGCTATTAAGGAAAGCACATGGGGCAATGGGAATTTATAATCTAAACCAATCTGGGGATTCAGAATTAAACTTCTCCAAAAAAGAGACATTTATGGTGTGCTTCGGGAAAACCTTGAGCATATTTCAATACTTCCAAGGGAGAAGTAGTTCTCAGGGATGGAAGGTTGAAGATAAAGGAGAAATAGTAATAGATGGCATATGGTTACCAAGAAGACAAGAGAAGATAAGAGGGACCCAGAGCAAAGGTGGCAGCACAGACCTTGGTAGGAGGAATAGAATTCCTTCCTCGGAGCCAGAAAATAAAAGAATAAACACTGTCACAGGTAAATTTGTAGAATCTGTAAAGTGATTGGCAAAGTTCCCCCAGAAAGCTTCTGGCATTTCAGTGATGTTGGTAACAAGCCCATGTGCTGAGATAAAAGTGGGTCTGGAAAGAGTAGAGACTATCTGAAACAACTATTGAATAGAGTCGATGAAAGTGGATCAAGGTCCAGATTTATTCAGTCTTAGAGGGATTTTTCTACTCCTGAGTTCACTGATAATTCCTGGATCACGTAAGGTTTTCGGATCTCAAATCCCTTAATTGCCAAACTGTGGACTCTGTGAATGGCTTTGTGAATTAACTCTCTTTAGTGTTCCTCAAAGTAGATCATAACACTCTACAGTTTAGCCATTGTTTAGTGTCCTTATTTCCTTCCTAAGCACTGAACCGGTCTGGGGAAAGTCATCTTTTCCATCATGGCTGTCTGACTGAAGAAACATGGCTAGAGGGAACACTCTCAACTCTGGTGAACTTCCTGGCCAAGGTTTTCCCATAGGGCCATCATTTGTCTACAGCAATACATACTAATCCTAAATTTTCTATAGTAACATTTTGTAAATTATACTAAGCCTACTAAAATATTTGTTTGAAGCTGATTTATTTTTCTTTATGGTTATTTGATTTTGTTTAGTAAGTACATGTGCTGTTACTATATTTGGTCTGTACAGAGATAAAGCTATTTAGTTATTTTTTAAAAAGATGGCATTGAACAAGTTGCATCCATTGAAATGTGTTTCTCTAGAGCCAAAACAATATATAATATTTTTGAGCCGTAAAAGATGGCGAAGAACTTCAAATTAACCAACAGTGGTAAATGAGCTCCAGAGAAATTACATCAACTGCCCAAACTTTCCTAGCTAGTGGGGAACACAGCTCAGACCCAAATCCAAGTGACAAGAAATCCTGCGCTTTTTATATTGTGCTGTGTTGTAATGCTACATTATAAATTCCATGAGCCAAAGACTAATATTTGGTTTGCCACTATATACTCATTGCTTGGCATTTAAGCAATGCTCAATAAATGTTAGTGAATAAAAGAAAAAGTAAAAGAACCAAACTTCCTAGCAGATAGACTTCATTTTAAATACAATGGAAATTTAGTTCAACTATATTTATTGATTGCTTACTTTGCACAAGATATTTGTTCTATGTTCTACAGAGATTTACATGAATAGGATAAATATAGTATGGAGCCTGTCCAGCCAGACTTTAAAGCCATCATAATTATTTGCAAAACAGTGTAGGGTATGGTAAAAGCAATGTACAAGACATATGAACAAAGCATTATATGGAAGATGGAAGGCTTTATAAAAGAGTTTGCATGTATGCTGAGTCTCTAAAAATAGGAAAATTTTTTAGTTAGAGATAGAATTGGAAGACATTTTAGTTGAACTGAATGGAGCATGTAAATGCGTGGAGTCAGGAAACAATGGCATTATGTTATTATTGGAACAGTCCACGTTACTGGAACATGGAAGACGTGAATGAAGTAACACAATGTTAAGACCAGGAAAAAACGTAGGGAAGGGGAATGGCAAGCACCATAAGAGGCTTTGGAAGTCACTCTAAGGACTTTAGATTTTATTCAGAAGGGCTTTAGAGCTTTTTGAGCAGAAAGGTTCTATGTGGTTCTTCTTGAAATAGTATATTAAAAATTATTACAGAAAAATGATTACAAGTTCTAACTGGATATAACAGTCAAAATTATCCATATCAACTAATGAATGTTCTAGTCACATCTGAAGAGAACAGACCCATTCTGAGGCTATATATCTAGCTATCTATAGCTCCATTCCTCTGTTAGATGGCACTCATCACTATGAATATTGATCATCATGACAGACAGGAAGAAAAATATTTATTTCTTGAATGTTTTTTACTTCGGCTGCAGAAAAATTGTTAGTTTATGAAATAAAAGTATGCAGTGACCTATGTTTGAAATTCAGAGGAGTCGGGGCACCTGGGTGGCTCAGTGGTTAAGCATCTGCCTTTGGCTCAGGTCGGGGTCCTGGGGTCCTAGGATCGAGGCCCACATCGGGACTTCTGCTTCCCCCTCTGCCTATGTCTTTGTCTCTCTCTCTCTCTATGTCTCTCATGAATAAATAAGTAAAATCTTAAAAAAAGAGAAATTCCAAGGAGTCAAGATTTCTTAATGCCTCACATTAAGATGTCACTGTATATGATCCCTCTAACTCTGCTTTTTTTAAAGTTCCTACTAATTGTAGTAGCTTGGAGTCTAAGCTCCAAGTAGTATGCAAAGAGCAACAATGAAATAATGGGGGAAAAGATGAAAATTTTTAATGTGAATAGGATATAAACAAAGTAGGGTATAACACCAAGGATAAGTCATTCATTAGGGAAGGATTTTGGAAATTATTGAGGAAACCTCTTCATTCCAAGATGAGTTTTGGAATAATGATGATATGTTCATTCATTCGAAATGTTTTGAGGAAAATGAACTAGGTGAGGAGAGAGAGTAGTTATAGAGATTTAAATGGCAGTGCATAGACGGAGTCATTTATGTCAGTTCTGTTATAATTATTATTAACACCAATTTTTAAATTAAAGATGAAGCCAGGGAAAAAATGGAACATGTCAGTGTGCCTGTAAAAATTATATTATTAGTTAGGAGAAATCTTCCTCTCCTTACTCCAGGCCTTTATGTGGGCAACATTCCTACCATAGGTTTTCAGCATCATAATGTGTTAACACATAGTGATTGCCACTTGTGTTGAGACTAGTGGTTGTATAAGACAAAGGTTCATATGTATGTAAGACATATTTTAGGCAAAGACATGAGATTTATCTTTCATTTCATATAGGAGGTATATAATGTTATAGCTCTTAAAGATATAAAATATCTGCTTTTCACATCAGTGGAACTTTCATATTAATAGATGAGATAAAATATTTGGAGAATAGGAGAGATGGTAAATGAGCAAGTTAACAGCTTTGCATTATACACAGCTCATAATTGTAGCTCTGTGAAGAGCTCCCATTGAGTCAATGGGAAGTGTGGGTGGAGGTTAGTGCCAGGTTAATTGTTGCATTCAACATCATTCAGGAGAAAAAGTGGAGATAAAATTGCAGCATTTATATTTCTGCCCTTCAATTTTCCTCCATCTCGATACTTGTTAGATTTCCTTCAATTGTTATTATTTACATCCCATATCTGATTTTTTTTTCCTTCTTTAACTCTTTGGGTTATTGAAGAAATACATTGCATAAAGTTGACTTTCAAGGGATTTGTAAAATAAAGCAAATGCCATTCATCTATTCATTTTCAATACAGACTTGGAAATACAGTTCCATGGAAAATATTATCAAGTAACCTTTCGAAAAATAGATTTTGTGAAGAAAGAGGTATTTTACTAGATGTCTCCATGGCATTCTCAAGATTGTGGTATAGCACCACCGCTAAGCCTGCAGGTAATTTTAATTATCATCTGACAGGTCATTTTTCTTTTTTTAGTAGTTTTCTAGTCCTCTGGGATCCACCTACTCAATGACTATAGAAATTTCTTCCATGTTAGGAAGGAACTTTTGATTTCAAATATGCAGCTTCAATAATTTGGCCTTCATATTCTCTGAGTCCTCATCTTTCCAATGTGATTTAAATCTGGATTATACTAAAATAGTGTATTAAGAATACTACTACCTCATTATCATCAATTTCAGGTTGACATTGTCTTTAAATTTGAGACTTCAGATTACTATCAACATTGTTTAATTACTTTGCTAAATCAGAAAGTTAATATTTATGTAAATTAAAGAATGTATTTTTCTTCTCATCTACTAATGCATTCTTTTCTTCATGTTCCCACTATTCAAATTTTCCTCTTCTATGTTCGCTTTTATCTTTATCCTTTTTATTGATATTAATACTTCCTTTCCAAATGTTTATCTTTCGAGACATTTCATTGTTCAGTTCGGAAAGTATTTAACACAAATCTTGAAGAAGCGAAGGTAGCAAAGAAAGAACATAAGACAACCTTTTGTGAACTGTAAGTGGCCATGCTCATTAAATGCAAAAATTACTAAAAGAGGAATAAGCGAAACTTTTCCTTTGTTTCTTCACCTTTCAAAGGGAGCTCTGGAAAACAACATTCCATTGGATTCTAAATTTTATGGGTAGTTTAGTGAAACATTCAAGTTAAATTTGTAGACCTTTGCCATCGTGTGTCTGCTTAAAATTGTCAGGGTCACTTTGGCACCTCATTTAGTTAAGTGTCTGCCTTCAGCTCACACCATGATCCCGGAGTCTTGAGATCCAGCCCCACGTTGGGCTCCCTACTTAACAGACAGTCTATTTCTCCCTTTGCCCCACTCCATAATTCATGCTCTCTCTTTCTTAAATAAATAAATAAATAAATAAATAAATAAATAAATAAAATCTTTATTTAAAATTGTCATTACCTTATCTCTCAATTTATATTTTATGTCAGAAAATGCCTATTTTGACAAAAAATAATCACTTAAAATTGCCTTTTAATTTTTACAAAACTGAGTGCATTCTATGGTAGAAAAGTTGATATATTTGTTCATAGGCTTATCAGTGATTTTGATTTTTCTTTTATCTATGTAGAAACCATGAGTCATACATTTATTTTCCTGGATTTCCAAACCACAAGTTCATTAGAAAATGTAAACTAATTAAATACATTAGGATGTCTTTGTACAATTTGACAATATCCTTATCCAAGGAGATCCGCTCAGATGGGCATTACTTTATTGCATTGAGGGAATATCAATGTGTTTCCTTCAGAATGAGATGTAGGTTGAGCTTCCTCATCTTTTGGCCTGGGTGCTCCACTTCCTTAGAATTCCTTTAGTCATATTCTGGTATTATTCATGATTTACAAGTTTTCATTTGGACAGGATAGCATTTGGGCATCAAACTGTCTAATTCTGTTTGTGTTTTTGGAACATTTAGAAATTAAAATCCAGAAATTCTCACCAAGAAAATTTTAAATGTGGAAACATAAAAATAGAATAGACAACTGATCTTCTAGCTTGATAGCAGATGGACATTTTCAAGAGCTAAACACATCTTTCTATTATCCAGCAATAAAAGAAAGTATCATGATGACAAGCAAATGCACTTATTCAAAAGGGATTCTTTTAATCATCTTCTTTCTCTTTTTTTTTTAAGATTTTATTTATTTATTCATGAGACATGGGAAGAGGGGCGGGGTAGAGACACAGGCCAAGGGAGAAGCAGGCTCCACACAGGGAGCCTGACATGGGACTCGATCCCGGGTCTCCAGGATCATGCCCTGGGCTGAAGGTGGGGCTGAATTGCTGAGCCACTCAGGCTGCCCTAATCCTCTTCTTTTTACAGGAATTTTATCCATTAGAGTTCTAAACTGTAAATATCAGGACATAGTTCTACACATCTTAGATTTTTCTATGGTTTTAGGCAAAAGACCTGATTCCATTGATTAATATTTGACATAGTTCTAAGGATTAAATCACTTTGAGAAATGCAATTGCTCCTTACTTGTTTAAAGGGCATAAACTGAGCATGTTTGGGTTATGTTTTATTTCATTTGGCCCACATACCTAATACGTAGCACTGAATGAATTATGAATAGATGGAGAGAAGGGAGAGAGAGAGAGAGAGAGAGAGGGAGGAATGGAACAAATGAATGAATAAATGGAGAATGATTAAAGCTTGCCTGAAAAGCAATACTGATAACTATACATTCCAGGTACTTCTTTTATATTTTACATTTAATATACTAACTGCAATGCAGCGGGCAAACTAATGGTACCTAAACAACATCTGAGCCAAAATGAATAGATAAGCTATCTGTAGTTGGCATATCCAAGCACCCTATTGTGGAAGGCTGGCTTCTCCTTACAACACATTTGCTTCACAGGCTGGCTGAGATTTTTTGTAAAGTGCAGTGAGATTGCTTCTTCCAAGGGTTAAGTTTTAAAGCCAGCCAGTAAGGCAAAACTTGTTCTTGAATTCCCTTATATTATCTACACAACTTGATTTGGAGTCTCTACCCTTATACAGTAATTCTTAAATGCATTACAATCTGAGGAGCACTATTCTAAACTTAGAACAAAAGTTGAAGCCTTCGGTTGTGAGTGACCTACTTAGTGCACGGTGACGGTGAGTGTGGCCCAGAGTTGGAGTCCCTGCTTTGAAATCAGCTCACAGACTCTAAATCCCAGAGCCACTGCTTAGTACCTGTGTGACCTTGGCTAAATGACAGTATCTCTTGCTCTGTTCCCACATCTGTAAAATTTGGATTATAATTGCACTTATAGAATAGGTTGCTGTAAAGATCAAAGGAGATAATCTGCGGAAACCGTTGGCATGCAGTAAGTGTGTTCGCTATTCCTCCTGACTTGATAACTATAAAAATCCTAATAGAGAACAAATGATGGATGAGAATTATAAAATGTTTCTATTTGCCTGAAGGATTTACTCCATTCTGTTTTAATAAATCAGCCTCTGCAAACCTAATGAATATAAATAAATTGTTTCCTGGGAGGAGGTAACAAGATAAAATGTCACCTGGCACACAGTAGGTAATGCATACTGGATTTTAATCTAAATCTTGTGTGAGCAGATGGACATGCATAGTATTCTTGGAAAAAATATGGGCTGACCTTGACTGCCTGCATCTATCTTTCCAGGCTGTCAGTATCCTCTGAGGCCCCACTGAACAGGAATCAGGCTCATGCTCTTGAGAACTACATGCCATTAAATAAGGGTTAGGTTCTAAATCCACCTCAAAAGTACCTATAATATAACTACATTCCCTCTAGACCTGCCAGTTCACCCTGTCTACATAAAATGTTCTCAGCTTCTTGGCCCCAAAGCCTCCCATATTATTGTATCTCACCAAGTTTCAAATGCATGTCCAACCCCAGCTGGAATCCCCAAAGGAATGGTTTCCCTAGGTGCTCTATCCTAAAACCCTGGGCTCCATATCCATGCTGTGTGTGAGCTCCTCCCCCCCCCCCCCCCCCAACACGCACCTTCTGTAACTCTAGTTACTTAAACTCGTACCGCTTTGTCACCATTACCTTCCTGGAGCTCTTGCCTGGGAGAGGAACCGGGAGAGTCCTTACCTCTGCTGGAGTAAGGGCAGCCTGTTATCCTTTCCTACCAAAATGTGGTGGCAGGTGTGTTTCCAGCATACCCAGTCTGAGTATCTCATTCATTGGGCCAGTATTTATTGAGTATTGTAACATGCCAGAGATGCATAGTGCACTTAGACCAACAGGTGGACAAGACACGCGCATCTCATGACACCTATGAGCTGTAATGAAAATTACACTAATGACAATTTGCTGTAATATATGCCACCGATGCAGCTCTGTAGCTAACTTTCCTTGGTAGGATAGCAAGACCGGGTTACATCCTACATAAATATGAAATACTTGTCAGCATTCAGGTGCTATTCATATTTGAGTGGCAAATATAGTCATTTGAAAAATCATCATTTTCTCCCATTCTACTTTTCATCCGTGAAAGAGAGAAGGTTCCAAAGAGTTTGTCATTTTCTGTTCATTTTTCTCATTATACCAGTTGTTATATGATTTGATTCCAGGTGAATTTTGTCTTTTTTTTTTTTTTAGTTGCAAAAGGAAGAGAACACTGTTTCCTAAACCCTATACCTCTGTGCCATATTTAAGTAGAAATTATTATTATGTTTTCATCAGCTTTTCTCATGTGAACATGAACCAAGTTCCTAGGGTACAGAACTGTGTTGGCCAAAACTTACTACAATTATTTATGGATATTTGGACACTTTGTAATGTCACAACAGTGTCGCTAATATTTGGACACTTTGTAATGTCACAACAGTGTCGCTTTTCTCTGATGCTTTTATTGTTTATAATGTAAAATAAGATTCAATAATAACTGATATAATGGTAGCTACAGTGATTGAGAGCTTATTTTGTTCCAGGTATACACAAACTATTTACTAACATCATTTTATTTCATCTTTCCTGTATCTCTATGAAGAAGATATTATTCTCTTTTTAAGACAAGACACTCAGTACACGAGCTAAGGAATTTAACCACTCTCCTTCACAAGCTTGATTTCAAAGGCCACCTCTCTTTCTCTCCACCCTACCCCACCTCTCAAAAAACTTCTTTTAAAGACCTGTCTTGGACCATATCAGCTTTTCATCCATCGTTCAAAAGCCAATTTATCTATCACCTCCCAAGTCTTCCTCACTGATGGTTCTAATATTAACACTCAAAGATGACAGTAGTCTAAACGCCAGCAGGTTAGCTGGCAAGAGGAACTGTATTGATGGGTATACTACTTTGAACAAAACTGTAAGGCAGACAAAGCAAATAGAAACACTATAATTATATAAGACAGTGATGCTCAATGGTGAGATTGATTGTAGCTATGACGTGTATCCCTTTTCTTTAAGCTTCTCTTATAGGTTTTGTTTTAGTTTCTCTTATATATGTCTGTAATTGGCCCTCAGCACTGAGTAGTGGTTTGAATATACCACGTACATGGAAAGGGATGTTGTTTCTTTTTCAATTAAATCTCTTTTCTTTATCCATATACAGCGTGCCCATCTCCAGCTTCTCTTGAAAAGCCTTGAAGCGTTCTTAAAGCACAGAATCAGTGCCTTAAAAACAATTTGCATTTTATATTTGGCTATTTCAATTACTGTGGATGGCTCCTTTTAGTTTTTGCTCTGTTTTTATGTTTTGTTCTATCATCCAAACGCCTTTGAAAAGTTTGGAAGTTTAAGAAACAGCAAAGGACCATATGCTTTAATCTCCTTAGTGAGCTCCCTTTATCTTAATACTATTTCTTGCCTGGTTTCAAAGTAACTTTTGACATATTTATGTTCTCTAACATGATAGCATTAAGACAATGTAAGCCAGAGACCTATATGTAATGTCTCCAAGATGTTTTCTGCAACTCCTTCCTTGTCAAGTCGCTTGGCCCCTATCTCCTCTACTTTATTTTTTATATTCTTTAAAAATAAATTAATTCTGTAACTTCATTATTGCTTATGCTGAACGTGTCTCCTCAAAATTCCCATGTTTAAATCCTAACCCCCAATGTGATGGCATTTGGGAGGTGATTGGGTCATGAATGTGGAATTCTCATGAATGGGATTAGTGCCCTTATAAAAGAGACCCCAGAGAACTCTTTTGCCCCTTCCACCTTATGAGTACACAGGCAGAAGAACCAGAAGGTAGGCCTTCCTATAATCTGCTGGTTTCTTGATCTTGAACTTCCCAGATTCCAGAACAGTGAGAAATATATTTTGTCTATAGGATTTTGTGATAGCAGCCTAGATGGACCAAGACAATTATGAAACTTTCCACTTAACAACATGCTAAAATTTTAAAGAAAATTTTATAACTTGCATCCAAAGTTACTCTTTTTTATAAACACCAAACATTGAAATTTATCATTCCATCCTTTTTATTTTTTGTAACAACTTTATGGGGTTATAATATACATGTCATAAAATTCATCCATTTAAAGTGCACAATTAAATATATTCACAAATTTGTATAGCCATCTCCTCTATATGATTTTAGAATATTTTCATCACCCTAAAAGAAAACACCACATCCCTATTCCTACCTCCCCCCAGCCCTGACCAACTACCAATTTTTCCTTTCTCTAGATTTAGCTATTCTGGAAATTTCATATAAATGGAATCATACGGCATATGACCTTTGGTTTCTGGTTTTGTACACTCACCATAATGTCTCAAGGTTTATCTATGTAGTACTGCGTATCAATATTTCATTCCCTTTTATGTACAAATAATTTTCCCTTATTTAGATACACCATATTTTTTATCCATTCTTCAGTTGATGGTTATTTATGTTGTTTCCACTTTTTTGCTATTATAAATAATGTTGCTTTGAACATTATGTATGAACTGTGGCGTAAACAGATTTTCAATTCTCTTGGACAGATATCTAGGAGTAGAATTGCTGGATCCTATTCTAACTCTATGTTTAAGAGAATTTTAGGCACTGCCAAGCTCTTTTCCAAAATGGCTGCACCACTTTACAATTCCACCAACAACGTTTGTTTAGTGACTTACTTGAACTAGTTCAACCTGTGCTCTTTGTTGTATGCAGCCAGTGAGGCTTCTTATCAATTAACTTAGTGAGCAGCTAATAATTAGACAGATAGTTCCTTAAAGGCCTTGGGCCAATGAGTCATCCAGTATTTACTGATGGGGTCTGTATATTAAACTATGCCTTCAATGCCCCATCACACAGTGAACTGTCTGCCTTTGTCTTTATTACTTTCTTGGTCAGAGCATCAGTATCAGTCAAAGGTGAGAAATAAGAGCCATCTCAAGTCATTCCTGGGCAAATGTCAGCCTTGCACATGAGCGAGTCCTTCTGGATTTCCAGGAACATGTTGGACCTTTTCAAATTCCTCAATGGACATCTCATTTTCCATTTCCCTTATTAAGATTTTTGGTCAACCTCTTCTTAGCTACAACTGGTATTAGGGGTTACCACTAACCATTTTTCACAGATACCCTGGGTATAAGACACATGCACAAGGAGTTCTGAGTTAGGTCAATTAAAGGCAAACCCTAAGAAGGAAGCTATACCTAGTTGATACGGGAAAGGTCAAATAGCAACATGTGTCTGGGGAAGGGGCTTTAGGAAACTCCAAATCCACTCTGCTCCCTCCAGCAGCTGATAGATACTGGTTGTTAGCCTGTAGGCTTTCAATGCTACTATGGAGCTGGGAACAGGTGATGAGAGTAAGGGAAGTTAACATGCCATAGAGCTCATCGTTCTCATTGTGATTCATAAAATAAAACCTTCGTAATTGTTGTAAGCCTTTGGTTAATTTCCAGAATTTTTAAAAAGTTGATTCTGAAAATTATTGCCAGTGTTCTCATTGTCTTTATGGGGACTGGATTTTCAGAGATCCTTGTTCTGTCATTCAGGGAGTGCCGCTGTGGTCATCCCTTCTCATATCCTCCAGCGGTATCTTAGAGTCAACATCCCAAAATGAACTCACTGTATGCAGCATCATCTTCCCTCTTTAATAATCTTCTCCTATAGTCTATCTCAATGAGCAGCTCCAATGCCCATCAAACTGCACTAGCCAGAAATCTAGAGGCTACTCTTTCCACTTGTTTCTCTTTCCTTCTTTTCTCTCCTAACACATATTCCTCCCATCACCAAGTCCTGTGCGTATTATTTCCTAAATGGTACTCAAATCTATTCACTTTTTACAATCTCCAGGGAAAACATCATTGGCTCAGTTTCTCAGAAATGGATTCTCAGACTATATACCATACTATAGTACTCTAGTATAGTATAGTATATTTTAATATCTCTTTAATGAATGTACCTGAATCTGAGTCAGCTTTGTCGCATCATCTATCCACATCTATCCACACTGCATGGCATTTTTTTAAGCACAAAAGTAGTTTTGATATTTTGGTTGAAAAGTAATGCTTTCTTACTCTCTTAAGGTAAAGGCAGGGGCACCTGGATGGCTCAGATGGTTTAATGTTTGCCTTCAGCTCTGGTCGTGATCTCTGGGCCCTGGGACCGAGCCCCATGAAGAGCTTTCTGCTTCTCCCTCCCCCTCCCTCTCTCCCCTGCTGCCTCCCCCACTCATGCTCCCTCTTTCAAATGAATAAATAAAATAGAAAAAAAAAAGATAAAGGTGAGCATTCTTAAAGTTCCTTCATGGCCACACTAAGTTTCACCAGAATATAGTAGCATATATTCTTCCTCTACCCGGGAAATTTCCCCTCTTCTCTTGTTCTAGTGAACTCTTATTTACTCTTTACATCTGATCTCAAGTGTGACTCTCCAAGAAAATTCTTCCAATTCTCTGACAATATATCGCGCAACACTGTGTACTTGTCCTTCCCATCAATTATTACAAGAGTAATTTCACATTTGCCTCTGTGATTATTTAATTAATATCTGTCTCTTCTATTGGATTATAGGCTCCACAAAGACAGAGAGTCCTTATTTAATGTTGCTTACAATCGTATCCCCAGAGTTTTAGCCCAATACCTGATGCAAATTTTGTGATCAGTAAACATTTGTTAAATAACTGAACCTTAATTAATTTATGCTGAGGCTATACTGGAACAAAGAAAATTAATTCCTACTCTTCAGTCAAGAAGTTAAACAACAGTCAGAGGGATCAGTCTGTCTGTTTCACCTTTCTTGTTTTACTCTTCATTGAAATATTAGTTGCTTTAAGACAATAACAACAACAACAAACTATGAACATCAGACTAAAGCAAATATGTATAGAATTTATATGCTCAATTTGGAGTTAATCAGTATAATCAGATTTTGAAAATTATTTTGATAATTAAGTTCCTAAAAGCACATTGCATGGTTTTCTATATTTAAGTATTAATATAGAATACCAATAGCCAATAAATATATTCAATTTAACATATATTGTCTGAACTAGTATCATGGAATTGGTAAATTTGTTTTGTTTTGTTTTGTTTTAAGATTTTATTTATTTATTCACGAGAGACATTCATGAGAGAGAGGCAGAGACATAGGCAGAGGGAGAAACAGGCGCCCTGAGGGCACTCCGATGTGGAACTCGATCCCAGGACCCCAGGATCACAACCTGAGCCAAAGGCAGATGCTCAGCTGCTGAGCCACCCAAGTACCCCTGGAATTGATAAGTTAAATTGCTTTATTACCTTGACTTGTTTGAGGACTATCTGTTTTTAAAAATTATTTTCTAGATAAAGGTGGTATAATTCTAAATGTTTCTGTGTTATCGGGGAAAGCCACTGAAATCATTGATTTGTGTTTAACTGTATTCACAATAGGATGTCTTTTGAAGGGAATATCATAGTCTTCTAAAAGATTACTTTACTACCTTACATTTAAATAGGTTGAAAAAGATATTGCCTGAGGATTGACTCAGGGTCTGTCCCTTTGCTTCTAGCATTAGAGGCCCAGGATATCCATATCCTTATTCCAAACTGACCTGACAACAGCCCCTGTGAAATACCCAGTTTCTCTTTCAGAAAGGTTGCTAGTATGGCTTAATTTGGCTTAGAATCATCATTTTAAAACTAAGCATGTTGTCATCGATTTAAAATGCTTCAGATGACAGTTTGGGATTTTTTTTTCTTTTTTGCTTACCTTTCTAAAGCATTCAAACCTTAGTAATCTCTAGAATGAACTGTCAATTTTAGATTTATTCCTGGCAAAAAAAAATGTCTTTACATTATAAGCTGCACATACTAAACTGCACATTTTTTACCTGAAGATAGTTATTTCTTTGGGAAATATGTTTATGACTTACAGTATTTTTTCTTTTAAATGTGGCAAAACTTGTTTTCTTTCTTACCATGGTGATTTCTTTCCTCCAATGTATGAATGAACTGCCATTCTATTGTACTGCTCTCTCTAATTTTCCAGACATTGTGCTACGTCTCTTACTGCTTTTGGGTAGTTTCCAAAATACAATGCTTGAATTAAACATGTCCCCAGTAGATTTTACCCTTTAACTGTATCTTTTTTCTCATTTTTGTCCTGTGATGACATAGAACCTCTGAATGACTTTATTATATTTCAGAGCATGACTGTTATTTTCGGCTATTTTGGGCTTTTCTGCTTGAAATAGTTTCTTATTTCTCTAATATTTTTGAGATCTGAATCTTTTGCATTAGTTACAAATGCAAAAGCCACAAAAATTTTCAAGTAAACATTTTAGTACAGTAAATTACTATACGAGAATAAAAATATATGGAACATTTTTGTTCATTTTATTCTGCTTTATTAGATCCATATGGTGAAATAATTTCTATATCTAAATGTGTAAGATATGGCCATCAAAATACAGTAACTTTTCTAGTGTTTCCTCCCAGATCTTTAAATAAATTTTTTTCTTTAGAATAATTTTAGAAGTACAGAAAAAAAAATACAAAAATAGAACACAGGGGACGCCTGGGTGGTCAGCAGTTGGGCATCTGCCTTTGGCTCAGGGCGTGATCCTGGGACCTGGGATGGAGTCCCGCATCCGGCTCCCTGCATGGAGCCTGCTTCTCCCTCTGCCTGTGTCTCTGTCTCTGTCTCTCTCTCTCTCTCTCTCCCTGTGTGTCTCTCATAAATAAATAAATAACTCTTTTTTTTTTTAAAAAAAAAGAACAACATTCTATTTACCCTAAACCTAGTGTCCTCTATTATCTTATACTAGTATGATGTATTGTTACAATTGATGTGACAATAATATTGATACATTATCATTAACTGAATTCCATAGTTTATTCAAATTTCCTTAGTTTTTACCTATGTCCTTTTTTTGATCCAGAATTCGATCCAAGAAACAACATTACATTTGGTAGTTATGTTTTTTAGCCTCCTCTTGGCTGTGACAATTTTCAAATCTCCCCTTGTTTTTGATGACCTCGAGGATTTTGAGGAGTACTGGTCAGATACTTTTGGAATGCCCCTCACCTGGGATTTTTCTGGTGTTTTTCTCATGATTAGGTCTGGGCTATATATTTTGTAGAGGAAGACCACTGGGGCAAGTACCATCTCATCATATCAAGGGTACATACTATCAATCTGACTTATCACTCTCGATGTTGACCTTAATCACCTGGCTGCAGTAGTATTTGTCAGGATTCCCTACTACAAAGTTACTCTTTTTTCCCCCTTTTTCTATATTGTACTCTTGGAGGGTAGTCACTAGCACAGCCACACTTACAGAATGGACAGTTATGTTACACCTTCTTGAGGACAGAGTATCTACATAAAGTAAATCATTTAAAATTCTTCTGTACTGGAGATTCCCCCCCCCCCATTATTTATTTATTCAGTTGGCTATTTATATCAGTATGGACTCATGGAGATTTATTTTAGATCTCGAGTTATAACACAATACCACCTTTTATTTGTTTATTTATTTATTTATTTACTTACTTACTTACTTACTCAAATATTTCAGCTTTCATCATTGGGAGTACCTTTACTTGTCTATTGTGCTCCATTGACATATCCCTAGTATTGTTTATTTTTCTTTTTTTTTAAATAACTTCTTTATTTTTGGCACTACAAGATGCTCCAGGCTCACCCTGTATATTTCTTGCCCCGGCCCTAGAATCAACCATTTCTCCAAGGAGCCTTGGTTCTTTTTACTGGAGAATGATTTAGTAACCAAGACCTGGCACTAGATGTTCTGTTACATTTTTTCAACCTAAAAGTGACGAGACTAGTATTTTTTGGTATTCTGCTATAATCTAAGCCAGAGATCAGCAAAATGTTTTCTGTAAAGAATCAGATAATATATTTTAGAATCTACAAACATATGGTCTCTGTCACAACTACTAAATTGCTTTTGAAGTGAAAAGGCAGCCATAGATAAAATGTCAACAAATGGCTATGGCTGTTTACCAATAAAACTTTATTTACAAAAATAGATGATAGGCTGAATTTGGCCTGCAAGTCAGAGCTGACTGGTCCCTGATATAAACCATACGTGTGACATGTGCATGCGAGTCTATATTTGTGTGTGTGTGTGTGTGTGTGTGTGTGTGTATGTGAGGGAGAGAGAGACAGAAAGACACAGAGAAAGAGAGAGAGAGAGGAATTAAATGAATTAATCCTTAGAATAAAGGAGTCAGGGATTGAGCTCAAGTGGTCTCATTGTAAATCCAGTGTTAATTTTATTTCACCCTACTGTCTTCTAGTCAACAACTCTTCAAATTACATTCCTGTAGTTCTTTGTATTTTTCTATTTTCAGCTTTCAGAAAGTAGTAGACTGTTTCATGTATAGAATTATCAGATGTCACAGTGATATAACTGTAACAATGCTGGTTCTACATGTTGTGCCTGGGTATCAATCTTATTTATTTTTAGCCACAGGTTTATGCCTATATACTCCAGATTATTAACAAAGACCTCAACCTAGCCAAAAAAAAAAAAAAAACTGTTTTTTGCTGAAATATGCTGTTGGAAGGAGTCATTCAAAGTAAAGACATTTTTTTTCTGCTAACATGGTTAGTGTGTAATAAGGAGCTTCTTTCTTGCCAGCAAGAAGAAGCCTATAGAAGTGACAAATTGAATGACAGTCATTTCCAGACACTAACAGAGGAAGACAGTGAGGAAAGACAGATATGTTCATTTTAAGATAGAATTAAGTCTTTGAAGAAAGAGAAGAATGAAAAGCAAAGAAAAATAAAGAGACCTTAAACTGATCTCTTAGAACATTTTATTTTTCTTAGAACATTTTAAGTGCATTGCTGAACCAGATACTTTCCCTCCACATCTGTTTATGTGTTTTACCTTTTTCCGGATAATTAAAAGAAAAAAAAATATTCCTTAGTTTTAAGCCCTCACGTTCACATATTTTTCAATGAATTTATAATTCTGGATGCTAAATCCATGAATCAAAGTTCCTCTTACCAAGGCAATCCAGCTATTGAAATAAACTCCACTTGTTTCAGCTGTGAAACAAGGTTACCTGTGTGGTGTATATTTTCTCCTTCAAACTGTTGTAAGTCACAGGTAATCGATACAGAGCTGGAGAAAGATAATGTATTAAAGGTAAATCACACAATATTTCTTGACACGTTTGCTTTATATAGAACATAAGAACTCTCCTAGTATTGATTACACATATTTATAATTGTTCAAAATCTGTTCTCCAAAATACCAATGATTTTTCTTAGACTGATGTCAAACGAAATAAATCTCCCCACCCATTAGGCCATTGATCAATGATAGATATAAACCCATACCAGTATATTTAAATGAGACACCAGTTTATATAATTATTGATCATTTGTTATATATGCTTCTGGATCGAAGATGAAGTCTGTGGGGAAAAGGACTAGAGTGGTGGATTGGAAAAGTCAGGTAGGACTGTTATATTGTTAAAACTTGTGGTTCCTAGATACTGTTTCAGAGGACATTAATAACAATACTAATACTATTACTGACATTAATAATAGAAATAATATAAAATAATGACTATGTCCATCAGTCAAAAACAGAAACCACTTGCTATTTCAAGTGCAAAGGGATTTAATGCAGAGTATTAGTTATGAAGTTTTTGGTAGAGCTGGGTGAACCAGAGTACTATAAGGTTTCCTGACTGGTCCTGAGTTGGTTTCATTCCTAGGCTAAAGCCCTGCCATGACACTACCCTGAGGGAGGCTCTGTCTCTGCTGTTTTTGCAGCAGACTGGGAATTGGGAGCCACATTCTCACTGAAGGGTCTATACGATGCTGCTGCTACTACTTCTACTGAAGGCATCTCCAAGAGCAAGGAGAATGGCATCTCTCTTCCTCTTGCTTTCCAAAATTTGGATCCAAACTAACAAGGGAAATACAGTTCGCAGGCTCCAGTGACTATAATCCACAAATGAGTGTAGAAAGGCAAGAACAGAGTTATGGCAAGAGAAAATTATCAAAAGACATGGAATATGGTAAGCACCATTTTGAGTATTTTAAGAAGATACATAGATGATAGATAGATAGAAGACAGACAGATAGGTATACATTTAGTTCTTATAACAACCCTGTGTGGTGGGTATGCTTTATACATATTTTGCTATGAGGAATTAGAAGCATAAAGTAGCTAGGTTATATCAAATTCATATAGCTATCAAGAGATGGAATTAAAATTTGAACCAGGCAATATGATTCTAGAGTTCTTAGCTACAATTATACAATAATTCAACAGGCATGGGTGCTCACCACCTTCATTCATTTGTTTAAAAGAAAAAGTTAGTCTTTTCCAAGACCCCCTTCCAAGCATTTCTCCTACGCACCAATCTAAGTTATTCATATGACCTGATCTTTTCTTGCCACTGATATTGGCCATGTTCAATCTATGTAGCTCTTCCTCTTTGTATAACCAATAATTTCAATGATATGTAATTCATATAGGTTCTCTTGCCTGGGCACCTCCCCTTGAACCACTGCTGCTATCACTATACTGGCTTCACTAGGAAAAACATTGCCTCTCTCTTTTTTTTCCATGCTTAATGTAAATAATTTGCCCAGCCACGGAGCAGACCCACTGTTTGACCTACAACACAGCTAAAGATGAGTTGACTGGATTTTACTGAAGGCTGGAGATACAGACAGACTATCAAAACACATAATGCATTACAATTAAAATAAAGCTATTTTTGTAGTGCACCAGTCTAGGCCCATCCATGAAGAGTTCCAGTCACAGGATACCTCCTGGCCTTGTTTCTGTTCTGCCTCTAAATGGCCAAGGCCAAGTTACTCTTACCACAGGATGTGTTTTTGAGTCTACTTCTATTCATCAGAGTCCTGGCCCACTGCCCAAGCTCCAGTAAAAAAAAAAAAAAGAAAAATAATAAAAAATTAAAAAATAAAAAAACAAAAAACAAAAAAATCCCTCTTTCACCCCAATTTAAGACCAAATTTCCCAGATTTTATTTCCTTTCCCTAAGAAAAAGTATCTAAAACTTGGAATACAAAAGATGACTGCATGTCCTGTCCATGACATACTAGAACATTAATGGGTCTACTCAAAGCTTATCTGATTCTCTAAGAGGATTCAGTTTTGTTTGATTCAGTAGTTCCTATTGATAATGTTCCAGACTCTGTGTAGTTAGATGTAACCTTTAAAAGACTGTTAAATTACAAATGGTTTTTGTTCTGTTGAAATACAAATGATTTCCATCTGATAGAAAAGATAACCCCAAAGGTTATGTTTTATGGTCCTGGAAGATATAAAGCAGTTTTGTATTTAATCTAGCAATGCCATTTCAGCATTTTTTTCTTTCTGTGACTGCACATACTTTGATCTTTACTAGACTTCATTGAACTAGTTTAACCCTTGGCTTAGTCTCTCATGGATGTTTTTGACATGAGCTTACTTTATGTTTTTATGAGTTATATTTTTAGCTTGTAGAAAATTATACTTTGATACTCTGGCTTCTTTGCAAGATCAGTGGAAATAGAAATATCCACTTCCTTCAGAGCAAGACTCACCATCTCATATTTGTGAGACCTGGAAAACATTATAAATGTAGATCCATATACAATAAGATTAAATATTTAAAAGTTACAAATTGGAGTTACAGGTATTAAATGAAATGCAATCTTCTTTTTCACCTTGACAAGCATCCTTTCATGATGAATACATTGAAAAATATGCACTAAGCTTTGACAATTTTTATTACTGAAGGTCAGCAATATATCAAAAATGAGCAAATTTAGATATGACACATGCTTGATTATTGTATTGAAAAGAGGAAAGTGTTTGGATGAGTAATAAAGCAAAACAAATCATAAATTATTATATGTTTATTTCATATAACAATTTTCTAGCTTCCATGTCAGCAGAATTATTCATTATATTGTTATAATCAAGGTTTTCAAATAATTGGTATTCTATTGCCAATAATGCCAAATTAGACCTTTGTCTAATCACCACAATGCTTAAATAGAATTTATTTGCTTTAATAACTTCAATTTGGAAAAAATTATCTGGAATTGTTTATAAATTTATAATACATTAGTTGGAATTAATCTATGTTCAAACGTTGTATTGGGGGTCATATTTGAACAATGAACACTTCACAGAAGCCATTAAAATATTTAATTTAGTTATATAATCTTATATTGTTTATATCAAATTTTTACGATTTCATAACGCTACATCTAGCACTATACATTTTTTTCCTTTCAATGCTAAGATATTATATAGAAAATCTAAAGTAGTAATATATGCCTCAGTTTGCGCAACCTTATTCCATCAAGACCATACTTTGAATTTATAATAGCTAGGAAATAATATCTGTAGACATTAGTTTCAGTATTATTTGTGCATGGATCTTCTCCTTTACAGTTATACAAATATTTTCATTTTCTTAATTTCCTCATATCTTACTAGGATTCACTTTTGTTACGTATCTTATATAAACTTTTTTCAACTAAAAATTTATTTTCTCTGAATTTTGAAATGGTGTATTTTATTTTGTCTTATTTAAAGATTTTATGTATTTGTTCATGAGAGGCAGAGACATAGGCAGAGGGAGAAACAGGCTCCCTGCGGAAAGCATGTTGTGGGACTGGATCCCAGGATCCCCGGATAACGCCCTGAGCCAAAGGCAGATGCTCAACCACTGAGCCACCCAGGTGCCCCAAAATGATACATTTTAAACTGTCTAAAATTTAAGTATCCAACCTTAGGTTTGTTTACCTTTTTAAGTATTTTCTAATATTATCAATGTCAAGCAAAAATTCATACCACACAATTGTAGATAGCACAAAATTAAAACTGTTCTCATTTTGAGTCAAAGATCATAATTCACTCTTTTATTATTGTTAGTATTTAAAAGATTATTGTAATATTTTAATACTTTATTCAATTACTTACATTAATTCCAGTGGGGATTTTTAAAAATGATGAACATTTTCTGAAATTTGTGCAACACATATACAACAATCTTGAACATCACCTGTAAAAAATTGTAGACAGATTCTAAAACTATTGAAATATCAAATTACCATCACAAGCTGAAAACTTGATACTATTTCAAAGATGCAACTCCAAATTTATACACATCCCGTGAGATTCTTAGACCTATTAAAGAATTGGCCAAAGAAGATAGAAGAGTGCTTTGCTTAAGACAAATTCTTAGTAACTTGGGTTTTCTGGGGGGCAATGTATAAACTAATTCACTTCATTTAACAAGATAATAAATGTAATTTTGGTGTACTATTTGGATAACATATGAAGTAGAAAAGCTTTATTTATATAAATCTTTCCCCAAACTGAGCAAGACCTTCAAGCAGCCTCCTTTCTTAGCACCCCTAGAGTTGAGAGTCTGGTTTCAACAATCATTCCTAATTTGAAAACCTTGTTGTTTTCCTTTACTTCCCTAGTGTGTACCACCTTTTGTCTGGTTTTAACACCTTTGCATAGTGAGTCTGAGAATGGTTATTGGGTGCGATTCGGTATTTATTTCACCAAATATTTCAAAAAAAATATTTACATTATTGACCTAGTTGAAGTCACTTTTTTTTTGTTTTTTTTGTTGGTTTCTTTGCTTGTTTTTTTGCCATAATTTCAAGTAGGCTCATACACGGCACAGAAAAGGATTCTGGGTGTTTGACTATACTTCTTGAATTTAGTACGTGAGCTTGCCCTTGATATTTTTAACTTTAATCATGTATTTTATTAGTCTTTTAACTCACTTAAATAAAATAAAATAAAACATTTTAAGCACCTTTTAGAATTTCAATTAAATCCTACTACACATTTTTACACTATCAATTGCAGCAAATACAAACCTATACTCACATTTAAGAGAACTATGAATCGTTTTATATTGTAAAATGTTTTTCAGCCTCCATTAGCAACTGGCATAAATATTGTGCAATCTGAAACTGCCTCTGAAACTAAGAATTGGATCAGGAAGCAAGAAAATGGACACTCAGTACAACTGGGGAATGAGATCTTGTTAGGCAACACTGCTGCCTAGCTAAGAAAAGGAATTTGAGAAGTTGGTTAATTTGCCTTTTCTCTTACCTTTCACCATTCTTCACCACTTAAATAATCCCTATCTTTGGAAGTACTATATGGTCTGTCTCCAACTTCAGCAGCAGCACAGCCCTTAAACCTGGACACCTACTAACAGCGGTTGTCTTTGTTTCAAAGACACTAACACGCCCAGCAAGAAATGGGGAGCCTTTCCCAACCAGGGTTTGTGATATGTGAGCTCCCTCTGAAGTGCTGGGTGCATCATTTAATTCTTGGTTAAAGATCAGATACTCTTTACCTCAAGTAACTGAGACTCACCTCTTTTCATCCTATGAGTAACTTGCTGAAGAAGAATATATAATCTTTATAAAGGTAACTACTTTGCCATTGCAGGGCATCCTGCTTTAACCATATTCACAACAAAATAAAACGGGGGGTGGGTGGAGAGAGATTTTGGGCAAAGGAAAGAACAAGTATTCAGAAATGGAGCTCTGATGAAAAAGGTCCAAATAATTGCCCCAGTTTCCCTTAGGAACAAAGAACAGGAGGCAGAGAACTTGCTTTGTTTATATGTAACTGAAGAGCCTAATAAAGTGTCTCCCTTCTCCAGCAAAGCATCTGTGCCTTAGAGGACTATTTGAATTCCATTTTCGCCCAAGTTTCTTTTCAGGTCTCTTTTTCTAATTTTATTGGACCTCCAAATACAAGAATGATAGTTTTCACAATTGAGATCTAAAAATGGTTAACGAGTATTTTCGTCAAGACATCCATTCATTCGCATGAACATATTGTATACTGCATCTATTTCATTCTAGCCACTGTTCTAGTTGCTGGATGCAAAAACGCACAGCCGATGCTTTTGGTCGTTTGAAGGATACATGCCATTGCTTGGCTTATTTATTTATCCGAGTGAAAATATTTCTGTAGGCAAGGTGCCTTAAGAGCACAGGAGGGATCTATTAGCCAAGCAGGCATAGCATCCATTCCCAGTGCTATTTCTCCAGAGTAATGAGAATTAAATTCAATTCCCCATATTAATCTGCATTCATTTTATGATTGTTGATGACCTTGAACCCATGAATAACCACAATTCAACTGAGGGATTGGAGAGCTCAGCTGAGACTCCTCTCCAATAATATATTGAAGCCAAGAAAAAAATAAATTCAACCCAGTTACAGCCACATTTTTACAAATCCCCACAACTGGCCCCATTGCATACAACTGGTTATTCTGCTGGAGGGATCAATAGATTACCTGTTGTTTCTGATAAGCTACATCACTACTCATCTCTATTTATGGTTAAAAGGGTGGATTGAAAATAGCACAATTAAGATCGAAGATAACAACACGATGGCTTTTAGAAATTAATGAGAAAAATATAATTTGTTACCTCTATATAACCATTGACTTAACTGTTTATGGTTGTAATACAGGCAAAAAGGTCTAGGCATATTTCTGAGTTTAGGCTCAACAGCTCAGAAAAGAAGGCTGTGAAAGCTGGCCCATGAGGACCTACTAGAGTGATCAAAAATAATGAACTCAAAAGGAAAAAATCAATAGCATTTATTTTGAAACATCTGAATCAGAGGATGTGGTAAATCACTGATTCCTTTTTCTGAAAATACATTAAATGTATCTCTGAAATTTTATATACATGAAAGAATAAAAATCTTATTAACTTTCATTCTATAGTTCCTCAGTAGTAATTAATATTAACCACACTTGACCATTTAATCTACACGCTGTTAGTTTTTGTAAATGACTCTTTCAAGTCAGCCCCTCTATATACCTCTTCAAGTAGCCCAAAACATGTTCACGTATATTATGCCATTTATCTTCATAATAACCCCTGTGAGATACAGGGGGGTTATTATTATCACCTTCTTGGAAATAAGGAGGTGAGGGAACAATAGGTTAAATGAATAGGGGCAAGCATAAATTGATTTATAGCTTCAAAATCCTGCAAAATAAAATCATGCTTAGTTTACAATTTATTTTCAGAAATAATGGTTTCCCAGGTGTTTTAAAGACAGTATTTATCGCCTTAGACTTTATCTGATAATTGTAAAATGTAGTGGTTTTTCAATTACCCTGGAGGCTCATGTTTTATTTCTGGAGGTATACCCCACAAAAGAAAAAAAATGCCTGAATGATTTGCATCTAAATATTAATAAGATTTTGGTCAATAACTAACATATGAAGAAAATGTAACAATTCCCACTTCTGTGTGAATACTTGAGTCATTAACGTACGGATAAATGTCAAAAATGCAATTCACATTTCCCGTTATGGCTTTACTATTCTAAACATACCTCGAATAATCATTCACTTTCAAATTTGTCATCTTGGAAGATTTCATGGGGATGTAAATGGCTAATATATAATTCAAATCACTTTTATAACCTTGGTACAAATGAAAATACAGGGAGGAAAAGTCCAATATGCATTAGATACAAAAAGAAACAACAAAAACCCAGGCAATAAATAAGGCGATCTCTAAACCTCGCCTTAATAGACTATCTGCTCTTGTGAGGCAACCCTTGGGAATGATTTAATTTATGTCCTAGCCTAAAGGGGTATGCCACAAAGGCTCTCAACCTGCGTTCCAGTATTTGACTCTTCCCTTCATCTCTTCGCAGTATTGACATTATTTTTTTCTTTGCTGATCTTTCCATATAAAAAGCTTAAAAATAAGTCAGAGGCACAATGACAAAATTTTTGTTTACTTTCTATCTTTGTTCTCTCTTTGCTTTCTTTTAAGTGAATGAGGTTATGTACATATATTTTGAATATGGTTACATTATAGGATTATCCATCTCCTAAGTACAGTTTCTAGAAGGGGATTCTGGAAATAGGCACCTTTAGCCCCTTATGAGCTTCCATTTACTTTTGTGGGGGTGTGCACACTGCCCTTCTGTGCTGATAAACTGTAAGTACAACCATGGAGCCTCTGTGTCTATATCCTCATAAAAGCTGCGGAAGACTTGAACATAACTGAAGAGTGTTCATCGAAGGCAGGTTGATGCCCTGGTGAAGTAGTCCACCTGGAAATGGAAGCGCACCTGGAATGAGGAAATATGTACAGAGCACCTAGCACACTGCCTGGGCAGCACATTGAAAGCACTAAGTAAACCTTGGTTACCTTTTTCTTCCTTCAGATTGTGGGCATCAGCTAAACCATCATCCTGCCTATGGACTATCATCTGCAATCAGCCTGAGTGAAAAGCTCAGAGGGATACATTTTAACTCTCTGCACATTGAGGCTTAACAACCACCCTCCTAGATGCCAATGACTCAAATTCACTGGGCGCATCAAGTTTTGTTGACCACTTAATTCACATGCCGTTAGTTTTTCTAAATGACTATTTTGTTTGTTGTCAACACAGAACAAAATATCGTTGGTACTACAAGGCACTTGAACTTCTTCTCATTGACTCTTTTTAAAATCTGGTTGTGATAAGAATAATTCTCCATTTCCTATCTGTCAATAAGAACACTGTGATAAAAATGAGAGTGTTTAGTGAATATAATACTGATGGTATTTTCAAATCTGAATTGCACTGGCTTCACATGTCTCCATGCCTGGAGCATTGCTCAGAGCCAAATGCAGATAGTCAGATGGCAGCGTGAATCACCACATTCAGAAACGAATCTTGTGATGGAAACTGTTTTGGCTGGATTTGGACCAGGCCTCAACATTGGAAAGGGGGGGTGGTGTGGTGAGAAAACAGAGGAAGCTGATCAGGTTCTCTGGGGCCAAATTGGTCAGAATTCTTCCCAAACTCACTAATATTTTTGAGAGCAGTTGCCTTTGGCTACTTTTGTTTTTGTTTTGCACAGCACATGGCGCAGTGTGAGCTCACCCAGAAAAGCACACTAATAGGTGTTAAGTCCCACTAGTAAGGTAAGGCATCTCCCCTGACCACCTGATCTAATGTGCCCCGTTCCCCAGGCACTGCGTAGCCAGCCCATCACCCTGATTACTTTTATATGTAGCTCTTGTCACTATCTGATGTCTTCTAGATCATTTGGTTTTCCTGCTTATTATCTGGTGTCCCCGTGAGGGCAGGGCCCCCAGCACATAATAAGCTGTCCAAACTACTATTGCCATAAAGTAAATATTTGTTCCATGAATAAATACATGAAGAATGGCAAGGCTTTTAAGGATTTCCTCTTCTGGAAAGGGATTGCCGTCAGGCTTCCTTCCTTCCCACCATTTCTTCATTCTGTGTGTATGTGTCCCTCTTTTTTTTTTTTTCTTTCTTTCTTTTCTTTCATCTTTACCCAATGTCTGATATGGGACAAGAATATTGCTAAGGATTTGTAGTTTTAAATATAAAATGGTAGAGCATTAACAATGCCTGAGCATGTTATACAGGTCATAGATCATGGGTTCTTTTATATTTGAAGATGGCCATAACAAGACACAGACTCACTCACTTTTAGTTTAAGAACATGAGGCTACTTTATTGTCAGTTTTTACTGGCTGAGGACACACCGCATGAGCTTTCCTAACAGAAGGAACAGGAATTATTGTGTATCTGGACAGACTGTGAATCACCATTGTACTGTCCTCTGCTTGCTAGCAACATGCCCCAGCAGTCAATAGAGAGGCAAAGATTTTATGTGGCCCCATCAAGCTATCCCCAAAAGATGGCCTACCCCCTCTACTTTTTAAGTAGTCCAGCAATTGAAATTATGGCTGTTCATCATCACCAGGTATCTCAGCTGGTCCACTTCTGTTCTTCCCAGTCAATGACACTATGAAATACAAATCAACATGTACATCATCATTACAAATTATTTTCATTTTAAGACCTAATAACTTCTCAAATTTGGTCTGGTGACCAACTAGAGAGTCTCAGCAACAGGTAGATATTAGCGAACAAGCCATGCCTAGAATATTCCCAAGATCTTTTCTAGTCATAAGCATAAACTCTGTGTAAAAGAATTTACAATATCAATGGTAGAACTGTAAAAAATGGGAAGTTATAATAAAAATACATAATATTACAAAGTGCTGATTTCATATATTTGGATAAAGCTAAATTGTAAAAGCTTAGATTTGAGTCTTTTCCAAGGACAATTTTATTTAATCTTCATAACACACTTATAACAGAAGCACACTTTACTAATACAAGCGTGCACGACGCAATGCCAGTAAAGATAACATTCTATCCAAGTCTTCCTGAAAAAATCAAATCAACAGAGAAGGTGATGGTTGGAGGTAAAACCTAAAGGATGATTTGGAGTTTGCTGGTAAATAAGCATCCCAGTCAGGTGGAAAAACATGAAGTTAGGAAAAGATATATTTTGGAGGAAATGGACAAAACAAAGACTTAGTAGGTTAAAAGAGTCAACGTACAAAGTACCTTTTGAATCATGCTAAAAAATATGGATTTTATAGTGTAGGTGATAGGGAACAATTGAAGAATTATGAGCAAGTCCCCAGGACAACTTGGCACTCAGTGTGGAGTCTGCTTGAGAATTTCTCACCCCCCTACTTCCCCTTCCTGCTCTGCCACTCCTCCAACTCATGTGCATGTGTGCTTTTTGTCTATCTCTAAAATAGAAAGAAGAAAGAAAGAAAGAAAGAAAGAAAGAAAGAAAGAAAGAAGAAAGAAATATCCTTAAAAAGAAAAAGAAAACAAAACACATTTTTGTAATGGAAGGCAGGCTGGAATAATAAAGAAGAGGACCATAGATTTTCTTATTAGAAATTGGACAACTGGGGATCCCTGGGTGACTCAGTGGTTTAGCATCTGCCTTCGGCCCAGGGCATGATCCTGGAGTCCCGGGATCAAGTCCCACATCAGGCTCCCTGCATGGAGCCTGCTTCTCCCTCTGCCTGTGTCTCTGCCTCTCTCTCTCTGTGTCTCTCATGAATAAATAAATACAATCTTAAAAAAAAAAAAGTTGTACAACTGGCTGAAAACAAAATGAACAGAAAAATAACACTCCAAGGACTCTTTTTCAAAAGTGAAAGACAAAAATTTAGACTAGCTCTCTCCACATTCCTGTAAAGTCTCATAAGTAACCAGAACCCTTCCATAACAAATCAGAGACAGTCCCACATGTCGTCCATGAAGAGACATCTGATGAAAGCAGGAAGGAAATTCTACGGGCTGTAATATTTCAAGAGCCAGACAGCGGAGCCCATTATGCCACAGGCACTGATGTGGTGACCTCAGCATAAGGTACTAGTAGAAAACTCTCTCTTTTGTAGACCATCTGGATGAAGCTAAAGCAACAGTAAGTCAAGGAAGATGGCACCATGAGAAAGCTCCTTATAAGAGTTAAGGTTTAACATAAAATGTATTAGGGGCACCTGGGTGGCTCAGTCAGTTAAGTATTTGACTCTTGACTTTGGCTCAGGTCATGATCTCAGGGTCCTGAAATCAAGCCCTGCCTTGGGTTCCACACTCAGCAAAGAGTCTGCTTAAAGATGCCCTCCTCCTGCCCCTCCTCCTGCTCTCTCTCTCTTTCTCCTAATATTTCTCTCTCTATATATAGAGAAATATATATATTTTTATTTATATATATGTAAAATATATATAAAATATATAAAATTATTTATATATATAAAATATATATATTTATTTATTAAATATAATAAACCTTAAAAAATAAAATAAAGTCTCTTAAATGTGTGGATAGAATTTTTATTCTGTAGGACTTAAAAATATGCGTGTGGTAAAGCCTCCAACATAACTCTATCAGGTTTCAATTAAAAAAAAAAATCACTCCAAGTAATCCAAGAAGGAAGAGATTTAATACCAGGATTTCAGAACTTGGAAAACCAGTGGGTATGTTGGAAAAGTTCAGGAAAAGCCTCGAAGTCTCGGGTTCATTGCTAGCTTTCTGAGGAAACATAGGGATTCATTATGTATGTTTATAGCTGTCTACAGCCTCAAAGCAGATAATTTGCAGGAAAATTCACAGACTGTATTGTCAAACTTCACGTCTGCTGAAGCTTACGTCTATCCTACGTTGATCCAGGAGCAATGGTTTGTATTTCTCGAAATACAATACGAAACAAGGGCTTTTTATCGGTAATTCTAGGCCACAATCCAATTGGCCTACTCAGAGAATAAAATGATTCAGGAATGTTGCTAAATTGCCAACAATCAGAGATAATAATGAACAATAACTTTTATACCAATCCAGCTTAGTGTGACAAAGACATTCATAAAGTTTTTAACCTCTGTGTGTATGTGTATGTTTTATTTTGTTAAAGAAGGATGGAATTTATTTATACAAGTATGTGTTACCATGTGGCACAGCAACTCCACTGATGAGTATGTATCCAGGACAATCGAAAACGTGTGTCCACACAAAAATTTGTATATGAGTGTTTATGGCAGCACTATGCATAATAGCCAAACTGTGGAAAAATCTAAATTATCAGTCAGCTGATGAATGAATAAACAAATATGGTATATCCAAACAGTCCTATTTGACCATAAAGAGTAAAATATTGATAAATGATACAATATGGATGAATCTGGAAAATATCATTGTAAGTGAATGAAACTAGGTGAAACTGACATATGCTAAAATGTACAGAACAAGCAAATCCATGGAGATAGAAAATAGATGGTGAGTCCTAAGGACTGAGATAAAGGAGGAATGAATAATGATTGCAACAGGGTTTCTTAGGCGGTGATGAAATGTTCTAAAATTAGGAGCAAATATACTAAAAACCACTGAATTGTATGCTTTAAATGGTCGAATTTTATGGTATGTGAATTATAACTCAATAAAACTAATTTGTGAAATAGCAGAGCTGAAATCTGAAAAACAAAACCAAAAAACACCTAATAATAAAATGCATGCCCCTCAACTCTTATGTGGACAGATACTTAGAAGTATAATATTTGAAGATGCAAACTATAAAACAATGAAATGAGATTTTTAAAAAAATTAATAGACATATAAAATGAGGCGGTATTTAGAGTGGTTTAGGAATTAGATCGTAAATTACCAGAAGGCAATGAGCATTCATGCTTTGTACTGTAGTTAACATGGTGCCAATCCTACTACATGGCAAATCCTTATTACATACTTTTAATGGTGCCTCTCTCCATTCCTCTCCAGTACTGCAATATTAAGAAAATGTAATTCTGGGTGCCTGGGTGGCTCAGTCGGTTAAGCATCTAATACTTTAGACTCAATAAAATTAAAGGATCTGAAAATATATTCTGAGTTTTAAAAACCTGTTAGATGTACATTGCCATAAAATAAAAATAATAAAACATGAAATTTAAAATGCCACAAAATATTAAATAATGTAAAATTGGGAGGAAATTTGGGGGAAAATATAAGTTTTTGTATATATATTGTGTTTCAGCTGAAGCAAAGAAGACTATTTCTAGAGCCAGTAATATTGTTCTAATCTATAACAGCAGCATGAAGATGACTAATTTTACTAGAAGAGAATGATATTAAATTATTCAAGAAAGTGCTTAAAGTTTTTTTGACAACAATGGCAACCATGAAAATGAAAATAATTAATCAGCATATGTGAGTTTTAAATAAATACCCAAAGATGAACATTAGGCACATTCAAAATTCAAATAAAATCTATGATATTCCTGGCATTGGACTGTAGCAAAATGTTATTTTTCTTCTATACTAGTCGTAAATGCTTTTTAGCACTGGGGATGTTTTCCCTTTCATGGTTGTTAATTGAAAAAGAAAAGTAATTACAGTAGATAGAATAACTAACGAATGGATTATCCTAGCATTCTATATAATCGTTGCTTCTTTTTAGTTTGCTTTATCTGTACTCATCCCTCATCTTTATTATCTAAAATTCATTTTTAAGTTCTTACTTCTGTCTTATGATCCTATCTTGCTTCCTTTCATTCTTTTAGATGATTACCTATTCCTTTTACATAATACTCCTACTCCTAGACACCACTTTTATTCATCTGCTTTGTTTTATAAATCTTATTAGACATGAAAACATATATTTTCCTTTTCTCCCAATTTTCAGTTTTTCTAAAGCACCAATTCACAAAAATGGAAAACCCACAGCCAGTCTTTAAAGTCAAAGCTATTAAAGAGATTACTAGTAGCAGTTTTGGTTTGGGTTTTTTTTTTTTTTTTCCACTTTGTTTGTTTGTTTTCTTACCAGGATTATTTTAATTTTCTGCCTCTCCACAGGAATCTTAATTATCTTTACAACCCATAGGTTTTTTCCAATTTACTACACTGATGACATCCTCTTTGCATCTGGTTGATAAGAATCAACAAGTATCCTAGATGCTCTGGGAGGACACATAATGTGCCAGAAGCTGGTAAGTCATCTCCATGAAAATTCTGAGGCCTGCTACCTCAGTGAAGTTTCTAAAGTGCCAGTGGCCTCTGTCACCTTAACATATTCCTTCCAAAGTAAAAGATAAGTTGCTACTCCTTGCGGTCCCATGGAGAAAAAAATCCCCTTTAGATTTCGCAGCTAGCAAGCATTTCCACCTCTCCCTCAGCCTGTACCTGTGACTTCATGGAGGCTTTCCTTTTTTTTTTCTTTATTCCTTTCCTTTTCTTTTTTTCTTTTTAGTGAGGGAGAGAGAGCACAAGCAGGAGGTGGGTGGGTGGGGGAAGAGGCAGAGGGAGAGACCATCTCAAGCAGGCTCCATCCTCAGCAGGGAGCCCAATGCAGGGCTCCATTTCATGACCCAGGTGCCCCATGGAGAGTTCAGTTCTTATAATTAATTTTATAAGAAAGAAAAATGTCAAGGCTGGTTTACACATAAAACGAGATTTGCAACCTGTCAACCACACGCCTATAGCACAATGACTCCACTCAATAAGGGTCCTAAAAGGCTGGGAAAGAGACCTCTTCCTAGTAGACAGAACTATGAGCAGTGCATTTAGTGTTTCACGTTGCTGGTAATGGATATGACCAGATATATGGATATATATCAAAGAGTAGATTATTTTAATGGGTTTATTAAGCAGTGACGAATATGGAAGGGACATGACCGGAACATTGGTGGTAAGGAAGTCGGAGGAGGAGGTAAATGAACAGAAGAGGACCTTTTAGGTCATAACTTAGTGTAAGGATATTTGTATCCTCTATATACACAGCCTTACCGAAGGCCGTACATTGCAGTGGAAACTCCATAATCCCATAGACAAGATGATTTTCATCTCTGCGTGTTAATCACTATCTTTCAAAAGTCACCCCACTGTGTGCTCAGTGATTTAAAAAACAAAGTATTCAAAGTAGTTCAAATGGAATTCATGCAAAAGTTAAGCCATATGAGTGGACTTTCTCTAAGGCCAACCCAGCCAGTGAGTACTGAGTACCCAGTCTGTCAAGGGCTGAGATGAAAGCTGAGTCCCCAGGACTGTTTCATTCCCTACCATCAGCCAGTCACATGGGAGCAAATCGATATATTGAATTTTTATATCTCATTAAGGGTAGCAATTTGAGCTCTGTGGAATAGACATTGTGGATATGGATTCTCCTTCTTAGTCCCTTGCTAACAGCATCAACCTTGGACTTCCTGTCATAGGTTCTATTGTTTCTGTCATAGGAAATGTTGTTTCTGACCAAGGAGTTGATTTACTGTGCTATAAGAGAGGTAATAAACTAATACCTATAGGATTCACCCGTCTTACCAGGTACCCAATCACCTAGAAGTATAATGAAAGTACAAGGGTCTGGAACTAAGGAACTAAGTGGACTGGCTCATTTCATTCCTAGTGTCCCAATTCCTGTCCTAACAGCTTTGGTTCTCAGTCCTAAGGGAGGAATGTTTTTACCATAGGACAAGTGAAATTGCTATAAACTGGAAGATGGGATGCCAGGGAACCAACAGGCTAAGAAGAGGTTCACTAAACTGTTTGAAATGAATGGTCTTGATTATTAAGGAAAAATAAGATCTCTGCTACACAGTGGGGTGGCATGCAAAACAGAAGGGATTTCCTGGGACATTCTTACTGCTTTCAGTAAGAATTGATGGAGGACTGTAGCAACCTTAATGCAGGTGGGACCAGGTTTAGGGCGACTCACCAGGTAAAGAACAATAAGCAGCTGAAGTGTCAATTGAACACAATGGTGGCAAAATAATTATCCAAAAAAAGTTATTAAATCAATTATTGGTTCCTATCTAGGTGCAGAAAGTCACTAGAGTGCCCATAGTTTCTTGCCTGATTCACTATGAATATACTTGTGTACATTTACCTACATTAGTTTCTCCTTCCCCTTCCTACTGTTTCATATTAAGCAGAGCATTTTGATGGTGGATGACTTTAAAATTTATTCTTTAGGTTAAGGTTTATCAAAAAATGGTCATGATCAAGCTAGAAGGATAGGAAACATCACTCTTCTTTGGATAAAGTAACTGACGGAATTTGGTATCTTTCCTTTATAAGAAGAGAGGGAGCACACTCACCTATATTTGAATAAGAACTGATTGCAATAGGTTAGATTTAAGAACTTTGTTATTTTTATCGTTGTTCTTAAATTTAAATATACGTAGAAGGGTCCAAATAGATGCTGACTGGTCAAATGAATAACTTGCATATTATTTTTTCAAGAACAACCAGCATGTACTTTTTTTCTTGCTGCCCTCACATCACAGTAACTGAGAGTCTAGGAGATGCATTTCCCAAAATCCCTTGCCAGCAGCTTTCTGATTTAGAGCCCACTAAGCAGAGGCCACAAAGTTTGAAAGAAGCAGAAACCATTATTCTTTGGCCAGGAAAGAGACCTCCTGGGCTTCAACACATGTGATTCTTTGCAACTCCTTGGGATCCCTGGAAATTGTTCATCTGGTGCTGTGGTGAGCTGAGACCATTTGAAATCCCTGGAAATTGTTCATCTGGTGCTGTGGTGAGCTGAGACCATTTGAAAGTCTCTTTCAACTCCTGGAACTTTCTAACGCTCTCATGGCTGATGATGAAAGTAACACTGAGTGGTAGTGAGTGCTTTCCACAATCACTCCTTCTCCAGCCCTTCTTACATATTTTTAAGTCACTAGTTCACTGTATTAAATTTCTTCCTACTTGAAACACCGGAGTAGTTTCTTTATTTCTCTGACTGAACCCTGACTGATATCATAAAGTTGCCCAAATCAATTCTGAAAATTTGAGATTTGGCAACACTGCTTGTTTCTGCTTGTTTCAGCCTAAACTTTTTCAATGAAAATTTTATCAACTCTTAGCACACTGAGTAAAATCCTTAAACCGGCTTTACAGGATAAGAAGTGAGAACACTATTGATTTTGGGAGAAGAACATGACAAATCTAGGAAACTCTATAATTATATTGAACTAACATTTCTTGAATGTTTAGCTTGTCGTAGGCTCTATTCTGAAAACTTTACATATCTTATTTCATTTAATCCTCACAACAACTCTATGGGGTAGACACTATTGGTACCCCGATTTTAAAGACGTAAAAACAGAAGCTCAGAGTGGCAACTGGCCTGGCAGGGCATAGCTCAAAAATGGTAAAGACTGCATTTGTATCCAGGCATTCTGATGCCAGGGACTTTACTCAAACATTTTAATGTGCTGCTTTGTAATGCAATAAATAAAGGTTAACCCAAAGAGACATAGTCCACAAAAGTGGTGAAAATGAGTAATGTAGATGGACATAAGTTTTATCTAAATTAAAATGTTTTTAGAGGCTGCCTATATGACATGAATGTGCTCCTTTCTCTATCTTTCTGTGGCCTAAAACTTCCACTGCTATTTTTGTATTGACTATTTATTTATTTATTTATTTATTTATTTATTTATTTATTTATGACAGTCACACAGAGAGAGAGAGAGAGAGGCAGAGACACAGGCAGAAGGAGAAGCAGGCTCCATGCACCGGGAGCCCGATGTGGGATTCGATCCGGGGTCTCCAGGATCGCGCCCTGGGCCAAAGGCAGGCGCCAAACCGCTGCGCCACCCAGGAATCCCTGTATTGACTTTTTATTAAAAAATAATGATGATGGCTATGTTGATAGCTAACATCTAGCTTACAGATATTGACCGGGCACCGTACCAGACACTTCACAAATGTATTTCATTCAATCCCCACCAGAATCTTATTATTGCCCACATTTTACAGACTGGAAAATTGAGGCTTAGATGAGCAAAGGATTATTCCACGAAGGTGACACCCAAATAACAACCTCATCTACTTCCTGTGGAGCCTGGCTCTTAGCCATCAGGCTATCTTGTTTAGGAAGCTGCCACTATAAAGAAAATACATTCATGTTCCTTGGAGAGAGCCCTGATATCTTAAAGACATTGGAGAAATTCAAATTTAAATTTCTCTCTCTTCTTCTCTCTATAAATACCTCTGTGAAAATAAACTCATGCCCAGGACCTAAATTAAGCAAAAGTGGCAAAGAAAATGAGAACACTAGCCTAAAAGAAAATCTATTTTCTGCTTTGTGGATAGTGGATTTTTATGGGACTCTGCTTCTCAAGGAGAATTCTGGATTTACTTCCTGCAGGTGGAAACTTTTATTCCCTAAGTTTAAAAGAAAGTAGAACGAACCAGGAGAAAGAACGGCTGCATCCATGTGAGGCAGAGCTTTGCAGATATCTTGATGTCTGAGGCAACCAGAAGACCTTTATTTGCCTTTTCATTACTCTTTCAAGTGATGTGAACATCTGATTTTGGGTTGGCGAGGGAAGAAAACCTGAATCCAAGGCCTCTGAGATCTCCAGAACTCCAAGAGGAAAAGAGGGTTAATAAAGAATGTCAGCAGACTGATGCACCATACATTCCCCTGCTTCAGTTTGATCTTCATCAAACACATCAGCTGAACAGCCCTGTACCCATCAGTTGCCAGCCTTAATATGATTCAGATTCCACCTTTATCATAGCTCTGAAAAACACATTGCTTCTCTCAGAGGCAGTTACTTGCCAGGTGCCTTATTACATGTTCTCACAGCATCCTATTATAAACTTTGTGGCAATAACCACAGTTGTGATATATTTGTAAAATTATTCCTTGTATAATTATCTTCCACTTTGTCCCAGAGATTATGTTATATTGTAGACTAAGGAAGTTGGCTTAGTTGTAATTATTGTAAATTAACAATCGATATCTATAGCCACAAGGTCACAAAAATAATAAGGAGCACTTTTTCAGGAGATAAATTAGTGAATGTAGTTTTATATTTTAGAACTTTGTTGGATATATCATTCGACAGGAAAATAACCTCAGGTTTAGAGCAGGCTTTGCCAATAATTCTAATTCTGTTGACACATGAATATTTGCGGTAGCAGCTGTCAAATCACTGGGTTAAACATAAATTAGTTTGCAGACATATACTGCATGTAGATTCCGTTACGGTTGAAGTATCAAGAATTTTAGGCTTGCAGGCAACTCAGAATATAGTAAAATACCCTAATTTTACAAATGAAGGTGGTATGTACTCAAAGTCATAGTTACCCAGTTGCAAAACTGGACTTAAAATGTATAGTCTTATCAATATCTGTACTCTTCCCAATAAATGGAAGACATTCTTAAGTTCCATAAATCTATTGTCAGCCAGTGAGTGTCCTCTGGTGTGAGCTATAGAAATGGACTCTGGTTAGCCTTAGTAGAAATAGAATTTACAGAATAATTTCAGGAATTGCTAAATAAAAGCTCTGTGGATTAGGAGTCAGTTGGGTCAAACAAGAGGCCAACTTTGGTCAGAACTCCATCAACTTTCTGACTAGAATGAACTCCTTCTAACTGACTGACTGCAGTGGTGATTTGGGACACTGGGAGCCAACTAGACTCAGTGTACCAATTCCCTGAAATATTTGGCAAGTTACGTGGATGACTAGTCATGAGTCACTTTAGGGAAGCAAACAATTAGGCCCATGTCTCCTGACTGAGCTAACATACTGAATCAGTAATCTCTGGGAGATGTGCTCATATTGATACCTTCAGCCCAATTTCAAATTATATTACTCCCTTTTGTTGAGCACTGTTAGAATCTATTTTCACTCATGTTCCCACACATTTACAGGAATAAATATCAATGTTCTGAAAATCTTTGAACCTGTAGGAACCATGTTGATATATGATTCTAACTGGAAGCCTAGAGACCATGAAGGATGGACCATTGGATATGAAGGAAATTGGCTTAATTTTCTGTTGTAATACTCTTATGCAAGGGAATTACAATGTTTTAGGCAAATGAGAAAGGTATCGTTATCCGTCAAGAGGAGTTTAGCAGAATTGGAGAATGAGTATATTTCAAGTTCTCCAGAATCTCACCCATCTAACCATCCCTATTGTGTTCTCACTTTCTCAACCAACGCCAAAACCTATGAGCCAGAAATGTGAGTCTTATGTAATTTTAAATTTCCTGATAACCATATTTTAAAAAGTAAAAATTAAACAGATAAAATTATCTTTATATTGTATTTAACCCAATATACCCCAAATATTATCATTTCAACATAAAAACACTTAAAAATTAATAATAAGGTGTTTCACATTCCTTTTTTTTCTAAGTACTAAGTCTTTGCTATCTAGGGTTTAGCCATATGGGGCTAGTGGCTACCATAATGGACAACACAAGCTTTATTCTCTTTCCATATAATTATAAGTAGCCACCCTACCCTATAGTCTTGAATTCTGCATGCCTTGTGTACCTTCATTGCCAGATTTACACCTGTCATAATTACAGGAGATTTTCACTCCCCTTCCACACTCTCTAGTCCATAACCAATTCAAAAAATCTTATTTCTCTAAGCATCTGCTGTCAACAATCCATTCCCAAATAGCAATTTCTTCACCAGAGCTCTTGTCGGAAGCAACACCACTAATTCTGGAGAACTTCAGAAAAAAATATTTTTTGAATAAAAAATGATTAGTTCAAGAGTGTATAGGAAAGCTGGAGAATCAGTCCCAGGAAATAAGCATACACTAAAAGGTTAAGAATCAGAGAATACAGTCTAGTCCATGAGAAGGATGCCACTCTTAGCACTTCTGCAAGACTCAATATAACTAAACTAACATCTCTAACAGTATCTGCATCTTTGCAGATTCAAAGTGAAAGCTGAAGAATTTCGTTGGTTCAGTGTCATGGCACTCTAGGGAATCAGGGAGATGTGATGTGACATCTGGGTATTTGGACTTTTGTATTAGAAGATAGAACCCTGATCACTTGAATTAAGGGAATCCTTCCCAAATGAGAAGGGGAGAGGATAATGGATGGTGGGATAATGGGCAATAGGATAAAGAAGGCAACTGTCTACCACAAAAACACCCAAGAAATAAATATAGTATAATAAGTGTATTTTCTTATTTCTGGCAATGAATATATGGAGTTTCATAAATATGCTCAGTAAAAACTAAGGACTTACCATCTTCTTTGAAGTGAGCATTTATTATGTTTTGTGATCAAATTTATTTTGTTAAGTATTTTAAATTTCAAAAATAATATTTCTGGTTTTAACCAGTCCAAAAAATCATAATCCTTCCTGCGGTAGCCAGGAGTGTTAACTGTGTTAACAGTTTGGAATGTTTTTTATGTGCCAAGAGTGGAGTTTTAGAGACTTCTCTGACCACATTATTTTTAAGTGATAAAGAAAAGCCTCCATCAACTCTATAATTTTGATGCTGTCAGAGGCCTTAAAGGCTTAAAGAAAAGGAATCATTTAGTTCTGAGAGCAACTTTTAAAAAGGCATAAAAAAATCTTTGGTATGGAATCCAAGCAGTAGTATTCAGTTTTTATTTTAAATAAAAAAGGAAGACGGTCTCAGAACTCACCATTTACATTAATTTCAATGTCATAATACTAGGATTTAAAATGCATTTTTATTTTCATTTGTCATGTCATCAGTTTCAAAAGCTAGAAAAATGATATATACTATCCCCCAATCTTTCCCATGTTTCATTTTCTCTATGTAATGAAATGTGAAAATGGCAAGACAGTGAACTCTGTGGATCAAGGGACTGTGTAAAACCTCATCACAGCCACCCAATAAAGCCTTTTAATCAAGAAGAATTTTTACAGGACACACCACGGCTGAATTGTGATCCAGGAGCTGGCAGACACACAGTAATGAAGAACTAGGAAAATTTTAAAAGGAGTTGCAGTCAAATTTTGATGGACTCTAAATAGAGAATGACACAAGGAAATTCAGGTGCTGAATATTGTAGGGTGCAGTCTATTTTTCCTAATTTTCTCTGCTGATGCTTCAGTACACATTTCAGGTTAATCGAAAACATTCATTGATAACTAACAGAGTTTATAATTAAGATACTATTCCAGACTCATAATGTAAAGTCTAACATTACCAAAAAAAAAATCAGTTGTAATTTTACTCTATTTTTCCTTCCATATGTAATAATTAGCATTTTTAAGTGCCTACTAACGGCACATACTGAGCACATAATATTAAGCTATATAACTAGGTAATTAATTCAACTTCCTTATAATGATTTGAAATGCCAATTTGGTAAATGTGTCCCGGCTGATTATTTTGGAAGCAATTTGATGTAATCAGCCAGCTAAGTGATTTATCTCCACCTGGCATATTGCTACTTCCTTCATCCTGCATCAGGCACTGGTGCCAAAATGAGCTATGATCCAGTATTGGCCGTTTGGTATCGATGCCCCTACCTACTTGGTTATAATAGAACACTTTGCTCGTTAGACATCGAAGAGCACCTTAAGCCATAGAGGAGCCAATTATACTGGGAGTCTTGATTTATCTGGTACTAAGCATACCAGAAGATAGGGGGGAAATCAGTAGAGACAGAGCCGTCTTATATTTTTCAAGCTCTTATGTTGTTCTTGGCAGGAAGAAGCAGTTACAGTGAAGATGACTGAATGAGACACAGCGTCTGGAAATGGAGAAGCAAACTGTCACTAGCATATCTCATTCAGTTTTCTAGCTTCTACTATATCCCTACCCTACACTTCAAAGCACATACTCAGCTCATCATTTAACATCTATTATTGTCAATATGAATCCAGAGTACTGAGAACTTCATTCTTATTTTCTTAAGATTCCATCAAATATTATGTCTTTATACAACTCTACATATCATGTGAGAATACAGAAACTTATATAGACCATCTTTTGTTGGCACACCTTACCAAGATATTAAAATGCTATATTGCGTAATATAATAAAAAATGTTTTACTTAAAAATATTCTCCATTACTTCCTGTAATACCCTGACATTATATATAGTCTATTTCATCCTGGATTTTTTTTTTGTTTATTTAACAAATATTTGTTGAGAACTACTACATTCCAGAATCTATTCTAGTAGCAGTGATTAGAGCATGGACAAAGGCTTATAATATCTCTGACAGCCTAAAACTTGAATTCTAGAAAGGGGAGGCAAACCATAAACAAATACATAAGTGAAATATAAAATATCAGAGGGAGGTAAATGTTATGGAGTGAAATAAATCAGGGTAGGGAATATTGGAGGTATATTTTTAAATAGGATGGCCAGGGAAAGTCTTACCAAGAAGATACCATTTGAAGTAAGACCTAAAAGAAAAGAAAGATCAAATTTTGTGTATATCACGATTAAGTTATTAAGGAAATTGGGCTGTGTGGCTGGCGGCGAACTATATAAAAATACATTAATATAGGTATCATAGAAATTATTAACAAAATAACCACAATGTTGTTACTTTTGACAGAAGTATTTAGTTTACTCTCAGAAGCAGATTCCACTCAAACCTGTAAACTATGAATCATATAACAATGGAAGGATTGAATTATAACTGTGAAATAAGAGTATAAAGAACACAACATGCTGTGTTCAAAATTGTGTCCAAACTATAGTGTTAGAAATTAACCAAGCAGAATGCAGCAACTTTTAATGGTAATGATATATGAGAGTTTGAAAAATGCATGCAATGTAATATTATGAGACAGGTTAGTCTTCATTAATATAAATCTACCACTAGAATTTTTGGAGACAATTTTGTTAGCAGGAGGAAAGACTATACAACTGTGAGGAATAATAAGCTTCTATGTAGAAAGCTTATGTGTAACTTGGATGAGTAGATCTTGTGTATTGATTATTATATGGAGCCTATTACTAAAAGCATGAAAATTAGGAACTTGATAATATTTCTTTTAAAGAGATATTTTAAAATTTACACTAATAGATAGTAATTTCCTTCCCTAATTTTTAAAAATTTGGATAGCCTTTCATTTTATATGCAAAAGCTAAAGGAGTGCAAAATACCAATTAGTTTGGTCATATCATACATACAAACGAACCAGATCAAACTCATAAAAGAAGTCACAGAATAGTTCACTCCGTCATATGAATACTTAGTAAGTCCACCAAAAAAAAAAAAAAAAAAAGACTATTCTAGTGATTTACTTAGTTTTCTAAATATTAGAGACATTCGAATACAGAATTCACTGTTTTTCTTTGGATTCATTTTATTTTTATTATTATCCTGCGAAATATCTTCTAATCCAGCTACCACTCTTCCTACAATTCCCTAGGTATAAATTCAATTTAGCTTCTAAAATGTTAATCATACTTTCTTTGAATAGACACAGGATGCCTGAACATTAATTAACTTAAAGTTAGATTAGTTGCTGAAAAAGTTTAATTTAAAATTAACTTCAGTAGTGATGAGATGCTATAAAAAGTATATTCATATATTCAGTGAGCAGACACTGTGGCAGAGAGATCCTTTCTGCCATAGCAGAGTTATTAAGTCACTATAAATATTTTACAAATTCAATCTAAAAAAAAAAGTAGAAATGACTTCGTTACTTATCTTTCCATTGCTCTCCTAGAAATCCTGCAAAGCATCAAGGAGAAGGGACGGGGAAAAAAAAACAGGAAGAAGTTACAAATTATATTTTCTCCAAAACTATGCAGGATGGAAATTTTACATATGTTTAGCAAAAGCATGTGCGACTTGTAGAATCACCAGGGAAACTGCTGGGCACAGGGTGTCAGGGATGAATGGAGAGCTGATTGGCAAGTACCAGACATTAATGGAATATCATATTTCACAGAGGGAGAGAGCCCTACACAGAGTAAGAATTTAAACCTTAATTCAAAAAGATTCCCAAAGAAATGATTTGTTCAGATAGAAAATACAATCTTCATTAATAAAATTCTTAGATATAAAGAAAAGAAAAATGAACTTGTGGGACAGACAGCCAAATGTATGCTCAGAGATAAAGTGATATGCCTTAAAGGAGGCTTTATGGGAGCACCTGGGGGGCTCAGTGGTTGCGTGTCTGCCTTTGGCTCAGGTCATGATCCCAGGGTCCTGGGATGGAGCGGCAGGGAGCCTGCTTCTCCCCCTGCCTGTGTCTCTGCTCCTTTCTCGGTGTCTTTCATGAATAAATAAATAAAATCTTTGAAAAAAATCTTATGTGATTAAGAAAGAAGAAGAAATTAATATAGATAATTCAAATAAAGAACACAGAAGGGACAAAAATAGTTAATAGAGAGTACTGGAATGGAAATAAATGGGATCAAGGTAGAAAATGATCATTTATAAATTTTTTTGGACAGAAACAGTTCATAAAATTAAAAATTGTGTTTTCTTTTTTTTTTAATTTTTATTTATTTATTTATGATAGTCACAGAGAGAAAGAGAGAGAGAGAGAGGCAGAGACATAGGCAGAGGGAGAAGCAGGCTCCATGCACTGGGAGCCCAACGTGGGATTCGATCCCGGGTCTCCAGGATCGCGCCCTGGGCCAAAGGCAGGCGCCAAACCGCTGCGCCACCCAGGGATCCCCAAAAATTGTGTTTTCTATTGTGCATGTTTTTGCTTTTGCATGTGTATGGAGAGTGGGAATGAGGAGGAGGTGTGGTAAGATACAATATAAACTCTCTGACAAATGCAATAAAGGAAAAAATAATTTTAGACATAAAACAGGAGAAAAAGAAGAAATATGAATTAGTTTTAAGAGACTGCTTGTCATAGACCTACTGATAAACTTGAAAACATTAATGAAATAGATATTTTTCTGAAAAGGTTGGAACCTGACTCCAGAAGGAAAAAAAAAATTCTGAGTAAGTAACTATGATAACAATTAAAATGTGTCATTAAATGTATTAAAGAACTTATTAAACTTATTTAAGAATTCTTCCCTTAGCAGTTTACTGCAGATGTAGCTGGTGCTATATACAATAGTGAAGCTTAGAAAAATGGGAAGCGTTTTTCTATCATTTTCAAAGCTAGCATATGTACTTCTGAGATCAAAATACATGAAAGAGCTCCCCTTCCCTTCTGCACTTAATGCAAACCTGCTTATGAATATGTAGAATAGACAAACCTTTGGAAGTGATTAAAAATGGCCATAAGCTAGTAACCCTCAGAGAGCTATTCATAGGAATTCAAGGATATATTATCAGGAAATATGTTGATTGTCATCAATGTATTGGGAAGAAATTACAACAATTTCAACAAATGACCAAAATAATGTACAATAAAATTATATACCTAAGAAGCTTGTGAACTAGAAGGAAAACAAAGCAAAGAAACCAGAAGAAAAAGAGTCTCAATGTGAGGGTGGGTGTTATTGTTTCCAAGATTTGGAATATGAGGAGGATGGAAAGAAAGCCCCTGCATTCAGGAAAATGAAAATCATTGTGACCTTGACAAAGAGAATTTCAGTGGAATGCAGGGAGCCAAAATGAGAATAGAGAATAGAACTCCAAAATGAGGAGTTCTAGATACACTTAGGGTGTTTGCCTAGAAGGTCAACAACATTTAAAAAATTAGATTGTGTGGCAAACCATCCAGCTTCTTCAATATTAACCTAAGAATAACTAGAACTTAGAAAATTGTGTACCCAACCACTCAGTTGATTATTTAGGAAATTCATTTATTTATTTTTTCTTTTATTCACCAGTAGCAGCTACTAAGTAGACAGCACTGCACCAAAGGATTTCAAGACCCAAGTTCTATTCTATTCATGAGGAGTTTTTACTCTAGTTTTGGAAATTAAGAAAATTAAGATACAGAAGGGAAGGTTTGGTGCTGTAATAAATTTTTCTCCTGGAAAGAAAACACACAGCCACAGAATATTTCTCATAATTCTTTTTTTACAGGCCATAGCTTAAAGCCTATCCCAACGAAATGCATGCTAATACTTTTTAAATTGCACTGTGTCTAAAGGTAGGGATATTTAAATATGCTACACTGTGATAATGTGGAATTCCCCGGAACAAAAGGCAATTACTTGGGTGCTTCAGGCAGTAATAAAATAAAATCATAAATCTTTCAAGGAAAATTGTTGGTTAATCAGAATTTCTGTTTGGATACCACAAATCTCATTCCCTCTCCCTATATTAAGCTGGTTTTAGTAAAATTTTTGGAGAGTACAGGTGAATCAAAATCCTCAAATGCCAGGGAAAACAACTAAGCTAAGAACACAAAAATTACAGAAGTTGGAAAATGAGCCATTGATCACTCAGATAATTGGTCCAAAACTACTCCTTATTTCTTAATTACTTACAAACATGGATTGCAAGAAATTGTTTATTAAGCACCTACCTTGTATAAGTCCACGACATGCAACGGGACGAATACAAAAAGTAGCAAAAGCCGTCTGCCAGATTACATTTCAGCGTCTAAAATCTTCAGCATTTCTAGTAGTGTAGACCTTTAGAATGAATGATCTCAGTTTTGGCTTTATTGAAAAAGATCTTTTTAAATCCTCATCATTAAAGAATATTTTTGCTGGACATAGAATTCTGATTTCTTTTAGCACGTTGAAGATGTTATTCCATGGTCTTCATCTTTTTTTCTTTTTGAAGATTTTATTTATTTATTCATGAGAAACACAGAAAGAGAGGCAGAGACACAGGCAGAGGGAGAAGCAGGCTCCCTGTGGGGAGCCCAATGTGGGACTCAATCCCGGGACCCCAGGATCATGCCCTGAGCCAAAGGCAGATGCTCAACCACTGAGCCACCCGGGCATCCCCTGCAAGTCATTTTTTTTTCTAATGAACAATCAGGTCATTTAATTCATATTGCTATCCCCCTGAATATATCTTTTTCCTCCTCTTGTTGCTTAAGACTCTTACTCTTTGGTATTCATTTGTAGTTTAATTATGGTGTTTTTCATCTACTTTCTTTCAACTATAGTTAGCTGAGTTTCTGACTTGTCACCAAATTTGTGAAAAATTTCTCCAAATATTTTCTGCCCTATTCTCTCTTTTCCTTGTATAACTCCACTTGCAGACCACTTCATGTTTATCACAGGTCAGTGGGACTCTGTGCATTTTTTTTTATTTGTTTACATTTTCCCCCTCTACCTCCAGACTGAATAACTTTCATTGTTTATGTTCAAGTTCACTGACACTTTCTTCTGTTGTCTCCAATCTCACATTAAGCCCATTGGACATGGTTCCTTTAAAGCCCTTGTCTGTTATTTCTAATATCTTGCATATTTCAGGGGTTTTTCTATTGAACATTTTCTAAGAAACTTTTGACAATTACATATTTTCCTGTTTCTTTGAAGTCTGGTAGTTTTTATTCCATGTTAGATATGGGGGGAGGGAAGTTGCAGAAACTGTGTTCTGTTATCTTTTTCTGAAATGTTTATTTTTGTTCTAATAGTTAAACTACTACTCATTCTCCTGGACCTTGTGGAGGTTTGGTTTAATACATTGTTATTTTTTTTTATAAAATCTGAAATTTATTGCTTTGATAACTGACATTTCAGTAAATTTAGCTGAGATACAGTTGGGAGCAACTCTAACAACAAGAAAACCCACTACTTAACAGGAAAAAAAATTATAGACTTATTTATTTATTTGACAGAGAGAGTGAGGAATTGGGGGAGAGAGAGGGAGAATCTTAAGCAGACTCCTTGGTTAGCGTGGAGCCTGACTAGGGGCTTGATCCCACAGTCATGACATCATGACCTGAGCCAAAATCAAGATTCAGACACTTCCTGATTGAGCCACCCAGGTGGCTCTGAACTGAAAAACTTTAAAGTGTAGACTCAAACAGAAAGAGAGTAATGAAAACAGAAAACAAGCCTGCCATCTTTCCTATTGCTTATAGGATTAAATGCAATCTCCTGAGACTGAGATACTTCATCCTTCCTAGTCCCACCCCAGAGGAACTTCCCAGCTTTCTCATCTCCACTATATTCTAACCCCCAGTAGTAGAATCCACCTCAGTTCAAGAGTCAGAGCTTTGCAAATGCTGTTTCCCTACACTAAAAATACTCTTACGATTGATATCTTCCAAACGCAGCTCAGAAGAGGGGAACGCGTTCAATCAGGATGACCAAACAAACAGGATGACCTTTCCTCCAGGATAGGAGGCAATTGCAATAGATGTGAAGAAAAGGTAGAGTAGGGTCAAAAGGTTCAAAGCAGAGATTCACAAAATGTGGTCCCACAGTTTTAGATGAGCATAGGAAGTAGTGACCAAAATACACCTAACCTGGAAGAACAGTGATTAGGTAATTGTTATTTATTTTTTATTTTATTATTTTATTTTTATTTTTTAGGTAATTTTTAATAGTTATTTCACTTCATATTTTTTATTTTTTTCCATGGTATCCCACTTTCTGAAGTCAGAAGAAGGGGGAGAGAAAATTGCTCAAGACAGAATATCTCTAACCAGTAAATATTCTTAGTCAGTTGAATTTTACAGATCTGATAATTGTATTGTTTGAATAGCTTCAAACATCTATGTACCATATGGTAACACTTCTCCCAGGTAACTTCTACTTCACACAACTTCTAACATTCTGAGTGACTAAGCTGGCTTTCAGTTCTCTATTGTGTAGCACTAAAATATTCTCTGTTAAGTCAGAAAAAATTTAAATTTAACTTCTTGATCTACTTAGGCATTCATTCAGTGAAATGCCACAGTATGCATTCCAAGAAGTCCGCTCTTTGTTCAAAATAAGTCATGTAACAGAAGGATCCAGAGCTACTGGACACTCAATACTCAAAGCACTGCATAAAATTTAAAACACTGTGAATTTTTTTTAAAAAAAAAGGATTTCTAGTGAAGTTCCATGCTTTAAAGTGTAAGTAATTTGAACTCTAATTAAAGATGAACTGTTTGTTAGTATTTCTCACTTGAAGGCTTTATGCTTTTTTAAAATGGAAATTTCAAAGGATGTGTGTGCTATTTATGATAACTCTGCTTAGCTAAGGGAGAGTTTTGACTATATTTCATATTCATTTGTAAGGCTTTCATGCTAATAGTGTTATTTCAATATCTTTACATAACATGAAAATAAGCAAAATGGCTGCTCAGTTTTTGAACAAAATATCATAGTGCTACTAAAACAAAGTGTTTTGTCTAAAGTACTTATTCAAAAATTATTTCAATATGCTGACTAATCTGGAAATTATTCTCTTACAGTTATCAGTTCCATTCCTGAAACAATTATAGATAAAAATGCATATGTAAGGAGACAATGACATTTTGATATTGTGAAATCAATTCTGAACTGGGATTTAGGAGAACTTTGTTCATCACCTGGGAAATGAAGGCTGTAAATTAGATTGTCTTTATCAGCTGTAAAGTTCCATGATACTAATATTAGGCTCACAAAGAATTCCAAAACTACTGTAATGATGGCTTAATGGAAAATGCAGAGTTAGCCATAAGATAAGCTCTGTGTCTTGTCTTTTTCTTTCCCATAGTTTAATCTCAGTCTGTACACATCTCCTGTATTTAGAAAAGAAAAATCTTTAATACACATAGAAGAGATATTTGTTTAACTGAAAGCCCTTCCAAATACAGCAGAAGGGAGATATCATTCTTCTCTACATTAAAATAATTTACATGAATGGATTAAAAATATAGTCACCAACTTCTATTAAATTACATTTTACAATTAATCTCACTTACAAAATAAATATATTTTTATAGAATTAAACATAGGCAAATCTTTGAAGAATCTATAAGAAGACATCTTCTTGCATCTCAAATATTTAACCTGTATACTAGGCTTCACTTTCCATTATCCCAATTATCTTTTCTAACCCGGGCAGTACTTTTTCCCTCCTTACTAGTACTGAGACTAATTTTCAACTGTTTCTTCCCTATAGGGCAAGCAGTCAGTAGTTTAAGGATGACTCTACCCAGTGAAAGATCCATGGACTTTAATACTGAGGATACAAAAGACTGAATACTTAAGTGATGAAATCTCAATATTATAGTATATTTAAACAGAATTGTCATCCATAAGATCACCAAATAATTACCTACAGAGAAAGCTGGTCATATATTTGTATTTGTGTATTAAATTCTAACAAATCTATTTCCTTGGGCACAAAATCACACTCACATTGGCATAGAAAGTAAGTGGTTTACAAGTTTAAATTATGGATAATGAGGAACTGAGTTCTAGAGAGAGGTCTTAAAAGGGATATTTGGCAGTAGGAACCAAGTGTTTATTTGTCATGCCAATCAAGCATCAATAGGAACCTACCCAGGTAGTGGGAGAAGGAAAGCATCAAAATGCTCAAGAAGGGCAGCCACTGCTGGGTTTCAGAGTACTTTACATCTGGTGTGTGAAACACTGATGATGTTTATCGAGATGTAACAGAATTCTCAGAATATTCAATTTATACTTGTGGAAGACTGTCCTCTGAGCATGCATGCCCTCCATTTTGATCCCTCACTAAACTTACACCCTTCCAAGAATATCCAGCAAAGTAAGAGAACAAAAACATCAATCAACTCACAAACAAAATCAGGCAGACAGTTCTTATTGCCTGATTTTTTAAATCATTTTATAGAATGGTGTAAAGTGAAAACCCTCTTCCTTTATGGTTGATAAAAATAAATATCTCTTTGGTTGATTAGACAAGATGAAGCATATTCTTAAGTCTAGTTTGATACAATATTCTTAAGTCTAGTTTCAAATAAGTAAAATTTTGTACTTTGTATTGGGAATAGCTAAAAGCTTTCTAAGATATAATGAAGAAATAAGCCAAAATTCCCAAATGTCTAGTATTGCCATTTCACAAATTAATGAATTAGTCTTAATATTTTTATTTATTTACTATTAATGAAATTAAATATTTAAATAGCATATATATTTTGCATAAGTATCGTTTAGCTATATTATAACAAATTCTATATTTCCCCAAATTCAGGTATATTGGTTAACATCTTAGTTCCCACATATTGAAGTGCCTTCAGAATTACTTAAGATTAAATAAAGGATATAATAGTCAAAAAAATATTTATTTTAGGTGCAAGCTAACAAAATCCTAATGGTTAATTGGCTTTTTCACATTATTAGGATGTTTTAACATTATCAAGACATGCAAAAGTTCTTCTTAGTTTTATTATGAAACATATCCACATTATGCCACATTGATGGCTTATCAGGGGGATGTTTAGATGATCAACTGGTGACTGACTATACGGCAGTGGATGGAGAAACATGCACAAAAGAGTCTTCAATCCTTTCAAACTTTTTACTAGTTTTCTCACTTCAGTTACTAAAAATTCATTTGCAAAAGTTATAAAAACAAAAACTTATAGAAAAAAAATTACTTAAGTGATACAAAATACAAAAAGTTCTTTACTTAATTATTGGTTATTGGTTATTTGGTTGTTATTAGAAAGATATGGAAAATTACCCAATATATATCCAATATATCATTCATTTATAGCTAGTAAACTTACCTAATAGCTTGAAAAGAATTTTTGTCCATAATTAACTTAATCTCTTAATGGTAGTTGAGCAGAGACGGGAATTCTGGAAGCCTGGACTGAGAATACTCTGCAACAACACAGAAAGAAGATGGGTAAATGAGAGGAAAATTTCCTCATGAAAGACAACTTACCAAAAGTGACATAAAAAAAATAGTGTCTGAACAGCCCTATATGTTTTGGGGAAATTGAATCTGTAACTTAAAGTCTTCACAAAAAAATAAAACTCAAGCCTTACTGGTGAGTTCTTGTAAACACATAAGGAAGAAATAATATCAAACAACAACAACAACAACAACAACAACAAAAACCTTGTTTGGCATATGGAAAGAGGGAATACTTCCCAAAGCATTTTATGCAGCCAGAATAAATCTGATACTAAAACCTCACAAGAACAATATAACCAAGAAAAGTTACAGGACAGTATCTTTCATGGCATATAGGTAAAAGTTTTAAATAAGAATTTGCAAGTCAAATAAAGTGATAGACAAAACAGATGATGTGTTACCATAATGAAGAGTGTTTTCTTTCAGGAAAGCAGTGTTGGTTTAATATTAGAAAAATTATCCAAAAAAATCAATATAATTAATCACGTGCAGAGAATAAAGAATAGAAATAATATAGTCCTATCAATATATGCAGAAAAATCATCTGATAATATTCAAGACTCATTAGTGACTAAAAAAAAATTCACAAACTGTAATGGAAGGAAGCTGAAGCTTCCTCAATTGGGTAAAGGATATTTTTATTTTATTTTATTTTTTTTTTTTTAAAGACAATTGGAATCTTTATTTTTTTTTTTAATTTTTTATTTATTTATGATAGTCACAGAGAGAGAGAGAGAGAGGCAGAGACACAGGCAGAGGGAGAAGCAGGCTCCATGCACCGGGAACCCGACGTGGGATTTGATCCCGGGTCTCCAGGATCGCGCCCTGGGCCAAAGGCAGGCGCCAAACCGCTGCGCCACCCAGGGATCCCGGGTAAAGGATATTTTTAAAAACCCATAATTAACATCATAATTACTGGTGAAATATTTAACTTTTTTTTTTTTTTTAGGTTGGGAACAAGACAAGAATGTCACTGTCACCACTCCATTAAATTTTGTACTATAGATTCTGTTGAGTGCAAAAAGCATAAAAAAAGTACAAAATTGAGGGGGGAAAAGGAAATAGATGACATAATTGTGTGCATATAAGATCTAGTAATATTTACAGATAAACTAGTAGAAATTATTATGTATATTTAGCTACATTGTTAGATACAAAGCTAATATACAAAAGTAAATTTTATTTCTATATGCTGAAAATAGAAATTAGAAACAACACTAACATATTATTTATAACAGCACAAAGAAATCTAATTTTTAGGAATAAATCTTCCAATAGATGTGATATAATGCAAACTACAAAATATGTTTGAGAGAAGTTTAAAAGTGGCTTAAATAAATAGAGAGAATATCACGTCTCTTGATTGGAAGACTTACTGCTTTGTGCTATGCAGAACTGTAAAATGAACTCTAATGACTCACATCCTTGTATAATCTCCTCCTTTTGACTACGGGCAGGGCCCTTAGCTTGTTTCTAACCAAGGAATATGGCAAAAGTGAAGGGATTTTACAGACATAATTAAAGTCCCTAATTAGTTGACACTAAGGAAAAGTGCCATTATTAAGGATGGGCCAGACTGATCACATGAGCCCTTTAGTGAGGGTTTGAACAGCGAACAAGGAAGAAGTAAGAGACTCTCTTGGTCTTAAAGGAATGAACTTCCAAGTTCTACACAGTAAGGAACAAATACTGATTCCTGACCTTTGAGTGCCCCTGAGGCAGTCCTAGGCTTAATGGAGGGAAAACCGTATAACCAATGAGCTGGTGAGGATCACCATGGCACTCATCATATTAAATTCAGAGGCCAATTGCTGGGTCAGCTCTGTTTTTAACTTCTTGAGGAACCACCATACTGTTTTCCCAAAGTGGCTGCACTAGCTTCCATTCCCACCAAAAGGGTAAGAGGATTTCCCTTTCTCTGCATCCTCGCCAGCATTTGTTGTTTTCTGTCCGGTTAATTTTAACCATTGTGACTGGTGTCATATGTTATGTCATTGTGATTTTGATTTGTCTTTCCCTGAAACCAAATGATATGAAACATTTTTTCAGTGTTTGTTACCCATTTATATGTCTTCTTTGGAGAAATGTCTGTTCATGTCTTCTGCCCATTTATTGACTGGGCTATTTGTTTTTTGGGTGTTGAGCTTTATAGATCTTGGATATTAGCCCTTTATCTGATATGTCACAATATGTCAGCAATTATACTACTAAGTATTTACCCCAAAGATACAAATGTAGTGATCAGAAGGGGCACCTACACGCCAGGGTTCATAGCAGCAATGTCTACAATAGCCAAGGTGTGGAAAGAGTTGAGATGTTCATCAAGAGATGAATGGATAAAGAGGATATGGTATATACATAAAATGGAATATTACTCAGCTATTAGAAAGGATGAATATTTACCATTTACATCAACATGGATGGAACTGGATGGTATTACACTGAGTGAAGTAAGTCAATCAGAGAAAGACAATTATCATATTGTTTCACTCATAGGTGGAATATAAGAAATGATACCAAGGATGATAGGGAAAGGGTGGGAAAATTTAATGGAAAATCATCAGAGAGGGAGAAAAACCATGAAAGACTCTACTATAGGAAACAAACTGAGGGTTGCTGGAGGGAAGGTGGGTATGGGGTTGGGATAATTGGGTAATGGGCATTAAGGGAGCATGCGATGTGATGAGCACTGGGTGTTATATGCAACTGATAAATTATTGAACTCTACATCTGAAACTAATGATGTACTATATGTTGGCCAATCAAATTTAAATAAAAGAAAACAAATTCAGAGGTCAAGGTAAATGTCATTCCCCAGTGATCCAGGCCACAATCAACTTCCAGATTCACCCTCCACAGACACACAAGAGCTCATCAAGAACCTTATGGGTGATGACTGTCCAGTTGAACCTCTCTGATGACTGAGCCTTGGCTATCAGCTGCCTCACCCAATCATGCAGTTCATCCTCCTGATAGTATTTTCCCCAAGTACTTGTATTCATAACATAGACATCTAACACCATATGAATTTTACTACTGGAATCTACTGGTTGAACCTCATTAACCTCTAGCTTCCAGACTTTAGTAGTATCCTATGGGTTCAAAGAGAAAATCTTACTCCAAGCTTATGAGACCCAGGTGAAATTACTCTTTGAGTTGATGCAGAATGCTGACATAGACCCTGTCACCTGTGCAAACTGTGGGATTAAGGAGCTAGCTAGATTAGGAGTGCCTGACCATGCATCAGGACTAAGTCAAGGGAGAAAGCCAACTTTTGGCCAAACCTACATTGTAGTATATTGCCCACTTACCTTGCTTTTAAACTCACCATCTAAGGGTGGTAAGGGAAGATTAGTAGGAGTCTAGTTCTCCCTTCGTCCTGCCATTGCCATCCCTCTGACCAACTGACCTGTGTTTATTATGCCTTTGCCTCTCTTACCTTAGAAGGCATCTGGCTTGTCTGTCTTATGCTGATTATTCAGTAGCTCCACCCTCCAGGCTTGACTTACCAATTGCAGATCTGAAAAATCTAAACTAGATTTTACCAGCTAGAAGTATTTAATTTAGGACACTCTTGCAGGGCTGTCCCCTCTAGGGTTTATATTTTTCTACCTCTGGTAACTTCCTTTCCCTTCCCTCCAATTCCCTCTTGGATTATTTAGCCATCTCTTCATCTCCTGTCTTGCCCCACATCCTTTTCCCTCCAATTTATTTTGCATAAGGAGGAGGACTTATTCAAACTGTGATGTTTCTGTAATTGTCACAACAAGTAATCAAAAAAGTGATCTATATAGCAAATTATTTTAAAAAGTGGCATAGGGATGCCTGGCTGCTCAGTGGTTGAGCATCTGCCTCTGGCTCAGGGTGAGATCCTGGGGTCCGGGGATGGAGTCCTGCATCAGGCTCCCAGGAGGGAGCCTGCTTCTCCCTCTGCCTATGTCTCTGCCTCTCTCTGTGTGTCTCCCATGAATAAATAAATAAAATCGTTAAAAAAAATAAAAAAATAAATTAAAATTTTTAAATGAATAAATAACTCTAGGAAACCAACTAGGAGTGGTGGAAGGGGAGGTGGGCGGGGGGTGGGGGTGACTGGGTGACGAACAATGAGGGGGACACTTGATGGGATGAGCACTTGGTGTTATTCTATATGTTGGGAAATTGAACACCAATAAAAAATAAATTTATATTAAAAAAAGAAAAAAAGAATAAATAAATAAAATCGTTAAAAAATTTAAAAAAATAAATTAAATTTTTAAAAAGTGGCACAAGTACTTGGAAAAGGACCCTGAGCCTCATTTCAGACCCAAGACCCCACCAACAGTTTGACTGTAGTCGAACAGCTTTGTGAGCATTACCCTGGGCAGAGAACCCAGATAAACCATGCCCAGACCTCGGATTATACAAAATGAGATAATTAATGATTGCTGTTTTAATTCCCCAAATTTGTGGTAATCTGTTATGCAGCAATAGAAAATTCAAACACTAAAGATTTTAGACCCCATCCAAATTAGTCTATATATTAAATTAAATCCCAATTAAATTCCCAGCAGCTTTTTAAAAAAGAAAATTAAGCTAATTCTAAAATTTAGAAGAAAATGAAAAGGATTTATATGATTCAAGGAAATCTTGATGAAGAATGAAGCTATATTACTTATATTAGAAAATATCAATTAGTAAATATTTACTTATATTAGTAAATATCAATATCAAGTACAAAGCTACAGGAATTGTGAATGTATAGTATTGGCACAAGTATAGGTATAGAGATTTAGGAATCACAATAAGGAGTTTAGAGACAGACTCACACTATATCAGTTTTATGATAAGATCACTCCTGGAATTTCTTAGACAAAGATCATCATTTCAATAAGTGCTGCTGGGTCAGTTGGATATTCATAAATAATAACGTTAAATTTGACCCATAAAAACTAGTTTGAGATAGATCACAGACTTAAATATAAAAGGAAACCTAATGAAACTTCCAGAATAAAACAGAGGAGAAAGTTTTCATGTGCTCAAAGTATGCGAAGATCTCTGAAACAGTTAACAAAAAGCAAATCACAAAAGATTAATAAATTGTTTTTTATGAAATTAAGACTATTCGCAAAGGATATTGTTATAAGACTGGAAAGATAAGCCTTTGTCTCATGCACGTGCTTCAGAGAACTTATCTCCATACTATCCCATTCAAAAAATAATAAAATTAAGATTAAGGAAATCAGTCAATTAGAAGAATGTAAATCTCAGTTTTATAAATGGGAAAAAGACAAAGGCATGCAAAAGACAGAAGAGTCAGGTGGCCAAAAAAAAAATGTGCAGTATCATTATTCATTGGGGAAGTGCAAATTAAAATTGTTATGAGGGGATCCCTGGATGGCTCAGAGGTTTAGCGTGCCTGCCTTCGGCCCAAGATGTGATCCTAGATCCTGGTCTGGGATCAAGTCCCATATTAGGGTCCCTACGGGGATTCTGCTTCTCTGCCTGTGTCTCTGCCTCTCCCTCTCCCTCTCCCTCTCTCTCTCTCTGTCTCTCATGAATAAATAAAAATAAAAATAAAAATAAAATAAAATAAAATTATAATGAGGTGTCATTGCATAGCAACTGAAATTGTTAATATTAAAAGACTGGTAATACAAAATGTTGTCGTCTTACATAACTTTCCTTGTTAAAAGATCCTGGATACAAAAAAGATCCTGGATTCAAACTCAATTTCAAATCAAGATCTGAATCATACAGATCTTGATTTGAAACTGATTCAGATCTTGATTTGAAATTGAGTTTGAATTGATAATGCAGAGTCCTATTCTTTCTTTTACTTGTTATGTTAATATTCACAATGAACATTACAGGTATTAGTTAGCTTCTTGAAAGAAAATCTGTGGCTCCTCCTGGTAACAGAGGAAACTATGGTATTCTTCAGTAGAGTGAAGAGAAGAGTCCAACAGGCCAATAAGAAAGGAAGTTCTTGGACAACTTCAGACCAGAGAAGTCAGTAATGGTGTGGGTCACTCTCTGTGTAAGAGTGTGAAGAGACATCTATAGACATCATGTCCGGGAAGTGATTATTGCACATCTGAGTATGAGTTCTTAGTTGGCTGTGATGTATTTTGTTTTGATATGCTCTTTCACTAATTCATTGCTTCTAGAAAGAACATTTTAAAAAAAATGAGTATAATGGCATAATATTTCCAGACTGCAATGTCTTATTACTGCAATATTCTGTAAGGCTGGCTGTTTATGTGGTCTGCCCTCACTGGTACAAGAATCTTAACTACAAATCTGCTGAAACTCCCTATTTGGAAATAACTTTATAAAACCATCAGGAAGGTTTCTTGACTCAAATTATGAGAAGTTGGATAAGAATTATTCAACTCACACTACAGAGAAAACCAGGTATGCTCCGAAGTTAAATACAATTAAATAACTATAAATAATTTATAAATTCTCCATGCTCATTACTAAAGCACTTCCTTAGAGCCTTAGATGTAAAGCTAAGGAATTGTGTCTCTGCAAGGTCTCTTTCCTGTCCCTTTGTCCAGCCTCTTCTGACTCCTGTATGTCCCATTTTCCTCCATCTAACTAAGCACTCGTATAACATTGCATCCTTTTATCAGAGACGTTCGTACAAATAGCAGAAACTAATGGGTCTATTTTCTCCCCCTCCTTCTCCTCCTCCTCTTTCTTTTCCTACAGCTAAAAGATTCTTCCTGGTAGAGATAGCTGAGTGATTCATTCATGGACATTTAATCTTAGCTGGACCAACCAGATTCTTTCTTCCAGGAATTTGAAACAATGATTTAGAAATACGTAGGCAGTCTGTGTGTGTGCGTGCATATGGAGCTGTAAACTCAGAGACTGGGCATGGATTCTCCTGTTGGTTGAAGAGCTCTAGACTTATCACATAGCAGGTGTGTGTGTGTGTGTGTGTGTGTGTGTGTGTGTTAGGACATAACAATACAAACATCCTTTCTTGTTAGTGACTTATTCACACTGTAAAAATAACCTCTTAAAGCCTAGAGTGCTATAAAAGGTAGACTTCATCCAGAGTTCCCAATTATGTCTGCTAAAAGGACCAAACATCTCTCACAAGGAATGTCACCATTTAGAGGATTAGAAGAGTTAAGGTGTATAAAAAATGTAACACAGCCTCTGGAAAATGATAGGCACTTGATGAATTTTAGCTGTTACTATCATTATGAAAAGTTGGGTTTGGTGAAGTGATATGGAATTTCTTATGACAAAAAAAAAGAGGTGCAGAGAAAAGGAAGGTGGAAAAAAAGGAGAGATGACATGATTATCAAAATATGTGAAAACATCTTGCCAGTTCACAAGAATATGGCCAAAGTAGTAAATAAAACTACTCAGTGGCTCAGTTCTGCAAAGGATAGTTGAGTAACTTCAATGAGAGGATTTCTTCCCTTCCATTTTCTGAAATGTGCTTTTAAAAAAATTACCCATTTTCTATCAATCTTTTTAAATATTCTGCTTAAATTGGTGCATTTGAAAGTGTATCACGAACACATACAGCCTGAGAACCAATGAGCTAGTTAATTAAATTACTCTACTGTAGTGTTTTATTACCAAATCAACCATTGCTGAATGATTAATTTAATTTATAAATATTTTTATGGAAAAAAAGGAGGATGAGAGCAAAGAATTGTTTGAATCAAGATGTATGATTTGGCTCTCTGTTTAAGCCAAATTCAGCATGTAAAATAACAACAGGTTAATTCAGTTATATAGAGTAACTATCCTGGAAAAATTACAAGATACTTTATATAATCTTGCCTTCTATATTTTAGATCATCTGCCAATAAAATCATCAAATGAAATGAAAATAAAGTAAAAGCATTAGTAGAATAACATCTAGTGTTTATGTATTTTTTACATAAAACGTGTCAGAAGCTCTGCTTTGCATAGATTATTTCTTTCACCCTACAACCACCGGATAATGCAGGCTGCAGGGGACAATGATTTTGGTATTTTCTGCTGCCATTTCTGTCTCTTCCTGCCTGTGAGCTTGCTATGTGGTCTGTTTACTACTGAGCCTATACCCAGTTCAATACTTTGGCTTAAGCCACTAAGAGTACTCATTCTTGCTTCTCTAGAAACAATGTTTAAAGGACTTTCTAGATAGATAGGTAAATCCCTCTGAAGTCTGAAGGGCCTGCATTTGATGATTGTGAGTAGGGTACAGCTCCCTTACTCTGGAGGGAACATTGTGAGATTGGAATCTCAGAACTATCGCAGGCATTTGGCTACCCTGAAGTAAGTCAACATTGTCACAAAACTTTAGAAAAATGAAGCCAGAGCTGTGATCAAAGACTTCTAGAGAATTCTGAGCTCTTAATTTACATAGGTCACTGAATTTTGGTTATTGAAGTTTATTTTGAGTAGTTTTGTGAAACTTATACTTAAGTATCATGAATGATTCATAGGCATGTTATTATGCCCATTTCATGCATGGAAAAGATTAGATTCAGAAATGTTATACCATCATCTAGAAAATAAGTTCTAGAACTACGATTTGGATTCTGAAAGTCAGAACCCCAGAGCCATAGGGTTTAACCAATAAGATAAATGGCCTTCCTAGATGATGGTTGAAAACATCGTAGCATTTGCTGTCAGCAAATTCAAGAAATTTTAGAGTATTCCTTTAATATTTCTTCATCTAATTGAAAAAAATTTGATAGAGAAGAATTTTTTCACTTAATTTATTTGATAAAGTGAAAAAATATTTAGAGAATTATTTGGATGTTTTAGAATCCAGAAATTTGGGTTACTCTATAAAAAAGGAATTTTGGAAGTATGAATAATTGCAATAATTGTCTCATTTTCTCTTTTTCTTTAAGATTTTATTTATTTGAAAGAGAGATTGAGAGAGACAAAGAGAGCATGAGCAGGGGAAGGAGTAGAGGGAGAGGAAGCAGCAGACTCCCTGCTGTGTAGGGAGATGGCTGGGCTTGATCAGCCAGGCCAGGACCCTGAGACCATGACCTGAGCTGAAAGCAGACACTTAACCTATGGAGCCACCCAGGTGCCCCACTATCTCATTTTCTTAGGTTGAAGTCATTGTTGGGCTCTTGTCTGTCCTCCATCTCTGAAGTATTGAATAGTCGCCTTGGGGTAGTGGGAAGAACAGGAGTTTAGAGGACTAGACATTTGGAGACTTCTGAATTCTGATAAATCTCTTAATGGCTTTGTGATCTTTGACCCTCAATATCTTCATCTATTAAATCTGGTTAATAATACTTTGCTCTCTGGCTTGTTGAATAGATAAAATGTAATAGAATCAAATTAGAAAGAAAAGCCCTCAAGAAGTAATTTCTAAATCACACAAAATATTTGTTAATTTTAGGCACTATATGGCCCTGTTAGTAGTAGTATCTCATATCTTTGAATTCTCCAGGAAATTGTATTCCTTAGATAAATGTTCTTTTTTAAAAAAGATTTAATTTATTTATTCATGAGAGATGCAGAGAGAGAGGCAGAGACACAGGCAGAGGGAGAAGCAGGCTCCAAGCAGGGAGCCTGATGCAAAACTCGATCCCAGGACCCCAGGATCACACCCTGAGCCAGAGGCAGACGCTCAACCACTGAGCCAGGCGTCCCCAGACAAATGCTCTTAACAATATATCCATTCCTCCTCTACAACACCGAAGAACATAAAGAACAAATTTGAGGCTTTATCAGACACATCTGCACATCTCATCACCCTTTGCCAAAACTCCCTGTGTACTTGTTGTTGCATGGTTAAGTTGGACAGGATACTGATTTTTGTAGCCATAAAGTTGAAATCCTGACTCTGACACTTATTAACCATGCAAACTGATCAAGTTGCTAGCTTCTCTTGGGTCATTTGCCAAAAGGAAAACAAAAAAAGAATGTTTTTTAAGAAAGAAAGAAAAGAAGGAAGGAAAGAACAAAGAAAGCGGTGGATTACAAGGCATAGCATCAACTACAATAATAATATAAATAATACATAAAGTGCCTTACATGAATTAGTCATTATATTACTGTTCATTCCCATTTGTCTCTCTTGCCTATCTCCTTCCTCATTGTTACCCAAGCACCACATCAGAGTACTCTTTTATGTGTGGAGGAATCAGCATCTTTCTGCTTTAATGAATGAAAATTATTCTCTTTGAAATCTGAGAAAATTGGGAAATTTAGAGAATATCTATCTGAAAGTGCTGAATATACTTCAAAACAAGGTTTAAAACTAAATCAAACCATATTTTTCCCTATGTTTCAGATGAGTTAATAAAATCCTTCTGAATGTCATTTGAAAATATTGCTCCGAAAACTTCACCTGGCTTAAGAAATGTAGGATACTTTGGAACTCTTTTGTTTGATTTTTGTAAAATATAAGACCAAATTATAATTCCATGTATGTTCCCACATGCACACACATAGACACACACAGAAACCATACACAAAATAATGTATCTAAATTATACAGATCCAAAATCTTTTTCTTTTTTATTTATACATATATTGGAATCTTTAATCTGAAAGACATAAATAATTGCCTTGGTTCTCCATTTTTCATGCACTTCTTAGATCAACTTTGAATTTCACTCTTTTAAATTAACTTTGCATGCTGTCCCAACAGATTAGCACTACATAGCATATATTAAATATGTAAAAAAGGTGCTTTATAATACATTATCTTCACCAAAGTAAATTAAGGATCTTTTTCAAAGAAAAAGAATATCTGTGTAGAATGCTAATAAGCTAAATGTTTATTCTTATGGCATCCATTTCTATTACAAACAACAATGGTTCTTAAAAAAAAAAGCGAAGGAAAGAGCAGTGGAACAAAGCAATAGTCTAAAATAAAACCTGAGCAGGTGCAGGGTGATGCAGTATTCACGGTAGAGTAGTGGTAACTTCTCCCTTTGGGTATTTGTCGTTTATATACTTAGCATTAGCACAGTGTCTGTAGGAGATTAATTTATAAAAAGAAAACCAGATAGGAACTAAAGTCGTCTCTAAAGGAGATGTATATTGTGTAGGGACTATCTATCATCTTGTGCTCCTGAGATCAGCTCTAACAATGGGCCATATTAGTATGCAGGCACTTGTGCTTTATTCCTTTTCCAGTTTTTGTTCTTGGAATGAGGTATCCCCATGAAACTCATTAAATCTCCTATTTCTGCAGCTGACACTCCACTCAGGCATGAATAATCTAAGGGGTAAACAGAAAGTTGATATAAATATGCAAGCATTTTTGATTAAACATAACATAATAGAAAACTAAGAAACTGAAAGTGACTCATCCACACAAAAAAGAACACTTCACTACTTTTATTTTGCTTAGTTATGAGAAACTTTAATCTGAGTTTTAAATGCTTGTCAAATGCACTTAGAACTCTTTAAAATTGTCAAGTGCTCATAAGATATAAGATATTATTAGTATGAATATTCAAAGCATGAGCATGAGAAAATGCAAGTAAATAACTGTAAATTCCTTTTCCTTGATCACCTTTAATAGAGTCTTACGTATGAGGTAACAATGGGGAAGGATACATTATTTAATACATTCTTTGGGGATATTTGCCTATTAGTGAAAGAGATAAACTGGGATTAGCCAGTCAGCAAACTCAGAAAACAGACCATCCACTTTGAATAAGTAATTGTGTAATATATCTCAAGTAAACAAATTGAAAGAAATAAATAACTTTGTAAAAAGACTACTGGTAGAACAATTAAGACTCCTCAGATTGGTGCAAATTAATGTTTGATGACATTCTGAGGAAGTAGAATTCATACTTTACTGGTGATAGAACCAATTTAACAATTCCCTTAGGATAATAATTTGGCAGTAGCTAGTGAATATGAAAACAAGCATATTCTTCACCTTGGTACCTCCACTTCTAGGCTACCACAGAGAACCATGTGCTCATGTACATAAGGATGCCAGTTGTAGCATAGTGAAATGAATTAGTGAAAAATTGATTTCAATGTGGTTATTGATGCAGCAAAAATAAACTTGTGGAGCCATGTGATAACTAAAATGTATAGATTAAAGATTCACAGGATAAGTCAAATTTTATAAAATTGTTAAATGTTAAAGAATGTATAAGGCAATTATTTTTCTTACTGGGTTGGGGTGGGAAAAAGCACAAAAACTTAACACTATAAGCCATACATGAAAGTTTATTGAGGGCGCCTGGGTGGCTCAGTGGTTGAGCATCTATCTTTGGCTTACGTCATGATTCTAGGGTCCTGGGATCAAGTTCATTAGTAACCACAGAGATAAAGATTTAAATAATTTTTTGATACCATTTCACACCCAAGGGATTGGCAAAATTGGAACAGTTTGACAATCAATATATGTAGAATTGTTGGGTCTTCTAAAATATTGATGTAAATATAAACTAACAAAACCATTTTATTAAAAAAAACATTTTCGATGGCAATTTGCCAATATTTAGTGAATTTGAAGATGTACACATACTTTGCTAAAGTAATTCCACATCTAGACATTTGGTTCAGTGAAACTCTAGCATTTGTGTTCCAACTTACAGGCACAAAATATTCATCAAAGCATTTAAAAAATAAAACTGATTATTTTTTGCGTTCTATCATCTCTTATTTTCAGATTTGCTAAGTTTAATTTTATGCAATCTTTTTATGCATTTATTTCCTATTTAATTTTCTTGATACCTTTTCACTCACTTTAAAATAATAGGTATAGTTTTAATATGTGTTTATCCTAAATAAAATGTCTCTAAGGAACTGAATCTTGACAACAGTCATGCGAGTGAGCTTGAAAGCAGATCCTCCCCCAATCAAGCCTTCAGATACAGACACAGACCAATTCCCAATTACAGCCTCACAAGATTTACTGAGGCAGAAGAATCTAGCTAAATAATGTACCTGGATTGTACCTGAAATCTCTGGCCACAAAAAATGTCAGATAATAAATATTTGTTCATTTAAGCTGCTAGTTGATTATGCTGGAATAGATAACTAATAAAGCTCATATGTGCAAGATTATTACATGTAGTTGCTAAAAAAGAGATAACCTAAATGTACATTAATAGAATAGTAAATATGTGAAGGTCCAATCATGGGATGAAACAGCATGCTACACTAAGAAGGGATAAAGGATGTTCTTTGTGCACTGATATGAAAAGATAATATATTATTAAATAAAAGCAATGTACAGAACAGTGCATAGCATGCTACCATTTATTTCTGCATTTAAAACATTTCTGGACGGCTACACAAGGAACTAGTAACCATGGGTACCTATTTTGGGGAACTAAGGTGGGTGGAAACTGGGTGGCTAAAGTACAGAGGTGGGAGGAAGACTTAACTCTATAGTGATTTATATTTATTGACTTTGGAACCATATAAATGGATTAGCACTAATAATTGTTTAAATGCTTAAGGGAAAAATAAGTAGAACATTTAACAGGAATGCATTTACTCAAAAAAAAAAAAAAAAAAACCAAACCCTATAATGTTGAATAAAAGCAAATTACATTCTGTGAGGTCCATATGTAGCTGACCCTTAAACAACATGGGTTTGAACCACACAGGTCCACTTATACATTGGTTTTTTTTTTTTTTAAATACAGTACGTTACTATAAATTTATTTTCCCTTCCTTATGATTTTCTTAATGACACTTTCTTGTATCTGTCTTATTGTATTATAAGAATATAGTATACCACACATATAATCTATGAAATATGTGTTAATCAATTGCTTATGTCATCACTAAGGCTTCCAATCAAATGCAGACTATTAGTTAAATTTTGGGGACCTTAAAAATTATATCTGGATTTTTTTTACTGTGTGGGGGTTGATACTCCCATTGTTCAAGAGTCAATTGCATGTGTTTTAATAGCAGGAAAATCAATAATATATAATTTATTAATAATTGCTTATGTAGCATGGCACCTAGGTGACTCAGTTGGTTTAGCATTTAACTCTTGATTTAGACTCAGGTCATGATCTCAGATCATGAGACAGAGCCCTGTGTCGGGCTCCAGGCTCAGAGGGAAATCTGCTTAAGATTCTCTCTCTCTCCCTCTGCCCTACCTCCTTCTCTCTCTCTCTCAAATGATAAATAAATTTTAAAAATACTTGCTTATGTAGTAATAATTCAAAAATATGTATGGGAATAATAAATTCCAAATTTAGGCTGATGGCTATTTCTAGAAAGAAGTGAATAGGATTGGGGAAGGGAAAGTCAAGTGACTTGGACAGTAACTGTCATATTTTTATTTCAGTTTAGGTCATATAGATTGAAAAAGTCCAGAGAAGGGCAGAAATGTAGAAATATTTTCTTCAGATAAGGGAATTATTTTACAAAAGTCCTTTTAATATGTTTTATATTTTATATCTTATATTTTAATGATATTAACATTAACTAGGATTCTGCAAAAACTCATGAAATTTCAAGATGGTTATAAATGGAAGAGTCACTAGAACTATTTAAGAGAGTTCACGTAAGAAGATATAAAAGCACATCTATCTTCAATATTAGGAACTACGAAAGTAAAAATGCTAGCACCATTAAGACCTATTGACTACTAATGACTTTACCAAGGCAATTTCTTTTTGTATTCATAATAAACAAATCAATTTGTAACACAATTGAAGCTCACTTTGTAAAAACAGAGCATTACAAGTTCATCATAATAATAAAAACAACCAAACCAAACCAAAACAAAAATTATAATATTCCAAGGAAAGCAGAACTAATAATAAGTATATACATTCACATATAAGATGAATAAATTTTTTATCACCAACTTCATAAAATCTAAGAATTTTTCTGGAATTCAGTGGTCTTATAGTTCAACCTATTAATCCAGTATAAGAATAGTGTCTATTGTGCTGTGTAAGGAGGTATTTTAGTTTTATTTTTATCCATTTGGTTCTAATTATGCCCTCCAGAGATATGAGGAGCAAGCTCAAATCCTCATTGCATAACTTTTTCAAATATTGGGAGATTGTTTAAAATACTTTCTAAATTTGCAAGCTATACATTCATAATTCCTTCAACTGTTCTTTTTATGGCAAGTAATCTGGGCCTTGGTAAACTAATGTTTAAATGCTTCCGTTTGCCAAATTCCTTTTAGACTTTATCCTCAAAATTTACTCTATGACTGCTCTAGGTGCATAACTTAAGTCAAAAATTCAACTCCTTATCGGGGTCAGGAAGGTAAATTGGGATTGGTGTAGATCCTGGTGAACTATAGATGGTCTGCCATTGTCTACAGAGGGTATATTAGGGGTGCCTGATTGGCTCAGTTGGTAGAGAATGTGACTTTTGATCTTGGGGCCATGAATTTGAGCCCCATGTTGGGTGTGAAGATTACTTTTTTAAAAAGTGGTTTAGGTTAACTGCTGTAACACTCCTCAAATTCCAATGGATTAATATAATAAAAGTTTATTTATTGCTTATGTTACGGCAAAGATTAACATGGGAACTCTGTTCCACATAATGGTTCCGGGATTCAGACTCCTTCCATGCAGTGCCCCCATTGTCTCTCATGACTTTGAAGTCTTCCAGTTGTATCATCTGCACAAAACTGACATACAGGCTAAGAAAGGGAGCAGTGAGTATCATATGGGCAATTTTTTTTTTTTTTTTTTAGCATCCATTCACTTTTAACTATACTAGATTGATTGAACTCAAACAGTGACACCTGATTTATTGCAAAATGTAATTAAGTCGGATGCTCAGAAAAAAAAAAAAGAAAAAAGAAAAAAAGAAAGAAGAAAGAAAAAGAAATGGGATTTAGTGAACACATGGCATTATATCTTCTGAGTAATAGCTACTCAGCTGAAGCCCGTTAATAGCATGTAGGCATGTTGGCCCAATGTTGCTAGATCTTTGAATTTTTCAAGAGCACCTAGGAATTCTGTTTTTAACAAGACATCTTCTTTTTAAATGTTAGCAACTAAATTACTCTTTCAGTGACTTTATATGAGCCAAACAAAATCTGTCTATAAACCAGATCCAGTCTGTAGGTCAATAGGGTGCAAACTTTGACTACATTAAAATATCCTACAAGTAAGCACTGCCTGGGAGTCAAAGTTCAAGATCTCTTCTACTGAGAATTGTGGGAACACAGTGTTATAACACTAACATGTTAGTTGGAACTCACGAGAAGTGTTGGTGGGTGGTGCCACAAGCTAAGGGGCGGGATGAATTTTTATAAACAAGAGAGGTCAACAAGGTTATAGCCAAAAAACTAGGATGAGGACTCAAAGGTCATTGGATCCCCAAAATAAAAAAAAAACTAGGGCCAGTCACAATCCTGTAGCAGCATTACACTCTTAGGCCTCTTGAAACTTGAGATGCAGTTAGAAAAAATCTGCATACAAACAGAAGTGTCTAAAATACAATGCCACCCAGACTTGTGGTGTAGACTTAATACATGAAAATTCAGAGACAAAAATCATCATACTGAGGTTTGGTAGTAAGAAAAAGCTTTAAGAAGGAGGGGGGATTCAAAGTAAGGTTTAAAGAGTTTAATAATGCAGAACCCGTGTATATTTACAAGTGCAATATATAGAGAAAGAATAAAGAGGAATTCTAAGAAGCTGAATTAACTTTCAAGCTCTGCTTTAACTAGCTTCCTGAATGGCAGAGGCTGTTAATTATCCCCTAAACACTATTTTCACTTTATTCTCAATTTTTAGCTGGACACATGGCTTCCTTGCCGTTAGGTTTGACCATATGTCTAAATTCTAATGAGGGATATAAGGAAAACAGGGTGTGCAGCTTTCAGAGAATACTCTTAAAGAGAATCCTTTCATCCTCCTCTCCTAGGTTCTTAGAGCAAATGCCTAAATGCTGAAATTCCAGCAGCTAACAGGGACCATGAGGTGGTCTTGGGAATGGAAGCCCTTTACAGTATGTCACCAAGAGCGGAGCCAAGGCTGGAAACCGTTGGACTCCTTGAAGAGAAGGGGGAAAAATAAAAGTTTTTTTATTTATGCCACAAGGATCCTGTTTATTACGTTTTCTTCTTAGTTTTTGCCATTTTTTTTCTTCCGATACTTAGACTTGGACATTTTACTTTATCTCCTTGAACTTGGAATTTCCTTAAAGCAAGGGAGGTAAATTTATTAAATAGTTCCATTAACATCTTCATACTTTAACATTCTGTATGATTCAGAGAAAATTTTTCAAGAAATCTACTTGAACAATTCATGCCATGTCATAGTTTACATCAACACGTCTCATATAGAAACGTGAAAAATTCAGTGACTTACTCAGGTTTTTCACATAAACAGACATTTTTCTTTGAGAAAATATATGACCATACATATCACTATGTCCCAATAGAAATTCAAGTAGAAAAATATTCCAAATCTACTCATTCAATAATATCACACTTAAAGAAAAAAATAACATTAATGATAGTATTAACACTTTCATAATTAATTCTCTAAAACAAGAGATTAACATTAGCTTCTACAAGACCAACATTCCCCAAAGTACATTCATTTGAAATCAAATCTTCATAAAAAAAATCAACAGAATATGTGCATTGAGGTGAAATGTACCACTTTTCTCCAATATTTCTTTTTGAGAAATTCACCAAACACATTAGAATACAAAAAGCCCTGAGTGATCTCAAAAAAACAGATAAACTAAAGCATTTATTTCTGTTGAATCAGTTATTTTTGTATCGTATTTGACCACAGCAAAGATATTGGGAAACACTTCTAGATGGTATACTTTTCCAGAATTCTTTCTTTATATCCTGCTGCTTCTCCATTTAGGAAAGTAAACAAAGCCCCAAGGTAACAGATAAGTTAAAATCAGTTTGCTATTTCACAGCACATTCTGCAAGAAAACTGTTTGTAAACCACAGCTTGAGGTTCTCAGAGGAAAACAAGAATGATTAGTGAACGCAGTTTAGACATTGCACATTTAATTTTGCCTTCTGGGTTGCACCTCCTGTAACAGAAGTCAACATTGAGTCAGAAGTACCAGTGTCGTATTATGAGCATCCATCAGACACTTGACACACACCCTGGACTTTATATTCTTGGAGAGATTTTTAAGAAAAGAATTTTAGTGGTTTCTTCTAGGCACTTCTTTGGTAATAAAATTTATAGTTTGTTCTTTTTGTTAATATCAGTAACAATGGAAGCAAGAAGATAACAAGGGAGGAAAGGATGATACAAAAATAAAGTTAGTACTTGGAAACACCTCCTTTTCCTTACAGAATAATTTATCTTGTTCTTTTAAATGTTTTGTCTACCAAGAGAAGAGAAATCGTCTATAGGGACTGGGAGATGCCATCTGGTGATTTTATACAATATTACTATTTAAAAGCTCTGTTTTTCCCAATTGTAATACATCTAAAGTCACATTCTTTTGAGATTTCAGTGATTATGCCTAAGGAAGAGATTTTTAAAGAATTTCCTTTGAGCATTCAAGAAAATGGGGTAAGAGTTATTTTCATTATTTAAAATACCTCCATAGATTTGTAATATAAAAGTAGGAATGGAAAGAAACATTGAACGTATCAAGAATCATGAAGTTGCTGACAGTCCACAATATTTTGAAACAGGCTATTAAAAAAAAAAAAAAGAAACATGCCATGAAAAATGAGCTTAATATATTTCCTCTGGAAATCATAATAACCTCAAAAGACTACCACAGACCATGTTAGAAACACGTGGATTTTGAATACATAGAGCAGATGGCAGGTTTTTGTTTTATTTGATTGCTTTACAAATGGATGAACCAAACATTGGTCAAATTTTTAGTTTCATTTCATTTGCACTTATAACTCTAATTACATGTAATGGAACGCTAAGAACAGTTAACAGAATGCTTTTATAGAAGCATAACAATAATAATGTAGGATTATTGATTCAAAACTGCCATTCCTGAAAAAAGCCTAGAAATCAGTAAGTTGCCAGTAAAATATAAAACATTTGCTCAGAAATAATTGTCAACTTTACATCTCAAAACATGTGGATGGTCATGGATAGCTGTTTTGGTAATTACTAGTATTGAGGTATGTTGTTAGGTTAAAATAATGAATATATGGTACAAAAAAGAAAGAACTCCTTAGGAGATTAGATATGAAACTGCCAATTTTGGTTTTTAGCCAAACTGAACCTCACTGGGATGTTAATAATTTGATGGGTGGTGACCATTTGTGTTTATTTTTGAAAACTGTGCATTTTTTATGAGTACAAAATGTGATAATGCATACGCAACTTAGACCAGAAAATACATAAGCTATAAGACCTGAGGCTTGTATTTTCAATTTTGATTTAAATATTTACTTGCCTACAGCAGTATTTTTATGAAGCCCTTGAACTTATGAACTCAGGCGATTCTATATGGCTAGTTTAGCATGTGCAATGTTTGGTTACTTTTCTGGATAACCACTAATATTAACTTGTGTACATATTTCAGAATATTCTATTTTGAAATTCAGCATAACATTTCATTTCAATCCACTGATTGAGTCCTCTAGGGAGGACAGAGGCTATTACATTTTTCAAAGCTTCTTGGTGCTATCCTGTATCTAATAGAAATAGCCAATTGGAAATTACCACTGTGGTTTCTCCAGGAAATCTAGCTGTACCTTATTACACAATGTCCATTTTCTGGGACATAATGTAATCATAATTAATCTCATGCTTATTAAATTTCTCTACTGGCCTTTGGAAATGATTATTTTTATGAGAATAAATTCTAAAAGTTTCTAAAGAAATAGTGAGGCACAGCCTGTCAATATTGTCATACACCTGCTGCTGTTGTGAAATCCATTGTTTAAATAAATGAATTTTATATAATGAATTAAATATTAAAGATCACATTTTCAACAATATATATTTAAATTATAATCCTATAAAATGAATATAAAATTTAAAGTATCCTCCTAAAATAAACACACTTTCTACTTGCTTTCACCAAAAAAAAAAAAATCATAAGCATAATTTAGCTTTTATTTTAACAATTTAGAGTCATTTTCACAGCCACCAGTCTCATGCTTGGCTTGAGTATGTTTGTTTTTCAATCTCCTCTCTTGCTGTTATTTAACTATTATATAACATTTTAGTTTGTCAGTGCAAGGCTGAGCACAGAGGAAATTCTTTTAAAAAATGTTTATGGAATGAATGTATAAATTCTCAAAGCTTTCAGTTCTACTTTGATGTGGACAGAGAAATAAAATACCCAAGCTTGTTGAAAATGTCCATTCATTATATAAAATATTGAATTGATGGTCTAGCCAGTAGACAAGATGAATGAATCTTAAAATACCAGGTATTTCAGTGGGTTAGAACTTTCCCACTTGCTATCAGTTTCTCAGATCGTTACAGATGTTGAAATTGCCAGAAGATTTACCACTGAGTAAATCAGATATTATTATCCAACAGAAAATGACATGTGGAAAATAACAAACACGTTGTACTCCTGGACAACACTATTATGTTAATAAATATATGCATTGCCTTGAATGTTTGTAATATTTAGTCATTGGTTTAGATATTGAGGAAAAGGCACACATAAACCTTAGAGTCCGTTGACTTTCTACATGTGCAACCAGAATCAATTCTAAATTATAGTACTCTGAGAGGATAATGTGCTATAAATTGCAAACTGCAAGATTAGTGAACATTCTGATGAGAACTCTCTAGGTTTCTTTACATGTTCCCAAACTGTTCTCTGCGACTTTATTCAGCCCATTGCCTGGGCTGAACGTCTTAACACTTGGCCTCTGTTATCTCTACATTGTAGAAGACCGAGATGTGTTTCTAAGCTCACTGTTTTCACGGGCTTGGAGACTATTCCCGGCCCCCAGTGATGTCTACTTGATTAGGTTAGAGATAAACTGGTGGCCAAAAACGAACAGAAGAAGCAGTGTTGCTAGATAATCATTTTTAGAAAATATTTGGATACTGGAAAATAGTCTTTTCATCCAAATTGCTGGACTTGCTTATAAAAATACACTATCAATGGGATGATTGTGCCTTTTCTTCTCTTCCAGTTTGGTACATTTATTCTGTAACAGTTTTAAAGAATTGATTAATAGTAAAACACTAAAAATTGTTCTTCATTTTACCCTACAAGGCTGATTGTAATATCAAAATTTTATTTCATACTTTTCCAGAAATTTCGAGATAAAGTAACAGATAACTTACTAATGGGCTTATCCATTTTTTATTTATTTATTTTTTTAATTTTTTAAATTTACTTATGATAGTCACACAGAGAGAGAGAGAGAGGCAGAGACACAGGCAGAGGGAGAAGCAGGCTCCATGCACCGGGAGCCCGATGTGGGACTCGATTCAGGGACTCCAGGATCGCGCCCTGGGCCAAAGGCAGGCGCCAAACCGCTGCGCCCCCCAGGGATCCCTATTTTGATTTTTTTAAATGAATCTCCATGAAATTTGTCTTATAAATAGTAGTATAGACATTTTGTGGTTCTGATGGAATGTCTAGTTCACAGGCTGCCTAGGATTTAAATGACACTTGTCTAAATTCTAGAAAGTGTACTGCTTACAGAACTTCAAGTTGGGGTTTGTGGCTCCTTGTATCTGAGGATGCATTCTAAGGTTTTTACAATAACTTCACTAAATAATTTTTAAAATCTGTGCTTCATTCTGTTTGAGTTGAGTAGCTTATCAATAGAACCAAATAGCTTGTTGATAGACTTCAGTTCAACAACTAAAAACCCAAGACTGAGAAAAAGGAGGCATCAGTTCTCTGCATTCTAAAGAATTCTAAAAATAATTAAGAGGCCATAATCTCTCTGGTGGCTGATTACAAATAAATAGCTCAAGTGTTATCTATCATTGCCCTATTCTCTACCCCCACCCTGTTTATCTAAGCAGAACCTCAGGGAATAAAGAGAGCTGAACTTTATTCACATTGTAAATTATTAACCTAGGGTTTTCACCTCTTTGCTTTAACAGTGGAGAAATGGTGTTTACCAAATCCAAGAAAGAAAGCCTGGAGAAGGGCCACTTCCTTGGGGCGCCTGGGTTGCTCAGTCTGTTAAGTGTCCAACTCTTGATTTTGGCTCAGGTCATGATATCAGGGTCCTGCAAGCCCCAGGTTGGGTTCTGTGTCCAGCATGGAGTCTTCTTGAGATTATCTCTCTCTGCCTCCCTTTGCCCCTCCCCCCACTCATGTGTTCTCTCTCAATGAATAAAATCTTAAAAAAAAAAAAAATGCCACTCCAAGATATTAGAGTCAACACTGATATCTTATTCCCCAGTTGAACATTTTCTCATGCAACATAGTGTTGATTTATGCCTATCTGTTCAGATGGAAGAGAATTATAGATATAAATTAAGCTTAATTTCTTAATTTATTAAAAATGTCCTATAGGTTTAATATTTATTTTTCCGGATCAAGTTATTTTAATATGATATGCAATTCATAAAAACAATATGTTCTATAAATGTCATCCAAAATAATTAAAGGTAAAATATTATTACAAATATAAAATAATTAGAAATGAATCGGCTGAGGTTAAATTATTTTTAAATTTAAATTTTAAAATACTAGTTACTATATGCAAAGATTAATATAACTTAATGTTAGAATGCAACAAATTTAGGATCAATTCCATATCTATTGATGTCTATCAATACATTGATGTTCTATCTTATTGTTGTATAGAACAAAAAATATGCTTTCATAATTTGTTGATAGGAATGACATTTTTAATAGAAGCATCACTCAATTATTTGAGTTCTTTATAAGTAAAAATAGCACAGTAATGTATCACCCAAAATAATGTTATTAATCTATTTACCCATAGCTTATTTAGATCCTCCTTCAATTTTGTCAAAAGCAAATAATTTGAAAACCACTGACTTGCAAAAAGATTGGTTACCTAGAGGTGAAAGTCACTTACTTACTCCACTTCTGGGAACCATTCTGAAATGGCTTTTACCAAAACTGACCAAACAATTATTATCTGTAACTGTTACTCTAATGGCATTTAACTTAACTGACTCATTGCTAAGACTCATGCTGTATAGTCTTCACCATGTATCAGACACTGTTTGTTCCAAGAACTTTTTATATTGGGTTGAACCATGTGAAACTGAGATCATAGGTCAAAAATGGTTGAACACAGAAATTTCATACAGTTTAACCTATCAACAATCCTCATCACAACCTTATGGATAGGCCCTGGGATACCTCATTTTAAAGATGAAAATTGAAGTGGATGGATTGTCACCTGCCTTATGTCTCCTGGCTAGAAAGTGATGAAGTCAGGATTTCAATTCAGGTCATCTTGCTTTGGTTTGTTCTCTTATCCACTAAATTAAAACTTCCCCCAATCTACTCAGAAAGGTTTGGAGAATTAATTAGTTTAAATTTTAATATATATTTGCCAATATAATATTTTTATAATATGTTTTTCTCTTGCCATGTGCTTTAAGCAAACTGTATAAAAACCGTGGTGCTGCAGATTTAGCTAACTTTGGTTACTATGCAATTTAAATGGTAAAACCATTTCTCATTGCCAAACCAAAAAACCATTATCAAAAATACTTTCTGGAGTGCCTGGCTGGCCAGTCAGGAGAGCATACGACTCTTGATCTCAGGGTTGGAAGTCTGAGCCCCACATAGGGGTAGAGATTACTTAAAAATAAAATCTTAAAAAAAAAAAAATTCTGAGGAGGGTCTAACATCAGATATTATAATTTCCAGAAAAAGAACAAAGGTGATCAAGGGGGAAATTCTAAAGAAATATCAGAAGAGAATTTCCAGAGCTTTTAATGAGCCAGGAGTTTTAGGATTGAAAGAACCCACCCAATACCTAGTATAAAAAAAAATGGGGGGAAAATACCCCAAACCTTCAGTGAGGCACTTTGAATATTTCAGTATTCCAGGGATAAGAGAAGATCTTAAAAAGTTTTCAGGCAGAAAAACAGTTCTTACAAAAGAGTAAGAATTATACCAACCTCAACATGCTGCCAGTAACACTGATTGCTAGAATCTAATGAAATAGCAGCTTCAAATTCTGTTGGGAAATGGATTGCTAGCCAGAATTTAATAAACAACCAAAATATCTAATTAAGCATAAGGGCCAACTAAAGCCATTTTAAAGTGTTCACGGATGCAGAAGTTACCTCTGATGACCTCGTTGTTAGGAAGGGACTTAGGAATGTTATCTTGCAAAAGTGAAAGTAAATCAGGAAAAAGGAAACACAGAGTCTAATAAACAGTGAATCCAACCCAGAGTGGTGTTCTTCATCAGTAGAAAAGAAAAAAGTGTATTTCTAAGTTGGCTGGCTGTGGCCATTTGAAGTGGCAGCGTGTCCTGTTTACTTGTTTCATTAAATTAAACCCTCTCTTGACTGTTCATATGTTTGGCACATACCAGACTCCTTGGGTGATATAACAGGCATTGAGGTGTAACAGAACAGGCAGGGTTCTCTAAATCTAACTCTGGATAATAAAAATTTTAACTAACTAATTAGCTAACTAAATATTTTAGCAAAATACTGTGTAGGCTTATAGCATAGTTACTGAACCTGTCTCCTCATCCCCAAACAATACTATGTTATAAAATGGTGATCATTGCATTTATTTAATGAGTCAACAATACTAAAAATTGCAAACATGACATTACTACACGCCAAGCAATCTGGTGCACTTGCACTGATGACACTCACGGTTGGGCAAATCATCATGCTGCTTGTTTAACTGCGATTATGTATCTCGGTAAATGAAGAAGAGACATATCCTAGAAATATCAGTACCTCTTTATAATAAAACTTGGAAAACAGAAAAAATGCTTTGTGATAAGGAAAGTCTAGCTTCGTTTTTCTATTCAAGTAAGCATGTTAATACTCATTTTCAAAAGTATTATAAAAAACACTGAGAAATGTGGTATAGAACATGTCTTGTAAAATAGAGTCCTCTCCATCAAGGCAAGATTAACTCATACAATTTTGTAATAATTTCTAAAACAAAATTATAAATCAGTATGCTATTTTTATTACTTATTTTTGAATAATGCATATAATACGTAGCCTAGATCATAAATTATTTACTCAGAAATATTTTCTTGTAAAATACGTGTACATTTATGCATCAGACTCTGTTAGTTGGTCACAGGAAATAATTAAATTATTCTATATGAAATCAGAATGAACTCTTATCAATGTAACTAGCCAACATGATCAAACTTCCCACGTATCTACATAAAGAGAAACTTCTCCATTCCCCCAAACCAACCAATCTAGAAGCTAGCATATACCTTTATTTTTTAAATAAAAAGTAGAAAGTAGAGTCATTTTATAAGATGAAATAAGAAGAGGATTGAATAATTAGAATAAGTATTTCATGATATGACTTGATAAAACAGGTTTTAACTCCTTTGTTGAATTATACATACCAAATCTGGAAGAAATCATAAAAATTTTATCTGTGGGTTTTATCCAATGCATCTTGAAAATTTTGGTGGTCTCAAAACATATTCCAATTATATTGAAAGGATTTACTTCATTAACCTATACTGCTTCACCACTTCAAAGTTTTTCTTTTCAGCTACTAACAGGTCCCAAGGTTGAGAAGAGCTGAAATGAACTGCTTATCTTTAAATATATGAAAAAAGTTGTTTTCAATATTTGATATTTCTTACTCATATGTTATTTGCTTTGCTTTTGTGAAAGTCCCTCAAAATTGATGCATTCTTTGATAATGATGGGAAGATGGAAGAGGTGAGGTCTCTAAACAACAATTAACAATACTAATCTATATTAAGTGCCAGTTTTTCAACTTTAATGGAAATGTCTAGAAGATAGGGAAAGACACAAGTCCTAAGGGGGTTTATATTACCTTGCTTACCCATTGACAGTGATATACTTTCTTACACCAATATTTCGAAGTCACTTTGTTTGATGTCCAGAGAGATTTTTGAAGTGTGTGCCTTCCTTCTGTGAAGAAATTGAGTATATGGAAATTAATACTCTTTCAATTCTCCTTGCTCCTTTATTGCTTTTAAAGTCTGGGTGCTACAGCCTTTTGCAGACCTAGATTGAAAGAATGCTTCATGAGCACTGCAAAAGCAGTGATCACAGAAAACTAACTTCTCTATTTGTACACAACCAAGTCCAGACTCTTCAATAACTGGATGAATAAATGGGTGGATAGACAAATATGCATGTATACATACACATGTTTTAGGTCATCCGATAGCTTCTTTTACCATCACGCAACTGCCTTGTAATTGCTACGTAAATGTGTGTTTATGGTTTTATTAGACGAAGATATAACATAAGACTATGTTTAGTAGTTAATTGTTGTATTTTTCAGTCTAGGGTCTATAGAGCTTTAGTGAGCCATAGATAAAATCTCAACAATCTGTAGGCTCTCACATCTGAAGAATTTTGGTTAATGGATTTAGTCATTAAGAGGTCAGGCTATCCGAGCCAATCTCATTAGGGTCAAATGTAGCTCTCCCATTTATTAGCTGGGGTTCCTTCAGCAAGCTACCTTCCTGCCCTGAATCTCCATTTTCTTATCTGTAAAATGTGGAATAAAATGCTTACTTCCTTTCAGGTTTAATTAATTAAGGGGAACATTGCATTCTACCCATAAAAATCAGTCAGCCAAAAATACTATTTTGGAGTAATAGAGACTCCTTATTGTTCTGATATGGATTCTGGGTCTAATCAAATAGAACTTCAGAAATAATTGTACTACTTTTGTTAGCCAACATGATCAAAAACTTTTTCTATGCATTTAAAGAATGAGGAAGTTTATATTGCTAGCAACTAATCAGTCTGGTAGCTAGCATACTATTTTGTTTTTTTAAATAGAAAGAAAGTATATTCATTTTGCAAGATGAAATAAAATGAGAATTAACTCTAATTTGAATGAGTATTTCATGGATATAATTTGATAAGATGAGTTTTAACTGCTAATATGGATTTTCATTAAATCAGACTCCCTACAAACCCCCAAATTACTCTTTTTCTACTCATAGGAAATTGTCCAGCAGAAAGATCTTAGCAGAAAATATGGAGCATGTGGAAGAAGAAAATATTACTAAGCACTAACAAGGCATTTTTGTGTTTTGTGGACAAAGGGAGAATATTTTGGTACTATTGTAAGTGCTATATAATTCTAATTTAGACTCACATTTTTAATTGTAAAAATGCAGGAAACAATTGATAAATAGATTTTCTAGCAATATCCATATCAATGCTAGTTTATTTAGCCCAATTTGCACACAATTAATGATAACTTAATAAATAGCGAGGTTGAGAACGTTCAGTGGTACTTAAGAGAGGAAGCCATGAGATGAATTTAGAATATTCCTCATATCCTCTGTACTATTCAGATTAGACTATCTACTGTAACAAACTACCCTTAAGTTTTTTTTAAAAAGCTTCTATTCATTTATTCATGAGACGCACAGAGAGAGAGAGGCAGAGACAAGGGCAGAGGGAGAAGCAGGCTCCATGCAGGGAGCCCGATGTGGGACTCGATCTCAGGACCTGAGTTTACGCCCTGGGCCAAAGTCAGGTACTCAACCACTGAGCCACCCAGGTGTCCCCTATCCCTGAATCTTGATGACTTACCACAGTAGGGACTTATTTCTCACTCCTACCACTCAAGCCAGGAAATGGTGGATTCTACTCTTTACGGTTTCTCAGGGACCTAGGCTCCTGTCGTGTATCTCCACCATATACTAAGATCTTGGAGACTTCCATAGGATTTTGTGCAGCTAGTTAGCAGAGAGGTAGGAAAAAGGATCTGAAGTATCTTGTTCAAAGGGACCAGGCTTGGAGAACACACATCGTTGACGCCCACAGTAGGCCCCGAACTTGGGACTCTTGGCTCCACCTCATAAGGAGCTATGTAGTCTAGTAGTGAGCCAAAGGAGAAGTGAACATAGATATTGATATCAACCAGATGGGCTTTGCCAATCTTCTATAGACATTCAGGAGGCTTGGTTTAAATTCATAGATTCTTGCTGATATGGTAATGACATTATTTTTACAAATGTCTCTGTTACATTCACACACTATCTTTTTAAATCATAATTGATATAATTTATTGATTCCTAATTCCATGAAACCCCGACCAATCTTTTATACGTACTGACTTAATTCTATTGTAAAGAAATCGAGTTAATGAAAACAAAAGCAATTAAACAATTGCCAGCAGGTTAAATTTGAATGCTTTTAAATCCAATTTACTAAAACAAACTCTACAGAGATTAAGTACAGTTTTCTGTAACACCCAAGTAAACAAGCAACAAGCATCTTGAGGTTAGTAATAAAAATAATGATCGTGAAACTAAAATCTCACATACAATCTTCTTGCAAACAAACCACCACATCTACAGGTGAAAAGTTATAAGTTTTATGATGACAAGATCTAACAAGAAAGGAACATTATTCAAACTTTGTTCTATATCTTGGTGTCTTCAAAGGTATCTGACTTGTAAATATTCTTCAGCTTTCTAGTCTGTTATTTACTAGATGTTAAAATCTGGTCTATTGTTTTGTATTTTCAAAACACTCATATCAAGAACTTTAAGTTTCTTACTCTCTCAAAATTCTAGTTACTCAAGTTTGGGGACAGGTGTCACTTTATTTTAAGTGAGGTGGCATTAAAGACATTTGAGATTTAAATTTAAAAGAGAGAGGCCTCAAATAAACAAAATCTAAATGAAAGAGAAGAGTAACAACTGACACCATACAAATACAAAGGTTTATAAAAGAATATTATGAAAAATTATATGTCAACAAATTGGACCCCCTACAAGAAATAAATTCCTAGAAACATATAACTTACTGAAACTGAACTTAGAAGAAATAGAAAATTTGAACAGACTAATTCTCAGCAATGAAATCGTATCAGTAATAAATAAAATTCTCAAAAATAAATAAATAAATAAATAAATAAATAAATAAATAAAATTCTCAACAAACACAAGTCCAAGACCAGATGGCTTCACAGGTGAATTCTACCAAACATTTAAAGAATAGTTAAGGGGATCCCTGGGTGGCACAGCGGTTGGGCACCTGCCTTTGGCCCCAGGGCGCAATCCTGAAACCCGGGATCGAATCCCAGGTCGGGCTTCCGGTGCATGGAGCTTGCTTCTCCCTCTGCCTGTGTCTCTGCCTCTCTCTCTCTCTCTGTGACTATCATAAATAAAAAAATAATAATAATAAAAAATAAAGAATAGTTAATACCTGCTCTTCTCAAACTATTCCAAAAGATAGAAAAGAAAGAAAAACTTCCAAATTCATTCTATAAGGCCTGCATTACCTTGATGCCAAAACTAGATAAAGACACTACAAAAAGAGAGAGAGAGAGAGAGAGAGAGAGAGATAGATGGAACTATAGGCCAATATATCTGATGAACATAGATGCAAAAATCCTCAATGAAATACTAGCAAATTAAATACAACAATACCTTAAAAAAATCATTCACTGAGATCAAGTGAGATTTATTCATGGGATACAAGAATGGTTCAATAGTCACATTATCAATCAATGTCATATATCATATCAATAAGAGGATAAAAACCAAATGACCATTTTAGTAGATACATTTGACAAGTACAACATCCATTTGTGATAAAAATCTTCAACAAAGTAGGTTTAGAAGAAACCTATTTCAACACAATGAAGGCCATACATGAAAAACCCATAGCCAATATCCTACTCAGTGGTGAAAAACAGAGCTTTTCCTCTCTAGTAGGAACAAGGCAGGGATGCCCACTCTCACCACTTGTATTTAACATAGTACTGGAAGTTCTAGCCATAGCAAACAGGCAACAAAAACAAATAAAAAGAATCAAAATAGGTAAAGAAGTAAAACTTCTCTTTGCAAACGACGTGATACTCTATATGGAAACTCCAAAAGATTCCATCAAAAACCATTAGAGCTGATAAATGAATTCAGTAAGGTGACAGGATACAAAATCAATATACAGAAATCCTTTGCATTTCTATTCACTTATGACGCAGCAGAGATATGAGTAGTAAACTCTTTTAAAGATTTTATTTTTTGATTTGAGAGAAGGAGAGAGAGAGCATGAACAGAGGGAGGGGCAGAGAGAGAGGGACAAGTCAACTCACCTCTGAGCAGGGACCCTGAAGCAGGGCTCAATCCCAGGACCCTGAGATCATGGCCTGAGTTGAAGTCAGACACTTAACTTAGTTGAAGTCAGACACTTAGCTGAGCCACCCAGGTGCCCCAAGCAGTAAACTCTTTACAAACACTTACTAAACACCCACTAATGTAATCGTGCTAATGTAGATTCGTGATTCCTCTGTAAGTTAGCTCCTTTCTCTCACAAGTTATAGTTCAGGACATGCTCTGACAGGGGAAGGACAGGACGTGCTCTGACAGGGGAAGAACATAGCCAGAGGTAGCTACTGTATTTAGAAAGACTTTCTGGAAGAAAGGACATACGAGGACAGAGCTGAAGGCTGGGGAGAAATTAAGCAAGTGGTTATGAAGAGAATGATCTTGTAAAATGAAACCATGTGTATAAGTGGAGGGGGGTGAGAAGCAGGCATGAAGAAACTGAAAATCCAGGGACAAGTTGGGGATGTGGTAAGAGATAAGGAAAGGGAAGTAAGGAGTGGATAAATATTGGAGGTCCATCTAAGTTAAATTGAGGAATTTGGAGTTTATTTGGAGTGTAAGAGGCAAATCAAATGCTTTTCCCAATTTCTTTTCTGTCTCTGATCCACATGGTCCATTTCTTGCATCATAATCTGTCGTAAAGGCCTCTTGTGAGTTTTTCCAGCACACAGTCGTGCTTCTGTTGTCATCACAGCTGTCACTTTCTTTTGAGCCATACATTCTGAACATTTATGCCTTTATGCTCTGCTGGGTTCAGTTTCTCTTCTTGTTGCACATATCGGTTTAGTATCACAGCACATACTGTTTTCACACTGACTATGGGGCTGTATAAACCTTATGTTAATGCTATAACTTTCAGTTTCTGGACCATTCCATCTGTGGAATTCCATCTTTTTTTTTCTCCAGGATCCAGGAAGACCTATTTTTCCTTTTCTCAAGGTAAGTTGATGCTGTTTAAGTGGAGTACAATGAAGAATATTATCCACCAGGAAACGTCATGCATCCTATGCACACACACACACACATTTGAAAACCTTTAATGACTTTGCGTGGCCCGAAAGATAAATTTCATATTACCTTATGACTTCAAAGGTACTAATATGACCTTCTATGTCCAGATAAAATCTTTAATCATTAGTAACCACGGTGTATGGGTGAGGTGGAATGGCACAGGGAGCTGCAAAAAGGCAGAAAAGCGTTCTAGACAGAGGTCACGGTGAGTGAAAATAACTAGGGATGAAGATGAGAAAAGTATATGCTCATCCGAATCTCTGGGGAAAAAAAAAACCAAACAACTATTTGTATATACTGTTTCTTCTGCTTGAACATTTTTTTCTTTGACCTTGTTTCTTGTTCAACCCCTGCCTATTCCTGCTTTTCTAAGCTTAAAAATGATCTCCTCCAAGCAGTCTTCTCTTGCCCTATTGGCTTCAAGAATGATCTTGGGCTTCCTACTCCCGCAGTACTTTCGTATAATGGATTTTTTAATCTTCTTTCCTTCTCATCAAGTTCCATAATAAGAATGTTGTTCCTGTTACATCCTATTATCCGGCAGAATGTCTTGCATATACCTGACACCTAATAAATACATGTTGAATGGATGAATAGAAATAACCATTATTTAGTGTCAACAATGAATTAACGTTGTACCAAGTACTTCGTATGCATTATCTCACTTAAGCTTCCCAGTACTATTCTCATTTTATACAGGAGGCAACTCAGTTTTGAAATAAGAGGCTTGCCTCAAATCCTACAGCTACTAAGAGACAGAACAGGGACTGAAGAGCCTGAGCTCTTAACCTCTGTATCATAATCATTTCTCTCTCGTTCTCCCTATGATAATTACTCCTTTGTTTTTGATGGCCTGGAATTTACAGTTTTTTGTCCACATCAAAGGTTATTGTGGTGAGTGGAAAAAAAATCATACAATTTTTAAGTGTTAAGTTCCCTTTCTCCATTTTTCTCTCCTTTGGATAAATGTTTGCTACACATTATTATTAGCAATGTTTCCACATGTATTTTGAACCGATATATCTTCAAATTGCACACCTCAGATTTCATTAATTTACCTGTACAGAATGAATAAAAGGCCACTCGGTTGCTTTTTTTTTTTTTTTAATAAAGGGGGAGGTTACAGATAAGTTCAAGGTAGAATTTAAATAGCTGTGCTCTCTGGGTGTTATGCTATATGTTGGCAAATTGAACTCCAATAAAAAAATTTTTTTAAAAATTTAAAAAATAATTGTGCTCTTTAGTTCTTAATAAATCTGTTTTGATTGCATGACAATTGAATCATTGTTACTTTTTAATGTTATTTTTTTAAACCCCTGTTCCATCTCTGAAGAGAAATTTGAAGTGGGTTGTCTTTCCTTTGCAAGCTTACTGTCGTTTTTCTAACCTAAGCTGATTAAGGTATTATGCTAAGCAAAATAAGTCAGTCAGAGAAAGACAAATACCATAGATTTCACTTATATATGGAATTTAAGAAACGAAACAGACGAACATAGGGAGAGGGAAGAAAAAATAAAATAAGATAAAAACAAAGAAGGAGGCAAACAATAAGAGACTCTTAATTACAGGAAACAAACTGAGGGTTGCTGGTGGGGAGGTGGGTGGGGGACGGGGTAACTGGGTGATGGGCATTAAGGAGGGCACATGATGTGAAGAGCACTGGGTAGTCTATGCAACTGATGAATCACTAAATTCTATCTCGAAACTAATAGTGCACTATATGTTAACTAAATTGAATTTAAAATTTTTTTAAAACTTTATTTTTGGGAGGCAGAGTATTGCTTACAAAACCCAAGTCCCCTGGATTTACATCTTGCACACAGTCTTGATCAAATTACCAAAGTGAAATTGCAACAGTACAGTTTAACATTCACATCAGTCTCTATTTTGAATTAATTTATATTATAGTAAATAGGTTCAGTGTTATTTTCTAATAATATTTGTGGAGAAACAAGTCAATATTAAGGTTATAACAACAAATAAAATTTGATATAATTCAATTACATACAACATAACCAAATCCCTAGGATATATTTACTTTTTGCTGTAGAAGTCTTTGCTTTGTTGTACATAATTGTTTTGACTTTCACCGAAATTTAAGAATTTTGTTACGTATCTTAATTAGAACATAATTTTAACAGCTTGGACTTTTTAATTACCACAAATGCATGTACAGTATTGAGGCCAAAATTTATTTTCCTTTTATAGAGTCTTACAGAGCGCTGCTACAAGTAACTGCTTCATGTAGCACTGTCAAAATCAGTGGGCATTACGCATACGGTAGTTAATAAAGAATAGAGAAGCACAAGTTAGTCACTTTTCTATTATTGCTTATCTAATCCTAAAAGCACGAGCACGCAGGTTTAATGAAGTTTGTGTTTTTTAATCTAAATTTTCAATTCAACTATTGTTTGTGGTCTAAGAGTTATTTGAAACAGTATTACTCAAAGGCAGAAGTAAAGGTTGAGCTTAGTTCCTAAAGCACCTGATCCCAAGAAGACAAAGTATAAAGGGGGCATCCCTTTATAAGAACTGAACTTCTGCTATACTTGTTTACACAAGTAAACACAAGTTTGTTTTTATTGTTTTTCCTTACAGAAAACCTACATGAAAAAAGCATGGTCTTGATAATATTGAGGAGGAGGGTTATTGAGGAAAGGGATAAGAAATATCTTAAGGTAACTGACCTAGTATCTAAGATTAGTAGGTTAAGAACTTTCTTGGGGCACCTGGGTGGCTCAGTCAGTTAAGCGTTCGACTATTGATTTGTAGCTCAGGTCACGATCCCAGCCCATGATCAGGGCTCCACTCTGGGCACAGAGAATGCTTAAGAGTCTCTCTTTCCCTCTCCTTCTATCCTTCCCACCCACCCCTCCTCATGCTCTCTTTCTCTTTCTCTCTCTCTCAAAACAAACAAACAACAAACCACTTTCTTTCTTTTTTTTTTTTAATTAACTTTTATTGGTGTTCAATTTACCAACATACAGAAAAACACCCAGTGCTCATCCCGTCAAGTGTCCACCTCAGTGCCCATCACCCATTCCCCTCCAACACCCGCCCTCCTCCCCTTCCACCACCCCTAGTTCGTTTCCCCGAGTTAGGAGTCTTTATGTTCCGTCTCCCTTCCTGATATTTCCCAACATTTCTTTTCCCTTCCTTTATATTCCCTTTCACTATTATTCATATTCCCCAAATGAATGAGAACATACACTGTTTGTCCTTCTCCGATTGACTTATTTCACTCAGCATAATACCCTCCAGTTCCATCCACGTTGAAGCAAATGGTGGGTATTTGTCATTTCTAATTGCTGAGTAATATTCCATTGTATACATAAACCACATCTTCTTTATCCATTCATCTTTCGATGGACACCGAGGCTCCTTCCACAGTTTGGCTATTGTGGCCATTGCTGATAGAAACATCGGGGTGCAGGTGTCCCGACGTTTCATTGCATCTGAATCTTTGGGGTAAATCCCCAACAGTGCAATTGCTGGGTCGTAGGGCAGGTCTATTTTTAACTCTTTGAGGAACCTCCACACAGTTTTCCAGAGTGGCTGCACCAGTTCACATTCCCACCAACAGTGTAAGAGGGTTCCCTTTTCTCCGCATCCTCTCCAACATTTGTTGTTTCCTGCCTTGTTAATTTTCCCCATTCTCACTGGTGTGAGGTGGTATCTCATTGTGGTTTTGATTTGTATTTCCCTGATGGCAAGTGATGCGGAGCATTTTCTCATGTGCTTGTTGGCCATGTCCATGTCTTCCTCTGTGAGATTTCTCTTCATGTCTTTTGCCCATTTCATGATTGGATTGTTTGTTTCTTTGGTGTTGAGTTTAATAAGTTCTTTATAGATTTTGGAAACTAGCCCTTTATCTGATATGTCATTTGCAAATATCTTCTCCCATTCTGTAGGTTGTCTTTTAGTTTTGTTGACTGTATCCTTTGCTGTGCAAAAGCTTCTTATCTTGATGAAGTCCCAATAGTTCATTTTTGCTTTTGTTTCTTTTGCCTTTGTGGATGTATCTTGCAAGAAGTTACTGTGGCCAAGTTCAAAAAGGGTGTTGCCTGTGTTCTCCTCTAGGATTTTGATGGAATCTTGTCTCACATTTAGATCTCTCATCCATTTTGAGTTTATCTTTGTGTATGGAACAAACCACTTTCTTAAGCAGGTTGAATGTCTTGGGTCTAGAAGACGCATTGAATGTACTCCAGTTTGTAAATCAATGATTAGTTATGACACTGAATACCTAAGGAACATTTGGCATTGTTTGGCTGTGTTAAAATCACATTGTTTTTTAAGGGCCTAAGCCACTAAACTATTCTTAGGCCCAGAATGGGGCTTGAAATATTTACGTTTTTAGGGATTGTTTGTTTTGGTGGGGTTCAGGAGGGCTAAGTTTCCTTATGGTTCCCTAATATGGACCTGACAAGGGAGATAAAAAGGCTGAGAATGACTGAATTAAGTGCCTGTCTAACCCAGAGGTAAACTAGAATAGCATCTAGGAGAAAGGACTTTCTGGACTTGAGTCAAGGTGGGAATTGGTACTGAAGATCCATGAAATGTAAAACTGGTAGAAAGAAGAGACAATGCACCATCAGCAAACCCAAGCCACTTCTACTGTTGGACGTTCTGAAGACTTTTTGTCACAGATAGATTCAGGAGCTAATGATTATATTAACAGACTAGGAGAGTCAAAACATCACTTCTGGTTTTGAAGTTCATCCAATGGCTCTCAACTTTCTAAAATAAAATCTAAGCTCCTCTCCATAGTTTATACGTCTTTCACCTAGTACCTCCTGTCTCTAATACTGCATCTCTCAACCTTTTGACATATTCCAGCATCACTTGTTAACTTTCTGACTCTCATATATGCAGGCCTGTTCCAACCATGGAAATCCTTATACTTCTTGGTCCCTTTGTGTCTCTATCTAAAGTTCTCTATCCCCAGATAGTCACATGTCAATTCTTTCCTGTAATTCAAGACTTAGTTTAAATATCATCTCTTACGGGAAGTCACTTATTCACCTTTTACTTTGCTTTATTTTCACCATGGCCCATATCCTTATCTAAAATATTTATTGGGATCCCTGGGTGGTGCAGCGGTTTGGCGCCTGCCTTTGGCCCAGGGCACGATCCTGGAGATCCGGGATCGAATCCCACATCGGGCTTCCGGTGCTTGGAGCGTGCTTCTCCCTCTGCCTGTGTCTCTGCCTCTCTCTCTGTGTGTGATTATCATAAATAATTTAAAAAATTTTTTAAAATAAAATATTTATTTATTGTATTATTACATGCTAGATTATTATTTCCTATATCTGTCCACTATTAAGTAAATATCATGAGATCTAGCACAAAGTGTATTTCTTTTTTACCTCTACTATCTGTATGTCTGACATATAGTTGACATTAAATAGCTCTTTGCTAAAAAGGATATCTGAATGAATGAGTATACATTGAACTAGTCATATTTCCAAGAGCATCAGAGGAGTTTGGAAGCAGGTGAAGGTCTAGGAAGCCATTCAACACCTGGAAGATTGTGGAAGTCAGTCAAGACATGGTCATAACTGGCAAGCTGAATCTTTCATAAATAGAAATACACAGAAACAGATAATTCTGGTATCAAACACTAGAAATAAAGATCAAAGCCCTAAAAGGCTAAATTATTCCCAAATAGCACAGGTGCTTCAGTTAATAAGTTATTCCTTCGGTTAATGCAATTCAGATATTGCATTAACTTGTATAGAATAGTAAGCTTCAGTTTTCATAGTTTCAGATTACTGCTGCTCATAACTTAGCCCATTTCTTATTCTTTTTAGATAGTAGCTCTTCATCCTATTATTGATGAATTTAATGAATTTTAGTTGCTATAACATAGAACTTGTGTTAACTCTTGGAATTCAACAGGTAAACAGCATTAAATGCACTGAGGCAGGATTATTTTTTCTAATTTGTATGGTATTCTAAACTCTTTAACATGAACGTTTTCTGAAAGATAAGTATATTAATCAATAGTGCCTCCTAAAATTAATCAACATGATCTACAAAATACAACTTTCAGTTATCCTTTTGTCAAAGATAAACAAAATGTTTATTTAAAAAGTATATTATAAAGTGTGAATGGGGCAATTCGTTGAACAAACTTGCATTAAGAAGTATTTTGCTCTGTGCAGGGACAATATAAGGTGTGGGGACACTGAGATTAAACTAAGATTACACAACATATTTCTACTGGGGCTCATAGTCTTCTAGGGGAGAAGAGTTGGTAAAAGTAATTACGGCAGTGTAATAAGTACTGTAACAAAGATATAAACAGGGCAGAGAAAAGCAAGGGCTCATCTGCTTAATGTGATCAGGGAATGCATCCAGGAGATGAAGGCATTTGTGCTAAATCCTAAAGAGGGAGTTTGAAAGGTTGCCAGAGTCAAGAAGGCACTGCAGCCAGAGGGAATATTTGTGGAGATCGGAAGAAATAGTATTTTATAGAGAATTGCTAGAAGCCAAGAACAGATAAGGCCAGGTGTGCACATATGGGAAAAGGTAGTGTACACCAAGTGCAGAAGAGCTATTTGGCAATACTGCTGACAGTCTGGAGAGTGGATACAACTCTTTCTTGAACAAGACTTAAAATCCTTGGTCTTTGCCCATGTAAATCGCAGTCTCCAGTCATCGTGACAAACCAAAAGTGTCCTTATTTTTGGTAGCCAGCCTCCAAGATGGTCCCAAGTCATCGACTCTTGCTATTCACACTCTTGTGAAGTCTCCTTTCATTTTACACCAGAGCTTGTCTGTGTAACCAACAGCATAAAAGCAGAAGTGAGTCTCATTGCCTCATTGTCTCAGAAGAGTCTCATTGCCTCTCTGAGATTAGGTCATAAAGGATTAATGAGTTTGTCTTGGTTTCTCTCTGTTGTCTCTGTCTCTGTCTTCCTTTCTTTGTGTCTGTATCTGTCACACACACACACACACACACACACACACACACACACCTAAACCATTCAGTTGGGGAAAAGCAGCCACGATACCCTCAAAACAGCTCAATGAACTGAAGCCTTCTGCCAACAACCACATAAGTGAGTGTGGATCAGATTCTCCTGCCCATTAAAAGATGACCAGAGTTCTGACCAGCAACCTGACCACCACCTCATTAGAACCGGAACTACCTAGCTAAGCCATCCCAATTCCTTTTTTTTTTTTTCCAATTCCTGATCCATAGAATCTCATATGAGAATAAACATTTGCTGTTTTAAGTTGCTAAATTAGGGGATAAGGTACTAGTCAGCAATAGATAGTGTAGTCTTATCTATGATAAGATAGATATATATATTTTTTTGAGCTTTCAGAACTTTAATTATGAAAAAGGGATGTATAGATGAAGATGGGGGAGTCAGCCTCAAAACAGCTGGGGCAGAGAGAGACTAGACCTCAGCCATAAATAGCAGCAAGAGGAGACTCCCAGGCCCCACTGTCCAAGTGCCCCAACTGAAGCCCTTTCCACAGAGACCTCAAAAAATTTAAATAGCAGGGAGGGTGCGGGAAGGTGGCAAGTTGCTCATGTCTGCAGGGAGCAGATGAGAGCCAAGGTGGAGTGCAAGGATGAGATGCACAGGCCCAGCCTCCAGGAGGTCGGGCTGGCCGTAGGGGTTGTGGCAGGGTGATGAGTAAGACTACCCTACTCACTTCCAAATGCCCTCTGGGGTGCAGTACAGATACCAAATGAAAACCACAGGTCTGTGTTAAGGGCTTTGACTTTTCCCCATAGGCAGTGGGGAAAAATTCACAGATTTAAGGTAAGAGTGGAACAATTAAATTATGTTCTAGAAAGACTGTTTTTACTCTGAAGAGACCTTTCCAGTCTCTTCTTGAATCTTCCACTATTGCTTTTTCACCTACCTCCAAAGGGAGAGACAGAGACACAAGGAAGACTCCTCCAGTCTATTCTGCTAAAATGTCTGGCAAAAGCCAAATAAGTGTCTGAAGTTTGTGGCTATGAAACAACAATCTAAAAAGAAGGACAAAAAAATAAAATAAAAAAAAAACAATAGCCGTTTTCTTGCTGTTTTAAATGTGATGAGTTGGTTTATACTGAGCTGATACAAATTTCAATGGGCATAAATAATAAAATGTTATAAAATATGGACTTTATATACACATAGTTGTAAGTATATAGATACAAAGAAATACATTTTATAGTCACATCAAGGTATAGAAGTATCTGAATTAAAAAATACAAGTGTAAGCAAATAACAAAGACTTTTTTTCAAGATTTTATCGATTTATTTGAGGAAGAGAGAGAGCAGGGAGGAGGGGCAGAGGGAGAGCAAGAAGCAGACTCTCCGCTGAGCAAGGGGCCCCACTTGGTGCTCAATCCTAGGACCCTGGGATCATGACCTGAGCAGAAGGCAGACGCTTAATTGACTGAGCCACCCCTAAGCCACCCCTGAGCCACCCAGGTGCCCCAACAAAAACATGTTAATTGAAATACTTTTTATACACAAAACATCTTCACTGTAAATTCTGAATGTACTCTGGAGCTCTTAAAATTTACAAAAACCTCTTTTTAAACAAATGTCCTAAGCAAGCCATAAATATTTATTGGTTCAACTCTAAAAACAGAAAATTGTATCAACAAATAAAACATAAAGGTACCACAAGGGTCATCGAAGCATCTCATCATTCAGAATAATGGATGAAAAAGAGTGCCCACATACCTCACCCATATTTCATACTTTTTAGCTTTTCTTACCTATACTGTTTCCAACAGATAAATACTTGATTTCATGATCTCCCTAAAGTAAGTCATTTACTTGACCCTATATTTCCTTTAATATTAAAACAGTACTTCAATTGAGATCCTTGTGTTATTTTGGAAACCAAAAAAATTATTGCTCACCTCCTGGTTATATAAGAACAGCTCTTGTGGTAAATTGACTTTAAGTTTCACTTCCTAGTTTAATTTCATACACTCCCTGCATGAGCATGTTAACAGAAACATTAAAAAAAAAAAAAAAGGGCAGCCTAAAATACCGTTAGGTAATTGGCTACACTTTATGAAAAAATGTTAGTTCAGAGGATATTTATTTTCCTTTGCATCATGTGTTCCTTGATAGTAAGATAATTTCTAATATATTCAAAGTTTTATTACAAATATTTGAGTACAGTAGAGTGGCTTTACTTGTGGAATATGAAACAGACACAGGGTAATTTCTTAGGAATGGTCTGTACAGAAGAATTAAAATGATCTCTCAAGGATTTTGATGATCTGAATTAAGTATTAATGATTCGTATTGGATTTTCCATCACAACTGCATTATCAGAAAGGGCCATTTTTTATTTTTTATTTTTATTTTTTTCATTTTTTAAATTTTTTATTTAAATTCCAGTCAGCTAACATACAGTGTAATATTAGTTTCAAGTGTACAATATTGTGATTCAGCTCTTGCATGCATCGCCCAGTGCTCATCACAATAGGTGCACTTCCTAATCCCCATCATCCATTTAGCCCATCCCCCCCACCACTCCCCTCTGGAAACTACCAGTTTGTTCTCCATAGCCAAGAGTCTGTTTCTTGGTTTGGCTCTCTCTCTTTTTCTTTTTTCCCTTTGCTCTTTCATTTTGTTTCTTAAATTCCACATGTAAGCTAAGTCACATGGTACTTGTATTTCTCTGACTGACTTATTTCATTCAGCTAAATGCCATTAGCTCCATCCATGTAGTTGCAAATGGCAAGCTTTCATTCTTTTTTCTGGCTGAGTAATATTCCATCATAGAAATATACCACATTTTCTTTATTCATTCATCAATCAATGGATGCTTGGGCTATTTTCATAATTGGGTTGTTGTAGTTAATGCTGCTATAACATTGGAGTGTATGTGTCCCATTGAATTAGTATTTTTCTGTTCTTTGGGTAAACACCTATGATTCCAATTCCTGGCTCATAGGGTAGTTCCATTTTTTAACTTTTTGAGGAGCCTCTTTGTTTTCCACAGTCGCTGCACCCCCACCAACACTGAGAGAGGATTCCCGTTTCTCCAGATCCTTGTCAACACCTGTCACTTCTTGTGTTGTTGATTTTAGTCATTCTGACAGGTGTCAGATGATATCTCATTGTAGTTTGATTTGATATTCCCTGATAATCAGTGATGTTGAGCATCTTTCCATGTGTTGATTGGCCATTTTATGCTTTCTTTAGAAAAATGTCTGTTCATATCTTCTGTCCATTTTTAAATTGGATTATTCATTTTCTGGGTTGTTGAGTTGTATAAGTTCCTTATATATTTTGGTCACAAATCCTTTGTCAGATTTGTCATTTGCAAATATCTTTTCCCAGTTGGTAGGTCACTTTTTAGTTTTGTTGATTGTTTTCTTTGTTGTGCAGAAACTTTTTATTTTGATGACTTTGATGTAGTCCCAATAGTCCATTTTTGCTTTTGTTTTCCTTGCCTCAGGAGAATCTAGAAAGAAGTTGCTATGGCCAATGTCAAAGACATTACTGCCTGTGGTCTCTTCTAGAATTTTTATGGTTTCAGGTCTCACATTTAGGTCTTTAATCCTTTTTAAATATATATTTCTGATTGGTGTAAAAATGTGTTCCAGTTTCATTCTTTTGCATGTTGCTGTCCAGTTTCCCCAACATCATTGCTAAAGAGACCTCTTTTTCCCATTGGATAGTCTTTGCTGCTTTGTTGAAAATTAATTGACCATATATAATTGTGGTTTTATTTCTGGATTTTTCTATTCTGTTCTATTGATCTTTGTATCTATTTTTTTGTGCCAGTACTATATTGTTTTGTTTACTACAGCTTTGTAGTAATAACTGGAAGTCAAATTGTGATGCTCCCAGCTTTGTTTTTCTTTTTTCAAGGTTGCTTTGGCTATTCGTGGTACAAATTTTAGGATTGTTTGTTCTAGCTCTGTGAAAAATGCTTTTGGCATTTTGATAGGGATTTCAGTAAATGGGTAGATTGCTTTGCAAGGTATAAACATTTTAACAATACTTGTTCTTCCAATCCATGAGCATGGAATGTCTTTCCATTTCTTTGTGTCATCTTCAATTTTCATAAGGTATTTTTTCATCAATGGTAAATTGCTATGCAGAGAAAAACAAAACAAGAACTAGAAAAAAAGGATTAGAAATATTTGCCTAAGTTATTCCTCTCTAGTTTTTCTCAAATAGAAGCAACTGAATACTTTCCTTAACTTAGAAATAATTTTAAGTGTTTTTGTTTGTTTGTTTATTTATTTATTTTTTTTTTTGTTTTTTTTTTTGTTTTGTTTTGTTTTTTTTTTTTTTTTGTTTGTTTATTTATTTACAGAAGTAAAGATAAGGCTAATGGATAAATCCCATGTCTTATTTTACTTGGTTACTAGAAGGACTGGAGTTATAGTCTTCTCATCCATTAGAATATTATTTGAAATATTTGGAATATATATATTGTAACAATTATTTCACCCTTTTCTCTTGCCTTTATTGCACTTGCTATGTGCACAAAAGGAAGAAAGGTTCAAAATAGGAGTTTTGGGTATATCACCTTAGAAGTTTTAAAAGTACTCTTACACCATGAAAATCAGCATGTTTTCCATAAATCTTTACTAAGTCCGAAAGAATCTGGAGTGTTTCTTGAGGCTCCCACTGCAGAGATAAGGTATTTTATGCAAACACTTCTACATGTATTTGCCAAATTTTCATAATATCCAGGAAATTAGATAAATGGGGACATTTTTTTGTTGTTGTTATAAGCAAAAAATCTTAGTACCGCTAATACTTAGCCAAAGTTTAACATTTGACTCTTAACAAATTCAGGTGAAAATACGAATTGTGTGGCCAGCAGAGTACATGACCAGGGTAATCTACTACTACATTTAAACTGTATACTCTTTCATCACTTTTACTCTCTCTGATGAAAAATGTTCGTTTCTGCTTAGGGATGACCACTCCTGGGCAAAAATTATAAGGTGGGATTATGTTGCAGGATTCTTGTATCCTTTTTCTCTTTTAATTCTAATTCCACTCTGCTTTTTTCCTATTTTTCAGCATCTTTTCCTAAGGCATTACATATTCTGACTTCAGGTTCTTCCCTTCCCTTCATTCTTTCTGGAGAAGTCTTTCACACTTTTTCATTTTCTTTTTTTTTTTTTTTTAAGATTTTATTTATTTATTCATGAAAGACAGAGAGGCAGAGACACAGGCAGAGGGAGAAGCAGGCTCCATGCAGGGAGCCTGATGTGGGACTCCAGGATCATGCCCTGGGCTGAAGGCGGCACTAAACTGCTGAGTCACCTAGGGATCCCCACTTTTTCATTTTCTATACTCTTTCTTTGCACCTCTCTCCATCATTATGCTTTTTCTATTTACTAGAAAGCTTTTCTCAGATAATGTGATCAATTAACTTTTACCTGCATATGACTATATCCAATTTATTATTGGTTGGCTGGGAAGCTGGCTGGGAAGCTGGTGGGAGGATCATAAGCTCACAGTGTTATCTAGTTGTATCCCTAAGATACAACTGTGAGATATAACTAGATAACACTCACATCAGTGTAAATAACCCAGAAAATGACCTGAAGCCTGGGAGAACAAACTCCACAGCTAAAGTTAGGAAAGAGACCACACTGAAGAAGGTAGGAGAGCAAAGATGTGGTCTAGGAGTGTAAAGGACCCGGCTGTCCACAGAAGGAGGGAGCTGGTGGTGTGAAGAAGGAAAGAAAACAGTCTTTCACATCTGGAGCCCATGGCGAAGATAAATCTCCATAATATTTGCCTTTGAAAGTGAGAGGGGAGGGGGATCCCTGGGTGGCACAGCGGTTTGGCGCCTGCCTTTGGCCCAGGGCGCGATCCTAGAGACCCGGGATCGAGTCCCACGTCAGGCTTCCGGTGCATGGAGCCTGCTTCTCCCTCTGCCTGTGTCTCTGCCTCTCTCTCTCTCTCTGTGCGACTATCATAAATAAATAATAAAAAAAATAAATTAAAAAAAAAGAAAGTGAGAGGGGCTGCTTATCATGAGTTCCTAAAAGCAGCAAGGCCTGGAATTTTAAAAATTGGTAGGCTCAGTTCTTGGAGAGCCCGGAAAGTTTAAGGAAGCATAGGCACCATGCATAAAGAGACAGCATAACAAACAACCTGTGCATAGAGAGCACAGAACCATGAGTTTGAAAATATGCCAAGGGCAGATGAGGGGAGAGTGATTTGCTTATCTCAGAGCACTGCCTGGCCCCAAGAGATAGAGATCACAGAGAGATTCCTCCAAGAACAAAGGAGCTGGCAGGTGCCATTTCCCTCCCCCACCCTCCAGCACAAACAACAGTCACCTGCAGGAATCAGTGCTGTGCCAATGCTCCTTATCTAACTTGCTTGCACCAAGTCCTCTTTCCACTCCTTCCCAGCCACATTTTCCTGATTCCCTGTGCTGTACGTCCCTCCCTGAGAAGGCCTGTGCAAACCCTGCCAAAACCGCATCTCCCGAACTGCTTGTTTGGCAAGACCTCACTTCCAGCAGTGTTGGGCACAGATCTTGTTTGCAAGAATAGACCATCACACACCTCACTACCTTGCTGCCCACAATAGGCAAAGACAGTCCCAGCAGACACCGGGACTGAAGGAAAAAGAGGCCACATCTCAACAGTACAGGCAACATGCATAGGAGATACTTCCTGAAGCTCCAAGTCCTGGGGTACAGGAGACACTGCATTGCAGGGCACTATAGCACCTTTTCTTCATAAGGCTATTACCGTTAAGAGCAAGAGAAGCAGCTGATTTTCCTAACATACAAAAATAGACACAGAAAGTCAGACAAGATGAGGAGCCAGAGAAACATCTCCCAAATGAAAGAATGGGAGCAAACCACAGCAAGTGACCAAAGTCAAACAGGTATAAGTAATATGTCTGATAGAGAATTTAAAGTAATGATCATAAAAATACTCAGTGGACTAGAGAAAAGAATGGAGGACATCAGTGAGATCCTTAACACAGAGATTTAAAAAAGAACCAATCAGAGATCAAGAGCACAAGAAATGAAATTAAAAATATACTTAATGAAATGAATAGCGGGCTAGACAAAGCAGAGGGATAAATTAATGACCTGAAAGATAAAGTACAGGAAAGTAATCAAACTGAGGAAAGGAGAGGAAAGAAAATTATGAAAATTGAAAATAGTCTTAGGGTTTAAACTTAAGTGATCATCAATTAAATATAGACTGCTATATGCAGAAAAGGTTATATACAAACCTAATGGTAACCACAAATCAAAAACCAGTAATAGATACGCAAAGAATAAAGAGAAGAGGATCCAAGTATATCACTAAAGAAAGCCAACAAATCAGGGTGCCTGGCTAGCTCAGTCAGAAGAGTGTGAGATTCTTGATCTTGGGGTCATAAGTTCAAACCACAGGTTGGGTGTAGAGTTTACAGAAAGAAAGAAAGAAAGCCAGCAAGTCAAGAAAGAGCAACAGAAGAAAGCAGAGAAAATCTATAGAAACAACCACAAAACATGTAAAAAAAAATGGCAATAAATACATATCTATCAATAATTATTTTAAATATAAATGGGACTACATGCTCCAATCAAAAGACGTAGGGTGCTAGAGTGGATAAAAGAAGGGGTGTCTGGGTGGCTCAGTTGGTTAAACATCTGCCTTTGGCTCAGGTCATGATCCTGTGATCAAGCCCCACATCAGGCTCCCTGCTCAGTGGGTAGGTTGTTTCTTCGTCTCCCTGTGCCCCTCCCCCTTGCTTGTGCACACACTCTCTCTCAAATAAATAAAATCTTAAAAAAAAACCAAAAACAATAAAATTTATCCATATGTTACCATTAAGAGACTCATTTCAGACCAAAAGTCATCTGCAGATGTAAGTAAGGGAGTAGATGTAAGTAAAAGTCATCTGCAGATGTAAGTAAGTAAGGGAGTAGAGAAATATTTATCATGTAAATGGATGCCTAAAGGAAGCTGGGGTAGCAATACTTGTATCAGATCAAACAGCTTTTTTTTTTTTTTTTTTTTTTTTTAGCTTCAAACAGGCTTTAAAACACACTGTAACAAGAGACAAGGAAGGACCCTATATAATAAAAAAGGGGACATACAACAAGAGGATATATCAATTGTAGAAATGTATGCACCCAACATAAAAGTAAACAAATACATAAAACCGTTACATAAAAGAAATAATCCATGGTAATATGATAATAGTAGGGGACATTTAATACCCCACTTACATCAATGAACAGATCCTCCAAACAGAAAATCAGTAAAGTAAGAGTGGCTTTGAAAGACACACCGCATAAAAAAAATAAAAATAATTAAAAAAAATAATAAAAAAAAAAAAAAAGAAAGACACACTGAACCAAATTGATTTGACAGATACATTCAGAACATTTCTTCCTAAAATAACAGAATACACATTCTTTTCAAGTGCACACATGGAACATTTTCCAGAAGAGATCATATATTAGGCTACAAAACAAGTCTTAAAGTCAAGATAATCAAAGTTATACTGTGTATCTTTTCTGACCTCAATGCTATGAAGCAAAAATCAACCACAAGAAAAAAATCTGGAAAGAGCACAAATACATGGAGGTTAAATAACATGCTATTAGGGACACCTGGGTGCCTCAACAGTTGAGTATCTGCCTTTGGGTCAGGGTATGATCCTGGAGTCCTGGGATCTGGATTGAATCCCACATCGGGCTCCCTGCAGGGAGCCTGCTTCTCCGTTGGCCTGTGTGTGTCTCTCTCTCTGTTTCTCATGAATAAATAAAGAAAATCTTTAAAAAAAACAAAAACAAAAAACAACTCATGCTATTAAACAATGAATGAGTCAACCAAGAAATCAAAAAAGAAATTAAAAATTAGGTGGAAACAAATGAAAATGAAAACACAATAGTCCAAAATCTTTGGGATGCAGCAAAAGCAATTCTAAGAGGAAAGTTTATAGCAATGCAAGCCTACCTCAAGAAGCAAGAAAAATCTCAAATAAACCAGCTAACCTTACACCTAAAGGAGCTTGAAAAGGAAGAACAAAACCCAAACCTAGTAAGAGGAAAGAAATAATAAGAATTAGAGCAGAAATAAATGACATAGAAACTAAAGAAATCAATAGAAAAGATCAATGAAACCAGGAACTGGTTCTTTGAAAATATCAACAAAATTAATAAACCTCTAGCAAGACCCAAAAAGAAGAGCGAGAGAGAGAAAAATGGAGGAGAAAGGACCCAAATAAGCAAAATTACTAATGAAAGAGGTGAAATAATAACCAGCGCCACAAAAATACAAGTAATTGTAACAGAATATCATGAAAATCTATTTTCCAACAAATTGGACAACTAGAAAGGAATGAATTCCTAGAAACACATAAGTTATGAAAACTAAAGCAGAAGGAAATAGGAACTTTGAACAGACCAATTATCAGCAATGAAAAATGAATCAGTAATAATAATAAAAAAAAAAAATCCCAGCAAACAAAAGCTCAGGACCAGATGACCTCACAGGTAAATTCCACCAAACATTTGAGGAAGAGTTAATACCCATTTTTTTTCTTGAACTATTCCAAAAAAATACAAGAGGAAGGAAAACTGGAAAATTCATCCTATGAAGGCCAGCATCACCCTGATACCAAAACCAGAGAAGACACTACAAAAAAAAAAAAAAAAGAGAACTCTAAGCTAATATCTCTCATACATACTCTCATACATATAGATGCAAAAATCCTCAACAAAATATTAACAAACCAAATCCAACAATATATTTTTTAAAATCAGATACCACAGTCACGTGAAATTTATTCCCAGGATGCAAGGATGGGTTTAATAATATTTGCAAAGCAATCAACATGATATGTTATATCAGTAAGAGAAAGGATAAAAACCATATGGCCACTTCAGTAGATGCAGAATGAAAGTGATGAGAGTGGATATCCAGTAATCACACTACTAGGTATTTACCCGAAGAACACAAAAACACTAATTCGAAAGGATATATGCTCTTATGTCTATTGCAGAATTATTTATTTATTTATTTTTATTTTTATTTTTTTAATTATTTATGATAGTAACACAGAGAGAGAGAGAGAGGCAGAGACACAGGCAGAGGGAGAAGCAGGCTCCATGCACCGGGAGCCCGATGTGGGATTCGATCCCGGGTCTCCAGGATCGCGCCCTGGGCCAAAGGCAGGCGCCAAACCGCTGCGCCACCCAGGGATCCCCTGCAGAATTATTTATAATGTCATAACTTATAACATTAGAATATTATTTATAATAGCCAAACTATGGAAGCAGCCCAAGAGTCCATCAATAGATAAATGGATAAAGAAAATGTGGTGTATATACACAACGAAATGTTGGTCAGCCATAAAAATGAATGAAATCTTTCCATTTGCAACAGTATGAATAGGGATAGAGAGTATAACGCTGAGCGACATAAGTCAGTCAGAGAAAGATAAATACCACATGATCTTACTCATATATGGAATTTAAGAAACAAAACCAATGGCAAAGAGAAAGAGAGAGAGAGAGAGAAATCAAGAAACAGACTTTTAACTATAGAGAACAAAATGATGGTTACCAAAGGAGAGATGAGTGGGTGGATGGGGGAAATGGGAGATAGGGATTATAGAGTGCACATATTATGACGAAAAATAAGAGAAAAGAAAAGAAAAGAAAAGAAAAGAAAAGAAAAGAAAGAAAAATAGATATATGCAATTTATTGGCACACAAGAAAAATATTTTGTATGAAAAAGCTGGAGTTTTAGAGGTGCAAACATCTAATAGTTTGCAATTATCGAGTCAAAGATACATGTGTATTTAAATCATAATGATTTCTTTCAAAATTTTCTGATTGTAAACTTTTAGGTATATTGGTAAAGTTGGAGGTTTTTGAGGTTGACATTTAGGATTGGTTGGTTGTTCATAAGCTTTGCTGCTGCCCTAAATGAGCTTAGTCTGTTACTGTCCTGGTGTGAATCAATGTGTACATATTTACACCTTGTAGCAGTTGTGTGAGATAAGGAGTATGAGCCTCAGAATACAGATACTGATATTACAGGGTACGAGAGTTCACACATTTTCCAAATTTTCACTTAATAAGTGGCAGTACTACTACTCAGTGATACCAAGCAGTACTCAGTTCAAATTGAGACGCAATGGCTAATAACCTTAAGCTTTGTGGCCAGTCAACAGGCTTTGAGCGTCTTAATTTAAAGGCCAATGGTGCAGTGTCAGGCTCTGTCCTGCATCTGACATTATTTTGCACTTCTCTACTGAGCGCCAATAAAGACCTCTGGTCTCCTTGGTCACTCATGCTCTATTTGTACTCTCTGCTCCTTGTCTTTGCTGGACTGTGCCTTCACTCGTGCTCTTCCGGTGGCTTAGTTTGGAAATTACATTAACAATCTATTTTGTACAACCACTTAAAATAACATGGTGTCCTTCCAGGTCCAGAGAAAATGGTTTCACCTAGCGAGGTGAGGGTCTAACTTCATCTCACACTATCTTTTTCTTTTTTTTTTTTCTTAAGATTTTATTTATTTATTCATGAGAGACACAGGCAGAGACATAGGTAGAAGCAGGCTCCCTGCTTTGATCTCAGGACCTGGGGGACCTGGGGGACCTGGGGATCACGCCCTGAGCCAAAGGCAGATGCTCCATGGCTGAGCTGCCCAGGTGTCCCTGTCTCATACAATCTTTTAATCAATGCTTTGGTTTTTAAGCCTTAACCTTCATTCTGAGCCTTCAGAGGAAGCCAGGGCCTGGAAATCCAGATACATTCCAGGTTTCTGAAGAGGAAATCCTTTTCCTCCACCAAAAGTGGTTAAATTAAGAACCCTCCCCACCCTAAAGTGACCTGTAAGTCACATAACCATGAATCCATCTTCTTTCCATTCTTTCATTTGGTTTCTTAGCTCCTATTCTTTTCATCCTTGTGGGTTTTTACCACCACTGTCACTGTCACTCTTTGATTCTCTTTCAGTAGGGTTCTAGGAATGGATGTGAGTATTCAATTTGTCATAGTTTATTGGAAGTCTAAAATCTTCCTTCCTTCCTTTCCTTCCCTTCCTTTCCTTCCTTTCCTTCCTTTTCTTCTCTCTCTGTTTCTCCCTAAATAGGAAGACGATCCACTTGGTGCAAAAACCATGCATTTCAGAGTCAGATTCCCTACTTTATTCAAGTCTTGACACAGAGAGAAAATGATACTATTTGTAGAGTATGCTGGGGTGAGGGACAGGAATGGGGTGAACTGACCCGGAGAGAGCCCTCTGCCTTGAGACCCTGATAATCAGTGCCATTGGCACACAGGTATTTAAAGGTGCCCGGGACTGCCAAGCTCTGAGCATTAACAAGGTCTGAATCCTGTTTCGGGGTGGGCATCATTGCAATACAATAGGGGATACTTTGGAATCAAGGGAGCTTACATACCAGGGAGCGGCATTAAGCAACTGGGTAGAAGAGAGGAGGGAGCTGGGGGGTTCAATGGCTTGATTTCTGGGTTCAAGGGGTGGTGAATGTCTTTTGCTATTGGAAATCCTTCGACTGGAAGCCTTGGGAAGGAATCAAGTCGGTGGCAGGTGTCAGGAGAAAGTGTAGGGCCTTGTTTCTCAGTTGAAAGGGAATAACTGAAGTGATTATTTAAATTTTCTTTGGTTTGCATTAGATTTATCTCTGCTCGGTTTAACCTTTATCTCCACGGTATTCTTTTCCTGCAGAGTAATCTGGTTCCAGCTTCTCAAGTTTACAATCCTTCCTGGGGGTCGGGGCTTTCCACTATTTGTCACCTCAGATTTGAGAATACACATCTCTCGGCTTTCAACCCCAAATGCTCGGGCAAACAGGATCCCATCCGGATTTCCCTAGGGTGTAGGACGCAGTGAAGGAGCTTTTAGAAGGTTAAACCCAGGCAGTCATTTACCCTGCCTTTCTCTTCTGCTTTTCCTCACCTTCCTCTTTCTCTTTTGTTTGATTCACTTGATCGCTACTTGGGTCCTCCTTTCCGCTTTGTTTTTTAACAGCATCCAGGAAGGGCCCCCCCAAACTCCAAAGAGGCACCTTGGGAGATGCACCAAGGCCTGTGGGGGAGTCCGGGCCGCAGGGGAGGGGCCCTGGGGGGGCTGGGGGGAGGGGCCCTCTGGGGGGAGGGCCCTTGGGGGGGGCCTGGGGGGGAGGGGCTCCCCAGCCCAGAGGCCGCCGCCCCCCGGCGCTGCAGCCGTCCTGGCTCCTGGAGCCGCTCCAGGTGTTCCGAGCAGGCTCTGAGCTCGGGGAGTAGAGCAGTCGCGGGGCCCCGGGCCGTCGGGTCGCGCCCCAGGCCGGAGAGTCCTCCCCGCCCGCCCCTCTGGGCAGGGGACGCCCCACTGCCCCCTCGCTGACCCCCGGGCGCCGCACCCCCCCCGCGGGAGGCCCCACCCCCCTTGGAAGCCGCCCCCCCCGCGGGAGGCCCCCCCCGGGAGCCCCCCTTCGTCCCCTCTCTGACCCCCCAGAGACCGCCCCGCCCCAGCCCCTCCCTGCCCCCGCCCCCCCCCCCGGGAGCCGACCCCCCCGCCCCCCCCGGGAGCCGACCCCCCAGCCCCCCCCGGGAGCCGACCCCCCCGCCCCCTCCCTGACCCCCAGGAGCCGCCCACCCCCGCGCGGGAGGCCCCCACTCCCCCCCCCCGGGAGCCCCCCCTCCGTCCCCTCCCTGGCCCCCCAGAGACCGCCCCGCCCCAGCCCCTCCCTGCCCCCGCGGGAGCCGCCCCCCCCGAGTCGCCCCGCCCCTCCCAGTCGCCCCGCCCCCCCGCGGGAGCCACCCCCTCCCCCAGCCGCCCCGCCCCCTGCGCCCCGCCCCCTGCACCCCGCCCCGGGCACCCCCCGCCGTCCCCCCCACCCCCGCCCCCCGGGAAGCGCGGTCGGGAGCGCGGGCGGCGCACCTGCGGGGCCGGGGTGCGGGCGATGAAGCCGTCCTGGCTGCAGTGCCGCCAAGTCGCGGGCGCCGGCGGCCTCGGGGGGCCCCTGCCCGGGTCCCGCCCGTCCGCGCGGGGAGCCGGCCCGGCCCGCAGGGCTCGCGTGGGGCCCGGCGCGCGGGGCGGCCTCGGGGGCGCGGGCTGCCGGGCGCTGGCGGCGGGCGGCGAGTACCGGAGCCACTTCGCGGCGGCGGCGGCGGACCCCGAGCGGTTCTGGGGCGCGGCGGCCGAGCAGATCAGCTGGTACAGGCCCTGGACCAGGACGCTGGACGACCGACACCCGCCGGCCGCCAGCTGGTGAGTGCCCCGGGCGCCCCCCCGCCGGCCCCCCGCCGGGGCCGGGCCTGTGTTGGGGAAACCGAGGCCCGAGGTGCGCGGCCCGGCCCCCTGCATCTGCGCGTCACTTCAACTTTACAGGGACGCCGGGGGGCTCGGCGGGGGGGCGTCCCCCAGCCCAGGCTGTGACCCGGGGTCGCGGGATCGAGTCCCCGTCGGGCTCCCTGCGCGGAGCCTGCCGCTCCCTCTGCCTGTGGCTCTGCTTCTCTCTCTCTCTCTTTGTGTCTCATGAATAATTTTTTTTTTTAAGTTAAACTTTACAGTCAACTCTCCTGCCTTCTCTTGAGGGACTGGGTTACCCACTGTGAGCCCCATTTCCCTTAGACCAGAGGTCGTGCGGCGGGGCAGGGCTCCCCCGGGCACCGAGGACGTCGCATGGACTAAAACCAGGGCCTGTCCCCAGGGCCGGCACGGGCCGGCATGGGACACAGCCACGGACACCAAGGCAAGCAGCGTGGGACAAAGGAGGGAAGTATGACCGGGTGTCCACACTGCAGACAGGGAGAGAATGGAGGAAAGGCTTCAGTGAAACCGCACCGCAGTGGGGCTTGGAAGGGTGGGTGTATCGCCTCAAGGTGCACAGGGAGCCCATTCCCAAAGACTCGGGGTGGAAAACAGGCCGCGGTGTCACTGTCGCTCTGGTTGCAAGTAGCTGTGTGGCTGGAAAGGTGGGAGAGGGGGTGGTGGACCAGGGGTTGAGCTGGGAAGGGCTTGGAGTTGATCCATCGCCCTGTTGTGGGTATGAAACCATAATAGGAGGTGCTGCAAAAGTATGCACAGATAGGCCAGGAAATCACAGTAAGAATAATTTTTTTTTTTTTTTTTGTCTAGAGTTGCAGTTATAAGTAGCTGTAAACAGTATTTTTACATTACAACACAACAGAGATACACTGTGGAGTAAATGGCAGCCTTGTCAGGGTACTGAGGGTGAGGGTTAGTTGTGGGTGCTCCTTAGGCCGGGTGGCTAGTCCTTAAGAATGTGGTTGCTATCTGCCAGCCGTTAGGGAAAGAGATTTCCGGTAAAAGTTTGAGAAACACAGTGGGGATTCCCAGATTTCCAAATTCCCAACAGGGAGATGGGGGGGCAGGGGATGACACAGGTTTGCTTTTGACAAATACTTCCTGGTTGAGAGCAGGAGACATGGATGGGAGAAAGGCAAGCCAACCAGGACCCGTTCTGGATGGTCACCGTGACCTCTCTCTGTTGTTTGGGACTATTTACATAGTTTACCTTTTAGAATCTGAGCTCCTTTTCTCTTCTGGTTCCATGTTTTCAGTCGTGTTCGACTGGCCCTCTTTTGTATACCTGGCAGTGACCCAAGCACTCTGTGGATGTGGAGGTCTCCATACCCATATGTGCCTGTGAGCCCTGATGACTGAGAGTGTGGTGGATGAAGCCAGAGACTGGGTTTGAGACCTGGCTCTCCCACTTACTGGCTGTGTGTGCACAGCTAAGTCACTTAATCTCTCTGCTTCAGTGTTCTCATCCATAAATGCAGAAGTGGTCCGAGGATCAAATGGGTAAAGAATTAAGACCATGGTTCGGATGAAACCGACTTGCTAAATGTTGGAGGAGGAGTAGCTGTCCTTGCACTCCTAGAACACAATCATTTCAGGAGCAGGAAACCCTCCTTGTGTTTTTCAGATCAAAGCAGAGATTATGGTCTTTTCTAAGGGTGGGTTCTCAAAGTTCTTTCTGTGTCTGCATATCTGTCATGAAGTGTGGTACTGAAAATTATCTGTGTGACCATCCCCACCTTAAAACCATGTGCAGAGAGAATTTCATTAAAAAGCCATGGGGAGAGAAAAAAAAAAAAAAAAGAAAAGAAAAGAAAAGAAAAAAAAAGCCATGGGGATGTTCCAAGTAAAAACCAGTGAGGACCAGATGTAAGGCAGTGGCAGCGGCAATGGAAGGGAAGCACAGGTTTCTAGAGGGTTGGTTGGGGGTGGGGTTGGTAGGGGCCCTGGTGAGTGCATGGAAGTCAAAGGCCAATCAAATAGGTATTTTATTTTATTATTATTTTTTTAATTTATGTATGATAGTCACAGAGAGAGAGAGAGAGAGGCAGAGACACAGGCAGAGGGAGAAGCAGGCTCCATGCACCGGGAGCCTGATGTGGGATTCGATCCCGCGTCTCCAGGATCGCGCCCTGGGCCAAAGGCAGGCGCCAAACCGCTGCGCCACCCAGGGATCCCCAAATAGGTATTTTAGACCTGGAGTTTTTTGTTTGTTTGTTTGTTTGTTTGTTTGTTTTTAAGATTTTTTGACTTATTTGAGAGAAAGAGACAGCACAAGTGGTGGGGAGGGGCAGAGGGAGAGGAAAAACAGACTCCCTGGTGAGCAGGGAGCTGAATGTGGGCCTGGGTTCCAGGACCCTGAGATCCTGACCTGGGCAGAAGGCAGATGCTTGACCGACTTGATCTACCCCTGTGCTCCTGGACTTGGAGATTGTTTTCTAACTTGTTTTTTTTTCTTTTTTTGTTTGTTTGTTTGTTTTTTATCTCTAATCTCTTGAGTAAATTTTCTAAAATTGTGTGCATTCAATGCTTTCAATGAGGATTTTTGCCAAAGGGTCTTTGTATTTTCAAAAATCCAGTACGTTGTAGATCACTGACATTTGATAAACACTATATCTGAACTCTTCATCTTTGTCCTCTTGGAATCACTTGGCCGTACCTGTTTTATAGCAGCCCAAAAGATCAAAGTGAATAAAGGTGAATCTTTGAGTCTGTATTTACTTCAGCAGCTGTGATTCAGTCTTGCTAAGAATTTTGGTTTACAGAGCAGAGTTGGGCAGGGAACTGCAGGTAGGTCTTAAACTTCATCAATAAGCATTTTCAATTTCAAGTAGAATCCATTAGTGTGTTGGACACCTACTTGCAGATACCCCTCACAGGTTAACAGTATTCTATAAAGTTAAATTCAAGGGCAGGACGAAGATCTCTCTCTCTCTTTTTTTTTTTTTTTTTGTCTTTATATCCCTAGGGTCTGAGGCAGAGCTGATGTATGAGTTTAAAAAATGATAGCAAAATAACAATACGTAGATTTGATGATTTTTGCTTTTATACGTCTTTGGGAGGTGGTAAGGAGATATAGGCACAATTTACTGTGAGAGACACTTGATTATTTTCTTCGTAGCTGGGATCTGGGCAGCGGAGATGTGGAGAGCCAAATCTTCAAGTAAACTGAGGAGGACTTGCTGCAGTTAGCTCTCTTCTCCTAGATGGGGCTGACTTACATGGGATGGAGATCTCTGATGCCCTTTGACTTCTTCTTCATTATAATCCTGCCTGTTTTTCATGAAAGTATACTCACCTCAGGATCTGTAGGCCTATCAAAAGCTCCAGCACATACATGGTAATGCACCTGGGCTTTCACGTGGCATAACTACCCAGCTATCCCTATGTAGTTTACATATGCAGGAGGAGGAACATGGAATAGAAATCTTTAAGGGTGATAAACTGAAGGGACTTGGTCTCGAAAGTGAATAGCCCTGAAAATATATTTCTGGTACCGTAATCTCTGGGATCTTTGAAAAAATAAATCCCAATTACATGTCGGTGCTTTAGGAAGTTGTGAAGAACCACCTTTCTCACAGTTTGATGGTTATTCACATGGTTGACACCTTGTTTTGCGGGTACTAAGGTCTCTATTTTGGAGACTTCGGTGGCAAACTGCAGTCAAAGGTGAAGCAATTAGAATTTCTAGTAATTTCTCCAGTCCTGGAACAACAAAATGGATGTTTTCGTTACTCTCATGAATTAGACATCCTGCTGCCTATTCTGAAATTGAAATCCAGCTGCGATTCTCTGAAGTAAAGATTGGGCAATCCACTTTTGCAATAAGCACTGTGGTTGACTCTTTTGTCTAGGTCATCAGTTTGTTCCTTTCTATGGAAGCATTGCAATCCATTTTTGTTTATTTTTATTTGAATAACATTCCATGATGAGACTGTCATATACTATTTGATTTAGAATTTAACATGTAATAACAGCGACTATAAGCTGAAAAGGAAAGACTCCAACTAAATGTCGGTTCTTAGGAAATGATTTCTGGTTGGTTAATATTTCTTTTTTTTTAATAAGACAAAAATTTTTTAAAATATTTATTTATGTATTTATTTATGTATTTATTTATGTATTTATGTATTTATTTATTTATTTATTTATTTATTTATTTATTTATGATAGACACAGAGAGAGAGAGAGAGGCAGAGACACAGGAGGAGGGAGAAGCAGGCTCCATGCCGGGAGCCCGATGCGGCCTCGATCCCGGCCTCGATCCCGGGACTCCAGGATCATGCCCTGGCCCAAAGGCAGGCTCTAAACCGCTGAGCCACCCAGGGATCCCCTGGTTAATATTTCTATAACGAAAAGCGTATAGGTTTTTCGACATGTGAGATCTCACTTACTAGCTATGAGATAAAGGTTGTTTAATCCCTCCAACTCTTAAAATGGTCCCTAAGAGTTAGACATCAGTCATTCACTTACTGTGTGGACGCTACAGAGAAAATGATGGAAGAGACAGTGAAGGAAGTCACCACATGACAGCAGGGAAGACATACATTAAGCAAATGATCACAAAGCTATTTATTTAGAATTGCAATAGATACTCTGAAATACAGTGGGTAGTGGTGGATGTAGCAAAGCCTCCTCTAGAAGGATCATGGGAGGAGTCTTGAGGAAATGATGCTTAAACTGAGATCCCAATGAGTAGAGATTAGACATGAAACATGGGGAGGAAGATCCCAGGCAAAGAGCACAGCATATGCAAAGGCCATGGGGTATGAAGTAGCCAGTAGTCTGTCTCCCTTATGAATGTATGGGGGATACATTCAAACATCCCCAGCAGATGCCTGAAACCGTGGATAGTACTGAATGCTCATGTACGGTTTTTTTCTATATATACATACCTATAATAAAATTTAATTTATAAACGAGGCACAATAAGAGATTAACAGAAACTAATGAAATAGAACAATCATAACAATATACTGTAATAAACATCATGTGAACGTGGTCTCTTTCTCTCCGAATAGCTTATTGTACTGTACTCACCTCTCTTCTTCTTGTGATGGTGTGAGATGATAAAATGCCTGCATGATGAGATCAAGTGAAATGAATGACATAGGCCCTGTGACAAAATGTTAGGCCTGAGATTGACCTCAGGTTACTGAAACAGTCCTTATGTGAAACCACGGTTAAGGGCGGGGCCGGGGGGGGCACTACTGTACTCAAATTCAGAAGGTAGTTTCAGGATGGTTTTAGAAACCTTCCCTTCATTCCTGGAATGAAGGGAATTTTGCTTATTTTGAAACCTGTTCCTCATTAACAGGTCTTCCTGTTTTTGCAAGTTGAACTTTGTGTGGCTTCTTATCTATTTTTTTTGTTTGTTTGTTTGTTTAGATACTAGAAATTCGTGGAAGAAACTCGGTGGAAAAGCCTGAACGATAAAATAAAGAGCCACTCGGCCAATCTGTATGTTCTTGTTATATACTGTAATGATTCTGTTTCTCTAGGTATCTACACATTTGATTATAAGTTTACAGAGACGATAAGGAGACAGTTGAAAAGGGAGGAAGTAATTAATATTTGTTGATTCACTAAATTGAATTATTCTTGGGTTATTAGGCATTGTGTAAGTAAGCGGTTCAGAGGGGGAAAGAGTTCTTTATCTTGTATTTGTAAGTTTTCTGGGAGTTTGACTTTGTTTCAAAAGAAAACAAGGAAAATATAACGTGGATTTTATGTAACTGGCAAGTAATTTAATTGCCCTACTGAATTTTGGTACTTTGGCAATCAATTAGTCAGCCACATTAAACTATTTGGGAAGATTAGTCTTTTTTTTTTTTTTTTAACTTATTAAGATTCTGTGTATTTTCCTTCATATTTATCAGATTTTGTTAAAATGCTATTTAATTCTGGTTTGAAGGTGAGAGGCTTACCTCAAGATGAAAAATTTGTCCCCTTTTGACAAATTCTAAATGAAATGAATTTATTCATAATATTGTGCACAGTGCAGGCATATTTAAAATTTAAATGATCATTTTTTTAGAAATACAAAAAACATTTTAAGAAGGTACGTGGTCAGCATGAAAAATGGCCTGTTAGAAATCGAGTCCCACAGAACAACCTCATTGATAAAAACCAATTTTAAAAGATGGGCCTTATTTTATATTCTGAAGGTCAGCAGCTTGACCCTGTGCCATATCTAATTTTCTCAGTCCGTCATGCTGCTGAACCTTCAGGACAGAACAGAGTGAACTACAGGAATGCTGCGATTACATAAGCAAGGATGGATTGCCTGACAAATGGCACAATCAATGAACAATGGAAATTCAATCAGCTGTGACCGGATCAACTGCCAGGTGCAGGGGAAAATCCAAACTCTTAGCACCTCCTGGAAGGTGGCTTACTTTTCCTTCCTTCATGCCACATGCTATTAGTTGAGGAAAAAAATCCAGTGGTTGAAGTTAATTTGCTTCTGCTACTACTGCTGCTGCTGCTGCTTTTTTCTTTCTTTTTTTTTTTCTTTCTTTCTTTCTTAATAATTTTACTTTCATAAGCAACAAGCAGCAACTCATTGCTTTCCATTGTGGTGTGACATTCATAAGAGAAATATGTAGGAGGCTAATGAATCTCTGTGACAATATATGAATCTAGTAAGCTCTTTACCTTACAATTTTAGAAGCGTATCTGAATGTGGAACTCAAATCTTTTATCTAAACCATGTAGATAGAGAACGTATAATAAGAGAGATTAATTATGTTTGCTTTTGCTGGAATTATGGCCAAATGAGGTAAAAGTGCATAGAAAGGAGTACTATTCTTATGATATCTAGGAAAGCTGAAGTTTAAGAATTTTGAGTTTTGGGGCACCTGGGTGGCCCAGTCTTTTAAGCATCAGCATTTGGCTCAGGTCATGATCCTGGAGTCCTGGGATCAAGCCCAGAGTCTGCTTCTCCGTCTCCCTCTGCTCCTCCCCCAGCTCGTACTCTCTCTTGCTTATTCTCAAATAAATAAGATCTTTTTTGAGAAAAAAAAATTGAGTTTGAAGTTGTCCAGTTGAAAGTCTTGGAATGGCTAAATAACTAAATAAATAAGCTCTTCCAAATTCTAAGTTAGAGAGTGGTACAATTTAATTTATGGCTTTTAGGTGACTAGTGAATTTTACTGATTTAAAATATAAATTTTTCTAAGTGGGAAAAAAGCAATTAAGTTCTGTAGGTCTTTAACTTAAGAGCTAACTCTGGGAAATAGGAATACCTTCTCCTTAGATTTTGATATTAGAATAAAAGTATTTTCCAAGTATAATCGCTTCAAGACATCTCTCCCAAGTAGATATATCAGGTAAGTTAAAGAACTTTGGGAAGATTTTAAAAAGAATGACTTCTTAGTATCTACAGTAGACATGACCAATGCAGATGTTTGTAAAAAAAAAATTAGTAAGGTAGGTAGTAGTCAAAGGGACATATAATCCGCATTGTTGACTATTTGCTAAATAACTGTAAGCAAAAGCATTGGAGCTTAGAAAGGCCTACTTTTGTACTAATCTAACTTTGCTTCCATGCTACAGTTTTTCTGATTTTCATAGAGTTTTTATTGATTCTCAATTGAGAGTTAAGTGCTTTTCTAAACCACAAATGCCCTGACTTGAACTTCCTCCAAACTCCCTTCCTTAATCAAGGCCAAATGAAGTTTGCCAGTTACCAATGGGGGTTTGTTAGATATGTTATTTTGGTGGGTAGGAGAAAAAAAGTCAAGGATCATCATTATTAGTGGAGAAAACACATGATTCCTGGGTTAAAATTCTGGCTCTACTCTTTGAACAGTGCTTTCCGCCCAAATAATTGTAAAATGAGGGAATTTATAAAATTGGTCTTGGGTGGGTATTATTGTTCAGCGGTATCTGTTCTCTATGTCAGACACGCAAAAGGATTGGATTTCCCCATATACACAGAGTTATGTGGTCAGCTTTGGCTAATGCAGCGAGAGGAGGGTTTGTTACTTCAGGGTGAAGCTTTTATTTGCAAATGCTTCAATCCTGAGTCTTCTGGGCAGCCACGGCCATTGTGTAGCACATCTGGAATAGAAGTAGTCTGGACTGGTGAGCGAAAATGCATTGATAACAAACTGAAAACTGCATTGATAACACCTTGAACCCACAGGGAAGTTGCATGAGTAAGAAATGACCATTGATTTTTGCAAGTTACAGAGAGTTTGCGATTGTTACTGTAGTATAATCCATCCCATCCTTATTTATTGAGAGGGAAATAATAATAACTTTATTGAATTGTTGGGATGATTGGGTACTAGAGTACATAGTGTCCAGCATATAGTAAAAGCACCTAAGCTTTGTGTGTGTGTGTGTGTGTGTGTGTGTGTGCGCGCGCGCGCGCGCCCATGCTATGAGAAGCCAGGTACAATACTGAGTGTTTTCATTATTTAATATTTATAACCACCCTGTGAGATAGGGTCATTTTTTGTTCTGATTTAATATGTGTGGAACTGGAGATATGGAGAGTTTAAGAAACTTGCCTGAACTTACAAAACTAGTAGGTAGCAGATCTAGGATTTGAACCCAGGCAGTCTGAATTTAGCTTCTGTATTTCCTCTAAATATGACATTACAGGGATGCCTGGGTAGCTCAGTCAGCTCAGCATCAGACTCTTGATTTCAGCTCAAGTCATGATCTCAGGGTTGTGAGACTGAGCCCCAGGTCGGGCTCCACTCTGGGCACGGAGCCTGCTTAAGATTCTCTCTTTGTTTCCCTCGGCCCCTCCAACAACCCTTGCCTCTCACACATGCTCTCTCTCTCAAGTAAGTAAGTTAGTAAATAAATAAATAAATACTACATTATAGTGTTTCTATAATAAGAGCCTTAGTTAATTTAATTTAATTTAATTTAATTTAATTTAATTTCAAATTTTTAAAGATTTCATTTATTTATTTATTCATAGAGACACACAGAGAGAGAGAGAGAGAGGCAGAGACACAGGCAGAGGGAGAAGCAGGCTCCATGCAGGGAGCCCAAAGTGGGACTCTATCCCAGGTCTCCAGGATCACACTCCGGGCTGCAGGTGGCGCTAAACCGCTGCACCACCAGGGCTGCCTGCCTCAGTTAATTTTAGCTTTTCTTTCTTTTCTTATCCCTTCTCCACTGAAGGCATTAAAAGTAATTTAAAGCAGCTAGACCCAATTCTTAGAAATATTTGGAAAATATCCATATTATATATGGAGTACTAGATTGATGTTCTTTGAAAAAATGAACTATGTTTTATATGTAAATATTTAATTTACGGTCCAAAAGTTGGGGAGAGGGAGGCTTTATATTAATTGTAACCTACTTTAAAAATGTTTCCTGGATACTAGAAAACAGTATTAACCTTCTCTCTAAAAATGTTCTGTTGGTTTTTGGCTTAAGGAAAATCTATAATGGCCACATTATTCTTTGCTTACAATATGCTTTAATATTACTTTTATTAGAACATGGTGATAAATAGCCTAATTAATTCATCCAAGTATGAATATTTAAAAATTTTCCTTTCTTCCATACTCTCAGTAAAAGAAAATATTGGACTTCTTGTATGTTTGTAATTATGGAGCTTGTTGATTTTATTTACTGCATTTATTACTGATTTACACATTCATATACAGTATTCTTTCCTGTTTTTCTTTCATTGCTTTCCATCTTAATCCTGGTGCTGGGTGGACAAACTTTGATAAATGGCTTATGTTAAGTACAGGGATGAGTTTCTCAGAAATCATATTGCATACATATATATGCAATATCTATCTGCAATATATATCTTATTTTTTGAAATTCAGTACAAGGACAATGAGTTGTGGGCTTTCTTGCTTACCTGTGTTATTCCATAGATGTTGCCAGACTTTGGGGATAAAAATGATCTAAAACTGTTAAATGCTTCCTTTGAGTGTTTAGCAGGTGTGTCACAATAAAACTTGGGGTATCTGTAGAGTCTATAATAGATGAGAAGGGGACTCACGTGTGATTATTCTCTAGCTCATGCCTGAGCTATTTCTTTCTTTTGTGCTGATGTATTATTTCTCAGTAATGGCAATGATAATAGTAACAACTATGGCAATACAAAGGCAGGTAACTAATTACTGAACACTTACCTGCCTCAGGCCCTGCGCTAAAACTATATTCTTCGAATCTCACCAACACCTTATGAAATAGGTATAGTCATAATGCACTTCTATAGCTGTATAAACAAAAGAACAGAGTGATTAAGTGACTCGGTATCTAGTGGTGGACTTAATTTTTCAACCAAGTTGGGTCACTCTATGGAGCATAATTTCTTTTTTTTTTAAATTTATTTTATTTCATTTTTTGGAGCACAATTTCTATAATGAGTTGTAACTACACTCTAACTTCTGTCTCGTTATCATGTGACTGTTTAGATGTCGAGACCTAAGGGGTAGAAAAGAATGAGAACTTTGTTAAAATGCTAAAAACTTTTAATGAGAGATGTAGCTTCCCTTGTCTTCATTTGTCATCTGTGTTTCGTCCACTCTCTCATTTTAGAGGAATTGTAAATCTTCACTGGTTTCCCAGACTCCACTTTTACACATGTTCTTAACTAATTTTTTTTTTCCCTAAAAAGCACATCACCTTGAATCGTGTTTCCCTTTAAGTTAGTTTGGCAAAGAATACTCAGTGCTCATCTCCATCCACCATGCGTCTAACTACAGAAGCTCACACTCCATTGATACTTTCACCAATAATTTAACAAATCATGACTAGGTAATGGAAAGGCAGGGATCAGGTCTCAGGCATCTTTGTATCTACAGTGGAATGCACATATCCTGGTGTATTATCAGTTGCCCTGATTTTGAAACATCACCATGTGCAGATTAATCTTTTCAATCTATCTTCTATCTGGGTTCCTATATAAATTATAGGTAGTTATATCTGAATTATCCATCCTACCAGACCCCAAAATGGCTCATGAATCTTCTTTATATCAAGGCATCAAAGAGTTTGAAATTTTCTTTTTTTTCTGCAAATTTTTATTTAAATTCCAGTTAGTTGGCATGCAGTGCAATATTAGTTTTAGGCATAGAATTTAGCAATTCATCACTTACATTCAACATCCAGTGCTCATCCCCAGTGAAGTGCCCTCCTTAGCACCCATCACCCATTTAACCCATCCTCCCACCACCTCCCCTCCAGTAACCCTAAATTTGATCTCTGTAGTTAAGACTGTTTCTTGGTTTCTTTTCTCCCCCTTGCCCCCTCCCATGTTTGGTTGTTTTGTTTCTTAAATTCCACATATGAGTGAAATAATGCGGTATTTTGTCTTTCTCTGACTGACTTACTTCACTTAGCATAATACTGACTAGATCCATCCACGTTGTTGCAAATGGCAAGCAAGATTTCATTTTTTTTTATGGCTGAGTAATATTCTCTTGTATATCTATACCACATTATCCATTCATCAGTTGATGGACATTTGGGCTCTTTCCAATATTTGGGTATTGTTGATAATGCTGCTATAAACATGGAGGTGCATATATCCCTTTGAATCAATATTTTTGAATCATTTATGTAAATACATAATAATGCATTTGCTGGGTCATACGATAGTTCTATTTTTAACTTTTTGAGGAATCTCTGTACAATTTTCCAGAGTGGTTGTGCTAGTTTGTGTTCTGTATGGGTCTAAGTTTCATAATGAGGCAGTTGGCTCCCTTTGCTTCTCTTTAGCTCACTTATCTTGAAGTTGTAGTAGAGACTAATTTACAGTCAGCATGAGTTTTTAATTGTCAAGCCAAAGACACACACATTAATTATGAAAAGGTAAATATCCTACTTACATGGTACAGACCAAGTATCCATGCGAGTATGGACTGAAAAAGTTGTCTCTCTGGCACATATCAGATTCCAAGCATTTCAGATTTAAGAGTTGGACCAATTTAAGAGTTACCAGATTGTCATTTATTAGTCATTTTGTAGTCAATAAGTTAACCAAATAAACCAAATTTTATTGACCAAATGAAAATCATTGGTAAAAAGTGATAAAAGATGAATGGTGAATGATCTTACTTATATGTGGAATCTAAAAGATGAAACAAATGAACAAAACAAAACAAAAACCCAAGTTCATAGATGCAGAGAACAGATTTGTGGTTGCCAAAGTGGGGATCAAAAGGGTGTTGATGAAATGGGTACAAACTTCTGGTTATAAAATATGTGCCATGGGGTGTAATGTACAGCATGGTGACTATACTTGATAAATAATACTGTATTGCATATTTGGGAATTGCTGAGAGTAAATCTTAAAAGTCCCCATCACAAGAAAAAAGAAAAAAATTATAACTCTGTGTGGTGATGGATGATAAGTAGAGTTACTGTGGTAATTATTTTATAGTGTATACAAATGTCAAATCATTATATTTTATATCTGAAACCTATATAATGTTATATGTCAATTATGCCTTAATTTAAAAAGAATTTAAAAAAGTGATAGCAATGAGATAATACAAAAATATTATTTTTCTAGGACACACTTATGATTTTGCTATGATGATATATATCTTACTATTGTTATTTGAAGTAAAAGTTGATCATATTCTGTTAAGAGCTTGAATTTTAGAAAATATGAAATTAATTTATTATTGTTTTAAAATGTTGGATCCTGACTGTTCAAGATCTTCTACTATTTACTATAAACATTTCATTATTTCACCTGAATACTTCAAGAGCTGTTTGAAATGGGATTTGTAATTACAAGCTTAGTAGATTTAATTTGATAAAATTTTCTCTGCTTTAGGTTTAATTAACTTATAAAAGAATTAATTTTTAAATTTATAATTGATAAAAAACCCTTTAATTAGAAAGATTTTCTTCTTATTAAATATCTAGTTATTTCAAAGTCTATATCTGATAGAAATAATAGTGCTCTTTAGTCAAAATCTCTGGTCCTAGAATATAATTTTACTCTATTGTGTGTTTGTATGAGTGAGTGTGCACACGTGTGTATGTGTTAGTGTGTGTTAAAGTGTTAGAGAATATAAAATGTATTACCACAGTAATAATGATACTCCTTACCATAGTTTTTTAATTTCTCAAGCACATACATTCTTTTTTTTTATAAATTTATTTTTTATTGGTGTTCAATTAAGCACATTCATTCTTAAAGAAGAATTTAGGGAAGATTAAGCAACTTACATTTACTTGGCATGCAGGTGGCAGATCTGGGATGAAAAACTAGATCTGTTTAAAGCTTTAAAGTGTATCAGCTTAGCACTGTATCATATTCCTCTCCAATTAGTCCCATCTTATTATTATAAAACCAGTGTTACAGATTTAAAAACAAGCCTGGTGCATATAAACATTTATATACACACATCCATGTTGGTTGGCCTGTTATATTTATAAAAGCCGAGTTTGTTGGCTCTAGAATTTATTCATTCATCAACTTAACTTTTTCCTGCATCCTTTCCTTCTGTCTCTTGTTCACTCATCAAACATTTATCAACTATGCCTTCTACAAGCAGGAACTATTCCAGGTGCTGAATGAGATTCCAGATAAGAGTGTAACTTTGAAGAACAACTTCATACATCAAAGGGAAAAAAAAGTGTTTTTGCTTGCAATAAGATCACTTTCATTTTCCTGTTTAAAAAAGAGTAATCACGAGTGATGTGGATTATCTAGTTACAATTTTCTGAAAATATGGGCGTTAAAATGTGTTTTACTTTAGAGTCAGCTCTACTCTGAATTGCCTTTGATTGCTGAGGTGTTAATAACTAGAGGATACATCCTCACATTTTGATCAACAGTAGCCCCTTTCTAACTAACGAATCTTTCATAGTTAAAAGAATCATCCAGTTTTGATTTTATCCATTTGTACAGCGTCTCATTTTCTGCTAGAGGTGCTAACACAAAGAAGGTGAAGAAAAGTCAACTAACAGCAAAGAGAATAAAGGGAAATAGTGGACTTAGCAGGAAATGGAGGCAGCACTGTATTCAAGTTTCAAATTATGGAAATGTTAATGGAAAATGTTTTATTTGTGAATGTAATACGCATGTTAGCTGTTGGGGGGATTGGCAAGGATAAAGCAAAGATAGAGTTTTTTATACTGTTCTAAGATTATTTTGAGGATAGGGCTAGGGAAAAAGAGCATAATAAAGTTTTTAAGTTATCCTCAATGGTATTGAGATAGTCAAATTAGATTTATCTTTGTAGATATATCTATAGCATGGTTGTGTCTATAAAGTTGTTTTGGTGAGAGGTGAAGGTGGAAAGCTGGATGAGATATAGTGTGCTTTTTAAATAAGCAAGCAGAGATTTTATCATCACAAGGCCTAGATTTGAGACCTAGGTGTGAGTTGATGTTGTCTCTTTATTGACACTGCTTTATTCCAAAATAATTTTGATCAAAATTTAGGTTTGATGGCCATCAAGGAGGGCACTTGATGTAATGAGCATTGGTTATTATATGCAACTGATGAATCACTAAATTTTTCCTCTGAAATTAATTTAAAAAATTAGATTTATACTTTTTTTTCCATAAAGAAGCAGTATTTCTTTAAATTCTAGTTGGTAAAGCTGAAATAGGTGGAAATCAACTGTAGTTCAATATCTCAATACATTGTCAGTGCATATCTTGGTATATTTTGCATTCTTCCCTTCATTCTTTTTATTTTATTTAAAAATTTTCATTTTATAATAATTAGAGACTCAAAAGAAGTTACAAAAATAGTACAAAGAGATTGTTTGTACCCATCACTAAGCTTTCCCCAATGGTAGCATCTTACACAACTAGTACGTTATCAAAACCAAAGTTGACATTGGTACAGTACAATTAACTAGACTATAAACCTTATTCAGATTTGCAGTTTGGGCACACACATTTTTTTGTGTATGTGTTTTGCCTTTTAAAAATCTATAGGTCTGTCAGTCTGTTTGATTCTTTAGGTCTCTGTTTTTGTTCTTATAGGTAAACAATTATATCATCCATACTTCCACTTGTAATAAGGTGTGATTTTTCCATTTGCTATTCTTCTATTCCATGATTTTTAATGTTTGCAGAATGTTTAAATATATTGGGTGAATGTAAAGTTTTTAATTTCACAATCCTTCATGGTGATTTCTCCTTACTTGCTACTACAAACAGGCAGATACATCTTTGGACACAGCATTTCAAAGATTTCTCTTTCTGTCTCTTTCTTTCCTTTCTTCCTGCTGAAGAATTCTTAGAAGATTTCCAGATCAAAGAAAAATTACGTACTTTCTAATGTATATTGTCAATTTTTATCTCCAAAAATTCATATTGTGCATAAAGTCTCACAACCTTCTTCCTTATGAAATATTTAGAGAATAAATAAAGAAGATAATTTATTGGACACTGAACACTGGCCTGTTTAAAACCTTAATGTTGTGGGGCATCTGGGCGGCTCAGTGATGGAGTATCCTCTGCCTTTGGCTCAGGTCATGATCCTGGGGTCCTGGGATCGAGTCCCGCATGAGGCTTCCTGCAGGGAGCCTGCTTCTCCCTCTGCCTATGTCTCTGCCTCTCTCTTTTTATCTTTCATGAATAAATGAATAAAATCTTTAAAAACAGATCTTAGTGTTGCGTCACATTTGCCTCAAATATTTTTCTTTGAAGCAGTAAAACAAAATTGATGCCCTCTTTGTGTCTCTCTCAATTACAGTCTTTGTAGAAACAATCTCAGAATAATTCAGTGGCTCAATGGGAAGAAAAAGTTCTCCTCAGACATTCTAGAATGACTGATTGTATTCCTCCTCTTTAATAAGAGCTTGTATTAAACGTCTCTCTGTGGACGTGAGCTAAGTATTGTGCAGAATGAGTTAATGAATGTGGTGTCTGCCTTCTGGGAGCCTCAGCTGTAGAGGAGAGTGTCATCAGAACATTGTAGTGTGTCATTCTGTGTGAGTTATAGCCTTAAAGAGAAAGGAATGGATAGTTAAGATGAATATGAAAATAGGAAAAAAAAATAAGTCTTGAAGTCCTCAGATTTTGAGCACATTAGTTTTAATCCTTACCTATTTCTCACCTCTCTTCACATTTCACCCTAACCAGAGTGAAGGAGCATCATGTTAACAAATTGACTTCCTTCTCCTCTCCATGGTACTTGGGCTGCTCTCTCTTCTCTTTTCTCCCTCTTCTTAATTTTTTTTTTCATTTTTTTCTTCATCACTTCATCACTGTTATAAGGATTAAATACTGAGAGGCATCGTCTCTTCCCTCCAACAAATACTGGTTGGCGTTGGAGTGCGGTGCCACCTCTTAACCTTATTGGTTCTCTAGATAGTTTTGAGATGTCATGATTACCTGCTTGGAGACCCCGTGGGCCCTGGTCTATGGGTCTGGTTTTCTAGGAACCTGCTCTGGTTTGGAGTCTAATTCCTTACATGCTTATCACGACTTATTTCTGAGTTGGTTGATTGAGGACCTCTGCTCCTAAGAGTATCCTAATGCTCTTTTGGAAAGGGCTGACTGATGAAATTTGCTTCCCTTTAAAATGCACTTTTAAATTTATATTTATTTATGATTATATGTCAATCTTAATGAACTCATGCTTTGAAATTTAAACATGTTTTGATTGGATCTTTGGCATTTGACCTTTAATATTCAATTAATTGTAATTTTATCTTTTAGTTTTACGAATTCTATTTCTCTTTGCTTAAAACTCTGTTTTTTACTTGCATTTCCTCTAGCATAAAAATGAAACCCACAAGATAAAATGGTGACTTCACTCTCAGCTTTGACTTTAACTGTCAGGCATGACGCACAACCTATGAATCTTTAAGATCATTCATTCATGCCTCTTCTCTTCATTGACAGTGGGTAAAGTTCAGATAACAGGTATTGATTTCTTGAGAGCCATTCTTTTTATTCTTTTTCGTGTTGGCTGTGTTTCTCACCATTGGCAATTCACTCCGTTTTAATCCGAGATGATCTGGTGGTGGTGCGGAGGCCTGGGCTGTCCTTTTATGTTGAGATGGGACAGTCAGTGTCTAGGGCTGGTGGCTGGGGCCAGGTTCTGGGTGTATGTACTCATGTATAAAGGATCAGTGGGGCTAAAGAATGTCTCTCTCTTTGTGTTAGGTTTCTCTGTTAAAATAATTGTCCTATAGAGAGATGTGCTTTCCAAGTACTTTTATAGAAACAATATCCCTAGTGGTTAAATTAACATAAGGTTATTATGCTGCCCCAAGTAAGCAATTACCCAATTTGGAGGGTTTCCTGGAACAGTCAGTTGATACCGCTCAAGGCCAAGTATCTGTAATTTAGATGAGATGTCCCTGTGTGAATAAAGCAATATGATGCCCTCTTAAAAATGCTTAAAGCCTTCTCTGTTTGTGTGCAATAGTAGTCTTTTGAGCCAGTCACTGTTTTTACTGAGCTTTTACCTCATGAGACTTTTTCTTATTTGTGTTAATGTGTCAGAAGAGTACTACTTCAGTTCACATTCATTCACAGTGGCAGGCATTTATTTAAAAATAATTATTGAGCATTTGCTGTGTGCCATTAATGAGCTAGCACGTGGTCTCTGCCCACAGGAAACAGCCTCTAGTAAAGGTACAAGAATTACTCGAATAAGCACGCAGACATGTATAATTGGAGATTCATCACATTTGCCTTTGAGTCAGAAATCCTGGGTTGCAGTCGGCCACATGTTAGTTTTGTAATTCTGGGGAGTCATTTGACTTCTCTGAGGCTCATTTCTCATCTATAACATGAGAATAACAATGTTATTAAGGGATAGTGTGTGGATTAAATGATTTGATATATATAAATTACCAGACGCAGAACCTGGCATATTGGTGATTAACAAAATATTCCTTTTCCTATTTCACAACCTCTTTTTCTTCTTATTTCAGGTCTTCCTTAAAGACAACATAAATTTGACATCTAGAGATGAAAAAAAACCCTGTTTTCTTTGATACCATCCTTCCTCCTACTTCTAGTTCCTTTTTGATTTGTTTCTACAATAGTTCCTCTTCCACCGTATTTTCATTTCTTACTTTGCTCTTCTTGGCTAGTCAGTAGATGCTAACTGATTCCATTTCCTCATTTGCCTCTCAGGTTTGACCTGGAATCCATTTCTAAGCAGGGCATTCTCCGGCTCTAGACCTTGAAATGGCCTGCCCTTCCCTAACAAGGCATTCCAAGCTTTTAGATAAGGCTTGCATTGATCTCTGTTGTCTTGGCTCCTGTTCTGCTCCACCCTAACCTCTCCTGCTTCAGCAGCATGAATGCACTTGTACTTCTATTTTTTTTTTTTTTTTGCACTTGTACTTCTAAAACAGAAACTGAGCTTTGCCTAATTTTTGTATTCATCTCACTTGCCATTGCCACTAAAAACTAATATCTCCATTAATTTTCATTGCCTCCCCGCTCAGCTACCTTCACTTTTCATCCTTTTAATAAAAGCCAGTGGAAAGATTGGCACAAGCTAAAGAAAAGCCAGAGCATCCCCCTCATCTTTATAACCTCACTTCTCAGCCATGTTGTCTGAACTCCAGGTTCTCTTCTCCCTTATACACCTGCATCCACTGCAGTGGCCCCAGTGCTCCTCTCCGTACCTGAATTGCTCTCCCCAAAGATCACCAATACCTACTTGTTCCTTAATTCAATGGAATGAACTGAAGTCCTTACCCTATTTGATCTCTCTTCGGTATTTGATGCCGGGGACCACCTCTGCCTCCTTGCAGTTCTCTACCGCTGCATATGGTAGTTTGTAGCCTCGTGTGGCTATTTAAATTTACGTCTAATTAGAATTAAGTAAAATATGTGGCTATTGAGCGCCTGAAAGGTGGCTAGTATGATTGAAGAATTAAATTTTGAATTATACTTATTTTTAATTAATTAAAATTTAAATTTAGCTTGCTACCTGTGGCTATGCTGTTGATTGGTGAAGAGACAGACTGTTTCCATCACACAGAAATTTCTATTGTACAAGGCCTCCCTAGAGACGGGATTGGCACAGTTTTTCTTTAAGAGGCCAACTAGTGAATATTTTTGGCTGTGTGGGCCACCTGGGCTCCATTGCAAGCACCAGTTCTGCTGTTATCAAGCAAAAGCAGCCACAGAGAATACATAAGCAATTGAGTGTGGCTGTGTTTCAATAAAACTTTATTTACACAGATTGTGGCCCACATTTGGGATGTGACTATAGTTTGCTGATTCCTCTTGAGCCCTGGTTGCTTTGATATGCATTCTTTTCATCCTCTTCCTCTTTTTTCTCTAAAAGTCTCTTTTTCCAGTCTTTCGTATTTCTCAGACCCCTCCCTGCCTTCCGTCTCTATCGCCAGGATATTACAAGGAACCTTGCTACAGTCACCCTCCCCTTGTGTCCTATTTCAGCCCATCATACCCATTGCCACAAAACTGTGCTTTCATAACTTATCTAAGCCAGTTTCCCCATTTGTAAGTGTGTATAATAATAGTAATTGTGTGAGAGGGTTATTGAAAGGAGTCAATGTGTATAAAATTGTGCTTGTGGAGGATACAGAGTACTTTCATATTAACTCCTCAACACAGAATAAATGGTTGTGACTTGGAGTCTGTTTGACGTCCAGTCCACAAGTGTGGACCTTGGGTAAGCCGTTTAACCTCTCTGTGCCTCAGTTTCCTCATCTGTAAGATCAGGATGATATTAGTGTATATACAGAGTCAATATGAGAATTGAATGGATTTGTGTTTACTGTTCGTAGTATTGTCATGGAACAGAGTAAATGCTAGGTTGTTGGTTTTTGTTTTGTTTTCCTGGTTTTATAGATGGAGGAAGGAAAACCTAGGCATGCTAATTTGCCTGCAGACCTATAACTAGTACTTGTCATGCCTGAAATTTGAACTCTGGTTTTTTGACCTCAAAGTTCAGACCTTTACAACACCTATACTTTAGTCCTTTCAACATCCACCAGTTCCTAACCACATTCTCCTTGCTGGAATTAATCTCTCTTTAATGTACTTTCATCATACTTAGTTTCTACATCTGCTAGGAAATTTGCCACATTTTGCTTCCTATTATAGTTATTGCAAATCATTCTGGCTTTTAGAGTGGTGGACATGTTCGCAATTACATTTTTCCCCTTTTCTTTACAGTCTCAGGTCTAGCCAATAACAAATTATCGTTAAATTTGTTGGATAAGGGATGCCTGGGTGGCTCAGCAGTTGAGTGTCTTCCACTCAGGACTTGATTCCAGAGTCCTGGGATCAAGTCCCGGTTCAGGCTACCCTGTGTGGAGCCTGCTTCTCCCTCTGCCTCTGTCTCTGCCTTTCTCTATGTGTCTCTCATGAATAAATAAATAAAATATTTAAATAAAATAAAATAAATTTGCTTAATAAAAACCTTTTGAAGAGAAAATAATTATTGATAGCTAACATTGGTGGTTATCAATCTGCCAAAGTCTGCCTATAAGATAATGAATTATTTCCTATATCATGGTTTTACATTCCTCATTATTTTAGTTATACATTTAGTATTTTAGTATGTAAATAGCCAAATATAACCATCGTCTTTGAATTTTTTCAATATGTTATACTTGGGTTTATTTAACTTTTGAAAAAGAGCTTGAACTTTTTCCTGAAATTGTGCCAAAATAAAGACACAAATAGGTGGTCATGAAGGAAGGAAAATGTAGTATGACCCAAGGAAGGGAGCTCCTAGGTAAATTATAAGTTAGACTTTCTGGCAAATGTCCGTCCAGTACAGAAATCAAAAGCTGAGACTACAGAAAGGTTTGCAGCATTGTGACTACCAAATATAGTTGTGCTAGAGGAAGCTTTCACAGTGATTTCTTATAGATTGAAATATGGTAGTTTGTGAAAGAATTTCATAGGCCACACTATTGAAAATACAATGAATTTTATTCTTGAAATAGGAAGGAGTGGTAAAATTGAAAATAACATTTTAAACTTTACCAATTCCACTTTCTGTACCTGGGTAATCAAAATCACAGAGTAAATGCTATCAATTTCCTCCTCTGAAAGAAGTCTTTTTTATTTTTTTATATTTCTTTTTAGTGCCTGAGTTTTATTTCCTTTTATTATTTTGAAAACCAACTTAATAAATACGTGCCCAAATAACAAAATTTTAGCTCTCAACAAAGAGAAGGTTGGTAATCCTGAGAATTGATGGGAAAGAAGAATCATGTGAATGTTTGGCACTAGTTTCTCTTGGTGCCTAGAGATCAAGACTGTGGAACTTGTCAACCTTTTAAAAATCCTTCAGATATCTACCTGTGTTCATTCAGTCAGCCCAGTGTGTGAGCCAAGCACACTCCCCAGTTTAACTCATTTGATAAACAAGGTCAAAGTGAAATACCGGGTGGGCCAATGTCAGATATTAGGAAGATAGGATTCAGGGGAGGCTAAGTGGAAGAAGAGAAGTCAAATTCAAAGAAGTTTCTCTCTGAAGAGCTGAGTTCAAGTTTTTATGCTGATGCAAACTAGCAGAGGTTAATGAGGGGAAGAAATGACACATAAGGAAGTCTAGAAAGAATTTCAAGAGCTTTCTTTTTTTTTTTTTTAAGATTTTATTTATTTATTCATGAGAGACACAGAGAGAGAGGCAGAGACACAGGCAGAGGGAGAAGCAGGCTCCATGCAGGGAGCCTGAAGTGGGACTCGATCCCAGGACCCCGGGATCACGCCCTGACCTAAAGGCAGATGCTCAACCGCTGAGCCACCCAGGCGCCCCCAAGAGCTTTCTTCTTAATGGAGCTCCTTCTGAAGACTCTCAGCTCCACCTCTGTGAGCTGATGATGGTGCATCTTGACTTCTTTTCAGGGACATCTAACATTCCTGTAGTGGCTACATAATTATACCAGCTGACATTACCCTGGTTTTGTGTGCCCTGGAATGTATTCGTCTGCCTCTTAAACTGTGAAATATGACAGTTTTAAAATTTGTTTGAATTTGCTAAAAGTGATGGGTATGAGGACTTTTCTATTAGGATAGACCAGGTTGTTCGGCAGGAATAAACAACCCTCAAATATCCCTAGTTTAAAATAGTCCAAGTGGATCTCATTCATGTAATTTTATCTTTTGTTACCCAGGAGATTTGTTTATGTCATCTGTCCTCACTCAAGAATACAGGTTGATAGTGCAGTCACCATTTGGAATGTCACTGGTCCAAAAATTTGGTGGCCCAAGTTTTAGTTTCTTAAAACTAAGTTTAGATGTTGTCACAAATATACGAAATATTCCTTTTCACCAGAAGAAAATTGAAAAGAGATATTTTTATTTAATTATTTTTTAAATCAGTGGTAGGTAGGATGATATGGAGTTAATGATTCAGTCAAACCAAGAGCCATGCAATCTTCTGTTAAAATTATACTTTTATTTAAACACATTTAAATAACCTATTTACTATATAAATGCATGTTAGTAAAAAATCAATCACACAGTATTTATTATAGAAAAATATAGACTATCTCTTTCATACTGCCCCATTTTACCACTATTAAGATTTTCTAGAATACTGCTCTAGACTCTTTCTTGTGCTTTTGTACAGCACGGAGATAAACCTACAAGCACCTTGCTCTGACAAAATGAAAAGTACTGTATATCTTTATATCAATCCAGTGGGAGAAAAATGACATCTCATTATTTTAATGTTCATTTTCCTTATCATCAGTGAGGCTGAGCATCACATCTTTTTGTTTATTGGCCATTATCATTTTTTCCCTTTATGAATAGTGTGCTGAGATTCTTTACCTACTAGATTTTACATTTTTTTCATATTGATTTTCAGGCATACTTTATATATTGCTGAAGTTAGAAATATGTTTTCCCGTTGTTATTTATGTTTGAAATATGCCTTTCCCACTTCTCAGCTTTATACTGCCCTCTATTTTTTATATATATGTATATATTCATACACACATACATGAACACCTACATGCACACACGTACACACATACATTCATCTGAGTGTCCAGGTTCAGGTAGCTAACTGGAGTGCATTTCAGAATCCAGATCTTAGTTTATGTGTCAGTGAATACCAATTTTTAGTACTAGAGTCCTGTGATAGAAAAGAGAGGATTTCCAGGTGGCAATCGTATGTAGGGTTTCTAGGCCTTCTGGAAGTTATATGGAATGTGGTTCTGTTCTACAAGTCTTAAATATTTTAGAAGTTCATCCGTGCAGAAACTCTCCCTATTTCAGAAAGTTAGACTGGGGTGGTGAAAGCTTGTGTGATGTGTAGATAAGTGTGAGTATATGTGTCTGGCTTATGTCTTAATTATTCATTCAAACACCAATGGCCAATTTTTTATTCCTACCTGCCTCTGATAGTGAAGTTATTTCAGAGTTGTTGAGAGCCTTTCAGTGAGCTTTTTAATTATCTGATTAGGATGTATAGTTCCCCATAAATGTATTCTATGGTATGGTTGTATGACTTTTTTCTACATATGGTTTTCTTTCTTTTATTCTAATTTGACAGTATATAAGATGTCATGGAAATCTTTCTGTATCGGTACACTTGGATCTACCATGGTTTTCATGACTTCTGGGTTTAGCAGCCATTCTGTTTCTGTTTGCTTTATATTGTCCAAAATTTGCTACTGCCCTAATCTGGTGCTAGCACCATTTCTAGTGGTTCTGCTATTACTGTCAATTTAATTTCGGGCTTATGTATTTTTCTGTTATTCAAGTGAGGTGTAGGGTACATTCAAATTTTTAAAAAATTTTCTGCAAAAAGAATTCCGGGCTGAGATGGGTAAAGAATATGAAGTTTTCTCCTTTCTTTTTTCAACAGAACTAAAAGCTGACTGAGTTGTTTTTGTTTTTTAAGATTTTACTTGTTTATCCATGAAAGACACAGGGAGGCAAGGACATAGACAGAGGGAGAAGCAGGCTTTTCACAGGGAGCCTGATATGGGACTTGATCCCAGGACCCCAAGATCACGACCTGAGGCAAAGGTAGATGCTCAACCACTGAGCCACCCAGGCGCCCCAAAGCTGACTGACTTTAAAGAGAGAGTTATTTGCAAGACTCTACCAACCGAACATTGTAGTAGTTGTGTCTAGAAACTACATAGCCCTGGCAAAGATTCTGATATATATGTGGGAATGTGTATGCACAATATATATGGGAAGAATGGGGCATCACGAAAGAGTAAGGACACTAAGCATTGTCAAAAATCTATAGTTGTACAAAAATTGATGCTTGTAAAATGGACTATGGCTAAATAAACTAATATGATTGTACCATCACATCGTTATGTATGTGTGTGTGTATTTACATATATATTTATACACATACACATATATGTATATCATACAAAATGTATATGTAGTATATACTATATAACATATATATGTATTTTATACACATATGAATAAGTTATTGGGAAATGTCAAGGATCAGTCTAAAAAATAAAACCAGAAGAGAGTATTATGAATTTCCTTAGAAGAAAAAATTGCAAAGGAAAATGATGAGTGAGTTTATTTGACTACATGCAAATTTCAGATATTTCTATGTCAGGAAACACCATGAATTTAAATTAGTGAATAACTTGAGAGAATAATTTGTAAAATGTCAGACTTAAGTTCAACATTCAACATAAAGAACTTTTAAGACTTGCTAAGACATTGTACTTAATACCAGTAGTCAAACCAAAATTAAAACTATTTTTCACTTCTCAAACCGAAGAAGATTGAAAATAATCTGTATTTGGAGGATTGTGATAAAGTGGAATTTCAGGTATTGCTGATTGTAATATAAATTGATTCAATATTTCCAGAAGGAATTTAATTATTTGATGTATGTATTTGATTGTGGGCATCTTGCCTGCAAATGTAATAAAAACAATTTAACCAATATTTCTCTATAAGAAATATCATTCCAGGATCATTTAAAATAATGACAGTATGAAAGGCAATTTGCAACAGTACAGGGTTAACTTTATTATTGAATAGCCATTGAATGGAATATTATGCCATCATTAAATGTATTTTTTTTTAAATTTTTCAGGCACTTGGAAAAAAGCTAATACTGGAATCTTAAACATAGAGGCAAAATATTTACATATATAAAAAATAAAATACTCAGGGTATATTTTCTCAGTTGTCTACAGTGGGCATTAGTTATTTAATAATCTGGGGAGACAACCCATTTAAAACTTGCTCATGAATTTAGAAGGGACAGTGACGAGACAGCACATAGAAGGCATTCAATTGACCTTTACTGAAATGATTTGATTTAGAATGAAATAAGAATCTTGTCATAGTAGAATAATCAAATCTTTGAGCCAGGAGGCTGCTTGTGGGTCACCTGGTCCAGTCAGCCACAGTAAACCCATCTTTAAGTTTAGTCCATTTATATTGGTATATTCATTAACTTACCACCTCTGGAGCCATGCCAATTTGTTATCTCCCGCAACAGTTCTTGTTTGACACTGCTTTCAGGCCCTGCCATTTATTTCCTTTCTGCCTGGCCTAAAGGGTACCCTGAAAATTCTTTAAATATCTTTTAAGGGTATCCTTAAAAAAGAAAACCCTAGGATAACTTAAATATGAAACTACTACATATTTTCAAATGATTGAAAAATAATCTAAAGTTCTTTGAAAAAAAATAAAGTTCTTTGAATATTGACTGTAGAGTTTGTGACGTTTAAGGGTTTAGTTCTCTAATTAGGCTGCCTTGAGCAAGTTACTGTCCGATAAATTTCCTCGTAGGTAAAATGGGGTTTATAATAGAACCTACTTCATGAGGCAGGGTTGTTGTTTGACTAAATGAGCTAATACACATGAAATGTTGGCTTAGAATAAGGGATCAATAAATGTTATATATAAAAATTAGTGAAAGGGAATAAAGGGAAAGGAGAGAAAATGAATGAAAATATCAGTGAGGGTGACAAAACATGAGAGACACCTAACTCTGGGAAATGAACAAGGGGTAGTGGAAGGGGAAGTGGGCAGGGGGTTGGGGTGACTGGGTGATGGGCAATGAGGGGGGCACTTGGTGGGATGAGCACTGGGTGTTATGCTATATGTTGGCAAATTGAACTCCAATAAAATTTAAAAAAATTAAAATGAAGATGTCTGGATTCAGGACAAGATGGAGAAATGTACTTTCCCCTATTCATCCTGTTAAAAACAGAAAAACCTAGGTCATTATATATAAAACCCACATAAGAAGACTCTGAAAGGTAGAGAGAACAAACCAAATCATCTAGGAACTTTGAGACATAAGAAATGACGTGGTAATGAGTTCCCTGGGTTTACTTTTTGTCCTATATATCCTAGACTGAGTGCTGGAGAAACAGGCACCCAGAAATACCAATAGGTGCAGGAAAAAAAAAAAAGAACAAGCCCCCCCAGAAGACTGTCTCTGGATTTTAGATAGTAACCACCCTAACCCAGCTAAACACTAGAGAAAAAGCTATAACCCTGATCGCATACTTACCCGTGAAAACCTGGTGTGGAGTGTAGACTTGTGCTCTAGCCAGCCACCGCAAGCACTGCCACCTGCCCTGGTGCCATCAGAGGTTATATTGCGAGTCAGACCTTTCATTCTGGCTGAGGTAGAGAGGTTAGGAGGCTCTTCCACTGGCAGTGGCAGGGGAGACCACATGGGGACAGTAAAACGATGCCTCCTCTCAGCCAGGATAGTGTCATAGAAGCCTAGGGGGATCCTGAACTTTCACCCTAATCCAGCAGTAATGAGATACCCCTCATCCCCACCCGTGTCAAAGGAGGCCATTAGGGGACCTGGGACTAATGCCTGCACCTGGTTGTAATGAGGCCTCCCTGTCCTCCACTGACACGGTTTTGGGGGAGGTCTGGAATACAAATAGGATCTTTAGATAAGCTCCCAGAGTCTCATAATAAAATACCCACAATGTCCAGGAGACAACCTCAGATCACTTGCTATTCCAAAAGCCAGGAAAATCTTAACATGAGTGAGAAAAACAATCAATAGATGCCAGCACTGGGATGACACAGAGATTGCAGCTATGTGATGAGGACTGTAACACAGCTGTCATGAAAGTGCTTTAACAGACCCTTATAAGCATTGTTAAGGAGATGTGATGAGGACCGTAGTAGAGACCTGTGCAGAGGCCTTTGGAACTGCTTAGGGAAGGGTGGGGGTAGAGGTAGAAGACAGCCATGGAAAGAGCAGCTGACTGGATGCAAGAATTACACATTCTGTGATTCACTGAAGCTGGAACGTGGGAAGCTGAATGGGGAGAAATAAAGCTGAGATGAACGGGGCTCTGCAAGCCATCGGAAGATACACAGTGTTTATTTTATTTATTTATTTATTTATTTATTTATTTATTTATTTATGAGACACAGTTTCTATTCCGAACTTCATGGAACAGTATTAAATAACTTGGAGCACTATTTGGTATGAGAAGATTTACATGGAGGGAAAACATTCTTTAAAAATTCCTTTTTTTAAAAAAAAATTTGAGTATTGCTGACACCCAGTGTTGCATTCAAATCAGGTGTACAGCCTAGTGATTGAACTTCTCTATACATTATGCTGTGCTCACCGCCAGCGCAGTGCCATCTGTTACTGTAAAATGCCATTATAGCATCATTAACTCTATTCCCTATGCTGTGCCTTTCATCTTCGTGACTTATTCATTACAAAACTGGGAGCCTGTATCTCCTACTCCCCTTCACCCATTTCCCCACCTCCTTCCCTCTGGCAACCATCAGTTTGTTCTCTGTATTTATGGGTCTGGTTCTCCTTTTTTTGTTCATTTATTCATTTGTTTCCTTTTTTTTTAGGTTACACATATGAGTGAAATCATATGGAAATTGTCTTTCTCAGACTGATTTATTGAGGAAAAACAATCTAATTGCATGGAGAGATGACTTGAGGGGATGGGCTGAGGCCTGGGGCAGGGAGATTAATTAGGAGGCAGTAATTCAAAAAAAAAAAAAAAAAGGAGGCAGTAATTCTGAACCAGGTTATCAAAGAGACAACTGAACACTTACAGAGCTTAATGTGATGTTACATATGGCCGATTGGATGTGGAGAATGAAGGATCAAATTGAACTCTGGGGTTTCTAATTCAGGTCCCTGTGTGCAAGGTTGTTCCTTGAAATATGGAAAACAGGAGAAGGGGAGGATTTGCATTTGGCATGGGGCAATGGGTTGAGGTGGGGTGAACTGACTACACGTGTTACTCTTTCCAAATAGAGATGTTGTTGGGGAGGAAATTTTTTTTACTCTATCCTTATAGGTTCCTTTGGATGATCTATTAATTAAATTGACATAAAGTGAAATTAACAGGAGGAAAAACTAATTTTGAATGTATGAGAGCCTCACACAGAAACGAGAGATTCAAAGATAGATCTATTGAGGCTGAGGTGAAGAGAGTAGGGGCCTAGAGCTTCACAAGGAAGGAAGACAACTCACAGGAAGATGGAAAGGCAAATATTTGTTTGCCACACAGAGGCCATGGGACACAGAAGAATTTAAACAAATGAGCCCTGCCGAGCCCTCCCCACAGCCTACCATGCTTTGCCCATATTCTTTGTAGTTATCTTTGGTAATAGATCTTTTCCTAGATCAGGCCTTCTAACTAAATTCTTAGAGGCAGTTAAGGAGGGGAGGTTAAAGGTCTTCCTGAGTCTTTTGGGTGTTGATTGTCTTCTGCTCAAAATAAGCCACATGTCAAAGTAGCATGTTTGGGGAGGCTCATTCTGAAACCCTTCAGTGTCTGGCAGACTGTTGGCTTTAAGGGTATGGAGCTCAGAAAGGAGTTCAGGGCTGGAGCTGAAGATGGAAGTTGAAGCCATATGGGTATAAAGATTACCCAGGGAGTGTACGCTGCGTGAGCCAAGGAATGGATATAGGACCTTAGGAATCATGGTCAAAGATTTGACAGAGGAAGAAGATCCCAGGAAAGATGTTGAAAAGGAATAAGTAAAGAGGTAGGAGAACAGTCAGCGAATGACAAAGTGAATTCCTCATGTTCTTTAGTATTGAGGGGCTCCTTCTTTTTGCAATGTCATGAGCATAATTAATTATTGGGCACAAAGTGTGGTAGAGTGGAAGTTGTAGATAAAAAGAAAGAGAATAATGACAACTTTGAGAAGTGTTCCTGCAAGGCAGTATTCCAATATTCTGTTTCAGAAACAGAAATAAAAACCAAAAAAATATAAATAAATATTTTTGTGGGAAAATCCTATAAAACATCTTTCCTTATTTCTGCACAAAATGTTGAGCAAATTATCTTCGTTTCTTGGCATATTAGCTAATTATGACCACAATGCTGCATATCAGGTAATCCTAAAAATGTCCAAATCCTAACATATTCAGCTGTTACTTCCGTGTAGCTCTAGGTTGTCATGGGGTCAGATGATCTAGGATGGGCATGACTGGAAGCATGGCTCCAAGACATATATCTGACTGGGTTAGGTTCCCCTCTTCTTTTGGGCTCTACTGCCACCTGCAAATGTCTGCTTTGGGTACCAGGCTGCGGAGGCAGCTGTAGTATCCAGGAAGCTCTTCTGGAGGAAGTATAGGTGAAGGAGAGCAAGCCCAGTTGTGCAAGTGCTTGAAAAAGCCTCTGCTTGAATCATGTCTGCTGATTTACCAAAGCACAGTCCCATGGATGAGCCCAAATCAAGGGAAGTATTCTCTACTCATGGAGGGGGGGCAAGGGGAAGAGACAATACTTTTGCACAAACATTGAATTTGTCACACTTGGCGATTAAGAATCTTTACATCAATTACTTTTTGTGCTGTGCTGTCAGGTAGTCATATACAGATTATTGAAGTGTCATGACCCTGATTAAGTGATCCCTCCTCCTGCCGAGTCCTGTGTGTGTAATTTCTTGATGCTGCCACTAAATCTATAGCTGCTTTTAATTCACTGCCTCATTTCCCAACAGGGCTTTTTGAGGGAAGACCTGAAGGTGATACTCAGCTCTCTGACACGACTTTTTCTTCTTGCGTCAATGTTATTTTCCTGTTACTTTGCATTGTTATAATATTTGCTAGCCTGACATTGGGACAAATAGACCGTTACTGTACTTGAATACTTTATTTTAGTCCTTTCCTCCTAAAAATGTGACAACTGCAAAGATTTTTCTTTTGGAAAAATAAGATATATTTTCCTTAAAAGGTATCTACATCTATCTACATGATGTCTGCATTTTCAAAGGAAGGCATTGATCAGTTAGGAGATGAAAAGCACTAAATTGGGAAGGTCTTTGAAAAAAAATCTATTAAAATTTTATATGCATGTCCATTCTTTATTCAAATTATGAAACATCTCAAAGATGCAGAACAGAGCTTATTCTTTACGCAACTGGAAACATCACACTTACTTAAAACAAAAATTATATATATAATGTCTTTTAAAAAATAATTAAATTTTCCAATAAGTTTGTCTTTTCACAGCAGATACCCAGACTGAGTCATACATCCACCATTTGTTCTCTCAGCCTAATGCTTTCTTGGCCTGCACTGCTCTTATATTCATTTCATCCATGTAACATAGATGATTTTGGTGCTCTATACTTTAGTTTCGTCCTAAGCAATAAAATCCACAAAGTTGTCACCTTGAGCTGTGAGGTCTATTTTCCTAGTACACACCAAAATAAATACATGTTTATTAAGATAAAGATGTCCCTCCTGTACCATCTTAAATATCTACTTTAGACATCATTACCTGTCATAGCATGCAAAGGGAAACACTATTTTAAGGGCAGCGATGCCAAACTAGAAATACAGAAACTAGTTACGCTAATTTATAGTTAAATATAGTTAACTAGTATAAGTATAGTTAAATATGGAAACTAGTTAAGAAATTAGTTAATATTTTGGAAAGAATTATTAACCCATACCTTTCAATTTTTCAGGTTTGTGGAAGGAATGCTTAACATTTGTTACAATGCCATCGATCGCCATATTGAAAATGGTCAAGGAGATAAGATTGCTATCATCTATGACAGTCCTGTTACAAATACTAAAGCAACTATTACCTACAAAGAAGTTCTGGAGCAGGTAATATCATAAACTTTCTGTATGTGGTATTTGGGAATCATACAGAAGTTACTTAAATAATATGCATTTGCATTGTGTAACCTTTATTTCACTTAATTCATTGACATACGTTACTGTGGTTTCCTTTTGATGCACAATGGAAGAACTAGAGGCATGTTAACTCATGTAGATAGTTTTTTTCCCTTATATTTGTATGCTACACTACTGAAAGATACTCATTTTACGGGGAGAGGTTAGCAAGCCTCTAAGAATATGTTTAAATCCTCTCCAGGCCTGTGCTCCCACCCATGCTGCCATCACATTAGTCCAGCTACTTTTCAGCTCTTATACTAGCGAAGCAGCCTCCCAGCTTCCCCATTACTGGCCTGCCCTCCCATAGGTCACCACCTAACGTGGCATCAGAGTTTTCTCCTTAAGAAACAACTAGTTAAGAACCTTTTCTTTAAAAATTACTGTTACTTAGAGGGTAAAATCTGGACCCCTGCGGTGTAGAAGCCATTTGGAATGAAGCGTTTCCCCCAACCTCATTTCCAGACATTCTTGGACATGCACACAACTGTTTTTCACCCTGTCATGCCCTCAGGCACATCTGACTCTACGGGTCTTCTTACAGACGGTGCCTTTCTCTTATTTGCTCTTTTTGTTTTGTTTGTTTGTTCTTTCCCATCTGTGTAGTTCTCGAGTGAATCACAATATTGGCAGATGATTTATGAGATTTTCTTTTAACATTAGGGTAGAAATGAGGTTTCAGAAGTAATTATAAAAGTATTTGGGTATTGGGGACTGTGGAACACCTATTCTAGCTCCATTGATTTATAGAGAGATAATAATGTAGGGAAGGGTTTCTACCTTGGTACTATGGACATTTTATTATTTTATTTATTTTATTTTATTTTTTAATATTTATTTTATTTTATTTATTTATTTTAGAGAGAGAGACTATGAGCAATGGGAGGGAAGAGAGGGAGAGAAGCAGACTCCCCACTGAGCACAGAGTCCAACACGGTGCTTGGTCTCACACCCTGAAATCATTACTTGAGCAAAAATCTAGAGTTGGATGCTTAACCGACTCAGCACCCTGGACACTATTGACATTTTAAGCCAGATAATTCTTGTTATGGCATACTGTTATGTACATTGTAGGATGTTTAGCAGCATTCCTGGCCTTTACCCATTAGATGCTAGTAGCTCCCCTCCCACAGTTGTGATGACCAAAAATGTCTCCAAACGTTGCTGAATGTCCCTGGGTGGCAAACTAGTTAACTAGTTGAGAACTACTGGTTGAGCAGAGTCAGTCATACTAGGGTTTGCAAGCATTTGCTTTTAAATTAAGGCTTTTGGAAGCACATTCTCTTCTTTCTTTTGGTTAAAATACCTACTTAGGGTTGCTACCTGATTTTTAGAAAATTTGGTCAACTTTCCTTGACTCCCTGAAATTATATCCTTTTGCATCAAAAATGTTCCTGTTTAGACTTCCAAGAGATTTCAAAAAAAGGCAACTGGGACCATCCAATGTCTCAATCCTGAGTCGTTGGGAACAATCAAGAGAGAAATTTACGCCAGTTTCGCTCAAGCTGGGTATCAGCAGGTGGTATCAATGAATGCCAGCTTCAGCTGATTTAAACATAAGAGGAATTCATGAAAAGGGAAGACTGAAGAACCAGGTTCAGAATAATAATACACCTCCAGGGGGAAAGGGCAGAGGTAAAAATTTAAGGAGAGCCCACAAATTGTCTGGTAATTAGACTTGCTGACTCAAATTAACCTCGTAGGCTGATATAGGAGGAATACCTAGTTAACCAGTTTTAGGTTACATGCCTGAAGTACCAGGTAGTGGAAGAAGAAATGTCTTCTCTTCTTTTGATTTCATAGTAGGAACTGGAGCCCTGGCTCCCAGTAGGACTCATAGTGGGGGAATTCCAATCTAGTAAGAAGGGAGTTCAAATGCTAGGCAGCCCAAGACAGAACAAAACAAAATAATGCCACAATTACACTGTTGGGTACTTTGTATAGATCTGTAAGTGTGAACTCTATTTTCAGAATGAATTATACAGAAACAGACCTCACCCTGAGGCTGCGGAGAGAAGGAATTCCATTAGCGAATGACCTCGGTATTCATCTGAGGCCACGTTTTATTATAAGAGATAATGTAAATTTCCTATAACCTGTTGTACTCTGTGTTTTATTTCAGATTTGCAGTTTTGGCTTTTAGATGAGGTTTTGTTTGATTAAAAGCTTACTCCTATGATTTGGGCGTATTGTCACCGTTTCATTTTATTAATATTAAGGCCTAAGACACTGGTGACTCTTAATTAGCATACAGAGTAGGAAGCTTATTTTATGTACTTCCAAATATTCTCTATATACCCATTTTGAATTTGATACACCATCATCAAAGAGAAAGCATTAGGGAAACGTAAGAAAAGGACAGTTAAATATTTTACTCACTTGCTATTTTTTTTTTTAGAATCAATTGCATAAGTGTATATAATAAACACACACACATTTTGCTTAGAAGCATTTCTGCTAACTCATCTTGATTTTCTAATATTGAGTCTAGACTCTCAGACCCTTTTGAGGTTTGTACTGGTTCATTGGTTTCGGTTTAGCCTGACATCAAAGTACTTAAAAGGCCTGTTTCTCTCACCTGCTGACAGCTTCTGATTCCCTGGGCTTTTCTTCTCTAAAAGTACTAAAGGAAGAAGTGTTAGGAAAGAGGGAGGCATTGTGCTCCACTTTGATTATCTGCTCCTGGTTCCCTGTGGCCTTTATTTTATTAAGTAGAGAAGACAGAGAGAAAGATTTAATGGTAATGCCATTGAGAACAAACAAAGAGAAGCGGCTTTGTACTTTACTTGTTTTCATCTCCCTTGTCTCATTTATTGGGAGTTTCTGGCTAAGTAGAACTTGATTAAGGTAGTTAGCATTTCTTGTTTAATTAGGGAGCAAATTTTAGGCTAAATTGTTTCAGTGACATGAAGGATCTGAAGATTTTACAGAATGATTCAGAAATAGAGCTTTTCCCAAACTGTCACCTTTTATGTAGATCTGATCATTTACACAACCCTTTATTAAGATTTTTTGTAGAGAGATTTGAGCCTGGTTCAAGATCCATTTTTCATTCATTCAACAAATATTTGTTTTGTATGCCAGACCCTGTTGGGAACAAGTGATACAAGGTGAATGCACCCATTCCCTCACTTTAAGGAACTAAGAGCCCCATGTGAATGTAATAAAGGTTACGTTAGAGGGAAGTATTGGGTTCTCTAGAAACCCATGGGAAGGCATGCAGCTCAGCCAACTGTTAAGACAGCAGAGAAAGGCTTTCTGGAAGAGTCAATGCCTAAAATTAGCCCAAACGAACAAAAGTGGGAAGGGAGATCGTGGGAAGGAGAGTCCTGCAGACAGAAGGAATAGCACATACAGATATTCCGGGAAGGGAGAACCTGGTGCCTCTGCCGTAGCTTTGGCACAAGATACAATCACGAGTGGTTAGGGAGGTAGGGCTCCAGGGAAGCAGGCTCAGGGAACTCCGAGTGCCACACTACAGATTTGTGCTTTCTTCTGAGACCATGGAAAGAAGAAAACAAAAGTCACTCCTCCCTGGGACCTGTGGTTCTACACGATCAACTCCTGTGACCTTCGCCCCAGCCCCACTGCACACCCCAGGCCCACTGTACTGCACACCCCAGGCCCACTCACTACACAGCCCGACCCCACTATACTGCACACCCCAACCCTACTAAACTGCACACCTCAGGCTCGCTGCACTGCACTGCACACCCCAGGCCTACCTCACTGCACACCCCAGGCCCACTGCACTGCACACCCAGGTCCATTGCATACCCCAGACCCATTGCACACCCCAGCCCCACTGCACTGCACACCCCAGGCCCACTGCAGACCCCAGGCCCGCTGCACTGCATACCCCAGGCCTACTTCACTGCACATCCCAGCCCCACTGCACTGCACACCCCAGCCCCACTGTACTGCACACCCCAGGCCTACTTCACTGCACACCCCAGGCCCACTGCACTGCACACCCCAGCCCCACTGGACTGCACACTCCAGCCCCACTGCACTGCACACCCCAGGCCCATTGCACACCCCAGGCCCATTGCACACCCCAGCCCCACTGCACTGCACACCCCAGACCCACTTCACTGCATACCCCAGGTTACTTCACTGCACATCTCTGGCCCACTGCACTGCACACCTCAAGCCCACTGCACTGCACACCCCAACCTTACTGCCTCCTGCAGCTAACTTTCAGCTCACTCCACTCCCAACTTAGAGCCTTTGTACTTACCCACCTTCTCGTTGAAATAGTTTTTCTTCCAGATATCTTATGGTTCATGGTTCCTAAATGTTGTTTTCCATGATACCTGGATGAAATTTTCCCTGGCCATATTAAATACAAATGTTCCCACATCCACATCACTTTGGACCTCCCTTTTCTGTTTTTTTCTTTAGTTTTGCCACTTGTTAATCAGTGCCATTATTTATATTTTACTTAGCTGTCCTCTTTAGGGTTTCCTCTTCTAGAATGTACTTTCCATGAGGGAAGGGTTTCTTGTTCTGCTTGCAGAGCAGCGACTGGTACATAGTGAACATGTGTTGAATGAATGAGTGAATGAATGAATTAAATACTATTTGAAATTTCTAAATGTCTCTAGCTTCTTTTATTGTCAGAATGTCTCACCTGTGAATTGTATCAGTAATATAACTCCAGCTTCCTTCTAAGTAAATTCTGACCTGTGAAGGATTGTAGCTTATTTACATTTGGCTTGAAAGTTCAAGATGAATATTTCCACTGTAAATTTTCTACACTTAAAACTGAAATCTGCATTCCAGGAGAAATGTTTATGCTCACCGCATCCTCCTCTTGGTAGCTCTTTTCAAGGTAGCGCTTATATCAAACCTCAGTGAAATAAAGGGGCGTGTGTGAGCGTTTATGTTTGTATTTGGATGTGTTGATTATATACAGACAGTATTCATCATGTTTAGAAATTCCTACTTTGAATTTCTTTTCTGTATCTCTATTTTCTAATTGCTTTTTTTGGTTTTTAAACAATTTTGATTCTTTTAAATTTATTTATTTATTTATTTATTTATTTATTTATTTATTTATTTATTTATTTTAAAGATTTTATTTGTTTATTTGAGAGGGAGAGAGAGGTAGCGAGAGAGTGCATGAGCAGCGGAAAGAGGGAGAAGTAAACTCCCCACTGAGCAGGGACCCTGACCTGGTCCTTGATCCCAGGAACCCAAGATCATGACCCGAGCCGAAGGCAGACACTTAACCAACTGAGCCACCGAGGTGCCCTCAACTGTGAATTTTTATTTATTTATTTGCTAAATAAAAACGTGATCACTAAAAGGCATTTGAGAAATTTTCACAAATATATGGTGCCGGAAAAACTGATAAAACCCAGTGTGTGCTAAATTTTCTTGATTTAATTCAAACTGAAAGTGTCTATTATCTCCACTGAAGGCAATTCTTTGAAATATAATTATGGTGGCAGTTGTAATTATGAAGGTTGCATAATTTGGAGGAGAGAATTATTCTGAGGTCAAGGGCCATGTCCCATGAGAAGTCCTCCCTCCAACTCTGCCCTTTAGGATGCTCTTTTCAAAGTATGAATTCCATCTTCTCAGAAATACGTCAGGGTAAGATAATCTGATATTTCTTTGTCACATCATCAGCATTTCCTTAAGCAAGAACCTAAAATGCAAAAACCAGAACATGCAGACTCAGCCCTGCCGGTGATTGGTGATTGCCTTGTTGAGGGGAAGGAGTACAACAGTGCATGGCTTAGTTGTCTTTGTTTAATCTTCTTAAATCAGCAGTAAAAACTTCAGCTGTACTACAGTCAGCTCTGCTAAAAGGTGTATCTCTGTAAGGCGAATTCCCTTTTCCACGCTGTGTGAGTAGGTGAATGATGCTGGTATGAGACTGAATTTACAGTGGTTTGTGTAGGTTTTTTTCCTAGCATGCCTTTTTTTTTTTTTTTTTTTTAGCATGCCATTTTTTAAACTTAGAATGAAATGTCATATACATTCAGATTAGCACACAGAACATAAGCATAAAGCTTGTTAGATTCTTCACAAACAGAACATGCCCACGTAACCGGATCAGGAGACAAAATATTCCCAGGCCCCAGAAGCACGTATTATGCTTCATTTTAATCATATCTTTATGAGGTTATTATTCAGACATCCCCACATGACATTCACTTGCTTTTGAACTTTGTATAAATTGAATAATAGAATATACTTGTTTGAGTCTGACTTTTTTATTCAACTTTTTGTGCATGAGGCTCTTTCATTTAAGTTTTCCAAACTGGTTGTACCTATTCGTATTCCCATTTGCAGTATATGAGAGGGCCAGTTGTCAACAGTTGGTATTGAGAATCCCAAGTTGTCTTTACTTTGGGCCTTTTAGGTGAATGTGTGGGGTTATTGCTTTGTGGTTTGAATTTGCTTTTCCCTAATGACTCCTGAAATTGAGCTCCTTTTTCCTGTGCTTATTGGTCATTTGTTTCACTTTTCTAAAGTGTCCACTCAAATCTTTTGCCCATTCATTCTCCTGTTGGATTATTACCTGGTTAGGAAGTCAAGGAGAGACTTTCTCACAACTTAAAGAGAACACCTTATCCGTATCTGAAAACCTTAAGAAAAAAAAATGATGAAGATCCTTTAGGGCAAGTGTTGATGAGTACTAATGTTAAAGAGCTCTAGTTATGTTGATTTTTGAGTCTAGCTCAACCTTCGTTTCCCATAAGCCTTATTATTTTTATGAACTCTTTTGTATAATGCCATGTGGTAAAATATGTTTTAGCAGACATATTTGTACTTAATTTTAAATTGTAGGTAAGTAGGCACCAACTACTGATTTAAATTTTTACCAGAATTGTAGCTAGAACTCTGTTTTGAATAGCTTCTCATCTTAATAAAATGTAAGTTAGATTAGTCTGAGAATACTGACTATAAAGAAAACAAGTATCAGACCAATTTAATAGATATTATAGGAAGGAATAAACTAAATGAGAAAAATAACATTTTCGTGTTTCCTTATATCCCTTTCCCAATGTTTAGAGTCATACATTCAAAATGTCTACGCATCAACTCTCAATAACAACAATCCTGAGCCTGATTTTTTCAGGTTGTTTGAAGTATAAACTCACTTCTTTTCACTTCCTTCTATGCCAGAAGCTATTTCTCCATGATTTGAAGTCCAGGACACTGTCTCTGTACCCAGGTTTATTTTTGCTTTTTACATTATTTATTAGCATATCTATTTATTAGTGTATTTCTTGACCAGAGTAATATTCCTTGAGGATAAGGGTGATATTTTATTTAAATATTTGGATTTTTTTTGCCAACATAGTTTCTAATACAGGCCTTATAGCCTAAGCTCATATTATATACTGAATGGATTCATGAAAAAGAACAGTTACTCATCCATTAGAAAGTAAAAGAAAATTTAATCCTTGTCTGAGAGAAATGATTATTTCCAAGAATATCACTTGTCCGCTCTACGTTGTGCTTTTCTTTTTACATTGGGAAACTTTTATTATTTATTTATTAAAGAATTATTTATTTATTTTAGAGAAAGAGAGAAAAAGCAGGGGGGAAGGGCAGAAAGAGTCTTAAGCAGACTCCCCTCTGAGCGTGGAGCCTGACACAGAGCTAGATCTCAGGACCCTGAGATCACTACTAGAGCTGAAACCAAGAGTCAGACGCTTAAGCGACTGCACCACTCAGGGAAATTTTATTTTTGAATACAGTGAGAATCTTGTTTTAATGCATTGCCTGACTGTGAAGGTTTATATCCTGCCTCACCTACTTGGCTTTCTTGGAAACCTGAAATTCTGGTCCATGGCTTTGATTCTTAGATTTGCTTAATGAATTTATTTTTATCATTAGTTGATAGGTTCTTAGTGGATAATTCATCTTTTCTTCAAGGTGTAACCCCTGACCTCTTAGAAGGTTAACAGCATCAATAGACCATCTGTTTTTTTTTTTTTTTTAAGATTTTATTTATTTTTTCATGAGAGACACAGAGAGAAAGGCAGAGACACAGGCAGAGGGAGAAGCAGGCTCCATGCAGGGAGCCTGGTGTGGGACTTGATTCCGGGTCTCCAGGATCACGCCCTGGGCCGAAGGCGGCGGTAAACTGGTGAGCCACCTGGGCTGCCCCAGACCATCTGTTTTGAATTCATTTTTCTGGACTAGAATGATGATCGAGTCTATTTATTTATTTATAAAACATACTTTGGGATGCCTGATATAAATCTGGCACTACTGTGGATATTATAGACTACAGTAGTGATTGATATAATCTTTCCTTACGGGAATATTGTATTCTAGTTAGGGAGATACATTATGAATAAAAAGATAATACACGTAAGTGAAAAATTATACAATACAGGTGAAGAACAATATAACTCTATAGACTGACCTGGGCTGCCATTTTGGATATGTTTGTCAGAGAAAACTACTTGTCACCAAGGAAATGACCCAGTGACACAGACCCAAATACAGATGAAAGAACCATGTGCCCATTTGAGTGAAAATCAAGTCAGGCAGAGGCCCTGGAATAAGAACAAACGTGGGCCATCAGAGGGCGCCAGGGGGCCAGCAATAAGAAGAAAGTGGAAGAAGGTGAGGTTGGGGAATATCCAGGAGACATCCCATAGGACCTTGTACAACATCCTGAGGACTATATATTTTCTAATAGACTTATTTATTTATTAGAGAGAGAGAGAGAGAGAAAGAGAGAGAGAAAACATAAGCAGGAGGAGGCGCAGAGGGAGAGGGAAAAGCAGGAACCTGAGATCCCAGGAACCTGAGATCACAATCTGAGCTGAAGGCAGACATTTAACCAACTGAACCACCTGGGCGCCCCAAGACTATATTTTATTCTAAGTATGATGGGTTTCTCTGAAGAAGAAACTTTTAGTGGGCAAGATTGGAAACCAAGAGATGACAAATGGTCCAGAAAAGAAATAAATAGGCACCATTTAGCTTAAATCTCCTTAATAATAGCAACATGTGCTTGCATGTGTGCAGGTAAAGGATGCCAACACCTTGTACCTTGTGGAAGCTAGTCCACATTTATATCTTTATCTAGGATCTCTGGCTCTACTTACGAGATTTTTAGAAAGTCTGATTCAACCTTTTATAGAGCAGCCACCTGTAAGTTCCCTGGTTACTCCCCATCTTTCAAGATGTTTTTAAGTAGCACACCGTGGAAAGGTTTCTGAATATTCTTCAAGTAGAATCCTAGGAAAAAAAGACTGCTTCCTCAGATATTATACTTGATTTTTAAATTAGTTAACTTTTGGGGATCCCTGGGTGGCGCAGCCGTTTGGCGCCTTCCTTTGGCCCAGGGCGCGATCCTGGAGACCCGGGATCGAGTCCCACATCGGGCTCCCAGTGCATGGAGCCTGCTTCTCCCTCTGCCTGTGTCTCTGCCTCTCTCTCTCTCTCTGTGTGACTATCATAAATAAATAAAAATTTAAAAAAATAAATTAGTTAACTTTTCTGTGATTGATTAGACCAGTGTTTGCAGTGCGACATCATTGCAGCTTAAAAATATGCTTCCTTTTGTCTTCTCTTTCATATAATTTTCTTTGACATGGCCCTGAAATAGCCCATAATTATTATCTTTTTACTATAATTTGGACACCAATACTATCTTTCTCATACAAAGATGATTTTCTGTAGATGGGCACGCTTGCTGTTTGTAAAGCAAGTGCTAATTTACTCTACAGAACATAGTCTGGTCAATTTCGCCCAATGTTTATATTTGTGTCATGGGCATTGGATCATGAAGTTATACTAACCCACAGACTTCTTTTGAATGAAGATTTTGCAGAATGAATACGTATGAAATTTGTTAAATTCGTTTTTGTTATTTATACTAATGTTTTCATTTTATAATTTTAAAATTTAAAGTTCTCACTTGTATCCAAAATAAGCACATGTGTTATATGTAAACCAGCTATATGGTATACCATTTCACATAACATAAATATCTGTTGTTACATTTTCTTATTTTGTCATTACTATTTATTTATGTTCTTTTTCCCTGGACTCTGCATTTCTTTGGTTTAAGGACTATGTCTTCCTATGTTTGCATCTGCAACCTTGACTTCCGTATAGTTATGTATAGTAGATACTGTATAAGTTGAATCAATGACAGGATACTGATAAAGTTGAATGTCTTTAAATTAGTACCAAAATAATGATTAATTCATATAGTCTCTAGTGGGAAGAAACAAATAGTGCTGTGTCTAAATGTATATGTACATTCATTTTGTTTCTTCAGGTTTCCTTCTTAGTTCAGTTACCCTCATGCTAGAGAGGGGTGTGGCCTGACCATGATTGCATAGCATGTGTACCGTCCTTGCCGTCAGACTGAAAACTAAATTTGGTGATATGTGAGTGATATAAAAAGATTAAATTGTTGGTAAATTAAAACACAATCTTAAGATGCAAAAATGAATATGGATTGTGTGAAAGACACATGATTCAACTTTTCCTTTATTGAAAAACTATATACACAAGATATATGTTAAATGTTTTCCCTTTGGATAGCAATAGAAATGATAAATTTGCATTCAGATATCTATGGTAAGATGAGAATATTAACATTGGACAAAAATAATATCGAATTTCCTTCTCCTTGATAATTTTCCTTCTGAAAGTCAGTAAAACAAGATGAGCCCTGGAATAGCAATAATCAAATTGCCCTTTGTGTTGAAGTTTCATAGCACTTTCTTTGAGGGATTATGGACTCTCAGGTGACTGGGGTCTTTCCTCATATTGTTTGCTGTTGCTTACACTTATTTTCAAAATGATTTTATCTGTGTCTGAAACAAGACTTCTGCATTCTGTTTTAAGACTCCCGTATTTACTCTCTCTAGGTACAATGTTAGTATGAAATATTTTTTATTTCACATTTTCATTGTTTTTTAAAGATTTATTTATTTATTCATGAGAGACACGGAGAGAGGCAGAGACATAGGCAGAGGAAGAAACAGGCTCCCTGTAGGAAACTCCATGTGGGACTCGAGTCCAGATCTTGGGATCATGACCTGAGCCAAAGGCAGATGCTCAACCGCTGAGCCACCCAGGCGTCCCTCACATTTGCATTTGAAACCAATGTCTATTTATTTTTCTTGCTATGAGTTAGCATTTGCTTTTCATATGCCTATTTTTTAGAAGTCTCACCAGAAATGTTTTCCCATGTGTTTTTATTCATATATATACACGCATACATACATATAATTCCATAAAGGTATACAATATACATATATACATATATGAAATGTATGCATTTAGCCCTGGACACTACTGAAAAAGAAATTCTAGCTATTGATAATGTATACCTTTTCTCTAGATCAACTCTGATGTGGTTAGCACCGTATCAAAACATTGAGTGGCTGCAGGAAGCAAGGTTAACAAGGCCAGAGGGACGCCATCTAGCGCTGATACAGCTCTGCTGCAGCCTAATTTGCTGAAAGTTGTCTTCAGGGAAGTGTTTCACAATTCAGATGCCTTACCAAGCAGATAATGAGAAGTGGGTGGGGGGGAAAATTCATTACCCGTATATATCCCACCTTTATGGTTATAGAACTATGGTGTAAGCATATAACATAAAATAAGATTTAAAAGAATATATTTCAAACTCAGGATGGGAAGTAAAATTCATGCTCTGTGATTAATGGCACCAAGGAATGGTGAGTTCAACATAGTAGCTTATCATCAGGTTCAGGTGCTTGCTATCATTCAGGAACAGAAGCCCAGTGTTGCTAGACTTTACAAGTTTTCAGGAGAATCTAGAAATCTGGGTTTGTATATGAAACCTCCTCATTTAAATTGTTGGCTCTTTTTAAATATTTTTATTTGTATTATCTTTTTAAGATTTTATTTATTCATGAGAGACACAGAGAGAGGCAGAGGGAGAAGCAGGCTCCCCATGGGGAGCCAGATGTGGGACTCAATCCCCGAACTGGGATCATGCCCTTAGCCAAAGGCAGACTCAATCACTGAGCCACTCAGGTGTCCACCCCCCCTTTTTTTTAAAGATGTGACTTAACTCCAACTTAAATACGTTGTGGGGTCACATTTGGTCATTTTGAGTTTTTTTTTTCAAAAAAGTTCTTAAATTCATTGATTTCTTTCAGAGGACAGAGGTTTGGGGCATCTTACAGCAACATTGTGAAATGAGGTTGGAATACACTGTTACTGAGTCACTGCCAGATTGGGTCTTGGTTGAAGATCATTTTTATTCAACAATAGACGCTATTCAAGATACTGAAGTTATAGTTGTAAATAGGACACACTCTTCTCAATGGTCTCTCTTAGTGCTGTACCTTAAATGGGATACCCAGTATCCCATTTCTATGGGGATTGCACCCTGAGGGCGTGGATATAATTTTCCAGTGTTTTTCTCCATCTTGAGCTCCATATAGAATTTAAGTTCATATTTATATCCCTGTGGTATATCTTTCTCATAACTTTTTGCTGGGTAGCTTTGAGTTCTTAAAAAATAACACTAAATTCTAGTGTGCAAATGGGGAGAACAAAACACTAAGAGAGTTGTTTGTTACTTTCTTTCACCGGAGCCCTTAACTTTGACCACATCTCTCCCCCTCTGCACAGGGGAAGTGAATAAACAGAAAAAGCAAGAATGATCAGGATTCCAAATCCTTTGAACTTGCTGAACAAGTAGGAGAGGCAGGATGAAATCAAAGGATATAAATAGCACTGTGGCCCAATTCCTTGGCTCAGGCCTCCTCTGTTCAGTATCTTGAACACTCACATCCAAAGGCAAGCCATAGTCCTTCCCATTGCCCGTTTGACCCCCACGGGCCCTTTCTTTAGCTCTCTGACCTGATCTATGACCATTCCTCACTTGTTCTTTCTGTTCCACCCTGGTCTCCTTGCTGTTACTCCGTCACATCACAAATAATCCCCCTTGGGCCTTTGTACTAGTCTTCTCTCTGCTTAGGGATATCCAACTTATTCTTAACTTGTATCCTTCTTAGGGAGGTCTACCCTCGCTGTCCCCTTGAGAATTATATCCCCTGCATTCTCAGTCGCTTTATTTTGTTCTACTCCACCTCCCCCACCCATAGTACTGATTACCTTTTAACATAATACATAACTTACTCATGTTTACTGTAAGGGTTTACTCTGCTAAAACATAAGTTCTCTGAGGATAGGGATCTTTGTCTTGTTTTGTTTACAGATGTATCAGAAAACAGTGTCTTCCATATAACAGGCACCCAATATACATTTGTTAAATGAAAGATTATTGAGGGATACCTGGGTGGCTCAGGGGTTGAGCGTCTGCCTTCAGATCAGGGAGTGATCCTGGGGTTCTGGGATCGAATCCCACATTGGGCTCCCTGCATGGAGCCTGCTTCTCCCTCTGCCTGTGTCTCTGCTTCTCTCTCTCTCTCTCTCTCTCATGAATAAATAAATAAAATCTTCAAAAAAAAAAAAAAAAGAATGTTGAATCTCTTATTCACTTAGGTCTGAGCATATTTTACACAGTTTTGGTCCCCAAAACATATATCAAAGGTAAAAGAAGTTTGTATGTTTGATCTCAATATAGAGGGCAGTCACTTTGTATAGGTAATTAGTAGGAAAAAAACTGTAAAGAAAAGGTAATTGGTTTCAGGCAGTAGAAAGGACAAAGAATACGAGTTTGAAAGACTTGTGATGGCAACGTGGCTGCATCATATACTACCTCTCTGGTCCAGGGTTAACTATTTGTTATATCTGAATCTCAGTTATGTTTATTTAAATAGTAATAATAATAACAGAATCCATCTTATTTACCTTCTAAATGTATGATATGGTTTCTTTCCTTACACATGCTTACCTCTTTTAACAGTTAACCCAATGTATATCCAAATTTCCATTACGTTACTTTTCTGTTCACTCGACAGATTTGCCCTTTAGAATAAAAGCTCGTGTTTGTTTCTCATTGTTTTGTTCTCAACTTGAAACACAATGTCTGGCATATCACAGTTGCTCAGTAAATATGTTGCTGAATGAATAATTAAGCAAATTTAAGCCACAGAGTTTATACGGCATAATAATAGTAAGTTGGTTTATAGCCAAATATTGTAATACAGGTGTCTGTTATTACTGTGACTAAGCTTCCATCATCACCAAATATGTCTATCTCAGCCTTCTTTAAACCGCTACTAAGAGGGTGACCATCTTCCTGTGTTACTGTCTTAATTCACAAGTTGAGTGAAATAACACAGAAAACACTTGGCTGATGTAATGATTTTGTTACAGGTCTCTAAGCTGGCTGGTGTTTTGGTCAAACATGGTATCAAGAAAGGTGACACTGTGGTTATCTACATGCCCATGATCCCACAGGCGATGTATACCATGCTAGCATGTGCAAGGATAGGAGCCATCCACAGTCTCATATTTGGGGGATTTGCATCCAAAGAACTAAGTAGTCGTATTGATCATGCAAAGGTAAGTGCTTTATTTGGAGAAATCAAGTAGTAGCTACATAGAGGACAGCCACATTTATCTGTGAATGGACCATCTAAGAGTGATTTGTACTTATGAGATCCTCCTTTCAAATGGAAAACAAAATTTGTATTTTCTTTGGCATACATATATTAACCAAAATTTTACTTTGGGGTCAGTCTAATATGAAAAACATCTTGCTAGGTGCTGTAAAGCATGTAAAATATAGGAACGCCTGAGTGGCTCAGTGGTTGAGTGCCTGCCTTTGGCTCAGGGCGTGATCCCTGGGTCCTGGGATCGAGTCCCACATCAGGCTCCCCACAGGGAGTCTGCTTCTCCCTCTGCCTGTGTCTCTGCCTCTCTATCTCTGTGTCTCTCATGAGTAAATAAATAAAATCTTTAAGAAAAAGAATATAAAATATAAGATTAGGTGCATACCATTCAAGTTAGCTTGCCATATTTGGGTATATAAGACATACAAGGAAAATAATGAATAACCAATTTATTCATTAACACGTACTTACTAATTTCCTCCTGTATGCCAGGTACTATCCCTTGAACTGGATAGTGAGTGATACTTATTAAATGGATAGGACACATAGTAGTTTTATAATGTACGGACTTCCAGGAATGGTGGTATAAGCACAATGGTTAAGAGGGATACCAGGGAAGAGTAGAGTTACATGGTTAAATGGGGGTGCTAGAATAACAAACTTGATAAGGCTGCTGTGAAAACCTCATTGAAATATTGAATTGAAAATATTAAAAAAAAAAAAAGAAAATATTTAACACAGTGCCCAGGATATAGTACTTATTTTAAAAAGGTTAGCTATCATTCTTCTATGAATTTAGAGTAGGAATCAGCCAACTTTTTTCTGGTAAGTTACCAATCTAGTAAATATTTTAGACATTGTGGATTACAGATGGTTATAGCAACTCCTCAGCTGTGCTGTTACAGCACACAAGCAGCCTTACACCCTGCATAAGCGGAAGATATGACAATGTCCCAATAAAACTCGATAGAAAGATGCTGTTTGGCTCTCAGCCATCGTCCGCAAACCCCTGAGTTAGAAAAAGGAATGATTTCTTTTAGTTGGGGTGGCCGAAGAAGACTTCCCTGAGTTGAGATTTAAGTTAGATCTTGGCTTAAGATTCAGCTTGTTGAATGATTGATATCATGAGGATCCAAAAGGAGAGAAAAAGAATAGAAGTCTGGCTGTAGACAATAAGGATTGAATTTATTTTATTTGGAAGACAGTGAGGAGACAGAGGTGGCTGAAGAGGAAGGGGTGGGGAGCTTGCAAAGGCAATTTTTGTCTGAACCGAGCCCTGTAGACCTTGACCAGTGCAAGTTTTTGAGCAGGTGGGTGTCTTGTTTTAAGCAATGCTCAGAGGAGGCAAGTCTTGCAATATGATGGGAGCGGGAGAGAGGCAAGGGGTTGGAATCAGACCCTTTGGCAGGTGGTCCCTTTGTGAAGTAATGGACAATGTGCAACAGAGTAATAGCAGCGGGAAGATTGAGGAAGGAGTTCATTATGGGAATAATAGATGGTTGACTTTTACGAGTTTCACAAGCCCGAGATGAGACATTCTTAATGTAGGAACTAATATGTGTTGAGGGTCCCTTGGATGCAAGGCAGAGAATATTTGCATATCTGACGTCATTTGCTAATAGATCAGTTATTAGAACTAGAAAGCTGGTTTGTGAACTAACTGGGTAGAATTTTTCCTCTCTTTTTCAAACATGTTGAGCTAGTGCTTGTGAAGGTAAATCTAGGGGGAAATAGTAGTCAGCACTAACCTGCAAACCAGTGGGCAGTTGGGGGGCTTCTTTGAGGAAGCTATAGACTCCAGCAGTTTAGCTATAGAAATCCTAAACACCATTTGGGTAACAGTATGAGATGCACTACATGTATTTTTTACATTTTAAGGAAATTATATGATATGGGGAAATTGAGATACGTAAAAATGAAGATTTATAAAATGTAGACAATATCACTGGCTAAGTTTTCATTCATCATACATGATGTAGGAAAGATGGTAGGGTTCAAAGCCAGTGGTCAAGAAAGAATTCTTGAGTCATCTTTGGTGCAAAGAGATGGTTTTATTAACACACAGGGACAGGACTCTTGGGCAAAAAGCTGCCCTGGGGTCATGAGGAGTGGCCCAGTATATACTTTCAAGCTGGCAAGGGGTTAAGGATAGCTGAAGCCTCCCAGGTATTTTGGAAACAAAGTTTCCAGGATCTTGAGGGGGCTAGCTATTGTTAGGAAAAGATAATTTATTACTGTTTAGTAAAAACTCAGTCATGAGACCCTTTAGATGCATATTGGTGGGTCATATGCTTGGAGGATGATTGCCAACATGTATCTTGGGGTGTAGAGATAAAGAAGGTTTCCAACAGAATTTTTATATGTTAAAGTAGACTCGGGATCCTGGGGGCTGAGCTAAGATGGCCTTTTGGCCTTAGCAAAATATTAACATCGAGGCAGCAGGGTTTCTAGAGGAAGGTCCCTCGGCCTGTTTCAAGGACTTATTAATATGCCTATGACTAAATGTCAATGGGCTGTAGGTAGTAAAGAAATTTGCTAACTTTTCTTCTGCCTTTGTTTCCCACATGAACACACACACACACAAACTGTTAAGGAGTTTAGGTAATGGGTATATATTCTTATGGGTATGACCATTGAGCAGGTCAAGTTAAAGGTGAGAAGGTAGAGATATATATAGATATATGTATATCTGAGATACTTGGATAGAATTAATATTTGAAATCAGGAATGATTTTGAGGTCATGATTTTCAAATAAATTGGCTCAAGAAAAAGCTTTATTTTAACAGATGAAGATGGAAAGACTATACAGTATCCTAACAAGTCCGTCTAGACCAAATAAAATCTCCAATAAAAGGCTCTTAATAGAAATGTAGAAGGGATTCTTTTTTGAGAGAAAGAGTCTAATTTTGACTTTATTAAATTATTCAGGTTTTGATATATTCTCTATATATTTTTAATTCGATATGGAACTTTCATTTATTCTGAATTCTAATCTTAGGGAATGTTGTCTAGAGTTATTTTCGTGAGTATTATAGATATTAAAATGTGAATTCTATTCAAATGTTGGATCTTTAAAAATATAATAAAAGGAAACAAGACTTATTTTTCTTTTCTTTCCTTCCCCCCCCTCTTCTTCTGTATATGTGCTGCCGAAGCGAGCACCCCCCACTTCTTGTGAAAGGCAGCTTGATATAGCGGGAGGAGAAGGTTCTGTAATCAGTCAGAACTGGCCCTCTTTCTGATTCCACCGCTTGTAACCTGGGGCAAGCTACGTAATAAACTGAGCCTCAGCTCCATGAATATTAAATGATATTCAAAAAGCAGACAGTATGATATATGCATATACTTGGTATAATATAAACCTTTCCTAGATTAAATGCATTATAACTAGAAATCAGAATTCAGGAATAGATGCACTATCTTGGATTGATTATCTGTCTCCCAAATAATTTATTATGGGCCTCTTTTGCTTTGGATTTCTTGGTGAAGAAACATTGTGCTTTGAAGGATAAAGACATGTTTGTTTCTGCAAATTAATGAGAAATTTGGTTCAGTTCCAAAAACATTTATTGAGAGCTTATGGTATGGCAAGCACTGTGCCAGGTGTAGAAGACACAGAGATAAGTGGGATCCAAATTTGGCCTTGGGGAGCTTGCTGTGCAGTGTGGGGAAGAAGGAACATTTTGGGCACCTGAGGCCTGCCCACAGTGGAGATTAACCCTGACTTCTTCAGCTCCCTCCGGGGATCCCTTTTGGCTACATCTCTGTATATCTTAAAGAATGAGGGATCCCTGGGTGGCGCAGCGGTTTGGCGCCTGCCTTTGGCCCAGGGCGTGATCCTGGAGACCCGGGATCGAATCCCACATCGGGCTCCCGGTGCATGGAGCCTGCTTCTCCCTCTGCCTGTGTCTCTGCCCCTCTCTCTCTCTCTGTGACTATCATAAAAAAAAAAAAAAAAAAAAAGAATGACCAGCAAGTTGTCAGGTAAAGGGAAGTGCCAGGTGTTACTTAGTGACAGATTCAGGCTTGAAACTCCAATCATTTGGGGGCCCTGTTAAGAAAAATACAATAAAATTACAAATATAGTATTTGGTAAAAATGGATGTATTTAGAATGAGAAAAGAATCAATAAAAAAGTCAGGATTTGGGTCCCTTTTTTTGTGGTCACATTTAAGCAGAGATGCTGACATAAAAAATGTAGGGCAGCCCGGGTGGCTCAGCGGTTTAGCGCTGCCTTCAGCCCGGGATGTGATCCTGGAGACCTGGGATCGAGTCCTGCATCGGGCCCCTTGCATGGAGCCTGTTTCTCCCTCTGCCTGTGTCTCTGCCTCTCTCTTTCTGTGTCTCTCATGAATGAATAAATAAATGAAATCTTAAAAAAAAATGTAGTAAAGCTTCCTGATAGCAGCAGGCTGACCCTCCCCACCTATGAAACACTATGACTCCAGCAACAACCAACTGGTATACCAGCCGCGGAAAGGGCTGGGCCCCTAGGCTTGCATGTCATTGGTTCAAAGCAATTCTATCTGGATTCATGAACTCTTTGGAAAGTTTTTTTTTAAAACAGCTCCTATTCATTGGCCTGAAGCATCCTAAACGTGAAGTTCAGAACAGGTAAGTGAGATCTGTGTGGAAGTGGTTAGGTCTACAATATTTACAAAAGGTTTATTGTCTTCAGGCCATTTATTCAATAGAGAACAGAATCATTAAAACATTTCTTTAGAAATGTTAAATTGCCAACCTGCGCCCAAAATATTGTGCTCACCTTAATTAGTATTGTTCAACTTTCTCAATGATTGCTATTTTTCCATTGTAGCCCAAGGTGGTTGTTACAGCATCATTTGGTATTGAACCTGGAAGGAGAGTAGAATACATCCCACTTCTAGAAGAAGCACTGAAATTAGGACAGCACAAACCAGATAACGTTCTCATTTATAATCGTCCGAATATGGTAATCTGAATTTTGAATTTGGTTCTTGCTTATGATGATGTGCTAAGGATGATTCTAGTTTTGGCCATGAAGCACATATAATATGCAATGATAATGAATTGGATTCTATGCATAGTCTATTATGGTGGTCTATATTAATTTAAATTATGATAATAATGATAGTACCAAACACTGTTTACCATATGATTTTTGATACTCTACTAATGAATAGTTTAAAAAATCTTCCTGATAATATTATGAGCTAGAGGATAGCATTATTCCTATGTTATGTAAGAGAAATCTAATAAACAGAATTAAAACGACTTGCCCAGCTAGTAAACATCAGGCTCATGATCAGAATGCACACACTCTGAGTATATGCTTGATCCCTCAGCTCTCCTGCCTTGTGGAGTGGTATGATTAATTTCATATAAAATTTGTCTTTTAAAAACTTTAGAGAAGGCATTTAGTCTGGAAATAAAACTATATTCACGAAAGCAAAATATAAATATTCTAAACAGAGAAATTATTTTGTGATCCATGAAGGAAGAAAAAGCAATATAAGACAACAATGAATACATTTTACAGTGCTTTTTCTAGTAAATTTGATCTAATGACCACCTTATTTTACATCTATGCAAGTGCATCTATGCAGCTATTTATAGTGGAACCAGCTTAGGTTCCTAGCAGATTAAAATTTTTTTGCAGAAGGAAAATTAAAAGAGCGCAAAAAATTGTGTAATTTTATGGAACTCTTGAGAGGTTATCTGCAGAAAATGCTTAAATGACAAGATATAAGAATAGAAAGCATTAAAACTATGTCATTTTGATTACCACCTAGCAATTCCCATTACCACATTAAATTCCTGTGTAAAGTTTTAGTAGTCTGTGGTTCATGAACTGCTGCACTCAATGATTTTAATATTCTTACTGTCTCAAAGAATTTTGAGTTTCTTTCAGATGCCCTCAAGCATATTTTTTAAAAGGCTTATTGCTTTTAAGTCAGGGAATACAAAGTCAGCAATAAAAGAGACTTTGGGTATGAGGAGGTTGGAGAAAAGGTAGGAACACATACACACACACATATGAAGTATTTCTGTGAATATGTGTGTAGCAATTGCACATATATAAACTCATGAATTTGTAAAGAATTTATGCTAGGCCCAAAGCTAAGTACTTTCCTATACTTCTTATTTAATTCTCACAAAGCAATGAAGTAGATGTTATTACTGGTCTCATTTTACAGATGAAGAAACTCAGCTATGGAGAGGTCATAGCCCAAGGTCACAGCTAATAAGTGGTTCCAAGATTTGAATGTTGATTCAATGACTTTAACCAACAAGATATATGCTCTTTCTTTTACTTTATCAGCACATTTGATATAGATATGCAAGTTTCCTCTTCATATTTTTTTAATGCAAATCTCTTGTCTTTCCTCTTTATAGGCAGAGATCCCCTCCTCTGTCCCTCCTTCCCATAATGGCTCACTTCCTCTCATTTTCCTTTTTTTCTTGAGACTCTTCCTTATATTTTGACTTATCTTTATTTTAGATGAGGGCTTTGGATGCCCTTTATAGTAGGCCTGCTGTTTAGTTAGTAATTAAGCCCAGTGGACTGGCTTTGCTTTCAGTTTAAAGACACAAATTATGAGGCTCGGTGGTGTGTCTCATTAACCAGAATTACATTTTTGCCAAAGGAGGTAAAATCCTGGCTGCTACTCCTAAGCCTCAAGCAAACAACAACAGAATCAAAGGAATATCATATCAGTCAGCTCTGGTGCTCTACCAATATTGCCTTTTAGGAATGATAACAGGACATGTCTACAGAAGTGAATGTATATATGTAAAAGTTATTGCTGATTTTTCCCTCTCTTCCTTTTGCCAAGTCTTCTTTACGTATGCCTAAAGGGTTTTCTTAGCCTGAAGAATAACCATTCATTCATGTCCTTTATTACATTTGATCTGTGATATTTTTTGTGATCATTCAATTGACAATTTTCATTATGCAGTGTGATAATTTTCTTATAAGCCTGTTATTGTAATGTTAAAGACTTGGTAATTTGAAATTAGTTGTGTTTATCTGATCCTTAAAAACAAGTGGAAATGTACAATTTGGTTACACTTAACTATTTTTATTTATCTCAGTGGCACATTCAGTATCTATCAGAGCAAGGGTGGAGAAGCCAATTGAGCCTTACACTTCACCTTCGTGAAGTTCAATTCTGATTGTTACCTAAATGTGATTATTCACAGAGGCACTGTATTTATGATACTAGATTGAAGTGTTATTTTGTAAATGTACTCACTTAAATATATGAACATTTTTACAACCCTGATTAATATGTTAAGGATCCTGAGAAATGGAAATGGCCTGGCTATTCTAAATCCCTCAGAGTCTCTGGGCTTCACTCGGGGATCACCTTGATAAAATGAATGGTTACATATGCTCTGTAGGTGGTGGATCTTACTAATTTTCACTGAGGAATGTATAGCCTTGCCTGTGCCTGTACTAATAAATTCACCAAATATAAACTTTCCTGATGTGTCATCTGGGGCTTAGTTAACATTTCAGAAAATAATCAGACATGTACTGAATCTTAATTCTACTTAAATAGCTGTCTCCTCATTAGAATAAGTTTCCCATAAGCCACTTCCCTGCTCTTTATCTGTCTAGCTTGTTTTGTTGGCAGTATTTTAAATAAAGAGGTCTCATCTCTCTAATTTGTCTCTGACTAACTCATGACTCTATTATTATAAAGTTTACAGCGCAGAGCTTGGTTCTAGGAACAAAAAAGAAAATAAACATTTCTACTATATTAATCAGTGACTTCGATGGAGGAAAAATTGGATAGCATTTTAGATATGTCACATATGCTCATTAATTTTCAAAACTAATTTTTGTTTTTGGAAAAGCAAAAATTTATTTCTCCCCCACCCCTGAAAATGATATAATATTTTCTCATTTGGAAAGACAGACACAATATTAGTTCTAAATTACCCTTGTATGAAGAAACATTTTAATGGGTGAGTTGACATTTCATTGTGAAGACTTTAGCTCCAAAATAAAAGAAAAAAATTTAAAAAAATAGAAATTGGCTTATAATGTTAGTAGTGTATATATGTTTATGGAAAACATGAACCTCTGTTAGCTAAGTTCTGACTGTTGATGAAAACATGACTGCATCACATTGGATTTCTTAAGGATATCCTTTGATTTGAAAAAAATATGTTCTTTTGTCAGTTCGTTTGAAGCCAATATCAAATTGTTGGACTTTTTAGGAATATTTTTAACTCGTGACCCTGAAATACATAGTCATAAATCTGATATTTAGTGCTGTCTAGGCCTAGATTTTCAGGCAGATGCTCAGACGAATATATATAAAGTCAGTTTCCACTGTTCTGATTTAACCTCCTTTGTTCAGTGCATATTTTTGTATACTTCCTGTGTAGGAGACAGTTCCTTTGGTTCCAGGTCGTGACCTTGATTGGGATGAGGAGATGGCCAAAGCACAGTCACATGACTGTGTTCCTGTTCTTTCGGAACACCCGCTGTATATTCTTTACACATCCGGAACAACGGGGCTGCCCAAGGTACTTGCTCTCTGAGGGATAAGTATCTGTAGCAGCAGATTTTTTTGTGCCCTGAGAATGTTTGATTACTGAGTAAAAATGCAGATTGTACCTAGAGATTTAGACTTGGGTAGTTTATATCTTAAAGGAATGTTGTGTTTAAATCCTGAAAAATATTAATCATATTTCATGTCAGATGATTTCCCTCGATTTCTTTCAAAATCTTCACATACATCAGCAGTTGCAATTGCTCTAGTAAGCCATTAAGATGAATGGATATTGGTTTAACCAAATTTTAATGATTAAAACATCAGTTGGTTTAATAAAAGTCTACAAAACTGTTTTAAATGAAATATTTTTATTCTCTAAACCGAGATATAACTTTTGTGGAGTATGGAATTGATTTTTGATCTAAGGGAATTTGATTCTTTATTATAAACGCAAGTTTGAGAATTGATGTAGACGGTCTGAACAACGGGCAGTGTATCCAGAGTATTGAACTATGTGATTTGCAACACTGAAGACACTCAAGGATTTTTAAACTGCTTACCATGAAAGGTGTCTTCACAAAACAAAGTTAGAAGCATCAATATGTTGAAGGTGTCAGATAACAAATAAATACCACTTTTGTCTGTGTCTCTAAATAATACTGTTTCTTCATACAACTTCACAAAGGCTTATAGTGTCATTTTCCTATTCATTTTTATTAAGGAGTTCAACAGTCACTGAATCATAAAATTTTACTAGGGGAAGGGACTTCCACGATCACTTGCATCCCATGAGAGCAGTGGCCTCTTTATTAATATTAGATTTCTGTAGCATCAGAGTTCTGAGATATAATTTGTCATATAATAGTGGTTCCACTTGATTAGTCTTAAAAAAATTAGGATGTCCCATATAAAACTCATTTGCCTGTATAAAATGAAACATTTGGTAAGGAATGTATTCTCTCCGAGGACAGAGACCATGCTTTATTACATTTTAGTCTACAATCATGCTTGGTATGTAGTTTGGTACTTAATAAATTTTTGTTCAGTGAATAAATAAATAAATGCATATAGATAAATATATTTGTGTCATTGTAGAATCAAGCTCTTATGATTTCTTTAACAACTCTGGTCATCTGAAAAATATTCCTTCATATTGATGACTATGTCTTGTTCAAGCAGTCCAAATGATCTTTTGGACCCAAATCATAACCCCCTACCTTTTGTAATTTTGCATTATACATCAGTCACATAGAGTCTAACTGAATGTTTGGCTATAAAATAAAAGGAGATTCAGAAAATTATAATCTTATAGAAAAGTATGAACATGAGAGAGGAAACCCCTGACCCTGAAAACAGTATAACCTAACCAAATAAAAAAGAACCCTTCAAAAATCACTTTAGCTCCTATAAGCCTGAAGGATTCTTATTAAAACATTTGTGCCACTTCAGGATTTTAAATTACCCTGAATTTCACTGTGGCCTGAATGGGGATCTTTACAACAGGAACAGAAGAGCTTGTCAGTGACTCAAAACTGACTCAGCCTATGTGGTAGAAATGACAGTAACATATAGGGCATCAAATCTAAAAAGTGGTGGTTCCAAATAAGGAGGCTTTTTTCCAGGTTTTGTCTAGGTCAAGAACTTCTCTTTTCAAGTCCTACATGCCCAAACTGAAGATCATTTGAAGATTCGTTCATTCTCATTTTCTTCCTAATGCACCATCTTGAAGATAATCTGTTTCAGTAGATTGGAGAAGGCTTTCATTGTGTGGAGATCTCTGTGTTGAATTCAGCTCCATTCAATATATGTGTATTGACTGTTCATTCTGTGCTAAAAGATATGAGTGAACCCCAGTCCCTTCATTCCAGTGGGTTGAAGTATATATGAATGCAGACTGGTTGGAGGTTTTTTGTTCTGTGTGTGTGTGTGTGTGTGTGTGTGTCTCCAGCTGGCCAAAACACTGATGGGGAATGGACAGAGGGGAATGAGAAGATGAGGCCTCGCTGGAAGACAGGCACTCACACTTGTGACGTTGTGACCAAGCTCAGTGGACAAAGGCATCTGGATGTTAGCACCTCCTCTGGCCTGTCAAGATAAAGGTCCATCCTTGGTGCTCAGAGGCCAGTCCTGAGTCAGTCTTGCTCTCTGAATTGTTCCTTTGGTCTTTATTTTTTGCACGGGAACATCTCACTGATAGGGAGGCTGTGTTATTGTTCCATACCCAGGAGACAACACCCTCTCTCTTTCTCTCTCTCTTGGAAAAGATGACATTGGTCTCTTACAGTCATTAAGTTCCACAGATATTACTGAGCACCCATATATCCCAATGTGCATATATGTGTCTGGCTCTCTTTTTAGAAGTTTATATTCTATAGCCAGGACACAGGCACTAAACAAAAAGCTATGTAATGTATGAAAAGTGTTATGAGGAAAAATAACGCAGGGTAATGGGACCAAATAGTGGGAAGAGTGAGAGAGCTGTTCCACCAAAGGATGGTCAAAGAAAGCTCTTATAAGATGACATGTGAAGGATGAATAAAAGTTCTTCATAGAGTGGCATCACAGAGAGGAGGGCATATAGGCAGAAAGGGTTAGCATAAGCAAGGGAAGGAGCATGCAAGAAAGTTTCCAGGATGGCTAGTGCATATGGTACAAGTGCAGAGGAGAAATGACTAGATATATAGGCAGGAGCCAGACTCAAAATTTAGCCAAGAAGTTTAGGTTATATTCTGTATATAAGGGATGGGGAACACTAATGCTACTTAAGCGAGAGAGAAGAATATGAAGGAAGCAACATTTTGGTGTGAAGATACACAAGTACATACAATGGAGGCAAGGAGATTCATTTTCAGGCTTTTAGGGCTTCATTTAGGAGAGCATCTAATTAACAGAAATCAGAATTTGAACGATCAAAGATAAGAGTGAGGCAGAGGAGGGGTCCAAGATTTGAAACTGAGAGCACAGGAGAATGATGGTTTTGGATATTTACTAAACACAGTGGGTGGGTTGGGGCAGGAGAAACTCGGAATTTTGGAACATATTGAGTGTGACGGATCTCTGGGCCATTAACATGGAGATGCCTAGCCAAAAGTTGGAGGTGAAGGTCTGGGTCCCAGAAGTGCATGTGGGTTGGGAGATAGACCTTGAGACCCTTTGTGGGTCCTCAATACAGAGCTCTGGTGTTTAAGCATGGGAGTGAGTAGGTTTTGCAAAGTAGGGCATGTAGAAGGGCAAGAAAAAGTAGTCGTGTCTCAAGGTCCCACAGGACTACTTCCTTCGTCCCTCTAGTGCACTTTGGAATTTCAGTTGAATCAAAATTATACATTGTCAGCAAACCTTTATGCCATTTATTTTATTCTGTCTTATGCCTATGTTTTTGTTTACTTATCTGCATAACATTGCACATTCTCAGAGGTCTTAGAATATATTTCAGACGTCTTTGGCTGCAGTATGTCACTGTCCTAAAAACTGGGCCATGGTAAATCCTCAGATTCGTTAAATGATCTTTTGCTTCTCCAGTTAGTTCCCGGATTCCTCTTTATTCATAAGATTCTTTTTTTTTTTTTTTTTTTTTTTTACGATAGTCACACACACACACACAGAGAAAGAGAGAGAGAGAGAGGCAGAGACATAGGCAGAGGGAGAAGCAGGCTCCATGCACCGGGAGCCCGGCGTGGGATTCGATCCCTGGTCTCCAGGATCGCACCCTGGGCCAAAGGCAGGCGCCAAACCGCTGCGCCACCCAGGGATCCCTATTCATAAGATTCTCATTTCACTTTTGGCAGGTACAATCAGGATTAATGGGATCTGAAATTTTAATATTTGGATTCCCAGAATAGAAGTACAGGAAAGATGAGCACACATACGTTTATGAAGCATTTAAATATAAATTTCATGTCGTCCTATAATTTGTTCTCTCAATCTTTGATCTTCATGAGGAAAAATAATGTTGTGAGCCCATAAAAATAATTCTGCTTAAAAATACTCATTTCTCATAGGCACATATTAGACACACATAAGGCAATCTATTCTTTGGTTAGAAGTTGCAGATATATTTAGGGCATATTTGCATCTCTGCGTCTGCCAGCCCTGGATTTGTCAGGTCGCTGTGTGATAGGTTAATCTGTCAGCTGCTGTAAATATTCCCGCAACCACACTGAGCTGCTTTGCATACATTTCTGCAGTGTTGTGGCCTTCTATCCTGGTTAGTTTGGGTGCTTGTACCCAGGATACTTCAAAGAATCCCTCATCTGGATGGGGTGTCCTTTTGCAAGGGGGAGATCTAGTGATGTATCTTCTTACACCTTGATATCACGAAGGGACAGTGATAATCACACACACACACACACACACACACACACACACACACGAAGCTAACAAACAAAAAAAGCCCAGTGCCAAAGCAGAAAAGCAGGGTAGGATAAAGAGGGAAAGAAAGCAAAGTATTGAAAGGAAACCACGAGAGGATATCATGTTAAGTGAAAGAAGTCAGAGAAAGACAAATACCATATGAACTCACTTATATGTGAAATTGAAAAAAATGAAACAAAACAGAAACAGACCTCTGGATACAGAGGACAATCTGATGGTTGCCAGAGGAGAGGGGCTGATGAGATGGGCAAAATAGAGGAAGGGGGAAAAGAGGTAACTTTCTTCCAGTTAAGAAATAAATAAGACACGGGGATAATGTGTGCAAACTATAAGGAATAGAGTTAATCATATGTAACAGCTTTGTATGGTGATGGACAGTAGCTGGATTGGTCATGGTGATCACTTCCCAATGTACATAAATATTGAATCACTATGTTGTACCTGAAACTGACATAATATTGTATGTCAAGCACACTTGAAGAAAAGAAAGAAAAAAAAAGAAGCAAATGAACAAAAAAAAAAAAAAAAGAAAAAGAAAGGAAGGCATGATGAGAAAGTGGTGGGCCTTTAGTCCTGATGCACATTAACACAATTTATGTCACTTCTACTCCTACATATGTTAGGTGACATTCATATTTCTTACCCTAGAGCAAAAAAATAGGAGAAAGTCAAATAAAAAAGCAGTGAACTTTTTTTTTTTTTATCTGTGGTACAATTCTTGCAGTTAAAATGCTGAACTTGCTATACTTTTGCCTCTTATCTCACAGTTGTTCAGATCAATAAAAAATTATATTGCTGCTAAAGTACCATCCGTAGAGGCAGCTTCAGAGTTATCCGAAAGCCTGTAGAAAGAGATTTTATGTTTGATGCTCTATCCCAAATGGAACCATTCCATTTCAACTAATATGATTCACTAGGTTCTACAAGTTTCAAAGCTTTCTCCCAACATAGAAGACTACTCAAAAAAAAAAAAAAGAATTGTATTTTTCTTACATGTACGTTGTTCACTCAACTGTTCACAGTATTGAATCAGTCAACAAATGTATTACATGCCTGTTCCATGGCAGTTACCGTGCTGGAGATGAAGAGGCATTCTCATTGTGTGTGTGTGTGTGTGGTGGGGGACACAGCCCTAGGTCAGGCTGGTCACTCCAAAGACGTTTGCTGGCCCAGGAGCCAAGGAAGAAACAGGAAAGACACTTAACACAAACTGTAGGGTTGGAGATGACTTCAAGATGACGTGGTACTTTCATGATGTCTTTGAGTACTTGTGTGATGAAGTAGGAGTTAACTGGGATCAGGGAAGAGGTGGGAGCGGTGGTTCATTCTAGAAAGAAGGGATATCATCTGTAAAGCCATTATAAGGACAAGATTATTGTTGATCTGTTGGATTTTTTTTTTTAAGTAATCAGAACTGTATCTTTTATTTCTCGACTCACGGACCCCAGCCATGGGGGTGATGGATTTCTTTTAGTTAGGTAAAATATTTATTTACCCTTTCTTCTTTTGTTCTTCACCTCAACTTGTCAGGCCAAATTACAACACACGCGCACACACACGTAAGCATCTATATTTACACATGCATGCGTGAATAAATACATACCACATGGATGGAAATATGCATATTATGTTTTGTACAAGCACGTTGCAGAGTCGGATGACAGAGGAGCTCAACTTAGTATGACGTTCTCTGGAGTACTCCACACTTCCCTTCCCTGAGTATTGTGAGATCTGCTTTCCAGATTTTTATAGATCCACTAAAAAAGAAAACACTTTAGGGATGAAGAATCCCAAACTCCTAATCTTACCATACTCAGTCTTTCATCTTCTTCTGATAAAACCCATATTGTTCTGTATTTTTCTTACATTGTGGCAACAAACACTGCATACTGCACTTGGTGCTGACATGTTTTATGTTTTCATATTTTATGTTTTAATAGCCCCATTTATGAAATTTTGTGGTTTTCCTTGTTTTCAAAGGCAGCTCATTAAGCTGAAAGTCATAAAGAACCATCTGGGATGATTTTGTGGTCCCGTTCGTGGGTGACTAATAACCAGCCTTTAACTTTATCTGTGTGGATTGAAGTTCTTAAATGCCCATATACATTAAAAATGTGTTGTTGTTTCGTATTAAAGAGCAAAACATTGTCTTCTCTTGCATTTTTGAGCTAGAATTCACTTTCATGTCTTTATTTGGAGTATAGAGTGTTACTCCCACCCAGAAATTTTTCAAGTTTCCCAGAAGACTTTAAAGTGTTATAGCTAATGCTCCAAAAACCAGAACAGTATATTGGCAGGTTGCAGGGCTTTTCTTTTTTCTTTTCTTTTCTTTCTTTCTTTTTTTTTTTAACCGGGCTTTTCTGACAATATATTAGTACATCCAGTGTTTTTACTTTTAAGGTAGATGGAGTATTAAGTACATAAGGAAAGTAATAACAGACATTCAAAAGAGTAAAATGCAGCATGCTTGGACTTTAGGGGTAAGCACTGATATTAAATGTTTTTACCTTATACTTAAGATTTCAAATATGTTTTAAAAGAGCTTTTAGTTTCAGATTTATTTGGACTATTAGAGTATAATGATTTTGTTTTTGAGAATTGTTTATGTGTTTTCAGAGGCTGAACAAAGTTTCTCTTTCGCTTTTTAATTATCATTACTTGGAAAATATGATTATGAATAAGAAACCAAAAAATACTTTATCTTCTTATTTTTTTAGTCACATATTAATATTATAACAAAGAAATTATCTTTGTAAACCTAATCTTTCAATTTTTATTTTACTTAAAACTTTTTATGAAAGATCTACATGAAGAACATGAAATTATGCAGTTTTTTCTCTACACCATATCAGATACACAGAAAATTGAAAACTATTACCCAAATATTTTAGAGAAAAAGACTAAATTTCAGATCTATTATCTAGATTAATGAATGATAAAATGTTACTTTATAGAAATTTTTATACTCATCCATAAAAAATAAAAATTGTTATCAAAGACCAATGAAAAACAAACATCACAGCTTTTCTCTCTCCAGTAGCTCCATTTCAGTTGTTTTTAATGAGAACTTTTTATGGAAACCTTTAATTGCTTTAACAGTTTCTGTCTTTTGAATGATATCAGCACAAGGGAAAATAAAAAGCAATGATTGCTAGAACTAAGGAAATAATTTTGTTAATAAGATACTAAATTAAATTAAAAATACCTTATAATTTTAAATATTTTTTCATTCATGATCTCATTTTTAAGTCCCACTTTTTTTGCCCAAATGGATTTAAGCATCCACCATTTTATGGGGAACCCAGCATTGGTTAATATCCTTTAAAGAAGGGTAAAGGATAAAGTCCACTTGAGAGGTAAAAAGAAATTTAATCCTTTCAATAATATTTTTAGTTTTACAAATGAGTTACTACTCATTTATGTTTTTTCTAGCCCTTTCTTCCTTTTCATCATTCCTAGTTGACTCCTCTTCTGTACCATATAATCTAAAAATTTACCCTTCTATCCTAGTTAGTTTGGGTGCTTGTATTCAGGATACTTCAAACAATTCCTCATCTGGATGGGGTGTCCTTTTGCAAGGGGGAGATTTAGTGACGTTGCAAATTGCAATGATTAATATCAAATTCCTCAAAGTATTGAATCATAAGAAAAGATCTCAAAAAAACAAACTAATGAGTGAAGTTCAAGAAAAATAGTACAGAATATAGGAGGAAAGAGCTGCTCAGTTTACACGGGGGAAATGCACGTGTGAAATCTTCTGGCAGGGGGCTAAGGATTTCTAATACTCCGATGATGATCCAGAGAGCCAGCTGCATGCTAACCATGTCATGCATCGCAGAGAGTAGCTGTCAAATGCCAAGGAAGCTGCATGTGACATTTGCCAAGGGGCCAGGTGTTTCTGCTGGTAGATAAAGTGTGTTCCACAGCTTGGTACCTATGTTTTATTAGTGGTACCTAAGGAGAACAGCTACTTTAGTCACTAATGGAAAGTCGGTATGTTTTTCATTTCTCTGATTCACGCATGTACGTTAAAGCTGGTGAGTTATGCCGAAAGGTTCCAACTAGTAGTACATTTATTAATTAGGGCCCTGTTTACCTTTAGGTAAAATAATTATTTTCTGCATAAAGTAATAATAGTTGCTCTACTAGAAGATGCTTCCAAATGCATGTGAATGAAATATAGCTTGTTTTTAAGCAAGCATTCACTTGATCATTTTTTTTCACTTGATCATTTTGAATATTCACGCCGTTAATCCTTTTTAAGTCACTGATGATTAATGTTTATAGTGAAGCAATAAATGCAATTATTAAATTTATCATCAGCTTTTATTTATGGTGACTCTTGTGCCAGTTTTCAAATAGTAATCTTGTATTAGAGTTGAATATGTTCAGTATTGTGGATAGCTGCTAGAAACTGGTTCTTGAAAGCTGTAATACTGTGATGTAGCAATCCCTACTTTTGCCCCAAATGTAATATAGGGCAAATCTGTCAGCCTTAGATCCGACCCAGGAGGATTGCTTTGTCAGAATTCCAGAATTCATCATGAAAGAATCCTTTAGCTCTCATACTATGACAGCAGGAACCCCAGTATAGCATTGTAATGAGGCTCCGGATAGAATATGACTTTGTTTCCTCTAAGCATCCTACTATTATTTAATAATATCAAGGAATAGCCATCCTTATATTATGCTCTGTTTGAAGAACACAATTACGTTTGACTTTGCACTTAATTTTGAGAGTTTCCATTGTGTTCTGGAAAAAGTGTCTGCAAATGTAATGTTGTTAATTTATGCCACCCCTGGAAAAAGAAATGTCATTGCATGTGATTCTATGAGGTCATGAGTTTTCTTTAGAAAGTCAAGAATGGTCTGTGAGAATGGACTCTACAAGTGAGCTGATCTAGACAAATTTTTCTCTGTTTATTATTGGGGGAGCCAAATAAATATTGATGCGAATATAATTATATGAAAGCCAAAGTCATATGTAGTTTATAGAATATAAAATACTTAAAACAGGAACTTTTAAAGATGGATAGTATGAAGGCAAAGAATCTCTTCACACAGTGGTTATTGATGTTAACTTCATGTTTTCTTTCCTTTAGGGTGTTGTTAGACCCACCGGGGGATACGCTGTAATGCTGAACTGGACAATGTCTTCGATCTATGGACTTAAACCTGGAGAGGTAATCATGGTTTTAAATTCATGATACTTGACATTTCCCTGATGAACGTTTATGTAGTTTACTATCTTCTTATTTTTTAGGTGTGGTGGGCAGCCTCTGATTTAGGCTGGGTTGTTGGACATTCCTATATCTGTTATGGACCTCTTCTACATGGGAACACAACAGTTCTATATGAGGTAATCAAATGAAATTAATACCACCTAAAGAGATCTATATTTTTATATATTATGAAATATTTTATGTTATGAAATTAATACCACCACCTAAAGAAATCTATCATCTATATTTATATCTATCTATCTATCTATCTATCTATCTATCTATCTATTTATCTATTTTTTATTTTATTTTATTTTTTTTACTGAAACTTTTAAAGGAGTAGTTTCCAAGAGGGAACAGAAAAAAATTGGATTAGAGGCAGAGACATTTTCATATCTTCTTCCAGTTAAAGATATGATTTCAAAGAGAAAGGAATACAGAAAAATAATAGCCAACTATTTAAATTGTGCTGAACAAAGCCAGTAAATATTATTTTATGAAAAACATATACTAATGAACTTGTCTATTCCTTTTTTTTTTTTAAGATTTTATTTATTCATAGAGACACAGAGAGAGAGGCAGAGAGACAGGCAGAAGGAGAAGCAGGCTCCATGCAGAGAGCCTGACGTGGGACTCGATCCAGGGTCTCCAGGATCATGCCCTGGGCTGCAGGCGGCGCTAAACCGCTGCACCACCGGGGCTGCCCTTTTTGTCTATTCCTAAAGGATTTCTAGAAAGTATTGTCCCAAAGTTATTGCAATAGAATAAAAGAAAATTTAAATGATCATTCCCAGGGCACCTTGGTGGCTCAGTTGGTTAAGTGTCTGCCTTTTGTTCAAGTCATGATCACAGGTTCCTGGGATCCAGTTTTGCATCGGGGGATCCCTAACCAGCGGAGAGCCTGCTTCTCCCTCTCCCCTTAGCCCCTCCCCTGGCTTGTGCTCTCTCTCTCTCTCTTTTTCTCTCTCGGAAAAATAGAATTCTTTAAAAAAAAAATCATTCCCTTTGAAGTAAAAATAAATCTCCACACTGAATACCTCTAGTGAATGGTAGTATTAGTAACATAAATGTAACGGAGCTGCAGCTGCCCTATAAGTATTAAGCTGCCTTTTATTGCTGAACAACATCCAGTTCTTGTGCATTTACCATTGGCCTTTTATTATTTCTTGGGTTTATTTGAAGCATGATTTGAACACCATGAAAGGGACTCAGGTGTTTGTCTTTATCCTGGAATGATGTGCTCAAGAAGGGTGTAGATGCTTTAAGGGATATTTTTATGTAAAAGATTAAATATAATAGCTACATTCAAAAACCTTTTATCTGCACCCTGGTTTCTTTTGTATGATGGATAAACATCCTCCATTCCTTCTGATAGCAAAACAAAGCTTTTTAGACCTTTGCCCACTTCTAGCTATCCCATCTTAACTTTCTTCTCCACTAAACTCCTTGAAAAAAGTACCAAACCTACACTGTGTGGATTTCATATTCTTTTAGAAGCTCTTTATCCCATGATGGTGCAATTTCTGTCCACATCACTTCCTAGAATCTACCACGGCGGAGGTCAACAGTGACTTCATACGTGACCAAATCAAAGGATCTTCAATCTGATTTTCTTTTCACTCTCTCTGTGCATCAACCTTGCTATTTCCTGTAAATAATTCTCTCTCCTCCTGAACTCCACACCCTTTTGCTATTGTTCTGGCTGTTTCTTCTGCCTAGCATGACTTTCCCTTTGTCCTTTCTTACCTGGTTAATTCCTCCTATGCTTGAAGACTCTGCTTAGATGTTCTTATCTTTTCAAAGTTTCCTCTTAACAGCCTTTGGTTTTGTTTAGTGTCCCTTTCCATGGTCCCATTGCCCCCGCGGATATGTCTATCACTGATCACTGAGCTGAGCACACTGTCATGATACTATCTGTTTATATCTAGTAGAGTGTGAGATCCTCAAAATCCAGTCTTCCAGCACAATGCATAGCACACACTAAACACTCAGCAAATGCTCAGGGAACTAAATTGACCGCTACTCCTCTGTTCTCCTGTCTCTCAGACAGCTTGTCCTCCTTCCCTCTCTTGGTTTCTCTTACTTTGATCCTAAACATTGGGGTTTATAAGAGTCTTATTCTTAGCCTTTTCTTCTGCTTATATTTTGGGGATAAACCTCATGCAGTTGGATTTGTGTTGTGCTAATTAAACCAAGGCTTCTAACTACTCCTGTGTATATATCAGATCTTCCTGCTGAGCACCAATTTATGGTTAGACCGACTTTGGATGGTGCATACACATCTTATACTCAAGATGACATGAACTGATCTCACCTCTCCATTCTTCCTTGCAAAACTCATTTCTCTCCATGTACTCTGTAGTTTTGTTAATTTTACCTGAATCTACCCAGTCATCCAAACTAAGAATCAAGGAGTGATTCTAATTTCATGATCTTTACATATCACACCCCATCAGCCATTACATTTTGCTGAGTCTGTATTTTAGTACCTGTCAAAAGTGTCCTTCTCTTCCATACCTCCTGCCATATATTCAAAGCTGATATCCAGCTGGCATGCATAAGTATGTTGCTGGCTGGTGTGTATTCTGTGTTTGGCTTCTGATCTGATTTGTGCCTATTCTCTCCAACTGTATATTTCAGACTATCATCAGATAACCAATCTAGAGCATGTTCTAACAGGTGCTTCTGCTTTAAATGTCCTTCCAGATGACCTCTACCCTACCTCCAATTTCTGAGCTCTTCCCATTTATAGTTATCAGTCTAAAATGTAAAAAGCCAACATAGAACTTCGTTGCTTAGAATTCTTCAAAGGGTTGAGTTCTGCTTTTGTGAAGATGAAGATGACATACTTTTCTCTATTCCTCCCTCTAAATACAACTAAAAGTCATAAGCATGTCTACAACAAACATTAAAAGACTGAAAGGTGGGCAGAAGAAGGGAAACTGGCTTTAGGGACCTTGAGACCCAAGGAACAACATAGTGATAAGACCCTGGGTTTTATTTTTATTTTTCTTACATTCTAGATTTGCTGCTGAAAAAAGCTGGCAACTCAGAAATGCCAATGATAATAGAAAAACTAAATTAAAAAAAAAAACTAAAACTAAAAAAAGAAAAAGAAGCATGATCTCTTAAGCCAAAGGAGTATGAAAGTGACAGCCTAAATAAAACATAAAACTTTAGATGGCTCTATGCTGGGCAAACACCACAGAAAAATCCATGCTGTCTCTTCCCACCCAACAGCAAAAGCTGAGTTTATACTTCTACATTTATCAGGTGGTAAGTAGGAGCTGTAACCCACCATCATCCCATAGGGGTGTCAGAAAAATTCAACTAGGGAGCCAAGACTTTTATCCCTGCTCAGTAGTAATGAGGACTCCACAAACTTGCAGTGACAGTGAAAACCAAAGGAGTCTGGACTTATACCTCCTCCCATCAGTAATGAGGTACTCTTCTCACTTTTGATTGGGGTGGTGTCAGAGGAGGGCATGCTGGAAGCAGTAACAGGGCACTCTTACCTTCCAGCCAGGGAGTTATCAGTGGAAGCCCACTGTTGGAAGTGGAACTCACCCAGCATCAATGAGAAGCATTCTTCAGTTTGGTTATCAGTGGAAGCCAAATGAAGAATCTGGATTTCTAACCCCTCCTGCCCCTTTATTGATGGAGTGAAATTAAAGTTAAGCCATCTGTAACAAAAGACATCAATATGAGCCAGTCTCAGAATATAATACACACAATATCCAAGCTTTGATGAAAGAAAAACAATCACTCCTCATATCAAAAACTAGAATGATATCAAGCTACCTGAAAAAAAAATTGATGGAGGTGTTAGAATTATCTGACAAAGATTTTAAAGGAGTCATGATAAATGTGCTTCCATAAGTGATTATGAACATTCTTGAAAGAAATGGAGAAATAAAAAGTCACAATGAAGGTATAGAAGTTGTAAAGGAAAACCATGTGGAAATCTTAGAACTGAAAATTACAATAGCCAAAATAAAAACTCACTTGGAATATGTATAAAATAGGTGAAGGAGATTAAGAGGTACAAACTTTCAGTTATCAAATAAGTCACAGTAGATGAAAAGTACAGCATAAGGAATATAATCAATAATTATATAATAATGTATGGTGACAGATGGTAAGGACACTTCTCATGGTAAGAATCATATAATGTATGAACTCATCAGATCACTGTGTTGTACACCTGAAACTAGTATAACATTGTAGGTCAACCATAATTCAATAATAAATTTTTTAAAAAAAGCTCAATGGATGGGTTCCATAATGGAAGGGGCAGAGGAAAGAATCAGTGAACTAGAAAAAGGAACAATAGGAATCACCCAATCTAAACAAGAGAAATAAAATAGACTGAAAAAAAAATGAGCAGAGCCTCAGGGAAATGTGGAATAATAACAAGATCTAGCATTTTTGACATCAGTGTCATGAAAAGAGAGGAGGAAGTTGGGGGGCGGAGAAAGTACTGAAAAAAATAAGAAAAATTCTCAACTTCTCAAACTTGCAAAAGTTATACATCTATAGATTCATTCAAGAAACTGAGTAGACTTCCAAACGGTTAATCCACAGAAACACACTGTGTTTCACACACATCATAAACTTCTTTTTTTTTTTTTAAGATTTTATTTATTTATTCACAAGAGACACAGGCAGAGGGAGGAGCAGGCTCCATGCAGGGAGCCCAACCTGGGACTTGATCCCAGGTCTCCAGGATCACACCCTAGGCCAAAGGTGGCGCTAAACCACTGAGCCACCGGGGCTGCCCCAAATCATAAACTTCTGAAAGCTAAAGACAAAGAGTAATATTGAGACTTGGGAGAAAGCAAGGATACCTTACCTATGGGGGAAAGCCATTTTTTTTTTGTTCTTGTTTTTTTTTACAGTTTACTTATTTCAGAGAGAGAGCGAAAGCATGAGAGTGCTTGAGGAGGCAGGCAGGGACAGAGAGGGATAGAGAGATAGAGATAGAAGGATAGAGAGAGAGAGAGAGAGAGAGAGAATTCTCAAGCAGACTCCCCACAGAGCCTGACTCGGGGCTCCCTCCCAGGACCCTGAGATCATGACCTGAACCAAAATCAAGCGAGTCACTTAACCCGCTGAGCCACCCAGGCATCCCAGGAAAGCCATTTGAATGACAGGATTTTCCTTCAGAAGTCAGAGGAAAGTGACACATTTTTCAAGTGTGGAAAGAAAGGAATTGTCAATCTAGGATCTTATATCCATCAAAATATACTTTGGGAATAAAGAAGAAATAAGGATATTCTCAAGATGAAGAAAAACTTCAGAGAAATTGTCACTATTCTCCTAACGAAATGGCCAATGACCAGTATTGATGATAAATGGTTTAATGCTCCTTCCTGTGATTTGACCAAAGCAAAGATACTCACTGTCACCCTCTATTCGATGTAGTCTTGGAAACAAAAGCAAAAACATTTAGAAAGGAAGAAATAAAATTGTGTCTCTTTGAGGCTGCATGATTATCTATGTAGGAAATTATAGAACGTATAAAAAAACATAATAAGTGAGTTCAGTGAGGTCTCAGGATACAAGATGAACACACAAATATCAAGTGTATTTCTATATACTAGCAATGGACACCTGTGACTAGGAAGGCAACACGAGGGATCCTTATGGAGGTGGAACTGTTCTGTGTCTTGACTATATCAGTATTACAGTTGTGATATTCAACTGTATTTACCCAGAATACATGATATATTTGCATGAATCTACAATTATCTTATGTAAAAGGTTTAATTCAAAAATAAAAAAAAAATAAGCCTTCAAAGAACTCTTGTCTGATACAAAAGGAGTTCAGACTCCTTTGCCTCATACAAGTGAGTGATAGTCATCTGCTGTTGGCCTATGTTTAAAGTCTTATCAATGGTTCCTGGCCTCTGACTCAGCTTCCCACTTAAAAACCCTGTCATACTGGCACTTACTGAACAGAACTGCCAGTGATTGAGTTGTTCCTGCTGGTAAAGTTCCACTTTTGTTCTCATTATGTAGCAGAGTGGTCCTTTCCTTAAGGGATCAAGTTAAATATCATCTCCTCTCTGATATCTCCTTTGCTTTCCTTTGGCTGATTGAGGTGTTCTCTGTACTTCAATAATATTATCTAGATTCCTCTAATCTTGCAGATTCAGTGCTGTGATACTGTAAACCCTGAGGGCAAGGGATATTGTCATTTCTGTACCCCTGCCCTGTGTCTGGCATGGTGCTTTCCAGGTGGTAGGTAAAGTTTGTTGTGTAAATGAACCATTTCTAAGGGGATTAATTAACAACTTGAGTGTGCAGAAAGCAGGGAAAAAAACTTGTTTGCTCAATTAATTAAAATAAAACCAAAATAAACTGAAAATGAGTTCTGACTTGTCATCAGGCCAGCAAGTGAAAAAATATTTATTAACCTCCACAAAATGATCATCCCATTTGTGCCCCAATTTTAAGTGGATTACCAAGTTAATATTATTTTATTTTAGTCTGACTAGTTTATTTTTATTTAGGAAGCTAACATCTCTCATTAGGAAATTAAAAATATATTCTTTTTACAGTGAATAGAATAATATAACAAGTCCTTCATGTACTTCTCATAGGGTTACCTTTCTAAAGAGAAATATAATCATATACAGCTCAGTATGTTCAAAGCTTTATATTCATTTTTAATGAATTATAGCATTTAAAAGCTATATGGCAGTGGATTGGTGAGTGTGATGATATTTTTACATAATGATGAATTTTGATTTGATAAAAATTGATGTTCTGAAATACTGGTTCATTATGTGACCAAGTCATCTAGAGTTCATAAAACATATCTCTTACTGAATGTAAATGGTTCATGATAATTTATGAATGAATAATGTATGAATCCTTTTTCTTAGCAAAGATAATTTTTTAATATTCAGGAATTGAATACATATCTACATCAGCTGAAAAAACTCAAAAATGGTTATAACTAAGTTGGAAAATCAGTTCAGCTTCTAGATATGTTGAGTCACCCACTCGAAACACTGTTGAATTCATGTTTCAACATGAATACATAAAGCAGAAAATAGGATTTTCTTTTCTGCCACAGGGGGCATATAGCTCTGCATCTGTAGGGTGAAAACATATTGGAAATCCTGGTTGTCTGCTTTGGCTTTAGCTTTCTGATAATTACCAAATTTTTAACACATTTATATTTCTTTCATTAAAACAAACAACCCCCTGAAAAAAAAATCATGCATAAGTTCTCAGTTCCTTATTCCTTTGCAGTTAGAACACTCTCTTCCTCGTTGAAGGCTTACCTGCTCCTGATAGCTGGACGTCACTCTACAGTCCTCTCCCATTGGCATCTGTCATCATCATTCCATAATAACAGCTTTTGGTAATTTCCCTGGATCTCTCTATTTTTCCAAACGCTAATGGACATTTTCTGTCCTAATCATTCTTGGCTTCTCAACCCTTGAATGTTGCTCACTCTCTTCCCTTCCAAGGCACAGCCTGCTCCTGTTTTCCTCAAGTTGTTCAAATGCTCATTCCTGCTATAGGAATTTGTCCACTTGTTGCCTGAAATATATTTCCTCTCATCCTTTAGATCATAGCTCAAGTATCTCCTCCTCATGAAGCCCTCCTTGACCTCTCTGACTGGGTCAAATCTTGTTCTCTCTCATAAGCACCTAAGGTTTTTCCTCCCTGGCTTATGTTGCAAACCCAGTTCCCTTTAGTTTATAGGCCACTTTGGTTTGCTTATTTGGCCCCATCTGCTCTAACCTCTGAGAGGCAGGAGATCATCTTAGTGTTCCCTCACCATCAATTCTCAGCTACTAACCATTAAAAATATGCAGTCATTTATAACATAAGCATTGTTTCTTTTGAATTTTGTTCCCATGCCAATTGAGAAATACACAAAAGACTGAAATGTGTGTGTGTATGTGCTCTTGACATATATTTAGTTCCCAATAAATATTTGTTAAATAAATGCCTGGATGAAGATATCAAGAGAAACAAACAAACAAACCTTGATTTTGTAAGTAAAGACTTTTTTTTCCCCCTTATGAAGGAATATGTAATTCTAGTATCTTTACCAGAGAATTTTATGAACAACATAAGTAATAGTTTATATTTTTTTTAAATAAGCGAAGATTTGGTATTATTCATTGAACTGGACATATTTAAGGTATACAATTCTAAAAATCAGACTAGCGCAACGAGTTAAAGTATGCAAACCAATTATGAATAATTCAGAACTTATTTTTTGAGAGGAAGAGAATAAACGGTGCCTTTTTGGAAATTTACTTTCTTAATGGAGCACTGATTCTGACGTACCTAACCCCAACGACATATAGACAAAGATATATTGTGATAGTAGTGTTGTCAAAGGAGAAATGAAGCAAACAATACTTTCATACAGGGACTTTCAGATATAAACAAATTTAGCAGCCTGGTGTGTATGTGCAGACACGTGTATGTGTTGGTAAATGATGGATATACTCAGATAAGCTTTTTGGCTTCTTTCTTCTGTTTTGTCCCCTTTTACAAAAACCCTGTCATCTGCAGAATCAAAACCCAGCACTTCTTCTCAACGTAAAGAAATCTGGCTGAGCCTTCTTTCTCCTTATCTTCACTTGGGTACTAATGTACAAATGTGTATCCTGTACACACATCTCAATCATATAATACAGTGGAACCCAGGCTTTTATAATGGCAACAGTGTGGCTAAGCAAGAAATCAACTTACTTGATATTACTTTTTGTTATTGTCCTTCATGATCCTTTTAATTTCTGAAGCATCTGGTACATTCTGTGCTCTTTCTGGTTTTTTTTGAGTCTTCTCTCTTCCTGGTTAGTCCACCTAAAGGTTTATCGATTTTATCTTCTCAAACAACTCTTAGTTTTCATTTTTTCTATTTTTTTATTCTCTATATGATTTATTTCTACTCTAGTCTTTATTATTTCCTTGTTTCTGCTAACTTAGGTCTTAGCTGTTCTTCTTTATATGGTTCCTTGAGATGTAAACTTAGTATGTTTATTAGAGATCTTTCTCTCTCTTTTGGGGATCTCTCTCTTTTTTAAATGTCAGGGTTTATTGCTATAAACTCAACCTCTTAGTATCAGTTTTGTTGCATCTGTAAGTTTTGGTATGTCATGTTTTAATTTTCATCTGTCTTGAGATGCTTTTAAAATTCTCTTTTGATTTCCTTATTGACCCAATGGCTGTTCAAGAGTCTGTTGTTTCTACATATCTGTGAATTTCACTGTTTTCTTACTATTATTGATTTCTAGTTTCATTCCATTGTGGTCAGAAAAGATACTTGGAATGATATATCTATTTTCTTAAGTTTGCTTGTTTTGTGACCTAACATGTGATCTATGTTGGAGAATGTTTTAAATGCCCTTGAGAAGGATGTGTATTTCTTTGCTGTTGGGTAGAAAGATGTTGGCCAAGGTGTACAAAGTTTCAGTTATTCAAGATGAATTAGTTCTGGAGATCTAATGTACAACAACAGGATTACAGTTTAAAAGACTGTATTATATGTTTCAGATTTGATAAAAGGATAGATTGCCAGTGTTCTCACCAAACACAAACACCAAAAAGAAAAAAAGAAAAGAAAATCCTAACTATGTGAGATAATGAATATATTAACTAGCTTGATTGTGGTGATTATTTCAGAATGTATATACATTCATCAACACACCAAGTTGTACATTTTAAATACATACAATTTTTATTTGTCAGTTACACCTCAGTAAATCTGAGGAAAATTATGTAAAACTACTTGTATAAAAAAATACAAAATATACCAAAATATACTCAAATAGGTTTTACCTTAAATTAAAAAAAAAAAAAAGAAGAAGAAAGTAGCTTACTGTTCTTTGGCTAAATTATTACCTAGAATGGAATGTTGATTACTGGTCACCTTCAATTTAGTTTGGCATTAAGTCGTAAACTAGTTGGTGTACTTGATCTTGAAATGGCAGTTGCCATTTTTATGTAGTAACAGTCTCTTTGGAAGTCCTCATGGAATGAAAGCTTGCGCTCCTTTTACATTTGTTTGCATTTCACAAATTGTATACCTTATAGCAGCAAGCCATTTCAGTAATGTATGCTCACTAGATTTACCAGGACAGTTGGCTATCTGTTAAAAATTCAACAGTTAGCTTTGAAAATATGTACTACATTCCGCCTTCTCAGACAATAAGAGGAAATAGAGGATTTTTTAAAGATTCTGAATTGTGATATACGAACATGGTCACTGGACTGGAAATATGAATATCTGTGGTATTTATTTTGCTCTGCTTTTATCTGTCTGCTTTTGCCCTCAACCTCAGTTATGTTATCTATAAATATCAATATTAATAGTATTTTTCTTATATTTTATTAAATCGGTTAATCCATGAAAAGCCTGTAGAATAGTTGCCAAGATATAATAAGCTACCGCTATTATCCAAACATGGATTTATTCTCTCCCAGAATAAAATTCTACAATATAAAAACCAACTGTTCATTCCCACAAAATCCAGTCATTGAAATGCTTGAATTTGCAGATACTTCACATTTCTTCCTTCAAAGTCTACCTTTGTAACTTGGCAGCAGTCATCAAATCATTAAAAATCACTAAAGGCAGCTCCCTTTAGAGCCTGTTAATTCTCTTCTAAGAGCCAGGCAAAGGAATCCGCACCCAAGGATGTTGTTGATCCTCTTAGTATCAACTTTGAAGAATGAGTAGTGTAAATGGAAAATAACCCAGTGATCTGTCCCCTCAACGATCTTGCCTTTCAGAGCTGAACTTGTGAGTGAACTGAGAGAGGCCATGAAGCCTTTCATTTGTGAATAAACTGGTACATTTCATGGCTTACATTGTCTAAACATGTATAATCTTTCACTTCTATTTTTTGCTGGGCTTCATCGTACTAGTTTATAATTTGTATATATCTTCGAAGACTTCAGAATATTCAGATTGATATTCTCTTATTGATTTCTCTTTTCTTGAATTCATAGGAGGAAGGAAGAGTTTAGGTACCCCTATCTGTCCTTTCTTTTTTAGGATGATTAGTGTGAAAATGAGCTCTATGCTTTCCTTTATTTGCTCAGGAATCAGCTTAAGATAATGTAGTTTGAAAGCCTCAAAGAAATATCACAAGATATATGCATACATAGTAAAATAGCAAAATATGATTACATACACATATTTTAGATATAATTACTATCACTTTCTATACATGGATCAAAACATTTTCCAGTTTGAAAATCTTATGTTTGAGAATATTGAGGATACTACTTTAATTACTTTCAAATTATTTTTGTATTGAACACTCTTCAAATCATCCACAGTATCTCTTCAATGCACATGTCACCTACTTCGAACTGCACTGGACTTACAATCTCCATGAAGATATCCTATGATGCATTTTCCACACATGGACCTTCTGAATTCTTATCCCCTCCAGGGCTTCATTTTTAAAATGTAATCATTGCTTGCATGTATAGAGTTATCTTCTTTTTGCAAAAACTTTGCATTTTCCATGTTAACCTGTTTTCTCTAATTTGATGATTTTCTTTCTTTCTTTCTTTCTTTCTTTCTTTCTTTCTTTCTTTCTTTTTTTTTTTTTTTTGGACAGGGATTTGCTTCCTTCAAGCATAGGGATATGCTACTTCCTTTTAAGACTAGTACCCCTGATGTTGCTAACTAGTACACTCAAAGGCACACATCAGAGTCTTCTTCTCCTCTTATCTAATAGGAAATGATTTCCTTCTTTCTTCTTCTTTTTTAAATCTAGTATAACAGCAATGTACTTTTATGTATGTACCGAAGGGGAAAAATGATGACAGTTATTACTCTGATTCAGGCTATATAATTTGATCTCCTCAATCAGAAAAGATTGCAAAGCTGATGCCAGCATCTTTTAGATTTCTCACATGACTAGTTGTTCAAAGATATTTATTTCTGAGTTTATTTTTCTCTATGTGTGCCTGTGTTTTATGTTGGAGCAAGCAACTGCAGCTATTGTCACGGGTCCATCAACAATATTTATTGGTGCCTCTTGTGAGCTCAGTATTTTCTAGAGGTTGATAGGGAAACAGAATAAGTATCAGACACACTCCTTGCCCTGAACACACTGACAATATAGTCAAAGAATTAAGATTAATGTAAAGGACAGAAAGGAAGCAGACCCAAACATTGCCTAACTAAGAAATTTCTTACACTGTGTAGAAGATATAATTTTTTTTTCAGAGATGACATTAAGCCATTGCCTCTGTAAATACTCTACATTTAATTCTTGAACTTGTTTTGATGCAATTTTCTGATGATGGAACTAAATAAAGATCAAAGGAATTAAAGAAATTGATTTAGGTTGCATTGCTTGTAAGTGGCAGTTTGGAGTTCACCCTGGCTCAAAATCTGTCTACCAGTGTCTTGAGGGAAGTTTAGGATTAGAGTAGACAAGGAAAGCTTTGTGGATGCAGCCATGCCAGTAATAATAATAGCTACGGTTGATTGTGTGTTGAGTGACTGGAACTCTACTAAACATGGTCTTAACTATTTCTATCCATACACCCATGGGATAAATGTTTTGAATCCCTATTTACAACTATAGAAACTGAAGATCAGGGACATTAAGTAACTTTACCAGTGGCCCATGAGTGACAGAGTTGGGATTTGAAACAATGTTCTCTAGCTCCAAAAGCAGTGCTCTCTACCCGTAATGTAGAGATGAATAATTGGGAAATTATTGAGTAGTTTCAGCTAGTGGCCAGAAGCAGGGTATCAGTGATCTTTAAGGAGAGGGCAGGATGTCAGGATATCAGGGTGCATATTGTAAGATAGAGCTCAATAGGAAGTTGAAAATAGCTCTGATGTCTTCAGCTAGGACAACCAACGTGATGCTGGTTACCAACTGAACTGCTGTAGGAGGAACAACAGTAATTGTGAAGGGGCAAAGATCATTTTTAGTTTTAGTAATGTCAGTTTTAAAGCTGCTGCTTAGATATTTGTAGGACATTGGGAAATCAAGGTTTGAAACCCAGAGAAACTTTCAGACTTAGAGATGAGTAGAAAAGTCAATAATTTAAGTCATCTGAGGTGATTAAGATACTCAGAGAAGTAAAGATTAAGAAAGGGAGCTAAAAAAACTGAGAATGAAAAATTGGAGAGGCAGTAGGAGAATCAGAAAAATGGTATCCTGAAGCAGAAGGGGGTTTTCTAGAAGATGGGCATCAGCAGTGCCAAGTACTTCAGAAAGAGGTCTGATAGAACAATAACTGAAGAGGGTTTTGCAATAAGGTGTGGTCAGCGATTCCATGGGAAGGTTTGTGTGTTTCGTTTTGTACATGGGGGAACTATGAGCATTTTGAAGCTTATTTTAGATAAATTACTGGACTGAATGGAGTAGCCAGGCTCTGCACAACCCCAGGTCGAATTGCAGTGTACATACGGGATAGCCACACTTGACTTCCTGAGCAGAAATCTGTTAGTGTAATAAAAGCAAGAAGCCATTTAATTTCTCTGCTTACAGCAAAGTCTACTCATACTACTCACCATGAGTAAAGAAACCCTTAATTTGTCCCTCTAGTGCAGAGAGCAGTGATTGCTCATCAGCGTGGAGGAATTCAGGGGTGAAAGCCATCCTGCTAGAAGCCATGAGCTACCAGCTATCCTAGTGATAAATGCTCCCTGTGACTGCTGAGAGTGGTAAATATGTCAGAGTCCCTAATTAGCTCAGCACTGGGTCTGCAGAATTACCAATTCCAGGGCTCTGCTTCATTTACTTGGCATTAATACTTTCAGAGGTAAGCATCTTTTTAGTGGGACAGATGGACTCTTATGACCTGGGTGGAAGCAGTGGCTTATTCATTGGAGGGTAGCCTCATCACAAGGCCCCATATGGTCAACTCTCTCAGGGATCTGGGAGAAAAATAGGGGAAGAACCAACCAGAAGGGATAGATCTCTCTCCCTCTCTCTCTCTATCTCTCGTTTTAAAATTCAGCTTTACTGAGGGATAATGGACACAATTGTAGGATATTTAAAGTGTCTATCATATCATCTTCAGTTGCTTTCACCAGTGGTTTGTGGTTTCCGGAGTACAGGTCTTTCACCTCTTTGGTTAAGTTCATCCCTAGGTATTTTATTCTTTGTGGTGCAATTGTAAAATGTAGTTGTTTTCTTAATTACTTTTTCTGCTACTTTGTTATTAATGTATAGAAATGCCACTGTTGGGAATCCTTGGTGGCTCAGCGGTTTAGCACCGCCTTCAGCCCAGGACGGCATGATCCTGGAGTCCCAGGATTGAGTCCCACATCAGGCTCCCCTGCATGGAGCCTGCTTCTCCCTCTGCCTGTGTCTCTGCCCCTCTCTCTGTGTCTTTCATGAATAAATAAATAAAATATTTAAAAATAAAAAAAGAATGCCACTGATTTCTGGGTATTAATTTTGTATCCTGCAACTTTACTAAATTCCTTTATTACTTCTAGTAGTTTTGGGGTGGAATCTGTGCATGGGTGTATAGTAGCATGTCATCTGCAAATAGTGACCATTTGACTTCTTCCTTACCAATGTGGATGCCAAGCCATTTCCCAGAGCTAGGCAGGAAATCTTTGAAGAGATTCCTATGTTGGGGAGGCTCTCATCTGCCTAGAGACTTTGGTTATGGACTCCTTTTCAGAATCCAATCATATTGACTTATCTATCTCCCTAGGAAAATGAACATTTACACGTTAAAAAAAATCAGAATACTCCTGAACTTACCCTCAAGTCTGGTCAGAAACCTTTCATCTAAAAGATTAAGATATAATCCTTTCAAGTAGTGATATAACCAAACAAAACCTTTAAACTGAAACTTAGCTTTCAGAAGTCTCTGGTAACACAGAAAGAGTGGCTGGCCTGGGGCTGTTCTTCCTGTCTTTGGAGAAAGGATGATTGTATTCAGAATGCTAGGTCCTATAAATCATAGTATTTATGTAGAGTCTAGAGTCTAGACAAGTTATAGAGCAAGATATAAAGAATGAGGCAATTCTCCCCAATTATTTTCCCAGTATTTGGCTCCCAGTAGTCAGATTTCAGTTATCAGTATATTTTTTATTGATACTTGGATTGGCTCATTTATTTATAGCAGGTGGGAAAAGGCTAGTGTTGAGTTCTAGGCTCATCTCCCAGAGTAATGAGGCAGGTGGTATTGGATAATGGCCTAGCCTCAGGTAATGCCTGATATCTAAGGACTATGCCTTGGTTCTCAACGTTGGCTGCACATTAGAATTACTTATTACATGAAACATAACAATACCAGGCCAAATTTAAGGCCAATCAGATCATAGTCTCTGGGAGTGAGGAACAGATATTGGTATCTTTCAAAAGCATCCCAAGCAAGTCTAGTCTACATTTAGGGTTGACAGTCACTGGATTGAGGCAAATTAGATGGCGGTATGAATAAGATCAAGGAAGGGAAAGTGGCAGGATATCCCCACCGGTGAGGCCCATGGAATTATGGGAAATCTGTAGCAAATAATCAATGAAGCCAGTTGATTTAAATTCTTGGTTATCAATTGTATTTATAAGCAAGTTTTTACTCCTTAAGAGGGAATCTGCTATAGTAACACAAAATCCTAGATCTGAGGGTCTTAAGGCATAGAGTGATTGTCTCATAGGGCTTTAATGCAGTAGTAATGTTTTCAAGATTGGGACAAATAATAAGAGTTATTGAGAGAGGAACTTTAGGGAAGAAAAAGCCCATTTTTAAAAGCGGTTGTACACTCATTTGGTTCATATCTCAAAACTCACAAAAGGGTAAAGAATGCAAACCTCACTGTCCTCTGTTCCTAGCAGTTCAATTTCTCTGACTTGGAAGCAGTCAGTCTTCTGTGTCTATTAGTTCACTCTTACATAAGCAATGTCCCCTTCCTCATTTTCTTTCTTTCTTTTTTTTTTTATTTACTTATGATAGTCACAGAGAGAGAGAGAGAGAGGCAGAGACACAGGCGGAGGGAGAAGCAGGCTCCATGCACCGGGAGCCTGATATGGGATTCGATCCTGGGTCTCCAGGATCGCGCCCTGGGCCAAAGGCAGGCGCCAAACCGCTGCGCCACCCAGGGATCCCCCCTTCCTCATTTTCATACATATGGCGTCGTATAAATGATATGCACACTATCCCACATTTTACTTTTCTCTCACTAAATATTATACTCTGAGGAACTGCTTATGTTTTAACAAGTCTCAAGTTTAGATGTTGCATGCCCAAACTTTCATCCCTTAGTAAAGGCACAAGGCATGTAGTAGGAACTTAACAAATGCTATTGCCAATTTCATCACGCTTCCAGAATAAACCAGCCAGCACTGCTGCACCTGTCTGCTGAAATTAAATTCAGAACTAGTCTGTAAGGGATGTTGCTGTCTTCACCTTAGAACTGCAGTACAAACATGCCTTCGGTGATGTTCTCAGAAGTAGTGTTCAAAAAGAGACCAGATGTATTTCTAATCCTGCCACAAAAAGAGGCAAAAACTTCAGTTGACTCAGAAATTTGTATGTCAACGTCCGAGAAATGACAAGTAGCTTTGACACCAAGCCTTTGGATAAACCAAAATCAAAGGATTAATAAAGCAAATGATTTCTTGCTAAAAGATCTAACTCTAGTGCGTAAGCTTGTCTTAGTCTTGGTAAATTGTTGTCTTTCATTATTTTCCATTGAACCTCAGGATGGATTATGTGAGAAGTTGAGACGTCACCTGGTTTTCTAACTCACTATCTATTGTCTCTGGTTGCTTCAAACTAACACACTGAATCATAAGTGGTAGAAAATTATGTATGCAACTTAATCTTCAGGTATTTGTCTCAGTTTCTATGCTTTGCACCATCGCTAAGTACATTATAAACATTAGCAGTTGCTGTCTTGTAAGTCTCTGATATTAAAAATTCACGATCTATAACAGCTGAGCGCTTAGAATCCCTGCTTCACCATTGTAGGGATTGCTTTTTGCTTCTATTTTCTGGGCAGCAGTGGACACTTTAGCCTTAGTTTGGGGAAAGGGAATGAGAACACAGGTCAATTTGGTAATAAATAAACAAACCAATTTAAGTTTTTGTTATTGTTACCTTTTAGCCGCATTACTGCTTTCGGTGTGTATGTTTGTTAAAAATCCCTACAATTTTAGAATCTTCCTACTTTTCAGTTGAATAGTGTTTGGGCTGTTGCTCCTCACTGAATATGCAAGTTCTGGAATCAAAGTCATTTTCTCCAAGCAACTCAGCGTGGTTAGTGTGCTATTGGTCATTTTTAAACAGTATTGTAAAATAATAATGCCTGTGCATGCATGCATGTGTGTGTGTGTGTACACAAGCTTATATATGTATGGGAGAGCAGAGAAGAGTGTTTAATAAAATCAATAAGCCATTGAGTCACTAAATTCTAAAATAGTGAAACACAGCATCGAATGATCCTGTGGGAATGGACAATAAGATGCAAAAATCTGAACCTTTCTGAGCTCAAGGAATTTACAAAGGAATATGGTGCAATTATATACATCACTTCCATTAGTGTCCTAATAGAAATGCTATGTTATCATGATTTTCATGCTAAAAAATATTGATGAAAATGTATTTGCTGTGGGTCAGAATTGCAACAGTAATAATCATATTATTTATAAAAAGGTACAAGAGAGTTTTTATTATTTCTAATAATGTTTAAGCCGTCATTATCATTAGACATAATTAATTGAAGTCCATTATAAAATCCATTAATTTTTTCCTCCATATAGGTAGTCATTATGGTATAGCATTTTGTTATGACACTAATATCACCCTTTAGTGAGTGTATTATCTTTGTCCCATGACACCGGAACTGTAGTGAACTCAATTCCAATTGCCTATAAAATATCTTTCTTCAGTAGAGGTCAAACTACTTTAAAATATTATCTCAGTGCTTTTAGCTTATCGAGGAAATATTGGAAAAGTGATTTATTCTTATTCAGCAGGCATGAAAATGGCAGCATAGACAGGGAAAGTCAATTGCATAAGGTCAGTTAATAAATCATCTTTATGTGGGTGAGATCAAGTTTCTGAAGTCACAATCTAGTACACCAGGGACTGAACAGTGCCTAAGACAGATCGAAAAAGTAAAAGTCAAATGTTTACCTCACTTGGTTCAAAAGAACAAAAGTACTCGTTCATTTTAGACTGATGTGCTCAAGGCTTCAAAATTTGTAAGTCAAGTTATGTACATGAGTTGCTAGATTATATCTGGCAGCTTTTTATACTATATCAACATGTTGATTATTCTATTACCATGTGATAATGGAATTAAATTGAAATAAAGTATTTTGGGATAGTTGTGATAATAAAAATGAATTTCTAGTTGCAATAAATTCTTTGGTTTTAAAAATAGAGAAAAAGCAGCAGGATATAAGAAAGAGGTTATATTTTAAAAAACATAATTACATGAAAGAATATTAAAGGTAGTCATTTAAAAAAAAGAAAGTACAAACTAATAATGACCTGTCAAAGATCCAAGTAGAAGTAGATAGTGAATCTAAATTCATGAACAACCTCTTTTTATCCTTTCATTTATTCTTCTCTGTTTGGAGAGACATCTCAGTTTGCCATCAGCAACTTCTTTTCTCTTTTTAACTTATTTATCAGTGTTTCCCAGGTGTGTTTTCCAGAATATAAGATCCATGAGATGTTCATATAGGGAGTGTGGACAGAGAAGTTTAGGAAATACTACATATATAGTAACTCATCTTTTGGGAATGCCTGATGTTCTTTAACACTTTTAAGTATTCAAGAAATGGTCCAAAATCAGAGATCCGTTTTCCTTTATTATCTCAACCCCTTCCAAAAGAATTTGATTGTTTTTATATAACATATATTAACATTCCAGGCACCTTGCTTTAGAATCAAAGGAAAAAGTAGCGGTAATGAGATTGGATTAAGGAATGAGGGGATATGGCTGGGCGACCATAGATTTTATGGAACACTTAGAATTTTTGCAGAATCACTGATTTATTTATGTTATGCTCATTTTCTACTTTAAAGAAACACCAATTGAAAAATGCTTTAGGGGAGCTTGGTGGCTCTTTTGGTTAAGCCACCGCCTCTTGATTTCCGCTCAGGTCATGATCTCTGAGCGTTGTGAGATCCAGCCCTGTGTCCGGAATTAAATTGGGCATGAGCATGGAGGCTGCTTGGGATTCTCTTTCTCCCTCTGCCTCTGCCCCTTCCCACAGTGTGCGCTCTCTCTCTCTCTCAAAAAAAAAAAAAATTGTTTGTGTCTTTTTGATTATAAAATTGCTAGATTTTTATTCATGAATTTTCCATTGAATATGTAAAATGTCGTTTTGAGGCTATAGGAAACATACATTTGGAAATATCTTACTGAATTTTTTTAAGTCATAAGAGTTGTTTTCCTTGGAATGAGGCATTTAATTGAAAAAAGTTATTGTTCAGAAATTACTGTGATCCCATATATTTCTGTCTTCTCAAACACTTTGAGAATTGTTACTGTCACTTCTTTTTTTAAGATTTTATTTATTTATTTTGAGAGAGAGAGTGAGTGAGCTGGGGGAGGGGCAAGGAAAGAGGAGGGGAGAGACAATCTCGGGCAGACTATGCACTGAGCAGGGAGCCCAATGCAGGGATCGATTTCAGGACCCTGAGATCATGACTTGGGCCGAAGTCAAGAGTCCACCACCTAACAGACTGAGCCCCATTCTTGTCACTTTTAAAAATAATTAGGAAGAAAAGTGTTAAAGTCAGAAATGCATAACAATCATACTTCTCATTTAGTCTATCACCCAAAACAATGTATTTCATTTCTTGGCTAACAGAAGACTGTTTTATGTTATTAATTTGATTGTGATATATAGTTCCTGTCCTTTATCTTTGAGAAAACTTAAGAAGGGAAAAATGGCAAATTGAAAAGCTTTTAGGATGATGTAATGGAGCAAATGGCCTCTCTGAAGCCTGGGCGTTTGGTGTGTTTTATTTATGATAGCACATAGGGCTATTTTAAAACTAAGATTTGTTGAGAACCCCACTTTATTAATATCGCTGTGTTAAATGTATAAGTATTGAACTGTCAATGAAATATGAGACATTTTACCCAGTGACATTTTAAATGAATCTCATTGTAGGGGAAGCCTGTGGGAACACCAGATGCTGGCGCTTATTTCCGTGTGCTCGCAGAGCATGGAGTAGCTGCCTTGTTTACAGCGCCGACTGCAATTAGAGCCATCCGTCAACAGGACCCTGGGGCAGCCTTGGGGAAGCAGTACTCTCTGACAAGGTGAACTTGGGATGCACAGGGCAAATTACATTAAAAACTGCAATCAGAATGAACAACTGAACATTGTACATTTTTTTTGGCACTGCCATACCCCTATGGAAAGAGCCAAAAGATTCTGAATGTTATTAGGAATGACTGTTCTAAACATAGCTTTGAATTAGAATTTTAACTCTACTGTGAATATGTTTTAATACCATATTGTGTTTATTTCAGTTCAAATCTTACCAAAATACTTCCCCTTTTTAAACCACCAGGCTTATATTTTCCTTAAAGTAAAATCCTGACTACGACTTCAGATGCATTTACACACACACACACACACACACACACACACACACACACACATATATATATCTTTTGAAAACAGAATAGTAGTGTAAATAGCAGGAAAATATTATGTGATTTCATGTATACAGATAAAATGTGAAAATTATCGTCCAAACTACTGTTGTTGAAAGAGGAGGGGAGATTATTTTTCTCTTGTTTTGTAATAATATTCAAAGATAATTATAGCAATTTGTATCTTCAAGGCAGTCAATTCGTATTGAACCTCTTTGAAATTGGTCACTGCTATCATAAACTAAAAGAAGGAATTTGAAGTGTCTTCAGGTCAAAAAATGGGTTTGGATTATTGTTTTGAATTTTTAAGTTAAATGCCAAGTATTATGAATTTTATGTTGTTCAAAGAAGGAGTTAAAATAGATTTCATACTTCGATTGCAGGTGTAAAGCAAGAAGCTTTCAGTTTGGATAGTCAGTAGGTTTGTTTTTGGTCCTTGCCCTATATTTTTATTTTATGAAAAATTAGGTTTGGATTTACATAAAATTTTACCTATAATCTAGAGAGTACAGCCATTAAAATAAAAGCGCTCATAAAATGAACCTCCTATTACAATATTTCTACTCGCCCCCATTTTGTTCCTTCATTTACTACATTTCAATTTTATTTTTCCCATTTCAGCCAAAAGGATGGAAAAGTAGATTTTGGTACCAGTATCTTAGGCTGTGTATAGTCTCCATGTCTTGGACAGTCCCAGGGAATTTTGAAGAAGCTGAGATTGTAGTTCCTCGCACTGTCTCTTTACTAACAAATGCTTTCTGATAACACTGTGTGAAGTTGTGTGACTGGCAAGCTAAGGTCTCTCTCATTTGCTACATCTTTTTTTCCCCATTTGTGCATGGGTTTTAGATGTTATCCATTACTGTGAAGGCAGGAACCTTTTCTAATTGTCCTAATATATAAAGCGCCTGATAGTACTGAATGCCCATTAAGCCATCAATTTTTTTCAAACTAATACTAAATGAGATTTTAGTGTAAGAGAAATTTCAGGGGATTCCCAGGTGGCTCAGCGGTTTAGCACCACCTTCGGCCCTGGGGTGTGATCCTGGAGACCTGGGATCAGGTCCCACATCGGGCTCCCTGCATGGAGCCTGCTTCTCCCTCGGCCTGTGTCTCTGCCTCTCTCTCTCTATCTCTCTCTCTCTCTCTCTCTCTCTCTCGAATAAATAAATAAAATCTTAAAAAAAAAGGAGAGAAATTGCAGTAAGTTCCCCCTGGTAATGCCCTTCTGTCTTTAGGCACCTAAATTACTCATGATGGTGGGCACATATGTTTTTAATAGATGTTTAATGATGTAGACTCTGCAGATACCCTCAATTATTCAAGTTACTACTGTTAATAGATGAACACATTTCCTGATAACCTACTATGTGCCAGGTATAAGCAGTTTCTCTTACTCAGTCATCACAATAAGTAGGAACTGTGATTATCCTCATTTTCCAAATGTGTAATATTAGGACCAGAAGGTTTGCAAAACTCTTTAGAAAGAAACTAACTAAGGCAATCTGACAAGGGCTCACTTTTTTTTTTTTAAGATTTTATTTTTTTATTCATGAGAGACAGAGAGAGAGAGAGAGAGGCAGAGACACAGGCAGAGGGAGAAGCAGACTCCCTGTGGGGAGCCTGATGCAGGACTCGATCCCAGAACCCTGGGATCATGCCCTGAGCCAAAGGCAGACGCTCAACCACTGAGCCACCCAGGCGTCCCAGGGCCCACATTCTTAACACAGACATTCTTCTTACGAGAGGTAAATTAAGAAACTAACTTGATCCAGGGATTTTTGTTGTTTGTGGGATAAAGGTTTTTACTTCTTATTTATTTGTTGCCTATTCAAATAATACTTTCACTGAACTTCTGTAACAGATTCTCACCAGTGAACTAAGGGAATATTAGAAAGAGAAGGGATCTCAAAAACCCAACTATCCGATTTTAAAAACAAGATAACCAAAGTCCAGAAGAGTTAGAATAAAGACCAGGAGTCAAGTCGTTTCACACAACTATACCTTTCATTTCATATCTACGTTCAGGACTTTTCATACTTACTTAGTGATCGGACATTGACTAGATATTATGAGAGCAAACTCATGATTTATCCATAGAGCTTGCTTCTCTCTTCTCTTATAGGACATTTCAAATCATGAAATGGTATTTTTCAAATGCATTAGATATCTCATCAAAGATTGTTTTGTAATAAATTTGGAGATTTGCCAAATATTTTCGCTCCCAAAGCAAATTTCAAAAGGTCTTCTGAAATAGGGAGCAAAGCAGAACTAGAAATTCATTTTATTATAGACGATTAGAAGTCAGGAAAACAGGGGATCCCTGGGTGGCGCAGCGGTTTGGCGCCTGCCTTTGGCCCAGGGTGCGATCCTGGAGACCCGGGATCGAATCCCACATCAGGCTCCCGGTGCATGGAGCCTGCTTCTCCCTCTGCCTGTGTCTCTGCCTCTCTCTCTTTCTCTCTGTATGACTATCATAAATAAAAAAAATAAAAACTAAAAAAATAAAATCCAACAGAAATATTTAAAAAAAAAAAAAAAAGAAGTCAGGAAAACAGATGAGAGGTCATCCGGGGTAATCCTTTCATCTCACAATTGAGAAAATGTTGCCACGAAGAGGTGAAGTGCCATTCCCGGGATGACAGAGCTACCCTCTGCAAAGCTGAGACGAGGCCGTACAGTGTGGTATAGTTAAGATTCTCGCTCTGAAGTTAGACACACTGGGTTCAAGTCTACCCCTTACCGGTTGTGTGACCTCAAGAAAATTACACAGCCTCTCTGTTCTGTTTGCTGTTTTTCTTCTTTTTGCTCTCCTCCCTCTCCAATCTCCCTCCTCCTCCTTCCAGAATAGAAGTACAGTGATAGTACAAGAATATAATGAAACTAAAAGGCATATAATGCAGGTAAAACACTTGGAACAGCTCTTAACATAGACTGTCATGGCTGTTATTATTATTTTTTTGCTTCCTTATGTCCTGCTCTTCTTCACCACATCATGGTGATTTATTTTCCCATGATCTTCTAGTTCAATCTTAATCAAGATAGAAAAATTCAGTTCTGCTGCTTCCATTCAATGTATCACAGTACCTAATACTCTGATGCAACCCTTCTTTTTCAGTTGCATAATAATGAGCGATAATACAAAAAAAGAAAAAGCAGAGCGCCAGAGATGAGTTCAAAAATAAACATATCAGGGATTGGAAATAGACTAGATCTGAAAAATAATAAGCATGGCTGAAGGCTTGCTAGGTGTACAAGCAGGCGTTGGCAGCATAGTGGAGACTCAGTGTTCCCCTGTTTTGATTGTGGAGTCAGAGTCAGCTCAGTGCTTGAACATGCAGTGGGTTGTTACACCTCACACATGAAAGGAGATTGATGATAATGGTGAGAGGGTGTTTTCTGGGACTTACAGCAAGCTTTGGTCTAGAGGTCTGAATGAGACAGAGAACAGCCCAGCGACTGGAGACTAAATTAAAGTGCCCACCTGCTGTTCTAGAATAGGATCTGTGATATCCTGAGTATCACTGTGTGTTAATAATTCTGGACCATCACTGTGGCATTGGATCACTGGGGGATAGCTACATCGCCCACAAACCTATTGGACAGAGAAGGTGAACACAGGACAGGGAGCAAGAGATAAAAATAACAATGAAGGACTTCTTTTTCTTCTACTTAAGACACTAGTATAGGAGCAGGGATCAACAAACACACTAATGAAGATGAATAAAGGATCACATTGCTATGGAAACCTGATTTACAGGGAAGGTGACTTAACAAATAAGTGGAAGAAGGATAGACCCTTAAATAAATTGGTGCTGCAACAACTAGCTATATATATAGAAAAAAAAGGAGTTCTCTACCATATACACTACACAGAAATAAATTTCAGCTGGATTCAAGGCCCTATAATTGTAAAACAAAGAATTAATACCTTCAAAAGAAAATGGATAAGTATTGTAATATATTTTAGTAGGGAATGACCATTTAAAGCATAAATCACAAATCATTAAGGAAAATATTGATGAGATTTCCTACATTAAAAGGAACAATCGCCGACCAAAAGAATAAACAAACTTAAATGATGAATTATTCACCCAGGAAGATATTTGCAACATGTATAACCATTAAACAATTAGTGTACAGAAGATATAAAGAACTCCTACAAATCAATAAGAAAACACACAATCCAATAGACAAATGGGCAAAGGATATGGACAGTCAGTTCATGGAGAAGACTAGGGTAGTCTAAAACATTAAAAGGTCCTCAATCTTATCAATAAACAGAGAAATAACGTTTTATTCCCATCATATAGGCAAAAGTTAAAATATCTAACGGTGATATTCACTTGCAGGTTACAAAACAGCAGAATGGTTTTTACACTACTATGGAGACTGTAAAGTGGAAATAACTAGCAATATTAGATGCTCCACATACTCTATATGCCCCATGACAAACCTGTATTAATATGGAGGGATGAAAATGAGAAACTCACAAATGTGACCAACAAACCATGTACTTTGAAGGTTCTTAACAGGTTTGTTTCAAAATGAAACAAACTATAAGCAATTACTTGTATAGTAAAAATGTATTGGAAAATAAATTGTCTACTACAGTGTATTAATTCAACAGGATAGTTAGAAGTGGAAATCAACCAGAACTTCAGGTATTAGCATGGATAAATGCCAAAAGCATAATGCTGAGTTTAAAAAGAAATTGAAAATTGATGGTTTCCCTTACATACAGTAAGAGAACTTTGAAAAATTACAAAAGCCTTATTTTCTATACAAATAGTAAAAAAAAAAAATGAATGGGAATGAAAACCTCTGAGTAATTCTGGTTACCTCTGAGGCTGGGATGGTGAAGAGATTTAAGTAGAGGTTGGAGAGAACTCAGTTGAATCAATAATATTTTATTTTCTAAGTGACATAAATATGACAGAATGATAAAACTAGGAATTATGCATAAAACTGGGCAGTTTGCACATAATAAGTCTACTGTATTATCATCTACTCTTGTCCTGTTTTTCAGGGAAGTTAGAAATCTCATAATGAAAACTTTCTCATTTTGTTTATGCTCTCCTTTGACATGAAATCTGTGAACCACTTTGGCAAATCAAGGATGTCATACTATGGGTGTGTATTCATGAGTGGGAGAGGAGGGCGAGGGTATCAAGTGCACATGCTGTGCTCCTCCTCTCTTCCTTTGGTCCAACAGCTGCACAAACCTAAACAAATAACTTTCCTACTTCAGTGACCACCAATACTAAAATTTAAATGAATAAGAAAACCCACTCACAGAAACAAAATTTCTTCAGAAAATTATCAATCCTTCTTTTTCAAAAACTTTCAGAGATATCCTACATCTGATTCACTGCTCCAAGTACGTGGTCTTCTGAGTCTCAAGTGACAATGACCATATGTCAACTATCTTTGGGTTTGTGATGGGTTGCAGATGAGCAATTCAAATATCCAGCTTTTGTTATTGTTTCTTTTTAAAGACTTAGGTGCCAGTTATCACCATGGTAGTCAAATCAGAAAAGGAAATCATTTAAAGCCATTATTGAAGTGAAGAAGTAAAATTGTAATAATTTATGCAAGATAGAAAAAATACTACATATCTTACTTATTGTATTTTAGGTTTTTTTTAAGATTTATTTATTTATTTCTTCATGATAGAAAGAGAGAGAGAGAGGTAGAGACACAGGCAGAGGGAGAAGCAGGCTCCATGCAGGGAGCCCGATGAGGGACCCGATCCCAGGACTCCAGGATCTCGCCAGAGCTAAACCGCCGAGCCACCCAGGGATCCCCTCACTTATTGTATTTTAAAGCTTACTGCTTTTTTTCTTTTTCTTTCTTTTTTTTTTTTTTTTTTTTTTTTGAGATTATTTATTTGAGAGCAAGAGGGAGAAAGAGAACATGAGCAGGGAGGAGGGGCACAGGGAGAGGGAGGAGCAGATTCCCACTGAGCAGGAAGCCCGATGCAGACTTGATTCCAGGACCCCAGGATTATGGCCTGAGACGAAGGCAGATGTTTAACCAACTGAGCCACCCAGGCACCCAGTTTATTTAGTTTTTTCATATTTCATTGGCCATTTGAAGATTCTCTTTTGTGAAATGTTTATCCAAATCTTTGGCACATTTTAATTTTCTTTTTCTTGTTGATTTGTAAGACTTTTCATAGCCTTTTGGTCTAAGTTCTTCATTAACTATATGTATTACAAATAATATTCATCTTGTGATTTGAATTTATGTTTCACTTAATGCTGACTTTTGCTAAAGAGATACTTCTTTTCATCAATATTTTTTCTGTATGGTTCATGCTTTTTTAAGTCCCACTTAAGACATTTTACCTATTCGAATATCAGAAGTTATTCCTCTGTGTCATTTTCTAGAAGCTTTATTGTTTTACCTTTCATATAATCTACATGGTTTGATTTTTGTGCATAGCATGAGGTAAGGGGGTCAAGATTCATTTTTTTACTCTGTGTGTATCCAAAAAGTTTTATTCATTTAAATGGCCATCCTTTCCTACTGTTCTGTATGCCACTTTTGTCATAAAAGTATCCGTAAATCCTTCTTTGTTTCTTGCTTCAATTCTGTTTCATTGATTGGCTAATTGCCTATATTTGTGCAACTCTCACACTGTCTTTGTCACTAACAGGTCTTAATATCCAGTAGTAATAGTAACAGCAATACATCCATCTGTTCTTTGCTCTTTAATCTTGACCCACTGTATTTCCACACATGTTTTAGTGTCAGCCTATCAGTTTATACACACACGTGCACACACAGAGACAAAACTAGAATTTTGAGATTACCTTGAATTTATAGATTGATATGATAAAAACAGGTATCTTAATATTGGGACTTCCAAATCATAATTATAGTATATCTCTTAATTTATTAAGGCATTTAATTTATCTAATTAGCTCTTTTGTTTATTGTATAAAAGATATATGTTTTCTTAAATTTATTTTAAGAAATTTTTAAATTTTTACTATCAATTACAATTGATATCCAATGTTATATTAGTTTCAGGTATACAATATAGTGATTTAAGAATTCTGTACATTTCTCAGTGCTTATCATAAGTGTACTCTTGATCCTCTTTATCTATTTTACCCAGCCCCCCATAAATAATGGATTCAATTTCATTTGATTCAAATTGCTTCTTAAATTTGTGACTTGATGGCTTTCATTATTTTTATAAACTTTTATCCATTATCCTTTCAAATATTGCTTCTATCTAATTTTTCCCTTCTTAAACATTGAAACTTTAAGGACACATGTAAGAACTTCTTAAGATATTACTTATATCTCATAGACTATGTTTTTTCTCCTTTATCTTTTTCAGTTGCAGTTTGGTTATTCTCTTTTAATGTATATTTTGGGTTTTCAATCTTCTCTTCAGTTGTACGTAAGCTTTCAGTTTCTAAGTTTATGTTTTTGCATCTTTTAGTTCAAAGATATTTATTTCATTCTTCATTATAATTTCCAGTTCTTGGCTGATATTATACAAATATTTCATTGTCACATTTAGTTACTGTAAAGTCTCTAATAACAAGAATATCTGATTTTCTCTGTGATTTTTTTTCTGTTGTCTATTTTTTCCTTTGCACGTTGGTCATACGGCCTTCTATCTTCATAGACCATTGTGTGTTACTTTGATACTCTAGAGTTGTTAAGGTCCCATGGAGTAATTCCTATTTCAGCACGCAGTTAGCATGAGGGAAGATCACTTTGACCCAATTAGGGATTTAGCTGACTTGAAGCTAGACTTCAGTATTTAAGAAGGCTAGTTTCATCCCAGTTTCTCTGTATTGTTAGGATATAAATCTTCAGGCATTTCAACTGAAACCTTGAGTGTTTCACACAAACCCCTTTTCCATTGTGGGTCTTGCACTCCAGTTTTCCCTTCCCAAGAAATTGTGATGGCAGGAAATGCTGTTCGTTTCCTAAGCCTCTCAGACACAAGTTTTTCTTCCATTTCTCTGCGTTTCAACCACTACTTGCTTTGGCGTATATAAAGGGGGCAAAGCAGCAAGTCTATGTCAGATATCTCTACATTTTTTTCTTTGGGATCTTAATGCTTCCAGTGCTCATTACCCTTGTAGTTCTCTGATACCTTAAAGAGATGTTTCTTTCTTTCTTTCTTTTTTTTTTTTACATTGTCTAGCTTTTCTGGTTGTGTTTGAGAGAGAGATTGCTGGACAAATGCTGGTAGGTCCTTGACAGAGTGACAGATGCATGTGTAATACTACCACTAGTGTCTTTACATTTTAAAAGTGAATTCTAGTGGGGAGCAAGTGGAGGAAAATAGAATGAAGGAAGGATAGAGATAACCTCAGGGACACTGGTGGCAAAAAGTAATGATGTTCTGTGAACTAGGAGTTGATGAGGCATTGCTAAAAAATCTATTTTTATTTAACTTCTTTTGGCACAAGTGAAGAGTAATTTTAACTTGTTTGGTAGTTTATGGAGCTTGAAAGAAATATTCATTTTGGTTTTATTCTGTTCCTAATTTATTACCTAAAAATTCTTCATCAGAATTTAGCTTTTTATCCATTTCTGTGCAGTTTCCTTTTTATTTGGGACTAAAATTAATTTGACAATATTACCATTTTTTTGTTTCTCTTGGCTTAATTTTCAGCTTCATTTGAGTCTTGAATTCTACTCAATTTTTTATAGAATTGAGGAAAGGAATACAGGCTTCATCCCTATTAATCCCCTCAACTTCTTTTCTACTCTGGATATTGTATATTATAATTTTGTTTACGTTTTTAGTATTATGGGTTTGGAATTAAATTCATCTTCCCATGTGTTACTATCATCAGGACAGTATCCACATATTTGTCCATCATAATCTAGGACAGCACTATCCAAATAAAACTCAGTTCTGCAATATGGTAGGGACTAGGCATATGTGACTGTCGAACTCTTGACAAGAGGATAATCCTATGATGACATTGATATTTTTACTTTTTAAAATTTTAACTAATTTAAAATTTAAGTATCCACATAGAGCTAGTAGCTACCATATTATACAGTGCAGATAGAAGACTTATGTAATTAACTTAGGTAAATTTATCTCCAGAATCCAAATTACTGCACAAGAATGGCTAATTTTAACATTTATAATTTTTTAAGGATTTTATTTATTCATTTAGAGAGAGATAGAGAGTGTGAGTGGGGAGAGGGGCAGTGGGTATAGAGAATCTCAAGCAGACTCAGTGCATTGAGTGCAGAGCTGACATAGGGCTCAATCCCATGACTCTGAGATCATGATCTGAGCTGAAATCAAGAGTCAGTCACTTAACTGACTGAGCCACCCAGGCGCGCCATTATAAAATGTATTTTTAAAGAAAAGTTGTTAAAATATTTTAATATGGGGCATTTATCTCTTCATATTAATAAAATGGCAGTCATTAATGAGAAATTTAACTGTTAAGTGATTTTACTATTCTTTTTTTGCAAGCCATAAAATGTCTTTTAAAAAATAAGACCTCTTATGCTCTTATGTATGAGTTTATCTTTAATTTATCTTATAATTTATCTTTAAGTTATAGATTTATACTAATTTTTTTTTCTTTCAGTAATCACCTCAGTTATAAAAATATCACTTCCCACAGAATAGTTTTGCTTGCTATAAGGAATTGGGAGTAAAATAATATTTGATTAAGTATTTATTACAACACTTAACTTTTTAATTAGTCATATTCAATTCCTAAATCCTTGTATACAGTGTGTTAATGTCCATTTATGTTATGCAACTGAGAGTCTGTAACTGATAAAAGTAATAACTTTGGGCAGTTTGAGGAAATTTAATAAAAAATAGATTAGTAGTTTCTAGTGTATTTAGGGAAAGGAATTGTCTATACTACTTTGACATTTTTCTAACTTACCAATGATCTCAATTTTTCATTTGCTTTTAGTAAAGAGTAAATGATTTTAATGGAAATGAAAGACATTGACATTCAGAAAAACCAGATATCAATTTTACTATGCATTGTGGAATATCATCTCTTTCTATATTGCTTATTAGTGCCAGTGTGAAGATTGCTACCATAATGATACAAATGCAATTAAAATCTAGGAAAAATAAGTAATAGATTTGTACTGCAAAACTATAATAATAAATACTAAGTTTTAACATATATTACGTGGAAATTTGTCATTAGATTAAAAACTCAATGCTAATTAATAGTTTATCATTATAACTAATTCGATTTATTGTAATTTACTTGGCTAGGAATAAAAGCCATTCCTCATTTTTGTACTACACCCAGTTTGCGTTATCTCTGTTTAGCCTCCTAGACTACTAATTGCATCTTTGAAAGCCAAGTGGTTGCTCTTCAGGTCTTTCACTTTTATGTTATTCATTGAAAATTTCGTAAAATATTCGGAACTTTTCTCTCTTCAAGTCACTGTTCCATTGTCTATTTCCACCCTAACAAAACAACATGCTTCCTCTTTTACTTAGAAGAATGAGTCAAGTTAACAGAAGTTTTATCAACTCCCCACCTGTGTACTTCATCTTTCTAAGCTTCTAGAAATGTTTAAATACCTAAAAATCCCAGATATTTTTATTGGTATTGAGGTCATGAAGATGAATGCTCTTAAGGAGCTCATGGTCCACTGTAGGAAATGAACAAGAGACAAGTATAGAATGAGATGTATGTTATAGCAGAGGATGGAAATGTATATTGTTGGGGTGAGAATAGCTGAATCTCCGTGAATTTTCATGCAATGGTAAGAAAATGGTAAGAAATCTTCTGTGGCTATATCACGTTGTTTAGGATGAGTAGGCAGGTTTTTATTTGTTTTTTACTTTGAGGACAATGACTTAACTCTTCAAACATGCATTCCTTTTTTGACAGACAGACCATGGAGACCTTGAGATATTGAGAATGAAAGAAAATGATCATTCTATCAATGAACCACTAATAGTGTCAACCCAATTCCATTTGTCTATTTCATCCTTTCTATTCTGTGGCATGGTGCTCAATGCCAAATAGTCTTCATCTCTTAGTAACTTTATATTCCTTTTGATAAGAGTCTTTTTGAACTGGAAGGCCACATTTATTTACATTTAAATAACCTGTTTTTCCTGTGTATGTCCTTGGGATAGGGTAAATATGTGCTTGAAAGCAGAGTAATCTTTACCAAAGAAACGCACCAAAATGAACAAAAAACATCATATTTATGAGCTTATTTGTTGCCTTAGCAACTCAAGAGTATATTTTTGTATATAGTATTTAGTAGAATATAGCAATCAAATGTGGAACTAAAATTAGCAGAGGTGATGTCAAAAAGGAAAAAGTTTTTTATCTTTGATCATTAGATCAGTATGACAGTTGTATTACAAAGATCATCTCAATTGCTCTTCACAAAACTGAGAAACTCTAGCTGTGAATTCTACTTTTGAAGCACTTTTCTTCAATGCTGTGATGTGCACTTGGTTACATTTGGGTCAACACAAATAATCCTTCTCACCATTCCGTAGCATGATATTGTGATAATATAGCTATTGTCCTTTGACAGAATTAATGTGGTTAGATTCTAGAATGTTTAGAGGGTGGGGATGAAATTCTGTTTGTTTTCAAGGAATAATTTTAATTTATTCTTCCTCTCATATTCAGGTTCAAAACATTATTTGTGGCTGGAGAACGATGTGATGTGGAGACCCTGGAATGGTCCAAAAAGGCCTTCAGAGTACCTGTCCTAGACCACTGGTGGCAAACTGGTGAGCATTCTCCAAGCATGTACATAAATATTGTGGAAGTGTTCAGCAACACTGCAAGGACTAGAGAAAACTCTGAACTATGACCATCAGGCACAAACTCAGGACTTAGGTAGTTTGGTTTCAGTAGAAATAAGCAATTCTATGGTTATCCTTTTGTTGAAAATGTCTCTGTACATGACACTGATGACACCATTCTCCTAGTCCCTGGGTATAAAGTACTGAAGACCTTTGTTGCTTCTCCTCCTCTTTGCTTTGCCTCTACCCAGTAAGTCACTAAATCTCAGATTTTGCTTTGAAGTGTCTGTTGAATTCACACCACCCCAGTACTCTCATTGTCTTTGAGCTGTGGCAGCTGTATTATTATGTGCCCTTCTTTAAATTCTCCTCATCGGTCACCTCTGTTCTCTCCACTCTCCTGTATACCCTGCACACTGTTCCCAGAGTACTTTCTTTTAAAGCACCATTTCTCTCCTAAGATTTTGTGTGGTTTTATGACTCCCTTGTTGTCTTCCATCAAATCAAATATCTTCTGCCTAGCATTGAAGACAGAGAAGTGTATCTTCTTTTCAAAACATTTATCATTATATATATATATATATATATATATATATATGATTTATTTATTTTGTTTATTCTCTATTTTCTTCCCACTAAGTGATCCTTGGGAAACAAATTGTCCTGTTAAGTGGATATAACATAAAATCTGTTACAATTTTTTAAAAAAATGCCTCTGTGCTACTTCGTTTGAGGCATAATTGTGTATATATGTGAAAGGAAGTTAGATTATCTAGATTATCTGTTTTCCCCATCACTAAGTGTAGAGATTTTGTTGGGTTTTCCATTTGACCTACTAAAAGTGACTGTGAGCTATGAGAACCTTGTGGCCTTCCTATGTACATATTTTAGTTCAATTCCACTTGGTTCAAAAAATTCGATCAACCTTTTTAATGTTTTCAGAATTGTCATCTTCTGAGTAACTGGGGTGGAGTATCAAATTTGAATAAAAAACATTAATAAAGTTTCTTCTCAAAAGTCAGCTTGATTTTAAAAATAATTAGAGTGTAAAAGATCAAGTGAGTGACTAAAACTGAAGTTCAGTGTTTGGTATTTTAGAATTTTTTGATGCTAATAAATTATGCTTTTACATCATCATCTTGCATATTGCCCTTGGAGAAACATGGTTTCCATATCCACTATAACACAAAATGTAAAATGAATGAGTGATAGAGTGAAATACAGGTTCCTCTGAATACAATGCAAATCAGAAAGAGTTTCTAGCCTCTCTAGTTTATTTGCCAGGGGAGACATTTCTTATCTAAATTCAGATCTGTAACTATTTAGGAAATAAAAAAGAGAAGACCAAATTCAGAGAAAGAGCAGTGCCATATGTAAAAACACTTAAAAACAAGTGAAGAATCATTGCCTCTGCAAAGAAAAATATTTATAGATTTGGGGCATACCCTATTCACCAGAAAAGTCCTAACAGTTATTCTCTTAGGCAGGAAGAGAAAGCTATCTTGTCACTTTTTAATTTTTTTTTTATTTTTTATTATCTTGTCACTTTTAAGATGGTTTTCCTTTCCTGGTCAAAGTGAGGGGTTGTTTCCAACACAGTGACTTTGCACAAGTGCTTGCAGAGGGGTTTTGTTTTCCCTCCATTAAAGATGACTATGCCACAGCTTACTGAAGGAAACCAGCACATTAATAAATGAGATTATGATTCTCCCCCTTTTTCTTAATATTATTGTACGTAATGGCCTGTGCCGATGGATGTAGTTAGTGCGTCCAGGCTTACAGAAAAGCTTACTGACGCCTGAGAAGCAAGCGTATTGAGGTCCCTGGTGGGTATGGAGTTTCATGTGAATTTGCAGTTTTTCTTTAATGTTTCATTCAAGGAAAATTAATAACCACATCATGTCAGGGTGCTGTCAGTTTAATCAGGTTTGAATGGCTGCTCAATACTGTGGAAAACACTGTGGATTTCTACTAATAACGACTGACTCTTTCCACCCCCTCCCATCTGACTTTACAGAATTTGATATTGTGTCCAATTAAAGTACACAAATACCTACATGTGGAGAGGTAGGTAGTAGCCCGCTAGGTAGGTAGTTTTATACTTTATAAAAGAAATCCATCCTAGGTGATGCAGATTTGTCAGCTACTAACAAAATCTAGTTTGAATTTTTATTCAGTTGTCTAGAAGAAATCAATTCATTATTTTCAAAGTTGTAGGTTGTGGTAAGTACTGCAAAGCGTTACCAAAGTTTAATATTTTCAGCCAAACACCTTTCTTGAGGGGATATCACATTAATGCTAAATCACCAGAGGGGGAAAAGGCAAGTACTTTGTGGGTTATTATTGACTCTTAGGAAAAAGAAAGGAAAATTCGATATTACTGGTACAGTCATGAACTTCCTAATGTTTTATATATCAAACAGATGAGGGTACATTTCCACATATACCTCATGTTTCCCCCTCATGCCAACCAAAACTTCAGAACATTTGAAGGAATGTTAAGCTTTGGCCAAAGGAATACTCTTCATTTCAACAGGTTTTCTACAAGATCTTTTTTCTTTTTACTGACTTCGAAATTGATTTTTTTAACATAATCGTACACTTTTATGAGCCTTCCATACAATGTATAATTTATGAGTTTGCTCTCTGATTACATTAATATATGTGCACAAATGAGCTGTTTCAAAATGGTGATGTATGATTTGGAATTAATTAGGGATATGTTAAGTAACTAAAATGTATGAATAAAAATTGATTAATTCCTGTGACCTGAGTTATAAGTAGGCACTCTGCAGTCAATCCAGTTCATTACCATGTTGTTTTTGTTACATAAGTGAAATTTGTATTAGTGACAACAGATTTCTAGTGACTGACATCCTCTTTTGGCCTCTTAATATCAAAACTCTTTAATATCTGATTTATATACTATCTAAGATTCTAAATTGAGAACTAATCTGTGGAAAATTTGAGAACTGATCAACTCCTTGTGGGAGCATTTCCATAAAGACTACTGTTCATCATGACTGGAATATTAAGTGCTTGTTTTGGATTGTCATAATGCAAACATTATGTGCTTTCAGAAAGAAACTTCATCTTGCTAAATTTAGATAGGAGGGGCTGTATCCACTTAGTTCATCAATCTGGATAAAAGATAAATTGTCACTTATCCAGATGTTTTATCTTCCCAGCAACTTCTCCATAAAATGACTGAAAACATCTGGATTATTGACTGAAGTTTTCATTTCCTTTTATACTTAGTGAAATAATTTTAAAAGGGGAAATTAAGAGAATAGATAATTGTCCCATTAAGATATGATAATTCATGTGCAAAAAGAAAATAATAAACAGCCAGAACTTCATTATCATCAGGTGTACAATCACCAGATAAAACCCTGTACTGTTATTAATCATTTTTAGCTTTTCCAGAAATCAGACACAAAACAATTTTAGGAAGAAAGAACTGTCTGTGCAGTGCATGGAGTCCTTTGCTGTAAGGTTTTTTGGGTTTTTTTTTTTTTTTTGGTCTTTTCTGGTTGAAGAGAACTATAAAGGAATTGTTTTCCTTATGAATGAATGACCAAGTTAAAAAAAAAAAAAGCTTCCTTAAATTTCAGAGACTAACTTTTAAAACCCAAAACATAGTAGACCTTATTCTTTTCTGAGCTTTTCTACATGTCCTCTCCTCTCCTCTCCTTACTGTTTACTGTTAAGCTATGATACTGGTTTAGAAATGATTGTAACCAAGCAGCTTGGCATCCCACTTTTTAATGTTATTTAGGTAGAAACACTAGTTCTTCACATGCCATGAGTCAGTTAATTAAAGACACCAACTGTGAGATTAGAATCCTCCAGTTCGATGAAGGCTTTTATGAAGAACAATTTGATAAAGGGTTGAGATGAAAGGAATCCATGATTCTTCCCATCTGCCACTAGAATATTGTCTGTGTGGTTCCCCTCAGAAGATACAGAGCTGATGTTGAAAGTGTTCCCAGTACCTTCTGCCCAAGTAGAGATGAAGTAACAGAAATGACAGAAGAGCTGCCGACTTGAGCAGCAACGGGGTGATTTTGTTCGCCTGTCTACTTGTTTTGTTCCTATCACTTTAATGGGGGAGTAAGATCCCTCATAGAATTTCAAAAACCCTAAGGAGGGATTTCAATGAGAAAACAGTAGTCACCTAATGGATTGAGACATTGGTGACAACTTAAGTTATTGATCTTATTTTATCTGCCTTGAGCCATCTTTGCTGAGTTCTTATGTCTTAGAGTAATCACGGTATTTCTGTCTCTATTTGATTGAACTGCTGCAGTTTTAATTGCAGTTGCCAGTTCTGAAGTCCCTATATTCTATAGATAGCCTAAATCCTCCTTCTCTGGGAAGGAATCTGATAATTCTAGATTTGATTAAAGTAGCCCCAGATCCTCCAGCAAACTTCATTCATGACAGTTCAAAATCATTGATCTTAAAAGTACACACACCCTAATACCATATTATTAAAATGTGTCAAGGCTACTTGACATGATAATCCTTGTTTTTGGACAATATGGTAGGATGTACTTCCTAAGAACAGACAACTTGTACAATAGTTTTAACCACAAAAATTGGTTAGGCTAACGCAATTGAGTCTGTATCCTCAGGTTTATCCAGACTAAATCCTCTAGCCCAGGATTTTTTAAAGACAGCAATATATTTTCTTTACAAAAACAAAATTGAAAAGTTAATTACAGTTTAATAGCAATTATCCTGAGCAGGGATCTCTGTGGGAAGGGTAGAGGTTCAAATGGGGTAGCTTCTCATTCCTCCTACATAGACTGTGAAACACTTAGCCAACATTTGAGGATTTGATAGGTAGGGTTTCAAAGTTTAAGCCACTTGTTTTTCTGGATCATCCTCTTCCTTTTCTACCTTTGCTTTCTCAGACATTCCACTTTTGTGCATAAGTTGCTACGCCTTTTGCCGAGAGCTTCCAATCTGTCAGTCTAGAGTCTGAAATTTAGCCTATAGGAGGGAATTTTCTTCCTCTTTTGCAATTCAGCATTGGGAGCTTTATGATTCTTGTTATTTCTCCCTTTAGAAAAACATTTTACAACTATGTGCGAAACATCTGACTTTCTTCTCATTTAAATGTATGTTGCCCCATGCAAAATCCTGTATATTTTGCTACAAAATGCTTTTCTAGGACTAAAGCCTAGGGGGCTCTCTACAGGTGACCTGACAGTGGGGAAAGCATCTTGTTGGCGACTTACCTTGAAGATTCTATCTTTAATTATTTATAAGCTACTCTCTGTAGCATGGGTGCCAAGATTTACTAGCAGACACTCCCCTGGCTGCATATCTCAGAGTGAAATATGCCTGTGCACAACCAAACACTGCCTTCCCATGTTTGCTTTCTAACTCTTTGTCATTCCTTGCTTTGGGGTTTTACTTAATGTCTGAGTCCGTCAAATTTTGGGGGCTATGGTGGTATGGCTTCACTGAAGTACAGGCCTGTATTTTCAAAGACAACAGATTGCACTAAACCCTCGAAATGCACACTGTGGAATCCAAAGTGCCAGGCCAAAGTGGCCTGCAGTGGCAGTGCCCTCACCCTGTGACCTGGGCTATGTAACCCTATGCTACTTTCAAACAATAGAATGAGGAGTCTTGAGTGATGCAAGTGAATCACTACTGTCTGCTGCCTTTTTTTTTTCAATGTAATGGTCAAAAATAAGCTCATCTCTTTTTTTTTTTCATTCATGGGGAGGAGAGTTTATGTAGTTTATCATGAGAAGTTGTGATTGGGAAAAAAACAGTTTTATGGACGCAGTGGCATCTCAGCGACGTTGGGCTAGTGATGCCGACAGTATCCATCTGCCGAGGGAAAAAAGTCCTGATGTCATCTTTGTTGCCTGGCAACAGCATTTTTTTTTCTCATTTAGAGCAATCTTCATTAGTTTAAGGTGGGTAATTTTTACTGATCATTTGAGAAGCAGGGGCTTAGAGGTAAGCTACATGAATTTGATTTGTGGAAGGAATAATTTCGTGTCAAATATAAGGCAGGCTTGATGAGGCTTTCCTCTTGAAAGTGAATAACTGTTTACAAATTGTTAATCCACCTGAAAATGAATCTCCCAAGTCAAATAGGAGCCATCAAATCAGACATTGTCCTCTTTATAGCATGACAATGTAGAAAGGACATCTAGTTGTTTTTTTTTTTTTTCAAATATGATTACATGAAGTAGTTTGGATATGTGTAACTGCTTTTTAAAATATTTATTTGTTCCCATTATTGTATTAGTGATAATGTTTTCACAGGAGACTAAACACTGGGAAATCGATTAATAATATGAAGTTGGTTTGGTCTTTGAAATGTCATCTATTCTAATCCTCCTACCTTTGGCAAGAATCACATTTAATCCACTCTTGAAAGGTGAAAATATGTTTTTGTAGATCTTTATAAGAAAAAAAGGAGTTCCCAAACCGTTCCTTGACAAACGTTACTGTCTGGAAATTTCACTTTTCTGCTGTTGCATGTAAACCCTACACTGTGTGGATCCATCGAGCCCCCAAATAGTTCCCAATTCCTCTTTTGCTGTCAGTTCTAATTTCAAAAACCGCAGGTGACCATTGTCCTTAGAAAAGCAATGTAGGTCCTGGAAAGTGTTGCTGAATCGTAACAGATTTGCCTTTAAATCCTGGTCCCCCCACCTACCCTGTAGCCATGGGCAAGTCCTTGATCTTCTGCTTGCACTTTATCTCATGGGTTTGTAGAAAGCTTGAAATGAAGTAAAATATGAACAAACAGTGCAGCAGAGTTCCTGGCCTGTAGTAACACTCAATAAATATGTTCCCTTTCCCTCTCCTTTCTATGGATCTCCCTTCAAAAAGTAAAGATCATCTTTAGCCTCCTGGCCTGTAGATAGATAATCCAGACTCAAGAAAAGTTGGAACTTAAGAGCTCAATTTATACATGAGAAAAAGGAATCATAGAGAGTTTAGTTTCCCAGAGGCAACGAGCTTGTCAAGATTAGAATGGGAATGCTCACGTGTTGTCCAGAGTCCTCCCTTCCTATGTCTTATCTTATGACATCAATTCAACATGTATTACCTAACTCATTAATTCAACATTTCTTACCTAACTCAACTGCAGGTTACTTATGGGTTTCCCCACAGTTAGAGGCAGTAAGGGGCTGGTAAGGGAGAAGGGTAAGACCACAGTTCAAATTAATGAAAGTACAGAAAGTTAGGCTGCTTTGAATTAAGTATTTTAAATGGTAATCGTGCCATTTCATGAACACAAAGATTAAATTGATTTTCTTTCACCAGTGTACATCTCACTGTTCTGCTTTCTTTCTGCTACCACCATTCAAGTTATTTATAGCACACTGTATAGATTCGGAAGTGGGGAGAATGGTTTCTTTACAAATTGCTTTTATGCCCATCATGACGCTGTGATTAATATGACTCAGCGGTACCAGGCTGCTGAATTGATTGATTTCGAGGACTTGAGCTCTCTGCACGGGCCACCAACTTCTAAATCCATATTGCTTAAATGTAGTGTTTCTAGAACCACAGTGTGTACAAAATAGCAGATTTTCAGATGCGGCAGGAGCTCTTATTGACAGAGTCGGGCTCTGTGAACCTGCCTCTGTTTTCTTCCTCTCTCACGCTCGCTCACATCTACTCTTCTTTCCACACTGCCTTTCATTTCTGAGCCAAAACCCTGGGGTGGTCCTGGGGCTCTCCCTCTTGCTCTGTGTCCATAGCCAAACAATCACTAAGACCCTCTGACTCTAACTCAGATATGGTCGCATCTTCCCCTCCTGCTTCCCTCATCAGATCACCAACATCTGACTGACTTCTTGCTCTGGATTGGGATCCAGTTTAAAGCTCCAGCTTGCAACTGAAGAGATTTTTCTACAATGCAATTCTGAGCAAATCACTTCTGCAAAAAAACCTGTGTCTCTGATTGTTCCCGGAATGATAGGCATATTTCTTACCATGGCACAGAAGACACTTCATGATCTGCCTCTGCTTATCTCCCTCCCTTTGTCTCTTGTTCTCTCTTAGCCTCCCAGTTCCCCTGAGCTTTGCTGTGCTGAATAACTTGCAGTCAGTCCCTTGATGGTCTTAACTTCTCAACCTTTGAACATGCTGCTATTTCTGTTTGGCATGTCTTTCCACCCTTAACACTGTCTTCCCATTAAAAGAAATGCCTTTCAGAGAATTCCATAAATATGTATTGGAGGACTGACCTTTGAATATCATTCTTGGGATAAGAAAGTGTTGGGACGGAATTATAATGGTAACATATAGCTTTTTCTCTTCCGAGTCCTCCATTCTCCCTCTCCCTGATTCATTTTAGGATTGCATTATTCTGTGATTTGCTATTTATTTTTTAAGAACCCTGACCTTAATAATGGGAACTGGAGCCTAAACTCATGTAAGAAGTATGTATTTACTAGTCAGCAAACATTTCCTGAGCATAAAATGTCAGGGACTAGACTGTGTTTGGGCTTGCTGATTCAAATGATTCTCAAGCAGGAAGAAACTGATTTCAAATACTGACTAGGAGAGAGTTTTCAGATAATTATATGCACAATGTTTTTGAAAATTGCACTAGTTCTTTTTTGAAAGATTTTATAGTATTTTTGGTGGTGAATGTTCCAAGTGTCTATTGCTATGCAAAAAATAAAGAAAGAAAAAGAAAGAAAGAAAGAAAAAAGAAAGAAAGAAAGAAAAAAGAAAGAAAAGAAAAAAGAAAAGAAAAGAAAAAAGAAAATTATTCCAAAACCTAGCAGCTTAAAACAGCAACCATATATCGTGGTTTCATGGGTGTGTGTTATGGGCAGCCCATCAGCAAGGCTTTTATGCTCCATCTACTGGTTTAATTGTTTCCAGGTACTGTTGATTGAGGCAACTCGGACAGGATATAGTGGTAAATGAGCTGGTCTTGTGGGTGCAAGGTGGTTTCACTCTCATGCCTGGGAATGGCTCGGAGACTGGAGTTGGTCAGGACTGTTGAGAGGAATACCTGCAAATGGCATTTTTAGTGTGGAGGATTCAGAATAATGGGCCATCTTACATGGTGGCTCAGAGGTTCCAGAGATCGTGATCTACAACTTTCCAAACATGTGCCTGGAAACTAAGAATCACTTGCACTCTTTTTGTTTAGCCATCAAAAAGTGGCCCAGATTCAAACAGACAGGACATAGTTCCCACCTCTCAATAGAATGAGGCTCAAACCAATCGCAGCCACCCTTTATCTCCATAGTGGGTAAATCTCAAAGTTGTGGTTGTAGCCTTCTGAATTCAACATAATTTCCCCTTTGCTTGCCATTCATAAATAATTTCTGTCAATATTTTCATGTGCATCTTGCCGAGATATATATTTTTGTTCAACACATTATTTACAAAAAAATAATCGTTTATGCATTCTGTTTTACAGATTTTCTAAATAATATTTTGTAAGAATTATTTCCTATCAGGCATTTTTCTGTGATGTCTGAATAGCTTTACATTAATTCTTGATATGGAATAATCTCTATTTTTGGACAGTCTTCCAAACATTAATGTAAACAGTCTTCTATACATTAATATAAATATCCTTGATGCTTACTTAATATTTGTGAATGCCTACAAATATCTCCTTTATATATCCCTTAAAGTGGAACAACTGGATTAAAGAGTATGTGCATTTTTAAGGGCTTTTTATAATTGCCAAATTGCCTTTCAGAAATACGTTGATCTATACACACACTAGCACTTACGTAACAAAAAATCTTCACATTAAGATTATGTTTGGTTTATATGGGCCAAGTGTCTCCCTTGCACCACCTGACCAGGCCCTGGTCTCTCTGCTAGCCTAGTGACTTCTCCTGTGAATTGGTTCCTGATGTTTAGGAAGCCACAGTAATATCTATATTAAACAACTATCCTAATACAGCCTCTGCCGGTCCATGCATTTTCTCACACACATCTCTCTCAAAACCCCAACTAAAATAAACCTGGTCACAGCATCTGAATGCTGTGCACATATTTACGTAAATTTTATTTGCATTGTTGTGATTCATTTAAATTCTTGTTCAAAAGCCCTCATCAGCTTGCAGGATCACACGCTGAAGGCTTACGGTTTTAGGAGGTCTTCAAGATAGTTTTAAATGGTCTGTCTCCTCACTACAGATGATAATCTGAGCTTATTTCCTGTTACTACTTTCCTCGTTCATTCTTCAGTAACACCAGCTGCCTAACTATTCCTGAAACACTATAAGAATAAGCTTGCCTCAGGACCTTTGCACCTGTGGTTCCTTTCTCCTGGATACCTTGTCCTTAGATGTCATGTGACACAGGTCCTCACTTGTTTCAGGTCTTTGCCTAAATGTCCACTTCTCAGGGAGGTCTCTCCTGTCCACCAACCCGGAATTGCAGTTCCTTCCCATCACGTCTCATGCCCTATCTATGCTTTTTAAAAATGTCCTTAGTGCTTATCACTCTTTAACATGTCATAGATTTTATTTATGTTTTTTGTTGTTGGTCTCTCCAACCAGGATATGAGCTCCTTGATGATAGGAACTGTGGTCACTTTACTTTCTTGTTCTCTCTCTAGTTCTACTAAGAGCACCTAACACGTTATAGGTCTTCAATAAATATTTGCTAGTAGGAGATAGGTCCCACCGTTATGTCCATTTGCAATTAGTAGAGACCAGGCTCATCTCTGATGCAAGTTTTTTTTTTCCCCCTCTGGGACACAGTCTGAGTGATTCTCCTCAGCCCTCTGTGTCCTACCTCAGAACCTCACAAATGGTGCACTTATCTGTTCAATTCTTCTCCTGGTCGGTAAGAACTATGCAAACCGGGGCAGACTGTTTAAATTTTCTAGGTTAGTCCTCAATATTTTTCATTTGTAAAAAGAATTCCCTTTTCCCCCTGTCTCTTTATGGAGTTTGATTTAATGCAATAACATAAACAAAAAGCACTTAGCATAGTACAGAGCGCCATTCATATTTGAAATATATATATATATGTTTATAATATAGATAAATATATTAGTTCTCATTCCTTTTCTTCCTTTAGAGTTTGATTTTGGGAAAATTCCTGTAGGTAACAGCTCACTAATGCCATAAGGCAGAGAGGCAGTAAAGTGAAGTGTCTGCATTAGCTGTTAACACGGTATGAATATAAATGTACCAAAATAACATATTCTTCACCACCTTGGGTTCCCTGCCACCTTCTTCCTGGGTGTGTCTTTCTAAGATTAGGTGTCTCTGGAAAGATTTCTCCCAATGTGGCATCCAGTTCTGCTCTCCAAGGAGAAAGTTCTGGTTTGTTTAAATGCAGCTATTTCCCGGTCACAGTGTGACATCTGGATTTCCTGTCTCCTTCGATAACCGGTTAATTACAGCCTGGACAGTGTGAAGTAGATGTTTTTAGAACATCTTTGCAATGGGGCTTCGGGAGTCCTTAGAAGTTTGGGGAAGGCCAGGTGCATGCCGGAGGGCTTTCCCCAGCCAGGCGCCGATTTTGCACATGGGCCAGCCTGAGAGTTGGGGTGGTCAGGGTCTGTGTGCATCAGTGTGTGAGCACATGGGTGTGTGCTTGACATTCAGGTGTGTTGGTACGTTCTTTGCACGTCAGGGCATTCAGAGATACAGAGAAGACCAAAGTTTCTCCAGCAACCCTTATGGCCTTTCTCATTCCACTTTCATCCTAACCATGGCTCCCTGGGTGGAGCCAGCCAACTGCCATTCCGTCTGCGTGTATCTTTTACGTGTCACTACCCACAGTTCTTTTTCCAAACCCCCAAATGAATATCAGACTAAAGACCATGAGCTACTCAAGTTACTCATGTTCAAAGCACCAACTAATATTGTCCACTGTGAGTGCCTGAATGGACAATCCTTTTCATTGCCCTTAAAATTGAGTCCCAGTAATCTTAGAGAAGAGGTTGCTGTTCATGTCTTCCCATCCTGAATTACAACCAAACAGCTGAAGCTTAGAAGAGGGTAAGTGTGTGATCACTGTACAAAGATGCCAAGAATCCCAGGCAGGATGTGTAGCATCAGCTTAGTCATTCCCGGGCCTCTGTTGAAGACTAGGTTTTATTCTCACCTCCTCTTCCCATGTCTCCTTTGGCCCCATGGTAGAGGGAGAAGAACAGAGTGCTGCCATCTCTTCTCAGAGTCCACACAGGCGTGAGATGAAGCAGAGTGCCGTCAGGGTTCTGTTGTGGGTTTGTGCTTGTTCCCCCTTCAGACAGCAGGCCCTGTAGCCATTGGAAGGTCCATTGGTAGGCTCTCAAGCCATCTGCTGACAAGGTGCTGAGAGGCTCTTTGGTGTTAAAAAATGTAGATGAGTTTGAACTTGAAAGCCTCTGGTGATAAACTCAACTTGATGGGCCAACTTTTAACACAGAAGATGGACTTCGGTGGCTGCTTCCCCTGCCACGTGGGTGAGGGGAACAGAAGCGCCATCAGGGGGACATCTCTCTTCCTCCTGTGTCCTGGCAGCTTCTGTTGCTGTTGTCACCTTGCTCTGTCTGGCTCCTCACTTGACAGGTTGCTTCCTGCTGTCACAGTGCTCTTGTCTCTCTATCAGTCTGGAGGACAGCTGAGGTCAGTATTGAGACATTTTTAGAAAGGCAACAGGAAAACTGCGGCCGACCTTTCCTAACACGGGGGTCTCCTTCCCTGCTTGGCTGCTGCTGTGGGGAGTAGAGGCAGGGGTGTCGCACGACTGATGGAATGCCATTTTGTAAAATACCTGCCCCTTTTTTGTCACGGGATGAAAACATCTGAGTCGTTTGTCATGGTACGAAACATTGGTGACGGTATGAAACCATTTGAAAATTCTTTGTTAAACATCGGAAATGTCTGCTCTGGTGACTTGCTGCCTCTTCTCAGCAGTGACCATATGGCTTAGCATCTTAAACACTGGACTGTGACTTAGGAACTGTGTGCTAATGTTCCAGAGTCCATCTTCTGTTATTGATGCCAGCTGAGCCACCATCCATAAAATGCGAATAATAAACCTAACTACTCTGGAAAGTAAAGATCAGTAATAAATTCTTTCCACCATTCTAAAGTGATATAAATGTATGATAAATTATGGTAGAAACCATAGTGGAAAGAATACATTCTGAGTCCTTAGGAAGATAGATTTTTAATATTTTGGATTACTTTGGATCCAATTGGCTTGGCAATTAGTCCCTTGGTATACATACGGTATGTTTGTGTGCATAATACTAAGCCACTAGTTCTGAAACTTCCCACAGTCGATGCCTCTTATCTTTCTCCTCCATTCATGCAAGCCTCATACTTAAAAGATTCTGCTAAGACCAAACTTGTGTTTACCAATAATGACAAAGGCATTTGTTCATGAAATCATCATTTTCAGAATGATGGCTATCATTTAATAGCTGCTATTATTCTGACTATTAACAACTTGAGACAGAGAAATTGAATTTATCATTTTTGTTCATCAATGTAAGTTAATCGTGGCTAAGTCTCTGGTCTTGATGAAATAATCGGCATAAAAAAATAAAAAAAGAAAAAGAAACAATCAGCATAGCATACATGTCCCTTCTTCCTTCCTTTGTGCCTTCCTCCCCACCTGCTTGCCCTTGTTTGCCTGCCTTTTAGAAGCCCAGGAACAGCAGATTGAGAGCAATTTGATTCAGCATTGTTAAGGTCAGCTTTGGATACAAGGTCTCTAGGCAGGGGTAGTTCTTTAAAAATTAGAGTTGATATTGTTCATATATTCTCAAAAATCTCTGGGTCACTTATTTCAGAGACTAAGCCACAAATAAGAGAAATTTCTGGCATGTAGCTATTATTTTCCATGATAAAATAGCTTTAGATGTGTGAAGAGAAGGCATCTTTTCTAGAGATCATTGAGTTTTTAGCATGTGTTGTAAAATTCTCATAGCCATGTAATTCTGCATTCTGCTTGCCGGCTGATTCATAACCAAGAACATTAGAGAGAACTCTCTTTTCTTTAGAAGAAGCATCACTATATACATTATTCTGAATTTGTGTCCTTAAGTTTTAAAACTGTTGATCTGATATCAATTACTAGATTTTTTTTTCATTTTTAAGTAATGCATTTCCACCCTTCATCTATCCCTCGTGCAAGTTAAATTCTATTACAAACTGAGGGGGGAGCGGACAGGTAAGGGGCAGTGCACACAGTGAAGAAACATCATGCTCTCAAGTTTAAATATTAAACGATAAATATTTATTTCTCCAGAGACTGGATCCCCAATTACAGCATCCTGCATTGGATTAGGTAATTCTAAAACACCTCCTCCAGGACAAGCAGGAAAAAGTGTTCCAGGATACAATGGTGAGAAGTGACCCTGATTATTTGGAATGTGTAAGGTTAATAAATTTGGTATTTTTTCCATGTCTAATGTGAATCAAACAAGCACAGTCAGTGCTTAAAAGTATTTGATTGAATGAACACATTGTACTAAAAATAAATGCCTTAATTTTGTTATAGGTCAATTGGATCAAAAATAAGATTGTTGACTTCCAAGGACATGTTCTAAATGACTGTAATAACCAAGAAATAATATTTATAAGGCACGTTAAGAATATGGCTGTAAAATTAATATGTATGGAACACTTGCTAGGTGCAGAGTACTTTGCATATATCATTTCACTTAATGATGAATTATATTTAATTCAGAGGTATCATTATCACTCTAAAGATGAGTTGACTGGTGCCTGAAGAGATTGAATTACTTTCCTGAGGTAATATGGCTAGTTAGGTCCTATAGACAGTGCAGACCATCATGTTTTATTTTGTTGGTTTGTTTGTTTGTTTTGCATGTTTTTGCTACAAAAGCTGTAGTTTTTTCCCATTAATATGCTACCTTTTAACTTAGGAGTGACTGTAAAGTTTCTGAACCATGTTGGCTAAAAATAAATATAAAAAACTAAAGATTCTAAATAGAGAAATCACTTCGTCCATACTGGTAGTATGTGACAATGAGATACAATGTATTTTAAATATTTGCTTTAAATTGTTGGTAAGGCTACAATGGTTCAGTAATTTCCCTTGGGCTCCACTTGCTAGTTATATAAGTTACACAAGTCACCTAACTTTTCAGAAATTCAATTTCCTTATTTCTAAATGGGAATAATAATTCCACATGCTTCATAGGGTCACGATGTAACACAGTGAAGCATTAACACAAGCACTTGCCAGTGAACAGACTGAACTAAGTCTTAGCTAGTAGCGTGCTGATATTTCCTAGAAGCCAGACAGGCTGACCTAATTTAGACTTACACATTCATTTCACAGACAAGGAATATGAAGAACATAATTTATTTTATTTGCATAAGGTCACAATTTAGCTTAACAGATTTACGAGGAAAATCCTTGGTGGACAGAATATGGATCCTACATATAGTTTCTATTAGCATGTAAATCATAAAATGTAGAGACTTATCCCTTGCCTCTCTGACATAAAAATATATTTTCTTTCTAGGACAATGATTAGTTAAGGAAACGTGGATCATTTGACTTAGCCTAGTAGATGTATTTATAAAAAGACACTTTGGAATTTTTCTTTTAAGAGCAGAAATAGATATTCTGTGAAGTCAGTGACTTTTCCAGGCATTGGAAGGTGAACCCAGCTCCAGTGAAAACCGCACTTTGAACAGTCCTGTCATCCCTGCTCCTTTTATCAGAAAAAATTGCTTTGTGTTGAGCCATTTTTAGGGGCTGATGTTTGTGGGAGATGTTAAATGCATTTCCCTTTCAGTATTTTTATATCTAGCTATAAGAAAGAGTTAAGCTTTGATGCCTCATGAAATTTCAGTACAGAAGTTTCTCATTGTCTGAAAGCCATTGGCTTACAGACAACATAGGATAAACATTAGAGCTAAAGTATCTATAACCAAGGAGGTAGTGACTTTATGACTCATAATTTTCATGTTTTGTGGTTAGGCAGAGATTCAGAAGCATAATGTAGTATTCAGCATGGGGATAAGAAAGTGGTATCCACCTGGAAAAGCAAAGAAAACCATTTTTTGTGTGTGTGAAAAATATTCGATGTAGTGTAACAGTCGCACATTCATTGAGTACCTTACACAAGCTTGTCACTTATTCTCTTCAAGTAAGTCTTATAAGAACACTGAGCAAAGAATCACTCCCACTTTTTTATAGAGAAACCAAAGACAGAATATTTATACAGGGGCACAGAGTAAATTGGCCACGGCACTGGGATTTGGAGGACACAAAGGTTAGTTAGGCATGACCTCCACCCTTAATGACCTCCCAGTCTTGTGAGAGGAATATGCATACCACTACTAGTTGTCAGAATAGAATTCTAAAGTAAAGTGCTCTGAGAACACAAAGAAGGGAATGATTAATTTTTCTGGGGACAGTGTCCTTCTTTTCTCATAGCTTCGCTTAGTAGAATAATCTGGATGGATGACGCCACATAAAGGATCAATTAGAGCTTAGAACATGATGATATATCCTCATTTCCAGTTTGCACTAGGGGTTGTAGGATGTGGATACAGGCTTCGACCTCCTAAAATCTTTCAGGACTGGAATAGTGTGGCCCAGAAAGCACCACTGGGATGATATTTGGGGAGGCTTAAATGGATCTTTAAGGCTTAGAAGTGGATATTAAGCCTTAAATCACAAAAAGGGGTTTCCCATGCTTTTAAAAACCTTATTTTTATTGCTTGAAATATTTTTGGCCTATTTTAGAACTTGATTTGTTTCCTTTTGCGTCATTTTTAATGTTTTTGATAGAATAGGAGGCTACGTTGAAGTGGATATAAACACAGATTATGAAATTAACAGCATGTTTGAAATACAATGTCTTAGGGAGTTTCTGAGGGAAAATTCATGATCTTCTTAAGAATCAAAGCATGTGCCCTTTGAATTTTTTGTGAGACATGTTAGCATAGTTATATGTTCATCGTCTCATAGGAATTAAAAGAAGCCTGTGAAGCTACGGTTTTGGGGGTTGGATATAGGAAACATGGAAAAGTTCAAGCTTTAAGGCTACACATTTTTATTCAAATTTATGTTATTTGTTTCTACTTTGCAGTTATGATTTTGGATGACAACATGCAAAAACTGAAGGCTCGATGTTTAGGAAATATTGTGGTAAAGTAAGAAAAATTTACAATGCTTCTATTTAAGAGTGTAAGAATTGGTATGTAATAGTAAGAAAAACATGCAATGGATAGCACTAAGTAGGGGGTTGCAAAATAAGCTCATGCATGGCTAGACAATACCCAGTGCCAACTTCTTGTCATTTACACATGGAAGCCCCATAAAGTAGGATAAATTTATGATTTTTTATAAAGATAAATCTTGCATTTTAAATAGTTTTTTGATGATACAAATAATGCATGGGTGATCTATTTAACTTAAATACCAAAAATATAAAGATGTATTTAAAGTTTCTATACTCCCACCCTTTAGCGATACAACATTAATTTTATAGTATATATGTGCCCTTCCTTTTGATCAGCATTTTAGACTGCTTATTCTTGTATTTCCATTTTTCCTTAACCCTGTCTCATGAGCATATTTCGCTTCAACTCTGCCTCTAAAAGTGTTTATTCCCATTCTAGAAATCTTGGTCTTTTTTCTTTAATATTTATGATTTACTTATGATGGTAAATAATACCATATTGAACATTGTTTTTTTATGTTGTCTTCTCTCCTTTTCTGATAATCGCTATCATATTGAATGATTTCTAAAAGTGTAAGTATCAGGTCAAATAGTAGCATAATATAAAATCCCCAACTCAGCAAATACCACAATTCCTGGCTAACATTTTCATCCTTGTTCATTTGTAAACAAAAGTGTCAAAAGCGTCAAAATTGGAAGTGCAAATACTGAAATTTGCTTTGAAATTTGCTTTGAATTTGCTTTGAATTCAAATGGAATTCAAATTTCCATTTGAATTAAATGGAAGTGCAAATACTGAAATCCATATTTTAAAATTGTCATGCTAAAGGAAGCTGAAATGCAAGTTGATTAAATCGGGGAACAAACAGGGTGTGACTATTTTAATAATTAATACAGGTTGCTTTAGTGCCTCTGATCGGGAATATTGGCATCTTTACTGATATGGTTTAAGTAGTAGCATTTGGCAGAAGGAACCGCTGTAAATAAAGAACATTGTATATCAAACTTTGAAAAAAATTTGTTTTCCTACTTATTTAAAAGAATTCTTGGGATGCCTGAATGACTCAGTCAGTTGAGTGTCCAACTCTTGGTCTCAGCTCAGATCTTGATCTCAGGATCATAAGTTCAAGCCCCGCAGTGAGCTCCACACTGGGCATGGAGATTTCTTTAAAAAATAAGATAATAAAAGAAAAGAATTTTCATGACTGAATTTTCATCCTGTCTCAGGTTAGAGACCTAACCTCAGGTATGAAATTTCTCAGATTAGGTCTCTGAACTGCAGAATATTGGACACATAACCTCACCCTTTCCCTAAACTAAACCTAACCGGAACCCAAACCTGACCCCTAGACCTGAGAGACCAAAAAAAAAAAAAAAAAAAGAAAGAAAAGAAGCAAAAAACAAAAAAAGATGTGGTATATTTATATAATGGACTCTTACTCGGCAGTGAAAAAGTACAAGATCTTAGCATTTATATGGATGGAGCTAGAGAAAAAAAAAAAACTCAGGTTAATAAAACATTTAAAATTCTGTGAAAATTAAATGAAAAACAGTAACTTTAAAAAGAATGGATTTCTTCAGATCAGGATATGTTAACCTTACAAAAAGCTAATAGAGCAGATATACTTTATGATACAATTCTCAGATTCTCGTGGTATCCCTAGATAGGTAAGTACTATATTATTTTTTTCAAGTTTAAATTTTAAGACATCTTTTTAAAAAACCGATTATTTATTTATTTATTCATTCATGAGAGACGCACAGAGAGAGGCAGAGATGTAGGCAGAGGGAGATGCAGGCTCCCTGCAGGGAGCCCCAGGTGGGACTCGATCCCAGGACCCCGGAATCACAACAGGAGCCGAAGGCAGACGCTCAACCACTGAGTCACGCAGGCGTCGCAAATTTTAAGACACTTGTTGTCAAGATGGAAAAATTAAAAACTGAATATACCATTTATATTCATATTATTCTGAGCAAGAATGCATGTTCACATAGAGCTGGTTGAAATCTGACTTCTTAGGGGGAAATGGAGAATTGGGGGAAAGCGTTCTAAGAAATTAATAATCTGAGCAAGATTGTAGGTAGATGTTTAGCTTACTTAGGGAAGCACTTGGTTTTTGAAAACCCTCTAGCAGCACACATTTTTATATAACCTTCTAAATATAAGTGAGTATTTCATAAAGCAACTCTGTAAGATCCTAAAGGTAGTATTGATGCCAACAGTTTTATACCCTCTGTGTGTTTTGCCATTCTAATTATTGGTTGTTTTGCCCTACTTCCATTCAAAAACAATATAGCAGTTGCCCATATAAACTATATTTTTTCTTAAAGCCATTAATGTTACTGGTACTTAAAAAGTAACACAACCATTGCCTTAAAGCATTCTATGGTTTAGATTGTCACCAATTCAGAATTATTTTCTATTCTCTGCATTCCTAAACAGGGAATTTTATTGCACTGATCTGGGATTCTGAAATTTCTTTGTGAATTCTTGGAAGATACAATATATTATGATATGCAGTGGAGTTTGCATCCTGCCTTAAGAGTGAGACGAGATGTTTGAAAATGTTGTATATATATTCAAAGGTAAAGAAGAAAAAACAGGAAAAAAAATAGTTCCCATCAAGATCTCGCTCTTTTTTTTTGTAAGAGTAGTTGAAACCTTATTATAGGAACTCATTTGTAATATCTGGGAGGATATTCCAAAGGATTTCCTTTGGAAACCCACTTCTCTAGTGGCCATTCCACCCTAACCTGTCAACATCAAAATTACTCGTGCATCTCAGTGGCTGCCTGCAGAACGTGTAGGATGTTTTCATGTTTAACATCTATCGGTAAGGTTTCTTTGTGTTAGTGCATAACTGTTCTCTGTGCCTTGAGGGGATACATCATTCACCCAGAATGGGACTAGCCAATGAATGCTTTATAGAAGCTCATAAAAAATATATGTTTAATTGAATTAAGGGAATGGAAAAAAAAACCCCAAAGCTTCTTGACTTAATAAAAATTGTTGCGGTTCTTAAAAAAAAAAAAAAAAAAAAAAAAAGTATGTAATTTGAGAGAGAAGGATTTTTTTTTTTCATATAGACCACATTCTAAAGAAAGTTTGTGATCTGAAAGCAGACTTCTTTTCAGAGATTAGCCACATGGGCCCCCAGAAAACTTAGGTGGATACTGTAAAGGAGTATATATGGTGAGTGGGGTCCACCAGGGACTTAAAACTGAGATGGTGTCAAAAGCTACCTCTGGGAGTGATCCCTGGCCAGAAATAGATGTCCACTCTCAATTATTCATATCTAGGCTTCTCTTTATTATTTTATTATTTTGTATAATAACTAGTAGCGGTGTAGGTTCACTAATAATACTTGTAGTATAATTACAAGAATACAGGGAAAATCAGCATGGAATATTTGAAATGTATGGGGCTCCAACTATATTAAAGTAAGCCAATAAAAAAATGACTCATTGTTTTAATTCCAAATTTGTTTGCTTTTGTAAGTACTGCTGTAGCTGCTTCTTCCACTATAAAATCTGTTATGAACAAGATAAATCACATTGGAAACTATCTTTCTGTGGCAGTTTCTTTAAAATCTGAAGCTATAATCATATTTCCACCCTTTCAAGATATTAAATGGAATGATTCATTTTATCATATTAAGACGATTCACCCTAAAATGAGAAATAGTGGTATGTGGAAATGTTGAACAGAAAACTCTTGTTCCACTTAATTTTTTCCACTTCTTTGTTAACACTTTTCAGAAATCGCACTGTTTTGCTTTCTTGGGAATCCCTTCACTGGAAGATAGACGTTTAAATGATTCCTCAACTACTGTAGACCGTAGGATGTAATAAGCATGAATCCTACAGCTTTTCTAGATTCTCTGCATTCATCGGATTTGCCTTTCTAGTAGAGAAGAAACTACATGTCTTTGTGGATGTTAGCAAATTCCTTTGATTCTGAAACCTACTCCAGGCAGTTCATTTAGTGGGAAGTTATGGTATCTGAATTGCTATGAATACAGAATGTTCATGAATTTTGGGAGGTATTCCTGCAATTGCATCCAGAGCCCTAAAGTGCAGAAATAAAACTGAGTCTGTAATTTCCAAGCAGCACAGAACAGGCCATGAAAGAAAATTTTAACTGCAATTGCCTTCCTCAGTACCCCAGAGCTCACCGTTATTAAAGCCATAGGTCTCTGGCTACTGTAACAAGCAGGCAATAGTTGATCAAAACCAACTTGTGCTGGGTAATGCATCTTTTCCACATTATGCAGGGTTTTTTTTAAAAGGGGAAAAAATAAGTCCTCCTTTATGGGCCTATGTTTTTCATGGATCGGATCCAGTTGTTGCTACTGGAAGTGCAGCTTTCCACCTCCTGCTATGTGCCCTGGTCTGTGCCCCGCAGGCCTGGGCGCAGGAGGAGGGTGCTGTACCTGGAAGGCATCGTCCACGTGGCTTCCACTCTGCTGCCTGCCAGTTTCTCAGCCTCCAGATGTTGACTTCTGTCCCCTGTTGACTCCTGTCACATCGTTATAGCTTCGCAGGAGTGACTTAGTCACTGTGCTGCTGTCTTGGGAAAGGGCCAGGACAGCTTTCTTTTCATCAGTGTATCCCTTTGAGTAAAACTAAAGGTGACAAATAATTGTAATCACGTTCCTTTCTAAATGTCATACGCAGATTTTATAGTAAGATCATTTATTAATTAGCCTTACACCATCACGGTGAGATAGTGGGGCAGGTATTATCCTCATTTTAGACATGGGCATCTAAACATCTGTAGTAGTTGTGCAGCTACAGCTCACATTTATAACCTAGTCATTTTGCCCTGAGAGAAAGAAATGATGGCTTAATCATTCTCTTTGTGGGGAGACAAAAGGCAGCCTCATAAGAAAATCTCAGGTAAAGCTACAGACTCCAGTGGAAATGCTAGGAGTGCAAAGTTGGGATCTACCCCCAGAATTCTCTAGGGAACAGGAGTTAGGTCTTCAATTTAACTTCTGTTACCATGGGGATTGCTGATGGAACAGTAAATACAGATCATCCTGTATCTGGGAATGGAGGCGTGTATGTGTTATATTCCAGAGTGGTCGGGAATGTCACCTTCTACAGTGATGACCAGTCCCTTCTTTTCTTATCTGTTTAAGGATTTCTCAGCACACACACACACACACACACACACACACACACACAGAGGATCACTTGAGTTATTTCTCTTTCCCTTTAAGAATGGGTTCTCAGGAAAGACATTCTCTAAGGGTAACTCTTGATCCACCCTTGGACAGGTTGCAACAAAACTTCCCTTTTCACTTTGCTTGAAAGAGTTGGGAAAGGTATCACAGAGTGGCCTTATTTTGGATTTGAAGGAGGAGCGTAGGCACTATCCAGAGTGGGTCCCAGTATTTTCAAACCTTCCCCTCCTCCTGCCAGTCTAATGTATCTTCATGTTATTGTAACTACAGAGGAAAATTTTCTTTTTCTGCAACTTCAGAAGAAGACCCCAGGGCATCCATTATTCCAGGAGCAATAGGATAATCATTAGGATATTCAACAAGAAAAATGTTAATTTGCAATTCTGTTTAAAAAAAAATCTACTCTAGCTCATATATACACCGAACGTCTCTCTGGAGCTTATTGCTTCTCTTCTCACGTGTTTTATTTCATATATATATACATATACATATATATATATATATTAGTCATGGTTACTCCCAATTCTGAAAACCTCTCTTCCTGTATTTCTTTAGGACCATTATATGGCATCTTTTAAGGTTCCTTTTTTAGACTCCGTTTCTAATGTTGAAATTGCAACATCCAAATTTTTTTTTAACATCCGAATTTTTAAAACACATCAGACTCTATTAGTGAAGAACAGATAGCTTCCCCTCATTGTATCCTGCTAATTACTAATTGCTATCTCTTATCTTGCTCTCCAGCCTGTTCCTCAATTCAATTTGGGGATAATGAAGTAGTTTTCTGGGGACATGTCAGAAATGATCAGGAGACTCAGATGTCATTTCCAGCAGATCCACACCTTGGCTTTTAGGTGTGGCTTCATTTCAGGGATAAAACTTTCCCTTCCAAGAGCTCCTGCCGGTACAGAGTCCAAGGACCTGGTGTAAAACTTGCCTGATGAACATCTTTACCTTATTTCATTAACTTAAGGGAATAGACATCATTCATGACAGTCTTTCTCCCAAACTGTATTGTAAAAACACTAGACTTTTACGTCTTCATCTTGTCTTCACTGGCTGCTTCTATTCACACCTTCCCCGTCTTAGAATCAGCCTGCCTCTCTGCACTCCATCAATGACATATCTTTCCTTCCAGTCACTCACAGACTCTTAAAAGATATAGTCTAATATATATATATATATATATATATATATATATATATATATGTATGTATAGTCTAGCTTCCTGCCTCCTCTTACTTTGTTTACTTTTTAGTCACTCTCATTATTGTCTGCTCTGTGCCCCTGAAATGGCAATCCTGAGAATACTCAACGTATCTTCATTGTTGAGTTGCCTGACCTCGGTTGGATCACTCTCAAACAAAATCTGTGCTTCTATGACCTTGTTAAACACTCAATCATTATTAAAACTCTACAGTAGTGGCTCTTAAGATACTCTTTTTTTCCTAGTTCTCATGCATCTGATTTATTTTTTGTTGAATGATCCCCTTTCTTTGGTCCTTAAAGAACAATAGCATTTGGCCTTGGATTTCTCCTTCCATTTCATTCACTGTCCCTGGATCATATCCTTGGTATGTTATTCTTAATTCTCAAGGTCTCTAGGTAGATAAAAATTTATACAGACCTTTCTCACAGGAGTGAGAAAAAAATGGTATAAAAATCACTACCATCTCTGTTCTTTAAAAAAATTAAGCAGGTATTTGAAATTTTGTGCAACAGCTAAAAAAGTCCAGGTCCTTAAAATCTGTTAACTTTTTTCCCCCTGGAGGATGGCTACCTACATTTTAATCCTCTACACTTTTATTAATTGTAAGAATCTACTCTGTTACTGATTATTGGTGCCATAGTTCGCCCAGGCACTAAGAGAAAACCCAGATTATCAGAGCATCTTCTTTTAAAGATAGAGGCTGCTTCTGGGAAGTATAAGATGTTCTCTTTCTCTCTAGTAACACTCTTACCAGAAAAAGCTGCACACTCTGTCCCATGTACACACGCTGTATCAGGTACGTCCCAGGCCACCAGGAAACTCAGATTGCACTCGGTGCCTGAGGAGCTAATTCATTTGGATTATTATTGCAAATACTTAGGAGTCTCTACTGTGAGGAGGCAGTCTGGATGCTGGGGGATCAAAATCTGTGTCTAGGGGAGATAAAATGAAAGAAAAGCTGCTTGAACAGTAGTATGTCCTTCTTTCTGCATAGTTTTCACTACAGGCAATGTTAAGTTGGATCAGCATTTCTGTACACCAACAATCAGATGGTGCTAAGAAACAGCTGCTTCTGTTAGACCCGGCATCCACATTCTAATTTGCCTCAGACCCCAGCCCTCTCTGATTTCCCCAAAGCAGCCTTAGTATCAGTTGCCAATTATTATCACAGTTACCTTTTATTTTTCTTAGAGTATAGTGAATAAATATCACCATGAAAAGCAGAAAGGATGTAGATCATCATATACTAGAGAGGAGGAAAATTGGAAATTTATTTATTTACTATGTAAGGAGAATCCATCTCCATTGAGATTATTGAGATTGTTTCTTTTACATGTAGTCAGCTTCACTCATGAATGTTATCTTTTCCATCCTGGATTGGTTTTCGGTTATTATCTACCAAACCTTCTTGGCATCCTTATTCACCTTTTTATCCTTGGCATCCCGAAAATGGTGCTGAATTGATTGTGTTTTGGTGGCTGCTATATTCATATTTTATTACCATGTTTAATAACCAATGATTTACACCTGCCTGTAAGATAATAACAATAAAAACAAACTGAGGAAGTGAAATTATATGATACGGAGTTAGGATTGGCATAGCCGACTCCGCTATAAGAGCCCACAGGCATCACCTGCTTCGGTCCACGGCCTTCGCGCGGGCTTAGTGAGGAACAGCAAGAGCAACAACAGCAGAGTGTCTGTAGTTTACAGATTACAGACCGCTTCCGTTTGCATTTTATGCAATTGCATGAAGTCCAGAAATGCAGATGTTGCATTTTTTTTTCTCCATCTTAAATTAATACAAAGTGAGGGCTTCTCAAGGGAGGACCTACCAGGAGGCTGAAGATGGGCAATCACAGCTGGGCCGCTGATGCCACTTGTAGCACCACTCCTCGGACAGAATGTGAGAATACAACTCAGCGCCTCGGAGGTCTAATGTTGGGGTGGAGGATGCGTGACACTGCTTCATGGGAAGCAGTAGCCAATGTCTACTTTGTTATCAGTTTTCTCAATATGAACACTGTGAAGTCACTGCTTCACTTTGTATTTTTATTGCATGAGCCTGGAGAGGGAAGGTGTTGGAAAACCCTTAAATTCTACAGTATCGAAATTCCCAAACTTTAAAGCATTTTCTAAAAGGTTCTTGTGTCCAGGAAACAATTTGAGTGATTATTTTCATTGAGTGGCACTTCCTACAGGGAACCAATGTGAGAATTTGTTCATTTACCTGTATAAAGATAGACCAAGATTAAGCCCTGACCATGCGTATAATACCTATTTGATACTATGGGGGAAAGAAATAGAAGGACAAATTGGTTGGAAAGAAGAGGTATATCCGATCTTCTGTTTTATATTCTCAAGTATCTCCATGTGTTCATAGGATGAGAAATCACCTGGGTTGGGATGGTCATGAAAAGAGAGACTGCAAGTGGGTGCAGTGAGAGGGACTTCCCTGAGGCAGATTGATTGTGAGGATAAGATTGTTCATGGAATGTTGAATTGGAGCATTTCGTCACAGAGATAGCCAGAGGTGGCAGTTGGGATCTTGGTACTTCAACAGCAACAACAAAAAGGATTTATTTACCTATGGTAGAAGGATATTTGTCCTAAAGAAGTAATTCAGTCATGCATCTCTGGTTCCTTTGTGCAGATGTTATGCTTCCTATTGAAACAGTGATTGCTGCTAATAATACCTATTTGAACGCCAGCCTCAATGTGCCTTTTGTGCCCTTTCCTGAGACTACAGTCATCCCTCAATGCTGCTGCCAGGTCATCGCCAGCTGCTCAGCCTCAATTAGGATCCGTCCAGTAGATTTAGGGGTCATGCTTCAATGTGGGATTTGACTTGCAATTATCCATCACACTAGGAAATTGTTCTAATCAATCTATCTTTATTACCACTTTGATCATAATTCTAACTGCTCTGTTTTTATATAAGGTTGCCATTACCACCTGGGGCTTTTTCAGGACTCTGGAAGAATCAGGAAGCATTCAAGCATTTATACTTTGAAAAATTTCCTGTAAGAACTTTATAATACTTGTTTTTAAACCTTCCAAAGTACCTCTCTGTAGTTCTTGCCTATTAAATCGAGCACTTAGTCCTGGACTCATAGATAACAACTTCTAAAGTTTATCTGGACCAAGTTCTGGATCTCAGAAATAAGAATGCCCAAACCACAATTAACTAAGCCATTTTTATATTTATTGGTCTCTGGACATAGAAATTTCTCAGTTTCTCTTTAGCACATTTTCCTGAAATTGAGCAGCCCTGAATATCGGGAACGTTTTTGTTAAATTAAAGACTTTGGGGGGCTATCTCTATTCTTTCCTGATTGGATCTGTCTGAGAGCACCTGATCAGAATTGTACACTGTCACTGGGACCCCTTCACCTCCTCTATAGCTGGTTATGTGAGCAAAGTTCATTTGGATTGCCCACAGTTGTATTTTTCCACTCCTTTACCTATTTTTGACATTCATTCCTGAATGTTCTCTTAGCTTTTTATTTTAAGTTCCCATTTTAAAATACAGATACACGCTAGGCACAGGGTTCCTGCAGCACAACCTCCAGTAACCTGGATGGCCAAAAGCGTTGGCCTTACTTACTGTGTCCTTCTTTTTGTTTTGTCATTTACCTGCTTCTCTATATCACCGTAATATGTTTTGTGTTTATAACAGCACTTTATTGTTAATACACATCAGGTCCCACCATCATATTGCTGCTGCACTTTGGTTTCTATTTCTTTCCAAGAGGTTCTTGGTTCTTATTATGCAGTAGGTGAAAAAAAAATGGTCAGAATTCTATTAAAACAAACAAATAAGTCTCAGTGTTTAGCATTTTATCTTTATTATTTGTGAGTGAAAGATAGGTAACCTAATCAAGTAAGCAAATGACAGGATTTAAAATAGCTTCCTTTAGAAAAGAGATCTTGGAGTTAAATGATCTCAGTAGCTGAGATAAAACATGCCCCCGATGGACTGTGGCAGCGAAGATTTGTCAGTAGAGTTGACTCTCTCGGCCCAATCTATCGGCCCAATCCTCAGAGTACTGATATGATTAAGTACACCCGATAGTGGCAAATGAGATGTGCATGTGGTTTTAACATGACCACTTTCTACACTGACAGTGCCCAGGGTCTCAGTTTATGGTTAAACTATGTGGGGTGACTGTACTCTTGTTATCCTGACGTCAAACTTCTCATAGAAGGGTTAATCACAGCACAAAAGGTAGAGTAACTTGCCTGTAGTTTACAAGTGATGGAGCTGGAAAGGGAGTAAAGGGAAAGCCTTTATGAGTAAAGGCTGGAGTCCATGCTCTTGAACTGTACTCTAGGTTTTTCTCTCCGAAAGAAATGACAGTGAGAGCTGCCAATTACTGAGGCCTTTCGCTGTGCCAGGATCGGCCCTCTTTACATACACCATCTCATCTATGCTTCACTGAAACCTTACAGGGTATATATAGTTCACTACCTTGTTTAGCAGATGAGCATCCTGAGACTCAGGAGCATATAGTGACTCATCTGGACTGTTCCTAAAGCTCATGCTCATTAACATCAGTATCAAGATAACTGAAAAGCATTAGAATTAATATTTCTTTCTACTTTGTATTCTTCTTGATTCTCCATTCTATTGTGATTTCTGGACCAGTGAAGATGTGCTGCTACTTTGAGTTGATTAAAAATTAAATTTCATCCCTATTATTATATTTCACAGAAGCTCGAGTCTAATCCAAATTCATGTTAACAAACTAGCACTCTATTTTGTAATTATTCATAGAGAGCTTTAGAGCTTTTAAAAATTAATATTAATTAAAGAGGAAATCTATCAAAGAATTACTTTGCAATACCAAAGTATATTGGAAATACCGAACTATTAATTCTCCATTAAAAAAAGTGAGTTCATAAAGTTTACAATTCTACATTCAAACATTTAACTCGAATATATATAAGAACATTTGAATTTATTCCTGGCTATTAGAGGAGCAAAGAGATTCTAGTAAGTTTTCAAAATCAAGAAGAGTTTAATTCCATAGCCTAGTTATGAAAAAAAGTCAAGTGCATGCAGTAAATCCATTTCTATCACATTTTATATTATACCACTCTTAAATGATTGCATTACCTAGCAATACATGCTAATGAGACATTATTGATTCTCATTTTCAGGGATACTATGACACCATGGATGCTGGTTACATGGATGAAGAAGGCTATTTGTATGTTATGTCTCGAGTTGATGACGTGATAAATGTTGCAGGTCACAGGATTTCTGCAGGTGCTATTGAAGAGGTATTGATGAATATGAATTTTCTGTTCCAGGTAGTATTTAGAGACAGAGGTGAACTGGAATTAAGTCAGTGTATCTGGAAAATTACTGTTCCCTTCGTTTGAAGCAGAGGCTGGGTTACTTGTACCTCTCTCACCTCACTTCCTCTTGTATAAAACGTCCTATTCTCCACACTCCCCGGTCTCTGGGTGGTAGGGGGGGGGAATTTGAAGAAGCTACATATTTGTGCTATTTATAGGAGAGCTTATCTACTTTTGCTTCTTGATACTTACTACTTGCATTGCCTCTAGCTTCTTGATTTTCTCTTGCCCGATAACCAGGTTTGCATATAGTCTTTAACTGGTGGGAGATTTAAATATTTTATTGTACTCTTAAATCCTGATATTTTTTTCTAATGTAAATACATTGTCACCAAGTCCCTAGAAGAACTTTTTTTTTAATGTTTTTAATTTGTACATTTACATAGAGTAAAATCTACTTTATTGCTGTTCGGTACTATGAGTTTTTATACTTGTATGGATTCTTGGAACCTTTACCACAGAGAGAATACAGAAAAATGTCAGCACTGCCAAAGAATTCTCTCGTAACATTACCTTTGTATTCTGATGCTCCCCATCCCTAACCCCTGGTGACTACTGATTTTTCTATTTCTATGTTTTTGCTTCTCTAGGATGTCATAGAAATGCAATAATATAGCATGTAACATTTGAGACTGGGTTATATCATTTAGGAAAATACATTCAAGATCCATCCAAATTGTTGTATATCAATAATTTGTCCTTTTATATTGCTATGTGGTATTCCATTAGTGGATGTATTAACCAGGCTCTGTATCCATTCACTCACTGAAGGATATTTGGATTGTTTCTAGTTTGAAGTAATTTTAAATAACTCTGTTATATGCATTCATGTACAAGTTTTTGGGCAAAATTAGTTTTTATTTTTCTATGATAAGTAACCATAGTAGTTGGCTGGGTCATGTGGTAAATATATATGTTTAAGTTTATAAGAAACTGTCAAACTGTTTTCCAGAGTGGCTTCACAATTTTACATTCCTGCCAGCAGTGTTTGAGGGTTTCTGTTTCTTCCTGTCTTTATTAAAACTTGGAGTTGTGTCATTATCCTTATTTTAACCATTCTAATGGATATGTAGTGGCATCTCGTTGCTTTCAATTTGGTTTGCCATAATGACTTAATGATGTTGGGCATCTTTTGACATGCTTATTTCTCATCCAGATAACTTCTTTGGTAAAATACCTGTGGGAATCTTCTGCCCATTTAAAAAAAAAAAAATGAGTTGTTTTTTGTTGTTCAGTTTTGAGAGTCTTTTATCTGATACATGATTTGCAAATATCATCTTCCAGTCTGTAACTAGTCTTTTTATTTTCTTAAAAATGTCCTTCACAGGGGCGCCAGGTTGGCTCAGCAGTTGAGCATATGCTTTGGCTCAGGGCGTGATCCTGGAGACCCGGCATCGAGTCCCACATCGGGCTCCCTGCGTGGAGCTTGCTTCTCCCTCTGCCTGTGTCTCTGCCTCTCTCTCTCTCTCTCTCTCTCTCTCATGAATAAATAAGTAAAATCTTTAACAACAACAAAAAGATGTACTTCACAGAAGTATTTTTCATATTGATGAGGTCAAGTGACATTCTTTTTTTTTTTTTTTAACAAATCATGATTCTGGTATTGTATCTTAGAACTCTTTCCTAACCCAAGGTCATAACAGTTCTTTGTTTTGACCTAAGAATTCTATAGTTTCATGTTTTGCATTTACTTTATTGTTTTACATTTACTTTATTTTACATTTCAGATCAGTTTACATTTACATTTTGAGTTTTCGTGTGTGTATGGTGCAAGTTGTAAAGTGAGGATTATTATTTTTTTGAAATATGGATGTCAGGTGTTCGAAGCATCAATTATTGCAAAGACTGCTTTTCTTCCTTGAATTTCCTTTTTACTTTTGTCCAAATCAGCTGACAGTATTTGAGTGGATCTATTTCTAGAGTATCTCTTCCGTTTCATTATTCTATGTGTTATCCTTTTACTAGTACCATTCTGTCTTGATATTGTAGCTTCATAGAATGCCTTAAGTTGAATAGTGTCCACATTTGCTCTTCTTTTTCAAAATTGTTGTTGGATGTTCCAGTTTATTTACTTTTCCATATATATTTTAGAATGAACTTTTTTATAGTTATAATGAATTTTGATTGTGACTGCATTAAATCTATAGATACTTTTGGGAAAAATTGTTATTTGGCTTATACTGAATCTTCCAATCCAAGAGTCTTATACATGTCTTCATTTCTTTAGGTCTTTTTTGATATGTTTCATCAACATTTTATATTTTTTAGTATACAGATTCTGAGCTTATTTTGTTAGAGTTATACCTAAGTATTTAATTTTTTAGCTACTGTAAACAGAATCTTTTTTAAAATCTAAGTTTACAAATTTTCACTGCTAGTGGATAGAAATACTGTTGACTTCCTTGAACTGATATGTATCTTTTATAGATTCCTTGAGATTTCCTATATAGATAATCATGTTGTCTGTGAATAGAGATAATTTTATTGCTTTCTTTTCAGTCTGAATGCCTTTTATTTCTTTATCTTGCCTTCTTGAACTGGTTAAAATTTCCAGTATGATATTGAATAACAGTGGTGAGAACAGATACCCTTGTCTTATTTCCGAACTTAGGGTAAAAACATTCAGTGCCTTACCATTAAGAATCATGTTCCTTGTAGGTGTTTCCGTAGATAAACTTTATCAAATTACGATGTTCATTCTATTCCTAATTTGATGAGATTTAAAAAAAAAACTTGAATGAATGCTGAATTTTTGCCAAATGCTTTTTCTGCTTTTATTGATATGATCATGTGGCTTCTTAAAAGCCTTTTAATACATGGATTGCATTAATTAATTTTCAAGTGTTCAGCCTTGCATTACTGGGATAAACCTTACTTGTTGCAATGTCTTTATATATTGATTTTTTTTAAACATCTATAGTCATTTTCTTTGTTCTGAAGTTGGTTATGTGTGGTAATCACATAGCCATTCCATCTTTTTTTGAATAGTGTTTGAATCATATATCTTTTGTCATCCTTTCATTTGGATCATTGTGGGTTATTATGGATCTATGCAGATCCATCATCTGGGTCATTATTCTTTTTATGGACTTCTTGTAGATAGCATACAGTTAGGTCTTACTTTTATTTTTATCCAATCTGACAATATCTATCTTTTAAGTGGTGTTTTCAGACCAATTAACATTTAAATAAATTATTCATATATTTATATTATGCCTATCAGTTTATTAGTTTTCTTTTTGCCTTTTCTTCATTTTTCTCTTATACATTTTTCTCTCTTCCTTCAAGTCATTTCATTTTCTTTTATAGCTTCTGTTTCTTTACTGAGAACTTCTCTGATTCCTTTCACTCCAAGAATGTTTGCCCATTCTTCTTGGACCATGGCTATTGTTTTTTTAATATTCATCTCTGTTAATTTTATTCTGAATATGTAAATGAGGTGTTATGGGTCAAAGACAGATTTCTTGATATTAAATATGTCATTCATTCTTACCCGAGGCTATAGCCTTAGGTCCTATATAAGTGTCAGACACTTCATAGATGAGAGATGAGTAAGATAATATTTGTCTGCTTATAAGGGAGAAGAAAGCATTGATCTTCCATCCCTCATCCGAAAGTCTCCTTCAAAACATAAGGGCCTTAATTCAAACTCCAACTCTTTGATATGTAAATAAAATCTCTCTAGGAGCCAGATAGCCCTGTGTGTCTCAACTCTTACAACTTAGAGATGTTTCCAAGTTCTGAGGCTTCATCTTTGTTTGACATGTAAATACCTAGGAAGTTAGTGAGCCACTCTCCCCAGCACGTTGTGAGTTTAACCCTAGGGAACTAGTCTAGTCTAGGTTTGATAATTTTGCCATCCCAGGGAAATTAGAAAAGTTTTGTTATCCTTTCAGACCAGAGTAATTAACCCGACAATCAGCTATACATCAAATTCTCATTGTATTTAAAGATTCTTGGGAGGCTAGGGCTTTATATAACAGCAATGAGGAATTTAGGAAAGTTTTTAATCCCCTTGCCACCATTATAATAGCTGCATTAAAATGTTTGTCTGATAATTCTAAAATTTGGGTCATGTTGGTGTTTGTGTGTATTAATTAATAGTCTTTTATCTTAAGAGATGTTTAGGTTTTCTTGATTCCTTTTACATCCAGTAACTTTTGATTCTATCCTAGATATTTTGAATATTACATTGTGAAGTTCTGAATCCTGTTAAAATCACCTGGATTTGTGTTCTTGTGATTACCTATTTTAGTTAAGGTCAGATCACCTGTCCTTACTCACTTCCTATGGACTGTGGTTCCAATGTTAATTTAATTTTCAGTCTCTGAAGTGCTGTTTTGGTCCATTTCACTTGTGTCTCTCCTAGAGGCCAATGTGAAACTCAAGTTAAATGTTCAGGATCTTCCCTGTGCTGGTTCCGGTTGGACTCATGCATGCACATATCTGGGGTAGGCTCAGGACTTCATACACAGATTTGAAGTATCCCTTTGTCCAGCGCTTTCTTCTCCATAATCTACTCTTCACTTTCTGATTTCCAGGGTTGCCCATTGCTGCTCTCTTGGGTAAAAAGTCAGGACTTTGCACTCCCTCTGTTCTTATCAGGGTTTAATACTGCATGTCCTACATGCACTGCATGCCTGGGCAGAGGATGAGACAGTCTCTTTGATAGCACTCTCTTAGTGGAGAGCAGAGCAGGTGTGTGTGTTTGGGACGGGGGTCCCTCGGGACTCCATCCCACAGGATGCACACCAGTAGCGGAGAAGAAAGGACATTGCTCTTTTGCCGGCACTCACTTGGAGTAGGGCGTGGAGAGTCAACAAGATCGCTACAGCTCTGTAGGAAGGGAGAAGGGCACTGAGTCTTTGTTGGTGTTCACCTACAGTGGGGGGGCGGTAAGAGGAAAAGGATTGTTTCCCAGATCCTCTGCTCCTTTCCCTGGGCTTCTGTAAAGGTCAACATTTCTTAGGGCTTTTCTGTCGGCACTTATTGGCAGTTCCACTTTTTGGGCTACTCAAGCACCCAGGTCAGAATATATAGGAGGCAAAACAAACAAACAAACAAACAAACAAACAAACAAACAAACCATAATGACAACAAAACTCAAAATCTCCAAAGAAAGAAGCAAAAAAGAGGGTTGTGTCTCAAGCTCTTATAATTCTAATAGAGTCATCTGATCTGGTTTTTTAGCCCAGAATTTTTCATTACAATTAGTTAAAGAGATAAGATAGAACATATTTATTCCATCGTTTTCAGAACCAGAAACCCAGAATTATTTTTAAATGGAATAGAGCAAACTGAAATTTAAATGAAAGAAAATGCTTAAAAATAACTCAGAGATGAGAGCATGCAGAATCAAAGTTGAGTTCTCCTTCTTATAACTTAAAGATGGTCACCTTCTTTAAAAGTCATACTTATTTATCATCAGGGAAAACCAAATAGCTTAACACCTCTTGTTATGTTGGCTTTGCGTGTGCTACAATGTAATATTATTTGAGTAAAAGGAAAATATTTTATATAATATTTTGGAATATGTGGCTTTGTGTGCTATTATAATATTACCTTATTTTTAGCCTACTCTGAATTTTGCAATGACCTAAAATTGAAATTCAACCTTCATGTGTTTTGGGGTGTGGGCAAAAGGTGGTTCTGGTTGCATGAACTTTTAATTTCTTGCCTTCAGGAGATTGCCTCTAATATTCACCTGCATTTCTGGCAGACTCAGCTAATCAAAATATGGAGATTACATATGCAAGGCTTTTATTATCAGTCAAAGTTCTTGGTTCTGTTTTATTTTTAGAACAAAAAAAGAGAAGTATCAACCTATTTAAATATATGCTTTAATACGTTTCTACTGACATCCTTCTCAGTGTATATAATCAGAGAATGAAACAGGCAGAAGGTAGACAGTAAAATGATAAAGTTGGAAAAAAAAAAAAGCGTAATAGAATCATTGGTTTCCAACAGGAATTTTGTCACACACAGCACATAATAGGACACCCGTCAGCCTTCAAACCTTCTTAAAGTGAATGACTCCCTTTATGTGAATTAAATGATTAACTCTATTGTATATTTATGTCTAATAAGAAAGTTAATACCTCAGTTCTTATCAGGTTTGTCTTCTTTATATTGGCATCTGTGAAAGAGTTTTAAACTAATATTCTTTCCTGTTTTTTTTTCCCCCACCTCTAGCAAAATTGCTTAACGTTGATAACTAATATGTATGTGAAACGTTCTCATTGATGACATAACCAACTTTTAAAATGCCCAAACCTTACTTTCTATGTAAATGCTTTCCAGGACTCTGACTAGGATTCTTAATTGTCAATTCTGAATGCTGGATTTCTACTTTGAGTTTCTGAAATAGGACTTCAGGGTCTTAATTCATGGGACCCTCATTTGTAATAATTAGACTGGATGTTGTTTTCATAGATAGTGAAAATCTGTGTCTATCCAGTTTCTTAAATTAAAATATGAAAAAATAAATTAATTAATTAAAACATGACAAGTGCTTTACCTTACATAAGACTGAATCCAACAGAAATTCTATTAAAATTACAACATTAAAAACATTTCGGGAAACTGTATGTTCTTTTTTGTTCTCATCATAAGAAAATAGAGTTCTGGAATAGCTTTCATGAATTGAGAGGATCTTATCCTTGCAGATCTCAACACATATAAGGGCCTTCTGTAACTATTAAGTAGTAATCATCTCTTTTTGAAAGGTTGATTAATGTTTGAAGGCTTGACATCTAGCTAGACACTCGGGACACTTGGTGGAAGTTCAAAGTGTCCTTTCCTTAAGGAAAATTGGGTCTGAAATCTGCTAGTTCAGATCTTATGAGCCAAAATTCCTAGGAGCTAATGTGGTCCTTCATGCTTGGGTCTCTTTCACTGTTGTGGGCAGGCTTTCATGCAAAGACACTTCCAGGGAACAAATTAAGCTCTCTGGTTTCATTCTTTCACCTGTAACTTAAGTTTCATTTTGTTAAGTAATCCTACTGGTATCCTTGGGAACTTGGAAGTCTGGAGTTTAAAAACGGAACTTAAAGCTTAGGGCAGTGTTCATTGCAATTTGCCCTTTGGAAAGTTATTTGAACCAAAGTTTCTCTGTTTGTTTTCCAAGTTAGCTATTTTGTTTGCTATTTTTAGGAGTGAGTTCTTCAGGATTGAATATATTTCCATAAAATGTGTATTCAACAAAGATGCTATGTAATTTCAGTTCTGCCCAGCAATAAATGACTACTGAATTTAAATAGTTGTACAATTGCTGAATATTTTCCTGAGTACAAATATGAATATTGATGATAATGCAGAATCTGACAGTTTCTTAGATGACTCCAATATCAGAGGCAATGAAAAAGCATTCTTCTTCTTCCCACTGCAGAGACAATCTCTTGCCAAAGACTGGCTCATTGCATCTTATGTAGGTTCTTGATTTAAACTAATACTTCTAATATTAAAATACTTAAAAATATAATTGAGAAATCTGTGTAATTCAGCCACTAAAGGCAAAGAACCTTTGAAATCCATTAAAATTTACACAAAAATGACAGTACTCCAGAAACAACAACTGACAGGCACTTACTAGGCCCATTTACCCTGTAATCTGTATTACCCTATCATCTGTATTTATACAGATATTCCTCAACTTGAGAAAGAGATCACGTCTTAGTAAACCTATCATACATTGAAAATATCATAAATTGATAATGCATTTAATATACCTAACCTGCCAAACATCATAACTTAGCCTAACCTACCTTAAACATGCTCAGAACACCATTAGCCTACAGTTGGGCAAAATCACCTAACTCAAAGGACACTTCATAATAAGATGTTGAATACCTCATGTAGTTTCTTGATACGTACTGAAAATGAAAGCAGAATGGTTGTATGGGTACAGAGTGGTTGTGTTTCAGTTGTTTACACAGTGATCACTGACTGGGAGCTAAGGCTTCCTGCCACTGCCCAGTATCACAAGAAAGGATTGTGCGCTGCATACTGCTGACATGGGAAAAGACCAAAATTCAAAATGCGAAGTACAGTTTCTACTGCACATGTATCACTTTCACACAACCCTAAAGATGAAAAGTTGTAAGTTGGAACTATTGCACACGTTTGTGGTTTTTACCCCTCAAGTTGTATCATTTTTTCAGATCTTAACTGCCAGTTAATCACAGATGCTTTATGGATTTTATGTGGAGGAAATATATAAAAGTGGCTTTTGATATTTTTGCCCCCATAAGACATTTGTTTGGCTCCTGTTCCTTACATGTTGCCAAGACATACTTTGGTGCTTTTCTTTTTAATGATTCAGTTGTTGAAATCATAATTTGGCATGTAGATATTATTTGTGGAGCCAACATAGAAAGCTGTCTCCTTCCCTTTATGGCATCTTTTTAACATTGATAGATTAATATAGTATTTTATCCATTATAATAATGAACCTCATTTACAGATGATATACAATTCTGGTAAATTATTATGTTCACAGATTTTTAAGAATTTGGCCACAAATGAGGCAAAAAAAATGTGAAGCTTTGATACTGAAGAAAACTGTGTTATGTATTACTTCTGATTTTAAAATACCCTGCCCAGAGCACCTGGGTGGTTCAGTGGCCTTTGGCTCATGTCTTGATCCCAGGGTCCTGGGATCAAGTCCTGCATCGTGTTCCCCAAGGGGAGCCTGCTTCTACCTCTGCTTATGTCTCTGCTTCTCTGTGTTTCTCATGAATAAATAAATATGTAAAATAAAATAAAATACCCTACCTGTATGGAAAACTTGTCAGCATTTTCCCATCCACTTCTAAACATACTAACACTGAGGGTGGAAACATGGCGAAATGAAAACAACAAGGTGAAATAAGGACAAACTAGAAGGTTTGGTGTTTTGATTTAGTTAAAGTTATAGTTATACTGGTTAGGTGACAAAATATCTGGATAATCAATTTTTTTAAATAGTAATTTGAACAGTTACATTGTCATTTTAAAAACCAAGGTAGTAAAGGCTTCTGACACCAGTGAAAAATTTAATATATATATTTTTCTTTTTGACAGTCAAAACTCTGGGTAGGCAGGTAAAAGTTTTTCCTCCACTCATTAAGGAACTCCTCAACCGGAATTACAGCATCGGGCCCACCAAGTCTATATCCTATCTGCTATGGACAAAATATTCTCTTCCAAAGACTGTGACTCACTATACTAACTACCAGTACAAATCTCTGGCAATGAAATTTGTCTCGAAGCATATGGACCTGAAACATAAATAAAATCTTAGCAAATGGGAAAGCTGTTGGAAGCACGTTGAAAGTTCAGATTGCAGCACTAGGAGAAGATTGTGTTGTATGGTCTGGATAGTCAGTGTTTTACAGAAGTTTTTTAGTTAAGCCCAACTGATGGAAGATGAGGTGCACATCTCTGTCTCAGCAATGAAATTAATAAAATGTATAGCACAAAAATCATTTATCTAACACATACTATCCTCAGCAGCGTAAGAGTCAAAAACTATGTGGATGGCAATTCTTACAACTCAGTATTTCAAAGTGGATGGTAACAATAGGATATAGGAGATGTTGATTTCTATGTTTAATTAGGGCCAGTGCGAGGTAGGGCATGGAGCTTGCACCAGTTTAGTAGTTCACTGAGTCTTCCAGGAACTCAGAGAAGAGACAGACAGCTCATTCTCAACTTGGCATAATTAAAAGAAGACTTCATGGAAACTTGGGACTTGAAAGTGGCATGTCCCAGATTCCATCGGTTTTTCTCCTCTCTCTGGCTGTGCCTTTTTAGTCTAGTTGGGCAGCTTCTCCTTTTTCATGTAGCCATTAGATCCATTCCTTAGGACTTTCACTCTTCCCACTGCTTTCTCCCTAAATAATCAAATCTATGTCTAGTTTTTATCATCTATGCATTAATGACATTTAAATGTGCATCTCTAAATTAAGACTCCCATCAGATTCAACTGCCTCAATTTGGATATCTCAAAGGTGCTTCAGTGGAATCTCTCCAAGACTTAATACATGATCATGCCTTCCAAGTCTAGCCTTTACTAGAATTTTCTGGCTTAGAAAATGGTACCACTATCCAATCAGTTATTCAAGCCAAAAAAACCACAGAATCATTCTTAATTTCTCTTCTCTTTCTTCTTGCACCATACCCAATTTATCATAAAATTGTGGGTTTTTTTGTTTTTTGTTTTTGTTTTTGTTTTTGTTTTTTTTACCTCTGAAGAAGCTATAGAGTCTTCATTACCCCCTGTCATAGCCTTAGACTACTGTGGTAGCCTCATGGGCAATTTCAATAAACTGTAATACTCACCCATAACAATCCTCTCTTTGTTCTCCATGATGAACCCAAAGTACGTTTGTTTTTCAAAATACACTCTGAAGTAAAAGAAGCCAATCTGAAAAGAATACATACTTTATGATTCCAGCATTCTGAAAAAGGACTTTGGAGGCTCTGAAAAGATCAATGTTTTCCCAGGGCTGGCAAGAAGTAAGAATAAATAAGCAGAGCACAGGAGATTTTTTTTAGGACAGTGAAAGTATTCTGAAAAATGCAATATAATGGTGGATATATGTCATAAAACCCATAGAGTATATAACACCAAGTGTGAACTCTAATGTAAATGATGAACTAAGGTGGGAATGATGTGTTGGTTCATCAGTTCTAACAAATATACCACTCTGGTGAGGGGTTTTGGGGGGGGGGGAGGCTGTGCATATATGGCGGCAGGACACATATAGCAAAACTCTGTGCTTTCTCCTCCATTTTTGCTGTAATCTAAAACTACTCTTAAAAATAAAGTCTCTTAAAAAAAATCCACAAAGATCTTGTATCTCCTCCTCAACTCCTGAAAGTGTTTTATTTCCTTTCCAATGCTACTAAAATAAATTGGAAGTCCCTAGCACAGCCCCTTTCTACCTCTGCAGCCTCATTTCCTCTTGCACTTTTCTCAGTCTTGCTCTCTGCTTTCCAGCAATGTTAGCTTCTCTCAGGTTTGAATGGTTTGTGCCAAGTCCTTCCTCAGGGTTTTGCTCTGCCCCTCCACCTTGCCTAACCCATGTCTACTCATCCTGTAGGCCTGAGCTCATTGTCGTTTCCTGAAGGTTTTTCTGAGACTAGTAGGCTTCTGCTTTTGCCCTATATTTCATATAAAAGCCTGGGTTTTCTGGCTGCTTTTGCTGTAGTTCTCATATAAAAACCAAGGTATTTCCCCAGAGCCCTTGTCACTTTTATATTAAATATTCTTAATATTAAGTAGTCGTGTTTATTAGCAAACAGTCTCATCCATTAGACTGTAAGCACTGTGAGACAGTGCTCTACCTCTTTTTGCTCACATTGAGCCTAGTGCAGTGGTTGGAACATAGAAGGATTTAGTAAATATTTGTTGAAAGAATGAATAGAAGAAAGAATGAGAAGTACCAAATGAGGGACGTCTGGGTGGCTCAGCATTTGAGCGCCTAACTTCAGCTCAGGTTGTGATCCCGGAGTCCTGGGATCGAGTCTCGAGTCTCGCATTGGGCTCCCAGCAGGAAGCCTGCTTCTCCCTCTGCCTATGTCTTTGCCTCTCTCTCTCTCTCTCTCTCTCTCTCATGAACAAATAAATACAATCTTAAAAAAAAAGAGAGAGAGAGAGAGAGAGAGAGAGAAGTGCCAAATGAGCTGTCAGTATATTGGACACTGTTTTCTCTAGGTATTAGAGATTTGCAGTCTATTACTCTCTCAGAATAGAACAATCATTTTTAAAAGTACCATCATAGCAGAAATGTGTTGTTTTTTTTTTTTTTAACCCTAAGCTTCTGTATTTCATGTGGTTACTCTGCAGGTTCTTGTGATTCCAGATAGATAGCTGCTTTGTTCTTTAAGATATGTAGAGCTTAGGGTAAGCAGTATGAAAACGATTCCTCCACAGGGGTGATTATCTGATGTCAGGGCTTCATGCCATGCCCAGCTTTTACTTTCAAGTCAGAAAATCCTCTCTGGATGGGTGGTCACTCAATAAAACAAATGCTCTGCACATGGCTCAGTAGCAGATACAGAAATAAAATCACTGTTTAGTCATGGGGCTGCCTTGGATTTCTCTGGAAAGTGCACTTATGGTAGCCAGCACTAAAGCCACATCACCATGAGGTCATCTGTTTTCGGATGCAATTTGTTCCCATGTGGTACCCACTGCCTATTTGCCCTGACTTCGTTAATGAGCAAGTGAGATGAAGAAACAATTCCCTTACTTTCCAGGTAAACAAGGCGATTTGTCTTAATTACTGCTAGCCTCTAGTGAGTGACTACCAAGGGGGACCTAACCATTCACTCACCCCAGTTGTAATGATCAGAATTGTGAATCAGTAGTAATTTCCACACAGGCAGCTATAGGTTTTGAGTTCTCGGACATGTACTTTTTTCCCAATTGAAATACATATCTACATGCGTGTGTGTGTGTGTATGAATATATATATGTTTGTATGTCTATACACAATATATGTACACACACATCTTTTCTAAATGAATGCTTTTCCTTATTACAGTCAGTCCTTTCCCATGGCACTGTGGCCGACTGTGCTGTTGTTGGCAAGGAAGATCCTCTGAAAGGTCACGTCCCCTTAGCACTCTGCGTGTTGAGAAAAGGTAAGAAGTCTTTGTCCTCCCTGGTGTTTGACCCTGAATGATTCACTAAGGTTAATTGGCTTATCATCTGAACTCTCTCCCTAGATATAAATACAACAGAGGAACAAGTTTTGGAAGAAATTGTAAAACACGTTCGACAGAGCATTGGCCCTGTGGCTGCTTTTCGAAATGCAGTGTTTGTCAAACAGTTACCCAAGACGAGGTCCGGCAAAATTCCCAGGTCGGCCCTGTCTGCCCTTGTCAATGGCAAGCCATATAAGGTGAATTATCAAGAATGTTCGGACACGTTTCTCCCCACTTCTTTGGCAGTAATGTATATTTTTTAATGTTAAGGAAACTACATAGCTGCTCTCTAGGAATGCGGGTTGTGGAAACACAGATTAATTAAAAGCATATGCTTTGAGATGATAGTAGCCAGTGTGTGGAAATTCTTTCACTATTAGTAAGTATATCAGTTAAATTTAAACAACTTGTGGAAACGCAGTCTTACTGAATTAAAGACACAACTTCCTTCATTGTAGTCATTTATGTCTATTATTGAATGAGAAAGCAAACAATTGAGGCTGGGTTTATATACGCTTAACAGTTCTAATTGATGCATTTGCCAATTATTCCTCCTGTTTTGAGTGAAAATTATTATGGAAAACATTAGGCTGATTCAAGTATATATATTCTTTTAATTTCTGTGGGCTTTAGACATGCATAGATATGCATGTTTTTAATCCTCAAGATCTAATAGAAGGTGACGCAGCAGTAAATAGTAGTTGTATGAACAAATGCAAAAAAATGTATTTCTATAAAGGCACATAGAAAGGCTTATTAGAGGGATTCTAGAGAAAGTACCACTTAGGACCTATAGTTCTGCTAACTGAACAGTTTATTACTCTGGAAGACTACATATACATTTTATTTTTTTAAAGATTTATTTATTTGACAGCAAGAGCACAAGCAGGGGGAGGGGCAGAGGGAAAGGGAGAAGCAGGCTTCCCATGGAGCGAGAAGCCCAACACCAGTTCATCCCCAGTCCTGGGATCATGACCTGAGCCCAAGGCAGACGCTCAACTGACTTAGCTACCCAGGTGCCCCTATATATACATTTTAAAATATTAAATTTGGAGTTCCTTTCTTTTTTTTAACATTTCCATATGCATTTTATCAGATGATGGGGAATGCGGTAATTGTTGATTGTTGAGAGATGGAAGGGGTTCAAGGAAGGGCATTCATCTGAATCCTATTTTCTTTCCAGATAACACCTACAATTGAAGACCCCAGCATTTTTGGGCACATAGAAGAAGTGCTGAAGCAATCATCATGACTTTTTCCTATTTTGAGTCAAATTGAGTCACTTTTCTAATTGGAGTCAAATTTTTGGATTTTTCATAAATAAATATTTAAATAGAAATTCCTTGCAAACTGAAATATGAATTGTAAAGCTTGGTTTAAAAAAAGTACTTGAAGACTAGTGAGAGACCTAGGCCTTCTGTTTGAGTAGACCCAATTAGCATCTTTTTCAGTTGCCTATAACATGGGTTGCATAGCACTTGATTTAAGAAAAAATTAACTAATGTATGATTTTTTTAAAAACTTACCCCATTCGAATATTTTAATTGAAATAGACACGTTAATATAGAAATACTTCCTGAAATGAAGAATCTGTAACATTGACCCAAAACCTAAAACTCAAGTTGAAACCAGAAAGTAATTGTAATTTTTCTTATTGAAATTCTGAATATTTGCTAATATTCTTGAGATGTCCCCATGCATGGATATTTTAAGTGAAATAGACAAAATTGGACGTTTTAGGTCATCATCTAGACAGATGATTTTCTAGATAGGAAGATACGTCTAGTCCTACATTTCCTGGGGGAAGGTTATATACCAGAGTACAGCTGTGACTTCAGGTCATTTTTACTTAGGGGAAATCACATGCCTGACAGATCCTAGAGGTCATTTAATCCAATCTCTTTGTCATGGAGATGAGAGCTGTTTGGAGTTCCTCCTCCTGTCTCAGGGTCTTAGTTGACTGTATACTTAATGATTGCAGCTTCCTATAAAAACAAGGAAATGACACAGAAATGTGGTAAGCTAACAAGGAAGGTTCTTAAAGAAGAAATAAAAAGGTTTTTACATTATGCTAAAGACCAGGAGTTTTTAAGAGACCCCGATTTTTATGTGAAATCTCTAATTTTTAAATAATAACTCGCTAGAAAACAAGCGACATCCAAACACATCTCTTCATTTAAACTTATATAAAAGTATTGAGAACTTAAGAAAAATGATTGAAAATTAGTCTTTGTTAATAAGCTTATGGTAATGTGCCAATTAGCCAGAGTAGATAGATATAGATAGATATGTGATTTACTTTGGATTCTACATGATAGCAGTTATCGAGGAACACATTTAAAGTAAAAAAAGCATACCATGCCCATTGAGTCTTTGATGGTGCTCAAAGTATTTCTCAATCTTTCAGTTCATCAGGACCATTATTTTTAAGAGCAGCTGTCCTATCATAATAGTCTAGGCTTATGAAATATATATGAGAAATAACACATAAGAGCTTAATTACTTGTTTGCTTCATATAAATGACTTACAACCTATATAAGACATCCTGAAAATGATAGGGTTTTTTGTTTTGTTTTTTTGGACTGTAGGCTATATAAATAAATGGCTTCTCAAAGGCAAGTCCCATTCGCTTAAATCGGCCTCTTGATTGTTACACTAGAAAAAATATATTCAGCTGTTCTCTTTAATTATTTTAGTATCTGGAATTAAACCAACTAGATAGACATTCAACTTGTAATTTGAAGCTGTCGGGTTCCTTATAGTGTGTCTTCTATTGGGTATATTGGGTACATTTTGCCCATCATCACAGCTGTAAACTTAACTTTTAATGTTAAAACATTAAAAATTACCTTCTTTTTTCATATAAGATTCAGTTATTTTGAAATGGCAAATTCTTCAGTTGAATGCATTATCATTGTTCATTTGCAAGGTATAAACAAAGGCAGATCCGAGAATTGTGTGAAGGGTACATCTGTGGACCTCTTGCACATTTTTCCTGGCAATCAATTCTGAAGGGACATGTTAGCAATCAGGCTTGAGTTATTTTCCAGTTGAATGAGATTGGAAAACAGTGCATGAGCCTGGGGAGGAAGTACTGTTCTTGCATTTGGTTGAAGAAATTTATCTCCTTTGAAGAATCAGAACTACTGTTACTTTCACTAGAAGTGGGGCAAGAAAGATACACTTCAATTGTAGATCTCCTAAAATTTGGGAGGAAAAAGAAAAGCAATTTTCTATTTCATACTTACAGAAAGCACCTTCACAAGATGGTACCTAAAATATTCTGGAATAAATGTATCTTTAAATATAATATAATGTCACTAAAAATGCAATCATATTTAAATGTGCTGAAATAAAGTCCTCGTGACCGTCTTTTGATATCTTCATAGAATTTTTTTACTGTAAGATATTGGAAAGATTTAAAGACTTTCTTTTAAAACCTATGGAAAAGTTATTTTCCAATTGAGTTATTTTGCTCAAGATAATACATTGAATATATGCAAATTAGACCCACTTTACATTTACGGGGCATTTTTATTTACATAAAATTGTATTTGAGAAGTCTCTCATCATTACAAATGTGAAAATTTATAAAGTCGATAGATGGTCAGAAGGAAAAATATTGAGATTCTGTGCATAACTCATTAAATGGACTTTAGATGCTGGAAGAAATTATCGTTGAAGAGTATTTTATGCTTTTTTGAGGGAACTGGTTGATCTTTTTACTTTGATACAGGAGTGTCTATTATAAATTATTTCATATTTCTTACCAGATGATCTCTAAAGAGGAGAAACTGATTATGCGATTAAGTCAGGTATTGAGAGTAGATACAAATCTAGTTTGTTATTATTGTATTGTAGTTTCTATATTACATTTCATTTCCTTAAGTCAAGATCCCCATGACCAGACGAGCTTAGAAAGCTCTTTCCCATTGTTTCTGCTCAGGCAACATTTCTAGAACATTTAAAATCATCTCCATAAGCAAGTTTAGTACTCCCTCTTGTGGCAGACTCACTTTTGATGCTAAATACTAGACTGAGAGTCACTAAAAGGACAATTTGCATTATGGTCTAAGTGAGTTGTTAAACATTATGTGACTAGAAAACAAAGATTAAACAGAGAACTGGAAGTATTTTTTTTTATTGACAATGGAGAGGGTTTCTGTTACCATTACCTTTTGACTGAATCTGTTAAACAAAAATAGACATCAAAACAAATGTAATGTACGTGCAAACATAGCAAATTAAATACAAAAAGGAAATTACTAATGACAGGTCTTGCGCTTCATAAGATCAAGCAGCAGAAAATCAGCAGTTAGATAAATGGTATTATTAAATAGGTTTTACTTTGAAATCTCCCATATAAACAAAGAATAAACAACAGTAACACCACCAAATAAAGCCACAGGGAAGAGATTACTCTTCTATACTTTTATACACTATATATGTTAATCATTCTGTCTTTCATTTATTTCCTCTGATAAGACTGACTTCAGGGAAGTCGCAGCAAGGCCATCTTGGCTAGAAGCTTATAACATTAGACATGAGTCTGGCTAATGCCCTGTTACATTGACAAAAGGGAAAGGTTTCTGAGTTTTGTTGGTTTTTTTGTTGTTGTTGTCGTTGTTGTTTTTTCAATGGAAATGAGCCTCAGACTCTGCAGTGGTTGACATGCACTGAACAGTGCTGGCTGGCGGTTCAAGGTATCTGATGAACATGTGGTTCTTAGTAAAGAAGTTTTTTCTTTTTTCTTTTTTTCTTGATCCACAGGTAACAAGAGAAGATAATGTTTATTCCTTAGAAATTTTTTTTTAAATAATTGCTTTTGACTCTTGTAAACAGTTTAGCTCTGTTTTGTATTGAAAAGGAGATCGAGCCATCACAGTGCTATTTCTAAAGATATAGGACATCCCTGATTGCCTTTAAAAGACTATTTTTGGCTCCAGTTCCAGGTTAAATCATTCTTTTTTACATGATCAGAGGCAGGTTTTCAGCTTTAGGTATTGACAGACTTGAAGGAGAAACATATCGATTTGACTGTTACAATTCAAAAACTGTAAAAATGGTGGAATGGTAAAATACAAACAGTACTTGGAATTGTCAAATGTTTGCACTCGAGACTCCATGAACCATATATTTTATTTTTTTAAAAATCATATTTATATCCATTTACATAAGACTTACACATTTAAAAAGAAATACATACACAGTAATACATAAATGCCTAGTATATTACAATAAAACATGAAAAAACAAGTGGCTCCATTTCATAAAAGCATCTGTTGTACAGAATTTATGATGTGGATGATGCTTATTATTCAAATGACTTAAGCACTGTCTTACAATTGTAGTAAACTAATCAAACTTAATATCTGACTCCCCCCAAATCACATTTTCAGCTTAATAAACCATTACTTGTGGTTGTTTCCTTAGAATTCAGTCTTCACAAAGGTTTTTCGCTGTTCGTCTTCTGAGATGGTAGTGCACTTTAGGTAGAGTAGACGGAAAAGACGACATCTAAAATATTGAATGCACATTGTTAGTCTCCCAGCAGCTCCCCGACTGGAAGACCCCCCTGTGCCACTGCTGGCACCAGCTCCTCCATGCAGCCTGCCTATGTCTGCCCTGAGTCAGTGAACACAACGTCGGCTGGGAGCTGACCCAGAGCTCTAGGTAATTACCATTTGCTCCTCTCCAATTTTGTGCAGGCCAACTTAATGAATAACGAGATCTGCTCAAGTTTGTGGAAAGCATGGCAGCGAAGAGAAACAAAGGTCTTCCCAGAAAATGTGAGCAGTCCTCTTGAAAATTTTCGAGTGTGCTCATCAGTAAGTTCGGTTGAGTTGACCCCTTCCATGGAAGAGAGTCTTATTCTAGTTCACAGAGCCAGAGCCAGAGTTTTAGAGCTCTTGAAAAGACACCTCTGTTTAATGGTGATGAAAACATAATGCCAAGAAAGAACATACTCTACAGGATCTGGATCAGTTTTGTGGCATCACTGATTCCTTCCTGCCATAACATACTTAGGAGAAGCTCACAATTTCTTTTCCCAACACAAGTGAAACAATAAATAATATGTTCTGAGTTATTTTAATAACAAAAGTGCTAGTAGAAATTGGTTGTCCCGAGATTAGGTTACTGTCCATAAAGACCTTCGTCCCACTTAATGGTAAAAACTGGGAAATGTGACCCAGAATGCCATGCACAAAATACAGACTGCAAATAGTTACAGAGCAATTCTAGCCATCAGTCAAGAACTAAGCAGCAAGCACTACTCAACATATTAAATAGTCATTTGTAAATTAGTGAAGTATTCAGTTCCTGGGGAAATTATCATTTATGTGTAGAAGCTATTACAAACAGTATTTTGGAAAGCCTCTTATTTAGCCAAATCATTATATCCTTTAGATCATGCCTAATTAGATGCCAAATTGTATACCATAATTAAATTTTTAATGTTAGGTTTTACATTCTGAAATTAAATCTCTTATCGGAAAGCTTTTTGTTTTATCAGCAGCTTCAAAGAGTGACCCAAATAAGGCAGCGTACCAGCTCCCACTTGAGGCCCCGAAGACCAACAATAAATTGCATGGAGCTTTTAGTTCAAGGCAATGAATAAACAGCACAAGATGAGCTGTTCCTCTGCCTACAACTGTTTCCTCTCCCCATCCCTGTGCACACACTGGACTCTAAAGATTATTTTTCCAAAATATTAACTCATCCTAAGTGGTAAATATTGTGCTAAAACTGAGTTGTAGGTTAAAAAAAAAGTTTCATGAGCATTTGACATGAATAACCTAAGGAAACCACAGTCTTACTATGACTGGTTTTCAGTAAAACTCCATTTTTTATATGGGCTTGGAAGTAGATTCCATCAGCTAGTATTTCTCTTAATACAAATGCCTAATATCTTATGATTATGTATCAAGGTTTTAGTCCTATTTGCCATTCTTATAATTTCATTTTGTTCCTATGCTGTAAGCCCCAGATACTTAACACTCATATCTGTTTTCAACAAATATAATAAATCACAGTGATGTGAGATGACATATCGAAAGTTCAAAATTTTCAGTTACACTTTTGTTTTTAATAATAAACGACCTCTAACTCTTCTTCCTGTCTCTGCTACTCTCTGACTCTGGGTACCTACTAGAATCACCCTCAGCTTACTTCAGCTTCCCCTATAGAAAATACTCACTTAAAAGTGTGTTATTCTGAGAGTGCCAAACCGTCCTCAGTAAAATGCTATGTGCGTCAATATTAAATGCTACTCAAAAGTAGGGGACAGCGGCCTGGGCTGCAGCCTGCTGAGGTGTAATGAGACAGTGACAGGCCTGTCACAGAGGGACATTAATTCAGAGCAGACAGATGGTGATGGGAAAGACTAGATCAAGAGCTACAATATTAAGACTCGTCTTCTAGAAGCCCTCTAGCCATCCAAAGGGGTTATCTCCCTTCTGGACTGCTAGGTCATCCCAAAGCGTTTCGTGTATAATTACTACTCTATGTAGGTTCCGTTTTGGGGTGGTTTGTTCTTTGTCCGCCAAGGAAAGCTACTCACAGCAAGTCAGTGCTGCCTCCTTTGAGTGGCTTGTCAACATGAGTATGTGCGAACAGTGGAGTTGTCTAACCTCTGCAGTCTTGATGAAGCAACTGCAAACGGAGAAAAGTGCTTTAGAGGAACTTGGATGACTGAGTACAAACATCTCAGATGAGAAAGATCATCCCCTGCGTAAAGGGATCCTGAGCGTATCAGTAGACCTCCTTTCTCTCGGACATAAGCCACTCATATCCCTTCCCTCTAGACCAAGTTACTAATGAAAATTTATTCCAGGGTGATTCGGCTATACTTTCGAGTTGTTGTGTATCCCTCCTTAGATGAAGCCTGTAACAAAAGCAGCTCCCCATGGTGCTTCTGTTTTTGAAGCAAAGAGTGCTCCTAGAGAACTCAGCCTGGTGGATTTTTTTTCTTTCCTCCAAGTATTGAAGAGCTTCTTCACTTATTTTAATCACATTAAATTCCTCATCAATTTTGGTAACATGTTTCATAATATTAACAGGTTAGAAGACATGTAGGTCAGAGATTACAGTTTATATTGGCACTAATCTTACGGGCCATGATAGCTATAACCTTGAAAAGAAATAATGATTCTAGGCAATTGTCTTAATAAAGAGAGGGGGACTATAATTTTTTTTTAATCCCTACCAAATAGAAATGACTTTGGGACTACTTTTTCAAAGTGGTCTCTCCTTCAGAATGGCTGTCTTCCTTTGTGTCATCTGTAATACAAGTCTAATGTCCACAGAAGGAAATAATACTAATTGGGAAATTACTGGTGGCTTTGTGTTTGTTTAATTCTCTTCTCATAGTTGTGCTTGTTTATTTAAGGCCTTCTGCCTTGGTCAGAGGTGAAAATATCTGATGAGTCTGGATTTCTAAGACAAAATATAAAATTCATAATATTCAGACACGTAGGGTGACCAGGGAGTTAATTTCCATTTATGAAGGACCATTAGTCCAAATCCAACCTCTAACGAAACACATTGTTGACTTTGAGAATAGAAGAGTAAAGAAACACAAATCATGCAGATGAGTATTGTTCTTCCTAGATGTGGACATTAGCCAAAATTGTCCTTTTTAGGATTTTATAAGTTATTTTTGAAAATGTGAACGAGGTGCCATGGGTTCATGCATTAGCAGTTTCTAAGAGTCTGGGTTTTGATGAAAGCAAAGTAAACTTCAAAGCAGAGCAAACCAACTTAAGTAAAGAATTCCAGAAAGCTATGCAAGGTCAGAGAATGAACTAGCATTTGCTAAACGGTTTTTTTTTATTTTTATTTTTTACTTTATGAGCAGAAATGCAAAACTACTGTACCATCCGTTGTCATTTTCCTCGACTGCCCAGATGTCGTGGTTAACCTGAATCCAGCCGGTAATGTTTCTGAGGACCCAGGCATCATGCTGATTCCGTGTACTTCACGGGGAGGAAACTGTCTTCTCCACGTTGACCCCCGCCTGAAATTCTTGTCATCACTCTGCCAAGACAGAAATATAATTTGAAAATATATATATATAATTTGATGTGATAACAACAGGTACTTAAAACTGTTTGCTTAGAAACATGTACTGTTGATTATTTATATTCTTTCTGTAAAGCATACATATGGAATATATTATGCTTTATTTTGAGAATTCTACTGATGCCAAAACGATAACACAGGGGATCTGCAACAGATATGTCTTCATAAAAATGTTACTGTGACTTCGAACGTTTGCTATCAACAGAGGTAAAGAGTTTTGAAAACTTAAAGTAAAACCCCCACAATTTCTCTGACAAGAATATTAGCTATTCTTTGTTACCCTTCAAGCCAACTGATTTCACTGTATGGGATGAAGTGCTGAGCAAACTGCATTTGACTCACAAACTTGAGCAACTATTTCCTGAATTTTATTTTTACGTAAACGAGAGAAAGGGAAAAGCTATATTTTATATAGCCTGGATCATAAGAGATAGCATAGCCTATAGTCTGTGGAAGAAACTCTGAATTTGTTATTCGTTAGATTTCAGCTGATACTGAACTAACTTGTAATTTATTGAAAAACCTGTGCAGCCCAGGAAACCATCCTGTTAAGAATATGCGTGCTCCTCAGATGCCACTAAACGTATAACATAATTCTCGTTGCTCTTTTACAAATGTAATGCCAGTTGCTGATTTGGTTATATCATGATGTGCTCTCCGCCCTGTGTGCACACAAAGTATCTGCTCAGATGCAATGATCTTCCTCTAAATTCATAAGGAATGATATGTAATCTAGTATTTAACTAGTATTGTTCTGTATTAAACAAATCATTATTTGTGCTGATTTCTAAGGAAAATATTAATCATTCTGCATAGAACTTATCTTCTTATATGATTAAGTCTCTCACTTAGGGAACAGCTGTCTATCCCCTAAAGTTACAGCCCAGTAGGTGGGACTGACGCTACTAGCTCAGGACTTCACGTTGAGATCGATATTTAGCTCAAAGTATCGTTGCTAGAAATGAGTAAAACTGTAAGGGATTCTTCACCATAGTCTGCTAATTTCATTGACATTTCAGAGTCATTTTGGAAAAATAAAATTATTTGTGAAATGATTTATACATATATCCATTGTTCTACGCGAATCATTATTATCCAAATCTACATTTTGTTTAGATTACAGTTTTTTACAGTTTTTACAGTTTAAGAGACATCTGCTATTCCTTTTCTCAGCTGCCAGGTTCTGCATGGTCCTAGGCCTCCAAATGTTTATAAATAAAGAAAAGAAGCAGAATTTCACAGTTGTGCCCTCTCTGATTTCTTGAATTTTGAAAGAGCTGCTGCAGAAAGATAAATATTGTTCAGTTTTACAAAACATTACATTACATTGTAGGGATATACAACTCCTATAATGGATGGGTTAAGGACTCAAAAATATGCAACTTGAGGATTTAAATAATGATTCCTGCTGCTATTTTAACATAGCGTTACTGCAGAAAGCTAATGGGACCTACAAGCGACAACATCAGAGAAAGTTTCCATGACCTGAGGTTAAAAGATACCCACTTAATTGTCGTCAAAGGCTATAGAAGCACATGAGCACTTCTCAAATTCTTTTAGTGGAATCTGAATGTAATCAGCCCCAGAAACAAGTATACTCTGGTTCTGGGTAAGTTGTTTAGTTATTTTTGCTCACACTCAAAAAAATAAAAATGCACACAAAAAAATCCCCAAAACAAACAACTAGGACAAAAGAGTATTCTTGTTTGTTTGTTTTTATTTATTTATTCACGAGAGGCACAGAGAGGCAGAGACACAGGCAGAGGGAGAAGCAGGCTCCCTGCAGGGAGCCTGATGTGGGACTCGATCCCAGGACCCCGTGATCACTCCCTGAACCGAAGGCAGGTGCTCAACCACTGAGCCACCCAGGCGTCCTGAGACTAGAGTTTGAGTGTTAAAAGCCATGCTTTTAACAATAAGAAAAAGATGCAGCATATTTTAAAGGCAGATAGTCACATTCCATTTAGACCTTTCTGCTTATTTATTACTTTCAGAAAGCAACACCACCTCGTATAGGCTTGTGTCTCTGCCTGGCTCCTTGGGGTCAATCCACATTTTAAAATATAGCAATAGGACGGATCTTTAATAGCTCTTATTAAAATTACTTTTGCAACTTTTAAGCAAGGAGAATAATTCTATTCAGAAGTATGTAGGGTTTATGTAGACTGTCTTTTTGATTCGGCAATTAAGAATAAGGACTAAAAAATATTATCAAACAATTTACAAAATTAAAATCACTTAAATATTAACTGGGTTTTAAAAATATTAATCACTAGATCCTGATTGGACAGGAGTAAGAATTTATAGGAAGTTAACTGAGGTCAAGACTATAAAGCTAGCCTGTCTATAACCTCCTCTGCAAAGGAAAGCTTGGGTTTTATAAATCCAAAAGCATCTCCCCAACTCATTTGTATGCGGAAAAATTGCCCATTTTAGGATTTGCTGGGTTCATTCACAAAATTATTTTAATCAGCTTTTCTTTAGCTAAGAAATACCTGGATTTTGCAACACAGAATTGTGCATCTCTGCATTTTCCCCTTCATACACAGGTTTGCTTTCTACTTCTAGAAAGACCCTGTAACAAACTCAGAAGGACTATGAAAGCCCACAGTGTCTACCAATGCACAGAGTTTGCCAACGTCCCTTGTGTTTCCTTCCTCTCAGGAGGCTACTTACCTGCTTATTATTTTCCAAATAATTTAAACATGCATATATTATATTCGGGATTCTTACATTCCACATAGCTTTCAGATCCTATCACTCAGCGTGTTTCTCCTATGTTCTTAAGGAAGACTCAATATTGCTATCTGAGATAAGGAAAAGCTTCTCATTTACTGAAAGCAAGTTTTCTCTTCATTTTAATATCCTAAAATTTCCTGCGAAGACCTACCGATATTTAAGAAATAAGCACATTCCTTAATAAAAAGCTGAATTTATCAGGATGACTGTTATCCCTGCTTTTTTTTAATGTTTGTTTTAAATGTCACTCAACATCATTTTGCAGTCACAGCTCATAAAAGAGCCTGTTTTTTTTTCTGAATTACTTCTTAGTGTTTCTAACTGCTGACATGATAATACTTATGAATTCATAAAGGTGCTTCTCAAATCAAATGAGTAATACAATTCAATATGTAAGAACAATACCGGGGAAAATTCTAGATTCCCTCCAGCACCAAGCCATCTGATGAACTTTGAGCACTATCCCTTGAGAGCCTTAGACTTGGACTGTCTTAGATCCCTTGCCAATGACACAGAAGGACTTACTTCGTCCAGCCGCCGCTCAGTTCCCAGAGCCAGGAGGTTGTTGTACTCCCTTTCAAGAATCTGCCTTGCCTGTTGACGTCAAAGTACAGTTACCGTCGCTGAAGTCACATCTTATTTTCAAAATCACAGAGATTATATTCATCTGGGTCAACATTACCCATCCTGTTTCATTTATGGGCTTAAAGTTTTAGACCTCATGTCTGTAAGTCATTGTAACTTTTAGATTTATTTATTTATTTATTTTTTTAAATTTATTTATGATAGTCACAGAGAGAGAGAGAGAGAGGCAGAGACACAGGCGGAGGGAGAAGCAGGCTCCATGCACTGGGAGCCCGATGTGGGACTCGATCCCGGGTCTCCAGGATCGCGCCCTGGGCCAAAGGCAGGCGCCAAACCGCTGCGCCACCCAGGGATCCCTAACTTTTAGATTTAAATACAAGGCAGGGCAATGTTCTGTATTTAGTCTCTGGACAGTGGAGAGAGAGCCTCTCAGAGATGTCTGAGGTCAAGGGCCAGGGACTGAAAATATTCATCCAACTGAATATTTCATATAAGCTTGGCAATATATAAAAACAAAATAAAAAGTCCAGGCTGCCAAATTTTTTATCATGTTTATGTTTGATATTTATCACGTTTCTGTGTGATATTTATCATGTCTATTCTCAAACCTGGCCAGTGATCATTATTTAGGGGAAACTTTTTTTAAAATAAATTTATTTTTTATTGGTGTTCAATTTGCCAACATATAGAATAACACCCAGTGCTCATCAATTTGGGAGAAACTTAAGATAATTGGGATTCCTACACCGTATCTCTGGATATCTGATTTCTTAGGCCTGTGATGAAGCTCGCAGGCTTTATTTTACATTTTTTAAGGAACTCTGGAGATTTCAAATAATTACCCAGGTTGGGGAATCAGTGGCACAGTCACTGCTAAGTGTCTGTCTAATTCAGACATGTGAATAGGAATGAACGCCTCTCAGAGAGGCAGAGACTGAAAGCCATCTGCCAGGGATATTGTTTTGGGAAATCTGGCATTCAGGTGGAAGGTTGGACTACATAACCCCTAAATCCCTTTTTCTGCTTAATTTTATGATTTTGTTTTGGCTAGAAATCCAGTAAGCTTGAAATTAAAGCCCCACTGACCTATTTCAAAGTCTGAGCTGAGCTAACTCTCATTAGGCATCATGAATACGCAGCCAACTTTTACTTTTTTTCCCTAAAAGTTTAGTTTATTGTCATATAAACTAGGACACAGCACAATTACGGCATAAAGGGGCTTGCCTGGGTGTTCTGTGTTGGAATCTGTAGTAATAAAGCTAAGCTGCTGTAGTCAAAGTTCTCATCCAGGGCGATAAGTGAGCCATGCACACCACTTTCAAGAATATTATTTGCATATTCTCGAAGTCCAATTGCTTGTATCCAGCGAATAACTCGATCATTGCTCCACACCAACACATCTAGGGAAAGAGGTGCATCATTTTAGGCTACGGTATTTTGCATCACAAACAAACCTGCTGGCTTCAATGAGCCACAGGTGTCTGGCCAAGTAGCATTTATGCCTATCTCTTTATTCAGTCCCTGATGCTCCCGGCCCCCTTGGGTTGCATGTCTTCACCATTCTTGTAATTAACCTATGCTACTTTTGGCCTAGAAAAAAAAAAGTTGTCCTTTGAAGAACGTTTGTTATCGCTGAAGAGCACTTTTATCACACAGAACGCAGTGTCTCAAAGTGTTTCCTGTTTTCATTTTAGAGCTCTAGGGGTCTGTCCGAAATTCAGTGTTTTTATTACCAGATGGGGGACATTTCTTATTTGTGTCTTGATACATAGCTCCTCAGTAAAGAGAGCAAGATGAGAGGGTTAATATGGTTCTTCATCATTGCTTTTTAACCACTACTTAAATATTGAATATAGAAGAGATATTTTTTTTTTACCTGAAGCATAAATCAAAGAACAGAACAGTAAGCTAGAAGAGGGATTCCATAGTTTGCTACTTACCCCACTACCTTGAAATTCATTATTTTTCAATCACATACTCATGCAAAAATCAAGCACTCAGTCAAGTCACAAGTTGTTTTCCCTTTAGGTTGAAAAGTAGCATTTTATTGAGGGATAAAATGCTTTGGATTTTATTTTCTCAAACTAAAATCTTTAGAGAAAAATGTCATGTATGCCTTTCCTTACACCAAAGCATACCAAAGTATTATTTCATCTTCGATTTGTTCCCATTTCTTCTTATGAGTTGATAGCATTCTCCATAAAAACCAGTATAATAACTAGAAGAACCAGAATGTTTCACAGAAAAGAAAGAATGTTAAGGAACTTAAAAGGGAATGTAAAAAAGTGAAAACGGTTTTTTCCTAATCCTGTATAAAGGGAAATGAAACCCATAATTTACTAGAGCAGTAAAAGTTAAGTTTTCTTGTTAATTTTTTTCTATATGAATGAAATGTATAGCTTTCCCCCCCAAAATATAAAGAATACTTTGGGAAATATTCTTAACCTTAACTAAGTTTATCCTCCCTCATCCTCCTCCATTTACGTTATAAAAGTCTATAAAAATCAGGGTTAATATTCGAGGGTTTTTTTTGGGGGGGGGGAACAGAGAGTGTTTATATATTGTTTAAGTTTTCCAAAAGCATTACTAATTTGTCCTCATGCATTCACTTATAGTCGTTAGGTTTGTATATACCATCAAAGCAATAAAGTGATACTTCGGCCCCATAGAGACCTCTCCTGTCATGTTCTCAGTCCCTGTCCTCATGTCAATAGTTACCAATATATTAACTATTCTTAGCATAGGTTAGTATTGCTTTTTAGTTTTGCTTTCCTTAGCTGTTATGAATGAAGTTGTACAAAACTACTTCTGTGTCTCTGTCTTTCACTCAATGTGGGATTCATCTGTGCTATGGAAAACAGAAGTATCTTGTTTATTTCCATTATTTAGTACCCCATTGTATGATTATGCCACAATTGATCCATTCTACTGGTGATGGACATTTGGCCAGATTCCATTGTGGGTTATTAAGGAGAGTGCTGCTTTGAATATCCATAATATAGATGCTAAGTAAATTCCACTCTCACAGTTTAAACCCCCACAAGCAATGGATAAAAATCTGCATCTTTACCAATACTTTGTATTTTTCATATGTTTTTGTTTTATTTGCTTATTTTTGGGCCATTCTGGTAAATTTGTTGTTGTTATGGGTTGAATTGTGTCTGAATTAAAGTCCTAATCCTCACTACCTCAGAATGTAACCTTAGAGGTAGGTTCTTTAGTGAAGTAATCTAGTAAAAATAAGATTATTAGGGTGGGCCCCCAATCCAGTATGATGATTTCCTTCTAAAAAGGGGAAATTTGGAAATAACATATGCATATGAGGAAAGCAACATGAAAATCAAGGTAGAGATCCGGGCAATGTGTCTAAAAGTCACAGAACATGATGATTGACAGAAGGCCACCAGAAAGTAGGGGAGAGGCATGGAACTCATTCTTCCTCACAGTCCTGAGAAGGAGGCAACCCTGTTGACACCTTAATCTAGCCTCCAGAACTGTGAGACAATACATTTCTGGTTTTTTCCAGACAAAGTATAAAGAATGCTTTGGGAAATACAGTAGCTTTTTCTATTGAAATTTTAAAGTAGCCTTTATTTTTAAAGAGTATTTTTAAGTTCGTAGCAAAATTGAGCAGAAGTAGTGTTGCCATATACCTCCTGCCCCCTTAGGTGCTCAGCCTCCCTGACTATAAAATACTTCACCATAGTGCTATATTTGTTACAACAGACAAATCTGCATTGAGTCCTTGGTTAACATGAGGGTTCACTCTTGGTGGTTGTACAGGTCTGAGCAAATGTATAATGACATGTACACATCATTACAGTATCATACAGAATAGTTTCACTGTCCTAAAAATCCCCTGTGCAACATTTATTCACCCCTCCCTCTCCACTAACTGTAGGGAACCACTGATCTTTTTCCTGTGTCCATAGTTTTTACCCCTTTCAGAATGCCATATAGTTGGAATCATATGCTATGTTTTTTGCAATGTAATCATATAGTACTTTTATTTCAGTTAGTAGTATGCATTTAAGTTCCCTCCATGTTTTTCTTCACAGTTTGGTAGTTCATTTTTTTTAGCCATATTTAATTTTTATATACAGACCCTACTAAGTTCACATGTTAATTTGAATTATATGGCATATCATGAGATTACCTGGGTTTTCTATTTCTCTTTTCTAATCCTTATGTATATTTTTTAGTTAATGAGGAACATGTGAAGAAAGACTCATAATGCCCACTTCCCACAGTCTTATTACCATTTCTGGCTCCAGTCAAAGGAGAAGGAATTTCTTCAGGGAATAGGACAATTATTGTCTCCCTCACACTTAATGGGTCTTTCTCCCCCCATGTCTTCAACAAAATAAAAGACTTTCTCAATGATCTTTACTACATAGAGAAATTTTACAGTATATATATATTCACTGGGTCTCCCGGGTCATTCCTAAAGTGTATATTTTCCTCTGAGTTTTCACTAGCTTGTTCTATTGAAGTGTTAAATCTCAGGAAATGGGATATAAGTTGGTTAGTATCATATTTTGATTACTTTGTTCAACTGCTGATCACAACTGATTAGTTCTAACTATTGGTTGCATTAAACTTACACTTCAAGAGTTGGGCAGGTGTGTATGGTGACAGCATCAGTTCTCCAATTGCTTTCACTAAGTACAACATTTTTTAAAACTAATGTGACAATAGTTTCCTCAAAAGATAACAAAACTGTCCAGTTTTCTTTGCATCAAGTGGATCTGTAAATAAGAAGTGTTTGTTCTTTTCTAGAAACGGGTTTATATTTTGATAGTTTAAGAAATTTATATTTATCATATTTCTGAATATATCTTCATTAAAAATTCCTGTGGTTAAGAGTCCTCAAATTTATAAAATAATAAATAGAAACTAATCCATTTACTTATAGGGTGAAGGTAAATAAGGCACTAATCTAAACTGTATTCCTTCAGAACAGCAACATACCTTTTTTTTCATCTTGTAAATCAGATCCCTTTCTATAAATCTGTTTTCAAGCAAAATTTATTGCCTGACTTTAAAGCTCCATAAGGATCCTCTTGACCTCAACAGTAAATGGCTAGATATCAGTGTTGACTGTTTCCTAGCAACAAATTAAATGTTTAGTACATCCTTGATGTTCACACAGTCCCCTCACTTCAGAAAGCTGTTTATTAAGGTCAAGGTTAATTAACACTTCAGATAGTAACAGAGACCCCTCATCAGCATCAAGAATTATTCCTGCAAATGTCATCGGATCAGTTACAGGAAATAGGGGCTATTTATGACCTCACTCAGTCACCTATCATCTGGAGCTGTCTGTGTATAATCATAGTGAATCACAACAGTTTTTCTCAGGGCTATGCTCCAACCAGCAACTGCCAAATACTAATATAATATCTGGTATAAGGCCAAATGGGTCATTTCTCCTTCTCTTTTACATCTACCTTATATATGAAGCATTCCATGTGGTGAGACCAAGCATAATAAAATCTAATTGGAAAAAATACTTCAGAAAGAAAACTAGAAAGTGGTATCCCATGGGTAAAATCAATTTGCATGCTAAAACATCTTTTGTTCCGTCAAGCACAGACTCCTTTCTAGGGTCTTTCTTTGATCAATTAGTTCCCAAATTTCAATTCAACTGAATGACAATGTACTGAAAACAACATGCAATTTCCTGGGGCCCCAAAGTAAAGTGAAATCAAACAACTCAATTTTGATAATGGAAAAACACTTTCTTGCTCCTAAGTAATGAGTCAAATGAACTGTTACAAGAAATCTATTGTGTGACGATCTTCTTTCCAATGAACCATATATGGAAAAATATATTAACCAATAGCCTTCACATGCATTCAAGTCCATTCTACTAGAACTAATGTGCTGTCCCCAAACTGCCAAAGATAAAAGTAATTTCTGACATTGTTTATCACAAATGAGAATGATAGAACTTTAAGATAATCCTAAAGAATAAAACAGCACTAAACTTGAATAGGAAGGGAAGGGTAATGTAAAATGCCGTACATACTATTTTCATATCTAAAGTGAGCCCCAAAGAAGTGAAGATGAAAACAGAGACTCATGCCTAACTGTGAACAATTAATGTACAAACACCTATTGAATTTGATGAAATGCTTCCACATATCAACTCCTGGGTAACAGTAAATGGAAACATTGCTTGTATCCAAAAGCTTCCACAAAAAAATGTGGTTCTAATGAGAATTTTTTCCTTAAAAAAATATAAATGGACATAAGTGGACTGATGACTTTTACTGAAAAAGACCCATAGATAGTTATACCTAACAATTAAATTTTCTGTCAACAACAATAATAAAAGCAAAGTGGTGTCTATTAAGTATATGATCTACCACGTTCTTTTAAACAATTCTTTCCCCTGTGTATTAAGGTACTTCTCAACATTTAGAGGCTTAATTATTAAATAACCATACTTTTCTAATCCGTAAGAGTGTCTTCTCTTATTCAAATCAAACATTTTTGGACACACAATAGTTGTCCAATTAGCAATGCCTCTAAATCATTTCTTTGACTTAATAATTAGAGCTGAAATTATTAATGGATTAATCTCACTTATTGCGGTGAAATCTCTATGTAACTTCTATGTAAAATCTCTATATAATTTCTATAACTATACTACAAAAATAAAATTTGTAAACACTGAAATAAAATTCAAATGATATAAATTAAAGTGAACTGCTACAAATAAGTTGATACCATGTTTCTCTGAATCATAGAGGAGACTGTTCTATTAAAAGTTTAACAAAAATATCTACATGGAGGCATCTTTAGGACAAACAGAATGTATAATTAATAGGTTCAGAGGAATAAATCTCAATTTTTAAAAAATCAAGATTATGTCCTAGATGGGATATTCACCTTACAAAGTGATGATATCCTTTTAATGTTTTAATCATGAAAGCAATGGAAGAGAAACAAATGACACTATTCTAAATAGTGGCATAAATAGTTATGCTACCTAGTGACCATTGTAACACACAGAGCATTTGGGGTTCATAAAAGTGAAAGCTAAAAACCCAGAACAAAAGGTATTTGATATGAAAGAAAGACATATTACCTTTTATTTCATGTTGGCTTGCTTCTCGTCTTCTTTCTAGTTCTTTTCTGTCATAATTCAACCTCTTTAAGCACATAATTCCATATTGTAAACTTGTTCTGTCATTTTTTTAAATAAGAAGAAAAGACATTGTATTTACTCAGCAGATAATGAATGTTCTTTTATTAAGCATAGTCAATACTATGCACCACTTCTTAGAGCAAAGAAATAATAAATTACATTTGTAATTAAATCTTTTAGTGCTGGTGGGAAATAAACTACAGTTCTTTGAAGCACACAATGTTTCTAAAGGGTAAAAATATTAATTTCAAAATAAGAAAACCACAGTCTTGAAAATAAACATGGGTTATGTTGTTCACCCATATGTCTTTGTCTTCCATCAGGCTATTTTGACATTATTTGCAGACAGATGAACATTTTACTCATTTGGAAAAAAATAAAATAAAGTCACTGTTATGATGAAAGGAAGGAATTTATTTTTAAAAAAATGAATGCTTTCTTCTGAAGCTGATGAGATAAATAATATAAAAACATTAATAAGTTAAAACAAGATAGAGAACCGCATTATCAACATGAAGAGCCACCACCCCTCAGTGATACAGAGTATGTGAAAGAAATCAGCAGATACAAAATTCTGAGTAAAAGGATATTGTGGAAGAGTAGAAAACTGATTGATCCTTAAAGGTCAAGTAGCAGGAAAAGGGTTGTTAAAGAAAAGGTAGCACCATGAACATAGGGTTGCCAATGAAACTTTAAATGTGTGGTGATAGTGAGACATACTATACAGAGTTGGAAATCCACGCCAGGAAGGAGGAATAGGATTACATATGGAGAATGGGGTAACATTCAGGAAAGCTTGCATTCAGTGTAAGCTTGGAATACATCCAGGCTTTAGAGAACTATTTGGATGGTTTTCACAGGGAAAAGAATTGATCATAAGAAGTTTTGATGTAAGAAGACTAACCTGGCAGCAAAATCGGAGATAGGGAGACTAGGTGAAGCTAGGGTTAGGGGTTATCAATGAAGGAGTCAATGCTGCAAAAATAAAGGGCACAAATGAACAATAGAAAGAAAATCCAGAAACCAGAGATGTTCAGAGGGAAGAAACAAGAAGACCCGGTAATATTAGACAGAAAGGATGTGAAAGAGTATAATAGGAAAAAAAGAATTTCTAGGCTTCAAGAGTAAAGAGCATTGTCATTCGTGATTTCTTGTTTAGAAACACATGCAAGTTTAGACATACACACTGGCCCGGTGACACCCAAGAACTGAATGCATTTCTAAGCTTTGCCTTTTAGTAAGAACAATGCTGAGTTAACATATTTCAGAATCAGAGGAAATCGGAAAACAAATCCAAGTTCATAGGCTGAATTATATTCCCTCAAATTCAAATATTGAAGCCTTGACCCTCAGTATTTCAGAATATGACTATATTTGAAGATAGTGTTTTTTTTTAAAGATAACTAAATTAAAAAAAATAAAAATAAATGAAAGATAGCTAAATTAAAATATAGCCCTTAGGGTGGGTATTATTCCAGTCTCACTGGTCGGTATCCTCATGAGAAGAGGAAATTTGGGGGGTGTCTGGCGGACTCAGAGGAGTGTGTGACCCTTGATCTCGGGGGTTGAGTTTGAGACCCATGTTCAGTGTAAAAATTACTTAAATAATTTTTTTTTAAAAGAAAGAGAAGAGGAGATTTGGACATTCAGAGAAACGGGGAAAGCACACACGCAGAAGAAAGATGACATAAGGACACAATAAGAAGGCAGCCATCTGCAAGCCAAGAAGAAACCGATCATGCTGACACCTTGATTGTGGACTTCTAGCCTCCAGAACCGTGAGAAAATCAATTTTTGTTGTTGAAGCCATCCAATCTGTGGTATTTTGCTATGGCACTTTGGCAAACTAATTGAGTGGAAAAACCAGATAATACTGATGTAATAATAGTCATAGACATTAGGCAGCTGGAGGCTCAACCAATGGCTTCTGCCAAGTTTTATAGGTCATATGAAATCGTACTGTAAGGAGGATATATATTACATTACATCGCCGTCTGTCAGATGGAAAACTGGGTCATAAAGACAGTGGGATGCACTCTGCAAGTCAGTACTACCTGCTTTAAGTCAGAACCAAGAAGAGCATAAAGATGAAGCTTGTGTATTTCCCAGAACCCAAAGCACCCCCTGTTTCAGGAATTCTTATTAAAAAACAAAAAAACAAAACAAAACTGAGTCATTATAATAATCATTTTTACCATAACTAAAAGTATACATATGAATAATATATAAACATAAGTATATATAAAGCAATTAAAACTCAGTTTAGTGAAGAATGGGAAACAGGCACAAATATGTCATCTAAGATTCTAATATTCGAATATCTAATACAACCACACAAGATTTGAGTTCAGGGACAGGGAACTCACTAACAATCTGTATACTATAGGGCAACTGAGAGTCATACAAAGCCGTTCCTTATATTGAACAGAAATCCTTCACCCTACTATCTGCATTTATCTGAACCAGAAAAGCACATGTTCAACAGAGCAAATATTATTCTTCCGTCATGTAATAATATCAAACGATAGGAAAATATCTTAAGTCTACCCTTATCCAAGCTAAATGTCTTTAATTTATTCAACTTTTCAGGGTGCCTGGGTAGCTCAGTTAGTTGGGCATCTGACTCTTGGTTTCAGCTAGGGTCTTAGGGTCATGGGATCGAGCCCCACATCCTGCTCCATGCTGGGAGTCAAGCCTGCTTAAGATTCTCTCTCTCCCTTTCCCTGGGTCCCTCTTCCCAGCTTGCACAGGTGCTTACTTTCTCTCTCAAAATAAATAAAATAAATTTTTAAAATTAATTCAAGTTTTCCACCAGGCTCTTACTATTTTATTAATAACAATTTAATGACCATAAATTAACACAGTTTCTTATTGTCACCTCAGCATATAGCAGAGCTTCTATTGTACCTGCCACTAACCACAATCTGAATATGGCCTGTGAGGCCATTAATCAAAACTGAGATTTTTGTGCCAAGTATAAATCATACCGTTTTCACTTAATCTAGATTAGTTTTAAATCATAGATTCCCCATCCAGCATTTTAATAGTTTTTAAAGACTGTATCATCTTTACTTCTACTAAATTTAATCCAACAGTGTCATCAACTGTATTAAGATTCAAAACATTTCCATAAGTTTAATCGAAGATTTCCAATTATTGTGTCTTCATCATAACTTTTGTCATCAACATATCTGATTTTTTATACCATTTTCATTTCACTAGTTAATCAAGTGTTGGACAGGATGTGAACAAATAGAGTTTTGCAAGCCAAAACCATCTAGATTTATATTTATTATCATCATAATAAACTATATATAAAACCATAAAACAGACTGTTAACTATAGAGAACAAACTGAGGGTTGCTGGAGGTAGGGGAAGTGAGCAGGGGAGTGGGGTAAATGAGTGATAGGTATGAAGGAAGGTACTTGCTGTGATGAGCACTGGGTGTTGTATATAAGTGGCGAATCACTAAATTCTCCTGAATGTTAACTAAGTAGAATTTAAATAAAAACTCGAAACAAACAAACAAAAAAGAATCATAATCCAACTGACCATTTCTCACATAACCTAGGAAGATATCAGTGTGACATTTATGACATAGTATTACAACAAGCTTCTGTACCCCCTAGATGGTAAACAACTTGAAAAAAAGAGGTTGCATTTTATTCTTGTGTCCTTATAGCTGCTTCAAAATCCATTCAGTACTTTTTTCTGAAAATTAATGCATGAATAAGCTAAAATACTAAAAGATTTATATGGAAACAAAGGCATTTTCTTTGGAGAAGAATTCCTTCTCACATTTTTTTCTAGTATCTACGTTATACAATTTGTAACCACTTTTAGAGTAACTTTTTAGAGAGTAACTGTAGAGACTTGAAACTGACCTAATTTTATTTTTAATAAATAATATCCTAACATAAAAACATACACAGATATAAATCACAAACATGGAATTTCCCAAAGATACAGAAAAATAAAAAGATTTACACTGCATGAGAATTATATACATGTGTAGTTCTGGAAACTCTGAGCTCGTAATGTGTAACAGCTCTACGCTAAATAGGCCCTGCAATTTGCTGCATGAAAATATTTGCCAAGTGTATGTCCACAGATGTTTCCAATAGCACAATTCTCTATTTCCTAGGCATCTCTTTTTGTTCTAGTAATATACACATTATTTATTGTTTCATTTTAATTACTGTTAGAAAAAAAAAAACCAAAAACCTACCGATGGAAACTATCCACCATTTTTAAATGGACACGGAGATCTTTTTTTGTTAAGTGATCTAACATTCTTGCATCTACCAAGCATTCCATAAAATAACTTCTGTATTGAGGTAACCCCAGGCTGGGAAGCCATTCATTTCCAATCCACTCGTGGTTCATATCTCCGTAAGCCAGAGTCTGTAGAAAAACCGGACACTAGAATTGTTTTATAGCAGTCAAGTTTCTTAGCCAACAAGATGAGATGGTAATAGAAGTATATTGCATATTATTATAACTAACATTTAATTACTCTGCTATATGGGGAAAAAAGCAGAAATAACATTTGCCCTTTAAGTATTTAATTTGACAAAATGGAACTCTGGGTACATGTACCATGGTATCTGCTTATAGAAAGTGATCGTGTTCACTTTGTATTCTTGGAAGAAATCACATCCTACACAAATATGCATTTTAATTTAAAATGGAATTAATGGCCTAATATAAATGCTGAGCTTAAAGATCTTTTGTATAGGTAAGTTTATTTAATCTAATTGATTTTTATCTGTCAGCTAATACTCCACCATTTCCTTCTCTTCTTTCTCTTCTCTTCTACCACTACCCTCCCTATGGTATAATGGCAAAGCTCAGTGTGAAAAATAGAAACCTTAGTAAACAGAGGAAGGAGCTACAATGCTAGAGAGACAGAATGCTGTAGTCTGTGTGGACACTATTGTTATCTACTGAAGCACGCAGCCGGTGGTCCATAGAGGTCACTGGAAAGACTCAGTCTCTTTTAGAAATCAGTCAGTATAGACTCTGTATCTAGGAAGCAGGGTATGATCAACAGCAAAGACAAATAATCTAGTTATTTAATATAACAATGTGAATGAACTCATCCCACCACACATTGTTCATCTAGCCAAAATGAAAATCATCAACCCTCACCTCTAGACTAATTTTTAAAAAGGACTATTACTATCTACTAGTTTTACAGTATCTTTTATTCAGTTCTTTATGATACAACAAATTCACAATTGTAATTATAACTTGTATTTCTAATGAAAGTCTTAGGTGCTCCCTTTCTTCCATGTGTTCTTAAAAATGATGCAGTTCTTGCCAAAATCAAAACCAAATACCACTCTAACTTACTGAATGGTTAAATATAGGTCCTAGTAATGTCTACCAAAATTTTCTTATAGTCAAAGGTTTGAATCACATGCGCAATTGCACGCATTAATTTTTTCAGGCTTATGTTGTGTGGAAATGTAGAAACATGTGCATGTACTTGCAAATGCACATGGTTGTTCAAAGTACAGATACTTGTCTCATATCGCCATCTCAGTTCATGGAAGTGACTTCTGACCTGCACTCCCAATGTGGACACATGTCCTTTGTCCCCAGCCTGCCCACACTTCCCATTATACTTTAGAGTATATGTTTCATAAGGTTATTTTTTTAACACCTCCTATTATAGCCAACTTGAATGACTCCTGATTATATATATTCAGGGGTGATTTCAGAGCAATTTAAGTTACACTTCATTCTTTTATAAAAGAAAGAAAATTCCCCTTTCAAAAGAGGCCAGATATGAAATGATATTCATTTTCATTGCAAAATATCATTGATTTAAAAAGACATAGTATTAAACATAACAAATTCAAATATACATATTAGCTGAATCCTAAGCAAAGTAGATTTATAATATTATGATATACTACAGTTTCTTACTTTATATCCTCAGAGCGTACTCAATAATACTGTCTTAGAGTATATGAATTTCCTACCTGGGCCCAGCTTCCTTCCTCAGATTCTTTCTGTGTTAGCAGCAGGGAATGATTAATAAAGCAGATAAACATAAATTAATCTCAAATGAAGACAGTAAAATTATTCTAGCAGAAGCAAAATTGTTTGTTATTGAAAATGTTAATTATGACATAAGTAGATAAACACATGGATCCTTATTCAACCCACAGTAATCAATTTAGCAGTTTAAGGTCAATCACATAATTTCTAGTTAATTCCGACTAAACATACACACATATGACAAATGGGCTTTTTATGATACATTGGATCTGGTCATTTCAAACTTTTTTTAATTCTTAAAAGTATGTGGTTTTTCAAATGTAATGAACTACAATAAAAATTTCTGATTATGTATATACAAATATACAGTACATATAAACGTATACATATATACACACATATTTATATATGATAAATAAGTGTAACATAAAGTAAATTGATGAAGTACAAAAAGTAACTGTTTGCCTCTACTAACAAAGCTTTGTGATAATCAAATAGATTTTTAGCAATGGGCAACAACAAACAAAAGTAAACAAGAATAAAAGCAAAGCCAAAACACTGAACTAGAAATATAATTAGAAAATGACTGGCATTTTTATCTTTCATGAACTATGTAGTCAATTTTTCACATCTAGAAAAAACCAAAAGGACATTAAATTAGAAGAAACTGCTAAGAATAAAATGTCTGACCTACCCAATTTGGTTACTTTACATGAAAAATGACTATATATAATTGGTTTAAAAGCTGACAATTATAATCACAGTCACTAAAAATTTCTTTCAGAGTCACTAAAAATTTATTTAAGCCTGTGCTTTGAATATCAAATGAATAGCTATTTGGGGTGGGGGAGGGGGGTTGAGTTTTAAGTTCTGTACTGGTAAAGTATAAGAAACTAAATGATTATATTACAATGAGTGTTTGGGGTGCCTGGGTGGCTCAGTCAGTTAGGCATCCTCTTGATCTCAGCTCAGGTCATTGATCTCAGGGTGGTGAGACTGAGGAGGCCCTCTTCGGGCTCCACGGTCAGCAGGGAGTCTGCTTGGGATTCTCTCTATCTCCCTTTCCCCCTCCCTCTGTCCCTTCACTTTCTAGCTCTCTCTCTTGACTAAACAAATAAATTGTAAAAAAAAAAAGAAGAAGAAGAAAAAAGGTGTGTTCAAACTGAACTTTTCTATTACAAGTTTAATTGGGTTTGATAACATGTATTATCTGTGAATATGCCCAATATGGAGTGATATCTGCTACTAAAAATTTCCAACGTTGCAGAATGATAAATGATGAATATAATTAAAATTCTTGATTATTATAAGCATGTTACAAACTCTTGCGATACTAACCATGTTATAACCACCTAGCACTGCTTCATTAGAAGCGTCCAAGTAAAATAAAACCTTAACGAAAAAAGTTAGTTTTCATGCATATCACGATGTAAACATACCCATTACTCAGATCTGTCATAAATAAAATAGGTTTTCATCCAAATAGCAGCAAAATAATTTTTCTTCACGTTCAACAAAGCCGTAAGACTAACCGTTTTTGCTGGAGCTGCAAGATTTTCCATTTCTTCATGGGTCACCCAAACGTTGCCTGAAGGCTAGTGAGGAGGCCCAGGGGAGGAAGTAGGATCCACCAGAGGGAAGCAGTGGTAAAGAAGAAAGGCAGCAGTACTGTAAGTTAACAGCACCACAGCAACACGACAGTACTCTTGCCTCTACAGCATGCACAGGAGAGACAGCATTGCTGGTTTGCTCAGAGCTCCCTTTTTCTTCTACTTAAAAAAATTAAATAGAAAGAGGCATGCTGTGAAGCTCATGTGGGATAGATTTTAAATGATGCTCCTGTGATTACTAATCAGGACAAAGGCTAAATCAAGATTTGCATTTCAAAGGTATGTAGCTATCGGATCCATTTTTTTGTAATCATGAAGAACTGATTAGGTTTGATCTGTAGAGGTAGGTATTTATTGTTCTTCAGAAAACAAAGGCATGGGTACTTTGTTGTGCAATTACCAATATTTCATTCACAAAGTTTTGATTCTTCAATGTCCTTGAAAAGAGAAAATTGGTGGTCAGTACAAAGCTGAAAGCACTATCACACCCTGTCTGGAAACCACTATCAGTTTTTCCCAAATGATTTCTTCCTTTTATAATTCCACAAGTGTGTTGTTTTGCTATATTCTTATAGAGGAGAAAGAAGTAAAATGTTATTTTTAATTTAATAAAGGGCATTTTTTCAACCTTACTAAATACTATCAGAAAGTAGAAAACCTAGGCTTCCCAATTTCTTGGCAAGGCCCTACACCATTACAGAGACCGTGATGTAAGAGGGACATTTTCCTTTTAGCAGGCACTACTCTTTTATGAAATCTCATTTGCTTTCTAAATAAGATAACCCATGATATTTGTTCTATACACTGAATAATGCACAATTTCTAAACTTAAGTCCAGTTAGTAATGTCCAGATCAGGCATATTGTGGATGATAATGGCCACTGGGAACCACTTCCTATTAAATTCCACCATTTCACTGGGAAATCCTTATGTACATTGCAAAGTGGTCCAGGTACATCCATCCTATTGCCACAATGGAATTTATATCCTATGCATTGCTTATTATTTGTTTTGGAAGCAGTCTAGAATCAGAAATAGCAAAACTGATGTCCCAACATTAGCCTCCACCGTGATTCTCTCTGGCCTTTTCTACCAACACATAGTAGTACCATTTTAATTTGCCTTCTGTTATAAATTGTGTAATTTAGTATAATTTGAAAAATAACTACATATAAACTAAACTGATGAATAGAATCCAATATAAGAGAAATCTTATTTATCAGAGAATTATAAGTAGTGAGGAATAAGTAATGAGGAATATATATATTCTCATATACATATGGTTGAGTAACAAAGAGGAGTTCAGTAGTGCCCCACACTGGGCATAGAGCTTACTTAAAAAAAAAAAAAAAAAACCAGAGGATAGGCATCATATATGTAAAATTTATATGTGTAAAATTCTCATTTTCCTACCATTTTGGAATTTAGAGTATATCTGAATTTTTCCCTGTAAGATAAAACTATGTACACCTATAAATTGTGTTTCACATACTGGAGTCTCCCATGTTAAGAGCCCTTCCCCTCTACTCCCAGCTTTTGGGAGTGAGGATCAACGTAAACAGAGGCATATGAATGTATGAATCGTTAAATCACTTCAAATAAATTGCTCTTATTAACTTTGTAAAGAGTGCACTAGGGGATCCCTGGGTGGCGCAGCGGTTTGGCGCCTGCCTTTGGCCCAGGGCACGATCCTGGAGACCCGGGATCGAATCCCACATCAGGCTCCCGGTGCATGGAGCCTGCTTCTCCCTCCGCCTGTATCTCTGCCTCTCTCTCTCTCTCTCTCTGTGACTATCATAAAAAAAAAAAAAAAAAAAAATTAAAAAAAAAAAAAGAGTGCACTATACCCAGAAGAACCTAACACTCATGTGTCACACGCCCTTTACACTGGGTGACCACAGTGCTTTGCCTGAGTGGCTGCACTGCTTGTTCAAAGTGAGCTGCAGTGAAGGTTACTTGAAATTCAGTTAAGCTGGTCTCATTCTTACAATGATTTCTGTAGCTTCTATGTTAACTGTGAATCCAAATAGTTAAGATCTTCCCTCCTTCTATAAGAAACAATCTGTTTATGCAACAATGTGACTATGTGTGTAACCACTATGGTATTGTGAATACAATGAAAATCCTTAAATAAACAAAATGCCCAAAATTAGGGATTTGGTTAAATATATTATGGTATTTCCATGAAGGAGTTACTCAGCAATTAAACATGATATGACAATTGTATATTTAATAAAATGAGGAAAATGTTCATGCTATGTGACTGTCTCAAAAGAAAAATATATGATATGAAATAATTCACCTTTATAAAAAGATAAGGAAAATAGACTGAAAAGGTCTCTTATCCAAAAGTTAATACTGAACAAAAGTAATAATTTTTAGTCCTTAATTAATAACATACTACCTGTCTTTGAGCCGTTAATTTCTCTTTGAAGCCTTATTCCACTACAAAGGGTTTTTCCCTTCTTTGGAATTCCACAGCTCTTTGCTTCTGCCTAACACTGAGGAATTAAACTAGATCATCTACTAAACCTAGTGGTGAGCAAGTCCTACTGCTCCTACCCTGGTTGTCCTCTCTGAAGTCAGGGCCATACGTATCTTCTGGCTTGGCAGAGTGACTTGTACAATCACCATTCTTAGGATGAATGTTTACTGACTACTCTCTACAATTTGCCTGGCACTGAATTAAGGCCTGGGGATCATGGGAAACTGGTAATATCCTTGCTCAGCTTAGTGGAAGATAAATTAAGAGAAAATTAGAAGATAGTTTTTATAAGTATACACAATGGTAACACAGGAAGGGAAGCAAACTAGATTTTGGCTTTTTCAAGGAAAAACATTCAAGAATCATTCGATGAAGGAGGAGTTGGGGAAGGAAGGTGACCCTGGAGTCAGAAGAATGTTCCAGGAGGAGTGAAGAGAAATTGCAAAAGCTCATAATCACCCGCAAGCAAGAAGGTTTAGCAAACTGAAAGTAGTTAGTTCTGTGTTTCTGGGATCCTGACGTGGGGGGGTGGGGGGGAGATAAAGCCTTTGTGGTGGTGAACTGAGGCTAGTGTCCTGAGCTCTCTTCACATCTGACTCTTTTCTTTCTTTCTTTCTTTCTTTCTTTCTTTCTTTCTTTCTTTCTTTCTTTCTTTCTTTCTTTCTTTCTTTCTTTCTTTCTTTCTTTCTTTCTTTCTTTCTTTCTTTCTTTCTTTCTTTCTTCTCTTTCTTTCTTTCCTCTTTATTTATTTATTTTTTCTGAATCTTCTTTAAACAACTGAGTATGCAGTTACTTTTAATAGTTTGTGACTTAAATTTCTTAAGTTCACATAGACAGTTTTAGAAAAATAGTGCTTCGTTATTCTACTTTCCATTAAGAAACGGACTCAGATGCTAAAGAAAAATAATAAAGCATATTCTACTTTTCATCTTGAAATTAGGACTTCAGACGTTCCAATTTTGCATTTTCCATAATTGTGTGTACATTGACTCTTAGGAAAAGAGTGTTGATATAAGCCAGCTGTGATGCTTCTCTTTCCTTTGGAAATTAAACTCTATCAGATCTGAATTCGGTTTATAATACCTGTTTTAGTGGCCTACTCAGCTTTTATGTCAAACATATTCTGTATTATTCTTTTGCCCAAGTGATACTTCAGCTATAGTCTACAACATGATAGACATTTAAAAATAATGTCATACATAAGAGTTTGTTAAATTATATCTTTTTCTACACCTTATTTAGAAAGAAGTTAAAATGGAATTATCCAAGCATGACAAACAAAACCTTTTTAAATAATTTGATATGGTATGTCTGGCATTAGAATCCAGTATACTGGGAAGAAGTGTAAAAATAGAAACGATACACATTACGCCAATTCCTGCAGACTGTTGAAGACCCAGGAGAAAAGGTTATTCTCCAGTTTAATTTTGTGTCTGAAAACTGCAATAAAGCAATACCACTTTTCTTTTACCCACAACTCAAATTTGCCTTATTCCTCCACATTTTGTTATTCTGCATAAGACATCGAACCAGAGAAATTGAGTTGACATCCAAAATCATATCCCTTACCAGAAGAAGATGGAACTCAGGGATGGACTAAAGAAAGAGTGACTATTATCTGGAGTTGTTCTTAGTATATGAGTTGGTCCTCTGGCATGCATTTTTTAAAAGACATTTTGTTTCTTCCTAGCATTAGGACAGGGATAAAATTACGAGAAGTATAGGGACTTACAAATGAGAAGCAAATGGATTTTGAAGGAAGGTCTTCCACTATGTATTTATAAAATACCAAATATCTGCCTACTTTCATAATTATGAAAACTGCATAAGAAGTAGTGAATTCAGCACTGATCTTCAGAAAGCACTACTACCCCCAGCACATTTCCTTTTATTTTATTTTTGTTTTGTTTTGCTCTGAAAGGGAACATCCTTAAGCGTTAACGTGGGGTCACTCTGCATGGGGGGAAAAACCTGGACTTGAGTTAGAGACTAGCTCAAAAGTCTGTCTTGGTCGCAGCCTTCCAGTTGGATGGGCATCACGGCTCCTCACTTGCAAACCTATTAAAAGTGGCAGCGAGGTTAATGAAGAGCCAGCTAAATCTCTTCAGAATAATTCACACTGACATTGAAATGTGTGCTGCCACTGTCTCGCTCTGTGGACTTAACGGAGGCTACTAGTTGCCCAGCCAGGGGGAGAGGGAAGGAGCACAAGCTGACTCACAGTTCGGGACGTCGGGGGAGCTGAAGGACTCGTCAGGGAAACCATCTCCTGGATGGCTAGTCGCAGCTTTAGGCGGTGCAGGGGATTGCTGATTCCGATTTCTCTCTGGATCTCAGTGTCTGATAAAGCAGACATGATGGCACCACTTTTCACGTTGGCCCGACAGGCTGCTACATACCAAGCAGGCATTCCCAGCCAGAGCTGTTGGGCGGGGGAGAAGCAAACACATACACAGGTCATACTGATGGGGAACGTGTTCACGTCTCATAAGTGCTAGGCACTAGTCTAAGTAGCTTACCCTTATGGACTCTTGTAGTGACCAGGCCCCCCAAAAAAGATAGATGCTATTATTATTTTCCCGAGATGACACACAGGCATAAAGGCCTTAAGCGACTTATTAAAACATGTCAGAAAAAAAAAAAAGGAAGTCAGCTAGGCCACAATGGAAATAAAAATCTGCAATCGAGTCTCTAGGGTGTGCAATTTACCAACTAATTTATATTATTAGGTTAACCATGATAGCTGCGTATCACCAAATCCACCTCTGCCCCCGTGGATTTAAGGACAAGAAGACCAGCCACAAGCTGAGTTTGGTAAAGGCTCATTTGACTTTGTTTAATGCGTGAATTCAGCTTATAAATCTTTGGGATTCTGAGTACAACGCAGTTCTGTCGCAGAGACAGCTCTATGGTCTCCAGCCGTGTGATTTTGGTCAAAGCCTGTAGTGTAGTTAAGGCCCATTTCTCACATACCTACCGATAGCATGTGATGGTTGTGTGAACTTAAGCTGATGTTCTGCGTGAACAAAGTTTTGGAGGATAGAATGAAGTGCTAAAGGAAAAGACTAAAGTTATAAACATTTGGAAAACCTGAGGCAAAGAGAGTAAGAAAATGAAAACTGCATTAGATGGAAATTAGAAATTCCAATTTTTCAACTCTGCTATGATGCTGTTGAAAAACCACCGAATCAGCAGTCCAACGAGCACAGCCCGGTGTCCGCACACATCTTCAGCACTGGGGGAATGCCGACTCACACGGATTGGGTTGCAGCGTTTGAATCACACACGTTTGAAAAAAGGAATATTGTCTCCATTCTCTCTGCACCCCCATCATTAGCTATGAGTAAGAAGCAGGGCCCATGCAAGTGAGTGGTTTAAATCTTGGTCTTTAAATGTCCAAAATATTGATTTTTGGGGACTATCTTGTTGATATGAACAGACTGAACAAAAGGAGAGAGAGAACATGAGTGAGAGCAGTGACAGTAAGAAAAGAAGAAAAGCTATAAATTAGCAAAAATCAGTACCATGAGCTCTGGACTAGAAGGTTGGGCTCTAATTGCTTCAGTGTCACTGGTGAGTCCTGTAACTTCTCTAAACCTTGGCCTTAGTGTCTACATTTGTAAGACAAAGAGATTCAGCTTTATTAGTTCTAGAGCTTTGCAGCAGGCAGCTTCTAAACTGGGTCCCAGGGATTTCCTCCTCCTGACAGAGCTGCCTTGCCTTTGTGTAATCCTCTGCCCTTGAGTTGGCGCTGAAACCAGTGACTAATGAACAGACTATTGGGAAAGTGATGAGATGCCACTTTCCAGATTATGTAACAAAAAGAGGGTAGCTTCATTCCTGGTGGTCCTCTGTCCCTCCCTCCTCTCAGTGTTCTGGCTCTGGGGGGAATTCAGCTGCCATGTTGTGTGCAGCCTTGTGGAGATGCCCACTTGGCAAGGAATGGATGTTCCTGGCCGGTCACTGGCAAGGAACTGGATCATTGCTGTGAAAACAAGAGTCAGGTTGGAAGTGGATTCTCCCCATATCAGGCCTTGAGATGCCTGTCAATCCGGCTGACCCCTTGGTTGTAGCCTTGGGAGATACTTTCATCAGGGACCCAAGCTAAGTCACGTCCAGATTCCTGGCCCATTGGAGCCATGAGGAAAATAATTGCTAAATTTGGGGATAGTCTGTTAACATGGTAATAGACAACTAATCTAGATATCCTTTTATTTAAAAAATTCAATTGTACGAGGAGGCTACTTGTCTCTATAGGAAGACAAACGAACAAAACTGGAAGCCAAATCTTTGAGTCAGTATGGCCTGGGCTGTGACTGGAGATGAAAGACAGGAAGAAGGGATCTAAGAACAGCCATGACTGAATAGTTCATACTATCTTCCAGCAGGCGAGGCACAAGGAATTGACTTTACCTCGTTGGGCACCATTAGATATGATGGAAGACGGGACTTGACTTCTTAGTTTATAAACTCAAATTGTTCAAAATAAGTAAACATCTAAATATACCTTCAAAGGACATTAATGATTTTTCACTCCCTCTTTTTAAAGATATTTAGATTTCTATACTGAATAATATTACCCAAATGCTTGCCAATACACTGTGACCAGTATCATCCCGAAGTAGACTTTCAAAAAGGTTTTGGTGTTGATAAGTGGTGTGTGAAGCCTCAGACTTAACTTTTGCACATCATTCTTAAATAAGGCTGTGCACACGAGGGGGTGTGAAAGGAGGTTAAAGTTAAGAGCTCTCATTCATCGGATCACCCGGCTCATTCATCTTGTTTATTCTATTTTATAATTTGAGTCACTTTAGGAGGCATATTATGAGCAATTTCTGTGTGCTCAGGATAGGTCTAATTAGCACAAAACTTCACTGCCTGTCATTTCCTAGCTCCTTAATGTCGGTAAATCTTATATATATATATATATATATATATATATATATATATATATATATATATATATATGGGTTTGTTCATCACTTGCCAAAATAGCAGCTAGTCTCGGTCAAACTGCAGCTCATTTTACTGGAGTGACACTGAACAAAAAACTGTTATCAATTTTGAGGTGTGCTTTCTTAAGCATTTTGAATTATAATTGATTTTTTAAAGTATAGTAATTTTAAAAGCACGCCTGGAAGAAGCAGCTCTGATCACTGATATGCTAAAAATTCCCTGACTGATATGAGAGAATAAAATAAAGCAAGACACAGGCTTCTTTCACTCAGTCCAAGAAAAAAATGCCAAGTATGTTTTTACATCTATTGATAGAAGACTACTTTTTAAACTAAAATGGGTTTTAATTTTTCCTCATTAATTTGTTAGGTCTGAATATGATAGGATAAAGGAAGTAAGTGATCTTATACTCTCTAGTCACTTAGAAAAACCCATTTTCTTCTTTGCTCTGACATTGGCATACCCTGGCAGCTGCTAGCAGCCCACATTAGAGAACTGAATGGAATAGGCAGTGAACACTACTGATAAGTAGTATGAAGGGGTCTTTTATGGCCAAATATGTGCTCCCTTCACTGTCCCAGCCCGCTTCTGCTGCCCTCTACCCTGCTCGGGTGTTGTTTTTATTTTTCCCGGTCCCCGTGATCTGTAGAAAATGCTGAATGTAGTTCCTGTTTCAATATAACATTCACTTTAGACCCAGAAGAGAGCAAGGGGATATGCATTCTCCTGCTTTATGCCAGCCGTCTAAACCTAGCTGGCCTCTAGGCTTTAGAGAATTAGGTTCAGGAATTAATGTACAAGCAAAGGAATGGTTCTCTATGCATTCAGGTGACAGTGAGATCTTGGATAACACAGCAGGATGGAACACAGAGGTGGCTCTTCTCTGTAACCTGCCGATGAAGAAGAACCCTGGAATGATGGACTGGGTCAGAGGTTTTCTTGCAACAACGGATATGTGGTTAAATAACTGTCTTCTCTTTCTCTAGACATGAAGATGGTGAAATTCAGAGAAGGTTTTTTATCCTACTAGGTGTTTCCTTCCACCCCAATCACAAGAATGTATCATATTAAGACCACAACAATGGCCACAGCCCCCTGGAAAAGCAAATATTCCCTTTATAAGCTACTCCAGGCTATTGGAAAACTGTGACTTCAGAAACCCATCCTTACCCGTATCTAGAAAAACTGTCAAACTGGAGTGATTAATTTAAGAACTTTCTGGTTTAATTTTCTTACCTCCAGCCACGCAACCACAGTGGGCCCATCCCACTGAGCAAAAGGTAATCCCTTCCTCCGAGCTTCTTCTAGAAGTTCATGCCTGAAGTACACAGCAAAGATTATTAGTTAGGTAGCATGGAAAAAGACAGTGGTGATTATTTGTAATGACAATAGTTTCTTTTTAAAAAAATAATACTTTACAAGCTTTTCTGAGGTAATACAGAATAACAAAATCCTTTCCTCCTTTTAGTAATACATAGAAATCACTCATTGGTTTTATGAGTGAAACACCAACATCTAAAAATAATTTCTCCCAACATTTATTCACAAAATTCAAATGTTAAATGTTAATGGACTAAGAAGTTGAATTATATTATCAGCAAATATCTTATCTCTTTAACAAGAAAATGGCCCCATATAGATATTCAAGCATACATTATGGGATCTGAATTAAATGAGGCTTCATCCATCTGCCTTGCTCACTTCTCCTTACTATTGCAATGGAGGAGAAAATGTCTGTATATAGAGGTAGTAGATAAATTTGGTTAGTTTAGCCCCATTCAAGAGATGTGCTTCATCTTAGTATGCTCCCCAGGTCCAGGTAGCTACATGAAGAGGTGTTTTTTTTTTTTTCCCCATCTAGACTATGAAATTACCTCTCATTCAAAGAGAACTTGGAAGGAAATTAACTCCTATCACTAGAAAGCAATGTAAGGTGTGAAATTCAATAGCACATTCATTTTCATCTATAATCATCCCCGTTTTTAATGAAAGTGAAACACCTCAATGACAACAAATGTTTGATCCTGATAGCAGAATGTTGTAAAAAGCCATGGCAACTGCATTATTAATCACTGTCTCTGCTACTGAGCTTTATAACTGACATCCATTTATAAAACCAATTTTTGTTGTTCATTGTTGAGATAGCAAATATGTGTTTTCACCTAAACTCAAGCTGATATATACCTGAGCAGGACGATATTGGAAAATATATTCTCTTTTCCTTAGTGTGCTCTGATCTTACACATAGATGATACCTGCTCTTTTGAATGTGTGTCTTTCATTGCTTAGGAATCTATCAATAATATCATATATGAACTCCAAAATGAAGCATTTGATTACTTCCTACCATCAAATAATCAATTACTTATTATAATATGTTAACATACAGTTGACCCTTGGACAACATGGGGGCAAGGGGCAGCAACCCCCTGCACAGGGATCTGCATTTAACTTTTGACTTTCTGAAAACTGAACTACTAATAGCCTCCTGCTGACTGGAAACCTTATGACTACATAAACAGCTGATTAACACATATTATGTATTTTATGCTGTATTATAATATAAGTATAGAGGAAATAAACTATTAAGAAGATCACAAGGAAGAGAAAATACATCATAAAACTGTAGTGTATTTATCCAAGAAAATTCTCATATAAGTGGGCCCGAGCAGTTTAAAACCCACAGTGTTCAATGGTCAACTGTATATAATTGAAAGTGCTTTTCAGTGAGAACTTCCCATATTTGCAGGGGATACTGCCAACAGAAATTCAGTGAGAAAAAGAAACAGAGGCAATACAAATACTGAAGTTATAGCAGCTGAAGAGACACATAGATCAACTGCTGTTTCAATTGAGGAAATTGCAAAGAAGGCATAGGTTAGTTCTACATGTAAGTTATTCAGCCCCTGTGACAGGGAACAGTGACACCAGTGCCCCGAATCCAAAGTGAAAACTAGAGGGGCTTCCTCACCTTGGATTGTGGTACCAGCCCCCACTCCTGTGGGCATCCCGACATTCCTTCACTGAAATACAGACTCAAGTAGCCTACTCTTACTGTTGCTGGATTGATAGAAAGGGATTGAAGGGTCAACCAACCGACCACTAGGTACTCATTGTAAGCACCTGTGGTGAGCTTAGACCTGTGCTCAATGTGAAAAACACAGGCATGGACCCAGTTGTTTTTAAGAAGATCCCTGGTTAGAGGGAAAAGCAAACACACGAGCTGTCCAAAAGCACAATGTATTACACAAATAGATGCTAAAACTCGGTGATGCACAATCCGAGTGTGAGGATTTTAGAAGATGGGTTAATAGCAATGGAAACAATTGGTGAAGGCATCATGGCAACCAAGCTGGCTTTGAAGGGCATGTGGGAAGGCGTTCCAAGCAGCATGAGCAGTAAGAGGGGGAAGGTCGGGGGAAGGACTCGGCATGGACTACACGCAAGCCAATGGCAGAGCCGGAAGCGTTATTCAGAGTTGTGAGGTTACAGCTAATAGGGGAAGCAGCACTTCCAGTTATGGAGCAGCCGAGTGGCAGTCAAGGGGAAGAAACCAACATACATTTGCAGCTGTTTTTTTGCTACATTTAGTAAAAAGGCAAGTCAATATGCACTCCACACCTGGGAAGCACATAGCATTGTCACAAGTGAATTATATGAGTTGTACAGAAGACATTTTATTTTATTTATTATTATTATTATTATTATTATTTTTTTTTACAAAAGCCATTTTAAAAGCAGAACACTTTTATTGTGAAACTTCTAATTCTCTAAAAATATTGCATCACACAAGCCAGAGTGAACCTGTTAAAACTTAAGTCCTATAATGTAACTTCGCTGCTCATCACCCTCCAATCACTCCTGGTCTCTCTGAGAAGAAAAGGCAAAGCAGCAGTTAGGACCCCCACCCCCACCCCGCCCCCGACCCTCTTCAGCTCTCTGATTCAGCTGCTACCTCGCACAGCGACACTGCCTCCATGCCTCCACTTCCCTGCAAGCAGCTCAGGCCTTGTTGTGCCTCAAGATCTTCGTGCCCACTCTTCTCTCTGTAAGGAATGCTTGGCCCTCTATCTCCGTATGGTCTACTCCCTCTCTGACTTCTACTATTTACTTACATGTCACCTTCTCTGTCTCCTTCCCTCCCTCCTTTAACCCCCACCAGACATTTTGACCCCTATTCCTTGATTTATTTCTCTCCATGGCACTTATCTTCTAACACAGAGTATCATTCATACCTCAGTCCATTATACCCCCCATCAAATATGAGCTCAAGAAGGACCAATGTTTTCACATATTCTGTTTAGAGATAATTAGAAGCATCTAGAACAAGGTCAGGCACAGACAAGGTGCTCAATAAACAGCTGTGAACGTTGAATATGTCTGTCAATGTTCACATTTAGGGGTTCCTTGTGTCAGCAAATTGAGCCCCATGATGTTTCTCTTTTTTGTAGTCCAAATATCTTTTTCTATTTTGGCTTACAAGGCCATTCAGGGTTTTAGGTTTCAAAACACAATAATAATAATAAAAAAAAGTCCTTAAGGTCTGTCTCCTTAAGACAATGTATTACAATGTATTACACAAATAGATGCTAAACAATGGAGCTGGTGTGTGGGGAATAACACCCATTCCAGCTGATCCCAAGTCTGATCTGGTTTGGGATCCCTGACAGGAGGCAATCCAGTGTGCTCAGATAGTTCTATTTTCTGTCAGAACAGAAATTTAATTGCACGATTGTGAATTCTTTGGGCAATCTCGCCCTTGGAAAAGTCAGTAAGAATATGCTAAGATAATAAGAAAAGGGAGGTGGAGTCCAACGGCTTCTGTCCTTTGGCTCCCAGCTGGCAGGGCTGGATCCCACATAAAGGCCTTGGGGGTGACACACTTGAAACTGAGAAAAACCTGCTAGAATGGGGTGGGAGGGGGGAGAAGCTGGGTTTTGCAGCAGGACTGCATGCTACATGACCTTAACTCCAGATGTGTTTTCTCTTAATCTGAGGGCAGAATCAAGGGTACAAAGAAATGCACTGAAATTCTCAAAGCAGTATCTCATTTAATTCTTCTCAATCTTAAAAACCTCTGCACCATACCAAAGGTATAAGAGACATTCATCCGGGTTTATGGCATGGAAAAGAAGCCATGTTTAAAAAAATGATATGGGCAAAATATAATAACTGGAAATTCCTGAGTTTAATACATGATGATTTTCTAAGGGATTTAAGCATTCATTGTATGGGGGCGTGTTTCTTCTCATGAGATACTGTGGGGTCACCGGCAGAGAAATAGTGACCTCAATTGCTTAGGAAATACCAAATAAATAACTCATTTGCTACAGGCAGGCATCTTGAATATCCTGGTGTTCTCTGTCCAACCCATCCATGTACGGAAAGGTATGTATCTTACCTGTACTCGGGTACAACCTTTTCAAATGTCAAGTGACAGTTCTTCCAAAGTAAAGCTGTGATCAACTTTCTTTAGGATAAGTTTGAGTCTGGAACTTGCTGTCTTTGTATTTAGACCTGAACAAATATTTTTTATTTTCTCTCTCTGTCTCTCTCTCTTTCTCTTTTTTTTTTGTCCAGAAAATCAAATATTCAATCATCTTTTCCCAAAGGATAACGTATATCTCACTATCATTATGGGTATGCAGTTTTGTTTTAAGATTTAGACTAGAATTTAGAGGATATCAGTAGCACTTCCTTTTAGAAAATCTATGTGGCTCGGGCTAGTCATCACCTGCGCCAAAACTAAAAGAAAAGCACTAATTGTAAAGGAAGGTCGTTTTGAATAAGAAAAACTTGTGAATTGTTGAGTATTTTCAAGAAACACATTATCATCCACAATAAAGAATGACGTTAGGGTTCCCCCAAAGTCTCTCTTGAGACAGGTGTCAGTGAGTTACTGGGACTGGAAAGTGATACCTTAGGAAGAAGGCCAACAGGTGGGGAACACTTCGGTGTGTGTGCTTTCATTTGCCAGCCCATATATAACCGCACAGAGGGGGCGCTGTGCAAGTTCTACAGGTCTGAGGACAGGAACAAGGTGTGGGTACCCTAGGAACAACCACACCCAAGGATTTCTGGATACACAATCAAGAGAGTCTAAAAAATGTGCATGAATCAAGGGCATTTGCCGGGCTTGTAGCTTCTAACTCTTAATCCACACTAATTTGCCTCAATGACTCCATCCAAATGGAAATGTCTGGCTTCTCCTTTTTTGGTTTTATGTCTCTCCTTGGCTATTGCAGTTTTGACCTAATTGGTGGGATATGCTCGCATATTTGTGAGCTATGTTTCCATCACACTAAACAATGTCCTCATGCCTCCCTGCCTTGTCTCCCCACTCACTTTGTCTTGATTTTCAAGACCAACAAAGATGCTTCTTGTCTGAAAATCATCCTTTCCTTGCCCCTGAGGCAAAATTTACTACTTATTTTTATAAGCACCCTAGTACACTAAGTATTCCTACCTAGGGTACCTTTAAGCTTTTAGTGACTCAATTGGTTTTATTCTTTGCTGAACATGAAACTCAGCCCACAGTAGGTCTATACAAAAATCAGATGACTGACTACCTAACAAATTTGGTTGATCCTGGGGCATGCAAAGTTCCCTGTACTCATGCCCTTACAGTAGGGAAACACAACTTATAAATCAACAAGTTCAATAAAGTGTTAAACTCTGAGAAATAAAGTTCATTAATTACTCAAAAAAGTCACAGACCACAGGGCCAGTAAAGCCTCCTTTCTCATATTCTTCTCAACATGGATTGTTCATTACTGTCAGTGAAAAGAGACTTTATTCTCAGACCACTTAGCCTACGGTGCTATTTTAGGATTGCCAATTTGTGATATGACTGTCTGAATAACATACAGCACCCCTTCCTCTGTCACTCAGGATGGCTGAGTCAGTCGCCTTCCATTTAATGCCTGCCAATTTCCCCTTCATGTTTTCTATTTCATCTTTCTTTCCTTTCTATTCTTGTTGCCACCATCCATCCCTCCCGCCCCAACCCTTTAATTGGTTCCTATCTCCAGTTCTCAAACCTTTCTAATACACTGACATAAAAAAAAAAAATCTGCCATGATACCAGACCAGGTAAACTTCTAAAGTCTGATTGCTTAGGCTTCATTCTTGGTGCCTCCTCTTAGCTGTGCATCCACAGACAAAGTCACTTTACCTCTTTCTGCCTCAGTTTCCTCATCTGTAAAATAAAGCTGGTAACAGTACCTCCCTCAGAGGGCTGCAATGAAAGTGACCTGAGAAAATACATGTAATGTGATGACACCAGTGCCTTCCACAAAGGAAGCAGCTAATGAGTGTGAGCCATTACTTTTGCAATAGCGCTGTCCTCTGAAAACCCTCCAATGGTTCCTTAAATGTCTAAAGTATAACCCTCAACCTGAACTACAAATTCTAAATAGGTTTAATTTTGATTTACTTTTCTAATCATCTTTACTTACTTTTAACCAGAACTGAGAACCTACTTTCACAAATAACTTGTGTAAAAAGTAATCCCATCACTGCAACTATCATTTTCCAGAGTGGATAAGTTCTTTCCCTTCTTCAACTATCAAAATCTTACTGTTTGCCTAAATAATGACTCTTCCTTTCATTTTGTGATAATCCCATTCCACAAGGACTCTTTATCCTTTAAAATCTGGAAACTTACAGTGTCAAACATCCCCCATAGAGATTGTTGATGAGCACCACATGCATGCATCTCATCTCTCACCCAAGACTCTAAAGTCCCAAAGATGACTCTTTGCTCTTCCACCACATCTTGCTTTTCTCCCCACACTCTAGACAAGAGTCTCTCTCGAACAGTTATTATATTGTGATCCATAAAACTCTCAATGTTGACAACCACCCGGGATCTTTGATCATATGGTGAATTCTAAGTGTTCTGTTTTTATTAACATCAAACTGTGCATTGCACCTTAAAGAGAAGAATTTTGTTTAGTAGTTACTTATATTGGTTGTTCAGAAAGAGAAAAAATGTACTCTAACATTAAATAAGATACTTTGCAAATTGACTGACCACCACCAAAGCTTATTCAAATTCTCATCATTTGTGGATCATGGAAGTGGACTCCCAGAGTCTCTCATTCTCTTGTTTGGTACCCCTCCTTCCAACCCTTTTTCCAACTCCCAATGAGACCCTCCTAAACACAATTTTTTTGTTAAGACTTGCTTACTTAAAAACCTCCCATTGTCCTGAAAGTAAAGGTCAACTATCTTAGCATTATGAGAAACACTCTTAGTAATCTGGCCCTGGCTCTCTCTCCAGGCTCTTGTTGCTCAACCAGTACCGAAACACTTGCCATTCTCCCAATATCTCATTCTATTTGACCTTCCATACTTTTGCTGTCTTTTTCTTCTAACTGAAACATCCTTCTTCACATCATAATCATGGCAAACTCATCCTTGTCCTTCAGACACAGCTAATGCTTTATCCTTCTTGGTAAGATTCCAAGACCTCTCCCAGGCAGAATTAAATTTCTCTTCTATACAAATATTTTAACTTGTGTATACTCCAGTTATTGCACTTCTCATATCTCTCATTTAAAATGTACTGTAATAGAGATTTATCTAATGTGCTCTCTTGTTTCACCTAAACCACTTCTATTCTTCAGAAATAGGATATCATGGTGTGAAAGAATAGAGGTTCTGGATGTAGACAAATTAGGGTTTGGATCCCATATAATAATAGCTAGCATGCATTTATCACAAAGTCTGTATGAAGCCCTATCCTAAGTGTATATGTATAGGTATAATTTCTTTAACATTTACAATGATAAGATATGTACCGATACTCATTGGGAGATGAAGACACTAAAGGGCAAAAGTCACTTGGAGCATAGAACCAGTGAGTGATGGAGCCAGAATCTGAGCCCCCAAAACTTGGCCACAGAGTTAACTTTCTTAATCCCCATATGATCTGTTAGCTAATTACCCTTTGAATTTTTCATAACTGAGAAAGGAGGATAAACTGATTGTAATAATTTTATTATGTTATAACAAGTAGCATCCACTTCATTTTTAGTATTAAATAAAATGATAGTCGCCCACGTCTCTTTCTTATATTTAGAAGTGGCACATCTTCATTTGGCCTCCTGGCTAAGATGTACAGTCTTTACCCCCTTACTATCATGCCTTTTAATCTTCAACACTATAAGAGAAAAAAGAAGCTGTTCCTTTTCTTTTCCTGTTCCTCCTTAATATCAGGCTCTGCACCTTTGTCAGAGGAAGGAGGCTGATCTTGTTTACCTAACTGGGATGGAAAATCTGAATTTCTTGTGACTTGTTTCAGTTCAACTGACTTTGTGTAATTGTAATACAAAGTAGTGCGCTGATTGAGAAATTCATCTCAAGGGCTTATTTATTTACTGTAGCACATGACAAGTAATCAGTTATTGATATAACCAGAAGAAATAAATATGTGGTTCAATAAGAACCAAAAATAAAATATAAGTCAAAATAATTTGAGAGTTGAATCTACTTCTTAACAGTGTAGGCTTGAGAATAACCTCCCTTACATAACGCTAGCAGTAAATCTACTTTCATTTCACACCATTATTAATTGTTACATTAAAATTCAGTAGTCAGGAGGGTAAAGTAGGAAATGATCTCCTCAAATTTCAAACAGATGATAGACTATAACTCTATCATTCAGAAATCTAGACTTGTCGATCAATTCTATGGAAATCAACATTACATATTTGAGGAACTGTTTGAAATTCTGGTCAGCAAATATGAACAAAATGTGGTGCCACCCACATTTTTTTCTAACATGTGCAAGCTGAAAATGTATATCTTAATTAACATAATTATTCTAAACAGAAATGTCAAAATCCCAATCAGCTGCTTCAGAACTTTGATTGCCTAAATATACATATTTAACTCCATAAATTAAGAGTTTCAAATTCAACATTAACAAGGTTGACTTGATTTTAAAAGCACAGCATACTGTGATTTTGTGTGTGTGCAAGGGTATGTGTGTTTGTATATCATAATATGGCACATTTTCACATGAAGTGCATATAAAAGTCCATTACGCATCTAAGTAGTGTTTTATTTAGATTCCAAGAACACATGCTAGGTTGTTTGGAGTTGAAATAGTTTGACTACATTAAAACTGAAGCTTATTCATATTGAAGCCTTTTTTCTTCAAGCTGCTCTGAAATGGAGGGCATAGTCTCAGAAATTTACTTTATTTGTGAATTTGAATTGGGATTTACATAATTTCTTTCCTCACTTTATTTTGAATTTAATCAGTTTCAAAACCATTAAAAAGATATAAACGCACGCACACATGCATGCACACCCAACATGTGATGGGGCAATACAATTACTCACCCTATTATTGAAAACTAAAGGGACTTGTATTACTTTTCATGAAACAATTTCACTTTTGAAAGACTCTGTGGTCTGTTTTCTCTAGTCACTTTCTGATAGTAAACTGGGGACTTACTGGAGGAACACTGGTAATTTTCAGGTTATTGGATACCATTTAGACTAGATTACCTTAGTGCCTCATCTAATTTTCAGCCCTCTTTAACTCAGATTTTTTTTTAAAGATTTTATTTATTTATTCATGAGTGACACAGAGAGGCAGAGACACAGACAGAGGGAGAAGCAGGCTCCATGCAGGGAGCCCGACATGGGGACTCCACCCCGGGTCTCCAGGATCAGGCCCTGGACTGAAGGTGGCGCTAAACCACTGAGCCACCGGGGCTGCCCAAGATTTTGAAGTTTATAGTTTCATGTTTCTGAAGTTAGACATATTTCCTCATACTCTTATGAGGTGCAGGAAGTTGACAGTAGTATCAGTAAATACAGAGAACATGTCAGTCCTTCAAGGGTATGCAACAAATGGGAAAATTGGTGTTTAAATTCTTATCTTCTGTTTCTTAATTACATGGATGATCTTTCCATCTCAAATCTTCTGTTTTCACTATATTTGTACTCTCCTCCTGACACTTTAACTTCCAAAGCTTGCCTTTATCAATTCTACTAGAGAAATGATTTTGAGGTCCTAAAATGTTAAGTTCTAGGAGCACGTATGTACAAGATGACAAGAATCTGAATTTTAGAATGAAGACAATTACATCAGTTTCTTGAAGCCCATAAATGACAATGCATCGTCCATTTATTACTTTCAGTATTTCATTCAAAAAGTGATAGGGAAATTAAGTTTTATTTATTGGGATTATTTTCCTCATGAAATTTAAAAGTCATTAGAAAATAGAAGACCGGTATTACATGATGACACAAAAAACACTGTCTTAAATCTAATGTCTAGAATATTCATTATTTTCCAAAGTAAGAGATTGAAACTTTGGCTAGCATAGTTGAACAGTACCCTAACCTCAGCTTGCCTTGCATTTTAAAGAACACTTACTAGAGCTTTCCTTAATATCATAAATTATCCTAACCGAATTAAAATCTGCATTGTTAAATAATTAGTAGTAGTAACTATAACTTAAAATTAGAGTGGAAAAGTAAGACAAATATAAGCCATAGTAATGAACTAAGCAATATTACAAAGTTCATGACCCTGTATTGATATATGAAATATCCATATAGCAAATTAGGGGCACTCTCCGTAGTTTCCTGTATAGCAGCATCTCAATGGAACCCATTTATTTACTCATTATGTGTGTGTGTGTGTATACACACACACACACACACACACACACACACACACTGCTTTAAGTTTAAAAGGAGTAACTCTCAAACTAACGTGTTTTTTAAAGCTCACCATGTTACTCGTGTAAAAGTTTACACCAATGTAAATGTTTTATAAATGTTGTAAATAATTTGTTTTGCTTTACAGCCCAAGTTGTCTTAGGAATAGATTAATAACATGTTTTAATTTTCGCTCAAAGAGCAGGATTGAGTAGTTTGGATTTTTAAAGCTCTGAAAATTAACCAATAGTATAGGAAATAATGCAAAGAACACGCAAAACTAAAGGAATCAACCAAAACCAAGGATTTCTTTGGAATCTAATCTGGGTACAAAAGTCCCAGTAAGCAAGTTCCAGCATTTAAGTCTCTTTGTTTAAGGACAGTTTTAGTAGTTAACATAGAAGTTTGTGTCTGGAAGAGAATGCGGGTGGAGCACCATGAAGCATGAGGGAACACACAGGAGGACCCAATCATGCAGCAGAGTCCAAAGTACAGAAGTGGCCTATGACTTAAGCCTCCCTGAGTGCCACGCTAACTCCTAGAGAATGACTTGAGAAGTAAGGAAATGACGTCTGGAATGCCTTTTGACATGCGCCTGACAGAACTGAAGAAGTGGAAGTGCCTGCAAGGCCACCATCATTAATTGGAGTATGAACATTTCTCTGAACCAATGATTCCTTTACGGTGTAGAAATGAATACACTTCACAATTTTCATTTGAGGTCAGAGGCAGTGCAGCTTGTGTTAAAACTGAAAAGAGAAATACTAAAGATAAAAGCAAAAAAGGATGGTGCTGAAAATAAACATGTTCAGCAGCCATTGTCATTCAACTTACCCAGATGTGCTTTTCATGAGATGGAGAAGGATGGATGGAAAAGAAAAGCACACAAATGTTAATGGATACATTTCAGTCCAAAGAAAGCCATGGAATAAAACAAGAGCATCATTTCAGATGTGCAAAAGCTCAGATATGAGAAAGACGTGGTATCTTTTTTTTTTTTTTTAATTTCACCGTGACATACATACTCACTGCGTCCAAAAGCATGATCAGGTTAGGGCAGCTCTAATTGTTGACTAGTAAGTCTGTCTCTTGAAAATGAGCCACTCTGAAACATGCATGACCACATTTTTCCCAGCCTCTAGTATACCCCGGGAAGAAGCCAGGCACTTTATTAAAGAACATTCTTTGCCTCAGGCCACTCCTGTTGTTTCACAAATGAAAGCGATAACTTACAAAATAGTGCTCAGATTCTCATACAGCCTTACAGGCTTACTGTTGAGCTGAAGAAAAAGTTCAGTAGACCCCTGGAGATACAGCAGCTGAAGAGAGCACTAGTTAGAGGGTGAGAATATCTGGGTCCTAGTTCTCAGACGTGACTTGGACATAATTACTAGCAGGTTCTAATTTTCGATCTCCTCACCTTAAACTGGGTCAAGAAGAAATTTTACATTCCGGGCCCATAATTTTAATATTCTAACAAATGTCACAATAATAACTATTATTGTTTTTATAAAGATGGATTTGCCAGCTGTCAGAACATGAGAAAGTCTAGTGAATTCTATCACTCTACTCCCCTTGCTACACTACTTCTTCTTCCTCTGTCTGAACTGGCAAAAGAAATGTCATTTGTGCCAATTGAGTCTCTTTCAATAGGAACATTTATTTGGACAGATGTTTATAAATGTTGCTCTCTTTGAGGAAAAAAGCAAACTAGATTGGTTCACCAATACTATCACAATCATCATAAAACAACATTGATTTAAATGTAGCTTTTGAGGTAGCCCACTTGCTCCCTGGATATAGTAGTGGCACTGGGAAAATATGGAATTTAAATAATTCAACAAAAAGCCATGAGAATATTATTTTAAAACTTCTATACAAGCATAATAGACTAGTTTTTAGAAAAAAGAAAACTTTTACTACAACTCATAAAATATATTAAATACAACAAAGTATGAAGCAGAAATTCATATTTCAGAAATTAGGCAACTTATAGTTTCTTTTTTTATTGCTCAATTGTTATAAAGAAAAGGTTGACGTGCAATGGAACACCCTGTACGTGCCTCATCTAAACGCATTCATTCAGAGAAACCATGTGTTATTTTATTAGATAGGCCTTTCAGAGAATGCATATTCTTTGGCCTTAACTCCAGAGCAGCTGTGGGGAAGCTATTTAAATTTTCACAAGAACAAAAACATAAATGTCCATTCACATTGGCACTACAATGTTCTAAGAAATTTGAGGCATATTTTTTACATCACACATGCAACAGAAAGAAAATTAAAACCCAAAGAGACTCCTTCTAAGTGGTTAAAATGACTTTTCTGTCAACATACCTGTGAACTCTCTGATGAGCTCTTAAGAAAAGGCAATTTCTGAGCTTTCCAGGAAAATTGCCAGAAGTACTTGGGACCAGTTACTCCCATGGACAAAATCATCTTTCGCAGCCTACCAGCTATCTAGGAAATGCCCTCCACTAAAACAAGTTGATTAAATCTGCACACAGTGGAATATTAATAGTCCTCACATCCTCATTTGTCATTTTCAAAAACCGAAAACTTATACCAAGAAAAATACCTTAAATAAAAATGTAAGAGAAATTGTGAAAATAAACAGGAAACACAGATATAAAGGAGACACTCAAAAAGTACTGCTTAAAGTTCTAATGTAGGTTATCGGTTTTTATAAGCTGTCTGATTTCTCAGTTTTTATGCATTTTCTTGTTCTCCATAGTCAATTAATTTAAAGCAATAGTGAGTCACTTTATAATATTAAATATTTCAGCTCATGACTTAAAAAAAGTTCTGCAAAGGACAAAGAGCTAGAGTCATAAATGACTCTGATATATGATGTGGGATTATACTACAAATTTAAGTCAGAGGGAATATATATTTGCAGAGTTTTTCATCTAGATACAGTATTTAATTTTTCTTCTTTCTATATTCTTTCCTACGAGCAGTTATTTATAAATCACATAACACCTTTATCCTTTTTTCTCTTCACTCCAGATTGTCAAGGTTACGATAATACCAAGACAGACTCTGTGGAAAAATAAATGTTCTTCAGTTAAAGACCACTATGAGTAACAGGCAAATAACAAGTTTCAATTGACATGGAGAAAGAACAGGTTTTAAGTTACCATTTAATGAGTAAGATCCAATCCAATTACTGGCATGTTTTCCTTGGGAACATCAGCATACGTCCAGACACAAGGAGACATTACCAGCTAGTATATGTCATATTCCAAAATGGGTGCCTGAAACTTTTCAACGGTCTCCCTTCAATCTTCTAGATCTCTTACTAAATGAATGGGCCTTTGCCTGTTTACAAACTAGTCAACTTTGAATGTTAAAACTTCACAGGATAAGTAACTCACAACACGAGCTTCAATGTGGACTGTGCTTCCCTCTTGCTTCTTAAAGTTCAAGTTGTTGACTCAGATTTTAGAATCAGTTATTGACACCAGATTGGGAAGTGGATGGGTAGTAATGGGGAAAAGGGGAATAAAGTAAGGATTCCTCTTAACAGGTGAAACCTGAGAATGTGTAAGTGCTGGCGGCCAAAACACAGAAGAGAGCAGAATTTGAAGGTATAAGGAAGTCAGCACAACATGACTGAGCAACTGGGAAGAGGTGGGCTCAGGTAAGAAGAGTTTCCTAGTTTCCTCTAGTGAAACAGGAGAGGGACTAGTGTTAGGGCATATTTGGCAGCAAATAATTCAGGGCACCTTGATGGTTCCTTTTTTCTCTCCCTCCCAAGCAGACTGAGCTCATCTGCAGAAGATGCGGGCTTGAGGACAGTGGGGGTCTCTAATGGAAGCTGCAGAGTAGAAACAAGATCTGTAAGACAAACATACTGCAGTTACTGGGCACTGCTGAGTTCCCAATTGAAGCTGGCTCAACTTGTGCTATGATGTTCTCCAGGAGCACAGAAGTGTTCAAACGCAGACATGAAGAAAGAAAATTCATTGGGGGCTGTGAGTATGACACGTGGATACAATCAAATGAAAGAGGAGCAAAAGCGTTTAGGAATTTTTGAGTGTGTTGAAATTATGCACATGGAATCTAAACTAAACAGGAAGCAAGGAGGGAAGAGAAAGGGGCTAGTGTGCTGAGAAAGGATAGAAGTGTAAAAAAAATTGATAGCAGAAGAAGTCGATAAAGCAAAGTTGAAAGAAGACTGTTTAGGAAAGAATAATATGCTTGAATTGGTAATAAATAGAAATTTTGGAGTAGGAGTGATTTGGAGGTGATGAGAAGATACAGACTATGACCATGGGAGGTATCTGACCTGGAGTAGAGAATGGCATTGGAAGTGATGAAGCCATGACATGGACAAGTTAAGTTGTGGACAGGTGACCTATGTGGATATAAGAGCACCCCAAAGGTGACGGAAAGGCTCACTTTACATATAAAGACATGAGATACAGGTAAAAAAAATGGCCACACACATATCTAGTGATCTTTACAAATGAAAGGAAATGTTTTCAGTATGGTTTCAGAAGTTTTCAGTATGGTTCATCATCACAGTACTTCAGAATTAAATGTTTGTTAAAGTTAATACTGATTTCCAATAGTTTAAGTTTGAGATTCTTGAGACTCTTACACAGAGGTTAGGAAATCTTTATTCTTCTAATTTGCCCAGCAAACCTAACCCAGTCAGGCCCATGATTAAAGTTTTGATTATGTAAAATATGAAACACAGACATTTAATTGTAGTTTTGTATACACATGTGCATAAAGTATACATATACGCATACATAATTTTTAGTGGAAATCTTTTGGCATAAACTATTTTTTGAATAAAACTCTAGCAATAAGATATGGATAACCACTGTCCTCCTTAGGAATGTAGAAACAAGGAAGAGAATCTTGCTTGATGGGTGGATAATTTTTAAATAACTACAGGAAGGGAGGGCATCTTCAAAGACCTTATGAAAAACCTATGGAGAGCCAATATAAGATCCTATATTTGTGGGAAAAAAATGGAGAGAATTATTTCCAGATTAAGACACCAGCATCATATTTAAATGCAGTCTAATTAGTGACTTTTTTTTCTTTTAGAAAAGGGGGTTAATTATCCTTGCTCTTTGATACCGACTTTGTAAGTTTTATTGGAATGAATAGCCTAAGATTGATTTAAGCACATGTTTAAATTTCTTACATAGCTTATTTATAAGAGATAATTACTATTCTTATATCACTTTGAGATATTATGTGCTGCTAATTATATATAAAAAAGAAATCTTATAACACAGCTACATCTTATGCTTTGAAACTATATTCCCCTCTCAGTTTTTTTTTTTTTTTAAAAGGTGCTTGGTTTGAATATATTTGTTGCTCATGTTGAAAGATGGGATAGGGTCAGATGAGAAACTATTCTCTAGAAAAAATATGCTACTCTTTTTAGAGTATACAGAGAGTGAGGAGTTCTTTTTTGACTCCTTATATAAAGCATCCAAGATTATATAGGATATTCAAGTTGTCCAGCTGACAACTACATGCTTTAAATTGCAGCTTTACCCCGAGATCCCAAATAATTTAGAGGAAAGCTGAGCTCAGTAGGTCCAGCCTCTTGTATAGCACAGGGCCTGGAAAGCTAGGTTTCCTCACAGGCAGAGGAAAACAGCAGCAGCTACCTCAAAGGTTTTGTGATAATTGAAAGAGATAAAAAAAAAAAAAAAGAAAATTGAGAGAGATAATGCATCTAAAACATGTAGAATGGCACCTAGAATATTGTAACTGCTCAATGTGATTATCAGTTACTGCGTAGATATTAGACAATTATTATCATTACTATATGAAGACTGAGGAGGAAAATGGAACAGAATATATGCACATGGGGAGAGAGGAATAATTATCAACAAGAAATAGATATTTAGTATATTAAGACTATACATGCAACATGGGAAGCAGAGAGAGATAAAGCTTGTCAGATAAATAGGGACCAGGGGATGCAGGGATTTATGAGCCATCTAAAGGCATCTGGAATTTATCCTAAGGAAGCTGAGTTGTAACTGAGGGATTGTAGGCAGGTTCAGAAACATAATTTAGAGCGATCTCTTTAGCTGAAGGGTGAAGAATGGATTACAGGAAGGCGAGAATGGGACATGGTTTAACTATGATGGTCTGAAAGGGAAAGAAGAAAACCAATCCAGCTGAGAGATTTCAAAGACCTACTGTATGGATAGTAGAGAGAGGTGCACAGAGAAAAGAATAAGGACAAGGAAGCCCAAGGGCAAAGAGGAAGCCCAGGTTCCTTGTTTGGTCATCTGGATAGAAGTCACTGCCTTAATTCCTGTTCTTTTCTCAGATTTTCACGTTTAGAGTTCTTTCCCCACGCAGCTTCTATCCATGCATTCAGTTATTTGGAAAACATGTTTTGAGTACCTGTGATATGCCAGGCACTGCAATGTTAAAAAATAAATGAATAGAATTTAAAAAGCTTAGGTTCTCCTGAGTCCTGTTCTCTGAATTACATAGAGAATCACAGAATTCCAGGGTAGAGACAATTTGAAGAGCATGTAATTCAATCTGTCGTATAATTTGAATCCCCCATATAGTACTTCTGCATCATACACATACTTGGCAGGTCTATATTGGACATAATCATGAGGAACAACTCTCTTTCCAGGTGGTCAATTCTTTCTTCTCGGATATGTGATTGCTAACAGTTCTCACTTAGACTTGGCTCAAATTTATCTGTAACCACCTCTGACTTTTGGCCCAAGGTCTTATCACAAGGATACTGGTTGTATTCCTTGGAAGAGACGCTGGTTTGAAAATATCCACTTAAGTGTATTTCCCAGGAATTAACACAATATCCAGCTATGATCTGTGCAGTGCGTAGAATTTGGGCCCTATCAATTTTTTTTTGATAGATATTGAAAATATCATTGCCTTTCTTGCTAACTTGTCTTTTCTTACAGAAACAGCTTTCTTAGGAGTTGTAGTTAAGATCTCCTGATACATACACACACACCATATCCTCCTATACACAAGTAGCCAGTAAGTTTAGTCATGAAATTGATGTAGCATTACATAAACACCCTTATTAAATTTTATCTTATTAGATCTGGATCTCTATGTAAAGGTCTTCCTTAAATAAAATAATTTATCTGAAACCATAACTATGTCTTCTAGCTTCAGTCCTCCACAAATCTGACACTCTTACTTAAATCACTTGTCAAAGTGCTGAGTCGGCCACCTTCTAGTTCACTCAGCCATCACCAGGTCTTTTGTTCAGCCCCTTTGATTACAATAGTCCTATCAGACATAAATCCATTTTGTTAGCTTCAACCCAATTTTATGTTTAGAAGTATCATTTAAAAAGTAAATGAAATACCTTGCTGAACTCAATAAATGGTGTTTTTATAGCATTTTTCCTCCTCTACATGTCTAGAGAATGTTTGAAAAGTTTAAGGGCACAGCTTGCTTATTTATTTATTTATTTATTTATTTATTTATTTATTTATAAAGATTTTATTTTTAAGTAATCTCTAGACCTAATGTGGGGCTCAAACTCAAAACCCTGAGATCAAGTTGCATGCTGTACCGACTGAGCCAGCCAGGTGCCCCTCACAGTTTATTTTTAAAGGACTCCATTTCCTCTTGGTCATTCATAATCTCCTTTCTTATTGATCAAAAATAATCTATGTTGGGCAGCCTGGGTGGCTCAGGAGTTTAGCGCTGCCTTCGGCCCAGGGTGTGATCCTGGAGACAGGGGACTGAGTCCCACATTGGGCTTCCTGTATGGAGCCTGCTTCTCCCTCTGCCTGTGTCTCTGCCTCTCTGTGTCTCTCATGAATAAACAAATAAAATCTTTTTAAAAAAACCTATGTTATGCATTTATTTTGGAAACTAACAATGAGGTAACCACTTTAGCTTGGAGAACAACTTTTAAATAAGAACATTAGGTGGTTTTAAGTTTGTAGCACTTTTTTTATTGTGTTCAAAACCTAGTAATTTAGAGAAGTGATCATGATCTTGAAATACTTACATGCAATAATTTGTTTTCATGTTTGTCTGTTTATAAAGACTTTAAAAAATGGAACTGTGTAATTTGAAAATCAGTAGTTTCTAACACAGTCTTTGTGACATAATAGGCATTAAGTGAATGAATTAAAAATTACCATTTGCATATTCCATTAATCCAGGATATACTTCAATCAAGACAAATGATACGGACTTATTTAGAAAAGGCCATTCCTCTTGTACATGTAACTATCTTAAGTTTTAATTTCCTATTACTAATTCTTATTTTACTCTTTCCATATAAAAAATGTTTCTCCTGGGCAGAAAATATGGAGACTATACAGGCTTCTGTTCTACTTAGTCTAATCATTAACATTGCACTGTAAGCTCAAAACAGCAGCCCTATTCACCCTGAATTATTTTCCTTCCTCCAAAAGGATAAAGTATATCTAAATATAGATATTTTTAAAACACTCTGATTTTCCCTAGTTCTATTTTTCCTAAAAATCTTCAATGCATTTTAGTCTTTACCTTTGGATATTATCATTTCTTTAGGTTTAGAGAATTTTTACAATTGTCCACAGTTGGAGCTAGACAGGGCTACATATGATTGATTGGATGGCAAGGCAGTGATAGTTCTAGCTCAGTGCAGGCACAGAAGACATGCTTGCGAAGTTTCAAGTAGGATATTGGGACATTCTCCCAGAGAAATACTGAGAACATTAGGATTGGGTTCTGAAATATTCTGCTTTATTAGATCCTTTTGAGTTGAGTCCCCAGCGTGTTCTCCTGTAATCAGGTCTGTATTAAATGAACCTTTGACTATAACTGATTGATCCAAGTACAAAGATCTGTTTCACACTGAGCCAGTCACATGCTTTCCCTTAGGAATTTAAAATTTGGAATGGAATGAAACAGAAAATATGAGCCCTTGACAACACTCTAGAGAAATATTTCATAATCTCTTATTGTTGAAATTGTGGAGTTGTCCTGCCTCTGTTGTTTCTGAAATCTCTGAGATACTCTAATATCCTACCCATGAATTCCCCCTTTTGCTTTATCTAGTCAGATTCAATTCTTACAGCATGCTTACAAAATAGATTTTTGTGGAGGAAGCAAAGACATTTACCTTCCATATGTATAGCATTACTTAGATGGGCAAATGTATTCAAAGCTTCTAACACACGTCTTACAAATTAACCTCTGGAATACAACTCATTTATAAGTTTAACTTGGCACACAGACACTTAATAAATATTTATTAAATGAATGAATGTTGTGGAATTTCTGTGCTACCTTTCATAATGAATATTTTCAGTGATATTTATTTTATTTAGAGATATGCAAACTCTGAACCTTCCAAATGCCAAAGATTAAAAGTGCAGAGTCTCAAAACACATTAAAGATTATGCACTGAGGAAGACCCTTAGGATTGCAATGGAAATAAATTAGCTAAATCTATAGAGCTTCACTTTCATGTCTTTGAAGTTCTAACATAAAGATTCATTGGTAGTGATTAACTATGACTGCCATGCTCCAAGGATAAAACCACTTCTCTGGAGGATGCTGCTGATAGCTGAGTTGGAATGTTAATTTTGTTTTAATGATGTTGAAAAATTGATTTCAAATCCATATTCATTTAGCAGTGCTATCCATTTGGAAGAATATAGTATAACTAACATGATAATAATAACACATTACAGATATTATAACTAAAGATTTAAAATGATAGATTAGTATGTTAATATTCATATGGTATTTTTCAATTTAAGTCTCAAGATACAAAAGATTTCAGTATGCATACATGTTTCTTTTCTTTTTTTTAGATTTCACTTATTTATTTGAGAGAGAGAGAGTGGAGAGAGCACAAGCAGGGGGACAGGTGGAGGGAGAAGCAGACTGCCCACTGAATGGGGAACCTGATGTGGGCTCTATCCCAGGACCCTGGGGTCCGGACCTGAGCCAAAGGCAGATGCTTAACCGACTGAGCTACCCACGCTCAGTTTCAATAAAAAATTATATAGTGTAAAAATGCAGTAGGAAAATTAGCAGATAAAAATTAAGATGCAGATTTCAGAATTTATATTTCTGGAGATACGTGACCATTCACAGGGTTTTGTTAATTTTAATATGGTCACTGCCAATCAAGGACTGTCTTGAGAGACCAGTGTATTACTATGAAACAGACAACTTCATCTTTAATCATAAAAGTAAGCTTCTTGTAATTAAAGTTGAGCATAGAAATGGAAAAAAATTTAAGTCAATACATATAAACAGTCAGACTAACAAGTCAGATTGCAAGTATAAAGTAGAAAAATGAAACAAAAAATACTTGAAGAGAAATAGTTATGATATTTCTGAACTCCAAAGATAAATAGAAAAATCTTAAACTTTTAGACAGAGAGAGAGAGAAGGAATCTTACATGTTATATACAAAAGAATGACAATTGATATTAGATATAACTAGAAGCAAGAAGAATAGTACCTTTAAGGTTTTGAGGGAAAATTACTTTGAACCAATAGTTTTATGCTTTTAGCAATTATAAACTAATTTAGATGTAAAATATATTTCCAGATCTTTAAAAACTCAGAGAGATGGGGATCCCTGGGTGGCGCAGCGGTTTGGCGCCTGCCTTTGGCCCAGGGCGCGATCCTGGAGACCCGGGATCGAATCCCACATCGGGCTCCCGGTGCATGGAGCCTGCTTCTTCCTCCGCCTGTGTCTCTGCCTCTCTCTCTCTCTCTCTCTGTGACTATCATAAATAAATAAATAAATAAAAATAAAAACTCAGAGAGATGGCCACACACTCTAGCATTGCATTTCTGGAGATGGTGATACGGGAAATTGTTAGCTTTGTGTATTCCAGGTAAATAAAGGCAAGAAATATGATGAGATATTAATACATTTAACACTGATACTTTGAAAGTTCTTTTAGATGCTTAAGACATAAAAAATTTCATTTCCTCCCTTGTGAGCTATTTTTTAAACAATTTTATTTATTTATTTATTATTTATTTATTTATTTATTTATTTATTTATTTATTTATTTATCAGTGAGTGAGTGACTGAGTGAGAGATTGGAAGAGAAAGTGAGAGCAGTGAGAGAGCATGACCAGGGGGAGAGACAGAGGGGAAGAGGGATGAAACGGGAAAGAATCTCAGCACTGACCCTAAGCAGGGCTTGATCTCATGACCCTGAGTCATAGTCCTTGATTCTAGAGAGACACATTTACAGAATCATAATATTTGTAGATGCTATTTTTAAGGAGAGGTGGGGATTATACTTGTGCACTTTGGAAGCCTGTGACAATATAGCTCTTTCTATGTCATATAAATATTTCTAGTTCTGGGCTTCAGCTTTAGGAAACTTCCTCTTTTTTTTTTTTTTACCATATTTGTAAATCATATTCTAACAGCTTGATTGGTAATAAAGTTGACATTTTGATCTGTAATTGCTAGACTCCTTTGTCTATCATCAAATAGGTTTTAAACTAAAGCAAAGAACAGAGTTTCTATTATTGGGTCCTAAGAGACCCACATCTAAACCTTAAGGAAAATTTGGGGAGTTAAAGAACATTTAGAAATTCAGCACTGAATAATCTATATAATTGGTGAAGCAATATGTTGTATACCTGAAATTAATATAATACTGTATGTTAATTATACTTCAATAAAAAATATACAAAACAAGAAGAAATTGACATTTTTGATGAGCCAGACCATGTAAGTTTGTGGCCTTGCAATAGTTTCTATCATGCCACACAGTTACCTTTTGTAGTTGTGTGGTTGGCTTTAGTTGTCCATCTTGAGCAAGTAATTGTAGATCTTAGATTAAAACATTGGCTAGAAGGCAGCCCGGGTGGCTCAGTGGTTTAGTGTCACCTTTGGCCCAGGGCGTGAGCCTGGAGACCCAGGATCAAGTCCCATGTTGGGCTCCCTGCATGCAGTTTGCTTCTCCCTCTGCCTGTGTCTCTGCCCCTCTGTGTGTGTGTGTGTGTGTGTCTCTCTCTCACGAATAAATAAATAAATAAATTAAAAAAAAAAAAAAAACCATTGGCTAGAGATCTAAGAAGGAGGAATGAGTTCTTCAAGATCAGGGTGACCAGTATAAAAGAGGGGAGGTGAAATTCTCAGGCCCCATTCCTTATAATGTGAATGTTAGAAATGGAGATGCCTTTTACTATGTGTTAAGTCAGAGAAGGTGCCCGGAGTCCAGTGCAATCAAACAAAGGATGATGGACAAGATCTCAAAGAGCTGTGACACTCCAGAAGGAGCCCACATCAAGAAAGCTAGGAGAATCACAATTTTAATGTGGAGAGAACATACTGAGAATAATAAGTGACTCAGTCTTTAGGATTAGGAGAGCTATACCATGAGGCTACAGAAAAACTATTCAAATTTTAATGGGGGGAGATGAGAAGTTAATGTGAAGTACTTGAAGAATTATTAGATGAGTTTCAATTTGACACAATATTTGTAGGTATGAACTATACACTATATAAACCTGTTGAGGCAATTAATGTAGTTAAAGGTTTAAAAGAAAGAATAGCAAAGATAAGGCATAGTAAAAACAAACCAGGCAGGACAACTGTAGATTGACTTCAGGCCTAGGTAAGATGGTGCTCCAATGGAATAGCACCTGTGTGATAATATCCAGCTCAGGAAGGGAAAGGTTGACAAGATCCTCTTGAAGAGTGAGTGCTTTAGAAGATCCAGTATTGTACTATTCCTATGCCTTATCATAGGAAAATAACCAGAAATAGAAGAAAAAAACAAATGCCTACCTCACAAAGCAAAGTAAAAGTAGAATGAGGTAGGGACACAGATGCAGTAAGCTGTTCTAACCTATGTGTGTTTGATTTGCTGGATGGTAAATGCGCCTCAAATTAGACCTTAGCTGGGGACTGCCAACATTACAAATTTCTGAACTTTGCAAGAATTTGGAATATCTTGAAGGCTGTTCTCTGAAAGTATCTCCCACATATGGTTTTTTAAAAAATGTGTCATAACTAACTTCTTGAGATAAGGTTTCGCTCAATTAAATTTAAATTCACAGATTGTTAACTGTAGATACCTGATATGCTAGTAAGTTGAAAATAGGGTTTTCCTTTAGCTCTGCTTTTCCCATGGAGACTAATGAAGCTCTGGTATAACTTTTGGGATAGTGAACATAGGTCTAACCTAAGTACTTTGTCCTGGAAACATCATTTGGCTTAGACAATGGATAGAACATGGAGTAATAACTATTAGGAAGCCATAGTCATTGCAATTATGCACATAAACCTATAGTGTTCAATATTTTGAAAGAAATTGCTCCATTTTGCTATGTTGAAAATGTACTTGAATTTTTTTCTCCATCTTGAAAGACCCATAAACATGAAATAATTTATCTTGTCTATCTTATAAAACTCATTACATGAAGACACTTCCCTCTGGTAATCCAGAAACCAAGGCATAGTGTCATCCAAGCCCTGAGTAAGTGTTAGCACTTATATATGTCTCATAAATACTGGTTACATATTTATACTCATGAGGTTCTTGCCATGGAATAATCAATAATAAGAGAAATACTTCTGTCCTTCCATTAGTCAACCTTGATTTGCTTTGTTGGATCATTTTTAACCCAAATACCACTATCCCTAGGAAGTAATTGTACTGAGAAATATTACCTTTTATTATATCATAGAATGTTCTTAATAACTTTTTCAACATTAAGACAAGTATTTTATTTAGTGCATTTTAAAATTATATTTCACCAAAACGTATTACAAAATAAAACTGAAAGGTTAAGTATAGTAAAATCTTCAAACTAAGTCTAGAACTAAAATAGGTTTCTGACTATGAGGGTAGTTAGGATTGAGAAACAATTCCATAAAATTAACATTAAGTCAATCCAACAGTGTTTAAAATAATTATAGATAAGTTTTAAATATATTAGTCTTAAAATCACTACATGATTTTAATATTTAACTTTAGTAACTGTTGACAAAGACATTTAACTTGGATCCATTAACAACCAATGAAATACGTTGTCTGCCTCATTATCACCCTTATAAGCAACGTAAAAACTGGTTAAATTGCCACTATATATAAATATTTCATTGTAGGAAAAATAAAAATTAATTTTAAGTGAAATAAATCAAGTTCATTAGATAGCCTGGGTTTTAATTACTCTTATTCCTCTAGACATATTTTAAATAAACAAAATTGGAAGTACTTTAGACTTAAAATAAGTTTTAAAAAACCTATCTAAAGAGAAGATTTCTTAGAGGAATTTTTTCTCAAAAAATAGCCACAAAATTGAATAAAGTATTCCTTGATAGTAATAAATAAAATTAAGAGAGTTTGAACAGATTGTGAAAATATTTGATTATATTTTTGAGTGATCAGTAATATAAGAAGAAATATTTACTACTATTGAATACAACTATTTGGTTGTATTCAAGAAATAATGCTCTCAAGGTCACTTCTTTAATTCTGCACAGTGTTTCTATTAAATTTGATGCATATATTATACATATATATAATTTTAATAAGTAGAAAATTAATGAAATAATGAGGGTAGTGAGCTCCTCTACAACTTGCAAGTCTGTATTTTCTCATTACTAGTAAACATCTATAAAGCAAATGAGAAGGCAAAAATATGAAGTCAATTGATTATGCCAAACACTATAACCATATAAGCATACCTGTTACAATAATGGTAACTAGAGCAATGAATGTTATTTCATAGGAAAAAAGGTAAACATGAAGACTACAAACACGATGTAATACATATCTGAGGGGGGAGGGAGAGGAAAAGGAGTAAACAACCAAAAGATTCTGGAATAGAAGAAATCCTTTGGCTTTTAGAGAACATGTTCTATAGGTACTATTTAATCACTGAAAATGCTACTTTGTATTTTAAAAATATGTTATTTATGGACCCACTAGCTTTCTAACAGCTGCTGAGACTCAAAATTTGCCAATTTTGCAAGTCATTTAAATGTTCCATATTACATGTGAATGAAAAGATACACTATCAGTTTCCTGACAGATGCAAAACAATCTGCTCTGGGTCTAAAATAAGTTTATGTTCAATCAGTCAAAGAAATATTCTCCTTTTAAATACTCCAAGTAGAGAGGAGGTTCTTTAATTGCTGTGAGAGGAAACACAAAGTTGGATGGTATATGTTCTCATTTTATCAGACCAGTTCAGTCCTGGATTCAACATCAAATAGATTATTATATTACTTATGAGGCTACATTTAAACATTTTAAATATTTACGAGTTTTGCAATAAATGTGTCAGTCTCTTAGAAGAAACCATCTATTTCTATTACAGGCCAAAGACGTGTCTACCTATCTCATGCAGCCCCTCAAGAGAATTAGGAAATGCCAGGGCTTGGACTAGGTTATGGTTTCTCTAGTGAAATGATCTTATTAAGGCACCAGTGACAAATTTTGTTACTGTTTTCATAATTGAGTTTAGCAAGTCGTTTTAAGGACTACAAGGACAATGATGGCCTTAGTCTGTTGTTTCCAACTACTGCCTTTTTAGTTCCCCACAAGTAATAAAGAGCAAGTCAAAGCTAGAAAAAAGGAAGAAGAAAATCTCCAAACCTACTTTTTCTTCAGTCTTCTGTCCTTCTCAGCTTGAGTTCCAAGTTTGCCTAATCCCAGGGACTCCTGAGCTGCAGCTTCTGTCTCCATGAAGCCTCCTGTGAAGAAGCAACTATTGGCATTAGGTTGCATACATTGGGTCAATGCTGAAAAGAAATTTTTAAAAGTTATTTGCTCAACCCTTCAGTATTAGATATTCCTTTGCTTTTTTTAGATTGTCTTTATATTTCCAACTCAATGCCCATAAAATGGGATGGGGACATAAATGAATGCACAGTGATAGAATGAAAAGAAAGGGTACATATTAGCCTACTACTCAACTGCACCCAGCAGCAACATAATACATCATAAATACATGGACAAATACAGTCTGCAGGCTGTCCACTTCTCTTCTTACAAAAAAACAAGAGCAAATATGGGTATAGTGTGTGAGAGTTTTCTTTCAACATTTGAAAAATTTGCCATATTTTATATATAATGGGATAAATGACAGCCCAATGAACCCAATAAGGTGCATGTCAATTCCAAGTCAAGGGAATGCAGAGGCATTTGCTGACTTCTAAAGATTTTTTTCCTATCTTGCTTCTGGAATCCTCTCTTCCTCACTTGGCTGACTTCTGTATTCTTTAATGTAAGATTTACTTCCAGAACTTCACATGTTCTGGGAGCTTTGCTTTTGTCTTGTAAATTTTATAATTATATCTGGAAAAAACTATGTGTTCAAAACATCTTGGGAAGAGTTGCTTTAACTCCGCAAGTCACAGATTATTTAGTGTAGTGTCATTTTAGAGAAGTATGTTGGGCATCAAACACAGAACTACACATTTTACAATGCAATTATTTCATTCAGGATCCTTAAGCACATAATTAATTCATCGATTCTTGTGACAACTGAAAAATGAGAACTTAATCCTGGGCTCTGTTTTCTCTTTGATATTTCCTATATGTAAAAAAACATGAAGTCAAGGTAAAACGAAAAAATGTTCACTATTTTTAAGTGGGTTAAGGTATACATATTTTTTAAATGGAAGGGATTTAAAGTCCAAGATAAGCTCAAGATAAGGTAGAAAGATTTAGGCTAATACTACCTCTTACAAAGGCTACACACACACACACACACACACATACACACACACATGCCACCAATATATCAATAAATACAATTATTAAACACAATTTTTGCTATTCTGTTATTTTAATTTTCCAACCTCACATTTGCAGGGCTTGGACTAGGTTACGGTTTCTCTAGTGAAATGAGCTTATTAAGGCACCATGACAAATTTTGTTACTGTTTTCATAATTTAGTGAACTATAATACCTGATGCTATTAATTCTGGAGCATTGGTATAAATGTTAATCTCATAGCCTAGTAACTCTGTTACTGAACTGTAAAATTGTAACAAAGTCCTCCTCTTTAATTGAAAACACATTGATTGCTGTCTGGATCTAATCAATAATTTTGAGTTTGGGGACCAACATTTATTTTATTTAATTATGCACATGTGGAATCAACACTTAAATAATTTTTTGTATTATGAAAGAATTTCGTTGTTGGTACCATTAGGAGAACCATCCACTAGCTGACTAAAGGAGTCTTGGGGGTCGTTTTTAAATGTGAGATTTTCCATTTATGCACAGTGAGTGAGTATTTTCATTTTATGTCTCTCGTCAGTGTACTTGCCTTACTGTATATCCATAAATTACTATTCACAGTCTGGAAATAACAATAAAATTGTTCTCTTGAAATGGAAATAGAAATGAATGACTCACTCAAAAATTACAAAATTCTTGATCAGTCCAGATGGGGACATAGAGATTGATGAAGTAGACCCATTAAATAAACAAGACATTTCAACCACCAAGTGGTTGTATGAATCAGGGTTTTTATTTTTTTCTGAGCAAACAAGAACATGTAAATTATGATTTAAAATTTTTCTAAGAATCCAACATTTTAATTAGCAAAAACAACATTTTTTTAAAAATGAAAGCTCTGGGAGAGAAATAAAGAAATCTCTACAAGAATATTGTGAGTCAAATCTAAAGCAGATATTAGATTTTGCTTGTCATAAATAAAGCTATAAAAATAAAAAGCACGAGGAGCTTGGAAATACTTTCAATACTTCAAAATCTAATATCCTTTGGACAGAGCACTTAATAGAGAATTACAGCTACATCTGTTTCAAAATGCCAATAGAAAAGAACACTTCTGGCCATAGGAGATAAAATTACTTTAAAGTATCACATGTAGGACAATGGTCTTAAACAGAAGCAAAAGTCTAAACATGTGCATGTTTTTAGACCAATTAAAACATTTCTGGAGGAGAACCTTCTTTCATTGAACTGATCCAGCAAAGTTCAGGTTCCAGCTCTTGGTAAGAATAGTTCCAGCCAAACCAGCTTATGAACTCTTACTCTATGGATGATCATCTAACTCTGGGAAGAGCCTGCCAGTTGATGGTGGGTTCATACAGCTGTGTGGACTTTAGGAATATCCACCTGTCTGTCTATACCAATGTTTTATTCACTAGTCATACAAAGCTATGAAGCACTTGAAATGTGGCTGGTCCAAATTAAATGTTGCAAGTATAAAACACACATATGATTTTGAACAGATAATGCAAAAAAAAAAAAAAGAATATAAGGTGTCTAATAATTTTATATTGATTTCATGTTGAAATGTTCTAATACATTAACTTAAATAAAACAATTATTGAAATTTATCTCACTGGTCTCTTTACTTTTCTTGACGTAGCAACTAGAAAATTAAAAATTATATGTGACTCACATTTGTGGCTTGAATTATATTTCTGTTGGAAAGCTCTCTATATACTGATGGTTCTAAACTAGAGACAGTACCAATCTCCAGAAAGAATATGAATATATGCGTATGTTGGTATGGGGAGGGAGGCATATTTTCAGATATCGACGTGACTGCAAAGGGCAACTGATACATATTGTGCAGAAAATCCTTTAGTGTGTCCTTAAAGTAGCAAGAGTGCCCCTAATATTGAAACACTAGCCTGTGAAAGTTAGGGGTTATTCACTCTCTGAGAGGTTCATTAGGAATATGAAGAAAGCATCATTAATTCTCCACCTTCTCAGGGCATAATGTACTCAGGTATCGAAGATGTGAATTTCATGATTCGATGGATTACTCACATAATAAATTGCTTATCACTTTGTCAGTGACCACCTAGTAGTTGTGCGGGCAAATGCCCAAGTCAAAATCCTTGCCTCATTGAAGTTCTCTGGGGTAGCCCTAAGTGCACTTACTTTGGCAAGGTCTTTGAGGAGTTGGAATTGTTGGGCACAGGACCACTTCTAGGACGCGAGGGTCCCACTCAAGTATTTTTTTTTTTACTAGATCATTTTCTACATAAACAGTTTGAGTAACTCCAAATTAGTCGAACAATAATCTAGTGGTCCCAAATCATACAATATCATTCCACACAGTGGGAATGAATGATTCACTTGTCAGATCACCCTCCTGAACCAGAGTTGGGCCACTGGCCCAGAACAACCTCATGGGTGTGAGTCTCTAGGCACCCTGGGATCTATCTGGTTTACAGCAAGCATGGGGAAGAGAGTCAGGGTATACTCTGAAGGGGAGAAACAGGGACTCAAATCCAGATAGCACTGCCTCCTGATTTGTCCCAGAGTCTGAAAGGTTACAAAAAAAAAAAAAAAAATCAGTGCTTCTGGTGATTGGACACACACTGCTCCAAATCTTGGCTAGGAGTGTCCTGCACAGAGAGCATTGCCAGCCACAGCCTCTCCTAGGCACCAGAGAGGGATAATAGAAAATTCCAAGGAAGGTGCTGCAAAGCATAGACCCAAGCCAAGGAATTCAGTAAAGGACCCTCATACACTTGGATCTATGAATGGTGCTGGTTGGAGCTATCTTCTCATCTGGGCTATGAGGACAAATATCTCTATGTAGCTTGGACCTCAGATATCTTTCAAAATAATTTCATGTTGGCCCTTGAGGGTCAACATATGTAGGAATTTCATATGTTTCATATGGTCATATGTAGGAATTTCTAGCTGAAACCCACATTGCAAGGTCTGTACCTCTCTCCCCCTTTGTCCAACAGAGGTCCCTGCTCTTGTATTAAAGAAGGGAGCTCCAGCTCCAGAGAGATTAAGACTGCAAACTGTTGCCTAGTGCTGGCTTCATCTTTTCTTTCATCGGACCTCTCTTTAGTATTGATCCATAGCATTAACTTGGATTTGAATAAATGGTTACTTATTTCTCTATATCTCTTTATCTGTGAGATGAAATGCACCAGACACAGGGCCTGGCTCATAAAGGGTATAAACTAGGGCATAAATGTACTTATAATTGAAGCCAATTAGTGCTTTCTTCAAAGAAAGGCCCTTTCACTATCCAGAGTATGAGTCATCTGTAATTGACACTTTGTGGAACTCATATTGTATCTGTTGGCTCCAGAGCATCTAAGAACAATGTGAATTTTGGGGCAAAGGCCCAAAATTTCAGGCCATCCAAATTTCATGTGGACATAGGTGCTTTTGCTAAATAATCTTGGTGTGATATCGATGCTGTTTTGTTCATTATGAAGATATTTTCCTCATTATGCTAATTACAGTAAGTCAATGAGTTTGGGCAACTGTAATGCAACCTGGCAGATGACCATAGAGGAAAGAGAACTGCAATTTAGCAGGCAAAGAAATCGCTTGGAAATATACTGCTTTTCATGTGCATTTGAAGGAAATTCATAAGAGTAGCTTTTATTTATTTATATATTTACATATTTTTTCCTCAATGATACATGCATTTTATACATCCAAAATGGGGGACACTGTTCAAATTCAATATATTTTTCTGTTTTTACTGTTTTTTTTTTTTTCATAGCTTTGTCACATTTGTTCTATTGGATCAATTTTCCATTCTTGGAAATCTCTTCGTCTTTGATTTCTGGTCACCTCTCTTACAATATCTGTCAATGGCCTCTTTTCTTTATCCTTTTCATTCAGTGTTAACATCAGCTAGGATAGTCATGTGTGTTCTGTTCTTTTCTTTGTAGTTTCTTTATTATGACTGGGGTTCTCTGAAGACCTGGGAGAGCCGGTGTTTCCCAGGTAGTAAACCAAAGAATGTGTAAAGATCATATGGAGAGATGTTTTGGACTGTCCATATATCAGTTTTTGGGATAGTTTTTAGGGATAACTCTATTTTTTTCTCATTTGTGTTTCTGATTCACATCAGTAATCCATAAATCAGATACCTGTGCTACTGAAATATTCATGTCAAGTGACTGGGGATGTACTGACCAAAGACAGAGTGAGTCCTAATTATGCCACCAGAAACCTTGATCCAAGGTGGCATCACTCCACTCATTAGCACTATAATAGGATTATTCAACCAGTGATAAGCCCCACTGAATTTTTCCATCACCCAGACCCCATTTTGACATCTTGTCCACAGGGATTCCATGAGTCACAGCTCACCCACTGCCTTTCCTGTTCTGTAACTGAGTAACTTTGTCAAAAAAACAAACGAGTGTCATATGACATGGCTATTTTTAACAGAGTTTAATTTGCTTTGCTTCAAAATAGGTTAATGCCTTCAGAAAGAATTAAAAGGCAAGCCAGTCAGGATTCCATCAGTTGATGTACAATCTTAGATTGTAGGGTTCAAAACCCCTGTCCCTAGTTATCCTGGTAGGACAGACAATGTAGCACGTAAAATTTTTCTGGGTCAGGAACATACTGAAGGTTTTGTTATGTTTTGTTTAAAATAAAAGGTTACATGTGTTTATGTATTTTATCTTACTAAACTGAAAGTTTCCTGATGCCAACAGTTATGCTTTAGACATTGTACTAAAGTCCATGGTTGGTACTCTACACTTCAGAGTAGCTCAACATATGCTTATTCACTCAAAGTAGGAAGACAAATGATTTTGGAGTATCTGTGTGTTCTTCTTTCCCCTCAAAATCTCAACCCTGTTGGGTTTCAATTCCCTTTTGTTAATGCTTTTTTTCTGGGTAAAATCTTTGTCTTTAACAGGCAAAAGCAAAAACGAATTTTTGAATAGTTCCACTTATTTGCATATTCTGTTCGCATAAGGCAAACCTTACTTTTATTCATTTTCTTTAAATTTTAGAATTTCTAAACAAAAATAGTAAGAGGATTTTATAAGTTGCCTTTTGGTCTGGGTAGTTTTTCCAATCAACAGTTTATTTGGGACTAGTGGCCTTCCTGACGTTGTTCCTATCTATCATTTGTTATACATACAGCTTTGGCACCAAAGTCAAAATATGTTTTTAGGAAGAGGTCTCTTATCTCAGATATCCTGTTTCTTCCTTAAGTTCACATCATAATAAATACTACTGTGAGTGTGTTACCATCCTCTTGAACTGTTTGTATAGCATCTATCCTTCATTGTCCTAACTGATCTTCTATGTTGGTTAGGACTAAAATTGTTTCTAGAATTTTAGCAGTAGTTGTGTGGAAGTCAGGCTGTGTAGGTCATAAAGTGACTGCAGATGAGAATGTGAAAATAATAATTGTGGGCAATTCACTTAAGCTTGGATATTAGGGGTAGGGGAAAGATAAGTCAACATCTAAGGAAGATGGTTAGGCTTAAGACTCTCTCTCCCTTTGCCCCTCTCCCTTGCTTATTTTCTATAAATAAATAAACAAACAAACTTCTGGAATAAACAAATTTTGTTTGGTTTCTGTTAGCTTTGTTCAAATGTTTTTTTGATGTGTTGCTTCCTTTACGCTTTGGGGTTTCCATGTTTATATAGTCTCTGCTACTAACACATTTGAAAAAATGATTACTTGAATATTCAGTTTGATTCACCATGGTTAGCAGCTTTTAATGCAGTCACACTGACTGATCCATCATATCTGAAGTTTATCTTATAATCCTAGCTTTTCAGACTGTTATATAATGCAAACAACACTCCCTTTACCAATATTCTCCTCTGTGAATTACTAAGAATTTCTCCTTTGTTCTGATGGAACTAAGTGAACATGTTCATAGTTTTGTTTAGACAGCTTTCTTCCTACATACCATATTTCATTTAGAGGCCTCTAGCATAGCTACATGCCGATTACTTTTCTTTCTTTGAGCTTATGAGCTAAATCTTTAAGATTTCAGAATCTTAGGACGTGGTCCAAAATTTCAAATTTGGTTCTCTGACAGCATCATCACTCTACCATTGCTCCCAGTGGCATCTTTCTTTTTTTTTTTTTTTCTATTTCTATTTTCATTGGTAGAAGATAGAACATTGCCAGTGCCTATGTCTGAATTTTCCAGATCAAGATACTAAAATCATAACCATGAGAGGTGCTTCCTTAGTTTCTTCTGATGCATAAATCAGCATGATGAGGTAGTAGCTGCTGGATTTGATAAGTTTTCACAGTCTTCCCTTTATAACCAGGGATACACTTTCCAAGACAAAGATAGACCTGAGTCCATATCCCTCAACCAAAGTACCAGTGTTACCATGTATCATATTCTTTTGGTAAATATATGGTTTCTTTCAACCTACTTGTTCTGTATTTTCTTCTTACTCAACTCTTATTTCCAATAAAGATTTTCTATTTTTGGCTTCTCCAGGAGCTTTGACTCACCTTCAGCACAGCTTCTATATAGCACCAGACATACAGATTTTTATCATTGTCCTCCTCATCAGTATTGTAGTCCCTAGCATGCTGCTGACTCTGGCTTTGTATATACTGTATCTCTGTTGTTCTTTAGAACAAAACAAAATTGCTCAGAGCTCAGAATTCTTCCTGGGGTGATGCCATGATCCCCAACAACTATTGTTAGTTTTCAACTTGGATGGAGTTGATCAGAAAGTAATTGTTATTGATTCCCTTCTTATCTGGTCTGACATAGAGCCACACAGTCACTGAAAATGGGTAATAAGGTTTCTAGAAGAATCTATAGTTTCCCAGACTTTAAATTATATCTTGGATACCTTGATTTTTAAAGAATATTGTTGGCAAAATTTCTGATTCAGTTACTGCCCATCAAAGTTAAATACAAAATAAAAAAAGAAAAAAATCCATGAGAGAAAGGCAATTAAACACATTTTAAAAGGGAAAAGTAAATTATAGATTCTAAAATGAACATCTACATTGAAATGGGAATAAATAAAATTACTACATTAGCAAAATAAATATTTTAAAATAACTGTCCTATTGTGAATTATACTGTAATTTATTGGAAATGACAATTTAGTAAGATTATAAACAGCTGTTAAATAAAAAAAAAAAAAACAATGCCTTGGCATGTATACTTGATATTTAAAAAAGAATCCTCTTTTATATTCTTTCCTTATGCAGTAATTTTTTTACAGGTTAAGGAGTTTGTCTCCTGAGAAACAGAAATTCAAAGAGGATTTAATTCACCTGCTGAGTAACATTTAATCACACAGCTGGTTGGACATCAATTTCCCATGGCTTCTTATGCTTTGTATTTACATTATGGAAGTTGGGAGAGGCATTTTTGAATATAATACATTTGTAAAATAAATATTATTCTCAGAAATTCTTTTGGTGCCAGGACAGGACAGTAAGGCTGGGAGTTGAAGCATTACTTGTTAAGCAATTATTCCTTTATTTGGAAACCTAAAGAAAGTATAAGAAATTCATATCATTCTGTTCAGCATTTACTGTTAGAGGTAGAAGCTAAATATTTTCCCAATAATTTAACTATAGTTCTAAGTTAGAGGAAAATATGGAAAAAAAGAGGCAATCACAAATAACCAATATGATGAAAAAAGATTTCAGAAGAAAAAAATAAATATATAGGAAGACACACACAAGGCAGGTTTATATATCATCATTTTGGGAAATACGTTTTACAAATACTTTTTGTTTCAGACAATTATAAATATCTCTGTCCATCCATCCATCTATCCCTCCATCCATCCCTTACCTATCTATGTACATATGTGAATATATTTACCTAGGGTCATTTCAAATGTACTTATCTATATTTTTATTCAATTGGTGACTGACGATAACTAACTAACACAATCCCTATTGCCCTATTCCATCCTGTCTCCCCACCTACATACTGTAGAGTTTGTTTGTGGAAAGCCATGTTAGCTCTAACCAAAGAAATCCTCTACTTTTTTTCCCCTGCACACCATAATTCTTCATTTTGACTGAAAAAAATTATTTTGAATTTTTTTATAGGTATCTCAATTTTTTCAGGAGAAAAGCCTTTATAGATATCAGTCCCTTAAGTGGCAGTAGGCTCAGTGGCTTTAAAATGATTCTGAAACACTGACACAGGAATAAATTTCTCAGTTCTGCAAATTATGAAGACATTGTTTACTCATCAATAAATAAGAATAACAGTAATAACACTTGCCTCATAGGACTTTGTGTCTATCACAGAGTCAGCATTAAATAAATTCTAGCTATTGTTATTCAGGGAAATCTAAAGGACTGTTTTCAATATTCTTCCCTTGTAGGTTTTGTCAAACATTATTCGGTTAAATTGAATTTACAGAGCTGACTGCAAAAGAAAGTTTGTCAGGTAGAAAAAAGAAGAAATGCCAAGATGAGAAATGAAATGAAAACCAGATGGACCGTCAGAAGTGACCAAAATGAGTGGCAGTGGAAAGTGAAACACATGCACACTTACGGAGCTGCCCAAGTCGGGCTTTTTCTTTTTTACCAAACAGACGTCCTATTGAAGACTTGATTCCCTTCTTCTTGGGGGCTTTGTGAAGAGAGTCTTGGCTGCTATTGGCACTGCCAAGCCCAAGGCTTTCTGGCTCAAGGGAGGCAGACAAACTACTGCAAAACACAAAAGAGAGCAGACTGCTCGTCCCACAAGGTACACAAGACTTGTTCCTTTATAAAGGGACAAACGGAAGAACACTTATTTTCTCCCTTTCCTCCCACATTTGCTCTTAAGCATATTGAAGTTTGGTTTCCTTGAGCCTCCAAATTTTTTCTAGAAAAGATTATTTTTGTTCCAAGTGTTTTTCCCTCTAGTTTTCATACAACCTCAAATGAATCAATGGACATAGGTTGGATTCTTAATTGGATGTTGAATGACCTTCTGTTATTTAGCATGGGACCCTCTCTCCATTTCCTTCTCAGTTTATGTTTTTTTTTTTTTTTTTGTCATAAACATAATGACCTCTGACAAGACATTTAAATTTAACTAACAATGACATTTAGGTGCTATTTCAGCCCACATCTTTACTGGGTTTTCTTCTACCTGTCTTTCTTTCAGTTGTGGAATCTACTTCATTTAATTTTAAATCATCTAGGTAGGAATTAAAAGCAAATTATCTTATACTCTCGTGATCACTTCATGTTTTTTTCTTATAGCTCTCAGGTATAAGAAAACTGAATAGGTACATGTTAACTGAAGGTACATGATAAACTGAAATGAAACCAAGCAGTTACTTGGGGTTCCATTTCTGGTCGATGTGGCCGACAATGTATTAATAGAAGAGGTTCAACATATATTGCTATCTATTCCATAGCTGTTAATTTGACAACACCATGATGAATTGCTTGACTTATTTATCCTAATTAAAGAGTTCACATTCTCTAAACCTAAACCTCCAAACCGATAGCTTTCACATATTAAAATATAATTCACTCTTTTCTTGGAGGGTGAAAGCATATATTTTGAAACTGGAATGACTGTTTTTTTTTTCCACATTAGAAATTAAAAATAAATAAGACAGAAAGAAAAAAAAATTCCTGCCAGCACAGAAAGCTCTATTTTCAGATATATTTGCTATAAAACACATACTATTTAGAAGATAGATTCTTACATAAAATATTAACGCTGAGTCATGTTCACTTATATCAATTACGTGTCTAGAGACGCTGCAATGGATAAGACTGTAAAAGACCATATATTTAAGATGTGAAAGGCACACTTAGATTTCTTTATACTAAAAAAAAAAAAAAAAAAAAAAAAGATTTCTTTATACTATTAATAATTACAGAGATCTGCTTGTGATTTTGTAGGCAGACAGAAAGGACCATAGGATGAGTTATTATGAAAAATGAGTATTTTTCCCTTACCTTTTCTTTTAATATTTTGGCAAATACACTTTCTTTTTCCCCTAAAAACTTTCTGCCTGAGTAGCTGTTACAGCTGGCAGCACCAGCATCTGGAGGATGGTATACATACCTGTCTTGTAAAAGCAAATGAAATGCAATTATGGACTCTTCAGACCTCATTTATTCTTACCCCTAAACCAAATTTATAGTCCTTTCCTAGAATCCCTTACGCTTTTTGTTATTCTTCCTAATAAGTCCTTCCATTAGCCTGACTTGAATAGGAAATATACACTAAATATAGGAAAGTTAATCTCATCTAAATTGGTTAATAATCATACCACAAATACACAGTTTTAAAACTAAAAATTTGATCTCAGAATGCAAACTATTTTTTCACAACTGATGTTCGGCAGAGGGAGCTGGGCAATACTCTATTGGATAGTTAGAGCTCAAGTCAAATTTCTCATATAAATTTTAAGCAGTCTATTTGACAACCCTGAAAATAAAGAGGAATGGTTTCAGGAGAGCATGCCTTGTGCTGTGTGCTGGGAGATTCATACCTTCGGGCATCATTGTGGTAGGAGGAGGGAAGGGTGTGAGTCATCCTGACGGCTCTAGGGGTAGGGGGAGGAGAAGTTTCACATTTAATTGTTGCTTTATCCTCCCGACCATCTTCTTCCACCACCGCAATCTAGAAGCAAAAACAATACAATCAGATGAACTCTTTTTAGATCTCAAGTGAAATTGGTGAAAATGGAGAATCATTAAACAAGGCTATATGGGTAATTATAATACAAAAACAAAACCAAAAACTTGGTACAGATTGGTCTTACACATCTAAATCACATTATTGAAGAGTGTAGGTTTCATAACTGTTTAAATGTGAAGACACTCTAGGTAGAAAAAAAAAAACAAGGACACATTGCACAAAAACATATTTCAGAGTAAATAAACACCATAGATCAATACCCAGGAACTATGAAAACCTATCCTGGAATCCATTTCAATATATCAGGAATGTAAATGCTTTACAAAAAGTTACTGAATTTGAGCTAATTCACTAAAAAAAAAAAAAAAAAAAAAGCATGCAAAGTCAGGTTACCATTACATGGATATCTTTTAAGTAGATTTTGAAGTGAGATGAGAAGGTGGCAAAAATACAAATTTACCAGATAAACTGCATTAAATCAGGCTAATGCAATGTGTTCCAGATGTATAAAAAATGAGTGGCAGTTTATTTGAAAAAAAAAATCTTTCTAAAGTAAGGATTACAAAAGGTAAGAATAGAATTCTTACAAATTGTTTCATTTCACTATCTATCATGGGAAGGGAAGGGATTTCTTTAAAGAATTTAGTTCAGAATCCAGAACAATTCAGGATACTATAGATTTTGTCAGAAAGAGACATCTAAAACTGCATTACAGTAAGACTTTTCAACAATCGAGTTGATTGTAAAGAGGTATTTTTTTTACAACAACCCTGCATTTTTTTTCATGGCATCACTGCATTAAAATACATACACATAGAGAGAAGGATTGAGGAAAGCAGGTTAGAAGATACAGTTCTGGAAGTTCTGGGGACAAAAAAGTTAGCGATACGGCTATAGCAAAAACTTTACAGCTGTGTTCTCATCGTTTGGCCACATAATGTCTTGCTTTGTTTCTATGTTAAGCTCTTCCGCATAAATGTGTTTATACATGATATACGATGAAGACTTCATGCACTGGATAAAGTTAATGAAATTGTTTGACTGGGCTTTTGTCATCCAAGCCTGGATAGCTTGGAAGAGTTTATGTAGGCACGTTTATAGGATTTCCTCTCTCCATTTAAATGAGCATAGTGATACCAGAAGAATCTTTTTTCAAGAACTACTTTCAGCATGATGTTAATACTATGGAATACTCTTTCTAAACCCACAACTCATCTAAATTCATAAAATGTATTTCCGAAGTCTTCCTAATATGTGCTTATGTCTTCACAGTCCCAGGATTTAGCCATAATTGTTTCCTACGATTATTTCCGCTAAGCCTGACCTTTCTGCTTCCAGATTTTTTCCCCCGGCAACACCTACAATGCCTTATTCTCTCCACACTGCCAAACTAAACCAACTTCCCAAATACCAGATTTTTAAAAACATCGTACACAAACTGTCTGAATCATGCCTAGAGCTTACACTGTATAAATAAAGTAGAGGAAAAAGGTTTTCCTGGTTTCTCTTATTTGTTAAATGACATGTGCTAATTGCTTACCTTCTCTAGGACAAAATTTCCTCATCAATAAAATGTATGCGATAATACTTATCTTAATGTGTTCTTTTGAAGGCAAGTGTAATCATACCAAGTAACTCCTTAGCCTGATATACAACAATTTTTAGTTTGTGGTCTTCTTTCCATGGCCTACCTTTCTTAACAACCTTCTGAATTCCCTGAGCCTGCATTTCTGTATGGGACCTTCCTTTGTAACTTTTTTTTTCTTATATCCACTAAACTTCTTTTACATTCATCATCTACTCAGGTCTTTCTATATTCCCAATATAATTGTTTCAAGTGGTAGAGGAAGTCAAAGAGACAAATAATAAGAACTTTATGCAGGGTAAATTTGACAGTTGAGAACCAACTGGTGGTATCAAGGAGAAGATGCTCTAGGAAGATAAATGATAACTCAAGAAAAAAATTCCATCAATCTAAGCCACACAACCATAATATAGATTTCTTTAATTTAAAAAAGACAAAAGAAAAACAAATAGTTTCCTGGTTCCTGACGTGTCTGGACATAGTCGACTATCACATCTTGATGATGCTAAAAAATAGATCTATGCACTGGATAGTGGGTTGAATCTCTGAAATCTTTCCCATCTGATATTCCATGAGTCTAACCTCTGCTGTTCTCAATTATCTAACAAGATATCATATTGTGAATCAGAACTGGAGTCAATCTTGTTTCTCATTTCCAATATTTATTCTACTTATGTCACACCAAACAGGAAAGCAGTGTATTAATTATTATTTTTCAATTTCTGTACTCTTGATGCTCTGGTATCTGGTGCCTTGCAGATCCAGAACAGAATGCTCCTCCCAGGGCCAGCTAATTGCTAGAGATAGCAAACTACTTCCCTGGAGTGTGCCTTGCATGTGCACATCAATCAGTCTGGACCCGTACACCAAGTCATATTCTCTATGGCTGTTACGCTTCAGGAGGTAATATTCCTCTGCCTTAACCATCCCAGGCCAGGAAGCAGACAACCAGAAATGGCCTCTCTACCTACAGCCTCCCGACATGACTAAAACTAGTCAATCCTAAGCCTGCTCACCCTGCCTTGCCTTTCCAACAGAAACCACAATGAAACTTCTACTCATCCTCTCTTCTAGCTCTTTCTTCCTCAGGAGGACCTATGCTGGTACCTCCCTTTGCCTCTGCATAGCATGGCATGCCCCCTCCTCTTGGGAAGTGTGAGTAACAAGCTATCTTTTCATTGGCAGTGGTCTTCTCTTCTGTTGGTCTCACATACCTGAATTCCGAAAGCCTACATTTAAAAATAAGCAACACTGCTCTAACATTGACAATAAACAATCTAATTCTAGGATATTTCCACCAAATAATCTAATCCTTACTCTAGAAAGCATAAACAATTTTATTTTGAGGTATTTGCTCTTAAATCATATTTATACAGTTCGATAATACTTAAATGCTTTTAATATTTTTTAAGGTTAATAAAATAGTTCAACTAAAGGGAATATCATTTTAAAGTTTTCATAGAAAAAACAATAGTCAACTAGTAATCATATAAAAGATATTTACAGTACCTTTCTCCGATGTTTCCTTAGATCACTTGGCTGTGATTGGCAGTAATAAAAGCAACATAAAACAGAACTAATTAATGAGTACCATTTGACCATGTTAAAATTTAAATAGTATTCTATAACTTGACTGCTTTGTTTTTTCATCCCACTGTTTTCTAAATAAATGTCCTTAACCCTTATAAAAGGAACCCTCCTGAGAGCGACTGCAGAGAGGGAACTCCTTAGATGGAATGGGTGGGGAGCATGTCTACATGATGAGGTCAAGCATATGTGCATGATATCTGAGACGTGGAACCCTAGGGAATATGAAGCATATATGGGGTGATCTAGCCAGAAATAAATATGGGATTATATCCTCCCAAGAAAACATAAGTGGGAATGAAGGAGATTATACATGAATGAAGAACCGATGCCCATATATGGAGGTTATAAACATTCTCTTTTGCCCTATCTATGCAGTCTTGGTCCTTGATGCTGTTCCTCACATATCTCTAATTTCCTGGCATCCTAACAAATCTCTCATTCCCAAATGCCAAAAGCTCCGGCTTCAGTATAACATGTTTTTAAGGCTGCTGTTTTCTTGTCAATGTGCTTTTACAGAATTTTTTAAAAAGTTAATTCTTTCTGATTTCAGATGAACCTTATTTACATATTATCTTTGTTAATTTTGCTTGTGTAAGTAAAATAATTTTATTCCATTTTAGTTACATTTACATTTATATGTTTTTATGTTATTGAAAAATTGGTTGATTTATTCCACTCAATATTCTAACTAGATATTGGTAGTTTGTTCTTTATGCTTACAGATTTGTGGTGAAGTGAAAGAAAATAAAAGCACATTCTATAATCAGGACAAATAACAATTCTTGCAAAACATATAAACAAACACAATATGAAGGAATATAATATCTATTCAGTCTCTGCTTTTCTGTCCCTAAAATTTTTCATTTTTCTCTGAATATGCAAACATAGATTACATCCAACAAAATTATGCCCACCAATATTTTCCCCAGGTAAAAGAAAATCTGCTTGTCTTTCACTGTAGGAGTGGTGAATTTAATGATAAAGTTTTATTATGTGATAAGGACTTCCTGGATTTCATTTCTTGTTTTTCTGAGATATGGGACATTTTAAGTACTTTTTTTTACCCTCAGGAAATGCTTTAAATATGTTTAAATACTCTAATTACAATACAATAATCTTCATTTACCACTGATTTATTTATGACTAACTGCTCAAAAATGCTTGAAAGCTGTGTCATCTTTTTCATATATATACAAACATCATGTCTAAATGATTAGAAATACATTATTTCATTAGTATAAAATAATAACACTATTAAGGGTTATGATACTAATGTTTATGAGAATACTTTTAAAAGAGCAAAACACTATGTTGCAAAAATATAAGGAAGAACAGGACAGAAATAATCAAAGCTTCCTTGCCTTGAATGCTGACTAAATTAATTGCTCTGTGCAACAAGATTCTTACTGTAGCTTTGATAATAAGCAAGTCATCAATACATGTAGCAAATATCAACAGAAACTAAGCCAGAGACAATACCCTGTTTAGTTAATAAAGTCAGATCAATGGTTCCTAGATTTCTATAATAAGGAAAATATAATGTAGCTCAGTATACGGCATACATCTTAGTACATTGGCTAAAAGATGGTGCTGTGTCTAGGTGGGGTCAGTTCTGATTAGCTGTCCTTTCTCCTAACTGGGCATTGTCTATGATGTCTATTTTAAAAATATTTTAATATCAACTCTGGAAATGAGCACAGAAGAGAGGATTCAGTGACTTAAGAAGGTAAATGTTTCCTTTTTTTTTTTAATTTTGTCATTTCTCTTTTATATAAGTTGACTTTATTGTATGGAAGTCCATAATCGTAAAGAGTTTAAATATGAAAAATGCTGTCACGCCATAAAAATAGTTTTCTGTTTCAATTCTCAATTGTAAAACTGAAGAAAAAACATATTTAATTTACATACCTAACAAATTTTGTGAAAAAAAATTAAAAAATAATTCATAAGGTACTTTTTCCCTAGAAGTGAGAGTATTTAATATACATATAAAATGTCTTGGGCAGCCCAGGTGGCTCAGCGGTTTAGTGCCTGCCTTCGGCCCAGGGCATGATCCTGGAGACCTGGGATCGAGTCCCACATCGGGCTCCCTGCATGGAGCCTGCTTCTCCCTCTGCCTGTGTCTCTGCCTCTCTCTCTGTGTCTCTCATTAATAAATAAATAAAATCTTTAAAAAAAATGAAATGTCTTTATAAATATGTGCATATATTTGCATTTATATAAGTCAATTCCAATGAAAATGATTTTTACAATTTATTAGCTAAAATACACATTATTGCAACATATTTATGTAAGATATCATTTAGAAAATGAATTAAGTTTTTTGTTCAGATGTTTTACATACATACAGAAAAACACAGATATAGATATTGTGACACTATTTATAGTAGCTTCACAGCCTTTTGACTATATTTAGAAACACTATATACACTTCGTATTCTTCCGTAGTATCATTAATTTCTCCTCTATTTGTTATATAGTTTTACAGTATATAAACTTATTTCACTGATTTGTTTTTAGTTAATTTCTATCTACAAACTCATTTTTAGTTAAAATTTTATTGTTTTAATAGTATAGTTTTAATATTCACTATAAAAATAGAATTTTGCCTCCAAAAATAGTTCAGAATATTTAAGTCTTCATTACTGTCATTTAAATATATACCCAGGTAATTACAAAAAAAGGGACAGAATAGTACATGCTTTTGTGTCAGTAAATTTGAAGAAAAATCTGGTTCCACTTACTGTGTTGAACATGAGCTATTTACTCATGCTCTCAGATCCTAGATACCTCTACTCATTGTTGCAGTGATACCCTCAGACTGTTATCATCAGAATTAAGTGACTAAACATTATACCATTTAGTAGTCATTCCCATCATTTTTTCTAAAGTTTTCTCTATATTATTTCTAGCAAAGGGCACTCTGATTTTCTCTCAGTTAGGTTCAGGGTACCTGCTAATTTAGGTTTCCAACTTTTAATCCCAAATATAAAAATAAATGACATAAAGAATTAAAGAATAAAGAAGGGTAAACATGTTGACATGAAATTCTAAAACAAAATTAGAAAATTGTACTATCATTTTTGATGTTTTTTCTTATTAAAATTATATTATCTATATTTTAAAATGTTAACATTACATGTTGTTCTATTGAACCAAATATACTATTTTTTGTGATTTATTGCATTAAAAATAAAATACCCAGTCACAATTTATTTCATCAAGATATCAGTAAAAATCTACTTAATAGTTTAAGACATTCTGATGTGATATTTAGATTGCTGCTCTTCTATTTATTTATCATGTGACCTTAGAAAAGGACACCTTTGTAGGCTACATTTGCTCATCTCATAATGGGATTAATAGTTGCACCTACCACATACGGATGCTGTGAAAAAAAAGAAAAAACAATAAAAATCAAAGAAGGTCCTTAGAATAAACACCCAGTAAATATCAGCTAATGAACCATTAAACCTAATGGGAGCAAATATTCTCTGTGTACATCATCATACCAGTGTCATGACTCCCATCCGATCCATTTCCCTGGCAGGACTCCGAGGGGTGAGCTTTGGCGTTGAGTGTCCACTCGGAGGAGATGAACTGGCCAGCGAAGAAGCTGTAACCGAGGCAGTGATGGTGGTACCTGGGTGGACCCTTGCTAAATTCAGGCCTTCCAGGCTCACACTAGCCACTCTATTCTCAATTTCTTCAGCACGTAACTCCGTAGATTCTTTTTCTTCCTGAATTAGCCTGAAAGATACAGCTTAATTTGGATCCATTTTATGCTGCTAAGATGGTAATTGGAATTCACATAAATAAATGAATAAATAACCCTGTGAACATTTTACATCCTTTTCTTGAAGGCAGTATAACTTTCAATAAATTCTGGAGACTTTCTGGCTGAAATTTAGAAAATCCTTTGTTTTTTCAAATGATGTACAATTACTCCCCACTTTTAGTTTGACTCTCTTTCTGTACTACCTCTTGCTAAAACTTTTTTTCCCCACCTGCTAACCTTTTTAAAACCTTGCTTGCCTAGATAATTTCTGCTGCTAATCCTTTTCTTTTCTGCCACTCATCCTAATCTTACAGCTGAAATGAGGTGTCATTGAATGAAAATTTTAGAAACTCAGGTCCCAACAAAGATTTTGAATCTTACCTCCTACCTGATGAAAAAGTACAGTTGACAGAATCTTCGATGAATGGTCATTCATAATTATCATTTGGTCAAATAAAACTTTGAGACTTTTTTTTTAATGCTACCTACTTAGTCAAGTCAACTAAAAAATAAGCAGCAGGCAATGTAATAATATGGAGATGATCTATCCATAGGTAGATAGACACATGCATACATAATTAAAGAAAGTGTTTTAACTGTTGCTATTAATCTTTTTGAGACGACAAAGCACTAATTACTCTTCTTTAAGGAGACGCTTCAAGAATATATATAAATTAGCTATTACAAAGATGCAAAGAACAAAGAGCTTCAGTTGGGTTGCAAAAATATGTTATTTTTTAAATAATATCTTATTTAAGTTGAGTGTATACACATTTTGTATATTGTTATAATGAAACTATGTACCAGTAGTTGATTTAAGAAATAGAGATTAGTAAACTCCTCTTAGTTTCCTCTTAACCACAAATGGCTTATTGTGATCTCCTATGATATAATTCTAAGGTTATGATCATGGCAAAGTTTTCTTTCTGCATATTCACTTTGGAAACCAGTCTTGTAGTTTCTTATAAAACTAAATATACTCTTACCATATCATCCAGTAATTATGTTCCTTGGTATTTACCTAAAGGAGCTGAAAACTTATATCCACACAAAAATCAGCGTACGCATGTTTATAGCAATTTTATACATAATTGACAAAACGTGAGAGCAATCAAGACCTCCTTTAGTAGGTGAAGGGATAAACTGTGGTTTATACCAACAATGGAATATTATTCAGGGCTAAAAAGAAGTGAGCTATCAAGCCATGAAAAGAGATGGAAAAACATTAAATGCTTAAGATTAAGCAAAAGAAGCCATCTAAACAGGCCACATACTGTATAATTCCAGGTCTATGATACTCTAGGAAAGGCAAAACTATTGGTACAGTAAAAAGATCAGTGGTTGTCAGTGATCAGGGCGGGGGAAGGGATGAATATGCAGAGCACAGACGGTTTTTATGGCAGTGAAAATGCTCCGTATGACACCATAATGTTGGAATCTTGTCATGCATTTTCCACACCCCCAGTATGTACACCATCAAGAGTTAACTGTAATGTAAACAATGGAAGTTGGGTAATTATTATGTCTCAGTAAAGGTGCACCACTTTTAATAAACTACTGTGGTTAAAGGTGTTAACAGTAAGAGATGCTTTGCATGTGTGAGGCCAGGGCATAGATGGGAAATCTCTCTACTTTGCATGAACTCTCAACTTTGCATGAACCTTAAACTGCTCGAAAACTTGAGTCAAAAAATACTGAGGCACATTTATTCTAAATTATAAGTTTTCAGTTTCACAGAGAATGTGAACTGTAGGGTGCCTGGGTGGTTCAGTGGGTTAAGTGTCTGCCTTTGGCTCAGGTCATGATCATGGGGTCCTGGGTTGGAGCCTTGCGCTGGGCTCCTTGCTCACTGGGGAGTCTGCTACTCCCTCTTCCTCTGCCCCCCATCCCCACTCCTGCTCTCTCTCTCTTGCTCTCGCTCTCTCTCTCTAATAAATAAAATATTTTTAAAAAGAATATGAATTCTCTTACTTTGAAGTTTATTTTCATGGATGCACTTTAAGTTCACCCAAAGATCAGAATCCCAAGGGAAGGCTTAATCAGGTAACATAGCACATTATTAATGCTTTAAACACATTCCAATGGAAAAACCACCTCCTCTTAAAATAAAAAAAAAATAAACTTTGTATTTTAAGATGATTGGTGGGAAATGACTTTCAGAAGAAATGTTTTTTTCTATAAATAAATTGTAGTTATGAACTCTAGGCATTGTATTAATCATAAAGGTCAAATCTAGAGAAATAAGCTGAGTAAGAAGTAGACTGTAGACTGAAGTTTAATTAAACAGGAAATCCAATGCTACCTATATATTCAGTTTATTTAGAAAAATAAATGACAATCCATTGATCTTTAGAGTTCTGATGTAGAGAAAGAAGAAAGAAAGAAAGAAAGAAAGAAAGAAAGAAAGAAAGAAAGAAAGAAAGAGAGAGAGAGAGAAAGAAAGAAAGAAAGAAAGAAAGAAAGAAAGAAAGAAAGAAAGAAAGAAAGAAGAAAGAAGAAAGAAAGAAGAAAAAGAAAGAAAGAAATTAGATTTCCTTTGAAATATCCTAATGTGTTGGGAAGAGAGTCCCATATAAATCCTACAAAAGGATGAAATAATAAATAAGACCACAAAAGTAAGGCACCCAAAATAGTAGCTATCTATAGACGCACAGATTAACAAGCAGGGCAGTGGCAGATGAAGTAATTTGATCCCTTTCTTTAAGGGAGAATTAGTAAATTAGGAAACCAACTAGGAGGAATTTTTTTTTTTAATGGTTAAAATAGTTCGTGAAAGAAGAAAAATCTTAACCAGAAATAAATTCTAGTTAGTGTTAGTAGTTTTCATGAAAATACTGTCACAGTTTTTACGAAGATGCTTATTTCTTTTTCTATATTAAGTTTTTAAATTTTAATTCCAGTATAGTTAACATATAGTGTTCTATTAGTTTCAGATGTACAACATAGTGATTCACCAGTTCTACACAGTACTCAGTGCGCATCATGAGGAGCGTGCTCTTCTAACCCATCACCTAGTTCACTCATCACTCCACCCACTTCCCCTCTGATAATCATCAGTTTGTTCTCTACAGTTAAGCCTCTGTTTCTTGGTTTGCCTCCCATTTTCCCCTCTGCTCCTTTGTTTTGCTTAGTTTCCCTTTGCCCGTTTGTTTTTGTTTCATAAATTCCACATATGACTGAAATCATATGGTATTTGTCCTTCTCTGATTGACTTATTTCACTTAGCATTATACACTCTAGCTCCATCCATGTTGTTGCAAATGGCAAGATTTCATTCTTTTTTTTTTTTTTTTGAGAGAAAGGCCATGTACGCAGGTGCACATACAAATGAGGGAGGGTGAGGGTCAGAAGGAGAGGGAAAATATTTTTATGTTGTATACCTGCAACATATTTCTTTCTTTAAAAAAAATTTAATTTAAATTCAATTTAATTAACATATAGTGTATTATTAGTTCCAGAGGCAGAATTTAGTGATTCATCAGTTGCATACAACACTCAGAGCTCATTATTTCAAGGGCCCTCCTTAATGCCCAGGTACCCCATCCCACTCCCATTCCCCCAGGCCCTCAGCCTGCCCCTCCACCCCCCAGCAAGAGAATGTTAAGCAGGCTCCATGCAGAGCCCGAGGGAGGGCTCAATCTCCCCACACTGAGATTATGACCTGAGCCAAAATCAAGAGTGAGATGCTTAACCGACTGAGCCACCCAAGTGCCCCAAGATTTCATTCTTTTTATGGCCGAATAATTCTCCATTGTATGTATACATCACTTCTTTATCCATTCATCTATTGATGGACCCTTGGGGTCTTTCCATAGTCTGGTCGCTATACATAATGCTGAAATAAACAGAGGGGTGCATGTATCCCTTTGCATTAGTATTTTGGTAATTTGGGGTAAATAGCGCTGTGATAATGGATCTTAGAGTAGTTCTATTTTTAACTTTTTGAGGAACCTCCATAATGTTTTCCACAGGGGCATCACCAGTTTGCATCCCTACCAATTCACAAGGCTTCCTTTTACTCCACATCCTCACCAACACTTGCTATTCCTTGTGTTTTTGTTTTTAGCCATTCTGACTGGTATGAAGTGGTACCTCATTGTGCTTTTGATTTGCATTTCCCAGATTAGTGAAGTTGGGCATTTTTTCATGTGCCTACTGCCCATCTGTATGTCTTCTTTGGAAAAATATCTGTTCAGGTCTTCTGCCCATTTTTTTAAATTGAATTACTTATTTTTGGGGTGTTGAGTTATACAAATTTTTAACGTATTTTGGATACTAACTCTTTATTGGATATGTCATTTGCAAATATCTTCTCCCATTCTGTAGGTTGTCTTTTAGCTCTGTTGATTGTTTCCTTCACTGTGCAGAAATTTTTTCTTTTGATGTAGTCCAAATAGTTCATTTTTGCTTTTGCTTCCCTTGCCTCAGGAGACCTATCTAGAAAAATGTTGCTATGTTTGATGTCAGAAATCACTGCCTATGCTCTCTAGTAGGAGTTTTAGGTTTTCAGGTCTCACATTTAGATCTTTAATCTATTTTGAATTTATTTTTATGTATGGTGTAAAAAAGTGGTTCCATTTCATTCTTTTGCAGGTAGCTGTCCAGTTTTCCCAACTCCATTCGTTGAACAGACTTTCCCATTGGATATTCTTTCCTCCTCTGTTGAAGATTAACTGACCATATACTTGTGAGTTTAGTTCTGTGTTTTCTATTCTGTTCCATTGATCAATGTGCCTATTTTTATGCCAGAACCATACTGTTTCGATTACTAAAGCCTTGTAATATAACTGTGATTCTTCCAGTTTTGATTTTCTTTTTTCAAGACTGCTTTGGCTATTCGGGGTCTATCAGGGTTCCATACAAATTTTAAGATTGTTTTTTCTGGGTTTGTGAAAAATATTGTTGGTATTTTGACAGGGATTGCATTAAATCTATAGATTGCTTTGAGTAGTATAGACATTTTAACAATATTTTTCTTCTAATCCATGAACATGGAATGTCTTTGTATTTCTTGCGTTGTCTTTAATTTCTTCCATCAACATTTGATAGTTTTCAGAGTAGAGGTCTTTTACCTCCTTAAGTTTATGCCTACCTATTTTATTATTTTTTAGTGCAGTTGCAAATGGGATTATTTTCTCAGTGTCTCTTTCTGCTGCTTCATTATTAGTGTATAGGAATTCAACAGATTTTTGTACATTGATTTTGTATTTTGTCACTTTAATTCATTTATCAGTTCTAGTAGTTTTTTTTTTTTGCTTATTTATTTATTTATTTATTTATTTATTTATTTATTTATTGGTGGAGTCTTAGCGTTTTCTATGTATGGTATCATGTCATCTGCAATTAATGAAAGTTTTAGTTCTTCCTTGCCAATTTGGTTGTTTTTCCTTTCTTTTTGTTGTCTAATTGCTATGGCTAGCACTTCCAGTGCTATGTTGAATAAAAGTGGTGAGGGTGGACATCCTTGTGTTTTTCCTGATCTTAAGGAAAAAGCTCTCAGTTTTTCATGACTGAGTATGTTTGTTGTGGATTTTTCATGTAAAGGTTTTAGAGGTATGTTCCCTCTAAATCTACTTTGTTGAGGGCATTTATCATGAATGGATATTATACCTTGTCAAATGCTTTTTCTTCATCCATTGAAATGACCATATGGTTTTTATCCTTTTTTTAATTGATGTGATGTATTATATTGATTGATTTGTAAATATAGAACCACTTTAGCATTCAAGGAATAAATCCCACTTGATTGCATGGTATGATTTTTTTAATGTATCGTTGGATTTGGTTTGCTAGTATTTTGTTGAGGATGTTTGCATCTGTTCATTAGAGATATTGGCCTACAGTTCTCTCTCTCTGTTGTGATATCTGTAGCTGGTTATGGTATCAGGGTGGTACTAGCCTCAGAATGGATTTGGGGGTGCCTGGGAAGTTCAGTGGTTGAACATCTGCCTTTGGCTCAGGTCATGATCCCAGAGTCCAGGGATCCAGTCCTGCATCAGACTCCCTGCTGGGAGCCTGCTTCTCCTTCTGCCTGTGTCTCTGTCTGTGTCTCTCATGAATAAAATAAAATCTTAAACAAATAAAAACAAATGAATGGATTTGGAAATTTTCCTTTCTTATGTATTTTTTTGGAATAGTTTGTAAAGAATAGGTATTATCTTTTCTTTAAATATTTGGTAGAATTCACCCATGAAGCCATCTGGTCCTGGACTTTTGTTTTTTGGGAGTTCTTTAATTACTGATTCAATTGCATTGCTGATAATTGGTCTGTTCAAATTTTTCTATTTCTTCCTGCTTCAGTTTTGGTAGGTTATATGTTTCTAGGAATTTATCCATTTCTTCAAGGTTGGCCAATTTGTTGACATACAATTTTTCATACATATAATATTCTCTTACAATTGTTTGTATTTCTATGGTGTTGAATGTTATTTCTTCTCTTTCATTTGTGATTTTGTTTATTTGGGCCTTTTTTTTATGAGTCTGGCTAGAGGTTTGTCAATTTTGTTGATCTTTGAAAAAAAACAACTCTTGGTTTCATTGATCTGTTCTATTGGTTTTTGTTTGTTTTTATATTCTATATCACTTATTTCTGCTCTAATTTTTATTATTTCATTCCTTCTACTGGTTTTGAATTTTGTGTTTTCTTTTCCTAGATCCTTTAGGTGTAAAGTTAGATTTTTGAGATTTTCTCTTGCTTCTTGAGGTAGGACTGTATTAGTATAAACTTTCCTCTTAGAATTGCTTTTGCTGCATCCCAAAGATTTTGGACAATTGTGTTTTCATTTTGATTTGTTTCTGTGTAATTTTTTAATTTCTTCTTTAATTTCTCCACTAATTTTTAATTTAGTAGCATGTTATTTAACTGCCATGTATTTGTGCTCTTTCCAGGTTTTTCTTTTGGATGATTTCTACTTTCATAGTGTTGTGGTCAAAAAAGATGCATCGTATGGCTTTGATCTTTTTGAATTTGTTGATTTGTTTTGTGGTTTAATATGTGATCTCATCTGGAGAATGTTCCATATGCACCAAAAAAAAATGTGTATTCTGTTGTTTTAGGATGGAATGTTCTGAATATATCTGTTAAATCCAGCTGGTCCAGTGTGTCATTCAAAGCTACTGTTTCCTTCTTGATTTTCTGTTTGGATGATCCATCCATTGAGTTAAGTTCAAGTCCCCTCTATTATCATATTACTATAGTTTAGTTTCTTTATGCTTATTATTAACTGTTTTATATATATGGGTCCTCCTGTCTTGGGTGCATATTTATAATTGTTATATCTTCTTGTAGGATTTTCTCCTTTATTTATTATATAGTGTCTTTGTCTCTTGTTAATAGTCTTTGTCTTAAAGTCAGGTCAATTTTTCTGATGTAAGTATTGCTACCTTGGTTTCCCTTGACATCCAGTTGCAAGATAAATATTCCTCCATTCCTTCACTTTCTTCAGTGATACACTTGGATTCCTCTCTCTTTATTCTTTGCATATCCATTACTGATTTTTGATTTGTGGTTACCATTAGAAGTCTATATTAAATTGATAGTTACTTAAGTTTGAACCCATTCTTAATTCACTTCACACCACATTTTAGGTATATGGTGTCAGATCATTTTCTGGATTATTTATACTGATAGGAGTCTTACCTAGTTGTATCCATGGGATGAGGTAAGTTTATGGTCCTCCTACTCCACCATCTCCCCCTGCTGTCCAAGGTGCCTATTTCTTTTGAATATTTCTATACACTTGAATTGTATGTACTTCCTAATTTCTTACATATTAGCAACTATATTAAATGCATTATTAGGGTCAGCAAGGAAACATATAAAAGGGTATGAACTTAATTAGTCAAGGCCAAGATTATAACTGGGCTTTACTATCCTAATCTAAGAAAGTTGAGTTCCTGGAGGGACATACATTGTTACTGAAGGTGTGTGTATATATTTTCAGTAAAAACAAAATCACAGAGATGCATACTTGATTTTAAAACTATCCAAAAAAAAAATAAATAAATAAAACTATCCAGTGTGTTAAATCAGCTCCATAGCATCAAAAAGTGTGATTCAGTTTGAATTTATGTTCTGTATTATTTTTTCTATTTATACTAAACAAATATTCAGGAAACACTTATTATTTATCAAGAAAAGTGCCAAGATGTGGATATAAAACAGTGAGAAAAACAAGATACAATTCTTGTTTTTACATAATTTAAAATCTAATGAAGGTAAGGGACTGACGGACAGTAAAATGAACTGAAGGACAAAACATGGGATGGTGGTTATGTTCATGGTAGGAGTAAAGAGGGTGAAAAGTTAGGGCATGATGGTGTGGAATGAGGAGAATGTTCCAGAAAAAAGGGACAGTAACCACAAAGGAGAGAGCAAGGAACATTTAAAGAATTGGAAGTCATGTATAATGGAACATGGAATCAGGTAGGTGGGAATGCTGAGGAAGGTGGGGCATTGTAGACAATATGGAATATTTTGTTCTTTGTCTTAAGAGCAACTGAAGGGTCTGTAAAAAGGTAACTTTACATAAGCACATTTGTAAAAAGTCTTCTCTTGCTGCAGTGTTACTCAGCATTAGATGGGAATCCAGACACCATGAGGAAACCAGGAAGAAAGTACTGTCATCTACATGAGAACCTATTATAATTTGCAATAGGCTAATGATAGTAGAGAACTGTATAGATGTGAATCATATTAGGATGCCAACAGATTTAGCTAGATTCAGGAAAACAAACCATGGCTCAAAATAATGAAAAACTATTCATCCTTTGAGAAAAAACTAGTTAGGATTAGTTTCCCAATACTTGGAAGACTGTAAATCCACCAGACACAGTTAGGTTCTTCACTGGGATTAGTAAAGTTAATGATAAAAAAAAAAAAAAAAAAAAAGACTACTAATGTCATTAGGATTTAAGAAAGTATATATTAAGTTAAAATGTGAAATTATCAACATTTCTCAATGTTTGAATTGTTTACTTGTACAACTTCAACTTGATAATGTAATAATCTACTCTTTGGTTATCCAGTGTGGTGATGTGTTTTTTTTCGCATCTAGTATGTAATAATCTACTCTTTGGTTATCCAGTGTGGTGATAAGTGTTTTTTTTTCGCATCTAGTATGAAATAATTCAGTCCTAGTTAATTTCACTCTGATGTCTAAATACTTTTAAAGAGCTACCCACACATTAATCACATGTTATTTAGTACCTTTATGACAGTGTTAAATGTACCTTAGGAAGGTACCTTGTTATCACAAATATCATTTAAATAATAAATTTTAATGTAAAAGTGCCTTCAAATTCATCAGAGAATATTTTATCTTTACTTTATTCTTTTACATTGCTCTAATATCATTAGTTGGCATATGTTTCATGTATGTTCCTTATAAAAACTGTCCTAATTTTATACAGGACATGTACAGATAACCTGGGAATATTGTGAAAATGCATTTTGATTCAGTAGGTACAGTGTGAGCATGCGATTCTGCAGTTCCAATAAGTTCTCAGATGATGCCAGTGCCTCTGGTCTAATTATGACATTTTTAGTATCAAGGTCTTCTAACCCCTTAAAACCGTCAGTGATCATTGAACTTACCGGATTTCTTTGTTGATGGCATCTAATTGTTCCTGAAGCATCATGGCTAGAGTCTGGGCATCAGAATGACCACTTGGGGAGAGAAGATCCATTGAACTAAAAATAGTTTCTCTGTCATCATCATCAATATCGGACATTTCTGTGTCACTTTCAAAAGGGTGGCTGCTTAGCACTCCAATTTGCTGAGTTCTATTCCACTCATGATCCCCAAGAGATTTCACCTGTGTGGTAAATATAAGAGTAATTATCCTATGTATCATACTGCTCATTATCAAAGCACTATTCTGAAAAATATCAACGAAAGGCACACATGCCTTTATAGTTAACCTAGGAAAAAAATTGATTATTACCATTTTAATGTATTATTTTGATAAAATATTTCATTGGCATCTGAAGTAATTGGCAGAAATTGTTAGCATGAATATCAAGAATTTTCACAGGAATAATGATGATAACCTTAAGTATGATTTCTAGTTCAACCTCAACTCAACATTTAAAGCATCTATGTCTGAAACATTTTTCCTTCTTTCCAAATATAACAATCTGTATTCACTTGTATTGAGGCATTTCCATCTCTTTTACTAATTAGTCTTACTTATACGTTCTTATTATAGGCTGAGACTACAAATATTATCACACAAGTCATATAATAATTCTCTTCCCAACATTCATTTACATAGATTCTTACAAAGTATAATTAAAATAATATTGAAAAGTGATTTAATTTCATCTCCACTGCTCTGATCACTTAAATGGTTCACTGATTTTTTTTTAAAGCCCAAGGCACACTAATTTATATGACTATGGTTTTTTATTTGATATAATATATCCCTCATGTGAATGAAAATCTTTTTTTGTAAGTAATCTCTACACCCCATGTGGGGCTAAAAGTTATGACCCAGAGATCAAGAGTTGCACGTTCTACTGACTGAGCCAGCCAGGTGCCCCGATACAAATCCTCAGTAACCTATTTGCCAGTGTCTTTCAAAGCTAGGATCTGAGGATAGGGGAGGAAGGGATGTGAGAGAGGACCTAGAGTTTTTTGCATTTTAAAAAATTGGTTTTTATTTTTGTGGTGATGTAAAATGATTTTTGGTGGGGAACCACATGATATTTCCCAGAGTACTTATTTAATACTTGAGGACCTGAATTAGCATTTGTTACAAATTGTTTTGGTACCAAGCAGCACTAATTTATTTATCATCTAAAAATGAGAAAAGAACTAAGGTGGATTTCATTTATTCTTCATTTGTTCACTTCTTATTCATTCATTTAAGAGATATTGAATGCCTGCTATGAGGGATGACACAGGTACCAATTAAAAAATATAGGGTATCAAGAACCTGTGTACAAATAAGGACAAGTAGGTTATATAGTATTCAACAGATAAAGGTGGTTGGGGAGTACAAACAATACTTAAGTCACAAAGGAACTAAATTACTTCTCTGTAAAATTCAACTATAAATTAACAATATACATAGCTTACAAACTGACTGAATGAAGACTCGCACCTGAGTTTATCATGAAGAGTTCTCTATAACACTTTCAATAGTTTATGTACAGTTTCTTCAAAGTTTTATTAAAATAGTAATTATAATTAAAATATTCAATCCATTTTAATTGACAATATGAAAACCACTGTGTAAGTCAAGCCAAGCAAAAGTCCATTTGTTTGGCAATACAGCATAAGGGATTAAAAAAAAAAAAAAACGTGGAATTTGAAACCACATAAATAGAGGTTCAAGTTTTGACTCTATCACTTTGCTGGCTGTATAATGTTGAACTCTTAAAATTTCTGAGCTTCATTTTTTTCTATGTCTGAAGCTAGTATAAAAATAGTGCCAAATTCATAAGGTTATGTGGACACACCTGGAAAGGCTTAGTTCAACTTCTGGCACCTAGCAGCGGTTTTACATAAGTTATAAAAATATGTCATGTGTCACACTTGAAACTAAAATTTCTAGCGTTTTGAATTCTCTCAGTATTAAAATTCTATCCAAGATGGAGCAGTATATTTACTTAGAATCATCAAAGACTTGAAATAAAAAAAAATAACCTTTGCCTCATCTCTTCGTACACCCATGCGGCCTCTCCTGGGTCTTCTTATTACTTTAGTTGTCCTGTAATCAGACTGGCTGTCCACAAGGGAACCAACGGAATACCGCAACTCAGCTGAGGTGTCTAGATGAGTTCTAGAAAAAGGAAAAAAAAAGGCAATATGCAATGTAACTAATCTCAAAACTTAAACTTCCCAGAAAATCACTATAATTTGCTTAACTGTCAGTAAAGAATAAATCGTAAACTCTCAAGAAAAAAGAAAACAAATTCAAGGAATTGTCATGACTCTTTGAGATCTCTTCTGAGGCTTGTGTCAGAAATTCTGGTCCCAGGTCCATTCTTGAAAGTTAAGTGGATTTTCTGCTTAGAATATCTAAAAAAAAAACCCTGCCTATTCATTAATTATCATTTTCAACTGTGGTAGTAAAATGAGATGTGTTAAGACTGACAACTAAGATCCATTGGTTTCAATTCTGGCAATACTCTTTAGTTCAACTACTTAGTGTACAGATCAATATATGTTGTTTATTGTTGTACCTGTTGTAAATATTCCCTACTAATCTAACAGTAAAATGTGTATACTTTAGGGGTTCTAGAATTCTCTATCTTTCAGAGTTCTACTATGGAAATTAATAAAATACTTAAAATCAGATTGACTCAAGGTTAATAAACTTATTTTTTAAATAAAATAGGATATAGCACTAGTACATTTTTCAGCTTTTGATAAGACATTGTTTCAAAAAGATAAAGAAAAATCTTTTGATAAGCACATTTGAGTCTGAAATCTGCTTAGAGATGAAGTAGTTGGAAAATTCCAACTGAAAAATACTATCACACTGATTTTCAATAACCATGATAATAAAGTATACTGTAATCAAAGTGTAATAAAGGTTTCCCTAGACAAATTATTTCTATATAGATTTACAACAAATTCAGTTTATTGCTATAATAATGATGATAACAGTGACAGCTTGCTGTCCTATAAAATGATCAATTGTCAGTAGAAAATATGCTTAATGCTGTATTTTCTCTGGAACTGGGGCTCCTGATGATCTAAGCTCTTTCTATTAGTTCTCTGTGGAAAAAGTAAAGGAAAAAAACCAAACAATTCCAAATGATTGGCAAGATTAGAAAAGGGTAGGTAGAAGGGAGAAAAAATAAGTGGGAAATATCAGAAAAGGAGATGGAATATGAAAGATTCCTAACTCTGAGAAACGAACTAGGGGTGATGGAAGGGGAGGTGGGTGGGGTTGGGGGTGACTGGGTGGTGGGCACTGAGGTGGGCACTTGACGGGATGAGCACTGGGTGTTATTCTGTATGTTGACAAATTGAACACCAATAAAAAATAAATTTATTAACCCCCCCCCCAAAAAAAGAAGAGAAAAGGGTAGGTAAAGTCTAGTTTCTGCAACAGTAGAAGACATTGACTTAACTGATGGAAATCCTTGTTTTGTCAAATAGAACTTTAAAGCAAATGAACTAAGAAATCATCCACTAAGCAGAGGACAGATATTGTTTTTTTTTTTTTATAGAGGTGAACTTGAAATTTAATCAAGCAAACTGGTTTTATTATGGATTAGTCATATATAAAAACTAACGAACCAGGTCATACTCATAAATAGGCCTCTATAACAGAGCCTATGTTTTATGAAGACAAAGGCCAGACTTTTAGTCACCACTGTATGCTTAAGGGGGTATTCCTAGCATAAATAAACACTTGATAAATACTGGTAAGATAATGAATCAATGAAATTAATTATAATACAGTCTAAACTATCTACTTCAGAATATTCTGGGTACCTTTTGCCTGTCACTGCTTGGGTAGTGTCTTTATGGTCATCAGAGTGGAGATTCTAAAATTATAACTCATCATCCTAGGAGTACCGTTTTCTTGTTTTCTCTCTCAACTCCAGGCCATTTATAAAAACATGAACCATAATGAAAATCTGCTCCTACTGACACAGCACTTAAAACTCTTCAATGGCCTTTACAAGGCCCTCCACAATCTAGAACTCTCCTACTTTCTAGCTTCACTTCTAGTTACTGCCTCCTGTCTCTCTCCATCTAGCCATATTGACTTTTCAATTTCTCAAACAACTCACACTTTCCTCTGATCCCGAGCCTTTGAACATACTGTCCTTTCTGCTGCAAATAGTCTTCACGAATTTATGTGTTTAACATTTTTAATGTCTCAGATTAAAATTCCCGTTGTCTTATACTACTGTAGCCCCTGGTATTCCCTTTATTGTAATAGTCCTCACAGTATCCCTGTATTTCCCATTTGAAACATGTATTCATCATCACTATTACCACTATCTCCCCACTGCACAGTTTCTTGCAAGTAGAAAGTGCTTTAATGATCTTGAAAGAACAAAGACCTGAACCAACATCAACTGTAGAGGAGCTCATTGCTTATACTTCATCTAAAGCCATTACTTCTCACCTGTCTCCTTTTACTCAGCTCTGTGAGCCACTTTACTAACAGAAATCAGAGGCGATATTTCCATATATTTCAACTTTTAAATAATTTTTGGTGTACAATATTTTAGTCACTTGGGGGTCAAAGTTACAATATAGTCACTGGTTCTTTTAGACAAGAACCTGTGCAGTTTCCTCACCTGAATCTTCTGTCACTCTTGCATATAACCTCACCAAAGAACTTCCATAGACAAATCAAGTCCGAATTTTCTTAAAGAACATCTTTTATCCATCTCTCTGCTTCCTGAAATATCTTCCATTGTCCTTTCCAATGACCCAGATACTACCTTTCTTCAGAGTTAAGCCAAATCAGACTTTCTCCAGCCGTTCTGGAGCTCAATTTATTATTCTCAGATGAGGTACTAGTAGAGAATATGTTACTGATATTCACTAACTTTAGCTCCTCTCTTCCTACAGTCTCTGCCTGTAAGATCAATGATATTCTCATGCATCTTCTGTCTCCTTTATTATGTCTTTTTAAAAAGATTTTATTTATTTATTTATTTATTTATTTATTTATTTATTTATTTATTTATTTATGAGAGACACAGAGAGAGAGGCAGACACAGGCAGAGGGAGAAGCAGGCTCCATGCAGAGAGCCCGATGCGGGACTTGATGGCAGGACTCCAGGATCACACCCTGAGCCAAAGGCCGGCGCTAAACTGCTGAGCCACCCAGGCATCCCCTTATTATGACCTTTTAAATTGTGTACTCAGAAGCATGAATGTTTGATAAGTAATTGCTGTTCAATAAATACTGTTATCCTATAACATACTATAAATTCCATCCTGTCCGTTTATCTATCAATAGTTCCTATAATATTGTATATTTGTGATTTACTGTTTATAAAACCCTTTGCTCACCTCGCAAAGCAAGCTTGTGAGATAGTCATAAAATATTATTTTATACAAATTCATATAAAATACATATAAAATTTGAACTTATCAAGGAAAACGGGCTTTCCAAAATCAAACAGCTAGTAATTATTTGTCTCAGATCTAGGAATGTTGGTCTTCTTATTCTTGGTCTAGTTTTGTTTCTACTACAGGTGTTGTATCAAAGAAATTTGTTCTGTGTGTTGTTTCCAAGCTTCCACGATGATCCTTCATTGTGGATAAAAGTCACCTTATTAGGCTGTCTCATGATGACTCATTGCAGTGATGAACCTTGAGACAATACTTCTACAACTCTTGTTTTTTCTTTTTTCCCCAAGGATACATATGTATATATTTAATTCCACTATAATTACTGTACAGTGTTATACTAATTTCAGGTGTACAATATATAATGATTCAACAATTTTATACTTTCCTCAGTACTCATCATGATAAGTTTACTCTTAATCTCCTTCACCTGTTTCACCCTTCTACTAACCCTCCTTTCCTTTGGTAACCACCAGTTAGTTCTCTATATTTAACAGTCTTGTTTTTTGTTTGGCTCTTCCCCTCCCTCACTCACCCTTTTATTATACAATCCTGTATTTCTAAGACCAAAGCTCAAAAATCCAACAAAATGGCCATTTGGTTCCATTAAAAAACACTCAATTTGTTGACTTGTTGATGCTCATTCTATGTATTTACTCTGTTGATATTTTATCAGCTCTTCTCTTCAACACCATCATCATCATCATCTTGTCACCATGTGAATATGTATCATTAAATTGATAGTTTTAGTTCAGATATATCATAACAGAGCATTTAGAAAAATAAACATGATTTTCTAAATTAAAGACTTACATTTTGAAAAGTTATTTGGGTGTTTTTATGCTTGAAGAACTGTGTTTCTTCTATTAAATTGAAGGTAGAAATACTGAAAATACTGAACCTTATTTTTATTAATACTTTACATTAAAGAGAATATAAGCACCTTTAGAATTTTTTTTAATTTTGATCTTTCCTGAGTATCTGAAAAATGCTTTATTAGGTATTCATTCATTCAATGATATCTATTGAGAGTATAATATACTAATGCTTGTTTGTTAATTTGTTTTAGGTACTGAGATTATAGTAACCAAAAAAAACCCCAAAATTCCAGCCCCTGTGGAGCTAACATTCTTAGGATAAACATGAGACCAAGAAAAATGGACTTCTAGAAGTCTGCAGTGGTCAAAAGTTTCAAATAGCTGATGTGATTGTGTTGTCTAATAAATAAACGATCAAATGAGTAAATCCTTGTAGGATTTCTTATTCACTTTAAATAAAAGGCCCTAAGCACCAAAAAAATTTATATGTGAATCATCAAGATTGATCTATCTATCTAGAGAGTAAACAATTATGTCACTGCTTCTTTCTTTCAACATGAGGAATTGAGTGAAAGAAGATGAGTATGGCTAAATTTATTTGTTTTTAAAACATGTATAATTTCTCCTTCACTCTGTATTTGCAACTAACTTAACAAAACAGGCAGTGCTCAGGGACCATAGTCAACGATATTTCTTTAGTAACATTAAGCACTGAAAACATTTCTGTGTGTAGAGAAAAGAGGTGTTGCCTCTTTCTGGAATAAGATGTAATTTCCTTATATACAGTTTCGTTTCACCAATTTAGATTTTTTAATGTATTTGTAGCTATATAACTAAATGAATAATACAAAAGGTAATAATTTAAATTATTATTATGTATTTGAAGAACAGATTACTAAATTAGAGAATTATTTCTGAATATAGAAACAGTAAATCAGTAAGGGAGTAAACATAGGGCAAGACCTGCTGAGCAATAAGAGGTACTTATTTATTTTATTTGAGGCAATAGGAAATCATAAGGAATTCATATTTATTTTTGATGAGCTATAGATAGCATTTCAGTTTAACGTTACCTTGATATTGTGGGTTCAATTAAAGAGCCGGTTCTCATTTTCAATTGGTCAAGTTCGGATCTCAGCTTTTCAATTTCTTCTGCTAATCTTTCCTAAAAACCAAAGAAATTTTACTCAGAAGATATGTAAATGCCAATAATACCAACATTCAATTATGATAAATCAAGCTAACAAGCTTAATGACTTTTTAAAAATGTAAAACTGATGGATATATTTTTATTAAAGATTATTAGACATGACAGTAAAATATGCCTAAATTTTTCCTTATAATGAAAATGTGAATATCAGAAATCAGTAATAAATTATCTATAATATATGACCTTCATTAATCCTAAATTTTTGCAAACATACAGGAACACTAAGATCATGACTAGCTATGTATACATCACTTCAAAATGCAGTCATAATGAGAGCCAGTTCAAAAAATACGGAAAAGGTCTTATTTATGTAGTAAGTGAAGGACTTTGATTATTTTATAAGCAGAGTAGTGCACATGGATAAAGGAGAAAGAAAAATGGATGAAAAAGATGAGGAAAAAAATCATTACCTGATACAAATTAAAATTATCAGCTTGACATTAGTAGTATTATTTGTACATCTGAAAATTTTCTCAGATTGGTATTACAGTCTGTAAATTTTTTGAGTGGTCTTATAGTCCTTAATTAAATGCTTATGTAAGCATTTAATTCTGTCTTCATGATTATAACTTTTATAATGTTATAAAAATTTAAATGTATCTTTCTGGACTTTCTATTGCTCTTTATTTTTCTCATCTCAGCAGCCAATGCTTGACATTTTACTTGACTCATATTTCATTTCTCACTGTACTTTTTTGTTAATGTGGCTTTACCAATATTTCTCTCATCTTTTCTTCTTACTATCATCATTTTACTTTACATATTTTTTATTTTTTTCTCTGCATTATTTCACCAGCTTCCACAGAGGTGGTGCTGACTTCATTCTCTTCTCTATACACTCTTCTGTAGTTGTGTCATTTTAATTTTTTTAAAAAATGTATTTATTTTAGAGAGAGAGAGAACATAAGCAGGAGAGGCAGAGAGAAAGAGAAAGAGAGAGAGAGAGAATCTTAAGTAGACTCTGTGCTGATTGTGGAGCCCAATGTGGGGCCCAATCTCAGGACCCTGAGATCATGACTTGAGCTGAAACCAAGAGTTGGTTGCTTAACTGACTGTGCCACCCAGGCACCCCTAGTTGTGTCATTAAAAAAAATACATATGATCAAATAAATAATTTGCCTAACATATTCAATGGTTTCTTATTCCATTTATTAATTCATTTGTTAGCTATTTCCACAAATTATACATAAAGCACCTCTGTTGTGCTAAGCACTATGTTAAAATAGCAAAATAAAAAATTCCCTGTCCTCATATAATTTATAATCTAGTAAAAAAGACAATAAACAAATAGTATCTATAGGATGTTGGTAGGAAAAAGAAAAGAGAGTCATTCATGGAAAGGCTCTCCAATAAAGTGTTATTTGAGCAAAGATCTAAAGAAAGGGAGGGAGTTAAAAATAAATGAGAACGGCTTAGGAAAAGGCATAACAGGGCAAATGCACCTTATTGGGAGGAGTATATTTGTTGAAGGAGTGGGCAAGGAAGTCACTCTGGCTGAATTGGACAGGTTAAAGAGAAAGACAGATAGGGAATAGATTTAGAAAAGTGTGTTTGCAGGGCTGGGAAAGGGTAGTCTGGAAAGACCTTGTCAACCATTTAAAAATCTTTAGTTTTTGCTCTGATTGAGATTGGAAATGACTGAAGGATTTTTGAGCAGAGAGATGATATGATCACTCTAAGAGCAGTGAAATTGACTGTTGAATAAAATTGGGAGGAAGAGAAGAAATAAAATTATTACCGTTCTTCCAAAAACATGGGCAAGACGATTGTGGCTTGGACACTAATGGTGTCAGAAAGAGAATGGCTGGATTTCAGTTATATCTTGAAGACATAACTAACGGAAGTTGCTATTGGACTGAATGTGGGGTATGAGATAATGAAAGGGGTCACGAATAACTCCAAGGTTAACCTGAGTAAGAGAAGGAGTTGTGATTTACTGAGAAGGCAGCTGCTGGTGTTCGGGGTGGAGGGACCGACTTGTGATGTCTGAGGTGCCAAAGTGTCCAAAAAAAGATACTATGTTGGCTTACATGAGCTCTCTCAGCAGAGAGGACCCAGTAGGTGATCTAAATTTGGAAATGTTCAGTATATAGATGGCATTTAAATCCGTGAGATCAGTTGAGACTGAACTCAGGGACTGAACATGGAGAAGAAATTCGAAACCAGTCCTAGGAGTTTCAAATTTTGGAGATCAACATGATGCAGAGAAACAGTAAAAAGAGGTTGAACAGACAGGAGTTTTTGCTAATGATGTACAGTTATAGATTATGGAGTGGAAATTTGAGAAGTTCTAGGCGATGTAGTTAGATGAGGAACAATGTTCAGCTGTATGGGATGATATTTAGAAATGAGATATGACCTAGGATTTGTTTCCTCTAGTTACTAGCATGAACAAGGGTGCAAAGCTTGGAATGTTTAGTTCTGCTGGTTGCTTCGGCAGATTGTTGAAGCTACAAGGCTTGGGTAGGTGGTGGGGGAGTGGGTTCTGGGGATCCTGCCAGGAGCACACAGAGCTTTGGATAACATAACATTGCATAACAGGACCAAATCCAAAATCCACAATCTGGCCACAACCTAGTTCTTTAACCACATACAAGTCACAGCAAACTTCCGGTGATTCAGCAAATCAATCATCTTTGTTTTTTCTCTGTGCTATTGCATGGGTTCCGTCTTCTGCCCAACCCTCTCTATTTGATTTTATATGCCTTCAAGAGCATATATGCCTGATGAAATGGCATCTGCCCTGTGTAGATTTTCTTAACAACCTCAGAAAGAATTAGATGCTATCTTCCAGGCACCATCTTGTATTACGATAGCAGATCTATCTTTCAGGAGATGGTATATACTGACTGTGGGACCAAATAGTTTTAAATTAATAACATAATATGTATCATTCAGTGGGGCTTAATATACAATTGTTCTTTTTTTAAATCTTCATTCTCTCATCTTTTCCAATACTTTGCCTATGCCACACTGTTGCCAGATCTTTCCTCCTTCCCTCCTTTGCTCCCTCTCTCTCTTCCTTCTCTTTTGTTCAGCACACATTTGTAGGTTACTTCTTAAATTAATGATTAGATGTTATTTGCTTATGCTAAACAAAATGAAGTCAGACACAACTGCTAACAGGAATGTATAGGCTAATGAAGGAGGAGAAGTCATATTAGCAATTACAGCCTTTAGCATTTCATTATTTGGTCCTTATCTGCCTTTTCTATCCTACAATAAGAATAACTGATTCCAGCCAGACTGTTATGCTCATTATTATTTAAGATATCAAACTCCCTACTTACCCCCTCCCCACACAAAGCACCTGCAATCATGCCACATGCACTGTATTTGAAAAGCTTGCAGCCTAGTCCTACCATTCTTTAAAGTTTTGTCAATTCACACCTTCCTGAAGCCTTATTTACAGCAGCCATGCATGGTGAGCTCCCCTACCTGTAGCTCTTACTATTTCACTCATTTGACACTTGGCATCTGCTACTCTGCAACTCGCTGTTTTGTCAGAGGTATGTTCTCTCTCCTCAATTAGATTTTTCATCTACTTTGGAGTTAGGATCATGTTTACAAATACATAACTTAGCGTAATTTATCATACAGAATAGATATTTAATACTTTTCTGCCAAAATGATACCTCAAACTAAAGACAAATTAGTGCATACATTTTTATTCCATTTGTATAAAACACAAAACAATCAAAAGCATTTTTTTTCCTGTTAGAAGTCAAGGCAGTGATTATCGTTTAAGGTAACATAATTGTACGTTAACATGAGGGGGGCTACCATAGTGTTGGTTTTTAGTGTGTTTGGTTTATAAAAATTCCTCACGCTTTTTCTATACGTGCACACTCTTCTGTATGTATAATATAAAAGTTAAAAATTTTCTAAACAGATAACATCTTAAACTTCTTTCTTATCAAATTTATTTTACAACAAAACATTCATCAGTGTAAAATAGAAAAATGGGTAAAATGTAAGTTTCCATTTTACCTTATCATGTAAAGATTCTTCTAGATTCTTTCTGAAAGTTTCTGATTCTTGAATTAAAACATTCTAAAGAAAAGAAAAAATAAAGAATTAACTAAACAGAAAATAATTATACATGTAGATTAATTTTTTATTGCTCAAGATTCTTCTTTGATTCCTTCTCTTTGATTCCTTCTTTGGTGCAACTATTTCTTGGTTTCCATGGAAACCAAATTTAAATAGAATCTTTAAACACGATACTTTAACATTTAGAAAAATACATAATTTAAGTGGGAAATGTTATTTTGTTCACTTGGATTGACGAGTGGAATAAATATTATCTTTTAAGCTATTTTTATTTTCCTCATCTTAGTCTTTTAAAATTTGAAATAATTAGGTTAATCTTAAAATGAGCATAAGTGAGTAATAGTGAAAAATATTAGCCAAAGCTGCTATAGATAAAGAATTCAGATGAACTCATTTTTATTACTTAAAGAAAAAAATAAATTATCAGATCATATTTTTGGAAAGTTTAGTTTCTGGACTTCTATTTCAAAAACAGAATAATTAATTTCCAATGGTTAAATTATTAGAGAAATAAGAATCGAAATTTTAACTATTTATAAAACTGTTATATCTCATGATGTGGGAGTACATTGCTTCATAGATATTTTTTAAAAATGTTGGCATGAAAATATTACTATTGTAAAAGCTTTAAACTTTTTTATACTTACTACAAAGCATGATTTAAAATAATGTATTATTATCTAATTTAATTTTAGCAAAATTAAACCAAGTGTGTAGCAATTGGCAAAGTGGCCATGCATTTGCAGTTGAATGGGAAGAAGGCATGCCTTGTCACTTTATAATGAGTAAATTAATCAGTCTACTTTAACAATTCCACAAATATTTTTTCCTATTTTAGTTTATTGTATGGATGAAGGGGAAACCTGTAGCACAAGTAATGACTGGCATTCAATCTAAATTTCCAAGATGATTTGTCCACCTGGGTTTTAGCCCCTACCTTCATTTATACTCTGGAATTGGCAACCAGCTCACATAACTCGTGCTGGTCTGGTAGCTGCTATCAATGAGATGTATATAATTGTAAATGATATTATTGCACATTGTCAAGAAGAGCTTTTATTTATTTATTTTTTGAAACAATGCAGCTGAAACTATTGCATTACTTAACTCTGTACTGGGATTAATACTAGTTCTACTGGTAATATAAATTCAGTCTTTCGGTTTTAAAACTTTTAGATTAGTAGTAGATTCAGTTACTCGAAACATTTGAATATTTCAATGTAAGATGAATCCCCACATACTCCAAAATATTGGTTTTTGTCTTATCACTCTTTTTTTTTTGCACCCCAGGTGAAGGATAACTACACTATTTTATTCACAAAACACATTTTAATGCATTTATCTAGATGATCATGCTGATATGCAAGATTTACATACCATGCAGTATTTGTTATTCATTTAAAAATTTATCTTATACATTTTTACAGAAACTACTTGTTTAATGTATTTATTTATTTATTTATTTATTTATTTATTTATTTATTACTTGTTCACTTCTAAGAATAAACCATATATACTTGAGGAAAATAAATGGATCTTCTGGCCAGTACAATAAACGCAGCAGGGTATAAAACAACCATGATCATAAGAGCATTGCTAAACATTGATGTGATTCTACTCTCCTGTCATTTTACCTTCTCTTCTAGAGCGGCCATTCTTTCCTTTAAATGTAGTTGTAAGCGTTCATTGGATTCAGTCAGAAGTCTGTCCACAGTATCAGATAATCTTTTGTTGTGTTCCTCATTCATTTTCTCTCTTTGCCTAGCCTTACGTTCAAGAAAAAATAAATACATTTGACATAAAAGTCATTTACAAAAGTATTTTAAATTTTTCTAGTTTTAAAATAGGATTTTATTTTATGTCTGGTGTGATTACATTGGCAGAAACTTTTTTTTTCCTTTTAAATGCAGAGAGCATATTCATAAGATTTTAAGTATAACCCATAATATAGAAAAACATTCATTTCTTACATGCCCATAAACTGATGATTGAGGGGAGTGGTTCTTGATATACATACTCTTTGAAGTTCTTGATTTTTTTCTTCAAGTTGACCTTCTAGATGTCTCATACGTTCTTCAATGTTTCCATGTCTCTCTTCAGCCTGTTAAGAAATATGAAAAACGTACCTGACCTGTAAGATTTGATTAACACTTTCCCTCTAAATAAATTGAAATAAAATGTAAAGCAAGCTACTACCAACTGCAAATGTAATTTTCAAAAAATAAACTTTCTTTAAACAGGCAGCTGAACAGCATTGCTTGAAATGTGTCAGCTACAAAGGCCTGTTACATCCAAGCATCAGCAAAACATTGGACTTATTTATGAGCAATGAAATCAGCCAAATGTAACATGCAGACTGTGCATGGTTTGAACACAAACCTGCCATTGTCCAATCTTAAGCTCCTGAAGCACTGAACTGCACAGATGGTTGATTATCAATAAATAAAAGTAACATAATTTTTATAAATGAAAAGAAAAACTTAGATGGATTCTATTTAGCAATAGAAAGTAAAGTCCAGTAGGACTACCTTCCTACGTATGGAGATCATTTCTTGTAGTTTAGCTTCCATAACATATTGATAATCATCAGATGAGGTAGAAGAGGTTGGATCAGACTAACAAGTCAAGGAAAAGGAGAGGGACAAAATTGAAAAATCAGAACTAAAGACACTGACACTGAACAGAATATAGCACAGAATGCTTAAAAGAAAAATGTGACAGCAAATTTAATACTTTAATAGACAAAATTTTATATGGAAAGAACTACACTGATATCTCGTGAACACGATGCAGACAATGGTTATAAATGAAAAACAATGATATGCCCAAATAAAAAGCTACCAACCTAAGGTATGGAAGGTTAATGATGACTGGCAATGAAAGACTACTACAGAATGAATTAAAGCAACTCTGAAAAGAGTCATGTAATAATTGGAATTATGGGAAACCAAACACTAAAATATGTCTCTGATAGATTGTTAGAAGTTTTATATTTTGGTTTGTTTGTTTATCATATTACTTAAAAATAATGGAAACAATGTATCTCAATGTTGAGGTGTATGCTAAGGCAATGACCCAGGTGAAATAAATTTGGAACGAAATTTATTACAAACCTAACACTCTAGAAATCAAGAAAAAGCTAAGACACGGGGTTAATTATTATGGCTATTCTCCAATTCAAGCAGGATTGAGTTTCCTCAGCAACAGTGACAAGCTTACAAAATCACTTCTGGTCTCTGAATACAAATGATGACCATAGGTCTAGAACCTTAGCAACCTATCTTCAGATACAGTCTTAATTTGAAGTTTTAAATCCAAGTGGTTCAAAGTCCTCAGATTATCAAGATTTGACAATATGCTCTGAGAACAAGGAGATTTATTTATGAACTCCCCTGAATGACACTATGAACTACCCCAAAACTGCTTCTGTGTTGACTTGTTGCTATGGAAACAAAATGGTGCCCTAAGTGAATAGGCGGCTTGGTGTCTTTTTGAGCTCATATTTGCCCAGTGCTGGGGTTAGTTACAAGTCTTGGAGGTGATTGTCAGGTTACCACAGACACAGAGTGTTAACACATGTGACATTGCTGATAGCCGAGTTGTATTAGTATGTTATGCACAGATTACATGTAAAGTTAAATCAACATTTTAATCATAATTACAAGAAATTATAACATCAAAATTATCCTATGTCAGATCTATAAGATTGAACTCCAGAGCATATTCTATTATATTTTATAAGTTTATTCTAAGACAGTGAAACTTACTTTATGCAAATATAGGACTATATTTAAATATGTCATGCAGTACCTGAAAAAAAATAGTAGCCTATTCATGTATTGGCTCATATGCATATATACTATTTTACACGACAAATTCCAACTAATCTATAAGACACATATTTGACATTTAACTGGTGTACTTATACAAATTATGACTTTATATTTACGTTTCATTAAGATTTTCCTTTTGATATTGTTTAATAAATAGGAAAATAATGAAGAAATAACAAATAAGCAATTTCTTTCCCCAAACTTCCAAGCAAAAGAAACACAGAAAGCTACCATAGTTTCCAAATGCCACAAAATGGTTTCCTAATATCACTTAAAAACCTAGAATTCAAATAAGAATACCATAAATGGGTCAAAATTTTGTTGAAATTAAATAATCTAAATTCATTAAGGTATCCGTATCTTTTAAAAGTACATTTTAACAGGTAGTTGGTGTTATAAAAATTAACCAGGTGACTGATTAATTTTAATCAGTGATTAAGGTAGTCAAGGCATGAACACTTCAATTTCCAAAACTGTCTCTTCAAAAACACAAACCCAGTGGACCTTCTAAAGGTCCTTAAGATTTCTACCTCTTTCCATCTTAAGTATTGAAAACATCACACATTGTGAAAACTCACTTCAGATGTTGAACAAGAATTCTGTCAAATTTAAATTACTTTGTTATTATTGATAGCTTTTATTGGTACTAAAAATGAATGAAATACCTTATGGAATTCAAGATGAATTATATCCTTGCTGAGGAATATGCATTTTAATTAAAGAAGTAAACATTATAAATAATAAAACTGGGAGCCCAAAGTCTTTATTGTTTAATTTTATATGTACTTGCCAAAGTCAAATAATAACTTTTATCCATAATCAATCCTTCTGACTTTCTAAAGCCTTAAATGAGCTTTACTTACCTATCTACACGTACACACACACACACACACACACACACACAGCTTACCAACCAAAGAATACATCCAGACATCATTTCTATACAAAAAACTGGGATCAATTTTCAACTACTATTGATTTATATTCATCTTAGCTTTGTGGAGACTGCAGTTTAAGCAATTCATGTATCTCTTGATGGGATATAGGGCTTATCTTGGTTTCACTCTGATGTGACACAGGAAAATTTCAAATGAGCTACAGTTTTAGAGGAAATTATACATTGAAATGGCTTTGAGAAAAGCATGAATATATTTGGAAATGGAGAAGAAATAAAAGTTAAAGAGAAGAGGATCAAGGAGAAAAAAAGTATAGGTAGCTGATAACAAAAGCAGAAAAAAAATAAAAAGGCCAAATTAAATGTCTGAAACATTATTTAGAATGCCATTCATAATATAGGAGAGGGAAGCCTAGGTTTAAGCTAAGCAGAAATCTTTTTACTTTAGTGTCAAAAATATTAAGTAGAAAAAAATTATGATGATCAATAATAGTGATATACTGAAAATGAAAATGACAATGAAAAAATAAATAAAGCAGGTTCTAGAGATAGTTCCTACACTTCTGTGAACTGAAAAGAAAAAGTACAAGATCATTATAGCCATGAAACTTGGAAAAACAAATGAAAAAGTACCTTCAAATGTTATAAAAATGTTATCAGCAGGGAGAGTTGAGGATAAAACCTCATCACTGACAAATCAAATGTGTATTAAATATAGCAATAATCTAGAAACTCTGTACTTGAAATAATGGTGTTGATATTAAGTCAGCCTGAAAAAAAGTGGTTAAAAAAGAGAAGGAGAGTAAATTCCAGTATTTTTAATACTTCCTAAGAAGGATAAAACTACTGAAAAGAGAAATCAAAAGGATTCAGGTGAAGTAAAATTTTAGCAACATACTATTAAGTAGAAGTAAACCAGGGAAATAATTGTGGGTACATGAACGAATACATGTAACAAAATAAATAAATACGTAAGATCCCCAGAGAAAAATGAAGTATAAAAATGGTAAGGCACCTATTTCAAGTTTCTTTTTAATATTTTAAGTTTAGGATTCTTAGGAATATATAATCTGAAGCCTTGTAAGTCAAGTATTATGCTTTAAAGTCTGTTTCATCCATATTCTATCAGAGGCTAGTTTGGAGCTATTATTTGGTGAATTGTGTTACTTTGAGAGATTCCAGATTTTCTTGCTATTTTACTCAGAATAATATTGGTGATTATTTTACAAAAGTTATTTTTATTATTAGCCACTCACCTCAAGCCCCCTAAAATAGTTGAATAACTTTATATTATTAAGTTCATGTTCCTCAAATGAAAAGCCTAAGTGTGTGTGTGTATATATGTATCTCCATACTTGAGTAATTTAAAATGTACTTTCAAGAAAAAATAGAATAGTACTACTATGTTTGCACATTTTTATAAAATTTGGAGAAAATTTCTCAAATGAAATGATAAATTTATCTTTATCTTAGAAATCACACATTTCTGAATTGCCAGAAGGGTTTATGGTATGTCTATGACTATAGAAGGATCCAGATTGTAACATTACCCTAATCACACTAATGTTTTATTCAGGTAGTTATTCCAATACTCTGTAGACAACCAACTATTCCAATATTTCAAATATTTTATTTGGATTATTATTCTAAACCTTGCTGTACTTTGCAAATGTTTGGCTTTTCACTACCTGATTAATTACCCTATTTTACCAGCAGGCATCAGTCTACTGTTCCTCTTCAATCATTTGCTTTTTTAGGAAAGTAAATGTGTGTGCCTGCTTTTATATTGCCGCATCAATTGTTTTGGATAGCCCCTACTGTCAGAATTTGTGTAACTTGCAGTTCACGTATCTATCTTACCCATTTATTATAGTGGCACTGAAAACTTAGCACAGAGCAAAAATTGCATGAATATCTAAAATTTGTGCACATTTTTGAGATGCCTGGGTGGCTCAGTCAGTTGAGCATCTAACTCATGGCTTTAGCTCAGGTCATGATTTTATGGTTCTGAGATTGAGGCCCACGTCAGGCTCTGTGCTAAACACAGAGACTCCTGGTGAGGAGTCTCTCCCTAACCCTCATCCCTGCTCCCATTCTCTCTCTCACTCTCTCTCTCTCTCTCTCAAAATAAATAAATAAAGAGATAAATAAAATTTTTTAAAATGTACATTTAACTGATATTAAAAGTAACACATGGTTTTACTGAGCAAATCTAAACTTTTATTGTAGTGACATAAACACTTTGAAGCAATATCATTTCCATTTGACTGTTAAAGGTTAGAATAGTCATTTTAACATTATAAGGGTTGCAAAATTCTAAAATATGCAGACAGTTGCAGAATCTAATAGCCATAGCATGGCAGATAGTTTTGAACATCCCTCAGATCACTATTGAATTTAATTGGTTCAGAAGAAATTGTAACTATTAAAATCACTTTCTGACTTTTAATGGTTTTAGAATCTAGACTTCCACAGAGCCCTGGGTGGCTCATTTGGTTAAACATCTGCCTTTGGCTCAGGTCATGATCCCAGGATCCCGGGATCAAACCCTGCATTGGGTTTCCTGCTCAACTGGGGCCTTCTTTCCCTCTACTCCTCCCTGTCACTCTTCTTTCCCTCTACTCTTCCCTTGTCACCCATGCTCTCTCCCTCTCTCTATAATAAATAAATAAATCCTGAAAAAATAAATAATTTAGACTTCTACAAATCTAACTTCTAATTTCAAACAAATTTTTCATAGTACAGTCAGAAAACAATCAACTGCTTATGGTATTTCCTACATTTTTAATACCAATTTATGTTGTTTATTAAATTATTATGACTTATCTATGCACGTATTAAATATCATCATTATTTGTCCATAGTTGGTGATTATTCTAATGTGCAAATATTATCATGGAAGATTAACCATAAGGATGTGAAATTTTGTATTTCCTAGTGTTTAAAGAGGCAGAGGTATCATCACATTCATATGCAAATCATTCATGGCAGTGTAAATAAGATATATAACATGAAAAATTCATCTTACCAAGAAACTAATATAGTAAAGATTAAATAAATTTAGATTTCATAAAACCTAAAGAAAAATCTATAGATTTTATTTGGATTATTAATCATTTCTGTCAGTATATCTAGGTTGACTAATTGTCTTATTGCAATACCTTTGTCAGGGCTGCAATTCTCTGAGCCAGTTCAGCCTCTACTTCAGGTAAGGTCTCAGCTTTTCTCATAGTCTGCTGCAGCTTTTGCTCAGCCAGCTCAAGACGCTCTTGTAACTGTCTGTTCTTCTCTTCCATCTGAAATAGGGATGGAAAAAGAGACACTTAAGGAGTCACTGTGAAGATAACAATCGCCAGTCACTAGGGGTTCTGAGTTTCAGCCATTATTCTAGACTTAAAAATCAGCTACTTCTATCACATCTAGTATGCAAAGAGATGACTATGTTCATACTTTCATATCTTATTCTCATTCCTTAAAAAAATTCAGCACATTAAAAAATAGAAAGATCTTACCAATGGCAGCAGAAAGAAAAAAGTTACTAGTGAGTATAAACCTGGACAAATAGATTGTAACTCAATACTAAGGCTTCAGCTGTACCATGATGGCATGATATTGAAAATTATAGTATTAACTGGAGTGAGAGATGGAATGTAGCACAATGGTTAAGAGTCCGGGCTCTAGAGATGGTATTGACAAAACCTTCTTTTCTGAAAGGCCAGAAAATAAATATTTTAGGCTTTGTTTATCATTTAGTCTCTGTCCCAACTATTCAATTCTACTATTGTAGCATAAAAACAGTCATAGACAATGATTAAATAAATGGGTATGGCTATGTTTCAACAAAATTTTATTTAAAAAACAGCGCCAGAGTTTTGACAGATGGGCCACAGTTTGTCTCCTCTTGCTCTAGAGCCAAATAGACTTGGGCCTCCGCTAAAAACTCTGGCAATTACCAGATCTGTGACCCTGGAGGAGTTTTCATGTCTCTGAACCTTAGGGCCTCAATATAATAATTAATTACACTTACTTCACAGGAGATGATTAGATTTAAGTGAGATAATACACGTTAACTGTTTAACAGTTTCTGGTTCATGTCTAGATCCAAAGTAAGTATTAGTCATTGTTTTTATTATCATTGAGACAAATTTATAAATTACATACTGAAAACCCACATCTGTTTAGTCTATTCTAAATTTTAGGGAATGACTGATTGCAAGAAATACGGTATTTTATTTACTCCAGGTTTTGTGAGACTGGAACATAACCAAGACCGAGATACTCAACCTGCCGTAGGATGGCCTCTTTATTTGCTAACTCATTTTCTAGTTTATCATTCATGTCATGTATGGAGGTAGATTCTCTCTGAGCACTGAGGTAACGCTTCTCAAGAGTTGTGATTCTTTCTTCCATGTCTTCCTTCTGTGCCATGGCCTACAATTAAAATAAGAAAGTAATTAAAATCAGATTTCAGATAGTTTAATGTATTGTCTTGTTATTCAAATAAACTAATAAGATTTAAAAGCTATTGTTTTCTTGAAGTAAGAAATAATGAAGTAATATTCATGCCTTTCTTTGCAAGGAAGGTATGCAAGGTATCATGTGCATTTTCCCAATTTATCTGTCAGAACTCTTACATGTTGGGTTAATGAAAAGTCTCTCTCTCTGACAATGCAGTGGAGTACATGAAACTGCCTATTTTAGACCTGGCATTCTTAGAAAAGTGACAGATAAATTAGCTCATTCTACAGTAGAGATAAGTACAATTTGGGTAGAGTTGTAAACCAGAAAATTGGTAGAATGGTGGCTACTGTTCCAAATTGCAAAGCCATCTTCCATAAGAACAACTAAATCATCAGTATTCTCATCTTCAGATAGAAATAAGAGTAACTCAATAGTTAAAAAAGGAGGCAAAAAAGTAAATTTGAGTCATATTTACAAATGAATTGACAAATTGAAACTTAACCATTTCCCTTCTTGTATATATGCTCAGTAAAAATAAACACACAACTCTAGGGAAAAATCAACTATGAGTGTAAATAGAGTAAACCATGGAATCAATGATATTCTAAACAATAGTTTTTTAAACTATCTAATTCATAGATAATATGGAGATAATTTTATCTTCCTAACAGCTTATATGAAAATTTACTAGTAGGTGTATAAACTACTTTTTAACAAAGATATTAAGAAAAGTCAGCTGCAGATGTGAGTTTCATGGAAAAACTGAGAGCTTTTCCCCTAGTCAGGAACACGACAGCAATGCCCACTCTCACCACTGTTGTTCAACGTAGTGCTGGAAGACCTAGCCTCAGCAATCAGACAATAAAAAGAAATAAAAGACATTCAAACTGGTAAAGAAGAAGCTCTCACTCTTCACAGATGACACAATACTTTATGTGGAAAACCCAAAAGACTCTACTCCAAAATTGCTAGAACTCATACAGAAATTCAGCAATGTGGCAGGATATAAAATCAAGACATAGAAACCAGTGGTATTTCTATACATTAACAATGAGACAGAAGAAAGAGAAATTAAGGAATCGATCCCATTTACAATTGCACCAAAAAGCATATGAGATACCTAGGAATAAACCTAACCAAACAGGTAAAGGTTCTGTGCTCTAAAAACTACAGAACACTTAGGAAAGAAATTGAAGAAGACACAAAAAGATGAAAAAACATTCCATGCTCATGGATTGGAAGAATAAATATTGTTAAAATGTCTATGCTGCCCAGAGAAATCTACATATTCAATCCAATCCCTCTCAAAATACCATCAACATTTTTCACAGAGCTGAAACAAATAATCCTAAAATTCATATGGAACCAGGAAAGACCCGAATAGCCAGAGGAATGTTGAAAAAAAAAATAATGCTGATGGCATTACAATGCTGGACTTCAAGCTCTATTCCAAAGCTGTAATCAGCAAGACAGTATAATACTGGCATAAAAACAGACACATAGGTCAATGGAATTGAACAGAGAACTGAGAAATGAACCCTCAACTCCATGATCAACTAATCTTTGACAAAGTAGGAAAGAATATCCAATGGAAAAAGACAGTCTCTTCAACAAATGATGTTGGGAATATTGGACAGCCACATGTGAAGAATGAAACTGGACCATTTTCTTATACCATACATAAAGATAAACTCAAAATTGATGAAAGACCTAAATGTGAGACAGGAATCCATCAAAATCCTAGAGGAGAACATAGGCAGCAACCTCTTTGACCTTGGCCATGCAACTTCTTGCTAGACACATCTCCAAATGCAAGGGAAACAAAAGCTAAAATGAACTTTTGGAATTTCATCAAGATGAAAAGCTTTTGCACAGCAAAGGAAACAGTCAACAAAACTAAAAGGCGATCTGTGGAATGAGAGAAGATATTTGCAAATGACCTACCAGATAAAGGGCTATCATCTAAGATCTATAAAGAACTTATCAAACTCAACACCCAAAAATCAAACAATCCAGAAAAGAAATAGGCAAGAGACATGAACAGACATTTCTCCAAAGAAGACATACAATGGCCAACACATGAAAAAATGCTCACCTTTATTCAGCACCAGGGAAAAACAAATTAAAACCACAATGAGATACAACCTCACACCAGTCAGAATGGCTAAAATTAATGAGCCAGGAAATGACAAATGTTGGCAAGGATGTAGAGAAAGGGGAGCCCTCTTACACTGTTGGTGGCAATGCAAGCAGTATAGCTACTCTGGAAAACAGTGTGGAGGTTCCTCAAGAAGCTAAAAATAGAGCCACCCTATGACCCAGCAATTGCACTACCAAGTATTTACCCTAAAGATACAAATGTAGTGATCTGAAGGAGCACCTGCACCCCAATGTTTCTAGCAGCAATGTCCACAATAGCCAACCTATGGAAGGAGCCTCGGTGTCCATTGAAAGACGAATGGATAAAGAAGATGTGGTATATGTATACAATGGAATATTACTCAGCCATCAGAAAGGCTGAAACCTTACCATTTACATTGACGTGGGTGGAATTAGAAGGTATAATGCTGATCGACATAAGTCCATCAGAGAAAGACAATTATCATATGGCTTCACTCATATGTAGAATTTAAGAAACAAAACAAGATCATAGGGGAAGGGAGGGAAAAATGGAATGGAAATAAATCAGAGAAGGAGACAAACCATGAGAGACTCTTAACTATCAAAAAAAACCTGAGAGTTGCTGGAGAGGAGGCAGGGGTTGGGGTAACTGGGTGATGTGCATTAAGGCGGCCACGTGATGTGATGAGTACTGGGTGTTACATGCAACCGATGAATTCCTGAACTCTACATTTGAAACTAATAATGTTCTATGCGTTGACTAATTGAATTTAATTTTTTTTTAAAAAGTAAGCCTCATGAGACTGATCTGGTTTCCTGATACTGTGGGAGAGCTTCCTTGCATAAGGAGTCTAAAATTGAGATGATGGTGCTGGTTTCCTTTGATCAGTCTTCCTAATCCGTCCTTTGGCTCCTCTCCTTCAGGACCCAGAGCCAGTCCTGCCACATGCACAGAGCAAATAAATTTTCTTCCATTTTTCCCCAAAGAAGTAGAAGCCCTTAAATAGATAGTTCTCCTGTGTCCTAGTCTTCCCTCACCACCAACTGGAAATAACCACATGCACAAATCATGAACTTCCAGCTTGCACTTAGGAACAGGTGTACTACTTTTTCTCAAAGTTTAATCAGTATCTGTGCTCTAGATTTTATATCTTTTCTGCTTTCGGGATCCTGATCACTTTTTTGTCCTGGATTTTCAAGGTGATAGTGGGAGCAAATCCCACAACTACAGTTGAAACAATGAGGCAGGGGGAAAAGGAATGATTCAAAGAAAACAGAAAAGAATGATACATTATCTGCTTGACTGTTGATCGTAACTGCATTGAAATTATGGAATTTACTAATCAGGTCTAGTTAGTGGGAAGATATGCCATGGTTTTAAAGACAAGTAAGCAAATTAATGTATCAAGTAACTAGTCAAATCCTAGAAAAACAAAAAGCTGTACAAGAGGAAATACCATCATAGAGGAAACCACCACTTGGATCAGCCATGAGAATGACTGACACAGCCATAGTAACAGTGACACTAAATGCGATTTTGAGGTAATTGCAGTAGGAGGATGGTTGGAGGAGAAAGGAAGGGAGAGAATAAAAGAGCTAAAATCCTCATATAATAGCAAGGCATAGAATAAGTTTAAATAAGATAGAAAATAGCACAAGTAACCGCCAATTAAGAATCTCAGACAAGATGGGCACTCTTCATGATTGTGTATGTTTGTGTGTATGTATTGAGATTCATACCCTCTTACTATTATTTGACTTTGAAAAATTGTGTATATATAAAAATTAAAAGCAATTACAAAACAATATTTCTACCATGAAATCCCATCAGGTCCTTAGTCTCCCTGCCTCCCCACAAAACATCTTTTCTTGTTAGAATCATCCTTGGAGGGGCACCTGGGTGGCTCAGTGGTTGAGCATCTGCCTTTGGAACAGGGCATGATCCTGGGATCCTGGAGTCAAGTCCCACATCAGACTCTCTGTGGGGAGCCTGCTTCTCCCTCTGCCTGTGTCTCTGCCATTCTCTCTCTGTACCTCTCGTGCTGCCATTCTCTCTCTGTATCTCTCATGAATGAATGAATGAATGAATGAATGAATAAAATAAATAAATCTTTTTTTTTTAAAGAATCATCTTTGTAATCTTCACCCAAACTCTCCACTAAATAGCCTAACCTGTATCTTGCTATTGGTCTTTTTCCTGCTTCCTCATTCTCTAACCTGCTGACCAAGAAAGAATACTAAATGCCAGTCTGATCATACTCCTTTTTGGCTTAAATACTGTTATACATCCACCCCTCCCCCTGTCCCCCCATCTTCAGTGAAAATCAGAGCTACAACGCCTGGTAAATAAGTGGATTCATGACCTGACACATCTATCTCTGTATACTGGGATGAATAGCATACCACTCCAACCCCCTACCCACAAATTCATGTCCACCTAGGATCTGTGAATGTGATCATATTTGCAAATAGGGTTTTACAGATGCAATCAAGTTAAGATGACATTATATAAGATTAGGATGGACCATAAATCCAGTGACTGGTGTTCTTATAAGGGGAGGCAGATTTGGAGACACAAACAGAGAAAAATGCACTGTGAAGAGAGAAGCAGAGACTGTAGTTACACTGTCGTCAGCCAAGAGCACAAGGATTGCCAGCAACCACCAGAGGCTAGAAGTGGCAAAGAAGCATTCTTCACTAGAGTCTTTAGAGGATGTATGTCCCTGCTGACACCTTGACTTCACACTTGGAGCTTCCAGAACTGTGAAAGAATAAATTACTGTTGTTTTAAGTCACCCAGTTTTTGGTAATTTGTTACAGGAACCCCAAGAAACTAATGCACTCTGTGACTTCATTTCTGCCTGGAATGCACTTTTCTTACCTATTTGTCTACCTCAATCCTACTGAGCTTCAAGATCCAATAAAGACTACTTTGCTATTATATTAATATTAAAGTTCAGATGTCTAAGTTTGGCAAAAATTACCCAGACCAATTTTTTTCAACATTATCTACACATCTCTAGATTAGCCAATACGAACAAAAGCTATTACTTGAAAATATTTTATTTTAAATTTTGACTCTTTCAAGCTTATAATATTATTTTTTGGTCAACAGAAGGTAGAGTTTATCATCTTAGAGGATTCTTTTGGAGTACTGTATCCTGTTAATTTCATTCTCATAAAGAACTCTGGGAATATTATATCGATTTTGTAGCCCAAAAGGAAAATTCTGAATCTAGCCTACATATATAAACTTCTAACTACATTATAATAGCAATAAATACAGTTAAAGACATAAACAGGCTTCTTGAAAACATGAGCAGTGGAGTAGCACAGACTCACTCCAAATCCCAGTTATTGCTATTTATTAACGCAGTTATCACAGGTTAACTTTTCTATAACTCAGTTTTTTTATTTTCAATTTTTTTGGTTTATTTTCTTGTTTGTTTTGTTTCCTGTTTTTAGTTGAGATGTTAATCCCTACCTTATAACATTGCTGTGATATAATATTTTAGGTGCCTCGTGTGGTCTTATGCATAATACACTCCATAAGAAATAGCTTCTTTTTTGATTATTAATTATTATTGTGCTTCCAATTAGCTGATCTGACTCTAGGCAACACTGCATGCAAAAGTCATTGTATAGACTTTGCTACTGCATTTTTGATTCAGTGATTCATGTGGGAGATTCAATTTTTAACTGCAAGCTGTGTTGCCAAAAATAAATTTTGAATTTACAAGTTGGAGAAATATCTTTTCCCTATGTGTCACTTGGAAATTCTAAAAAAGGAAGATTTTTCTAGTCTCTAAAAACTGCTGCCTAAAAAAGGAGAAAAACAGTGTAAAGATTCAATTATCCCTTGACCTGAAGTTTGTGCAAAATGGATTTTATTGTATAAAATAAATATAACTCTATAGTATCTTAGATCTAGTAAATAAAAAATATAACTCCATGTTTCAGAGAATAGAAAAGATAAAATATATGTATTCATTTAATCACTTAGGAATTTTTGAAGAACTCTTAATAGGCAGTTGGAAAGATAAGATGGTTTTACTCACAAAATAGTATTATCATCGAAAATTCTAATTCTTTGCATATCTATATATTTAATAAAATATTATTATCCTATAACCAACTAGTAGCCATCTTGATCAAAAAGTAGAAAGCCAAGCCTGCTATAAGATTGTCTATGTCTTCTAATATATGGACTATGTTTAGCTTTAATCCAGCCCTCTACTCTTCTTGTCATAAAACAAAACATTAAACAAATTTTAAATAGATTTATTTCTTGACAAAGAATAATGATGAAAATATATTCTAAAGCCATTAATGAAATCTACTTCCACAATTCATGTTAGATATATTGGTCAGTCCTCACATGTAAAGCAAAATGAATTCAGTTTTTAATTCTATTGTCAGTTTTTCCTATTCCCTATTTGTTCCTTAATTAATTCAATCAATATTCATTGCTTATACAATATATACATACTGTGTTAGCAATGCTATGTGGGTAGCAAGAAGAATCACTTTTTTTTTCCTACTAAAAAGCTTACGATCTAAAAGACTTTGTGTGTCCATAGCCCACGAGCACATTATCAGTCAGGAAAATAAAAGCAATGGTTGGAGTTTTGAGTGTAAGTGATATCTTTTTAAAGCACATGATTTTCACATCTTATTGGAAAGAAAGAGCAAAAAAAAAAAAAAGATTAGTTAGGGGGCAGTTATAGTGCAGCTGCATTTTTTATGCTAGTGTTATCACTGATAAATGATTCTGTTTTGTTGATTTTGGAAGCTGCTCATAGTGGAGGAAGCACAAGTTTTGAAGCTAGGCTGGTCCTGTGTCTTCTTGGTGCCGAGGGGTAGGAAGTAGTAGGGTGCTGGGGAAGGCAGTGCGAATGCTTTTGACAAGTCCCTTTACCCCACCTGAGAGAAACGGAGATAATGACAAGTACCTTCTGGGCAGGACCGATGTAAGAAATTAGAGAAAATAAATGTAATGCACCCATAATAGTTTTCATAGTTGATCCTCAAGAAATTCCTTGCAGTAAACCAGGGCCCATGGTCTGTGACCCAAACCTTTTTGGAAATATTTTATTTGGACTTCACTATGTCCTTAACACACACACACACACACACACACACACACACATGATGTATCTAGAAAGGCAGGCAGAGTATAGCTTCCTTGTCCAGGTGTCATTAACTCTATCACTTCCTATGTTGCTTCCTGTTTAATGTGCACATGTTTATATCACCAGCTTGGCTCTTAAAACATTTGTGCTTACAACCAAGTGAATGATGAGAGATACTCTTTTCTTGTGAATTTCTTCTAAAATATAACTACATAAAAATTTGAGAGCTCATAAGATTATTTATATTTTAAAAGAATCCCATGTGAAAGCAGAACACCTCACCAACTAGAAAAGGTTCCTAATAGAAGAACACCTGGCATCAGATAATTGATTATTTTCCATCTGACTGAGCTTTTTGTCAGCTACATCCAAAAACTATTAGAATTAAGGGGTTATTTTTACGTAGGCAATAAAAAATAGGGAGCTGAAGGTACTGGTCTCGATCTGTAACACTGGTTTAGATAAACATGAGAGGAAGTAGGAAAGGAGTGATAAATGAAAGAAAGGAGCTCAAGAAATAGCCTTGCTATTTCACTAGCCAGAAATCTTAATGTTTCTAAATGGATTTGAAGAATAGCAAACCTTCAGGTGTTTTTTAAATTCTCTGACTTTGGGTTGTGGCAAAGTGTAAAAATGAGAGACATATCTTTGAACGATCAATTCATATAAAGGTGTGGAGAGCACAGTACCATCATTTGTGTGGTAGTCGCCCAGTCTGTCACTTCATGGTTCATCTATCTTTTTCTGGGACTGTAGATATTGGTTTTATATACATTCTAATCTCATCCATGTCTTTTGATATTTACATCAAACACTTATAAATATCCATTCTTTCAACACAGATTTTTTTGAATGCCTATTATATGTTCAATGATTGTACAGATTAGAATAGAGCAGTGAACAAAACAAGACAAAATAAAAAATCCCAGCCCACGTGAATCTTTCCATACAATGGAGAGGGAGGTATGTGACAAACAAGTAAATTAATAAAGGACTAACTGTGTCAGATGGCGGTAAGTGGTGTGAGATAAAACAAAGAAAATGAAAGAAGAGGGAGAGTGTATATGTGCAAATAACAAGGTTAGGGAATACGTCCATGAGAAGAAAACATTTGAGCAAAAGGAAGAGGGAAAAGAAAATGCAATAGATTAGGTCTGGCTGGTTTAAGAGGCCATTTTACCTGAACAGAATGGGCTGAAATGAAAGAGTAGGAGATGATTTCCAAGAGGTCAGGAAGGTGGTAGTGGAGATTGCACATGGCTTGTAGGCCACTGAGACTTTGATTTTACTGTAAGTAGGGTGCATAGCCATTGAAGTAGAATATTAACTTGAGCTGACTTACATTGTAACAGGTCACTCAGGCTGCCATGTTGAGTATAGACTGAAGTGGATTGAAGGCAGGAGGAGGACCAGTCACAAGACTATTGTAACAGTCCAGTGAGAGATGATGGTTGTGTGAATAAGGAAGAGCCATGAAGATTGTGAGAGGAGGTCACATTATTGATGTATTTTGAAGTTGGAAATCATAGGTTTATGGCTGAATCAAATGCCGTGTGAGTGAAACGGAGGTACCAAGGACAGCTCCAAGGCTTTTGATATGAATAACAATAATGGCCTTGGGGAGAGCTGGGATGTGTAAGACTACAAGAAAGTCTGGTTTCTTGGGGGTGGGAGGATAACAGGAAAACAGTCTTGATCATGTTAATTTTGAAAATATGCTAATTTTCCAGGCATCTGGCAATCAGGACATAGGATATGCTGGATATATAAATTGGGAGTCATAAGGCAGTGGGTGGTTTTTGGAGCCATGAGACTGCATGAACCTAGCAGGGGGAGTGAAGGCAGATTGAGAAGGGAAGGCACTACAAGTCTGGGGAGAAGTAGAGCCAATGAAGGAGCTTGAGATGAGGGTAGAAAGTAGAAATGAATGAAAATCAGAAGAGTAAAGGGTGCTTTTAGCCAAGTGAAGAATTACTCCAGAGAATGATAATTGTATCCAGTGCTGGGTTCAACAACATGGAAGTCGGCAATGACTTCGGTAAGAACAGGTTTGATGGGATGTTACAGATAAAGTATGTAAAATGGCCCAAGAGGGAATGGGAAGAAAAGAACTGAATACATGGAGTAGAGTGAACTCCAATAACAACTAGTTAATTATATATAAAAATATTTAAAAAGATAAAAATGCATAATTTAAAATAGGTAAAAATGAAAAGGTCGCCAATACAGATAATTTTATTTTATTTTTTTAATATTTTATTTATTTATTCATGAGAGACACAGAGAGAGGCAGAGACACAGGCAGAGGGAGAAGCAGGCTTCCTGTGGGGAGCCAGTGTGGGACTCGATCCCAGGACCCTGGGATCATAACCCAAGTTGAAGGCAGACGCTCAACCACTGAGCCACCCAGGTGCTCTGGATAATTTCACTTTTATTGCAATAGAGTGAGAAAGTGAAAGATTCTAAATATATCACCTTAGCTGGTAAGATGATTAGGCAATGTTACAAATAAAACATCTCCTTGTATCTTTTGCAGTAACTTTTAAGCCCTCTACTAAATAGATGAAGTGATGTCACGTCTAGGAAGAACTGAACATACAGAGAAATAAAGATTCCCACATTCACATAGATACATTTACACTCACAGACACCACACCAAAATAAGATGGGGAAAATTTAAAGTAATGATTTTGAGTATTCCCATATGCTAAGAGTGTAGCAATTCATTATTCATACCCACGTCTAAAGCTATTTAAAGTTAGCAGCCTAAAAGTTTTAAAAATTCATTAAAAACTATAGAAAGTTTTTACTCTATCTGTGACTTGATACCAAATTTTCTTTTCATACATATTTAAAGGGTTGATGAAGTAAACTATTTTTGCCTTAGTGGACATGTTTCATAACTAATGTAATGCATCCCAAATTGTGGTCTTCTGAGAAGATGTAAAGATTAGATGCCATTAGAGGAGATTTGGAGAAAGCCTCTCAGAAGCAGCATCCAGAAAGCAAAAACTGAAAGCGCTATGAATCACTTACCTCCCTAATGTCCCTTTGATATTTAGTGTTCATTTCTTCTGTTTTAATGAGATCCTTTCTTGCTGTCTCTGCTTCCTGCTCCACCTCGCCCACTCGGGAAGAAAGGGCCGCTAAACGTTCTTTCATTTGAGCCATTTCATAATTTTGTTTTTCAAGCAATTCTTGTAGTTCGACTATTTGACTCGTTTCATCAGTTGAGTCTATAGAGCCATTGGACAAACGCTGCAGGAAACAAAAAGAAATGGCACTCAGGATTTTTTTTCATCTTTAATTTAAAATCCATGTACTTAAATGAAACTGATATACCTTTCACACTGAGAAAGAAGAACTCTTAACTAGTTTTGAAGAAAAGCTAACTTTTTAGGAAAACTCTTTTTTTTAGGAAAACTCTTAATTGATCTTAAAATATAAAGGTAGATCAGTAATTCTCAAATAGGTTACCAGATGCATTTGAACCAGAAGTATTATATATATAAATATAAATATATACATATATACATATATATATACACACACATTAATTTAGAACAAAACACTAGTGTATCCTCAACATTTAGTAAGTGGCAGCTATTATTTTCTCAATTATATTCAAAATTTATTGTGAACAATATATTTATATAAACAGCATATTAGTACTAAGTAATAAGAAAGAACACAGAACCTGTAAGATTTTCTATTTTTATTCAAGATCCTGTGTGCATTTGCAGGTTTTATTTTCAATGACACTCAGAAAAAGAACTTACACACATTTTTCTTTCAAAGAAGGTTATTCCCGGTGTGAATCTGACCTAGCTGGAACAAAGGTATAACGTAAAAAAGCCTTGATTTCTATAATGCTAAGAACATAAAAGTTATGAGTGCACACAACCCACAGGAAGGAGGCTTAAAAGGACTACATACTTTGAGACTGGTTTGTCCCCTTGCTGCCTAGAAACCAGGGTGACCCATGTATTCAGAAGCACATCCTTCTAGCTAGCTGCTAGCTGCATGGGAGAAGTTTTATGGTGAAGACAACTGGGGAGAAACAGCCCTAAAAGCAAAATGGCACAACTTAAGTTGAAATAAGAAAATGATGATGCACTTTGCTTTAATATAAATGCGAATAACAAATGCCAAATTAAAAAAAGATAAACAAGAAAAAAAAGAAATAGGAAGATGAGAGAGAGCAAAGAAAGAACAGTGGAGTTGCTAGAGTGCTTCTTTTGAAAACATGAATCTGTTTTGATACAATAGATACATCAAGAAACAATTTGAACATCCTATAAGTTTTATGTTTTCTTGTTTTCAATATATGCAAGGAGAGTTGACAAGCCATGTTACATTAGTCTCAGAGATGCGACATCATGATTCCACAGCTCGATATGTCATGCTGTGCTCTAAATTTTTTTTCTTATGCCCTGTCCATTCCTGAGAATCCCTAGCTGAACTGAGGTGTGTAGGAATAGACAAAACGGACATGTGTATGTTCCTCAAATATCTAACAACACCTCAGTTTACCACATGCTTTGACACAAACCACCCCCTTCTGTGTTATAATTTTCTGATTCTCAGAGGTCCCTCCTACCACTTCACATCATGCACAAACCCTAAACCCCACCTGACACCCACTACTGTCAACAAACTTCAGATCTTTTTATCAAGTAACCGGTCATAGTATTTACGCAATTCATGACTAACCTATAAAACTGGCCTACATTTTTTTCTTAGTTTTCTCTTTGTTTTAGGCCATTAATAAAGTTGTGACCCAAACCCCAGTTCTTCTACAAGCCCTGTGTTTTTTATTGTGTGATTTTTGCATAGCTCGTAACTTTTCAGAATGCAAATGATACATTAGAACAAAATTGACTTCAGGTGAAGAAGAAGGAGAACAGAAAGCAGCATAAAAGCAGTGAGAATGACAAAACAGAGAGAAAGGGAATGTGGACAAATGGGAAGAAGTGTTTAAAATGTTCAATAACCAACACCTGGAGAAATAGCCTGGAAAATCTAACTTAAAACAGCAGAAGAGATGGAGATAGTCTTAAGATGGTATCTAAAGAAGCCAGGTCTACAGACCTAATACCTTCAAGATACTGCTGAGCTCTTACACTGCACACAGTGAACGTCTAGTCATCTAGTAGCAGAGGTAGGAGGTGTTGCAAATATGTAAAAACATCAGAGATGTTGCTGAGGTCCAGATACTTCTTCAAGTGTCTCTATTCCCCCCAGGGCTGCGATGGCTGCTTGCTGAGGGATCAGAAGTAAGAACTCTTTCCAAAGTTATGTCTATCCCTGAGGCGATGTCACATACAATGTAGAGGTACCAGAAAGCTAAAGAAAAACCACCTTTCTAGACAGCTTTTATGGGCATGAAATGCAAAACAATGCAAAAACATTAATAATGACCATCATACAGACACAAATATCTGTACATGGAACTGAGAAAAGCCAGTTTATGATCATTAGGCAGCGACTGAGAATTGGTTTAGGGAAGAAGGCTAGGGCCAATTGCCAGTCACTTATGTCCATATTTGGTATAACGGAGGTGTGATTTGACAGGGTTTTGTGGTTTTTTTTAAATATATATAATAGCAAATATTTTTGGACTCTGTATACGACTCGCAAGTAATGAGGCAAGCTTAAGCTTTAATAGAACTTCTCCTTCCTCATATTAAGGACTTTCTCTAGTCAACTTAAAAAAAGACAATATTTAGAAACTAAAAAATCACTAGAAAACAAATGTTTGCTTTTAAGAAATGTCATATATAACTAAAAAAAAAAAATACACTTAGGATTCTAGAGCCCTAAAGAACTTGGGAGGAATTGAGACTCAGGGAATCACACAGAGCTGATTTGAATTAAAATGTAGAACTTTGAATTCCCAGTTCAGTTCATCTAACCTTTACCATATTGCCTTTACTCAGAACACGTAAATCAACAGAATATAATTATACATGCTATACAGTAAGACAAGTATGAAGAATGTAGTGTGTGTGTGTGTACACAGTATATTCAGTATAAACACACACACATTCAACAAACACTTGTTCAGTCAACTGAATCATGCTAATTTTCTAATTAGAAAAATGATTATTCCAATTCTGTGCACCTGAGGTCCATTAAAATCTTGTTTAAAAATTGCATATTTTTAATGGGCTCAAGGTAAGAAAAATTTAATTAAATATAAACAGTAATCAGGCAACTAAAATAAAACACTTAAAATGTTAACCTTTTTCATTTCTTTAGCAACAGATGTACACTGCGATGTCTTCACACTACATTGATATTTGGGACTATCCATGGGAAAATGTCTGAAACCCCAGTTTTTTTTCTGAAGTGTTTATAAGTCATTTATGCTTAAAAATATGTAGCATTTCATCTATTCAACCCTCCTGAAATATATTTTATGATGAGCTTAATATATGTTTTCATAATTTTACAGTAAATGTTCCTATAAAAACTATGGTTTATATCCTAGAAAAATAATATGACTTTTGTTCCAAATCTTTGTTATGTAGACTTATCTTTCAAATAAATTGTGGATTTTAACTGAAATGACAAATTACTGAATTAAAAGAAAACTCAGTGGTTATTTTAAATAGCTTTATTGGATATAATTTGTATTCGTAAAATTCAATCATTTAATATTGTCAATATTATATTAGTATAATTGTCAATAGTGTTTGGTGTACTGAAAGAGTTGTACTATCAGCATAATCTAACTTGGAGAACATTTTCATCACCTCAAATAGAAACCCTTCACCCATTAGCAGTCAATTGCAGCTGACCCCACATCCAGCCATAGGTACCACTTACCTACTTTCTGCCACTATAAATCTGCCCTTTTGGTACCTTTCACATAAATTGAATCAGAACAGATAGTCTTTTGTGACAGACTTTATTCACTGAGCGTAACATTTTTGAGATTCATTCATGCTGTAACATGTTATCAGATTTTTTTTATTGCTGAATAGTATTCCATCATGCGGATATACTATATGAAATATACTAAATGAAATATTTTCATTTCCTTGATGGTGCTGTTTGAAATGCAAGTGTTTTTACTTTCAACAAGGTCCAATTTATCATTTTTCCCCTTTATGCCTTGTATTCTTGGTGTTGTTTCAAGAAATTATTTCCTAACACAGGGTTATGAAGTCTTTTAAATGTTTTATTTCAAATGTTTTATTTTATTCAAATGTTTAATGTAGAATAATATACTTAAATTATTAAATTATTAAATTTCAAATTCAATAAAAGCTCAAATGTTAGAATTTTATACATATATACATACATATATATATACATTCATTCAAAAAATATGTATTGAGCACTGAGCAAAAATATTATAATAAGCAATAACCATAGCCCTTCACTTCCTATTGCCTTGCCCTTCCCACCAAACCCTGCCCTCGATGACCTCTCTCCTTCTATTCTCTCACTTGCTCTCTTGCTTCAGCCACATTGGCTACCTCACTGTTCCTCTAATAAGTCAATCACTCTTCCATGTTGCAGGCTTGGCTTTAGTTTTTCCTACTGACTGAAAGGTTCTTCACAAGTACTCCACATGGCTAACAACCTCAACTATTATTGAACTCAAGCTGACCCTGATCACCTTATTTAAAAGGGCAGATTGTCCCTACCTCCATGTCTCCCAAGACTCCTAAATTTTTGGGTGTGTTTCTCTACTTTTTCTTTTCTTCAGCATCACCTTCTAACATACTAGATGATTTACTTAAGTATATTTATTGTTTATTGTCTGCTAACTTCCTCCAACTTGCTAGGTCATAAGCTTCAGCAAGGAAAGTGCCTTTCTGTGTTTTCTTTTTGTGTATCCCAAGTACCTAGAATGATGACTGGCACATGATGGTTATGAGATAGACTTTTGTTGACTGAATAAATATTGATAATTTGTGACTCTAGTGACTTAGAACACCATCTTCCACAAAAACATATTTGTTAAATGAATGAATGAATGAATGAATGAATGTTTCCATTAATGAGTAAGATGAGTTTTAGGAAAAACAGTAAGGATTCAAAAAGAAAGAAAATGAGGAAACAATATTTTCAGCCATCATTGCACAAAGTTTATGATAAAATGTTTTCATAAAAAGCAAATATAAAATAAAACTTAGCCTTTTTTGCCCTGTTTGAAAGCATAAAGAGATGAATTATCTTTATGGTAGACAAAGCTGATATAAATTAAGGAAACCATTGTTATAAGTGCATATTAAGATAAATAAATGACAGAAATATACAGTTTACAAAACAAAACAAATGAAGTGAATGAAGTCCCAGAATCCTACCATGTCATAGTCATAGTGCTTTTAAAGATAATCTTGAAATAAAGCCAAGAATTTAGACATGTTCTTCCATTTTCTATCAAGGAAATACTGGAAATATGGCTCTCTTTGTATATGATAATCATCTACAAAATAACCTTACCATTAATATTTTTTCCATCCTACTTCTAGCTTCAGTATTTATTTTAAAAATACTGTAACATCTTTTTTAAAAAAGTAGTAGTCTAGTTAGTTAAATCACTAATGTACTCATTTTCATTGTGCATTTTATGATGTCTTAATGGTTATTGCTGATTTTGAGCATATTTTAGTGGTCATACATTGCTCTTCTACTCCACCAAAGAAGAGCAGTTTATGAAACATAACAAAGAATAATCTTCACATTTATTTTAAGTGGTAAAATAATGCCTGTTGAATGTACAGAACAGAGTGCATTTAAAGTACTATTTTAGTAATGCCTTAATAATTAAGTTCCCCTTGGACATCTACTTTTTGCAGAATGAATAAGTGGTTGACCTCCCCGTACCCCAAGAAGCTTTTATATTTGGCAGATGATATTTTTCTAGTTTTATTGAGATATACTTGATATGTGATATTGTTTAAGCTTAAGATGTACAACATGATAATTTGATTCATGTATATATTGTGAGATGATCACCATAATAAGATTTGTTAACATACATCCATTACCTCACATAATTACCATTTCTTTTTTTATAGTGACAATATTTAAGATCTGCTCTCTTAACAACTTTCAAATATACAACAAAGTCTTTCTAACTATAGCCACCACTGAAGCGGATAATTTAATCTTTATTATGAACATAGTTCCATACTTGATTCATCCATTTGACACCTCCTTTCCCATGTTTTTCATGTCTAAACCACAAGGGCTTGATTCTCTCCGAAAGAATTTCAAGTAGATCTCTTTTTCTCTGATGCATTTTACTTCACATGGTTTATTAATCTCTCCAGAAAAAATAAGAAAACGTGAGGCCAAAAAGTAGAAAGTAAAAATTTATCTTAACATTAATTACATCCAGAAGTTAAAGGCACAGATACACCTAAAACTTATGCAACTTAACACTAAAAACACATAATCCAATTATTAAATGGGCAGAGTACTTGAATAGGTTTTTTCCAAAGAAGATATACAGATGGTTTCCAGACACATGGAAAGATGCCCAGCATCACTAATAATCAGAGAAATGCAACTCAAAACTCCAATGAGAAATCACTTTACACTGTCAAAATAGCTAAAATTAAAAAAAAAAAAAAATAACAAGTGTTGGTGAGAATGTGGAAAAGAAGGAACCCTCATGCACTATTGGTGAAAACATGAACTGGTGCAGCCACTGTAGAAAACAGTAGGGAAGTTTCTCAAAAAAATTAAAAATAGATTACCATATAATTCACTAATTCTACTACTGGATATTTATTCAAAGAAAATAAAAACACTAATCCAAAAAGATATATGTATCCCTTTATTTATTGGAGTGTTATTTACAATAGCCAACATATGGAAAAAAACGCAAGTGTCCATCCATAGATGAATGAATAAAGAAGATGTGGTATAGGGGTGCTTGGATGGCTCAGTTGGTTAAGGAATCTGCCTTGATTTCTGCTCAGGTGATGATCTGAGGGTTTTAAGATCAAGCCCCACATCAGGCTTCACTGGGCATGGACCCAGCTTAGGATTCTTTCTCTCCCTCTGACCCTCGCTGAGCCCTGACTGTCCCCACCTCTCTCTCTCTCTCTCTCAAAAAAAAAAAAAAAAAAAAAAATATATATATATATATATATATATCCCATTGTGCATACACATAATCACAATAGGATGAATAAAGAAAAAAATATATATATATACCACACAGACACACACATACTGGGCCATTACTCAAGCATTAAAAAAAAAAATGATATCTTGCCATTTGCAACAACATGGCTGTACCTAAGTGAAACCAAGCCAGTAGAATGCTAAGTGAAATAAGTCAGGACGAGAAAGACAAATACCACATGACTTCATTCATATGTGGAATTTAAGAAACAAATGAACAAAGGAAGAAAAAAAAAGACAAAAAAAAAAAAAACCCTCAGAGTTTTAAATACAGAAAACATACTGGTGTTTGCCAGAGGTGGGTGGGGGGAAGGGTGAAATAGATAAAGGAGATCAAAAGTACAAAGGTACACTTATCTTTTTTTTTAAGATTTTATTTTATTTATGAGAGAGAAAGAGCCCGAATGGGGGGAGGGGTGCAAAGAGGGGGGGAAGCAGACTCCCCCTGAGCAGGGAACCCAACATGGGGCTCCATCTAGGGATCCTGGGATCATGACCTGAGCCAAAGGCAGACACTTAACTGACTGAGCCACCCAAGTGCCTCTATCTTGATAAGCACTGAGTTATGTATAAAATTGTTGAGTCATTATATTATACACCTGAAACTAATATAACACTATGTATTTCATTATACTTTAATAAAAAAAAATGGATCCTACTCCAAACCATATCCAATGGTGCGGTCCAGATGTGAATTGTTTTTAAGTCTCCCTGAGTAATTGTATATTTAGTTGAGGTTAAGAACTACAGATAAGTGTTAGCCAGGGATTTTACTAGTTACTGTATCCAATTTAGTCAGCAAACCTAAAAAACTGTCTGGCTAAAAGAGGGAAAGAATTTTTTATTTATTTATTTGTTTATTTGTTTATTTGTTTGTTTATTTATTTATTTATTTAAAGATTTTATTTATTTATTCATGAGAGACACAGAGAGAGAGAGAGAGAGAGACACAGAGAGGCAGAGACACAGGCGGAGGGAGGTGCAGGCTCCATGCAGGGAGCCCGACATGGGACCCCATCCCTGGTCTCCAGGATCAGGCCCTGGGCTGAAGGCGGCCCTAAATTGCCAAGCCACCCGGGCTGCCCAGAGGGAGAGAATTTAAAATAATAAAGTAATAAAATGATTGGTGAAATGAATGTAATAAAAGATATGATAATATATCTCAAAAATTAGTATTCTTTATTCTAGTGTCAGCTAATTATTTTAAAATATATTAGTGTTTCAGATGGAAAGACAACTATCTCTTATTTTTGAAAGATGGAAAGAAAGAAGTCTCTATAACAGAGTTGACTGAATATTGCCCTACTTAGAAAATTTATAGACCAAATGACCTCTTATAGTTACTTCCTCATTAATCATTTTATTATTCAACATTGAGATTTCCAAAGTCATTATGACACAGACATACCTAGAAATTTTATTTAATTAAAATATCTGGCTGATGAGCCTTCACTTGTCAGTTCTTTAGTATAATGTGATCAATTATGTTTCATTAATAATTATAAAATATACATTCCTGTACATTCTAAGCCATTTTTAACTTCCATCAAATTCAAAAGCAAGAATATTTTAACCTGAGGAATAACTGTTACTCTGAAGTTCTAATATTCTCATAATTTTTAAACTAGAATATTCATTTGCTATATCTGGTATATGAGGCTTGATAGAAATACATTTCATTTTGTAGTGTCTTGAATCTAGATGAAACATGAGGAATTTCTATTCAATATTCCCATGACTGATATTAATAACACTCAGAAATGTAAGAAGTAGCTATTACCCATATTATGATATGATTCATCTATAAAATTCTTAAATAATCTAGTTAAAAGATATAAAGAGATATGTATACAGTGGGGATTTTTGTTTTTTGTTTTTCATTTTTGTTTATAACTGAAAATTTTGAATTCCTTCTTTGTTTAGCTATAGAATTTGGAAGTAACATTAGAGAGGATCTTTTTTCTTCCACAGGAATCACTCAGCACTCCTTTTAGATATGTAAATGTAAGGCAAGTAGGTACCCCTCTGCCTTCAAAGAAGAATATTTAATGAAACCTTGACAAACTGTCTCTTCCAGTGACTCTTGATATAAAAGAGGATAGCAGGAGGGTAATATGTGTAATTAACAGGAAACCTCAGGGCAGAAAGGAAAAACAAAACTGCTTTCCTTTCAATTTTAAAGTTCAGTGTTATTCTGAGTTATCCTACAAACTAAGACAATTGACTGGATCCGAAAGATTTCCAAGAGTTCGTGAGAAGAACCTACATGTGGGAAGTGGGAGTGTGCACAGGGACCTGAGTCCAATGCCGAATATTACACATGGTTTTAGCTCAGTGTCTGGCTGAGTCTGGAAGACCTTCCTGGCTCAGTCATCTTGATAAGTTTGGGAAACTAGGTGTAAAACTAGGCCTCAAAGTGGTGTCACCTGTAGAAGGAGGAATTATCCCTGAAGAAGCACTCTGACATGGGATGTCACTACTGTTGGTGGAACTCGAAAACGGGCCAATGACTGGTATAGAAGATTTCATTTAGCCTGTATGTCAGTGGGTATTTCAATGGTACATAGATGGCATCTGGTTCTGAGGGGCCATCTATTTTCAAAAATGATACTTTGAAAAAAAACGCTTACTTGCAACTTTATGACATTTTCTAGTTCTCTTTTCACAAAATGTTAAATGAACAAAACAAAAGCAAATAAAACAAACTGGTGCTTTTGACCTGATTAAGTTTTAGGGGTTCTTGGATAATTGAGGCAGAGCAATGGTGCTACCAGATTTACTGTTCATTGGGTTACTTGAGTCCTTTTGCAATCAAGTTAGTCAAAAGAGGGCACAACTTATCTGTAGAATAAGCTGATTGGATCTTATCTAATCAGATCATAACTTAAATATGTAAAGAATTAGTAACCAGTGTAAATATAATAAATGTAAACCAAGATTTTTTTTGTTTTTAAATTTAAATTTAAAAAAATTAAAAGATTTATTTATTTATTTTAAAGAGAGAGAGGAGCATGGGGAGGGGCAGAGGCAGAGAATCTCAAGCAGACTATGTGCTGAGCACAGACCCCGAGATGGGGCTCCATCTCCCGACCCTGAGATCATGATCTGAGCCCAAACCAAGAGTTGGATGCTTAACTGACTGAGCCACGCAGGTGTGCTCAAATCAAATTTAAAATTTGATTTTTGTTGGAGAAGTATGCAGATGGTTAAAACACAAAAATTTAAGCCCTAGGTAAAGAAAAATAGTTCATCATCAGAATATCTATCAATGAAATTATCATTCTAAGAGATAAATAGGTCTTATTCTTGATAATAATTCTTAGAAAACTTATAATAGGCAGTTCCAAATCTGAGAAATGGTTACTATGGAAAGCACCACAATACTATGGAGCAGCATTATCATTAAAGTCTAGATCATTATAATTCATAAAGCTTGACTTTACAAAGTCAAGGATGCCACTTTGGCCCATGCTACTCCATAGTGTACTGAAGTCCTGAATATTGTATTGAACATTGAAGTCTTGGGCAATATATAAGAAATAAAGAAATAAAAATTGGTTGCAGGGGGAGAGAAAATAGAACAAAACCGTTCTAAATTCTTTTTAATTGTTAGAAAAGTCTAAGATGACAACAAACTCTTGAAACCAATAGTTAGCAGGTTTGATAGATGCCATATCAATACTGAAAAATCAACAGCATTTTCTATGCCAGTATTAATCAGAAAAACTATGAAAACAATTAAAATAGCAACAAAATGCCTAGAAATAAGTACCTTCAAGATCTCTATGTGAAAAATTAACAATTTTATTGAAGAACAGTAAATAATACATAAAGAAATGGAGACAGAAACCATGTTACAGATGGTAAGATGGTATACCATAGAGGTGACTATTCTCCCCTAAATTAATATATCAACTAAATAATTCCAATAAGATCTCAATAGAGTCTTTAAATGGGATCTGAGAAGTAGATATTATAATTAAGCTCTAAGAATTAAGATGTATAAATTAATAGTAGTTAAAATAGTGTGGTACTCATTTATTTATGTATTGAACATACACTTATTAAGAGCTCACCATGTGTCAGGAGGTGTTCTAGAAATTTGAGCCTCATCAGGAATAAAACAAAGATCCTAACCCTCGTGAAGTTTATTCTTTAGCTGGAGTTATAGACAATAAATTATGGACAATATAATTAAATTATATGCCATGTTAGAATATGTTATGCATTTCAACAAAGGCTTGGTGGAGGCGAGGGAGATAGCCATATAGATATCTGGGAGAAGGGCATTGTAGGCAGAAGGAAGAACAATTTAAACAGGAAGCCTGTGCTGCTGGAGTGGAGTCAGAGGTGAAGTCGGGAGACAAAAAAGGGCAAATCACAATGTAAAGTCTTGAATAAATGGGAAACATCTGCAGAATTTTGAGCAGACTGACCTGTTCAGATTTAGGTTTTAAAACATCAGCCTGAGTCAATGCTATGTTGAAAATAGACTGTAGAGGGCACACTGGAGAAGCAGAGAGCATGGCCAGAAAATAATTACAATAATCCAGGTGAGAGACGGTTGATAGTGGTTCAGAATGGAGTGATCAAATGGAGATGGTAAGAAGTGGCTAGATTCTAGATATGTTTTGAAGGTAGGGCAAATCCGATTTCTTTACAGTTTGATGTGGGGTGTGAAACATAGGGAGGACGTGAGGATGACTTGATATTCTTCACCTTGAGCAACTGGAAAGGCAAAGTTTCCATCACCCGAGATGTGGAAGATGCAGCTAATTTGTTTGGGGGTGGGGGATAGAAGAGATAAGTTTTTGACATCTTAGGTATGCAATATATTTTAGATGTCAAATGGAGATGTTCAATACGTGGTTGGATAAATGTGTTTGGCTGTAGAGTCTAAAGTAGAGGTAAGGGTCTGTAAATCATTAGCATACAGATACTAGTTAAGATTATGAGACTGATGGCAATCAAGAGAAGAAATGGAGGACTGAGCCTTGGGTCACTCTGACATTAAGAAGTTGGGAAGAAGAATATGGTCAAAGAAAGGAAGGAGACTGAGACAGAGCCACTGGTAAAGTCAGAGAAAAACAAAGGGAGTGTACTTTCCTGCAATGTCAGTTAAAAAAAAAAAAAAAAAAGGTGGAGGGGAACCGAGGAGGAAAGAGTGATCTACTAGGACATCCACCACGACAAAAGATCAGAACTGGTCATTGTATTTACCAACATAAAATTAGTGATGAGGGTAACAGGAATGGTTTCCATGGAGTGGTGGGACAAAGACCTTATTGGAGTAGATTTATAAGCAGACAACCCCTTCAAAGAGCTTTGTGGCAAAAGGGAGCCAAAAATAGAGCAATAGCTGATGGTGGAAGTAAGGTCAGGAGAGACTTTTTATTTTTTAGTTGGAAGAATTATGTATGTTATAGGAATGGGATAAAGAAAAAAAATGACAAGGAGAGCACACTAAGAATTGCTAAGGGGAGCACAATTGACTAGATGATTGCTGGAGACATCAACACAGGGAACAACAAAGTTGTCTTTGTCTAAGTTTCAGTTTTGAATTTTTTAAAGGTTCATGCTCAGTCTTATAAGGCTTTTTAGGCACACGGACACATTTAAGACTTTGCTTAAAGCGAATACTCTTCTATCTTGAAATCCATGAAATCAGGTAGCTGATAACGCTCCCTTTCTTCACCCACATTCACTTTAATATTTGGGTACTTACGCTATTTTCGTCAGCTCCTCCTGTTCACAAGCTGTAGGACACTGAGCCAGTAATCTTTGCTCTACAAACCTCACAGAGTTATTACAGGGATCCAATAAAACAGCTGTGTAAAAGCACTTTTGGAAAGCTGTTAAGGGCTTTATATCAGTTATTTATCTTGTTCTTATTGGTGTGTAGCCTTTGTTAATAAGATTTCCACACAGGCTTGAAGAAGGGTTTGCCTATCTATAAAAGGCCAGAGCCAGCATTTAGGAATATTCTTCAGAATACTCGTCCTGGCATCTGCAATTTCCCTGCAGATAAAGGGGATTTCTGGTCATACAAGTATTCAGGAAAAGCTGAATACCACTTGCCTTGGAGCTTGACAATATAAAAAATAAATAAAATAAAAATAAAAATTCGAATGAATACTACAGTAAAGATGTTAGTTCAAAAAATATCTAGCACAATATTTCCTAATATTCTTGTCCTAGGAATTATCTTTTTGGGCGAGTGTATTGTGTAAAACACACCAAATTCCTGGCAAACTAGTGTTTCATGAGAAATGATAAGATGGATAAACTCTATAAAAGTGAAAAATAGAAATAGGTCAACTAGAGAGCATCTGAATAGACTTTAAAACTTTCCTGCATTGGCTCAGCAGATGAGACAATACATAAGGAAGAAAAAGTTCTTGTTCTGTTTTATACCACTTTAAGGGAGCAACTCTCTGGTATAAATGACACTCAAATTATGACAATAGGTTGGAAATAAACGAACATAGTTTCTGTCAAATTCTGTGAATCAGTCTTTTAAAGTCTGAAATATCCTACTTCAGCAAAGGTGAAGTTTTTTTTTCTTCTGCCCTCATATCTGGGCTGATAATATAAATGATACCGAATCTGGTCTCTAAGAAAGACAAGTCCATTCCCCTTTCTCTTCCCATCTAGTAAGGCCATAGTTAAAGCATAAAAACGCAGTCACTGCATTCAGAGAGAGATTTATTTTGAGCTTAATGAGTTCTCACACAACACTAGAAGATTTTTATTTCTCATTTTTGCCATCTCATACAGAAGATGCCTGACTTTTGGTCACAAGCCTTTTCTCCAACTCAGCTACTTTAAAACGGATATGACAAGCTTCATGTCCATATGAATGAACCATGGAATGTCCTAAACTTGCCTCTTCTGGGCCTTCTCCTAGCTAATTATAGACCTCTAAGCCACTCCAGCCATATGTATCTAGGGCTATACTTGACCGAAGAAGGCAAATCCATTAATCCCATTCCTTCATTAATCCCATCCCTTCAGTTGGCTTCACTGCTTGAAAATTCAAATGAAGAATAAAAGAGAAGTATACACATTATTACAAGGTACTACGAGAAATTAGATTACAATATATATGGGATTGATGCCCCTAAGAAAATATTCTGTTAGGGCTATTTGGATGTAAATAAATCCAAATGATAATTATCTTTGATACAGAGAAGAAATTGGGGCTTATACAATAATGCATAAAATAAGCCACAGTTGACAACAACTAAATTTCTGGAAGAACAGTTGTTGGCAGTAGTTGACACGTTGTGAGGAAGGAATATAAAAATGGCCAAAATGCAGTTAATACTTGGAAGTCATCTCATGGATGACAGCTTTCAACCAGAACTTAGCAAAAGATTCTAAAAGAATGTCATTTGTGACAAATTATGTTTATTAGTATTTTTAAATAGAAATATGGGGGGATCCCTGGGTGGCTCAGTGGTTGAGCGCCTGCCTTCGGCCCAGGGCGTGACCCCGGGATCCCAGGATCGAGTCCCACGTCGGGCTCCCTGTATGGAACCTGCTTCTCTCTCTGCCTGTGTCTCTGCCTCTCTCTCTGTGTGTCTCTCATGAATAAATAAAATCTTTAAAAAAAAGAAATGTGGCATATCCATAAGCCAAATCCTTAAATGTACATCTATCAGCTTTGTGTGAGACTGCAGAATTTTCATATTATGATGTTTCATTATAGACCATAAAGCATGATGAAATAAAATCCTTTTGTCATCATTGAGGATCATATTGTCTATTTTTTTGCATGTGCCTATTTTTACCATTGGCTGTTCATCTAAAACATAGCAGTGTATTGCTAGAAATCCACAAGACTCTTAATTTTGGTAAAGGCAAATGTCATATTTCATTTTTTGTAACACTTCAGTTCAATGTCCTTCATGACCAAAGTTCTATATTGCAAACATTACACACTTAGTTCCTAGAGTTTCTGATCTGAGGATTATTCTTGCCACTGATTCTTCATTTTGTTTTGTGGATTTTTTTTTTTTTTGGCCATAGTTTTTCTGCCTATCAGAACTAAAAATGTAAATAAAAATCCATTTTTGATTTTGTATTTCTTTAGCTTTTGCGTTTTCATATTACTGTGGCTTCAGTTGTTATGATACATTTTGATCTAAAAACAGTCATGAATGACTGATGACATCTGTTAATGTCAGATTCTAAGAGAAGAGAATTTACAAGAACAATGGGGAACAAGCAGCTCATTTGGAGTACTTAGGTTCAAAGTGAGGATGACAAGCCAAGGAAGCTTGAGAGGGGAGCTGAACGCATTGCACGTGGTAACATATGCCTCACAGGTTGTAGGGTCACTGACAAATCAGCTGCCTCCTTCACTCTTAGCTCTGTGAAGAATTAATGTTCCAGTCACTGATGAATAAGAAATATCAAAATGTACTGCACATGGCAGGATGTAACTATTGTTTTGTGAGACTTCTGTTTCAGTTTTACACATCCATGCAAATAGATGTAATACGCTGTTGAGGAAAAGGCTGAAATTAAATGTATTTCTTACAGTGGAATAGCAGACAAGTGTGTCCCTAGCATCTGGGGTGGGGGGAGGGCATGGCAAAACAACAAAGAGAGGTCCACATACCATAAATCTAAATATTGAATGATTATAAATCAAGTCAGCAAACTGTCAAGTAAAAATATAACCTACTGTATTCCTTGAAAATACACCTTCACATTGACTTTTAGACCACATTCTAAATAATAATTCTCCATCTCCTTGAAGTTCTACACCAGGACTCTCTTTGTCAGATAAGGCCCCTCACCTATAGTCTGTTCCCCTGTCTTCCTAGTCTCAGCTCTTCCAGAATACTGATCTGGGTCTGAATAGACACCTCAGCCAACACTTTCAAATTTTGCAGAACCCAGCAAACAGGTGTCCTTTGGCCACTGCTTCAACTAGGAAGGGGTGCACAAGAGGACACGCAGACTGTGGACATGGGTCCTGGGAAGAAGTCAATAAAGGCCCTGGAGGCAAGTGAAGGGCCGTCTGGTTGGAAAGTCTGGGCTTCCAGGTACTTGGCATGTGGTCAAGAAACAGTGGTAGTGTGGTTCATGGGTTTACAGTGCCCTCTGGTCTCCCAAACATCTCACCCTGTAGAGAGGCACAGAGGGCCGCAGCAAGGCCCACCCAATCACGGTTCCCTCTTGCCCAGACTGAAGAGCCCTACTTGTACTGATCAAAATTTTGGAATTCCGTTGCCTTGGAAGATCTGTTCAGAGTGAAAAAAATCACTGGGAGAAGTCGGGGGAAAAATTTAAAGGAAAACAATTTTTAAGCACACTCTTGAATAGAATGAAATAATCACCTCTAAAGAACAAATGAATATATGTAATAATAAAAGAAGAAAAGATCAGAAAATTTAAGACTGAGTTAGAATGAATTTTTAAAAAATCAACAGTAACACCTATAGAAATTATGCAGGCGTGTGACAAGGAATGTGAAAATATATATTATCTGGAGGTGAGAAGACCAGGGTATGGTTCTGCTCTGGACAAATGTCATTTAATCTTTCAAAGTAAGCCTCAATTTCATTATCAGTAAAAATAAGAAAGGAAACATCTCTACTTCAGAAGTCTGATGTGTGAAATAAAGACAAATGGAGACATAATTGTAGTGCAAATGACTTTTTTTTTTAAAGGTTTCTAATCAAGATGCTCCCAAGTTAAAACATTCCTCTATCTTCCCATTGCTTTGAATATACCATTAGACTCCTTTTCTTTTCTTTTTTTTTAAGATTTTATTTATTTATTCATGAAAGACACACAGAGAGAGAGAGGCAGAGACATAGGTGGAGAAAGAAGCAGGCTCCATGCAGGGAGCCCAATGTGGGACTCGATCCCGGGACTTGATCCCGGGATTCCAGGATCACGCCCTGGGCTGAAGGTAGGTGCTAACCCACTGAGCCATCCAGGGATCCCCTACCATTAGTCTCCTTACCACAGCCTACAAGTACTTCGATGATCTGGCCTGTTCACTGCTGTGCCCTGTCTCCTCCTGCACTCTCCCCTGACCACTTGGCTTCCATGACTCTATCATCCTTCCTTCCCAAGAATGTGCCAAAGCAGCTTTTTCCCTCCCTTGGTGCATTTGCACCGAGTCTTCCCTTTGCCTCAAAAACTCTAAGCTTTTCCATGTGCTTGAACCCGTGTCTTCTTTCAGGCTTCAGTTCAAATCCCACCCAATAAGAAAGTGCTTCCTTGCAATGTCTATTTAACATACTTCACATCTACCCTTGATCATATTCACGCCTCTTATATGCCCTTGTTTATTGCCTGGGCCCTTACCCACCTTGTTCATGACTACATCCCAACCACCTAGACCAGGACCTATATCCTAGCACCGTCTATAAGGTTGCTGCTAAATATTTATTGAAAAATGCATGACTATGAAAACATAGTATTAATAAATATTCTAACCACCCTATTTATTGCTTGCAATCAAGTTTTGCTATTCCTAGTCAGCATCTCTACCCTTTACAACAAAGCTGTATGTTGCGTAGGACTATTTACCGGTAACTGAAGATCAGGGAGGTTAAGGTGCAAGGCCACACAGCTAGTAACCGGCAGAGATGGAATTTGAATTCAGGTGGACAGACATCAAACAAATCACTGTTCCATGCTGCCTCTCTGACACCTCTCATCACACTTAATTTATTTCTTCTTTAAACTCCAGTATCATTTTTTAAAAGATTTTATTTATTTATTCATGAGAGACACAGAGAGAGGCAGAGACACAGGCAGAGGGAGAAGCAGGCTCCATGCAGGGAGCCTGATGTGGGACTTGATCCCAGGACCCCAGGCTCACGACCTGAACCAAAGGCAGATAGATGCTCAACCACTGAGCTGCCCAGGCATCCTTAATATCATTTTGACACTGCTTATTTATCGTGTTTTGTTATATTAATGGGGGCATGATTATTTTTCACCCTAGTATTTCAACAAATTTATTACAGAGACGATGTCTTCTGAACATACTACTTATCCACATCACTTAGCAAATATTTGCAGCTGCAAAAAATAATTGGAAGTGGAGAATATAGTCAGGAGCATTATTATCTCCATTACAAGAGCAGTGTGTTTATTGTAAAATTTCACAAATTAATTCCCCTCTAGAAAGCAACAGGAAGACAGTTATTGAGCCCAGTTCTGAACTTTTAGTAAGGCAAAATTTAGCGTTCTGAAAATTTTTATTATCCTATGAGTATTTATGTTCTTCTAGAGCAACTGATTAAATTTATGTCCCACAGAAACATTTAAACTAGTTTCGGTTAAGCTTATTTTTTCTTTTAATTTTTTGTTTTTAAAATGTTGATAATAATTACACAGCTTTTCTATGAGTAATAAGGCCCGTTTCAGAGTGTGCTTTTCTTGAGACTATTTTTATCAACTATTTTGTCAACAGAATTCTCAAGCCACTGACATAAAACATCTGTTGGCTAATAACCCCCCCTAACTATGTAATTTAAGCAACTTTACTACTCTAAGTAAAGGGTAATCCTTGTGACTAGGATTTAAAAGTCATTTTCTGGCAGTTCCATAGTATCTAACAATAGTTTTGTGTATTTCTCCCCAACAACCACTTCACAATTTATGCATTAATACTACAGTCGTTCTTCACTGAATATTCAATGCAAAGACACTCCCCAAACTAATATTTCCTTTTTTTTTGTTTGAATATCCATTTAAACAATTCCCAATAAAAAATTAAGTGGTAGGATTTATTTAATTTATTTTTTAAAAGATTATTTATTTATTTATTCATAGAGACACACACAGAAAGAGAGAGAGAAAGAGAGAGGCAGAGACACAGGCAGAGGGAGAAGCAGGCACCATGCAGGGAGCCTGACTTGGGACTCGATCCAGGGTCTCCAGGATCATGCCCTAGGCTGCAGGCGGCGCTAAACCCCTGTGCCACTGGGGCTGCCCAAGTGGTAGGATTTAAATTACAATCCTGTAACACTTGCTATTCAATGGTATTGATATTCTTTATTTTTTTATTGTTTATTGTTTTTTCTATTGATATTCTTTAAATGATCATGAGACAGAGAATATTTTTGAAAAGGAAAGACACTTATAATGTTTATGTGTGTAAATTAGAAGTATTTATATAAGGAAGATTAATATAGTAATTAGGATATTATTGGAAGATTAATATAGTAATTATTTACTATATGATATAGTAATAATATAAATATTATTTCATGTTTTACCTATAAATGTCAGCAGTTAGAATATTGTGGGGATCTAACATACAGCATGGTGACTATTATCAACAGTACTGTATTATATATTTGAAAGTTGCTGAGAGTGAATCTAAAATGTTCTTAGCACATGCACACACATACACATAAAAGGTAATTAGGTGAGGTAATTAATGTATTTATTAACCTTATTGTGGTAATTTCTTCACAATACATACATGTGCTAAATCATCGTGTCATATATCTTAAACTTACACAATGCTGTGTGTCAATTATATCTCAGTAAAACTGAAAAAAAAATGGCAGGCAAAGAAACGTGATATGAATGAATGAATGAATGAATAAATAAATACAAGAAAATAAAGCTGATGGTAGCCATTGGGAAATGGATGAAATAAATGAAGAATAGTAAGAGGTACAATCTTCCAGTTATAAAATAAATAAGACACAGGGATGTGATATAGAACATAGAGAATATGGTCAATAATATTGTAAAAATTTTGTATGGAGACAGATGGTCACTAGACTTATTGTGGTGATCATTTTGTAGGGTATATAAATATCAAAATCCCTGTGCTGTACACCTAAAACTAAAATAATATTGTATATCAATTATGTTTCAATAAAAAAACCTTAAACTTTCAAAATACTTTCTTGAATGACATCTCAGGAGTAATATGAGTTGAAACAGGTCATTTACTTTAAATTAGAAAAAAATATATGTATAATATGTATTTCAGGCTTACTTTGGAGGCTAGGGGCATACTATTTTGACAATACTAGTGTATCATTGTTTCAAAGCATTTGGAAATCACTCTTCCTCCGATTATGGGAAATTGGGGAAAAAAGAATATCAATAATTACAATGTTTAAAAATCTTTAGTTACATCCATAAGGAAGAGTAAGTTAGCAATGGCACAGAATTTCTCTTCTATACTGGCTGAAATGCCTTCTCTGAGAACTAAAAGGTAAAGAACGTTAGGGATTAAGTACTTTATGTCACCAACTACTCAGAATCCTCAGAATCTGTAGAAACAAACATCTATTATACATAGGTCCTCCCTGATACTATAACCAGTTTCTGAAAGTTAATCTGACATGAATTGTCTTACATTTTATAATGCCTGGATATTTAGGGGTTATATCTTTAAAGAAACATTTGAAAAAAAAATGTGTGTGAGAGTACTCTCCTCTCCTTTAAAGTACCAGAAGAACACTTTGAATATCAAATAGTTTGTTAGGAAATAGACAAGTTCTCAACTTCTTTATGACCTTTCAAAGACATATTTCTTTAATTCTTTTCTGGATTAGCATAAATACAGCACTGTTAGAAAAAACCCACAGTATTTTGTAGACTTCTAAGAAAAAGACTTCATGACCGCAAAGCCCATTTTTATACCCAAACGAGTATGATTCTATAATTCTCTGTTAAAACGCATAGCCCTGTATTACTGATGACATAATTAAAATGAAATAATAATAGAAAACTACATGCTAGTTTCCTAAACTGAGTTTTGCGTGCAAACAGCTTATTCTAAAGAGCTTGGTGGTTTATTTACTGAATTAATGTCAATTTATTTATCTGAAGGGATGAGAAATAACTTTATTCAAATTTGAAATACACTTCATGAAATCTAGCTGTCAGACTAGTTTATTTTTAAAATTCAGCTTGAGATTTCTATAAAAATACATGGATAAAGGCTGAAATGGTGAAGCCTTAAATTAAGAGCTATTTGCTCCTCAGCCAGCAGAATCAATGGCAGTCTCAGGAAATTAGTCTGGTTGCCTTGGCTTCCTTTGCTTCTATACTTGAAGGAGAAAACTTAAGGAAAAAAAAGAAAAGAAAAGAAAAAAAAAAAACTTAAGAAGCCCCTCCATTTGTTTCAACTGGATATATCAGGAAGTGTTCAGTGTATGTGCAGCTAAGAAGTGTGGGGCATTGTTTTGTGATCCAGTCACTTGCTTCTTAATCCCTATGTTCTAAAACCTCTTGACATTCACAATGACATCATTTTAGCTACCTAATTCATGCAGTCTTGATGATTAAAAAATTCAACCATCCGAAGATGTAACTGGTAACGGCAAATATCCCTGCAGATTGTCTAAGTCTCAGGCACAGAATATGCAAAACCTATGTAATCTTTATCTGCTTCCAGACCAACCCGCAACTGACCTTCCTTTTGTGCTAGAACCAAATGGGTTAGCCCAGAAAAGGGGCCAAATAGACTGCTGGTTTCTAGCCTGGGTGGAAGCTGCAACCAAAGGAAAATTGTTCCCTTCTAAAAAATAGTAAAAGTCCCAAGACTTCAGCTATCCTTATAGGTAATTTCTCATCAACAGGAGTACTGTTAGGACCTTCTTAAACACACGGAAAATACTAGATCAAATAGGAGATTACCAGAATTTTTTTGCAGTGATAAACCATACATTAGTCACCAATTGTACATAATAACTATTTATAAATCACAATTATTGTTATTGTACTTAAAAAGTCCTGGATTAAAAAAAAAGGTCCTGGATATATACTACTGGCATACCTATCTGTACAGATATATTTATTCAATTATTTATGTTCAATTAAATATGGAATTGGACTATTTCAGAAAATCAAACTGACACCAAGTATTGAGAAGTTCAATTACTTATCTAGTAATACACAATACATATTATTTTTAAGAAAAGCAAATTAAAAGCAATGAATGAAAAGAAAAATCATCAAGTTTTGACCAACAAATTAAAAAATAAGAATGTTTATCACATGGACATCATATTTCATATTTCTGTCAAATGATATAGCAAGTAAATATTTCCCTGTAGAACCATGTCCTACTTGTCCTACCTTTTCATGGACTTTCTGACCAGGATCCATCCCTTCAAGATGTTCCGATTCTGTGGACCCCTCACTTGATGCAATTTTTCTTTGTATATGAACATTTTGTTCACGCAAGGCAATAATCTGCAAAATAAAAGCACTATGCCTTAAAAATCTAAAATAAAGCATAATGTATAGAAAACCTGAATTTATTCAAATGTGATTAAGAATTAATGAACACAAACAAATAATCAGAAAATAAACATTACATTTTACTTATTACTTAAAAATATTTTTAACATTTAGGTTAGCATTTTGAACGATATTTATAGTACTTACAGGAATATGAAAATTACTGAAGAAAATATTTTCTAGTTGAAAAAATGTATCTATATGGTTGGAAATGTGTCTAAATTAATGCCATGGTCCATGTGTTATTAATTAAGAAACTACTTTTAAAATTAATTTATGAAATGTGATAAAATTCATATTGGTTTGTACTTTTAAAGTATAAAAGAAAGATAAGTGAAAACATTACAGGCAGAATGCTAGTTATAAGCACATTCATTCACCCTAAGAGGCAGCATAACTGTAATTTTAAAATAAGCAAATACATAAACTGGACTTAATTTTGTGGCACTATCATGAGTACTTAGAGTTAAATTGGTCTCATTTTCATTATTTTAATGGCCCTTATCTTTGTGCTGCTAGTTCAGCTATAGTCCATTTGCAAAAGACTTCTCAGAAAGCAATTAATTCTCGAAAATTTTCAGCTCAATTTTACATAGTATTTTCAACTAAGAAAGATTCTCAGAGAGTTTTAGTTTAAGTGATCTTAGTAATAAAGAGGAAAAAATAGCATTCCAGCATTTTAAAATGGTATTTTAAAATATAGTTGCTATTCATACATATTTTTAAAGTATTTTACATTAATATCATAACTTATTTATTTCATGGCAAATCTTATCAACTTCGATACTGAGTTGGTATTGGTTGTTGGGGAAATCAATTCCCATTGTATTTAAAACACAGTAAATAGTCAATCATATATGAGACCAGTCTGTCATGTAGACCAATAACCACCAAATAAATATAAAACAACAAGAGGTTGGGTGTTTGTCCCCATCCCTGCCACTGCTTCAAGGCCCAGATAGACAATGACGTGTTCATGAGATCAGGTTATCTTGTTTATGACCTCCAGCATCCGAACATACAGCATATCCTTTAGTAAGGGCATATCACCAATAATGTAGACCAACTCTGTAAATGCTCTTCTTCTTGTAGAACTGCAAGAGGCAAACCATTGGTTCCTTTGCTCCCATCCTTGCCCATCTACAATCTATCATCCACAAAGCATCCAGATTCACCTTTTATTTATTTATTTATTTATTTATTTATTTATTTACAGATTCACCTTCTAAACTATTTATTTATTTATTTATTTATTTATTTATTTATTTATTTTTTATGATAGTCACAGAGAGAGAGAGAGAGAGAGAGAGGCAGAGACACAGGCAGAGGGAGAAGCAGGCTCCATGCACTGGGAGCCCGAAGTGGGATTCGATCCCGGGGCTCCAGGATCGTGCCCTGGGCCAAAGGCAGGCGCCAAACCGCTGCGCCACCCAGGGATCCCTTACCTTTTAAACTTAAGTGGTATTGTGCCACTCCTTATTTTCCAAAGAACCTTAATGTTTTCCCAACTTATTTAGCATAAATTTAAACTTCTTAACAAATTCTAGAATATCCTATATGATCTCTTCAGTCACAATGGCCTCCTTTCTGTGTCTCAAATCCACTGCGCGTTTTCTCACCCAGATTTTATTAACTTGATCTTACTGCCTGCGTGAAACATTCTAACCCAGCTCAAACCACAGTTAACACAATCCCAGCTTTCAAAATTCAGGTGAGATGCCATTCCTCAGAGAAAACGAACCTTGCCATCAACCACTTGTTACAGTTTCCCTGTTAATCATTGTGTGTACTTCATTGATTAAAATCTAACATTCTATTCCTTTATTTACATAATACCTTTGCTTGTTTATTTAGCTATCAGAAGTCCTAATAATACCCCAGGGGAAAATAATTTTCAAAGGAGTATCTTATTGAAAACCATATTTTCATATGAAGGGGCACATCATATTATGTGCAAAGTTTGTTTTATTCAATAAAAATGTGATTTAAATAATGAATGGATAGGGATAAACAAAGAATATAAACCTGATTCATCCAGAAGTAACACAAGATAAAGATTTACGGTGTGTGGGAACCTTCAGAGACATTTCTCTGATGTTAGCATAGAAATGGATTACATCAAAGGAACAATAAGAATAAAATAGTCCCTTGGTATATCACTTTTATATTATATTCTTAACACATTGTCTATTGAATAAAAAAGTAATATTATATTATCATTAATACATAAAGAAATTTTATTTTGAGTTTTCAAAATTCAAGCAGTGTATACTGTCATTCCACTAAGATAACATTCATGACTTAACAAATATGTTGACAAAGGTAATAATAAATTTTAAAATCTTATGCATTTTGTCCCATTATTTAATTCACTTAGAAGTGAAGAAAGACCTTTATGAAAAAATATTTAATACCATATTTAATTCTGTTTTCAGAATAATTTCTATTGGTCTAGTAATTCAGATAAATTTTAAACATGGCCTAATGCCTAAAATAAAGCAGGCTCTCTACAAAGGTTTACTGAGTGACTCAGTGAACTAATGCCCCAAATAGTAAAAAAAAAAAGAAAAAAGAAAAAAAAAGTCAAAACACCAAATTCATATGGAAAACACTGTATGCAAATATAATTGTGTAGCTGTGTTTAAAAATGACAAATTTCAAATGTTTTACAAAGAATACAAACATGACAGTTCTAAGAAAGACATAATTTCCAACTACTAACATGCAAATTCTTTTTTTGCTTTTAATCAAGCCTGTAAATCAGGTTTTTGAAACAGGAAAGTAGATGTAGAATCCTCTATATTTTTTATCATTGTTAAATGGTTTTATTCTGTTCTATTTTTGCCCAATAACAAATTACCTAGAGTAGTTATGAAGCAAATCTTCAGCATCTGATTTAATTGTAGGTGTTAATAATCTTGATTCTTTCTTTCACATTGGAATAAGTGAGAGTTTCTCTCCTGGGAATACAACTTTGGGGGTTGGGCCTCCTCTTAAATGTGTTCAAAGGGGCAGAGAAGTTCACCTAGAAATCATTGGGGCTCCAGGCAGCAGAGGCCTCTTCAGGAAATTCTCCCAGAAGGCTTAAGAAGCAAAATCAGAAGATGGCTTGGAACTAGTTTGCAAGCACAAGCAGAATGAAAAAAAGGTGATTGTCCAAAAACATTCTTTGAGCCCTCAGTAACTGGGAATGGGAAGAGGCAATGACTTGTCTAGGATACCAAAGTAGGCCCGATCCCTTATTTCTAAATAGCATGACCTACCACAATTGAGATGGCAAAGGCCGGTAGGAGGAATCTCTTCTGGGTAGTCTCTGTGGCTTACCCAGTTGTTACAAAACTGCAAGAAAGTACTGGAAACTCACCATGTGCCAAGGACTGTGCTAAACTATTTTAATCTACAAAATAGATTTTATGATCCATACTTAACAAGTCATTAAACTGAGATAAACAGATTGATGAGAACTAAGTAGGAATCAAATAGAATTTAACTCCTTATCTTGATACCTTCTACTCTGTCAATTGTCTCACATGGCTTAAGACAGACAAAATGAGAAAAAAAAAAGACAGACAAAATGGGGATGGGGAGAAAGCAATTCGTTTCCAAGTACGTCTACCTTCCCACCCTCAAATCCTTTGTAAAGCATTATGGTATGTATCCCCCCACCCATCTCCCCACCGGAGAGATTCACATCCAGGCATAGTTGTGCCTACATTTTCAGTGTATCAATCCACTGAAGGCCCATGAATATCTGGTCAAGAGGAAATGTCTACAATCATTTTAATTGATCCACCATGATGTGGCAACTGTTGACATTTGCTTTTAAACGTCCAGCATCCCTTCAATATTACTTTTGGTAACAACCTTGTACATTTTCACTGTGGGATTCTCCTTTCCTGCTCTAAACCTAGAGACTGTCAATCAGGGAGCCAGAGCTCAGGGCAAATGGATGGGTACATGATCCAAGCCAGGGAAATCAGAATATTCCTTGAGATGTTTCTGGCAGGGGTACGGGGAAGATTAGTTTGCTACTATGGGGGTTAAGCTGGTAGGATATGATCAGAATGGCTATTTACCATCAGTTCAGGCTCATGAGAAAAGCACATGAAAACGAGCCCTGATGAATCACATCTGCTCCTAAATCTAGCCATTCTTAGATCACCTCTACCCCTGGCATTTCATTAATATGTGCACCAAATTTCTCTTTTTTTGCTCAAACTTGGTTTTCTGTCACTTAAAACTAAAAGCGTTCTTGCAAATATAACAAGGGGCACGGAAGGCAACACAGAGCGCGGAGTCTCTAAGTGGAGATTCTGAAGAATGACTAAGAATTTACCAGTGGGAGACAATGGGAGAAAATTGGTCAGGTGGATAGAACACCAGCTCGTTGTGTTCCTAGTACTATAGGTTGTTTAATATTCCTATGGCAAACATCATCTGGATAAGATAAAAGAACAATAGGAGGGGATCCCTGGGTGGCTCAGCAATTGGGCATCTGCCTTCAGCCCAGGGTGTGATCCTGGAGACCTAGGATCGAGTCCCACATCGGGCTCCCTGCACGGAGACTGCTTCTCCCTCTGCCTGTGTCTCTGCCTCTCTCTCTCTGTCATAAATAAATAAATAAATAAATAAATAAATAAATAAATAAAATCTTAAAAAACAAAACAAAACAAAACAGGAGACTAAAAAAAACTAATGTGTCTCAACTGAAACTCTAGCATCTGTATACTTCTTGCTTTGTGACTTGTTGATTTGCCTTGCCTCTTATCTGTGTTTCCTGATTGCTCATCTAGCTTCTGAGAGACTGGCTCATTGTTTTTAGGCATTTCCAAACCCAGGATATTTCCAAGCCAATCTTCCAAGTTTTGCTCTTGCCTTGCCTCTTTGGGCTCTTCTCAATCTCTGACAAACTGTGACCCCGTAGAGTGGACTACGGCTGGCCAGTCTTCTCTAAGTGTGGAAAATTTCCCAGCCCTCATCTTTTCTACCAGATTATCTCTGGGATCCCACCTTGTCTTCCGGTAGACCCTTTCCTATCCCCTTTCCTTTGAACAACTGTTTTCCTTAATGGCCTGGAGAAATTTATTCATTTTAATTAGGAATTAGGTGATTTCTACATATAGACTTGAAGATGAGAGGGAGAAAGCAATGTGGATATCTGGGAGAAGAACTCTGAAGGCAAAGAGTGAGGGAGATGGAAATCATTATTAAAAACAAAAGTTTGAGATTTATGAAAACAGTTTTAGTGAGTTTTTCAAATGATATAAAATGTCCTCTTCCAAAAAAGAGCTAAAATATAAGTAAGAGTTGATAAGTTAGATACTTAAGGTGTCAGGAAATGCACAGAAACATGTGATTTTTTAAAAAAGATTTATTTATCTATTTATCTATCTATCTATCTATCTATCTATCTATCTATCTATCATTTATTTATTTGAGTGAGAGAGAAAGGGAGAGAGCAAGAGGGGCAGAAGGAGAGGTAGAGAGAATCTCAAGCAGAATCCACACTGAGTGCAGCGCCCTATGTGGGCTCCATCGCAGGACCCTGACATCACGAAGTTTATCCAAGAGTTAGACACTTAACCAACTGTACCACCCAAGCTCCCCAGAAACATGAGATTCTTAAGAAAAATGTGATTTGGGAGAAAATATCAGTCTATTTAATATCTTTATATTTCCAAATTTGGGGATTTCTCTAGTGTTTAAGATGTATTAATCCATTTATTCAACAAACTTTCATTGATCACTGTTCTAAGTGATCAGACTCCACAGGGGAAAAATGCAGATAAAACCCTTCTCTCGGGGATCCCTGGGTGGCGCAGCGGTTTGGCGCCTGCCTTTGGCCCAGGGCGCGATCCTGGAGACCCGGGATCGAATCCCACGTCGGGCTCCCAGTGCATGGAGCCTGCTTCTCCCTCTGCCTGTGTCTCTGGCTCTGTCTCTGCCTGTGTCTTTGGCTCTGTCTCTCCTTCTATCTCTCAAGAATAAATAAATAAAATCTTTAAAAAAAAAAAAAAACCCTTCTCTCCAGGAGACTACATTCCAGTAAAGGAAGGGGAAAAAAGAAGGAAGCAATAAGAAAACAAAACAAAATAAAAGTCATTCATTGAATTCTTACAATGTGCCAAAAAGTGTGCTAAGCACATTATATAAATTTCCTTCTTTGGATCAACTTTTCATCTGTATCAGCCTTTTTTCCCCAAGTTTGGGATTTCTTGAAAGTAGACCCTGAGACAAGTAATTGCACACAGATAGCTTGTTTGGGAGATGATTCCCAGAAGTATAGCATTCATTAAAAGGCTAGATTAAAAAAATAATTAAAAAGCTAGGTTGAGGGCAGCCCGGGTGGCTCAGGGGTTTAGCACTGCCTCCAGCCCAGGGTGTGATCCTGGAGACCCGGGATCATGTCCCATATTGGGGACCCTGCATGGGGCCTGCTTCTCCCTCCTCCTGTGCCTCTGCCTTTCTCTCTCTCTCATTCTCTCTCTCTCTCTCTCTGTGTGTCTCTCGTGAATAAATAAATAAAATCTTAAAAAAATATAATAAAAAAATAAAAAGCTAAGTTGAGTCCCTGTAGGCATTATTGGTTGTATGATTTTGTACAAAGTATTTAATCTCAAGTTTATATTCCTCTGCTATAAAATGAAGGATAATAATACCTACCTTTAGTGTGTTTGTACTAAGTCAAATATGATGTATATTAAACATTATGTAGTGACAATAATGAAGACTCCATTCATCTGTGCAACTTTATCCTATCCATACTTCACGTGACTAAAGGGCTTGCAGTCACACATAAACAAAATGGCATCATAGCTGTGAGTTTTTTCATTTATGTAGATTTATGTAGGTTGCCTTTGTGAGATTATATATATATATATATATATATATATATATATATATATATCTGCCCCCAGTTTCTGGCACGGAGCTCCTAAAACCCTTGTAAATTCCTCATTGAGAAAAACACTAGAAGCATCTTTTGTTCTAATGAGGGGACTTTGGATGGGCTCCTGGATGCCTCCTGGATGGGGGCTGGTGGCCAGAAGCATCAAGCCAGATTAGAGGCTTAGAATTTTCAACTCTACTCCAGATTTTCCAGGAAGGGGAGAGGGCTTGGAGTTAATGATTGATTACACTTATCTGATGAAACTTTCATAAAGATCCCAAAGTATGAGGTCGGGGAGCTTCCAGGTTGGTGGAACATAACATATCCATGTGCTGGGAGAGTGACACACCCCACCTCCACAGGGACAGAACTTCCTGGGCTTGAGACCCTCCCAGACCTTGCTCTATGATTCTGTTCATCTGGCTGTTCATCTGTATCCTTTAATAAACTGGCAAATGTAATGCTACCCTTAGTTCTTTGAGCAGCTCTAACAAATTAACAGAATCGAAAGAGGGGGGTTATGGGAACCTCTGACTTACAGGTAATGAGTCAGGAACACAGGTGACAACTTTTATTTACAATTGACTTCTGAAGTGGGGGACATGTCACATGACGTGTCTAGTCATGTGAGACTGAGCCTTTAACCTGTGGGATCTGATACTATCTCCAGGGAGTGTCAGAATTAAGCTAAATTGTAGGATACCTAATGGTGTCTCAGTGAATGCTCAGTGGAAGAAGGCTCCCCTCCCACCCATGTGCACACACATCTGGTGTCGGAAGGTAGTCATCTGAGAGTAAAGGAGAAACACTGGAAATGGACTGAAGTTTTCCTCGACACATGCTTCCTCTTTTTTGACTGCTTCTGAAACACCTTTTAGGTCTTTGCTTATATGTCACCCACTTTGGGATGGGTTCTGGGACCATACTCCTCCCAGGAATTTAAAAATTACACAATTTCTTACCATTCTACAATAAATCATGTTATACAAATGATCACTATCACATTAGCTGAGTTTTCTGACTGCCCATTTTGCCACTGAGTGCCTTGAGACCAGAAACTATATCTGATTCTTTATTCCCAGTGCTTAAGACACTGGTTAACAAGTAAGAGGCACTCTAGAAATAGTTACAGAATGTTGAATGAAAGCAGACTATATGAAAGGAAAAGACGAATAGGGAGTAAGAGAAATTGGATGGAAAATTTCTCGAAAATGAATATATGGAGAAGAAAATTAGTCATTCACGTGGAAGACTATGTGAACTTGAAATCTTCCCAATGTTCATACATGATTCAAGATTAGAAAGGAGCCCTGAGAATGGAAGAACTCATTGAGAAAATAAAGGAAAAGAATGAGAAGCACTGACCTAGTCTTGTAGGATATTCACAGGCTGTAAGGAGGCACACAGGGTGGAAGGCACAGGCAACTATAAAGGAGGCTAGGAAGGGGTTAATGAAAGTTAACCAGACCTTTGTGTCTCATTGTGTCTTAAAATATTACAAAATAGGGCAGCCCGGGTGGCTCAGTGGTTTAGCGCCGCCTTCAGCCCAGGGCCTGATCCTAGAGACCAGGGATGGAATCCCATGCAGGGCTCCCTGCATGGAGCCTGCTTCTCCCTCTGCTTGTGTCTCCGCCTCTTTCTCTGTCTCTGTGCCTCCCATGAATAAATAAATAAAATCTTAAAAAATATATTACAAAATATTTATAAGTATATTGCAGCCTAGGTAACATGATTTGAGTGTATTGCAGTACATGCTGTGTTCATATGCTTTAGATTTAGAATAGATTGACGTTAGATGGAAAAATGGAATTCCAAGGGTGTCTAGAAATTCATTTCTGTCAACAGAATTCTAAAAGTGAAAAAAGAAAAACAATGTAATTTAATTTTCACTTGATTTTTCTCTCTCTCTTTCTTTTTTTTTTTTTTTTTAAATATTAATCTACAGGAGATTCCATGAAGTTAGGTAAGGAAGGCTAAGAAATAAGAAAAAAGATTAGAAATTAAGTTTCTAATTAAGAACTACTGGCAGTAATAATAGTTGCTTGTATGTTGAACATCTATTGCATGCCACAAATTGCAAAGCAATTTATCAGCATAATCTCTTTAATCCTCCCCAAAGCATTATAAATTAGATATTATTATTTTGATTTTACAGATGAAGAATCTAGCACAGAGGGAATAAATAATGTACTTAGGATCACAGAGAAAAAGCTGTGATACAGATAGGTTTCCCATCCAGGTCCAATACCGTCAGAACTTACTGTTTTAAGTATTACGCTATAATGCCTTTTGAAAATTACTGAAGTGATTCACTGCATACACAATCCAAACATTTATCTAGGTCAGGACTACAGTTTTGTGGTGTGATAGCAGGGGAATTTACCTGTCCTATTTTGGCAGAACAATTCAGATACAGTTAGAATATAACATCAATTATTCTTAGGAATAAAAATCATGCTGTTTACATTTTTATCATTTTTATTTATAACTCCTATGTGGCAATGACATTTCAATTTACTTTGAAAATTGCCCAACTACTTTTTAAAATAAATCATGTCTACTCTTCATGCTAATTCTCCAGGGATCGTCATTCTGATATTTGTGAATTCATAGTTTGCCCTTACCTCCTTAACAACAACTTCCAGACAGTGCCCGTGTCTAATTAACAAAGATTCTTTTCATCTATTTTTACCCCAAACTCAATTAACAATTCCAAGAGTGAGACTTACAGAAGTCTCACTACACTAACACATAATTTGCTTCTACACATATACTTATTCTAATTTAGCTGAATTCCACGCTTAGATTCCACTGACGTTGCAACATGAAAAAGCAAAGAAAAGTTACTAGTAGAGCAGTAGAGATTTACGATTTACATTTAAGCAACTCTCCAGCCTCAATAGTTTGGATTTGTGTTGTTCTACGGATTTCTGTTAATTGGGAAATTATAAATATTGAGATACTTATTCAGACAGAATTAAGGACCCCAAGCCAATAGCTATTTCACCTTTCAGCTCTAGATCTTGGCCATTGATTTGTAAGCACCACTGAAGCATACTAAAGCCAATAATGAAACAACTTTATATAGTCTAATGCAGTTTGATGAGCTCATATGTTATTCATTTTCACTGTTTTTCAGTGAGTATAGAAATATTGAAAACTTGTGAAACTGAGCAGATTTGATGAATGACCAAATTCTTTTGAGAAGAGAATCAGAGGTTTGCAGAGTGAGATTTTGCTCCTTGTCAGGTTCAGAAAATAGTTGTTTGATCAGTGGTTTAAAGAATGAATCCATTTATCCTAATGAATGACCAAATAGCTTGGAGGTAGAAAATATAGATTGACTTAGCAGCTGTTTCGAATTTTTACCAATATACTATCTCTGTTAAGTCGACAAATATTTATTGGGTAAATGAGAACACACTATCTACCTTTACTTTTAACCTGTTCCACTTTGGATGACCAGCCTTCCCAATTACCATTAGATGAATGGACTGAGTACTCAAATTTAAATGCACATCACCAGTAAGTTTCTGGTGATTCTTTGATGGAAAACACAGTGCATGAACAGCACACGAATTTTGGCTATTTCTAAATCATACACATGAACTGATTTTGCTTATACCTAAAAAATGAGGACTCCTTGTATAGCTTTTAATGGTGAAAAAAATCCTTTTAATAGTAATATTGAGGGGGCATCTGGGTGCCTCAGTTGGTTAATTTTGGCTCAGATCAAAATCTCAGGGTTGTGGGATTGAGCCCCTCTTCTGGCTCTGTGCTGAGCAGAGCCCGCTTGAGAAACTCTTTCTCTTCCTCTCCCTTCCTCTCATTGACACTCTCTATCTCCCTTTAAAATAAATAAATACAATCTTTAAAAAATTCCAATAATATTAAAAAATTTAAAGCCCATTTTTAAAACAATAACTGGCATGTAAAACTCTTACTGTTAGTTTTTAGTTTAAGACAATGGTTGCAATAACAATAGAATTTCAAATGTTTGCTTATGTTTTTGCACGGAATGCTTGTGGTATTCATTTTCAACATTAACTATAATATTCAATAATATTAATTTCAATAGCTCCATTTTTAATATAACTATTGATATTTAATTCTAATATTAATTATAATTCTCTATGAAACTATCTCTAGTCTGTATTTCAGTCATTCTACTTTTTGATACTTGGTTACTCTTTATTTTAATTTATTTCCATTATGAAGGTATTTCTCTAATATTTAAAATGATAATAACATCAGGGATGCCTGGATGGCTCAGAAGTTGAGAGTCTGCCTTTGGCTCAGAGTGTGATCCCGGAGGCCCAGGATCGAGCCCCAGGATGAGTCCCATATCGGGCTCCCTGCATGGAGCCTGCTTCTCCTTCTGCCTGTATCTCTGTCTCTCTCTGTGTATCTCTCATGAATAAATAAATATTTTAAAAATAAATAAATGAAAATTAAAAAATACAATGATAATAACATCAAATGCTAGCATTTTCATTAGGGAAATACAGGAAATACAAAATAACTTAAAACGGAGAGAATTAGTGAACCTTGTGAAGGCACAAGACTGCTGTTTTGGTGGTTTAGCAGCTAAGAGTGGCACAAAATGGAAGAATGGTAATAAAAAGACCAAGGAGGCTGCTAATGTGGTAAAGCACAAGAATTAATCAAGAGAATAAAAGCAAAAGCAAAGTCCTAAGGAGTTTTCCAAAAGTATCAGTAATAGGAAAACATATTCTGAACAAATTATATTTATCACTGCAGGAAAGCAAGCCTCAATTTAAAATATAAATAAGCAAAAAAAAAAAAAAAAAAAAAAAAGAGGAAAAGTGAAGAATATTCCCTGAGGTAAACAAATGACACCGAGAAGGATAACACCATGTGTAAACAATTGCAATAATTCAGCATTGAATGCTGAGAATGTTGGCAGTAATTTGAAGTTTTTTTTTTATATTTTATTTATTTATTCATGAGAGACACAGAGAGAGGGAGAGAGAGAGGCAGAGACCAAGGAAGAAGAGGAAGCAGGCTCCATGCAGGGAGCCGGATATGGGACTGGATCCCAGGTCTCCAGGGTCATGCCCTGGGCGGAAGGCTCGTGCTAACTGCTGAGCCACCCAGGGATCCCCTAGTTAAAAGTTTTGAATGTCATGAAAAAAAAAATACATTATAAGGAAGATGTCAGTTGCTAAAAACTCCTCCCCTCCCTGAAGACTGAAGAATTCTATTTAAAAAATAAACTGTTAAATTAATTAAACAAGGAGGCCATTAGACTGAAGTGTCTCTAATGCCGCGGCACCCTACATAAGCCAACCAAAATGTGACCCTATAAAATGCCAGAGGGTTAAGCAACCAAAATGCCAAGGACAGCCAATCACAGACAGCCCCCTAGGCTTCACAGGAACCAGTCCAGCAATAACCTTTCTTTGCAAGGCACTCTCTCTACATAGTCTGTCTCCAGCCCCTCTACTCCCACTTGGGTCCTGTCGGGGGATGGGGAGGCTTCTAACCATTTCTGGTTTGACACTGCTGCTCAATTTGAATGGATCTTGCATAAAGAATAAAGAAACTTATAATTTGTAACATGCCTCACAACAACAACAACAACAACAACAAACAAATAGGAGTTACCAAAGGCACTGCTTATCATAAAGGACATGTTGGCATAGAACAGAGATTTCCTTCAACATATTTCCCACAATCACTAGGCCCCTTATCTTCCCTAAAGTCAGAAATAAAAAAAAAACATGCTAATTTGACATAGCCTTTAGCGAGGGGAGAAGGACAACTGAATGTAGTAATTATCCCACACCCTCCAAATTAAAAAAAAAAAAAGAAAGAAAGAAAGAAAAGCAAAAATAAGGAGACAAAGTCACGCTGAGAAGAGTCACAGCAAAGTAAATGGTCCAGTGGGTCCAGACATGATTAGTTTATAAAGTGGCCAGTAAGCTCTGTAAGAGTCTGTCTCTAAAAGTCTCAATAAATGTTTATTTTTTATAAAATATGTTAAGACATGAATAAAAATTTCTAACTTTAGTTATGTATACTGGGAACTATTAAACTGCTTTGAGCAAATGTTGATAATTAAAAGAGGTGAGTCTACCTAATACTGAACATGTTTCTGTCACTTGTTTATTCAAGAGTGAATCATCTGCTCTCAGGAATTTTTAGATGTTTTAGGATGAAATTTCCACTTTAATAATCCAAATAGTACTTCCGTCAACAAATATTTGAATCTTTTAAAATGTCACGTTAAAATTAATCTCTGATCTGAGTAGTGACCAGGCCCCCACCCTGCTTAGCTTCTGAGATCAGACAAGAGATTCAGCACTTTCGGGGGTTGAGGTGGGGGTGCAGGAAGGGGAGTTGTTGCTCAGTGGATACGAAGTGTCTGGAATGTAAGGTGAATGAATTCTAGAGACTGCTTATAACATTGTGCCTTTAGTTAACAATATGGCATTTTGCACTTTATGCTGAGAAGACAGATCTCTAATTAAGTATTCTTTTTTTTAAGATTTTATTTATTCGTTTACTCAGAGACACAGAGAAGCACAGACATAGTCAGAGGGAGAAGCAGGCTCCCTGCAGGGAGCCTGGTATGGGACTTGATCTCAGGACCCAGGGATAATGACCTGAGCCAAAGGCAGATGCTCAACCGCTGAGCCATCCAGGTGCCCCTCTTATTAAGGATTCTTACCACAAAGACAAAAGCAAAAACACGCCAACAAAAGAACACGAGAACATTTCTGGAGGTGATGGATAAGTGTAGCACCTTGATTGTTTATCAAGTATATGCTTAAGTCCAAAAGCATCAAAATGTATACATTAAATGTGCAATTTTTGTATATCAATTATACCTCAATAACACTTAAAAAAAGAGTTGCAAATCAAGATATAAAACATAAAAAAATAAAAGTAACCTTTTTGAAGATGGACTTCATTCCCTTTTAGCACCATTAGGCTTGATCTCCTCAACCAGGCATGACTAACACTGTGAATACACCCCTCCACCTTTTGTTTTTCCCAATCAGGGCAAAAGTGACAAAAATTACAGGTTATGTCCTGGAACAATTCTTTTTAGTTCTGATATTGTAAGGGAAAAAGTCTTAAGGAAAAGAAAAGCATTTCAAAGTGCTTGAAAAGTACTTGAGAAAATGTAAAAGGCAGAAACAATATCCATTAGTCATTCTTGCATATAAAAAGGGAAGCCAGGGCAACGCAAAGAGTTTATCCGTTTAGTTCTTCCTTAGAAATAACAAAAGAAGCATACTAAACCCATTATTTTGAACAATTCCTATTAAAGTAACCTATTTGTTTGGGTTCTAATGGCAACAATCCTGTGCTACAGTTCTTTAGCACGCATTCAAATTTTATTTTTATGTGATTTTTAAATGTTTATACATTACAAAATGTCAGAATGGAAAGGGGCCACAACTTACGTGCTCTTTACGCTTTATTTCAATGGATAAAGAAAAGAAAGTCTACAAAGAATGAGGAATAAACCTTTCTGTTCCACGCCCCCCCCAAACTTCACACACTCCATCTCTCTGGACCTCAGTTCAAGCATCTTTAAAAGGAGTCAGACAGTCTCATGGCAAAAAAAAAAAAAAAAAAAAAAAAAATCAATCATCAACATAAAAAAAAAATTACTGAAAGATACTTGGTGCCAATCACAGTTTTAAGCTCTTTACATTAACTTAAACCTCACAATAAGGAGGTCTGAGCTAATTGAGGCAAAGAGGACACAGGGAATTGCCTCTGTCTACAAATGTAGTATCACTTAGGGAGAAGGGAACTTTCCCCTGCAGGGAAGTTGCACAGCTCCCATCTGCAAGTGTGTTTGCGCCTTTCCTCTCTTGTCCTTATGTGCAGCACCCAGTTAAGTGTTCCATAGAGAAGAGCGTTTTAAACTTACGACATTCCTCCCCCTTGTCCATACTAACTTCTAACTACACCCTAGTATCCGCTTTTCGCAGAATATCTGGTACCCTTTGTCCCGTTCTTTATTTCTACTGTGCTACTTCCCTCACTGTTTTGTAATCTCCAGTTTATGGGTTCTACGTTTGATGTTCAGGTTATAATTAGGTCCAGGTTCTTGCTGGCAGTTCAAAATCACATGCATCAAAATCTCCCATGATGCCTGTTAAAAATGTGGACTTCATTTTCAAGAATCTGAATTTGAATAGACTGCCAGGTGACCATCATGCATCCTTCAGTTTGAGGACCAGTGCATACAGTCTTCAATTCAGGAGTTTTATCTAACTGTGTAGGTTGAGGCAGAAGCCAAGTGAAAAGCTGAGGCCAGGGACAGTGAGTCTCCAGGCCCTAAGTGGTCACCTAGTGCAAGGATAATCAACCAGAGCCCTCAGGCTGCCCATTTTTGTCAGGCCTGCAAGCTAAAAATGGTTTGGATGTGTTTGATTGGTTGGGAAAAAAAAATCAAAAGAAGGATAACACTTTGGGACAGATAGAAATTTTAAGAAGTTCAATTTAGGGTCCCTACATCCATTTTTATGGGAACACGGCCAAGCTCATTTATTCACATGATTGTCTATGATTGTTTTCACTCTACAACAGTAGAGTAGTTATGACAGAGACCATCTGTCCCACGAAGCCTAAAATATGTACTAGATGGGTCTTTACAGAAAAGTTTGCTGATCCCTGATGTAGTTGCTCACACTGATCTCTTTTTTTAAAAAACAGCATAGGGAATATAGTCAATGATATTGTAATAGGGATGTGTGGGGGCAGATGGCAGCTGCACTTGCGGTGAGCGGAGCATGATGTATAAAGTCATCCCATCACTACGCTGTACACCTGAAACTAATGCACCACTGTGTGTCAGCCATGCTCAAATAACAAATAAAATAATTTCAAAACTGTTCAAACAGCTCCAGTGAAAATCAGAAATGTAACTCCATTTCCTGAGTGTTAGACTTACATCCTCTAATCACTTTCACACATTGTTTCTCATGTCATTTAAATCAGTAGAGACATGGGCTAAATTATCCCTGATAACGAAATTATTTAATGAAGTAAATGCATTTCTTTCCTGTATCCTCTTTGGTATCCTCTGGTCAAAGAGGAATGTTTTAGATGACATGATGACATTGACCGATGATATTGCAAAATAAGAACTGAGGGATCCCTGGGTGGCGCAGCGGTTTAGCGCCTGCCTTTGGCTCAGGGCGCGATCCTGGAGACCCGGGATCGAATCCCACGTCGGGCTCCCGGTGCATGGAGCCTGCTTCTCCCTCTGCCTATGTCTCTGCCTCTCTCTCTCTCTGTGACTATCATAAATAAAAAAATAAACTTCTTTAAAAAAAAAAAACTGAGAGAACAGAGAAAAATCTTAAAAATAATTGTGGGTTCTATTTGCAATACTCTCTATCCATCGCCCTGCATAATTTGTTTCATAGAATTGATCCTTTTTAAATGTATGTGTTTCTCATACAAGCTCTTTGAGGCAAGGGTAACTTCTGACTTGGTCATTGGTATGTTCTCAAGGCCCAAGATAGTGCCTGGTACCTGTCCAGGGGATAACACAAAGTGCTGATTGAGACTACGAGATATGAAGTAAAATTCTGCCTCTGCCACATTCTGTCGGAATAACCTTAAACAAGTTATTTATCTTTTCGAACTTCAGTTTTCCTTTTTTGCTAATAATGATGTTTGTAATACCAGCCTCAAAGATTACTAACGTGAAGATAAAACTAGCTAAACTGCATAGAAACTTCGAAGAGGGCCTCCTTAGGTACTCTATAATTGCTAATTACAATTGCTTTAGTCAATGTTTGTTGAGTGAATGTCGTTTCTACTAAATGTAATAGAAATTATTATTCCTGCATACATTTTTGATCAATCATTTATCATGGTCTTCAACTTTTCTTATTTTGATTTTGCTACTTTTTATTTCTATTTATTTACTGCTATTTTACATTTACTGGGAATGCCACCAATATTTGTGTACATATTTTTATATGGCTTTATGTAATTTTTAAATGAATCTCAAAGATTCTTTATATGCCTTGTGCTCTAGATGCTCCTTGCTGCACATTAATATCCATTCCCCGATTCTTTAGCCATAGAACTCCTGCATAGGGCCACCTGACTAGAGAATGCACTTGTTGGACTTTGTGAATCCAAGTTTTGTTCAATGAGATAGAAGCAAAAATCATGTGTATTGCTTCCTTATCACACCTCTAAAATTTTATCTTTATATACATTTGAGCCCCTTCCATACCCTGCTGGCTAGAAGTGGTGGCAACTGTGGCACACACTTCAACCTAAAGACAGAAGTCATTGAGTGTGTGTGTGTGTGTACGTGTCAGTTGAGCCAATAAAAGTTGTGATAAACTGTATCAGTGAGGGGGGATCCTTGGGTGGCTCAGAGGTTTAGCGCTTGCCTTTGGCCCAGGGCATGATCCTGGGGTCCCAGAATCGGATCCCACATCAGGCTCCCTGAATGGGGCCTGCTTCTCCCTCTGCCTGTGTCTCAGCCTCTCTCTCTCTTTCTCTGTGTCTCTCATGAATAAATAAAATCTTAAAAAAAAACCTATCAGTGAGAAAGGAGAAAAGCAACTTGTACAAATGGATGTTATGTTTTAGAGCCAGCTGTATATTTTAGAAGCACTATGTTGAGTTTACATACAGATGAAATTGTTTGTGAACTGGTTGTTATAGGAAGTATGTCTTCGGCACTCTCCTTTTGATGAGAGTAATCCTGACATAAATGAAAGGAATATCTTTAAATATCAAGGGAGCATGGCCCTCAGCAATAAATTCAATGACCACTAGGGTTTCTGCCATCATGGTCAGAAGTGTGCAAGAATAGTAACACGTTGGACTGGGGGCTTTGCCATGACATGGTCATGATGGATAGATGGAGCTTAATATTGTACTACAAATACCCAGGAAGGCAAGGTGACTCAGGGTTGGATGCTAGTGCAGGCAAACATGTCAATCAGAGCGCATATTAGAACTGGGTTATGTTCTGAATGGCTAGAGCTAGGAAATAGGACCTGAGCATAAGTTGATTCAAACACTTATTTTATCAGTGTCCTCTTGCAGCAAATCAGGACTTAGTCCTGCACCCATAAATACTCCCATGTTGAGCCTATTATGTGTCATCCTCTGAACCCTGTATTTGACATCTGAAATAGTGTTTTGAGCATGCTAGTTTCATTTATAAAGAAAAGTTTCTGGTGAACTCAAACACACTTCCCAAATCATATCCCTGGAGTTCTAACTAGCTTTGGGAAGCATGGTTCTAAGCATTTGCACAGCATTTTATTCATCCTTTCATGGGACAAGTTCTATGTGTTTCCCCAATTTTTCTCATTAGAGAAGTAAGAATCATCATTATTTTGATTATCAGCATGATATTTATCATTTATTGAGTAATGTAACAGCTGTTATATTAATTGTGCTACATTTCTTTCCTTCGTGTTATTTCATTATTAAATAGGCTTATAGGTAGCTATTGATCTCATTCTTATTTTACTGATAGACAATCACTGGTTTAAAAATGTTAACAGACTTGGGGGCGCCAGGGTGTTTCAGTCAGTGAAACGTCTAAGTCTTGATTTTAGCTCAGATCATGATCTCTGGGTCATGGGATTGAGCCCCACATGGAGCTCCGTGCTGAGCATGGAGCCTGCTTGAAATTCTCTCTCTCCCTCTCCCTTGGCCCCTCCCCCCTCCCACTCACATACTCTCTGTCTCTGAAAATTAAATAATAAATAAATAGATAAATAAATAAATAAATAGATAAATAAATAAATAAATAAATAAACTGACATGTCAAATCGCATAGCTTATAGATGGCAGGATAAGAAATTAAACCTATGTATGTCTGCTTGAAAGCCCATGAATTTTCTCTATTATATCCTCACTCTAGTCCTCTAAATTAATTCTTGAATCTGGTAGTGGGTTTTCAAACCCCTTGATGAGTGATGAGTTCATGAGGACTCACCCTTTATGACTGAGAGTAGTGCCCTTATAAAAGAAAACCCAGAGAACCCCCTTGCCCATTCAGCATGTGAGCACACTGTGAGAAGACAGCCATCTCTGAATCAAAAATGAGCTCTCACCAGACACCAAACTTGCCAGCACCTTGGCTTTGGCCTGCTTAGCCCCCAGAACTGTGAGAAATGCATATTTGTTGTTTAAGCCATCCAGTCAATGTCATGGCAGCCCGAATAGACTGAGACAAACAACATATGCTCATCAAATTTGTGATGTTTTTTGCTGTCAAGTTTTTAAAAAGTAAAATCATGAGCAAATTATTAACTATAAAAAAAGGCAATATGTGCATCCTTTTTGTCCATCCATTTCCGCTTAGTGTCCCAAAAGTTTGCCTATTTGAAATTTCCAAATTTCCTAACATTTAAGACTCTTTGTTCTTCCTTGACAAAAATGAAATGAGAATAAAGAAATACTGATCTTCTTTAATATAATCTGAGATCTCATAATTTCTACATTGAAAACACAGGGGTCAATACAATGCTGTCATGCTATTTACTTGAGCACACTAGTCAGAGCCACTGATAGTGAAGTTTACACCAAGAAAGAAAACTTAGATGCAAAATTTAAAATCCCGTAATCTTATTTACCCAAGCAACTGCAAATATCTAGATGTTTTAGTCTTTTCCATAGAGTTAAATGTTTAATTTTAATCCAATATTTGACAGTTTGAAGATTGGTTGATTTAACATATGTTTGACTTAGCTAACACTTATTTTTCTCTCTCTGCCATATAAGAAGCTACAAATCTTGAAATCATCCATAGGAATAGAACACATATGAAGAATTTATTCATCATGAATTTAAGTAACTGGTGAAAGGCAAACTGTTTATTTAGAAACATAGTTTTCATATATAAATAATTTTGCTATTAAGAGAAAGGCCAGGCAGCCTAGCAGCTACTATTGAACACTCAAATTTTAAGTCAGATATCCTGGTTCTGAATTCCTACTTCTTTCTCATAAGTTAATTGTGACGATTAACTAAAAAATGTGTGTGCTATGGGGGGGCATGTACAGTGCTTAGCATAGTGCCAGGCACACAATCATCTCTCAAAAAAAACTGTAGATTGCTATTATTTTCAACAACTGTGTAAATAAGTGAATTGCAAAGTCATTTATAAAATGTGTGTTGTGCTACAGAATCATCTTGTGAATAAATGTTTATCTATCCAAGAAGGAGATTTAGTCCTAGGTACAAAAGTACTGTTACTTTGTTTGTCATTAAGTTCAAAGTGTCAATAGAAAAGATTTTTCTGCTATTCAACTAATAACTGGCTGACATTGGCCTTTTGAGACTTGTAATAGCAATACAAGTTTAGTACTTCAAATTTCCCAAGTACTTCCCTATACACAATCTCATCCAAATATCATGTCTGCTCTAAAGATAGGCTGATCCAAAATGTATTAGCATTCGATTTCACAGATAAAGAAAGCTGAGCTGCCGAGAGAGTAAATAAGTTGCCAGGAGCTACAGAATTAGAAAGTGATCAGTTTAAGACTCAGCTGGGATCTTTAGCTTCAAGTTAAATATCCGTTTTTTTTTTTTTTCTTTTTCCTTTCTACTCTGTCTCTAAGTTTCAGTATTCCATTTAACTTTTTAATTTTTTTCTTTTTTTTCCATTTAACTTTTTTAAAAGTTAAGTAATCTTTTTCAAATCGTTAGCTTTAAAATTAATTGGATTGCTTTAGTAAACATATGGGTAAAATAAAATGGGTCAGTTTACGATGCTTATGATCCAAGTATTAATATCAAGCGTGATCTTGCAATTAATAGTAAGAGAAAAAAATCAGTTCATAATCTCCATGTGTAAGAATAAAACAACAAATCCTGTTATTGCAAGAAAAATGAATCTCATGCTTTCATCAGGGAAAACAAAAAACAGGAAAAGAGTCAAAAAGATTGGTAAACAGACTTCAAATGTCTCATACACAACAGGAGACAACTTTAACCTATATTTTACACAATTGCTTCACACAGGTCTTGGGGATAGTAAAAACAGTGGGAGTAGCAAACAGTAATTTCTTTAGCTCTTTTCATTGTTGCATTTTAACATATGTTGTTATAAGACACCTCGATTTCCTTTTATTTGGAAAGATTCTTTGTGTTGGAACAATACAATTATCAACAGCAAAGAAGACGTTTTCTATTGACGATAATAATGTGGGCAATTTACTGTATCTATACTTCTCTTTACAATACAGTATCATCATAAAGGATAATAAGAGGTATAATAAGCAATTGTAGGCCTTTGTGAATAACTGCCAGTTGGACAATGCTGAAGCTTTGAGCTTACCAATATATAGAAAAAAAGGACATCATTCAACTATTATTAAACTCTTCCATGAAATAAAATTAAAAAAAATAAAATTAATCACACAATTTTCTAACCCAAAATGATACAATTTCAACAGGAAGTATAGGTTTCCAATAAATGGGTCTATCAGAAGGTCAGAATAGTCTGCAGGCAAGCTAAAAATGTCACATCAGAGAGTTTTACATTGGGATATAAGTTGGGAGCTCCAAGATGTCATTACCTTATGCAAACACTGTTGTCATTAAACAAATTATATTTTCAGGTACATTTAGCAATGGTGACTAGCTTCAAAGGCTAATAAAACGCAGAAAAACTTGTATTTGATGTTCTGTTAGGATGTTAACTCAGAGTCAGTCCTGAAATTTGCAAAATTAGTTTCATACACTTACTAATGATGATAATAAGTTCATCTGCTGAATTAGGCTGCGGTGTACATAAACATGCAGTAGGTTAGAAAGTTGTAAGATTGATCATTTTTATAAAGGCAATGACAGACTCATGGAACTGGGAAAGAGAATTAAAAGGAGCAAAAAATGAGTAATTGGCAGAATTGATCAAGATAAATAATTATCAATTTTAGGATTCTGAAATAATTTAACCCAAGAACTTTTGCAGCAGTCTCTCTTTTCTACATCGGGAGCTCTCTACTCACAGAAATGGCAGCTTTAATTTGAAGAGGAAAATGACTTGGTCATTTCATTAAGTCTGCAAATAAATGATCACATAACTTCAGATGAGTATTGTTATCTGTTCCCCAAAAGTAAATTTCTTTACTAAGTGCCGCTTAGCAGCTTTCCCACTTGCCACATTTTCCCTTCAGCTACAAAATTTCTCTCCAACTATTTAAATATAGGTGAGTTGCTCATGGGTTTCAAAAGCTTTCTGACTTTTACCCTTATCAAATCTTAGAAAAACATTTCACCTATGGATTGGTTCAAAGGGGCCAAAGTCATCTGAAATAACTTCAATTTCATATTCATATTTCTTCCTTTGAAATTATGATGAATAATAGTACTTCATATATTGAGATAAGGACACATCATGGCAAAATCCATGTTGTTTCAGTTGGTAAGTGGAAACTTTCAATGTTTAATTTGCTGGGGAAACTCAACGAGACTCTCCTCTGAGTCCATAGTCTCAAAATAAAATTTCCTTGGTTAGTCTTATTGGCTCCTTGCCATATTCTACATTGCCTTATTTTCAGTTTCCTTAAGCTCATAAAAAGTGCCTCTGCTCCCACCTCCTTTAGCCGAGAACCCATATTCCCTTGAGAAGAATATCTCTGATAAAATGACTACGTCTTTTTCTTCCACCAAATCAAACTCTTCATACATCTCTACATTACACATTCCATTCTCCTTTCTCCATTTTTCGGAGGAAAGAGTTCTACTAACCTGCAATTAATCTTGAAACCATGCCAGTCCTCTACTGTGGTTGCCCAGCAAAAATTGCTTTTCCTTTGTTTCTTCCTTGGCTGAAAGCATTTTCAATAGGCTCTCTTCAATATTGCCTAGTTTCTCAATTTTTAACCACCTCTCTTCTTCTTTGCCAAACTTCTCAAAGGAGTATTACTCATCGTCTCCATTTCTAAACTTCTAATTGACTCATAAATTCTTTTCATCATAGTTATTCTCCTTCCATTATATTTTATTGAAACTGTCTTTGCAAACATTTCCAGTGACCTAATTGCAAATCTAATCACCTCATATTAGACAAAATCTTTTATGTCTTCATGGAACATTTGATACTGCTGGTTACCTCCAATCTCCACACTTAAAACTCTGTCTCTCTTTCTCTATTGCTTTTTTGTTTCATTAACTATTGACTCAGTTGATTTTTACATCTCTCATTGTTTCTTCCCAGACTTGTATTTGCTTTTTAGGGTAGGTTCTATCTTTGCCTTTATCTATTCTTTTTCCCATGTTTCCATTCATTTCCATGGACTTCACAAAGTACCGGTTCTTATCCCAACTCAAGAAATCTTTGTGATGATTTCATGGTGAAATGTATTTAATGCAATGGCCAAAGTCCATAGTCCTGTAAGTCCCCCAAACATGAGCTTGGTACCTCTAGCTCTTCTCACCATTATCCTTCTGAATGCAAATGATACTTGATTTGCCAGTGTAAATTCTTTATTTTTTCCTTATGAAATTAGACTTCAGGGATAAGGCTGGTTATAAATGCAATAAAATGAAATGCTAATTTCCCTAAGAAAATTCTCATTGAAAGTTGGTAAATTCATTGCTTGGAATAAACAAACATTGAATAAAAGCAATATAAAAATATATAGTTCAAAAAAATATAGTTCAACCTACAATTCAATGTACCAGTATTTTTATGTATAATGCAATCATGTAGAAAAGCTTTTAAAATAAGTACACCTTTATAGTCAGTGAAAATTAGTCTGTCAATTGAGTTTTTACTGTAACTTGTAAATAATCCATTTTGTCTCATTTAATGAAATAATTTTAAAAGTATGTCGGTTTCTGCTAAAGGAGAACACATTGTTAGGAAGTAATCTATTCTTCCTTGCATTTCCCTTTATTGTACATTTTTGTGTATGTGTGTGTGTGTGTGTGTGTGTGTGTGGTTTCCCAATTTTAAGCAGTAACAAAAATACTTTGCAAGAAAGAGAGGCTTTATTGTATTTTCTGTGTCTAAATAACCTGAACTCACCTTTTTATGACAATAGCCTGGAAAATGTATTCAACATTACCAATAAAATCTACCTCTGTGAGGCTATTTGAAGAGGCATAAAATGACAGCAAATTTTTATTGTGTGTGTGTGTGTGTGTGTGTGTATATAAAATACTGTTTTATTCTTTCATTTGTATTATTTTCCATTACTAAAATAACAGAAGAAATGCTGGTCATGGTAATACCTCTCTTCTACACAGTTTAATATTTTCTGACACTAGTCCCTTGTTTCTTTCAAAAAATCATACTGATTAAAAAAAATTGAACTATAAACATAATACTTTGGTTATCATATACATATTTTACCTTTAACTTTTGGAGGTACCACTGGTCTGAAAAATTGGAAATGTGGTCACATTTCTTCTCTCCTTAAAAACTCTTATTTGGTTCACTGTTGCCTATAGGAAGAAGCCCAGGCTTCCCCAACTCTGATCTCCCTGTCTCTGCAGTCTACTCCCCATCCCTTCTCATGCCTGCTTCCATTCTTATCCTCCAAGTCCATCTGGTAAGCTCTTTTTAAAGTCACCCTTCAAATTCTAGGTAATTTTTTTTTCTCTAGAAATATTCTGAAATTTATTGAGATACAATTGACAAATAATGTTGTATAAGTTTAAGGTATGCAATGTAGCGATTTGATATGTGTACGTGTTTTTGAATGTTTGCCATAACATCAGGTTAGTTAATACATCCATCACCTCACATAATTATCATTTTTTAGTTGTTGGTAGTGGAAAAATTTAATATCTACTGTCTTAGCAAATATTAAGTATACAATACAATATCATTAACTATAGTTACCATGTGTACATAAGATCCCCAATCTTATTTCTTATAACTGAGTTTCTACCTTTTGACAAGCTTCTCTCCATTTCTCCCATACCTTCGGCCCGGAAAACCACCAATCTACTCCATTTCTATGAGTTCAACATTTTTAGGTTCTACATTTAAGTAAGGTCATACAGTATTTCTTTGTCTTACTTATATCATTTAGTGTAATGTCTCAAAATTCACCTAGGCTGTTGCAAATGACAAAATTTCTCTAGAAAAATTTTTATTATACAATCTGCTTTTCCTCTATGCCCATACAATTAATTACTCTTTTTTTGGAATATTAAAAAACCTTGGGGTGCCTGGGTGACTCAGTTGGTTAAGTGCCTGCCTTCAGCTCGGGTCATGATCCCAGGAGCCTGCTTCTCCTTCTCCCTCTGCCCCTTCTCCTGCTCATGCTCTCTCTTGCTCACTCTATCTCAAATAAATAAATAAAATCTTTAAAAAAAATAACCTTGTACTTACTTTTATTTTCACATTAGTCATATTGTATTAAAAATTAATTTCTTATAGTGGTAAACTGTACATAACATAAAATTTACTGTTTTAATCAATTTTATATGTAGAGTTTAGTGACATTAAATATGTTTCCTGTATTTGAGAAAACTACTGATTCATTAAATATCTGAATTTTGTTAATATATTTATACCTAGTACTTAACTCAATGCCTGCCAAATGGATAATGCCCAATAAATGTTTGCTGAATTGAGGTATCATGATCAAAATCACACATCAGCTAATTATGTCAATTAACAGCTCTACTCCACTCTAACCTAAGACTTTACAAAAGAAAGGAAAAAAAAAAAAGAATATACTTTCAGTAGTTTTCACTTTACCAAAACAAAACAAAACAAAAATAAACCAAAATAAAACCTTCAATGCTTTCTCATTTCATAAAGTATGGATTCTACACCTTAGTCATGGCATTCAGGGCCCTCTGAAATCTGAGTCTGTCTGCCCCATCTCTCCACCTTCCACTCCCATACCTCTTCACATCCAAATCCTTACTGACACAACCATCTTTTACTCTTGAAACAGCCAATTTCAGGGTTTTTTTTTTTTTTTAGGTTTTTGTTTTTGACCATATTGTCTCCTCAGTCTGAAATGTTTTCCCCCAGTTTTAAAGCCAAATTGATGGGGGAACAGAGGACTAGCTGAGGACAGAGCACATTGACAAGTCCTTGAAACAGGGAGAATGACCGTCTTCTATGGACTCAACTGCCTCAATGTTCATACTTTGCTAAGGGCAGAAGGCAGTCCTAGCCCAATCCCCAGAGGAGCCTGTGAGTCAACTTTAACATATAAAAATTCCTTTAGAAATTTCCTTTATCTCTAAACCCCCAAGACATGTGTTGGCAATCATCCTTCAAGCACATGGCCCACCGATACACATCTGAAGGGTCTCATGACTCAGGTTTTATTAGATGGTAATAAATGACCTTGTCCCAAAAATAGCTATTTCCTCAAGGCCCTGGAAACCTTCCAAAGTTCCTTAGATAGTACGCGATCCTCAAACCCCTCCCAACTCCCAGGTATATAATCAGCCACCTTTGACAGGCCCAGGGCAGCAGCTCTTAGTGCCCATGGGTCCTGTCACCAGGCTTTAATAAAACCACCATTTTGCACCAAAGATGTCTCAAGAATTTTTTCTTGGTCGTTGGCTCTGGACCTCACCTATATTCCAAAACTTCATCAAAATCATGATGAAGGGAAAACTAGGGAAAACCCTAGTTGTCCTTCTAAGGTGAGCCTTCTCTGACCCTTTAGTTGAGAGTAAATTCCCTTCTCCTCTCTGTATTTTGGGCCTCTATTTTTCATTTATTTAGTTTTGCACTAAGTTGTATCTTACTTACATTTATATATTCATCTTCATCACTTGAGGGCAAATTAGATGAATTTGCATAATATTTCATTTATCATTTTATTTTTTCCTACTCTTCCTCTCAGAGACTCTGAATTCTCTGCACTTCGTGGTTACTCAATAATTTTATTTGGAAAGAACAAACACCTTGTTCATTTGATGCATATAAACAATGCATTGTTGTTTATTGAGCATGCTAAGGTTATTTAAACTTGAATACTAAGGAAAGAACAAAGGAATGATGTGAAAACACTGGTTAGAATAAATGCTAAACAATGAAATTTGACAAATACATGTTAATCATGAGGTTCATATCATTGTAGTGAATACAATAAATACAAATGAACAAGATGCAGTCCATTTTCTCAGGGAACTAACAACCTAGACCTAGACAGATATATAATTAACCCTGATAGTTGTTGAACAGTCATAATAAATACTGAAGCAATGAGCTCTAGCAATTTGAACTAAGGAGTGCTGACTGTTGGCAAGGAATCATAAAATGTTTTATTAAAAAGGTAATGTCTGAACTTCAGTTTAAATGGGAAAATATGATTTCAATGGGCGAATTAGGATTGTGGAAGCATTCCAAGAGAGACATTTGCATAAGTAAGATGCAGGGAAAATGTTGGCTGATTTCAAAAACAATGAAAATAGTTATGTTAATAAGACTTTAGAATGACTCAGTCAGGGCAGTAGGGGTAGTAGTACTTAGAGCTAGATTTGTAGGTTAGGACCATTGAAGAGGTTTTTGTTATATGATTATATTATTAACACATGTTAATACAATATATTATTATGTTGTTAATATATTAATATGGTATTCATCGCATATAGGTATATACTACATGTTGGAATCCATTATGAGAAATAATCACTATGATTAGAGCTTTGTTTAGCAGGTTTAACCTTGGAGAATTATATAGCAGAGAGGGATTGGAAACAAAAATAAACGAAAACCTGCTGTAATATTCCAAGTGAGAATTAATGAAGACCTGAACTATAGTGGCTTTAATGTATACACACACAAAAAAGAGAGTAAATGGATGGGGGGGGGGGTGTTGATTACAGACATGGTTAAATGTAAATATTAGAACTGCCTAAATACAGAGAGTTAACACAAATTCAGAGATAAGAACATTTTGTAGTAGGAGAGAATGGCACATTAGGAGAAATGACCTTTTTGGGCTCGCCTGTAAAATAACAGTAGTATCAAACTTCCAGGATCATTCTGCTGATATATATATATATATATATATATATATATATATATATATATATATATGTATGTATTTAGCACAGTGCCTTAGAATTTAAAGCACTCAGTAAATATTACCTATTGTTAATGTTAACTCATCAACAGAATCATCTAGTCATGGGAAATGTCATCTAACTCTAAAATATCTTTATAATTTTGTTTATGATATAATGAAGAGTTATTAAAAACACAAATACAACAGAAATATATAGTACATATACTTACAAACAGCAGAGACAACCAATAATGACAGTTTGGTATTTATACTCAAAATTTTTTCTAGTCCTACAATAATGTAAGATTTTATTTATTTATTTATTCATGGGAGACACAGAGAGAGAGGCAGAGACAAAGGCAGAGGGAGAAGCAGACTCCATGCAGGGAGCCGGATCTGGGACTTGATCCTAGGACTCCGGGATCATGCCCTGAGCTGAAGGCGGAGGCTCAACCGCTGAGCCACCCAGGCGTTCCTTATTACTTGTATTTGTACAAGACATTGGGATCAGTCTGTGGAATTGTTTTCTTTTTGTAAAAGAATGTTTTGGAGCTCTTTCCAAATTAGAACATATAGCTGCCTCATATTCTTTCAAATAAGGTTACTTCTTTCATTGTGTTAATGGGTCATAGGGAATCCATGGGGCTACCTGGAAAAACTAGGTGGAGTTCAGGCCCACCAGTGCATATGGTGCCTTTGTGTAAATTAGAAAACTCGCTCCCTGTAGGCGATGACAGACACACAGGTGCATATCTTGATTTAGTGAACCCTAAGCAAGATTTCATTCTCTCCGCTTTGCCCTGTGCTAGATACCATGGCAGAGAACAATCTCTACAACCATTAGCAAAGCTGTGGGGAAATGCCAAACCAACGTTTAAAATCTTTTGTGAAGCTCAGAAGAAAACATGAACTTTGAGTTACAGATTTTGCCATTTTTTTCTCCCACAGAAGTCACGGTTGTAGCCTTGGGTGTATGAGAAATAGATGAAGCCTCTTCTGAAGACTTTATATAAAGGAAAGGTATTAAAGGGTGATAACTCCAAAACATGTGTGAGAATGGGACAAGATGAGACAGAGAGAGACAGAAATAGGGAGAAATACACAAACAGACACAGAAAGAGAATCATGATATATAGATGATAAAATAAAGTCTATTAACGTAATACAATGATGATAGAATAAACTATCTTCTCAGATTCTACACATGCATATATATGTATGAATATATTGGCATCACTTGCAGTCTAAACCTCTGCTCTCTGATTTCTTCATTCTGAATTTTGGAACTGAAATAATTCAGGAATATGTTTGGATAAATTCCTTGCTATCTCAACAGTTATTATCACTACCAGAAATTCGGGAATCAAATAGATTCTGATACTATAGTATAATAACTTGTCAAGCTTGCTATATGAACTCAAGGAATGCATAGTTTGAATTATAAGGGACATTTGTAAGTACATTTTCATTTTAATTTAAAATTAAAATCTGAAGCATCAAATGAAATTTTCCCCAAACCCTGCTCATTCAGCCATCTGCAGAATTTTGTTCTAGTACCTGATTGTGTTTGTCTGTTACATATTCTTGTTTGATTATTAAGAATGTGTTCTTAAATAGTTCTTTTTTTTTCTATTAAAAATGCCCTTTATTTTCTAAAACATTTGCTTCAATTACTCCCTCTAATATTCAAATTTTATCTAGTTCCCCTTTCTAAATTTGACAAGAGTTTAAATTTTTCTAAACGTTTTTGTCAGATTTCTAAATATATTTTATCAACAATACACAATGCCTTGCTTATAGATTTTTTGTACCAATTGTTATCTAAGAATTCAAATTGCAAGTGTGTTCTGATTCCTCTTTTTTTTTTATTTTTATAATGAAATGCGAGTTTCATTATGAACTAAGAGTTGGGCTTTCTCCATGCACTCTCTCTCAAGATCATTAATTATTTATAAACAATCGTTAGGAAACTAAGGGAACTTCCCTAACCCCTTCCTCAACCTTGGATATGTGACTTCCTAAATAGGGATTCTGGTTAAGCCACCTGGAATTTGATAAAAATCAAGAACAAAAAGAAAAAATATTAGAGTTAATAATGAGCACACAATTACTTTCTTCTTATGCAAATGATGTAAAACAAAACAAAAAGCATTCAAAGGGCTGCAGTAATTGTAGAATAATGTTCATGACTTAAAATATATTTAATCTACCACAAGCAATCAAGTGGACAGTGCCACCTACAATAATTGACTACAATAAAATTTGAGGCTAAAATATTTAAGATGATTGTCAAAGGTCGTTCCTCCACTTTAGTTCTCTCAACCATTGTTCTTCCATATCTAATTGAACTATTCCGTTGCCATTACTGAAGCAAATTCTCAGAGCCTTACTCGAACTTGAAGTATCTTTTTATTTCGGGGTACATAATTTTGCCAAGGGGTCTCACCACACCTTTGTCTATGATAAATAGAAGATTTATTACTGCATGGTAAGCAAGGCTTCTACAGTAGTAGTTGCCGAAGTTTTTTGTTTCTTTACTCTTATCAATAAAATATTTTGAGGGATGTACCCAAAATAAGTGTACTTTTAAACATACATGAAAATCAAAATTAACAATGATAAAACATAAAATAAATAAGCATTTAGTATTTTCCTTTTGGACATTCCAGGAATGTATACACTTGCTTTATTGGTAAAACCTGTTATTTTTTTTAAAAAAAGACTGAGTTCTTCCTGTCATTATCTATTATTTGAGAAGTTTTCTTCTACTATAATGATTAAGATGTATCAATCTTTTATTTCCCTTTGGTTTATTTATTTATTTATTTTATCTATCTATCATCTATCTATCTATCTATCTATCTATCTATCTATCTATAGCCATCAAGTTTGCTAAGATGATCTGGTCACCAAAAATCTTTGTCTATTTTTTTTAAACCGTTGTGCCACCATTTATGCTTTTAACACTGCTAGCATTTAGCTCACATGGAATTCATTTTTCTTGTATTTAAAAGACCATTTTTTCTAAGGTTTAAATTGTTAAACTTAGAACAAAGGGAAACTTTAAACTTGTTTAATTGGTCTAGCTTATTTTAAATAACAAGGTAATTTATACTAGACAAGATTTTTATCATGGTTTAAAAATGTGTATTTGTGTGTACAATGTAAATTCAAATATTATTTTAATAAGGATGCCTTGATAGTATTTACAATTAATAGCATTAGCTTCTCACATATTTAATTATTTAAAACTAAGATTTTATAGGATTATTTTAATATGTCTACTACTAGCAATAGCAATATTTATATCACTGAAATAAATTTCTGGAGAAAAAGATAGCCTTATAAGTAAATGGGAGAGAAAGAGAGAGAGAGAGAGAGAGAGAGAGAGAGAGACAGACAGACATCGGGCTATTTTGGTGGCCTACACAAATTATTTTTCATGTATTTTATATCTTTTTAATGTATTATTTTATCTATCTATGTATCTCTATATATCTGATCTAATGGCCCTAGTTCATTTGTGTACTAATAACCAAAAGGTAAATTTTTCTAAAGAAAAAAATAACTCTTTAAATCTGGTAATAAAGATGGTTATTATACTTTAGTCAGGAATGAGAGCAAGAGAAGTGGATTAATGATGCCACTAAACATGGGCATGATGCTTTTAGAAGATAAGAATAATAACCTTAAGGGAAGTATATTTATATCTCCAAGGAGTTAATTTCATTTGTGACATTTTCTAAGTTTACCAGATATTTGACATGTTTTCCAATTTTGAAGCTGTGTTGTACTTTTTGAAAGGACAAGTATTCTGACTGCAATCTTTCTAAGCCCCTTTGTTGCTAGTTCTTGGTGATTTTCTTTTCATCTCTTAGTGACAGATCTGAATCACCAGAAATCAGAAAATATGACTCTGGCAACTAGTTTCAACAGACCTTGTTCAGTGGCATATACAGAATGTCATTTATTTTTTGTGACAGTTTTAATAAAAGTGATGTGAAACACAAGGGCTATAATGTTAGTGATATTGCACCTCAAAAGAGGAGAAAGTTTGGTATGTTACCTCCTGATTAGCAGCAGCTAGTTCTTCTTCCAGTGCAGAGACTCTTTCTAAAGAAACCCTCAGTCGCTCCCTTACCTAGAAGAAAAACCAAAATATGTGCAGTAATGTACATCCCATACATGTTAAACTGTGCTGAGCCCATCAACATCATTATCAGAGACAGTCACATTTGGCAAATTATTAAAGTCTTTAGAGCCCGAAGTGCTCATTAATACTATGAATACATTGTCACCTTATAGCATCACTATATCAAGGGATTTCCTTATAAGCAAGTCATTTTAGTGTTCCAAAGGCAGAATTTCCAATGGGGTTGGAGATAGACCTGCTTGTTCTTAATTCTCACTCATAGTAAGTAGAGGCAAGTTCAAAAGCAGATTATGAATTCATCTGTAAAATAGACTTACTGATGAGACATAGGCAAAAAAAGTTCTACTTTTAAAAAAATAATACATGAGCTTCATTTGGCATGAATAACTTCATAAAGGATTCTCAGAACCCAAAAAATGTTGTCCATTGCTCATACATTTTGTATTAGTAAGAGGTCTATATTGTTACTGAGGGATTGGAAAGTATTGCTTACTCTGGAATTCCTAACTAGCTTCCTCATACCAAAGGTTAAGCCAATATATTTTGTAGAACCAAAAACTCTGCACATTTGTTTGAAGGTAATTATGATCTGAAAATAATTGTGATTTGCAAATGTTTCATACATAAATGAAACTCAAAGTAGTTTTTTTAATTCTTGCTTTCTTAGAACTTCTAAAATAAAAAAAAAAGTTCTAAAATTGATTTAGTTATTATATGTTCAAATCTTTAGATATGTTGTATATTACATTTATTTTTATTTAAAAAGACGTATTTTTTTATCGTGTAAGAAATTTAAGAAATTCAGAAGAAGAAATTTGACTGAATTAAAATGAATGTCTACTGCAGCTTAACTCTCCTTAGAAAAGAATCAACAAAATTCATAGCTTCAAACTGAGATGTAATCCATGGTGATTTTTTGATTATTAGTTAACAATGATTTTTTTTTCACATGGGAATGTTACAGTATTTGTGCAGTTAACATGTATTTTAATATAATATTGTATTTTTATAAATTCTAATTGTATTAATTCATTGATAGTATAGTTTAATGAATCACAGTTTCCTTTTAAAAAATAAGATTTAACTGAAAATATAATATATAGGTTAAGTAATACAGTTTAATAAATTAATTATTACTAAATAATATAGGTTAAATATATAAAATGTATTTTAAAAACTTACATAACAATTTTAATGTTGAATTATAACATTATTTTCCAATTAGTAAACAGACAATAAAGCCAAAATATATATTATTAATTAATTAAAAATTAATATCCTATTAATCTAGAATCTAATTAGAAAATTTATTAAAAATCTCAAACATATTCTTTTGCTGTACAATGAAAACTGATACATATTCAGGTGGCTGGGTGTACTTAACTGCTGAAATATATCTTGAAGAAGAAAGAATAACTGTCTAAGAGGAGTTTAATATTAATTATACTTAGTTATACTTAAATTCTCTGAAAATTAGTAACATATTAATTGATATTTGATATCAAAGATAATTACACAGGATCTTTTCTGATATTTAGGCGTGCTAGATGGACTGCCAGGTACCAGTGCTGTTAGACAAATAATTGTTCATTAAAATGCATGAAACTAATGCTCATTAATAACTGAACAAGAGCTACTTGAAAGGAAATCTTTGATGATTTGACCTGGGGAATACTTTTTTAGGAGCAGCTGGAATAGATGCAAAAGCAGCAAATATCTTGAAGGCTAAAAATAAGGATTGCTGATATGCGGAATGCAGGTATCAATAAAAAATCTTAGTAGATATGCTTGATATTTAACAGGGATGTTGTAAAGTTTTATGCCCACTTCCTAAAATACCAACTAAAAAATATGGGTGTTTTGAGTGAGAAAGGTCTAAGAATCCTAGTGGATGAGAAGAGCAATATGAACCACTCTACTTAACGATCTCACCGTATGCGACACTGATCAGATCACATTTAGGTTGCTGTGAAGAGGTAAAGGTGTCCTATTTTAAGATATACTGATACATTGGAATGTTTCTAAAAGAGTCATTCAAACCATATAAAAAATGGTTAAAACCAGGCTATTTGTAGGTTAAAATATCTTTCTGACTCTGCTAAACTGATAATCATAGAAATTGTTCTAAACTGGTTCCTATTTACCACAAGTTAAGTATTTTTATTCTCATGATATTGAGCCTCCAATGAGTAAAAATCATTAAGCTCATAAAGCAATTTGAAAATAGAATCACCCTTCAATAAATTTAGAGTGGTATCTACAGCTTGAGATTATATTACCCACAAAGTGATGAACCTAAAGCTGTCTTTACAAGAAAATAATTTCTGAATATATTTTGAACTAACTATAAATGTAAAAACTGGTGCTGTAATTATCAATACCGTATGATACCAGTGCTTTATTTATATGAGGATAAATTATAATTATTATAAATAATTATTATTTAGTGGTCTCGTGGAACTATCTAGATATGATTGATATGCCATGACAAATTATAATTTTAATTTTTTTCCTAAATATAAGAACACAATTGATAGCTTTAGCTCTCTACCTTTTCTGATTTTTTTTTTTTACTATTTAACCACGTTCAATTAATCTATTGTCTGTGCAGTCCTTAAGTTTAATATATATCGTTATTTATAGAGCTATAGTATAAGCTCCAAAATATTTATGTACACCTGGAATTTTTTATTTCTAATTTCATCTGTTACATCAGTTTTCTTCATAATGTATATTTCTTCAAAATAGTTCAAAAATCTTTTCCCCTAAAGCTGGTCCAAGGCTACTTACATTTTATCCCTGAGGATTTAAAACAAAATAAGTCCCTAAAACTAACAAATGCATCTCAGGATAAAGAGGAACTCTGGTGGAAGAAGCATACATTCCAAATTAAAAGTAAGGTGGTTTCATTTTGGAATGATCATTCCCATAGTAGAAAACATTGTAAAGAAATCTCCTTAGACCAGAAGTTCAAATCCAGTTTTGGCAGTGTGATAGCCAATCATAAAAATATATAATATATGTGGAGTGCATATGTATTTACTGGGCTGTTTTCTTTTTCTTTTTCTTTTTCTTTTTCTTTTTTTTTTTTTTTTTTTTGCTTATATTCCCCAGGCATATCCAATATGTCTTTTAAAGAAAAAAAAATAGTCAATGAAATCTGAATGATTGCAAAACACATGTATATCTCTCATTTCCTCCAGCCCATGAAATTGATAAACCTATTGGAGAGTGATGTCAAAATTGCTGTTGGTCTTAGCTAATTGTGGAAATTTGATCCTCCATTTCAGTGGATATATGAATAAGGACATTAATAATGAAGATTGCTAGTCATTGTGATTGTCCACATCTATGCTCAATTTTTTACACTTTATTAGTTCTTCATGTGTAACTTTACCGTCTATGGTAAAGTTGGTAGTGTCTTGTCCTCAAGACATGGTTAATTGCATCTTATTCTAATCATCTCTATATATTATAACATGATATCCATAGTAGTTAAATTTGAATGTTGTGATTTGTCCCCACCTTCCCTATCCTCTTGAGTAGCTGTGAGGTCTTCTTAGGGAAACTGTCTATGAAGGCACAGATTAATCCCTCAATAAATAAATAAAGTGTTATTTAAAACAAACATGTGGATCAAAAGTGATTCCAATAATTATACTTAGTTCGAAAGCTTTATCAAATGCTGAAATTTACTCACATTAATAGTAATATTCATTAACATTTAATGAGCACTTGACATATGCTAAGTACTGGCTAGGAGTTTTGATGTCAGATTTCATTTAATACTCATGACAATTCTCTGAGGTAAGTACTATTACTCTATTCACTCAAAAGAAGAGGAAACAGATGCATAGAGAAGTTAAGTCACTTGTCCATATCTGTCCAACTACAGAATCCAAGCTCATAATACTTTTTCTTTAGATTGTCTGCACTACTTAGCTGATAATCAGTTCATTTGCCCTGAACTCACCAATGTCCATGGCACTTCTAGTAAGTTAGTAAATACGATTATACCCTAGAGTCAAGAGTGTAAAATGCTTCATTTGGTTATGCTAAACTCAATGTCTACAATAAATTATTTCTAGATTCTCAGTTAAGCAACAACTGTTTTCTTCTTAAATGTACTCACATTCATCAGGTTATTTGTCTTGAATGTTGTTTATTGCTTTACAACCATTCTTTCATAAAAGTATCACTCAAGTGATGTGGGAATGTTTATAGGGAAATCTAAAATCATACATCCTCAAGTATTTTCATTCAAGCCATTTAAAACTATTACCTTTTCTCTGGAAAGGCCATGCTCTTTTACATATTTATCTTGGTGCTCAGAGTTATCTTTATGACTATGCTTTAAAAACTCCTACACATTCTTTAATATTCAGACCAAATGTCATTCCCTCTGTGAAGACATTCTTAAATTTTTCATCACTCTCTCAAGCGGACTTAGTCACAACCTTTTCTGCTATTCCATATTGCATTGTACATATTGTTTCTTAACACTACTTGTTATTAACATATGAATCTCTAGCACTAACTTTGAACTCCTTGGTTGTAAGGAGAATATCATCTATTTTTGTGTGGCCAAGTAACTGTTCCTACAGATAATAGATATTCCATAAATATAAAGTCTTCCAAATTCTTAGCAATGTTCTTTTGTAATAAGAAAGGGAATATGAAGCTAAGTGTTAAATATATTGATTTGATGTTATATTTATCAAGGATCTTTATATGATATCAATTTCTGTTTTATTCAAAATTATTCATAAACTACTTGGATCTTCCAGCTAAAATGGAAAAATAAGCTACAATTTCTACTCAATAATCTGGAATATAGAATTATAGTTATCCTTTTGCACATACTTCCCATAATCCCCTGCTTTAAGAACATCTGAAAGACCAATGATAAAAGTATATATGTACATAAATATTAACTGGAGCACAAGTGTCTGCATGCTCAAAACCTAGATATAACTGAGTACTAAGCCCTCATTTGGAGTTTAGTACTCAGAACTTGTCAGGTATTTCTAATAAAGTGCCCCAATTCCCGCTCTACAAAATCTTAAAGCTTTATTAATTTTTAAAAAGTTAATTCTTTAACATTTCACAAAATTAAAATCATGTCATAAGCCTTACTAAACTCGAGAGGATTTATCATCATATTGGCTTATTTATGTCAGTAGAAGTTATTTGAGTTACAGCTAAGAGAAGCTTACCGCTACTTTTAAAAAGACCTACGGCAGGTTTTCCACTAATATCTTATGCTGTTCTATGTGGAGACTCTTCAAAATGTATATTCACAGCTAAGATATTAGAGATCTAAAAAAAATGCATGCTTCTAATATAAATCCCCAAAGGTTAGAGTACATCCAATGTATACCTAAGATACGTTAAATTGTCAGTTAGCAGTCTTGGGTTGGCACCTAGACATGCATTTCACAGAAGGGCTGGAAGTACAGAAAGAGAGAGGAAGAGAGCGGGAGACTGAATGACAATATTAAATTTCAAATGGCCATCTGGACTGGGACCATAAAGCACCATAATAAAAGCATAACTTGATAAGCCATAGATTCAGTGGCAATAAAAAAAACATGGTTATGAGTATTACCAACATACACACAATAATCCAGTTGCATTTAAAAAATGATATTCCTAGAATTCGAATGTGTTTCTCTGTACTGATTTACGTCAGGAATCAGCTGAGTCATTGGATGAAGACAAGGAGCTTGATGCTGATGACAAAAGCACAGTTAAGCCTGAAATCCTTTGCCAATACTAGAACTTTTTAAAAATCAGTAGATAAAGTTTATTTTATTTTTTTTTACACTTCAGCTTGACTGAGGTATAATTGACACATAAGATTGGAAAATCCTTTATCAATACTATACCTTTTCATCCAAGGCCTTGTGGTGCTCAAACAAAGATTTCAGTGCCTTGAGAACCTCAACTTCACTGGATACCCCTGAGGGGGACTGGGCTTGCCGTTTTACCACTGTCATTCTGAGTGACCTTTCATGTCGTGACACGAGGCATTCCAAGTGCTCCAGTAACAGCTATTGGGTTTAAGAGAAAATGTAATTACCCCAAATGTAATTACCTTACGAATACAAGTTACTAATACGCATGACTTCTACCTTAAAAGATTGCAGATTTGCAAAGCAGCTAATGATAACCTCAGATTTTTAACACAGGTAGCAGCAAAGAAGCACAGATCTGATTCTAAATCAGGGTTCATAAATTACATTAAAGTAAGTAGCATTTCTATCATATAACAAATTACTCATTTAAGAAATGTAAATTATTCATTCTTTTAGAAAATTTAATAATTTCAGCATGAATTCAGTAAAATAGAACACAAAATAGGCACAAATATAATAATTATTAAAAACATTGCACAATGCATGATGATTTTGTTAAGAAAAGGGTATTAAAAGTCAAAACCATTTTAATTTATGTTTGGTCATTTATAATTGTTGCATTAGGGATGTCTGGGTGGCTCAGAGGTTGAGCATCTGCCTTTGGCTCAGGGTGTGGTTCCACAGTCCCGGGGATCGAGTCCCACATCAGCCTCGCCTCCAGGAGCCTGCTTTTCCCTCTGCCTATATCTCTGCCTTGCTTTCTGTGTCTCTCATAAATAAATAAATAAATAAATAAATAAATAAGTCTTTAAAAAAACCTGTTACATTAAAGGAAATGAGTGTCATCATCATGTGTTTTTTTTTTTTTAATTTTTATTTATTTATGATAGTCACAGAGAGAGAGAGAAAGGCAGAGACACAGGCGGAGGAAGAAGCAGGCTCCATGCACCGGGAGCCTGATGTGGGATTCGATCCCGGGTCTCCAGGATCGCGCCCTGGGCCAAAGGCAGGCGCCAAACCGCTGCGCCACCCAGGGATCCCATCATCATGTGGTTTTGAATGCGATTATAGTGATAATCACATTTGTGTAGTGATTATAGTGATAGTTGTAATCACATGCTCTAACAATTATAGTGAAAATCACTAATGATTTTATTCACAATTAATTCTTAGGTTACATAATAGAAAAATATATGCAACCAACTGGAATGCAGCAACTGATATTTGCAATAATCATTTGGGGAAGAGGTCAAAGGGCATGCTTTTTAAACTCTCTACTCTTGAACCCACATTCACCCAAAGTAGCCTCTGAAGCCATGATAGAGATCAGGGCAAAGTCCAGTGAACAGTGTTTCAGTCTGTTCCAACATTTCCTAAGGAAATTTTACTTTTAAATGTTTTGTAAATTGAGGCTTCACATTTGTTTTGTTTAATAAGGGAGTTTTGCTGCTAAAAACAAAGATATATGGAAAAAAAAACCTGCTGGTTTAATGTCTCCGTTATTGAAATTTTGCCAGTAAACAACAATACATGACCAGGAAGTTTTATAGGAGAGATTTTCAAAAGGATAGTGAAAAACATAGGCTAACAAATGGTGTCTATATAAAATAAAGCAGAAGTTACTCAAACAAAAAAGAATAAAGCAGATATAAGGTACTGGGACGGAAAGAAGAAAAAAAAATTGCAGCATTTTTCCTAAAGCTTACATTTCCAAAACAGTGAACATTTTTGGTTTTCACAATGTCATTGTTAGAATCAGTGTCACAGGGGCACCTGGGTGGCTTATAGTCCATTAAGCATCTGCCTTCAGGTCAGGTCAAGATCTCAGTCCCCTGGTGGGCTCCCTGCTCAGTGGGGAGTCTGCTTTTCCCTCTCCCTCTGCCCCTGCCCTTGCATGTGCGCTTTCTCTCTCTCTCTCTCTCTCTCTCTCTCTCTCTCAAATGAATAAATAAAAGATTCAGTGTTACATATTAGTATCACCTTTCTTAGCCCTTAATAAATTAATCTCTCTCCATTCACCATCACCAATTACAGTTCAAAATATTAGAAAACTGCCATGCATTGGCACAAAAGGACACAAATATCTGAAATCCTACATGTATATAGATCAGTAGGGATCATATTTAAGGGTGAAAATGATACTAATAGTTCTTCAGTATGAAGACGATGCAGTATTTTCAGAGAACCTTCCTCTTATCAATTTCTGATTATATTCCTGGTGTTCTACTGTCTTGAATTCTACAGATACGCACATGCATTAGTTAAATTCAAGCTGTTTCAGATAGGTACATAGGTAATGGGATTCTGTGTGAACTTAACCCAGAAATAAAGAGTTACGGGAGGTGAAAAGAGGAGAGACCTACTCTGCACAGAGCCAGTAAGCACATGTTTCATTGAGAGCGTGATAATTAAAATGAGACTTAAAGAATGAGAAAAAGCTGGCCAAATGAGGAGCCAGATGAAGGACTCTGGGCAGAGGGTACAGCAAAGGCAAAGGGTTGGCATATTGAGGAACCAGAAGCAGAGTCATATGCTTAGAGCAAAGTTTGTCAAAGAAAGACCAACATCAGACAAACAGGGTTAAGTTCATACAAAGCCTTATAATTTATGTGAAACAGACTGCTCCCAAGTAGACCTTTCAGAGTCCAGATATTCGAGTTATCCCCTGCAAATGGTATGCTAAAGGTGGCTCATACAAACTTGTTAAGAGTGGATGGTTCATGTTCAGGATTTTTTGTGAGTCACGGGCTAAAACAGTTTTATTTAAAGCTTAAATTATATAAAAATATTTTTAAAAGATAATACTTAAAATGTATTACTTCCTAATTATTTTACTAAATTCCAAGTTTATAATAAAATTCCTAAATATCCTATGTTCCTTGGGCTGTTTACTTCTATTGCATTTGAATGGTAGAAATAATATAAACTGGTTCCCAACTGTGCGTCATTTCCCAGCTCTGCATTTAGTGACATCATGATGGGAGCTTGAAATCAGCTACAATGGGAGTATTTACACCATAGAAATTCCAAACACTAGATAGATTACTACTCTTGAAATTTTTTTTTTGGTAAAAAAAAAAAAATCATTGACCAGCACATCAGTGTCACTAGCCATCAAGTCGTCAGAGCTGGGAGCCCAAATGTTATTCCTTTTTTGAATCTCTGACCCACACAATCTGTGAGTACAGCAAAATGTCATTTGTGACATTAAATTTGGGGGTGGTTTGCTAGGAAGCAATAGGTAATCAGAAGACCTTTTTAAAAAGCATCTGCAACCATTTAGCCTGTCAAGAGTACTGAGGAAAAGAGAATACCGAATTTTCTTAGATGCTGCCTCTGAAATGGGACTAACTCTTTGGGACTCACTGTTGCAGAGGTTTTTGATAATCTCACAGACAAAAATGATTCACCTTTTTGATATCAACCTTTTTTCTCTGGCCTCCACAATATTTGTTCAATGGGCACAAAAAAGTGACCAGGGCTTCAGGGATGGAAGTTATTTATTGATCTGGCAAAGTGGGCTTCTCACCATTAAGGCTGATGAATGGCCAAGCAACTAGCTACAGTCATCAATCTTGAACTTCTTTCGTGATACAGTATACCTAGAGACCAGTCAGTCACTGTGAGGCGAGTAGATTATATCAAATCCCTTCCATCAAGGGGGGGGGGGGGTGCTGTCTTTTCTTAATGTAGTAAATGCTTTTTTTCTGGATATGGATTTGCCTTCTCTAATGGCTCTGCTTCTACTAACAATACCATCTTATCAGATTTTTGCTTACAGTCTAATTATCATGTACAACACTACTCCTACCAAATAAATAAATAAATAAATAAATAAAAAACCCCAAACAAAACAAAAACAAAATAACCCACCCAAAAAGCAAAAACACATTTTAAAGTGAAGAGTAATGCAATTGATGGATGTTCCCAGCCCTGCTTTCACCATGCTATCACATCAGTCAGAAGCAGGTGAGCCTATGGAATGGTTAAGTGATCCAAGGAAGAGTCTATCTTAATTCTTGCTTGGAGATAACACATTGCTAGGTTGAAATGCTATCCTCCTGAAGTTAGCATACACTTAGAGTTTGTGATGAATGAACACATATTGGTCCAGATACAAAAGTCCAGGAATCAAGGGTCAGAATTGGAATTTATAATCGCCAGTCAGACTTTTTGACCACTTGGAGAAGAGAGGATCTTCATTTTTTGTTATATACATAACGTATATTCAATTATTCCCCCCTTTTACTATATTTTATATTGGGCGTTTGATTCTAATCAACATTTAAAGTAGTCCATGGCTTACAGAATATTACGAGACGATTGAGATTTAATAAGAGTAAGAATATACATATGGAAGAACCCTGGTCATGTAACTGGATACATTCACCTTCTTTTTTGAGAAGGTGATTTTGTTTTTGTGTAAGAAGTATAGTTGTATTGTTGGGTAGATACCTGTTAGTATTCCTGCTGTTTAGAATTTTAATATGAAAAGAGTGTAATAGGGTTGCCTGGGTGGCTCAGTTGGTTAAGTGTCTGCCTTCAGCTCAGGTCATGATCCTGGAGTACAGGGATTGAGGCCCACATCGGGCTCCCTGCTCAGTGGGGAGTCAGCCTCTCCCTCAGCCCCTCACCTTACTTGTGCTCTCTCTCTCTCCTAAATAAATAAATAAATAAATAAATAAATAAATAAATAAAATCTTTTTTTTTTTTTTTAAGAGAAGAGTATAATAAAATTTAGGTTGCAGTGGAAACTTGGTATTTGTGGTTATCCAAAATCTTTTGAACATATGCTCCATCTTTGTAGCTCTCTCTCCAGCTCCAAGCTGCATACTGAATGTCATCTTCTCGATATTGGAAACAAACAAACAAAATTTCTCGGGCATGGTTAACCACTAGGTGGCAGACATGTGACTTAAGAGTCAGCCAACCAGAGCCCCTCACACTAGACAGATTGTAAAGGGAGCCAAGTGAGGAAACGTGCAAGACATGGGATCCATTTCCTTGTCACAGGTAGTTGCAGAGACTGCGCATTTCTGGAACTGTGAATGTAAGGAAAACCCACAAGGCTAAGAAATATGGTCCTAGCCATTGTGACTGGAAGCTAGGTTTGGAGATTTCTTCTATTCCTTAATTAATGTCTTCTTGATTAAAACAGTTAAGCTCTCCTGTTTTATGCAATTAGAATAATATATATTAAATATGTATATAATATAAAACATATATGTAAAATAATAACAACCAAATAATGTGTTCTTATAATAATATAATGCCGACTTCTTAAGGGCTCAACAATTTAACTTATCCTGAATACGCCTCAGTACTTAGGAAAATATTCAATAGAATATATGCTTAATACTCACTTGTCAAATCGAAGTAAGATAAATGTAAGTTATCTAATGTAGAGAATGTGGCCAAATTATTCAGATCTAGCATCTATCTCTGGCTTCTAAGCTTATAAATTAAAATAAATGAAAAATAAAGAGGAACTCACGAAGATAACACTGACAATCTACTAATTTTACACCTTTGCCAGGAGCTGCACTTTTGTCTAATATTTACTAAGTCTTGCAGACAGCACTCTCTTTGGTGTACTCAAAGGATTGCAGGGACTACATACATGGCCACTAATAATCCTAAATTAGAATTCATTTTAAGTGACCACAGCCTATATATATGTATGTGTACATATACATACATATATATAAAAATGTATCATATAGGCATATGTACATATTGCATCATTGGAAATTTTTAAACTAAATTTTGAAAATTATACAACTTATTATTAAATTTGAATTCAACATAACCCATGTGCAATTATTTTCAATCACAAATAGCATTCAAGCAGACACATATTCTGGTCTGTACACGAATTCGGCTGCTGCAATATGGCCACACAACACAGCCATACTCTCAAATGCTGTTTACAATCCCCTATGGTCCTATGTAAATGTTTGAATCCCAGGTTGCAATAACTGTTGGGAGGGCATGTGTCCTTAGGCCCCCTTCTCTTTATCATACCCTCTCAGAGCACTTTCAGATACACGTACACTTGCATCTAAACATACGTGCACATTTATCTTCACCTGCCTTCAGCTGCGAGGGTCTTTCTTTCTCAATTGAACTGTGCTTTCCACTCACTGAGGAAATATGTTTGGAGGGATTTTATTAACTAGTGTAGACAGAGGTTTGTCAAGAATGGGAAGCTTCCCTTTAGTAATGACAAGTGTTTGATTAAATGTCCATATAATTTCTTGGCTGAAAACATAAGTAAAGGCATGATAAAGAATGTTTCAAATTAAGTCTTTAGCTTAAATTAAGGACCATTAAGTCTTTTAGTTGATGATCTCTAAGGGGAAATTATAGCTTTATTATTTAAAATTGATATTAAGACTGGCTCTTGAAGTCTAACTTTTTTTTTCTTTCTTTAAAGATTTTATTTATATATTTAGGGAGGGACACAGTGTGAGCAGGGGGAATGGGTAGAGAGAGAGAGTGACAGAGAATCTCAAGCAGACTCCACACTGACCACAGAGCCTGATGCCGGGCTCACTGCGGGGCTCTTCATGGATATCATGACTCTGAGATCATGACCTGAGCCAGAATCAAAGGTCGGATGCTTAACCAACTAAGCCACCCAGGGGCGCCTTATAACTTCTTCAAAGTCACACAATAGCTACTTTCTAAAATACTACCAATAATATAAAGCATTCTTTGAGATCTATAGCCACAAAAATAGTTAAAACAGTTCCAAAACAATAAAAATTCTCCACTCCTATATTAAGAAACAAGAACTAGTTTAATATTCTGGTTTCCTTTCTCCTCTTCATTAATTAATTTGGCCAAAACATGGTAAGGTTTAGCAGATGATTTGAGTATGCTGAAAAAATGGAAGGAATAAATTATTTTCTATACAAAAATTTGCCTAAGTATTGTGAGAGAAGTTTTAGAAATAACAAATTTTGTTTAATCATTTTTGTCTACACTTTTATTGGTGTGAAAATATTAAACTATAAAGCTTTTTGAATATTTTTGAAATTTCTATTTTTGTGCAATCGTTAATAATAGGGCAGCCTGGGTAGCTCAGGGGTTTAGTGCCACCTTCAGCCCAAGGCCTGATCCTGAAGATCCAGAATCGAGTCCTGCATCGGGCTCCCTGCATGGAGCCTGTTTCTCCCTCTGCCTGTGTCTCTGCCTCTCTCTCTGTGTCTCTCATGAATAAATAAAATCTTTTAAAAATCATTAATAATATCATTATTATTTTATTATGGTTTTATTTGGATGTCCTCAATTTAATTATTTGAGGCAGCTGAATTTAGTGGTACTTTCATTTCTCTCATTCATTCATATTTTTGAGCTGGGGATCCCGTGTTACTATAGTGGCAAAATGATAAATGACCACAACTTTCAGCTCTGACATCAGAATAAATACCTCAAAATACTTTGCACACAATGATATAAAATCAATTGCTGAACATTAGAATTGAACTACAAAATAATAAACTCTGCTCTTCCCTATACACAATCCTTTGTATCACTTACGATTTGCAAGTGACTTTAAGCATATGATCTCTTAAATACATGGCCTGTGGTTAGGCTGAGGAGTAGATTCCCTAGGAATGTCACTTATAAGCTGCATGGCCTGAGACAAACTATTTATATGCTAGTTTGCCCATCAGTTAAATGGGGATAATGTGATTGCTGTAAGGATAAAGTGGGTTAAACATACAAAACATTAAGAGAAACATTTCACATGTAAATTAATGTTAGCTATTATCGTTTTATCATTATTAATTGATAGATAAACTGCATTCATTGAACTCCCTCTGAAACTTCTATTTTTTATTTGGAGAAGATATAATTCATTCAAATATTATTCAGTAGAGTCCTGTCTCATCTATTGTTTTTGATGATACTCAAAATTATCACAAATACTTTATCCTCTTATGTTCTCTTTGTGGACTGTCTTGTGGTATTTATCTCAACTCATGAGCATATGTTAACTCGTCAACATGGAAAGTCACAGGTATAAGAAACCTGGAAATTAAGACACTCACTTCTACTTTAAACTTCCTCACAATATAACACCAATCAAATTTTCTTTAGGTGTGAGAAGGAAATACTACCTTGTTTCTCTTTCTCTATGATTAATAAGTAGGTGTTTATAGCAAGAAAAAACCCCAGAACATGGAGAAGGAGAAACTATTATATAAATCCATAAAAAGTATTATATTTAGCAAAGAGGGCACTATGGGATAGGAGAGAACGTATGTCTCATTTTTAGCCCTAGATATTTTTTTGTGTGATGGAGAGGGTGACAGGTGGTTATGAAATTTAGGAAGTTATTGTATAATTGAAAATTTGTACAAAGACGTTTTCATAAGTCTATTTCCCTATTTTTTCCCTAATCAACAACAAAAATCCTCCACAGAACTACTGTAAGAAGGGTGGAAAAATGTTTTCTGCTCTTATTCATGTTTTCAAAGTACCTATTATTCATGTTTTTTATTATTATTTTTTAAAATTTTATTTATTTATTCATGAGAGACACAAACACAGAGAGAAAAAGAGAGAGAGAGAGAGGCACAGACAAAGGCAGAGGGAGAAGCAGGCTCCATTCCAGGCAGGGAACCCGACACGGGACTCGATCCCGGGTCTCCAGGGGCACACCCTGGACGGAAGGTGGCGCCAAACTGCTGAGCCACCTGGACTGCCCTATTATTCATGTTTAAAGTCATGTTTAAAATTAATGGCTTCAGGAAGCCCTGGGTGGCACAGTGGTTTAGCGCCTGCCTTTGGCCCAGGGCGTGATCCTGGAGACCTGGGATCGAATCCCACGTCGGGCTCCTGGTGCATGGAGCCTGCTTCTCCCTCTGCCTATGTCTCTGCCTCTCTCTCTCTCTGTGTGTGACTATCATAAATAAATAAATAATTTTTAAAAAAATTAATGGCTTCCCTTTCCATTACCCTAATGGAACTTAATATCTCTATCTTTCTCACTTGGACCCTGAAGAGGTATTGCAAGTACAGCTTGCCTCACTGCTTCTAACCCCCAAGGATTGTCTGCAGGTGCAACAGCCACAGGTACTTCTGGGCCCTATGGAGTATAATATGATGAAGATTGTTGGATGCTGCTGCCAAATCTCCTAGTTCTCTGAAATTAGTCATGGTCAGGAAGGAATGATACACTCCATACTGCAATGGTTTACTTTTAGGGTAAAGTCTTCCCTGAACTGTTGTAAATCTTGGAGTTTTCCATGGATCTAACTTTTTTTTTTTAAAGATTTATTTATTTATTTGAGAGAGAACACATACAAATGGGGTGGGGGGCCTGAGGGAGAGAGAGAACCTGAACCAGACACTGAGTGGGGACCCTGATGTGGGGCTCAATCCCATGACCCTGAGATCATGAGCTCAGCCAAAATCAAGAGTTGGACACTTAAGTGATTGGGCTACCCAGGTACCCATTCCATGGATCTAATTTGAGTAATTGTGCTAATGGCCTCATGGCTAAGAGCACACACAGGCTCTGGACTTAGACTGCCTTAGCTTTCAAATCCCTTTTCTCTTCTAATTATTTACTATGTAACTTCAAGCAAGTTATCTTCCTTTTTCTGAGAAGTTACCTCATCTGTAAAATGGGAATAATTATAACATGTCCCTCATAGGGCATTAGAAAGGAGTAAAGGGCTATAGAAAAAATTTTTAAAAAGTTGTATAAAGGAGAAATACACGGTTAGAGTTTCTGCTGCATTTTAAATATGAGAATTAGTTGAAAGTCTACCAAGAAGTTTACATTTCCTTCCATGTTCAGCTTCCTGATCCCACTTTTACATTTGGCTGTACTGTGCTACATCAGGGAATGTAGCCTAAAGCATTAAAATGGAAAATATAGTGAAATGGAGCTGAATAAATCTCACGGCAGAAATAAACTGTAAATTTGCATGAAAAACGTGTAAGTTAAAAAATCAAGGGTGGGAAAATATCAAAAGTAAGAAAGAAATAGAAAAAAAAATTCATCTGACACCTGATAACATGATCTAAACTGTCCTTGTTATGTTCTATTTGAGGCAGTCCATATGACTGGCTCATCAGTCTCAATGAAAACCAATTCCTTGTGTGTAAACTGTGTGAATTCTCTCTCTCTCTCTTTTTTTTAAGATTTTATTTATTTATTCATGAGAGACAGAGAGAGAGAGAGAGAGGCAGAGACACAGGCAGGGGGAGAAGCAGGCTCCATGCAGGGAGCCCGACGTGGGACTCGATCCCGGGTCTCCAGGATCACCCCCTGGGCTGAAGGCAGGCACTAAACTGCTGAGCTACCCTGCTGCCCTGTGTGAATTCTCTTTACCATAAAATAAGACTGATGAATAAAGAGATAAATTGATTTCAATCATAAAACCATTATGCATACACTGGTACTTTTCCTTAAAGGCATAAGCTCACTGTTTTTGGAGCTATTGTTTTTTTTATTACTCTCCAAGATCAAGCATAAAATGAATACACTATTAATTATACCTCACTTTCTCACTTTTTAGCATTAATCTGCACAATACACTGAAATTACTTTTCACCCACTTCATGTTGAAATGGAAATATATATCCACGTGAGAGTGGATATATAGTTTTCTCCTCCACATTCTTTTAGGAGAGAAACTATTCTCAGTTATAGGTGATCTGGTGATTTATACATTTTATGAAATTTAGGGACTTTTTCTTCTGAATGAGAAAATACAGGATCTTTGATCAAATTCTGGACTTGAATATCACAGGGCATGAGACTGAAAGAATACAGGGGTTTTCCAAGAACAGAAGATAGTAAACCATCAAAATCATGAAATCAGAACATCAGAAATAGAAATCTCCTCAATCTTCTGAAATAAAAAAAGCTGGGCCTTGTTTAATTCGGAGAGTTCTGCTTCAGTGGTTTTATACGTTTGAACTAGGTGAGGACCAGTGCCAAACCCTCACATCACCCCATCACGGAAACTCATACCCTCTCGAGCCTCTCCTCCTCTGCCCACATCCAGCCTCTGAAATATGGGCATTCTACTCCAATACAACATTTTGAGAGTTTGAAACTAACTATTGAGATCCAGTCCTTCTTTTCCAAGTCAAGGGAAGCAAAAGCCAGAAGGAATAAAAACATTTTCTAAGGCAACATAATGATTTAGAAGCTGAGACTGTAATTTAGGTCTCTGGACTTCCTGTTTTGAGTTTTATAGAATATTCTCCATGAGTTTAAGTAACAGACCACGAGTTGGTGTACGCCTGAGGTCTTCCTCAAGTTTTTAAATGTTTGTGTTTTTATAAGTGTACAAGAGATAAGGCATTGAACTGTATATGGAATCGATTCCAAGCAGAGGCACTTTTATACTCACTCTAGTGTTGTTTCTTTCAGCTTTAAGTTCAGAAATTTCTTCTTCCTTTTCTAGAAGTTGCTCCCTACAGGCGTTTAATTCTTTTGTCAGTGCAGCAAATTCCTGAAAAAGGAATAAATATATTTGAAGATATATTTCAGATATTTAAAATAAAATGTTTTCCACAGGAATAAAAAAAATAAAAATATAAACTTGAATGTAAAAAAAAAGGGAATAATAACTTCAATGACTGGCTTACATATATATTTCTGTTATTAAATCAATTTGATTCCAATGTTCAGAAAAATACTAAACCATGATGTTCAACATTCACATTTTATTATAATATGTTGTTTAGGTAAGTGAATATTATATGTTTCAAAATGTATCAGATACATCACATTGAAATTAACATTGACAATATACTAATAATACAGAATTATTGAAATGTGGCTAATTTTGTGAACAACAAAAATCTTATACTTTCATTCCTATTCAACAATGTTCAGATTGAGCATACTAAATCATCAAAAAAAAAAAAAAAACCCACAAAACCAAACCAAACCACTACTAACAACAACCACAAGAAAATCCTACTAAATGTGCTATTTAGAGATTAAGAAGTTCATTTATATGTTAACAAGATGAGAGAAGAGAATCTTCCTCTTATATTTATTATTTATTACTAAATAATAAATATCTAAGAGTTAATAACAATCATCCAGCAAATTTATGCCTTGCTCAGCCTTTCCCTCTGAAACATAAGTTCCATGTGAACTAGGACTTTGACTTCACTGCTACAATCTCAATGTCTAAGACATACATAGTATTTATTTTCAGTAAATGAAAATGGATCATGGTGCTATAAAAAATATTGATGGTTCTGGAGTAATCTTCTCTCTGTGTGAAAAATGACAATTTGGAGGACTCTTCAATAGCTTCCTCAAAATAGGATCAGAAATTGTGTGATCTCGGTATTTTTACCATGAAGCAGAGTTTAGACACAGTAAAGATTACATAAAAGAAAATCAAGAAACTTACTTAATTATTCGGCTACTCCAATTTATAAGAAAATACCATTTTAAAATGATTTTGAAAAATAGTAAAGAGGTCTTTGTTATCATTATGATTATCTTTAAATCATTTAAAATGATTTTCAGTAGTAAAACTGATGCTTGTCAAATATTTAAATATTTGGGAAAACAGCTCCATGCTGAGAAAGTACTGTCAGAAGATCAAAAATAAAAATGAAAATCAGTGAGACAGTTTTGGTTAACCTAACCTCTATAAAGGCAAATATAGTCAAAAGTAAATCAATATGATGATTATGCAAAGCTGTGGAAGGTTTAGGGTTTATATTTTTGTTTGCTTCAAACCACTTATTTTGCTGAGTTTCTTTCTCAGTGGCTTTAGCCCAAATGGGTACTTCAAAGACCTCAGAGTAGACTTAGTGCTTAGAATGAAGATGAAAGAGTTCATTGTTACATTTAGGCTGGCATTATACAGATAAATGTTTTCCCTTCTGATTGCTGCCTGCTTAAATGTTGTTGATATTCTCTGAGCATATTATTTAGCGGAGAATGGAAATAAGCAACAAGTAGAAAACAATAAACATTTTCATAAAAGCAAAACTTTATAAAAACAGCAGAATTTTGCTGGAGAAAAGAAGAAAATGACGATGCTGTATTATATATTGTTAACATGTAGGCATTTAAAAGTAATCCTATACTTATGAGTATTATAGACAAAATCAAATCAAATCTATATTTGACCTCAGAACAGTTTTTAAAAACTTATATTTAGGCCTATCTTTCTAGAGATTTAGCTTACATCTACAGAAAGATAAAATATCCAAAGGAAATATTTCAGATAAAATATCAGAGGAAATATTTCAGAATTTTAACATGAGGTATTTCCAGGTATTAAAATAATAGGTGAGCTTTGGTGCTTTTTTTTTTCTTCCTCCTATGTATTTTTATCATCAAAACTCTCTACAATCAAGAAATATTCTTTAATGCTTAGAACACAGAGAATATAAGCGCACTGAAACAATCATAGATTCAAAACCAAGGACAGAAATTAGTCATGATGTTATGGGTGATAGATGACTTTGGATTTTTTATTTGTTATCATGGAACTGAATATGAGCAAGCTTTTTGGTGTCTCCATCTATTAAGATTAACTTTAAATTTATTAACTTCCTAGAAAATTTCAGGCACTACTTTGACATTTTTTATCTCCTCTTTCTCTCTAAATAACCCATGGGGGTATCTCACTCCCATTTGATCGCTGAGGAAACTGAAATACTAAGAATTTCATGAAGTTCATGAAGTTCACAACCCATACACAGTAACTTAGACTGTAAATATGGTTTTCCAGAACGCTTGACCAGTAGTGTCATTGCTCTCTACCATTTGATTGATCCTACCTATTCATCACATTTGTATGATTCAGATTTGGAGTGCACTCAGCAGTACTTTTTTTCCTTTTCTGAAGCATTGGATAACCATTACTTACATTCACCTGTGTTATCCTTAATTAGTCTAAAGGAAGTATGGGGAACTAGGAGGCCGAAGGCAAAGTGTGTCTTCCACGCAGAGCAACAAGAATTAGACAAGCACATTCCGTGTATCTGGGACTGCCACAGAGGCAGACACCTCATACAGAGTTACTCATCAAATGTTTGTACACCTTCCTTTGATATTTCTCTTTCTGTATCTACTTCTCCATCCTTACTGTTAAAATGACCTGAGTTTTATATATCTTTTATGAGATGTTAATAACACCAAATATAATTAACACTGATTCAGCCCTTACAATATGGCAGGCATTCTGCCTGGCAATTTATTTATTTTTTAAAAGATTTTATTTATTTATTCATGAGAGACAGAGAGAGAGAGAGAGAGAGAGAGAGAGGCAGAGGGAGAAGCAGGCTCCATGCAGGGAGCCTGACGTGGGACTCGATCCCGTGATCCTGGGATCATACCATCAACTGAAGGCAGACTCCCCACTGCTGAGCCACCCAGGTGTCCCACTGCAAGGCAATTTATATTGATTATCTCATTAATCATAATAAAACTCTATAACAAAATGCTAGAATAACACTAAATAAAACTATATACTCTTATCATATAATCTAGCAATTTCATTCCTTGGCATTTGTCCAAAGGAATGAAAAACTATGTCCGCACAGAAACATGCACACGGACCTTTATAAGGTCCTTTATTCGTAATTGCCAAAACCTGAAAGAAACCAGATGACTTTCAATAGGTGAATTGATAAACTTTGGTACACCCAGACTATAGAATATTATTCAATGTTGAAAAGAAACGAGCCAGCAAGACAGGAAAAGACATGGAGGAAACCTAAATGCATACTACTAAGTGAAAGAAGCTATTCTGGAAGGTTGTATATCGCATGATTCCAGCCACATGACAAAGGCCAAACTGTGGAGGTCAGTGAGTGACAAGGGTTAGGTTGGGGGAGAGTGATGAATAGGTGGAGTGCAGGGGATTTTGAGGGCAGTGAAAATGCTCTGCATGGAAAAATGTTAGATAACGGTCATTACGTATTTGTCTAAACCCACAGAACGTGTAACACCAAGAGTGGAATAATCATCAAGGGTAATGCGAGCTGCCGACTTTGGGTGGTAAAGTGGTGGCAGTGTAGGCTCCTCAGCTGTAATGGATGCATCACTTTGATGGGGAGTGTTGATAATAGGGAGGCTGTGCATATGGGGAGGCGGAGGGCATATGGGCAATCTCTGTACCTTCTCCTCAATTTTGCTAGAAACCTAAAACTGCTCTAAGAATATAAAGTCTTAAAAAAAATCTTACTGAGGCCTAGAGAAGGTAAGAAATTTACCCAATGTTAGGTACAGGTGATGACAATTTGTTGTTTTTCCCTTCCGACCACAGACTTTCCTTTTCCAATTTGTTCCTCTTTTAGTCTTTGTAAAAATCGTATCTTTCTCAAGCTCACAAAACTTTTCAGAGCTTCTTACTTTCAAACACACCAAATATAACAGACTTTAACTTTCAAAATTCAAACTATCTAAAACATGGCCCTTTTATAATTAATTCACTCTATTTCTCATCAAACAATGGCAATTACCCTTTTGAGGAAGAGCCACTTTGCTCTGCCCTGAGCTTGGCATTTTATGTGAATTACCTAATCTTTTCCCTATTTCTCAGATGAGGATGTTGAAGCTTATCAGGGATAATAACTTGCTCAAGGTCAGTCACATAGATAAAAATAATCCACCCTGATTTCAAAACTCTGTAATTTCTACAACATTGCCTCCTTTTGTCTGAAAAAGCAAAATCATCAAATTTCTTAACAGTATCAATTGATACAAACTTACCATGCTTTCTATCCATCCATCCATACAACATTTATTGGGCGCCTACGACATTTCAGACCCCCTGCTAGGAGTTGAAGATCTAAAGATAACATAGTTGCTACACTTGATCTCATAGATCTTTCAGAAATCACATTTGAGCCACATTAGGGATTTTCATCACTCAAAACCCATCACTAAAGTGACACATTTAACTTTTTAGTCTACCCACTTAGAGACATTGCTAATTTACAGGTGACTCTGACCCTGTAAAGCTTCCTTCTCAGAAGATGTCTTTTGCAACTACCACAGATATTCCTTTCCTGTTTCAATTTCCATCTTTCCATTACCTCATCTCTCTTCTATTTCTTTCATTCACATACTATCTCTTATTCCTTCCACATTCTCTCTGCCTAACTAAATTTACTTATTTATTTTTAAAAGTTTTACTTATTTATCTAGAGAGAGATAGAGTGAGCAGGGGGAGGGGCAGAGAGAGAAGGAGAGAGAGAGAATCTTAAGCAGACGATGTGCAGAGCCGGAGCCTGACAACGGGCTTGATCTCATGACCTCGAGATCATGATCTGAGCTGAGATCAAGAATCGGATATTTAACCGAATGAGCCATTCAGACACCCCCTAATTTATAGTTACATTACCAGTTTGCATTATTAATGTTCTATAGTACCTTGCCCAAAATCTATTAATGCATTTACTGAATTGTTTTTAAAATAACTGAATTATGTTTTCATCTCCTCCAAGTAGCAGTATGATCCTTTAATGCAAGGTTGTTATCTTGTTTATTTTTATATCCTCAGGATTTAGCATAGTTCCTGACGAATTATACGCAATGAATCTTTGTTATAACAATAAATGAATAGTTCATTTTCCCTAAGCTTTTAAATTTTAATACCAAAACAATATTTAAAAGGTATAATTGGGTAGTTATTTCTTTTTCTGAGTGAGATTTTTAGAATTTGCTCCACATACAGTATGTCTGATATCCTTTTTACTTTGTAGCAGTTATTTTTGTCTACATCTAAAATATTATCCTGTGCCATATTCTACATAGCAATGGCATTATTGTCTATTATGTTTTGTTGCATGTATATAAAGTGGTACTATTGTTCCCAATGATTCATGTACTTAGATTTATCATTTGTTCATTGGTTATATTGTCTTATTCAGTGTCAAAAAATACATATTTAATCTATGTTATTTCTCTAGTTTCCCAAACTATAGTCTATAGAACTGTATCTCTATAAGATTCTCAGAAAAAAAATCTATAGCCAAATGAATTTAGGAAATGATGTATGCTATATATTTTGCCCTTGGCAAAAAGGCATATTTGGAAAAATATATGCTTTTGGAACTATACTATAGGCATCAGAATATCAGAGATTGTGAGGAAAGTTGGGGTTGTGGCCAAGAATTGGGAACAACCTGGGTTTCCATCTATAGAAAATGGGGGAATTAAATATAGCACATGCACATAATAGAATATTGCGCAAAGGGCAGAACAAATAGGCTAGATCTTCTTATAGCAACATGGAAAGATTTCAAAAGTATAATTTTGAGTGAAAAAGGTAAGAAAGAGAGAACACAATATAGAACACAGAGTATTTTCAGAAGCTGAGACAGCAAAGATAAATGTTAGAAGAAAACTTCATTCATACTCCACCATTCCTGAATTCAAAGGAGTCTATAGGAAGAGCTGAGTTTGCTTTGAGTCACTGACACAGGAGTAGTAGATCAGTTACCAGCCACAAGCCATATTCAATAACTTTTCAGACCAATCATTTTCTTTCCCAACCATAGTCTGCCCAAATTCCTACTTTTCCCCAGGACCAAAATGACTTTCCCTACTCTATTTTTTTCTTGGAATTTTAAAGAGTGGTCAGGAAACAGAGTGCCATGTAAGTATTCTCAGACCAAAGGGAACATACTGCTCTTTCCTAATAAGTACTCATGCACCCAACACACACACACATGCGCACACATGCACATGCGCACACACACACACACACATTCCTATGAGCACTTCCTGTATATTGACGCTATTCTAAGTGCTAGATAGTGATAAAAAAGGAAGCAAGTTAAAGTTTTTGCTCTCAATAGGTTATAAGCATTTGAGCATTCATCATTCAAGCAACATTTACTCAAGAGTGAATCATTTTGGGATGCCTGGGTGGGATCCCGGGTCCTGGGATTGAGTCCTACCTCAGGCTCCCCACAGGAGGCCTGCTTCTCCCTCTGCCTGTGTCTCTGTCTCTTTCTCTGTGTCTCTCATGAATGAAGAAATAAAATCTTTAAAAAAAGAGTGAATCATTTCTAGCTATATCAATCAGTCTCAAAACTAATTCAACTCACCATGTAGATTAATCCTTTAAAATACAAAGCAAAAATAAACTATTGCTACTATATCAAAATAAAAAAGCCTCTGCACAGTAAAAGAAACAACCAACAAAATTAAGACAACTTACCAAATGGGAGAAGATATTTGCAAATGGCATATCCAATAAAGGGTGAGTGTCCAAAATATATAAAGAGCATATACAACTCAATACCCCCCAAATCAAATAATCCAATTTAAAAATGGGCAGAAGATATAAATAGACATTTCTCCAAAGAAGACCATACAGATGGCCAGCAGACACATAAAAAAGTGCTCAACGGCATTTATCATCAGGGGAACACAAATCAAAACCACAATGAGATATCATCTTAGACCTGTCAGAATGGCTAAAGTAAAAAACTCAAGAAACAGCAAGTCATTGGTAAGGATGTAGAGGAAAAAAAGGAACCCTTTTGTGCACTGTTGGTGCAAATGCAAACTGGTGTGGCCACTGTGGAAGACAGTATAGAAAAATTAAAAATAGAACTGCCCTAGGAACCAGTTCACTGGTTCCTCTATTATTCACTCTAAGAATACAAAAACATTAATTTGAAGGGATATATGCACCCCCATGGTTATTGCAGAATTATTTACAGGAGCCAAACTATGGAAGGAGCCCAAGTGTTCATCAATAGATAAATGGATAGAGAATGTATGGTATATATACACAATGGAATTTTATTCAGACGTAAAAAAGAATGAAATCTTGCCTTTTGCAACAATATGGCTGGAGCCAGAGTATAATGCTAAGCAAGATAAGCCAATCAGGTAAAGACAAATACCATATGATTTCATTCATATGTGGAATTTAAGAAACAAAACAGTGAACAAAGGGGGGGAGAAAGAGAAAACAACCAAAACACAGATTCTTGACTATAAAGAACAAATCGATGATTATCAGAGGGGAGATGGGTAGGGGACAGGTGAAAACAGATGAAGGGGATTAAGAGTATATACATCCTGATGAGCACTGAGTAATATAAGCTGTTGAATCATTATATTATACACTTGAAACTAATGTCACACTGTATAACTACACTGGAGTTTAAATAAATAAATAAAGCCAAAAAATATTTTTCTTTTATATATGTGTGTATATATATAAATGTGTGTATATATATATCTGTATATATATGAATTGTGAATTCATATATATTAATTTCCCAAATTCGTTTGGCTATCTATCTATATAGAGAGAAATATTTTTCTTGTTAGTATCTTAAAAAAACTGAAAGCATCATTTCTTACACCAAACACAAGTCATCTAATTTCTTTGCACCCCTAATTCCAATTTATAAGTCTTATAAAAAAAAACTTGATTAAAAGATAATCTTAACTATATGGAGCACCTCGGTGGCTTAAAGGTCTGACTCGGTTTTGCCTCAGGTCATGATCTCATAGATCATGAGCTCTCTCTCTCTCTCTCTCAAATCAATCAATCAATCAATCAATCAATCAATTAATCTAAAATAAGAGAGAAATTAATTCCAGTAAAGCCAGTACGGGTTCCCATCTGCCCCAGGTCTGTTAGATCTCAGAGCAGAGGTAACTTGCCTTTGTATCTGGGCCTACTGGCATCAGAGCTAAGGATGAACTTGTGTAATTCAAGTGTCTGAGCTGCTAATATTTCAAATAAAAGCCCTTAGGTCAGTGAATTGTTCTCACTGTTTTCGTGCAAAGAAGCTCCTCTTGTTTTGCTTCCTGTAGGGGCTAAAAGTGAAAGCTATATGGGCAAGACCAGGATTCCCTGGGTTCCTGCACCTAATCACATTTTATAGAAGTAACGGGCAGGAGGAGAGTGTTGAGATTCAGAGCTTCCTCTGGCCGTTGTTTCTCTTCCCTTCTCATGCCTCTTTTCACTCAGGAAATCACCGCAGCCTCCTAGGCTGTCCCTCCTTGCACAGATGCAGAACATTCTACTCTTATATATGTTCACCTTTAAATGCATTTTCTGATGTTTAATATTAAATATAGGACTAAAATAGACCAATAACTTCTCTCTTTTCAGGATGGTGTGCTTACTTGAGGGGGCTGATTTGGGAGGGAAAAAAAAGAGGACATATTTTCTCATTAACTAAATGTTTGAAAGGCCTTGATTTAATAGGTGAATCCTCACCTCAGAAAAGCAGGGCAGGAGAAGCTGCATGACAAGAGGGAAATTCAATCTTTTAATTGCAAGTCATTGACACCAGGCAGCAGTCTCCAGAGTAATCTCTGACAATCCATTCATCATAATTACAATTTTAACACTCTTTACCCTCCAATTAAACCTGCATTCTCTAATCTTGTGGGCCACTTTATTAATTAGCTGGCAATGGCCTTATTTCTGCAGTATATCTGAGTATGTACTGGCTAAAAAATCATAAGTGCAAACCAGTCTGAGAAAGAAGAGAAAAAATAAAGGGTGAACTGGAATTCAGCTTCACTAAGCACCACCAACAACCTCACCAACCACAAAAAAAGCATCTTTTAAGTTTATTCTCCAACCATCTAACATTTGTGCAAATCAAAAATAGCTCTGAGGAAAGCATATGGCATGGAAGCATGCTGACTTGACCATCTAGCATTTAAATTAGACAAAATTAACAACTTCAAAATGTTTTTATAATGACTTCGTTAGGCTGTACCCCCAATTTACTATATTTTGGTGTCTCCTCTTTTGAAAATTGAAAATTCCTCTAGCAATTCTATTTGTAGTGGAAAGCTTTGGATTTTAAATCTACATTTCTTTGGATATAACTGCACATAAATTTGCATGTATAATGATACATATCTCCTGCCCTACACCCTAGAACATATTTTTCTAGAACAAATTAATAACAGAAATATTATATTGAAGAGATGAAAGCAAAAAACAAAATGTCTTAATATATTCCTTAAATTACATATATATGCACATCTCAGAATATAAGTTATAAATTCGCAAGAGGCTGTAGAAACTCAGCTTGGAAATTAAAAAACATGTGTTTTACAGAAATTAATACCCCATCCATCACTCCCTCTTTCTCTGTATGTACATATATACATATATATATATTTATTTTTATTATTCTTATTGCTACATTATGTTATGTAATCAAATGCAGTGTTAATGACCTCTGGTCTCATAATTGCCTCCTAGCCTTGCATGAGCTCAGGAAAAGCTGTCATCCAAAATTAGTGTGTGAAACAGCCATGTCTCATGGTCAGCCCTGGGCTAGATAGCTTGAAGGTAGATCGCCTACACAACTAATACAACTTGACAGGCACAACTGGACTCTCAGAGTTTTCACAGAAATTGTTGACTAAGACTGCCCAATTTAGAGGGAAAATGAGATTTAAACTCCATGCAAATAGTATTTTGTGCCCCCTTGATTTTTTATGTATCCGTATTCCCACAAGACACTGGTGTTGTCTTTTCCCTATAACTGCATGATAGAAAATTATGTTAATGTGTTAAGGTGACCTGAAAGATGTGGGTCTGTTTAGAATCAATTATGCTACAAGAACCGTTTTACAGGGGCACCTGAGTGGCTCGGTGGTTGAGCATCTGCCTTTGGCTCAGGGCATGATCCCCGGGTCCTGGGATTGAGTCCCACATCAGGCTCGCCGCTGGGAGCCTGCTTCTCCCTCTGCCTGTGTCTCTGCCTCTCTCTGTGTGTCTTTCATGAGTAAATAAACCTTTTTTTTTAAAAGAACCATTTTACATAGATAGACATAGGTACTGGGTAGCTTTTGCTTTCAAAAACCTTCCAATCCAGCAAACTGGCATCATCTAAAAAGTGGATGTTTGTTGAAATCAAACACAGTGCTGTCAGGCAGGCTCAGGCTGTATAGCCATGAAGCAATGTTTTTACCATGCCTCACTTATTATATTCCCACTGAAATGATCCTATCTTATATCACACCTCTGCTCTGCTTTCTAGTCTTTAATTTGTCTATCTGTGTACAGCACTGCCCTGAGTATCAGATGCTTTTTAAAGGCAGCTGTTAGAAATGATTCAGCTTTGTTGCTGAATACTAAAGGATGGGCAATGCTATCTATCATAGATTGGTTGGGGACACATTTGGAGGGAAGTACATTTTTCAGTATCCCAAAATTGACTACTCTGTCCACATTATGACCTCTGTGGGCCTTACGTACTTTTGCCTTTGTGGGCCCCTTCAATTCATAAAAAGTATTAAGATTTGTATTTTATGATTGTGTTGATATAAAGATTAACATAATCCAGACTGATGAATATTCATTTTTTTCTTTAATTTTAAAGTAATTGGAACATGTGCATGGGCCCTTAAGAATACTGTGAGCCCTAACCAGTGCTTTCACTGTGCCTCACGGGCAAACTGGCCTTATAACTCTCCCTCCTCATAGAAGCCATATGTGGCTTGGTCCAAATAGTACCAATTTCAGGGAAAACAGAGCTAGGTTCATATCTAGGCCAATCGTAGTGAACTTTTGAAGCCACAATTGTCTGTCCAGGCAATGTAGGTAGCAGTGCCTTCTTATGCGATTGCTGTGAGTAAAAATGAGATCATTAGTCCATATGATCTAACAATTGTGCTCCTTCATATTTATCTGAAGGAACTGAAAGCTTGTGGAACAAAAATCCCTGCATATGGATGTTTATACTGGTTTAATTCACAATTGCCAAAACTTAGAAGCAACCAAAATGTCCTTTGATGGGTGAATGGTTAAATAAATTGTGGTACATCCAGACAATAGAATATTACACAGTGCTAGAAAGAGATGAGCTATCAAGCCATGAAATGTCATAGAGGACCCTGAAATACATACTACTAAGTGAAAGAAGCTGTTCTCAATAGGATACATAGTGCATGATTCCAATTATATGATATTCTGGAAAAGTTAAAACTATGGAGACAGTAAAAAAACAACAAAACAAAACAAAACAAAACAGCCGTTGTCATGGGTTGAGACGGAAAGGGCTGGGATAGACAGAGTACAGGAGAGTTTTGGGGGTATAAAAATACCCTGTATTATACTATAATAATAGGTACATGTTATTACACATTTTTCTAAATCTGTAGATCATACAACACCAAGAGTGAACTGTAATGTAAACTATGGACTTGGATGACATTGATGTGTCAATGTAGATTCACCAATTGTAGAAACCGTACCACCTGATAGGGGATGTTGACAATGGGGGTCTATGCATGTTGATAATGAGGGAATCTATGTAAACCTAAGCCCCTCCCTCTCAATTTGGCTATGAATCCAAAACTTCTCTACAAAAATAAAATCTTAAAGGAAAAAAAATAATAATGAGATAATCAATGCAAATATGACTAGTGTAGGTCCTGGTTACAACAGATGTCCAAAAAATGACATACACTCTGTAATGTTTGAGCCATGTGTATTCTACATAAAATTTTGTTTTCTTCTAAGACCCGGTTTTCCATATTAGAGTAGTACATTTCAGTAGATGCTTTAGGAAATCATGCACTTTTCTCTCCCCCACTCATGGCAACTGAAATGCAACTGAAGAGTCATATAAGCGACCTAAATAAATCAGTTAATAAATGTCATTGAGATCTCTACTCCCTGGCGCACGCGCGCGCACACACACACACACACACATACACACATTTTTCTTTTGGAAGATCCTAATAATAAATAGGGACAGCAGGATTGCTCTCTAGAAGAGAGGATCCTACTGTATCATTAATGGAACAGCATGATAAAAATGACTGACATTAATGTGACATAGTAAAAATACTCAGCACATTTTTACAAGAGCAAATGGCTTATTGTATCAGTTCGTTCCTTTGCATGGAGGATATTCTTACTCTTCCATTAATTTGGTTAATATTACTTAAAACACATCAAATAACATTCTCTGTTCTCTAAGCATAATGTTAATGTTTATTAAGGTAGAAACTATGAAGAAATTACCTGGAAATCATAAAACTGTTCTTAAAAGCCCCTACAATGCATGTGACCTCAATCTGCTATAATTCCCTCCACACCTCTCTCACTGCATCTATTTCCACTACCCTGGGGCTTACACAACTCTCAAGATATTGTCAGGAGTCCAAAGTGAAATTATAGGATAAAACATATTTGAGGAGGTTGCAGTGAACCCTTCTATTGGTTGCTATGAGATGCTGTTTGAGAGCAGCCCAGCTGCCTACAAGTCTGGGCAGAACCCAGGGTTATAGCCTAAGCCTTTTATAGATTTCTTGACTCAGGTGAGTAGGATGGACCATTGTTGAGTTAAGATCCCTCCCTCTTGGGTTCTGGCTCTAAGTTTGAGTATCTTTCCAGATCCTAACTTTGAGTAGCTTATCTAACTCCCAAATCCTGTTGTCTGTCCCTCTGCATATTATTACTGAAATGACAAAGATAGACAAACTCAATGGCCTAGAACCAAGACTGAAGTTACACAGTTCAGGTATCCTTTCCATTTCACCTGCTCCAGCTTTTCCTCCAAACAGGAAAAGCCCTCAGGCCTTGTCTTATTGTGATATATGAAAATAAGATATAATAAAAAAGAGAGAGGAAGTTCATCAGAGAGAAATCCTAATGCAGGAACCAAGCCTTTTAGTTCTCTAACCCAATTAATAAGCTTGTCCTTGAGCTTGACTCATTTTTACAGAAAGAGAGGGAATGAATCTTTATTCTTACCAAAGTCCAAAAATACTTTTTGCTTATTTGGTGCTTGAAAATAATTTGGAGACTTATTAAAACTCAACATTCTAAGCACATTAGTAAAGTCACCTGGCCCAGTAAGCATTGTAGCTAAAGCATGTCAGGGCTGAGTCATTGCCAACCGACAACTCTCTTGGCAGGAAAAGCCAATTTTCAACAGCTCTGACGGTGTAAAGCAGGAGGCATGTTTGACAAGATGCTGCGTATTAATTTAAAAGGCTTTAGCATCTGGTTAGGTAACACCTGCTGTGGCAAACACTCCCAGGCACACAAAATAGCATTCAGGCTGAATATTTAAATCTCCCTACATAGCCCAACAAAGCTCTAACTCTAAGCAAAACAAAACTAAATCATGTCTCTGATCAACAGAGTTATAATTATATAGCCAAAAATATTTGGGCTATGACATTGTTTGCTATTCACCGAGTTAAAATGCTCCAGTGGGTGCCCTAGAAGTTATAAAGGATATTAAAACATATTGTCCTGCCATGGGTGTGCGGCATTTAGAAGAGGAACATCGCTCAGAGAATAACAGTTTGTGTCCTATTATGTTGTATTAATATAAAAATAAAGCAGAATTTGTCAGTGAGAAAGGGGAGGGAATGGCAGCAAATAACAGAAAAAAACCAATCCACAGAAAAGAAAGAGCTGGTCAGGGTCTTCTAAGCTCTCTCTCTCTCTCTCTCTTTGAAAGGGAGTCAAGTCTTAAGGATCACAGTCATGTGAGAATAGGGGTAGAGACATGTATATGTGTTCTGGAATTGTCAGCACACACTATTATGACATGGTGCCATTAAATGTTCCAATAATGTAACACGCTCTGAGCCCATGGATACCAAGAAATATTTTTAGAATAACTGAATTTTCTATGTTTTTCCTGCAGAGAAGAGACTTGTCTTTGTCAGCTCAGTTTGGATAGCAGGTCTGCTTGACAATTCTATTTCTCACCATAAATTAAAAATTGACATTTTGATCATTTCTTTATTGACCTCATAAAATCTTACTGAATGCCTAATATGTAGGAGCTCCTGTAATTTTTTCAGACCTTATAATGTGTCCAATGGTGAAACAGACATGGTAAATAAAGCAATTACAGAACAGTGTGATAAATGCTGTGATGGGGGATATTTCCAGGGTCCTTGGCATACACAGGCACAATTCAACTATAACCCCTGCAGGAAGTATGTGTATGGAGGGAGCACCTAAGACATGTGAAAAATGACTAAGAATGAGCCAGGCAAAAGGTATGTTGAGTAAAATATTTTCCAGATTAAGGAAACAGCACAAAGAACTTCCTAAAGTCAAAGAAAGCAAACAAACGAAACACTTAAGTACACTAATGCTGTAATGCTCAAAAAAAAATCATCAGAAAAAAATCATCGGGGTAAGCCATGATGTTGGATTATGCACTGGTTTCTCAGATACAACACTAGAAGCTCAAGCAACAAAAGAAAAAATGTACACTATTGCTATGGCCTGAATTGTGTTCCCCCAAATTGCTATGTTTAAGCCTGAATCTCCAGTGTGATGGTATTTGGAAATAGGGCCTTTGGGAGATCATTAAATTTAGATGAGGTCAGGGACACCTGGGTCGCTCAGCAGTTGAGCATCTGCCTTTGGCCCAGGGCGTGATCCTGGAGACCCAGGATCAAGTCCCGCATTGGGCTCCCTGCATGGAGCCTGCTTCTCCCTCTGCCTATGTCTCTGCCTCTCTCTCTCTCTCTCTCTCTCTCTCTCTGTGTGTCTTTCATGAATAAATAAATAAAATCTTTTAAAAAATTCAGATGAGGTCATGGGGGTGAAGCTCTCAGGATGAGATTTTTGCCCTTATTAGAAGAGGAAGAAACACTGGAGCTCTCTCTCTAAGATGTGAGGACACATCCAGAAAGCAGCCATGTGCAAGTCAGGAAGAGAACCTGGCTATGCTGGTACCCTGATCTCAGATTTCCAGCCTCCAGAATAGTAAGATAATACTTTAGTGTGAGCCATCCTGTCCATGGCAACCCAAGCTGACACCATCACAATTTTGACACCATCAAAATTAACTTCAAATGAGGTTATCCAGAAAGTGAAAAGACAACCCACAGAATGAGAGGGAATTTTTGCAACTCATTTATGTTATAATGAGAACTTGTTTCTGGAATATATAGATAATTGTTACAACTCAATAATAAAAAGACAAATAACTCAAAGAATGAACAAAAAGTCTGAATAGACAGTTCTCCAAAGATATACGAATGGTCAGTGAGCAAATGAAAAGATATCTGACAGCATTTATCATCAGAGGAATACAAATTAAAACCACAATGGGATACCACTTCACACCCACTGGGATGGCTGGAATCAAAGATAAATAATAACATGTGCTGGCAAGAATGTGGCCAAGCATCATATACTGCTAGTTGAAATGTAAAATGGTACAGCTGCTTTGAAGAAACAGTCTGGCAGTGTCTCAAATGGTGAAACATAGTTATCTTATGATTCAGCAATTTCACTACTAGGAATATACTTAAGAAACTGAAAAACATAAGTCTACATGGATGTTTATAGTAGCATCATTCATTACAGCTAAAAAGTAGAAACAACCTGAACAAACAATTGAAGGATGGAAGAAAAAGTGCAATATATACAGAATATGGAATATTATGCAGAGATAAACAAAATCCTGATACATGCTATAACATGGATAAACCTTGAAAATATTATGCTAAGTTGAAGAAGCCAGCCCCAAAGGGCCATGTATTGTATAATTTGATTAATGTGAAATGTTCAAAGTAGGCAAATATATAGAAACGGCAAATAAATTAGTAGTTCCTAAAGCTAGGGGAAATGAGGTGATTGGAGGAGGTGACAGTTAAGAGATGTGGAATTTCATTGGTGGATAATGAAAATGTTCTAAAATTGATTGTGGTGATGGATGTTTAACTCTGTGAATCTAATAAAAGCCAATGAATTACACTTTAAATGGGTTAACTATAATGCATACCACGTTTTATTGTACTTTCCTTTATTGCACTTAGCAGATAATTGTGTTTTTTTACAAATCGAAGGCTGTGCTAACCCTGAGTGGGACAAGTCTGTCAGCACCATTTTTTTCACGGCATTTGCTCACTTTGTGTGTCTGTGCCACATTTGGTAATTCTCCCAATATTTCAAACTTTTTCATTACTATTATATTAGTTATGGTGATCTGTGATCAGTGATTATGACTCCCTGAAAGCACAGATGACGGTTAGCATTTTTTAGCCATAAAGTGTTTTTAAATTAAGGTATGTGCACTGTTTTCTTCAGACTGTTGCACACTTTAAGTTAAACTAGGTTGTTGCACACTTAACAGATTATAGTATAGTGCAAATAGGACTTTTATATGCATGGGGAAACTAAAAAAATCATTTGACTCTATGTGATATTCGCTTTATTGCAGGGGTCTGGATCCAAACCCACAAAATCTCCAAGATATGCATATAAATGGTGTGTGAATGATGTTTCAATAAAACACTAAAAAAAAAAAAACTATTAGTTCTGTATAGCTGCAGTGGAGTAAAAACTATGCTATTTGTTCTGGTCTTTGATAAAAGAAATGGGAGCCATGGAAGGGATTTAAGTAGGTAAGTGACATTATTAACTTCCTCTTCCTTCATACGCATTTAACTACCAACTCAAAGACATTGAAAAAAACGAATTTCTGGACTTGCCCCGCAGAGGGCTAGATTTGGACCCAGCTAAATTTATTAAGGTAACAATACCCCAGCATACTCCTTTTTAATAACCATTCAGTCTTCTTGTGAACATCTAATTTTTCAATTTCAATGACACTTGCTTATTGTTGCTACTGGAAATTTCTTCATTCCTATCTTCTTGATTTTCTTGGTGTCCCCTCCCCAGCAAAGGAAGATAATAAAAACACTTTACATAAGAAATATGCCATTGTTCCTTCTTCTCCCAGGGGACTTCCTCTAACATCTGAATCTTTCTGGTCTGTAGAAGCAAAAAGAACCTTAGAATGCTGCTTTCTTGGGAAGTGCTTCACAAGACATATTTTTCAAGAAGACTGTAAATGGAAAACTACTTATTTATATTCTTAACCTTTTCAACTGCTCATAAGAAATCTTTGGCAAAGACTTAGCCATGGTGCCTGAATGGGTCAGTCCTATTAAGGGTCCGATTCTTGATTTTGGCTTAGGTCATGATGTTGAGGTCATGAGATTGAGCCCCATGTCAGGCTCCACTCTGATCATGGAGCCTGCTTAAGATTCTCTCTCCTTCTGCCCATCCTGCCTCCCCACTCTGTGCTCTCTCTCTCTCTCTCTCTCAATCTCAAAAAAAAAAAAAAAAAAGAACAATAACAAAAACAAAAACAACTAAAGTTAGGAAATTTTTTGACTCATCTGTACTGTATAGATATTTACTCATTTATTAAATAAGCCCATCAATATTGAATTGCTACCTAAACATACAGTGCATAAAATTGCATATAGAAAGTGAAATGTATAATCACTAAATAATGATTGAATTTTATTGACACCAGCTTTCTATAGCTGTATCAAAAAACCACATGTGTATTGACCCTCTACCCTCCCTTGCCTGAGACAACCTGAAATAATCACTTGTTTCTTGAAACAGTCTCATAATATCCGTCTTGTTGCAACTTCATGCAGCAGCTGTTTACTACCCAGACTGGTACCCAAGATTAATCCTATTTGTCATTCTGCTCTGGAATTATATATTTTTTTAGACCTTAAAAAATTAAAGTGTTTCAAATAGCTCAAGTTAAAAACTTCTACTATAGTAAGTTCTTCAACTGCACAACTGACTTAGATTACCATTTTGTGTTTACAGGCATAAATTAGGCAGAGAAATCAACATGGAAACGCTACTTCATTTGACAGAGGGTCCATATTACTCCTTCCTTTTTTTTTTAAGCTAATGTTGCTTGAGAAAATTAAAAATAGCTGGGAGTCAAAGTATACATTCAGATGTTCTTTCTTCCCAATTTTATCTTTTGGTGTTAAACTAGTTTATTTAATAATATACTTCAAGAGAAAGAACACATTCTTTGAGTGAGAATTTAATTTAGGAAAAAGTAAAAGGATGTCATAACTCTCAGAGAAGAAAACATTTTTAATACATTCTTTATGTTGAGTTTTTATATTTTTTAAAACAATTCCACACTTGTAAATATGTGCTAGCATCTAGTTCCATTCTGTAATAACTTAATTGCTCTGAAATGTAGTTATTGTCTTCATTGTGTTCTTTAAAAACCCTGTATCTATTCTTCACCAGTAGTGAAAATTTAATTAGTGTTTTAAATCTCTGTTCCCAATATATTAAAGAGGGGGTTAGTCTTCTAATTAGCTATAAGCTTGTTGATTTTGCTCTATGCTTTGACTAGATCACTCTTAGAACCATTCGTGTGGTGATGTCAACAGTACATACAGAAGGTGGATCCTGATTGAAGAATCTTGACAGATGTGAAATGTGAATTGTTCAGAACACAGTGATATTAAAACATTAATAGTCGTTTAAAATTAATGAGAATTTCAGGATAGTTAACTCTCATTTTAAATTATTTATGCCACTCTTCCTTTGACTTTTATTAATCTAGGATAGTAAATCTTCAGTTCCCAGTAAGACAGAAGACTAGAAGCTTTAATTCTAATCCAGTATAAAAAAACAATCTCTGCATCTAGATGGTAAACTATGAGCCCAGAACTAAGACTTTCTGGCCTCTGCTATATTGCCAGTTTTTCACACTGGGCCAGTCATAGAAATTGCACTTGTTAAACAGGAACAAGGTTAAACTGTTCATATTTAGTAATGACAACTTTAATGCATGTTAATAAGCCTTTTTAAGAAAAAACTAGTACAATTTTTTCTCATAAAGTTATTGATGAATAAATTTTAAGACATGGCATACTAGTTTCATTCTTTGTAAAGTGTTATTCTTTAAATATTTTACCCTTATATGCTGTGTATTGTAATTCTAATAGTCAATATCCTTGAGAATAGAATTTGCTATTTACTGTTTCTTCTTATTCCAGCACAAGGCAGCTTAGTTCTCATGATATAAAAATAGTGACTGTAAGCTCATATTTGGTTTACCTTAATCTGTGGGAATTCTTTAAGGTCTGGCTGAAAGAAATTACTTCAGTGAGAATTTATTTTTCCTTCTGCTAAGCACTATGAAGCAGGGACTACTTAAAGTTTAAATAATTAATAAAAATAGAACTCCTACCCTTTTCAAGGGCAACATTGTGTTAATCATTGTTATTTTTTCTAAACCTAGTTTTCTAACTTGGATTTATACTGATAGTCTTCCTGACATCTGTTTGCTGATGCTGGATTTCTTCTAGGTTGCCCAGTCTCTGAGGGGGTGGCCCTTTACTGGTTCTGGATTTATTTAGGGGTTTCAGTTCCAATTCCCTTTCTTCCTCTTCTGTTCCCAGTTTACTCAAATGACATCAAATCCAAGTTTCTAGTTCTTCAAATCAGCAAATGTTTTCAGGTTGCGCCAGTCATCCAAAAACACCATACTGCTATTTCAGTGGCCTATTTGGTGTGTTTATGTAGGCTTTTGTATTGGGAAGGTTTCATATTTTATATTTCTGCCACATTGGCAGAAAGTAGAAATCAAACACAATAATATATTTATTGATATTTGTATTAAATGATAAATCTAAATGATCATTTATTCAACATTTTGAAAAAAAATGACTGTCACATGTCAAAATTGTGATGGCATCACAAAAATGAATAAATTCTGCTTATGGCCTAAGGAGGTAACAGACTTGTTCCAGATATATTGTGATATATATTATATTGTGATAAATATTAGAAGTTATTTTATAAAAGTGGAGATAGAATTTTTCTTTAATTCGACTATGCATCATAAAAAGTCATATAGAACCTTCATTCATCCTTGCTGGCAGGATTACAAAATGGTGCAGTCGCTTTGGAAAACAGTTTGGTACTTCCTCAAAATGTTAAACATAGAGTTACTATATAACTCAGAGATTCCGTTTGTACTTATGTAACCAAGAAATATAAAAACATATGTCTATATGAAGAAATTACATGTGATTGTTCATAGCAGTATTATTCATAATTGCCAGAAAATGAAAACAATCCAAATGCCCATTAATTAACGAATGGATAAACAAAATTTTATCCATTGAATGATAGATCTATACAATGGAATATTATTTACCAATAAAAAGAAATTAAGTATACTGAAATATACTACAACATGGATGATTCTTAAAAATATGATAAGTGAAATAAATCGGTCACAAAACACCACCTGCTGTGTGATTCCAATTAAGTGAAATGTCCAGAATAGACAAGTAATAGACCAAGAAAATAGTTTAGTAGTTGGCAGTGGCTTGGAGAAGGGGGAGAGTGGAAAATGATCATTAATGAATACAAGCTTTTTGGAGGAAGGGGTTATAAAAATGTTCTAAAATTAGACAGGCAGTCTGGGTGGCTCAGGGGTTTAGCACGGTCTTCAGCCCAGGGTGTGATGCTGGAGACCTGGGATGGAGTCCCACGTCAGGCTCCCTGCATGGAGCCTGCTTCTCCCTCTGTCTCCCTCTGTCTCTCTGTCTCTCTCTCTCTGTGTCTCTTAAGAATCTATAAAATTAGACAGTTATGAAGGTGTATAATTTTGTGAATATGCTAATGAACACTGAGATGTACACTTTTAAAAAGCAAATTTTATGGTACATAAATTATATTTTAGTAAAGTTCTAAAAACTATAAGGGAAATAAAGTTATACAAAGTATTTAAAAGTCAATATGGAGAAGGACTTTCATAGAAGATAGTTTTCTAATTTCTGAAGTCTAGTATTTTCAGTTCTATAGAATATAGATTTCAAGTTGAATTAAATTCCTTGTTGCACACTTGGGAATTTATAACATTATAAATGCAATCATTTCAAAGCACTTTATAGAATCACCCCTCGCTTTTTTTTTTTAATTTGGTGAATATAAAAAAGTAAATTAGTTCTTGCCCTTGTGCAGAAAATAGAAGTATCTCTAGGGGAGGAATCATGTTTAAAATGCCCTACTATTAAATTTGTGGTACTATATTCCAGAAGACACTAAAAAAGAAATGTGGTACTGCCTGAGTATAGGTCATTTCCTTACTAATAATTCCAATATAGTCTAGTAATTTTAGTATCTAAATAAGCCCGGGATCCCTCGGTGGTGCCGCGGTTTGGCGCCTGCTTTTGGCCCAGGGCGCGATCCTGGAGACCCGGAATCGAATCCCACGTCGGGCTCCCGGTGCATGGAGCCTGCTTCTCCCTCTGCCTGTGTCTCTGCCTCTCTCTCCTCTCTCTCTCTGTGTGACTATCATAAATAAATAAAAATTAAAAAAAAATAAGCCCAAATAAAAGGCCTGAAATATCATCAGGTTAAAGGTCAAAAGCTCTTCAGATAGGTATAATGGATAAATTTTAAATATTAGTTCACACTGTGTTAAGCCCAGTTCTATAGCAGACATGTTTAAATAAGGTGTTGTTTCAAGTGATGCTGATTATCTCATAGAGTAAACAAAGCAGATGAATAGTTATGGGATAGCCTTCACGGTCAAAACGTGTGCAACCAGCTACAGAAACACTCTGGAGGAAGTGGGATTTATGGTGAATATGGAGCCAAGAAATGCTTTCAAAAATACTGTTTTCATATTGACCAATATATTCCAACACTCACGAGCTTTATTTGTTGTCATGCTTCTACACTATTCAAATGCATATATTCTAGTTTAGTTATACTTCAATAAGTTGAATTAATAGCAACATTCCTTACGGTACCTTGAAAATAAATAAGCATTAGAACTGCGAGTACACATTTCATAATAGGTCAGACCCTTATTTTAGCAAGAAATACATTAGACCATATTGGATCTTCTCAGCTTTTAAATGTCCACTATAGGTTTCTGTTTGGTTGTCATTTAATGCTTTTCTCCATTAAATATCTCCCATTAAAACTACAAATAACATTGCTAATTTTAAGTGCTAATAGTTTTATTACAGGATTAAGATTTACTAATCACCTAATGCTTGAAGATTCCATTTAAAATGTCACTATTTCGATGGGTCATCAATTCCTTTTGAGTTTAGGTTTGTTTTGCTTGGGTGAAACTTGCTGCAATAGATTGAAGTAGTTGAGACATTGACCAAAGTTCTTCATTTATGGCCACTACGAGTTTTGTTTTCAGAAAGTAGTTAATGTATTAAACTAATTAAAATGTTATCCATTATAAGTATGATAATGGACTTAACAGTGAATTAATTATCTTTCAACCTCAAGATTTCCTAGAGAAAAAGTTACCTTTCAATACCAAGCTTTTACTGAATAAAATTGAACCTTCGGAAAACCATTTCCCCTCTTGACTTCACATTTCACTTAGCTCATTGCTCATGATATACTGTCATATATTTTCAGGGTTAGAAATTAAATTAATTTTTAAGTACAGCATAACTGATAAGATAAATAATAATAACATCATATATATTTTTCAGTATATTTTAAGCACTTAGGCACCTTGTGTTGACTTACTTAGTGTTCATAATACCATATGATGTTGCTACTCTATCCCATTTTTGTATGAGGGGAAATGGGGGCACAGAGAATTTAAGTAATTTTCCCAATGTCTGATATGTTTTAGTGTCTTTTTTTTTAATTATTTATCCATGACAGACACAGAGAGAGAGGCAGAGACACAGGCAGAGGGAGAAGCAGGCTCCATGCAGGGAGCCCGATGCAGGACTCCATCCCAGGACTCCAGGGTCAGGCCCTGGGCTGAAGGAAGATGCTCAACCACTAAGCCACACAGGCATTCCTGTTTTAATGTCTTACACGCAGAAGTTAGTACCTGAACCTAGTTACTTGGTGTCAAAGTTTGTAAGCACCACACTGTATGGCACTCTAATTTATTATAACACGAACAATATAAAACAATCTCATATACAAGGCAGAGAACTTTAGGATGTAAGCTCAGAGAAATGGTAAATAACCATGGTAGTTCTAGAAGTGATGTTATCAATGCATTTTTCAGGCACAAATTGCTTTAGGATAAAAATCTATTTACTATAAATACATGCCAATATTTTTAAACTGCATAACTCTGTTCAATAAATATACACAAATATTTTCAAACTTGGTTGCTGACTTCCAAAATCAGCTAGTGATTACTTCTTAAAAGGTATGCCATATTTAACTCACATAACTCATACTAGCAATAAAGGAAATTAACTATGCATCTTTAGTTTAGAAGAGTCATACTCACATCCACTCTTGGCTGATAGTAATCATTATAATAATAGACAACATTTTTAGTCCATCTAAATATATTATTTTTACATAATTGTCAGCTCCAATCTGTTGATGAGGTAATGCAGTGAAACTAAAAGAGAAACATGTCATCTTTTAGTGAAATGCTAATTTTTATTTTTAAGTAAACCTGAAAACATATGCCAGTCACTCCATGTAATTTTTTTTTTAAACATTTTTTTAAAGTAATCTCTACACCCAACTTGGGGCTTGAACTCATGACCCTGAGATCAGGAGTCAATGCTCTATGGACTGAGCCAGCCAGGCACCCCCACCTCATGTCCTTCTTATAGTAAAATAATGAATCATGTGAAATCCTGAGAACTTTTTAAAATTTCTTTAAAAGCGTGTGTGTATTACATATATTATATATGTATATATACATACATATACATATATCATTATATATGTATATGTATATAATTTTATTCAATGGATATTCCTATCTTGCAAAACATGTGATCTCTGCTTTTAAGGATGAAAAACATCTGAACAGGCACAGGACTGTGTGTCAAGTCTGAAGCATTTGGAACATCAACTGGCCATGACTGGACTTAACTAAAATGTCTGTGGGGGTGAGTTCATCATTGGCCTGTTGACATGAGGGAGAAAAGTGACTTTCTGGGAAGGTAGAGTAGCAAAGTGGTTAAAATTTTCAGCTTGAGAAGCAACTGTTTGTATTAGACTCCTAGGTCCATCCTTTAGTAGCTGTATATCCTTGGGAAATTGACTCTATCATTTTGTGTCTTTGTTGCCTATCTGTAAAATAGGGATAAATCACAGAACCAAACACTTGTCTCATTGGGTTTCTGAGACAAGTACAAATACTTGATAAGCATTAACTAATATTATTGGAACAAACTCGTAGCTTATGTCTTTAAGGACAGGAAGTTCATGTTACAGGTGATTCTAGAAGTAAGCTGTATGCCCCGAAGCCCCACCCATCCATAGGGACTGACGGTGTCATGTTAATCATCAACTTCCATAGCTGATATTTCACATCCACACTCTCAGATCCACCCTCAGAACTTTATCTTCGTCAATTCTAATTATTTCTGTTATGGCAAGAGAAAAAACAGTAACATTGGGAACTAGTATCATGATAAAGACAGCTATTGAGGGCCAGCCCAATGATTAAAGGATCTGGACAGAAAGGACAATTAATATAAATGGTCACAGAAGACAAAATATAAAAATTGTATTTTACAAATAATTTGTAACATCTGTGAGGATAATGAGTCTCAAAATATGATTAACATTTGTACTTCCATTCAAATTTTTTTATTTCAAGTTTTTATTTAAATTCTAGTTAGTTAACATATATGGTAAAATTGGTTTCAGATGGAGAATTTAGTGATTCATCACTTAAAAATAACACCCAGTGCTCATCGCAGGTGCCTTCCTTAATACTCATCACCCATTTCATTTAATTTTTCATATTTAAATTAGAAATTGAAATTGATTTAGAAGGCATGTAAATAGTTAAATATTTTATGAAAATATTAATCATTCCTAAGAATTCCAGCATTTATTCAAAGAAGAGTTCTTACCTATCTATTCCTATCATTTTATTATTGCAGGTTTTTTTTTTAAGATTTTATTTATTTATTCATGAGAGACACAGAGAGAGAGAGAGAGAGGTAGAGACACGGGCAGAGGGAGAAGCAGGCTCCACGCAGGGAGCCCGACGTGGGACTCAATCCTGGGACTCCAGGATCACGCCCTGGGCTGAAGGTGGGTGCTCAACTGCTGAGCCACCCAGGCGTCCCTATTATTGCAGGTTTTAAAGAAATATTTGCATTTGGAGAATAGGATCAGACAATCACATACAGAGGGTATGATCAAAATGAAGCCAGAATCGATTCCAATTTCTACTAGCAAATGCATAAAATACATAACATGCACTGGTTTGTCATACGCTTCCTCCCACCACCCCTATTTAAAATTTTCATGCCCTGTCATTTTGCCACTTATTTTTTAATTGAGGCATAATTGACATTATATTAGTTTCCGATGTACATGATAATTCAGTATCTGTACATATCATGAAATCAGCACTGCAGCAAGTCTAATCTACTGTCTTAGCAACTTTCAAAAATGCAAGATAGTATTACTAACTAGAGGGATCCATGCTGTATGTCCCCATGATCTACTTATTCTATAACTGGAAGTTTGTATCTTTTCAGCCCCTTCACCTATTCTCCCATTCTCTACCCCACCCCTAGCAACCACCACCAATCTCTTTTCTGCATGTGAGCTTTTTTTTTTTTTCAGTTATTATTCCATTTTAATTAATTTAGATTCTTCATCTAATGAGATCATAAGGTATTTGCCTTTATCTGTCTAATTTATTTCAGTTGATACAATGCCCTCAAGATCCATTTGTGTTATCAGATGGCAAGATTTTCTTTACTATGGCTGAATGATATTCTATTTTATACACATGTACACACACACACAGACACATCACACTTTCTTTATATATTCATCCATCAATGACAGTTTGCTTCCATATCTAGGCTATTATAAATAATGCTGAGTGAACACAGTGGGTGCATATGTCTCTTTGCAGGGTTGGTTCTTAGAGACCGTGTGCAATACCTCCTTGCTCCATCATAACTGGAGATTTCATGGGGATTACCACCAACACACACATGCAAACACACAAATTAAAAGGGACACAAAGATTACACAAAGATTTCTCCCCATCTTCCTGTCATAATATCCAATCAATTCTCATGTTCATTCTACTTTTTTACTCTCTTGTATGTACCCACCCTCTCCTTCTCTACTATTATTGTCTTAGTTAACATCAAGATTATTTTTTTGCCCAGACTCCCATCAACTCTTCTTGCATCCAGTGCCTCTTCTCTTCACATCACCACCAAAGAGGTCTTTCAAAAACACAATTATCATTCTGTGGCTCCTCTGCTTAAAATCTGTGTGCAATCTGGCTCCTGATAGCATTTGAGTCTGATCACTAAGAAGCCCTTGACTTTAGAGCATTTACCGAAGGCACTGGATCTCACTTATTTTGTACCACCTGTTTCCTTTGCTCACACTTCCTCTTGCTTGCCTTGTTTACCTGGCCAACTCCTCTTCATTCTCCGAGACTTAGATGGCATATCCTTTATTCTAAGAAGCCTGTCTTCAACAAAAAGAATTTGGAAGTCTGTCCTGAGGTTTCCCATAGACCAGGAGATCTATTTATGGTGCTGTAATTATGTGTGCAGATGTCTAACTCCTACATGGGACCACATGACTCTGCAGGGCAGAAACTGCGGTTTCTTTATTGTTGTAACCTTCTCACATGAGGTGTTTGAGCAAAACAGGATCCTAATATGTTTGAACGACTAATAAATAATGGAATGGAGGGAAACTGAGCACACACAGTACAATGATTTTAAATTTACAGAGATCAGCCACATAAACAAGTAAACAAGACCCTATTTTACTTTAACAAATTAGTTAGGCCACATCACCAATGTTCAGTTTTTCTTGGATCAGATATATTGTTTTACTATGCTCAACATATTTTACCTTGGTAACACCAAGAGTTACAAAAATGATAAACTGTACTAATAGGCATTGTTAATTACTCAGGTAGTTCATGACTTTTCAGGTATCCAAAGTGTCAAAGTATTAGAGAAAGCTCAAAAATGGCCCTCTAGTAGCTCACTAGTCCAGGAATAATATATAAAGATATTATTAACAGATCAAAATATTTATAATATAAAGTATTTTACCAAATACTCTGTGGGGAACAGGAACGTTCAAGATATTTTTCCCATGTTCAAGGACATTATTTCTGATTTTCTATTTATTTAGATGTGTCCATGTATATATGTTTCAAAGCACCACTTTCAAGCAATCAAAATAACAAAAATATAGTTAGACAGTTTTGATTATGAATCAGGTAGTCAAAAAAAACCACTTAAAAGAACATCTTTTTCTTACTTTTCTGTTATAATTACTATACCCCACTATCACACAATCCTGAAAAAAAAAACTATCCACAAACTTGTCTTTGATTAAAATTTTAATTTTCACAAAATTTCAAATAATTCAACTGTTAGTTGCTCCCCATTAAGCGTCTTGTGTGAAATAAAGTTTCTGTCAAGTATAATCTTACTTAAGACCTTAGAGTACTTAAGCTATAGATGAGCTGAAAAAGTCCTGTATCATTTGAAATTTGCCTATGCACCATATTTAAAAATTCAAAACATTGCACAAATGCAAGTTAACAGGAATGTCTTTCTAACTCTTGCTGCATAGTGTTCAATTGATATGCTCCCTATTTATTTTGTATTCCACCAGTAAGAGAAGGCTACTCAGTACTCCCCCAGTGAGAAATAAATGATCTTTCTCTCCTTATCTCTCTATCAATCCATCTCACGTCCCCCCTCTTTTTTTTTTTTTACTTATTGTCATAGTCTTCTTTTGTATATATATCCAGGTTCCCCATGACCAGATCATCCTCATTATAAGACCTAACATTTTTCTTGGTATTATGAAGAAACATCTTAGCAATTTTGAGCACATGGTAGATGCTTAATAAATTCATACTGAATAAACTAATTATGTAGTTTGGAAATATAAAACTCAAACTTACAACACCCGCTGTTTCACAGATCAGTTCCCTGGGAATTTTAGGAGTTACTGGGTCACCCTTCAGAAAATTCTGATTTTACTGTTGTTGTTGATGATTCATTTAGAGACATATTTCTTTTTAGTGTATTTCTGGAAATGCAATCCACTGAAAATCACAAATGGAAACAGCAGAAACTCAACATAAAAGTAAACACCTGCTTCAGTGGAAGGGCATTATTGCCAAGTAGAGAGAAATGCATCCAGGCCATTAACATCATTCTTTTCTATGGTTGTCCCTATCACCATTTTGCCATTAGTAATGTTTTTAAATAAGGAACATACTATTTCCTCTAAACTGGATGTTTAGGTTTGAGAACATGTAAAAGTAAAAGTGCTAAGTACAATTAGACCTTTGCTGAAGTTTGTATATTTAAATCCTATAGAAATTCTGGGTGTCAGATTCACATTCACCAGATAAAAACAAATGCTGTTAAACAGTTTTGACTGACTTTGCAGGAGAAAAAGGCAACAGCAAAATCTTCTGCAGCCTTCAAAGGCTTCCATCCCATCACAGTCTCTATTAGAGCATCTCCTACCTCCAACCTTTCCAATGCCTTTTTTCCCCTCAGTCTTATCGGTCTTTTCCTGGTTTGTTCTCATGTTATCCTGCTGTTTATGGCATGTAGACATTTGCTTATACGTGTTCTGTTGATCCTCCCTCATGTTTAACATTCTCAATTCATTCAGCTTTCTTCAAAGCATAATTGCTCTACTAAATATCTTTTGATGAAGGGAAATGGCACCGTAGTTTGTCAACTGTAAGCTATTATCTGACTTCAGAAGAGAAGGCTTCTGACTTTATTTCTGGCCTCATCTCCAGCCATTTCCTACCTGACCATAATGCTACTGTCACCCATTCCCTTTTACACCAAACCCTCACTGGCGAATGGACTTTGCATTTGCTGTTCATTAAGCCTGAATGCTCTCCCCTCTTCAACGCCTTCTTTTGAGAAGGGTCTTCTTTTCTTACCCACTCTAAGTTAGACTTCTGCAACCCTTTCTTAAAAGTCACTATCTCTCTCCATTCTACTATGTTTTGGGAAAATCACTCTGCTATTTTCCCAGAATTCAGCATTACCTTTTTTTTTTTTCCTTCATCCTCACTCTATTCAATTAATTGCCAATCTAGGATCTCTACTTTCAGTCTGTCTCACATTTAATGAATTTTATAGCCAGAACATCATCTATTCTCACACTGTGTCTAGCATTTCATTCCCGCATTCCCCTCTCAAAATATGTTACCTAACATCTGATGAATACCCCAACTCTTGAGGATAAAGGGGCAAGTTCTCAGCTCTTCATTCAAGGTCACTACGTATTAGCTTTTCCCTGCAGCCCTAAACCATAGCTTCTCCTCCTTTAACTGGAATGCTCTGCTCAGGAAGAAAAGCATGTTTACACATATTCTTGCCTATTCAGTGTAGTTTCACATCATTTCTTTTGCCTGGATCATCCTGTTATTCACCTTTCTCCATTTCTAAATCCGGTGTTCTAAAGCCTAGCTCGTGTCCTATCACTTCAATGAATACTTCTCCAACAGTCTCAGAATGTAATTTGTAATTGATCATTTGAATGATCAATTTGTTTTTCTTCATAATTCCTCAAATCTAAGCAGAAACAGTTTTGTGTTTAAAATTATCCTGTCTCAGAATGTAATTTGTAATTGATCATTTGAATGATCAATTTGTTTTTCTTCATAATGCCTCAAATCTAAGCAGAAACAGTTTTGTGTTTAAAATTATCCTAGAAATTGTTTTCAGAAACTAAGTATTGGGGCACCTGGGTGGCTCAGTCAGTTAAGCATCTGCTTTTGGCTCAGATCATGATCCCAGAGTCCTAGGATCAAGCCCCACATCTGGCTCCCTGCTCAGGAGGGAGCCTGCTTCTCCCTTTCCCTCTGCCTGCTGCTCCCCCTGCTTGTGTACTTTTGTGCCTTTTTTTTCCTCTCTCTCTCTCTCTTCCCTTCTTCTCCTCTCTCTGTCAAATAGATAGATGAATTCTAAAAAAAAAAAAAAAATAGGAAAAGAAATATCATGTAGGTATTATGCTACTTATGTTCAATACACTAAAATCTGAAAAAAAAGCCAGAATATCTCTCAATTATTTTTTTCAAAATTTCATTACATTCATGCACTCAAAAATATTGATAGACTTCCTAGAAGAGGACTGGGTACTCTGCCAAAGAATGGAAATATAGTAGCAGACTGTACTCACGCAAACCAGACAAAAATCTTTACCCTTAGGGTGCTTGCATGGGATGGCAGTGGGGATCTGCAGGGATATTGGGAGGAGATGGGAAGACAGGCAATAAAGACGACAAATAGGCACATAGGGAGAATAGTAGATGGCGGTGGTGTTAAGGAGTAAAACAAAACTCCTTAAAAGGGGAATGGTGGAGGTGTGCAATTTAGATAGGGAGGAAGAAAGCACTCAGGGATCATGTGACATTTGAGGAAAGGTGTCAAGATGATCACGGAGTAAGTCATGTGGATACCTAAGGGGTAGGATATCATATCACATCTGATATAGCGAGGGCAAGTATAAAGGACAGTGTATTTTGAGCGGAGTGAGCAAGAAAGAAAAGGAGACCAGTTCCCAGAGGTAACTTAGGACTCTACAGGCCATTGTAAGGACTTGGCTTTTGGGAGGCCACTGGAAGACTTTGAGCAGGAAAGTGACATGATCCAATTACAGTGTTAATGTAATCCTTTGGGCAGCTGCTTAAGAGATAGATTTTAGTAGGGCAAGAGAGGAAAACCAATGAGAGGGCAATTGTAAGAATCTAGAGAGAGGTAATGATGACTTGAACCAGAGTGTTAGCCATGGAAGTGACTGAAGTAGCTGGATTAAGTAGCCAGTATATAAAAATATATACTGTGAAGACAAAGCCACTGGATATGTTGAAAAATTATATGTGGGTGTGAGATAAAGAGATGAGTCAGTGAATTTTGGCCAAAGCAACTAGAAGAACAGAAGAGAGATGAAGAAAATTTTGAGAAGAGTAGGTGTGAAGCAAGGGGTAGGAAGTCAGTAGCTCAGTTTTGATATGTTAAATTGAGATGCCATTTAGAAAACTAAGCTGTATTTTTTTTTTTAATCTGAAGTTTAGGTCCAGGCTGGAGACATTAATTTGGGAATAATTATTTATAAAATGGTAGTTAAGTCTATAATGTGGCCAATAATTACCAAAATATATAATATAATGCATAAAAAAAAGAGGTCCAAAGACGTAGTTCGGTGTATTCCTCAATATCTAAATATTGGGAAGATAAGGTGGGGGATAATAAAAGAAACTTAGTGAGAGTGGCCAGAGAGGGAGGAGAAAAAACATAGAATGTTATTACTGGAAGGTTGGAACATGTTGCGAGAAGAGAGTAATCAGCTCTGCCAAACACCCCTGAAGACTAAAATTTAATCACTGGATTTGGTAACATGGAAATCTCTGATGTTCTTGACATTATCAGTTTTGCTGGAGAGGTGGGGCAAGAGCTTGAGAGAATTTGAGGAAGGAAATTAGAGACAATGAGCATTTACAACTTTCTGAGTCATTTTGCTGTAAAGGAAATGAGAGAAATTCGGGTGGGGGTGTAACTAGAACCCCAAGCCCAGTCAAAAGGGTTTTTAAAAATGGAGTTTGCATTGAAAAAGAACAGAATTGTGAACACTGATGGAAAGGACAAGGAGAAAGAGGAGAAGGTCATTGGAAATGTAGACAAGATGGGAGCCAAAGAAGAAATTGACCTTTGCCAGGAGCAGGTGCAGGTTTCCCACAGTAACAACAAGGGTAGAACACAGGCATAAAGCATAAACAGATGAGATGTGATGATGGGAACAGCAGTTTCCTCAGAAAAGAAGCAGAGCCAACAACTGAGAATGAGAATGGGAAAGGCACTGTTGCAAACATGAGAGAAAGTCATGGTGCGAAAATATTTAGGACACTAGTCTTCAAACATATTTGTTTAATTATCCCCTAGGAAATGTAGGGATTGCAACTCCTCCCACATCTTTAAAGTGGGATATATAAAAATTGTTACTCTATGTTTATTCGGAGACAAACTGCAATTTCTGATATATTACAGTGATTTATGTATATAATTGGCATATTAAAATAAAACTATTACATCATCCTTTTAAATACATCAAACCGAATCATAATACTTTTGCAATTTTATATCACCATCATCTTCCAGACAACAAAAAAATGCATCCCTTTCTAAAACTGAAATTTCACATTTTTCTTCTGCCTAAATTGTATTTCCATGTCAATTCTCACCACTTGGGATGTACTTTTAAGCTTAGAGTCACTCGTTTAATCACCTAACATAATTGCCTGCAGTAAATATATTTAAATATATTGTAGTAAAAATGTGTAATATCATAAGGCTCAATTTTTAAATTTTCTTCTGGTTTGAATTCTCATAAACTATTATTAGTCAAAATTATTAAATTGTTATTAGTCAAAATTATGGCTAATTATTAGTCAAAATATCATTAAAAACATGGGATCCCTAGGTGGCACAGCGGTTTGGCGCCTGCCTTTGGCCCAGGGTGCGATCCTGGAGACCCAGGATTGAATCCCACATCAGGCTCCCGGTGCATGGAGCCTGCTTCTCCCTCTGCCTATGTCTCTGCTTCTCTCTCTCTCTCTCTCTCTCTCTCTCTGACTATCATAAATAAATAAAATTTTTTAAAAAATCATTAAAAACAGTTTACATATATTACAAAGTTTGATGTTTATTAAGATATAGGAAGTAAATTTTTTTTCGGAAGTAAATTTTATTGGCAATGCATAGTATAATGAAAAAAGGAGGAATGTTGTAAGTTGATTAAACAATACTTTACTGATGTTAATGCTATGCTTTATTTTATTGCTTGGTGTCTCAGGAGGGAGTTTTTATAAATTAGAACTATGTACCATGAAAAATGCAAAATGGATGAAAGTGATGTACTGCATCCCTCTCTTCCTTCTCTCCCTTCTTTCATTTCTTCTATCCTTCTTTCTTCTTTTATCTTTCTTTCTTTTAAATAAAGGGAGATGGGCTTTTGTGAAATGGGATATGAGAAAGGAGAATCAGCTTGATTCTTCAATAGGCAAATCAATTTTAGGAAATGGAACACATGGAAGATCCAGTTATGGATCCATGTGATCCTTGATTAAATTACTGACTGAATAAAAGAGCTATAAATAATAAGAGTATTTTGGAGAGAACGGGAGAAGATTGACTATGGACAGTTAGAGAATACTATTGCATGAAATACTTGGCTATACATACATACATGTATGTAATCTATGTACAATATATACAATAATATTGTATATTATTATAATACAATAATTTAATAGTATTGTATTATAATAGGAAAAAATCTTCACTGTTGCAAGAGACATGCTAAGTCTTCATGGATAAGGCACCATGTCATCTGCTACTTACTTTCAAGCATCCCAGATAAAAAGTTGGGAAAGGAATACAGAAAGTAAATGTGGCAAAATAATCATAAATCTACGTGAAGGGGAAAAATTGTATCAGTTAATTTTGACGCTATGTATTTTGTCAGCTTTAATACATATGATCAGAGTCCAGGGTTTCTAGCAGCCACCCCTCTGGGATGGTATGAGATAATTCAGCATTCAGAAATAAAACAGAAGGGATACTCTGAGTATATGTGTATTATGGGATGTTGATGATGCTATGTTTATGTGAGTAAGACTAGAAGGAGGGTTTAGTATGATAGAAAAGGAGGCAGCTTTGAGTCATAAAAATAAATCTGAGAAAGTAGGTATCTTATGCAATGTACCACATCTTGCTCTTCCTGACTATGACATGCCTCCAAGCAAATAGGGCTGACTTAACAGATTTTAAAGTGGCTCTAGCCATACTAGAACACCATTTCCCTTGAGAGTGGAGTTGCAGTTTTGTTTTGTTTTTAATTCAACAATCACTAACAAAAATCTGTCATAATTAACAGTCCTGAATCATAAAGGTCAAAATATATGTCCTAACCCATGCTTAGTTCCTCATGCATATGAGCTGTTTGGCAGCAGTCCCACTTCCCTAAAGACAACCAAATGCTTTTTTCACCAATGACAGTTGTGACTACAGAAATAATCCTCTTAGAGACTGTTCTCTGTGATTAATAAAATCACAGGAGCAACTGCACTGAGGCCACATTTTAAGGTCATTTCATTATTATTTATTTGTTGGCTCAACAATATTGAAAATTAAAGATTAAAAAAATGAGATGCTTTTGAATTCCTGGATGAGACTAGTGACTCAATATCTTTTCTTCCCAAGATTATTTGTAAATTAATTTTCTTTTTATTAGAGCACAGGGTTTCAGAAAAAAAAACCCACAGGGCTTCCTTTATGGTTTTAGTATATGAGTTATATAAGAAAACATAATAGGGATGAACTGTAAAAAGAACCTTTTCTCTTTCCTCATGACATTTTTGCATCTAAATAAGTCCCTTATATCTCTTATGTCTTTTTTGGTTACTTTTAAGCACTACTTAAGTTCTAGTTCTTTTTTTAAATTTTTTTTTAAAAAAATATTTATTTATGATAGTCACAGAGAAAGAGAGAAGCAGGCACAGACACAGGCAGAGGGAGAAGCAGGCTCCATGCACCAGGAGCCCGATGTAGGATTCGATCCCGGGTCTCCAGGATCACACCCTGGGCCAAAGGCAGGCACTAAATCGCTGCACCACCCAAGGATCCCCTTAAGTTCTAGTTCTAAAGAGTTCCTTTCACTTTACATGGGGAGGGCTTTACTTTTTGCCCCCATATTCTTCCCTTCTCTGGCTCTTCAATAAAATTGGTTGGGAAAGAGACAAAGGAGGAGAAGGGCACCTTATCCCAAATGATAAAATGAACAAAAATGCTAACAGCCCTCATTCTCACAAATTTATATAAAGCTGACATGGCTCAGGAGAGCACACTGTGGTATGTGCCATAGAATGTTTTTTTTTAATTTAGTTTGAAGCAATTTTAAATCTACAGAAGAGTTACAAAGATATCAGAGTTCCCATATACTCTTTACCCAGCTTCAACTACTGTTAGCATCTTATCTAACCATGAACATTTATCAAAGCTAAGAAATGAACAGTGGTACAAAACTATAAACTATTGAGATTTCCTAAATTTTTCCGCTAATATTTTTATTCTGTTCCAGAATCCAATCCAAGACATCAAGATGCCATGCTGCATTTAGTCATCATGCCTTCTTAGTCTACTTTGACCTGTAACAGTTTCTTAGCCTTTCTGTGTCTTCCATGACCTTGACCTTTTTGAGGAGTACTGGTTTCATATTTTGTAGAAATTCTCTGAATATGGGTTTATCTGATATTTTCTCATGATTACACTGAGGTTATTAATTTTTTTTTGTAAAAAAAAATCACAAACATGATGTCCCCTTCTTACTGCATCCTCTCAGGGGATCTAGTCATAGAGACTTAAAAATGCATGATTCCCTTTAGGAAAGTGACATAAGGAAAAGCAGTGTGCATCAAGCAATGGAAAAAGAAAATTGTTATGACACTCTCTCTGCTGGCATTTTTGGCCTATTGGCCATCAGCTAGCAGATATGGTGCTATAAGAACTTCAGTACTTTTGCTACATTAATCTTTGCAGATTTTGCCACTCCTGCAAAAGTGAACTCATGGGAACATCCTCTCTCTGCTAGGACATACATTCTATCTCCGTACAATGCCTCTGTAATGCCTCTTTGAAGGATACACCATTCCACATCTGGTCTCCACGTTCTATTACCAACCACAATAACAATTAGAGGGAGTCAGTGAATACTTTTTTCTTTTGTTCCAGCTACTGAAATTTTGATAAACTAAAAAAAAAAAAAAGAAAAAGAAAAAGAAAAAGAAAAGAGGTCTATCACTCCCATTTTCTCTTTCCTTTTATCTCTCTTCTCTCTTTGATTCTACTTCTGAGCTGAGAGGCACAGTCAAAAGCAATGCCTCAGGGGAGTCCATCCTCTTTCCCCAGTTAATTCTCTCCTTGGAGGTGGTGGCTCAGCTAATAATAATTATATTGTTGAGGAACAGAGAAAGGGGGAGAAGGGGAGAAGATGAATCATCATGTTTGTACCATGCTGAGAACATTCCATTAGATCCCATTTATATTTGAGAAGCCTCTGAGGTGAATATTATTTTCCCTATTTTACAGATGAGGAGAGTAGAGTTCAGTGGGACTAAAAAATTCTTAAAAGTCAGCCAGGTAGTAAAGGGCAAAGACCAAAGATGCCTCTGCTTCCCTCACCTAAAGGTGTAAGTGATGAATACCCTCTCAGTCCATGGTTGAAATGCACACATCTTCCTGATATCACCAGTCAAATGCAATCCTGATACCATTCTCTGGGAGGGTAGATGCCCCAATAATTGCTCTGAGATAACTGGCAATGGCTATTTCTGTGCTTCTGATCCTTTTTGAAAGGCAGTAATGATACGAACAATAATACCTGTGGCACCCAAGGGTTTCACAAAGTTCTGTTTAATACTATTCAATTGTACATAGAAAGAACCCTGTTAAAGTTCTGAGGTTTTTGTCTCCCTTCAAGGGGCTTAGGGCTTCTCCTTTTCACATGGCTAGTCCTACTCTACTACAAATGAGTAGTCAGAGATCATGTAATCTAAAGTGCAAGTAAAAGTTATGTTTTTCTGTGTTTCTGATGGCTCCCTGAGTTCCTCTCAACAGCAAATAACAATAACAATTTCTTATAGGAAATGTAGTAAAATGAGAAACTAAACACAAAGATTCTTACTCTTTGGAAGGATTTATTCTTGGCTTTAACATTATTCATCTGCAAAGATCCTGAGCTTATAGAACAAATTTCCTCATGCCCAATGCTTTAGGGCTCTCTTCCCCATTAAAAGTGGCAAGTCCAGTTGATCACATAACTCTAATCAAGCATGGACAGTCCAGTGCTTCTCCTAAGAACTCTTCATTTCATGTGAGATTGTGTGTCTGGGTTCCTGATTATTTTCCATGCCTACGTGTCTACTATGCAATCTCTCCAGAACACTACTCTTCCAATATTCTGCATTGCTATTTCCAGCCCTTATCAGGAACCCTAAAACCAAAGGACATGATTCTCTGGCACTGACTTACTTAAACCCACACGCTTTGACCAGTTCCTCAATGCAGAGAGCCATCTGTGGTTGTCATGAGAGATGGTGAAAATTATTCCAGATCTTCTTTCCTTTTGGGCACACAGCAACATGTGCTTCCCTTTCCCCTGAAATCAGCTGTGGCCATGTTCAAATCCCAATTCTTTCTTTTGCTGGTTAAATGATCTAGACAAGATAATTAACATCCCTGCTTCTAGGCTTCCTCCACTGTAATATGAGGAAAATATACTTATAAAGCACCTAGAATGGATACTTACAGAATTTTCTTTTCATTTTCCTTCTCTTGTTACTTCAAACAGAATAAACCTTTACCTTTACCTTCTTTTCATTCCCCTTTCAGGGTATATAACCTATAGGAAGCATCAGGGAACAGAGATTCACATAGTGTAACAATTGATTTGCCCTAGTTGTTCTTTCCCATCATGGTGGAAAATGGTGGGAAAGATTTCTTATAAAGATTTGTATTTTCAGTTCTTAGCACAGTTCCAGAATACAGCATACACGAAATAAAATTAAATGATTAATCATATATGAATGAATGAATGATGACCTCTATCTTGAAGATTTTTCAAAATCCAGCTTACATTTTCCCTTACCTACCCATGTGATGTCTTTCTTGATTCCTACACATAGCTTTAGAAATTTCTTCCTTGCAATCATATTGAACTACCTATCTGTATATTACATCAATTTTATAACACATAACATTGTGAAATGTATATTTATTTTCCTAACTTGTAAACTCTTATGCTTTGACAAAAACAGCAGCAGAGCAACTGTCACCATTAACTGGGTCATTACGTGCTTGGTTCTCCGCCAAGCACTTCATATAATTATTTAATTTAATCTTCCATCAGCTCTCTGAAGCAGAAATTGAGATCACCATTTATACTTGAAGAAACTGAGGTTTAGAAGGATTAAATTATTTATTCAATCTTACAAAGCTAGCAAGTATCAGGACTAGAATTCTCATTTCTTTGACCCAAAGCTTGGCCTTATAACCACTGAAGTAATCACCCTCCCGGTCCTAGGCACTCCTATACCACTCATCCCTTCTAAGCCTCCGTTTGCAGTAAAATGCTTGGAACACAATAAGCATTCCATAAATGTTGTTGACTTAAATAATTTCCATGACCTTTTATGAATTTTGAGGCCATTTGCACATTCTATCCAAATTGTTAGCTCCTTTGTATTGGAAAGCTTCCAGACCAAAGAGCACACTCTACAGACAAGACTGTTTTTGGCACCCAGCATCCAATATCTTGTCAATCTAGCAGCATGCTTCCAGTGATGCACAATAGGAACTGTTCAATTTCCATTTCTAAAATACACACTAAGTTATTTGTTTTTAGAATATAATTTAAATTAACATAATCAGATTTTATCTTTCTTGGGTATTATATTAAATAGCATTTAGGGTGTCAAGTGGTCATTCATTCATTTGCACTAACGATGTGCATATCCTGACCTGCTATATGACCCTTATCTTTGAGCTGTGAGCTTTTCTGAATTTTAGCTGTTAATTTGACCCTGATTTCTCAACTGCTATTTCTGTTTGTCCATGGGCTTGATTCTTGTAGTCTTGACCTCTGCTCCTCATAATCAGATTAACTCAGATAAAGCTGCCTCAGGGAAGAGGTCAAAACCATTGCCAATAATAGTAGTTGCCCTACTTTGGTCTACTTTCAATACAGTAGCCAGGAGATCCTGTTTACACCAAAGACAGACCAGCACTACCACCCCTTGCTCACAATTCTTGGATGACTTCCTATCTCACTCATGGTGGAAGTCCACATCATAGCTATTACCTACAATGTCTTACACTATCTGCACCCCTCTCCTCTGATTTCACCTCTGAATATTTTCATCCTAATCCATTTGTAGTGGAATCACCCTCCCTCTGTTCAAACATGCCAGGAATATTTCTACCTCAGAGCCTCTGCACTTGCCATTTCCTTTGCCTTTGCCCAGATTGTTTCTTATTTGCTTCAGTCAACTGTTTATTTGCATTTTGTCAGGGAGTTATCTATCTCACCACCTTACTTAAATTTGCAACATTCTTTTTGCTTTGTTTTCAATCAGGATAATTATTACTACTTAACTTTCTACATATTTGCTCAAATGGGCTTGTTGTCTCCTCTGAACACTGTGGAAGCTCCATGACACAGGCACATGTCTCTATTTTGACCATTGCTAGATTATGAAGCCTAAAGAAGTACTTGGCACTGAATAGTTCCTCAAAATGTAATTATCAAGTGCTTGAATAAGTAAATGAGTAGATACTCATTGAGGCATGGGTTATTATTACTAAATAATACTAGCCAGTTTATAAAAGAAGATAATATTATGTGATCATATTTTGTTGAATCTTTACATATTTTGTTAGGAGTTTATTTATTAATATTAATATTTTTTAAAATAAAAAATTTAAAAGTATATGCTAAAGGCAGTGGTATTTCCAAGGTGAAGATTGGCTCTTAAGTATAAATAGTGATCCTAATACTGCTATTGTCAATATGCTCCTAAGGTAGATCAAAGAACAAGAAACTGAAAGCCAAAGATGCATAGAGCTAGAGACACTAATGTGGCTTTGAAGAGGAACAGATCTGAGCCCTGGTATTGAAGGTTACATAATAAGGAATTTCCCCTCTCAAAAAATGGGATGTGCATTTTTGGAGCATTTTTTGTTTGTTTGTTTGCTTTGGTTTTCAGTGGAAGACCATATTTTCATGGAAGTCATGCCCTGACCTAATTAATAATTTTAATAAAGGAGATCAAGCGAGCTTTTCACATTATGAGCAAACCTTTCAATCTTTCTTTTTTAGCCTCACTCTTAGAGAATTTGATTTAAATTAACCTAAATTTATTTTTATTATTTATCTAAAGAATATCGAAGATATAGTTAAAACTAGGCCAACATTTATTAACTAATACAACTTAAACTGCTCCCTTTACCTGGAACATCTCTAGAAGAAACCATAGCCTTCATCAAAAGCCATCTGCCCACAGAAATTGTAAGAGAGAAAGAGAAAGTGAGACAGAGAGACAGAATTTAATTTCACTTGAGACCAAACATAAGATCTTCAGGGTTATTTAGAAACCCTGTGTGTACTTTTTGTTCTCCCATAAGAAACTTCTCTTTGATTAGTCCTTTTCTCTCATTGTCTCCCTCACCCTGCCACTGCCAGGGTCCACTTCTAGCAAGGGCTATGGTATTAGCCTTCTAACTACTTTCCTGTTTTTTAGAATCTTTACTTTGCAAACAGCCATTCAGAGCCCTAAGAAATATCCCTGAAACTCAGATCTGCTCTTCTCACTGGCAAAAAATAAAATAAAAATAATAAAATAAATAAAATAAAATAAAATAAAATAAAATAAAAATAAAAATAAAAAAAATAGCCATACAAATTCCCATTGTTCAAAGATCAAGTTTAGAATGGCATACCCAGTATTCTAAAACCTGACTCTGATCAAATTTTCTGATGCACCTCTAGCTAGCCAGGTCTAGATACATAGGACTATTCATTCTTTTGTTGTTTTATAAAAAGAATAAGCTTTACTAAGTGAAGGGATAACACACAAAAAAGATGAAATATTTGTCATTTATGCAGTTTTTGAAAACTTTATAGGTAAAGTATGAACTGAAAACTGCAGCCTTTGTACAGAAACTAATTTTTTGGGGTCCCTAATAAATTGAGTAGATTTATTTCTACTTATTTATAAGTAGAAGAAGTAGAAGAAGTATTATAAGTATTTCTCCTTATTTATAAATCCTACATTTTTTAAGTGCACCTCACAGCCTAAATAGTCATGCAAATGCCTAAGTACAAATATACTAAAAAGGTTATTTCAAGCAGAATCTATAATGTATAGAAAACTGGGGCAGACTGCTAAGTAATGCTGGGTTTAAAACTCATTAAAAATAAAATATTTTGGATTGTTTTTGTTTGTGAGAAAGATACAAACAAGGCAATTTGAGCAAAATAATACTATATTTAAAATAATAAAATTAAAGTGACATTCTGGAGGCAGATTACAATTAGTTCTGAGATATTTTATATGTCGTTTTATAGTAAATAATAAACCAATTATAAATAAATTAGTTATTTCCCAATTACTTACAACCCTTAATCCTCTTTTTCATAAATTTTTGAGGCTCAGAGGCAGGTGGACTATGGAAAGGAATGGGAAGAAAGAGTCAAACTATTAAAATCTAAAACGAAGGTGCACCTGAATGTATTGAGAGTGACGGTAGAGTAGCTATTATGGTTTATCATTGTCAACAGATTGAAAATCTTGGCAATTAACTACAAGGCCAGGATCTGACATTCTGTTCTCTTTAGCCAAGTGTTTTTCCCATGATGATTTTTATTTGGTGTCTTTGTTGAGTTCTGGTTCCCTCTGCAAGTGGGTCTGATCTATACCCAGATCTACAGTGATGTGATGGCCAGCAGCTGGGACTTGTTTTCTGGCCTCTGGCTGCAGGCTTGCCCATAACATTTGCGGGGCCTATAACAACAGGGGATTTAATGCTGTTCCCCTTCCTTTCCCACCACCACCAGCTCTGGTCCACACAGAGAGGGGACTCAGACACATGTATACATGTGTACATTGTGGCCGGTAGGTCCAAACTCTTTTACCACAAGCTGCCTCCCTTTGGTTCAATTGTCCTAGGGAAGCACGTGTCAGAGATGAAGTCTGTAGACAAAGGAAAATCCACTTGGGCTTTGGAAGCAGGGTTAGGTTATCGGGTTAGGGAATTTCAGAGTTTCTGGTACACAGAAATGATCTAGAAGAGGTAATGGAGGATCTACCTGGGTGTATCTTCTTGGCCTCAAGAACATCCATTCTGGTGGGAGGAACAAGACCAAAGGAGCAGGGCTCAGTAAAGCACAGAATCCAGAACAGAACTAGTCTAATGCTGTCCAGATTCTGATACAGAGTAAGCATGGAATCCCAGTAGGTTGCATAGCCACCGCCAGTATCATGAGAATGCTGCCATTCTCGTGGAAGGAACCAGGGCGAGGAAATTCAAAGTCATATGCTCAGTGAAACTGGGCTTATAAATTATTTTTTTGTGCTTACTTTTCAACAGAGACCCTGTTACAGATTAAATGTCTGTGTCCGCCCCTCCAGCCCCTCAACTTTATGTGTTCAACGTATCTTCAATGTGACAGTATTTGGAGGTGGGGTCTTTGGCAGGTGATTAGTTCATGAGGATTTTATCCTCATGAATTAGATCACTGCCCTTATAAAAGAGACCCCAGAGAGCTCCCTTCTCTTCTACCACCTGAGGACACAGAAAGACGTTTGTCTCTGAAGCAAAAAGCAGGTCCTTACCAGACGCTGAATCTGCTGGTTATTATCTTGGACTTCTCTGCCTCCAGAACTGTGAGAAATAAATTTCTGGTGTCCATGGTATTTTTGTTATAGCAGTATGAAAGAACTAAGACTCACATATTTTCATAAGAGTACAAGCAGGAGAGGCAGAGAAAGAGGGAGAGAAATTCTCAAGCAGATTCCCCACTGAGTGTGGAGCTCCATGCAGGGCTTGATCCCACAATCCATGAGATCATGACTTGAGCCGAAATCACCAGTCGGATGCTTAATTGACTGAATGACCCTAGTGCCCCAGAATGCTTCTTCTTTCTTGTCTTTTTTTTTGGGGGGGGGATTTTATTTATTTATTCATGAGAGACATGGAGAAAGAGAGAGGCAGAGACACAGGCAGAGGGAGAAGCAGGTTCCATGCAGGGATCCCGATGTGGGACTCGATCCTGGGACTCCAAGATCACGCCCTGGGCTGAAGGCAGTGCTAACCACTGAGCCACCAAAGGATCCCCCTTTCTCATCTTTCCATTACATTTCGAAGGTTCTCTAAAGCCCAGGTCACATGCCTACTCTTCATGGAATCTTCCCCAAAACTGCATCAGCAGAATTATCTTAATTTCAAATAGGACTCTGCATGTAACTCTAACTTAACTTTGCCACGTACCATTTCATTATATTTCTTTATGTATATTTTCTCTATTAGACTGTAAGTTCATCGAGCTCGTGGATTGTGGCTCATGCTCTCTTAACTCCAAATCAAACACAGCATGTGATCTACGCTAAGGAACTATTACTTGATGAGTTGAATTAAACACATATATCAAGTTTTCTATTCCTACACTATTTCATTGATTTCTATCTTGAAACTATGCTTATCGATGTATTTTGTGGTAAATGTGACACGATATTCAGATATTATATAACCAGAAAGGTTTAGAGTAGGTATATTATTTCTATTGAGCAAGATTACGAGTCAGCAAACTTTTTATACAACCTCTTTCCTGCCACCCAACTCTACTGTTGCAACAAAAAAGCAGCGTAGATAGTTTGTAAACAACTGAGTGTGGCTATGTTGCAATAAAACTTTATTTACAAAAACTGGTGACCAGTTAGATATGGCCCTTATCTAGAATAATCTTTCTCAACCATGATTACATAAAAGAACAAGCCCTAATGTCTCAGGGATCCATTTATATGCTGAAATAACTTCTCACTTTTGCATCTAGAGTAGTAGTAGTCCTCTCATGGACTGTGACAGGTTTGAGACTACCACAGAAAAATCTGGCATTTGAGGCTCTGTTCTATGACCGGAGGTTCCTCAAATTATATCTACATGCTGATGACATAAATAGTGTTAGGTATTTTAAAAATAATACCATAGAGCCTTTACTCCTCCTTCTGAAATAAATAAGTCCTTAAGACCCTTAGCTCTGGATTCTAGTCCATTCTATTAAACTTTGCAGTGTGGCATTAATCTTATTATCTGTGTATATTTGCTTTTCGTCTTTGAAATAAAGTTCATGGTACAAATTCTATGTCTCTTGTATCATCTACAAGCAACAAATGAGAAAATGTTTATGGTAGGAACATTTAAAAATTTGCAGAATTACAAATAACAAGAGCACATTTTATAGGCATTTAAAAGTATAGAAACAGGGGCAGCCCGGGTGGCTCAGCGGTTTAGTGCTGCCTTTAGCCCAGGGCCTGAACCTGGAGACCCGGGATCAAGTCCCATGTCGGGCTCCCTGCATGGAGCCTGCTTCTCCCTCTGCCTGTGTCTCTGCCTGTGTCTCTCTCTCTGTCTCTCATGAATAAATAAAATCTTTCTTTTAAAAAATAAAATTATAGAAATAATACTCCATTGGGGTCCAAAGCAAAGTGGAACCATTTGCCCATGAACTCCTGGTGAGGTATCTGGGTGTGTGGATGGCTATATTCATAGTTCTGAATGAGCCCTCCACAAGGGCTCATAGGCTCCAGATATTTTCTAGGACTTAGAAAATGGTAAGGGAAAAAAGGTTTTTAACCCTAGCCTTCCTGTTGCGGAGGATGGACCTTCAAATTGTATTACTAAGGGTGTCTTATCCTTCCTCCTCTTCTCTCCTTTGGTCTGAGATTCTGTATCAGGGTCAAATACCAGGTTTAGAGCTGAGATGAACAAGCTTTTAGTGCAGGCTTATGTATAGAGTCCTCTGTGTTCTGAGGATCTCAGGGCTCTTAACAGCTCCCCCCTCTTCCCCATGTCCTCTTGCTTCAGGGAATACTCCCAGGTCTTGCCATCTGAATCTTCCCACTCCACCTCACCCCTTCTGAGGACTCTTCATTTCAATGTTAGCTCTTGATTTCAAACTTTCTTTTTAAACTTAAAATTATATAAAGACTTCCTGTGTGAAACGCAGTCTTTGGTTTCTCGGTGCCCTGAGCTCAAAGCTGTGGATCACCTCTACCTACTTGCACAATCAAATGTGGCTTTTGTGCACCCAGGCAGGTCAGAGTTCTGAAAGCCCAGCCTGAACAAGAGAGGAAGTCGGACACCACTTTAAAAAAATATATTCTCTCTTTTCCCTAATAACAAAGGACTCAAGATGGTTTCTCTGAGAACTCAACCTTGTCTTTCTTCATCAGAAGTAATGTGAACATTTTTAAAAGTTCAGAACCATTATATTCTGTTAGTTGTTAAAGGAGAATAGAAGAGGAATAAAGAAAGACACATATGCCACGCATAAACTGCGGCCTGACTCCCCCAATCACCTAATTGCCTATGTCTTAAAGCTTGGCTTGTTCAACGGGCAGATTCCAAAAGTTATCTTCACACACAATTCTAAATCTCAATTGAATCTCCAAAAATTGATTATTTTTCAAAAAAGTTATTTTGTACATTTCCTTAGTAAAATACACAAATAAACACACAAGGCAGATGCATATATAATAACTTCCTAGAGAAATATACATTTCTCTTGAGATCCAGGTAATTTGAACTTCACACCTGTCTGCATGTTAGTTTTTTAAATTATTACAGATAAAAACAAATTTGTTTTACATTTGAATATGATATTTCAGCACAGCAACATGAAATCATTGATTACTGAAATGAATTTCCAAATAAAAATATATAATGTTATATCTAGCATCTATTAATCACTTACTTGGTGGCAGATATTATTCAAAGCTCTGCAGATTTTTTGTCTTTAATTCTAAAGACAGCACCATGAAACTTATTTCATGGTTATGCCCATTTTAGTGATAACAAAGGAGGTACAGGAAGTCACAAATGTGTGTGGCCGAGCAGGGATTTAACCAGAGAATATAACTCCAGAGTCTTTGCTCACAGTTATTTCTGTTTTTTAATTAATGTCATGATGTACTAATTCTGTGTAGTCATCATAAAAGGAAAGCCTTCAAAGAAATTGCAACTGCAAAAAAAATATTCATGACTGGAAATAATAAAAAGAAGGCCAAGTCTGAAAACATAACCACCCCTACAAAACTAATTCAGCTTCAGCCAGGAAAGCTGATGTCCCTATTAAAACATTCTAATTAGCTGTCTATTATTTTTTCTTGTTTCCATCTTCATCTCTTCCATAATCTTCAAACAGAAGTAGACATGTAGTTGTTAAACTCACAACAATAATTTAGTAGAAAAAGGAAAAGCCACATACTGTAAGATTTTCATTGCCAAATAAATGGCAGATTTCCTAAAAATAGTCCTTGTTAGCAATAAAAAATTTGAGAATTTTTCAAGCAAAACAATGGAAGTTGAAAGCTACTTGGCATTCAAAGAGAACTTTGAAAAATGCTAGGTCGACCTTGTAACCATTTTGACCCATCTTTGCACATTTTCCAACAATATGCCAACAGATAACATTTACATTTACAAAAACATTTTAAAAATTCTCACACTGTTATTGGGCACTTTGCTGGTGGGAGTGTTAATCACTAAAATTTTTTGCAAGGTTATTTGTTAAGCAACTAATACCTCCTCCAGTAAATCATTATGAGGAAATAATCAGAAATGATTAAGATTTATATACAATGATATTCATAATTAAAACTGATTAAAATATCATTTAAAATTATGGAAACTTGGAAGGCATAAGACTGTATTCCTAAATAATATTGTTTTATAAAGCACTAGGCAAGTGTGAGTGTGTATGTTTGTGTGCGTGTGTATAATTTGATTTCCAATACATAAAAATACATCCACTGCTTCATTAGGCTCTCCTTTATATTGGAGGGTGCATTAGTGAGAAAATTATTCACTTTCATGTCTCCAGCACCTAGTTCAATACCAGGAACAGAATTATTGCTCAGGGCAAAACAACAACAGCAACAACACCACCACCACCCCAGAAAATTAACAAGTGAATGAATATTTATTGTTGGGCTCCTAATAAGGAGTTCTTTAATAACCAACCATTTCTAACTCCTGAACTGACTGTCCTCCTTGATAGACCAAGCACATCTACAGAAGCAGATATTCTCTATTCAAAGGAAGGGTAGTTTGCATCCCTTCTAATCTTGTGAAATTAGACAGGAGAGTGTTTTTATTTGTTCATTTAAAAAGAGAGAACAGCCTAAGAACAACCTCAGAGTGTTCACGTGCAGCTGAAATGGCACCAAGGCATGAATAACATTTAGCATGCAAGCATAAAGCTCTAAGTAAGTAAGAGCTACAATTGACATAGTAAACTGAATCTCTTAGGATCTATTGAGATTCACTATGCAACTTTTTTTCTGGCCTGATTTTAGTTCTTTTTTCTGTAGTGTCCATCAATGTCAGCATGTTAGCTAACAACATGTCTAATACTTAGGAGATGTTGCCTTATTATTCCTTACTTAAAATCCCATAATGGCTCCCTAATGTCTTCATAACAAAATCTAAACTCCTCAAACTGACACAAAAGACATCTGATGGCTGGGCACATTTCTACCTCTCCTGCTCCATCCCCCACTAGTGCCTTGTACATACCCTCAGCCAAACTAAATTACACTCCCTGAACTCTCTACTTAGACTGTGTGCTCTGTATCCTGGTTTGCAATATGATCTTGCCTTGATCTAAGTTCTAATCTTTCTTTAAAATTCACCGCAACTGTCACCATCCTCAGGAAACTTTCTCTGTCCTCCATCTGACAGCTGGGCTGGGGTTCCTCTTTTACACATGTCTGATGTCATTGCAGCTTTCCCTGACTGACTTTCTCCTAGACTGGCACCTGTTCAAGGTCAGGTTCTGTGTCTTAGTCATCTTTTCTGCTGCCCAGCACAAAGTTTGGCCCAATGCAGTGGCTCAATACATAATTATGGGGTGAATAAATTATCTAGTGTAGTGTTTTCAGATGGATTAGTACAGACACAGAAGTGAACGAAGCTTGTGAAATCATTTTATTGATGTGCTACACTGAATTAGTTAGAAATTATAGTACTCAGGTTCGAAATCCAAAATGGCTTAAAGTTTCAAAGAACATTTTAATTATTTAGGGCAGTTTTACCAAAGAGGCCAATTAAGCATAAAAGCACATTTCACATGGACCTAGCTTTCCAAGGTTACCTTGCAAATTAGAAGTGAACCACTTTATGTTCATAGGCACTTCATAGGCACACCTCTTTTTCTAATATAGTGCTTTATTGTCATAGGCTTTGATCATCTGCTTTTTTCTTCATCATTAGCATATGTGTGATCTTGTGTTTGATGAAGGCATTTCATATTTCAAATACCACCAAGACTCCTTTCCTAAAATAATATAACAGCCAATGGGAATGCCTTGATACTATTTTTTTCCAAAAACATAAAAATTATATTTGACACCATATTTACCTTACTCCTTAATGTCTTCAAAGTGGAGACTTAGGGGAAAAAATAGAATACAGGAACAAAAAAGTCAGTAGTATGGTTTTATTCCTTGTTGAGATATGTGGGTCATGTTACTGATATTTAGGTAGACTCATAAAATCCATTGTATAGTTACTGACAAACAGTGTCAGTGTCTACCAATGAAAAATAAGGCTTGGATAGATTAAACTGAAGCTGATGAAAATTTACAAAGAAATTTTTAAAAACCAAGCAAATATGTTTTATAAATATGAATTTGAATAAAGGGCAGAAAAAGAGTAATTACCAAGTGATTCAAAAGGTCAGTAAATATCCCAGAGATAAATATCCCACGTGCCTAGAAATACACTTTCTTCATTTATAAAAGGAAGTCAGTGTTTCCTTATAGTGTCATAGGTGTCATATATAAGGTCACAAATGTTACAGATGTTATTTATAAGGTGACAGGAAGAGTAGGCATATATTCCACTAGGGAAATATAAAATTATATATATATATGTATATCTCTGGAAAGTAACTTAGTCATATTTATTAAAATTGAAAATGCAGGTACTCTTTGACTTAATCTTGCTTCTAGGAACTTATCCTACCATATTTTCAAAATTATTTAAAACTTATGTAAATGTATGTTCATTGTACCACGTTTTGTGTGAGCAAAAAAATAGCAACAGCTTAATGCCCATTAATTTATGTATGATTACATACATTACTCTATATTCACATAATGGAATACTATATACTCATGAAAAGAAATACGTATTTTATTTTAACCTTTGTAGAAGTAAATTTTTATTAATTTTATTATTTTTATTGGGGTTCAATTTGCCAACATATAGCATAACACCCAGTGCTCATCCCATCAATGTAGAAGTAAATTTTTAAAAGACTATCTTCAACTAGTCAAAGTTCGGATCTTTTTGGAGTTATGTATTCTCTTATAATTTAATACACATGAAAGGAAATTCTCCATTAAGACTATTCAGTTAGAAAAAAAAGATTTATTTTGTTTTATTTTAAAGATTTTATTTTATTATTTATTTGAGGGGGGGGGGGAAGCACACAGAGAGAGAGGGAGAGTAAGAGGCAGAAGAAGACTCCTCCATAAGCAGGGAGTCTTTTGCAGGGCTTGATCCCAGGACTGCAAGATCATGACCTGAGCCGAAGGCAGATGCTTAACTGAGCCACCCAAGTGCTCCTATGTTATTTTAAGCAAGATGAAATCAGAGAGAGAGATAAACCATAAGAAACTCTTAATCATAGGAAACAAACTGAGGGTTGCTAGAGGGGAGAAGAGTGGAGGATGGGTACCTAGGTGATGGACATTAGGGGAGCACTTGATATAATGACCACTGAATATTATGTAAGACTGATGAATCACTGGACACTACCTCTGAAAGCAATGATACACTATATGTTAATTAATCAAATTTAAATTTAAAAAATTAAAAAATGAAAAGTACAGCATAGGGAATATAACCAATTATATTATAATAACACCACATTGTGACAAAGGGTAACTATATCTATCATGGTATTTTGTATTGTACATAACTGTGGGATCACTATATTGTACACCTGAAATCAATATAATAATGTATGCCAACCATACTTCAATAAAAAATGCAAAGAAAATATTTAGGGAGATATCATAGTATTCTGAACAACTAAATGACACATTTATGAGAAAACTGGAAATTCAAAATAATTACTTACACACTATAAAACATTTGATTTCTATTTCTCAAAGTAAATACATTAAACTATCCTACATGATTTAGTCTTTTTCTTTGCTTCAATCCACTGTCCTTTCCTTGATAACAGATTGTAGAAATAAATTAACTCATTTGTTATTCTATGACATTTTACTACTTAAGCTGTCACTTATTTTAAAGAAGAATCACTTGTAGATGCTTCCTGCCTTTCTTCTTGTGCATTTTTTTTGTGTTCCTTCAGTGTTTTTCCCTGCTATTTACTTTAATCTGTAAGATCATGTCTGAGAAAACTAAAATGAATTTAATGAGAGAGAAAATATAACATTCTCCTATTACTGACAACTCATGAATTTTACAATGCTTGTTTGCTTTTAGATATTTTAAAATCACTATAAAAATGAGCTGACAATTAAAATTATACTCTTTTTGTAATGAACAATATTTGGCAGCTGAAAAACAGCAGATAATGCTAACTCAACAGTGATGGAATCTACAGTAAGGCTATATAGCCCTCTTTCCTATTAGCTTAGTGCTCTGAATGGTTGGCAAAAATTAAATTCAAAGGAACTTTGCATGTAGGTTAAAACTACTGTTTCTCAGAAATCTTGAAGATTAACCAGTATGTATACAATCACATTCTGATGAATATAAATAATACACAAATCCAAATGTGTAATATTGATATTAATCAACATACTGTGCTTATATATTTAAACAAATAAAAATGTGTATTGCAAAAAATTCTAAATATCATGCCACAGTTTTTTTGCTTTATTATCCATTTTTCTGATTTCTGACTCATGTTTCAATTTGACTACTCTTTCACATTTACTTTGATGTTCAGTCCTAGCTTCTGAAGACTATCAGTGGCTTTTTCCATCAGTTCAGATTTTCATATTCAAACTTCTTAGTGCTCATCATCTGGATGTTTCAAAGTCACCTCTAATCTCATGCCCTCAAAACTTATTTTTCCCATATCTTCTCTTTGTGAATATGGTTCTATATACACATCGATGCTTTTATGACTGACTTCCTTTTTTCAAAACAGAAATCTGGGAGTCATTCTAAACTCCCTTTCTTCTCATTACTACACACCTAACAAATCATCAAAACTTACAAATTCTACCCAGATATATTTCTGGGACCTCATTCCCCCTCTCCTTTTCCATAGTCCTCATCATCTCTTACCAAAAGTCTTACCAAAGTTTCCACCATATCAGGATCACACACGTGGAAGGAACTTAAATTCCCAACATACACATCTTCTGTTCCTCATGGTTGAAATCGTTCTTGCAATATTATATTTTTCTGTGAGGATTGTGAGCATCAAGGAAAAGATGCTTTCTAGATTTTTAATTCTTATGTAGGTTTTCTATTTTGGGAAAACAGCATAGAAGAGTGAAAAAGTGTATTGGATTCGTTTCAACTAGATCAGTTCTAGAATTTCAGAGTTCAAATACTGTCTTTATGCTTAAACTCAGCCAAATTATGCAAATACCCAGAGACACAGGGTACTCATTGGTAAAGTGAAGATGATATTTCATAATATGTGTGCCTTTCTTATTGAGATGAAGTTAGTAAATTAGTTATACAATCTTCCAGTCCATTTATCAACTCTACTATACATTTTCCTCACCTTATACATACCATTTATATTTTTTTTTGGTGGTTCTTATGGGTTAAATTGTGCTTTCCTACAAAGTGTTAAAAATCTTAACCCCCAGTACCTGTGAATGTGACCTTATTTGGAAATAAGATCTTTCATGTCCATGTTAATATGAGGTCACTTGGTTGGGGCTAAATTATGCTGGGAATTTAAGTTCCTTCCTGGTGTGTGCCCTTATAAATCAAGGAAATTTAGACAGAGAGACAGTTACAGAGGGAAGACCATGTGAAGACATGCAAAGAACACTATCTACAAGTCAAGGCAACCACCAGCTACGTGAGAGGTATAGAACGAATTCTACCTCGCAGCTCTCAGAAGGAATTAACCCTGCCAATGGCTAGATTTCAGATCTTGAGCATTCAGAACTGTGAGACAATAAATCTTGAGCATTCAGAACTGTGAGACATAAATGTGTGGTTCTTTGAGCCACTCAGTTTGTAATGCTGTTACAGCAGCCTCAGCAAAGTAGTAAAGTTGTTTTACTGTATTTTATACAAATGTGCCCATTCTTTTAACCATTTTAGAAAGTGAATTATGAAAAGATATGCACCTGGAGTCGGTAGATCATTTGTCATATTGCTTAGTAAAGTATCCACAGTCAACTAGATAATTTTTAATGAAAAATACTGATAATGCCAGACATGAAATTCTATAAAATCTACTCGAAATCATGTTGAATAAATAGCTCTTATGTTCTACAGAGCCAAAAGGAAGGCTTCATGATCAAAAGAGAAAATTAAATGAAGTCATTAATTTAACATTTTTCCTTAACTCCTCCCTGTATGTCTACCATATGGAATTCTATGTAGCTCTTTCTGACTAACTGTTCTATACTGCTCAAGAGACCAGAAGCACTTTAGGTGTGGTGAAATTTGTCACAGCATAGTAAATGACTGAATTTTTGGGACGGCTGAAGAAATAGACTGTAGGTTAAACATTTACTAACTAACCTTAAAGATATCCCACAGAACAAGGATCCAGGGGAATTGCTATCTCTACCACAAATCAGGAAGTCTCTGGCATCACTGCAGTAAGCAGAAAAAATGACAAAAGCAGTGGCAGCTCCAGAGCCACAGCATATCTGTTGTAACCTGTACCAGTGAGATCTGTGTCAGGATCATGTTCTGCCTCTCAACATCCACAAAGTACCTGACAAGATGCTGAGACTGCTGCTCATTCTGCATCAGAGGCCCCACATACGTCTCTAGTGTGCTTGTCAGCCAGTTGAGCAGAAGCTATAGAATGAGAGCTTTCTGAGCAGGCATGAGATTAAACATACATCACATCTGAAACTCTAACTGTAACAGACCTTGAAAATGTACCTTGTTGTAGCTTTCCATGCTCTGCCATTCATCAAGGCCCATTAGAACAACAGTGGGATGGTGTCAAGCACCAACACCATAGCCACCAGATAAACTAGCAATGTTGGTTTGTCATGGAAGCACCTAGATATCGAACGAAATGTCTAGTATAGGAGTCCTTACCCTTTGTTGCCTCTTCTTGACTACTTCCTTCCTGAAAACTCCTATTTGGAAACCCAAGATTACACTGCCTGCTACTTCTCTTTACTGAAGTAATTTTTAAATGTAATTTAATTACTTTCACTGATTTCTTAAAGATTGTAGCACGTGGTTCACTGCCACTTTGTTTTTTCCAGTCAGAATTTCCAGTGGTCCAATATCCATGGAGAAGAATCTTGACCTCCTCTTTTTCAATGATTTAATCCTCTGAATTACCTCAGCCACCCACTTTCAAGGTTATGCTCTGTCCCACTAATAACAATGACTATACCCCAGTTACCATAATTTAAATTATAAATATCTCATTTTCTATAAATCATCCTCTACCATCTTACATACCCAAAACTCAGCAATTCTTTAAAGCTAGAAGGAGCATAGTCACTGCATATCATCTCTTTATTCTGATGTCCTCACATGCGTAGCTGCCCATCTTAGATGCTACAACTTATCGTTATAATCTTGTACACTGTCATCTTTTTCAAGTTATCTAATGCTCTCTAAACTACTTTTCCTGCCTTATAGTTTCCTGTGACATCTGTCTATCTATCATCTGTCTATCTATCTATCTATCTATCTATCTATCTATCTATCTATCATCTGTCTATCTATCTATCTATCTATCTATCTATCTATCTATCTTCCTCTTTTCCTATTTAAGTATAATCCTCATGAGGCCAAGGACTCTGTCCTTTACTGTTGACTCAGAATGTACAATAGTGTCTGGCATAAAGTGGGAGCTCAATAAATATTTACTGAGGAAATTAACAACATAATTATGTAGTAATAACTAGAACACTATATATGTTCAAATATTTTGTTGAATAAGTGAGCTATACAGAATTGCAATTCTAAGATGAAGCAAACTATTAAAATTCTATTTGGTCTGCCCATTAAAGGTAAATGGAAAAGTCCACTGTAAAAGTCAATTACATATGAAAATACAGGATCATCTTTTTACTACTTACTATGAAATTTGAGTAGATATCTTTGAAATTTTTCCATTTCTATTTCCTCTTATAAAATTTCCCACCTTTTTAAATGATAATTACTTGAAATAAAGCAACAATAAAATTTTCAAAGATTAAAAATATGAGATAACTAGTTGAATAAATTCTTAAATTGTTCAATTAAAATAGCTATAAGCTATATTAGAGTTGTACTGAAACTCTTATTGTCTTCTAATTGATTCTACTCTTCAATCTGTTTTTAAGGAAGGAAATTAAATAGCTTAAAAATATTTAAAGGTTCATTTTTAGCAATGCTTTCAGCTGTCATAATGTAGTTCCCAAGTTATTAATTACATCAAGTAAATCAACCATGACAATCTATTAATAGGAAATGGAAAAGAAAATTAAATTAGTAAAAACTATTAAACTGATTAGCTAATTATGGAGACCCACATTACATAAGCTTGCAACAGGAGAGCCTATATCCGTACACTTACATACATGTTACTTTGATTTTTTACAGCAATGTCGCTTTCATTACTATAATGAACCATCCAAAGATCTACAGTATGTCAAATTGGATGAAATAGTATTCTTAAAGAAATGTTTCAAGTCCTTGTTTAATTAACATGCTCCTAACGTCTGCATGGTTTTAGAGGTAGAAGCATATCACACAAAATGCTATTTAGAGCTTATCATAGTAATATTCATAATGAGTCGGTTTAAAATGGAATTATCTGGGTTTATGTACTTGTAATTCCACACAGTATGCAAGAAGCAATGCAAAAAGGCAATTGTTATTCCCTGTCCTTTATCCTTTTTTTCCTCCCTTTACCTACTTTTTGATCATCTACTACATGCCAGCCACACTCTGACAGGTTTGACAGAATGACACATAACAAATCACACAAATAAACTGAGATCTGAAGGATAGAGAGCAAGCCAGTAGGTCAAGAGAATGGCTATGAGGGAGGGGGTCAGAAATGGTGACTTTTTCCTGAAAGCTCTCACACAACTTTCCTCTGGTGGGAGAGGCGGAGTATATTCTAAGAGCCAGCGTGCTAGGAACAGAGTTTGTGACAGTAAGTGTGTTAAGAGAAGAGGCATAGTAGATAGGCAGGGTTAATACCACGCAGTGCCTAGTAGTCAGGGAGGGAGTTTGGAATCTACTGGAAGTCTGGGAGAGAGGGAAGGTGGAGGAGTGACAAATTACCAATGCTTGTATAAGAAACTTCTTTTTACATGATACCTTATTTTTTATGTAATGTTAGAGAATCACATAATCCAAAAATTACGGTACATTAAAAAAGGAGTGGTACTAAATATTCATAAAAGAATTACTCGACTGTAACTAAATGATTAGTGGCAATGGAAAACAATGCGTTCCCGACACTTAGAAATTTCAGAAGTCACATGAAAGTAATGATCACTAACAAAAGACCAAAGTGCGTTTTCAGCCTCCTTTCAGCCTAGATAACAGCCACTGATAAAAATGCTGCTTATACAGTCACTCTGGTGAGTGGTAATTTGACATATTAATCATATAATTGAGTGGATGGAGGTTTATTCTGATCTCTACTAATCACTAATTCTTTGGATAAGAGCCCGTATATAATAAGACCTGCAATTTATGAGCCACAATAGTAAGTGTGGTCTATATATGCAATGAGTGCTTAATAAGATTTTCTTAATTGAAGTATGATTTTGAACAGGAATAGATCTTCATAATTGAGAGATTCTGAAATGTTAATAGACTTTTGTTAAAATCACTGCACATTTATATATATGAATCTATTTTTTTAAATTTTTTTTTTATTTTATTTATGATAGTCACAGAGAGATAGAGAGAGAGGCAGAGACACAGGCAGAGGGAGAAGCAGGCTCCATGCACCGGAAGCCCGACGTGGGATTCGATCCGGGGTCTCCAAGATCGCGCCCTGGGCCAAAGGCAGGCGCCAAACCGCTGCGCCACCCAGGGATCCCTGAATCTATTTCATGATATTATGAAGATGTTAAATTATATCCAGGACTGCCTGATTCTCTATTATAAAATTTACAACATAGATTATCGTGTAAATATAAGAAGGATCAATATTTATCATGATTTTTATTCCAACCAAGCATAATCAGATAATACACTTATCTAAGGGAAGCAATTAGGATGAATAAAGGAAAATATTTAAAACAGAACTATTCAAAAACAAAATGTATTTGTTCCATAATAGCTTTTTGAAAATATTAAATCTGTAGATGTAAAAGAAGGAGAGAATATAAGAAATGTGAATTGGACTGACAACAGTCATTATTTAGTATATTTAAAGGTAGCTATTTCACTGCTTTGAAGTAATTTTTTGCAGGCTCTATTTTTCTCTTGGTTCCACTGTCCACATATTCCTAGGGAATGAATAAATACTCTCATATGTACACAAATACCCTCTTTTTAAAAATACATGTTAACCATCTAGTGTGAATTACATATATATATATATATGTATATATATATATGTATATATATATACATATATATATATAATTTAATGTAACTCTACATGACTTCTGTATTAGGAAAGATATAATACATTAAAATAGAGTATTGTACCTATCTAAAGATTAGCTCTGGGCAGCCTGGGTGGCTCAGTGGTTTAGCGCCGCCTTCAGCCCAGGGCCTGATCCTGGAGACCCGGGATCGAGTCCCACATCCGGCTCCCTGCATGGAGCCTGCTTCTCCCACTGCCTGTGTCTCTGTCTCTGTCTCTCTGTGTCTCTCATGAATAAATAAATAAATAATTAAAAAAAAATAAAGATTAGCTCTATGAAAAAAATGTTTTAAAAGTTCTTATACAGAATGCTTTAGACATAGAAACACTTGAATCAATCAGTACTACATCTCTTTATACAACAGAAATATTTCTGAATAGGAAATCACACAAGCTTCCTGCCCTCGAGCTCCTGCTGGGTCAGTACTACACTTCACCCTACATATTGTTGCAAGACTTATCTTTATAAAAGTCACATCATTTCTTTACTTCACTCCATTCTGTTTCCCTCCTACCCAAATTTTTCCTCAGGAGCCCTTTTCCATAATAAATCACTCTCTTATTTACTTGCATTCTTCACAGAATGCTTTCCCATCTGCCAGTTTTGACTGAAATGGAGCTTTATTTAGAATGCATTGCTTTCCTATGCTCTTATCCATGGATACAGTGTCTCTTATTAGTTAAGTATGATGGTAGCTTCTGTAACAGAAACCCTTCCATCTCAATAGAAGTTTTTCTAGTTAATGGCCTGGGAAACTCTGCTCCACACACTTACTCCAGGACCCAAGCAGACAGGAGGTTCTGTGGTCTTTAACACTGTTGCTTCTGTTTGACTAGAGCAGATGGGGGTGAAGAAAAGGGAAGGTTTAGAAAATATTATTGCCAACTTTGTGTTACTTTCCCAGTTTCAAGAAACATAAGTAAAGGTACTGAATTATTTTGAAATAATTTTGGTTGCTGAACTGGGTTCTTTGGATGGCAGAGTCTCTCTGGGACTGAACCAAGTAAAGCTACAGACTTATAATTGTCTCATATACAAATCGCTAAATGATTCCCACTGATTACTCACTAGACTGCAAATGCTGGGTGGCAAGGAAAGGGTAACCTTTACCTGCATATCCTTATCATCAAACAGGTGCTTTGCACAAAGTACCATTCTGTAAATTTTAATGGATGAATGAATGGGTGGACAAAAGTGGACAAGAGTAAAAAAATGCCTGTGATCATTCTCCATTGTCTAGAGAGGAAAGTCTAAGCTTTTTTTTTTTTTAGATTTTATTTATTTATTCATTGTAAGAGACACAAAGAGAGAGAGGCAGAGACATAGACAGAGGGAGAAGCAGGCTCCCCATAGGGAACCGGATGCGGACTCCATCTCCTGACCTGAGATCACACCCTAAGCCAAACGCAGACGCCTAACTGCTGAACCATCCAGGCATCCCAGGAAAGTCTCATTTTTTTTTAAAGTCTCAATTTTATTTTATGACATATTATGATATGGCCATACATAGTCAAAGCTAAAGCCCTTTTTTTCCCCCCCTTATTAACATTTTGGTTGAACCAGACTGGACCTGTTTCTCTATTCCACATTTAGTCACTTTTAAAACTCCATATACACTTCTACACTTTTGCTCATTTTAGTTCAGTACCTACATGCTCTTTCCTCTCTTACCTAAAAATACCGTGGGGAACCTGGGTGGCCTAGTCAGTTAAGCATCCAACTATTGATTTCGGCCCAGGTTGTGATCTCAGGGCTGTGAGATCAGGCCCCAGCTTGGGTTCCACACTCAGCATGGAGTCTGCTAAAGATATCCCTCTCACTCTGCCCCTTTGCTTTGCTTTCATGTGTACTTTCTCTCTCTAGTAAATTAATTTCAAAAATTAGATAAAGTAAAAATATTTTATTTTCCATGGCCAAATTCACATTTTACCTGTTGTTTGAAGCCTTCCTTAATCCTCTGCTCCTTTAGATAGTGTCAATTTGGCTCCTATGGTGAATGGACCCAGGCTCAGGGTCATGACACTGATTTTTTTTTTCCTCTGCTGTTCATTTTCTTTATATCCTTTCTCTTTTTTTCTTTTTAAATATTTTATCTATTGGGCAGCCCCAGTAGCACAGTGGTTTAGAGCTGCCTGCAGTCCAGGGTGAGACCCTGGAGTCCCGGGATCGAGTCCCACGTCGGGCTCCCTGCATGGAGCCTGCTTCTCCCTCTGCCTGTGTCTCTGCCTCTCTCTCTCTATCTCTCTCTGTGTCTCTAATAAATAAATAAATAAATCTTTATAAATAAATAAATAAATAAATAAATAAATAAATATTTTATGTATTTATTTGAGAGACAGTGAGAGAGAGCATGGGGGGCTCAGTTGGAGGGAGAGGAAGTAGACTCCCCACTGAGGAGGGAGCACAATACCTGCCCAATCCCAGGATCCCAGGATCATGACCTGAGCAGAAATCAAGAGTCAGACGTTTAACTGACTGAGCCACTCAGGCACCCCTATAATATCCCTTCTGTTGAGTATGGACAGGACCTGTGACTCGCTCCTAGACAGCATATTATGGCAAAGTTAAAAAGATTTTACATATGTAATTAATTTTTCAAATTCACTGATTTTTGAGTTAATCAAAAGTATTATTATTTTGGGGGGGATTGGGGGTGGAAAGCTTAAAAGAGAAACTGACCCCCATTGCAATGAAAAACTCTCCCGTTGAGGAACCTGGGTGGCTCAGTGGTTGAGCATCTGCCTTTGGCTCAGGGTGTGATCCTGGGATTCTGGGATCAAGTCTCACATCGGGCTCCCTGCGAGGAGCCTGCTTCTCCCTCTGTCTATGTCTCTGCCCCTCTCTGTGTCTCTCATGAATAAATGAATAAAATCTTTAAAACAAAAACAACAACAATAACAAAAAACTCTCCTGTTAACCTGGAAGGGGGATGTAGCTAGCTGACCTCTGGGAGTGGAGGGTCTCCACACTGCAATGACGAGGGCCCAAATTCTGCCAACAACCCTGGCTCCTTTTTTCCTAAGTATCCAGATTTTAGAACAGTTATTTATCCCTCCTCCATGTGTCCCAGGCAGTCTGCAAAAAGCCAATTAATCTCCTAACTTCAGAGAACCTTTTTGATTTGAGATAGTATTTTTATTTTCTTGACCTCAGACACTGTCCTAGGGATGTACCCAGTATGAATATTTCACTTGGAATTCTGGAATCATCAAGTGTTTTGTCTCCTCCTAGATGGAAATAAGGACGTATATGAGCCTGGTTGCTAATGAAAGCCAATTTGTGGCTGTGTTTTGCCTATTTGATAATGGAGAAAACATTTCTGGAGGGCAGAACAGAGAAACAAAAGAAATTATGGTTTTGATGACATTAATCGAAGTATTATACCACCAAATGCTGAATCCTACCACATTTGGGGATTTTCCATTACCAGTAAATCATGACATAGTTTAAAACCAGCTTTAGTTGGGATTCTGTTATTTTAATGTAAAATTAGAACTGATAGTTTCTAAAACTGTATTTTCAAGGAATTACTAGGATTTAGTGTAAATATTAATCATTCAATTAGCTACTTGTTTATAAACTATTAAGTAATTGAATTGATAATTTTGACATTTTGTTACTAATGTCAAATACATAAGTATACAAAATATACTTTCCTCATTTGATAATGTAAACCAAAAATAATGCATTTCTTACCTTAATATTGAGTTACAAAGATAAAAGTAACAAATGTCAGATATTTTAAAATATTTAACACATTTGATTTCTTAGTGATTTTATCTCTAACTACTCACACCTTGACGGTTCTGATCTAGCCTACATTGATTTATATTTGTTTTAATTGATAGATATAGTTCCTCATATTTTGGAATTCCCATAACAGAATTGTACCTATGCTTGCTTCTAGATGGGAGTGAGACCTAATGGTTAAAATAAAGGATTTCTCGGGATCCCTGGGTGGCGCAGCGGTTTGGCGCCTGCCTTTGGCCCAGGGCGTGATCCTGGAGACCCGGGATCGAATCCCACGTCGGGCTCCCGGTGCATGGAGCCTGCTTCTCCCTCTGTCTCTGCCTCTCTCTCTCTCTCTCTCTCTCTCTGATGACTATCATAAATAAATAAAAATTAAAAAAAAATAAAGGATTTCTCTCCATGAGGATTTAAATTAACTTTTGATTAGAACTAAGGCTATGGCATAGTAAGTAGCACAACTGGTGGGAAATTAGGCTAATTCTATTAAATGATGATGGCAAGAAGGCTTAATTCTGGAAAATCCATGCCAATTACATGATCAAGAGGCTTGTGTCTTGATGTATTTTTTTGAACCAAAATATTTTCTTTGCTTGTAGGAATTGGGCTTATCAATATTTTATTTTAATAGATGTCGGTGCTGTATGAACAAACTAAGGAAATAGACCAAGAAACTACATTTGAGCATCTAATGGATTATTTTCTGTTCCACTGCACCATTTCCAATCAGCATAAAAACATGCAATTTCAACTATCTGGAATGCATATCTTTAATCCTCTTTCCTACTTGCTACCATCCCATTTTTTTCTGCTTCTTTTCAGAAAAAAAGTTGTCTCTACTCATGGTATTTACTTCCACCCTTTTTATTCTCACCCAAACTCTCCTAACTAAAACTTATCTTGAAAAGTTTCACAATGACCTCCCCACCCTCTCTCAAATATCTGCATAGTCCCTTTCTCACCTTCTTTGAGTTGTTGTTCCAAATATAATCTCAGATAAGCCATCCCTAATACCTCCAATATTCCCATGCTTTACTTTTATCTTCAGTGCTTAGTGATCATCTGATAGACATATTATATCATATTATATTATTGTATTAATCACCATCACCATTTACTCCCACTAGAATGTAAGCTCCACAAAAGAGGGTCTTTTTTTTTTTTTTTATCACTTCAGTATCCCAGTTCCTAGAATAGTGCGTGGCCCTTAGAGTACTCAAAATTTTTGTTGAATGAATGACAAAGCACCATTTATCAAGTGAGCAAAAATTAGGGAAGCCATCATCAGTAGACAGAGGATGTCAGGATATAGTCTTAAAGCAGATACTTTGATTAGAAGAAATTAAGAATCAGAGAGTGATATAGGTAATAGGAATTCATAGATTCTACAAAAAGACTGGATAAAATGCATAGGGCTCTATCTTCCAGAATAGAATTAGATGGAAAGCAACTGCTTTCTACTGAATAAAATACCCATACATATTTCATATACTGTAGAAGCAGCACTTGTTTTAAAAAAATAAGCTGATTTATACGTGTAAGTAGGCAAACATAACTTCTAAGTATGAGGTAAAATAAAAGAAGTTCCTGACAATGGGAAGGGATTTACATTCCATTAGAATTACTGAGTACTTATGTTTTCAGCTCTAAGCAATAGTGCTTCATAATTGTCTATGCCCAGAAAATGTAATTTAAGTTTGCCAATTGATAAATAACTAAGTAAATAAACAGAAATATTACACCAGCAACACAATCTACAAAAAGTGCTATTAAAAGTACTTCCACAGCAACATCAGAATAATTACCTCTATAATCAGCAAAGGAAATATGCTAAAGCCAAGCTTTATTTTTCTCAAAATCATGGCACTACAGTGCTCACCCACACAACAGAATCAGCAGCATGAACAATAGAAAATTATATTTTATATTTAAAACATTGTGTGCTCTACAATTTAAGTAAACCAATGAGTAAGAAAATATATATTTTTATAATGATAACTATCAAAGAGACATGGTATTTTTCAGTACCAGTAAAATGTATTATATTCTAACTTTGGATTATTTTTCCTAAAATTAAAGCACTGAAGCTAGAGTTCCAATTTTAGAAGAAGAAATGTAAAAAAATCAGATATACTAACATATCTCATTAATGAAACTTATTTTCTTCTCAATGCTAAGAAGAGCTCACCTGGAACTAGGAAAGGAATAGCCTATCAAAGTCAATGTGATAGAAGAAGAAAAGATCAAATTGACAGCCAAAATGAGAATCATTTTTTTTATTGGACCACATTAAACAAAGAAATACCACCAAAGTAAACACTTCTCTGTGTTAAATAAAAATCGAAGTCCAATATATAAAAATGATGTAATTCTAGATTTCTCTAGCCAATCAAAAAATGGTATCTGAGCCTAATGCTAATATTTCATCTACCTTTCCAGCAACAAGTGATGAGGTAATGTCATATTTTTTTACTTATATTTTTCTGTTTCAATATGCTAGTAACCTTTTTATTTAATATTGCATAATTCTAGAATCATGAGTATTACATTAAAAAAAAAAAACAAAGAAAAAAGTTTGCAGGGAAGGGAGGAAAAAAATTGGAGAAAGTCAAATGTGAGAACTAACATCAAATCCAACATGAAGAAATAACCTCCAAGCAGAGCATAAGCTTTATATTCTTTTTCTAGTCACTAAGAATACATTGGTGAGCAAGGCTATTTTTTGTTTAGTGTCATTTGATTTAGAACTATGATTTTAAGAAAAAACCATATTAGGTTTGCAGTATTGAAATATTTAAGAGAAATTAGTCTTGAATATATAATTACTAAGGTTTGAGAGTAATCTAAGTAATTTAAAATGATGTTATCTGAGAAACCATTTAAGCCATTAAAAAGGAAATCAAATTTATTAACTATATGATGCAGACCAAAACATAGAAAAATATATTAAGTTTACAAATGACAAAGTATAGATTTAACAAAAGCCTTGTAAAGGTTAAAATTTGCTAAAATTATGAGTAGAAAGTGTGATTCACAATATAACATTTTAAGCTTATAAATGAGTGAATTAAGTTTATGGCTTATAATTTCAAACCACTGAATGTTGATTCTGAAAATGGCAGTCATCATCAAATAAGTATTTTCTATGTATTAAAATAGAACTCATGATTGTGTGTAAAGAGTAGGAATGGATAGCAAAAGTAAACAAGCATATGAATGCACATAATATATATTAAAATATAATAAATGTAACGTATAAGATAAAAGATTCAAATATTTGGGGTCAGAGCACCTAGGCAGTCCTGAGTGTAACACTTCAGGCTATGAAGGCCAGAATTAGGATTTGAAGGATTCCTCTGTCCCCCAAGTACTACACTGGAAAGCATTGGAAAGTTTTAACTGTGGAAGGCATGAGATCTGATATGCATTTTTCAGTGATCATTTTGGTTGCTATGGTAGGGAGACAAAAATGGAAGCACAGGGGCCCGATAAGACTATGTTATATTTCAGTTAAGAGTGGATAGTGCTTTACTCTGAAAGGAAATTGGGATGTTTGGATGCGTGAAATCAGGGAAAGCTGATTTCCACTGGGAATTGGTGGATGGCAGACATATAAGAAAAAGGAAGCAATTAAAAACAAATCCTAGAATTTTGGGTTGAAAATCTGAAAAGATGGTAGTATTATTTATTGGTATTATTTATTGGGGCTAAAGAAAAACAAGTTCTGAAGGTGGAAAATTAAGATGTCTCTTTTGAAGATGTCTGAGGTATCTATGAGATGTCCCAGTGGATGTGAAGTAGGCAACTGGATATACACATTAGGGCTCTGTGGCTGTCAGGGATGAAGAAACACATTGAAACTTGTACCTAGTTATCTCGTTCCTTATTTTGTATTAATATACTTCAAATTCATTTATATTAATATGATATACTAATTAGGTGGCAAACCCAGAGTATAATTATCAACAGATAATTCTGATTTACCGTAGGAATATTTGTGATGAAAAAACTGATGTTACTAACACTAAAATATCAGTATTTCCTATAATACTGTGTTATAGTGTTGAGGACTGATTAGAGATCATTTATTCCTCATTCCTTATTTTACGGGTGAGAAATATAAGGTGCAAAACATATAAAATTTTGTGATCAAAGATACAAAAATAATTTCAAAGAAATAACTTGAATTCTTTTCCTAACATAATATTCACCTTTCTCAAGGTAAGTTTTCCAAGTTTTCATATATCCAGTGAATGGAAACCTTGCCAGCCAATCAAACTGGCATAAATAGTATATATAGTATTTATTCATTAAAAAGTGCCTATTGATTAATTAGCTATAATGTACCTGGAATTTGACTAGGCATTGCATGTATTCAGAGGAAAGATAATGCCGCTGACCTTCAGAAAACCATAAGTATAGCAGAAGAGACAGGTAATTAAATAACAACACTGGAGAAGAAATACGATGATAGTGTAAGTGGAGTATACCATGAATCCTCAGAAAAGGGAAACAAAACACCACATCAAAGGATCATAGAAGACTCAATTGGATAGAATTTTGAATAATGAACAAGGTTTAATCAAACTGCAGGAAAAGAAAAGACAAACTAATGAAGAAGAAGATACTGATAATTGGCAAGCAGCAAGTGGTCAGGATGACTGACAGATTAGCATGGGATGATATGGCAAAATATGAGGTAGAAAGGAAAAGGGCCTACATTCTGAGAACATGTGAAGGAAAAACTTTTTGCTAATGGGTCTGTGGAGGATTTGAAGTTTTTTGTTTTTTGTTTTTGTCCCAAAGAACAACACAGGAGGGTACGCTGAAATGGATGGAGTGAGACTGCAGACTAGAAGATTGAATTTAGGGGCTATAATAATAATAGAATTGGTAACAATGGAATCTGAAAATTTGAAAGAAATTCAAAGATCAACTCTGAAATTTCCAGAAATAATTTCTGGAAATAACTGAGAATTCATTAAGTAGATATTAATTAAGAAAATAAATGTGATGGACACATTTCCTGATAACAGAGCTGCTTATGCAATCCTGTCCCTCCAACTTCATCCTCTGGCCACACTTAAGTGGATCAAAGACTGGAATAAATGCAGCTATGACATTTTGCTTAGAGAAACTTATGATATTTGGTGGTCTGGCTTTAAGAGATGTGCTAATGCAATCCAATGAGAGATGTAGAGATTGTTACTAGTGAGCTTATACTTTACAGCTAGAATATCATATACTGTTAGGTTCTGGAGTGGCTATTTGTTAAGCTTCTGCAAACATATGACTAAGTCAATTTATAGAAAAAGGAGGAAAGAACAGACATAAAAAAGGAAAATGAGATAAGAATCATGTAGTCCCTGAAGGACTCAGAGCAGCTCAGCTCCCAAGGTCCTGCCAGTTCTCATGAAGCCAAAGTAGTCTTTCTTGCTCATGCTTGGATTTTGTGAGGCTCTTCAAACCTTCATAATCAATACCCCTTGTTCTTGATCTGGTTTGCATGACTGTGCACGTTGGTTGCAACCAAAGAAATACTGAGTGGAAAATGTAGTAAGTCAACAAGCAAACAAATAAGATCCTATATAGTTAGGAATTTCTTTTACTTATTTATTTAGCTTCTCTATGAATACCTAGGTATCTGAAGCATCCCTCTTTTGGATAGTCTTTTGGATAGTCCACTTGCAGACTTTTAGGCATCCATTATGAGTAAGTTCTTGATATTATGATGGAATCTATCTTGATCCTCATCTTAATTATTGAAGCAAGAACTATGCCTATTGTTTGTTTTCCCCATTCTGTAACCTCCTTCTCTTTAGCAGGGTGGCTAGAAATGTTTTTAAATATTTATTTGTTCCTTTCTCTCAACATACTAATTACAGTAACTTTTCACCAACAAAAGCAAAAGCCCCCCCCACTTTTTTAAATCTCAATCAAGAATGTGTCTCCATTTGTCAAATGTCACTTAAGAGTTTTCTATTAATAGTATGTTTCTCATGTATCTGGTTTTTGGTCAAAATCTAGCTGACATTCCAACTTTGTATTAGAACATTGATGTGAAATGCTGTGAAGGGGTACTTAGCTTTCTGAACAAAGTAGGTTTCAGTTTCATATCCAATATCACCCAGCTGAAGAAAGAGATTAATAAAGTGCAGTGTGTAACCATGATGAAAAGGGTACCGTTAAAATGTTCAAAATGCTTATAGGCATTCAGGTATGGTATAGTTATAAACAATGCTGCAATATTTTAATACAAAAGGATACTTATACATTTTCTTCAAAGATAATTTATGGTTCTAGGGTCTATCAAATTTATGTATATAAAAATATATATATATATTCTTTAAATGTTGTATGTCTCCAATATTCTTTTTATTCTATTCTTTAGACCCACATTATTAAAAAAAAACGTGCAACTGAACAGACCTCAAGATCTATAGCAAATAAGTTCTGGTACAATATACTCAGTTGAAGGCTTTCCGTAGTGAGTTTCTATTACTTATGAGCTTTAAAACTTATAAAGCTTCTGTGTGGGAATAAAATTGGGTCCAAAAATTACTTCTAATTAGAAATATCCCTATATTAATAAATGTGTGAAATATAAATCAGAGCTTTTCAATGGTAGGGCAAAGATCCTCTTCAGTTATAATGGTTTCTAAATTCAAATTCCCTTGCTTTAGCCATTGTCCTATCCCAGTGACCTTGCTTACTAACATCATATTTCTCTTTCATTTATCACTGTCTTGCTGGACTTTTTACCAAGTGGAAGAATGGATACAATGAAAGGGGCCTATATTTTGAAATATTGCCATTACATTTTCTCTTCTTGGAAGTTAATTATTTTCTTGTTACTTTTCATTATTTTGGAATTTTTTAGAGAAGGCTATGACAGGACCTCAAAGACTAACAACTCATTAGTGAACTTTAAGTTTCAAAATTAACTCAAGAATGCACTGGAAAAATGTCCATTCATACCTTCTACATATTTTTTAATTTGATTATTCATTTTGGGGGTGTTGAGTTTTATAAATTCTTTATGTATTTCGGATACTAATCCTTTATCAGATATGTCATTTGCAAATATTTTCTCCCATTCTTTAGGTTGCCTTTTAGTTTTGTTGACTGTTATCTTCACTATGAAGATATTTTTCATTTTGATGAAAATGGTTTACTATTTGTCCCAATACTTTACTTTTGCTTTTGTTTCCCTTGCCTCAGGAGACATATCTAGTAAGAAGTTGCTATGGCCAAAGGCAAAGAGGTTACTGCCTGTGTTCTTCTCCGGGAATTTAATGGTTTCCCTCATCATGTTTAGGTCTTTAATCCATTTTAAATGTATTTTTGTGTATGGTGAAAGAAAGTGGTCCAGTTTCATTCTTCTGAATGTTGCTGTCCAGTTTTCCTAACATCATTTGTTGAAGATGTCTGTCTTTCCCCATTGGATACTCTTTCCTGCTTTGTCAAAGATTAATTGGACATATAGTTGTGGGTACATTTCTGGGTTTTCTATTCTGTTCTGTTGATCTATGTGACTGTTATTATGCTGGTATCATACTCTTTTGACCACTACAGCTTCATAATATAGCTTCAAGTCTGGAACTGTGATGCTTCCTCCTTTGCTTTTCTTTTTAAAGGCTGCTTTGACTAATTGGAGTCTTTTGTGGTTCTATCAAACTTTAGGATTGTTTGTTCTAGCTGTTGGTGGGAAACTGGTGCGGCCACTCTGGGAAACAGTATGGAGGTTCCTCAAAAAGCTAAAAGTAGAACTAGCCTGCCATCCAGCAATTGCACTACTAGATATCTGCCTAAGAAATAAATACAAAAATACTAATTCAAAGGGATACATTCGCCCCGATGTTTACTGCAGCATTATTTACAATAGCAAAATTATGGAAATAGCCCAACTGTTTGGGTTGATAAGTGGATAAAGAACATGTGGTATATATTTATCGACTGATAAGTGGATAAAGAACATGTGGTATATATTTATATATAATATAATATATATAATAATATAAATAATGGGATATTACTTAGCCATGAAAAAGAATGAAATGTTGCCATTTGCAATGATGTGGATGGAGCTAGAGAGCATTATGCCAAGTGTAATAAGTCAGTCAGAGAAAGACAAATACCATGTGATTTCACTTAGCTGTGGAATTTAAGAAACAAAATAAATAAGCATAGAGGGAAAAAAGGGAGAGAAGGGCAATTCAAGAAACAGACTCTTAACTACAGAAAACAAACTGATGATTACCAGAGGGGAGTTGGGTGCAGGGATGGGTTAAACAGGTGATGAGGATTAAGGAGGGCACTTGTGATGAGCACCAGCTCTTGTATGTAAGTGTTGAATCACTAACTTGTACACTTAAAACAATATTAAAGTGTGCGTTAACTAACAGAAATTTAAATAAAAACTTGAACACTGGTAGGAAAAAAAAAGTTGTATGCAAAATAAAAAAAAAGAATTCATAAAACTTTTACTCAAAAGCTTTTATGAAACAACCAAAGCAGAATTTATGTCTGTCAAGAACCAAACCTGAGATAATGGACCACGAAGTTGGAAGAAAGTCCAGATAAAGTAACTGGCATACAAATAGATTTAGATATCTTAAATCAATTCAGGTAGACTGAAGAAACTGATCTTGAGAAGTTTCTCACTCCTCAGAAGCCCCAACACCCTCAGAGAAGCCCTAGTTTTATCGGGTGCTGTGCCCACCATAATACAATTGCTGAAGAAGTTGTCTAGATGAAAAAATATCAGAGCATCCTCCGCATATGTGGCAGATCTGGTACACAGCAGCCTGCATAATAAAATATATAGTTGACCTCTTCAGGTCAATGGGCACCAAAGGATTTACAGAATTTCTAAGAGTGCTGGTGAATTCCAAGAGGACTGACTTCAGGGTAAGAGGGTCCCAGATTATGGGAACTCTTGACTCAGACAAAGGCTAGGTCTATACTCATTGGCACTGGGTTCCAGAACAATAGTTGGAAGATCAGAGCGCCACACTTCAGTGGACACCAGGTCCTGATGTCCAGCTTCTTGGAAGATAAGATTTCACTGTAGCTGATTCCATGAGATGATGGTAAGACACCTAAAATAAAGAAAATCTAACTCAAAATCACAAAACACCCAAGACTTCCTTTTCTATGTGGATATTACCTGGGCAAGGAGGGAAAGAAGAAAATTCATGAGCATGGACAGATTCCTCACCACCACCACCACCACCATAAAAAAAAACCAACCAACCAACCAACCAAACAAACAAAAAAACCAACCTGAGTAACTCTGTAAACATTAAACTAGTTTTAACTAAAAGAGAAGTGAGGTTTCTTTTATGACACTATCAAAGTTTCTTTATGTGAGGAAAAAAAAGGCTCAAGAATAAGAAGATATTCATTACAGAAAATAAGGAATTTTGTAGGACTTTTATTTTCTTTCATATTTAGGCATTCTTTGAAAATTTCAGTTCTATTATATACTTATAACTTGAAAAATGTTTTCACATGGTCTGTTGTAGCTGAGTACAAATCTATCTTTTATATGTGAAACCAGAGTAACATACAAGGTAACCACTGAGAAAAAAAAAGCATTTCACTAAATTGGGCAAGTCATAAAAGATGAGCAAAGGCAGATTTTCAAATCCGTTCCTCAAATTCCCTTTTTCACATCATCACAGCTAAGTCTTCAGTGAAAATATGAGTGTCATAAATATAGTCAGCATCTCAGCATGTATAGAATACAGTATAAGAATCAATTACCAAAGCACTTAATAGTCATCTAAAATCACAACAAAACTGACAACTATTATTTACTTCCATATTAGATTGGTTAAGATAAACATGAAACAAGATAAATGTATCATCTGTTCTGAACTATCAACACAGTAATTCTTACTAGCTCAGCATAGTTTCCACATTTTTCTCTACACTTGTATATACTCATGAATATTTAATATTACATAAAAACTGTAATTTTTATCTAAGACTTTTATTGTGCCTTACAAATAAAGCTTTTAATTATATTTTCCAAACTACTCAAGTACCATACTAAAAACCATCAACCACCTTATTTTAGATGCCTGCTAAAGATGTCTTTTTCCCCCCAGTGACTTTACTACAGAAGATCAAAAATAGAAACTGTTTCTTAAAGTTCCAAATTTTTTTATTGAGAATAAGATTATTCGATTCCTCTAAGGAATAAAAAATATGACAAATTAGCTACTGTAGATTACCAAGTTAATAATATATATTTATCAATATATATTAAATGTGAAAATTAAATATATATTTTTAAAAATCGTTAACGGTTTCCTGCCAGTGCCCGACAAGTTTGCGATTTTACATAAGTAAATATTAATTTATCAGGCACACACTGTTTGTACCACATAGCCCTAAAACCTAAATAGGAAGGAAGTAGAAGGAAAATGATTCAAAACTGAGTATCTTCCAATAAAGCAGTTAAATACATATGTATTTTATACATGAGGCAAAAAAAAACTTAACCTGAAACAGTGACAGGGTAACTAGGGAAAAGAGAATAATTATTTAATGTAATATAAGGTTAAAAAAATTATCTCTGCTGGGATTATTACGTAGTAGATGAAATCCAACATTTAAGCATTTGATTCACTTTTCCCATTTTTTTTTCACAAATCCTCCCCACTGGCAATCCAGACATTGCCCTCAGGCCCCTTACTCCCTAATTAATAGGAAAAAAGAGATAAATAAAGGAAGGAAAAGAGGTAAGCTAGAGAGAGAAAAACAGATGGTGGCCTGAACTAGAATCAAAGATACCCAAGACATTTAACTCTTTCTCGTCTCTATGCCTTCGCCCATGCAATGTCCTGTCATTGGATTCCCTTTCCTGCTCTCCACCAATGTTCTGGAAATAATTTATTCATCTAACTCAGATCCCTGAGACGCCTCTCTACCCTTCCTGGTAAACTTAGGTGCTCTTGATAGACCATTTGTTCTATCACTAACACACCTCTGGGAGACTGCCGATCACAAAGTATTTTGAGAATCCTTCCTTCCCCATTGGCCTGAAAGTGAGTTCCTTATTTCACCAGTCTTCCGGGGCCTGGCACACTGCCTGACCTGGGCAGATACTCAATCAGAACAGGACACTTGAGCTCTGAGGGACAAGAGAGCTGGCTGGCCATGAGGGATCTCAAGGAGTGACATTTCCTTACTGAATCCTCCTCGGATCAGTATCTTTCCTATAAGCTTGTATGGTTGAAAGTTTGATTTGGGCAGCATGCTGAGATTGGACCCATGTCTTAAATTTATGCACACATTACCCATGTTCATAACATATATGATAAGCACAAGCTCCAAAAGTTAATAGCACCGGCCACTGCCCGCTCTCCCGGCGCGGCGGCGGTCCCAGCTGCAGCGCGCCGCCTGGGTGGCTGGGCGGCCCATGGGCAGCAGCGAGGGCCACGATGACAGATTACGGCGAGGAGCAGCACAACGAGCTGGAGGCCCTGGAGTCCATCTACCCCGACTCCTTCACAGAAAGAGGTTGCTGAGCTGCTGCCAACCTTGACAGGGGCCAGTGCTTCCCAGGGCTGGAGTGAGGCACAGGCTTTTCTCAGGGGCTCAGCAGCAATCACAGTATTATCAGAAAATCCACCCAGTTTCACCATTACTGTGACATCTGAGGCTGGAGAAAATGATGAAACTGTCCAGACTACCCTCAAGTTTACATACAGTGAAAAACACCCAGATGAAGCCCCTCTTTATGAAATATTCTCCCAGGAAAATCTAGAAGATAATGATGTCTCAGATATTTTAAAACTATTAGCGTTACAGGCAGAAGAAAACCTTGGTATGGTAATGATCTTTACTTTAGTGACAGCTGTGCAAGAAAAATTAAATGAAATAGTAGATCAAATAAAAACTAGAAGAGAAGAAGAAAAGAAACAAAAAGAGAAAGAGGCAGAAGAAGCTGAAAAGCAATTATTTCATGGCACTCCTATCACAATTGAGAATTTCTTAAGTTGGAAGTCCAAGTTTGATGCAGAACTCTTAGAAATTAAAAAGAAACGAATGAAAGAAGAAGAACAAGCAGGGAAAAATAAATTAAGTGGGAAACAGCTATTTGAAACAGATCATAATCTTGACACATCTGATATCCAGTTTTTGGAAGATGCTGGAAACAATGTGGAGGTAGATGAATCCCTGTTCCAGGAAATGGATGACTTGGAGCTAGAGGATGATGAGGATGATCCAGACTATAATCCTGCTGACCCAGAGAGTGATCTGACTGACTAATGGACTATCCCCATCTACAGAGAGGTGTGACTGCCACAGCATCTGTGGCTGTGTGGAGGTGTTGATTTTCCTTTCTTTTTTTCTAAGAAAAAATAATTTTCAGGAGAATATTCTTCTGATAGCTTTCATCATTGAACTTAATAAACTGACCTTAAAGTTTCAAATTAAAAAAAAAAAGTTAATAGCAGGCATCACAGCATAGTTGTTCAGGTTACAACCACTGGATCATATTTTATTAAATAAATGTTGTCATCCCCACTACTTGCTAATGTTAGAAAGTTACTATATCCCAATAAGCTTGTTTCCTCTTTTCTAAAATAAACATGGCAATAGATCTCAAAAGTTGGTTTTGAATATTAAAAAAAGATAAGGTAAGATAAAAACATAGCACCATATATAGCAAATGTTGATATTACCATGACAATAACAAAGGTAAAGATGATGAAGTTTTGGACCTTGGTGATTAATTAATTCCCTTATTAAACATATTCTGATTGAGCGTTAGTCACTATTCTAGATGTTTGGATATATCCATCTACAAAACATCATGGAGTTTATATTCTAGGCAGGATGAAGATAAATCCAATAAATACATACATATTTTATACAGCATGTATTTTATATAATGAGAAAGATGAAAAGTGCTTTGGGGGAAGTTATAGAGAAGGTACAGGGAGACTGGAAATGCTGAGGATGAGGAGTGGGAAGAGAAGTTTAAATTTTAAATTGGGAAGTCCCTGTCAGTCTCATTAAGAAGATGCTAATTGAATAAAAACTTGAAGGAGGTGAACATGCAGATTTTAGGCATAAAATTATTTTGATATAGTTAACAGCAAATGCAAAGTCCTTAATGTATAAAGCATTGACTTATTTCATGGAACAGGATGGGGGCCAGTATAGCCTGAATGGAGTGAACTAGAAGACAGTATGAGGTGAAGCCAGAGCATGAATTTCATTCTGTAGGTCATTTTATGAATTTGGGGTTTTATTTGGAAGGAGATGAGGAGCCTTTGGAGAGTTCTGAGCACAAAAATAACAAGAACTGACAGTTTTAACATCACTCTGACTTCTGTGATGAGGCTAGACTGTAAAGAGACAAGAGTAAAAACAAGATTTAGAGTGTACAGTTAAACACTCCTATAATAATCCAGAAAGGAGGTGACTGCTCAGAGCAGGGTGGTAGCAACATAAATGGTAAGATCTGGTCAGATTTCTGGATATGTAGTATTATGCAAAAGAGAGAAATCAAGAATGATTTAAGAATTTTTACAATAATTCATTAGAAGAACTGAAGTCACTAAATAAAATGGGCAAGTGTCTGATGGGAGCAGTTTCCAGGTAAAGTTCAAGATTTCTAGGTTTATACATGTCAGGCTTAAGACTGGATGATATCTAATGAGATCAAGGGCCCAAGGACTAGGCTCCGTGGTAGTCCAGTATTAGGAGGTCTGGGAAGGAGAAATACCAGCAAAGGAAATTGAGGAGGAACAATCAGTAAAGTAGGAGAAAAACTTGGTAAGATTTTCCCCCACTATCATCAACAGTATCACAGGGGAAATTGTTAGAAATGCAATTCTTTGGCCTACTGATGCCTTAAGGAATCAGTAGCTTCAGGGTGGTGCCAGCAATTCATTTTTTTGGTTACTATTCTAGATGATTCGATGCATGCTTATGTTTATGGAGCACTGCCTTAGAGGTACAGTTGGATTTGAGCTAAAATGGAAGGACTTGCATTGATTCTCTTAAATGTTAATAAACTGTCATTGGGCTTGAGTGAAGAACCAGACACTCCACTGGACACAGTATCAAGCAGTCACTCAGTGAGCTAATACCCTAAGCTGTTACTACACATAGGCTAATGCTTTTACATACTTTTATATTTCTTATTTCCTCATTTTCCATTTTCTTTTAGGCATGATTGCTTGGAGAAAATTTTACCCTCCCAAGTTGATTTCATTAACTTCAATTCCTTTCCATTGAAGCTGATTAAAACAACAAAAATGTAACTAAGGTTTTTATCCATCTAGGGCTAATCAGTATTCCAAAAGAGAGCTTGTTTACCCAAATGAATTCCCTTAGTGGAGAGAGGGGGTGGGGAGGGAAAGATGTTTGTATTAATTGCCTATTTCAGGAAGATTCTATATTATACTTCTCGCCAACTCCCACTTCTGCCTTCACCAAAGCAAACAAACCAAATAAAATGACAAACAGCAAGGGAATAAACAACATAACTCAGGGAATAAACTCATGACATATCTTTTGAAATTTTCCTTTAATATTTTAAGAAAGGTAAAAAGATGGGCAGCCCTGTGGCTTAGTGGTTTAGCGCCACTTCAGCCCAGGGTGTGATCCTGGAGACCTGGGATCGAGTCCCATGTCAGGCTCCCTGCATGGAGCCTGTTTCTCCCTCTGCCTGTGTCTCTCTGTCTCTCTCTCTCTGTGTCTCTCATGAATAAATAAATAAAATCTTAAAAAAACAAAGAAAGGTAAAAAGATTTATCATAAGAGTTAGTAGTAAGAATGGAAAGAACTCTGCTTGATATTAGCGAACAATGGATTCAGGGAAAATGATTTAATCTTTCAGAACCTCCTCATGTACAATAAATATGTATACAAATGGAAAAACTTTCCTGTAAACTCACCATGAGGACTGAGATTCATCTCTCATGCACGACAATATGTCACACCAAAAACGAACCAAAGATCATGTTGCTATTAAGAGAGATGGAAGAGGGGCACCTGGGTCGCTCAGTCAGTTGTGTCTGACTCTTGGTTTCAGATCAGGTCATGATCTCAGGGGAGTGAGACAGAGCCCCACGTTAGGCTCCATGCTCAGTGCAGGAGTCTGCTGGAGGGCCTCTCCCTCTCTGTCTGCCCCTCCCTCTGCTCTCTCTTTCTCAGATAAATAAATAAAATCTTAAAAAAATAGATGGAAGAAATTGTCTCTCATTAAAGGAAGGAACTTTGGTACAGGAGGAATTTATCAACTATTTTATTTTAAATAAATATAGGTATTTAACTGGGGCTTTAAAAATATTTTTAAGGGCAAATTGTAGAACCATATATTCTTTTATTAGTATTGACAAAAACAAGGGGTATTCAAAATAAAAATTTACATACTCAAATAATAGTATTATATTCATATATTATCACAATTTAGAATTCTAAGGCATTTTTGTATATTTCAGTAAAAATAAGACATAAAAAAGTACAGAAATAATATGACATACAAGCTGTACCTATCAAGATTTTAGAGATCTTTAATATTTCCACATTTTCTTAGGATCTCTCTTTAGGAAAAAAAAAATCATATGTCCTAGATACCATCAAAGCCTGTATCTCCTCGTCTAGTCCTTTTTTAATCCCTTTCTCCAAGGAGATGCACTACGTTGAAGCTGGAGTACAGTACTCCCATCCAGATTCCTGTATATCATACATATATCCATTAAAATATAGTATCATTCTGTGTTTAAATGTTTACACAAATAACTTGGTTTTTATACTTAATTTTTTAAAAAATTTATCAGTATGGATATATATACAACTATCCATTTGTTTTAATTGCTGAATAGTCTTCTATTATAAAAGCAAAACCATTTATTCTCTTACAGAGAATCAGGTCACTTCCACGTTTCCTTTCCTTGCATTACAAACAAATCATTGGCAGGCATTTTCTTTTTCAATAGTGCTATTCAAATGAATTCAGCTGTAGGAAATTGTCCACGGCATAGTCAGATCTGACAACCCTATCCATGAGCCCCTCCTTAACAACTGTCCAAACTAATGCAAGATAATTTTGTGCAAAATTAGTGTTTCTATAAGAAGTTCCCATGAGAACAGTTGTCTTTTGTGGTAGAAAATCCAGAGCTAAAGGAAAATCATAAACTCCAAGAAGAATACATAACAAAGTACATCTGTTTTCGTGCACCCCCGTGTGAGCTTTATAGAATCTATGATAATGTAGAAGGGGCTTTATTATCTTTGTAAAAAAATAAAATGGACTTGTGGAAAAATTGTCATTGATCAACATAGTTCCCTTTTTATAGTAATATATTAATCAGATAGACTGTGTATTTATAGTAATCAATAAACAAAAGACTAAGAGTTTGAGTGTTTCAGCTACCTGTGATCAGGCTTCCAAGTAAAAACACTTTTTATTCAGCTGATTTGCTCTGGGCTCCCAGTTAACAATTTGACACCACTATAGACATTTGATAGGATTGAACTATTGAATGGATAGCTTCACATATATCCTTAAAAGGGACTGGGAGAGGGAGTTTCGAGACAGAAGAGAAGGAGGCAGTGAGGCCATTGACACAGAGATCAGACTGATGTGCCTAGAAGCCAAGAAATGCCTACAACCACCGAAAGCCAGAAGAAGCAAGAAATGGGTTCTTCACTGGAGGCATAGAAGAGAGAGTGGTTCTGCTAGCACCTCAGTTTTGGATTGTAGCTTCTCGAAGGTGAGGGAATGTATTTCTGTTTTTTTGTTTGTTTGTTTGTTTGTTTGTTTTTTGTAACACCCAGCTTGTGGCGATTTCTTACAACAACCACAGGCAACCAATACAGATCTATCTACTTTAGATCAATTGATCGATCGATCATCTACCATCTATGTGTATGTACATATATACATATGAGTTAGTATATCCTTATAATTGTTTTGTCAATGGAGAGGACCTAGAAGTCATGACACCGCAGTAGCAAATGGGATGTTGACCAGATTCAATTTTATTTGAAAACATTTTGGAAAGCCCTACTGCCAATGACTCAAGTCACCATTATAGCATATTTCTGCCACATTTACAGAGATCCTACATATAAATAAAAACATCTAGCAAATTAATTATGTCTGGAAATGCCTGAACATTTACATATTAAAGTACACGCTATTTACTATGCATTAACTTTATTTTATACTTCTTTTATAATTCAATTAGAGAATTATGTTGAGTTTTTTTTTTTTGAGTTTTTTAAAATTATATATTTAGATGAATTATATTTCTTTTTTATTTATTCATGAGAGACACAGACAGAGAGGCAGAGACATAGGCAGAGGGAGAAGCAGGCACCCTGCAGGGAACCCCAATGTGGGACTCAATCCCAAGACCCCGGGATCACACCCTGAGCCAAAGGCAGACACTCATCCTCTAAGCCACCCAGGTGTCCCATAAATCATATTTCTTGTGAATGTCACCTTAGGAAATAAGAAAGAGCACTGCATTAGAAAATACTGGATTCATTACAAGTCAGGGTTTAGGGCCTGGGAGGTTTGAACACCACTGGTCCAGGAGATCCTGTTTGTCTTCTTCTCCAGTATGGAAAGAGTTAGCAGGTTGTGACTTCTCGATTCCTAATCATGCCCTAACCTGGCAATGAGAAGTGTAGCAGATGCTGGGGGTGGGTGTGCTGGAAGAGAAGAGGAAATAATATTTTCCAGCACCTAGATTTTGGTGTTGGCAGCAAAATTATTTGTCCATGACAATCTGCATTTATCTTTTATAGAAATTGTGCTCACTTTATGGAATTATGCTCACTTTAAATTAACTACAAACCTAAGTTGTATAAGTTTTATTTGTTTTCTTATCTCATTACCAAAAAAAAGTATTGATCAATTACACATCTTGAACGATATCAAATCCAGGTATCAACAGTCAACTTTTGAGTCTTAGGTTGAAACAAAATTCTATACTCTTCACTTTGTGGGAGCTATTACTTGTTGATTAACTTGTAAGTAGCTCAGTGACATATTTAATTGAAGAAGCAACAGACAATTTGAGAAAGAACAAAGAAAATTGTGGATTTGAGTTCAATTCCAGAATAATTTTCTATATGGTTCTTTGATAACCTCAGTGAATTCCATATGACTATTATTTCAATTAGGAAAAAATAAGAATAATAACTCTAATTATAACAATAGTAAGTACCTAGGAAAAATTTAATAAGGAAATGAAACAAAACTTTGTGTTTTTCCCACAAAGGACTATTCTCACTTAATGAAGTAAGAGGGAATTAGAATATTTACTTTCCTTTAAACAAGGACAGCATTAATTCATGACTCCTATAGCCGTAGTTAGGAATTATGAGGGTAGTCATTAAACCAATGCTAGAATAGATACTATGAGTTTACACAAAGACACTATGGGTGCTTATTATAGAACTATGACACTAAATTTGCAGAGGAAATATTTGTGTTATTTCAAAGCTTTAGTTAGTAAAGAAAAAAATAAGGAAGCTTAGTTTCCCATGATAGAAATAAATAGTAGAAATCATGTCTTTGAGCCATAGCTTGCCTCCAAACAAGTAGAGAATCACACTGTCCCATCTGTCCTCACCAGTCGTATCCTTTAGAAACACATGCCTCCTTAGAAAGAGCATTGGCACATATATTATTATTGCCTTTATTTATATATACTTCTCGTTTGCCCCTATTTTCCTAGAAATGTCTGCCCTTTATTAATGTTGAGTAAGAGTTACTGGTTACCAGAATTACCAGTGGCTCTCATTCAAAAATGGAAATAATACCTGAGATGACAAGTGGAGAGTTAACATATATTCTAAGAAAAAAAAAATCTACTTTTAAGATATCTAATGATGCATATCAGAAACACTACAGGAACTGATAGAAATTTTAGCTTCTATAAAAATATGACCTCAATGTCAATTGAGGTCTCCTTCATTTTGAAATCTAAATAATATTGATTGCTACATCCATGTCATAACCTATGGGAAGTCCAATGCACTCCCTTTTGATATTTTTAAAAATACAGGAGTGTTCACTCTCACAACAATCTCATCACTCCCAAGTTCTTGTCTTAATGAATTTTTGAATATGGCTCTTTTCCCTAAATATTCTCAAAACATCATTCACATAAGGCATTTAAAAGACAACAAATACAATAATCTCAGCATAGATAACAGTAATGTATAATAGCATAAGGATAAATAATAGCAATCTGAGTATAAGGCATTCTTTTTTTTAAGATTTTATTTATTTGAAAGAGAGCAAGAGTGGGAGAAAGAGAGAATATGCACAGAAGGAGAGGAAGAGGGAGAAGCAGACTCCCTAGTGGGCAGGGAGCCTCAACTTGGGGCTGGATCCCAGGACCCTGAGACCATGACCTGAATCTAAGGCAAGAGCTTGATCCACTGAGCCATCCAGGGGCCCCATGGCATTCTTATTCTAAAAAGTCGTTTTGAACCACTACTTCTCCACATCACTAAGAAATTGTTGCTGTACAGCTGATCATTTTTCTTTGGGGGTCCCTACTATTTTCTCTCTACATTTGCAGAGCCCAGTTAGCTTATTATATAAAGCAATTTATTTGTCTCTATATTCTCTCAAAGCAGCCCTAGACCATTTTATCTTAGTAAGAAACCAAGCTCATTAAGGTACATTTCAACACAAATACAGTCTTCTTCCTGAGAAAAGTTTGTGAACTTTGTGGTAAAAATAATAACAATAATAATAATTTAGTCCAAATTTTTTAATCTTTAGTCTTAAGTTGACCAATTAATTAACACTAGACATAGAAGATATAGGATAAATGACAAAATTGTTCCTCTTTCAAAATGCTGTCTAGCTAGGAAGATAGACAAGTGAAAAGATTGCAAGCAATGCACTAAGTACTATAATGGATCTGTATGAGATGTTTGAGAATCAGAGAAAATCCAAATGTTTTAGAGCTCATGGCCTGAGGCAGAATGCACTAGAAGGAAACATCTGATCTGAGCTAAGTCTTCATGGGTGCATAAGAATTTGCTAGGCACTTGGGAAGTTAAGGCACTCCAAACCCAGGGAATATCATTTGTAAAAGCACTGATGAATTTTATTTGGAAAAATAGCAATGGGATATCTTTTACAGGATATACACAGAATGATGCAATGCAATTAGCCAGAACGTTAGGGGATTAAAGTGGTGTTTTGAGGATCGCAAAGTAAGCAGTGGAAGTAAACAGTACTTTGAGGATTTTGAACAGGCACAAGTTTCCTGTTAAGAATTTGGTTTCAATCAACTCAGGATTCTGGCTGAGGAAGCTGTGCAGAGCAGTGTTAGAGTATTTAATGATGGTTTTTAATTTGGCATTTGAATTGAGCTGATCTTGCATATGGGACATCTGGGAGTAGAAATAAAGTCAAGATGTCTTTGCTATATTATTATAAAGTAGGGAACAAAGGCAAACATGTGAATAAGAATATGAGAAAAGAAGATATAAGTGTAAAGACCAGCAAACCAGAAACTGCACCCTAGGGAAAAGTCAATATTTAATGGCTAAGGAGAGGAAGAATCTGAGATAGGAAGATGTTCGAGAAGGAAATTGGAAGAATCAGATGATTGAGCTATTTTATAATCCCAAAAAGAGTATTTAAGAAGAAAGGAGTTATCAACAGTAATAAATAATACAGAGAAAAAAATAAATAATGCAGAATTATTAAATAAATAAAATAAATAAAATGAAAAATATTCACTGAATTTGGCAAATAGGACAGAAAACACGGCAAAAGCAATTTAATTTGCATGGTTAGGGGGAACACAGATCATAGTGAGTGGAAAAATGATCAGAATACAGAATTTGGTAACAGTCAGAATTTGGTAGCAATGTTAACACATCAAGGCCAAGACAAATAAGACTTTATCATTTAGCAAATGATCAATAAAAGATTGTGGAGTAACTGAATGAAAAGATGAAAGATAAATGAAATTCCAGGTTTACCCACACGCAAAATGGAATACTGATATTGTACCTTATTAGTGGATGTTGCATTATTATATTTCGTTAACTTCATTACATTACAATACTGTGATACTCACCAGAAGATGTTTTGTTATAAGGAAAGGAACCTTCTTGTAGATGACTGTATTTTTAAAGTTACTTAAAATTTTTTTATTATTGAAGTACAGTTGACATACAATGTTATATTAGTTTCAAGTTTACAACATAGTGATTCAACAATTCTCTACGGAACTCATTGCCCACCACAATAAGTACAGCTACCATTTTTCACCATATCATGTTATTATGATATATTGACTATATTCCTTTTCATCTCTATGATTTATTTCATTTATACCTGGAAAGTTTATACCTCCTAATCCCCTTCATCTATTTCACTCACCCTCCTCCCCGTCTCCCTTCTGGCAACCACCAGTGTGTTCTCTATATTTGTGGGTTTATTTCTGTTTTTTGTCTGTTTGTTTGCTTGTTTTGTTTTTTAAAATAGCCAAGATACAGAAACAATCCAAGTGTCCATGAATAGGTGAATGGATAAAGAAAATATGGTATACATATATACAATGGCATATTAGCTATAAAACAAAATAAAATCTTATCATTTGTGACAAAATGAATGGACCAAGAGGATATTATTGTTTTAAGCCACTATGTTTTGAAGTTTTGTTTACCAACAGTGGATAACTGAAATATGGAGTGTGTATTTTGACAATGATGATGGGATAGATGGCAGGAGACAGAGCTGGATAAGTGTCTGGGAATCAGAGTAAGAATGGCCTTCATAGGATTTTTAAGATTTTGGCTTTATAACAAAACAAAATGATTTGATATATATTTCTGTTTTGCTAGACACTGATCTGATACAGTTTACATGTTAGATATTGCAACTTAAATTGAAAGAGGTTACCACTAGAATCGGGAAACCAGGTAAAAGAGCTCTTGATAACTGAAATACCAATAATGAGCCTGAAATAAAATGGCAACAGTGAGAATGGTTGCATACGAGTGGTTTAAATATCTGTATAGAAGAAAGAATTTCAAGGGGTGTGATCGGTTGGATGGAGAAATAATTTGGGGTGTTCAAATAGTCAAAAATGACAGGAAATTAAATTTTATTAAGGTAATGTGGGACATATTTCGAGGATAATGGGGCTTCTCCTAGAAAAAGATTAAGATGTGTCTGAGTGTCTGGGACAACTGGAATGAGGAACCCAATGTCCCCAGATCTCTTTTTCACTTTTCTTCTCTCCAAAATTTTCTTACATTCTTTTCTTTCTCTGTACAATGGTTTCTTCAGTTTTCTCATTAAGAAAATTTTGGATTTGATGATGGAAACTGGATGGAAGAAAATATGGCCTCTTAAGTCAGCTAAGATTTACATTTAATAGTTCAAAATCTAATAGAGGGATCCCTGGGTGGCGCAGCGGTTTGGCGCCTGCCTTTGGCCCAGGGTGCGATCCTGGAGACCCGGGATCGAATCCCACGTCGGGCTCCCAGTGCATGGAGCCTGCTTCTCCCTCTGCCTGTGTCTCTGCCTCTCTCTCTCTCTCTCTGTGACTATCATAAATAAAATAAAATAAATTAAAAAAAAAAACAAAATCTAATAGAAAGCCTACTTTGTCTTTCTCAGATCCAGAAACAAACTGTTTCAAAAGTAACTGGGCAAATATTTTAGAAATAATTGATTTCTTAGTGTTCATATTCTCATAAGCAGCAAAGGGAAGTTTTGTCTGATGTATGGTGAAGAGTCTTATAGAAGAAAATGATTATGTCCAAATGGCAGGGCAACAAATCAAGTGGAAGTTATTAGTTCTTATATTTGAAATTGAAATGTTTTTCTGAACTAAAAAGCTACACACTTTTTTCCAGCACAATAATTGAAGCCTGTTTGAAATGTATGTCAGAGTTTTTCTCATTCAGTACCATGTGAGTTCATTTCACCCTCAGTGGCAAGGCTGGGTGGATACTCTAATAGCTAAGATTCTTTCTTTTAAAGTAGATGTTTTTTGGGGGAATAGGGGTGCAAAGTATGGTTTGTGAGCAAATCTTAGGAAAGTTCATTGGCTTAAGAAGAGCATTTCCCAAAGGCTATTCTTCTAAATACTTCAAAAACACAGGGTTTTATGGTCATGTGAATTCTGGAAGTGATACATTCTAATGTTTGCCTCTTAGGCACTCACGATATAGATGAGAAGATTGAAAGCTCTGAAAAATTTCTCTCTCTCTCTGTACCCATAGTTTTCTCTAATTTTATAAAAATAACCTTCTAATATCCTGAATTACATGTTTTGGAAAGTGCATTTAAGATAATATTGATTTAAAAATCTATTTCCATGATTTCAAACTGGAAGTACTTAAACTGTAATTCTTATTTAGAGGATATGGTGTGTGTGTGTGTGTGTGTATTATATTAATGCACATAAAATCATTACCCCATATATTATTTGTTGAATAAAATCTCACTAAATATGGTAGCTGTAAATAAGGGATAACACTGGCATTAATTCTTTTCCTATTTTTCTCAAAAGGGGTTGTGTCTCATTAATCCAAGATCCTTTGAATTGACAATCTACAAATCTTAATAGGCATAATTTTTAGACAATGAAAGACTTCCATTAGGAGAAAATAAATAGTTACTTAGCCATTTGTTTCTGTTATTTAATCTTTTCACTGATATTTTGAATGGCAAAACATGAAACATTAAAAATTAATTTCATAAAAGACAAGAATAAGATTAGAACACAAGTTAGTAAATTGATAGAATTGAGATATTTTTTAGAATAAATAATAGCATTTTAATTGCATATGAAGAGAAGAAAATATCTAGAATCCCAACTCATGTCTGCAGAACAAAAGCTTAAAGATTAGGGGTAGCAGGCTGGCTCAGTCAGTAGAGCATGTGAGTCTTGACCTTGGAGTTATAAGTTTGAGCCCTACATTAAGTATGGAGATTACTTCAAAATAAAATATCTTTAAAAAGCTTAAAGATTACAGATATACATGCTATAATTATACTTCTGAGTGTTTAAATATGGCCCTAATTAAACATAACGGGATAAAACTCAGTGGCTCCAGTACCTTGTTACTCATCAGAATAATTCAAATAGTTTTTTTAGTAATAGCAACTCCTGTGGCTTAACCCTAAGTAAAATGAGTAAGAAATTGTTGGAAATTCTTATTGTATTCAAGAAATCTTTATGTTCAAAAGCACCTTTGGTGACTCTGATACCACTAGTCCATGACTAGTCATGATATGTGAAAATCATGGACTAGGTGTTCCCAGTTCACTTGTCAACTATTCCCAAATACTCCAGATGATGTACATTATATTTATTTATATTTGTACACTTTGGGATTATCATTACTCATTCAGCATAATGAAAACTTACTAATTAGACCAGATACTTAGAGATAGTGAATAGTCCAATGATTGTACATTGATATATGTGTGGTGGTGATTTTATCAAAATTAACCCAATGAATAAACAAGAGTCTATGGCTATCAAATAAATAACACATATTGTCATTAATAATAGAATGGGCTCATTGAGATTCTAACATTTTAAACTAGTTCACTGTTAAATCTGATTGATTTTGGTTTGATGATCACTTGAGGAATATTTCTTACAATTTTCCACGCATATTAAAAGTTGCAAAATTCTGAACTGTTTTTTTTTAAACAAATTTTATGTAGAATGTGTTGATTGGATTTAATAGGTGATCCTATGAGCAAAAGCTTATTTCTGAAGGTGAGATTAAGCAAGCAATGAAGTGGGAACACAAGTAGAGAAATTTGAGCTAGCTTTTGGTAAATGCTTCATTAGGTTGTTTTGGCTTAATTTATCTTCCCTCCTACACTACTTTTGTGGCTGTAAGACATCATGCAAAATGTTATCAGTGATATCAAATTTAAGAGAGAAATCCACATATAGCATGAAACTTAGTAATTACACATTTCTGAGGTCCTTATTACTGAAATTAATGATAGATCTAAGAAAAGGTAAAACATAAGGTACATCAGGATGGTGCATCTGGTGCTTCTCAACTTACTGGTATTTTTGATTTATTAGAATATGGCAGGTTATCTAATTTTTGAATTTAATATAAATTTAAACTAGCAGCTCTTACTTTCTTAAAATGCTGAAAACATTTTTTTTACATTTATATTGATGTTACAAGAAAAAGAAAAAAGAAGGGGTTAAATAAGAAGTGGTTTAACAGGTCTCTGATTCCAAAACCGACAGGCACACACACACACACACTGGTAGTCTTTTTCACAAAATGAAGTTAAGATTATCTAACCAATCCCATGTAAATCCTACCAATAATTCTTACAATTTCGGTTATTCTCATTGATATAGTTTCCATCTCTATTCACATTTGGATATGAGTCATTGTAAAACCAATTCAATTTACCAATAAATTGTGGTTACAGAGACTGCTAGAGAATTTATGAGATACAGTATTTGTGATCAAGAGGAATATAATTATATTCATCTATGGAAGCCCTTTCTATCCTCTTCCCAAACTGAAAGTCATTCTAAAATGCTTTTATAGAACTGTATATCTTTCCTTATCTATAGCTGTACATTACTTAGAGTGATTACTTGATTCATACTAATCTGCCAATTGGACTAAAAGCTCCATGAGTGGAGGGATTAGATCTACTTTCATTCATCACGATATTCCCAAATCAACATAATTTCCTGCAACAGATAAACTCTCAAAATCCCCAAATCCCAAAATCTTAAAGGAATATATAAAATCCTTTCTGTTACTCACATACAATGTCAAACTCACTTTAGTTAGAATTCTTGCATATTTTCCTTTCTGCTTCCCAGAGTAGAGAAGTGTCTTTAAAATTCATCAACCTAGGAATGCCTGAGTGGCTCAGTGGTTGAGCAACTTTTTAGCTCAAGTTCCAATCCCAGGGTCCTGCGATCAAGATCAAGTCTCCCATGAGGCTCCCTGCAGGGAGCCTGCTTCTTCCTCTGTCTATGTCTCTGCCTCTCTCTGTCTCTCATGAATAAATAAATAAAATCTTAAAAAATAAAATAAAATTTATCAACCTTATGAAGTTATATCATTGTTAGACTTAATGTTTTCTTACTCAAAATCTTATGATAAAGGTCATCAATTGTTCTGGATAACAGATTTATTTTAGCAATTTCCATAAGCTACCATTAAAGTTAGTCTTTGCATAGGTGCATGACTATAATAATTTCCTTTTTCTATTATTCAAGCTAATTCTTGGAAATACACTAAGTCTAGGTCATTACACAGACTTAAATACTATCAGACTATAACTAAGCCTTCTCAAATTAAATAGCATTTAGCTCACTAAATGGGTAATTTACTTAAAATTATTAATGGTCTGAGAGAATTAATGCTTATGCAATAATGTACTTACAAACTCTCTGGCCATAAATTACTTCCCTAATATCATCTGCGACCCGGGAAAGGTTTCTATAGAAAAGCTATGGCCTAATTTGCATGAACAAATTATTAATGTTCTAAGCCGTACACATTGAGATATGTATGTTCTCAAAAGACAAGTGAATTATTATAGGAAAAAGGATCAACAAGCTCCTTGAAGGACGGTGACTTTCCAGTTACAAGTATGTGCTTGGGAATCAATGGCCCTAGGTCATAATTTTAAAATTACATCACAATTTACTCCTAATTTCATTTATTTGGTCCACATAATATGGTTGGGTGTGCAATATGATACTTTCTTTTACTTCATCAGAAATGAAACATTTTAATGACAGTCTTAAAAATATGTTGAGAGAAGCAAACCAAGAAACAGATTCTGAACTATGGAGAACAAACTGATAGTTACCAGCGGGAGGTGGGGGGATGGGTCAAACAGGTGATGGGGATCAAGAAGTACATTTGCAGTGATGAACACAGGAGTTGTATGGAAGTGTTGAATCACTATATTTTACACCTCAAATATCACACTGTATGTTAACTAACTGGAATTTAAATAAATTGTAAAAAAATGTTAAAATGTTTCATATATGTTTTAAAGAATTCTACATAGCTAATAGAAACAAAATATAATATATATCCTGTTTTTCTATCTGACACAGAAATTTTCTGCTCTCCTTCTTTAAAATCTGAGAGATAGGAATATGGAATTTCCTGGGTCAAATTTCATAGCAGTCATTAATATAGCTCTCCCCTAATTGAAAAAAAATACTGTATTAATATGTTTACAATTCAATTTTGTTGTCATTAGTATGTAGAAGTGTGATACCACATTTTATTTTTATTTTTTTTACCACAACATTTTAATTTATTTTGAATAATAAAACAAATGGTCTCTATTTTAAAGACTATTTAAGGAGTAAGGAAATATATCACTTGTCTGACATTTACCTAGATTTGAAAATGACATTGTAAAAATTATATTGCACACTGAATTGTTGCTATTTGACATAACATGCAGATCAACAAAATTTTAATATAAAACTACAGTGTATTAAGTAGTCATAATAGAATGTTATAAATTTTAAATATATATATATATATATATATATATATATATATATATATACCAGAGATGTACATTATGCAATGGAGAAAAAGTTGTAGAAGCTAACTTACTCGTGCTGACAAGAAATGTATACATTTTGGTAAAGAAATTAATTCTTTTTTTAAGATTTTATTTATTAATTCATGAGAGACAGAGAGACAGAGAGACAGAGAGACAGAGAGGCAGAGACACAGGCAGAGGGAGAAGCACGCTCTATGCAGGGAGCCTGAAGTGGGACTAAATCCCGGGACTCCAGGATCAGGCCCTGGGCTCAACGCGGCGCTAAACTGCTGAGCCACCCAGGCTGCCCCAAGAAATTAATTCTTAAGTCAGAGCCACAAGATGGAACAACCTACATAGGGTCCCTTCAAGTTGGTCTTGCCTGAAACAATGGCATGCTTAAAAAGTAATTATGTGCTTAAAAATAGTAATGCTTAAAAAGTTTTTGAGATATTATGTTATTCTAATCTTGATTTGCACACAAATCATCATAACACATGAGACTCTACCACATTTATCAAATAAAGCTTCTTAGGATCCCCGGATTGTGGCTCATTTCTCAAAAAATATATAGATGACTAATTTTGCCTTGTATGTAAGAAATATTATTGTGTGATCACTGATTCTTCTCTTATGATTAAATCAAAATATAGGAAAAAAACAACAAAATATAGAAAGAATTATATTCATGGTTTTCCAAATGTTCTCTATTCTTCTCAGTTGGTGGAGCTTGGACCTTATACCAGTATTTAGAACAAATGGAGGGCTGGTGCATACTCACTGTGATCTACTCTATTTAGTTACGTTGATGCAAATATATTTTCATATAAATTATAATTTGATATGAGTTCACTGAGAATATTTAGGAAATCCAGAGAAGCAAAACACAAATAAATCCCTGATAACTGCACCACCCAGGGAGGGCATTCTCACACATCCACCTGAAACACGGCATGGCCCTGGCACATTGGTGGTAGTGAAGACAAACCCACCTTAGTGAGACCACAGAGCTACAGAATAATGTACATGAGGGAGGCGGGGAGTCAAAGAAGCCAGGACCACTGACGAAGATCACAGGAGCTCAATAAGTTTGTTTAGGAGGACTCTTGAGACATCTCTGAAGACTTGTACAATACTTGAAGTTGTGGCTGGCCCCTTGCTAGTTAGTTAAAGTCCTGTAATGGCAAGTGTGGGTAGAGCTCATGAAGAATGGGTTGTGACCTGTGGATTTACCCTCTAGCGGCAGTGGCCTGGGTGTAATGCACATTATGAATATGTGCGTATTTCATTCAATAGTAGTGTTAGTGCCATTTTTAGAGGAGTATGTTGAAATATATAGTCCTTTCTGCACTAGAGAAGGCGTGAAACTTGTTTTTATAGGTGTTTGAATTGCAACATAGGGCTATTTAGACAACTTAAACTCTTTTCTTAAATCCACCCCAGAGTTAATGTAATGGTCCTGAAATTTTTTTTTTATATGAATCTTTTTAAAATGTTGTACTTCATGCAATAGCTGAAACAATTTTAAAACAGAAAATGCCATCCTTCATTTCTTTAAAAGACTCAAGCTTGATTCAGAATGCTCTAACTGGTACAAAACTCTGGTAAACAGCTAACTACACTTCAAATATAAATGTTAAATGGCCCTGTTCCCATTTTTTAAAAAAGGAATGTGGATGTGGTGGCAGCAGTGTGTGTGTGTGTGTGTGTGCGTGTGTGTGCACACGTGTGTGTGTATTTTAAATGGTAAGGAAATTAGAGGGCAAGAAAAGATGATATAAGACTGGAATTCTGTGTAGTTGTGTGTTACAGGTTCTCCAAAGTTTTATTCATTTGGGAGGAAAATATTAGTGTTTTTCTGCTGCATAATGAAAATTATGACTTCAAACTAAGGGAACTTTATAAATATAATGAAAATTATACCCAAGATATCATTATAAGACTTTTTTTTCTTACAGCTCAGTAATTCTAGACTTAAGAATGGGTTCAAGTGCTGCTGTATCTAAAAGTTCACAGAAACACCAAAAGAAAAACACCTTCATACATGGGTGCAACGTTGTAAAACTCTAAAACAGCAAAGTAATAATATTTCTTAAATGAACTTCACATTTCATTTCTTTCTCTTATCCAGTGTTTATTCTATGATGTTAAGTCCTTTTGCAGTCTTCTGGCTCATATTTCCCGCAGACCAATGTTGACATACATCTACTGAAATTAATTATCATCCTACTTCGGTAGATTCATTTGGCCTGAATAAGAAGTTGAAATGTTAATTTATGAGTTGACCTCTGTGGCCTCCTCCATTGAAAACACAACACGTGTTATAATGCTTCACGCTAACAGAGGCAGAAGAGCTGTGCACCTTCTTTCTTGTTCTTGTCTTTTTAGTTGACATTTATTGGGCTCTACTGGGTCTTGGGGAATACAGGTAGAAGAGAGTGGGATGCAGGAAAGGTAAAATATGGTTGAAATAGCAGAGATGCCAGAGATCTTACAGTTAAGGAGTTTAAAAGACTGTCAAAAGTACCAGTATCTCTTTTTGAAAGGACAAAACTCTGTGTGTGTGTGTGTGTGTGTGTGTGTGTGTGTGTGTGTGTGAGAGAGAGAGAGACAAACAGACAGAGACAGAGACAGAAAGAGAAAAAAAGACAGGAAAAGAGAGAAAATGAATCCTTTAGCATTGGACATGGAATTATATGTGCAAAGCAATAGATAATCATATATTAGTTATAAGTATTAAAGTGTTCTTACCATTTGACTGTTCTTTTAAAATATTAGCAGAGGATTATATATGTTTTGAAAAGAACTAGGAGATTTATCAAGGTGTCTTACTTCTTTGTTAAATAAAAATTGGATTGACTTATTTAATAAATGTTCATAAATGTTGACTACAAGCCTACTCTTTGTCAGGCAGAAAGCAGACTCTCTCTCACAGAAGGCTTTTTCAGATCTTAAATTTATAGTTCTAAATATTTAAATGTAGCTTAAATGTGTCGACAATTTGCCTGTACTATTTTTCAGCATCATGTAACATTATACTTGCAGTCCAGTGAAAGCACAGAAGAAGAGAAAGAGGACCTAAGTTTACGTTTCAGCTCTAGTGTCTCAGATTTTATTTTTAGGAGAATGATTTCTTGGTGAACATAGAAGCTTCAGTTCAGAAAATTGAACAAATTGTACCTATCTGAAAACAGCTGATAAATTTAATCTATTGAGACTTCGGATCAGGGAGGAATAGATATCAGCTAACCACCTTTTATGCAAAAGACATTCTGCACAAATTTTAATAAATGAGCTTTTATTCTAAATGAAAAGTTAATTGCTTACTTCTGTATATACCTTAGCTATTTTAGTGCAATAGTTTACTTAATTCACTAATAAATTTAAAAGTGTAATAACATGCCAAAATTATTCCTATGATTCACTTAAAATGAAAGCATCTAATTTCTACTGTGGCTTACACAAGAGAAAAGACAGATACAGACTTTTTGATATGGCAAAAAGCAAAATGCATGAACATAATATGCTGACTCCTATGTCCCACTTTTTCCTTATAATATTGGAACTGATTTAATCTCATTAGTCTGAGGCATAACATTTCAATTAGGATATAAGCTAATAATTCATAAAATAGTTTTGGGTGCCTTCTATGTGACAGGCAACTATGATAGAATAAGCGAGAATAAATTAGGCACAGTCCACGGTCCAAAAATCCTACAATCTCTTTGGTGAAGTAGAAATAAATTAATAAGATAAGTGCCAAGACTGAGATGTGCATATGGTGATACAGGCATACCACAAAAAGTCCTTACTTGACTCTTGCTATGACAGAAAATCTCTTGTCCAGGGGCTAGTTCAGCCACCATCCCACTCTGTGTCCTTCCTCTGAACTAGGTAAGGCCAAGTTCTGCACTGAGGAAGTTCTGGACTTCCCCAGGGAGGTTTTCTCTGAACTTCCTTCCTTTTCTTCATAGGTCTTACTAATTTTTATATCTATATTTCTTTAAGTATTTGATAAATATTTGCTTCTCCTTTAGACAGGAGGCTCTAAGACAGCTGCACTGTTTCTGCTTTTTCTCACCATAAAATTAGGAGCTACTCAATAAAAACATTTGGTGGATTAAACAAATAAACAGGTGAATTTTGAAGAAGCTTTAAAGGTTAAATAGAGTCATCCTGGTGAAAGTGGATGAATTCAGCAAAAACACAAAATAAGAAAGAGGCTTTAATGTGGAGGGCAACTAAGCCTAAATATAAGGTATACCACAGCAAGAAATGATGCCAAAAACACCCCCAGGAGCTGCCTCTAGGGTTTTTAAAAGAAGAATGGCAGTCTTCTTTCAGCAAAATTAGGAGCCACTGTGGGTTTTTAATCTGAGAAGTGTGAAAGGGAAAGTTTTATTTTGCAGACAGACAATACTGGCAGCTTCTAGAAGATCAGTTTCAGATTTGCCTCCAGTAATGACAGCATGAGAGATGGAAAAGACAGCTCTTAAGGGAAGAGAAAAAAATCACTCAAAATGCTGTAACCCAAAGATAACTAGTGATAGTATTTAGTTTTGAGTAGATTATGAGGACTCATACTAAGCTTTCTAAGAATTGCCAAATTGACAAATATACTGTATCATGGACATTGCCACAGAAAACAGGTTCATTATATATGAAAATGGCACCTGTGGACACCTGACAATTTTACAAATATACAGCTACACTCAGATTTTAGTAAGAGTTTGATAGGTTTACTTGTGGTATGAGGATGCCATAAGGAGAGGTACGACTTTATAAAGTGTGGTTCAGGAGAAAACCACGGGTGTGTAGAGACATTGCTGAAGGTACTTCAGGGGTTCCTAAATCTATGTAGATGCAACGTTTGTCTTCTCCTGATGAATAATTTTTATTCCTGATGAATAATTTTTATGTTCGCTGGAGCACTGACTGAGACAGTTTAAGGGGATCTCTTTTGTCAGTTACAACGGAGTTCTGATGGAATTAGTAACAGATGCAAGCTACCAAGTTCTGCTTTCTGTGTAAAAACCATCCCTTTCTGGGGCACCTGGGTGGCTCAGTCAGTTAAGTGCTCGACTCTTGATTTTGGCTCAGATCATGATCTCAGGGTTGTGGGATCCAGTCCCACATCAGACTCTGTGCTCAGCGTGGAGTCTGCTTGTCCCTCTCCCTACGCTCCTCCCCCTGCTCATGTGCTCTCTCTCTCTCTCAAAATAAATCTTCGAAAAAAAATCACTTTCCAAAGCTTCTCTACTTTTTTTTTCAAAAAAAAATTTATTATGAAACATCATGAAACATAACCCATTTCGTGCATGGTTTGATTAACATCAAGTCAAACTTTCTGCCTTTAGATATTTACATATTTCATCAGAGTGAAAGTTTGTATCTACTGAGCACCTAAGAGATGTCAATCATTGTACATATGCTGTGTAATTTCTTGTTTGCCTTAACCCTTTTGAGGTAGATACTAGAAGATTATATATGGAGTTCAAGGAAAGGAGAGCATGTATGGAGGATATTCAAGAGTAATTCATGAAAAGGTAGAGGAAAAAGATGTAGAATTCAGATCAGTGGGGTGAGATGAGAGGAAGCCAGGAGTTTAAGGTAAAGAGAAGTAACCCAGAGTTTGGAATAGGTACTATGCACTGTGTTGGTAAGTGTAAATATCACAAGTCTGATGGGGACTTTTCAAAAATTAAAAATTAATAAATATGACCAAACATTACAAAACATATATTTTAAAAGCAATTTAAAATATATCTACTCTTCTGATCACATATATAAATTAAAAATTATTTGCTAATAATAACTGTTGTGATGATAATTCAGAAATCGTGAGTATAATTCTGAATTACAATTATGGAAATATTGGCTTCTTCTGTAGAGACTATCTGCTATACATCTAGAATTAAGAAGACAGAGAAAATATGCACACATGTTAATACCAACAATTATCCAATTTAAAACCTCTGCTATCAGTATCATTCTTAATACTTAAAAGTTAAGAGAGATGTTTTGAAAAGCTCTCAAGGAAGAGGACTCCTAAAAATTCAGAAAACGTTCCAGTGTGACTTTAATTCAAAATTCAAGTATGCTGCAAAGGAAAACTCTACTTAAACCCTCGGATATTTTTTTTTCTTCCAAGTTTTCATTTAAATTCCAGTTAGTTAACATAGTGTGTAATATTAGTTTCAAATATAGGATTTAGTGCTTCATCATTTCCATACAATACCCAGTGCTCATCGCAAGTGCTCATTAATTCCCATCACCCATTTAGCCCATCTGCCATGCCCATCTCCCCTCCAGCAATCCTTAGTTTGTTCTCTACAGTTAAGAGTCTGTTTCATGGTTTGCCTCTCTCTTGTCTTCCCCCATTCATCTGCTACATATCTTAAATTCCACATGAGTGAAATCATACGGTATTTGTCTTTCTCTAACTGACTTATTACTTAGCATAATACTCTCTAGCTCCATCCACATCATTGCAAATGGCAAGATTTCATTCTTTTGACTGAATAATATTCCATTGTGTGTGTGTGTGTGTGTGTGCGTGTGTTTGTGTATGTATATCTGTATGTACATACCACATTTTCTTGACCCATTCATCACTTGATGGACGTTTGGGCTTTTTCCCTAATCTGGCTATCATTTATAACACTGCTATAAGCATTGGGGTGCATGTATCCCTTCAAATAATTATTTTTAAAAGATTTATTTGAGGAAGAAAGTGAGCAAGTGGGGGAAGGAGCAGAGGGAGAGGGAGGAGAATCCTGAAGCAGATTCCCCCTTGAGCACAAAGCCCAACCCGGGCCTTGATCCCAGGACCCTGAGATACCTGAGCAGAAATCAAGAGTCAATGCTTAAAGACCTAAGCCACCCAGGCACCTCTCAAATCAGTATTTTTATATCCTTTGGTAAATACCTAGTGGAGCAATTCCTGGATTATAGGGTAGCTCTATTTTTAACTTTTTGAGGAACCTCCATACTGTTTTTCCAGAGTGGCTACACCAGCATTAACCCTGGAGAATTTTAGATCCTTTGTACTTTGAATGTAGATGCATCAAGCTGAAAGTATTTTCAGAAGAGATATACTCAGATAAGCAAGTAATTTGCTAAAATAGAATAACCTGTTATTTATAAGTTACTATCAAAAAAATAATTCTTCAAAGCAAAACAACTGGGTTTTTTGGGGGTGCAATTTCTATTTTCTCTCCTTTTTAATAGGATGTGTGTAGTATACATTCCTATATGGCATTATTTATGGTAGAATTTATTTCACAACTTTAAAAGTTTATAAATGTCAAACACTATATAAATATTTCCCTATCTCATCTACATCAAATCTCACCATATTTTATTTCATTTTATTTGACCTATAAATGAAGAATATATTTACAGCAACCAGAGTTAACAGACAACTTGAGCTTACTTGGCTAAGAAGGATAAATTATTATAAGAATAATGAGCATCTCACAAAATTCAGGTATGGGAAAAGAACTGAGGGATCCCTGAGTGGCACAGCGGTTTGGCGCCTGCCTTTGGCCCTGGGCGCGATCCGGGAGACCCTGGATCGAATCCCACGTCGGGCTCCCGGTGCATGGAGCCTGCTTCTTCCTCTGCCTGTGTCTCTGCCTCTCTCTCTCTCTCTCGGTGACTATCATAAATAAATAAAAATTTAAAAAAAATTTAAAAAAAATTTAAAAAAGAACTGAGTCTCAGTAAATAAGAAAAGAAAGACCATGTGGATGTCTATAGGCTCACTCATCTGTACCCCTTTCTTATTCTTCTGTGAAGAGTTCTGAACCCTCTAAAGTTCTGTTTTTTCTCCATTAGATCCCCAATTTTTTTAAAGGTGGGGGATTTCATACTGCTCCCAAACTTTATGGGTATAAGGCTACCTCTTTTCTATTTCTCCTAAGATTCCCTAGCAAGATTGTATTGGCAAGTTTAGATAAGATGGTCACTACTCGACTTAAAGTAATTGAGTTAAGGAAGAGAGTGCTAGAGGGATGGATGGGTGAGTCTCAGGGAAGGGGATATCTGCCCTTCACTGCAAAGAAGTCAGATGCCTACCCTGATCCTTACTGACTGGAGCACCCATACATTCAGCCATTTGGATGCTTCTACTTGAGGTTATAATTTGAGACTTGTGATAAACAGCAAATATGGAAAGAGCCAATTCACTCCACCAGAGTGAAGGCAAGAATACCCGACATCCAGTGACAGCCTTTGTGTCCAATGAATGCTGGCTAGGCTTTCTTTTAACTGTAACAAATACTCCATGTTCACATTTTTTTTTTTTTTTTGCTAGTGACAGAAAAGAGATAGCATCAAAGATAAAAATCATTTAATAAGTTAATATGGACACAACTTCTTTAATTCTAAAGTTTTCTTATCTCTTAAGAAGAGGATGGGCCTGCATGTGTTTCAGAACCAGCTCTGTAGCAGTTGTCTGGTGCCAAGCATTACAGAAAAATAAATATAACTTAGAGGACACGAAGTGAAAATTCTGAAAACGCAGTAGAACATAAAAATTGAATGAATCTAAAAGTTATAAATTATTAAGAAGAATAAAGTATGCTAATATAAACTAAAGGTTAATTGCATAGATGCTCTGATCCTAAAGTTGTAACAAGTAAAAAATGATTAATCTATCATGTAAAATAAAAATAATTAAGAGAATGCCAGTATATTATTTTATTGCCAAGCCATAATTTGCTTTTATTATATAGGTAATTACAGGTGATATATTATCAGAAAAAAAAAGACATTGCAAACTTTTGTGTAATTAGGACTAAATGTGATAGCTGAATAAAGTTCACTGAGGAATATCTCAAGAGTATATAGGCATTTTTTAAGAAAGCGACTGTGCATAACCACTTGCTGTGGAGAATTCCAATATGGTAGTATCACCATTTCTTTAGGTTATTAGGCAACAAGAGATATTTTTGCAAGTCATTATGCATGAGAATGGACAATAAACGCTGTCTTCACAAAGAAGTCATGGCCTCCATTATTAGTCTTTCTTATTTAGGAATAAATTTTTTCATTTTGCCCTCTTTTACCTGCATTCATTTTCTTTTTATTTCTTTTTATTTTTAAATAATTTTTTAAAGATTTATTTATTTATTTATTTATTTGAGAGAGACAGAGAGCATGTAACTGGAGGAGGGGCAGAGGGAGACAATCTTCAAGCAGACTCCCCTCTGAGCACAGAGCCCAACATGGGGCTCCATCCCACAGCCCATGAGATCATGACCTGAGCAGAAACCCAAGAGTCAGACGCTCAACCGACTGAGCCAGGCACTCCTCATTTTCTTTTTAAATTATCTTTTCCAAAGAACTCAACCATCTATTCCTTCCCAGAAATATCAATTTTTTATGCCATTACTTTTATCTTCTCCCTCCTATGACATGTCACTCCACTACTTAACCTGGGTACCTTCCTCCTCCAGCATGACTTTCAAACTGGATCCTTCAGCATGACCTTCCAACATTATATACTAGTAACATATTTAAAGGTTTAAAAACAACACCTTTCATATATATACAACCTTTATTCTTCTGCCTTAGGTTTCTCCTTTACATAACTATGCTTCTTAAGTAGTCTAACTTCACCGCTTCCATTTGGTTTTAATCTGTTCAGTACAATTTATCCTCACTTTTAATGGATTAAGTCCAATGGTCTTTGAAGTCAACATCTAATAATATGTCTAATATTTGACACAATTTACAACTCTTTTCTTTAAAACCGTCTCCCTTCTTGGCTTGCTTCTATGACACACTCTTCAGTCACTACTCATTAATTGTTCACTTAGCAGATATTAATTCAGTATCAGTGGGCAGGTATCATTGTAGATGCTGAAGTATAAACTTCAGTAAGTAAGATATGGTCCCTAAACTTTTGAGAGAAATAAGTACACATATAGTTGTTATAAAATGCGATAGGTGCTATAGTAGATATATTTACATTGCAGAATGGTATCATGGAAGAGGTCTCATTTCATAAATCTTTAATACAAATCACTGTTCCCATTCAAGTATGTAAAACAAACAAAAATTATATAAATATCTTTATTTTAATGGATATAAATGAATAGAAATAGACTGTAATGAATTCTGTGTGAATGACATAAAACATTACTCATTTTGTAAAGTAGACTTAAGTATGAAAAGCAGCTATTTTAAATGATATTATTAGTTCTGATTAACATTACAGATAGAAAATATTCATCTTCATTAAATACTTACGAAAATAATTATTAATCAAATGGCACTTCAAAAGTGGTGTAGTTGAACTGAGAAAGTTTATAGAACCACATATTTTTAAAGCTGAAAGGAACTCAGAGATTATTTGGTCCAAACTCATTGTTTTATGAAGAAGGAATTGACTTTGGAAGACATTTGTCACAAATCACACAGATGCATAGGGCATAGCAGAACCAGAACCCATGATGCTCTGTCCCAAATAACCTTTCACCAAACAGGCAAACGGAGCACAAAAGTAAGATGATACAGTGAAGTGCATAACTTTCTGAAAATATTTATAATAGTCAAAAGAAAAACATTTTAATGGGCATATTAGTATTACATGTTTTTCCCACCCCTCATTTACTCCAAATATAAAATGATAGATCAATTCCTAATCACAGTTTTAACCTCCCAGGAATCCTCAAATGGATGATACTTAATATAGTTGAGACTGTGTTGCCCTAAGAAACAAGAATAAGAAAATCAGAGTCCTAGCAATATCTTCCATGTCTTATAAAAACTTACAAGCTGTTTCTTCAAAAATGTCATAGATCATGCAACAAATATTTCCTTTATCTGTCATCTGATCACTTCATTTTAGCTCAAATCTACAACTATTCATTTCCTTTTGAAAAAATTAGCTGCCAAAGGCAGACTTGAAACTGATGCTCTCAAACCTATTATATATACACATTTACATGGAAATCACATCTTCTCTGTGGGGAAGGCTTGGTGTTAAAAGTCAGCTCACAAGGAAAAATCAATGTACTCAAAACCATTCTAGACAATTCCTCAGTGAGACATCACACCGGAGACCAACATACTATGTCCCACTAAGTCTGTTCCAGGAAGTTTTCCTCCCAAGCCAGAGCATATCACTCGTAGAGGGGAAAAGCACCAGATGGATGACTTGCCCCACCATAAGGGCTTTGTTTTTTAAAAAGTGCAATGTGTACTTTCTAATGTATGAGAAGTAGCTTTAAAAACTGAGATTAGGGATCCCTGGGTGGCGCAGCGGTTTAGCGCCTGCCTTTGGCCCAGGGCACGATCCTGGAGACCCAGGATCGAATCCCACGTCGGGCTCCCGGTGCATGAAGCCTGCTTCTCCCTCTGCCTGTGTCTCTGCCTCTCTCTCTCTCTCTCTCTCTCTCTCTCTCTCTGTGACTATCATAAATAAATAAAATTAAAAAAAAACCGAGATTAATTCAGCATCATGAGGTGCTCACACCATGAGAATCACAGGAGCAACTTCAGAAATTGTTCGGTTTCTGATCTCACATTCACTTGGAGAGAATATGCTCATTGCATGTAATTCTCTGTAATTTTGAATGATTATTTGTCTCCCCCTTGTTTGATGTTGCAGTATATGAACAGTTGAATTTAAGATACATATGTTAAAAGTGATGCCATTCCACTTACTACTTTTTCATATATATGAGACATATCTGAATATATACTGATACATACATATATAGTATGTACATATGTATGTCAGTATTCAACTATTATATGTAGTATAAAAATTTTTTGATACAAAATTTATCTTTGAAATCTACTGAATTCTGTTAGAATAGTCTAACAAAATTCTATTCTAACAACAAAAATTCTAACAACACAATTTCTAAAGTATGTAAACTATTATATAATTAAAAAAAAAAAAAATATATATATATATATATATATATATATATATGTGGTTTCTGTCCCAGGTTTCTAAGAGGGAGCTTTTAAATCCACGTACCCCCAGTTATGAGGGTTTTTATTACTTATGGTGGGTCCCTTAGACAACACCTGATTTATGCTAATGAAGGGACTCATGGTAGTCTCTCAGATAGTTTTAGGATAAGGTCTGGCAAGCCAGAAAGATCAACAATGTGATCAGAGAATTGAGGCTTTCAGCCATGTGATGTCAACATAACTTCCTGACCTCTATCCGATGAGGGGAGGGAACTGGAGACTGACATCAATCATTCGGCCAATGAGTCAAAGAACCATACCTGAATATCTGAAGACTGATAAGCTTCCCTATTGGTGATACACATCAATGTGCCAGGAGGATGGCACATTCTGGGAACATGGAGCCTTTACATTTGGGCTCCTCCAAGACCTCATCCTATGGGTCTCTACATTTGGCAGGTCCTGATTTGTATCCTTTATAATAAAATTCTGATTGTAAGTATACCATCTTCCTCAGTTCTCTGAGTTGTTCTAGTGAGTTATCTGACCTGACAGGGTAGTGGGCACCCTCAAATTTGTAGCCGGTTGGTTAGAAGCGTGGGTGACTTGAGAAGCCTAGAGCTTGCAACTGGTGTCTAAATTGTAGAGAGTCTTGTGGAAGACTATACTTCAACCTGTGAAGTCCGTGCTAACTCTAGGTAGTCAGTGTCAGAACCACATTGTAGTGGCCATGCCATAAATGTAACTAATGCTATGTTTGAAGCTACAGAGAGTGATTGGTATATGCTTGTTTAATATGTAATTCATCTAGTCTTCCTCCTGATTACAGTAAGCAATAGATGAAAAATGAACTTAATCTAGTCTGATACTTTGAACAATCCCTTTAGATAAAGCTCTGATTCCCCAGAGTGTGCCCTGGCTACACTCTAGAGGACAGCTCAGGATGATGGTACTTAGATAAAGTCACAAAAAAAGACAAGAGTCAAGGGCCATAAAGGATGCTGTCCTCTACCTCCTCCATCCCTTGTCTTTCTGGTAGTGATCCTCCCTTTTAATCACAAACTGCCTATGGTAAATACTACTTGTGGTCTCTGTTGGAGCCTGGTCACCATTGCCAGTCAGTTTATACTTGCCTACATGCTGCACTGAGCTTCCTTGTATGGGTGGTCCACCTCCCACCTCTACTGCTGGGTCAGATTGCTTTTTCCCAGGGCTAGCCCAATTGTAAACCCACAAATATTCAAACTAACTGCCTCTTGCATGTTCTATCAGGGAGATTTGATCTGAGAACCCACAGGTTCATCCTATAGGGAAAACAGGCATGCCTAGGGAACCAAGTTCCCTTATACCTGTAGTTGAGTGAGTCTCAACTCAGAGTAAAGAACAGGACTCCATCATGGTCAAATCTTCCTTCTGCCTTATATGCCTCTCTTTTATCTAATATACCATTAGATCTGTAACCTGTTCAGTGTCTGTCCCTCCTTCCTTCTGTTTTCCCTCTTGCTGGAAAGGGTCAAGCCTTATCCCTTCTCTAAATCACTACTCAGGCTCAGAGGTCAGAAGCTACAAATTAAATTTTGGCTTAATGAGGAAATTAAACAAAGTAGTTTATTTTGTTTCAAAATACTCTCCTTTGTGTATTCTTTTATTTCTTTTTAAAGTTTTATTTTTTTTATTTGAGAGAGAGAGAGAAAGCACAGTGGGGAGGGGCAGAAAGAGAAGGAGAGAGAGAGAGAATATCAAGCAGATTCCCCTTTGAGTGTGAAGTCTGACACAGGACTCAATCTCACAACCCTGAGATCATGACCTGAGTCAAGATCAAAAGTCAGAAGCCTAACTTACTGAGCCACCCAGGTGCCCCTATCCTTCGTTAAATAAGGACATAAACTTATAATTTTTTAAAAGATTTTATTTATTTTAGAGAGAGTGAGCAAGAGAAGGAGCATGAGCAGAGGCAGAGGGAGAGGAAGAAGTAGACTCCCCGCTGTGCAGGGCTCGATCCCAGGTCCCTGGGATCATGATCTGAGCAGAAGGCAGATGCTTAACTTACTGAGCCACCCAGGTGCCCTAATTATTTATTTAAAATAATAATAAAACATGTATTTGGCCAAAACCAAAAACCATTGTTTAAGTAAATCTAAATTAGGTATTTTTCTACTTTCTTCAAAATGATATTCAAACTGTAATTTGGTCCATGGTATATTTACATAGGAAAAAGATTTATTTGGAACTGTAAAAGAAGCTTTTAAAAGTATTTATGTGGGATCCCTGGGTGGCGCAGCGGTTTGGCGCCTGCCTTTGGCCTGGGGCACGATCCTGGAGACCCGGGATCGAATCCCACATCAGGCTTCCGGTGCATGGAGCCTGCTTCTCCCTCTGCCTGTGTCTCTGCCTCTCTCTCTCTCTCTCTCTCTCTCTGTGACTATTATAAATAAATTTAAAAAAAAAATTAAAAAAAAATAAAGTTTAAAAAAATAAAAAAATAAAAAAAAATAAAAGTATTTATGTTATTAATACATGCAGTAACTTGGATGAATCTCAAAAGGTATTAGGTTGAATGAAAGCAGTTAGTCTGCAGAGGTTAAATTATGTATGATTCCATTTATATGACACTTGAAAAGATAAAAGCAAAACTAGGTGGAGCATAGATCAAATTGCCAGAGGATAGTTGGGTGCAGGGGAGAGTATGATAAAATAGTGATAAAATAGTGGTAGGAAATTTGGGGGGAGATAATGGAACTATTCTATATTTGGATTGTGGTGGTGGTTACATGACTATATATATATATGTATATATATAAAATATATATGACTATATATATAACAAATATATAACTATATATAACTATATAACTATATACATATAGTGTTACAATTCATAGAACTGTATACCAAAAGAAGTCAATTTTACTCTAATTTATAAAACAGAATAAAATAACAGCTTTCTTACAATTATAACCATAAAAAAGGACAATGCTCAATAAGGCTGTTTTGCTAGAAATGTCTACTTTTCATTGTTAATTAATAAATGTGAATTATTAACATATCATATGTAAAGAAAAAGTAATAAAAATTCATAACCTAAATTTAAAAGTACTTCTACAATGTATGATAGGAATTAATATTGCTTATTAGTTGATATAAGAAAGGCAATGACTAATTAATTAAGCTAATAACAAGTTTAAACATCATGCTATCTTCAGATGTTTAATTTTTTTAAAAGATGTATTTATTTATTCATGAGAGAGAGAATGGCAGAGACATAGGCAGAGGGAGAAGCAGGCTCCATGCAGGGAGTCCAATGCAGGACTCCATCCTGGAACCTGGGATCACAACCTGAGCTGAAGGCAGCCGCACAACCACTGAGCCACCCAGACACTGAACAGGATACAGATCTAATGGTATATTAGATAAAAGAGATAGGCATCCTTATCTTCGTATTTTTAGATTTTTAGATTTCTTTTTGTTGTTGTTGCAGATTGGTGGGAAGAAACAGCGCAGAGATACGTGCTATAAGTTCCCAATTTACGTGGTGATAGTCACAGACCTTAAGAAAAGGGGCCACCACACTAAAGCAGTAGCATATCTTGATTTGTCTTTTCCTTATCCACTGATACCCTACAGGGTAGGTACACAGCTGCTATCACATTTTTTGTAGTGAGAAAATAGCTAGTTCATTGGTATTGACAACAGGTAGTGTGTTATACTTAGAATTTATATCACCACTCTGGAATGCTAACAATCTATACATGTCCATTTAAAAGATACTTAGAGACAACCATTCTGATTCTCGAACCACATTAGACATTAGCAAGACTGGACCCTCAAAGGAGAAATGGCAGAGTCAACACTTAGGTTCCCCAGGCAGTTTCTATTTCTAGGTCTTTTCTGATAAACCTGAATCCCCACATTCCTCTCTCTGCCTCTGATTTCAGAGCTTTCCCCTGGTGATTCTAATCTTGCCTGTGGTCTGACAATCACAATCACTACTCTTTCTTCACAACTAAGAATGTATAACCCCCTTAAGGAAGACAGAAAAAGAGCAGCATGGTTTCAATCACTGAAGCTAAGAGCTTCAACACTGTTAATTAAAATGCTTCCATAGAATAGCAATTACTACAATCCTTAACTATATTATTTTAAAAATATCTATGGCTGCTAAATATTTGGTTGACCCCAATATCTCAAAATGGTCAATATTTCTACCTTAAAAGCACTCTAATATCATAACAAAAGAAAAAAATCCCATCTGTACTTTGTTCTAAGCTATAAACTTTCTCAGTAGGAACTGTACCTCTGACTTTCACTCTCTCATTAGAGCCTTACTTAATATGTTGGATCTGTGATCATGATTCTGGCTTGCAACTAGACAGATGGTATTCAATTGCACATTTAATGTTACATTTTCTAATATCACAATACAGAAATAGTTATCATGGGCTGCATATCCATTTTCTGTAGACACCCAGGAAAAATAACTCAGATTTTCTCTTTTATCATCTACTTCTGTTCAGCCAGAAGGTTCCATGCCACGCCTTACCATCTGCTGATGGATTGCTTGCTAATATATTTTTGTTTTAATCAGGAAATTAATGGAGAATTCTAGGTAACATAATATTCTGTGTAATAGTGATGGATGATCAGTTTTTAAGGAGTTTTAATATATCTAAGACTAACATTAGTGAACCATTTATTGACTTTTCTCTTGAGGTTTCAGAAGCCCCGTTAGAATTTTGAAATTCCTTGCATTAAAAAAAAAAAAAAAGAAAGAAAAAGCTTACAGGAATTCTATTAAAGAAAAAATGGTCAGGATTAGAACAAGTGATTCTTATTTCTATGCCACTGTGTTCAGCTTCCCAGGCATAAAAGTCTACATTCTTCTATTAAGACTAAATGTATGCAATGATAACATGTTACATAACCCACCAATTACCTTTTTAGTAATATGATCTGTAAAATAAATATCCTTTGACTTTCAAGTTCCCATGAACATAGTATGTGTATGTTTCTACCTGCAGTTACCATGGTGTCTTTATAGATTTTCTGTTTTTCTTCAAAAAAACCCTCCACTCTCCCGAGGGGGCTTTCATTAAGAGTCACATGTCCATTTATAGAAATAAAGACTTAATTTAATTGATCCTTTTATGTTTTAGACTGATCTCACATTTACCAAGCTTAATTGCTGCTGTGGTAAGACTTTGTGTTACTTGAGATTGGATGATATGTAAACAAAAAGATTTTGATATTTTCTACTATTTTCATGGAATTATATTAAAAGTAATTTGAATGCTAAGTAAATTGATGTTATTCTTCTGAAACTAGCAGAATATTTTATTATGAAGCAAAAAATCATATGTGTACATATATAAACTATAGTTATTTATACACTTTATTATATGAAAATGCATTATTTATAAGATCACTGAATTTTACATATATAGTTACAGTTATTTATTTTAAAATGCACAATTTATGAGATCACTGATTTTAAATTGTTATATTTCTATCTAGGGACATACACAATTTATGTAATTTGTGAACATACATTTAATAATTACTTCTTAAAATCCCCACCTCCACAATGGAAACAGTTCCTAAAAGTAAAGACAAATGTAATTAAGATAACTGGAAACTGTGAATTTCATCATAGTGTGATGGGGACAGTGAACTTCATCCACCAAAACAATATGTCTCATATCACTCCTTTTACAAATTAAGTTTCATGACAAAATAGATGTTTACAAATCCATTACTACTGCTGGACATACAATCAGTACAAACATGGACCTGAAACATAATCATCATCCACAGTATTTCATGAGAAATTTAAAGTCTCACTTAGGCTTATCAATCTCAGCTTATATATATTGACCTTGTGATCATTCTTATTAAGCAGATATTTATGAAATACTGACTTTGTGGTCAGCACCATGATAGGCTTCAGTTAATAAAAGTGAGCACAAATATACATAGGTCTTGCTATCTGGAGTCTCCATTAAAAAAGAAAGAAGGCCAGGCGCCTAAGTGGTTCAGTTGGTTAAGCATCTGACTCTTGGTTTTGGCTCATGTCATAATCTTAGGGTTATAAGATCAAGCCCTGAATTGAGCTCCATACTCAGTGAGGAGTCTCTACCTCTCCCTCTGCTCCTACTCATCCCTCTAAAAATAAATAAATCTTAAAACAAAAAAAAATTTTAAATGTATAGTTATACACTGAGATAACTAGTGTGAAAAAAAATATGGTGCTATAAACCTATAAGACAGAGAGATTTGACCTTATCTAGTATGTTATCAAAGGCTGTTATATTAATTAGGATAAAGTTCAGTTACATATAAAAATGACAGAAATGAGAAAGAAGTTTACTGATCTCTCATATAAAATACTGTATATGTATGGTCCAAGGCTATTCATGTAAAGTCCAAGTAGCCAGAAGCCTAGACTCTTTTTTTGGTTTCTGTCAATTTAAGTATGTGCTTCTATTGCATCATCAAAGATGGTTGCTTGAGCTCCAGCAAACAGTTTTACATTCCAATTAACAGGAAGGATTAAAGTGGGAAATGGTGCTTTCTATCTTTTTAAAAGAGCTTGTAGAAGTTTCACACAACCTGTTCCCTTATATTAGTGGGTGAAAACTTAGTCATACAGCCATACCTAGCTATAAGAGAGAATGGTGTACCTACGTGAAATGTGCCTAATTAAGGAGTTTTTTAATAAAGAGGAAGAAAGGGGCACCTGGGTGGCTCAGTGTTTGAGCACCTGCCTTCGGCTCAGGTCATGATCCCAGGATCAAGTCCCACATCCCATTCCCTTTAGGGAGGCTGCTTCCCCCTCTGCCTATGTCTCTGCCTCTTTCTCTCTCTCTCTGTCTGTCTCTCATTAATAAATAAACAAAATCTTTTTTTAAAAAAGAAAATTTTTAGGTGATCAAATCTCATTTTAGGAAATATTTCTGTGAAAACATGTTCGAAAGCCCATTTAACATAGCAATGCTTTCATCTAATAAATATTCTCTGAAAACATCCCTGCCCACTTATTTTTTGAAGAGAGGGGATTGCAATTTATCTAAAACAATTTAAAAAAACTTTTAGACCAGTCGTCTGTTTTTTGTTTTTTTTTTTCTTTTTTGAATCCAGACTTGGTAGAAACAGCTTTGAAGTATAGCTGAAGATACTAGAATTTCACATTTACATAAATCAAATATAAGAATAACATTATTTTGAATTTTGTTAGTCAAGATAATAAAATAAATTAGGACACAGGCTATTATGATTTACTTATTTGCTTAATAGGTATTCAAGGAGCACAGTGGTGGTGCAGTTGGTTAAGTGTCTGACTCTTGGTTTTGGCTCAGGTTGTCATCTCAGGGTCTTGGGATGGAGCTCCACATCAGGCTCCATGCTCACCATGGAGTGTGCTTAGCATTTTCTCTCTCCCCTTGCCCATCCCACCATGCTCACTCGCATTATTTCTCAAATAAATAAGTAAATAAATAAATAATCTTTTTAAAAACAGAGATTCAGATTCGTTCAATACAAAATTATATTTTACCTAAGGAAGTTAAACATTAGTGTATCTTTTCTTCCATAAAATAATTATTTTAATTATCCAGCTTACCAAAATTAACATTTCTCTGCTTAGAAGGAAACCATAAATTACAATAAAATATTTCATTAAAAAAATAAAAACCAAAAAAAAAAATAAATAAAAAATAAATAAATAAAAAATAAAAAAATAAAAACCTATAAGGAATTACTTATTTTTTTTTTTCTTTCACACATCTCTTTGGACTGGTTATCCCCTACATAAAATGCTCCTGTCCTAATTAACAAGCAAACAAAAGCAGAAACAGAGCCATAAATGCAGAAAACAAACTGATGGTTGCCAGAGGGGAAAGGGGTGGAGAGATGAGCAAAATGGGTGAATCAGAGTGGGTGGTACAGTCTTCCAGTTATGGAATGAATATGTCACGGGGATGAAAGGCATAGCATAGGGAATATTGTCAGTGGTATTGTAATAACACTGTATGGTGACACTTGTGGTGAGCATAGTATAATATACAGAGTTGTCAAATCACTACTTTGACACCTGAAATTAATGATGTAACATTGTCTGTCAACTATATTTCAATTTAAAAAACAAAACAAAACAAACCAGCTTCTTTCCCATGCGCAGTATTAGCAAGTAGACATGACCTTCAATCACGTACTTTCTCTACCAAGAAAAAGCCATCGCCAAACACCAGAGAGCATACATATATTCATTTAACTACTATAAAATGAGATTACCTGCTGACAAGCAACTTATAAGTGTATTGTATAAACATCTTAGAAAATACTTCCAGGAAGAAAGGCCCATAAAATGTTTAATGCGAAAGATATTGAAGCTGTTAAGACTGATGGTATTCATGAAGTAGAAGCATTGAGGCAAAGTGAGGAGCAAAGATAAATTAGGTGGTGAAAGAACAAGTCAGTTGGCTAGGAAGGCAAAATTGGAGATAATGAAATGTATATGGACAGAATACATTACCATGACCTTGCTTAGAGAAGACAAAGTTGTCTTTTGACCTTGGTGGTTGTGTTAGTTACCTATCATTGCATAACAACCCCCCAAATTTGGTAGCTTAAAACAACAGTGATTATTTATTATTTCTCATTTTTATGAGTCAGAAATTTGGAAATAGCTCAGTTGGATAGTTCTACCCAGGAGCCTCTCATGAGGTTGCAGTCAGGGGTTGTTTGGGGCAACAATCATCTAAAGTCTTGACTACTACTAAAGGATCTACTTCCAAAATGTTTTGCTCACATGATTGGCAAATTAGTGTTAGCTATTGGCTAGGAGGCCTTACCCACTCTCCATGTGAGCATTTCCACAGGGCTGCTGGAGCACCCTCCCAGAGTGGCAGTTGGCTTGTGAACAATTCTAAGACAGCGAAGTAGAAGCCGCAGTGCCTTATGATATTCCAAAAGGCACCCACTGTCACTTGAATCATGTTATTCACACAGTGTCAGTTCTAATTTAATGTAGGAGAGGTCTACACAAGGGCATGCATTACAGATGGTAAGAATCATTGGAGGTTATCATGGAAGTTAGAAAACAATCAGGTATTTTAATATTAGTATGATCATCATCATCATCATTTTTTATTATTAAAAAAAGCCCACCATAGGAGCCACCCAGGTGGCTCAGTCAGTTAAGCATCTGACTCTTGATTTTGACTCAGGTCACGATCTGAGGATTGTGAAATCAAGCCCCACATCAGGCTACGTGAGCAGCATGGAGCCTGCTTAAGATTCTCTCTCTCTCCTTCTGCCCTTCTACCACAACCCCCTCCCCTGTCCATACACACTCACTCTCTCTCTCAAAAAAAAAAAAAAAAAAAAAGCCTACCATGTACTTAAGAATTTATTCATCTCTTAATCTTCATAATATCCCTTTATATAATTTCTTATGTTCATAAGGTTCTCATGAGCTAGGTTTAATTATTTTCATTTTATAGTGTGAGAGCTACAATAGAGTAATTAAATAAGTGGCCCAAAGTTACATAGGCATTAAGTGGCAGGATATGTGTCGATCTGATTCCAAATCTTAACACTCCTTCAACCATGATGATGCTCTGGGCTGATTCTGCTAGATTAAAAATGTCTGCATAGTGACCACTGTCCTTCCTAAATATAGGACAAAGAACAGGAGATGAGGACACTGATGAACACTAATAATTCAAGAACTTTAAAGCATTTTTTTCTATAATAGGTAAAATATATTTATTAACTGCTAATTTTACAAAATTAGAGTAAGATTGCCAATTTTCTTCTCATTGAAGCTAAATTCAAAAAAATCTGGAGACAAGAAATTAGTGAATTTACTACTAGCCATGTAGTTAACCTTATTCGGGAAGGTTTTAACACCACAATTTTCTTATGAATGTGGGATTCTGAAGTTGCAAACAGAACTTGGCATGAGGGCAGATATTTTATGAAAGCTAAGTGACACTCTGTAGGCCTTAATATTGAGATTTAGCTGAAGGCATAAAGATAATGAATGACTAAACACACGAGGAGGGATTATTCTTGATAGCTGAGAATTGAGTAGTACAGGAAGAGCAACCACCTAGCACCCCTCTTCTAATGAACACTTATTATTTTAATCAAGTTCTAATTTGAAATCAGAATTTTTAAAGGAACTGGTTATTTACCACAGTGAATAATTCAAAGATTTTGTTTGATTTTACACAGTTTCCGGGGGACTGATAAATCATTAATTAAAAACAAATGAATATTTCTTGACGTGGCAATATATTAAATCCGAATTTGGAAATTCTGTGACAAACAACTGCCCCAAAGGAAGAATAAGCTGAAGTTCATCATTCCTGTGTGTCCTCGACGTAATCAGCTTCTCTTAGCAGCAGTTTGGAATCCTCACAATTCATTCAGCAACTGGTTAAAAATTGCCCATGAAGGAAATAACTAAGTGACTTCATCACAACAAATCGAAAGCATGTCTTTCTAAAATAGAAAAATTACAGTTGACCTTCGAACAACATGAGTTTGAACTGCAAGGGTCCAGTTATATGCAAACTTTTTTGTAGTATAGTAGCATAAATGTGTTCCCCTTGTGATTTTCTTTTTTTTTTGAAAAAATGATTTATTTGTACATCTTTGCATTTCTTAAGGTCCTTGTCATTTTCTTAATATCATTTTCTTTTCTCTAGTTTACTTTATTGGAAGAATACAGTGTACAATACACAGAACATATAAAATACATGTCAATCCATTTACTGGTAAGGCTTCCAATCCACAGTAGGCTATTAGTAGTTAAGTTTTGAGGGAATTGAATGCTATGCATAAATTTTCTACCGTGCAGGGGGTCAGCACCTCAAGTTCCACATTATTCAAGGGTCAGCTGTATTGAAAACCTGAGGAGGCCGTGTGGGCATTTCACCTATTCATCAGTTGTCTTTCAAACAGAAAGTACCTTTCATAGTGCTAAAAATTCTCCATCTCCGGTCCACTGTTTCCTAATTCGTGACATTTCTGCACAGACATCATTTGGAATTCTATTTAAAATGAAAATTCTTTGGCCCTTACCAGATTTTCTGAATCATCTCTGGGGGTGGCACTTGGTAGCCTGCATTTTGGATAATTACATATTCTGAAACTTGAGAGTCCCTGGAACAACTCTAAGGATCTTTTACTCTGATCCACAAGAGAGGAAGGATAACATAAACTGTAGTCAATAACATAATCTCTGAAAGCCCAATTTTAATTCCCAGAAAGGATTTGCATTGACAACAGGAAGCAATTGTATTCTTGAGAACAAAGTATTTCAAATATTTGATACTTTGATAATATTAATAAAAAGAATGCTGTACTTACACCTGTTTTGCATTTATTCATTTTGAGCCCCATGGTGAGCACCTCTACTGACCCCAATACTATTTTTAAATTCATTCTTTCAGGGACGCCTGGGTGGCTCAGTGCTTGAGCATCTGCCTTCAGCTCAGGGCGTGATCCCGAGATCCTGGGATCAAGTCCTGCATCAGGCTCCCCAAGGAGCCTGCCTCTCCCTCTGCCTGTGTGTCTGCCTCTCTCTCTCTCTCTCTCTCTCTCTCTCTGTCTGTCTCTCATGGATAAATAAATAAAATCTGTTGAAAAATTTTATTCTTCTTTGGGGCACCTGGGTGGCTCAGCGGTTGAGTGTCTGCCTTCGGCCCAGGGAGTGATCCTGGGGTCCTGGGATCAAGTCCCACAACCGGCTCCCTACATGGAGCCTGCTTCTCCCTCTGCCTGTGTCTCTGCCTCTGTGTGTGTGTGTCTTTCAAGAATAAATAAATAAAAATCTTTAAAAAATTATTTTAAAATTCATACAAAAATACATTATTCCTTAATTATAAATTCTCTCCACCAAATAAAGAACACATTAACAACGATACACACACCCACATGCACATGCAAGGTAATCAACTATCTTCTGTCAGGTAATTCATATATTATAGTCACAATGGCAACTTTAACCAACATTCTCAACATAAAATGTGATGCATTTATAAATGTAAAAATGTATAATTTATGTGATACAATGCAAAATGTGCAATTTATGTGATATAATGCAAAAGTGCATTTTGTGATCTTTGGGATAATTACAGGTATCCTTTGTATATGTCGATATTTTGGGGGCACTCAAAATTCATTCACCTGACAAATATATATATTGTGTCATTAAGGAACTTATGGGGAATAATGAGGAAATGGATATGCATACTTAAATTAGGTCTGTGCCAATTATTGTGATAGAGTTCAGCACCACACCTTATGATATCTTAACAAGGAAAGGGGTGAACCTAACTGGGGTATGTGATGTATTCATGAAAGACACATATTGCATCAAACTCTAAAGGATGACTGAGATTTGGGTGCAAAAAAAGGTAGAAAATAGGGAAAGGATGGTACAGAAAGAAAAGTTCTGGGAGTAGAGAGGAATATCCAGATGGAATGGACATTTATTAATGTCTTAAAAGAAATCTAAAATCTGTTGTGTGCCAGTCTGTCTATGGTTTACCTTACTAGGTAAGTGGGAAAGCTTTGGGACAGAGATTGGACCAGCCAGGCAAAAGGCAAGCAAATGTCAGCACATCTAGGATTCAGTGAAGTGCAGTCTGGGCCAGCCAAACTTCATCTCCCTTGAATTTAAATTCTGAATACAGTGAGGTAGGTCAAGGTAACCTATTTGGTGAGGACACTGTGAAGAGACTATCCTTCAGTTCATTCTAGTATATCCCCGTTCTGTGCTCTGTATTTCTCCTTAGCATTTATCACCACCTAACTGTCCTATTCATTTTACTATATCTTTCATCCCAATAAAATACAAGCTTCTTATTTCACTTGCTCATCCTTTATCCAGCCTGGTACAGAACCTGGCACACAGTAGGCTGAATGAGTCAATAAAATCCTGATTTCTTCTGTTTTTCCTTCAGCATGTCCCATTGCATTCTCACATATTTTCTTTCAATGAATGAACCTGGAATCTGTTTCTGTTGTTTGCAAAAGAGCCTTAACTGAACTATGTTTTTTAAATGTATAGATTGTTTTCAAATGTGGTTTCTCATATTGACCCCGAGAAACATATGAACTATACTCATTACTTAAAACGAGAAGGAAATTGAATCACAGTAAAATTCATACATTTTTGCCTTTTCATATGTTTCAAGTTGCAAATATGAAACACAAATCTGTTTCTTCGGCTACTTGCATTTTGTACTCATCCTTCTCTTTAAAATCCCCAATGTAGGGAGTTCCCAGACTTATCTTCGATGACTGCTCACTGCAGTATTTTATCACTGCAATAGGTATAGACTCATTTTCTTCTTTTTTTTTTTTTTCATTTTCTATATTCAACTGAAACTGCTCCTGTTTTCACTCAGACTCATGTATTTCTGCAGTTTTCTCACCACATATTGTGAACAACCAGAGTGTATGCAAATCAAAAGACTTTTAAGTGGAAGAGACTGGGTCCCTCTTCCTTATTCTTTACCCCAAGCTACACAAAGTAGGTAATTTTCTCTATCTTTTCTTCTTGAGATCTACTTTTCATATCGTAAGTTATTTGGCAGCATTCCATATTATAGATTTCTCTCTCTATTTTTTGAAAATGTGGTACCCTAACTGACTATATTAAATGAAATTAGACTAATGTAACATGGTAAGTAAGGACAATTTTCTAAATCTAATCTAGTCTGTGGCATTTTATATGTACAAAAAAAAAAAAAAAAAAGAAAAGAAAAACAAACTCTTCTACTTTTTGTTTAGCTTATAGTAAGCATGACTGCCCCATCATTATCCACAATGTTTGTCCATTCCATCATCTTCCCCTAAATACATGTTTTGTTCTGTGATTTAATCCTTCCATTACATATAGGCAAAACATTAAAATAAATTTGAGAATTACCTCATACTGCAAAATATTTTAATTTTATTCATTTACAATATTTCATGAGGTTAAAAATCTTCAAACGTATTAAAGAACATCTACTCATCCCACATATATATATATATTTGGGGTTTTTTTTGAGAACTTACTATGTAGCAGGCATGATGAAATATTTTAAATAAAATACATTTTCTTGGAATTTGTGTTTTATAGTATGATACTGTAGAAGCACTAATCAAAGCATAATTTCTCACTTAATTTCTTTTTAAAAAAGTAAATTATAATTTTAATTAAATATATTACTTCTTATGTTCATTACTTGAAGACTCAACTGTGTTCAGTCAGGTCGGCATTAATCTCATAGCATTTAGGATTCCCTGCTCCCTTGATATTTTGCCATTTAAGACAATATTTCTTTCTATTGTAATTTCCATTGAGAAACACTAACATAAGAATTCACCTATTAATATTGTTACAAACTTATGTTCCAATCTCACCTTAACTCTCCTTGTTGCTTGACAGCTATTATCCCCAACACAGCAATTATTTAATTATTTCCAACCTTTCCTGTTGTCCTAAAGCATGTAACCTACCTATTTTAGGTAAAGCCATTAGGATGGAGCCATTGGATATGAACTGCCCCAATTTTCTTCCTCTCTTTCAAGTTTTTGTTGTATCTCCTTACCCATCTTCAGTTTTTCTTTCTTAGAAAATGAAGCATCTTCCTTTCAATGCTAACTGTTTGAGTTCTTCCTTTAACCTCACCTTTCTTGATTTCTTAGCTTTCTCTCTCTTCTATCAACAAACATGTTTTTTTAAAAGATTTATTATTTATTTATTTATTTATTTATTTATTTATTTATTTATTTGAGAGACAGAGAGAAAGAGAGAGAAATAGAGAGAGACAGAGACACAGGCAGAGGGAGAAGCAGGTTCCATGCAGGGAGCCTGATATGGGACTTGATCCCTGGTCTCCAGGATCACGTCCTGGACTGAAGGTGGTGCTAAACCGCTGAGTCACCCGGGTTGCCCAACAAACATGTTTAACATCAAAGAAAAGATGTAGTTTCTTTCCTGTAATGCAATTTTTAAGAAAAGTAAATATTAGACATTTAAGATTTAGTAAAACAAACCAGTCATTGCTGTTTTCAAAATGCCAACCTAGCTCAGGATTCAAACTGTTTGTACAGGCCCCTTAGCTGATCCTCTTCATGATCACCCTCACCAAAATGTACTAAATGACTGTGTCTACATGTGCATCATCCAACATGGGTACAGGAGCAGCATAACCAAAGATACGGAGGCCTGGGGTTTGTAGTATGTTTGGGAACTACAAGAGATACAAGACACTGAAAATCTAGGCAAAGTCTAGATTTCTAGGGAAAACATGTTCTAGGCTAGCATGGTCTCACAGTTCATAGATGCCAGGCTGGTCACAGAACACGGCTGGCATACATAAATTGAAAAAAATGATTTTTTTCACCTATGTTTGTGTAATAGAATTATTTTTTAATTCTTTACTAATTTCTAAAGCAAAGTTCTTTGTTGAAGTCTTTCTCAATGACACATCTGGAATTAACTGACTCTTTTAGTACAAAGTCATTGTATTTTGAGAGATTCTCTGTGATATTTATTTTGACCCATTATGTCCTGCAACAATTGCTCCTGAGAATATTGACCACATCTAAAGTAAGTTATTGATAAGTGAAAAGAATGAATGAAAGAAATGCATATACAGCCATTTGGACTGTATTATATTACTGTTAAAACTTGTGATTCTTTATGCATTAAATATTTTGACATCTAAACAAAATGGTATTAAAACAACATAGTTAGGGACTCCTGGGTGGCTCAGCAATTGAGCATCTGCCTTTGGCTCAGGATGTAATCCCAGGGTCCAGGATCTAGTCCCACATTAGGCTCCCTGCATGGAGCCTGCTTCTCCCTCTGCCTATGTCTCTGCCTCTCTCTGTGTCTCTCATGAATAAATAAATAAAATCTAATTAATTAGTTAATTAATCATAGTTAAATAATGACAATGTATGTATGTATGTACAATGTATATTCTTCAAATATAATAAATTTATACTATTTATGACAACATATAATATATTTTAGGATTTCAAACAAAGTTTCCTTTTTTAGTTTCTTTGTGACATGAATCAAAATACACCTGCAGCTTTCTATAGGCCTATCATAACTTCAAAGGTGGATCATCCTAGAAAGCACTGATTAATACTGTGCTAAATAAGAAAAATGAAAATTTGGGATAAAATGAAACTATACTATATAACTGTAAAATTACACTGTAGTTCAGAACTGTCACTTCTGCACTGATTTTATCTGGTAGAGAATAACTAATTAAGTATAATGCTGTTTTCTATGAATCTTCTGTATTTTTCACCAATATAATTGAAATTGTGAATATTTAAGCTACAGGAACTAGGTAGATTACATTCATTTATTTTTAATGACAGTGTTCAGTTTTTAAATTTTACTTTGACAACTCTGCTATGTAATAAAACATAGCATTTTGTGAAATTCTTTAAAAACATTGTACACTTTTAGTATTGTTAAAATGTCTAATTATTTTTGAGATGCTCAGCAATTCTCAGGCAGTTCTGCTGCCAATAATAGCATTGAATCTTGCTGGTTCCCTGTGATATAACTACTTTAGATCTTTACATATTGTATGGAGCATCCAGCATACAAAGTAAGGTACTTTCTTTTAAGTTTTAGATATTTTGAATGTTACACTAAATTAGCCAATTTCACAAACTGATGATTTTAGGTTTGCATTTGTATATGTGCAAAACTTTAGATGATAATAAGTCATTATGAATATACAAGGTAAGCTTCAAAGTAAATTTACATAACACAATTTGGAAATACAAAAATATATTTACAAAAGGAATGCAAATATATTTTCAAAAGGATACTTAGTTTCAATGTTCCAAAAGCTTACATTCTATAAGCATAAAAATATTATATATAAAATTAAGATCTTGAAAAGTTAATTAAGTATACTTTAATAAGCTCCCTTAAGTATTTAAAGTGGTAAATATGCTCTCTTAAGTGGTAAAAAATATACTCTCTTAGCATTAAATTTTTCTAAATTTAAAATAAGCCAAAGGCAAAAGGATTATTTGTAAAATAAATTATGCTATTATTTGGAAAGTTCATTAATAATTAAAACAATAATATCTAATCTTGATTGAGGGCCATCTTTATCAGAAGGAAATATTTTACACATGATTTAATAATCTACCTAGCATTCATAATGACCTCATGAGTTATTCTTATTCTTTTACAACAGTCAAGGGAAGTGAAAATACAGAAATGATTCGATTTACTTTCAATCACACTCCCAGAAATAGTGGGACTTGGTTTTGAATCCTGTGTTTAATTCCAAAGGACGTGATCTTAACTCTTATCCAATTTTATTGCTACGAATACAGTAACAGTGGAAAAGCTAATGGTGAACTATAACTAAAAGTAGATTTGGAGATAAAATTATTTAATTGAAATTTACAAGTCACAATAGTGCTATCTATATGTACCTTTAAAGTCAAAGCATTTTTGTCGGTCTACTCTAAAGAACCAAAAAATGTACTACCGTGACTTTTGGATAACTTTCCTTGAGGCAACTCCAAGATTGCCTCAAGTGCAGAAACTGGGTGTTTTGCTCACCATTATCCAAGTCCGGCACAATGGGGATTCTCAACAAGGTGTGTTGAATGATTTCATGAATTAATACAGGAGAATTAATTTTGGGCAGTCTGCAATTTAAACATGAATTCATTTATTCATTCAAAATGTACAGACTACTTCTGTTTGACAGACATTAGGCTAAGCGTCAATAAACCAATAGAAGTAGTTAAGTAAAATATACCTTAGGCTCTCCAGGAGTTCACAGACCAGTCTTAGAAGTGAAAAAGTGCATGCAGTACAGTAAATGGTACAACAGACATACATTAATTACTTTATGGAAGAATAAGAAGAGAAGGATTTAACTTGAATTAAGGTTCAGGGATGACATTGAAGGAGGAGGCTGAAAGGGAATGTTAGCTTCCAAAATGCATTTACAAAAGAAAGCAAACACACACATAAAGAGGCAGGAAGATCTAACTTAAATTAGGTTTGGGGTAGTATTCAAGGACGGGTGATAAGGAAAAAGCTTCCAAAACGTGTTTATGAAATAAACCAAGCACACATAACTCGAAATGATCATACTCCTGGGTAGGTGATTGTGTCCAAGGACCTTGTGCCCTGCTCCATCTGCCCCATTCTCCTCATTCTCTGCAAAGGTCATTTCATCCATTTCCATAGCTTCCCCTCCTCTGCAAGCAGATTCCTCTCACATTTACATCTACCTGTCAGACCTCTCTCCTGAGAGCCAAACTTGTGTTTCTAACTGGTCTATTTAATTTGGCCAACACTGAAATACATATATTGGATTTTTTAAAGATTTTATTTATTTATTCATGAAAGACGGGGTGGGGGTGGGGAGGGACACAGGTAAAGGGAGAAACAGGCTCCATGCAGGGAGCCTGATGTAGGACTCGATGCCAGGACTCCAGGATCACACCCTGGGCCCAAGGCAGGAGCTAAACTGCTGAGCCACCCAGGGATCCCCAATATATTGTTTTTCAAAGCTGTTCCTCCTCCATTTCCCTCTCTCCCTCATTAGAAACTTTGGAGGTAATCTTGCCTTGTCCTCTTTTGTGTCCTATATTTGGTAAGTTAATAAAGTCTTTTAAATGTCATCTCTTAATAGCTTTTCCCTCATGCTTGACTTCTCTTGGCTCATCCTTGCCACCTCCAGTGTGGTCCACAGACCCCATCTCTACTGCTTCTGATGTTACAGCTGATGGTTATGGGGCCCTTACTAACTAACTGACACTGTGCTTGGTGCATGAAATGCTTATCTCAGGAACATCTTTAATGATTTCCCTACTTCCAATTGCTCTCCCCTTCAGACTACTTGAAAAACATAGCTATTTTAACTAGATATTAGTGAAATATATTTGTGGACTTCAGCCTGGGAAATTTAGAACCATTTATATGTTCCTACCAGGAGGCCATTCTATATCAGAGTATCAGTAATGCCTCTGTGATGAAGAGCAAAATATTCTTCCTTTCAATTTGCAAATCACTTCAGTATCTATTTGCTAATCATGGCTATATGCCAGGCACTTTGCTTGGTGCTAGTGACTTAACAGTGAAAAGAAGGACACGATCCCTGTGCTCACAGAACATAAAGTCCACCGCATTTCCATTAAACAGAAACCTCTGCAGGTGGAAGATTTATGATTTCCTACCTGAATCAACAAGGGCTATTCATTGATTCCCTTAGTTGGTCTCACTGATGTACAGAGCATTTTAAACCTAACACAAGTATGTAGTTAGGAGAGCTTTCCCCCTCAATTTCTCTTTTTGTCTTTCAGTGGAATTCTAAGATACAAGTTTATTGACAATTCAGTTACTATAAAAATGTCTTTCCAATTAGGAGGATTTTGCATCAGTAAAGATAAAATGAGGAGGTGTAACCAAATGAAAGCCTTAAGTTAAAAACCCAAGGAGGCAGTAATACAATGTTTTGAAGTGGTGGAGCAAATTTCTATATGTTTATAAATAAATAGATCACTGAGGTTGAAAATTATGTAGCTTGGAATACTTTTGCTAATATATTTAGTCATCAACACTACAGGCAGCAGAAAATAGGGGAAAGAGCATGAAATTTTGGCTTCCACAATCTTGAATTCAGACAGAAACTTCATTATTTACTCTCTGCATTATTAACAACTACTTGAAAACTTTTTGTGAGCACCAGGTTTTCGTTAGAGTACCAATTTTTTGTTTTGTTTGTTTTCATCTGTAATACAGGGAAATCATAAAAATTCATCTGAATTTTTTCGAAAGCTACTGAATCGTTCTCTCTGCTCTAGTCCTACCACCAAGCCAAGTCACAGTACAATATTCTAACTAAGCAAATCCAAGCCTGTCAATCCTTGTTGAAAATCCTTAAATACCAAGTCCAAGATCCCAGAGGATGACATTCACATTTATCTTGAATTCTGGAGTTTGCACACTTCACTTTTAACCGTTTCTTATTTTCAGTTTATGTTCCAGTTATTCTAAGCTCCGCCTTTCCTACACACCAGCAAATACCTCTGAATCTGTTGGTCCACCTGCTTGAACCATCTCTTGTGTATCTCCACCACTCATAATCATGACTACACACTAGCGGATGCAGAGAAAAACCTCAATTCTCTCATTAAGCTGGAAACCCCAGCTAATACTGTTTGTCTGTATTACCATGTAATCCCAGAGCCATAGGATCTGTCTTTTCTCTATAGGGCTAATTTGCCTTCATTTCTTTTACTTTTTTTTTTTAATTTTTTAAACACATAACATGTGCCAAGAATTTGCTAGATACTTTCGATGCATTTCAAACTTATCAACAGTAATAAGTTATAATGTGCTCCAAGTAATAGAAGAACAACAGTGGACTCCTAGATAGTACTGAAAGGATAGAATATTTTTTTAAAATCTGGTTCTTTGCTAAAAGATCAGCATTACCTCACCTTCATGTGATAAAAGATATGGTGTCTCACCTAAATACCAGTAATACTGCTTTGGATGAAATTCTTCATACAATTGAGACTTTCAGCTTGCCTTCCAGTTTCTATATATTCCACGTGCTATTCCTGTCTGCTGAATGGGAAATATATTTATATTAATCAAATTTTAAATTTTTCTTGATAAAATATGAAAAATGCTAAGTCATAAGGAATACAAGATTATACAAGAATTATAAATCTCTATGAGATTATAAAGAAAAAACTGTCAGAGATTTTGTCTAGCTGCCATAACAATATATTTTAAGAATAATAAAATTAAATTTTTCCTTGATTACTCATGTACCCATTACCTATTCTGAAGAATCCAACAGTAGTACACAAAAGCTTAGTCTTAAATATACCTTTATATATCTTTAGATGTTTTCTTTAATAATATGTAGTTTGTCTCATCAGCTGCCAACATAGTTTCAAAAAAAAAAAAGAATTTGTTGCTGATGGTTTTAAATTTCCATACTTTAATCATTTACCTATCTAATATATTTCCCCAGCTATTAAACGGAGATAATGGCAGTATCCATGTGCTAGGGTCACAGATTGATGAAATGTTCTTGGGGATTACAACCAAGCATGATAAGGGCTTCAGGAGTGGTACGGACAGGCAAAGGAGCACTTAATACACCTGCAGAAATGAGGTGAATGAGTAAAGGCTTCATGGGGGAGGTGGCATTTGAGATGAGTCTTCAAGTAAAAAAAAAAAAAAAAAAATACCAGGCCCAGTTCAGTGAAGAGGCAAAGACAGCAGACACGTACAGACAACATTCTGAGAAAGCAAAACAAGTAAAGCAGTGTGTCGCATGTGCTCCAGACCATGAAGAGCTTTCTGTGTCAAGCTTGAGATATGAACTTTATTATCCTTTAAGGACAGGGGAGACCTGAAGTATTATAAACATAAAAACCGTGATTATTATGTTGCCATATCTTGTTTTCTGGGGGGCCCCAGGAGGCAAGAGAGTCAGCCATTCATACACAGTCTTGGCAGTTAATGTTATTAATTCTCAGATTAAATGGCAAAGAAATGTATTCTGAACAGAAATAACTCTGTGGACTCAACAGATAAAGTTGCTCCCATCACAAATAAGTTCCTTTGGTTTGAGGCAGTAGTTTGCAACCTTTATTTTGTTCTTTTTTCTGCTAATACCATACTGTTTGTTATTTTTGTTCATAAAACTTGCATAGAGTGCCATTGAATAAGACTGGTAAATATAGAATAAAGAAACATTAAGATCCTCCGAGTGTATTCTTCTTCCCTACTCTCTAACAACTACTGACAAACTCTCATGAAACCTCTCATGAAACTGTATCTGTGCAGATACAGTTTGAAAACCATGAGGTGAAGACAGTTAATCTCTAGGAAATGAGGGGTAGTGTGTTGGACATGAATTCTGGGGGGATTCACACATGAAGTCATGATTAGCCAATCTAGGGATTTAATAGAGCAGATAGATGGTTTTATTTGCAAATATCCAGCTAAACGTGAAATCACATTGGGACATCATTTTTATGGACATAAAATTAAGGAGGATTCATACATGTAGTATACATATATCCATATCACTTGTTTTAAAGAAGACTGTCCATTTATAAACATTCGAGCTCCATAAATTGGCAGTCCTGATGCATAAAAACATTATAATCGATTTTTTTTCTCTTATAGCATCATTTAATCTTAATTTTTGTCCATCAAAAGGTATTCTAAGCAACTCCCTTCTAGAACTTGAATTTTGGTGATAAACAATTCACTTAACATCTAGTGCAAATTGAGTTTTGGCACCATCCAGGATCCAGGCACCTCTTAAAAAAAAAAAGGCAGATACACATATATTCATAGTAATCTAGAAGTGAGATTTCACATATAAGGAAATTAATTTAAATTAAGTGTTAGATAGTCTATATGAAAACAGTATTTGCATGTATATGTACAAGTATGAATATATTTGGCTAAATTAAAATGCAAAGATAAAAAAAGTCTTGTAATTAAAATATCCTTTAGCTTATTTGTTGCCTTGTTACTTTTGAACCGTCCAGGTCAAATACATTTTAAATCTTACTCTTAAAATTTGGCAATGTACAATTTCAGCAAAATGACAGGATAGTTTGAACATTTAATGAGAAGATGGAACTGAAACAATATTATTCATCCTAAGCTATCTAAAACGTTTTTGCATATGTTAACTCTTGCGCTAAAATAATTTTAAGTAAGCATTAAAATCTCCACTCCTTGACACAGAATCATTTCTGAAATGCATTGATGTCATTCCATAATAAGAACCACTTTTCAAAATTAAACTAATCATTTTCAAAGTTACATTTTTTTTTGAGAAATGTTGTTGCTTCTATAGCCTCTCATTTCTTATAACAGTATTTCAACCAAAGAAAATATATTGCCTTAAAATAGGTTAATACATATAAAGAATAAAAATAATCATGTTTAATTATGCCTTTTGAAAATAAAAGTAGGGTCAACTTTTATAAATCTTTGTCTTCATGCCTTAAAAACTGTATTTTTTTTCTTCCTTCTCTTCTACCCAACACAAAAACAAACAATAACAACAAAAAGTTAAACACACATATTCTCTGTTATCATAAATGTCAAGATCAAAAATCACTTTATGAATTAAAAATGTGGAACAGAATTCATATTTGTCAACATTTCTATTTTATCCAAATTCCTAGAGTTTTTACACAGACCGTTATAATATCAACAAAAAAAAATGAGTGTTTAAAAATCATTCCAGTGTGTTTTCAAAGAAAATCACCTGCCAAGAAAGGTGTCAGCAAGATCTTTACTGAGGAATTGTAGAAAGCCTGTGTCACGACTGAGCATATGGAATTTACTGACCCTTAAACTTTAAGAGACTGAACTAGAATACTTAATGTCAAAAGCTGCCCCACAGAGCCAGACTACAGGATATTGTAAAGGGTGTTTATATCTCAGTGTACGGAGAAGAAAAAAAAAAGTAATAATTCTGTAGACAGCCCCAGGGCACTTGCATTTTGAGTCACTGCCACAATAAGCAGATCGTCACTGGAAGTGAATATATTCTGTAACAGCACAGACTTGCACCATCACTAGATATCAGTGTAAAGCAGAGAGGCAACAGGATTAAAAATAGAAGTATAAAAAGGGGAGAGAGATAGAGTAATTATTTTTGCTGCTTATGGTTTGCAAAGGTAAGAGGCGTTAATAAATCAGATGTGCATCTATTCAGAGCCCTCTTTTAAAAGAATTCTATCTTGACTACATCAATCCTCTAAGTCTTAATATATATTTTTTCCAGAACATTACAACTATATACCTAAAATGATTAAATGCCAAGCTGTTTATTTTCCCATAAAGTAAAATACACAGACAGAAGAGGTTCATTTTCATTTTCCCTTTTCATGTAATGATGATATGACTAAATTACAAAGTAAACCTTAGTACTAGAAGATACAGTTTGAGGATAAAAATGAGGAAGAATTTGATTTAGTTTAGACTTAACCATTTTCTAGATTGATGACTGATTTATTCACAGGCAATTGAAATACAGTTTAGTAGGTAATAGCTTTGTAACTCTTATTTATATTTATATTATAAATCATTTTGACTTTCTGATAACACAGAAAATCTTCCATCTTAATGAGTTTCTACTTTATCTCAAATACTAAAGCATACTAAGCGTGGTACTTAAACCTCTTATATTACTGTTGCTCATATATTGCACATGTAAAAAATTAAATAACAGAAATTTTGTAATGCTATGTATATAAAATATAAAATGTTTTTCTAAGCCCAGAGGAGACAGTGTTCAAAGTTCCATAATATGTCTCTTAGTTCTATTCCCTCTGTAATATATAAGAGAAGTTAACTCTGTAATGTTCACCATATGAGAGCCATAAATAACAATATCAGGAGACACATCTCATAAACCCTCAAGGATGATACAGTAGCAATTTTTAAAAACCCTGTGAAAAATAAATAAATAAAAACCTTGTGAAAATTAAGTGTTCATTATTATTTTGCTTGAATTCACAGAGAATCCTAGTGCCATCCTATTTCCATATTTAAAAAAAATAGATTACACTGACATGCACATTATCCACTTCTTACATCCTCTTTAACACTTTCACACTCTGCAGTTTTCCTTTGCTTATATTCCCTTTTATTAAAAGTTTGACTATACATTAACTTCCTAAGTAGTGAAGCCATTTAAAACACACTTACTTGGAAAGTGTAAAACCGGGTCCCATTAGGAGGATGCACTTTGGGGGAGCCAGAAACGGTGTTCATATCCGAGAAAATCATTTCTGATCACAGAGACAATATAATCCACAAGGAGCTACAGATGCAGAGCAGAGAGCTTAGCGTACAGATAAATCCGTGCATGCATTGAGGGAGGCTAGAGGGTAAAATGAAATCTGTCCCATCCTTCATAGATACACAGTGATAGCATTTTGAGTCTTTCTCCTACGTTTGCAATCTAAGCTGAAAGGTTATCAGCCACCGACCTTTTGTGCAGCGAGTTCTTTAAAACATAAAATGGTTTTTTTGAAAAATTAAAACACAGAAGCGAAAAAGCAAGAAGCAACAATAAATGGAGCTTGTGCAGAATCTGGCAGTGCTGTGGACCTGCCCATCTGTTCTCAATGATAATCACCTCCCTCCACCACAGTCTAGCAGAGTGATTATGCTAAATATCCTGGTTAACCAATAACATACAGTTTCATTTCAGGGAAGCATGCACAGTGTAATTCAGAGGACCTCTTCTGACTAACCTGAAGCATGTTCATATGCTGTTTAAAGCCGTATTTAGGAACAAATTATTGTTCTATCACTCTCATTTCTGTATGTTTCTCTTTGTTACTCCCAGTCTGTTCAGCAAGATTTTAGACTTTTGTACAGATCCTTTTCTTTCAACATGAAGAGTTCTTTTTAAATTTATAGATCAAAGCATATTATAACCTGGCTAGAACATTAAGGCTCAAGGCATACGATTCAGTAAAGCCATACAATACTAGGAACATTATCAAATAAAATGCACAAAATATTTCTACTTTTCCAAACTCTTAAAGAACATCACAATATGGGCATAATCGAGACTCTCCTTCCCCCAGTTTAACTCGAAAATTCACTAAGTTTCAGAATTAATGACCTAGGAAGCACAATACACTTGTTTTAAAAAGTCAAAACTTTATCTCTCGTATATAGAAAAGAAATAAAAAAAAAATCTTTTGGATACATGAAGATTTTTTTCACTCAATATCCAAAAACATTAACTGCAAAGATCTAGACTACACTGCAAATCATGTTCATTTTTTATGTCTTTTAACACAAATTATTCAGTCTGTAAAAAAGATCATATTCAGATGACTTTACACTTTTTAGAGGTAAAAATAAATGCTCCATTTACACATGGTTCAAAGGTGGAGACTTCAGGAGAACAGAGATGAGAATGAGCCAAAAGTGGTGTCTTTGTAAATGTATCTAAGATGGCAGTTATACATAATTAAGAACCAGGAACCACCTGCTTTGAACCTGAAGACTATAATAAAGAATATGATTATGATGGGCTCTCAAAACTTAAATTATTATTCATTTATATCTTTTATTCTCCAATTATGATTCAAATTTACAATATCAATGAGGAAGAAGCAGAAAGATGATTCTTAATTCCTTAGATAGTCCCACACTCTGGTAAATTCAGCAAGTAGGTAGTTATTTACCCAGCAAGGTGCTAAATAAGCAAGAAGATGATTTTTTTAAGAAGATGATTTTTAAACAAATGTTTAACTTGAGAATAATTTTAAATTTATGGAAAAGTTGGAGAGATGGAACAGAGAATTCCCATATACCCCTCACCCGATTTCTCTAATGTTAACATCTTACATTACTACGGCATATTTTTCAAAACTAAATAACTGATATTGGCAAATTATCATCAAATAAACCCCAGACTTCACTTGGATTTCACTAGTCTTTCTGTTAATGTCTCTTTTCTGTTCTAGATTCCAATCCAGGGTATCACATTTATTTAGTTTCCAAGTCTCCCTAGTTTCCTCTGGTCTGTGACACTTTCTCAACTTTTCCTTGTTTTTCATGATCTTTAGAAGACTATCAAGTACTGGCCAAGAATCCCACAGGCTATCGTGCTCTGACGCCTATATTAATTTTATTTGATGTTTCCCTCATGATTAGACTTGAGCTGTGGGCTTGTGGGAAGAATACCACAGAGGCAAAGTGTCCTTCTCAACATATACTATCAATGAAGTGAGCTCATCCCATCATTATGGGAGTCCATGATATCCACATGTATTCCTAGTAATATTAACCATGGCTTGGCAAGGTGGTATTTGCCAGATTTCTCTACTGTAAAGTTACTATTTTTCTCTTCTCCATACTCTACTCTTTGGAGTTGGTCACTACATCTAGTATATCCTCAAAGAGGTGACAGAAAGTGGTGAAATTAACCTTTACTTCCTGAGGAGGGTAGTGTTTATACACATTAAACAGAATTCATCTATAGAGGAGATTTGCCTCGTGTATAATTATTTTTTCAAGCTTTTACTTGTATCAGTATGGATTCAGATATATTAATTTTATACTTGGGGTTATGATAAAATAAATATAATTTTATTTTGATGCTCAAATGGTCCCAGCTTTGGCCACAGAGAGCTCCTTGAGGTTGGCTCCTATTTTCCTTTGATGTGCTCCCGTCCTTTTGTTTTTTGAGCACTCAAATGACTATTTTTTAAAAATTTGGGGGGGGTTCCTGGGTGGCTCAGTGGTTTAGCGCCTACCTTTGGCCCAGAGTGCGATCCTGGAGTCCCAGGATCGAGTCCCGCATCAGGCTCCCTGCATGGAGCCTGCTTTTCCCTCTGCCTGTTGTCTCTGCCTCTCTCTCTCTCTCTCTCTCTAGGTAATTCATGAATAAATAAATAAAATCTTATTTTTTTTCTCCTGCAGGAATTACCCTTTTGCTAAAACTATTAACTATATCTCTACCACTGCAATTTAAGTTGAAAAAACATGTTTTCTTTTTTCATGATTATTTAAGCAGCCATAGTACTATATTTTTCAAAATAATCCTTTTTCCCCTTCTGATTTTTTAACCACATGGGATTCGTTGATTCTCAAATAAGTATATAAGCATACTAGTTTTGGTAATCCGTGATCTATGTGAACAATTTTGATTCTTCATACTCAAGGATACATGTTGGGATATTTCCTCCTGTGAGTGGTACCATGTAAGTCGTGCTCCTCAAAAAGCTATTAGTGGAAATGAATCTCAAAAACAATTGTGAAGTTTCTTCAGAACCCAGGTTTTTAAGGAATTTTTTTTTTTCCAAATAGATTATGGTGCAAAAAAAAAAAAAAAACCTCCATGTGTTTTATGCTTATCTGTTAATTAGTCCTGATATAATATAGACCAGATGATTCACTAGATTTCTTTTTAAAGGGGCCAATAAATCAAATATTTCCGGTGTAATATTATATATTCCTGATATAATCTCATATATTTGCTGAATTTGCATCAACCAACAAACTATTTTAGCAATTCTGAAACTTTCTGACCAAGAAGAGTACAAGTTTTTCTTTTCCATAGTTTTTGTGTGGGGAGGGGAAAGAAGGCAGTATGAATTAATGTTGAAAGAAGCTGGAAGGATAAATAGTATTAACATATAACTATTTTAAATACAGTGCTTTACTCTAAATGTTGTGGAAATTATCAAAGCATACATTCCTTCCCAAACTTTTGTTTTCTAGGTGGGCTATTTATGATGACAGTAGATCATTGTTCTGAAGGTTTATTTGAAGACAACTCAACTTTTTTTCTCTTCCTGCTTAGCAAAAGTGAAAGTGGTGTCTATGTTTGAAAATTAAAAGGATGCAGAATCTCGCCCTGTCCATTGTGGTTGTAGAAGCCTGATACTGTTTCCAGGCTCTAGAAGAATAATTATAAAAGATAGTCTCTGTCCTCATGGAACTTTAAATTTGGTGGGTAGGACATCAACTAGTAAGAGGTTATTAACTAGCAAGACAACTGAAATGTAGTTTAATAAGTGCTAATGACTGACTTCACATAAAGGAGATTGAGTTTAAACTGAAAAGCATGTAATTCAAAGGATATATCAAAGTGACCCTAGCAAGAGCAGGAGATTAAAGACTTTCCAAAGTGAAGGGTCAATGCATGAAAAGATACAGGTTGTCACAGAATGTTTTGGGAAATATGGCTGAAAACATTTCAGGGCATATGAGGTAACTGCGTTAGATGTGTTTTTCATATATAAGCGTTTTCTCAAGTGAAATTAGTAAAGAAATTTAGTCTGGTTAACACCCTATTTCTATGAACTCAAGTAAAGTCAGAACATTCTTGTCTCAAAAATATATGAAATGTAGAGACATATTTTCATACTTTTGGTTAGTATATTTTGACATCTTTCTTAAGTTTTCCAAATAGCTTTCCAAGATTTTTTGGCTTGTCAAGAAACTTCATTCTTAGTTTGATTGAGTTTAATTTATAATAAGACTATTTTAAGTATTAACTTGAAAGTAAAAAGTATACAGTATAATATTACTATGTGAAACAAAATTTAATGTGCTTATGGCAGCAGACATTAGTTTCTGGGCAATGTCTACCAACCATATAAAGGATAAATAATACGTCCATTCCAATTACTACACACAGATGACCCCCCCAAAATCTCTCAAGATATATCTTTTCTCCGGAGAGGTAAATTAAGAATATTGACTCTAGAAAGTTTAATTTCAGCTATTTCAACCACTTGAATTTTTACAGAAAGAAATTGAAGATGAAAAAGTAAAAGGATAACTCAATTACACTTTCTTAAAAATGGGTAAAATAAAAGTCCTGAAGCCAGACGCTTATTCTTAATAGACTTACAGAGAAGATTCCCAGAAGTCATCTAATATATCCTTCAGCCTCTGAGAATAATTACTCTTAAGCCTTCTGAAATGTATGTTATCAGCTTGGTTTTATAAAAAGTTCCAAAAAAATATTTTAGAGTCTACTATGTCATATACTGCCAGGAAGATTCACCTAACACATTTTTTATAGCCTTTCAATAGAATTCTTAAATAAATAACTGTTAGATATATTCCGCTTCAAGACAACCAATTCAATACATCTTTTCTTTTGTTCATTTATGGGTATTGGATAAGTAGCTCAAAACTTTGTTAGAGTGATAAGAATTTGGAGAATTAAAGAAATACACTGAAAGGACTGTTCATTTGCTGTTAGTTCCTGATAAATGCTCAGAGGAAAAAATGCCATACTGGACAAAGAACAGGAAGAGCAAGAGAGAGGAAGAGAGGGGGAGGGAAGGAGAAAGGGAGGGAGTGAGGGAACAGAGGAGAAGGAGGAGGAGGACAAGAAGGAGAGATATCACTACAATTTACAGCATCACACTATAGGATAACAAAGAATTTTCTAGCCAAGCATTCAGTTAGAAGTCATGCCAGATGGAGTGAAATTTGCAGTCCAGATGGGCAATACATCCTAGTGATCCATATGGATGGCATGTGGAAGCTAGTTAGGTACATATTGCCAGCTAGATTATCTATCTTATCTATCTACTAAATATATATTCATATTTATGCACCTCTAACTATATTTGCTTCATTCTCTTCATGACTACTATAAGATTCAGCAAAGATGACCCTATCTAGATAGCCAACACTCTAAGTTTACATCCTGCCTCTGAGTCTTCTTCTTGACAGTCACAGCTGGTTGTATACAAGTCTGTAGGGTTTGTACATTCACTCATTTATTCATTTATTTATTCAACAAGTTTTTTTTAAATAAATTTTTATTTATTTATGATAGTCACAGAGAGAGAGAGAGAGAGAGAGAGAGAGAGAGGCAGAGACACAGGCAGAGGGAGGAGCAGGCTCCATGCACTGGGAGCCCGATGTGGGATTCGATCCCGGGTCTCCAGGATCATGCCCTGGGCCAAAGGCAGGCGCTAAACCACTGCGCCACCCAGGGATCCCATTCAACAAGTTTTTATTGAGGAGCAATGCAGTGCCAGACACCTGTTATAGTTAGAATAGAAATGAAAGGCAGGTGAAGTGAGAGGAAACACTGCATTTGTAGCAAGCCAATGAGATACTCCATCCAACAGTATAATCAATTCTCACAGTGAGATCTTGCATTGGAGAATCCCAATTAAAAAAACAACAACCAACAAAACTTCTAAACCTCAGACTTTCTTCCAAGTTCAAGAGATTCTTTTTAGCTACCTAACCATTCATTGAGAGTGTCTCAAATAAAGACAATACTTAGAATCCTTTGTGATCCCTCAAGATTTGTAGTCATACAGGCTAAATACATTAATACAAATCAAGCATATTGAAATTCATCAGCTTCCACTTATAACAAGATGAAAATATTAAATTTGCCTTCAACCCGCATCTTGATAATGTTTTTTAACATCATAAAATATTTATGTGTATGCATGTTTTGTGTGTGCATTATACATACATATGTATATATACATACATATACATATGTGCATATACATGCACAAGCATACCTACATATATATTGTCTTCAAAGCTCAAATTAGAACATTTTAAAATGGTACCTTCTGTCCATACTCTTTCTTCTTCGCATTTTGGTTTCTCTTTGCTTGATTGACATTTTTTCACAAATATTTACATGTATTATAATAGCTCATAAACACCCTCATGCTTAAATTAAAAATACTATACTGTATGAAATTCAGGATTGAGTATTGCTTTGTTTTGGTCCTTGAACAGAAAAATACTGATTGATTGGAACTTTATAATTCTATGACACAATAATTTTACTACATTTCGTTAAGTTTATCTCACATCCTAAAATATACATCACTAGCTTAGTTTTACAAAAATCACAGTAAAGTTCTATGGCAGGATGTTATTTCTTCATCTATCACTGTGAATACCAGATGCCTACATAGTTTAAGTTTTTATAACACCTGAAGGGATTTCTGAGTTCTGACTTTTATAAAAATAAATAGAGTGAGTTGAAAAATATTGGGTCCATTCTATGGCATAAGAACTATATATGGACTATTACATATTGAACTTAAAACTTGGATGTGCCTTTCATGTTCTCTTTTTATTTTTTTAAAAAGATTTTATTTATTTATTCATGAAGGACACAGAAGAGAGAGACAGAGGCAGAGACATAGGCAGAGGAAGAAGCAGGCTCTATGCAGGGAGCCTGATGTGGGACTCAATCCTGGGTCTCCAGGATCACGCCCTGGGCCCAAGGCAGGCGCTAAAGTGCTGAGCCACCCAGGGATTCCCCCATGTTCTATTCTATAGTACGGTTCTGATATTAAGTTTCACTTTTCCCTAGAAATTGGCGAAATTTTTAGTCATTTTTGGCCAAGATTGCTACTCTGGATAAATCTATATTTTCATACTTTATTTACTGTCCAGTTTCCATATAAGTCCTCTGTTACTATACTATACACTATAATCATTGCATCAGGATACAAAAAATTCTTGGTCACTAATACAGAATTTTGATTTTGTTTTTTATATCAGGAAACATAATTTCTAAAGTTTGAAATGAAATAAGATACCTTAGTATCTTATATAGAACTTCTTGTCTTATATAGAACTTCTTGTCTATCACTAATAAGAACCAACACAATGCACAGCATAGAGTAGACATCCAATAAATATTTGGGAAATGCTTGAAACAAATCATCCTCTGGCAGTTTTGCTTCCCTCTTTTTATGGGTTGTATTTTAATGGTAGCTATCTCATTTGACTTGCTGACTAGCCCTGAGAACTAAAAAATGCTTATTTTTATTCCCAGATTCTTACAGTTAATTTGTGGTATATTTAATATTCAAAGTCTGGGCTGAAGGCACTGCTTCCTACATAATCATAGTCAATTCATTGGTGAAGGATGCCTGGGTGGCTCAGTCAGTTAAGCATCTGACTCTTGATTTCAGTTCAGGTCATGAACTCAGGCTCGGGCGATTGAGCCTCACGCTGGGCTTCCTGCTCAGCACAGAGTCTGCTGGTCCCTCTCCCTGTGCTCCTCCCCCTGTTCATGCTCTCACTCTCTCAAATAATAAATAATAAATAATAAATAATAATAAATAAATAAATAAGATTTTTAAAAAATTAGTCAAGTTGTTGGTAAATGAGTAAAAAAAGAGAATGTACAACTCCAGATATTTTAACTGCCAACCCATATTGTTTGTATTAAATAATCCTGCCTAGTAGTTTAGAAAACAGATTTTTAAAAATAGCAGATTAGGGATCCCTGAGTGGCACATGGGATCCCTGGGTGGCGCAGCGGTTTGGCGCCTGCCTTTGGCCCAGGGCGTGATCCTGGAAACCCGGGATCGAATCCCACGTTGGGCTCCCAGTGCAGGGAGCCTGCTTCTCCCTCTGCCTATGTCTCTGCCTCTCTCTCTCTCTCTCTGTGTGACTGTCATGAATAAATAAAAATTTTAAAAAATAAAAAATAAAAATAGCAGTTTCAAAAATATACTTTAAAAGAAAAATAACTTTGCAAACTTACATGTATCCACTCACTCAAATGTACATACAGATAAACTCATCTCCATCACCGATTCACAGAGTATTGGGGGGAAAATCACATTAAAGAGAAAGAAGAAAGGTATGTTTTTAGCTTGGTTTTAGCCAAGCAGATATCCTAAAGCTCTTCTTATAGTTCACTTCATGTTAAATACTTTGTTTACACCATCTCAGAAGACATAGGTTTAACTGATAGGGTAAGAGGAAGAGAAGAGTCATGAAAGTGACCAATTCTATGCAGAGGCTTTTAGGAAAAGGTTAACATAGCTATCTTGGAATAATAGAACATTTAAAAAATGTTAATTTATATGGATGGACACTCCGCTCACAATCCCGAGTTTAAGATTAGAAAGATTACAAAATTACAGAAACAAAGGCAATATTAGTCAAAACTGAGTAGTAGACTGAAGCCATCTTCAGACTATCATTTCTTAATCTTTAAGCTCTCTACTACCTCAGTTGCCATGGTAGCAAGCACCTTATTTTCTCCTTAATTTTACTTTTTCCAAGAATTGCATTTGAAAGACAAAGCCAATCACTATCCTGTTTTATTTTCATTAAAAGCAAGAACAATGGCTCAATAGTTGCCATTTATTGAATAATATTACAGGGTAGCCAGACTTGGTTTTTATAAAACCCTCTGAAGGAGGTATTTATTCCTCAGTTATATATAAGGAAACAAAGTCTTAGAGAAATAGAAGTTGTCCAAGATCACACTTAGACAATTGGGAAAGTCCCATCATTTGAAACCAGGTCTAGCTGATGACAAAACCACACTACCACACTATAAATCAAAACTACATCTTGGTCCTGCTTTATTTGACACTGATTTTTAATTTAGTAGAGAATATGAAAAAAAAAAGGGATTGATAAATTCTTAATTGATATCACATATCACAGAATTCCTTGGTGATTGTTTATTTGATGAACTCTTTCAATTTTATGGGTGTATTCAGATTTTCTTGATGAATCCGATGTGATTTATGAAAGACAAAAAGGAATCCAGAACAACTACAAGGTCTTTGGCCTGAGCAGTGAAAGGATGAAATTGCCACTAAATGAGATAGAGAAGGCTGTGAAGGAAGCAGGTTTGGGAAAAATTCAGTCGCTCAATTTTGTCCATGTTGAGTTTGAAGTTTCTATTAGTCATCTAAATAGAGATGTCACGTTGGCAGTTGAATATACAAATCTGGAGACCACATTAGCATGCAAACAGAAAACCAAAAAACTGGAATGAAGTCATCAGGAAGTAAATGCAAATAGACAAGAGCAGTGGCCCAAACCCAAGCCCTAGGGCACTCCAAAAATAAGAGTCCTGAGCCAACAGAGGAGAATGAGTGGGAACAAATCAATGAAGTGGGGTACAGGGAGACAAAGAGAGGGATGTATCCTAGAAGTCCAGAGATTAACATGAATCAAGTAGGCAAGAGTGATCATCTCTATCAAATGCTGCTGCGAGAGCAATTAAGACAAGGAACACTGGCCACTAGATTTAGCACTGTGGAGGCTGGTGTTAGCAGGTGGTTGGGAGAAAAGCCTCTTCTTTGGCTCTGGTTATGGATTCATTCAACATAAAAACAATCTCCTCCAACTTTACTGAGGTGGCTGATACATCTATGACCAAATTCTCCTCTGAACTGGAATTCAGTGGCTGACACAGCCTCAGCTTTCTTGTTGGCACCAGAGCTTGGTCTGGAGGTGTAGCTGTCAGCTTCCCGTTGCGTGAGTCTTGCCCATTGCTCTCCCTCTGGACCTTTGGGCTGTGGCCTGCCAGTATCAGGATGGTGTGGTGCAGAGTGGCAGGCCCAGTCCCAGGTAGCATGTGCAGGTCATCGCAGAGACACTGCAGACCTTCCCTGGTGAGCTTCCAGCAGAAATGTTTCTAGGCAAACTGTTCCTTTACGTAGCTTCATGATTCGAGAGACTGCGTGACCCTCATGATGTGAAGATTGGGCACATTCTTGTCTTCCAGCTCAGGGTTTTTAGGCATGTGGACGTCCCTCTCGGCCACCATCGTTCCCTCCTTGAAAAGGAGTTCATACATGGCAATACGGTTCTTCTTAGGCATCAACACCTTGGTGGCTGCTACGTCCCCAGGGCCGGGGCTGGAAAGGAAGGAGCATGCAAGGCACTCAAAAAGCCTCACTGATATAAATTTAAGATGAAATGGGAAGAGAAGAATTGAAGACAGTGTGTTTATACCATACTTTTAAAGCATATTTTTGTAAAAGGAACCAAATAAATGGGACACTAGTTGACAAAGGAGGGAAGGAGAGAAATTACAAAAAGTTGTGCTTAAGGGAAAGGGTCCAGGATAAGGTAAAAAATTATGAGGTGGGATAGAAAGGGATGAATTTCTGAAGCAGTGTCCTTCAGTCGGTGAAAGGAGATAGAATCTATGCAAGAAAGAGTGACTTCAGAGGGAAGATAACAGGTGGGAAGACAGAGCATGTGGGTTCCCTGGCTGGTGATTATAGTGCGGGGAGTTTGTGTATGTGCTCAGGAACTTAGGAAGCTGAGATATTCACTGACAGTCAGGTTAGGGAAGGGAGTATTGAATGTTTGAAGTGAGAGAATGGTAAGAAAGTGTCATGTAAATGAGAGAGAGAGAATATTAAAATATGCCTGTATTAAAGAACACAGCTTAGATATACAAACAAATCCATTGATTTTCACTCCCTCAATTAAAGGCTGTGGCTACAAATGGGTGGATTGCTAGAAGCTACAGTTTTTCCAGCAAGGCAGAAAGCACTTTAGAATGCATGCTCTCAGGAGGAGGTCATTCCACAGACTGATAACAGAAGGGCCAAAGGGAATGAGTCACGCATGCCCAGTTCAGTCTATGAGACTCATCTATCAGGGAAGCCATTTCTTCCTGGAGGAGTACAAGTTAGGCCAGAAATACTACTCTAATGGGAGTCCTGCCACCTGGAGTGGAAGAGAAGGTGTTCCCCAGAACATGACTTCCCTTTCTCCCATTCATATGTTCTCTTATTCTCACCACATTTTTTCTTAGACATCATGAAAATAAATATCACTGGACCAAGTTTTGTCCCAATCTATCAGCCAATTCCTATTTTCAGTCTCTCCATACCTAACCAAGAATCCACAGTCTACTGTATCTTTCATTCTCTTGCCAATACCTTCAGCCTATTTTCTTAAGATACTTTTGTTTGACCCACTCAGTAAATAGTTGTCTTAATCCGATTCCCCAGCTTCTCTGAACCAATGTGTGTTGTTGGAGCACATCAGACCATCGATGTGCCAACAAGCTCACCATCCTCAACCTCAACTGGTACTGCCTGGGGCCCATCACCCCAGCAGTCCAATAAACCTTTCTCCAGTCTGGCAAGGCCTCTCTTCACTGCTTCCTCACTTATTCGCTGTGGAGTCACAGCTGGTTGCTTCAAACTGAAATTCTTTGCCTTACAATCTCACATGTATTTGTCCCTCTCCTTCTCTCTTTTTCTCTCATCTCAAAGTCTGAGACTGATGCTTCCACTTGAATTTTGTCTCAAGGAGAAAGGGAGGCTTCCTGGCAACTTTAAGTCTAGGAGGATGTTTTTAGGCATCATTAGCAGTGTCTTGAAATCTCTTTTCTGAGAGACAGTCTCTTTTGTGGGTTTTCCATAATTCTCCCCATATAGCATCCATATAGTTACTGGCTTCTCCAAACTTAGGTTGCTATAGACTATCTTCTAACATCACTTAAAATCCTAGATGATTAGAGATATAAAAGGCACTAGTGATCATTCAGTACAGTGGAATATTCTTAGTACCCTCTATGGTGCTTTAAAAAATACCAATGTTTGGGCCTCACCACTAGTGATTTTTGATTTAATTAGTTTAAGGATGCCAAAACAGTATTTTTCTAAATCTCCCCAGGACTTTTTTTTTTTTTCAATGTGCAAACAGGATTAAGGGATAGCTGATGTAGTGAATTCTTTTTTTTTTTTATAGTCCAACTGAACATAAGAAAGATAAAAATGTCCTGCTTTTCTTGGTCATGCCATGAATCATTCTGAGCTAACTAGGACAGAGCTTCCCAGCAAGTGTGTTGCAAATAGATTACAGGTGTACTGAAGCAGCAGTCTCTCAGCTTCAGGGTGACTCGTTACATCCTGGGACTTCCAGAGCTCCAGCAATACTCAATACCAGGCCTGAGCACCCTGCTCCATCTACACTAATATAATGTAAAAATATGATCCCCTATTTGTGCTATAATGTGAACGAGATCGAGAAGCACTGATGTGGTATGTGCTTATCCTCAAAGCCATTGGTTAATATTTCCTCTTTGAGAAGTCCATCTTTTCACCTTTTCTCCACTAAATTCCATTTTTAATGTTTCTTGTCTCGTCTAAGACCAGGTCATGTGACCAGTTGTGTGTTATCAGTATAAACTTCAGTCCAATAACTACATAAGGAATGAAAAGTTTAAACGCCACTTAGGGAAATAACCTCAGCAGAAATTCTTTCTAAATGAATGTGAATATTAGTGAATTATTAAAAGTTGTTATTATGTCCTGGAACACAACCTCCTAGGTGGAACTGTAGATATCTAAATGATTACGGTCAAGTCGCAGTTTTTCAGCTTGTTGATTACAAGGCCAAGGAGACACAGAATTAAGAGCTTATTATGTCATGATAAATTATGAGCAAGCATTAATTTCTTCAATTTATCTGCCCCGTGCCTGACATTAACCATACATAAATAAATGAAAGGAACATAAATATTAACATTTAATAACAAAGACAGAAATTCTTATTATAAATGCTTTGCTTTAATATAAAAAGGACCATAACCAGTAACATGACTATGGTGCCTTGGACAACATTATACACATTAGCAGCCCCAGTCATGCAAAATAAATATTAATTGGATTGAATTGATTAGAAGCAAGGAATTGAATAATTTTTTGAATTTTGATTGTATTATTATTCAAGCACCAACTCAGTACATGGGATTGAGCATCAAACAGATCCAAGCTCAAATCTCCATGCTTCATCTTTCTTGTTGAATAAAGCTTTGACTTAGCTTCCCTGGGCCTCAGTTTTCTGAGAAGAGGAGATTAAAATAGGTTTTAACTCATTGGGGTTTTGTAAAAATTAAGTGAAAATGTATTTAAAGCACTTACTGTCATTATCACCTTCTCAGTACTCAGAATCCAAACCTATTTTCCAAATTTCTTTATTCTACCCATAGATTGTGTTGCATTTATTCTTTGCCCAATTATTTTCTGCTGCCTGAAATTTTCTTTTTACTCATACTCAAGATCCAACTCCAGTGCCCCTCACCTATCAAGTCTTACCAGTCCAGAATCCTTCTATCCTCATACAATTAGTCTGTCCTTTGTTGTGGCCCTTACTAAGGTCAGCAATAGGTGAGTTATTAGCATATTGGTGTGCTTGTCCACACACTGGGAACTGCTGGAGGGTGTGCGGACTATTCTCCACACAGCTGCCTATTGGTATTTATAAATATGTGAATCAGGCCATTCCATTCTTTTGCTCTCCACCCTCCAGAAGCTTCCTATCACATTTTGAAGAAAATACAAAGTCTCTTCCGTGGCTTATAAAGCCATACAATTATTGATTCTGGCATTCTCTCCTCATGCCATCACACCACTATATACTGTTCACTGCCACACGATCTCCTTGCAGTTTCCAAAATAAATGCCAATTAATACCGTGAAGATCTACTGAGTACAAGCTATGAGTTGAATGCTATTCTAGGCATTTAAGATACACTGGTGAACACAAGAGACAGAACTCTTCTCTGCAGAGCTTTAACTGCAGTGAGAGAAAGAAACCACCAACACAATAAGTAAATTATATTGTATGTCAGAAGGGGATAAGTGCAATGGAAAGAAGTAGAGCAGTAGGGGTGGGACAGGAACTAGAGCAAGGGAAGAAGGATTAGATAGCTGTGACTTCAAATCCCATATTAAGCATGTTCTCTTCTTGGTATTGGCAACTGCTATTTCTTTTGCCTGGCTCTCTCCCCAGCCCACCCAATATTCATATGGTTTCCTCCATCCATTACTTAAGGGTTTGCCTAAATGTTAGCACTTAAGAAAGTCCTTATCTAAAGAGAAGGTAAAAAGTATGACTGGCTCTTACACTGCAACTCTATTCCCTTAGTCAGCTTTATTTTCTCCATTGCCCTATTTGTGAAAAATCATACTTATCCATTTTATATGAGAATATTTTTTTTGTTTTATTAACTCTTGCATTCATTCCCAGGGCTTAAGGGGTCAGTGCAGTAGATTTGTAAACTGAGGTTAATCATGCATATTAGATACATAACTTTTTAACCTAAGTGGTCACAGAAGTTATAAAAGCAGTTCACCCAAGGGATGCCTGGGTTAAGCATCTGCCTTCAGCTCAGATCATGATCCCATGCTGAATCCTGCACCGAGCTGCTTGCTCCCCACCCCCAACCAGCACCTGGAGCCCCATCAAGCCCCACCCGCCTTGAGCCTGGCCTGGAGCCCCCTCCCCAAAATCTGTCTATCTGCTCAAGTGAGGTCTGAGAGTCTGCACTTCTTCTGCCCCTCCCCCTTTTCTCTCTCCCTCTCTCAAATAAATATATAAAATCTAAAAAAAAAAAAAAAAAAAAAAAAAAAAGCAGTTCACCCAAATGCCACAACAAACAATAATCAGGTTTTTTTTTTTTTTTTCTCACCCTTTGATTTTCTACCTGGATATGGCCTGATTTGTAGATATTTATATATTTCTTAATATATATGCCACATTTATATATATACATACATATGCATATATGTGTATATACATATGGCATATATATATGTGTGTGTATATATATATATACATATATGCCATTGAACAGTGAATGGGACTAGTTAATATCTCTGATATATATACTTCAAGATATTTTAAAAATCTGTTATTTCCTTTTTGAGAATGTCATAAAAGTTTCTATTACAAGAAATTTGAGTATGATCTTCATTACTTTTGCAATTCAAATGTTAAAATGTTTTTCTGGCAACTTTAGTGTTTCTATCAAAGGAATAACAGGTAAATGCATGGTGAGATCCATATTTTTTAAAAAGATTTCATTTATTTATTCATGAGAGACAAAGAGAGAGAGAGACAGATATACAGGCAGAGGTAGAAGCAGGCCCCCCTGCAAGAGGTCCGATGTGGGACTCGATCCTGGACCCCAGGATCATGCCTTGAGCCAAAAGCAGACACTCAGCTGCTGAGCCACTCAGGCATCCTGGTGAGATCCATATTTTAATTAAGTACTCATTAAAGCTTAATATTCACAATACAAAGTATAATTTTCATTATGACAATGAACAAAATAAAATAAACCATTTAAAAAGAAAACTGGTAAAGATAACTTCATTAGAGAAATGGAAAAAGAAAAACTTCTTTATTGAAAGAGGATAAAGCAGAAATATATCAAAGATTAAATATCTCACAACTAAATCTATAACTTATATATCAAAGAAAAAGATTATGAGAGCTCTAAACAATAAGTTTATATGGTTCAAATTTTTCCTCTCGATCCAAAATGGAGCAGTAATGGGTCTCAGCTACTGATTAGTTTTTATGATCCATAAGTTTTATTAATGTCACCAACTTTTGTACTTTGATAATTAGGCTATAACTAAAATCTAGAACTATAAAGATATAAACAAATACCCAAAGTTTCACATGAGAGCAAGAAAGATATAATCTGAGGCAGAGAATGGCCAATAAGCTTTATGAACTATTTTGCCTATTATTGATTTTAAACTGTTTTCTGTTTGGTGATGTAATGCTTTTTAGTCTCCAAAAATTATTCATAAAAAGCTGCATCCATGAGAGTGTAGGGAAGGAAGATGATGGGGATGCTTCCATGCATGAGTTAAGCAGGTTCAAGCAAGCAGAGGGCAGATTCTGGTAGGAGTGGAAACAAGAGTATGTAATGGAGCCCAGGGCATGAATCAGAAGCAACAAGTCTGCTGCAAAATGGTAGGCAAATTTAAAATCTCCTTTTACATCTTTAGAAATGTTAAGGGCACCAAGTTACTCATAGTAAAGTAGATATATTATTTAGATATTAAATGGAAGAACTTAAGGACCGGTCATTTATTTGTTTGAAAAAAAAAAAAAAATATATATATATATATATGTGTGTGTGTGTGTGTGTGTTTGTATTGAGTTCTTAAAGCTGTATAAACTGCTGAGGATTTGACTGTGAACAAAACAGAAGAAAAAATAGTCGTTTCCTCATGGAGCTCTTCATGAGAAAGCAACATTTGAACAGAGATAGACTTGAGGTGAGAAATGAGCTCTGGAAGCATCAAAGAAAGAGGGTTTTGGGTAGAACAAAGAAGAAATACAAAGATGATAAAGTGGTAGCATGCTCAGAGTAGAACTCCAGAACAAGCAGAGTGGTGTCCTCAAGCTGGGTACAGGAGCAAGAAAGCTCTAGATGATGAAGTCACAGTGAGAGCAGTAAACCAGATTATGGTGAATGTTATAGGGCATTAACTGGGCATTGGATTTTATTCTGAGTAAGACAGGGAAGCAGGTGGAAGTAAGACTTTGGAAGGCCTTTACTGGAGGAGAGACATGATTAAGTGGTTGATTAACATTTTAAAAGAATCATTCTGGCTTCTGACTTAAAAATAAAGCATGGATAAATACCCAATAGTGGAATTACTAAATCATAGGGTAGCTCTATTTTCAATTTTTTGAGGAACCTTCATTCTGTTTTCCATAGTGGCTGCATCAGTTTGCCTTCCCACCAACTGTGCATGAGGCTTCCTTATTCTCTACACCCTCACCAACACTTATTGTTTAAAGAGTCCTGGGAAATGAAGAAGGGCTAGAAAAACCCAAAAGGAGGGACCAATAAGCATTACACTAGGATTGGTGTTTGACCAGTGGAGCAGCCCACTCAGGCTCCTATCTAGCAACAGCAGCCTCTTTGTCCAAGCTGAGAACCTGGACAGCAAACCAGGTAGACTGAAAAAAGAGGTGGAATTTTCCTGGCCAACTAAATCACCCAAATCCACTTTGATGACCAATGAAGTCACAGGATGATATTCATGATGATGATGTTCAATCACATGAGTATCTTCCCATTCTGAGTTTAATGGAGGGCCAGAGCGGAATTATATATGTGCCTATAATTCGATACAGGGCTCAATGCCAATATCCCAAATAATCTGGCAGTGCTAGATGCCAATGGGGTACAGTATAGGTCCTTTGAGTAAATGTTGCTATAATTCAGGGATTGGTGCTTTCTTCTTCTAAACAGAATATATTTTATTTACTTTGTTTTTAATTTTAATCCTAGTATAATTAACCTACAGTGTTATATTAGGTTCATGTGTAAATTAGAGTGACTTAACAACTCAATACATTACTCAGTGCTCATTATGGTTAAGTGTACTCTTTAATTCCCATCACCTACTTCACCCATCCCTCCACCCACCTCCCCTCTGGTAAGCACAAACAGAATATATTTTAAATGAAATTATATAGGGGAGCCCAAGATAAAAGACATATAAAAGTGGAATTTCTTGATCTGTGTCAGAGATAACAGAATCAGAGTACTTGTTTAGAGTCTGCTGAAGTTACCCTTGAGGCATCTAAACAGAGTCCTGGGGCCTTGATAAACATGACTTAATCTTAAACACAGCTTAATCTTAAAAAAAAAAAAAAAAAAAACTTAAAAACAACCAGTTCAGAGGTAAAAATAATTGGCATTTGCAGAAGTCAAGGAAGGTTTGGGGAAAATGGACCTCAAAAAAATGTGCCCAGGTTGTCAATGCATTGTTTCCCTCTAGATATGTAAAATCTCCAAAACTAGTGACAGCATATTGAGGGTAACCAGGGATATCTAGCAATATGATTAAGTAAATTATAATTAAAAGGATGTGAAAAAGTTTATAGTCTAGAAGAAAACTAAAGCTGATGTAAATAAGAATACACATATTCAGTGAGGTTTATCCATTTCAGAAACACATTAAGGTAAGGGGGTAAAAAAGATGCATTTAAGAGTTTAAAATTAAAAAAAGAAAAACAAGAGGGTGAGTATGCTCTTCCACAAGCACCTTGGGAAAGAGAGAAGTTACAATGAAGAGGAGGCATGGTAATGAGCTTACAGTTGCAAAATTAATCTATTTTAATCAAATAGGAGATAAGCCTTCCCACCAGCACTAAATGGAACTGTGAATAGGAAAGCAATCTTGTGGGGTCCCTCAAGCTTATTTAGGGATGTGAGACTTTCAGGAGATATTCAAAATAGCGAAAACAGAGATGCTCGAAATGTATAGCACTAATTTAAAAGAGTAGACAAAAAGGAATCAGTGTCATGAGAAATACAAACTGGTTATTTATAAATGCTCATTAAATTAATGACTATCTTGGGCAATTTTAATAACCTAAAATGATATGCCATTAACTTCATCCATCTACTACACAGAATTGGGACATTAATTTTTCTAAGGCCAAAAGATGTTTACAAATGTGAGCAGTTAAGTGATCTGCAAAGATGTCAGAGTAACTTACATTTGCAAAGTAAGACTCCCACTACAATCTGTTTCCAGACCGGGTATGCAGTATACCCACAATTGCATCCTATGGGCATGTGGATTCAGTTTCTAAAACCAGACATTCAAAAGAAGAACAAATGTCCTGATGATCTAGATATGTATCTGGATCTTTTCTTATATAAATTTGTTACCAAAAAACCTGACATAATGTGAAACTAACTCATTCTTTCCTTCTACTGGAATTACATAAATTATGTAATGGCAGGGAATTTTGTTTTGCTCACTGTTGTAACCTCAGTGCTTAGAACAGAGCCTCACATAAGTCACAGCTCAATGAATGTTTGTTGAATGAATGAACACTGGTTAACATACACAAGCTACACTGACAACACCATTCCCTGGAAGTCAGTGAAAAGGCTCACCTGAAACAAGCTACTTTGCATAATAGAATTATAGACTGGCATAGGTAGGAGGCCCTAAAATGTATATGCACTTTTTACTCCCAAATTATAGACAATACACTGCATTTTGGGTGACAATAGAAACATAAAAACATTTGGTAATCAAAACAAATTGCAGGAGCTAAGGAACTGATTTTTCTAATTTTACCTACGCCAATAATCATCAGCAGTGATTAGGGAAGGAAGAAAACCTTAAAATATGGAAGGGTGGCATTAGGTTTTGCTACTTAAATTAGAAGTAGGCCAAAACAGGTTAAATCAAAACAAAACAAAACAAAAGTATATAATCAACAAGGAACCATGGGTAGTTAAAACTCAGTTTGCAGGTCATCCAAAAGAGAAACAAATATACCATTTTGAATTTTTAAAAAGCTGTGTGTGTGTGTGTGTGTGTGTGTGTGTGTGTGCAAAATGGAAGAGAAAAAAGGAAAACTCTGCATCCTAAATAACTCCTTTTATCATAGCTGCAACCAATCCCTGTATGAATTAGTATAATTATTCATTCAATATAAAATATAAACATAATAATTATTCATTCTTATATTCAAACAGTGGTATAATTTCTCCTTCTCATCAGTCCCAGATCTTTCTGTCCATAGTTTTATTACAAGGTTTATATCTATATTTCTTACATGACAAATTATTTGTATATTCATTTCCCTCGATTCACCATTAGGCCTCTTAAGAGCATGGATAATGGTTTATTCACCTCCAGCACTAATATTCATGGTTGGATCATAAAATTTGACAGAAAAATCTATATTTTTTCTTTATCTATAAATTGAGACTGTAAGCCTTAAAGACCCTTATTCCCAACTGTGTATTCTATGCTAAGAAAGTGTTGAAACAATATTTCTTTAATGGTTAACTGGAAAAATTCCTGATTGGAATAGTTATGGTTGTGAAGAACTACAGACATGAGGATACAGAGCATGTGTTACTATGATACGTGTTAGTTAAAGGATTGATACAAAGATTGTTTAAACAGTTAAAGTTAGATAAATCACAGTACCAGAAACATTTTTGTGGAAATGAAATTATTATGTGTTAGCTACAAATATCATGTTTTTGAGTTTGGAGTCTATTTTGGATAGAGAAGTGTTAACCACATCCTTTTCCACCTAAGATGTGATGAAACTAAGACTGTGATATTGGGGGTAAAAAGGGCAAATTTTACTTAGTACTCTTTTATCTTCTGTAAACAAGGAAGCTACATCTGGGGCATTACTCAAATAACTGCATTTAACACACACACACACACACACATACACCCCACAAAGAAACAGTTTTCATTATTTTCTTGATCAGAACATTATGCCATCAATCCTTATACTGAATCACTTGTCATATTATTTTGTACTAATTGGTCCACAATTAATATATCTTCTCCTTTCCAAGGGAAAAGATTCCATGTAAAATGTTGAATAGGAAGGAACAGGTGAAATGGAAGAGACAGGTGGTTTGGAAAAAATGGATCTTACTATCTGTAAGTACTAAATACCAAAATACAGTCTTCCTAGATTCGTTGAAAGCCACATGACAATCATAAGCAAACTTACAGATCCAGAAAAATACAGAATAGTTACATGCTCATTTCTTTCTTTATACCTCATATCTTAATTATTAATTTCTTAGGTTCAGAGCCAGACCAAATCCTATAATCTACACATTGTTTTAACATTTGTCCCAGGTCATAATTTTATATACAATATCTAATTATGATAAGGGTGATGACAAAATGTTTTAAGGAATTTCCTCTCCAAATTTTACTATAGACACCAATCAGAATTAAGACAATGACATAGCCCTTTACTAATTCTGGGCTTTCTCAGAATTTTGATAGAAGTAAAAACTTCCAAGTCATATGTTATATCAATGAAAAAAATCTTCATTTAAAAAATCATTAAAAAATCTGGAAGAAGTTTGGCCACATGCAATTAACTATGCTATTAAAAAAATTTCAGAATAATTTAGTCTGTTAAAATGTTAATAATTGGGCAAATTTCGTGTAAAATGAAATTAAGCCAGTTTGTTAAAGCTTGGAGGTAATAATGTTATGAAGTAATGCTATGACATAATAAATTAATCAGTTTTACTCTCTGAAGTAATACTAGAATTTACTAGAATTCATAAATGCTCACCATCACCTTGCAAAGAGTGTCCTGAGCCACTGGAGGACTTACTTAGCTAAAAAATACGATTGTTTAAATAAAAAGTAATGACAGTATAGGATATGTTTCTACTATCACTAAAATAAGTAAAACTGCATATTTTAGTTTTCTAAGAAAAAACCCTACAGATTACATATATGCAATATATGTCTATATGAACATATATATTGTATATATATGAATATATCTGTGTAAGTATGTTCTACATAAAGAGCAGGAGGTTTCTGGGATATCAGAAATGCATCTGTTCAGCTCATGAGAATTGTGTATAACCTGCAGAGAAAATCAGGCTCAGGTTAGTGCCTAATGGCTAAATCAGTGCACTTACACACTTTAATCCAGTTCATGGTTGGGGTCTAACTTTATCAATCTCAGTAATTCTGATATGTCAAGGTTGTGTATGATCCATTCAATTTGCATGGACATGTCCTAAGCCCTGGAAAAAAAGCTGTGAATGGGTAATTCAAAGCTTACATTTACATCTCAAAACATGAAATTTAGAAGAATCATGCGTGACTTCAGACAGAGTGCTCAGATTCATTATCAAAATTTGAAATCTCTTTGGAAGGTACTCCAAGATGGCGGGAAAACTCAGGGTGATGGGAAGGATCTGGAGGCTGTGTATCAAAACTCAACACTACTGTCATCAGTACAGGGTGTCAGGATGTGATCTTCCTTAGTTCCTTTGTCAGGGTTAGCAAAAATCTCTCTGTTTAAAAGGAAGGAAGGGGGGAGGGAGGGAAAAAGAAAGAAGTGAGCCTGAAAAGAAGCCTGAAAAAGCTTTAGAAATTTGGCCAAAGTTGACTAAGGTAGTGGTAGCAGCTGAGAGACAGCCCTGAATCACCTCTGTGCCTGGGTGAGACCCAGCTTGTGCGCTGACCACAGGAAGTGACAGTGCAAGGGTAGAGCAGGCTCTATGGGAGAAGGCGGATGAGTAAGGGCCTATGTGTGGAAACGTGGCTTCTACTTCTTGATTATGCTTTGGTGCTTCTCAGACACCAAATCAAAATTTCTCCATCTCCAATCCGGGCAGTTTGTATCTTTCTTGCTTTTTCACTCTATTTTTCTTTTCTTTACATCCTTTCTCCTTCTGTCTCTTCTTTCTATTTAGCAGTATGAATATTCCGGAAATTTGTTGATCTCCAGTATTCTGGTTTAGTGATTTCCTTTAGAAACTTTGGCAAGAGCAAAACAAGCAAACAAACCGCAACAAAATACACACACACACACACACACACACACAAACTGGACTTGGACTTGGATGGTATGAGTTAAATCCTGGCTCTGCTACACTGCATAATGGCTATTATGTGTCCCTGGGCAAGATACCTAACTTTTAAAGTCATGGTTTCTAATGCTGTAAACTAGCTGTAATAAAACAAACCTGAGAACATTGTATTTAGACATTTTATTTGAAAATAACTAACATTAGGGTCATCTGGGTGGCTCAGCGGTTGGGTGTCTGCTTGGGGTGTGATCCTGGGGTCCCGGGATCGAGTCCTGCATTGGGCTCCCTGCATGGAGCCTGCTTCTCCCTGTGCCTGTGTCTCTGCCTCTCTTTCCCTGTGTCTCATGAAAAAAAAATAAATCTTTTTAAAAAAATTAAAATAACTAACGTTGTAAGTACTTTAAAAAAGATTCCTTGATTTCATTTATATGTTATTTCTATCATTCCCTAGGGATTTTTCTTTTCTTCCCCCCCCCCCCCCAGGGATTTTTCTAAGCATTATTGCTATTCCTTGATTTTTCCCTCTCTTCTATTTTTATACTCCATAATTGTTTTTGCACCACCACTTCAGTATGTGTGACAGAAACATGATGCAAAAGTCACAGAAAGAGGAAGAAACCATTCTCACTAGCAATCATTATCAGATTTCATTAAAAAACCCAATCTCAGAACCTTACTTAGTTGACAGAAATGTCTGGTTTCCAGAGCAGAATATGTGAAGCTAGTTTTAGTTACTCCTTTTCTATGTTTGATCACTAACTCATGCTGCTATCATTTATACCAAGTTTGTCCATGTAATTCATAAACCCTACCTATTATAGGAACCTCAAAGGTAGTGGAGAGGATGTCTCATAGGTCAAAAAGAACTTTAAAGCTATCTGAAAGAATTATTCTCAAATAGTTTGAAAAAAAACTATTTTCAAGTTTTCTCCATTCAACATCAAAGGGATGTTTTCTACTTATGTAGCATGTTTCAACTTACAAAATCTCCATGTAAATTTATTATTACATAGTCTGAGATACCATCAAAAGTATAATTCTGTAACAAATTTGTTATTATTCCATGCTTATTAAATTCCAAAATTATATGATATTAACAATTAAGGGACATAACCAAAAAAACACAATGTTGGAGTCACCCTGCAGTATGTCTTGGTGGAATGGGAAGAGTACTGCATGCAATAATGAATTTAATAAAACTGGAATTGTGTGCTGAACATTATGTTCTTGGCAGGAATTAAGGTGATGCTATCATAAAGAACACCTGCTTCCAGAAATTCAATTGGAAGACTCTATTGCATTATTTTCCTAAGAACAAAAGTGAATGTACATTTTCAATGCTATGTATTATTTGGGGGATTGTTGGGGTGGGAAGGTAGTGTGGGCAGACATTTTTGAAGAATTCAGTATGCTAAACCAGTCTTTATCCTCTAATCACCTTTTCCTTTTTGATCCTGTGAAGAGTAATCATTCTTATGGAACATTACTGTGAGACATAGGGATAGAGATAAAATTAATAATCAATCTACTTCTACTTATCAAAATAGCTTTAATACATAAGGGATCTTTTTTTTTTCGTTAAGTCTTATATGATGTGCTTCAAATCAGGAAATGGCCTTATCAGTGATTATGCAAGGGTCATCAAAATCTGCGAAAATCTCTACAAATAAGAGCTGTTTTGATCATTGCCACTCTCCTAGGACGGTATTGATAGTTGACTACAATTGTTTTCTAAGATCTCATTACTACTAGAATGCAATTTCTTATTCCAGTGTCACACACAGGATGTATCTACTGCATAGCTATAAACATCACAACCGAAAGGAAACTGTAGTACTTATTTTGTCTCGATTAAAATTAAATACTGTGTGGTTAAAATGGAATCTCTTTATATAGCCTGACAATCATGCTAAATTCGTGATCAGAGGTAGCTGACAACATCCACTTATTAAATGCTGCGGTCCTTGCAATTTCAATTATTTTCATAGATCGCCCTCTTGTGGCCACATATGATGCTACTAACAATAATTTTTTTTATATATATACAAGAAATGATTTGAGGATTTATTAATACCATAAAATTCACTTTATAATATTTCAAGATGAAATATCCATGAATATTCTTCAATGTGAATTGTTAGCAGATCTTGATTTCTGAAAATTCAATATTGGCTACAATAAAATTATTCAAGAAATATAGTAAATAAGTGGAGATTTGCCATGGTTATTTATTAATTTTAGACTATGGACATTCAATGATCCATAAAATTAATATAATAATTTCATAAAATGAAATTATCCTGTGATCTTTTTTTTTTAAGATTTTTATTTATTTGAGAGAGAGAGTACAAGCAGGAACCCATCATGGGGGTCAATCTTAGGACCTCGGATCATGCCCTGAGCAGAAGGCAGACACTTAACTGACAGCCACCCAGGTGCCCCTCTAAATATTATCTTTAATATAATTTTTAAGAGAAAGACATTTTAGTATATAATATTAATATCTAAGACTATTATTAGAAAAGTACTACTATTAGAAAATGATTTCATTTTGGTTACCTAACGTATTTATAAGCTGAGCACTTTTATTCTCAAAGACAGCTTAAGAAATCATACAAATACAATCAGATAATGAAGCTGTATTAAAAATGTATTGATAAAAAAATAAAAAATAAACGTATTGATCCTGAGCTATTTACGCTTTCTAAGCCTCAGTTTCCTCATTTGTAAACCCAGACCTTTGAGCCAGGTGATCTTGATCTACATCCATTTTCATTGTGTCCTATTCCCATTAGCAAGAGCTAACTAGGAATGAACAGTTCTGTTGTTTTTCATTTTTGGGTTTTTTTTTTCATCTGATTTCTAGAATGCAATTCAAAATTCTATTAATGCCTCTTTTTTTTTTTTTTGAAGCTGCCTTCTGGTTACATTTGCAAGCTGTAGAGGTAGTTCTTTTTAGAGCAAAAGGACACAGTGACACATGATATTTATAGTCTCCTGTTGTTTTTAGTGCTGGAATAACAAGGAGTGGCTCAGAGCAATAAAAGGGAGGAAAAAGACCACAGGCAGAGAGATGCTAAGCAGGCTTCCTGGGTAAACTAAATTATTTGACCTTTCTACCTCTTCCAGAAGGGATATATGCCAAAAAGAAAGGTAAAACAAGCTCTTGGGTGACCACTACAATAAGAAAGGGACACAAATTGAATCATTAAGTTTTGTAAATGTTTATGTAACACAGATCTGAGTGTGTGTGTGTATATACACACACATATATAGACACATATATATGAAGAGAGAGATTGAATTACAATGTATTGATTACTTAAATACAATGTATATTACACTTAATGAACTTTGATAGTTTGATTTAACTAGATAGCAACTTAAAATCTAGGAGTCATTTAAAATATTTATTTTTAGACGAAAACCCTTTAAGATTAAAAACAACCAGGAGTGCCTGAGTGGCTTAGTCAGTTAAGCATGGGACTCTTGATTTCGGCTCAGGCCATGATTTCAATGTCCTGAGATCAAGCCTGTTAGTCTCCCTAGTCAGCAGGGAGTCTGCTTTTCCCCTCTGGCCTCTGCACTACCCCCAGCTCATGCTCTCCCTCTCTCTCTGTCTCTCTAAAAATAAAATAAAAATAAATCTTTAAAAATAACAGATTAATCTCTACTACATTTTTTAAAAGAATTTGTCACCAAGAGAGAGAATACAAGCAGGGGGAGTAGGAGCAGCAGGCAGACAGAGAGGGAGAAACCGACTCCCTACCAAGCAGGGAACCTGTTGTGGGCTTAATCCCAGGACCCTGGGATCATGACCTGAGCCCAAGGTCGACAATCTACTGAGCTACCCAGACACCCCTTAATCTCTACTACATTTATTCAATAAATCAATGATTAGAGTTTCTAACAGCTGGAAGCTGGAAACTCTCTTAGTTGTTTTTTGTTTGTTGTTTTGGGAGGCCTGTTTTGTTCTGTGGTTGTTTTACATGGACTGGACTTTCCATCTTTAAATATCATCTAGCTCACTCACTCTCTATGCGGTCTCTCTCTCATACAGAGATCTAATTAACGTAAACAGACCAGGAATGTATGTAAAGAGTACACAGAGCTCATAGCACCACCAAAACAAAACAAAACAAAACAAAACAAACAAACAAAAAACCTGAGGCAGTTGGCTTGGAAAGAAAAAAAAAAAATACCCAGAGACTTTGGAGTAACTGGGACCACATGAAACATTAAATTTCACCCAAGACCGGGCAGCCCGGGTGGCTCAGTGGTTTAGCGCCTACCTTCAGCCCAGGGCATGATCCTGGAGACCCGGGATCGAGTCCCACATCCCACGTGGGGCTCCCTGCATGGAGCCTGCTTCTCCCTCTGCCTGTGTCTCTGCCTCTCTCTCTCTCTCTCTCTCTCTCTCTCTGTCTCTCTCTGTCTCTCATGAATAAATAAATAAAATCTTTAAAATTTTTCACCCAAGACCCATCAACTAAACACAGTATTGTCACAGAACAGTGAATCCCATTGACTTAACAGCTTCCACTGGACTCCAGATGTCCCCACTAGGATCTAGATCACTGCAGCCCCAGGAAATAAATGCTGTTTTTGGTGAGCCACAGAAAGGATTTTTGTAGTAAGCAGAATAAAGGTTTCTCAAAGACATCCACTTCCAAACCTCTGAAACCTGTGAATTTGTTGCAAAAGTCTTTAAAGATGGGATTAACTTAAGGATCTTAAGATGGAAAGATTATCCTGGATCACTTGGTGGCCCCAACGGTAACCACAACTGTCCTTAAAGAGGGAAGCAGAATGAAAGGGAGAGAAAGTGATTTGAACACGATACACGACTGGTGTGGAGATAGACGAGGGGGCCATGAGCCACCGAATGCAGGGGACTCTAGAAGCTGGAAGAGACTAGGAGACAGTATCTCCCTTAGAACTGGTCAGAAGGAATAGAACCAACTTGGCTGACACTTGAATTTTAGCTTAATAAAACCAATTTCCAATTTCTGACTTCTAGAAAAGATGATAAATTTGTGTTGGTTTAACTTACTGAATTTGTGCTCATTTCTAACAGTAGCAGCAGGAAACACAATCCCCCTGATAGAGATGCTTCTTTGATCACTAACGCTCATTTACAAAGCTAGTTGGGTACATCAGACTTGCCAGGTCTAGAGAATGCAGTTATTGCCTGACCACCTGAAAGCCTTAAAAAAAGCCAATATTTTTGTAGCTTCTGTAGGGCACTTAGGCTCTGCTTTCCCCTGAGATACTTGGTAAGAGACAAAGTGCAAAAGCAAAAATCAACAAGTGGAAATACATTAATCTAAAAAGCTTCTGTATAGCAAACAAAACAGCCAGCAAAATGGAAAGGGCAAACTATCGAATGGGAAAAAAATATTTGTAAATCACCTATCTGATGAAAGGTTAATATTCAAAAAATAGAAGAAACTCTTATAACTCAAGAGCAAAAAGAAACCCCAAATAATCCAATGTAAAAATGGGCAAAGAACTCAAACTGACATTTTTCTAAAGAAAACATTCAAATGGTCAACAGATACATGAAAAGGTACTCAACATTACTAAGCATCAGGGAAACTCAAATCCACAAAGAGAAATCAACCGAGACCTGTTAGAACGGCTATTATCAAAAAGACAAGAGATAACAAGTGTCAGTGAGGATGGGGAGCAAAGGGGACCTTTGTGCACTGAATGCGAACTGGTACAACCACTATGGAAAACAGTGCAGAACTTGCTCAAAAAATTAAAAATAGAAACTACTAAAAAAAAAATAGAACTACTATATGATCAAGCAATTTAACTTTCTGTATCTGCCAGAAGGGAAATCACTATCTCGAGGAGCCAGCTCCACCCTCATCAAACATCAAATTGTTGTTGTACACCTTAAACTTACATGACGCCATATGTCAAGTTTATCTTAATAAAACTAGGTGGTGGGGAAAAAATACACGGTGACGAATTCTCTAGGCATACAAGAGTTTCAAGTGCTAGGCATCCCAAAGAAAGTGCAAATATCTCCTATTATCATCCTTCATATTATCATTATTCTTTAGACTACATCATCATCAAATCGTTTGTGGAAGCCTGATGTTCTAGGCCTGATAACTTTCTGACCCATTATCTCCATTCTTTTCTAGATCGCTACCTCTAAGAGCTCAAAGCAAAATCATAAAACTTCAGAAATTAAAACTTCTGCTTTAGCTATCAGGGATCAAAGCCAATTCCTACTGTAGCCATAACTATTTTAGATATACATGGCTTTTTTAAAAAAAAAAAAGTATTTTCTATATAAGTCCACCTTTTCTACATAATACTTTCACTTAAAAAATGCTAAAAAAATTTTTAAAAAATAATGCTGCTGTTTGTCACATTGATGAGGGAAAAAAAGGCCAGCTGAGGACAAAGCGGAAGGTGATACCCCGCAAATGCCCCCCCACCCAGGTGGGGTATGTGTCCTAAGCATGTTTATCAATAACTTGCTTCTAGAAGGAAACGTAGATAGTGAAATGTCCTTATTAACCTGCAGCCCAAAAACAGATACATGAAGTAGGAAGACTGTAGTGTTCCTCCAGGAAGCTCCCAACTATCTTAATGTTAATGGTTTATTAGAGGGAAAAACAACCTTAACTTGACAATGGCAAGGCCTCCAGTATCTTGTAGGACCTCCTTAGTATGTGAAAATCCTTTTGAAACTTCCCTTACCTTTACTTCCTTTAACCCCGAAGTATATAATCAGTTGCTCCTCACAATTCCAGGGTAGCAGGCAGCTCTTCCTGCCCACAGGCCCTGTCCTCATGCCTTACTAAAACCACCATTTTGCACCAAAGACGTCTCAAGAATGCTTTCTTGGTCGTAGGCTCCAGACCTCACCCCAGCAAACCTCACCTATATTCCAAAACTACAGCAATATTCTTACAAAAAACATTGCTATGGAAGGGCTGTAGAACTTTTTTTTAACCTGACCTGTACAATTGGACATTGATTTCAATGCTACTAGAAATGTTTACACTAAAATACACATTTCTAGTTATTGTAATGAATATAAATTTGGATTATACTACTGAATTTCAGTGTTGTCTGGCGGAAAAGAAAATGCTCGTTTAAGAGTCAGGATAAATTCTGGACCCTACGTTCACAAGAAAGTTCTCTCTGAGCCCAGTTCCTTTGGCTAAACCTCTACCTCACCTAACTGAAAGGTCTAGCGGTGTGAAAATGAAGGGAAAACAAGTGATAATGTTGCATAAAATTATAAAATAGTTTTTGATAATATGGAGACATAAGGCAAATTTTGAAATTAAGTTTTTCGTTCTTTTTCAAGATTTCTTCTGGTGATAAATACAGAAGATCAAACTCATGAGTTGTTGAACCTTAAATTTGGAGGATACCATCTCAACCAGGTTGCAACATGATTAGCACAACATCTACTATCTAGAGTTTATGCTTCTGTAAATGCTTTCATCCCAATTTCGTTTTACAATGACTCCAAAATATCTGAGCAGTGTAGAGGTGTGTTCAAGGACAAATGGATAGGATTTCTGGTTCTGGCTCTGCCCTGGTCTAACTACAATCTCCAAATAACCTTCTTCATGTGTAAAATTGTGGTAATCATAGTACTTATTGTACAAGTTCATAACAAGATGCAGTAGCATGACATATATCTTCCTGACATGGCACATTATCCAGCACAGGAAAGCTACTCAGCTCACCTTAGTTTTGTTTTTGTTTTTTTTTTTAAGATTTTATTTATTTATTTATTTATTTATTTATTCATGATAAACATAGAGAGAGAGAGGCAGAGACACAAGCAGGCTCCATGCAGGGAGCCCAACACGGGACTCGATCCCAGGACTCCAGGATCACGCCCTGGGCCAAAGGCAGGCGCCAAACCGTTGAGCCACCCAGGGATCCCGGCTCACCTTAGTCTTAATGTTAGTAGTGTTGAGCATAACAAGTCAAGCATGTATTGAGTGTATATTTGTGACCATTATTAGGGACACATACTGTTTTTATTCCATACTTTTCTACTTCTGTAAACCATTAAATGTACAAAAAATAGGTTTTTAAAAACATATTTCTCTTTTATTTTCCTAGTTATATCTTTTATACATGTGTCTTTATATAATGTATTCCATGCAACACAATGTGAACATATTTTTTCATTGAAATTATATATTCTAATATACATTATATATATTCTAATTATACATATTTCTAATTTATACATATTTATATACATTATATATTCTAGTAATATATATTCTAATTATATATATTTCTTCACAATAAATGGCATGCATTCTTATAATCATCTTTTGTAATATGCTTTTATTTTTTTTTAAGTTTTTATTTATTTATTCATGAGAGACACAGAGAGTGAGGCAGAGACACAGGCAGAGGGAGAAGCAGGCTCCATGCAGGAAGCCCGATGTGGGACTGGATCCTGGAACTCCAGGATCATGCCCCAAGCCAAAGGCAGATGTTCAACTGCTAAACCACCCACGTGTCCCGTAATGTGTTTCTACATAGTGCTAAAGTAGATTTTTTTTTGTCAAAATACAACTCTCTAAAGTGTTCATTAACAGGAAATACAGAAGTGGGAAACTGATTTGTATTTTCTAATTCCAAGTAATTTGCATTCCATGAAATGCTCTCAATATAAAAGCAAAGTAATCAACTACTCCATAAACTGCAGTCGTCCACTTTTTTTGTCTTCATTGCAAAAATCACAAATAACCTACAAAGTCATTCTACAATATATTTGGCAATGCAAACTTTTCACCCTATCAGATAAAATTATCTCATTCCTCTTAAAGATCACCCTTACATCATTTGAAAAACATATAATGAATCCCACTATGTATATGCATGTGTATAAATATGTCTCTCTCTATATATATACATACACACACACACACAAAAAAACCCTGGGTATATATTGTACTAAAACTGTTAGAAATACAAAGGTAGTGGTGCACCTGGGTGGCTCGGTCAGTTAAGCTTCCAACTCTTGATTTCGGCTCAGATTATGATCTCAGGGTCATTAGATTGAGCCCTGAGTTGGCTTCGCACTGGGCATGAGTCTGCTTAAGATTCTCTCTTTCCCTCTCCCTCTGTAGACATTTTCCTCCCTCCCTTACCTCAGTTGGGTTCTCTCTCTCTCTCTAAAAACAAAACAAAACAAAACAAAACAAAACAATAAAACAAAAACCAAAGGTAGTTAACAAAGAGATCCAGGCAATAAAAAAATAAGATAGTCTGATGGCAACACCACATCTTTGCTACTTCATTCTTGCTCTCTTTGCATTTCTGATTTCCTCGTTTTATCATTAGCTTTCTTTAACTGGTGATAGAAATTACATAAATTTACATTTTCAGCTGCTCTAGGAATAAGAAAGGAAGTGTGCGAGCTGCAAATACAGTCCTTTTTAGTCTCTGAGCCAAAGGAAAGTCAGCCAGGATGTGTATGAATAGTCCCATCTTTACAGCAGAGGCTAGGAGGGCCTGTGTCCTGAGGCTTCAATGGCCCTCACTTGCTCTGAACTCTTCTTGGGCCCTGGGCCCTGGGTTCTGGCCAACTGACAGGGTCTCTAATAAAGCTGTTGGCACCGTGATTTTCAGTGGCACTGGAGACCTAACTGGACTCTCAGCTTCTGCCTGAGTAGGAAACGTAATAATGGCTCACACTGCACAGAACACTCTGTAAGTACCAAATTTACTGGCTTTATTACATTTCATATTCATGGCAGCTCTTTGGAGGTAGCAATGATATTAATGAGAAAAACTGCGTCTTGCAGAGGTTAAAAAATGTGATCATTTTCACATATCTAGTAAGTGATGAATGTGGTAATTGTTGGGCTCCACAAACAGTGTTGCTATTGATATTATAATGCTTCTGCCTTAATGGAACTATAGGAAAAGAAAACACTTTCCAGATTATACTCTTGAAGCACACCTGTGATTTCTTGTTTGTTTGTTTTTTTAAAGACTTTATTTATTTATTCATGGGAGACACGGAGAGAGAGAGAGAGAGAGAGGCAGAGACACAGGCAGCGGGAGAAGCAGGCTTGATGTGGGACTCGATCCCAGGACCCTGGGATCATGACCTGAGCCAAAGGCAGATGCTCAACCACTGAGCCACCCAAGTGCCCCATCATTTCTCTTTCTTGTGCAAAATATAAGAGAATAATCTGTAGAAAGCCTTGAGATAATTAGAAAGAAAAAAAAGTTTATTTTTGCTTAGGAAATATTTAATAAGCCAGACCTTGGAGTCCTATACTCGGTCCTGCATTAGATACTGGAGATTTAGGGATAAATTTCTCATTGCCACCACTTAGTTTCTGACAACCTTGCGGAGAAGAGATCTGCAAACAACTCTAATATAATGCTGTTGTGGGAAACAAAGGCAGAAGGAAATGTAGATAAAATTAAAGGTGCTTATGACCTGCAGCCCATTGACAAATACTGAGGCAAGTAGAGGATAACTAATTCCTCTCAGGAAGCTCCCAATGGTCTTTTTTTTTTTTAAATAATAAATTTATTTTTTATTGGTGTTCAATTTGCCAACATACAGAATAACACCCAGTGCTCATCCCATCAAGTGCCCCCCTCAGTGCCCGTCACCCATTCACCCCCACCCCTGCCCTCCTCCCCTTCCACCACCCCTAGTTCATTTCCCAGAGTTAGGAGTCTTCATGTTCTGTCTCCCTTTCTGATATTTCCTACCCATTTCTTCTCCCTTCCCTTCTATTCCCTTTCACTATTATTTATATTTCCCAAATGAATGAGACCATATAATGTTTGTCCTTCTCCAATTGACTTACTTCACTCAGCATAATACCCTCCAGTTCCATCCATGTTGAAGCAAATGGTGGGTATTTGTCGTTTCTAATGGCTGAGGAATATTCCATTGTACACATAAACCACATCTTCTTTATCCATTCATCTTTCGATGGACACCGAGGCTCCTTCCACAGTTTGGCTACTGTGGACATTGCTGCTATAAACAGTGCAGTGGGGTGCAGGTGTCCCGGCGTTTCATTGCATCTGTATCTTTGGGGTAAATCCCCAGCAGTGCAATTGCTGGGTTGTAGGGCAGGTCTATTTTTAACTCTTTGAGGAACCTCCACACAGTTTTCCAGAGTGACTTAATGTGAATATCTCCTTAGAGGGAAAACAACTTTGATTTGACAATAGCCAGGCCTCAAGTTTCTCTTCTTTAGCATATGAAAATCTTGTGAAACTTCCCTTACCTTAACTTCCCTCAACCCCAAAGTGTATACTCAGATGTTCCTCACAACCCCGGGGCAGCAGCTCTTTCTGCCCATGGGTCCTGTGCCTTTGCTTTAATAAAATGACATCAGTGTGACGCAGACGCAGGATCTTCTGGAGATCACCTGGGAACTCAGATAAGAGAACTAGTGACGTAGTCATGGTTAGGTTGTTGTAGTTGCCTTTTTTTTTTTTTTTTTTTTTTTTGCTGGACAGTGAAACAATAACAAAACTAGAGAGATTTCCTAGAGGAAGTGGCTTTTAAATTATTTCTTGAAAGCTAAAAAGTAGCCTGCTAGTAGAGGAGGGTACTGTACATATGGGAATAGATCATTCGAGGCAAGAGGAATTTCATGAGCAAAGGAAAACTATCTTAATAAACTGAGGTTCAAACACTTACATGGATAAAAACTGTAAAATTAGACATATGAAGATAATGAGACAATAGAAACCAAAAAAAAAAACCCCAATATAGAAAAGTATCAAAGTAGCCATAATTCCTCTAAGATAATATCTAAGGTAATTTGACTTTTGTTGGGAGGGCTGAGGGGGGTAATAGAAAGGCCCTTTACATTTTTATTAGGAGCTCGAGAATATATGTCAAAAATGAGAAGACCAGGTACTTAAAACACTGCCAGACTCTTTGGCGAAGGTAGGAGGTCAAAAAAATAAAAATTTAAAATATTAAAAAATCTATTTAAGGGTACTCTCTGTGATCAGATGGTTTTCACCTTGGAATGGCTTGGAATATAAGGAAAATGTCCCATTTTCTTCCAGTAAAGCAGTTTTTGCGCCTTGCCACACCAAATATGGTTTCCAAATAAAAGTTGAAGCTTCTTTCATTTCTACAAATGTCTCTAACCTTTACAATAGTGGGTTTTGTTCTCACAGGCTGCTCCGTATAAATTGTTGGTTCCGAGGTTGGCATCTTTTTGTGGCATGCAATATGAATTTTATAGCTATGGGTTAAAAACTGTGGACAAGGCAAGAAGTCTCCATTCTTTCTTTAAATGTTCCTGCTGTAACAATGAATCCCATTTTTCATAAAACCAGAATGACTTCTGTAAGCTTGTTTTATGGAATGAACAAAGTGCTTAAGTTTTTTGTTTTGTATTCTTTAAACAGCATTATTTCTGGCCTTCAGATGAATTGATGAAGTGACCCAATCCAATTATAACTTTGTTGTTCCCCAGATCTGTTACTAACTTCCTGAAATTGAGTCATTTTCTTGTCTTACACATTAATTCTCTGCGGTTAAAACCAATCCTTGCCCCAGAGGATTTTGCGTTGCCCTCTTGTGGTGAAAAGGGGAGCGTTTTTCCTTGAAAGAATACACTGCACATTATAATTTTCAGACACATTACTTGTCATCATAATTGCTTTTGAGAACCACACTAGACAGCGTAATAATTTTTGTTTCAACCATGAAACAGATTTTGAAAATTTAAGAGGAGAAGGAAAATATTTCTGCCCCTTTCATGTTTCTTCTTTCCTGATGTTCTAAGTAGCCCACTGTTATTTTCTTCCTCTTTAGAGAACAGCCTTTTAGAGTCGGTCTGTGGATGTCAAATTCTCTTTTCTGCTCTCATCTGAGAATGTCCTGACTGTTCTCTACATTTTTAAGGGATACTTTCACTGGATAGGGACAAGATTCTGGGTTCACAGTTTTCTTTCAGCTCTTAAAAAAATACTGTATCACTTTCTTCTTATGTAGCCAAGGTTTATGAAATTCTACTCTCATTCATATTGGTTTTCTCTACCACATAATGTGCCATTTCTGTCTGTTTACTTTCTAGATTTTTTCTCTGTCCTTTTTTTCAGAAATTTAGCATGATGCGTCCTGGTGTAGATGTTTGTAACTATCTTATTTGGGGTTTACTCAAAAATGATAATTTTTCATTATTTCTTAGAATATTTTTCAGCTCCCCTTTTTTCTCCTTTCCTTCTTGGACTCTGTTGACATGAATGGAGATTTTGTTTTAGTTCTACACGTCTGTGAGACTGTTTCTCAGTTAGTTTACTGTTTTTCAGAACAGATCATCCTTTTTTTTTTCTTGAAATTTAGTGAATTTTTTCCCTCTGCCTTCTTCATTCTACTGTTGAGCTCAGCCACTGTACTTTTATTTTTGGTATTGTACTTTTTGGTTTAAAATTTCCATTTGATTCCCTTTATATCTTCCATCATTTTACCAATACTTTGTATTCCTTAGCCAGGACTGTATTTTTTGTTTCAAGCATGTTTATCATTACTCACTAAAGCATTTTAACGAAGGCTGTTTTAAAAATCTTCATCATGATGTTCATTGCAGCAATGTCCACAATAGCCAAACTGTGGAAGGAGCAGAGATGCTCTTCAACAGATAAAGGGATAAAGAAGATGTGGTATGTATGTACACGTGCGCGCGCACACACACACACACACACACACACACACACACACACTGGAATATTACTCAGCCATCAGAAAGGATGAATACCCACCATTTACAGTGACATGGATGGAAATAGAAGGTGTTATGCTAAGTGAAATAAGTCAATCAGAGAAAGACAGTTATCATATGGTTTCACTCATATGTGGAATATAAGAAATAGTGCAAGGGGCCATACGGGAAGGAAGAGAAACTGAATGGGGAAAAATTAGAGAGAAAGATTGAGAGACTCTTAAATCTGGGTGATGGTCATTAAGGAGGGCACGTGATGTAATGAGCACTGGGTGTTATACTACATGTTGGCAAATTGAATTTAAATTTAAAAAAATTCCTCATCACATAATTCTAACTGTTGTGTCATCTCAGGATTAACATCTGTTGAAACCTGGACATTTTGGGTATTACATTATGATTCTTGGATCTTATATAAAAATTACGTTTTGGCATGCTTCCACTGACTACCCCAATACTTGTGTAAGGGAGGTGCTGTCTCATTACTTCCACGGAACAGTAAAAGTCCAGGTCCTCCATCAATTTCTATTGCCATTCTTAATGGCTTAAAGAATCATAGGAAATTCATTCAGCAACCTGTTTTTCCAGGTTTTCAGTCTCCCCCCCTCCAGTAGTTCCTCGCTGACATGCATGCAGATAGCTATATCTGATCTTGTCCTCACCATCAATGACAATGTGATCTTCTAAAGCTCCGCTTCAGGATTCCAGTCGTTTGGCTAGTATCTCCCATGTTCCAACTTCCTTCCTTTGATACTCCTTTGCAGCTATGCTGCAATCAGATTTTCATAATACAGAAAAATGTGGTGTCAAATTTATAGAATAATTTGAGAGTGAAACAGCGTATAAGGAATCTAAGAAAGAGGCGGTTGCAGAGGTCCATTTGTGAGGCAGCAGTGATTTAGACCAGGGCTGTGACACCATAATGAAAGAGAAATGTTTGGTTTGAGATGTATTTTGAAGATGAAATTAATGGAAATTGCCAATGAAAGAGTTGTTCAGAAAAAAAGAAAGATTCAAAAGAATGATATCCAAGTTCTGAACTGGAGCGTCTGACTTGGTAAAAGAACTATTTGGTAAAATATAGAATACAGGAGAAAAACATGAAGGTAAGACTGGATTTGTACTTGAGGTGCTTATCTGACATTCAAGTTATAATGTGGATCTAGAGCTCAGGAAAAACCTAATAAATAAAAGAAGTATCTAGGCGATAGAAGATAAATTTATCCTTACAATGGTGACTAATTTTTATAGCTATACTTGGAATCATGAGTTTAGATTTAGATAGCCATGATTTTATGGAGAGAAGGGAAATCCTGAGGATGGATCTTGAAGCAATGTTTGTTCAACTGATTGTATCCACGTAAGACCTATGTAGTATGATAATAATTTTATAAATTTGGAGTCTCTATACAAGAATTTCTTACAGCTCCATTTTTAATATAGCAAAAGGGAGACAGCAATCCTAGCTTTTCCTTTTTTTTCTTTTAAATTTTCTTCCTGACTTCTATATACTTAGGACTCTCTTTCCTGTATTTCTTCTTTATTTTTTTGTCACTTTTCTCTCCTTTGAGGGAAGTACTTATAATTAAGGGATTTGTCAAAGCCCTTAGTGTGTCAAATATGAAAGCCAAAAATTTGTTCATCATTCACTGTCTTACCAAAAATAAATAAATAAATAAATAAATAAATAAATAAATAAATAAAACAAAACTACAAAAGCAATAACAACTACCAGATGAGTAGTGTAGGAGTATGCTTGACTGGTATTGATTTCCCCCCACTTTTTTTCTCTTAAAACATGTCCCTCTGGATCAAATTTCCAAATACCACCTACGACAAAAACAACATTCAGCATATCTCTGACAAAAGAAAATAGAAAATACAATAGAATATTCACTCCTAAGCCTTGAAATATCCCCAAAATATCAAAATACCACCTACAGCCTAGAAAAATAAACTACAACCACCCACATCCCCTCCCACCTCCAGCATGACTCAAACACACACGTTCCCCTTAACCACATTTACAAAGAATATCTATTCAGTTGAAAAAATTAGTTTTCCTAAAGTCAGCAATAAAATATATTATGCAGTCATAATAGGTTCTATCAGTGCTGAAATGTCTTATTTTATTTTATTTGGGGGTAGGGGGATTTAAACTAAGGTAAAATACATGTTTCATGCAAAGGCTATAAAAGTTTTATTAATTAATAAATAAGAACATCCATCCTATGATATATTTTAATTAAATATCTATTGAATAGGACTGAACAATGCTACAGTATTTCACGGAAGAGTTCACACTAAGATTATAATTCTAAATTATACAATGGACACCAAAATTGTTGGTCTGGACAATGATCCGCCCTGTGGTGAGCCATTAATAAAATAAATACATGATTACTTTTGAAGAAACCAAAGGTTCCATTTTTCCTATACCAGAGACACCACTTATTACCACTTGTATTTGGCAGTGCTAAATTTATACTTCACTATCAGGAAGAACTATCAAGGATTTTTGTTTTATTTTGTTTAATTTGAGTCTGGGGAAACTTACTTATGATTGGTCATACTCAAATCTGAACATGATTATATATAAATACATATGATTACATATGTTTAATGCTTATCATCTATGAAGTATTATAAAATTTTGGAATCTCATTATGTTATGCATCTTGCATTTCTTTTTATTCAATTAAAATATTTCCTGAGCTGTTATTATTCGCCTACAATAGAGGCTGAGGTCATTAAGCATGGAAAGCAGACTTCTATGAATAAGTCTTTGCAGAGGAACAGGATCTAAGAGTTGGTAACAATGGTACATGACTGAAAACAGGATGAGCAAAACATTAGAGCCAGAAAGTAAACAACAACGAAACACCATCTTATCTTATATATTCGATCAAATAGGCCAAACTAATCATACTCTAATCTTCTAAATTCCTAAATACTTAGTTTTGGCTGCATGCTCTTTTCTTTGCACAGATTTTTGCTCCAGATTTCCTCCATTCCCTGGTTTCAACTACCATCTCTATGTGGGTATCTCTATCTCTGATTTCTATCTGAAGCTCCAGTTCAAAATGTTCAGGGCTCCAGCATCTTCTTCCATTGACAATGCAGTCAAACTTTGTTCCAAACAGAAATACGTTCGACTGATTTCCTCCTGAAATGTGTTTTTGTTGTAATCAGGATACCACTACCAAGAAAATATGAATTCTATAATCATTAAATCAGTGACATTTTTGAGCCCATACTATATCAAGCATACAATCTTGTATTTTACTTGCATGATTTCATTTAATCCTCCCAATCACCTGAGGTAGCTATTATCATATTCAGTTTTCTTCAAATGAAGAAAGAGATGATAGCTTAAAGAGATTAAATGATATGCCTAAAGCCAGTTTTTAGGTAAGGGAGGGAGTTGGTGGTAAAATTGAATGGACTTTTAATCTAGGTGAACCTTACTACAAATCTTTAACCACAATAATTATATTGCTTCTCATTAACTGAGTCACTTAGTTCAAATAATTTAACATGACTTTTCTACTTTCTACATTTCTTTGTCTGATTCCAAAACCCATTGATTATCTCACAGTGTGTACCATTTTCATTTCCATGGCTACAATTCTGGTTGTGGTAGGTTACAAAAGTGACCATAATTATTTGCAGATCTACCTATTAATAAGAGGAGTCCAGTTACTACTCCTTGAACCTGGACTAGCTTGTAATTTACTGTGGAGGATAGAATGCTCTAGAAATGAAGTTGTGTTGAGTTCTGAATCAGAGCCTCAAGAGACTTTTCATGCTGCTGCCTTCCTTCTTGAGACATCCATCACTGCTACCTACTAAACATATCTGGCCCAGCAGGAGGATGAGAGAACACACAAGATGAGCCATACCAGCTGAGCCATCTTAAACCAGCCAGGTTCCTTAATCTGACAACTGACTATAGTCATGTGAACAGGCCTGCCAAGCTCGCCTGAGCATAACCCACACCCCAAACTGCCACTCCCATTTATTTGTAGGCTAAATAAATGACTACTGTTTTAAATCACCATTAGGGAGTCTGGGATGCATCAAAATGTAGCCTGTTCACTTATGAAAACTCTGCTCTAGTCAAGCTGGCCTACTTACTATTTATTCCCCTACTTTTATACTTGCATACTGTATTTCCCATCATGTTCATATCATTTTCTTGTAATGATGTCTTACTGATTAAATTCATTGGCATATTTTACCCTCTTATTATATTATTGCAGTCACCTCAGGCTTGCTATTTCATACACACACACACACACACACACAATTTTATGACAAACCTGTTATAAGACTAACATAAAAATTGCTTATATAGCTAAGTTAAAGAAATACCAGAAAAAGGTGAAAAGTAGAATATTAGCTCTAGTTATAGAACAATTTCTATACTGAATTATATAAGATTTTAAGTAAGTTATTTTATTTTTCTGGCCTTAGTTTTCATATTCATACAATACTTATAGCCCTCTAATCCTTCTATTTGCTCCAAGATTTTCCTGGGGATGTAATAATGATAATGCTAATAAAAACTGCAAACATATTCAGAAACATCTATGTGCCAGACATTGTACTAAGGATTTTATATACATTCATTTAATTCTTGCAACATACATATCCAAATTATTTAAATTATCATTATACAAATACAATAAGCTATCATTCAAATACTCTACTCAGGTTGGCTTAAAGAGCAAAAGGATTATTATTTGAAATTTACTTAACATAATTTATTGTCACATATCATCTCTCTGAAGGATTAGTTTCCAATAAATATGCCATAAAGAAGAATTTTGAAAACTGAAATGTAAACATCGAAGACCCCGAAACCAATATATACTTTCAAAGACTCTTGTTCTAAAGCTTCTGTAAATTACCCTATACAGTGACTTCTGGAAATCATGCATAGTTCAATAAATGTATGCAATCTGATTCTTCAGATTAATGCTTTGTTATATGCAACAAATTAAGAATGAAAATAGTTACAAATAGATTTGAATTGCATTTGATTATAAGGAATAGAGAGATAAATATTGCTAAAGCCCAACACTCTAGGCAAGGCTCTTGGAGAAAAGATGAGGACAAGTTGGATGATGTGGTAAGATGGGTTCTGAGAATGAATAACTGTATTGGGAGTCGTCTGAATATAGATTACCAGAAGCAAGACTCAAGTCTAACTAACCCTTTCTAGTTCACTGTTGTTATTGTATACGAAAAATATATTTACAAATAAATTATATTTATCACCCAAAATTAGAGAAATAAGAACCAAAGAATAGAATCAGGATTCATTAAGATTCCAACAAACTGGAAGAATCAAAGACAGATTGCTTAACCTCATTAGAAATATTTGCCTAACTCACACAAGTTACAATAGGGCAAAACCTGGCTTAACAAAATTTTTTCAATAATAACAATTAAACAATATCAAAAACAATTATAACAATTAAACAATAACAAAAAACTCCCCATTTTATTCTTCTGCAATTTCAACATGAAAGAATGATTATGATTATGACTTGATATCAAAAAGTAGTAAGGTAATTTGAAGTTCTAAAGAATAAGACCACCCTTTGAGTTTGTTAAGATGGAAATCTATGTTTGCTTTTTATACTTGTGGGAAGAACTAATTTCTAATTCTGGGTTCCTCTTTGTAAGAATATCAGTACGCTTTAGTCCAACCTTTGAAAGTAAGCTGAGATGAAGCAATGTCAAATGTAGAAATTTTAAAAGAACCTTCAATACTTTAATACATAAAAATGTTCAGTTTTTTCAAATTAAGTTTCATAAAACAATAGATGCACTATATGCTGTTAAAAAGAAATATGCACCACAGAAAGGTTCTAGAAAAATTATAATTATTTTTAAGCAATGATAATATATTATATATTATGCATGGTTTTATTATGACACATTCAGTCATGTTAAATAAACCATTCTCAATAGAGATCAACAAAGCATTACTATATTCTAATTTCTGCTAATTGACCAAAACCATTCAGGCAAACAGCAATGATGCTTCCATGAACATATCTACCCCATCACTGGTTATACCTAGTGCACACCCTAAATATATTCCCTCAATTTTGGTTTCCTTATTTTTAAAGCAAGGCTTTTTTGGATTAGATCATTTGTAATAGACTCTTATAACAATATTTATTATTTTATGCTAAAAATTAGTTCCAGAAGAACATTTATATGAAAAGAATAGTTAGCAGTTACAATTTCGCAGATTTTTATTGATTCATAGAGTATGAAAAAAAATGACATATGACTACACAATAAAAATATGGAATCCCTGGGTAGCTCAGGGGGTTAGCATCTGCCTTGGGGCCGGGGCGTGATCCCAGACTCCCAGGATCGAGTCCCACGTCGGGCTCCCTGAGAGGAGCCTGCTTCTCCCTCTGCCCGTGTCTCTGCCTCTCTCTCCCTGTGTCTCTCATGAATAAATAAATAAAATCTTTAAAATAAATAAATAAATAAATAAATAAATAAATAAATAAATAAAAATTAATATTCTATTCTCTCTTGCTATCTTGTAATCTTCCTTAGGAAAAAGTATGATGTTTTCTTTTTTACACTAATAATTTAGTATAGTATAAATTACAGGTATTTTAAAAATGAGTTATTCCTTTGCTATTTGTCTTCCATTTCATATAAATATATATTTCCACAAGGTGGTGCTCTTTATTTAAAAATTTCAATAGAAGGCAGTTTTTTATTTGCATAGTGCTCAAAGACATGATTCAGGCTTCAGCATATTATGAATGATCAAATGAGCCATGAAAATGCATGCATTACTTAAAATTTATGTTCACTGATCATACCATTTCATTTATTGGATTAAAGTTAGATTTTTATTTAAAAAATGCTAAGTATACAAGTAAGTTTCAGTAGCAATTCACTTACTGAAAATGTAGAGGTCTTAAAAATTCATAGTTAGAATCTGAATAGGAAAATGCAGTCTATTTAGAAGCAAAAACATCAAAGGACAGAAGGAAGAAGATAAGTTTGTTTGGAATTGATGTACTTCTCTGGAAATAGAGGAAAACTAGAATATAGCATGGAAACACTATCTAGAAAGACTTTAATATTAAGCTAAGTATGGAGTAGTCACATACTAAGCCATTATTTATATTAGCTTGAATTTAGGTAGTGGGGACAGAGAGAAAAAAGCCAGAGAGAGAGAGAGAGAGAGAGAGAGAGAGAGAGAGAGAAAAGATATGTAGAAAAAAACTTAATAATGATAGTGATTTATTCACCATTTCTTTCAGAGATTGTATTTGTTAAGTATGAGGCAGAAAGTTTGAATCTGTTATTTCTTCAGTGCCCTTGGTTCCCTCAATTCTCTCAGAGTACTACATCTCACCTTCCTGAGGACCATTCTAGTGTTCAAATGTTATATTATTTGTTCATATCACTCCTCAAGGAAACCAGAGTTTATCTAGTAACCAGTCAAAAGGAGAATAATAGATTTCAATACTGGAAAAAAAAATAATTATATGAGAAGTTCTACTTCCATTTAGGATACAGAAAGTTATTAAGAGAACATTGTTCCCATGTAAACAATGAGGAATAACCAGGTGATCCGAAAATTGTATTTTTTTTTTCTTTAACAATCAGAAAGGTGAGGATACCAGGCATCCAGATGAGCCAAATTTCCAAGGTTGACAAGCCCATCTAAAGAAAACAGGATACACAAAATGTCTAATTATTGGCAGAACATGGGAGACAAATAAAAGTAGCTATAAAAGTAAGTGAGAAGAAGTAAACTCACATTTTAACAAATTCTTAAAAGCCTAGTGTGGGCTCTCATGAGAGATCAGAATCCTGGGAGCTCCATGCCCAAGGGGAGTCAGCACCTGTCAACTACCAGCCCTTTAACAAGATGAGCTCAGCTGCTGCTTGGGGACAGGCATGAAAAAAGAAAAAGATATCTGCCCCTGGCAGTAAAGCGAGAACCTTTGTAACATCCAACGACTGATCTTGTTTTAATTTTTTTTTAAAAAAAGGCATCTGTCTATAGGAAATAGAAAGTCCCAAGCAAAGGTTGACTCTCACTAGGGAAAGAACATGAAACCCTCTCACTCACTGTTCACAGGCCAAAGGCAACTGCCACTGGGAGAAGTATAGAATCCTCCCCGCCCCCGCCCCCCCAACCAGCATTGACACTAAGGAAAAGCTTCAATCCCAGGAATGTGCAATAATGTAAAGAAGAGGGCTATAGCTGTGGGAAAGGCAAGAAACTGGCTTGTGGAAACACCTACTGAATCAAGGGAGTCAGCGACCTTGGAGGTGGTATGAAAAATTCCCAGTCAGGAAGGGGCAGGAAAATGGAGAAAATGGAACCCAGTTCTCAGGCTTGGTGTACAGAGTCGGCTTCAGACCAAGACTTGAGGAGAACTGTGAAGTTCCAGTCCCCTCTTCAATGGTTCCTACCATGAGCCTGCAATGAGTAATGGGCAACTGCAATCTTTTGCTAAAGAAGATGCTAGAATGCAGAGCTTTCTCTCCATCCACCTTGTAGGACAGGCATATAGTGTTTTCCAGAGGTTGAGGGTGGAACAGAAACACTTTAACAGATCATTTGACATTCCAAAACTTGGATAAAATATAATATAGGTTCAGTTCAAAAACAGGAGACTTTTAAGCCTGTGTTGCAATGAAACAAATGAAGTTTGACTACCTATTGACTCAAATCCCACATCAATGGCTTGATAAGGAAGCATAACAATTTATGGACATAAATATATTTACCTCAGCTTGTTTTCATTTTCACATGTTTGTTATTCAATCAGTAATTAATTGCAAGGCATACAAAAGGGGGAAAAAAAGTTTGATGGAACCAGACACAGAAATCCAAGTTGTTCAAACACTGGAACTTTCATTTAGAAACTTTAAAATAACAATGACTGATATATTGTTAAATCCAGTTTTTAAAAAGTGGATATTATATACAAAGTAAGAAACTTCAGCATAAACAGAGAAGTCATAATAAAAGAAACCAATGGAAATGCCAGCATTAGACAGTATGCTCAATATCATTACTTATCAAGAAATGAAAACTAAAACTCTAATAAGACACTGTGATATATTCATTAGAGTGACAAAAATAAAAAGGATTGACAATACCAAGTGTTGGTGAGAAGGTTGGAACAATTAGAATTCTCATACATTGTGTTGATGTTGCAAAATGCTAAGCTACTTTGGCAAACAGCTTGCCAGTTTCTTATAAAATTAAAGATCACTTATTAGACAATCTAGAAATCCCACTTGTAGGTATCTTCTCAAAACAGATTAATACGCATTTGAATATTCATAGCAGGTTTCTTCATAATAGTGGGAAACTAGAGAAGTCCCTAACATATATCAGTTGACAACTGTATAAACAAACTGTGGTGTAACTATACAGTGGGATACTACTTAGTAATAACAATGAATATACTATTGATACAGGCAAAATTACGTAATAATTTCAAAGCTGTCATGCTAACTGAAAGTAGCCATACTATATGATTCCATTTATGTGAAATTCCAGAAATATCAAAATTATCCTCACAGACAGCAGATCAACGTCTGCCACAGTGCGCGTATTAGGGTTTTGACTACCAAGGGACATAGGGAAAATTTTAGGGTAACAAGAATGTTCTGTATCTTGATTGTGGTCATGATTAAAAATTGATCACATTGTATACTTTGAAAATGTGAATTTTATTATTTAAATATTACACCCAAATAATTTTTAAATAAATGTATTGGATGCGTTGGCTGTAGTGTGTTATCAGTTTTTACCAAGGCTTCTTCCTAAGGAATTTTCAAAACTAATTTTACATTTTTTTCTTTTTTTCTTTTCTTTTCTTTTCTTTTCTTTTCTTTTCTTTTCTTTCTTTTCTTTTCTCTTTCTTTTTCTTTCTTCTTTCTTTTCTTTCTTTCTTTCTTTCCCTTCCTTCCGTCCTTCCTTCCTTTGTTTTTCTTTCTTTCTCCTCCCCTCCTTCCCTCCCTCTTTACCTTCCTTCCTTTTCTTTCTCCCTTTCCTTTCTTCCTTCTTTCTTTTCTTGTCTTCTGGATCTTAGAACTCCCAATGCATAAGAAGCAAAATCCACCTAAGTACAGGATTATAATCTATAGTCAACAGGAATTAGTAAAAGTTCTTGAACAGGAGAAGGAAATCAAATATATAATTTAGAAAGGTAAAACAAGACTTCATAATCAAGAATGATTGGTAAGGAGAAGGGAAGGGCACAAGTTAAGAAACTCCTATAATATTCCTTACATAACTTTTTTTTCTCTTTAATTGCAAGGGGTAGATTAGAGATCAAAAGAGAATTTAAGTCTGGAGTCAGAGATTTTAGATTTAACTGTCTATAGTGAAAGCTATGATATTTCTTAACCACTGTAAAAGTGTAATTATATACAGAGAGACGCATATGACCAAGGACTGAATTTTAGGGCATGCTCACTTGGTTGCAGTATGAGAAAGAAGAGGAGTCTTTCAAGGCAGGGCCAGAGCAATATCAGATGCTACAGAGAGAGCAAGGGAAATGAAGAATGAAATTAGATCAGTGGATTCAATTACTACAGCTCCAAATATAATTTTCAAACATTCTGTTATAGTTTGGGAATAGAAATAATTTCATAGAAAATGAAAGAGAGAATGTGTTTGAGAAATTATAGCAGGAGGTGTAATTTTGTAGTTTGAATCTGGTTGTATGTATAGAAGAGATATAGACCCAAACTAGAGAGGACAGTATCATCTTATAGAAGAGTTTTAAGCACAGGTGCTATTTGAAAGTAGAGAAAGAGGGGTCAGCAGAAAGGAAGAGATTCCTGGAAGAAAAAGAACTATCTGAAGGCTAAAGGTCTCTAGGGTGCTGAAAGAGAAAGGAGAGGGATACTATAGGTGAAAAATATGAGAGATGGGAAAAAAGTAAGATGGAAAGTAGAAAAGATTTATTCTTGCTTCAGGGGAAGTCTATACATTTTTTCAAAAAACTTTACTGTTAAAAGAGTTCAAGACCAGTATATTGGTGTTACACATACATGAGCAGAACTTTAAAATGCTGTTGCTTTTTTTTCTTCATTTTCATTACTACCTCTCTCCTTCCTGTCAAGATCAGCTTCCAAGGTGAGTCAAAACTGTGTTGCTTTAATGGTGTTATGACTGAAGGCTACAAAAACTCAGAATCTTAATTACATTTACTAAAGGATTATCACAAGTCTTCACATAACAGTGCATCTGTGAAATGCAGGTTTAATTTTACATATGAGAAAACTGATGCTCTGTGAGAATATGTAGCTTGAGAAAAATCAAAGTGCTTATTAAAGTGATAAAATTGGGATTAAACCTTAGGGTCCTTTATTACAACTAATTTAACCATGGTATAATAAACATTTTCTTTTGTTCTTTCCCTCAGTGAAACTAGAATCTATTATTGTCTTCTGAATGATAGTATTCCCTTGTGATTAATTCTAAAGAGGAGTTACCACAGTACAGTTTTGACATCCATCAAAAAAAGCCAGTTCCATTTCTGGCAAGATAGGATCATGGACAAGTTTGCTTTTTGTTTTTTTTTTTTGTTTTGTTTTTTGGTTTTTTTTTTTTTTTTTGCTTTATTTTGTTCGTTTTTGTCTTTCTGAGATTCCTTTATTTTTAAGTAAAGGTATACTTCTAGACAGTTTGTAAGGCCCATTTCAGGTATATATCCCTAAGAGTCCAAAACTGGATTAATTGCTCAGCCATAGATGTGAACAAAGCTTTAGATTGGCTTTGGGTTTATATCCTCCTTTATGCACCACTTGGCTTTCATATATAGACACTTTTTTTTCCAAGTCATATCATTTCATCTGGTTATGAAATTAAGAAGAGAATGGATTGAGGTTTATTGCTCACAGAACCTCTCAAGAGCAAAAAATTGTGGTCTTACAAAACTGTCATTGGAAATTTGCTTCAGAATTCCATTTCTATAATGTATTCCTGGGGAAAATTTTTTTCAAGATGTTGGACAAAACGTCTTGAACTCTAAATCATTTGACTCGTAAATCCCTTTATATAAAAATAAATGTTATATATACCCTACTATAGTGAGGCAATAGAACTTGGCTCTCCATGTACATCTCTCTTCTTCTATAACATAACACTCATAAGTCTTTGATCAGGAAGTTCCTTATATAATGTCCTATACTGCATACTTTTCCTCTAAATTGCTTCAATATTGTCTTGGACTTCTCTCTCCTCTCTACACTCTTTGTCTAAATGATCTTAACTATTCTCATACCTTTAAATAATATTTACAAACCCTCATCCCTGAAATTTAAATCTCAATCCATATAAATAACACACCTGTCAAGCTAAATAACATTCTCCTCCTTTCCTCCCCACAAATTTTTCTCTTCTTTCTGCTTCTTGTTTTGGTAAATGTCATGATCATCTATCTAGTAGCTCAGGCCAAAACTTAAAGAGGGATTTTTAATTTTTCTGTCAAGACATATACTCAATTTATCAACAAGTCATCAACTGGAACTTCAAATTATACCTCATCTCAGTTCACTTCTCTGTCACCACCAACTTAAATCAGACTCCCACCATCTCTTACCTGGACTCATACAATTGTGCTTCCTGCTTCAATTCTTGTCTTATTCCACTCATTTTTTAAGAGCATCCAGCATAATATTTTTAACACATACATGTTATCATGTCATTCCCCCACAGAAAACTTTCCTATGAGTTCTCATAGCACTTGAAAAAAACAAACAAACAAACAAACAAACAAACAAACAAACAAACCCCTATAAGACCCAATGTGATTTGGCTGCAGGGAACGTTTCACATCACTTTCCTGTAGCTCATTAAACTTTAGTCATGTTTAGGTCCTGTGCACCTTGACTTAGTTTCTTAAGGGTGCTGTAATGATGACCACAACTTGGTAGCCTAAAATAATATAAATTAAAAAAAATAGAAATTTATTCTCTTTTAGTTATGGATGTCGAGTCTGAAATCAAGTTGTTGGGAAGTTTTGCTATTTTTGTATAAACTCTGAGAGAGAACCTGTGCTATGCTTTTCTCTAGCTTCTGGTAGTTCTCAGGAATCCTTGTCATTCACTGGTACGTAGATACTTGACTCTGATCTGTCTCTAGCTTCTCTGTGTCCTCTCATCTTCTTATAAAGATACTCGTCTCTGGATTTAAAGCACATCTTAAATACAGGATGATTTAATATTAAAATGTGTTTTTTAAATAAGGTCACATTCTAAGGTTCTGGGTAAACATGAATTTGGGGGGACAACTTGAATCCACTATACTCTTCTAATTATGTCATCCAGATCATTCATCATCTACTCTTTAGATGATTTATCTTTTTGCAGTCACTTTCTCAGAGAGACCTTCCTTATCTCTCATTCTTAATAAGAGGTCCCTATTGCTGCCTTCACACTAGCCAAACATGTATAATCTCAGTGATATATTTTATTTTACATGACAAACACTTATATAGTATATATACACATACTATATATAAATACATTCTAAATATAAATATTTAAATATAAAAGAAAACATAAATATAGTAACATGTTTGTGTGCATTGCCCATGTGCACACCCTGTGACCAGTTAAGAATATGAGAACATTTCTTTTTTTCTTTTTTTAATTTTATTTATTTGAGAGAGACAGAATGAGCAGAGAGAAAGGCAGAAAGGCAGAGGGAGAGGAAGAAGCAGACTCCCTAGTAAGAAGGGAGCCCGAAGTGGGACTGGATCCCAGAACTTCAGGATCATGACCTGAGCTAAAAGCAGATGCCCAACCGACTGAGCCACCCAGCCACCCTGAACATGAGAACATTTTTTAATTCAACTTTGTCATCATACTCAAAGAAAGCTATCAAGAAACAAACAAGATATTTAAGGAATGAAAAATAATAATTTAAAAAACCACCTGAGGAATAAAGAATACAAGGAAGAAGGAAAAGCAAATGGGCAGAAACATTTGTAAGTCTAAACAAGTGTCAAAGAGGGGTGCCTGACTGGCTTACTGATAGAGTATGTGACTCTTCATTTTGGGGTCATGATTTTGAGCTCCACGTTTGGGCTAGAGATTACTTAAAAAATAAAATTTAAAAAAATAAACAGGCATCAAAGATAAAATGTGAGAATGGGAAGTTAAAGGAAAGACACAGGGCAAAAGCACTTTGTATTACATAAGTTGTTAAAAAAAACAACTAAAGTTCTAAAAAATTAGACTTTACACTGTGCATATACACCATATCTTCTTATCCATTCCTCCTCCATCAATGGACATCTGAGCTTTTTTCATATTTTGGCTATTGTGGATATATATCTATATCTATATCTATCTATATCTATATCTATATCTATATATATACAGTGGAATATTACTCAGCCATCAAAAAGAATGAAATCTTGCCATTTGCAATGATGTGGATGGAACTAAAGGGTACATTAAGCAAAAGAAGTCATAGAACGACAAATACCATATGACTTCACTCATGTGTGGAATTAAAGAAACAAAGCGGATGAACACAGGGGAAGGGAAGGGAAGGAAAAAATAAGATAAAAATACAGTAAGACAAACTATTAGAGATTCTTAACCATAGGAAACAAACAGTTGCTAGAAGGGAGGTGGTTAGGGGAATGGAATAATTAGGTGATGGGCATTGAGAAGGGCACTTGTAATGAGCACTGGGTATTATATGCAACTGATGAATCACTAAATTCTACCCCTAAAACTAATACACTGTTAACTAAAATGAATTTAAATATTTTTTAAATTAGACTTTCCAGTCTATTAATTTCAGAGTTAACCCTATAGAGTCCTCTGATAGGATCAGCAAAAAATAACTTTCTTTTTTTTGGCTTCCAAAAAAAAAAAAAAAAAAATGAGCTTTCCACAGACAACAGCATCATAGAAAGGGAAAAGGAAGGAAAGTAGGATTTCCTATTAAATCCAACCTTGACAGAAGATAACAAGAGTTAGATGTGTGACAATGGATACTTTGATTGATGTATATATCTAATATCTAAATAAAACCCTCATACACTTTAGCAAAACCTGCATTTTTATAGTTATACTTTGGCAATACATTTGAATTCTTGTCACATCTTCAATATTAAATAAATGAAATTTCCTTTCAAGTATTTGAAGCAATCGTTCTTACTATAATATTCTGAAAATGGAATTTCTTCATGTCCAAATAAATATTTAAAACTGTTTGAATAGCATTCAAATATGTGAACTTAAGTTAATGTCTTGATGATTTTAGAATTACATTTCTAAAGGCAAGAACATAGCATTTTTCCTGTGTTCCTTATGGCATCCAACCTCATCTAGTTTAGATTAGCAAATCAAGACTGCCATATAATCAAAAGAGCTGATTAGTGGTCCCAAAGAAACTGATCCATAACTAGAACTTTAAAGAGGTGAGGAAGGAAGGGAGTCTTAACTATACTCTTTTGCTTGGTACTAGCAATGTCCTCTAAAAACAATACCAGGTAAAGGCTATTTTACACTTGAACATTTTTGCATGTATTTTGTTTGGCTGAGAGAGATTAAGTTCCAATATTAACAAACATAAAATAAACAAAACATAATTACAAGTAACAAGTTAAATATTTTAAAAGAATACTAATATAAGTCCTTCCCTAATTATTGTTAGTGATGTATGCATTTTGGTGATTTGTTTGTAGAATTAAAGTTCTGCAGAGAGTAGCGAAACAAAGAGGATATTACTTTTCAAATCTTCATTCTGGAGCAGCTTATCTTTTTACTTAATGAGTGCAAAGCTATTTTTGTACTTTTTTGTTTATCCGTTTTAAGTATATATAAATACATTCATGTTTGCAAAATTTTTCATACTAGTAGTTACCTGGGAAATATAATATTTTACAGTCTACTTATAATAATCCATCTTCTCTCTACTTTTAAAAAAATCAAATTAAGTCACACTTCCTTGAAAATTTTCATTTCATTCATTTCAGTGTTAGCCAAAAAATATCTGTGTAATTTAGCTATTGAAAAGGAATAATTATATTAAGTGAATCTTGAAAATTGGACACAACTCCAGCTGTTAAATATGGAGAGATGTGGAAGAGCTATTATGTTTGGTTAAATAATAAGGAAGGAAATACAGAAGGAAGGATATGAGAAAAAATATTTATTATTAAATAGAAATAAAATAGAAATAAATTCAGATATAAATTTTGATAAGTATAAAGTAATTTGCATGTACTTCTGATGTGTAATTGGTCAGTATAATCTCTGTATAGTGAATGCATATGGTGACCTGCCAATATTTTATTTATTTTTAAAGATTTTATTTATTTATATTTTTGAGAGAGAGCGAGGGAGGAAGAGGGACAAGTAGACTCCACGCTGAGCCCCAATACGGGGCTCAGTCTGACCCTGAGATCATGACCTGGACCATGACCTGAGCCAAAATCAAGAGTCAGATGCTTAACTGGCTGCACCACCCAAGTGCCCCAAGAGCTGCCAGCATTTTAAAGGGAGTGATCTTTATGTGTGCACATGGACAGGGAAAAGAGTTGAGTTCCTAGTGAATATTAGTTCCTAAATAAATATTTGAATAAAATAATGACAGAGTAATTAATAAATAAGAAAGTTCACTTTAATTCTTAGAATGCTGAAAGTTTATCATATAAATCATTATGTAGTTAACATATTGATATTAAACCATTATGATATTAAATCATATGATCATTATATAGGGATATATTACAAATAAGTACTCAATTTTTATCTATATTTTGTCTACACCTATGTATATGATTATATGATTTTTCCTATTTAATAACATGATGAATTACATTCATTGAATTGTGAAAGTTAAAATAACCTTTCGTTTCTGGAATAAACACAACTAGTTTCTGATGTCTTTATGTGTTGCTTCATGTAATTAGCTAATTTTAAGTTAATTTTTCAGGCTTTGCTTTAAGATTTTTCTCTCTGGCCTCACATGGCAGACAGACTCTAGGATGGCCCCATGTTCATCCCTCCCCTAATTTCCTCCCTTTGAGATGGGCAAAGTCTGTAATTTACTTCTAACTAAGAGAACGTGGCAAAGGTAATAATAGGATGTCATTCCCATCACTGTATACGTATGTGTATACCTGCACACACGGTGTGTATATATATTATAGGCATACATATCAATAATTACATGACCTTGGAAAGGGAGCTTGACTCCATATCAAAATGCAGCCTAGCCCTCATCTTCATCACAGCCAGTTAAACCCTGACCAGAAGGCCTGGTTAAGCTATTCCCAAACTGAGATAATAAGTGTGTTGCTTTAAGCCTCTAAGGTTGTGGTAATTTGTTACATAGCAATATAAAACAAATACACCTCATAAAACAACTTGGGAAGTGTTTTTGTTTAATTGTCTTTAAAGCTTTTAGTAGTTGGTATAATACCTTCATTAATAGGTTATAGAATCCATTAATGAAGCAATCTGGTCCTGTAGTGTTCTTTGTGGAGATTTTTATTTGAAAATTTGTTTCATAGTAAAATTATTACTTGTATTTCTTATTTCTTGTATTAAAATTGGCCATGGTGTATTGTCCAGGAATTTCCTCATCTACAATTTAAAATTCATAAACATAAACTGTGTTCAAAACCCTTTCATTATATTTATTTGCACCTTCTCACTTATTATAGCAGCCTACCAAAGAGTTACCAGTGTTAAAATTTTTTTTCAACAAATCAACTTTAGCTTTATTTATTTATTTACTTATACTCTTTTAAATATTTCTACCCTATTTTATTAATTTCTGCTACTTCTTTTCTTCTTATATTTTAGGTTTTATTTGCTTCTTGTCACTTAGCTTCATAAGATAAATACATCATCAATTTCTAAACTTTACTTTTTCTAATATATATATAAATATTGTAAATTTTTCTCTAAATGAGGCTTTAATTGCCTCCTATATGTTTCAATATGTAGTATTCAATATCACTGAATTTTTTTAAAAGATTTTATTTATTTGAGAGAGAGAAAGGATGAGCAGTAGGGAGGGGTAGAGAAAGAGAGGGAAGCAGACTCCCCACTGAGCAGAAAGCCTGCCATGGGGCTCAGATCCCAGACCTAGAGGTCATGACCTGAGCCAAAGGCAGACCACTTAAAGGACTGAGCCACCCAGGTACTCTGTCAATATCACTGAATTTAAATTTTTTTTTAATTTTCCAATTCTTCTCTGACAAGCAAATTATTCAGAAGTATCTGTTTTACCTTTCAAAAAGTATTTTCTATTTATCATTTTAAAATTTTATCTGTTTACTAATTTCTAGTTGAATTCTGCTATTGTAAGAAAATTTCAGCCTGATTCAATTCTTTAGAATTTGTTGAGTCTTCCTGTGTGACACACATTTGGTTATTTTGGAGAAATCAAGTATAGGGTTCTCTATAGATCACTAGACCATGCTTGTTTTTCCTATTGTTCAACTTATCATTATCTTTACAAATTTTATCTCCTTGTTCAATCAGATACTAAGACAAGTATTAAGATATTCCACTATGTGGGTGCCTGGGTGGCTCAGTAAGCTAAGGATCTGCCTTTGGTTCAAGTCATGATCCCAGGGTCTTGGGATCAAGTCTTCAGTTGAGAATCCCTGCTCCGTGCGGAGTCTGCTTCTTCCTCTGTTTCTCTCCCCTAGACTCATGCTTGCTCATGCATTCATGCTCTTTCTCTCTCTTGCAAAAATAAACAAATAAAATCTTAAAAATTAAAATGTTACACCATGATCAAAGGCTTTTTTTATCTTTTTATTTCTGTTAATTTTTGTTTTCTATATTTTAAGTGTGTTATTAGATACACAAACTTAAAATTTTTTCAGTCTTCCTCGTATATCAATTTTTATGTTGAAGTATTTCTTTTTATATTTAATAATTTTTTTTCTTAGACTATTTTCTGATATTATATAGCTGCATAGGCATTTTTTCTTAGTATTATACAACATATATTTTCTATCATTTTACTTTTGATCTTTCTTTATTCTTATATTTTCAATATCTTTTATAAACAACCATATATTTTTTAAATGATTCAGGCAATCTTTATCTCAAACTGACCCATTTTTCCCACTTAAATGTAATTCAATTACTTAAATGTCTTTATTTAAAAGTTAGAATAATGATGTAAATTTGTAAAATTGTAAAAAATTGTAAATTTGTAAAATTGTAAAAAATTGTAAAAAATGTAAAATTGTAGTTAAGTTCTTGCTCTTTTAGAGAATGGTGAAGTAAAAGAAACGAAATCCAGTGCTTCTAAGTAAGCACAGCAGGAAGATTTTTCTCTAAGTTTGAAGAGAGAGCTGTCTACAGAGGGATAAAGTCATTGGATTGCCAGTTCTAATCTGTGATAAAAGAAAGGCAGAACAGAGAAAATGGCCAGGATTTTCCATAAAACTTCTCACCATACTCCAATAAAAATATAAATGGTTACTATGAGTAAAATATAAGAATATCTGCAGAATTTGTTATGTAGCCAGAAGAAAACTTAGAAATTTTCAGAAAACCTTGGTGGACTCTTTGGGTCAAATATTCGATTTCTGGTTTACCTTCCCAATTTCCCTAATACTTCTAGTTTTCTAAATATACTTCAACTGCTTCAAATACCTTTTTGAAAAATAATTTAATAGCCTATCATAAAATCTTTAGGACATATTTCTTATTATACTGTGTTCTTGAACCAACATAGACTTTAACTGAAAGTAAGAACTCTGCAGAATCTCAACTTTAATTTATTATGAATATATAATCATATTCCTTTTTAAAGTGCCTGCCACGGCTATAATTAATGTTAAGTGGGAAAAAAAGAATATACATGCAATTTCAAGCATTTACATTTTGCTGGTTCATGTTTCTCTGACTGTATGCATTGGAAAAAGAATATCTAGTTATAGAGGGGTAGCTAGAGCAAGTTGTTTTCCCTCCCGTTAAGTGTTCCTTTACACAAGTTACCCTGGTAGGGCTAGAAGGTAAGCAAGCCTTAATGTTGCCTCCTATCCTCTGGAGGCCAAGGAGGGAAATGGGGAGGCTCTTAGCCAAAGACGTCTGCGATTTCTTACCCAGCCAAACTTTAATGAGTATCACAAATGGAAAGGGGGTAAATTCTTAGAAAACTAGCTCCTTTCCATGTTGCCAAAGGAGACAGAGCATCACCTTCTTGGGATCCTCAGAAAAACAAAAGCAGCAGCCCTGGAGCTGAGCAAGTCCTGTCACCTGAAGATATCTAAAAACTAGCCTTCATTTCATATTCTTAATAACTTTGGGAATTAAATATACTTATGCACTGTAAACAGGTTGCAGCAGCCAGCTTTATTAGTTGCTAAAGGCTATATATAGAATTGAACTACTTTTAGATACCAGGAAAAGAAAGACCCTTGATTTCCTTCCTTCCAGAATAAAAGTTTTAACTTAATGCAAATTAGCTCTTTAAGACCTGGTTCAACATTTACCTTTCAAAACAATCTTCTAAAAAATAAAAATTAAATACCCAAAATACACACTTACTACCATTATTGCCTATAACACTAAATTATGTATCTCTATACCTCTTCTTATACTTATTAATCATGTTTTTAAAAGAAACAATTGGAAGCCAGTTGGAGTGCAAAAATCTATTGCACTGAGTTGATATTTTTTCCTAAAGTGCCTAGAATAGCACTAAATACACAACAGGCATTACAAATATGTTTTCTAAATAAACCTTTATTTTTACTTTATATTTCTCACATTTTAATGAGCAATTATATGTATAAAGCTGTATTCATCCATCTGTCTTTTCAGATAAACATTCTAAATTATAAGCATCTTTGATCAAGAATAAAAATAGTTCCACTTTATTGTGTTAGATAAGAACAATCTAATTAGAAACCAGCCTCTTGTTTAGTCAAGAACTCAAGAGACCAAAAAAATCTGTTCTGTCTTTTGTTAGAAGAAATATATATATATATATAAATATATATGAATATATGTGTTACATATGTTTTACATTTATTAGATATGTTTATATGTTATATGTAAATATATATATACTTATATACAAATAAACACATTTACATATAATAGTAATAGAGAAAAGAAGGCAAGCACAAAGGAACAAATTATAAATGTGGTTGAAATTATTTTACTCTTTTGGGCAAAGTTATGATAGATATTTTGGAGAGCAAAGATAAAGTAAATTAATTCATACTGAACTTTATATAATCAGAAAACAGTATATCAATATATATTTCAATGTTTTATATCATTAACAAAAATAATGTATCTTTGCAATAATGTAAGTTCCTAATTTGTTTTCCTTATGTTTTTTTACTCACACATTAGTTCCCCCTCAAAATTTTTTCAAATAACTTTTTTCTTATAATTAGAAATAAACAGTAAGTACCAAGACTATTTCCAACAAGGAATTGTTTCATTACTCTGAGCTTCTCAAATAATGACCTCTACTGGAAAAATCATTTCGAAAATGTTTCTTACCACATTAATCATTAATAAAACAATATGCCAAAAGATCTCATAAATGTTTCCCACATTCAGTATTGTTTTAAACCCAACTTTCAGATGTTAGCCTATAATTCATCTCCTTCCTCACTTTCACACTTAACACAAACCTTTGAATGTAGGAAACCACTTTCTAATGTCTGTTCTAATTAAGTAATCTGATTGTGTTGAAATATAAATGCTTAAGTAGTTCTATTCAGTAATGTATTAATGAATACGAGATAACGTAACATGGGAATCATGGTGCCATATATGCCACTGTCACATTACTTTCATGATAAAACTCCTTTGTATGGACTAACTTTCAGTATTTTGGCTACACAGTCATGCCATCAACATTTTAACTAACCATTCTGACAAGTTAAAAATATTAATTGATTACAATGAAATCAATTCCTTTCTTTCCTATTCCCCATCCACTCTGGTACATACCCACCTCCCAAAGAGAATGTCCTTTGCGGTTCATCAAATGACTGGGTTAAACTGATTTAAAAATAATTTACAGAGATTATTGCTTTTCCTTCTCTAGTTAACATATGGCATACAACCTAAGCCAGTTCTTTGCAATGATCCACATTATTTAATGAAGACTTTCATTTATACAAAACAATTATAGTGGTGAACACTAACACAGGCTTTGCACATACCAATCATTATCTGAAGTATTCTCTGTGTAGTAACTGACTAAATATGACCACCCTGTGAAAGAGATTCTATTTTTACCCTCATCATACAGTTTAGGAAACTGAGGCACAAAGAAGTAAATAAGTTGATCAAGATTACATATACTTAGCAAAAGGCAGAGCCAAAAATTATATTGAGCCCACTTTCCAAAGCCCATAATCGAAATTACTACATCTTATGCTATTTTCCACGGATTACAAAACAATTCAAACAGAGATTTACATAAAATATAATTTCTATATTACACTGTGTATTTATTTAAGTTTTGTTTATTTTTTGTAAATTACAGTCTGAGTGGCATCTATATGTACACTTAGTATGAATTTTTATGGAAACTTACTACCAGTTAACCTTTCTCATCTTTGTGGGACACACAAAATGTTAATCCTTCTAAGTCACCAAGTCTCTCTAGCACCTTTATCCTATAGTGTTTTCTGTGTTTGCTTGTCTGTACCCTACTTTTCACTCTTATCTTCCCCTCAAATTTTTCATTGAGACTTCTGGAACCTCTATTTTACAGTAAACAATCTTTCCGGGATGCCTGGGTGGCTCAATGGTTTAGGGCCTGCCTTCAGCCCAGGGCCTGATCCTGGAGTTCCGGGATCAAGTCCCACATCGGGCTCCCTGCATGGAGCCTGCTTCTCCCTCTGCCTGTGTGTCTCTGCCTCTCTATCTTTCTGTGTTTCTCATTAATAAATAAAATCTTAAAAAAAATATTTCCTGTCTATTTTATCACTTTTTTGAAGGAAGCCACCATCACTTTATCTTAACTGAATTTATATAGCTTCATGGGTAGCACCAAGATGACTTTGCCCATAATTTCTTAGCTCATTTCAGAAAGTAAAGTTGGCACCTTTCTTGAAAACCATTAGAATTTCCAATCCATTACACCTCCAGTCTCAAGTAAAACCATCTCTACTTGGAGACTCACACCGTCTCACTAGTTCTTCCCTGCTCTACCCTTCCTTGTCATTAATAACTATAAATGACATTCTCTTTCCACAATATAAATGACTTTATTTAATGAGCTGAATTCAATTTAAATGAGTAACTGCATACAAGCAACAAATCTAAACAAACACCAACTTCAATTTTCATCCATCCTTGCTACTAAATATGCTTTGTCATATATTTCTTCCCCATATCCGACTGCTTGAGCTTGAGCATGTTCATAGCTTTCTGATCACTTAGAGTTGTAAGAATAAGGTTTATTTAGGATTTTAAGACTGTTTCAGGTTAATTTATATCCTAATACAGCCCTGTATCAAAACTGTAATTTCTTATTCAACTCAAAGGTTCCCTGATCACTCCAACTTAGGACTGAGGAACTTGTACTGAAAAGAGAAAAATGATTCTTTTTTTTTTTTTCTTCACCTGTCTTCTGTCTTCCTCATAGGTCTTCCTTCTAGATTAGGGCAGGGATATGAAAAGAAATTACAGAAAAAAATAGGCCAAGTCTTATATGACTAGTGACTTATATGTGCCAGGTGCCTAAATATTAGATTTTTAAATTGGTGTTCATTAATGAATTCTTTGGACTATGGGGACACCCCATACTACACAGCTTATTGACAAAAGCATTTTGTTATTTGCACTCTGACTATTTACCTCTCTTCACATCTCAGTTTCTGTGTTTGGTGGAACATTTGAAATTTTTTTTGGTCTTAATACCAGGTCCTATTGTGGTAGAAAGTAGCCATCTTATGAAGGATCCCATTATCCTTCTACCCCATCAACCTGTTCCATGGGAAGCTCATGCAGCTTTCACAAATCAAACTAGATGTATCAGCCACTCCTACTAAGACCCCTTTCCACTGCCCTGACTTAGGTAAGTCTAACCATGCTTCTGCCATCCAAATTTACTAGACAGGAAGCAAATATCTAATTCATTGATTATGCAGTCTCCATATTTCAAGAGATACACATTAATTTCTCTCTCCTTCCTTGCTTTACATCTGTTGCATGGGACCACCTTCTGATTTAGATGCTGAATAAATATCTAAACATGGACATACCATTGGCTCCTTCTTTGAGTCATTGCTTTGGGTTCACCTTCATTTAGAAAGTGATTTAGAAGAGGCACACCCTTCCCTCTTTCAGAGAGTAAAAACCTACATATAGCACTCCCTACAGCTGAAGTTCTGTTGATGCCTTTCTGGCCATGTCTTACACTCAAAGTGATGATTCACTGTGGCAAAACTGATAGTACCTCAATTATCACTTAGTAAGTCTGTGGTGAGTATGTCTAGCACTTCTCCATAGAATGTGGGGATATTTATCACCAATGGTACTATGGTTTGGGGCTTTAAGTAGTGCTTTGAATCAAGAATGCAAATTTCATTTCTTATCTTTTATATTCTCCCTTTTTTGGCCTCCCTTATTTACTGAAGTATTCAATACCTGATTCACAGTTCCACCTTCTGAAGACCTGTTAACATTATCATTCTTGGTGCATTCATTTATTAAATACTTACTGAAGGTCCATTGTGTTCAAAGCATTACAAATGCAGTTGTAAACCAGACAGAAAAATCCTTAAAGGGGCTTATATAGAATGATATTAAGCAAGATAAATAAATGAGATATACAGCATCCAAAATAGATCCTTCTGGTTTTCTATTGCTGTTATTTTTCTCAGTGGCCAATAGCTGAATTTATCCTTGAGTCTTATTTCTTTCCCCCACCATAAGGTTCTGTTAATACTGCTTTTAGAAATCCCTGGGTGGCGCAGAGGTTTGGCGCCTGCCTTTGGCCCAGGGCACGATCCTGGAGACCCGGGATTGAGTCCCACGTCGGGCTCCCGGTGCATGGAGCCTGCTTCTCCCTCTGCCTGTGTCTCTGCCTCTCTCTCTCTCTCTCTCTCTGTGACTATCATAAATAAATAAATTTAAAACAAAAAAATACTGCTTTTGTATGGCTTTTATTCTCTGTTATTTTAATTCTTGCTACCATTACCACAGTCTGAAGTACACCCTTGTAATCTCATTACAGAATTATTATAACATTCTTAATCTCTTTTTCCATGCAGTATTCTTCTAGTTATCACTCGAAGCACACAAATATAATCATATAAATCATGTGCTTAAAATGTGTTTGTTCTCATTCATTCATTCAAGAAATATATATTGAGGAACTCGTATAACAGGTATTTATTTGTAGATCTTTGGCTGTAATAGTGAACAAAAGAGGCAAAGTCTCTAACCATACAGAGTTTTTATTCCAGCAGAAGAACACAAACAATAAACACATAGGATGACACATAGTCATCTTCATGGATGACTTGTTAAAACAGCATTTTAAGAGAAACCCCCCAAAAATGAGGGAGTAAACCATGGAGATATATGAGGAGGGAGCATGGCAAGCAGAAGGAATTAACAGCAAGTCCTTGCCTGGGTAAAATGTAGCAAATTGTTGGTACAACTGAAATGGAAGGAGCTATGGAAAAATTAAAAAGTAGAGGAGTTCCTAAAGGTACCTGGAACCTAAGAGAAGGGTCTTAGAAACTACCCCATTGGCTTTGGGGATTTTATCCTGATGGGAAGCCAACAGTGATTTAAGCCTAGATAAATTTAAGCCTAAATTTATCCTGTTTGGTTCACTGAGCATGTGCATGTGAGAAAGGATAGCGGCTTTGACCAGACTGGTAGTTTTGTAGGATATGTGAGAACTGGTTGGATTCTAGATAAATTACGAAGGTGGAACCTACAAAATGACTTTGGGTCTTGATTTTTTTTGAAATAGTAGCCATGAACTGATATGGGGAAAACTGCAAGAAATCTATAGAGTAACAAAGAAAATCAGAAGCTCGGTTTTTAACTTATGTTTTAAATTCCTTTTTTGAATGTATACAAGGATATGTTGGGATACACAAGTCTGAAGTTCAGGGAAGTGCCAGTCTACAGATGTAAAAACATTCTGTTATTAGAGTCTAAATGGCATTTGAACTGTAAAATAGGTTAGGATTACCAAGGGAGTAAATGTAGTAGGAAACACTGCAAGACCCACAGAAATGATCCATCCAACAGTGGTCTCTCAGTTTCCTGGTTTCACCAGTTCCCAGCTTCATTCCCTTGGTACTTCACCCGTTTCCATGACCACAATCTGGGTCCTATTATCACTTGGAAATGTTTTGGTCCTGAAATGCTTATTAAATTAAGCATCTTAGTCTCTCACCATAATCTTCTACCCACTGTACCTGTTTTTCAAGTTTATTGAGAACTTTGAATCCTCTGTTTTATCAATCCCCTCCTATTTTCACTGCAATTATTATTCGGCTTAGACTCTTAGATTCAGCTAATATTCTCAATTATCTTGTCCCACGGGGCCTTCCATAGCAATGGTCTGTCAGAACAACCCAAAATTAAAATGGTTGTAGGTATTTTCCTTTCCAATGCCTGTGCTACAGGACACCGCTGGAAGTAAAAGAAAATATACCTTTGAGTCACATAACCACTACAAACTCACTGCCTACAACCACAAGTGGACTCCTAACACTTTCCAGTATTCCACCTGTGGTTTACATAGTTCTCCCATAACCCATAATGGCTAGATAAATCTTCTCTATTCCTGAGATACCTTATCCCATGATTTTGCTACTATCAGCTAATTAGCTCCTTTACACTTTGTGAGGAAAACAGAAACCATTAAATGGAAATTTTCAACTTCTTAAGACCTCCACTTACGAATGTTTTTAGAAACATATTTCTAAAAAGAATCTTTTCTTTCTCACTCATTTCACATTTGAGGACACACTGCTCTTTATAACAAACCCTGGAGTCCATCTTTTTTTTAAGATTTTATTTATTTATTCATGAGAAACACAGAGAGAGACAGAGAGAAGCAGAGGGAAAAGCAGGCTCCATGCAGGGAGCCCAACATGGGACTCGATCCCAGGTCTCCAGGATCACTCCTTGGGCTGAAGGTGGCACTAAACCACCAAATCATCAGGGCCACCTGAGTCCATCCTTTTTTCTTCACTTTGTGCTCTAGCAATTAATTTCTCTTTTCTCAGTAAATTCTTCTCCCTTTTTATGTGCTTTCCATATGTTTCAACACACTCAGCCTCATATCCTTTATTAGCTATTACTCCCTCCCACTTCTTTCATAATTGAGCTGTTGGAGATTATTTTCTATAGCCACCGAATCCAATTCTTTTCTATTTCATCTTTCAGGTCACCGGAAATTTGATTCTAACTAAATTAACTCCACTAAAATTACTCTAACCTAAATCACTCACTATCCTCTTGTTGCTAAATAAAAATGGGCACTCTTCTTCTTGAACTCCCAACATAATGAAACTGATAGAAATCCTCTTACCACCTTCTCTTGACCTTAGTAATTTTGATTCCACATCCTCCTGATATTCCTTCCTTGTACTCATCTCTTATTTTGTCTTTTTCGAGGCATACTCTCCCATGATGTTTCCCGTTCCTCTGATTTACTTAAATGTTTTTCTTCCTCTGAACTTTATTATGTACTCTTTTATTTTCTCACTTGGACAACACTTCTTGGAGGGGACATCATCAACTCCAATGGCTTCAATTACTAACAATTCTACATGTCCAAAACAATGCCTATAAATGAGATCTCGCCTTTAAATTCCAAAATCACTCGTATATTCTCAACTTAGCTCAATTTAATGTGCTCAAAACTGACCTCATCATCCCCATTTCAAAAGTGTTCTACCTCACAGAATTCTTGTTTCTGCATATGGAACTTTATTCCACTGAATGGCCAAACCAGAAAGTTCAAAGGTCAGCCTTGACTTCTCAGTAAGTCTCACACTCTTCCCTCTAAACAATCCCTTATTCTTAAGTATTCACTATGTCCTTATTATCTCATCAATCAGTCCATTCTTCTCCATTCTCACTGTCCCTCTATAGGTTCATATCAATCATTCAGTGTGTTATTCAAAATGTTGATGTTCTCTTCTGGTATACTGCCCTTGGTTAGCTTTATAATTCAGTGGGGTAGACACACATACACACACATTGCAATTACCATTTTTATTATCTTTTATTTGGATGACTACAAGAGCCTTTCACTTGTCTCTTTCCTTTAGATTATCTAAATCACTCTAGTAGAGTCGAAAGAAGAAAGAAAGAAGAAAGGAAGAAAGAAAGAAAGAAAGAAAGAAAGAAAGAAAGAAAGAAAGAAGAAAGAAAGAAAGAAAGAAAGAAAGAAAGAAAGAAAGAAAGAAAGAAAGAAAGAAAGAGAAAGAAAGAAAGAAAGAAAAGAAAAGAAAAGAAAAGAAAAGAAAAGAAAAGAAAAGAAAAGAAAAGAAAGAAAGAAAGAAAGAAAGAAAGAGAAAGAAAGAAAGAAAGAAACAAGGAAGGAAGGAAGAAAGAAAGAAAAAGAAAGAAAGGGCTTTTAAAGGAGAGCTGATTAAGACTCTAATGGTTCCTCATTCTTAGTATAGAGAATAAATTCCATGAAATTTCTCATGTCCTTGCCCCAGCCTAACCTAGCCTTCTGTTTTCACCACTAGCTCCCACACTCCAGCTTATTTCATACTCTAGCCACAGTAAGTTATATTTTCTTTTTTTGACCTATGTATACACTGTTTCCTCTGCTTGAAATGCTATGCCCCACTTTCCTCAGTTAGCAAAGTTCCACTTATCCTATAATTACCAAGTTAGACAGCATTTCCTTCTATTCATCTTCTTTGAGTCTCCAGCCCCTTTCACTCCCCAAAACTGAATTATATGGATTCTCTTTCTTATTTTCATCTTATCCTGTGTTTACATTGTAATTATTTTACCAACCTGTCTACTATATTGCAAGATTCTGAAAGGAGAAACTATGTATTTTATATCCCTCTATTTCCAAATCCTAAACAAATGTCTAGCACATAGTGTACACTCAAATACACACTAAATTTTAAATAAACAGAGGAATGAAAGTAAGTAATATAGCAACATAAGTTCTAGGTTGAGAGAAATTATATCAGATCACAATTCAGATTTGCATTTTTTATTACCTTACCTTTTGCAGCAAATAAGTAAAACATTGGGGTTTTTTGAATAATCAATTAAAATTGGTTTTGGAGACTTTTTGGAATTTTAAGACCATTTACAATTTGAAAAGTATATAATCTGGTCTAAACAGCACCCTCGGGAAAATAAATTTGTTTCAAATTCTGTGGAGTATTTACCCAAATTGCTAAGAATCATCAGGAAGACAAAATGAGAACAGAAAGCACAAATATATGGAATGTACAATTCTGGTTCCTCAACGGGAAAAATAATAATAATAGAGCTAGAGAATGTTCAGGACAGTATACATATCAAACCCAAGGATGTGAATTAGATGAGTATTCACTTATTCACCACATTTTAGAAATAAAAAGAACCATTTGGATAAAGGAAAAAGAACATTTATAAGCACTAAGTTCTATAAGAAGCAAATTTATAGATGTTATTACTCCAAAGTAACAAACAGAAAGACAAATAGAGAAGGAGCTGCATAGCTCCAATGGCATTACTGCTATCGGTTCTGGATGAGGCAATGAGGTAAACATCCAAACACTGATAATAGCACTCTGAACTAATAGGACACTTCCACATTGAACCAATGTCTATGTTATAGTGAGAAATATTCAGAAATGTGTTTCATGTGGTCTAGGGTTTGTCCACATTACTCTTTCTTAAATTTTGACCAAGTTGACTCTTACAAAGAATCAGAAATGATAAGTATATAGCTGACTAATACTTAGACATTTCTTAAACCAAATTACAAAGAAAAACCTTCCTCGTTGTATCTTTTAGTCTGTTTGGGCCTATTGTCACTAAACTTAAGTTCTGTGGTCAAGCTGCGATACTAAATTCCAGTTGTAGATTGAGAACCAGCCCGCAGTCTGGGACAAATCCTGGCTCCTGGTGGGTGGATCAACACTTCTGAGTCTCTGGTTCTTGGGCAAAAGACTTGACAGTGATCTATCACAGTACTGGTTCCACGTGGACCTACAAACCCACAGCTCTCCAGTACCAAGTACAGCTAGTATATCTGACTAGGATGTTTATGTCTTGTGCCCCAGATTTCAGTATTCAAAATCCTCTTGACTATCTGAAGCTGTGTTGTTTAGACCTTATCCTGGCCTTCTTAACTGTTGGCTGAAAACTGATCACCCTGAAATCTTATAGTTCATCAGTTTTTTAGACATTTTAATGTTATTATTTAAAATTCAAAACACCATGCATGGATGTTGTACTTTGACAAATGCTTTATCTGCAAATATAGAAATGATCATATGGTTCTTATTTTTTCTTTTATTAATGTGTTAGGTCATGTTGATTGATTTGCAAATGTTAGATCACTTTTATAACCCAGGAATAAATCTCACTTCATTGTGGTGAATGATTTTTTAATGTATTCTTGGATTTGGTTTGCTAATATTTTGTTGAAATTTTTTTGCATTCATGTTCATCAGGGATGTTGGCTTATAGTTCTCTTTTTACTTAAAATGTTTTAAGAGTTTTTATCTGGTTTGGTATCAGTGTAATGCTGGCCTTATAGAAAGAGTTTGGAAGTTTTCCTTCTCTATTTTTTGGAATAGTTTGAGAATAGGTATTAACTCTCTTTAAATGTTTGGTAGAATTTGTCTGTGAAGCCATCTGGCCCTGGACTTTTGCCTTTTGGTAGATCTTTTATTACTGATTCAATTTCTTTGCTAGTTATTGGTCTGTTAAGGTTTTCTATTTCTTCCATTTCACTTTTAGTAGTCTATAGCTTTCTAGGAATTTACCTATTTCTTCTGGGTTTCCCAATTTGTTGACATTTAGTTTTTTATAATATTCTCTTATGACTATTTTTATTTCTATGGTACTGGTTGTTATTTCTACTCTCTTATAAGTGATTTTCTTTATTTGGGTCGTTCTTCTTTTTAATAAATCTGGGTAGAGGTTTATCAATTTTATTAATATTTTCAAAGAACCAGTTCCTAGTTTCATTGATCTCTTCTATTTTTTTCTATATCATTTATTTCTGCTCTAATTGTTATTAATTTCTTCCTTCTTCTAGCTTTGGGTTTCATTTGTTTTTCCTTTTCTAGCTTCCTTTTTTTTTTAAGACTATTTATTTTTATTCATGACAGACTCAGAGAGAGAGAGAGAGAGAGAAAGAGAGAGAGAGAGAGGCAGAGACACAGGCAGAAGGAGAAGTAGGCTCCATGTAGGGCACCTGACGTGGGACTCGATCCTGGGTCTCCAGGATCAGGCCCTGAGCTGAAGGTGGTGCCAAACCTCTGGCCCACCGGGGCTGCCCCCTTTTCTAGCTTCTTTAGGTGTAATGTGAAATTGTTTGAGATATTTCTTGCTTCTTAAGGTAGGCCTGTATTGCAATATATTTCCTGATGCACCCCAATGTTTACAGTAGTATTATCTATAATAGCCAAAGGAGATATGGGATACATACACACATGACACACAGAGATACACACACACTCTGGAATTATTACTCAGCCATAAAGAATAATGAAATCTTGCCATTTCCAACAACATGGATGGAGTTAGAAAGTATTATGCTAAGCAATATAAGTCAGTTGAAGAAAGACAAATACCATATGATTTCACCTATACGTGGACTTAAGAAACAAAACAAATGAGCAAAGAAAAAAAGAGAAGCAAACCAGGAAACACACTCTTAACTATAGAGAACAAACTGATGATTACTAGAGGGGAAGTGGGTAAGGGATGAGTTAAATAGGTGATGGGGGGGATCCTTGGTGGCTCAGCGGTTTAGCACCTGACTTTGGCCTAGGAAATGATCCCAGAGTCCCAGGATCGAGTCCCACATTGGGCTCCCTGCATAGAGCCTGCTTCTCCCTCTGCCTGTGTCTCTACCTCTCTCACTCTCTCTTTCTCTCTGTCTCTCATTAATAAGTAAATAAAATCTTTAAGAAAAAAAATAGGTGATGGGGGTTAAGGAGGGCACTTGTGAGCATCAGGTGTTGTATGAAAGTGTGGAATCACTTTATTGTACACTTGAAACTAATATAAGACTGTATATTAACTGGAATTTGAATAAAAACTTAAGAAAATTTAAAACATTATGGCAAATGGTATATAAAAAAGCACTAATTTAACTCAGTGATATTTTTTCTCTTTAGATTTTAATTAATTATTTTCTTTCACTTTATTTTTATATGTAAATGTATGCTATGTTTTTACACTGGAGATTAACATCCAATTTTTGTGAATATACTAAATGTAGACTATGTCTGATACAATTTTTCAAAGGCAGTTTTAAGGTAATATTAAACATAATATTTTTCTAAATGATGACAGAAGGGTTTTTTCTTAAGATAACTGTGCTTTAGAAAAATCTGTAAATTCTATTTACTGAACCAATTAATTTTCAGTTTCTGAAGATAAAAATCCTTCTTGAAATTCTTTTTCAGAGGAAGAAAGACATCATAAAACCTGAATTGCCCCTGAAAAATCATAAATGAATGATTCTCCCATTCATTATCAGTACATTATTAGTACATCATTGAGACTACTTGAGTTTTCAAAAAAAAAGCTAGCTAACATTTATTGTTAAAAATATTAATGTAAGCTATATTCTTGGAGATCCTCAAATTTATTCTTACCAGGCATGCAAATTTACTTATAATGACATTTGCAAATGCACACGTTTTGTACATATATACTACTTAAAATAATACAAAATTCAGTTGCTTTTCATGCTTCAGAAATAATATGTACCCACAGAAAAAAATCCATTATTTAAATATGCCATTTATATTACTGAGATTTCTGTTAAACTGGTCAAGAAATTATTTCACAGCTATGCATCATTGTGGTGGCATTGTGAGGTGCCATTCCTTCAGCACTTTATATATTCTGTATAATGAGGGGAAAAATATAGGACCCTAAATTTCTTACCAATAAAAATTTCATCATAGGATGGTTTTAATAACGTTATAAATACTTATACAAAAAACATAACTGTAGAAATGGACAATAGTATTTAGATGATCTAGCATATAGATATTTTTTTAAAGAAAGGAAAATTATTCAAATGGATTTAGGTTATAATTAATGTAATCGCACTTTCAGTTTTCTAGGTTGGGGGAAAACAATAGCTTCATTCAAAGTCTTATTCTTTAAAAAAAAAAAAAGTCTTATTCTTGAATGTCTGAAGTAACACTAGATCCTACTACCATTTCACCTCTACTTAGACTGCTTTATATAAGTTTTATACTGGACTAAAAAAATGATTTTATTACATAGCTTTTCAAGTAATACATTTTAGATATCTCTTTAACAACGGGCAGTGCTAAATTTATGTGTACTGTTAACCCCCTAATTAGATTGCCTAAGTTCAGATATCCTGAAATTTGCATGATGTTTCTCACTCTACAAAAATGTAAAAAATAAGCACAGTCTGAATTTCAGAAATGTAGGCAGTAGTATAAAAATATCCAACATCATGGTAGGACATGGCCAAGAGAGAATCTTTATTTCACAATATTATAAACTACATACATACATACACACACACACACACATACACTTCACTTTTACCTATTGGGAATAAAGTTGATGAAGCTTGCCTTCTGTACACCATCTTTCCTTTCTGTGATCTTTTTTCCTTTCAAGAAGTTTCTTTCAACAACTAGATTTTATACCCATTTAATCTTTCATATTTGGAAAATGGTTTCTTGAAAGGATATGATTAAATTATTATTATTATTTTTTTAATTTATGATAGTCACACAGAGAGAGAGGCAAAGACACAAGCAGAGGGAGAAGCAGGCTTCATGCACCGGGAGCCCGAGGTGGGACTCGATCCCGGGTCTCCAGGATCGCGCCCTGGGCCAAAGGCAGGTGCTACACCTCTGCGCCACCCAGGGATCCCAACTTATTTTAATATATAAATAATGAATAAGATTTTTATCACCCCTTGCAGAAGAAAGGTATTTAATTTTTTATTTAAACCAGGGACAAATCCTTTTAAAACCAATTGATCTCTAATTGTGGAATTCTTTTATGAATCTGTGGACATGTGAAGGTGGGATTTTGAAGGAAATGGATTTTCTCCTCTAATAAAAGTTGAATGCTATGCACAAACACCATCCCAGGCAGGCGAGTGAAATTACATCACATAAGCAGTCACCTACAGTACTTAAATAGAGGGCTGGCCATAAATCTTGTCACAATATACTGGCTGGTTGACTTAACATTTCATCTTGCTTTATGCTGTAACATAATAGGTTCAGGGTCTAAATATAAGCAGCTATCTGAAGACAATACATTTTTTCCCCACATAAATTCAGAGAATGAAAATAAAAGGAAAGCAAAAGACTAAATATATGCTGTTTAGCCTATTTTAGAAGCAATTTGATGATTAGACAACATCATGAGACACAGGAAGGAGACAGGAGAGAAAGAGATGCCATTGAAAGTTATCTTTTTAACATCTCACTGCTGTTTTAATGTGATTATGAACTTCACCTAGTTACCCAGCTAAAATTGACAACATTGGGTTCTGTGTGTTCACCATTAAACCTCACAGTGCTAAGTGAAAAGCAAACAGTGATACACATTTATGCATTGACTCTCTGTTGAAATAGATTAAATCTTACTACTTTAGATATACACCATGAACTCATGTTTATACTTCAATGTTATCTTAATCAATATTTTCTGAAAGCAGATAATCACAGAGAGAACTAAGATGTTCCAATACTAGACTATCAATCTCTTTTTATTGCTTAAAAATAACAAACCTTTAAAATTTTAGAATACTTTCTCTTATTTTCCAGAAGCTCCCTGGATAAAGTAGAAAAGAATAGCAATATCAAGAATCAACACTGTTGATAAAATGAGCCAATAAAATCATTTTTCTCAGTAACTAAAAAATATATTGCAACCCAAATCACACATTCATATGTAAAATGCTAAACCCTCAGTTTCCAAAAGTTATGGTGTAGCCCATAGGACATAGAGTATTTACATATTCTAATGAAGATTTTATTCTTATTCATAGAGTCAATACATGGAGACAAATTTTGTACGAGGTATTAAAACTTTTTAAAACACCAAACAACACCTCAAATCAAGTTATACTTTTGTATTAATTACTGCAATATCTATTTATTTCAAAAAGATATCTATATGACAAACTATATAAGTAAGTGTCTCTAATGATCTGGTGTATACATCACTCAATTAGTCAATAGTTAAATTTAATGAAGAATCTAACTTACCGGTGGATCAGCCCCCTTAGAACCAGTCAGCCCTCCTGTTAGGGACTCGATATCCTGAAAAGGGGAGAGGTGTTGATTGTAAAATGCCACTCAACAGCATGGAGAATTTCCCAGTCCCATAGTGTCATATTTTCTTTAGCTACAAAGTTAGGGCACACAGCTACATTTGTTTTGTTTTGTTTTGTTTTCAGACAACCTTGCACACTGTAACACTATATAAATACCTTGTATCTAAAAATCTAGATATTTTCCCTAATCCTGCCAATCTGTAAAAAGAAAAAAATGTAAACAGACTAATGATTCTTGAAATATGCAAAAAAAAAAATTGGCTCTAGATAGGAAAGCCGATGTTTTGTTCTTCAAGAAGTTGAAGTGAGGACACAACAGAAGAAAAAAAATTTTTTTTAAATTGCAACTTAACATATTATTTGCGAAAATATAAATCCCACAGAAAATGTTTACTCTATAAAAATTTTAATTATCTATAGTCCACTCTATTACTATACATGAAAGATAAAACTATAAACAAATGTGGATAGATAAGGTACTCTTTTACAAGGATTGATTTCTAATCTTGAATCAGTACCTACAGAAGATCATGCCTGAGTATGAAATTGTGAAAAGTATCAGAGATGGAGAAATGGGTGGTGAGTGACAAATTAGAGAGCACACGCCCAACTTACAGGTACACGTACAGCTTGACAAAAGCTGTCTGCTCAAAGGCTGCTGGAGGAGTTTGGGGGATACGCTGAAGAGTTATACTAACTGATAAAAAGTTTCTTTCTTGTGACTCTAGTCACTTATTTGTTTGCATCTGTTTGAAAGGATAGGGATGAGGAATCTGGGAAATACAAATGAAGTAAGAAATCAGAGATGAAAGCTATCCCAGTCAAGATTGAAGGAAGAGAAAATTAAATGCCTATGATCAAAGAAACAGTCAATACCTTTCTATCATTAATAACTATGCTACAAATTCATTTGGGACGATTAACTTTCATTGTTTCCCTGGTATCTCAAAAATGGGGAATCTTAACAAAAAACACGGGGCTGAAATTAGCATGTGAAGGCAACATTAGAGGGAGGACAGTAGAGAAGGAAGGATGTGATGAAAGTTTCCATGGGAAGAAGCTGACTTTGAACAAGTACTCAATGGGGATGAATTTCTATATCCATATTTTACCAAGGACCATAAATGATAAGGCAACCACAAGGACTGCTTGCCAAGAAAATTGTTAAGTTGTCTTCACTGGCACATATCATACATAACAATTTCCCCTATTCAGCATCCCTTTGAGGAACTTCTTCCTCTCCCTCCTTCTGTCTCCAGAGGAGGCTTATAAAAATTGCTTCAAATGAGACAGAAGTCTTATGGAAAATTAAGGTAATACGGATTTGAAAAGATATAATGGTAGAGTCCAAGTCCTTGATTCTATCATCTGAACATCTGAAATCGACCTTCTCCCCACCTGCAACTAACTTTAAGATACATTTTTGTTCTCAAAAACAGAAATATTCTAATTAATATGACTGCATTGTTAAGTTTATTTGTAAAAGGCTCTGCTTCTCCATCTTGTTGAGATTCTTTATTTTAGCACTATTCACACCATCAACAATCAAATCACCTAAATTGTGGATCTAACATGTTCTTTAGCATTCCTATTAAATCATCTAAGCAATCTTATGTCCTTATATAATAAAAATAAAGCATGAAACATTTATAACTGACAAACTTTTTTTAATCCAAAGATAAAGTATAATTTTTAAACCTGTTTTAGAATTTCATGGAATGAACTGACAAAATTAGGTAGTAAAGTGGCTTAAAATACTAGATCAACAGAAAATAAATATAGTCATTGCACTGTTTGAAAATACACCCATTATAACCATGACAAAAACCAAATTTCTAATTACATGAAGTGATTTCCAGGTACATTTAAATTGAAAGGAAATGATATTAAATACATTTTGAGTTAATACTTGCTTTTCTAAATAGAAAGACATATAAAATACATTAAAGAGAAACAATTCTGATGTCATTATCAGAGATAACTGAGAAATTGATTCAGATTAAAAGCACATTAGCCATTTTTTAATGCATTGTATTTTTAAAAGTTGTATCATGAAGATTTCTTACTATCATAGATACAAAGATTTCTTGCTAATTTAGATAAATTGAACCAATTCTCAAATTCTTAAAATTTTAAGCCTTTCATGAGTTATCATCTTGAGAAAAATAAAACAAGCAGAATTTAGAAGATGAATGCAAAGGCATTGATATTCATGATTTTTAAATGTTGAATTACAGCAAACTAGCAACTACAGCTCTAAACAGAATACAGATATACATTTTTTAAAGATTTTTATTTATTTATTCATAAGAGACACACAGAGAGAGAGGGAGAGAAGCAGCGACACAGGCAGAGGGAGAAGCAGACTCCATGCAGGAAGCCCAACATGGGACTCAATCCCGGGTCTCCAGGATCAGGCCCTGGGCTGAAGGTGGTGCTAAACCTCTGAGCCACCCAGGCTGTCCCAGATTTACATTCTTATCTTGATTATTAATTTAAATGAAAAATGACTTTTGAGTTTATGTGCTATTTTAAGTTGAAGAAAAGTGTCCTACTTGGACACATGCCCAAATTAAACATGGCTTATCTATCACTTGATGCAAAAATAAACTTTTCAGGTATGACTAATGAGCATAAATGTGCATGAATGCATTTATGTTGTAAAATTTATAGGTGAAATAAATCTTTTGAGGAACACTGAACATTAAAAGTCAGTCGATTTTTTGATAGAGTATGTTGTCTGCAAAATATAACTGAAATCCTTAACAAATCCATCTATCTTGTTATTGAGATATCTTTTCATATAGATAACAAAATATACCAAAACGCAAAAACATTGATTTCCTAGAGAGTTTTTAGCTTACTATTATAATACCGTTTGACTAAGACATTTAAAACAGATTATTTATTTATTTATTTATTTATTTATTTATTTATTTATTTAAATCATTCATGAGAGACACAAAGAGAGAGGCAGAGACATAGGCAGAGGGAGGAGAAGCAGGCTCCTTGCAGGGAGCCCGATACGGACCCGATCCTGGGACCAGATCCCAGGACCCCGGGACCACACCTGGAGCCGAAGACAGACTCTCAACCACTAACCCACCCTGGCATCCCCAGCCTAACTCTTGATGGAAAGTTCCATCAGCCTCTTGAGAACAGAACAAGGCAGGCAGTCTTAGAAAGAGCTTCCATATAGCTGCTTCTCACTTACCTCTCTGGTGCACCAATGAGGCATGGAACTTTCCACCTTACTCTTTCCCACCATAGATCCATCTGCAGGCAGTAAAACTGCGTAGGTGCACTGAGGAGGAATTGGCTTCTTCCCAGTTGCCTCCCCCTTCTTTTGTCTGTCATCTGGTCCATCCAACTTAATGGTGTCTATGGGACTTAGGGACCTGGCCGGGACTAGAGTGAGGCAACTGGTGATACATCTAGGGTATACAATATAAGGAGGCATTCATTCTGAGGGCCATACAAGTGCATGGGTCACTGCATGGGCTGGATCCTGACAATGAATGCCCCCTTAAATTTTGTCCCTTAGATACCCTATTTTTAGAGCCCTATCAGAACAGGATTGGCATTTGTATGATCCTAGGAATGAGTGACTTCAAACTGTGTGCCCTAAGCACCCTGCTGGTCTCTCCTAGTCCAAACCTTTCTAGGAACATGGAAGGCTGACACAATGGTGATTTTATTTATGCTGTGTATGTAATACATTCTTTAAATCCAACTGACTCATTTCCCAGTTGAATTTGTAAAAGTACACCAAGCCAACTTATTACCTGAGCATCAGCATGTGGGCTTGCTGCTGCTCAGGTACTACTGCTGCTTGCCACTAGCATTACATAGGCTCTATTATATGTGTTGCCATCATCTACACAGAACAAAATTAACTAGGGTCCTTTAAAAAAAAGAGATTTTATCCATTTATATGAGAGAAAGAGAGTGATTGAGAGAGCTCGAGCAGGGTGAGAGGGAGAGGAAGAAGCAGACTCCCCACTGAGCAGGGAGCCCAATGCAGGGCCTGATCCCAGGACCCCAAGATCATGATCTGAGCCAAAGGCAGGTGCTTAACTGACTGAGCCACCCAGGCTCCAGGATTCTTAACTATATTAAAAACTTTATTTCTTAAAAAAAAAAAAATTCAGGTAATGAAAGTTTCACTTGTTCTCCAAGGTGTCAAATACCTAGGTGAGGTTAGCCAGTCCTTGACACAAGCTGTGCAAAAGCAGCCTCTTCTAATGTAGGAAAGCTCTGCTCCTTGGTAAGGCCAAGGTTGGCTCATGAATCAGAAGTCTCCAGTCTTGGGACGGTTGAGCTGCAGGTGCAGCGATTAGTGTCAGAGCTCTAAGTAGGATGAAATTTGATGGCAGCCAGGACCTTGGGTATTACATTAGGAGAGATTTAAAATAAACTCCACATTTTTGTAGCACTGGTGCTATTGGTTGACCATCTGTACCCTCTCCCCATGATCCCTTGCTCTAAGAGTTGACACAATTTTTCCCTTGACAGACACTTCCAGGATTGGAGATTAGGGATTAATCATGTGGTTTTCAATGCAAGTCACAAGTTTGATGTTTAAGTCCTGCTTCCCCCACATGGAAGTGGGGAAGAAAAAGAGGATATTGGCATTGAAGTCTCCTTCGGAGCTATTGCCATATCCTTATTTTTATACTTAAAGAGTAGGATCATCCAGCTGATGATCAAGGAAAAGATGTTAAAATAGCTTGGATATCAAATACATTGAAAAATGAAGAAAATAAAATTCTAAGTAGTCCATTGAATCCAACATTGCACATGCCATAATACCCAGAACATCCTAAAACCTGATAGTTACATTTAAAGTTAATATCAAGTTTCAAGTTTTACACTTCCAAAAAGTCACTTTATATTATAAAAATACTTAAAACAGGGATCCCTGGGTGGCGCAGCGGTTTGGCGCCTGCCTTTGGCCCAGGGCGCAATCCTGGAGACCCGGGATTGAGTCCCACGTCGGGCTCCCGGTGCATGGAGCCTGCTTCTCCCTCTGCCTGTGTCTCTGCCTCTCTCTCTCTCTCTCTCTCTCTCTCTGTGACTATCATAAATAAATAAAAATTTAAAAATAAAAAAATAAAAATAAAAAAATAAAAAAAATACTTAAAACATTACAGTGTTGTTATTAACTACCGATATTTTAAAATTTAGTTTATACATATTTAAAGTTTGGGAATATTTTAGAAATTCTTTGGGAGAAAGTGATTCAATTTTAATATAGAGTACATTTTAGTGTATTAACCTATCAAAAATGGATCAGTATAGTGAAATCAATCAAAAATAGATATCAACCATTTGACTGGATGATTATATTTAAAATTTGCTCCACAGTGTTTAAAAACATTTGAGGGATGCCTGGGTGGCTCAGTGCTTAAGCTCTGCTTTCCTGGAGTTCAGGGATCGAGTCCCACGTCGGGCTCCCTGCATGGAGCCTGCTTCTCCCTCTGCCTGTGTCTCTGCCTCTCTGTCTCTCTCTCTTTGTGTCTCTCATGAATAAATAAATAAATAAAATTTAAAAAAATAAAATAAAAACATTTGATAAGGTATTTTATGTTTGTGGAGTTTATAAAATGCATATATTCAAAATACTAATATTAAGCATTTCTTTCCCATCCTTTTACAGGATGAGTCAAATTCCTCAAATTGTCTCTCATCTCCTACTCTCTCTTTTGCAGAGAGAGAGCTCACATGCAGCTTTTGTCCCCACTGTGTCACTACAATCTTCTTGTCAAAGTTGCCAATGATACCCAATTGGCTGAATCAATTGTCAATGTTCCATCATCATTGTCCTTGATCTCTAAGGCACATTTGACAAAGTTGACCACTCCATCTTCCTTCCAATACTTTTTCTCATGGTTCCCATTTAGTTTCACCCTCTATATCATTTTATTTGGTACCATGGCTTTAAATATCACGAAGGCTGATGAATTCTGAAATTTAATCTTCAAGTTCAACTTCTCCTCTGAGCTCCACACTGCCCGCTCTGATCTCCACTTGGAGGTATTATGGCCATCTAAAATTTCATAATGCGAAATCAAACTTGATTTCCACCTCCATCCCTCCCACAAATTAAGTTCCTGTCCCACTACTCTCCATCTTGACATCACCATTCACCCAGCTTCTCAGGTCTAAATGCATCAGCAAATCCTGCCAATTCTATCTTTAAAATATGGCTTGAATTTGACTATTCCTTACTGCATACATACCTAAAATCCTAATCCCTTAGACCATATCAATGAAATCTCTCCCTTGGACTAAAAAAATAGCCCATGTCCCTCCATCTGTCATTGTCTCCCCTTCCCCCAAATCTTCTCTACATAGCAGATGGAACTATAGATTCTTGCCCAGATCCAAGCCACCTGGTGCTTTAATCTTAAAATAAAACACAAACTTATTACCATGTCTTGCAATGCCTTTTAGTGATCTGGCTTTGGTCATCCCTCTGATATCATCCTTTTTCCATCATCCCACTCTCTCACGCCACTCAGGCAAATTGATCCCATTGCTGTTACAGAACCAGTTCAAATATGATTCCTATTGCAGGGTCTGCTTTGCATATGCTTTTCATGCTGCTTAGAATGCTCAATCCCTAGATATCCTCACTTCCTCAGTTTCCTAAGATACTTCTTAGTTTAAGTATCAAAATCTCAGACAGACTTCCCCTGTCTCAATCAGTGAAAAGTTCCACCTAGAAACAAATGGCAAACTCAAATACATAAAAGAGTAGTTAATAAAAGGATACTTTATAGAGGTATGGATGGTTCAGGGGATCCAGAAGAAATGGTGAAGCCCTGAGACTAGTAACAGCTGGAAGTCTTAACCAACCCTAAATCCAAAGAAGTAAGATAAAAGAACAATGTTGCCAAGAGTCAAAGGGTGAACACCTCCCATCAACCTCTAGAACAGCTTGCCACACAGTAGGAACTCAATAAATACTTTCTGAATGGATGAATGAGTCAATAAAGCACATAATATCATTTATATACATAAAAGCTGAGGCTCAGAGTATATAAACAATGAAGAATTTCTCATTTTTTATATGACTATATCACTTTGAAAGGAGGCTCAAGGCAATAGTGTTTGCACAACCCATCTTTATAGAATGCCTGAATGAACAAATTAATGAATAATTTGCCCAAGATCAAACAGCTGGTAAATTCTGGAAAGAAGCTTTGAATCCCAAGTGTTATAACCCCAAGCACCTTGTACATTTTTTTCCATTATCCATCACTGATGAAATGTCCTCCTAAAGGAGAAGGCACTCAATTCTGTATTATCTTATCTTAGAGCAATAAATTTCTATATTCTCAGGGTTTCTAGTTCATAAGAAGGAAAATATACAAAATGATTTAATAGGCAATAAACAATACATTAAATTTATCTTCTGGTTAAATACTGTCAATACTTCAAATTAAAGACCTGATGCCTTAATCATTATACAGTGAATGCCTGAAAACTTTATCTATCCTATGTGCTTAGCAATAATAAATAGTTCAAATACAATGAACTACGAGTCAATAATGTTTTTATGTAGCATCTCATAATGTGTAGGTTCACAGCACTGGGAACGAGAAGAAGAAATTTCCTCAAAAAATCATTCAGTTTTTCACACAATGCTTAATGGAAAGAATCTTCCATCACAGAACAGCATCTCCTTGAGGCAAGCATCCAAATAATAAAACTGAGTTTGTTAATAAGGTATCTTTCTCCTCTACCAGACTTAAGCTGTTAGTGTTTCCTTGGCAACTTTACAAGGTAAATTTCCTGGGAGGCAGAGAAGAAGCAGGGAACACACACAACCAATTTTATAAATCTTTCCTATGGAAGCCAGAAAGGGCCCTATTTAGTCATTCTTTAAATTTTTTTTTCAAATGGAAAATATCTAAACTTTTACTTTGAGCACAGTCCAGTCCAAATCTGAATTTTCCGTGAGCCACACAATTAATTCTTTCATGAAACAATAACTGACTTAGGCACTGTGCTGAACATGAAGAGCATGATGATGAATAAGTCAAGGTCACAGCTTTCAAAGAGTCCAGAGTCTAGTAGGAAGTCAGAATGACAAAGACAATTTAGTCAGTATATGTATACTGTGCACACAATAAGCACAAGGCATCGTACAGAATCAGGTAAATGGAATCTACAGGCTATGACATGCTCTCTGATGTCAAGGATCTTTTCAGTCTAAGAATATGTCAATCTAAGGGTAAAAGGAGATCTTTCAATCTAGCAACATGAGGAAGAATTCTGAGAAACAAGGTGTTAAAATTATACTCTATAGGTGTTGTAGGAATAGATTTTATACGGTGACAATAAGTTTGAGTATTTCATGTTACCAGATTTGTTTTTTGGTTTTGAATGCATGCTGGGTTAAGTTTGTCCTGAGACCTGGGCTGGGTAAAAATATAATTAACACTAATTTAAGCATTAAGTATACCAGACACAGTATAAAGAGCCTTATTGCCTGGTTAAACAGCAAGGCTCCTAACTCTTTTAGCTGTTGTTTCCATTATTTTTAAGATGGAAGAGAGTCTTTTGTAGTTTATACGATTGAACAAAATCATACACCTAATAAGTGTTCAAATCTAGAAAAGCTGACTCCAAAGGCAATCATTTCTACTAATTATGTACTCTTAAATAAGTGGAGGTGTGGGAAAAAATGGGGACAGCTTCTTGGCATGACACAGGGTGACTTGGGAGAAAACATATTTTATTCAACATTTGTTGAAAGAATGAATGGCATTGTAAGCAGAGTTTTCCTGAGTGAAGTGGACTGTTTCTTATGGGAAAAAGAATATCCTTGTTTGCCCTACAAATATGAAAGTGAATGCCATTGAATTTAGCAAAAAAGTAAAATTCCAAAGACTTTTGCCATATAGTTTTAATTTCAAAATACTGTCCTCAAACTCACACCTAAACAGGAAATATAATATGTTTCAAAGACACAGCTGTGCCAGTGTTGCATGGAACAGGGCTTTCTGAAGAAGGTATCAGAGAGATTTAAGGGTCCACCTTTTCCATGAAGTGCCTTCTTTGAAACGCTTTCCTTTATGAATTTTTTTGTTTGTGTTGCTTCTTCCTTGTCTATTCCCTTCCATATGGCTCAGGTGATAAAGTCAACCTCTTGCTGAATTCTGACTCAGTCTCTTTTGGCCCCTCTTTGCCAACTTTTACACATTAATGTATCCTTGCTATCTCAAACTCAGTATGTCCAAATCAGACATCATCATTTCCTCTCCTGCTCTCCCATGACTATAGCCAGCTGCCTCCCATCCAGTTTCTTCCTCCAATGCTTATCTTGTTGGTACTTCCAATAAACAGTCCAGTGCCCAATCTGGATTTCTGGAGGTCAATAAAGTCCTCCTTCACCCTGGTAACCATATACCAAGCCAGTTAATTTTTCCTTATAATCTATCTGTTCAGTTCAACCTACTACTTACTTTTAATAACTACTGCATTCAGTACTTTAGTTCAAAATCTCATTTTATTCTTCCTACTAAAATTTGAGCAATCTTTTTGCTAGAGAATTATTTACTGCATAACATCGATACCATGAACCTATACACATTTTATTCCTCTTTCAGTGTGTGCTATCTGATGCATATTTATGCACCATGGTGGGCAGCTTTTAGCCTGTTCAAAATGTGCTATTATAACTGAGAGAAAAGATCCAACAGTTAAAAGAGGATATCAACATTATATGCCAAGGTACTCATAATTTATGGGAGATTTATCTATCAGCCAATGTTGGTTAAGAGTCAGACACTCAACTACTGTGATGTTAGTTAACAATTAAACCTCCACTTATACTTACTCTTCCCCTATCTGACACAAAACAAGTAAATAGCTAGGGAAAAAAAATACAGTATCTTACCCTTTTTAAGTGTCAGGTTTTATTTTTAACTCAGTAAATAATAGCTTAAAACATTTATGGGGTCAAAAAATAACTGGAGATTATCCTATCTGAGGTGATTTTTTAGAGGAAAAAATAAAATACATCTGTCCTTCCAACTAATATTATCTGCAATTCTGTTGACTACACTAAAGTACCTTAAGGCCATTTATCATTTTGATTTATAAATAACCATAAGAAAGAATTGCTTATAAACTGAAAACAAAACCAGAGCAAATAATTTATTAAAAATATATATGTATATTAAATGGATATTCCTAATAAATATTTATCTAACTATATCGCTCTGTTACTAGAGTCTAGGCATTAAGTCAATTAGCACTAATAATTTTCAAGGTAATCGTGAGAAACTGACAAGAGAGCAGATAAAATATTTTCAAATTAAGTTTATAGTTTCAGAGAATTATGGCATGGGATTTTCAGCTAAATATTATGTATTTAGTCCCCATACCTTAATTTTGGAAATAACAGCCATGGAGGAATCAGATAGATAAGGAAAGATGAGAACTTGAAAAAACAGATATCAGCAGCACTACCTAAAATCAGATATGCATCCATATTGTTGCATTTGGGAGGATTTCCTTATTTTTTAGTTGTATAACATTCCAGATATATATGGAATATATATATATGCACATGCATAAACATATGTCATATTTTAGTTTTTCAAAGATTTATTTATTTGAGAGAAAGGTAGTTGACCCAAGAGGACTTCCTAGAAGGGTTAAGCAAACAGGCCTGGGAATGGCTCAGTGGAATTTCAGAGAATAAGAAGTATATTAATTTCTTATTGCTGTTGTAACAAATTAGTACAATTTAGTGGCTTAAAACACATTTATTCTCTTACAATTCTGGAGGTCAGAAGTCTAAAACTCAAGGTGTTAGCAGGGCTGCGTTTCTTCTGGAGACTTCAGGAGAGAACTAGTTCCTTGCTTTTTCCAGCGTCTAGAGGCCATCTGCATTCCTTGACCCCTTTCCAACTTCAAAGAGCATCATTCCAACATCTCCTTTTCTGACTTTCTGGCCTCCCTCTTATAACGCCCTTTATGATTACATTGAACTCATCCAAATATTTCAGAACGGTCTCCCCAACTCAAGATCATAAACATATCAGCAAAGTTCTTTTTACCATATAAGGTAACATATTCACAGGCTTGGGGAATGAAGATGTGGATATCTTTGGAGGATTGTTATTCACCCTACCTTAAGGTGATATTAAAAATATAGGCCAGAGTAGGCTTGACCTCAATTGTAGGAACTGTTAAGGATATCTCACATTAAAAACAAATAGAACTTTCTTGACCAGCCCAGCCAGGAAAGACCTCTTCATCCACTGAACTTCTATTATACCTACTTTCATGTATAAATTGTCATACATACTACCATTTCTTTCCATATAAATTCTAACTCCCTTAGCAGAGATTTATCTACACCTTTTTTTGTGTTATATAAGCTCTTGATAAATATGTCAATTCAAAAATCCCAAAGCAGTGGAAGGATGCTCAGAGTAGGCAGTTGCCTGTATAGTGGAAGCAAGGCCTTCTCACAGCCTCTAACAGAAAGGATTTCCTTTTAGATCCTATTATATGTTATTTTTCTATTCTAAGGCATTGAAATAAGGCATGATTATAAGATAACTCATGATTGGAATTAGTCACTAACATTAAATGAATCATTCCAACATATTCTAACCCATCTTAAGCAGCTCCAGTACAAACTCACTGGGCAAAGGTACATTAAGTTACTCATTCTTCTATTGTTCACATCACATTTGCTAAATGTGTTGCACACAAAATAAGATTACATCAACAATTACCTATTGATGGATAATGGCTCACAGCAATTTTAATCAGTCATGGGGAAGAGACAAATCATTTGAGGCCAGAAGAGATAATTCTGTAAGGAAGAAAGTGATCACAAAGGGAAAGAGAAGAAAAGATACATTTTCTTTCTTTTACAATATGGCTTAATAGTCTTTGGGAACTGTGATAGGAGGACTCTAAAATGGCTTTCAATGATTTCATGTTCTGGAATCCACGCCCTGTGTAATCCCCTCCCCTTGAATGGGAGCTAGACCTAGTGAAAATACGGTAGAAGTGATCACTTCTGAGATTAGGTTTTGAAAAAACTGTGACAACCCTCTCTCTTTCTCTCTCAGAACCCTCTAGAGGAAGTTGCCACATTGTGAGCATCCCTATGGGGAGGTCCATGTGACAAGAAACAAACACCTCAGGCCAACAACCAGCTGGGAAGTGAAGCTTGCCAGGTTCTTGTAAGTGAACTTAGGAGCAGTTCCTCTCTTACTGGAGCCTGAAATATCTGCAGGCCGGGCTAATGCTTTGATTCCAGCTTTAGGGAAAACCTTGGGGCAGAGGACCCAGCTACACTGAACCAAACCCCTACCCACAGACACTGTGAGGTAATAAATGCTGTTGTTTTAAGCCAGTAAGTTTTGAAGTTTACAAAACTGTGTAACTGTTTACACAGTTGAGAGCTAACATAGCAACTAAACTCAAAATTCATACATTTCTAAACTATCACTCAGTTTTGTACATTCACCATGTAAAGGTTCATTATAAAATAAAAATATTTCATAGGATTAAGCTTTTTATATCAATAAATCCATAAAAGTTGTTTTTCTTCTTCTATTTTTTATGCATCTGTACAACTCGATTTCTAAAAGCAAAGCAATGTTCAGGAGAAAAAAAAACACTAAGTGATCAATTGATTGCCTGCATTATTGATAATTAGGAGTATGAATCATAAAGAAGTATGCATAACTCACAATATGCCTTCTTCCCTACACATTTCCATTGTCTTGGCCACTTCTGAATACTTAAGGATCCTTATATTTTAAGAAAAGCATTTTTTGTGTTGATTACTACAAGGTTGGGTTTTGATACCTCAAAGCTTTATAACTATCAGTTATGATATGAAATCTTATAAAGAAAAAGCTGTATCTTTTCAATTATGTATGAATGACTTAGTCAAATTGATATAGCAGAATGTTTTAAAAGCACTGTGATTTTTAGCTACTGAATATACCATCATAGCAGATGACTCATACTTTATTTTTAACCTGAGATATTTTACAACAGAGATTAAAAATACTCCTCATTCAATGTCTGACCACATAATAAAAATATGAATATATCCATCCAATTCATTTCTACCTAGTGCTTTAGTAATAAATTAGGCACTTTAAAAACATCCTTTTGAAGAAGCATGATAAAGTATAAAAGACATTAAATTCCATGTAAAGAATTCTCCTTATGTGAGCATTTAGAAATGATCCAGCCTCACTCGCGTGCACACACACACACCAGCTAAAACATTTTTTAAAATGTTTTCCTAAAAAAACCTTATCTTTCTGCTCAAATGATCACCATACACATCAATTGATTTCTGCTTCTTCTAAATGGTTTTGCATTTTATATTCCCAACTCTAGTTTCCTTAGGCAACTCCTTGACCTCATTCCTAATTCCCAGGGTTGTTATATAATTGCCTGAACAAGCAGGATCCCCCAAAATGAGAGACAAATTTATCCAGAATTTTGCAATCAGAAAATAGACTGAGAAGTTCATTTAATTTCAACATATTGTGGTTCTGTGTCATGTGGTTGGGTGTTAGTGTTAACATGTAGGGCTGGATAATGTAGTTAGGGATATGAGCTTTAGAGCCACAATACCTGGGTTTGAATCTGATCAGATGTGTACCCTTGGGTTAGTTACTTAACATCCTGTGTTTCTGTGCCTCACATAAAAAAACTTATATAATAATAGTGCCTGTCATACATGGTTGTTGAGAGGGTAAATGACTGCACATAGCTAATGAAAATAAGGGTTAGCTGGTAGTAGCAGAAGTAGCAAAAGTACCTGTAAGAGTAGTTGTTGCAATATTGTTTTTACGTGTTTTGTTTCGAGTTTTGAACTACATATTAATAGAGTAATACAGTCTGGCCCTTCAATTTTACCAGGTATGTGGCCTATAGGTTCTCCATCTCATCCAATCATGAAGGTGTGGTGACATAATTTCATCAGGAGACACTGTGTCTGAATGAAGAGTAAGGAAAAAAGACCGAAATATTTAAATATTTATATATTTAAGCCTTGAATATTGACTTATAATATCATGAAATAACCAGGCTTCTTTTATGAAGCAGAGGTATTAAGCCAAGGTTAATAGATCTCACAATATTTTTACAGGTTTAATGAGACCTATAATTAAGCAGGGTCTCTTCAAGTTTCCTTGTATATCATGGCTTCAGCTAAACTTTTTGTTCAAAAACACATATCACTGCATTTTCATTTCTTTAAAGTTTACTTTTGAATGAGCAATTTCTCAAGCCATATCATGAATTCTTTTCTCAGAAAAGGAACTAAAAATGTTTTGGACACTTTTTTGAAAATAGGCAATATAAAGTTACCTATTAAAATAGGATCCAATTAGTCTTGACCTATTTGATATCCTGCTATGTTTTTCTTCACTAGATGAAAAGACATTCTTTTATACTTAAACCACATATACTTAAAAGGAAGTAAAGTTCTACCTTTTAGTTTGATTTTTTTCCTTTGAAAAGCAAGATAACTTTTGCATGTAAAAGATTTTAATCTTAAATCTGGGCTTATTGTGAATCTAGAATATTTTTTGTTGTTGTTGAAATGAATCACAGACAGATATTACCTAGTGAGAAAAGTGGCAAGCTTACACAGAAAATGTAGACTGTCCCTTGAATTTCTAAATTTTATTTAATCAATATGTTTTAATTGTGTGATTAATTAAATATAGAACAGAAGACAATCTTTGCTTTCATTTGGTAGGTCTTATCAGAAAGTGACATTCAAAGTAAGATAATTTCTCAGTAAATCATTTTTAAAACCTTAAGGCTAGTCTGAGTCACTAAATGCTTTGCCATATGGTAGGTTACAAAAAAAATTATGCTAAAATATTTAAAAACTGATTTACAAAATACAATTATTTACACTAGTTACAATTCCTTTCTCTTGCAATGATTCTCAGCTCAGACTAGGGAGACATATTTAATCAGTTTAAAGAAGGAAGGGAAAAGAAAAGCAGATAAATAAGTTGCATTTATAATTATGAAGAGACTAGGGAGATATATTTTATTGGTTTGGAGAAGGAAGGGAAAAGAAAAGCAGATAAATAAGTTGCATTTATAATTATGAAGAGTTTTAAGGCCACTTCAACTGAAAAATCTATACATAATTACATCACTCCACTGGATTTAGATATACGTTATTCAGAAGAGGATAATTTACACTTTTAGGTAATAACATTAACCTAGAAACTGCAAAAGAACATGGAAATGATAAATGAAAATCAATCAATAGAAAAACTTACAAAACGTTACAAATGCTCTCACATTGATTGTCTCCCATGCTATTCAGCATATTTCCCCAAGGTTTTGTTTTTGTTCACTGCTCAATTTACAGGTATCTGGATCAGTGTCTACATATGATAGGCACTCAATAAATACAACTGAAAGACTGGATTAATATACTATTTTAACTCAAATCATGCTAAAATGATCAATCAAGGTAGTCTTTGAAATTACTTTTTAAGCAAGGTTATATATAGTGTTTAGAATTTGAAATATACAATACTATAACCAATGTGATAAGAATAATCCTATTCAGGTAAATTTGTTTAGCAACATTTTTAAATAAGCCATATTTATAGATATATATGTATATACACATATTTTCACATATACATGTACACTTATACATACCCACATATATATATATAGAAACTCTTTTACATGCACATACATACATTTATATATATATATATACATATATACAGACATATATAAATACTTTTACACACATACACACACGTACACTGTTAGTGGAAGCGGACTCATTCCTTTTCTTCTTTAGAGTAGTGGCTTTGAGTAGACTGGATGTAAGCTATCTGTTGCCTGTTCTGTGATAATTACCATATATCATAATAAATGCATTTGAGCACAAGGTACTTTATTATAAATATTGAGAAAGCTAAGATATTTGCTAAGCATGAATAACTTTGAAAACAGATTTATTTCCTCTAACTCAGAAAAGCCTTAGATCAAATATTCTACTACTAAAGGATATACAGAATCAGATGATAGTTCTACTATAAAACAACAGAAATAAAAAAAAAAAAACAAAAGAAATACTTCAAAAATAAAATATTATAGGATTTAAGAAATTAGAAGAAATCACTAAGGATGATATATAGTCTATAAACCTTTTCTAATGGGCAAATTATCCATATCCTCAAATATTAATACAGCAGGATCAATTTCATTTGTATTTGATTTGTGTCAATAGTAGCTTAAACATTTGATAAAAGTTGAACAACCCCTACTCTAGTATACATTATATAAAAAATTTTTAAATATAATAATACATAACATTATTTAAATTTAAAAAATAATAAATAAATAAATTTTTAATGATTTTAAGATTATGTAAACACTACTTTTTAAAGAAATATTTCCTTCTTGTTTTAGAGTTTTTTTCCACAATGTTTATCATAAATACTTTATGTATCAAAAATTGTGTAGTGGTGAAATTACTTTGTTCATAAGAGTCATGTAAGCACTTGTTCAGAATATCTACACTTAAAAATTATGAAAAACTCCCTAAAACAAAAGTTAGCTTCTCCCTTGATCATGTAATCAAAATGAAAGAAGAAGCAAATTATTGGATTCTAAGATGATTCCATAATGATAAAAGTTTACCTTTGGTGTATTTTACAAAATAAAATAAATTAGTTACTGTATCTTTTTATAAAAAAAATATATTTATTTGGGGGGTTGCAGAAAGAGAGGAAGAGAGAGTCCCAAGCAGACTCCAACCTGAGCAATAGAGCCAAACACGGGGCTCCATTGCACCACGGTGAGATCTTGACCTGAGGTGAAACCAAGAGTCAGATGCTCAATCAACTGCACCACCCAGGCACCCCCATTATTTTATCTTAATATATATTTCTTAGCTCTGAATCATCTCCAGGTATCTCTGTCTCTCCTTCTTGTTTAGTCCATCTTCTAGGAGAAGCAGTATACCTTCCTCTCTCTTTATCTTCACTTATCATTCAATTCCAACTTGTTTCTGCTTCCACAATTCTATTTTTTTTTAATTTTTATTTATTTATGATAGTCACAGAGAGAGAGAGAGAGAGAGGCAGAGACACAGGCAGAGGGAGAAGCAGGCTCCATGCACCGGGAGCCTGACGTGGGATTCGATCCCGGGTCTCCAGGATCGCGCCCTGGGCCAAAGGCAGGTGCCAAACCGCTGCGCCACCCAGGGATCCCCCACAATTCTATTGAATCTTATCTTGCCAAAGGCACAATGATCTTTATGCATAGCTAAATAAAATTCTTATTAGGTGTCCATACTACCATAACATGGTTGAACCTTTACCACTTAAAATTTTAACCCAGGAAACTTGCTTCCATGAAAATCCTGAACTTTCTCCTAGTTCTAACCCCAATGGCCACCTCTCAGGTTTGTTCATGCATGTCTCTTTATCCGAGACTGGTATGCCTCAAAGTTATACCCTTGACCCATCTGTCTTCTTACTCTGTGATTCCCCTGGAGGATCTCATCCATTTATAGGGTACTCACTACTGTGTGGACTGATGATTCCTGAATCTTTATCTGTCCTGTTGTTTTTTGTCACAGAGAAACCCCAAATATAATGCATCCAAAATGACATCTTCATCTTCTCAACTGAACCTCATACCTTCATTAATAATACTACCATTCATTACTCAGATCAGACTTTTTAGAATCCCTGGATGATTCTTTTCTCTATCACATTACCCAGACCTTCTAATTTTAGGTCTTAAGAAGTCTCAAATTCTGTACACATGTGGAACGATGATAAAAATGCAGATTCCACACTCATCCAAAAGTTTCTGATTCAGTGGATTTAGGGATGAAAATCTGCATTTCTAGCAAAGGATGTTTGTTTTTGTAGTATGTTTGTTTTTGCAGTATGGATAGACTATGGGTAAGGAGTCACCAAAGAATAAATTAGGGAATACTGGTATTAGGCATGTGGACATCCCCTTTGTTGTGAAATTAGTCCTATAACATTTGGAAATACATTGGTTTGAAAAATAGTTGGGGGGGGGGCAAGAATGTACAAACTTAGAGGTCCCATTATTTTCATTCTATCTAGTCTTTTCTTAAGCTAAAAAAACTTATCTTTCTTCTTTTTTTTCAAGTTTGTTATATTTTATGCTTAAAGAAGATTTTATCCTTTATTAAAAACACAACAACATGTCCAAAATGGAGTTGTTTATGCTACCCCCCATGTCACCAAACCAAGACTTCTCCCAGAAATGGAATCTTACTTAAACCAATCACAAATCTCCTAATTAGCACTAGTCAGGTAATCTTCATGATAAACCCCTAGAATTCCCTAAAAGGAAAGTAACTTTGAAATAATGTACTCACTTTTTTTTTTTGCCTAGTATAACTTCTTTATTGCTACTCTCTTCTGCCTATAAAAGTCTTCTTAAATTTGTGTAGCTGCTTCCTACCTGCTATATTGGATATTGCCCAATTTGACTCAATGTTTGATCAAGTAAACTCTTAAAAAATAATTTTGAAGATTTTTTTATTTATTTTTAGAGAGAGAGAGAGAAAGAGAAAAATAACCTGAAGCAAACTCCACACTGAGTGTGGGCCATGTCCCAGGGCTCGATCTCACCACCCCAAGATCATGACCTAAGCCGAAATCAAGTCAGACAACAACTGACCCCACCGACTGAGCCACTGGGTTGTCCCAAATCTTAAAACTTTTGGTATGCCTCAGTTTTTCTCTTAACAGGTCTTAGTGTCAAAAGAGACAATCAAAGGAGACCTCGATGCCCCTCCCCCGCACCCCTGGAGCAAGGAGCAATCATAGATGGGTACCTGTTGAGCCCTTGAGCCTCTGCTCTCTCGCTGCCTCTAAGTCCTTCTCAGATACTCTGCAGCTTTGGGTCATGAACTTTCAGACTGAGAATTTCTTTTTCTAGACTGGTCCTGAAACCCACTAGAACTAGATTGAGTCTGACTTAGAAACAGACTGGGTTCAGGGTCAGACAGGGTCTAAGGTTAGGCAGGGTCTGGCTTAAAAACTGGACCAGGTCCAAGGGTCTAATGAAGAAACTGGACCCCATCCAGGGGTCCACTTTGACTCTGAAACTAGATCTGGTCCAGGGTCAAAGTTGGTCCCTCTCAGAAACCAGACCTGGTCCAGAATTGTTCTGGGTCTGACAGAAACCAGACTAGGTCCAGAATCATTCTAGGTCCAACTTAGGCTGCATGGATCCAGGATGAGGCCTCCAGTGAATAAAATTTTGTTTTAAGACTGAACAAGCAGGTTAAACTTTACCAAAGATAATCTTGAATTACAGTGGCCACTTATTTTAATCTAAATAAGTTTCTCTATTTATGAGCTGCCCTAGAGAAAAAGAGTCTCAGACAAAAACTCACCATCAGGGATAGAGGGAAAATATTTTTCATATTCTACAGTTTGTCATTAGGTGGGTGAGACCCACTACTCCAGAGCCTGAATACTAGATCCTGGGAAAACTGGCAGCAAAAGTTGGCAAAGGATAAGAATTCTTACAAAAGTCAGCTCTCCTTGATCTCTATCTGCAGTGCTTGGTTTAGAGAGGAAAGTAAAATTTTGTCATCTTTTCCTTTCCAAATTCAGATTGTCAGACATGCATGTTTGTTAAACAAACAAATAAATATAAGACTTTAAATTGCAACTCCTGAATTTGCTTTCAGATATCCATTGATTGATCCTTTCTCTTTCTCAGAGAGCTTTGACCCATTGTTTCACTAGTTTTGTGTCCTGAGAACTTTTTTGGCAACTGTCAGCTTGGGGGACCCCCAAAATATGGCTGGACGGAAATGTGGGTTCTTTTCCATTTGCATCCAGCATCCTATTGACTGTTGTAACTTTCAGAAGAATTGTCTAGATCTTTCTTTCTTTCCTTTGGTTATCTTTGGGCTTGTATGTCAGGAGAGTAATCTTTTGTACCCTCTCTGGGAACACCTCTTACGTTTAAGGGGTTGTTCAATGCTGTCAGTGAAGTCCCAAGGTAAGGGCCAAAATGACCAAAAAAAAAAAAAAAAAAAGGATTTTCTTTCTTTGCCATATGTGTTAATTCTGACCTTGCTACGTAAAATTATTGGGTTTTCTGAGGCTATTCTCTGGAGACCACAGTTAACTCATTTGGAAAGCAAAGTGAACCTATCTAACCACAAGGGTAACTACAAAGATTACACTTGATATATAAATGAAAATAGTTTTGAAAAATTATAGTTGTTAATGAAAGACAAAGTTCTACTCACTATGTCTACTGCTTTCAAATTAAAAAAAAAACTTAAAATTCCTGTTCTTATGCTTTTTAAAGATGTTTTCTTCTGCTAAATGTAAAATTTGTCATAGCTTGTGAAAAAAACAAATGATGAGCTTATAAGAATAAAACATGGAACCTGAAAACTTTCTCTGCCCGAGGGTTTTCTTTTTTCCCCTCTGGCACATTCCAAAACATATGGTTCTGGAACATGTGTTTCAAAACAATTTTATGTCACCATGTAAAAGATTACTAGTTTCACTTCTGGCATTGTGCATTATATTGAATTTACACTTCAACTTCATTCAGTGTTCAGAATGATATAAAAAGTAAGTGATGGCTAAAATTTACCGCAGAAATATTTCAGAGAACAATTACCAATAAAGACAACAGGGAAGGGAAAGAGAAGAAAGAAAGAAAGAAAGAAAGAAAGAAAGAAAGAAAGAAAGAAAGAAAGAAAGAAAAATCTAAATAAAGTAGTTGGGTATGAAAGTTGAGTGAAAAAAATCTGAATGGATATAAACTTCACTGAGAATGCTCAAAATATGAACCTCCTATATTCTATGTTCTTTAGAAATCAACAAAATGTCTTCTACAAGTTGTACCCAAACTAGGATGAAGAAAGCTCTGGAAAATAAAGCAGAGACAGACTATGGAGAATTGGCTAACTCATCAAGAATTTTGAACAAATAAAAGCATCTAAGATTTCGAGATCAATAGCCTAGGATCTGGGCTAATATTGCCTCCTCTTATACTTATGAACAAGGTGGCAAATTACTCAGCCACTCTGAACCTCATTTCCCTCAACTGTGAGATGAAGACCATCGTGGACCCCTGCACAGGGCTGTGGGAAGATGAAATGAAATGCTCCAGCTAAAATGATTGGCACAGTACCTGACATTTAGTCATCATTCAGCAAAGGTCACCTCTTACCAAGTATGGCCGTAGCTGCTGCTATTACTACCACTTATATGTGTTAGTAGAGACACAGTGCCCTGCTTTCAGGACATGAATCGAACTGATCTATGCATTTTGAGGGGATTCAGAAGGACACCATCTCAAAAAAGCCACATGGCTCTGGCATTCTGTTAAGGTATCCATTCACACCATGCTCTGGTATGCCAGGCAGCAGGATTTCGAGGCTTTGGAGCCTAGGCTCTGTGTCAGACTACCTGAGTTCAACTCTTAGCTCTGAAACTTCTGAAATGCATTATCTTCATTTAGTTACTTCACTTTTTTTATATACACAATGAGGATAAAAATAACAGGTGACTAAATGTTGCAAAGCATAAACGGGACGTTGCCCACAATGCACTTACGCAGTGTATGAAACACAGTCAGTGCTCAATAAATAAATATCAGACACTGCCTAATAGTCTATCATTCTCTTGTTCTTTTTCTTTTTTGCAAAAATAAAAAAAGTGCTAGCATCGTTCTCCATTAAAACTAAATAGAGGCTTATTACTTAACTTCCTCAGTCACATAACTGCTCTGATGAACCTTGAACTGCACTCTTTTTCTGGTTTCCGTTAACCTCACCAGAATAGGCTGTAGTTTTTATGGGAAGGTAAAAAGAATAAAAAAAGAAAGTGGCTAGAAGCTTAGGTTAACCAGACTTGGATAAGTAAGGAAAGAAAGAAAGAACAGCAGACTGGAAACTTGAGAAAGTGAGAGAAAACGTAGGATGTGAGCAGGCATTTCCTATCACTTGCTTGTAGCAGCTGGTTGCTGGCTAGGAATAAGAAAAATAGGGCAGCTGGCAAACACTCGGAGTGTAGCTTCTTTTTCTGAGACCCACCTCCACCACAAATGGCACTGTGACTACTCTTGTCTGGTGCCATACTCTAGCCTAGATTTTTGCAAGTTGATGTAATCCTGCACTCACACACCTTCAATATGCAAATGTGCTAGAGCATGTCCCAGCCCAAATGTATCTTTTCTCGGCCCATTTGCCTTCCCAGCTACTACTCACTTTCTTGCCATGGATAGCCAATTTTTGAACGCTGTCTCCACTTCACTGTAGTGCCCAGGCAATTCCAATCTGCCTTCAAATACTCCTGGAAAGCCAATCTTGGTGATATCACCAAATTACTTAAATACATTTTGCTGCAGGTCAGTGGCATTTCCTGGAGTTGTTGACATCCTTTTTCAAAACACTGAGATTTACAGAACACACTAAAAATCTTGGGTTTTATCCAAAGTGCCACAGGAAGCCACAAGATTTTTGGGGGAAGGGCAAGGCTCCAATGACACTACACTCTCTGGGTTTTAATCCCACTTCCCTGGTGTATCCTTCTCAAACAAAACTCTAAAGGCCAGTCCTTATGGACTAAATGTTTGCATCTCCCCAGTATTCATGGTGAAGCCCTACCCCCAAGTGTGATAGTATTAGGAGGAGGAACTTTGGGGATTAGGTCTTACATCGGGTCACATAGGGTGAAATTCCCATGATAGGATTAGTGTCTTTATAAAAAGAAGACACCAGAGTTCTATTTCCTCCAGGTAAGGATATAGCAAAAAAGGCCAGGAAGAGGGTCTTCACCAAGCCAAAATCTGCTGGCACCATAATCTTGGACTTCCCAGCTTCCAGAACTGTAAGAAATAGATGGCACGTCCCTGTGCTATAATAAAAGCACCTTTTTTGCTTTTATTATAATATTATATTTTGCACCAAAATATAAAGAATAAACACAAAAATAAACCACCCTCCTTTGGTATTTCTTTTGGCAGCCTGAGCTCAGCCATGTATTCCCCCAAGTTCAGTTTGAAGAACTCATCTCTTTCTCTAGACTTTTTCCCCAGGGTTTTTCATCCAGCTCCATAACTTTAAAGGCTGTCTACAGGTGCATTTCACCCTCAACATTTCCTCTGAGCTCCAGATTTTTGAGATAACATGCCTGTTTGACATTTTATTGGACATGTACCAGATACCTCAAACTTGTCTATTTTTTTCTTTTTTGATATTTTAAGTTTTTATTTTAATTTCACTTAGTTAATATACAGCGTTGTATTAATTTCAGGTGTACAAAACAGTGATTCAACGCTTTCTGACATCACCCTGTGCTCATCACAAGTGCACTTCTTAAGCCCTATCACCTATTCACCCCTCCTTCACCCCTTTCCCCTCTGGTAACCATTAATTTGTTCTCTATAATTAAGAATCTGTGTCTTGATCTTTCTCTCTCTGTCTCCCTGCCTATTTTTTCCCTTTGCTTGTTTGTTTTGTTTCTTAAACCCACATATGAGTGAAATCACATGGTATTTGTCATTCTCTAATAGACTTATTTTGCTCAGCATTATACTCTCTGGCTCCACCTATTTATTGCAAACAGCAAGATTTCATTCTTTTTATGGCTGAACTATATTCCATCATATATATGATATATATATATATCATACACATGATTATATATTATAGATTATATTACATTATATATTAATATAATATATAATTAATATTATATATTAATATATCATTATATTAGGTGGTAATATTATATATGTATTATGTATGTATTATATAAATATAATATTATATAAGTATTATATTCCATCATACATATATGATGGTATATTATATATTATATAATATTACCACCTACCTATTCTATTATATATAATATTACCACCTTTTCATTATCCATTCATCAATCAATGGAACTTGGGCTCCTTCCATATCTTGGCTATTGTAAATAATGTTGCTATAAACAAAGGGGTGTGTTGATCCCTTTGGATTAGTATTCTTGTATTCCTTGGGTAAATACCCAGTAGGGCAATTGCTGTATCATAGCATAGTTCAATTTTTAACTTTTTGAGGAACCTCCATTCTGTTTTCCATAGTGGCTGCACCAGTTTGCATTCCTACCAACAACACATGAGGGTTCCATTTTCCCCACATCCTCACTAACACTTATCACTTCTTATATGTTGTTGATTTTAGCCATTCTGACAGGCGTGAGGTGACATCTCATTGTAGTTTTGATTTGCATTTCCCTAATGAGGAGTGATGATGAACATCTGTTCCTGTGTCTGTTAGCCATCTGTATATCTTTTTTGGAGAATTGTCTATTCATGTCTTTCACCCATTTTTAATTGGTTTATATGTTTTTTGGGTGTTGAGTTTGATAAGTTCTTTATGTATTTCAGATCCTAACCCTTTATTGGATATGTCATTTGCAAATATCTTTTCCCATTCCATAGGTTGCCTGTTAGTTTTGTGGATTGCTTCCTATTCTGTGCAGAGCTTTTTATTTTGATGTAGTCCCAATAGCTTACTTTTATTTATCTTGTTCTAGGATTTTTATGGTTTCAGGTCTCACATTTAGGTCTTTAATCAATTTTGAATTTATTTTTCTGTATGGTGGAAGAAAGTGGTCCAGTTTCATTTTTTGCATGTAGTTGTCTGATTTTCCCAACACTGTTTGTGGAAGAGACTATCGTTTTACAATTGGATATTCTTTCTTGCTTTGTTAAAGATTAATTTACCATATAATGGTAGGTGTATTTCTGGGTTTTCTATTCTGTTCTATTGATCTATGTGTCTATTTGGGGGGCAGTATCATACTGTGCTGACTACTACAGCTTTGTAATGTAACTTGAAGTCTCAAATTGTGATGCCTCCCACTGTGCTTTTCTTTTTCAAGATTGCTTTGGCTATTCATGGTCTTTTGTGGTTCCATACAAATTTCAGGACTGTTTGTTCTAGCTCTGTGAAAAATGTTGTTATTTTTATAGGGATTGCATTAAATGTGCAGATTTTGGAATGGTATAGACATGTTAACAATGTTTGTTCTTCCAATTCATAAGTACAGAATATCGTTTCATTTCTTTTTGTCATTTTCCATATCCTTCATCAGTGTCATAGTTTTCAGAGTACAGGTTTTTCATCTGTTGGTTAGAGTTATTCTGAGGTTTCTTATTATTTTGGGGGTTCAGTTATAAATGGAATGGTTTTCTTAAATTCTCTTCATGCTACTCCATTATTGTAACAGATTTCTGTGCATGGATTTTGTATCCTAAGAATTTACTAAATTTATTTATCAGTTCTGGCAGTTTTTTGGTGGAGACTTTTGGGTTTTCTATATACAATATTGTGTCTTTTGCAAATAGTGAAAGTTTTTCTTCTCCCTTACTAATTTGTACTCTTTTTATTTCCTTTGTCATCTGATTTCTGTGGCTAGGACTTCCAGTACGATGTTGAATAAACATAGCGAGAGTAGACATCTTTGTCCTATTCCTGACCTTAGGTAGAAAGCTCTCAGTTTTTCACCACTGAGTATGATGTTTGCTTTGGGTTTTTCATATGTGGCCTTTCTTTTGTATGGTTCCTCTAAACCTACTTTGTTGAGGATTTTCATCATGAATGGATGCTGTACTCTGTCAAATGCTTTTTCTGCATCTATTGAAATGATCATATGTTCATATCCTTTCTCTCATTGATGCAATGTATCACATTGATTGATTTGTGAATATTGAACCACATTTGCAACAGAGGAATAAATACCACTTGATCGTGATGGATATTTTTTTAATCTATTGTTTGATTCTGTTTGCTCTTATTTTGTTGAAAATTTTTGCATCCACATTCATCAGGGATTTTGGCCTGTGGTTCTCTTTTTTAGTGGAGTCTTTCTCTGGTTCTAGGATCAGGTAATGCTCGCCTCATATAATGAATTTAGACGTTATCTTACTTCTCTATTTTTTGGAATAGCTTGAACAAAATAGGTAGTAACTCTTCTTTAAATGTCTGGTAGAATTTGCCTGTGAAGCAATCTGGTTCTAGACTTTTGTGTATTGGGAGTTTGATTACTGAATCAATTTCTTTTCTGGTTATTGGTCTGTTCAAGTTTTCTATCTCTTCTTGATTCAGTTTTGGTAGTTTATATATTTCTAGGAATTTATCCAGATCCTTAGGTTGTCCAATTTGTTGGCATATAGATTTTCATAATATTCTGTTATGATTCTTTGCTGTTGGTTGTTATTTCTCCTCATTTGTGATTTTATTTATTTGAATCCTTTCTCCTTTTCTTTGATAAGTCTGGCTAGAGGTTTATCAATTTCACTGATTTTTTTCAAAGAACCAGCTCCTGGTTTCATTGATCTGTTCTATTGTTTATTTTTTTGGTCTGTTTTGCTTTCTGGATTTGTTTGTTTCTATATCATTTATTTCACTCTAATCTTAATTTTCCTTTCTTCTGATGTCTTTAGGTTTTCTTTGTTGTTCTTTTTCTAGCTGCTTTAGGTGTAAGGATAGATTATTTATTTGAGATTTTTCTTCCTTATTGAGATAGGTCTATATTGCTATAAACTTTCCTCTTAGAACTGCTTTTACTTCATCCCAGAGATTGTGGACATTTGTTTCCATGTACTTTTTAATTTCTTCTTTTATTTCCTGGTTGACTCATTCATTATTTAGTAAGTTATTTGACCTCCATGGATTTATCATCTTTGCAGATTTTTTTCTTGTGGTTGACTTCTAGTTCCATAATGTTGTGGTCAGAAAAGATGCATGGGATGGCTTCAATCTTCTTAAATTTGTTGAGGCTGGATTTGTGGACTAATATGTGGTTTATTTTGGAAAATGTTCTATGTGCACTTGAAAAGAATGTATATTCTGCTCTTTTGGGGTGGAATTTTCTGAATATGTCTGTTAAATCCATCTGGCCCAGTATATCATTCAAAGTTATTGTTTCCCTGTTGATTTTGGGTTTAGATGATCTGCCCATGGATGTAAATGGGGTGTTAAAGACCCCTACTATTATTGTGTTATTATCAATTATTTTCTCTATGTTTATTATTAACTGTTTTAATTTTTTGGGTGCTCCTATGTTGGGTATATGAGTATTTACAATTGTTATATTTTCTTGTTGGATTGTTCCCTTTATTATCATATAGTGTTCTCCTTTCTCTCTCATTAAATGTCTGTTTTAAAATCTGTTTTGTCCAATGTAAGTATTGCTACTCAAGCTTTCTTTCGACATCCATTTACATGATAGATATTTCTCTATCTCCTCACTTTCAATCTGCAGGTATCTTTAGGTTTAAAATGAATCTCTTATAGGTAGCATATAGATCTTTTTGTTGTTGTTGTTGTTGTTGTTGCTGTTGTTGTTGTTTTGGTCACTATATGTCTTTTGATGGAGTGTTTAATCCATTTACATTCAAAGTAATTATTGATAGATATATGTTTATTGTCATTTTATTATGTTTTGTGATTGTTTCTAAGATTTTCTCTGATTCTTTCTTGTTTGTCTCTTTTTCATGGTTTGCTGATTTTTGTTAGTGATTATATTTAGTTAGTGATATATTTCAATTTCTATTTATTCCTTTTATGTTTAGAAGTAGGTTTTGATAAATGGTTACCATTAAGTCTGTGTATAAAATAGCCTCTTCTGCATATAGCAGTCTATAATAAGTTTATGGCCACTTAAGTTTGAACCCATTCTTTACTCCTCTCCTTCTCATGTTTTACATATATGTCTTTATATTTTATATTCTTTTTCGTGAGTTCCTTGAATTTTTTACAGAAATAATCATTTTTAGTTTTTTGTGTGTTTCCTACTTCTATATTGTCATTTTCTGTCTCTCCTTTTTGTCTCAAAAAGTCTCCTTTAATATTTCTTGAAGAACTGTTTGGGTCATGAACTCTTTTAGTTTTATTGGTCTAGGAAACTCTTCACTTCTTCTATTCTGAATGATAGTCTTGTTGGATAGCATATTCTTGGCTGCAGAATTTTCCCACTCATCACTTCGAGTGTATCATGCCACTCCCTTCTGGCTTCCAAAATTTTGGTTGAAAATCTCCTAGGTTTATGCATTTCCCCTTCTAAGTCACTGATTTCTTTGGTCTTACTGCTTTGAAAATTTTTCTTTATTACTAAATTGTACAAATTTAATTATAATATGCCTTGGTGGGGTTTGCTTTTGATGGTAGTTCTCTGTGCCTCCTGGATCTGGATATCTCTTTTCTTCCCCAAATTTGGGAAGTTTTCATCCTTTATTTCTTCAAATACATTTTCTGCCTTGTTTCCCCTCTCTTCTTCTTCTGGGACTACTAGAATGCAAATATTATTATGCTTGATGGAGTCACTTATTTCCCTTAGTCCATCCTCATTTTGCATAATTCTCTTCTCTTTCTTTTGTTCAGTTTGATAACTTTCCATTACTCTGTCTTTCAGGTCACTAATTCATGCATCTGCTTCTTCCAGCCTGTAGTTCATTACATCAGGTGTATTTTTAATTTTACTTATTGAGAACTTTATCTCTGCTATGTTATACCTTATATCTGTGTTAAAGGTCTCATTCACAACTTTCATTCTTTTCTCAAGTCCAGTGAATATCCTTAGGATCATTACTTTAAATTCCTTATCAAGCATATTACCCATATCTGTTTCACTTAGGTCTCAGGCTATGGCGTTGTCTTGTTTTTTCATTTGGAATAATTGTTCTGTATCCTCACTTTGTCTTCCTCTCTGTGTCTATCTTTCTTAATACACAGAAAGTTAGCTATGTCCTCTTGAAAGTAGTCACTGTATGAAGAAAAGGTCCTGGAGTGCGCTGCAGTGCAGTGTCTCCTGTTCACCAGAACCTGGCACTTCAGGAGAGTATCCTATGTGTGTTGCTTACACCCTACTGTTGTGTCTATGCCATGTTTACTTTCTTCCTCTAGTGAACTCTCTGTGGTGTTAGTGGGACCCAGGCAGGCCAACTTTGAGTGGGGCAGCAGTGCTAGTAAAAGTTGCACTGGCCACTGGTCCTTTTCTAGATCCCCAAAACACTGTGGTGGCTTGGGCCTGTGCAGCAGGGTGGCTGGGGTAGGAGCCAGAGTGCAGTGCACAATGTTGGCTGGGCACAGTTGAGTCCAGTGCCTGAGGATGGCTGGAGATGCACAGCTCAGTGCGACAAGTTAGACAGGTGTGGTGCACAGTGACAGGAAGCTTGGAGTATGTGAGTCCTCATGCTTGGAGGCTTGGAGTATGCGAGTCCTCATGAAAACTTGAGTGTATCTCTGTGTTTATACTGGGGAGCAGGGGAGTAAAATGGTTCCTATCAGGTCCCTTGTTTTGGGAAAAGTCCCCCAATATGCTCTGAATTCAGTCTATGTAATTTTCAAAGCTAGTATGGGGCTTAAGCTTCCCTGTGTGAGCTCCTTGGGGTCTCGGAGGGCCTGTTTCTCTCTGCCTACTCCATGTGCAAAGCTGCCCCCCTCCTGCAGGCAGCCTTCCTCTGCTGCCATTCTGATCTTCCTAACCTTTCAGCTGCAATTTCTTCTATTTAGTTGTGGAGTTTATTCTGCCAGACTTTATATCACTCTCCACTTCATTCAGTTGGATGTGGATGATATTTAATTGTAGACGTGGAATGGGGTGAGCTCAGGGTCCTTCTACTCTGCCATCTTCTTCCCATTCCTAAAACTTATTTTTACTGGCCTTCTAATCCTAACATCTACAATTTGTAAAGCAGAAAAACTGTTAGCTACCCTTGATCCTTCACCCTTCTCAATCCACATCTACAATCTCTTAATAAATCTTAATGAAAATTTTTTTGCTTCACCACTACTCTGACAACTCTGGCCCAAGCCACCATCTTCTATCATAAGAATTCCTACAATGTGCCCCTAATCTTATTCCATCTGCTCTCTTGCTCTTCTCCACTCAATGCTGTATATTCTGTTAATATGAATCAAGTCCTTTGTTACTCAAAATCTTTTGAGTAGAACCCAATTCCTTCTCATAACCTACAAGTCTCTGCTTAAACCTATCTCTTGTCTCCCCCTCCACCTTCATCCCATGCCACTCCCACTGGCTCACTGGGTTCTAGCTGCAAAGGTCAGCTTTTAAATCTCAATAAGCACTGTGCTCTTTACAAGGCTTTTCCTTCTCCCCGGAATGTTCTCTCTCCCACTCTTCACACAGCATGATTATTAATCACTCAAGTCCCAGTTTAAAGTCCCTGCTCATAGAGTCCCTATCCATTTCATCTATGTGTTTTCCCCTTATTATTCTGTATTCCTCAACTTTTCTTTCCTTCATTGAATTAAGATCATTTTATATATAGTTGCTTACTTATTTGTCATTATACTATAAAATACACAATATACTGTAAAATACACAATGGTACGATATTGTCCCTTGTGTTCATTAATGCATACTCAGTATCTAATACATTTGCTGGATTTGTAGCTCTCAATATCCTGAATGTAAACTCAAGTATGAAATATGTATTTGACATAAACTTAAATACTTAAGTAGGGTTTACTATAAATCATACAAATGTGAAAAAAGGTTAAAACTCTATTGCTAATAGTAACCCTTCCCTATAATTGTTATACAGGGATATTGTGGATTTATCAACAAGCTTTTATTGAACCCAGGATATACTCTTATCCAGAATACTGTTTGGTGTTATGGGGATAGTTGAATAAAAATAAAAATAGTCTGGGCAGCCTGGGTGGCCCAGCAGTTTAGCACCACCTTTGGCCCAGGACATGATCCTGGAGACCCAGAGTCGAGTCCCACATTGGGCTCCCTGCATGGAGCCCGCTTCTCCCTCTACCTGTGTCTCTGCCTCTCTCTCTGCCTCTGTCTCTCATGAATAAATAAATAAAATCTTAAAAAAAAAATAGGGCACCGGGGGGCTCAGCTGGTTAAGCATCTGCCTTTGGCTCAGGTCATGATCACAGGATCCTGGAATCAAGACCCAAACTGGGCTCCCTGCTCACTGGGGAGTCTGTTTCTCCTTCTCCCTCTGCCCCACCACTCATTTTTGCTCCCCCCTCCAAATAAATAAATAAAATCTTTAATAAATACATAGATAAAAATAAAAATAGTCATTACTTTCTAGAAACATTTATATTCTTGAGGAGCTAAAATTCAAAAGGATACATGAGGATACATGAAATGATTTCATGATGTGTCAAATAGATGTAAAATATTTAATAAAACTTAATGATAACAAATGGATCTCTTTGATGAGAACAACCTTGAACATCCATGGCCCTCCAAAAACTGAGTACCAATGAGATGAGATGAAATTAAGGACAAGAGCAGATCCCACTAAGTAGCAAAATCAAATTACACATATATGTGTAGATACAAGTTTCATGAGCTTTGGGAAATTCTAATAACCACAGATAACTTATAAGAAAAATTCAAAATTGTGGTGAATAATACTTTGGGATAGCAATTTAAGTATAAACATTTATTAAGGACCTATCTTGTACCTATCCTCTAGCTGGAGTTAAGTTCCCAAAAATGAGTAACATACAGTACCTATTCAGAGTATCTATAATCCAATTGGAGGGAGAGGGAAGGAAGATTATGAGATAAACAACAACAAATCAATATACTTTGCAATCAGCAGTATAGAAGACATAACACAATGCTATAGAGGCCTCACTATTGAGAAGTCAACTAACTCTACCTGGTGCATTCTAAGATGGACTTACAAAGGGTATACCATTGGTGCCAGGCATCAAGTGTAAGTAGAGTTTTGGTTTCCCATAAAATGAGAGAAGCTTATTCCAGATAGAAGGAATGAATTACCTGTTCAAAGTCACATGTCTAAGGGAAAATGGGGTGTCTGTGGAATATGAAGTGCACAGCAGTATAGGTAAAGGGTGAGAACACTTCAGTGAATTAATTAATAGGGACTCCACTTCAGTGAATTAACAAGCTCTTGCAGCATAGAAGACTTTTGTTCACTCAGAGCTAAAACATCCCACTAAAAAAACTGCAAAAAATCTAAAGTAAAGTGACACAATTGGTTGTTTTGTCATGATACAAAACTATCTAACCAATCATAAATCTTTCTTCCACTATAACCATCATTGCTAATTGAAACACAGCTTCTCTTTTGGAGAAACTACAGTCTACAGGGACTCATTTAGGTCATAGATTAATGAACATACTAGAGCTTCTTTGACCAAATTTGGAGTCGTGAGACACCAGAGGCAACTAAGCACTTGAAACATGGCTACTGTCACGTGTTGAAATGAAAAATGTTTTGGATATATTGATTTAAATAAAAAATATTATTAATATTATTTCATCTATTTTTGCCTGTTTTTAAATATGTCTTCTAGGGACATCTGAGTAGCTTAGCAGTTGAGCATCTGTCTTTGGCTCCGGGCATGATCCCAGAGTCCCAGGATCAAGAGCCGCATGGGGCTCCCTGTGGGGAGCCTGCTTCTCCCTCTGCCTGTGTCTCTGCCTCTCTCTCTCTCTCTGTGTCTATCATGAATAAATGAATAAAATCCTTAAAAAATAAATACATAAATATGTCTTCTAGAAAATGTTAAATTGGGCAGCTATTTTTATTGGGCTGTGCTGTTCAAAAGGGTTTATAAAACAGGTTGATATTATTCTTCAGGAATGGATAACACCAATTTATTCAATACCAAGCACACAAAATTCTCTCTACATAATATGTGCTTCAAATGAAAACCATAAAAGTTTAGCATTATATAACACAGTAGTAACTTCTTACACATATGAGAAAAAAATGAGTATTTTTTAGTGCAGTTTTATCTATGGAAGATATATTTTATAATTTTAATTAAACCTAAAAGTCTCTAAGGAATTGTCTTGGGTCAGTGAGAAATTTCATAACCACCTTTTTTTTTTTCAATGAGGCTATTTGTTGTATTATTTTTGTTATTTCTACAACCCTAAAAAACTACTATACAAAATATTTAATTTTTCTGATTCATGCATACTACCATTCCTTTGACTCTATTGATTTTGAATAGCACTTTGTACATAGTAAAACTAAAGATAAAATTAACATTAGGTAGAAATATATAATGATTATATATTTATCATGATTATCTTTATTTTTTCATTTTAAAGAAATGTCAAAAGTACAGAATATAACATAATTTAAGAATTTAAAGTGGCTTAAAATCATCAATGTTTGTTAAAATTAGAAATTTTTAGATGCATTCATCAATCACTGTAAAATTAAGGAAAATACATTCAGAAATTACTTATAAGTCAATGACCCTCTTATAAAAAGTTTCTTGAAGTTATTTTGATAAAAGTATTACTTGTACAAACATTACGACTTATAAATATTTAGCTAGGTTAACATAAAGCAACAGTGACATTCAATAACATTAAACTAATTACATAGTTCCCTCAACTTCTGTGAAGTGCCTTAAAATAAAATAGATTGTTACCATCCACCGTGTTTAGGGAATCTCTATTAATATAAGAGACTCAGTTTACAGCTTTCCTGGAATGATTAGGAGTAACACAGCTGTTAAAATGCATGAGATTACACTGTAATAGCATTCTTTACCTAATAACAAATCAGGCCACAAATACTAATAAACATAATCCCCGGGCCCTTAATGGAAGATTTCTGCTAATTTTGAAAGCTTTACAATTAGCTGTGATTCAATGAACCTGATTCACTGTTAAATTAAACTTAGGGACGGGGAAAGCAGAAGCTCTTACTTTAGGAAGGCAATGCTAAGTATTCTATCGGAATTTTTGCTTTTCAAGGTAAGGGAACTCTTAAAAATAAAATTATCTCATTATTTTTTGTAACTGTAAAATTTAGTCCTGCTTCATTCATATGTTGCACTAAAATGAAAATACCTTTTTTAAAAAAAAAAAAAAGACTGATTTTTTTTCACACCCTTTTCCTTGCTCAGACCCCTCCATCACTTTGGACTTCTTTTTTTTTTTCTTTTTCTTTTTTAATTTTATTTATTTATTCTTGAGAGACACAGAGGGAGAGAGAGGCAGAGACACAGGCAGAGGGAGAAGCAGGCTCCACATGGGGAGCCCTATGCAGGACTCGATCCCGGGACCTCAGGATCACGCCCTGAGCTGAAGGCAGATGCTCAACCACTGAGCCATCCAGGCATCCCCACTTAGGGCTTCTTTCTGTTCCAGCCTCGCAAGACTCTAAGAATCCTTGTCCTTGCTGTTCCCTCTTCCTAGAAGGCTATATTCCCCAATGCTCTCCAAGGAGGCTCCTTTCCATTGAGGTCTCAGTCCAAACGTTACTACTTCAAGACAGCTTTCCAGAGTTCTCTGTTGAAGTACTCATCATTTCCCCTGACGCAGAAATTATCCCTTTCTTTTCCCCAGAACAACCATCAACTCTGAGTGTATCTTGTTAATTTGTATGCTTAGTTGTTTACAGTCAAACTTCCCTCTGTATGGCACTCCACGGCAACTAAAACCTTCTTTGGTTTTTCCACTGTCATGAACAAACTACCATTAGCAAATTGATGTTATACATACAAATGCAAACCACACATACACAAGCACACAGAGTCACATATATATTTTTTTGAGTCACATATATATTTAACAAATTAATGTCATTTTGCTCCTGATATCTGGTAACCAGGTTTTTTTTAGTAAAAATCTATGATGAGAGCATATCTCTGCAGTATGTATTTTTTTAAAGTTTACAGGGCATTCTACTATTTAAATACACTAAACATTGTTATTAAATTCCCTATTGTTGGTTATTTAGAGTAATATCTTTTTTACTGGTAACAATACTTTGATTTACATCCTTGTACATAGATATTTAAGCACATGCCTGATTATTTCTGCTAGATAATCCCCCTAAGTTAATCTAAGTAAATGAAAATATTTACACTTTTAATTCTGACTCATATTGCTCTACTCGCCTCCAAAAATGTTTTATCAGTTTCTAATTATATTAATATTGCTTAAAAGTGACTATTTCTCCATATTCTTGACAATACTGAAATTATGGATACTTGCTAATTCATATATTGAGTATGTAATATATGTACTCAACTAACTTGCAAATACCTTTTCCAACTTTTATATATATTTTCTTTTTTTGTATGGTCAGCTGTTTTGTAGTCAAATCAGTTTTCCCTTCAGTATTTTTATGTCAAGTTTAATTTTTATACCAAGTTTTTTATATCAAGATTTATAGTATCAATTTTTAAAAGGACCTACTTTATCCCAAGAGTATGAAAATTAAAAAGACACACATACGCAATGTACATATATTATAATACATATCAGATATGTTGCTATCACTTTCATCTTTAATATTCAGCAAAAATCTAAAATTAATATCAGAGTTTCCAAGTTTGAACGTGTTGAGGCTTATATCAATGTGCCATTGTAATAGTTTGATTAAAGTACTTAATATTTTCTATTGATTGCAAAGAAAACCTCCCCGATAATATTGTTCCTGCATTGGACAAAAACTAAAACGCTTATTTGCAAATGTGTCTCTCCCAACTGACTTTAATTTTGGTTTATAAGGATATGCATTAAAAGCAAGGCTACCTGAACTTCTAAACAGATTTAGAAACTTACAGTAAGAGTTTAGTAATAAGTATCAGTTATAGAGACTATGTCTTTAGCTTGCATTTCAGTACCACATATTTTTAGTTATGACTAACGAACAGCCCACTCTCAAATATATTCTGAAGGTAGATAGAGTTTGAAACATTGTGATTTAACAGGTGGCTTACTGGGTGACTCAGCCCCTTCACTCTGGCTCTAACAATAACACCAAAGGATTCTTTAGTGGGACATCACTGTTCTTTTTTTTTTTTTTTTTTACATTAACCACAAAAAGACACGAGGTTATACTTCCAATTATGCTGTCTTTAACTTGGATCCTAGACCTGCCATCCTGTCCATGCCTAAAATTTCCTTAAATGTTCTGATATTTTTAACCACATCTCTAAGAGATGGTGTGGCTAGAGTCCCACTGAGTAAGTAAAGTTTGATTGTATCATAAGCTCATTATTCTCAAGGCAAGGGCTGGAATCTATTTCTGGAAGTATGAAATACCATGATTAACTTTTTTTCATTATTCACTCTCTTGCTTAATAATAAGTCAAATTTACATCTGTGTGATACACGGTCATAATTAATATTTTTATGATTCCCTTTAATATTTAGTATGAATTTACTAGAAAGTAAAATAATAATAGAACTGTTTTGAGGGCTGACTATAAGCTAGGAGCTTGGGATCCCTGGGTGGCGCAGCGGTTTGGCGCCTGCCTTTGGCCCAGGGCGCGATCCTGGAGACCCGGGATCGAATCCCACATCAGGCTCCCGGTGCATGGAGCCTGCTTCTCCCTCTGCATGTGTCTCTGCCTCTCTCTCTCTCTCTCTCTGTGTGACTATCATAAATAAATTAAAAAAATTAAAAAAAAAAATATATAAGCTAGGAGCTTTAAGTGTATTGATTCAGTTAAACTTCATAGCAAACTTATGAGGTTAGTATCATTCGTATTCCTATTTGACAGATAAGAATATTGACACAGCAGAAAATTAGGATACTTGCCCACAATCACATATCTAGGACTAGTAGAGTAAGACAAAAGCAGAACAGACGGAGTCTATCTCCCACTCTCGAAGAGTATACTCTCTAGGGCTTCATATAACTTAAAGTTTTTCTCTAGTGACCACAAGTCTGAAGTTATAACAAGGTCATAATAAAAGTTATAGAGACAGCATTTCCTTGATTCTGCAATGCCAATTTCTGTGGTTCCACAGCAACCCAATTTAAATTACTCCCAACAAGTTCTGGAAATCCTAATGTGTTAGCGATGTATCATGGGCTTGCCAATGTACCCATCTTCTAGCATTTTCCCCATGTCATTATCATAACATTTTCTGCTGTCTAATTTAACTCCTAGGTCAGTTTGATTCATTTATTTGTCAAAATTTGTTTAATATCTAATGCATCCATTACTGTTGCAGCCATTGGAAAAACAGAGAAAATAAAATTGCTGTTTTAATGAAGCTTATATTCTAAATAAGGGTGATGAGTGACAAATAATTAATCAGCAGTAAGTACTGTGAAAGAAAAAATCAAAGATGGGGAAAGTAATTTTATATAGAATGGTGGGATAGTCCTCAACAATATGACATTTGAGTAAGTTCTAAATGAAATGAAGAAATTAGGGTGCCTAGGTGGCTCAGTGGTTGAGTGTCTGTCTTTGGCTCAAGTGATCCCGGGTTCCTGGGATCGAGTCCTGAACAGGCTCCCCACAGCAAGCCTGCTTCTCCCTCTGCCTATATCTCTACCTCTTTCTCTGTGTCTCTCATGAATGGATAGATAAAATCTTAAAAAAAGAAATGAAGAAGTGATCCATCTATATCTCTAGGAAAAGACCATTCTAAGAAGAATTCTCTCTTTTTTTGTTTTTATTTATTGATGAGAGACACAGAGACACTTTAAGAAGAATTCTGAAGAACAGGCAGAGTGTCAGAGGGGAGAGTAGTATGTGTTAAAGAGACACAAGGGACAGATGAAATGGGAAATATGTGTATAATTATGGGTATGTGTACATAATATATACATAAATGCATACATTTGTGTATTGAAAGCAGAGCCAAAAAAATTAAGTGCTAGTTGGGATGTGTGTGAAAGAAAAAAAATTATGTATAGAATTACTTCAAATTTTTGGCCTAAGCAACTGGAAGAATGCAATTTATTACAAAAATGTGGAAAGCAGTTAGATGAGCAATTTTTCTGAAGGGCTGGGGTGTAAATCAAGTGTTCAAGTTATAAATATGTTAAACTTCAGAATCTTATTCAATGTCAAAATGGAACTACTCAATAACCAGTTGCAGATATGAGTCTCTTAGAGGAAGAGTTACTAGCTGGAGATGAAATCTAGAAGTTGTCACATTATGCATCATACTTAATGCCATGAAACTGGCTGAGCTCACCCTCAGAGGCAAGATAGAAAGAAAAAATAGAGAACCAACTGTAGTGCATGGTGACATTTAGAGATGAGGAATGAAAAAGAAATTATATTGTATGAATAAAGAAAGAACTAGAATATTGAATATGAAGGAACAGAGAAGGTCTGAATATCCCTTAGATAATAGTATATAAGAATTCATGTTTTGCAACTATACCTTTTATAAAAGTACACTGCAAATTTTATGGGGATATTGTACTTGGATAAGGGAAGATGCTTTAGCTTTAACAATGAACCAAGAAATATAAAGTTGATATTATGTTATAAAATAATGGCAATGAACAAGAATATATATGTTAATTCTTGGTATGAAATCAGGCCAAGAGCACAGGCCAACACTTATCATTTCCAAAAGGTAATGGTGGAGCATTTGTTATAAACATCTGTAAATGGTCAATGGAAGTTAATGAAGAGGAAAGCCTACAAATTTCCCTGAATATAATTAATATTATTTGTATTATCAACCAGAGTATTATTTGTATTAATTTGTTCAGCAATAGAAGTTCTAATTGTCAAAGATATAAAAGTATTCCTTGGCCCTAATCTCATAAAATTTCACAAGAACCCTGGGTACATATATGCAGATAATTTCCTAATGTTAACAGAAGACCACAGAAATGCAATATTCATATTGGGGTCTAGTCCTGGGAACAATTTCTGTACATTTATAAGACTGAGAATTCTTTACTTTCACTAAGCTATCTCTCTTTTACTATATTAAAAGAATTTAATTACATTATAGCTGAATATACTACTACATGTTAATAGCTATATACTAACTGATGAATTTGGTACACATTTTTAAATTCATGCTTGTATCCTACATTTAATATAGAGAAAACTTTTTAAAAATGCAGGGGCATAAAAGATAAGTCTACATTTTCTCAGATGATTTCAAGTTCAAGTCTCAGATAAGCTACTAGGTATAAGCAGATTAGATGATCAAATATAATGTGCTTTCTCTCAGCTTTTTTCTCTTTCTTTCAGCTTTTTTTTCTTTCTCTCAGCTTTTTTTCCCCCCCAACATTAAGGTGAAGGCCATAATATTAAAGAGAGGAATGTAACATTTGCTATTAGACTTTATGAACATAGCCTTCAGTGCTGGGGTAAATAATGAGAAACACATTTGTAATTTAAGTATGGTGCTTTGCCAGCTAGATGTACAAAATTTAGGCAAGGAAATCTAAATTATATAAAACAGATGAACAATTACTAACAAAAATACATAATTCACATGAATTTAAGAGAAGGTAATGGCCTACATTCCTCTGATCTCATTTTACCTTTATTTTTTACTATTTGGTAATAAGAGTGTGAACTTTTATTTATAAAAAAATAAGTCAAATCATGGAGATGTAACATACAACATGGTGACTATAGTTAATAAAACTGCTTTGTGTATTTGAAAGTTTCTAAGAAAATAGATCTTAAAAATTCTCCTTGCAAGAATAAAAAATTTGTAATAATGTATGGTGATGGATTTTAGGGCAGCCCGGGCAGCTCAGAGGTTTAGCACTGCCTTTGGCCCAGGGCCTGATCCTGGAGACCTGGGATCGAGTCCCATGTTGGGCTCCCTGCATGGAGCTCGCTTCTCCCTCTGCCTGTGTCTGTCTGTCTCTCTCTGTCTCTCATGAATAAATAAATAAATAAAATCTTCAAAAAAAATTTTTGTAATTATGTATGGTGATGGATTTTAACTAGACTTACTGTGGTGATCATTTTACAATATACACAAATAACAAATTATTATGTTGTACACCTGAAAGGAATATAATAATATAATGCTATATATCATTTATAGCTCTACAAAAATAATTTATTTTTTTCTACAAAAGTAATTTAGAACAAACTTTAGTGTATTATTATCAACACATCAGCTTATTATATATGATTGACCTTGGAATATAGACAAGTTCTACTATAAAACTCCTAAAAGAAAACATAGGGGAAAATGTAGGGGAAAACATAGGGGAAAATTCCCTGTAAAGCAATTTATTATATGTATATTATATATATATGGTGTGGCTGTGTGTGTGTGTGTGTGTGTAAAGTGTACGGTAGCTCCCCTTCCCCCAAAATCAGCTGTTTTCCTTAATCATCTGTATTAGTGTCAACAAATGGCTACGGATACATATTACTTTGAGAATTAAATACATAATTATGAAATTTAAACAAGCCAAAGGGCGAGAGGGCTCCCAGTTCTGTTCTACTGGGATATGTGTCTGTTTTTAGTACCAGAACAATACTGTTTTGATTACCATAGCTTTGTAATATAGTTTGATATCAGAAAGCCTGATGTCTCCAAACATTGTTTTCTTTCCCAAGATTGCTTTCGGGATATGGCTTCACTGGTAAATTCTACCAAGTGTAGAGAAAAATTAAAGCCAATCATTCTCAAACTCTTCCAGAAAATTAAAGAGGAGGTAACATTCCTAAGCTTATTTTATGAGCCAAGAATTATGCTAATATCATAGCCAGATAAGAACTCCACAAGAAAAGAAAACTATAGGCTAACATCTCTGATAAATACAGATGCAAAAATTCTCAACAAATTTCCAGTAGACAAAATTCTAAAGCACATTATAAGAATCATACGCAGTAACCAAGTGAGATTTATCCTTGGGATGAAAGGGTGGTGCAACATGTATAAATCAATCAATGTTATATACCATATTAATTGATTAAAGAATAAAAATCATAGAATCATCTCAATAGATGCAGAAAAAAAATTGACAAAATTCAACATCCTTTCATGAGAAATACTCCCAATAAACTGAGTATAGAGGAAACATACCTTAGCATAATGAAGGGCATATATGACAAGCTCACAGCTAACATCATATTTAATGGTGAAATGTAGAAAGCGTTTCTCTAAGGTCAGGAATAAGAAAAGAATGCCTACTCTCACCCCTCCTATTCAATATAGTACTGGAAATTCTAGGCAGACCAATTAGGTAGGAAAAACAAATAAAAGGGATCCAAAATAGGAAAGGAAGAAGTAATATCATCTTGCAAATGACATGATCTTGAATATAAAAACTATATCTATATAGTTATATATCTATATCTATATACTTATAGTTATATATCTATAAACTATATCTATATCTGTATAGAATATAGATCTTTCTTATATAGAAAAAAGAAAGAAGAAAGAAAGAAGAAAGAAAGAAAGAAAGAAAGAAAGAAAGAAAGAAAGAAAGAAAGAAAGAAAGAAGAAAGAAAGAAAGAAAACCCTAAAGACATCTAAAAACTATTAGAACTAAGAAACATATTCAGTAAAGTTGCAGGATACAAAATCAACATACAGAAATCAATTTTCTATACACTAACAATGGACTACATGAAAATGAAATAAAGAAATAAAACCCATGTGCAATGGCATCAAAAACAAACAAAGAAAAATACATAGAAATAAATTTAGCCAGGGAGTTGAAAGATCTCTATACTAAAAAGTATAAGATACTGATTAAATAAATTGAAGACACAAATAAATGGAAAGATACCCTGTGTTCATGTGGATCTGTAGAATTAACACTGTTAGAATGTCCATATTCCCTAAAATGATCTACAGATTCAATATCCTTTTTATCAAAATTTCAGTGGCATTTTTCACAGAAAGAGGAAAAAAAATCTTAATATTTGTATGAAACCACAAATTTCAAATTTTAATTCATAGTTCAGAGACATTTCTGGCAGAAGTGGAGTAAATTTCTCTAATAAATTTTCTTTAATAAGTCTTTAAAAGATTTGTTGAATAAATCAATTTAGTAACATTTAACATTGAATAGTTAACATTGATACAGTAAAAAAAAAAATTGATTCTAATATTGGTTGTCATGGCTTCAACTAGTCATAATGGCTAATTTTTCACTTTTACCTTTGAGTCTATATTTATCTATGTGCCATCTAGAATAATACGTTTTAAAAATATTCAAATGTAATCTAAATATCTTAAATGAATGAGGTTTCTTCTCAAATGTGAATGTAAAGTATATAATTAAAGTTTACTGATTTCATCCACACTCTTGCCTTAATATATATGTCAATAAAGAGCTGGACCAGCAAAATATCTCACTAAATTGACATTTATATGGTCAAAGGAGAGCATAAACCTAATTAGCCTATAGGAAATAAGTTCATCCTTTTCAACTCATTAGCACTATGATCTAACGCTGAGATAGTTAAATCATAAAGCAGTTCATAAAACTGCCAAGGCATTCATTTTTAATATCAAGTGTAATCCATGGTTATTGTTCAATATTCTATTTGTCACCTCACAGTTCTTCAGCTGGATAATAAACTATTTCTTAGTTAGAAAGCATCAACACATACACATACACACACACGCACACACACACACACACACACAAGAGCTTTGTCTCTATACTGTTTATAGAAAGAAAAAAAGACCTCTTATCTAAGAAATGCAAGTTAGAAATAGTGATAACATTAGTCTCATCTGGAATAAAAGACTGTGGGGCTCATATCTAATAAGTACTAAAAACTTCTTAGAAGAAAATTGCCACAAATGAAAATATTTTTTTGTTGTGTTTTCATGTATTCTATTTTTTTTTCTTGTTTCTACTAGTAAGACTTGTGCCAGGAATGTTTTTCTGGGTAAGACAGCAAACATACTCAGAGAGTTGTGAATGCTTTGGATGACTAAGAAAGGTTACCAGCTAGACACATAGCCGCTGCTAACCAGGAAAAGAATAAAGTTCCCAAAAGAAAGAATAAAGTTTGTTTTTTGAATGAAAGAGGTCATAAAATAATTACAGGGAAAAGTATGGTGTCACACTCATTGTTGGACTAAAGACATTTCATGATGTCGTATAATAAAATTGTGTATAAGAATCCAAGATGTAGGGATGCCTGGATGGCTCAGCTCAGTTAAGTGTCTGCCTTCAGCACAGGTCCTGATCCCAGAGTCCTGGAATGGAGGCCCACATGAGGCTCCCTGCTCAATGGGGAGCCTGCTTCTCCCTTTCCCCCCAGCCCTCTACTTGAGCTTCCTCTCCTTATCTCTCTTCTCAAATATGTAAATTAAATCTTTAAAAGAAAAAAAGAAAAGAATCCAAGAGGTAGTGAGACAACTTGAGAGTCTACACCTACAATAAATGATCAGCAAACATTTTCCTACAGTGACCAGAGAGTAAAATTTTAGGCTTTGTGGGCAGTATAGTCTCTTACAATTACTAAAAATTTCTTCCTTCGTAGCATGAAATAGCCCTAGATAATACATGAATAAATGATCATGGCTCTATTCCAATACAACTTTATTTATGGACACTGAAATTACAATTTCATGCAATTTCCACAGGTCATGAAATAGCATAATTCTTTAAATCTTTTTTCAACCATTTAAAAATGTAAAAAAAAACATTCTTATGGGCAATACAAAACAGGGCTGGATTTGACCCACAAGTCATAGTTTGGCTTAAATGATCACACAGAACTTCAAAAAATCCAATGTTGGTTGAAAATAATAGTAAAGATATACATTGATGAAATCCATTTTAATTGAACATTAAGAGGTTTGCAAATGGAGAAGATAAAGCTGATAGACTTTTACTTTTTTGTGTGCTTGTCTTTACCCAATACAGAAGGAGTCTCAAATCACCTAAAATAACTAGGGCCTTCAAGACTAAGACAGTCATTCTAAATCACTTAAGTATTTACAGATGCCAGGCTGGGTGCTGAGAATGAGTCAGTGAATAAAGGAGACAAATTGTCTAACCTCAGGCAACTTACATTCCAAAGTAGTGTATTGGGTCAAGTTCTGAAGAAACAGAGGCTGAAAAAAGAAGGGGACAGAGGTCAAGATTCAATAAAAACTAAGCAAGAAATATTCTTAGCTGGGGACTGGCTTCACACTGATCCAACAGAGAAAATAATGCAGTAAGAATGCACCACCACTGGCTGCCTCTTGAGGGAAGGAGGTGGACTTTTTGCACTCACTGGAGAGATAGCTGCTGTATGGCCTGAGGGAAAGTCTGTCAAGACAAGGACACAGGAGTATCTGGGAATGGTTAGTAGGAGGATCTGTCCAGGGAACTAACAGTATCCACTACAAGAGGGAGATGAATACTAAACATATTAACATTTAATATGCCAGGTCATGACATGGTTGTGTGGGTGAAAGGGACAGAGAATGATGTGGATAGAGATTGCCTTTTTAGATAGAGTGATTAAGGAAGTCCAAATTAATTTCGATTATTACAAAATTTGAGAAGAGACCAGAGGAAATTAAGAGTGTTGGTCATGTGGTTATCTGAAAGAAAAAAATACTTTAACTTACAATAGAACTAGCCTTGGGATCTATACCCTAAAAACTACAGAACACTTGTGAAAGAAATTGAGGAAGACACAAAGAGATGGAAAAATATTCCATGCTCATGGATTGGAAGAATTAATATTCTGAAAATGTCTATGCTACCCAGGGCAATGTACACGTTCAATGCAATCCCTATCAAAATACCACGGACTTTCTCAGAGAGTTGGAAAAAAATTATTTTAAGATTTGTGTGGAATCAGAAAAGACCCCGAATAGCCAGGGGAATTTTAAAAAAGAAAACCATAGCTGGGGGCATCACAATGCCAGATTTCAGGTTGTACTACAAAGCTGTGGTCATCAAGACAGTGTCGTACTGGCACAAAAACAGACACATAGATCAATGGAACAGAATAGAGAATCCAGAAGTGGACCCTCAACTTTACGGTCAACTAATATTCAACAATGCAGGAAAGACCATCCACTGGAAAAAAGACAATCTCTTCAATAAATGGTGCTGGAAAAATTGGACATCCACATGCAGAAGAATGAAACTAGACCACTCTCTTGCACTGTACACAAAGATAAACTCAAAATGGATGAAAGATCTAAATGTGACACAAGATTCCATCAAAATCCTAGAGGAGAACACAGGCAACACCCTTCTGGAACTCGGCCACAGTAACTTCTTGCAAGATACATCCATGAAGGCAAGAGAAACCAAAGCAAAAATGAACTATTGGGACTTCATCAAGATAAGAAGCTTCTGCACAGCAAAAGATACAGTCAACAAAACTCAAAGACAACCTACAGAATGGGAGAAGATATTTGCAAATGACGTATCCGATAAAGGGCTAGTTTCCAAGATCTATAAAGAACTTGTTAAACTCAACAGCAAAGAAACAAATAATCCAATCATGAAAATGGGCAAAAGACATCAAGAGAAATCTCACAGAGGAGACATGGACATGGCCAACATGCACATGAGAAAATGCTCCGCATCACTTGCCATCAGGGAAAAACAAATCAAAACCACAATGAGATCCCACCTCACACCAGTGAGAATGGGGAAAATCAACAAGGCAGGAAACCACAAATGTTGGAGAGGATGTGGAGAAAGGGGAACCCTCCTGCACTCTTGGTGGGAATGTGAACTGGGGCAGCCACTATGGAAAACTGTGTGGAGGTTCCTCAAAGAGTTAAAAAATAGATCTGCCCTACGACCCAGCAATTGTGTTGCTGGGGATTTACCCCAAAGATACAGATGCAATGAAACGCCAGGACACCTGCACCCCCATGTTTCTAGCAGCAATGTCCACAATAGCCAAACTGAGGAAGGAGCCTTGGTGTCCATCGAAAGATGAATGGATAAAGAAGATGTGGTCTATGTATACAATGGAATATTCCTCAGCCATTAGAAACGACAAATACCCACCATTTGCTTCGATCTGGATGGAACTGGAGGGTATTATGTTGAGTGAAGTAAGTCAATCGGAGAAGGACAAACATTATATGGTCTCATTCATTTGGGGAATATAAAAAATAGTGAAAGGGAATAAAGGGGAAAGGAGAAAAAATGAGTAGGAAATATCAGAAAGGGAGACAGAACATGAGAGACTCCTAACTCTGGGAAACGAACTAGGGGTGGTGGAAGGGGAGGTGGGGGCGGGGAGTGACTGGGTGACGGGCACTGAGGGGGGCACTTGATGGGATGAGCACTGGGTGTTATTCTATATGTTAGCAAATTGAACACCAATAAAAAATAAATTTATATAAAAAAAAGAACTAGCCTTGGAATGTTCTATGAAGACTGACAAGGTAGATGTGGCTGGAGTGGTTAAGAACGGGTAGTTAGGTAGGTAGGAATTGAGCTGGAGGGGAAAGAAGTGGTGACAGATTACGTAGAGAGCTTTGTAGATCATTGCAGGGTGTGGAGCTCTTATACTAAGAAAACAAAAGCACTAAGCTCCACAAGGTATCTTTTAGAACCTGAAGGTCTCTCAAAAGCTATCTGGTCGAACTCCCAAATTTCAGAGAATTTCTACAGTGGAAAAATCCCACTGAAGCTAAAAGACAATGGATGGAGGCAAGCAGCCTCCCATTTAATACATTTGAAGAGAATTCTGCTATAAATATTTGAACAGTTTCTGTATATTAGGTTTCATTTGTTTAAGTCCTGAATCTTTACATTATCCCATCAATGGCAAAACTTGTGAGGATGAGAGCTAGCTGGCTGATGTAGACAGAATGCATGCTCATGATCCAGCATTAGCTTGGCATTTACTCTAGCTATAATTCCATCACCGTGGGGAAGAGAAATGGTGATATGGTTTCAAACAAGTAAGCCATATTTTCCTTACATGCAATGGTCAGCTAGCTACTTCCAGGATGACTACAGCTCCATAAATTGTCAGTTCTACTAGGTCCAATGCAAAGTATTTTATGTTCAAGTTGATGAATGGAGAATAGCAGACCATCCTTGAAGGATAATCTGTAAGCAGTTATAAAGCAATTTAAAAATGACACTGCACATGAATACCCAATAACACTAATGATATCCTGTTGCTTCTATTAGTTTGAAAGAAATATTCCATTTCATATTAGTAGTGGCCTTCATAGAAATATTTATTGGTTGCTTCAGCCCTCTGTTGTTGTTGTTGTTGTTTAATGCAGAGTAACTATATCCTGTAATTCTACTAAATCAAAATACTTTTATATTCTCCAATGCATAGCCATACCTTGTTTGTCTTCTTAAAATATAATATCTAAAGTTTCGGCTTTGCCTTAAAAAGTCCACATAGCATTCTGATGTCAATCTCATATATAAGTTTCTGATCCTAATGGTGCTTCTTGATTATTTGTTATTAAAAACTTCTTAGTGTGGTGATTAGCTCTTACTGAGGACTTGTCCTTGAAATAGAAGTCTAATTTTCATCTCTATATCATGCTTTTTTTTAAGTATGCTGAGATACCATTGACAATAAAGAGAAATTTATGTCAAACTGATCCATTTGGTGGAGTTATAGTTTTTAATTACACATCCTTATCTTAGTTTAATTGAAACAATATTTAAAACAGCATTTAACCATAGATCTTTAAAGGATAAATGAATAAAAACTCAATTATTTCCTGCAATTATATATACTTTAATATTCTGCTGGGACAAAGTCATTTCAAAATAATGTATATGTCCTCTGACTTTTAAAAAAGTATATTCCTGGGCCTTGTGGGTGGCTCAGTCAGTTAAGTGTCTGATTCTTGATTTCAGCTTAGGTCATGATCTCAGGGTTGGGAGGTTGAGCCCCACATCAAGCTGTCGCCACACTTGCAGCCTACTTAAGAGTCACTCCCCCTCTCCTCCTCCTCTCCCATTCTCTCTTTCTAAAAAACAAAACAAAACAAAAATAATAAATAGATAAAATAGTATATATTTCTGATATACTGCACACATTATTTATGTATTCTTGTTTTAACTATATAGAATATTTAGGTATAAAAGAGCATTTACTTCCTTTGCTTACAGTTTAAGTGTGATGTTTGTTTTATATCAAATTTGTATCATATATATATAATATATTATATTCAAAGTTGGCAACCTCAAGAATACTTAATGGAATTTAAGCATAGCCAGGAATTCTCTACTTTAAGAGAGCAAATATAAGTCCTGTGAAATAACCTGTGATATAGTTGGTGAGGAAGCATGGCCTACATATGCCTAAGTCTTAAATTTCAAATAGAATCTAATCCCTAATTGTTACTTACTTCTGTGCAGACAGTTGCTCTCAACAGGATTCTTTAATTAGGAAGATAAATGGTTCTAGAAAAAGCTCTAACTGATTATAAAATATGTTTCTTAGAGGAAAAATTGGTTGAAGTTACAGGCACTAAATACATTTGTGTCTGCATGTCAAATGCATGTATTAACTTCATTCTTGCAAAGCCAAGAGCTACACACGTATAAGCAGAACTAAAATTGATTGAATTTAAGATTCCAGCAGGGATGTCATCTATCAGTTTCCCTGCACAGCACTTAACCCACCTTTCTATTAATGAGACCTCAGATTCTTTGAAACCCTACTTTTCTCCAGTGCATACACTAGAACCATTGATGAAAGTCTTCCCCTCCCCTTATAGCCAAGGTGTGAGCTTGTCACTCAACTTGGGCTGCTTCAATTCTTTTACTTGGGAATGTGAATATTGAACAGAGTCAGAAAAGCTGAAAATAACTGGAAGGGATTCAACTCAAATGCAAATAACCCATCAACTGTCCCTTCCTTCTTGCTCACATCTCTGGATTTTATTTAGTCCCTATTCTTTCTAAGAACTAACTGCTGGGTCTCCTTTCTGCGACTGCACTGCTTTGTATACATCTCAAATTCTTTTTTTCACTTTATCTAGTTAGAATCAACTTCCATTACTTACAAGATCTCTGAACAATCAAAGCTCCTAGAAATGATAAAATGCTATACACTCAGAAGAAAAATTAAATATTTCTGTTTGGTAGTAATAACAAACAAATCAGAATTGGCACATAAAATGTCCCTTTAATCTCAAATTGGAAAGTTCAATAAACAAGTGATTATAAAATAGATAAATGGTCACACCTCAGCAAGACAAAAATATTGACAGTTTGTAATGCCTAGCTGCAGCTATTATAAGTGACATTAGAACTACAATAAAAGAGGAAATGGTAAGATCACTAGTAAAATGGGGAAACCTTTAGATAAGACCAAGTCTGAATATTCTTTCATGCTGACCCAGTACTTTCCTACAAAAACGCCCCTGATCAATTTTGCTTAACCATGGTTTATTCCACAGGACTATATATTTTGCTTTGTATGTATTCTAAACTCTTTCATGTTCCTCAGTGCATTTTAAGCTTCAACTGGGCAGGGGTTATGGTTACTATGCTTTCTATATTTGGTAGAATGAATCGTGCAGAATTTTTATTCTATTAACACATATTAACTTCATTCCACCTAATAAGTGTATGCACATGCACACACACACACGCACACACACACAGGCCATTTGAACTCTAAGATTGCCCGCAGTGATTAGGTAGCTGTAATCAGGGGTCTCACAAAGCATATCCCCCAATTTTGCCATTAGGAAAATATTCTTTTACAACTATTGTCAATAAGCAATTGTACCCTTTCTTCATAATTTCATGATATAGCATCAATATTATATCATCTATTTTTTTAGTTAAATAAATTTCATATACTTAAGGAGAATACAGCTCAACAATAGAAGCTCTAATACTCTTCCATGGCAATCATTTTAAATTATTTATGACAAAATTTATGTCTATTTAAAACCCAAGTTCTTTATACAATTACAGAAGGGATTTCAGCACAATAGTCGAATAAAGCATCCTACAAAGACTTTGGCATTCCTAAAAAGAAATGCACACAACAAATTATGCTCATTAGAGAGCTATGAACATTAAAAATCAATACCAGAAGGAAGAAGAAAATGACTACTCAGTCACAAATGTTCTGAATATCCTGATAATCAAAATAAAAAGAACATAATCACTTTTATCATTCAGAGTCTCAGCTTCCATGAGTACAACTGTGATAGCCTTGCTGAAATGTGTCTAAAGGGTGAACTGCTGCTCAGCTTAAAGCCACTGTTTCCATGAATAAATACAAATCTAGTCCCCAGATTATCCAAGCTTTAAGAGAAATTAGAACTGCTGATATAAAAATTTCCCAAACTTGGAACCTGGAATTTAATTCACAGTTGGTAGGCTTAAAAAGTTAACTCTGAGATCAGACTTCCTGAGCTTATGCCTTGGCTTTACCATTTACTGAGGTTTTACCTTGGACATGACAGTAAGTCTCTCTATAACTCATCTGGAAAACAAAATAATACAGTTGACCCTTGAACACAATCCACTTAAATGCAGATATTTTTCAATAAATATGCACACAGCACTGTAAATGTATTTCCTCTTATGATTTTACTAATAACATTTTTTTCTCTAGCTTACTTTATTGTAAGATTACAGTATATAATACATGTAACATACAAATACATGTTAGTTGATTATTTATATTATCAGTAAGGCTTCTCATCAACAGTAGGTTATTACTAAAGTTTTGGGGGAGTCAAAAGTTACACATAGATTTTTGACCGCATGGGGATTGGTGCCCCAACTCCTATGTTGTTCAAGCGTCAATGGTAATTATCAACACCAAAGGGGATTTGTAAGGATTTATATGAGATAACTGTGTGTTTGATGTATTTTAAATGCTTAATAAATATTAGCTATTTTTACTATTTAAAAGAATGTGTTAAAGAATGTGTTATAAAACCAAAAAAATATCTGTAGTGATAGGTATAGGTCATTAGTTAAGACCTGTGATTTATAATTATTCCTACTCTTCAGAAGGGAAAATGCATCAGGTTTTCAAGGAAAACGTTTTCTACAGCATTCACTCTAAAATAATATTGTTTTCATGCAAAACTTCATACAGATGACGCAATATAGAGAGTAGGTATAACTCAATGAGTTCTGCAATGTGACACACCCCTCACGATCTCCCTCCAATCCCACTTTCCAGGCATATTTAATCTTATTTAATCTTAACCAAAAATCAAGTGGTTTGAAACCTTGCAATAATGTCAGAATACACTATACAATAAGAAGCTGATTTCATGTGTATCAACCTGCTTTAGAGATAAATTTTTCCCTAAACAAGATTTACTGTCCATCAAGTCATTATTTATGAGGATTCTCTAAAAGTGCATATAATACATACCTTATTCCAAATCTAAATTGGCTAAATCTATATTAACATGTTTAGTGTATTTATGTGATAAAAGGTAACAAAGCTTCTGTGATTTCCCTCAAAAATTAAAATCTTTCCTCATGCATCAACAAAGTATTATCTACCATCACAAAACCCCATGAGAGAAAGAACATCTATCTCACTTCCTATATTAAACTTCAGCTTCCCATAGAAAAATCCATTGAGGAATAGTTACTATATTTTCTTCTGTTTGCCTTCTCAAATGCAAATCAGAACACCAATTCAGGCAAGCCCCAGTTTCTACACAGGGAGTTCTTTATTAACCAAAGTTCAAGTCCTAATATTGATTATCTCATTCCAATCCTCCTAAGGAAGATTCCTGTTCTGAAAAACCTGCCCACTTGATGCTTATCTAAGCTGGTCTTGCTGCTTTGCCAAAATATGATTTATTTTCAAATTTCTCTTCTGAGAGTTCACAGATGCAGTGCAACAAGCATAAGGGAAACTAATTACCTCTTCAGCTTGTCAGGTTTCTGAAAGACATGAATTACATATCAATTGGCAATATATAACAGCAAACAACAGAACCTAGCCTGAGGATATAACCTTCTATCATCTGTGCCTAGCCTCAATTAAAAGTTTAGTTGCACATGTGTACAGTTAAAGTATGTAGGCAAACCTGTTCAGAAAAATAAAGATTTTGAATACATCGTGTCTTTCCTTTGCTGCCTCATATTTCACTGCTCCACTAATTCCATGCATCCCCTCTGAAACCTATAACTGACATCTCAAAATACCAACCAGTTCATAGCATCCTTGCTGCTTGCAATAGAATATAAAACACGAAGAGAACATATTTGGTTGATCTAAAAAAATGCAACTGCAAGACTGCACAAGCTGCCTCATAGGTTATAGCGATGATTAAATGAGATGATATGTGAACATACCTACATTTAGTTTTAAATACATAAAGCTAAAAAAAGTACTAAGTAGAAAGCTAATATTTTTTTAAGTTTCATAAAAATAATGAGTAAGGGAAATCACTCTGTAGAAAACTGTCCATATTATTGATGTACTTGGGGGGGTGGAAATCAATGAAATATAATTTTAACTATCATTATTGCCAACTTAAATCCTTAGTATTTCAACTGTAGTACATTCCCCAGGTATCCGAGAAAATACTTTTCTTTATAAAAAAATCATGTCATCACTTAGTAGAATACAATTCCCTGTACACACTGAAAAGCTTCCAGTTGAGCACATTAAGTTCTTGCAAAAACATCTATTATAATGCAAATTCTGAAATATAAAGACACTCTAGAATTTCTGTCTATAAAGCAAGCTCATTGAGAAAATTCTGCATATTACAATGGGATAATTTTCCCCCACTTAAGGTGCTTTATATCTGAAAGCACAAATTAGAGGGTAAAATTAAGAGACATTTCTCCTTCAAGACTGAAAATGAGATAAATCCTAAATGATATTTGCTGTTAATTTTATCTAAATTGTCAACTAAAATGTCTGAGATTGAAGCACATTTTAGGCAATTTCAAACTATTATTCCTTTGCTCATTTTAAATAATGGAGCTATCTGCAAATATAAGAAAAATAAAATGAAAAATATCACTGTTTCATATGAGAGTATTTTCAGTCATCTTTTGGCTTGGTTTCAACTGTTTATCTTAAATTTGAATAATCTTAAAAATAATACTAAAAGATTTATAGAATATCCCCTTTTAAAAGGTTGTATTTGACATTGTTAATAGTGATCGTTAATTATTCTACTTATTATAAGTTTCAGAATGACATTATGTTATGCCTGGCTGATAACTTGAAAGCTCTGTAATTATAAAGAATGACAAAATGTTACTAAATTGCCAATATAATTAATTCAGGTTTTTCTCAGTTCATGTTGAGATCAAGTGAGCAAAAATTAAATAATAATTTAGAAGAATTTAATAACAAATAAGACAGATCTATAGGATATATACATTGAATTCCACACCTGGAAAAGCAATGAAGTTTTATTCCCAAATTCCCTTAGTTCATAAATTTTGCCATATTAGAACACAAAAAAAAATCAATAATTTAAAAGACAGTACCAGTAGAGACCATATTTTCTGATCACTATGCACTATAGATAGAAATAGCAATTAGAAAATAATCTAGCAATATCCAACATCTGAAAATCAAAATTATTTAGTCAATACTTTAATTTTGTAAAATTACAGAATATTTTAGGGGCATCTGGGTAGCTCAGTTAGTAAAGTGACTGACTTCAGCTTCAGCTCAGGTCATGATTCTGATCATGAGATTTCAGGGATCTCTTGGGATGGACCTGTGTTAGGCTACGCATTCAACAAGGAGTCTGTTTGTCTCACTTCCTCTGTCCCTCCCCCAGATTGTGCTTTCTCTCTCTCTCTCTCTCAAATAAATAAATAAAATCTTAAAAAAAAAACCTATAGAATATTTTAAATACTATATATTGGAACCTAATTGACAGAAACCAAACAGTTCTCAAAAAGCCTTAATACTCATATTAATGAAGAAGAAACAGTGAAAATATGTGAATTAAATATCCAACTCATAGTTAGAAAAAGAACAACTTAAGCCTAAAAAAGTAAAACATTTTAAAATGATAAATGAATAAGGAAAAAATTATACAGATGATAAGCGAAATAATAGTTAATTGAAAAGAAACAGATAACCTTTCAATATTCTAATCAAGAAAAGTAAAGAGAAGAAAGCGTATACACAAACCCCCCGTATGGGACTCCATGTCACAACCCTAAGATCATGACCTGAGCCAAAAACAAGAGTCAGATCCTTAACCATCTGAGCCACCCAGGCGCCCCAGTGCCTAACAAAGTACTCCTTAATGATAACAAAAAAGAGTCAACAATCTTTGCTTAAGCTGCTATATCTCTAGGGCTTCTGCCATCCTGGTATTGCTACTCGGATTACAACTACTACCACTTCCATACGCTAACGCCGCTGCCATCACTGCTACAAAGGTCAGCTCAGTCTTTGCCTTCAGAAATCAGTCTTTGGATGCTGCTCTGGTGGCCAGGTGCTAGCTGCTCAAAAAAGGCTTTCTTCTCTTTTATCTCCCTCTCTTCTTTTCCTATCTGATCCTAGCAGTTGAAAGAAGGCTATCTCTGGTCTGTCTGGAAGGATTACAACTGGAACTGAAACTTTCCAGAGCCCCTCTCCATTTTCCCTAATGACAATGTGAAATACTTAAATCTGAAGGTTCAGTCCTTCTTTGCTGATTTTTCTTGGCTATGGATATGAACCTCACTAACTCTTCAAAAACAGACTGTGAGGCCCAAAGTGGTTCAAGACATTTACATCACTTGAAATCCCAACTTCACATATCACAGGCAATGCTTTTCTTTGCACATCAAGGCCTAGAGTCTTATAGAGTTAAGTGTATCAAGTTTCACAAAAGGGCTTTATTTTGCCAGTATCTTACCTTCTTAACCTTTCCTTTTAGGATATATTGGTTAGTTTAAAAATATGTAAGTTTGAAATGGTATTAAAAGTTGCATATAAGTATATATCAGCATAGAGTGGTGTTCGCTGTGAGAGCTCAGAAATGAAAATATCATGGGTAGTATTGGAACTCTACCACATACTATATTTGCAGCTGGGGAAAGTGCCTGAACCCTGCTCCATGTCAATTTCCTTAGCTATAAAAAGGATATAATTATAGCACCTGTAGTCCATATTATGGTGGTTCAAAAATAAGTCTGTTATATAATATATATAACATATGTACATAGATATGTAAAGACCTCAGAACTATATCTGGAACACAAACTCTCAGAGGATATCATTTCTGTTTCTTATTCTAGACACTACTCTGAAGAGTTAGTGGTGCAGGGGTGCATAAAGAGCAGTTCTAAAAACTTTTAGAAAGAAATACAATTATAAATTATTATAACAATCATAATTGTAATGAGAAGATGGAAGCCAATTATTTAACTTATGCCACAGCGTGATGAAAGCAAAATGAAAAACATAAAAATGGATAAATGATGAATACAGGAATGATACATTCAAGTACACTAAGCATAAATGGCATTTAAATAGTTGCTGAACACTTAACTGCAACCCTGAATGCAATTATAGACATCTTGAGTAAAAATATTGCATATAGGTTTCTAACAACAAATATTGATTTATGTTAACACAGATGGGCAAGTTCAGCATGGAAAAAGAGCAAGAATAGAGTACAATAATAGTGATTAATCAAAAGACAGCTTAACCCAATTTTATAGTTTGGGCAAAAATTATACAATTATTTTCCTAAATAAAGAAATAAGATTTTTTTCCAAAAAAAAACAATCTTTGACTGTAAAATCTTAAGTGCTCTAGGAGAAGTTGCATTTTAGAGGTGTAATGATATAAAGTTTTAGGTATGCAAGATGAATAAATTCTAGAGATTTGCCACAACATTGTGCCTTTGGTTAATAATACTGTACTATGCAGTTAAAAAAACAAAACAAAAACAAATTAAGAAGCGGTGTGCCTGGGTGGCTCAGTCCGTTAAGCATCAGACTCTTTCTTGATCTCAGCTCAGGTCTTAATTATTCGGTTGTGAGTTTAGGTCCCACCTTGGGTTCCCAGTGCGGCACCCACTTAAAAAAAAATAAGAAGGTAAAAAAAATTAAAAATTAAAAAAAATAAGAAGGTAAACCTCACATTTAGTGCCCTTACCACAAAAAAATAAAATAAGATAAAATGAAATGAAATTCAATCAGAAAAACTTTAATTTAAATCCTACTTTGACATTTATATGTATATAAGTAATGTGAGAGTAGGAAACACATAACAATTTCTGAGATTTTTATTTTATTATGTATAAAACAGAATTAAAGAGATTGATTTCAGGACTCTAATGAGGATAAAATAAAATATTTTAAGGTGGCAACTTATGTAGTAATACTTGGAGATATAATGCGTGTTCAACAAACGATTCTTCTCTCCCCATTCCATTATTCTGCTCTCACTTTTATTCATTATGCATATACTTCTATAATTGTCATACATCTATCACATATCATCTTTAATATCAGCTTAATCATCAGTCAGCTCAATCAATTTCTGTGTAGTCATCTTTAATCCTGTGACCTTGCTAAATTAGTTTATTTGTTCTAATAGTGTTTTTGTTGTTTTGCTTCACTTTTTGTGGACATGAAGCATTTTAGGAAAAGAGTGGCAAAGTCAGATTTGCATTTTAAATAGATAATTTTGCAGCTGTGAGGAGGATGTATTTGAAAGAGGAAATGCTGGAGGAAAGGAGATTATTTTTCAACACTATTGAAACAGTTACTGACATCCAGAAGTCTAGCAGGAATATATAACGAGACTAGGAGTATACTAGAAAATGAATTAAGTAAGATAATTGCTTAATTTTTTCACAGAAATTAGCATGTTTATTTTAAGAAAATTGCTTTCAGTTCTCTTTTCAATTAATTACATTTATTGTACTCATTATAGCTCATGGACTTCTGCTTCTGGTAATGTCAGACCGTGCAATTTGGACTAGTTCTCTTGATAAGGAAAACTGAAAACATCAGACACCATGTGTGTGTGTGTGTGTGTGTGTGTGTGTGTGTGTGTGTAGTGTCCACCACACACACACACACACACACACACACACACACACCATACTCATTTATGACCTAATATAGTAAGAAAGTAGTGAAGAATTGGGATCAAGTTAGGTCTTGGACATTTAGGTCTGATAATTGTCCCTAGTTTTATTTTTTTATTTTTATTTTTCCCCAAGTTTTAAAGGGACTAGCCTAAGCATATTTGACAGCTTCATAGGGCTCTAGAGAGGCAGGTGTAGTCAAGTTCTGATAAGATGTTGTGGCTCTAGGGAATCCTCTTCATTTGAAATTGAGACTCTGAAATGCCATACTCAAGAAGAAATACACCTGGATGATAGATATCCCCAGAAATTATTTGAATAAAGGTAAATGAGGATTGCTATTTTCCTAGGCCATAATAAATACATGCTCCCCCTGTAGGGGGACACATGAGATGTGTCCCATACACATGAGAGGACAAAACATTAAGAATAAACAATAACATAAATAGTAAACAGAAACAGATCATAAGAGTCCCAGATATTGAAATTATCTAAAAGACTTATTATAACTATGCTTATAGTGTTCAAGGTGATAAGATTGTAAAATTTCACAGGAAATGAGATTTAAAAACAAAACAAATGAAATTGTACTGTCAGAAAAGACAATAAACACAACAAAGAACCAAATAAATAGATTTGACAACAAATTGGATACAGTAAATTACTGAACCAAAAAATGGATATAAAATGTTCCTAGTAAATCATAGAGAGATAAAGCAGTAGAAAATACAGGAAAAAAAGTGTAAGAAGGCATAAAAGACAAAATGAGAAGAATAAACATATGGAAAGTGGAATGCTAGAATGAGAGGAAAAATGGAATGTAAATGAATTTTAAAAAGAGCAAAAATGGGGATCCCTGGGTAGCTGGGATCCCTGGGTGGCGCAGCAGTTTAGCGCCTGCCTTTGGCCCAGGACGTGATCCTGGAGACCCGGGATCGAATCCCACATCGGGCTCCCGGTGCATGGAGCCTGCTTCTCCCTCTGCCTGTGTCTCTGCCTCTCTCTCTCTCTCTCTCTCTGTGTGACTATCATAAATAAATATAAAAATTTTAAAAAAAGAGCAAAAATGTTCCCAAACTAATACAGGGCATTGTTCCCAAACTAATACAGGGCATTCAGAATAAAATGACATGTTAAAAATGCCAAAGGAAAATAACCACTACGTTAATATTCTATACCCAGTGAAAACACCCATGAGGAATAAAGGTGAAATAAAGAATTTTCAAAAAGTCCTAACCTGAGAAATTACTCATCTGTAGACTACACTACAGGAAATACTGAAGGCTGTTCTTCAGAAAGAAGAAAAATGGATCAAATGGAAGAGTCAAGACCCAGAAAAAGTAATCAGTAACACAAATGGTAAATGTGTGAATAAATCTAAGGGAATATTGCCTGTATAAATCTACAAAATAATATCTTTTGCATCACAGATATGGGATTAGAAGGCAGGTAAATACACATTAACATTACACTTTAGCATACTGAGTTTGCACATCACAATTTATACATTAACTGTTATAAGAATAGCAAAATAGTATAAAACTGTCAGAGTAATAGAGAAGGAAATTGAATAATTAAAAATAGTATTCAATTAAAAAGGAAACATGAAAGATGAATAAAAGGAGCACAAGACAGACAAGGAAACAGAAAGCCCTTACTAAGACAGTATATTAAGCGCAAATGTTCAAGTAATCACAGTAAATATAAAGAGACCAAATAATTAAAAGAGAAAGATTGTCAGTTGGCATACAAATAAAATCAAGAACCATTTCCTATCTTTGCATAATACACATAGAAACACAGACACATTGGAAGTAAAAGGATAGATAAATGTGTACCGTACAGACTAAGAAAAAAGAAATCCTCTATTGTACAATTAAAATCAGACGAAGCACTATTTCTGAGAAAATGCCTGTCTAGGAAAAGCAGTCACTTCATGATAGTAAAGGGTCAACTGACCATGAAAATAAAACAATGATATAGTAGAATGCAACTAATAACAGTTTCAAACACATACAAAAATTAATAGAATTGTAAAGAAAAATAGAAATTCTATAATCATAGGGGGAGACATTATACCAACATAGAATTTTAGGCGTGGAGCTCTAAAATGGAAGTTACATTTTTAGAAGACAAATTAAATTTACCTAACAAAGTTACCAAAACAAGTGACTTCAGAGATCTTAACTGATTAAGTTTCTTCTAACTCAAGCAATGCCAACTGCCATAGATTCTTTTGCACAGATTGAATATAGTCCATACGACCATATTCTGATGACAGAATAGATTAGGCAATTAACTTACAGAATTTTTTAAACGACACTTTGTATAAATATCATTAAATTATGTTTCCCATATACACAATTAACAAAGATATAATAATCTTGCTATCATTTGGAGCTGATTTATCTCCTTTATCTTAGAAATATATCATTAGGTAAGATTTTATCATGAAAAACTTTTAAATTAATAACCACTATTTTTTAAACTCATCAATTAATGATCTTTTGGTAAGTCACCAAAACATAAATGCACATTCTAAACTCTCATATAAATACATAATACATTTTGAGCCAAAATATTGCATATTTTAATTGAAGCAGATTATCCTAAAAGTAGACATAAGAGACCCATAAGTAAAAATAATCCAGGAATATTAGTTTAATATCAAACAATGCAGTGACAAATTCTAATCACATCCATTTTTGAACAATTTCCTCTAATTAACACCAAAATGAACATGGGCTTGCAGGAAAAACAATGTTTCAAAGCAGAAATCTTCATCTTAATGTTGAATACTGCAGGAACAACCGTCAATACTTACACCTGTCTTTGCAGACAGTCTGAGACCTCTTGACCTTCTGGGAGAGAGAGTCAAGAGGAATATTTACCTTTTTCCCGTAGCACCTTTCCCAAGTTTCAGTATTAAGGATCTCACTTCTTGGGAAGCAAAAAAGGATTTAAAATTTTCATTTTGGGAGAAATTTATCATAATTCAAGACCCAAGAGAGAAATTACCAATCATTCAGAATATCACTCAAAAAATGCTGTTATATTTGGGAGACATTAGTAGATCTGTATTTTTAAAAATTAAGAGTCATAAATCAAATTGCAATGCAAAGAATAATTTAAAATTCAGGTACTACATTCCTTTGATCTACTAATCTTCACTAAGAATTATTCACATAATCTTTATGACTGTTAAGTAATCAGACAATACATTTTAGGTGCCTACTAAGGTCTGTGATATATAAGCTAATAGAGAGCTACTATTTTGTAAACTAATTAAATAGCAGAGATCGATGCAAAGATGTGTGATATAATTAGCTAAAGTGTGATAGTCATGTTTGTAAAGCATTCTGCATCTATAGTTCTAAACTTTTTCTCTCTTCCAAACTAGAACATTGTGGTAGTTGCTATCTAGCCTTGAGCCATAAGGTCCTGAATAGAAAGATCCAGAAAAAGCAAACAGTGTAAATTTCAATGTCTCTGTTATTGAATCTAGATTCTTTCTTCAGAGTTTAATAAAAACAAATGAGTCAAATGCATGCTAATATGAAGTACACCAAATTAGACCATAAAATTTAGTGGAATACCCAAGTTAGAAATTCATCTTAAGGATACTAATGGCTATTTTTCTGTTGATATCATTGATCATAAGAGCAACAAAAAAAGAAAAAAAGAAAAAAGAAAAGAAAGAAAAAGAAAAGAATCAATAACTAAAAGATAAGATATTCAAAAATTTAAAAATAATCAAAATATTCTACTTTCATTTTTGTCCTTCCATGAAATGAAAGTCAGATATAGATTTCAAATAGAGGTAGCAGTATCATAACATTTCATAGCTATCTATCCACACCATTTCTTTCATAAAAGCTGGTTTAATTTAGGAAATAAACTCTTTAATAAAAGAACATGAAAGTATGAAGAGAAATTGAGTTTGAAGTAAAAATGGACTAGTATCTCTTATTCATACCTTCAAAGCAAGCCATTTACCTTCTGATCTGCCTTGTTCTGATTTATAAAATATCAAAAATGCCACAATCTCTCAATAGAAAACCCACATCTTTCTAAAAGGACCTTTGAGGTGTAATTTCAACACCAGCCTCATATATACTAGGACTTTAGTGTTATTTATAAACACTTTAGCCATAATATGCTATAAGTTGTATTTGTTTTCTCGTTTTATCAAGATGTTTAATATATGATGTCTAATTTTTATGACTATATGAGATTTGCCAAATAAGCACAAAGTAGATACCACAGAGAATATGTTCAACAAACAAAAGAATGACTTTTGTTTTCATTTCATTATTTAGTACTTTTGAACAACAGCTACAACATGCCAGATACCGCTGCAGGCACAAAATGCAGCTGTAAACCATTAGAAAAGAATCCCCTGGCTTCATGGAACAGAGTCTAGTGGAGGGAGAAACACACAATAAACGAGGCAAAGAAATAAAGTATACACTGTTTTGGATGGTTATAAGTGCTATGGAGAAAAAGCAGAGCAGATGAATTGGAAATATTAAGGAGGGAGCTGTTTTAATTTTGAAAACATTGATCAAGCATGGCCTCACTGAAAAGGTGGTATCTGAGTAAAGCCCTGAAGAGCTGAGAGAGTCAGGCACGTGGTTGTTTGGGGGATAACTTTCCAGGCCTAGAGACCAGCCAGTGCAAAGTCCCTAAGGCAGTTGAATGCTTGATATGTGGATCAGCAAATACACCAGGATAGTGGGAGTAGAATGGATGAGCTAGAAAACTGCAGGAGATGCTATCAGATGGAAAAAGGGAAGGGGACAGCCGTTAGATCTTTAGGTCAATTTAAACACCCGGGCTCTTACACTGAGAAGGGAAGGCATTTCAGAGATTTGAGCAGATGTGAAACAAAATTTGACTTACCTTTTATCAGAATTAGGAGCTTTCTTGTTGTTATTTTCAGAGCAGACTGATGAGGCACAAGAACATAAGCAAGCCATCAGTTAGGAAAAGCCTGTCTGATCCAGGTAAGAGATGGTGACTCTAACTAGGATGGAGCTATAGATGTGATTAGCGTAGTTCAAGTCTACATATATTTTGAAGATAAAACGAGGAGATTTTACTGCCAGATGGAATACAGAATGTGTGAAAGAAATAAAACATTGAGGTTTTGGCCTAAGCCAACAGAAGATTGACATCGCTATTAATTCGAGATGCAGAAGAGTAAGTGAAGATCATGAACTCAATTTGGGATGTGTTAAATTTCTGTATTTGACAGTAGGAGTCTGAAGGTCACAGGAAATGTCTAGATTAGAAATGTTAATTCCAGAGTCATCCACATTTAGATGCTATGGTAAGCCAGGAGATAGAAGAGATCATCAATCGTGTCAGCCCAGATGGAAAGAAGCAAGGTACAGGTACCAAGTCCTGGAATAATCAGGCATTAATGGGTCTGGAGTGACCAACAACAAACACTGAGGAGTGACCAATGAAGTAGGAGGAAAAGTAGGCAAGTGTGCTGCCCTAGAGCCAAATGAAGAATGTGTTTCAGAAGAGATCAAGAGCGGGTAATGCTGCTGATTAACAGGAATGAGGCTGAGAATCGACCAATGCATTTAGCAATATGGAGATTAGAGATAATGTTCACAAAGCAGAGTAGGTGACGTTTACAGGGTAAATGCCCAGCTGGAGTAAGTTCAAGAAAAAATGAAGAAATTGTGGAGAGAAGTGGGAAATAATGAGTGTATAAAAATTTTTTTTTAACTTTTGCTGTAAAGGGAAAGAAATGGAGTGGTGACTTGGTAAGGCGAAGTTATTAATAGAATTCCTTTAAGATGGGAGAAATAAAGAATATTTAATACTGTTGGTTATAACCCATTAAAGATGGAATCATTGATGATGTAGGAAAAAGAAGAGAAAAAGTTTTGTCATGAAATAGCAAGAGGGGATGACGTATGGGCACACAAAAGGGAACCACCTTTTTCCAGAAACATGGACAGTTTGTTACATTAGAGGATAAAAAGCAATGGAGTAATTAGAAATAACCCTCAGTTGCAAAGAATTTACAAATACACTTGATATCCAGTTGGATTATAGGCCTTGTCTTCTTATTACCACAATATATTCTTAGGAACCATAATTAGCCAAGGTTTAAAAATAAAGCATAGATATCAGCAACGCTACACTGTAAGCATAGAATCTGACTCAGAGTAGGTCCTAAAATATTTGTTGTATAAATCATAGTTGTTGATTAAATGGTTGTGATTAAATCAGTAAAGCTGAAGTGTACATGCTTTGTAATCATTTGAAATTAGCAAAAGTATTCAACATATTAGAGGGAACTAGAATTACTCTTTTAGGGCAGCCTGGGTGGCTCAGCGGGTTAGCCCTGCATTCGGCCCAGGGTGTGATCCTGGGGACCCGAGATCAAGTCCCACATCGGGTTCCCTGCATGGAGCCTGCTTCTCCCTCTGCCTGTGTCTCTGTCTCTCTCTCTCTCTGTGTATATCTCTCATGAATAAATAAATAAAGTCTTTAAAAAAATAATTACTCTTTTATATGTGAGTAAACATAAGTCTCGGAAGTTCAATAGTTTTCTGTGGCACAGGGTTTAGCAAAGTTGAAACTGAAATCCAGGTATTACTTTTCTTGTTAAATACTTTTCCATGCAATCCATATTTTCTTGCTTGTAAAAAGTATCTGATGGACAATAAAGTATGCTCAGTACATTAAAAGGTAAAGTCATGGTATTATAAATACAATGATTTGAGATCCTTAAATAACTGTGTTTGTATAATTATATGAACTCTAATCATCTTTTCGTATTTCATTCATAATAACGTTATTTGCCTTATTAAAACTCATGAGCAGTCATGAGAAATAATTTCAATGGCCCATGTCTCATAAAGGTTTCCAGAGAAGCTTAATACTTCTTTATATTCAATGAGCATAATGAAATGAAGGAGATGGCTCAGAGAAAACAAAAGTAAGCCATGAATAAAATCCTGGTGAGTACCACTTACCAACTGTGTGGTGTTGAACAAGTTACTTAACCTCTCTGTGCCTCGGTTGTATTATCTGTAAAATGGGAATAATAACAACCTCATTGGAATGTTTTGAGGATTAATTGAGATGATACATCTAACCAGTTTAATGAAGGACCTGGATTCAGAAATCAATACTATTATGTCTTCTGATTCCCTCAAGTGAAGAAATGAACCCCAAATAAAATTTCAGGGAGGTGTCTTAGCTTTTCTGCTCAGCTTAGAAAATAAACTATCTTTCCTTTTGTTTGGGAATTAAATAGTCTAACAATTTCATAGTTCTAGTTCCATACAAGACTATGTAATATATAAAGCCTTAAGCGCCTATCCCACCTAGGGCTCACCCCTTTCAGCTCGGGCTTGTTTCAAGCTTGAAGTCTGCAATGGAGGATGTGGACAGAGTGATCTCCCTTTATGTTGACATCCTACACTCATAGCAAAAGTTTCTGACCCTTCCAGAGTCTGAGCCTTGGAAGGTGAAACTGGGGGGCACCTGGGTGACTCAACAGTTGAGCGTCTGCCTTTGGCTCAGGTCGTGATCCTGGAGACCCAGGATTAAGTCCCACTTCGGGCTCCCTGCATGGAGCCTGCTTCTCCCTCTGCCTGTGTCTCTGCCTCTCTCTCTGTGTGTCTCTCATAAATAAATAAATAAAATCTTAAAAAAAAAAAAGGGAAGGTAAAACTGGATTGAAAGATCACAGTGGAATGTGGCTGACACAGTTGTCATCTATGGTCGGGGCATTCTGAATGACAAAATGCACAATTGATGACCATTCTTCTGGAGTAGGTCCGTGGCTTTCTCAAAGAACCCGTCTTTCTTAGTTTTACTTGACTCACATTCAGTTTCTTATTGGGAATCAATCCTCCAATTTCTCTCATTATTCACCACCTGGGGACCTGGGCTTCAAAAAATTATCATTTTTTTTCTTTTCTTTTTTTTTTTTTTTTTGAGATTGGAAGACTTGAAGCTTGCCTACCATGAGATCCTTTAATCTGTGCACAGGCATTCTTAGCCACAGTTGTCTTTTAGACTTTAGATTCTATATCCTTCAGTTTCTGGAGGAAATAAATCAAGCTCTCTTAAGTGTTTGCCCTGAAGTTCCTCTCACCTGGCTCAACTGAACGGCAATCATCCCATCCCTTATAATGGTAGGTAATGCACAACAAACCAACAGCTCCCCCCAAAAAATCCAGTTTCTCTTCTAGCTTTACCACCTCAACCTTTGTAGAGTCTTAAAATGGAGTTTGAACTAACAGTGGACTTATTAGTTGGATTATGTCTCTGTGAATAAAGTCTTACACCTCACTTATTTAGCCTCCCTTTAAAGAGAAAGATAGAAAGACTCCCATTTTAATATCTGGATCTTAAAATAAAGCACTGCCTGGCATAGTGGGAGTGTTCACAAAGATTAGCTCTTGCTATTATTCATCATCTTTGTTATTTAACATTTAAGGAGTGGATAGATGAGGAGCTCGTCACAGAAAAAGAAATAGGGAGGAAAAAGTCAAAAAAGACTTAAAAACCAAGTCATGTAAGTTAAGACAGTAAGATGTTTGGCTTTTTTTGTTTTGTTTTGCCCTTTGAGAAGGGAGCAGTAGCAGTGTCAAACTTTGCAGTGAATTTTAATAAAACAGACCTATTGCATTCATCAACTGCCTACTGGTGACATCATTTTGAGCAGGGAGTCTGAGGGAAAGCCAGACTTCAGCTGCTCAAAGGTGAATAGAAAATGAAGAAACTGAGACAGTGAGAACAGACAAGTTGGGAAATAAAGTGTCCGGAAAAGAAAAGATAGACTGATGGCTAAGCAGAGACAAGGTATTAATTAAGTGACTCTTTTGTTGATCTTGTGCTTTCCCTTTTAATAAATAGATTTGAATATATTACCAAAAAAGTCATTTGATAGAGCAAGAACAATTGAAGATAGATAAAAAAAAATAATAATAATCAAAAGGACAGGAGAAGAGGGCATCAAAGATTTGGAGGAAGATCTGAATCAGAGAGGGCAGCGCATAACACTGGCAAACAGAAGTAAAGGAAGATGAGTATGGGAATAAATAAGTGTATGGGGGTATGTGGGGAAAGAATCAGTAGTGAAGGACAACATAACACGTAGCCTAGAAAAAGAATGGTTACAAAGAATTAAGGACATGGGAATTACAAGATGAAATAATTAATAGCATTGCTTGGCACAGAGAAGCCAAGGGGCATGAGGAATAAAAGAGGATCACTAGATTTTGCAAAATATGTATCCGTGGGTGGCATATAGGAGTGTATTTTTAAGAGAATGGTGATGAGAGAAGCCTGGTCATAAAGGTTAGAAAAGAGATACAAATAAAAAGATATAAATCATAGAAACAAAGGCTGCTTGTTTTTCCCAAATGAAATGATGTTCATCTCATTTGGGAAAAACAACTAACTGGGGGAAAGAAAAGCACATTAAGAAAAGAGAATAACTATAAGAGGTAGCAAAAGATGCAGCGTCTTTGATGGGAGCAAGGGAAAAAATGGTTAGTGCAGCAGCATTAGGTTTCATTGAAAAGGAAAGAGCTCAATCCAGATGTTATCTTCCTAGCACAATATGGCGGGATGTTGTCTAACTTAATCAAGGGACATGTGAGACTGGCCCCTGAGGAAATGGAAAATTTAGGGAAAACATTTAGAAGAGTGTAGTTAAGAATTTTTTTAAAAAAGGTAAATCAAAGGATTTGCAAAATTTGATAAAGAATGCAAAGAGTAAGGATTTTTAGTGCTTTCAATTTGTGCTAGTGTTCATTATTACCCAGTAAAATCGTGCAGTTAAGGTTGCCTAAGAATAATGATGATAATATCTATAGATCTACAGTAATAATAACAGCATCGGTCGGTGCATTTTACATTTATTGAGCATGTACTAGCTGTGAGGCACTGAATTGATCATTTGACTTGTTCCAGCCCATTTATTTCTCATAATTATCCTATAAGGCAGGTTCCATCACTGTTTGAATTAACTACTTTGACCAAAATCACTGAGCTAGTAGGTTACAGGCCAAAGAAAATACTTAGGTAGTCTGCCTCCAGAATTAAAGTGACTCTCCCCAAGTATCACTGAAATATTTTGTGTTTAAAGTGTCAAAATATAAACATATTCCTGCTCTCCACAAGTAGCCTCTTTAAACTTAATTCCTCTTCAGGGTATACTACTAGCACACACAATTTATGAAAAATGCCTCCTGACATTTTTAAATGTTCAGGGTTTCTGAAGCATACACACACACACACACACACACACACACACACACACACACACTTCCTATCAGCCACTCCCAAGAGAAGACATCATTCCTCCGTCCAGTTAAGGAAATAGTTTCAGAGAAGTCACGTTACTTACCAGTGACCCCTCAGCTAATAAGTGAAAAAACCTCAATACAAATCCAGATCTTCCAACTCAACTTCAAAGCCTTGGCCATTGTCCATCCTTTCCATCCTTTCCATCCTTTCTCCCCAATATTCTTCCCATTTCTATGGTCTGTCTTAGATTTGAGGTTCACAATCCTATTTCAGATTCTCACAGCTCACTAGGACTATTACATTATCACAATAAGCTTTCCCTAATACAATAATGGCCCGAATGACTTTATAGTTGTGGTAGACCAATTGCAGTGGTGGTCCTCGTGCTTTAACTCTCCCTGTAATTTTGCCATGTAATTTTGTATTGCTTTCCACTCTGCCTCTAGGCTTGGCCAAAAAACATTACCAAGAGAAGACTTAAGCAGAAGCCTAAAAAGCACTTGCTTATTTCTGCTTTGTACTTACTCTTCTTCAATGACCATGAGAACCTGCCAAGGCTGGCCTATCACAGGATGACAGACATGTATAGAACTGAGTGGCCCCAGTTGGTCCAGTCAAGGCCATTCTGGATCAGACAATAGCTAGTTAACATACAGATTATTGAGCCAACCTTCAGCTAACCAATGGCATAAGTGAACTAGCCAAGATCAACCAACCCAAGTCAAGATCAGCTGAATTCCATTAACCCAAAATTTTGCATGAGATTTTACACTGCAGTTTTATGTTGTTTGTTACATAATTTTACTTTTTTAAAGTTTTTTTTTAATTCCAGCTAGTTAACATACAGTGTTATATTAGTTTCAGATGTAGAGTATAGTGATTCAACACTTCCATACATCACCCAGTGCTCATCAAAGTGCACTGCTTGATATCCATTACCTATTTAACCCATCCTCTCACCTACCTCCCTCTAATAACTATCAATTTGTTCATTACAATTAATAATCTGTTTCTCACTTTTCCTCTTTCTCTTTTCTCCCCTTTGCTCATTTGTTTTGTTTCTTAAATTCCACATGAGTGAAAATCATATGGTATTTGTCTTTCTACGTAGTATAAGTTTAGCAATATCTTAGCTAATGAGTATATTATGTAATCTATCCTAAATCAAAACGGCAGAACTATACTCCTTCATTATTACCTCATCATGTCACCAGTTCACTCAAAATTCTGACCATCCTACATACTAACTCCTATTGTTAACTGTGACTATATACATAAACAGGTAATATTCTTCCACTGCCTCTATATAAAATTTGATTCCTACCCTACAACTCTTCAACAAACAAATATGTCAGTTAGTCTCCTTATTTGATTCCTATTTATTCTTCTTTTAAAAAATATTTTATTTATTTATTCATGAGACACAGAGAGACAGGGGTGGGGAGGCAGAGACACAGGCAGAGAGAGCAGGCCCCATGCAGGGAGCCCAATGTGGGACTTGATCCTGGAACTCCAGGATCACACCCTGGGCCAAAGACAGACACTCAACCACTGAGCCACCCAGGCGTCTCGCTATTTAGTCTTCTTTAAAAAAAGAAAAAAAAAATCCACAGATGCTGCTAGTTTATCTCTCTCCTTTGTACAAATCAGGAACCTCAAGGCTAGCCTACAAAGAAGATAGGCTGAACTTCAATCCCCTAGAAGTCTATAAACTTCTGGTGTTATATTAATTTGGCCCCATTTACACATTTTTTCTAAGCAACTCTATTTCCTGAGTTCTCTGGAAGCCCAATTATGTTCCTTTTATTCCTTATCCCTTTTACAAATATATGTAACTATTTAATAATACACAGAAGACCCTCAATATATGCTAAATAAAGTGCTAAAAAGAAATTTTAAACTTTCATAAATAATGACTTTTTTAAAAATATTTTATTTATTTATTCATGACAGACACAGAGAGAGAGGCAGAGACACAGGCAGAGAAGCAGGCCCCATGCAGGGAGCCACACGGTACTCGATCCTGTATCTCCAGGATCACACCCAGGGCTGAAGGTGGTGCTAAACGCTGGGCCACTGGGGCTGCCCAAATAATGACTTTTATATAATGGAAAATTCACTTCCCTTACTTTTCCTTTAAATATTCTTACTAAGTATATTGGTAATTGACAAATATTCATCCTGTTTTCAAAAAATTGAAAACTTTTTGATCAATATTCCTAGTATATAATTCTAATGTTCACTGACATACATATATAGAAATTAACTTATCTTTTGACATTCTGGATAAAACAGACGTGAGTTTTCTTATTTATTGGATTACAAATTAATTAGTTTTTACCTATATTATTTTCTTTAATCATCACAAACTACCCTGTGAGGTAACTGATTTTTGTAGCATGGAAATCCAAAGTCCTGACTCAAGTTGAACATGTATGAAAGATTCACAATACAAACTAGATCTTTCTATTTCAAGTTTGTTGCTCCTTCTCCATCCAAATGAATATGCATTTACTTGTGATTTTATTTTAAAAGCCCTCACCATGGACCTGGTACTCCGAGTGGCTGGGTCAGAGGATTGAAGATGATTATGATATGTTACTGTTCTTAAGGAGCATATAGTCTAGGCTGGGCAACAGGCACATAAATAGATAATTTAATGATAATATGGGAAATGATAAGGCTAAGAAACACAGAGGAAATGTACCTAGTGGTTCAGAGAAGGCTCGCTGGAAGAGATAAAGTTTTGGCCAAGATGAAGTGAGACAAAGACACTGAGGAAGAACATTATGAGCATAAAGATGAATATGCATGAAGAAGATATTGGAAAATCAAGTTTCATGGGCGGGAAAAGCATGAAGTTTGTGTATTACTCAAACACATGCCATGACACATTTGCTAAAGTAGAAATATTAGGATATGGGAAAAGAACGAAGTTTGGGACCAGGTGCAAAAAAACCCAGAAAAGAATAGATATTCAAGAATTATTCAAGAGATTAAAAATAATATGGCCCAATGATGACGGAATTTAGGATTCTTGGTATCTGAGTGAGAAGGCAGAGCAACCATATTTGGATGAGGGATGAAAGGCAGAGGATAGCGGAGTTTGGGGCACACTGAATCTAAGATTCTATGGAACATTAAAATGCATCTGTGCGTAAGAAAGGTAGAAAATTGAGTGTGTAGCTTAGAAACATCAGGACTGCCAATACAGAATTAGTACTCTTTAAACACTGAATCACATATGAAATACTAAACTACTACAAAATACTTTACGTGGTTAGGATTGTTAAAATCATTGCTACTACATTTGTTCATAAAGGAATGTTCAGAGAGAAAGTGACTAAAGCAAAGCACCAGATCACCAACGCCTAAAAGTATTGTATGACACATACATACATAATATGTCAAAAAGTTTGACGCTGCTTTGAATTCTATCCCACGTTTATTAAAATCATTTCATTTTTATGTTATTGTGGTAGTTTTCAATTTCACATGCTTTATTTCTGCCTCAAGACTCACATTTATAGTTATTTCCTCCTTCTGGGTAAATTTCCAATGCAATGCTACCAAACAGAATAGGTACATTGCTTACAAAATAGTCAAAAAGATTCAAAGATACCAATTTAAGAAGAATGTTCCTCTATTGCTTGCAGAAAACCTACAGCCCTTAAGGTGCAGACTAGATTATTAAAAACTTGCTTTAAAAATATAACAGGACCATCACTGTGTTTAAGGACCTGTGGATTGCTAGAGTTACTCAAATATTTACAACAGTAAGATGCAAATCAACATTGAAAAAAAGTATTAAAGTATTTTTAAAAGACTCTGGAACTAAGTCCATCTAAATGTACAGGTTATGTACATTTATGATATGTAACCTATAATTCCAAAACCCATATACTTTGAAAACTGATATTTTATTTGTAAGTGTATTGCAAACTTGATTGGTACAAAACTGGACTTGTACTAACATGAGAGATTTATGGTCTTTATTTTTCCCATGTAATAGGAATATTCACAGAGTTCTCTTCAGATATGAAAATGTATAATTATGGGGTGCTCCCAGAATCCATCTGGAGAAGTGTTCCATAATATACATCATACAAATACCAAAAAAAAAAAAAAAAAAAAAAAAAAAAAACAAGAAAATTCTGAACTCTAAAACACAACTGACCCCAGGGCGTTTGAACAAGAGATTGCAGACCAGTATAATTAAAATTCAGAACTTAAAATTTCAGATGTTACTATAATCAAGATGTTCAATACAACTGCCTGGCTAGAATTTTTTTTTATTATTGTACCTTTAAGAAAAGATTTATCTACACAATATAGTATATATGAAACATTTCCAGTTTTCTCCTCTTTTCCCCAAAAATATCTTGTTCATTCATCTTTTTTTATAGGTAGAGAAAGAACTCAAACACTTAAATTATTCTTAGAATCACTTTGATAGGGTTAGGATCCACACTGACAGAATCAGGCTTGAATAAGATACACAAAGATAATGCAGGAGGGATACACATAGTCCTACACTTAGGACCAAAGAGTCAACTTCCAACAAGAGTTTAGGGAAAATGGAAACACATGCCGCATTTATGCAACTCAATTATAAACTTCAGGTGACTACTGTCCCAGGACATACTGAAAGTATGTTGAACTTGTCCCCAAGTATAATATAATCATAGGCTCTTTAATAAAACACTCTATCCATAAAGAAAAATGATTGCCCATTCTATGCTTGTCACAGAAGATAAAAAATAGTGGTAAAGGGTTCGGGAGCCAATTTAACACCATTAAGCATCTCAAATAATCTTAAAGGAGAGTAAGTGTGAGGGTGATCTTTCAAAAATCACCTTATGAAAAACAGTTGTAAAGACTGAAATGTCGACCTTGAAAAATATATTAACTGGTGAAGATTATGACAGTTGTCTTTTGACATGAATCAACCCTTTCTGTGTATTTAAACAAACCAGCGTACCAACAGGCAAGAATTATTAAAAACAGTATGACTCTTAACACAAGACAAACTGACTGATAATGAGAAGGACTGGAAAAGAAAAAAAAAGGACTGGAACAGGGGTTTTTCATATAAGGTTATAGGGTTACTTGATAGGGATGTGATAGAGGGTTCTAGGTGATTCTTTCCGTTCTGGGAGTCTTTAAAATCTCAACATCACACTTCAAGTTCATAGCACAGCTGGATTCAGAATTTTATCAATTTTGACCATATAATTTTTAGTGCTCATGAAAAGATATTTGCCACAAGACAACTTCACGGAAAGAGGTCAACTCTTCAACATTTCTATACTCTCCTTAGAATAGAGGGTCAATCAAATTTGTATTCAAAAGAAAAACAGTGTAGTGGAGGTGACTATTAAAAATCTCATTCATATTCTATAATCTTTCTCATACCTAAAACAAACACAAATGTTGTATATTAAATGAGAAAATTGAGTCTCAATATTAATTTTGTATGTAAATAAGCTTAAAATCCTTAAAATGATGTATTTTTCTATAAAATGAGATGCTTGACCGGCATATATTTTAAAACACCTAATCTAACAATTTTCAGTTTGTGAAAATAAAACTGAATTCCTGCTTTTTCTCTAACTTCCAAAATAGTTTCTAAAGAAACTGGTTGAAATGTTTTTTGAGAAGAGAGGATGATACATCGATAATTCCAAGAATTTTTGAGCAGGTGTTAGGCATTTTTAAAGAAAGACAGATAAAATATAATTAGACAGTAGATTCCAAACTACAATCATTTCCAAAGACAGACCACACAGCTAAAAATGGAAAATACATATGTCCAAATGTCATGATACTGTTTAAAGAGTGAAAAAGAGAAAACTGACTATTCCCATATTTGGGTGGTTGAATGCTGATCAACAGGTGATTTTTCTATGCCCATCAAAAAATACAAATAAAATTTTCAAAAGAGAGACCAGATAGGAACTCTCAGATGGTGGCCTTCATACCCACCATCACCAATGTACCACAAATTTGAGGCAAAATTTTATGTAAACTAACAATCAATTTTATATTTTTCTCACAAAACTATGCATATCACATAACTTAAGGGAAAAGATAGTCCTAAGAATAGAAATAAAGCAAAGCTTATTCAAGTCTGATCACATCTGCAATTGCAATAGGAAGGACAAGTCCTACCAGGAAGCATACCTGTGGCAGGGCTGAATTGAGCTGTCGCTGGAGCGAATCTCTGTCGTAGATGACATCCTGCAGTCTTTGCTGGGCAAGCGAGAGGCTTTCTTGGGTCTCCCGAAGGGTGTCTAGAAGACGGTCCCTTTCATCTAGCATATTCACCATCAGCTGCTCAAAATGGGAGTCTGAGTCCGAGCCACTGCTTTGGGACCCCCTTTGGCTCATTGGGGTGTCCTCATTAATCGTGGGCATCACTTCACACATCATTGCTTAAAGGAAGTAAAGGGGAGGGAAGTCTTAGTAAAGAAACCACCTGACCCTCAACTCACCAAACCCTGCAGCTCATTAGCCTAATTGTTTTTTCCTCTACCCACTGCCCCAGCTCCAACCACCCTAAATATTTTGACCTCAGTGAAATAGGATTCATTGTGACTTCTTCCAACCTACATACTTTCTCTTTTATTGACAGTGTATAAAGTTCCTACCTACAAAATACAGCTTGGTTTCACCTACTTCTCAAAGATTTGGGGTTTGTTTTCTTTTTCATGATTTATTCCTCCAATTCAATTTATAGTAATATGTTATTCAACTTACTAGTTGATCACCTTTCTTCCCCTGTAAGTTTACAAATCTCTTACAGTTAGAACCACCATCTTACCCTTATTTGTTATATCGTTAAAAGCGAGCACAGTGTCTGGCATTTCATGAGTAAGAAGTAAGTGATTTTTCAAGGACTTAAATAATGGAACTAATGTTCATTCTTTCAGTTAGGGAATCTACAAATAATTGGGTATTCATTTTATATATAATAATAAGTTCCTACTTTTTTTCAGATTTTATCAACAGCTTTTTATCATACCAACCAGTTTAAAGTTTGTTGATTTTATAACTCCCATTTTATCGCTTTTGTATGCTCTCTGCCTAAATTGTTAAGGTAGTCTACACAGAGTAGATAAAGTGATGATGACTAAATATAAGCTTTATGAAGGTGGCTAAGGTGTGTAAGTTTGTTTAGGTTATTATAATACTAATTACTCTTAATATTCTTTTTTTTTTTGCTACTCTTAATATTCTTTTGTTCCTGTGAACTGCATTGTGTTTTCCACACAAACAATACCAACTAACACTCTCAAAATATTTCACAAAACAGAAACCATAAATTACATTAGCTAATGTAGTAACTTCACATCTCAGCTGTTAATTACAAGCTTCCAGTCATGAAATAAATGAACTATTCAGAATTTTTTTAAATCATTTGCAAATCTGATTTATAGTAGACAACAGACTTTAAGATGCAACGCTGGCCTACTGTATGGCATTTTAAAAGTCAGAAATCGTCTCATTTTCTCTTTTATCTTCCATCTTATGTTCAAAAAAGAATCAAGCCCATCTCAATTTCAGTTGTTGTACTAAGGCCAGAAGCTATTAATTAGAGGGCTTGGTTTTGCAGAAGGCTGATGTGGAGAAACGCTGGTTTGGCTGTTGATCCTGGAGCAATTCTTTGGTTTTATAATGCAAGGTCAATTCATTTTTCTGCCTATATATTCCTGTCCTTAGGGAAAATATATCTGGTGATATAGTCAAATAAAATGTCAATACTTAACAGCCCAATAGTTAATTACTTTTATGTGACTCTTCATATATATTGGGTTATTGAAGAGATAAACTCAATTATCTGAATGATTTGGTCAGGGCCCACTGACAAGTAGGAGAAACTTCTAAAACAATAAAAGGAAAGTATTTTGTGACTGATATTCTATGTAAAAAAATTAAGAAGGGTATGAATTTTAGGATAATTTAAGGTAACACTTTGAATTATTGCTCATCACTCAAAAAACTGGGCTACCTGAAGGCAAAAATTTAACTTGTTCAATTTCTTATTCACCCTAAAATAGGTAACAATAGGTAAGATGTATTTAAACGCACAAGGGAGCGCACCCACATGCGCATACACACGCATACGTATATCGCTAACACCTAATAGATGAAAAGATAGTGTATTTTTTTTTGTATTTTTCTCAATTTGAATTTTATTTATACATTATCACAAAGCTGGGAAAAAAGAGACTGTTTTCTAACTGCTATACATTTTCTTTACATTAATTGAAAAGAATTGGGGGGAAAAATGTTCCAAACATGTTTGAATATTAAAAACAATTAGTTCACATGCCATGCATGAAAATCCACACACTGAACAGCTGTGTCATTCTGAAAAAATCATTACCAGGAGCCAATGTGTTTCTTTTTGACATTTAAGGTTAAAGCCAAATGACAGCACTGTGACAATTTGTGCCAAAACACTTGCAAGGTTTACATTTTAAGGTTACTTAAACAATCTTAAATCTGTATTTTAAACCATATCCTTCTTGGAAAAAAGCCAGTAGCACATCTTCACTCTGAATTACTTATAAAAAACTTTAAATTCCAAGGAAACGCAAAACTGCAGTGATTACCTCAGCTACAATTTCCTTCTGAATACCTGACCCTAATTCTAACAAAGAATTATTGACTCCATGAGATATTAGACATTCACAAACTTTAGACTCTTATATCAGCATAAAAGCTAGTCTTTGATTTTAGTTAGTCCAAAGATGCTATGAGGAGAAGCAGCTTAGGGACTTAGGGTCTTAGTCTATTAATTCTACACTCAACTTGATTCGATTCCACTCCTGCAGCATTGCAACCGGAACAAGTCACATCACCTCTCAAAAACTGCTCAAAAACATTTTCTCTTCTGTAAGGTAGGGATAAGAATCCATGATTTTTTTTTTTAATAAGCCCATGGTAAGGCTCCAATAGCATACCTGACTTCGATCAAACAGTATAATTATAAAGGGCAATTACAAATTCAAGTATTTATTTTTTAATAAAGTGCCCAACATTCACCTTTGCAGAAAGAATATTGTGCCTTTATGACTCATTCTGATTCCATGCCTAAAGTTTTAATTCCGGTGGGTATGCTGAAGTCTTCAAATCCAATTGGGAAAAATCACGCTATACAAAAGTCACTTAAGAAATAAAATGAATTCATCTTTTTCTTCACCAATGGTCAACCCAAATGAGTAAATCTTAAGTCTTCTCATCAAAACTAGAGGAAAAATAAATTTCTACCAAAAATAAAGGCCACCTGCATGAACCAGCTCAGTTTTTTGCACTAGCACTAGGATTCGCATATAAATCACAAAACAATTGTACAATCCTGAAAATACAGTTAACCTACTTCTTAAATGCAGATTTAGATATTAAAATCAATCAAAAATCTTATATTCAAAGTAAGAGTTTAAACACCGGTGCTCTTAGAGAACGAACAGCATCTAAGGCAACTTCCAGAAGCTATTCCTCCGCTAGCCTACTTCAGCCTCATATGCCACTTGCAACTTCCACAGTCATTTTCAGTATTAAAAATTGTATAGCACCACATAATTCCTGAAAAACCAGGAAGGACATCCTAACAGCTCTCTTTGATATCTGCCTTTTCGGCACCCCTCCACTTGGAATTATGTTATCCCTTCCTAAATGTTGATGCCCTGTTCAATAAATTACGGAAGGTTTTAAGACCTAGGGAGAGACATTGTTTATTTTTGTTGGGGAAGGAAAAAAATAATAAGAAGAAAATACCTGGTTGGTTTCATTGATCCTGGTGCTTCAATAGAGCTTGAAGCCTTTGACACCAGGAAAACCAACTCCCTTACTCTTATCTTAGTCCATAACCTTGACTGTCTTCCAAATCTCTCAGATTTCAAAATAAAAGTTTTGGATGCCCACTAGAGTCATCCCCCCCAAGGGCTCTCAAGATCCAATGGGTTTCTTAGCGATAGAGGTCTCTGGAGCAGCACCCAGTCAGATGGGAGCGGGTTGCAAAAAAAAGGCTCGTTCTCCTGCCCATGAATCCCTTCTTAGAAGCACACCCCTGGGCTCTCGACCCTACTCCAGGCAGAGATGCAATTATCCCCGGGAGTTAGTTTCCCTCTTCAAAGGATCAGTCTGGAGCAGCACCCCAGCTCCACCTCCGTGAACCCGCAAGGAGTAATTCGGGGAAGAGGCATCCTAGCCATTGTCTGATTACATTACATGAATATTCCTCCTCCTATTTAACTCTTCGAAGTCCCCGTGGCCCCAGGGAATGCGCTCATCCCCTCTCCCGGGGAGCATCGGGCACTTCCTTCACCCCGATGCTCTTACAGAGGGCCCAGAGCCAGCTCTCGCCCCCCGGCTGGACAGTCCCCTCGCAGCCACACCCCCTCCCAGCTCCCAGCACACACACACACACACACACACACACACACCCCAGCACCACCACCCCCTCCCAGCACCACCAGCACCACCCTGAAGTTGACTCCGTAATTTGCTTGCACGCTAAGATTCTCTCTCCTGCTCGCCCGGGGAAAGCCGAGCAGGCAGGAGGTGGAGAAAGAATAGGAGAAGGGAGAGGATGGGGGTGGAAGGCGGAAAGGTAGGGACCGGTGATTGGCAAGGAGGAATTTGCATCTCCTCTTCCCTGGGGGCGGGGTGGGGCCGGGGAGGGGGCTGGTAAAAACAACAGCAGTAATAATAATGATGGTGATGGTGATGGTGGTGGGGGTGGTGGGGGTGGTGGGGGTGGGGGTGATGGAGATGGTGGGATGGCCCAGCGGAAGGGAAGCCTGGGAACTCGGACACAGTGTCTGTACCTAGTGTCTGGAACCTGGGGTCCTGCCTCCTGGTGGGTCAACGGCAGCCGCAGTCTCCGGCCCGACGCCGGGGGCAGCTCACGCCCCGCGCTCCCGGCCCGTCGCCCTGGCAACCGGGGAGAAGGGCTCAGCGGCGCGCGCCCCACGGCGCCGGCATCCCCCCGCGGGCCGGCATCCCCCCGCCGCGCCGTCAGCAGCCGCAAGCAGGAGCGCCCATCGGAAAAATGGCATATTACAAATTTTGCTTTGGGAAGCAGAGCTCGGCTCAGACCATTGTCGGAGGGAGGAGAGGGGGAGGCGGCTCTTAAAGCAGTAGCGGCCCCTTTGCGGAGCCGCCTCGACTCCCCGCGCGCGAGCGGCCGCGGCCCCGGGGCGGGGGGGCGGGGGGGGGGCTCGGGGACCGGGTCGCGCTCGGTCTTGGAGAGACTTAACCGGGCGCCGCTGCTCCCCCCCGGGGTGTTCACCCCCCCAGGGCGGCCCTCCAGCCGCGGGCATGGGGGGGAGGGGCGAGGAGGGGCGAGGAGGGGCGAGCTGCCGAGAAGTTCCGCGCGCGGACGCCCTCCCCGAGGGCGCGGTAACGTCGGGAGCCCGAGACCTCAAGGGGCGCGGGGGGCCCCACAGGTCCCCTCGGGGACCCGGACTGTTTCTGCGCGGGGGGGTGGGGGGCGTCCCGTGCACCTGGGGGAGAAGGGCGAGCGCTCGCCCCCACGCCCAGGGCCTCCTCCCAGCCCCCGGGGAGCCCGGCGCCCCGTGCCCGCCCCCGCCGGCGGGGGACCCACCTGCGGGGCCCGGAGCGCGGCCGCAGCATCTCCCCTCCTCGCCGCCGCGGGCCGGGGCCGCCGCCGCTGCACCCCCTCCTCCCCCTCCTCCCCCCTCTCTCTCCCCCTCCTCCCCCCTCTCCCCCCCACCTCTTCACACTCCTCCTCCTTCCCCTCCCCGCGTTCCTCCTCCTCCCCCTCCTCCCCCTCTTCCCCCCCCTCCTCCCTCCTCCTTGGCAGCCGCCACCTCCTCTTCCCCTGGAACCAGGGCTTCCCCTGGAAGCCGCTGCAGTGGTTTCCACCGGCCCTTAAATAAATTCTGAAGTAATCACGTCCCCGCTGTCCTGCTCACGCACACGCGCCCGCGGGGACCCTCGGGGCCGGGGCGGCAGGTGCGGGCAGGGCGCGCCCGCGGGTACCGGGGCTGCGCGGGGGGCGGACGCGCGGGCACCTGCTGGGCCTCGGGCCTGGCGCGCTCCCGGCCTCCCGAAGCCGCTTCCGTGCTGCCGGGCCCGGGGCGGGGCGGTGGCGCCTGTGGCTGTCGCCCCCTCCCCGGCTCTCGTCCCCGGGGCGCGGAGCATTGTGTGCCCAGGAGCCCCGGCCCTAGCACATGGCAGCTGCGGGCGAGGGGTGCCCCCTAGAAGGCGCCCCCGGCCCCGGCCCCATGCACCTGCGCGTCCCTTCACCTGTCCCTCTCCCGCTCCGCCGCCGCTGCCCGTGCACACGGAGCCATCCCGCCGGGCGCGGGGAGAACGCAGGACACAAGACCCGGAGCTACTCTCAGCAAAAAGGGGACCTTGCAGTGGGGGGAAGGAGCGATTCCCAGCTTCAGGGAGCTGGTGGTAGAGGGCAAGGACGGGGAGGGGGGAGACTGGGAGGAGGATTGAAGGTTGGGTTTAAGGGGAGGGTTAGAACCAGTACCTTGCCGGTGCGGTGCGAGAAATCCCAAAGGCGTGTTTCGTGTTTGGTGTGACACAAAGAGCCCGGAGCTAACTGAAGAAATAGTATTCAAACACCAGCTCGCTCAAGTTAAGTACAACATTCAGGAAAGAATCTTTTCTTCTGGAGTAGCATTTAATGCCGCTAGCGACCCACAGTGGGATGCGAGGCCAAGCTCATGCATCCCGCCCACCCCCCCGCCCCCGCTTCTCTTCTAGACTGTTATTCAAATTCTGCACCACCACCTAATCCTATAAGAATAATTAGGTGATTCGTTAGGTGTCCACTAAAGCACCAGTTCTTAAACATCGGGTGCATACACATTACCGATGGATTCCATGAAGTCATAGATTCTGATCCACTAGGACTGGGGTAAACCCTGAGATTCTGTACCTCTAAAAACTTCCAGATGGGACTACACTTTCAGCAGCAAGGGTCCAAACCTACCCTCTGATGTGGCTTAATCAAGAAAACTCATCAACTCATGAGACAGCCCAGTCCATACTCAGACCTAATTTAATGATAGCTTTTGCATATTAATCAGATATCAGTCCTCTTTTAACTATCACTCTCTGGAATTGCCCAGAAGTCATAAAATGTCCTCTATACATGAGAAAACTTCGTGTGTTTGAAGACAGTTAATATGTTTCCTCGTAAAAGAAGAGCTTCCTTATCAAACCTTGGTCCTAATTCCCTTAGTGATCAACGTTTGCCAACTACAGCTTCCGATGTGGTGACTGACCATTTCCAAGAAGACTGTTGATTTGCCTGACTCCCATTCACACCTAAAATAAAAGTTTTGATTCTAAGGATAAGCCCCACATATGGCTGACACAGAGTTGAAGGATACCTGGTAGCTGAGATCGCAGAAAGGAAAAATTTGATAATGGAAGGCAGGAAATAGTCATGAGTAAAAAAAATATTTTAGTAAGAAGAGATAGTCTTCATGGTTACTCTCAGCTTCGACACTATGCATTATCATATTCTCACCATTCACAGCACTTCAAAGGAAAATAACATTTTCTATCAAAACTGAGGGACACTTTTAAGCAGCAGTTTTGCCAAAGGCATTACATCAACCAATTCACACGAGTAAGGAGGAGTCATCCCCTACACCAATTCTTCTGGCTTACTGGCCCTCAGATTTAACATGTAAGAGAATCTCCAGAAGGCTTGTTACAACACAGATTTCTCAAATCCATCCCAAGAGTTTCAGATTCAGTAGGTCTGTGGTGTGACCAGAGAACTTTGATTTCTGATAAGTTCCCGTGTAATGGAATACCACGGAGTCAAGCATCCCACCTTGAGAACCACTGCTTAAGTAAATCCGAAGAAATTTGGGAACAAAATATGTACAGATCCAGATTCATTCAAGGCAAAATGTCTCTCCAACAAATATAAAACCAATTAATCTGCTAAGTTGTCATCTGTTCCTTCTGGTTTTTAATAGCCAAGGACCAATGATGAAGATGAGATAAGTCTTAGTGCCTTACATCAATGAAGGGATTCAGTCCACAGAGGCATACAGTGTTACTAATTTACTAATGCTCCTTCTGCACATTTTATTTTGAATATGATCTTTTGTCTGTGTGCTGTCTCAAGTTTGGGGTGCTGTACAACTACTCTTTAGTAATAATAATTAAAAATGCTTTTTTATTAAAATCAAGGATGGCCTTGTAAAGATTAAGTTACTGAGATCAAGCACAAAAGAAGCATGGGCCATGGCAACAACAAAGATTTAGTAAGTGACAATAATTTGTTTTTTAATCGCAAGGATAATTTGGATGTAAAAAGAAAACGTAATATTAGTTGTAATAGATGCATCGATCTCAGTATCACCTCATTTCCTAGTTATTCACTAGGAAAATATTTTGCCTATATTCACAAAAGTTTAACATTGTTAAAACAATTAAGTGACATTTTCTGCACTTATGCTTATTGTTGAATTTAAATTTTAAGATGGATTTGGGTAGAAAATAACTCCCCTCATACACTCTGCCTGTAGTTTTGTGGGAACGTGAATTTTATTTTATTTCATTCAAGAAGACCACACAATACTACTACATTGTATTATTTAGAATAAGCAACAAAACAACTCAAATGCAAAATGACTCAAACCCATTTGAAGTCTTTCTTCACTTTCTCGATATTTCAGGGTGAGAATTGATCAGTGGAATACTTTCTTTCACGTGGTAGTTTAGGCACCTTTTTTTTATCTGGGCCCTGCTGTCTCCTTGGATATTACAACCAGACAGCGAAAGGAAAAAGATAGGGTGGAAGAACCATACCCACTTCTAAAATCCTTGGTCCAGAAGTAACACACACTTTTCTCAAATTCCACTGCTGAGAACAACTCACATGGCAATATCCAATTACAAGAAAAGCTGGGAAAATAGTCTAGGTTTAAGGCTGGAAGAAGAATAGAGGCTTTTGGAAAAACTTAACCAGTTCTTCCACATATTGTTTGTGAACCTAGTGGAAATAAAAGGCATGCAGAGGAAAAAAAAAAAAAAGGCAAGCAGACAATATGCTATATTTAAATTTTCTGTTATGCATACATTAAAAAATATATGGAATGCCATAAAATGTCATAAAATTAATACCCAATATGATCACAAAGAGTAAGCATTGTTTATTATGTACGTTTCATGTTTCTTGTTATGTTAATGCTACACATTATTCTTCTTACCTGTCTAAAAATAGCAAACTACAGGAGAGCTGTACTAAGCACATTGTTGCTGACTCTTGTGCCTCCACACAAATGTAAAAGCACCAATTCTCACAAGATAAGTTGTTGTGTAGAGATACATTAATCAGCCTTTATGCATTTACATGGGATTACTGTAAAATGTAGCAACTTGACAGTCACTGAGATTTCAGCTCATAAGTAAGAGTATCTTAGTGTTCAAGAAGAGCAAAAACTACTAGTTAATGTGTGAAGTCAAAATATAATGAGAAGACAAGTTCCAGGGAACTTTATTTTCCATCAGTCAGTGCTGACATCAAATCTAAGAGCAATAAACTAAAATAGGAATGACTTCAGAAATATTTTTCTCCTTTTAAATGGAAAACTAACATTTTGTAGGAAAACATCTTTTATGTTCCTCTTTAGACCCCATAGAGGTAAAATATCAAGAGCGAAGAAGCATCCTAAATATATTCAGCAGTTGTTCTCACCTAGAGAGGAGATTGATTCTAACATAAAACTTCATAGTGAAGGTTTTCATTTTTGCCTCTGCTCAAATTCAAGGAGCCTCACTTTATCATTGAAGAATCATAGAATAGTATACTGGGAATACTATTCTAACACCAGTCTTTTTTTTTTTTTTTTTTTTTTAGAATTAGCCAACATATAGTACATCATTAGTTTCAGATGTAGAGTTCAATAATTCATCAGTTGTGTATAACACCCAGTGTTCATCTAACAACAATCTCACAGGTAAGTAAAATAAAACTCATTAGGAGTAAGTCCTGGATTTTCCAACCCAAGCACCTGAAGAAGCAAGGCATCTACTGCTTGACTTGTGATACCTACTTTTCAACTTCTATCAAATATAAATCCTTCAGCATTTGACTCAAAGTTATTTCTAATTACCTAACTACTTTGATTATTGACATCACTAATACTGATCTTATATTTCTTTGAATTAATTGGCAACACAAAAAAAACGGATGAAGTGAGCTCAGTGATTGCTCTTTCGCTGAGAAATCCTTGGGAAATAAATCACCAGTGTGAAAGCATTTTCTTAGTGTTTTATTCAGAGACATGGGCAAACAATCACAGATAGTAAATTAAACAATGAAAATAAATGATATGGGTAATCCTCATTTTGAATATAGCTTAAAGATTCATAGAATAATGAAGAATACAAATGTCTGATTTTAGAAGGACTATGCATAGAAAACAGCATCTTCGATATTAAATTAATAAGAAAAATCTAATAACAATAAGCCCTAGATAAGCTAAGCCTGTATAAAACTCTCTTCGAAATGGCAGTTCTATATGATGTCTTTGGCAGTTGGCCCTGGTCTTCTGCTCATTCTGAAATGGGGTGGAATCAGGTTCATATGTCATGAACGTGGAGAGGTGAGATGTGGAAGGGAGGTCAAGATAAGGTAGGGAAATGGCAAGTGTTCTGGCATGTGACAGTGAGTAAAAAATCATGCCAAAACATAGTCACTTAAAACAACAATCGTTTTCTTATTTATCATGGTATCAATGGGTCAGGAATTTGGGAAGTTCTTGTCTAGATAGTTCCGGCTTAGGACGTCTCATGTGGTTGAAATGTGACAGTGGCTGGACCTAGAAGAGTAGAGCTGTTAAAGCAGCTGGGCTGACCTGGGAGGTATCTCTCTCTCTCTCTACTTCATCCCCTTTCCTTCACCCCCTTCCTGTTTTGTGGTCTTATGGTTTCTACATGTGGTATTGTGAAACAGGATAGCTTGGGCTTCCTCACAGCGTGGCAGCCCCAGAGCCATCAGCTATCACAGCAGAAGTCAAAAGCAAGTAGTGAACAAGACAGAAGAAGAAACCACTTCACTTTTTATTTTATTTTAGTATTTTTAATTATTAATTATTTTTTAAAGGATTTTATTTATTTATTCATGAGAGACAGAGAGAGAGAGGCAGAGACAAGGCAGAGGGAGAAGCAGGCCCCACGCAGGGAGTCTGATGTGAGACTCGATCCCTGGACCCTGGGATCACACGCTAAACCAAAGACAGATGCTCAACCACTGAGCCACCCAAGTGTCCCTGCTTCACTTTTTATAACCCAGCTTTGAAAGTCAAAAAGTCAAATAGTGTCATTCTCACCATATTTTATCATCAGATACCAGTCACAAGCCCACTTGATTTCAAAGGAAAGAAAGACCCTCACCTCTCAATGGGAGGAGCATCAAAATCACATGGTAAGAAAAATACTATTGAAGCAGTTTTTAGCAAATATAATCAGCCAGAGCAGGCTACTTTTGTGAAATGCACATTTGTTATTGAAAATATTCTATTTGTTAGATGAATAAGTTTTTGGTGTGTAAAATGTAGGCAAAGCATCTTAGAATATTTAAAAAAAATAGATGAGGAGCTGGTAAGTACTCTGTTTGTTGGATCTGGGTGCAATTCATGGGCATTGCTAGATAGAAGGCAAGTAGTTAGAAAACAGAGTATACTTGTGTTAAACATAGAAAGGGATGGAAAGATCAGGATACCCAATATTTATGAGACACCTGGAAACTATATACTTATAGTATTTAGATATATGTAAGAATAAAGATACAAGGGTCTGTAAGTATTCAAGATACAATAGATAGACATGAAAAATTATCATCTGCAAAGTCTTTATTTGGCTATCCACTGGTGACTTCAATTATGGCCCTATATGTTCTCTGCTTAAGTAACACAAATAAAACCCATGGCTGTTCATTAGGCTAATTGGAGAGGTACCTCTATCAGGCAGGTGCATTTGTCCCCACATCTCTGTAACTCAACGAGTATGTATCATTGAACCAGAGTGTATTATTCCTGTTGAACTCTAGCTCAGACTTCAAGTCTGGCCTTTGTAACCACACCATCGGTGTGGAAGGTTGACGCAGCAGAGAGAGGAACAGGACATTTGATTATTGCATACCTCAACAACAACAACAAAACCTCATCCTGGCCAACCAGGTGCCAACCAATTGGCTGTTCCCTGAAATCTCTGGTCTCACTCTGCTGCAGAACCCAAAATTATGCTATGGGTATGTAAGTTGTGGCAGACAACTATCACTGAATGGTGCCAAACTGCAACGGGGTTGAGGTTAAATTTGTATAGGGGAACCAGAATCTGGACTCCAGGTAAGCTGGCAGTAGAGGCTCATTATCATCTTGAAATTATGCAAGTGTGCATATTAATTTTATTTTAGTAATCATGTACCATAGTAAACATTTGTTACAGTATACATCTGTGTTTTATTTTCTTTTCATTTTCTCTCCCAATCGATTTTACTTTGGGGATTATAAAATGAGTCTTTGGGTTTCTGATATTATACATTTATAAATAGAGTTTGTATTCATAATTCTAGGTGTCCATGCATCATTTAGTAACTGGCTGCGTAGGGAGTCAGGAGTCACACAATGTGATAAGAGAGAAATTGGAGGTGATATGGGAACACAGGAAAGAGCCATCTAATCTGTTTCTGTGAGATCAGAGCTGAGGAAGAGAAGGGTTTACTAAATAAATCATAAATGGATGGTGTGAAAGTGTTAACAGCAATGGCAAATAACCAGAAGCAGGTAAACTATAGCTGGCATACAGAACAGGGCACAGTGTCAGTTTGGCTCCTCTGTGAGGCTGAGGCAGGCTGAGAGAAGAGAATGAACCATACATGAAAGGACATGTGACTCTTGTTTAAGAGCTTAAATTTATCCTGAAGGAGCCTAGGAAAGGTTAAAATCAAGGAAAAGGGGGCTCCTGGGTGGCTCATTCATTAAGCGGCTGCCTTGATTTGGGCTCAGGTCATGATCTCAGAGTAGTGAAAATGAGGCCCATGTGGGCTCCGCCCTGGGCGTGGAGACTACTGCAGATTCTTCCCCTCTCCCCGACTCCCTCTGCCCCTCCCACACCTTGCTCAGGCACATGTGCACTCTCTCTTTCTCTCTTTCTCTCTTTCTCTCTTCCTGTCTCTCTCTCTCTCTTTCTCTCAAAAAAGAAAGGAGGAAGAAAGAAAGAAGAAAGAAAAAAAGAAAGAAAGAAAGAAAGAAAGAAAGAACAAGCAAAAGAAAGAAAGAAGAAAGAAAGAAAGAACAAGCAAAAGAAAGAAAGAAAAAGAAAAAGAAAGAAAGAAAAAAGAAAGAAAGAGAAAGAAGAAGAAGAAGAAGAAGAAGAAGAAGAAGAAGAAGAAGAAGAAGAAAAAGAAAGAAAGAAAGAAAGAAAGAAAGAAAGAAAGAAAGAAAGAAAGAAAGAAAGAAAAAGAAAATCAAAAAGAAGTAGAACATATTTTGGAAGGGACAGGTTAAAATTTGGGAATGAAGAAAGAAAGCTCTTTTAGGTCAAAATATGAAGATTGAATCACTCTTCAGTGAGATATAAAATGGGAGAGTATTTGGTTTAAAACGGAATGAATTTAGTTTCTATCATGTTGACATTTATTATCTGACTGTGAGCCATCCGATCAGAGATATTCAAAATACATTGGGAAAGCTAATATATCAGATGAGAAATCTGGACTGATGATAAATGTTTGGAAATCATTAGTCGTATTTGAAACCATGGAAGTGAACAACACTGATGAGGAAAAGTGTACAATTAGATAAAATAAGGGCTGAATTCCAGAATCTCAGTGAACAGTAATATTTACAAAATGGTTCTAGCACGAAATAGGCATATAGGGGGAGAAATTTGGAGGGTATATGTTACGGATACAAGTTTTTAAAAATTGCAAGAAATAGGGAGTAGTGACCAGTGTTAGACATTCCTGAAAAATCAAGTAAGATTTAAAAATGGAAAACAACCCGTGTATTTAGAAACAAGATATTGATAGACTATTGAGTAAGGGAAGTTTTACTGAAGTAATAATTATAGAATACGAATCACAATGACTTAAGGAGGTTACAGGTTGAAATAATGGCTTTCCAAGGACTATGGCTGCTGACAGTGGGAAAGAGACAGAACAAGCTAAAAAGAGAACATGAGTTCTTGTTTTGGAAGTCCGAGCTCTCTATGTGGTCCTAGGGGGGCTTTAGAAAGTTCTAGAATGAGGGGTAGCCCGGGTGGCTCAGCATTTTAGCACCGCCAGAAAGTTCTAGAATGAGGGGTAGCCCGGGTGGCTCAGCATTTTAGCACCGCCTTCAGCCCAGGGCATGACCTAGAGTCCAGGGATCGAGTCCCACATCAGGCTCTCCCTGCATGGAGCCTGCTTCTCCCTCTGCCTGTGCCTCTCTCTCTGTGTGTGTCTCTCATGAATAAATAAATACAAAATCTTAAAAAAAGGAAGTTCTAGAATCTCCTGAAATTATATGCAAAATTTGTGTGTGTGTGTGTATATATATATATATATATATATAAATGTATATATGTATATATCCTCACAAGTGCACTTTTTAGATGAATATTGATAGTTTGAGATCCTTAAGGGGAGTCAGAGATCAAAATATTAGTAACCAGGGCTGTATGTAACACATTAGATACCCATCAATATCATATACTCTGTGTATAATTTTTATAACTTGCAGAGACCTAAATTTACATATGATTACAATACATTATTGTGACTAGTTTTGTCTGGGACAGGAAAACAAATCTATTTAGTTTATTATAATGCATATTGTTACATATTTTATTAACTATTTATATTATATTACTATTTGCTATTCCAATATTCCCTGAAGAAGATAGAAATGCCCACCTGCTGCCATGCTCATTGCACTGCCTTCTGTAGGAGGAGCATGCATCCCTTTAGTATGGACATAGGCCTGGTCCTGTAGTTTGACAGTGTTTGTGGAAAAAAGTGCCATGCCAGAAACTCACAGAAATGTCATCACCGTTTTGCCCTGGCTCCTTTCCCTCTGCCACAGATCCAGAATAGATGTTATTCTTTTAGCCTAATACATTAGTATACTTCTCAAAATCCTATCTTTGGCTAATGTGTTCACGTATCAATCTTCTTTGGATTTTGTTACCATTGTCAAATTTTTATCTTTCTCCATTCTATATAACCGGTGCAAAGGAAGGATTATATCAAGAATTTTATTTTATTCACAGAACAAGTATATATTAAGTAATGACACAATGTTATTCAATATGAACCAGGAAAAAAACTGGCCACAGCGCTTGGGGCCCCAAGAAAGAAATAAGACAAAATCACAAAGGACTTTAGTATAAAAAAGTAAAGGTATAATCCAGTGACATTTTATGCAAATTAAAGCAATAATGTTCTTTTTTTTATAAACTGTATTTATTTATTCATGGGATACACAGATAGAGAGGCAGAGACACAGGCAGAGGGAGAAGCAGGCTCCATGCAGGGAACCCGATGTGGGACTCGATCCCAGGACCCCAGGGTCATGCCCTGGGCTGAGGGCAGGCGCTTAACCGCTGAGCCACCCAGGTGTCCCAACAGTAATGTTCTCAAAGAAGATAGACAGTAATTTGTTTTTAAATGTTTTTATGAGTTACGTTAGGAAGTAAAAGTATGAGTAAACAGCCTGAACAACTATACAGAATTTATTTGGGGGGATGGGGGAAATGGAGAAAAGGTTATAAGGACAATCTGACTAGAGAGATGTCCTAGGACAGTGGTAAGACACTTAGATTGTTGGATGTTTAATTTGCTCAAATAAATGACGCTAAAATTTTAGTGAATGAAGGAATCAGGGCACCTGGGTGGCTCAGTGGTTGAGCGTCTGCCTTAAGCTCAGGTCGTGATCCCGGGGTCCTGGGATTAAGTCCCACATCAGTCTCCCCGTGGGGAACCTGTGAGCCTGCTTCTCCTTCTGCCTATGTCTCTGCCTCTCTCTGTGTGTTTCTCATGAAAAAAATAAATAAAATCTTTAAAACAAAAAAAGAAGGAATCAAAAGATCTTTGGAGTAAAGACCAGAAACAACATTACATCAATTATATATGGAAATAAATAACAGAGGAGGAGGAACAAGGAGTTAAATGGGAAATGCAAGATGGTTGTTTCCTACTTGGTTGGGAACGGAGCATATAGGGCTTGGAAGGAACAGTGTCAAAGAAAAAGAGAAAAGAAGAAGGAACAGTATTAATCCAAGTAGGTAGAAATACATTTTTATATGCAGATAATTTCCTCCCTGCTCTAATTCATTCCTACTTCATAAATTCCATTTCTTTCATTCCATATATGTCTTATTAAGCATCTTGATGTGTTAATGTTAAGGAAGTGGCAGTAAATTTCAAGAACAAACAAATCTATGCTCATGGAGTTCACATTCTAGTATTAATCTATTTCAAAATATTTATTACAGACTTTCTTTTTATCACACAATTTATCAGTACTATGTGACCCCAGTTACAAATATCAGTTATTGTGCAGTACCTTGCAAACCATGGACCCATGATCTGTGTGTGTGTATGTGTGTGTGTGTGTGTGTGTGTGTGTGTGTGTGTGTGTAGAAAAAGAAACTTTGACCCAGAAGCATGTCATAGACATCATACTTTAAAATGCACTTTGCTGGGGGGTCTGGGGGGCTCAGTCAGTTTTTCTGCCTTTGGCTCAGGTCATGATCCTGGGGTCCTGAGATATAGCCCCGCATCCAGCATTGGGCTCACTGCTCATGGGGAGTCTGCTTCTCCCTCCCCTTCTGCCTCTCCCCCCAGCTTGTGCTCTCTCTTGCTCATTCTCTCAAATAAATAAATAAAACCTTTAAAAAAATAAAATAAAATGCACTTTACTTCTATATGTTTCTACTAAGGTACAGGGAAGCTTATAAATAAAATGTACTTCTTTACAAAACCGTTCTTTATTTCTTCATTATATTTGTTTATTATATGTTGCTTTTATGACTATTAATGATGTTTTCACATTTTAATACAGTTGACAAGAAGAAAACAATTTGGCATAATTATTTTTGAAATAAAAAAGCACAAAACTATATGTCTGATAAGGAATTAACATCCAAATTGTTTAAAGACCAACAACTCAACACACAAAAAACAAGTAATCCAATTTAAAAATGGGCCGAAGAACTGAATTGACATTTTTCCAAAGAAGGCTTACAGACACATGAAAAGATGCTCAATGTCACTAATAATCAGGGAAATGTAAATCAAAACCTGCAGTAAGATTTCACCTCACTCATGTCTGAATACCTAAAATCAAAAACACAGGAAACAAGTGTTGGTGAGGATGTAGAGGAAAAGGAATCCTCATGCCCTGTTGGTGGAAATGCAAATTGGTACAGCCATTGTGAAAAACAGTATAGAGTTTCCTTAAAAAATTAAAAATAGAACTACCATATTATCCAGTAATCACAGTACTGGGTATTTCCCAAAAGTAGAAAAGCACTAATTCAAAAAGATATATGCATCCCTGTTTATTGCAGCATTATTTACAACAGCCAAGATAATTAAGCAGCCTAAGTGTCCATCCACAGATGGATACAGAAGATGTGATATGTGGACACAATGGGATATTAGCCATAAAAAGGAATGAAATCTTGCCATTTGCAGCAACATGGATGGACCTAAAGAACCTATAATAGTGTTAAGTGAAGTAAGTCAGTCAGAGAAAGACAAATACCACATGATTTTAGTCACATGTGCAATTTAAGAAACAGAACAAACAATGAGAAAAAAACAAACAAAAGAGACTTAAATACAGAGAACAAACTGGTGGTTACCAGAGGGGAGGTGGGTAGGAGGAAGGGTGGATAGATAAAGGGATTTAAAAAATTGTATTAGTGATTTCAAACCTAAGGACAATCAATTTAAAAGATACACCAAAGAATATAATTCTCTTTTAAATTAATTTCTGTCCAATTGGGTTTTAGTATCTTATTTAGAAACTCAAAATAAATAAATAAGAAGTGGAAGGAAACAATGATTCTTTGTTCTCTACAAATAGAAATCCATTAATTTGTTAAATACCTTAACTGTTATAACAAATAACTACATGAAATTTCCTAAGCAAATTATCAGGAACAAATCTCATAATCTCTTCCTTGAAACCTATTTCCTTATGAAATAGAATTCTATACTAAGATTAAAACATCCTAAAAATGGCCTAGCAATTAAAACTTTAGCATTATTAATCAAAAACTTTTGGTCTGATTTTGCATTTCATTTTGAAGTTATTAAGGGCAAAAATAAAAATTCTTGGAGTACTTTTAAATTTAATACTGGATTTTTTTTTTTTTAAGATTTTATTTGTTCTTGAAAGACACAGAGAGAGAAAGGCAGAGAGCCTGATGTAGGACTCGATCCTAAGATCGCGGACCACGCCCTAAGACAGGGGCAGGTGCTCAACTGCTGAGCCACCCAGGTGTCCCAATACTGGATGTTTTCATGATGAACTGAATATACCTATAAGGCAGATTCTGCTTTAGTGACAGCATTTGATGTATTTTTCCATTTATTAACGATTAAGTGTAGCACACTCAATTTGAAATGAATTTGCCTTGAAACTGTCAATATTACGGAGCACCTGGGTGGTTCAGTGGGATCCAGCCCCACCTTGGGCTCCCTGCTCAGCAGGGAGCCTGCTTCTCCCTCTCCTTTCAGCTCATCCTCTCTCTCAAGTGAATAAATGAAATATATATATAAAAAGAAATTGTCAAAATGAGATATCAATCTATTTCTTAGTCTGATAATTATAATGAATTTCCTGAACACCTATTATGTATTTCTTAATGCAACTTCCTGAGCTGCTGCTATTTCACCATTTCAAATTTAAATATTTAAAAGATATTTTAAAAGTTTTAAAAAATGATATCACACATGGTGAAAAATAAACATGAGGACATGGTGTATCAATATATCTCTATATGTTTCCCCTTTGCTTCAAACTCGGTGTAGCCAAACCACATTTATTTCTTTTCTTTTTATCCCTACCTCCTCTCAGTTTCTCTTCATTCTGAATGATGCATCCAACCTTCCAATAAGTAACGTTCATAATTTTGAAATTGCCATTTAATTGGTTCTAAATTTAGGCCTGGTATCCAGTATGATACTAAGATTTGTTGAGCTTTAACTACAAAATATTTCTGTTTTTTCTCTTTTTCTTTCTTTCACTGTGATGCAGTACCCCTCATGCCATATTATTGTAGAAGTCATTTAACTGATCTTCTTTAATAATCTTGAAGGTGTGGGGCACCTGAGTGGCCCAGTGGCTGAGTGTCTGCCTTTGGCTCAGGTTGTGATCTGGGGGTCCTGGGATCGAGTCCTACATCAGGCTCCTTTGGGGAGCCTGCTTCTCCCTCTGCCTTTGTCTCTGCCTCTATGTTTCTCATGAATAAATAAATAAAATCTTAAAAAAATATAATAGTCTTGAAGGTGTTTAGCAAGTATAGGAGGAAGTCATACTCTATGTCTCTCATGAATAAATAAATAAAATCTTAAAAAAAAATAGTCTTGAAGGTGTTTAGCAAGTATAGGAGGAAGTCATACTCTAAAGGGTCTTGGGGCAAGCAACAGACAGGAGAGGTATAGTGATAATGAGGTATAGTGATAAATCATACACCAATATTTCAGTGGGCAGAGCATCTGGATTATCATGTCCACACATAAGGGGTGAGACTCTAGCAGTCAAGCAGGAGCAAGTGGGATGTCTGGCAGCATGTGAAGCACAATTCCTGCTCACAAGAGGTTGCAAGAGAAAGGCAGGATACTTTCCCTAAGTAAGGAAATAAAATGTAGTACCGAAAGCATCATTTGAACAGACTGCCTGGTTTCAAATCCTATCATATGCCAGCCTACAGTAGGCAAATTGTTTAAACTTTCTGTATTTCCCATTTCACGATGTGAAAAATAAGTACAAAATAGTATCTACATCATAGGATTAAAGAAGATCATTTATATACAGAGCTAAATAAATGCCAGCTATTATTAGCACCAGTAATTCCAGACCTGAGAAACCAGGTAAAGCCTAGTATTTGCAGCGGAGATAAAAATTAGAGGTCACGGTAGAGCAAATTTGTACAAGCAGATGAAAGTCAGGGATGGTCTTGGTAGATCAACACACCTTGCTCTACCCTCTCAATTCTGAACTTTCAAGAATTTTTTTATGTATTTTCAGAAAATACATAACTAAATTATATAGAATTTATGTTAATATTTAAGGCACCAACATATCATTTAGTTTATTAATGATTTCTTTTTTTTTTTTTATGATAGTCACACAGAGAGAGAGAGAGAGAGAGAGGCAGAGACACAGGCAGAGGGAGAAGCAGGCTCCATGCACCAGGAGCCCGATGTGGGATTCGATCCCGGGTCTCCAGGATCGCGCCCTGGGCCAAAGGCAGGCGCCACACTGCTGCACCACCCAGGGATCCCTATTAATGATTTCTTAAAATGCTTCCTGATACAGTTATCTTCACTGACTATCAGAATATAAACATATGGTTAGGTTAGATGGTTAAAGCATGAAGATCCTTTATATCTTTATTTGGGGAAAACATGCATTTAAATTATCCTTTTTTGGACTTCAGCTTGTATTCCTAAATCACATGGTACGGAGTTAAAAACAATGTATGAGAAGGTAGCGCTAGACATCACATTGTTTCCTCAAATAATACTGGTTGCCTACAAGACTATATGAGAGCTTTTTAAAAAAGTATAAAAGGACATGCCAAAATATTATTAATACAACTATTCTTGGATTATATATGTTTTTGATCTATAGAAAATACCCCTGTGTCTAAAATAATAAATTATTAATACATCCAATGAATATTTATTATGTCGCGTACAATAGATACAACATTGAATACGGCACACTTTCTCTGTGCAATTACAATAACAATTATTAAATTCAAATGAGGGATCCCTGGGTGGCGCAGCGGTTTGGCGCCTGCCTTTGGCCCAGGGCGCGATCCTGGAGACCCGGGATCGAATCCCACATCGGGCTCCCGGTGCATGGAGCCTGCTTCTCCCTCTGCCTGTGTCTCTGCCTCTATCTGTGTGTGTGTGTGTGTGTGTGACTATCATAAATAAATAAAAATTTAAAAAATAAATAAATTCAGATGAATAACTTATCAAAACAAGCAGTATCTACCTAAATTGTTTGAAGGTGTTATTTTTACTTTTAAAAAGGTAAGTATAAGCTTACATAGCATTCAAACATGCACAGAGTAGGCTCACAAAATGGGCTTACTCAAGAAAAAATGATTTTTTTATATTAACTGAAATGTGTAAAGAAAGATACATTGTTCACATGAATAATTTTTCATGTCTGTTTTACTCTATATCAAACTCAGTTTTATTTGTTTATCACTCCTACTTCACCAGGATGTCATTTATCTTATTTTAATGCCAATAGTATAAGTTTCAGGCTACCTTCTGACATCACCAAGAATAGCAGTTGTGAGAAAATATCTTAATATTCAAGTACTGGGATTTTGCATTCTCTTAGAATGGACCATTTGCTTTTGCTTTTTCTTCTTTTTTTTTTTTTTTTTTAAGAGGAGAGACAATTTTGAAAATCTTAAAATGTGGACCTAAAAATAATTACCTCACAGTTACTATTTTTATGCTAAAATGTGATGAAATTTCCAAACAGAAGGCACTACAGGCAACTCTCTTAAGTACTCTAAGATAATGTGTATATTTAGGTTCATATTATCAAAAAACTGAATATTAAAATTGTGTTGGTATTAAAACTGGGAGTTTATTTTTCTAAGATGGGAAAATACAATTTAATTTTTTTTCCATTTTACTGCAAGAATAAAAACAATACTCTTGTTGGTGTTTAAAAATATCATTATATCCTATTATGTTTATTGCCATAAACACTACATTTTAAGAATTTAAATGTGTAATTTATGTTCTTGGTTCATTTTAGAAAAGAAATTACATTATATTTACATCAAACAGTCCAATTTTAACAAATAAATTATAATATTTCACATGAATGTACTCTAAATACAAACTCAAATGGTGCATAAAGGATTATGCACATTTAAAATTAGCTAAATAATTGAAGATATGACTAATAAAATAGGTACTGCCATAACATTATAAAATAGGTATACAACTACAGATTGATATCTTTCATTTATCAATTACCAACTCCATAAAATATTTTATATTGCATATTCACTGCATATTTACATAATCGTTGTTTTAATGCAATATCTTCCTATCTACATCTATACCTCTCCATCCATCATCTATCTATCATCTATGTCTATTATTGGCATTTATACGGAGAGGATATATTATTTCCCACATGCATATTTATATTAGGCATTTTAATTTAAATCTTGCTTTCTATTATCTTAGAAACCCACACTTCTTGAAAATTTTCTTTAGTAATATTGTATGTATTTATTTTCTTATCTTTTACTGTAATAATGTACTTACCATATAAATTGAAGGCTGCCTCTCTGCCTAAAAGTCTTTCAAATGATTCAATTAATTGTTTTTACATGACCCAAAAATGTGTCGAACTTATTGAAGTGGGAAAACTATTCAAAACTATTCAAGGCTCTAGGGTTGCAATGATATAATGTATTTGAAAAACTTTAGGAAAACCTAACTTGTGAAGGAAGGGCACATTTTAGAAAGAACTAACTACATTGGCCAATCTGACTGAGATTAATAAAACACCACTGGCTTAATGGGCCGTATATGTTTACATGTCAGGCACCACGTGGACATCAGCAAGAGTAACCTAATATTCTCTTTGTCACTTATCTATCAAAGAACAAAAGAACTATATGGATAGACAAGGTGATTTAGTTTAGACTAATTTACAATGATTATTTGGTGATCGCTTAGACAGCGGGTGTTAGATGAAGTAGTTTGTCCTTTAGAAATTAAATTACGATATTGAAGATAAACTTCAGATGGTGACCTTTGTTCCTTGTCAACTTTGGCTAATTATAAGTCCTGGTTTCAAGGTTAATGTTGTTTTATCCATTATGTTGTCAATTTTCTAAGATAAATCAATTCTTAAATGATATCACTCTAGTGCAAATTTTTCACATCAGGAGCCATTCTGGCCATCAACTTTACAATTTAATTATTGTGAAAGGAAAATGCATTAAAATGTAGTCATGTTAAATAATGCCTTTAAACTGAGACCATTTAGACTTTGAAAATAAGGAGTAAATCACTTTAGAAAACTTTAACTTAAAACTGAAAAAAAAAAAACCTGACAAAATAAATCATCTTTTATCTTTGTATCATAGACTGAAAAATTGTTCTACATATTTATCTAGATAGAATATAAGTAATATATATGTATGTGTATATATATTATATATTTTTGTGGAGGACAGAAGATAATAGAACTAATAAATTGCCTTTTTTAAAGAATTTCCAGTATGATAAGATAAACTGGTAAGTAGAAGTAAGTAGTAAGTATGATGAGTGAGGCCTGAAATATGCCAGTACACTTCTATTTCCTTCATATACAAATAATTTACTCACGTGTATAAGAAACTTGAGAATAATATGATTTCCATACTAAGACTAATTTTTGCCTGCAGTAATATATGACACCACTCCATGATACTATGAACTAAAAGAAAAAAAAAGAATCCATCCTTAATAATAATATTAATACAAATAATAATAGTCTTTTTTGTAAAGAAAATAAGATCATTAAGTATTAAATCACTTTTTTGCTGTTTAGAATCAAAGATAGAGCTAAAATAAAATATTCATTCTTGTAGTCTGCATCTCTGATTAATTAAGAAACATCTTCCATCACTAGACAATAAAACATAAATATGGGAAGTCCGTAGTAGCTCCGAATAAGTCGTGGAAATTAAAAATGCCGCTCTGAGTTCTAGTTTGAGGAGTTATTTGTCTGAGTGGGTCATTAGATCATCATTATGATATTTCAGTTTAAAAAATGTATGCAAGCTGTAAAAAATCTGCCAAAATCTAACTAGGAACTCTGATAATAGCATTCTAAGAGATAAAGTAGGAGGTTTTTGTGTACTTGAACATAGTTTGAGGAGCTAAGGGAAAAATTACAGAAAAAAGTTAGCTCCTTCTGTGTCCATCAGTGTTTGGCTGACAGGTCAAAGGAAAGCTAATTAATTATCTTTGAATGTTTTACTCTGGGAGCTTTTACATTTAAACTTCACACTATAACTATTAATTTAATCAATTATGACACAGATCTATTCATCAATATAAATGATGTATAGTTTAACTTCACCATCGCATCCCATTGTTCAGTATCATTTACCAAAGGAGCTAACGTTTCTTCTTATTTTACACTTTCTTTAAAACATTTATTGTCTTCCAATTACAAGAAAGGAAAAAAAATAAGACGGTGAAAGTGGTATATGCCTTGAAGTTTCCCTGCCACTGAGAGAATTAAGAGCATAGTCTATAATTTGCATCTTCAACATTTTCCCCAGTGATTTGCCCTCTTTATTACACAGAAATCTGACAATGAAAATATATCTACAATAAATAAACCATAAATCCATTGATCATAGCTATCCATTTTATACGACATTTCAAGGACCATATTATTTGAACAATAAATTTACCAGCAAGGAATTCAGGCAAAATGATCTCTGCCCTCAAATAGCAACTGTAATCACAACATTTACACATCAGTGTTGACAGTTTGCCTGAATGTTCCATCATGCTCTTAATTCTTCACAATAAATTGTAGCTTAAATTAGAGTCATTGTTTTGGCATAGGAATCCATATTACCTTTTGGAAATTAAAATATATATTTAAATCCATACTCACATAAAACTCAGCTGTCTTCCTCTTGTATTATATGCTGTCATTTTATGTCCAAATTATTCAGATATCAAAAAGTCCTGCTGTTTTGCCTCTCTCCAGTAGAATAGGGAACTAACAATAGAAATGTTCAATGATGAAACCATGGTTACATTAGAAGAAGTTCTACATTAGTCAGAGATTCTATTAATTTGTGCGAGGTCCATCATTTGAGGCATATTTCAGTATTTTAAGGCAGCTTCTACTCTTGAGGGAGATAAAATACGAGGAAGAGTTTTAAAAGATCAACTACTTATATTAAATAATATTGGAGTCTCCTAAAAAACCTAGAAATGAACAAAGTATATCCTTTCATTTAACACATTTCTCAGACAAAAATCATCATCATATGTTTGGTGGTAGCACCAAACAGCAGATATATCCTTCTTCATATCCATAAGCAAACAAACACTCTTTTCTCTAAAATATCATAACTACACATATTCAAAACATAAGATATAGTGATTTTGTTTGATGAAACAAGTTTCAAACATTTGACTATTGTTGAAGAAAAAGCTATATTTTTTTAAATTAAGAAATGCAAGCAAAAACAATCTCAAATGCATGGGCTGATTTTTGTCATGCATGTAGAAATAAAGAGGATGTTACAAATTAATGTGCTATATATTTACACATTTATAGATAGAGACTTAAATCTGTATGTATACAGATAGTACATAGATATACAGGTAGGTAGATACACATACACTTACATAATTTATTTTTAATTCCTACATCTGTAATTTTTAAAATAATGACTTGATATAGAGTCTCCCTTGACATAGTCTGTGAACATACAAATATTCATATGGTGTGTATATATACCATAAACATATATATACCATAAATATAAACTATATATTTATTAAATAGATATTTACACAAATAGAATAATTTAAACAATCATAAGTAATATTTACTTGATAAATGCACGCAAAATACGATGTTCTAAAGCCACTCTTCCCAAATTCAAATCCAAGCTAAATTTCTTGTTTCTTAAACCAACCTTCAATATTTAACCTCTCAATTTCCTTATCTTTAATATTTGGAAATTAGGATGACAATTATAACACAAACATTTATATGTTGGCTATGGTGGTGGCTGGGTGGGTCAGTTGGTTAAGCATCTAACTGGCTCAGGTCACCATCTCAGGGCCCTGGTGATCAAGCCCCACGTGAGATTCCATGCTTTAGGGGGAGTCTGCATTTTCCTCTCCCTCTGCTCCTCCCCCTGCTTCTGCTCTCTCCCCCCTCCTCAAATAAATAAATAAATTTTTAAAAAAATAATATTTGCTATGTTCCAGATACTACTTTATATATATGTATACATATGTAAGCTATTGAAAACACTAAAATAGTTCATTTAGAGAGGCCTGGAATATGTGGTGCATTGTAAGAGATCAGTACGCGTTACCTTTCATTACTAATGACCAGTCTTTGGGGTCAGTATATTACATTCACGTTCTCAGTTAATTTTCATGATAGACCCTGTAGCAGAGAGTGTCTGCTTGTTTTCAGAGATGGGAAAATTAAGGTTTAAAGACGTGAAGCAATTTTACCAGAGCCACTCTAGCCACTCTAGTCAATGTGGTATAGCTGGGACTCAGGTCCAGACTCCAGAATCTCTAAGCTCAACCTCCGTGATTTACTACCTGACATACTTGGCTTGCTTTTGTGATACCAAACAATATATATTGCCTAGAAGCGATTAATAATGGGACTCTTTATAAAGTTTTGGTTGAAGTGAAGGAAAACCACAAGGATAGCACAATATCTGGAAGCCAGTGACTGTGGGCATCTTCCCATTTCCCTAGACTTGAAACGACCCAAAATACAGAGACAAGAAAGGACTGGATAGATAAGATTGCCTTCTAGGAACCACCAGCCCACTCTAATCTTAGTCACCCAGCAGGGAGTGGGGTCACTTTCTTCCTCTTCCAACCTGACTGGAAACCACAGGTCAAAGAAGCTATTGGTGACCTTCCTACAAGTCTAGGTAGCAAAATCTTAGTGGATGAGGAGGGGCATATTGACAAAATCCAAAACTTTTTATCCAATTTATGGCACATCCTTTCAAAAACTTGCAGAATATGAATAGTACTTTAAAACCTTAATTTTTTTTAAGCAGTCCTTATGAATGATCACTAAGTTGTTTTCGGTTGAGACCATTACAAAAAAAATGACTGTCTTCATACACATATGCTCCCACATTTATAGAAGTATGATACGTTTCTAGAAGCTGAACGTCTAGTTTTCAAACACTTCATTTCAATATCCATTGCCTTATTGGTTATTGGAAGTGTTAAGTTCTATTAATAACAACTATTTGAATTTGTTTTATGTAGCAGGTGTCAACACTTTCACGTTGATGTTTATCAGCTGTTTACAGTTTTACAAGTCTGGTAGTGCTTTTATGAATATCTCCACATGATCATAGATTTATTGGTCTGTGGTATGTGATTTTCTTATATTTATTCATTATTGATATATCTTTTCATAGACTTTTTCAATTTTATTTTCTTTTTGAATTACATACACATATAATTTATTTTAATTTTTACAAAAACGAGATCATACTACACTGATATTCCACAATTTTGCTTTCTTTCCAAAATAATTTGTCCTGTGCTTCTCTCTATATATTAGGTCACAGAAATTTCCCTTGTTCTTTCTAATTGCTGAACAATATTTCATTTTATGAGTATAACAAAATATATTCAACCACATTATTTCTTGATAGAATACGAAAAAAATTTTATTACAAATAACCCTGTAATAATCATCCCTACATATATCTCTCTCTGCAACGCTACAGCATTTTTATTTTCTAAGGGACTATTAACCTTTTCTCTAATTGTGAATTTTTTACATATTAAAGAAACAGATTCTCATGTTTTGTATAATGCATATGTTTTTATCTGTTCATTGTCTTTGGATCTTTTTGACATAGAGTATTCTGAGATATTATGCAAACCAATCCATCAACCTATTACTTCAGGGGTTTTGTATTTGACGTCATGGTTATGAACAACATCCGCATCCCTTAGGATGGTTCTTTTCAGAATGGCAGGTAATTTCTCCCATAGTCACACACTGTTCATTATTCTCTTGAATACTCAAGGGGAATGCGCTACAGATCTTTCCCTGTGCAGAGATGTTTCTTTTCAGGTATTTTGGTCTGCAGAACTCTATCCATGTTGGTTTCCCTAGATCTCAGCTCCAACTCCTTAACTCGGGAAGCATGCCAGTCTCCACCTAGGTACCTCCTCCCTGGACCACATAGCATCAAAGCTCTCTCAAGGCAAAAAGCTGGGGAAAGGCTCACTTCGACTCACCCTCTTAGGGACCACTGTTCCTCCTTGCTTGATATCCAATGTTTTTTTTTATTAATTTTGCTAATTTTTTTTTAGTTGTTTTTAGGTGGTAGGGTAAACTAAGTCTCTATCACTTCGCCTTGGTCAGTAACAGAGGTCCACACACAGGTTTTCGACTTTTATTATTATTTCCTAGAGATTCAGCAATTTTGATATCGATTTCCTTTCCAAAGAAGCAGACCCCAACTATTCATCTTGTTGGTTATTTTGTATATCTCTCTTTAAATGATTATATTTTATATACTTTACTTATATTATTATTTCTTTTAATACACACACACAATCTGTCCAAGAATATGCTCTGTAAAATTTCTAGTATACCAGTATTTTGAAGGTTACTGAGAACTTTTCATGGCTCAACAACAGTTGCTGATGCCTTCATTTTGTTTTACTTATTCCAGAAATATATGTGGAAGTCAGCAGCACAATTTTAGAATCAATTTTATGAAGACATGTTCTAGAGCTATTGCTTTGATGAGATTTCTGAGTACGTTAGAGCTCCCCAAGCTGCTTCTTTCCCCTACTCCTGTCATATTTGCATAGTCTGAAAGTTCCTACTCTAGTTCCCTGGTTCTCTCCAAGTCCCTTTCTGGGACCGGGGTTCTGATCCTAGAATTGTTCTCTCGCCGCTGATGACAAACACTGTCTAGCTCTTCCAGTTGCTACCCTCCAGAGCCTGGGTGCTGCTCCCTGACACCAGCTACTTTTCATGTGCTGCAGGGGGCTAGGTGATCTCTCGGAACCAGAAGATTACTCTTGCCTGCCATGAACCCACAGCCTGAGTACTGCTGTGGGTTAGGAGCTGGTGTTGACTGGCTCTGTCCTTCCCATGCCATCATCATTCTCACTCACTTTCTGCTCACAAGCAGCCTTCATTCTTCAGCCCCATTTTAGGATAGATGCCCTCCTCTGCACAAATTAATTTCCCTGCATTTCTCATACCCATTCACCTGAGATAGGATATTTCCCTTAATATGATGTAGAGTGGCAGAATTAATCATTCCACCTCTCATGCCATAGTGAAATGGCTTTCTAAGTCCCCCCCCCCCCTTTATCATTACATAATATGACTGTAGGCAACAGTAATAAACAAAAAGTACTTTAAGAGAAGCTTCCATAAATTATGGGAAAAAATTTATTTAATTCTATGCTAAGTCACTGAAAGAATCATTTTGTAATGACAATTATAAAACCAAATTAAATTCATTTGACTTAAGAAGTGATGAGCTACAATTCGTATTTTTATAACATCTAGTCTGTAAAGAGAAAAATTAAAATATAAATTTAGTTCATTAACAATTTCATTAAAGATAATTGATATGTAGAATATGCTACTTCAATTCAAAACGGTTCGGCACCAGGATCTATAGTTATATCATTACCAAACTTTGTGGTGAATGAAAATAAAATTTCACCGTTTCATAAAAGCCATCTTGTATATTTACCCTCCCAATATCACAAGTTTTGAGGGGAAAAAATCACTCTAATAACCAGAATACGAAGATATTTAGTAAAAACATTTTTTGTGTAGACCTTTACAGTTTACAAAGAACTTTCACATGTGAATAATCACTATAATAAAAAAGAAAGACTGAAATTAGGCAAAACTTATGCTCCTTTATTTTTTTTATTTTTTCCATGATTTTATTTAAATTCAAGTTAGTTCACATATAGTGTAGTATTAGTTTCAGAGATCGAATTTAGGGATTCATCAGCTGCCTATAACACCCAGTGCTCATCACGTCAAGTGCCCTCCTTAACTCCCATCACCCAGTTACCTCATCCCCCCACCCACTCTCTCTCCCTATATTATTTAAATCTCTTATGTCAAGGATAGAGAGGAAAGCAAACAATAGCAAAATAAGATGCTTCTTTTTTTTCTTTTTTTTAATTTTTTTTTTTTTTTATTTATGATAGTTACAGAGAAAGAGAGAGAGAGAGAGGCAGAGACACAGGCAGAGGGAGAAGCAGGCTCCATGCACCGGGAGCCCGACGTGGGATTCGATCCCGGGTCTCCAGGATTGCGCCCTGGGCCAAAGACAGGCGCTAAATCCCTGCGCCACCCAGGGATCCCAAGATGCTTCTTTAATTTATATCATTCTACCTTTCCTTGGAATTATTTTTTTTTTAATGACTACACTGAAATTACCTATTAAGTATTTGGGTCCAACTAAAGATACACTTCATTTTGAAAACTATCTCACTCGCAATATGTATTCCCATATGGTGTCTGTCAGATGCATTCTTTCCCTGCATGAGAACAATATTAGTTTCTGACCCACATTGGATATTTGTTAGCACTACAAATAAAAATCAGTTAAATTGCTTTGACTCACCCTGATGGCAAATGAAAACTATTTTATTAAAAATATATGAGGAGTTCCTGACCAGCTCAGTTGGTGGAGCATAAGATTCTTGATCTCAGGGTCATGAATTTGAGCCCCACATTGTTCATAGAGCTTACTTAACAGCAACAAAAAATATCTGAATACACTGGATGAAATAATAAGTAATATTAAATATTAGAATGCATCATTAATAGTCATAGTAATTTTGGGCAGCCTGGGTGGCTCAGCAGTTTAGCATAGTCTTTGGCCCAGGGCATGATCCTGGAGTCTTGGGATCAAATCCCACGTCGGGCTCCCTGCATGGAGCCTGCTTCTCCCTCTGCCTGTGTCTCTGCCTCTCTCTCTCTCTCTCTCTCTCTGTCTCTCATCAATAAACAAATAAAAATTTTTAAAAAGATAGTCATAGTAATTTTAAATGCTATAAAGTATAGGATGGCTAAGTCTATGATATTTGTTCTCTTGTGAATATGTAGAAAGTTGTTATCTTATTCAGTTTTACTTGCAGCAGTGAAAAATGAACAGATAGTGGTGTTTGTATTGTCAAACCACAATGAGAAGTCACATTCCTTTAATAGAATACAGGGTTTCTCATTTTTAGGCTTTTACTAAGCGTCACCACTATATCATGTGGTAATAATAATGAAGAAACCTTATTTTTATCAGGCATAGCATATAAACAGATATTGGTTTCTTTCCAATAGTGACATAAATAATGGAAGGATGGAATAACACAGCTAAATGTAGGCAATAAACTAAACCTTTATCAAGTTACATTGCTATATGAGAAGTGAAGTAATGACTGTACCGAACCAAAGTTTTTAAACAGATGAATTCTTTAATTATATCTATATATAGTAGTTTCACTGATTTTCAACTCTTAAAAAAATTGTTTTTCAACCCTAGAAAGGGTTTCAGAAATTCTCATTTCAGAAACTGTAAGAACTGTTATGAAGAATTTTAGTTTCCATAAAAACATTTGGAGCCAAATTTTATTGAGATTCAGGATGATAAATGACAGCTTATTATTTTCAGCGAGAATTATATTTATCTGAACACTTCAATAGCATTCTTGTTATAGGTTCCATGAATATTTTGCATTTCTAAGGATGATCACTCAATTTCCACTTGAAAACTCTGACCTAATTATCACAATATTTCATAAAACTTAAAACCCATTACTGTTATGACCAACCTTCTTAATACTTTCTCATTTATTTAATGTATTTTATAATGAAGCTATTTCAAACTGCTGAAAGCTTGTCTTCATAACTTATTAGTTTATCCACTCTTAAAAAGTGAAAAGTGTATTTTCTTTTCTGAGATAAAGAGCATGTACATGCATGTGGCTGAGGGATAGAGAAAGAATCCTAATCAGGCACCAGGCCCACTGTGGAGCCCGTCAGGAGGCTTGATCTCAAGATCCTGAGATCGTGACCCAAACCTGAGCCAAAATCAAGTCAGACACTTAACCAACTGAGCCACCTAGGCACTCCTATTAAAAAATGTATTCTTATATTATCTCCATTGGTTCTAATTCACACAAGCACAAATGAACTTTTTAGAGAGTTTTTAAACTTTATTTAAATTGGTTTCAAATATACTCCTGCCCCTAGAGCTCTATCCACGTTTTGTTCTGTAGATTTTTTTCTCTCTTTATTATCAACTTTTCCCCTTCTCTTGACTCCCTATGATCATAAATATATAAACTTACTCAAGTCTTATCCATCTTTTAAATCCCCCTTAGAACCCATCCACTTTACTAATTACTACTCTAGATCCCTATTTTCAACCATTCTTCTTGACACTTGTAATCTCTCCATTTCATTAGTCTGCACTCACTACACACCTACACCAATAATCTCTAACTAAGGTCAACTTTGAGTTCCATGTTGTTAAACCAAAAGAATGCTGGACAAGCTATCTAATCTGAGCTCAAAAAATGGTAGGCAATGTCAACAAACCCAGTTTACCAGAACTCTCTCTTCCTTGACTTTCTTAAAATCATAGTCCCTGATTTTACTCCTGACCAGAATGATGACATATCTTTGTTTGCTCAGGGGAGCCTTGGATTATGCTCACTGTCATGGCGTCACATCCAGTTTTATATTTGTCCACAATTTTAAAACATTTTTTGATTAATGTTAACTCTTACATTAAGTGTGGCAAGACGTGTTGATAAACTACTACTTTGAAATTTTCAGCTTCAGCCAGGATCTTGTCTAACATAGGCAATACAAGGAATCTTCATTTTAATATTACTTTACACATTATTATTACGATATTGCCATATTAAAATATCCTTGGACATAGTCTTATAGAGACTTAGATTAAATTTATGCTCACAACATATTTGAACAGAGCAAAAGATAGAGATAGCATTATTAGTCCCTAATTATTATTTCTGTGGCCTCCCCAAACAGATGTTTAAACTCTTAGAAAGTATATTAACAGAATCCTCAGAATCACTGTTTTGAAATATACAATCTTTTACCACATTTTTAAAAATTCATTTTCAATTTCTTTAATCTGAATTTTGTATCTATACTAGATGCTTTTCTTTCTCTTACACACACACACGCGCGCACGCACACACACATCCCACTCACAGATAAAGGCTCTCCAGCTATTTGATTTGCTTTTGGCTTATTACATTTCACCACTGATTTCCTATAGTTGAAGAGCTGAATCATCCACTCAGGGCACTCACTTTTAAAAAATATTCATTTCCTTGTCAGGAACAATGGTAGATAGATTGTGACTTGCACAGCTCATATTTATTAGAGTTGATGATGAGAAATACGTGTTTGCCGACTTGGGCATTTGTCCTTGAGCACACTGTGTTGTAAGAGTCACTTTTAATATAAAGAGAATACTTGCTATTCTCAATATCTGAGTTTAGAGTTCTGGAAACTCTATTCTCTTTCTCTAAAGACTTATATAAAACCATATTAATACTAACTTGATGCATTCAAGAAGCTGGGCTGGGCTATAGGGGAAAAGGTTATTGTTTTTCTATTGCCCAGAGTCTTCAAGACTCTATCTCAAACATTTCATTTTGGTTCCTTAAACAAAATCTAGATTCTCCACACTTCTATTTTCTCTCCTTGCAAGAGACATACTTATTCTGGTCAAACGTCTTACATTTCTATTCATCTAGTATCACTAAAGTGACTTGAAAATAAGGATTTTTTTTCTAAGCTTTTTTAAAAATTTAATTCACAGAAAGTACTTCAACAGTGTGAATATGATGTAACTCCTGAAAAAAGTGAAATATATTTTTAGGAATATATTTAGACATTCAGAGATTATGATCGATAAAAAACTACTGAAAATATATGAACTTCACTTTGACAGCTAAAGAGTACTAAGCAAATGTAGAATAATAAAGTTATTATTATTACTCTACTGGACACTAGAATTCATATCTTTTCTCTGTGTAGGTGGCCTAGAATGAAGGGAGGACTAGGAGCTTGGGAGCAAGCAGATCCTGAGCTGCTTCTCTGTGGCTGTTACATATCCCTGTGAAACAGAGAAAGCCCTGTGTGCTCTCCCTCAGCTCTGTAGCTAAGCTACATGCTTCAATTGCCACAGCTTCTTTGGCCCTGTTTTATTAAATTCAACGCCAGCACCAGGGTGTGAAGTTGCTAGGGAAATAATTTGTAAAGATACTTTTTCATAACCCCGATTGGTTTCTCTGCATTAATAAGCAGCTCAATGCAATTTAATTCATTTCAAATCAATGATGCTACCAATATATCTGTGGAAGAAATTATGTTTATCTCTGTTTAACATTTGGTGAACAAATTACCTATCTGTGCTGCTTGCTCCCCTCAGTCCTTAAATGTTTTTAATTCCAATGTGAACAGAACTATCCATCTATACAACTCTAGCCTTTGAGACGCTGTTAAATTTTTGCAATGGCCTTCTAACCTCCCATAGCCACTTCTGGTGTCTTGCATCAACTGGTCGTCAACAGCACCTGCCTGGAAAGTGATCCCACTGTTCCGCTTTGGGCTCAGAAAAGGTCACTAACTTATGAATGTCACAGAACCTTTCACTTTGGGCTTCTCGAATTCTCTAATAATGACTATCCTGATCAATTGTTTGGCAAAATCATATTCCGTATTGTAATACTGATTGTATGAGTGTGTGTCATGTATCTCTAATCATAGTCTAAGCTGCCTACTTAGAGAAAATGCAGATTTTAATTTTTGACATCTAGCTATCATTTAAGTCATGCCTGCTATGTTCTACGAATGTGCTCTCCCTCCTATGTCTAATTACACAGGACTTCCTGTTAGGTGCTCTACCACTTATATTAGGGAAACTAAGTAACAGAGAGATGTGGACTTCTACAAGTCCACACTCCTGAGTAAGTAACAGAAACACAATTCAAACTGAAGAGCCTTGGCTCCAAAGCCCTCCCTTCACACCACAACATGCTGCCTTCCAGTAAATTGGTTCATTTTTTGTGACATTTGGCCTCAAGAAAACAAAACTATCAACAAGAGGATACATGCTGGATGAATGAAAAACCAGTGAGATCACTGCTACCTTCTCTGTTTGCTTGATTATTGGAGCCAGGTAGGAGAAGCAGAGTGAAGAATCATAAAGCAGATGGCAGGAAAAACATTCAGCAGGTCTGAGGACACGCACATTGCTCTTGTATGACACATTTTCCAAGATTCAGTAAAGTGTACAGAAATAGTAATAGTAATAAGCCTGCTTTATTTAGACACCAATTTGTAAGGTAATTGAGGAGAAAAAAAGCACAAAGAGAATTGGCACCTGATGATTAACATTCTCTCCAAGCTAATAAAAGAAGCAAAAGAATCTTTAGGCTACCTTCCTTGAGTGTTAAAACTCACTCAGAGTGACTTTTCCAACAGGAAATGCCACTGGCTGCTGGGAATTTTTGGTGGTCTTTGTTCATAGACATGTAGAATGCAGTACATATAGACTACAGGACTTTCCTGAAATCTGACATCCATACCAGACAAGGGAAGCACTCAGTAAATATTTCCTACATGTCTATTGAACACTTTGCCTGATTTCACGTGTAATCCACTAGAGAAAAAAATCCTTTCGTCCCACTTGCAAGAGAGTAGGAATCTTCTTTGTTCTGGAAGCTTGTAGACATGAATTCCTTCATTTAAAAAGGGAGTCTTTCAGTATTCATTTTATGGGCTACCAAATCAGCCATTGACAGTCAGACAAAGATGAAAATTAATTATTTTTTTGTAGAAGATAGCACACAAAATGAGTTCTCAGTCATTTTATAAAATGTTGGAATTAACAACATCTATAGTTTATGACTTTGAATATCTCTCTTGAAAGCCTAACAAAGTATACCATCAGGCTCTAGTTTTGACATTCAGGGTTCCTGTCGAAATCATCTTGTGCCTTTTCCCCTTGCAGGGGCATTGGCATTCCTCCCCGGTAATCAGTTCTCCAAGTGATAGCTTTAGCCATATGGAGGGACTTTGTGAATGCACATGTTACATGAATTTTACACGCTTATACAAAATAGTATGAGTTTTAAAAGACTTTGATGGAAATTTTATGTGACAGTTTTTCTTTTGTAGGAAGGAAGGCAGGAGTTGTCTGTCAGTGATAGTATTCAGTGAATTTTATCAATTTCTAATACTATAGACGAGAAAATATTATAGAACCAACCGGAATAGGAAAGATAGTGGCATACCATAACAAAATATGGTTTTTAAACGTAATAATACCCTCTGAGGGTACAGCTTTCATTTTTTTGGAAATAAATATTAATATAAAAGCAGGCAATTGTTATTATTACTATTCTTTCTTGCTACTATTCTTTTTTTGCTAGACAAAATAAAACTACATTTCTCCCCAAACTATGTAACTGAGAGGAAAAAACAAGGACATGGCTGAAATATGTCAAATAAGACAAAGCCTAAACAAGATGGTGAGTGATCATCTATATTACCAATGTCAATTTGCTTAACCATGTAAATATAATGTAGCAAGAAAAAAAAGCTAATTTTCAAAGAAAAGCCCACTTCAGATGTATTCTGGTACAAGTCTCATATGTTCACCATTTAGAGAACTGTAGTAGATCGGAAATACGATATAATCCTATCTGTTGTAATAAATATGTTGCTATAGGACTGCAAATCACTTTTTCTATTGTTGACTACAAACATAACTTAAAACACTGTGCAGATGTGAATTAGAACTGCAAGGAACCCACCTGTAATGGAGCCTCCGTGATCAGCATCTCAATCTCCCGTGCCTATCCTGAATCACCCTGAGAAGTTTTTGTACACCCTACCTCAAAGTGGATACAATTCTAGAAAGCAACAGTTTGCAATGTAGATTTTACTGAAAATGGAGATTCATTGCAACCAGGTACCAGAATTTAAGAATATTCATAAGAACCTCCTGTTCTGTTCCCTTTCCCTTTGCTAGCTCTCTTTCCACACAGGCCTCTCCACCCTTGGGGGCTACAACTTCCTTTCAACCCTTAGAATCTGCTCACAGGGTCTCCTTATTTCATGAGTTTCTTCCTCAACAGAATTCACTTCTCTCTCAGCCTCCCAAGTTTTGCAAATTGCATCATTCGTATCACCCAGCTTAGCAAGCAATGCTTTGGGTCAAATAAGACAAAGCACTTGAAATATTAAATACTTCTTTCCTGTCATGAATAATGTGTTCTATTCACAAGCAAAATAGGTATCTGAAGATAAATGATGTTTAAGGTTGGGAATGTGACAGTAAAAAAAAAAGTTATAAGACAAATTTATAGGAATTTATGGACATAAATTGGGTTAAACAGGCCATCAAAAAATGGGGGGAAGGTACTGATGAATGAGACAGAAAGGGACTTAAAGAAATTTGTATTAAGTTCTACCATATTGTTGTAATGTCTCTCCGTTTGTGATAAATTTTTCTTAAAATTTATCAGAAGACACTATGCTTGGGACACCTGGGTGGATCAATGATTGAATCTTTGGCTCAGGTCGTGATCCCGGGGTACCGGGATTGAGTCCCGCATCAGGCTCCTTGCAGGAAGCCTGCTTCGCCCTCTTCCTGTGTCTCTGCCTCTCTTTCTCTTTCTCTCTCTCTCTCTCTTTGTGCCTCTCGTGAATAAATAAATAAATCCAAAAGAAGAAGAAGAAGAAGAAGAAGACACTATGCAAAGCCAAGCTTCAGAGAGATGTCATTTGTAATATTCGTGTCTAAAGAAAGATTTCATTTGAAATATTTTAAATTCAAAAAATCCAACAAGACACAGATCAATGATCTTTTTAAAGAAAATAAATGAATTGAACAAGCTCTTCACAAAAGAGGAAATCCAAATGGCCTTTACAGATCCAAAGAGGTGTTGCACGTCCTTAGTCATCAGGGAAAAACAAATTGAAAATCAGCAATGAGATACTACTCCTGGCAGCAAGAAATAGCTGACAATGCCAAGTGTTGGTGAGGACAAGGAGCAATCAGAATGCTCATGCACTGCGGTGGGGGCATGAACTGGGACAATCCCCTTGGAAAACCATTTGGCAGCATCTAACAAAATTAACTGTGATCATTTCCACAATTCTACTCCCAGGTATCTATTCAGTAGAAATGCTCATAGAAAGTGCGGTTGAGCACAATGCTAAATTTATAGCAGCATTCTTCATAACTCTAAACTGGAAGCAACTCAAATAACCATCAGTGGTAATAAGTGAATAGTGTTATATTCTTAAAATGGGATATTGTGCAGCAATGAAAAAACATCAATGCTACACACAAAATGGATAAATCTCAAATGCATTGTGTTGGGCAAAAGAATCTGGGCAAAATACCATATACTATAAGATTGAAAGACCTAAAGATCTAAAAAGATCTTATACAATCCTACTTGCATAAAACACAAAAAGGACAACAGAACTAGTGTACAGGTGACGAAAGTCAGAATAGTGGGGCCATCTGCCAGGGACAGCACTGGGGGTAGGCATGAGGGAGGCTTCTCAAAGTGTAAGGTATCTAATACATATTGATATAAATAGTGATTACCTAGATAGATGTATATTTCAATACCTAATCCAGCACTACAGGTGTTATTTGTGAACTTTTATGTGTGGACAATGTAGTTTGGTTAGAAGGTTAAAAAAAAAAAATTCAGTGACATTTTGAATCTCCTTCCAGTCTTGTCATTCCAACAAAAGCAAACATAAAATGACTACTGCTTTCAGTTTCCTGTGTTCAAGATATAGATGCTTCAGTTCATTCACATGTTGTCGTTGGCTGTGTTTATCTATGCAGTAGCAACCATTTGAAATTATAGATAATTAGGAGGGAGAGAACAGACTGCCTATCAAATTTGCAAAGATTAAAGGATGATGGTGTTGGTAAAAGTGCATGCATCAGGCACTCTTCCTCCTACCAGGAAGAAGGCCCGGAACAACCTTTTGGGAGGCAATCTCATCTCATGTATTTAAAATAAAATCTTAAAAATATTACATGCACTTTGACCTAGTGTACTACTTCTTACTATTCTATCTAGAGGCAATAAAAATTCTGACAAAGATTAATGCACAGATTTATTCATTGTGGCATTACTTTTAAATAGCAAGATATTGGAAACAACCTACATGTTCCACATTCAGAAAATGATTAAAAGAATATTGGCACATCCATCTGCTTTTGAGAGACTAGGTAGGCAGAGATTTTAAATACTGATGCTCTCTTCTCTGTGTTGACTGTTTCTAAGTTATCTTAGACTTCATTTCCTCAAATGCAGAATGGGGCTGATAATACCTTCCTGAGGGAATTGTGGCCAAGAGTAAATATGATGATAGAGCTATGGTGCCTGCCTGCACATATGGGACGTTGAAATGTGGTGCTTAAGAAAAGTTATCCAAATAAATGTTTGTGGGAATCAAATTATATGAATTGGTTTGAATATTTTTTTTATTTTTATTTTTATTTTTATTTTTGGTTTGAATATTTTTAAGGAAAATTTGTACATGACATTCAGGGTATTACTGTGTTTGTTCCTCATGGCCTTGAATCTGGCCTGCTTGGGCAGGGTGCTTTGCTCCCTCTTTATACCTGACCTGAATTTGGAGCCTGGATTCTGTAAACTGATCTTCATTAAGTAAATAAGGCTCCTTTCCCAAAAGTAGAAACAAATTTGCACACAAGCAACAGGTCCTGGGGATGTTGCCCTCAGAGAAGCTTTCAGAATTGCAGGAGCCTCTTTATCCCCAAGCACTGTGTGAGTGGACTGATTAAATAGGCCACTTAATAGGTGATTTTTTTTCCCCCACTGGTTCAAGAGATCTAGGCAGCAGTGTTTGGTGTGAACGGTGTCGTGACAGGGTGGAAGACGCAGGACACAACGTCGGTTTACTCTACCCACTTATAAACAAATAGAGACTTGAAAAGGCAAGACCTTCCGATGTGCTAAGTTAGTGGATTTAAAGCAATTCTTCAATAAATCATATTCAAATTATTGAGCCTCCAGGTGCTAGGCATGGCTCTTTTCTTTCATTCACGAACTCAGGCAACAGTTGCAATAATCGCTGTGAGTTAGTTCTATTATTCAAACCATTTTATCGGAGGAAATAGACACAGAGATGATAAATGACTTATCCAGAGTCATACACCTAATATATGTCTGAGCTGGGACCCAAATCTAGGGAGTCTGATTTCAGGATCTGAGCTCTTCATCAAAATGTGACTCTTGCTCATTGATACCTAACTAGTAATATTTGAAAACAATTAAAGGGAACTTTTGAAAGTTGACTAGTACTAAGTACTCTACAAAACTTACCTCCTGCAGTCCTCACATAATAAACTCTAATATATATGCATTCTATTTTCCAGCACAATTTATGATTAACCGATACCAAAGCCTAAGTTTGCAAACAATTTTGCTATACTTCCTTCTAGTCGAGTCACAGAAAAGTCAAGGTCATTCTCCAAAGTGATTAGAGATTTTTTCGTAAAGAAAAGAAAATTAAGGATAAATATGAATTCATGCCTACACATTGAATTTATAGAAAACAGATTTTATTACCTGAAATCCTAACCAGTATTTATACAATGGTTAAAGACTTTTGTGTACTTTTCCAATTACACAGATTTAAATATAAAGTACCTTATAGGATGTATAATTTTATGGGGTATAAAAAGCTTATTTAGTCCCAAATATCTCCTTTGATTACTTTCTGCATATATGAAATTGCCATCAGAATAATTCACATGAGGTAAGGCACTGTGGCTCCCCCCAAAATCTTATCAAAATGCAAATGTATTACCTGATATAGTAATTTCCTATGGCTGCTATAACAAGATACCACGAATAACACACTTACTCTCTTACAGTTCCGGAGGTCGACAGTGTTAAATCAGTCTCATTTAGGTCAAAATCAAGGTGTAGGCAATGCTGTGCTTCCTCCAGAAGCTCTAAGAAAGAAGCCATTTCTTTAACATTTCCAGCTTCTAGAGCTGCATTCCTTGGCTCATGGCCCCTTCTTATCTCCAAAACCAGCAGTGTAGCTTCTTGCTTCAGTGGTCACATTGCTTTCTTTGTGTCAAATCTCCCTTTGCCTCTCAATTTGGGATTTCATTCAGAGCCCACCTGGTCAATGTAGGGTAACTTCTCTACCTCAAGATCCCTAACTAATTGCATCCGCAAAATCCATTTTGCTGCACAAGGTTACAAAGATCCCAAAGATTAATTGGTTATATTTGGGGGCCACTGTTCAGCCTATCATACCTGAGAAATGTCATTATTTTCAGTTAGAGCAGATGGTGAAATATGAATCTAAGAGAACGAGAGGCCAAATCAATGTATCGTATTTAGTAGTTATAACAGGTGATAAACCTGTATGGATCATCTCAGAATGTCACAATTCAATAAGCATTTAAGGCTTACTAAGTACAAGTTTGGGGAGTGGGGAGCTATGAACTGCTAGTCTATTCCTAAGATTACCTTTTGAATTTGAAAAGCTTACCTTTAAATGTTTACCTTATGGAAAATTGGAACCCTCATATACTGCCTGTAGAATGTAAGATGTTACAGCAGTTTGGCAAACAGCCTGGCAGTTCCTCAAAAGGTTAAATATACAGTTGCCATCCGACCCGGTAATTCCACTCCTAAGTATATGCCTTGGGTAGCTAAACATGTATACAAACGTGCATAGCATCATCTGATTGATAATAGGCAAGAATGCGAACAAGTCAAACGTCAATCAATCTGATCAATGGATACATAAAATTTGGTATATCCATTCAATGGAATACTCTGTGGCAATGCATGAAATGAAGTACTGATAAATGTCCCAATGTGGATGAACCTTGACAATAGTATGCTAAGTGAAAGAAGCCAGTCACAAAGATCACATATTACAGGATTTCACTTCTAGTAAATGTCCAGAATAGGCAAATCCATGGATATAGGAAGTTGATTCGCAGTTGCCCAGCACCAGAAGTGGAGATATTTTGTAGGGAGAGAAGGTGAAGAAAGACTGCTAATGGGTACAGAGTTTCTTTTGGGGGTGATGAAAATGTTCTAAAATTGATTGTGGTGATAGTTGTATGACTGTAAGTATACTAGAAATGACTGAATTGTACATCTGTAAAATGGGTGAATCATAAAAGTTGTATGAATTACATCACAATAAAGCTCTTATAAAAAATGTCTGCTTTGACTTTCATTTATATCAAAGCCCAGAATGTCATCTAATACTAGAAATATTCAGAAAAAGAATCACTTAAAGTTTAGAATCAATTAGATATTTTCTATTCCAACTCAGTTTATATATCATAAAAGACAAAATAGTCACTATCTTTCCTCAGGCCACAGAAAATATGAGGACTGACTACCCCAGACTGTGCATTCTTTTTTTTTTTTAAGATTTTTAAAAATTTATTCATGAGAGACACACAGAGAGAGGTAGAGACACAGGCAGAGGGAGAAGCAGGCTCCCTGCAGGGAGCTCAATAGGGGAGGGACTCATTCCCAGGACCCTGGGATCACAACCTGAGCTGCAGACAGACCCTCAACCACTGAGCTACCCAGGTTTCCCTAGACTGTGCATTCTGGATTACAGTAGCTAACAGCCCTGAGTTATTGGCCCTCAAACCAAATTTTCATAATGATATCATCCTCTTTAGGCAGAGCTATTTAAGTATGGTTCAAACATCATAAAAATCTTTTATTTGCTACTATGTTCTCATCATCTACAACTGTGCCTTAGCGTAGTATAGATGCTCTATAAATATTTCCTGAATGAATAATTTCTGCTTGTATAGGTAAAAGTCCTCAAAGCTGTCCATCATGAGTCATAGTTTAGGATATGTATTTTCTTATAAGAAGTTGGTTTTAGGCTTTTTCTACCATAGAAACTATATGAATTACATATATCCCCTTCATTTATATGAATTAATTTCCTCACTTACTAAAAATATACTGGTTGTTTGTCATTGTATATTAAAGTATTTAACAAAAACTCAAGATAATTCCATCTAACTCTTATACTCAAACTTCTCAAAATGCCATAGTTATAGTATATAATCTGATCTATTATAATACCTTAAACTGCAGCTATGATAACTTTACCTAAAGAAAATTAAAAAAGTAAATGTAATGTTCCCCTGAATCAAGTTCATTCTTATTCATGAGTTTTGCCTTATTCTTATTCTTTTTCTTTTTTGTATTCTTTTCTATGTGCTGACCAAAGGATTTTTACACTGGGACTCAAGAAGAATTTCAATTGAAAATCAATTGCTTTTGTTTCCCGAGAAAAAATTAATATTGCACACCACGGTTTTTTACTATAATTGAAAATATTGTCATCTTACTACGATTTGACTAAGAATTATTGTCTCAATCCTGAAAAAACTCTGTCATGATAGATCGGAATTAGTGTTTAATTACACTGCATGCTGCATGTACATAAAGTTATAGTCAATAGTTAATGTATATATTACCTAAAATCATAAATTTTTACTATAGCTAAAGTTTTATCATTATAATGTAATTTACAATTATAAATGGAAATAGGTAATGATATTTTAAAATTGAATTCATGCCAAAATTTAGCCTCATGTCAGTGTGGCAGACACTGGCTGTTGGTTCACTCATGACTCACTGAAATCTCTCTGCCTTCCTCTGCTCTAAAGGGTGGGAAACAAAACACTCATTAATTACTCCAGTGGCCTTTATAATCTCCCTATAGGGCTGGGCAGGAGATAGAGTTTTGACAGCAGAATGTAGAAGGACAATCCAGGCTTTACATCCTGAACAAAATGTCTTTTTTTTTTTTTTTAATAAGGCTTTGCCTTTGACATCCCCCTTTCTCCTCTGTAGACTGTAGAGATGATCACAAGTCCAGCAACTTAACTCCAGAGAATGAAAGGGTATATGTTAAGGATGGTTCCCTGAAAAAACACTTGAATAGCCTTGCTAGCCTTGACTAGCTACCACAGAAAATTATGATAAACTGAAAGATGCTGTGATGCTTTTACTTTTAGGCATAAAAATGACAGAATTTTTCTATGAGATAAATTTGGACTCCATGTTACCACGTGGTAGTATAACCTACATAATTTTATAACTTGTTTCTGTTAAATATGTATTAAGAATAAAATAAATCAGAGGTGTAATTTAAGAGTTGTGCTGTAAGCTGTGACAAGAGTGCTGACCTCCTATTGTTTTTAATTCACATACATAGAAGGTTCAATATTCTATGGCACCCGGGTGGCTCCGTTGCTTAAGCATCTGACTCCTGATTTCAGCTCAGGTCACGATCTCAAGGTCATGAGACTGAGCCCCGTGTCAGGCTCTATGCTGGGCATGGAGCCTGCTAAGATCCTCTCCCTTTGCCTCTGCCCTCCCCCCTGCTTGCATGCTGTCTCTCTCTAGTTCTCTCTCTCTCAAAATAATAAATGAAAGTTTCACAATTTAAAAAAAGCTTCAATATTCTTACATAGACATCACTTCTATTCCTTGAAAATAATATCCATAGTTTCAAGGGTACTGACAATGTATAGGGCAGAGTTTTTAATTATTTTTAGTTAAAAATATCAATTTTCTATACTTTGAAGGTGTCTCAGATTATTCATTCTTCTGTGTTCCATTCTGAAAGCAAATGTGAACAAGGTAAGGGTAAGAGAAAAACTGCTGAAAGATATAAGTTTGTGTATCATGATTGATATTTTGCAAATGGTGACCCAAATGTGTTTTAGTTTCCCCTTTAAGTCATGGGTAATTCTTTCACTACCTATCTCCAGAGCCAAACCAGGAGTTTATGGTTCCCGAGAAGGAAATAGTAGAGATATTGCTCTCTTTAGCAAGACATTAGACATGAAGGACCAGCAATATGGAAACAAAAAAAATACCAGACTATTTCAGCTCCCATTCAACATTTTTAGGGGCAGTAAGAAAGAACACAAGCAGAGCAGAGAGGAGATGCTTCTTCCTCCTATGACAGTTAGGCTTTTAAGGCTTTTTGGTTTTAGTAGGAGGAAGCTGGGACACAGAGGAGGGGAAGAAGCCAGCCCTTTCATTGTCCCATGGAAGCAGGGAAGAGAGAAGAGGGTAAAATTGGTAAAATCAGTGTGAATTTTCTTTTCTAAGCTTTGACACTGAAGAGTCAGATAAATGAGGGAAAGAAGCTGTCTGGTCCTCTTTGGATTATGGATAAAACTGTCCCCCAAGTGTTATCTTTCTCCTTATCAATCTTGGGGTGTCCATATCAGAGTAAATGGTCATATGACATATTTAGTATATGAAGTTAGAGTTTGGTTCCCTAAAGTTTTTGCATGAATTGAGATGAGACCCAGAAGGTAGTTGAGAGCACTAGCTGCTGAGCTTTCCAAGACTGGCTGGCAGGTCACTTGAACCACACAAATGGGGAGCACAAAAAGTGCTGAGAAGAAGGGTGACTTGGTGGCTTAGTCAGCTAAGCATCTGCCTTTGGCTCAGGTCATGAGCCCAGGGTCCTGGGATCAAACCCCTATGTAGGGAGTTTGCTTCTCCCTCTCTCCTCTGCTTATGTATATAATTTTTTCTCTCTCTCCCCTCTCCCTCTTTCACATAAATAAATAAATTATTTTTAAGAAGGTGCTAAGAGGAGACTAAGTCTGTATGGCAACATAATCATGCTTTAACCAGACCTGAAGGAAATAGATTATATATTTTACTGGTTCCTGATTTCAGACCACACTCTTGATAGTATTGCTACAGGTTTGTGCCCTACAAAGCAAGAACTCTCATCAATTCTATATTGAGTAATTCCATCACACATATTGAGAGAGACAGATAGGCAGAGAGGGAGACAGGGAGGACATGGAGACAGAGTGAAGGAGATACAGAGAGACAAACAGGTAAAAAGATAGACACAGAGAGGGATGAAGGGAGATACAGAGACAGAGAGACATAGGAAGAGAAACTGCCTGTACATTTTACACATTTAAGGAATGGTAGCATGCTTTCAAAGATTAGCTTGTGGCTCTATATATTTTATACATTTTAGACCTTTTTTTCCTCCATTGTTACCCATATACTCCTGGTCTCAGATGCCATAAAACATGACTATATGATATTAAATACTCTTGCCCTGCATCATCAGGTAATGAAAATAGGGTGAGTTATGATAGTAGGCAGTGGAAATAGTTCCGGAAGCCATTCCTGCACTGGGATGCTAGCAATACAGAACTCTACATGGGGGAAGGGTAACCTTAAAAATGTAGTACGCTTTACACAAACTAAACATAGTCCTAACTTAAATTCTCTTTTCTTTAGTGGAACCCCAAATACCAACAGCCACTCTTATTTCACTCAAAATAAGGAAAAGCACAATAGAAGTATTGTTGGAGTAGAAAAACACTGGTCTTAGCTAATTAGAGTTAAATGTAGAACTCTTGATTAAAGAGGGAAAGATGGTGGCAAAGTAGAAGAACCCTAGGCTGGTCTCATCCTACGAAGGCAACTAGATAGCTATCAAATCATCCTCAATACCCTCTGCAGTTGACCTGAAAACTGGCAGGATAAACTTCACAACTAAAGGTAGAGAAGAGCCACATTAAAAAAGATTGTAAGTGTGAAGACATGGTTTGGGAGAGAAATGGATCATGGCTGCTGCAGTTGGGAGGGAGCCATGGTGGTGGAGAAGGGTGAGAGACAGACAAGCATGCAGGGGAGCACATGAGGAAGAAGATTCTCCATAATGATTGGCTCGGAAAGTGAAAGTGGCTGAGTTTTGTGAGTTCTTACAATCAGTGGGGCTGAAAGCCTGGAATTTTAAAGGTTAGTGGGTTTAGCTCAGGGAAAGCCCACAAGCACTGGGGCTGCTCTTAAAGAGAAGGCAAGGCGAATAGCCCTTGTACATACAGCATGGTAGCAGTGACCCGAGGAGTACCTAGGGCACACAATGTGGTTAGTTGCTCATCTTGGGAGCATGTCCCAGAGATGCAGCATTCATGAAGAACTATAGGAACAAAAGAGCTGGCAATCACCATTTCTCTCCTCTCTTCCTCAGCATAAGGACAGGGCCATCTGCAGGAAGCAGCACAGCATCTACACTAACTACTCAATTTGCTTACATCAAGCCCTACCCCTTCATGTTTTAGTGGAACTGCTCGTTCCTGCCACACTTGCCCCATTCCCAGCATAGGGGACCCCCCCCCCAGAAAACTTGCCCAGATCCTTTCCAACACTGTATCTCCAGACACAGGAGTTTTTCAGGGCCTCAGTTCCAGCAGCCATGGGAACAGGTCTGATTTCACAAGCAGACCATATATCTAGTTAAAACACTGGGGACCAAACACTGCCCAAAACAGGCAAAGAGAGCCCCTGCAGGCAAGTGGCCTGAAGATTTTTTTTTTAATTTATTTATGATACTCACACAGGGAGAGAGAGAGAGAGAGAGGCAGAGACACAGGCAGAGGGAGAAGCAGGCTCCATGCACCAGGAGCCCGATGTGGGATGCAATCCTGGGTCTCCAGGATCGCGCCCTGGGCCAAAGGCAGGCGCCAAACCGCTGCGCCACCCAGGGATCCCTAAGTGGCCTGAAGATAAAGCAGTCAAGACAAAACAGCAGAGTGCATGCAACACACATTTGGAAACACTCCCTAAAGTTCCAGGCCCTGGGGAAGAGGGGACACTATACAGCAGGCCTTATAGGACCTCTTCTTCATAAGGCTATTATCTTCAAGAATAGTAGATGTACCTGACTTTGTTAACAGAAGCAGGCACAGAGGCTTAGACAAAATAAGAAACCAGAAGGATTTATTCCAAATGAAAGATCATCAAGACCATGGCCAGAGATCTAAGTGGAACAGATATAAGTAACGTGCCTGATAGAGAATTTAAAGTAATGATCATAAGGATACTGACTGGACTTGAGAAAAGAGTGGAAGACATCAATGAGACCTTTAACACAAAGATAAGAAATAGCATAGGAGAGATAAAGGGCTCCATAAATGAAACAAGAAACATGCACGATGGAACAAAATTGTAGGCTGGAAGAAGAAGAACAAATTAATGATCTAGAAGACATAGTAATGGAAAGTAATCAAGCTGAAGAAAAGAGAGAGAGAAAAAAGAAAGCATTACATAAAACTAGAATAGACTTAGGGAACTCAGTGACTCCATCAAATGTTATAACATTCACATTATAGGAGTCCCAGATGGAGAAGAGAGAGAAAAGGCAGAAACTTATTTGAAGACATAATTCCTGAAAAGTTCCCTAATCTGGGGAAGGAAACAGATATCATATTCAGGAGGCACAGAGAACTCCCAACAAAATCAACAAAAGCAGATCTACACTTAGACATAAAACTAAAATAGCAAAACAAAAATGGCAAAATATAATGATAAAGAAAAAATTTAAAAACAGCAAGACAAAAGAAGACAGTTACAAACAAGGGAAGCCCCATATTGCTAGCAGGGGATTTTTCAGCAGAAACTTCGAAAGCCAGGATGGACGGGCATGATATATTCAAAGTGCTGAATGGGAAAAATCTGCAGCCAAGAATATTCTATCCCTCAAGGTGATCATTCAGAATAGGAGTGATAGTTTCCCAAACAAAAGCCAAAAGAGTTAATGACGACTAAAGAAGTTCTTCAAGAAATATTAAAGGGAACTCTTCAAGAACAAAAGGGACAGGTAGGAAACATAAAAGCAGTAAAAATGACTATCAGTCAAGAAACTTGCAAGATAAAAGGATGTAGAATATAACATATACCTAAAACATGGGGAAGAGAGGAGTAAAGAATAGATACAAACTTAAATGATGATTAACTTAATATAGAATATTATATACAGAAGAGGTACAAACCTAATAGTAACTATATATCAAAAACCACTACTAAACATGCAAAGAATACAGAAAAAGAAATCAAAACATATTACTAAAGAATATCAACACATCATGAAAAAGAAAAAGACAAGAAAGGATCAGAGAAAATATTCAGAAATAATCACAAAACAAGTAATAAAATAACAATAGATACATATATATCAATAATTACTTTGACTGTAAATGGACTAAACACTCCAATCAAAAGATATACGGTGGTAATTTTTTTTTAAAAGACCCATCAATATGCTGCCTATGAGACACTCATTTTAACTCTAAAGACACCTAGAGATTGAAGGTGAGGGGATGGAGAAATTTCTGTCATGTAAATGGATGTCAAAAGAAAGCATGAGTAGCAATACTTACATTGGACAAAATAGACTTTAAAACAAAGATTGTAATGAGAGACAAAGAAGGAAACTATATGATAATAAAGGAAACAATCCAACAAGAAGATATAACAATTGTAAATATTCATATGCCTAAATAGGACCACCCAAATACATAAAATAATTGATAACAAACATAGAGAAAAATAATTGATAATAATACAATCATACTGGGGGACTTTAACACCCCACTTACATCAGTAGACAAAGTCTCTAAACTAAAAACCAGTAAGAAAACAGAGGCTTTGAAAGACACACTGGACCAGATAGATTTAACAGGCATATTCAGAAAATTCACTTTTAAAACAGAAGAATACACATTCTTTTCAAATGCACATGAAACATTTTCCAGAACACAAAGTAGTTCACAAAACAATCCTCAACAATTCACAAAGATTAAAGTCATCCCATGCATGTTTTTTGACCACAATACTCTAAGACTAAAAGTCAACCACAAGAAAAAATTTGGAAGGACCACAAATGCATTGAGGTCAAATAACATGCTATGTTGACAAATGGGTCAACCTGGAAATAAGAGAAAAATTGAAAAATACATTGAAACAAATGAAAATGAAAATGAAAACACAATGATCCACAACCTTTGGGATTCAGCAAAAGTGATTCTAAGAGGTAAGTTTATAGCAATACAGACCTACCTCAAGAAGGAAAAACCTCTCAAAAAACCCAACCTTTCACCTAAAGAAGCTAAAAAAAGAACAACAAACAGAATGTAAAACCAGCAATAGGAAGGAAATAATAAAGATTAGAGCAGAAATAAATGATACAGAAACTAAAACAAGGGATCCCTGGGTGGCGCAGCCGTTTGGCGCCTGCCTTTGGCCAAGGGCGCGATCCTGGAGACCCGGGATCGAATCCCACATCGGGCTCCCGGTGCATGGAGCCTGCTTCTCCCTCTGCCTGTGTCTCTGCCTCTCTCTCTCTCTCTCTGTGACTATCATAAATAAATAATAATAAAAAAAAGAAACTAAAACAAAACAAAACAAAAACAAAACAAAAAAAAAAACAATAGAACAGATGATTGTAACCAGAAGCTGGTTCTTTGAAAAAAAATCAATAAAGTTGATAAACTTCTGAGAAGACTTATCAAAAAAAAGGAGACAGGATTCAAATAAAATCACAAATGAGAGAGATGAAGTAACAACCAATATCATAGAAATACAAATAATTATAATAGAATATTATGAAAAACTATATGCCAACAAATTGGCCAACCTAGGAAAAATGAATAAATTCCTAGAAACATATAAACTACCAAAACTGAAATGGGAAGAATAGAAAATTTGGACAGACCAATTACCAGAAAAGATATTGATTAAGCAATCAAAACTCCCAACAAACAAAAGTCCAGGATCAGATGGTTTCATGAATGAATTCTACCAAACATTTAAAGAAGAGTTAATACTTATTCTTGTCAAATCATTCCAAAAAAAAAATAGAATAGGAATGAAAACTTTCAAATTCATTCTATGAGGCCAGCATTACCCTGATAACCAAAGTCAGAAAAAGACACCACTAAAAAAGATAACTACATGTCAAAACTTTTGAAGAATATAGATGCAAAATATCCTCAACAAAATACGCGCAAACCAAATCCAACAATACATCTGAAAAAATCATTTACCACAATCAAGCGGAATTTATTCCTGGGTTGCAAGATGGTTCAATATTCACAAATCAATCAATGTGATATATCACACCAATAAGAGAAAGGATAAAAACCCTATGATTATTTCAATAAACTTAGAAAAAGCATTTCACAAAGTACAATGTCCATTCATGATAAAAAGAAAAAAACTCAACAAAGTGGGTTTGGAGGGAACATACTTCAACATAATAAATGCCATATATGGAAAAACCCAAAGCAAACATCATGCTCAGTGGTGAAAAACAGAACTTTTCCCCTGAGGTCAGGAACAAAACAAAGATGTCCACTCTCACTACTTTTATTTAACACAGCACTGAAATTTCTCCCCACAAAAGTTGGACAGCTAAAAGAAATAAAAGGCATCCAAATTGGTAAGGAAGAAGAAAAACTTTCACTATTTTCAGATGACATGATACTATATATAGAAAACCCAAAAGCCTCCATCAAAAACTGGCTAGAACTGATTTACAAATTCAGTAAATTCTCAGAATAAAAAAATCAATGTTTGGAAATCTGTTACATCCCTATGCACCATAATAATGGTGCATAATAATGAAGCAGCAGGAACAGAAATTAAGAAAATAATCCTTTTTACAATTGAACCAAAAATAATAAAATACCTAGGAATAAATCTAACCAAAGAAATGAAAGACCTATACTTTGAAAACTGACGAATAGAAATGAAGACAATGCAAGGAATTGGAAAGACATTTTACCTAGATCTAGAATAAACAATCCTAAAAATTGTATGGAACCACGAAAGACCCACAAATAGTTAAAGAAATCTTGAAAAAGGAAAGCAAAGCTGTACGTATCACAATTCCAGACTTCAAGTTATATTACAATGCTGTAGTAATCAAAACAGTATGGTACAGGCACAAGATACATAGATCAATGGTACAGAAGAGAAAACCCAGAAATACACCTAGGGTTATGTGTCAGTTAATCTTTGATAAAGCAGGAAAGAATATCCGACAGGGAAATGACAGTATCTAAAACAAATTGTAGGGGCACCTGGGTGGTTCAGTGGTTGAGAGTCTGCCTTCAGCTCAGGTCGTGATCCCAGGTTCTTGGGATCGAGTCCCCCATTAAGCTCCCCGCGGGGAGCCTACTTGTCTCTCTGCCTATGTCTCTGCCTCTCTCTGTGTGTCTCTCATGAATATATAAATAAATAAAATCTTTAAAAAAGTAAATAAAATAAATTGTGTTGGGAAAACTGGACAGCTACATGCAAAAGAATGAAACTGGACCATTTTCTTACACCATACACAAAATTAAATTCAAAATGGATTAAAGACCTAAATGTGAGACCTGAAACCATCAAAATCCCAAAAGACGATATAGGCATTAACTTCTTTGACATCAGCCATAGCTACTTTCTACATATGCCTCCTGAAGCAAGGGAAACAAAAGCAAAAATAGACTATTGGGACTGAGTCAAAATAAAAAGCTTCTGCATAGCAAAGGAAATAATCCACAAAACTAAAGGCAACCTACAGAGGAAGAAGATGTTTGCAAATGACATATCCAATAAAGGGTAGTATCCAAAATACATAAAGAACTTCTCAAACTCGACACCCAAAACCCAAATAATCCAATTTATAAATGGGCAAAGACATGAACAGATATTTCTCCAAATATGGAGATGCTCATCATCGCTTATCAAGAAGGATATGCAAATCAAAGCTACCATTCAATATCCCCTCACACCTGTCAGAATGGCTATACTCAACAGCACAAGAAATGACAAGTATTGGTGAGGATGTGGAGAAAGAGGAAACATCTTGCACTGTTGGTGCAAAGGCAAACTGGAGCAGCCACTCTGGAAATAGTATGGAGGGTCCTCAAAAAGTTAAAAATAGAACTATCTTATGAACCAGCAACTGCGCTACTAGATATTTACTCCTAAATACAAAAATACCAAGTCAAAGGGATACATACACTCCTGTGTTTATAAGCAGTATTATTTATTAAAGCAACAATATGAAAGTAGCTCAAGTGTCCATCAATTAATGAATGGATAAAGAAAATGTATATATATCCAGTGGAATATTACTCAGCCATAAAAAAGAATGAAATCTTACCATTTACAGTGACATAGATGGAGCTAGACAGTATAATGCTAAGTGAAATAAGTCTAAGAAAGATGAATATGGTATGACTTCACACATACATGGAACTTAAGAAGCAAAGCAAACCACCAATGGGGGAAAAAAGAGAGAGAGAGAGAGAGACAAACCAAGAAACATACACTTAACTTTAGAGAACAAACTGATGGTTACCAGAGGGGAGGTGGGTGAGTGGATGGGTTAAATAGGTAATGGGAATCAAGGAGTGCACTTGTCATGATCAGCGTTTAGTAATGTATAGAATTGTTGAATCACTATATCATACACCTGAAATTAATATAACACTGCATGTTAACTAACTGGAATTCAAATAAAAACTTGGAAAAAATCTATTACTCTTAAAATTCTTATAAAATTCAACCATGTTAAAACATACTCTTTTGAAAGGAAAACTGAATATATGAGACTGAGCTTTTTTTTTTCCTATAGTGTACCAGTCTCTTGATTAAATTATCTTAATAGGGGAGGGTTAAAGTTGGATACAAATAAAATGTAAAAATTTCCCCCCTGAGCAGTGAATACAGCCTTAGTAAGAAAACCAGATATGTGACAGGAAAGAAGATCTACGTTTTTAATCTACATTCCAACTTTAATGTGAAAATTTTTTCACATTATATATAAATATTTTGAATAAACTGTCTGTCCTTCGTTTTATCTCGATTAAATTGTCCTCTTTCTTTAAGACTGCCTGCCACCTCTGTTTTGAAGTCTTCCCATCACCAGAGAGAATGGAACTCACCCAATCATGAATTCCAATGGTAATTGCTTTGTACTTATCTTATTTCCTAAAACTAATTACTTGCCACTCTATATTTTAGTTATTGGTTTGTATGCATTACCTCTAGGGTGATAATTATATGATTTATTGACCTACCATGACCACCTTGAGAATAAAAGGAGCATCTAACAATTAAGCTAGGGACACAGGTATAAACTCAGACTGCCCTGCGTAAACAGCAAAGGATGGCTATTTTTTTTATCTCCCTTATTTGAATAAAAGCTTTTGAAGCACATGGATCAGAGCTTTGTTTCTGTTTCTCTATGATATTTAGTAATGTTCATTAAAATCAAAATAGAGGAGCTTAATAGAATTTGTTAGATGATTGTTTTACTTGTTAATTTTGGAAACTTCCTTTTATTAGTTCTAAAGAGTTCATCTTTTTGGTTTGCAGACAATCAAGTCATTATATGGACACAGTTAATATAAACAAGAATTTCATAGACTCTAAAATAAAAATTGTTTAGTGGCTGGTTCAATAAATACACACATACACACAAATATAGGTGGGTAGACACATTGCTATGAACAAAAGTCATTCTCTATCATGGAACATAATATTTCCTTTTTTAAAATTAAAATTTAAAATTTTAATTTAAATTCAATTAATTAACATATAGTGTATTATTAGTTTCAGAGGTAGGGTTTAGTGATTCATCAGTTGCATATAACAAGTGCTTATTACGTCAAGTGCCCTCCTTAGAATGCCCATCACCCGATTACCCGGTCTCCCCACCCAGTTTGCCTCCAGCAACCCTCAGTTTGTTTCCTAGAGTTAAGACATAACATTTCCTTTTTAATTTCATGGGCCACAGGCCAAATTTGGAAGATCTGTGTCTCAAAAAAGCATTAAACATACAAATTTAGTTAGACTAAGGGAGATTGAGGAAAATCAGTGTTTTACCACATTCCAGAAATTTGTGATTGTTAATTTTAATATCTGGATTATTCATCATTCTAATTGTTATACTTAGCTAGAATATATTTCATATTTTTGTCATTAAAAACAATGGCAACATTTTTCTATATTTTATATCTATGAAAGATTATATAAAAGAAATTGAAAGATTTCTTTTCAACAATTTCGCATTTAATATAGTTTCCTATTGTATTGAATTCAGCAGATTTTGAATAAGATTGTGATACAAACTCTTGGATGCTTATGTGATATTTTTGGTAGTTTCTCTAAAACTAATTTTTCATTCATTTAATAAATACTGATAATTTATTGTAATTCATTAAAAGTAGGTCATTCACTGTGCTATAACCTGGGGACAAAACACTGAAGATGACATATTTAATCAGAAAGGAACATCATCTTAATTATATTTTTAAAGTATTTTAATTGGAATCTAGTTTCATGTTTGGGGAATGTAAAAAGTATAAGCAGAAGTGTTAGTCTAAAAAATAACATACTAAACTAAATACAGTTAAGACACTTTAGGTGTATACATGATTTTTCCTTGTGTATCATTAGATAACAAGTCAAATATAGAGAAGAATTTACTTAAGTTTCTTTCCCCTCATTAGGATATTATGTAAATTACCGTACAGGCTTTTGATTTTGAAAACAAACTTGTTTTTTGGTAGAATGATGTTATACTCTATTAGAGCTGACCTTACCAGGTCAGATTGTATTCAAATTTTTTCTAAGCTAGTAATTAATTTCAAAGCTATCAAGATTCAGATTACTTTTTTTTGGCAAAATTATTCCTTCAGTCAATTTCATACTGAATATCATGCTATAGGCAATATGGCTAACATAGATACATAATCTTGAAATTAGGTTCATATAAACAAAAATATATCATAGTTAATGTATAAGTCAAGGTCCCAGCAAGACACAGATAATATATTCAATTAAGACAAAAAGAGGAGGGTTAACTAAAGAGATTATTTTAAAAGCTAGTAGTGTGACAACCTATGTTTAAGGGACTCTATAGGGAAAGGCTTAGTGCACTGAATACCCAAATGTGTCTGCCTTCCTTCCTTCTGATCATCTGCCAGGGATTCTTCATTGGCCCATTTCAACTGGAAGGGGATAAGAGAACCTGCTGAGATAGTCACTACAGGTGCACTTTCCAGGAAGGAGAGCAGGGTTGGGAGCAAACCTTAAAGGATAAATAGAAGATATATGCCATACTTCATCCTTTTGTTTCTCTGCATCCACTGTTATTTTTGGCCTGGGTGACAGGTATATTCCAAGTATAGGAGACTCATAAAGTCACACACAAAATCATTCAATTATATATCTGAAACCTAAAATATTAACCACAACCAGTGTTCATATAAGAAAATGAGAGAAAAAGAGTGAAGAAAAAAATGTTAATGCAAAAAATGGCTGTTAAGTCTCCACATCTTTAGTCCAAAGACCTAGGTTGGTGAACATAACTGCCTTAATCCATAATATATTTCATATTCTCCTTACCCTCTCCAGAGCTTTTCTGGACAAGGTTGTTTAATGTGGTAATCTAACCTATCTTTCCTATAGAACTTGACACCTTGCTTTGCCACGATCAGGGCTATTATTAAGCACAAAGAAGTACCAAGAGGCACCAAAGTGAACCTTCTGGATTCCAATAATAGACCTGTTTTTGTCCATTGTTCTAATACCTACTTGATAAGGGAATTGACAGCTTCTGTAAGTTCTCTTCTTGTTGATGAAGAGGCATGAGGAGCCCAAAGTGGCCAGAAGTAGATTTAGCCTCCAAATCATTAGAATCATGATTTTTTTTTTTTTTTTTGGAGAAAACATTTCTGCTTTGGGCACTGGTATTCTCAAAGCTACCGAGTTCAAGGTTGCAATGAAAAAAAGAGAAATTTGTCAGTGTTGCTAATTGTAATAATGAGAGAGATCACCTTCACTGTTATCTCTTGGTTCCCAGATCTCTGCATTCTAAACATGTATGAGCTGCTGGTTCAAGGTACATATCACATCCTGTAAGCTACCATGTCCTATCTTAGTCCTTGATGATATATGTCTGTCCACACAATCCTTAAATTCCACTGGGCTACTTCTGTTATCTCAACAGTGGCTCTATCACCCCCAAGTGGTGGAAATTAGATCTTGAGTGTGAAAAGATCTGGGATATGATAATGGTATTTAATGTAAGAGACTGGAGGGTGATTAAGAAAATAATGTCTAAAAATACTCCTTAGGGGACTGATGATGAAAAAATGTTGAAAAACAATGAATCATTGTATCGTTTAGAATCCTAGAATTCAATTCAAAGACTATTTACAAATGTATGGGGAAGGTGTTGGAAACCACAAAAGATAGTGTAATATCCTGGGGCTAGAATCAATGAGCGTAGGTATTGTCACCTGTATGCCAGAAGAGGAAAAAAAAAAAAGAAGAAGAAGAAGAAGAAGAAGAAGTGCAGTTAAGAGACCTGGAAGCAAATAATCATATTTAAATGACCAATTTGAGAAGAACTGGGACCTTTGAGGAAAACAACCAATTTAAAATACTCCTTTAGGAAAGACTTCAGGATAAAAGATTGCCTAACCTTGTTTTCTTACCTTTTCCTGATCTCCTGCCAGTTCCCAAATTGCTGATCCTAACTAGAAGCTGTAGAGAAAGGGAACTCACTGAGTCTATCCAGGTCAGCTGCCAATGTCAGAGAGCAGAGTAGAAAAAGGTAGCGGGGTAAACAGATGTTAGTTGCGACACAATAACATTTAAGAATAACCAAAAAAAGAAAGACTATATTTTGAAATTTGCCTGTTGCTTTATTTTAAGGGAAAACACAGATTAACCGTTATCTTTGAGATATATATCTAAATAAGATCTCTTTGCAAAAAAAACTCCATCTAAATGAAGATGGGAAGCAAAAGAAAATATACTGAGACAATGGCATGATAGTGGATAAAATTGTCATAATTCCTAACAAAAGTATTGTTAGGTATCCATTATCATTTTTACCTGGGTAGTTCTATACGGGAGATTCTAATTTTATCTAAAAATAAGTAAAGCTAGTTAATTTTATCTAAAAATAAGTAAAGCTAGATAGATGAAGCATATCAAGAGTTAATTAATTGACACTAAGAAAAGAAATTCATTTCCAAAGACCACCTCTATACAGCCTGACACTTGACCGTCACACACCTCTCACTTTCTGCACACGTCTGTCCATGGTTACAGCTGGTGGACCAGTCAATACCAGGAGGCATTGAAAGTGGATCACGTACATTACTTCCTGTCCTCATCACGTAATACTGCTCTCCAGCCTTCAGCTGATCAGAGTCGACACATGATCTCAAAGAGTGGCCTCACTTTGGGGGCTCAGAGTTGACTTCTATTACTGAAAGTTGCACAGAGGCAGCAGAGGCTAGGTACACACTGGCAAGAGACTTCATATAAATGAGCCTGTAAATAGCCCCCATCTCTGCCACTCCAGCCACTTGGTTTTTTAATTGCGCTTATTATCTTAATTACGGGACAGTCACTGAAGAAAGCTGGCTAAGTAATTTTGTCTCCTTCACTATGCACTGCCTCTTCCATAATGGATGCTTTCCAGTATAAATACAAAAATCTTCACTTTGTGTTCTGTGATATATCTGAGTAAGGGACAGTCAGGGCTAAGTAGGGGGCCATGGAATCAGGCTCACAAAAATCCCAAAGATGTGGAGATGAAAGGAAACCAGGGATAAACAAACCAGACCATCCTGTCCTAGGCTGCAGAGTTGGGGTCTTGTTATATAACAGCCACAAGTGACCGAGAAAGAATTACTGGACTCCAAAAAGAAAGTTAGCCATTGAAGGTGTTACCACTAGTCCTTACTCAATGGTGATATCAATAGATACGTTGAAAGACTTTAGGTTCCCCATCTGGTTTTCAGTGAAAGGCCAACCTTTCATATTCTTTCATATTCAGTGGCAACCCTGTTGGGACCCCTTCACCCCTGAGAGCTTTTTCTGTATCCTTGCTTAATAAACTTCTATCACTTTACTCCCTCTCCTTTGTTGGAGAGACTCATTCTTTGATTCCGTGAGACAAGAACCTAGATTTTTCACTTCATTTCCATCCACATAACTCTACCAAAGACCTTGTCTCAGATCTCTCAGTCCTTTTCCATCCAGGCCAATGGTCACTAACATAGATTTTTATATATTTTTAACTCAGGTCATTTTTGTCCACTGTGTCACACTGGCATTATCTCCATCTCTAAAATGGTTCACTATGGTGTTCTATGGGATTTCTCTTTGGTCCAAATCTCTTTGACTTTAGTATGAGAAAGCTTGGCAAAGTTGACACTGTCCTGAGATAAAACTGAATTAATATCGTCCATCTAATATGAATGCAAATTGTTTCTGACTTCTTTTAGAATTGAAATAGAAAAATAATCCATTTGTGAAATAAATGACCATATACCATTTGCCTGAGATATTATTAATCGGTTCTAGCAGTGACATCATGCCTGACATAGCGGGTGATATTGGGGCTATTACTTGCGCCAATACTAGAGTATTGCTGCTTTATAGCAATTAATTCTCTAGTGTCTGCAGGGGTCACAATGATAAATTAAATGGATATGGATTGGGGCCCACATTGTCTTCCTAGATTGACTGGGGGGAGGAGCCATTTCAAAGTATTCTACTTGATTTCCCCCCATACAATTAGCTTTTATTCCACAAACCAGGGACTTGTGGAGTCACTCCTACTGTCAGGTATACCAATCCCATTTAGGTGCTCAGGAATCAAGAAAATGACCACCGAATGAATGTGCAGACCCAGTGGACTCACTGTGGCCCAGACTTTCACCAAATCTTTTTTTTTTTTACCCAGCCATTATAGGTTTTCATTTGAACAAGGGAGAGAGAAAGAGAGCATGATAATGCTTTGAATCTCCAGGTATTGATGACAACTCAGAATCTGTTTGCAATTGTCTTTGAAATATTTGCATAAAAAGAAATAGAGAAGAGACTAGGAAAGGGGGGGGGGGAGTTATCAGACTATGAAGTAAGTGAAGGAGGAAAGAGTTGGACGGAGTTTAAGGTAGGTTCAACAAAGCAGTTTGTGAGCCTTGAACCAAAGTTGATCAAGAGTCCTGTGTCTCCTTGGAGGGATTTGCCTTATTATCCCTATCACATTTAGTCACTGGAAGGGGTTAGGAGGGCAGGCTGTGGAAGGCATGTCCTCAGTGCAAACATGGAAATGGACTTCAAGGAGCAACCTCTTTGTCTAGACAATTATCCTCCCTTAGAAGATCTGCTGGGTACATTCTTATGCCTATCACATTACCATAATGTGGAAAGGAAAGAACTATTAATGGATGAAAAATGGGATTACAAATAAAAGTAAATTGGGGCAGCCCCAGAAATATGTCATATTTCTTTAGATTCCTTTGTTTTAAACGCATGTGTTAAGCTAGGACCTAGAGGTGGAACTTATTTGAGAGACCAAGAAAGAAGAAGATAGGGAACTGGGTGAAGGAACAGAAAGTAAGGAGTTTAATTCTACTCTACTCTAAGCCTTAGACAGAACTGTTTGGTTGTCTCAGTTCACTCCATTCTCCATCCCCACCCCCATCCTCACAGCCCATGTGGTGTAAAAATGTGAGACCAGAACCAGAGTGTGTCCTTAAAACTGAGGGGTTTGTTTTTGTTTTTGAGATCATGATTCTCATTGATCTTCTGCTTAAAAGATGTGTCTTCTACATTCTTAAAAACTAAAATACTTGGTGGCAGGCACCCTGGAAGAGATATCATAGCTTTCATAGTTATCAATCTAACATATGCATTTCTCTGCTCCCTTTTATAACAACAACAACAACAACAAAATGAAAATAAAAACAAATCAAAATGATGTTTACTTAAGCTCCTTTCTTATTCTCTCTTCAAGCCATGAATTGGGCTTCCAGCAACATCAAAACTTCTATTTCAAAGTCACCAGTTGCTTAATCTCATGGTCAACTCTCATTGTTCATCTTACTTGATTTTTCAGGCCCAGTTACACAGTTGATCACTTCTACTTTGATTCATTATACTCACTTGGCTTCCAGCATACCATACATTCTGGGTTTCTTCCTTTCATAGTGGTTATTTTTTAGTCTCTTGTGCTGACTCTCCGTTTTCAGGATTTGGGTCACTTTCCTCTGTGTCCAGTCTTCCTTTGCAGATCTCATTCATAACGTATCTACAGCAATGGCTCTCGAATGTAAACTCCATACTCAGTCCTCTTCCTTGAACTCCATTCTCACAGGTTCCATTGCATTCTCAACATCTCCATTTGAATGTGTAATGGAGGGATCCCTGGGTGGCACAGCGGTTTGGCGCCTGCCTTTGGCCCGGGGCGCGATCCTGGAGATCCGGGATCGAATCCCACGTCGGGCTCCCGGTGCATGGAGCCTGCTTCTCCCTCTGCCTGTGTCTCTGCCTCTCTCTCTCTATGTCTATCATAAATAAATAAATAAATGAATGTGTAATGGACCTTTCAAAATTGGCATGGCTGTCACCATCTCTGCACTGAGCCTCCCATACCCTTCATCTTGCATCACTCCTTTGTCAGTTAAAGGCAATTTGTTTTTTCTAGTTACTCACGTAATAAAATAGTTGGAGTTATCCTTAACATCTTTCTCTGACACGCCATATCCAAACCATACATATATACTTTTGATCATAACCAACCACTACTATATCTCTTGCCTATATTATTGCAATGACCTTATTATCTGCCTGCTTGCACATCTGCCCCCTTAAAATTTATTCTCAACACAATAGCAAGAGTGATTCTTTAAAAGCGTAACAGATCAAGCCACTTCTCTGCACAAAATCCTCCATAAATAAATGTCTTTCTTATAACATGAAAATTAAAAACTAGCATTTTTAGTTTGCCTGTAAAGCCCAATATGAACCTGAACCTGTTACTTACTCTATGTTTCATTTCTTTCTACTCTTCTCACTCATTTTTCTCAAGATACACTGGACTTTTTGTTTTTCAAACATATTATGCATGTCTTACCGCAAGCCCTTTGCACTATTTTTTCCCTCTGTTTAGAATACACTTCACCTCAATATTATCTGCATGGTTTACTACATTTTTTCCTTTAACAATAATGCCTAAAATGCTTGATTTTCAAAGAGGTCCTCCCAGACCATCATTTAAAAAACTGCAACCCCACTGAGGCATTCAGTTTCCCCTGTCCTTATTTATTTTTCTCTATAGCACTTTTTATTTTACAGTACACTATATATTTATTTCTTTTCTTTTTTGTCTCTGTCTCTTCACAGTATAATGTAGAATCCATACTTGTAGGATTTTTTTCAATTTCGTTCTCTGCTATATCTCTAATTTGTGAAATAGAACCTGTCATATATGAGACATTTAAGCAATATTTACTAAATGAATGAGTTTACATTTGTTTTTAATATTATATTGCTGCTTTAAAAAAGAATCAATGGGTTGACCATGCTCCTACATATTCACTAGAAAAGTTTCTTTGCATGTCAAATAAGGAAGCAGTGATTTTATAAGGCTATGAAAGCAAAAATAATATCCAAGTTACATCGCTTTAATAGCATTCTCTTAGTTCCCGAAAAAGCTACTTTAAAACACTCCTTCTAGTAAGTCATACGTGAAATTCATAGCTAAAGAAATTAATTCTTATTTGGTCTCTATATGAGTAAGGGTAATGCTGATTTATTTTTCTTGTTACATAAATTTTGTCATTAATTAGCAAAAAGAAGTTGTGTGCTTCTAAAGTATAGATAGGGAAGAGATGTAGATAAAGAAAAGAAGCAAGGAGAGAGGGCATAGAATCTAAGTAGTCCAACAGCGAGAAATTTGAAAAAAAGAGATTCAGCAAAGGTGAGGGGGGATAGTCAGTGAAGTAGGAGGAAACCTGCAAAATCTGGTATTAAGAAAATATGCAAAGACAGTATTTCCAGGAGGTCAAATGTGTCAAATGATACCGACTTGTCAAATGTAACCTTTTTCTCAGGCAAAGGAAAAACAAAGCCCATTGCTCACACCTGACCTTTAATCAAAGCTATGTGTTACAAAGGCAAGACAATTTCATAAGGCCCTCATATGTACCTGTTGAATAAATTAGAACTGAAGGTCACACAAGGATTTTGGACCCAAGTCTTGGTACATGAGATAACATTTGGCTGATTGCATATTATGCCACTTGGCATACGGGTCTCAACTTGCTCTTCAGATAGATGAAATGATCATGAAGCAATGATGTTGACAGGCAGACTGTTCTGGCTGACAACTTAGGGAGTATAAAAGAGAAAAAAAGATGCTCAACAAACTCTAAGTTGTACCTGGAGTCAGGTGATGAGAACCATGTAAAATTAAGAAGCAAAGACAGGTATCTTAGAGACAAAATTACAACTCATCGTAATTGCGTGCTTTTCATTCCTTCTTACAGTAATTTGGTAAAGAAGTAGTGCTGGTAGGTAGGACAGCATGCCTCAAAATTATACAAGCGCCTATTTTTTTAAAGAATATTAAAGAGAAATAATTAACCAAATTACCAATTTAAAGTGCACAGGTCAATGGTTTTCAATATATCCACAGAAGTGGCCAAAAATTAACCATAATCAAATCCAGAGTATTTCCTCCAAAAGCTTTGTACCCATTAGCAATCACTCTTGTTCTTGTCTAGCTCCTCTCCTAATCCTAGGTGGCTGAGATGGCCTTCGCTTCAGCTTGACTAAGCTTTAGACATTTTTTCCTGACCATAGACCCTTGACCCCACTTTCCCTAGAGCACTTATCTTAGAAACTTGTAGTTGCACCTTCTTTCTCTGCTCTTTTGGGAAATCGATAAATCTTCTCCCAGCCTCTTGACAGTTTCACAACCTAGGAATATCTTTCACAAGGATCTGCAAGTCACCCTTTTGAAATATAATCATCAAAAGACAGAGTGGCGCTATCTCCCAGTCTCTATGGAAGGGTAGGAGTCCAAGCACGTTAGCAAACTTAGATGGCTTCATCACCCTGACCTACCTCACCCTAACATCCTCTAGGATTTTTCCTTTAGCTCAAGCCAATACTTAATCTTCTCACCTTCTGTTTCAGAGAAGCGAAGTTCAATTCTCTGCTGCAGTAGTCTTTTTTTTCTTTCTTTTCAAAAATTTTACTTACATTCAAGTTACTAAACATAGAGTATAATATTGGTTTCAGAAGTAGAGTTCAGTGATTCATCACTTACAAATGACACCCAGTGCTCATCATTACAAGTGCCCTTCATTTTTAAAAAGATTTGTATGTATGTATGTATGTATGTATGTATTTATTTATTTATTTATTTATTCATGAGAGCCACACAGAGAGAGGCAGAGACACAGGCAGAGGGAGAAGCAGGCTTCATGCAGGAAGCCCCATGTGGGACTTGATCCCGGGACTCCAAGATCACATCCTGGGCCTAAGGCAGTCACTCAACCACTGAGCCCCCCCGGGCGTCCCACAAGTGCCCTCCATAATACCCATCACCCATCTAGCCCACCTTCCTCCATCAACCCTCAGTTTGTTCTTTATCATTAAAAGTCTCTTATGTTTTGCTTTCCCTGCTCCTTTTTTGTCTTTCCCATATGTTCATCTGTTTTGTTTCTTAAATTCCACACATGAATGAAACCATATACTATTTATCTTTATCCAAATGATTTATTTTGATCAGCATGATACTCTCTAGTTACATCCATATCATTGCAAATGGTAAGATTTTATTTCTTTTAATGGCTGAGTAATATTCCATTGGGGATATACTTATATTATATTATATTATATTATATTACATTATATATATATATATATATATATATATAAAACTTCTTTATCCATTCATCACTCAGTTAACATTTGGACTCTTTCTATAGTTTGGCTATTGTTGATAATGCTATGAATATCGGGATACATGTACCCCTTCAAATATGTATTTTTGTACCTTTTGGGTAAATACCTAGGTAGTGCAATTGCTGGGTCCAAGGGTAGTTCTAATTTTAACTTTTTGAGGAAACTCCATACTGTCCTCCAGAGTGGCTACACATTTGCATTCCCAACAACAACATTGCAAGAGGGTTCCCTCTTTTCCACACTCTTGCCAACAGCTGTTACTTCTCGTGTTCTTAATTTTAGCCATTCTGACAGATATGAGGTGGTATCTCATCATGGTTTTGATTTATATTTCCCTGAAGATGAGGGATGTTGACTTTTCATGCGTGTTAATCATCTGGATGTCTTCTCTGGAAAAATGTATATTCTAGTCTTCTGCCTATTTCATAACTGGATTCCTTGTTTTTAGGTGTAGACTCTGATAAATTGTTTATAGATTTTGGATACTAATCCTTTATGGCATATGTCATTTGCAAATATTTTCTCCCGTTCCATAGGTTGCCTTTAATTTTGTTGATTATTTTCTTTGCTGTGCAGAAGCTTTTTATTCTAATATAGTACCAATAGTTCATTTTTGCTTTTGTTTCCTTTGCCTTGGAGACATGTCTAGTAAGAGGTTGCTATGGCTGAGGCAAAGAGGTTACTGCCTGTGTCCTTCTCTAGGATCTTGATGATTTCCATCTCACATTTAGGTCTTTCATCCATCTTGAATTTATTTTTGTGTATGGTGCAAGAAAGCGGTCCAGTTTCATTATTCTGCATGTTGCTGTCCAGTTTTTCTAACACCATTTGTTAAAGAGACTGCTTTTTTTTTTCCCATTGGATATTCTTTCCTGCTCTGCCAAGATTAGTTGACCATAAGGTTGTGGGTACATTTCTGTTCCATTGATCTATGTGCCTGTTTTTGTGCCAGTACCATGCTATCTTCATGACCACAAGATAATATGTAATTTGTAATTACATATTTTGTACCGTAATATTATGCAAAGTCCAGAATCATGATGCCTCCAGCATTGCCTTTCTTTTTCAGGATTGCTTTGTTTATTGAGGGTCTTTTGTAGGATTGCTTGTTTTAGCTCTGAGAAAAATGCTGGTGATATTTTGATAGGGGTTGCATTAAATTTGTAGATTGCTTTGAGTAGTATAGATATTTCAACATGTTTTCTCTTCCAATCCATGAGCATGGAATATTTTTCCATTTCTTTGTGTCCTCTTCAATTTCTTTTGTAAAATGTTCCATAGTGTTTTCAAGTATACATCTTTTACTTCATTTGTTAGGTTTATTCCTAGGCAACTTATTGTTTTTGGTACAATCCAAATGGGATCGATTCCTTGATTTGTTTTTTCTGTGCTTAATTATTGGTGCATAGAAATGCAGCACATTTCTGTATACTGATTTTATATCCTGCAACTCTGATGAATTCATGTTTCCACTCTAGCAATTTTTTTTGATGGAGTCTTTTGGGTTTTCTCCATAGAGTATTGTGGCATCCGCAAATATTGAAAGTTTGACTTCTTCCTTGCTGATCTGGATGCCTTTTATTCTTTTTGTTGTCTGATTGCCGAGGCTAAGACTTCCAGGACTATGTTAAATAGTAATGGTGAGAGTGGACATCCCTGTCTTGTTCCTGATTGTAGAGGAATAGCTCTAGATTTTCCCTTATCGAAGATGATATTAGTTGTGGGTCTTTTGTACATGGCTTTTGTGATGTTGTGTTTTGTTCCATCTATCCTTAGTTTGTTGAGGTGTTTTTATAAAGAATGGATTCTATATTTTGTTAAATGCTTTTTCTGCTCTCTTTAGAGGCTTATGTGGTTCTTATCCCTTCTTTTATTGATGCGGTGTATCACATTGATTGGTTTGTGAATACTAAACAACTCCTACAGCCTAGGTGAATAATTCTTTTAATGTACTGTTGGATTCAATTTACTAGTAGCTTGCTGAGAATTTTTGTGTCCATGTTCATCAGGGATATTGGTCTACCATTCTCCTTTTTAGTGAGGTCTTTGTCTGGTTTTGGAATCAAAGTAATGGTGGCCTTGTGGAATGAGTTTGGAAGTTCTCTTTCCATTTCTATTTTTTGGGACAGTTTGAGAATAGGTATTAACTCCTTTAAATGTCCCGTAGAATTTCTCTTGGAGGCCATATGGCTCTGGACTTTTATTTGTTGGGAGATTTTTGATTACTGATTCAATTTCTTTGCTGATAGTATTCAAATTTTCTATTTATTCCTGTTTCATTTTGATACTTTCTAGGGTTCCAGGAATTTGTCCATTTCTTCCAGATTTCCCAGCTTGTTGGCATATAATTTTCATAATATTCTTATAATTGTTTATATTTCTGTGGTGTTAGTTGTGATCTCTCCTCTTTCATTTGTAATTTAATTTATTTTGGTCTGTTCTCTTTTTTCTGATAAGTCTGGCTAGGGGTTTATCAATTTTATTAATTCTTTAAAAGAACCAGTTCTTAGTTTTGTTGATCCGTTCTAGTGATTTTTTGTTTGTTTGTTTGTTTCTATATCATTTATTTCTGCTCTATCTTTATTATTTCCTTCCTTCTGCTGGCTTTTAAGTTTTATTTGCTGTTCCTTCTCTAGCTTCTTTAGGTGTAGGGTTAGCTTGTATATTTGAGACTTTTCTTGCTTCTTGTGGTAGGCCTGTATTGCAATATACCTCCCTCTTAGAACAGCCTTTGCTGCATTCCAAAGAGTTTGGACTGCCATGTTTTTCATTTTGATTTGCTTCCATGTATGCTTTTATTTCTTCTTTAATTTCCTAGTTAACCCATTCATTCTTAGTAGGATATTAATCTCCATGTATTTGTGGTATTTCCAAATTTTTTCTGTGATTGACTTCAAGTTTCATAGTGTTTTGGTCTGAGAATATGCATGGTATAATCTTAATCTTTTTGTACTTGTTGAGAGCTGATTTGTGACCTAGTACATGATCTATTCTAGATAATGTTCTATGTGCACTACAAAAGAATGTGTATTCTGCTGCTTTAGGATTAAATGTTCTGAATATATCTGTTAAATCCATTTGGTCCAATCAGTCAATTAAAACTATTGTTTCTGGGGGTCCGTGGGTGGCTCAGTGGTTGGGGGCCTGCCTTCTGCCCAGGGCGCGGTCCTGGAGTCCCGGGATCGAGTCCCACGTCAAGCTCCCTACATGGAGCCTGCTTCTTCCTCTGCCTGTGTCTCTGCCTCTCTCTCTCTGTGTGTCTCATGAATAAATAAATAAATAAATAAATATTAAAAAAAAACACGATTGTTTCTTCATTGGTTTTCTGCTTCAATGATCTGTAAGTGGGGTGTCAAAGTCCTCTACTATTATTATATTACTATCAATGAGGTTTTTTTATGTTTGTTATTAATTGATTTATATATTTGGGTGCTCCAAAGTTGGGGACATAAATATTTACAATTGTTAGATCCTCTTGATGGATGAACCCCTTAATTATGATATAGTGCCCTTCTTCATCTCTTGTTATAGTCTTGGGTTTAAAATCCAGTTTGTCTGCTCTAAGTATGGCTATATGGCTATTCTGGCTCTCTTTTGATGTCTATTAGCATGATAAATGGTTCTCCATTCCTCACTTTCAATTTGCAGGTGTCTTTAGGTCTAAAATGAGTATCTTGTAGGCAGCATATACATGGGTTCTGTTTTTGCTTTTTTCAATATTTTATTTATTTATTCATAAGATACACAGAGAGAAAAAGAGGCAGAGACACAGGCAGGAGGAGAAGCAGGGAGAGAGGCAGGCTCCATGCAGGGACCCCAAGGTGGGACTCGATCCTGGAACTCCAGGATCATGCCCGGGGCCAAAGGTGGGCACTAAACTGCTGAGCCACCCAGGGATCCCTGTTTTTGCTTTGTTTTAATCCAGTTTTATATCCTATGTCTTTCGGTTGGAGTATTTAGTACATTTACTTACAGAGTGATTATTGATAGATGCAAATTTAGTACCATTATATTACCTATAGATGTGATGTTCTCTGTTCCTTTCTAACCTTTGCTGCTTTTGGTCTTTTCCCCTCTCAAGGAGTTCCTTTTACTAATGTTTTGCAGGGCTGGCTTAGTGGTCACCAACTCCTTTACTCTCTGTTTGTCTGGAACACTCTTTTTTTCTCTCCTATCTTGAACAACAGCCTTGCTGGATAAAGTATTCTTGGCTGCATATTGTTCCCATTCAGCAAGTTGAATATATCCTGCAACTTTCTTCTGGCCTGCTGGATAATATTTTTCAGGCAGACGCCTAACTGCTAAGCCACCCAGGTGTCCCCCTGATCCTGGTTTTGATTTGCATTTCCTAATGAAAAATGAAATTGGACTTCTTTCAATGTGCCTATAATCTTTGGAGAAATAACTGTTTGAATTCTTTCCATGAATCTAAATTTAAAACGACCTTGTCTTGATTTTTCAGATTTTGAGGGGATTTTCAAAGGGATCTTTCCGTTGTCACTGTAAGTGTTGTTAGAGTGTAGCAAAAACAAACAAAATATTTAATGAGGGTCACAAAGAAATAGAAACAATCTTTCTTTATAAGTTGTGCTGTTTATTTTTGGATCTAAGCCACTGCTGGTCTATATAAAACATTAAACCATGAACCATGTCTTCAAAGCTTGAAATTGTTCCCTAAAATACACATAGATTTGAAATACAGATGTGTAATTTCTTGGTTGTCTAACACTATATGTTTAGTTCGTCTTATAATTTCAAGTACGTCTCACTCTAAAAAAAAAAAAAACAGAATAAAAAATCTGTATTTCCGCTGGGGGAGGGGCAAGATGGTGGAAGAGTAGGGTCCCCAAGTCACCTGTCCTCAACAAATTACCTAGAAAACCATCCAATCATCCTGAAAATCTACGAATTCGGCCTGAGATTTAAAGAGAGACCAGCTGGAACGCTACAGTGAGAAGAGTTCGCGCTTCTCTCAAGGTAGGAAGACGGGGAAAAAGAAAGACACAAAAGGCCTCCAAGGGGGAGGGCCCCGCGAGGAGCCGGGCTGAGGCCGGGGCGAGTGTCCCCAGGACAGGAGAGCCCCGTCCCGGAGGAGCAGGAGCTGCACCGACCTTCCCGGGCGGAAAGGGGCTCGCAGGGGGTTAGAGCAGGACCCAGGAGGGCGGGGATGCCCTCGGGCTCCCTGGGACACTAACAGGCACCTGCGCCCCTGGAGAGTGCGCCGAGCTCCCTAAGGGCTGCAGCGCGCACGGCGGGACCCGAAGCAGCTGGGAGGGGCTCGGGCGGCGGCTCCGCGGAGGGGGCTGCGGGGCGGGAGCGCGAATCCACCAGCGCAGGCCCCGGGGCACAGGGCGCCGGGACACAGCCCAGGATCCGGCCTCCCCTGGGACAGGCAGAGGCCGGGAGGGCCCAGGACAGCGAGGACGCTCCTGCCCTGAGCTGAGCAGATCAGCGCCCCGCCCCGGAGCCCCCAGGCCCTGCAGACGGAGAGCCCCGGAGCTACTGCGGGGGCTGACTCCAGGGCTCCAGAGCTGCCCCCGCCACTGGGGCTTCCTCCCGGGGCCTCACGGGGTGAACAACCCCCACTGAGCCCTGCACCAGGCAGGGGCAGAGCAGCTCCCCCAAGTGCTAACACCTGAGAATCAGCACAGCAGGCCCCTCCCCCAGAAGACCAGCGACACGGACCAGTTCCAAGGGAAGTCAAGGGACTTAAAGTATACAGAATCAGAAGATACTCCCCCGTGTTTTTTTTGTTTTTCTTTTTTTTGTTTTTGTTTTGTTTTGTGCTTTTTTTTCTTTCTTTCTTCTTGATTTCTGATTGCTTCCCCCACCCCTTTTTTTCTCCTTTCTTTCTTTTTCTTTCTCTTTTTCTTCTCTTTTCCCCCTTTTTTTCTTCTTTCTTTTTTCTTTTTCTCTTTTCTTTCCTTCTCTCTCTTTTTCTCCTTTTCCCAATACAACTTGTTTTTGGCCACTCTGCACTGAGCAAAATGACTAGAAGGAAAACCTCACCTCAAAAAAAAGAATCAGAAACAGCCCTCTCTCCCACAGAGTTACAAAATCCAGATTACAATTCAATGTCAGAAAGCCAATTCAGAAGCACTATTTTACAGCTACTGGTGGCTCTAGAAAAAACCATAAAGGACTCAAGAGACTTCATGACTGCAGAATTGAGATCCAATCAGGCAGAAATTAAAAATCAATTAAATGAGATGCAATCCAAGCTAGAAGTCCTAACGATGAGGGTTAACGAGGTGGAAGAACGAGTGAGTGACATAGAAGACAAGTTGATGGCAAAGAGGGAAACTGAGGAAAAAAGAGACAAGCAATTAAAAGATCATGAGGATAGATTAAGGGAAATAAATGACAGCCTGAGGAAAAAAAACCTACGTTTAATTGGGGTTCCTGAGGCCGCCGAAAGGGACAGAGGGCCAGAATATGTATTTGAACAAATCCTAGCTGAAAACTTTCCTAATCTGGGAAGGGAAACAAGCATTCAGATCGAGAAAATAGAGAGATCCCCCCCCTAAAATCAACAAAAACCGTTCAACACCTCGACATTTAATAGTGAAGCTTGCAAATTCCAAAGATAAGGAGAAGATCCTTAAAGCAGCAAGAGAAAAAAAGTCCCTGACTTTTATGGGGAGGAATATTAGGGTAACAGCAGACCTCTCCACAGAGACCTGGCAGGCCAGAAAGGGCTGGCAGGATATATTCAGGGTCCTAAATGAAAAGAACATGCAACCAAGAATACTATATCCAGCAAGGCTTTCATTCAAAATGGAAGGAGAGATAAAGAGCTTCCAAGACAGGCAGGAACGGAAAGAATATGTAACCTCCAAACCAGCTCTGCAAGAAATTTTAAGGGGGACTCTTAAAATTCCCCCTTTAAGAAGAAGTTCAGTGGAACAATCCACAAAAACAAGGACTGAATAGATATGATGACACTAAACTCATATCTCTCAATAGTAACTCTGAACGTGAACGGGCTTAATGACCCCATCAAAAGGCGCAGGGTTTCAGACTGGGTAAAAAAGCAGGACCCATCTATTTGCTGTCTACAAGAGACCCATTTTAGACAGAAGGACACCTACAACCTGAAAATAAAAGGTTGGAGAACCATTTACCATTCAAATGGTCCTCAAAAGAAAGCAGGGGTTGCCATCCTTATATCAGATAAATTAAAATTTACCCCGAAGACTATAGTCACAGATGAAGAGGGACACTATCTCATACTCAAAGGATCTATCCAACAAGAGGACTTAACAATCCTCAATATATATGCCCCGAATGTGGGAGCTGCCAAATATTTAAACCAATTAATAACCAAACTGAAGAAATACTTTGATAATAATACACTTATACTTGGTGACTTCAATCTAGCTCTCTCTATACTAGATAGGTCTTCTAAGCACAATATATCCAAAGAAATGAGAGCTTTAAATGATACACTGGACCAGATGGATTTCACAGATATCTACAGAACTTTACATCCAAACTCAACTGAATACACATTCTTCTCAAGTGCACATGGATCTTTCTCCAGAATAGACCACATACTGGGTCACAAATCGGGTCTGAACCGATACCAAAAGATCGGGATAGACCCTGTATATTCTCAGACCATAATGCCTTGAAATTAGAACTTAATCACAACAAGAAGTTTGGAAGGACCACAAACACGTGGAGGTTAAGGACCATCCTGCTAAAAGATGAAAAGGTCAACCAGGAAATTAAGGAAGAATTAAAAAGATTCATGGAAACTAATGAGAATGAAGATACAACCGTTCAAAATCTTTGGGATGCAGCAAAAGCAGTCCTGAGGGGGAAATACATCGCAATACAAGCATCCATTCAAAAACTGGAAAGATCTCAAATTCAAAAGCTCACCTTACACATAAAGGAACTAGAGAAAAAGCAACAAATAGACCCCACCCCCAGCAGAAGAAGACAGTTAATTAAAATTCGAGCAGAACTCAATGATATCAAGACCAAAAGAACTGTGGAACAGATCAACAGAACCAGGAGTTGGTTCTTTGAAAGAATTAATAAGATAGATAAACCAGTAGCCAACCTTATTAAAAAGAAGAGAGAGAAGACTCAAATTAATAAAATCATGAATGAGAAAGGAGAGATCACTACCAGCACCAAGGAAATACAAACGATTTTAAAAACATATTATGAACAGCTGTACGCCAATAAATTAGGAAATCTAGAAGAAATGGACGCATTCCTGGAAAGCCACAAACTACCAAAACTGGAGCAGGAAGAAATAGAAAACCTGAACTGGCCAATAACCAGGGAGGAAATTGAAGCAGTCATCAAAAACCTCCCGAGACACAAGAGTCCAGGGCCAGATGGCTTCCCAGGGGAATTCTATCAAACGTTTAAAGAAGAAATCATACCTATTCTACTAAAGCTGTTTGGAAAGATAGAAAGAGATGGAGTACTTCCAAATTCGTTCTATGAGGCCAGCATCACCTTAATTCCGAAACCAGACAAAGACCCCACCAAAAAGGAGAATTACAGACCAATATCCCTGATGAACATGGATGCAAAAATTCTCAACAAGATACTAGCCAATAGGATCCAACAACACATTAAGAAAATTATTCACCATGACCAAGTAGGATTTATCCCCGGGACACAAGGCTGGTTCAACACTCGTAAAACAATCAATGTGATTCATCATATCAGCAAGAGAAAAACCAAGAACCATATGATACTCTCATTAGATGCAGAGAAAGCATTTGACAAAATACAGCATCCATTCCTGATCAAAACCCTTCAGAGTGTTGGGATAGAGGGAACTTTCCTCGACATCTTAAAAGCCATTTACGAAAAGCCCATAGCAAATATCATTCTCAATGGGGAAGCACTGGGAGCCTTTCCCCTAAGATCAGGAACAAGACAGGGATGTCCACTCTCACCACTGCTGTTCAACATCGTTCTGGAAGTCCTCGCCTCAGCAATCAGACAACAAAAAGACATTAAAGGCATTCAAATTGGCAAAGAAGAAGTCAAACTCTCCCTCTTTGCCGATGACATGATACTCTACATAGAAAACCCAAAAGCCTCCACCCCAAGATTGCTAGAACTCATACAGCAATTTGGTAGTGTGGCAGGATACAAAATCAATGCCCAGAAATCAATGGCATTTTTATACACTAACAATGAGACTGAAGAAAGAGAAATTAAGGAGTCAATCCCATTTACAATTGCACCCAAAAGCATAAGATACCTAGGAATAAACCTAACCAAAGAGGTAAAAGATCTATATCCTAAAAACTATAGAACACTTCTGAAAGAAATTGAGGAAGACACAAAGAGATGGAAAAATATTCCATGCTCATGGATTGGCAGAATTAATATTGTAAAAATGTCAATGTTACCCAGGGCAATTTACACGTTTAATGCAATCCCTATCAAAATACCATGGACTTTCTTCAGAGAGTTAGAACAAATTATTTTAAGATTTGTGTGGAATCAGAAAAGACCCCGAATAGCCAGGGGAATTTTAAAAAAGAAAACCATAGCTGGGGGCATCACAATGCCAGATTTCAGGTTGTACTACAAAGCTGTGGTCATCAAGACAGTGTCGTACTGGCACAAAAACAGACACATAGATCAATGGAACAGAATAGAGAACCCAGAAGTGGATCCTGAAATGTATGGTCATCTAATATTCGATAAAGGAGGAAAGACTATCCATTGGAAGAAAGACAGTCTCTTCAATAAATGGTGCTGGGAAAATTGGACATCCACATGCAGAAGAATGAAACTGGACCACTCTCTTTCACCATACACAAAGATAAACTCAAAATGGATGAGAGATCTAAATGTGAGACAAGAGTCCATCAAAATCATAGAAGAGAACACAGGCAACACCCTTTTTGAACTCGGCCACAGTAACTTCTTGCAAGATACATCCACGAAGGCAAAAGAAACAAAAGCAAAAATGAACTATTGGGACTTCGTCAAGATAAGAAGCTTTTGCACAGCAAAGGATACAGTCAACAAAACTAAAAGACAACCTACAGAATGGGAGAAGATATTTGCAAATGACATATCAGATAAAAGGCTAGTTTCCAAAATCTATAAAGAACTTATTAAACTCAACACCAAAGAAACAAACAATCCAATCATGAAATGGGCAAAAGACATGAAGAGAAATCTCACAGAGGAAGACATGGACATGGCCAACAGGCACATGAGAAAATGCTCTGCATCACTTGCCATCAGGGAAATACAAATCAAAACCACAATGATATACCACCTCACACCAGTGAGAATGGGGAAAATTAACAAGGCAGGAAACCACAAATGTTGGAGAGGATGCGGAGAAAAGGGAACCCTCTTACACTGTTGGTGGGAATGGGAACTGGTGCAGCCACTCTGGAAAACTGTGTGGAGGTTCCTCAAAGAGTTAAAAATAGACCTGCCCTACGACCCAGCAATTGCACTGTTGGGGATTTACCCCAAAGATTCAGATGCAATGAAACGTCGGGACACCTGCACCCCGATGTTTCTATCAGCAATGGCCACAATAGCCAAACTGTGGAAGGAGCCTCGGTGTCCATCGAAAGATGAATGGATAAAGAAGATGTGGTCTATGTATACAATGGAATATTACTCACCAATTAGAAACGACAAATACCCACCATTTGCTTCAACGTGGATGGAACTGGAGGGTATTATGCTGAGTGAAATAAGTCAATCGGAGAAGGACAAACAGTGTATGTTCTCATTCATTTGGGGAATATGAATAATAGTGAAAGGGAATATAAAGGAAGGGAAAAGAAATGTTGGGAAATATCAGGAAGGGAGACAGAACATAAAGACTCCTAACTCGGCGAAAGGAACTAGGGGTGGTGGAAGGGGAGGAGGGCGGGTGTTGGAGGGGAACGGGTGACGGGCACTGAGGTGGACACTTGACGGGATGAGCACTGGGTGTTTTTCTGTATGTTGGTAAATTGAACACCAATAAAAATTAATTTAAAAAAAATCTGTATTTCCAAGACAAGTAAGTTGGTGTAAGATCATACATAAATTATAAAGTATTATTCTAGTTTGCCAAAAACATAAGAAATAAATGAGTAAAGAATTCTTTTAAAGCACTCACCCATTGGATTTAATTATCTGACTAATTAATATTGAGTTTATACAAAATATTTATGAAACATAAGTGGAAAAAATCTTATATCTCTATATTCATGTTCAAATAACAACATATGAGAAATAAATATAAGTCAAGTCTCCTAGTATTATTAAATCAGTCTTACTAAAAGTGTATTACTGTTTCCACTCTGGTATAGAAGAAATGGCGCTAGAATTAGAAATAGAAGAATTAACTTTATGGCCTAGGTAGGCAGCATAATAGTTGCATGAACGTTGACAAGAGAGATGAAAATACTTGGTAACTTCTAAAACCTTATGCAAACATAAGGTATTAATAGTTCTAAATCTTACATTGGAAAAGATTACAAGGAACAGAAGTTGACAGGGAAACTCCTCTAAGGGTTATATAATAGAATATATTATATAGATTATATTATAGGCTATATATTTACAGTTAACCCTTGAACAGTGTTAACCCCCCTGAACAGACAAAAATCAGTGTGTAAACTTTGACTCCTTAAAGATTTATTTATTTTATTTTAGAAAGAGAGAGAGAGTGCAAGTGGGGGAGGGATAGAAGGAGAAGGAGAGAATCTCAAGCAGACTCCCACTGAGCTTGGAACCCAACTCAGGACTTGATTCCAAGATCCTGAGATCATGACCTGAGCTGAAATCAAGAGTCGGACTCTCAACCAACTGAGCCATTCAGGCACCTCAAACTTTGACTCTTTAAAAACTGAAACTACTGGGACGCCTGGGTGGCTCAGCAGTTGAGCATCTGCCTTTGGCTCAGGGCGTGAGCTACCTGCAGGGAGTCTGCTTCTCCCTCTGCCTATGTCTCTGCTTTTCTCTGTCTTTCAAGAATAAATAAAATCTTAAAAAAAAACTTAAATTACTAATAGTTCGCTGTTGACTGGAAGTCTTACCAACAGCATAAACAGTCAGTTAACACATATCTTATATGCTATATGTATTATATACTGCATTCTTACAATAAAGTAACCTGGAGAAAACAAAATGTTATTAAGAAAATTTTAAGTGAGAGAAAATATATTTATAGTACTGTACTGAATTTATTTAATTTTTTAATATTTTATTTAAATTCAATTTGCCAACATATAGTATAATACCCAGGGCTCATCCTGTACTGAATTTATTGGAAAAAAATCCATGGGTAAGTAAACCTGCCCAGTTCAAACCCATGCTGTTCAAGGGTCAAATACACAGACACAGACACAGACACACACACACACACACACACACACACACACACAGAGTTCAGGGTACCCTACTGCATATATATATATATATATATATATATATATATATATATATATATATATATAATTTGTACATATATATCATCACAACCTGAATTGACTTCATAATGACTTTTAAGTAGCTGATGATCAATCACACAGATAATAATTAGCAATTATTTTCTTTCTTCACCACAGATAGAATAAGAGTTTTTATAAGCCAAGAAAATCAAGACTTTTCTTAAAATTTCTAAGCATAACAATATTCCATATTAAAGGATGTTTTTATATGAAGTAAGTACATTGACACATATTGAAAAAAATCTGTGAGGGAGGATATTTTGAAGAGATTTTTTAAAATATAATTACTTATGGTGATACCTACAGTATGACAACTTGCACACTTGCTTCTAGAGAGAATTCCACTATAAGGAAATTTATAACAAAATTAACATTAACTTTCAACCCCTCCCAACAGCTATCCTGCTAAGTTCCTCTGGTTAAAATGCTTTCTTAGTCTATTAATTATTTAAAAACTTCTCCTTTTTACAGCCGATCCTCTGCCTTCCTCCTTGTCAGCAAATAGTCTCGCTTGTTATTTCACAGAAGAAAAGGATTCAACTTCCTGTCACTTATCTTGCAAACCATATATCTATACTCATTCTCTCCTCCGTCCTTCCCCTTTCAAAAGAGTTGTTCCTCATCCTATCCAAGCCCAATCCTTCTTTGTTTTTTGAAGATTTAATTTATTTATTCATGAGAGACACAGAAAGAGGCAGAGAGAGAGGCAGAGACATAGGTAGAAGGAAGAGAAACTGGCTCCCTGCAGGGAGCCCAATGTGGCACTCAATCCCAGGATCCCAGGATCACACCGTGAGCTGAAGGCAGATGCTCAATCACTGAGTCACCCAGGTGTCCCGGTTCTGAATATATACAATGACACATTACAAAATCCATAATTGTCCATAATAAAATTGCATCTTACTGGAACTTTCTCCAGTTTTACTAGGAAAAATATTCCTCCTAATGAAAATATACTGAAGTTATATTATAATAAAGTAAAAACTCCTTGCAGACTACTTAAATATTTACAGACTAATTAAAATATGAACTGAACTTTCTCTAACCCAATAGGGCTCACAAAATCCAAGGGACTTTGAACAGAAAAAAAAAAAAAAATAAGGGAAACTTTATAGAACTTAACAATAACAGATTACAAAGTTTACTATAAAGCTACAGTAATTAAGACAGTGTAATACTGAAATACAGATATTCAAATAAACCAATGACTAGAATTGGAAGCAAGAAACAGATTTATACACACTAAGTCATTTTATTCAAAAATAAATATGCCAATGCCAGTCAGTGGAGAATGTGTGGCATTTTCAATTAATGGTATTAGAAAACTAAATATGAGTGAGAAAAAATATATCTCTACTCTTATGCTTTTCATAATAAAGAATAAATTCAATTTCAATTCTGACTCTTGATGTAAATGAGAAAGGTAAAACAATAATACTTATATAGGGAACATAGTGGTATATCTTCATGACCTTAGAGTAAGCAGAGATTTCTTTTGTCTTTCTTCCCTTTTTTCCCCTTCCTTCCTTCCTTTTTTTTTTTTTTTAAAGATTTTACTTATTTATTCATGACAGACACAGAGAGAGAGAGAGAGGCAGAGACCCAAGGAGAGGGAGAAGCAGGCTCCATGCAGGGAGCCCAACGTGGGACTTGATCCTGGGTCTCCAGGGTCACACCCAGGGCCGAAGGTGGCACCAAACTGCTGGGCCACTGGGGCTGCTCCCTTCCTTTCTTTTAAAAGAGCCCACTGCAGGGCTCAAACTCAGAACTCTGAGATTAAGATCTAAGCTGAGATCAAGAGTTCAAACACTTAATTGATTGAGTGATTTCTTAAGCAGAGCATAAAGGAGAAATTCACCAAAAATTGCTAACTGTACATTAAATTAAGAACATCTGTTCAAAAAAAAAAATCTGTTCATGAAGACTTATCAAGAGACTAAGTAAGACATACTAGAAGAAAACATTCACAATGAACACACCTGACAAAGGACTCATCCAGAATATATAAAGAACTCATATATTAAATAATAATAAAAAATATAACTCAATTTAAAAAAAAGGTCAGAAGTCTGGCCAAACACTTGACAAAAAGGTTGTTGAAATGGTCAACAAGCACATGAAAAGTTTCACATAGCTTATTATCAAAGAAATGAAAAATAAACCATAAAACAGTTACTTAATTTAAGAGAATATTCCAATGTAAGAACAGAGATGGAGCAAGGAAAAGCTTCATACACTGCTGTGGGTAGTGTACATTGGTACAGCCACTTAGGCAAACTTTGGTAGTATTTATGAAAGTTAAAACTACAACTTACGAAAAAAAAACCCTACAACTTATGCTAGACTTCCACACTTAGACCCTATGAATACATAAGCATACCAAATAATTTGCACATAGCACTTTTATTTATAATACTCAAATACTTGAACAAAATTAAATGGCCAAAAAACATTTGGATATTTAGATTGTGTTGTGCATACATAGAAGAATAGTATACAGCAATAAAAAGACAAAATTAGTGATAATAACAATAGTGTAAATGGATCTCACATATGTAATTTTGATTGAAAGAATCCATACATACTGTATGATTCAATCTATATTAGATTCAAGGATAGGTGAAACAAACCTAACACAATAGATACCAGAATATCAGTTCTTTCTGAAGAAAAGTACCCGGGGATGGAGCACAGATTGAGAGAATATTCTGGAGTTGAATACCTTGATCTGGGTAGTAGTTAAGATAGGTATATTCATATGTCAAATCATATGTTATAATTCTTCCAGCTACATACTTAAAATTAACTGTATAGATGTGGGCTATAATTTAAACACACACACACACATACACACACACACAAATAGGTATGATCAAATAGTTCAAAAATATAGAGGAGAAAGCCACTACTTTCAGCTTTGGAAACTTAGGTGAGATCAGCTAAAAAGATGCCCCACTAAATTTTCCACCCTACTATATTCTTCATGCCTAAGACTGAGTATTATAAGCAAATCTGGAAAACACTTAGTCTGGTTAAATTTTTTATGCTGATACATAATGACCCCCTTCTATTTTCTTCATGCTTTGGTGAGGCTTTGCTGACAAGATCATGAATCTTTTTAAATTAATATCCTGACATGATAAATTACTTAAATGGAAGGATTTTCAAGGAAAATGTTTCTCTCTTATAATAATAGATAATTTTATCCATAAGACTAGTATTCTTTAAGTATTCTTAAAGCTACATCCTTTTTCCTTCGAAGGTGCATTGTTGTTAACGTGGACGTGGTTTTCAAATAGGAATTTAGTGCAGAACTTGTCTCCTCAGTTACTTATGCTTTGCAGGATGCCTATCATTCTTCTATCTTTTCCCATATTATTGCTATCTCTTGAAAAATGCTTATATTAGTTTATTTTGGTGCACATTTAATTTTGTGGTACTAAGACGCTCCTAATTAAATGATAAAAGTGAATGAATTAAACATTTTACATAATACTTATGTTAAAATTATAATCTATGTACAAAAATGAAAATAAAAGATGAAAGATGATTTATTAATTTAATTATGCTGAAGGGGAGCAAAATATACCACCCCAAAATATATCACCCCAAAATACCAGCATGTTGATTTTTTAATGGTTATTTTTAAGAAACCGTGGGCACAGGTGAAGCTCTGAAAACCTGAAGAAAAGTTACCCTTTTTTAAGAGACATTTACGATTTAGAAGGGAAATCTCCATTTGTAAGGGGATCTCCCTTGCCTACTAGGAAGAGGATACATCTAAATCTTTAGAAACTGCTAACAAAAAAGGCAAAGACTTAAATCTGCGTTATAACCTTTCTTTTATCTACTGTGCTTTTCCTGGTAACCTACCATAACTGTCCTTCTCATCCACAAGCACTACCCACTGCCCCCAACATGTTCTTTTGTCTTTAGCTGAAGATGATATTTAAATTAATTGCTTAGGCCCCTTTAGAGAGTTACTCAGTTTTTCTGGGTCTCTCCCATTGATACAGGAGGTATACATGTTATTAAAATACTTTTTTCTCCTGTTAGTCTTTTATCAATTTAATCATTAGATCAACCAAAGAACCTTGAAGGAAAGAAGGGAAAAGTTCTCTGCTCTTATAAAGCTTATACTTATTTTTCAAAGTAAAGCTGTGTAAGAAAAACTTTGGGACCGTGAATGTCAATTATCAAGCGAAATGCATTGAATTTCTTAGATATATATAAAATCTATATCTTCTATCTCATATAAAATGTATAGCTTAGTAAATCTCTTCTTTTTTGAGACAAACCAAAAGAGTTTGCATAATAAAACAATTTTAAGAAAATAATTAAAATCATAAATACAGGGATGCCTGGGTGGCTCAGTGGTTGAGCGCCTGCCTTCGGCCCAGGACATGAACCTGGAGACCAGGGATTGAGTCCCACATGGGTCTCCCTGCTTGGAGCCTGCTTCTCCCTCTGCCTGTGTCTCTGCCTCTCTCTTTCTCTCTCTCTCTCTCTCTCTGTGTGTGTCTCTCATGAATAAATAAATAAAAATCTTTAAAAATAAATAAAAGAAATCATAAATGCAATTTAAGTATAATTATTCTTTTCTTCTAAAACATTTGTTCTATTTGGTCATGATGTACATGAGATGACTAAAAGAGTAAGCAATAAATTTATAATTTGCAATTTACTTCAAAAGTGATGTTCCATTTGAATACTAAAAATATTCTGATTGAGTTTAGCAAAAATAATTAATCTACTGGAATATAATTCATCTTCAGCTATGTGAGCCAATATAAAAATCTACATATCAAAAATATCATTCAGGATTAAATAGTATCATTTGAAAATAATTTTTCTTACTATTTGTCCTATTTGCCTCCTTACCTTTTCAAACTGTTTTTTCTCCCAGTCAAAAATTTAAAATATGATATTAATATAGCATTACTTCCTAAATTTAACATCCTCACCTATGATTAAGTTAACGATCTTCACAAGAAATAGAAATTAGGTGAAACTGACGTGAGCAGTGATTTTTAAAAATCTAGGCTTTGAAACTTTCATTGTCTACCACTACTGCACTCATATTCTCTGCCTGCTTTGTCGATGGCCCCTGACTATAAGTAACTGCTGTTTCCCAATACTGAAAGTCTGCTTGTTTCTTATTTGATGCTCTTCTACATGTTAGTATTGACAAAAAGTAGCTTTCATGAGACGTGGAGAAGTGATTGAAAATTTTCTGCTAAAATAAGAAACAAGGCAGGAAAGAGCTATAACCAAAATGAGAGGAAAAAAGGCTGAACCTTCATACTGACCTTCAACTTGCTATTTTTCCCTCATTCAACCCTATCTATTCCCCCCAAAATTATTTTTAAATGCAAATGTGATATATCACTATATGTAAATTGACAACATCTTTCTTCTGATCTTTGGATTGAATTTGAAATCCTCAACATAGCCTCCATCATTTGGTTCATGCCTAACAAAGCCCCTGTTCTATAGGCTCAATAGTATGGGAGAGGAAAAAAAATTCTGTATATTTTGAAGCTTCTTCTGGTTGGTCTAAGAATTAAATTGACATGAGATAGATTAACAAGGAAAAAATCAAATTTAATTTCATATGTACTGGAACTTCACATACATGAGAGGTTCCAAGCAAAAAGGTAAAGTGAGGTATATATATATATATATCTTATCCTAAACTAAGGAATAAGATAGAAACCTGGGGCTTCAAAAAGAAGGAGGGTAATTCACAAGACAGTAAGAAGAGAAGATGTTTGGTAATTAGATGTTTGTCCTCCCATACAGGTGAATCACCCAGGTAAAATTTAAAATTAAATAACTTTAATTCTGGAAAAGGTCCCCAATTTAGATTGTTATAATAGTAATGGAGGGACAAAACTTTCATGTGAGCCCGAAGAGTTTCAATTGTCTTCAACTCAAAATAGTCCACATGCCAACATGGCACATTTTGGGAAGACTTGTTTTGAGCTTTTTAAATCATTTTTTCAGAAATAAAGTTTTAGCTGATTACTCGAGTGAAGCAAACTAATTGGAACAAAATAACAGATGCTGCATATATTCCAAACAATACCAAATAAAGAGCTTTGGAATGGAATATTGGCTTTAACTCTCTCTTTCTTATGCAAGTTTTAACTATGACCAATCCTGCAGGGCTCCAGAATTAAAGCATATTTAGCATAGGAAGGGTATTATGGCCATGCAAACCTTTCATAAACAAATGCTAAACAAATAAAGAAACTCCTTAAACTAATTTTATACATTATATTTTAAAGGAACTAGTAAGTCCTTACTATTCTTTGTCATAATATATTCCATTTTCAACTCATAATTTATTTGAATAAAAAGCTGAGTAAATATATATGAATATATATGTTTATTATATATTATTCATTAAATATATGTATAAATATTTAATAAAAATAACTGCTTCTCAAGTCACATTTACTTGCTGGTGGAGGTAAAACTGCTCAAGACACAATAGTTAAACATAGAACTAAATGATGGCTCAATGATATCTGTCCATGTCACATGTCACCTCTCAGTAAATATCAATGACTTAAGTCCAATTCCTTCAAAATCCATTCAAGATTAAACAATCTTTTTTTTCCCCCTTAGATATAGTCTGAAATGTACCTTTAGCTATTCTGCTGTGACTAAAATTTTTCTAATCTTTCAGTATTGGTGATATGGACACATTTCTAACATGTCCCAAAATGTGTCTCATAGACCACAGGTTTCCTTTTTTTTTTTTTTTTTTTTTTTTTTTTGATAGTCATACAGAGAGAAAGAGAGAGAGGCAGAGACACAGGCAGAGGGAAAAGCAGGCTCCATGCACCGGGAGCCTGATGTGGGATTCGATCCCGGGTCTCCAGGATCGCGCCCTGGGCCAAAGGCAGGCGCCAAACCGCTGCGCCACCCAGGGATCCCAACCACGGGTTTCCTATGGATTTTAATAGTGTTTTATTTAAAAAAAAAAAAAAAAAAAAAGTTCAAATACAGTTGAAAATTATGGTTTAAATAACATTTATTAAGTTTCCTTACTGCAAGCCTTCTTAGATATCTAATAGTCTAATATGCATTAAGATTCAATAATGGTAAAATAAAGTATGCTGTAATTCTCAAAATTATTTAGTAAGTGCATAGTTAAAGAGAGAACTACTTATAAAATTCTGCAAGGGCTGGTGAAAGCATGTTGATGGGTAATTTGCTTATAGTATTCTAATTTACATTACCAAAACTAAACATAGTTTCTCCTGCTGATTATTTATTATCAGAATATGATGATCCTATAACATTTTTTCTCTTCTCATTAAAATAACCTAAGAAACTGAAAGTATCCCTAGCTTTAACTGCTATGATTTGGAAGATCTCAAACGTTATTTCCTTTGTAATCCTCTCACATGCAAGTAATTATGTAGTCCGTTCTCTCTCACATCACCATTTCTTTTTCTTCATAACATATGTAGGCTCCCATGTACCTCCTCCCTCTAGAATTGTTGTCCATTTCCTTCCTATAGTCCCAATGCCTCGGTGGTGTTTTACACATAGTAAATGTTCAATTAATATTGGTTAAAGGGGGCAGCCCCGGTGGCGCAGTGGTTTAGCGCCGCTTGCAGCCCAGGGCATGATCCTGGACTCCCAGGATCGAGTCCCACGTCAGGCTCCCTGCATGGAGCCTGCTTCTCCCTCTGCCTCTCTCTCTCTCTCTCTCTCTCTCTCTCTGCATCTCTATGAATAAATAAATAAAATCTTTAAAAAAATATATTGGTTAAAGGAAATAACAGATACATTAGGGTTTCATGGCTTGCAGCAATTTAAATAAAAGAAAAACAATTTAGAATTATATACATAAAAGTAGTCTAACTCAGGATTAAGAGCCACATGCCCTTCTAAAGGACAATATCAATTCAGTTAAAGTTTTGCCAATATTTTAGTAAAAGATATGAAACCCATATGTACAGCATCAAAAGTTGTGCTGGTTGTTGTGTGGGAACCTGATGTTCAAATGGGATGGATTCACTCTCTCTCTCTCTCTCTCTCTCTCTTTTTTTTTTTTTTTTTTTTTTTTGAGATTTTACTTACTTATTCATGAGAGACAAGAGAGAGAGAGAGGGAGGGAGGGAGGGAGGGAGAGAGGCAGAGACATAGGCAGAGGGACAAGCAGTCTAACTGAAGGGAGCCTGATGTGGGACTCGATCCCAGGACCCTGGGATCACACCCTGAACCAAAGGCAGGTGCTCAACCACTGAGCCACCTACGGGTCCCGAATTCACTCTCCTTTAAACAGTTCACCATTCCCCTCAAAGTAAAAACCTCCACGTCAATTAACACTGAAAACTATGGAGTGACTGAAGAATCACATTTGCCATTTAGAACCTCTTGAGAATCAAAATATAAAACACATTAAAATATACAACCCTTGACTTCCAAGTACTTCACTTCCTAGAAAGAAGCTTGCAACTTGGATATTTCCAGTATACTTAGCTAAATAATTATCGTCTCAAAAGATTTCTACTTATTTACTAAGGAGAAAAAAAAAGCTTTTAAAAATATTAAAAAATTAATTATAAAAGTTTATAAGAATACTTAGCAAAAAATCTTCCTAATAGGAGTGTTTCATTCTGCAGTACTTTCATTAAAAGCATTTTGAATGCTATACAGAAAAATGATACGATGTTAAATTATACTTGCTACAATATTTTAAACTAAAGTTTCAAATATGGAAAATCTACAAATTCAAAATGTTGAAGTATGTTATTTCTTTTTCAATATTGTCACCTGTCCATTAAATAAAATGAATTTTAAAGGTGAATCATTTCAGTTTTAAGTTATTTTTTGTATTACTCTTGTGCTTTTATTCATTTTCTTGAAATTGGATTTAACCACTATTTGAAAAAGTAGTGTAGCAATGGCAAGGAATGTTATATTTTCTGCTTTTTCCCCATATTGACCTGTATTCAACTTGAATTACATTAACAGAAAATTTCAAATTGCATATATATTTTATTAATAGTAAAAGATGTGTCCTTTTATTTGGGAAACAAAAAGTACACTTGACAAAATATTTTCTTCAATTGCAGACTGATAAAGTGAAACATGTTATCATTAATGTGATCATTTATTTTATTCTTCAAATTGAGACGATTTTGAGAGGGCAAAGGGACCTTAAAATTAAGTGTCAAAAATCTAAAATACTTGTATATTGGCTTACAAAATTGTTTTATTATTTGTGGTGGATGCAATCCTAACTATAATCATATGATCAATAGTTCTATTTATATACTCAGCAAAATGCATATATATCTTTTCAAAATCATACACTAAAATTGTGATAATAGCAGTATTTCTAATAGCCCAAACTGAAAACTACCAAGATGTCCATTGAAATTAGAATGTGTAAATAAATTTTGGTATCCACATGTGGAAATCTACAGAGCACTGAGAATGAGTTAACTGTAAGCACAAACATGGATGATGCTCAAAACACTATATTGAGATAAGAAGCCAGATAATAAAACTACATGCTGTTTGGGTCTATTTATATAAAGTTCCAAAACTGCCAAAACAAATCTATGACTTCATTCTAAATAGAGGGGGCCAAACAGGTCTTCTGTGGTTCTGGTAACATTCTGTTTGTGTGCATGTGTGCGTGTGTGTGTTTCCTGGTTACATCAGTGAGTTCAATCAGGGAAACTCTATGGAGCTGTACACATATTATTTGAGTATTTGTACACATATACTTCAACCAATAGTTTTTAAAACTCACTAATAAATTCCATAAACAAAATGATTATTCTTTTTAAGTATTCATAAGCTTTAATGAGTTTCAAAACTGTATTATCCTAATGTCATATTTGCTACTTTTCTGAAGAATAAATGGTCTCATTATTTTTATTTTTCAAAAATTGGCCTTCAGTTGTCTTCAAAATTGCACTTGTGGCTGATAATTTAAAATGGTTGACTTATTTAATTGAATCTTTTCTAGGGACGCCTGCGTGGCTCAGCAGTTGAGTACCTGCCTTTGGCTCAGGGCGTGATCCTGGAGACCCAGGATCGAGTCCCACATCGGGCTCCCTGCATGGAGCCTGCTTCTCCCTCTGATTGTGCCTCTCTCTCTCTCTCTCTCTCTCTGTGTGTGTGTGTCTCTCATGAATAAATAAATAAAATCTTTTTTTTTAAGAATCTTTTCTAAAGATCATAACCTTATTTAGAAAATAATCTCTCTACAGAACTTGAAGTAACAGAAACCCAGATAAGACTTTGGTCAATGGAGGGTATTCTCACTTTTTTTTTTTTATGTTGAAATGGATACCTATTTCAACCTACACATTTTCAAATGTACCTATATTTTTGCCTTCACTCAGAGAAACTTTTAATTGCATTGCATAAGGAACTAGACAATAAATTAATCCTATATTTACTATTTAAAATTTCACAAAATTTAGATGCTGTAAAATCATACGGCCTCTCAAGTTAATTCAATATTGGCATAGAATATAAATCTAATCAATTAAGCTTATGAATTCCTTCAAAAGAGTCTTAAGACAGATCAATATGTAATAATAATTGCTCTATTTCTAAACTACATCTTATATATGTGTTTCCATCATTTAATTTGCTTACTTTAGGTGCACCTAAGTGGTTCAGTTGGCTAAGCATCTGCCTTTGGCTCAGGTCATTGAGCTCCCTGCTCAGCAGACAGTCTGCTTCTCCCTCTCCACGGTTTGTGCTCTCTCAAATGCTCTCTCTCTCTCTCTCTCTGATAAATAAATAAATAAAATTTTTCTTTAAAAAAGAGTTTATCTGTTTATTCATGAGAGACACAGAGAGAGAGGCAGGCTCCAAGCAGGAAACCTGATGTGGGGCTTGATCCTCAGGCCCCAGGATCATGCTCTGAGATGAAGGCAGATGCTCAACCACTGAGCCACCCAGGCTTCCCAAATAAATAAAATCTTAAAAGAAAAATAATATGCTCACTTTAGTAGATATCACATAAATTCCTGTTTTCAAGTATCATTTGCAGTAATTGTAACTTACTAAAAGCTCTAAAAGCTGAAGATTGTTAGTGCATCATATTTTGGTTATAGGTCTCCAAATGATTTGTTGCATTTGGCCAAATGCAAACAAATCTAAAACACTAATCCATAAAAATAAGTTTAATATTATTTTAAGACACTTGGATTTTTTTAACAGTTCATCAAAGGATCAGTATTTTTAAAACCCAGTTGGTAATGAGCAGCAAAGATAGTAATCACATATTGCTATTGTCAACTAATCTTCGACAAAGCAGAAAAGAATATCCAATGGCAAAAAGAAAGTCTCTTTAACAAATGGTGTTGAGAAACCTTGACAGCAACATGCAGAAGAATGAAACTAGATCACTTTCTTACATCATACACAAAAATAAATTCAAATGGATGAAAGACCTAAATGTGAGACAGGAAACCATCAAAATCCTAGAGAATACAGGCAGCAACCTCTTTGACCTGGGCCATAGCAACTTTTTACTAGGTATGTCTCTTAAGGCAAGGGAAACAAAAGCAAAAATGAGCTACTTGGACTCATCAAGATAAAAAGCTACTGCACAGCAAACAATCAAGAAAACTAAAAGTCAGCCTACAGAATGGGAGAAGATATTTGCAAATAACATATCTGATAAAGGCTTAGTATCCTAAATCTATAAAGAATTTACCAGGGGCACCTCGGTGTCTCGGTGGTTGACGATCTGCCTCCGGCTCAGGTTATGATACACAGGTCCTGGGATCAAGTCCCACATCCGGCTCCCTGCAGGGAGCCTGCTTCTCCCTCTGCTTATGTTTCTCTCTCTCTGTGTCTCTCATGAATAAATAAATAAAATCTTAAAAAAAAAAAAAAAAAAAGACATTGGGCAGCCCTGGTGGTGCAGCGGTTTAGCGCCGCCTGCAGCCCAGGGTGTGATCCTGGAGACCCTGGATGGAGTCCCACATCAGGCTCTCTCTGTATGATGCCTGCTTCTCCTCTGCCTCTCTCTCTCTGTCTCTATGAATAAATAAATAAAATCTTTAAAAATAATAATAATAAAAAAAGACATTATCAAAGTCCACACCCCAAAACCAAATAATCCAGTTATAAGAAATGGGCAGAAGACATGGATAGACATTTTTCCAAAGAAGACATCCAGATATCCAGAAGACTAACAGACATATGAAAAGATGTTTCACATCACTCATCATCAGGGAAATACAAATCAAAACCACAATGAGATACCTGTCAGAATGTCACACCTGTCAGAATGGCTAAAATTAAGAACACAAGAAACAGCAGATATTGGTGAGTATGTAGAGAAAAATGAACCCTCTGGCAGCATTTTTGGGAATGAAAACTGGTGTAGCCACTCTGGAGAACAGTATGGAAGTTCCTCAAAAAGTTAAAGCTAGAACTATCCTATGACCCAGCAATTGCACTATGAGATACTTACCCAAAAGACACCAAAATACAGATTTGAAGGAGTACATGTACCCCGATATTTATAGAAGCATTATCAACAATAGCCAAACTTTGGAAAGAAGCCAAGTGTGCACTGACTGATGAATGGATAAAGAAGTGGTATATAAGTTCATCGGAATATTACTCAGCCATCAAAAGAATGAAATCTTGCCATTTGCAATGACATGGATGGAGGTAGAGTATATTACACTAAGCAAAATAAGTCACCCAGAGAAAGACAAATAGCCTATGGATGTGTGGAATTTAAGAAACAAGATAGAAGAACATATGGGAAGTGGGAAAAAAGAGAGACGGAAGCAAACCGAAGGGGATTCTTAATGATAGAGAACAAATGGAGGGCTGATGGAGGGCATTGGGTGGGGGCTGGGCTAGATGGGTGCTGGGTATTACAGAGGGCACTTGTAACGATGAGCACTGGGTGTTGTATGTAAGTGATGAATCACTGAATTCTACTCCTGAAACCAGTATTGCACTGGATGTTAATTAACTAGAATTCAATAAGTTAACTAACTAGAATTTAAATAAAAATTTGAAAAGAAAAAAAGAAATCACATATTGCTATGCTGAAGTAATTTTTTAGTATTTAATATCAGCTTCATTTTAAAATATTTTAGTTCAATTAGTTAAGAGATTATACTAAGAAGATTCTTACAATTATTGATAATCCTATTTTGATTGGTGAAATATCACAGCTTGTTTCTACACAGTTATAAATCTGTATGAGAACCATACTCAAAATCAAATCACATTACTGCTGTTCCAAGAGTTCTGAATTTAATAAGAACACAGATTTTGCATGACATTGTGCTCCATCGAAATTTGCATTTAAATTTTCACCACAAAACCACTAATTTTATGTTCAACATTGAAATTTCTAAACTGAATTTACAGTAGCATTCATAATAATGTCAGATATTTCACCTTGTATAGGATGAACTTCCAAAAGATTTACTTTGATTTCATGAAATGAATGAAAACAGTGAATTAAATCAAGTGATTTTCTCTCTGGTATTACTTGAAAAAAAAAGTCATCGTTGATGTTAAACATTATCCTTTACCTGTTTCTAAAGTTCTTCTGCTAATAAGCCAACACATTAAAAGTGACCGTTTTGCTCTTTGTACACGTGGAAGAAAACTAGGAAAAAATTAGTGAAATTATTTTAGAAGAATAGTTATTTGAGCTAAATAAAAAGTCATGGTTTAGAGAGAGCTCCATAAATACATCTTCTACAGCAACATGAGTTAATTATCCATCTTCTGAGACAACATCTTCTTAAAATGAATACTTACATTTGAAGTAAATGCTGATGCCTTTTCAGCAGATTTGTGACTTTATTTTCATGGGCCATTGATATCACCATAAGCCACATGGCAGATGTTAAATGTAAGCAAACATTTTGAGCAAGTTACATGTTCATCAGTTTTCTTGTGTAGTGGGTCTTTGGTATTTAATATCTTATTAAACAAGCAATTGTATTTTTTGACTTGTCAGAATTTAAAAATATTAACAAGCATAAAATAAATGCATATATTAATAGTCATGTAGTTACATCAAACAATAAATGGCAAAACTTTTGCAGCAAGAACATTGAGAATCTCTATCCTTTCTAAAACAGGGGATGCAACCTCTATTTCTTGCTCAAATTCCCTACATCTAACCTAGAATTTCCTGCTGAGGCTGATGCTTCCATGAAGTTTCCTGTATCGTACACGTTGTGAAATGGGCCATGACATGACGGACTGTCACATCCGTGTCCAGCAAGGGCCTAGGAGGTTTTCTTACTGTCCTTCGTGCTGCTCCAAACAGTATTTGTTATCTTGTGCTTGGAAACAGCAGGGGAAAAGACACGAATTGTTACCAGTCATCTTCCAGTTTTACATATACTTTGAAGTGAAAACCGTGCACCACGTGTCTTTCCAATACTACTAGGAAACAGTGAGGCAGAAATGGGGTAGAGTGGGGTCAATCAGTTGCATGTCAGTTCATTTTAATGCACTATTAGTAATAATAATTAATATGAGAAAACTCTTGGACATACACTAAATAAGATGAGATTCCAGGACAACAGTCACAAATCAAGAAGAGATGTTTCACTGACTGTGATTCTGAAAGGACTCTTAGAAGAGGTGGCACTAAATTTGGGGATTAAAATATAAAGGTGTGTTTGGGGCACTTGGGGGGGCACAGTCAGTTGAGCCTCCAACTCTTGGTTTCTGTTCAGGTTGTGACCTCAGGGTCCTGGCTGGAAGCCCTGCCTGGAGCCCTGGGTGGGGCTCTGCACTCAGAGTCAGCTTGAGACTCTCTTCCTCTTTCTCTGCCCCCCTCCCTTCTGTGTGCGCTTGAGCTCTGTGTCTGTCTCTAAAATAAATTTAAAAAATAAATCTTTTTTTAAAAAATGAAGAACTGTTTAACAGGGAGAAATGGGAATAAAGATACTTCAAGTGGAGAGAACGGCTGTAGCAAAAATCCATGACCTATTTTACTGTTGGTAAGTAAACCAACTTTCTTGTTCTCTGTGGCAATAATACAAAAACCTTAAGATGTAGTCAAATTCCCTAAGAAATACCAATGCTTTCCGTACCAATAAAATCATTCCAATACTACATACATTCCAATATGTGGGATCATGCTGCTTGTGGTAAAAGATGATTTTATTTATATGAACACAATGTTAAAAATTAAATCAAATAGTGAGACAAGTATTTTCTTCAATATCTCTAACTATTTCAGAAAGAAAATCTCACTTCATTGCCTATTTGTCTTTAATACCTTTCTAGACTTAATAATATGTTTTTCAGGTAATATTTATCTGGAAAGAATTTAATAATTGTTAAATAAATTTAACAATTTAACAAATTTAAATTTAATACATAAATTTAAATAAATTTGAATTTGACAAATCTATTTAACAAATAAAATTTATTTATACACATAAATAAATTTAAAATTGTTTTAGTTTTATTATTATTAACTTTTACATTTGATTTGTGGAAATTAATTTTTTTATTTAAAGGCATAATATAAAGTTTAATTTTAAATAAATCTCTTTAGGGACACCTGGTGGCTCAGCAGTTGAGTGTTTGTCTTTGGCTCAGGACGTGATCCCGGGGTCCTTGGATCTAGTCCACATCAGGCTCCCTGCATGGAGCCTGCTTCTCCCTCTGCCTGTGTCTCTGCCCCTCTCTCTCTCTGTATCTCTCATGAATAAATAAATAAATAAATTCTTAAAAAAAAAACATTTAAAGAAATCTCTTTAAGTGAAAAAAAGAAAGTTGATTTAAAAACCTTATTTAGCAAATAATAGCTAATGCAGTTTGCAAAATGGTAAAAATTTCTTTTTTTTTTAAATGGTAAAAATTTCGAAGGATATATGTAAGTGCTTAAATTTGAGGAAATAGTATGTTCAAGATTTGGAAGCAATCTACAAAGAAAATTCTAAATTCACCAAAATAGTGAAGAGACATTTTAATGTGTTAAAACAAATTTAGACTTAGATTTGTCTTTTATAAAGACTTTTCCAGATGTCCTATATAGAATGCAACATTTATTTAATTCTAAGGTTTACCTCTGTATCTTTTCAACATGTAGTCAAACTGGAAAATTTTAGAGTGGTTCATCTATTTTTCTTGAATATTGCCCATAAATTCTACAAATGGGATATGATCTTGTCTGTTATCTGACCTCTCCATTCCAAAGAACACATTTGACACATTTCCCCATTTGGAGCTAGATTCGTAATATTCTACAGGAATCGGAGGGGAAATGTTATATGAAGTATTTTTATGCAATATCCAGTAAGACAACCACTATATCTGGTTATCCGAACACTTTAAAAAAAAAAAACATTTTATTTATTCATGAGAGACACAGAGAGAGAGAGGCAGAGACCAGGCAGAGGGAGGAGCAGGCTCCCTGCAGGGAGCCTGATGTGGGACTCGATCCCAGGACTCCAAGATCACCAACTGAGCCAAAGGCAGACGCTCAACCGCTGAGCCACCCGGGGATCCCTCACAGCACTTTAAACTATGGTGTGTTTTTATTACTATCTGCATAATAAATTTAGTTCCTTTGGGTTGGAAAAATATTTCTATTGTTTTTGAAAGTAGATGACATTAAAGTATAACTGTTACTCATTTACTTCAAACGCTGATGCTCCTAAAAATAAGCTTAAACATTCTGCAGCAACCATTCCTCCTACATCACACAATACTAACAGCTTTTACAGAAAGGAACTTTTCAAATGATATCAAAAGAAAAAAAGCTCAGTTATATTTTACATCACATGCATCATTTTTTTTTTTTTCACATGCAGCATTTCCTGGGTTACATAAGAGATTGTGGTCATAGTTTAACTTGTTGCATTGTAATTCATCTCTGAAAATTTGCTAAGACACTGAACTCAGCCTTTATTTCTTTCTATCCCTTTCTTATATCAATTCCTATATATGCCTTATGTTTCTAAATTAGGTCCAACATTAACCTGTAATCAGACATTCAGATAAGATTTATTGAACATTAATTATGAGTTGAAATTATCTCAGAGCCACAAAAAATATTAGTATTACAGAAATGGAAAAAGGCAGAGTCTCTGTATGAAGTATAAATGCTAGTTAGGGAAACACAAGTGAAAAGAATTTAAGGGAATATAAGAAGTAACTTGCAAGTGGATATATATTCATTAAAATTGTAGTTGGCAATTAAAAAAAATGAAAGGGCAGTGCATTGTCAGTGAAAGTCTTAAATATATCATTTATTAGCTGGATAATCCTAAGCAAGTTTCCTAAGAATTCAATAACTCACTTTCCTCATCAGTAAAATGTCCATCATGTTAACAGATACTAGGCAGGTAGGTTGGCTGTTCCGCTCTCTCCCCGTCTATGTTCGTCAGGTTTTGCTGGGAAATGTTGCCCATCTATAGACTCCATTTCTCAGTTCCCATTGCAACCAGGTATGCCTATGTTACTAGTTCTTACTGATAAACTCTGAATGAAAGTAATGTTTGTCTCTTCTGAGTCAAGGTTATTAAGGATATTTTTCTTCTCTGCTCTCTTTCTCCTTCCACTAGCTGATAGCAGATGAATCATGCATGGAGAGCGGCTGCCCACCTACTGGCAGTAATATCCTTTGACTAGTCAACTGAGCTTTTCGGTTGGAGCCATTTGGTAGTTCACCCTACTCTGATTAATAAAGCCGGCCTAGGGTTGTAGTGAAGAACAGTTTAACATATCACCTCACCCACAGTAAATGCTTAACAGTATTTATCAGTAATGCTTTTACCATGAAATATCTTTTGACATTTGCCTTATCAATCAATTCTTCCTATAAGAGAGCTGAAAAAAAGTCAATTATAATTCAAGAGGATTTAAACAACAAAACCCAGTTTTTAAGGCCATACTTTTAGTATGCTGTTTGATCCAGGAAGGATTCCATGAGATCTGAAGAAAATAAGTTATTGTCATACTGGATCTCCAGAATTTTGTACAGTAAATGCCTGCTGTTTTTATATTTATTACTGTAATTATTTGATAAATGAACAAGTGAATAATCCAAATTGATAATCATTTCTAAAACTAGACTATAGTAACTTTATGTGTTGGCTTCAGATTATGAACTAAAATAACTGCATAAAGTTTCAAGCAATTGTTTTTCAGTCTTCTTTTATGTTGAAGAGAGTTTGTTTCTTAGATACCCATTGATTTTTATAAGGTGGTAAACACTATATTTTTCTGGTTCCCTTTTCAATGGAGTCTAACTCCTCAGTAGTCCATTCAATAAACAACAAGCTATTGATTTTGTTGGATGCATAAATCCAATCTTGTGTAGAACTTTCTATTTGACAACCTATATCACACACAATGCTATTTCTTAGGAGTCTCTTTGCTTTGGCTGCCATTTTATCAGTCACTTTCAGAATATCTGACACTAGTTTTTCCTGTAGTACCTTTTGATGGCAAACCACCATCTTCCAACTCCTTAAAATCATATAGGATTTCTGTCATTCACAAATCAGGTATCGTGGTTCAGAGTATTTCACAACCAACTAAATGGCAAATGATCTCCACTTTCTGTTTTACTCTATAGAAAGTATTATAAATCCAAGACTGAGAAATTGAGTTGATTGTGAATTCAACTTAAGGATCTATTTTTGCACAGTAATGCACAATTTAAGTACAGCATATTTGCACTCTGCCACTTTTATAAATTAAAAAAAAATTAAACTGAAATCTTTAATACACTCATGACAGAAACTAGTCTGAGGAAATGTAGACTAAAAATAAGCATTGAAAATTTTGTCTCCTGAGACAGAATTTGAGAATTAGGGAATTTACTGTGTTCTCAAACTATCAAGATAGTTCTATAGATTCCCCATGGCCTCCCCAAAGAAATACTTACATAAAGAAGAATATATCTAGAACTGGGTAACTAATGAATATGAAAAGATAAATATAAATCTTCAATGTTCTCCAAAATCCTTTTGCCAGTTGCTTATAAATGAAGAAAAGTTTATAATACCTTTAGCATTATGAAATAAATAATAAACTTTCATACAGACATATTCAAGAGTGAGGATCTTTTGACCAATTATGTTTCTGCTAAGGACATTTCCAGGGAAACAAGTAAATTGCTTCGAATTTAATGATTGAAATTTCTATGTATAAACTGAAAGGCATAAAGTTGTGCTTCCCTTAAAGAAAAACAAGAGTTGTTTTCTTAAGTATTGCTTAATATCTTGAAGATCACAAAGACAGGAACCCCCAAAATCTTTTTCATCATAAAACACAATGTTCCTAAACATATGAATAGTACAGCCCTTTGGTGTTGGTTGGGGATATAACACATGCACTTTCATTTCAGTTGTGCTTATTACATCTGAAACAGATTCACCTAACAAACAAATTCCATTCTAAAACGAGAGGCCTAAAGCACAACACCTCTAATCAAACACATGATCTCTGTCTTCCGGTTCTCACACCTTTCAAAATCCAATTCCCTCCCCACATGAAAAGAAAATTGCAGTCCTATATTCCTAACCAAGTAATGTCTGAATGTTATATTTTTTTTCAAAGAACTTTGTTCAGCATAACCTGTTTCTAGTAAAGTTGAATGCCAGAAAAATCTGCCTACAAGGGAAGCAATCATTTTAAAGGACTACTGGTGGTCTGGGTAGTTGTTTGGCTCCCATTTACAAATTAAAACCAGGGAAATTGGAAACATCAGATAAAAATTGAATACAGCTAAATAGTAAAAGGTATCTATGATGGGGAAGAGCTTCTGGATTCACTGAATGCTATTATTCTACCTAATTGGCCAATGTTTACTGGTCTATCCTTTCCATTAGAACTGGATGATGGCTAACATTTATTTAACATGCATTAGATGCCAAACACCTTACTGAGTACATTAGCTACACTGAATCATTTAATCTTTTCAGCAACCTAAAAAAGTAGATCTATCATTGTCCTTTCTTACTATTTGATAAATAATGCTACCAAAGTTAATATTGCCCATACTTATAGTTAGTACATAATTTGCTATCTTGGAATACTTTGAGACTGAAACTATGAATGTTTAAAATAAGACAACAGACAAACACTAACACTATCCCAGCAAAAACAAAACATATTGTCACCCTACACATATTTTAAAGGTTATTTATTTATTTATTTATTTATTCATTGATTCATTCATTTGAGAGAGAGAGAGCATGAGTGGCAGGCAGAGGGAGAGGGAAAAGCAGACTCCCCACTGACCAGGGAGCCTGATGTGGAGCTTGATCCCAGGACTCTGAGATCATGACCTGAGCTGAAGGCACTGACTTAACCAACTGAGCTGCCCAGGTACCCTTCATCCTACCCATATTTTATAATGGGCTTAAGAAAATAGAAGTATGCTATATATATTAATCATTGTTTTTCTAGCACTTAAAAATCAATATGATTATGTATTTTTTTACTAGTTCCAAATACTTGAGACTGATTGTATAGTACCTAAGTAGCCATACTAAACCATGTTCAGCAAGTTTGTTTTGTATTTCACATGAGCAGAAAAAAAAATTGGCAAGAGGAGCTAGCTAAAAAAAGCATGTTCTCTTAGGTATACAGAAATTTCAAGCTTTTAAGTAAAATTACTGGAGTCATTTCTTTAAAAGCGGTAATTATAAAACAGATTACTGTATGTAAACCTAAATCCATTTGTAAAGGTTAGTGGTTTATCTCAGAAATGTCAACATGAAACAATTACTACAAGGTACCATCCATTCATTTAGCACATTTGTTCAGGACACACATAAAAGCTAATAGTCTAGACTCAGTCTAAATACTGCATGATACATAGTCTCAATTAGTTAGAGAAATGGATTAAGTGACGTTTATTGACTGCCTATTACATGCCAGGCAGGCAGGGATGGTGGGAAGAAAAACAGTCAAATTCTACGTAGGGGTGTGTGTGCAGAAAGAGAGGAAAAGATACACAATGGAAATAATCATAAACAAGCACAATTTATCGGATATTAATAATTGCTATAAAATATATTATTGAAATAGTGACTGGAGTATAGCAGGGTACTTTTGATTTGGTTATTAAGGAATTTCTTTCTCAGGAGTAAATATTTCAGCTAAGATTTTAGTTATAGGAATGAATTGATCGTGAGAAGGTTGAAGAAGTACCTGATGCCGGAGAAAAGAGCAGATTCAGAGGCCTGAGATGTGAACAAAGTTGGCGGGTAGAGAGGAAGAAGAATCCAGTGGGATAGAGCTTGGGCACAATAGGAGGAGAGCAGGGTGTCAGGTGAGGTTGGGGAAGTCAGCATGAGCCAGAGCACCAGTTGGGTGTATTCTAATTCAATAAAACAGCTGGAGAGTCTTAATGAGTGGGTAATACCATTTGGGGTACATTGTAGACACATCACTCTGGCTAAAGTGGGAACGGGTTATAGGAAGGCAGAATGGAAACACCGAGACCAAATGAGTTGTCTTTTAGGTGGCCAAACAGTGGCTACCACCTGAGACAGGGCATTGGTAGCAGGAAGAGGCTGATTGATTTGTTAGGCCTTGGAAGTAGAACAAGAGTTACTGACAGACTTCCTGGTAGAATAAGAAATCACAGATCCTTTTTTTCTGCCTTAATTTTGGCTTAATTAATGAGCTCAGTTTTTGTTGTTTTGTTTTGGTTTCTGGCCTGTCAATTCAGGGAGTCAATGAACAGATTTCAGGTGCTCAGAGAACTCTCTAGAATTGTATGCAAAACAATTGAATGCAATTATATATATATATATATATATATATATATATATATATATACACACACACAATTTTGAGGGGAAGTGAGTTCATTACCTCCATCACCTAATCAGAGATCTGTGACCCAAAGCAAGAGGAGAAACTATTTTAACTTACTTACAAGATACTTTTAGTGATGTCTTCTGGAATATTGGGATTGTAAATATTCATGGCAAGGGGTTGTGGCTGCCAGGCTGTATGCAGACATAAACAATTGCTTTCAGGGGCACCCAGGTGGCTCAATCGGTTAAGCATCTGCCTTTGGCTCAGGTCATGATACCAGGGTCCTGGAATGGAGACCCGCATTGGGCTGCCTGTTCAGCCAGGAGTCTACTTCTCCCTCTTCCTCTACCCCTCCCCCGCTCATGCTATTTCCCTCTTTCTCTCTCCTTCCCTCCCTCAAAAAATAAATAAAATCTCAAAAAAAAATTTCTTTGTTTTTCTTGAAAACATTTCTTGAATCAAATATGCAATCTACATATTAATTCCACAAAGCAAATAGTGGATTTAAAAATGAACCCATTCAAAGTTACTATCATAGAGGTAAAAGAAATCTTGGGCTCTGGAATCAGGAAGACTATAGAAATCTAAGATCTGTCACTAACTGTGTGACCTTGGGCAAGTGAATATATTTCAGTTTCCTTACATTTAATACAGGGATAATGATAGCACCAACCTCCTGGGTATATTTTGGGTATTAAATGTGATATTTAACGTAACAGAAAAGCAAGTTAGAGATTAAGTATTTAGTAATGTCAGCTATTAATATAAAATAAAGTCAGAAAGGTACTGAGAAACTACTCAGTAATTGCAAAACAATGTCTTTAAGTAATATCTGGTGACTGTGAATATAGAGCTTTTTGAGTTTTATTGCTGGGTCTCTGTATTAAGCCCTTGGAGATCTTCCTCACTTCAGTGGATATGCATACCAATAAATTAGGCCATTGTAAAAAATGCACACTTGACCTGGTTGTCAGTGAACTACAGCTTTTTTCAGTTGGGAGAATGTTTGCTCCCTCCCATTAACTGTTTTTCAGTTAAATCAAAACTGAAAACATAATTATTTCAGTTTATTTTCCAGATTGCTGAAAGTGATGACTTCATTTATTATTAAGAGCAGCAGCTGGTAACATCTCAGAGCATGCAAATTCATTAACTCAGTATGATTTGGTTTTCTTCTCTTTTTTTGAGTGGACTTAGGGTTTTTTTATTGATCCAAAATGGAATTACATTTAATGCAAGAAAGAATCAGCGGGTTGTTTATCAATATCAAATGGATTATGGACTGCAAAGATATAGAAGGTTTTGAGCTGATGGAATAAGAGTTCCTAGTATATTATAAGAACGTGATTATTATTTACTTAATTTAAACACGAAAAAGACTCTTTTAATGTGATAAGTGATTTTAATGTTGACTTGCTTACCTGTGTCAACCGAATTAATCATATTATAATAACGATAATGATCAAGGCCAATTTTGGCTCATACCTCTAGGAAAGAACAAAAAAACCTATTTTTAAAATAGTTTTTTTTTTTTTTAATTATTTGAGAGAAAGGGCACACAAGTGGAGGAGGGGCAAAAGGATAGGGAAAAGTAGACTCCCGGCTGAGCAGGGAGCCCCATGCAGAGCTTGATCCCAAGAAGACCTGAGCCAAAGGCAGATACATAACCAACTGAGCCATCCAGGCACCCAACACCTATTTCATTTTCGATAAGCTATTGGAATCAGCTCCTGTGTGAAACGTAAGATTGTTTTATTAAAATTAATATGAATCCACTTTAATTTACCTAGTGGTCTAAAACTACCACGGAAATTCTTGCATAAAATTAACATGTTTAATAAAATCATAAGCCATATCCTCATTAGAAATTTTACTAAATCTTGATGATATTTATGTTGTTATCACAAGAGACAATTATTTTGTGTTCATTTTTAGTCCTTTGACAAGGTAAAAAAACAAGGAAAGTGGTAAATTTTCTATTCCATATAGAAAGAATAAATGTTTCTAAGCTAAAAAACAAAGTTTTTCCCATTTATCACCTACCCTTTGATTATAAAATAATTGTAACTGTTATTATACAATTTGCAGCATAATATTATTCATGTATTGCTAAGTATGTTTGGAAATGCAAACTCCTACTATTCTCATGGGGCTATTATGAATATTAGATGTATATTTCATAACTGTCTTCAACTAAGAAAAATATGACTAATAATAAAGACTAAAATGGTAGGCTTTTTCCTAGATCATGCCAATGATTTGATCTATATTCCACTTTCATTAGTTTTCTAGTGCACACATTCATGACAGTATTATTTTTAATAATCTTATATTCAGAAAGCATCATAGCCAAATAGCATATTACCTTCATCATCACCATCACATTTATTTTATTGTGCCTCTAAAGTAAAATAAATTTCAGAAACAAAGATACTGCTGAATTTTAAAATGCACATCAATATTTTAAAAGCAAGAAAACAAACATTTCCATTTGGAAAGCCAAATGGAAATTCCTAGTGGCCAAAATATCATAACTGAAACTTGACAAAATTTCAAAGAAACCAATTTTGATGTTTAAATATATTTCATTATGTTGCTTGCTATTTTCATTTTAATTTACTGATGTAGTTGATTACCCATTCTGCATTCTAACTTTTCTAAGTTTTTTCAAAAACTAGAGAATCTGTTATCATTAAAATTAAACTACTTTTGTATTTGACTTAAAATATTAAAAGTTTAAAGACACTTAAGGAGGTCACATGATATCATGAGACTGGGTGTTATATGCAACAGATGAATAACTGAACTCTACATTTGAAACTAATAGTATACTATATGTTAACTACTTAAAGGTAAATAAGAAGAAAAAATAAAGACAGTTATTTGCTGAATCCACTTTTCTTACTGTGATATCTACGTGCTAAGAACTAATTTCTACTTTGGAGGTTTCATGAATAGAACAGTGTTTTGGTCTTTGTGTATTTTGGATCACACCTGGAGATTTGTTGATTCTCTACCACAGACATAACCAGACTGAAGTAGTTTATTGAGCATTCTTCTGTAAGACCTGAGACACCCAGGACAAGGAAGAAGAAGATAATTTCCCTGAGCAACCTGAGGCCTTCCACTGAAAAGATAGTTGAAACACAAGCAATGAGAACATAGATATTTTCTTACCAAATCTGAAATATTATTTTTTTCCTTTTGGAACCTAAGTGGGAAGGATTAGATAAATAGCTTATTATAATAGCTTATAGTTCATGAAACATTATTCACATTGGTTCATACGTGGCCTTCTTTCTGTCTTGCTTTCTTCATAAAAACAAGATGTTCCATAAAGCAGACTTCCCACTAAAAACTACATTAATCTACTGTATATTTATTATGGATACTTCTTCCAATCCAATCTGTAATTTATTGTATCTATTTTAACTATTGGGACTTCATCAAAATCAAAAGCTTCTGCACAGCAAAGGAAATAATCAACAAAACTAAAGGCAATCTATGGAATGGGAGAAGATATTTGCAAATGACATGTGTGATAAAGGGTTAGTATCCAAAATCTATAAAGAATTTATCAAACTCCACACCCCAAAGCCAAGTAGTCCAGTTAAGAAATGGGAAGAAGACATGAATAGACATTTTTTCCAAAGAAGACACCCAGATGGCTAACAGACACATGAAAAGATGCTCAACATCACTCATCACCAGGGAAATGCAAATCAAAACTACAATGAGATATCATCTCACACCAGTCAGAATGGCTACAATTAACAACACAGGAAACAACAGATGTTGGTGAGGATGCAGAGAAAGGGGAATTCTCTAACATAGTCAGTGGGAATGGGTGCAGCCACTTTGGAAAACTGTATAGAGTTTCCTCAAAAATTTAAAAATAGAACTACCCTACAACCCAGCAAATGCACTACTCAGTATTTACCTAAAGGATACAAAATACTGATTCGAAGGGGTGCATGAATCCCAGTGTTTATAGCAACATTATCAACAATAGCCAAATTATGGAAAGAGCCCAAATATCCATTACCTGATGAACAGATAAAGAAGTGGTATATATATATATATATATATATATATATATATATATATATATCAAATGGAATATCATTCAGCCATCAAAAGGAATGAAACCTTGCCATTTTCAATGACATGGATGGAGCTAGAATGTATTATGCTAAGTGAAATAAGTCAGAGAAAGACAAATACCATGATTTCACTCATATGTGGAATTTAAGAAACAAAACAAATGGACATGGCAGGGGGAATAAAAAAAGAAGGCAAACCAGGAAACAGAGTCTTATCTATAGAGAACAACCTAAGGTTAGTGGAGGGAAAGGTGGGTGGGGAAATGGGTTAAATACGTGATGAATATTAAGGAGTGCATTTGTTGTGATGAGCACTATATATATAAATGGTGAATCACTAAATTCAATACCTGAAACAAAGATTACACTGTATGCTATCTAACTGGAATTTAAATAAAAACTTAAAAAAAGAAGACTCCCTTCATTTTTGACACTGAATAATATTCCATTGTGTGTATATATACAATATTTTCTCTTTTTTCTTATGTATTCTTTTATTTATTCATTAATGCATCTAGTCATCCATTTGTTTTTATGAGATATAACTGACATATAACATTAGTTTTGGGTGAATAGCACATTTGCTTTATCTATTCATCTATTTATGGAAATTTGGTTTGTTTCCACATCTTAGTTATTATAAACATGGGAGTGCATATATACCTTTGAGATCTTGATTTCAAATCTCTTGGATATATACACAGGAGTAGTACTGCTGAATTATGGGGTAGTTCTATTATAATTTTTTGAGGAACATTTATACTATTTCCACAGTGGCTGCACCATTTTGCATCCCACAAACAGGACAGGAAGATTTCATTTTTTCCACAGTTTCAGTGACACTTATTATCTTTGTGGGTTTTTTTTTCATCATCATTACTCTAACATGTATGAAGTGATATTTCTGTGTAGTTTTATTTTTCATGTCCCTGATGATTAGCTATATTGAGAATCTTTTCATGTACTTGTTGGTCATTCAGATGTTTTCTTTAAAAAAATGTCTATTCAGGTCCTTTGCCAGTTTTTAAAATTGGGTGTTGTTTTTGTCTTTGCTATAAAGTTGTAGGAGTTCCCTATATATTCTGGATTGTATATACTGCATAGTACAAGTGTGCTGAAGTTTCTTTTGGGTATATGTACCTTGAAGTGGAATTACTTGGAAGCATGTGGGTGTTCAATGCCACAGTACAATATCAAATTAATTTGTGAAATGATAGTTATTTAAGCAAGTATCTATTTAAAAACATTGTGCTAAGCATCATTTTGTATTCATGGAATACATCAATAAATGAAAGCAAAGAACAGTTTTCATGGGGTTTACATTTAGGAAGAGAATGTAGACAATACAAAAAGTAAATTACAAAATATGTTCAAAAGTGATAAGCATTATGGGAAAAATACGATAGGTTTAGGGGAATTGGGAAATTGTTGTGCAGGAGCAAGTTGCAAATAAATTCCATTGAAAAGTAATTTGAACAAGAATTAAAGGAGGTGAGGGAGTTGGCCACACATATATCTAGTGGAAGAGTATGTCAAGTAGAGAGACCAGTACAAAATGTGTTGTGTAAGAATGCCATTGTAACTAAAGGAATGAGTAAGAGATGAAATCAGAAAGACAATGGAATATGTGGTGGCACAGATCAGTCAGGAACTTGTAGGCCATCATAAGGACTTTGGGTTTTATTCTGAATGAAATGAGATTTTGAGCAGATGAAAGACATGATCTCAGTAATGTTTTAAAGGGACCATCCCTGATCTTGTGTTGAGGATATACCAAAGAGGGGCAAGGATAGCAACAAGGAGATCAATAAGAAGGCCATTAAAATAATCCAAATGAGAGTTAATGGCAGTTTGAATCAAGGTTGTAGTGAATTTTGTAAGTGATTGGATTTTACAATATTTGAAAGTTAGACACAAGAGGATTTTCTAAAAGAATGCATGTGGTATATAAACAGAAGTCTAAGAGAACCCCATGACTTTTGGTATGAAAAACCAGAATTTGAGTTGTCATCACCTGAAGTGACAAGTCTAGCAAGAAAACAGTTTGTTGAAGGATCAGGAGCAAACTTTTGGATGTGTTCATCCAAGTTTAAAATATCTATTTGGCATTCAAGCAAAGGTGTCAGATATGTAGCTTTATATTCATATCTGGAGTTAGAGTGGTCTTAGCTGAAGATATAAATCTGGGAAAAGTTAGGGTCTCCTGGATAAGTCTATAAAGAAGTGAAGGTAGGTAGATAAGAAAATAGAACTGAGGTCTGAGTCTTAGGATATTAACACTAAAGGGTCAAGGAGAAGATGACGGAGAAATAAAAAGAAAAAATAAAGAAATAAAAAGAAAAAATAAAGAGTGATTAGTGAGGAAAAAAAAATACTTACCCAAAGAATAAGAAAACACTAATTTGAAAAGATACATGTCTATATATCTCCTGTCATTTGCAACAACATGGATGGATCTCGAGGGTATAATACTAAATGAAATAAGTCAGAGAAAGACAAATACTAGATGATTTCACTCATAGATGGAATTTAATAAATGACACAAACAAAAAAGATACAAGCAAAAACCAAAGAAACTCTTAAATATGCAGAACAAACTGATGGTTACCAGAGAGGAGGTGGGGAGAGGGGAATGGGTGAAATAAGTGAAGGGCATCCCTTACGTTAACTATACTGGAATTATAGTACATTTTTTTAAAAGATGGGGAAAGGAAAAGTATCCAAAGGACAGTGTCCAGTAAACTAGGGACAAAAGTATATGAAAGTACGCAGTGGTTAACTTTGTCAAATGCTGCTGGGAGATCACATAAAATGAGAACAGAATTGACCATTAGGGTTTAGCAGCATACGAGTCATCGATGACCTACATAAGAACAATTTCACTGGGACAGAGGAAATGAAGGCCTAGTTGGATGATATGAGAAAAGAAATACCAGTTTATAATCCCACCAACAATATATAATAAGATCCTGCAATCCTGGGATCCCTCAGTGGCTCAGCGGTTTGGTGCCTGCCTTCAGCCCAGTGCGTGACCCTGGAGACCTGGAATCGAGTCCCACATCAGGCTCCCTGCATGGAGCCTTCTCCTCCTCTGCCTGTGTCTCTGCCTCTCTCTCTCTCTCTCAATCTCTCCCTCTCTGTGTATGCCTCTCATAAATAAATAAAATCTTAAAAAAAAAAAAAGATCCTGCAAGCCTTACTTCAGTTGTAATCATCCTCAATTCTTCTATTAACTAGTCATCCACACTTACTTATTTTATTTATTTATTTATTTTTAAAGATTTTATTTATTTGACAGAGACAGAGGGCATGCACAAGCAGGGGGAGCGGGAGAGGGAGAAGCAGGCTCCTCGCTCAGGAGGGAGCCTGATTTGGGGCTGGATCCCAGCATCCTGGGATCATGACCTGAGCCAAACAAAGATGTTTAATTGACTGAGGCATCCAGGTGCCCCTTCATCATCCACATTTAGAAAACAAGTTCATTTTTGGGGACTGATTTTTAGATCTCTTCCCTACACTTTATTTTCACTCATTTGTCTTCTCTTACTTTTACTAGTAAACTTTCATCATCTCTGGTCTTCTCACCTCTCTTCTCTCTCCAACCACCACAAAACCACTATGCTGTTTCCAAAATAAATCTGTTAATAGATTCTTTAGTCCTCCACATACCACAGATATACATTTTTAAACGGAGATCTTTGTCCCCCCTCATTCAACTTGCTTAAGATTTGAGCAACTTTAAGTTCTGTGGAAAGTTGCCAGCAGCCTTGAAAAGAATAGATAATGAGGATATTTCTAGGAATAAGTTGTGGAAGTCTCAGACTTTGACAAAAGGGAATAAGAAAAATTGCTTAACAAATTATAGAGGACTGAAAAGTTCCTGAGACTTCTCAGAAATGAGAAGAGTACACAATTCCTGTCATGGCAAGATGTCAAAAACATATCAGTCAGTACTTTTGATTTAGTAGGACAAGGAGAAGATGATAATGATGGTGGTGACAAAATGGTCTACAAATGGAGGTCCTCGAATATTTGTGTGAGGAGTTTGAAGGTGTTTTTGAGAAAAGACTAACATTGATAAGCCTCCTTTTCTGTATTTTGCCCCACCTGGATTAAACATACCTTAACAGTCAATAAATTAACATAGACAAGCTTCATTTGGTTTTTATTAAACCATTGAATCTAAATATGCTCAATTCTGAAATTTAAGACTCTCTTAATGTATTTGATTATCATAATTGCTACTAGGATAAGCATGGACATTTGAAAATACTATTCTTCTATTTAAAAATCTTCAGTGGCCCTTACGATTCTAAGATAAATTCATTACTCTTTTAATGAAATGAAAATCCTTTATATCCAGTAGCTTCTCTTCCTTGTAACTACTGTCCTTACTAGTTTGTATCAGGGGGTCCATCAGGAAATAGATAGTATATTCACACTGGGGAATTTTTTTAAAAAGTCAAATACATATTGGGTATTAGAGTAAACATAATTCGGATGAATAATTGACAGAAATTAGCATCATAGGAACACTGATAAAAGTCTGTAGTTGACTTATGAGGTTTCTTATGTTTAAAAAAAATAAATTGCCAGGGGCACCTGGGTGGCTCAGTGGTTGAGCATCTGCTTTTGGCTCAGATCATGATCCTGGGGTCTTGGGATCAAGTCCCACATCAGGCTCCCCACAGGGAGCCTGCTTCTCCCTTTGCCTATGTCTCTGCCTCTAATTCAAATGCAGTGATTATAGTTGATAAAGCACAAGGCAAATTAAACATGCATAACAATTAACAAAAGGGTCTAGATATAAATTATGCTCCAAACATCAATGAACATAATCATACTTATGCTCTTGGCAACCTTTCTCCTCCCTGATTTTATTGGATAATTGGTTCTCTAGGAGGAATATCAGCTAATTATTTTTGGACATACATTTATTTTGTTTTCAATGAGAAAAGAAGTGGAACAAGGACTGTTTATTTTGCGACCAAAGGTTGGCTTTGTAAAACCTGGGCCCTATGATTTAGTATCAGCTGCCAAAAAGAGCTCCTGACTGAGCTGGAGAAAGGAAACAAGGCATTTATGGAACTAACGTGTTTTCATTCATATTATTGCACTAAATAGACCTTTGAAGTCAGCAAGGCAGAGCAAGTTATGATCCCTTTTTGACAGCTGAGGGGTCAGAGGATTAAAATATTTGCAACAAGTGGCCATAGACTATTAAGAGGACATCTAGAATATGAAAGTCTCCTAAAATCAGACTCCAGGAGTCTCATGCAATTCAATTTAATCCAATCAAGCAGTACAAGATATTGATTGATACTGATCTAAAGTTGGTGAAAAGGAGCTCTATCCTTTAGGAACTTTTAATCTAGTTTGAGAAAAGAAACCTACAAAATAGATAACATAACTCAGAAACCCATTCTGAGACTTACAAAATTTTTTTAAATATAGAGCACTGTATATAGAAACAGTGGAAAACCACTGTGATAGAGTAAACAATGTGAGGTAAACCCTTTCTCAACTGTTTTTCTCTGATTTCTTATAAAGCTTTGCCCCAAATATTATAAAAGAGTCATTAAAACATCCTGCATTTTGTAAGCACCCTCTCTGATATGTTAAAGTCATATAATTGCATAAATGAAAATGGTTATTACATAGGTCTAGAGAAGGAGCATATAATTATTCATATTACTTGGTGTCAGTACTTAATTACAAATTACATGGAATTTGGAAATATCTCTATAGTGCATTAAAATTACCTTTGATATTTTAAGCCTTAAATCTAGTTGTTATGATCTTCTGGACATGGATGGCTTAACTGTACGGTACTAGTCTTAAATATATATGCACTCAGGGTATGCAAATATTTTAAAAACTAAGATACTCAGTTAAGGAAATCATAATCATTTTGTTCCCTCCTGTACTTTTCAAAAAAAGATCAGTTTTTTTATTAGGGCAAAGCTGATTATTTGGTATGCTACAGTATTCTTTGGAAAAAGCACAAGTACATATTTCTATCTTTTTCTAATCATTATCAAAATTTAAGGATTGCTAAGGGTATACATACATTATCTCACTTATTACATACAATTGTTAGCTACTTTCTGCATTTTACAGTTAGGAAATTGGGGTTTATAGAAGTTAAGTAATATGCCTAATATATACTGTAGATATAGGATGGAAATTCAAAATTTTCTGATCTTGGCATCTGATTTTTATGCTCTGTATTTAATTGCCTCATAATATCAGAGTGATTACCTTCAAACATTGCAAAAAATATATAATTTTTAAGAAAAGAGATTTTCTTAATGCTCAATTTTCAAGAATGCTAGAACTAACATGGATTAATTGATGATACACAAAATAATTTTATTTCTTGCCATCTGTCTCTTGGATCATTTTTGGCTAATAGATACAGATCATTTTATTTCATTTTACTCTTTTAAAAACAATAATAACATGCCCAGTCATAGTTTATTCATTTTTATATAAATGCATAGCAATTATTTTCTGTTTAGTAGCATTTATCTTTTGATCATAACTTTTAAGTCTACCATCTTCAAAAAAATACATGCTATCCATCGTGTATTGCTAAAACTAATGAGGAAAATAGTTAATTCAGGAGATTTATATTTAAAAATTTTGTTTCTATTCCAAATTATCATATAAAATATTTTTACATAGGCATTTAAAATGAAAGGCATACATCCGTGCCATTACCCCATAAAAAAGTTCTAGGAACCCTCTAGATAAATAGACTAGACCAGAAAGACCTTAAGATGAGAGGAGGATTTTCAGCTGAATTTTTCAAATCCCTTAAACATGAAAATAAAACATTATAAAGGAAGAAAATACAATTTTTCTTACTATTCTAGTAAATATAAAAGAGATAAAACAATATGATGGAATTCTTAAATGTATATTATGAATAATCTCAGCATTAATGACAAAGGATCTCAGAATCTTTTTGCATTTTTTTTTGCTTTGCCATGCATGGACTGCTACCTTAAAAAAAAAAAAAAACAACTTTTTAACTCTTCCTTCACATCAAAGTTGTACCTTCAGTGAAAGCATTCTTCTGTAAATTTCTATGGCAGGGTAGGATTTATTAAATCTTATGAAAATTGAAAAGGGTAGGCAAGATAATGGAACCAAGGTTTTAGAGAGCACTGTGCTAGAATATTTAAAATCACTTCCTCATTTACAGTAGGCATTATTTCCCCCTTTTTGTAACATGAGGAAAAACTAAGTCCAGAGAAAGACCAACTAGAAACATAGCAATTATGTTGCTTTTTCCAAAAGAAGAAAAAGCATCATGATGCCTATTAGTACCATGTACCCCTTGTAATTTTTGTAATTTGCTCTCAAGCCTTGAAAGTCCTGGAAGTCTTTGGCTGGCATTCTTCTTAACTTCCAAACTTGGATTCTTGACCACAACTTCTGACTTTACTACTTACAACGCTCTAGTGGTCTCTGCCATTTTCAGGTAAATAGGGACATGATTATGTATTAATTATACTGTACTAAGTTTCAAAACATATCAGGATGTCTGAGATTCTAGATTGCATTCATTATATGGTGCAAATCACTTTTTAAAAATATTTAAACTATTTTGTAGTTGGCATATTGTTTCCAAAATCATTAAGTCTGTGACAGGCAAGTATTCCTGCAGAAACATGACCACGAGAGCTCCATGGTTCCAGGATGCATTTCTCCCTTATGTCACTTGCTGTTCCCCTCACTTAACTACCTTTATGCTTCAGTGGCTGGCACACTTTCATGAGAACAACAACAAAATAATTTTATTAGATCATTTGAATTTAACAGATGATCTGATCAGTAAAGAGAAATTATCCCCTCTTCTGTACAAGGTGCATTAAACATTTGTTTCCATCTAACTCATAAGCTTTAGAAAGATTTCTCTATTTTTCTATACCCATTTTCTGCAGTTTCTCACATACAGACCATCCCACTAGTTGTTAATACAATTCAATTTAATACCAGTAACTAACGTTCAGGATATCTTGAAAATGATTTACCATCTTTAAAGATGCTTTTTATGTTATTTAGAATAAATAGTGACAGTTTTATTAGTTACTATAGCAACCTGAAATTCTATTTAAAAATGTGACATTCCATTTCCTCAGAAGGCATTTTAATTAAAACATACTCAAGTGTTTACTGAAATGAATATCTAATCACACCATCATAGCAGGAGAACATATGATATAGCAGTGTCTGGTAATATAAGGAGTACATATCACTGAAAATGAATTGAATTTGGGAAAATGTGTTTTTTTAGCTGCTTAGTATTTTGCCAATTATGCTTAGTTACTTATACCGCTACTACCAAAAATTTAATACTCCTACACTCTTGACTTATGGAATCTATTGAAGTTGCTATTACTTGAATACCAGGTACTGTACATATTTCTTCTCCTTCATCCCTAGTCTTACAAGTTCACAAGGTAAACAAACATCTTTTCATCTTAAACATTCAACTCAGAAACTCTTCTTTAATGTTTTTATACTATTTCCTTCTTAGGAAGAATTGCCCACTCCTCTAAGCACCCCTCGTGTTTTCTATATAGGCCACTGATATGCTTTATATGCGTTTAATTCTGTTTCCTCTTCACTGAGTTGGTATGTCTCCAGGGCAGAGCTGCATTTGTTTGCCTGCATCTAGTTCTAGCACTCAATGGGCTCTCAGTAGTAGAATTAATGCCAAATGTATACATGTATGCAAGAATGAATGAGAACAAACCAAATCAAAGGAGGTAAAAGTTTATAAAGACACATATTTGAAAGATCTCATGAAAAGATAAGAATGAATGTGCCTTTGGCTCATCATGATCTCAGGGTCTTGGGATCAAGCCCTGCATCAGGGCTCCCTGCTCAGTGGAGTCTGCTTCTCCCTCTCCTCTGCCCCTCCTCCATGCTCATGTTCTTTCTCTCAAACAAATAAATAAAATCTTAAAAAAATAAAGTATTCGTAGTGGCTACATCATGGTATAAAATGTTATGTCTTTTTTTCTTATTTTAATTTTTGAAATTTATTTGAATGTCTATGTTAATCATAATCTTGATGTACATAATCTTAAATGTACTTTAAGATTCTATTCCCTAAATGAAAATATATTGGCAAATATTCATATTAAGTGAAAATATAGTAGCAAAATGCACATAAATACTGGGATTGAATGATTCAAAATGAGAATTATATTTTCCTAGGTAAGGAGATTACAGTGGTCTTTTTTCCTCTTTTTAAAATATATGAATTTTGTAAGTAATTATTCGAGTATAAGAGCTTTTCATAGTGGAAAAAAAAAGGTAAACTTTAAAATTAACAACAGAAAGAAAAAGCAGAAATAAAATGACTTGCCGTGTTTGAAAACTGGTGACTTCCAAGATTTTTTAGAAAGGCAACGTATAATGTCAGGTAAAACAGGAAGCATAGCACACCAATAGTTCAAATGATTTTATAGATTTTAACAACAAAGACTTTAGCAAATAATGATGACAAACATCTATAGTTAATGTGACTTCTGTTCCACACCTAAGTGACTAAGTGTATTGATAAACCATTCTCACCATAGTCTAGCTATACCCTAAATAGAACACTTTGCATGAGGCATAGCTGGTTTGACAAGAGCAAGAGGCCTTTAATTATTCTCCTTATAATGGAAAAAAAAAGTGTGATCTGATGCTGGAACAGTACATACCCCAATAAAATGGGTTGCTCTGAGGGTTTTCCAACAATAACTGCTGTGAGGATATTCAGGCTTAGATGGCATGAAGTGGAAAAGCAGTCTGTGATATTTGCCCATTGATGATGGTCATCAGGAGGGTGAAATAATCTCAGTTGGATGCTAGAAAATGCAAAATTGAATCTTCTCTGGAAGAAAGGTCTCCCAAATTGTGTTGTGTTAGCTTTTCAATGGATAAAATGAAGAAGTGAAGTCAACCAGTGATCAACAAATGTGAAAGAAGTCAAGCCACATAAGTCAGTCAGATGAAACAATTAGTGAAAAGATTTAAACATTCACATATGCAGACATGGAATTACAGATTAGAATAGTTATATGTGAATTATTTTAAACATTTAGTCTGCATCATATAAATGAGCAACAAAACAATTAGAAATAAACTTCTAGGAATAACCATACATGATTTTGAGATAAAAGGAATTATTAGTAGGTTAAATCATGGATGAGAAAGACACAAAAAGAGAATTTGTAAAATGGAATATATATATCCCATGGAGTGGCTAAAATGCATCATAGAGTTAAAGAGATGAATATATTTTCAAAATATTAAGAAGCATTTTCAAAATATTAAGAAGTATGTAAGGCAGAATGAGAGATATCTGATTGGAATCTCACAAGCAGAGGGAAAAAAGTGAAAGTAAAACAAAAAATCTAAAAGATCTATCCAACATATACTAATCAAAGCATTTAAAAAGATAATGGTGGTGAGTTTTCTGAACTGAAACAAAAATAACAATACATCTATCCAGAAAGCACATTTTATCCCAAGCAAGAAAATATAACCTAAAAAAGAATAATAGTAAAAATCAAAGAAATTTCCTCAATGAGATTAATAATGTAAGCTAGAAGGCAATGAAATGAGATTTGCAAAGTGTACAGAGAAAATTATTGTCAATTTAGAAATATATAAACAGCAACACTACTTTTAAAAATATGAAATTAGGATGACTTTATACATAAGGGGAAGTTAAAGATAGGAAAATAAAAAAACATTAATTATAAAATAAACGATCTAAACAAGAAAAAATGTTATTTAGTAAAATAAATGTAACTTGGTTAAATCCTCTACTAAGAGACAAAGCCTCACAAGTGAATATTTTTGTTTGCTTTTTTTGTTTTAGTGCTCAGTAATTTATGAATAATAATATGATAATTCCTTAACCTGAAGCACTACATAAAAATATTCTCTCCCTTGGGGCACCTGGGTGGCTCAAATTGGTTAAGCTTCTGCCTTCTGCTCAGGTCATGATTCCAGAGTTCTGGGATCCAGCCTCGAATCATCAGGCACCCTGCTCAGCGGCCTGTCGGCTTTTCCCTCTCCCTCTGCTCCTCTCCACTGTTTGTGCTCGCTCTCACTTTCTCTCTCAAATGGACAGATAAAAAAATCTTTAAAGAAAATTCTCTTCCTCTATACCATCTGTTATTAAGATCAAATCCTTAGGCACCATCCCTTCCTATTTATGTAACTGATAATTAAGCAAATTATTCTGCTACCTTTATTTTTAGAGAATGACTTCAGGACCACAAGACCTGCCTTTACCCTTCCCCCAATCTCCATTTATTTCTGGAGGTCATCAATGTGTGTTTTATATATTCTCAAAGATTTTCTCTCAATTTCTTCTACTCATTTCCACCTAGATGTTAAGTTCTCATACACATTAATGATGTGCCAGTTCTCATGGTGTCAGAACTACAGTATGGTCTTCACAGAAATTGAAATAAAACCACTGATGCTCAAGATCACACTTTATCTCCTAAACCCTGAGACAGAACTATATATTCCTTGTATTTTCCAAATCCCTTTGAAAATGTTTCCCTTCACTTTTTGATTATGGTACTCTTTCTAGAGATTTCAAAACTAGCAAATGGAAGCAAGTTTGAGCATAATCCATCTTGTGCTTTCTTTCCCCCACCTAATCTATCACTGCCTCCAGGTACTCCAGACAAAAATCTCTTTTCTCTCCCCTGCATTAAATGGTATATCTGGTTTCTAGCCATATATCACTTAAAAACAAGTTTTAAACAATAATAATGTTGAATATGTTCAGCAATTTGTATGTCATGACAACTGCCTAAATAATTAAGACACTCAGCTGGTATGACATAATTGGTATATGCATGCTGAGTCATATAATAGCAATACTGATAGGGTTACCAAAGTTATATTTCATCTCATAGTGGTCTCAGCAGGTTCAAATATCTTACTCTGCATAGTTTTCTTCTTTCATTGTGATGGTTCAATAACTATCCTCCAATGTGCCATCAAAAATGAGAACTCAGAAGTTTTTGATACTTTGATGGTAAAGTGATTTATAATCCCAGTAAAAAATGTTACAGTTTAATAGTATCTGCAGAAGTCAAAGCCTTTACTAGTTGAGTAAATTTTATGTGTTTTTTTTTTTTTCTGTAGAAACAAAAGTCTAATACTCAAAATGGCCACCGGCCCTTCTTTCAATGTCACCCCAATGTACAATAAGTAATTCTTTTGATATCTAGTGTCATGAACGATGATAAAGTTATACAATGTCTGGACATCAGCTGGCATATAAAGTCTGACATGGACTACTGCCATTGTAGCATTGATTTGTGTCATAAGCAATTGTGGAAAGTAGGGATTTAAGATTCAAATATCACCTTAAAGACAGAAGGAAAGTAGAGGAACAATACATTCACGTTGTTATACCTTCTAAGACAATTTTCTCATATCTCTTTGGCCTAAAACCATATCCCTGTTACAAAGGCAAAATTGTTATATATAACAATATATATATTATATATATAACAGAATATTACTCAGCCATAAAAAAGAATAAAATCTTGCCATTTGCACAATGTGGATGGAGTTACAGAGTATTATGCTAAGTGAAATGAGTCAGAGAAAGACAAATGCCATATGATTTCACTCATATGTGGAACTTAAGAAACAAAACATATAAACATAGAGGGAAAAAAGAGACAGGCAAACCAAAACACAGACTCTTAACTTATACAAAACAAACTGAGGGTTACTGGAGAGTAGGTGGGTAGGGGGCTGGATTAAAGGGGTGATGGGCATTAAGGAGAGCACTTGTAACCATGAGCACTAGGTGTATGGAAGTGATGAATCATTAAATAATACTCCTGAAGCCAATATTCTACTGTATGTCAACCAACTGGAATTTAAATAAAAACTTGAAACTACAATACACATATTATATATGTATATAATATATATGTAAAGAACCCTTGTCAATCGGTTAAAAAAAGGTCAGATATTCCAGTAGAAAATGGGTAAAAGCACAGGAACACAAGTGGACTATGAATATAAAAATATTTGTGTACCACTAGTAATTGGGGAATTGCATATTTAAACTCTAAGGATACATTATTTTGTACCTATCAGACTGGTAAATTGTATTTGACTATGTCAAGTATTGGTGAAGATAAAGATCAAATAACATTCTAATATTCTGGTACAATCTCTGTGGAGAAAAATTTGAAAATATTTATTCATTTTAAGACATGAATAATCAATGCTCCAGCAATTTTACCACTGGAAATTTATTCTATAGAAACTCTTGTTCATTTGCAAAAGAAGACAGGATTGTACTAGAACATAGGCTCCAGGAGAATGGGTAATTCATTTTCCTTTTGTATCCTTGATGGTTGATAAATATTTCTTGAATGAATGAATGAATGAATGAATGAATGAATGAAATCAGATACCAACTACATGTCCACCAATAGGACAATGGATTCATCTTAGTATAGTCATGGTAAAAATTTATATATTAGGGAAAATAAATGAACTAGATCTACATGAATCAACGTGATGAGTCCTAATGGTATGATACTGAGTAAAAAACAATTGCAGAAATACACATACAGCATAAATAGAAAATACTAAATGTTAAAATAGTACAAAACATTATTCAGAGATGGAAACATAGTACAACTATAAAGACATTAATGGATCTGGTTTTCTTTGAAGTTTAAGAGCAGAGGAGAGGATGGTAGGGAAGGAGAACATCATGAACTTCCAAAGTTCTTAAATGCTTTATATTTTATTCTGGGTAATGAATACCTGAATATTCATCATATTATTTTATAAACTTTTTAATGAGTCTAATATAGTGGTTAAAATATTTTTAAAATAGTAGTGAAGTATTCTGGAAACAGGAGTTCAGGTTTTGGGAAAATGAAATATGTTATTTGTTTGGTACAAGGTAAAATGCAAAAACAGGGTTTTGCTTATTTTTTGTTTGTTGTCGTTGTTTTGTTTTTGTATAAATCCCTTTCTGAAAACATTGCATATTTTCTAGCAACGAGATGATGTGCTCAAATGAGCATTTCAGGATGATGTGTTGAGCACCGGTGTGTAAAATATATAGGGAAAACTATATGGAGACCATTAAGATAGTTTAATGTTATTTTATGAAAATCTGAACATCTACCAAAAAAATAAGATGTTACAACCAATCATGATGGAGATGGAAAAGCTAAGGATAAGTTGAAATTTTTGCGTTAAACTAGGGATAAAAGCATCCCCTGGATAAGGGGCAGCCTGAGAGTATTAACAATGGCATTTAAAAAAATGAGTTGGTTATGGAAGTGTTGAGTTTGAATTTACCTAACTTACAGACAGCAAAACAGACCTAGGTCTGTATGATAATTCAGGAGGACCACAAAGGACCCCGGTGCCTACCCCTTTATTTTTTAGTGAATGGCTGAAAATGTTAACATATTCTGTGAGAAGAACCAACCTATAGGCTTTATATTTTTAAGTTTGTTAGGGCTGCCTTAACAAAGGACCACAAATCGGGTGGTTTAAACAACAGAAATGAATTGTCTTAGAGTTCTGGGAGCTAGAAGTCTGAGATAAAAATGCCATAGGTTTGGTTCCTTCTGAGGGCTGTGAGGGAGGATCTGTTCCATGTCTCTCTCTCCAGCTTCTGGTGTTTGTTAGCACTGGTTGGCATGCTTTGGCTTGCAGATCTCTGCCTTCATCTTTACACAGTGGTCTTTCTGTGCACATGTTTGTCTGTGTCCACATTTCCCTGCCTTATAAGGACACCAATCATATGTGATTAGGGCCCCACCTCATTCCAGTATGACATCATTGAACTAATTACATCTGCAATGACCTTATATCCAAATGAGGTAATATTCTCAAGTACTAGAGGTTAGAATTTAAGAGTATGAATATTTGAGGGAAACAATTCAAGCCAGAACCAGTAGGTATGATTTTTTAATCCTAATTTTTACAGATGAGGAAACAGAAAGAGAATGGAACAGAAAGAGTCAATTCCAAAGGCCACCCAAGTAGAAAGTGATGTAGTCAAAATGTAAATTTAAGCAGTCAGGCTTCATGGGCCATTGTCTAATTTAGAGGTTAGAGTGATTTAAAAAAACAGCCTTTGGTGGGAGCATGTCTTACTCAGTGGATACAGGATATACTAAAAATGTTCCACTTTGGGGAGAATGATAAATTTGGCTTTAAAAAGTATGAACAAAGAATGGAATAGTAGGTACCAAGGGATAAGAATGAAGAGATGGTTACAAATGCAGAAACCCAGCTCTCCAGAGGACTAACACTGCCATTGGCCAGGCCTTTCCTTGGATCCTTTACCTTTTCCCCAGTCGTTCCTGGAATCTACTAGTTTCTTCATAAATTATCAAAGTCAACAGCAAGAGGGACACCTGGGTTGCTCAGTAGTTGACCGTCTGCCTTTGGCTCAGGTTGTGACCCAGGGTCCTAGGACTGAGTCCTGCCTTGGGGTCCCCACGGGGAGCCTGCTTCGCCCTCTGCCTATGTCTCTGCCTCTCTCTGTGTGCCTCTCAGGAATAAATAAAAAGAAAAGCTTATTTAAAAAGGTATAATTAAAGTTAAACCTGTCCCTATTCTATCCCTCACCTCAGGCAAGAACTAGTTTAAGTAACATATGATCAGATTTGGGTAAATGTTTTTGAATGAGTAAAAGGAGCATATATTCTATTTTCCCAAGATGGACCTAAATTCTCTGCCCCAGTTTTTGTTATCCCCTTAGGCAGCAAACCATTCTGATAACTGCTGATTCTGGTAAACCCTAATTCCAAATAACTTGAGACAAAATTCAAAAAGTTGAATAGATTTCTAGAAAGAGCCATGTGGGGGGAGAGGTTAAATGTGGATTCAATTCACATTTTATTAATGGCTGTATAAATGGTTTCATTACAATTTTAATCATGTTTACTCTTAGAGCAATGTCAAAAAGAGACTAATTGCATGTGTCTTGAAAAGAAAACAACAGATTTCAAAATTGTTTCCCATGGAAAAGATGGAAATTAAAAAGCAAACTTCTGAGATCAAACTACCATAAGAATATTAAACATATTAGAGGTTGGTCTTTTTCTTTAAAAAACACGTATACTTAGGCGCATATTTAAGAAGTCCGCCTCTGACTCAGACTGTACAAAAGCCAATGTGAGCAGCTTTCAAATCTGAGAATATTTGTATTCATCACAGGTCAGGGAATTTTTACACATTAACCTCAAAAGTAACTTTGCTGCTTTCTGTGGCTGTCTGTTTCAACTTTCTTAGCCTAATCACAATGTTTGGGACCCTCTGTACCCCTTTAATGATCCATACTGAGACCACCACTTCCTGGTTTCCATTCCAGCTCTTCAACTACAAGGTTCTGCCACCCCCAGAAAGGAGTTAATAAAGCCATTGGAGCAGCCACAAAAAAACAAAACAAAACAACAAAAAAAAAAACAAAAAAAACAAAACCTTCTGAGAACATCCCCGTGAACACTTACACATCCTTTCTATCACCTTCACTGGGAACTTTACTCCCTGCACGGGTATTAACAGTCCAATCTTCGCTAATGTGAGACTGAAATTACCTATGTCTCCCATGATACACATCTGCTCTCTGCCTGGAAATTTTGTAGAGTTCCATAAACCAAAGAATGTCTTTATTTATAGTAATTTGATAGAAGAGCAAGCATGGTGAGAGATCATTTTCTGACAGCAAGATTTTGGCCATAACCTAAAGAAGTGATCATAAATTCAAATGTTATGAAGGAGTAAGCCAAGTAGTATACACGAACAATGCAGGTCTTGAGTGTCAAAGCCCCATCGAGGGGAGTCCTGCAACTTCTCTATTCCAGAAGATTTTTGCCATGCAGGATAGAAAGAATAAATCTCAGGATTCCACATTTCAGTTTTCTATGAAATCAAATATTTTCAAATTGCTGTTAACATAATTCAATATTTTTTAAACCTTCAATGGGCCAAAAAACCAAACCGAAACATAACAAAAACCACAGACGTACCTCCAGGCAAGACGTGACAAGTGAGCATCCAGTCTGCAGCCTCTGTGGCATAAACTGTGTCAAAAATTCTGCTTCTAGGAGTACAGGCTCAAATTCCTAATGCAATGTGCCATCAGAGTTTAGAAGAGTTCCAAGTGAAGTATTCGAGTTAGGAACCTGGTCTATTACCAGATCAGATTATTCATAGCTACCTGGATATAGGAAGTGTAAATCTGCCATAAGAATCTTTTGGAAATGTTTTGAAAATGGAAATTTCAAGAGAAGGGGATTTTTTGCTACAGAAATTTTAACATGGTAGATGAGAAACATTGAGGAAAAATCAATGAGGCATATTCAACATGATCTAAATTGCTAATTTTACCAGCCCATGCTTAACTTGTTATAGCTTGTGTTCACCTTTCCCAAATTATGTGGCTATGCTTTAATTGGAAAAGAGAAAAATGAATGTGTTATGAAATATTCTTATGAGTTCCCACCAGTTTAATCATCAGTGACATTGTTTCTTGACACTAATAAGTATAGTCTTTACAAATTAAATTTTCTCTTTCAGTATTTTTAAATACCATTTTTTGGTCATAATAATGAATGAATTCTCAATGCATAAAATAAAGAAATTAATAAAATAAATTATTATTCTTTCCACCCATATTTTCTTGCTAATCTTAGCCCTATATTTGTCCAAAATAAATTAAGGGTCACTGACATTAAGTTACACTGTTAATGTTTCCTCAGGTTTTCCATTATATATCTTCCACTGGGTGCATTGAGATAACTTACAATTCTCTAGAAAATTATCCATTACATAAAGTATTTCTAATTCTATTGGACCTTGTAAACTCTTATAACAAAAATATTTCATATGATTATATTTTTTCTAATTCTGAATTTTGTGCATCTGTGTTTTCTCTAATATGCATATAATATATATTTATTCGTTCAATATTCTGAGCATATTTAAATCCTAGATTTTATAATTTACTTAATAACAATAAAATTATTTATTTTATTATTATTATTTTTTTTTAATTTTTATTTATTTTTGATAGTCACACACAGAGAGAGAGAGAGAGGCAGAGACACAGGCAGAGGGAGAAGCAGGCTCCATGCACCGGGAGCCCGACGTGGGATTCGATCCTAGGTCTCCAGGATCGCGCCCCGGGCCAAAGGCAGGCGCCAAACCGCTGCGCCACCCAGGGATCCCTTTATTTTATTATTTTAACATGATTTTGTACACTAATTAATTACTGTGGGCAATTTCGATAGTGTGAAAGTAACGGTGGGTGAAATTACAGGTGCCTTAGTTTGAATCAAGGCAGTGCCACCAAATTGTACTACCAATTACTGCATTATTCCATGTACTTGCAGAAAAAAGTCAGTTTCGCTTAAAACTAAAACAGTAAAAATTATTAATTTTTAAATGTTGACTTTATAATGTTCTATGTGATGAAGTGGAAAGTATGCATACGGCACTTTTGCTCTATACCTAAGTTGTGCTTGAATTAAAAAAAAGGAATTTGTACAATTTTTGAGTTGAGAGCTGAAACTAGCTGCCTTTTTCATGAAGCAACATTTTTACTTGAAAGAACAACTGGCAGATAAACCATGGTTAATCAGATTTGTGTAATTGGCAGACATTTACTTGAAAATGAACAGAGTGAGCCTGTCACTTCAAGAAAACAACTGACAGTACTTGTTGCCAAAGATTAAATTTGATCCTCTAAGTAAAACTTAGAACTTTGGAAAACTGCTATTTTGGATGTCATGGTCAATGAGGTCCCCTTGCAAGAGTGATGCTTGAGCAGATACTCGAATGAAGCAAAAATATAAGTTACGTTACTCTCTGGGAGGAGAGCTTTCCAGCTAGATGAGTAGTCAAGTAAGTACATTCAGAATATGTATTCTCAGTTGTAGGAAATACCAATTCTACACATCTCTTGAAGATTACCACATCTGTGCATGTTTGTGGTACCCCAGTGAATCACAACACTATCTGAAAACCCTTTTAGATATGATAAAAACTATTTTCTCTTTTGCATTTATGATGGCCACACCTAATTCTGTATTGATGGGTCTCAGAATAGTTAAGTCAGGTGGTGAGTACATGAGTATTAGGTCTGCTTCCACTTGATTACTAGGTGTTCACTTCTATTCTGCTGTTGCTACACTCAGGACCTGTTACTGGGTGATAAGCTATTATCAGATCTCAAACTGCTTGTACTTCCCATCAATCAAGCCATGTTAAAAAAAAAAAATCAAGCCATGTAAAAATCATTTTGAACTATGGGATCAAGAATATTATATACTTGCAGAATTTTCCTTTCATATCTTCTGTTGTTGCCATATGAACAGGTGTGTTTAAGGAAAGGACTACGGACTAACAAATTATAAAATTCCTATTAAATGCCAAGTATTCAGTAGATACTTTACATATCTTATCCCATCTACTTATCTTAACAGCTCATGAAGTATTATTAGTTTCCTGTTGCAAATGAGAAATTGAGACTAAAATTAAAGAATTTGTATAAGACAATTCAGACTGTGGCAGATGGAAAAATAATATGAATCCAGATAAGATTGACTGGAAATCCTATCCTCTTTCTAGCTTGTTCTCTTCATAAAACTGAGAGCTGCCTCTAAGGAAAATAATCTGCTTCTGCTATCTGCATGTTTAAAAAGTTTAGATGTCTTGTCTACTGTTTTGGGACTAAAATAAACTTTTCAACATGTTTCACATACATCTTAAGAATCCAGCCCCCACCAACCCCTGATGTGTTAGCACTTTCCCTTCACGTGCCACATTCCCAAATATAAATCGTATCGCTCTTCCTCTAATGTGCCATGTTCTCACATCTTGACCTTCCTTATCAATTGAATGGGTTGAGTTCTAGAAACCAAGAAGTCCTAATGGAATGTTTTAAAGGTAATATTTATTTTAAGGCTTACTTTTAAAGTCCAAACAGCTCTTAGTAATAGAAAAGAGAATCAGGCAACTTTTGTAAGACGAGCGCGTGCTTCAATCCTCTCACAAGACAGGAACACTATATTTGATTATAATTACTAATTCTATATTATTTGTCTAGGGTAGTGCTATTCAGTAGAACATTCTGTAATGACATGAATGCTCTACACCTGCTCTGTGCAGTAGAGTAACATGTGGCTTTTGGACTCTTGAAGTGAAGCTAGTGTGATCAAGAAAAGGAATTTTGAATAGTATGTAATTTTAATTGATTTAAATGTAAAGAGCCACATGGGGTTAGTCACTTTCACATTGCACAGTGCAAGTTTAAGGAAAAATAAGCTACACTTTCTTTTTTTTTAAGAACACTGATGAGGGGCAGCAGCATAAGTAAAAAATAAATACAGTTTATTCCTTACCCCCCTGCTTCTACTCTTTTCACTGAGAGCTCATGTTCTCTCTTTATTTGACCTTTAATAACCCCTGGTGAAAAGCAAGTGATACTGGGTTTAAAGCAGCTTGTTAGCAAAGTTAATTACTATTTCAAATAAGGATGTAGAAAAGAGACCATTTTTTTCTCAAAAATTTTCTAATATTTTCATATTGGTGAAAAATCCAGTCAAGCTGGGATGTAATTTAAAATATAGCACTGTAAAAACATGCTTAATTATAAAAAAAAATTTAAAAAGCACTGTGTTTTACAAAATCATGGGTGTGATGTTTAATTTTATGTATCAACTTGGAAATGTTATGGGCTGAGACTAACTTTAAATCTGTAATTATGAGTAATACTTTACCTTCCATACCGTGGGTGGGCCTTACCCAATCAGTTTAAGGCCTGAATAGAACAAAAACTTGGCCTCCCTGAGCCGAAGGGAATTCTTCAGCAGACGACCTTTGGACTTCATCTGCATCTTGCCTTTCCTGGGTCTCTGACTATTGGCCTTCAGACTGTAACTGCACCGTTGGCTCTCCTGGGTCTTGAGCCTGCCAGCCCACACTGAAGCTTTGGACTTGTCTCTATAATTGTGTGAGCCAATTCCTTATATAAATCCCTGCCTTGATAGATAGATGATGATAGAAAGACTGATAGATTGATAGATAGATTGATAGATACACATACACATCCTATTGGAGCTGTTTCTCTGGAGAAACCTGACTAATACAACAGATTTTTTTTTAACACTTGAAGTTTTCATTGGTGTACCTTCTTCCATATTACCCTTCATTATTTTCCTATCACCTGTGTGATTGTAGGCTTTCACCAGAGAAGTTAACAAAAACAAAATTATGGAAAAAGAAAAAGGTTTTAAATTCATGAAAAGGTATTTAAGAAAAGAAATATAAATCACCGTACATTCATCAATGGATAATATTTACATAGTCATGATAAGATAAACATTGATAACTGATTTAACTAAAAGTTATAATTTCTATATTGAGTGAAAGAAAGAGATCAGCAAGAACACAAGGAAGCTAAAACTTTATCTGCCATAAAAGGAAGTCAATAGATACTGTACAAAGACACAAATTAAGAAATAATGGCATTAATATATTACCTGAGAGTATGTAGCTAAGTATCACAAGAGACAACTGAAAGAGTAAGAGGTGTTTTCCCCTGAGGATTAGCAGTCGAGAGTCTGATTTTCAGTATTATGCATCTTTAAACTGTATGTCAATATTACTTTGATAAATATTTTTTCTATGAAAGCAAAGTGAAGGGAGGGTAATCAATGGAGAGAAAAGTGCAACAGTGCATGGAGCTAGTAAAAATCCCTGGAATGAAATGTTACAATATGCCTGATGCAGTAATTATCCCCAAACCCAATTTTATTATAATTGCTGAATATACATAGAGAGAATGGTGGTGATGTAGAAATGGAATTAAATGAGTCATTTAGTTTGTAATCTCAAGCCTCAGACTCTTCAAGCCAGAAAGCACCATGGGATCATCTATCCATTTCTCATCGCTCTTTCCAGTCCATCTACCATTCCCTTTATATCACAAAGAAGCAGAGGCATGGAAATGTTATAGCCCAGAGAAGGGATGTGTCACAGCTTCTGTCTCACTGACCCGCCTGCAATTTGTCAGGTGGGACTAGTCAGGATAGAGAATCTTAATTCTATGAGGAAAATAAAATGATTTGATTAATAAAGTATTATTAAAGTAAAAACAAGGGTTAGATCTTCTTAGTAACGACATTTCGAGCTCACTATTTTAAATAGCAACAAATTTGAATTATCTTCATTTAAAAATAATCCATAAATTTTCATTGAATTTAGACTTTTAGGTCTTCAAAAACATAGCTAGATTAGATGAATTAAGGTGAACAGCCACAACAGTTAACATAGCAGTCTCTACTCTACTCTAGAGTAGGAAATGTCCACAATTGGACTCTCTGGAGCATGTTGAGGCATTTCCTTATCCTAAGTGATCTGTGATGGACTGTGCTTCTGGTCATTTTTATCATTAGACGAGGGAAATAATAGTATTTCTTTCACAGAAGCATTTGTCCGTGTATGTGTGTTGTGGTGTGATATTCTGGGTACTCATTTGTCCATCTTTTTAGCTGTAGTCATATATATGAATTTTATGATGACGTTAGAGATACACTAATAAATCTTTTGGTAAGGTTTTAAGCTTATTTCTCTTGCCTTTCTCCAGGGCGATCCTACCTCCTGCTCTACCCAACTATAGAGGAATACTACATAGCTCTGCAACACAACTGTGCAATGTGGATATGGGCCTGCCCACATTCTCAAACAGCATTTGGGTGGAAATGAAGTATTGAGGGGATGTTGGTTAAGGACACTCTACTCTGGAGCTGAGGAATCAGTGACAATTAGAAAGAACGAGTGGCAACACATCACCTGGCCCCAGATACAGGGATAAAGAGAACAAAGTCCCAGAGAGGGTGGAGATAAAGATGTGCCATTGTTGAAGATGCAAATCAATCTAGAGAGTTAGATGAATAAAATATTATTTTTGACAATTTATATAGAGAAAAAATATTGAAATTTCCAAAGAAATCTCTTATTCATTATCTCATCTTCTCTCAAAACATCAATGAATCTTTTGAGGTGAGATATTGTCACTGATCCAAAAGGCTTGGAAGGGATAAAAATTGACAACAGCTGGTTATGTTGTGTGTGCCAGGAGTGAAGAGATGCCTGACAAATTGCTTAAACATAAATCTGGAAGACAAATGTCATAAGTTGACACAGAAGAAATTGAATTTAAAAAATTATGGAAAGTAGAAGAATATGAAGTTTTTGCCTTTCGTGACCACAGTGGATCTGAGTGATAGAAATAGAGATCCCTTGTGGATTTATTAGATATGTTCCAGAGGATGCCCAGCCTCTACCAATATTAGATTTATTTTGTATCATGTATTTGTATTATTGATAAAGTACATTACTAGACTAAATTACTAAAAGTAAAATGACTAATTATGTAGTTTAAAATTATAATTACAGTATGAAGTAAATTACATATGTGGCTATAGAAATAGAAATTCTTCAGTTTCTTTTTGAGTTTATATCTCGACCAAAGGCTGTGGTCCTCCTTCTTTTAAATTTTATCTTTTTTGGCATTGAAGAGCTTACAGGACTTCCTGCAGACATACTTCTCATCCCAGTGATTCTGTACCAGCTCATTAAAGATCTTCTGGAATCCCATGTGGTGTCATAGAGACTACATTAAGTAAGCTCTGGGGTGAGCTTAAGAGGAATTCTAAACAGAAGCTTGTGATGTTGATTTCTTCACCAGCAGAGAATTTTAAAAAGTCATTAATAGCATCATGTAGATTACCTTCCTAGAAAAATTTATGGACAAACATTAATTAGAGGGGCACAGAATTTTAAAACCTAGCATTAAATTCATTGTTAAACACCCTACAGCTTTATATGTGGCCAACTGGATATTGTGGCTATTGTCTGAATGAAGTGGAAATGAGCCACTTTACTAAAGCAGTGTGATACTCAGGGACCTGACAGGTAATCACTGGTTATTTTTAGAATCTTTGTTCTATGATTTATCTTCTTCTTGCTTGCATTGTAAATTGGGCTGTATTTGGACTACACTGTTGTACACAGAGGAGTCACCTAGTTGACATAAAACAAAGTAAATATATTTCTGCTACTGCAGCACTTTTGGAGTATGTACTTGTATTTTTACAAAATGACAATAAATTAACCATGAAGACCAATATCTTCAAGTTATTACTATGCTATTTTCTTATTGATAAATGAGTTATTTATAACTTATAAATAAGTTATTGTTAAAATATTTTAACCTGAGATAAAGCAGATAGACTTAGTGAAATGTTATATTATGTGCCATATATATGCTAAACAGGTAGACCATACACAAAATGCTGTATGGAATACTATTAAGATGTGAACAAGGGGCACTTGGGTGGCTCAGTCGATTATGCATCTGCCTTCAGCTCAGGTCATGATCCCAGGGTCCTGGGATTGAGTCCTGCATCGGGGTCCCTGCTCAGCAAGGAGTCTACTAGTCCCTCTCCCTCTGCTGCTCCCCCCACCTTGTGTGCACGAACCCTCTCTCTCTCTCTTAAACAATAAAATCTTAAAAAAAAAAAAAAAAAAAGATGTGAAGAGATTGCCTAGATGGCTCAGAGGTTGAGCATCTATCTTCAACTCAGGGCATGATCCTGGGATCCAGGATCAAGTCCCACACTGGGCTCCTCCCAAGGAGCCTGCTTCTCCCTCTGCCTCTCTGTGTCTCTCATGAATAAATAAAATCTTAAAAAAAAAAAAAAGATGTGAACAATGAGACTAAATCTTGGCCCAATAATAATAATTACCACTAATTGAGAAGTTACAATGCACTCAGAAATACGTTGTGTTTTACACACTCAGTTTTCCTAAAAGATAATTTTATTAGCATTAAGTGTATATAATCTTTGGTCTTACTATTGAATGCCTACTTTATCAGTTAGCGTACCTGCAGAAGTAGATGGCACACTCAAATAGGTAAGTGAGGAGATTTTAGTGAAGGGCAGGACTTAGCAAGGGTTGAGGAAACTAAAGGAAGAGTCAGAGAGCCTAGCCATTAAAACAAAGACTTGTCCCCTAAAAAGCAAAGACAGGAAGTAGTTACCAAAACCTGGAGATCCTACAACCTTTAGAAAGGAATTATGAGACATCTTTGGCCCTAACTGGATAGACACAGCCACTACTGGTGTGCTGCAAGAGAAATAAATATCCAATCTAGATGCCCTTTCTCCTCTGGTCCTCTGAAAGCATTTCCCAGTTGGCAAACTACTGAGTGTAAGCCAGAGGGCAAGAGTCCAAGTATACAATCTGTAGAGGCCAGCCTTCCATACCACAGAACAGGCAAGGAGAAAGCTTGGAGTAGATCTGCTGCTGCAAATGGAGAATATGTAGTGCTGTGTTTCTGGTATTCTTTTAGGCTCAGTGATACTACCTGAACACACAGAAAAATACCTGCAAGCAAGCTTACAATCCAACTGATGGTGCATTAAAATTAATAAAATAAGTAAAATACATAGTACGTATCAAGATGCTAAGGGCTATGGAGACAAATAAGGCACCAAAGGAACAGAGCAAAGAAGAGAAAGTACAGAAGTTGGGGAGAGGGATGCTAAATTTTAAATAGGGTGGTCGGGGAAGGTCTTACTTTGCAAGTAATATTTTTTTTTGAGCCAAGACCCAAATAAGAGGCTACATGGCAATCTAGGGAGAAAACATTTCAAGCAGAGGGATGAGCAAGCATAAATCTCTAGATGGGAACATGATAGTATGTCAGTAAAGTGGTTAAAGGAGCGAAAGAAAGCCAGAGTGGTTGTTGAGACACACAAAGGGGGAACACAGAGTGAGGTAGGGATGGCAAAGTAGTATAAGCCTTGAAGGTCATATAAAGAAATCCTTTTTTATCCTCAAAGCAACGAGTAGTCCTTGAAAAGTTGAAAGAGGAGGTTGATGATGTGATCTCAAGATCTACGTTCCAGAAAGATCACTCCAGTGGTAGTAAGGAGACATGACAGAGGTGTGTGGGTCAGGAAGGTAGGAAAAGGGCAGGAGGAAACATGGAAGTGGTCCAGGCTGCTGCGGTCATGCAGATGTCAAACGATGGCACCTTGGATGAAGGTGTTGGCATGACAGATGGACAGAAGCAGAAGAGTTCAAAAGACATTTAAGATGTAAAAGTAACAAGTCATGGTAAAGCATCAGATACGGAGGGTTGTGTGGGGGAGAGAGGTGAGCTCGGTGCTGCCTATCAAAGACAGCTACCATTGGGAAAGGATTGTGTTCAGCTTCAGTTGTGCTGAGGTTTTTTTTCAGATACCCAGGAAAGGATGCCAGGTAAACTGTTATTTGCTTTGGAACTTAGAGAACAGGCCTGCATCAGATACACAAATCTGCGACTCACTTAGCAACCATCCTTCCTGCGGTAAAACACACACACACACACACACACCACATGGAGGGTGGGGCACAGATGAAATTGTATGGAATGGGCAGAAAGAGTGGTATAGGACCAAGCTTTGCTTGAATAGCTTCCAATTTGGTAACAGATAGAGAAGAAGAGCTTGAAAAGGAAGGGGGGCGGGTGGCATATATGCATAAAGCCCTGAAATACATGTAAGTGAAATCTAAAAATGCATGACCTCATTCTAGAACGAACCATAATTAATGTCCCAATTATCAACCCAAGCATGGGTAGCTACAAAACTACTACTACTATAAGGTTATATCCACTGACAAGTTCAAATATTACTGTTTGGGTTCTCCTCATTGAGGTATAGACCAGATCTCAGTATCTCAGAAAATTATCTCTTTTCTTCACTTCTACAAATTTCATCATAATTCTTGGTTGATTTTCTTTTTTTTTCCCAGACATTTCCATATATCTGTTCTGATCCTAACTAGCCATTCTTTTGTTTTGTAGAAATACTATATTGCACACCTGAAACCAATATTACACTGTATGCTAACTAACTGGAATTTAAATAAAAACTTAAAAACCACACCCTCACTCCAAATGTCTTCCATTCTAGCATTTTGGTCATATCTAAGAAAAGGTAAGCTTAGATTTTGTCCTTTCCTTGCTCAAAAATATCACTCATTTTTCTCTTCTTACTTTTTCCAAGGGATCTTACAGACTTATTTTCCTTTAAATATTCTACTGACAAATTCTCCCTTGTACTTTCACCCAGCTTTAAAAAACAAGACAGCTCAAGAAGCAGCAAGTATAAAATTTTAAGCTAAGATGGACTAGAGCCTTGTGGAACATAAATTGCATATCAACCAGAAAAGAAAGAAAAGAACAATTCACTAGTAGATTTTCTTCACTGAATGGCCTGAAATAATTTTTTGCCATGCAATGGTTCCTTATGCTCTGATTTACAATTTATGGTTATGCCAACCGTCCCACAAGGGAGCCCTGGAATATAGACTTCCTTTCTACTTAACAGAAATGTTTATTACTCTTTTTCAATAGTTGGGCTGCTTCTTGTCCCTCATCATCTATGACAGCATATTGGCTGCTTATTCACCCTGGGATAAAGCGTCCTCAAATCCCTTTGCCTGTTATGTGGAAACCTTAGTTTTATAGAAGCATAATTCTTTGAAGGAAAACAAAATGTACAGTGAACCAAATTCTCTGGAGATTAAACCTAAGATTGACTTTGAAATAGTAATATGTTACTTGTCCCTAAATGCCTTGAGAGCACTAAGTATAGGGTGCTTTATTGTTCTATGAAATCTTCAAGTCCAATAATTAGAATATTGATATAGTTGACCAAGATGGCCTTTTCTTAATGTCCCCTTCAGCTTGACTAAGCTTTTGACAGGTTTCTTCCTACCTATAGTCCCCTGACCTCCCTTCTTAGAACATTTACTTTAGAAAACTTGGAATTGCAAATTCTTTCTCTGATCCTTTGAGGTATAAATCTTTTATAATCAAGAAATGTCTTTCTCAAGGACCTGGAAATCATTGCTTTGAAACGTAATCATTAAGAATGATAGGACCTCTACCTACCAGTTTCTGTGGGAGGGTGGGAATATAACTTCTATAAATGCCAATCAGCAAACACAAGATGCCCAATTCATTGACTGAACCCCCTCCCTGCAGTGTCTTTCAATACCTTTCCACCTCCCATCTTTGTTCTGGGGGAATGGAGTTCATTCTTTTTCTTTTATTATAGTGATCTCGCTCTTCTATTGCAATAGTCTTGAATAAAATTGTCCTCATCTGTTTAACTGGTCTGGCACAATTTCTCTTTCTATGAAAACTATGCATACATTTGGCTTGAATGGACAGAGATTCAACCCTGACTTGTAATGTAGCTTTCATTCACTCGGTTAAGTAGCCAAAATACAAAATTACATGAGAATATGATGCTCAACATTTCTTGAATGAATTCATTGGTTTCTCACCATCTCAGTATAGTTTGAAATTAAAAGAAATAGCATGACCTTAGTCCATACTGTTTTTCCAAATATAGTTTCCAACCCATGTCTTTTCTTTAAGCTCTTGTGTCTAAATTCTTGCCACATCCACGATCTAGTATTAAAAATCATTCAATATCATTTTCTCATAGATACCTTGATTATAGAACTCTATAAGTTATCATTTCAATTAAAAATTAAGTCATTTTAACCTCATGTGGTTTGTCTCTAAAATTATGCTGAGTGAAATAAGTCAATCGGAAAAGGACAAACAGTGTATGTTCTCATTCATTTGGGGAATATAAATAATAGTGAAAGGGAATATAAAGGAAGGTAAAAGAAATGTTGGGAAATATCAGGAAGGGAGACAGAACATAAAGACTCCTAACTCTGGGAAATGAACTAGGGGTGGTGGAAGGGGAGGAGGGCGGGTGTTGGAGGGGAATGGGTGACGGGCACTGAGGCGGACACTTGACGGGGTGAGCACTGGGTGTTTTTCTGTATGTTGGTAAACTGAACACCAATAAAATTAATTTAAAAAAAATAAAATAAAATGGCTGTATCTATTAAAAACAGATAAAAAATGTTATGAAAAAGTTTAACAAATAAAAAAGAAAGCACAACATGTTGAGGAAAAGGACACATTTTAGCTTACTCTTAAATACAAGTAGAGTGATCAAATACTTCAAAAATGTAACATAATAGTAATTCCACTTAGGGCAATGGACAATATTTTCAACTTCATTGAGACATAATTGACATAAAATTGTAAGTTATGTGACCTGTACATCAGGATTTGATATATGTGTACATTGAGATGAGGCATGTGTTATTCATCCCTCTATATAAGTAACACATGTGTCATCTCACATATTTATCTTTGTGTTGTGCTTGTGAACATTTAAGTTATACTCTCTAAAAATTTTCAATTACATAATACTGTGTTACCAACTATTAGTCACCATGTTATACATTGGATCCTCAACCTTATTCATCTTATAACTGAAAGTTTGTACTTTTTACCAACCTCTCCCTCTCTCTCTCCTCAACCCTTCTACCCCCTGGCAACCACTTTTCTACTGTTTCTATGAATTTGACTTTTTATTCACTTTCCATGTATAAGTGACATACTGTCATATTAGTCTTTGTCTGGCTTATTTCACTTAGCATGATACCCTCAAGTTTCATCCATGCTGTTGTATTATTCACAATAGCCAAAATATGGAACCAATAGCTAATTTATTAATCATACAAGTTATTTACTTTAAGAAAAAGTAAAGTGTTATGATAAACTCATGGCCTTTAATACTCATTATGTTTTAATCAAAATCAGGGTTTTTTGAGACTCACACTGTCCCATCTTTAGTCAATGACAGTACATGTGAAGTTTTTATATCACCTTATTAGTTTTTTATAGCTTATTTTCTAGCACAACATGATCTCCTAGGCTCCTCTCACACATTTTCTGAACTACACTTAAAATCACCCATGTTTTCAAGGAGTCCTCCTTTCTTTTGGTGGGAAATTGTTACAGACTGATACTTAGAAGAGTTCACTGTTACTATATTGTCATTGCCTATAGGACTTTTCAATTGATAGAGCTGCGGAATACATAAAGTTCTTAAAGGAAAATTTGCTATATCCCATTAACTGTAAAATTGTAGGGCTTTTCCTTAGCTACTTTGCTTTTAATCCCTGCATCATTTTACTTTATGCTGAAAATCTTGGTTACCAACAAATAATATAAGTTACAAAAGGTAACATTTATTTACTTTCTTCTACAATATTCAAATCATGCTTCTAATTTTAAGGACAAGTTCAATACTCACCCTTCAGGAAAAGAGAATTCCTAGGGAAAAAAATAACTATGATTCCATTTTGGTTAATAATTTATCTACAGAACTTGCACTTCCAGCTATGATGTAATGATTGGTGGTGGACCTATCCTGTACCATAAATAATTATAAAACTAGACAATATCCAGTCTTGGTTTTACTGAACTAAGCATCAAGATTGGAGTTAGGGCTGCTGACATGGCTGCTAATTTCAAGGCTGATGGTGATTCAGAAATCTGTGTGTGGGTTCCTTGGCTGGGCTACAAAGGCAAAGGACAAGACCTAGAGCTGCCAGGCTCAAAGATGATACCAGAGGTCTCATCATGATATTCCAGCTTGGCCGAAGAAAATTTCCTTGGAAGGCCATCAATCAAGTGAGACCTCCAAAAACCCAAATCTTAAGAGTAGGGACTGTACATAGAATAAGAGCACACTTTAGGAGTAAAAATAAAACTGAAATAAATGCCCAAAGAAAAACAAGGGAATCAAAGGGATCCACCTGCAAGCCAGAACAAAGCTCTGTACTCTCTTTTCAAAAAAGTTAATTCAATCCAGACTCTTTAATTTTGTACCATCCATAGAATTCAACATAAAACAATTTACCTAAGTATTTCTAATTGTTATAACTTGCGTTTTTAAAAAAACAGTCTACCTCTTATATATCCCTATGGATTGTATAATAACACTTTAAACAAAACTTTCCTTTGAGCAAGCATAACCTTTAAACATTTTCAAAAAAATAAAGAAATAAACATTTTCAAAGACATATTCTTTGTTACTTGTTTCTATTGTTGAAAAGGATAAGAGGAGTGGAGTTATATATAATATTAGTATGCTTTCTTGTATTTTTGTTTTGACATCCAAAGAAATTATACTATATTATACTAACTTTATATATGACAATCTGTTTTGATGATGTACAGAGTTTTGATTTTTTTGACTGAGATTTATTATTAGTAATAATTAGACAAAGAAGAATACAAGTTTCTTTTCTCTAATTTACAAAGATTTCTCAAGTGTTCTTGAATAGCCCATATATGGATAGCATAAAATATGTATCCCCTAAGACTGCAGAAAAGGGCAGAGAGGCTTAATATATTATGTACTTAACAGGAAGAAAAGGAAAATATCAATCACTCACAATCAGCAATTTTGCTCAAGTTAAGCTGTGGATTTATAAATGATCATATATATTAATAGAATGGGAAAATACACAATTGATTTTCTTATTGTAGACAAAGAAAAAATAATTGTTGATATTCAGCACCCATCTGGGTGGTTACTTTCGACTGGTTTTAAAATGAAGATATATCACCTGAAATTTGAAATTTTGTGACAATAGTGCTAAGTTTTTGACATTAAACATATGTGCATTGTCAATTCAAAAATTACAAGGACTTGTTGGACATCAGAATTAAACAGTAAAATGGAGGAGTTAGCAAATTAAGACAAATTTCAATGGTGAAGAAAGGAGAAACTGCTAAAGAAGAAGTACATAGGTGTCTGGAAGCAATGATAGGTCTGAAAACAATGGTCAGCCCAGGTAATGGTGATTACGAGGATGTTTTCCATGATGGAGGCCAGGTGTGCCAGCAGATGCATCAAGAAGAGAACCTTCCTAAGGTGCTAGACAGCAAAAAACCCCTTAAGGGTGAATTCCTCAACTTCTGTCCTGTTTCTTGTATCCCCCATCACTGACTTTTCTATTTCTTCAATCAACTCTCTGAGCTATTTTATAGACTACCATGACTGAAGAGTGAAGAATTTTCTTTTATTAAATGTATAAAACGGTTGTAGGCAAATGGGTGAAGGGGAACACAGAGTGCAGGCTTCCAGTTATGGAATGAATAAGTCAGGGGGATGAAAGGCACAGCACAGGGAATATAGCCAACAAGTTTGTAATAGTATATGGTGACAGATGGTAGCTACATTGGTAGTGAATATAGCATAATACGTAAAATTGTTGAATCACTATATTATATACCTGAGCCTAATGGAACCTTATGTGTCAACTATACTTCAATTTTAAAAATTGCTTTTCAAATGCAAAAATTAAAAAAAAAAACAGTGAAAAAAATATTGGCTTCTAAGTGCACACACTCTCTTAGGGATTATCTGTTAAGTACTCCCGGAATATCATATGGTCTTAAGTCCTTGAAAACTAAAAATAAAGCAAGTTTGTAATAATTGCTTCAAACCACTACCATAAAATTCTCAGCCTAGGAAAGATTTTAAAGACATAGTATTATTATTTTTTTTATCAAAATGAAAAGATATTTCTTGCATGTGGTTTTCAATTATTTAGGCAATAATGAGTTATGGAAAAAAACACGGGATCTAGTCAGTCATATTTCCATCCTAAATTTTGACCTTTGTCACGTTGCAGGGTGTCATTTATACAAATGAGAGAGCTTAATCACTCTGTTTCTTAGTTTTACTTACCTATGAAATAATCACACTGATGCCTTTATTTTAGGAGTACTGTGAGGTTAAAATGTGATAACATAAGTAAAATTTCTCGAGAGTGCCTGGAATGTAGTACATATTCTCTAAGTGTTGGCATCCTTTCTGTTCTTTTTCATTCCTCTCTCATGAAATAAGAAAACTTCAGAAAATCAGACTTTTTTCAGAATTTTCAGAGGACAGAACTTGAGAGAGATAGATCTTATTACAAATCTTTTCATTCTGTCACCGTAGTAAACCTCAATCTACTACACGATAGTCATATTCTCTGACTTACCTCCCATTATAAGAAATGAACAACTTGCATTTCTACCAATGCCACTTGTGCCCTGCATCCATATGCTTTTTCAGAGTCTAGAATTTTTCTTCCCAAATATCCCTTTCTCTCCTTCTCCTGTCTCCCTTGTCTCATGGATTATCTTTCTTAACATATAATCGTGCTGTGGTTTTCTTCCTGTCTTAAGAAACAAAAACAAATCTCTCTTGCTTCACATTCTCATTTGGTACCATTTTTTTTCCTGAAGCAGAACTAAAAATTTGCTATTCTTGCTATACTCTAACTCCAGAGTTTACCTAATTCAGGTATTTTTCATCTGACACCTTCAGATATCTATCCAGCATCCCATAAATTATTCATTTTTATTCCAATGTGGTTGTTTAAAAGATTTTCTAAAAGTAAACTAAATTTGTCTTCTCAATCCATACTAATTTCTCTTTCAAAAGATAATTCTATTTGAAAAGTTCTTGAAGCTTTGATGACAGTCATTATGTTTACTTTTATCAGTTTCTTCTCTAGGCTAAACAGCTTTACTTCTTTCCAAACATTTTTCATACAAAATATAGTCTCCAAAATTGTTCTTATACTAACATTACTTTTCTGCAACTGTTCAGTGACATTTGTCAAGGCCTCTAACCATTTATACTTTAGCTAAATCGACTTAAGAAATAATATATTTTAATTCAATTAAAAATTAAGCATTTTATGATCACCTCTTAAAATAAGAATAAATCACATAGAATCATCATTTTTAAAAATGCTAGGCTAAGCCTAAAGTAGGAAAAAAATCCACTTAAAATTTTTATGGGTAGAATTCATCTTGTCTATGCTCCCCCAAACTAATTTTGAAGTATGTAAGGAAAATCAGATAAGCACTGAAGAATTCATGTTCTAGATTTTTCAAAGAAAGGAAAACAGGGGAGCCTGGCTGGCTTATTTGGGTGTGACTCAAATCTCAGGGTCATGAGTTCAAAGCATGTGACTCTTAATCTCAGGGTCATGAGTTCGAGCCTCATATTGGGTGTATAGATTACTTAAATAACTAAAACTTTAAAAAAAGAAAGGAAGGAAAACCGAAATATGAAATCAATAAAATGGTTCTACATTCATCAGATAACTTTCATATAAAATTTTATTCAAATGTTGGTCAGAACCTGTCATAAAATACACATGATTAATCTTTTTTAAAAAAATAGTTTATCTTGAACTAAATGAAGTAATGGGATAAGAAGACAACTAAAGGTTGTTCATAGTGTCCATCAGAACTGATTCTGTGGGATGAATCAGTCCAATTGCCAGTTGACCAATGGGTCAAAGACAGTAGACACAGAAAGGTTTCTGGGAGGTGTTAGGAATTCAATTAGTCCTAATTACTTTGAAATAATAAATACATCTTTTCTAGCCAATAACATCAGATAGCTTTTGTACTTCCAGGTGATCTAAGAATTTGATGAAAGAGATGAACTATTTTTTTAAATTCCCTTTGCATCTCATTTAATCTTTCTATTCAAAATACAGTTGACTCAACATGGGTTGTTGAACGGTGCAGGCTTACTTAGATACAGCTTTTTAAATAAATGCAATACAGTAATGTAAATATATATTCCTTATGCTTTTCTTAATAACATTTTCTTTTCTCTAGCTTATTCTAATGTAAAAATAAAATATGTAATGCATATAAAATACAAAATATGTGTTAATTGTCTATGTTATTGGTTAAAGCCTCCAGTCAACAGTAGTCTATTATCATGGAGTTTTGGGGGAAACAAATTCATATGTAATTTTTTTAACTGTGTAGGCAGTCATCATCCCAAACCCCCACATTGTTCAAGGGTCAACTGTATGATTGTATAGTGGTAACTTTTATGACTTCCATAGCAAAATATAAAAAGTTTACAGAAGATTTGAAATCATACTTACTTTTACTTTCTGAATCAGATCCCTAGTTTCATGTATGTATATATTAAATATATATTACATATATACATACATATATATTTTGTAAAAGAGAATGCAAAAAATAAGCCAGCTTATTTAAAAAGGACGAAATAACCTTTATTTAAAATATAAATCCTACCCTAGGTTTAGTGTAAAATGAAATGATAATCACATATAATTCATTTCAATTAAAAAAATATCAAATGCTTAGTTTTTTGTTTTTGTTTTTTTTTTCATTTGTTTTTATTGAGGTTTGATTTGCCAACATATAGTATAAAATCCAGTGCTCATCCCCTCAAGTGCCCTCCTAATTGCCTGTCACTCAGTTACCCCATCCCCCCACCCATCTCCCCTTCCAAAAATACTCTGTTCCTTTCCCAGAGTTAAGAGGCTCTCATGGTTTGTTTCCCTCTTTGATTTTTCCCACTCAGTTCCCCTCCTTTCCCTTATAATAACTTTCACTTTCTTATATTCCCTGTATGAGTGAAACCATATAATGTTTGTCCTCTGATTGACTTCCTTTATTCAGCATAATACCCTCCAGTTCCATCCACATCGAAGCAAACGGTGGGTATTTGTCCTTTCTGATGGCTGAATAATATTCCATTGTTTACATAGACCACATCTTCTTTATCCATTCATGTGTCGAAGGACATTGTAGCTCCTTCCACAGTTTGGCTATTGTGGACATCGCTGCTATGAACATTGGGGTAAATGCTTAGCTTTTAATTCAAATTAAAATTACTAACTATTTCTTAAGTAGGGTTAGCTAAAATACATACATATGACTAGCATATAGTTTTAAATTATATCATCTAGGAGATATTCCAAAAAAAAAGATATTGTTCAACTGTATTGAGAATCCCATTAGTTATATAGACAAGATTGTTGACAGATTAATATTAGTTTTCTTCTGTTTCTCTTGCTTCATTTATAGTCCTATGTTTGCCTTTGGTGTTCTGAATTTTCATTCTCATGAGTCTGTAAATGTGTTGCTTTTTGTTTTCCCTAATTATGTTGAGTTTTTGAAATCTGAGCTAGTCTTTTATCCATTCAGTAAAATTTTTAGCAAATATCATGGAGATTACATTCGTTTCTTACCCTGGGAATTTCCTTTGCAATTTAGTGGCCCAGACTTGAAGAAGCCAGTGATTTAACAGCTTGTACTTGCAAAGCAATGTAAGCTGTCTCCTGCAAACTACTGAATAGACTTTTAAGTGGATAGTGTTTCTCTCTATATATTTAAGCTAATCATTATACTCTCTTTTTGACTTTTGATTTTAAGAATAAAAGTCTACTGGTAAAAAAGTGACCACTCATCTGTACCTGTTCTGACTTTTTCCTTTGGCCAATTTTAAGATCTGTTTCTGGTGCTCTCCATTTTTACTATAATGTGCCAAGGGGGCTTTATTTTTTGTTTATTTTCCTCAGGAACCCCTTGTGTTTCTTGAACCTGAGGATTTATGTTTTTTTCAATACTAGAAAATTTTAAGCCTTTATATCTTCAAATACTACTGCTTCTCATTTCATTTAGTTTCTATTTAGGTGATTCCTATTTGATACTGAATTTTCCCTCTATATTAATTTCTCAAATTCTTTCTCTTTAGTTCTCATGGCTGCATTTTAGGCAATTTCCTTCAATCTATTTTTCATTTTACTAATTCTATCTTATGTTGTGACTAAGTGGAGATTGAACTTGTTTCCGGCTAATGTCTATCACTCCCGCGCAACCCAAGGCTGTAGCTATTTTCCTTACATGACATGTGAAACGCCCATTTCCAGTGGAAGGTTAGTTACCCAGACTTTGTTAACCAATCAGCATGTTCTGTCTTTTTCACTCATAGTAATTGGTTTAGGGTTAGTATTATCACCTAAGTCTAAGAAATAAAAAATCAGAATGCTTCATGTGCATTTTTTTCTTTTTTTGCATTGGGTTTTCTAGAATGAGTCTTATGAAGTCCTGAGCAGTGAAGAAGATAAATGGTAAAAATGCTAATAATCCAAACAAAAGCAGAAGTGAAACATAAAGAATGGGAATCCAAGAATTTATCATTTTATTTGGACCTCTGAGTTCAGCAGCACCTGAAGTTAGCATTGCTCCCAAATTTTCATTTTATATGTGCTAGAGACTGCTTGGATTGGATTTCTGCATCTTGAATATGAGTCATCTCTAGTAAAATAGCATAATAGTTATCCCCAGTCTTCTTTCATCTTTCTCTGCATGGCAAGTGGTAGTAAGTATAAATTTGAATGCAAAAGAGAAATAATTTATTCCATGGTGAACACTGTGATGCCTAGCTCAGACACTCCTTCTGGACTGAAGGATTAATTGACCTGCTACTAGGCATTCTGTTTATAGACAGTCCTCAGCTTTCAGCCTACATCAGTAGAAGTTCAACCAAAGGAACAGAACCAGTAGGAGATGGACGTGAAGAAATTTATTGAAAGGAATTGACTTACACAATTATAGGGACTGGCAAGGTAAGGCTGAAATCTGTAGGGCAGGCTAACAGGAAGGGCAGGCTGGACCTCTGGGCACCAGCTGAAGCTGCTGTTTACAGGTAGAATTTCTTCTTTCTCAAGAAAGTTCTTCACTTAAGCCTCTCAAATTATCAGGCCCAACAAGATTATCGAAGATAATCTCCCTTAATTAAAGTCAACTGAAATTACCTTCACAGCAAAATCTATATTAGTGTCTGATTGCATAAATAGGGACTATCACCTAGTCAAGCTGATACATAAAATACATCATCATGGAATGTTCTTTGAGAACATAGTCAAATAGTCTACTCACCCAAGGTCATGACTCTTCCCAGAGTACATGCATTTAATGACTGTCTAATACTCTTAAAGCCTGTTAAACTTGCTCCAACTTAAGAAAATTCTGTACAGTCATATCACCTTCTGAATCTCTTTCTGGATTGGCTGAAGTCTTTGTTGTGTCTGCATCACAATCCAACTTCTCCTTTTGGCCAGTCTGCTTTTTTGCCTTCCTTCCATGACTGTGAAACTACTCCTTAATGCACTTTACATGCAAATCTCTTCTCAGAATCTCCCTCAACCCACTCCAACATTCCCTTTAGTTGGAGGGATGCATGAACAATACTTCATATATTATCTTTTAAAACATATAAGGTAGAAAGACTATAACTCTCCAGGATATTAAAATCCTGAGAGTATATCCAAGTAGTTTACCACTTCATTTTAAATACATACAGCATCTGGAAAATAATGTGCCTGCACTCAATAAACGAATATACAGCATTACAGTTGGTTTTCACTGATAGTTAAAATCACTGTTCATTAACTTAAAATGAGAGATTGTTCTGATCAACATCTAAATTTATTAGAATTGTACTATTGTTCTATAAAACATAAAGCATGGTGTTTATCTCAGTTTCCAGTTTTTATTTAAATTCCAGTTAGTTAACACAGTGTAATATCAGTTTCAGGAGTAGAATTTAGTGATTCATCACTCACATACAACATCCAGGGCTCATGACAAAAAATGCTCTCCTTAATGCCCCTCATCCATTTAAACCATCCCCTCCAGCAACCCTCATTTCTTAAATTCCACACATGAGTGAAATCATATGGTATTTATCTTTCTCTGGGTGACTTATGAATATGTTGTCAAAGAAGAACTGATCCTTTTAATAACTGGAAAATTTAACCATTTCTTGGAGGAAAATCTAAATGAAATTAATAAACATTAAAATAGATTGAGATAAATATAGACAAAAAATTTAAAGAAGCTTATACATGGAATACTGTAGCTTAGATAATCAGTATAGTAGAAAATTACTAATATTTATCAAGTACTTATGAGTTGCCTGATATTTTTTTTTCACTCATAACATTCCCCAGTGTGATCAGCCATCACATAGTGGCAACTCAATAGGTGATTTCATATACAAATAAGCTAACTAAGATAAGCTAACAGAGACTTTAAGTTTTTGAGAAACCTCCACACTAGTTTCCACAGAGGCTGCACCAGTTTACATTTGCATCAACAGTGTAGAAAGGCTTCAAATTCTCTACAAACTTCCCAACACTTGTCTGTCTTTCTTTCTTTCCTTTTTTGATAATAGTCATCCTAATAGGTGTGAGATAATATTGTGATTTTGATTTGCATTTCCCTGATGATTAGTTATATTCAGCACTTTTTTTTTTCAAAGATTTTATTTATTCATGAGAGACATGGTGTTGGGGGGGGAGAGAAAGAGAGAGAGAGAGAGAGAGGCAGAGACACAGGCAGAGGGAGAAGCAGGCTCTATGCAGGGAGCCTGATGTAGGACTCGATCCTGGGTCTCCAGGATCACGCCCTGGGCCCTTTGGCTGCCCCTATTCAGCACCTTTTCACATACCTGTTGACCATTGTATGTTTGGAGAAATGTGTGTCTGGATGCAACTTCACCAAGAAAATTAAATCTCCTGGTATAATTTTTGCATCTATGTATTTATTTTATCTCTCTCTCTCAGAATACATCTAAAGGTTAATGGTTGTTATCCCTGGGTAATAGAATTATGGGTAACAGTTTCCTCTTTATGTGTGCCTATATTAAAAATATGATATGCAGTGAATACGTTTTATATTCTTTACACAAAACACCAAAGGATAGTAAATATTATGACTAGTTCAAAATTTTAATACACATGACATAAGATAGTTGGCCAACTGCTAAGAAAATCTAAGAAACAGGGGATCCCCGGGTGGCTCAGCGGTTGAGCACCTGCCTTGGGCCCAGGGCCTGATCCTGGAGACCCGGGATCAAGTCCCACGTCGGGCTCCCTGCATGGAACCTGCTTCTCCCTCTGCCTGTGTCTCTGCCTCTCTCTCTTTCTCTCTGTGTCTCTCGTGAATAAATAAATAAAAAGAAAATCTTAAAAGAAAAAGAAAATCTAAGAAACAGATAAATTTTAACCAGAAACTTAAATAGCAAAGTAATAACCTCATATAAAAATTAAATGCTAACTGATTAGAAAAAAATCCAGTGATGATCTAAGCAAACTTTACATAAGTCTTGTGTGAGACACTGAATATGTCACACAGTACCTTGTGGAAAATTAATTTGACTGTCAAAAAAGCTCTTTATTGAGAGAAAGCAAAGGAGGCTCCAATACAATTTTACAGCAATATTGATAGGTGGTGTTAAGTGACTCTGTAGAAGTAAACCACACATGTAAAACTGATAAAATAATGTGCTTTAGAAAATCAGTAATGATTTTCTCAATCCATTTATACTCAATTACCTTTTAAAGATGTCTCATTAAAGAATGTAGAAATAAATGCCATGAATAATGTATGTGTTCAAGTATTATAAGAATAAATTTTGAGGATTCCTTTTACTGACCTTTGTAATATTCCAATAAATGCCGGGCAAAACCAATATTACCCATTATTTATGATTCTACACAACCTAGCATATCTCAAAATTACATAGTAAAAATGATAAAATTGTGTTAAAAATGCTATATAACTCTTATGAGACCCAGAACAAAAAAGAAAATCCTTACAATTTAAACAAGCTTAAATTTATGGAAATAAAAAAAAAATTACCAGGCTACATTTTGGATAATGCAAGACGATCAAATTCTATACTCTGCCCGTAGAAGACAACCTGTGAATTTTGAACATAATATCTACCCAGAAAATACCTATGAAGATGTGAGAAATTCCCAATGGATGAAAATTATATACAAACAAATGTCATAAAAGAAAAGAGATACTAGTGATCTCAAAAATTTATTTCCGAACTTGGTAAAAATGCAAATAAAAAACCGGGTTACTATTCTATAAGATTTACATTTCTTTAACTTCCTCCCTATCTCCACCCTGATAGCCCCAGCCTTTCTCTTGATCTATACAGAAGTGTTTGTGAATTGGGGAAAGCAGAAATTTTATATGTAAATAATTTGACTTTAACCTCTCTAACCTATATTTCAAAAATATTTTGCTATCCAAGAAATGCTATATTAGAAAGAACCCAGAGTGTAGGTCAGACACAGGCTGGTAAATTCACTTCTCTACCTGCTAGTTATAAGAAATGGAATAATTTTCAATTTTTTCATCTGCAAGACTGAATTAATAATAGCTACTTTTAAGAGTTGAAATGAAGATATGTATCCATCCATGTCTATCTTTAGATCTTTCTCTCTCTGTGTCTCTCTCTCTGTCTCCATCTGTCTGTTTGTATGCAAACACTATATCAGGCTCAATCTATATATTTTGATAATTTGTAGATAGCGGTTGAAACATAGTAGACACTCAACATCAGTCATCTAATCCTCTCCCATGTTGTCATTCCATAGAGTCATTTATTTAAGCCATTTTCCTGTTTTAAACCCAGATAAAATGCTTCATTTTCCACTTGATTTTTGCTGCCATTCCCACATCATAGCAATTTGGGCTCACTTGCCAATTAACTTTCACTTTTTAACACTATTTGCTATTTGTTCTGCTGGGTATATAAATAACTGTTCTCTGAACTCCCTTCCAAGCATCTTGAAAAAAAAAGCATTATGCATTTCTAAATGCGTATACCTTAGTCTAATACGGGACTTGGATATTTAATAATTAAGACCTAATACAAAGGAAATGTTATTCATTTGTGCCAAAGAATCTATATAGAGCTTGAACCAAGATCTATACGGTTTTCTGACCAAAGTTGTGTCTTCCTATATTTACTTTCTCACCCGACCCACTATTTATTCAAATGAAATTAGTTAACATTTATTGAGCTTCTGTGGTGAGCCACACCCTTTGCATTTACCATCTTAATCATCACAGTAATTCTATGAGCAATAAATTATTAATCCTGCTTTGCAGATAAGTAAATCAAAACTCACAGAGGTTAACAAAACTTCAGGGGCTCATGGAACTAAAACCTGAATTAGACCCACATCTGCCTGACTTCAAAATCCAGGTTCTTCCCAGAAAACTACAATATTCACTGATACCTAGGTAATCCAAGTCTGTTTTTCCTCCAAGTCTCTCATCTCTGAGATTTGCACAGATTTCTTACTTTTACAATTGTGCAGTTCTGGATCAAATACACATAAGCGCACACACACACTCTCACACACTCACATACATTCTTCAAAAGATAACCATTTGATCTCAAAAATGATAAAGTAATTTATCATTTAGGAAAAATATTGACCTAAAGATCCCCAAAGTTTACATGGAATTAGTACTATAATACTACTGCAAATTATTTGTACCATAGTGTAGATTCTTGTTTGAACTAGTGTCTCCTTGGTCTTGCTGAAAATAAGAAACTAGTTAACTACTGAGCCTCATCCTTCTTCAACACTAAACAAGTAACAGAAATTTCTAGTCAGAACTGAAATGATCATACTGGTTCAAAAATCTTAGTTTCTGACATACTGTCAAGTGAATGTGTTTGTGTGCAGGGGAGAGTTAATAAACTCCTGGCAACCATTGATCTTCCTACTATTTCCACATAGTTTTGCCTCTTCCAGAATGTCATATAATTGGAATTATAAAATATATAACATTTAAAAAATATGTAACTTTTTTTTTTAAATTTTTATTTATTTATGATAGTCACAGAGAGAGAAAGAGAGAGAGGCAGAGACACAGGCAAAGGGAGAAGCAGGCTCCATGCACTGGGAGCCCGATGTGGGATTCGATCCCGGGTCTCCAGGATCGCGCCCTGGGCCAAAGGCAGGCGCCAAACTGCTGCGCCACCCAGGGATCCCAATATGTAACATTTTTAAATTGACTTCTTTCACTTAAGAAAATACATCTGAAGTTTTTCCATGTCTTTTCCTGGCTTCATAGCTTACTTATAAAATTATATAATAATATTCCATTGTATGGATGTAGCACAGTTTATTTATCCATTCACTTATTGAAGGACATCTTGGTTGTTTCCACTTTGATAATTATTATAAAACTGCCAAAAACATTCATGTCCTAAATTTTGTGTAGATATAAGTGTTCAACTCCCTTTGTTAAATAGATAAAAGTAGGATTGCTGGATCACATGGTAAGACTATATTTACCTTTGTAAAAAGCCATCAAACTGTCTTCCAAAATGGCTGTACCATTTTGCATTCCCACCAGCCGTGAGTGAGAGTTCTTGTTGCTCCACATCATCACCAGTATTTGGAATTAACAGTAGTTTGGATTTTAGCCATTTTGGTAGATGCAGTAAGATGCAGTCTTTGTTGTCATATACATCAACCTTGCTTACTCAAAGTGTTTCTCAATGTTATCTTCACTGTTTAAGTTCTAAAAATAGTTGTCTCTGCTAACAGTTTAGGTCCTTGAGTTTCTGGCATATCTGGTCTTATTATTGTTTGTACATTCAGGAAATTCTTTTTTGAGCTCATCTTTCTCTGAAATTCCTGGGCAAGCAACATCAACAGATACATTGCCATTCTATGTCCCAACTTTTCCCCTAAAACTAAGAGATCATGCGTACATGATCTGTCCCCCAAAGTTAGCTCAGGAGACAGATTTACCAAATATTTTGCTACAGCATAACATAGACTTATCATATAACATGGATTGCCTTCTACCCAGCCACCTGTTCCTAAGCTAACATCATATACTACTTTTTAATTTTCTTTTTTTAAAGATCTTATTTATTTATTCATGAGAGACACAGAGAGGGAGAGGCAGAGACACAGACAATGGAGAAGCAGGCTCCATGCAGGGAGCCCTATGTGGGACTTGATCCCAGGACTCCAGGATCACATGAAGTCTGAGCTGAAGGCAGGCGCTTAACCGCTAAGCCACCCAGGCATCCCGCTTTTTAATTTTTGTAAGAGACTCTTCCTTCTGATTGTCAGCTCCTGTATTAGTGAAAATAAGCTAGTTTATTTTTTACAAAGGCCTAAATCAGAATGTTTTAAAGCAAAATTTTATTTTTCACTCATTAAATATTATTTTTTAATTGCAAGCTTCTTTATCTCATTTTTTTCTCTAAGAAAAAGGCAAATGTATTAATCAATGTTTTCCACAGAAGCAAAACCAATATGACAGATTGCTAGATAGATAGACAGACAAACAGATAGGTAGATAGGTAGATAGATAGATAGATAGATAGATAGATAGATAGATAGATAGATGATAGAAGAGTTGGCTCCTTGGCTCATGCTGTTTTGTAGGCCAAGAAGGCTCATAATCTGCTGTCCACAACCTGGAGAACCAGGAAAGCCAATATTATAATTCAGTTTAAATCTAAAAAGCTGAGAACAAGTGCAGTCAAGAGTGTAACTCTCAGTCTGAAGCCACAAACCTGATAATGTGGAGCTCAGATATCTGCAGGTAGAAGAATTCACCCTTCCTCTGTCTTTTTGTTTTATTCAGTCATCAACAGAATGGATGATGCCTGACAACATGGGTAAAGGCAGATCTTTACTCAGTGTCACTGATTCAAATGCTAATCTCTTCTAGAAACACTTTAACAGACACACTGAAAAATAATGTTTTATAAGCTCTTTGGACATTCCTTAGCACAGTCAAGTTGACACAAAATTAACCATCATAATAAATTATTGGTGACAGGTGCCCTACAAAAACTATGTTACCTAGGCTAACTTTAGTTTGGGCTCTACGCATGGAGGTCAACTGCAATTAAAGTACAAAATTACAGTTATTTTTATCTACTTCCTTATATCCTAAAGTATCTCCAACCCTTTGTAATCTGAAAAGAGATTTCTAAGGATTGTCCTTCCTTCCTTCCTTCCTTCCCTCCTTTCGTTCTTTCTTTCTCTCTCTCTCTTTTATTCATCAGAAAGGACCTATCAAATACAAACAGTGTCTCATGATGGTTTAGAAACAACAAGAGATAAAACCAGACAATATGAAAAAAGTTCAGGACAGGGTAACATATTAAAGATAAAATAAAACAAAGCCGATTTGAGAGAGTTGCTTCTGCCTGTCTTAAATTAATTTTCCAAGAGTATTAGGGAATAGGAATTGTCCTCTGCAAATAGCAAACAACTAACAATTTTAAAACATGTGTAAACATCTTTTTCTTTAAAAAAACAAGGTTTTGATCAAACTGCCACATTTTAATAGTTGCAATGTAATAAAGCATAACCAAGTTTAGTTTTCAAACCCAAGATACATTGCTTTAATAGCCATGCTTAGTTTAAAACTAGCAGCTGTTAGATCCATGATAACTTACTTTAATAATGCTTGTTGTTCCAAAATAAGAAAATTGTATCAAACTGCTTCAATTAACTCACTTGGAAATGAAAATTAGAAGTAAATATTTAAACATATTCCCAATTATAATTCCTTATTCACATAGGACACTATTCTGAGAATTTAAAAGAACATTAAGTATCTATTATCTAATTTTCTTTTTTTCTGTGTCGTGTATGAAACAGCATCTGTATTTTTCCCTTCCTTGCAGAACGATGAGGATAAAATAAAAAATTAAATAAAAAATATTTTATTTTGATAAGATAAAAAAGTCTTCCTCTTCCCTAACATTTATCCTTTCTCTTGTACTCTGGATTCAGGTCTCTCCCAGCTTGCATAATTATCTATCCATTCATACACTTTCCTTTCAAAGATTCGACAATATTGCACTGAGATCCTACCATGTACTGAGCACCATGCTAGGCATCAAAGATACAGTGATCTTGGAAAATATGCTTGAGAGAACAGGAGAAACCTGACATTCAGTAAACCTGGCAATCAGCTCCTATTCTCTCTCCATCCAGCTCCTATTCTAAACTGGAACAAATCAAAGCTTTTATTTTATGAGAGGAAGGGAATGTAGGGGAGGGGTTGGAGTCATATGGGAAAATATTTTTCTTTTCTGCAGGTAGTGGAAGACATTTTTATCAGTATTTTTCAGTCCCAATTTCCCAAAGGCAAAATAACTAGGAATATTCCTGGAATTTCAAGTGCTGTCCTGGAAGTCATAGCCAGCTTTAGGTCCTACAATCATCTTCATGTATATTTTAACCAGAGCAGAGAGCAGCTATCAGGTGATGCCAAACAGCAGCCAGGATGAATTGGATTTGGATTTTGCAGACAGGCCCCGGGAACTCAGGATGGATAGCTGTGTAGACACAGACTTCATTTCATTAATTTTGCAATAGTGGCCCCTCATAGTAGGTATTTAATTTGGGGATCTTATTTACAATGTTATGGTGGGGTAACTTACCAGAGAGAGACAGCTTTTTCCATTGTGACATAAAGAAGGATAGTGAGATAAACACCATTGTTGATTGTTTTCAGCTTTGGTGGCATGGAATTGAGAGATTTTCTACCTATTGACTTCTATATCCTCTGTGATTTAGGAAGCAAGCTTATCTGATGAGAATGAGGAAGCAAATATAACTATTAAAAGATACTCAAGTCTTTAACAACTTAAAGAACAAAGCAAAAATCTCCCCAGTCCCTATGCTTCCACCAGCAACCCTCCCCCTAACTTCCTTTCCTTCTGCTGCTGAGACCCTTTAAACTCTCCTACTTCTGATATGTCCATGGCTGTATTTTTATTTAATTGGCTTTACTTGTTTGCTTCAACTCAGAGTGCCATATGGGGTTTCCACATCTCTCATTTCTGAAGTTTAGTTTCTTAGAAACAAGAATCTGATGAGCCAGGTTGGCTCAATTGGACCCATCTGAAACATCTGACTGTAGCCAAGAGTCACAGCCATGCAATCCCAGTGGCCATTCCTTCATAGAGAGATTTTTTTTGGAAAAAGGGAAAATTGTAATAGATAGCCAAATAGCATGTATCTATGACACACAAAAGCTGGCCCATGGCCTCTGTGTCCCTGGTAGTCTTCATTTTCAGAAGGTATCCCTAATGGGCTTTTTTTCCCTACACCTTAAAAACTCAGTGTTTGTCAAGATTTTCTTCACAGTCTTCTTCCCTTCTGATTCTAGCACCCAATTTTGGGTGATTTTATTCTTTTCCAAGGATACAATTAACAGTTAAGGGGTGGTGACCCTGAACCTCTTTTTACAGATTTCACTCTAACCTCCCACTCTAACCTCTTACACACCTCACTCCTAAGTGTCAGGCTAATAAACCACCAGCAAGAACAGAATTGAGCATCAGAAAGAGAAAAATTCTTGATGACATCAAAAGTGTCAAACCCCTGGACTGAGCTGGACTAAAATTACATCAATTTCTTGGATATTTTACAGTAAGAATTCTTCTTCAGTAAGCCAGATTGGGCTAGGTTTCTGTACATCTGAAAGCATATTTGACTGATCCAGGGATTTTTCTCTTAGGCTGGTTTCTTCCTCAGTGCTTCCTCTTGCCATTTGTTCACAGTTCTCTTCTTGGTCACTTCTTTCCTTTTCTCCTAAAGTCAGGTTAATAGCAACCACATAAACATTTTCATGCTCCTCCAGAACATTCATATCTTTCCATTGTCATCAATCTCCTTTCCTAAGTGAACACACACACACATGCATGCACACACACTGAACAAACTCAGAATGCTAGCTATCATTTAGCTCTCAGATAATAAAGTTAATTTGAAAATGTGTAGTTATCAAAGTCAATCCAAGTGATATTCTCCATGAAAAGGAGGTAAGGTTTCAGCATGACTTGTAGTTAAAACAAGAACTCAAGAAACCTGAGAACTAGTCCCATCTATTTTGACAACAAAACTACCTGAGAAAACACACTTTTAGAAGAATATTTCTGCCTTTTTATTTCTTTCTTAATAAGAATTATAATATCTCTTCCTCATAATGTTACAAAAGTCTTATTAGTAAGAACTGTGAAATGCTTTGAAAAAATGGGAAACTGCTCTTTGATAATGAGCTTTTAAAAGAGGTAGATATACATGAGAAAGTGAAAGAAAATTAGGTGATATTAAGGGAATGGTATTTTTTTTTAAGATTTTATTTATTTAGTCATGAGAGACACGGAGAGAGAGGCGGAGACACAGGCAGAGAGAGGGAGAAGCAGGCTCCATGCAGGGAGCTCGATGTGGGACTCGATTCCGGGACCCCAGGATCGTGCCCTGAGCCAAAGACAGTCGCTCAACCACCGGGCCACCCAGGTGTCCCAAGTGAAAGAGATCTTTAAAAAATACATATGTAAGTACTTATAGACCATTTTTTATCTTGATATATATAATAGTTATTATATTTTTGTTTATCTAAACCATACTTTTGTGAATAAAGCTTTGCAGGTTCTTTTCATATATTCACAAATATAGCAACTATATGGAATTCATATACATTACAGCACCTTAATATGTGTACAAAGGATTCAATTTAAAGGGAAAAAGACATTACTTCAATAAAGGGAAGAATGAAAACCATATAATCATTTCAATAGATGCAGAAAAAGCATTTGATAAAGTACAGCATACACTCATAATAAAAACTCTCAACAAAGTAAATCTAGAGGGAACATATATCAACATAATAAAGGCCTATTATGAAAAATCCACAACTAACATCATACTTAATAGGGAAAAACTGAGCACTTTTCCCCTAAGGTCAGGAACAAGACAAAAATGTTCATTCTCACCACTTTTATTCAACACAGTACTAGAAGTCCTAGCCACAGAAATCAGACAACAAAGAGAAATAAAAGGCATCCAAATTGGTAAGAAAGACGTAAAACTTTCACTGCTTATAGATGGCATGATACTATATAGAGATAACCCAAAAGCACCAAAAAAAAAACCTACTAGAACTGATAAATGAATTCAGTAAAGTCACAGGATACAAAATTGATGTACAGAAATCTGTTGCATTTCTATACACTAATAATGAAGCAGCAGAAAGAGAAATTAAGAAAACAATCCTATTTACAACTGCACCAAAAATAATAAAATACCTAGAAATAAACCTAACCAAAGAGGTGAACTATACTCTGAAAACCATAAAACAGAGATGTAAGAAATTGAAGATGACACAAAGAAATGGAAAGACATTCCATGCTCATGGGTTGAAAGGACAAATATTGTTAAAATGTCCATACTACTCAGAGTAATGTACAGATTTAACACAATCTCTATCACCAACAGCATTTTTCACATAACTAGAACAAACAATTATAAAATTTGTATGGGACCACAAAACATACCAAATAGCCAAAAAAATCTTCTAAAAGAAAAACAAAACTGGGGGTGTCACAATTTCAGACTTCAAGTTATATTGCAAAGCTATAGTAATCAAAACAGTGTGGTACTGGCACAAAAATTAGACACACAGGTCAATGGAACAGAATAGAAAGCTCAGAAATAAACCTGTGATGTTTTGGTCAATTAATCTTCAGTAAAGGAGGCAAGAATATGCAATGACAAAAAGTCTCCCCAATAATGATTGGGAAAATTGGATGACTGCATGCAAAAAAATAAAACTAGACCACTTTTTTACACTATCCAACAAAATAAACTCAAAATGGATTAAGGATCTAACTGTGAACCTGAAATCAAAAAAATCCTAGAAGACAGGACAGGCAGTAATTTCTCTGACATTGGCTGTAACAACACTTTTCTAGATATTTCTCCTGAGGCTTGATAAACAAAAGCAAAAATAAACTATTGGGATCGCATCAAAATAAAAAGCACTTGGTGTGATAAGTGAGGGTGATATATGAAATTGTTGAATCACAACATGGTACAGCTGAAATTATTATAACACTATATGTTAACTATACTAGAATTAAAAATTTTTAAAAGCTATAAAAAAGGGAAAAGCTGCATAGCAAAGGAAACAATCAATAAAACTAAAAGAACCTACTGAATGGGAGAAGATATTTGCAAATGGCATATTCAATCAAGAATGAGTATCTAAAATATATAAAGAACTTATACACCTCAATGCCAGAAAACCCCCCAAATAATCCAATTAAAAATAGGTAGAAGAAATGAACAGACCTTTCTCCAAGGAAGACATCCAGATAGCCAATAGATAGATGAAAAGATGCTCAACATCACTCATCATCAGGGAAATGCAAATCAAAGCCATAATGAGATATAACCTTACATCTGTCGGAATGTCTTAAAAAATTCCTCAAGAAAGAACAAGCATTGGTGAGGATGTGGAGAAAAAAGAGTAATACTTGTGCACTGTTGGTACAAATGCAAACTGGTTCAGCCACCTCAACACCATGGAAGACAGTATGGAGGGTCCTCAAAAAATTAAAAATAGTGCTACCCTGCCATTCAGTAATCTCACTACTGGGCATTCACCAAAATAATACGAAAACAGGGCACCTGTGTGACTCAGTCAGTTGAACTCTTTTTTTTTTTTTTTTTTTTAGCTTCAGACTCTTGATTTTGGCTTGGGTCATGATTTTGGGATCTTGAGATGGAGCCCTGCAAGCCCTGTGTTGGGCTCTGTGCTCAGCAGGGAATCTGCTTCCCCTCTCTGTCTCCCCCTCATTCATGATCTTTCTCTGATAGAGAGATAGAGAGATAGATAGATGATAGATGATAGATAGATAGATAGATAGATAGATAGATAGATAGATAGATGACAGATAAAATACAAAACACTAATTTGAAGGGACACAGACACACCTATGTTTATCGCAGCATTACTTACAATGGCCAAACTTTGGAAGCAGCCCAAGTGCCCACGGATAGAAGAATCAATAAAGAAGATGTAGTATATCTATTATTATTCTGCAAAGAAGAATGAAATCTTGCCATTTGCAACAATATGGATGGATCTAGAGAGTATAATGTTAAGTGAAATAAGACAGAGAAAGACAAATACCATATGGTATCACTCACATGTGGAATCTAAGAAACAAAAAGTGAATAAAGGAAAAAAAGAGAAACCAACCAAAACACAGACTCTTAACTATTTAGAACTATTTAGAACTTAACTATTTAGATGGTTTTCAGAGGGAAGGTGGGGTAGTGGGAGGAAGGTAAAATAGATGAGGGGGATTAAGAGTATACTTATTTTGATGAGCACTGAGTAATATAAGGAAGTATTGAATCACTATATTGTGCCCCTGAAATGAATATAACACTGTAAGCTAACTATACTGGAACTAACACAAAATTTGAAAAATAAAGGGAAAAGGAACTCAACCATTATTTAATACCATACAGACATATTTATATCTTGATTGCATGAATATTGATCTACCCATATATGCAACATTGAACTGATCACAAATATACCTGTGTTTCTGCATAGGAGATTTATGTGATAGACTGAGTGCAACATGATAAGATGTAAGCAGATCCAGAGCAATGCTTTAGAATACTCCCGAACAATCCTAGGATATCAAGTAAAATTAATTTCAATACAAATTAAATATAGATCATGCATTTTACTTCTAACATATATCTTGCTTACAGCATATATCCCAAAATAACGTGAATAAGACTTGCATTCTTCATAGCAATATTAATTAAATATTAATTGCTTCCCTGTTTATGTAAAATATTGTTCAAAAAGAGAGCTTATGAAATTAGGACTGGATAATAATTGTCTTGCATCTCTAAGCAAATCCTTAAAACCAGTTCCCTAATGCTAAAGATCTCACTTCTTTTTAACTGTATAGGTACCTCTGAAGCAACTTGTTATAAATAAGCATTCAAAAGGATAACACCAAAAGAATAAGCAGAATAAAAAAATATGTGGTGATGTAGTAGAAAGAATGAAAGGGAAAAAAGAATGAAGTCTTAGTACCTAGTTTAGTTCTTGTAATAGAGAGCTGGGGTGACCTTGTCCTAGTCACTGCCTTCCTTGGGCTTCAGTTTTTTCACCTGAATAAAGAGAATGTTGGTGTCCATTAAGAAGACTCCTATTCAACTTAAGTTGCATCTTAAGTATGTTATTATTTAGTGCAGTAAGGAAAGGAATTACTAGGTACATAATGGAAGTACCCTTTCAATCTTAAGTAACATTACACAGGAAAATGGAGGGTAAAATTCTTCCAAAAAGAAGTCCATACATTTTCTGAAATAACCAAATGTATTTATGGAAGGGTTAGCTCCAGTTTACCCTTAAGAAATTGGAAAATGTGGTTTGTGAATTATTTGTGTTTTTTTGCTGTATCTTCCTCTGCTTTACTAAATTGTGTGCCTCTTTTGTCACTCTTTGATCCGAATAGTCAAGAATCTGGAGAATTTGGCTATAGTTGGGAAATAAAGAAAAGCACTAGTTGACCTAAAATTGTTTTAGTATGTATTTGTGCTCCAATTTAAGACAGACAGTAAATCAAAGAAGAGTAAGTAAAAAGTTGCCTAGGGCTACTTTAACTTATGCACCAATAGCACACACATGATTCACATGGTGCTTTGAATAACTATCATTTTTCTCTTCCTATTGAAAAGCAATGGCAGCAGGATCCACTTAAACATTAGTCATGTCAAATTGATGCTAGATTTCTCTTCTTTCCTGAAGGCAGTTATACTAACACAATATCATTATTATTATGGAAGAAGCTGAGACTAGCTCTGTGCTCAAGATGCCAAAATAATTTAGTCATTACCAAATGTTATAGTTTAGCATTATATAAACATTGCTTTACTTGGACTAGTATGTCTTTTGAGAATGTTCAGAAATAAAACATAAGCCACCTGCTCAATCAGCTAAAGCAATCAAAGAGAAATGAAGTCGGGCTTCAGTGCAAATAAAGGTTAGGACAATAGTCATCTGGGGATAGAGTAACACCAAGCTCACTACTGAGAATTATTTTAAGAGCAAAGAAAGCTAATTCAGTCCATTTAGTGGGGGGGGGGGGGGGGGGGACTCTAATGAGACTTTAATGAGGAAAGAAAATACACATCCCCAGGCTTAAGTGGGATATTCTGTGAAACTCCTGGCAATGAATTTTAAAGCTACCCTTCCTTTGCACGTGCTACCCTGCTTTTATTCATTCTCATAATAATTTTGAAGCATCTCCTGTATACCAGACACTTGCTGGGCATATGGTGGAGAAGATAGGCACCTGTTTGTGGGTTGATAACTGCTGTAACAGGGCTTGGGGACAGTATAGTAAATATTTGTGGAGCATCTACTGTGCTCAGGGTACTATCAGAAAAAGAAAATACAACTATAAATCAGGAAGTCAGGGTCCCTGCCCTTCATGGAGTTTATGGCTCCTCAGTAGAGACTAATAACCACTTGTTTATTACTCAAGAGATTATTTCAATATTCATGGCAAATAATTCACACAATAGCAATAGAGGTAGAAAAGAAGGAATACAAGATAGGAGTAGAAGTAACAGAATTTGGTTTCCTGGTGACCTAAAACACAGGTAACGTTTCTAATAATAACTGTATAGCTGATAAAACGTTATCTATTGACTGGCTGCCCTTTGCTAGGCACTGAAAAAAGCACTGTATTTTACTCAGTGCTCATGAACATTCTGCAAAGGATATACTATTTGTCAAATTTATCAGAAACTCAGGATGAATTGATTTCAAAAATGACCTCAACACTTTGCAGCTTTTTCTATCAGGAAGTGGAGCCTATTTTCCCACAAGACTTGATAGTCTGGCTTGCATTTACCCACACAACACAGCATGAGTGACATTATGCCAATTCAGGGCCTAGGCTTCTGTCTTGTGAGCCCTCCTTCTTCCATATACTCCTAACTCAAAGCTAACTAAAAGGAAAACAAAACCAATGAACAAAACTGGGAATGGACCCCAACCATATAGAAGCTTTCCTAAATTTAAGGTTGGGAGAGACTTATCTTCAGATTTCTCAAGAAAAGATCCTATTCACTCATTGTCTTTCCTTTCCCTTTATTCCCTTTCACTAATTTTTATATTCCCCAAATGAATGAGACCATATGTTTGTCCTTTTCCAATTGACTTATTTCATTCAGCCATTGTGAGGACCCATTCATTTCAGTAATGCCCTCCAGGTCCATCCACATGGAAGCAAATGGTGGGTGTTTGTCGTTTCTAATGAGTGAAAATATCAGTGAGGGTGACAAAACTTGAGAGACACCTAACTCTGGGAAATGAACAAGGGGTAGTGGAAGAGGAGGTTGGTGGGGGGTTGGGGTGACTGGGTGACGGGCACTGAGGGGGGACACTTGGCGGGATGAGCACTGGGTGTTATGCAATATGTTGGAAAAATAAATAAATAAAGTGGAGACACCCAACCAAAAAAAAAAAAAAAGATCCTCTTTTTTGCACAAGTTTCAAATTTCATATCCTTTATTTTGGGGCATACATGTCACCTGATACTTTTACCATCATAGAATTCTAATTATTTTTTTTAAAAATAGCCAGGTGAAGAAGTGGGATCAAGCTTTTTTAATACTTTGTTTTATTCTTGTTCTAGGAGTTTTATTTTATTTTATTTTTAAATTTTATTTAAATTCAATTTGCCAACATATAGTATAATACCCAGTGTTTTAATTTTTCAGGCAAACTCAGAGACCATTTTGATCAGGAGCAAATGCTCATTATGTGAATAAACCAAGATATACTAACACCTACTAGGATTCTCTGTCAAGTTCTTGTGGTTTAAGATTCTCATACTGGCAGTGAATCTCTGATGGTTTTTCAGAGTCGTTTTAAAATATAATTTTCTGGTCATATAGTTGTTTACTATAATAACTTTGAACTGAGAATCATGCCACAGAGCCATTCACAAAAAAAAAAAAAAAAAAGTATCAGAGCTACAATGGAAATTAAGCAAAATATATCCTAACTCCCTCCTTTCACAAATGAGAAACCTGAGATTCAAAAATATCGTCACCAGCCCAATGTCATACATTGCATTAGATACAGAGAAGTGGGATCAAAACAGGTCTTCCAAAATTCTGTCCAATGGCATCTCAATTTTAAAAAACACTGCTTCCGGGGTGCCTGCATGGCTTGGTTGGGGAAGCATGTGACTCTTGATCTCAGGGCTGAGTATTCAAGCCCCACAATGGGTGTAGAGACTACTTAAGTAAATAAATAACCTTAAAAACAAAACAAAACAAAAAAAAACACTGCTTCCATTCAATGGAGGCAAAACCAAAACAGGCACTCTGGTCTCCTCAGGAAATGTTGGAAGTCCTACAACATTAAAGTACAACTAAAAGAAAGGAATCTAAGCAAAGGGAACAAGGGGGAGAAAACATAATAAAACAGTCTTCCCTTAAGCTACATTTTCAACACTTTTCTTGAAAAGCAAAAATCAATTTTTATAGAGTTCACTTGAGAGGTAAAATTCAGTGGAGACTACTTTTAAACAAAATTAAATATTCAAGAGTGCAGTTAAACACACTTTAAAGAATTTTAAAAAATAAATGTTGTAGAGCAATAATTAGTACCTAAAAAGGAATCATTATAGAAATAAAATGATTGTGATCATTATCTTTCCCAAGGTAATAGAAGTTCCCATAATCATGTTTAAAAAAAATATTAACGATGTTTGAAGTTTAAATAACTACTCCTATTTCACCTGGATTACAATACATACAATTGAACTATCTAAAAATACGATGAAGTAGGCTTTTTCTAAAATTCTCGAAACAGTGCATGTAATTATTTATTCTCACAATGAGAATTTTGGTAATTTTAATTATGGGATGAAAGCTTTCAATGACTTGTTGAAGGTTACATAGGACGTCTGGCATAAATGTAACAGCAGAATAAATATGGCAATTCTGATATACAGTGGGATGCCTGCCCCCCCAGCCCTTCTCTGAGAAGCATCTTCAGACCCAGACTCTGATAAACGGGCGGGCTACCCTCTTCTGCGCCTGTGACCTCACTGCAAGCACAAGTGACGGGAATAAAAGTGGGCATGTATTCCAAGATAACCTAATCTTATTCTCTCTCTTGGGAATTTGTTTTCTGATTCAGGGAGTTCGTTTTTTGGCATTATTTCTCAAAGTTATAAGATGTTGTCCTGTTGGTGTTTGAACCACTGACACAGGAACCGAACTCACCATGAGTTACAACAGTCATCCTCAGGCCTTTCTGAAGAGAAAGACCATGTAGCCAGTATGCAACATACAGTCTCAGACAAATAGGGTAAGAAAGAGCTAGAGTGTAAGAGAGAGAGAGGACGAGAGAATGGGACCAGAGGCTGCTTATTAAAGTTCCGATATATATGAAATCAGTTGTGTTTCCTACCACTGGGTTCCTTGAGATTTATTCCTATGTAGCTCCATTTCCTCCCTACATTTTTGGGCTAATAGCCCATTTATACTACATCTGTTTTTAAAACTGAGCAATATATGGCTATACTCATGATTTTATATAATCTTTTATCTTTTAAAGAAGCTAGATAAATGAAAGCATGAATGTATGTATAGTTTGGGTTTTTTTTTTTGTTTTTTTTTTGTGTATAGTTTGTTATATGCACTTTATAATTCACTTTTTCTGGTTCTCTTGTCTTCTTTCTAGTGTCATTTCCGTATTCCAATATAGCTTTCTTCCTGTCCACCTTCTTCATGCCATTACTGTCAAATATGTTACTTTTCCCCGTGTCATATACCCAATAATATTATCATAAGCGTTAGGTTACACAATTGCTTTTTAAATCAGTCAAGAGAAGAAAGAGAAAGAACTATGCAATTATGCTATATTGTGTAATTACCTGCATAATTACCTTTACTAGTATTCTGTTTTTTCTTGTGGCTTTGAATTCCTCTCTATGTCAGTTGCTTCCAGTCATAAGAACTTCTTTTAATATATCTTTCAAGACTGATCTGATAGCAACAAATTCTCTCATTTTTGTTTATCATGGAATGTCTTTATCTCACCCACTTATCTCACACTCATTTTTGAAAGATAATTTTGCTAGATATATTTTTAACAGTTGTTGCTTTTGGCACTTTGTGTCATCCGTCCCGATGCCTTCTGAACTCTAGTTTGATGTTATGGTTCCTTTTTTTCTTGCTTTCAAGATTTTCTCTTTATCTTTCAACATTTTGACTATGATTGGAATGGGTGTTTTGCTCTTTGTGCTTATCTTGTAGTCTGTGGAAGTTCTTGGTTCTGTGCATGAAGGTGTTTCATTAAATTTGAGAAGTTTTCAGCCTTTATTTCCCTACTTATTTATCCTCTCCCTTGCTTTTATATCCTTCTGGTAGTCCTTTATATGTGTGCTGGTGTGTTTAATGATATTCCACATATTTCTAAGACTGTTAATGTTTCTTCAGTCTGTATTCTGTTTCAGATTGCATAATCTCTATTGATCTATCTTCAAGCTTATTCATTTTCTTCATTAATCAGCTCAAGTCTACTGTTGAATCATTCTAGTGAATTTTTATTTCAGTTATTGTATTTCAACCACAGAATTTAAAGTGGTTCTTTTTAATAATTTCTATCTCATCATTGGTATTCAATATTTTATGGGATGATCATCATACCTTCTTTTAATTCTTCAAGTATGGTTTCCTTTAGTTCTTTGAACATATTTGCAAGAGCTGCTTTAAAGCCTTTGTCTGCTAAGTCCACCATCTGGACCACTTCAAATATCTATTCTATTGCCAGTTTTTTCCCTATGTATGAGTCACACTCTCTCATTTGTTGTCATGTACCATTATCTTTGTTGAAACTTGGACACTTATAAAAATATGTGGTATGAATTCTGGATACTGATTACACCTAGCTGTTGTTACTTGCTTGGTCATTGGTTTATTTACTTAGACCTTGGCTAAAATAATTCTATATGGTGTATTTTTCCTGCAGTGTGCAGCCTCTGATGTTATTACTCACATATTCCTCCCCTTATTGTTGTTGTTTAGTCTTGGTCACTCTTGGGTCAGCATAAGCCACTTATTGGTCAAAGGTTACACATAAGCCTTCTTAGTTATGTTTTTACCCTTTACTGTTGGACATGTGTGTGTGTGGTTTGGAGACTACCACAGTTCAGGGATTTTATATATTTTCCCCATGTTCAGCCAGGAATAGTAGCTTGGATATTCTCTTTCTGATCATTCCGAGAGAATGCAGCCTTGGGTATTCATATAGTTTTTGAGGCTTCCAGGGATGATCGTTAACATTATTTTAAAACTTGCCTTCTTAAGAAATCACCTCTGGGGGTGTCTGTGTGGCTCAGTGACAGACTGAGCATCCAACTCTTGGTTTTGGCTCAGGTCATGACCTCATGGGTCATAGAATTGAGCCCTATGTCAGGTTCTGTGTTCAGTGGGGTGTCTGCTTGAAAGATTCTCTCTCTCTGCTCCTCCCTTCTGCTTGCTATCTCTCTCTCAAATAAATAAATCTGAAAAGGAAAGAGAAAGAAAAAAGAAAGAAGAAAGAAAGAAAGAAAGAAAAAAGAAGAAGAAAGAAGAAAGAAAGAAAGAAAGAAAGAAAGAAAGAAAGAAAGAGAAAGAAAGAAAGAAGAAAGAAAAGTTACCTCTCCTTAGACATCGTTAACATTATTTTAAAACCTGCCTTCTTAAGAAATCACCTCTGGGGGTGTCTGTGTGGCTCAGTGACAGACTAAGCATCCGACTCTTGGTTTTGGCTCAGGTCATGACCTCATGGGTCATAGAATTGAGCCCTATGTCAGGTTCTGTGTTCAGTGGGGTGTTTGCTTGAAAGATTCTCTCCCTCTGCTCCTCCCTTCTGCTTGCTATCTCTCTCTCAAATAAATAAATCTGAAAAGGAAAGAGAAAGAAAGAAAAAGAAAGAAAGAAAGAAAGAAAGAAAGAAAGAAAGAAAGAAAGAAAGAAAGAAAAAAGAAAGAAAGAAGGAAAGAAGAAAGAAAGAAAGAAAGAAAGAAAGAAAGAAAGAAAGAAAGAAAGAAGAAGAAAGAAAAGTTACCTCTCCTTAGAGTAGCTTATTGTTATGCCAATATCCAGTTGGAGGTTGTGTTTAAGCCCCTTTGCTGTGAAGCTTCAGACATTGCGGATCTGTTTGAGGCTTGGGAAGTGCTTTCAAGTCTTGCTCTGACTGCTCCTGAGCCAGCTCAGCCTAGAAATATATGTGCACTGGCTTTCCATACCCTAGACTTGTCTGTGATCCCAGGAGGGCTTTTATTGATTGTCTCTTTCCCTGGTTCTATTTACTAAGGTGCTAGCTACCTGCCATTTTATTTGTATGAGAGATATTGGCATTTTAGCCTTGAGGATTACAATAATGTGTTTTTTCTACTATCATAACCTTGAAAGGATTATTCTTTTTATGAGAAGGAAATTGTTTCCTTTTATTTATTTACTTGTAATATCTACCCCTTCTTTGTGAATGAAATGACACATTGAAGCTCAGCTATCTGAAGCTACATTCAGAATTTTGTAATTAATAATTCCAGAGCAGGATAGTGGAAGGTTTTCTTGACTGTGAGGCAGTCTGTCTACCATGGTATGCCTGGCATGTACAATTTTAATCTAAAACAAAACTTGGGTTCTATAACACCTTGTGGAACTCAACTCTCTTTGTGGATAAAAGCTCATAGATTTAGCTAAGAAAGACAATTTAAGCAGCTGAAAAAATATTTCTTACTTTAATATCTAAAGACCTATTTAGGAAGATTCCCTTTGGTAGGCAGAATTGATAAGAATAAGACATCCCTTCCCCTACTTCAAGATTTCCAGTCCCTGCTGTAAAACCTCCTTGTTATTCAAACACTAATGTGTTACTATGAATGGATTTAGCAGTTGTAATTAAGATCCCTAATCAACTGGCTTTAAATTGGGGATATTACCCTAGGTGAGCTTGATCTAATCAAGCAAGTCTTTTAAAATAAAGTGAAGTGGCAGGATTTCCTTTCCTTTTTCTTTAAAGGCTAAATGATATTCCATTATAGGTATATATCAGATTTTCTTTATCCATTCACCTGTTGACAGATATTCAGGTTGTTTCCATTGTGAATAATGCTGCAGTGAGCCTGAGAATGCAGATGTCTCTTCAAGACATTGATTTCAATCTTTTGGATATATATCCAGAAATGGGATTGCTGATCATATGAGAATACTATTCTTCATTTTTTGAGGAACTTTCACATCGTTTCCATAGTGTCTGCACCATTTTACATTTTCACTAATTTAAGTATTTCAATTTTTCCACAAACATACCAACAACTGTTATCCTTGTATCTGTTTATGATAACCATCCTAACAGATGTGAAGTGATATCTCACTATAGTTTTGATTTGCACTTACCTGAAGATTAATAAGGTGGAGCACCTTTTCATAAACAGATGTTGGCCATCTGTATGTGCTCTTTGGAAAAATGTCCATCAAATTTTTCCCTATTTTTTAATTGATTTTTTTTTTTTTTTTTTTTTTTTTTTGCTACTGAGTTGTTGGGAGTTTCTTATATGTTTTGGAAATTAATCCCTTTTCAGATATTAGGTGTGCAAATATTTTCAGATATATGGTGTGCAAATATTTTCTCCCTTTTGAGGTTGCTTTCTCATTCTGTTGACTTTATCGACAATACAAATCTTTGCAGTTATCTTTGCAGTGCAGAAGCTTGATAGTTTAATGTAGTCTTATGTGTTTATTTTTGCTTTTGTTGCCTTTGCTTTTGATGTCATATCCAAGAAACCACTGCTTAGACCAATGCCATGGAGCCTTTTCTCTTGTTTTCTTCTAGGAGTTTTATAGTTTCAGATCTTACGTTTAAGTCTCCTTTTCATGTGGATATCCAGTTTTCTCACCATCATTCAACAATGTGGATGAGTCCTAAGGACATTATGCTAAGTAAAATAAGGCAGTCACAGAAGGATAGATACAGCATGATGCCACTTAGATGAGTATCTCAAACAGTCAAACTCAGAGAAACAGAGAATAGAATTTGTAGGGACTAGAGGGAGTGAGAGAAATAGGGAGTTACTGTTCAACAGACGTAAAGTTTCAGCTACTCAAGATGAATAAGTTACAGAGATATGCTGTCAACATTATGCCTGTAGTCAACAAAACTGTATTATGCCTTCAAAATTTGTCAATAGGGTAGCTCTCTTGCTAAATGTTCTTACCACAATAATAGATGATAGCTAGCTAGATAGCTAGCTAGATAGACCGATAGATAGATAGATGATAGATAGATATAGACAGACCGATAGAATAAGGTGAAGTGTGAGAGACGGTCTCCTATTGGCCTAGAAGAAAATGGAAGCCATGAGTCCCACAGCTGCAGATAAATGAATTCTGCCAACAGATTGAATGAGTTTGGAAGAGGTTCTCAAACTTCAGATAAGAATGCAGCCCCAGCTAACACCTTGACTGCCAACCACAAGAGACTCAAGCATAATCTACTGGACTCCTGACCATGGAAACTGCGAAATAGTAAATTTGTATTGTTTTAAGCTACTAAGTTTGTGGGCATGTGTTACACAGCCATTGAAAACTAATCCAAAAAAAAAGAAAAAAGAAAACTAATCCATTTTTTCTCTATAATTTTTTTTAAGATTTTATTGATTTATTCACGAGACACACACACACACAGAGAGAGAGAGAGAGAGAGAGAGGCAGAGACACAGGCAGATGGAGAAGCAGGCTCCATGCAGGGAACCTGATGTGGGACTCGATCCCTGGTCTCCAGGATCACACCCTGAGCTGAAGGCAGACGCTCAACTGGTGAGCCACCCAGGTGTCCCTTTTTCTCTATAATTGAATCCTTGCCTCTACTGTGCCTGATTGCTAAGGGCAGCACTGTCTACCTGCATTTGCTAATGTTGCTGCTATATTCCTAATGATTTAAAAATAGCCACTTGTCTGAATAAAAGTCGCTCACCTAAATAAAAGTTGCCACAAGTCTGAGAATAAAGCCTTCATAAAGTGTGGTAACCTGGCAAGTTCATAAACTCAGGTAGCCAGCCTTTACAAGAGGCTAAGTTCAAAGCAATCTCTCCAGGCTATCTGGTAAAAGAAAAGGTCCAGCACAAAACAGGACGCACGAACTCAAGAAACACGCAGGCTACTGAATATAATAAGGTCAAAATCTACCACAGCTCCCATTTGCTAACCTAAGGCTTAAAACCACCATCAACCTCAATCAGAAGATTTCCAGACTTTAGGAAATATACAAATCTTGGGCTTCATAATACAATAAAACAACAACAACAAAAAAATCTGTACAATTCCTAAAGACTGAGTTACCAGTTTTAAACATGATTACTGTCATGTGTATGCATATGAATGTATATATGCATGTATGTGTATATATATGTGTGTGTGTGTGTGTGTGTGTATATATATATATCTCAGTAAATTCATTGAGAAGGAAGTAACTGCTGTATGTGTAATTTGGCAATAATTTCTAATCTTGAGATCAGATACCTTATTAACCATTCCAGTAGAGTATCCATTAGATTTAAATTGACCTCTGAAGAAACCCATTTTATACAGTTTACATATAAAAAATAATTTGGCAGATGAATTCTTTGAACATCCCTATAAAATAAAAATGTATACAGTTTTAAAGAAATAGTCCAATTTTTGAATACAGAGAACACTATCTATACACTATCAAACTTCAGGAAAGTAAAAATGTATGAAACATTTAAACATCTTTCTAATTTAGAAATTTGTGATATCTTCTCTTAATTGATAATCCTGACATTATTAACTGGAGCACGAGCTAAGTTGCTATAACAAAGAAATCCAAAAATGCAGAAACTTAAAGGGAATAGATGTTTATTATCTCTTTCATAAATTATTACTCTCTAGAGGTAAGGACCCTAGGATTAGAAAGCATGTCTATAGTTCTGAACACATGACTTTCATCTTCTGGTCCACAGGTGCTATTCTTATCAGGTACTTGTCACCTGCTACAGCAAGGAATAAGAAGAAGGCAAGTGAGCACAAATACATTTCTTTTTATGGGCATGACTACAAATTGCAGTCTTTATTTTCAATTATGTCCTATTTTCCAGAACTTAGTCATATGAGTACACCAATACAAAGAAAGTGAGAATATAGCCTGTAACCTTGGGAGCTTTAATATTTAAAAATAAGACAATGGGATGCCTGGGTGGCTTAGTCAGTTAAATGTCTAATTCTTGATTTCAGCTCAGGTCATGATCTCAGGGTCATGAGATTGAGCCCTGCATCAGGCTCTCCACTCAGTGGGGAGTCTGCTTGAGATTCTCTCCCTCTTCCTCTGATCCTTCCCCTGCTTGTTCTCTCTCTCTAAACAAAGTATTAAAAAAAATAATGCATGGATATTGTTGGACTTCTATTTGTCCTTAGTTCTTTACCACATCTTACCAACCAATAACCTATTGTGTTTATTACCTTCACCTATTTTCAATGACTGTATTCCAAAAGTACTTTTCATTCCTTTCTCACACCAAACCAAATTTACCATTACCTTAATGGTCAGGTCTGGTGTAAGTATTAGAAAATATTTTTATTAAGTTCAATTATAAAATTTGAAGATTTAATATCATATTATACTTTCCAGGATATTTTCATTTTAAACAAGAGATACTCATTACCTTTATTTTATTGGAGCATACTGAAGATCTTAAAACCAGATTTTGATCAAAACAAAGTTTGATAGTGCACAGACAACATTTTTGCCTACAAAAATTGGGGGCAGTAAATAGGAAGATATGAATCAACCATAAGAGAACTGAATCGAGTTTCCCAGCCATGCTTCCCATTAACATGATTAGGGACAGCACTTCTATGAATGTGCAGATTCCATTTGTAATGAATCTTGTCATTTCTCTGTCTTTAGCAGCCTGGAACTGGATGTTCTTTTGGCATAAAACGTCCTGTCTTGGAGACTAGTATCTACTCTAAATGAGTAATAGAGTTAAGGGCAAAAAACATAATTGCTATATAAAAGGCATTGTATAAAAAGTAATTGCTTTGGACTGTTACGAACAAATTAGTATTTTTCCAACAACGCAGTTCCACTTCAAGGATATAAACTTAATATTCTGATACTGAAAATATAACAACGAATCCACCAAGTTATAAAGACAGAGAACTATTTATATATTCATTCCTTTGACTTACATGCAAATGATGCTTATCCAACCTGGAGCTTACATCTACAACAACCTTTATCTTAAGTTATTTTTAAATAGCCTAAAAATGAAGTGACTGGGTAGTAGCAATTACTATGTGACAAAAAATTTTAATACTGCAAATGGCTGCACTGATCATGACCTCACCACCAATAAGGACTCCATTAGCTCAGCATTGTCTTCCATAGAATCAGAATACATTTGTGTATCATGGCTTGTTGTGAAGTAAGTAATAAATTATTTGCTAATTAATAAAGTGCCAGAATAATATCCAAGCCATTTATTATTTTAAAAATAAACTAGAGCGTAAAGTTTAAAACTTCTGTTCTTTAAAAAAAAACTATAAACAGAATGAAAATACAAGCCACACGTTGAATGAAAATACTTATAAGTAATATATCTGATAAAGAATTTATATCCATATTATACAGAGAAATCTCAGGGTTTAGAATTATGAAAACAAAACTCCCAAATTAAAAAAAAATAGGTAAAATATTTTAACAGACATCTTACCAAAGATACACAGATCTATCTCTAGCATACACATACACAGATGCTCGGCATCATGAATCATTAAGGAAATGCAAGTTAAACTCAATGACATACCACTATACCTATTAGAATGGCTAATGTTAAAATGATTGACTATAATGCTGATGAAGATGTAGAGGACCTGAAACCCTTATATGCTAGGAGTCAGAATGTAAAATAGTATAACTATTTTGGAAAAGAGTTTAACATTTTCTTAAAAGGTTAAATAGATAACAACCATATGATCCCATCATTCCTAGGTATTTATCCTAAGTAATTGAAAGTACATGTCCATACAAGTTATATATGCAAATGTTCACAGGAGCTTTATTTTGTAATAGTTAAATACTTGAAACAAATAAATGTCCACCAACAGGGAAATGGATGAGAAGCTGTGGTATATTTATACAGTGAAATAGGACCCAACAATAAAAAGTAATGACCCTTTTATACCTACAAAAAGACAAATGAAACAAATAATTATGCAGTACAAAAAGCCAAGTCCTCACTTTCCCCTAAATAGTATCTTCTCATTCCCTGATTTCATTTGTTTAAACTTTTAGAAAATTCAAACTTATCTCTAGTAATAGTAATGAGATCAGTATTAGCTTGAGGATAGAAATATATGGTGAAGTAGTAGAAGGGAAGAATTACAGAGAAGCATGAGGAAATCACTGGAATTGTTAAATATATTCATTATATCATGATCATTTTTCAGGTGTATACATTAAATTGTGCACTTTATATATGTGCAGTTTATTGTGTATTATACCTGAATAAAGATGTTTAAATAAATGAACAAGAACAGATTCAATAGTTTCAATGAATTTTAAAATATGACAGAGAAGGGGTGAAAGTTACCATTTGAACATGGAAAAGTTCATAATCACATGTGTTTCTTTAAGTGTTATATATATATATATTTTAAAAGTGTGTGTTATAAATGTGACTGTCATCTGTTATCTGTGGCTCAGTAGGAAAAACTAGAACCTCTATTTCAGGCTATGTTTGGACTCGAGACCATTGAAAGGATAAAACATGGTCCCTGTGCTATAGAATGCTTATTAGGAATTGTAGACGATGCAACTTTTCTCATTCTACATTTCAATTAAATTGTAAATTCCTTCAAGGAACACAGTATTCTAGACTCATAAAATATTGGAGAAAAAAGCAATTTACATTCATGTGATCAAACCTATTTTCAGAAGATGGAACTGAAATAACACATTAGCACACAGAAATGTATTGGTCTAGTTGGGACTAAAATCCATCTCTTCAACTGTCTGCTCAGAGTCTTCTCCATTACATCATTACATCATTTCCCTTTCACTGAACGCTATACCCTGAGAATTGCCAATCATCGATAAATTTGTTTACCAACTGATGATCCCAACTTTGTCAATTAGGAAAAGGTTTCTTCACAGTCTTATTGTATTCAGGTTGAGTGACAAATAGTTCACAAGAATAAGAAATAATAGAAAAAAAGAAGAATCTTCCTGTTGATTCCTCTTTTTCCTCTTTCTTTAAGATAAACTACATTTACAAATAAGTGCTCCAAAACTATTAAGAGCCAATTTTCTACAAACAATAAAAATATTAATTGGGGGATCCCTGGATGGCGCAGCGGTTTAGCGCCTGCCTTTGGCCCACAGCGTGATCCTGGAGACCCGGGATCGAATCCCACATCGGGCTCCTGGTGCATGGAGCCTGCTTATCCCTCTGCCTGTGTTTCTGCCTCTCTCTCTCTCTCTCTGTGATGACTATCATAAATAAATAAAAATTAAAAGAAATCTCTTCATAAAAAAATATTAATTGGGACTGTGGTGGGAAAAATCCAGAAAGAATTGATAAAATGTCAATTTATGAATTAAGACTATTAGTAGAGATTAAATCAGTCTGGTGAACATCAGTGGGAAACCTTTGAGAAACTCCATGCTATTTATAGTAAAGGCTCTGAAGTCTTGCTGTTCATTTATATTAGGTAACAAAATTACTACTGCAACAGAAGCACTTTGTAGGATCTATGGCACTTGGCAGGAAAAGAGAATTGATTCCAAGCCAAGGAAATGACAGCACAGTATAGCTGCTGCTGACTTGAAGGAATTAAAAAAAGAAGAAGAATGGATAATAATAGATGCATATGGGCAGTGAGGAGAAGTGCAATCAACTCAGATTAATTATAAGCCCAATACATGTGCAAGAGACAAATTTTGAAGGAGACCAAGATAAAAGGGAATAGGCATTTAAGGTGGCTGTAGGGAATTGATACATCAGGCAAAAAAGAAGACTTTACATTCACATCAGCTAGGACAAAAGACCCGTCACAAAAGGAATGTCATGAACAACTCTGTAAGCAGGAAGAAGTAATCATAGGCCCTGGCACATGGAGACGCATTTAATCTGCCCAAGGGAGTTATTCATAGTTCTCCTTGTCATTATGTGATGTTCATTTTTCTTAGGCCATTTTGGGAAATATATCATGGTGAGCAGGAGCACTGATGACTTCTTAAGAAAACAAATGCTGGAAAATATTAATAAAAACATAAGCTACAAACTTTAACTTCTAATTTAGTTACACTATCATATCCCAAGGTCACACATTCAATACATTCACCCACATAGATCATAGTCCATAGTTACATATATGAAGAAAATAAAACAAACAAAAATTTCTTGTCCAGATATCCCCAATCCATGAACTTTGATCATATAAGAGGTAATTACAGTATTCCCTCATTTACAAATAACTCTTGATTTATTTTTTTAAAGATTTATTTATTTATTCATGAGAAACAGAGAGAGAAAGAGAGAGAGAGAGGCAGAGACATAGGTAGAGGGAGAAGCAGGCTCCTCTCAGGAGCCTGATGCAGGACTCGATCCCGGGATCCTGGGATCACAACCTGAGCTGAAGGCAAGACGCCCAACCACTGAGCCACACAGGCATCCCTGACTCTTGATTTAGATTTGATTTCAGTAAGAGTGTGTTCTCCAACAGCAGATATATAACAGTGAGTTGGGGGGGGGGGGCTCTTAAAATAGGTAAATAGCAGGAAAATGTATGTAAGACCATATAAGTTGAGTAGAATTCATAAATTATAAGAATAGACAAATAAATTTTAACAGGGGCCAATTAATGTATAAACATACACACGCATTTCTATACTTCAATCACGATGCCAACACTTTCTGTGACAGATTATTTATATTCATAATGGTAACTGAAAATCACTGAAAGAATGAAAAATCATATTTAGTAAACTCCACCACAAAGATATGAAAGTGAAAAGTACAGTACAGGAATGCCTCCATGCAAAATTATTAAAATGAAAAAAATTATTGCCTTGTACAAAAAGTATTGGGAAAATTCCCTTATGTGAAACACTTTTAGTCATGAGACGTTTTCTAGACAGACCACAGTAAACTCACTGTCAAAGAAGAGATATTGATATTTGCATATCTCTTTTGCTTGGAAGTGAGAGAAATCTAATTAAAACGATTAAAGAATTTTCAACTCACAACCTGAAAGCCTAGTGGTATGTCTATGTTCAAATATAGCTGGAGAGAGGCCTATAAAGTTGCCAGGAATCTATTGTTATTAATTTCTTGACTCAATTTCTTTTTGTGTGTTTTTTCAACTTTTGAGTTTGAAATAGTCTTAGACATACAGAAAATTTCAAAGAATATCACAATGAGTTCACATATACTCTTTATCCAGTTTCTCCTAATTTTAATAATTTAGGTAGACATAATACAATTTTCAAAACCAGGAAATTAGCATTAGAACAATATTATTAAACTACAGACCTTATTTAAATTTTATGAGATTTTTTTTCTCCTTAAAATCTTTTTTTCTTTTCCAAGATCTAACCCAGGCTGCAACATGCCATTAGCTGTTCTGTCTCTCCAGTCACTTCCTACTTGTGACAATTCCACAGTCTTTCCTTGTCTTTCATTATCTTGAAAATTTGATGAGTCCTGGTCACTTATTTTGTAGATGCGCCTCAATCTGAATTTGTCTGACATTTCTTCTTGACTGATGATTAGGGTAAGTTTATGCCACTTGGGCAAGAATACCAGAAAATGCTGATGTTTTTTCCTCTTTAAGTGTATAATATTGAGGGAACACAGCGCCAACATATCTTATTTCTGATGATGTTGACCTTGATTGCTTGGTTACATTTCCTCTACCAGATTTCTTTATTGTAAAGTTAACATTTTTCCCTTTATAATTGATAACTTGGAGGAGAGATTTTGAGATTATGCTAATATCCTGTTTCTCCTCAAACTTTTACTCAATGATTTTAGCATTCATCAGTGGACATTGGTTGGAATAATCATTCTGTGATGTTTGCCTTGACATTGTTTCTTATTCATTAGTTTCAATCTCAAAGGGATGCTAGTAAGGAAATCCAAATTGTGACTACAAGTGGCTCTAGTCTTAAATCCAACCAGCCCAGCAATCTCAATAAAAAGAGCACAGCTCTTTCCCCATTTGCAACTGAACACCCAGTGCTGCTAATTGTTTCCTTTGTTTGTGTCCTGTATTAATTGGTGAATTGGTTACCACAGGGATAGCCAAAGGAGAAGGCCACTGTCAGAGGTAAGGCATGGATTATGTGCCCACTTCTGGAGTTGGAGGATGGCTCCTCCCACTGTAACCACATGAACTGAGAATGGGGGAGAGGAGATTTCCCAAGACAAAAAATAGGAAGCTCTTACCCGATGAGACAATAGATGTTGCATAGGCTAAATCAACAGCTATCCATTACACTAAGATATAACAAATTATTCCTGGTGTGTTTTGAGATCTAAGTTTGAAAAAAAAAAACCAGTTGTTAAACCTATCAATACTTAAAAATACAAGCATTTCAATTTACCTTATTTATCACAATGTGGAAGACTGCAAGTTCTTGATTATGTATTGCAGTGTTTCCCAGATCTTACAGTGCTATAATTTAAGATTTCCTTCTCCTCTGTCCTTGATGTAAACAGAAAAAAAAGCCATAATTGCCTCTACAATTAAAATAGAGTACTTGATATAGTACATGACACATAGTCAACTGCTCAAAAAATATTGTCGTCGTTATTATGATAATTACTATTATTAAAATATTCCACTTGATGCATATTTATGGAAAGCCTGTTTCATATAAGATACAACTACAGTATAGGAATTCAGTGACAAGTAAGAAAAGGTTCTGCTTTTAAGAAGCACAGAGATTAGTGTGGAGGATAAAATATATGCAAAACTTTAATACCTTAGGCAGAGTGTAACAAGTTTTTATAATAGATGTGTAAGTGCTATATAATACATATTTATGTGTTTTATATATTAAGTCCCTACTTAATTTCTTCTTCAGGCAACACAAAAACAGAGAACAAAGAACCACATTTTCATCCAGCCTTTTCCTAAAAGATTAGGCTCTCCATATATACTTAACCTTTTGGACATAAATTGGATGTCACATTAACCAGCAACTGAACAGAGTGAAGAACAATTGACTTCAATGTTATTTATGTCTTAGATAAAAAGACTTAAAATAAAGATCACAACAAATAATTTAGTCACAATGTCATTTTTCAGCATTTAATACTATAGTCCCTTTATGCACAATAGGCCTTTTCTCCACATTTTTTTCTATACATGAAAAAAAATCAGATTATTGGATTTCTTTTTCACAAAAGGCTTTGTAATTTAGAAGTCGCTTTTGAATTAAATGACCAGAATGTTGCTAAGCAACAGTGCAAAAACAATTCTTAAATATGAAGACATGTCTAAAATATGAGCATATAAAGTCTATGGCAATGTGTCTAACAGTTTTGTATATTCAGCCCGTATTATTTTCAAAATAGTTATTTTTAGTGTTCTCTTTCAAAAATGAATTATATGTATGTGTGTGTATATTCAAAAAAAAAGTAGATGGATTGATTGTGAAATAGAAAGGCAAATTTCAACCAAATTGGGTTAATTTTAAACAATAATTTTTCAGTTCTGAATTGGCCCTGTTAGCCTGCAGAGTCTAACAGAAATTTCTCTAAATACTTTTATGTTTTTTGTTGTGACTCTTGAAGTACTTCTAAACAGATGGTTCAGATGTTCTGGATCAATGCTCTGCGCTCTGAAAATAGAGCATTTTATAGATATTATTTCTGGGGAAATACCAAGACAAGAAGGTATTACCTTACTTGATGACATATATTCTAATTTAGAAATTATTACACAATTAATGTAATTTTATTATGAGAGTACAACACTGAAAATCCAGCAATTTATTACTTAATAAATATAGGTTTTCACTGATACTACAAAGGCCGGTAGTACACTTATTACTTCTTAACCAAAAAGATAAGAATCACTTTCCATATAAAGTTACAAGTGGCAAGTTTGGCCCTTTGAAGCCAGAAGTGGCCCTTCAATTATTTTCCTATGAAAATACAGCTATATTTTTACGGAGATTGCTTTACCACAGGAGGGATTCTATGACTCTCGAAGTCAATACTCTGAGAGGCAATGTTGCCCACCAACCTCAAGACTCCCCCTATGGTCCTAACTACAGAAGGGCAAACCTCAGCTGTTACAAGTGAGCCATTTCTGCCTCAGTCACTAAGAACATTTCATTCCTAAAAAGTCACTGGACAAGGCAAAAACAGGAACTTCCTTAGAAAGGAAATGCCTCTGGCTAACTTCTGCTAAGCTACTTTCTTTAGAGGTTAAATCCTATGAAGGCTAGTATCAGAAAAAAACAAGATACAACAAATTGTGATATACTTTACTGTAAGAGACAAAGACAGGATTTTTTTTTTCTCATAAGAAGAAAGGGTGTGGAGACAAAAGAACTGCAGAGGTTCAGAACCAGAGGGACGGTGTATGGCAGGAACATCTCTCTGTAAGAAGTATCCAGGAGAGACTATCTACTTTCTAATTATTTCTGTTGCTTCAATGTACGGCCTCTCTTCTCTCAACTCCAGCACCTGTCATCATATGCTTCCCAATTAGTATTTAATGGAACTACTTTAGTTATGAGTGATTTTTTTGTAGAATAGTTTTCCTGCTATGTTATGAATAGGGATAAATTATTTTTGAGCTTTTTGGGGGGTGGGGATGAAACAGCATGCACAAGAGCATAAGCCCAAATGCAGAGAAACCATAATCATAGAAGCTCCAGTAAATTCACACAATGTTAAAGAAAGGGCTTAGGTTTCTACGGACTAGGTTTGGAAGTTTGAGCCTGTCTTAAGTTAGTTCAAAGGAACGGGAGACTCCATCCAGAAAATATCTTGCTTATTGATATAATAATATAAATGAGTTTGGTGTCTTGGGTTATTTCATCTATTGAGTTGGCTGAATGGCCACTCTAGAAAACTACGTCTAACAAATATACTTGTCACCTATAAAACTCAGGCAGTATTATGTTTGCTTCAGGAGTGTTTTATGCTTCCTGCATCTTTGGGATGTGGATCACTGCTGTTCAAATCAAATAAAACCAATCAGAACTCTAATTTCATAATTACATAATTCTCTAATTATGTTAAGGTCACATATACATTGCATTTTACAGCACCAATCTCAGTATTAGTTAATAGGGCACTTTATACAAAATATAAACCAATTGAAGCTGTGTTTAGTGACTAACATAAATTAATAAGATTAGACCCATGGCAAAAAAAAAAAATCAATAACCAAGAAAGAATAGGACACTTGTTTATATTATTCAAAAAGACAGAAGTAGGGCAGCCTGGGTGGCTCAGCGGTTTAGCGCTGCCTTCAGCCCAGGGCCTAATCCTAGAGACCTGGGGTCTAGTCCCACGTAGGGCTCCCTGCATGGAACCTGCTTCTCCCTCTGCCTGTGTCTCTGCCATTCTCTCTCTCTCTCTCTCTCTCTCTCTCTCTGTGTCTCTCATGAATAAATAAATAAAATCTTAAAAAAAAAAAAAAGACAGAAGCAGCACACTTTTGAATAGAATAGCTTATCCTACTCATACATTTCCTAACCCTGGGTATTCGTTTGCCTTTACTCTTTCCAGACCCAGATATTTCCTCACCCAGAAAGCAAAATGATATAGCAAAGACTAGTTTTATTCATAAAGCTTTTGCCACTGGAATCACATTAAAAATTGAAGACAAATTATATGGAGAAATAATTAACTGAAATATCTTGTCAGAGTACTAAGGGAGTACTCACACCTTCATAGATTACGCATCATTAACTATGTAGTCTAGCAACCAAATCATGTGAGGAACGATGTGGCAATTTTTAGTATTCCAGCAAATATGTCTAATTATGAGGTAGACTTTTTAAATTTAATTTAGAAGTCAATTTACCACCACATCTCAGGGTATATTTTTTAAATGAGTTTAGTGTAAACTATATTCATAAAGTAATATCTTCTACTTGGCTGAATTTTGCGAATTTACGGTGACTCTTGAAAACATTTTCAGATACAATGTGTTCTGAGGTAACTGTAACAAAAGAGTTATGCGCATTTAATTTTATAGAGAGCTGTAAAGTTGCTCCAGTGATACTGTCCTTGAGTTTGATGATATGAAAAATAATGCATGTTCTTACTTGGACATATTTATTGGATATAGCTAAAGGTCTTGGGAATAAACTTTTGTATGGCTATATTAAATCTATTTAAGGAAAGAAAAGACATTTACCCATGAGGTTTAGCAATTTAATACAGAACAGTAGTTTAGCAGAAACCCTAGAATGTGTATAGTATAAAACAAGGAACTGGATGATGTAGGGAGAAATATAAGAGGTATACCCAACAATGCCCACATAGACACACAAATATGTGCATGCACATGCACACATACACATGTACATACACCCTACACAATGTAGCACATGGCAGTGCAAAAATAATAGTAATAACTTAAAAGATCAAAATATCTTTGGTAAGTGATGAACAAAAGAATTTCATCACTGGGAATTATGGATTATTTTATAAATATCTTCTCATTAGAATGCATTGTAGAAACGGTCTACAACATAGAACTGAAAAGAATAATAATAGAAAATGTTACCCAGGTCCCATTTCTTTAGGCCACAAATTTGGTTTGAACTGGATTTGCTGCAGGAACTGAGTTTCCTTTGTTTTCTTTTAATGTTTGTACTCCCAGCTCACTATTTACAGTATACGGTATGATAATGCTCATTCTAGCTTACCCTATTAGTAAGATTTATCTTTTACCATGTGTATCAACTGAAAAAAAATGACAGATATTCTGGGCAGTATTTACTCTCATTATGCTATTCTTCTTGACTGTAGATACTAATGGAATTAGTAGACACACGGGCCTCAAAACCTGCATGGAGAGATGTATTTGACCTCAACATCTTCAGTGAAACTGTGGCAAAGTACCATTATCCTATAATCTCTGTAAGGGTGGAACTAACACCTGTGTTTTTCACTGTTTTATCCCCACTACATCATAAAATAAATGCATAGTAAGTGCAAAATAAAATTTACTGAGTTATTTAGGAATTTGTCTACAGGTGAAAAGATGTCAACTCCAAAGTAGAAAATCATTTTCTTATATATCTATTTTTATATTTAAAAAAACATCAGATTCACATTTATTGATACTGAATGTTAAAAAAATGAACCATGAGAGATATTCAAGACAATTCTACTCTCTAATGTTGGCAATCTCAACAAAATGCCTTTTTACCCCAAAGGCAAAAGATACCTTATTGCAGAAATACCTTATCGATTGAGTTTTACTCTTTACTGGAAGCTCTAATGGCTGAGATATCATATTAACCATCTCTTCCCTAGAACTGTTAACTTAAATATTCAGATGCTCAAGAAGAATTTGAATGGAGAATGCTTTTTATTAGAATTTTATACTTCACTCATATTTAAGACAATTCCAATCTCCTCAGAGTTGTCTGACTAATGAATAAGAGAATATGTGTGGAAGCCTTGAAAATGTTCCTCTGTCTCAAATCTGCTGAGAAGATAATGGACTCACAAACCCAGATGCTACATCGCTAAATTTCCATCCTATCTGTAACCTATTATTCTGCTCAGCTGCATAACACAATACTGATGACTGAATGGCTTAAACAACATAAATTTATTTCCTCATGATTCTGGAGGCTGGAAGTCCAAGATCAAGGTGCCAAAATGGTTGGTTTCTGGTGAGGCCTCACTGATTGGCTTGCAGATGTCACCTACTTGCTGTGTCCTCACATAGCCTTTTTTTCTAGATATGCATGGAGAGAGAAAGAGAGCGCGTGAGCTCTGGTGTCTCTTCTGCTCATAAGGACACCAGTTCTATTGAATTAGGGTCTTAAAGCCCTTATGAACTCACTTAAACTTAATTATCTCTTTACAGGCTCTATCTCCAAATACAACCACCATAAAGATTAAGGCTTTAACATAGAAATTCTGGGTGTACACAGTTCAGTCCATAACAGCACAAGACCTCCCAGTGTGCACTTTGCCTCAAGAGACCAACTGGTCACTTGGAAGACCAACTACTTGGGCTCCTACCCTGCTGATAATAGGCTGTGGTTCATCCTTACGGGGGTAGATACCTACTCAGGGTATGAGTTTCTTTCCTGCCTCCTAAGACTCCATTACCCACCACTATCCTGAGGCTTATAGAATGCCTGAACTGTAGTCATTGAATCCCAACATTATAGCATCCAATCAGTATACCCACTTCACAGCAAGGAGGTAAGGGAGTGGGCCCGGGACTGTGGGATTCACTAGTTGTATGAGACATCTCATCATCTAGAAATAGCCAGCCTTATAGAATAATAGAATAGTTTTCTTAAGGCACAGCTGAAGCTCTAGCTGTGGGGCAATATTCAGAAAAGATGGGATGATATTTTTCCCAATATTATCGATGTATAAGACCAGAGAACTTGGGATCCCTGGGTGGCGCAGCGGTTTGGCGCCTGCTTTTGGCCCGGGGCACGATCCTGGAGACCCGGGATCGAATCCCACATCAGGCTCCCGGTGCATGGAGCCTGCTTCTCCCTCCGCCTGTGTCTCTGCCTCTCTCTCTCTCTGTGACTATCATAAAAAAAAAAAAAAAAGACCAGAGAACTCTATTATGATGCTGCATCTCTAGTGGGAACATTATATGGCCCTGGAAATTCAGAGGTGGAAGCACTGAATGTCCTTACCATCACTCTTACCATTACTCCTCAAGACCTAGTGAATTTTCATGTTTGTCTAAATCAGCTCTGGGATCTCTAATGTTGGATGTTGTGGTCCACAAAAGGGGAGACAGCTGGAGTCTCATTGAACTACAAGTTAAGTCTTCCACCAGAAAATTTTGGATTTCTTATATTTAGAACCCAGCAGGTAAGAAGAGAAGTCACTGTGGTGGCAGATACACTTAAATCAGTAGGAGGAAGTAGGGATGCTTTTACACAATGGAGGAGCACTTATGGAACCCAGATGATTCGTTTGATGCCTCTGGTATTCCCTGACCCAACTATGACTGTAAAGAAGCACGTACAGTGATTCTTGCCTGAGGAAGATACAATTATCAAGGGCTCAGACTCCTCAGAAACACAGGTTTCAGTCACAAAATTAGGCAAGCCCCTAAGACCTGATGAAGTGATAACTAAAGGTGAATGGATGGGGGAGGGGGGTAGGAAGAAAATCAGACGTGGCTCTAGGACATGGCAGGGACATGTTCATACTACTAACCTCACCCTTTTATATTTCTCCACAGGTTGAGAGACCCACAAGAACCATGAGGAGCTGCTCCTGGAATGTGCATGGAGACACAGATGTATACTGCATAATGGGTAAATCTTGGTGACCTTGATACTGAGCAGAACATAATTGATGGACAGCTCACTGGCTATGTCTCTGATCTTCCATTGCACTGAAACTTTTAGAATTGCCCAATACCTTGAAATTCTTCATATCCAATTCCTTTTTATTCCTTGTGCTCCTTTACTAGCACCATGATGAGAAGATTCTCTCAATCCTCTCTGGCTTTCTCCCTTTATTCCAGCACAGGCATTTCCCTCAATAAATCTCTTGCGTGTCTAGCCCCATCTTAGGAGAACCAAAACAACAAATAAGGATATGTAGACACAAAATATGTAATTGTAAAGGGAAGACATCATAAAAGACTGGAAGAAATTGAATAAATATTCATAATTGAGAGATTGTAGGGATTTTTATTTTTTTATAAATACATGTTTACTTTTTTACAAAATTGTCTAGAGCGAGCAAATATTCTTTTATAATCAAAAAAAAAGCAAGGAAAATAGAAATGCTCAGAGAAGGATTGAATGGCATGTCCAAAGTCCCTGTGGCCAGGAGATTCCTTGGTAGAGGGGAAGGAAGATCCTAGGAGACACCTTCACAGCAAAAGACTTCACAATCTGCCTAACCTGTGATCCAGGCAAATAGCAAGTAGAATGGTGTCCACTGGCTCCTATGCTGAACATCACAAAGGCCATTTATCAGATTACCTGGATTCAAAGCCTAGCTCCACACTATCTCTGAGTTCTTGGCCTCAGTCTCCTCATTTGTAAAATGGAACTGATAATAGCACTGCCACAAAAGTTTGTCTTATGATTAAATGAGATAATCTATCAGTGTGCTTAGAAAAGTGCCTACCACACGATATGAACTCAATTAATATTTTTTATCGTGGGTTTTCACAACTATCTTTTATGTACTTTGAATAAAATGTGAGGTTAAGTCATAAAATCAGACCTGTAGTAAAACAGAAAAAAAAAAAAAAAAAACAACAAAATAAATGGAGTTTGGAATTCAATTTCATCCCAATGATTTTCTGATTTGTATGACCATATTGTACAACTCTGGGCCTCAGGGTTTTGAAACTAACCTTAAAATAATGCAGATAAGCAAAATATATATAATTGTCAATTAAGAGGTTCAAGCAGAACGTACATAGTGTTTTCAAGTGAAACCATTGAGATATACCAAATTAAAAAGTAAATCTTATATAATGTCCTATTGGCCATATATTTGAGCCTACTGAAACTAATGGATATATTTCACAGATACCAATTTTTGCATAGAAAACAGAACAAAACACTGTCACTGAGTGAAGAAAACTTCAATATTCCCAGTTTTCCTCTGGAGAGTAGAGGAAGAAGACATTCCTAGGAAGTCTGTTCACCAACTCAGTAAAGCAAGAATGAGGTTAATACCCAGCATTGTTTATATAAGCTGTTGTACTTCATTTTTATTACATTTATTAAAATAACAAGAAAAAAATCTTGATTGAGAACCTACTGGGCACCAAGTTCTGTCACAAAAACAGGAGATAAGGCATTCAACATAACAAACTGGCTTATCCCTTCAGTGAGCTCACATCTAACCAATGAAACCAAACAGCAAATAAGGAAACTAATAAATAAACTAATTAATATAATCTGTATAAAATAAATAAAAGAATGACGTGATGAGATAATTGGGTGGAGACATAGGGAAATAGCATTTTATAGACATTATGGACTACTGTTTATGAAGGGCCTCTCTCTTAAGAAGTATACTGAAGGCAAATTTGAATAAAGAGAAAGAGACATTTGAAGATTCTAGGGGAAATTTTCATGAAAAAGAAGGAGGAAGTGCAAATGCTTGAGAGGGAACTAATACTGGTTATTAAAAGAATTTAAAAAAAAAAAATGGGCCCTGAGAATGAAAGGGAAAATGGTAAAAGGTGAAGACAAAGGAGTTAGTTAGACATCAGACTAAGGGAGAATTATATCATAATACAAAGTTTGGATTCATTCTGAATTCAGTGGAAAGTTTTTGGAGGCTCTTAGGCAATAGACATGCAGCATCTACCATTTTGAAAAAAGTGAATTTCCTGGGACTCCTGGGTGGCTCAGCAGTTGAGCGTCTGTCTGCCTTCAGCTCAGGGCGTGATCCCAGGATCGGAGATCGAGTTCCGTGTGGGGCTCCCTGTATGGAGCCTGCTTTTCCCTCTCCCTCTGTCTCTGCCTCTCTCTCTCTGTCTTACATGAATAAGTAAAAAATATTTTCAAAAAAGAAAAAGAAAAAGTGAATTTTCCCCATGACAATTTAACCTGTAAGCAGTCTGTTTAAATGTAAGTTCCATGAATGGTACTTTAAATTATAATACATGAAATAGCAAGAAAAAAACTCATCCACATTGCAATGAAATAACATACAGTTTTCAGAGAAAACATTGGAGGACTCAACAATTACTGTATTATATGCAAAAAAAAACCACTAATGGTAAAGACAATGTCAGCTAAAGTAGATGTCTGAATTTCTTATGAGAAGTGATTGATCTAAGAAAGAGTTTAAGCCTCAAAAGTTTAGTGAAACCTGAACCTGTTCATGTTGTTCTTCTCTTTTCCCCTATCTGTATGGAAGAACAGTAAATTGTTCTCTACTTTAGAAATGTCTGTGTTTAAAAGGTCAAATTATTTCTTTGGAAAGTCACATCTCACGGGACTATTCTGAGTCTGGTAAGAAGCAGAGATTGAAGAATGTCAGCATCTGTGGCCACGGCCACACTTAACAACTTTTCTGCTGGTAGACACAGCCTAATTCCACTCTCTGCATTTGTACTGCAATGTGCTTTCAATAAATGTCACCATGTACTCAGGAAACAACTCTAAAATTAATCCCATCTGTGGTAATATGTCTTTGAATTGCACAGGATAAAGACTCCCATGAAATTTTACATGATATTTGAGTATCAGATGTGACCATTCAATGTAATTAGGAACTTGTTAGTTGGAGGAGTGTTGACTTATGTGTGATTTATTTATATGTTTTGGTCCATAAGGTAGTTTTAAGAAGATATACGATGAAAGACATATGCCATATAGCTAGGTAAGATTAAATTCTAAAATGTGAAGAAAAATGAGACAAAGAGAAAAAGGATGGGGAAATAAAATGGAGTCGGCATGGGCTTGACACAAAATAAATACCATTAACCTTCCTTGGGGGTGGGGGCGGTGCACAGATTGGCTCCAAGCTTTGCAGAAGAATGGCACTATTCAGGTATATTCTCAGTGCCTTATGATAAAAACAAGTAGTTTCTCAACGAAAGCTATAACTTTCTGGTTCTGAGATCAGAGCAAAATGTATCTTGCAGACTACCATAAAAGACCCTTTTTAATGACTGAATGACCTCCTCAATAACATTTTTACAGAAAATTTAAACTTCATGGCATTGTTCCTATAAAGAAATGGATAAATAAGTCTTCCATATCTACACATGGAACACCAGATTTTCTTATTTTAAACTGCTTTACCATTGAGAATAAATAATTAAGTAGCTTAGACTGGGGTTGCAAGAGGTTGAAAGTTATATCCATGAACAGGCCCCAAGATCTCTAAATGCTCTTTGCTCAGATGGACACTTAAGCAAAGAAAAGTGGGATGGTGTAATCACATTTATTGAATCTGACTAATTCTAAGAGAAGGACAGTTGGGAAATGATGAAGTGTGCAAGGGAAAAAAAATTACCTCCTTTAATTTCTATTATTGGTGGATGAGAAAGTCCTGGCTCTGAAACAGCACAGAAAATGCCCTAAAGGTGTTTGGGACCAAGTACATTTCTCTTATATAAGAGGCTCGAAATCAGAAAAGAAAAAAGAAAAAAAAAAACAGACACAAAAAACATAAACTTTCATTTATATTTTCTGGACTCCTTTAAGATTCAAATGAAACTATGTACCCTCTCACTGGGAAAAAGCACTCACATTCTAATGTAGCAAACAGCTATCAGCTCACCCTAATTTTAGAAAAATTTTGATACTAGCATTCTATACCAAGGGGAAAAAAATTCCCAAGAATTTTTATTTTCTTTTTTTTTAAGATTTTATTTATTTATTCATGAGAGACACACGGAGAGGCAGAGACATAGGCAGAGGGAGAAGCAGGCTCCCTGCAGGGAGCCTGATGTGGGGCTCGATCCCAGGACCCCAGAATCATGATCTGAGCTGAAGGCAGACACCCAACCGCTGAGCCACCCATGCACTCCTATTTTCTTGGTTTGTCAATCTTCAAAATAAGAATTGAGCTTCCAACTTATGGGTGCATACCTATGGAACATATTTTGTCTAAAGATAAAAGAAGAATGGTTAAGATAGTTAAATGGGGGAACATAAACTCCAAGTCTTTAAGCTGAAATCAGTTTGTTGATGCCTTCTATTATGCTAGCCCAATAGGTTTTTTATAAAATTAGTTTTCAGCACATAAAATTCATATATAAATATCTACATTTCTGGCTTCTCAAAACAAAACAAAATAAAATAAACCCAGAAGATCTGGCAATGCTAGACTCCAATTCTTGCATGCAACAATCATTCTTTCACAGCACCAAATCCTGTTGTTTGTCCAACACTGAGATCAAACTATTTTCAAGATTGAGCAGTGTTTCTTTCTAGAATCCAGGCTGTCTACTTTGTTCATTTATATTACCTATAGTTCATTTATATCCCTATAGTTATTTGAGTTTGTAACCTACCTCCCTCTATCTCCTGAACTAATGTGTTATATTTCATTAATCTAATATGGCAGCATGAGGATGCAGAACCTTGCAGAACTCCAGTCCTAGGGAGCTAAACTGACCAAAGGCATTGGCTGCTACACTCTGAACCCACCACCACATTTTTCACCAAGGCCGTACTTCTCACTGGCTGCTCCCTGAACACACGTGGATCCTAAAATAGGCTCCAAGACTCTCTGATGATTTTGTGGAAACTTTTAAGATTGCAGGGCAGACTAGGGTGTTTCCATCCGACCTTTCTTTGGTAAAGACTTGCCCCCCACCCCAGGCTTCTGTAGCTCCTTCACATTTTGTCACAGAGGCATCTTTTCTAATAAAATCCTTACCTAATTAAGCCTATCTTAATATTTACTTGTTGTTAGATCTTGACTAATAGAAGTGGTAGCAGAAGTAATCTGAGAAAGTAGGCAGTAAAATGTGGATTTGAGACTGGCTCACCACCACCCCAAAGGTAAAGAGACTGACATTCAGGTTGATAAATGAAGCATGGATAGTCCCTGGTACAAAGTGGTGGTGTAATTACTGACAATTTTATCTGAAGTGACTTGAAAAAATAAAAGGGAAGAGGAAATCAGTCCCAGTGGAGAAGAGTGCCATGGCAGATGACACAATGCAAGCAGGGTTGGGGGATGCTTACAAAGGCAGTGGAGTTGATTAGTTACTGCTATATTGTACTGATGCCCTGCAGAAAGATAATAAGAGACTAAAGACTATTAACAAGCAATTAATGGCCAAGTTCTAGAGCCACAGGGCCTCTGTGATAGAAGACCTTATTACCTGCAGCAGAAAGACAGACACAGTCAAGCACTGGTTTGAAGATTGTGGGGTTATAAAGCCCCAGAGATATCTGAATGTTCAATTAAGACAAGTCTGTTTTATAAAGTTCAGGGCCAGGTAGAGAAAACCTAAGATGCTAGAATTATGGTCATTCAGGGATATCTGAATGCAGGTGCCTGACTCACTCAGATTCTCTGATCTAGCAGAGAGGTGGCCCATGCTTCTCTGGCAAGAGCTAGCACTTCACTGTCCTAAAATACACTGCAGGAGCCCCTCTGTCATGAAGCATCAGGTGTCCTTTCACTTCTCCTGGCTTCCAAGCTGATAGCTAGAGTTAAATCCAATGTAGCCCAGCTGGGGATGCGCTTGGTCTAAACGAGAATTAAGATTATATATAATAAGGAATTGTAAGAATTAGCTGGCATTTATCAGCAGGAACCTGAAGAGCCCTCTTGGAATTAGATTTTAAGTGTGCTTGGTCAAGAGGGCTAGAATATAAGACTGAATAAGTAAGAATTCATTGACTTGAAGAGCTAGGGCATTTTCTTGGGACATGGGATTAATACTCTATCACGGACATCACCAGATGGAGGAAAGTTGTTGGTGAAATGGTTCTTAGATGCCTGGCTCTTAGATGATAGCCAACTCTAAGTGAAGTAGAAATGCCTGAGTTACTCGGGCAGATGATAGAGAAAGGAATTAACAGTCGAAGAGAAGTAGGATTACTGGAATAGATATATTATATAAGGACATAAGACCCACCAAATAATTGTGATCCATGAGAGGATCCAGAGAATACGTAATTCATCAAATCTTTCAGGAATGTGTGGTGATAGGGGATAGCTCACTTATCAGTGAGCTGCTGTCGTTAACATTCTTGGGATTGTAGGGGCCTCAAAGTAATAGATGTTATAGGTAGTACTTAATTGCCAGAAACCAAGACAGTAATTACTGTAACCACCAGTAAGGTCAGGGGAACAGAAAAGAGGACTTGCCCTGCAAAAGGTTGTGAAGATGATTAATAGACTATGATGCCCCTAGAAGAATAGATGAGCAATTAACAAAAGTTAAAAAAAAAAAGTGCAAGCTGAACAAGAATGGAAAAGCAGGATGAGTCACATTAAAAATTACAATTCCTTGCTCAGTTTCCCAGATCTCAGCCCATTTTCACATCTGGAGTCTAGTAACTGAAGAGATGTTCGAATCTCTGGGAAAAATAACAGGGCAACACCATGGCAAGTGTATAACATGGTTACTCTCCAAAGGGACTTACATATGAACATTTACTCAGATAACTGTAGTCTAGTAAAAGGAAAATAAACTGTTCAATGACTATTAGACAAAGATTCTGAGATGACTCTGATACCCAAAGACCCATGGTTTTATCATAGTCCTTTTAGGTAGAGTGGGAATCTATAGGAAACAGGTAATGATTGGAGTCCTGGCTAAATTCTAACACACTGTGTGCCCTCCGGGCCAAGAAACCCAACTCGTTTGTTTTCTCAGTCCTCGAGGAAATGTATGGAATTAGTATCGAGTCCATAAGAGTCCCTAGTCTAGAATAAGAGCTGTAATATTAGGAAAAGGCCAAAGGGAAACCTCTGAAACTTTGCACTCTCCAATCATTCACTTCCAGCCAAAATAGAAAATTAAAATCAGTGTCATGGCCCAGGGGTTACAGCAGAGATAAGTGCTATCATTAAACACCAAAGATGAAGGGTGGTGCTCCATATTATATCTTAATTTAATTCATGGTCTAGTCCCTGAAGAAATGGAATAGATACTGAGAAAGGTTATAGACCATTTCTGATCTAATAAAGCAGTAGCCCTGATAACAGCAGCTGTTCTGTTCACGGTGTCATTGTTGGAATGGATTATTAAAGCCACAAGTATATGACTGGTGGTTGTTAATTTGGTGAATGTGTTTTTACCATTCTAATTAGAAAAGAGGATAAGAAATCACTGCCATTCTCTCGGAATGGACAATTTTCACTTGTATATTTCCTGCGGGCTGTGTTAACTATGTTATCCACTGTCATAACACAGTCTGAAGAGACCTGTATCATCTAGACATTCGACAGAGCATCTCACTTGTCCCTTACATTAATGAACATCATGTCGATCGAACAGGATGAGCAAAAGGCTGTTAGTATTCTAGAGGCTGTGTTAAGACACATATGTCCCATAGGATGGGAAGATTTCAGAAACCAGACACTCTAGCAAAATTTTCAGGAATCCAGTGGTCAGAGGTATGCTATGCTTTCCCACAAATTGAAATACAAAATGCTGTGTTTTGAATTTCCTATAGAATGAAAGAAGCATGGAGCCCTAGGCCTCTTTATGTTCTGGAGCCAAATACATTCCACAGCTAAGACTTTTGCTCTGGGCCATATACTGGGTGAAACATCAGGCTACCCACACCAAGTAGGGCCGGGAGCATAAAAAGATGCTATAGTAGGTCCAGACCTTCGTGCAGTCAGCTCTGCTGCTTGCATCATGTGATCTGGGAGACATTATGGGGTTGGAGATGTCAGCAACAGGAAAGGATAAAATGTGGCACTAATGGTAAGCTCTGGTGGGGAATCAGATGTAAACCACAAGGACTCTAAAGCAATTCATGTATCCAGAGGAGATAGTCATAGGCCTTTTGAGAAAAAAAGTCTTAAGACCTAATAGAAAGGAAATATTTGTTCAAGGGCACTCCAAGTGAATGTGTGTCCAGAACTAATGATGATGAGTTGGCTTCTTTCAGATCTGCCAAGTCATAAAGTTAAACATGCATGGCAGCGTCCATCAAAAAAATGAAAATAACACAGCTAGGATCAAGCCCAAGCTGGTCTAGAGTGATCACAGTGACAGACATAAAGGGTACATAGGGACACCAAAATTATGGACTCCACATCTCAAGGCAAATTTACCTATTAATGCCTCTAAGTGTCTAACTTGTCAACAACAGACATTACCACTGAGCTCTCAAGATGGCATTATTCCCTGTGAAGGCTAACCAGCCAATGAGTGTCAAATTGGCTTTATCAGTCTCCTTCCAGTCCTAAAAGGACCAGTTCGTCCCCTCAGAAGGAGATCCTCATTGTGTGTTGGGTTTGCTTTCCTTTCCTGTAGAGAGTCAGCCAATACCACTATCAAGGGGCTTACAGAATGTCTAGTTCTTAGGCATGGAATCCCACATGGTATAGCCTCTGGCCAGGGCAGTCACTTCACAGTAAAGGAGTTATGAGAGTGAGCGCATGACCATAGAATCCACTGGTCAAATCTTGAACCTCACCATCCATAAACTGCTAATCTCATACAACGCCGCAACAGTCTTCCAAAATTGTAACTGGAAGAAGCACTCTGAAAAGGCAGTGCATTACTCTTAGGATACTGTAGTCTTTCCAACAGAAAAGATGCGTAGATCCTTCCAGGAAGCAGGAGCTATCCCACTTATTATCCCTTCCAGAGACACGCTGGAGAATTTTGTGCTTCCTTGGCCCCATCACTCTGAGTTTGTCAGTGCTGGAAACCTCAGCACCCAAAGGAGTCACACTCTAGTCAGGAGATACCACAAGGGGCCTGCTGAATTATAAGTTGCAGCTGCTGTCAGAGCGTTAGACTTCCTCTCTCAAGGAATCAATGGCAAGAAGAGGAGTTTGCCATCCCCCTGGGATACTGACTCCCATCAGCAGGAGGGAGGGCTGCTTTTACACAGTGGGAACAGGCAAGAATCTATGTGGAAAACAAGTGACCCTCTTGGGGGCCTTCTGGTGCTTGGTGTCTCACTGTTACTGCGAACAGACATGTGCAGCGATTCTAAACTGAAAAGGGTGTGATTACAAGGGCTCCAGATCTCCTCTGACTTGAAGAAAAGCAAGATATGGTAAATGGCCTATATGACAGCAGAACCGATCTCTAGCCACTGATCCCTTTAATTCTCTGACCTTATTCTGATCTCACACTTGGTAAGCATTTGCCCTCTACCTGAATTGCTCTTGCCTAGGAAATTGGCACAAGGGTCTTCTTACCTCTTTTTGTCTTTGTTCAAGTATCACCTTCTTAGTGGGAGCTCTGTGACTGCCCTACTTAAAACTTCACCATTGCTTCCCAGTTATCTGTACTCCATTCTGGCTTCCTCTCTCTGGCACTTATCATCACTTGAAATACAACAGAATTTGCTTTTTCTTTGTGTATTAGATGTTGCCTCTCGACTCAAATGTAAGCTTTCAAAAGATTAGGACTTGCGTCTGTTCACATACTGCTGTATCTCCATCCACAAGAACAGGACCTAGTACACCGTGTAGATCTTATTGAATGATGCGACAAATAGTTATCATTATAGGCAGCGAGTGTTATAGTGTGAGGTGATATAGGGTGAAGCTGGATTGTAATGGTGTTGCACTGTAAATGGACACTGATAAAATAGGATCATCATCATCATCATATTATCCCAACAACTGACATTTGATTAATGCTTATTATCTGCTAGATATTTCACAATCTGTTCTACATGCATTAGCTTACTTAATCTTCCAAACTCTAGGACATGGGTTTCCGTGTTATTCCCATTTTCTGTATGGTTGAGAAAGGTTAAGCATGTTAATCAAGATAGAGATAATTAGTAGAGGTGTTATTCAAACTGTATCTGACACTAATGCTTTAAGGCCTAACCTGAACTCCCTGGTGAACTCAGAAATCACAGAGAGCAGTTTCAGAACTTGTAGTACACCCAAGAAATGGAAAAGGACAGAGAAACTATGGAAGCAACTTAGCAATAACAAATGCAAACATATTTTTTTGTAAAAGTATGATTTAATAAAAATGTGAATAATATTTTTGGAAACATCAGAAAAAAATCAATTTTAATGGAGATTTAGGTAAAAGATCTTATAATAATAGAACAGAATCATCACAAAGACAGGAAATAGCAATATCTTAAACCCAGTAAGGAAAAACAGAGATTTTTTTGGAAGTATAGGTAAAAATATGTTTTAGAACTCCAGATCACTAGCGTTAGCCCATACTACTTACACACACACACACACACACACACACACACATACACGTACATTCATGCACTAAATGGCAGTTTATTGTGCTTTTTCACATTTATCTTTTAAGGTCTAATTAAGACCCAAGTGCAGGGTATCATAGAAAAGTCTGTTATCTTGTAAGCATACAGCTAAACAGTTACTTTAAAACATTTACTTTTAAAACATTCAAATTCCAAGGACAATTCTGTTGCTCGAATGAAAAGCAGGTGAAAACTCTACGGAAAAGTAGAAAATCATAAAAGAGTCACAGATATGGAAGGCACTTAGGCCAAGGGGAAGAAACAATAGTAGATAGATGGATTTGTATACAGACGAATCTCTGTTACTATGAGAGGAGAGGACATATTTCCTTTGACAATTCTCATTACATTTGTTTTTTTTTTATCTATATTTTCACACTTGTCAAAAGCAATCTTCACTACATGAAAAATCAAAAGAAACATTTACTATGCTTTGATGTGCACATAGAATTTTAATTTTACTATACTGCTAGTTTATATGTTTATCTCTATACACTTATGCACATGCACGTGTGCACACACACATTACTTAATTAAAAACCTTTCAGGTACTAGATATTGTTAGGTTTTTGCTCCACACATAAACAAGAATTTTCCCTTGCCCTGAAGGGCAGGTAGCAGAAAATAGACACAAACACTGAAAATGGCAATACAACACGAGAAGCTGTATGGGTATAGGTGGAACCAGTATCCTGGATGGAAAAGAGCTGATTTTAAAGCGATGATTCACAGACTACATAAATTTTCAGGAGTGAGAGATATTAAAGGATAAATGTTGGTCAGGATATTAAAGGAATAAGTAAGTGTTGGTTTCATCCTGAGGGACGGACGCTCAATGTGGCAAGAGCCTGGGCTGTGGCAGTGAGATGAGGTACAGAAGATGGTATTAGAAAGTGAAATCTTTGCATCAGCAACAAAGAGAAGGAAGAGCACATTTTTCTTAAAGATTTTATATATTTATTCATGAGACACAGAGAGAGGCAGAGACATAGGCAGAGGGAGAAGCAGGCTGCCTCCGGGGGAGCCCAAAGTGGGAATCAACCCCAGAACCTTGGGGTAATGCCCTGAGCCAAAGGCAGATGCTCAACCACCGGCCACCCAGGTGTCCCAGGAGAGCACATTTTAAACAGGGAAACTATGTTATCAGTTTGGTTATATAGAAGACCAGTACATTATATGCAGAGTGTACGTGAGCTATTAGAGATGGAAGGTGAGCCAGTACGTGTTACAGACTAGACAAAATGAAGATATGGTCTAAACCAAGGTGTGACCTGTTTGGGTTTGTATAAATGCAGTGAAATTAGGCAAATGCTATGCATGGGGTTCATAAACACATTTTTACCTGATATTCTTCTTTCTTTACCCATATGAAAGAAATGTTAGCAGCAAAATTCCCTCAGGCATTTAAGTTTGTGAGATCTGGTCTAAACTTAGGAGTAGCAGAAGAGTTGCAGAGAAAGAAAAGTTTTTATTGTTGCAGGTAAAGCTGATTTTCTAACAGGATGTCTGTGGTACTCTCACCATTGATGATAGCACATTAACGCTTTTCATAGTTTGGATAACAATTTTGAGCAATATTAGAATTATGAATGTCTGCGACTAAAAGTCCATTTTTAATTATAAGAGTTTCTATGAAAACCACTAGTCACAGCGTTATGTGTTCAAGATTATCAATATTTCATTATATCCCATACATTTTCTTCGTGGGTTCACTATTGATGTCTCCTGATCCTACACAAACCATCATTTAACGTGTAAGTCACATTCTCTGGCAAACAATTACTAGAAGAAGCAAAGAGAGACATATCACAATCAATGAACCAATTTCAGGTCAGGCAATGAAATCCAAATATGAGAAATCAAGCTCACAGTTTGAAGAAAACAATGGAAAGCCTGATGCAAATTCACTTTATGACAACTACAGTGAGAAATAGTTGAGAACCACGGAGGTCATCATTAACGTGACAAAATTTCATTAATCATGTACACATTTTTAGAGATATTGATTTGATGCAAAAATTCCACAGCATATTTTGAAACCAAAGTCTTTGCCCAAACAGCTTATCCTATCCATTCAAGACACAGAGTGAAATGAAGCAAATGCTATTATTCTGTGTGTGATCTCTAAACTGACAAAACAATTACCCAGCTATTTGCTGTAAGACCTTCTGTAATTGCAAATGCCAAAAAACTATTTTTTAATCTTTTTATCTTTGATTGCAACAGAAAATGCACCTATATTTCCATTAATATTTCTGCCCTTAACAATTAGTTACTTTGACAGTCAATACTGTCAAATGAACGAGAGAATTAAGGTATTTTAGAAAAAGTTGTCTTTTCACCAAACACAAGATGAAAACATTATTTCAACCTAAACTAAATTGCTAAGTGTACACCTTATTTGTTCTAATTGCAAACTCCCTTTTGTGAAGGAGATATAAAAATATATAATTTGGAAGAAAAGGATGAAGTAGCTAGGAGTAAGACAATTTAGTGTAGAGTGTAACTAGATCTGTAACATAATTAACTGCTTTTGAAAGGCAGTTTAATGAAACTTACTTCTTACAGTTAAAAAACATGAGTAAGATTCAGTGGGTCACTGCTATACAACCAGTCCTTACAATTTGTTCATAAACCTTGCTTATATAGTGGTTCTTTTCTCTAGTCACTGAATAGCTGACGAAATCCTCACTTCACTTTACATAGATGTGACCTGAAATAACAGACATCTACCTTATTTAAGTCTTCAAAGCATTGTTATTTTACAATTAAAGAAGCTGACATGTAGTCTACTGAAAATCAACACTTAATATTTGTTGAAGTCTTTCTCTATGGCCAACACTTCACACGTCCTGTCTCCTGTATGCCTCATGTCAACCTCTGATCTAGTACCATCATTATCCCTACTTTACATGGGAGAAAATTAAAATTTCAGAGAACTGAAATGACCTACAAAAGCCACCAGAACTTAAAAATGGTACAGTGTGGGCACTTGGGTGGCTCAGTCAGTTAAGCGTCTGCCTGACCTTGGCTCAGGTCATGATCTGCGGGTCCTGGCTCAGCCCTGTGACAAGCTCCCTGCTCAGTGGGAGTCTGCTTCTCCCTCTTCCTCTGCATCCCATCTCACCTGCCCCTGCTCATGCGCACAAGCTCACTCTCTCTTTATCTCAAATAATCAAATCTTTTTTAAAAAAAATAGCTTGGTTAATATTTGAACATATAGTGTAACTAAAAAAGCCTAAATTCTTAAATGCTGTATCATATACTACTTCCCAGTTCACAATGAAAATTATAACAAAAAAGAGTTCAATATCATGAGAAAAGTATAAAAATGCAGCTGGTATTTGAAATCCCTGTCACAAAATTTTTTTTTCAACTCTCTATCAACATGTACTGCTGTAAAGATTTGTGAATGACAGTTGTTACATAAAATTAACATTCACTCATTTGTTTGGTAGTCCTATGGGCTAATTAACTAATTGGAAATTATGATTTTTATTCATGGGTCTGTTTCATGCATCATATAGCAAGTTCATTTTATAAAAAGGAAAGCAAATCCATTTCTAGTTTTATTCTTTTTATGCTATGCTCATCTAATGGTTTGGCTGTTTATACCTTTTTAAAAATTTAAGTTAACTTACATAGTTACACAAATGCAAGATACGAAAATTTTATAAATGAGGCAATATCTACCAAAGACATGCAATTTTTTGTTAATAATAAGGACAACTATGCACCTACTCCATGAGCCGGATAGTGGACACTGCAACATACACTTTCTGCAGAGCCCTCTCTGGTTGGATCCCACTCAGAGCTTATGGGTTACGCAGTGAGTGGGTCAGAGCAGCATACCAAAATGTGGCCTCTATTGCCACCAAAATCCAGAGAGCCTCTGCAGGTGTTGTGCCTCTTCATTCATGGGTTAACTGTGTAAGGTATAGAAATGTGTCTTTTTTTTTTTTTTTTTTTTTTTTTTTTTAGAGAGGATCCGACATGCTCTGCAGGCTTCTCAACCTCCAGAATCAACACAGATGCGACAGGCTTCTAAGCTTCATGGAACTTATCTCTCATTCTCTGGCACTCATATGCTTCTAATCACTTGGGTACTCCCTACTGTTTGCTTACCAGATTCAGTGAATCTAGGGATGGAGAGAAAATACAGAAAAGCCAGCAGACTCCATAAGACTATTCTCATGGAGACCAACTAAAAATATGAAACAATATGAAAGGGGGAGGAATGTCATAGTACTGACTTTACTACAACAGAAGTATCAGCAATTGCTTTGATATCTTACTTTAATTGGTTTTCAATTGGTTTAAACAAACCAGGATGAATATTGTCCAGTTATCAGAAAAACAGTTTCAATATTGGTACACTGGCTCAAATGAAACATTCTACTTTCTTTCTAGGCAGTGGAAATCAATAAAAATGCCCGTAGCTAATTCACGCCTTGTAGACCAAGGGTAGGTTGAAAAGAACCACTGATTTGGTACCAATGATGAGTGGATTATAATTTGAGCTACATTTATATTTTTAACATCAGGTAATTTTAACATGTGTGGCAGGGTTCTCTTTTAAGTTTTCGCCATTATTCCCCAAAGGTAATTAATGTGTAGCACAAATTAGTAGAATTTGATGGAAACTTGAATTCAATAGAGGAAATGAAACATTTTTCTTTTTCTTTTTCTTTGCCATTTGGAGTTTTCTTCATTCCAAACTGAGTGCAGCCTAAGTTTGCCAGACTAATATTTCATAGCGCTTTGTTAACTCTTCTAATACAGGTATGGCTGCAACTACACTTCCAGTATATACTAAGCCTAACAATAAGCAACTTATATTATTATTCACAAGTTTTTTTTTTTTTTTATTATTCACAAGTTTGACTCAAAAACAGTTTCTAAAGTTGCTCTAAAATATTTAATATGATATTAAGTACGTACTCACCAATGGTGATTCTTTTTGATTCACTAACTATAACTTTTTTACTTCAGATTAAAAACCTTATGACTTCACTTCTCACCTGTCTACTTCTCCAGGAAAGAAAAAACCCAGGATCATAAAATCATAAATGATTATTGAAAAAGGCTAATGATGTTTATAATGAGTTGAGTCATAAGGATTTGCAAGATGACTGACTATATATACATATATATAGTCATATATAGTCATAGTCATATGAATATATTTATATTCTATACATGGTTTTCCTGATATAAAAATGTAATAACCAATGTAAAAGAAAAAAAAATCACAGTTCAGTTTCATTAGGTTTAGTGCTCTTATTATGAAACTTGATTCTAAAAACAGCTTTTAAAAAGTGCTCAAAAATTTTTAAATATGATGCCATTATTTATGTAAATATATAGGATATAATTTATAATTTATAAAGTGTAGCCTCATAAAATCTAGGATTCTTAGAACATTTTTTAGGTAAATAAAGATAGCGTTAGTAACTAATAAAAGGATTACTGTTAAGTGTGGTATTATTTTTGTAAATTAAACGTTGTAAAAAAATCACATCCAAAATATGTAAAATATCATCCACAAAAAAAGTCAGGCAAAACATTCAAATAAACTTTGCAGTAATCTACCATTAATATTTTGCAACAAGAGTTGCTCATTCCGTTATTTTCTTTCAACTTCCACTTTGAGTTTGGGAGCTAGCAGGACTCTATTTTGAGCTGGCCAAAGATATCTTTGAATTATATATAGAATAAGCAGGCATATGACTTAAACGAGATATTTCCTTCCTATAGAATAATATGGAATAATGTGTACCATTTATAGTACTTTTTAAGGTCAACTTCGGTTTCATATTTAACAATACTATAGAATCTGGAACACATTATAGCATTCTGTCCTTTTTATATAAAGGACATGTGAGGACAGAAATAGTAGTTTGAATAAAATCTGTTTACAGTGTCTTGACAAATAAATTATTGGAAAAGATCATTTTTATTGGGGAGATCTTCATCATCAGGTTGGCCAATTATTTTGTGGTATAATAATTAGTTTTTCAACATGAAATTAAAGTATACAAATAGATTTTTATAAGAAAACTGTATATAATTTAAGAAATAAAATTAGAAGCTAAAATATGTAAATGTGTGGCTCGATCTTGGAGCCATACCATATTCTACTATGAAATTTTAATTTGAAATAGTTATTTTTTTCTCCTACTTTATTGATAACTGTATTTCCCAACTACAATCAACAAATAAAGTCATATATTTTTAAATTGCTCAAAAAATAAAAATAAATAAAAATAAAATAAATAAATTGTTCAATGTGATGATTGATATAGATATACATTGTAAAATGATTACCATAATTGAATTCATTAACACATGCATCACTTCGTATGTTTAGTGTGTGTGTGTATGTGTGATGAGAACATTTAAGATCTAATCTCAGCAAATTTCAAGTATACAATATACTAGTATTAATTATAGTCACCATGTTGTACATTAGATCCTCAAAACTAATTCATCTTATAACTAAAAATTTGTACCCTCTAATATCTGCTTATCCATCCCCTACCTTGGTAACTGTCATTCTGTTGTTTCTATGAGTTCAACTTTTTTCTAGATACTAAATGTAAATGATACCATACAATATTTGTCTTTTGGTATCTAGGTTATTTTATGCCACGCACAACATAATGCCCTCCAATTTCATCCATGTTGTCACAGGTGGCAAGATTCCTTATGGCTGAATAATATTCCATTGTGCAAATTTATCACATTTTATTTATCCATTGTCAACAGACACTTAGGTTGTTTCCATATCTTGGCCATTGTGAATAATGCTGTGGTGAATATGGGAGTACAGATATCTCTTCAAGATAGTGATTTTGTTTCCTTTGAATATATACCCAGATGTGGGATTGTTGGATCATATGACAATTCTATTTTTAAATTTTTGAGAGAACTCCATACTGTTTTCCATAATGGCTCTACCAACTTACATTCCCACCAACAGTTTGCAAAGTGTTCCCTTTCCTCTATAATCTCCCCAGCACCAGTTGTCTCTTGTCTTTTTGAAAAAAACCATCCTAACAAGTATGAGGTAATATTTTACTGTGGTTTGGAATTTCATTTCCCTGATGATGAGTGATGTTGAGCACCTCTTCATGTACCTATTGGCTACTTGCAGATCTTTGGGGAAACGGCATTGGAGCTAATGGGGAAAGAGATATTTTCAGACATAGAAATAATATAATACATTTATATACTGATCCAGTAGCAAGTAAAAAAGAAACAAACATATTGGAGAGGAGAGCATTTCTGGAACAATGATATTGAGTAGGTGACAGGAGATGGGATCTAGAGTATGAGTGAAGGTGTTATCTTTAAATGAAAACAGTATGAACCCATATATGGCAACAAGTAGGAAGACTGGAGTATGAATGTGTTAATATTGGTAGCTGGTTAGATGTAGTTGTGGATTTCTGTGAAAGTTCACTGATAACTGCTACAATCTTCTCAGTGAAGTAGGAAATAAGGTGAGGATAAAGAGATATGAATTTGAGAAGGAAAGAAGAGATAATCATTTAGAAGAGAAGAAATACGAAATGATTAAGGATGCATAATATGATTGCTGGGCAAAATGAAGGATTTATTTGTGATTCAAAATCATGAATTTAAAATGAGACAAGTTAGCATAGTTGTGCTTTTTTCCTTGCACAGGTGGAGCTTAGTATAGGAGAATAGTTTAATTAAACAAGATTTGTGTTTTGCTAAGGGGGTAAAATAAAGCAAGGGTAACATAAAGAAAAGACTGTAGAGAGTATGTACAAGAAATTAAAATCGGAAACCATGGTTTTAAACTGAGTGGAAGTAAAAGACATGAGGAGGTACTGGTTAGATTGAAGAAGACTAGAGGTCTGAGTCTTGAGGTAAAATAAGAAAGAAGAGGAGGATGTGGTTAGAGAGTGGGATACATAAAATAGAAATCTGAAGTGGTTGTAATTGAAAGGACATGGTCTTTAGGGTATTCCCATGAAAATGTATGGCTGAGACAGGATGGAGGACAAGAGCATGAAGAAGAGGTCAAAGCCAGAGAGTATAGGGTGATGGAAAGTTTATCTACACGAATATTTTTAAATCCCTAAAAATAAATCACAAGGGAGTGACTGCAAAAGAGGAGATAAATTCTTGAGAAATGGATACCTTTTATAATATATATTCTAATGAAGAAAATGATTGATGTAAAATTTGTGTTCCCCCAATAATCATCATAATTTAAAGCCTTGTTGCTGAATGAAAGGTTGACCTAGTAACAATATTTCTGGACCTCATCTCTAATGGTATTAAATAAAACTCTATGATTTTGTGGAATCGGTCCCCAAAAGAATATATAATATTTATAGAGCCAGTGTTGCCAATTGAAATAGGAATGCTCTTTCATGCTACAAATGGAGGGAAAGGAAAACTTCTTTACCTAGTGATATCAGGGCAAATTCTCAAAACATTGATAGATCCTTTTATTAATAGCACTGATGTGAGTAGGTATCAGGTGTACCAATATAGGGAAGCTGCCTTTTAATTGTAAGAGTCAAATCTATGGTCAGTGGTGGCTCCCCTTAATGTTGGTTGCTAAGGTTGTATGACAATATGAGAATTCTGACAAAAATCAGGGAAGATATGAATGTGATTTGAAAGCGAAAAGTGACAGCAAGGAAAACAAGGTCAATCTCTCTTAGGAATAGAAAAAAAAAAGGAAAAAAAAGAAAAAAAGGATGAGAATTATGGGGAATGCTATGTAATGACACAACAATATATGACAATTGGAATAACAAAGCTAATGTGCTCTAGTAAGGTATCTCAACAGAAATTTTAACAAACTATAAATCACTCAGGATCCATAGCGGTATATTCAGAAGACAAAAATAATGTGTGTTAGCACAGGCATGGCTGGCTAAGTTATGCTGCAGTAACAATCCTCAAATCTCAGGGTATTAACATAATAAAGGTTTATTTCTCCCTCACACTATATGTCCAAAGCAGATGAGCAGAGAGGCTGTTCAAGGAGGTCACTCAAGGTCCCAAGCTAATAGTCTCAATCTCATACTGTCATAATAACGCCTGGAAGTTATACATATTACATCTACTCACAATTTGTCAGTCGAAGCAACAGAGGCAGAGAAATGGAATATTTGTAACTAGCCCTGATGGCCACCACAAAATTATAAGAAAATAAATCAGCTGAATAAACAACAAAACAACAAATAAATAGCAAAATCCACCCCCAACCCCCCCCCCACACCCAATGCATGTATAAATGGTGGAGAAGAGGGAAGACTTAATTTAACTAAGCAGTTAAAATCTCCAGTTCCCAACCAATCTGTAACATTATATTATGACTTGCACCCTTTAAAAAAATCCAGAAATTGGCACCAAGTTAGTCCATCCCACCAGCTCACCATTCTCCAGAGAAGAAGGTTGTCCCTTTCATAAAACTGAATGTAAAATGCAATATAGAGGATCTTCCCAGTCAGGCAAGAAGAATTAAACAAGGCTTCTAGGCCAATATTCTTAGAATACTTTTAGGAACATCTCCCTTACCCTGAAGTATCCCTCCTCCCCCCCCTTTTTTTCTTCCTCTCAAGTGACTCTCAATTCTTTATTAGATACACAATTTGATGGTTTCATAATATGAGATATAAAACTTAAACAACTAATTACATTGGTAAGAACTGGATGGGGTTTCACAAAGAAGCTGAGATTTTCCTCCAAAACTTTTAAAATCCTAGCTGCTTTTCCTTTCAGCAACATGCTTTATCTTCTGCTCTGTGAGGACGGATGGAAACTGTATATGGAAGTATTTTGGTCATGCACAACTGCACTTAGACACTGTTAGCAGAATGTGGCTACTGAGGAAGATAATATGGGTCAACATTTCTACACTAATGATGACTTTTTTGTAAAATCATGATTACTTCTTTTAAAGAAGGGTTTGGTCCTAGAAGAGTTAACATATCACAGAAGAATTCTTTGTTTTGATGGAAGTAACAGGGAAGGTAGGAAAGAGCCAAGAAGAGCCCAATAGCTGTCCAACTGTCACACAGCTGAGGAGCCCAATGCTGAGAGAGACAGGAAGTCAATTTCCAAATGGATCGCATACGACCAAAAGTTTGATGCAATACCTTCAGATACACAAAAGATGAATCCAGCACAGTCTGCGTGATTGTCAAGACACTCTCATAGAAATGACTTCTGAGAGTTCGTTGGAAAGAGTTGGGAATGACAGCAATTTAGGTTGTAGAGAGTAATTCAGAGAAAGTATATTATGATGGACAAAAAAAAAAAAGAAAGAAAAGAAACTTCTCTGTGATTTATATTTGGAACACACAGAATGGAAAATAAAGTGCGTATTATATCATAATATACATTTTCTTTAAACACTATATGATATATTGAAAGATAGTATTTTCAAATTAAGAACAAAGTAGTTTTTATTAGATATTTATAGCTAACATAGCAGAATATATAGGAACATAGGAACGAATATAAGTGGATCCAAACTCAGCCTCTGCTATTCATAGGCTGTGGGAATTTTCACAGGTTACTTATCTTCCTCTGATTCAGTTTCTTTATCTATAAAATGGGGTAAAATTAGTAGGCTTTAATTGCAATGATTAAATAAGTTAATACAGGTAAATCACTTAGAAGAGAGTATGGTACATAGTGAGCATTCAATTAACTTTATTCATTGCTGTTATTATTCAAGCTAATAATATCGTATGTGAATAATATGTCCCCTATAGGAATCTGACAAAGTACTAAAATAATTTGTAGATAATACTGAATTATTCTCAATAAACTGACTCTAGGGAGAAATAGTTACTGACGGTAAAATATTTTAAATATACCCATTGGAAACATGTCCACTTGTACTACTTATATGAATACTTATATACAGTATAATAATGAAAAATATTTCTCAAGGTACGCTCCTATTTTGCTTTAAAAATATATATTGCAGTGGGGCACCCGGGTGGCTCAGTCAGTTGAGCGCCTGACTCTTGATTTCAGCTCAGGTCATGATCTCAGGGTCATAAGATTTAGCCCTGAATAAGGCTCTGTGATGACCATGGGGCCTGATTAAGATTCTCTCTCTATCCTCTGCCCCTCTCCCCTGCTCGTGCTCTCTCTCTCTCTCAAATAAATAAATAAATGAATAAATAAATAAGTAAATATTTAAATATGCATATTTATTCCTATTTGCAAACATGAAGAATATTATTTCAGTAAAAATACAAAAATCTGTTCATGGTGATTACCTCTGAGGAAGGAGATGTGGATATGTAATGGAAAGACATTTAATTTTTATTGTATTATCCTTTGTGCTAGGAGATTTAAATCTAATAGCATTTCAATAAAAACGACATAAAAATATTTCCTTTCTCCATACAAAACAATTTATTTTGCCTCATCACATGCATTTTCTGTTTCAGGGAAATATTTTTCTTTCTACGATAGGCACAGTGCTCAGAAATCAGAAGGCACGTGTTGAATTATGCATGAATGTTAAGGGAGCTTTTTAAAACTCTGGCATTAGCAGGACTTCCTATCAGGGTAGGACAGGAAAATACCCTGTTCATTGATGACCTGCCAGAGCAAGATTAACACCAGTGCACCTTGCCAAAAGTGGTATTCTCTATTCTAGATTATTTTAAAGTATGTAGTCTTCCAAACCAGAAAGCTATATTGGGATCTCATTGCCATTTTTATCTTTGACATCAAAGAGTCAAAGAATGTTTGGTACAGATATAATTGACATATCACAACGTTATATTGGGAGGCTGTGGTTCGAGAAGACAAGGGACCCCTAAATGAAGAGTATAGTTTTATTCTGAAGAGAAAGAAAACAAAAAAATTGCAGAATTTTCCCAGTAATATAATTTCTAAGAAGATGGTGAAATAACTTTTTTTTATACAGTGTTCAAACTGTTGACTACGTATATTAAAGGAAGACACATTTTCCTTCTTTTATTTTTAACATCTTTGCAACAACTTTTATCTAATTTTAAACTTGTCATGCAAAGTTTCCTCAAGGATAGCTATTTTAAATCATTAGAGTTAGCACTAATATTAGGGTATATTTTTACTTTTGCCTATAGCTTATAAAAAGTAATTTAGCAGACATAAATTACTATTTTGATAAATTCATTAGCTGAAATATTTTGCAGAACCTGTGTGCAGAACTGATTGCTTTGCCTCTTTCAGAATAATCAGGCCATGTCTGTTCATAAAAACATAATGAAATTATTGCAGTAATTTTATAATCATGCCATGCTGGGAAAAGATATTGTTTTCTAATCATATAGAAAATTTAACTGTCTAATATTTTACTCTACTTATATGAAAATGAAAGTTTTTTTTGAAACAAACTACTTTTTAGTTAAGTACAACTTAATAGTTGAGCTGTAAAAAATTTTTTTGCCTTTTTCTAAAGACTTAAGTTAAATTTTTTTTAATTTATCATTTTTAAAGATGTTATTTATTTGTGAAAGAGAGAGCACTAGAGAGAGAGAGAGAGCAAGCACCAGCAGGAGGCAGAGGGAGAGGGAGAGGGAGAAGCAGGCTCCTCACTGAGCAGGAAGCCTGAGATGGCGCTTAATCCCAGAATCCTGATATCAGGATCTGAGCCAAAGGCAAAAGAAGCTTAACCAACTGAGCCACTCAGGCACCCAAGACTTTATTTTTTAAGAGAAGTTTTAGGTTTATAGCAAAATCAAGAGGAAGGTATAGAGATTTCCTATGTACTTGTGCACGTGCATAGGTTCCCCACCACCACCATCCACTACTACAGGGCACATTTGCTACAACTGGTGAACCTATACTGATACATCATATTATACAATTTCATAGTTTGCCTTATGGTTCATTCTTGATTTTGCAGAATTTCAGGGACTGGACAAATGTATAATGGCATATATCTATCATTATTATATTACACAGAGTATTTTCACTATCCTAGTGTAATAATATTTCACTCTGAAAAGTTTGGTCACGAACAACTCACATCCGAAAACACTATTTGAAATGCAAACTCCAAACTATTATTTACTTAATTATCTTTCCTCTAGCATAGTAATGATGAAATAATTAATAATATCAAATGAAATGATTAAATGCTAAAATCTCTGAACAATTGCTTCTGGACAAGAGTTATTGGCCTTAAACAAGAAACCCCATAGCACTGAGCAATCTAATTCCATATTTAACTTAGATTTCAAGCATAAAATTACTCTTCTTTCCAAAAGAGGTTTATGCAACCATTTAATCACCAGGGTCTGCATAATACTAATCACTGAGAAGAAAATATTAGTGCACTTATAAGAAAGATGCTAATATACGTATTGGGCAGCCACTGAGATAACAAATAATGTAGGTCATAACTACTTTTGTATAGACAATTAGAGACATGTTGTACTTCATAAAGTCTGTGATCTTATACCTTTTACTGCAACAAAAACAGAAAACATGTTAACTATAGAGAAATAACTCTTCCAGGGCGCCCTAGTTACCTTGCACATATCCATACAGGCAGAGGTTTGAATCACATCTTATCTGAGTCTTGGCAGGATGCCTCACAATTCTCTTGGAACAGGAGAGGATGGGCAGCCTGTATGGAGATGTCCCAAGGCCCTGTCCTACTCACTCTTTTTTTTTTTTCCTCTGAGAGGCTGTCATGAAACAATCTTTCATAGTCCCTAAGGTCTGATGAGTTGTAGGAATTTCTAGCCCATCCCCCTCAGCATAGTGTCAGAATATAAATCTACTTAGCTACATTCTGTACTTGGTTCCTCAGTCAACGGCATGTCCAACAGATATCATTGCAAACTCCAGTTTTTTTCATTTCAATATCATCCTTTTTGGTGTGTGGAACAAAAATAGCAGGGGACTGGCACCTTTGGCATAAAATTCTTTTCATTGTCTATATAAGTAACAAACTGTCTGAATCTATCAATGGCTCATTGTATCCTCACCAGCTCAATCAGTCAGGCCTTGGGCTTGGCCTTGCCAATCTGTGCGCTTGCTTGACAATAACAGGAGCTCTACATTGAGTATGTAACCTTTAAGGTCAGAACATGAGATGACATGAGGTATACAGAAAGAGTCCAGAACTGAAACAACAAAATGGTAAAAGTATTTTGGATGGAAAACCATTACTTGCCTTATAATTTATTCCAGTTGATTATAACCATCTTTTTTTTAAAAAAAAAAAAAGATGTATTTATTTACCCAAGAGACAGAAAGCACAAGTGGGAGAGGGGCAGAGAGAGATGGAGAGAATCCCAAGCAGACTCCCTACTGAGCACAGAGCCCATGTGGGGCTCAATCTCACAACTTTGAGATCACGATCTGAGCTGAAATCAAGAGTGGGATGCTTAACTGGCTGAGCCCCCCTGGTGCCCTATAGCCATCATTTTTTAAATAATGAAGTAGAAACAAAAAAGAGAGAGAAAAGTGAAAATAGAATAGTATAATTATAGGATAAAATCAGAGTTCATAGTATTTGATAATGTTATTAGCATGTAAGAGCATTATTTTGAGAAACTTATATTTCAGTTATTTATATAAGTATTCTCTGTATCAGTTCATCATGGCCACAATAATTTTGCTTTTAAAAAAAAGCGAAAATGAAATCTTGGCAGCATATAGTAAGATTTTATGTAGCTAATAAATTGGTGGGTGGGTAGCTAGTGTGTCTACTCTAAGTCTAGGCTTCACTGAATGCCTCTGCTAGTCTCAACTGGGCTCATTCACTGAAAAGGATGGGGGTCGATGGATCTATGGTCAACCTGACTCAGGCTGGCTCTGCTCCATGATCTGTCATCTCCCTTCTGGGACCAGAGTGCTGGCCCAGCATATTCTTCCCGTGACAGTAGTTGAGGCACACGAAAGGATACACAATCACATATATGCTTTTCATGTCTCTATTTGCATTATATCAGCTAATATCTGGCCATGGCAAGGCACTTACTGAACCCAGGGCCAAGGGATCCAGGACAGTCTTCCTACAGTGGAGGGGCACTACAGAATTACATAGTAAAAGGTGTGGATGCATCATCCCTTTACTGAAGAGTTGGAACAATAATCCAGTTAGCCACATTCTCCCTAGCTGAAGTTTCTCTATTTGAACATGTGCTTCAATAGAGAGCAATTATGTGTATTTAAAATTCCGTGTCCAAATCTAAAAGGCATTATAATAAATCCATATGTGTATGCTAACAAAAATATTTTCGTTACCTGGGAGTCTGAGAAGAAAATGTAAGATCATCTTGTCATCATAGTTTGGATTTCCTTCAAACAGGATCATATTTCACAGTTCTGTTATTTAAATGTATTCTCTATTATGGTTACAAACCACTCCTCACTAGAAACTTAATAATGTCCTAAAAAATGGTAAAATGTGGTGAATAAGGTAATTGAATTCAGAAACCTAGAAAGGCTCATGTAGGAATTTGGAAGTTATAAACTATAGAGTAGAGGAAAGCACATAAAGGCTGTAAACCTAGACATGAATATGAAAAGAAACAAAAATGATAGAAATGAGTTCAGTTCTAGAAAGTTTTACCACATTACCAGAGTAAAATTTAATAATTTTTGCAGTAACTAGGGAATATCTTGTGTGATGGACCAATGGCCACAATTAGCATGTAATGTCATCAAGTATCACATTCATACTACAAAATATGTTGTACATATTTAAAAATCCGAGGAAGGAGGAAATGGAGAAAGGAATTGGTTTGGTGAAAGAGCTGGGTTTCCATAAATACAGGACGGATCAAGTGACCTAAGAAAAATGTGCAAATTTATATAATAATTTGAAGATCATGGATGAAGTGTTTTCCACGGATAGTGAGGAAGAAACAATTTTTCCTAATGGATTGCAGTAAACCTTTGATAAAGTGATTACACTACAAAGCAAATTTGCATGCTTATTATTGAGACACAGTCAACTTAATTTTCACTGTCCATCTAAAGATCCAGGAATACTTGACATCAAATCTTAAAGGAAAAATAAAATAGTATAAAGATAGTCATTTAAATTGCAGTGAGAATGAGCGTGACATAAGCAGAAAACTTATTTTCAAAAATGCAATTACAAAAGAAAACTTTGGTTTCCCAGGCCCAGTTTAAGCAGGCAAAGGGTCTCAAAAAGACTTTTTTGTTTTTCATTGCATTTCTTTGTCTAAAGCTTCAGATGATAGATGATGCATAGTCATTTCCTTAAAGAATCTTGGGATCCAAAAAGAAAAGACTGTCCACCACATCTTTGAATTTGGTCACAGATAGAACTTGGGCATTTATTCTTTTACTTGCTCCTTCACTGGCTTAACTCTTGCCCATCCCTCAGACAGCAATGACTACCGTATCTGTCTCCACCTCTCACCACCAAATCCTACCTCCCTTCAACTGATAAGTAGTCACCATTTTGAAAGTTTTTATTATTTATTGTTTTAAAAGATTTTATTTATTTATTCATGAGAGACACAGAGAGAGAGAGAGGCAGAGACACAGGCAGAGGGAGAAGTAGGCTCCATGCAGGGAGCCCAACGTGGGGCTCAATCCTAGAACTCTAGGATCAAGCCCTGGGCTGAAGGCAGGTGCTAAACCACTGAGCCACCCGGGCTGCCCATTTTGAAAGTTTTAATTTTTTTTTATTTTGCCGAATGTATTTGATTTCATTATGAATATTTAAAATATCATGTCATTAATTGTTTGCATCACATTACATTATAGGTCCCTTGCAGTGAAAAACAATAATGTAATTTGTATCTAATACTGCATAGTATCATTGAGTTCTTCCCCAAAACCTCAATGCCTACAAATGAGTTCATTAAGTGTTACATTATCACTTAATTGGATTTATAAGTGCTTTATATTATAAATAAACTCCTAATAGATTTTTATATATTCATTTGAGTTATTTGTTTTAATAACATCTGGCAAAATTTGAGAGGACTTTTGTATGGGCTGCAAAATCACTATTTTTTTTTAAATGCTAGACATTAAGGATTGGCCTATAGTTAAACTTTTTTATTAAACAAGTTTACAGAAATGGGCTAAATTTCAGCAATAAGAGATGCCTGTAGTGTGTGTGTGTGTGTGTGTGTGTGTGTGTGTGTGTACTTGATCATGTGGGTCACTATCAAAAAACATGGGAAGCCCCTAGCTTTTACTCAAGTTTCCCAGAAGTGTTAATGCAGGTCTCTAACATATAGAGGAGGGGACAATCCACACTGAATTCCATGATCTCCAAAGTTACAAATGCTTTTCCTCAGATGAAGGGAAAGGAAAAGAAAAAAATGTAACAAGCATTTACTGGAATATTTTTCAAATATTGCAGTTAGTCCTCACAGGTACCCTACCATTAATTTAGCGTTGAAGGCAATGAAATAGCCAGCAGGAACTAAGAGGTCTCTTTAGCCCAGACTCACATAAATGAAGGATCTCAAAATTAGAATTTTGGTAGTTCCTCCATAGGAAGTTATGATTGGAATCATACTTTTTATATGTAGTTTCTTGCGATTTGTTTATGCTTCAGAGAGTTCATGCTTAAACAGAGCAAAAGTCTCCTAATATTGTTTGTTTAAAAGTAAATGTTTAAAATACACCACAATTTTGGTAATTCCACTATATGAAATTGGGTTTATAAAATTTGGGGTTCTTTGTCCCTTTTATAATTGAAACCTCAGAAAATGGACCTTAGCTTGGCCTCTGTCACTCTATAGCATGCATTGCTTGGGAGTGATCATCAGCCACTATTACTTGGAAGGAAGATGAGACACAAGAGGGGTTACTGATCTAAAGAAGTAATACAGCTCTTAATCGAAAGGCACATGATTCAAAAGCAGAGACTATGAATTCTAAAATCCATGCATCACTCACTGCAAAGCATTTAAATCAGCTTTAATTATATTAGAGTATTTGATAATCATAAATTTTGTTCATTTGGAAAACATCTTTTTTTTCATTGTTGTAGCTATATGTTGCAGCTTCAAATGATCAATGATAAAACAGTTGCATTGAGACACCATGTTTTGTAAAGCAAAAGCATAATCAATTCAAATGATATTCTTTTTCTTACCATAAGGATAATAATAACCTGTATTGATAATCAATTTTTGGTCCAATGATAAGCATTATAAATTTCTATTATCTATTTCAAAATGTGAAGATAACTTTGTTATCTTCTCATCAGACTCAAGGAATAGTGGAACAGAAACTTGTCCTCAATATATCTCTCATATAGTTTAATACCACATTTCCACTAAAAGTTTTGTTAATCTAGGGGATCCCTGGGTGGCTCAGGGGTTGAGTATCTGCCTTCAGTTCAGGGCATGATCCTGGAGACCCGAGATCTAGTCCCACATCGGGCTCCCCACAGGGAGCCTGCTTCTCCCTCTGCCTATGTCTCTGCTTCTCTCTCTGTGTGTCTCTCATGAATAAATAAATAAAATATTTACAAAATAAAAATTTTGTTAATCTACATAAATCTTTAGTTTTCCCCTCCTGTACCTAGGCATTAGATGACACATAAATATAATAGAAAAATTTTTCAGCTGTTTTTCTGAAATGCCTCCATGATGCCAGGGGCTGCTGAGGCCTCAAAGTTCTATAGCTTTACAGAACTGTACAAAATTCATAACAAGATGTGGTTTATGTATACAATGGAATATTACTCAGCCATTAGAAATGACAAATACCCACCATTTGCTTCAACGTGGATGGAACTGGAGGATATTATGCTGAGTGAAATGAGTCAATCGGAGAAGGACAAACATTATATGTTCTCATTCATTTGGGGAATATAAATAATAGTGAAAGGAAATGGAAGGGAAGGGAGAAGAAATGGGTAGGAAACATCAGAAAGGGAGACAGAACATAAAGACTCCTAACTCTGGGAAACGAACTAGGGGTGGTGGAAAGGGAGGAGGGTGGGGGGTGAGGATGAATGGGTGACGGGCACTGAGGGGGGCACTTGATGGGATGAGCACTGGGTGTTATTCTGTATGTTGGCAAATTGAACACCAATAAAAATAAATTTATTATTTAAAAAAATTCATAACAAAATTGCACTAGTAAATTTGTATCAATAGTCACTTTATTTTTGTGGAATTTTTTTTCATAAAAGTAGTAAAGATGATTAAGATTCATCTATTAATATTCCTTCAAACACAGCCCTTTAGGAACAAAACTTAGGCAGTCTACTCAGCTACCATCTACAGCACAAGATGACTTTTTCCCTACTCACTGTTACTTCCAAATCTTTCATCGGCCTAATACAAGGCATTATTGGTATCTAGAGTAAATATAGTGTTCTTACCAGGACTAAATTCTTTTAAAATTTCTTATAAACCACAGAGAATCTGCTCAGGAATAAAGGAGGAGTTCCCTGCCTTCATTCACTATTTCAGAATTTGTATGGTAGTTTCTAGCAGCCTATTTATGCTTCATAGACCTCATGATCATATAGAAAGAAAGTCTTTAGTATTTTTTAAACAGATGTTGTTTAAGAAGAGATGTTTAAGGGTACAATCTTGCAAGTGGCACATAAATAAGTCCTGGGGATCTAATGCATGGCATAGTGAATAGAGAAAACAACATTGTATTATAATCATCACACTTGCTAAGAGACTAGATTTTAATTATTTCACCACTAAACAGAAATGATAATTATATAACATGACAGAGGCTAACCTCTATAATGGCAAACATATCACAATATACAAATATATCAAATCAACATGTTGTAAACTTTAAATTTACATATTATATGTCGAATATATTTCAATTTTTTTTTAAAAAAACTGTAAATTGGTTCTAGCAGAATCTCAGCAGCAAGTAGCAATAACTAAGAACTAAGGGCCAGAGATCAACAAGCACATTTTTTTCTCTCTCTGGCTATGAGCAGAAGTAATCCAAAAAAAAAAAAAAAAAAAAACTGCTATGAATAAAAATTCCAAGCATATTAAAATGCTCACATTAATTTCATTCAGAGCATTATAATTTGTATTTGACCATTTATCTCTGAGGATTTCTACCTAAAGTCTATTAACCTAATAATCAACTTGCTAAAAACTGAGAGCATTGTTTGCTATACTGGCAATCATTCCATCCCTAATAAATCCCTAATAAATTATTTTCTGTAATTGAAAATTTATCTAAACTCACCTGAGACTCAAGCTTGAGTAACAGGAAGAAATTTAGAATTTTTAATGTTGATCTCTAATTTAAAAAAAAGTAGTTCTAAGATCATTATTACTTTTAAGACTACTTTTGGAGGACAAAAAATGTAAGTCCCATTCCTAGTTGAAAAGATGTTCCCCAAACTCTGTAAGAAGCCAGTGAGAAAAATGTATTTGTTTCTCCTTATTTATAAAAAGCTTCTCAGAGATGAGCTCTCACACCACTCAAAAAGTTATTTCCTCTTCTCTTAAAGAGAGGTAACCTTAAATGTAGTACTTGGAATACTCCACTATTTCCCGGGATATAGGGCAACTAAGCATACTATGTTGTTTGTCTAGCTGAGTAAAGCTATGTAACATCAGACAAATGGCAGATGGTTGTACATGGGTTTTAATGGGTTTGGGACTCACTGGACTGTTTAGGACCAAAACAGAAACAAACAAGCAAGAACACCTTTGTTCCCAGGCTAGTTACCAGTAGAGACTATCATCCCCTATCCCATCACCAGTATCTAATGAAAACAATCTGGATTGAAATTGGATTCTTCACACTTTTCACAGTGGATGACTTTTCTTTTGCTTTCATGAACATAATGATAAGAGAAAATTCTTTACTGAAAAACATACTAACTCAACAAAACTGTAAATGAAGTAGTATATCCTATGATGTATTGAAGTTATTCATATCTGAGAAGAGATCCTGCTGTTAGCCTCAGAACCTTGATCAATGCTGCACATAATTGGCATTCAGCACTTAATTAGCATTTGATGGATGTTAGTGGAATTGGAAATGAGCCACTACAACTCATCATTGTTATTTTTTTTAGCATGATGATGATGATACAGGAAAAAGGATAGGTTTTAGAGTCAGAACATCTAAGTTTGAAGGCCAACTTTGATATTTACAAGTTTGGTGTTGTCAAACAGTCACTGAATCTCACAAAGTCTCAATTTTCTTTTATATAAAATGAGAATAAAAATGACCTTCTAAAATAATTATTGGGAAGTTTAAAAAAGATAAAGAATATGAAAATGTCTTATAAAATGAAATATCCAAATACTCTTGAGACTCTTGAGTGAAGGTAGGATATAAATAAAACATCAAAAACAAATTTAACCCACTAATATTTAGATGCAAAAATTTTAATTAGTGTTACTGTACCACTGGTGTTTGCCTTCTATTATGTCCTGGAATAAAAATTACTTCAAATAACAGTAACTTGGATTAAATAGCTGAGTAATATTGATACCACGAGAATGCACTGCAATTAAACAACAAAGAAATATTCACAGATTAATCACTTGTCTTCTTGTTACAATTAGTTTATTCATTTCATTTTTTTCTTTATTGGCAGTTTTTCTGTGTAATTTACTTTCATTCTTGAGACATTAGTGTATAACAAGACAAAAGATTTCCATTCATTAGAGAATATGTACCGAGTTATGATGAAATCATGTTTTGATTATGTCTAATTTTAGTTTAATTTTCATCTTGTGCACTTCACCTACAGGGATAACAGAAGAATCTGAGAGAAAAAAGGTGTTAATGCAACAATTTGGAAAGATTCAAGGTTTGGTAGCAGTAAGGGAATTAATAATAAGTAAGATAAAGGGATTTCTGAGCAGTACTGATATATTATGGCAGCAAGAACAGACAATTGAAATAAAATACATGCATTTAAAAATATTACAATGCATTTTACATTGTCAAGTAAGGATTAATATAAGCAGTTAATTAGGTTTGAGCTAGCCAAACCCACTATGCATCATGGAAGACTGCTGTTTTCCTGAAAATCTTTAGCTAAGTAAATATTGTTTGTAAATAAAGCCAAGAATAGAGTAAATTGTAGCTTCAACAATCTACAATCAGCCTTTAATGTTGATCATATCTGAAGGCCACTTTAACATTAGATGTGCTTAGAAATTATTTTAAAATTCTGTTTATAAAATATTTAATTTGTACTATACAACTTATCAGGAAACAACTCCTACAATTATAATCATCTTTGCATTTATTATTCTTTAGTATTTTCTTCAAAATACCATAGCTTCAGATTCCACATGGCTGGTCCACTGTTTTTAGCTGGCTGTACTCCTGAATCTCTGCATTCGCTCAGTCACAAAGTCCTGCCAGCTCCACCACAGGATCTTTCTGTTTGTTCACTGAACTGAGAAATCTGCTTCTAATCTTATCACTTTCCCCAACCCAATGTATCCTCTAAAGTGCAACTAGAAGAATTTCACAACCCAGTCCTGAGTATCGCACTCCACTTTGAAGTCAGTCTCCTAGCTATTGTTCACTGACTTCCAGTCAGTTCAAACTTTCCAAAAGCTGTACAACCCTTGCCAGGCATTAGGCTCAGCTCTTTTCTCTGTCCATTACCTATCACACAGTCTCAAGTCCCAGCCATACCTACACATATATTCTCTGCTTCAGTAATCCTCCATGCTCTTCCTAATCTCAGGCTTTTACATGTACTTTTCCCATTTGTTTAAAATGTTCTCCCCCTATTTTGTCTAGCTAATGCTCATCCATCAGATTTCCGTGTAGGAGTCACATTCTCCAGGAATACTAAAAGATACAGTGGGTTTCTGGCCCGTGTGCCCTCATCTACACCCTTATTATTTACCATAGAATCCCTGGGATAGCAGAGATAGTAAAATGGGCAGTTAATAGACAATGAATCAACAATAAAGAAGATGAATATTTTAGACAAAACTAAGTGTCATATATAGCCAGTTAAAATGTGATTTTCACTACATTTTAAACTACAACATCTATAAATCACTTTATAAACTCACTATTCTATAGGATCGCCTAGTGATAAACTGCAAAGGTATGTGGTTGAAAAATTCTCAAGGCAAAAGGGGAGATTTTCTTTTAAGGAAGACATGAGCCACAAAATTTGTTAAATATGTAGAAAAATTGTTTATGATGCTGAATAAATGCAGCTAACACATTGACAGAATTTTAGTGTCAAATGGGCATTGAGGAAATGAAATAATATACATTGTTCAAAGAGAAACTAAGATAATATGGCAGGCATATAGATTAGTGCTAATCCTAATGAAGAGGAAATATGATGGAAAAAGTTTGAAAATTGAAGACAAAGAAATCTAGGTCAAAATCTAATTCCATCAGTTATTTAATGTATGATTTTGGAGGAAGGAAATTATTGGAGCCTTTGCTTCCTCATCAATAAATAAGAGTGGTCATAATGCAACCTTCTTTATAAAATTTGAGGAGTAAACTTTTTAAAGCACATAATGCAATATCTCATACAAAGTGGAAACTCAATAAATATTAGTGATGTGGTTAATGTTAATAGTGGAATAAAGAGGTCACTATGAATTATCACCATGAGAGAAGACATCACACAGAAGATGATTTTGATCCGGGCTTTGAAAATGAGTAAAAATTAGCAAAGTGGTAGAAAGAGGATGGGCAGGCTGGATTTATACCTCATTCACATCTTTATTATGGAGTATTTATGAGAGACTAGCTTGTGCCATTGTTATTTGTAAATTAACACATTTCCTCTACTAAGAAGTGGAGCATTTTTTTCACCAATTCACTACATGGCAACCAGCACACAGTAAGCCCCCAATATTTTATTGCTGTTATTCATTTAAATGGCTGTTGGGGTAACTCTAAAGAAAGAAATTTGATCATTAAGGCAAAGCTAAATAGTTTGAGTGAGGTCCTGATATTATGGGAGGCCTTCAAAATCAGGATATATATATATATATATATATATTCAATTTTATTAAAAAGTCTTATTAAATTTTTTTAAAAGTCTTAAAATAAGCCTTAAGTAACTGATGGGTTCTACAATAAACCTATCCTGTCTCCTAAATTAACATAAAAATCACATAGAAAAAGAAATATGTGAGGATCAGCAATTATATTTTTAAAGAAAAATGCTGAGAGGAAGTACATATTATTAGCCATTAAAACTTGCATGAAAGTAAATATAATCAAAACCATATGACATAGATGGGATAGTCTAATATTCTAATAGTTTAACAGTAACAAAGACACAGATTCAAAAGTGGGCTATTTTAACCATATTCTAAAAGACTCTGAAGGTCAGGGACTAAAGGAAATCCTTTCAGCAGCGGAATATTAGCCATATATCTCATCATCACTTTGCCTGCAAAGATAGCCTAAAATAAGGACCTGTACCAATTATTGGGCTGTGGCTACTGAATACTTGGTTAATGATCAGCGGCTTGTAAGAAGCAAGGATAAAGACTTGTGACTAAGAACATTAGGGAAGAAAACTCAACAAAACCTCTCACAATGAAGTAGACTAGACCATTAACAATCGGATGCATATGTTCATCTACTCTGAATGTAGGCGAGCCTTCTCCTTAGCAACCTAGTGCTTGTTCAATGGGCTCATAAACAAGATGGGTGGCCATGGTGGCATAGGCATAGGTTATGTATGAGCATAATGTCATGGACTGCCTTCATGAAGACTGATCTTCCTACTACCACTGTCCTCCAGCTTTTCAAAAGTGGTGACTAATTCCAGTCCCTTAGCATGTTATCAAGCTTCAGTGAAATCAGCCAGCTAGACAATGCAGACCAGATTACTACATTGGATCTCTTCCATCATGAAAAAGGCAGTAAAACATCCTCATGGAAATAAACATTCATTCTGCTTTTGAATTTGCTTTCCTTACTCATCATGCTTTTATCAGAACCATCTGCGACCTTACTAAAGGTCTAATGCATCAACATTTTGTCCCACACATGATTACTTCTAATCATTAGACAAATGGCAAAAACATAGACAAAGGGCTAGTGTCCATGGGATTCATTGGTCTACTCATAACATGGTAGAAAGCCTAGTACAGACTCAATTAGGTCCCTATCTAGAGGACAAAATATCAAGATATTGCTCTCTTACCAACTTTTAGTAAGTTCTTACTCTGTATCTCTAACAGAATTAGATTCTGGATAGAGATTCCTTAGATAGGAGGTTTATTCAGGTCCATTTCAGACACTGAATTTATATTCCTCAATGTCGATCTAACCCTAATAATGATGAGAGTAAAGGAATATAGCATTTATTGAGTACCTAATATGCATTGTGCATAGTGTTAAGTCTATTTTACAGGTAAGGAAGCAGGTTTATGAACAAGAATTTTATCTGCCTGTATACTATTATAGCTCCAGTGCTTTAAATAGTACATGACACTTGACAAATAGTCTCTATGTATCTATTAGGTTAGTGAATGAATGAAACAAAACTCTAATGATTTCCAGTCAACTATCTCTCATCCTTCCACAGATTCCATCCTTCTGTAAATTGAGGTCCAAAGAGTAACTGCCTAAGGGGCTCTTTGGTCCATAGTAGACCAATCTCATCAATCTGATGTTAAGTTACAATTGAAACACTTCCTGGTTTGAGCAATGACTCTATCTAGATATTTAGGAAAATGAATTTGGAATCATTAGAAAATGCTGAATATTATTAGTAACCTATGATCAAACTACTGACTGTCCCTACTGAGCTATGAGATCTTAAACAGGCAATTTAATGATGTGGGTTTTGTATTTCCTTGTCTCAAAAAAAGGAGGTTAAAGGAGTTGATCCCTCAAACCATGGCTGTAATCTAAAATTCAAAGAATCTAAGAATTATGTTGTTGTTTTGTTCATTTTCCAGACAAGTGGGAAATTTTCATCTAGCGTATAATTTAACATGTAAAAACAGTATAGAATAGGACATATTTATTTACATCTTAGTATTCATTTATAGCAGATAACAGTAAAAATATGATATATAAATATAAAATATGAAAATAGAAAACATAATAGTAGAAAATATGGCATAAATTTAATTCAGCTGGATAAGATAGTTAACTTTTCTTTTTTCTGATTATGTTTTTTAGGTGCATATTTTGTAGCTTCCATCCAAAAAATTAACACACAACAAAACTGCTTAAGACATTCAATTTTCCCTTAAAGATAAACTAAGTAGTATTTATTGCACAGTAGCAGGAAACAAGGTCTTTTCTATACATGTTAGGGAAATAGAAAAATACCTTCACTTCAATAGACAAAGACCTTGAATACTGTTATTCAATTGCTTAACTGATAACATTTAAAGGTCTATGGTATTTAACTTTCTTAAACAAATTAGGAATACAGAGGAGATATTTCGTTTTCACTGACTTTACAAAAATCCCTGATTAACGTGCCAGATGCCAAAGCTCTTCAAGCCTGATGAAGGCTCCCTGGAGTTAATGTCCTTTTGGCAGTTAACTGCTGCCGGACTTGAAGCACATTGTGCAAGGCTGCATAATCATATGATTTTACTCCTATGGAGGAACTACTGCTACATGAAAAATCAACTGCCTTGATGAAAAAAGTTTAAAATCATAAAACATCTAGATACTCAAAAAATGTAAATGCAAGTCAGTGTGGTGTGGTATCCTTTGGCATTCTAGTTCTAACGTCTATATTTCAATTTCTTCTAATTGAAATGAAAATCATACATTTTATCACCATGGAACAAAAAAGCTCTACCGCAGCCTGGCTAAAGAGAGAGATGCTTTGGTGGCTGTAGTTTTTTTGTGTGTGGCTGCTATAAATTAAAATAGAAGATAAGGAAAATTAAATTTCTTGAGAAGCTTTATTTTTTAATTGAATTTGCCCATTCCTTTAGGTTACATACTCACTAATCAGAGCTATCATAAACAATCATGACATGAATCAGTCAATGAAGCAGCACATTTACACCCAAGCACAGAAAGCCACAGCAACCTATTCCACTGTGCCACTTGAGTCAAAATAGGTAACTGAAGAAGATGCTGGTAATTCTCTTGCCAGTATCCATTCTCCCCTTCTCCTTACTCACAGAATCATGATGTTTTAGGGAAACTATATAGCACCCCAATGATGGATCATGATAATCAATCATGAGGATATTTTCCCCAGATTTCCCAATCTCCCTTGAAGCCAGAACGGCTATGGGATCTGTCTCTGGATTAAATGACTTAAAAGAAAGTTGGCTGAAGAAGTTTCTGGGAAAGCTTTCCCCTTCATGATAAAACAGAACAAATGTACCTTGCACAACTCTGCTCCTTTCAGCCATTATCCTGAATCTTTTTCTTTCTTTCTTTCTTTTTTTTTGTATTCAAGAGGAAACAAGCATGAAATTTCCCAAAGAATCACAAAAACACCAGTCCTTACATCACTGAGTTCCTGAACCAACATTGGCCACCATCTACTTCCAGGTATCTGTTTGTGAAAAAAAAAAATTAACTAGACATTTATCACTGCAAGCTGGGTTTTCTATTAGTTGGAGTCAAATGCCTTTCTAATTAATATGTTCAGAACTGCATCACATTCTAACCATTCTTATTAACAAACCAGCATCTCTTGCCTGGATCCTCCATCTAGTTAGTCTTATTGCCTTCAGTTTAATACTTTTTTGTCATCAAATAATCTTTCTATGATCCAAAAATTTAAGATCCTTCAGTGGTTCCCCCATTCTGTCAGGATAAAATTCAAAAGCTTTGTCATAACCCAAATGACTGACACACAATGCCTCTCCAGTTTCATTAATTCATTTATAAATATAACAATTATTTGTTGGTTCTTCATTTATGTACTAAGGGTCTAATAAACATGTGACCAACACAATCCTACCTCTGTACAGTTTCCTTTCTACCACCCTTTGCCATTCTTTGAATGACCACAAGCGTGAACACTGCCCTGAATCCCATGTTAGAAACCTCAGCAAGCCAACTGTTCATGCTCTAGTCTCAGCTCATTATGTGAAAAAAATAATACAAAATACATTCCTGGTCTTTTATGTCATGGAACTCAAAACTATTGCCAAAATAATTTTTTAACTATTTCTAGAATATATAAAGATACTGAAATCTAATCTATAACTCATCAAAATTATAGAAGTGAACACTGAGGGCCAGCCAAACCTCCATTCCCAGAGTATTCACTTGGCTCTTCATTTCCTTATAAGACGCCAATAGGTTGCATGTAAAATTATTCAGTTGTTCACCTAATTAGTTAGAAACATAAGTTACTAAACTTTGTCAGTAGGTATGACTGCTTTCAGAATTGGCATTGGTAAAGCAACGGGACTAAAGTACAAACATGCCACCAACAATACATTCAGTTGAAAGGAACAGTGGCAAATCTATCTTGGTATTAATTGAAGCAAACTGTTCACAGAAATGCATATCAGTAATGCCTCAGTAATATCAAGCAGTCAAAAATGATATACATGCACATCTAAATCAACTTGGTATGATAAAGTAATCAAAATTGACATTAATAAATATATTTTCAGTAATTTAAAACTGTTTCACCTACATACATGTATTTCAGACAACGTACAGTTCAGCTAATATTCTCATACTGTATCTTAAAGATTATTTTTCTCTCATAAGTTTTATATAGAAAGAAATCTTTCAAAAATAGATTTTATATGCCAGAAATAAGTGTATATCGGAAATATGATAGAAATCCATGCTGTTGTAGAAATGTATGGACTAGGAAGCCAAAGTGTATTAAAACTCATTTTGTTTTGTCTACAAATATATATTGACCATCCATCCCAAGACTTATAAAAATCATATCAGGTCTTATATTGCATGTTTCTTTGCAGTTGCGAAAGCTTTGTTTGCACTTGCTTTCTCACTTTATCCTTACAACAAATCTGTCAATGTAGATATTTTTCTCCCTTTAGAATAGACTCCCCAAACATTGTAACAGAGGTTCCAACTGAACTGGAAAAAAATAGCATCCCTACATTATGGACTTAAGTTTTTTATGTTTGCATTTGGTACTTTAGTATAATGTAAAATTAGTCATTGGAGTTTAGCATACTCATATTTGAATTCTGATTGTGAACATTTTTTCAGTTATTATTTTACTTCCAATTAGCTATCAAACAGTATTATATTAGTTTCAGGTGTACAATAAAGTGATTTAACACTTCCATACATCACCTGGTGCTCATCACAAGTGCTTTCCTTAATCCCCATTATATATTTCACCCACCCTCCTCTGGTAACCATCTGTTTGTTCTTTATAATGAAAAGTCTGTTTCTTGATATGTCTCTCTCTCTTTCCCTTTGCTCATTTGTTGTGTGTCTTAAATTCCCCAAGTGAGTGAAATCATATGGCATTTGTCTTTCTCTGACTGACTTACTTCACTTAGCACTATACTATCTAGCTCCATCCATGTCATTGCAAATGGCAAGATTTCACTCTTTTTATGGATGAGTAATATTCTACTGTAAACATACACCATTTCTTCTTTATTCATTAATTGATGTACACTCATAATTTGGCTATTACAAATAATGCTGCTATATACATAGGGGTGCATGTATCCCTTTGAATTAGTGTTTTTGTATTCTTTGGGTAAATTCTCAGTAGTGTAATGGCTAGATCATGGGGTAGGTCTATTTTTTATTTTTTGAGGAACCTCCATACTGTTCTCCACAGTGGGTGCACCAGTGTGCATTCCCACCAACAGTCCACAAGTGTTTCCTTTTCTCCACATCCAGCACTTTTCTCCAAGCCAACACTTGTTGATTCTTGTGTTGTTGAGTTTAGCCATCCAGATAGGTGTTGGATGATAGCTTATTGTAGTTTTAATTTACATTTCCCTGATGGTAAGTAATGATAAATATCTTTTCATGCGTCTATTGACCATGTGTATATCTTCTTTTGAGAAATGGCTTTTTATATTTTCTGTCCATTTTTAATTGGTTTATTTGTTTTTTTTGGATGTTGAGCTTTATAAGTTCTTTATATATTTTGGATACTAACCTTTTATTGGATATGTCATTTGCAAATGTCTTCTCCCATTCCATGTTGCCTCTTAGTTTTATGAATTGTTTCCTTCACTGTGCAGAAGCTTATTATTTTGATGTAGTTCCAATAATTTTTTCTTTTGTTTCCCTTGCCTCAGGAAACAAACCTAGAAAAATACTGCCCTGACCAATGTCAGAGAAATTACTGTTTGTCGTCTCTTCTAGGATTTTTATGGTTTCAGGTCTTACATTTAGGTCTTTAATACATTTTGAGTTCATTTTTGTGTATGGTGTAAGAAAGTAGTCCAGTGTAATTCTTTTGAGGTTGTGAAATGTTTTAGCTACATGATATCATCTAACTTTTCTAAGTAAAAACGGGGTTGGCAAGCTTAATGACACTGTGGACAAGAGTAAATGGGTTATCTAGCACAAGCCTGAAAAATAGCTAGCACTCACTATGCTCCTTCCAATTCTTCATTTACTCTCTTCTTCCCTCTCTTCTTTGAAGATATGTCCATAAAATTAAGATAAAGGAAGACTGAAAATATAAGGTGACAAGTATTTTCTGCATCATGGAAAAGCAACAAGTCTGTAAGTTTTCCTGACTTCACTCTAAGAATAGATTTCAGTTATCGAAAATTCATTGTACTGAACTCCTGACCTAGTTTATGAAAACAAAAGACAAAATTTAATAATTTAAAGGTGTTTCAGTTCTCTATTACTATGTAACAAAATACTCCTCAAGTAGTAACAAGTTAAAAACATGTATTATCTTAATAGTTTATGAGGGTCAGCTATTAGGGTAGGGCTTAGGTAGGTGGTTCAGCATCTCCTATGACTGCAGTGAAGTCAGCCAGGGCTGCAGTTCTAGAGGCTGAGAACTCACTTTTAAGTTCATGCATGTGACTTCTGATGGAGGCTTCAATTTGTTTTACCATATAGTCCTCTCCATAAGGCTGTTCACACAACATCATGACTTTCCCTAAAGCAAGTGGCACAAGAAAAAGAGAGCTCTCAAAACAGAAGCTTCAGTCTTTTATACCTTATCTTGGAAGTGACATGCAGCACTTCCACTAACTTCTATTGATCACACAGACAACCCTGGTACAGTGTAGCAGAGGGCTACACAAAGATGTGAATACAAAGAGGTGGGAATCATTGGGTGTCATCTTGGAGGCTGGCTACCAAACACTTACTGCCATTATCCACTGAGTGGAACTGAGCCCTATGCATTCCAGTGGTGTACTTGGAACTCAGTACACCAGACAAGGTGTACTGAGCAAGCAGGACATTTTAGACACATGGGTTTTATTCTAACCTGAGATTACAATGCAAAAACAACAGAGATACCTGAAAGCTTCACTGTTCACAGCTGAGAACAGAAGAATGTGAAATGTCAGCTTAGCACCATGCTTCTCACATGTCACCAACTGACTAAATACTTTAGCAAACAAGTCCTGTTAAGTCTAGATACTTTGGATGGGGTCTCCAGTTTATTAGTATTTACCCTTTAGAAGAAATATCTTTTTCCTCCCTAATAGAAGAAATATATTTTTCCTCCTTAACCTTTAAGGTCTCTGCATTACAGAATTCACCTTAGTTATACAGAAAGATTTCCAAAAACCCAAGGGATTTTTATTTCAATGATATACTTTGATGGAACTCTAGTTGATATTTTTCAATAAAGATTTATTGTGATTCAAAGAATTGAGAATAGTGAACACAATGCTTGGCACATAAGAAGCAGTCTAACTATGTACTGATTAAATAAGTACATCTTTTTCTACCATTTTTTATGTAAAATGACAAAAGAAAATGTAGTAGGTTAGATTTTTGTGTTAATATTATAAAAAAAAGTGTACTTTCTAAAGGAAACTATAAATCCATAAATATATACATAAATTTCAAAAGAAACACATATAGGAGAAGCAAAATGTTACTGCCAGGTTAGAAACTTGTATTTCCAAACAACTATAATTTAAACAAGAAATGAAATTTTTTGGTATCTTTTTTAAAAAGCCCATTAGTACTCATAAAAATAACAACAAAAATCTCTTTCCTTTATTATAGTATTTGTTTCTAGTTTCAAAAAAATGTATCAGGACTCAAAAGCTGAAATTAAGGTAATTTAAAACCACTTCAAAGATGTTATGAACTCCCTCTTATTAAATCTTATCTCATAGGTACTTCTATACTATAATTTATAATTCATGATTTTGGAAAGAAAACGAAAAATTGACTTTGAGAAATCATTTTAAAGACAATTTTAAACTGACAACTTGCACAAAGATATGATTGAGGAATTTAAATATTCATAAGTTTTCTCTAGGTTTTATTATTTTAGGTTATCATAACCTATAATAATAATCTGAATGATTCCAACACAATGAATAAAAGGCTAAGCAGGTGGTTAACAGATTCTTAGAAACATTACTTGTTAAAATTATTGCACTAAAAATGTAGAGTGAGGGGAGGTTTAAGGTGCTTCTAGGTGATGATTAAACAATGATCTTTCAACTGCTGGTCACTTATTTCATAGCAAATCATCCTCTATAAAAAAAAATTGCTAGAAACAGTTTAAATGGCCAGAAAAAATTAAGTTTCTTGAATTTTATAACGTTGTCAACATAAAACAAAAGCCCAACTTCAGGTTTATTCACTCATTTACTCTGCTTTTCCCCTGATTTGTTCATCTTCAGAGCAGTACTACATTCTAACCTATTATATATGTAGTGTTTTAGTGGTGTACTCTCCCTACCTACCTACCCTCTAGAATATGAACTCCACAAGAGGAGGGTTCTCTCTGTAATACACTCTATTTTATATCCAGGTCTTAGAGGTGTCTCAGGTTCATACGAGGTGTTTTATAAATGTTTACTGAGTAAATGAATGAACCAATTGTTATCATGCGCCGTGCACTGAACCGAGGACCAAAGATGTAGTAATTAACAATGTGGACATGGTCCCTATCATGGCAAAGCTTATAGTTTACTGAAGGTACAGACAAGTAGACAATTACAGGAACCAATATCATGAGTGCTGTAAAAGAGGAAAACACAAGAGTGGTACCAAATCTGAAACTGGAGGAAGGCTTTCTGAAATCAAAACTCAGACCTAAAAGATATTTGGAAATTAGCCAAGTTTTTCAGAGATGAACAGAAAAGAGAGAAAACTGCTTAATATGGAGAAGCCGTAAGTGCAATGACCCAGAGATAAGAGAAAGAATGACCCAAAAGAAATTCTGTACAATTCCATCATAGAGATTAAATTGAGGCAGGAGAAGTATAAGTTCAGATGTTTTCAGTAGATGCTTTCAGTACCAAGTAACAGGAAAATCTCTCTAGGTCCTGAGATGACTGTGCAAACAATTAGATTAGAACCCAGCTTATTTGTTTTTTCTTTTCCCAGGTCCAATTCCTTCACCAAGATTTCATTCTTGGCACCCCAACATTTGCACTGGTCATCTCAAAGACTATCAATACCTCCCAGACCTGTTCACTTCCTCTTTACATCCAGAACAGAAACAAAAAAGGAAGGTGAGTCCTATTTCCAGAAAAATCCTCAGATTCACTTTAGTTGGTCAATATGGGTCACATGAAAGCTAGGTACTGGAATGGACTAACTGGGCTCACCCAAGCCCCCTGCTGAATTTTTGAAACTTAGATGGAATCCATATCCTGACATCACAGTAAGCCAACAGAAAACAGGGGTATTTGGTAATGCAAAAATGGAAAATTGAATGCACAGGCAGCTGGCCTGTTGTATTTGCCTGGTAACTTTAGACTGTATGATAAAAGCAACTAAGATCCACTGAATTGAGCAAAGGAAGAGCCCACTCAGACAGCCAAGTTAGAAATATCATTCTTTATGCAATGTGAAGAAAAGAGTGAACAGAATCAAGATTAGAAATGGAGATAGTAGTTAGCAGGTTGGTGCAAGGTGCTGTCAGTATGGACACCTCAGAATAAAAGATTCAGGAGATATTCACATTAGAATAGACAGACATTGGAGAAGCTTTAAATTTAAGAAGTGAAGGAGACAGCAATGTCAAGGACAATTCCATGTGTAATGATTGGCCCAATGGACATGTGTGGCAGTCCTATAGAAACCAAGAAGGAAAAACAACTTGCAAGGAATGATGAGTTGATTTATGGATATGAGTTTGACAAGTCTACAGGATATAACCTTAAAGTTGTTTCAGTTCTCAGAGTCATGCCATTTCAGATGTTAAAGAAGTTGTATAATTTTATAATAGAAGTAAAAAGTAGAGGGCAGCCTGGGTGGCTCAGCAGTTTAGCGCCACCTTCAGCCCAGGGTGCGACCATGGAGACCCGGGACTGAGTCCCACTTGAGGCTCCCTGCATGGAGCCTGCTTCTCCCTCTGCCTGTGTCTCTGCCTCTCTCTCTCTGTCTCTCTCTCTCTGTCCCTCACGAATAAATAAATAAATAAATAAATAAATAAATAAATAAATAAATAAAAATAGATATAATATTTACTAGTTATTAGCCAAGGACCCATTTCCTTTTTGTGCTTAAGATTTTGTTTCATAGTTTCTAAACACTGATGCTATTTTCCAAAGCTAAAGGTTAGGAGGAAAAATGAAGAGACCAGAAGCATTTAATAAATCATCTGTGTTTTCCTCTAACAAGAAACATAAATGCATATTAAATACCACCTGCTACAATGACATGGAAATAGAATAAGAACTAGAAATATCCTGATTCCCTATACAGAGGAGCAAACACTGGATTAGATAATATCAAGGTCACATAGTGACACATGCAGAGAGAAAAGTAGAGGAAGAATTTTTTAAGTCTACCACGATAAAAAGAGATGATCATTGCAACATAGATAACATAGTTGCTTGTAAAAAGGGGAGCATCTTTGTGTGGGACAGTAATCTACCTGAAACATCAGTTGGGGGAAGAGAGCTAGGCAGTAAGATGAGCAGCTGCAGTATATAACTGATTCAGCAGCAGATGTGAGGCAAAATTCCTTGTTTCCAAATTTGCTAGAGGGATGTAGCCTTATTAGGGAGGAAGCTGAATCTAGGTTATACAATAATGAAGCAGACGAAGAAAAAACCATATCTAAAATATATTTCATAATAAATCATTGAGGATTTCAGGACAGAAGAGAGCAGAGAAGAACAGAGAGAAGGGAGGAAGAAGAGAGGGAGGAGGAGAAGGAAGAAGGTAAAAAGAAGTTGGGGAAGAAGAACAGGACGAGATGGAGGGTTGGTATAGCGGGAAGCAGTGCAGAGAGGAAAGCAGGAGAGAGACAACACAACAAAGTAATCAGAGGAGAACTTTCCGTGGCAAAGGGGAATGTTTTGGAAGAGAGAGTACTTATACTCAATTCTAAGCTATTTTCATTGATATAATATTAAACCCACATTTCTGACACACAGATATGTCCACGTGGGGTGATATTGAGGAGAAAAGGAGGAGTAACAGGAAATGTGGTCATCCCTACCATTACCCCTAACTACCAACTCTTGATAGGGTATAACCATCTTCTCAAGGTGAAAGACAGGACTTCCAGGTCCCGTGTGTCATGGCAGGTTCCCTTGTGTTTCGGCTTAAGTTTCATTCTAATGAATTCTAAATGAAATTATGTGTACATAACATAATCCATTCATATATTCAATGAATACAGCCCAGAGCAAATGAATGGCTGCATGTGGCATAAATGAGAGTGCTTCAGAGTAGACTGTTTTCCAAATAGACAAATCATAGATGAACTTAATCACATGAGTGGCAATGAACTTAAATGAGGCAAGTCTGACATCTTTGAGGTACTAACAAATCTGTACAACACACATGAAGTTTTAAGAGCCAGTTTTCTTAACATCTATCAATATAATACGTTTTTAAGGATGTAGGGCCAAGGTTCTAATCATAGCTCTGATGCTATATGCCTTTTTCTAAAGTGTGGCATACCTACTATATTTGCTTTTCTTTAAGGGAATTTCCACTAAGTCATTTTTGAAAATAATTCAAAATTGAATATAAAGTGTGCCCACCATTAATGACCTTTTTTTAAAGTTATGCAACTTTTATCCAGAAAAGAAAGATAGTCAAAAAAAAAGAAAGGAAGGAAGGAAGGAAGGAAGGAAGGAAGAAAGGAAGGAAGGAAGGAAGGAAGGAAGGAAGGAAGGAAGGAAGGAAGGAAGGAAGAAAGAAAGAAAGAAAGAAAGAAAGAAAGAAAGAAAGAAAGAAAGTCCAAATATGACCTATTGGAAACAATGACCTCTTGCAGTGAATATCTTTTGTCATTATGCTTATTTTTTTAAAGATTTTATTTATTTATTCATGAGAGACACACACACAGAGACAGAGACACAGAGAGACAGAGAGACAGAGACACAGGTAGAGGGAGAAGCAGGCTCCATGCAGGGAGCCCAACATGGGACTCGATCCTGGGATTTCAGGATCACACTCTGGGCCGAAGGCAGGCGCCAAACCGCTGAGCCACCCAGGGATCCCCAATCATGCTTCTTATTTATGAGATTTTTATAACTTTCCCAATTTGACTGCTCCGTTAGAAAAAGTGAAAAAATATAGTTATTTCTAATTGCCATGACAGATTCATTATAAAATTGCTTTCAGGAAAGTTATTAATTTACTTATTAAAAAATATGTATATATTGTAACCACCAGGAATAAGAACTGGTTTTTAGCATGCCACAAAACATAACATAATCTCCCTGTCCAGGAAGCTCATAAATATCTGAGCATCCAAATAATAGAAGATATTTTAAAAGAAAACAACAAAAAAAGTATAGAAAGAATGGCAGGGTCTATTCTGGTTGAATCATGACATGAGACCTGATATACCTAACATACAGAGTGGTGAGCAACAAATAAGATGTTTGTAGAGCACTTGGGGCATGTAATTATTTAGTAAATTATTTTACTGAATTGTCCCCACAGGTCGAAATATCCCAGTTTTACAGGGAAGGAAACAGAGGCCAAAATCATCCAGCTAGCAAATGGTGGGCTGATATTCAGACCAATCACTATGACTCCAGATGCAGTAGTCTTAACTCTTCTATTATAACAGTTTCCAAATATATGACTACGATGCCCACAACTTCTTGCATAAGGCAACAGAGATTTTCTGAAAGGCTCACTATTGAATGACACATTCAGAGGCAGTACAGTCTGTTTCTCTCCAATAAACAGGATCATCTATGAGTTATTTGGGTTTATACACCGATAGCAAAATGATGATGAAACTTAAGGACTCATATTTTATTCTAGGTAGGGGATACAGGCACCAGATGACCAAGCCAACTGAGAACCAACACATATTCAATACAGGCAGCAGTCAGAAACACAGTAAGGCAGGCCTAGTATTCAAATAGTGAAGCAGATGTCAAGTCAGACTCACACTGAAGGTAACAACAGATGTTACCAAAAAAGTACAGAAACAGAAACAGGAGTCCCGTGGCAAGAAAAAAGAAATAGTATTGAGTCAAAATACAGCAAATACAGTGAAACTCCACCATAATACCATATTTGAGGTCCCCCCCCCCAAATCACCTGTGCAATATGAAGCTATACTACACTAAAGGAATAACTGGCATAAGGCTGCTGTGGAGGATAGGGGCTGATGGAGAATTACAGCCAATCCAAAACTGCATGATTTTTTTTTTCAAATCTGCGTGATTGCAGAGTGCATTATCTCAGGGTTTCATTGAGTCAGCCACACACCCAGCAAAACTTTAGTGCTTTACGCCCAGCTATGCATTCCTCTTGCTGTAACTCATCTATTTTTATGTTTTTCATAGAGAAGGAAAAAAGTAGACTCTGATCAATATTAGCTATACAATGCCAATTAGCATGATATTAATATGTAGGTTGAATCATTGTGATACTTTAAAGAAAATCATGACATCCTCTGGTGAGGACCACTTTCTACTTCTTATTGAAGATGACAATATCTTCTTGGATAACTAAGACTACAGGGGAAATTATCAAACTCCCAATTTTATGCTGGAAGATCATACTGACAGCTGTCATCCTAATGCAGTCATTTGTAAAGTGAGAAATGTGGCCAGCATTTTAAGGTACCAGTTATGTGACTTTACATATTAATGACATTTTAAATGCAAAAAAATTAAGAGTACACATTTTGAATATTTTAGCCATACATTCAAATAAGATTATTTAGACTTCCTCTTATTCTCCTCCAGAATATGCTAAACCTCTGCAGAGATATTTCTAGCTTTTTAGCTACCGAGGAATTATACATTTTCCTTGAACGGTAGTTGTTATTTTAAGATAAAATATGCCAGAGTCTGAGGGTTTTGTATATGTATAAAAGAATAATCTTAGCCCTCAAAGATTTTCCAAGGAAAGCTACAATATGAATAAATCTCAGCATATTTTTTATTAATATGAATTAGACAGTCCTACAGATGAATTAAATATCCAATATATTTTTGGTTGTTATACAATGCTTAAAACTCAAGAATAAAAGAAAAAGCTAGCATTTTCCTACATGCTTCAAAATATTTAAGTTATGCTTTCTATAATCCTTTGAGCCTTTTGAGTGCTATTTTTAAATTTAAATAAATGAAAAACTGGAAATAACCATAAGGAAATTAACCCCTCTAAAATCACTCTTTTAGAACTTTTACTGGGAAGTCTCTAAAATTGAACTTAAGCCCAGATTTTTGTCAGAATCCTCAAGGCCTCTACAAACTTAGGACAGATAAAAAACTATACAGATAAAAAAAAAAAAAAAAGCAAAAAGAAAGAAACTATACAGATACTGGCAACCTCTAAGGCAAGAGCATCACCAATACAATCAATTAGTTTTATTTCCATAAAGTCAGCTGAGTCCTTCTAAAATTTACTAACCACTTACTGTGTGTTGACATGAAGGTAAATATTGGTTCCTGGAACCCAGAAGTTCCATTCTTTGAAAAAGAAAAAAATAAAGAGGACAGGAGATAAGATATATATCTATATTCTCCTAATTACCAGCCAGAGTAAACCAGGGCCAGACCCACCTTCCTGAGATTAATTTTTTAAGTCATTATAGAATCAGAAATCATGAATTAAATGATGAATTAAAGCTCTACAAACAGAAAACCTAAAAAAACTTTTCTTTCGTACAGGGATTCATTAACTATTCATTCATTTGTTCAACAAATATGTTTTAAGTATATCTGTGCCAGATACTCTTCTAAACATTTATATAACTTAGTACACTAAGGTTTTAAAAATCTTATGAGAAAGGCATAATATAAAATTTGTGTTTAAGGAACTAGAAACTTTAGTTAAAATTTTCAACAATCAACTAATCTTTCATGCTTTTGGCAATCAAGTTCTAATTTACTCATCCTTCAAAAAATGTATTAAGTGTTTGGTATTGATAAAACCATGAGGTAAACAGACCCAATCTTGTCCTCTTAGAGCTCAGAATAGAGACCACTAACTCCCTTAGATCCAGGCTCTGCTCTTCAGGAGGCCTTCCTCAAAATTGTCAAAGCTTCCCTCTTGTGCCTGGAGCCAGTAGAGGCTACTAGTTATGTCCAGGCAGAGAGTCTCAGGCTCAGACTAGGATCCATGTGGAGTCCCCTTGGTCTTTATGTTTCCCTCTCACTTTTCAAATTTCAACCCTATGCATGAGATCAACAAGAGGCCCCAAATTGCTCCATTACTCATGTCTGTGAGGTTGTTCCAAGGCCCCTGGGCTGGGCCTTATCGCCTGGGGGGTAGCCTGAAGACAGTATTGCTCTCTGCAAGCCAGTGAATTATTTCTTTCACAGGATTACTTAAGATTGAGCTTCCAGAATATTCCTGACAAGGTGATTGTGTGTGATGCTCACTGACTTCGGGCATAAGAGTAGTTCAGAACTCTAGGATATTAACAGTGCATTGCCAACCCTTTGACTTGACCTCATGTGTTGTATCTTATGTTGCAATCATGTGTTAGACCTCATATATCTGGTCATTTGTAAACGTACTGGACAAAGACAACAAACAACCATTCTTTGCTCAAATAGGACCACTCTTCTCATTCCACTCATTTGGGAAAGCTGGTATTCACTACAATCTACTGCCTTTGGAGGGTCCAGCTTAGTGACATATATTAGATATACAGATATCATTAGATATATAATGAGAGTCACCACTGTATTCATTGATCTTTGAAGATGGCACTAAACTCTGCCATTTTATGTGTCTACAAACAGTATAGTTTCTGATTTATTACCTTGGCCTAGGTAGTCTAGTTTTAGGGGTATCTGGCTTTTTTATCACATGGAAACAGTTATGATGGTTCTTCCAGATACTAAATACATTCTTATCAGATACTCAGGAAATTTTCAGATAACTACATCGGTTAGCCCCGGACTCCTTAAAGTTGCAGTGAGAGACATTTGAGCTATCAACTGGCCTCCAAAAGCCCTAATCTAATAGGGGTTTCTTGATGGCATTTTTGAACTCCCGATATCAGTATAAGCTTGAACACTTATCCAACAGCTTCCAAAAGTTTTGGAAATTTCCTTTCTTCAGAGTGCAGTTACTCTGAGAACTGGCAGCAGTATTTGGGGGTTAATGACTGAGGAAGTCACTACTATACATATCTGGGTTGTTGTGGGGTTCTTCAAGAGACTATGGCCTATCCTTAAACTGATGGGCTCTAGGTCTGAGGAATGTCTCACATCTAGAAATTGAATAATGATGACAATTTTCCTTTGGAATAAGTGGCATCAGCCACTTGCTTATCCACTTTTAATTTACCTTGTCCACAAGAATACCCAGCTTGACCCCTGCAGGTTGATATCCCTTGGGGCAATTTGATCTACTGCCCATGATATTAACATCACCCACTTTGTCTCTAATGTTTAGGTGCTACCCCTGGCTCCTCTTCTAAGAAGTTACAATTTTAATGGCACGAAAGAACCTACTTTTCAACAGTATTTCCTACAACCAATGCTGCTTAACATAGGATAGCCACCACTGAGCTTCTTGCTAATATCCCTCTTTATAGCACATTTCTTGATCTGTTAAGGAGATATCCTCTTAGCCACCTTAGGACACACGTTACCTGTTGGGTACTGAGATCCTATAGTACCTACCTCTCTGAGCTTTCCTTAATACTCTAATAAGGCATAGTTGGCATCTTCACCTCATTTCATATACACCATTATCTTTTCCAACCTTCCAAAATTCCCCCTGAGCATGCTAATAAGACAGATGATAGGTTATTTTCCTAAGAACTTGAATGCCAGGTAATAAAATAGTGCCCTTCCATCCATGAACCTTCTTTCATCTAGTCTAACAATATGCTATATAACATAATCTGGGTAATACAGTATAATCTATCATTATATGCATATATATATACAAAAATAAATTCTATAATCCACATTCCCAAGGGAGATGGTGCCTTTTTAGAATAGTTTTAGATTTACAGAAAAATTGCCAAAATAGTGCAGAGTCCCCATATACCTCAAGCCCAGTTTCCCCTTATCATAAACATTAGAATGACTGGTTCATTTGTTACACCTAAATAACCAATATTGAAACATTATTATTAACTAAAGTCTATAGTTTAGTTAGATTTCCTTAGTTTTCTGTTTCAAAGCCTTATCCAGTACACTACATTCCCTTTATCCATCAGGTCTCCTTATCTTCCTCTTGACTGTGACAGTTTCTCAGACTTTCTTTCTTTTTTATGACCATGATAGGTTTGAAGCCTGCTGCTCTTCAATGCAGTTTGCACTTTCTTCATTCTGACCCAGGAAGATGCTACAGACTCATCGTATATATTCCTTGCCAGTTTCATAAGGAGCCCTGGTTTCTTTTACTGGTAGATGTCATTGGAAAACAAGATCTGGGTTTCAAGTGTGCTCACTACTACCAAATGCCATTGCTCCTAGGCTCTCTAGCTGACAAAGAAAGGAAATATATGTGTGTATACTAACCCCCACACAAATGTGTGTGTGTATACACATGCACATTATGTACACTCACACTTATGCACACTTTTGTATGTGACCATACTTTTGTATGTATCTATATTAAGATAAAATGAGTTCATATTGATATCTCCAACTCTAATCCATGCCATGTGGAATATTTTGATCTCTTTCCCATGCTTATCTGCCAACTCACACTCTGAGCAGTAAGAGACTTGGTTCCCAGAGATGGTGCTTTACAATTCATCCCTGTGAAGGCAAATAACCTACATAGCTGCAAACTGTGCATTACAACCTATGCATACCTGCATTGTATGCACTGGCATACAACCTACACAGGTTTCAGCTCCAAGCTCTTAATTTCATACATCTTTCTCTGTTGGTAGTGTGGACACTATGCAAATTACATTTTTCAGACTCTCTTGTCAGCTGGATTACTGTTAGGTTCTGCTTTGGGGAGCAATAAAGAGAAATTGGAAAGTCTGTGGAAGAAAGGGCCTTGAAACACAATACTAATGGAAACTCAGTTTCCATTAGTATTGCTCCAACAGCAGCAAATTGCTGACTCTAGCCTATACTTTCTTCTTTGACTTTGAGCATTAGCTTTACAACACACACACACTCAGGTTTGGATATAAACCTGAATCTGTTCCTTTTATAGAGTGGAAATAACTGCTTTGCTCCCCTCACTTACCCTTTGAGCTACATGCTCTTTAGGCTGTGCAAGTATGCAACAGTATCCTTGGTGATCTGAGCCCCTGACAAGTGATGACACTTCCACAGGGATCAAACACCAGCTGAGCAGAGCTTCCCCAAGGAAGTCCAACCTTGAGCCCTGCAGAGTGCCTCTTTTAATCTCCTATGATCTCTTTTCTTTTCTTAGCTCTAGGAATGATAGCTGCTACCAACCATTATTAATCTTTGGATGTTGTCCACATCCCCATTTTGCTCTCTTCCATCATTATTTTATTTGCCTTTCATCATTATTTGATCCAACATCCACATTAAATACACTCCATTGGAAATAACTTGGTATTTTGTTTTCCTCAATGAATTCTAATACTCTCTCACCCTCATTTTCTCTGCAAATTACATATTTTAATGGTGTCCACCTCGATATGTTTTTGTGAAGATTAACTTAGTTTTTACATGTAAACTATTTAGCACAAAGCCTCACACTTAAGAAGTGCTCAGTAATATTGGTTATTGTTTTTCTCAACAACTACACTAGTGGAATGAGATTTAAAGGCAATCTCCCCATCAGAAGAATAATGTTCCAATATGGAATTGTGAGCCTGGCTAGTTTTGTAGACACTAGTTACTCTCATCAAACTTTTTTTTTTCCAAAAAAAAAAACCAAACAAACAAAACCTTTTTTTTTTTTCCATATACTCGGGGCTATATCAAACTCGTACATACTAGTTTGGCTATACCATCTGTTTATGATAAAAAATGCTTATGGAGCATCTGGGTGGCTCAGTCAGTTAAGCATCCAACTATTGATCTCAGCTCAGGTCTTGATTTCAGGGTTGTGAGTTCAAGCCTGTGTTGAGCTCTGTGCTGGGAGCTCAAATGGCTCAGCAGTTGAGTGTCTGCCTTCAGCTCAGGGAGTGATCCTGGGGTCCTGGGATCAAGTCCCACATTGGACTCTCTGCAGGAAGCCTGCTTCTCCCTCTACCTATGTCTCTACCTTTCTCTCTGTCTCTCATGAATAAATAAAATCTTTAAAAAAAAACCAGAATATTCATATAGTAACTGGCAAATAGCCCTAGTGCTTGGTCTTTTGAGTACCTTCTCACCACCCCCAGCTAATTTTGCCTTTTTCCAGGACCTGTGGGACTTTGCCACACTACATAGCAATAAAAATCTAAATGCTTCAAGGATTCTGCTTCAGTGGTAGCACCAGTACCTTTTCTAATTGGTTTACACGTATGCCAAACACAAATATTTTGTATATCACCCTACACATATGTATTGTCCCTCCCCCAATCAAGAATATTGCTGAAATTAGCATTTTGGAAGTGCTTACTATGTACCACCTGGAGACATTCACTATTATTATTTTCCCTTCTGGTTTTTAGCTGAGAAGCTGACACAGAGAAATTTCAAAACTTGCCCAAGGTCACACGGATTTTAAGTGGTGGAGCCAGGATTCCTACTAGGCGGTTTGATTCTAGATCCTGGGTTCTTGACCGAGACTTTATATCTGTCTGGGAACATGAGATGAGTTTAGTTGAGGCAGGGCAGAGACAGATGTAAGAAATTAAAGTTTTATTCAGATGTGGATTCAGGAGAAGAGACTAAATAAAAGATAAAAATTAATCACAGTAGATGTGGGATTGAAACCAAGTCTGTGCTCTCCTCATGGTATAGCCTTGCAAAAAACAAGTGTACTCTTAGGATGACCTTTGGACTCAGACCTGGATTCAAATGCCAGTTCTACTTTTTATTAACTGTATGATGTTAGGTCAACCAAAACATTAAGGTCTCTATTTTCTAAACCAGTAAAGCATCGACTACATCTCCCCTACAACTACTTGTAGGATTAAATGATAGTATTGATTTACATTACCTGGCCTTTGTAATACCTTTATGATTGTAAATCTTCCATTCTTCTCTACATTTCCTGTCTTAGGTTTCATAATTTAGATTTTTCGTAATATTTTTGCTCTCTAACTTTCACGTTCACTGGGTAGGTCTGTTTATGTGCTGATAACATCATTTACTATATGACTTTTTAAATAAGCCTAGTATTTGAGAATTGAATCCTGTTAGCTTAGAAGACACCAAAAATAGTTCTCTCAAATATTAAAATTATATCTTCCTTAATTTTCTACCTATCCAAAAAGCAGGTCCTCTAGATTCCATCTTGCATGGTATGAATAAGCTCCCAGATCCTATGAATTAATAGCATATGCCTTTTTCCAATAATTTTTAAAGAGGGAGGGAGGGAAAGAGGAAGGGAGGAATGGAGAGAGGGAGAGAGTAAGGGAGGGAGGGGGAGAGAGAGAGGGAGGGAGAAAGATGGGCTTGGTATAATCTACCTGCCAGTATCTGATTGCATGACCTGTAACTCATCTTTCTGGTTTTCAATGAAACAGCACTGCATTCTGTCACTAAACCTAACTTTTCTGTATTAGCTACCTTGCGTTATTACATTCACATTAGAAAGATTACTAAATTCCTAACATACGAAAATTTGATCCCAGTCTAGAATCGTGATAGAAATAAAAACAAAAGCCTCCTCCTAAAAATCCACAAAGTCTTGCCATCATATAAGTTTAGACTGTGAACTTCTACTTTATATATGTATTTATATTTAATTTATATGTATTTATATAGGTACCTGACAGGAGAAAATATATTTAATTAAGGTCCCATAGGATCCCCACAGATAAATTTCTCATGAAAATAAATATAATACACAAATTTCCACATTAGGGGAAGAAAACAACATTGTGAGAGTCAATAAAAGCAACACATATGGTAATTAGACTCCTGGGATTGCAGTAAAAAATGATCAAGTGGATATTCAAAATAATTATACAGACAAAAATTGAAGATATGAGAAAAAAATCTATAAAAAATAAGACAAGGAGGGGGATCCCTGTGTGGCTCAGTGGTTTAGCGCCTGCCTTCGACCCAGGGCGTGATCCTGGAGACCCAGGATCGAGTCCCAAATCAGGCTCCCTTCATGGAGCTTGCTTCTCCCTCTGCCTGTGTCTCTGCCTCTCTCTTTCTCTCTCTCTCTCTCTCTCTCTCTGTGTTTCTCATGAATAAATAAATAAGACCTTAAAAAAAAAAAAAAGACAAGGCAACTTTGGAAAAGAAGCCAAAAAAACTTATAGATATTGAAAATTTTGTCATTGAAATAAAAACAAACTTCAACGTCTTGGTCCAGACCAGACATTGTTCAAGGGATAATTAACAAAATGCAGGTTAGTACTGAAGAAATTATCTGAATTGTAGCAGACAGAGATAAAGAGAGAAAAATTTTGTAAAAGGAGATTAAGGACTCCAAAGGAGTGTAAAGATATAAATTTTAACAAGTAGAAAGGACAAAGGAGAGGCAAATTTTCAAGGAAAAAATGGTTAACAAATGTATAGAATTGATAAAGGACAATCAAGGATTAGCAATCAAAAGTATAAAAACAATTCAGGAGAAATGACAGAAAAACAAATCTATACTCTGACACATCAAAATGAAACTGCAGAATGCTAAACATAAGGAGAAGTAACCAATGAGAAAAAATAGATAACTAACAAAATAATAACAATTAGTAGATTACAGAACCCAACAACAACAAAAATTGTAAAACAAATGACCTATACTTTTCAATACCCTAAAATAAAGTAACAGTTAACCTAAAATTTTATATCTACCAATACTATTGGTGTTCACCTAACAGTGAATGTGAAATGTTTTCAGACATGAAAGAATTGAGGAAGTTTACCTTCAACAGACCCTCAATGAAGGAAATTATCTTTAAGAATACATTTCAGGAAGAAGAAAACTGATCCCATAAAACAAACAGAGATGCACGAAAGAATACAATTTTGTCTAGACGCAGCTCTGACCTATAATATGTATTCTTTTTGAAAAAAGAATACTTTTATTTATAATTTAAAAAGTAGTTATCAAAGTAAAAATTGTTCAGGACGAGAAGAACATGGCAAGATTTTAAAAGAATTACCAAATTCTAAAATAAATACTACAGGTCAGACCACAGAAAAATATTTTTTTTCTTCTATATTGGTTAAGGGTTTTCAGTTTCTTAATATAGAGAAACTAGAGATTGATATCAGATCTTACTATATAGTTTCTTTGTATTTTTGTCTATCTCAGACAAAAATAGTCTTCAGGCACTGTCAATTCTCCTTTATCTTTTTAAGAATATTATCTGGTCCGTTTGTGTCACCATCAATTTATGACATCTGAATGAGTATTCATGGTTAATAGCCCTTCATAAACACTGAATAAAAATTCTGAGAAGTTTGAATGTATCTTAATTCTCTTTTTTTTTTTACACTCTCCTTCTTAATTATAGACCAGATACTTCTGAGCAACTCTTTCTATATCCTTATGTAAGTCAGTGTCTAAACTACTAAACAGAACAGGACAGAGTTAATGCTTTACTTTGTGTTTCTTGATTCTCTACCATTTAATATTATTCTTTAAAAATCATGTTTGATGCTTTCTTCCTTAAATCCTTTCACTGCCCTAGCACATAATTCAGCTAAAGTAGGCTAAGACACTGTCTATTTGAGCATCTAAAACAATTAGTTCTTACATTTCTTGTGTGAATTTTTTTCCACCAAGACTATTTATATTAAGGGAAAAGTTCCCTTATCTCTTGGATATTCATTAATACTCTTATCCTGACCAGCTCTAGGCCTAAAACTTTATCTTCTTACTGAAAACATAAATGTAATGGTTCTTTCAGTATTTTTTTAATGTTTCTGAATGCATCAACACATTCGAGGTATTAGTCTTCCTTGTGCTATTCTTACAATTTTAGTATTTGAATTTTTTTTATAAAGAATCCTTTAAAATGTGACCTCAGGATAATTTCATCTGCCTTTTTCATACCTTACTTTGATTCTTTGCATAGTTCAAATCTGAAGAAGATCCTCACTTTGGTGTGCAAAATGATCTTCCAAAGATATCCATGTATTGATCTCTGCCCTTTAACATATGAGAGAGAAAAAAAAAAAAAGGACTCTGCAGGAATAATTGAAGTTACAGTCCTCAGGACAGGGCAAGGACTCTGGATGATCCATGTGTATCCAATCTAATCACAATAGTCCTTAAAAGCAGAGAATTTTGTACCTATGGGGTCAAAGATATACAGGAGACAGAAAAGTCAGAGATATTTAACATGTTAGAGGGACCTGATGTGCTGTTACTGAAAAGAGTGACATGAAAAGCATGAGAAGGAACAGATGCAACCTCTAAGAACAAAGACTAGCCCCAGCTGATGGCCAGCAAGGAAATAAGGATGTTAGTCCAATAACTTTAAGGAAATGAATATGATCAACAACCTGCATGAACTTAGAAGTGGACTTCTCCCCAGAGCCTCCAATAAGATTATAGCCCAAACAACACATTAATTTTGAACATATGATCCTTAAGCTGAGACTCCACCTTAGGCACACTGTGTCCAGACTTCCGAGCTATGAACCTGTGAGAAAACAAACTGGGACTGTTTTTAGTCATGAATTATGTAGTGACTTGTTATAGCAGCAATAGAAAACTAATACACTCACAACTCTTCCTTTATGAAGAGTTCTAGCCCATGGAAGGCAGACTATAAACCCTTACATTTATAAAGTTGGCTTTCACAATATGCAGATTATTCATCAGTACACACCCAGGCTTTCCTTCATGGCTATACTAACTTCCAAAACAGCACTCTTTTTTTTTTCCTCGAGGCTTTCTATCTCTTTTACTCTACTAATTCTTTAAAGAGGAGGGTCAAAATCAGGGTAGCAGTTTCTGTTCTTGCTTTCTTTGCCTTTTGGGAGATGAAGTCATCAGCAAGGCAAATCAAGAACATGTCAGATACTCTGATTTTAGCCAACTGAGACTTCCAGCAGATGTCCAGAAAGTCCCTCATTTTGCCTCTGTGCCAGTTCTGTAATTTGTGTCAGGAACACATCATCCACTCCCTCCATCTGTTAGTCTGTCACCTTCAAATGTAAGAATTCTGAAGAAGCAGCATTTATGTATTTGGCTCTGAGATAATAATGATGTTACTTGAGCACTTCCTTACTTTTACCTTCTCACGAATACTCTCTTTTGAGGTTCTTTTATCATTAAGTCACAGAGATTTAGATTTTGCTAGTTCATTAATCTCTCATGTCTGGCTGTAGGATCTCAGGTCATCTGTAGTTCAAGTAATAGCTACTGCCCTCCTCCAAAGGGCTCAATCCTCAATCAGGATTACACAAAGTGTCTTACTTGGCATCAAGCTTTACTACTAATTCACAAAGGACACGATCAAGAAAGGCGACACAATCAGTGCCAAATCAAAATCTGGGATGTCCTAACCCTACAAGACTCACCTTCCTAAAATGAAGGTGGAATTCCATAGTGGAATGTGTTTTAAGTTAGAATGACCAGCACTAACAATATCTATTATAAACATTAAAAGGAATCTGATTAATCTGGCATTCTCTCAGCTTTTATACCTTACTAGCCAGATAGCTACAAAAAAATCCATGACCAACTGCTAATCTCTAGTTCAGCTGTGTCTCATAAATCCATAAATTATAGGCTTATTTAGAGTAACATCCCTAGCAACCAGAAGTTCTCTGCTAAAAGGATATGTGGTCAGTATACAGCAGCTTCTGAAGACATTTATTTATCTTCCAGCTAGTAAATTTCACCAGCAATTCATAAGGAGATCTAGTCCAGTCAAAATTGCCTGCCCTGAGGAAAATGTGAGGAACTGAGTTACAGATCCACTTTTCTTCCAACTCCCAATTATAGTCAAGGCCACTAATCTCCTGTGATGCTCAAAATTTTTCTTTCCTTTAAAGGAATTATTTATCAGGTGCAAAAGAGTACACTCCCACCCCCACCCCATTATAATTTGGCCTCTGATTGCTCCTTATTGCTTCAATTCACAGCAAAGCCTAATCTAGCCTAGATCTATACCCTAAGTATTGAGCAAGTAGGGTTTATCTTGCTTTGATTTGTTTCATTTTTGTTTTGTTGACATCATCGACTGTAAAAGGCCCCTAACTCCATGAAGATGAATGGACATAAAATATATGTATACTGGCATTAGGAGGACAGTGTACTCACATCTATGTTGCCCGTTACAGCCCCAGTGCATTTGGAAGTTTAGGATATATTAGTATGTATCTTCCTGATGCTGGTTACTGCTGGTCCTCCTCTCTTGACTTCTGTGTGTATTTTTACAACTTGCAATTGCTTACTTCCATTGTGAATCCATTTCAACAACTCTTTAGGACATTAATGAGGTTAAATTTTACGACTTAAAAATAATCTCATGTTGGGGATCCCTGGGTGGCGCAGCGGTTTAGCGCCTGCCTTTGGCCCAGGGCGCGATCCTGGAGACCCGGGATCGAATCCCACATCGGGATCCCGGTGCATGGAGCCTGCTTCTCCCTCTGCCTATGTCTTTGCCTCTCTCTCTCACTGTGTGCCTATCATAAATAAATAAAAAAAATAAAGTTGAAAAAAAAATTAAAAAAAAAAAATCTCATGTTTAGTTTATTTAGTAGTTATGCCCTGGAAATTGGTATATGATAGACATCTGAGACTGTAAATTTTATTTTTAATGTGTCTTAAATTGTATTTACTAATAGTCAGTAATCCTATTATCCATATAGTTCTTGGTACATTCAACCTCGTTCTGTTATCTTAGATGTTGGATCTCTCTTCCATATTCAGTTTAGTATATTCTTGGACAAAGCACATAGTCTTCAAGCAAAAAGCAAAACACATTCTTCCAGGGAAGATGGTGGAGTAGGAGGATCCTAAGTTCATCTTGTCCCACAGATACAACTAGATAACACCCACATCAGTGTAAATAACCCAGAAAACAACCCAAAGATTGGCAAAACAAACTCTTTTCAGCTAAGTGTAGAGAAGAAAACATATCAAAGAGGATAGGAGAAGCAGAAATGCAGTCAGAAGTCAAATGGGCCTGCAGAACTGTCCATGGGAGGGAGGGATATGGCAGGCATAGAGAGGCAAGGGTAGCATATCCCCAGGCCAGATACCCCAGGCACTGGAAAGATGAATTCCCATAGCATTTGGTTTTGAAAACCAGAGGGGCCCAACAATCCATGGGACTTAACACCTGGAACTTTTAAAGTCAGCAAACTTGGCTCTGGGAAAGCCAAGAGGGCAGAGCCCCCACCCTTAAGGAGACAATACACAAATAATCCCACTGAGATACAGCATAGAAGAGGTAGATTGACAACTGCCTAGGGTATACAGGAAGGAGATTTATTTACCAAGCTCACACTGTGTGCTAGAGGAGCAGGAATCTTTGGGAGACTTCTCCAAGAACAAAAGAGCTGGCAGGTGCCATTTACCTTCCCCACCCTTGAGACTAGAAATACAGACACCCAGGGGCATCAGCATAGCATGAGCACTCCATCTAGCTTGCTAACAACATGCTCCACTCCCATATTCTCTTGAAGACGTGCCCCTTCCATCCAATCTTGGGCAAGAGTTTTCCTAGGCTACTACATGTACTTCCTACAGAAGACTGGTGTAAACTTTGCTGGCACCACAGGTCATTCCTGTGTTCTTCTGTGCTATGCCCTTGACTGGAACCTATTCAAAACAGTTCCACAAGCCTGGCAGTGTGCAAGTAACTCTGACAGGGGCCAGCACTACTCCAAAGTGACTCCTGTCCCAGGGGAAGAGGAAGATGCACAAATAACAGTCCAACTGTGGCCCCATCAGTAGGTTGGAGACAGACATGGGTATGACTGTAGGCTCCACCACCAACAGAAGTGTCTTGGGGGGATAACATAGGGAAAGTGTCCTGCAGTTTGGTAGTACTGCATCTCTGGCAAATGCTTGTTCTGATTCAGCTCAAGCCCAAGCTGGCCCCAAACTGGCCCATTGACAACAGAAGGACCAAACCCTGCCCACAACAGGCAAAGACAGACATTGCAGATGACTGGACTTAAGACAAATATGGCTAAGCCACAAAAATAGGGCACTGTGGCATAATAGGAGACCCCTGAGAACTACCAGATTCTGGTGAAGGGAACATTACCCTGCAGAGCACTACAAGACATCTTTATAAGGCCACTATTTTCAAGACCAGGAAATATAACTGACTTTCCTAACACATACAAAAAGACACAGAGAGTTAGACAAAATGATGAGACAGATGAATATGGCTCCAATGAAAAAATAGGACAAAATCACAGCAAGCAACCTAAACAAAATGGAGATAAGTAATATGCCTGATAGAGAATTGAAAGTAATTATCATAAAGATACTCACTGGCCTTGAGAAACCTCAGGGAGACCCTCAACAAAGAGATAGAAAACATAAAAAAAAAAAAACAATCAGAACTGAACAACTCAATAACTGAAATAAAAAATATAATAGATGGAATAAATAGTAGACTAGAGGAAGCAGAATGGATCAATGACCTGGAGGACAGAGTAATGGAAAACAATCAAGGTAAACAGAGGAGAGAGAAAAAAATATTAAAAAGTGAAGGTCACCTAAGGGGATTCCATCAAGTGTAATTAAAATGACAAAAAAAAAAATAGTGATAAAGAGAGAATTTTAAAAGCATCTAGAGAAAAGAAAACAGTTACATAGAAGGGAAACCTATAAGGCTATCAGGTCATTTTTCAGCAGAAACTTTTCAAGCCAGAAAACAGTGGCATAATGTATTCAGAGTGCCGAGGGAAATATTTACAGCCAAGAACACTCTTTTCAGCAAGGTTATCATTCAGCATAGGAAACTTAAAGAATTTCCCAAACAGAAGTTAAAGAAACTCATTACCACTAAACCAGCTTCACAAGAAATGCTAAAGGGGACTCTCTGCGTGGAAAGGAAAGACCACAAGTAAAGTAATAAAAGCAGGAAGCACTAAGGCAGTAAAAGTAAGTATACCCATAAAAGTCAGTGATGAGATTCACAAAATAAAAGGATGTAAAGTGTGACTCGATTAACCTAGAATGGGGCAGGGGGAGGAGTAAAGAATGGATTCAAACCTAAGTGACGGGACGCCTGGGTGGCTCAGTGGTTGGGTGTCTGCCTTCAGCTCAGGGCATGATCCTAGAGTTCCAGGATCAAGTCCCGCGTTGGGCTCCCTGCATGGAGCCTGCTTCTCCCTCTGCCAGTGTCTCTGCCTTTCTGTTGTGTCTCTCATGAATAAATAAATAAAATCTTTAAAAAAAAACCCTAAGTGACCATCAACTTACCATATAGACTGCTATATGCATAAGATATTATATATAAACCTAATGGTAACCACAAATCAAAAACCAGTAATAGATGCAAAAAATAAAGGGAAAGGAATCCAAGTATATCACTGAAGAAAACCAGAAAAGCCAGAGAAGAAAACAAGAAAAGAAACAGACAGAAGAATTACCCAGAAACAATCATACAACAGGCAACAAAATGGCAATAAGTAACTATCTTTCAATAATTACTTTGAATGTAAATGGACTAAATGCTCCAATCAAAAGACATAGGGTGATGAATGGATAAAAAGCAAGACCCTTTGCTGCTGCCAAGAGACTCATTTCAGACCTAAGGACATATGCAGATTGAAAGTGAAGGGATGAAAAAGCATATATCATGTAAATAGAAGTGAAAAGAAAGGTGGAGTAGCATATTTATGTTAGACAAAACAGACTTTAAAACAAAGACTGTAATAAGAGACAAAGAAGGATACTATATAATCATTAAGGGAATAATACAACAAGAAGATATAACAACTGTAAATATTTAAGCACCCAAATACATAAAGCAGCTAATAGGAAACATAAAAGAAGTAATGATAGTAATACGATAATAGTAGGAGACTTTAACACCCTACTTACACAAATGGATATGTCATTTAAACTGAAAATCAACAAGGAAACAATGACTTTGAATGACACATTGGGCTAGAAGGATCTAACAAATATATCCAGAACATTACTGTACAAAACAGCAGAATATACATTCTTTTCAAGTGTACAAGAAACTTCTCAAGGATAGATCACATTTTAGGCAACAAAACAAGTCTCAACAAATTCAAAAAGATCATACCATACATCTCTTCTGACAACACTATGAAACTAGAAATCAACCACAAGAAAACAATCTGAAAAGAACACAAATACATGAAGGTTAAAAAACATGCTACTAAACAATAAATGATTTGACCAGAAAGTCAAACAGGAAATTAAGAAAAACAAACAAAAACAAAAACAAAAAACATGGATACAAATGGAAACACAATGGTACAAAATTTTTGGAACACTTAAGCAAAAGTTGTTCTAAGAGCAATACAGGCAATACAGGCCTACTTCAAAAAGCAAGAAAATTTTCAAATAAATAACTTAACCTTACACCTAAAGAAGCTAGAAAAAGAACAACAAACAAAACCCAACACCAGAAGAAGGAAGAAAATAATAAAGATTAGATCAGAAACAGATGAAATAGAAACTTTTTTAAAAACCCAATAGAACAGATCAATGAAGTCAGGAGCTGGTTCTTTGAAAAGATCAACAAAATTGACAAACCTTTAGCCAGATTCATCAAAGAGATAGAGAGAGAGAAAAAAATCAAATAAATAAAACCAGAAATGAAATGGAACAATAAAAACCAACACCGCACATAGACATTTGTAAGATAATTATAAGATTATAAAATTGAAAAATGTAGAAGGAATTGATAAATTCCTAAAAATACATAATTTCTCCAAACTGAATCAGGAAGAAACAGAAAATTTGAACAGACCAATTAACCAGGAATAAAATTGAAACAGTAAACAGAAAACTCCCAACAAAAAGGATCAGACAGCTTCATAGGTGAATTCCACCAAACATTTAAAGGGTTAGTACCTATTCTTCTCAGCCTATTCCCAAACATAGAAGGGGAAGGAAGGCTTCCAAATTCATCTTAATACTAAAACCAGAGAAAGATACCACACACACACACACACACACACACACACACACAAAGGAGAACTGCAGACCTGTATCTCTGATGAACTCAGATGCAAAAATCCCCAAACAAAATATTAGCAAACTGAATCCAACAATACATTTTAAAAAATCATTCACCATGATCAACTGGGATTTATTCCTGGGCTGCAAGGGTGATTCAATATTTACAAATCAAACAACATGATATATCACATCAACAAGAAAAAGGATAAAAAAACATCTGATAATTTCAATAGATGGAGTAAAAGCATTTGACAAAGTACAATGTCTATTCATGATAAAAACCCTCAACTAAGTAGGTTTAGAGGGCCTTAACATAATAAAGGCCATAAATACAAAACCTACAGCTAACACCATACTCAGTGAGGATAAACTGAGAGCTTTTCCCCTGAAGTCAGGAAAGACAAGGATCTCAAATCTCATCATTTTTATTCAATGTAGTATTGAAAATCCTATTCATAGCATTCAGACAAGAAGAAAAAATAGAAGGCATCCAAACTGGTAAGGAAGTAAAATATTCAGTATCTGCAGATGCCACCATACTGTATACAGAAAACCTGAAAGACCATCAGAAAGCTACTATAACTGATAAATGGATTCAGTAAGTTCATAGGATACAAAATCAATATACAGAACTCTATTGCCTTTCTATACACTGATAATGAAATAGCACCTTACAATTTAACCAAAAGTAATAAAATTCCTAGGAATAAACTTAACTGAAGAGATGAAAGGCTTGTTCTCTGAAACTACAAAACATTGATCAAAGAAACTGAAGTTGACACAAAGAAATGGAAAGATATTCCATGATCATTGATTGGAAGAACAAATATTGTTAAAATGCCCATGCTACCCACAGTAATCTACACACTTAATGTAATCCCTACCAAAATACAACATTTTTTCACACAACTAGAAGAAATAATATTGAAGTTTGTATGGAACTACAAGGGACCCCAAATAGCCAAAGCAATCTTGAAAAAGAACAAAACTAGAGATATCACAATTCCAGATTTCAAGTTATACGACAAACCTGTAGTAATTAAAACAGTATGGTACTAACATAAAAAGAGACACATAGAACAATAAAAAACGAATACAGAACCCAGAAATAAACCCATGATCATAGAGTCAATTAATTTCTGACAAAAGAGGCAATATACAATAGAAAAAGACAATCTCTTTAACAAATGGGGTTGGAAAAACTGAACAGCTATATGCAAAAGAATGAAACCGGACCACTTTCTCACACCATACACAAAAATGAACTCAAAATGTATTAAAGACTTAAATGCAAGACCTGAAACCATAAAAATCCTAGAAGAGAGGACAAACAGTAATTTCTCTGACATTGGTCATAGCAATATTTTTCTAGATATGTCTCCTGAGGCAAGGGAAGCAAAAGTTTAAAAAAAAAAAACAAAACTATGAGGATTACATGAAAATAAAGAGCTTCTCCACAGTGAAAGAAACAATCAACAAAACTGAAAGACAACTTATGGAAATAGGAGGAGATATTTGTAAATCACATATCCAATAGAAGGTTAGTATCCAAAATTTATAAAGAACTTATAATGCTCAACATCCAAAAAATCAATAATCCAATTTAAAAATAGACAGAAGGGGTGCCTGGTTGAGCATCCAACTCATGATTTTGGCTCAGATGGTAATCTAATGGATTGTAGGATTGAGCCCCATATTGGGCTCCACATGCAGCAGACAGTCTACTTGAGATTCTCTTCCTCTGCCCCTCCCCCCACTCACACACCTTTGCACATTCTGTCTTAAATCTTAAAAAAAAAAAAAAATTATAACTACAATGAGATATCACCTCATACCTGTCAAAATGGCTAAAATCAAATGTTCAAGAAATAGTTGTTGCCAAGGCTATGAAAGAAAATGATTCCTTATGCACTGCTGGTGGAATGCAAACTGGTACAACCACTGTGGAAAGCAATATGGAGTTTCCTTAAAAAATTAAAAATAGAATTATCATATGATACAGTAATTCCATACTAAGTATTTACCCAGGGAATACAAAAACACTAATCCAAAAAGATACATGCACGTCCATGTTTATTGCAGCATTATTTACAAGAGCCAAAATGTGGAAAGAACCCCACTGTCCATTGAAAGATGAATGCAGAAAGAAGATTTATATTATATTATATTATATTATATTATATTATATTATATTATATTATACTAGAATATTACTTGCCCACAAAAAAGAATGAAACTGTGCCATAAAATGGATAGATCCAGAGAGTAAAATGCTAAGCAAAATAAGTCAGTCAGAGAAAGATAAAAACTATATTATCTCACATGTGGAATTTAAGAAACAAAAAAAGGAGACAAACCAAAAATACACCCTTAACTAGAGAGACAAACTGATAATTATCAGAGAGGAAGTGGGCAAGTGATGGGTGAGATCAGTGAAGGGGGTTAAGAGTGCACTTATCATGATAGGCACTGAGTCATATATAGAATTGTTGAATCAGGGGGTGCCTGGGTGGCTTAGTCAGTTAAGCATCTGAGTTGTGATTTCAGCTCAGGTCGTGATCTCGTGGGTGGTGAGACTGAGCCCCACATTGGCTCTGTGCTCAATGGGGAGTCACCTGAAAATTTCTTCCTCTGCCCTTCTCCCCATACAGTCTCTCTCAAATAAATAAATCTTAAAAAAAGAGAATTTTTGAATCACATTATACACCTGAAACTAATATAACATTGTATGTTCATTATATTACAGTTAAAATAAAATAGAATAAATAATATAAAATTAATTTTAAAAAAGCAAACATTCTCTTCTTGGTTTGTGTGAATATTAATTTCTTAGTCAAGGATCCAAGCTTCTGTTGTTATAATTCATATTCTAGATGCTCTTTTTTAGTACCACGTATAATATCTGAATTCACCTGAAAATATCACTACTCCTTGAAGTACCTCAATTTTCTGTTAAAAACCACATTACACAGTTCTCTAAGATTTTGGTGAGCCCTTTTCTGTAAATATCATTTACCTCTCTATAACTCAGCAGCCACAATTAGCATCCAGCAGATTAGACTGAATAGGGGCAGGCTGTCCATTGCATTCCTTACTTAAGGAGCACATCTTCCAGTGGATTCCATTCTGTCTACAGCCCTCAGTAGGGAGTCAACAACCAATCATTGGTTCTTTCCAGGAACAAAACTGGATTATTGGAATCATTGAAACTCAGAGGATTTATTACACTGTTAAATTGCTTTTGCAAGAAATCTACATTTCCTATGATAGCACATGCGTATTGACTTTAGAGCTCCAAGAGAGCAGTTTATTCCTCTACTCTCCTAGTTACATCACTTTTCTAAATTCTCTGAATGGCTCTGTTTTCATTTCTAAATATTTTCTCATCCTTAGTTCACAGAGCCCATTTTCTCCCGAGTGTGACCCTTGATGCAACAAGTCTCATATGTATTAGTTAGGAAGCTATAGAATTGTTCTCTCCTTTCCTGAATGATCAATTTCCATTTCCCTGACTACTCAATACAGAATTTTTTATATATTCAATTTTCTTAGACTCTTGTACTACTTCTCCTTTCTCTAGTGGTGACTCCATCCTAAGAGAGGAGTTGTGTTTGGCAAAATAAACACTTACCCTAGAATCAAAACTAGATGGAGCTGGTATTTCCTGCAATGCGGCCCTGGACAATTCAAAACTATTTTAAGCATCTATTTCTCCTGTAAAAATATGGGAATAATGATTTTTACCTCAGAGTTGTGAGGTAAAACAAGACACAATATGTGATTTTTGAATCATAAGCACACTATGAAAATACTTGCTATTTATAATTTAGAAACCCTTCACTCATTTATTCATCCATTCATGTATTCAAAAATATATATTAAACTCTATATGATAATTCCTTTTTCACTCCAGCTGAATCAGGTATTTAGGACCGTGACACTTCCTTGTCTTAAAAATTTTTGTTCATCAAAACAGGAACTATTGGAAGACAGTGGGTTTTTTTCCATCTTAATTAATAGCCTATTTCATTAAAATATGTTTTCGACGTGCATAAAAATAAAAAATGTTTTCCACAGACTAAAATACATTTGAAGGAGAGAGGGTGTTTTCATCCCTATGTACTTTAAGTCAGTAGCTAGGAGGCTGGTAAAAACTGAAGAAAGACTGGTGTTATGTACCTTAAAAAATCAGTATCTGATGAATAGCCAATGAGTACTCCTCAAGGAGTACTGTGATGGTTTATCTTATGTGTCAACTTTACTATTTCAAGGGGTCCCCAGAGAGATGGTAAAACATTGTTTCTAGGTGTATTTGCAAGGGCATTTCCAAAAGAGATTACCATTTAATTCAGTAAATTGAGTGAAGATTTACCTTCACCAATATGAGTAACATCATCCATAGTCTGTTGGAGGCCTGAATGGAAAAAAAGGCAAAAGCAGGGCAAATTCTCTCTCTTCTCGAGTTGGGATTTTCATTATCTCTGCCTTCAGACATGGGAACTCCTTGTTCTCAGGCCTTTGGACACAGACTGAATTATACCATTGGTTTTACTGATTCTCCCTCCAGCTTGCAGATGATAAATTGTGTGATTTAGCTTCCATAACCCTGTGAGTCAATTCCTATAATAAATCCCCTATTAGATAAATGATAGATAGATGCCAGATAGATGCCAGATGATAAATGATATAAATAGATAGATAGATGATAGATAGATGATAGATAGATAGATAGATAGATAGATAGATAGATAGATATAGATCCTATTGACTTTGCTCTCAAAAACCCTGACTAATATAAGTACCAATCTTTAAGACTAATTTTAAAGCATCAGAACAGCCCCTGTAGACTAGGTCAGTGAGCATTGTACCCTAATTAGCATTTACAGACAGGAAATATCTTGATGTTGCATTGAACTATGGAAACATTTCATACCTGGGAGAATGAGGAGTCCTACTAATGACTAAATTTGTCCATAATCAAGAAAGATAAATTTAGGTTAGATTTGGATTCAGTTATTAAGAAATAATGTTTGCCTGTTGAAAACAAATAAATAGGAGAGAAATATCCCCTCACACCAAAAAAAATGTTCATTTCCTTATATCTATGTTTTTTACTCATTAATATATCCAATAAACACAGCATATTGGCCTACAACCCTGGACTTGTTTCTTTGGCTGCCTAGGCCCTCATTAGGCTAGGGCTAACAAATGAAATTACAATATCTGACTGCTTTTGAGATTATTCCTCCTGGATTCAAAAATAAATTTTAAATAAATTGCCAGTTTGATGGATTTTTTTGGTCTCGTTATTTCTTAAACCAATATATTCCACAACCATACAAAAGCATATTGCAGTGCCATCAAAAGTCACACTTCTGAAAACTAAAGAGGGGAAATGCTGAAGATATATCCTTAAGTACAAAAAAGTAAAATCCAGAGCTGGAAAAATAGAATGATGCAAAATTTTTGTTACTAGAAATGGTGGTGGTGGTGGTTTGAATGAATCTGTCAGAATATATAAAGATAGACGACAGGTAGAGCTGAAATTTACAAAATTATGAAAATGATTTCCTCTGTAGAAGGGTTATTTTTAAACTCTTACTTTTTTCTTTATATTTTCCATATTTTTTAAACTTTCAACAGGAAGAATGTACCATTTTTATAATCAAGCAAAAACAATCAACGTTATTTTTGCAATTCCCTCTGACACTTATGTTGTCTCCCCCCAGTTGTCAAGGAACAATTGGTTGCCAAATACCAGGAAATTAACAGCAATTATCACCAGCTGGCTAGCTGCTAGGAGTAGTCACTGGACTGTAATCCACTCAGCATGAGATAGAAAACCTTGAAGGAATAAAGTCGATGATAAATTAAACTTGAAAAATTAACTTCCCAGGAAATCACATATCAAGACGGCCCACTCACTGAGCCCTGGACATCATTCTTGAAAGTCTCATTTTAATGATTTCAGCAGCATCAGACCTTCGAAACAGATTGCTGAATTTCATGTGTTTGAAATTTCATGTTTGAATTTCATATGTTTGAGATAACTTTTATAATTCCAACACTGAAATATCTCCTTGTCCAGGAGGTGAGAGCAATATTTATATATGTAAACTATATTTTCTTTAATAAGCACTTGGTTCAGGATGCCTGGATGGCTTAGGGATTGAGCTTCTGCTTCCACTCAGGGCGTGATCCTGGAATCCTGGGATCAAATCCCACATCAGGCTCCCTCATGGAGCCTGCTTCTCCCTCAGCCTATGTCTCTGCCTCTCTCTCTCTTTCTCTCTCTGTCTCTCATGAATAAATAAATAAAATCTTAAAAAAATAATAATAGTAAGTACTGGGTTCAAATGCATAACAAATAGTGGTGGATTGCATACTGAGTTTACAAAGATAGAGAAGATACAGTCATTTCTAAATTCCCTATATATAATCGAGGCAATTAGGATGACTACATGAGAATGCATATGCTCATTTTGAGATTTTCAGGAGATGCAGTAGTAGCACCCTGCTTCCCCATTCAACCTCTGATCATGTTAAAAGACATGTAAGATATGAAAACAGATAGAAGACCAAATTTAGGGAAAGCACTTCTATTTATTGTAAAGTAGGCTTTACAATAAATACTGACTCAGAATTGGACGGACGTACCAATCTTTACAATAAATACTGACTCAGAATTGGACGGACGTACCAATCTTATTAGAGGTGACTCTACTGCTGGCCCTACCAGGGGGGCAGAAGCTGCCGCTGCATAACTGTTACTGGGAAGAGCAGAGCAGAATGCATGGTCTCTCCGGCCAGGGGGGAACTACAGAAGTGGTTCTCAAAGTGTGGTTCCTGGACTAGCAGCATCAACATCACCTGGGAATGTGTTAAAAATGCAAAGTTATGGGTCCATCCTAGACCTTCTGAATCAAATCTCTGGAGGGGGGTGGCCAGAAAATTCTTAAAGAGCATCTCTAGGGAATTTGGACTCACACTAAAGTTTAAAAATCACCTGTCTGAGAGAAAGAGAGATATTGAGAAAGAGAAGAGAGACAAACTATGCATGGACACTGTCTCTTTCTAAGCTCTCCAATAACATAACTAACTCCTCATTTGTGCAGAGAAGTTGAGGCGGGGGGCGGGGCAGGAATAGGAGAGAGGTTAAGGGGGTTATACCAGTGGAACTCCCTCCAAAGAGAAGGAAGTATCAAGAGTAAGGAAGAAGTACATTCCTCACTAATCTTTAGCTCTTGTTTCTCTTACCCATTGACTTTAAACATTAAGCTTATGATTACATAGGGGTTTGTTTGTCCCCTTTGACAGAAATTACAAGAAAATCATGACAGTTTGGTTTTCTGTTTCATGAAGCCACTACACCCCTGGTAATCTTAGCTTCATATATTACCTTTTTGGGATCATCTGAAAATTTTATTTCTCAAAGTTTCAAAAATAATTTAAAATTCATATTAATTAAATGTTGAGGAAAATTTTAGAACTGATTGACCCCTCTAGAAGGGAAACTTCAGGGCTAATACTAATCATTATGAAATGCACAGGGCTATTTACAGATTGCATTTGATGACAAGGAAGAAAAATCTTTATTCTTAGCTCCAGAAATTTTTAAAAATTTAACTCAGAGGATTTATCTAAAAGTCTCACAGCCAAACTTGGCAAATCAAGCTAAAAGAATCTACTTCCAGAATTTCAGCTAATAACCTACTTAGCCAGGCAAATTTTCTTTTTCTTTATTTAATCAGAGAAATGAAAAAGTACAAGATACTTTTAACAGTCCAATAATTCATGTGATGAGTAAAACTGAAAACCTAGAATTGTTTATATAGCTGCATAAAACTGCACACTGTTGAAATTAAAGGCATAGGACCATCACAAGTTGAACCTGATGATTTTGTGATTGTGAACAAACTAATCACCATGGAGGACTGGTCATTTCCTGCTCCACTTAGGAATTAATCCAAGTCCATTTGGTACCTAAAGTCAACAGCACACTCTCACTTCCATTTGCCATCTCAAATTATATCCACTGACATTGTCCAACATAAGCAAAGATTTTGCAAATCAGTTAAATGTTAAATTAGGATAGTCCAATAATAGGAGCAGAGATTCACAAATCTAAAATAAATGTTTTGTTGTTCTATGCTCCCAGGAAGAAGTTAAAATACAAAAATTAAATCTTGGTATAAATTAAAAACATCAAGATCCATGTGAACTAAAGCCTCAACTGAACTATCTTGTTCTTGAAGTAAAGCCTAAAGGAATAAAATTCTTCCCAAACTTCTTATCATGTCAGGTCTTAGGGTTCTTGATGCTCCTATAAACTCGGGATTTCTTCAGAGCCACAGATGGGAGATCGTCCAAGGAATTTGGTATAGCTCCTTTAGGATCTCAGTACATGAATTTGTCTCTCCTATAAACCATTTTAAAATTTCTGAAGAAATAACATGGAAATTGTGCAGTAAAGCAGGTATCTAAGAAGGTCTCTACTAAAAAACAAAGACTTTTAAATAAAAGTTGTAAATAAAAGTTGTAAATACTTTTTTAAGACATTAAATTTAAAGTAACAGAGAGAGGAGTGCTTGGGTGGCACAGTCAGTAAGCATCTGCCTTTGGCTCAGGTTGTGTTCCAGGGGTCCTGGGATTGAGCCCCACATCAGGCTCCCTGCTCAACAGGGAGCCTGCTTCTTACTCTCCCTCTGCCACTCGCCCAGCTTGTGCTCTCTCTCTCTCTCTCTCTAGATTTCCCTCTGTTAGATAAAAATATAAAATCCTTAAAAAAAATAACAGAAAGAAATTGTCCAAATCACCACTTCTCTGTCCAAAATAAGAAAAAAAAACCCCAAACAATAGCCCATGAGCCGAAACTTGAATAGGAATGGATAATGGTCAGTGAAGATGAAAGGTGTGGTTGTTCATATAATTGTTCAGACAAGAATACTAAACTTTAGGGTCTCTGGTGAGATGAGGAGCTAAAATGGAGACACCTGCATTAAATCTGGGACCTGGTCCCAGCAGAACAAAATGTTATTTCCCCTTCCGTTCAGGAGAATAACTTAAATTCTGGTACTTAGAATTCTTACCTATTAAATGCAATCAGTTATGAGTTCATCCACAAAGATGACTGAAACCAAAGAAATTCATCAGGAATAATAACAGCAAATTTAGACCTGCAAAGACATTGGTATTTGTTTGTTTGCTTGCTGGTTTGTTTCAAAGAGAGATCTATTTTAGTTCTAAATTGTTGCATAACAAATCATTCCAAAAATCTTTGGCTTGAAATATACCATTTTATTTTGTTCACAACTTTTGTATGTCAGGAATTTGGTCAAGTCTAAGCTAGTTGGCTTATATCTGATCCACTTGGAATCAGTGGGACTCACTAGGGCTAGAGGAGCTATTTCCAAGATGTCTTCTTTAATCATATGGCTGATGCCTCGATGCTCCTTGGCTTCTCTCTCTCTCTACATGGTGTCTCGTACTACAAGGCCTGGTCACTCAGCTTGAGCTTCTCAAGCACAGTAGTTTCAGGTTAATCACACCTCTGGTATGTTTGTTTGCTTCCAAGCAGGGTTGTCATATTTAGTAAATACCAATACAGGACATCCACTTCAATTTGAATTAATGATACAATTTTTTTTCTTAGTATAAAATATCCTAAATATTGCCTGGGACACGCTTACACTAAAAAAACAAAAACAAAAACGTTATTAACAGTCTTAATTCTAAGAAGTAACAAGTGGAAGTTTTCCAGGACATGTAAGAACCCTGCTCAGAATTGAAAGTGTCATTTTTACTATAAAATATGGATTAAAGCAGTCACAGTGCCCACCTAGATTTCAGGGGTAGAGAGATAGACTCACAAGGTCAACTTGCACAAGGGCATGTGAGTTGGGATATATTGTGGTGGCCATCTTTAGAAAACACAGTCTGCTAAAAGAAAAAAACACATATAAAAAAAAAGCTTCAAAAAATAAAATATGGTAATACTGGCTTTGTATGATAAGTTTGGAAATGTTCTCTCCTCCACAATTTTTTGGAAGAATTTGAGAGAGATTGGTATTAACTCTTTTTTAAATGTTTTGTTCATGGGTGAAGCCATCTGGTCCTGGATTTTTCCTTATTGGATTTGATTATTTGTTGAATCTTCTTTAACTTATCATTGATCTGCTCAGATTCTCTTTCTTTATGATTCAGTCTTGGTAGGTTGTATGTTTCTAGGAACTTATCCATTTCTTCTAGGTTATCCAATTTGTTGGCATATAATTATAGTAGTTTCCTATATTTCTTTGTATTTCTGTTATCAGTTGTAATGTCTCATCTTTTATTTCTGATTTTACCTACTTGAGTCTTATTTATATATTTTTTAAAAGATTTTATTTATCTATATTAGAGAGAGTAGGGAGAGGGACCGAGGGAGAGGCAGAGAATCTCAGGTAGGCTCCATGCTAAGAGCATGGAACACGATGAGGGCTCAATCTCACAACCCTGAGATCATGACCTGAGTCTAAATGAAGAGTTGGGCACTTAGCTGAATGAGCCACTCAGATGCCCGAAGTCTTCTTTCTTTCTTAGTCTAGCTAAGTGTTTGTCTTTTTTGTTCATATTTTCTAAAATTCAACTCTTCATTTCATTGATCTTCTTTCCTTTTTTCTATTTCATTTATTTCTGCTCTGATCTTCATTACTTCCTTCCTTCCACTAACTTTAAGATTAGGTTGTTCTTCTTTTTCTAATTCCTTGAGGTGTGAGTTAGATTGTTTCCTTGAGATCTAACTTTTTTCTTAATTTATCACAATAAATTTCCTTTTTAGAGCTATTTTTGTCACATTCCATAGTATTGGTATGTTATCATTTCATTTCCATTTGTTTCTAGATACCACTTTGTCTTTTGATTTCTTCTTTGACCCATTGGTTGTTCAGGGATATGTTGTTTAATTTCTACTAAACTCAAAACTGGATCAATATATCACTTTAAAGACTATATTACAATATTATTTGAAAAAAGTAAGAGTGGAAAAATTAGAAAAAATAAAGCTTTTAGAAAAGGTGAGAGGTAAGAAAAAAAAATACAAACCTGACAAAATAGAAAAAAGTAATATGATGAAGACAAGTCCAAAATTATCAACAATCACAATAAAATTAAGTGGACTAAACTTGCAAAAAATTCTCAGATGTGAAGGGGGGGAAGAGCTAACTGTATGCTCTTCATAAAAGACACACCCAAAATATGATAAAATGCAAAGTTTGGTATAAGAGGCTGGAAAAGGATATACCAGGAAAATACTTAAAAAACAAAAACAAAAACAAAACTGGCGTGATTCTCTTACTACTAGATCAAGTTGACTTCAGCCAATGAACTTGGTTTGGCTAAGCCTAAACTGCGGTAACAAATGAGACACCAAACATACCTGCTCTATCATATGACAATCCAGAGGCAAGAGATGAGACAGATGTGGGAAGGTAGAGGCAATGGACCAGAAAGTCATGAAGAGACTCCCAGTCCTTCAACCTTGATGGGGTCTACCACCACCTGGAGTACTGCTCTCTCTCTCTCTTTTTTAACTGCATAAAACTGGCTTAATAACATGTCTCAGCTGACAGAAAGAGGAAAAGGGGAGAGAAAACAATTACCTTCCTCCTAATACACATAATGAGAAGTTATTTCACTCTGCTCCCACCTCATTAATCAGAACTGAGAACTCTTGATTAGTTAGGTATATGGATATAGCTTGTTACAAAAGAGACCAGGACACGAAGTTTCTAGCTGGGAAGCTTTGTGCCATCTAATTCATTGGAACAGGAAGATATAACAATTACAAAACTGAAAAACCTTAATAAAATAGCTTTTAACATATATATAATGCAAATATAGAGTTATAGGATGAATCTAGTAAGTTGAGTATTACAATGAAATATTTCAATATACCCTTCTCAATGGCTGATGAGCCATGAAGAAAAAAATTAATAAAGATGTGGTACATTTGAAAAGTACACCTAATAATCTTTATGTAATGGATACATATAAAGCTCTGTGCCCACATATTAGAGATGTCCATTATGCTCAAACATACATATTTCTTTACACGATCCACCACACACCAATCTGTAAGACTATTCTCAAAAAATTTCAAAATTCACTATCTGAATTATACATCTTGTGACTATAGTGCTATTAAATTACAAGTTACTATCAAACAGACATATTTAGAATATTAAAAACATCCCTTTCAATATTACATGAGTCAAAGAATTTATAATAAAAATTCCTAGGAGACTAGTTTATTTGGGGCCTAAGCAAATATATACAAGAGAGATTGAAAAATGTGTGAAAATACCTTCTCACAAGAGATTTTTGATGCCACAAGACCATTCTCACATTTTATTGAATACTGGGGAGCCTGAAGTATGGGGCTCAGAGAGAAAATGAAAAGTAAGATACCTTTAGTATAATGGATGAGAAAGACCTGCAATTGGATGACATCTTTATAATATTCTAAATTTTGCAAGGAGGAAATAGTAACTTATAATAGCTTGTATTGTTCTCAAATATTTACTCCCATTTCCTATAAGCAAATTATGAGTCTCTTCACTGCCATAAGACATGTGCTGCCTCCAGTGCAGGAGTATACATATCCATCAGGTTAATGTTGGGGTTGGCTTCATTACTCACTCTGACCAACTGTATATGGACAAATAGGACATTCACCATGTCCACACAATAGCTTTAATGGCCACTGAATTTATCATTATTATTATTATTTTCCATCTCTTACTCTTCCCTCTGCTATGAAAGCAGCATGTTACAAGTAAGCAAAGATTCTTCAGCCTGGATTCTGGAATAAAAAGAGATATGGAACAGTCCCACGGTGATGTAAGGTGAGCAGGAGTTAGTTAACATGTTTAAAAAAAAATTTTTTTTTAACCACTGAGATCATAGGATAATTTGTTACAGCAGCAGACTAATCTAGACACTATGCCTGATACATCTCTCATCATGCATGAACAGAATCATGAGCATATTTCCCATAGGTCTGATAATGAGATGATGCCAAAATTCACCTTTTATTTTTTTTAAGGATCCTATTTATTTATTCATGAGACAGAGACAGAGATAGAGAGAGAGACGCAGAGACATGGGCAGAGAGAGAAGCAGGCTCTGCAAAGAGCCCGATGTGGGACTCGATCCTGGGGCCTGGGATCACACCCAGAGCGAAAGGCAGACGCTCAAACTCTGAGCCACCCAGGCATCCCCAAAATTCACCTTTTAATGTGGTAATTCAACTTATAGTGTTTAGATTCAGAGTCATGAATTCCAGACATCTGGTATAAACTACTCTCCTAGAGACTAAACCTTGAGGGTAGGAGCTTTCTATACTTCCCTCTCCTTCACTGAAATGACTGAGTCTTTCCTAATAGCTTTTGGCAATAGAATTTGGCCAGGAATAACTTCTGTTAAATGGGGAATGCTCAGTATTCTAAATTCAATAGGTTTGGGATTAGAGTTATACTTATAATGCATGCTCTACCAAGTATTTGGACTCTTAAAAAGTGAGCCACTTAGAAACTTGGCATTTAATTAATTAATGTCTGAGTTCCCTCAGGGTAAGACTGTTGAAGAAGTCCTAAATCACCCTAAACACAAGAAATCCCTCTAGTTGAGATAGAAAAAAGAGAAGGATAAACTTTAGAGTTTAATTTCTTTGAAATTTAATAGCCAAGAGCTAGATCATTTGATTTTCAATTTCTTTGCATTTCGGTGTTTGGTAATCTAACCTGCAAGAGGGCTTGATTTCCTTGAATGTTCATTTCTCCTCAGTGATTGAGAATATGAAAGGGTTCATTTTGCAAACTTGAGGCATGTCTATATTGACAGTTCATTATTTGCATATCTTCATGTCATGTAATGTAGTTATAAATTACAGATAGGCTATTTTGGAACAAAATGATAAGAGAAATAGACATGGAAATAAATTTTTCAGTGTCTATACAAGTGTGGCCTAAATGTTAATTTAATATTGAATTTTTTTGGTCCAATTTCAGAGCCTTCAGGCAACAAAATTATACTATCCATCAGTGGTCCAGAAAAGTACCCAAAGGAATAGTGGTTTATATAGAGGAATTGACCTTATGCAGGTGGAAAGAGGACTATCTTTGCAGGCTGATGATATCTTCCCCCCAAGGGAACAACCACAACACTGGCAATCCACAGGTAATTAAATTTGGTGGCCTGAGAGAACAAGAACAGCAAGAATGTTAGAGGATTTGAACTCTTCACACTCTTGATATTTATTTGTATGTGGCAAGAGCTCCACTCTAATTGCACCTTTTCACTTGTTCCACCCCCACACAACATCCATGAGTTGGTGAAGAGAGAGTGGACACATTTAGCCCAGCCACTTGCTGTCCTCTCTCCTATGGGAGAGAAAATATACTTTGCATAGAGAGAACGCTTTCCACTCTGCTGTCCCATTCTAGGGAGGAATTTCTGCCACTGCTGAAGGACTAGGAGGGAATATGTTTTAGATATATTAAGCTAGGCAATGCTGAGATAACAAAAATTTGGTGGCTTTACATAACAAAGTCAGCTGAGATCAGTAGCTCTACAGGGCCACTCATTTCTAAGCAATGATCCGGGATCCAGTTGGCTTACATCTTGCCACCATTTTGTACCATTTGAACATGTAAACTTCTGGTAATGTGGCTAAGGTGGAAAAAAATAGATGGCACAGTAGAGTTTAAATCCTAACCCCTGGAAACATATGGCATATGTCTAGAACAGTGACATTACTCAGTTTGACTGCAAAGGGGCTAGGTAATATTGAAGAGCATGTGGAGATGTGGTAAGCAGCCAGTATCTCTTCTAAAGTAGATTTATAATATTCTGGTGAATACTATTAGCAAACCCATTTGCCAGTAAGATATGAGTTTTATCAACGTTTTAACTAATGAAGGTGATGTTTGTTTAGCCCCTGTCTCCTTTTGTCTTATTTTGTAATTGCTTCAGAATCTGGGGTTAGAGTAGTGGTGTAATTTTGATTGCCACTCCCACTGGCTTCAATGGTGAGAACTAAATGACTAGTAAATGTAAAATAGAATCTCAGAACAAAGAAAAATTCAGACAAAGATTTGGGAAGTAGGGAGAACCTAAACGTGGATTTGAAACAAAAGTGAGATTCAGAGTTTTAAAGTAGAATTATAAACATTTTTTAGTGTCTTTCTCTTCTACTAAGTATAATCAGAAAAAAAAATTCTGCAAGTATATCTTCTTGATAAAATAAAGACAAAGGAGACATTGAAAAGTCAATTAATTAATACAAAGGTTTTAATAGTCTTGAAAGGTAGGTCCTAAAATGTATGGGACATCTGAATCCCAAACTTGCTTCCCCGTAATACAAAACCATTATTTTTCTCAGTGGCTTTGCAAGGATGTGTTAAATATGTGCTAGGTCCATACAAATGCGACATATTCCACTGGATAAAATGACAGTGAAGAGGCAGGCCTTCAATGAGATCCAATATGTCATTAATTGAATTTCAGTAAATTACAGCTCTTGCTTAGGTGAGAATCAATCACTGAAGAACAAAGTCATTGACTTTCCTCCATAAACATCAAAATAATGCTTACAAGGATAAAGAATACCAAGTTTGGAATCCTGTAGGCTTGGACTTATGAATTAAAGTACTTGGCATACTTATAGGCTCACAACAGTCAAATGGAGTGAGGCGATTGATTGTCTGATAACAGTTTTCAGAGAAGAAATCCTAGCATTTACCAAATTTCATGGAAAATCTACTAGAATGATTACTACCATGACAATGAATGCAGAACATGACATTCAAAGTAATTGGCAAAATTCAGTTTTGTTTTGTTTTGTTTTTAGATTTTTATTTATTCATGTAAGTGAGGTAGAGAGAGAGAGACATACACAGAGGGAGAAGCAGGCTCCTCACAGGGAGCCCGACGTGAGACTCAATCCCCGGACCAAGGATCATGCTCTGAGCTGCAGGCAGATGCTCAATCACTGAGCCACCCAAGCATCCCATAATTCAGTTTTCTTTGTATGCTTTCAAGAGAAAGTAGTAAGAGGAAGAAGTCTTACAGTGAATCAGATCGGGTATCTTAAAATGTTGTTAGCAAATAATGACATTAAACTTCAATACACCTACTACACAAAAGATGAATCCCTTGATTAAATGTTTATCATATAATGTCCTTAATAATAAGCAGAAGAAAGTTCAAGAAGCAAGATAAATTTTGTTGCATAAACAGGTAATGTTTAGGGTGATTTTATCATATAAATAATTTATACTAAGGTGAAATATACCCAATATGTGTTACTGTTTCAAATGACTCAATATTACATAATGAAGCAATTACCTCAGATCCCAGTACTGTGTCTGCTCTGTATTAGACCCCATTCAACTCCTTTAAATCTATGTTAAAATTATTATTATTTTAACTTCTTCGTTAGACAAAACCTATGCATTGGTCAAAAGGCAAGTGACAGAAAATCAATTCAAACTAATGTAAAGAAAAGAGATAAAAAAGAAAGAAAAATGAAGGAAAGAAAGGTGAGAGACAAAGAAGGAAGGAAGGAAGGAAGGAAGGAAGGAAGGAAGGAAGGAAGGAAGGAAGGAAGATTGGAGACAAAAAAATTAATGGCCCACTAAGTGGTCTAGGAATAGATTTTGTTTCCTTCAGGCATAAATGGATTCATATGTCAAATATTATCCAGGTTTCTCTCTCTCTCTCTCTCTCTCTTTCCCTCCACTCCTAGTTTTTCTTGAAAGATGTACACTACTGGTACAACCCCAACTTTATTTTTAAAGCTTGAATTTGGTTTAAGATAATTAAAGTACAAAAATAAAATAAGTCCACAAGAGACTCTGGTCTCTTGACACTGTGTGTTCAAACAAACCTATTGCTGCAACAAGAGGGATAGAGCACTGTGAATGGCCGGGGACAGCATCCCAGAGCCATTTCTGTTATCAGATTTAACAGAGAAGTGGGATTACAGAAAACATGGCTAATAATCTAAAATAACAGAGTGAATCTAACACATCAGTACTATACTATCTATTATTATTCCCTTTTACAGGTGAGGAAACCATGGGAAAGAAGGACTGAGAAAGTGACAGGGCAATGAGGAGCAAATAATTCAGATATTCTGACCTTATAATACTATCATTTAATAAACATGGTAGATAAATAAAAAATGTACAATTTTCACAGCCTTCCATAACATGGCTTGTCCAAAAATAATAAGATTCCTGCAAAATCTAACACTCTAAACCTTGGAGTTCCTACTATCGTCACCTGTATTCCTTCTTTCTAAGAGCATATATTATCTTCATTCTTTTCCAATATATCTATGTCAGGAAAAACTTCATATTAATCTCCTGATTTTAACCACAAAAACTACATGGGAAAAAATCCAATACCCAAAGAATACAAAATATTATTTTGAACATTTCAAAAAGGAAAGGGATTCTCTAATGCATGCACCGTTGGGTTAGCAGCATCCATACCCAGCAGTGTTCTAACCATATCTAGCAGCTCAGCTACACAACACTGGCATTCCTTTGGATTCTCATCAGATGTGAAGCAGAAGGTGTCAGGACAATTCTGAAAATCATTTTGAAAGAAACTACTTCATTTGATCTCAAATCCACATTCTGGGTGATTATGTACTTTCAGCCTCAAATACCACCTCTTCTATTTTCTTTTTCCTCAACCCTCACCAAGAGGAGAATGATTCTCTTTGTGATTACATTTGAAGCTGGAAGTATGTGCTCATGTATTTCTTTATGGAAAAATTAACAGTGTATAGAAGAGCAATTCTTCATAAATATGCTGTCACAGCAATATGATTTGATGAAAAAAGTGGGGAAAAGGAGAAAAAATAAGAGGAGGAAACCTCTAAATTGTGTGTGTATGAGTCATCTGGTCTTGGCGTATAAGCATCATAGGAATTCCAATGGCATCTTTTGTGCCATATTTAAAAATCACAGTCACTGTGGATAAATAAGATGCAAACAATCTAGTTTTCATTGCTTTTTAAATTTAAATTCCAGTTAGCTAACATAAAGTATAAAATTGCTGTCAGGTGTAAAATACAGTGATTCAACACTTCCATATATCCCCTGGTTCTCACCACAACAAGTACACTCCTGAATTCCCATCACCACCTCTCTGATAACCATCGGTTTGTTCTCTATAGTATTTTTTTAAAGATTTTATTTATTTATTCAAGGTTTAGAGTGCTTACTCTCTCTCTCACAGAGAGAGAAGCAGAGACACAGGCAGAGGGAGAAGCAGGCTCCGTGTAGAGAGCTCAATGTGGGACTCAATCCCAGGACCCCGGGATCACACCCTGAGCCAAAGGCAGACATTCAACCACTGAGCCACCCAGGCATCACAGTTTGTTCTCTGTAGTTAAGAATCTGTTTCTTGGTTTTCTTCTCTTGCTCTCTTTCCCCTTTGTTCATTTGTTTTGTCCTTAAATTCCACATATGAGTGAAATCATATGGTATTTCGATTGTATAAATATATTTCTATAAGAAACATTTATGTATATTATATTATATATTAAATATAAATAAAACTATAAATGTATGTTATATATTTCTATAGGACACATCGATGTATTTATATGCATACATATTTATAAATCCTACAGTACATATAAATCCTTCCATAAAATAAATAAAATTGACAGATATTTTATAAACACAGTACTGTGAACTCAACTGTGTTCTCTCCAAATTCCTATGTCACAGCCCTAACCCCTAAAGTGACTGAACCTGGAAGCAGAGTTTTTAGGAGGTAATTAAGGTTAAATCAACTCATAAGGGCAGGGTGGTTATCAGATAGGAACTGTGGTCTTAAAAGAAGACTTAAGAGAGCTCTCTCCCTCTCTCCCTCTCACAGTCTCCCTCTCTCTCCCTCTTTCTTTTCCCCCCTCTATTCCTCTTTCCCCTTCTGTCCCTCTTTCCCCCCACTCCCTTCCTCTCCCTCTCTCTCCCACCTCCCCCTCCCCTTTGTGAGGGCACTGGAAAGAGGCAGCCATCTGTAGGCCAGAAAGAATGCTCTCCCCAAAAACCCAATATGCTGGCAACTTGACCTTGGACATTCCTGGTTCTAGAGCTGTGAGAAATAAATTTCAATTTTTTAAACCACCGAGTCTATAGTAGTTTGTTATGACAGCTCAGATAGACTAAGACATATATGTACGCACATCTAATACGAGTAACAATGATCAACATTTACTTAATGCTTACCAAATGCTCCAGGTGTTATTTTAGACCGGTTACATGCATAATTTTATTTACTTTTCACAATTTTGTTATGTATTATTAATATATCGATGTCATATATTAAGTGTTCATGTTCACCTAGTGTAGCCAGGATTTAAACTCACACAACAGAGATAAGTTTGAGATTAACTAATGATGGGGGGAAAAAAAGCAGAAAAAAAAAATAGGTGCAGGCTGTTTACCATTAAAAAATATTCTTTTAAATCCTAAAAGAAATGCATCGCAGAAATTGAGACATAGAGAAAAGATATCTCCAGTATATTTTTTAAATCTGCCATAAATGTCACCTTGCAAATTAATTAAAAACAATAAAATTTGTGGTTAGATATATTTTTAAAGGATACAAGTACAAATGTTTCCTTTTAAAATCTATTTTACTAACTTATTACCAACCTACTTCAGTGCATTACTTAGAAGCAGCTTGGTGTTTTTACAAGTATTGAATATTAAATCAATGGCAAATATTATACTGCTAAGTATCATGGATTCTATTTTTAGCATGTAAACAGATTTCTTATGCATAATGTTAAACTGAACACAACTTTCTTGTCACTTAATTTTCTTAAAGAATATACTTTTATACTGAGCTCTAATACTTTTAGATTGAACTCTCTTTTGCATTGTATAAAAATATTATATTTGTTATTTCAAAAGCTCTTTTCTGGTGAATTTTTCCATTCAAATACACACACATAAGCAATTAACATTATCAGAAAACTTATAATGTTGAAAACCTATTTGGCACTTATAAGGAAAGATTAATAATATGAGTATATCACACATAAAAATTTCCAAAACCTTAACTAATTAGTTCTCAAATATTTACAGTAATATTGGAATACATTGTTCAGTTAATTAAATATGCTGAACAAATTTTATGAGGTTTAGAAATCTGTTTGGTTTTTTATGTTATGGAATACGCTTAAAACTTACATTTAAATATATATATATATATATATATATATATATATATATACACACATAGAGAGAGAGAGAGAGAGAGAGAAGGAGGAAGAAAGAGGGGAAAGTATATATACTATATATTTTTTTTCCCTTTTAAAAATAAGTATAAGAGCTCTGCAATAACATGGGTTCCCTGATCTAATGCAATGTTATATGGGGATCCTATGTCAGAAATCAAATACCCTATAAACTCTCAGATGGTGGTACTGGTGCAGACACTGCAGGTAGAAAGGCACATCATACTGAGAAAAGGTATTAATTTCTGCCAATGCAAATTGCTGGCCTTTCCAGGAGACAGAGGTCTAAGGCCGAATGGTGCCATATTGGAGGCTCAATGTTGGTTCTGCTGCTACAGGTTGGATACTTGGCAGCTGCATTAGCTGAATCATCTCTGGGACATGGGACCTCATGTTCCAGCTCAAAATTAGTTTCTGATATTGTCAAAGTGGCTTTTTCATTCATATACCTATGGTGTAGCACTAGAGTTAGCCAATAGCAAAGGCTAGCTCATACTGAACCATTCTGCCAACTTGGTTTGATCTAATTTGATCTAATTTGTTCGGTGCCTCCTTCACGGTAGATGCTCTCTTATAGAGATAACATGTAACACAAAAATCTTCACACTTTTTTCTCACTTCTATATATCCATGAATATACCTCTACTCCAGTCCTTTCTTGACTCTGAGGTCTCTGTCGGTCTCCTTTCTGACTGCTGACCAACAGGCAAGTCACTGCCCATGACTTAACACATATTCTTAGCATGGGCCACATATATGTACATACACGCACATGTAAAGCTCTACTTATTGGAAGGATTTTCCCTTGCAATAGTCTTTCAAAGCCATCTGCTGAATGAGACTGTTGCTCAGCTCTCCATTTTTAACTTGCCCCCAGAAACCAAGCCAACCCATACGCAAAGCTCAGGAATTTTTCTTCCCTATCAGCTGTTTGCAAGGATTCCTCCAATGGCTGTGGGTGTGAGCTGAGCAAGGGGATCAGATAACAGTAGTAGGTGGGGTGGGTGTCTGGGCTACCTGTTCATGCAGCTTGCTTGTATCATTGAGCCTTCCTCATGTTCGATGTGGATTTAGCACTTCCATCCCTAGTAGACTGGTACTAGTCTTGCCTGACCTTATGATTTTGTAGATCTCACATGTCTCATGATGGACAATTCTGCAAGAACAGTCACTTATGTCTCATGGTCTGATACAGACACTGACACTATCAGTGCTCAAGCGCATTTCAGAAACTATCTTTCAAAAGGTATATAATTGTCCAGTGTATAAGGCATGACCTCTAGGAAGATTTTGTGATTCTCAAGCTGGAGCTTCCCATAGACTCAACAGAACTTCTTTTCCCACCACCATCCCTTCAATATCATAAGGCCTGTTACATACAGTATTTTTACTATTTTTTTTCCTCATTGGTTCTTCTTGTATAGGTTTTTAGTGTCAGGCATTACATTTGAAAAATTGTTGGCAGAAATAATTTGGATCCTAAAGTTATGTTATCTTCCTCCAGAAGGGATTAAATTGTACTACTTTTAGTCTCCTATGGGCACAGGCCCACTGGGATCATCTTAACCCAATTTCAGAGATTAAGATCACTCAAAGCTGAGCTGAAATTCCTTGCAAGGACTCCCTGCTTCTACTTTATCTTTACAACTAGAGTGCAGCTCTAGTTGTAGAGATGCTCTAATGTGTATGTAAATGGACCCATGACTCTAACCTCAGTCTTCATATCTGTGTATGGCTGTTGAAAGCTCCACTAAGCACCTCTAGTACCTGATACACAGAATTCACTCAATATATGTGTATTAAATGAGTGAATGTATGAATAACTGAATGATGAACACTTAATTACCAAGACTGATAACTGTAATTGATAAGCATTACTGACCAAAAAGGCAACTGTTTCAAAATGTGTTTGTGTGTGCTTGTATGTGCAAGTATATTCAATTTTCACAATACATCACAATTCTGTAGTTAACACTGATACATTTTACAATGAGGCAACTTCAACAAAGCAAGTATGTGAGTGAACTGCCATAACTGCAACAATTTTCTCTGGGAATATTTATTTTTTGAATAACTCCTGCTTTAGCCCTTACTACATCCAAAGATGCAAGCCTCTCCCACCATAAAATATACACACATTTCACTAAGAGATCTTAATAGTACAAGAATAAAAATAATACTCATTGGAATATTTCTATAATTATCTATAAATATTGATTTGATCCATTTTATACACTCACTACAAACACAATACCTCAAAAAACTAAATGTGACATATTTTAATCTCTGAATAGTACAGGAAAGAATAGAGGGCAAGCTTAATGTGCTTCAATAAGAATATTAACACTTTGTAATCTCATTGCCCTTAAGTTTAATGATGACACATGAGAATTATAGTATGAACATCCCATTTATCACATGCAGTGACTTAAATATAAATCAATAATCAAAATAATAAAATTATTAACCATCAAAAAGACACTATTTTAAGACAAATTCTATTTTTCAAGAAAATGACATCCTTTGTCATTTTATATGTCTGGGACCTGAAATCAATCGGGGCTATTTGATAAAATAGTATAAATAACCTTTCTCATAGCATAGTTCTATCAAGTATTAAGGTTAATGCTTTGAGATGTTTTCACATACTTCTCATTAAAATAGAAATCATATAAAGTGTCCTATCTTTCATTTAAATTCTATATGGTTGGGGGATCCCTGGGTGGCGCAGCGGTTTGGCGCCTGCCTTTGGCCCAGGGCGTGATCCTGGAGACTCGGGATCGAATCCCACATCGGGCTTCCGGTGCATGGAGCCTGCTTCTCCCTCCGCCTGTGTCTCTGCCTCTCTCTCTCTCTGTGTGTGACTATCATAAAAAAAAAAAAATAAATAAAATCTGTTATAAAAATAAATGACTAAATAAATTCTATATGGTTGACAGGCAGTTACTTGAGTAGGCCTCAGAACAGCATATTTGACAAAATATCAGGCCACCCCTGCCTTCTGGAAATGTATGCTGAACCTATTAGAACCTCTTCATCTATCAGAGTCTCGATTTTCCCACCTTTAAACGTTGGCATTTAGACTAAATGGTTTCTAAGGGCATGTTTACAAACCTGATACTCACTAGCTGGAAATTTTTATTACAAATTCAGACTCAAAGACCTATCCTAGAATGCTGAATCAGAATCTCAAAGCCTGAAGTTTAGGGAATTCTCTGGTTGATTTCTGTTTTGCAGTCAAGTTTGAAAATCACTGGACTGAATGAGTTTTAAGGCCTCTCTCACAGCTCTAACATTCAGTGATTCTGTATTTTATGTTAGATAGAGAATATTATGTCAAAATCAATTTTCACGTTTTTTGCAAGATAAGATATTTGGTCTATCCCCACATATACAATATGGTGTGAGCAAGTTCAATTATGTTTGAAAAGATTGAATTCACACAAGCAATGAGTTTGGGGTTTCAAGGAATGTAGTTTTAATTATTATTTCTCCCTCTCTTTCCCTCTCCTTCTATTTCTGTCTCCCTCCCTTAGTTTATTGACTTCACATCAGCACAGTAATCTAGTAACTTAATCATAGCTGCTCATTAAATATTTGCTGACTAGATATAATTAACTCCCAGGTAAATTCTATACAGCATGCAAACACAGCTTTACATATGCACAACACAAATATCTCGTAGCTTATGAAAAATCCACAAAAAATGAAACTTGATGGGAGAATCAGCCTTTCTTTCACAACTTCTTCTTATGCATCCTTATCCTTCTAATCTGCTTTTTTTTCTAATTTTTTTTAATCTGCTTTCAACCATTTACTTTTGAGGAAGTAAGATAAAATAGAAGGACTAGAAGGAAAGACACGGGGTTCCAATCCAAGATCTATCACCTATTAGTCATAAGGCCTATAGTGAGCTATTTCCCTCTCTGAGACCCATTTTCGGCACTTAGAAAATGAAAAAAAAATAGTATTTCCTCACTTATTAAATAAGGAAAATAGTGTTTCTTCACCGAATTGTTATGGTCACTAAATGAGACAATACATAAAAAATACCATAATAAAAAAAAAAAAAATACCATAATAATGCCTGGCACAAATAAAGGACTCAATACTAGCTGTCTTATTTTCTTCACTAATTTTAATGAAGATCAAATAAGATTGTACATTAAACTTATTTTAAACAATGGACCATTATTATGTGAAAGATAGGTAATATTTATAATTTCAAGCTATAATCCCCATTTGTTTTACTAAAATACAAGATGTTGTGTGGTCATTAGTCATTTTAGGCTACATCAAAACATCCCTCTATTTTGAAGAATCCTAAAATAAGAGAAAGACTGTGTGATTTTCCATGGCCAATGATGTGAATCAAAGGTGTTCCTATTGTTGGAATCGTGGCTACACCTTTGGTTCTGGCCATCAGTGTCCTGTATATCCTAATGGTAAGACTCTGAATCCAGATTTCTTGAGTTGGAACCCACTTTGGCACTTAGTAGCTATACTAACTTGAGCAAAGTAACTAAATTGTTAGTTCAACATGGGAATACCAACATCTATGCCAAGAGAGCTACTGATAGTTTGAAGAGCTACTGTCATTTCTTGAAAAGTCATGATCATGCTATATCCTATGCAGAATTGAGGGAAAGGGAAATGACACCCTCCTTAACTTACTGATTTTATTTTCATGAGTTACAAAGTAGCACTGCTTGTGCCCAGAGTCCCATAAATTATCTCAAGAAATCAGTTACCTAATCTCTCCTGCCATAGAATCTCAAAACCAATCTATTAGGTGATAAAAAGGAATGAATAAAAAGGAATAGAAAATGGATAAATCTCAAAAACATTATATTCAGTGAAAAAAGTCAGATGCAAAAGACTCACATATGGTACAGTTTGCTTACACGAAATGTCTAGAAAGAGGAGTTAGTGGTTGCTTGTGCCTGGGGGTTGGAATGTGGAGTGACTACCAAGGGGCACAAGGTTTCTTTTTTGAGGTGAGGGATACATTCTAAAATTAGATTGTGATGATGGTTGTGTAATTCTGAAAACATAAATAAATCATTGAATGATACACTTAAAATGAGTGAATGTCGTGGGATATAAGCTATATCTCAACAAAGTTGCTACACAGAGTAGGAAAAAAATTCAATGAGCTCATTTTGTCACACACCCATTAAAAAATAATACAATGGTAACAATGGTAAGCAAGGCCATTTTGCTCTTTCAAACAATAGAATTGCTTTTCATCTACTTTCGCAGAGAGACTAGACCATTGAATGTCTTTGCAAAGTCTGAACAATGAACTGGCATATTTCCTAAGAATTCGTAAAAGAATTCAGGATATCAAATAAAGCATAACAGCTGAAATAATTTTTAAAATATTCTCATTTGTATTTACAGTTAATTTTATAAAGTGCATTATCCAGTGTTTTTATAATGAGACCTCACTGACAAAAAGAATTAAATTTCGTAAGAGCTCACCAAGCCCTTAGCATTTTCTAAATTTAAGTATGGCAGACTTGTTCCAAATATCTAAAAGGAAAATCTAGAATATTGTTAGGGTTTTGCAAAGATTAAATGCCAACTCACATTGTATTTCACTGTAATGGGCTATTCAGAACAAAGTACTCAAAACAATGTTAAGCTTTTCATTGCTAATATTACATAAGGAGATTTGTAAGTGCAATGAACACAAAACAAGCAAGGACTTTTTAACAAGGTTTTTCTCTGAATTTCAGAAACTGAGTTCCATAAAGAACCTTATTTAGTTTCTTTTGAATTAAAAGAGAAGATACAAAATGCCCTTAGTAAAAGCAAAGGGGATTGCCCGTATCTTACTAGGTTCCTCTTTCTTTAACATCAGTTCATTTAAGTATCTCCGTACATTATAGAGCATTTTGACTCCGCTCTAAACCTTGAAGCCTCTTTCTACCCATTTCTTAAATAAATTTTGAAAAGTCTTTCCGAGAAAAGATTTCTAGAGGAATTCAGAATTATAATTCTAGATAGTTTTTATGTAGCAATAGCACATATCTCTTTCCTAATCTTACAGCACATTTTTAAAAGATTTTATTTATTTATTTGAGAGAGAAAGAGAGCATGGCATGTGCACACACACCAGCAAGGGGGAAGGGGAGGAGCAGAGAGAGGGAGAAGCAGACTCCCTGCTGAGCAGGGAGCCTAACGTGGGACTCGATCCCAGGACCCTGGGATCATGACTTGAGCCAAAGGCAGATGCTTGACCCACTGAACCACCCTGCCACCCTTTGCAACACATTTTAAGACTGGACTCCCTACTAACTTATTCACCATCATTATGCAAAATTTAAAAAAATAAAAAAAATAAAAAAACATACTTCTTCCTTCAGCACCACTTATCTGCTCATTTTAGTGAATAAATACCCTGAATAACTGTATGCTATGGGTTTTGTGTGTGTGTGTGTGAAGGATTCATTTTTTTCTTTGTTTGCTTATACTTAATACTAATCATAAGTAGGCCACCTTACTTGCTTAATAACAAAAAATACAGTGTAGTACTAAATTAAAACTATTTTTCCATATTAATTATAAAGTAATGAGTTAAATTTTGATGACTTGTTTTGAAATGAAAATCCATTAAATCGGGGATGCCAGGGTGGCTCAGTGGTTGAGCATCTGCCTTTGGCTCAGGGCCTGATCTCAGGATCTGAGATCGAGTCCTACATCAGGCTCCCTGCAAGGAGCCTGCTTCTCCCTCTGCCTGTTTCTGCTTCTCTCTCTTTGTCTCTCATGAATAAATAAATAAAATCTGTTTTAAAAATCCATTCAATCAATATGAAATAAGTGTTTGATAGAATTTAGAATGGAAAAGAAAGTACACATATATTGAGGAAGACACTCTTACTATATGCTTGATAGGAGGATTTTACATGTACTGAGTTATATATATTATAGTTACATATATTTCTTATATATTTTCTAGTTCTCAGATTCTTTAATTTTTATTAAATTATGTATTTGGACTCTGGAAATATTTTTCACTGTAACAGTTAAATCAACAGAGTATAAGCAACAACTAGCAAGTTTATTTTTAATCCCACTTACTTTGCAACTTGAGGGCAAAATGACACTTAACATAAATCAGGTCAGAAAGGTAACTATTTTCTGAAATGGTACAGTATCATGAGGGAAAGACATACATAATCCTTCCAGGAAAAAAAAAGTGGAACATTTTCTTAGATATTTAAGATAGGAACTTCCTGTTTTCATATGACTTAAAAAAGTGATTACTTACGCAATGATATTTTGTTACAGAGGTATAAAAGAAACTTCATTTGAACATAAAATTTCTTTGATGTAACAAAGATTAAACTTACAGCGAACTTTTAAAACTAAAAAGATTAAAGTATACAAGTATTACGTTCAGAGGTTGATTTTAAAAATATAACCCTCAGGGATGCCTGGGTGGCTCAGCGGTTTAGCACCTGCCTTTGGCCCAGGATGTGATCCTGGAATCCCGGGACTCGATCCCTGCATTGAGCCTGCTTCTCCCTCTGCCTGTGTCTCTGCATCTCTCTCTTTCTCTCTGTCTCTCATGAATAAATAAAGAAAATATTTAAAAATATATATATAACTCTCTAACAAAATATTAACAACCTGTGAGCATTTAAATGACAAAGCTGTATTCACACAGATTGTCACATACAACTTTACTCATTCAGTTTATAACTACAATTCAACTTTTTATTCTGGTTATAAGGAATTCTATACAATAAATAATCAAGCCCAAGTTCAAACTTGTATATAATGAAGAAAAATCACCCAGCACATTAATTTTGCATTGATTATATTACAGGTAGGAGAAAAGAGGCAAAATAAAAGTGCTTAATATTATTTGTCTATTGTCAATAAGTAATTGCTCTTGAACTTTCTCCATTCTTTATAATTCAAATATTTCAACTAACTAAACTCTCAAAACCCCATCAAACTTCACTCCAGGAAAATACTAACTCTCCTTAGAAAAAAGAGGTTATATTCTTAGATCTGTTTCTTCCTCTAGGAATGCTCCTCTCCATTGATCTATTACTTAGCATACAGTTTCATTTGCTGTAACAAAAACCCAGAATTAACAATGTCTTAAGCAAAATAAGTATTAAATTCCCTCTCCTTTAAATGTCCAGGTCAAGAGTTGAAGATTGGTATACAACTCTAAAAGCAATAGGGACCTATGCTCCTTCTATTACATCGTCCATCCTAAAATAGTTTCCATCTACCTGTTCAAAGTGATGCTTCACTTTACACCATAAGGTGTGCCTTCACCAGTGGAAATGGAAGTAGAGCATAGGGAAGGTACACACTTCCATTTTAGCACCTGATGCAATAATTGAATAAATTATTTCCATCTGCAACCCATTGATCAGCCCTTTGTCACACAGTACAGTTAGCAACAAGGAGGCCAACAAATAAAATCTTAATCTGGAGTAATGAAGCTAAAAATTCTATAACTGTGCAGTTAGGAGGGAAAAATATTGGGGGCCAATTAGTAATCTCTTTCATAGTCCATTCCTCTCATAATACACATCCAACTTTCTGCAGATAAAACACACTTGTCTTATTCCAAGGAAGGTAACTCCTCAAAACCAACACATTTAGTGTATCCATTATGAAGCCCAGGCTCTCTGGTTTATGATCATTTTCTCCACCGTGCCTGGAGGTGTCTGGTCATGGCTTAATGGGGAATCTTAAATATTATCTACCTACATTTCTCACTCAGATAACATACAATTAATGATAGAGTTGGAACTAGATAACATTAATGAAAGTTTCCATTTGGAAACAGGAAGGAAAATACCAAAAATCACTGGTCCATACTAGTAATCAATTTTTGCTTTTCAAAAATCACACTCCATACCTAGTTATAGAGGTATTTCTTGGCTAGCTCATTTTTTGGCACCCCCTGAATCTATTCTCTGTGAGAAATTTCTTTGTCACTGTCCTCTATGGCCTCTAACATCACATCAGGAAGTTCTTACATGGTCAACTTTATAATGGAATAGGAGAGTGTGCCCATCATTTATTCAAAGAAAAATCTGTAGATATCAATGAATAAATTACTAAGAATAAAGTATGGAGTAGTGAAACTCAACATTCATTTTGAAAAATTAGGAATTTCAAAGAAAGTATGCAGAGATAATAATGATGGAGCTGAAATTAGGAAAACAACAACAAAAAATATAGAAAGGATGAATAAAAATCATGATTTTTTTGTTTTTCTTTTTCAGGAAACCAGTAAAATAAACCAATCATGTTAAAATGAAAAAGAGCAAAAATAGGCAATTATAGGAATCATTAAAAAAATTATAAGAATCATAAAGGACACTCATAATCACAGATAAAGAAGAGATAGAATTTTAAGCAAATAGTACATATAAAATGACAACAAATTTCAAATTCAGATGGAGCATTTCTTTATAATAAATTACACAATAATACATATATGTATATGTCTACATACATACACAAGCTGCTAAGCTTGCTGAGAGTGTTCCATCTAAAATAGCACTCAATTCTCTGTTGTTTTCCTATTTCATTTTCCTTCATTATACTTGTCATTACCAGATATCATGCTATATATGTTTATTTTTTGTCTTCTTGTGCACCCAAATATAAGCTGCCTGAGGATGGTACACCACCTGTCTTGCTCACCAGTTATTTTACTGATTAGGCCAGTGCCTACAAGAGTCAGCATACAAGGAAATACTTATTAAATCAATAAAAACATATCCTTTGTGTTTTCTCATGCATTTTTTAAAAATCTATGTGCTTTCCCACCAACTCACACATCGTATAAAATACTTCGTGCATAATTTAAAAGCCTAGATTTTGCAAAGGCAACCTCCAGAATGAGATATGAAGGAAAGTTAGGAATCAATTTCTTCAGTTTCCATAAAAAGTTAAAATCATATTTTACTTGAATTATTTTTCCCTTATATAAATGGACTTTTCTATAAAGGCTAAACCAAGCTGCTCCTCACCCCAGATTAGAGAATTGGGCTTATTTAAGGGAGGAAAATCCATTAAGTGAGAAAATTAGTATTGTGAGGTTCATTTCTTCCCAGATAAAAATAGAACTACTATTAAAGTCTCATAGAAAGCATATCCCTAATAAAAATCTTACCAATGTTGCCTTCCAAAAGAATTTAAGGAATCTACAAGACATGGCCTTCACTATAAATAACCATTAATCCCCACCATTCAACATTCAAATGAGTTGTTTGTAGTATCTTCTTTTAAAGAATTGTAGCACTTAACTTTCTGAAAAAGACATTACTTGAAAATAGGTTTTATTCCTCCATTAGTGTGTAAAATTTACTTTCTTTCAGAACATCTGAAAATAGAAAAAAGCAGATAGACAACTTAATAGAGAATATTCATTATTTATACAAAAAAAAAAAAAAACAACCCTGAAAACAATTACTGTTCTTTCTAAATGAAAGTAAGATGGCTGTTTCAGATCTCATCCACCCACTATATTCCTTCTTTCTGCCTCTCTTGAGCCAAGCAGGTCCTGGTGTCTGGAGGAGGTGACTAAGAACTTGGGTTCAGGAAATTCTGAAGTAAGAGCAATAGAGAACTGAACTAAGAATTAAAACCCACTCTTGAATCTAAAGAGAGCCTGAAAAAATAAAATTAAATTAAAAATAAAAAATAAATAAATAAATAAAGAGAGCCTGTGGTAACTTCATGTCATGGGATCTTATCTAATCCCCAAAAGAATGCATTCATTTACCTGATCATTTTCAACTGGCTCAGGTGGATTACTAAGATATAAAAGTACAGTAACATGAGAAAAGATGCATAAATATGTATATAATATTTTTGTACCCCAAAGAAAAAATTTATTGAGCATGTATGCATGCTGTTTCTCAGATAGATAGATAGATCGATGATAGATAGATAGATAGATAGATAATGTGTTAGCTAGATATGTATTAAATACATATAGTAACTACTGAGTTCTCAGTTTTGTTAAAACATAAACTATAATATAAGATGTCAAGTTGGAGTTTGGGGGAACTTTTTGAAGCTCAGTTTTGAATAAGTAAATTGAGAAGCAATTCAATAATAAAATACTAGCTAGATTCTTTAATCAGTTTTTGCCACTGAACTACCACCTAAATTTTGCAATAAGTATGTTATATCCTCACATGTCTGCAGTGGTCCCAATTCCATTAAATTGTGTTCCTTTAAAACAAAGCATATTTAACTAGTAGGTGTTTTAATACCTTAAAACTAGTTTTATAAATAAATTCACTATTTAGGGAAAACATATCCTCTATCAAATCATGATCCCCATTCTGAACCAGAAATAATGATTACCTGACATTATTTTAAATATTTGTCAACATTCTATAGGAAGACATCAAAGCATTTACTAATATTACCTGTAAACAATTTATTCAGTTGAATGATTTATTATAATGGCCAATATTTTTTAAATGCCCACAATATATCTTGATTTTCTCTGATAATCTCCAATTTCCAAATGAAAGAACTGAAATTAATAAAGTTTAAATAAATTGCCCAAGAACACATTCTGAGTAAACACTGTGATTTCAACCTAGTTCTATCTGACTAATGTACAAAACACGTATTAAGTCAAATCTCAGGGCAACAAGTCAGATTCTCTGTTCTTATCTTGTAGGGATGAAGCAAGACCCAATAAAAAGAAAACTTTAAGAAAAGCAGAGGTCCCAAAATTCTCAGGAGTCACTCACTGAAGTATTTATAGACTTCCTCCCCAACGTCCATTCTTCAATTATACTTTCTAAAAACCCACTAATTTATTTTTGGAAAGTGTATTAGTTTCCATTTGCTACATCAAAAAATAACCACAGAAGAAGCTCTTCTGGAATGTCAGAGAAGGAACCTTCCAAAATTCACTACTCCAGAAAGGCAAGAGAACAGCATCAAAACTATCAGAATCTAATTTTTCTTCAGAACTCTGGAAATTATACAAAGACGTGCTATACCTCACAGAAAACGTATTCAAGAAAAATAGCCGAATCTCAGTAAAAACAGAAAGTCTTATGGACTCTTAACTTGCCCAATCCCCATGACTGTCTCCTCCGTTCTGTGATAGCCTAGAAAATCAGCAGATTTACATCATGGTAGGTTTGAAAACCAGAAGACTGGTGGAGGAAGTACTTGAAGCATCCCTAAAAGTCCAATTCCCAGAGAATTGTTGCTATCTGACCTATCTGGCATCTCTGGAGAAAAATCCCCCATCCATGAGACTAGTCTTCAGTTGATGTGACTAAAGCTTGCTCAGTGTAAAGAGACCTGTCCCCAGGGAGTTTGTCAAAAACCACTAATAACAATAGATAGTAAACTCAAAACCATGTAAGGAAAGAACTCCAGTAAAGGTAAAGGCTTAGAAAAAAAAAAAAAGGTAAAGGCTTAAGTACTTGTGCATGTAACTCCCCCTCTTGGAAGCTGCCCTACCATGTGCGGTGTGAAGACAGGACGAGGCTCCTATCAATCCTCAAGGTGAATGAATGTACCCACGCAAGTAAGCCACAGGAGACCAGCAGAACCACCCAACCAAGCCACAGAATCATGGAAATTGGTTAAACTGTTGTATTAACTACCTAGTTATGGAGTTATTTGTTTGCAGCAATAGATAACTGACACAGAGTTTGGTACTGGAAGTAGGGGACTAATGAACCTGGGACATTAGTATTAAGACTGGGAAACTGGCAAGAGAGACAGTGGTCGCTGAATGCAGTGTGAGAACAACATAAGATGAAAGTATGGTGGCCTGTAGTTTTTAGTAGCAAAGCAATTGGCAAATCCATTGTCCACAGTCACCTAAGATAGTAAAAGTTCCTAATGAACTTGAGGATTTAGGCTGATGGATTTCCAAGCCTAAATGTTGGAATTATCCGCAAGCTCCTCTTAGGGGCATATGATAGGGAAGAAAGAGAAGAGCCTCAGGAGAAAACTGCTCAGTGTGCAAGCAGAATTTGGTGAACCACTAACTAAGTTGTAAGCATGAGGCTAGATGACTGAATTTAATAATTCTGGCCTCAAGTCCTCCTGAGGCTAGGCTGGTGGTCAGAAATTCTTTAAAAGTGCCCCCACACACACACCCCACACACCCCGCTCTAAGAGAATAAATCCACAACAGGCAACTATCATCAATGCACCTTTTGGTGGCAAGTTTTGTTTTTTTCCAGTTTATCCATAAAGGTATCACTTTTAGGGATCCTGACTTTACGGGCTTTTCCTGTCTAACTCCCAACCAAAGTCTCCCTGTGCCTCTCTCCCCACCAAGCCCATGGAGGATGGATAGATGTTTCCAAGATAATTTGTTGCAGTTATTTACCTTTCTGGATTAATAGTTTATCCCTATGTGGTAACTCTGAGATTTTTCACTCACTTTCTCATTCACTCATCTGTAAATAGATAACAGGAAAGGGTCAATTTTGAAGGACCTGAACATTATATAATCTGGGGGAAGACTCATTCATTAAGGAAAAAAATACAAAAGAATAAATACAAATTTGCTTAGGAACTTAGAAGGTGACCTAAGCTTTACTAAGCTTCTTGCTAAATCTCTAGTTTACATTTTTAAATATTTTATTCATAAATTTTAGATTATGTATGAAGAGGATTTTTCTACTCATCTGACATATCATATCACTAGAAATGGAAGTGCAGTTGCTGTTCAGGATGTACCTTCCAGGGTTGACTGTAGGTCCCTGAGCACAGCAATGGGACTGTCTAGATCACTCCTTTGTCCTTGACACTCGATGATCAGTAAATGTTTGATGAATGAATGGTTGAATGGACAATAATTTGAACTTATCTTATTGATATGATATCTCTATACAAAGAAAAGGAAGGAAGGAAGGAGGAAGGAGGAAGGAGGAAGGAAGGAAGGAAAGAAGGAAGGAAGGGAAAGAAAGGGAGAGAGGACAGAAGGAAGGAAGGAAAGGGTAAGAGAAAGAAGGAGGGAGGAAAGAAGGAAGAAAAGGAGGAAAGAGAAAAGAAAAGGAAATTAAGGTAGGAAATATTTTAACCAGTAGAGGATTGACAACTTTGCCCCTTGACATCTGATAGCTAAAGCTGTCAAATGCACTTGCTAAAGACTACACCAAAATATGAATGTGTGAGAGTGACAGTCTCATGAGATGGTAAGTATCCATTCATCTGGATTCGGTAAATTCGATCTTTGTAAATTACACATGAGTCACATGGACGTGAACCATAATAGCTGAACCGTAATAGCTCAGAGTCCCACGGAAATGCCTTGACTGAGTTATTTGTTGTTCCCTTTGATTTAATGCTCTGCCCTCAAACTTTAAAAGAGGTCAAATAAAAACTCTTTATTTCAACAGTGGTTTTATGCCTATGGTACAAACAAAAGTGAAGATATTATCAAATGTAAAGGTTGCACCTTATATATAGATCTCCCATGATATATGTCTCACTAAATATATTTCCAAGAAATAATTTGCCCCTGTAGAGAAATGTTTATGTCTTTTATATCAGACATGAATATTACTTAGCTTGGTATGTTTCTTTTCTCTCTCTCTCTCTCTCTCTCTCTCTCCCTCTCTTTTTTTTTTTTTTTTTTTTTTTGCCTTAGCTGCCAGGAAACTAAGCCAAATTGTGTGCCCAGCAGTAGTAATGAGGTCATCTGAGAAATCTGGTGACATAAACTCCTTATGCTTCTCTAAGCTTGTCTCTATTCCTTTTTATTCTGTTATTGAAGTTGAAATAATTTAAAACTCTGTATGTCATGCCTAAATCATTTGAAAATAAGTGAGACTGAAATAAGAAAATAAACATACATTTTAAAGAACTATAATTCGACATTATATCTTTCCATAAATATAAACTACAGATGGAATGTGATCTATCATTTAAATTTTTCCTAATGTACTTTAGCTGTACATCTCAGATCTTTATATCAATATTGGTCATCTATCCATTCTTTCAAAAATACTTAATGATTACCAACAACAGGACTATTTTAAAAAGACTGGCCTATACTGTGGTGAGAAAATAAAATGTAGAGATACTATTTAATCCCTTCACTTGAAAATCTGGTTGGAGAAATGGCAATCTAAAATGTAAGTAACACCAAAGTATACACTACCAACCAGGAGTCCAACGCATTCCAGGAAATGAGAGCATTAATTCAATTTCTCCATATGGGATCATTATTGCCTACTCCCCATGGAAATGTATATCTAAGACTGTAACTTACCGTGTAATCAACAAATTATGGTTCTACTGGCTTTTTGCTTGATCTTTTCTGTATATTTTAGATCTATTCTAATGATACAGCCATTCAGTTTTCTTTTTAGAGCACTAGCCTTAGTAACCTGACTTGAATTAAAAGCTTGTCTGGAAAAAAAAAAAGATACTAATTGTTAAAAAGAATGACCAGAGCAGAATAAACAAACCAAATGGATTGGCAAGAGGCCATTCAAAGTGAGGAAAGCATAATATGGGTCACTGACTCTCAGTGAGGGAGAATTCAGATTGAATAGTGTTTACTCTACCTTGTAGCGCTTTGATGAGTGTTATAGCAAGTCAGGTAAATACCAGGGAGCATATAACACAATATTCCATGTATGACGACAGATGATGATATTTTAAATGATATTTTACAATAGTTTATTAGTTTGAATCTCTGTCTTCTGCCACTGGAAGACATAAGGACAGCAGAATTTTTCCCAGTCTCACTTGCCGTTTAGTAGTTATAAGAAAAGTCTGAGGAGCCTGGCTAGAATGGTGTGATTAAGGTAAGAAACAACAAAAAGGCCAATGGACATAATGGGTTATATGGACGGAATGAAGGAGGAGCCTGAGATTGCCAGGGCTTAAATCAGTAGGTCACAGCACATTTGTGTTTATTTAAATTAGTCCTAAATTTTAGGACTAATTAAAACCTAACTTTCATTTTGGAATTTTTTTAGAGAGATTTTATTTATTTTTTTTAAAGATTTTATTTATTTATTCATGAGAGACCCAGAGAAAGGCAGAGACATAGGCAGAGGGAGAAGCAAGCTCCATGCAGGGAGCCCGATGTGGGACTCTATCCTGGGACTCCAGGATAATGCTCTGTGCCAAAGGCAGGCACCAAACTGCTGAGCCACCCAGGCACCCCTAGAGAGATTTTATTAAACATGTGAAAATTACCTGGTTCTGATATCGTTGTAAAAAGTTAGTGTGATTTTTAAGAATCTAACAGTAGGACTCTGGCTATTCACAATAATGACATGATGATTTAAAAAGTTGGTTATGAAATATTTTTATATATTTACTTCTTCTTCTGTACTTTTTTTTTACTCTTCTGTACTTTTAATCTATATACTCCTACTAAGGATTCTTAAGATGTGTCTTATTTTCAGTCAAATTACCTTGGAATTATTGAATAAGATTATAAAACTCCTTATATTGAACTTTTTTTTTAATGAGAGATCTTTGTCTCTCCCTGCTATTATAGCAAAAACATTGAATACCTACACTGTGGCAAACTTTATGCTAAGCTGTAGGGTCATCAATATGAGGAAGAAGTGGTCCCTGATAACCATTTAAAATAATGGGGGGGATAGCAAGTGTTCTAGTTACCTGTTGATAAATAAAAAGTCCACTCCCAAACTTACTGGCCACAAAATAAGGATATTTGTTTGATTCATGAATCTACAGGATTTGGCAAAGTCTGGCTCCACGTGATGCCAGCCAGGCAGCTCAAAGATTAGAAGCTAAAACCTCTGAAGGCTCCGTCCCTCAATGACGACAGTTAATGTTCAGTTCCACACCATCACATTGGTGATTTGGATTGGCCATAGTGGCAGTATGGAAATAAGCAAATCCCACCAATCAGGGTTAGCTATTGGTTGCTTGATTGGTTGATTGACTGTTAGGTTGGAGAGCTTGTTGTTAAACATCTCAACACCCCACTGAATAACTGGAACCAATTATTTAGAAATAGCAACTAAAAATTCTCGGATGAAATGCTATTTAGAATTGAGCAAAGTAAGTTGTTCTGGCTTTCTAAAATGTTCTTTAAAAACCACTTCTTATATACAAGTGTTATTGTATGTGTATATTTGTACATTTTATATGTAAATAAATACATAAAAAATACACATTTATACAAAATACATATTGTCCTTTTTCATCTTTTTCCTAGGTATGCCAAGAAGTGAAACTAATAATTTTTGCTGAACTTACTTCATCTACCTCTAGATAACTAGAAATTGTCATTTGGCTATGGTTTCTGTTTCCAGCATTACTTTACATTTTTATTTTTTATTTCTGTCTGCAGAGTTTTTTATTGAGAAGTGGGGAAAAGTTGCACTGGGAGCTTCTAGTTAGATGCCATTTCGAATGCAAGTCCCTTTGCATCTCTTTTAAATCAAGGGGAAAATTTTTAATAAAGCAAGTATATTAAATTTTAATTTAGGTTTATATTTGCCTTAGTGAGTTTAGTCTGTGTGTGCACAGAATTATTTGGTGCCAATCTATCCTATCATAAAATGAATATTTTAAGGCCAATAAAGGATTATGCTGTTAAACTCTTTTGCATGGTGAAGGTGAGTGATTGATCCTACGACACTGTATTATTACATTAGACCAGCAGCTCAAACCATAACACGGAGGTATGTTACTGTTTATCAGCATGCAGCATACAGAGCTAACGCATTCGGACCTCTCCTTGACTCTTCTACTGAGTCTTGCAGGTAGTGACAGTATGTCCTAAGGAGGCACTCATCTATACTATATACGTAGTAACACATTTAATCTTCAATATAATTCTATAAGGGAGGTGCTATTATTCTCATTTTGTAGATAAGAAAATTGAGGCAAAGAAATGAAAATAGGTTTGCCCAAGGTCACACAAAGAGAAAATGGCAGTATTAAATGTAGATCACAGACAGTCTCTCTCCAGAGCTGCTTTCTCAACCCTTCTTTCCCTCTGCCTGAGCAAATGAGGTCTAACCCAGAGGGTGGTAATTGTGAAAATCATTTTGGATGTCCTAATATGGCTGACTTCTCCATTTACAATGGGGGAAAAACGTTGAAATTTATGCATTCCATAAGTTTATTATTGAGGGAGAAGCAAACAATCCCTCCTTTCTTATGTAAATAATTTTGAGCTTTGCTACGTTTAAATAGTGCCAGGATTTGTTTCATTTTCATCATTCCTCTTTGGATTTTCTAAAGAATAGTCACATGTTTGATAAATGCAAGATTTTGGTATCTAAGAGTTAGTCACAATTGTCCTCTGGTTTATAGATTTTGAGATCTCCATATTAACATGCAGAAATCTTGTCCCATTCTCTGAGATCTACAGGGATAAGCACGTTGAACCTGGAAGACTGACAAAGGAGAAGATCCTTAAAGGCCACAGCAAGTAACTTTTAAATATAAAATCTATTTCCTTAATCACTTTTTCTCCTCTTTAAAGGTTAGGAAATTGCTTCTGTTGGATTACCTATTTAGTAGTTATAATATCCTAAGAATATATTGATTTTATTTCTAAAATGATATATTATAGAATACTTCCCATAATTTGTAACATTTAATTTATACTCACCTATTTTACAAATCTAATTTAAAAAAAAAAAAAGGAGCTCAAATGAAACTAGGATAAAGTCACACTTGTTACAAGATTACATATACCTGACACCTCCATTGGCAAGTCTTGTACTACTCTTTACTTATCTAAGTCTTTGTTTTTCTTTACAAGGAAACATTTCATGTTACTCAACAACGATTCACTAACAAATATGATGTGCCTGGTACTGTTCTTGGGGCTGAAATGAGAGGATGAATAGAACCCAGGCCCTACTTGAAAGCCTTCATATTTTCACAGAAGATACAGAAAAGCAAATATATACAATACCCAATTGTGGGTATTGTAATCATGCCCAGAATAATGGCTCCCAAAGACATCCATGTCCTAATCCCAGAAATTGTGACCATGTTAGGTCATAGGGAAAAGAAAAATCAAATATGCCAATGGATGAAGGTGACAAATAAACTTGACCTTAAAATTGAGAGATCATCCTGGATTGTGCAGGTGGGACCAATGTAATCACAAAGGCTCTTAAAGGTGGAAAGAAGCAAAAGATCAGAGTCACTCAGAAGAAGTAACTACAGGAAAAAAAGTATGAAGAGATTCAAAGGTAGAAGAAAGAGGCCTCAATCCAAGGAATGTGGGAAGCCTCTGGAAGCTGCAAAGGTCCAGGAAACAGATTTTTCCCTTAGAATTTATGGAAAGGGTCTTGCTAACACCTTGATTTTAGTCCATTGAGATCAGTGCTGAATTTCTATCCTACAGCACTATTAAATAATAAATTGTGTTAAGTCACAAAATTTGTGATGATTTGTTGTACCAGCAATAGGAAGCTAATCTATCAATAAAAACTATTGAAATAGAGAAAAGTCATATAATGCTAAAGGAGACAGGTGAGAGATCTTAGCCTGGAATTAAAAAATAAAAGCCCCCTAAAAAAGAAATGTGACAAAGGTCACAGTTTCACATGTTCCTTTCCCTTGTCTTCAAAATGTCTACATGGTCAGGGACAGAGGAGGAAATGCATGATACTTTCATGAAGATCTGTTGGATTTCTACACATTTAAGAACAAACAGTAAAGCCAAAGCCAGATGGCTTAAGAAATCATACCTTCTTTTGGATCCCTTTTTTGAGAGATAAAGGTAAAATATGTCAGGAAATAGAGTCCAATGGTATAAAGTGGTTTCAGTAGTAAAAGAACAAAAAAGGTGTTTTTCTTTCCATTCAGTAAAACAGTTTGATATTTTCATGTTCTATACAGTATAGATATTTGACTTTGTGTAATTTTTGAGTATACATTCTTTGAGCCTTGGAAATACACTAAATTTCACAGAGTTGCCAATTCAAAGTACATAGGCAAAAGTATACATGTCAAAATTTAATCAAAGTCTTCAAAAAACTGAAGATAGGAGATGTGGCTTTGTGACAGCTAGCCTATAGCCATATGTGCACTCAGTGAGTTAAAGATTATGTGTGAATACTACTGAGAAAGTGAAATGCAGTCATGCAGAAATGTCTACTGTTGGTGCACACCACAGTCATGCAGCAACGTTTTTGTACTTGAAAAAGTTGCATCTATGGGAGATCAGGTATAGTTAAGTTTTTTATAACTCGATGATAATGGTGAAGTGAAGGGAGCTCTCTCTCTCTCTCTCTCTCTCTCCTCAAAACACTTAAATAAAAGACACTATTAGAAAGAACAAAAGGAGTAATTCCTATGGCTTGGCCCTCTCAGCAACTCAAAGAAAACACCCCAGAATGAGCTATAAAAGAGACTATAAAATGGCTTCCAGATGTTAGTCTATAAAATTCAAACAGGCTAGGATCCAGGTGTCTACTATAGGAAAAGCAGGAGAGGCTTAGTGTGAATAAAAAGAAAAGAGGAAGCTAAGAGACTGCTAAAGAATTAATGGTGACAGCTACGAGACTGCTAAAGAATTAATGGTGACAGCTACATTTTTATAAGCATCTATGGTCACCTCTCATGAAGAGCTATTTAAGGCGTCCTGAGACTAAAGATCTAAAGATTTCCCCCACTAATTGCCAGTGGGATTCCCATCCCTTCCACTAGGTGAATATGCTTTTGAAGACAGTGACCTCAGATACTCTTCACCAATGGATCTTCAGCAACAAGCATATAATACTTGGCACAGAACAGACACCTGGTCAATGTTTGTTGAATAAATCAAATAATTATTTTTGAAATTTTGAAAAAGTATTTGAAGACATAGTAAATTCCTTTCCATAAAGTAATAGGTGAAAAAAAAAGGGTTGAGACACTCTATGATCCTGAATGGGTTAGCACACATAGATGGCAAAGCGGTTAGAAGAAAGAAGCTCAAGAAATTGACTACAAACATTTCTGAGCGGTGGACTAGTGAGTTCTCTGTGGGTTTTTTTGTTTTGTTTTGTTTTGTTTTGTTTTGTTTTGTTGTTGTTTGTCTTTAAGGACTTTATTTATTTATTCATGAGAGACAGAGAGAGAGAGAGAGAGAGAGAGAGGTTGAGAGAGAGAGAGAGAGAGAGAGAGAGGCATAGGGAGAAGCAGGCTCCATGCAGGGAGCCTGACATGGGACTCGATCCCAGGACTCCAGGATCATGCCCTGGGTCAAAGGCAGGCGCCAAACCGCTGAGCCACCCAGGGATCCCCCTAGTGAGTTCTTTGTATTCTTTCTTTTATACTCTTTCTTTCTTTCTCAAAATCCTGAAAATAAGCATGCATTACTTTTAGAACTAGAATTTTTAAAGCCATATGTTTTTACCTCAAAAGAAACATATGCCTTAGCCTTACAACTTCATATTATTACTTTGGATTTTCCACCCTATGTGATTTCGAGCACATTTTCTGTATGCGAACTGGAAACCACTCGATTTTATAGGATGAGATAAACAATCTCTTTCTTATATTATTTTCCTTTTTCCTATCCAGTTCTGAACTGATACCAAAACACAGATCCTATGGAGTCAAGTCATTCTTTATAATGGTTCTACCATCAAGCAAGAAACCTTCTCCCCTGTGGTTTAAAGTAATTTAAAGAGCAATAGTCCTGAGCAAGCATTCATTCAGCCATTCACTCATTCATTCAGTCATGGATTTATGGGCATAAAATAATACACCTTCAGTTCTCAGTGTGATAATTCTATGGTTGAAGCGCTGTTCCATTCCATCACTATTGTAGGTTCCCATGGATATCTGGTCCTGGATTTCAACATGTCTGGTCTAAATAATTCCCTTTGTTTCCCAACTGATTTCCCTGTATCCTGACTCTCATTCTAATCTATCCTTCATTATGCTTCTTGAACCTTTTTAAACAACAGAAATCCACTACATGGCATGTCATAGGGAAATTATGACTTTGGGCATCAGTGAAATCTGGATTTGGAGGCTGATTCTTCTGCTTGTTATGTTGGTCATGAGCATTATCTTTGGAGTTATACAATCTCTGGTTTTCAGTTCCTGTGTCTGATTCTTGCTAGCTCTGTGCCCTTGGGAAAGTAATTCAGTCATGCTTAAAGCTCGCTTCCTTTCTCTATAAAATGAGGCTAATCCACTTACCTCATTGCATTAAGTAACATAATTCATGAAAAATCCTTAGCTCATAGCTTAATGCCTGTATTTCCCATTGCTGCTGTAGTAAACCTCCACAAATTTGGTAGCTTAAAACAACAGAAATTTATTCTCTCATAAATCTGGAGGCCAGGATTTCAAAAACCAGTTTTAGGGGGCCAAAATTCAGGTGTTGGCAGGACTATGTTCCCTCAGGGCTCTAAGAGAGAATATGTTCCTTTCCTCTTCCAGATTCCAGTGGCCCCTGCCTTCCTTGCCTTGTGGCTGTCTCATTCCAATCTCTACCTCTTTGGTCATACTACCTTCTTCTCATCTGTCTGAAATATCCCTCTGCCTGTCTTTTATAAGGACAATTGGGATTGATTGCATTTACTCCCCACCCAAAACAATGCAAGATAATCTTCTCTCAATTTAATTGTATCTGCAAAGTTTTTGCCAGATAAGGTAACATTCACAGATTCCAGGGATTAGGACATGTATGTCTTAAGGAGCGTAATCATTACTCAGCCCACTATAGGACCCTAGGTCATAATTAGTTTCAGTAAATTAGAGTTATTATTATCTACATTATGAGATTTTGGATTACCTTCTCAGTTTTCATGAGTTTCCTTAATAGTAGCATGAGAAAAACTACATAATTGGACCTACCCCAATAACGGTATAAAAGATCATAATAATTGCTTAATAAATGTATTTTCTTTTCTCCTCCCTTATACAGTTTTAGTGCATGTTATTTATGATGCAGAGCAACAGTAGAGTCTACACTGGTACAACCACTTTCAAACACTGTGTGGCAATATTTACAAATAACAACCATTCCACTACACACCCAGGAGAAATATATACATTTCTCAGGTACTAGAACGCTCAGAGCAATACTTTCAAAACAGCCTCAAACTGAAAATGAGCTAAATATCCATCAAGTGTTGATCAGTAGAATTGACAAAGTAAGGTATATTCATACAATAGAATACAGAGATGGAAATAAACTATCTACAACCACATACACCAATATGAATGAGTTTTTCAAACATTAGCATTAACAAAAGAAAACAAACACACAAAAAGTACTCACAGTGATTCCATATCTAAAACACATAATCAGGGCAGCCTGGGTGGCTCAGCGGTTTAGTGCCGCCTTCAGCCCAGGGCCTGATCCTGGAGACCTGGGATCGAGTCCCACATCGGGCTCCCTGCATGGAGCCTGCTTCTCCCTCTGCCTGTGTCTCTGCCTCTCTCTCTGTGTCTCTTGTAAATAAATAAACAAAATATTTTTTAAAAATAAATAATAAATAAATAAAACAATAATCAGAGGTGCCTGGGTGGCTCAGTTGGTCAAGGATCTCTCTCTCTCTTTTTTTATTTTTCAGAGATCTCATTTATATATCCATGAGAGAGATAGAGAGAGGCAGAGACATAGGAAGAGGGAGAAGAAGGCTTCATGCAGTGAGCCCAATGTGGGACTCCATCCTGGAATTCAGGGATCACCCCTCACCCCACCCCAACACCACACTCAGCGGAAGGCAGATGCTCAACCACTGAGCCACCCAGGCGTCCCATAAGGATCTGACTCTTAATTTCACCTCAGGTTGGAGACAGAGCCTCAGGTCAGGCTCCCAGGTGTAGAGCCTACTTAGGATTTTCTATCTCCCTCTCACTCTGTCCCCCCCTTACTTGCACACATGTTCTCTCTGTCTCTCTCTCTTTCAAAATAAATAAATAAACAAACAAACAAACAAACAAACACACGCATGCATAATCAAGTCAAATCAATCATTGCTATTAGAAGTCATGATAATGGTTACTTCGGGAGTGCCGATTAGAAGGAGGCAAACAAGGGCCAAGGTACTTGAATGCTGTCTTTTGATCTGGACAGTTATATTGAGTTTGTAAAAATTAATCATGTCATGAACTTATCAGATATGCCCTTTAAAGTATTTTTTGCTTTAATTAAAAGCTAAAACTGAAAAAAAAAAAAACAAACTTCAGGAGCTCTCCGCCCCCCAATTTTAAGTCTAAATTAAGTTGGCACACAGGGCCAGTCTCAATCTGACCCCACCCCATTCTGTTTTTCTAGCTTCCTTGCCTGCCAGTCCCTCCCCCCCAACCTTTCCCAGACTTCTAGGTATCAGTCTCTAAAAGAAGTTACACCCCTCCCTATCCCCATGCACTTGTGCTTTCTTTTTTTTTTTTTTTTTGAGAGATTTATTTATTTATTTATGAGAGACACACAGAGAGAGGCAGAGACATAGGCAAATTATTATTTATTTATTTATTTATTTATTTATTTATTTATTTTACATCCGTGTATAATTTTATTTATTTTTATTTTTTTAATAAATTAATTTTTTATTGGTGTTCAATTTGCCAACATACAGAATAACACCTAGTGCTCATCCCGTCAAGTGCCCCCCTCAGTGCCCGTCACCCAGTCACCCCACCCACCGCCCTCCTCCCCTTCCATCACCCCTAGTTGGTTTCCCAGAGTTAGGAGTCTTTATGTTCTGTCTCCCTTTCTGATATTTCCCACACATTTCTTCTCCCTTCCCTTATATTCCCTTTCACTATTATTTATATTCCCCAAATGAATGAGAACATACACTGTTTGTCCCTCTCCGATTGACTTACTGCACTCAGCATCATACCCTCCAGTTCCATCCACGTTGAAGCAAATGGTGGGTATTTGTCGTTTCTAATGGCTGAGGAATATTCCATTGTATACATAAACCACATCTTCTTTATCCATTCATCTTTCGATGGCCATCCAGGATCCTTCCACAGTTTGGCTATTGTGGCCATTGCTGCTAGAAACATCGGGGTGCAGGTGTCCCGGAGTTTCATTGCATACAAATCAAAACCACAATGAGATACCACCTCACACCAGTGAGAATGGGGAAAATTAACAAGGCAGGAAACCACAAATGTTGGAGAGGATGCGGAGAAAAGGGAACCCTCTTACACTGTTGGTGGGAATGGGAACTGGTGCAGCCACTCTGGAAAACTGTGTGGAGGTTCCTCAAAGAGTTAAAAATAGACCTGCCCTACGACCCAGCAATTGCACTGTTGGGGATTTACCCCATAGGCAAATTATTTATGACTTTACACATCTACTTAGGAAGCTATCATTAAAATTGCAAGGTGCGTTAGGCAATCAATCCTCTTTTGTCTCTCAAAGCCCCCTTGTGGATTCTTCCATTATAAAATGTACTGTATTGTAGCCATTTCTTTACCCATCTGTCTTGCCCTTATAGGATATGGGTCTCTAGAGAGCAGAGACCACCTTATCTACATGTCACCTAAGAGTAGGTGTTCAACACATTTCTATTAGACTAAACTCAACTATCTCTTCCACTAAACGGTGAGCTATTGAGCAAAGGAATTAAATTATTCATTACTGAGCTGTTATTTCTCCCATACATAGTAAGTCCTCAATACTCATAAGTTAAATAATTAAGTCTGTGCTATTTCACATTTTGCACTACAATATTTCTGAATCGATCCTGTTGAGTGGTCATCCCGTGACCCTAGCATGGTACCTTGCTTTGCAGAGCTTCATCTAGAAATACACAAGTGTGATAAGAAATGTGTTTACAAATTGCGTCACTTCTGAACTTTAAAATATAGCCAGGTCTTTTGGGAAACCTAAAATAGAAGTGCAACTTAAATCAATACAATTAGCCTAACTCAGGATTTAAGAAACTTACAATACTCCGCTAGATATGTTGTAACGTACCAGAAGATACTGTCCCTACTCTCAAAGAATTCATTATCTAATGAAAGAGCTAAAAGAATCAGCCTGTACAACTCAGACCTTTAGCATTTAAAACATGGCATCCTGTGGTATAAAAGAAGATAAAAAATGGCTACAGGAGAGAGAAAGTCTTATGAGACAGATCATTTGAGCTCATTCTTGAAAGATCCATAAATTATATATACATATATATACATACACATATATCTCAAGGTCCTGTATTTCAAGAGAATAGATTATTTTCAGTATGTCTTGGAAAGCTAACCAGAAAAGTTATTAATCACTGGGGGGATGTGAAGATGTGAAGGGGAGAAAGAGGAAAGGGTAAAAACAGTTAAACTGAGTTTAAATTGTTAAGGGTTCTAAATGATAAGACTGAGGTTCTTGGACTTTCTTCTGTATAAAATTATAATTATTAAAGTTTGATTTTATTTTCAATAGGAATGCCACTTGACGATTGCGTGTTAAGAGACTGAAGAAGGTCGACACTGGGAGCAGGGATGTATCTGAGAGGTTTCTTGCAATGATGCAAACAAGAAGTAAAGAAAATCTAAACCACAGCAAAAGCTACAGTAGCAGGAAAAACTTTGAAGTCCATTGCAAAATTAAAATGAATAGCAATAGACAGTGAATTGACATAAGTGGTAGTAATTCGTGAGGAAGGAAATGTAAAAATGAAAATTGAAGGTAACTCCTATATTTTTCTGACATTGTTATCAAAATTATCTTATGAAATAGATAATTTCAAATTCATTAAAGAAGGAAAGAAAATCATGGCTGGACATGCAATCATTTCTCAGCCACTAAGAATCTACAAGTTGAGCAAAATTACAGGAATATGGGATACCCCTAAGTTCAGGCTTAGAATCTCAAACCACTGGGCCAGAAATCAAGATCCTTGATCCATTTAGATCAAATGGCACAAGTTATGCTTTCCTGTATCACTATACCATGAAGTTACTCTCAAATCATTATCAAGCACGAGATGCAAAGAAATCCTACCAGAAGAGGCTTCAAACATTAGCAATGCTTTAAACAAATTATGCAAGTGAAAAGCCAATTATAATGTTTTTTCTTTCAGTGGTTAGGCCTATAAGAGTCAGCATAACTCAAGACATTGTTGAACACCAAAACAAAAAATATTTTTTTCAAATCCTCGATTAAATATATGTAATATTTGACATTCAGAGCTCCATATAAACCTCATAACAAATGCTAAAGAATTTTGAAAATAATGCTTGAAGATGTGAGGATATGAGGTCCTTGAAAAGGCAGCAATTCACACCAGAGGGACAAGGAGGACTTCAGAGATGCTTTGCAGAGATTGTAGAATTCTTGACAGAAACAAAGAATTTCAACTGAGTTTTTCCAAACTGACTTCACATAGGGGCAATAATCTATTTTAATTTTAATCATCATAAACTTAGTCAATTTATTTGGAGAGTAAAAACAAAAACAGGATCATGATGATACTAGTCACAAAGAAATAGTGCGTCCCTGCATGCAGCCAAACCTATCCTTCCAGAATGTTAACTCCCCACCATCATTAACATCACTGCCACTACTAGGAGCATTAGCATAGCTCGCAAGTAGAGCTTGGAGTCCCCACAGGATAGCTCTTGTATGCTCCATAGACTACTCCTCTTAGTATGTCTAAGACATTTTATATTTTTCTCCCTTTCTGCTATGACATACTGTGGTGACATCTCCTGTCATTATCAAACTGCAGGAACCCCCACGCTGATGCTTCTAGAGTGGCTATCAATGCCCACATCTAGAGAATTCCTAACTTCTAGTCTTTCCCACCCAAAGCATTGTGAATCACTGAGGAAGATACTAGACCATCTTTTATAGTTTCATGATCTCCAAGCACAACTTCCTTGACCTAGAGCCACCTTTACAATAGCCAAAGATTTTTTGAGACTGAATCGAAGTACAAGCTAAATGACAGATTCTCTTCTTAACTTAGAATCACACCTCCTTCCATTCTTACTCTTTATTTATTACGTGTAATAATACTCAGTCATTTTTGCACTTTTACTATGGACCAGGCACTGTGCAAAGAGACAGTAAATAAATTATCTTATTTAGACCTCACAGCAATTCTACAAACTAGATATTATTATCCCCATCTTACATATAGGAGAAAACAGGTTTAAATCATGTAACTTACCCAAGGTAATACAAGTATTGAATAGTACTTCAAATCCGAATAGTCTCATGATGGACTATACAAACTGCCTCTCATTCCTTAGGATAAACTGATCTGATTCCTTTCTTCTACAATGTGATGATCATGCAGGCAAAGGACAGATCAGCCTAGAACTGGACCTACTGGACTCTCCTTGGGTATACATTAAAAATTATCCCTTTGCTGGAGAACTGTATGGTCTTTGGAAAGACTTTCCTAGAAGTGCCTAGTCCCCATAAGTATGACCAAAAGAGAAGATTGCCCTCTTCCCTGCATGATAAGATATTGGTTTTTCTTTGTCTAAAAAGAAATTAATGCATCCCAGGATGTTCCTGAGCTAGGAAGCAAATTTCTGTGATCTATCCTTTGACCATTTTACTTTCCAATAGAAAAATAGTCTGATCATAGTGCTTCTGGAAGTCCAGCAATCCTTTGCCAGAAGTTTTGCCCTTGGTCATAAGGGCTAATCTCTGGGTACAAGATAGAAAGTGAAGTGTCAGTGAGCCTGGAATATGTGACGTTTCTGGCTTCTGGTTGAAAACTCTCTGCCAGAGTTGAACTACTGAATATGCAACAAGAGTTGAGGTCAAATTGCTCAAAATAGGTGTTCCTCTGTGCCTATATAAACTAAGTTGTTATGTGGATTTTAATAACAGTAATCTAAAAGAATAAGACCAAAATAAATGTAAGGAAAAAACAAAAAAGTGGAAACAATATAAAAAGTAGAAAACGATTTATCAGACAAAACCTAATATTCTCAGAGACATAATTAAAATAATACATCCTTTAACAAAGAACAGGAGGGTATGACGAAGTAACAAAGTTCAGGAAAAATATTAAATGAATAAATATAGACATAGATGTGTATGTATCTGAGATTTTAAAACATTGAAATAATGGCTTGAAAATAGCTAACAATATTTTCCAAAAAGCAAAGTGAAAGAAAATAAAAGAAAAAATTAGAAAATCAAAGGATCATAATGGTTCAACGCCTGATAAAAGAAGGACCAGCATGGAGAACAGAAAAAAAAAAAAAAACTTTGAGAGCAAAATACTAACTTATAAATGTGTCCAGATTTGAAGGACTTAAATATCCTAATTAAACAGACTCACAGAATGTGCTGCAGAAAGGGGGGTGGGGGGCGGGAGAAGAAGAAGAAGAAGAAGAACAACAACAACAACAGATGAGGAGGAAGAAGAAGGAGGAGGAGGAGGAGGAGAAGGAAGAAGAAAGAAGGCAGAAGAGGAGGAGAAGGAGGAAAAGAAGAAGAACAAGAATCTATGCCAAAAAGTTCATATTTCAGAACATCAAGGATAAAAAATGATTCTAAAAATCCTTTAAACATTAAAAGAGGTGGCTCAGGAAGGCATGAAAATAAGTTTTTTGTTGGACTTCAATGACACTAGAAAGATATTCTGTTAAGGCTCTTAAAATTTGGAGGGAAAACAATTTTTAATCTAGAAATTCAGATATATCTGAATATCAGGTATAAAAGTCTAAAATAAATTTCTCTATTTTTATCCTTTCTTTGGAACTTACTAGAGGATGTGCTCTCCAGGAAAGAGAGAAACTAACAAAGGAGAGGGGAAAAATGGGAATTCCCATGATGAGGACAAAAGGATCCCCAAATGGCAGCTGTGCATCTGGCCTCAATATTAACTGGTCCAGGGATGCCTGGAACCACTCAGCGGTTGAGCATCTGCCTTTGGCTCAGGGAGTGATCCCGGAGTCCCGAGATCCAGTCCCACATCAAGCTTCCTGCAGGGAGCCTGCTTCTCCCTCTGCCTGTGTCTCTGCCTCTGTGTGTGTGTGTGTGTGTGTGTGTGTGTGTGTGTGTGTCTCATGAATACATAACATCTTAAAAAAAAAAAAAGATTAACTAGTCCAGATAGGAGTGGGAGGGTGAAGGTCTCTGAGATGATGGTCTGATAGTGACTTGAGCAAAGTGATATATGACTTGAGATGATGACATTTTGGAAAATACTATTGATGTGCTCATTATGACTCCAATGAAGCATAGGGACAAAATTAAAGATAGGCACCAGGCAAATAAGAAAATTCTGAATTCTAAGAAAAGTAAAAAGTACCACAAGAAAGGATACATAACCACTTCTTGACTGTGTGAAAATGCTTACTTAGACCTTAAATGTAAACAGAAATGAATGATGTAACCAAAATGATGATATAACCATATTAAGAAAAAAGAAGGAGGGAAGCAAGGGTATGGGGAAGAGTGACACAACAGAGAGCCAATCTTCAACTAAGGAATTGGAAGTTGTTGATAAGTATGCACAAATGATTAAGAGCCATATAAGAATATTTGAAGGAATCAAAAAGATAAATACCTAGGAAAAAAACAGGTAGAAGAGTTGTAAGTGGCTTTTCCTGCAAAACAGGATTGGAGGTTAACAAGAGTTGATGCAGGAGATCATTATTCCCTAGAAACCTCTGAAAATAGCTTAATTCAACTATGTGCCCACTTTACTTGGGGAAAAAAAAGTCTTTAAATTGATAAACTGCTAAGACTAATTTCATTGTTTGTAAAGGCAAGTCCAGTTGTTTTTACTCGTTCTAAAAAAAAATTAAAAGTTGTAAGGCATTTACAATATAGTGCTTTAATTTTTTTTTAATTCTAAGATTATTTTTGACCCTCCAGAAACTAAATATTATAAATAAAAGTACCAAAAATACTTTAAAATGAGTTTATAGGAATGAGAAAGCATCACTGGAAGATGGCTAACTGGGGACAGTGACAACAGGAGGTAGAATGAGTATAGCAACTACATGACATTCTAGCGTAGTATTGAATTAAATACACTAGGAGGCCATTAGACTGAGGTGGCTTTAAGGACTTAAGAGCCTTGTGAGCAAATCAAAACCTAAGCCTATAATCCCTCAAAGTTAAGAAACTGAAACCAAAGGACAACAAATCACAGCAGCCAACTGGGCTTTCCACAATGTAGCTGCTTAAACTATAGCCAATCAAATATTTCCTGGCATTGCTCCGGCCTCTTCTCTCTGCAAGGCTTTCCCCCAGCTCCTCACCATGGAGAGATCCCAACCCCTTCTGGTTTGGCTGTCCAATTGGAATCAATTTTTGGTCAAATAAACTTAAGATTTTAATATGCTTCAGTTTATCTTTTGATTTTAGGCACTCCCATAATGAATTGCTCTCACTCATAATATCACTATTGTAATTGTTTTTATATTTGTCAAGTATTTACCATATACCAGGCACCATATGAAACATATTACATAAATAATTCCAACAGCCCTAGACAGATACCAGTACAACTCCTATCTCACACTAGTGATTATCACATTATCGCCTTTTATTTTCTTCTTAGTAAGTATAATACTTTGAGTTATAATATTAACTCTAATATAGTTATAATATTATATTAACTTTAATATAGTTATATTATATTAACTCTAATATAGTTGTAATATTAATAATATTAATTCTAATATAGTTATAATATTAACTAAAGATATTAACCATCTTTTTGTTTCAGATTTTTTTTACGTGTTTGTCTGTTTACAGTGAAAATTTTGAGAAAGTAGAGACTTAATCTGTTATTTAATACCCAGAACATCGTTGGTGCTCAATATATGTTGCATGAAAAATGAATGTGATTGACAAACTCCATCTAGAGAGAGGTTAAATAATTACCTAAGAGGAGAATTCAAACCAGAAATATGTTCAGAGGTACCTGAGGGACTCAGTCAGTTAAGTGTCCAACTCTTGATTTCAGCTTCTAGCATCATGAGATAGAGCTCAGCACTGGGCTCTGTGGGGAGCATGGAGCCTGCTTAAGGTTCTCTCTCCCTCTCTCTCTGCCTCTTCCCACCTCTTGTGCTCTCTCTCTCTTAAAAAGAACAGAAATATTTTCAGATATGGAAAGTTATTTAAGAAAATTAAAAATGATTGTTATCGAATCATGTAAAATATGGTTCCGTGTGTGTGTTTATGTGTGAATATATCTATGTATATGAAAGATGGAATTTTGGAAGTATATAAAATATTAACATCACATATCTCACATTGGAGACTTAACAAATTTTTCTATTTCTTTGTATATTCTGAGTTTTCTACATTAAACACCATTTGTATAATATACATTATAAGATGTTTTAAAAGATCACATGTTACAATATGCCTAGTTTGCTTGAGGACAAACTGTGACACCACGGTGTCTTTATGACACCACCGTTAATCAAGAAGCTAAAATAATAGATAATCAACCAAATCAAACGAAAAACTCTTTTTAATGTGCCTTCTTAAGACACACTTAAAATATATATATTTTAGCAATAAAATTTATTGCTATTTATTTATATTCCCCACTGCCAAATTTAACTCTTTCATATGATCAAAATCACCTACTGATGTTTAAAGCCATATGTATTGTTTGGGTTCCCAGATCACAATAGCTTTGGACAATATTTCTCCCTAACAGATCTGGAAATAATCAAAGGTATCTCTTGGTTCATATTCCATTTTTTCACTTAAGTCTAAATCCATTCACATTGTTTTCTTTTTTGCTTTCATTTTCACAGGGTTTGAGATGGGGTGTTTTAGTAGTTTGGTTTCTTTTTCTTGTTCTTCCTTTTTCTTTCCACATCTTTTCTCAAATATGAAACTGCCATCTCTTGAGACCTAAATGAACCGCTTGGTGTGGTCATGAAAATCCCCTTCTATTCTTTCTTTATGAATCAATCTGTTTCTCTCTATAGCTATTTTTGATGGCCCAGATTCAGCTCACCATGGGCTAATAGAGAGATTGTTCACCTAATGAACTGAAACATAATAAAATATTTTTCTCCTCACCTCATTTGACCTGCAAGTAAGCTTTCATTTCCAGCTTTCATTTATTTGCATTGATTTTTTATTTTCTTTTTTTTGTCTTGCTTGTAATAATACAAATATGGTTATGACTAGCTAGTATGTCAAATCCTGTTAAAATAAACTACTCTGGGACACCTGGGTGGCTCAGCGGTAGAGCGTCTGCCTTTGGCTCAGGGTGTGATCCCAGGACCCGAGATCAAGTCCCACATCAGGCTTTTTGCAGGGAGCCTGCTTCTCCCTCTGCCTGTGTCTCTGCCTCTCTCTCTATCTCTCTCTCTGTGTGTCTCTCATGAATAAATAAATAAAATCTTTAAAAAAAAATAAGCTACTCTCATAACATATGTTTTTAGATAAACTAATAAACATTTGCCTAATGTCATGTATCATTGCTTAATTAATGAAATTAAGTGTTTGGAATATATATTTATATCAATATCTAGATATATCTATATCTATATCTAGATATATAATTTATATAGATATATAAAACCCAGGTAGGAGAAACACTACTGTTCACTACATTCAATTAAGAACCAAGCATTATATAAAAATGTAACAGATGTATTTTCACAATTCACTGAAGCTTATTTTCTGATAGGTATATACAACGTCATATAAAAATGTAATATTCCCGAAAACGCTGAGTGAGTTGGCACAAAATGAGTGGAGCAGCCTCTATTGTTATCCGTGAAGAGCAGCTGTGTGATGAACTCCCCAACTGCCTTTCGGGAATACAGCCAACCCTGGGACCAGGCACACCAGGTGCTAATCTAACAGATGCAGCATGACATCCACCTACATAATGCACCAAAACACAGACTTCATCACCCAAAACCAAATCAAAGCAGCCTGTGTGAGGAGAACAGTATTACACAAGTAAAACAGAAACAGTCATCAGGTTCCTTTTAGGAAGTCAGTCTTCCAGCAACTTACCAAATAAAGAGAAACAGCAAACTGAACATGGCCCTGTTTTTGGATTTCATTAAAATAGATGCCCTTTCTATTATACGATTAGTAACTCAACTCAGTGATATATATTAAGCAAACTATGTGTGAGATGCCACAGATGGATGAGATTTGCTTTCCTATGTTAAATATTATTTGGGAGGAAACTAAATGGTTTGAGCAGGGAAGACTACAAGAAACGTGTTCAGTGAAGTAAATCTAAGATAGACTGCTACAAGCTCTAAGTAGAAAACTAAGTCTAAATGACTTTATTTCATTCTCAGGAGCCAGAATGCCAGAATTATTATTTTTTCCCTGCTTAGACATTGATTCTCAGAATGGCCTAGAGCATGTAATAACCTTTCTACTTTAGTATCCTTATGCAGAAAACAGGGATCATATATTTTATTACTTTGGGTTCACCACTAAAGTGATGAGAGGATTAATTAATTTATTCATACATATGCAATAGATTTTTGTAAAATTCCTTTTGGAATCTGCCAATAACCAGCCTTCTCATCTTTGATAATAAGTTGCTGTTTTTCAAATGGTTGTAAAATACTTTTTAATCTCTTTTATTTTTTCATTGGTAAACAAAACGTCTAGAGGAAGATCTTGAATGTAACTTGATGAAATCAAGGCTAATTTCTGCAAACAACAAATTTACTTAAATGCCTATTTTTATTTTCATTGCGCTATCATGTAAATTTTAGCAACTACAAATCAAACATTACAGAAATTAGGTCTGATAGCTTCAGTACATTAATGCGTTCGATGCATTGTTTAGCATATTTCTTGCAGAAAGCTAATCTTTTTCCTGGTATCTCACATAGTCATACAGCTAAAGCTAAAATGAATGTATGATTTTCTGAGGCTTTCCCAATGGGACAATGTGTATCACATAGCAATATCTGCCAAGGAGAAAACTACATGGCCAGCTTCAGTTTTCCCTCTTGTACAGATGATTTCATCTAGTTTCAGGAAATGTATGCAACATCAATAGCAATTTAAACATACTTTACTATGCATGTCTGTGGCTATTTTATTGGGTTCAATAGCCATTATCACACCCTAAAATTTGCATTTCCAAAGAAGTTTCACATCTGCCTAATAATCCTGTTAGAGGGCAGGTATGATCATACCCGTTTCATATATGGAGAAACTGATATTTAAAGGAGGTGGATATCTCAATCAAGGTCATAAGGCTGCCTTATACAGAACCAGGATTCAATTCATTACTCAGTTCTCTTTTCATTATACCTTGTCATAGCTCATACATATGTGAACAAATAATACAGAATAACAGAAGTACACCGTTGTACGCTAACAAGCTATTTTAAAATCTACTGGGCCATATGTATTGTGGAGGGAAGTGCTACGTCTATTGATTGCTCTAATTTCTGTGTAATCATAATGCCGTTTGGTTTTTGTCTTATAACTGATAGTGCTTTGGAACTGCTGCAAATTGCTAATGTTCCTGGATACATTTGGTAGCACCCTGAGGCAAGCAAAGCCACAAGAAGCAAATGAAATTCTTATAGTAGTTTATCTCTGAGAGCTTACAGTATGCATAACAAAGGGATTGTGGATCCCAAACAATTTAAATCAAAATATAAGCGGTTACATATATTTATATAAGGGAACCAGGCAGTTTAGAGCATATAGTACAAAGACAATAATCAGGAGAGTCAACTTCTGAGTATAGCTGGAAAATCATGAGCTTTGAAGTAAAAACGACAACAACAAAAAGCAGAAAACAAAAAAGAACATACTAAATTCAAAATATTTCAAATGTTATCTGATAGGAAAGCACAAGCTTGATAATTGGGCCAGCAGGGCATGTTGAGCAGAGAGCACAGTATGAGAGATGAACAGAGACAGAGGTGGGATTAATGGATCCAGGAGTTGAGTTTCCACAAAAGCTGCACCCTTCCTCTGGTTAAAAGAAACATAAATAACGACCAGGCAAATGGAAGATACAATCACTCTCTAGTGCACAGCTTTGGGGTACAGCTAGCTATTCATATTTCACTTTTTCTCTCATTCATCTTGGTCTATGCCATGCCTATCCTCAACTTAAGGCCAACTTTACACACAAATTCGCAAATTTCTACCTCATGGTTCTAAGCTATTGGTGATGAGCCACACGTAAGGTAGACAGCTGGGGAAGAAGCACAAAAAGAAATACATAAACTTGTTCAAGAAAATTATTCTTGACACTTGTTAAGACATAAAGTCAGACTTCATCATGGGGACTATTATGATAGATGGGCCACTGCAATGGGGTTCTGCAGCGGGAGAGGGATGCTGGCTCGACTCTAAAGAGAACAAGGAAAGGGGGTGTATATAGCCGAAGAGCAGGGGTGGGGAGTCTGAGGATGGAAAATTGCTAAAAGGACACAATCAGGGACAATTCTAGTGAAGCCAACCTAATAGGAATCTTGCTGAAAGGTGATCAGATATCACCTGGAGGATGGCAGAGGGTGAGGAACCCAATCAGATATCAAGAGTGACCAGATACTGAGGGCAAAAGATCCCAGCTAAAGTGAGGTAGGAAGATTCTTGCTAAATTTTGACATTGTGAAGATGAACATGGAAGCCCAATATCAGGAAGCCTGAATAGAGTTTGCTCAAGAAGAGAATCTTTAGGAGGCATTTGGGTGACTCAGTGGGCTAAGCATCTGCCTTTGGCTCAGGTCATGATATCAGAGTCCTGTGATCGAGCCCTACATAGGGCTCCCTGCTTTGCAGGGAGTCTGCTTCTCCCTCTCCCTCTGCTCTGCCCCACTTGTACTCTCTCTGTCTCAAATAAATATTAATAATAAAAATTAATTTATTAATTTTAAAATTTAAATTTAAAAATAAATTTTTAAATAAATTTATAATAATAAAATTTATTATTAATAATAAAAAAGAAGATAATCTTTGTTCAGTGCACATACACACATGACCACACACATACACCAGGCCTCTATTCAGTCCACAGATACCTTCCAATGTCAAGTGCCAGCGCCTCTATCTTGTCACATTCACTGATCCCCGTGTCTCATCCCAACATTTATATGCACTTTTGTCTGCCTTAACACCATTCTGGGGAGATTTCCCTAATCATCTTATATTAGATAACAAGCTCCTGCTAAATGCTCTCATCATCCCCATATTTGTCTTTCCCAGCAGACTGCTATTTTCTTATGGTGCAATTGTAAATGGTACAGGTGACCCTTGAATAACACAGTTTAAGTACACAGGTCCATTTATACATTGATTGGTTGTTTTTGTTTTTGTTTTTTTATAAAGATAGTATAGTACTAGGGAAGCCTGGGTAGCCCAGTGGTTGAGCATCTGTCTTCAGCTCAGGGAGTGGTCCTGGGGTCCTGGGATCAAGTCCCGCATCGGGCTCCCTGCATAGAGCCTGCTCCTCCCTCTGCCTGTGTCTCTGCCTCTCTCTCTGTGTCTCTTATGAATGAATAAATAAAATGTTTTTTTAAAAAGTATAGTGCTGTATGTGTATTTTCTCCTTATGACTTTCTTAATTATATTGTCTTTTCTCCAGCTTACTATATTTTAAGAGTGCAGTATATAATACATATAACATAAGAAATATGTGTTAATCAACTATTTATGTTATTGGTAAGGTTTCTGATCAACAGTAGGCTTTTCATAGTTCAATTTTTGAGGAGTCAAAAATTATATGTGAATTTTCAACTGCACAGACAGTAAGCACCCCAGCCCCCAACTCTAATTGTATGCTATGTGATTCTTCAATAAACACCTGCCAATACTTCAATAAAATTCCTGATTTCTCATAGACTTTAAGCTCCATGAAGGATAGTGAAGGGTATGTTTTGCTCGTACGGTATTTCAGAACCTTTCAGAGTGAATCAATAAATACTAATTGAACCCTTTCCAAGAATGATACCTCAATAAAGGTATAGGAAATCAGTAAGAGCAATTAGAATGAATTTTTTAAAAACCCAAATTCATCCTCCCATTGATAATTGTAAAATTGTCAATTTAATTGTTAGTACACTGATTTTAAATCTAGAAAACTCTAATAATGAGCGCCTTTGCTATGTAATTGGAGCCCCTTATTGAATTACATTGTATAGAGCTTGGGACATATTTCCCCTACTTGCATAATTACAAGTTTATGGTGCCATATAATAATGAGTTTATCTGTTACGCATGTTGTTTAGCTATTGGTAAGAAGTGAGCCCACCATTATGACAGTGATTTTGAGAAACATGATCCATAATCCTCATCACTTTAATCTATATGAAAATATGGTCCTTTGTATTCTCTATAAAGGATTGCAAGAACTCATCCACACAAAAGAGCGCTGATTATCAACCATAAAGTAATGCAAAGTTCTTCAAAGTCCTAAAAAAAAAATGGATGACTAGGAGAAAGATGTGCAGAAAAGATAATTTGGGGGAATTAAAGAAGAGGTATGAGATTTGGGTAACACAGCTCAAACATGTGGGTTAAGAAAATTGTACCTGAGTCCAAACTTGAAAACTTTAAAATAATAAAAGTACAAGTAAGAAATGAATGCAAAGTATTAAGCTTTTATGTACATGCACAATTGAAATCTTCCTATACTGTTTGTATATATTTGTTTAATATATGTAGGGTTTTTCCTCTGAAGGGGATCAGAATATACTACCTCAGATTATGCCACTTTGGCATAAAGATTATTATGAATTGAAAGCAATTAAGAAATAGCAAACACAAGAGGAACTCTCTGTCCTCTCCTTTTCTGACTAAAGGCAGGTTATATATTTCAAACCTGAAAGTGTTGTCTCACCCATCTTCCATACCAGAAAGAGAAGAGTGACTCTTAAACACTAAAAACAATTCAACCCTTACCCCTGGAGTTGGCAGCAACTTGAATCTGCATAACAAACCTTTACTAAGCAACTCTTATCTTCCATTAGTTTCTATTTTTTATTTTTTTTATTTTATTTTTTAAAGATTTTATTTATTTATTCATGAGAGACACACAGACAGAGGCAGAGGGAGAAGCAGGCTCCATACAGGGACCTTGATGTGGGACTCGATCCCGGAACCCCGGGGTCACGTCCTGGGCCGAAGGCAGATGCTCAACCACTGAGCCACCCGGATGCCCCTCCATTAGTTTCTTCATATATTTACCTTCACATGATTTCCTGTTTCTAGAAGCCCAAACCTCTGTTCCTTGGTCTTGTCACAATCCCATAATTTATCATCCTTTGTTAAAATGGCATATGAATGATATATAAATGGTACAAAATGGTATAAAAGCTCTCAAGCGTAGGCAATAAATTCTTTGGATTTTCACTTCTTTTTTGAGCTCCCATGTACATGTATCATAAACCTTTTTCCTGTTAACTTCTTTGGTCATTTCCATTTGCAGGGCCCATGTACTAAACCTAAGAGTGTAGAGAAAACTTTTTTTTTCCCAACCCTACACTTCCCATCTCTAGTTTTTTTACCACGGGAAATGGGTATCTTGTAAATTGTTATCAAGTAGGAAATCTCTCAAATATACAGTATTGTTCAGAAAGCATTCTGAAAACAAAGTGTACATACTGTTTTAATCTCTGATTTGATAAACCCAGGTTTAGTACAGATAAACCCTGGGTAATACAAATTCCCTGCTTCAAAGACTTTTATAACAGGTACCTAATTGGTTTGGGCTACAAATAATATTTCAACTTGGCTGCAATATTCAGTTTAAATGTAACCATATAACTATGTTCCATCCCTATTCCCAGAAATGAAGAGGAATATAATTTTAATACATATATAGGAAGGCATATTTATAAGGTACACTTAAGAGGAGTAACCATTTTGAGAAAATTAAATAATAATATGCTCTTCCTAATATGTGTTGGAAAAGTTCGAAAAAGCAGTTTAGAAGTTTGGTTAGTGGGGATCCCTGGGTGGCTCAGCAGTTGAGCGCCTGCCTTTGGCCCAGGGCGTGATCCTGGAGATGTGGGATCAAGTCCCACGTCGGGCTCCCTGCACGGAGCCTGCTCCTCCCTCTGCCTGTGTCTCTGCCTCTTTCTCTCTCTGTGTCTCTCATGAATAAATAAATAAAATCTTTAAAAAAAAAAAAAAAGAAAGCATTCTGAAGTGGGGTGTGTCATTCAATATATTATTTATTCATTGAAAACATATTTATTAGGTACCCACTACCTGCCAAACTATAGATACAAAGGTTTCACTGAGATTTAGTAACTGTCTTCATAGACAGTTATTATTCTAGCAAAGAGAATCAAGAATTAAGTAAAGAAGTACACAGTCATTTCATAAGAATAGTGCTAATGCTATGGAAAGTAAGTAAAGGATATCACGAAAGTATATTACTAACAGACTTGACCTGGACTGGGAGGAAGGGGTGATCGAAAGAGATCCCTGAGAGAGTTATTATTTCATCTGAGCGCTAAAGAATGAGTAAAAATTAACTATAATTATTATTTGGCCAGACAACACCTAGATCCTTTTTGTTTAATAAATTTACCATTTAATGAGTTTTGGTAGCCCATCCTAGTGAAAAGGAATTTAAAAATTCCAGATATTCATTTTCCCAGCATCCCTTGAAGTTAGAGTATGGCTACATTTGCATAGGTTCTGCCCTCAAGACATAAGTATGAAAGACTGAACTGAACATGAGTGACACAAAAAGAACAGGCAATAGAAGGGATATTTTCTGTAGGTATCAGCTGACGTAGCAATAATGAGTTGCTTGGGCAACAGACTTGGCAGGGTGAAGAGCCACATATGGGGCTTGGCATTGTGTCTGCACGGCACTGAGTCTGGAGTAACCACTGGCATGTGGTTCCTGGCTTCGTGGCCATTAGCTTTGTTCTCTAGGATTGTCTCCCACCCACTGCCCCAATAATTCTGTGAGCCTCCTAATAGCTTTTAAGACTTTTTCTTTCTCCTTAAATTAGTCAGTTGAGCTTTGTAGCTTATAACTATGCAAAGGATTGAGAGGGAGTGAGGAGAGATCCCTAGGGGGAGCGACAGTCAGTGTGTGCTGTGGCCTGAGCAGCCCGAGCTGCTGACAGGGAGAAAGTGATAGACAAGGTGAGATGGTCAGGGACCGTAAAGACAGGGTGCTGAGGCCATGAAAAGGATTCTTCACTTTACTCTAAGAGCAAGGAGAAGTCAGCAAAGTGTTTTAAGCAGGCAGGAGACAGAATAAAATTTGCATTTTTAAAGGTCACTCAGTGATTGGAGACTATGCCAGAAATCACTGCAGCTAAAGAATATGGCTGTGGAGATGCAAAAGAAAAGCTAGATTCCTGATATGCTGTGAAGTAAAATAAATAGGTTTTGGCAAGAGGTCAGATGTGTAAGAGTAGAGCATTTTACACAACAACCCGCTACTTGTTCAACAAAAGTGGATGACAGATGGAGGGATTCCAATATACATGCATTCTGCGCTGGGCTGCTGCACATATGTTCTACTAAGCCAAATATAGTGAGCGGAATCACATAGTTAGCACACAAGGCTGTTACTTCCCCTGTTCTCTTAACCTAAAATGATTAAATTAAGTTCCTCTGCATTCCACATAGTTGCTCTTCAGTAGTTTATAACATAGCATGTCTTCAATATCAACTGAAAGATTTTTCCATACATTCTGAAAGAAATCAAAGCATAAATTTGCTCTAGAAATAACCAAAAGAAATTCAGAAGCTGTATAAATAAACAGGTTGAGAATTGGTTTGGTTGACTCTTGATGTGCCTGCCTCTAAACAATAAAATCCAGTTAACAATAAAAAAAAAAAAAAAGAAATTACCTATTCATACATACTGTTAAGTAAAAATATGCAAAATATTCTGATAGTTGGAGTTTTTTCATTGTTTCCTAATTATAATGCCTCAGACCTCAACATCTCCTGCTTCACCGGATATCTGTAACCATCAATGAAATCCAATGCTTCATTATGCTCTGTTTCTGAGAACTTTTTTGTTTTTGTTTTTTTTAATTCTGTTATGTGTCTTCCTCTGTGTTCCCACAGATACCCCACAATTCTAATCCCCCCTTGCACAGGCCATGATGGTGTTGGTGCATTCCAGTCTTCCTTGAGCCAAGAATCACGGACCCTATCAGATGAGATACAGCTTCCCCAACACTTATGGGTTCAACAGCCTTCATCATTGTGTGAAAGGTTCATGTTTGTGTGTTCTGGGCCCATAGGTTTAACTCTCCAGCATCTGCCCTGGTTGAAAATTCATGCCGTGCCCGTGCATTTTGACTTCTCACCTTTTATTTCTGAGTCTTACCAATGGCCTACTTGGGTTGTATTTTGGTATCATGCTTCTAATTGCTTGCTTTAGCCAACACCAGTCTTGATCTGTGATATAATTATTGGTACTGATTTGGGTGGTTTCCATCCCATTATTGTTATAAGCCTTAGGGATTAAAATCGTTCATTAATATTTTTAAATAGGTTACTTAGACCAAGGCTACAAAGTTTCAAGTAGACCAAAAGGACATATTGTAAAAAAAAATCACAAGCAAGGAGAGGAAGCCGGGGATAAACAGGCAGAATAGAGAGGGTATTTAGGAAAGTGAAACTACGCTGTATGATGCTCTAATGGTGCATACACGTCATAAAACATTTGTCAAAACCATAGAATGTACACCACAGAGAGTAAACTATAGACTGTAGCGAATAATAATGTGTTGATAATTGACTCATCAATTGCAACAAATAATATATAATTAATAATAATCTAATGTAATTATAATATTATCAGGGTACACACAATAATGCAAGTTGTTAATAAGGGAACCTGCTTGGGGAGGATGCCATATGGGGCTTCTGTATACTTTTGGCTCAATTTTTTTGTAATCCTAGAACTGCTCTAAAAAATAAAAGTCTAAGAAAATAAATAAATAAAAATAAATTAAAAATTTTAAAAAGTCTATTAATTTTAAAAAAATAATAAATTTCCCTCCTGTTATGTGTCCCAGTCATGTAATCCTTTTCTCTGTAGGTAATGGGCATCACCTACAGAATGTTTTATATCCTGGCCATACACTGAAACATATAATGGTCATCAGTTGGCAACTACAGGGGCTGCTTTTAAAGCTGAAAGCATGGTTTGCCACAAGGAGATCAAAGCGCTTCTCCCACTGTAAGCACTCCACTTGCATCCCAGCTCCAAGTTCCTTTTGATGAGGGTGGGGGTGGGAGGGTTGCTTCTGTTTTCTTCCACCTGAGGAAGTTTTTCAGGCTAGGTGAGAATATATTATTCACTTCCTCTTCTCGCAATTATTTTCTCAGTAGTACAGATCATAATGAACTACATATCAATTCACATAATTATTTTGTTTTTCATATGTTTATCTTGAAATGAGTCTGGCAAACCAGTCCTTGATGGGAATGTTTGGTGCAGGTCAATGTTTTCAAAAGCATCTAGTAGGCAGACATAGTGTTGTTCTTGATCATAATACAGTGTATCACACGTAGTGTACCGTAACCAATCTGCTTTCCCATCTCTGTTGCCATCAGGTGGTCTCTTAAAAACATTTCAACTATGAGCCCTGGATTCTAATGCTAGTGCCGTATGTCCGGGAATTGCATCTGTAGGATTCTAGGTGTGTCTTCCCTGTGTTCTTGGTACACTATCTAACATCATGAGGTGGGGCAGTTGTGTGGCATCGTGTCCAGGGGCTCCGTTCACACAGCAACTTAGAACACAACTGGCAGTAGCTTATGAAACGGTCCTGGAAGAGGGTCTTCAGTAAATATCTGATACATGAAATAAGAACAATATAATCATTATACGAAAGGACAGGAATTATTAAATGTGTCCATGTTAGTCTTCTCTAAAGAGAGTAACATAAAGCTCATTTCATTCACTGTGTGTTTGAGTCAACATTATTTCTTATTCAATCAGTATGACACTGTGGTCTACTGGGTCATTGTTCGCAATTCTCCAGTACGGTCTCCTAATGCAGTTACAGCCATTCCTTTTGCATGTGATTTGTACGGTACCTCCCTTAGACATGGTACACATGTCCCCACCTCTCCTAACACTTGGCTTAGGTATTTGATCTGCCCTGGCAGATGAGAATGTAATTCTCACTTAGAATGTAAGTGGAAATGTACACACCACATGCTATGAAAGGCTATACAGGTTGTTAATTTAGCTTAGCCTCCTGGAATTTTCAGCCTCTATCAGAAAAATGTGCCCCATGTAGCCATTTCCCCTTCAGCCTGACCCAAAGAGTAGAGGATGTGGGGTAGCATGAATCCAAACCAAAGCCAGAAGCCCAGCCTACACTAGCTCAAGCACAGAGGAGCCCAGCCAAGATAAACCAAATAGCAATTGATCAGAAGACTCATGAGTGAGAAAAAAAAAAAAGTTTATTGTTGAATGCTATTGAGATCTCTACAGTTGCCTGTTACCAGCATTATCTCAGTGAAAATAAAACAAAACTTGGTGATGTCAATCTGTTCTTCAAAAGTATTAATAATAAGTGAAACATCCACATTCCCTGCCAGTGTTCTATAGCTAAACATCTATCATCAATTTTGGTGAATTAATTTTATTTAGAACCTGCACGTTCATTTTTAAAAGTAGGTCAGTATCTCCCTGTAGCCTTTCATCTCTTCTGTGTTTAATAAAACAAAACTTACCGCTATGTGATCTTTCTAATCATATCATTTTGAAGGATAAGAAGCATATTTTGAATGATCACAGAATGTCATGTTTTAAACTACTTAGTTTTAGCATAAGCACTAGTGAATAAAACATCACATAGATCTGAAGTATAATGAAAATAGCACCCTGGATCTTTCTCAATTTACATTAAATGTATTTGCTCAATACATACAAAATAAAACAATAAAATCTAAATATAGCTGGAAGTCGTCTACTACTAAAGCTAATTGCCAGTCTTGGTGGTGCAGGTGCAGAGGTAAAAGCCAACATAACGGTGACTTCCATTTCCTGGGACAGGCAGTGCCATAGGCATTTATGTCTATTATTTCTAATGTTCTTGATAGTTCTGTAAGGTAGAGGTTATATCTCCATTTTAGAGATGGGGATACTGAAGCTCAAAAAGGTGAAGTGATCCACCTGAGACTACACAGCCACTAAACCAGGCCTCAGACAAAAAGCCTGGCTCTGATATCATAATCACCATGCTACTCGCAGTGTTCTAAGGCCATTCATCTTTTAAGGTTCCAAATACCTAGATATCCATTAAAAAATGTTAGCTGAGCTGAACTGAGAAAGGACAGATGGTTAATTCTACAAGGCATAAATCAGCAAAAGCAGCCACCTCACCTCTTTTTCTACCTTTCCCCTATGGCAAGAGTAAAATTATTCAAGACTAGCAAGCTGCGATCAATTTTGCTTTGATTTTGGATTAAATGTGTCTGTTTTTTGTAAGAAATACAGGAAACTTACTAGATCCTTAGCATCCATACTTTAATGGCTCCTGCACTGGCCAACTTCTTAACCCAGACATTCTATCTACTATGAATAGTCCTGCAACCCAGCATGAAATTATGATTTTCCAGGAGCAATCCCTTCAGACAATTAGAAACATCTTCTTTATGATTTTTTTCTGCTATTACATGCTGCCATATGGCAACAAGAATCTACCCAGCAGAGCATATGGAAAACTTGCCATGCATGGGAAAACATTAAAGGAAAAATATGGAAACAAGAAATGCTGCCATTGCTCATACCACCGCATAAGAAAGTTGCTTGCCACTCGTGCCAAAGCATAAGTAGTTGAACATATCTCTTATGTGTGATTTCTATTTTACGTTTAAGTCTGGCTTACCAAGCAATACCCTGCCAGCGTTAGTTCCTGTTTGGATGCCAGTTGGATAAAAATGTTTTTCTATCTAAGCAATGGTCTAGCATGGCTAATCCAGAATGTTCTCTGCCTCCCACCTTGAACAGCCTATTCTATTCTTAATCTTCATTTTCATCACCATTGAATTTTTCCGACTAAATACTTCCAAGTCATTCTCAATTACTTCTTCTCCTTTATCTCCCTTATCCAACCAGACACGAATCCCACCCAATTTTATTTAAAAAGTATTTTTGAATCCAGTTTCTCTTTTTTTATCTCAGTGCCCTTCTATTCAAGCATTTTTCTCTTCCTTGGAAAACTGCAGTAACTGTCTCTGTTTTCTCCCATCAAAATCAAGTCTTTCCTCCCACCAATTTATCTTCCAACTGCTGCTGGAGTTAACACTCTAGAACATAATTCAGATCTAGTCACCTATGTCGTTCAAGCCTACTGTGGGTTTGAAAGATGGAAAAGAATGAGACCCAACTTTCTAGCTTAACATCTCAGAGGCTTTCCAATCAATGCCAATGAATCTCATCTTCGTAAAGGCTGTGCTCTAGCCACATCATTTTTTTTCTCACCTTTTCCTCAAACACATCAGATACCTTTCTATCTCCATGTCTTTGGGAGTCTAATTTTCCTGCCCTGGAAGCTGTTTCCCACCATCTTTACCCTGCAACTTATAATTTATATATGAAGTGTCTCCTCCAGGGAAGATTGGTTGCTTCTTAGATGCTTCCAGAGCTCTCAGGATGTACTGCCTAATTTTTTCTAAGTTTTAGGCTCCCTCTCTGACAACAAGTTTTATAATGTCTGATACCTAAAAGACATTTAATAAATAATTGCTGAGTGAATGAATGGATGAATGAATGGTTCCACGTATCTATTTTAGAATGATCTGATTTTCAACACTTACAGAGTTCTTTGAAGGAGACTGAAAACTGTAAAAGGAATAAGTTTGGGATGAAAAAAATAGTTATGGGGAAAATATTTTCATATGCAATAATACATAATAACTTGTCACAAATAAACTTAATTTATTATGTGGCCCTCCAAAAGCAGTTTAGTACCAAATCAGTCTCAAGATATTCTAAGTCATCTATATCTAGGTAGTTGTGAGTAGAAATGAAGTGTCTTTCCAAACCCCTCAATAATATCATATAAATATATGATATTTATATGATCGTATTATCTCATTGTACTTTTATTTAATATGACAGTAGTCCTTGCTAGTTGGCCACTACGAATTGTTGGAATCCTTCTCAATATCAGATTCAATTCTAAATATTATTTGTTGACTGCTCACCATATAACCTATACTGTGTTTACCACCCTTACATATATATTTATTTTTAAGGGACTAGTCCTTACTAGTAATTTGATTTTCCTATACCAGCTCTTATTATATGATTCCTGCTGCTTCTGTGTTGTTCTTGCAACATCGCCTTGTTGACCTGATTCAACATTCACGTGTAATAAAACCTTATGTTGGATGTAGTTTCCCTCAATCTCCTATCTTTCTTGTTTGCCCCACAAGGACTCAATGTTAAATCCTTTCTCTTTGGGCCATTTTCCCCTCAATATTAGCCTTAAACTTCTTGACCCTCTACAAACATGAACACGGCCACATCCCTATATAGTTCATGATGCTACTGATTATGTATCCTTTCTGGTCTGGTTAACAATTCTGGCTACCATAGCTCAACTTGCTACTTATGAATAGTCTAGCTCCAACTATTCATATCTGTCCCACAGCCTGCTCTTACGGCATCTCTATCTCAAACATCAAAGGCTTACTAAAATTATAGATAAGCCCCAAGCCTTTTTAAAATCCTTTAACTTCCTCTTTAATTTGTACTAATCTCCCTCAATACATTAATTGCATATGTATCTACCAAGGTTCTAACTTTCTTAGCTCATTCTCAGATAATCAACATTGATTATCAGCTTTTAATAATTGATTAAAGTAATTTTCCTAAAGGAAGAAATTATAAACACCTCTGACATGTATTATTCATCCTGTATAGTTCCATGTGAGCCTCAAGAAAGAAATATTTTGAGTCATACTTAGAGGGAAGAAAAAAAAAACCACCAGTGCTACATCAACCTTGAGGTTGCTAAAACAACTATCACAATAAATAAATGTCATGTCTTCTTTACCTACTGAATACAAGTTTCTGGCAGGGCTGAAAGAAGATGCTCATGGTTTATATTTAGATATTCCACTACTGTTCAAGGTACATTCTTTACTCTGAGCAAAACACCATACAAGTAAGTTGATCAGAACTGAAGATTTTCTTGACAAATACATGCGGCCCACCATTTGTGAATGTTTTTTCCAAAAGACTGCTTATAACCTGCTTGTTTGGAACTTCATTTCCCCAGAGAACTAATATTTTAAGTAGGTCACCTCTTGACAAAAGTCAATTTCACCAAATGTGACTAAAACAAATACTAATAGCATTGGTTTAACTGCGTAAAGCCCTTACTCATATTTCCTTTATCATGGCGGTATATATTTTAGGTTAAGATTTGAGTGACAGAAATATATCTTCCCCTACTAAAATACTGATGTCTTTTAGCAGAAAGACAAGGTAGCAGGCAAGTAGTCCCAGACTCCACAACATATGTCCTCTCAGCATATGCAGGACAGAAGAGAACCCTACAGATCAAGCATTCCCCCAGGAGTTATAAATTAAGCAACAAATGCTTGGAGTCTAAGGGCTTTCCTAATATTGCTATGACTTGAGCAAAGATGGGTCACACAACCAAGTGTGTGAGGACAGACTAGAGTGGCTTGGCCATTTGTCATTTCAAGCCAGTATTCTTAAAAAAATATTCACAAAATCATCCTGATCCAGGCAGTCCAACTCTAAACACAATAGCAGGTAGATAAGTGGATGATAGATTTTAAAAAGCAAACTGTAAGACAAGCAACTATCTTGTCTTTTATCTTTATGCTTCTAGGTCTTACTGGATTTTCAGAGCCCAACTCAACTGCTAGCTCCCAACAAACTGTAAAATGAAGAACTCTGTCTTCCTTGGCATAGAGTAGACATTAGTAAATATTTGATGAACTCATCTCTTCCATAAAAATCTCCTCTAATCTCTAATAATCCCTTATTCCTCTAAATTTCCATAGCATTTTGTCTATACCCTCTTCTGTTTTGGGTTTTGTTTTTATTTCCACTTTCCGTGTGATAATTTGTTAGTTATTTATGTGCATGGCTTCTCTGTGGACAGGGTTTATGTATGGTTAATTTTCACACACACCAATCAATAAATATTTGTGAAAAGAAGGAGCATCTGGAAAATCTGAGCAAATCAAGTTTTGTTTTGTCTTTAAATGCTGGTGCATCATAGAAACATGGTAACATTTTCCACCCATGTAGCATTTATTTCAGAGTACAGACAGATCACTGTTACAAGCAGAAGTCTTATAAATAAAATTCTACTTCTTAAGGACAAATCAGTTCTAAAGTAGTAATTTAACTTTCCAGAGATGCATTGACAAAAACAGGTTATCAAGATTTCCCTAAGAACTATAGAGTTTACATGTGAGCCTTTATTTTGAAGTTATAAAAATGACACCTTTGGAAATGATAATAAATATCTAACAGTTTTTAAGAGAATTGGAAAAAGAATAAAGTAAGAACTATTCTCAGCCAGTCTGTGTATGACACTGAGCTTATTACTTACTTGTTCTATCTAGCATTAAATATAACATCAGAAAGATGCAGGAGGATATTACTCAGTGTGAGGCCCTGAACTCACAGAGAGGTTAGACTGGCACTGTAGAAACCCTAACAGACATGACACATAAAATCGGCAACAAAATCACAATATAAAGCCCCAATTCTATTTGTTCTTTGATAACATAAAAATACAAAAGATGTCTCATCCCCCTAAAAACGGAAAAGCAAAGAAATGCTATAAATGCTAGTCATCAGCTGTAGCATTACCATGTCATATTATGCACTAGTCACTGGAAGCTCCTCACTTGGACATACACACACACACACACACACACACTTGCCAACTAATGAGCACAGAATGTGTAATACAAAGACCCAAGTTCATGGCCAGAAAATAATACCAATCAAACAAAATACTGTGCGGTGAACATATCTTCTGTTGGAGACAGTTTATTTGTCTGTTCTCAAGTAGGCCATTCAAAGTTAATTACTTAGCTTGTGGATTATCCCTCATTTTCTTTGGTACTTCTGGCAGAAACCAGAAAAGAAAGGAGGGGGAGAGAAGTGATGGTGAGTCAAGAAAAGAACTCCACTTAGTTTCTTTGCAGCAAATCTGTTAAATATTGTTGGGAGGGGAAATTGACCCTTGTCATCAAATTAGTGTTTTTGATTACCAGTGAATTTCATTTTTTCTGGCTCTGAACTCAATTTATCACACATAATTGGGATCCATCTTTGTGGCATTGAGAAAAATGCTTCTTATCAGCTGGTGTCAATTTGGAGGGAGAAGGCTGAGGAAGTTCTAAGTCAGACGATGCATCCTTGCATTCCCACCTCCGGTGCAGCCCCCCCACCACATATACTCCTTGGAGGCTGCACAGAGCTTCCTCCTGTACACCAAGTGAGAAATACAGCCTGCTAACTAGCACCTGCGCACTTCGGCGTTGTGGGTTACCATAGCAGCAAAGCACTTCAGGTATACTGACGTGATGTGTTTGGAATTGGAATATTAGCCTAAAGAACCTAATGCTGTATCTCTCAGATTTAAAAAAAAAAAAAAGGCATTAAAAAGCTTGCCAATAAATATATAGCTACAGTACTTTAAAGTGAGAGTTGTTAGATCCTCATCTATGAAAACAGTTGGTAGAAAAACCTATGTACTTACAACACCCCTACTAAGAGATCTATTAGCATTTAGTTAACGAAAATCTAAAACTGTCAAAAAAGCAACTTTATGACCATAATCCTTATCTTGCTGAGAAATCCTGCAATGCTTTCATCAAGGACATCATGTTTTCTCAGATGTTCTATGAACCATCCCACTCTGATAATTATCTGCTGCTGAGTAAGTCCTTTGCATTTATTCAAGGATATCCCCATAAAACCCAACCGAGATGGCTAAAACAGATTAACTTCTCATCAGTATGCTTTGAAAGTAATATATAACAAATTCCATTTACCCCCTAAATTTTTTTCTAGGGAGATGAAACCTAAATCTAGAAATTACTATGGGCATCTCCAAGGTTAAACGGCATTTGTGGAATGAGTCACTTTTTCTAAAAAAGAATACAGTAGATTCCTATTTCTCTGGCATTGTGTCAAAAGATCTTCCTAGTTGGTGACATTACCCTGAAAGTTATTTATGATACCAATATGACTCACTTCAAGATTTTTGGTTTACTTAATCATAAACAAATTAAATTATTTTCAAGAGTATTTTATTTTATTCTAGTACTTTTAAAATTAAGGAGGATCATACTGTTTACAATATAATAAGAATAATTATCTAGCCAAAGCAATAATTTCCAACCATGCTATTAATACAATTTACTGAGATTGACTGTAATTACCTCTCTAGGTTAGTCATTGGTGAGCCAGTTAATAGCTAAATTCATAAGAATTGTGATTCAGATTTGTTAAAAATTATTAAATACCTTTTATATGTCTGCTCTAATGTCGTAGGCAGCTAACTTTTACATACTGGACATTATACTAGGACTTCTACTGAATTATGTGAAATTCTGTGAGAGATATGTTTTTCCTTTCCTCTGGTTTTCCTTTGTTTCACCTCGTTTACCTCAATCTTTCAATCTCATCCTCTCTTTGTTTATTCTGGCTTTCCTTCACATGTTCCAGTTAGGAAATTTAGTTTAAAACATACTTGTCAAAAACAAATAAACACATAAACCATGTTGCCAAGCCTTTCTAAAAGCTAAGGTTGCAAAAAATGAATGAAATATGTTCTTAAATTTATGCTCCCCATAACCTGTGAATATGTTAACATGGCAAAAGGACTTGGCAAATAAGATTAAGGTTACAGACCTTGAGATGAGGATTTAATCCTGGATGATCTGGGTGGACCCAACCTAATCCCATGAATCTTCAAAAGAAAAGAACATTTTACCTTCAGTTAGAGAGAATGAGATTACCAGTCATCTTAGAAATGGCAATAAAAAGGACTCACCACTCTCCGGCTAGTTCTGAGATGTAGGGGGCCTTTAGGACCAAGGACAGCACCTAGCTGACAGCCAGCAAAGAGACCTCAGTCCTACAACCACACGGAACTCAATTCTGTCAATACTTGAATGAGCAAGGAAAGAGATTTTCCCGTAGAGCCTTCAGAAATATGCCAGCACCTTGATTTTAGCTCAAACAGAACAGCACTGGATCTCTGATCTATAGAACAACTCTACAATAATAACCTAGTATTGTTTTAAGCCACTAACTTTATAATAATTTGTTATGACAGCAGTAGAATACCAGTACAAAGGGGCTATACTCCAGCGGAAAATGAAAAATATAAACACATTAAAATGTGATGCAGCAAATAATTTAGGAGTGGAATAAAGAAAGTACTATGGGTATATTAATTTTCTGAGACTGCATAACAAAGTACCGTAGACTGGCTAGCTTAAACAGTAGAAATTTTTTTTCACCGTTTTTTAGAAATTTTTTTTAAAGATTTTATTTATTCATGAGAGACTCAGAGAGAGAGAGAGAGAGAGAGAGGCGGAGACACAGGCAGAGGGAGAAGCAAACTCTCTGCAAGGAGCCCGATGTGGGACTCGATCCCGGGATCATGCCCTGAGCCGATGGCAAACACTCAAGCACTGAGCCACCCAGGTGTCCCTTTTTTTCACAGTTCTAAAATCTAGAAGTCCAAGATTAAGTTTCAATAGGTTTAGTTTCTTCTAAGTCCTCTCTCTTTGGCTCATAGACAGCTGGCTCCCCATTGTGTCCTCATCCTCACATGGTTTCTTTTGAGTGTGCACATGTTGGGGTCCTAATCTCCTCCCCATATAGGGACACTAGTATAGAGTGTATTAGAGCCCAACCATATGAATTTATTTTACCTTAATTACCTCTATAAAGGTTCCACCTCCATATACAGTCATATTCTAAGAGTTAAAATTTCAACATGTAAATTTGAGAGGGACACAATTTAGCGTACAATAGTGGGATCACTGAGCAAAGATTAACCTGAAAAAAAAATTTATGGAGGAGATTATATACTTGATCAGTCTATTCTTCAGACCAAAAGAAAAAAAAAAGCATTAAGCTTGAATGGGTTACCATATGCAAAGGCACTGGTCCTATAGAACTACTACTCTTTCTTTAATACAAACTTTGGATCAGAATACCAGAAGAATATATAGGTCAAAGTCAACGTCCCTGTACCTACTCTCTACCATCTGACCTCAAAGATTCAAATCACTGTTAATAGAGAGTCCTCTGTATTCTTACACTGGATTTTAATTCCATGCAAGCATGTATTTATTCCCCCCAAAACTGAACATTGCTGAAATACTTGATTTTTATAATTTGAAAATACATATTAGATACATATCTCTGTAATTACAATAACTATATAGTATTTCATTTTAGGAATATACTATAATTTATTCAGTCCCATATTTTTTTGCTCCTACAAATAAAGCTGCAATCAACATTTCTTTACACCCCTAACTTTATCTATAGTTTATTAAACACTGAAATTAACAGATGCAAAAAAAAAAAAAGATTTGTTTTTGTTTTTGTTGTTGTTGTTCTTGTTTTACCACTGCCTTTAAAAATGGTTCTAAAAGTATGGTCCCTCAACTATCAGCATTAGTATCAATATCACTGGAAATTTGAAAATGCAAATTCTTAAGTCCCAGAGATCAGCTCAGACCTACCAAATCAGAAACTCTGCAAATGAAATCTGCAATTTGTGTTTTAACAAGCCCTCCAAGTGCTTCTGATGCATATTAAAATTTAATAATCACTGCTCTAATGTCTCTCACATTTCTCTCCTTGAGGATACCTCAGGCAGATCCCTTAGCTTCCTCCTATCATTCCATTTCACTACTGTTTTCAGGCATTAAAAAAATCTCACAGTTTAAGTAGAAAATTTGATTTCACAATCAATTCAAGGACTACAATATGACTTAGAAAGTACAGAAAGGGAACATCATCTCTTCTTTCACTTTTTTTCTTTTATATTCCCAACTGACTAAGCTTTTTTTTTTTTAAGATTTTATTTATTTGTTCATGACAGACACAGAGAGAGAGAGAGAGAGGCAGAGACATAGGCAGAAGGAGAAGCAGGCTCCTCGAGGGGAGCCTGATGTGGGACTTGGTCCCAGCCCTTGGGGAATCACACCCTAAGCTGAAGGCAGATGCTCAACCACTGAGCCACCCCTGACTAAGCTATTTAAAAGTTTCTTTTACTGGGACACCTGGGTGGCTAAGTGGTTAAGCATCTGCCTTTGGTTCAGGGTGTGATCCCAGGTCCAGGATCAAGTTCCTCATCAGTCGGGCTCCTTGCAGGAAGCCTGCTTCTCTCTGCCTGTGTCTCTGCCTCTCTCTCTCTCTCTGTGACTCTCATGAGTAAATATAATCTTTTTTTAAAAAGAAAAATTCTTTTTCTTTTCTGAAATCCTAAGATCTAGGAGAAGAGTTAGAGAAAAGGGGAAGCCATCTCTGAAATGATTAGTGCTATTGTAATCCACCATCAGGATCCTCAGCATGGCAGTTACTCAAGTGTGGATTTTTCTGGAAGACCCCCACAGGCATCTCTAGTTTGCACAATTCCAAGGTAGAGTGGTACAGTCTCTGGCTAACCTTTGTGGTTGCCTACTCCATCAGCCCCTTCCCCTGACTCTCCAGCCCCTGACATTTGCAGCCCACAGCTAAGTAAAAGCATTCTCAATATGGGTACCATGTTGGATAGAGCAAGTCTAGTTCAATACGTTCAACACTGAAAATAAGAAGAAAGGATGGTAAGCCTTCCCTACCATCAGCCAACTTCCAGATTTAAGAATTCTCCAGGCATAAAGGACATAATGGTTTCTATGTTCATGACATCTTTTACCACCACTAGTGGGCCCAAATACTACAAGTATTGAATTATTAGCTCCCCCATTTTTTTTACTATAAGAAGCAGGATGGGCCTACAAAATGCCTGCAGCTCAGCAAGCATCCCTGCTAGGAAATGTGATCTCAGTCTCTTATAATTTGAATGTCATTCTGATCACTACAAGCAGATCTTGTCATGCCCTCTTACCCTGGATGGAAAGGAAAAGTTGTCTACAGCAAGATTCAGAGGACCAATTTAAGTTTTCAAGTTCTGTTGATAAATGCATATGTAGGGGAGGGGCAGTTTTCCTTGAAGTAGTTATTATCTACTGTCTTCAAATTTGGAGCTTTATGAACTTCTGAAACACTAGAAAAATTTCCATCACATAGCCTATACTATTTCCTTGGTAATATATCTGAAGGATACATTCATGAATGTGGAATTGTTGGATTAGAAGGAATATACTTCTTGCTTTTATCTTTGGCAGACACTGTTAACTGGCTATCACAAAGCCATATTCAACCTACTCCTCCTTTACCATTTCTCACTAAAATCTTCACTGGAAGTGAAATATTTGTTTTCCAAATTTCCTTTGAATCTAGGAAGGGCTTTAGGACTCTATTTGGTCTTTGAAACATGAGCAAAAGTTTCTGAAGGAACACCTGAAGTTCCCTTTGTTTTCTTCAAAGCTGGCATAGCCCTTCTCTCTTTCACTTTTTCTCTGTTTTGGCATCAGAAAATGTATCTAAATCACCAACACTCATTTTGGGACCATGAGACGACAGGTATGAGATACAGGCAAAGAGAAATCACAGAAGAGCTGGCACTGATATCATTAACTTCTGACCCAGCAATTAACTTAATATTTCTTGACATGTAAGGAAAAATAAACCTTATTTATATAAGCCACTCTGATTTTCTGTTACTTTCAGCCAAAACATTCCTAAGTGATCCATCCATTGCCAGAAGCCTAACAAGTTGTATAATATCAGTCTGCTTGTGTTTATACCAACAGTATGTTTTCACCTACTATATCCCTACCAATACTAGTTATTAAAAGTTTTAGCCTCTACCAGTCCAATAGGTAAAAAGTGGCATCTCCTATTCTTTCAATCTCCAAGGACAGAGATTTAATTTGTTTATTTTTTAATTAACTCACTTACTTGTAGAAAAATATTGCTGTCCACACAGTTTCCTAGACCTGTCAACCCTTGCCAGGATTAGTCATTAGTCAAAAAAAGTTTTTTTTGAAACACTTTAAATCATACTAATGAAAATTTATAAGCTGTAATAATAATAATAATAATACTTATTAGCCAATGATGCACAGTCATCCTATCATATATTCTATGTCATAGACATGATACATACAAAAGTATCAGAACAGCAGATTTTAAACACAAGTATTGTATATATGACTTGTCTTAGACAATGGGGAAAAATGTGACCTAAAGTCAATGAATAAACTTTTCCTGTAAAAGTCCTCGAGATTTCTAAGGAATTTAGGACTCTATGTATCTTAAAGATTTACCTTCTCTTGATCCTCCTCAAATAGGAAAAACTCATAGGTTGATATTATTTGGTAGACCAAGCTATCATTGCCAAGATTTTAAGCTCCTACAGGCTAAAATTGGAATATTTTCTTGTTGCAAATTTTTAAATCAAATTAGATCATAAGGAAAAGTCTCTTTGAGTACCTTTTATCTTACTTTTATTGGTTACAGTGATATATGAGCTAAAAATATATTCAAAAAATTACAATTGATTTTCATGCCATTAGGCCAGAAATTAAACTTTTATACAATTAGTTATTATATCTATTCAATTTACTCATATTCAGAGAGTCAGCATTCATGTCAAAAATGTTTCCTAGCATACCCTATAAATAAACACAATTAATTCTCTAGTAGCAGTATTACTGTTTCCTTGGAATTTTGCATTATCTCATATTAACAACATATTGCATAAATTTGAGATGTCTGGAATATGATAATTTTGTAAGTGCGATAAGATTTTCTTAGTAATGTTATAATTACCACAATCAGAACCTCATCCTCGTTGATTGTGATGAGCATGCAATCAGCAACAACAATGTCAAAACTGCCTGCTGCAGCAGCAAATAACCAACCTAGATCATTAGTGGCAGTTCCTCTGCAAGATGTCTGTGAGGAAGTCAGGCCATCTATCTGAGCCCCTCCTCCACGAGCCTTTGTTACTTCAGAACTTGTCCTCCGGATCACCGGTACCTTGAGGAGGAGAGTCCTGGTAGGTACCTTGGATTACTAAATATTCTCCGAGTCCTTTAGGTCCCTCAGGGATGGGACCTACCCCTACTCCTTCCCATATAGTTTTCAAAAACGAGATCTCTGGATGGGGTTCTTCCCAATATTATGCTTCCAAAACCTCCACAGTGTACATCACAAGCTGGGTCTACAAAGCTCTCCACCATTTTAAAATTCCTCCAAGATTGTCATGTTTACCAAAAGGTGGTCTAAATTTGAAACATCCCTATTGAAACTAAATAGCCCAATTTTTAGCTCCTTCACTGGCATTACTGTTTTGCCCTATTTTTTCCTATGTTCTATTAATTCCCAATCCCCTCTCTACCTTAATTAATTAACAAAACAATAGGGTAAAATAGTAGAGAGTATCTGGGCTCAAATTTCCAACTTGGATATCTACTTTCTGTGTGACTGTGGGGAAATTGCTTAAACAGTTAGTAACTATTTCCTTATCTATAAAATGAGGATAATAACAGCATCTTCTTCATAGAGCTGTTTGAAAGAGTAAATGAGTTCATACCTACAGAGCCCATAGAAAATATCTGGCATGTGCAAAGTGTTCTATTAATATTATTAATATGTATCTTATTAATGATCTAATATACTATGAGGCCAATTATAAAACCCCCAAAATGTTATGGTTTGTACTAGAGGATGCTATGGAACTAACTGGAGAAGAAGAAGAAGGAAGAGAAAAGAGATCAGTGAACTAGGTATCAATGATGAGGAGAGTAAGAAGCAGGAGAAGCAATAGGCTAAAATATATGAAATTGTTATCTTTGTAGCTCAAAAATTGGTAATTTCTTATAGTTCAATCCCGTGGAAAAGACATTAAGCAAAAAGACTGAGATAAAAAAAAAAGACTGAGATATTGTTGGACAAGAATGAACACCACATTGATGTCGGAGCCCTACTAGAACTGAAGAAAGATAAAAAGGAAAGCACCTGAGGGGGAAGGGTTTTTTCTGAGAAAGAATAAAGAAAAAGAATTTTCAAATGCCTTAAATCCAGTAAACCAAATTGGGAAAGGAAGGATAATGGTGAACTAAAGCGAGGCGTGAACACCACATTTTGACTAAGTACACAGCAGCTCTTTGCCAGACTGCGAAGCCGTAGTATAGGATTAAAATTATGAAAAGGTGTTGGCAGTTCAACACTGGGATAAAGAGAACTTATAATGTTCAGGCCGCTTTTAGGAAAAGCTTATTCTTACTAAAAAGCATGTGAGTGCTATAACCAATTAAAACTGGGAAGTGTCTCATGATTATCGCTATTATCCTTCTGTTCAAAATAGATCCTTATTGTGTTAACAGAAAATCAAAATTCAGAGTAAATTCAATTTTAGCTCAATTTCCTGCCCTTTGAAGGTCTCAGAGAAATAACCCTTCCCTAGCCTCTCTCTTCCATAGAATCCAAACTCCTTACTCTCCTCCTCGGTGGGCTTCAAAATTTGGCTCTTAGATCCCTCTTTAAATCTGTGTCCTACCGCTTCCCTTTTATTTGGCCCATCAACTTGAGAGACCATACAACCCACAGTTCAAACTAAAACAATTCTAAGAGTGAATATAAGTCTCTAAAATAATGGAACTGATATAAATATTAATTTCCTGCTGAAAATTTGGTTTTATTATACAACTAGACATAAAAATTATTCTATTTAAAAACTTTTGAAAATTAAAATTCTACTTAAAAAAGTAGAGATAACATATGCAAATGTACAGAAAGGAGGAAACTCCTTTATCTTGACTATTAGAATATTAAAAAATGACAAACAGCATAAATATTACTGGTACATATGCAAATAGTTTTTAATCAGATTCTTAGGCGTAGCTATCCCCCAACCATACCACTGCTAGTTCTGTAAAGAACATGTTTTTAATTGTCTTATGATTTAGGATTTTTATAAAATTACCTGCAATCTTCCTCAAAACAAAACAGAATATTAAAAATTTGAAACTGTTGATATCATCAGTAGAATCTTTTCTGTAATCACAATACTTTTCATTAAGAAAACATTCTCTCTACAGAACTGGGGTAACCAATAAGCTCAAAGGAAATTCTTCTAAACATAGGATATTCTCAATTCTAATCTTTTGTTATTTAAACAAGTAAATATTCCATCGTAAATATTTTTGTAAGTGGATCTTTCTTACCTACAGCCAGAGAATTCATCTTTGAAAACACATTTTTACATGAGACATTTATCAAGGATGGCATCTCTATTTATAATTATTTTAGATGTTTTGCCAAATTTAGATCTTACAAAATTACAGGCCTTCTCCATATCATTCCACTTGATTCAAGAGGCAGAAAAACTGGGCCTCGATTTGAGGTTCAAAACCATAATCACTCAGTGGAAATTCTAGATAGCTTTCTTCTGTCCTTAAGATTTTTCATATCGTGCTTTAAAAGAGACATGCAACGTGAGAAGCTCCTACCTGCCTTGGTTCATTGATTGCAGAGGAAGCTAGACAATATCACAAAGAAATTCAGGAGGCTGGGAATATGATGATTTAAAACAGAGCAGCCCTAGACAGAATAATGGCCTTTTGAGGTTGTAGATATGCATTTTAGGGGGAAAAATGCTGTATGTTCATCCCTATGGATTTTTATGAGACCTTTAACATTATTATAAAGAACTGAAAAAACAATGAAAGTAATTGATTTGGATAATACCCCCATATCTGGTTCTTTAGATTAGGGATGGAATCTGTTCTCCTGGTTTAGTTAGGCACTCTTGGACTTAGGCTTAGAAGTCTACAAATTCTGATTATAATTATTCTCCTAGTATTTGTCTGAATGGCACGATTCAAATGTGTGTCTCCAGGACCTTACATGTTTACTGCCACTGTCCTATCAAGTGATTAAGAAAAAAATTATCATCTTACAAACAACAACAACAACAACAAAACCTGACATACGTAGCAGTTGAAATGACTGAGCAGCAGCAACTTGCTATGGAGTCATGACTCTACAAAAGTTTATACAGATGCTGATTGATTGTTTCCCCGTATGATAATGATCTACCTATTTCCCAGCTTGGGCTGAAGATTGACAAATAAAAGTGGGGAATGGAGACCATCTGTGTCACTATAACTGAGATAAGATTCTATGTCCCCTGTGTCAACATGACTTAACTTGTTTGCTTCAAGAAATATGCCAAGGAAAAATAAGGCTAAATAAACCTATAACCTCCGTGTTTGTTTCTGGAAATTCCCACAGATCAATTTATTGGAAGCAAGAAACTGCTTATCTGAGAAACCAGTCGCTTAGCAAGGTTTATTTATCAAGATTTTGCATCATGACCCTTGTTTCCCTATGTCCACCAATTCTAAACTATTATATCATTAACTTTGTTTAAACCCAATTAGTTCCCTATCTTTAAAGACCTTAAACAACTTCAGCTTGCCAAACAAAGCTCTATCACTATTACACTTCTGACCTCTCCTTTCTGCAAGAATGCTAAGTCTCTATTAAAGTGGTATACTCCTTCACCAGAGAAAGTTCTAATATCTATTTTATTTATATAATAATAATATTACATATAGTAATAAAATTATAATAATACTTATTATGTTTAATATTTGCTTACAGGTTGTCTGGTGATGTTTTCTAGAATTCGACATATCCTATCATATTTCCTTGGTCATCAGTCTCCTATCCTCCAATGGCATTGCTCTCCTTAATCCTAAAACATCCGATACATCCTCCCCTCTCCTTTCTCCTTTGAGGGATGCCTGCTTGTTTTATTTCAAAAAAAAAAACCCTACAATTAATCAAAATACAACTTTTAAAGCTTCCACTGTCCAATCTATCAGCCTACCAGGATCTGTACCAGCCTGCCCGAACCCTAATATTGTCTTTTTGGGCTTTCTCCTTATTAGAGCAGACATCCTTCAATGCTCGTCTCTGGCCAACCCCTCCAGATGCACTGAAACTCATCTTACCTCATGGAACCAAGAGCTTCTCACCTACAACTGCTAGTAAGTGACAGAGCCAAGATTTTAACTCAGGGTGAAATTCAAAGTCCAGGGGGTTTCCATGATTTCACATTGTACTCTCTGATCACTTTTTTTTACAACTCTCTTGCTCGTGTCCCTGCAGTTTTCCTGGCCTTCTTGTTGTTCCTCAAATGCACCCAGCAAGCTCCTGCCTTAGGCATTTACACTTGCTCTTGCCTCAGCCTAGAACCTTCTTCCTTAGAATGCTACGGAACTTGCTCTGTCACATTCTTAAGTTCTCATCTCAAATGTTACTTACCATGTTGGTTCTCTCTGGCTATACTATAAAAATGGTACTTCGTGCTTTTATTCTCTATATACTAAACATGTTTTATTTTTATTCATAACATTAATCACTGCTGGATGCATTATACAATTATCTGTCTACTTGATTATTATCTTTCTTCCTCCATGAGAACATGGCTCCCCACAAGCAAGGATTTTGTCTTTTAGTTACTTCTGTATCCTCTGTATCTAGAACTGTGCTTGGCACAGAAAAGGTAAATGATAAATGTGAGTAGATGAATGATGCCTCTTGGCCATATTTTTCATGATAATTTTCATTTCTGTTAGATATCTTTATGAACAATATATCTGACAACTCATTTCAAAAGTATCAGGGTAGAAAGAAATTTGTTACTATTACAATAAGTGCCCCCTTTTATTTCATACTAGTTCCCATTACTTTTTCCATAAACACTCCAATCTATAAAAAATACATTATAATAAAGAGTATATTTATTAAACTTGAATAAATAGGAATTTTTCATCTGACTGAATATTATTACTCACAAAAATGGCAATGGTGAGAGTAATGGCATTTGAGCCAGTTCTCTGAGCCCCGAGTTCCCAAAGGGAAATGTGAACAGGGCCACATAATGCCTACCCATCTAGTGGGTTACACTACAGAAGAGAAACCCTGACCTTAGGGACCTCTCATCTCCTATAATGCACAATAAGTCAGACTGGCTTGTCCAGAGGGAGACATTACTATAACAGACAATAAACACGCTTGTCTGTGCTCCAGAAGAAGATATCATCTCCCATCTTTTTTTTTTTAATCTCCCATCTTGTAAAGCTGTTCACTATATACACATCCCCAAAAAGCTAGTGTGTAAAAATAGCAGTAATGCATTTGCTCACGAGATACACAGAAATGGGAGACACCTAAGGAGAATTGTGTCTCCACAGGCACAATTTAACATTTCCAAACACATGTAGCAACAAAATTTCTGAGGCACCTTGAGAGTTCTTTACTCAAGCTTTTTTTCCCAACATTCCTCCACAATACCGGTTGCCTTTCTCCTATTTATTAATTATACTATAAATTGCCTACTCTGGGAAACTCCCATGATGTCCTGAGGTTGAAACAGGTGGCCCTGGCTTCCACAGAATTCTGAACACCCCCTAACTACCACATCACACGTTGCCCTGTATTTTAATGGTCCTATTAATTGTCTTTTACCCTCTAAGCCATAGCTCTCCTGAGGGCAGAAGCTGTGATTTATTAATGTGCTCCTAGAAACTTAAAACAGGATTTGACCCCTTGTTAATTCTCACTAAATATTTTATCTTAAGAATGTGGAATAGTTAGAGATATTTATATCACAATTCTTAACTCCTTATTAAAGTTAGAAATTAGGCAAAATATTTCCTGACATGCATCTTCATGAAGGAGTGACATTTCAGTTAACTCAGAAAAAAGCAGGTAAAAATTCCAATTGAAAAGAATTAAAGGAATTTGATAAAAAGTTGAAGTAACTAAAATTAAGCCGTCAGGTTAGCATAAGGAAATATATTTTAATAGTCTGTCGCAATGTTCCATTAGTTATCCAGGAACCCTAGATAAGCAGATCCTAGTACAAGGAAACTATACCTTTTAACACTAGACAAAATCTGACGATTATCAAATTAAAGAATGCTCTGTTCTAGAACATACTTACATTTTCTGGGACAGTCTTACATTTTCTGAGAAATAGAAGGTGAAAAAAATTTTTTTGTCTTATATGCTCTGATATATTTAGTTAAATCTAGGCAAATAGTTCTTTTTTTCTGGTTCCTTTCCTGAAATAGGAATCTCATGAGAGTTTCTTCTAGAAATACTATGTAATTAATTGTGTTATATTAAAGACAAGTACACTGCATGCTAAGCACTATTGAAAATAAAACTTCTACAGTAAAAGTAAACTCAAAACTTACATTAAAATTTTAATTTACCATTGAAACAAAGTCACCTGATGAACCTAATAGCTCATTATTTCAATTAAGGGTTTTTTTCCCAAAAAGGTAGAAAATTTTGTTCTCCTTTAAGGATTTATATTGTACCGGGAAAAATCTACTATTAAATCAGTTAAAATGAAAATCTCCAATTAAAACAATGCATCTAAAAAAATAAAATTAAAACAATGCATCTTTTAGAAATCATAGCTGCCAGAAATTTCAGAATCCTACTGGGTCTTGAAATTATTCATTCCCCTCCTTACTCTCCAGGCATCTTGAATTTCTATACTTTTAAATAATTTCTCTGACAATGCCATACAGCACTAAGGGTGAAATGGCAACAAAATAGCTGTGAAGTGGTATTTTGAATGACAATGCAAAAGCTCAACATTAGTTGGGATTCAGCCAAATGATCATAGGATAGAAAAGTGACATTCTTTCCTTATTAATTAGGGAGTTCTAATATTGCACAGTATTTTAGGAATTTGAATAATAATTTTTATGAAAAATATCAATGCAGATGCTAGTTTCCAAAGTTTTCCCACCAGTATTGTTTCAATGGTGAGATCATTCTAAAATCCCACAGTGTGAAATATTACGTTAAAATAGTCAACAATATATTTTAGCCCACTTATTTGTATTCTAAACAACAAAAGGAAATGTGAAGGTTATTTAATTATGACAATTAAAAGTGAATAGTGGCTCAGTGGTTGAGTGTCTGCCCTTGCCTCAGGTTGTGATCCCAGGGTCCCCAGATGGAGTCTTGCATCAGGCTCCCCATGGGAAGAAGCTGTCTATAGGTCTGCGTCTCTGTGTGTGTGTCTCATGAATAAATAAATAAGACCTTTTTTTAAAAAGTGAATATTGGGCAGCCCCAGCGGCTCCCCAGTTTAGCACCGCCTTCAGCCCAGGGTCTGATCCTGGAGACGCAGGATCGAGTCCCACGTCAGGCTCCCTGCATGAGGCCTGCTTCTCCCTCTGCCTGTGTCTCTGCCCCGCCCCCCTCTCTCCCTCCCTCTGTGTCTCTCATGAATAAATAAATAAAATCTTTTTTTTAAAGTGAATATTGAGAAAAATATTTTAGACATTTGTGCAACTCTCATTTATCTGGTTAAATACACTTGCTTCTACATAATTTAGTTTAATAAACATGGTCTGTACCTAAAATCTTTGTAATTGGTTCCTTTCATAATCTCCTGAGATTATAGATATCATATGTAGTTAAAAACATCAACAATAATAACTAGTAGAAACAACTAAATTGAGCCCAGTATACTACCTTTCCATATAATTAGCATTACTTAGACACACTAAGAGTTTCTTATCAAGGTAATAGCTATCAGTCTAATAAAGAAGCCATTAGTATATGAATAAAGGATACAGTTAATTCTACTAATTTGTTAAATTTCATTTGTTCTTAAATATAAATGAGATTTTATTTATTTTTTTAAGATTTTATTTATTTATTCATGAGAGACACACATGAAGAGAGAGGCAGAGACCTAGGCAGTGGGAGAAGCAGGCTCCTCGTGAGGAGCCAGATGTGGGACTGGATCCCACGACTCCGGGATCGTGCCCTGAGCCGAAGGCAGACTCTCCACCACTGAGCCACCCAGGCATCCCATAAATGAGATTTTAAATACATATTCACAGTGCTTTGATCTGAAAAAAATTATTAATACTTAAATCAGTAACTATTGCATATAGATGTGATTTAAAATCTGATGGCTGAGCAAAATACACAATGTACCAGGGCACCTGGGTGGCTCAGTGGTTGAGCATCTGCATTTGACTCACTCAGGTCATGATCCCAGGCTCCTGGGATTGAGTCCTTCATCGGGCTCCCTGCATGGAGCCTGCTTCTCTCTCTGCCTGTGTCTCTGCCTCTCTGTCTGTGTCTCTCATGAATAAATAAATAAAATCTTTAAAAAAAAATACACAATATACAAGCAGCACTAAAGCTAACCTTTTGGCATTTTGAGCAGAATACATTATTCTAGGTTTCTGTTTCACAATAGCTTATGTAAAATTATTAATGAAAATAGTCATTGGGTAACAGTCAATGACACTCTGTGCCAGACTCCGTCCCAAGCATTTTATGAACATAACCATATTTGAGCTTCACAAAAAACACTACAGGTAATTATTATCATTCCCATTTCACATGGTGATGAAACTGGATCTCTCAGAAAGAGCCATGACTAGGAATACACAGGAAGTGGGATTCTGAGCAGTGATTCTGATCCAGGTCTGACTGGGCACTGAGCCACATACTACAAGCCATTGGCTAGTCTCCTCTCCAATTTTTCTTCGGTTGGCATTTTAACTGTATGCCAATCAAGTCCTAACGTGGCCACTATGTTCATAGCTTGCCATTCATAGTAGCTTTGGGTGACCTTGGGTACATTAGTTATATGGCATAACTGTTGAGACAGCCCTGCAAGAGTAACATGAAGAGGCAGGATGTTGACACTCCCTCCCATTTAGAGTCATCAGATTTAGCACATAAGAATACAGGATTTCAGATAGAATTTGAACTTCAAATATCACCTGGAACATACTTCTACTAAAAATTATCTGTTGTTTATCTCAAATTCAAATTTAGCGAGATATCTTGCATTATACCCAGCTACCTACCTACTCCCATTCACCCCCACAAATAGTACTCAATAGTAATGGTAGCTCAGATTCCAAATGAAGCTTTTGAAAATACATTCGCATTAATTTTTTAAAACCATAACTGAAGATACCATGGTTGGGGAACCCAAAGCCTATGGAGAAAAATAGTGCTGAAAGACAAAAGACCATGTGTAAATTTATAAGACAAATTCATTTTACTTGTACTGAAACAAAAAAGAAATACTAAACAATGTTTAGAATATATCAATGGGATGTTAAATATCTTCACAATGTAATAATGAATACCGAGAAGTTGCTTTCATTCATTTATTTTGAGATTTAATGGGAGAAGAAGGATGCTATTATAGTAGTATTATAGTAGTATAAAAGACTTGTATAGGGACGCCTGGATGGCTCGGCGGTTGAGCGTCTGCCTTTGGCTCAGGGCCTGATCCCGGGGTTCTGAGATCGAGTCCCACATCGGGCTTCCTGCATGGAGACTGCTTCTCCCTCTGCCTAGGTCTCTCTCTCTCTCTCTCTCTGTTTCTCCCATGAATTTAAAAAAAAAAAAAAAAGACTTGTATAGATTCCAAAAGTCTATTTTTGTGTTTGTGGCTTTAGCAGGCTTCGAAATATTAACGTTCTTAAAATCAATATACAATGGTTCAAGTTATTCAGAAAACATATCCCTATATTCTACTTTTCCATCCATACTGCTTTATTTTTGAGAATCATGAAATTTGAGCTAAGTACCTTTTCTGAAATTCTCTTTATCCTCTTTATAAAGTTGCAAGAAAATAGTCGATTTCTTCTGTAGGTTTGTCCTTAGAATGTGACTACACATATGCTCAAGGTACAAACTTTTTGTACTAAGTCTTTTTTCAATTATTTCAAAGAAAGGCCTAGCTTCACTTCATCACAGTCTCCAAAACCACATCTGGCTTCTTTTGTAAAGCTGCAACACACTGACAGTTTAATCCAAAATACTCTGTGCCTATATTTTTTCTGGAAGCTGAATTTCCCCCTCCATTACCAGCATTTTACACACTACAAAAATGAAAAGGAGATTAAAATCAAATTCTATACATACCTCCTTACACAATTTTAGCTTAATTACCATCCTCCTCCTCCTTGAAATTCTTCTCTCTTTGGTCCTATATTTAGTCAACTTTGGCTAGAGTATGATTTATAAAAACAAAAACAAAAAAAGCCCTGCAAAACTGTATTTACTTCAGAAAATAATATCTATAACTGATTCTAGTAATATGTCTCTTTCAGCACTTTGCCTGTCATAACTCTGTTCCAATGTATACTTTTAATTAATACATGCCACATGTGTTTTCTCATTTGGGGACCCAGGTCAAAGGAGCAGCTGCTTCTTCTTTTTTCTTTTTAAAGATTTTATTTTTATTTATTCATGAGAGACACAGAGGGAGGCAGAGACTCAGACAGAGGGAGAAGCAGGCTCCCTGTGGGGAGGCTGATGCAGAACTCGATCCCAGGACCGGGGGATCACCACCTGGGTCGAAGGCAGATGCTCAACCATGAGACAGACAGGTGCCTCTCTGAGGCCTAGCCTTCTCTTGGCAGAGGGCTCAAGAACATGACTGGTCTGGTGGAAACTTGCTATGCTTCTCATCTGCTGTCTGGACAGGGCATGCATGTCTGCTCACATTCCATTTGCCAGTGTAAATCATACGACTGAGCCCAAAATCAATAGAGTGTGCAAGAATCCTTCACTAAGAGTTTATGTGGCAACAGGCAGGGGTAAATAGTTCTCTTGCAAGACAGAGTGGATAGCGAGGCACAATGATCCAATCCACTACAATTTCTGAGATGCCATATTCTTCTGATTTTGCTCCAATTTCCTTGGTTCTTCCTTCTTAGTCTCCTTTTTTGTCAATTCCTCATACTCTTTTTAAAATTGAAGAATTCCGAAGATTATCTGAGCAAACTTTTCTTTTTCTCTCTTCCTACTTTATCTCTACAATACAATGGCATTGAAATATTAACTGTAATGAAATGATACCCAAATGTGCATTTCTTCCCTGATCAACTGCTCTCTTAACAGCTACAAAACAGAATTCTTGATTCCCATACATCATAGCTCTTATGTTTCCACATCTCACTAAATAGTTCCAGTTGTCCGAGACAAACACGTAGGATTTATCTTGATGATATATTTCTCTCATTTGTTACATCTAATCCATCAGCAATTTCTAACAGTTTTAATATACGTTTGAAATTGTTTACTTCTCTTCATTTCATTCTCAAGGAACCAGAATCATGATAGGGTTGGGAACTACTTTAAAAAAATAGACACAGAGGGATCCCTGGGTGGCTCAGCAGTTTAGCACCTGCCTTCAGCCCAGGGCGTGATCCTGGAGTCCTGGGATTGAGTCCCACGTCGGGCTCCCTGCATGGAGCCTGCTTCTCCCTCTGCCTGTGTCTCTGCCTCTCTCTGTGTGTGTCTCTCATGAATAAATAAATAAAATCTTTAAAAAAAAAATAGACACAACCCTATTTCTCAAAGAGCTATCAATTTAACAACAGGGACAAACACATGCATTTTTAAAACTGTAAGATCACATCATACATGCTAAATTTAAGAGAGCATTTTAGAGCCGAGGGTCACACATAAGAAATAAGTTAGTTCTGGTTTTAGTAGTAAGAGAAATTAATGATGAGAAAAATACCTCTTACTTTTTCTTACAAAATTAGTAGAATTTTATCACACACTTAGATTATGGGTATGGATGTGTTGGTGGAGAAGATTTAGGGGAGAGTGATGTCAATATAAAGAATGGGAGAGAAAAGAAAAAAAAAAAAGCTGGATGACCAAGTACAAAGCTGATGAGCAATGCTGATAACATGAACTTGGATATTGAATGTGGAGATCAAGAAAAAGAAATTCTATAAGTAGGAGTTCACGTTTTTGCATAACTCAGTTTTAATGGTGGGAGGAGAGAGATGACTTTACACCAAGAGACAGACCCTTGAAGATATTTATAAATCTTGCTGGCTTCCTCTATAACTAAATTCCATAGTGCGTTTCAGTGTCTTGTCTTTATTATTAGTAAATCTACACCACCAAAAAAGATGGGAAAATGAGAGCCAGAATAGAATAATCCAAAAGAAATTGACCTATTGCTTTTCTAGAATTATTTGTTTCCTATGTTCATTTTTAGAAATGAACAAAAATTTCAGAAAATGAAAGCATATCACTTAAATATAAGTACTTACAGATGTAAACATTCCCTTAGTCTCTTAAACTCTTAGTTTCATATCATGTTGAAGAGGAATGAAAGCATTATTGATCTAGGATCTGAATATAAAAGCTATAAATTCAGAATTCAGATTGTAACCACCCATAAGCCTAAAGCAAAAGGCTGTTGGAGGAATCTGAAAATAAAATTTAAGGTAGAGAGGCATCCAAGAGTTGACTTATTCATGCTTTTATATTTTTAGTGTCAGTACTGAAACTAAAATTGTCACTATTTTATGCTGGATTTATCTTGAATGTATTTTACACATCAAGAATGAAGTGACAGATCTGATAAGCTATATTTCAAGACTTTAATCTATAAAATGCCCTGTAGAAATGTCCATAGAAAGACAATAGTATGTTCCGATAACCATATATAACACATTATTCCCCATTGTCTTCCACCAACCCACTAAACAGATGCACTCTTGGCCTCAAGGGGCAAATGTGAGGTGACATGCTCATGTCTGCCTTGAAATCCCTGTTTGCTGATGCATCCTGTGCACTTGGAAGTAGGAGGACAAGTGGGCCAACTGGAAGAAGGAAAACTGTGTCGAGATAAAAGTAAATACAAATAAATCCCATAGCAGTTCCCCTGATCAAATCCCATTTTCTTTCCTAGATCTCCATTGCATTTCCGAAACTTTGCTTCAATGCTACCCATTCTGGTGTAAGAGGCTGTATGTTTTTATTTGGGCTTTTGAATAAATGTGTGTAGAGTCCTTACCATAAGTCAAGCACTGTGCTAAGTGACTTACGTGCATTACCTCAATTTAATTCAATTCTGCCAAACACCTCATGAGGTTGGTACTATTATTATCCCCATTTTGCTGATAAAGAAGTTGACATTTAAAGAGGTGAGTGATCTGCAGAAGACGATAAAGCCAGACTACAGGTGCTCTAGTCAAGACTGTTTCTTCCAGAATGATTCCTCCAGCAGAAGGGTCATTGAAGCATATACGGACACATTTCTTTTCTTCCAAAAGCTAAACATCTTCCCCCATTAAAGTTCAAGTTTTGGGTTTGTTTTTCTTTTTGTTTTGTTGTTTTTTTTTTTTTTTTTTGAGGAAACAGAAAAGGGTAAAAAGGAAGCATGAGAATTATATTGCTTCTTAATTGGAGCATAAGGCAATTAATTGACGCATTATCTTGTTATGGAAATAAGTCACAATCCTCTAAAATAAATGAGTTATCTTCGTATTTTAGAAAGACAATTGATTCACAATGCAATTTTACAAATATCATCTAGTCATTCCATACTTTATTCTTTTGTTTACATATTTAGGCCCTACCCCATCCCCTAAAGGAATTGAGTTACCCATACTGTTAATTATGAAATCAAACTAGGCCCTACCTCATATAACCAAGGATTATAAAGCTTAAAAACACCTGGAATGCTACCTACCACACATAAATTATTTCAACCCTCCTTTGTAATTATCCTACGTAAGTTGAAGCATCAGAAATGAGTAGAAACTCACCATGTACAGAGGCAGACCATTCCATGAACTAGGAATTCATTTACATACATATATCTCATATATTGAACCAAAATCTGTCTTGTTTTACCTTCTATTTGTTGAACCTAATTTTATCTCTTGGGGCTATTTTTTTTAACAGCTATATTTTAGAATATTTTAATTGTCACAGAAAGAAATCTTATACCTGGGGATCTCTGGGTGGCTCAGCAGTTTGGTGCCTGCCTTTGGCCCAGGGCACGATCTTGGAGACCCGGGATCGAGTCCCACATCCCTGAATGGAGCCTGCTTCTCCCTCTGCCTCTCTCTCTCTCCTCTATGTCTTTCATAAATAAATAAATAAAATCTTTAAAATTTAAAAAAAAAAAAAAGAAAAGAAAAGAAATCCTATACCCTTCAGCAATTACTCGTCATCTCCCTAAAGTGCTCTCCTGAGCCCAGGCAACAAATAATCTACTTTCTGCCTCTACAGATTACCTATTCTGGACCTTTCATAAGTATGGAATTGTATAATCTGTGGAGCTTTTTGACTGGCTTCTTTTCCTTAGCATAATGTTTTCAAGATTCATCCATATTACAGCATGTATCAATACATCATTCCTTTTTATAACTGAGTAATATTCCATTGTATGAATATTATTGCACTTCTGAAACATTTTATATACCCATTAATGAGTTAATTAATAGTTGTCATTTCTACTTTTTAGCCATTTTAATAATACTCCTATAAACATTTGTATTCACAATTTTTTGTGGGCATATGCTTTTATTTCTCTTGGGTATACAGTTGACCCTTGAACAATGCAGGGGTTTAGGGCACTGACCCCTGATGTAGTAAAAAATCTGCATTTAACTTTCGATCCCTCTAAAACTCAACTACAATGTAACCTATTATTAACCAGAAGCCTTACAGATAACACAAAGTCAATTAACACATGTTTTGTATGTTATATGTATTATATACTATATTATTACAATAAAGTAAGCTAGAGAGAAGAAAAATATTTACAACACTTATTGTATTTAGCCAAAACAATCCATATATAAACAGACCCACACAGTTCAAATACATGTTGTTCAAGGATCAGTTGTATTCCTAGGAGTTAAATTTCTGTGTCATATAATAACCTACATTCAACATTTTGGCAAACTGCCATACTGTTTTCCAAAAGGTTGTACCATTTTACATTCCCACCAGTAGTCGGTATAAAGGTTCCAAATTCTCTACATCTTCATCAACACTTATTATTATCCATCTTTCTTATGGTAGTCATTCTTGTGGTGTAAAGTAGCATCTCGTTGTGGTTTTGTTTTGCATTTCCTTGATGGCTGATGATGTAGCCTTCTTTTCACGTGCTTTTGGACATTTGTATGTATTCTTCAGAGAAATGTCTATTCAAGTCTTTGCCTGTTTTTTTTTTTTGTTACTTATCTTTTAATTATTAAGTTACAAGAGTTCTATATATATTCTACAAAGAAGTCTTTTATCACATACATGATTTGCACATATTTTCTCCAGTTCTGTGAGTTCTTTTTACTTTCTTGCTGGTACCATTTGCAGCACAATAGTTTTCAATTTGCTTAAGTCCAATTTATCTATTTCCCATAATGGCCCTTCTAATATTTGAAAACAGCTCTACTGTCTACATTAAATCTACTTTGCACTAGGTCCAGTTTTCTTTATCAAATAGTCTAAAGTCTAGTCTTTTCAATACACTTATCACTTTACATAATGAACATAGCCATCTTTAAGTATGAACTGAATAATTCAGTTATGATCTAAAAAGTTCAGGGAACTTAAGAATTTTATTTCCTTGGTATTAATTTTTATACTTTAAACACTAGTTCTTATTAGATCACATTGAATTTAAATATTAGTGAAATTTTTAAGTTTTTTTCTGCTTTCTATATTTGTGTACAAAGGTAAGGTCCCATGACCAACACTAGTTTGAATATAAGGCATAATTGTATATTTTGTGTATATGCACATAAAAATTCACCATAATATTTTTATAAATTATGAAATGATTCATCATTTAAATTATCTTTAAAGGAATGAAATAGGGTGCCTGAGTGGCTTAGTCAGTTAAGCAGCAGACCTGATTGCAGCTCAGGTCCTGATCTCAGGGTCGTGAGATTGAGCCCTGCAATGGGCGTGGAGCCTGCTTAGGATTCTCTCTCTCTCCCTCTCCCTCTGCCTCTGCCCCACCCCATCCCCGCTTTCTCTCATGCTCCCTAAAAAATAATAAAACTAAATAAAATAAAAACTCAAGGAATGAAATACATTGTTCATTGAAACATTTAGAATAAAAATGTATCTATATATATCACTTAACCAATTTTATTTATACATCACACATACATACGCAGCTACACATACTCATACACACAACTGGTACAATATATGCTGATAAATAAGATAAAATAAAATAAAATCTTGTTAAATCTTACTTTTAGTTTGTTTTCTAAACATAGCTCTTTGAGATATATCATATATTAAAAATTACATAAAATATATACTTTAAGGTATTTTCATAAAACAGACACCAAATGTAATCAGGTGAAGAACTAGGACACTGACAACATCCTGGAAAGCCCAGAATTATGCCTTCTTCTATCAGACCATTCTCCCTGCTGCTTGGAGATACCCAATTCTATGACTTTTATAAAAATTAACCCTTACTTTTAACAATGCAGTTAGTTTTTCTTATTTTTGAACTCTAACCAATTGAAATATTGTACGCACTATTAAATGACTTACTACTCTTGCTTACCATATTTGTCAGATTTTTTTCGTTTATTTTTACACCTAACTTTACATTTGATTAAATTGTCATAATACTTTCCATTGTATGAGGTACCACAATTTTTTTTCCATTTTCCTATTGTGTTAGCCTCAAGCGGGAGTTATTTTTTTAAGGCCTGATGCTATAAAAATTCTTATAACTATCTCCTGGTACACACATACAGGAGATTCTCTAGGGAATATATTAGAAGAGGAAAAACTATTTTGCATATCTTCAACTTTACTAGATATTATCATACCATTCCCCAAAAATATTTATTAGGAAAACTTACACTTCTTATTCTTGCCACACCCCTTCTTTATATTTCACATCCTTCTCTGTTGAGTAAGTAATGATATATCTAGCTATAACTTTAACATGTAAATAAGATAGACCAGCGTTCTATTTGTCCATTGACCACTTGGATGTCCTGTTGTGTGAAAGTCTATACAAGTCATTTGTCTGGTTTATTTTCTATTAAAACATGTTTTTTTCTCATTAATCTGTAAGAATCTCTAAATATTTATTATGGATAGGATATTTTATTGCTTACATATGCTGCAACTTTACTCTGTGGTTCTTTATTCTTATAATTTTAAAAGAAATTCTCAGTTTTAATGTAGTCAAGTTAACCAGTCTTCCTTTATGGCTATACGTTTTCATGTCTTATTTCCTGTCTTAATCCTGTCTTAATGAAGAACTCTTTCTATATATAAATATATTCTTTTATTGCATATTCTAAAATCTTAACTTTGAACCACCTACATGTGACTTTTGTGCCTAGGATGGGAGAAGCCAGATGGAACTTCTGTTCATTATTTGACAAATATTCAATTACCCTCCTATCATAAATTGAGAAGTCCATTACTTTTTACCTAACAGCAGTGTCACCTCAGTTTTATCCCTGGATCTGTTCCTGGACTACATTTAATTCCATTGTTCTACTTGTCTAAACCTGCTCCAATACAGTGCACTAATTATTTTATAGCTTTATATATTAGAAATCTTAATACCTGTTGCAGCAAGTTTTCCAATAATCATGTATTTTTTTCTTAAAGGATATCTTGGCTGTTCATTTTTCATTAAAATTTCAAAATCAGCTCCTCAAATTCAACAAGAAAAACAGCCACAACAACAAATCTATAGTGGCCTTAATGGCAATTGCATCAAATCTACAGATCAATTTGGAGACAATTGACATCTTTACAATACTAAGTATCCTAATCCATTATTGCAATATATCTGTGTACATATTTAATGACCTTCAAAAAAGTCATAATTTTATCCATATAGATCCTGCACACTTGTGTTAATTTGTTCCTAAATATTTGACATTTCTGTTGCTATTGTGAATGTTATAGTCTAAAATTACATTTTCTGTTTGTAGTTGATATGGCATTATATATCAATTTGTTGTTGGATATTGATATTATATCTAGATTCTTTGATGAATTTTTGGTAATTTGTATAATTTATGTGTACAATGTTAAAATAAATAGTATTCAGGTTCCAGATGCAAGAAAAAGCTTTCAATATCTTGTGACAAACTAGTATACTGTTGAAAAAAATTCAATGGGCCTTATAAAATGAACTGTCCTCTGGAAGAGTTTGCAGAAGATAAGAATTACTTGTTTGATTACCTGATAAAAGTCACTAGTAAAGCCATCTGGGTCTGAGGTTTTCTTTGTGAAAATTCTTGGATACTCCATTCATTTCATGTTTATAGAACTACTCGTATTGTCTATTTTACTTTGACTCACTTTGGGAAAGTTTTATTTTCCTAGGACTTTGGACATTCTTTTCCATGTTTTCAAATTTATTGGCATAAACTAATTATAATACCATCTATCTGTTTATTGTCTGCAGCACCTATAGTTATGTCCTTTTGCATTCTTTGTATGGATTATTTAGGTCTCCTCTCCCTTGTTCATGATCACCTTTGCCAGGTTTGTCAATTTTATTGATCTTTTGCCTCCAAAACAGCTGACTTTTGGCTTGGTTGATATTTTCTCTCATATATTTGTTTTTAAATCATTAATCTCTGCTCTTATATTCTTTCTTATATACTTTTGTGGTTTATTTTGCTATTTTCTAACTTTTAGAGACACGTGGTTGACATTAATTTTCAGCCTTATTTTCTAAGTACTTAAGGCTATAAATTTCTAATTATTGTGTTAGCCTATATCCTCTTCAATTTCCTAGTTAGTATTATCATTATTAAAAATAGTATTTCCTATTTAGTATTATCATTATTAAAAAATACCCTGTTGAAAAGAAACAGTTTCAAAATGGAGTCACTTATGTTAAACCTCACCAAGATTTAATAACTAATCTAATTGCAGTTTCAGGCTCTCCCAGGAGTGGAATTTTAAGCCAAGAAGTCTAGAATTTCCTGATTAGCCCTAGAAAAGTACTCTGCATGATAAGACACCTGCCTTCACCTAAGGAAAGGTAACCTGGCCTGAAGTAATCCTTTCTTTTCTTTTGCTAATAACCTTGTTCTGCCCCATTTCTGCCTATAAAACCCTTCCATTTTGTACAGCCCTTTGGAGCTCCTTTCTGCTTGCTGGATGGGATGCTACTTGATTCATGAATAGTTGAATAAAGCCAATTAGATCTTTACATTTACTCAGCTGAATTTTATTTCTTAAATACCTCTAATTTCTGTTATGATTTCTTCTTTGAACCATGAATTATATAAAACTGGGTTTCCTAATTCCCCCTCTTATGGAGATTTTCATGGAAACTTTTCTTATTACTTCTTAAACTTAAATGCATTTCAATGGGAGAATACGTCGCATATCATCTCAGTCCTTTTACATTTTTTGAAAGTGTATTTATGGAACATAGTCAATATTTTTAACTTTTCCCTATATAATTTGAAAAGTATATAAATTCTTCAGTTGGGGAGGCTACTAGGTCAAGTATGCTAATTATATTGTGCACATACTAATTTTTTGGTCTGTTTGTTCTATCAATTATTGAGAATTGCCTGCTTAAATCTACCACCACCATGTACAGAGATCGATGTATTTATTTTGGTAGTTCTAAAAATTCATCCTTTATGTCTTTTGAGGCTATGTAACTATATACCCCTATGTTTAAATTTTCCATCTTCCTTGACAATTGAATTTTTTATCTCTGTGAAGTATCTGCTCTATCTCTAACAATTCTTTTAGATACTAAAGTTAATTTTATCTGATGGTAATGAAGCTGCACATGTTTCCTCTCTGTTAGTATTTGTATGGCAAACTATTCATGCTTGGAGGATTATTTTGTTCTTGCTATTGTTGTTCTTAGTCCCCAAGTGATGAGAATTTTTACTACAACTGAATTCAAAATCTCACATATGGCAACAATTTCTAAAGTTGGTTTTGTTTCTTTTTTTTCTCCTGTTCTGCCAAGTTGCAGAGAAACTTTTCTTTTGAGATCTTGGGGATGAAAGTGGGCAGGGACAGGTTTAGCTTCTAGTTCATACTTATCCTGAGGTTATAGTCCTTTGGGGTCTCAGAATTCCTACCCGTCCCCCGCTTTTTATGGTATCTCATGCTCTGACTCCACACAGTTTCTCAGAAGGTCATCAGATCTGAAACTCAAAATAGCCTAGTTCTAACAAAACACCCCCAGGTCAAAAGCAGCTATCACACTTAACCTATTTTTCAAAGTTCTTAGAATTTAAATTTTCCCTTCAACATATTTGCTATCCCCCTCAAAGCTTTATTATCATTCTTTTTTTAACTTAACTGTTAAGCTTGCGTATTATAAGAGCCAAGCATGCAAATCCTTAAGCATGATACCTGACAACATATATCAACTTTGCTGTTTACTAGCAGTGAGATTTGGGCAAATCACTTCCCCTCTTGGAGCCTCAATTTACTGCTCTGTAAAATGTAGATACGTAGTGCTACTGAGATGATTAAATGGGATTGTGGGTTTAAGACATGTAGCACAGCACCTGACACTCAAGATTCAGGAGTTCAAATGTTTAGGTTACATGGTATGGAAAAACCTGACTCAGCTGTCAAAGTAGGGAAGTTTTACTGCACACACACATTGCAAAATAAATTTATTTAGTGGTTCAAGAACATTCTCAGTGATTGGGGTCTTTCTATCGTCTTTCCCTGCTCTTCTGAGGCATGTTGGCTTTCTTCCCTCCATGGTCTCCAGATGGCATTAGCATCTTCAACAATTTTGTCTTCATGGTAAGATCCAGAAGGCCTTAAGAAACAAATCTCTATCTTCTGTCTCCCAGAAACTTTCCTGGCCAACTTTCCTTCTAAGTCAAAATGCCCATTTCCAAATCAATCACTGGCAAATGGTATAGGGCATAATGGTTGTCTTACTTAAACCAGTCATGATTCTGGGGTTGGGACTGATGTTTTTCCACTTGGGCACATGGCTACTATAAAAAGAGTTAATGGCTGAAGAAAATTGGAGTTTTGTTAGAAGAGAAAGGAGGAAATTGGCTGTGAATAGAGATAAAATCTTCTAAAGTTTCTATTACTGTTCTTCATCATCATCATTATTATTCAATATATTAATTTATAAAATGTATACCACAGGGGACAGCCAAAACTAGACCCTGAAATAGACTGTTAGAAATTTTCTTATATGTCTACACTAATTCATTAATCTGGACCCTTTGGGTAGAGTTACAAGATTGATTACTTTTCTAATTAATAAGTCCAGCATCTTGAATCTAATGAACAACAAAATCCCTATCCTGTTCACAAGATGAAAGAGCTTATTTAGTGACTTACTAAAGCCCGGAAACACTGTCCCTAATGATATTTAGGAAGTGAAGTGTTTTACCAGTCTAGTATCTCTGTCAAAAGGAATTTACTTAGACTGACATGATTCATTCAAATTCCATTTTGGCTCCTGATAACCACCTCTTCCTTTTCTCCTATTCACAAACCACTATTTAAATAATTCACTCTGGTTTTTCTTTTTTGGTCAGAAGTTGACATCCAGCACAAACATCTCAAGGTTACAATTATACGTCCTGTTTTCTTCATCTCTTTGAATATTGCTATCACTTTCTTCGGCCTCCTATATCTTCTTCATGATTCCTTACAGATTAAAAATATTATCAATTATAGAGATTATAAGCATCAATATTGGTGGCAGTAATTAGAGTACAGATAACATTTTGGAGTAATTTGCTATGTGCTAGGCTTGTGCTAGGATCTTTAAATATATTAAGTCCCCTAAGCTCCACGGAAACTGTAGATTTGATACCAAGGCGTACAGAAGACAAGTTACTTACTCCAGATAAAAGCATCCTGAATCTGAAGTCCATACTCCAAGCTACTGTGCAATAATGTAATATAGCAGGTAGTCCCTCCAGCTACACCCAAGCCTCAGAGAGAATAATTCAAAATACGGTCATTTTAATCTGAATTTTCGTAACTATCATACCAGGTTTCTACCATATTAAGTTTCATTACTTTTATTGCCTTTTTTACCTGCCTACCACCTCAATCTTACTTGGATTGGTAACCATTCATTTAATACCTTATTAGAAGAATTGCTTCTATTGATGCTACAATTTCATGTTTGAGATTCCCTTAGAGCTCTAAATTATAGCACTGTTTGCTGAACCTACACTAGTATATTAGACCTTACTTCTGGAAAAACAATTCAAGGGCACCAGTCGGTTGAACGTCTGACTCTTGATTTCAGCTTAGGTCACAATCTTGGGGTCCTGGGATTGAGTCCCAAGTCAGGTTCTCCACTGAATGGGAAGTCTGCTTCAGATTCTCTCTCTCCCTTTGCCCCTCCCCACACTCACTCACTCAGTCTCTCTCTCTAAAATAAATAAATGAGTCTTTGAAAAGAAATTCATAAAACCTCCACATCAAGAAATAAATGACAAATGTCCACAAAAGATATCTGAAGACTTTTAAAACTATATTATTAGTAATCAAAATGTTGTAGTAAATAAAGTGAACATTTTCAGCCTTAGTTTTAGAATATGTCTATATGCAAAACACTACATATTTAATTACTTCTCCCTACATTTGCTGGCTGTAAGGGGAAAAATGTTTAATAAAGACAAGTAAAATTTTCTGTTAAATTCACACACATTTAGTAGACTTAGAATAATTTTATAGGGTTACAAATTTTGCTCTAGACAATTAATTGAAACTATCTCATCACTTTTTAAATTTTTTTTTCTAAAATATAAAGCATCTTCCATATATAATGCATTGCATCCCTGTAGTCATTTCTCAGTACAGCTGTGGTTTTCTTCGTAAATTGGGGGCAGTGAGCTATAACGTATGTCCAAATCACCATTTGCATGGCTATAGCTCTGTCTGTAGCTTTTTCTAAATCCAGGACATTTTTATACTCCTACCTGGATGTCAGTACACAGTTGTACTTCCTCCAGACTTTCTCATTTTATGTAACTGCTTCTTGGTTCATCATAATAAAATGTACTATATCAATATCCAAATATAGGAATGTTAGCAAATCCAGAGTGAGTCTCAGTTTCATAGGCAGTAATATAAGATACGTTTAAGAGGGGATGAATAACATACTACACAGAACTCTCAAGTTTTCTATCTTTCCAATTATTCTTTACCTTCCCCCTCTTTTATTGAATGTCCTTAGTTTTCTGCCCCTGACTGTTTAGATGAGATTGTCTGGTTCTTAAAATGGGGTTGGCTATATAGACATCTTTGAAAAATGAGTTAGCTATGCACCATCTCACTTAAAAAAAAAAGTCCGTATGTACACACATACCCACACATACACCCTAAAAGGAACAAATCACCTACATATGTTTATATCACTCATTCACAGTACAAGTACTACTTTCTCACCTGCTACTGAGGAATTTTGATTAGATGACTCCTAGTTTGGCAAGCTATGAAAAGAAAAAAGAAACAACTTCTCATTACATAAAGTTCCTACACTAGGATTGTATGAAGCATTGTAATCACTTTTATCAAGAACATTGAGAAAATTGATGAAGAAAGTATTTACATCTGTGGAAATAATAAGTGATGTCGCTGATAATTAAGTCATAAGATTTTGTTTTCCTTTCCTCACTTCCCGCCCCCCCAATAGAAAGCACAATGGGGACACCTGGGTGGCTCAGCAGTTGAGTATCTGCCTTCAGCTCAGGCTGTAATCCTGGAATTCCAGGATCCAGTCCCACATCGGGCTCCCTGCAAAGACCTGCTTCTCCCTCTGCCTATGTCTCTGCCTCCTTATGTCTCTCATGAATAAATAAATAAACTCTTTAAAAAAAAAAAGAAAAACAATAATGACCCCATCACGGGGGAGTCATTTTGGTCTGAGATGATGGCTTTATTTCTAAGCCAATTTAAAAAAGGAATGAATATTAATTATGGAGAAAATGCTTTTCTCTTTCATGCATCAATCTTAACACTTACTCTATTTGCATTTATTTTGAAATAGACAACTACCACACATTCAGCATGGAAGTCAATGTCGCATAAACAATCCAAGATGTGGCTTACAAGTTTAACCACTCTGATTTCCTTGGTTTGAAGTAGAATCTTTTCCTACAATTTACCTTTTAATTCTATAATGACCTGAATTAAGACAGTTTATGAACAGCTACAGTCTTTTACATACATAGCTACCAAGTTTTTTTCAAATGCCACCTCACTTTTCTTGATAGTAGAATATCTCGCAGGGTTTGATGCATATCCCCATCTCTTGATGGTATATTTGTAGGTAAAAGAGAAGGAACTGGAGTGACTAGAGCCCGACAGTACCATGGGAATCTCAAAAATGAGCATTCAAAAACAAGTTGGATGTAGGAAAAGGAGTTAGAGAGGGAAGGGAATCACAGACAAACTCCTAGAGCTGTGAGTACAATAGTGACCAAAATCTAACCCAGTCCCTGATTTCATGGAGCTTACAGACAACTTGGGTAAAATACATTAGTCAAATAGTCATACAGCAAACATGATTCCTTAAATGTTTGTAACTGGGGAGCTTGCCTGGCCTGAGTCCACTTCCCTGAGGAAGTGATACTTGAGATTTGAAGGATGAATGTTGAGTTCAGTCGGCAAGGGAACCGGAATCTTCCCTATTTTGAAGCAGCAGAAAGAGCTTGTAGCTGTAGGAAACAGCTCATTTGAGCAAATGAAGAAAGTCCATTGTTACTAGAATAGATGAGAGAGAGAGAGAGAGAGTGATGGAGGTAGAGTCTGAGGACAAAAAAGATAGGGTGAGATCACAAAGAGTCTTACAGATGAGGATAAAGATTTTGGTCCTGAACCTGAAAGCAATTATGAAGAGATAAAAGGCTTTATTCAAAGCGATGACATTAACGGATTTATATTTTCATCTTCATTTAGAAGATTGTTCTGGCTGCAGTTTGGAGCTCTATTCTGTTACTTCTTGTCTCTATGCCCTTTTTGGAGCCCAGAATTGTTGCAGAGTATAAAAGCAAATTATTCTTTCATAGTACTGAATACATCAGAGTACATGGTGACTTGTTTCACATCTATATCGAATTTAATTTCCCAATCTCATATCCAAAGCTGTTTAAATTACCATGGGGGTAATGTTGGCCAGGAAAAGGCAAAACTGAAAACCAGAAAATAAATGTAAGCATTTATTTGGGGTTTTAGGGATTAAAATCCAGGAGACAAAGTGTAGACCAAAATCAAAAGTGTGCTCCAAATCACAGGCAATAGGCAAGAGTTTTTGAAGACAAAAACTACATGCTTACACAAATGTTTTGAATTAATTATGACTGGTGCTATTAAGTTTAAGTTGACTAATACATGACTGGTTGTTTAGCTAACAGGACTTTGTTATTTCTACTTCAGTCCAAGGTACAAGGATGTTTTCTATGATGTGGTAGGTTGAGGTTGGCAAAAGTCAAAAGTTCAAATTACATTTGGATGCATGAGCTACATTTCTTTGATGGCCTCCTGACTTCATTCTAAAATTACTCTGCTAGCCATGCTTATAATCCCTTTTGAATCTTTTTTCACAAGACGGTTTGTCTGCATCACATACATCTCAACTGGCAAGGTTCTCTTGTGGTGCTTGCCTCTGAAATTTACCAAATGAAATCTGCATTTTTTTCTAAAAATTAATAAAAATAATGTAAACCCATGTCTTAAAAGTTGGAGTGCTTGATGTGAAATTTGAATGCTGGGAACCCTGGGTGGTGCAGCGGTTTAGCGCCTTCCTTTGGCCCAGGGCACGATCCTGGAGACCAGGGATAGAATCCCAATCGGGCTCCCGGTGCATGGAGCCTGCTTCTCCCTCTGCCTATGTCTCTGCCTCTCTCTCTCTCTGTGTGTGACTATCATAAATAAATAAAAATTAAAAAAAAAAATTAAAAAAAGAACTTTATTGAATGCTTTGTTCCGCAGGAAGAAGCCCTGGTTTTGAATTCTTTCAGCTGTGGGTCTCAGCACTGGGGTGAGGGGGGCCTTAGGGCAAGATTATGTCCCAGCCTCTCCCACTTGCTTTTCTTCTCATTTCCCTAGTGTGAAGTCATCACTCAGCCAGGCTCTAAGCTTTTTTAAAGAAGAACTGTTCCATATGTAACTGTAGACTCAGTGTGTCTGTGGGAGGATGTAAGTCCAGGTTATCCCCGTGTGACATCTTGAACCAGATTCTGTTAAGCTATTAGAAACTTGTTCCTTCACCTAACTGATCCATTTTTTTTCCACCCGTTCCTGGTCCTCCCTGGCTAATGCCAAGCCAATCCTTCTGCCATTTTGGTTCTGTTGGCTTGGAATGTCTCATTCTTAAAATTTTCATGTGGAATAATTCTGGTGTTTTTCTAACACAATTTCAAGATTCTCTGTAATATTCTGCAAGTTTCACATGTGTTTAGCATGGTCAGAAAGTCCGGCCTTTAATTTCTGTATTTGTTCATTTTTTCTCAAAAGATCTTCTTTGGAGCTGCTTCCATTGAAAGCAGTCACCTCCTGAGTCAGCTTCCATTGAGGGAACTGATGCCTTGCTCACCAACAGTGGGATCTAAGTAGCAATCCTGGGCCTGAGGATGAAAGCAGTCTCTTCTACAATTTTCTTCTTTCGTTTTATAAATATTTTTGCCATGTGGCTATCCTGATGACCAGCTCTTGAATGAACCAAGGTTACCTTGGACTGTGATATCCTCTACAAACAGGGTTGATACCAGCCTGCCTCTCCCCTGCTTGCCCTCCTTTCTTCCAGGTGTAAGACATGTGGGGGGGGGGGGGTTGTGGTTGTAAGTGATCATATTTTACGCCCCTAAAAAATTATATGCAGAAGTTCCAGTCAATAATCAGATATGTATAATTTAAAATAGTATTGCTATGACATTTGCACATATCTCTGAGATGTGTCTTAAGGCATGAGAATAAGAAATAACTAAATATTATCCCATGTGCGGTAACACACTTAAGATTTTCTTCTGAGATAAACATGATTGTCTGCTTAAGGCACCAATTCAAAGCCATATATTATACTTTTAATATGAGCATTATCCAGTTTTCAACTCCTCCAAGCTATCTTATTTCATTAATCCATTATCATTTTTTCAGAAATCTTGATAAGGGAAAAGCTAAAATTGTATAATTTATGTGACTAGGAAATTAATCAATAAGCTAAGGAAATATGTCACCAAAACACAGTTAATTCTAGAGAACTTTTTTTTTTTTTTTTTTTTTTTTTTTACTAGTTTTCTTATAAACAGAAGACATTTAAGGTAAATGAAAGTACCAATCCCTGCCTGGATGAATGTTGCCAGTCTATCATATATCTACAACCCCTGATGCCATTTATCATTTATCCCCTCAATTTTTAGAAGTTCTAAAAATGAAAAAATACTTTCTAAGATTAGTAGGATTAATATGTTGAAGGAGCAACGCCATTTTTAAGTGTTGTTTTCTACTGCTCTCATTTGGGAAAACTAGCTCCGTGCTTCCACCCAGTGGGATTATTTCACAAAAAGGATTAAAGAAAGATGAAGAGAAAGAGAAGGAAGGGGAAAGAAAAGAATAACAGGAGGAGGAAGAAGGAGAAGAAAAGCAAAAGCATTTTTTCCTTTCAAATTTCATGACTGGAAAACATGGGTGTATGACTTTACCCTTGAATCCCATACCATTTTTCCAAGGATGTCCACTGTTGAGTTACACTCAAAAGTGTCTCATCTCTGTTTAACAAAATGTGATCTTGCTATGGCATGAAGCACCATAATAAAAATATATAATTAACAATAATAGTCCAATAATGGGTTTGATAGTATTTCATTCTAATTCAGTAATCTAGAAAAACATACATTTGGAGCTCCAACTTAATACTGCTAAGAAATATGTCTACAATGAAGCCCATTTATTTCCTTCATATTTAAGCCCATTATTTCCTTTCCTTTCAGAAGCCTTACTTTAAATGAGTACAGAAGTATTTTACATAGGAAGATACATAAAGAAAACTAATTTGTATCATTTTTCCCATTAGAATCAATTTAAATGAATTTCCAGAATTGGTAAATTTTTAAATACCACTAATTCATTCATTCAACAAATAGTCATAGAGCTTCTACCAGGTGTTGGGAACCGGGGATGTGAAGACGATGAAAAAGAATGTCCTGCCCTCACAGTTTCCTTTCTTGTAAGGAGACAGTATGCACACAAACAAACATAGAATATAATCTCAGAGAGTGATAAACAGTTGAAGAAAATCACAGCATGGGAAGGAAATATAATTTAGCCATGAAAGCTCTGAGAACGTGGTATCTGAACAAAGAAAAAAATGATATAGAGGAATAGAACGATATTGAAGAACATCCAGAATGAGAGAATATAAAGGGAGAGGATTAAAAGGGGGGAAAAGACTCAAACAACATTACAATAGTAAGTTTGCTTTTGTCAAATAATCATATAAGACCCCAGAGTTATAAAACATTTTGAAGGCAGCCATTGGCATATTATAAAACATAGTTGACCCAGTTTAACCAAAGACTTTGAGAACTATCTATATTCCCCTGATAAAAGCAAATAGCAAAAGTTTTATTTCAATTACTTTGAGGTAGTCATGAATTTTCAAAGCCATGTTCCTGCATATGCAAATTAAATTTTTTGTTTCTCTATAACCCATCTTCTTCTCCATTTGGAATCAACATTTTACCAAAGGGAAAAAAATAATAATTCCATTTCAAGTGACTGAAGACACTTCAGATCTTCTTCAGTGACAAATTTAAGACGGCTTACACAACACATGGTAGGAAAGTGGACCTTAGGTGGGAAATCAGAACCTGATTTATTTTCTCATCTATTAAAGTCCAAAATCCTGGTGGGTCTACTGATATGTTCTTTTCACTATCCTGGCAACTGCTGAGGGAGTCAGCCTTCCCAGTGAGTCAACAACCACATAAGCCACAGCTGTTCTCTGCTCTGGAATGCCGTTTTTACCTCAAGATGCTCTAGGTTTTCATCTTCCTGAGCCACAAAAGAAAACAATGGCTGCTTCCCATATGGCAGGAGGGCCTGTGTAGACGAAAGATGCATCTCCAAATCTCCTTCTAGAGACTGGTTTGGGACCCAGCTGTGGGGAGTGTGGTTAGCAGACCACCTCCCACTGCCAGCCACCTCTTGGTCTGCTTCACCAGCAGTGAGCTGTCTTGCCTGAGCTCATGCACATTGCTGAGTGGCTCATGCCAATGATAGAACAAGGTCAGGGCCTATAGGTCAGCCATGTCAGCCAAGCCAGGAAACTGATTGGCGATTCCTGTTCCAAAGTTTCCCTCAAGGCTGGCCAAGGCTGTATCACAGCTAGACTCTCTTGTCCTGTCCTCTTTTCCCCTTCTCTTCCAAGGTATTAAACCCCTAAAAAAACATCTTGTACCCCAAATTCTGCCCCAGCATTTGCTTCTGGAGAACCTCACTTATAAAAGGCTTACCTTAATTTAATGAGCCTACTGCACCCCCTTCTGCCCAGGCATCTGATACGGTGGCACCCATTCTGTTTTCCCACATGGTGGATATCAGAGGGATGTGCCATTCTGTCCCACCCAGGTAACCGGGTAGGAGATGAATCACAAGTCCCTTCTAAGCTCCCATCTCCAAACCCAAGGGGGTTGGGGGTGGGAGGGCTCAAGTTTTTATCTCCCAACTTGGAACTAACCCCAGAATGAAATGTAAAGGGTCCTTCTCAGTAGCCCAAGCCATTCTCCTACATTGCTGTCTTCTCCACCTCTTTTCTCACCTCTGCATTGCAGCTATAAAAACTGATACAGCAAATGTTCCCCCACACATAAAGTCTGATATTTGAATCATGACTTTTCGTCTAACTTTACAAGTAAAAATTCATGTTTTTCTGGGTTCCAGGGAAAACTTACCCTCCTTCCCCCCAAAGATGATGGAAGTATAATGTTTAGCAGCCCGGGCTAAAGAGAAGGGGAAAGGTCACAGAGTAAAAGTAAATTAAATACATAGGTACATACAAACATACATACATACAGAAAACTCATACGTTTCAAATGAGATCTGACCCCCATCTCTTTGGGATAAGCACATGACCTAGACATGATCAATCTAAGCCCTTCCTTGGGTTTTTAATAACTGGAACAGGAGATGGGATAATGAGTTTTTACTATCTACTGGCTAAGTTGCAAGATACTCTGGAAATTGCAAGGTACATCCTGTACAAAGAAAGCTCATCTGCATGCCAAAATATAGAGAAGACCAAGATGATAGATTTAGGAGATCAAACAAAACCATCCTGATGGCTTTCAGGCCCCTGATTCAGTACCTCTGGATCCCGGAACTGTCCTCATTCTTGCTTTCCTGAAGCTGATGTTTTGCTCTGCCTTGGACTCTGAAAACTCTACCAGAATCCTTCCAATATTGTTTTCCATAAGCTGGTATAACTTGGGGTTCATTATATGCAAATAATATGCTTTACAAAACTACACTGGAACACTTAACTGCCTATTGAGGACCTCTGGCCTATGAATTGTAACCACAATTACCCAAGGGTGGTTGTTCCTACTCTATCGACACACGTGTGTGAGCACACGCCACACACACCGAGGCTTCTGGGCCAAGGAATTATCTGAACAGTAACTTCATCAACTTAATATACACATGTATTCCCAATTCAGAACACCATTTTAGCATGTTTATCCTTGGCCAGTTGTAACAGTATCATTTGTATATAAGACCTGAGCAAGATCTGATTGTCCTAGTGTTTGAGTATTATATCTATTTCCTTAAGGAAGTCCAAATTTTCCTGAAAAAAATTAGTATTACAGCAATGAAAACCTTTAGTTATTCCAAAGATCTCTGGTTCTTACTGGCTCTAATGCCCAATCCTTGACATTGCCCATCCCTTTGCATATATCTCCTGAAAAAGATTACATAATTTTAGTGATTCCTGATGGCATAATATATTCTCCAGAGTCTGCATTTCAAATTTCTTTTTTTTTTTTCAAATTTCACTTTAAAAATGTTCTCAGCTGCTTCTAATGGAGATTGATGGACCTAAATGGTCATGGCTGCCTTGGAGGCCCAGGGGAACCCTAACTATTGCCTCATGAAATTCTTAAAGGAGCTCAGCCCAACAGAATGCAACTATTCGCTCCAAGTGGGTAATGAAACCTCAAGAACCACATTTATGTGGGATGCCTTTACTAGGAGGGTGGGGATATATTACAAAATAACAAATGCAACCAATTGCCACAGCTTAAAATAACTCTATAAAATTACATAGTTAAGTGGTGATAAAAATAGTAAATGCTGTACTTTGTGTATCTCAATTCCAAGATCATAAATAAGCCTAGAAATCTAACCTAAAACCTAAATATCTAAGTCAGATAGCTAGGCTCAAAGAAAAAATATCTGGCTGTGCTAGAACTGTTAATCAGTAAAAATAGCCTTAGCCCTATTTTTGAATAAGAAATTCATCATCACTCAGCCTACATTGAACTTCATCTTCCTCACCTGGTAGCAGCACAAACTGGTCTGGTTGACCATCTGATTTACTAATATTCACATTCACTCCTATTTGTATCCCTAAACATATTGCATTATTGGTTTCCTTCTATATGTGCATTTTTGTGTATACCTTTCTTACACAAGGGTCCATGGACCTCTAGTTGGGCCACAGCCTTACCTGGAACCATACTCTCCACAATGTCTCTCTTTACCCTTATTTGCCATCTGGTAATTCAACAGGCTCTAAGTGTGATATCTATGCCCGGAGAAAAGACTACTCTCAAAAACTCCAAGGCATTTCCCACTCTTCATGCCAACATACATGGCACAACCACAGGGGAATGATAAGTGACCCTAATCATCTTTGTGCCAGTCTTGTCATCATAGACTCTCAACAAACTGGATTGTTTAATATGTGGCTTGAAAGTCATCATCATATTCAAAACATTCTCCATTTTCTCTGATAGATCTGAATACAAAGGCTCACTAAGTATATAATTAAGATTACAGGACATGGTCATTTTCTATTTCTGAAAGGTTCTCATAAATAAGCCCAAATTAAGGTTTGCTTATAACATCACAATGCTCATAATTTCTGCCCAGTACTAGGCACATAAATGATGCCTATTAAAAATGGTAATTATAACCATAGCAATTTTAATTTGAAATGCTCTGTAAATATTTACTAACTGCTTACAATATGACATCATGCTAGGATATAGACAATCAATAGTGAGGAAATAATTTGGGTGCCTACTATCATGGAATTTAGACACTGGCAAGAATGATCAATAAATTAGTAAGAATAAATAAACATGATTTTTCTGACATAATAAAGAGAATAGAAAGTACAGGATGCTATAGGAGTGTGTAATGGGAATGCACATTGGAGTAGGGTGGGGTGGGAAAGTACCCTGCAAAAAGTGATGCTTAAACTGAATCCTAAAAATTGGACAATCATCAAAGGAGTTGGCGTAATGCTCAGGTGGGAGTCATCTTGAGGATCCTCTCTCCCTTTGCCACTACCCTCACTTGCTCTCTCTCTCTCTTTCTGTAAAATGAATAAATAAATTTAAAAAAAAGAAAGTCTGAGAAATTGTCACAGTCAAGAAGATCCTATGAAGACATGACAAATGTGATGTGGAAGAGAAAAAAAAAGACCTTAGGTAAAAACAGGAAATCTGAATAAAGAATGCATTTTAGCCAATAAAAAAAAAAAAAAAATGAGTTGGCGTAAAGGGGAGAGATGAGAAAAAATTTGAACTCCAAGCAGAGGAATCAGAATAATAAAAAGGCTGGAGGGGAAAAACAAAATGACAAACATGAAGAAATTAAAGAAGTTCATTCTAGTTGCACAAAAAGCCACATGAGAAGAAGAGAACTGGATTGGGGTGTCTGGGTGGCTCAGTTGGTTAGCATCTGCCTTTGGCTCAGGTAATGATCTCGGGGTCCTGGGATTGAGTCCCACATTGGATTCCCTGCTAAGCAGAGAGCCTACTTCTCTCCTGTCCCTCCACTTGTTTGTTCTCTCTCCCTCTCTCAAATAAATAAATAATATCTTTAAAAAAAAGAGATGGAGAGAACTGGATGGACAAGTAAGGGGCGGACAATAAGAATTTGTGAAAGACCTGCTCAGAGAATTAGAATTTATCCCAAGAGCAATGGAAAATCACTAATGGGTTTTTATGCAAAAGTACAATAAGATTTGTGATTTAGAAGGAAAATAAGAACACAGGACATTCCTCATCACTGCCGTAACAAACTCTACTGCTTTTTAAATTCACATTCTATTGCCCATGAATGTAGATCCATTTCTTGCAATATGGTGAACTAGAAATTGTAAAAGCCTTCAAACTACAAAACTCCTAAGTACACATTAGGTAAATATAAGAATTTTTTTTTAATACACCATGGGTTTAGAAGTAACAACATTCCAAGGAAATTTGGGGGGAAGAAAAAGTGAAGACTAATTCAAAAGTGAAGAGCGAGCCAAAATCCAGAACTGGAAACACCAAGTCACTGGTATACATGGGTGGAGTGTAATAATGCTGCTTTTACCAAGAGCCTTATCGATTTCCTGCTTTGAGCCCTCGCCCCTCCTCCATTAAAGGAGAATCCTCAAAGGGGGCATCCCCTCATGAAATGATAAGCAATAAATATGCACCCAGCTCCTACCAGAGAAAAATGTAAAGATAGGATATTGTTGTGCTCTGGCTCTACAACAGAGAGGAAAACAAATCTTTGCCAATAATTTATAACCACAGGCCTGACCTCAGTCAAAATTGGTGTTTTGATTGCCACTGGTTCCTGGGTCTAAATCTCCAAAGTTTAAAAATTAATATAAAATGTTGCCTGGAGGCTGGATAATCTTTAAGATTCTTGGTAGAACTAAATATAAAATTATTCCTAAAGGATACACCTTAAATTCCATTAGCAGAAGATTGCCTACTGAGGATAAACAATCCAAAATTAGAAAGCACAGAAGGAAACCACCACTGAAGGCAAAAATCAGCAGATACTATAAACAGCAGGTAAGACATCTACGACTTCAGACAACATAACAATCTCATATAAAATACTAAATATATTTAAATGCTTAAATATGCAAATAAGGGATTAGAAACCCTGAACTAAAAAAAATAAAATAAAATCAGAAAAATCCAGGCAAATTTGGAAAATAATTAAATATAATTCCTAGAAACTACTAATGTAACAGAGAGTAAAAATAGAAAATTAAATGAAGCTAAAAACATGATTAGTAAATTGCTAGTGCTGAGAAAATTACCAAGAAAGCAATAATCATAAACAAGAACAATGATTAATAGAGGGGACATAAAAATCAAGGTGAAACAAAAAATATTTTATCATAATGACATGGAAACATGCTGGGCATTATTAAAGAGAAAAACATTCTAGGTAAGTTATATTGTTTGGGAAGAAAGCAGAAATTCTGATTTGTTTAAACTTTGTTAAATATATATGCTAAAATTTTAAGGTTAACACTTACAGGAAAATATACAATCTTCCTTAAGTGGGAACACGTAATTTCCAAATCAATAGAGGGATTAAAAACAAAATAAATTTTAGCAACCTAATAGAATACATAAGAAGGAAAATGTGAGCATAGAAAAATACAGCACAGGGCAGCCCCGGGTGGCTCAGTGGTTTAGTGCCACCTTCAGCCCAGGGCCTGATCCTAGAGACCCCAGATCGAGTCCACGTCGGGCTCCCTGCATGGAGCCTGCTTCTCCCTCTGCCTATGTCTCTGCCTTTCTCTGTTTCTGTCATGAGTAAATAAATAAAATCTTAAAAAAAAAAAGAAAAAGAAAAATATAGCACAAAATCAAATGAGAGAAATAAAAATTAACAATAATTACAATAAACATAAATGTAATCTTTAAATACCTAAAACATATGGACCCCAAACAATTGCAGGCAAATGGATAGAAAAAAGACTGCAAATACTATCAAATGCTAATAGCAAATGTTGATCAAAAGAAAGCTGGCATTAGACAAAGTAGGATTTATGGACCAAAATATATATATAAGTACTGTTATGCAAAATGAGTGAACGAATGATAAAAGGTAAGATTCATCAGGAAGACCTTAGAATTATGAACTAAACATGTATGTTCCTAACGACATAACTAGATCATTCTGTCACAACAAATTTAAAAACTAGGTGCTACTATTATGCACATTCTACAAACGGAGAAACTTGGACACAAAGAGGTAAGTAATTTGCCCAGAATCACACAGGATAAAGCTGAGATACACTCATTTATACCATAGTCACTCAAGATTTAAAAGGTCATAAAAGTATAATTGAAATAAAGAGCTGAAAACAGCTGCTCTTTGTTTTGTTCATTGCATCCAGGGCACCTCAGAGTATATACTGTATAGAATACATGTATAAATCTCTTATCCAGTACCTGAAAAGTAGTAGATAATCAATAAATGCTAGTTCCTTCCACTTCAGAATGGGGTGGTAGGAATGAATATAGGAGTCAGGCAAGCAGGTTTGAATACCTGCTTCTGCTACTTCTTGGTTATGTGACCAAAGTCAATTTTCTTAATTCTTCTGAGACGTGATCATCCCATCAGTTACCAGTCCTACGGTAATACTCACCTTATTGCTGTGTGCATTGAGAACGGTGCATGAATACTGACACATAGAGGTGCTCAACATCATTTATGCTTTCCTTCCATTAGACGACTGCTTGTATATGGTCTTGATCCTAGTGTTTTATATTTGGCAGGGTTCTCCAGAGAAACAGAACCAGTAGCGGTTGAGAAGGGCCACCATCTGCCCTATGTATGCTGGAGATGCAAGAAGGCCAGCGTCGCGGTGTAAAGGCTGAGATCCAGAGAGCAGATGATGGATCCCAGTTCTGAGGCTGAGAATTAGGAGCATCAAGGACAGAAGACTGGTGTTCCAGCTCAGCAGTCAGACAGAGAAAGACTGAATTCATCCTTCCTTTGTCTTCTTACTCAATTCAGGCCTTCAGTAGGTTGGATGATACTCACTCACCTTGGGAAGGGTCATCTGCTGTGTTCAGTTCGCCAGTTCAAACACTAATCTCTCCTTGAAACACCCTCATAGGCATCCTCAGAAATAACATTTAAACAGCTGTCTGGCTATTCTGTGGCCCAGTCACGTTGACACATAAAATTAACTATCATGAGTTTATTACAGACATCAGATCCATATAAACAAAAGTATTGTTCTTAAATTTTTTTAAAGTACAAATTGTAGGGATGCCTGGGTGGCTCAGTGGTTGAGCGCCTGCCTTCAGCCCAGGGCGTGATCCTGGAGTCACGGGATCGAGTCCCATGTCGGGCTCCCTGCATGGAGCCTGCTTCTCCCTCTGCCTGTGTCTCTGCCTCTCTGTCTCTCTCTGTGTCTCTCATGAATAAATAAATAAAATATATATTTTTTTAAAGTACAGTATCAAAAATACTCCCTTGTGTGCTGCAGTCAGAACTAGGGAGTTGTCTCTGTGTGTATATATTTTAACTGGGTATCTTAGGCAGACAGTGAATGTAAAAGTCGGGCTATCCACACTACACAGTCTACAAAAGCTATCTTCTTGAACAAGAAGGAAAAAATTGTGCATTGTTTTTCAATCTGGATTCCTCCAGTTTGGACCTTCCATAGTAAAACCACAAATTTTATTCTGAAAGAATAGACTGCCCTTGTAATGAAAGAGTAGAGGTCCTCAGGCACTGAGCCTTTTGACTTCTGTACCTTTAGTCATATACCCAAAGCCTAAACCCAAATCCAGGACAGATTATAAACACCCAGGAACAACATAATTTAATCTATTTTATAAAATTTCTGTGCACTAGTGTCCGTGTCTAATACATCTTTACCTTCAGCACCCTGCCATCGTATGTAGTAGGATCGTTGCTTCAATATATTAGTGAATGAATCTAAAACAGAGGCTAAAAATAGACCTCTACGCTCACACCATTTGAAATTCAAATCACTAATATAACATTATATATTAACTATACTTTAAATAAATGAGTGAATGAATAAAATGTAAATGAATAAAAACTCATGTTTCAATATGAAACAAAAATCTTCGAACCCCTCATGTCAGTTGATTAAGCAACCTGTGTTAACATTTCTCTTGGATGTAGATAATTCTATTTTTCCTGGACTGATCACAGATTCCAATTTTCCCTCTTTAAATATATTTCCACCAACGTATAAGTGAATGTTATTTACTTATGGAACACCTAGCTCAACGGTACTTGAAAAACTCTCTCCTAGCACCCAATAACAAGTCATTTTGCTGTTCACAACTTGCATAGGTTGCTATGCAACCATAATGAGAGAAAGGGAAATTTCAAGGCACAGAATATAGGCACATGAATTAAGGTGTTAGAACAAAATTAGTCGAATGTGTATATGTATGTGTAGGCAAATACTGTATAAATTATCAGACAATAATGAGCTGAAAGGATAAAGCAGTTTTTCTGTGAGAGGGGGGAAAAAGGGAGCCAGAAGAAGCAGATTTTCTAGTTAGAAGCTTGCAAAGTTCTTTCAGTTAATTAGGCCTATCATTTAATTTGATCACTCAAACTGCAGCATAGGCATAAGGCGCAAAGAAGAGAACAGTGGGTGGACAGTTAGCAACTAAATTGGGCAGGCAGCACAAACCAGCATAACTCTCTTTTTTTCTTCTTCTATTCTGGGTAGGAAGACGATAAGAATATATAGAAGGAGAGCTCTGTACTAAATCATGTGTGACAGTCATTGTAACAAGATGGAATACATGGTATTCAGAAACTCACACTTTTGTAGGAATGCAAGCAAAAAATAAAAGGAACACTAGAAATACATGTAAACACAGCCTATGTGATCTATAAAGGCAAAAGCACAAAACAGAGGTGTTCAAATAGAACCTTTTCTCTCCTACTGATATCGTCTCAACTCCCAGTGGTGTTTCACCTGAAAAACCCCAAAGCTTTATGTGCTTAAAAAGATGTTTTTAAGGCTTTCACTCTTGGGAAATAGTAGCATGAATGAGATTGTTTCTCTAAAATCTGCTTGGACAGTTGCACTGCCTTTATTAATACCCTTCAGCTAAAGACCACCAGAGACAGGCCTGTGGTTGAGTCAGTTAGGTTCATTACTCACGGAAGCCAAAGAAAGGGAGGATGCGTGGGAACTGGGGGGCCATCTTAGTAACAGGGTGCTACAAAGAATCTCCTAAGGGATTTGGGCTTTGGTTGGGTGCTCTTGAGGACAGTCTAAGAAAGCAAGGGTTTACTCTAGATGCTATAAGAAAGCAGGGACAATTCTGGGGTTGGGTATCTCAGGAAGTCTTGTCAATGTAGATGCTAGGCCTGCGCGAGGCTAAAGCTGTCCTTGATGGTGAAGTAGCAGTTTCTCAGGCCAGCCAGGAGAGGGAGACGTGACCTTGTTTCCCCCTGTGCTTAAAATGTTAGGATATGGCCCTGTTTTGTCTCACTCTGTCTTGGTCTCATCACGGCCTTGTCTTGTGTTGGTGTTTGATGAGATTGTTTATGCCCAACAGGACAACCACTAGGGGTAAGTACCAGGCCAGTTTCAAATAACCGTGAAGCCTAGGGCTCTATCAGACAGTTCCCCATGGTGAGAAGCTGCTTTTTTCTTCCTCATGTCTGCTTATTTGGAGAATAATAAACCTTTCTTTCAGGGCGTGATCCTGGGGACCCAGGATCAAGTCCCACATTGGGCTCCCCGCATGGAGCCTGCTTCTTCCTCTGCCTGTGTCTCTGCCTCTGTCTCTGTGTCTCTCATGAATAAATAAATAAAATCTTTAAAAAAAAATGTACACAACAAACGAGGCTTGAGATCCTCCATACCATGCTGAATTTACTACTGAAGTCCAAAGGCTTACTGCCACATACTGTATGATCTTTCGTTCCCATTGTCATGGACCTGTTTTCTCTGGAAATCAACAGTCTTATGTCAGTTCAGTAGCTAGGCTGCCCATAAATATAAATGACAAATACACCTGTACTGATGAAATTACTACAACCGTTGACATTTATGGAGTCCTTCTTATTTGCCAGAGAGCTTTATATCATCTTGTCAGTTATTCCGCACATACAGGAGATTGTAGATGACCTAAAGAGATCAGATGGCTTTCTGAAAAGCATAGACTAGTAGAGCCAAAACATGAAGTCATCTTCTAAACTGAGGATCGAGTACTAAATTGTTCACCCTTAAATTGGTACAAACTAACATTTAACAGCCCAGTGTCTGAGAGAGCAGCTCTGAGACCAGGTCACCTCCATTTATGCCCTACTCTGCCATTTACTGCCTTTGTGACTTTGAGAAAGTCATTTTACCTCTCTGTAACGTCGTTTTCACATCTAGAAAGTAGTGTAGCTAGCTCACAGGTTTGTTGCACAAACAACCCAGTAAATAAAAAGGGGCTAGAACACTGCAGATCCCTCATTACCACTTATTAATGGGCTGAATTGGGCATCTTTCTCAAATTCCAATGCTGAAGCCTTTAACTCCCAATCCCTCAGAATATGACTGTACTAAAGACAGGACCACTAAAGAGTTAGGTAAATTAAGTTAAAATGGAGCTCTTTATTTCTCTCTTAGCTGATACTCTGAAGTGAACAGCCTAGGTCAAAAGGTTGCCCTGCTCCATGTAGTTATTCAAAAATCTGGTCCAATCTGAATGGGGTCCTTATACGAGAGGGAAATATGGACATACAGAGAAACACCAGGAATGCATATGCTCAGAGAAAAGATCATGTGAGGACACAGCAAGAAGGTGGCCATCTACAAGCCAATGAGAGAGTCCTCAGGAGAAACTAGACCGGCTGACACCCTAATATTGGACTTCCATCCACTAGGATTTGAGAAAATAGTTTTCTGTTGTTTAAACCACTCACTCTGTGATATTTTGTTATGTCAGCCCTAGCAAACTAATGCCAATACATTATAGACAGCAGATTGCAGCTGCCATTTCTTAAAATCTGTACATAAAGATATTGATGAGAACATGAAATAAGTCTTTCATTTTTTGGGGATCCCTGGGTGGCTCAGGGGTTTGGCGCCTGCCTTTGGCCCAGGGCGTGATCCTGGAGTTCCGGGATCGAGTCCCGCATTGGGCTTCCTGCATGGAGCCTGCTTCTCCTTCTGCCTGTGTCTCTGCCTTTCTCTATGTGTCTCTCATGAATAAATAAATAAAATCTTAAAAAAAAAAAAAGTCTTTCACTTTTTAAAATAGATGACATCTCTTAGATTTTTTAACTGTTGTTTTTTTTAAAGCTTCTCATACAGATCTTTCTTTCTGTCCTCACTGTACCATCTTATATACCACTGTATATAAAAGTATACACTTATTACTTCATTACTTCTAATTAGTATGTGATAAAATCCACATAGACAGAATATAGGGAGATCAGTCAAAAAAGGACCAGGAAGATGATAAGGCCATAAATAAATCTGTAACTAAGCTGGAAATGAGAGACAAGCCATGACCAGTCACCAGGAAAAGATTCCTTGTGTTTTGCTTTTTTTTGGAAATGAGCAAGACCTAGCAAAGAGATTCTCGTTAGTGTCAAGAGAGCCTGTGCTAGAACACAAGCTCTGACTACACACAGCCACATACCTTAAGACTCCCAGGAAAGACCAAGACTCTTATGTCCACTCTGGACAGAGAAGTTTACTCCATACAGATCACTGGGAATGCACAACCAGTTCTGACAACAAAAGTGTTCTTTCAATATTGGGATGTCTGAGAACAGGTACTTCCAAGGAAGCCTCTCAACCATCCAATGTCAATGCTAGGTCACCTAAACCAAGGCCAGCTTCCCCACATGCCTGCAAATCTCTCTTTATCCCTCACTTTTCTTTCCTATTCTATGTCCCTTCTTCCCTCAAGCTGTGGACACTGCTTCTATTTCCATTGTACATCCTGGCATCTCACTCCATTATTATTTAGAAAACAAAAATGAACTTGGGGCCAGAGTGGCCAACTTTGAGAACTGGGTCCTCTATCAAGCAACTGTGTGTAATGGCCTAAGCTAGTTATCCCTCTATCTCTCAGCTTATCCCTCTGTAAAATGAGGAAGTGTTGGCCAGGAAACAAATTAAAAAGAGAAATATATTGTAATGGAAAAATATAAAAATAATAAATACTGTAAAGAAAACATACATTCGATATATTGTAAATAAAAATATATGATATATAGTATAAAATATAGATTTAGAATGAAACTAGACCTCTCTCTTGCAACATACACAAAGATAAACTCAAAATGGATGAAAGATCTAAATGTGAGACAAGATTCCATCAAAATCCTAGAGGAGAACACAGGCAACACCCTTTTTGAACTCGGCTACAGTAACTTCTTGCAAGATACATCCATGAAGGCAAGAGAAACAAAAGCAAAAACGAGCTATTGGGACTTCATCAAGATAAGAAGCTTTTGCACAGCAAAGGATACAGTCAACAAAACTCAAAGACAACCTACAGAATGGGAGAAGATATTTGCAAATGACGTATCAGATAAAGGGCTAGTTTCCAAGATCTATATAGAACTTCTTAAACTCAACACCAAAGAAACAAACAATTCAATCATGAAATGGGCAAAAGACATGAAGAGAAATCTCACAGAGGAAGACATGGACATGGCCAACATGCACATGAGAAAATGCTCTGCATCACTTGCCATCAGGGAAATACAAATCAAAACCACAATGAGATACCACCTCACACCAGTGAGAATGGGGAAAATTAACAAGGCAGGAAACCACAAATGTTGGAGAGGATGCGGAGAAAAGGGAACCCTCTTACACTGTTGGTGGGAATGGGAACTGGTGCAGCCACTCTGGAAAACTGTGTGGAGGTTCCTCAAAGAGTTAAAAATAGACCTGCCCTACGACCCAGCAATTGCACTGCTGGGGATTTACCCCAAAGATGCAGATGCCATGAAACGCCAGGACACCTGCACCCCGATGTTTCTAGCAGCAATGGCCACAATAGCCAAACTGTGGAAGGAGCCTCAGCGTCCATCGAAAGATGATGGATAAAGAAGCTGTGGTTTATGTATACAATGGAATATTACTCAGCCATTAGAAACGACAAATACCCACCATTTGCTTCAACGTGGATGGACCTGGAGGGTATTACGCTGAGTGAAATAAGTCAATCAGAGAAGGACAAACATTGTATGGTCTCATTTATTTGGGGAATATAAATAATAGTGAAAGGGAATAGAAGGGAAGGGAGAAGAAATGGGTAGGAAATATCAGAAAGACAGAACATGAAGACTCCTAACTCTGGGGAACGAACTAGGGGTGGTGGAAGGGGAGGGGTGAATGGGTGACAGGCACTGAGGGGGGCACTTGACGGGATGAGCACTGGGTGTTATTCTGTATGTTGGCAAATTGAACACCAATAAAAAATAAAGTATTAAAAAAAAGAAAACTATACATTGTATATGTTGCATTTAAAAAAGCATCAAGAGAAAAAAATAAATAAAAAAGCATCAAGCCAATAATTTTATTTTATATTTTCATCAGAAACTATTTAAATCATCAGAGATAGAAAAAATAGGGGTGCTTGGGTGGCTCAGTTGGTTAAGCATCTGCCTTCAGCTCAAGTCATGATCCCAGGGTCTTGGGATCAAGTCCCACCTTGGACTCCTTGCTCAGCGGGGAACCTCCTTCTCCCTCTACCCATCTGCCCCTGCTTATGCTTGCTCTCTCTCTCTCAAATGAATAAATGAAATATTACCAAAAAAAAAAAAGAAAAAGAAAACAGAGCACACAGACCATGGAATGCATTGGATTCTTTAAATCACATAAGTAAGGGTAACAAAGAACTAGATTGGTAAGGAAACCCATCAAGTTGAGTCAAATATCTCTTACAAAATTGCAATGTACATATGGCTGGCAAGACACCAACCCACCCTACTTATGGTAATAGCAGTAGAATAAGAGAAAGCACAAGTAAATAGAGCAAGCATTAGCTAGAGGTAAAGCCACATACTAACGTATGAAAGAACTGGGGAGGAGTGTGAGATTGTTGCACGAGACTGATGGCATTATGGGGAAGAATGTGTGTAAATGAGCTAACTTGAACTCATGAGTTTCTGAAAACATCTGGATTTATTCCTTCTCTCACTGAATCCAGTCAAATCACTATGTATTATTTAGCCCACGCTGCTGTAATAAAGAGAATCAACAATAATTGAGTAGCCTACAGAAGACAAAAAAAAATGTATCTCTTATCTGATACCCTGAAGTGAGCAGTCTAGGTCAAAAGCTTGCCCTGCTCCCCGCAGTCACTCAAAAATCCAGGTTCCTTCCTTCCTGTTCCTCCACTGTCCCACAGGGCCTTATGTTTAAGGCAGGTCAAAGTCAGGTCACTGCCATTTGAATCAAAGTCAGGTCACTGCCATGTGAAGGCTGCGTCTGGCTAACGAGCAGAAGACGGTCCAGTGGCACACACCCAGACCAACTGCGGGGGTGCCATCCAGCACTGCTAGTCATAGTATTTTCAGAGAAAGTTTAGTCACATGACCACCCCTAATTTGGAAACAGACTTAGCTGAGGGATGGGGGGATAGGGGTTATGGGATGAGAGGGGCATTTAGAGATGGAGAACGGAGTTGGCCTCAATACCAAGATGACAAAACGATGCAAAAATAACTAAAAGGAAACAAAAATTGGAATTAAAGATGTGATCTCTGTAACTGTGATTTTTAACAAATTCCATCAGTACTTGCTTTCTCACTGAGTAAAAGAGGGCATAATATAAAAATGTCCACTAATAGCTACCTCATACAAAAATCCCCAGAATTCCCTAAGAATGATAGAGAGCAATTTCATTTCTTTAGGGGAAAATGTATAATAAAGTGTAAATCGTCACCACATGTTGTCTGGGATATGTAATTGAAACAAATTTTGTGGTTATCTTTTCTAACCATGTAAAATGTGATTTTAAAATCTGTTTTTTACACAGTTCCAAAGCACTTAAATCATGTTATTATTTTACATATGGTAATAGCAGGAATTCAAAACAAAACTTCTCATTTGATAAATTCAGCTCAAGATTATATATTTTTGTGGTTACCTAGGTAATAGTTACCATAGCTCTGGAATGCATAATCAGTTTAACATTATATTCATAATTGGTACTACATAATAGAGTCACTATTTTACAGTCATAAGTAAATATCTTTGTATTATTTATCTATCAATACAAACACACTTTTTTATTCCTTCCCTGACAATATTTCAAGTGCCAATTTAAAATCTATTCTTCCTTGGGATGCCTGGGTGGCTCAGCAGTTGGGCATCTGCCTTCAGCTCAGGTCATGATCCCAGGGTCCTGGGATCCAGTCCCGCCTTGGGCTCCCTGCATGGAGCCTGCTTCTCCCTCTGCCTGTGTCTCTGCCCGCCCCATGAATAAATAAATAAAATTTTTAATAAAATAAAATAAAATCTATTCTTCCTTGCATATTCCCCTCAAGATTAAGAATTGTATAAAATTTCATAATTGTGTATATGCATTTATATTGGTCTTAAAAATTCAGTATATGACTGAATTTCTATAAAAAAGAAATGTCACAGGATGCCTAGGTGGCTCAGTCATTTGAATGTCTGCCTTTGGCTCATGTCATGATCTCAGGGTCCTGGGATTGAGCCCCACATGGGGCTCCCTGCTTCTCCCTCTCACTCTCCCTTTATGATCTCTCTCTCTCTCTCTCTCTCTCAAATAAATAAAATCTTTAAAAAAAAAAGAGAAAGAAAGAAATGTCAAGACATTTATATATATAAATGACATTTATATATAATACATTTATATACAAATTTTATATATTCTTGAAGAATATATAAAATATTCTTCAGAATATATACAGAATATATACAGAACATATAAGTCCCCCAAAAGATTTTTAATATGACATTCATTTCTACTAATTAGGTCAACTATCATAATTATTCAATCACTCTCTATGTAGGAAAACCAAAAAAAAATGACCTTAATTTAAATGCATAATTCTAGGTCTCTAATTATTGAGTTGTAATTCATCCTGAAGTACTTAAAAGTTTTGGTTGGGGTGGGCATAAATGATTGCCTCTTTTAAGCCATTTGATCATTTTAAATCGAAAAGTAGCATTAGAGCCTAATGCCAGACTTGCAAATTCCATGTCTGAAACTAGCTATATGATTTTGAGCAAATTACCTGAAGCTCAGAGCCTCCGTTTTCTCATCTATAAAGGACTTTTAGAGGATCCTTCTCAGTATTAAAGGAGGTATGTGGAAACAATCTAATAATAATAGTATGTATGAGCCCACAGCAATTACTGTAACTTAACTACCAAGGTAGTTGGTAACTACCAACTTAACTACTTAATTTTTCCTCTACTGGTTTAATTACAGATGCAGAAATGTAAATTGGGTACTGCTCCAAACAAAAAAAAATTCATATCATTTATATCGATATATTTAGCCCCTGGCGTTGTGAAAATTAATAAAGTGAAACTTCATTAAAATGGAGTTGAGAAGTTGGACAGGGGGAGCTCTCACACCTTAGCACTTTTCCTCAACTGCAAATTCAACAGGAAGAGACAGACCTGGCATGTGGGTACTATTTGACCATCCCAACGGGAGGTAGAAAGGCTAACCCCCACCCCTACCAGGAAATAGCCCAGCCACTAAGAGATAGTCACAACTCAGCCAGTGAGAGGCCACTGTACAATCAGCTCCCAGTTTACTCCAGTGGACTTTTGTCTAGGACAGTCTTTCCAACTTGCACTTCCTTCTATGAAAGAGTGTTCCTCTCCTTTGTTCAGTGGACCTGCCTATGCTCTTTGCCATATCTTGCTTGTCCCTAGTTGCAATTCTGTGCCATTCAAATAAACCCATTTTTGGTTGGTAAAATAACTGGCAATTCTTTTGTTCAGGTCAACAGCATCCAAGGTAGAAACTTTTGCATTAGCAAAATTCATCCAACTCTTTATTTTACCAAAGCATAGTGTTTTGAAAGGGTTTAGTAACTATCCATATTCTAAAACTATAACAATAGAACTTGACTGGCATGGTGAACACCCTCAACTATATTCCAGATCTCTCACCTGTAAGAGAAGAGAGGAAAAAATGCAGTCCAAGGAATATGATGCATTGTGCCTTTTAGAAAATCATCTCTTCTACGGATAAAATGTAAACACACACACACACACCCCTTTGCATGACTTCTTTTTTCTCAAGCTTCAAAGCCCTTTCCTTAACCTTGCTTTCAAACAAGTCTTTTCACTATTTCACTGTGAAACTGCTTCTATCAGAGTCAACACTGATTTCCCCTTAACCATTTCCAAAAGTCAGCATCCAGTCGTCCTCTTACTTGGCTCCTCAGCCACATTTGACATAGTTGATCATCGCCACCCTCTCTCCCTCATTTTCCCCAAATACGTCTTTCCAAGATACTGCATCTCCTGCTGTTCTTCATACTAGTCTGTTCCTTCTCTGTCTCCTTTCCTACCTAATTGTCTTCATCTCTCTTTTTTAATTGTGGAGTGCCTTGGGGCTTAATCAGGGGTGCACATCTCTACGTACACTCGCTGCAGCAGGTGATCTCTTCCAAACTCACTGCTGTAAATTTCACCCAAAGTCTAATGCCCAAATTTTATCTCCACTATACGTCTCCTCTGAGCTTCATGTTGCTCTTCTTAAACTAACTGTTTACATATCAACTAGGAATCGAATACGTAGTTTAATTTATCCCAAACAACTATCTCCCCACTAGGATCATGAACCTGTTCTTCCCCTGTCCTTCCCTGCCATTCACACATTTCCTCAAGCCTACAAATCATCCTTGACTTCTCTGTTTCTCATCTCCCACATTCAACTCACTACAAAGCCATAGTTTGAACATATACCTGAATCCTACCTCTTCTCACCATACCACCACTAATACCCTAGTGCTAATCACAATTTTCCAATGTGACTTTTATAAAAATGTAAATCAGGTCATGGTACTTTCCTCTTCAAAGCCTTCCATGATACTCAGAATATCTGTTAACCATGGTCTTATGTTCCTATTATGCTCACAATCTACCCTCCCAATCTCATCCCCTACCTCTTTCTGTGAACTCTCTTCACTTCAGCCACACTGGCTTGTCTGTCAGGACTTTGTCACTTGGTATCCCACCTCCTGAAATATTCTTATTCTAGATCATCTAATAGATTGAGGCTAACTTCCAAGTCTCCACTCAACTATAATCTTATCAATGGCCTTCCTCACTGTCCTATGTAAAATAAACTTCCCACATCACTTTCTATTCTCACCTATTTTTATCTATAAAAATTGTGGATAAAGAGATACTCTTTTCAGAAATCCCTTCTGTTTCCCAAAAGTGAGGACTGGGGTTAACTAACGCCCCCCCTGATATTAACTCTATCAGGACCTGCCTCATCTTCAAGTACAGGTGACATTCTACCCCAGAGGACTTCAGCCAGTGGCTGAGCAATGGTCAGTACAAGGGCACGGACATTTCTAATGAGAATTCCTTGCTCTGGATTGCCTCACTGGACTGTTAGAGACACTGTCAGGTGTAGCATTATAGTTGACCTCTGTCCAGTCCCTCTTCTTCCTTTTTCCCTTCACTGGTCTTAGTCCCCAGCAAACATTTTCACTCCTACACCTATATCACTGCCTACTTTCTGAAGGACCTAAGAGACACAGCAAAATATATCGCATATTCGTTTGTTGTATCTCTCCCTCATTAGAATGTAAATTCCATTAAGGCAGTGAGTTTGTCTTTCCTACTGTTGTACTCCCAATACCCAAAAAAGAATCTAGGATAAAGTAGGTACTTGACAACTATTTATGACCCAAGAATAAATGAATTACCTGATGCATAAAAAACTTTATAGCACCATTAATAAAATATAACTAAAAGAGTAAAATACCAACCCACAATTTCGCCATCCTAATAAATCAAGGCTTTAAATTGTGTTTCTTTTTCTTTAGCTATACCCGTACAAAATTATTTAGTTATAGTTTCAGTCACAGCCTCACAAATATAATTTTTGTTTCATTGGTCAATTTTAGTTTAACATAAATTGTTTCTAGGTTACCATAGAGTGTTCAGATTGTGCATTTCTATTGGTGTTTTTGCTTTATTAGATATATTATAAATTTACTAAATTGTTAAGATTTTTTTAATCAAATTTTTCAGTTTTAGAAGTAACAGCACAGCAAATTTCCCTTAAATGTCTGATTTGTTTTTAGCAGGGAACAGAGCTAGATTAGGTGTCATTTCAGGAATATTAGGTTGGAAATAGGGAATATATATGTATATTTTATTCTATGAACCCAGTTTGTTGCACTTTGCCAAAAACAATGAGAAAGATAATAGAAAATACTTTTTTTTTATTTGAGACAGATTTGGTAGAAAGGATACGAATTATTTTTTTTTAATTAATTTTTATTGGTGTTCAATTTACCAACATACAGAAAAACACCCAGTGCTCATCCCGTCAAGTGTCCACCTCAGTGCCCGTCACCCATTCCCCTCCAACACCCGCCCTCCTCCCCCCTTCCACCACCCCTAGTTCGTTTCCCCGAGTTTAGAGTCTTTATGTTCTGTCTCCCTTCCTGATATTTCCCAACATTTCTTCTCCCTTCCTTTATATTCCCTTTCACTATTATTTATATTCCCCAAATGAATGAGAACATACACTGCTTGTCCTTCTCCGATTGACTTATTTCACTCAGCATAATACCCTCCAGTTCCATCCACGTAGAAGCAAATGGTGGGTATTTGTCGTTTCTAATCGCTGAGTAATATTCCATTGTATACATAAACCACATCTTCTTTATCCATTCATCTTTCGATGGACACCGAGGCTCCTTCCACAGTTTGGCTATTGTGGCCATTGCTGATAGAAACATCGGGGTAAGGATACGAATTAAAGGGAGAGTGAATTAAGATTTTTGCATGACCTCTAAAATTGTCTTTGATCTTTGCATGACCTCTAGATTTATTTTATTTTATTTTTTTAGATTTATTTTCTAAATGGACATGCAGACTTAGAATTCTGTCTCCAAGCTCTGTGCATACATGATACAAATACTAATAAAACGTAAATAGATGATGTAAGTTACATATGGATGCAATCCAACATGCCTGGTCACTGGAGTACATGTTACTTAATTTTAATAGCAAGAAATTTTCTCTTAGTTTAATAATCTAGTAATGGTCTCAGAAAATTGACAAGATAAAAAATTTATATTTTATCACATTTTGTTAATACACTGAGTGAAATATGACTTCAAAAAGTATAATCTGGGGATGCATGGGTGGTTCAGTGGTTGGGCCTTTGCCTTTGGCTCAGGGCATGATCCCAAATTCCTGGGATTGAGTCCTGCATCGGGTTCCCTGCGTGGAGACTGCTTCTCCTCCCTCTGCCTGTGTCTCTGCCTCTCTTTCTGTGTCTCTCATAAATAAATAAATAAAATCTTTTTTTTTTTTTTAAAAAAAGGTATAATCTGATGATACTTCCTAGTCCATACTATATACAAGTAGAAGTTTCTTGACATATAAAGTGATAGGGTAAGAGGGCTGAGAGGATCCTTGAATCTGCCATAAACTATAAGATCAGATCAGTCACTGGAATTATTAAACGTTGATTCACAAAACTTCACTTGGCCTTGTGTTCTAATTAATTCCTTGCCCTATTTGTAGCAAAGTTTCATAAGGACTTTAGGCTTAACCTGAAGCACAATTGAAATTATTACATTAAATATAATCCCATTATGAAAGCAATACATGTACTTCATTGTATTTAGCTGGGTTTGATTAAGCCTTGGTAGCAAATTCCAAAATTTGGGGGGCTTAACCCACTCGAGTTTTTCTTGCTCTTATATTAGTGTGGTTTTCTCCCATAAAATTTATTCAGAACTCAGTGCCCTTCCATTTTATGGCTTTATCATTCTCATCAGTCTCCGCAGGCAGCTAAAACAAGAGGAAGGAAATCATGGAAGAGGCCAACCTATACTATAAAAGCCTCAGATGAGAATGCTACATATTATTTCCATTCACTTTAACCACACTTTAACCACAAGGGAGAGATATATAGTCTAAACATGTTCATGACCACATCTTATTATATAGAAAGAATGAAGAAGTTTCGGACGAAAGTTAGAGTCTTTTAAATATTTATATAAAATTAAAACATCATAAAAATATGCTTTCAAAAGTAAAAATTCCCCTTAAAACATTCTTCAGAGATAACTATTGTAAAGAGCTTGTTACATATTTGCATTTAATGTATTCATATACTTAGATATATTTAAATAAGTCCATAGCGTGCCTAACATTTTTCAATTTTAGAATAAAATTTAAAAATTCTTAATATGGCTAACAAGATGCTAAATAGACTACTTGACTTCCTCTCCCCACCTCTCACTGCATGCCAGCCACATAATCCTTTCTTCCGTTGTTAAAACATCCCCATTTACATTTTCAGTTTTTTCTGTTAGGAAACTTCTTATTTTTTTTCAGGACTAGTGGCTAGTTTCACTCATGCAGCTGCAGTCAGGTGGGAGCTTGTCTAAGATGGCTTTCTCCATGTGGTCTCTCCATGTGGCCTCTAATCATTCACTCTCTAGCCTGGACTTCACACACCATGTTTGCTGAGATCCATGAAAAAGGAGTGGAAGCTGCAGTATCTCTTAAGGTTTAGTGTAAAAATCTCAGAATGTCACTTTCACTGCATTCTATTGGTCTAGCCAAGCCATAGTTCAGGGCATATTCAAGAAGACAAAAAACAGACCCCATTACTTGGAGTCTACTCATGTATGGTGAAGGAGGGAATTACTGACCACCACGTCTGGAAACCATATACCCCAGTGTATGGAAATGCTGGCATAAAAAGTATGAAACAATTTTAGTAAAACACTGTAAAATTGTTTAGAAATAGATTCTAACAATACTGTTTTGGAGTCTGCCATAATTTGGTCAGCCTCCCTCTTTGTAGTCTGATCATCTAAAATTATATATGTTGATTTTAAGGACTTTAAGTGGTTAAATATGGATTATTCTATTTTACAATGACATTCAGAAAATAAATGGTAAAAAGTAAATTGAAAGTTTTTCCCTTAGTCAGAAAAGCATTCATTATATCTGGGACTTTTGACATAAATACATTTTAGAGATATTTTAAGTCCTTTAAGTTTGGATTTTAGGATTGAAAAAGAAAGATCACATCGTGCAGCCATCAATTCTTTATAGTGCTGATGTGATTATCACTTTCTTGTGATCCAATTATGCTAATAAACTCCCAAAACAGAGTTTAACATATGTGAACTGTTACCTTAATTAAAGAATAAAAATTTATAGAAAATAAATACACATAATAATTATATCACTCCTTTAATTCTTCAGATTGAGTGATGCAGCACATCTTCTGCTTGTGATAAAGCAATGTCACCTTGTGACCTTAGCAAAGTCACTTACATTTTCTAGATCTTAATTTATTTTTAACATAAAGTTAATAATACCGATTTCAAAGTCACAAGCATGCATGAAATAATACCTGAAAAGTGCTTAGTAAAATGCCATATATAAATCCAACACCCATTAAATAGTTTCTCATTCTATTACTGTTGTTACCACATATATTATGAGACACATGTTATCTTTGACAGCTCTTTTCATAGGTACCCACCCTAGTCAGGTTTCCTCCCCACCACTCCATTGCTACTGTTTATGTCAAGGTCACCAATGACTTCCGTGAAACCAAAGCCCATGCACACCTTTCTGATCTTACATTCCCTATTTTCTGTCCTCTCACCACACTTAGAACACTCTCTGTCTCCTTTACGATCCTTTCTCCTCTACTGAACCTCTACATTGTTAAGGTGCTTCAAGGCTCAGTTTCAAGTCACCTTGTCAATATTCTCACAAAGTAATATTTCTAGCTAATTTTGTGCACTCCATGGCTTTAAGCACCAACTAAATATTAATGGCTCCAAAATCCTTGTCTTTAACCCTACACATCATCTTCTACCTCCTATCTCTGCATGCGACTTAAACAAATATTCCAAAGTTAACAGGGAAAAATCAGAACTGCTGGCCTACCTTCCTAATCCCATCTCAACTATATCCTGTGCAAATCTCTGTTTCATATCCTAGTACTACGACTTCTTAAAATGTAAAGCAGATCTTGTTTCATCCTTCCTTAACCTACCAATGGATTCCCAGTATACATTTTTTTAAAAATTCAAATTATTTTCCCTGGTTTACAAAGGATACTCCATGGTCTTTTTTTTCTCTAACTTTGACATTACAAAAATGTCAAATCTCTCCTTATCCAGGAGAGTTATATCCCATGATATATCCCAAAGGATGCCTGAAACTACAGATAGCACTGAACCAAATACATATTTTTCTTTTATATCCATTCCTATGATAAAGTTTAATTTATAAATTAGGTACAGTAGGAGATTAACAGCAATAACTAATAATGAAGTAAGATAATTATAACAACATACTATAATAAAAGTTTCATGAATGTGGTCTCTCTACCCATATATTATTGTACTGTACTTACCCTTCTTCTTGTGATGACGTGAGGTGATAAAATGCCTAAGTGATGAGATGAAGTGAGTTCAATGATGTAGATATTGCAATGTAACATTAGGCTATTACTGACTTCTGATGATATGTCAGAGGGAGGATCATTCGCTTCCAGGCTGCCGCTGACCATGGGTAACTGAAACTACAAAAAGTGAAACCAAGAATAAGGGGAGACTACTGTATAATCCCCACACATCTCAAAGAACAGACGCTAGTATTCAAAAGAATATGCTAAATGCATCAACAAACATATGAGTCCTCTCTACAACTGAAAAATAAAACTTGAAGAGCTAGTGCAAAACATTTCATGGGGGGTGGGGGGGAGGAATGATGAGTCATCACTTTCCTTGAAACTTTCCAAACCTTTTTAAATTGCTTCTAAATAAATTTTTCAGTTAAGTAATATTTATGAAGCTACTACTTAAATGCCACCCGGAAACAAAGAACAAAACATAAGCATGATCTCTAATATCCAGTAGTTTCCAATTTCAGTGAGGAGACAACCATACACATGAAAAGTTACATACCAGGCAGCAAATACTAAATGCTAGAAGAATGATACAATTATGAATAAAGAGAAATAGTGTAAGATTCGAATGCATTTACTTCACTGGATAACTACCATGAATAGTGATTTTTTTTCTTTTTTTGCTTCACTGTTGAAGTGCAGCCAGTGAAGATTTTTTGAAGATTTTGATGTCCAACTGAATATATAATCTGGTAAAAAAAAAAAAATCTGAGAAACTCTAAAAAACTATTTCAGACCATTCAAGAAAAATAAAGACAAAAATGTAAATGTTGCTCACTAAGAAAAAAATAATTAAACTGAAGTCATTTTCAGAAGGATTAGTGGTTGGGACAGAGGGGGGAAAAGCCTGTGCTGTTTTGGACAGAAATTGGCACACTTGGTGGATCTGCCTAGTATACATATTTTGGGAATTATATGAAAGCTAAGTGTATATTTTATAGTTGTAATTTTAAAATAAAGATTTCATTGCATATTTCTAAATGCAGAGATTTCTGCCACATGTATATTTCCAAGAAAATTTATTTTTCTCTACCAGAGTTCTCTCTACAATCATGACTTTTGTGGCAAACCTAAATAATGCAACTCAAAGATGGTGAGGATTTAAAACCATGGATAACTTTGCCAGATTAATTTATTCCTTGTTAGGAAGGTCTCAGATAATATATGGTCATCACATACCTAGAGAATTAAAAGGATGCTATTACTGGGGAAGAGGTCACCAAAAAATGAAAAGTGTGAAGATAAATGTTACCTACTTTACTTTTTTTGCAAATAGCCAGCCTGGACATCACCAACAGCAAAGTTCTTTAATTATTCTTAAAAGAAGGCAGAGACGGTCAATTTAAGCAGAGCCTATCAGCAAAAGACAACAGTCCTCAATCCTCCCTGAAAACAACTCAGCGTGATGTAGTCTTGAAGTCATCCTGTGTGGCCATATCACCATGGTAACCTCCAGCTCAGGCTAGATGATGTCTGCAGAGCAGTAAGAGCATTCCTTTAAAGAGAAGAATGCATCTAGGTCACACACACACACACACACACACACACACACAATGCAACGGAATAAGACAGTCATTTATGGGGAAGTGCAAGCTGCATGCTCTGGGCATGCAACATATGGACAATGAAACCTTTCTGAGTCTTTTATTGCAGGAGACCTGCAAACATTTCACTCTAGCTACTGAAACTGGGAGCATCTCTGAAATGAAAGAAGGAAATAACCAGAAAATAAAATGTGAATAACAGGGGGAAACTTCTCCTGATTCCATAATCCAGAAAAAGTATATTCCCCACCTAAAACTGAGGTGGAAGAAATTTCATTCCTCCGTCTCTGGAGGTACAAAACACCTTTTACAGAAGCCATACATCTCTATGTAAGGCATTAGTGAAACACATTTGCATAGAAGGAAAACTATACTTCATCTGTTGTTAACAATAACCCATGCCTCCTCCCTATGGGAAAGAAAAGCATTGACAAAAGTAGTTAGAAGTAATTATAACAGCAAATGCTTTCATAATGCTTATTATTTGATAGACACCTGGTATATATTCACGTGTGTAATTCTTTCATCAATCTTGTAGTATAAGTGCTATTGTTTTCTCTTTTTTTTAATATAGATGAAGAGCTAAAACACAAATAAGTAATTTTTCCAAGGCCACACAACTAATCAATGATGATCCAGAATGCAAACGGAGTCTGTGGCTGCAGAGTCCTGTCCTTAACCACTATGATAAGAGTGTATTGCCAGCACAGAATTCCTTTTTCTTTAGGTACAATTGATAAAATGCCTGGAGTCTGCTTGTGTTATTTATCTATTGCAGCATAACAAATGGCTGAAAACAATAAACATTTATTATCTCAAAGTTCCTGTGAGTCAGGAATTCGGGAGTAGCTGGGCTGGAATGGTTCTGGCTCAGGGTTTCTTATGAGATTGCAATTAAAATGTTGGCGAGGCTAGAGGCCCTGAAAGGCTTGACTGGGGCTAAAAAATCTGCTTCCAGAATGGCTCCTTCTCACAGCTGTTGGCAGGAGGCCTCTGGTCCTTAAAGCTTAAAGCCTGGACTTCTGTGTGGAGCAGTCTGTGTAGCTAACAAAATGTCAGCTGGCTTCGGAGAGCTTCTTCCAGAAGAGAGCAAAGCCAGGATGTCACATCCCATCACTCCGCTCATTTTCTCCCTGTCGTAAGGACCCTGTATCTCTATGAATGCCATCAGGATGAGCAGGGGATCATGGAGAGCCATCTGGGAGGCTGGTGATCACATAGCTGTAATTTGAATTTCTTTGATTAATGCAAAGCTGGGCTGGGACTACAGGCAAGGAAAGGGAGGCCTCCAGGGAGCAGGACTCAAGGAGGCGCCCGTTCCAGGTGCTGACCCAGCAAGCGCATGATGCAGAGAGGATCTCTTTATATTTTGCTCCCCAGGCATCTTGCTTGCTTCACCCTAGAGGGTCAGCCGTGGAGCAAAGAACAAATGCTTTTCCAAGCTCGAATCTACAACTTTTCTTATTATTTATTTTACTGTTGGTTCGCACCCTTGAGAAGGCCTCCCAGGTGAAATGGAAACTGGCCCTCAAACTGGGAGGACAGGGAGAGACTGGAGAGAGAGAGGCCGAGCACTGGGGATTGGGAGGTGGCAGTTCCAAGCCAGGGAATTTACCTACACCCCTGGTCTCTGTCAGCTGCAGGGCGAGGGGTCTCCACCCCACAGCCAGAATCTGAAATGTTTCCATAAAGGCGTTAACTGGGTGTAGCCACAGATTCGGTCCAGGTGGTCTCCACAGCTGCTTTGTCCAGGCTGTGTCCTAGGATATAGCTCCAGCTATGGGGATGGCAGCCGGAACCCACTTTTCAAGGTGTTGGAGGAGCCTCAGGTTGCCCAGGTCCCACCCCCGGGGTCAACTGGAGGTCACACCCTCTCCATGACCTCCTCCAACAATTACAAGATCAAAGTCAACACACGTTGACAGTGGAGTGCTTATTTTATAATATCCCTTGTCTTTAAAATTTAAAAATACTAAGCCTACATTCTTGTCATCATTTTTAGGGGTGCTTTTGGCCTCTAACAAGGAATTTTAATATCATGGTTCTGAATCTTGTCTTAGAAGACTAGAATGGAAATGCTTTTGTAAAAGTGCTCTTAACCTGGAGTCCCACGAGTCTGCTCCATGAATACTCTACTATCATAAGATTTGAGTCATATATATGCCAACGTTTCCTGGGTAGGAGTTCATAATCTTAACCAAAAAGGTCAAAACTACTTCTTCCTCATGAATTAAAGCAACATTTTTTTCAGACTTTGGGATTTGCTCTCATTTGTCCTATACAACTCAGATTTTTTTTTTTTTTTAAGATTTTGTTTATTTGATAGACTGTGAGAGAGCAAGCACAAGCAAGGCGAGCTGCAGAGAAAGAGGGAGAAGCAGACTCCTGGCTGAGCAGGGAGCTCAATGTGGGGCTTGACCCCAGGACCCTGGGATCATGACCTGAGCGGAAGGCAGACCCTTAACTGAGTCACCCAGGTGCACCTCAGTTATCATTTTTAAATGCAAGAATATGATTTTTATCACTAATTGATGTTTGGAAATAAGAATGAGAACTGAATTTCATTTCTTGAATTCAATTTTGTTTCATCGGACTTTATGAAAAGAGATTTACAGAACACACAGTTGAAGAACACTTAAAATTCATATTTTTGTGTAAACAATAGTATCAAGCCCCAAAGGAATTAGTTTCTCTACTCTAACATATCAACTTCTTTTTTAACTTATTTTCTCCTACTCTTAGTCTAGCTGCACACAATAGATCATAGTAGAGATGCATTTGCTTTGTTATTCACTAAACAAGAAGGGTATGTGCATTTCTTCTGTGCATAATGCACTAAATACCTTTCTATGCACTATGTACTTCATCTTGCCTTGCAATTCGTGTATCATTTCACATTTTGTTTTTCAAAGCTTTTTACTTCAGAAAATTCCAATCATACGCAAATATGGAGAGACTTGTAGATTAAATCCTGTGTACCATTACCTAGTTTTGACAATTATCAATCACTTAATTCCTAGAGAGAAACTATTTTGCAGATGTGTTTCATCTCTTCATACCTCACTAAATTATGAGATTAGATCTTTAATTTACAATCTCCATTTTTAAAGCACTACACAACTGCATGAAAGATTTTCATTGTGTTCTGATCCTTGGGAAGGATACTTTCCATGCAGTATAGCTGACACAGAGACAAGAAGGAACCAAACATCTTTGAGTTACCCAAGAGGCTAGTCTGTATTAAAAGTTCCAGACTGAAAAAAAAAATTAAAAAAAAATTAAAATAAAAGTTCCAGACTGTTATATATTTTTAATTGGATACAAAATCATATTAGAGGTTGAAAATCATCCTAAATTGATTTAAAAATAGCAAAGCCTCAAGAGTAATCAATTAATGGTTACTTGTTTATCTATTTCACCTGTTTCAATCATTGCAAGAATGTATTTCTTAAAAAAGTTACAAGTTTGAAAAATGATAAATGTGAAGAAAAAAAAGAAAAAAACCAAAATGTGTTTTGTTATCTGAGACCCGGTGAGGAGCTATTGACCGCTGAGTTCAATTAAGTTTCAGAGAAGAAAGTCAGAATTAGCAAATCCTTAACAAGCCACTCTGGCAGGAAGTTAATTTTTGATTAAATGACATGATTATAGAGTGAGGTAGTTTAATTCAGAGGGAGATCCTAAAGGCATCCAAATATATTACTTATTTCTAAAAATTGAAGAATTTAAAATAGCACAATATGACATTTAAATTTAAACAGCATTTAAATAACAACTCAAAATTGGTAGCAACTAATGATCTCTGGTTAAATATTCAATATTAGCGTGGGTTTGGCAAATAATCCATACTAATGTAGCTTTTAAACTTTCGTTTCACTTAGGACAAAAGTTTTCCATTGCTGATTTGACTACATAGCTACATAAAAGAGGTAACAATGAAGCTCACACTCCAGAGATAATTTTTTTTAAAGATTTTATTTATTTATCCATGAGAGACAGAGACAGAGACGCAGGCAGAGGGAGAAACAGGCTCCATGCAGGGAGCCCGATGTGGGACTCCATCCCGGACCCCAGGATCACGCCCTGGGCCGAAGGCAGAAGCCCAACCTCTGAGCTACCCAGGCACCCCACCAGAGAGAATTAATAGCAGTAATGAAAAGAAAACTGGACTTAGATATCAAAGGATTTAGATTCAACCTTCAACTCTTTCTCTAAATGCTTATGTCTTTGGGCCTCAACACCTTTTTTGTAAAGAGTATTGGGCTAAACTAAGTTAAACGGATGATCAAAATTTAAGATCAATATATGTAGTATGAAAGGATGATTAATCTTAAATGATAGTTCTCTTTAAGCTTCTATATTTAAAACAGAATTCATAGAAAAACCCTCTCATGACAAAGGTGCTACCCGTCTGCACAGAACTGATATTGAGACAGAGGGGGAAAGAAGTATGTTACCATATGATAATGTTACTGTGTGACTTCACTCAGTCTTTAAACCAAAGAATAAAAGTAAAAATAAATGCTCAGCATAACATAAGCTGATCTAACACACCTGAAAAATCATTAAAACTGTATTAACATACAGATTAATGTGCAATATACATTTTTAATATATACTTTTTTGTGAATTCAGTTAATATTCTCCATTTGGGAGATAACACTTAAGAGTCCAGTTATTCAACTTTTGAGAAACAATTGTGATTGGCCTGGATTATTTGACACATTCAGAGACAATACTTATTTTATTATAGATTCTGGGTAGGAAATAGAAAATACTTTAGGTCTATGGTTCTTAGAGTGTAATCTCTAGTTCAGCAATCTGAGAACTTCTTCTACATCAATATTTTGGATCCTGCCTCCATGCCTAATAAATCAGAAATTCCAAGAATGGAGCCAGGTAATCAATGTTCTTACAAGTCCATCAGGGCATTCTGAGGCACCCTAAAGTTTGAGAACCACTGGTCTAGATATTATATGTAACAATAAATACAGATTGGGAGTTTACAGAATCATTAAGAAGGCTGCAGGAGGGGACGCCTGGGTGGCTCTTGGGTTGGGCATCTGCCTTTGGCTCAGGTCGTGATCCTGGAGTCCCAGGATGGAGTCCCACATCAGGCTCCCTGCATGGAGCCTGCTTCTCCCTCTGCCTGTGTCTCTGCCTCTCTCTCTCTCTCTCTGTGTGTGTGTGTCTCTCATGAATAAATAAATAAAATCTTTAAAAATAAAAAGAAGGCTGCAGGAGCAAGTTCTGCACTGGGCCTCCAGAAATAAAGAACAGGATAGAACTGACCCACTGGGGAATTACCACTTCTGCATCCACTACTGGAGCAACTGATTTAGGAGCATAGACTGTAACTGCAGGGGGCATCTGGATGCTAAAATTAAGAAGCCATCATTACTGCCTCCACATGTGTGCCTGAATACCAGAAGCTGGAGGGTGGAGCCTGAGAAGCCGCAATAGCATGATCTCACCCCTCCAGGAATTCATTTCTTACAGAAAAACAGTCAAAGGCGACACAAAGATGGCTTCTGCCTCTCAAATCTTACACCAGTGCATATGATCAATAGATTCCACGATACAAGCAGAAACAAAGCTACATGGGTATAGACTTAGTGCTACCATTGGCATGAAGGAGACAATAGAATTAAATCACTGCTTGGACATGGTGCATCCTGTCTTAAAGTATGTAACTGGAATTATGTAACTATCATTATCTGGCTTTATCACTATACTGAAGCATAATTTAAGAAATACTAAGAAATCAAGGCTTAGAAGCAATTCAGACATTTAAAAGGAATGGCTACTAATTTGTTATGTGTCATTATCCACAGATATGAACTTATACACTTGCATATATTCATTGGCTAAATTGAGCAAGTGAAATCATACACAGCCATACCCTGAGAAATACACCTACACAATTACACAATTTATATAGAGTTGATAGATACAAAGACACAGAGCAATAGCTTATCTATATATAATATTGTACTTTACTTTTTACATATTATAATTGAGGTATTGAGGTAGGTAATGTATAATATATTCATTTTCATATGAAGAAACTGAATATCAAAATCGTAAAATTCTGCATGGCCATGAAGCTGAATAATAAGTAAAAGAATGTATGGGGGAATCCCTGGGTGACTCAGTGGTTTGGCACCTGCCTTTGGCCCAGGGCGTTATCCTGGAGACCTGGGATCTAGTCCCATGTCGGGGTCCCTGCATGGAGCCTGCTTCTCCTTTTGCCTGTGTCTCTGCCTCTCTCTCTCTCTCTCTCTCTCTGTGTGTGTGTGTGTGTGTGTGTCTCATGAATAAATAAATAAAAATCTTTAAATAATAAATAAATAAATAAATAAATAAATAAATAAATAAATAACCAAATCTGAAAATATTGAAAATCTAATACAATTCCAAGTATATTTATGTATTAGTCAAGACAGTTTGGGCTATGCTGAGATAACAAAGAAACTCAATATCTCAGTGACTTAAAACAATAAATGTTTATTTCTTGCTTCGTTGAGGGACACTCGCAACCCTAATCTGGAGAGTCTTCATTCAGGAACTTAAGCCATGAAGTATCCATTAACTATAACGTTGCTGATCATCAAGGCAGAGGGAAAGCACACCCTAGAGAGTCTTTTACTGGCGTTTAAAGGACACACTTCACTACTGCTCACACCTCATTGACCAGAATAAATCACATGGTATTGCCCAACTACAACAGAGCTAGGAAGTACAATCCTATGTCATGCTTGCAAAGTAGGTTGATAGAAATATGTGGTGAGCAGCATAATGATGACCACAATGTCAAAGCCAAATGAATAAATAAAGCTTTTACCAAAAACTTGGAATGGAAGGTCAGAGACAGCCAATTAAGACAGATGGAACAATGTTGATATATAAACTTGGTATCAGTGAGTAACCATTTTTCCATCCCGGTCATGGAGAAGCAGAAGTCAGTCTATAAAAAAAAAAAAAAAAAAAAAAAAAGCAAGGCTGATGTTCATAGTAATACAGAGAAAAGTGGCAGATTATAGCTGGGAGTCCCTTTGGCTTTCTTGATCTTGCCTCTAGTCATTAGAGAAACCTAGTTGCCCTTTCCCATTAGATTAAGTCAATATCTATCATTAAATTTCTGGCTTTTCCTAAATTCACTCAAGTTAATTTCTATTATTTGGCTTAATATTTCTCTATCAAATGAAATACAATATAGGGTCTAACGCAACATACGGAAGTAGTTTCTCACATTAGTGGGCCTTGCTTTTTTTTTTCCCCTGCATGTAACATGCTGATTACAGAAAAAATTATGTTAGACTTGGAATTACTATCACAGTATTAGAAAAAGTTAGATAATGTTATTCGAGACTTTGGATCCTTCTCTTAAAGTTAAAAAAAATGGAATTTCATTAATTTACACGGGCATCAATAAAAATAAATGGTCAGTTTTTAAAAGATTTTTGTCAAAACAGAAACAAAAACCTATCAGATCCTTTTTCAAGAGCTGAGAAAATGCCAAATAAGCAACTTTTGTCTAAAATTTGAATTATTAAAATTTATATCACCCAGAGAACAAATTATTAGAATGTATAGTCATATTGAGACAGAGAAATAGAAGATAAAACTTAAAAAGAGAGAGACAAATCAAGAAACAGACTCTTAACTATAGAGAATAAACTGACGGTTACCAGAGGAGAGGGGGTGGGGGGAATGGTTTGGATAGGTGATGGGGATTAAGGAGGGCACTTGTGATGAGCACCAGGTGTTGTGTGGATGTATTGAACCACTGTATCATACACCTGAAACTAATATCACACTGTATGTTAACTGGAATTTAAATCAAAACTTAAAAAAGAAAAGGTTTCTAAAGTCCATAGCATGATACATTCAGTAATACTTCATACCAACTATTGGTGTCCTTAATTGTAACTTTAATGTTACCATACATTCTCCAGTTGCAGAGTAACAATTCTGGGAGACAAGTTTTATTATTATTATTATTATTATTATTATTATTATTATTATTATTAATTTTATAAGCAAGAAAATAATTTGGTTCACATTGTGAAAAAAAAATTAGATAATCATGGATAGAAGCTGTCAGATAGTCCAAACTGTCAGTTTGGCTTAAAACATTTCTGAAAAGATGAAGTAATTTGACCAGAACTGCCAAAAATATGCCAACTGCTTTAGTGCATGCTTGAATAAACACGAAACAATACTTGGATATACTGATTAAAGATAAGATTTTGTTATATATTTATTAGATTCCATTCAAAATGTTTTCTCTTAGTAGGAGAGCCAATAATGCTTTTAAATATCAAACAAATACTGAAATCTGTTTCTTAGAAAACAAAATATAAATAAGAGTATGATATTAATTACATAAATTATGTAATTAATTATGAGAAGTAAAACACATACTGCCTACCATAAGATGGTGACTTAATAATTATACCTTCTGGGACACCTGGGTGGCTCAGCGGTTGAGTGTCTGCCTTCGGCTCAGGTCATGATCCCAGAATCCTGGGATCGAGTCCCACGTCGGGCTTCCTGCATGGAGCCTGCTTCTTCCTCTGCCTGTGTCTCTGTCTCTCTCTGTGTCTGTCATGTATAAATAAATAAAATCTTAAAAAAATAATTATACCTTCTTGCATAATTCCCCAATTTTCAGCAGCAAAATACTTGTGTACACACAGGATTTTAAAATATTTTTCTTTTCTATTTACATAAGATACTAAAATTGTGATTTTTTTAATCACTTGAAATCTCTAGGTTCAAGTAGATTCAAAAATACTAACTAACCATAAACATTAGGAGACAGTGATCCAGTGATGAGTGGTTCTCTGCAGCGTGATGGTATTGATTTATTTAAAAAATAATTGAATGTCTACTGAGTGCCAGACTTTATTTTAAGTGCTTGGGGTTCAGCTGGGAACATAACAGAAAAGGTCTCTACTTCAGTAAATGTTACTAACTAGTTAGAAAAATATTCTAAAATAAAAGAAAAATATGTGAGATAAGTGCCATGGAGAACATTTAAATTGGGTAAAATGACAAATGTAATACCTCTACATCCATTTTCAGGACTTAGATTCAGTATTCCAACCACCTCTTAACTTCCCCCTCATAACTTCGGCTTTGCAGGATCTGTAAATACTTTCAGCATGTGTACACAGCAATACCTGTTTTTCTACAAAAAAAAAATCATAGCTTCAAAATCCATTTATTAATATTCACCTGTTTTTTCCTCAAACTGAAGGAATAAGAAGCAACTTTAAAAATCTGTTTTACAAATTAGAAAAAAACGAGTCTCAGGGACCTTAAAAAGCTGGCCCAGGTCTATGTGCTACAGCTGGGACTTGAACCTGGGTGCGATGAAGAATTTTATTAAAATTCTTTGATATGTCAAGTACATGATGGATATTATAAATGAATGTGGCATGGCCCTGACTTAAAAATATTTCTTCCAAGATATTCTCAATTGCTGGATAGAAGCAACCATGCATCATCGAAAATTAACCACACACACGCAAAAAAATCTAACCCTTGGAAAACATGAGCCTGGAAATAAGTCAAAGGCTTGGTTTCAGTCATTCTTCTTCTAGTAGATGATTATTTACCTCTAGACCATCAGAGACTGCATGCAACAAAATTTACGTTATCTATTTTAAATGTTAACCTTCCCTTTCATAATTTTCAAATATTATCAAGGGTGAACAGAAGAACCAGAGAGTGAGCTCAAGACAGAACATTAGCAGAGGCTTCCTTGTTTTCCCCACATATGACTACATACATTGGAAGGCTGAGGCATGGGATCCCCATGGCCCCAGGTGATCATAAGGTTGTACTTGGCATCCCATGCAGGACAAAGGAAGTGGCTCTTTTTACAAGTTGAAATGTGATTTGACACAGGTAGCTTCTGGGGATCGTTGCCATGCTAGATGGCTTTTGGAGAATCAGACTTAGAAAGCTAATTGAGAGGCAATCCAGTAGATTTCCCCAGGGGGACCTTAGATAGATTTTCTTTTTTTTTAATAATAAATTTATTTTTTATTGGTGTTCAATTTGCCAACATACAGAATAACACCCAGTGCTCATCCCGTCAGTGCCCGTCACCCATTCACCCCCACCCCCGCCCTCCTCCCCTTCCACCACCCCTAGTTCGTTTCCCAGAGTTAGGAGTCTTTATGTTCTGTCTCCCTTTCTGATATTCCCTACCCATTTCTTCTCCCTTCCCTTCTATTCCCTTTCACTATTATTTATATCCCCCAAATGAATGAGAACATATAATGTTTGTCCTTCTCCGATTGACTCATTTCACTCAGCATAATACCCTCCAGTTCCATCCACGTTGAAGCAAATGGTGGGTATTTGTCATTTCAGAAAGAGTTGCTAAATACCTGGAGGGATCATCCTTTAAAGGAGATTCAAAATGGAAGTGTTCGTGTTGGTGCTAAAAGGCATATTCCTGCCTAGTGCCCACAGCGGGACAGAACAATTAGTAAATGTAGGAATTGCTTTCACTTGTGCCTCCAATAATACAGGCAAGGTTTGCAAATCAAGTTCTTCCTTGCTTCAACGGATTCATGCTTGTTAATAATACTAAAGTACATTTAAGTATATTTTATTGTTTTGCGCTCTACACCTCAGGGAAATCTCACGAGTGTATCACTAGTCAAACATTACCAATTGCATAAAATAACATTTAACCATTAGAATGAAAATATCACAAAGGGAATCATTCACTAATTTCTGAATTCTTTATCTTTACTCTCCTCCCAAAATGATCTAATGGACATGGCCAAACACGTTGGAGAATATGCTTCTTACACAGAATTTTTTTGCACATATGACCTGAGTTGTTAGAGGAGGTCATCTAGAGAATGTGACCACCAGTTGACTTCAAGCTGGACCTAGACAATTAGGTGCTCCTCACCTCCTCCCCTGTCTTTGGAATGTACATGCTACCCAACCGTCCCCATAGCCCAAGCCATTCAAGGATGCAACTTTGAGAGAGCAATGCATTATTGAGGCCATCCATTTTTTTTCTTTTTTAAGATTTTATTTATTTATTCATGAGAGACACAGAGAGAGAGAGAGACAGAGAAACAGAGAGAGAAGCAGGCTCCTTGCAGGGAGCCAGACGTGGGACTCAATCCCAGGACTCCAGGATCACACCCTGGGCCAAAGACAACACTAAACTGCTGACCCACGGGGCTGCCCCCATTGAGGCCATCTTGACCTGATTAAGCCTAGTTAAGGCCTCTATATAAACTTTTAAGGTTCTGGGGTCTTGTGCAGAGACCTACCTGTCTTGAGGCCACCCAAGACAAGCTTTGTAGGTCAGTTCCCTTGCTTATTAAGACTGTCACCTGCCACTCTGGAGTGGCCTCCTCCTCTCTCTGCTCTTTCCTTGCCTTTCCTGTAAGGGGCTAGTTTCAGATTTCACCTGGGACATTCTTGACATTTTGAACCAAAACCCATCAAGCAAAGTGCAAGTAAATTACAAGGACAAGACCCCAAGAATTCCTGGGACAGTCACATTTGCAACATTTCCCTCCAAGGCTCCCATCCAATCCTGGCACAGGCTCTTGTGGAATCCATTGTGCCCAGAGGATGTGGCCGTGTCTGTGCCATGAAGCTGGAATGCAGATAGCCCAAGCCCAAGCCCCCTGTTTAAGCACCTGCTCCCAAACTCAGGATTGATATTCGCCCAAATTCCAACATTGGTTACAGTGCTTGGGACAAAAGGAGCACTCAATGAATACTTGTCTAATTAATTAATTAGTTAATGACAAAGATAAGTGGCAGAACTAAAAAAGTAAGCATAATAGTGTCAAATTTTAAAAGCAAGCAAAACAAAAAGCATCAAGAAAAAAAGCGAGAACTTTCTATTTAATCTATATGCCTTTGATAAATCATATAATATGCAATATGTTAAAACTGACAAAATCTTAAAACGACCAGAGAATCTAAGAGTTCATTAATTCCACTCCCTTGTTCTCAGAGAGGTACATTTCTAAGCTTTCCAACGAAATTGTTCTCTCATCTTCTCTAGAAAGTCTCTAGGGACAAATGACTACACATCTTCCTGAGCAGATTGACATAAAAATTTTATGAGGATAAACCTAATGGTGTTAGATATAAAAGAGATGATTAATCACTGTGTCATTTTGAAACTGAATTTTTCTTACTTTTGCAATAAATCATTCATAAGGGCTGTTTCTATTTAATTTTAGTTTTTCTCTCAATAAGAGAATTATAAATATAAAAATTAAAATCTATTTTCTTTGTAGGAATTTTGAAAAACTGGAAATCTTGAGGAGAATAAAAACCACTTGTGTTCCTGTCAACCAGCATGCCAGCATTAAACTTTCTTTCATGTTTTGATATATTTCCTCCTGAACTTTTTCAATTCACGAATTTAAGTAAAATTAGATTTATTTACTCAGTGTATGTATGTAGCTATATATCTATACATAAACAAAAATAAATAGGTTGCCATCATCTTTCTTTTTTTATTTTATTTTTTTTAATTTTTATTTATTTATGATAGTCAGAGAGAGAGAGAGAGAGAGAGAGAGAGAGAGAGGCAGAGACATAGGCAGAGGGAGAAGCAGGCTCCATGCACCGGGAGCCCAATGTGGGATTCAATCCTGGGTCTCCAGGATTGCGCCCTGGGCCAAAGGCAGGCACCAAACCGCTGCGCCACCCAGGGATCCCTTTTTATTTTATTTTATTTTATTTTATTTTATTTTATTTTATTTATTTATTCATGAGAGAGAGAGAGAGAGGCAGAGACACAGGCAGGGGGAGAAGCAGGCTCCATGCAGGGAACCTGATGTGGGACTCGAACCCGGGTCTCCAGGGTCACACCCTGGGCTGAAGGCAGCACTAAACCGCTGAGCCACCTGGGCTGCCCATCCTTTCTTAATTAAACATTACATCATGAACATTTTTCAAGATTTTAAACAGTAACTAAACTATGATTTTTAATAGCACTGTAACAATGTAGTGTACTGTAGTTGGGTAAATGGTGATTCCCCCCCTCAAAAGATAGGTCCTCCTGGAACTTGTGAATAGGACCTTAAAAGATGAAAGTCTTTTTGAAGATGCAATTAAGAATTTTGAAATTAGGGATGCTTGGGTGGCTCAGCGGTTGACCATCTGCGTTTGGCTCAGGTTGTGATCCCAGAGACACAGAAGTCCTCCCTGTGAGGAGCCTGCTTCTTCCTCTTCTGTGTCTCTGCCTCTCTCTGTGTATGTCTCATGAATAAATAAATAAAATCTTTAAAAATTTTTTGAAATGAGATCATCCTGAATTGGGGTGGGCTCTAAGTCCAATGACAAGGATATTTTTAAGAGAATAGAAGGAAAGAAGACAGAGAGGTAATGTGAAGATTGTGGCATAGTGATGCACCAATGATTGCCAGCAGCCACTACAAGTTAGGAAGTACAGACGGGATTCTCCCTCAGAATCTCCAGAACGCTGCCAAAACCTTGATTTCAAGCTCTTGGTCTCCAGAACTGTGAAAGAATAAATTTCTATTGTTTTGAACCACCCAGTTGGTGGTGGTTTGTTAGGACCACTGCAGGAAACTAGCACACTTGTGGACAGACCATGATTTATGTCATCATTCTTAGACACAGAGGAATTTTTCCCATTTTTTTCTTTTGCTTTCATGAATAATACTAGAATTCTTGACATTCATTCATTCATTCAATGAATATTTATTAAACACCTACTATATGCCAGATACTCTTGCAGATAATTGGAGGTGCAAGACATAAGTGCACAAGACCAAGATTTCAGTCTTGTTGAGTTTCCAGTGAACAATACCCATGACAAATATGTAAATTATAGGGTATGTTGGAAGATGTTATGTATGATGACATAAAGAAAAAAGAATAAAATAAGTTTAGGATGGAAGGGTGGGATTTGCAATTTAAAGAGGTTGGTTAGGTAAGGTCTTAACTGAGTAGTTGGCTGCTGAAGATGGATGAGAAGGGCAGTGAGGGAGCTATCCACGTGGTTATCCTGGAAAGAGCTTCCAGGCAAAGGAAAGAGTCAATGTAAAGTGCCAATTTCTAACTATATTTTTAGGATATATTTCTAGAATGGAATTATCAAGTCAAAGTGCATATATATATTTTTAAACCTCTTGATAAATATCAGCTACCTGAAAGATTGCATCAGATTAGACACTCACTGGAAATATGTATCAGTAATGACTTCCCCAAATTAAAACATTATACGTTATCGTTTTTAACTGTCATGTTATAAAGAAAAAAAAACTGTGTTGTTGAAATTTGCATTTTGTGATGAGAACATATATTTTTGTATATCTAGTAATCATTTGTATTTTTAAGAAATTCCTATGTTTTGAAATGTATGCTCTTTTTAATATTGAGCTGTGATCTATAATCTTTAACATATGGTACACTTTTTCCCATTTGGAGCTTGCCTTTTAAGTTTGATTGTGTTTATTTTGGCATGCATAAACATTTTTAAGTTAATGTAGTAAAATATACCCATTTTTTTCTTTATGATTCACTTTGAGGTAATGCTCAATTATTTACTATCTCCGAGAAGGATGGATAATCAAGTATATTTTTTCTAGTTGTTTTATAAGCCTATTTTCAACTGAGTATATTTTGCCAAGGTAGTTATATAACTTTTCATGAATGATGACTAGAAACTTAACAGTAGCTAAATTTGTGTTTCTTGAAAAATTGAAAATTCAAATGCTTATCTTGGGTAAAATATTTTGAAAATAGAAGTGTAGAAAATTCAGCAATGATAATAATTAAAATATATCATTCTAGATATTTATTTCAAAATTTAACTCTGGCTGTGCTACGAAGTGTGTATGTCTGAGATATATTAGCTTTATTTTTAAAATATTTTATTTATTTACTCATGAGAGACACAGAGAGAGGCAGAGACAGAGGGAGAAGCAGGCTTCATGAGGGGAGCCTGATGCAGGACTTAATCCCAGGACCCCAGGATCACGACCTGAGCCAAAGGCAGATGCTCAACCACTGAGCCACCCAGGCGTCCTGATACATTAGCTTTAAAATAAAACTATTCTAACAACACAGTATTGTACTTTTAAATATTTAATTTCATGTATACTCTATCGTCTTATGTAAATATACACACACACACACAGCTCATAATATATATAGACAACAAACAGAACAAAATGTAGAACAAAATGAAATGGATCCATCAAACTCAGGATAATGGAGTTACCCTGATAGAGCATTAAATTTAACACTAAGTAAGGTTCCTGGCTTAAAAAAATATTTGATACAACAAAATGAGGTCTACCTCTGCTATCACATAACAAGTGGCCCACCGGGCTTTTGTAACCTTTGCTTGATTGAATTACTGCTACTGAGAGGTTCAGTGAAGCATTTTCTGCTTCATGGCAGTCTCCATCATTCTGATATTTATAAATATCAAAGAGCAGCAGGCTAGAGACAAAAACTTCCACTGGAATAACCCAGTGTTTTCCAAATATCCAATATAAATTAGCCTATTTATAAGTTCCTACTAAAATGTCAACCCCTTTTTAGGGTATCATGTTTGCAGTATTTTGTAATTTCTTACTTACACTTTAAAAAAAAAATAAGTACTGCCAGAATGTTTAGAAGTGTTATTTATGCAAGACTTTAATCTGTTTTATGCATATTCAAGCATTAGAAAACTGTGTTCATATGATCAAATATAAGTGACAAAATAATAAGCATTTATTAACTAATCTTAAGTCATTTTCTCTGGATTTTTTCTGTTTGATTTTCAAAAGTTAAGTCGAGATCCCATTTATTATATTCCATATATTATTTTAATTTTATGTTACCTTCATTGTATATACGAACTTGTGTCAAATATTCATCTCACTCAAAACGAAATTTAGGTTCTCTAAATTATGTGACTTATGGAGAGCCTATAAATATTTAAGCAAGTTTTGATTATGTAGGTGTAAATTTTGATCAATAAATATATTTGATGGAATAAATATTTTGAATTCTTAAATGTATTCCAGAAATCAGTGATAGGACGTATTTATAAATGATTTTTAATTCCTCACGAGTAAAACAGTGCCTTGTACTCCCTCTGCTGGCTTTCGAGGGCAGTTTAACTTAAAAAGACATTCCTGTATTTGCATAATAATCTAGCATAAAACAACAGAAGCACTTAGAAACACTTTAAATGTTACATAACGACCTCAACTATGATAAAAATTCAAGTAAAAATAAGCATATTTATCTTCTTTCAGACTTAAAAAGTATACTTCAATGTCAAGAACATTGAAGGAGTGATAATATAGAATCGCAGTAATCAAAACAGTTTGAGGCAGACACAAGACAAAAAGAGCAGAACAGCCAAAAAAAGGTACATTAGGAGTTTACTAGATGGTAAGTAAAATAACATAAGCAGTGGTGACAATACATATTGATATAAGTGGTCACACTTTTTTAAAAATAACTTTTAAGCCCACATAAACATTGGAATAGTAAATTAGGAAATTTCTTATCTCCAGATGAGGATGATCTTCCTCAAAAGATGAGGTTTAAGAGTCACAAGAAAGGGGTACCTGGATGGCTCAGTGGATTAGGCATTCAACTCTTAATTTTAGCTCAGTTCACAATTTCAGGATCATGAGATCAAACCCCATGTTGGGCTCCACACTAGTCATGGAGCTTGCTTAAGGTTCTCTTTCTCTCCCTCTCTCTCTTTCTATCCCTCTCTTTCTCTCTGTCTGAAAACAACAACAACAACAAAAATACCATAAACAAAGTTAAAGGCAAGTGACTGGGGGCAAATATCTACAACAAATGTGATAGGTAAAGGTATAAATTTCCTATTATTAAGAGGCTTTTATAAGGTGGTAAGAAAAAAGAAAAGGAACCTAAGAAAAATAAACAAAGTCTTACTAAGGAAATTTATAGAAGACATCCACGTACTCAACACGCATAGGAAAAGCTGCTCATCCTCCCTGGTAGTCAAGGAAAAGGAAAAAGAAATATGCAATGAGAGTTACAAACCATTAGAGGATACTTATCTTAAGCCCTGTTCAAACTGGCAAAAATTAAAAATACAGTTCAAGTTGGGGCATCTATGTGGTATGGTCGACTGAGTGCCAGCTCAGATTTGGCTCAGATCATGATCTCAGGATTGTGGGATGAGCCCCATGTGGAGTTCCAAGCTAGTAGGCATGGAGCCTGCTTGGGATTCTCTCTCCTTGTCCCTCTCTAAACAAAGCAGAACAAAAAACAGTGCATGCTGCTACAGTCTTTTAAAAAATGATTTGGCAATATCTTTAAATTAAATATACACACACATGCACACTCGAACACACTTTTGACACAATAATCCCACCTGCGGGAATTTATCCAATACAAATAAAAGTGCCAACATCCAAGGCCATGTATCTAGTGACATTCAATGTAACAAATTTCTAATGACAAAAACTAGGGAACATCCAAATATCAATGAAAGATTAAAATATATGGATAACTTTTGCTACGGTCATTCTAACATACAATTATTTAAAGGAAAGCTTATATATAGAAAGACATAATTATATATAGAGAGAGAGATCAAAAATACATATTGAGGGGCGCCTGGGTGGCTCAGTGGTTAAGCATCTGACTTCAGCTCAGGGTGTGATCCCGGGATCCTGGGAAGGAGTCCCCCATCAGGCTCCCTGCAGGGAGCCGGCTTCTCCCTCTGCCCATGTCTCTGCCTCTCTCGTTGTCTCTCATGAATAAATAAAAAATCTTTAAAAAAAATACGTATTGATCATATTTAAGGTGAATCATGATGAATCATTACAAAAAGCAGTAACAGTATGTCATTTATTTATGAATATTCATGTATGTATGAGCATAATAGGCATTGCAGAAGGAAAAGAACTAGGCCTTTTATAGTAGTTACCAAGGGGTAAGAATGAAGGGGGGTGGAGGTAAATTTTACCTTTCTACATCTTTGAATTTCATACTAGTTAAAACGAGTATCAATATGTCTCTAATTTGCTGTTTTAATTAAGAAAATAAATTTTGAAGAGTTAATATGAAGTAGTCACATTTATCTCTCAGGACTAAGGTACATACATCCTGTATAGATTGAAGTCATAGGGTCAAAAAGGTTTTCCTCTTTTTATTTTCCCCTAAAAGATAAAAGAAACTTTAACCACCCAGCAGTGTATGGCCATGAAATCTGGATGGAAGGAGGTGAGAAGTAGCAAAGGAATTTCCAGTATAGAGTAGGGGAACAACACCGCAAGCACACATATTTGGGAAAACTTCCCAAAGAACCCCTAACCTGTGCTGAGAACTACAGCTTTACTGATAAGTTAGGGAACACCTTCTCTTTGCTTGCTTTTTAGAGTTTCACCAGGGGCTGGATGGGATCACAGGCGCCAGCATCACTGATTCCCAAAATTATTCTGGAAAAGTAGTGCAGTATTTTCTTCCTCAACTTTGGCTGCACAATAGAATCAAAACTGGGAACAAACAAAAGGATATCGTATTCAAGCTGACTGGATCAAAAATCTTGGAATTGGGGATTGCTTGTACTGTGCTAGTATTTTTTTTAAAAAAGCTCTCCAGGTGATTCTGAAGCAGAGTGAGAGCTGAGGACCATTAGAGTACAGACCTTAACACTGTGCTAATGTAGTAACTGGAATCTGCGGCTTGCCTCAGGCAGGCAACCTAAAGGGGAGGAGAAGATGTATATGGTGTCAGATAGAAGAAAATTAAAAACCTGGAAGTCTAGACACCCTGCTGTATGTTTTCTGTGTTTTTTTTTTCTTTAAAAACAGCTTTATTGAGTTATAATCTGGGGGCCATTATGAATGACGCTCACAGGTTCATAGTCTTTGTATGAATCTGGGTTGGTTTGTTTTTTTTTAAGTGAATCGCTTGGAATAGATTCACCAAATTGTACAGTATGCTTAACTTTTTTTTTAAACTGCCAAATTAAAAAACAAAAAACCTGACAAATTTCTCCAAAATGTACCATTTTACATTTTCAACAGTAATGTATGAGGGTGCTGGGAAACAGTTGTTATGTGTCTTTCATGTTTCTGCTCATTTGCCAGTAGAATTAACTGCTCTTTTGTTTCAGACTATCTTTTAAAAGCTTTTGGGTTGTTTTTTTTTTTTTTTTGGTTTGGTTTGGTTTTTGTTTTGTTTTGTTTGTTTGTTTGTTTTTGTATAGAGAACTGCCTTGGAAAAGCCAAGAGAATGTTAACTCACTAGCACAATAAAAATAATATCTCCCTCTGGGCAAAGGTCAGCAGATTTTCTTGCAGCCTTATATAAAAGATGTATATTTCCTGAGCTTAGGGCTCTTCAGGCGTGATTAAAAACAAAACAAAAAAAAAAACAAAAAACAAAGAGCACCTGGGTAGCTCAGGTAGTTCAGCGTTTGACTCTTGGTTTTGGCTCAGGTCATGATCTCATAGGGCTCTGTGCTCACTGGGGAGGCTGCCTGATTCCCTCTGCCCCTCCCCTCCCCGCGAGTTCTCTCTAAAATAAATAAATTAATCAAAAAAAAAATCAACAACAACAATGAAAACCATGGCACGCATAGCATCACCTGACTCCCATTGCATCACTCCGTAGGAGTTAGGACTCAGGGAACTGGTGCAGGAAAATAATACTGTGGCTACTGCTATTGCAATAAACTGTCCTTTGTCTCAGAGTCAGGAGTCTTGTATCTTCTACTAGGATCCCCAAAATGTGGAGGTCTAGCTTGTTAGCTTGCAAGTGGGGCAAAATCTCAGAACTTTCAGTTTTTGACAGGAGGTTCCAGTTTCTCCACATCCTCATCAATCCCGGCATTGTACGTTTGGGATATTAGCCATTCTAGTAGGTATGATTGAATTTGAGTTCCCTAATGACCAGATACTGAGCATCTTTTTCTGTGCTTGTTGCCATCCATATATCTTCTTTTGTGGTGTGTCTATTTCAATCCTTGGCCCCATTCTTAATTGTTTTTTTTTTTATTATTTTATGATGGATTTGTGACATAGCCTTTTCCCTTCTTATTAATTATATCTAGCCTTTGAGAGAGTAGATTGAGTTGTCAGAATTCTTTGTGTATTCTAGATACCAGCTCCTTATCAGACATATAATCCCCAAATACTTTCTCCTGTCTGTGGCTTGTGCTTTCATTTTCTTAATGATGCCTTCGCAAGAGCAAATTTTTTATCTTGATGAAGTTGAATTTATCAATGTTTTCTTTTATGGATCATAAACTTGGCCTGAACCAAGGTCACAAAAATCCCCCTATGTTTTGCTCCAGAAATATTATAGTTTTAGTTTTTACAATTAGATCTGTGAGTTATTTCAAGTTTTATATGGATCAAGGTCCTTCTTTCTTTGCATGTAGATATCTTATCGGTCCAGCACAATTTATTGAAAAAACAGTACTTTCTCCATTGAATTATCTTGTCACCTATGGCAGGGGAAGATCATTTATGCATGGGTCACTCTAGACTTTATGCTGTTCCATTCCTCTTTATGTCTATTCTTATGCTAAGAGGAGTGTTTTGATTACTGTGACTTTGTAGCAAGCTTTAAAATTAGGTGGTTAACTTTTCCATTTTTTTCTTCTTTTTCAATATTTTGCCTATTCTAGGTCCTTTACAGACTATTCTGTTTTAACAGTAGTGCAATAAGCCAATTTAGGGTGGCAAGTTGGAGTTGGGTTAGGAGTGATGTTCAAAGGGGTTAAATAAAAAGAGATGTTATAGGGACACCTGGGTGGCTCAGCAGTTGGGCATCTGCCTTTGGCTCAGGAACTGATCCTACAATCCCAGGATCAAGTCCCACATCAGGCTCCCCACAGGGAGGCTGCATCTCCCTCTGCCTGGGTCTCTGCCTCTCTCTCTCATGAATAAATCTTAAAAATCTTAAAAACAATAAAAGATGTTATAGAATGTGTTGGACATTAAGACAGAGAACATGTATACATGCATCTGGTTTACACGGGGGTAGGTTATTTTCCACTTGCTGCATCAATGAATGAGAGTCTAGTTTTATAGTCTGACCATTCGGTGATGTCTCATTCTGATATTTTTGGTTGCTCTAATAAATTAAATACTTCCATTCATCAGTCATCATCAACTTTCTTCTTTCCATTCATGTTTTCGTGAAGGCTCTGCTACACACTGCATGCAAAAAAATGAGTCAGTCTCGGAGACTCATTGAAAGGATTGCACTAAGTAATATTTCTAGAAATAGACTCCTCACAGTTACAGACTTTGGAGTTTAAGTGAACATTGCTCGGACAATTTTCAGGCTGCCCAGAGGACTGAATTATGATTTTCAAGAATCATTTAGTCCAAAAACAGAGATTTTAAGAAAACATATTCAGAAGAACAGGAATTGATTACATAGATTCAAATACATTGAGGCATATTTAATTGTGGCTATCTCTCTTGCCATGCTGTTAGTATTATTTCTAGAGGTCTATTTTCTGATGGATTTGTGAGAAAGCCTTTCCCTTTCTTATTAATTTATAGCTAACCTTAAACTAGTAGATTATGCTTTTGTAAATTGAAGTCAGACATTTAAAATATATCTGATTCTCACTGACCTCTCAGAGCTCAGAAATAGATGCTTTTATAGTCTTCTTACTATTCATGGTAATGCATTTATTTCATAGGTTCAATAAGATTCCACCACTCTTTTTACCAAGACATATCTGACAAATTGATGGTGGAATCAAGGTCATAAAGAGGTACTACACTTCATAATTAGCCTCAGAAGCTCACCATTAAAGCATAAGTATGGAACCAATATTCAGAACACTCTCATATCAAACTGGACTGGCGCTTATCATATGAATTACAAGGTTCCAGTCCCACACTAGTAAGAAAAATCATTTCCTAGTAGGTCAGAAATCTTAGATTATGTGGGTAACTTCAAAGAGGAAACAATTGACCAAAATGTATAGACATTGTAAGAAATCTTATATAAAGAGACTTTTAAGAGTTTTTATTTAAATTCCAGTTAGTTAACCTACAGTATAATACTGGTTTCAAGTGTACAACATAGTGATTCAACACTTCCATGCATTATCACAGCAAGTGCACTCCTTAATCCCTACCACCTATTTCACCCGTTCCCCCATCCACCTCCTCTTTGGTAACCATCAGTTTGTCTCTATAATTAAGAGCCTATTTCTTGGTTTACCACAGTCTCTTTTTTTTTTTTTCCTTTTCCTTATTTGTTTTGTTTCTTAAATTCCACATATGAGTGGAATCATATGGTATTTGTCTTTCCCCGACTGATTTATTTTGCTTAACAAAATACTCTATAGCTCCATCCATATCATTGTAAATGGAAAGATTTCATTTTTATGGCTGAGTAATATTCTATTATATATATACACACATATTATATATATATACACATATAATATATGTGTATATATATATTATATATATATATACATATATATATATATATACAGACTTTGGAGTTTAAGTGAACATTGCTCAATTATATATATATAATTGTCTTCCATAAAAAGATATAGAAAAAAAAGATATGCCACATCTTTTTTTCCATATATTTTTATGCTAGAGTTTTTTTAGAATTGAAATACAAGAGCAAATAAATAGGATTTTAAAGTTCAATCCTATATATTCCTTATGAAATTTCCAAACAAAGTTAATTTTCTGGTATTAATTTGCCTAACTCTGTATGCTCTATGAGGTTTGTTTTAAGTAACACTTCTCAGTGAATCTATGTAATAATCAGGTCAAAGAACAATGAAACCAGCCATTTTAGGATTAGGAATAATCTTTGAAGATTATTTGTGATTATAAAAGAAGGACTCTTAAGAAAAATTATCCAAGGTTTGGAATAACAGATATAACAAGTCAATCTAAGGAACATTTCATTATCTAGGGGAATCAGTAATGCTATTGTTTGTTTAAATCATTATCTACTACCGGAGTGCCTCAGTGGCTCAGTCAGTTAAGTGTCCAACTCTTGATTTTGGCTTAGATCATGATCTCAGGGTCCTAGGTTCGAGCTCTGAGTCAGGCTCCACACTCAGTGGGAGTCTGCTTGAAATTCTCTCCCTCTCCCTCTCTCTCTCTCTCCCCCTCCCCATGCGAATGCTCTCTTTCTCTCTCTCAAAATAAATAAAATCTTTTTAAAAAAATCATTATCTACTATTGATAGAAGTCCCAGACTATGTGATTTTTTTCTGTTAACATATGTATTATGTATCTGGCATTTTCTTTCAGTAAAAATATAACCTCCCAAATTATGGTTTTATGTTCTATAGAATATTAACTAGTTTTATATCTAAGTGGCAAACTTATTCAGTATTGTGTTTCCAATAACAATACTACTACTATTCCTTCTAACCAACTTAGACTTCCTGCTACTTATCCCATTAATGAGTTGAATACATTTTAATGAGTGTTCATTCAATATTTTATGACAATCATATTCTTAACCTTTAGAAAAACACTCTAACATGTCCATGGCACAAAATTGTTAAGAGTCTTTGCTCTAGCCAATTAATGAAGTCAGAGAAGTCTCTCTGAAATTGATAACAGAAATTCATTCATTCATACTTTCAACATGTCAGCCAAAAATATTTTTAAACATATACATGTGCAAGGCTCTTTTCTAGGCATGATAATATAATGGTAATTATGGGAGGCTATTTCCCTGCCACGTAAGGGAATTTACATTCACTCAAAGAGACACACAATAAACAAAATCATATCCATATAAATTAATAAGTTTTTAAAAATAAACCAAAGGATGAGGACAGAAGATACATATTTGGAGAGAATGATTATCATTTTATGACAATCAGAGTAGGTGATCTTTAATCAAGATTAAGAAAAATTGAAAGTGAGCTATATAACTGGTAAAGGAAGATCTAAAGCATTGGTTCTCAAACTTTTTAATCTCAGAACCCCCTTATTTTGAGTTCTTAAGACCTATTTAGGGAAGAGCTGTTTTATATACTTATACACATATATCTCACTATTTACTGTATTATGTTAAAACCACACAATTTCAAAATATGTATTTACCTTAAAATTAATAAATAAATCAGATAGTAGGTTTATATGTTAATATAAGTAATGTGATTTGTGAAAATTAACTATATTTTCTAAAATAAAAACTTGCAGTGAGAAAAAAGGCATTGCTTCATGTTTTTTGCAAAACTCTTTAATATCAGGTTTAATAGAAGACAGTTGGAATCCCATATATGCTTCTGCATTCAATTCCTTGCAGTATGTTGTTTGATTAAAGCTTATGAAGAAGTTTCTGCTTCACACAGATACACAGATGGGGAAAGAGGATTGATTATTTCAATAGCCTTTTCAGGTAATTTATTTAATTTTTAATCATAGTTGTGTTTTGCAACCCATTCACAAAATTACACACCTATCAGGCTGGCAGCTTCCTCAATAATATATTTTACAGTGTTTTGTTGAGAGAAATATTCTCAAATATTTCTCTTTGTGGTATGGTAAAACAAGGACTGAGCAGATTCTGATATTTCTATCTTTGGGCCTGTAGACTTCTACCTTTACAGTACGTCAGCAAAGTTCAGGCATTTCCAGTTTATAAAGTAGGTACTATTAATGACTCCAGGCTTCAATTAGCCCGTTTATCAGGTTATTGATTCCTTTTCCCCATACTTAAGCCATTTTATTAAATTCTATATTCTAGGTGAATGTATCCATGACAAGAAGTTCAACCCAATTGCACCTTATAGTTTTATCCTCCTTAAAATCCATTTCCATACATATTCTCTAGTTTTTTGCCAATACAACTTAGGGAGGTCCTGAAATCCTTTGGGTATGTGGGCTGTCTCCTTTTAAAGCAATTCTTATACTTTTCATCCATGCTAGGTCTGGAAGTAATGACAATTGTGTTATGAAGAGAATCCATATGTGATATAAGTGGAACCACTGAAAGGCTTTCATAATAAATAGATTTGTTCTTAGTTTTCAAAATTTTTTTTTAAATTTTATTTATTTATGATAGGCACACAGTGAGAGAGAGAGAAGCAGAGACACAGGCAGAGGGAGAAGCAGGCTCCATGCACCGGGAGCCCGACGTGGGATTCGATCCCGGGTCTCCAGGATCGTGCCCTGGGCCAAAGGCAGGCGCTAAACCGCTGCGCCACCCAGGGATCCCTGTTCTTAGTTTTCTAGATGTCTTCATATTTGAGGGAATTGATGGTGGAAGTGAGGAGAACATCAAAGTTCTCAGCTTCATCCATGCTGTTTAAATATCCCTTTCTTGTGATTTAAGACTCTGCCCCTTCCCCATCAACACTTTCCTATCTCTATAAGAGACCCAGAAGTCTCTTTTGAATTAGAGTTAATGCTCCAAAATCCTCACAATTGGATCTTGAACTTGGTTCTCACCCATTTCTTCATTCTGGCCACAGAAAATGAGGGATTCCTTCAAGACTTCTCTTTGAACTTTCTGGCCATCCATGCCAGATATTTTTAATTCTCAACTGCTGGTTTTTCACATCTACATTCTCCAGGGCCATCAGGAAAAGCCAAGTTTTTCCATAGCAACTGAGTTTTATGATCGCTTGATATGCCAATGTTATAGCCTGTTCATATAGCTCATTCCATGGCAGTATCAGTGCCCATTTGAGTAATCATAATTTCACTGCATGTAATGGATTAGCTGTGTCCCATCTCTCTCCAGCACTCTTCAAATATGTGAGCAATCCATCTCCCAAATGTGAAATTCTGCTTCTTGGTGCCACTTTGGTACCAACTATCGTATCAGTGAAAGTCCTGGAATGAAATGACACAAACTTAAGAGGTTCATGAAGAAACTAATTTACACAAGTATGGGCAAAGTATAGAGAAACAATAAGGGATCATGTAGGACTGTGTATGGTAACGTTTCCAAGTTCTTAGCTCCTCTCCCCTTAAGACTTAATTCACTACATGACCCAAAATAACAAATTTGGGAGTCATCCAAGATTATCCCTTGTCTACTACAACCCACTTTTAATTAATTAAATACCAAGTCTTACTAAATATATATCCAAATTCTTTTTTCTTTTTTTTAAGATTTTATTTTTTTATTCATGAGAGACAGGGAGAGAAGCAAAGACACAAGCAGAGGAAGAAGCAGGCTCCATGCAGGAGCCCGATGCGGGACTCCATCCCAGGACCCCAGGATCACACCCTGGGCCAAAGGCAGGTGCTAAACTGCTGAGCCACCCAGGGATCCCCAAATTCTTTTTTTTTTACTACGTTCCCCCTACCCAGTGTGGCATCATGGTTTAATTCTTACTGAATCAAGAGAATTTGAATATAGCATAGATTATGTATATATAGGAGTAGTAGGAGAGGGACCTAGAGAAATACGGAGGAACTAGGTTATGGAAGATCTTCCATAGCATAATGAGTTAATTTTCCTTTAATTTATAGCAAAAGAAAAAATAGGGATAGCAGAGCCCTTTATATTTCCATTCTATTTGCACTGTTGCAATTGAATGCTCAACTTGAGAAAATGCATTAATACAACATCAGCACAAAAGATGTGAATTTTAATATGTTAGCACATCCAATTACAGCACCACAAGGAGAATTAGGAAAAAAGCAGCTATAAACATCCAGCTGCAGAGTTTAAGCGGTCTCATGCTGTGACTTTAGAAAATGCAAATTACATGTTCTCATCTTAGAAACTAAAATGTTAAGTTATATTAAAGGCTAATCTATATTAATGACCTAGAAATTATTAACTTTGATACAATTCAGGAAATGTATAGACTTTATTTTGATCAATATTACTGAGTAAATGTTAAACTACATTACACAAGGTGGACAGGCCAATATAGGTAAAGGTCTCCCTATTTCAGCTACCATCCCATTTATTAACTATAAAGTGTCAGGGTGTAACATAACCATAGTTCTTCCACCTATGCTATATTGCCTATATGCTTTGTATTAACTATAATGTAGTACAAACTTTACATCAACCATAAAATGTGAGGGTAAAGCATAGCCATTGGTCTCCTATCTGTGTTGTAGTGATATTTATTAACATAATATGTGGCTTGCTATATTACTTGCACGTTAACATAAGTGAAATTAATCAATCTTAGTTTTTAATCACTTGACAATGTAACTTTATAATAATTTATTTTTAAGCATATATGATAAAGAACAGCCTTTTATGAGACAAAGTGATATCCTAATAAAATATGCATACAATGTCCCATTCTTGAATTCCTTTATCCTATTTTTCTTCTCTCAGTAGCAGTTCTCTGGCTCATTACTTTAACCCCAAAATGTAAGACTTACTCTTTGAAGAAGAATCCGCTGCAGGTATATAGACTCAACTCTCATGATACTTCAGTTGTTAGGGGAAATAAGCCCACCTTGGGATCTGGAGCCTCTATGAAGCATTATAGAATAGGACCTTTGTGAAACAAGAGCAAGCTAGGTGAGAAAAAAAAAAACAAACACAAACAACACTTGCCTTGCCTTTCTAAACTCCATAAGGGATTATTTAGGCCAGACAGCCTTTAACAGTTGTGTAGCTTTGGTTCAAAGAGGAGGTACCTATTAAAAAGAAAGAATAAATGTCATGTGTTCCAAGAAAAAGATCTATTAAATGTCAGGAGGCTGGCTGTACTTTTCTGTTATTCTGAAATTAATTAGTGCATCGTAAATGGTTCTTCATGGGTACAATGGAAAAAAATCAGACTTCAGAAATACATAGTCTAGGTCCCTGCTTTCCCTATGACCACTCCCATCAAAATCACACTATAAATTAACTTAAATTCCCTGATTTAGGTTTCCATTCTTTCCCACTCCCAATCTCTCTCTCTCTCTCTCTGCTTCTCTCTTTCTCTATCTCTGTCTCTATCGCATTTTTGTTGTAGTTAAGGTTTAAGGAACTTAAAATTCTAAAAGATTGTTTTAAAATTTAAGTTAATTATTTAAACAAAAAATATAATGTATTTTCTAAAAACATATTTTCTTTCAGGAAGTCTGGGTAAAATAGAATCTCCTAGAAAACTGAAAGTCTCTAGAAGCATATTGAAATATATCAGAATATTATTGGAAAGGAATGTGGTTATTACTTTGCTTCATGTTTTTTTGGAGCCTAAAGCCAATTCTATGATGTGATTTTTTCCCTATCTCCCATTTGTGTGAACTAACATTTCAAATTAATTGAGAAATTGAAATTTTCTTTCCGTTAAAAAGGGTGGGAATTATTATAGCTTTATGGTAATAAGATTAAGAATACTCATCGTTCAATAAAGCTATGTAAGAAGGGGTTGGAGAAAATAATCATATTTTCTTTCTTTTTCAGAACTGAAGGATGTACAATATTTTTCTACATTTTCTTTCCACTATACCTGATTATTTAGTGAGATCCAAGGGAATTTTTTTAAAAGCTCAAAAAGAAATACTTTATATTATCCACTTAATATGTATTTACAATTATAGTTAATATGTCAAAATTTCCCAAGTAACTTAGTTAACATGAAATGTGGTATAAATTTCTATATGGATATTTTGTATAAAACAGAAATCTTTAAAGAAAATTTATCCAAAAAGTGTTTAGGGACGCCTCGGTGGCTCAGTGGTTGAGCGTCTCCCCTTGGTTCAGGTTGTGATCCCAGGGTCAAGTCCCACATCGAGCTCTCTGCAGGGATACTGCTTTTCCCTCTGCCTATTTCTCTGCCTCTTTCTCTGTGTCTCTCATGAATAAATAAAGTCTTTTAAAAAAAAGTGTTTAAAATTTTAAATACCCAGTGGTACCTGGATGGCTCAGTCAGTTAAGTGTCCAACTCTTGGTTTCCACTCAGGTCCTGACTTCAGGGTGAGATCAAGCCCTGCCTTGGGCTCTGGGCCCAGCATGGAGTTTGCTTAAATTTCTCTCTCTCTGCCCTTCCCACTGGTGCTCACCCACAAACTCTCTCTCTCTCTTGCTCTCTCTCTCAAATAAATAAATAAATCTTTAAAAAATATTTAAGTACACAAATTTCATTACATTATTTTTATTTTAGGATAGTCATAATCTAAAGTCTAACTCAATTAATAGATTATGAAGGTTCAATATTATAATAAAATATATTCAGCTATAAACCCTTAGAATGCTGATTTGTCAGACCATTTAATGATGTAAAATATGTTTGTAATATAGTAAGGGAAATATAAAACACTATATTAGGAAGATGTATACCAATGCATTAATAGTCTGTAATAGTCCATAATTTTTCTTTGTTAAAAATCTGCGTTTTCATCTGAACTAATATTTATAAAAATAAAATATTCATCTCTCTATATATTTTTTAATGTACTGCTATTTGGCTTATTCCTTAGCAGAATACTAAATACTGTAGAGATAGCTGAGGAAACACTTCTGTGTGTACATTTGAATGGAAGATAAGAAAAGACAAAAAATACAGCTATTCGTTAAGTAGAATTTCTTTGGAAACACAACTATGATTATTTTTTAATGTATTTTATTCTTCATTTTTTATAATTACAAAAATTATAATTATATACCCTTCATTTTTGTAATTATAAAATGAGTCACTGGTTTAAAGAAACTTTTGTTAAGTAAGTAATGAATATTCCTATTTGGAAGCAAGATGCTTGAACTAACTGGGGTACTAATTTTGAAAATTTGCTACACAAAGAACGAATTTTGAGGAATTTAATTTGGGTAAATACTATTCTATGTATGAGCTGTATGAATTTGGGTAAATACTATTCTATGTATGAGCTGTATGAAGCCTGCTTGTACCTCAATTAATTTACCAGTTATGATTAAGAAGTTATATCACAAAAATGATAATTTTCTTAACTGAAAATGGCAACAATAATAGTATTTATCAGGGGGGATGTTAAGGGGATTACAGGAGATAATGTGTAAAGAAGTCTTAGTATAATTTTGGCCAATATTAATATTAGTATTTTTATCATCATCATATTATATTTAGCCACTCATAGGGTTGGATGGAATCAGAGTTCATTGGGATTAAATGAGATAAGATTAGTAAGTTTCTTAGCATGGTGCCAGGTAATTATAATAATAAGGATCTTAATCTACTTATTTTTTTAAAGATTTTATTTATTTATTCATGAGAGATACAGAGAGAGAGGCAGAGACACAGGCAGAGGCAGAAGCAGGCTCCATGCAGGTAGCCTGATCCCTGAACTCCAGGATCACTCCCTGAGCTGAAAGCAGAGCTTAACTGCTAAGCCACGCAGGTGTCCCAGGATCTTATTTTACTTCTTACTAAGTGTCCGATGAATAGTATCTTAATATCTCTATTTCTCTAACATTCATACCTTTCATGACCTCAAATTATTAGTTTGCTATTAGTTGGCCTCAAAATACCTACCTATATTTCACATGAAAATATCTAATAATTATAAGAAGGAAAATAGTATGTTTAACATTTAGCAAAGTAGTGCTAAAAATCTAAAATGTCTGAGTTCTCAGCTTATATGGATATAAAAATATGTTTAGAGATCTACATTTGAATATGGATTTAAGGTGCAATTACATTTTTACCTTGTAAGTGGCATTAGCATTAGCCTGCTTAAGTCTCTGCTATTAGGTTTATTTTTATTCATTCATTTATTTTTAAAGACTTTATTTATTTATTCATGAGAGACACAGAGAGAGGCAGAGACACAGGCAGAGGGAGAAGCAGGCTCCATGCAGGGAGCTCGATGTGAGATTCGATCCCGAGACTCTGCTCTGGGCTGAAGGCAGTCTCTCAACCACTGAGCCACTCAGGCATCTCTGCAATTAGGTTTAGAAGAAGATAAAGTTTAATTCATATCCTATGCTTACAATCTCATTTTTTAAGTAACAAAAATGTAAAAAGTCTTCATGGATAAAGAAATAAGGGTGGATAATTCAAATATTGGCAGGTTTTATCTGTAAGGGACCCAGCACTCAAGTGTCACTTCAGGATTTTTTTATGGTTTCTTTTTTTTTTAAAGATTTTATTTATTTATCATGAGAGACATGGAGAGAGAGGCAGAGACACAGGCAGAGGGAGACGCAGGCTCCATGCAGGGAGCCTGATGAGGGACTCGATCCCAGGGCCCCAGGATCCTAAGCAGAAGGCAGACCTCACCACTGAACCACCTAGGTACCCCTTTTTTATGGTCTCTTAATGTCTGTAATTGCCATTATTAATCGAATGGGTTAATACCTGTGTTACAAAAATAATCATGCATGACATTCAATTTGACAATCTAAAAATTATTATTAAATATTACCAAGACAGAAACAATGTGATTCATATCTAAAATATTACAGTCAGATAATTGCAATTATGGGTAATTGCAAGTGCTTTATATTGACAACATACGTACTTTTTTCCTAATGCCATTTTGATCTTTAAGAAGTGAAATGTTTGTTTATTCACTAAAGTTATCCTATTATGTGTCTATTATTTCAGGTCACTGATCTTTTTACCTACAGTTTTAAAAGGCAAGTCTCGGAGAGCTTTGGTTTTGTTTTTGTTTGTTTGTTTTTTCATACAGGCAAAAATGTGACCTGAATTGATATGAGGCTATTTATATTCTTGAATCATCTCTTAGTTTGAATATTCAAATTTACTGCAGCAATTTTAATATTTTAATATGCTGCTTGAGACCCTGCTGTGACTGTTATGTAAATATATGTTGTTTGTGCTGAATTACATATTTAAAATTCAAAACATTCTGAATCTGAAACTTTTGGACTCTTGGAAAATAAATTATGAACCTATATTATTGTGCTCATTTTACAGATAGATAAACTGGAGCACAGAGATGGTAAGCCATTTTGCAGTCACACAGCTCGTAAATAAGAGAAATGTGGGGATCCCTGGGTGGCGCAACGGTTTAGCGCCTGCCTTTGGCCCAGGGCGTGATCCTGGAGACCCAGAATCGAATCCCACGTCGGGCTCCCGGTGCATGGAGCCTGCTTCTCCCTCTGCCTGTGTCTCTGCCTCTCTCTCCATGTCTCTTATGATAAATAAATAAAATCTTAAAAAAAAAAAAAGCACTCTCTCTGTGTGACTATAAGTAAAAAATAAAAAAAAAAAAGAGAAATGTGACTAATCTCCATATAAACATTAAATTGGTCTTAAATGCTTTCCCCATCCCTCCTTTCTTTTCCACTGGTTCCCAAATATCAAAAATGGAATGTTTGATGGACACCTGTGCATAGGAGTGTCATTTTTAAAAACATCACTTTGTATCCTATGGAGATCATATTGGTCAACCCAGATGAGTCCTTTAAGACCTGGCTGTTAATTTATTTGAAAGTGTGTGTGTGTGTCATGGTTACTGCAAGGGGTGCCAAATGCTGTGCCAGCATGTACTGTCAAAAAATAAAATAAAATAAAGACCACTGTGAATGACTATATAATAATCAGTCTGAAATGTGGAATTACATAGCAAGCAAAGTTTTCAAAGGGCCTAAATACATCTGTCTTGATTGAAATTTCACAGATGGAATTTCTAGAGTTATCCGCATAGCAGCTTGGGGTGAATGTTAGGAAATTCAGTTTTTGTTTAAGCTCAGAAATCAAATTGTCGTGTGACCTTGAATAAATAATTTCATAGGTTCACATTTCTAAATTATATTTGGAGTTCTGTTTTGATGAAATGTAGATGAAATAAATGTACCTGACTGAGCCATTTTTAGAAAGCCCTAAAAGTAGTATTTATTACTATCTCAGTGTCTAATCCTGAAGCAATATGTGGAGCCAAGCTCCGAATTTGTCATCCGCTGTGTGTCCCAAGGTAGAACCTTTAAACTACTTCTTATATTCTTTAATAATTTTTTTGAAAGTGGCAAAACGGTAATAGTTTATGATCACAATTCTATACATAGATTCCATTCTTAGTCAACTTATAAATGTGTAAGTTAATAATTCAAGCCTATTTGCCCCTTTCACACTCTACATTAATGTTTCCCAGTTTTAGTTATTCCTGGGACAGCAAAATACTGCAAGCTCTTAAACTAGTTCAATTAATAGCAAAGAATAATTCTTTCCTTTCACACCAGATTAGTTGTTTCTAATTTCTAGAATAGTGTGTATTCCATTATTGCCAAAAACCCCTATATACACCAAAGAGTTGTCATCATGACTCATGTGGATGGCTCATTTATTAGGCTGCTAATGCAAAAAACATTCCTATAAAACAAAGAATGTGGGTAAGCTTTTAGAGTTGATGACAAAGTATATATACCCTGTGAAGAATATATAAATGTGGAAAATTATAAATTGTAGTAATTCATGATCTCAAAAAAGTTTTAAAGGGCTAAACATGGGTTGTTGTAAATTGTAACCTTTCTTAACTGATTAAAAATTAGATTTTTAGGGGGCACCTGGCTGTCCCAGTTGGTAGAGCATTCAACTCTTGATCTCAGGGTTGTAGGTTCAAGCCCCAGGTGGGCTATAGAGTTTACTTTAAAAACTAAGATTTTTAAAATTAATTTGTCAATAAAGCATACAAAAAAGTAAATTTGCTTGGAAATGGGGGTAAGAACGTAATGGATGAATTTAGCAGTTTTTCAGTTTTTACTAAGGGTAAATATTGTGAATATTTACAATTTAAGATGATACATTCGATACTATGCCAAATTATACATAGATTGGAAGAAAAGAAATCCAAATTACTCCTTTCAATATGCAAGCACGAAATGCAAGTCACACAAATATGCTAATGTTTTTTAAATGAATTCAGATTTTAATCTACATTTAAAACACAAAAAAGTAACCTTCCAAACCTCCTGCCATGGTAATTAACTCAAGAAGAATTTCCAAAAGACTTTTTCCTAAGGATGTCAAGAGGAAGAGAATGGTATTAAGGATCCACTTGACTTTATCCACTGTGGTGAACAGATACATTGAGGTCTACTCAGATGTAAATTGAACAAACACTTATTAACCCAAGCCAGTTCCTTCTACCAGTTTCTCTATTTCTGTTTTAGATTTTCCATGTAGTATATGTAGCATATTATAAAATATACTATATATAAATTATATATAAATATATACACATATATATTTATATATAAATAATAGCTGACCAAGTACAGGGGGCTCTCATAAAAAAATCTGGGGAAGGAGAAATGGACTAGGTCTTTTATAACCACAAGACAGTGAACTATCTCTGAACTATCTCTGTTGCATCTTAGAAAAACAAGATCTCTCAGTGATGTCCATCGATGGCTATATCTGGGTTAAGTAAGCACTAGGTTACTTGGAGTGTTTGTATGACGCCCATTTTAGGATTATACCATCTAAGCACCTCTGCTTTGTATGTGATTTCACCAGTTTAGGATTATGGTGTTTGGCTCTCTCTGCTTTGTATGTTGTGTGCCTAAGACACCAAAGTTCATCAGTCTCTTCTTGTGGTTATTCTTCCGTTCCAGGGGAGAAGGTTCAAACATAAGGAATTTGGCTCACTCTGCACAGACTCATCATTTGAGTGTGTCTGTGCATCAGAGGTTGTGACGGAAGTGACCTATTGAGAGAACAACATTCTGAACCCTGTATGACTGCGCTGCATTAATATTAAACACAACTGATGAAGTTTTGGAATACAGGTGAGGTCTGGAGCCGACGACCAAGAAAGAATTCTCAAGATGTCTTTGGTGCAAAATGGTGGTTTTATTAAAGCACGGGGACAGGACCCCAGGAAGAGCTGCTGCCCCAGGCCTGTGAGGGGTGGCTAATTACATATCTAGGGGTTGGGGGAGGTAAGCAAAAGGGAAATTGCAAAAGGATTTTTCTATGCTAAGGAGGACCTACAAGATACTGGAGGTCTTGCCATGGTCAAGTTAAAGATTGCTTTTTCCTCTAGCAAGGCGTTAACATTAAGACAGTTGGAAGCTTCCTGAAGAAGTCACACATATCCCCCCCTGGGTGGGGGTTGTCTGTGGCTTATCAGCTGTCCTTTGTCCTCAGCTAGCCCTGCTCCCTCATCACAACCACAAGTAGAAGTTGAACCAACCAATGATGACCTTTTTTGACCAATGGAACACTGCTTTGCCATCTCAAATGGACCTTGTACACTTTAGAAGGTTGACAATAAAATAGGCTAAATTACTCAGCATATTCAGTTAACAGGCAACATCTAATAAGCTCCAGCTTGCACAAATGCAATATGAGGAAGAAGATACTAAAAAAAAAAAAAAAAAAAACAACAACAACCCTTAAGAAACTTGCACTGATGACACTTCGTGTTATTTCCGTCATTTTTACATTATTTTTCATCTCTCGAACATTACTGAAAGTGACACACACTGGAAAGTCAGTCCCCACTCAGACCCCATGACCTGTGTGGATTTTGACCAGGTAAACTGGCCTCTACAGAGGACCACAGGAAAGGTATCACAAACCTCATGTGGTTCTGGCCATCGGGGACCACAGCAATCACCGGTGCCTGTGCATAATAACTGAGAATTACAAGGATGATTCCCTGGTAGCTTGGAGACTTTCTGCGTGTAAAAAGAGACATTCCCACAGACTCAGCCATTTTTGTAATTTAAAGCTATTGGAAATGCACAGGCTAACTGTAACCATGTATTTCGAATATACCAAGAACTGAATATGGTTAAATTCAGCTATGCTGACAGAAAACGATCTGTTCGGGTTATTTGGGTTAAATCACTAAAGAATACCAGAACAAGAAGTACAAAAAGTGAAAGATTTAAAAAAAAAATCATTGTCCTATGTCTTATTTTGTCAGGCATGGGCTTGCTTCACATCCGTCATTACCTTCGGTTCAGACTATTTTTGAAACTGTCTGCTTCTAGAGACTTTTTTGACTTAGCCTCAGTTTAAGGAATCATGTGAGTGGAAATCCACCGATGTGGGTTGGTCATTTGTGCGGTGACATGTGAACCCATAGAAAGAATAGAGTTGGTGTTCCAGAAATGTTGTATAGCATTTTTATGGTGATATGTGTTATGGGTTGAATCGTGTCCCCCATAAAAGATACATTGGATTCTTATCCCCAGGACCTCAGAATGTGGCCTTGAAAGAGGGTCTTTATAGAGCTGATCAAGGTAAAATGAGATAACTGGGAGGCATCCTACTAGAACATAATCAGCATCCTTATAAAAAAGGGAACTTTGGACACAGAGACAGGCATGCAGAGAGAACAGCATGTGAAGATTGGAGTTATGCTGCCATAAGCCAAGGAACCAGTAGAGCTAGAAGAGAGACCTGGACCAGACCCTTCCCAGAGAGCATGGCCCTTCAACACCCTGATTTCAGACTTCTGGCTTCCATCTCCCTGATGGCCAATTCTGTCTCTCAGGTGGATCTAGCTGCTGGGAGATGACGGCAGCCTGCTTAAACTGAGAAAATGATCTGTCTGGAAGTTTGGGGGGGGGGGGGGAGACCTCAACATAGAGGCATCTCCTACAGCTCAGACGGTTAAGAGATGCTCATTTAGCATGTCGCATTGCGAGGGCATTGCCACCGGCTTTTGGTCTGTATGCACTTCTACCTCCTTAACCACCGTTGCCTTGTGAGTGTTGAATAGCTTCCGCTAAGTCATCGATATTTTTCTTACCGTTAGTCAACGTATCTGAAGTTATAAATCCTTCAGGTTTCACAGCATTTCTAAATCACAACTGTAAAATCATACCTACCATCGTTTTATCTTCCTCTGCCTCGGTCAGAGCTATTGCTTCCGTTACCTGGGAAGATCTAATGTATGTAATGGAGCTGCTTTAATGGCTGTATTTTCAGTAGACAAAATAAGAGTGGATGCCTTTGTCATTTTTAAGATAAAATCCATCTTGGGATACCTGGGTGGCTCAGTGGTTGAGCGCCTGCCTTTGGCTCAGGGTGTGATCTCGGGGTCCTGGGATCGAGTCCTGCGTCGGGCTCCCTGCATGGAGCCTGCTTCTCCCTCTGCCTGTGTCTCTGCCTCTCTCTCTTATGTCTCATGAATAAATAAATACAATCTTTAAAAATATAAAATAAAATAAAATCCACCTATAAACTATATCAAATCAAGCGTCAGGTGGGAGAGGATGGAGTAAAAAGATACAGATATCCAGTTATAAAATAAGTCATGGGGATGTAGGAAACTGTATTGCATAGAAGTCCTCTGCCTTGAAGAGCAGAAAACACTGATATAGTCAGTTTAGCATATTTTTTCTATCATTCAATCTTTTTTTTTTAAATTGTGATTTTCTTGTTCTAGTTTCCCTTATTTTTTATTTTTTTTAATTTTTATTTATTATTTATGATAGTCACACAGAGAGAGAGAGAGAGGCAGAGACACAGGCAGAGGGAGAAGCAGGCTCCATGCACTGGGAGCCCGACGTGGGACTCGATCCTGGGTCTCCAGGATCACGCCCTGGGCCAAAGGCAGGCGCTAAACCGCTGAGCCACCCAGGGATCCCCTCTATCATTCAATCCTAAATGAGGTTGCTTTCTAGTGTTGCTGCAGCCTCTGAGGAGGTTCCTGAGGCTCACACATAGTTTAAATATAGTTCAAGGTCAAGCTGGAGTGGCCTGCCTGCACCTGCTACCTGCACTTGCCAATTCCTTTAATACCAGCACCGCCAGGGTGACTCACTGAGCCTCATCTTGGCTGGCATTAGCTGAGGCCATGCATGAGGCCAGTTTCTGGATGAGCCCGCTCCCACATTCTGAGCCTTTGCTGAAGGTTGGGTGTCTACCATTCCCACTCCCCACCCTGCTTCTTTGTTGAGGCCAGTACAACTTCTACTTGAGGCTCAATAGTCCACTCTGCCTCTGTAGAAATACCCAATTTTCTATAGATGAAGCTACCCTGAACTTCAGCTCAAAATCCCATGTGCCATAAGGCTTAAAGTATCTCGCCCAAGTGGCAGCAATTAAAAGCCTACTGCATATTTTTAAAAATCAGATTAACGGGGCAGCCAGAGTGGCTCAGTGGTTTGGCGCTGACTTTGGCCCAGGGCGTGATCCTGGAGACGCAGGATCCAGTCCCATGTCAGGCTCCCTGCATGGAGCCTGCTTCTCCCTCTGCCTCTCTCTCTCTCTCATGAATAAATAAAATCTTAAAAAAAAAAAAAATCAGATTAACGGTCCAGTATAAGCCTCTGCAAACTGCCAAGATCAAAATCCCCTACGTCTGTATTAGTTTGAGGGTTAAAACTACAAGCTCCGGCCACCCATAGCTGCTGCACTTCTTGTTTTTTTTTTTTTTTTTTTTTTTTTTTTAATTTATTTATGATAGTCACAGAGAGAGAGAGAGAGGCAGAGACACAGGCGGAGGGAGAAGCAGGCTCCATGCACCGGGAGCCTGATGTGGGATTCGATCCCGGTTCTCCAGGATCGCGCCCTGGGCCAAAGGCAGGCGCCAAACTGCTGCGCCACCCAGGGATCCCTGCACTTCTTGTTTTATTTCTTGATGTACGGACCCAGGCAGCACAAATTGGTTTTAGATGTCACATTCCCCCAAACACAGGCCTCTCCTCTGCTCTGCCTCCATGTCCTCTCCCTCCTACCCTTCATCCATACTGCCTGTTCTTTACAATTTTGGTGTAAGAATAGTAATCAAGATTATATGCACTGTGCAGGCAGGCCAGGTGTTCTCCCCAAATTACCATTTAGCTAAGTCACTACTTTGCTGGGCAGAAAAATTAAGAAGAGCAAGGAGACCCTGAGTTCTAGGCTGAGGATGCAGGGAAGAAAACATCAGCAATGGATAGGAAGAGTTAGCTCCCATTCGTAATAAAATACACAGAACTATTTTTAAGACTTTTTTTTTTAAAGATTTTATTTATTTATTCATGATAGACACAGAGAGAAAGAGAGAGAGAGAGAGAGAGAGAGAGAGAGGCAGAGACACAGGCAGAGGAAGAAGCAGGCTCCATGCAGGGAGCCTGACGTGGGACTTGATCCTGGGTCTCCAGGATCAGGCCCTGGTCCGAAGGCGGCGCTAAACCGCTGAGCCACCTGGGCTGCCCTATTTTTAAGACTTTTAAATAAACTTTTACATATACCACAGGCTTTCTTTCCTTCGTCTTTTCCTCATGCTGTCTTCACCTCTCACCCTTAAAACCTTTTCCCACAAACAGTCTCATCCATGAAATTATCTCTAATTTCAACCACATGAAATCTCTCAGCATTTGTCCAATGCTCCGGAAAATGTTCTGAGGGCCATCCACAACAGAATCATGAGTTGTGAAAACATGTTAGTGAGCCCACAGATACGATCCAAACCTTGGAAGTATGACCCTTGAATGTGCCTTGTAAGAAGTTCTGTGGGGGATTCCCTGGTGAAGTCTGAACCTCTTTTTTTGTACCTAATCATCACAGATTACTTTTGTCCTATGATGTTAATTATTTGGTATTTACCATTAAGTTGGAGGAAGGAATTCTTTCTTTAAGACTAATTCCTTGGGCAGCCCCGGTGGCGCAGCGGTTTGTCGACGCCTGCAGCCCAGGGTGTGATCCTGGGGACCCTAGATCGAGTCCCAGGTCAGGCTCTCTGTATGATGCCTGCTTCTCCCTCTGCCTGAGTCTCTGCCTCTCTCTGTGTCTCTCATGAATGAATAAATAAAATCTTTAAAAAAAAAAAAAAAAAGACTAATTCCTTAACGTGGACCTTGCACTGCTCATAGCAGCTACTCAACAGCATTTTGAAAATGAATTCTATTTTTTGCTCATCTCTCAAAAGTACTAGATGTCTCCCCTGTCTTATCTTGATAGCGTCTAGAGGTAACACACACGTGAAATCATCTGACAGCAGTTGAAAAATTTTAGTTGCACAATGTATTCTCTACTGATATAGCCATATTTAGGCTCTTGGGGTTGGCTTGTTTTAAAGGCAATATAATGTATTGCAAATTTCTAAGCACTGTTTTTCTACATAATAAAGAATTCCTCTTCTTTAGTAAGTGGTTTCCTCAGCATCTCCTAATGCATTTTTTTTTTTTTAAGATTTTATTTATTTATTCATGAGAGACACAGAGAGAGGAAGAGACATAGACAGAGGAGAAGCAGCCTCCATGCAGAGAGCCCGACGCGGGACTCGATTCCCGGACTCCAGGGTCATGTCCTGGGCTGAAGGCAGGTGCTCAACCGCTAAGCCACCCAGGGACCCCCTTCCTAAATGCACTTTTAAATGCCAAGTGATCAGTAGAGCACCAGTGCTCCCTAAAACCTTAATGCAGTACCAGGCTGCATGTTTCCATTTATAAAATCTTATTACACAATTTTTTGCAAATACTATCATAGGGTCCTTTTGTTTCTAGGGATGATACACAAACCCTCCTCATTTTGCAGTGATTGTAAGGGGGTCAGAGAAGCAGTACACCAGTCTTTTTCCTCAGCTCACAGAAAGTACCAATGGAGACAACACTGTTGTCCAGTCACAGCATCCTTCCTTAATAGGGTCTCACAGAATCTGAAAAGCTTAATTATTGCTGTGACACTGCTCAGTTTCCATCATTACTCAAGATTTGACACCAATAAGCTATCTGCTTCCATTTAAGAAAAAGTTTATAAATATACCAGATGGAATTCTTACACCAAACTCTATAAAGACCATGTGATGGGACGTCTGGGTGGCTCAGCAGTTGAGCCTCTGCCTTTGGCTCAGGGTGTGATCCTGGTCCTGGGATCGAGTCCCACATCAGGCTACCTGTGAGGCGCCTGCTTCTCCCTCTGCCTGTGTCTCTCATGAATGGATAAATAAAACCTTAAAAAAAAAAAAAAAAGAAAATATAAAGACCATATGGTAATATGCTAATGGTAGAAGATGGCTTCAGCACCCATGTAGCCTGCTCTTAGGGATTAATAAATTTAAACGTTTCACTGAAATGATTCATTGAAAGTTGTACTCCCTTATTTTCAAAACATTTTATTTCATCTGAATTTCACATGATATAAAAATATTACATGCTTAAATATGTTCAAATAGAAAGCTCTTTGGACCACTGTCCTTCAAAGGCAAATCAATAAGAAACAAATTATACTATGTAGGGCACACGTAGAAAATTTTTTTTCACAAGAATAAAAATATTTGAACATTTTATACTTAGTATAGCTTTACAATCCATTTTATGTTAACAAATTTAGTTAACTGTTAGGAGGTACAGTACCTATACAAAAGAACTCAATAGAGAGCAGATATTTTAACCCTTAAGAACATGTCTGATTTAATTATCCTCTTGTATTTTTTTAAGAAGATACTCCATTTGTAAATTCAGGTTTGGTTGGCCCTTTTTAGTCTTTTTGCTCAATATTTTGAATACTTCCATTTTCTTTTTTTTATAGAGCCTTTGAGCTTCTTCTCTCTCTCGTTTTCTCTTCTCGAATTCCTAAAATTATTAACATATGTAATTTCCATTAGTAACAGACAGCAGATATGTTTCAATAATTGTGTTGAAATAATTATCACACAAATGCTTTAGGATTGTCTTATATTTTGCAAAATGGGAGGAGTTGTCACTGAAGTAGTGTACCCTCTTTGTCTTTATACTATAATGCATCCTATAACATAGAATAATGTAAAGTTATTAAATTTTTAATTCCTTGGATAAAACTAAAATTAGAGCAGAGGAAAGGAAGCATATTTAAGATTTCATCGTTTAATTACATCTGCTAGAACTAGAAGAGACTTTAGAGATTACCTACTCCATATAATACAAAAACCTTCACTTCCAGAATAACTGGTATTCTTTTTAATTTGCCGTCTAACTGCTTTAATTCGGCAAACATTTACTGACTATACACTGGCCAAACACTGCTAGGCATTATGACTTTGATTAAGAATTATCATGTTCATTTGATTTGCTAAGATAAAGACTCAAATTCATTTAAGCATAAGAAAAATAATTCAAATTTATACATAAACCTGAAAAGTACTACTTGTAATGCAGAACATTCCTACTAAATTAAATATAAAAGTTAAATGAAAGTTCATAAATAATGCAATACATATACGGTTTCTCAATCTCCCTGGTAACATATACAGCTCCCAAATGACACAGCGTGTTTTGCATGGTAACATAATCATCAAAGGGCTTTCACATCAGAGCATATTCCATTCTTATAAAACTTTCATGCTAGGCTATTATCATCATCTTACAGATGAGGAGCTGATGCTCAATGATACTGAAAGTGACTTGTCCCAAAACCCAAATACCTGGCAGAGCCAAGTCTTGTATCTAGATCTTATGAATTCAGTCTGTATTAGCACTCGAACTTACGTTCTCCAATGGTATAATACTTCATTTATTTTAATAAGTACAAAAGAGCTGGAACTATTTGCGAATTTAGGTATATATAGTCTAGTTTACCTCAATGGAGTTTCTCTAAACAAAGTAAAAAAAAATTTAAATGGTCTTACCATTTACTATGGGTGCTTATGTGATTTCTTGTGGATTGGGTATTAGCTTTTATACTGACATTTGATATCTGTAAGTCCTAAGAAACTGTCAATTATAAAGAAAAATTTAAAGCATACTATATCTGTTTTACTGTATGATGGCGCTTGCCTTATCTGGCATATTATTTACAAGGGTGCCTAGAAAAGAGTATAATGTAACAAAACCTATGAAACAAATATCCAGTATTTCCATAGAGAGATGTTTCTGCTTATGCTAATCCACCAGTCTCAGAATAATCATGAGAATTTAGTTGTTAAACTTCCAGATTTTTTAATTATACAAATTCTAAAGCTAAGACATAAAATAAATTATGTCAGTGCCATCTTTAAAGTAGTTTTTGATTGATGTGTTATCCTCTTTTAAGGCAATAAATATAGCTTCAATACAAAAAATAAAAACCACAAGTTAAATTTTATCGAGGCTGTAGATACTTTTATTATACTCACTTGAATAGGACTTATATTTTGGATTTCTGAATGATAATAAAAAGTGGTAATTTTCTGCTAAGTTAATCTAGGAAGCTGGGGATCCCTGGGTGGCTCAGTAGTTTAGCGCCTGCCTTCGGCCCAGGGCCTGATCCTGGAGTCCCAGGATCGAGTCCCACATCGGGCTCCCTGCATGGAGCCTGCTTCTCCCTCTGCCTGTGTCTCTGCCTCTCTCTCTCTCTGTGTGTGTCTATCATGAATAAATAAATAAAATCTTTAAAGAAAAAAAAATAATCTAGGAAGCTTTTTAATAGGCATATCAACTCTTTTGAGAAAGTATTTATTTTAATGCCTCCTGGTTTTTACTTGCTTCGATGTAAAATTATGATAATCATCTATTCTTTTCCCAGATCAGTAGGTCTCAAATTTTATTATACATAAAAATTTCTTGAGGCACTTTTAAAAAGTGCAAGTCCTCAGACCATACATACTCTTGAAAAACGCTGTTCCAGATGCTCATAACCTATAAGCAATGTCTTTAAAATCCTATTCTTGATCTGCTAGTATCTCTTCTCAAGGGTAATATAAATGATCAAGGAATTTGTTGGAATTCTCTAGCTCTGCTCAAACTACTCATTTATTCAGCAAGTACTTGTAAAGAACATATCATATGCACATACTAAGAAGCACAGCTTTACATAATCTTCATTTAGAATAAATTAAAAAAAGAATCTATGTATTTTGAAAGGTCTTACCTGTCTCTTAGCAGCACGCTCAGCTTGTACTTGCTCATATGCTTCCCGTGCTTTTTGATTTGACGTTTTCTTTTTATTTTTCTTTGAAACGGTAAAGGAACTTTTTAAGATAAAGATATGTAAGTCAAACAATTAAAAGTGACGTAACCAAAGTTATGATGCACTCACATCAAATATAATACTTCCACAGTAAAATCTCACTGATGCAAATTGATAAAGCAGGGGAGAGAGGCTGGCAGAAAGAGGCCATCAACCTTATTAGTAAAATGTCCATATAACACATCAAAGTGGAAAATGGGGACTCTTGAAGAAATATTTGAACCAAGGACAATACAGAAAGCTCTGAAAGATCCTGAAATGTTAACAGGAAACTAGCAGAAGAATGACACAAATGATACACTGAAAGGCAGTAAATTTAAGGACATTGTAAAAGTTATGGGTGACACGAACTTTAATCCCAAAGTGCCCTGACCGTCTCTACTTTATCTATTCAGTCACGAATGACCACACCTTGAAGGCAGCCCGCGGTTAGGACTGTTCCATCCTGTTGAAGTACTCACCTCTCTGGTGTCCCTCTCTAACCTAATTCAAGTACTCCAGGCTCAGATTCCATCCATTTCCTTAAACTATCTGATTCAGCAATTAATCTTCCTTTATCAGCTTCAACTTTTCATTACGTCAACTGAGAACCACAATAAAACGTATTTCGGCAGCTCCTTTTTTTTTTTTTTTTTTTAAGATTTTATTTATTTACTCATGAGAGACACAGAGAGAGAGAGGCAGAGACACAGGCAGAAGGAGAAGCAGGCTCCATGCAGGGAGCCTGATGTGGGACTCGATCCCAGTCTCAAACCGCTGAGCCACCCGGGCTGCCCAGCAGCTCCTTTCTTTCTTTCTTTCTTTTTTTTTTTTTAATTTTAATTTATTTATGATAGTCACAGAGAGAGAGAGAGAGAGAGAGAGAGAGACAGAGGGAGAAGCAGGCTTCATGCACCGGGAGCCCGACGTGGGATTCAATCCCGGGTCTCCAGGATCGCGCCCTGGGCCAAAGGCAGGCGCCAAACCACTGCGCCACCCAGGGATCCCCCAGCAGCTCCTTTCTTAAACAAGTGCTTAAATTACTCATCACCAGACTCTCTGTACTCTTCTAACCACGGACTAATCTTTTCCTCGTCCTTTCACAGTCAAGTACCTTGAAAGCATAGTGCGTAGGCTACAGTCATCACCTCACACTCTTTATTCACATTCACTTCTTAACTCTTTGCCATCTCACGTTTGCTCTCTCCAATAAAACAGTCCATGCCAAGACAGTGATGACCTTCTCGCCAAATACGATGATTGAATCAATGGGCACTATTCAGTCTCACTTAACTGACCATTCACTACCTTTGCAAATATACTCCCTTAGTTCTAGTAACATTTTTCTCTCCTGATCATTTTTTCCTTCCTTGCTCCAGGCCTTTCCCCAAGTGTTTCTCTTCTCGGTCTCCATTCTTCAGTCATATCCATGACCATGGATTCAGACACCAAATGGATGTACACTCAAAAAACTCAGAAAGGCTTATACATTAAAATCTTTCCAAAGACACCAATGATTACTTAGGCCATAAATCCAAAGACTTGGTCTTAGTCGTGTTTTGTGTGGACTAAGTATTTGATAGATGACCAGCCTCTACTTTGCACAACTTTCCTCTGCTGACTTCACTCTCTGTATTCCCCTTTCTCCAATTACGACAGTCTTATTAACTTTTTCCTGCTTTGACCCCAAAATAAGTAAACTTTAAGAATATGATGGTCATGGGGCAGCCTGGGTGGCTCAGTGGTTTAGCGCTGCCTTCAGCCCAGGGCCTGATCCTGGAGACCTGGGATTGAGTCCCACGTCGGGCTCCCTGCATGGAGCCTGCTTCTCCTTCTGCCTGTGTCTCTGCCTTTCTGTCACTCTCTCTCTGTGTCTCTCATGAATGAATGAATGAATGAATAAATAAATCCTTTAAGAAAATTAAAAAAAAAAAGAATATGATGGTCACTTACATATCACATCTTATGGTTTAACCCTCCTCACCTCAATTATTGCCAGGAATGACTGAAATCTACATTTCTAGATTTGTCAGAGCTTTACATCCATTATTAAATAATATGATGCACAAGCCGACCAAAAAAATTTGAATTTTTAGTGTCTTTGTCTCTATCTCCACCACACTTTCTCCTAGGGTATTATTTCCTATTACTTTTACCACAAATAGTTAACAACTTTAAAGAACAGTATTTTAGTGAACTAAAAAGTTACAGTCTCAAGTAACACCTGGATTCTCTGCTGGTTTAGGTTTCAACATACATTTTTAACCTGAGATGTGTGTAGAGAAAGCTTTGTAAGGTAGCTCTTAAAAAACCAAAGTGCTATACACCTATGCCATTTGTTTTTTAATGGTCACCAAGTCTATGTCCTCTGGAAAAAGAATCAAGAATAGTAGTAACAGTTAACATCCACGTAGCACTTCCCAGGTACTATACACCTTTTATGGAAATGAACTCACTCTTCACAACATCATGAAATGGGTCAGAGACACCATAGAGACCATGTGAATAATCCATTCGAGAGTTGTAACAACATGACAGCTCTGGATTATGTACTTTCATTATTTCCATTTCAGAGGGCATCAGGCACCAATATGTTAAGTCCAGCTCCAGAGTCTGGTATTAACCACTACACTTTCATAGCTCTCAAGAGACAGTTGTTTATTTTAAACATAGATTAGTAACAGGAGCCAACCATGGTCCCCAAAAGCTAAATATACTCAAAACACTAAAATCCAAAACCTAGATCTTTTAATTCTAATTTCATTACTTCGCCCATTAACCTATAAACTAGCTTAATGCATTTCAGCTAAAAAGGAAAGCTTTCCTGAAAATATTTTCACATAATCCACTCTGACTTCTATGATGCCTTAAAATAAGAAAGATTGCAATTCCTTAAACTGTCCTATAATCTCTTTGATAAAATACTACTTACATCTAAAATTAAGGATTTGAGGGGGTGCCTACATGGCTCAGTCGGCTAAGCTTCTGACTCTTGGTTTCGGCTCAGGTAATGATCGATCTCATGGTCCTGAGACTGAGCCCTATGTTAGGCTCTGCACTCAGCTGGGAGTCTGCCTGAGATTCTCTTCTCCTCCCTTTTGCTCTCACTTTCTCTAAAATTAATCAATCTTTAATTATTTTTAAAAAACAAAGGACTTGAAAGGAAGTTAATACATACTTTACTCTTATGCTACCTTGTACTGCAGACTGAGGCTGCTCAAAACTACAATGTTCTTCTGAGGAGGCTTTGTTGATGTCACATGGCTCCTGTGGCAAAGGTTGATCAGTTTGTTCTTCTGACAGAGGCTGTTCAACTTTTCTAACTTGCTTCCGGAGTCTTTCCTCTTCAGCTAAATAAAGGTGTTTCAGATGATCTGGGTATCGATCTGTGAACTGGGATTCCTGAGGGGTTTGACCCTTCTTTTCCCTCCATTGCAATTTCTTATAATTTTGCTGAATCTTCCGTTTTCTTCGGAATGCAAAGCCTTGCCCTGTTAAAGAGTATGAGCCATAAATTACTTTCTCAGAAAGGGAGTTGTATGAAAAATGTAGCTGTTAATTTAAAATGGAAAACTTCTCACATTATCACATTCAGAAACTAGAATTACACGGATTTGCCTAAGAGGTCATTCTAAGAAAACGGGTTTCGCGCGGGGGTGGGGTGGGGGTGGTGGTGGTGGTGAACAGTACGTTGTTCCTTTGCAAAAAGACTTGGTTAACATCAGTCATGCATGCTCGGCGGGAATCCCAAAGAACAGAAAAGGACTCGTGCCGCACGACTCCGACTTACCATACCCAGAATCCAAATTCTTTATCTCAAACACTCATTCTAGATCTTCAACACTTAAGAAGAAAACCCACATCCGTTATTTGACCTTAGAGAAACACCGGCGGTACGACTGACTTTCTAAAGTAATTCCGTACAAATGTGAGAAGACAGTGTGCGATTTCTAGCAGCGATGAGAAAGCTGAACTTAAACTTAAGACTTACACATTTTAAGTGGAATTTGAGGAAACTTGTTGACAGCAAGACAAATAAAAGCACAAACAAAAGCGAAATAAAGGAAGGTCAGTGAGAAAAGGCTGGAAAGCTCTGGGATATTTGTAATCAGCAAAGAACGGGGGCAGTGCGTTTCCAGCCATGCCTCTCTTGCTTTTTTAAAAAGATTTTATCTATTCATGAGAGAGAGAGGCAGAGACACAGGCAGAGGGAGAAGCAGGCTCAAAGCAGGGAGCCCGATGCGGGACTCGATCCCAAGACTCCAGGATCACGCCCTGAAGGTGGCGCTAAACCGCTGAATCACCCGGGGATCCCGCATATAAGCATTCTTAAAAGTGTTCACAAGAAGGGTAAAATCTTATGTGTAAGCTGCTTCTCCTCTTTATAGATAAATCCGAGCTCCTCGCTGTTCCTGACGGTTGGAAGGAACCGGCTTTTTCTAAAGAGGACAATCCCAGAGGGCTCTCGGAGGGCAGTTTTGCAACTTTGTTCCCAAAATATAGAGCGGCTTACTTGAAAGAGCGCTGGCCTTTGGTACAGAAAGCCTTGAATGAACATGTATGCACATTTTATATACTTGAGATTTTGCTTTTATACTTTTTTAAAAAAAATAAGTATATATGCTGCTGGATTTTTTTAAAAAAGTAGCAGCGTAACTAGTTAATTTGATTCCTTTGTTTTTTAAAGAAAACTCTTTGAGTGTGTGCGCCTACAGGCATGTGTGAGCAGAGGCGGGGGCAGACGGAGAGGGAGTCCCGCGTGGACGCTGCCGAACACAGAGCCCGACGTGACCTTTGATCTCACAGCCCCTGAAATCCCGACCTGGGCTGAAATCAAGAGTCGGATGCTTAACTGACCGAGGTGCCCCTGGTTCCTTTTTTAAAAAATATTTTATTTATTTATTCATGAGACACACACACACACACACAGAGAAGCAGAGACACGGGCAGAGGGGGAAGCAGGCTCCAGGCAGGGAGCCCGACGCGAGACTCGATCCCCCGGGTGCCCAGCCCCGCCTTCCGACCCTCCACCCTAACACGTGCACGCAGGGACCCGCAGGCGCTGTGCGTGCGGCCGCACACGGAAGCCGCAGAGGAAGACAATTCTGATCGAGGAAGGGGGCAAGTCGGGGACGACGCTTGAAGACCCAGAGTTAGCAGCCCGGGCTCATCCTCCCGTTCGCCCACAGCTCTAGGGGGTTCGCCATGGCTTCCTCTACGCCAACCGAGGCCGGCTCTCGTTCCTGAATCCTCGGCTGCGGCGGGGAGCGAGCGGACCGCGGGCCTGGGGACCTACCCTCGCGAACGCTCCCCTGAAACGCCTGCGGATGGTTCGACCGCCACGTCCTCTGCTTCGCATCCTTACTCCTGAACCCGGCCGAAGATGCTCTTGCGCTACGCGTCCGAAAACCGCCCGGCGGCCAGCCCGCGGCCGGCCTCACCGGCGCCATGGCGCACCACCCGCGTCGCCGGAACACGACGGACGCTGTTGAAATACGTCACGAGACGAAAGCAATCAACCCCCCCCACCCCGCGTCCAGATCGACGTTCCGCTGATCTGGTCTGTGTCACTTGCGACCGAGGCCTCGCCGTGCGGCCACGTTTGCGCCACCTACAGCCCGGGAGGGTGAGCGTAATGGCGGCTTCTTTCTCGCTCCCGGTGACCCAAGACTTGTTCGCGCTGCGTGCCAAGTTGCAGGAGCTGCTGCAGTTCCTGCGGGAAGCCTTGTCCATTTCCAACGCACACACGGTGGACTTTTACACGGAGTCCGTGTGGGAGCAGCTGATCGATTTACCCCCTGAGGCCGTGCTGGGAGTCCTGAGGAAGTCAGCGGCGGAGGCGGAGGCCGAGGCCCGGGTCTCAGAGGCGCGCCTCCTGTCGGAAGCCGAGAGTCCCTCAGGTAAGCGGCAGGTGGGCGGGGCGGGCAGGGAGCGGAGACTCGGTGACTCGGTGCGGCCCACAGAAGCGTCTCCCTAGCGGAAGAAGAGCGGAAACAGGTGTGCGGCGAGGCGGGCGGAGGCGGCCGGACGCGGCGGAAGTGCGGCGGTAGTGGGGTTGGGGGCACGGCGGAGTGGGCGCGGGACCTTCTTCCGGGTTCTCTCTCCTGTCCGTGGGTCCCCAGGTTCCGGAAAGAGAACCGGAAGTCGCGCGGAGATCCGAGCCGACCAACAGGGATTCCCTAACCGGAGGAAAACACGCGCGAAGCAGCGCTTTTGGGTTCCGCGCGGAAAGCGCGGGAGACGGGTGCGCGCGGAAAGCACAGCAGGATGGATTTCTAAATGACAATAACGTCTATCTTGGATAAATAAAAAATTTTAAAAAATAAGTAAATAAATAAGGATAACGGCCGAGGGAAAAAAACCAGGAACCGTTAGGCGTGATCGTGGGGTAGGCTGCGTCCTTCCCGGGGGGTCAGGAGCCGCGGGGTCCGGGCGCCGCCGAGGCCGGGGGCACGCGGGCGGGGCGGGGCGGGCTGGGGGCGCCGCCAGCCGTCGGGAGCGCAGCGGGGTTTGGGGTGCGGCCCCTTAGGCCGCGGAGGGGCTTCATGTCACTTACTCCGAGGAGGTCGTCCAGCAGGCGTTGGAGAGCGGCGCGCCGGCGGCCGGCCGAGGCGGGCTGGGCGCGGAGGACTGCGGGGGCCGCGTCGTGCGGCTGCGGGGAACGGCGCGGGGGTCGCCGCGGGGCCTGGCGTCCGCGCCCCGGGGCTGTGGCCTCGAGCAGCTCAGGGCTCCGGAGGTGAGTTCGTTCTGAGGGAGCGGGCAGGGGGCACGTGCTGGCCTCTGGCCCGGGCCGCAGGACGCGGGCCGGGGGCTCCCCGGGGCGCTGCGGGCGGGGCCCGGCACTGACGGCTCGGCGGGACGCCGGGCAGCCCTCGCGTGCCCCGCTGCGTTCGTGGAGTGACCGCCTGACCGAGTCGCGGTGGCTCCCCCGAAGAGCAGAGCGAGGGGAGGGAAACCTGAAGCCCGGGGCTGCCCTGCGGGGTCCCCCGCGGTGGAAGTCAGGCCGCTGCCGCGCCGACCGTGCGCCGCGCCGGGTGGCCGCCCGCGCTCCCGTCGTGGCCCCGCGGCTCGGAGCCTGCCGCTTGCGGGCCCGGCCACCGAGAGGCGCCCCGGGGCCGCCGCGACGAGTCCGCCAGGAGGCCGTGGGGAGCCGGCTACGAGGCCGGACGCCGTTCGCGCGGAGCCGCGGTCTACACGGCCCGCATGCATTCCTCGGTTTTTTGTTTTTGTTTGTAATCGTTTCCCCTTTAAAAACGTGAGGACCGTCGTGTTCGCCGCCGCCGAACCCTCCGCACGGGGCCCCGACGCGGCCTCAGCAGCAGGGCTCGGCGAGCGGTGAGCGCGCGGCCCCGCCTGCCTACTGGCTCCGGCGCTGGGGGAGAGGCTGCTACTGCCTTTTGGGAAAACCTTACAACCGACTTTTTTTTTTTTCATTTATTTAACAGTGGAATCCTGACTGCGCTGTTGTTCGCTTTTGAAAAGTTTCTGGCTCTGCAGACTTTCATACAAACTATTCAGCCGCACAAATGCTCAGCTGTCTTTGGTATTAAAACGAATGAATTTTCATAAGTCGTGCTTGTAAGGAATGTTAATTCTTGTTCACGAGAAGATTAAAGATCAACATTTTCTCTATCTCTCTATGAGATCTGTTAGTGTCAAAGAAGAGCAGTTTTTGTCCTTTGACTATTCCCACCTCACTAAAGCTTACATCACATGGTTGCTGTGTACAGTATAATTTAGCGGTAAAATTTTTAGACTTGTTCAGATGTGGTTCAAATTCCATTTTTATCACTTATTAGCTCTGTAACCGTGGGGAAATTTTGTTCATTCAGCAAACATTAACTAAGTGTCTGCTGTGCGGTGGCACTTTTCTGGGAGCTAGGGAAACAGCAGCAAATCAAACAGTAACCCCTGCCTTCACCTTGCCTGCATTCTAGAAGGAAGAGAGTTTTTTTGATACTGCAGAGAAAGATCAAGTGTAGAAAGGGAGGAATAGATACGGGAAGTGCAGGAGGAAAGTATGCTTGCAGCTTTATTTATTTTTTTTTAAATTTTTTTTTAATTTTTATTTATTATTTATGTATTATAGTCACAGAGAGAGAGAGAGAGGCAGAGACACAGGCAGAGGGAGAAGCAGGCTCCATGCACCGGGAGCCCGATGTGGGATTCGATCCCGGGTCTCCAGGATCGCGCCCTGGGCCAAAGGCAGGCGCCAAACCGCTGCGCCACCCAGGGATCCCGCTTGCAGCTTTACATAGGCTGTTCCAGCAAGAAATTATGTAAGTAACTCTAGAAAAGAAACCTGGATAAGGAGAAAAATGAGTCCCAAAGCTCTCCGGAAGGGAAGCATCACAGGCAGAGCGAAAAGTACAAAGGGCCTGGGGTGGAAGCATGCTTGGTAATCTTTGGGGAGGATTGAGGAGACTCGAATGGATTTCCACCAGGGACTCACAATAAGTATTTTCTGCTGATTATGTATGAGGAGACACAAAGAAACAATTCCCAGAGCTGCAGTGAGTTAATGAGCAGTGTGTGAAAGTACACTAGCAGATGTTTGACCTAATCATTTGGTGTTTTATGAGACCAAGTTGTTTCTGAAGATCTTCCTGTAGCTATTTTAGTAGATTTCATTCGCCAGGTAATGTTATGGCCTGGTCAGCCTCCCGCAAATTTCTTCTCCATCCATCTAAAAAGAACTAGGAAAGAAAAAAAAAAATTCTCTAAAATAAAAAGGAAAGATGTGGAAAATAATTATATTTTATGGGTATAAATGACAGGTGTTATGGATTGCATTGGACTCCCCCCAAAAATTCGAGTGCCAAAAAAAAAAAAATTCGAGTGCCAGAATCCTAACCCCCCACTGCGACTGTATTTGGAGGTAAGGCCTTTAAGGAGGCAATTAGGATTAAATGACATCAGTAGAGGTGGCACCCTAATCCATCAGGAAAAGGAAGAGACCTCGGGAGGGCGCACACAGGGAGAAACTATATGAGAACACACTGAGAAGGCAGCCATCTGCAAGCCAAGGATAGAAGTTTCATCAGGAACCTCCATCCTCCAACTTCCAGAACTGTGAAAAAAGAAACTTCTGTGGTTTAAGCCACTCAGTCTGATACTTGGTTATGATAGCCAGAGCAGAGTACTGCAGTGGGCTTTGCACACAGGACTGCGGGGTTCAGATCCTGGCTCAACTTCTGGTTAGTTTTGTTAACTTGGACTTCAACTCTCTGTGCTTTGATTCTTTATCTGTAATAGGGATAATTATGATGCCTTATTGATGGGGTACAAGGAAAGTAACATGAGTTGACACAATAATGCCTAACGGATAGCAGCACTTTAACCAATTCGTCTATTTGGCTCATGTTTATTGACTACCTTCTACCTACCAGGCTCTGTTCTAGGCCTTACAGTTATGATACTGGATGCAACAAAATTCCGGCCACATAGAGCTTATGTTTAAGTGAGAGTAGATCCATAGTGACTATATGTCTATATGATACATATGTACATGTACATACATATTTATATACACATATCTATGTAAATAAGTGAGATCAAGTGACAGTAAATACAGTGAGGAAAAGCAAAGCAAGGAAGGGGATGTGAAGATGATGGACAGTGTAGTAGAGAGAAATGCTCTTTTAGATTGGGTAAGCAGGGAAGTCTTCTCTCGCAAGACAAAATTAGAACAGAAACTTGGAGAAAGTGAGGGGAGCCAGTTGTGCAGCTAAGTGAGGGAAGAGTGTTTTAGGCCAAGTGAAGACCAGATATCCAAGCTGGAGTGTGCAATGTGTTGTTGGAAGCACAGGAGAATGGTCTAGGTGAGACTGGTAAGAGCTAAGGTTTGAGAGGTGGTTTGGGGCAACTTTACATAGAACTTTGCAGGCCATATGATGGCTTGGCCTTTACTCCAAGTGAAATGGAATGCTCTTCAAGGATTTTATGGCAGATGTGATACGTGATTTATGTTTTAAAGGGATGACTCTGGCTTCTGTGTGGAAAGGGACTTTCAGAAAGGGAGGGTGGAAGCAGGAAGGCAGGACATGAGGCCAATAAAACAACTTCAGGTAATGGCCACCTGAAGAGGTCAGAAAGTTTCTCCAGCAGATAACAATGATAAACAGTGGTTAGATTATCAAAAAAAAAAAAAAAAAAAAAAAAAAAACTACTGGAAGGTTCTGGAAGATGACCAAAGGTAGGTGAGAAGAGTTTACTATAGAAGGTTTCTTTTGATTGGATAAGAACTGGGAGTTAAGAGCTTTCTTGCTTTCTTTTGTGCTCTAAGCCCCCCTAGATCTGGTGGCGGAGAGCTGCATCCTTACTAGATCCAGGTGGTAATGACAAAGGTCAGAGATAAAGCCGATGGACATTTAAGGGGTATATTTTGGAAGCAGAACAGCCACAGAAAGGGCTGAGATCTAAAATAGAAGCTCTAAAAATAAATGAATGAAATGAAGTAAAATAAATAAATCTCTACCCTGGATGACTTCTAAGTTTAGAGGTCACATGCATGGTCACATGCAGAGTCCAGCAAAATTGCTGGCAAAACCAGGGGATAGTGAACCTCTGAGAGAGAATTTCTGGGGAGATTTACAAATTTACTGCACCTTTGACAGAGCATGTTCCCCAGGGTGCACACAGCTTGGGTGGCAAACATCAAGAGCCTGACTGAATTCATGTATTTAGGGAAAGAATTCAGGGCTAGTATAGCAAATGGAAATTTAGGCTGGGGAATCCTGGAAACAAAGATAACCACAGAGTGGGTGAGCCCTGCAATCTGACTATAAAATGTACCCAAATTTCAGGGACTGCTGAACTGCACAGGTTCACGGATGCCCTCAGGGGCAGGCTAGTAAATTAGTAATTGAGCAGAGACATCAGTGCTTCACCCTGATGGGGGACAGATGTCACAGTTGAGTCCAGACTAATTAATTTCAACTACAACAAAACCCTTAGGTGTAAACAAAATGGAATCCTCTACAACAAATTATCCGCAATTCTGCTTTTTTAACTGAAAACTACTAGATGTGCAAAAAACAAAACAAAACAAAACAAAAAAACAGGAAAGTGTGAGTCATACTTAGGAAACTGATTCCAAGTGAGCCCTGATGTTGGATTTAAGTAACTATGTTCACAGAATTAAAGAATTGTGTGACCTGCAGTGGGGAGAATGAGTTAATAGGAGCCAATCCTATTGGGCTCAGGTGTTGGATTTCAGCGGCTGTTATAAATATATTCAAAGAACTAGATGAAAATGTACTCAATAATCTCCAAGAATTAAAGGAAAAGATAGCATTAATGAATATTTAATTATATGACTTATCTCATAATTCTCTTAACTGGAAAAGTACATGCATATTGACACGAGTATATCAATGTTTTATATTATCTGTTGCTGCCTAGCAATCTCACACAGTTCCTATGGGCCAGGAATTCCAGGAGCAGATTAACTGAGTGGGTCTGGTTTGGGGTCTCATGCGACCACAGTCAAGATGTTGGCTGGGCTGCAATTGCTAAAGGCTTGTTTGAAGCTGGTGGATTTGCCTTCGTGATGTCTCACTCACATGGGTGGCTAGTTACCCGTTGGCACGAGGCCTTAGTTCTTGACACGTGCGTGGAAACTTTTGTGTTTGCACAATGGCCTTGTTTTTGTCTGTACTCAGACATGGTTATGAAGTAGTTGTGGTCACGGACCTTGTCTGATATTGGTGTACTGTGACACTTTTATATTCCATAGGAAGACTGTGACCTGCATGTCCGTGCCAGGACAGTTATGAGCGGACATCTGTCTGTCACAACTGATTTTTTTTTTCTTTTCTAGAAGTAAAATTTTACCTATTTCGCAGAGTTGTAGTCAAGATTAAAGATGATGTACTATCTCACTAAGGGTAGCACTGGGTGTAATACACTGTGGCTAGTAAATGTTGATGATGGTCGTGGTGATGATACCTGTAGTGATCCTGTAGTGATGATGAGGTAATTAGTCTTTCTTTGAAAGAAATAAATTGTCAGGAACTTCTGGAAATGTGTATGCCCTCTGTAACAACCTGTGTTCTCTACCAAATTAACAAATGTCATACTGTTGTCATTGTCCAATGGCTTGTCTGTAGTTGCAACTACATCATTAACCATATACAAACCAAAGTACAATATTTGCTTTTTTCATTGTATTCTCAGAACCTTGTACATTTTCTGGCGTACGGAGGAGTAAAGTAAATGATTCTTAGAGAACAAATGAAGTGAAGCATAATGAGTGTCGCTGAAGGTACCCCTTAAAATGTGCTACTGAACTAGACAGCTAGTATTTCTGGTGTGGTTTCTGTCTATACTGTGTTTATTATTTTTATGTATATGTGATTTGGTCCAATTATTTTAATTTGTGGAGGCAGAAACCAGTAATTATTTTTTTCCCTATGTGAAAAGGGTGTACTTCTTTTAGTACATTGCAAATTACAATAAGATACCGTGAGAATTTGAAGATAAAATCGAGATAGGCATCACTTCAGGTTAAAATTCCTGAAAGTCATTACATACGTGAGATTAACCATCTACAGGAAAACACTACCAGAAATAGTTTCTAAATGCTTTGCTGATATAGGACAAAAGGTCTCCTGTATCTCATCTCAGAGGTAAGATTTTGTTATACCCCTTCCAGGGAACAAGGCTGTGTCCTTAGGAAGTAATAATTATGTATATAAATCTGTAACATTCTCAAATGAATCATCTCTTGGTCTTCAGAAATTTATTCGTTTTCATAAAGTCTAGAAAATTCTTCCAAAAAAACAAGCGGGAAATGATATTCCGAGTTAGGGTAGCCAAAATGTTTAATGAAGTAGAAATAGATCTAGACTACAGAGACAACCAGTTATCCAGTTTGATTAAAATTTTCTTTAAGAATGTCTGTCTTTAAAAAAAAAGAAAAAAGAATATCTGTCTTTAATTGTAATTTTAAAATCAGGAGACTGTCCTAGCAAATGAATAGTATGGGTTATTATTATAAGTATATTTCTCAATGCATATTAATAAATTTGTATTTCAATTTCTTATAACTTTGTTTAGAACCTGTTGTGGAAAACCTCCTCAGCTCTCAGAAAATCCAGTTTCTATACCTGCAAAGCTGTCCTTGGTGACTGCCAAAGCCCAGGGCTGCTCTAAGACCCTGCGTGAGCCTCCAGGGCCTCTCTTGACTCTCTTCTTCCAGCTTCTTGAGGCCATATGCTACTTCTCCTGTTTCTTATTAATGTCACTCAGATGATCCTTACCAGGATTGGCTGCTGAGTAAATGTTTAGAATTGATTCCTTTTGGTGAGCATCTGTGTAATTAATTTACTATCATTTTAATTGAACAATGCAGAAAATGTATGTCTGTGATAGATTATTGTTTTGTTGAGCTTTCTCTTAAATTATTTTTATTGCATCTTAATAGATTGCATTTCTTCTTGGCCATCCTAAGTAATTTCTATTGGTGGTGGTGATGGTGGTGATTGTGGTGTATTGACATTATGCTAACGTTTAATTCAAAACACATGAAACCAGAAAATGTGTTTGAAATATAAAATGAAAACAACAGAGAAATAATTAGCGTCGTCTGTTTTACTCTGTTGTATTCAACTTTTATTCATTCACTTTCCTTGTGTATTTTCCTGAACTCTATTTTCCCTTTTTCAGTTTTTCTGGATCTTTTTAGGAGACTTCAAGTGTGGAAATGATATGACACCATAAGATAGTGGCAAATGTCAGCTCTGTTCCTGGGTTGCTACTGTAATTGTAAGTAAGGGAGAGTAACAAAGCAGCAAATCTGGGAGCCCAGAATAATTTGTTATCATACTTTATTTGATGTATGGAAAGTCCTTTCAGATTGTTCCTTTTAGGTGAGACCATTTAGAACTTGAATTTATGTTCTGGTTTTTAATGTATTCTCCTCAAGTTTTGATTCCCCACTCCTCTATCTTTCCATTATTAAGATGCTCAATAAAACAAAGTTCATGAAGATCCCTCTCATCTCTGGCATTTTCCCCCCTCATTCTACTTAAATTATGCTTATCTTTAGCCAGTCAGAATAAATTTGAGTGCCATCTGTGTGTTTAGATATTCATTTTATGTTGTTTATTTAAATTTTGTCAAATCATTAACTTTTCACCGGAAGCTTGCAGTTACGGTGACCTATCTTTATGGCTTACCATGATTTGGATTCTTTTCCCGGTTTACAAAACCACCCTGCTTGCCTGCATGGCTTCATAACCGCCAGTCTGCATTTGTTTTTGTTTTTTGACCTCATCACCTCAGTGGTTACTCTTCTTCCTGTTACTCAGGCTCATAATCTGCCAACTCTTCTTCCTCAGTTTTTCTTGCATCTGCTCATTCCCATTCCCATAGCAAATAGTTCAGTTCCCTCCTTTTTAAATCTTGCAGCAGAATTTTAGCAATAACTTTGAGCTGTTTTTCTTGCCTTCAGACTCTGTATTTCAGTTACTTCGCCATTCAGTTATCTTCCTGGTCCTGTCATTCCTCTGCTCAAAAGCCATCAATAGGTCTGCATTTCCTACAAAATAAAGTCTGGCCTTATCCATTCTCTCCTCTCCACCTGGATCCTCAGCTGTTGATGTAAGCAAATAGGAGGCAGCACATTAGGAAAATTATGGGTTTTGTAGTCATTACAGTTAGTTTTGAATCCTGGCTCTGATACTTTACTGCTGTATTATCTTGTGCAAGTTGCTGCAGGTTTTGAGCCTTAATTTTCTCATTTGAGAAATGGGAATCATAATTCCTGCCCTGTAAGGGCTGTGTAAAAGTAAATGAGATAAGTGTTAAACCTACCATGTGAGTGGGCATGTAATGAATACTAGTAATCTCTATATTCTACTCCCCTCAGATAGGGGCAAGCTGGGCCCAGAGTCAGGAGACCTGGATAATCAGTTGCCAAGTCTGATGAGCCATATATCTTGCACAGACATTTAACTGTAGGCCTTAGTTTCCTCATCTAAGAAGTAACCACCTAGGGAGTTTCTCAGTGTCAGAGGTAGAAAATAGCTGCCCCCAGGTTCATGTGGCTTGTCAACATGTGTTACACGACCAATAAGTTAACTTTTTTTCCAGGCAGCATTTCAAAATGGACAGATTTAAAATATGCACATGCACACAAACACACACCCACAAATCTGGAATTGTAGCTTCTCTTGTAAAAAAAAAAAAAATCAGAAGATCTGGCTGTTTTGTTGCATACCACTGTGTGGCAAATAGCTCCGTGTATTCCCTCAAGTGTATCCTCACCCCCTAGCCAGCATTGCCATCTGAATTTCCCTGGCCCTCCGAAGTACCAGCGATGATGGCTCTTGGTCTGTGGCCTCCAGTCAGTTTCCTTTTACCCCCCGAAAATGAATTCAGGAGTTTGTTTCACATTCTCAAAGGAGAGCAGCAGCCAAAGATAGCTATGGGTCACGTGGCTAAACATTACCTAAGGTTGCTTCTAGTTCTGAAATCCTATACAATGAAATGATTTAAAACTTTTATCTCCAGACCTTATCAGTCCCTGCTTTTAAACCCATGATCATGTGAAGGGCCTGGGCCAACCTGAATCTTGAGATGAAAGAGTGTATGACTAGTCATAATTGAGTCAGCCAGGTTAACAAATTTTTGAACTTCCCACATGATCTGATTCCAGATCAACTTTAATTATGAAAACGGCTGAAATTGGGATGTCTGGGTGGCTCAGTGGTTGAGCATCTGCTTTTGGCTCAGGTCGTGACCCCAGGGTTCTGGGATCGAGTTCCACATCAGGCTCCCCGCAGGGAGCCAGTGTCTCCCTCTACCTGTGTCTCTGCCTCTCTCTCTGTCTCTTGTGAATAAATAAATTTTAAAAATCTTAGAAAAAAGAAGAAAGAAAATATCTGAAATAATTTGATGTGCATTCTCACTTTTAAGATATGTCTTCAACCAAAGTTGAAGGGAGGGAGTAGAAGATAGTGGTATAGTATTATCAAGCACTTCTCTTGGCATTCCTCTCTGCCCAAATACCTCGTACTTCTGCTACCTTATTCCCTTAATGTGCCATGTATTTTTCCCCTCCCTCATTTTGTTCATGCAATCCTCTTTGCCCTACCCCAAATATTTAGTAACTGTCTACTTATTTTGTATCTTCTCCCAAAGCCCAAATCAAATTATATTAAATTAATAAAACTTGCTATTTGTATATTATTTTATTTCTACTTTTATTAGAGTACTTAGCACACTGTATTAGAATGATTTGACATTTCTAGTATGTGAGTTCTGATCTCTAGAATATGGTGAGCACACATAGTAGGTTCTCATTGTATGTTTTTTAAATTTCATATAGCTGAGTGAGGGTACATATGGCTTATCACGGGCATTCCAGTAGGCAGAGCAGTAGAAGCAAAAGGCTAACGATGAAAACTATAAAACATATTTGGAGGCAGGAACAGAAAGCTGAGCATTCATACATTTTTAAGTAGCTGAAAGCAAAGTCAGAAAAACATATTGCAGCCAGTTGCTGGAAACTAGTCTTTTAAACCATTTGGAATCATTCTTCCATGGGACACTGCCACCTTTCTGATGGTCTAGAGTTGAAGTATGAACCTGGGGCCAGATGATGGCAGTGGAAATGCAAAAGTAGTGATAGTTTTAAAAGAGTTTGTACGGAGAAAATTGGTAGTTCTTGGTGACTGATATTTACATAGGGTTTAGGAAAACGGAAGAATCAAAGATAATTCCAAGATTTTGATTTTCAAAATGACTTGAAGAATAATGATGAATGTACCATTGACAAAATTAGGAAAATTGGGAGAGGGAGCTCTTTGGGAAAATGATGCATTTAGTTTTAGATATATTGTATTTAAGGTCTCCCAAATAGAGACATTTAAGATTTCACATTCCTTGCTGCTCATTTCCCTACCACCTTACATGCTTAGAATTAGTTTACATGTTTAGAGCAGTATAAATTATCACTTCTCTAGGCTATAAGGACCAGATGTTGATTGAAATGAAATTAACCCTACTGATAGTGGAGAGGTCAGAGGAAGAGGTAGCAATCCTTGAGCATCACTTCTATCACCTCTACAAGTTCAGCATTCTTCAAAATTTGTGTGGTTATTAGAGTTAAGAATAGGTCTGTCTCTAAGCCTTACAACTTTTGAGAGCATGATTATTTTTATATCCTAATTTATTTTTGCAAAGATTACTTAACATTTTCTTAGCATAACACAGTGCTAGGTGTTATGGTTGAATACAAAAGTGAACTGGGCATAATCTCTGTCTTTAAAAAAGTCACATTCCAATAAGAGAGAAAAGACACCAGTAATTGTACAAAACAAAATGGGAAGATGAAGGTTTTCCTTTCTAAACAGAATTTTAATCTAGTTTCTTACCATCTGATAGAGTCTGAGAATTATTATACTTTCTGGACTAAATGATCTATGAAAATCCTATGTCCTAAGTATTGCCCAAGAAAATGGCTTATCTGTGTGTTATAATAATAATACATAGTTATTATATGTAATAATTTGCAATTAATATATATGTATTTTTTATTATTTAATTTCCAGGTATGTGACAGTGTTTTTATCCAAAACTAGTTGATTTCATTTTTCAAATAAGTTTTTCATTATTCTTTATATTTGAAATGTAAAATATCCAGCTGTGTATGTTTCAGTTGTATTGCTTTCATGGGTTTTTATAGTTCTCCATAATAAAATTCTAGTGTTCCCTCCTGGCAAGTTAAGCTGTTCCTCATTTACTGTTCTATTCTTCTGTATGCATTTCTTAAGAATGTTTATGCCATTTTAGTGGGGTAATGTGCCATGACAACTGTTTTTTTATTTAAAAAGTGACAATATTTTCAGTTTATTCAGAATTTTACTACAGCTGGCTCTTTGTCAACTGTTATTTCCCAAAGATTATTATTCTTAATTGACTGCTCTTTGCATCTGTGGAATGTGAAGGCATTATCTAAACACAGTGAATCTGTCCTTTTGTCTAAAATCCCTACATTTATAAACCTTTAATACTACTTAATATTTTTAGTATTTTCTACCAAAGACAGGTTTGGAAGTATAATTCCATTATTAAATTATCTGGAAATAATTCTTTTTGTAGGAGGAGGGTCATTTTTAATCAAACTTAAACTATATAAATTATTACTACTTCCTTTTTTTTTTTTTTTTTTTTTTAGGAAAGGGTGAGAGAAGGGGGGGAGGGGCAGAAGGAGAGAGAGAGAATTTTAAACAGGCTCCATGCCCAGCACGGAGCCCAATGTAGAGCTCGATCTTAAAACCCTGAGATCATGACCTGAGTGGAGATAAGATTCGGACATTTAGCCAACTGAGCCACCCAGGTGCCCCAGATTACTTCTACTTTTGTTTGTTGTTTTCAATCTTCTTTGCCATCCCCCCCACCCCCCTATCCTGTTCACTTAGTATGTGAATGTGGCTTAAGTTCACTTATCTTTTTGTCAAAAAATAAAATGTGTGGTTCATTCTTTTCCTGGATCAGATGGTTGTATCTGTCACTTGAGATGTTTTTGGGGTTGTGCAAACAAGCAACAATTTTACCTTTTTCATTAGAGATTTAAATTTAGATTATGCAAATTTATTTAAAACCATTTAATATTATTAACATTTACTTTGTCACATGGAACAGAGTGACCTATATGTTTTGGTACCTTAAATTATTTGTTTTGCTTAGATGGGCATTATTTAGAAAAGCCAGCCCAGTAACTTTGACCATCAACACTGTGGATCTGCTTAATAATAAAAATACTGAAGACCAAAGGGATGTTATCTTTTCAAAGTTAGATTAACTTCAAAAATATAAAATTTATATTAGGGATTAGTAGCTTTCTGCTGATGGTATAGAAACAATAATCCTATGTTGTTTTGGTAGCCAGTACTTAGTTTTCATGTTTTGAACATTTAAAATCTCTAGATTCCTCTAGCCAGAGGAAAAATACTTGGTTGAATTGCATGTTACAATATTAATATTGGGCAATATAAAGGGTGAAAATATAGTAAAATACAGTGACTTTCAGGTCACAAATCCCATTAAAAGGCTGTATTAAATGAGTACTATAGAACTCTTTCCTCAAAAAAAAAAATACGGTATCTTTGTTCATAAATAGATACAAAACTGCATACATCTTTTGATGATTCATAGGCTTCTTGAATTCTTAGACCTCAAGGTAAGAATCACTGGTTGAAAGTTTTATTAGTATTACAAAGCTCTTTGAATTCTTGATCTAGACCACCACTTGTGCTCATTCTTCATTTTTTTCTTGTGACTTTTTGTTACTTATTATGAACTATTTATATATTTGCAAACATTCACTTAACTAATCTTTTTTAGTTTGTAGAGTCTGTCTTTATTTCTTTTTTAAAAAGTTTGTTTTTGGGACACCTGGGTGGTTTAATGGTTAAGTGTCGGCCTTTGGCTCAGGTCATGATCCTGGAGTCCTGGGATCAAGTTCTGCATCAGGCTCCCTGCAGGGAGCCTGCTTCTCCCTCTGCCTATGTCTCTGCCTCTCTCTCTCTCTCTGTGTCTCTCTCATGAATAAATAAATAAAATATTTTTAGAATTTTTTAAAGATTTTAAAAAAGATTTTATTTAAATTCTAGTTAGTTAACATGCAGTGTAACATTATTTCAGGTATACAATATAGTGATTCAACACTTCCATATATCACCTGGTGCTCATCACAACGAGTGCACTCCTTAATCTCCATCACCTATTTCCCCTATCCCCCCCCACTTCCCTTCTCCTCTGATAACCATCAGTTTGTTTTCTATAGTCCGTTTTTTGGTTTGCCTCTCTCTCTTCCTCCCTTTTGCTCATTTGTTTTATTTCTTAAATTCTACATGTGAATGAAATCATAATGTATTTGTCTTTTTCTGACTGACTTATTCTGCTTAGTATGATATTCCGTAGCCTTGTCTATGTTACTCCAGTGGCAAGATTTCATTTCTTGATGGCTGAATAATATTCCATTGTGTGGGGGCACCTGAGTGGCTCAGTGGTTGAGTGTCTGCCTTTGGCTCAGGTGGTGATCTCAGGGTCCTGGGATCAAGTTGTGCATCAGGCTCCCTGCAGGGAACCTATGTCTCCCTCTGTCTGTGTCTCTGCCTCTGTCTCTGTTGTCTCTCATGATTAAATAAATAAAATATTACGAAAAGTATTCCATTGTCTGTATACACCACATCTTTGTGTATTTGTTGGTGAATAGACACTTGGGCTGTTTCCATTATTTGGCTATTATAGATAATATCAAGTGCTGAAAACAGTCCCTCCTCTTATTAGGGGAAGCTCCATTTCAGGTGCAGCAGTAGATTATCCGACCAGTATCTCTAGGCAACACCAAAGACCATTACAGAATCTGTTCTTCCCTCTTGATTTCTGAAACCAAAATGGCAAATTTAAAGGTTAGGTTGGCATTTTATTTACTTATACTATTTGCAGCCACCTTGAATAATGACTCATAAAGAATAAAAATGATTTGGTTTTATTAATTATATACACTGTTACAAAAATTATGAACAAGAGTATGTAGGAAGTACTGTTGGAAGTATGGTAGGAACTGTATAGACAAAAGTGTATATTAAATACAAATTCATTTCTTTTGCATGTTCCTTCTACTTGGCAAGTGATTACAACTAAATTTCAGTTAAGAGTAGAATAGACATGGTACCCTGAATGGCTCAGTGGTTGAGCATCTGTCTTTAGCTCAGGGTGTCATCCTGGGTCCTGGGATCAAGTCCCACATTGGGCTCCGTCGAGGAACCTGCTTCTCCCTCTGCCTGTGTCTCTGCCTCTCTCTCTGTGTTCTCTCATGAATAAATAAATAAAATCTTAAAAAGAAAAAAAGAGTACAATAGACACATCTATTTTGTATTAATGTTGAAATGTAAGTAATGGATTTTAACAATAGCATATGAAATTAAGCTGAAATTAATGAAATGCATAATGGAAAAACAATACTATTTTAAGAGAGAGGTGTGACTTAATTTTACTCTCTCAAAATGCCCTGTTAGAAGTTAATTATGCTTACAATTACAGTTTACCTGGTACAAAAATTCTTTGTGTGTCCTACCTCAAATAATAAGTAAACTGAAAAGTCTCCTTTATTTTTGAAATCTTGGAAATCTAGGTCCAAGTCAATGTATAGAAAAAGAAAATATTTGTCTTCCCAGTAGTGTTAGTTACTAAGATACTGGCTGGCATTGTTGAGGCACCGTGGGATGATAGAGCCAATAGTGGTGTTTAGAAATGACAGTCAGAATAGGAAAGGAGAGCTCTGTGGTAGGAACAAGAGAAGAACAGATGTACTTCAAAGTGCTTACTGGTTGATTTTTAAGGTATCCTTTACAATTATAACATCAATTTTTTTAAGTTTTGCAATCTGGAATTAATTTTGTATTTTGGTAATACCATATTTGATTTATTAAATTTAAAATTTATTCTTCAGAAAATATTTACAAATATTTAATTTACTTTTTTTATTATTTATTTATTTATGATAAGAGAGAGAGAGGCAGAGACACAGGCAGAGGGAGAAGCAGGCCCCATGCTGGGAGCCCGATGCGGGACTCGATCCTGGGACTCCAGGATGACGCCCTGGGCCAAAGGCAGGCACCAAACTGCTGAGCCACCTAGGGATCCCCTTAATTTACTCTTTAATGCTTTTTTTTTTTTTTTTAATGGAGTTTGAAGTTGGATTTCTAGTAATCTATATCTTGGTTTTGGTTATTTTCTGAAGACAGACTTTTGATAATAGAAAATTAAAACATAGTAAAACTTGAAACTCGACGTCAGGTCTTTGAGGCATAGTCAAGCTTCTAACATATCTATTACATTTCACATTAAATACTGTGAGAAATATCATTGGTATTAGAATTCTCTCCTATACTTTAAAGCTGATGGTACAATAGTGGTGGCTACTGCTAACCACTGAGCTCCCAACACTGAGTAATTCTTGCTGTCATCCTGCCTAGAATGTCAAACCGAGGATTGGCTTTTCAACTCCTATGTCATGTCTCAAGTTATAGCTTACCTGTCCCTAGTTGTGCCTTCATTCTAATATTGGAGGTCTTACACCCAAGTCTTATACCAGGCCCCGAACCTCCTTTCACCCAGCAGGTTCTCCCTTTAGGAACTGGGTATATGTATTGATCTTTCTTTTGGATTCTTCCATAGTAGCCTATATAGTGTTCTGGGCCTAAATATTTGAGTGTTTTCAACCTTCTTATTCCAACAAAGACCTGAGTATACACAGTTACTAGTTTGGGCTCATGGTTTGGGGGTTGTCTACTATGTTCTAGGCTCTGTGTTAAGATGATATGTATGTATGTGTGTATGCATGTGCTTGTGCACATCTGTGTGTACTTACATTAAATACTTGTGTACATATTCACGTATATATGTTTGTATTTTTTAACGGCATTATAAAATATATATTTTCCTCCCATTTTATAGATAAATCAAGCCTTAGAGCAGATAAATAAATTACTTATGGTCATAAAGGAGATAGACAGTCTGAGAACCAGAATTCAAACCTAATTCTTGCTCATTCATTTACTCATTTTCTCATCAGTACCTTCTAAGTACCAGGCATTATTCTAGGTTCTGAGAAGTCAGTAATGAATAAAAATCTTTGTAATTTTGGATCTTATTTGCTATGTTAGATGGTGATAAGAGATGTGAAAAAAAATTAGTAAAAGATCAGAGAAGGGGCAGCCTGGGTGGCTCAGCGGTTTAGCACCGCCTTCGGCCCAGGATGTGATCCTGAGAACCCAGGATCGAGTCCCACATCGGACTCCCCTGCATGGAGCCTGCTTCTCCCACTGCCTGTGTCTCTCTGCTTCTCTCTCTCTCTCTGTCTTCCATGAATAAATAAATAAAATCTTTTTAAAAAAAATTTAAAAATATTTTAAAAAAAGGTCAGGGAGGGTAAAGGTTGAATGGGGTTGCAATTTTAAGCAGTACTGTCAGAGAAACTTTCATCAAAATGATGACACTGAGCCACAAACCTAGAAGTTTGAGTGAGCCATGAAAACACCTGAGAGAAGATGGTCTTGGACAGTTAAAAACAAGCCCAGAGACCTGAGTAAGCACATCCCATGTGGGCTGTCAGCAGAATTTATTTATTTATTTATTTATTTATTTATTTATTTATTTATTTATTTATTTTTTTTTTTAAATTTTTATTTATTTATGATAGTCACAGAGAGAGAGAGAGAGGCAGAGACACAGGCAGAGGGAGAAGGCAGGCTCCATGCACCGGGAACCCGATGTGGGATTCGATCCAGGGTCTCCAGGATCACGCCCTGGGCCAAAGGCCGGCACCAAACCGCTGCGCCACCCAGGGATCCCTGTCAGCAGAATTTTAAGTGGGAATTTCTGTGCTCCCTAGAATCCACATGGAACATTTGTTGTCTATGCTTTGTAAATGTTGACACATGTCCCATAAATTAATCTCAAATTAGCTTTATTCAGGTTCAGTTATTACCTTGCTACAATGTAGTAATAAGCACCTTGGAAGTGTTTATTTTTTTATTTTATTTTTTTTATTTTTAAAGATTTTATTTACTTACTCATGAAAGACACAGTGAGGCAGAGATGTAGACAGAGGGAGAAGCAGACAGGGAGCCCGATGCAGGCTTTGGTGCCAGGACTCCGGGATCACGCCTTGAGCCGAGGGCAGATGCTCAACCACTGAGCCACCTGGGCGTCCCGGAATTGTTTATTTTTAAATCAGTCTTACTTTTTATTTACCAAATCAGTTTCTAAATTGCTGTTTCTTTGTATGATATTTTTATTTTCCTTCGACTTTTTGTAGTTTACGAAAATGGTCTGTTATAGTTAAAATATGTATAGTTCAATTTTCCTATTTTTATATTTATTTTTATTTTTGTAAGTAACTAAATGTAAAAAGTGCTTTTGAGATGGCTACATGCACTTTATATATATAATATGAAGTTAATATTGGTACAGTAAGAACATGCATGTCAGTTCTTTGTTAATTTTACCTTATTCTTTCTAAGAGCATGGTTTACATGTTGAAATGACATATTTCATTTCATATGCAACCTGAAATTACTCTGAGGTAGCATAGGCAAAAAGTTTCCTAACATGTAATTGAATGATATGTTTTTTTTTTTTTAAAGCAGCAGTATATATATTGTTTTCTTCACTTACATAATTGATAGGATTATGGAGATATATAAACATTCATAAAGTTTAATGCATCCCATCTATAATTTTCATAATTCAGGAAGACAGACTTCAACTTTTGATTGAAGTCTGCTAAACAAATATAAAAGATTAAAGCCTAAGTCAATCGTTGTGGAAGTCACAGCCTTAAAATGTTTAATTAAATTTTCATTGAAAATAAGTAAGTTTCTGTTTTAGAAAACATGTTCTTTTTTTCAAGGTTTTATTTATTCATGAGAGACACACACAGAGAGAGAGGGAGAGGTAGAGACACAGGCAGAAGGAGAAGCAGGCTACATGCTGGGAACACGACATGGGACTCGATCCCGGGTCTCTAGGATCACACCCTGGGCTGAAGGCAGTGCTAAACCGCTGAGCCACTCAGGCTGCCCTGTGGAAAACACATTCAACTCAGCCAACATTTATGAGCACTTACTGTGCCTATAAGAGTTTCATCGATTAGAAAAAAAAAAAAATCACCTGTGAAGCTATTGCAGTAGCACTGGTGAGAGTTAATAGAGTTTGAACTCTGGCAGTGATAGTAGGGGACTGTGGTTAGTTCCACAGTGAAAGACATTTTTACGTTAAGATTGATGGATAGCTGGATATGTGGATTGAGGGCACAGGGAGCATTTAAGATAATATAAAGACTTAACTTCAGCACTGAGTGAGCAAGGACATTATTAAACAAGATAGGAAATAGGAGAGAAAGATTTGCAGAGCATAAGAATGTGCATTTCAATTTTGAACCTTTTGAATTAGAGGCACCTGTAGGAGATTCATGTAGAAATGAATATAAAACATTTCCATGTCCTTTAAAGATTATTATTAAGAGGGCACTGTTGATTTTTCTTGAAATTCTAGGGCATGGGATAGTTGTAGGCTATGTGATAGCAATAGCGACCTTTGTCCTAACACCTGTAACATGGTTAAGCCTCATTATTTAGCACATGATTATATTTTATCTAGTATCATATTCTAAATGTTCTAAGTTGCTCTTGTCTCACCTTATGATTGTAGACATTAGGACTGAGATGAGATTTTATTCTAATAGGCTCAGCAGTGCTATCAGAGTCCTCTAGCTGGCGTCAGTGATCACTACCACCACAGAATCTTAGAATTTGTTTCTCCTAGTAGAGCAGGTGATGCTGCAGTAGTAAGTGCATTAAAGAATTCCTTTTCATCTACTCATCCCCTACTGAGTGCCTACCAGGTATTCAAAGGTATTGTTGCTTTACAACTGGGCATGAAGCAGTTGGGTTGTTTTATTTCTAGAAAGATACCACAGCAAAATCTTATTATAAAATCTTTTTATTTCCTTTTCAGAGACATCAGTTTTGTGTGTAAAAATTACTTTTAAAATTTCTTGAAACTTTATAATCACTTCTGGTAGACCAGGAGGTGTCGAGAGAAGTAAAGTGAAAGTATTAGGAACATGAACAAAGTGAATATGAACCACCTTAAGATACTACCATTGTATGGATCTCTGCCAGAGGGAATTCTTGCTAGACCCGATTCTGACGGTCAAATAGTTGCCTAGCAATTTTAACTGCTGTCTTTCCTGTTTGTATTTGTTGCCCTCTGAACTTACTGCTGTGGCATGCTAATTATCAAATTTGGGAATTACCAGCAAGGGCTGAACACTGCCTTGGGTCACATCCCTTGCCATTTGGTGTCTGTGCAAATGTGACTAACCTGTAGCCTCTTAATTTCTTCCTCTGTAAATAAGAGCACTATGTAATCACTTCCTAAGACTGTTCTGTTAAATGTAAACTATTGAGCAGGGTGCCTGACATGTAGTGTATATACAATAAGTATTAGTTATAATACTGATGAATTACGAATCCTAACACAGTACTCTTCCTTAAAGTGTTAGGTAACATTCAAATAACTATTTTTAAAACTTAAAAAAATGTAAATATGTAAGCTGTGTAAAATATAAGTATATTATTTCTATTTTATTTAGTTTTGAAGTGTTATTATTCATTTCTTTACCATGAGATTTTCATAATCCAATGTGTATACATAATTTTTCTATCTCTTTGTACATTGATCTCTGCTGGTTTTTTTAAGAAAAGATAGAGATATCTCGATCTCATTTTTACACAAAATAGCTTCTCCTCTGCCTCTTCACTCCCCTTGCTGTCATGCCCAATTAACCTATATTACAAGAAATCTCTGTGCAGTAGTGATGTAAGATGTACAAAAAAATAAGAGTAAAGACAACATGCAATCAAGCAGAACAGGTTCTTCCAGTAGGGGGAGATATTTACAAAAAAATCAAGCCACATAAAATGCAGGTGCAGTGGCAACACATTTAAAAACAAAACTTTCTCTGTGTAAAAAAATCCAGCTAATTAATAAATAATTAAATATTGGATGAGTAACACTGTGGTTTCTGTTTTGCCAGTTGCCGAACCCAAACTCCTTCTGCAGGTACCTAGAGAAGCGTGGTGAGGACTACATAGACTGCTACCATTGCCACATAACTTGTATTACATATTATATCAGAGGTGGAAGTGAAGACAAGAACATGATTACCCCCCCTCCCCCCGAATCTTTAAAAGTTGCTGGTGGAAGTTACAGGCTGGGTTACTTGAAAACAGTACAGAAGCTGTATTTCTGTAATTCAGAAAGATTTTTTTCACATGTTCTAGACTATCTGAATAAACTGGTGTAGCCCTAAAGGATGTAAACTAATGGATGGAGTCAGAATACTATACTATATATATGTGTGTGTGTATATATATATATATATATATATATATATATATAGCATCATTAAAAAGATAATAGCTTTGTAATTTAGATCTCCAGATTTCTGAAATTACTGCAAGGCCTATAATTAAAATCAAATTAACAACATTTAGATCTGGTTAGACTTGGGTTTTTTCAAGTATTTTCAATGGATAGTTAAGTTGGTATGAACCTTTATTTTTCCAACAGAAACATCACATTTCTTTCTGTTGGCAGCATTGTCCAATAACTGACTACTATAATAGTCCCTCTGCACCTTGAGATTTAATACTCTTATTCTATCACACTCTAAGCAATTGCTGCCCTGGAACTTGGGGATGTTGAGACTGCCTTTAAACCTGAGAGTCTCACTTAATAGTTGACTGAGTTTTCCCCCTTTGTATCATGCCTAAATATTTTGATGTGGATTTTATTACTTTTGGCCGCGTTAGTAAATTCAGTTTGTAAAATACCCAAAGCACTATATAATACACAAAATATATCTTAAATAAATTTACTACAGTAGTTTTGTAGCTTGAATTTCTATTTAGTTGATTCAGAAATGGAAGTTATAGGTCTCTGCCAATTTTATTCTTATTAATTAATGCAGTGTTACCACCAACAACTTAATAGATATTAGCTTTAAAAAGATACTATCTTAACCATGTAATTTTTATTTAGACTTTTGCAAACTTCATCAAATTTCCTCTTTTAATTTTTGCTAGTGTCATCATTATTCTTTGTGTTTAAATGAATTTTTATAATTTTTTAAGTATCTATGGAGGGTCAGCTATGCTAGAATAGACTTCATAGTGTATAGTTTGGGTTCTCTGGTAGAACCAAAGTTGTTTTCTGGATTTACCATTCTTTCATAAGATGAACATTTTAAATCCTTGATTTAAACACTGGATGCATGGGGCTTTTTAATTATTAAAAGTAATTTTCAGCAAATGAACTTTATTAGACTGAACTATCCGAAGAGTTTATTTGAACCACTACAGACACATTGAAGTGATCTTTTTATGAGCTTCCTAAATAGATTAAGTATATTAAAAATGGCCATAAAAATGAAATTGAGCAAATAAAAAGCAGATCTGTCAGGGTGCATATATGTTTCCACCTATTCTATTAGAATAGGTGAGATTATGCTGTAGTAATAAACCTAAAAACTTAATGACTAAAAAGAATGAGGTTTACTTTTTTCTCTGTGTTGCAGACCATGGTAGTTTGACAGCAGTAATATCCATGTCATAGTCACTCAGGGACTCAGGTTCCATCTTGACAGATGCTTCAGTGATTACAGTTCTGAGAAAAGAAAGCATAGTGAATCCTCCCAATTCTCTTAAAACTTATGTCTGCAAATGACATAGTTCACTTTGGTGAGATGTGTCCACACCAGAGATCAACAGGATACATGATCCTCACACAGAGAGAGGCACTGGATGTTTGTAGTATGATGGTTGACCATACTCTTCTTAGTGAGTGAACATTTGGAACTCAATAGTTCCTACAGTAAACGTATAGAATGTCTGGCTTAAAACTGACCAGGGAAAGAATGTTAACTCTTTTTTCCTGATTTTACCGTGACTAGCTTTAAAAAAAAAAAATTTTTTTTTAAAAAAGAGTTTACATCTTTATTCATGAAAGACGTACAGAGAGAGGCAGAGACATAGGCAGAGGGAGAAGCAGGCCTCCCCATAGGGCACCTGATGCGGGACTCTGATCCTGGGATTCCGGGATCACACCGTGACCGGAAGGCAGATGCTCAACCACTGAGTCACCCAGGCTTCCCACCATGACTAGTTTTAAAACTCATATTGACAGTGCGTTGAATACACACACATACGTACATAAGATTTCTGCATGGTCTTTTACAGTAACATTTATACCAATTGGGATATTGCCATTGTTCCACATGCAGTGTGCACAGGGAGTAACAGTGTAGTGCAGGCTGATTACCTTTTTTTTTTTTTTTTTTTAAGATTTTATTTATTTATTTGACAGAGAGAACAACCACAAGCAGGGGGAGCAGCAGAGGAAGAGGGAGAAACAGGCTCCTCACCAAGCAGGGAGCCAGGCCATGGGGCTCCATCCAGGATCCTGGGATCATGACCTGAGCCAAAGGCAGGCGCTTAACCAACTGAGCCACCTAGGAGCCTCAGGCTGGCTGCCTTTAATTTCACAGTTGTAGGTCAGCCAGGACCGTTCATAAATTTAATGACTGCATTACGGGGTAGCAGTATTTTAAACTTTTCTTTTTCTTTTTTTATTTTTTAATTTTGGCTTTTGGAAGAAAAACATCAAATTTTGATTTAGAATTTAAATATATAATTTTGTACACTATTAAGAGAAACCTGAGTGCTACAAATAACTAATTGATTAAATATAAATACAGTGAAACCATAAGAGATATTGTTAAAATTCACACCAAAATGAAAATATTATAATTTGATGTAAAGATCCAATGTTTTTCATTTATTTTTTAAAAATCTCATACAAATTAGCATTAAGTAAATATTGCTAACATTTCTCTTTTTATCCTGGTTGTTTTAGGTATTACCAATTTTCCCAAAATATTTTGTGAAACTTCCCAGAAGCTGATGAGTGTGGAAGCCTTTGCTCTGGCTGTGAGATATTATTCTGTAAAAAACTTAGGAATATGTACTCCTTTTGAACAGTTGCTTACAGCCCTTCGAGGAAGTAAAAAACAGAGAACTGGTAAGTGTGTATGTATGTTTTTTTAGTACTAGAAGTGATATACCGTTCATATATGTTCCTACATTCTTTCCAACGTGTTATTTTTCTATCTGCGCTCTTCTAACATAAGCACTGATAGATTGGCTGGCTTATACTTAGATGAGTAGGTTTTCTTAAGCATCATGTCATACAGAACAACTCCACATTTTTTTCTCTACATTTTAGTCCAGCTATCAGTCTTTTCCACAAATTGTTTTTTGTGTAAAGGAACATTTTTGTTCTATTTTCTGTTTAAGATTTTATTTATTTATTTGAGAGAGAGGTGTCAAGAGAGAGCACTAACAGGGATAGAGGCAGAGGGAGAAGCAAGCTGTCTGCTGAGTACGGAGCCTGACACAGGGCTGAATCCCAGGACTCTGGGATCAGGACCCCAGTCAAAGGCAGATACTTCACTGACTGATCCACCCAGATGCCCCTTAAGGAACATTTAAAAAAAATAATAATGTTCTATGGGTCTTCCTATTTATGTTCTTAATTCAAATTTTGATTTATAGCAGCTAAACTAATAGAAATCTAACATGCAGACAAAATGGAATCTCTTTAGTATTTTCATATGTATAACTACAGAAAACACAAACATTAACTGATGATTTTTTTGTTACATTTTGTCATAGCAATATTTTAATTTTGTTTTATTTTTGTTCAGGTGAAAATGTGAAACTAGATGAATTTATGAATTTGAAAAAATCTCATGAAGTTCAGGCTATGTCAGAGCTGATCAGCGGTATTGCTGATTACTGTGGAATAAAGCAAGTAAGAATTTCCTTGTATTTTCAGGTGTTAAAATTAGTGCCCTCTTTTTGTATCATTTACATCTTATCTACAATTACTATCTAGCCTTTAAATGTCATTAAATAATATAACTGATGTTAGTTATGTCAGACACTTTAAATATATGCTCTCATTGCCCAATATGGTGTGATTATAACAAATTTAAACTAAAAATAGATATGACTATTCATGTTTTGCCACAACTTTCACTCTTTTAAATTATCTTTGATAAGTTTCCAACTTGAGGCAGCATTATATAATGACATTCTGCAAAATTGCCGCTAGGTGTTCTCAGAACCTGGGCTACTGATGTGGTGTGGGGTACCTGCCTCATTATAGTAACACAAAGAAACTATGTTTTAGAACTTGGATTCTTTCACAGTGTCAGAATCACAGTGATTCCTGTTGTGAAAAGTAGCTTTTATGAAGCATAGTAGTGTCTGATAGCAGATGTTAAAATAAAATTTAAAAATTGCCTATGTTGACCTATAAAAATAGTAAGTTATTTTTCTTATCTCTATAAGAACATCTATAGGGGTTAGTGAAGAATCTTCCCTCCTTCAATTTCGGTTAGGTGTTAGAATCTTTTCAATGGATTCTTCCAGACTTGTGGAGAGTTTGAGGATGATTAGAAAACTATCACAACTTGGGTGAGGCATGCGGAGCCATTTGTGATAACATAGCTCTCTAGGGTAGAGGCTAGAGGCAAGAGCTAAGGCAATAACTTTCCACCTTTTCTTTCATGTATCATACTTAGCGGTACCTATCTGGATCAGTAACTGGCTTACTATTGCATTGTTACTCAGCTGGAGTACAATTTAAACTACTGCCATACATATTTACGTGGATGGATATTAGAAACATAAAATTGAGTGGAAAAAAGCACTTTACAGAAGACTACATATTTTATTTTATTTTGTTTTTAAGATTTTATTTATTCATGAGAGACACAGAGAGAGGCACAGACATAGGCAGAGGGAGAAGCAGGCTCCTTGCAGGAAGCCTGATGTGGGAGCCTGATGGGGGACTTTAGCTCCGGATCACGCCCAGAGCTGAAGGCAGATGCTCAACCACTGAGCCACCCAGGCATCCCAACTACATATTTTATAATGCCATTTTTTTAAGCTTTAACGTAAAATAATAAAATACATTTAATAATGTATTTTTAATACAAAAAATGCATGCAAGTATTACAGAAGCAAGGGAATTATGAACAGTAATTTGAGAATAGTTGTTACTTCTGGTCAAGGAAGCAGTGAGATGAGATATGGATGGAAAACATCGCTGTGTGCAGTGGAGTTAACTCACATTCTCATTCGTATGATGGCTGGTGCGTTCACTGTTATGGCAGATACTGTTGGATGCCTAACCCAGATATTCTTGGACATTTCATGGTGTGCCAGCCTGCCTTCTATCTGGCAATATTTGCATTTTCCCCTATAGATTTTGTCTGGCTGCCAAAGCAAAGCACTACTTATATACAAGTCCTGGGAATTAGTTCTTCCCTTTGAACATCCTTGAACATCCTTATTAACGATTGATGAAAGTTCTATACAGATACATCAGCTCCTTGACATTTCAGGTAGGATGATTCTGAGGTTTGTGTTCTACACTAGCTCCTAAAATGTTATCTTTCTTAATAGCGCACCTTTTATTGGGCTGCCTTCCTTTCTGCTTTTTTAGTTCTCTACTTCTCTCCCAAATAATTCACTTATACTTAAATCTTTGTTGTAGAATCTGCTCCGTGATAACCCAAACTAAGATAAGTGTGATTTTTTTTTGTTGTACTTCGTAACTTTACATTTAAACTGCGTTCATTCTTCATTTGCATGAAATATCGCATAATAAATAACTTTAAATTCATACAGCAGGTTATATCTGAAGTGCAGAGAAAAAAAATTTGTAATACTTTAATGTATCATGTTAGACCTGCTTTCAGCGAACTTTATTATATAGCATGAGGCTTGTTCCTTAGGGAATGAAATAATCTAAATTAAAGACTTACAAAGTTTTTCTCTCAAGACCACTTTATAGCAGTATTTGATTCTCACATTAGTAAAGTTTAAAGTCTATTATATATGTACAACTTTTATGTTTAAAATGCAGATTTAATAAATATAGATTTCATGAGGATAGATGGAAAACCAGATTCTGAAATACCTAATTTACTAGTGATCATAGACACCAAAGAAAACAAAACAATTCATTTTTTTTTGCCTCAGCCACATAGCTCTCTATATGCCAAAAACCTTTGCTTCTCTCACATTACCAAGGCTTCTTAATTTTTATTTCTAAAATATGTTTGTTCATTCATTTAATAGGTATTTCATTAGCTCCTACCATGTGTCAGCACTGTTACAGATTCTGAGGATGCAGTAGTGAACAAAACTAATGATATCTTTGCCCTTACGGCATTTATATTCTAATGGGGAGAGAGTAATAATAAAATGATTATAAGTGTATTTTTTGTATATGTTGATATACTTTAAAGAAAAAAAATTAAAAGTAAAGGAAGTAGCTAATTCAGAGATGGGAGATTAAAGTTTTTGATTAGGAAGGGAGGAACAAGTAAGAGGTAAATTCATTTGAATTAAAGACTTCCTTCAGGAGGTAAGAAAGTTTCCCATTAGAATATCTGGACTAACAGCTTTTCAGATAGAAGGGTTAACATGCTCACTGGCCCTAGTAGGAGTATGTCTGGTGTGTCCTTGAAACAGCCTGAAAGCCAGATCAACGGCAGTGGAGAGAGCAAGGGCAAAGTAGTAGGAGCTGAGGTTGGAGCGGTAGAAGGCAGGTCATAAAGTTGTAGAGTCTTAGAAGCCATTGTGATATTTTGGGCTTTTATCCTGAATGAGATGAGAAGCCACTGAACACACCGGATCGCTCTGGTTGCTGTGCTGAGGGCTGTTACGAAGCAGATATTTTCACTATCTTTGCACTTTTTAATCATAGTCTTTGTAGACATTCAGGCTGGTTTTTTCCAGAAATTGGCTCCTCCCTGAGCATGTGAAGAGGTTTCAGAGTTAAGGCAAAAATCCCAGTAACAAAGGAAGTTAGTAAGCAAGAGGTAAGATTAAAGAGCTGATGAGAGATTTTGCTAAGAGGAGTGGTATGATCAGACTTTGTTTTGCTCTCCTGAGAGTAGATTTGAGGGAAAGGAGCAGGGGGACTATTGAGGAGGTTGCTGCAGTAAACCAGGCTTAGAGCAGGTTGTGAAATTATGGATTTGCTCGCATTTCACATGGAGGGTATGAGAGAAAGAAATGAATCATAATTTCCACCTGGAAAGAAGTATGGAGATATTACTGACTATGATGGAGTATCTTATGGGAAGGGCAGGTTTTACAGGGAATATCAAGAACTTAGTTTTGAACACCTTAAATTTGAGATTCATACTAGATACTCATGTGGAAATGTTTAGTAGACTGTTGCATATAGGAGTATGAAGTTCATGGTAGAATTTTGTACTGGAATTTTATAAATTTGAAAGTCATTAGCTTAGAATGGTGATTAGATCTCTAGGTTGGACAATAAAACATAACTCTTCTAGACTCTGAACTCTAGGAAACAAACTGAGGGTTGCTGGGGGAGAGGGGGAGGGATAATTGGGAGATGGGCACTAAGGAGGGCACTTAATGTGATGGGCACTAGACGTTATATGCAACCAATGAATCACTAAAGTCTACCTCTGAAACTGAGTTTTAAAAAGATATTTTGAACTCCTTATTTAAAAACAAAACAAGGGACACTTGGGTGGCTCAGTGGTTGAGCGTCTGCCTTCAACCCAGGGCGTGATCCTGGTGTCCCAGGGTCGAGTCACACATCGGGCTCCCTGCATGGAGCCTGCTTCTTCTTCTGCCTGTGTCTCTGCCTCTCTCTCTGTGTCTCTCATGAATAAATAAAATCTTAAAAAAAAAAAAAAACCCTCATGTTGTATACCTTAAATACAGTTTTTATTAAAAAAAAGGCAAACTCAAAAAAATATAACTCTTCTATATGAAGTTCATTACTGTACTAGTAGTGTTAAGAAATGTCAGCACTCTGTATAACAACGTTTCTGTGGGAAAGTCTCTTAAACAGAATTAGGAGACTAGGAAGATACCTCCCACCAGGCTTTGGACTGGAGAATCCTTTATTTTCAAATCCATAAGATGATCAGGAAGGAAGAGACTATTGTGAGTAAGGGGTAGGAGATCAGAATGGTAGAGATTTTGCTATTCAGACTAGATAGTTTGAAGGCAAAAAGTTGTATGGCTTCTGTTACTTGATTGCATAGAGGTTTTCATTGTCTTGCTGCTACATACTCTACTAAAAGACCAATTTGAAGAGGGGTAAAAATCAACATGGATTATTAAAATAGAAGGATAAGTCAGCCCACAGATTTCCTAGGAAAAGTCGCCTACTAACAAAGATTTATTTTTTTTAATTTTTAAATTTTTTAAAGATTTTATTTATTTATTCATGAGAGACACAGAGAAAGAGGCAGAGACACAGGCAGAGGGAGAAGCAGGCTCCCTGCAGGGGATCCCTGGACCCCGGAATCACGGCCTGAGCCGAAGGCAGATGCTCAACCACTGAGCTACCCCAGGTCTCCCTGAAAAAGGTTATTAAATATAATATTGTGAAAACATGATTCTTAGAGTCTCTACAGCCATCTTAACAACTAGAGGAATTACAAAAAAGATGTCCCATGGGCTCTGTGTGGTTTGGCCTCTGAATGGTTCAGCCATTCTACTGCCAGATTTCATAAGTAAGGTGAATTTTCTTCCTTGTTCAAAACTTGATGTTCTATTACTTGCAGCCAGAATATTTTTGATTCACAAGTAGAATCACCATAAACAGTTAAATGAATAAGCTCAGTTACCTCTTGGTAAGAAAACATTGGTAGGAACAAATGTGCTGCTGCTTATAAGCAACCCACTGGTTGCTAACTTTAAGGTTGTCATCAGCATCAGTAAGTTTTCCCTGGAGATTCAGATAGGGAGGAACTGATTAATAGTTTCTACTGTATAGCCCTTGTATTCATGAGTCTGGGAATGGTATCTTCAGTTAGACTGTAATTCCTTAAAATTAAGATCTATATAATGCTTCTATATTTCCTATAACACCTAGCCCAGAGATGAACATAAAAAAGGGTAGAGGGAATTCTTTGTAAGCTTATTTATGGGGATTATATAGGGAGTCTTACCTATGAGCTCCTTGAATTACAAGACCCTAAAATTTTTAAGGATTTAATTAATGGCATTACTTCAAATATAAAAATGTCTCCTTAATGGGCTCATACTTATATCAGAGTTTAACTGATTTTAGGATAGACATAGATTAGATACTGTTTTCTTGGAATAGTCTTGCTGTAATTTTTCATTTATTTCTTACGAAATGACATGGCAATAAAATAGCAATCTTGGTAATATTTTATTTCTCGTTTTTAGTTCTTTTGAGGTATAATTTACATAGTCACCAATTCTAGGTGTACATTTTGATGAATTTGGTGTGTGCAGTTGTGTGACCACCACCATATTAAAAAAATATTTGTCACCATAAAAAGTTTCTTTTTGCCCTTCTGTAAGATATTTCTTTTTCCACTCTCAGGTAACAACTGATCTGCTGGTAGTTGTTTTTTAATTTTGTTTTGTTTCGAAGTAAACTCTACCCCCAACATAGGGCTCAAACTCATTATCCTGAGATCAAGAGTCTTATGTGCTACCGACTGAGCCAGCCTGGCACCCTTGACCTACTTGTAATTTTGAATTTCTGGAACATCATATAGATGGAATCAAATATATTGAGAACTTCTGTGTTTGAATTTTTTCCTTTAGCACATAACTCTTGAAAGTCATCAATGTTTTTGTATTTATTCTTTGTTTTTCTTTATGCAATGGTATGGCTATTACAATTTGTTTTGCCATTCACAGGTTGTTGGACATCTGTGATGTTACCTTTTTTTTTTTTTTTAGCTCCTATGAATATTCACATACAAGACTTTGTGTGGACATGTTTTCATTTATCTTCAGCAAATAGCCTAGAATGGGATTTGTAGGTCATATAATAGGTGTATATTTTAATTTTATGATGAGCCACACTATTGTTTTTCAAAGTGCCTGTACCACTTTACATTTGTGAATATATCATTATGATTTTAGTTTGCGTTTGCCTGATAGCTAGTGATGATGGGCATCTTTTCATGTTGGCCATTTGTATATCTTCTTTTGTGAAGTGTGCATTCAAATATTTTGCCAATTTTTAAGTTGTTTGTCTTATTATTGAGTTGCAAGAGTTCTTTATTATTTCAGATACAAATCATTGGTCAGATGTATGTTTTGCAAATACTTCTTTTTTTTAACTATGTGTTTTAAATAGCAAAAATTTGAATTTTAATGAAGTTCATTTTTTCAATTAGTTCTTTTGTAGTAGATACTTCTTAAGTCCTACATAAGAAATCTTTGCCCCTCTCAATGTCACAAAGATGTTCTCATACTTTCTTCCAGATTTTAGTAGTTTTTATTATCACATTTAGATTTGGGATACACTTCTAATTAAGTTTTGTGTTTGCTGTGTGACAGGAAAAGTGCATTTTTTTTTCCCCAGGGAGACATCCATTATACCAGCACCATTTGTTGAAAAGGTTATCTTCTCTATTGGATCACCTTAGCTATTTTGTTAAATATCAGTTGATTATATAAATGTTGGTCTATTTCTGTATGCTGTTCTTTTCCATTGATTTATTTATGTATTTTTATACCAGCACTATACTATCTTTGATTACTGTAGTTTTATTTATGTATTTATTTTATTACTGTAGTTTTATATTAATTCCTGAATTAGGTTATATCTTCCAACCTTTTTTTGCAAATATTTTATTTATTCATGAGAGAGAGAGAGAGAGAGAGAGGCAGAGACACAGGCAGAGGGAGAAGCAGGCTCCCTGCAGGGAGCCCAATGTAGGACTCGACCCCGGGATCACACCCCGGGCTGAAGGCAGGTGCCAAACTGCTGAGCCAGCCTGGGCGTCCCTTCCAACCTTATTCTTTTTCAAAAGTATTTTGATTATTCTAGGTATTCTGCCCTTTTTGTATAAACTATAATATCTACTTCTAAATTTTTTAAAGAAACCTTGCTGGCATTTTGATTAGGATTGTGTTGAATCTGTAAGTCATTTTGGGGAAAATTGACATCTTCATTTTGAGTCTGCCATTTTGTGAACATGATGTATCTTTATTTAGATCTTTTAAATATTTTCTCTGCTTTTATAGTTTTCAGTGAATAGGCCATGCAGAACCTTCACTGAATTTATTCCTAGATATTCTATTTTTTTTTGCTAATTTAATTCAGTTGGTTTTAAATTTGTTTTCTAATTGTCGCCCTTTGCCGCTATATTGTGTACGTTCTGATGCTTCATTATTAATCTCTAATGATCCTGTATCCTGACGCATTGCTAAATTCACTTGCTAGTTCTTTTAGTTTTGTATATTCCTTTAGATTTTCTGCATAGTCATGTCATCTATGAAGAAAGACAGTTTTATTTCCCATGTTTATATCTTTTACATCTTTTCCTTGATTTTTTATACTGTCTAGAACTTCTTTTTTTTTTTTTAATTTTTATTTATTTATGATAGTCACACACAGAGAGAGAGAGAGAGAGAGAGAGAGATTGAGGGGCAGAGGCACAGGCAGAGGGAGAAGCAGGCTCCATGCACCGGGAGCCCGACGTGGGACTCGATCCCGGGTCTCCAGGATCGCGCTCTGGGCCAAAGGCAGGTGCCAAACCGCTGCGCCACCCAGGGATCCCTAGAACTTCTTTTAAAATGTTGAATGTAAATGATAAAAATGGTTGTTTTTTAATAGGAATCAAAAATTAAAACAAAAAAACAAACATAACAGGTTGTATAAGTTATACAACCATTTCTTGCTTAAAAAATTTTTTTAAGATTTTATTTTTATTTATTCATGAAAGACACGGAGAGAGAGGCAGAGACACAGGCAGGGGGAGAAGGAGGCCTCCTGCGGGGAGCCCAATGTGGGACTCAATCCCAGGAAGCTGGGATCACAACCTGAACCAAAGGCAGATGCTTAATTACTGAGCCACCCAGGTGCCCCTTAAATTTTTTTAAAAATGATTTTATTTATTTGAGAGAGAGAGGAGAGAGCGTGCACACAAGCTGGAGGGAGGAGCAGAGGAAGAAGCAGACTCCCCAGTGAGCAGGGAGCCTGAAGTGGAGCTTGATCCCAGGACTCTCAGATCATGACCTGAGCTGAAGGCAAGATGCTTAACCAACTGAGCCACCTAGGTGCCCCTACTTGGTTTTTAAAAAGGTACTGAAGATGCTTTCTGTTCTCATCTGACTAAAATCCTTTAATTCATTCTGTTTTTCTTGCTTTAGGTAATTGACCTGGGTTCTGGGAAAGGCTACCTAAGCTCTTTTTTGTCCTTGAAGTATGGCTTAAAAGTTTATGGAATTGATTCATCAAATACCAATACTCATGGAGCTGAGGAGAGAAACAGGAAATTGAAGAAACATTGGAAAGCCTACCATACTCGGTCAAAATTAGATGCTAATGGACTGGCATTAAAAATGGCAAAAGATAGGAAAGTACAAGATGAAATTAAATATAAAGTAGATATTGAGGGACTATGTAACAGCAGTCCTGCGAATCAAGAAAAGATGTCTACTTCAGATTTTTTGCCGGATTTTTCAGATTCTGTAATTTCTAACATTAGAGTACAAATGGAAAACCTACACGTGTATTCACATCGAGAAGAAAACTTGTGTTTTGAAAATGCCTTTTCTCTTATAGACCTTTTGCCTATTAATGCTGTAGAACCTACTTCATTTCAAACACCTAAGAGAAAAATGTCTGAAGCAAATAAAGAGAGAAGAAAAATGACATCAAAGTCAAATGAATCAAATATATATTCACCTTTAACATCTTTTATCACTGCTGATTCGGAACTGCATGATATTATTAAAGATCTGGAGGTTATTTCACTTTTGAATTCCTTAATTTCATTTTTAAAAACGCTCTAAGACCTAGAATTAAATCTTAATAGTAAGCTTACTTGACTTAATCTTATTTGGTTACATTAATCTAAAGGACCAAGAAATATGATCAGAGGCTATATGCAAACTATTATAAGAATCTAATATAAGATTAGTTGGAAGAATGTCTTCTGAGTCCTTGAAATATTAAGATCTTTGACTGCATGTATGTGCCCACACATTCTGTACACACATTCTTTATGTGTGTACATTTGAAACAAAAAATTTTTCCTGAATTTCATATTGCCATATTTGATATAGTGAATAAACTATACTCTTGGTGTTGGGGTAGAAATGCCAAAGTAGCACCACCTATTCTCTATGACAACATTTTATAAGTTTTGGTAGGCAGTTTGTGAAGAACTTAATAAAAATATTGAAGAAGCTGTAAATGTGTCTCAGTTCACAAATTTGTCCTAATGTATGCTTCATTTGATTGTCCAGTCTTTAATATGGGCTAGTTGTTAAGCAGATATTAGTTGCAAAATATATCAGAGAAAATTCAAATGGATAAGTAACCAAAAACATTAGAAAATAAACTCAAGAGTGTGTTAGTTATGATAAAAGATCACAGTCATTTTGCCTATAAAGGAAATAATTATTCATTTAAAAACATACACTACTTTCTAGGTAGACTGTGATCATTTTTAAAAGCCCCATACATTCTAATGAACATTTAAAATCTTCACCTGAAATTGTTTTTAGCCTTCCTCTTGCTAATGCCAAAATTTATTTTTTCTTTTCATTTTTAAAGGATTGTTTGATGGTAGGTTTACATACTTGCGGTGATCTTGCTCCAAATACTCTGCGAATATTTGCTTCCAAATCTGAAATCAAGGGAGTTTGCAGTGTGGGTTGTTGCTACCACCTCTTATCTGAAGAGTTTGAAAACCTGCATAAAGGTACAGAGTTTTCTATACCTCCTAATTATATTTATTTGAGCATAATGACTGCTTTCTGTCTCTCCTTTTTTTTTTTATTGTTTGCAGTAACATTTTGAATTCACATTTACGCATTTTATTATATTATCTTATGCATTTTATTATAGTCTTTTGTTCATGAAAAGGTCTTAATGAATGCTAAACACTGCAAATATTTAAAAATTTTATGTGGTACATTTGAGAACTTCTGTTTAAAAACACTTGTATGATATACATTTACTTAAATAGTGAAGCATAGTTATTTTGAGATGAATATAGAGTTGCAAAGTTTGCTTTATATTTAAAGCCTCTGTTTTGTGAGCTGTATTGATATTTGTCATAAAAAAAGTTCCTTACTGTATTTTGAAGAGTCAGCGTACTCTGATTTTAACAATCTGCATAACAGCAGTTGCATCAAGATAATATTTAGGGATCCTTGGGTAGCTCAGCGGTTTAGCGCTGCCTTCTTTGCCCTGGGGCGTGATCCTGGAGTCTCGGGATCAGGTCCCACATCAGGCTCCCTGCATGGATCCTGCTTCTCCCTCTGCTGTGTCTCTGCCTGTGTCTCTCTCTCTGTCTCTCATGAATAAATAAGTAAAACCTTTAAAAAAAAATAATATTCAAATCATTCCCTGGACTGAGAAGGTACCTGAGGGGTACAGTACAAAGTACTTAGTTAGGACTTGAAGCATCTCATAGCCCTTCTTCAGAGCCGCTCCCGAAACGCCTGTATCTAATCCATTTTATATGCTCTATCTTTCTGTAAGATGTAGTTTCAAAAGCACTGGTTCAGATTAGCTGGTTATTTAGTATATTAACATTAGCAGTTCTCTTTTCTATTAGTATAATGGATTCTTTATCAACATGCACCATCTTGTTAAGAATTTTACATCAGGGACATGTGTGGATATGGATGGTATTGTATGCTCTTCTCAGTTTTAAAACCCGGGTGAAGATGAAATTGTAATTATTTTTCATTCAGTCATGTCCAAGAGGTAAAAATTGTGATTGTATAATTCTACTGAAATTTGACTGGATGAAACAGAGGTCATCCTTAAAACTGACAAATATTTTTGTGAAATAAAAGTCCATTGAATTTGAATTCTTTTGTGTGTCTTAAAAAGTATCTTTTAGGAAAAGGTGCACAAAAGTAAAGTTGTGAATATATAGAGATACACACAGAGAAGGCAAATTGGCAAAAAGTTAACAACAGTTTGGTTTACATGGAGAATATATATATTTGTTATGCCATTATTTCCAACTTGTCTCTGAGTACAAAAATTTTCTAGTAGAAATTTGGGGAAGAAAGTAAGCCCAAAAATAGAAAAAAAAGTAACCAAAATATATACATAAGTATTTTACATTATCTTACAGTCTTGTTGTACATCTTTCCTAAAAAATGAAGAATAATCTTCTATACAATCACAGTTGTACCATTTTAAAAATATTAGGTGAGTAGTGTTTTCCTGCATCAGCAATAGATTTTATGTAGGGGAGGTTTGGTTTGTAATTCAGCAGCTTCCTATTCTGTGGGTACAGTGAAATGGGTTTTTAAAATATAATTGGCTTATTTAGAGTAGGTGTAGATGCTTGGTGTATTCTTCAGTTCAGAAGTATTGTCCTCTACAGTGTAAGATCTTTAATTTCAGCTGTCTTTTTCTCTCATTCATTTTATCATCATCATACTCCCAGAGATGCCTTCCCCCTCCAAAGGACTTCCCTTGCCTCTGCAGGCAGTACTGTTTTAGGACTGCCATCTCTGGTCCTACTGGACCTTTGCAACCATTGCTGTGTATCATCAGGTCTCAGACCTAGTCTCAATATTTCTCACCAGCCATGGGATCCTCTTTTTTGACTTTGTACTCTATTCTAACACCCATTTTTCCACACCTGATTCTCCCTCTGGAATGATCCTCTCAGCTGGTTCTGCTAGTTTAGGATGTTTATTTACTAACTTACATTTAAATCAAAATTTGTAGTGTAGTTGTGGCTTATGAATAGTTTCCTTTATTCTGTGTCTGGTTTTTGTCAAACATGTAATGAAATTCAGATTTAAGGGACTCATTATTTTATGGCAACCAGGAAGTACCATTGGTACATTTTTCATCATGTCTAGTTCTCTAATTCTTTTCCTAAAGGGTTTGGTAGAAAAAAAATTAAGAGAATGAATACTCACTTGTTTGTCTATCCATTTTATTTTATTTATTTATTTATTTATTTATTTATTTATTTATTTATTTTTAAAGATTTATTTTATTTATTTATGAGAGAGAGAGAGAGAGAGAGAGAGAGAGGCAGAGACACAGGAGGAGGGAGAAGCAGGCTCCATGCCGGGAGCCCAACGTGGGACTCGATCCCGGGACTCCAGGATCGCGCCCTGGGCCAAAGGCGGGCGCTAAACCGCTGAGCCACCCAGGGATCGCCAAGTCTATCCATTTTATATCAGCCTTTAGGTACTTTTTTAAAAAGATTTATTTATTTTAGAGCATGTATGAACAAAGGGAGGGGCGCGCAGAGGGAAAGGGGGAGAGAGAATCCTCAAGCAGACTCCTTCCTGAGTGTGGAGCCCCACGCTGGCTCCGTCCCAGACTCCAAGGTCATGACCTGAGCTAAAATCAAGAGTCAGCTGCCCAACCAACTGAGCTACCCAGGTACCCCTAGGTACCTTTTCTAAGAGATTATTGCATTAAACTATTGACAAGTGTTTATTGACCATGTATTTGAACAAAAATGAAAAATATACTTGATTAGGGCATGTTCAGTGGAGAAGTCTTTGAAGAATCTGAAAGGAGAGGGAAGATAGTAGCATCTGCATCTTCAGTCACTCCTGCTTCTTTCCTGCCATGGAAAGAGCTGATATGTTTATGAGTCTTTAGAGTGTAGATACTGGTTCTTGGTCACTTTTGAATCTTTAGATACTAAACACATTGCCTCAAACATGATGCCTAGAGATCAGTGTTTGTATAATGTGTGTTGAATAGATAGTTTAGAACAAGTGACTAGCAGTAGAGAAAAAAAATCACTATCACTATAATGGCAGCTGCATTTCTTTCTTTCTTTCTTTCTTTCTTTCTTTCTTTCTTTCTTTCTTTCTTTCTTTCTTTCTTTCTCTCTTTCTTTCTTTTCTTTCTTTTTTTTTTTTGAGATTTTTAAAATTTATTCATAAGAGACAGAGAGAGAGAGAGGCAGTGACAGAGGAAGAGGAAAAGGCAGGCTCCCCATGGGGAGACTGATGTGGGACTCGATCCCAGGACCCCGGGATCACGGCCTGAGCCAAAGGCAGATGCTCAACCACTGAGCCACCTAGGGGTCCTGGCAGCTGCATTTCATACTGGTAGGAGACAATATGATTGTCTGACAATAAACATTTCTTGACTAGCTACTATTTTTAAGGCATGGTACTTGGTACTTCATGTATAGTAGAGATGAGGAGGGGCTCATAAAAAGTCAGTACTTTGGAAAAAAGTAAAAAACTCAAATAGATGCCAAGCAGAGTTCAGTTCAGTTCAGCATTCATTGAATGCCAGCTGTGTTCCAAACTGTGCTAAGCAATGAATATATTAAAATGTATGAGATACCGTGTTCACCCTCAAGGGATTAAAAAAAATAGCCCTTAATCCTAGAACCAGAGAGTCCCTGTTAGTAACTTAATTTGCAAAAAATCAACATAGAAAATTCAAATAATATAGAAAGATATTAAAAATAAAAATAAAGTCTCCCGACCCATATTTTTACTTTCTTGTGTGATTTTCCAGAAAAGATCATGTGTACACATATGTACACACTTCATGTTCTTCTATTTTAGGGAACCAGAAGATAAACAATTCATTTTTTCACTTAATATATTGTAATCTTTTCATATCTGTACATACAATGTTGCCTTGTTCTTTTAAGTGACTCCAAGGGATATCATATGCTGTTTTTTGTAAAATATGGGAAGAGTGTTTCCCTGAATTTCCTAATCCTCCAACATTAGTTTCAAAAGAGTGTAGTAAGTGCTTATAAGACAGAAATTTATACCTGTGGATCTTATACCAGAATAACACGTAGCTCAGTCTGTGATGAGGGAGTGAGAGTTGAGGTTATGCTCCCAGCGTGGTGATACCCTCTGTGACTTAAAAGATCATTAGGAGTTAATCAGACAAAGAAGTGAGAAGGGTATTACAAACAGTAAACAAAGGCATAGGGTGATGAGTGTTCACAATCAGGTTTCCTTCTCTTTGCTTTCCACAGTCACTGTTTTTCTTTTCTCCCATCCTATTTTTCCTTATGTCTTTCTCAGAAGCAGTGATAATAATCCTCATGGTCATTTCAGTGAGTAAAAAAGCAGCTTTTAGAGAGAATGACGCCTCCATTTTCGGATTTCAGTTTACCTAAAAGTCATTTCCCCAGAATCTCTCTTTGGTTCTTTTAGTTTATTTATTTAGTACCTAATTATTCATAAAATAATCTTTGAGTCTTCTGGGAAAATTAGGTAAGCCAGACAACTACATATCTTCACACTCTGGAAATGGAAGTCTCTCAGTTAACAGATCTCAAGCTTTTGGTCTTGGATCCTCTCCTTCTCTAGTGTGGAAGTTAACCACTGTTCAGTGATGAGTGAATAGGACATTTTTGGCTCCAGGATTTAGACAAGAAAAAGTGTTGGGAAGCTTTATAACAACACTGGCAGCTACAGACTCATTTTCCCTCCTTTTAGGCAGGATTAATTCAAGGAAAGACTTTCCTATCAAAAAATATCTTGAGAATCACTGAGGTTATCAGGTAAACAATACTAGGCTTAACTGACAAAAGTTAATAGTGGTACCTTAGTACTGCTTGCTTTTTTTACGCATATCTGAAACAAACAGAAGATTGTGAGTTTTCCTTGTCAGGAAAGCAAAGAATAAGCAGAAAGTGAGGACTGGGTGTTATGGTGAAGTAGGTAGAGATGTATACAATAGGAGTACCTTCAAATACTTTGGAGGTTGAGGAGAGGTGGAAAGCCAAGAAATAGGAGAAAAATATAGAAAAATAAGTGATAGGAGCAACAAAAATAACCTTTATTTGTGTTTCAGTTTTGCCTAGCTTTGGACTGTCACATTTTCTCATCTCAAAAGCCAGATGGCAAAGGTAACTTACTCCCTTCTCTTTTTCCCAGGTCTTATCTCCATTTTCTTGCCTTATCTTGGCTATAGCAAAAGGAAAAGATGAGAGCTATCTCCTGCAATTTTTATAACAGTATCTCTAGATTCTGGCTGCCCAGCTAGATCAAATATGGCACTTTCAGTATATAGATGCCAGGGACCTGCTTCTGACCTTGTGAATTACAATCTCTATGAATAGCACTTAAATATAAATATTTTTAAGAAGCTCTTTAAGTAATTCTGATGAACAGCATGTTTGAAAACAGGATATTTATTATGATTCCATAAGGGAACATAACAGAGTTCTAAAAGATGACTTGTGGAAATATATTCAAGATTTATTTATAGTCATTTCAGTCTTTCCCATGTGTAGACTTAGAGAGTCTACTGACATGCCAGTTTGCAGATCCAATTCAGAGACTGGACTCAAAAGCTCCCAAGAGGGTGTATCAAAGTCCAGAATGCAGAGTGCTGGAGTAATTAGCCAAAAAAAGATCCTTAAGGTATGGAGCTCATAATAAAACCCGGGGAAAACCAAACATAGAGGGCAGGATACCATGTCATGAATGCATAATAAACTTGCTAGAATAGACAAAATCAAGGGGAAAAAGATAGGAAAGCAGAAGAATGTCCAAGATAATTATGAATATTACTAGAATTTTGATAGTTTAACTTTGTTGAAGAACTGTGTGTGTGTGTGTGAGTGAAGGCAGACAACAACAGTTTGTTATGGACTATATAGCTGTAACTATTTGGATAGATAAAATATGAATATAGTCTCGTTTTGTATATACAGTGTATACTATGTAGTTCTCATTTCCCTTACCAAAGTAAAAATCCATCACTATACAGTTTGATCATTATATTAAACTAACTTATAGGGCAAGAGGTTTGCATGCACAAGGTTAGCCTATTTCCTGTCATATATCTAGCACTTGGGTTCCATGGAATTATATCTCTGAATGGTCAAGTGTGTCATGTGTCTCTCTCTTCATATCTTATACACCTGCCCCTCACCCTCACTTTGTTTGCACAGCTGTTTTTAAGTTTAAATTGGGGCATGGTAGCCCTTTGGGATGTAAATTCGAGTTATTAATAGTCCAACGTAGTATAGTAGGAAAGTCTGGTATGTACACTGCAACTTTTTATGATGATATGTACTATGTAAACAATATGTGTTTTACATGATATGTTTACCCAGTATGCTGTGGTAGACCATGGAGGTGGTCCGCCATGAATGTCAATTTTCAAAAATACCTCAAAGCTCTCTGAGTCATCATGAATACTGAAGTTATACCATATGTTTTAAGAACTGCTTTTAAATATTTATACATTATGAGCCAGTAGTTCCTAGGAGAACAAGAAATACCAGGAACAGTTTTATTTTAGTGCTTTGTAGAACACGTATATTTTCCCAAGCTTGAATTGTTGCAGCCTTTTGTTTTAATACTGATTATTATTGTCATAATTAATTTGAAATGCTTTATTCCTTTCCCCCTCAAAGTTGGGGAGAGAAATTCTTTTGGTTGTTTTCCTGTAAATGTAGAAAAGTGCTATAAGGAAATACTACCTAATGCTTACCTATTACCTGTCTAGATCCATATATCTCTTCTTCCTTGCTAACTGAACTATCATTTTGTTAAGGTATCAGTCTTTAGGACGATTGTGTCCTTCTATAGCCTTCTATAGCCTTAGAAATAAATTGCTTTCTTTTTTATTTTTTAAAGTAATCTCTACACCCACAACCCTGGGATCAAGAGTCAAATTCTCATCCCACTGAACCAGCCAGGCACCCAAGCAATAGATGACTTTCAATCTCAGTTAATTATGGTAGTTTTATTTATTTAGGAATGGATATGAGACACAGTTCTTACCAATGAAGCAGGAGGAGCGTATCTCCTAGGGGGTTTCCTAGGAAAATTTTAATTTTTTCCTTAAAACTGAGCTCAAGGCAGGAAATCACTTTTTTTTTTTTTTTTTTTGTCTCTGAACTTGGTCATTTGTGTGTTCTATATCTGCCTGTTATATATACTGTCAGAAATTGGTGTTAATGCTCTGAGTCCTTCAGGCCCAGTCTGAGGGACAAAAGATAATTTTATATTTCCTCTAAGTTTATACGATCATTATAGATGCTTAGGAATACAGAAAGAGTAGAGAAAGATCTAGGACCCTGAAAAGTCACATCAGGCTGTTTTATAAAACTTCTTCCGTGGCGTTGGTAGAAAGCCCCTACTGGGAGTACCTCTTGTCAGGGCCCCAGATTTGTGCTTGGTCTTTCCTCACCCCATCTCCAGCCCAGTGCCTGGCAGTCTTCTAGTATGGTTAGTGCACTCCAACAACTGTAGATTTGCAGATCACATGAACAGTGTAACCTTTGAAAGCCTGCAGTATACCTTCATGTTTACTCCAAGCCTTACTGTGTTACAGGGTATTAAGGTGATTCTCCCATAGGTTCCTCCATTTATTTTTGTTTTGTTTTTAACCAGAGGAGGGCTTTAGATAGTCTTTTAGTGGCATATTTCAATCTGGTTCTGCCATTTCCATATCAAATGGTAATATTTCAAGGGCACATGATACCTCTCGTATTGTAGATTCTGTGTTTATATCACCAGTAGGAACTTAAAGGAAGCTAGATAATTATATAGTTGTCTTCACTGTCTTGAGGAGGAACTATTGATGTGACTGCTTTAAATTTAGAGGTACTTTACTGGGAAAGATATCTGGAGGGTTTTTTTTGTTTTGTTTTTCTGGGTTTTTTTTTGTTTTAATTTTTTTTTTAGATATCTGGAAGTTAAAAAAAAAACGTTGAGCATATCATTTGAAAATGTAGCATACTGCTTAAAATAAGTTTATCTTTTTCTAGAGATCTTTCAGATACACGGTATATGCTATTAAATACTCTTAAGACGGGCAGCCCCGGTGGCGCAGCGGTTTAGCGCCACCTGAGGCCCGGGGCATAATCCTGGAGACCCTGGATCGACTCCCACATCAGGCTCTCTGTATGATGCCTGCTTCTCCCTCTGCCTGTGTCTCTGCCTCTCTCTCTCTTTCTCTCTCTCTCTCTGTCTCTATGAATAAATAAATAAAATCTTTAAAAAAAAATACTCTTAAGACAATATTAGCTGGTTAATAACAGCATTAAACCATACATTGTATCATACAGAAAGGTATGACTAGTTTCTTTGTCATGGTAATAGAAGTGAATTATTCCCCTCATTGCAGCAGTACATAGAATTGCTGTCTTTTCAGTAAAGACTCGACGATATATATTTTCTGACACATATAATATGTATTTTACTAAACAAATCTTTTTGCCTAGTATAGTCTTTTAATACTGGAAGTTTGAGGGATGTAGAGGAATAAGGCATGGTTTCTCTTTTCAAAACAACATGTATTTGACTTTTATTTCTAGCAGTGTGGGAGATGTGATTTTTCCGAGAAACGATCCTACAATAGTTCAGCTAGATCTTGGCTAAACTAGAACATGAAAATTTTTTAAAGCATTGCTGAATCCACAAAAAGTAAGGGAAATCTCTATGATTCAAGAAAAATCAAAACCTAAAAGTTAGGGATGCCTGGGTAGCTCAGTGGTTGAGCCTCTGCCTTTGGCTCAAGGTGTGATCCTGGGATTGAGTCTCACATCAGATCAGGCTCCCTGCAGAGAGCCTGCTTCTCCCTCTGCCTGTCTCTGCCTCTGTGTGTGTCTCATGAATATTTATTGAATATTAAGATTTTAATGAATAAAATCTTAAAAAACGACAATTTAAGGTTAAAAGGAGAGATGAGGAAGAGGAGTTGAAACCAGAGCCTGGAACTGAAGCCATAAAGTAGCAGACAGTGTTGTCCTGAGGCAGATGCTTCCCACAATGAGATCTAGAGAGTAATATTAGGCCTCCTGCATAGTTAGGGGGCTAACCTGAAAAGTTCATATGACCTTGAATGAGACAAGTATTTTCGGTCAGATCTATACAGAAACAAAAATCAAATCCCTACGAGGGAATACTTTCTAAATTCACGTCCTTGGAATTTCTGTAGGTTAAAATCTACCAAATATTAGCTCAAAACTTAACAAACTAAATCACAAAACATGTCTGGCTGGACATAACCTGAATGCTCCTTGCCCCTATTCAACTAAAAATACTGAATACAGTTCAATTTTGTTTCTTTTTAAAAGCATTGAAATACTAGAAAGATACATAGTATTTATCAGGTCAAAATGTAGGAGAATGCAGGAGTCCACAAAGATGATGGAAGCACTGAAGCCACTAAGGGTATTTGTGTCATAGACCTTCAAGGGGTAGGCACACAAAGGAGTCTTACAGGACATACTCTCACAAGTTGAGACCACAAAGGTGAGGACTAAAGTCAGGGCAGCAGTAGTAGAGATAGAGTCAATTAGGAGAATTTAAGAAACATTTAAGATTGTTTAGAATGGGAGATAATGAAGCAGGAATTGTCAAGGATTATTACCAGGTGTCAATTTTCAGCCACTGTGTAGGTGGTGGCACAACTTACATGATAGGAAACACTAAGGATGGACCAAGTTACAGGCAAAGTTTTGAACATGTTTAATATTTTGAAATTGCTTTATGTATAAGTGATGCTATTTTGGGAAAGTTTTATAAAAACAGACGATTAAATACATGGAAGTGGAGCTCTTGTAGCGTAATCATAGGATTTATTTTTCTCTTATTTTCCAGAAAATCTGTAAGGTAGTAGCTGACAGTGTCTCCTACATAGTTCAAGGATGTGGAGGCCAAGGTCTCTACAGTTTTATTGGCTTTTCAATTATGGCTACATAATGGTTGCTACTGTCCAGCCATTATAGTTCAAATGAAAAGAAATATGAAGATGAAAGAGTTTCTCCCATCTGAGACAGTGCCCTAGATAGAACTTCCTTTCCTTATAGACTATTTCTAAAAGGCTAGGAAATGGAATCTTCTAGATGGGTACATTGCACCTCCAAATGAAATCAAGATTCTGTGAGTGAGAAAGAAGGAGAAATTGGGTATTAGGTGGGCAATTAGCATAGTCTATCACTGTATGGGTGTGTGTATGTGTCACATATGTGCCTTTGTGTAGTATTAATACATGAATAAGACACAAGAAAGAGGAAAGTGTAAAGGAGTGAGAATGTAACAGCATGTAATCACATCCGTTGTCCTCTTCTTCCTTTCTTCCTTTTAATAATTATAACTCCTCTTAGTTTTAGCAGAGAAAATATCACCCAAGCATCCAGAGTACCCATCTCCCATGAGAAGAATTCAAGGCAGTAGAATGTGAGTCAGAAAAATGTATGCAGCTTATTTAAAAGTGCTGCTCAGATCCCATTTTTTTCACCTTTCTTGCCAGTCAATTAATGACAGTAATCCCGATACCAGTGCCAGTAGCCAGCTCTTGAGGATGCCAGAGCAGCCCCTGTCATCTGGGTCTCTGGATAACACATTGTATACTGCCTGGCTTCTTTTGGACTATCACAAGAGAGAAGTAGACTTCTGTTTAATTTAGGGACCTATGTTCTGAGATCCTGTGTGACACCCTATCTAGTGTAGGTTAGGCTAAGGCCTTGTTCTCAGTGCTTCTCCTTTGTGTGAAACTTGTATCTTGAGACTATAACTGTATTTATGTGCTGTGAATCTACACAAGCTGATAGTAGTAGCAACAATAAACAATAACGTGATTTATGAATTAATTATGTAGGTATATGATTTATAAGTGATTTATTAGAGGTAAGGAAAAAGAATATGATAAGTGGTAAAAGAACCATTCTAGCTAAAATGTAAAGATTACTTCCTGTCAAGAGATTAGGAAAAGCTTTATGAGGTAGTAACTTTGGAATTGAGCTTTACAGTGTAAGATTTAGATAAGCAAAAATGAGAGGGGCATTCCAGACATAGGAATGAGGTAGGTTAAGTCAAAGCGCAGTAGGTCACTCATTGGGAATGACTGAATTCTCTAGCTAGGTGGTAACCTAATTCATATGAACTATTGAAATGTTGAAGAGTATTAAGAGGAACTCATCTGGAAAGTCCATTTTGGTAATAAAACTTTTGAACAGAACAGTAACGTGACCAAGAGCAGAAGTTGTCAGACCTGTGATTCTCAACCATGAGATTTGTTGAGACCCTAAAGTGAGGAAAGGAAAATAAACCAGAAGCTGTGGGACCAAGGCTAGGGGAACTAATCCAGTGGAAGTATTCACCCCAAATCAGGTAGCTGGTTCCCTAATAGTATTCAGAAGGCAAACTCTAGGGGCACCTGGGTGGTTCACTTGGTTAAGCGTCTGTCTTCTGCTCAGGTCCTGATCCCAAGGTCCTGGAATTGAGCCCTGTGTGGTGCTTCCCGCTCAGTGGGGAGCCTGCTTCTCCCATCTCCCTGTGCCCTCCCCCCGCTCACTTGTGCTCTCTCATGTGTGCTCTCTCTCTCTCAAATAAATTAAAGAAAGACCAACTCCAGTCACGTGTGAGTTGGCATCTATCATCTATCATCTATATAGTATCATTACTATATATGAAGCACTATTCTAGGTACGTTACTTGTATTGACTCTTTTTGTCTTCATCTCTCCTATGAGGTAATAATGTTACCATTCCCATTTTCATTATTCTTCATAACGCCACTATCAGGTGAGAAAGGAGTTAGAATTTTAGCTCAACCAGTCTGGTTCTAGAGTCACACTCTTAAAGCATCTGTCAGAAATTGAGACGGAGAGATAGGATTTGGCCTTCTGGAGAGATTCTGTTAATTTTAAAAACATCAGGGCTAAAACCCAGTGTATTAGTTTTGGATTAATTTCTGGCTTTTATTGGAGTCCGAGAATCTAAACCAGAACCTGAGGCAAAGGCTTAGGTAGATCTTCTGTGTATAAAGTGAGACAAATAGGGGAAGTTCCGGGGATACACAAATGCTAGTTCTTCCTAAATATAGAGGAGAGTCCAAGTACAGAACTGAAGACAAATTCTGGTCCTCACCTCTTTTTAAGAATATCAATCCTTAAAAATGGAAAAGCTTGGTTAGTTTGAGTTTGGAAACTAGGGGGGGATATTGACACTGGTGGCGATCAAGACAGTTTGGAGATTGGTAAATCTTTCCTCACTCATACAGGGTTAGGACAGTTTCCTAATTTCTGCTTCTCTTTCTTCAATTGTGTACCCTATAACTTGTTTGCAGTCAAATAGAGTGACATGGTGCTATTTTCCTTCTCTGGAATATGAAAAGGGTGAGGGGTCTCTGAGTGGCCAAGCTTATATAGAAATACTTACCTTTTGTTTTTAGGAGCAAGCAGCATTATCCTTAAACATCTATATTTTGTGTTAAGGTTCAATGAATATAGGTACTTAATATGAGATAAATGTGTCATCTCCCACATTCTGTAAACTTTCTTTCTATGTTAAATATCAGATGCTTTATTTGCTAGAATTACTATTTTATTAAATTGGCATGATTTTAATAGCTATATCCTGCTTTGATTTTGCCTTTCTTTTTTGGTTTTATGGTCTATACCACGTAATTAGCTTTTTCTATTTTTCTATTCATTTTCTATTTGCGTGGGCCACATGGGCCTTGAGAGAAGGGAGACCGAGACAATTTCAGGATGAGTTTTGCCATAATGTAGGAGGCATGTGGCTTCTGAAGAGACTCATCTTGGAAAGAAAGAAAACAGTGGTTAACCAAACCTAGAATCTCAGCCAGAACCTGAGTTTTAAAATACTTTTGGCTGTAAATAATAGCAAGTTCACCTAACAGTGGCAAAAACAACAAAGTCCTTAATTTCCTCACATAAACAGAAGTCAGGAGTAGCAGTTCTAGGGTTGATGCACTGATTCTGTGACATCAGGGCTCTGGATTCTCAGGGCTGTTGTTACAGACATTATGTCTTCATCAAAAGTGAGTTAGAGGGCAGCCCAGGCGGCTCAGCCCAGGGCCTGATCCTGGAGACCTGGGATCAAGTCCCACATCGGGCTCCCTGCATGACGCCTCTTCCTCCCTCTGCCTGTATCTCTGCCTGTGTCTCTGCCTGTGTCTCTCATGAATAAATAAATAAAATCTTAAAAAAAAAAAAAAAAGTGAGTTAGAGACTTTCTCCTGAAGCATTCGCCCCTCTGTCCAGGCTCTGTCCAGGAGGGTGAAAAATATCTGTCCAGAAATTTCTCAGAATTGTTTCATGTCTTCTTGCCCACACATATTTCACAAAGTAACTTCTAGCTGTAAAGGAGTCTGTAAAAGTGACTATTTGACTTTTCAGCCTCCTTGGTGAGGCCAGCAAAGGGTACAGGTGTTAAGCAATGTCTGCAAAATACTTTTTCTTATCCTCCCCCACCTCTCCTCCTTTCTTTCTGCTTTCTTTATTGTTTCCTCTAGGTTGTGTACTGATTTTGAGGACTGAGTAAAATGAGAGCACTAATTCTCTAAAAAGAGAGGGGCAGTGATCTCTTCGAGTGCTCTTTTGCTTTGGCACCCACCACATAATTTAATCGTTATTAAATTAACGGTTTAGGTTTAATGTCTTCAGAATGCTTTAGTATTAATTTCTTGGTGTAGACTCTGACAACTTTAAAACAGAACGTTTATCTTTAAAATTTTTCTTTTAATGCCTAACACTCACCAAAATATGTGATATATAGCAAGTACTCAATAAAGGAAATTTTAAGAAAAAACTGATTTAGTACTGGTTAAAACTTAAAAACAAAAGTGTTTGATGAGACATCTTGAGAAGAGATATTATTAAGTAGTTTGGGAATTCTTAAGGTACTGAGCTGGCTTTGCCCTTCTCAGCAAAGATAAGAAACAGAAGGTTAAAGAAGGTTTACATTCCAGAGGCCACTGGAGCAAAATGATGAAAGTACACTATCCTCGTGAGACAGAGGTCTTATTTAATTTTAAATATACACAAACTCAGATTCCTTTGTGATCATAAATTATAATTCCCTCTTTGGTTTTCTTTGAGAAGAAAGAAGAAACTTCTAAATACTCACCTATTAACTATGAAGTTTTTATTTCTCTCTAAAGCATGTAATCTTTAACCTCAAATCATATGATGACCACAAAGGTTGTAAAATATGTTTGTGAAAGAAGAATGTATTTGTTCTCTTGATCATAATAGTGGTTTCACATTTTTTTTGTATATTTTTTTTATTGGAGTTCGATTTGCCAACATCACATAACACCCACTGCTCATCCCATCAAATGCCCCCCCTCACTGCCTGTCACCCAGTCAGGCTCATTTTTTTTTACTTAGATCCAAATTAAGAAGTACATTTTATGTCATTACAGATTAATAGATAAATAAAACTGGTACTGAAATTTCACAAAAATTACTTATTCTTTCTTCTTTTTGGTTAATTAATATTCATTTTTTGAAAGGCACTGGATCTTATAACACACAATGCATGCTAATGTGATTATTTTATTCCATTCTGTTAACATTTTATAAAATGTTGGCCATAATCCACTAAATTGGTTTTATGACCTATTAATGGATTATAGCTAGTATTTTGATGGTAAATTTATAATGGCTGCCTTTTGCACCTGAAGAAAAGCCCCCAATATGTGTTTTCTGATTTCCATGGTGTAAATACACCCTACTTGGCCAGTTTCAAGCTACTATCCTGATGTCACTGGGTGTTGAAATGGGAAGAAATGACACATTCGGCTTTCTCTGGAGCCATTATGAGCCAGCTTCGCTACACCACTGGCTATAATAATATATAGTTTAAAATGAATATGAATTCATGTTTGTTATAAGTAAGTTCATTTAAACTGCAAATCAGGAAAAAAAAAAAAAAACAACTGCAAATCACCTTATCTGTTAAACATCCCAAACGATGTCTGTTACATAGCAGATACCAAATATGTATTTGGTAGAAGAATAAGTTCTTTATTTTGACAGATATGAAAGAGTATTTGTATCTCTCCAAGTTTGTTTCTTTTTCAGTTCAGTTATTCACACAAGGACTATAATTTCTTATCTGAATGTCATAGAGATTTTTTATATTCATAAACTTAAAGTTGAAGAGGAAATGTTTTACTGTATTTATATGCTATGATGCCTACTGTATCACTTGTTCATCACTGAAATGGTTTTCTAAGAGTTTTAGCCTAAAATTTGATAAAATAAAAACAAATCATTATTAAAAAAGCTATAAGTGATTATATTTCAAAACAATTCTTTGAAGAAATGAAAGCTTCAAAAACAAGTTACATAGAAATGATGGATTACATTTCATATTCTTTTCAATGAACTATCTTTAGCCTTTCTATAAATCATTAATATTTGATCCAGAATCTGGATATAGAGGCATGGAATTTTTTTTTTTTAAGCAACTCCTTTTAATTTAAAATTAACCTGAAATTAAAATGAAGACTCTGAAACAGTTATAGAAACATAAGAGCTGATTTAGTAACAGCTTTGGGCATTGAGAATATCAATAAACATTTATTCAGCCCAGAGTATGCAGAGATTTAGAAGACACTCTAGAACTGTGTACCTACTAACTGACCACTTTGCTAGATACCAAGGATTACTAGATAAAACACTTTAAAAAAATTTATAACCCAATGGGAAGACAGGTAACAAAAGACAGCTGTAATTCAATGTGTTAAGTGCTATATTAGAGTTATAAGTTACATTGAAAGTGTAGAGCTGGTGACATTTAAATGACCAGGGGAGTCCAAGAACACCACTTAGAAGAGGACATGCTTTGACTACCTCGAGTTTTACTTCTGTCTCTGCAGTGCTACACCATTGGATAAATCAGGTAGCCTTTGTGGGTCATCTATAAATTAGTGAGAAGAAAGGGGCTAACTTCAGTGGAGGTTTCTCATAGTTCCAGTAATGATTCTGTGACTTGAACGTAGCTTTCCAAAATATGCCTTTTGTTCCAACTGAACCTCATCTATATTTATTATGACATTTAGGTTTAGTTTCATTATCTTCTTTTCTTAATTATATTGGATTTTCATGAACAGATATCTACCTTCCTACCATGATTCTACATTTGGATGATAATATAGAGGTTTTGAAAATAAGTATAATAATGGCCTTAAGTTTATTTTCCCCAAAATTTGGCTCTAAGAAGTAAAATTACCTAATAATAATTTATGGGAAGTGCATATTTACATTTTCATTTACTTAACTATCAATATTAACAGTTTATTAGCTTATTTAGTAATTTTAGTAACTCAGAAACCATGAGGAGCAGTCTCAGCTTAAATAAGGTATTGCTCTTGTAATCTTATAGCAGATAAGTAGACTTAACTGTCAGCCCTGTAGATTCAGCTGTTTATAAGCTTTCGTTACAATATCACATTACTATCTCACTATTCAGCTGGGTTTATGTCTCAGAACAATACTTGCCAATTAATATGGGAAAAATATAGAGGTTTCTAGATGTACTTGGCAGTCTTTATACAATTACTTCACATAGACAGCTGTATCTAATCTTCATTCAGTTCTACATTTTCTAGAGTATTGGCACTGATTTTACTTTTGCCATAGGGTATCTTCTTGCTGTCTAGAGGTAGTTAAATGTGGAGTTTTAATACATTTTACTACTTTTTTTCTTTAGTTTGCACCTCGTTATTTCTCATGACTAATATAAGTGGTTTCTGAATCTCATGCAGATTGTATTTATTCAGCATAAAAAAAGTTCTCCCTGTGCTCATGGTAAATAAAAGAAGTCAAGAATGTGATTAAATCTAAAATAGAAAATTAATATCTACTTAAAAGAAATAGTAAAGAGAAATAAGTTATGTTTCAAATATAGAGTAATATGAAATCAAAGCTAATAGAAATTCTTATCAGAAGGTTGACTATCAAACTAATACAAAACAGGGCTTTTGAAAAAACTAAATTACATTTTGCTAGGTTTATTTTTTTAAGATTTTGTTTATTAGAACATGTGTGGGGGAAGGGCAGAGATAAAGGGGAGAGGGAGAAGCAGACTCTCTGCTGAGTGGGGAAGCCTGACATGTGGTTTGATTCCAGGACCCTGGGATCACGACCCATGTGGAAGGCAGATGCTTACCCGAATGAGCCACCATTTTACCAGGCACCATTTTACTAGGTTTATATACAAATTTGGGTTTGTATATTGTAAAGCATATGATCTTGAAAAATATTTTGCGATATAGTATTCTCACATTTCTTTTTCCCATGGTAAATAAAGTATGAGCAAGTGGTCTAAATTTGTTTCATCATCAATCTGGCACAGTGAGTAAAATTTTCATTGGAATGAAGTCACACCATGATCCATAATATTAGTCTGAAGACTGTCTCATTGACTTAATGTTTCAGATGTTCAGCATATGTCTCAGTGTAAACTCTTATCAAGACTGATAAAAGACTATGAAAAGAGCTCATTAAGAATGGTAGGAGAAACTTTTTGGGCTCAGTGAGAGCACCATTCGGGAGCTCCTATCACAGTGGTGGCCAGGCCAACACTATTTTCTCTCAGCATCGAGACTTTACCATTCCTATAGTCATGCCCAAAAAGAGCCAGACAGTAATGTCTAGATGGATTTACTAAGAAATGATGCTTCAGGGGGTGTCTAGGTGGCTCAGTCGATTGGGCAGCCGACTCTTGATTTCAGCTCTGGTCATAATTTCAGTGTACTAGGATTGAGCCCTGAGCTTATTGGGAAGTTTGCTCAAGGATTCTCTCCCTTTCCCTCTGCCCCTCCCCCCACTCACACACATGCACACATGCTCTCTTTCTTTAAAATAAGTAAATAAATCTTAAAGAAACTGTTGTATCATAGATATTCTATAAAAGTAATAGATTATATTTTTAATTAGCTGTTTATTTTCTGTTGTGCATATACTATAATTTACATATTCCCTCCCTTGAGATTATATTCCTAGCTGTATTTTTAACAAAGGATAAGTGAGATACTAATGCATTGATTATATCGTGGAACTAGAAGTAGAAATGAGATGCAGAAAGAAAAATGTTATAAATAGGACTATATGTGTCATGGTCTAGAGAGAAACAAATGAGAAATAATAAATAGCTCTTTTACCATTGACTAACCAGCTCTACTGCTTTAGAATAGTCTGCATAGAAAAAGTCCATAGGTGGAATATATATCTTAGTGACTTAAATCAAAGGTAGCTTCTCGTGAAGGCAGAAGAAGAGGACCAGTAGGGACTCAACCCATATTTACATAATGTGTCAGTTAATTAACATGAACATATGATCACAGTGCTATGATTTTCCTTAAATGTCTTGGATTCTAGGATCTTTCTCCAGTACTTCCTTTACAACTTAAATCATTGTTGATAGCTATGTATAAATTTTATCTTTTTAAGTTATTACATTTTTATACCCATATTTATTCTAATCATTACGAGAGAATAGAGCAATTTTTAGATACCTAGGATACCTATCAACCTATATTTTACCTATATTGTCATAAAGCATTATAGAAATGATACCAACATGTGTTATGCAAAAAAAAAGAAGCTTTAATTAAGTAATTAAACTGAGTGAACTGAAAACAGTAAACATTCTGACAGCATACAAATGTGCAGTAAAAAGTTAAAGTCTTTGTTCAGCTTCACTACCCACAGTGACACTCCCTTCTCATATTTCTGTCCAAATGTGTATATGTACAGATATCTTGGGTTTTTGACAAAAGGAATCAAACTGAATGTAATCATCTATTCATTCATTTATCCATTCTTTCAAAAAATATTTATTACTATGTTTATAGTGTGCCAGGTACTCTTCTGGGAGCTGAAGAGATTGAAAAAGAAAAGTTCCTGCTTGTATGTCATTTAATATAGATATAGTATATCATATGGTGATAAGTGCTGTGGAGAAAAATAAAAGTGAGTGAAAGTGAGGTAGGAGGGATAAGAGTGAGGAGGGATGCTATTTTATATATAGTAGCCAGGGAAGGCCTTTTTAAGATAACATTTACATAGACAGTTGAAAGATGAGGGAAGAAACCATGCAGTTATCTTGGAGAAAGAGTAACTTTCAGCAGGTAACTGAGGGAATAGCAGGAAAAAGCCCCAAAGCAGGAGCTTACTTGCTTTTTTTTTCAAGGAACACCAAAGAGACCATATGACTGAAACACAGTCAACAACAAAAGCACAGAAATCCTTTGGGGAGCTATAACCAGGTGAGGGATGATGGTGGTTTAGGTCAGAGGGGAGAATTAAAAGAAATGTTTAAGTTTTGGATATATTTTAAAAATATTATCAGCAGAAATTATTGACAGCAGAGGTATGAAAAAAGCATAACTCAAAAGTTTTTGACCTAAAATAGTAGAAAGATAGAGCTATCATTTAGTGAATTGGTTATAACTACAGAAAGAGTAAAATTAAAAGGGAAGTTGTTCAGTTTTGGGTAGGTTGAGTTTGACATGCCTCTTAGAAATTAAAATGCAGAAGTTGCATTATGAATTAGATAATTCTGGATTCCTGAGGACAAATCTGGGTTAAAGACAAGAAATTTATAAGTTATTAACATATAGATACTAAGTCTGAGGGAGATCACATAAGGAATAGAAATGATGAAGAAGTACAGAGATTGAACCCAAGAACATTCCAAAGAAGGTTGGGAAGATAAGAAAGACCAGCAAGAGGTTGCGATTTAAAAAAAAAAAAAAAAAAAAGGACAATATAGTTTTGCCCTTTTACTTAGCAATATATCTTGGGGCTCTTTTCATGAATTTGTTTTACACAGTACAAAGTATTCCTTGGAATGGATGTATCATATTCGATTTAGCTTCTCCTGTATTGATTAACATTAGTTTTATAATCTTCTCCTCTAACTTTTATAGTTTTTGTCTAATCCAATTACATAATTTATCTGGATTTATTTTGTGTGTACCATTCAAGAAATGGCTCTAACCTTAAATTTTTAAATGCTCTTTATTGAATAATCCATGCTTTGGCATACTGATAAAATGACACTTTTATCATGTAATGTATTTATGAATACTCTTCTATTCCTTTCATCTGTTAATTCCTCTGATGATACTATTCTGCCTAAATTAGTATAGTTTATTGGAACCCTTGAAATCTGGTAGAGGAAGTCCCCAAAAATTCTTATTTTTTCAGTTTTCCTAGGTAACCTTATGTACTTTCTCTTTCAAAGGGGTTTTATTTATTTATTTATTTATGTATTCTTAAAAGAGTGATACTTTCATTGCTCTACCAACTATAAAACGTACAGATACAATTTTACTCTTTTTAGAGACCAGGTTCAGGATTACTGAATGAGTTTCACAAAAGAAGAGATTTAAGCAGGGCTTAATGATAGTAGCACAACCATTGTCTGGGATTGGCAATTCTAGATGGCATGACATTTCACTGCATACTTGGTGAATAACTCCAGATAGGAAAGTTAAACAATAAGGCATCTTTGTTTCATATTTGTAGTATGGATGCAAAAAGCATAGACCATCTTTCAAGGAAGAAGATAATTAATACTAAAAATGCTTATTAAATATTAGCAATTTGGAACAGTTTTAATGTTTGGAGAAGAAATCTTTTATTTATCCAGACAGTTTGCTCAGAGAGAATTGAAATGTTCATCACATCAAACATTTAATAAGGCTTAAATAGAAAAATTCACTTGAGTCTTTCATTTAGGATTAAAGTATATGTAGTTTATAATGCAAATTTATATGAAAAGTTACATAATGTTTTGTGCTTAGAAAAAAATAATTTTAAAATTATCTCATTTTCTTTATTGTGTACGCATCATAACAAACACTGCTGACCAAATTAAAAGTAAAAGCTGATTTCGGTGATGGATATATCAAATCGTTTTTAAATTAGATTGTTAAGATCCATAAAACAGTCTGTTGGGATTTTAATTGGCATGCAGTGAATTTAGAGATCATTATGGAGAGAATCTATATCTTTAGGATGTCAGTTTCTCCTCTCTGAAATATAAATTATATCTTCATTTATTTGTTGTGGTTTCAAATATTCATATTAATCTTGCTCAGTGTTAGTTTGGTTTACTCGTCACAGTTCTGTAATTTTTTTTCATTCTTAATAGGAAATGTTTGTTGGGTACCTGTCACATGCTAGTCATGTGACTCTTCTAAGTTACTAGGGATACAGGATTGAACAAAACAAAGCCCCTGCCTTTATCAAGCTTATATTCTAATAAGAAGGCTTCAGGCAATCGAAAAATAAATAAGTACGTAATGTCAGTTATAAACAGTAAAAGAAACTAATAAGCAGGAGAATGGAGGGTAAGGTATGTGGTGATTAAAGCAAAGATTTTCAAAACTCACTTATCTTTGTTTTTTCCTATTCTCCCCCACCCCATATTTTAATCATGGTTATTGTGGTTATAATTAAGATATTCTAAAGCTCTCTATTTAGGAAGGCATAATGTAAATTGAGATTATTAACTTAGATGACAAAAATTTATGTCTCTAAAGGCATAATACCTGTTTGTTTTTCCCATATGAAATCATTTCAGTCAGATTTCATTTAGGTTTAAAGAAATGTAAAAAGAAAATATTTTTCCCAAAATATAATGAGAACATGTATATGATCTTGGTTCATCTGTCTGATTTCTTTTTATTCAATTCAACAAAGTTCTGTTGGAGGCACTAGAGGATATAAGTAAGACACTGTCTGTCCCCTTAGGAAGTCTCAGGATCTGGTGAGAATTCAGAAGCAATTAGAGAACTTTGATGCATATCCGAGAATAATATATTCCTAGCTCATTGACCTTTAATCAATTAAGACTGTGAATTTTTTAAAAAAAATGAATGATAAGTGATAAATGATGTATGTATAAACCAAATACTGTTAAGACTAGCAGAGAAAATAAGTTTTCATAACTAAGGGATAAAGAAAAGCTTGCTAAAAGAGGTGATGTTTGGTCTTGATTGAGAAAGATGAATGAGTAGGGAAGGACGTTTTGAGAACTTTGTGGAGAAGAGGCATAAAGGCAGAAACTGTGTGGCTTGTTCTGAATAAAGCAAGTCCATGTGGCTATATAACTGAGAGTGAGTTGAGGGTGAAAGTGTTGGAAACAGAAAATATGGCTGAAAAAGCAAATTAGGGCCACAGTATGAGAGCCACACATGCTATGCTGGAGGGTCAGATTATTATTCGGTGGGAGACACGATATGCTTTGTTTCATAAAAACATTTCTTGTGTATTGGTTCAATGCAAAGGAATTGCATACACTCATCTGCATTTCTGAAAGGTAGTAACTTTTGGCATTATAGTGGATAGATTGACATGGAGCCAGATCAGGGATAGAGAGAATAGTTAGAAAATAGTTATGAAAGTTCAGATCAAGAATACATTAGAAAAGAACACGAGGAGGAGAATAAACAATAAATAACCTATGTAGTAAATTAAATAGAGAATCAGGAGAAACCCCATTAAAAGGTGAGATTTTAGCAAAGATTTGGCAAAGGTAGTTGAGTTACCAAGTAAATAACTGGGGGAAAATCATTCCACACAAGGGAACAAACTGGCATATTTGAGGAATAGCAAGAAGCCAGAGTGAAGGTAAGAAAGAGTAGAAGGAGAGGAGCTCAGAGAGGCAATAGCTCTGGCTAGACAATACTGAGCGTGTAGAACTGCATAGGATATTACAGGCCTAATTTTAAGTGAAATGAGAATCAGGAAGTTAACAGTAAGTAGATGCCTTGGTATGCATCAAATAGAATAATTTGAAATGAATTTGTTTACAAAGGGGCTATTTACAAAGAAATGCATTTAGGAGAATTGTGGGGTGTAGTATAGAAATCTAGGGCTTACAACAGAAAATTCCAAAGCTTTGAGATAGGTATTTTACCAGTTGAGGGAACTAAAAATTTTACAAAAGGCTGAAACAGAGAATAACGTATGAAATGAAGACAGAAAGATAGACATGAGCAGATCACATTAAGGAACAGAGTCTTAATTTTTTTAAGTTTTTGTTTAAATTCCAGTTAGTTAACATTACAATGTATATAGTAATTACATTACATTGTAATACATTACAGTGTATACAGGTATACAGTCTAGTGATTGAACACATAAGACCTGTGCTCATCACAAGTGCCCTCCCTAATCCTCATCACCTATTTAATCCATCGCCCCCAATCCACCTCCATTCTGGTAACCATCAGTTTGTTCTCTATAGTTAAGAGTCTGTTTCTTGGTTTTCTATCTGAAAGCATAAGAAGGATGTGTTAAACCAGGAAATGAATGGATGAGGTTTATATTCTAAAAGATCACCTTGCAATATTGAAACGGAGGTAAAAAGGAACAAGAGTGTGTGTTGTTAGCCAATCAAGAGGCCTTCATAGCAATTCATCATATGGTAGTTTGGGATAGTGGAAATAGAGAATATGAATGGATTTGAGGAGTATTCAGGAGAAAAATAAACTGGAATTTCTAAAACAGGCTATGTATGAGGAAGTATCTGAGAAGATTCCTGAATTTTTTGACATGTAAATGAATAAACGTCGATGCCAGTCATGGAAATAGGAAACTTTAGGATATCTGGTTTTGTATCATTCAGTTATTTAGATTTTGGACATGTTGATTATCAAATGCCAATGAAATACCTATTTGGAGGTAATAGTTAAGCTATTGGTGATGTAGAATTAGATCTTAGAGAAGAAGTTGGAAACATAATTTAGGAATTGGATTAGGTTGAATAGTGTCTTTCATAAAGTCATGTCGACCCAGAACCTCAGAATGTGATCTTATTTAGAAATAGGGTATTTATAGATGTAATTAGTTGAGATGAGGTCATACTGGAATAGGGTGGACCTTAATTCCAATGGTGAGTGACCTTATAAGAAGAGGGAGGATACACAGAGACACAGAGGAAAGACAGCCATGTGAAAACAGAGGCAGAAACTGGAATGGTACAGCTACAAGCCAAGGTTGCCGGCAACTGCCAGAAGCTAAGAAGGGGGCAAGGAAAGGATTCTTCCCCTGGAGCCTTCCTAGAGAGCGTGGCCTTGATTTCAGACTTCTAGCTTCCAGAACTGCAAGAGAATACCTTCCTGTTTTAAGCTACCAAATATGTGGTAATTTGTTACAGTAGCCCAAAGAAATTAATACATGGGTCGTTAGTATATATTGAGGTATAGGTAAGATATAGGTATACTAGGGAAAGTATAGAGAAGGGGTTACACACTGACTCTCACTGATAGTCCCCTCAGACTCATTTTGGGCAATTTTGACAGTTACATTATGGCCAGATTGTGTTATAGCATTAAGCCTGAGCAAATGAGATACCTGGTTACCAAACAAGTTGAAATTATTACCTATTTTATTCTATCTAGCTGCTTCATACATTTATTTACCAACTGTAAGTATTAGAGTTTGTGAATCCTTCAAAAAAGTTTAAAGGGAGATAGGATTAATTCTTATGAACATTCAGTAGACAGAAAATGACAAACTATCAGGGGATAGGAAGAGCGTTAGGCCACAAATAAGAGAGCATGGTATCATGGAACCAGAGGGAGAGAGTATTATATGGAAGGAGTATCGGACCCTCCTGAAAATCCACAGTAAGAAAAATACCCATTAGGTTTGGTCTCATAGATGCTAGTGAGATAAACAAGAGCTATTGGAGTGACATGGTTAGATGTATCTATTTTAGAAAGATAATGTTACTTTTAATACAAAGGATGAACAAGACTAAAAAAGAGAAAAAAAGATTTATTAAGTATTGCATTTACCCAGTCAAGAGCTAATGAAGATTGAAAATGAAAAGGAGGTATAATTAAGAGGTTGTATATATAAGAGCTTGAGGCTTAAAGGAAAAAAATAATAAAAGATGGTTCTCAAGTTCAAACTTGCTTAATTCAGGGGATAATAACATTATTAACACAGGAAGGAAGACTAGTAGAATCTCTCCTTTTATGAGATTAATGGATTTCTAAAGCCAACAAAGAAGAAATGGGATAGAAGAAAACAACAAAAACAAGAGACTTCATCTATTCCAAAATTATCATTTAAAGATAGCATGGAAGTGAGCCTAGAGAAAAGCAGCTGATAAGGGCGGTTAGAGTTCAGTTTGACTAGATTTGAATGTATGAACACAGTTAAATAGGAGATTGATACATAACTATAGAAACAGCGAACTCTGGGACTTTGATTCAGGACATAGAAGTGAGCCTCCTGCTTCACTGCAGTCAGACTGAAGCTGGTGAAATAGATTCCAAAGATAATATTGAACTTATACGTGAAAGGCTCTGTTTGAGTTTGAGGATGTCCTGCCTCCGTATCAGTTGTTTGCACTTACTCTTTAAAAATGAGCAGAGCTGTGAGGCCACCATGACCTCAGTCACAGAGGAAACTGATGTAGCTTCAGAAAACTTGAAGGAGATTCCACAACCACCAGATGTCCAAAGGAGGCAGGCTTTGATGGACCAAGGCTGGCAATTCCTATTATCTATAAAGCCTAGAATGCTTTGGCTAGAGATTCAGGGAGCCATATATATCAAGTAAGACTGCCCTTCTGCCTTCATAGTTCGGTAGGGTTAGAGAGGGAGCTCCTTTATGTACAAAAAGTACTCTTCTGTAAGCTGTTTTTGTGGTGGGAAAAAGTAGCTTTGTGAGCCATTAGGAACACCATAGCTCTTCTCAACACTCATCATCTTCATCAGCACAAGTTAGTGAACATGCAATAAGACCATCTTTTTTGTTTTGTTTTGTTTTGTTTTGTTTTGTTTTGTTTGCAGTAAGACCACCCTTTACTAGCCTCCACCCTTTACTAGCCTTCTTCCTTTGGTTATAGGAAGAAAAAAAAACTGACTTAATTCTTTCATTTAGTAGTAATCATGTCTCAGTAAAGTTGTAAAGTCTTAAAAAAAACTCAAACTGCCATTTCAAGTCATCTTGGAAATAGAAGTAGTCCAAGGGTCCCCGGGACCTTGATTGGCTTCAAGGGCTCCACAAGTCCTGTGCATTTGTAATTGAAATTGTTTATATAGCTTGGTGGTTAAGAGCATGGCCTCTGGAGACAAATTGCCTACCTTTAAATCCTACCCCACTATGTGGTAGATTTTGCAATTTAGGCAATTTACTTAACCTGCCTGTGCTTAGTTTCCCTAGCTAAACCATGAGAATAACAGTGTACCTACTTCATAGAGTTGCTGTAGAGACTAAAGCTTAAATACACTTAGGGCATTTACAATAGTGCCTCATAATATACAGTGCTATATAAACACTAGTAGTAGTATTATTTATATTCCCAAGGGAAGGTCTTTATCTTCCAATTAGTTATCAGTAAGGTCTATTACAAATCTTAATTTATGTACTGAAAGAAACCACTTTCACAGGCTTATGATCTGCATGAAATTTAGTGAAAATAAAATTCACTAAATTATTTTGATTAAAATAGTGAATAAAATTCACTGTTTTAATCAAAAGTCATCTGATCCTTCATAACAGAGAAATTTACTTAGTGGAATTTACTTCAACAATATTTTCTTTTAAAGCATTTTTTTGTTTTGTTTTAAAGGTTCTAATTCTATCTTTACTTTTAACCTAATAAAAATTTTGTACTTTTTTAATTGTCATAGCCTTGATAAAATTTAAGCTCTTATTTTTCAAGCTTCAATTTAAAAAAGAAATGTGTTTTCCTTTTCAAAATACCTGTGTAATTCATACTTCTGCAGTAAGGGTTTTAGCATCAGCAAATTGCATATGCAACTCTGTAAGTGAGTTGGGCAAAAGATATGTGTGATTAAGCAGTGAATGTTGATTTTGTTGTTGTTACTTAAACCATATATGCAACTGAGCCAAATTGGATCACAATTGAAAATATTGCAGCTTTTTCATGTAATGAAGAAAGAAGAGCTTATACAGCTGTTCTTTTTCTGGAAAGTGAATATAGTGGCTGAAAAAAAATTGAGGCTTCATCATTATTAGGGATGAATTAATATTGTTCTACAGGAAATTACCAAATGTCATTTAACAAATCTTTTTTTTTTTTTTTAAGAAGGTCAAGTCAGCAGTAAATATCCAGTATCTCATTACTTATTTCCTAAGTTGTACTGAACATGAAGAATACTTCCATTTTAAATTGCTTTTGCTAAATCTTAGAAAGATAGTTTTGGCAAATTGGTTAATATCAAACCTAAAAGCTTAAACACAAAACAGCTATTGTTGAAAATACCACTTTCATTACATTAATATGCTTTCAATTAACAGATTGGAATGAATGTTAAACATTACTACCTCTATGTTTAACTACTATATGACTCTCAATGACTGCTTTTCTTTCTCAATAGATTGTTTACTTTAACTGAAAAAGGAAAAATCTTATTTAAATAATCCATATTTTTTCCCTCTCTGCAGAAAGTACCCAAGAAAAGTGGGGATTTCCAATGTGCCAGTATTTAAAGGAAGAGAGATGGTGCTGTGGTCGTAATGCCAGAATGTCAGCATGTTTGGTATGATTATATTTCTTTCTGGACTAAGGGCTTTATCCAGATGTTGCAAAATTTATTATTGTTGGCTAATATCATGAATTAAATGCCAAGTTTTACAGAGCATCATTATTAATGCTTTTGTGCATTGCAAATTTTGAGAAAAAAATGACTTGCCCTTCCAACATTATCTACTACTTTACACACATTGTGGTAACAATTTATAGTTGTACTTTTTACATATAATTTTTATATATAATTACTTTAATTTTCATATAAAATGTATCAACTACCAAGTATTAAATACAGAATCAGTTCAGTGCTTTTATTCATAGTTCTATGCTGTGTTTATGTGTGTTTGTAGATCATTTGGTCTCTTAATTTCTTACAGAATGGGAAAAATATTAATAAGCCACCTACGATATGAAGTAGCTAATTAAATAAAACCTTTAATGTGCCTGATTTGGCTAGTGTCATTAAACCTAGATAACTTTAGCCTGTGATATTCTCTGTTCATGGTGCTATGTTAGTTTACAAAGGATAGATGCAAGTTAAAAAGTGTAAGTTATTTTTTTTGTTAGAAATTTAAAATATAGTTGATTAAATAATGTGTTTAATGTCCAAGCCCAAGATAAATTAATTATTCTATGGCCGTTATTTCTATGCCAGTTACACAGCAATATAAAAAATAGTACACCAGTGCTCTAGGTCATGTATCCTAGAATTACTTTAGAAATCAGTTTATGCTCAAATAATTTTTGTAAATCTTCTTAAATTGCTTTTCTTGGAAATTGTCTTGTTTTTTCATTATATCTGTTAGTGATATATGTTCAGGGTCATGTTCGAATGGACAGGTAATTCTTGGAATGACTTGGTCCTAAGAGTCCTTGGCAGCCAGGGTTATACCATCCAGACAAGAAATTAAAAGAGTTGTTCCTCAAGAATCTGACTAGCCTGAGAAAAAAGACCTAATGATGATTTGGCATCAGAGATTCTAAAATAAAGCAGGACCTTTATAATGAAGCCCACAATTAATAGTCCTCACTCATAAGCACATTACTTCTAATCAGTTTTATGATATTCTCATTTTAATTACCAGCAAACAGCCAAGAATCACTAGATGTCTCTTAAAGAAAGTCTCATGTGAAAGAACAAAGGTCAGATAAACAGAAGAAAAGAAACTTGGAGAAAATGGAGACTATACAAAATAAACTAAAGTAAAATAACTATTAATTAATATCTTTTAGATAAAAGGATATACTGCATTCACAAACAAAAATATTTGCTATAAAAATAAACATTCAAAGAAGCAAAAAGAAGCATTTTTGAAAAATAAATTTCAGAATATAGAATGTATAGACCACACTGTACTTAACAACTTTTTCTGACCAACGTCAGCTTCCTATGGAATACCCCTCTCCTTGGCTCCATCCCAGTCCCTGGCTACTTTGGCTTTTTTATTGGATGCCAAGGAACATTTTTTTGGTACATATTTTTATTGCCTTTTGCTCCATAACTGACCTTTTCCACCAATAAGGCCTCAGGGGTTAAAAAGAGAAAAAGAGACCTTTCTGGTGACACTTTTGAGATAAATTGTTAATGGTACTAACCAGAGATAAGATTTTAATTAGATTAGCACAATCTTGTCAGCATACTTTAACTCTGATAAAACTACAAAATATTTCAGATTAGTATGAAAGGAACACTTGGTTTATTTTCTTCATTATCTTTATTGGCCAAGAAAAATACTGATGTTTATAAGAAACTTTTTATCACCTACCTGGTTATCTTTTATTATGTCATCATAATTTATCATTTGTATTTCTCAAATCCCTTATCAGTAACACATACTAAAAGTAGTCTCGTGTTGACTACTTTTAACGAGTTATACTTATCTAAAAGCAGATACTTTTATTAACACCAATTTATTAAAGATTCTTGTTTCTTTGTTCAATTCAGCCTTTTAGCAAAAGCCATAACACAAAAATCTAATCTGAAATGAGCACAAACAGTACCATAAATGAAAATCAATGTTTTCTTCAATAATAAACTTATTCTGGGCTTGTTGCTGTTTAATTTAATATGAAAATTATGTAATAGCTTTCTTTTATATTCATACATCTGTGGTTCTAGATGATCAGTAAAAGTATGCCTCAAGTCAATGGAAAAATTGCAATTTTTTTCTTCAAACAATTTCTGTGAAGCAACTTTCTATACAGTGAACTCATTTTTCCACTAAAATCTTCATGGTGTGAGGGCAGGAAAAGCTAGTTAGGGTTCAAAGAACAAGTTTCTACTTCCTGCCCACTTGCTAACTAGCTATACAACTTGCAGCAAGTTACTTTACCTTGTTATTGAGTTTGTGCAGCTGCAAAAATTGTACTTACATAGGATAATTTGTAAATTATCTTTAGTTTTAGGAGTATATGATTTCAGCTATATCTAACAAGTAAACCGGTTAACATTCCTTAATGATAGTAATACTTTTAAATGTTTAAACTTAGATGTTATCACTTAATTAATACTTTTAAATGTCTCTTTTATAAGCCCTTATACAGTGTGTTTATAAGTCTTATAAGGTAAGACTAAATATATGAGTAGTCTCTTATTTTTTTCTCCTTATTTTTTCTCCAAAGGCTTTGGAACGGGTTGCAGTTGGCCAAGGGGTAAGTAGGAATGTTTACTCTAATGTAGCAGGTGGACATGATAGTTTAAGTACTCTCATAATTGACCTGCTGATGAACTTAAAATCTGATGGCTTTTAATAAATAACATCTCTTCTTTCACCTCTTCATATTCAAATTAATACATTTTCTATAAGTTTACTTTAAAAGTGAACTTTCAGAAAGAGTAAATTAAATCTTTAAGCAAACTTCTACCTTGTATTCTTGTACTAATGTCTCATTTCTTTATAATATACGAAACAGTCTGTAAATATTTCTAAAAACTGCTATTGCTGTTAGGTTCTTATGATGGGCTTAGTTCAAGCAAAGATAAACAAGGTATAATATTCAGTTTATTTATTTTTTTTTACCTATAGTCCAAAACACATATTTTGTTATTGTTGTTGTACTTAGCTTTTTTCCTTATTTACTTGATTAGTCATTAGTTGAAATAGCCATATGGGTTTGAACATATAAACAAGTTAAATGTACCCCCCAAATATCCATATAATTGTCTTATTCTCTACCTTATGATTCATGACACATATTATGAATTTGTAAAAAAAAAAAAAATTGAATTCTTTTCAAGCTTTTCATAAGATTTTTCTCATTAGATCGAAATTTTAGAAATCTCTTTTTTGCTTTTTTTTCAAGGAACATTAGTATGTCAATTTGAATTTTTAAAAATAATAATAATTTGAAAATGATAATAACAAATATCGTTTACTGAGTTTTTACTCTGGGCCAGGCATAATGCTTAGAACATTTTTAAAAAATGTATTCATTATACCTATCTAAAAGTTGATAAAAACTGATCTTTTAAAGGTATTAGAGCATATTTACTCTCAAACTCCTAGTTTGCAGTTAACAGCTATATTGCATATCAACCTAATGGTTTCCTAGAGATATGGAAGAGGAAAGAGCCTTTATCATAATAATGTTCCTGTGCATTTTTGTGGTGTTTTTCAATTTCCCAAGTGCTTACTAAGGTTTATAGTCAATCTTACAAGTTGGGTATTATCCCAAACTTACATGAGAACGTGATACACAGCAGAAGTTTAATAGTACATTCTAGCTCCCTTAATTGCAGAGTACTGATGTCCAGCTTAGTGCCCTCTCTGCTGGACCTATAAAATGCATGCCTGAGGTAATATTCTTTAAGGGTGTGCTCTTTTTGCTCCCTCCCATTTAAAATGCATTAAAATGTTAAGCTGATTTATCACTTGTATAAGAAAGAAAGTAACTCTGAGCCACATCCAGTTTATTCTTGGAATAGTCAAACACATAGTACGGGGAGATGTTGATTCCCTTCCCACTTGCCCCCAGTCTGTATTTACTAGGATGGATAGTTCTAGTTATTCTAGGAATGCACATTTGAAGGCACTTCATAACTCTTTTCCATTTCTCTTAGGAAACAGCTGTAAAGTTCTCATTTACTCAAGATAACTTGGGAATGATGATTTATTCTATCCTGTTATTTCTGTATGCATTTCTGTATGATCTCTTGTTTAAATGCATTTCTCGGGGTTTCTTTGTCATCTTCAACAGTTTTTAATAATATAAATATACATTTATTTCTAAATTATCCTGATACCATTTATATAATTTTTCTCAAAGGCAAAAACTCTTATTTTTAAGAGTTTTTTGGTTTTTGTCTTTAGAAAGAGGAAAAAAAAGAAAGTGGAGGGAGGGAGAGAGGGAGAGAAAGAATCCTTAAGCAGATTCCCCACGGAGCATGGAGCCCAACACTGACAACGGGGTTCAATCTCAGGACCCTGAGATCATGACTTGAGCCGAAGTTAAGAGAGTCAGCCCCTTATCTGACTGAGCCACCCAGGCACCACATATTTTTAAGAGTTTTTTTTTTCCCTAAATGGAAGTACATAATAAAAACTAATGATACCTCATCCCTGCCCACGTATCCTAGAGGCAAAATAGCATCATGGCTTGGTACAGAGACATCAGAGCTAGGCTTCTTCAGTGCAAATACTGGCTCAACTATTTTTAGGATTTCATATAAAATTAAACTTCCTACCTATTTTATAGCTAACCAAATAAAAAGTTAAAAACTTTGTTAGCCATTTATAAAACTAATACTAATATTTTACTTCATATAATAATATATTTCCCAGAATGCCTTGAATTTCAGTAGGACAATAAGTGTTAATATGTGAAAGGAGATTTCAGAATTTTTGTGAGAGAATGGAAAGGATTTGGGGAGAAGTGAGGGACAGATGATAGAGATTTTTGGTACTGCAAAAAAGAATTACTCAAGATGAGAAAATGCTAAATGAAAAATATATCCAGAGATGGGAAATTTGGAATGAAATGTTTTTGAGCAATCTTCTAGAAAGAAAATTTAGAAATCAGAGTTTGTCTTAAGTCAAGGAGTTGTATTTAGAAAGAGGTTTTATATAAAAGTGTTTCTTTTGAAGGTTATAAATTTACTGTGAGTACTCAAATATGTACGTATGTCTGTTTCTAGTGCATTATTTTAGGAGCCAGATTGGGGTCTTTGGTATTCCTAAGATCATTTCCAACTAGAATCACCCTTCTTGGTATTTCTTCCATCTAGAAAGGATATCACATGTATTCTTTCCAAGTGTTCTGTCAAGATCCTGCAAGTCAGATGTTGTCCAGTGACTTAAGACAATGCCATTAGGTGAAGACCCAAGAAATAATGGTTGGCCCTTAACTCCCAACATGTGTTTTTGTGTAGTTTCAGCATCAGGGGCCCCCATAGTGTAGGAACTTGAGGTCAGATGAGGAGAGGAGCGGTAGTTAAGTTTTCTGTCTGAGCACACAGGCAAGATTTTGTTTTGTGCTAAACTCCATCTGAATCCAAATATATTTCAGTTAAAAACAGATGAAAATAACAATTCTGTGCTCTGAAGGAGAATAGAAGTTACAAAAGGATAGCTCAATATATCCAGTCTACTGAACTCTGTCTTTAAAACTTTACCAGTCATTGCAGTTTTGAGTTTTCACCTTACTAGACTTCTCAGAACTACTCAGTGTTGTTGGCCTCCCTCCACTCTGGCTCATTTTTCTTCTTCTTCTTCTTCTTTTTTTTTTTTTTTTCATAATAACTTTGGAGCACGGATGTTGCTGATAATATTTTGTATTTTGTGTTGGATTTATTTATACTCTCAGTATTAAGAGGTCTTTGAGGATATGGGTAGAGTCTGGGTGATTTTTATAGTTTCTTAGTTTGAGTACCACTTCCATTTTTTTAGTGAAGTGTTTTCTTTTATGTATAGTACCTTTTTTTTACCTTCTACTTCTTTGAAATTGTCATTTTTTCACTGGAACCTCTCTCCAGCCATACCTTCTTTCCTTTGGAAAACCATCATGGACACCTGATCCTATGTCCTTTCCAAAGGACAAAAAACATGCCCTTTTCAACTCTACAGTAGCCAACGCCATGATCCTTCAGACTAAAGACATATTTTTAAAATGTCTTAGTTAGAATAGAACCTTCTCTTTCCAGGTTTGATTCTTAAGTGATATTATTTCTGTTCACTGTCATTAGGACAAATCCATGTTCTCTTCTCTTTTGCATGTATTACACCTGACTGCTCTCTTGTAGGCTCCAAAGTTGATTTGACTGGTCATGAAAGTTTATTTCTACATTTTTAACTGAACAGCACTCTTTTTGGGACATTAGCTCATTTTTCTTTGATTTTGCATTTTTGTCCTCATTCATTACCATTTCTTTTATAGTTTCTTCTATTTTCATGCAGAATTACTTTCTCAGTGAGTATTGGCCTCAGGGTAACAATTGAACTTAGTATGGAAAAATTTTTAAAGTGTCCTCTATGTTTTGTAACAAAGTCAGGTTTCTAACATTCACTGATGGGCCTCTCTAGTATTGATTCAATTTGTGTTTTTTATTTTTATTTTTTGTGCTCATATATATACATTTTTTTCAGCTGTCTACTCAATCACTCTTCTATCGAGCCGTCCTTCAGGATATTATTAAAGAATGTTATGGCATCACCAAATGGTATGAGAATTTTATTTTAATAAAATTAAAGTGAAGTGACTTTTAGCCCAGGTGAATTTATTCAGGATCATTGTTACTGATAGAAAAAGCTTTGAAATTGAGCATAATATCAGTAGTAACAAAGAAGTATGCAGCAACTGTTTCTTAGATTAATCATTATTAAACTGAGGGCTCTAACTATCCTTTTTGTGCTGAAGAGTTAGTATAACTAACTCTGGTCTGTGTCGATTGTAATTCAGAATTTGAGAAGTATTGAAGGGTTACATATAAGTAATTCAGTAAATATAATACTATCATATGAGCAAGAGTTGTATTTGAAATGTTTCACAACTAATACAGTCTAAACACTTAACTAATGAGAACAGAAATCGATCATAAACAATTGTAACCATTGTGATGCTGGTAAAATAGTAGCCCTGCCTGTTTTCTTTGTTTTCGTTTTCTTCCAAATAATTAATTGTGCAGACAGGCAGGGATAGGAGAATTTGTTCATAATATTGGTTCAGTAACTGCTGTAATCAAGCATACATTTGCAATTCTGGCAAGTTTCATGAATACCCTTTAGCTAATTATAATTTTAGGATTCTGATAACCATTTGGTTGTAATAGAATTATTCTTCAAGTTAAAATAGGACAATTTTAAAGTTCTCTAAAATGAATCCACACTTATTAACTGAGATAGAAACTATTTTTAGAGTAGTTGTTATTTCTCTGTAAGAGAGAAAATAACCTTTTTTTTTTTTTTACTGATAGAAATTATAACATATAAATACCACATACACCATTGGTTTAAACTATCATTTCTGTTTAAATAACTCCCAAATCAATTGCAGACTCCATGCTCTTCTCCATATGTTTACCAATCTTCAAAATTGTCTATAAGTGAATTTCTCATGCTTTTCTGAAAACTAGCTCCCTCTCTTGAGTTCACGACAAGATACTAACCTTGTTGAAAAAAGTCACATAATTTTGCAAATTTATGTTCATTCAAATATTGACTGCCTGCCCCTTTTGAGACTTCATCTCTTTATAAAATTTTTAATTCTCCTACTGACAGCTTAAAATCATCTCCATTCTTTTCTGAATCTTTCTTCTTGCTTAAATTAAACACTCTCCAGCCCTCCATGTTCCTGCCTTCTTTTACTACTCAGAAGGTAGGTATATTATAAGACTTCTTTCATTCCACAGCCTGATTGACCTTTCAGCCACATTTGACCATGTAGATAATTATTTTCACTCCAAACTCTCTTCCTCCTTATATTCCATTAAGTTGCATTCTGAGTTCCTTTTTCCAACTATGCACAGTCATGTACTTACTGAAAGGTTCTTCTTCTTACTTATCTCCTGCATATTGGTAGACATTCTCTAACATTTTTATACTCAGCTCCTGTCTCTTAATATTTCCTCTTTCTCTTATGAATTGCTCTCACAACTAATATCTTGAATCAGGTGTCCATCCCCACTACTTTCACTTAAGTAACTTACAGATACATCAAATATAGTATATGCAAAAACTAAAATTAACTTCCCATCAATTGTAGTCCTCTTTCTTTCTTCTCTTGACTTCTTTTTTTATATGTAGAAATGCCAGGGCCATTATCAAGCTTTAGAAATCTTAGTCATATTTAATCTTATTCTTCTCCATTGTCAGGCCACATATTCTTATTAGTTGCCAAGACTTACACATTGTTATTTTTTTCAGTCCAGCAATTAATTTATTGTATGACAGGCAGCTTGTTAGGTTCTGGATGCATAGGATATACTGTCCACACAGAAATATTTTGTATTGTAGTCAGGATACCATGTGCAAAAGAAAAAGACAGTGATAGAAACCCAATTCCAGTAACAGCAGACTAGATAATTAGAACCAACTCTCCTTCTGAGAAAAGTGAAAAACATGAAAGGGGGGGGGGGGTGTAGGTGTGTGGACACGTGTGTGTATTTGTTTTTAGTTGGTTTAAGAACATCAGACACCTATCAAGAAAGTTAAGAATTACAGGGCAGGGAGTGATTTCACCAAGATGACAACATAGGTTGTTCCTGACTTTGCTCACAAGAACAACTAACAGCTGTTCAAAAATAATACACCACTAAAAGAATCCTAGAAAATGGGGCTAAAGCTGAAGCACCTACCTGTACCTCAGAGGCCAAACAGACTACATCAGAAGGGCAAGAAAAACAGCTACATGTTGACCACATTGCTTCTCCTTCAGGCCAGTTCAGCAGCATGGGAAGTGGTCACCCCTGAGCCTCTGGTTCCTCCAGTAGGCAAAGAACCTAGGGGGTACAGCCAGCCCCCAACCAGCATTGGGGATTACTTTATGAAAGTCCATACTCTAATCTTGCCCCGCAGGTATTGCAGGGAAGTCTGTGGGGCTCAACCACTGAGGATCTGACTGATAGGAGAAGGGGGAAGGGGCTTGCAGTAATCAGCACATCGATATTGGCAGACTAAGTTCATACCTGTAGTGCCCAAGTAATAATCCCAACTGGTGGATTTGTTCGTCTGCTGCATAGCCCATTCAACAGCCCTACTTATTTATAGTGGGACTTGAACAGAAAGCACTACCTATGTCATCCTTTATCTGCAGAACAAAACCACTGACATCACCTGACCGTGTACAGTTCAGTGCACACTCAGACCTTATTTGGGTCCCCAAACAATAAGCTATACAGACCTTGGTTATCCTGCTTCCCTGCCAGAGCAAAGAAGTTAGTTCATAGCCCCATATACTACTGAATATAGGACCCAGTACTAAACATCTGGTAAGCATGAAAGCATGACTAGAGAATTCAGGCAGTCATGGAACTAGTTCTATAGCTGCCCTCAAGTAAAGAACCAAGCCAACATTCCTATCCAACTATTCTCAAACAGAGGCACACTCCCCATCCCCATCTTTAGTGCTTAAACAGTTGTCTCACCCCAAAATAGACCATAATGGCAGTCCTTGCTACCTGTGGATATTACCAGTAGACAGATCCAGAAACCCAAATTGAGCTAACTGGTAAAGAACTGTCTCTATCAAAGAAAACCTGTGAAGTTTGGTAGAGGAGCCCAGTTACTTCAGTGCTCAGATACCAACATAAGAAATCAAGGATCATGAAAAATCAGATAAATATACCACCAAAGGAAACTAATAAAGTTCTAATAACCGACCTTAAAGAAATAGAAATCTAGGATTAACAAATAATTTAGAGTAATCCTCTTAAGGAAATTTAGTCTACTACAAGAAAACACAAACAAGTAAAACTTGGAAAACAGTATATGAGAAAAATGAGAATTTTGACAAGGAAAAAGCAGCCATCAAAAAAAAAAAAAAAAAAAAAACTCCTACAGTTGAAAAGTATAGTTGACCTTTGAACAACATTGGTTTGAACTGTACAAATTCACTTATACACAGATTTTTTTTTATAAATACAGAACAGTACTGTATATGTGTTTTCCTTATGATTTTCTTAATATTTTTTCTCCAGCTTACTTTATTGTAAGAATAGAGGATAAAATACACTTAAATATAAAATATACTTTAATCAACTGTTTATGAGTAAGGCTTCAGTCAACAGTAGGCTATTAGTAGTTAAGTTTTGGGAGAATCAAAAGTTATACACGGATTTTCAACTCTGTGGGATGTTAATGCTCTTTAACCTCATGGAGTTCAAGGGTCTACTGTACAGTAATTGAACTGAATAGTTCTGTAGAGAGTTTCAAAAGTAGACTCATCCATACAGTAGGAAGAATCCGTGACCTAGAGGATAAGACATTAGAAATTACCCAATCAAAAAAAAAAAAAAAAAAAAAAAAAGAAATTACCCAATCAGAGAAGGACAAAGTGAGAGGAATGAAGAAAGCCTATGGCAAAATGGAACACAATGAGAAGAAACAATGTTAATATTATAAGAATTCCAGAACAAAAAGTGTATTTAAGGCAACAGTGGCTGAAAACTTCTCAAACCTGGTCAAAGAAAAGGACATGCTCCTCCGTGAAATCCAAAAGAGCTCATATAGGTTGAACACAGCACTACAGCAAAACATGTAATTAAGTTGTCAAAAGTCAAGGACAAAGAATTTTAAGAGCAACAAAAGTAGAGAGGAGTTACATAGGAGTTATAGCCTCCCATAAGATTTCTCAGCAGAAACTTCAGGCCTAAAGAGAATGGAATGACATATTGCAAATATTGAAAGACAATAACTGTCAAACAAAAGTTCTATACCTGGCAGAGCTGTTCATTAGAAACAAAGAAGGCATAAAGTCTTTTCTAAACAAAAGCTGAAGGAGTTCTTTGCTACTAGACCTGCCTCCTAAGAAATGCTAAATAAGAGTTCTTTGAATGGAAGTATAGAAAAGCTAAATCATAAAAATATAGCAGAACTCTCACTGATAATGATAAACATATAGTCATAGTTATACTCTGCAATATAGTAATAGAGGTGCATAATTCACTTAGAACTCCAGCTTAAAAGTTAAAAAAAAAGTAAAAATAACCACAACTATATGGTAATCTGTTACTAGTTATATAATATAAAAAAACTTTAATTGTAACAAAAATAAAATCTAAGGAGGATGAGAAATAAAAATGATAAGTTTTATGATTTCTATTGAAATTAATTTTAAATAGGGGTTATAAGTTGAAGATGTGTGTCATGGTAATCATAAGGGAAAATACTGTAACAGTTGCATGAAAGAACATAATTAAGAAGTCAAAGCATGCAGATACCAAAAGAAAACAAAAGATAGGAGAAAAAACAAGGAACAAAACAAACATAAAATGTCTGCAAAACAATAAAATGTTAATAAATGACAATAGTAATTACCTGTTAATAGTTACTTTAAATATAAATAAATTCTTCAACTGAAAAACATAGAGTGGTTGAATGTTTAAAAAAGACAAAATCCAACAAATTGCTGCTCATAAGAGATTCACTATCACCTTAAAGATACATATACTAAGAGTGAAGGGGTGGAAAAAGATATTACAAGCAAGTGGTAATCCAAAAGAAGCAGAGGTAGCTATACTTCGAGCAGATAAAATAGTCTTTAAAATAATAAAATAAAATAAAATAAAAATAGTAAAAGGAGACAGAGAAGGTCATTGATAAAGGGGCCAATCCACCAAAAAGATTTAGCAGTCGTAAATATTTATGTGCCAGCATTGGAGCACCTAAATATGTAAAGCCAAAACTAACAGAGCTATAAAGGAAAAATAAATACAAGAATAACTAGCTGGATCTCAACACTAGCTAGATCAGATTGAGAATCAATAAGAAAACAGCAGATTTGAACATTCTAGACTAAATGGATTTAACAGACATGTACAGAACATTGTATTGAATAATAGCAGAATACACTTACTTCTCAAGTGTACATGAAACACTTTCTAGGGTAGATCATATGCTAGGCCACAGAAGGAGACTTAGCAAATTCAAGAAGACTGAAATCCTACCAAGTGTCTACTCTGACCCCAGCGGCATGAAATTAGAAATCAAATTGAGACCTTGAAAATTCACAAACCTATGAAAATTAATATCAAAGAAGATATTAAAAAGTTTCTTGAAACAAATAAAAATCAAAATACAACATATACCAGAACCTATGGGATGCAGTGAAAATAGTTCTAAGAGGAAAGTTCTTAGCGGTAAATGCCTGCATTAAGAAATAAGACAGGGCAGCCTGGGTGGTTTAGTGGTTTAGCGTTGCCTCTGGCCCAATGCGGGATGGGCTGAGACACACTCTGCCTGTGTCTCTGCCTCTCTCTCTCTCTGTCTCTCATGAATAAATAAATCTTTAAAAAAAGAAAGAAAGAAAGAAGACCCCACATACCCTAATTCTGATTTAAGGTACTATAAACTCAGAAGAACCAACTGAGCCCATGTTAGAAGAAAAGAAATAATAAAGATTATAGAAGAAATAAATGAAATAGAGAACGGAAAAAGAGTAAAAACAGACTATCCAAACTAAGAGTTGGTTCTTTGAAACTTAAACAAAATTGACAAACCTTTTTTTTTGGGGGGGGGGGGAGGGAGAGATTGAGAGCATGGGGGTAGGGGGTGGGCAAGGGAGAGGGAGAGAGAGAATCTTAAGCAGGCTCCATGCCCAGTGCAGAGCCTGACTTGAAACTTGATATTACAACCCTGAAGTCATGACCTGAGCCAAAATCAAGAGTCAGACACTTAACTGACTGAGCCACCCAAGCACCCCCAAAATTGACAAATTTAAGCTAGAATAACCAAGGGAAAAAGAGAAAGGACCCAAATCAATAAAATTATAAATGAAAAAGGAAGCATTACAACTGATACCACAAAAATTCAAGGTTCAAAAGAGGCAACTGAACAACTATATGTCAACCTAGAAAATGGAAAAATTCTTATACAATTTATGAAGACTGAATCAGAAAAAAACAAAACAAAACAAAACAAAAAAACAGAAAGTCTGGATAGACTAATTACTAGTAAGGAGACTATATCAGTAATCAAAACCTCTCAATGAAAAAAGCTCCGGGACCAACTATCTTTACTGGTGATGTTTAAGAAACATTTATTTTTAAAGATTTATTTATTTTAGAAAGAGAGCACATGAGCATAAGTACAAGTTGAGGGGGCAGGGCAAAGGGAGAGGGAAAGAGAGAATCTTAAGTAGACTCCATACTGAGCGTGGAGCCAGACTGCAAGTTCATGACCTGAGCCAAAACAAAGAGTTGGGCACTTAACTGACTGAGTCCTCCAAGCACTCCTTTATGAAACATTTAAAGAGGAATTAGCATCAATTCTTCTCAAACTTTTCCAAAAAATCAAAAGGAGAGAACATTCTCAAACTTATTTTATGAGGCCATCATTATCTTGATACCAAAACCAGAAAAAAGACACTACTAGAAAAGAAAGCTACCTGCCAATATTCCTGATGAGTATAGATATAAAAATTCTCAGTAAAATACTACCAAACCAAATTCAGTAGCACATTCACCATAATCAAGTGGGATTTATCCTAGGGATATAAGTATAGCTCAGCATATGCAAATCAATCAATGTGATACATTAATAGAATGGAATAATCGTGATCATTTAAATAGACACACAAAATCATTGGACAAAATTCAACGTCTTTTTATGATAAAACTCTTAACAAGTTCAGCATTGAAGGCATTTATCTCAGCATAATAAATGGCAATCCTACAACTAATATCATACTTAGTGGTAAATGGTAGAAAGCTTTTCTGGTAACATCAGGATTGAAAGAAGGATGCCCACTCTTCACCACTTCTTTTTAAATTAGTACTAGAGGTCCTAGCTAGAACAGTTAGGCAAGAAAAATAAAAGGGATCTAAATTGGAAAGGAAAAAGTAAAATTACCTCTACTTGCAGATGACGTGATTTTATATATAAAAAATCCTAAAGATTCAATGAAAGAAACTGAATTCAATAAAGTTGCAGGATACAAAATTAATGTAAAAATATCAGTATTCTATTCTCTAACAATAAATTAAGAACTACACTGATCCTACGTACAAGAGTATCAAAAACAATAAAATAGGAATAAATTTAACCAAGAAGGTGAAAGATCTCTACTCTGAAAACTACAAGACATTGATGAAAGAAATCAAGGAAGATGTAAATAAATGTAAAGTTGTCCTGTGTTCATGGATTAGAAGAATTAATAGCGTTAAAATGTAAATACTACGGAAAGCCATCTAGATTCAGTGTAATTCCTATCAAGATTCCAATGATATTGAAAAGAAAAATAGAAAAAACACTCCTAAAAATTATATGGAACGACAAAAGACCCTGAGTAGCCAAAAATTCCTGAGAAAGAAGAACAAAGCAAGCGAGATCACACTTCCTTATTTCAAACTGTAGTCATCAAAACAAGATGATACTGGCATAAAAATAGACCAGTAGACCAACAGAACAAACCTGAGAGCCCAGAAATAAATTGAAACGTAGAATCAACAAATATTTCATACAGGAGCCAAGAATACCCAGTGGAGAAAAGAGTCTCTTCATTAAATGTTAGTGGGATAATTGACTATTCACATGTAAAGGAATGAACCTGGACCCATGTCTTACACCACTAATGAAAATTAACTCAAAATGGGTTAAAGACTTAAGTGTGAAACCTGAAACCAAGAAACACCTGAAACAAAACATAGGAATAAAGCTCCTTGACATGGGTGTTGGTAATGGTTTTTTTGTTGTGACATTTAAAGTACAAGCAACAAAATAGAAAATAAGCAAATGAGACAACATCAAACTAAAAAGTTTCTGCGGGGGGTGGGGAAATCTACAAAGTGAAAAATACCCTACAGGATGGGAAAATATATTTGCAAACCATTATCTAATAAAGAACTCCTACAACTGGATAACAACAAAAATTTTTTTAATGGGCAAAGGACCTGAATAGACATTTCAAAGATAGACAAAGGCCAACAAGTACATGAAAAGATGCTCAACATCACTAGGTATTAGGGAAATGAAAATTAAAACCATAGTCAGATTGGGCTGCCTGAGTGGTTCAGTCAGTTAAGCATCTGTCTTTGTTTTGGCTCAGGTGATGATCTCAGGATTGTGAGATCAAGCCCTGCATCAGCTCCATGTTCAGTGCAGAGTCTGCTTGAATTTCTCTCTCTCCCTCTCCCTCTGTTCTTCCCTCTGCTCGTGCATGCACACACACTCTCTCTCTCGAATAAGTAAATAAAAACTCTTTACAAAAAGAAAACCACAATGAGATCACCTCACACCTGTTAGAATGGCCATCATCAAAAAGATAAGAGCTAGCATGTTGGCATGGATATGGAGACAAGGGAACCCTTTTGCATTGTAGGTAGAATTATAAATTCAACTACTGTTGGAAACAGTATTGAGAATCCTCAGAAAATAAAAAATGGAACTACCAGATGATTCAGCAGTTTCACCTTTGGTAATACATCTGATGCAAATGAATATTCTAACTCAAAAAGATATCTGCACCCCCATCCATGTTCATAGCATCCTTATTTACCATGGCCAAGATATGGAAACAACCTAAGTGTCCATCAGTGGATGAAGGCATAATGGAATATTATTCAGCCATTAAAAAATGAAGGAATCGTACTATTTGCAACAAAATGGGTGGAACTTGAAAGCATTAGGCTAAGTGAAATAAGACAGAAAAAGAAATACTGTATGATCTCACTTACCTGTGGAATCTCAAAACAAAAGCAAATCTAAACAAAAATATCAAATTCATAGAAAAAGATCAGGCCTGTGGTTACGAGGAGCAGAGGGTGGGGGCATGAGGAATTGGAGGGAGGTGACTAAAAGGTACAAACTTGCAGTTATTAGATAAATACTAGGGGTGTAATCTACAACACAATGACCGTAGCTAACACTGCTATATGATATATAGAGAAAAATTAAGAGAAAATCCTGAGTTCTCATCCTAAGAGAATTTTTTTTTCCTTTTTCTTTTTTAAGATGTTTCTATATGAGATGATGGGTATTAGCTGAGCCTATGTGATAATCCTTTCATAATATATGGAAATCAAACCATCATGCCATATACCTTAAACTTGTATTCTAGTTATTTTCTAATAAAACTAGGGGAAAAAAGATAAATTCTGTGTTTATGTGGGTACTTGGATGTTACCATTTATCTTACGAAATTAGCTTATTCAGACTTGAAGTGAATCCTGTTCTAAGACACTTAGAAAAAACAGGCCACTGTAAGTTGTTGAGGTCAAAATTAAATATTAAAGTACTTGTTAATGCAAAAAAAGAAAACAAAAACAAATAATTTCACAACAGAGTTTACACGACAAATACCTAGGAAAAGAGAATACGGCAAACTAGCTCAAAATCTCAGGACCTAAGGAACAAATTAGTGGGAGATCCCTGGGTTTTCTTTTTGCTTTTAAAAACTTTGTATTGGAGCTGAATTAAACTGCAATCCAGAAATGCTATTTGGTACATTAAAAAACAAAACAAAACCAATAAAATACCTTCTTTCTCTAGCCAAAGGACCAGGAAAGAGGGAGGCACAGGAAAACCTTTTGACAAACCTACCATATTGCGGCCAAAAACCAAATCCCCACCCCCACCATGCCGGCAGAGGATAAGTGGAGAGCCTAGACTTCCATCCTTTCCAGCCTATAAGGAATTTCCTGAACAGGACTTGTGGAGTGGTGTCAAAGAAAGCCAAGTAGGAAACTTAGGATTTTCTTCCACCAAGTGGTAACAAGCACCCCACCACTACTGCCACAGTGTCAGAGACCATGTGGGAATTTGAACTTCCTGTCCACCCAGCAGTAAAAAGGTTACACTCTCTCCCCAACAGTGTGGCATCAGAGAAGACCTGGTAGAAAGTCAGAAGTTTCATCATTGCCCAGGAGTTACAAGTCCACCCCTACCACAGCATCAGTAGAGACAATGTGAGAAGCTGGAAGTCCTAGCACTAACAAGGTGTCAACAGAGGCTGCTTTTCTTCATACAAAGCTTGTGTATGAATGTTTATGACAGCTTTACTTGTAGCCTCTCAACTTAAAACAACCCAGATGCCCTCCAACAGGTAGTTAAATAGTGCTAATCCATTTCATGGAATACTACCCAGCAATAAAAAGGAATAAGCTATTGATACAATAACCTGGATAAAACTACAAAAATTATGCTGAGTGAAAAAAAAAGTCTCAAGAGGTATATACTGTACAATTCTATTTACATGACTTTTTTTTTTTTAAGATTTTATTTATTTATGCATGAGAGACACAGAGAGAGAGGCAGAAACACAGGCAGAGGGAGAAGCAGGCCCCATGCAGGGAGTCCGATGAGGGACTCGATCCCGGGTCTCTGGGATCATGCCCTGGGCTGAAGGCGGCACTAAACTGAGCCACTCAGGCTGCCCTACATGACATTCTTGAAGTAACAAAATTATAGAAATAGAGAAGAGGTTAGTTGTTTCTGGGGGAGAAAGTGAGATGGAAGAGAATTAGGTGTGCCTATATAGAACACCAACATGAGTGATCCTTGTAGTGATAGAAATATTCTCTAACTTCACTGCATCAATATCAGTACCCTGGTTGTGATACTGTATTATTATTTTCTAAGATGTTACATTATGAGACATTTTAGGAAACTAGATAAAGGGAATAACAGTCTCTGAATTCTTTCCTACAATTGCATGTGAATCTACAATTATCATAAAATAAAAATTTTTGTTAAAAAATGTATTTAAAATGTATGTTGGACAAAATATTTTGTCAAAGAACCAAAACATAAACAAATAATCCAAGTGAAAATCCTCCAACTGAAAAATAAAATAATTGAAATGAAGAAATCAGTAGGTAATATTAATAGTGTTGTAGACACAGCTGAAGAAAGAATTAGTAAACTGGAAGACAGGTCAGAAGAAAACCCACAATGAAGCATGAAGAAGCAGAAAGATGGAGAATACAAAAGAAAGACTAAGAGCTATGAAAAATACAGTGAATAGGCTTCACATACTTGTTAGTTGCAGTTTGAGAAAAAAGGAGAGAGCAATTAGAGCAGTAGCAATATTAAGAATTTTCCAATATTGAAAAAAAAAAAAGACATGAGTCCACAAAACAAGAAGTACACAAACCCCATGGAGAAGTGAAGAGAGAAATTACAGAGAAATGCAATTAAACAATGAGATACCACTATGCACCTATTAGAATACCAAAATCCGGAACACTGACAACACTAAATGCTAGCAGGGATATGGAACAATAAGAACTTGCATTCAAGGCAGCCCTGGTGGCGCAGTGGTTTAGCACCACCTGTAGCCTGGGATGTGATCCTGGGGCCCCTGGATCAAGTCCCACGTCAGGCATCCTGTATGGAGCCTGCTTCTCCCTCTGCCTGTGTCTCCGCCTCTCTCTGTCTATGAAGCCAATTTGGAAGAGTTTGGTAGTTTATTATAAAACTAAACCTACTCTTACTATATGATCCAGCAATCATGCTTGATGGTATTTACCCAAAGGTATTGGAAAGTTCTGTCTACACAAAACCTACACACTGATGTTTATAGCAGTTTTATTCATAATTTCCGAAATTTGGATGTAACCAAGATATCTTTCAGTAGGAAAACTGATAAATTAACTGTGGTATATTTATTCAGTGTAACATTATTCACAGTTTAAAAAAAAAAAGCTATGAAGTCATGAAAAGACATGGAAGAAACTTAAATATATATTGCTAAGTGAAAGAAGCCAATCTTAAAATCCTTTATAATTCCAATCATATGACATTCTGGAAAAGGCAAAACTATGGGGAGAATAAAAATATCAGGGCTTGGGGTGGGGTGAAGTATGAACAAGTGAAGCATAGAGGACTTTTAAGGCAGGAAATTACTCTGGGTGATTCCATGATGGTGGATATGTGTCATTACACATTTGTCAAAACCCGTAGAATGTACAACACCAAGAGTACACTCTTAACTGTGGACTTTGGGTGATTATGATGTGTCAGTGTAGGTTCATCAGTTGCAACAAATCTACCAATCTGGTGTAAGATGATAATGGGGGAGGCTATGTATGTGTAGGAGAGGGGGCATACAGGAAATCTCTCATCTTCTTTTCAGTTTTGCTGTGAGCCTAAAACTGCTCTAAAAAAAATAATAAAGTCCTCAAGTAATAGGAAGAGTAAATATGAGCTATTCTAAAAATAGTATAAAACTATGGAAGCAAAATTTTGTGTAATTTAAAATACAGAGAGAATTAAACAGTAAAATTATAAAATGTTCTAATTCCTTTGAGTTGTTCTTGAAAAAGTTATCATTTTCTTTGGACTTTGTATAAGTTGGTGTATGTTAAAAACTTTATGGTTTGTGGACACAAAAAGAATGGTAAGAGAATGTAGAACTAGCAAAATAATTCTAATAGGGAGAAAACAATATATTCACTTGGTCCAGAAGAAGAATAAGAAGGCACCTAAAAAGACGGAGACATATGCTTTTATCATTGATAGATCAGTGATTAGTGTTAAGAAATGTACAGGAGATTAGGCACTTATTCTTGGACAAGGTACATAGTGCATGTTTCCATAAAAATTCTGGCTGTCATCAACCTAGAAATGGTGTCATTCTGAATATACCCAGAACTCAAAACTAAATGGCTCATACCCAATTGGACTGAAAGAAGCTGTTTGACTGAATAGTAATAACAGAGGCATTTAGTGCAGTCTCAAAATCTGTGAGATGTGCTGAAAAATATAGTTGAAGACTATACACTAGAGAGGACTATGATAACATTGATTTGGGATCTCTGAACTTTCTTAAATTTATTATTACTATTTGATGTATATATCCAAAAGATAGTATTTTATATTAAACTGTTTTATGCTACAGTAATCTAGTCCATTCTTAAATGCCAGTTGACTGGATAAGCTTATTGATGAATGTACTTAATAAGAGGGAAAAAATAAAATTTTAAATGTTAGGACAAAAAAAAATAAATGTTAGGACAAAAGTCCTCAAAAACAGCAAGAAAAGTAACTAAGAGACTCAGTCTCTGCTAACTTGAGATGGTCAGAAATCAGAAGGAAAAAAACCTGGTAGAGCAATCTAGAAAGGTATTATGGGGGTACCTGACCAGGTACCAGACTTAAGGGTTAACCAACATGATAATTTAGTATTGGGACAGCTAAGTTCTTGTACCACTGAGGCCATTCTTAAAAACTGATACGCTTTTGGAACACAAGAGCCTTTTTTTTAAATGTTACTAGTTGAAAAGGAACTCTTAAATAAATGGACAAATATGATATGTTCATGGATAAAAAGATTTAATATTGTAAAAAATACCAGCTCTTCGCAAAGTGATTGCTGGATTGTTGCACTTCAGTACATTTAATGAGTATCTCTAAAGTGTATTCGTGTTTGTATTATGGAATTTGTAAGTTGTTTCAAAATATACATGAGAAAGCTACATTATTAGCAAGTAAAGCAAAGACATTACTGAAGAAGAAAAACAAAGTTGAGAAACTTGTCTCACCAAATAACAGCATTTTTTTTTAACTATAATGATTTAGATGATTGTCATACTGGCTAGTGGAACTAATAGTGCAGAACAAACCTTTTGTCCTGTCGGTTTTGATCATTAGAGAGAAGAGGGAGTAGTCATTAAATAGTGCTAGAACAATACTTATACAGCTATACAATGTATTCGTTTCCATTGATGCTGTAACATATTACTACAAATTTAGTGGGTAAAAACCACATAAAATTACTATCTAGCCCGCTGGAGGTCAGAAGCCCAAAATGAGTTTCACTATGCGATAATCAGGTATCTTCAGGACTTCCATTTCTTGTGGGGACTCCAAGGCATAATCCATTTCCTTACCTTTGACAACTTTTAGAGGAACCCTATGTATTCTGGCTCATAGCTCATAGTTCATTCCTCAGTCTTCAAATCCTGCAGCATAGGATCTTTAAATCTTTCTGTATTCTGATATCCTTTCTATTTCGCTCTTCCACTTTAAAGGATCCTTGAAATTATCTTGGTTCACTTGGATAATCCAGGATTCTTAATTTTAAAGCAGATTATAAAATTTAATTAATTTGCAATATTCATTTCTCTTTCCAAGTAATATAATATATGCAGGGATTCTGGGATTAGAATGTGGACATCTTCGGTGGACCATTATTCTGTTCACTACACACAAAAAAATTAAATGAATCTGAACCCCTACTTTACAACACAAAAGTCAATTCATAATGGATTAAAAACTTAACTATGTAAGGCAGTAGTACAGTACTTTCAGAAGATAGTTTGAAGAATAGTTTTATGACCTCGAGATAGGGGAAGGATTTCTCAAACTAAACATAAACCTGAAAATCTTAAAAGATTGAAAATTCAATCACATTATTGTTTTTTAAAAGATTTTGTTTATTTGAGAGAGAGAGCACAAAGTAAGGAAGGAGGAAAGGCAATGGGAGAGGGATAAGCGGACTCTTCTCCTCAGTTCCTCAGACTCCCCTCTCCTGGGCTCAATTCCAGGACCCTGGAATTATGACCTGAGCTGAAAGCAGACGCCTAACTGACTGAGCCTCCCAGGCACCTCTCAGTCACATTAATATTAAGATCTTCTGTTTTCAGAAGATGCCTTAGAATAAGTGACCAGTGGTAGAGACTAATTGCAAGTCCTATAACTGGAAGAAGATTAATAGCCAAAATACATAAGAAATTCCTACAAATTTGTGGAAAAATTAACCTCTATTAAAGAAAAACAGTGAAAAGACTGGACAGGTAGGTTCACAAAGTGACACTCAATGCACATAGGATCAGGTGCTCAATCTTAATTAGTCATCAGGATAATGTAAAATGAAACCACAATAGATATAAGTGATTAAAAGCTTGCCTAAAATCATACAGCCTGAAAAACTCGGACTAGGACTAAATTCATGGTCCTTAAGTATTTACACTATCCCATGCTTCTTTTTAATTTACATTTTTTGGAGTATTTTTAATATTTGAGTTGCACAGATCTTTTTATTAGCATTGTAAATCAAGGTTAACTTGATTGGAATCTCTATCCAGTAAGGGTACTAACGTCAACCACATTAACAAAATGAAATGTAAAATTCATGATTGTCTCAATAGATGCAGAAAAAACATATGACAAAATTAAACATCGATTTTTGATAAAAACTTTCAACAAAGTAGATATAGAGGAAATGGACCTCAATGTAATAAAGGCCATATATGACAAGCTCACATCTAATATTCATACTCAATAGTGAAGAGCATAAAACTTTTCTTCTAAGAGCAGGAATAAGACAAGAATGCCTGCTGTCAGCACTTTTATTCAATATAGTATTAGAATTCCTAGCCAGAGAAGTAAGGCAAGAAAAAATAAATAAAAGGCACCTAAATTTGAAAGGAAGAAGTAAGTAAAACTCACTATTTACAGATGACATGATTTTATAGAGAAAAAAACCCTAAAGACTCCACCAAAAAACTGTTAGAACTAATAAATGAATTCAGGAAAGTTGCAGAATATAAAATCAATGTACAAAAGATTGTTAAGGTTTTATACACTAATGACAAACTGTCAGAGAAAATAAGAAAATGATCCCATTTGCAGCTGCATCAAGATGTATAACTAAGAATAAATTTAACCACGAAGGTAAAAGACCTGTACACTGAAGACTGTAAAATAATGATGAAAGAAATTGAAGAATATACAAATAAATGGGAAGATATTCCATACCCATAGATTGGAATAGTTAATACTGTAAAAATGACATACTACCAAAAGCAATCTCTATAAAAATTCCAGTGGAAATTTTCACAGAAATAAAAAATAATCCTAAAATTTGTATGAAATGGTAGTTAAAGCCATCTTGAGAAAGAAGAAGAAAGCTGGAGGCATCGTGCTCCCTGATTTCAACTGTATAATGAAGCTATAACCATCAGAATAAAGCTATAATAATCAAAACAGCATGATGTTGTTGGCTTAAAAACAGGCACGTAAAAACAATTGACCTGAATAGAGAGCCCATGAATAGACCTATGCATATATGGCCAATTAATTTATGACAAAGGCAACAGGAATATTTAACAAGGAAGAGATGGTCTCTTTAATAAACCTGGACAGCTACATGCAAAAGAATGAAACGACTACTATCTTAAACCATACACAAAAATTAACTCAAAAATGGAATAAAGACTTAAATGTAAACCTGAAACCACAAAACTCTTAGAAGAAGATACAGGCAATTAAACTCCTTGACATTGATTTTGGCAGTGAATTTTTGCATCTGATTCCAAAAGCAAAGTAAACAAGTGAGACTATATGAAACTAAAAAGCTTCTGCACAGCAAAAGAAATGGTCAACATGGGACACCTGGATGGCTCAGTGGTTGAGCGTCTGCTTTTGCCTCAGGGCATGATCCTGAGGTCCTGGGATCGATCGAGTGCTGCATCGGGCTCCCCATGGGGAAGCTGCTTCTCCCTCTGCCTATGTCTCTGTGTCTCTCTCTGTGTCTCTCCTGAATAAAATCTCAAAAAAAAAAAAAAAGCAACAAAATAAAAGGGCAACCTACTGAATGTTTGCAAATCGTATGTCCAGTAAGAGGTTAATATCCAAAATATGTAAAAACTCCTACAGCTCAACAGCAAAAATACAAACAATCCAATTAAAACATGGGGTAGAAGACCTCAGTGGACATTTTTCCAATATCCAAAGAAGACGTACAGATGGCCAACAGGCATATGAAAGGATGTTGAACATCACTAGTCATTAGGGAAATGCAAATCAAAGCCACTGTGAGATATCACCTCGCACCTGTTACAGTGAGTGCTACCAAAAAGACAGGAGTTAATAACTGTTGATGAGGATGTGGGAAAGCGGGAACTCTGTGCACTGTTGGTGGAAATGTAAGTTGGTGCAACCACTGTGGAAAACGGTATGGAGATTCCTCAGAAAATTAAAAATAGAACTACCATATGATCCAACAATTTTATCTCTGGGCATTTGTCTGAAAAAAATGAAATCATTAATTTGAAAAGACACCTGCAACCTTGTATTCATTGTGGCATGATTTACAATAGCTAATACTTGGAAACAACCTAAGTGACCACTGATAGATGAATGAAAGAAACACAGATACAATAAAATACTACTCAGCCATATCAAAGAACATGATGGACCTTGAGGGCATCATTATAGTAAATGAAGTAAGTCACATAGGAAAAACAAATATCATGATTTTACTTATATGTGGAATATTAAAAAAGCAAAACAACACAAAGCAAAATGAAAAACCAAGTTTGCAGATACACAGAACACATTGGTGGTTGCCAGAGAAGAGGAGGGTAGGGACTGGCCAAAATGAGTAAAAAGGGTCAAAAGATACAAGCTTTCAGCTATAAAATAAGTAAATCATGGGGATATAATATACAGCATGATGACTTTTGTCAATACTATACTGAATATTTGAAAGTTGTTAAGAGAGTACATCTTAAAAGTTATCATCACCAGAAAAAAAAAATGTTTTTGTGACTACATATGGTGCATTTTAACTAGACTTGATCATTTCACAGTGTATACAAAAATCAAGTCATTGTGTTGTATACCTGAAAGTAATATAATGTTATATGTCAATTATACCTCAATTTTTTGGGGAAAAAAAGGATTAATACTTAAGATGGAAAATAAGATTATCTACTTACTTCTTTCTCATTTTTCTTTTTTTCTTGTTAACTAAAATAATGTGCAAGTGATACACACTTTTAGAATATCTGAAACATTATTCTAAAATTTAAGTGTAATTGTTTATAGCCTAAAATTAGAAGTAAACTTTTTCATGGACTTAATTGTAGCATTTTACTCTATTAATTTTAATTATGATTGAGCATTTAACATTTATATTCGAACTCAGTAATTTATAGAAAATTTTTCCTTTTATAATTAGTACTTACCTGGAAAGTTTCCAAGGAGAATAAAATGTCAAAGAAAGAATTTTATGATACAAAAATTTATAAAAAAAAAAAAAATTTTATTCAAACACTTAGGGAACAGGGGAAACATATACACTTTACTCACAGTTATTCTCTCTCATAATGAGTATGGTATACAGCAGTACAATAAATAATTTTTGATATCTATAATTATGTATTACCTAGTTTTTTATTGTGATTTTGCCGTAATGAAATAGAAAAGTTATAAACCAGATCACAAAAACTGGCTCAAAAAATGAAAACTAATTACTTAATCCGTAATATGTGGCCATCGAAGTTAGGAAGCCTGTGTCTTTTAAATTTAAGAGTAGTTTGAAGATTTTTGGAGTTCCCTTAACCAGTCACTATTTTCAGCGAAATTTTATGTTGTGGATCTCAATTCTTTCAATATGTATTAGCATAAAACATAAAAGAATTAATTTTATAAGTATTTTGTAGTGATGGAGAAACTGGATTTTGTCACTTTTTGTCCTTCATATGTTTGTTTTCATTTATTTGGTGTACCTCTACTTCACATTTTCCTAAAAATTTACTGCACTAATCTTAACTCTTTGGAGAGTGCTACATGTAAACCATGTTCTTGGAATTGTATTTTCAGAAAAGCATGTGGGTGGTGTTGGATTCACTTGAGTAGAATTTTAATTAGATCTACTGCATTCACTTTTATTAAAAGAAAGAATACCAATTCCTTTTTTAGCATGCTGACCATGCTTTATTCTGACAGAGGGCCCCCTTTTAATTTGTTCTTGAAGTTCCATCATTTATCTTTCAGAAATAGTCATGTCACTTTTCTAACTTCAAAATGTTTGATAATTCCTCTTCTTTATACTCAAAAGATAAAATATCCTTATACCATTCAAGGCCATTTCTGATCTGTCATTAAGATCCTTTGCAACCTAATCAATTACCCTGTTTTTCACCCTCTGCACCTCAGGTAGCTTGCACACTGTCTTGGCACACTGGATTATTCATTGTTTCCCGTGTGATTAATTTTATATCTGGTATGCTTCCTTGGAGCTCCTCCTTCTATGTGGAATATCCTCTCCGTTTCTGCCACCCTTTCCTTCCACAGCTTCTGGCAATTAAAATCTAGGCACTTTTTAAAATCCAGTTTAGAAAACATCTCTGTGATCTTTTTCTTTTCTCCTTCTCACCCTCTTCTCTACTCTTCTCTCATAGGACTTAATCTGTGTGATTTACTGCTCTAATCAAACCTGATAGTACAATTAGTTGTTTGTGTCTTCTCCTCTCCCACCTAGTAGAGTTCCTCGATGGTCAGTGTTCAGTGTTATTAAATGAAATGATGTACCATAGTGCTTAAGAGCATACTTTCGGAAAATCCTTTTGGGACCCCATATTCCCCTTCAACTATCTTTTTATCTGTTCTTTTTTTTTTTACTAGAAAACTTGAAAATGCTGCCAATTTCTTTCCCTTTTTCTCTTGAATTCCATCACTCCATCAAACCACCCTTTCAGGGGCACTAATGACCCATGTTTCTAAATCCCATGGTATATTCTCAACTATCTTACTTGGCCTGCCTTCAGTATTTCACACAATTTGCCTCTCAAATGAAAGTCCTTTTTCTCTCATATTGTAAGCAAAGTCTTTCACAAAATACTTTTTTCCCTTTCTCGTCTTTTGGCTTATTTTGCTGATTCTGCTTCTTTCAAAACTCTAATTGTTGGAGTGCTTTTTAAAAAAAATCAATGCTTACTACCTGGGTGATCTCATGACTTTAAATACCATCTATATGCTGATAGATCCCAAACTGTAGCCCAGTTAGTAACAATCTTATTCTTCCTGTTGCTTGGGCTAGAAATCTTGGAGACAACATTGACGTCTCTCGTTCTCACACTGCCTAGATACAGTCCTTCAACAATTTTGTAGTCTCTACCATCAGAACATATCTCAAATTCTATCACTTCTCACCATCCTCAGGATTATTACCCTGGTCTAAACCTCTCCTCTAGATTATTCTAATAACTGCCTAATTGGTCTTAACTGCTTCTATTTTCACCACCTATAGTAGATAAGATGTATGTATCTATTATGTCTGTTATGCAGAAGATACATATGTGTAGGATCTGAGAATTATATAGAAACTTAGATATAATTTCTGTTTACTGGAACCTATTCCTATTCAAACAACTATTATTTCAAAGCAGTGTTGAAATAAATGGGTGGAAGAAGGATATAGGCTATAGAAATTCATAATTAGAAAGGAATGTTGCTAGTCATGGTGCCAAAAAATATATAATTTGAGCTTGTTCATATAGGATGGCTTTAGTTTGAGCTAGAGAGTGGAGAACTTTATAATCCATTTGGAAGTGATTGAATGAGCAAAGACACCAAGAAGTAAATGTGGAGAATAGTCTGAAACAATGGATAGAGGAAACTGAATTCTGGATTATAGTGGGAAAATAGTGCTTAACTATTAAGTGAGCACTTAATTGTTTTTGATAACTTGAAATTGGTGAGGTTTTTTTCCTCTTTTTATATTTTACCTCAGTTGCAATCAAAATTGTATGATGTGATAGTTTAGCATTTCATTATTTAAATTCAAAACCACCTCATGATATTTTGTTTAAACTGTGCTGAAAATCTGCAGGGCATAAATGAGATCAAGTCAGACCCAACTCAGCATATGGTGCTTTAATGGCTGGCACTGAAGGAGTTCTCTTTGCATAGCTGTTGAATTATCGCCACCATTAGCAGGTGTTGCAGTGAAATATGCACTATAATGTTGCCAGTAAAATTAAATGTGATTTGCAGCATAATGGAAACTTTACAAAGACCTATAGATCCCTTTAAAAATTAAGTTTTTTTTAATATTGTTAATTTACAAGTTCTTTCTCATAGTATTATCTTCATAATATTGTTTTTTCTACTGCTGTATGTTGAAGGAATACTCAGAAGCAGATCTTAAACACTTCAAATATATAACTTAAAAGTGTTTACAAAAATATTACATTTTTGTCAAATCTGAAGTGTGTGCCATATACACAGAAGGTATTTAAAAGTATTTCATGATTGAATTTAATGCCATCTATAATTTAAATTGGAAAAATTAAAAAGTGATTCGCTTTTTTTATTGCAGTGATCGGCACGTTGGTAAAATTTATTCCAAATCCTCTTCCTTTCTGGACTATGTCCGAAAGTCTCTTAAGAAGCTTGGATTAGATGAGTCCAAGGTCAGTGTATATTTGTTATTTTCATGGAAGAAAAACAGAAACTCTATGGGGTAATGAATTGAGATGATACAAAATAATTTACCTTCTATTTTTCAAATGTGAAAACATGTAATATATATTAGAAAATATCTAATTATATTGAGACCATTATCTTTATTCCAAGTTCACCTTTCCTGTCAATGTGAGTGGTTTGCTAGCATACATCTCTAGAGAGTTTCCTCCTTTAAGTTTATTCAGGTATCATGTACCAGTTCTGAAATCAAAACAGTTAAAAAGCAAGATAATAGAACAAATGGGGATTATAAGTAAAGCAAGAGCAGTGAGACAATAAACTCCATTTAAAGACTGTATAACTTAAGTTATACAGTCAAATTAAAAACTTAAAAAAGTTCTAACACTGAGAAAAAAATTATCAATTCAGAGATACTAGAATATTAAATTGAACTTGGATTGGGATCCCTGGGTGGCGCAGCGGTTTGGCGCCTGCCTTTGGCCCAGGGCACGATCCTGGAGACCCGGGATCGAATCCCACATCGGGCTCCCGGTGCATGGAGCCTGCTTCTCCCTCTGACTGTGTCTCTGCCTCTCTCTCTCTCTCTGTGTGACTATCATAAATAAAAAAAAAAAAAAAAAAAAAAAATTGAACTTGGATCACTCTGGTATTTGGGTGTTTTTTTGTTTGTTGGTTTGGAGGTGGTGTGTTTTTTTTTTTTTTTTTGCTTTTTTGTTTTTTTGTTTTTTTGTTTTTTTTTTTTTTTTGTTTTGTTTTGGTTTTTGGGGAGGGAGAGACAGGAGAGGGATAGAGACAATCTTAACAGGTTCCATGCCCAGAGTAGACCCCCACATGACACTCCATCTCATAACCCTGGGATTATGACCTGAACCAAAATCAAAAGTCAGACATTTGTCTGACTGAGCCACCCAGGTGCCCCACTCTGGTATTTTGAATTGATTATAAATTGAAATAAAGAAAAAATAAATAAATAAATAAATTGAAATAAAGAATAAAATAGTTGGTTTTAGAGGTTTTAAATCCATGAAATGGATTTCTTGAAGAAGTAACACAGGTATAATTATTGTATCAAAGCTAGAGGGTATTATTTATGGTACCAGTTGTTCATTTATTCCCCAGTTGCTTTATTATTTAAAGCTATTAGACTGTTATTAATCAGGTTTCTTCTGTATAAAATGGCTATTCAAAACTATTTCTAACTCTCATGATTTGAGATTAAATGAAGTAATGTACATAAAATACCTAGCACTTTTTTACATAGTAAGTAGAAAGAAAATAATATTAGTTCCTGTAGTTTTCATATATAGTTTTTATTCATTATAGATATTATATATTATGATATTATATTAATATTATGGCTAATAATATTATATTTTATGTATGGTTTTTATTATTCTGATTTTTGTGTATGTGCTACCAATAATAACATGACTGATATGACTCTTGTCAGTATTTTTATTTAGTCACCAAATGAAGATCCTTCTAGTCTTCATAAGTGAATGAGAATAGACCACTTTTATCCAAGTTATTTTATTTCTAGGTTTTTAAAAAAACATTTTAACTAAATCAGACTGGCTTTCCTTGCAATCAGTCTCATTTAGTGGATATCTTTATTCCATATCTCAATTTGATGTCTTGCAGTAATGTCAAGAATGTCTGGCATTATTTTACAGATAAAGAGCTAGGTATTTACTTAAACTAAAAATATATTATCCTTTGCCAAAATCTAAACAGCAGAAACCCAGAAAAACAATGTTACTTATCCTTCCTGATAGCTTTCTCTTCCCAGGTTTGTTTTTAATAGTAACTGTAGTAAATGTCCCTTATTGATAGGAATTTTTTTTGTTTTTGTTTTTGTTTTTTTTGTTTTTTTTTTTTGAGAGAGAGCACAAGCATCTGGTACTGAGGAGAAGGCCAGATAGAGAGAGGAGAGAGAGAATTTGGAGCAGAGTCCACACTGAATGTGGAACCTGATGCAGGGCTTGATCTCATGACCCTGATATGACCCAAGCCAAAATCAAGAGTCAGATGCTTAACCAACTGAACCACCCACCCAGCCACCCCAATAGGAATATTAATAATAGCTAATAGTTACTAAGCACTTGCTGTGTGGTAGTTATTATGCTAAGAACATCACATCTTCTCATTTACTTTTCATGAAACTCTTATGGTAAATACTATCCTTATTCCAGTGTAATGATCTAGGAAGAGAGGTGTTGAAAAAGACAAGTCATTTTCCCAGGGTCAGAGAGAGCTACCAAGTAGAAGTGGAACATGAGCACAGATTCAGCTAACATCAAAACCTCAACTGTTGACCATCATTATACTGAGAAGTAAAATGAAATAGAAAAGAAAAACAGACTAATGTAGATATGTATCACCATGTAAAATCAGTCTTAAATTATTCCTTGTATTAGTTAATAAAGGCAATAATAGTGTCCTACTGATTTTCTCATAATAATATTTAAGCTCATTAAGAACAAGTATGTCAGACAAAATGAATAAGAAGACAAAAAGGAACAGAAACCCAAACTGGAAGACTTTTGGGGTGAAACATACAGAACAACATAACATAAATATTTAAAAGGATGAAAGGAAGGAAATAGATGTGTACCTGTTTTGGGAGTAGGGGGTTTATTTTAATTTTAAACAAGAGGAACTGAAGAATTTTTTTCTGTCAGATCAGAGTGATTAGAGCATAAACCAACGTTATGTTTTCTTTTTTTTTTTTTTTTTTAATTTTTATTTATTTATGATAGTCACACACAGAGTGAGAGAGAGAGGCAGAGACATAGGGAGAGGGAGAAGCAGGCTCCATGCACCGGGAGCCCGATGTGGGATTCAATCCCGGGTCTCCAGGATCGCGCCCTGGGCCAAAGGCAGGCGCTAAACCGCTGCGCCACCCAGGGATCCCCAACATTATGTTTTCAATCCAATACAAATTCCTATTTTTCTCCCACATCATGAAATATCACTGCTCAAATTAAAGTTTTAACAAGCTCAATAAAAGATTTGTGTATGGTTTCACTTAATTTCATTTTATTTTATTTTTTAAAGATTTTATTTATGAGAGACACAGAGGGAGGCAGTGACATAGGCAGAGGGGGGAAGCAGGCTCCCTGTGGGAACTCTGATGTGGGACTCCATCCCAGGACCCTGGGATCAATCACTGAGCCACCTAGTCACCCCTGTATGGTTTCATTTTAAAAATGGAATTAATTTTCACATGAGATTCTAGGCACTGAAAAGTATCAAAACCACCAAAGTTTAAAATGTTAAATATACCACAATACTTAAAAGATCTTTGACTAAGTTTGTGATCATTTATTGTTAAGCTTATATAATTGGAAGTGTGGTTAATGTGTTGATGGGTTTCTAATCTTTTAAAGCACATCTTCATATTCAAAACTATGTTAAGTAAGTAAAGTGTCCAGAAAATCTCTTAATGTGCTCTGGATGTATTTTTAGTTACAAGAAATCATGTTAAATGTATGGGAGTAAACAGAAAAATATTCCCAAATTATCATTCCAAAAGGGGAACAGAGCTCCATGTACTAGATATATAAGTGGCTTATACACAGCTTAAAAGCTTAGTCCATAATTCCTATTGTCAGTTGTAAAAGACAGCATCGGACATTTTCTCTTAGAGCAGGATTTGGCAGCACTGTTGACATTTGGGTAAGTCTTTGTTGTCAGGGGCTGCCCTGTTCATTGAAGGATGTTTAGCAACATCCCTGATCTCTATCCTCTAAATGTCAGCAGTAACACCCTAGTAGTATAAAAAAATTATTAATTAAAAAAGAAGTCTCCAGACATTGCCAAAAATTCCCTGCGGTGCAGTGTCCCCACTCTCCACCCCCAGTGAGGTCACTGTCTTCAAACATTTGTCATCTTAGTGATTCAATTTGCAATCATCTAATATTTCCATTATAAACTCCATATATTTTTTTAAATGCCACTTTATATATTACACCAAGAAACATGGAGAAAGGAAGTGTGGGGAAGAAGCAATGATTCCATTCTTCTGTTTTGAAGGCTTTTTATCAAAACAATCCCCTCCTTAATCTTTCGTTTTTGCGTAGCTCTAACTACTTATAGACAATATTGTTTCAGTCCAGTATAAAGTATGTCTATTTAAGCAGTGTTTAGATTCTGAAACAATAAATTGTGACAGTACATCAACCACCTTGTATCAGGAGCTATCATGTTTATAATGAATGAATTTCTTAGAATGAAACATTTCAGTAAAATTCTTGTAATGTTCAGCTACTTTTTTGTAAAACATTTAATAGCACCTGAAAAATGTCTAAAATATTAACATCCTAATGATTAGCTTTACCTAAATGTTAAAAAAAAAAAAATTAGGTATTTTCAAACTATATCTTCTGTCCCAAACTTGGATATCTCACCAATTTCAGAAAACTTCAAAAATTGTCTTTTTAAGTTTTCAGGATTTCTTCATGGTCCATAGCATTTTGCCTTCTTTTGTCAGTTGATAATTACTTTTCTGCTTTTCTGTCTCTTTCTCCTAGCTTATAATGCATGCACACAAATGCACAATTGCAAACATGCTCATATCCTTCGGATTTTAAAAGCATCAGACCTGGTCTTATTTGCTAGACAAAGAATGAGCTGGAGTATTTGTTTTTAAGAAGAGGGAAAGAAAAGCTTATTTTCTAGAACTTGTGTGTTATACACATAGAATGAATACTCAAATAATTGAAGTTAATTTCAGATGTTAAGTAAAATAAGACCATAAAACTGGTGATTTGTTGGGGATGCTGTAGTGTTGAATAGAGTTGAAAACTACTAAGCTAAAACCTTAATGGAAGTAAGGGATAATATATTTATTTATTTTTTAATGGATCAGTTATTTAATAAAGTTCTTTGTAAGAAATTTAGAACATCAATTTGTGAGGATAAACTCCATTTTGTGAGAGAAAACCGAGTGGAGATCACCCTGAAGCTGAGGAACAGCTTTGATTTTTGGCAGAATTGGAGAGTCTACAGCTTTCTGATCAACCTTGCACTGCTTTGTGGTCTCATGTTTCTCCTTCTCGTTGCCTTCCTCGTGTCTGGGTTTACACAGCTTCTTCTTGAAGTAAGCATCAGTGAGATCTTTTGGGATTTTCATCCTGCTGATCTCAATTTTGGTGGAGGTGGCAGTGACAAATTTCTGTGTGTTCTACACAGAGGAACTCAGTTAAGACCAGAGATCTCGTCACAAGTAGCAAGCCACTGCTCTGTGGCTACAGGAAAACCACCCTCTTGCGTCTGTGTTGCCCAGTGAGGATGATCAGAATGGTCCCAGGAATGATGCTAGCTCACAATTTTCTCAATGCTTCCTGAAAGGTTTTTTGCTACGGCTCAATAGTTTTCACGGCACATCTTCAGTTGGATAATACCTAGGCATTTTGCAAAGTTTAACCACTCCGGCACCACCATTCTTATTACCACCAACTGGTTTTGTGACAGTACCAAGAACCTTCTCCTTCTTTTTCTTCTCAACCCAGGAGTTAGCTGTGAATACTTCCTCTTGTTTATGGCCTTCCGGGAATCAGGAATATCTGCCAGTTCCTCTGGCTACCACAGGATTTCAGCTGTAATGGGACTTCGCCTTTAGTGCTTTAGCCTTGAGGTTACCATTCTTATTTCTTAATCTTGCCACTAGGATCAGCCTTCTTGGTTTCAGGTTTCTTCTTAGTTTTTTTACCCACCATCTTGCAAAATAGGAAAGAGCAGTAAAGGATAATTTAGAAAAATACTCTTAGATGTTTCCAAAAGGGAACAGTGAAAGGAAAACTTTTGAGAGCAAAACCATTTAGTTATTCATCAACAAACACCTATTTTGAAAAATCTCCCATGTGTCAAGAGCAGTATAAACTCTGGGGCTACAGAGATAATTAAGAGATAACCCATTTAAAAAGAAAACAAGTAATTATACCATGAATCTACAATAATAGACACATATATAAAGTAGGATGAAAGCATAGAGAAAGGAGTGACTCACTCTGCCTGTGAAGATTTCACAAAGGATATGTGAAGGATATATAGGGGTTCACTAAGCAGACAAGGTGGCAAGGTAGGGTGTACAACATAGCAATTCAGCTTCTTTATATGTTATGCTGTGCTCCCCACAAGTATAGCTACCATCTGTGACTGTACAACACTATCATGATACCACAGAGTACATCCCTCATGTTGTGCCTTTTATTCCACTGACTTCATGCCATAACTGGAAGCTTATATCTCCCACTTCCCTTTACGCATTTTGCCCATCTCTTATCCCCTTCCCCTCTGGAAACCTTCAGTTTGTTCTCTGTATTTTATAGGTCTGATTCTGCTTTTTGTTTATTCATCTTTTTTAGATTCCACATATGAGTAAAATCACCATGGTATTTTTCTTAGTCTAACTTATTTCACTTAGTATAATATCCTCAGGATCTATCTATGTTGTCATAAATCTTTATATCAAATCACATCATTAAAGAACTATATTGTCCTATTTACAACCCTTTGCCTACAGTAGTTCACCCCTCTAGTGATGTATTATCAGAATTATGATTAAATTGTTTGCTGTGGTATGGTTTAAGAAGGAAGATACATGGTCATTTGATTTCAAGAAATAATGACTTACTCAGGTTTTCTAAATAATTCATGGGAGGCTCTTCCAGGAATACATATACTTATAAGAAAAACTAAGATCTCTTGACTTCACAAAAACCAAGAAAGAGATGTACGGCCTAGTCTCCTCAGAATGTATTTTGTTAATGAGAGCTCTGAACTCAGCTATCTCACTCTTCATTCTAGATAATATTTCTCTCCAGATTTTTGCTTATTGATAAATTGTTTATTCATAACTCAGCTCCTCACCTGCAACAAACATTGTACATCACTTCCCTTCACTGAACAGCACCTCTGACCCAGAAAAAGAGGACCTAATTAATTCATTTGATTTCTTTCACAGCTGTTTGGATAGAATTTTTATAAACAAACACCCTAAATCCAATAAGGTGAGAGAGAAAAGGGGAAACTGTAACTGCAGGAAGATTTTTATGTAAGTGGCAACCCAAGACTGTTTCCCTAAGTAGGGATTGGGCAGAAACACACTAAAATGGGGCTTAGGTTATAGAGGCATTCAGAATGTTAATGTATTTGGTATGAGGATGTTTTTGGACATTCAATAAAGACAATATTTCAAAACTTTTTCATATCATCTAGGTTCTGTTATATAACAATCTACATAATAATTTGATTTTTCATGATAGGACGATTTCCTTCAAAGAACACTCAGCTTATTTCTTTTTTGCCTTAGCTATCAGGAGGGTCAAATATATATTTATGCTTGATTCCAGCAACTGTCCTTAGCTAGGTGATTTTGGCATCATATTTTTCTCCTTTGAAAGTATACTTTTGAGACTTCATCCTTTCTTTAATGGCCCTACTGTTTATAGGTTTTTATGCTTCATATTATAAACCACCTCACATTATCCTTAAAAATGAGCATACTGTTAATAATAAAGTTTCCTGTAATTTGTGATTGTATGGATTTGTAGCAGTTACATTTGGGAAAAGAACAAAACAAGAGTTAACAATTATACTTCTTTAAATTGAGATCAAAAACATTATGTCAAAACATTATATGGTCTCATTCATTTGGGGAATATAAAAAATAGTGAAAGGGAATAAAGGGGAAAGGAGAAAAAATGAGTGGGAAATATCAGAAAGGGAGACAGAACATGAGAGACTCCTAACTCTGGGAAACGAACTAGGGGTGGTGGAAGGGGAGGTGGGCGGGGGGTGGGGGTGACTGGGTGACAGGCACTGAGGTGGGCACTGAATGGGATGAGCACTGGGTGTTATTCTATATGTTAGCAAATTGAACACCAATAAAAAATAAATTTATAAAAAAAAACGTTATGTCAATATTACATGCAAAACCATTTGGCATGGCAAAAAACCATGCCAAATAACATTTTAATAACAAGTGCAAAAAAATAAAGGGACAATTCCATTATAGAGAACATTCTTACATGATGTAAGACTAACTCTGTTTAAGAATAGTGACATTGCCTATAAAAATTATCTTTTTTCACCCAGCTAACCACAGAGAAGCCTTAGGTACAGAAATGTCTCCCTGACAATGAATAGCTCTAGGAAGTAGCGGAAGATGTGATATAATCACTGAAAGAATAGGAAAATATATTATGCTGTTTGTTTATTTATGGAAGAAAAAGAGCTACTTAATTTTCTTAGTTCTTAATGTTGCTTTTAATATAGAAGGAAACATTGGTTTTAATGTTAGGTTATTTTAGATTATTAGAATTTTTTTTTTTAACTCAGACTCTTTATTGTAATCAAGTAAAAACTGCCCAGACCCCTGGGATAGATTATTAGAATTATTGACATGTATAAAATGTACAAATGACTTAATTCAAATGAAAGAATATATAATAATTATATAATGTATCAATAATTTTTAGAATAACTGAGCTGAACTTAATTCGTATGTAAAATCTGCTCTTCATATAGTAGAAAATTCAAATTTTATTTCTATTAGCTAGTTATTGAACATGTATATATTAGACAATATGGAAAGAACTTTATGTACTACATTTTGCCTTATTTTTATGAAAATTTCTTTTATTGTCCATAAATTTTAAGCTTGTGAATATTAGTTACTTACATACTTATATCATTTATAAAAGTAAGAATCAAACTAAGTCACCTTTGTATTATATACTGCAGAAGATTCACAGTGACAATAATCTTTTGAGTAATAGTATGGATGACTTTCTTTGTTAATCTAAGACTATTAGACTATAAGCCTCATTGCCATGGGCTTTGTCTTCCCAGCTCCTCATGTAGATCAGCTAATAGGCCTCATCTCTACATCTTCCTACCTTAGCTCTTAAGCCAATTATGACCAGTCAAGGGTATGTCAGCAGCCTCAGGCTCATCATTTAATGGTGAGAACTGAGTCAATTACCAACGCATCTTTGATCGTGTATGATGTGGGAGAATCTTTAAACAACTATGTATCTCTCATCCAGCTTACTTTCTATGAAATTGCAGTACCGTCCCAAGTTTGTTACCTGGGGCCCCTTATGTAGATCTTTAAAAAGACAACTTTAACAAAGGAAGGGAGGGAGAAATCTCCCATGGAGAGGAATTTCAGATAATCTATTTAGATACTCCACCCTCAAGGAGATGAAGTATAACTCCTCACTCCCTAAATGTAGGCTGTATGTAGTGACTTCTTTACAAACTGTACAGTATGAAAAGTGGAAAAAAGAACTTTAGAGGGAAAAACTTGACAAACCCCATCTTAGCCAGCTAGTCAATGTCAACATCAATGATAAGTTGTAATAACAGATACCCCTGATATGTCAAGAACATGGCACTCTATTTCTGTGGTCTTCCTCTCAAAAACCCTTTGCCTCAGAGTATTTATGAGGAAAACATCTGCAAATCCAAGTGAAGGAATATTCTACAAAATGTCTGACAGGTATTCCTTAAAACTCTCAAGGTCATTTAAAACAGGACAGTCAGAAACTGTCACAACCAGTAGGACTAAATGATGTGATATCCTGGATAGAATTGTGGAACTAAAAAGACATTAGGTAAAAACTAATGAATTCTGAATAAAATACGGACTTTACCTAACAATAGTGTATCAATACTGACTTCATTAATTATAACAAATAACCACATTGTAAGGTGTTAATAATAGGAGAAATTTGGTATAGGGTATATGGGAACTCTCAATGTTATCTTAAAATTTCCATAAATCTAAAACTTTTAAAATATGTTTATTTAAAAAAAAAAGAACCAGTATAAGAAATGATACTGTTGATAGAACCAATGCTTTGTGGCCGACTTTGCCAAAAGCTTGTTTATATCATCTTACTTAATACTAAGGATAATCTTATGAAATGAGTACTGTTAAACTCATTTTATGGGCAAGGAAATTGAAACATAGGTTAAGTGGATTTCTTAGGGCCAAAATCTAGGAAATTGTGGAGGAAGAACTTCAATCCAGACTAACTCTAGACTACATGCTTCTTTTTGTCATATTTATATAACCTATTAGCAGACATTGAGCACAAGAAGAATGCTTATTTAGCATTTTTCCAAAACTAGCAGTCATCAGGCTAATAAGGAAGAATAAGGAGAAAATCCATGCTTGCCAAGAAACAAAATAAATGTACTTCTAAAGGAAACTGAAGAATTGAGGTTTGAAATAAAGGCAGAAGAAATTCAAGGAACGATGAATCTTACTGAAGAATTAACAATGAGATGCTTGTATTCAGAACTTTGACTCTTGAAACTTTTGCAGACAGGATGAAGTTGGTCAAGCATATGAAATGTGTTGCATAGTAAGACATACATTGTCTAACACACAAGTTATATTGGAGTTAAAATATCTGTCAAAAAATTACAAAAAAGTGGAGAAAAAAATCTGAAGCACCTGAACATGAACATGACTGCTTGTTTACTGCCTCTTACCCCAGATTCCATTTAGGATTGGATATCTCCATGAGCCCAAAACACAGCCCTCTGAGCTAGGGCTCTGTTACACAACTTAACTCATATTAGTCTCTTTTTCTGGAGCAGGGAGAAATGGAGTTCATTATCAGTACTCTCAACTGCCATTCAATGTGCAATTATAAGTTTCTATGCACGTTCTTGCCTGAGTATGATCTACACCAGGCAGTGACTCAATTCTGATGCCTTCCCTTATCTATAGGATATTGGTTCTGCCTGTGTGCTCCCTGACTTTAACGTTCAATAATGTCATCTATAAAATGAGACTGTGAATATATGTATGTTACAGATTGCTGTTAGGATTAAATGAGATAATGTCTTTTTAAATTTTCCACATAATCTCTGTGATCTAATGCAGTGAAGCTAGTAGTTGAGTGTTTCATTGCAAAAACTGAATAAGAGGCACCTGGGTGGTTCAGTTGGTTAAATATCCTGCTTCAGCTTAGTTCATGATCTCAGGGTCCTGGGATCGAGCCCCACAGTGGGCTCTCTGCTCAGCGGCTTCTTCTTCTCCCTATTTGATCTCATTCGCTCTCACTGTCTCTCAAATAAATATATAAATCATATTTAAAAATTGATTAAAATGTAATCATATCTTAAACATTGAATTTTTCACTTAAAAACATATTAATATACTTGTACTCACCAGACTTTTGGTGTAAATACAAGGCCATTTGTTGTGGTGGTCTTTTGCACACAGCTTTGCATCGTAGTGTCACTCTTTGGAGTTCTCTTAATTTTTTGCATCAGGCATACTTCTAACCCAGTCTATAGTATCCAGCTTTGATTCACTTAAACAACAGACTTCCATTATTTTTTAAATGGAAGAGTTAAGATGATGTTCTTACCTTTTTTCTTTATGATCACAGAAAAGTAACAAATAGAAACCAAAACACTGGGGATCCCTGGGTGGCTCAGCTGTTTGGCACCTGCCTTTGGCCCAGGGCGCGATCCTGGAGTCCGGGATCAAGTCCTGCGTCGGGCTCCCGGCATGGAGCCTGCTTCTCCCTCCTCCTGTGTCTCTGCCTCTCTCTCTCTCTCTCTCTCTCTCTATCATAAATAAATAAATAAATAAATAAATAAATAAATAAATAAATAACCAAAACACAAACTCCTTCTTTGACAAAATTGGAAAACGTGTTAAATCCCAAACCATATATATTAAGCAGAATGAAGGTAAAGATGGATGCAGAAAGATACCAAGAGAAAATTCCCAGGGTTACAGATCACCAACAAAACCAACAGAACACAGTTCTCTAAGGTGGAATATCATGGGGAGCCAAATCTACTATTCCTAGTTTGGAACAAATGCAACTGATGACCAGGGTAATGCTTCTCAGATTGGCATAAAAGAAACAAAATATTGGAGAACCCCTGGAATCAAACTGAAAAACCATGTTTATAGGAAGCAGTGTACTGGTAAAGTAGGATTGAAAAAAGATTATGAATTCTGAGTTGTATTCTCAGATGGCAGGAGAAGAAGTAAAGACTAAATAAAGGCTATGATTCAAACACACACACAATTTTGTAAGATGAGAATTTTTGCTGGCTTGAGGTTCAAGCCTGGATCCAATCCAGTATACGCTACTGCAAAAAATTGTGTCAGGAGGTACTCATTTGATTCAAAGATGGGCAGAATTTTAAAAAGGATTGGGAAAGGAGGTGAGGTATAGTCGGCTTGTGTTCTGTACCAGGGGGGAAATCTTTTCAGGAAGGCTTCACTAGAAGTTGAATGAGACAAAAACCTTACTTTTTCACTGTTACCTCTTGTACTTTTTAAAATCAAAAGAAATTTTGTGCAGTATAAAAAAGAATAAGGGCTTTGAAAAAATAATAAATTCATTTAGACATTTGCAAAAAAAATCTGAATATAAATCCTTTCAGCTTTTTTTTTTTTACTCTTTTTATCCAGTCTTCCATTGGTTTTGACCACATGTAATTTGATAGCAATTTCTTCTGATGGCTTTCCTTTATCAGGCCTTTCACAGAGGCATCCATTTTACAGAAACAACTTCTTCTTTTGCATTAATATTTCATTAGTTGTGTTATATTTATTTATATCATTACAATGATGTAACTGCCATAGCAAGCTGAGAAACAAATACAGTTGACTCAGCAAACATAAAGTTAGCTGGTGTGAACAGAAGCATATGTGTTCTAAAAAGTGGCCTGCAAAGCACACGGGTTCAGTGTACTATATAGGCAGCCCATGTTTTTGAGAAAAATCAGAAAGTAGTGCTTGCTGATGGATTTGTTCAGTGGATGTTAGAGGAAACTACGTTAAGTATGAACATGTGTCCTTATTGTGTTCTTGTTGCTTTTGAAAATTGTTCTCCAGAATATATAGTTTTAGATACATGATTATAAGTCTTAATTTTACTCAAAAAAATATTAATTGAACTCCTACTATATACCTCAAGCATAGAAACAAGTGAAAGTAGGTATTTCATCTACTTGCTGAAGTCAAACAATATTAATAAGATGCTACTGCTGGTTTTATTGATGATATGCTAAATAAACTAGGTGCAGAAGATACTAACAAAAGAACTTAGTTGCATTGACTTGCTTCATGCATATCTTTGGAGTTCTTCAGACATTGAAGTTGTTTTAACTTGTTATATTGATTTTACTTTAGGGTATGTTTGATAAGGAAAAGCTTTTTTTTTTTAATGGTTGTTAAACTTTTTGTTTTTGTTATTTTATCTTGAAGCTGCCAGAAAAAGTTATAATGGACTACTACGAGAAGTATAAGCCTAGAATGAACGAGCTGGAAGCTTTTAATATGGTAAATCTCAGAATTAAACATATTAAATTGGGTATGTTGCTAGGGTTCTGTTAAATTTTATTGTGGGACCAACCAATCTATGTTGTTTTTCTCTTACTGCAGAAAAATCCTTTTGGATCATTTCCTATTTCAAAACTATATTAGGTGTCAGTAATGTAATAAAGAGAACACATGGTAGATTTCTCTTAAAGTGTATCATAAACGTACAGAAAGAAATTTCAGAGTTCTTTGAACACATATTGGTCTCAATGCAGTTATTTCACAAGCATTCCTTTTAATGAATTTCACTCTTAGTACCTTTGAAAGCTCTCTATCACATATGTGTGACTGCCTTTGGATTCTAACTCAAAGTCATTCAAAGGACATTCTCTTCCTATTATCATTAAAGAAAAACTTTTGATCTCTGCAGTATTCATTTTCTGAAGATGTACAGTTGGTACTGGAGATTTGGCCTTATAAAAATTTCTGTAGATACATTTTCTTAAACATATGTGTTAACCTAGTCTTTTTTTTTTTTTTTTTTTTTAAGTTCTGTCATTCCCTTTTATTCTTTCTTTTAGTTGAAAGTTGTTCTGGCTCCTTGTATAGAGACATTGATTCTTCTAGATCGACTTTGCTACCTGAAGGAGCAGGTAAATTATGTTATTTAAAATATATATAACAAGTATCTTCATTATCCAGTAAATGGATCTGCTTATATCTAGGATAAGTTTCTTATTACATGTACCAAGTTTAAATACTCATTCTGTCTTCTTTTAAATGTAAACATATGTACAACAGATGTTTTCAGCAAAGCTGCTATAATAAAAGCTTATATTCTTTTAATTGTATGGTAATTACTATACAGTAGGCAGTAAACACAGCCGTCGTATATGATATATTGTATAGCTAAAATTAATAAAGGCCAGACATTAAAGTATATGTGTGTTTCATTTTATAAGAATTTACCTTTTATGTCACTGTTGGATTTTAGACATATGCACTCTGCAGTATAAAAATTACTTACTGATCAGTGAAAATTGCTTTTGTTTTTTTTTTCATAGTCTTGTTTTATCTATGTTGATTGCCCCCCAAAATTGTTTTCTTGGTTATCTTTAGGGAAAATGTTTTTTTGCAGATTTTACTCTGAGCTATGGTCAAGAGTTATGTGAAGTGTTTAAATTAAACCCATATATGGGTTAGGCCTTGTGTTTCTACCATGATGCCTTTATTTTAACAATTTTGTTTTATCATAGGGGGTAATTTTACTTCTCTTTTCAACAGACTATTTGGAACAAGTGGATTTTAATAAAAGTTTGCTTTTGTTCTAATTTGTATTTTTAAGGAAAACGGGAGTTTTTAAATATTTGAATACTTGTGTACTTTCTTAAGCTATCAGTCATCTCAGAATCACTGGAAATCTTAGGTTTCCAAGTTTATAGGTGACAGAATCAGGCATGTTTTACTAGGTACTCGCTATTTCCCTTTTCAAAACAATTTCCATTGACCTAAATAAAATAAGTAAATGATATAAATAAATAAATTGACCTACATTCCTGAGTTAGTATATATATAGGACACTATAATCTGACCCTTGTTTCCTGTTCAGTATTTAAGACCCTTGATATTTACTTAATAGATTGGTAATGAAGTGACAGAAATCTTACAAATATTAATTTGTTAATACTTTAGTTTGTTAATACTTTAAATATCGTTTAAATAGTATCATTTTAAATAATATTTTTATAAGAGTAACATTTAGAGAATTTTAAATGAAGAATATAAAAAATTTTAAATAACAATAATTCCATCTTTCAGCATTATTTTAAATGTTTGGTATATTTTCTAGTCTCTAATATATGTATGCTGCACATATATGTATGAGTACATTATGTCTACTTTAATTAAAATTGGAATCAAGTGAGAAGTACAGTTTTGCATCTAATTTTATTTTATTCAGAATTTTCTCATCTCATTAGATATATTACAAAAGCTGAATAATCTTTCATCATGTAGTAATTTAAGTAATACCCAGTTGTTTTTGACCATTTTTCACAGTTACAACAAAGAGTAACCTTATAGTTCATTATGTATGTGTGTCTTCATTTCTGAACCGTAATTTCCTGTAGGTGAAATTTTAAGTGTTCATTTCATTCAACAAAGAATAATTTTCTTTTATGTTTATTTTTTGTGTTGTTATTTTACAATATATAGTCTGACTCATCTCATTCTTCTCTTCAACAAATTGCTATATATTTAAATCACTTATCAATTTGCAGGAAGATACTGCATGGGCTGCACTTGTGAAGTTGTTTGATCCTGTGAAATCTCCCAGATGTTATGCTATTATTGCCCTGAAGAAGCAGCAATGATTTCAGTTGAAGCAAGGTATTAGATGTATCTGTTTGTGGAACCTATTGCTAATTTTGCTCATCTAAACATTTGTATTTGTTATGTAAATATTTGAAAAACGTTGCTCTATATTTTAAATAAACAATAAAATTATAGCTAACAACAGAATACCACAATGCATTTTTCCATTGTTGAAGCATACATTAATAAAATCAGAACTCATGAAAATATTTTAAAAGGATTGACCTACATTCCTGAGTTAGTATATCAATAGGACACTGTAATCTGACCCTTGTTTCCTGTTCAGTATTTGAGACCCTTGATATTTGCTACATACCACTTTTTGACATTTACTGACTTAAAAACTTTTATTGACAGAGGAATGGTATAGGTGTATATATAGTAAAATTAGTTGGTATAGAAGATCATTTGCATTTTCTTCCAGATTTTGAAAGGATTTTCCCATGTTTTCCAGAGGGGAAATCCACATTTAAAGGAAAGAAACACCCAGGAACCAGGCAGACATAAAAAGTGCTTAAAATGTGTTTTAATGTAAGTTACATGAGGAAATAGTCTGTGCCCTTAAAGAAATACACACCTTGTGAGATATGGACTTTAAGGATAGAAGAATAATTTTTTGCTTTGGGTTGTGATACTAAGTTTGCAGCCAGTAAACGATCGGGTATTTTGTATAGCTAGTGTAATGTTGGGGAAATTAGCATTTTTTAAGCTTTTTATTTGGAAAATTTCAAATGTGTTCAGAAGTGAAGAGTCTAATGAATCCCCATGTACTCACTACAGACTTCAGTAATTGTCAACATTTTACCAATCTTCTTTAATCTGTACACTTACGAGCATGCACACACTCACATTTGCTACCCCACCCCTCATTCCTAGTTATGTAAAATTTTGAACTTCTTCCCTGAGGTCTAAATACTTATATAACACTATTTTCTCCTTATAATAAAGAAAAAAAATTAATATGTGTAGATCTCTGTTTAGTATAGAGAAGTGAATTCCAACTCTTTCAGTACCAAAGAAATTATAGTTTTTATTAGAAATTTGTGTGATTCAAGCTAATCCACATGATATAACCTGTGAGGTTACACCAAGATGATAATATCTCAACAAAAGCAAAGAAATATAACATTGTGGTAGGACTATTGCTTTATCAGTATAAATCCCAATTGCAATGTTTGTAGACTCTCATCTCATAAAAACTGCTCTTTTTTTTTTTTTTTTTAAAGATTTTATTTATTTATTCATGAGAGACAGAGAGAGAGGCAGAGGGAGAAACAGGCTCCATGCAGGGGAGCCCGATGTGGGACTCGATCCCAAGACTCCAGAATCACGCCCTGAGCCAAAGACAGACACTCAACTGCTGAGCCACCCAGGCGTCCCATAAAAACTGCTCTTGGAGAGCTCATTTACAGTTGAGCTAAAGAATGTGGGATATTGGCAGGAGCATAAGTTATGACAGTTACATTCTAACTAGGCCAAATTCTTAATATCTCAGCGCCTCATTGGTAAAGTGGGGTTTCATTTAATTTTCATTTTAGAAACATTTATTGAATGATTATCAAATGTGTCAGAGGTTATGCTAGCCACTGGCAGCATGGAGACAGAGGATATGTTCCTCCTTTTAAAGAGCACATGGTCTAGTGAAGAAGACAACAAAATTACTAATTATAGTTATCAGTACTATAATTATTGTATAGGGCTAAGAAGGCCAGGACATAGGATCCTTTATGATATCTTCAGATAGATAGACTTCAAGGGAAGAAGTAATATTAGTAGCATAGTTGAGATTCATGTGAGTTAAATTGTTGTGTGTCCTTGTGTAATCACTTTAGTATTCAGTATGCCTCGATTTCTCATCTGTAAAAATAACATAAGAATAGAATTAACTTATAAGGTTATTACGCGGATTAAAGGAATAAATATCTTATTGAACTCTCCCAAAATATCTCCTGGCAATCAGTTAATAAAGCAAAACGAAGTTTATTAGAACTCTCTATAGTAATAGAGGATTCCGCCTTGACAGTCTCTGAAGGTAAAGTCAGGAGAGGATTTATAGGATTGTGAAGTCTAGGCTCAAGTGGTTTAAAAAAGTGGCTCTTTTCAGGTGGGCACCAGATTGCAGTTTGGAAAAGTTTATGACAATATTTTTGTGATTAGTATCTATTGCAAGGGAAGGGTCTTGGTGCTAGTCTTCATAAGTAAACTGTTGCTTGATAAGTGAGTTCTTTGCCATGATGACCAGATTGTCTGAGATAAATTAATATATGAGTATTAATTGTACCTGAAACAATGAAATTATTTATTGGTCTCAGTTCTTAGATCCCATACTCCTGTCATATTAATGCAGATGGTTGAAGTTCTCAATGTAAAGCAATTAATACCTGGCAAATAATATATATATATAAAGCAAATAGTATAGCATGGTAGCCATACATTCAGATATATCAGCAATTCCATTAAATATAACTTAAATGCTTTAATTCTAAAACAAAGATAGACTTATTTTTTCAAGGAAAGTTAGAGTCCAATAACATGTTAGAAGAAATACATCTGAAACAAGCATATAAAAAGTTCAAAATTAATAGAAAAAAGGCATATTTGCAAATACATCAAGAGGAAAGTGTAATACAAAGGAGCTCCTAGTTAATGTCAGGCAAAAAATGTTCTTGATAAAGAGAAGCCCTTCATAATGAAAACCTTTCAATTTACCAGGAAAATACAATAATTAAGTTTGTATTTAGTTAATAACATAATCTCAATATATAAAACAAAAACAACTATAAAAGAAATAAATCTACAGTCATGCTGGGAATATTTTCATGCTCTCCCCATCTATCTTATGGAAAAAGCAAAGTCTTAAAGATACAAGATTTGAACAATAACAGAAGTAAAATTGACCTAATGGACAAATACAATAAACTGTTCCCAACCACTACATAATTTTTTCGAGTAACTGTGGAATTTTTACAAAAAATAACCATGTCCTGGGCTTTGAAGTAAATTTTAATAAATTTTCAAAAAATTGAAATTATAGTTTCTGATCACAATGAATTTAAGCTAAAAAAAATGTTTAAATCTAAGTAGAAAATTTCCATATATTTTAAACTGATAGATTATACATCTAAACAACTTTTGAGTCAAAGAAGAAATCACAGTGGAAATCAAAGTATTTTGAATAATAATGAAAATAATTGAATTATAATGATAACACTGCACATCAAAACTTGTGGGATAAGCTAACCCATGATATAAGAAAACATGAGCTTTGAACACATTAGAAAAGGGAGAGACTAAAAATCAAAAGATTAATAGTGAAAAAAATACACAGAAAGATGATTAACACCTCCAAAAATTGGTTCTTAGATAACTAATAAAATTCATATAATTCTGGCAAGACTAATCATTAAAAAACTAAAACATTCAAATAATCAGTATCAGGAATATCAAAGAGAACATGCCAATCAATTTACCAGTACATTTATGACTATAAATTTACAAAATGGAAAAATGTTTCAAGGAAACAATATGCCAAAACAGCCTCAAGAATGAAAATATGAATATTTTTACAACTATTAAACTAAATCTGCAATTAATCTTTTATTTCCTACATCTCAGTAAAAGTACTTTGTAGATGTGGCACAGAATTCAATCAACCACTGTGTGCCTGCAATCGTATAAGACTATTCTAGACACTATATGTTGGGGAGAAACATTCATAGAAGTAGACTCTGACAGTTCCTAATCTTTAGGAGTATATAATCTATTCACTGAAACACATATGAGAGGCATATGAAAGAGTTAAGATTTAAAAAAAAAAATTTTTTTAAAGATTTGTTTGAGAGAAAGAGAACAAGAGGGGTGAAGGGTGGGCAGAAGGGGAGAGGGAGAAGGAGAAGCAGGCTCCCCGCTGAGCAGGGAGCCTCATGTGGGGCTTGATCCCAGGACCCTGGGATCATGACCTGGGCCAAAGGCAGACACTTTACTGACTGAGCTACCCAGGTGTCCCAAGTTAAGATATAGATAATGACACTTGGGAAGAAAAAAAAGTGTCTACGTAAACACACAGTTCTTTGCTATGAACGAACTTTGTCCTAGACTATTCACTTCTTTTTCCATTCTCCTCTTTAATTATAGGTTACTTTAGGTTGTTTTTAAATGTGGTCAGTAGAATGGCTTATTCTCAGGAAGGAAGACTGTTTAAGAAATAATCTGCTATGTGAAATATGTGCTCTGGTAACCTGTGACCAAAGGAACTGAAGTCTCCAAACCTCCCCAGATGGTTTGTACTTGGCCAGTGATGCTACTGGCTGCATGTATGGGGATTTATTAGTTGATGTATTTATCTCAATGGATTGCCTCATTAAGTTTGCAGATGTTCTGTCAATGGAAGACCTTTAAAAAAAATTATACTGTTTTTATTAGAGTTTTCCAATGCACAATCCAGAATAAGAGAGTTAACACATTTCAGCACAGAACAAAGTAGCATGTATTTAAATCTCGTGGGAGGAAAAGCCTTTAACTTGTACTCAGACAGTTATGATTGAACATGTTGAATTTAAGGGAAAAAAAGGGAAAGTATACAAATTCCAACCTAAAATCACCATTTGGTCAACAGGGGAATCGGTGTGCATCAGCTAATCATGTTGAACTAAGTGTACATATATTCTGAGTTAGCTCCCCTCTCAGGAAAGAATCCAGCCTTCTAATACTGCTACAGCTCTGTAAGAAAAAGGCTCAATGATGGTTTTCCATCAAGCAAAGTATACCCAAATAATGTGTTTCAAGGGAAAGATAAAACAATTCCAGATACCATTTGATTATAACAACAGACATTTCTGGTGTTCTGGTGACTTCAGAATATTTCTAATTTTAATAGACAGTATAGCTGCAGGTAAACCTCTATGAATAAAGGCCTAAGGAAGAGACTTTAAACCATAAAGAAAAAATTAAGTGCTCCGTTTCTATTTAAGCTAACTTAAAAGGACAGAACTAAAAATAAAATTGAAGGCAAAGGAGGTTTATTTTTAACATATAGAATTCTGAATATCTTACTGTGTATACAACAGTGCCCAGAGTCCAAAACTATATTCACGTTACCAGTTTATACTAGGTTCGAGAAGCCATCCCTAAAGGGCAGGTTATACTCTACTTAAAGAATGATATTTAGAAGTTTTGAGGGTCAACATTTAGAGTATAAATACTGAAAGCTATTGCAAGATAAATTATTTTCTTGGTTAACTTTTCTCTCATTAAGAGCAAATACTGTTGTTTATCTTGAAAATAAATGAATTTGGAATTCTTTAAAAATATGCTTCATATTTTAGGTCTTTTAGCACAGTTTTAATACCAGCTTTTGTTAATGAGATTACTGGTAATATGTTTTCATTCTAATAAATTGGTTACAGATGCTTGGAGAAGAAAGGATTTCATTAAAATTATTGCCATTAATAGCATAGTTCCTACCTTTAAGATTAATGAAACCATAGTAAATTCAACCAAGATCTTCTTACCATTCTTTTATTATGAAAATTGAAACTAAATCTCATGGAGCTTTGTTTAGTTAAGTAAATTAAGTAATGTTACTAAGACCTCTGAAGGTCTTAGATCATAGTAGCCTGGTGGAGATACATCATGTACCCATCATGTCCTAATTTTTGGATTCCAGCCTCTCTACAAGATGCAAATATGTAAGAAGGATAGGATAGCTGTTTGTTGGCCAGATCAGAATTCCATCTTTGAAAGATAAGAAACAGAAGACCAAATATCTGTTACTTTCCAAAGAGCAGAGTATGCATCTTTTTCATCAAGTAAGATATTAGAAAATCCAACAGAACTTCAGTGAACATCTGTGAACTGACTGCTGGGTGCTTTCACATTTCAATCGAAATTCAATTACAACAAAATAATTTAGTAACACGCATTAGGGATATATATCCTTAATAATCATAACAGTAATATACACCCAAGGAGCAAGCAGTAATATTTGAGCATGTTTCGCTTGTTCCTCATTGACTCTAGGAATTTAATTATTATCCCGAAAGTATAGTGATTTGAATGCCCTGTATCTACTTAAAGACTACCCTTTTGTTCTTTCCTTTGGTCTTCCTCTGTGTTCAAATTCAGTGGGCCAAAGAATTAAGGTCTAGGACTATATTTAAAACTATACAAATAAAGGAAAAAGAAACCAAAAAACCCATGTAGATGTGTTTTCCATAGAAATGTATTCTCATAGGAAATACATTTTAAGAGGTATTTCAGCTTACTGTTTTCAGGTTTAAAAAAAAATGATTGACTAATAAGAATCCCATTGACATTCCAAATAATGTATTCATTTTAACTACTTTAGGTAGTATATTTCATACTTAGTTTTTATTGTCTCATAAGTATATGATAAGGTATAATCAGAACTTTGTAATTTAAAATCGAAAGTTTCATCCTGAGGCCACATTTGGAAGAATTGAACGCTAATAATAGTGGTTAATTATATTGGGAAGACCAATGAAAACCAAGAAGTTTCCTGCCTTAAGACATTAACTTTAGTTTTAATTTTAAAACAAATCTTAATTACTAAAAATAAACCTAAAAACAACTGCTAATTATTAAATATCAAATACTTTGGCATTTTACATGTCATATATAAAAGGGTCATGAAAATAATCAAGGAATTTTATAAAGAGATCCGTTTATAAATTTGAAAATTCCAAAAAAGATTTTGAAGGTAGCCATCCAAGCAGATGTCCACACATCATAATGTTAAGGCAATAACATTCCCCAAAGCTGGTGAGCACAGAGCAATGCATAAGACTTCAACATAAGAGTTACAGGGTGTATTTTTTAGTTACCAATACTGATCTTTCTGGACACTAAAGTGATAAATAAAAATTGGACTCTACTCCAATGACATACTTCCTTGTCCAAAGATTAGTTTCCAGTTATGAATAATATATGGGAAGCAAAGATTAGGCTTATTTTTCTACATCACATTTTTCTCAAGTAAGCTGAGCATCACTTATTTTTCTCAGCTAAACTGAGCTTATTACTCAAAAATGCAGTCTATGAACCAACAGCATCAGCCTCACCTGGGAGCTTGTTAAAATGCAGGGCCTCAGTCCCTACCCCAAATATACTCAATTAAAATGGGTATTTTAAGGGGATTCCCCAAGTGTTTAACATTTGAGAAGTCAGTCTTAAAATGGTTCCTCTGAGATAGTTTTATGCCCAAGAACACAGAATACCCTGCCAGGCTCTGTAGTGTCTACTGCATTCCATTCCAGGGTTGAGGAGTATGCAAATCCTAAGGGTACTCACAGCCTTACCCTAAATGGACCTACATATTGGCTCATGCTCAAGAGGTCTGTATCTAAGAAGGTTAGATCCCCCTTTCCTTCAGTCACTGCCAAAGAATAAATACAAAGGAAACCAGAATTTCACAAACCCCTTCTACCTTCAGCCTACATTCTTTAAACAGGCATTACTCCAAGAGGACTTGTTAATAGAAGTTTTGGGTTTGAATTGTGGGCTTTTTGTAACATTTCTCACAACTGACTATGGCAGTGTCTTTTAATTACAATGTAAAAGATTTAATGTGGAAGTAAATGTTAAGAATGTGAAAATATTCTGTATTATCTATATCTTTCAAGACTCTTAACTTATAAAAAATATATATAGCAATTATGAACAACTTTTTAAAAGGCCTTCATATCTTTCAATGGACTTTCCACCCCATAAACTGTGCTTTGCCTGTTTATCTCTGATTATGGTATCTTTTCACCCACCAGATCTTTTCATATTAATAAAGATAGCAAACACTTGGCATGAGAATTTGCATAGAATTTATTAAGAAAGTCAAGATACGGGGATCCCAGGGTGGCGCAGCGGTTTAGCGCCTGCCTTTGGCCCAGGGCGCGATCCTGGAGACCCGGGATCGAATCCCACGTCGGGCTCCCGGTGGTGCATGGAGCCTGCTTCTCCCTCTGCCTGTGTCTCTGCCTCTCTTTCTCTCTCTCTCTCTCTCTCTCTCTCTCTCTCTCTCTGTGACTATCATAAATAAATAAAAATTAAAAGAAAAAAAAAAGAAAGTCAAGATAAAGTGAATCTATTGAGGCAAACAAGTCAGGTTCTTGGGCTAAAGTTCAAGTTGGTTTAACACATAGACTGTCATTTTTACAAATCCATGAAAAATGAGCAAGAAATTTGCCTCTTGACAAATTTGGTCATGCCACTTAAAGGGCTTACTTTTTCTCTTTTTGTTAAAAAGAAGTGAAGAAAATATATTTAAGTTACTCATATTCCCACTATCAAGTAGTTCTTTTCAGTTGGTCCAAACGCATGCATTGTTTGTATTTGCCTTAACAGTCAACATACCCTTTTGTATTTTGCCTCTTTTACCTAGTACTATATAAGAAACATTGTCCCATGATTCTATACTGCCTTCATAATGATCTTTTCTAATGACTTCATGAAAGTCCATCCTAATGAGATATATCCTGTTTACCCATTATTTTATTGTTAGAACTTTAGGTAGTTTCTAACCTCTTGAATAGTCTCCAGCCTAGATATCTGTACATAAAATACAAGGAAACATAGGCAAGCAATCTACTAATGACTTGACAAAAATCAGTTACCATAGCAAGTCTTCTACGTAAACGTGCCAGTAAACTTAATTCAAACACACCCTCCAAAAATGCACGAGTGGCCAGTCACGAAATAAAAAAATAAATACAAAGAACTTTTTTGAGTGTTCCATCTGAGTTTAAAAAATAACCTATAATTTAATCTTTGTTGCAAACTTTCTCTGGACCAAAGAAACCACCTACAATCTAGTAAATGCTAACAGCATATAGTTTAACTGAAACTTTGAACAGACCCAGCATGCCAGTTTAAACAGATGTCATAATCAAAAAAATATTTACCCCACTTACATGTATTAGTTAATAGATGTCAAAATAGCTAGTTTGACAGGAAGAGAAGAATGGGACCACTTCAGTTATAGATTTCATTGAATCTCCCCAGAAGTCCCATTTTTATTGGCCTTATATTCAGTCCAGAGGTGTTGCATAAGCCCCTTCCTGGCAAGCAGGAATACATCATCAATTTCTTTGACAGTTTTGAAAGTCTACTATTCAAATTGCTCTTTCACCATCCCAGTCTCCATGGAAGGTTCCAATATGTTAACATAATTCCAGATTCAGTATCCTCAAATGTGCTGGCATCTGAGCAGCCCTCTCTGAAGGAGTCTTCTTGAGTGGCCAGATCTGTTTAAAAAATTTTAGAGGGGACTTCAACTTTATATTTCTCTTAAATACATACATACCATTCATACAGAGTGTCCTTGGCAACTACTCAATTTTTAAAAGGTTTTTTAAACTCCAAATGACATGAAGGTTATAATAATAATGCCAAGTAAATATTTATTGAGTGCCTATGCCGTGTTAGGTGCTGTTCTAAGCACTTTATTAACTTATTCAATCCTCACAATATCCTGAAAGAAAGGGACTATACTTTCTTCTGCTTTACTACAGAGAAAATTCAGATACAGAGAGGTCAAGCAACTGGCTCCAAGTAGGAGGCAGGAAGAAAGCTATGGAACAGTAAAGTCAAGATTCAATTTAGGCATCTGACTTGAGAGTCTAACCACCTAACCACTACAGTAACTGTCTTACCACTGAATTATTTGGGTGTTCTGTGTTGGTCTTCTTCCATTTTTTCAGTTTCCTTTTGAGAAAAGTAAGATATTGCTGGATGCATAACTCTGTAGACCTCAAGCAATTGATGATTTCTTGGTTGCCCTGCCTCTAAATGGGTAGGTATCATAGTCTGCCAGTCAGATGAAATTTTTTTTTCAAATAGCTAGAATAATATCTGGGGTTTTTTTCCTAGAAAATCTGAAAAATGTTTCAGTACTAAGTGAAGGAAAATATATGTGCAACTAAAATCATATGTAAAGTAATTTTGAGTTTTCTGTTTGACATAATAATAGATAATTCCTTTATTTGTTTATACTGGAAAATTAAAGCTGAGACTTCAAGTCACATTTCCCAAAATTGCCTAGATAAAACGTGGAGATGCTAAAATATAAAATAAATGAGTTATGGATGATATTCATTCAGGTGGCACATCTGGAACAAGAGACAAGGTCAGTCTCAACATCATTCTTCTAACATGTAACTAACTCCTGCTTCTTTAGCAGTGACCATCTTCAGCTCACTTTAATGATCCTATTTTTTTAAAGATTTATTTTTATTTATTTATGATAGACATAGCGCGCGCGAGAGAGAGGCAGAGACACAGGCAGAGGGAGAAGCGTGCCAGGAGCCCGACGCAGGACTCCATCCCGGGACTCCAGGATCGCGCCCTGGGCCAAAGGCAGGCGCGAAACCGCTGAGCCACCCAGGGATCCCCTAATGATCCTATATTATATTTAAAAAATCAAAAAAGCAAAGGGGCACTTAAGGTAATACACTCAGTTCAGCAACTGACTGTTGGTTTTGGCTCAGGTCATGATCTTAGGATTGTGAGATCAAGCCCCATGTCAGCTTCTGTAGATAGCATGGAGTCTGCTTGAGATTTTTGCTCTCCCTCCCCCTTAATGTTTCCCCCTGCTCTTGCATATGCATACACATTCTCTCTCTCTCTCTTTCTGAAATTAAATAAATCTTTTAAAAAATAAAGCAAAACCAGTCATTGAATTTCCCTAGCTTTTTGACAATCTCTGATCCAAAACTGGACCCCATGGTTTTAAACTCTCCATAACCATACAATACCCCTTAAATCCTATACGAAGCTCCTAAAACTTTCCTTTACTAAGACAACCTATAGTTCCTCTGGAGTGCATTCTCTCAGCTGTAGTATTAAGTGAAGTAAATCTAACTTGGACTAGAGGGGTTTTTTTCCTAGTGCTCTTTGGTCGAGGGACCAGTTGTTTAGATCATTTGACTAGCTGAAAGGTGGTGCTAAGGTACATTGAAGAGCAATATATGGAAGAAAGCTGACCATTCCATTTTGAATATATTGAGTGTAGGGTACTTTTAAGAAATTCAAGCAATGTTAAAGAGCACTGTGCGTTAAGGGTCTTTATAGAACAAAGGGAATACAAGTTTAGAAGTTATTAACATATCAATGGAAATCGAACCTATGACGTGGATGAGATACTCAGTGCAAAGAGCATAGGGAGAGAAGAATGGGGAAACTAGGACTGAATCTTTAAGGACTCAAGTATGAAGATTCTGTAGAGGAGAAAGCACATTCAGAGATAAATCAGAAAGACCAATTATGTATCATCATATGAACCACAGAAGAAGATATTTCAGGGCCTATAGAGTGACCAATGGTTGAAAACATTTGAGAGATCAAGTTAAGAAGAGAATGGAAAATTTTCCTTTGGAGTTCACTGATATTTTTTGTGAGAGATTTTTCAGAATTTTGATGGAAGGAGAAGCCAGATTAAGTGGATGAAGAGTAAGTATGAGGTAAGCAAAGTGAAAAAAGAGGTAGGTCTTCTAGAAGAAGGGGCAGTGTGGTAATGCTATATATAGTGTTAAAAGAATAGATTCTAGAGAGAGACTGATAGAGTTCAAATTCTAGTTGTGTCCCTCCTAGTTGTGTCACCTTGGTTAGGTTACTTAAATGATTTATGCCTCATTTTTTTCATCTGTCAACTGGGAGAAAATAATAACAGATCACTTGGGTTGTGAGAAGGGAGATCTTTGTAAATAGGAACTTCTCAATAAGAATTAGCAATAATTATTTCAAAAACACGAGACAGCATGCCACCATAGGGGCCTGAAAGTAGATTGATGTGAACAGTGAGTATGAAGAAGAGACCACAAAGAGGCTTGACAGGATTCTAGATCTAGAAGACCATGAATGCCCTGCCTAAAGAGCTACATTTCCTCTCAAGGCAGAAGGATCCATTGAGGAGTTGAAGAAGAGAGTATGCGTTTATGTTCCTATTTTAGAAAAATCACTGTGACTATAAGGGTAGAGGATGGACTATAAGGCTAGGGAGTAGAACCAAGCTGAAGGCTAGGACAGCAGTTAAGAGCCTGTTTCAGAAACCTAAATGCAAAGTGATAAACTGGCTTATGGCAGAGGAAATAGAAATGGAAAGAAAAAAATAATTAATTCAAGGGCTCAAATGACCATGACTTGGGTTACTTATTGTATACTACGGGTAAGGGAGAAAATGAAGTTTAGGATACTCACCCTTTATATCCCCCCAGGTTTCTAGTTTGGGAGGCTAGCTGTGTAGTAGGCCATTTCCTGAGGAAGAAAGTCTAGGGTTGCTTGAGAATTAGGAGGATTATTGTTCAATTTTGAATATGCTGTGTCTGTGCAACACCCAAATGATAAATATATCTAATATGCAACTTAAAACCCATAGGAAAGTTAGAGCTCAAGATCCATAAATGGTTGAGAAGTTATGGGTATTCAAGTGGTATATCTAGAGAGAGAAGAATACTTGAAAAAAATTATTCAGAAAATTTTTATAGGAAAATAACATCAATTGACAGTAAACAACATATTAAGCTTCAGGAAAGGTAGTGAAAAAGATGATGGCATAAGGTAGTTGGTTTTCTCTAAAGAAGGATTTCCAGAAGGCCTCAGTGGAAAAGGATAGCAGCAGTAGAATGAGTAAGAAGGAGGAGAATATAGCAGTATAGACTTAAAAGCATGATGGGGCTAACTGATTGGAGATGCATATGTTTTGTTCAGGCGACAGAGCAAAGGCATGTAGTTCCAGGTCTTTTGGCAATTCCCAGGTCGTAAGAGGCCTCTGGTGGTCACTTTCTGTGAATGATACTGTACACTTAGCTCAAGTCAAACCCCTTTCCTTACCTTCTAGCCTGGTGACCTCTCCTCATATTTCATGACCCACCTCAAATGTCACTTTCTCTGAAACTCTTCACTCTTCCCCAAGTGACCTTAGCAGGCTTGATTATTTCTTCTTCTAAGTTTCCACCGTATATTGGTATTCCTGTGTCATTGTAAGTAAAATATTCCCACTCTACAGTGGAATTCAAAGACATGGACATAATTTTCCTAAGGGGACCCAGGTTTTCTGACTCCCAAGATCAGTACTATTTCATTATATCACTGCTCCCCTTCTCCTCCAGGAACAGAGAGGAACCTCATGACTACAAACTTCTAGCCACTATAGGAATTTGTTTGTTCATTTGGTTAAGAAAGTGTGTAAAGGCCTGTGTTAGGTAAGGTTTGGAGTGAAGGGAGAGAGACTTTGCAAAGTAGAATTCAGTCCCCTTTTGTCAACATCTTACTTTTCCAACAGATCACCCACCTTGATTTTCTCCTGCCCTCCTTCCCACAGGCTTATTTAAAGAGATCCTTTCTTGTTCTAATGGTAGTTCTGTTATCTGTGCTCCAAAGTCCTGACTCACAGTTCTACTCAACAAGGGCAAATACCTAAAAAAATAAAATGTATGTTTGAGAAGGAAAAAAAGGACAACTACCACTACCCTCTGTGTCCTGTATCAATATCATCCCCTCCTTCCTTGCCTTTATATTATAAAGATTGAGGTTAAGATTGTGGTTGAGGGGAAGCCACGACTCTATGTCTCTACTTTGTGCCTTCATTTATTGCCAGCTCACAGCAACCAGATGCCTCTTTGCCATCCCAGCAACTGGCCAGTGCCTTAGCTGGCATCCATATCATTAGACCCAGAGGACTCTTTGTTGACATGCCATGGTATCTGCCATTGTTGAGGATTCCCGTCTTTACACTTACATTAACTATGGATGACATTCTTGACCACTTTTTGTTTTTTCTTTTTGCCCATATCTCCTGCCAAAGGATGAACCTGGGCAGCCATATTTTATACCTAAGATCACAGGTGATAGGAGTGGGAGTAGAGACACCTGGTCATAGTAGCCTAGATCCCTGATGTGACCTGACTCAAAAAGAAGCGTCAGACCTATCAGATTCTCTTTCTTAGGAATTAGAAATAGAAAACACTGGCATGGGAGCTAAAAGGTCATGATGTACAAAGAGATTCTGGAAGCAACATTTGACCTTGTGAAACCAAAATTGTGAGGGTCAGAAACTACAAATGAGCAGAGGAAGAGATCCTGAAACAGAAGAAAGAGAGAATACAGAAAGAAACAGGCCATAAGATTCAGGGAGGTGGAGAGGACACGTGACCCCCAAGAACCTCCTTCCCAGAAGCCAAAAGAGCCACTTCTCTAGAGTTTTCTCCTTCCACTGTTTGTTCCCTCCCAACCTTCTTTGCAGACTGTTCTCTATTTGTCATTTAAATATATTTGTTTTTCCTTTGAATGCTCTGTGTTGGGCTTTTTTCAATCCACACACTTTTCAAGAAACGTCATGGCCTCCACAACTGCCTGTGTCTCAAGAGGCCCACTCAGATTTAATTTTTAGGCTAACTCTCGCTCCTGAATCTCTCTCCTGAGCTTTTAGTCATGTTTACCCAACTGCCTGATGGACATTGCCATTCCCCATGGCTGTTCCCCTAGCATCTCAAGATCAACATGTCCAAAATTAAACTTTCCTGTCAAACCAGCTAAAATCACCCTAGACTCCTCCCTCCATCCAAATCATTTAAATATGAAGTCATTGTCATTCAACCACTTACATTTCTCCTCACCATCTCTCCTCTCCTCGCTCCTGCTACTCTCTCACTCGGTTCAGGGCCTCATAAGTACCCTCCTGGTTTCCTTGGCATCAGCCTCCTACCCCTGCCTGTAACTCTTCTATGGCCTTCCCATTTTCTTACAGGAAAATCCAAGCTCTTTAACATGGCATCCTAGTCTTCCATGATGCTTTTCCTGGTTACTTCATCAACACAATCTTTGGCTGCACTCCATCTACCACAGTTCCAAAGCATCTAGACTTTCTGTGATTCCCACAATATCTCAAGTGTTGCCTCCATCTGGACTTTGCCTTCACTGATCCCTCTTCCAGGAGAGCTAACATCCCTTTCTCTTCTAGTCAACACTTTTCCTACATCATCCTTCAATATTTATGATCCTGCCTCCACATATAATCACTATCTTTTTTTATTATGTCCCGACTTCACTGTGTACAGAGGAACATGACACTATTGCACTTACTTTTAAATGGTTTGTATTTCTCTGTCCATTCCTGGAGGGGTAGAAAACATACCATTTTTACTGTTTGTCCTATGCCTAGCAGTGAATACGTTCAGAACATGCTGTGGAGAAAAGGAAGGAAATGAACACACTGATCCTCCATGGGGAAAATACTGCCTTTCCTCTGAGAGAAAAGAATAATGCCAGGTAAGTGAAGCCATGAAATTTTATGGTCATGATTAAAATGCCTACCAAGAGCAACAACAAAATTCTTCTCCTACCCAAGAGCAAGAAAAGGCACCATCCTCTTTCTCAGAAAGTGTAATGTCACCTCAGTAATTAGAAGTGGAAACCTCTAAAAGGTAGGCAGTCTGTTTCCCAACTGAGCAAGATGAAACAATTTCCCGAACTAAACAGAGCCCTGGACTAAACAGAAGCCATTAAAAATATAAAGATTTTACATCTACAGTCCTATCTTTATGAGAATATCAGGGATATGAGGCTGGAATTCACTCCATTTAGGTCCTGATAAACAAAGTGAAAATGGAGCCCATCACAGAGAAAGGTCCCAGTATCCTGGCGGACACAGGCAGGAAAGACTGTCACAGCTGATAAGAGTGCTAAAGAGTCAATTAGTCCCTAATTACCTGAGCAGCCCCTGCTGCTGCCTGGCTTGAGGACAGTTTAAATAGGAATGTCTCTTAGGAACAACAATCTCTGTTTAGGATGTAATGAATGACTTATTCAATCCAGGATGGGAGAGGATCTCATTGCTCTAGACTGGGTCCCCGCGGCTGAAGTGCTAAAGAGATCCAGGCTGTGAGCCTGCATCTGAATATCAGATACGGCATCCTTACTGTTGGCCCATGGTGTCTAAGTGCGTGATCATGCACCACCCACCAGTCTAGGAGTGAAGGAGACTGGCTACAGCCTTGGAGACACATGATGGAGGAGACACAGAGCCTGTGGAGGGCGCCCTGAAGAAGGCACAGGAAATAGGGAGGGGCCCTTTCAAAAAGGGCTCCACTGGCCAAGGGCTCAGCACTTAACAGCTTCTGGGTAGAGAAGAAGGACCTCAGAGAAAATGCCTGTTAGACTGGTAAATGCAAGCTGAATATTCTTTTTTTAAAAAAATATTTTTAATTTTTTTCAACTTATTTATTTATGATAGAAAGAGAGAGAGAGAGGCAGAGACACAGGCAGAGGGAGAAGCAGGCTCCATGCACCGGGAGCCCGACGTGGGATTCGATCCCGGGTCTCCAGGATCGTGTCCTGGGCCAAAGGCAGGTGCCAAACCGCTGCGCCACCCAGGGATCCTAAGCTGAATATTCTAATCAAGAGTGGGAAGCTGTTTGGGCTTCTGCACTGTTGAGAATGATGGTCTTCCTTGACACATCCCAGGGGAGTTGGGGGTAGGCAATGCATCGTTCCTCCCTGGGCCTATCTTCTGCCCCAGGGCTCCAGGCAGAGTTTAATTGGATGCTTGCTCATGTTTCCTCTGTGTGAAATAGTCTCTTCCCATTCTAGTTACTGCTTTCTTGTTCTCCAGGTATCCTCATATGCATCAATTCCTGTGGGAAGCATTTGCTGATACTCGGCCCACACCTCCACCACCATCCAAGTGAAGGGTAAGAACATTATCTTTCTCCCATGTATGCTCATTAGGGCATATAGACTGTAAATTGCCATGCCTACTTCCTTATCTGCCTAGTGGAACCTAAATTCCCCAAAAGTGGGAACCATGTGACATACCTTTGAATCTCCAGATTCTGACCTGCAGCATTGTCTAATCTTACATGTTTAATAAAGGCTTTTGAACCTTTCTTAATAAGATGCAATAATATACAATATATTATAATTATATATAGTATAAGATGAAATAAGGCAGAGCTGGTAATATTGCAGTAGTCTAAACTGAAGCCATAAGACACTTTTAATGGGAGACAACCTAAGCAGTAGGTCTGTGAAATGGGAGTACAGAGGAAAAAACCAATTTCTGTGCCACAGACCCCTTTGGCCATCTGGAAATATCTTTGGGCCCCTTCTCAAACATTTTCTTTTTTTTTAAACGTTTTCTTTTAAATACAAACTGAAATACATAATACGACAAAGCAAACCAATCATATTGAGATCATTACTAAAAGAATTTTTTAAAGTTATTATTTAGTAGTATGTGTATGTTTCTTTATTAACTCAGAGAATAAAAAGATCAAGTAGCAGTTCTAAAAACTGATTTTTAAGTAACAATAAATGTCAACAAACAGTATTTGAAGATACTGGCCACAACTGTAATGTGACATGAAAATATCTGACCTTCTGTTGGCAAGAGTTGCAGGTACTGCCAATACTGCTGAGGTTTGTTGTCCACATTTCTAATGGAAGGAAACCCTAAATTAGAATTAGCAATTAGTGAAAATAAAGAAGTACATTTTCTCCAAGATCCAAGACATGGGTGCCCTGAATTCTATCTGTGGGTCCCCTGGGGTATAAACCCCCTGTCTGTGGAACACAGGAAAACAAAACACCTAAAATAACTACCAAGAATAGCAGTTCTTTCATCTTGGAGAAATGGTATCTTCTTAAATCAGTGCAGGTCTTTATCTACATTCTATAGTAAACAACTGTTTCAGAGGGACTTAGGTTTCTGAAGATAGCAGTATTCACTTTATTTATGTAAAATATAACAGTTTACAAGACTTACTAGAAAACCACAATAATAATAGCAGGGTAGTAATTTGTTTAAGGATAGTTATATAGATGAATGGCACAAACTAGTGAACTCAGAAATCGACCCACACTTGTTTGGTCAGTTGACTTTAGACTAAGGTGCCAAAGCAGTTCAGAGGGTTTAAATATTTTTTTCAACAAGTGTTGCAAACAACTGCCTCTCAGAATGAAAAACCAAAAAAGCTTAATTAACCCTTACCACATACAAGTGGTAAGCATACATGTTACTCAAAATGGATCTTTGTCCTGAATGTAAAAAACTACTAGAAGAAAACATAGAAAAAAATATTTGTGACCTTGGGTTAAGGAAAGGTTTCTAGGCACCAAAAACATGAACCATAAGTGAATATTTCACAAATTAGACTTCACCAGATTTAAAATGTATGCCCTTTATTTTTTTTTTAATTTTTATTTATTTATGATAGTCACACAGAGAGAGAGAGAGAGAGAGGCAGAGACACAGGCAGAGGGAGAAGCAGGCTCCCTGCAGGGAGCCCGACGTGGGATTCGATCCCGGATCTCCAGGATCGCGCCCTGGGCCAAAGGCAGGCACCAAACCGCTGCGCCACCCAGGGATCCCAATGTATGCCCTTTAAAAGACACTGTTAAGAAAATGAAAAGACAAAAAATAAAATAAAATAAAAAAAGAAAATGAAGAAATAAGCCACAGATTGGTTTAAAAAAAAATTTTTTTTTTTTGCAAAGCTCCTACAGGATAAAGAGTTTGTATTCAGAATACATAAACAATTAGACAAAAAACTCAGTTAAAAGAGAGGCAAAAGATGTGAACAAATATTTCACCAAGGAAGATACACAAGTAGCAATGAACACATATAAGGATATTTATCATTATTCATCAGGAAAATATGAATTAAAAGCACAAGGAGACAGGGAGATACCACTATACAACCTTTCAAATGATTAAAAATTAAAAGGATTGATAATATTGTTAGAGACCACATAAAACAACGAGAGTTCTGAATGCTCATGCAAATGCAAATGATAGTTATTTTGGAGAACAGTTTGGCATATTTTTATAAAGTTAAACATATACTTACCATATGACCCAATAATCCCACTCATAGACATTTGCCCAAGAGAAATGAAAACATACGTTCACACAGCAAATGTTAATAGTTCCTTTATTCCTACAGCTGAAAGTCTATCACCAGCAGAATGGATAAAATTATTGTGATATATTCATACGATGGAATACTTCTTAGCAACAACAAGCAATGAACTACACATTCATGCAACAACATGGATGGATTTCAAAAGCATTACCCTAAGTGGCTAAGTGAAATAAGACAGACACAACAGATTACATTCTGTATGGTTCCATTTACATAACATTCTAGAAACGTCGAAACTGTAGAAACAGAAAACAGATTGATCACTGGTTGCCAGGGGGCTGTGGATAAAGGAAGGGATTGTCTACAAAGGGGCATAAGGAACATCCTGGGGTGATGAAAATGGCCCATATGTTTGTCAAATTTATTAAACAGTACACTTAAAAATAGGGTGAATATTATTGCATATAAATAATTGTACCTCAGTAAAACTTGACTTTTAAAAAAATTCTAAAGTTTTATCTTGGAATTATCTTGGAATCATAAGACATTATGAATGATATTTTGTTACTAGACCTAAATTGTCCTTTCAGAGAATACAGCCTTAGAATTTTCCCTCAAAATGAAAGACATTTGTGCATATTCTATAGAGGGGAACAAATATGCATTGGCTCAGTGTCTTGTTGAGTTTGTATGCTATTTGGAAATTGGATTGCTTTGACAAATTACTTGCTAGCCAGGAAAAGCATTAAAGGATTATTTGTCCACCACGATTTCAAATTTTCCCCTAATGATAAAATCATTTGAAATAAAAGGTGGCAGCCAAAGTAGTTTTACTCAGGAAGATATTATTTCATATATAGACATGTAAGAAACAGTATAAGCAAGAAGAGGAAATATAGTCTAATTTTTAAATTGTTACACTTACTTTAAGTATTATAAATAACAGCAGCAAACGATTTCAGTCCTAAATAGCACATATTTCAGATTTCCTTATAAGTGCTTCTCAACTTAAAGACTTGAAATCACATGTGAATGTGGGTGTTTAAACTTCACTTTGCAATTTGAATCTTTACTTTTCAGGCCACTTTAATGCCTATTTTAATGCTTAACTGTTTGAGGATACTGTTGGATTATATCGTTGTTTTTACCTGTTTGTGTGCTCTAATGTTTTCCTACTGTGCTATAGAATATTTTGCTTTAATAGCATTCTATGTATTTCAAGAATTTCTTTGTAAATAAGTGATGTGTCTTTCAATAAAACAACTTGGGGAAGCCTCAAAATCTTCATAAAAGCAGTGTCCTTCATTTACTTGTTAATAGAACATTGTCTGTCTTATCCAAAATAATTTTTTTCATTCATAGTTCATAGATTGAAGAACCAACTACCACTTACATTTTAAATGAGTTCCTGTGTAACTGCCAAATTAAATGAATTAATTTTTACCTTTGGGCCTTGTATTGTCATAATATTAGTTATTGTTTTAATGAACTGGTGATAATTTATTTTATTTTTTTATTCAATTTTTTACCAGAAAGTCCAAACTAACTTCAAATATGTTTCATTTTTTCCAAAGATATGTTTGATCTCCAAATAAGTGATTACTGTGTTTACATGATGTCTATTCTTTTGTATATCTAGATCTGCTGCTAATGCACTAGCTACTAGCCATATGGGCTTTATTTACATTAGTTAAAATGAAATAAAAGTTCCATTTCTCAGTCACTAGACAAATTTCATGTGGTCAATAGTCATATGTGGTTTGTGTTTATCCTATTAGAGGGCACAGATATGTAATACTTCATCATTGCCATAGTTCTATTGGAAAAGGGGGACTAAATCAGGGTCAGGAAACTTTTTTAAGGGCTAAGTAGTAATATTTTAGAATTTATGGGCCAACAAACAAAACTGAGGTTGCTATTTAGGTACTTAAATTACCATTTGAAAAATATATCCACTTAAAGATAGAAGAAGAAAAAATCAACATTCTTAACTTGATGGCTGTAAAAAGCAAGCAACAGGCTGGATTTGAGCCATGGTTTGCCTACCCCTGGTGTAGATCTTTCAGTCCTTGATTCATTAAACATATCTTAGCCACTGTGCTAAATATTAAGCAAAGTGTAGTGAACAAGAAAATATAGTTCCAGACCTTATGGAATTCAGAATATAATAGGAAAAGCTAACAAAAATTGCACAGTTAATCAATTATATATATAACAAAAATTGCACAGTTAATTATATATATATATATTGTAAAGATTTTATTTATTTATTTGACAGAGAGGGAGAGAGAGAGAGCACAGGCAGGGGAGGAGCAGAGGGAGAGGGAGAAGCAGGCTCCCCACCGAGCAGTGAGCCCTTTGTGGGGCTCCATCCCAGGACCCCAGGATCATAACCTGAGCCGAAGGCAGAAGTTTAACTGACTGAGCCACCCAGGCGCCCCTAATCAATTATTACAATTTAACAAATAAAATGAAAGAGATAAATAGGATGTTATAAAAGGAACAGAGGAACCTAAACTTGTATGAAAGACTGACTTGCTAAAATTATAAATTATCTGCAACTAATATTAATTTGTAATATATGGCAACTACTCTTTATTATAGACTTTCTAGTTGGACTAGAAAATGTGAGAAAGATGCTATAAAAACTGACAGATCTAGATAATATTTCTAAATAGATTTATGTTTAAATACATGACATTCCTGTATACCATCTGTCTGTTTTATATATGTGAGGTAATAGTACATCTAAAAAATGTATTTGCTAAAATAACATTTATTGATGTTTGGTGGTTTATTTTCCTCTACTAGAATCTTTTATAAGAATTAAAGTGTATAAATTAAATGGTCCCTTGTACCCAGGAAAACTTTGCGGCAAATTAACTTATAAAATGGCCCCAGTTTCCTTTCAATTGTTTATAATCAAAATTTGAATTGAGCCCTCCGTTAAACAAAACAATATGATGCTACTTTAACAATTTTTTTAGAACCTACCTTTTTTTTTCATTATGAGAACTCAGTATATAAATCAGCAAAATAAAATAAAATAAAATAAAAATTTATGCTGTACTATCTTCCCATGTATTGACAATGTTCCTCAAGATCTTACTTGGTTTTCTGAGACTTTAATTGCACTTTGCAGTTCATAGAAAGGTGGCCTCTTTTATTGTGATGTCAAGAACTTTAGATAAATCTGTTTAACCACTGAGCATGTGAGAGAGACCTGAGTGAGCAGAAGCCATTCTCAATGGAGCTCACGCCTCGACTGACAAATAGGCCAAGCTGAAGTGGTTCAGAGATTACGTCATGGGCCACATACCTGCTTTGTTTCAATAAATAAACCCCAGGCTGTGAAATATGGCTGATTATACATCGAGATGAGGATGAACTAAAGGGAATGAAAGATTTTCTGAGGTCATGACATAGAGTTTTAATTCTTCAATTTCACTGTAGTTAACAGGCCCAGGAACTCCTGCTTCTGCCGATCTAGGTTTAAGTTGTTCTTTTAGGGTGACAAATGAGGTACACCAAGAAGCTAGAATTTCACATTCCCTTCATGGCTTCTTAGAACAGTGCATGTTGGGATAAAGCCAAGAATAGTGGCGTTTAAAAACCAGTTTAAAAAAAAACAAAAAACAGTGACCGAATCCATCAAGAAATGATTTCCACTTTTGAGTCACTCGCTGCTGCTCAGCTCTTCTATCACATTCACACAGTTTTCAGCACAGAGCTGCTACTATTATTCTTTAATTCAACTGTGTATATAAATTAAAGATTCTGGCTCCTTCAAGGCAGATATTCTGAATTCATCCTTACTGAGAGAGACAAAAATGTTAACCTACTTAATCCAGATTGAAGGCCCCAAGCAGGAATCAGTTCTTAATGTCATCTGGGGTGGAGTCATACTGACAACTGGCATACATTTACTGCATGGAGCATGGGACTTCTTCAGAGCGCCCAGTGGCCAGTCTGTAGATGGGCTCATCCTGGGCTTCCTCCATCTGAGATTCCTTTGGTCTCCAGGACAGAGCCTGACCCTCTTCACTCACACAGTACCATCACCGTGGAAACCAAGGTTGCTCCTGTGATGGTTTCCATTTGCTGGAATCTTAGACACAGGACAGGTGCTTATACAGAAGTGGAAGAGGGACACAGTCGGCTGCTGCAATCGTAGGAGGTGGTGAGGTAGGAGCAAATAATTGGCTGCCTTGAATCTCCCCCACCCTTTTTCTGTAATAGCACCTGTGTCAGTTGGATCAGTGTGTCCTAATCCTTATGCTTGAGACTCCACTGTACCAAGACATCACTTGGCACTTGGCACAGGTTCAGACTACTTGCATTTTATCCACTATTATCATCAATCACCGAGACCCTTCACATTTCCTTTTGAGTCCTTTAGCCCAGAAGAAATCTAAAAGATTTGCTGGGGTCTCTTTTCCCCAGCAGAAGCTCCCTGCCTCAGCCAAGATGAATTCTCAAACCGTAAGCAAAATGATGGCCAACAATTGCCAGCTTATTTCAGAAAGTGGTTCTCCTTTCTCTGGAATTTTTCTTTATCCTATTTCCTTACTCTCTGATATCATTTAAAATATGTGTTTTATAGTTTTTATCCTTTTTTTTTTGGTTTTGCAGTGAATGTGTTGGCTTGTCACAACCTGTTCTATCCTGCCTGAAAGCAGATGTATTAAATTTAACATGTTGACATTTGTTTAATCCACCTAGTTAATGCCTCTGTTCTGTATAGCAAAACAGAAACCTATCACAATGTAGTCTCTTTGGTGAAGGGACATAAATGAGTATAAAGCTGTGCTTTGTAGAATTTGAAAACAAAGTATAATCATATTCCTTGGCATATATTTGAAGATACCACAAAAAGACACAAAACTGTTTTAAAAAATCAAAAGTGTGCAAAAAAACGAAAGTTGTCCGATTATGATGACCTATCTTTTTTAATACGGTGACAAATATAAAGTTTAAATATATTTGTTATTATTTACTAATATGTTTTATTAAGATATTTACTTTATGAATAAAATGTTTAGGAACTCACTTTCCACCTTCATTTATATTCTTTTAAACTTTGAGCAGCAGGGCTCAAAGGAAAAGATTGAAGCTTGTTAACTGTTTTCACACATCTCCTTCCTGTCCACTTCACGTACACACACTGCCACCCACACATACAGACACAAATGTCATTTAACCGCATGTGAATTTTGCCAGCCTACCCTATTCTGTTGGCTGCTGTAAAGGCACAGATTAATATTCTTACCTATCCTGTGATTTTTTTTAATATAACCTTTTTATTTTGGAATAATTTTAGATTTACAAAAAAGTTCCAAAAATAGAATTCCCGTATGCCATAACACCCAGTTTCCTCTAATGTTAACATCGTAAAGTCCCACAGTGCATTTGTCAAAGCTAAGAAGCCAACATCGGTACATTACTATTAACACCAGGCTTTATTCCTACTTCCAACAGTTTTCCACTAGTATCCTTTTTTCTGTTGTATGATATAATCCAGGATACCACATTATATTTAGTGTTTTGTGATTTTGTGTCAATTGATGTCTTATAAAGCTCCACATTTAAGAATTCAGTGTCTGTTTGTCCTTATATATAAGTATTTAATTTCGTTTGAGCATTGTTTTCAAGTGCCAAAATGCCATGTTTTTCACACTCCAAGCTCCTAAGCAGGCCTCTGAAGACAACTTGTCCTTTATTTATGACACTATATATTAAACTAACTGAAAATATTCAAAATAATGCTTACTTTGTGCAGAGTCCATGAACTCCAACCAGAACACATAAAAGTCAAATTTGAGCAATAAATTTTGATTGATTTTGAAATTCCATTTAAGGCGCTATTTTCTGAATAGATCCTCATGGAAAATATTTTAAAATATTGTTTTATAAAAAGTTGTTTCCTATGGGACCTAAAAGTTCTTTAGGTAGATTTTTTTGTAAAATATCTGAACAGTTTAAATACTATTTCAGATTGTCAGAATGACGAATGTTTGTTAATTACTTTATTACAATGATTTCGCATTCAAGTCTCAGTACTCTGAACATAATTTTTTTTTCATTTCAACTAAACAACTGGCATTTTCCTGTTTTGTTCTTTTCCTCATTGTGTACTTTGAACCACTTTCAAATTTAAAAAGGGCTTTTTATTTAGGGGCTATTAGTGAATGTGCATAAGCCATTATATTCAGTGAAATAAGCATTGTGTGATTGAAGATTAAATAAGGGAACGGATTATGGTTCCATTAAAGGCATCAAGATATTCCTGGAAAAGCTATGAAAATATGCTTTTCCATTAAGGAAGAACACTTATCAATGGTGCTGGTCTGGGTAGAGATTGCCTACTATAATATAAAGCAGACATTTCTTATAAGGCTCATGAGGAGGGCATTAGGCTTAAACATAGTGTAACTATCTGCCAGGTAGGAATTCAACATCTAAAGGTTAACTTTGTAACTGGCGTCAACTACAGATGATGCAGAGCTTGACACCAGTTCAAGAGTGCAGCCATGATTCTCATTAAAGGTCTGGACCTAGAGATCCACTTGGAAAAGTTTGGAATTAAGATGATTTAGCCTTGAGAAAAAATTGCTTAAGTATGGGTCACACCCTTGTGTTTTGAAGTCTTAGTTTGTTTGACCCAGATGACAAGTTTTATTTGTTTATTTGTTTTTAGTATTTGAGTTAATTGTTGAACTTTTAAATATTGGGAAATTACACTATAAAAATGTGAATTGCACTCATTTCTACATGTCAGTAATAAGCTAGAGATGAGGAGCAGGCCCGTTTTTCAAGGGGGCACGCCCTCTCCCGCTGAACACAGTCCCCACCACACATGATAGTTTCTTTACCCTGCAACCATCAGATACCATCACAGCTTACCATGTTTTCCTATGAGAAAAAGGCTCTGTTTCCACGGTGTTATTCAAAGTAGAAAAAAAGAACTGAGTTTGAGAAGACAGTGTTCTCCTTTCAGTGATGTTTCTAATTGGCCCCAAGGATATTAGACCTCATGACCCTGAGAAGGCAGAAAATTCATCTGAGAATAGTTTCCACTCCTCTGACTTTCAAAGTGGAATTAAGAACAGAGTCCAAACACAGTGATTTTTACCTTTAAATTTCTTTCACCTTATCTCTTGCAGTAATGGCTTAGTGTTTTGAAGCCCAGATTTTACAGCAAGACTGCATCAGTTCAAATCCCCTCTCTGCTACTTCTAGTTATGTGTCCTCAGTCAAGTTACTTAACTCCTTATGCCTCAGTCTCCTCGACTGTAAAAGGAAGATACAGGTAGGTCCTGCCTATTGAGTTGTGACGATTCCGTGAGTCGATGAATGGGAAACACTGAAAACAGGGCCTGATACATGTAATGTGCCACAAGAGTGTTAGCTAGTGTAGTTGGTTTTTGTTTTCTGATTGTGCTGATGTATAATTTATTTTATGTTGGTCATATAACCTCCTGATTTCTAAGTGACTGATAAAAAGAAACTCACCCTGGTGTGTGGGCTTCACCTACACCTTGTGCCTCTACGTGTTCCCACCAGCTCCATGGTATTTGCATATTAAAGGAGCTAAATAACTACAGAGAATAGAATACATTCAGAAATGGCAGGGACCTTAGAGATCGTCTAGTCTAGGAGTTGGCACAACTTTTTCTGTAAGCGGACAGATTGTAAATATTTTGGCTTTATTGCCATATGGTTTGTGACAACTACGCTATTGGGCTGTTGCAGCACAAAAACAGCCATAGATGATGCGGAATGAATGGGTGTGGCTATATTCCAATAACACTTCTTTTTTATAGACACCGAAATTTGAATTGTGGAGAATTTTTTAATATCATGCAATATTATACTTCCTTTGATTTTTTTCAACCATTTAAAAATGTGAAAACCATTCTTAGCTCACAGGCTATAAAAAACAGGTGGACAGCTGAACTTGGCTGACCCCTGGTCTAATCCAAAGCTTGCAAAACCCTGTATTTTCACCTAGAATTCCACTTGGAGATTTTTTTGTTGTTGTTGAAAAGTAAAGCTACCCTGGGATGCCTTGGTGGCTCAGTCGTTGAGCGTCTACCTTCAGCTCAGGTCATGATCCCGGGGTCCTCAGATCATGTCTGGCATCAGGCTTCTCCCTCTGCCTGTGTCTCCGCCTCTCTCTGTGTCTCTCATGAATAAATAAATAAAATCTTTAAATAAATAAATAAAGAAAGAAAGAAAGAAAGAAAGAAAGAAAGAAAGAAAAGAAAAGAAAAGAAAAACAAAAGTAAAGCTACTTGAGCCCCACTCGAAACCCACTAAATAAAAATCTCTAGGTGGTGAGCATTGGAACCTTTGCTGTAACCACATTTTGACAATACTCAAGACCTTCATATGAGTATGGAAACTTCATGGCTTTCTTCGGAGATCTAGGAATGATTTAGAAAAGTTGATATTACAAGTACTACATCACAAAAGTTAATGGGATCATTTGTGCCCTAAATTATTTAAATTTATTCTTTACATTCTTTTATCTTCATTATCAATGTTTTCTGTCAACAAAGATTATTATTCTCTTACTATGTTTGTAAGCACCTTGAAATTACTCTGAAATAACTGCACATTAGAGAAATCTCATGTTTTGTCAACATAAGAACATGTACATATTTTTTTGACACATTCTTTGTGGTGACAAAAAAAATCTGAAAACAAATGGTCTGGTGAATAAATTCTGGTGCACACTTGCCTAAATATTATGCCTGTACTGTCCTGGAGGAGAGAGGTCCATCACATACCAATAACAAACAAAAAAAGTGTAGAGTGATATGTACAATATGATTCAACTTTCATTAAAAAAGGAAATACATTGATGACATTGGCTACCTCAGGCAGATAAGACTTGAGGGGGATGTGTAGGATGAAAGACTATTTCACTTATTTAAACATATCTTTACTATTTCACTTTTTATAGGAATAGTTTTAAAATAGAAAATTTTTAAGGTGTAAATTAGAAACAAAATCTCTAATAACCTTCATAGTCTATTTGGGACAAGACTCCATTTCCCTGGTAAGACAAAGAGGTCTGCTTCTGAGACCAACTCTGACAGAATAGAGAAAATTTAGTTTATAATGTGAATCTGCCTGGAAAATCACACAATTAACATCTTTTTTTTTTTTTTTTCTAACTCAAGTCAGCAGTTCAAGAGAATCTTTGAAGTGGAATTCCACTATAAGTCTCATTTAAAGTCAGATAGAACCCTGACTTTGAATAAGCTTTACAAAACAAGTCAGAAAGAAGCAATCCATTCTGCTTCTCTGGTCTTTATTTTCAGTATAGAGAGTATAATTTTAATAGTGTAATGGCTTGCTCCATTACAGAAAGTTTCTTAGAAAAGTAATCCAACTAAATAGTTGCTAATTACATAGCTCCCATTAGACTTCACTTTACACCAGTGTTTTCTCAGCACCAGCTTTTGTAGGAATTGTGGAGAGCACCATTATCAAATGCTCATCTAAATGATTCTGATTCATTTGGGCCCAACTGTCATTTCTGTGTAATTATGTTTGAGCATTAGGTAACTGATGCTTTCTTAAGTAAAGAGAGAAAAATAGATGAATCTAATAGATCTGTGAAGTGGCTCAAAATTAAATATGCTCAAGTTCAAAGTGAAAATTTCAAGACTAAAAAGGGAAACTTCTTTCTCTAATTGCAATTTATCCATTTGTTCACACACCTGTTAAGTGTTTACTATGTCAGGACCTGTGCTAGTAAGTGTATTTTGTGCTATTACCCAAAGAAGGCAGTTCATCTTTTTCCTCCTTAGAAGAAGGAAGCTCCGAGAAGTTGCGGATAATGTGCGGTCACCCACTGGTTAAGTGCACAAGCAGAGTTATAATGCAGGTCTATGCGTGTGTTTAGCAAATGTAGCAGCCACTCTTCTAAGTATTCTATGAATATCCATATATCGCATCTTCATAATAACTCTAGGAGTGGGGACTTTTGTCCATGCCGTTTACAGATGAGTACATTTAGGCAGAGGCAGTTTACAAAATGACAGCACTGGAATTGGAACCCATGCAGTCGGACTCCAGAGGCCTTCTTTTGAACCATCACACTAGATGGCCTTTTCTGTCCTAAAGGCATTGTTGCTCACTGCACTGGTCTGCTTTGGAAGTCAGACCAACACCAAAGGATAGAACTAGATAGGGCTGGGTGCTGAAGTCAACAGCAAGGACTGTAGCATTTGGAATTCTGTTCTATTAAGTAACTGGGGGAAAAAGGGAGAATTCCTTGAGTCATGCTATGGACTGTGTCATTCATATGTTAAACCCTAACCCCCAATGGAGCTATATGTGGAGATAGGGCATATAAGGAGATAATGAAGGTTCAATAAGCTCATAAAGGTGGGGCCCTGACACAATTGGATTAGTGCCTTATAATAACAACCTAATCCCCTGCCTCACGCCCATCTTTCTCTTCCTGGGGACGCACAAAACGGAGGTTCTGTGAGCAGGATGACAGCTGTGTGCAAGCCAAGAGAAGAGACCTCAGGATGAAACAAGCCTCACTGGAATCTGGATCTTGGACTTCCAGTCACCATTAGCAGGAGAAATAAATTCCTATTGCTTAAGTCCCCTCCCTCCCCACCCCCCACCCAGTGTACAGTATTTGTGATGGCAGGCTGAACAGACTAAAAACATTACGGTTCTGACAAGTCCCAGGGTTAATCTAATTAGGCACAGTTGGATTCTGGGACTTAAATAATAATATTAGGCTCTCAATCCCTCCCTTCCTCTTCTGCTCTCCTTTTTACCTATTCTTATTTTTGTTTTGCTCTAAATTGACCATATTCTCAGTCAGAGTCCTCTCAGTGCCCCAGCCCCACAGACTGACTAGTGATTCTCAGTCACTAGCCCATGCTAGTCAATGCTAGTGCAGGACCCTAGTAGAACCCCCCGGGGAAGAATGCTTCTCTTCCCCCAACAGTTCTGACAAAAGGGAACAATTGAGCCTTACTGGACTAGCTTGGATCAGATTCCTGAACCAATCAGCATGGATTGGCCAGGCCCAAGTTACTGCTTTCCTCCTTGGAGCAGGCAGCCTGGGGCCAGCCTCCTTTGAGCTATTGGCTGGAAGTGGAGCAGGGTGTCTACCTGGAAGAAAATCAAGATAACTGCACCAGGAGAGAGAAGGGACCTAGGCCGGTCACACTAGTAGGTCCACTACAGTGTTATCAACCTTCTACTAGGCCACTAATGCTCAACGAGACTGTGTGCTGAAAGGATTTGGGAGCTTATAAAAAAAACTGCAGATGCCAGAGGCTTACCTTCAGACATTTTGATTTCACAGTTTTCCGAGAAGGCTTCCCAGGTTGCAGAGTCCAGGAGTTCTACTCGGAGGTACTTTTCTATTTGGTAGCTTAATGAAATATGGTCTTTTCGAGTGTAAGTTATTAGAAACCAATGAGAGTGTGATATTGTGATTAAATATATATTTGGTCTTCATCCCTGTTTCTAGCATAGAGCTTCTAAACCTTTGGAATTTCCCAAGTGATGAGTGATAATGGTGTCTTGGTATTGCTAACAAACCGCTTTCAGCCTCACCTGAGTTTATGTTAATGATGTAATTTATGGAAAGCAGTAAGCTTAAGGCGGTGGGCTGGTGACTAGTTGCCAGGGTAACCAGCCAAGAGGTTAGAAGATTAAAACTTTTGGTCCTACCCCCTGGCCTTCTGAGAGGAGAAAGGGACTGGAGTTTGGATCAGTCATCAATGGCCAGTGATTTAATCAATCATGCCTATGTAAAGAAGCCTCCATAAAAACCCAGGAGTAGGTTTGAAGGGCTTGGGCGTTGGTGAACACGTGGAAATTTGGAAGAGTGGCACCTGCATTGAGCATGGAAGCTCCACACCCTTCACCCATTCCATGCCCTATGCATCTCTTTCATCTAGCTGTTCCTGAATTAAGTATTTTTATAATAAACTGGTAATGTAATAAGTAAAATGTTCCTCTGAGTTCTGTGACTCAGCTTAAGCAAATTAATCCAGCCTAAGGAGGGGGTTGTTGGAACCTCTAATTTATAGCTAGTGGGTCAGAAGCACAGGTGACAACCTAGGCTTGCAGCTGGCATCTAACTGGGGCAGGTCAACATGTGAGAGCCTTTACCTGTGGGATTTGATACTATTTCAGATGGATAGGGTCAGAATTGAGTTTTAAGACACCGTGCTGGTGTTGGAGAATGGCTTGTTGGTTGGTGGTTTGGACCCCACATACACATATTGGAATTGTTGACCAGAACTTTTAGAGACTCCTAATTCAACCATTTCTTAAAGTCTGTGTAAAATATGCCTACTAAAACGCAGCTGTGTACCAAAAATGGAATTCCTTTCCCTGAGAACTAGTAAGTAAAAGAAATAAAATTGTGCTTTGAGAAAAATTATAAGATATGCAATCAATGGATTAGTGTATAAATATGCAAAGCAAACTACAGGAATCAGATTGGAGCTTAATGCCAGCAGGACGACATGACATGCATTCTTACTATTTTATTTTTTTGACTTCTCATGTATATGTGGTGCTGATAATGTTAACTTCCAACAGGAAAAAAAAAAAACTAGTGTATTTTTGATCCATATGCAGCTCTCTCCTTCAAGGATTGATCATTGCTAAATTTGCTAATTTTAGGACTGCCGCTGATATATTTATTTCTGGGGTTTATTTTGGTTTTGGGTTTTTGTTTTTGTTTTGCCTGTGTGAGAAATAAACACGGAAACAACCTAAATGATAGCACAGAGTAAAACAGAAAAGAAAAAAAATATAGAGCATGGAAAGGCTGTGAAAGCACATTCTTCAGAACTGATGAATTTCCTAGATGAAGAAGCAGCATGGACATTCAAAGAAAAAGGAACAAAGTGAATCTCATTTCTGATAGCAGTTGCTCAGTCTGCAGGAGAGCCTAAACTTCTATGAATATGCATATTAACAAAAGTGAGAAATCTAGCTCTGAAACTGTTGGAGGAAGAAATGGAAACTATCATTTAGGTAGCAGTTGGAAAATATGATATTCTCTTCACTGTATGCAACAGAAAATAATTCTGGCCTTCTACACTTAAGCAGAAATGGAGTTTGTTGAAAGAAAAAGTTTAGCTCATAAAAGCACCAGAAAACTAGGCTTAGAGTGTATGCAGAAACAAGGTTAGACCAGAACCCAAATCATGCTACAAGCCAATATGATGAGACACCATGAGAATCTGGACCTTGCAGTTGCTTGCTCAGCCCTAGGCACTGGGTGTCCTTGCCATATGCATTCTGTGGTTGGTTTCACACATACTCAGTGTAAATAGTGATTTCCCAATCAGCAACATCTTCATATAAGGAAATCTAACTGTAACCAAATTGTTTGTATTTAACTTCTCAGAAGAATGTGCAATTTATCGATACCGAATAAAAATGAAGATGCTTGTATCACCCTAATTCCAGTAATTCGGTGAAACTCAGTGTGCACAAGGATCTGCATATCCAAGGATATATACTGAAAAATAATTGTCCTCTTCAAATCTTTATCAGTGGCTTATGTGGAGATTTGAAAGAACACTTACAAAATGTCAAATAGCCAGAGCTGGGACAGAGAAAAAAACAATTTCTAAAAAAATCTATCTGAATGAGAAGGATTCTAAATATTTGTGAAAGCCTGAAACACTATGGTAAAACTGACAAAATGAAGTATAACAAAGGTACTTTTTTTCTTCTTCACTTTTTAATAACCAACTTTATACATACAGGATGAGGAAGACCTGACTTGTGGAGGAATTTCCTGTGAAAATAACTTGATGGGTTGGAATTGACCACAGACCTACTATGCATGTCATGTGGCTGCCAAATTAGCTCGGCTCTCATGTTACATCTGGGCCTCATGTTCAGTTCGGGAGGAGAGACATCAACAAACCAGAAAACCTGCAGGGGAGGGTGATCAAAATGATCAGTATGCTATGTTATATGAAAAATAGTTGGAGGAAATGGTAACATTTAGATTGAAAACAGAGAATAAAGGAAAACATAACTATTTTCTAGTATTATGTAGAAGAGAAGAAATCCCACAGAATTTCAGCTAAACGTGATCTATATTCCTCTAGCAAATAAAACACGAACACATGGATAGAAATCATATGAATATGCATTTTGTTCCGGAATAAGAATGAAATTTCTAACATCTGTAGGTTTCCAATAGGCAGTTTAATGAGCTACTGAGTTCCTTCTTCCGGGAAGTAATCAAGCAGAAACTTGATGGCTTATTATTCTATTGGGTGGAAGATTTTAAATATTTTAAATTTTCTTAATATTTTTAAGCATTCAAAATTTCTATTTCAGTTAAGAAAATAGGTCTGCAAAGCAAAAAGAATACTAATCACTTGAGGACCATATTATATTCAAAATTCTTTACCTAACTGATTTTAGTCAGAGGCCATGGATGTAATTACAAAATAATCTTATTTTTGTCTCTCTCCATCCTTTTAATCCTGCTCAGTGGGGCTATTCCTTTCCCTCTTTGGATGACGTCCTGGGCCAGCCTATGACTTCACAAGTTATATTTAGGTAACAGTCCTATAGTCACTTCAAATCACAAACATGATCTGATTTACAATTTAAAACATCCATTATTGTGTTACGATCAAAAGTTAGAACTTGATTTGAAGTGAAAACACTCCTGTCTTCATGTCCTCATGGGCCTCAGACTGCTTTTTGGTTGGCTGCTCGCAGGACAAGAAGGCTGAGCCAAGGCAAGAGAGGGAGCAGAGAAAAATTTTCCCCAAAAGGCATGTTTGTTAAGATGATTGCATGTCCTCAGGAGGCTGTTGGGGTAGGAGTTGATGTCAACTTGTTTTCATACAAGAATCTTTTGATTTCTGGGGGACTCCTCCTGGAACCCTCTAAGTACAACTCTGTTGTCATGGGCTGGGCCTCAGCTTTGGCTGGACTCCACTGTCCTCTCTCAGTTGCTGTCTCAGCTGGAATAGTCATAGGTGTGCCTACCACCTCCTCTCCTTGGTGTAGACCATGTTTCTGAGGGAAATCCCTTTAAAAAAAAACCATAAAAACATCACATTCATAGTGATGGGTTGGATTGGCATCACATTCATAGTGTCCACATTTCACTGTGAGCTCAACGACACCTTTCACTTGGTATAGAACAAGGCAGGTGCAGTTACTTCCCAGGGGCCTCTGTTTGCTCTGTTGTCATCAGATGTTTTCACTTCCTCAGGCATGAGGTAGCTCACAGTCCATGGGGCCCGGAAACACCTATGATGTTCTCTTAGTGGTTCTGCTGAAACCTCTCTCACCTGACCTAGCACTGGGACGCAGCGTCACATACCACTCCCCACCTGGCAGGTGAGAGTGCAGCTCTCACCTAAAAAAAAAAAAAAAAAAGTCTCCCGACAAATCTGTCCTAAATCTCAGCTTGTCTGGTTCTTTTGCATCTATATGCACTCTGAATGAAGTGGGTAAAGGACTCCTAATCTATATGGACTTGAGTGTTTCCTTTGTAATTTTGCATTTTGAGCATCTGTTATACCTGACATCTATCATGGTGCCTTGGCCAAAAATTCCAATTAAACATCCCAATTATATTAATTAATCCCTTCAACAGGCCTATTTGACAGGGGTCAATATCCACATTCTATAGATAGGAAAAACTGAGCACAGAGAGAGGAAATAGTTTGTCCAAACCGTAATCAAATGGCTTGTAGGATGTGAGACAGGATATGAGTCTAGAATCTGTTATTCACATGCGCACCATATTACGTTTAGATTAGCTGATTTCACTGTATAGACGAATCAACCTATGTGTGTAGTTTTCCTTGTGGATGCAGGGGGAGCAGAGTTGTTACTGCTGAAGAGCTGGAACCAAACATAAATTTCCAATCATTATATTTTAGTTAATGGCTACTCAAAAGCTCTGCTTGGGGGTGCCTGGCTGGCTCAGTAGGTGGAACATGTGACTCCTGATCTCAGAGTTGTGAGTTTGAGCCCCTTGTTTGGGTGTAGCGATTACTTAAAATCTAAAAAAAAAAATGAGTTCTTTGTAGACCAACACAGCCTGATGCATGTGCGTGTTAGCTCATTTATCTGTTTATATGACAAGTAAAGGGTAACAATAAACATTTGTTGAGCACTTACTAGGAGCCTAAGTGTTTTACCTAAATTCTTTTTAAATTTTTTTTCCCTTCAAAACACCACAAAGTTAGCATCTTTTCCATCGTACAGATAAAGAAAGAAACCCATGAAAAACATGGGAGAAAACACTGAAGACAAAAGACCAGACTTTTTGTTCCTGTTCTTCCCCTGATTCGAGCTTGCTGGTCTAGCTCTGTAACTCCTTACGGCCACATTTCTCCTCATCTATCACCTGTGAAGAGTAACATCTGTCCTGTTTGCTGTGCAGGCTCCTCGTGGGATCAGATGAGACTGAGTGGGGAAGAACTTTTCAGACTCATGAAGTAGTGTCCTGAGTCCGGGAATCATTTCTGTCTGTGTTATTCCCGGTCAGGGAAGGCAGCTGCACTAAAGAGCCTGCAAGTGCATCCTTAACCAAACGCCCCATGACAAGGACCACAGAGAAGTTGTTGGACAGAGAGGAGCTAGTTTGCATCGCAGAAGAGAGACTGCATCCTGAAAATCATTTGAAAAGGAAAAGAAACAGAAAAAAAAAAAATCTCAAAATTGTACTGCTGAGACAGGGCCAAGCTGGGAAACCTTTGGGATACATTTGTTGCTCTTGAGAACTATTAGAAGGCTTGAAAATGAGAGCCAGGTGGAGGAAAAGAGAGAAAAGCCACGAACGATGAGCAGAGAGAAAGAAGAGGCACAAAATCACAAATTCAGGGAAAGCAAACACAGCGATACAGAAAAGTATTTTTAAATCCATTCAAAAACTGACCAGAGATTCTAAGATAGGACTGAATGTTTGCAAAACACAACAGCTGCTGCATTCCACAGTCTACAAGAGAAAGAGTGGAAACTTTCTTTTCTCTTTTCCAACAAGACATAACAAAGGCAGAGCTGATGTAATTAATGAAAAAAAGATGGCTATTTGAAACAGTGAAGGCACTGAACAACAGAATGGAATGGAAATGAGGTTCACATTTAGGGACAATTCATTATTTACCCGCTGTACTTTTTTTTTATGCACACTGCATTCTGCTAATATTCCTCTCTCCAGGGATAATACCAGACCAGGTTGGTGAGCTGTGCAAGCATGAGTAGTTAGAGGCTGTGATGGAAGGAGTGGGTGCATGGAGTTGGTCCTTGAATATCAATTAGCATAGTCCATCCAGCCTGAAGACTCTTACAATTGAATATTTCAACTTAATGGATCTGTTTTCAAATTCCCTTTAATGGCCCTTCTGTGACCATAATATCTACTTTTCCAGACATCCTAAGTAGAAACCATTATGGACAATGTACGTAGAATCCCCCAAGGATGGCATATGGAGGAGAGAATGCGGATTGCCAAATTTAGCAGCTCTGGAGAGAGTGTTTTTGAATTGAACTTGAGTCTACAGGGATTACCGTTCATTTATGACTGGCAAAACATATCTTCCCAATTCTGAAAGATAAATCCCACTGATATACATGTGGATTTCACAAGTGTTTCTCAAAAACCGAAAGACGAAAGAAGGAAAGAAAGAAAGAAAGAAAGAAAGAAAGAAAGAAAGAAAGAAAGAAAGAAAGAAAGAAAGTCCTTTTTACGAAATGCAGAAGTTCCGTAACTTTTAGAATTATGATGTCACATGTTCTTTTGGCAGTGTTTTTACTGCTAAATAGGGGATCTTGTGAGTACTGTACCACCTGAGGAAATGTGGTTCAGAAGTTTCATCCCTGAGACATAGGGTTTGATGATTTTTTTGAAAAATGTAAACTGGTGGACTGGCAGGGCAATAACTACACTCTTTGGTATTTTAAAGAAACATTTGATATTTTTAAGTAACATTTCAAATGTAGTGGAAGGAGGAAACCAGAGCATTGTCATTTTTTTCTCTTTTGCCGGGTAAGATTAGTTTTTATTTTATTTTTCTTAATTTTAGTTGTATTATTGGCAGCACAAACACAGACAGCTTAAAGCACAGATCTTCAATGCACTTAGCTTCATGAAAACTCATCCTGGTTTATTTTAGTGTTCTAATTTCATTGTGGACCAGTGAAAATATTGTGGCAAACCCGAGCTGGTCTGCAAACCCGCAATTGAAAACCACTAGCCTGATTCACTTCATTAGCGTGAGCTGGTTCTCTACCCTAAGTCGTCATTAAAATCTTGTTCAAAAATGTATAACATCTAACTAGAAAGGAAACTCTTGGAATTTAGGACAAATGATTAAATCTTCTAGTGAATGTTTACATTTGTTGGAGAATGATATTTTATTCTGTCTATACTATAAAATTCCTTAGAATAGAATTTTTTAATCCCCATTTCCAAGGACCTGATATAACTAGGATTTTACCTATCTTTGAACAGTTTCAATCAAAACTATTACCATATCTTGAGACGTTTGAAAACTTCTAATTTGCATGCAGAGAACATTCTTCATTCTAGAAAGGAACACTCTTCTCTCTCTCCCTTTTTTCTTTTCATCCTGAATAAGAAATCTTTTTGATACTCATTCTTTTTCACAGGTTAAATCAAACCATGAACTCCAAGAAACTTTGAAGATCGTTTTTGGGTTTTGTTTTGTTTTTTTTTTTGACATTGTCTTGTGTTGATATCTAGTAATGAATAGTCTGCAAAAGGAGAATTAAGAATGCTTATTATTCAGCGATTTTTGGTGCTTTGATTCCAGCTTTGACGTTCACAAGATATGTCCCCTCTGTGAATTAATGTTCCCTCCCAACTATGATCAGAGAAAATTTGAAGAACATGTTGAAAGTCACTGGAAGGTGTGCCCAATGTGCAGCGAGCAGTTCCCTCCTGACTATGACCAACAGGGCTTTGAAAGGCATGTGCAAACCCATTTTGACCAGAATGTTTTAAATTTTGACTAGTTACTTTTTCTTATGAGTTAATAATACAATTTAGCAATTTAAAAAAAAATCACCTCAAATAGACCACTATGGAGACCACAAGGTATCACTTATGTGCACCCTCTACCACACTTTTCTGACCAAGTGCTACTTTTGAGTTTTGTGTTACTAGGGTCAGAGTCAGTTTTCAGCTTATCAATAAAATATAATTGTAACCCTTGTTAATCTTACCAGCTTAATAACAACAAAAAAATCTTACCAGCTTAAGAAAAGTTTTTCTGTGTTTGTATCTTTATTTATTCCCCAGTTTGCAAAACTATATCAGTAAAGGAAGTGGATTACTTTAATGTTGCCACACTGAAAATATATGTATGTAGAGTGTGTCATTTAGCATATTTACAAGTTTCTGTTGACCTTGTTGATTGAGCATGACTACTAAATATTATGTAATAAAAGTAATTTATCATTTAAAAAAATAGTTTTATATGAGATTTGGCCAAATATGAAAAGTAACTTAATTTTATTAATGCTGGTAGAGTCGCTTTCCACTGAAAGTGACGACAAGACTAAGGATCAAGTCCTACCTTGTACTAAATTTTGAAAACCTACATGTGGGATATCTATATTCAAGCACATTTTTTTTCTTTTCCCTATTTCCTTGGAAATTCTTATTAGCAGTCTGACACTTACAGAAGAAAGAACTGGTTAAGTTCTCCCTCTAGCAAGACCAGCAGGCAATTTTCTTGAGCATTAAGTTCTTAAAGGGCATGGAAAGAATGTCTTTTTTTTTTCTTCCTCCTTACCCTATCACTCTAAATGCCAATGCATACTTAAATTCCATCCACCTAAACTGAGCCTAAAATCCCAAACCAAGTAATCCACACACTAAAAATAAATTTTTTCATGGTAGATTAATCCAAATCCTGGAAAGTAGGGCTGGGCGAGGTGTTGATGAAGAGATTCACTTTTTTATTGATACCTTTTTGGGAGTGTTTGAATTTTTTTTACCTGATTGTGTTCCTTTTGTACTAAGTAAAATATATATTATCAAGTATAATTATATAAGTAAAAATATATCAAGCATCATTTTTTAAATCTGAAATATGTATTTTGCTAACCCTTTCCAATAACTACTTTTATTCTCAGAAGATAAATAAAACACAGATGGGGAGGTAGTAAAAACCCAACATGCATTTCTTAAACTAAATATATTATTGAACATAGAACTGGAAACTGTATTAAAACCAGCAAAGATCTGTTTATTTTTCTTAAACATTTGCTTTTCAGTTCATGCTAGCAATTTTTCCTTATGCATCACACGAAGATGTGGCTACTCTACTGAAATTTGTTGGTGATTTTACCTACATTATCAGAGAACCAGTAGAGGTCGCCATCTACCACGTTCTAGCATGTTAGGGGCAAGGAAAAAAAAATCTTGAGTATTTGGTTAGTAAAAATGCACAAAGGGGTCAGAAGTTTTCAATATGAAGCTTTCCTCTTGGAAGCTTTGCATAATTGAACCAATATTCAAGGAAGAGAGAAAAGTATAAATAAAAATAATGGATACAAGATGTTGGTGTTACAGGACTTCAAAAAAACAGAATTTCTTAGAAATTACATAAAAATTTTTCTAGTTGACTTGGTTAATACAAATCCTTCTTCATGTCAGACTATTGGAACAAAAACCTCAAAAAAGTTATCAAATCCCAACATAGTAAAATCCGTATATTTGTAAAATGGCTTTGTGGTCTCTTTCTACCACTATGTTGGAAACCCTTGAAAAGCTCAAAGGTTTGTTTTTGCCCTGACTTATCCTGTGACTTTCTTTCTGTATATTAGACTTTTTTAATGTCTTTGTTTTCTCAACTACACAATAAAAGTTAACCTGTCATACAGTTAGTGTCACTGGTGGCTCTCACAAAGAACACTGAAACTTTGATATGTAAATACTGCTGCTGGGTTTCCCAGAGATAGCTTAAAGTTTATTTTCTTTAAGGCATGATTTAATTGAAATAATAAAAGATCTGCCTTTCAGAAGAGAAAATAAACTGAAACTTGGTAATTCCAGAATGGATAAGTGGGTAGACATATAAGGATATGCAACTTGAAGCAGGGAAAGCTTTTCCTATAAACAGGACTTTCTTAATGATAAATGATTTTGCCTCAGAAGTTAGTAAACTTTCTACCACCGGAAATATTCAAGTGGATGAGATACTCACTTGGTGACTGTGTGTTAGTGATTTAAATTCTCAGGTGTGGGTGAGAAGCTATACGAAGCTTCTAAGACCAATTCTATTTTTTAAATTTTAAATTGATTAACAGTGTTAAATTAATGTCAGGATAATACTAACTAATGGGACAAATACGTCTGAAAATTTTAGTGGCTTAAACAACCATTATTTCAAACTCATGTACTGGTCCCATGCTGTTATTGATGGTTGGCAGTGACTTCCTCTATATGGAGACTCAGGGACTTAGTTTCCATCCATCTTGTAGCTCCACCATCTCCTAGGGCCTTGAAGTACTTTGCCTCCTGGAAAAAGGAAAAACAGGGGATACATACCTACTTCTTAACTACCTAATCCTAGAAATGACACAATTGCTTCTGCTTATAATCCTCTGAAGAAAGTAAGTCCTATGTTCTCATGTGGATGTAGGGAGAAAAGGAAGCAAGACTTTGATGCACAGCTGTCTTTTCCACCACCCATCCCCCTGACTACTAAAAACATTCGTGAATACCCCTCTTCTTGTGAATGCGCCTCTTCCTACACATGAGACAAACTCCTTACCTCTTCAAGGAAGTCAGCTCAGAGTTGTAATCAGAAACCTCATCCAACTCAAAATCCAGAAAATCTGGAGGGTGCATAATCCTCTCCATCATGTATGGACGTGACTCCTTATAGTCCAGTGACCATGTTTATTTCCTGATGTCGATTACATCATTGGCCCAAATCCTGTCTACTTCTTGGATCCACATCCTTTTGCCATGTAACTTTGCAGTGTTCACACACAGTAGATGAAATATTGTGCCCACCCTTTGACTCTGAGCTCTGCTACATGAGTCGCTTGGAGCAATAGAATGATAGTAGACAAGATGTACGCAGAAGCTTGTCCTCTATCAAGAGAACATACTCAAGGCTAGTCTACACAAAAGTGAAAGGCACGTGGAACAGAGCCAGTGGCCCCAGTCAAGCATCCTAGGTTAGTTGACAGCTACCCAGTGAGCTAAGCCAAGGCAGCGACACCTGGTTAACCCCAGTTGATCCTAGACACATGAGTAATAAATGCTTAATGCTATATGACACTTGGGTTTTTATAATTGTTTATTATGGTAATAGGTAGCTGATACATTTCCTAAACTAGACTGTCACTCTTAGTGCACAAACTTGTTTTGTTTTCTGTAGTTTGCATAATAGCTAATAGTATGCCTTCCTAGGTTGGATTTTAATTTTCACTGTGCTCAGTTTCACATATAGCAAGACTTAGCTGAGAAATGCTTTAAATAATGTGAAACATAAGCCTAAATCGCTTTTTATATAGTGAAACACTCTTCTCAAATCACTTTCAGATCTTTCTTTGATTTCTGTAGGAACCCTCATGGAAGGTAAAACAGATATTAATTCTATACCATTGACTACCAACTCTCAGTGACTGAGTGACCTGCTCCTATTACAACTAGTTAGTGACAGGGCCAGACCAAACACACTGGAATCCATATCTCCTGGCTACCAAAATCTGTTCCCATCACTGAATAGGTCTTCATTAGAGAATTAAGGACACAACTCTTTTTCCGTTGCTAATCTATGATAAATATGGTCACAGCATTCTTATCTCGGTGCATATTTTTGAGTGTGAGCTTTCTTCCTTTAGAAATCTCTGATCCCAATTTATGACTATTTTTTCTTTTTTAAAAAAGATTTTATTTATTTATTCATGAGAGACATAGAGGGAGAGAGAGGCAGAGACAGAAGCAGGTTGCATGCAGGGAGCCGGATGTGGGACTCGATCTCCGGTCTCTAGGATCATGCCCTGGGCTGAAGTCAGCGCTAAACCGCTGAGCCACGGGGGCTGCCCATGACTATTTTTTCTAATGGAATGCTTGCACCGATATTTTCTTCTTAGGTGAGCTGCAGAACGAACTGTTCAGTCAAGAAGAATTGAATGCAAAGGGATTTTGGTGTAGAGCAGAATTTCTCAACCTCAGCACTATTGACATTGTGGGCTAGGTAATTCTTTCCTGGAGGAAGGAGGAGGCACCCTCTTCATTGCAGAATATTTAGCAGTGTCCCCGACCTGGACCTACTCTATGCCAGTAGAATTCCCCAAGTCATGATAACCCAAGTGCCTGCAGATATTGTCAAATACCCGTCCCCTCATAGAGAAATACGGGCCTACAGGTTAAATGAAACCTGGATTTTGCGAGTGTCAGGTTCCTTGAATATGAGAGCTGAGATCTAAGGATGAGATTACACAAACTTTTATTTTATAAGTGAGGAAACTGCATCCAAGTTATACAGGGTCATGGAGCTGGTTAATACCATTTCTCTTGACACATAATTAAAGCATTTTATATACCATATATCTACTCCCGTTTACCCTGCAAATGAAGGGATTTGGGGTAGTCTGTCTATCTTCTGATGCCTGTTCTTGGTTCAAGTAGTGATGTATTAGCCCATCTGTGGGTTTCTATAGGTGCCTGATACTACCCATGTAAGGCCTTAAACCACTTCTCTTCTCTGCCTCTGTAGCTCTTCCACAAGCTTGACTCTGATTGCCGTTCTTCCCCAGGCTGGGTCCTGGTGACAGTCTTGTTTTAAATCGCTTTCCAATCTATGCATTTAGGATCAGCTCTCCAGCTGTTCCCAAGACTCTGATTTTTTTTGACTGAGCCAAGATATAATCTTCTGTTTGTCCTCTTTTTCTATTTTAGGCCTTCCTTGAAAACATCCTTCTCACGCCAAATTCTAAACCTTTGGATAACAAATGTTTCAAGGCAAGATCACCTCAACCCAAGATCTCCTTTTCTTTTCTTTTTTTTTTTCTTTTTTTCTTTTTTTTAAATTTATTTTTTATTGGTGTTCAATTTGCCAACATACAGAATAACACATAGTGCTCATCCCATCAAGTGCCCTCCTCAGCGCCCGTCACCCAGTCACCCCCACCCCCCACCCACCTCCCTCTCTACCACCCCTTGTTTGTTTCCCAGAGTTAGGAGTCTCTCATGTTCTGTCTCCCTTTCTGATATTTCCCACTCATTTTTTCTCCTTTCCCCTTTATTCCCTTTCACTATTTTTTATATTCCCTAAATGAATGAGACCATATAATGTTTGCCCTTCTCTGATTGACTTATTTCACTCAGCAAAATACCCTCCAGGTCCATCCACATTGAAGCAAATGGTGGGTATTTGTCATTTCTAATGGCTGAGTAATATTCCATTGTATACGTAGACCACATCTTTTTGTCCAAGATCTCCTTTTCTACAAAAAAATCTGTGTATCTCCTTTTAATTGTCATTACTTTCCCAAATCCCCATTCAGATATTCTTGAGTCATATTTATACCTTAATAGGTATAAACTATCGGTTTGCTCTTAAAAGTTCTGTCATCTCTTTGGAACATCTCTGTATTTTTGTTTCAATATACCAGTATTTTGCCCCCATTCCCAACTTGGAGCAGCCTGTCATTTTCATCACTGCTTTGGGGCACAGGGTATATTTTGCAATCCTGTCCTTTCTTTGAAACATGTAAGTGAACAAAACAAAATAGCTTTGTATGAAATGTGGATTAACAAATTCAGCCCTTTGGGAAGACTGTTCTATGAAATGAGTGGAAAATAATTATTTGATAAGGGTATGAAACTACAAGGGAAAGTTCATAATTAAAAAGCTTGCTATCATAGCATTCAAAGGGAAAGATGTCCTCTAGTTGCCTTCAGGAAATTGACTCCTTTCCTTGTAGCCTATCAAGAATATAATCTGGTTTCAAAGGATCATGTATTAACCTGTTATCAAAAGTTGCCATCATGTGGAGTAAAGAGAAAAAGTAGCATCCCATAGAGTGTCCATTCAGGTAACAGGCACTTGGAAGCTGGGTATTTTTATCCCTTCCTTCAGAGTGGTTACTCATTCCCTTTTAAAATTGTCTGACTCATTTAAGGAAGAGATGGAGGTTCGGAAAGACATAGAAAAGAAAGAGACTCAAAATCTCTGAGATTTTAGTCAGGGCAAATAACAACAGAAAAGATGTACATGCAAGGGTGCCGTTTGATTCGGTCATAGATAGAGGGGCTAAACAACTTCTGCTCTGGAAGGGACCTAAAAAGAGCAGAGTCCAAGATAAAGAAGAGTGGTGCAGAAGTGCGTGGGTGCTTGCATGGTTCTGAGTGCCCCGTCGGCGTGCCGGCTACATTAATAAATCTCACCTGGAAAATGTGAAGGGTTCATTCTCAGCTCTGATTTCAAGTTATATACTTCTTTGTTTTCTTGAGGTTTTCTTTAATTTCAGGAAAAGTAATTTTCCAAGCTTAAGGAGATACTTTTGGCTTGTTGTCTGGGTTGGAAAGGAATAATTTTTATAGTTAGCATAAAAGCAAATCATTTAAAATGAAAGCCACTTGTTTAAAAAGTCGCTCACAGCTCTATGTTTTTAAGATACCTACTAATGAGTACTTTTATTCCAGGTGGACATTGTGTCTGGATCTTGGTGGCCACAAAGTAAAGAGGAAAGTTAATGATTATCAAGTAAATTCAGGCTGCGGTTATGTGTTTGTATAGGAAAGTTGGTTTTCTAAAATGCAGTTGCTAAAAAAAATAAAATAAAATGAAATAAAATAAAATAAAATAAAATGCAGTTGCTCTGTTCGCTTGTGCTCCTCTTACTGCCTCTTAAAACAGGATGATTAAATCGTATGATTCAGTTCTCATTCCTTATTTATTTGTGGAGACTCCTGATTTTTTCAGGAGTCTCTGATTCCGACCTCTCAGTAGATGTTATCTAGCAGAAAGCAAACCACTTACACTTTGCCATGATAATGTTGTATAAAAAACAAACACAACACTTCAGAGGAACATACACCAATAAACATTTATTTTGACTTGGGAGCATATGGGTTCGCTGGAGTATTGCAGAGCTCAGCCGGGCTCTGTTAAGCTGAGCCGGGCTTGTGAGGGCTTCCGCGGCCTGCAGAGGAGCAGCCAGCCAGTGGCTGGCTCTTCCAGGACAGCCTCCGCAGGGACGATTCTTTTCTCGCTCTTGTGGCAGGGACCCAAGACAGCAAGCAGAAGTGGACAAGGCCACCTGAAACCTAGACTCAGAACTGGAGTTCTGTGGCTTAGGCCACTAAATAGGGCTAAATATGGCCAGTCGTAGGGCTAGCCCAGAGTCTGGCAAACCTCAGGACTTCATGGAGACACTAGAGAATCCCATCTCAAGCAGCGTAGACAGAGAGGGATGGAAATGGGCACATTTTTGTAATAAATCCACCACATGGGACAATAGTCTTGGCGAAAATGGGAATTGGCGGGGGTGGGGAGGTGGGGGGGTGCAGGTGGGGATGTCTTACAGCCGCATTTTCCACAGCAACATCCCACTTTTATGTAGATGTATATTTATTAGGAGCCATGTGATGCAATCTCTTTTTCGTACTATTTCTGCTGACAGTTTTATATCTAAGGCACTGTGGAAAAATCAGATAAACCAGTTCAAGTTTTTGGTATATTTTAATGATTCAGGACTTCATTTATCTAAGTAAATTTTTCTGCTGCCACTAACCTAATATTGTCAAATCTTCCCTTCTGTGTACAGAAATTCTGTGTACAGAAAAGTGAGGTTTTTTTTCTCAAACTTTCCATGGAGATTTTGACTAATGTGTTTCTTCTACTTACTCATGTGTATGCATTTCCCCTATCACTAATTCCCCTCGGTCTGGAAATCTCTCTCTCTCTTCTCTTAAACTTACATTCCTCCTTCTTACAATAGCAGTACTTTGATTTTTCTGTGGGGAATTATCCTTCTTCCTGTCCGTGAAGACTGGTTATGACTATCGAGAGTTAGGGACACATCTCAAACTTGTAAATTGGCTCCTCTGCCAGGGGAATTTTAATATTTGGTTTCTTGGCCTCTCCTTTAATTCTATGAATTACTTCATATGCTTCCAAGAAACTTATTTGCAAGTTCCTTATAATCAGAGGATACTAAAATATGTATCCCTTAAATTTTAATTTTCCTTGCCTGAAAAAATAGAGTATTGCTGTCACTTTAAGTTCTTATCTAAGGAATATAACTTAGATATTTCTACTTAAAAAAAAGAAAGATATTGAATATTTGGTTGGGTGAGCAGCCGTAGAGATGTTGGAGTAGGGACCATGGTATTAAGTGAAATACTATGAATACCATAGTATTTATTTATATTTGTTGACAGTAAAAAGAAGCTAGAGACAGGAAGGTTTGTGACTTAAAAATATATAAATATAAATATATAATATAAAATATATAATATAAATACAAATATAAAAATATATATATTTTTTATTCATTTATTCATGAGAGAGCCAGAGACACAGGCAGAGGGAGAAGCAGGCTCCATACAGGGAGCCCGATGCGGGACTCGATCCCAGGACCCCGGGATCACGGCCTGGGCCAAAGGCAGATGCTCAACCACTGAGCCACCCAAGTGCCCAAAGGGTATGTGGTTTTTGAAGCTAATTCAGAGTTCTAATTATAGACCCCGATAGGCACTAGATTTTAGTCTTGGGTAACGCATTTTCATTCTTAGCTATTAAAATGTGATTTATAACGCATCATCATACCAATCCTAGTGAGAACTGGAGATAATATATAAAGTGCTTGCCACATTATATTATAGATGGTTTATACTGATTTATAAATATTAGTGTGATGCATTTAAATAGTGTAAAATTAACTTTACCCAAAGAAAGCCTGACCTTTGCCAGTGCTCCTGGTGTGTAACCTCTAAACCCCTGGAGTTTCCCAACTGACAGGAGCCTCTTTGCTATTCATGGTGGCTCCCTCAGACCATAGATGATATTTTATGGTAATGAGGTGACTTATGGTGGGCCCCTAGATAGTTCACAGTAGCAAGATGGCTCAGGATGGAGGCTTTACCAAGTGATAAAAAAATGAGGTTTTTTAGTGCATGCACTATATATGCTGTCATTGTTATTATATTTTGGCAAATGTAAAAAAGCGTCTTAAGGACCTTCATGTATTCACATGTAATCTCCTAAGACCCTACCCTTTTTTAAATTAACATCTTATATTCTTAAATCCTTTAATTCTGCCAAAGGGATTTTCAGAAATATAACATTTAAACTTGGGAAAAGATATCTTTGCTGGTATTAGGCTGCTGAGCAGGATAAAATCTTTCCAAAACTTACCTATAATAGTAATAATGCAAACCATTTAAAGAGTCCTTGAATATGCCAGACGCTATGCTTAGTACTTTTATAGGTACATATTCTAATCTTTATAACCAAAGTGGAAGATATTATCATTCTTTTTAAGATGACAATGATTATTTTTTATTGAACTATAACTAACATACAACATTCTGTTAGTTTTAAGTGTACATCATAGTGATTCGCTATTTTTATACATCACAAAATGATCTCCACAACAAGTCTAGTTACCATGTGTCATCATACAAAGTTGTCGTATTATTGACAATATTCCCTATGCTGTATATTACATCATATACGACTTACTAGTTTTATAACTGGAAGTTGATACTTCTTAATTCTCTTCACCTGTTTTGCCTTTTCTCCAACCAGTCCCATGTCCGGTAACCCACAGCTGGTTTCCTATATCTATGAGTCTCTTCTGTTTTGTTTTTTCGTTGGTTTTGTTTTTTAGAATCCACATATAAATAAAATCGTATGGTATTTCTCTTTCTTCGTCTAATTTCTTTCACTTAGTACAATACCATCTAGGTCCATTCACATTGTTGCAAATGGCAAGATTTCATTCTTTTTTATGGTTGAGTACTATCCCATTGTAGATATCTACACCTCTTCTTTATCCATTCACCTATCAATGGACTCTAGTTGCTTCTATGTTTTGGCTGTAGTAAAGAATGCTGCAATGAGCAGGGGAGGGGGTTAGTAAGAATAGACTCGGTGTTTCTGTTTTCTTCAGCTAAATACTCAGAATTGCTGGATTATATAACAATCTTTTGAGGAAATGCCATTCTGTTTTCTATAGTGGCTGCACCAATTTATATTCCCATCAACAATGTATGAGGGTTCCCTTTTCTCCACATCCTTCCCAGTACTTGTTATTTTAAAATGACAGTTATTGACTCCCAGGAAAATAACCCAGTTAATCACATAAACCTAAGTCTAGTAGACTTACTACAGTCAGAGAGAACACCACTTTGACATAGTCCTAGTACTATCTTAACAGGGTGGAGGAGGGGTTAGGGAAAGAAATTGACACAGTTTGGAGTCTGAGAGCAAGTGGTTTATCACGCTCTCTCCTGGCTGGAAACTTATTGAGGATTGAACAGTTCATGACATCATATTTAAAAACTGAAAGACACAGCAAGGTGAAAATTTCAAAGGAACCTTGATCATAAAGTTCAGATGAGTTGTTTGTCCAGATAAGCAACCTACTATTCTGATAGAAGAATCGTCCACCAGAATAAGCAAACTCTTTGCTCAGAAAAACTAGTTTGCAAGAATTTCCAAAAGCAATAAGTAAAATTATGTGTTCATTTGCATTCTTATCTTCCAGAACAAAAGTTTTTAACCTGGAATAAATGGTTAAATCATGTTGATGTGGTTGATCTCAGTGCTCAAAAATGAGGAAATTTAGCAATTCTCCAAGGATGACAGCTAAGACTCGGTGACTTCAAAGCCTTAGCTTAGTCAATAGCTCCAGTTTTTCTCTCCAAATATCTTCATATGTCCCTGAAAAATAGGACTACGTGTCATCCATAACTTTACTACCAAAACTAAGAAATACGAAAAAATGATGAAAGAAGATAATTAGGTGTTACAAACAAACTTTATTTAACACTTCATGAAGTGGATAGCCTCCTGGAGAACAGCAAGTGAGAGAAAGTGGCAAGCTTTTACAGGGGAAAAAGTAAGAAACAAGGAGAGAAAAGTAGAAAATAAATAAAGGTCAAGGATATAAGCGTAGAGCAGAATTGGCTTGGCATTTGCTGACTGGATATATTGTGTTTCTGGTTAAATGGAGCATTTCCAGAGATATGAAAGTTATCTAAATACTGTTTTGTTGATGTGGCATCCCAGGGAAGAGTGGCTCCATCTTGGGCCTAGAAAATTATTTCGACAGAACTAAGGTTGCCTATATCAATATGACTTTCCTGTTTTTTTGTTTTGTTTTGTTTTTTTGTTTTTTTCCCGAAAGAGAAGGCTATAGACCAATAAATTACTTCATTGCTTTAATAGGAGAGGAAAATTAATTTTTCCTTCACCTTCTGAGTTCTTGGCTGAGAACTCTTTGCAGGAGACAGATTAACAGGAACAAAACAAAACCGAACAATTACCTACGTACATTATGGGAGCACCACAAAAATATGAGATTCAAAAGGCAGCCAGATTAACTGAGGTTAACATACCATCCTGAGCTAAGGAAAGGGCGAGGATTCTGGGGCTTCAAAGGGGGAAGTCAATTCACCCACAGGAGGTTTAGAACATCTGTTTGGCAAACAAAGTTGTCCTGCCACGTGAAGAAGTTTCTCAGTAAAAAGGTTGTCTCTGGTAATAACTCTCTCCCTGGAATAGTTTCCTTCCCCCAGAATAAATTTCCTTTGTAAATGTAGATTTTCTTTACAAAAGTGTAACTTCTACTCTGTTTTTCAGAGCTTCTGCTGTGTCTTCCATTTTTAAAAAATAATCGGCCCCAAGTAATTCTTAAGCCAAACAGGCATACCTTGGACCGGCACATTCTGCTACTCTTCAACTTACTTCCAGAAAATTCATTTGGAAAAATAAACTATTCAACTATCCCTTTCTCGGGACAATAGATTGCTTATCTGGGTAAGCTGCTTGCAGATGACATAATTGTTTACTCATCAAGAATCCCTTCAAGATCATCACCTCTCTGTGACCGCCAATGTTGAACTCCTTTAGATCATGAACTTTTCCCAACACCAAACAGATCCTTGCCTTGAAAGACTAGGAGTAAACCACTGGGGCCCAGATCTCAAAACCCTACAAATATGTACCTCTGATATCCTGCAGGGACTCTATTTAGACTCTAACAAGGTTACTCTCTAACAGTAGGGATACAGTATAATAATAATAATAATAACAGTAAGTCATGACCCCACTGTGCCTGGTGACCGGGTTATTCCGATGGTCATCTAGTCTGTGAGAGACTGGACTAAATGGGCACCCGAAGGGAAATGCTAGAGAAAGTAACACGCTACTAATAACCTCGTGCATAACTATATCTCTTGCTTGTACTCTTGTCACAAATAATCTCCCTATTGATCTCTGGGCTGGGATCCTTATGAGAGTGACCACCTGCCCCTATGACAAAAGAACATTTTGAAACTTTCTAGAGTCTTAGGGCAAGTAAAATAAGAATAATAAAGATGTGTTGTAAAGACTCCGTGAGAAACGCACGTAGAGTTTTTCATACTGTGCCTGGCGCATAATAAGTAGTCCGTGTTGGCATGCATTAGCATGACTCCGTAGCATTTGATTTAACTTTTCCTTGTCATCATTCACAACTCCATATTCAAACTCATCAGTGACATGCAGGATGGGATTTTGAACACTAAACAGAATCTATAGGCTTTAACTTGAAGCTTAACACAAAGAATCATATAGCTTTCCTCTGAGAAAATAATATATGAGTGACATTTATCAAATATTTATAGAATATTTATTAAAGTGCATTTTCACAGTTAATGTTAGAGTGTATGTATTAAAAATACTAGATATACATATTGTTTGAATGCCTGTATCATATCAAAATGAAATTTTAAGTGTGATTGATTTTTATGAAGAAGAAGAAGAAAAGAAGAAGAAGAAGAAGAAGAAGAAGAAGAAGAAGAAGAAGAAGAAGAAGAAGGAGGAGGAGGAGGAGGAGGAGGAGGAGGAGGAGGAGGAGGAGGAAGCTCTTATATGTGTTAACACTGTTCTTACAACTGCTGGCTGTAATCCACCAGGAGTCAAGGTTCCTGCTCGTTTACCAGTGCAGAATCCAGACTCTCTTAGATAATATCTGTCCCCTTTGACTTAGGGCAAACAGTCTTCCCAGACATGTCACCTGCCTTAGGACTGATTTCATTCTATTGCTTGGAAGGACTGATAACATCTTGCAATTATGTTTGCTTGTTAGTACAGCCTCTTACAAAGAACTAAAGTGTGCCACTGAGTGTCATTTAGACTCAGTCAAGCTGGATTTATATAAAGTAGAATGTGTTGGAGAGAAGAATGGATTGATATTTTTAGATCTTTTTAAATTTAAAAAGCTTTATGCCACCATTAGCACATTCATTAAAGTAGCATTCAATTATGAGATGGGTTTTTATGCATATATAATGTATCAAATTAAGCAGAAGAAAATAATGTTAAGCCTTCTTATTTTAACTGCCTTTCCATTTCATCAGTTTTGGAAAAGTAATTCTTAATTTTTCAATTAATTTTTTATTAAGTACTCCCTGTGGGAATGGCAATTCACTGAATACTTTGAAGAAAGACAAGTAGAGATTAGTCAAAGTAGTGAAGATGTCCTATCGGGGTTGTTGTGTTCTTACTCGACATGGAAACAAGCCTGGATCCTCCACCTTATTCTTCATCTCTATTATCTACCATACTGTAGATCAGCCTTGTGAACTCAAAAGCCAAGACTGGACAGGAAAATATTCAAGGGCCATGTGCCCAGTGGAAGGCGCCAGAAGTATAGAGACTATGAAAAGTGGAGCCGTGACTCATCTCGGTATCATGGCTGCTATTTAGTTCTAGCCAATTGGAATTGTAGGTCCAGTGTTAGCAAATCTGCATATTAATGGAAATTCTTTTCAAGTTTTAAATGTTGGCAACTAATTCAAATTAAAGGGAAGAATATATTCCTAGGCCTTTGCTGTGCAGGCTGAAAGAAAAGTAGCTATGAGCCAGAATCACCAGGTGCAATATCTGGCTTAGAGTGAAATGAAGTTAGAAGACAGAATTGTTAGAAATGTCAAGCAAGAAACAGAAAAAGAAAAAAAAATTGTCAGAAGAACTTTGGTTGCAAGTGACAGAAAATTCAACTCTGATTGGCTCTTTATTTTTATTTTTTAAACTTTTTATTTGCACATAGTCACCTCCAATTGGCTTTTTATAGAGGGAGATATTTTAAGTGAAAAATCCACATGTAAGACTAACTTCAGGCAGGGCTGTATCTAGCAATTCAATGATGTCAACATCATTTCTCTCCATTTCTTCCCTTGGCCTTCTAAGTTTTCTGCTTTATCCTTGGGCTCCAAATGGAGACACACGGTAGATTCAAGCTTATTTGTTAGAATCTTCATGTCATGCTAAGATAAAAAGAAGTCCTTTACCTCCTGCAGAAGAGAGAGTAAATGTCTCTTTCCAAATGGGGCAAAAAGTATCTTTTTGTATGTAGTCACTTCCTATGATGTTGGGGGCCCTACCTTGGACTACTATGGCCAGGAGATGGAATCACCATTTAACTTAAGCCATTTAGAGTTTTAGAGGCTCCCCTGGAACAACTCTATCCAATGACACATAGCCGAGATTGGCAAAGGGTAGTTTCACGATATTTTCTTTAGGGATTACTGCTGTATAGAAAGGGAAATGGATTCAGAGTCACAAGCAATAGTTATCCATCAGATAAGGGGGAAAAGGAAAATTAAATACCAAATTAGTAGGGGGGAAAGACGTAAGAAAAGAACTAAGCTACTAAATGTGAAATTTTCAATATAGGAGGTCTGAGGATCAAAGACAATTGCCACAGGGGCCTAACATACAAGAACAAAAAATATCCAAGGTGAAAATCCTAGAAGAAAGCATGGGAGGACTTTTATTTTTCTCATTTCAAAGTGAGCCAGGTCTTTCTAGTTAACACACAAAACCCAGAAGCCATAAAGGAGAAACTAGATAAATTTAACTACGTGAAATTTTAAAATTCTACGTGTCTACAATAACATAGTTCTATTAAAAATAAGACCGGTAACAAACTTGTAACCTACTTACAACTCATGTGATGCACAAAGAAATAATACCCTTAATGTTTAAAGAGCTCTTGCAAATCAAAAGGAAAGATAAACCCAATAAGAAACTGAGCATAGGTTATTAATAGAGAAAACTGGCTTAAAATATGAAAGGATGCTCAACTTCAGTTATAATTATAGAAATGTAAATCGAAAGAAGCAGACATTATTCTTCATATAACAGATTACCACGGATATTAACAAATTGGTGTGCTACAAGGTGGCAAAGCTGTTAGGAAACAGACTTTTTCTTGCATTTTTGATGAGATGATAAATTGGCATAATCTTTTTCCAGGGTGATTGGCAGTATCACTCAAAATGAAAACATACTACCTCATGGCTATGCGATTTGACTTCAAGGATTATATCTGTCAATGCCCATCAGTCAGAAAGTACCAGGAACACAACTATAATTCTGTTGGATTTATTACTCATCCCAGCAAGATAGAACACTACCACAGAGAACTGGAGGTGCCTCAGGTAGAGGGGCGCATTTCTAACAATCTATTGTGGGATTTGGGCTCTGATGGATGATCTGGGGGAATGTCCAAGGAAGTGGGGCTTCAATCTGGATTGGGTTCTTCCACTAAGCCAGGACAATCTATGATTTAATATCTTAATTAGCCTTTTCTAGAGGGAGGTGAGACTAGAATGAGGCCAAAGTTGTAATTTGTTTAAAAAAAAAAAAAAAAGAACAAAACAGCAGTCAGTCTTACTAAGTGGAAGAGGAGATGTTTGGTATTTCATATGTTCGTGGAGTTGACCTTGCTTTTGTCTGTGCTTGGACAAAATTATGAAGTGATCTGGTTCTGACAAATTTTATCGGGGTCTCAGAGTGACTGTATGATGCTGGTGCTCCATGACGTTGTGTATGTCCAACAGGAGACCAGCACGGCCTCGCTGCAAGTGCCAGGCTAGCTTCCACCATCACTGAAGCCTTTCCCTAAGTGATGTCAGGGGCTGACCTTTCTTTCCCACATCCTGATATACTTCCAGTTATGCAAAGAGATTTATGTACAAAGATATTCGATATAGCAATGTTTATAGCAAAATATTCTAAATACGCCTCAGTGGCAGAAAGGCTAAATAAATTATGATGACAGTTGTATAATGGATTACTCTGCAGCTATGAAAAAGGATGTCAACAGGTGCAGACAGGACAAATTCTAAAATATCGTTAGGTGGGGAGCCTGGCTGGCTCAGTCAGAAAAGCATGCAACTCTCGATCTCGGGGTCATGAGTTTGATCCTCACATTGGGTATAGAGAATGAATGAATGGATGAATGAATGAATGAATGAATGTACTATTAGGTGAGAGGAGCGAAGTATATAATCATATCTGTTTCAATTTGTGCTGAAAATGTTTGGTGCTCTTTGATAAATACTTCTGTTTCATCCTCCTTCCAGTTGTAGGATATTTCCTGGCCCCCTCATGTTTGGATGGGGCCACATTACTAGTTCTTATAAAATGAGTTCTCAATAAGGCATGAGTCACTTTCAAACTGTTCACAGTTAATTGTTGATCCAAGGTCCTCAGAAACTCTCTTTCCCTTCGTCATGACTACCGGCAAGGATCTAGATGGCAGTCCGGGTCCTAGAATAAGAAAAGCATGAAGCAGAGCCTCCGGCCCTCCTGGAAGGGTGGAGGGAGGGGGGTGGTGGAGCAAAAGCCACTGAGATTCTCATTTAAACCACTGAGTTTATGGGATTGTTTGCAGGCACAGCATACCCTAGCTAATTCGAGATTAGTACCAGGATGAGAGTGCTCCAGTAAAGAATATGTGGCATTGGGGTGGGGGTTGGACTGTGGTCAGTGGGAAAACTTTTCTGTGAGAAAACTGTGTCAGTGAGAAAACTGTATGAATGGAGATGCATAGTGTGGCCGGAGCAAAACAGACTAAAATTGTCACCAGAAGAAAAAAAATGAAAAGGCAGTGAATGTGCCTATTAGAATTGAAGGCTTCGGGGCAAGAAGTCGGAAGACAAAATGTCAGTAGCAAGTCTTAGTTTCTATTGACTGCATTTGGCAAAGTGTTCCAAGAAAGAGACTAGAATTAGCTGTTCCATAAGCAGGAACACAGTTGCCCTTCCAGCATGTAGTTTCAAGCCACCTTTTGTTTCTGAAAAGGTCTCTTGATTTATATTTTCCAGCGTGCATTCTCTCGCACTGTTCTCCTTTTATCTCTCCTTTGCTTCTTGTTTGCCTATAACTCCCATGTCCCTCAAATACTTTTCAGTGCTTTATTTCTTTTTGATTTTTTAATTTTGTCCTTCCCATGTATCTCAAGGCATTATCTTCACTGATTCCCTCTTGTGCTCTTTCCACTTTCTTCCTCAATTCTAGAATGACTTTTTGTTTTATTAATCATATTCTACATCCTGTGAGCTCAGATTCCAGATCTTCATATTCCTTTCTCTTATCTCCAGTTAGTTTCTTTCTGAGTTTTTTAGAATTAAGATTTCTGCTGGTTCAGAGCTATTAACGTTTGCTTAAATGACTTTATCTCACTTTAAAAAAATGTGGTCACAGTTTTCATCGGTTTTTATGTTTAGATCATCCTGTCTACCGTTATCTGTAAGATTATTTGGCTCCATTTTTTTGCTTTCTCATTATAAAAACCCTTTCCTGTTATAATTTTCATGGGTTATGCATGTCCCTGTATCAGAAAGGGAGGAATCGGGAAAGCTTCCCTAGATTCATGGCTTGAGATCTCCTTCTACAATTTTCAAAATGTATTCAAAAAGAAAAGTTGGTATTTTCTTGAAATCTGCCAACTCTGGTGCCTTCTCCCCGATAATCCTCTGAGCCTTGTCTTTCCTTTTTTCCTGTTGGAGCTCTACTCTTGGCACTTTTTACATGTCACAGGATTTGATACTGGAAGGGAATTGCACTTGATCATTATCCAGTGTTGATGAAGCCCAGATCTTCCAGCACCATGATGCACACCATGGTCCTACACCTCACACTGTGAATTGAGGTCTCGCCATTGCCTGTCCCCCAGTTTCTGCTGCTAGCCTCGAATTTTCCTGATGAGTTTACCAGGGAGTACCTGCTGGTAGTTTGGACATTTTTCAGCTTTGGGGCTATCAGAACCTTCTCTGCCTTTCCCATGCCTCTTTTCCACATTGTTGCTGCCACCATGTGTTTTCTCGGTTGTGAGGGTGGTGGGTCTTCACCAGCTCTATTTTAGGGTTTAAAGTTAATCCGGTTTTAGGTTAGTGGGAGATGTCCGTGTGTTTGGGTTTTGCTGTCCTGGTTCCCATACCTGATCATATGAGAATATTTTAGGGAATTAAAAAACTCTGCCACCATCTTCCCAGAGTCTTCCACCTCTGAATGTTTGAAAAGCATGGTTTTATGCTTTTATAATTTTTTTCTTTCTAATGGATGTGCTCTATCATATACAGTTGTGTACATTCACATTACATGTGTGGGTGTCTCTCTGTGTAACAGTAGAGCCCTGTGACATGTTGAGCGGACATCCATCCCAAATTTGTCACTATTGTAAGGGACCCAAATTTCATTACAACCCTCTAGCATCCATATTCTGGTCTCTAATCTACACGTACATAGGGTGCCTGCATGAAGACTCCTTGAAAGGTAGGTGATTCCAAATTTTAGGGCAGAAAAAGAAATCAGTATGCACCTAGGACATTTATTTCTTGCTACTAATTCTGTTGAGGAAGTTGAACTCCAAAGAGTATGGCTAGACACAAGCATGCTTTGAAAAATGTCAGGCAAAGTGCTGAAATAAAGGAAGACAAATTACAGGGGCCCTTATTCATCAAATTTTTGCATTTTGATCATTAAACCAAAATTAGTGGTAACTGTTAATCGTAGTAAACTAAGCAGATTGAATCTAAGAAAATCTACAAGTTAAATTCCTAATAAACAAGAAAAGTTTATATAAGATTCCTAAAGGGTGGTAAAATGTGCCAGAAAAGTGAGTTTATTAGAATATGCTTAACATTTTATTGATCTGAATACATAAGGAATTGTTAATATATAAATATAAGGAATTGTTACTTTACAAAAGAGTTAGATATCTGTCTATAAAATTTAGGTACATACTTTCTTTGATCAACACAGAGTACGTAAGAAAGCCAAGCTATCCCAGCAAAAGTAGATTCAGTAGCAAGAAAAGGAAGACCTGATCAGCACATATAATTAATCAGATTCAAAGGGTGTCCACAGCTAATCAGCTTCAGTGGTCACACACAATAATCAAGTAAAAGGAGGGTTCAGCAGAGTGTTCTAAAATGATAAATTAACCAAACATACAAAAGAGTAAAGCTGACTATGCGGACACAATCCCTCATCTCCTAGGAGCTGACAATTCTTGATGGTCTAACTAATTATAATAAAATACTAATAAGAAATATATAAGATTTTAATAGGGCTAACAAACACACTAATACATCAACATGACAGGGCAATGGATAGGATCAAAGTTAAAAGAGTTTCTTACTTCTTGGAAAGCTACCAAGTCTCAGAACTTTAAAACTTGACTAAAGAAAAAAATTAAAAGTCTCAAGTGGTGATAATCAGAATTCTAGTGTACAAAGGAATTTCCTATTGGGTAAGCAGCCTGGAGATTACCTTAGACTGCTCAACCAGAGTCACATTTCAACCAGAATTAAACTCTTTATAACCTATATCCAAAACCTAGTTTGTCTGAAATGATTCTATTTTTTTAAAGATCTGGTAAGATTATTGGAACCTCATGAAGGGGGTTTAATGGAAGGCTAAGAAAACATTAAACAAGAAGGATAAGGATAAAGATAATGTAGGACACTTTTATTCCTGGTTTTAGATGAAATCTATTCATTAATTTTGTAATCCTTGTAATAGTGTGTTGCCCATTGTTAAAGGTGTTGAAAACATTGAAAACCACCTAGAATGTAAAGTATTTAGAATTACTTTTTGGTAAACAATATTTTAAAATTGGGGGAAATTTACTTGGCTAAATTCATAAATTTTGTTTTATTGGTTTCTGTGATAACTTGGAGGGATCTGGAAAACGGTTTTTGATAAAGACATGAGATTCATAGATTGCTTATTAATAATGTCAAATATTAGCGACTGTTACTTTCCCACACTAAAGCCCATCATACAGTAACAATCCTTAGGAAAATTCTAGTCAGGGGAAAGCAGAAATGCAAAAAGTAAACAAGCGAGAAGATTTCAGGTAGTTTGAAAGAAGTGAGGTGGAGTGATGCTGTAGAAACATGGAAACCCCATTCATTTGGATGGGGTTCATGGGGGACCTCGCTGAAGCCGTGGTGTTGGGGGTGAGCTCTAAATGGCAGGGATCTTCATGGATCTGGGGGGGACAGCGCTCCAGGGGCAAAACAGCAGGAACAGGTGTACGACAGCCTCTGTGCATTGGCGCATCCAAGACCCAGAGCGACTTTCTCTGCGTGGCTGGGAAGTGACAGATGGGTGCTAAGACTGGTGGGAGAAAAGTCCAGCTCATGTAAGGGCTTGTGGGGGGGGGGGGCTTTCTGCCCCCAAGTGAGGAGTCTTGGGGAGCTGGGCTGCAGGAGTGGGGGAGCTACTTAACCTGCTAGTCACTGTTCCTACTGGGGAATAGCTTGCTGGGGAGCAGCAGGGGAAGACTGATGTCCCCTCCTCTGGATCCTGGTCCCGGTGCTCCCTTCCCCGCTCAGTTGAAGGGTGGAGCGGGGGGGGGGATCATCGGTCCCTGCTTCGTCCTGGCAGCCCCTTCCCGGGATGGGGGATCGTGCGGGGCAGGGAGTCTGCCCTGGATATCTTGGCCTCCTACCAGGCTGTAACTCCGTGCCCAGTTTAAAAATAAAAATAAAAAGAGGAACATTTTCTGGGGATGCAGAGTGAGAGTTCATTCGGCTCCGTGGCAACGGGTGGAGCGGATCCCGCTACAGAAGTGGTGGAAGAACCGAGACGTGAACGACTGTCGGCAGCGACGCGGCCGGAGTGAAGCAGCGGAGACCTGGGCTGGTCTCGACCTGGTCCTCAGCACAGCTCCCACCTGTCCTGGATCAAACCCAGCACACATCGCTGATAGAGGCATTTTAAGGGTCTCGTTCCCGATTCCCCGGGTGGGAAGAGCGAGGCCGGCGCTGTCGCCGTGGGTGAGGTTCCCTGGGGACAGAAACCAGAGAGGCCAGAAGCTCCCTTTATTGGTTATTAGTGAAAAGCTAAGAAAGGCCTTCATGGGGGGTGTTGGGGGGCTGGAGTGCCATCGATGGGACCGGGATGGCCTGGACAAGGGAAGGCCAGGGCCCGGCCGCGCAAGGGGGCAGCCTGAGAGGCGGGCGGCGGGCTGGGGTCTGACCCTGGTGGCCCTGTGGCCGCGACCTGGGCGACCCAGCAGAGGAGCCGGAGTCATCGTCTACGCAGGCTTCTTAGCCTCGGGGCCCAGCCACCTGCAGCTGGTAGCAGAGTATCGAAGGCCGACATTCAAGTGGGTTTTCTGACCCCAGCTCATCACTGCTGCCGAAGGATTGTGCAGATTGTGCAGATGGTGCAGATGGTGCAGATGGTGCAGATTGTGCAGACCGTGCAGACCGAGGGGTGACAGCGCACCTCCCCTTGTTTTCAGGTGACCACTGGAAATGCCTCGGGGGCGAGCCCTCCATGCACCAGCTGTGCGCAGCCTCGGGGCACCCGTGGCCAAGCTGTGTCCCAGCCCGGCCCCAACTCGGTGACCCGAGGCTGGACAGATCGGACTCCCCCTCCGGGGCTTCGAACCTGGGGTCCACTGGCTCGCGGGCAGGCCAGCCGGGCGAGCCGAGGCCTGCGGCTGGGCCAGGCACACCCGGCCGGTCAGGGTTAGTTCCCAGGGCCACCCTCCTGCCCCAGGGACCTGCTCCATCGTGGTGCCGGCCCATTGCCCCTCCTTGCACATGCCTTGTCCCCCGCTGCACACGCCAACTTTGCTGGTGTGACCCGCGTGCCCTTCCCACAATGGAGCCCAAGCCTGGCCCTGGAATCCGCGCACTGCTTTGGGGGGATGCAAGCGTGTCAGGGCCTGAGGTCAGAAGCCAGTGCAGCAGTTAAAGAAGAAAAGAAATGACAGGGCTGAGGTCACATAAACAAGAACAAAGCCAGGTTTCAGATTGGGGGTGCACGCCGATTCATCCCTGGTCCGACTCACTGCATGTGTCTCAGGTGTCCCTGCGGCACGGGGCAGGCGTGAGGCAGCAGGTGGTGGGGGGTGGGCACCCACATGGATGGGAGCAACGCGATCCGGGGTGCTTGCCACAAGCCCCCAGGCAAGTGACAGCCGGAGGCGGAGGAAGCAGGGCCCAGAGCAAGGACTGATCAGGGTCCAAGCTGCCAGACTGGGATCTGCAAGAAAACAGAGCGATCTGATCCCTGGATCCACCTCCTTCTTCCTTTTGAGCCTGGTCCTTTCATCCTGCCTTGGGTTCTGGAAATTCTAGACTCATCTCTGAACACAGGGCACAGCTGAGGTCATCCCGTCGGGCTGCCAAGAACAAGGCACAGCGAGACTGCTGTGCTGTCTTTGCATCCCTCACCTGGGCCTCGCAGCTCCACCGACATGCCCTTGGGTGGGGGGCGGGGGGGAGATGGCCTGGGAGGTGATCCTGGGATACTTGACCTGATTTTGCATTTAGGACCCTGGAGCCAGACAGTCCCTCTTGCGGGGGCCTCCCTTTCCTCCTCTGCACAGTGAACACACAACAACCAGCTCCGCTTGCCTCCTGAGTCGTGAGAAGCATGTAAGGAAGTGGATGCAATAGCTTAGTAAGTTGAGAAGAAGGATCCAGAGCATAATGTTACTTTCCCTTTGGCACCGTTCTCAGCCCCGGTTATGAACAACCATTCCTCAGCCATGGCAGAGAGAGAAGCTAAAAAAAAAAAAAATAAGAAAGAAAAGGAAATTGTGGCTCTGCTGCCAGCTTCAAAGGCCAGCCTTCAGGTTATGCAGCTCCAAGAAGTAGAGACAGAACGGAGGCTCTGGGAAGAATTTTGACAAAAATTAAAGTGCGTGAAAGGTATGTCATGACTGAGAAGTTACCAGAGCATTTGTTCAGAAAATATATGTATTTCCATTGGAAATAATCTCTTTGAGGGTGGGAGTTTGTCCTTTATTTATGAATCCAGTCATCTGACTTACAACACATACAAAAATACTTATTAAATAAATGCATGAATGAAAATTATTCTTGCCAGGGCTCTGGATGGCTCAGTAAGTTAAGCACCTGACTCTTAGTTTCGGCTCAGGTCTTGATCCCAGGGTTGTGAGATGGAGCCCCACGTCAGGCTCCCCACTAGGTGGGGAATCTGCTGGAGATGTTCTCCATCTGCCTCCCATTCCCTCTGCCCCTCACCCCCTCAAAATAAAGAAATACATCTCTTAAAGGGAAGAAGAAAAGAAAACTGCTCTTGCCTTGGCTCCAAATGAATATACCTGCCCAGTGTGGCAATCATAGTTTCTAAAATGGTGACATTGGTCATGCTGTTCAGAATGACAGACTCATTACAGAGTTTTCTACTGTCCCTCTAGAGTCCTCTCATTTTACGTCCCTGAAGAAAAATTACAGAAACGTAGAATGAAAATGGGCATAAACCCATAGCAATAAATTTAAGGCACCAATACTTTGTTAGGAAGTTCAATTCCATGAAAGCAAAAATGAAGGAAAGAGAGAAGTGACGTAAGGAAGGAGGAGTAGAGAACTCAAGTGGTGCCCTTCTGAGTTGGCCAAAATTTTCTAACTTAAGCAACCGGTTTCTTGGCTTCAGAGAGATCTTCGGAGGGGCCATATGAACCACTGTGTCCCAGAACAGTCCACAGCCAGGGAGGCAGAGAGAGAACTATTCTACTTACCCTCTACCTGTTCCAGCCCAATCCCAGGCCTCTTGTTCCAGTTCACCCCACCTCGCAGCACCTCTAGATGGTGTTACCTCTCTCTCCGGACAGGTTCTGAACACTCTTCGGGTCCAGCAAAGCCACTTGGTGGGCACATGGTTATGTTCTTCTTGCCAACTGGCACCTGGGATATCTTGTTGGACTAGAAGAAGCACAGAAGCTAGCCAAGACTACCTGGGTCTAGTCAAGAGATTTTAGGAGCCAACTTGAGAAGTTCCTACTGGAGTAAAATGGAAAAATTTAGCAGCAAAAAGAATACAGGCAGCACAGTGTGATAAAACAGATCAGATATGTAAAAATCCCTGAATTTTTCATGATGCTGAGAGAAAAAAAAAAGGCAACCTCATTTGTTTGCCAGGGCACCACTCTATTGTTTTAAAAGCTGGTAAGTAAAGGAAATACATTAAGCGGGCACCTTGCCTTTCCTATACAAACTGTATTTCAAGGTAACAAATAGCTTATATGGAAAAATTCTTTATAATAGAAGAGATCATTCAAAGATCCAAGAAAACTTAGAAAGTCAACATTTTGCAATCCTTAGTGAAATAGTCATCTGGTCAAAGATCGTCAGAGGCTGCTAAAACCATTAGGTTAATGTTAATGGAGAACTTTATGATAAATGGATTAGACTGACATTCCTGGAACCCACTGATGAATCTTCCCATTACTCAAAGTGGAGCAACCAGTCCTGATGCCTCTTACGCTAATGCGATGTGATAGGAAGTACACAGCCCCATCCAGGCAATATTATTGCAAAAGGAAAAGGTGTGTGTGCGTGTGTGTGTGTGTGTGTGTGTGTGTGTGTGTGTGTGTTTTAACAACATTAATTAAGCCGCTAGTTCTAGCTACCAGTTTTATGGGAAGCATTTAAAGACCCACCCATTAGGAGCATTATGATGTGACACATTCAATCCAGCTATTCCGTATTTCTGTTTTTTCTTTCTTCCTATGAGGAAAAGCCATTCATTTGAACTGCCACGGAAACTGTATAATTATTATTCTTAAAGATCACAAATACATTGTCAGTCAAGCCCAAAGTGATCTCAAGAAGGGTATCTGACCTTCATTCATGTACTAACTCAATCAAAATTTATTAGCCATCTACTGTGGGCCTAGCACTACAGTAAGTGCTATTGATTCAGAAATGCACATTAGCAGCTCTCTCCTGGATTTGATCACAGTTCCTCAAAAGCCAGGACTCCATTCTTATGAATAAATTAACTGCGCAGAGGTATTAGAAGGGAGTAGTGGAAAGAGCTCTGACCTAGTTATCTAAATACCTGAGAGCTGGAAAAGTAGATAGTAGACGTGATCCCGGGCTGTGTTAATGAGAATTGTGAGTTTTAATTTTGGAAGTTAAAGTGTAAATTTTTGTCATTGCATCATAAAACATGCTTTACTCTCAATTTGTTCATGGTCTCTTTGATTCAAAAGTCCAGTTTATTTTTTTAAAGGATTTTATTTGTTTATTCATGAGAGACACACAGAGAGAGGCAGAGACACAGGCAGAGGGGGTCCCTGCAGGGACCCCAATGCAGACTCAATTCCGGGACCCCAGGATCATGACCTGAGCCACAGGCAGATGCTCAACCATGGAGCCACCCAGGTACCCCGAAAGTCCAGTTTACATGGAATTGTTGGGGTTAAAAGATAAATCATAAAACCTTTAAAAATTGAGTATGAAGTTGAAAAAATTGGGTTAGCAGGTATTTCACTTACGGATAAATTAAAAAAATTATTGTTGATAAATAATTTTGGTACAACAGTCAACCAGAAGAGCAATAGATATTGTGTGTCATTCATCACAAATGGATCTCTGAGAGAGTCAGCTGATTTTTACAATTTTGAAAAGAAGAAGAATAGAACCTCTGGAATTTCATCCTCACGTGATGGAATCTAACAAGGAACCTCCGCAGTGGCTGCTTTTTCCATGTCAAGCAAAGATTATATGTAAGCGTGTCATGTAATCAAAATAATACATCATTTTTGTAGAGGGACTTTAGTTCCATCATTCTGTCCAGTAAGCATTTTTTAATCATCTTGGCTGAGAAGAAAGCTCAAGAGAGTTGATAGTCTTTGAAATAATTTTGAAAAAGAACCCTTCATATTTTATAGAATACATTTTTCAACAAATTAACTAGAGTTATGAGAGTTTGGGAAAAATGGGTCCTCCAAACTTCCTGGGGTCAATGAGAGTTTAACTTGCTTTCAAAAAGAATCTTTCTGTTTTATTGGCCCTCTATAGGAAGCTTGAAAGACTATTCCTGCACTTAAACTTACGCCAAGGTCCCACTTTCAGAGGAAGAGACCAATTTAGCCATTGGAGTCTGGCAAAAAGAACTCAAGCTTGCATTGAGGACAGTGGCAAGAAGCTAGATTGAGGAGAAGACAATTAGAATACACAGAAATGGACTTTCTGGAGATTCTCTGAGCAACCTATGTGGGAGTCTCTTTTAAGGGAAGGCTCTGAGCCAGGGGTGTGACTGGTAATACAATGAATGCTTTTGAGATTATTTACCTAACATCCCTGTTCTGGGATTTCTTCTGATCTCAGTCCATCTCCTTGGTCTTCACAGGAGCTGTTGCAATGATACTATCCTTGAATGACTTGCTTGTAAATGGTGAATCTTAAGACCTCTGTATCTGAGTATCTTGCCACACATATAAAAACACAGGGATAGTTGGCCAACAGGGAGACAAAAATAATGAAGCAGAGACAGAAAATGATGAGATAAAAGACATGGGAAATAGAAAATAGGAAGAGTCCTGAATATCGTTATGGTGGCAGATGTTCACAACCAGTTCTCCATTAAAAAAATAAAATAAGTCTTGATTGTAGCATTTGCCAATTACTGTGGTGTAAATTCTCATACCATAGCTGAGCTCAAACCACTATGGGATGTCACTGAATATGAGTTTGAAAGAGATTCCTAGCAGCACATTATTATGTAGTATTTCTAACACACAGACACCATTAATGTATATAATTTCAAGAGTGTAGATAATAATAAAATACCAGATAGATAATATGAAAACCAATAACAGAAAAAAAAATCAGGAAATGATGAGACCTGATGAATTACTACCTAAACAATTTACTTAATTTTTAATACTAGATCTGTTTTATAGTAAACTTTCAAAATACTGAATTTAATAACTGACCCTGGTGAGCTGGGAGGGCTGGTTCTGAGTGGTCCTAATGGCATAAACATGCCTTGTTTCAGTTGCTTGTAAACTAACAATCCCATCCCTGTCCTCGAGTTACTTGAGATAGCTCAGTGCCTTTAAAGTCTCACTTTCTGTCTTTCTGTCATACATAAGCTGACTCATGTTGGATTTTGGCCACTTGTAACATAGGTAGGTATTTTACTAGGGCTTGGCTCTTACCACAGTTTTCAAGATAGTAGAAAAAGAAATATAAAAAGAAGTCTTTAATAGTATTTCCTTTTTACTGATTCCTTGTGTAAAATATTATGGTTAATACTCTGATATAAACTAATTGACAGGTTTTTTTTTTTCCTCTCATGATTGGTCGTACCAATTATCCTTCCACTATCCAGGCAGCCGCAAGAGCTTTGCTTATGAAGAACTTTTGCTGATGGCCCCTCAGGGCCAGTGAGACTATAACCAAGAAGAAGGCATTGTGCATCTGCTAGGTTCAAATTAGGCTTTTTTAAAGTCCATGGTATAAATTATAGTCTTCAAAGCAAGTGTTTCTCCTATAGAAGCTAGGCTTTTTTGAATATTAAAAGATTTTGATGATCTCCAAGACTAAGATCCATGGAGTTCCCAGGCACAGTGTTTATGGATAAATCAGAAGATGAGGAAAAATATATGACAATGCAAGAATAATTTCCTATCTCAAAAAAGATAGAAAGGTGAGATGAATGGGTCTCATTCCCATTATTACCCATTATTACTAATGGGTAATAATGGGAAAATCATTAAGGAAATGGCTAGAATTTCGATTGTGAATCCCTGAAGGGTGCTCAAGGATTCCACATTGCTGGAATTGGAGGTGGTGTGTAGTAACACAGTGAAAACTGTGATGGAAGCCCAACCGTATTTGAGAGTCTCCCAGAATATACAAGACTACAGGTTTTCATGAGGTACTCCTGCAAGTTTCCAACATGGTCCCTGAATAATAAAGCAGAATGACTGAGGAGGGCATACCGGTGCCTGGGTGTGAAGGCAGTGTCATAGCTTCCCCCAGGCCCAAGGAGAAGAGAGGCCAGTGCACTGCAAGAAACCTTGTAATGGGGAAAGGATGCATGATTTACATTCATGATAACCAAAGGCTGTGGCAACACTAGGGCCTTTGGCAGTGAAAGAACAAATACCAACTGCCTATTTCCAGACTCATTGAATTACCCTCGGCAGAGGCCAGGGACAGCAGAAGATGGAGTTGAATCAGAGGTTGCCACTTGCCAATATTGGCATTGCTCAGGAACTCACAGGGCCTCTAGAGAGGACAGGAGAAAGAGAAGGGTATTAGAAACAAAGTCTGAATCAACTCAGTAACTCCAAGGTGACTACATTTCACAGTGGAAGAGATTGAGTTCTCCTGAATTGGTAAGATTTTATTATCTACCTTCAGCAGACACAGGCCTTGTGAACAAAGTTGCATGTGTTGTATATAGAGAAACATTAAAAATTATCTTTTTCACACCTGAGATTTTTATAAGTACTTCCCACTAGAAATTTCTGATTCAGTTTAGGATTAGGGACAGGGATCATAGGATTTGTGATTTAGAACCTAAGTATTCCTTGTCCCATTTTCTAGCCTGAGTTAGATCTACTGAAGAAAAAAATTAGAATCTGAGCATCACCACAGTACAACCTTAGTTTGTCTTTGGGATTTACAGAATGATTGTGGCACTATATTCTTTTCATATAAATATATAGGACCCATAAATACTTGTTGGGGCAACAGTTTTTGCCTTGTAATTTTGATATTTCCATTAGCATTTAAGATTGGAATGGATCCAAAGTGAAATTTAACATTTGTCCATTATAAATATTTTCTGAGTCCAAGAAAAGTGCAGATTATTATAGTAGATACAACAAATGTTAGACATTTTTTTAAAATTTTTTATTTTTTATTTATTTATGATAGTCACACAGAGAGAGAGAGAGAGGGAGAGGCAGAGACACAGGCAGAGGGAGAAGCAGGCTCCATGCACTGGAAGCCCGATGTGGGATTCGATCCCGGGTCTCCAGGATCGCGCCCTGGGCCAAAGGCAGGCACCAAACCGCTGCGCCACCCAGGGATCCCCCCAATGTTAGACATTTTTAAGAGAAAGAAATAACAGGAGAAAGAGTCACCTGTGGATTATTAACTTCATCCTCAAAAGATTCCGATCCTGACCCTGATTCTGGTCTAGGACGAATCTTAGGAATGTTCCTATCAAGTAGCTGTCTCAGGTAGTAATCTTGCAAAGAAAAGAATCAGCTCTGTAAATCTAAGCACAAAAATGGTCTTAAGACACATTTGAAATCATTCATAGCATTCACAGTAAGTTGAAGGACCAGGGTTTGCAAAGGAGGGAAGCTCAGTTGATCTCAGTAACAGTAATTAATAAAAAGTTTCCCTGGGGTACGTCCTTCCAAAAAAAATATTACATTCTTGTTTAGTCTCTGCTTCAATTTTTTGAAGATTCAAACTCCAGGGGAAGAACATTTGATAGGCTACGTTTGGGTCTTACGTCCTCCAGTTGGCCAGAAGAAGCCAAGAAATTTTGGCAATTCCATTGAAGGAGAAAAGTAGATCCCCAAAATAAAAGCAGGGGCTATTACTCTAAGAATGAAGACTTGATGGTGGGAAGGCAAACCACAGTTGTCCATCACAGAACCCAGGTAAGTCAGATGTGGTAATGAAAACCACGTGTCTAGAAAGATTGCCATTGAAGATTCTATGATGCTATCTGTATTGACTTCCCAGGGCAGCCGTAACCAATGGCCCACACTGAGTTGCTTAAAATAATGGAAAACTACTCTCTCTGGAGAGTTCTGGAAGCTAAAAGTCTGAAATCAAAGTGTAGGCTGAGCTGTACTTCTTCTAAAAGCTCTGGGGTCAAATCTTGCCTCTCAGACCAGCTTCTAGTGGCTCCAGGCATTCCTTGGCTTGGGGTTGCACAGCTCCAGTCTCTGGCCCCACATTCACAAGGCCTTCTCCTCTGTGTCTTGGTGCATCTCTATTTCAAATCTCCTACTGCTTTTCCCTTAAAGGGACATGTGTTATTGGATCTAGGTAGGGCAAACCCAATTCTGGAAATGACCTCATCTCAAAATGCTTAATTACATTGAAAAAGTTCTTTTTCTAAATAAGGTCACATTGACAGGTTCCAGGGATTACAACATGACTTATCTTTGGCTGGGATGTGGGGCACCATTCCACCCACTACCATATCCTCAAAGATATTTCAAGCTAGACAATAGATTCTAGGGATGGTGCAACACACAACTAAAAGGTAACTAAAAAGGTACGTTGTGATAAGTACCAAATAACATTTAAAAAAGAAAAAGGCAACTCCTGGAGCCCAGGTGTAGGGGAAAGCACACTTTTTGAGGAAATGAGAGACCTTATGGAAAACTGGCATGTCCAGGAGATAAATAAGATAAAGTATGCATTCTAGGCAAGAAAAAAAAAATATGAACAAACTTTTGGAAGCTGTAAAGAAAAAAACAGGATCAATCAACAGGTTAGTGTGGATGTTAAATCGAAAGCAACACAAGCATTGAATAATTTGATCAGAAAATAAAGTTTCTAGAGGACATTGAGCATGTCACAAAGTCTCCAGGAAAACCAAACTCAGAAGCCAGGACTAACATCACACACAGAGCTGATCTTATGAAGACATCAGGCCTCCCTCACCTCTCACCCTGCAGTTGGGCCCAGGTTGCCGTATGTTATACCACTGCTACGTCGTACTGGACACCACACTCTGGACTCCCCATCCTGTGCCCTCAAAGGAAGAGTGACATTAGCAAGGGTTGGCCCACCTCGTAGCCAGAATTCAGGGATGATACCCTCCGATATCCCACCCTGATTCAGGCTTGTGAATGTGATGAGATACCATGACCAGGATGGCACAAGGGATTAGACAGGTGCATTTAAGAGTATTAAGCAGTTGACCATGAGAGATTGTCCAGGTGGGCCTAATTAAGCAATGAGTTTTTTTTTTTTTCTTTTCAAGTGAAGAGTTTTTTGCGTTGGTAGTAGAAGGGGAAGTCAGAGACCTTTGAAGTACAGGAAAGATTTGCTAGGCTGTTCCTGGCTTTAAAGATGAAGGGGGCCATATCAAAGGGCGGAGAGTGGTCTCTAGGAGCTGAGAGTGACTTCTGGCTAAGAGCCAGGAAAGAGATGGGGTCCTCAGTCCTACTATTGCAAAGACCTCAACTCTGCCAATGACATGCATGAGGCTGGGAGCATATTCTTCCCCAGAGCCTCCATTAAGGGCCCAGCCTGGCCCACGCCTTGATTTTGACCTGTGACACCCTGAGCAGAGAACCCAGACAGGCCTGCTCTGACTTCTGACCTACAGAACTGTGAACTAATAAGTGGGTGACATTTTAAGCCTAAGTTGGTGCCAATTTCTTATAGCAACAGTAGAAAATGAAGATAGCCAGCTTCAAGGATGTCTTATCAGGTCCTGGAACCGAGCTCGGAGCCCATCTCTCAGCATGCTCTTTTGTGGGAGTCTCTCTCCTCCCGGGGTCAGATTGTGTGTGGGATCCCACCAGCTGGGATCGAGGCCAGGTGCCCTCTCTCTGCTGCCACTTAGGATCCTGGCTTCAGCTCCCTCAGACTGAGTCTCCTCCGTGTGCCTGACAAAAGATAAATGGGACCATAGCCTGCTTCCTCCTAAAAAGTCCCAGATCTTAAAGACTCTAGTCACTGGGCCATATCCTCTTGCTCTTTTTGCTTTCTGATAGCTGGAATGTGCAAAGATTTTTTTTTTCTCCATGCAAATTATGAACCCGTTAAGAAGTGATAGAGAAAATGTCCCCTTTATTCAATGGTCATATTAAAAATAGTTCATACTCGGTGCACCTGGGTGGCTCACTGCTTGAGCAACTGCCTCTGGCTCAGGGCATGATCCCGGGGTCCTGGGATCAAGTCTCGCATCAGGGAGCCTGCTTCTTCCTCTGCCTGTGTCTCTCCCTCTCTCCGTGTGTCTCTCAGGAATAGATAAATAAAATCTTTTAAAAAAATAAAAATATTTAATATTCTATACTAATACAAATTAAAATACAGATCAATCTTTAAAATAAGGTTCCTGGGGCAGCCTGGGTGGCTCAGTGGTTTAGTGCCGCCTTCAGCCCAGGGTGTGATCCTGGAATCCTGGGATCGAGTCCCGCATCGGGCTCCCTGCATGGAGCCCGCTTCTCCCTCTGCCTGTGTCTCTGCCTCTCTCTCTCTCTCTCTCTGTCTCTCATGAATAAATAAATAAAATTTAAAAAATAAATAAATAAAAATAAAATCAGGTTCCTTATTATCTAAATACACAGTATGTTATACTAAATAATGATAATCTGTAATGCAAATCATTGATCAACTAATTCTAATAACTTCTAAATGATTTGTTGATTTTCATAGATTTTTGATTTTATGAATTGTTGATATAACCTTATGTTTGACGAAGTTGTAAACAGCTTAGTAACACATTTATCAAAGTCAGGATCTTGAGCCCCATCAACCTCTTTGGTGTCCCACTTAAAGTTAAAGTCACTGGTGGTATATAATATAATAAGTAGAGAATATCTCTTAATGTCTATTATTTGGTTCATGGTGCTGCTCTCTCAGATTATAGTTTTGCTTAAATAATACTAATTAAACTTAAAAAATAAACATTTTTAATACTGTGAAAAAATTTTAAGCGATCTGTATAGTAATGTAAATTTACATATAAACTAATATTGAAATATATTTTCTTTATTATTTAAATTCTTCTGAAATTTTTATATATTCGATATTTCTATTATTGACTGAGGCATAGGTTTATCTCTTGAAATATTTATTTAATTGCCTTAATTTCATTTATCTTTTTCTCACTTCAGTGAACAATTTTTGCCAAGGTTTTTAGACAATTTTTAGGAGTCAATACATTGGAAATCTTTTTCTCCAGTAATCAAAACAACACTCACATTTTCACATAGCTAACAGGTTACTAATCTCTATTGAAATGACATTTCTATTTCAAATGATACCATTTTTTTCCATTGCTGTAATGTCATTTGCCATAGTTTTCTTTGATTTTTCTATTTCAACCATTCTCACCATTTGTTTACTGATGTCAGCTTTTGTAACTGAGACATGTTTTTTTCTTATACAGCTAAAGACTATATTGACTCTCTCTCTGTTAGACTCTCATTTATTAAACCGAAATCTCTAGAGGCACCCGGGGGGCTCAGTTGGTGAAGCGCGAGACTCTTGATTTCAGGATCCTGAGACTGAGCTCTGCATCGGGCTCCACGCTCTGCAGGGACTCATCAGCTAGTGTGCTTGAGGTTCTCTCTCCCTCTGCTCCTCCCCCCCAACTTGTGCATGCACACATGGATCTCTCTAAAATAAATAATTTTCTTTTTTTAAAAAAAAGCTAAATCTCTATAAACAGTTCATTTTACAAATGTTTAAATACCCCCCTTTCACAATTTTTATTAAATGTAGAAATGAGGTTTTTACAGTCTTGGCATCGTACACTGCCTATTAAAGTCCATATATTCTTCCAGTTTTTATTATTTTATTCCAAGATGTTCTGACATGTTGACTTTCTTCAAAATTTATTTGATATATGAGGGTAAATAAAAATTTACTAAGAAATATTTTTTTTTACTAAGAAATATTTAAAGTGATTTATATCAGCCAGTAATAATTGAGTACAGTGACTTATAAATACAAGGCTAAATTAAAACATCTGGAAATTTTTCTAAAATTTTGTCTGGAACTCTCAACTTTCTCCTGTAGCATTCCGCTAACACCATCTGTGCAAAGTTCATTGAGATTTTCACATAATTTTTCTCATTGAAATTTTTTCTCAATAAAATTAGATGTTATTTTGGCTATTGTTCTTTTTGGTCTACAAGATCAAAAAAAGTACTAAACTATTTTAAATCATAAACTTCAGATTTTAAGTAAATTATTAAAACATTTTAATGTGAAACAGTTGGTGCTTTATTAATAATTGAGAATTTTGAAATTTTGTTGCCTTGATATTTCAGTTATCTGGAAACTTTTGTCTCATTACTGTAGATAAATGTTTCACATCCAAAAATACTATGTATGTAGGTTGCAATTTTATGCTCATTTTGATATTATTCTTTAAGTTCTAATAAATAGTTTATGTCTGAAAATGCTTGATTGTGTTTCAACCATCTATCAAATAGTGTTGAAAATGCTTATGGCATTTTCAAAGATTTTTTTACTTCCTTTATTGAAACTGATAAAAATTCTTTACTGCAATTTGTTTTTCAATTTCCCAAATGTGTTAGCTCTTTTCCATATTGTCCTTATTGACAACTGTAAATTTTATTAGAATCATGAGCTTTGACCAAACATAAATGTGGTTCTTAAGAAATATAGTGTGGAACACTTTTAATTGGAATAATGCAAACTTGGGGACCATCTGCATCAAAATTTGTCACTAACAGAAACCAAGATCAAGTTTTTTTTAATTAAGATATGCACATTATTCATTTGCTTGTACTGCTTCTTACATAGCATTAGTCATTCCAAGTTGTTTTGGGTTTGTTTGTTTGTTTGTTTGAAGATTTTATTTATTTCTTTATTTGAGACGAGAGAGAGAGAGAGAGAGAGAGAGAGAGAGAGAGAGAGAGAAAGCTTGTGAGCATGAGGCGGGAAGGAGCAGAGGGAGAAGGGGAAGCCGACTCCCTGCTGAGCAAGGAGCCAATCTGAGGCTTGATCCCAAAATTTAGAATCATGACCTGAGCCGAAGGCAGATGCTTACTGACTGAGCCACCCAAGGCGCCCCCATTCCAAGTTGTTTTGATTGTTATTATGATTAATATCATTTCCTCTAGATTACGCTATAAATTTAGAGGATTCAGAATTATAAAATCTGTAATTTATATTAAGAAATATATCTAAACTTTGGAGTCCTTTAAATTTAGGAGTTGACTTTATTTTATCATAAATTCTCAAATGGCCAGTGTATACTTTGCCCTTCGATGTTTTGAAAATTGTCAGAACAGTAAGTTAATTCAGTAACTCTAAAACCACTCTCTACTCAATAGTCTGTCCCAAATTTTGTCAAACTATGCTTTTTAATCAACTAATCAAGGTTCTACAATGAGGTAAAGAGACAGCATTAAATAAAATTACTAACAAAATAGAGATGACCAGAATTTCAAGATAAACCACACCTATTATGAATTTCCCAGGGAAAGATTATGTTTCAAAATTTAATCCTCCTGAAAGTTTTAGTCTAAAGACATAAATTCAGAAATCAAATCATCTTACCCTTGTGGGCTAAATTTTCCAAGAAATGAAAGTACAAAAGCCATAAGTTAAGGAGCTAAAATTTAAAATCAACTGCACTTGTCCCTGTGAATTAAAATTCAAACAAATTAAAGTCCAGAATTCATCCCTTCTAACTTCCTTTTCTACTCTGTCTTAGCCAGTAAGGTTTCCTGGTGATCTCTTAGCAGCCAAAGCTAATGCATTCTCCTACCAGAAATGACAAGGCTCCTTCAGGATCTCAGAAAAAAGAATCCGGAAAGTTAATAGGACATCACGTGATCCAGCACTTCTTGATCCCCAAAATTTATAAAATAAGCCAATGTTCAGGTTTGATGCAATTCCCCAAAGTCAGTCTTTAGTGTTTTCTAAGACCATAGCAGAAATGCAATTGCTTAATAGGAAAGGAGGAGAGTCAGAGAACACCTTATGAATTTTAGCCTCACATGAGTGTTGGTGAGCTGTGGCCAGCTGTCCAGGGTCTACACTGAGGGTCCTTACACATAACTGGAAGAAATTTCTTATCAAGAAATTAATTTTGGCACTATGAATATACCCACAACTGGCAGGAAGATCCACCAAGGCATATGGTTCTCTCTCTCAGAGAGTGACGTTTTTGACATCACTGCCTTTCACAAAATTTAGAAAAAATTTTAAAGATTTTATTTATTTATTCATGAGAGACACACAAAGAGGCAGAAACAGGCAGAGGGAGAAGCAGGCTCTCTGCAGGGAGCCTGATGCAGGACTCGATCCCAGGGCCCTGGGATCACAACCTGAGCCAAAGGCAGATGCTCAACCACTGAGCCACTCAGGTGTCCCAAAATTTAGAAATATTTGTAGTCATAGTCCTAGCTATCAGGTATTAAACTGAGGTATCTTTTCTGCATATTTAGTACTTCTTAATTTCCATTTGCTGATCTTGGTGTCTGGCCCTCTAATACTGAAATGAGTATAAGCTAGACTTACTCATGTAGACTCTACCATGTATTGTGTTCCAGTATTTTCCATCGTGCCACAGAAGTCTTTGACAATGCCTTTCTCTGCGGAATAGCTTAAGTCAAAGAAACCTGCCTCCTGGGAAGATCTCTCATTTATTTCCACATTTGTCTCAGCAGAAAAGTCATCCTCAATAGATTCAAACACTGAAGTGTCTTTTGAGGCTTCTTTAGTATGTACCTCCGGAGGGCTGGGCTAGACAAATATCCAGGCTCTGTGCTCCCAACACATGGAAATTTCTCACATTTTTAACGTGCTGGACACGAATAGCATTTCTCTTGTTACTCCCTCTCTTTCTGCCTCAACCATCTCTCAATTCTTTTCATAAAGTTAAATCTGCCTCTTAAATGGATCCTTTCCTTCTCTAACCAGTGTAAAATCAGTACCATTTACAGAGTCTCCAGGTCTTGTTTTCTTTCACTTTTACTTTGCCTTTTGGACAGACATTTATTTGTCTAACAATTTTTCATAATAAGAAATAGGAAATGAGTGAGCTCTGGACTTGCCAGAGCAACTATTTTTTACATAAATCTTGGCCACCTCCTTGTCTATGACTTGGATATTCTCACCCGGGAGAAAATCTCCCATCAGACCAACATCTGTCCGAGGCCTGACTTGATCTATTATTTGGCAGCTCAGCTCTCCTTAAATAACTTTCTTGCAACTTCTCCTGGAATCTCAGAATTAATATTCCTTAATCAGGGACCCCCAGGACACAGGCTTTTGCTTCCCGCCACACAGTAAGGGCTTCATTGCACTTTGATCCTCTGTAATGCTTTGAATATTTTATGATATTCCTCTGGTCTTCCTTTTACAGACCAGTCCAATTTATTTTAACAACTTTGAATAGCTGGCACATTCTTTAAGGGATAATTTCCAGAAAACTCTTACTATGGATGTTAATTGTGGCTTTGACAAAGTTTCCTTCTATATTGTCTTTTCCTGGATCTCTATCCCTCTGGGGAAGTTTATTCCAGGAGGCCTTCTGAGACCTTGTCTCGCTTTCTCTGCTAGATTCTTCAGGAGCCCAGCACAGTGTTCAAACAGTGAGTAAAATACCAGCCCCATTTCTAAAACACATTTTAAGAACAGTTAGAAGCAGATGTATCTCCTTGTGCTTTTATCTTCCTCTCTCCTAGACTTCGTGAACTCATTTTTCCATACCTATCTACCTCGTCTCCTCCTAAAATGTCAACTTCCTCCTAAGGAAAGAGGAGTTCTCCCTCTAGCTTAATTCTTTGCTTTTACCCTGCCGCTCCTCTTCTGATATTAAGACTGAAGGATATATTTCAAAGTACCCTGATTTCTCCTAGATTTCCTGAGTAAGACTCATTCCTAGAACCAGGACATTCCAGGCACAAGGCTCTTTGTGGCTTTAGTCATTTTATTGAGTTTTCTACTTTAACACAAGAAGATGACATATCTCTTTCTGAGAGAAGCCCCTATTCCCTTTTATTTATTCATTTAGTATGGACATAGAGGACCCTCCCCTGAGTAAATTAACACTTTGAATCTCCAAAATCTAAGGCTTAGTCAGAAAAAATAATCAGCAAGTCCAAAACCAACTTGGCACTGTACAACTGGAGAAACCATTCTGTAAACAACTGGCTTGAATGCTAGGAATTGGTGCACCAACCTGGGGCCGAAATCAGGTTTGATAGGTTTAAAGCTTAATATAATTTTCTGGGCTCCCCCCTTTAAGGAAAAGGACACAAAATTTTGAATACAAAACTAGGTAAGAAAAATATGTAGTTATTCGGAATAAGGGGAAAAAAACAGTAAATTACAAATCTTAAGGTCTGATAAATGTCACCAAATTAAAAATAATAATAATATATTTTATTAATTGCTTAAAACATCTTGGCGATACTTTTTTCCTATGTTTTTATCCACATACTAAACAGTATCACCTCTTCATACAGGTTTTTTTTTTAACAGAGAATATGGGAATACAGGAAGCCGATTCAGCCTTTTCTTCAAGTCGATCAATTTTTAGTATTATTGTCAATAGTCAGGACCCATCCAATTTTTTACTTCACACCCACAGGTGTATTTACTATTCATCACATAGCTACAGAGTTGTGGTCTACAAAGATGAATTCTGTTATAATATTTTCTACCCGAATGCCATCAATAAAAGAAAAATACTGATTTGTATGTTTATGGATATGTACCCTACTTTATGAAAGGTATTTCTGATGAGCGGTAACTTCCGTTTTGACCAGGCATTGATGAGAGAGGAATAACCACACATAATTTTCTCTGTTTACAGGTGGTGGAATGGTTCACATGGCAAATTTTCTCTTCCGCTGCCCACATGTTTCTGTCCATATCATGATATGAACTTTGGGCCTGTACTCTGTATACCATTGCTCTGTGAGGTGGGACAGTGAACACTGAAGAATGCCCAGAAGCTTTTTCTACTCAAGGATGCTGAACAATAACTTCTTTGAAAGTAATAGTAAACCACGTAAGTATATCTCATTAAATTCAATTCCAGTGTATCTCCAGATCAGTTACCCTAAGCCAGATTCCGAAACAGCCTGCAGCCATTTGTTGAAAGAAACATTTCTTTAAGCAACTGTAGTGAAAATATCTTAATTCTCAGATTTCCTGAAAACATAATCTCATGAGCATATTGTAAGAGGACCCTGAAACAAAAACTTAATTAGCTGCAGGATAAATCTGCCTCTCTCCCTTGTGGTTTCTTTCCTGGGTCCTAAATGCAGTCAAAAGCATAGGAAAATGGCACAGAATCTAGGGCAGTGCATCTCTCCTCTCTACCCAAGTCTGGCACAAATGACTTGAATATAGGAGCTTACACAATTGACCTCTTGTGGCCCAGAGAAAATTTAGTTATTGTTTACAGCTCTGGTTTATCTAATTTTTAAATAACGGAGTTAAATAGAAAACGTTTCTTTGGCCTCTGTAACCCGAAGTTCTTCAAAAGTTCTTCATCAAAACTCTCAGGCCACACCAATTTAGGAAAATCGGTATCTGCATCTCTCAAGGTTAAACCAAAGCAGCCCGAGACTTGAGCGTGTTCCTTCCCTTAAGTCTGGCTTGACCACTGTTAAAACCGCCTTTGCTCATGGGTAGAACAACCATGGTTCAGTGATCTACCAAGGTGGGAGAAAAATCCTCATGATTCTCACTTTTGGTATTTTTATGATCTTCAAATTCCACTAAATCCTGTTTCACAAGCTCCCTTGTTATCAGAGATGTTGTGGGGGAGGAAAGTCACGAAGAGTGCTCTTCTCTCCAACTTCTCTTGGCCTAGGTGGCTTCCCTATGAAAGAGCCTGAAACGTGGGCAGGGGTATAAGTCATTTCTGGGAAGTAATTCCAGGGAATGGTATTGAAGGATGGGAACTGAAACCACAGCGGAGAGAAAGCCAGTGCAGCAGTGCATTCTTGAGATATTCATGACTGAGTGAATAGGAGTTGACTTCAATGGGACTTTTTGCAGATCCATGTAGTACACATCTTGGAACTATGCACTGGAGAGAGGCTCCTGTCCTCACACTGGTCAAGGAGTGCTAAGTCATGCACTTGCATATTGTACATGCATGAATGCCAGGCATACACATGTGCCACACACACTTGAGTGCTAGACAAGGGTGATTGTGGAAGGATCTAATGGGGTATTCAGGGTCTCGAGTTCTTCCCATCCCGTTCTCTATCACCAACTTTAAAATAAAATACAGATGCTTGATAATCAAGAGTAGTCAGAAGGTTTTCACAGGTATCCAGAGCTGTGGAACTTGAGTGCTCATCCGGCTGTGGCTCTCAGAGAACACATACAGAAAGCTGGCTACTATGGCCTGGGTATGGCTACAGTGAAAAGTAGACCAGAAGGACGTGAGGCTACTGCAAGAAGTATCTGGCTCACTACTAAAGCTTTGAACCAAGTTGGAGATAAAGTAGCAAATGGGGGCAGTGGAGGGAGGGATGCCACCCTATTAATATTAAGGGTGATATTGGAAAATATGGCTTAGGGGCATGGCAGCAAGGTACTTCCTTATATTGGACCTCAGATTTAGACAGACTTAATCACAGGCAATGTTGACCACCACTGAACTTCCACGGGGCCCTACCCCTACAAAACTTGCAGCATGGGGCCACAGAGCGGAGTGTATGCTTCCTGTAGGCAGCTGGTTCCCAAAAGGAAGAGTGAGAGGTTGGAAGTGATTGAGCTGTGCATGCTCAGTCTTGTCCCAGACACCCCTGAGGAAGAGGCAGTTAGAGAATGGAGAGAGGCAGAAGGGTTCTGCTAGTGGCACTGTCTTTGGGAGCGAGGAAGAAACATTCCCTTCCAGCAGAATAATATCCAGATTCAGGACTTTCTCTACCATTTGATTTGTGACAAAAGGAAAGCAAGGTTCACATAAGTGTTAGGAGACAAGAAGCAAAGGAGGCACTTCTTACGCCCCTGGACTATGACGAGGAGTCATGCACATGGCTCGGTTTATGTCACCCCTTAGAACTGCAGTGTGGCTTAGGGCCAAAGCCTCAGAGTGGTGAGGGGCAAGCATGAGCACAGTCTTATCTTCTTAGTGACCTCTGGGACAAGGGTGACTCGTGGAAGGATCTAATGGGGTATTCGCGGTCTCGGGTCCCTTATCCATCCCTTTCTCTGTCGCCAACTTTAAAATAAAATAGACATTTGATAATCAATGAGGAGTCAGAATTTGTGGAAGAAGGAAATAAATTCAGAATTATGCTTTGGAAAGAAGGCAGGGAAGTCACAAATATTTCCTGGCCTAATAGGCTTCAAAAATAATATTGTTTCACAAATTTCTCCTTTAATCCTTAGTGTTAAACTGTGTACTATCAACTTAATTTTACAAATGTGGAAACCTATACCAGGAGATGTTAAATACCTTTATTAAAAGACAAAGCATTGAACTGAAATTAATATTGCATGACTCTAAAACCTGTATTTCCAAAACTTTATTATATCTTACATAAGGACATTAAACTAGTATTTATATGATCTTTAATATCAAAAAAGGGGAGGGAGGGGTCCCAAATGGATTCCTTACAAAGGAAAGCATCTTTTCCTCTCTCTGTCCTCAAATTGCAATATCAAATAAGCTTTTGACAAAGCTCAGACTCCCATTGTTTGGGGTCGTTTCCATGTGCAGGAGTCTGGGGCTAACACACTATATAATTATTTTCAGGTTCTAAAAATAATGCCACTCACTCGTGCCAGTGAAGCACATAGGGAGGTTTTCAGTCTTTAGCATGAGCAAAGAGGCTGAGCTCAGAAATGACATCTCCAAAATTCTTAATATTTTTAGACAACCAAAATGCTAGTTTATACAGCTCATTTCTAGCTGTCAAGCTTTCACATTGCCATTAACTAGAGGAAATGAATGCAAGATACTTTACCGAAAATGCTTTTATGTGTTAAGAATCACTTAAGAATTAATGTCATTGTATGACCTTGTGCTTTTCACACCATAGAAAGAAAATAAATTGAATTTTAATGATAACCACAGCTACTTCTAGCTACGTGATTAGCTTGTTTGCCCTTCCACAAGAAGTTTTCATCCCATACAAAGCTTTCCAATTCATTTTATTGAATTGTTTAGGGAAGAACAAGACTTTTTTTTTTTTTTTTTGTAATATAAGCAAATTTTAAAGTTTAAGAAGAGTGACTTTTTTTTAAAAAAGAAGAAATTATTGCTGTTAATCTATATTCTCATGACTCAATTTCCTCACCCATGAAACAGAAGTAATAGTCGCTCATTGAGGTATGATGAAGATTCAAATGAGACCATTATTGCAAAGTGCTCAATACAGGGTCAGGCTCATCAAAGGGACTTACTAATGACGTTGAGGTACGAGCAGAAGTAGTAGCTGTTGGTGTAGTCCCAGTCTTCCTAGCAGTAGCAGTGTTGGCCGGGGTAGGATGAGTAGTAGTGACAATCATAGTAGCTGAGGTGTGGGTATCAACAAAGAGAAGAGAATAATCCAATGGTAGCAACAGCATAGGCAGAGATTGCGAGCTCAGTGAGATTATTAAAGTGTAAAAATGATTAGCAAGTAGTTGGAAATAAAACTAAGTAAATGAAGGGTGGGTTGCAACTTATTAAGACCAGTTATTTTTTCTTTATTGGGGGGTGAGAATGGGTGGGTAATCCCCAAACAATTTCCCCCAGTAATTTTCAGCTGTCACTGTAATGCATATACCTGATTGAATGATACGGAGAGTAAGCTATTATCTTGAATTGGAGGAAAAGAATATTGAGTACAGCTTTGTTCTCTATAATTTAGCAGTCAAAGGAATAAGAAATAACCTAAAGTAATTTAGGCTGAGGATGCAGGAACACGGTCAACCACTTGGAAGGGCGTCGGCAGATATTTCCTATCATTTGTGCAATATCTCCAAATCTCTGTGGGGTCATAAAGGTTTCTAAGGAGGAAAATAATCTGTAAGAAAGCAAGACTTACAGGGAGCTGGAAGTTTCTAGCCCAGTTAACACATAACTTTATGCAAAATAACGTTCACACTAACAAGCAGCTTCAAAGGCAGCTGGCAGCGGTTGCCATGCTACCAAAAGGAAGCTTGATGCCTGCCTCCCCTTATTTCTGCTTCGGGGTGGCTATTTTGTGCCATTTGTGCCTCAAGGAAGAACCAGGCAGTCAAGGCTGGGCTGGGCTGTTTGGTCCTCTGGGAAAAAGAAGAAAAAGAACAGATCCCTGCCCAGGGGAACCAGACTCATTAGGAGACAAAGGTGACAGGTGTTTCCTCTGTGAAGCGTCTAGTAGCTACAGAAAAACTCAGCTGTGGTGGATTTCGCTAACATAAAAGCTCTTAGGGAGGAAAGAGGGAAAATAGGGCAGAAGGGGGTGACCGGCCATCCTCGTTTACCTGGGACAACAAGGTTGGAGATGCTTACTCTTAAGAACATACTAAGGTGGATTGTTTGCATTGGGCCCATTCGTATGTGCTCATGAGTTGTGGGGAATATTGGGAGGGGAGGGTCTTTCTCCCTCAGTATTTGGGTGAGCTTTGGCTGGGTCAGGTCCAAAATTAGGAGCAGGGCAGTGCTCCAGGTCTTCTGGAAAGCCATCATACATTCCCCAGTAGCCACAGACATTCACCAAGGGGAAGTAAAATCTCAGGAAAAGAGCATGCAAAGCAGGTCACTGAAACCCGTGTATTTGGCTTTCCCTGGCATGAATATGTTACTGACAAAAGTGGTCTTATCTACAACATTGTGCGGGCCACTCTCCTGAGCAGAAATTATTATCCAGGAGGATTTCAAGTTAAAGAGAAATTTATGTTTCAAGGATGTGGCATCAGATCTTTATGGGATTAAGCTTCCAGAGGCAGAAGGTCCCTGGAGGCTTGTTGCCAAGAGCAGAAATCTCATCCAGAAGTCAGAAACCTCCTGATGGGCCATGTTTTTTTTATTTGTAGGCTAGAGGAGTGTAATGCGAAGCGAAGAGGCCTTTGTGGGTGCAGCTCCCAGGCTGCCAAGCAGGGCCCGAGTCAGAGGGTAATTGGAAAGCAATGAGTGCCCATGGGAGGCCAGCCAAAGAAGACAACAGACCTAAGTGAACCATGAACACGGAAGGTACTAATTGGCACATGTTAGGTATTTGCCTGCCTGTCTCACTCTCATCATCTTCTTTTTCTCCCAGCATCCTCCTCATCATCTTCCTGCTCCAGAAATTTGCATAATCAGGTACAGAAGGCTGTTTTTGATCAGTGTCTATTCCTTATAATTATCTGAGGTTGAGTTGAAAGGTTCCATGTTGTCCAAAGGGCTTTATGACTTTTTTTTTAAAAGAGACTTTATTTACTCATTTGAGAGAGAGAGAGAGAGGAAGAGAGAGCATGAAGAGGGAGAGAGGGAGAGGGTCAAGCAGACTCCCCGCTGAGCAGGGGGCCCGACTTGGGGCTCCATCCCAAGGCCCTGGGATCATGACCTGAGCTGAAGGTAGACGCTTAACCGCTGAGCCCCACAGGCGCCCCATGGGCTTTGTAACTTGTTAACCAGGTAATCCCCTTGCTGCAGGAGAGGCCCCTGGATAAAAGAGCAGAGGAACTCTTAGTTTTTTTCTGAGTAAACTAAGACCTTTATGGAGAAAAGCGAAAAAAGAAAACTTTATGCCCAGAGGATGTCATACATACATGTGATTGACCGCACGCATTCGGAGCAGAGGCATATGTTTGAGTGACATCCTAAGTCCCAGTTAGATAGGACAATGTCCAGCATTAATTAAGCACCACCAGTCAGAAAACATAGGGACTCAGAAGAAATAAGATGATGCACATCCTCTACTTAACAAATTTCCATGTGATGTGTTACTTCAATATGTACCCAAGCATTTTCTTTTTTAAAACTCAAAGGAGTCAGCAGTTAGACATCATGTGTCTACACTGCAGTGGCTCTTGCCTGCCTGTAAATGATATGTGATAGCTCCCAGAGACTCCCCTACCAGGTGCAAATGACAGACACAACAGTCCTGATGACAGTTCTCGTAAACAGCAACAGGAGGGTTAACTTATTAAGGGTCTCAGCATCCGCAGCTGTTTCCCTTCAACTGATGTGCCTGAGCTGCTTTGCTAACAGACCCTGTAATACCCTCTCTGATGATGTTTCTTTCTTTCTTTGCTGCATTTTTGAGTATCAGGTTGATATGGCACTGAGAGGGGGCTTTAAAAGATTCCAGCCCAGAAGGATTTCAAGTGCAATGGTGTTTTCTAGGTGCCGGGCTTTTCACTTTGGGTTGCTTTAATTTAAGTGACTGCCCGATGAACATAAAAGTCCCTCAAGTGTTATTTTTTCCTGTGGCGTGAATGAAATTTTATTTGAGACTTGCAAAGCGTATGCAGCCTTTGTTCAGGGGTTTGAATCGAGTCATTTTCATCAGACCAATTGTATTTATATGACTGAGATCATTCGAGTCTGTTCATGTTTCAGTATTTGATATGACACATGCTGATGTGTTCTCTGGGAGGACTATTATGTGGCCAGAGGAACCTCGGTTGGCACTAACAATAGCAGACTCTGGGTGTGCTGATTAACCATCTGAACTGGCGGGGGGCGGGGGGGTGGTGCATCCTTAGGAGAGCACTTATGTATTCAAAGTGGTACAAAATGAAAAGTCAGCTTCAACATTTAAAAATAGTATTTATCATCGATGAGATAACAGAATAAAATGCCCAACATAATGGAGTTGACAAGAGTAAGTTACAATATAACTTGCTAGATAATGATGATTTGGTGACATTTTCCCATTAACTGGTGAAGAGCTATTGCTTCACTAGTTTTATTATGATTAATAAAGAAGATGGATCCCACTGAGATCAAGGCTTTATGAAGGTAAGCAAAAGAATACTATCTTGTGAAATATTGGGTGTACATATATATATATATAATTCTTTCTTCAAGTTATGTTTCAATTAATGAAAGTACTAAAAAAATTCTTAAGTTTAGGCTATTCTAGAATTAATTTCAGTAATCTGATTTCCAGTGAAAATTAAAATTTGAACTTGGGAATTCTGAAACAATAAGAAAGTATCTGTTCAGTGGTGCCTAATGGGATGGCTGCTTTGTTGAAGATGTGGGGTTATCTATTTTCAATTATATAATCTTAGTTGCTGGAATCATGCCCATCAAAACTAAGTTTAAGTGGGGGTTGGGCATCTGACTTTTGATTTCACTTGGGTTGTGATCTTGGGGTAGTGGGATGGAACCCTGCGTGAGGATCCACACTGAGCATGGAGCCTGCTTGGGATTCTCTTCCTCTCCCCCACCCAAGCTGTCTCTCTCTCCCTCTCTCAAAAAAAAAAAAAAAAGAAAAGAAAAAGAAAAAAAAACAAAAAGAAAAAAACCCTCCAAGTTTAAGTGGGTACTAAGCGTCAATATTTTTAAGGGTTATAAAGGAATTTTGGACTTCAGGCTTATCCTAAGCTCAAAAAGAGGTAATTTCTGATCATTTATACTTTAAGAAAGCATTTGACATGAGGCACCTGGGTGGCTGAGCCGGTTAAGCGTCTGATTCGATTTCAGCTCAGGTCTTGATGTCACGGTAGTGAGTTCAAGCCCTATGCTGGGCCTACTTTTAAAAAAAGAAAGAAAGACTATAGACACTTCCTAATACTTCTCTCCTTTAAGTCTTCTGTAAGTGTCTTTGTGACCAGCACATTCCAAATCCACAGTAACATGTTTTACCAGCTTCACAGACTCAACTTTTCAAAAGCAGGAGCATTCATTCTGAGTTGCCTAGCCTGGTGAAAGTGGTCCAAGTCAGAAACCTAGAGGTTACCTCTGATTCTACCCTCGAGTTCCTCCCCGACCTACAACCTATCACCAAGTAGTGTCAATTCTGACTCTTAAATATCTTTTCAGTCTACTCACGTCTCTAAACACCAAGGCCTCTTCGAGGTCACCATCATGTGCTCTTGGATTAGGGCCACATCACTTAATAAATCTCTTTGTGCCCAGTATTTATTTTATCTCTTTGATTTTCCATGCAGCAACCAAAGAAATTTTTATTAAACTCGAATATGCCATTCTTCTGCTTAAATCCCTTCATCGATTTCCCATTTTTCTTAGAACAGGGTCTAAACTCATTGTAAAATAAAGGACCTCCAGCACACCCTTCTACCTGCCTCTTCTGACATGCACTATGAGTGTGAATTGTGGACTCCAGATTTTTGTCCAAGCAATTCCATCTACACAGAGATAATCTTCTCTCTTAGCACAGCTTCCACTGGCCTTCCAGTGGAAGGTATCAACTGTATGGTTTTTCTAGGAAGGCATTTGCAACTCTTCCTCCAGCCTCAAGTGTAGGTCCTGTGTCCTTCGGTTATTGTATTTACAGCTCTCTGCTTATTGTTCCCAAGACATTCTCTGTAGTAATTACCTGTTTACCTGTCTTTGTCCATTGGACAGTCTAAGAAGAGAAACACCATCTCCTTCTCTACATAGCTCGAGGGCCTAGACCTATCCTGCTCTTGCTTTAATCAATGATGTGGAATGAATTAATGGCATGAAGATTAAGTTGAAGCAATTTATAGTGTCTAATCATCTAAATAATTTTTTCAAGTCACTGTTAACACCTCACAGAGCAGAGTAATATAGCTTCTTTGTACAAGGGGCTTAGGAATGAATGGTGTCTACCCTTGAAGTTTTGTATGCTAAAGTGAAATCTAATTGCTAGGCATTCCGAAATTTTGTACACGATGGCAGAGGCATCTATGCAAATGGAATTAAATGTATCTAACGGATAGCATGAAATGTAGAAGGAGGTCAACAGAACAATATACAGTTATTAGAGCATAATCCTATCAGAGCAACCTGAGCTAATATCTGGGCCTCTAATGCACTAGGCATATGGCCGTAAGAAAATTGTTTAATCTCTCTATTAGCAAGGATATTATAGTCCCTGCCTCATGGATTATGGGTAGCATTAACATCCATAGTATGTATATAGTATTCCCAATGCCTATCACATACATATGTTCCCAATATGTGGGATTTATATTATAGCTCCCTGCTTTCTACCTGTAACACTAACACATAAAGGTACCCATTAAATCTCTGGATAAATATTAAGAAAGGATGACAAAGTGTTGACTTGCACATAACCCTAAAATTGGTATAACATGACAAGATGAGGAGGAAGTCAATTCACAGTGTCCCTTTCAGATAAGGATGATCCTCTAGTCTGGGCATTGTCTTCTGATAAGTGAGGGGGAAGCATTTTATCAGATGTCCACAGAAAAATTTCCAAAGGAAGTCATAAACATCCTTGCCATTGATATCAATGAGAATATTTAACATTCTTATTTTAAAGGGTTTCCATTCATGTTCCAACAACCTCTAGGATTCAAAAAGTTTGAAGCCATAGGAACTTTCCAGCCCATGTACTGCCCTAATAATTCCAGAGCTGAAGAAAAAGAATAAATCTATCTGAAAGGCTAGCCATATAATACAGAAACTTGTTACAAAAGAAATACAGCCCTTCCTTAAACCTAAACATTTTTTGTGCTTCCGCTTGGTGCCAGGCATCAAGAACACAAAAATGAATACTAAACATTCTTGTTTGCAGGAACCAACAGTTATGCGACAGAGATGGACTAAGTAACAACACAATAATATTAATATCATTGTGATAAACCCAGTGATAGAATATGATATAGCGGGAGCTGTGATATCTGTTAAGGAGGTAAGGAAAGACTTCCCTTTGGGAATTTCTACTTAGGAAGTCCTAATGTTGTCCAGTGTTGGGGAAAGGCATGAGAAAAAGACCTTCTGGGCACAGGGGAGGTGATAATAGGATGGTGTGTGTTCGTACTATAAGTTGTACAATGATGGAGTGGCAAGAGATGAGACTGGAAAGAAGATGGACCAAATCCCGGGGCCCCTTAAATGGCATGCTAGGAATCTTGGACTTTGTCCTGAAAACAATAGGCAACACTGAATTGTTTTATGCAAGGAAGGATGCCAGGGCTATACATGCATTTTAGATAGAGCATATATTTTCTACACCAAATATAGACGAGATTAGAAGCTCCTTTCTCTCTGTTCCAAGAGAAATTTATCGAAATGTTTTGTAGCTCTATTTGCTTGTCTTACTTTCCTTAGACTGGTGGCCTGTGTGTAGTCAGAATCACTTGGAGGTGTTGTTAAAACACAAATTGTTGGGCGAGGTTAGGGGCCTGATTTTGCACTTCTAGCAAGTTCTGGGCCAAAGCTAATGATGCTTGTGTTTGACTGTACTATGAACACCACTGTTCTAGACTAAGATTTGGACTTGCTTTCTTATGATTTATCTTTGTTTCTTGAACATCTAGTTCAATGTCTGTTACTGAATAGATATTCATCAACTATTTTCAAAGAGCAAAGGAATGAAAGTTGCTAATTACAGGGAAAACAAATATATTAAGCTGAATGATTTTCTCTCCTCTTCATCAGAAATTATGCAAAATGATAAAGGCACAGGCATTAGTATAACTTGTAGAAGCAAAACCAGAGAGACAATAGTAATGGTAGAAATGAGAGCTAAGTTAGGAATCTTAAGATTTCCATTTGCTTTCCAGAGCTTGTATGAATAGAGTGGCCTTGAGCAAACCATTTTACTCTCCACAGTCCTATATCTGTGCCTTAGTTGGGTGATTAAGTGGCCATTAGCAATACTTCATTGAATAGACCCTTTGAAAAAAAAATCTCAGAAAGAATTTATTCATATAAAGCCTATTGAATTTAATATAATGAATACTACAAATTGAATAAAAGTTCCAAATGTACTACAGCAAGTGTTCTCTTACATTATGTCTATAAATTCCTTCCTACTTGATAAATTATCTTACAGAGAAACTCTGCATTCATTGTAGCCCTGTGCTGTGCTTCATATATAAATGCTTCAGTTACAGAGTGTACTTCACATGGGTGGATTTGTTTGGATTCAAAAGGTGAAGGATCCACGCTTAGAGTTACTTTCTTGGGGATGGGTCATGTTTGTATCAAGTAATCTTCAGTTTCTCACTTTATATGCAGTGACTAAATTTTCAGGATGGCAGGAACGCTTCTTTGCTGTTATTCAGTAGGAATTTTTTTACTTAAGGATGAGATCTGCTTGTTCCATAGTATATCCCAACTGGCTGGAATCAATTAACAAACATGCGGTGCACACTCTCGGTTAAAAGACTTGCAGCGAAAATTCAAATCTCCTATTGGTCATTGGTATGAATTTGGTCACAATGTGAGAGAGTTTAGAAAATATCACATTCCTGAAATTTAATCTGGCTCAGGATCTAGCCACCTACATAATGGGAAGTCCAACTCTTGGTCTGTTTCCAAAAGATACTACTTCTCTTAGGATCATTAAAGAACACAGGGCTTATAAAACCCAGAAGAGGGGAGAGCTTTGATATTTAGTCTGTGATAGCCACCATTGAGATTCTTTTCCAATCTACCGAAGAGCAGTTGAAAGCCATCTCTCCCTCCTTTTTTTTTTAACTCTGATTTTATTTTATTTTTTAAGAAAGATTTTCTATAAATAATAGGAAATATCAGAAACATCTCTCCCTCCTTAACAGCATTCATTCCTTGGGTACTAATCTCAACCACTGCCCCTAAGCATCTCTGGAGCTGTCCAGAACCTCTCCCCATCCTGAGGTCCTAGCACCTCCTATATTTCCACCACAAAACTGACCCAGCACTCCTGCTGCGTATCTCAAGTCTCAGGAAATACAGTCTACCTCTTAGGATTATATTAATTCCTTCTTTGCCACCTGACCCACCAACCTCTGTGGTGCCTTCTTTCTAATCACTCCATGGTAATTCTCTGATAGGCCTAACTCTATCACAGCTGGTTCAGTTTTTCTTTCTTAATTAGGACTTCCAATTTCCCATCTACAATGAACCAGCTTCAACCGGAATCAGTGCTATGATCTCCTAAGATCGTTTCTTGCTTTCTCTCTTTTCATTCTATTGCTCCTTTTGTATTTGCTCTAGGCAATCAAAAAACATAAAGCTGATCATTTTAGGAGTCAGCAAACTATGACCAGGCACAGGAGCCAAATCTGGCCTACCTCTTCTTTTTAATTACAAAGAATTTTTTTTTTTACCATCCTCAAGCTAAGAATATTTTTTACACTTTTTCAATGGTTAAAAAAATTAAGAATATCTTTTGTGATGTAAAAATACATGAAATTCAAATTTCAGTGTCCCTAAATAGAGTTTTATTGGAATACAGCCATATCTATTCACTTATGTGTTGTCAGTGGCTGCTTTCACACTACAGGGGCAGAGTGATAAGTAGAGACCATATGGCCTTCAAAACCTCATATATTTACCAACTGGCCCTCTACTGAAAATGTTTGCCAAGTCTTGTCTTAGGGCACTGTTTGGAAAACTTCATTGAATCACTCAGTAAGTCAAGTCCAAAATCATGATTTTTCCCTTGACGTGACCATAAACCTGCTTCTTCCCCCTCATCTTCTCTCACAGTCAACACCCCGTTCTCCAGGTAGATACTTCTTAGTGTTTCCCAAAACTATGATTGTTTTTCCCCTCATCTCCCTGACCTATCTCCATTTATCCTCAAGACTCAACATAAATGTCATGTTTAACCAAGTTAGAAACTTCCTACACTCTGATTTCACTCCCTTATTATTCCATTAAAAGACTCATCAGATTGAAATAATTAGTTGCATACAGGTGGCAAGACTTTACTTTGGTCACCTAAGGTCCATGCCTCCTTCTGGTGACGTTAAGAGCATGGTTTTGGTCTGTCTTGTCTTCACTGTTTTGCCTTCTGTGCTAATTCCACTACCTGCAGGCTCCAGGGCTAGAGCACCTGCTTTTGGCTAAGCCAACAGGTGCATCTCATCCCCTGAGCCATAGCGATTGCTTCATGGACGAATACACCCAAGTGAGGCAAATCAGAGCCAATAAGATTCAATTCTGGGACTGTTGTCCTTCTATGAGGTTATTTGATTTCTCTCAATCTTTCACCTGTAAGGCAAAGTAAAGGCAAATGTAAGCCTAAATCACAGAGGGCTGAGTGTGGGGGCACAGCTGGTGACACTGCTTGAGTCTCGAAGCAAGCCATCCCTGAAACCAGATGGCCCCTGGAACATCTCAATGGTCTCATTTAAGGTCTCAATATCATCTCTGTTTTGCTTGAACCAGTTTGGGTCAGCTGTTCTATCTAACGAAGTCCTAACTCTTTGCTTTTCCCTCGTGAGACTTGTCTCTGTATCCCTGACATGCGTGTCTCTCCCTGGCACATAGGCTACACTCCATAAATGTTTCCGGAATAAGTTGATTTTAACCTTCTTACGTTGTTTACTGATTGCAGGCAGATATGCATGTCCCATTGCCTCAAGTGTCTTTCCCTTACTGCCTTTGCTTCACCATGACTTCGGTTTCAGTGGTTTTCTGTAGGCTTAGGGAGCTGACCAGCTCCCAAATGGAACCTTTGTTTGTGCTTGATCTGTGTTTGGTTTAGTCTTATTGACATGGGCTCTCGATGCCTTCCCTTTCAAACATTAGCCTTTCATTTCTGGCTCCAATCTGTGTTCAAATCAAAGCTAAAAGTTACCTCAAGTAAGAGGATGCACCTTGGACTTGGGTAACCCAAGGCTGGAAACCTGAACATAATACTTATAAGACCTTAGATACTTAGAGTCCCCCTGGCAAAGTGGAGGAAACTTTATCTCTGGATGTAACGGTGAAGGGAAGATTATTATAGACCTCAGCATGATCTCTGGTATGTAGAAAGAACTCCAAACACAGCTTTATTTGTTTTTAATAAGAAGAGAAAATCTTTCTTTATGTTTTAGATGTAAAAAGCTTATGACCTGCATTTAACTTTTGGTAAGGAATTGGGTTTTTTTAATCATTAAGAATGATTTGAAAAGGAAAGCCTAATCCATTTCAGCTTCGTTGTATATACTCATTCTAGGTCATTTTGACATTGAGACTGATTAATCTGCTTATGCATGTAAATTAATATTTCAACCTCTTGTGTGAAGCTTTAGGCTCTCAGATTCAAAATACGTTTCCAAAAATATAAGTAGCATCATAAATCTAACTCTCAATATATAGATCTATGCATTAGTGCCTGATGGGATAACTAGAAAAGTTCATTGTGTTATATACATTTAATCACATTTATTCCTCTCTTTCTCCCTTCTCATTCACTATGTCCTTCTTCCTTCCTTTCTACAAAAGATCTGAGGAAGCAGTCCTGGCACGCAAAAAGGTGTAGCAAATATTAGTTAAATTGTTTAAAAACATAATACATTTCAAGTTGTATTACTAAAACCTAAGAAACACTCTGCAGGGCAGATTCTGGCAAATATCTTATTTTTAAGAGTAAGATTACCACTACTGATCCGGAACACTGACTCCTCTATTTCTAGAAGACCAAATCAGTGTTTCCACTCTACCTTTTTCTACTGCCGCCATGGCAGAGATGGAGTTGTGGATTTTCTTCTTATGCACATATCCAGCTGGTTGCAAATGATTAATATACAAATGATTCCAAAGCAAATATAAGATTTCCATAGAAACTCCATTTTAAAAGAGACTTCTTAAACATTTGCCTTTGAGGGTAATAAATCTTTAAACTTACCAAAGCTCTTCGCCAACATGCACTGAAAGCATTTTGTTTTGTTTTGTCTTCATCTATAATTCTTGCGATGTCTAGGACTTGAAATGAAAACTGGATTCCTACCAAGGATTGTAGTGAAGGGGATTGTATGGGGCCCATACAGGTAACGAGACAAGTGTAGGGGGTAAGGATGGCAGGGACTGGATAAAGAGAAAGAATATATTGTTTACCAGAAAGAGGCCTCTATCCCATTCCTGGCTTCCTTTTCTTTTCTTTTCTTTTCTTTTCTTTTCTTTTCTTTTCTTTTCTTTTCTTTTTTCTTTTCTGGTCCAGAAACAGGAAAAAAGAGAAACAAGAGTATATATGGTTGAAGATTCGGGTAATTCATAGTCACCCTCAAGTAGAGAAATGCCAAAGCTGTCCAAACTCAAAGTTAAATGCTATGTTCCATAAAATTAGCTGGGAAGATGATTTAGAAAATTGGGCAAATTGCAGTTTGTACCCCTCATTTATCCACACTAAGATTTATGTTCCATTCCAAGACCAAATTATATTCCTTATCACATCAGCTCCTTGATATCTAGACTCTCAAAGAAGGGCTGGCTTCAAAACCTCAAAGTTTAGCTTTTGATTCTAAAAGAGCTAGACTATCACAGAACGCCTTGAGTATCATGCATTCTTAAGATTCTCTGATTTGTTTGATTCTTCTTTATCTCAGCGACAGAATGTTCTTTTCCTACCTGAGTAGGAATGAAGTAGATACGATTTTTCTTTGGCAGGAGCAAGTATTAATATGATTTTTTTTTTACATTCAATTGCTTTGATCCCTAGATGATTGTATTAAATGTGTCCAGGTTATAGAGAATTAACAAAGAATAGAGGATATAGGGATACTGAAATAGAAATAGACTCTTGAAAGCCTGGAGTTTTTCTGGTTCATCTGTTTTTTATTTTGGATCAGATCATAGAAATAAGACTTAGAATCACACAAATGTTAGAACCAAGATAAAGTTCATGAGATCTGACCTTAAGTCCTTTGACCTATTGTAAAAAATCAACTTAAATTCAATTTCATAACTGGCCAGACTGAGCTTGTAAAAAATTCCCTGGGAAGCCAAAGGTAAACTGGCTTGGGGAAATCGGAGGTTCTTCAGGACCTCACTACATTCCTCAAGGCTTTTTTTATTTTTTTAATTGTCGTGTAAACTTTTATTTCATTCTTCTGTAACCTTTCCCTGGTGCCCTTTCTTCTAAGTCAGACCTTTGTGCCAGCTCTCCACAGAGGAGGTTTGTGTTAGAGCATTAAAAGCAAAAGTTGCTTACAGAAAAACTGCTTTCTGGCCTTTCATTCTCTAAAAGGAAAAGTATTGGAGGAAAGGAGAAGTAGAGAGAGTGTTTTGTGTTGAGTGGGGAGAAGGAAGAGGGTAAAGATGGGCAGAGAGAAAAGAGGGAGAGTGACATGATATCTGGAAGAAGCAAGACCCCTTGGGGGAAGGATGTAGGAGCAGACTTAGACACACTGGACCTGGACCTCGGGCCACTCAGCATCAGCAAACCCTCCAGTGTTCAAACTTAGCACTGGAGCCTCAGAGCTGCCTGCCTGCCAAGGTCCACGTGGGCCTAGATGTTGATGTCTGGCTCCTTGAGGTAACCTTAGTGCCTAAAACAATGTATGTCCATTAGGAATTTCTCAGTATTTGAACGAACGAACGAACAAATGAATGAATGAAATCTGTGAAGACCATTTTGAATTGAAGTGGACCTTTTCATTTTTGAGGCACTACATAAGTTTCTCAAATTTTTGGGAGATTCTGGGGATGACAAGATCTACTCTCTCTTAAAAAAATTAATAGTGACATATTGCATTTCCTATCATCCTGGCAAGACAGAGGTTGAGTCAGATTTAATTTGATTTCTTTCACAGTTATAGTTTTTTTTTTTTTAAAGATTGTATTTATTTATTCATGAGAGACACAGAGAGAGGCAGAGACACAAGCAGAGGGAGAAGCAGGCTCCATGCAGGGAGCCCGACATGGGATTCGATCCAGGGTCTCCAGGACTAGGCCCTGGGCTGAAGGCAGCGTAAACCCCTAAGCCACAGCTACAGTTTTGAAGTGGGATGCATACCCATGCAAAAATGTTATCTGTGGGATACTCCATTTTACCTGGTGTCCAGGAGGAGGTAATAGATGCAACGGCTCTCTGCAGGAAGAGTCCCTGGAGCTGCTTGACCTCCCTGGGAGGCCAGTTTCAGAGATTTTTTTTTTTTTTACATGATATTTAGGAATTTTAGGGTTGATCATCTAGTTAGAGAAAGAGGTAAGATGAATCTTGAAGCTAAATTTGCATAACCATTCTCAGAATATTAGGAAGCATCTATCATGTGTATGAAAACTATAGCAATGGGTTTGATGGAAATAGGGAAGGGAAGCGAGTTCTTTGAAGTCCCTGGTGCCATTGATGCTGTGTCCCACATCAAGGAATGGTGCACAGACATCCTCAAACACATAGTCCCACTCACTCACCCACCCATCTCTGCATATACAATGGAGCACAGATACCTTTTTCTTGACTATTTTTATTCTACTATATTAATAAAACCCTGCTGATTTGAATTAAGATTAAGGCAGCATAAATTAGTTTAAGCCTACCTTAGAGATGTCTTACCAGGTCTCAGCCACAGTGGGATGGGGAGAAAAATAGAGACCCTAAAATATATACAAATGACCATTTCTCAAATATTTGAAATGTGTCATTCTATTAAATTTATGAAAAAAATATTTCTGCCACTTACAAAGCATTTTTATTGATAAGTAGCTCAAGTCATTGTCTTAATGACCAAAATTCTCAGCTTAGAATAAGTAAATGAGTTTTCACTGATTTACTATGTTAAGATTAGTGCATAGAATAGTAAATGAAGGATTGAGAGTCAGTGGGATCTTGGCCAAATGCGGCTATCTTCAATTTGTATTGTGATGTCAAATATTTATTAGACATCAAGTATAGATTCTCAAATATTTATTAGAAACCATTTCTCTACATGTTTGTGTCCCGAAACTCATACATTAACTTACACGGATACTGACTAATTCTAGCAATCCCAAACCACTGCAAGTATATATGTTGGGCTCTTTGATAATATTTTTTAAAATTATAGTTTCAAAACAAAATAGGGTAAGCAGATACAGAAAGCAAAGATTGCCACACCATAATGTCATAATCTCTTCCAATATGTGGCTCTTCCCTATTAGGTAATGATTATGAGATAACAATTCATTGACATACAAGTATACAAGCAATAAAGAGATAATGTATACTTAGGTTCAAAGGTTAGAGAAAACCCAAAGCTAGAATGTAAGACTGGTATTTATAAATATCAGTAATAAAAATTCAAAAGGAACATGCAATGGTATATGCTCAAAATAAATAGCCAAATTTGGACATTATCTAATCGTGTATATTTTTCTTTTATATGATATTTTGTTTTCATAAAAAGAAATCTGGAAATATATAATGGCAGAAAGAAAAAGATAGAAAAGAAGGATGTTCATAGCCCTATGAACCTAAGCACAACCAAAATTATTTTGATTAACTTCCTTTCGGTATTTCCTATTCGGTATTTTTAATAAATATTGTACTTTATGTTAAATCTTAGCTTTAAAATTTTTTCTACAATATTTAAAGCATATTTTTACATTATTTTTGGCTTTCATCACCTTATTTTGTGTGTATTTTAAGTAGGCTCCATGCCCAGCATGGAGCCCAGTAAGGGGATTGAACTCCCGAACCCGAGATCAAGACCTGAGTTGAGATCAAGAGTTGTACACCTTAACCAACTGAGCCACCCAGGCACCCTTTTCATCATTTTTTAAATGACTGAATAATATTCTGTTTAGTTGATACGTCATAGATTGCACAACTATTCAAGTCTTTGTCCCTCCTTAAGCCTTATGAAATTAGTTATATATAGTTACTGCTAAAATAATCTCCCTCTGTCATCGTTGGTATTATGAGTGGGATTTTACTGTTGATTGTCTGCGTTTCTATTTTCTCATTTGTAAAATGTGAAAGGAAGAATGTGTCTCTGGAGACAAGAGCTTAACAACCCTTAGCACATAATAGCATTTCACTAAAGATTGTAGAATAAATGAATGAATGATAACAGGAAATTCCTGGTGGGTTTAATTGTTCGAATTAGCAGCTTAGGGGAGGAACAGCATATCAGGACATTTCCATTATTTCCATCCCTGACCCCATCCCACTGCTTGTCTCCATCCATCTCCATACTCATTTCTGCCTGATAGCTTCACTCTGGATTTTAGGTAGATCAGAGAGGGGCCCTGCAGAGCAGCACATGCTCAGAAATGATGAAATGAATGTTGCCCATCCCCTTAAACGAACCAGATCATGTTTCTTCTCTTCCTCCTACCTGAAATAAATCCCATGACTTTCTTGTTGCAGGGAGAATACACAGCTTTCCACTGGTGGTTCTGTGCTCCAAAAACTAAGATATCAAAGGTTCCCCTGATCCAGGCTGCATTTCCTTCAGCTAGAGACGTGGGACAGGTGATCTGAGCTACTCTTCCGAGTTCATAACAAATATTTTCATCAGTTGCAGTTTTCCCCCTTCTTCCATTGTTGAGTTATGGCTCAGAGTCCGCAGCTTCCCATAATAAGTCAGGTGTACCGCAATAAGCTCCTGTATATAAAATGTGCCATTATCTCTACTATTGCTTTATCACTTCGAGGAAAACCGTGTAGGAATTTGGGCCATCCTTCAAGATGAATTTCCTTATTAGACTGTGGTTATAAAATGCAATCAGTTAGCAGAGTCTGCTGTCATCCAGCCATTAAAATGTGATGCCTGAGGCTTTTAGCTTTGCTCATTATCATCTTTTGATTCCTTTGTAAATACAGTTTGCCATTTGAACTGCTTTGCTAATTACTGGGAACCATATTCCATGCCTGCAAACTGGTGAAACGTTGTACTTCAGTGAAATGGAAGGAGAGTAAATTTGAGCCTTCGTAATCAGCATAAAATTGGTGGGAAAGCGGACCCAGTGGGCCAGTCCTGCTACATAGACTGTATATACTGACAGACACTATGCCTGGCCCTCCATACAGACGAATGGTTCTGGAATCGACTTTCATAAAAATCACAGGGTGTTTTTACTAATCTATATTCAGAATCTCCAGCACTGACCTACTGAGTCAGAATTTTTTTCATAAACACAAAAGTTGAAGAATCATTGCTAAAGAGTTATGAGTTTACAGGCTCCAAAACTTAAGACAAAAAATAAATAAATAAAACAAAGGGAAAAATGGGCTAACGGTCTCTCTCTCTCTTTTTTTTTTTTTAACCTAGCTTTGTGATTAAAAATTTTACTGATCTTCAAACGTCATTTTTAGGCTCAGTTTATCATTGGCTCATTGATGATTTTACCAACCTGGAAGATTTTACCATTCAACTGATGTAAATATTAATGGAGTTGATGCACAAACATAAAAATATTAAAAATCTCTTCAAATAATCAAGAGAACGAAAATGTAATGTATTTCCTCCTACAACATATTTTCATGCTGTGTGACCTCAGCTGGGACCTCACAGCAGCCCAGAAATATCTTCAGTCATCTAAAGGATTGCCTACCACTTCTCCACAGCTGTCCTGTCCTCCGCCTCTCTGAGCATCTGTTTCTCTGTCCTGTGTGTCTGTGAAGACAGAATCTGAAACACGAGTGCTTCCAACTTCCCTCTTCTCCACCACAACATTTCCCTGTATCATTGTATTGTCTCTGCACCTCGTGTGCATGAAAAGAAGTTCCTAAGGGTAATTCTGCCCAAATCCTAAAAGTTGAAGTTCTTCGTAGCTTTAATGAGATACCGACGTACAGATTCCAGGAGGAAGAATGATTCCTGCTGCCCATGGGCAGATGGAGGCAAGACAAGGATGATGGAGAGTGCTGGGAATGAATAGCTGTCGGCTGTGAGGGCTGAGAGATCTAAGGAGTACAGCTGGAGGGACAGGTGTGGATGACAGGATACCTAGAAGCAAGGATCAATCTCAGGATCGAGGAGGTTAGGATTTAGGAGGCCAAGAGAGGCATCAGACCCGAAGCCATGGAATGAGAACAGAGCTGCAGTGGCTGGATTTATAGCCAAGTGAAAAGACATTAAAAAAATCAAGGATGGGAATGGATTTAGTCAGATCAGCCACAGGGATCAAAGATCCTAAGTATAAATTGTGCTGAAAGCTTTTTTGGTCATTGGTGACCCAGAGGTTGTTGCTTTACCCTTTTTGATTTTTTTTTTCTTTTTTTTTCCTTTTTGATTTTTAAAAGCTCCTGTCCTTATTCCTAATGTGGCTGAGAAGTTACTTAAGTCTTACAAAATCTTTTATTTAAACCTTGATCTCATCGTCTCCTGTCACTTCCAGGACACCACATCACGTATGTTGTAAAATGTGAAGAGGATCCTTCTAAAATGTGAAGAGGGGACCTCTTCCTTTTCTCTTCTCGACACTCCATCCTGACTTTTCCTCACATGGCTCCCTAACCCCTGTCAGTGTGGTTTGAACAAAACTGACTTCAGCTTCTGGCTTCCTGGATGAGCACATAGCTCGTCTGGCTTATCAAAGTACCTCATCCCTCTGGCCCAGTGATTGGTTCAAGGATGGTACATGACCCAAGTTGGGGCAGAGAGGATAAGCTTCTGCCTCAGGACTTTTTTGAGACCATATAAGTAGAGCTGAGATATGGAGAGAGAGAAACCAGATTCAAATGATAGTGTCTGAGCCCTATGCCTAGTTCGGCCTGGAAAAAAAAAAACAAACTCTGTTTTCTGTTACATAAGTTAATAATTTCTCTTTTGTCTAAGCAACTTTTCATTAGCTTGATGAAACTTGAAATAGAGAATGATCTGATTAATAGCAATTAAAATGTGCTGCAATCCTAGTAAACCATCGTGGGTCTTCAGGGGCTGTATGGGCCACAGACGACTCCGGATAATACTGTTTCTGTGATTATTCAGACTTATATAATGTTCAATTCTATCATTCAGCTGCTCTCTTTTGGATTAGACCATTTCTTCTTTCCTCTGGTTGATATGCAACATCTGCATACGTGTTTCGATGCTATTCTGTTCGTGAGAGTTGCCCAAACTGTATGCTGGTTCAGTGCACTTTTTATTAATGCCCAGTGGCTCCTTGTGGAGTCATTCTCCCTTTATTCTCAGCCCAGGTGGTTTGGGTCATGCTGACTATACTGCAAATTCCAGGTGTGTGGTGCCCACGAGAGGGACTAAGTCACTTAGAGATGTCCCTGGGACTTTTACTGGAATTTTCTAGAGAAAGGATCACTCTATTTTTGGAATTGTTAATTGTAAGTATATGTAAGTCTAACGCTGCCTGTGGATATTTTTGGGTCACTCAATGCTTCTAGAAGACTGAGGCTATCACAGAGGAAAGCAGAAATTAGAAATGGAGAATGAGAGCAATTTAATCAAGGCATCTTTGAACTAGAATTTATCAATGCCCAAGGTCATCATCGCTTAGACCTTCCTTCCAGTCACGGGAACCCCAAATTCTCCCTTCCTTTGCCTTCAACTGATTTAGGTGGGGTTTTTAACCCATGGAACCCAAGTCCTGACTATACATTGATACCAAGATGTCAACGCTTAGAGGTTAGTGTCAGCTATCACAAGATTCCAAAAAAGGTGAGTCTTCTGAATCCCATGTCTCAGAATTTGCTGAGAAGAGATTAGTGACTGGCTGACTTCTCTGAAAATATCCTTGGTTGTCATGGTGATGGAAGGGCACAGACGCTAAGAGAGGAATCTGAAATACTTTCATATAAAATCTGAACTGGGTGGGAGACCTATCTACCTCAGCGCTGAGAGTCCTGTGAACACCATGACATTGATAGAACCTCCTAAGACTCTCTGAGATACACTGGTCCTGGCTTCTCTTTGTTGCTCAAGGAATTGAAAAGGGGCAGCATTCTCCTAAAGGGGATAGCACACAAATATGGTCTTGGGTCTTTGCTATTACTCAGTGCTGGGTGTCAAATATTGTACAGCCTCAGCCCTTCAGATTGCCACACGTATTCTTCAGGGGTTTCCCCCACCCCGACAATTTGTAACCATGAAAACCATAATACAGAAGCAATAATATTAGGCTATTAGGGTTTTCTCTTTCCAAAGATTTCACATAGCTAGCCACAGAACTCTTATTTAAAAGATCAAAAGAAAAAAAATAGACCAAAAGACAGATACAGATTTATTCCCACTTTTCAAAACTTTCCCAACAATGACACTCTGAATGGAATATGAAAGGTCTTTGTAAAAATTCTGGGTTTCTGTAGGGTTTAGATGTTGTTCAATTTCTTGGAGCAATCTGTCAGCCTATCTCTTTCATTAAGATGATATAGTTCATTGATAAGCACTCATTCAAATGATAATATTTATAATGAAAACTACCATGATAAACTCTGAAATCTCATACACTTGGGGGTACATTTTATGAGGTTTAGATTTAGGAGTACACTTTCATCATTTATCCTTTCTAAATGTTTCCTTTTGAAAAAGGCTACTTTATCTTTTATAAAACAGCAATTACACTAGCAGTTAAGGGACAAGTCCTTGCCCTGGTTCTACCAGTCTGCATTTTCTGAGTAAAACTGGACAAGGGAATTTACCTCTACAAGCCAGTGTGCCCAGGTGTAAAATGCAGGAATTAGACACGATGAAAATATGGGAGCTTTCTGACTTTGAATCTATGCTTTTATGTAACATAAGCAATACTTACAAATAGGAATTAACAGATGATTAATAAAAAACTTCCATATGCCATAGTGACAGGATTCACTTCTAAAACTAGAAGGCAATCAAATTATTAAAGCAATTATTTAGCTAGAGAAAAGATGTGAGAGCAAGTCTAAATTTACTTGGCTGGATGTTATATAAGGTACTTCTGAGCAATGTTTTAATTCCTGGACTTGCTAGCAGCACTAGAGGAATTGGCTTCTTGGTCATGTTTCCTCAAATAAAGACTAACACAGGGGCACCTGGGTGGCTCAGGGGTGGAGTATCTGCTTTTGGCTCAGGTCGTGGTCCTGGGGTCCTGGAATCAAGTCCTGCATCATTTCTCCCTCTGCCTGTGTCTCTGCCTCTCTCTCTGTGTGTCTCTCATGAATGAATAAATAAAATCTTAAAAAAAAAAAAAAGGACTAATACAGACCTCTGTTGGAGTGGGCATGGAGAGGTGCTGCCCAGAACCCCTGAAAGGAAAGCTTTACTGCCCTTCTTCTCACATCTGAGGGAAGGTAAGGCCATCACACAACCGGGGGGCCAGCTCCTTCAAGGACAGTCACAGCTACATGGAGACACCTTGCCAGTATCACACTTTTTCTGGGGTCAGTCTGCATTTCCTGACTGTGTGGGCACATGAAGTCTCCACGTAGGACCCTCTAAAGGCACAACCTGTCCCAGGTCTCCCCACTGGGTTGGCCAAGGGTTTCTCCAACCTGCAACACAGTTTGACTTCTCTCTCTACCCGGGTTTCCTTTCCCTTGGGGAATCCCTTATAAATATTTTGTTCCCCAGACTCCATCGTAGCATCTGATTCCAAGGAACTAAGCCTTGGACAGTTGTAATTAGAAATCAGAAATCTTGGGCAGGGGATCCCTGGGTGGCTCAGTGATTTGGCACCTGCCTTCCGCCCAGGGCGTGGTCCTGGAGTCCCAGGATCGAGTCCCACGTCGGGCTCCCTGCATGGAGCCTGCTTCTCCCTCTGCCTGTGGCTCTGCCTCTGCCTCTCTCTCTCTGTGTCTCTCATGAATGAATAAATAAAAGTCTTAAAAAAAAAATCAGAAATCCAGGGGCCCCTGATTGGCTTAGTTGGTGGAGTGTGTGACTCTTGATCTTGAGACTGTAGGTTCCAGCCCCATGTTCGGTATAGAGATTACTTAAAAATAAAATTTTTAAAAAAATAATTCCTATATTTATTTTTCTTTGTCACATGGAAGACATGAGGGGATTAATGTCCATTTCAATATTAATAGCAGTCATTTCTAGATAGTGAGATTTTTTTTATTATTTATTTTTAGAGATTTTATTTTTAAGGAATCTCTATAGTCAACATAGGGCTCGAACTAACTCTGAGATCAAGAGTTGCATGCTCCACCAACTGAGCCAGCCAGGTGACCCAACAACTAGGTAGTGAGATTTTTTTTTTAACTTTTGTTTTGTCCTTGTCCAGTTTGTACTTGTCAATTTTTCCAAAATGATGAACAACCATAATGTCTACCAAAAACTGAAATCATTAGAAAATAAGAATAATAAACAAATACAGTACTGATAATGCGATGGGACAGGAAGGTAAGAGATGAATATATAAAAAGAGAATTAGCAATAGATTTGAAATCAGAATTAAATGATATTTATTTCTTATTATAACTGGAAAATTCAGTGTTGCTGTAAATTCTTCCCAATATTTTAATCTCATGTTAGTTTCCCTATAGAAATGAATACTAAAGTTGCTTTGAAAAATTGCAGATACTGAAACAATTCACCAAGGTATAAGATAATCATACAATGGTGTTACAGATTTTTAAATTTCATTTTTTTTTTAAATTTCATTTTTTTTAAAGATTTATTTATTTATTTGAGAGAGAGCATGCGTGGGAGTGGCAGGGGGAAAGGGAGAGAGAATCTCAAGCAGACTCCATTCTGAGCATGGGGCCTGACATGGGGCTCGATCCCATGACCATGAGATCACGACCTGAGCTGAAACCAAGAGTTGGATGCTCAACTGACTCAGGCCACTAAGGCGTCCCTGGATTTTTAAATTTTAAAGTTTGACAAAGTATATCTCTTCTATTTATAAATCAAATTTTGCTCATGCTTTCAGAGGACTCGGGTTGATACATACATTTATCAGTGTGTATTGGGAGTGTCTGTGCTTGGGACTGTCTATTATTTTTAATAGGTGGTAATTTTTGAGACTCTACTTATAGAATGGAAATAAGTTGAATAGAAATAGATATGGGAATTATATAATGTAAAAGTTTTCCTCAGACAAATCTCAGAATTAAAATCCTAGGTGATAACTGATGGTCATGGGGACCTCATGGCCATGATCATGGTTCCTTTTAATTTTTTTTTTAAGATTTTATTTATTCATGAGAGACACACAGAGACAGAGGCAGAGACACAGGCAGAGGGAGAAACAGGCTCCCTGTGGGAAGCCCGATGTGGGACTCGATCCCAGGGCTCTGGGCTCACGACCTAAGCCAAAGGCAGATGCTCAACCACTAAGCCACCCAAGCGTCCCCTTGATCATGGTTTCTACAACATTCTGGATTTCCAGAATTTTAACCAATTGCTCTAGTCTTAATTCCCTCAGGATGTTCTCAGGGTGACATCCTCTGAGTGCTTTCTTCACTGCTAAACAGAATAGTGCCATTGGCAAATAAAATCCTTTAGTCTTCGAAAAGTGTAAGAAATAAAAATATCTCAATTCTATTCTGAGAGTGTTATGATTTTCCATCTATGGTATCTACTTACTAGAAATAACAACTTTGTTTTCCAGGTTTTCTAGGAGATCGCCGCAGCAATAGTTTAATAAGGGACCACCATAAAACCTTTCCATCTCTCTGCCTCCGCAAACACAATTACCAATGGCATCTGCTTTCTCTGTCTCCAGAATGTCAATATCCCTTATGATGAAAACTTCTGTTAAAACATACACACATACACAGACACACACGCTTCTTTGAAACAACATTCGATAAGTGGACATTCCCCCTACAAGAACGAATACAAGCTTCTTTTTTTTCTTGTATTCATTGTAATGGTGATTTTAGATGCTTGTTGAAAACAGACCGAGTAGAAACCAAAGAAGACCAAACTAAACTGATTGAAGTGGATGGACTCAGAGCAAGCATCCATGGTCAGGAACGGTTTCCCCAAAGGCAGGATTTGTTAATGTCTCATTGTAGCCACATTTACCAGGCAGCATCATCTATGGAATGGCTTCCCAGCCTTACAAAAGTCAGAGCAAAGATGTACCCAGTGGGGAAGAATAGAACAGCTCCAAGAATTCCCACAGCATTCCAGAGCCCTAAAAACATATTTGAGATTTCAATTAAAAGTCCCTACCCACAGGTGGATTTTTTCCAAGTGCTGCCCTTTGGGCCTTGCTTTTCACGAGCCAGGAAAACGGCCAGCCATCTATAGGGCTTTGTTTTCCGGGTGTGTTGTGAGACAATGGAATAATGAATAGCAAACTCAGCTGGTGCCAGAGCTCTGTCACACAAGCCTGGCATCTGGGAGTCTGGTGTTTTTACTCATAGCAGCTGTGCAAGTTTGGAAAGACATTCCAGTTTGAAGATCCATTAACCCCTGCTAAGGGCCACATTATAGTACGAACATTTTTTAAGGGATAAATAAGTGTTGAATCCTGTTGAACCCAAGCCCAGATTGTGCTAAAAAAGAATTGTGCTAAATAATCTTTGGGTCTCACAGACCCATGTGCTTCGAAGCTCGCGTTTTGAGAGGTGTTGGCAGTTATCTCGATAATGTAGTTAGAATGATTTTTTAATGTTGTGCTTTGTTCTGTGAAATGTTTAGGGAAGACATTTAAATAAAGCCCTTTACTTAGCATGGGCCTGATCCTTACATGAATGGGTAAATAGTTTTATAGTTCCTGTGAACTATGATAGGGAGCCTGTGCCTCATTAATTCATTCAACAAATATTTATTGGGCACCTACTATGCCAAGCACATTATTAGGTACATCAGACTGGGCAGGAGACAAAACACAACCCCTGCTACCGTATTGTTGCACATAAATGAGAAATGTCAGTTGTCTGCTAGTTATAAGGCGTGAATATATGAAGAATAGGAACTGAGATTCTTAAAATATCACTTAAGCCCTTCTTTGGACCCAGCCTAGTATTTCATTTTTCTTCTATTATTCCAGTGAAACTAGACATTTCATTATCAAAAGTAAATTTCTCATTGTTTTTTCTCTGTTGAATTTTTGTATCTGCTCCATGTTACTTCTAGAACATTGTCATCCCCATCTTTAAATTGTCAAGATCTACTCATCCACCAAGGTCCTAGTCAATACTCCCTACTCTGTGTCCACCATCCAGATCCCTGAGGCTAATGTGTGTTCTTCCTCTGAGACCATATAGCCACTTGTTTAGACATATTCTAAGTAAGTTACATTCTTTTTTTTTAAGTGGCCTATCACTCTTCTCTCCATCCTATTCTCCAAAACATCCAACAAACTCCACATTCACATGATCTTTGAGACTTAATAGGGGTGTCCCTTTTTTCAGTAGGTATATCATTATGTTTACATATCAGTCTAGATCCCAGACTACTTAATTATTCTACATAATTTTAATTAGATTGACATTTTATGCCATGAGATGAGCAAGACTTGGGGCCATTTACAATGATTCCTTATCATTATTAATCAAGATCAATGGGGAAAAGAGAGCCCACATCACATAGTTTAATAGTGCATGTTGGGAGAGCTAAAAGATCTGTAGGAGATGGGGAGACGAGCCAGAAAATAGCATTAGTAAGAAACCCCTGGGAGCAGGCAGGGTTAATCAAGCTCAAGAGCTGATATCTTCTCATGAGAACCACACCTAGACTGAGCTTCTCCTAGAGGAGGTTGGATTCCAGAGGAAGTAGCTGTCTGGTGGGCATTAGACATATGGTGGGCAGTTATTGTTGGAGACTCTAAAGTAGAGGGCAAAAGGAAAAAAAATACCTGGTTTCTTTGCCCCTTACTCCAGTCTCCCATTGATTGAAAGCAGCCAGAAACAGTTGGAAAGAGAGTCCAAGAAATACATTTGGCAGAGCTCAGTTACCTGCAAAACAGAGCAAAGCAAAGGGATGGTGAATAATGCATCTGGGAACAAACAGTCAAATTATCAGCTCAGGCTACTTAATCAAAAACTTACTGCATAAGCTACTTTCAAGTGGTAACTAATTGTTTAGTCTACAAATATTTAATCTTCAATTAGCAGCTCAATTTGATTATAAGATCTTCTGAACTTGGAACCACTTTTTTTTTTTTTTTAAGTTTTATTTTATTTAAGTAATCTCTATACCCAAGGTGGGGCTTGAACTCATGACCCCATGATCAAGGTGCCTCTCCAACTGAGCCAGCCAGGTGCCCCAAACATGGACTACTTTTGAGCTTTTCGTAAGTGAAAGTAGGCTCAAAACATCATGCAATGTAGTGTTGGTTATTTATACTATTCTTTCATCTTCTTTTTCAAGATTTTCTATGATTTGGTTTGCACTCTAGTTATTTTCTTGTCTTGGGTTACTTGCTGCGGCAGCACATACAAGTCTTTTATTTTGGGCCGATTTTATGGTCTTCTTTCTCATTTCCTTAACAAGCTCCATCTGAGGGCCCTTGATAACCTACTCTGTAGAAGAACATAAATAACTAAATATTGGTAGTGAGCCCTCTTGATGGTCCCCCGTGATTCTCACCTACTGCGATTCACACTCTTGTGTAGTCCCTTGATTCATACCTCAAAGTGGAAGTGATTGCATGTGGGTGATTTCCAAGGTTAGGTCCTAAATGGTAATGCAGCCTCACCTGTCGTCTCTTGGATTGCTTGCTGTGGTGGATGCCAACTTGTCAAACTGTCTAAATACCCAAGCAGCCCCATAGCCCATATGGAAAGAGCCTGAGGCCAATGGCCAGCGACAACTTGCCAGCCATGGAATAAGTCACCTTGACAGTAAATCCTCCAGCCCCAGTCATGCCTTCGATGACTAAAGAAATCTGATTGCAATCATGCGAAATCGTAAGCAAGATGTGCCTGGCTGAGCCCTTTCCAAATTCCAGATTCCAAGATTTTATAAGCATACGACAGTTTGGGGATAAGTTGTTACACAGCAACAGATAACTGGTGACAGTTGCTATGTTCATGATAGTTCTTCTAAGAGGAGTTTGTAAAGTTGATGCTTTAATATTGCTGATATCCTCCATCTCACAGTACTTTGCAAATTGTACACTAAATGTCTTTCAAATAAATCATATTCTTTCTTACCAGACTTGGGAGTTAAGTGTGACAAGGCTTTTTATAAAAATGAACTTTACATTAACATTTAAGGAAACCAACACTCAGAGTTTCAACAAGTTGCCCTAGTTCCTTCAGCTGGTTAGTAGCAGATCCTGGATCCAAGTTCCTGTCTTCTAATCCAATCCCTTCTGTGTATATTGCTAGGGATTTTCAGCGCTATGGCAAGACAAAGATATGGACTTAGGTTTGGAACTTGCTACTGATTCTCAAATTTAGAACGTCTGCCCCTGGCTAATCCACCTTTGCAAGTAAAGAATCAACAGAGACAATGCAACATGCAGCTGTGGAGCTGACCTTTGGTGACTAGCTAGGCAGGAGTGAGCTCTGGCTGTTACGATACATCACTGCTCTTGTTCATTCCCCTGTCTACTAATACTTTCCAGGACCCCAATCTAGGCATCTTGAAAATCTAGTTGCAGCTTTTCCTTTCCAAGGATTTGGTCAAGATTATAGACACATGTGCCTGGAACGTCCAGACTCTATGTTACAATATGTTTCTTATTTATGATTTTACTGAAGACTTCTAATATCTAGAACAGTCCTGCAGACTCCAAGACACTTAACAACAAGGCCTGTTTGATAATAAAAACATTCTTTTCCTCTGACAGGCCAAAATAAATGTGTACATCAAGATTTTTTGCTGGTTATTCATTTATTTCATAAAAATGAATATTTCCAATCCCTGAGATACATTTTTATGTTCCTCATCACTAACCAACATTAAATAATTCACATCCTGATTTGTTTCAAGTTGGGCACTTTGGTCAAAAATAGATTCCCTGTTAGATTGAGAGGTCCCGTGTGAATGGCGTACTTCTACTCCACACGTCTTCTCCCAGTGCCCTGAACCCTTTTATTTAGAAGAAATCACATGCAAATAAATATCAAGGATAAAATTCAGAAGCTAAAGTTATGAAATGATAGCTTGAAAGCATTTTTAAAAGACCAAGGCTTGACCCAACCTCTTTGCTTGGAAGGGTCAGTCCCGCTGCTTTGCCTGGAACAGTGATTAACCACCTTATCTGCATATCAGAATCACCTGGGGAAGATCGGGGGCCAACCAATATCCGGGTCCTACCTCAAATCAATTAAATTAATTCAGAATCTTTGGGATGGAGCTCAGGCATCAGCATTTTTAATCAGTTCTCCAGGTATTTCCAACCACAGCCAAGTAAGGACCCACCAGCCATAGTATGGTTTGGGGGCTGACTGAAAACAACAGGCCTTCTGGTTTTCTCCTACCAGCTTGCTTTCCCCCCAAGAGGCCCTGGGGTTGAAAATGATCAGGCCAGGCTCCTAGATGTGCTTCGTGGGGCCAGGACTGAGCAAGTACCAGAGGTCTATGTGTTCTACATCTCCCTGACTGAGCTTGATCTTAAATTTCTGAACAATGTACATATTTTAATGGTTCTCTCTGCCTTCATTTACCTCCAGCTCTTGTGAGTAAAGTTACTGAGAGGACACAATAGATCTCATTTAATTAGCTAAGGACAATGACAGTAATAGCCCTAGCCTGTGTTAATTGTAGCTTTTAGAAGTAATTGTATTAAATGCTGTCCATGTTTTAATAATAGGCAAGATAACATTATAAACAAAGTTCGTTGTTGCTTTAAAATTGCTCCCAAGCGCACACTCTTGCCCTGTCCTACTTGGCTAATCCTAGAAGACACTTGCATGCTTAGCTGGATCACCTTCTTTAAGATTTTATTTATTTATTCATGAGAGACACAGAGAGGGAGAGGGAGAGAGGCAGAGACACAGGCAGAGGAAGAAGTAGGCTCCATGCAGGGAGCCCAATGTGGGACTCGATCCCCGGCCCCCAGGATCAGACCCTAGGCTGAAGGCAGCGCTAAACTGCTGAGCCACAGGGGTGCCCTCTAGATCACCTTCTTATAAAAACCCCACATTCTCATAACCCGTTTTCTCTCCTGTGAGAAAGGCTTTAAGGCCTTCTGTTGTCGCATGTGTCATCAAAGGGTTCATAGATATGTCATCATCTCATTTGACTTTAGGCTCTGATCTGGTTTTCCTCTCTTTGTATTCAAGTGACTATACTGTAATCTGCCCATAATGGATGTTTAACAGGTGCATAAAATGAATGCATGCAAATGTCCTCTGCCTAATTTCCTCTTGTAGATGAGCAATTTTTCTGTTAGGAAAAAAGAAAAGTCTGGTTATAGAATGGCAAGACTATATAACAGATCCTTTTCTGCACTGTGTCATTTTCCAGAGTTTAGGAGTAATGGACAGTATAAATCCTTGCACACTGAAATTATATAAGTTTCAGCTTCCAAATAAGCCAAAAGCACAAGAATGACAGAACTTTAAATGTAGCTGCCTTGGAAGTGCTATATTTAAATGGAGGGCAGAGGTAGTTAACCTTGGTTTGTATCCAGCTTCCTCAGGCTAATTTAATATCTTTTAGTGCCTATACTCATTTTGTTTTCCAAATCATGTACACCGGAAACACATTAAAATTGGAAATTTCAGTGGTAAATACTTTTAAAGATGTCTGTTTCCTCTCTTAAAAATTAAAAAATTTGAACATTTGGATCCACACAGGTTTTGGGATGTTCAAGATACAAGTACTAACAGAGATCAAGTGGTGATTTATTATCTTATTTGTAGTTTCCCTTTAATATATTAAGTTGAATATCTCAGCAAATAATTATCAATTGCTTTATTTGCCATGCCCACTGCAACCCTACTCTACCTGTTTAACAAACATAATAGAAAATTGATTTTTCTCCTTTATATGAAAAAAGGATCCATAAAGATTAAGTACAGGCTAAATAGATTGATTAATGGGATTTAACTCAGAACAAATACTAGCTACAGAGAAAAGGAATGTCCTATAGAAAGTTGTATGATAAGATAGTGCTATCGCCAAATCTTCCCATAGTTTGACATTAATGATACTACTCTAAGCATGCATTCCCCACTGAAGGAAAACAGATGAAGAATAGCTAAATTATGGTTAATGGGTTTATTTCTGTGTGCCTATTTATAGAAAGCTCTTTTTTTCCCCCCTGACAATCCTTTTAAACCAAATGCCTATAAGGAATATTTCTTTGCATTTCAAAAACCGGTAGAAAGAGGACATGGCCTTAGAACTATGGTTCTAAGAAAAAGCTTTATGAAATAATCCATGGCTTTTCTTGTACCTGGTTAAACATAACAGGGGGCAGGTTTTGTCTTAAAGAGACAACACACACATCCTGCTTAAAAATTGTGTTTCATTTACTCACACAATTCTGTTGAGCTCTTACTGGGCCAGGGATTGGAGACAGTGAAGGTACAAATGTGGTTCCTACTCATAAATATGTTTTATCTAGAGGAGACAGAAAAAAGCAAGGAATCAAATTTATCAGTGAGATAACATCACATGGTGGTAGGAGTGTCTGATAAAAACAAAGGCATGGAACGATGGGGAGAGGATGATGCTTTGGATAAAGCTGAGAGGAAAGTCCTCCTCTAGGAGGAGACATTTGGGCTGAAACTGGAATGTTGAAAAGGACCGGACCAGGACAAACTGCAGGAGGACTTGCTCCACGCTGGGGAACGGTGAATGGAAGGGCCAACCAGGAGCTGGCTGCTTCACCACACAAAAGGCTGCTGAGGGTGTCCATTTGAATTCCATTTTGCATCAAGAGGAAAATGACTTACCTACCAGGTCAGTCAGTACGTATCCCGAGATCCGTGATGATTTGCATTTAATTGATCACTTTAATTTTCATACCCTTTACTTCAGCTGATGATTTGCAATTTTGTGTCCTGCAAAATCTCCCCGTCAAATGTAGTGTATGGATGAGATGAAGCTTCTGATTTATCATTCTAGTCATTGAGGCCCCAATTAACAATCTCTCCCCACCCCCCACTCCCCACCCCAGTAAAATAATATAACCTGTTCACTGGCTGAGGGCTTTTCAGGACTCCATCCATCTTACACTTGCCCATTTCCACAAGACCTGGCTGCCCACCAGCTGCAGCACGCATTTTGTCAGGAAAACAAGGCTAACTCGGCGACATCAAACAACATAACCCTGCCAGTCACGGAAGGGAGACCATACCCCCAACAACTGCTAATAGATGCTTCGTGCTGTTGTTAGGATTCTTCTAGAGAAAGATCACTTTCTAACATTAAAGCCGGAAACCATACCACATTAACAAGAATAAGAGGCTCATTTGTTTTTAGTTAAAAATAAGATGAGAATGTGCTTCTAAAGGACTGAAAGTCTAAATTGGAAGGGGAAAATGCAAATAACAACAAAAACCCGACTTCAAAAAGTTTGGGCACACTCTCAGCAGAAGAAAGGAAACCAACACGTCGGGCTCCCGGTGCATGGAGCCTGCTTCTCCCTCTGCCTGTGTCTCTGCCTCTCTCTCTCACTGTGTGCCTATCATAAATAAATAAAAATTAAAAAAAATATTTAAAAAAATAATAAATAAATAAAAAAAATTTAAAAAAAGGAAACCAACAAGGAGGGAAGAATCACAGGTTTCGTGAAGTTTCTGCCGTTACTACATTCGTGTTTGTGCTTCTCACTGGATGGCATTACGAATGCTGCAAATTGTAACACACCCCCTACAACCTAGGTGTGTTGTGTCATATAAATAATGCAAAGTAAAATGTTATTGAACCACTTCCTAAAACATGAGAGCATCTGCATCTACACCTGGATAACTCTGAATGGTTCAATTAATGAAAAGTAATTAAGGGATATCTGTAAAGACATAGATTTATTACTTTCAAGGGCACAGTCTCACTGAATGTGATGAATAACAAAGTTCCGCCAAGTGAAGGTTATACGAGGGCCTGTAATTTAGGAGTGTTTGTAATTAAGAGCATTGATTATGTGAAAAGTACCATAGAGTGCTTATAAAAATTTAATCTTCTTAAATGCATACAGAATTTCCTTTATCATCTTTTAACGAATTTAGTTTTGCATTTGGGTAGTTTAGCCTCCTACAAGAATAAGCTCCAATGCCTATATTCCATAATTTTGAATCTCACCAATATCAGTCTGGCAAATAACACCAGTATCTTGAGCAGCCATATTTCCAGAATGAAAAGTAGGACAAATAGAAAAGCCATCTATATTGGAATTTTGAGGACCTTGAAAATAATTTTTAAGGAGAATAGGCCTGCCTGTTGATCTAGACTATTCATCAAACCCTAGGCCATGTGATGGCCACACATATATATTTTGGTATTTAGGGTTTTGACCTGTACATTGAAGCGTCGGGCAGGTTGACCTATCCCTTCAAAAATTCCCACTTTCTATTTCCTGGTCCTGTTCACTAACCTTCACCTTTAAACTCCTTCACCTGATGAGTTCCTCCTCATTCCTTAAGTCCCAGCTTCCAAAGCAACAAATTCTATATATGCTAAAATTAGCTCCTATTGACCTGTCTGTTGACTACGCACCAGGTATCAGGCTAAGCACATTTCAAACGTCATCTTATTTACGGTTTACAATAACTCTGCGATATTTTCAGGTAAGAAAATTCAATAATGGGTTTAGTGCAAGTTCTCTCGACCTGTCTGTGATAAGGGGCAGTCTTATTTTTATTTCCAAGCGTTTACTGACCAAAACTTTTATAAAATATCCTAAAAATAAATCACGAAAAGCATGAAATGAAAAAAGCTATACAAATACAAATGCCAGTTTATTATGAGATTGAATAGGCATAAAATTGCCCTAGCAATCTGCTCTGAAAGCTCCTAATTCTATACTTCTGTGCTTTCTCCTCGCTAACTGATAACACACACTTGGACCCGCTCTGCGGCAGACTGAACTTTGAACAACACTATTCAGCAACTTGTTCCAAGTAGCAGGTCGAGATTCTTGGGACTCCAAGGTTTTGTTCAGAACTTTGAAGCCAAAGATTTCCTTCCACACTTGAGGAATCTGGACCAAGTTGCCAATAGGCCCCAGAGAGAAATGCTTTTCTCAGACACAATTTCACACTAAGCCTTGCCTCATTTCCTGTCCCCAGTCTAACCTTTGTGTGGAGGACAGTGGGAACATTAATTAAGGTATTATTAAGGAAACTCCACTCACAAGGGTGGGGTCCTATGACTCAGCAGAACAAACTTGTCCAATGTCCCTGCAGTCAAGTGATTGAGCCTTAGAGAAAACCGCAAATGAAGCATCAAATTTCTCCATCAGGGTGTCCTCCAGAGTGAGCTTTATGCCCACTGGTGTTCCTAGCACTCCCTGTGATCTCACGCACAGATTTCCTGTAAACAGTTTGCCTGAAGGAGAACACCCACAACTCACTGGGACGGAGCAATAATCTACAACACTGGGAAGGTTTTAAAAATTAACATTTCTCCCAGAGACAACCAAATCCACAGAGGCCACATTCTGCTAAAAGGTACTCAATTTACATTTCCAAACAGAACTAATGACTTCTTAGACCTGAAACATCTGCATTCAGGCAATTTCCCTGTCTTTCTTCTGGGTAACGTGAGGGATCTAGTTTTACTATTTCATCTCCAAAAAGCCCATTGTGGTGTGTGGTTTTGTTTTGTTTTTTTTTCCTCCAAAAAATAAATGGGTGGTCTGCCTCAAAGGTAAATACAAGTGTCCAAAATTGAGAAGACAAAAATATGTAACACTGTCTCCTTTTTCTTCCCTAATTTCACTAACAGTTAAAAAAAAAAAAAAAGTTAAAAGTCCTGTTTCAGCCAGGGTCATTTTAACTTGGAATTTAATAACACAATCTGTTTATTTCCGAGTTTAATAACTTACTATAAGTGCCAATTATTCCCTTCCCTTGAAACAACCCAAACCTAAGATAAACATTAGAATGTATTTCTGATGAGGTTTAACAGCGTAGTGGAAAAGTCATTGCAGGTTCCATGGCTGAGTATTTTCATGGGGGAAAGGGTAGGTGAACAGATGCACCTAATTTGATGTGAGTTGCCTGACCTGGCACTTAATCCGACGCCAGGCACTTGTACTGGGGCCCGCACTCACCTGTACAGTCCCGTCCTCCAGCAGGTAGATCCACATTCCAAACAGAAGACCCCCACTTGGCAGCAATCGGCTCAACCATGATGTATTTGTAAATAGCGATGGAAGGAGCAGCTTTGTTCTGAAGGTAGCTTTAAAAAGCCTTATGTCGGTAACAAAGTATGCTGGTGATCTCTAGAACCGAGTAACATTAAAAAATGGGGTGCCCTTTTCACTTCTAGAGGCGGCCGATGGAATCTGGCATGTTCTAGAAAGTTCTTCATTGTTGTGTTGGTTTCATATTGAATTACCTGAGACGGAATTCAGGACCCACTACCCCAAAGCATGGCCCCTTGGCACAGTAAAGATTTTCAGCTGAAGTAGTTGGAGGGAAGAGCAGAAGCAGGAACGTCAGAGTGAAACAGGTTGTCCAATCCTCAGGTGAGAGGGGTTTTCCCTACCTCCTGAGGAAAGGGGCATCCTTATTTCTGAGGACTTGGAGAAGAAATCCAAACAGGCCTGGCCAAGTTTTCCCAACCTACTCTACCTACCTCATACTTTTTAGCCTGTATTTTTCCATGACTGTCCACTCTTCATCAAACCTCACATAACAACACTCAGGCCTCACCGCTTCTTCACGTCTTCATTTCCTGTGAGGGTTCCTGTGTCATGTAAAACTTATATAAATTTGTATGCTCTTCTCCTGATAATCTGTCTTCATCAGTTTAATTTTCAGACCCAGCCAGGGACCCTAAGAAAGTCAAGGAAATTTTTTTTTCTCCCTACGTCTAATGATGCTCGAAATGTTAGCCTCAACTTCTGCTTTTCTTTTTCTCTCTCCAGACGACTACCTCATGAGACCTAAATAATTCTCTCCGTCCAGTATCAGAGTCATCTCTCGTTACCTGAAATGGATGTCCCAAATTGAGAATTATCCGCTCTTTTTATATTATTCTTTTGCATTGTGTCCTTTGTCACTTCAGTAATGCATTAATGCTTCCCAAAACCTACTGGGAAGGGGAGGGGAAATGAAATCAATTCTGTTGCTTATAAAGTAATGACTAAAACCAATGGCTAAAATAAGATTTTTCTGTGCAATGCCTCTGCATCATTAGCATGAGGAATCAAGAGCTATCTGAACACTGATAAGCAGCGGAGAAGTTTAGAATTATCCTGAGGCAATTTCCAATTTTCTGGTTCCCTTCTTCCTAAGTAATTCTCTGTTGAGATGTTTATGTAGTTATTTATCTCCCATTTCCCCCTTCTTTTGGCAGAGCAGATCTTCATTCTTGTATAGCAAAGATTTTTAACATTAAACTCTTTGCTGAGACCTCCAAAAACTTGGATCTATCTTGTATTTGTTTAGACATTTTAGTTGTAAGAAACAAAACTCAGCTCAAGCTAATCAAGGTAGACAGGTTCACTTATTGATTTCTTGACTACTAAAGATACCGAAGTATTTCCCAAAGTAAAAGTAATTAAAACAAACAAGGTAGCTCCAGGGTCGCTGGAGGATAGCCATGAAGTCCCTCTCGTAATATCCCTTTCTTTTTGCTTTTTTTCTGAGATTTGACCTTGTTCTTTCAGGCTTTCTACCTGAAGAAAAGGTATGGTTGCACCAACTTTGGGGTCACATCCTAAAGATTCCATGCCCAGAGAGGAAAAGAAACTTTAAAAAAAAACTATTTATTTATTTGAGAGAGAGGGTGAGAAAGTACATGAGCAGGGACAGGGGCAGGACAGTAGAGAAGAGAGAGGGAGAGAGAGAGGGAGAGAGAGAGAATCTCAAGCAGACTCCCTGCTGAGTGGGGAGCCTGGTGTGGGGCTTGATCCCATGACCCTGAGATCATGACCTGAGCCAAAACCAAGAGTCAGACATTCAACCGACTGAGCCACCCAGGAGCCCCCAGAGAGGAAAGGAAACTTTTCCACTAAGATCCACTTAGAAAATCCTGGGAGGATCAACTTTCTGGTTCAGGCTACATTAGGTTATCATTTCTAGCCTTGTTACTAATCAAAGTGTTATTGGGGCAATTTCTTTTTATCCTTATTAATTATTGTTTTTTTAAAATATTACTTTTGATTCCAATTTACCAACTATTTCGTTTTCTGTCACAAATTATAATAATTTTAACTATTGCAATCATTTTAATAGTATATTATATCTAACTTTAGCAGAATGCTTACTATGCGCCAAGCTTTATGATAAGTGACACATAGGTAACCACTTCTAAACCTCAAACAACTATGAGATAAGCCTTAGAGAACTGGAAAGTAACAAGTTTCCACTGGTAACTGATAGTCAGACAATAGCTTTTACTACTAAAACCTGAAGTAGGAACACCTGGGTGGCTCAGTGGTTGAATACCTGCCTTCACCTGGCCCAGGTCGTATCCCAGAGTCCTAGGATCGAGTCCCACATGGGGCTCCCTGCACGGAGCCTGCTTTTCCCTCTGTCTGTGTCTCTGCCTCTCTCTGTGTCTCTCATGAATAAGTAAATTAAATCTTTAAAAATAAACAAATAAAACCTGAAGTAATCATCGTTGAAGTCTCCAAGTTGAACCAATGAGACATGATTTTTATGTAGAGATAGTGCCAGGTTTTTAGCTTTTGTCATATTACGTAGCGGGTGAAGACCTCTGGCTATACACCAGATCTGACTTATCTTTGTGGACTCACATGCAGCTGGACTATATTTCTAAGTATCCTTCTGTAAAGTGTAGTTAAGTGAGTTTTACCTCAGGTAAGGGATATGTCATCTTCCAGACCCCACCTACATACCCCCACCCCCTTGTGCTGCTGCTGGCTCTTTCCTCTTCCACTGGCTGGATGCAGACAGTGACAAGGCACTGGGGCAGGGAGAGAATCAGTTTGTTTCCTTTCCTTTTCCAGCTTCTAGAAGCTGCTCACATTCCTTGTCTCATCACTCTCTCCTCTTTCAAAGCCAATATGAGAAGCTTGGAAGTCCTTTTCACACAGCCATCACCCTGACCTCTTCTGCTTCTCTCTCCCATTTTTAAGGAATCTTGTGATTACATTGGGCCCACGCTGATAACGCAGGATAGTATCACCTATATGAAGGCATGCTGATAAGCAAATTTAATTCCATCTGAGAAATCAATTCCCCTGTGCCATGCAACCTAACATATCCACAGGTTCTAAGGATTGGGCCTTGGACATGCTAGGGGGGCCATGATTCTGTCTACCACAGAAACTGAGGCCTACAGGTCAGATATCAAGTTGGCATTACCAGTGTTTAGATTCATTCCATGACTTTATTTGTACCTTTGCAGTCTATCTTTGAGCTCTTCATTGCTGATTAAATTTGTTCTCTCCTTTCTTTTAGCTAAGATAAATCTTATTTTTGGTGAAGACTTCATTTTTTTAAAAGAATCTGAATTTTTGTTGCAGCCTTTCTATGTAGCCAACCCATCTTTTTTGACCCAGATTTGATTAGTGCATAGACACTGTCAACAATATTTCTCTAGGCTTTTAGAGTTTGACATTTTAAACATCTCTTTCTCATAGTGAAATAAAAGTCTCCATTCCTAATGGAGACACTTTTTCCCCCATGACATAAATAGAAAATATATGCCTGTGTCCACACTCTGCCACAGATCCACTCCCTGCTCTTGTCTGTCATACACTATTGGCATAAGATGCTGACACCTGTGGGTTACAAATCCCCGGCTTACATCTGGCTTCTAAATGGGCTCAACCAATGGGAGACATGGGCAGGAAGGGAGGGAGCATAGAGTGTTTCTCCTCTGCACCTTCCATGCTTTGGCACTATGCAGTTGACCCTTGAACAGCATGAGTTTCAATTGCATGGATTCACTTGTATGCAGATTAAAAAAAAAAAACAACTATACGGGCAGCCTGGGTGGCTCAGCGGTTTAGCGCCACCTTCAGCCCAGGGCCTGATCCTGGAGACTCAGGATCAAGTCCCCCGTCGGGCTCCCTGCAAGGAGCCTGCTTCTCCCTCTGCCTGTGTCTCTGCCTCTCTCTCTCTGTGTGTCTCTCATTAATAAATGAATAAAATCTTTTAAAAAATAAAATAAATTAAATAAATTAAATAAATTACAGTGTAGTAATGTAAATAAATTCTCTTGTGTTTTTCTCCATATCTTTTCTTTAGCTTACTTTATAATAAAAATACAGTACATAATACATATAACATACAAAATATGCATCACTTGGCTGTTTATGTTATCAGAAATGCTTCTCGTCAATGGCAGGGTATTTAAGTTAAGTTTTAGGAAGTCAAAAGTTATACATATTCTTGTTTGTTTGTTTGTTTGTTTGTTTTTACTACGTGGGGGTTGGCATCCCTAACCCCACATTGTTCACAGGTCAATTGTATTTATATTGGGCCCAATTCCACATTACTCCTCCACTGGGAGGTCCCTGGTCTAAAAGCCCCAGCTCTCACTGAACCCTGGCATCACTATTACCTCCCTTCTCCCCTTTAGTAGTAGGAAGAGTGATAGTTTCCCATTGATAATGGTTTCTGGATCCTCATCATCGCATGTTTGTCCCTTCCCTTTGCCCAAACTTCTATAAGAAGTTTTTCAAGAAGTCTCTTCATTTGAAATGAATCCTGTTTTCTGCTGGAACTCTGACACAATATCCCCAAGCAAATTCTTCAGAAAAAAAAAAAAATGTATCTGATGTTAATGGTAAAACAAATAGATCTTCAGCTCAGTGGAGCTAGACGTTCTGCTTTGATGATATCTAAACATGACCAAGAAGAAAGGAAAGGAAGTAGCCAGTGGTCTTCCTTTTCTTTCTCTTTATGTGTTTCAGCTCTTAACCTCATAATGTGTAGTTTCTGTATAAGATCAAATCTATCGGGGATCCCTGGATGGCTCAGTGGTTTAGTGCCTGCCTTTGGCCCGGGCGTGATCCTAGAGACTCAGGATTGAGTCCCACGTCGGGCTCCCTGCATGGAGCCTGCTTCTCTCTGTCTGTGTCTCTGCCTCTCTCTCTCTCTCTCTGTGCCTCTCATGAATAAATAAATAAAATCTTAAAAAAAAAAAAAAGATGAAAACTATCATTCATTCATTCAACCATTCATTCACTATTCAATATTTATCTGGAGTAAAATAGTGGTTTTATTGCATCTATGTGCAAAACAGACAATATTGGAGCTTATAGCTAAGTGGGGAAGGTGGAGGGTGACAGTTCTCAAGTAGTCACACAAATATAAAATTACAAGCTGTCTTAACCTGTAATAAAAGAAAAAAAATAGAAGAGACTATTGAAGGTGGAAGTAGGTGAGCTAATTGACCTTTGGTGGGGGTGAGTGGCAATCACTGGAAGGTTCCTCATAAAATGAGTATCTGCTGAGGTTTGAAGGAGGGAAGTGGTAAGTCAGAATGGAAGTGGGGTTAAGGAAAACATGTAGTGTGATTGTACAGAAGTCTCAAAGCACAGATGCACAAAGACCTTGAGCAATTACAGAACAGTTTTGACAAATCCAGAAACCAGTGAAATTGGATTACAGAAGGCAAAGAGGATGGTAAAACATTATATGGAGAACAAGTCAGGGGCCACCTTAGTCAGGGTATTGAATCTATGTTAAACATTTTGCTAATCATCTTAAGAGCTATCGGAGGCTGTTTCATGGTTGTCAGTGGATGAGTGGTGGCAAGACTTGTGTTTCTGAAGGTTAACTCTTTTTGTTACCACAAAAAGGGTTGTTTGTAAGGAAGCAATAAAATATGGAGCTAGGAAGATGGGATATTTCTGACCCAGGCGGGTGATGAGTGTAGCCTGAACCAGGGCGGACAGACTCGAAATAGAAAAAATGGTACACATTTGAAAGATGTTGAAAATTGGCAAGAATTTGTGAAAAATAGAAAATGATATGGGAAAGTGTCAAGTGGGTCCTCAAATTTCAGTTTGTGCAACTGGATAAGGCCTTTAATGAGACTGGAACCATTTGAAGAAATCCAGGTTTAGAGGGAAGAACAGTGTATGTTTAGGACATGCTGCTTTGATATGACTATTTTATTTTTAAAGATTTTACTTATTTATTCATGAGAGACACACAGAGAGAGGCAGAGACATAGGCAGAGGGAGAAGCAGGCTCTCTGTGGGGAACTTGATGCAGGACTTGATCCCAGGACCCCAGATCTGAGACAAAGACAGATGCTCAATCACTGAGCCATTCAGGTGCCCTTATTTTATTTTATTTTATTTTATTTTATTTTATTTTATTTTATTTTATTATTTTATTTTAATTGTGATCAGAATGCCTAATATGGCATCAACCTTCAACAAAATTTTAAGTGTGCCATACAATGTTGTTAACTATGCACACTATCATGTACAAAAAAAGAATTATAATTCACATGGAGCCACAAAACACCATGAATAGCCAGAGAGGTCCTGCTGAGGGGAAGAAAAACACACAACAAAATTAGAAACATCAATCTTATTGATTTCAAATGTTACAAAACTACCATAATCAAAAAATAGTATGGTCCTGGCATAAAAACAGATATATAGACCAATAGAACAGGATAGAGAGCCCAGAAATAAGCCCATGTATATAGAGTCAACTGATTTTCCACAAGGGAGCCAAAGAATGCATATGGGACAAAGGATAGTCTCTTGAACAAAAGGTATTGGGAAAACCCGGCACCCACCTGCAAAAGAATATGACTATCAGACTAGACCCCCGACTAGGTGAATGGTGAAGTAGAGATATACAAAGTTCCTGTCTCTTTGAAGAAAGATCTGAGCAGAAAAAAAATATGAGGCTTACCAGAAAACAGTGATGGACATCGTGAGTAAAAAGGAAAGAATAGAATGAGAATAGAAGATAATTTTCAAGAAGCTTGGAATTTAGCAGTAATGGGCATTGTGGTTCATCCAGAAGGTACTGGATGAAATATGGCATATCCTTTAGGAAAATTTACTGAAGGTTATTGGGATTCTTTGACTCTCTGCCTTTCATCCCTTTACCCAAATTGTAGCCACACTACCCTTTTCTAAAAAGAAATACTCTCTTTATCTCCTTCTGTCCCTTATCTTGTTGAAAGAAAACAAGCCAAAAACCCCCCAATTTGTTCTCATATTCCAAAAAAAAAATAAATATTTAAATTTTCCTAGTATTTGATTATCATTTTAGTAACAAAAATCAAATGTTTATTCTAAAAACTTTGGATGGAGCTTCCTTTGCAGTGGATCTTAATTTTGAGACCTTTGAGAATCTGATGAAATAGTAGAGCCTTGTCTGAGAAGAACGTGAATCAGCCGACATTTAAACTGTTGTAATTAAATTCATGAGTTCCAAGGACCCCCTGAAGTCCATCATCCAACCATAGACTCCCTACAGATGGCAGATTAAATCCCCCTGCTCTCAAGGAACACAGAGAGAGTGCTTTGCTATTTTTATCTTAATTTTAATGATATAACAGACTGCTTTGTTTTGGGGGTACATTAGGTATTTTTTAAGGACTTGAATTCCTGATATTTTACATATGTTTTGTTTCAGGACTCATGGCTTTTAACGATTATATATTTTGATACTTTTCACGACATTGAGCTTCTCTACAAATGACAAAATGGAAGATCAAAGACGTTTTGAAGGAGAAAACAAAGCAAACCTTGATTTCACACACACAAACACACATACACACACACAGACCAACCTATCTCTAGAGAGTAACTTTCAACCTGATAAATTTTCCTCTTGGCAACCAAATTATTTTTTCCTTATGCACAAACATATTTATTTGATTTTTCCTTATTATTTTCCCCTGGAGGAGTATACTGAAACTAAGCTGCGCACAAAGTATGAGGAATCTTTTCTAGACCTTTATCTAAAACATAACAGATTATAAACACTGTAACACAAGACATGCAAAATTAATGTCTCTGCTTTTCCCATAATTTTTAATAGCAATAATTCTTTCTTCTGACAGTCCCTTACTGAGACTGCAAAGCCACTGGTTTTTATTGTGGGTTTTAGATTTTGACATCCCATTTTCTATATTATAAAATTATATTACAGTGTATAATGTATGTATTTATTTGGTGGATCTATGTTAGCTTTCTAGCTGCAGTATTACTGTAAATGTAGAAGATTTTTCGAGATATGCATGTAATCAGGATTGCTTTATCTGGGATTTGTCTTGCTCTGGCCACTGGTCCCAAGCCCTGAGTAAAGGAGAATTCTATTGCCATGCCCCACGCCTGGCACACAGCAGGCCCTCAATAAGTAATTGCTGCCACTAACCAAGCCAGATGGGATTTAGTGATAGTGGCACATCTAACTCAGCGTCCCAGGCTCAGCTCTGTTCTCATGCGGTGTAAAGGGCAGCACTCTGAGAAGCATCAGGTTGTGAGCCTGGCGTGCGCTGTAGAAGCATTTCCTTGGGGAGAGTGCCTTGTATTTGAAATGAAAATGTGGACTGCAATATCCACAAGCCCCAACCTATGCAGAGAGTAGGGGAGAGGCGATCAGAGCGGGCAAGCCGAGAGCTCATGCTAACAGCAATGGAGATAGTGATTCACACAGTGAGAGAAAACACGGTTAGCTGAGTTTTGCACATTTGACCACATGCAAAGAATGTGCCCGATCTTAAATTTACCACCTAAATATGACAACCCGAAAGGAGGAAAAGGCAAAAACTTGTCAAAGCTGTCCATATTTGCAGTCTTCCTTAAATATGTGCTTTTGGAGTAATGTCAGAGGAGCATAAACGAAGTTGTTTCATTTTTTAAAAACCTTTAGATTTGTCATCAAGACAAGTGCGGTATTAATGCAAATACCTGTGCAAGAATCAACAATCCAGCAACATCTGTCCGAGGGCTAGCTCTGAGGGCTAAGGCAAAGTGGTCCCAAGAATTTGAATACTGGGGAATTTTGAGACCAAGACATGGTTGATCTAAGCATAGTTGTGCAAAGTCACCAAAAAGCAGTCTGGTGCTTCAAGAGACATGAGTTGGTGAGAAACAAAATGGGGGACACTTACAGGAGATACTGACTTTTTTTTTTTTAGGGTTAAAACACATATTTTCTCATAGTTCCAGAGACCAGTTCAAACTCAAGGTGTTGGCAGGATTGGTTCCTTCTTGGGGGCTCAGAGGAACACTCTGTACCATGACTCTGTCCTAGCTTCTGGTGGTTGCTGGCAATCCTTGGCATCCCTTGGCTTATAGCTGCATAGTTCTAATGTCTCCTCTCATTGTCCCATGGCCATCTTTCTTTTGTGACTCTGTGTCTTCACATGGCATTCTCCTCTCGATGTCTATGTCTCTTCTCATAAGTCACCTGTTACAGTGAATTAAAGGTCTACCTTACACCAGCATGACTTCATCTTAATTACATCTTCCATGACCCTTATTTCCAAATAAGGTCACATTCTGAGGTTCCGGGAAGAACATGAATTTTGGTGGGGACACTATTCAACCCAACACCCCTTTCCTAATTCTCAGTTTAAAGTAGGCTGCAGGGGTGACTGGATGGCTCAGTTGATGAAGCATCTGCCTTTGATTCGGGTCATGAACCCAGAGGCCTGGGATCAAGCCCCACATCGGGTTCCATGTTCAGCAGGGTGTCTGCTTCTCCCTCTCCCTCTGCCTGCCATTCCCCCTGCTTCTGCTCTTTCTTTCTGTCAAGTTAAAAAGGAAAGCAAGCAAGCAAGCGAGCGAGCGAGCGAGCTGCATTTGTGGAGCTATATCTATAAACCGACTCACAGGTTATTTATTATTGGCCAATGGTGAGCCAGGTACTTCACTAGATCACTCTTCATGTATTGTACTCAATTCCAAATGTATCATTCATGAGACTGGATGTAATTGAACTAGGATGTGAATGTGGTCATGAAGATTTTAGAAATAGTGTTACATGGATAAAAACTGAGGCTGCTGAGTTGGAAAAGAGATTTGGAAAGTCCCCTTGGCCCCCTGCAGGAGGGGTGGCAAGGACCATCAGGTCCTAAGTCACAGACCACAGGGCTATCCTCCTGTATGTAAGAAGCATGGTTTTGCCCTTACAAAAGGGGTGGGGAGTCCTCTTTATCCTTTTACATTATGCCAGATACCAGCCTCCATCTCTCAGAAGATGGGATGGTGACCTTATTATTATTTTTTTAACTTTGGCGACATCTATTTACTTTCCCACATCACCAGTCCTGGATATGAGTGGCTAAATCTTCTATCTCCTCAGGGAAACATAGCAATATTCCAGCCTACATAGAACAGTGATATTTGGTGACAGCATGAAGCGATCTTGATTTTGGTCCCACAAGCCCTCTTTGGAACGACCTAGGGAGAGTGGTTTTTAAACACTAATGTTACTCCAAAAAGACTAAGTCAGTCAGACGATGAAGCCTTTGGTCAGACTTACAAGTACAGTCGAAGAGCTAATAGCTACCACATACTGAGAACTTAGCGTGTGCAGCCACAGTACTGTTGAATTCTCATAGATACCTATTTAAGTACCAGTTATTCCTACATTGCAGATGAGAAGACTGAGGCCTAATGCAGTTAAATAACTTGCCCTGGCGTACAACTCCTTGGTAGAGTATGAGTTCTAATCCAAACAGTGTGGCTCCAGGTCCGTGCCGATATTGGAGGGCATCCTGGGACAAGGAACAAGGCTATCAGACTTCAAGGGTTCAGTTTTTAATGCATGCCCATTGTTATACTGATGCCTCCAGTATATATTCCACTCATCATTTGTTATTTATTTATTATTTGACAACTACTGTTGAGTACCTATTTCAGGCAACTGTGCAAAGCATGGACATGCACGATCATGAGTAAAAGCAGACACAATTCTTTCCATTACAAGCGTATAAATATAAAATGGCAGCTGTGATAAACACTAGGAAGGAGGGAAATGAGGCTATGAAAACCTAGGCCAGGGCTATTTGTCCAAGTCAGTGGGACCAGTGAGGATTTCCTTGAGGACATGCCATTAGAGCCAAGACCTAAAAGATGAGCAGCAGCTAACTCCACGAAGAGGGAGATGGATGTGAAAGAGTGCCAGACAGGAGGAACACTCTGAGCTCAACTGCTGTGGCTAGGGGAGGTGTGGCAACCCCAAGAGAAATACCAGGGTGGTCGGAACTGTGGGGATGGAGGCCATGAAGGAAGATGAAGTTGGGGAGAGGGCCGCAGAGACCATGCAGAACCTCAAGTGGCATTTAGGAGATTTATACTTATTTATCCTAATAGGAGTGGGAAGTCACTGGGGCTGGGGGTAGGGATAAATGTTGGGGGTATGGATTAATGTCTTAAATAAACCATGGTTACAGTACGTTGCACAGATTGGAGAATGGAAGCGTGGAGATCAGTTGGAAGTGATTGTAGTTGGCCAGGTGAAAGATCAGGGTCATTTGAACACAGTTTTGTTGCTGGCAATGGATTGAAGTGTAAAGGTGGTGAGTTGTTTTGTTTTTTAGGAGCTAAAATCAAAAGGATTTGGAAAGGAGCTTATTATGAGGGTGGTAGGCAGAGGACACTCTCAAGATTGACTCTCAGATTCTGTCTTTTGCAGCCCGATGAATGCAGTGCATTCGCTGAGAAGGAACAGTGGGAAAGATGGTTTGGGGGCGGGGGGGCAACTCGTGAGTTGGTTTGGGAGCTATGTTTATTTTGAGATGCCTTTAAGATGTTCAAGTGGAAATGTCAAGTAGGGAGTTAGATCTATGGATTGGAACTCAAGGAAGAGGTTGAGGCCGGGAGCTACAAATTTGTGAGTCATCTGCCTCGTTTCAGGGATGTAAGTGTGTGTGGGCGAGACAGCCTGGGGAAAGGAGATAGAGTGAGAGGTAGAGAGCCAGGCAGGAAAGCTGGAGAAGGTTCAGCATTTATTCCAAACCCCCATCCCTGGTTCCTGGCTTCCACGAAACCATCAGATTTGAGGTGACCTGACCACAAGAAGACAAATTCTCGTCCTGGGGATGTCAGGTATCACCGTCTCTGCGCCAGGACTTTCACAAAATAAATTCAAAGGTGTTTCTGATAATGCCATAGGTCCTTGTGGATGGGTGTACTTGATGAGAGGATGTACAGGTCATGTGAATTTTGTATTATAAATTAATAAATTGCCATTCTGCTGTCATTTCAGATATGATGCATCAGTCACTCAGAACCCCACAGGACAGAGTGTCAGAGCCTTTTTCCCTTTCAGAAGGCCACATCCAGCCAGAGTCTCTCTTACAGACCCCACTTCCAGCCCCCATACTACTTAACTTATTTTTACATCACGACATTCAGTCTCCATGGAGCCAAAGGTAGAGTCTTGCTATGTAGAGATTCTGGAGACACTCAGATCTTGAGGAAGAGGGAAATGGTTGAGATTAAGCATCATGCAAAATTCTAGGCTATCAACGTGGTCTGAGTTAATAACTGCTTGGCAGCAAAGCCCCCACCTACAGGAGAGATTCCAAACTTGTAAAACACCTGGACTGCACTGCTACATGCCTTTCTTTTTCAAAACCAAGAGGTCAAGACTTAATTTCTAATTGTGTTCTCTAGATGTTCTTTTTTTCAGATAAAAGCAGTTCACAGTTAAACACTTCACAGGATTCATGTTTACAGTAGGAAAGTATAACAGACAAATCTATAGGTATGGGGTTTTTATACTTTTATTGTCAGAGGCATTTTGCTTCAAAAGGTTCTTCCCTAATTTTGGTCTTCAGTAAATGAATGTATGTTCACATCTCCATAATTATGTTCACATTTGACACATTTTGCTTTTTGGACCTTTTGTTTTGCTGTCATATAATCAAATTATGTCTTACAAATAAAAGTATAAATAGAAGCAAATGTAGACAAATTACTTAACCTCCTTGTACCCCAATTTTCTCATCTCTCAAACAAGGACAATAATACCTACAGAACGGGGAAAACAATTTTCTCACCCTCCTCACTTTTCTGTCTCAAAATAGAAACTTCTGCCTTTTAGAGAGATTGAATTAAGGCTTTCTGCTCTTTTTTTTTTTTCACTCTCCTCACTGGCTGTCCCCACAGGATGAGAAGCAATTTATATAATTGGAGAAAAGAAGAGAATCTGACATTTATTGCTCCATGTTCACCTACTAAGCCAAGATAACGTGTTAAAACTTGGGGTACACCTATGACCCTCTCTCTCTACTCCTCCATTTCAGTTAGGGTGAGGCTAAAAATACCAAAGGGGCCCCTAATATGTGTAAAGACTTACCTCCCAGGAACAGTCCAAGGTAGGTATTTCGTGGCTGGTGAATACCTTTCCTCTACGCATCATTCAGAGACTGAGATCATTTCATCTAGGGCTCTGCTGTCCCCTCGCTGGGAGTATCTGCATCCCACTAGAAAAAAAGGAAAGATAATATGTAGGGACAAAACCTACTTTTAAAAGCCTTGGTTCAAAATGGCACACAACAGAGAGTTGAGGGAAACTCCAGTCCTTTCTCAAGTTTTTGGCCTCTTGGTCTCTTGGTGCTTGATGGGGTTTGTGACAGGTAATAATTCTCCATATGATGCTCCATAAGCTCACATTTACCAAGTGTGGATCCAAGGATCTCTGTGTGGGCTGTTATATTAAGAGTTGTCTCTGACTTCGAGGCTAAGTTAAATTCTCCAATCTACCTTCAGAGCAGACTAGTTAATTGCCATGTTCTGAAGCTGGGCTTCTTAGTTTTTGTTTTTGTTTTTTTTTTTTTTATTTTATTTAGATTCAATTTACCAACATATAGTAAACACTCAGTGCTTATCTCATCACATTCCCTCCTTAATGGACTTCTTAGTTTCAAATACTGGTCTGCCACTTACCACAGGTCTCTGTTTCATTCTGTTTCATTACTTTTCTCTGTCTGTGTCTCTCTGTTTCCTTATCTGTAAAATACAGATATTAATAGATATTAATAGAAATACAGATATTTCTCTGTCTGTGTCTCTCTGTTTCCTTATCTGTAAAATACAGATATTAATAGAGCATACCTCAAATCATTATTAGGAGATTAATTAATTCCTGTAAAGCACTTAGTAAATACTCAATAAAAATGATCAATTATTATTACTAGTAAAAAAATTCTTGTTTAATGTCTTTTTGATTAGTGTCTATAATTTCTCAATTGGACTGAATGCAAAGGGAATAAGAGGCACATTAATGAGCATCTGACATTTACCTTCAAGTATACCAGTGCTGTGCCTGGAACATGCTAGAAATAGTGAAAATAGAAAATATTACAGGTTTTCAAGTTCTTTCTTCAATTCAGGGCCTTAATTTTTTTGTGTTTTCTTTTGTCTTTAGTCAAACACATCCTTCCTTTCTATTCTCATTTGTAGTCTATAACTCGCTCTGTCAAGCTGCTTAGATTTCTAAATTTGAAATTAATGTACATAGATTCTCCATAGATGACTCTTCACTTGGTCTCTGTTTATTTCTTAATTTCCTGATTCAGTCATGCTTAGAACTATCTCGTATAACTTTAAGAGCTTGGGATCACTGAATATTATTTTTAATGCTCTGCGTACTTTGCTAAGAATTATCATAAATTTTGATCTTTCAGGGGAGCCTATTACTTTCTGGGTCAGCCTAATCTCCCTCCCCACTTGGAATCAGATCCCTATTATTCCACATAGAGATTCTCTTTCCCTGAATTCCTGGGGATATCTCAATCATCTCATGGGCTGACTAGTCACCACAAATACTGATCACCTTGGACGTGTGACATGTGGAGCCATAATGTCATAGAATGCTCTAAGGGTTTTGTATCTGTGCAGGACTGCCAACAAGTTTATCATCCATCGTCTCATTTAATATCCAAGTAGCAAGTAGTTCAATTTATTGATAAGAAACTAGGGATTTAAGAGGTTAAGCACCTTTATCAAGATCACCGACTGACTTTGTAGACACTTGGGCAACAGTACAGGAGTTCTAGTTCCACATTGGACATTTCTCTCCAATTAAACTATACTTCCTTTGGAACTGATAAGCACACATAGATTTCAGCTTCTACTACTTAATTTATCTTTTCTACCCTCCAGTTTCTTCAAATCTCACGTGGGATTAGTACTATTGACCTCTCAGGACTTCTGTGAGGCTGGCCCCTCGCAAGCATTCCATTATTATGTTAAAAGAAAGAAAGAAAAAGAAACCAGAAGAAGCAGAGGGTTAGGTCCTCAGAGAGAAACAAAATAATTATGAAATATTGTCTTACATTTTGTTCTTTATAATTTTCTAGGCCCCTCCTAGATCTAAGAAGTTATCCAGGGCTTTTGGGCTCCCTTGCCTTAAGAGGACTTTGTGGTACACAGTTAAACTATCTGAAGACTACATCTTTCTGTCTAAACTCATAGATGAAAATATGTTTGGTATCTAAGATTAAAGGTTCATCGGATTAGCAGGGATTCTCAGTCACGTTCAACCCATTCCCTCCTGGTACCTGAAAGAAGTGGCAAGATCTTTAAAAAAAATGCTTGGCGGACCCTGGAAGGCTGAACACTTGGCCCTGAGATTTTGACATCAGTGACACTCTTGAAGCCCCAAGCATGGCAGAAAGGCTGCTACCTCTCAAGGGCTCATTTAGGCTTAGACAATGAGAATTATCTGCAGCAACCAGGATAGGCTGAGCATGAAGGACTCTTCTTCCATTTTATTCAGCCACACGAACCACAGGATGCTCAAGAAAGCCCTAGGAAATAGAGTAGTTGCCCACCAAATGATTGAGTTTTCCTCTCCAAACAACCTGGTGAGATAGGACTCTGGTTAGATTTCTTATTTAAATTAATTAAACAATGTGATGTTCCTTATTCACCTTATATGTTGGACTAAGATTCAAATCTACTAAAATTGCATGGGAGAGAGAGAGAGGAGAGGGAAGAGTGATTTATGCCCAACGTAGTAAACCATTAGAAGGGGAAAGAAATCTGCCTATGAGAGAAGGAGAGAATGACAAATTGTAACTGAAGAGTAAGAGGACCAAGAGATTAGATGCCAAAGGGAAAAAGTCATGAATTTCTATTAATCTTATTAACCCTCCTGAAGAGGGTCACCCTAACTTCTGTATACTAGTCACCTGTTGAACAACTATTGACCAAGTAGCTTTGTTCTTAGAAACTTGGCTTAAGCTATGCCATCCAAGGCAAAATACCAGAAGGGTAATGAGAGCCACTTCTTTTTCGTGTTCTTTAATATTAGGAACTCTGCTGCATCTTACCCATTTATATATGCCCAGCATCCTGTAACTATAGAGAACTGAATAAAACTTCCCTAAGTACATTATAGATTGAATAATGTAATGAATTTTTCTACTTCATACAAAAACTTTTGGATATCTCATACAGATTCTTCACTGTACACTAAGCTGTGGTCCAATTACTTCCACCATGATTTCTGTAACAGAACTAAATGGGCTTAATCACTCAACATCATTTTATATTGATGATAATCATACCTTTCTGCAGCCGCACCTTACTCATTCTAAGTCATCACTGTCTATTAATCAAAACTCAGAGAATGAAGATTAATATTTATTTGCTTTAAGTCAGCAGGACAAGGACCACATAATCACTCTCCATCTGTTTCTTGATAGTCACATATGAAATAACAAATGTCCTCTTTGTGAGCAACATTTTCATTACATGCATCTGGTGGTAGAGAAAAAAAAATGTGTTGCCCTCTGGTTTATAGTTCCATTTTAGTAACTGAAAAAAAGTGTAAAAATAGGAATGCTGTGTGTATAAATAACTATAGCATATTTCTCTCTGTTGTATGTACTCATAATTTTCTAATAGTTAACAATTTAACATAATATGCTACTAAGTTGAAATTTATCATAAAACAAGTTTCTTGAATTAAAAAAAAATCAATGTTCAAAGTGATACTTTATTTTAGACGTTCTCTTGCGGAGATAAATGCAGGGAAAGGGTGCAATAATTCAGTCCAGCAAGTACTTACTATGCAACCACTGGGTGCCAGCACTATTTCGAGAATTTGCCTGTAACCATAACAAGAGGAGTAAAAATCTGGGTTTTTTTTTTCAAGCTATTTGGATATTTTCAAGCTGTTCAAATTTTTAAAAATATTTATGCTCAATGTGGAAGTAAAAGAGAGGGTCAAACAATATGTCTAGCTTAACAGTGGGGGAGAAGAAAATTCTCATTTCTTCACTGCCTAGAAAAGGAATGAATAAACAGATCATCTTACTGTTTAAAGAAAAAGGTAAAGATTGCTTTGTGATCAAAATGCCTATCAGGGAGCAAGTTTTTGTATGTTCCTAAAAGCAGGAGCCACATATTAGGTGGAAGCATCATGCTAACAAAGAGCGTCCACTGGATGGCTGTTGAGGTTGTTTTTATCTACACAATACAACTGGCCAAAGCAATCAGTCTTTAGTGTAGTCACCAAGAGGAGCCCATCTGTGTGTTCTAATTGGAATGTCTGGGAAACCTGAAAAGCTCAAAATAAGTATAAACAGGTTGTCTTTTTTTTTTTTTTAAAGAGTTTAAGTCATCTCTACACCCAACGTAAGGCTGGAACTTACAACCCTGAGATCAAAAGTCACATGCTCCACTGCCTGAACCCGCTAGGCACCCCTGTCTTTTGAAAATTAATAAACAAATTGTGGTAGGGTGTAGGAATATATTAAAACAAATGAGCAGGAGTTGGGAATACTTCAAAAGAATGTGATTTGTTTGTTTGTTTGGCAACTCTCTAACTTCTATATTGGCAATGTCTAGGAAAGCCTCTTTGCTCTCCTGATCACAGCTTCTCACACATCAGATGCAACAGCTGTTTTAACTGGCACATCCCCACAACCCTTCCTGACAGGAAGTCCGTGAGAACAGTGAATGTAATCAAAACTGCAGAATTTAGGGAGGCATACCACTGACCAATTGGGAATGCAGCCAGAATCCTGGAGCTACTACTTCATCCTGGAGCAAGGAACATGGCACGGCTCACAGTCCTACCGTCCACTCAACGGAAAGTCCTTCTCTCCCAATCTTCTGTCTCCCCTCATAATGACTTGCCTTGGTGTAGGATTGTTCATTCAAAAGTGCCCTGCATGAGACATGAACACCATCTTCTGAAAATGTATGTTTTGCATACACCATTCCCATAGTTTATAAGCACCAGATTTATACAGAATATGCAGGAAAAGCAGAGTAACCGGATGGGTATGATAGTCAGGTGATAGTATGGGTATATGGCGAAAGGATTTAAAGACAGTATTTTTATTTTACAAATTAAAATTTTAAACCAGATCTCTTGAGAACTGGACGACTTAACAATCCTACTGGAGTGATGTGCATATATGGGGCAGGTGTTATGCAAAGGACTGGAGCTCGCAAGGAATGAAGCTGTCTTTCAACGTTTTTATCTCAAGGGAAATCTTACAGAACAAACGGCATAAATGGATACTGAGCCAACAGATGACAAGAGGACTTGCTCCATTCTCTGGAAAATATGATGATAAGAAACAGATTTCAGCTGCTCTTTAAGTTTTTTCTCTACTGGACAACAAAGCTGCCAAGAAATGAGGATACACAGATTATGACACACACATAACCCCTCCACCTGCATCACATCCTGACAAATCACAGCATTTCTTTGCTTCAAGGGTAGGAAACCTACTCAGAAAGAGAAATCATCTTCTCATATGAGATACTGTATTCTACAGAAAAATCAAGCAAAACAAATGAGCATTTCTATGACATTGTTTAGAAAATGGCTCAAAATACCTCTCACATCAGTAATCAGAGCCTCACGTAAACACTAGACTAGAAAGTAGACTCCCACTTTCACCTCCACCAACACAAACAGGCAAATAAAAACAACTTAACTGAAGAGAAATTAGGTCAATGTTCTATTACTCTATTTTTAAGTACACATTAATGTTTAGCTCATAGGCCTACCCTTGATTTTTTTCAGAGCCCAAGGCAAGAGCATAAATGGAAGCCTACATACCATCTACCTTTTAAATCAAGCAAATGGTTCTTTCCTTCTATTGTGACAAATATATTTTCATAACAAAAAAATCAGAAAATAAGTATACAGCTAGGTTTTTTCATATAACTGAACTTGGCAAAAGACCAAAGCTGAACAAATTTAATTACTATTGCTCATGTTGGGTGTTCAGTTGATGGGCTAGTGATGCCTTGAGAAGTCTTGATATGTGCAACCATAATGCATACATTATTCTAGGTTTTCATAAAATCTATTTTCTTATGTTCATCTCAGTACATTCATTATGTTTTTGAAATCAAGATTTTTATATAGTTTTCTGATAACAGCAATGATTTAAATAATAATATGCAATTATATTCAAAGTGCAACATTTAAATGTATTTTCATCAAAAATAAGAATTTATGTAAAAAACAAACACTTTCACTTTCAACTAAATGATAATTGTTCTAAAATATTCATTCTAAGGAAAAATATAAATTATAATTAGTAAATAAAAATACTTTAAACCAAAATTATTTAAATTAATCTTATTAGGGATGCGTGGGTGGCTCAGTGGTTGAGGGTCTGCCTTTGGCCCAGGGTGTGATCCTGGAGTCCCAGGATCGAGTCCCACGTCGGGCTCCCTGCATGGAGCCTGCTTCTCCCTCTGCCTGTGTCTCTGCCTCTCTCTCTCTGTGTCTCATGAATAAATAAATAAAATCTTAAAAAATAATAAAATAAATTAATCTTAGTAAATAGGGTTATTAATCGATTATTATAAATAATGTATATAAATGTTTGTAAATTTTTATGTTAAAATGTTTATTTATTTATAATAATCAATTATTTATAATGATCAATCAATAACCCTTCCATTCAGGGTCCACGTAGATGCCAATGTAAAGAACCAGTATCACATTTTATTACCAGATCTACAGGTGCAAATTTAAAAGAAATAAATCATTTAATATTCCACGACATTCTATAGCTGCCACGTGCATCAGTTGAGAATACCACACCAAATTTGTGAGCCTGGACAGAATCCTGAAGGGGAACATGTAAACAAGTGAGGTATACCAGGACCCAAGTAGCACAAGATTGAAGGTGGTGAAAAAGTGGTTACTGTGGAACAAAAAACTACCCCAGCTGTTGGGCTACTTGATGAGGGGACTCTGTTGTGGTCCAACATACAGAGTCCAGAGATGCTGGATAAACTTGGGCTTGATTCCAGTAGGTATGGCTATCTGAGGAGATTCAATCTGCTTGGTGGGAACACGGCCAAGGGCGTCCATAGGCATCCGGCTATACTAGAAGTCAAGAGATGGATGGAACTGTGGTTTCAAGTGACGTATAGCAGAGCCTCCTTGAGTAACAGGAGGGTCCAGGTAACAGAGTTCAGGCTCCATTGACAAGCCTGTCAAAACTAGGCAGGATGTCAGGGCCCCAGCCAAGTGGGCTTGGGTGCAGCAAAAAAGCTCTCTATCCAGATGGGTTTTGAAATGATGAGAGAAAACCGAAGCAGATGTCTGGAGATATATACATAGATTCAGCCAACACAAGAGCGGTGTGGGGGAAAGCATTGATTCAGTAGGCAAATGGTGGGAGACAAACAGGAAGCATGTGGACCCCAGGTCCCTTCCACTTGCTGATGGTGCAGATCTATTTTCTGCCATGGTGAGAATAGTTTCTGTTTTGGGTTGAAGTTGAATCTGAATGAAAAGGCGTTTGTGATTATAGCTGAGTGGAGCTTACGAAGACATAGGCTGAACAATTTAAAAATAGTGCCATGGCATGGCATGATTTTTAAGTGCATTTTATGGGATTGTTGGTATGGAAATTATTTATTAGAATTTTAATTTATAGGTCCAATATATTGGTGACATCTAATTTAACTATGATGACATTTGACCTGATAGTCATGGGTAAATTTTGTATTAAAATATTATGCAAGGTTTTATTGACTTATTTTAGGTGGATGTATATATCAAATGAATTTTGGAAAGTCTTTATTATACACCTTGAGACTCTTGATACTGCTATTCCCTGTGAGTGAATCTGGGGCCCTGTGATTCTGCAATGACCTTAATATAGATCATTTTTGTGACAATGCTGAATGCCTGAAAATGTGTACTGCATTTTAGTATCAAGTGTAAAAACAAATCTCTATTAGGAGGCAAAGCTGATCCATGGATCAGCTCTGTCCCTGAAAATGCAAATTTCTGAACCCAAGATCTCAGCAGGAAGATAAGATATATTCTTTCCAGTCCTGAAAGTCAATTCCTGATTACTCTTACATTCTAAAGATGGTTTTCAATGCTGTCAGTAATACTGACATTATATGAGATTTCAAAGAAAAAAGTTTTGGATTTGGAACTAGAAATTTCAAGGCAGTGGCAAGGGTGATACACCATTTACCTGTTCTTACTGGCTTGTCATTCCAAAGACTTTGTCTTTATATGACATGGGAGAAGCATAATCAAGGAGCCAAGTAGCCACTTAGATTTCTGTGCATTACAAGTTAATAATACATGGCAATCAGTGAAATAGGAAGTGGAAATCATTTTTATTGACTCTTTTCCTAAAAATGTACTATCTTTAATATTTTAGCTCCACTGAGTGATCTGAGCTGGGAAATCACTTCCCCTAAGAAAATGCTTTGGTGGAAAATCTATTTTGTTGATATTCAGGCAAATGCTTTGATTTTAACTATATTTTCATATTATTTCCTGCTTATATCCATTAGAAAAATAGCCAGCAGGACAATCTACCTCTAAATATAGGCTCCTACTTTGCTGAAATTATTTTACCAACACTCAGCTTATTGAAATAAGTGTCCGTGTTACAGAAATGTACCATAATGTGTATTTCAGAAATATATTTAATAGGGTAATTTTAAAATACACATAAATGAATAATAGTTCTTAATCTGAATGGTATCTGACAATCTGAGACGGCATAAGAGAGGGTATTCCGCAAGTATTCAATAATTACCACTTAAAGTTGATTTCCTAGAATCAACTTAAAAAAATTATAAGTAAAAAAACCACATAATATGAAATCTACCCTCTTAACAATCTGTTAAGTGTACAGTACAGTGTTGCTAACTCTAGGCACATTTTTTTTAAGATTTTATATATTTATTTGAGAGAGAAAGAGAGAGCATGAGTGGGGGAAGGACAGAGTAAGAGGGAGAAGCAGAGTGCCCCTGAGCAGTGAGCCCAACCTGGGGCTCAATCCCAGGACCCTGAGATCACGACCTGAGATGAAGGCAGATGCTTAACTGGCTGAGCCACCCAGGTGCCCCTCTATGCACATTCTTGTACAGCCAATCTCTAGAACTTTTTCACCTTGTAGGATTGACTCTATACCTATTGAACAGGAGCTCCCTAGCCCTCCCCTCTGCCCCCTGTCCCTGGCAATCACTCCTAGCATCACTTTTAATGAATAATCCTTTATTTAATGTTATACAGTTCTAGAATTCTTTAAGAGTATCTATACATATTATTAAGAAATTTTTGAGTTGTTTTTATTGAATAATTGTTTCCAGAATCTCTGAATGCTTTCCAGAGATGGATAGCCAATTTTTACTTCTTTGTTATCTGGTGTTTCTGTTATACAACATGATTTTTAAGGGGTATTTTGAATAAGATGAAGAGATAGGAAATAGAATGTGTATATCTTTGTGTATATATTGTGTTCTTTTATCTCTACATCTGGCCTCAGGTAAAAGGCTAATTTTCCCCTATCTACAAAGTGATTTTTAAAAGGTATTCCTTGATGTCTCTTGATGTCTATCTGTGCAGAGTGGCATCCCCTTGCTTGGCTCTCAAAACTAGATTGGGAGATAAAAATTTCCAACAGTGGGAGATAGTTAGTCCCTGCCTGAATCTTAGATTCTTGGTGTTCTTGGCAGGAACTTACTACCTTTAGTATCTCTATCTTTTATATTCCAAATTCTTCATATCCTGCCAAAATTCAGTAGCCCCCTGGACTTTGCCTCCGTTTTTATTTATGCAAAACCTAAACATGATTTTGCTTGGATGACTCATGAGTCTATCTCCTTTGCTTCCATTGTCTCACAAATATCTCACCAGAGCAAAAAGGAAGACACTTTGAAGTCCTCCCAAAAGCTGTTCCTTCATCATTTTATGAAAGACTTAAAGAAAGAGAGAATCTAAAAGTCACTTGATTTTGAAGATGTTCTCAGTATTGTTAACAAGATGGACACTATATAAGATCTAACATACAAGGCTTTTGGAACGAGACAGAAATGGTACAGTATCCTGGTCATCAGTCACTACTCCCATCTATCACAAGTTACTTAACACTGTTACCCTTAGTTTTGTCATTTGTAAAAAGACAGTAATATTATTCATTTGGCCAGACTATTGTGGGAATTGAATTATGTAGTATATTTAGAATACTTGGTATAGAACCAGTAGGTACGTGGTTGGTGCTCAACAAATATAAACACCTTTTTTTCCTCTGTCTCTACATCAGAAACCCTACTTATTTTGGCTATGGGTAAGAGAGACAATAAGGGCGATAGGGAGGAGATTAAAAAAAACATTGTATTCAAATGTACAGGTGTACTTATGGGCAGCCATCATGCCTGGTGGCTTTAAGCTGTATTATTTGGGCAAGGGATTGACACCTGTACCTACAGCCAAGTTAAAGGAAGGGTCAACCAGGTGAGTGCCCAGTACTCTGATCCATTGGGAATATAAAATCATAACTGAAATAAATTGGAAATACAATTCATATTTGGCTCTTTTCATATATGTAAAGATGACTGATCACTTGAATTACAACTCAAAACTTACTTTGGGTCAGAATCAACCTGTCTCCGCTGAGTGTTTATGTAGCATATTTCTGTAAGTAGGTGGCGTGGGGCAATAATTGGCCAGGCCACTAACCCTAAGACTGAGGACTGTAGTTGCTGTCAGCTGAAATGTTAAAATTGATTACAGCACGTGATATATGCTCTTTGCTGACAACCAGTGATCTACGACTAAAGTTTAAACATTATAAGAGGGTACATGAATGGCTCAGTCGGTTAAGCGTCTGCCTAATGATCCCATGGTCCTAGGATCGAGTCCCACATCAGGCTCTCTGCTTCACAAGGAGCTTGCTTCTCCATCTGCCTCCCCTTCTCTCTCATGAATAAATAAATAAAATCTTAAAAAAAAAACATCGTAAGATATTTTCAAAGATGCTGTCTTGTCCTGCAACATCACAAAAATAAAACTTAATGATAGAACAGGAACCACAGAAGCATGGGGAATGTTTTGCTGGTGTGAATGCATGAAACGGAGTGGGAGGTTGGGGGGGTGGCTGAGGAGAAGAGAAACTGAAAATGCTAGAAAAAACTTGTAAATATATACATTAAGATCACTTACCTTTTGTGAATGTTAGTGATTAGTGCTGTCCAAATGACAGTACAGATCTCAGCAATAATTCCAGCTAAAGTATTGTGTTATTTTCAATGTGTATAATTTTCTCATTTTGAACATAAAGAGAAATACAAGTTGAACAGATATTTTAAGGATATTGCTTAGAAGGGGTGACACCTGCATATCTTAATCCTACCCTGCCCATTTTACTAACTGATACCTTAGGCCATAAATGTTCACTCTACGTCTAATACGGAGAACTCACTCAAATAACAGACACGATCACATTTTTTTAGACCTAAATACCCACATATGCATAATCACATACTTACATATAAATATACCTAAGAAAAAAAATATACCTAAGAAATAGGTAAATCAAGAATAAGTGAAAGAAAATAAGAGTCAAATGATAGGGGCTTAGGAGAGCAAGAGGAAATACAATAAAAGATATTGCAATTAAATAGAGGAAGAGAACAGCTTTGAAAAATAAAGACAAATTCATAAAAATTGCAATACTCAACTTCAAGATTTATAAAGACTCAGTAATCAAGGCAGTTGATTATGACATAAAAATAGACAATGGGATCCATCAGCAGAACATATATATATCCAGAAATCACTTACATATAAAAGTCAATCGATAAAGACGAAAAGGCAATTCAATGGAGAAAACAGACATTTTTAGTAAATCATGATGGAACAATTAAATATCCAAGGACAGAGAGAGAGAGAGAGAGAGAGAGAGAGAGAGAACTTTAAGCAATACTTCATCCCATAAATAAAAACTAAGTCATAATGGTTTATAGATCTAACTCTAAAACCCAAAACTATAATGCTTCTAGAGAAAAGCAGGAGAAAGTCTTTGTAACCTTGGATTAGGCAAACATTTCTTAGAGACAACATCAAAAACAGGATAAAAACAAAGATCAGCTGGACTTACTCAAAGTTAAGAAATGTCTGCTCTTTGAAAGAAATCATGAAGAGAATGAAAACAGAAACCAAAGGCTAAAAGAAAATGTTCGCAAATTATGTAGCTAATAAAAGACTTGCATTTTAAATAAAGAACTCTCAAAATTTAATAATAAGAAGAATGCATTTTTTTAAATGGGCCAAAAAAAAAAAAGAGTCAGATTTGAAGCATGGAAGGACTCTAAGCACTGTTGCTAATTTGCAAATGAAGAGGAATTTATGAGAAGGAAGGTGGGCAGCCTCTTAATGCTGAGAGGCAGGGAAATGTGGACCTGAGTCCTACAACTTATGCCAACACCTGAATGAGCTGAGGAGTGGATTCTTCTCCAGACCCTCCAGATGAGAGCCCAGCTGTTCTTATCCCTTCACTTCCATCAAGTGAGACCTTGAGCTGAGAACCCCGCTGAGCCCTGCTGGGCTTCTGACTGCAGAACTGAGAGCTACTACATTTGCTATAAGCAGCCAGCAAGAACGACAACAGAAAAGATGGGGCAAATGATTTGACCAGACTTGTCACCAAAGATGTGTGGGTTGAAAATAAGCGTATGGAGAGATACTCAACATGGTTATTATTAAGGGAATGACAACACTAAAATGCGATATCACCGGTGGGATGTCTAAAATTAGAAATATTGACTCTATCAAGTGTTGACAAGAACGTGGAGTAATTGGAACTGTCACCAGCTGATAGTGGGAACGTAAAGTCCGGCAAACACAATGGGACTGCATGATTCAGCCATCCCACTCCTCGGTGTTTACCCAAGAGAGATGAAAGCCTATGTCCATGCAAAGACTTCTCATGAATGTGCATAGCAGCTTTGTTTGCAGTAGCCAAAAACTGGAAGGAATTCAAATCCTCATCAGCGGATACATGGATAAACAAATCCTATTGCCACACAGATAGGTTATTACTCAGAGATAAGAATAAATGAACTATTAATACACACAAAAACATTGAAGAATCTCCAAATAATTATGCAGTGTGAAAGAAGCCCCTCTCATCAAAAAAAGTACCCAGCATTATTTCCATTTATATGAAATTCTAGAAAATGCAAATTCATCTGTAGTGACAGAAAGCAGATCAGTGCTTGCCTGTATCACATGTTTGTGATATAAATTACAAGCGACATTTGGCCAAAAATCAGTTTGGAATTGATGAATCTAATGTCTTCATCATTTGTCCACTTTGATTGGGGACTGACTTTCAAACCGACTGCCAAGAAAATAAATGTCTTAGCTTCAAATCTACCATTGCAGACAACCTGTTTTCTTAATAGTTTGTCGCTCTCAGGGCAGATCTTCACATGTGTGAGGGTGACTTTGTTGTTTTTGGCATTAAGATTTAAAAGCTAAAATAAATAAATAAATAAATAATAAATAAATAAATAAATAAATGCTTTCCTGAAATGAATGTAACATTATGTGTCAATTACACTCTAATAAAAAAAATTTTAATGCTTTCATAGGAGAAAAATATGCAAAAATAAAAGAATAGATTCAAAAGAAAAGAAAGAAAGAAAAAGAAAGAGAAAAAGAAAGAAAGCTAGCAAGCTAGTGTTTGGAAAAAGTATAGAGTGGTGCGAGTTTATATGCAAGGCTATAAATTATACCATTCATTTATAATTATTAAATAATAGTATTACAAATTATAAGATATTTACTAATTTAATGGGGAACTTAATTAAATCTATTGCAAAAGTTTAAAATATATTGACTTCTTGTCATGTATCATTAGATTAATAGACCAAACTCCAAATAGACTTTCTAGTCACTTGATAGCAATAATAAATGGATTAAAAATGCTTTGTGAGGTGCAAATTTGTGGAGGGGTTTTTAACATAATATTAAGACAATTATAAATGCTTTATTTGGTTTTCCAAATTATAATTTGCACTAATACTTTCATTATTTTGCTGGAGTTTGGGTTACGTTACTTGTCTCAGCTATTTGTATAATACATGATGTGGATTATGTTAGGAAAAATGTCTACACATGATTTGAATACATCTTACTTTTTAAGATTTATTTATTTTAGAGAGAGAGAGTGAGAGCGTGCAGGCATAGAGAGGGGCAGAGAAAGGAGGAAAGAAGCAGGCTCCCCCCGGAGCACAGAGCCCCCAACGTGGGGGTGGACCCCAGGAACTCGAGACCACGACCTGAGCCAAAACTAAGAGCATCGGGATGCTCAACCCACTGAGCCCCCAAGCACCCCTACATACATCTATTTTAAAAAATATATGTGGAGTGTGTGTGTGTGTGTGTGTATTTTATAGGGGAACTTTTCTATTATAGTCTGTGTAGTCTTTGCATGTTTTGATACCAGATTTGGAGGAAAAAAATCAAGTAAAAGTGCTTGACAAGGAAGGTTCTTAGGTATCTTATCCCTACTCATCTGAGGGGAAGGTAGAAAAGGAAAATATGAATTTAGTCCAAGCATCTTGGCAACAACCAAGAGTTCCTTCTCCTGAAGTAGACCCTAATGGGGATGTGGTGGTTTGAATGCGAGAAGGACCGGCGCTGGCTTGCATGGTGGGTCAAGCATTGGCTTTTGGAGTTAAAAGTCCTAAGTTCAAATGTCAGCTCCACCACTAGAGGCTATGAACAATTCATGAAACTTCCCCACGCCTCTCACCTCTCACCTGTAAGACAGGAATAGTAATGGTACCTACCGACCAGGGTGGTTGTGAGCCTTAAATGAGATCTTAAACATAACGTGCTCTGTGAAATGCCTAAAAAGTGTTCAATGGCTGGTGGCTATTTTATAAATAAAGGCAAGCTGCATGTGGGTGTGGAGCAGTGCAGCACTAGAGGTTCAGGACTAAAGCTGTTTCGGTGGGGGAAGAACAGGCAATGGCTTGGATGAGTACTCTCTTCTAACTAGCCACTAGCCAATGCTTCCATGTAAATTCATTTTTTTTTAATTCAAATTAATTAAAAAAACAATTTAAAATGCAGTTCCTCAGTCACACTAACCACGTGCAAAGTGCTTACTAGCCACATGTGGCTGATGGCTACTACATTGGACAGTACAGACTTAAAGCCACCTTTGCAGAAAGCTCTAGTGGACAACAGTGGCTTAAAGGATCCGTGTTGGGCTGAGGACCAGGGCAACATTTATGAGTAACCGGCTTGCTGAATGTCCACATCAAAACTCATCTCTCTTGAGACTCTTGGACTTTTTTTTTTTTTTAAAGATTTTATTTATTTATTTATTCATGAGAGACACAGAGAGACAGGCAGAGACACAGGCAGAGGGAGAAGCAGGCTCCATGCAGGGAGCCAAATGTGGGACTCGATCCTATGACTCCAGGATCACACCCTGAGCCAAAGGCAGCTGCTCAACCTCTGAGCCACCCAGGCACCCCAACTTATCTTTGATTTTACAGAATCTGAGGTTTATCAAAACTCTGCTACCCAAGAGTGTGCGCAATTTTTCAAGCTGTTAGAATATTTTTGATCACTGTTTATACCAGTGGATGTGAATGCATTCAGAGGGATTCTATGAAGGAGGCTGTCCTTGCTTTTCTTGATTGAGTTTCTAGATTCTATCATTAGCCTGAACATCTCTGCAATTATCCATATCTGGTCATTAACATGTTATTCTACACTCCTCCTCTTCCTCCTCCTGGTCCTCCTCCTCCCTCCCTCCCTTCCTCCCCTACCCCCACATCCTCTGAATTGCAAGCTGGGAGAGTGTGAGATTTTTAAAGTGATCATTATTTTAGTAGCAGCTGGTTCTTAACCGCCCCGGGTTTGTGACAGAGGTGACAGGATCTGTTTCTGTGGCTGTATTGTCCTAATTATATTCCTAATGGATCACAAGTTTGGGGACAAAGCGATGTCACATATTGCAGTGTCTGCAGGGCAGCATTTTCTGATATGCTGGGAGCATTTAAATGTAACATGTGTAGCCAATGCATTTACTGTCATTAGTTAACCAAGCAGCGCGTGTGCCTCTTTCAGCTCCCTGACCCACATTTCATCCACGCTCTGCTGTTTTTCTCCTGCAGGGTTATTTCCTGAGTAAAGCCCAGGGCTTATGAGTCCCCCAGCCGAGAGCTCTGTTCTGACCTCCCTAAACAGGCAGTTTCACCTGCTGGGCTAGTGTTTTTCTGCTTCCTAGTCAATCTGTTAAGATTTTAGCAGGAGATTCTTGGATACCTTTTCCGCAAAACATATGGGAGATTGTAATTACTTTGGCCTGGTACAATTTTAGAATTGAGAGAGCAGGGGAAGAGGTGCAAATCTTCTGTTCATAAATAACCAAATCTGTGGGCACTTTAAAAGGCATTCTGTGCAGCCGGAGAATTTATGTGCCACATTTCACCCTTGGCACACTTTCCAAATGAATTGTTCAAAGAGAAGTTATATTAGGACAAATAGAAATGAAGACTAAGACCAGATGTGGATTTTTAGTTAATATTTATGCAACACCCAAAGGGAAGATGGTATTGCACAATAAACTAAAAATGTCTTAGGCAAATAAGAAAATCTTTACCCCGAGGACCTGGCACTGCAAAGGTATGAATTATACAACAAAGGCCTGGGAATGCAGAACAAATGCAGGGTAGGTCGGGGCGACTATAAAAAAGAATTCATTGAGGAAGTGGTGAGGTAGCAGATGTGTGGAACCTACTTTGGGAAAATAAGGGCTTAGCACTTTCTTGGCCAGTCTTGTGTCTAAGGTAGAAAAGTCAAGCCAGCCAGCCTAATTTCCTTCATCTGTGGAGAGTAACAGTAGCTTTAACTAGAATATATATATATATATATATATATATATATATATATATATTCAGAACGGAGGTAGCAATGTCACAATGGGTAAGTACAGCTTAATAAACCAAAGAGCGATGTCCCCAGATTTGAAATGATCTCCAAGGATAGTGATGACACCTCTTAACCGATTCCCCTCTCCTAGGCCGGTGTCCAAGGAAGGTAGAGAACACAGACATTGGTTGCTTCTCAGTCCTTGGAGAGTAGCCTGAAAGCAACCAAGGTTTAATGCATTGGAAGACTATTGAGACCCACATTGAATTAAAATGAGAAAATCTGTTAAAAGCTGGGTTTTCAGCCTTCCGTTTGATCAGGGAGAGCAAACTGTGCATTTCTCCCCATCTCCCAGGCTCCCAATCCCCAGGAGCTGGAGGTAGGGAGAAAAGGAGGAGGTTGGAGGAGGGGTGTAGAAAATATTTATTTAAAACTATGGGAGACAGCTCTGGAAAGGCTTACGAGCTTTTAGCACGGTGAGCTTTTACTACTTTCATGCCTCTGAGTCCTCTTAATTATTGAAGAGAGCTGTCTGTGTGTGACTTACCATAGGTTTTCCTGCAGAGCTGATGTATCCTTCAGAATTTTTAACCTACTTCCTCCCCCTCTCTTTGTTAATTCTTCACTGTTTAACACGGATATGATGCAAATGTGTGGATTTTCAGTTGCTAGATGGTTTCTGCTAAGTACGGTTATTTGTTCTTCTATTGCCAACATTTTGCCTTGTTTTCAGTTTTTTCTACCCATCCAGATGTTATAGGCTCTGGCTATTCTGTGGAAAACCAGGTCGATAAGGTTCCTTCCTGCCCTCTTGGGGTCACCATTCTAGTGGGGGTTCCAGACACAATGCACGCTCTGAAGAAAGGCAGGGGACAAAGATTGCTGAGAGTGAGGCAACTTCCCAGTGTGGGCTGGGAAAGCCTCTCAGGTGAGAACATTTGAATTAAGATCGGGATGCTGAGAAGGAGCTGGAGAAGGTCTGCGAAGGCATCCCATGGGGAAAGAGGAGAAAGTGGAAAGTACCAGAGGAGGAGGAGGTCTGTGTTGCTGGCACAAAGTCAGGGGAGAGAAGGGATCAAGGCCAAAAGAGGGCCTGGCTGGCCATGGTAAGGATCAGCACTTTAATTGATGGGTTTCAGGAAGTCATTGAACATTTTAAAACAGAGAGATTGTAGGTTTTCAAAAGAATCTTGTATTACCTGAAGTTCCGACTGTGGGGAGTGGGGAATTGCAGGGGGAGAAATAAGACCACTTTGAAAGTTACTGCATTAGTCCATGCAGGAAGTGACAGTAGTTGGACTAGCGTGGACGTCATGGTCTACATTTTGTAATTTTGTAGGGATGCATCTAGGTTTTAGTTAATAACTAAAAGGAAAGGAGAAAATTGGAGGGAATAAGAATAACTATAATAATTAACATTTCTATTGCACTTAGGACTCTTCTAGGTGTTTCACAGGTTCATTACTTTCATCTTCATAATAATGGTACCCATAGAGAGGTGTTCTCTTCCTCAGTGCCTTATAAGGGTGAGCAAAAAGGGGGCACACATTGGTTAAGTGACTAGCCAGAGGTTTCTCAGATAATAAAAGCACAGTAGAAACTCCCAGCTCCTGGGTGCTCTTCCTCCAGTGTATTAGGATCCTATTTGCAGTGGAGGGATATACAGCTACAGACGCACTTGATGGGCCAACTAAGTGGCTTTTTTAAACTTTTCAATGGTGAGAGGAGTTTATGGAGCTACAAAAGAAAAAAAAAAAAGGTAAAGGATCAGTTTCTGCCTGTAAAGATGCAACTCTCATGCATGCTTCCGTATGTGTCTCAGGGAACAAAAATGGGTCCGTCATTTCTATTATGAGCGTGGCATAATAGATATAATAAATATTCATCATGTCATCTGTGTCTACACAGATTTTTTATTTTGTAAAATCAGGAAAAGACGGAGCTGTGTTTCGGGGACACCCAAACCACAGTATTTACTTTCCAGGCGGCTGCCAGACATCCCGGGGATTCGACTTCGGTGCGGCGGGGGGGGGGGGGGGGGGGGCCGTCTCGCTTGGAGGCCGGGTTGGGGGAGCGGGCTGGGGAGCCCCGCGGTCCGCGCTCCCCGCGCCGCGCGCGCCGGGCAGCAGGGGGCGCTGCAGCAGAGCCCACCGGGTCCGCGCCGGGAGGGGGCGTGGCAGGCGGCCCCGGTCCTCCGCGGTCTCGCAACTTCGGTCCCCGGGACTTCTACACGGGCCATTCTCCTCCACCGTGATGTATCAGGTTGGACGCCCTCCACCAGCCAGCCCTGCATCCGGGCGGAAAGGCAAGGGCATGAGCCTCCCGTCTCCCTCGCCCCGGAGGCAGCGCCGCCCCGGCCGCAGGCGCGTCCCTAACTGAGCCTCCAGCACCGCCGGAGGCCCCCCCGGAGGCCCCCCCCCCCCCGCAGCGGCGGCGTGTCGGTGCTGCTTCTCCTCTTTCGGGGTCCTTTCTTCTTAACCCGACTGCGGGAACATCTTCCTCCCCAGACGGCTTCCCGTTGACACCTGGGGCGACGGCGCTCGGAGCCGAAACCTGCGGCTCCTGAGGAGCCCCCCGGCTCGCCCCCCCCGCCCCCGCCCCCGCCCCTCTCTGTCCCCCCCTGCCCCCCGACCCCGACCCCCGCGCTTCGGCTCCCGCGCCGTGAGCGTGCACACGAGGCCGCCCGAAGCTCTGGCCAGCGAGGCTGCAGCCCTCGCGGAGCCGCTCGTCCTCCCCGGGCCCCAGGGCCCCCCCAGCCCAGCGGACACACGCCGCGCGGCCGCGTCCCCCCCGGGCTCGGTCGTCCTCCGGCCGCGCCTCCCAGGGCGCACGCCAGCACCCCGTTGGGCCGGCCGCCGGCAGCCGCCCTGAGGTCACCCCGGGGCGTTCCAGAGTGAAATCCAGAAGGTGAAAGAAGCCCGAAGGGGGCGCGCGGTGGGCAGCGGGGGCCTCGGGAGCCGGGAGGAGGCTGCACTGCAGCCGGGGGGCGGGGGGAGGAGCCAGAGGGGCGGGGCGGGGCGGGGCGGTGGGCGGGGCGAGGCCCGGCTGGGAGGCGAGGGGCGGGGCTTATCGGGGTGAGGGGCGTGGCCAGAGGCGTGGCTAGGCCGGGATGGAGGGCGAGGGGCGGGGCGACGCCAGGATGGAGGGCGGGCGGGGCTGGGCGAGGGGCGTGGCCAGGCGGGGACGGAGGGCGTGGCTATGGGCGTGGCGGTGGGCGTGGCGAGGGCGGGGCGGGGCCGGGATGGAGGGCCGGCCACGCAGGCGCGGGGGGCCGCGCCGAGAACCCCACGCGGGAGCTTCGGGAGCCTCCAGCCGCGGCTCCTCACTCGGCCCGAGAAGGGGCCGGCGCGGGGAGGGCGCTGGTAGAGAGTGGATGAGCGGCCGCCGCGGTGGCGGCCGGAGTGAGGCCGAGCGGCCCCGGAGCCGTGCGCCCGGGAGGCGGCGAGGGCAGGCGGTCCGCCTGGCCCCCGCCCTCCGCCCCCCTTCCTCTGCCTTCCTCCCGCCGGTCCCGGAGCCCCGCGGGGTCCGGCGCCTCTGCCCGCCGCCCGCGTCCTCGCCCCGCCTCCGAGCCCCGGTCCTCACCTAGGGCGCCCCGAAGTGCCATGGGGTAGGGCGGGGGCGGCGAGCCGCGCGGAGGAGCAGCCCTGCGCATCCGCCGGGGGGCGCGGAGCCCGAAGCCGCCGGCCGCTCGCGGGCGCCGGGCATGGGGAGCGCGGTGTGAGCCCGCACCCGGAGGACGCGGGGGCTGCGGAGGAGGGGGCGGCGGCGCGGGGACCCGCGGGGGGGACGGGAGCTCGGGAAAAGTGAAGCCGGGAGGAGCGGGCGGCGCGGAGGGTGGGGATTGATGCTCCCGGGCTTTGCGGCCGCTGCTGCCCTCGCGCTGGGAGCCGCGCCGGGGGGCAGGCGGTGGAGAGATGCTCGCAGAGTTGGTGAGCAGCGCTCTGGGGCTCGCCTTGTACCTCAACACCTTGAGCGCCGACTTCTGCTACGATGACAGGTAAGGGGGCGGCGGGGGCGCGGGGACTGCGCGGCGGCCCGGGGGCTCCCCGAGGTCCCCCGAGGTCCCCCCGGAGCGAAGCCGGGGCGCGGGCGCGCTGGGCGGGCGGGCGGAGTTGGGGCGCCCAGTTTGCAGCAGGTCCTTTCTCTCGCTTCTCGGCTGGTGGCGGACGAACGCTTTTAAGTTTCTTAGGGGAAAATCGCGGCAATTCGGGCAGCTGTTTCAAGAACGTATTAGATGGGGGAAGAAAAAAGAAAAGAAAAGAAAAGAAAGAAGAAGAAGAAAAAAAAAAGCCTTAGGTATTTCTTGGTGCGCCCTGAGCGGTTTTACGTCTGGGCTGGAAGGAAGCCGCTCCCCGCCTCTGAGCAGATCTTCCCCCGGAGCGTTTCCTTTTTATTGACCCGGACCCTTGGACTTCCCGAGGGAAAAACACACCTTTGACAGTTAGCAGGAGAGGGGAAGGGGGAAGGGGGAGGGGAGGAGAGGACCCTGCTTCGACTTTCCTGCTGGACCTGGAGGATGCTTTCCTTTTGGCCAAGGTAATGCAAGCTGCTGCTCCTGGGCTCCCCGGCCCCCCCCCCCCCCACTTCCCTCCCCATCTTCGGAGCAGCACTTTTTATAAAAGTCTGGGCTTATCATTTCTGTTTGGGGAGGTTCCCGTTAGACGTTAGCGATGCTTTTGTGCTAATTGGGGAAGAAGACGCCCCTAGAGACCGAAGTTGTCTTCTGCATTTGGGCTAGTTTGGGTGGCTAATGAGACCTGAACTGTGTTGTCAGAGAAACTGCATCGATTTCTGGAAAATGTCACAGTTGTGCTTGTGTCTCTACCTTTTTTTTTTTTTTTTTTTAATGTTGTTAGTGTTTAGAAACTGATGAAAAGCTCCAATAAGCCATTAGGGAAAATTCCAATTTGTGCCTTTCCGGTGACTTAATCTGATTACAATTAAAACAGATGCATAATTAAAATATATTAGGGAGAACAGCACGCCTGGCTAAACTTATTAACCGTCCTGGGGTGTTTCATGCTCCATTGAAATGAAACCATCCAAAAAGTGAGCACAGATTTACTTTGACAGCTTTTCAGCAGCCTCTCTGGGCTATGGAAAGGGGAATGGATCCCCAGGGTCAGGGCAAGGCAGAGAGTGGAGTGGACTAAAGTGGGTGATGGTGAGGGGAGGTGAAGGCAAGATCTTCTCTGGGTGGTGATTAGCCATCTTCTGTGTTCTCTGGTGTGCCCACTCCCCTGGATGTATGCTTCAAATCCCTGACTCTGGGTTTACACCCACATGTATCTCTTAGGAAATCCCCCAATAATAGGTGCAGTGGAAAAAAAGCAAACTCTTCTTAGTGCATCTTAGGCCGTGTCCGTCAGATCGGCTGATAAGGAAGCCACTGTTAAGACCTGAACTTTTCCTCAACTTTTCCAGTGTGCAGGTTTTAGCAGTCACGCTGCACACTCTGAGAAAGAAACGGTCTTGGCGTAAGAGTGGGGTGAGCTGCGTCTGTTCTTTCCAGTTTTGTGTTACTGTGCACCTGCTGTCTCTAGGGGATGGGAAGAGAAAGCTCTTCTTTCCAAAGATGGGTGACTTTTCACGAAAATGAGCTCACGGATGAATCTGGGCGGTCCTTGAGCTGTTGGGGACAGTTTGGAAGGTAATCATTTCAACTAAGAATAAAGAGCATGGGGAGAAAAGTAAGTTACTGTGGTACAGTAAGTACGGTAGGACTCTGTGATCAATTAAGCATTCCCAGTGTATGCTGTCCTTTATCTGCCGTCCAGTTCTTTAAAAAGTACTTATCAGAAGAAAGTATCCTGTAAAGATGCAGGCTTGAACTAGACTAAATTTTCATGTACATTCTTCTGTAGATGTAATGCTTAGGTCTTCTTTAATCATCAGTAAGTAGTGTTAGGACTGTAACTTGGGGAGAACTTGGGGTGAATGAGACGATGAATTAGTTGCACTTTGATGGTGGGCAGTTGTAAGTGCTTTATGCGTTATAGGTTGGGTGCAGTGTCAGGATCCCTGACTTCTATTTAGCTGTGTAGATGAACGTAATGTGATGAGTTGTCCATGTCATCTAACTGACAGCTTGCTCGATACGTGATCTACAGACGTGACGTTATCATTAGGATGTTGAGAGCCTATACGTATGAAGTCCACTCTGCTACACTTTGGAAGTGTATTTTGTGTAGCAGTGTATTTTCTTAGTAGCGGCGCTGCATATGCAACCCTGCGTGCTTAAGAGTATGAAGTCTTAATAGAATCAGACTTGGTTTTCGTGTATCCTAGAAATCCTGAAATACATAGTAATAGGACCGTGGAAGTTACTGGATGTCTGCATAGCACGCACAGGTGATTCAGTGCCAGGGTGCTCTGTAAATTGTGGCTTTTCGGATATACTTTTTTATCTACCTCCTCCAACTCACTGCTTCGTGGAGCAGGGAGAGAGCTGGGAAGTCAAGTGGAAACTGGAGGATGATGATAATAATGTGTTTACGTCCACTGCTCCATTTCAGACTACAAAGACTCAGGTCTAAAACCTTGTGTAAATTGCATCTGTGGATTCCACTGCCCCCAGCCCACCCCACCCCACCTCACCCCCAGAACTTTGTGCAGCAGAGTTCTAGAAGGAGAGAGGCCAGTGCTGGGAGCAGCTCCCAAGGAGGGAGATGGCTCTTACGCTTGACTTGCTTAACTAAATCAAGACTCTGCATTTTAGCTGAAGAATCTGGCATTTGCTGTGGGAGGGCTTTATATTGCTTCAGCTTAAACATTATTGCTGTGGTACTTCTCAAAGTTATCATTTCTTTTAAATATAGTGATCGAGTTTACTTTGTAAACTATATGTATAATTTTTTTCACTGTTTGATGTAGCTTGGTTGAGATTAAGTGGTAATCTGAAACTTTTTCATAGCAAAATCAATTTCCCTATGGTAAAACTTAATATTTTACAAGTGTTTTTATGCTCAACTTAAGAATATGGCTAGGATGTGATGAAACAAACAGAAGAGGAGAATTCATCTATCTGATGGAAAAGCATATACAGTTTCAACTTCACCCCCACCCCCCACCCCCTTGCCTTTAGTCTAGTCATGATCCTGTTGAATCTTAAATTGTGGTTAGAGTACAATTGGAATGATAAATATATGGTCTTTGCCAAATTTTAAGTCATGATGAATGTGACTTCTTGAAGGACCCTCTCATTTTCTGGAGAAATCTGGTGTTTAGGTCACTGGAAAAAAAAATTGCTGATCCCATGTTCTCTGCTCTCTTACATATTTGTTGAGGATAACATTGCATCATTGTCGCTGTATCCTCTCTAAAAATACTACTCTAAGTTTTCCATAGAGATAACACTCAAAGAGGAGTGAGTTTGCTTCAAAGCAGTAGAAAGACGCCATCTCTGTTGTTTTGTAGACTGATTTCATTTTGTACACGTCACCTAATTGATGGCAAGCCCTTTATGATGTATAACAATAAGATAATACACCTAAAACATATTTTTATTCTTGTCTGAATAAAATCATGCATTACTTAAAAAAAGAGTTTTTTGGAAGTGGCAAATGGGTTTGTGGCTGCTTTGAAATTGTTTTCCTTATTGCCCATTTTGCATTCGTCGAACCCAACTTTGATCATTAACATGACTATTGTACAACAATTGTGTAAACTTTGTGGGGGAACAACTCCACAGATGAAATTTCTATTTTTGAATCAAAACTACTCCAAACTCTTAATAGCACATTCCTAATTTATTCATTTGAATGTAAATATAAATCTGTTTTCATAGAAACATGAGTTAATCTAAAGTCATAAAGATTTTGATTAACAGCATTTAAAATGAAGGAATGGAGGATTTAAGGCATGATAACTTTTTTTTAAACCATTTTTTCCCCTAAAGACAGTCAACTATTCCTTCTACATGGCCTTTTAAAGTTATTGTCTGCTTGCGTTATGAACTAGTATGATAAGAATCCGTTATAAAATGATCACTCTGTTAACTTCCCTCTAAAAAATTCTCTCCAATAGACTATCTCTCCAATAGACCCATAACATATGGGATTGTTATCTTAAAATTTTAGAATGCTCAACCATTGAAGTCCTGCTTGGTATTTAGTAAAATCATGTTTCGAACAAATTACTGTAAAATCAAAGCATATAAGGAAGAAGTTTGCTTTGTATCAAATGTTGTCTCCTCACCTCTTTATTGGAAGAAGTGAGTGTGTTTAGGGTGCTCTTTTACTCTGATTTCATTATGATACAATGAAAAAATTGCAAGTGGATACGATCTATAGTTTATGAAGTATTTTAAGATGATATTTTACTTTCTAACTAAATATAGTCAAATCTGTCAAATCTGTGCAGAACAGGTTCCTTTTGCTGTTTGAACAAGCACGTCTCTTAATAGAAAATTAAAATTAGGTGAAGCCAGTATGGACTACTTTGGCTTACTTTCAGTGAGCCTGTCACATGGGGTTTATCCTAGCAAATGACCCAAATATGAGCACTGAGTGGACATGTATAAATGCCATAGGGAAAATTACAGCTTGCCAGCCATCTGTCTCTTAGTTGTCTTCGTGTGTGTGTGTGTGTGTATAGATATAGATCTATATATATCTATATAAACACATGCATACATATATACATATATATGCATACACATATATGCATGTGACACACATCACAAATATACACATATATGTATATACGCATATACACATACATAGTATACACACATATGTAATGTATATATTTTTAATATATATTATTTATAATATATACATAATATACATTATAACATACAATACATTATAATATATATCATATATGTATGGTTTGGGGGGTTGTATTACTAGTTTACATTGTCTTGTCATCTGCATTTGGTTTTTTAGTGCTAATGGGCCTCATGGGATCTCTGAATTCCCTGATGCTATAATTCTGAAATAGCTAGAACCCTTTGGGTTCCAACATGAGCTGGGAGCACAGTCTGTCTTCTGAATCTCTCTGTTGCTGTTCTGCATGCTGAAGGCACCTATTTAAAATGCCCATGATGTTACAGCTGTTTATCATAGGCAAAGGGTACATTTCCTCTGGAACAGAAGCCTTCATAATATTAGGAAAGGACAAAGTTTACCCTCGTCGCTCTGAAAAATATGTGACTGACAAACCTTGTAACACTGTTATTCTCACTTAACGTGCTTTTAGCACAGTAACATTTACCTTTTAAATTTTTTGATTTCCTCTTGTAAGGTAAATATTACATCAGCTTTGGGTACGTACTTTAATGACTTCACGAAAGTGACATGTGTGGCAGCCTTGATGGAAAGGACAAATGGGTTGTTAAATATAAAGACCCTTCCTCTATGAATAGCTGTCCTTATTTAGAGCCTACTTGGAAAACAAGGGGAGAGGCATATCACCAGGAACTGTGTGCTTTCTGTTTTTCATAGGATGAAAAAGGCATAATTTTTTTTTTTTTAAGATTTTTTTTATTCATGACACAGAGAGAGAGAGAGAGGCAGAGACACAGGCAGAGGGAGAAGCAGGCTCCATGCAGGGAGCCGGACATGGGACTCGATCCCACGTCTCCAGGATCACACCCCAGGCTGAAGGTGGCGCTAAACCGCTGGGCCACTGGGGCTGCCCTATTTTGAATAATTACAGCAGCACCATGCTAGATGGTTTCTTTGAAGATTGGATTTGTATGTACTTTTGAGGAATAAATGACTACATTCATTAATTCACTAAGTACGAATACTCCTAAGCTGCTCATACACATGGTGCATAATGCAGACAGCAGCTGTTGGCCCTTGTCAACAAAGCATCCCTACCTGTCTGTCCTTTTCCTACCTGTATACTGTAGCTGGTACAGTAAAGTATTTGAATCTGGGAGTCTGATGATAGACTTATAAAAATGCTGATAGATTGTCCTTTAGCAGAATTTCACTTGCATTTAGTCATGTTTATTTTGATTGATGCTTATATTTTAAAACTTTTATTGGGACTCTGTTGGCTTCTTTCCCAGAACAGCAGTGCTGAGGATCCGCGTGGATGATTTGAACTGGCCTTGTTACTGGTCTGGTGCTCGCTGGCCCTGTATTCTTAACACATAGAAGCTTTGGGACACTTCTCCCAGGTTGTGTCCTTCCTGTTTGTCTGGATTGGTTGTTTTCCTTGGAGGAAAACAGTGGTTGAACTCTGAGTTAACTAGATTTGCCTCGACTGGTCATAGGGATTGAAGACTTTTGCCTCAGAGAGATTTTTGGCCGTGTTTTCTAGGCAGATAATTCCATCAAGATGCAGCACTGTCAAATTTCTATTGATCTCTTTTCCTCTTCCGACAGTTTAACTTTTCAATCATATTTGTCAGTTCCTCTGGATACTCAAGGTTTCCTAGAATCAAAGGCATAAATGTTCATTTATTTTAGAAACTTTTTGGGACTACAGTTTCGGGTTCAACAATGACCTTTTTCTCTTACAGGTAAATAGGAAAGAATTGAGTAAACTTATCTACTCAGGAAAATTTTGAAGAAGGCAGGAACACTGAGATGATCTGTTTTCAAGATACTACATGAAAAGTTGCTCTTGTGTTTTTAGAGTATTTACGTTAGGGGTGTTTCATGAGATCCAGTTAACTTGAACAACTAGAAGGGATTTGTTTTAAAGATGGGATGGGCAGAGAGATCTTTATTTGCTCAGGTCTAAAAAATTAATATGGAAAAGAGATGGGAATTGAAAATTCTAACTTCACGTTCAGATTCCATTTTATTGTGGAATTAAATGAAATCATACGTACATTTACTTATCCCAAAGGTATACACAGGCCACATTGCTTGAGGACAGTGCTACAGTACCTGTTTTAAGAGTACCTTAGTATTCTGCAAAGGGATGCTATTTAGCTTCTGATTTTTTTTTTTTTTTTTTTTTTTTTTTTTTTTTTTTTTAGCTTCTGATAATTTGATGTAAGCTTTGGTTTCTCATTTTGTTTACTGGGGCATTTTGTGATATCAGAGTGAGGCGGGGTATGAAGCATGGCACAGTATGTAGTTATAGTCAAGGAGATTGACCAAATTACATGATTTGTCAAATGAAACCTTTATCTGTGCCCTTGCAGTAGCAGCTCTGTGTTAGGTGTTGTGGCCAAATGAGATGTTTCTGTCAGATTGCTTTGTCTTTGATGATTACCCTTCATTTCTGTGGCATTTATTACAATCAATGTGTCATGATTCCACAGAAACATCATGGTAAGTAAACCCAGCAAGTTCCCTGCAGGCTAATGATTATGATTTCATTAGGAAACAGTGTCTAAAAAATTAGTGCCATGGGGTAAAGGAATTTACTGACATTTGAAACTGAAAAATTCACAAGTTTTGATAAAGAAAGTGTTTTTTCCCTAATTGTCGTTCCAGATTATTGATTTCTTTAGAAAGTTTTGACTGTACTCTCCTAGAAATTCTCGCTTGGCATCATTTAGGAGTATTTTAACTTCAAAGGATGTGTTATTTGCTGAAGAGTGGCCACTGGGGCGCAATATGGCTCTTGACATTTTGAACAGTGTTAAATGATGGTACTAAAGTATTTCAAACAGCCGTGTTTCAGCATTGTTTAAAAATCCAGTGGGAAGAATGGCAATCCGTATAACCCTGCATTCTTGGAATTCTTTGGGTATTAATTTTAAATGCAGTTCACAAGTTTGCTTTTTATAAAATAAGGGTTTTTTTTTTTTAAATGAGTAAGTTTAGTAAAATTTTTTACAGCTGTGTCTTATGAAATTTTGTTTTCTTTTTTGAATTGCTTATAAGTATTCTATTAGGAGACTGAAAGGATGCAGACCATAGCCTTGTTGTTCGTTTTTGCTTTCATCTCTTAGTTGGGTTAGATGTCTGTGTTTAGGACACTATTATAAAGCATAGTATTATTGAATTTCTATTATAAATCCTAGCTTAAAAAACCAGTCTTTGAGAGAAGCAGATCAGTGGAAACACTATGGAAAAAAGTAAACATCTTCTTTCTGTTAATTTCTGATTTGTTCCACCAGGAAGGCTGGCCTACCCTGTTAGTGGCATCTCTTGGATTAATACCGAAAGTCGGTAGTTTGATTCTTTATAATGTCAGTGCCTGTTGAAATGATGTCCTTGCAAATTGTGTCTTCAACGGGAGGGGACTTAGGTGGTGGCTGTAGAGATCACTTTGATAGGCTTGACCACTTTTTCTCAGTTTGGGGGAAACACCTGTCATGACAAAGCCATTTGGGAGAAGTGGTTCTTGAGGTAGGGTTGGCAGCTGAAACGTTCATCTGGGGACCTTTTTCACTGTTTTATGAACTGTTTTTGGCTACCTCTGCCTTCCTATCTTCAGGTTTTTAAAAGTATTGTAAGTGCTGAGTCTGCTGCCTTGGATTGTGAAAGATGTCTTAAGGTAAGAATACTTGGGTCCAAATATTTTGTCAAGTGTACTTCTTATAGAACTGGATGCTCCCCTCCTCCTCCAAATAATTAACTGTAGAACTGCTCTCTCAAAGCAGTTGAAAAGATCTCATTTTGACAAAGCAGGCTTCTAATGACAAATTTTCCAACTACAAATTTGCAGAAGGAAAGTTCTCAGATGATGAAGAAGTTTAATCAGGCAAAAAGACATTTTTATTTGCAGAAATAGGCCCTTTAGAGAGAAGCAATTATTTATAGCTGATGTGAAAAACTGGTATACCTGGAATTCATTTGGTAAACCTCATTTAAAATGGGAAGGTTAGTCTATCGATAAAAAAAAAAAATGGTACTGAATTGTGTCACTGAATTTATAATAAAGAAATAAGGTTTTCTACTTTAACCCACTCCAGCAGTGTTCTGTACTGATTTGAGCAAAGGCAATGTGAACTTGAGATTTGAAGGAAATCTGTGAAGACACCACTGTGTAGCCTGAAATTACCAACTATACTTTGCCACAAATATCTAGTCTTTGGTTTAAAATATCCCATTAGAAGTGATCTCTAGGTTTACTTCTTCCTTCTCTATATTTAAGAGTCTTTGTATTTTTTCTTTCAAAGACAGGGGTGTTGTTGGCATTTTTTCCTTTGAATGGAAAATGAAATTTCACGGTTTTAAACCTCTTGCGTGTCATCACCATAAAAAGTGTAAACCATTTCTATGAGGGAGTATTGAGTAACTACTTTTGCATTTGTGCCTGACAAGATTGAGGATGCCTGTGACAGGCAAGGGGGTGTTAGACCTCGTACTCATAACTTGCTCCCTGCCTTCATCCTTTAATATGGATGATTGCCTTATTTATTTGTTGGTTTATTTATTTGAGATTGATTGATTGATTTTTAAAGATTTTATTTATTCATGAGAGACACACAGAGAGTCAGAGACATAGGCAGAGGGAGAAGCAGGCTCCCCGAGGGTAGATCCCTGGACCCAGGGACCTCATCTTGAGCTGAAGGCAGACGCCTCAGCACCTGAGCCACCCAGGTGGGACCTCACCCTTGGATGATTGCCTTTTAGAAACTCTTGTAAAATGCAGTTTCAATCTCTAGTTTCTTTGAGTCGGATGGATCAATCTATGATTCTCCTAAAGCAACCTTTTTGAGCTGGGCCTCTCGTTGGATTTCTTTCCATCCAGATATATATGTATATATATATTTTCATTCCCAGGTCTGTGGTTCCCAAACTTCCCGCTACCAGCAAGTCACCTAGAGTGTGAAAATGTAGGTTCTGAGACAAATCAAGAAACACACTCTTAACTCTAGAGAACAAGTTGATGGTTACCAGAGGGGAGGTGAGTGGGTGGGGATGGGCGAAATAGGGGATGGGGATTGAGGAGTGCACTTGTCATGATGAGCACCAGGTGATGTCTGGACGTGTGGAATCACTAAATTATACACCTGAAACTAATAGAGCACTGTATTGTCTATCTGGAATTAAAATAAAACCTTTAAGAAAAGAAAGGAAAGATATATAAATAAAACAAATGCAGGTTCTGCCTGGAGTGGGCCTCAGAGAGCATTTCTATCTTTCGCAGGTGCAACAGATGATGCTGGTTCACGGACCACACCTTGAGTAATAAGGCTCGATTTCATTTAAATGTATTACATCAGCTCGGTCTGTTTCACAGACATTTGGAAAGATTGCTTAAATTCCTGGATTGAATGAGATTGGGGATAAGGTGGCTGTTCTGTGTGTGTGAGCTTAGCCATTTTATTTAATCTTTATGTTTTGTTTTCACATTTGTTCAGTCACAACATTTTTAAATTGATCAGTTGGATTTGAGGTATTGTGTAGATTTTGATAAGGTAGAGAGCCTGTTGAAATTCTAGGAGATGGTCCCTATTGAAATATCTGTCACCATCTTGTATTAAAATATCCTCCTCTTTGCAGCATTATGGTGGAGGCAGATGTTGGGTTCTGATTTTGATAAATAAACTGATCAGTGCAGTTGCCTTGGGCTTTGGACTTGAAAAGTACTGATGCCTACACTGAGTTTCTGTAGTCAGTGCCTTTACTGGTTTGTACTTCTGTCGAACAACCCCTTGTAAGGAAACTTGGCTTATATTGCATGAAGACTTCACAGACTTCAGGCAGGCAGCAAGAAGTAGGTGTTGAGGCAGCTGAGAGTAGGACAGGTGATGATTTATTAATGATATTCAGGCACTGGGTGAGGCTGTCACGTGAAAGCATCTACATAGGATTGGAAATGCTTGGGTCCATGTCATTTTTTTTTTTTTTTTTGACCTGATACCTTATGCCTCAGCCTTTGGGTACTTTGGGGACTTTCTGGATACTTGACTACCCTATATATCTGAAGTTGTAACTTCCTACTAATAGACATCTTTAATAAAGAACTCATTCTAAAATAGGCAAAGGATTATTCCTTTCTTTTTAAAAGAATATTGTACTGTGCACTAGAGGCAGTGTCGTGAATCGACATCGGGCCAGGATAGGAGACTGGAATTTCAGTCTGGTGATTATACTGTACTGAGCTCCTCCACTCTCTAAAACTGTCTTCTAATGGATCAGGAAGTGGAAGTAAAAATTGGTGACCACAGAGTGAGGATGAAATGAAATAGTGCAACCAAGGTAGTTGTGTAGTTGTACCCTTGACAGAGTGTGTTGGCCCAGAAGGTGAAGACTCTGATCGCTGCCCATCAGCATCTGAGAACCGAGCTGGGTCCCATCCATGGTGTCACTAACGTGTGCACTGGGGTCCAGGTTTGAGCTCCTGCTGGCCCAGCTTCTGCTGCCACCTCTGCGCCCCATCTCTGCTTCTCATCTCTGTCCACCCTTTTGGTTAGCAGTGCCTGGTCTCACCGCAGAAGCACTCTTTGCTCTCCTGTATTTCTTTTCGGTTGCTTTTCCCATGTTGCTGGGCTCCGTGCATGAAGGCTTATTTTGAATAGACATCCTGGCCAATCTGAGCACTTCTTTCCTTCTGCAGAGTAAAAGGACCAATTACAGTGCATTGGGTGTAAATAATCCTTGGTGCTTTGGTTCTGCTTGGCAGGATGCATTATTACCGGGTACTCATGGTCTCCGTCCTCAATGACAGCCCGTTTTCTTTTGGGAATATGTTGAGATCCAGAGCAGTCCTGGTGGCCCGGTGATTAAGAAAGCTGTATGTCAGATAAGCCAGAGTTTTCCTGTGTTGAAGTGTTTGTGTTAATCAGCGATATATTGAGACTTTGCAGTAAGTGTGCTGGGTAACAGCATCTAATGTCTAAACCCGGTGATACGTTTCTGTAACTAATTAGAAACGATTTCATTCTTTTGGATCTTTCCAAATAACAGGGTGGCAAAGGTGAAAATATTGCAAGAATTTTGGCATCAGATAATTTGATTCCAGAACTAAGTGTTAATTGTACAATTTAGATTGTTACCTAACCTCTGTTAACCCCCGTCCCCTGTTTTACAGAATGAGGGTAATAATACCTACTTGATAGAGTTGTTGCAAGAATTTCATGAAGTTTTATGAAGTGCCTGGCACAGTGTCTGGTGTGGCTAGGGTACTTCATAAATATTTCTTTTTCTTTCATAAATATTTCTTGTAATCAAGAACTTATTTATTAACTCTGTTGCTTAGAGTTGAAAATTACTGTATAATAACAACAGCAAATATTGTAGAGCATTAGAGAACTTCTCTTAAGAGCAAATATTGAATATTTAAACTTATTTTAATATAAGCAACCTTTCACTTAGCATTTCAGATAGATGTAGGGTAACTAAAAGGGTTCAGTGAACTATATTAAGTTTAACCATGAATTTTAGAATTTAATTTTCATCTCCAGTGCTAAGTTTGGAAAAATGGCGTTGAAACTTAAACCATTATACATATGCACATGCATACGTGCATGCCCACAGGGAAATTTTGCCAGTAAAATGTCTGTAGGATAGATGCAATTAAAAGTGTGTAGGAAAAACAGAACTATGATGTCTTCCATCTTTTTAGTCATAATTGATATTCCTCTGTAGGTCTGATGATGCTGTGCATGGGGGCATATGCAACATTATGATTTCTTAACGTCTTATAAGAACTGACCCACTCTGTGATGTGTATCTTAGTGAAAAACCTTAAACAATGAAAATAAGGAGTTGTTTTCAGTCATCTTGTGAATGATTATGTTGAATTGAGAGTTAGGCCAAATCCCAGAAATACTTATATATCATTTGTTTCATAGAGAGCAAAATTGGGAATAAAAACCTCATTATTTTTTGAGACCTTTTCTGGGAAGCTTGGTATTCTTTCTCCCAGGAACACTGGGACCTACTACTTGCATTAATTTACCAATAAGTAGCTCTGCAATTTACTGATTTCAGGGGACGCCTGGGTGGCTCAGTGGTTGAGCGTCTGCCTTCGACTCCGGGACTCAGGGTGTGATTCCAGGGAGCCTGCTTCTCCCTCTGCCTGTGTTTCTGCCTCTCTCTGTGTGTGTCTCATGAATAAATGAATAAAAAAAAAAAATCTAAAAAAAAAAAAAGTGTTGATCTCTCTCTTGATTAAAACAGATCTTTCATATGTTTGCTTAATATTTTTCTAGGGATTCCCTATAGAAAGAGAACATATAACCTTATAACATTAATATATCTTGCTTTCCTTTTTTTTTTCCCTCAGAAAAAGGCCTCCCTTGCCCCCCAAACCACAGGTAAGCTAGGTGTATGGAAGGTTTAGCATACTGATAACACCAGCTTTCTCTTTTAATGCCAGGATATGGCTCTCATGATTCCCTGGGGGTCCCTTCCAGCTTAAAACACATCACAATTCTAAGGTTATGGATTTGTGTTCCTTAGCCTAAGAGATATAGTTGAAATTGGCCATTTTGGGGGTAATTAATAATATGCTAAGTAAAACGTTGGCCCTATTGTCACATATACAGTGGAAAATAAGACAATACAACAGACTGTATCAACCAGAGGCGTTTTACCTCAGCCATAATCATCGTTTTGTTTCTTATGTGTTACCTTATTCTCAGTTGGAATGTTTACCCTGTTCCTATTGATGACTAATTCTAACAGCAAGTGGCAAGCACCTAAAAAGGAGAACACTTTTGGTTCTTGTTGGATAGCAGCCTAGTTTTCTCTAGTGCACATCTGTTCCTTAGAACGTTTTTAGAATATTCAGGTGAAAATTCACTCAGTATTTTAATAAACCAGATTCTGTTACTGATGGGTTAAAAAGAATCAGTTATACCATTTTAATTTATTACAGGAAAATAACAAATGGTTTTTGCAGGATAGCCCTCAACTCTTTGGAAGTAATTTAAAATTAGTACAAGAAACCAATAATTAAAGACCTTATTAAACATGCCTCAGCTGCTGATTTTTAGGACTAAACAAAGGACTAGCCTTTGGATTTCTCCAGGGTGAGGGTTGGATGGGAAGGTGTGGGTATCTATTATGAAGGAGGGTAGTGTAGGATCACAGCATGAAGCCTGACTGTCCTGTAAATGAACTAATGGGATTGATGGAAGTTGACTTGAAGAAGGGGGATTTGCCACTTTCTTGCATATGATAGAGTGCTTTCCTTTATGGGGGTAGGGAAGGGATCATTATGGGGAAGTTGGGATGAACTTTTTGGGGGAAAACAGAGGCCCTGCAATGGAAGATGGGGAGCTTCGATTGGTATCTTTGTGCATTGGAACCAGAGCAGCACACGATCTTCTGCTTTTCGAGGTGGAGTCAAGACAAGTTGTTAGGAATGGAAATCCTCCAAATTTAACTATTTGTGGAAACAACTGTATGGTGCTTTTTTTTTTTTTTTTTAAATTCTGTGGTGATTTTGATCACATGCTGAATTTTTAGTATGTATTATAAAATAGCAGCTGTTTATATTTTTAAAAAGCTATCATTATAGTAAATAGCTCATCTTTGTGTACTTGGAAATTGAATTCTTAGAATTTATTATTTGAGTGAGAGAGTTGGGCTTTATGCTTCAAACCAAAGCCTGAAAGAATTGGTAAATTTAATGTTTAAATTGGACAGTTTATTCCTATACCACAAACCTTGTACATTTAAGGCAGGCCATGGATGATACTTAACAGTTAAAATTGTTTTTAATACTAAGCATGATCTTGAGTTTAAATTTTCATTTCTATTTCTTTTTGTGTCATCGTTTATGAAAACTGGTTGGAAATGAAGTTCAAAGATGTCTTGTAAATCATAACATTTGACAAGAGACATTATTTACTCTAAACTTGAGTATGAACTTAAACACAAACCAGAGTTTAGCCCAAATGTTTTTTCTTCAAGCATCTTTGGAAGTCTATATAAAAATAGAGTAAATGCTTTGCATGCAGCTTACCTACTGCATTTGAAGGAAATCTTTTGTGTATGTCTGCAAGCTATTTGTGTGTTCAGAAAGAGTTTACACGAACAGGCTGAAATTGGTAGAAATAGGCCAAAGTAACACTGCAGCTATAATTTTATTGGAAACCGGGGTGGTATTCTCTCTGAAAATCTTGAGTAAATGGAAGCTAATGAATGATTGCTTTTGTAAAATATTATTGGTTTTGGTTCACTTAAAATTAATTGTATTTGTTTTTGAAAATTCCTTATATCCTAAGGATTTTTCCACCCCAGAAAATCACATCAGTTTCTAAGTCGTTGGCACTCTTTATAAACTAACTTCTGTTTTCAGAAAAAAGACGGAGATGAGTGGAAATTAAGAAAGCAACACAACGATAAGGAGGTAATTGTCTTTATACCAGGTGAACCAAAAGACAACGATATTTAATAATTCCATTGTAAATTGTTTTGTTGTATTTTCTGAGGACTTATCTCAGAGGCCAGAACTCTGGTTCTTGTTATGGGAAGTGATGGAAAGAGAGGAACAGTAAGGGTATGTTTACCATTTAAGTAGTCTGATTTCTGCAAATTATAGTGTAAAATTATGATAATTCTATTCAAAGTCGGGAAGAGAGATTTGAATGCGGTTTATTTTAAATTCAGGAAATCAGCTCAAATAGACATTGGCCTTTGATTTAAAAGTGTTAAGTCATTCTTATGTAGAAATGTGCTGTCTCCCAGGAAAGCATCCATGTGGGATGCTTTCCACTCGTGTCACCACTGTATTCCTTTAGCGAGTGTTTGTAAATGCTTAGCTGTGTCAGGAACCTGTTAAATCATGGGGACCGACCCAGGAGAAGATGTTGTCCATCATCTCACGTTTCTTAGAGTCTGGTGGAGAGACCAAGTAAATAGAACGTGTTCCTAAAACAGAGACATACTTACACTTCTAAGGGAGTACACGAGAGGGGTACTTGACCCGGGCTAGGAGGGAGGCACTTGTGAGAACTTACTGCTGAAGAAAAGTCAAATTAGCTGGATAAAGATGAGAGAGGGGGAGGACAATTTGGAAAAAAAAAAAAATTGTACAGGAAGAGAAAAAGGCATAGTGTCCAAAGAGCAGGGCATAAAGCCAGAGGAGAGGGTCGGGAGAGGGAGAAAGGGACGATGAATGGGTAAAGTAGGCAGGAGCTGGTTACCATGGTCCTTGTGATCCAGGATAACATTTCGAGAATTGTCTGAAGTACGTGAAATCCAAAGCAGAGAGACCCAGAAGAGTGTCTACTTCTAGGATTACATAGGCTCTCTAGGTTTATATAGGGGATACAAGGTTAAATTGGAGGATTTGCATTCCCAGGGATGATGAGTGTTAAAATGAGTTAAGGACAGAGGTGAAAAAAAGAAATTTGAGTGTATCAGGAATGGAAAGGCGAAGAAAGGTTGGTCTCACTTGGTGTGAGGAGCTCAGTGTGGAGGGAGGGTGAGAGGATTTCTGTCTCGTGCAAGTGGGAGGAAAAGGAAACCCCAGCAGATCCACTGGGGGTGAAGGGAGGTGGCAGGATGTGCCTACTTTCTTCCGTGGTAAGAGGAGACGTGAGACACCAGAGCATCTCTGCTCACAGGCTTCGGAGTTTGGCATGCCTGTGTTGAGGCTCTGAGTTGCTGCTAACCTGTTGTCGCTGGGCCTTTATTTTTGCTGGCATGTTATGTATTTTAATAAGGACTCTTGGTTGTCAGTGTCAGCTGCCCAGTTCAGGGAGGGTAGATCCTTTTGCTTGTCCAAACTCAAGAGGCCTGTGGAGGTTATGAAGACTTCATTTTTTTTCCTCTCTTGGTCTGGCCATCATGGTTACCGTGGCCAGTGGCAACCCAAACTCTCCTCCTTGGCTCTCCCAGGAGTGCTCCAGGGAGGACCTTAATCATCCTGACTTAGGTTACAAGCTCATCCATAAAACACATTTGCTAGCCATTGGGGTGCTTTTGCCAGGCCTAGGTGTGTGCCTGAACCCATGGCCTGGAATATGAGTAGAGCGAAGGCAGGCTTGCCTGTCTCACGCTACATGTGATAGGTTCACCATAGGGAAAGGGGGGCTCTGTTAGAAGGAAGGGTAAAGTATTCTGGGAACAGGGGAGACCAGGGGACCCGAGATGTCCACTTCCATTCTATCCTTGAATATTTGAGCAGCGCTCTTTGGAGCCAACTGGATGATAAATAAAATCGCAGAAGTCGTGTGGCCTTGCGCCATTAGGAGGTGGTCACTCCCAGAAGGCAGAGTGTCCCTGTAGCTCTGTGTGTGTGTGGAGTTTGGGTTATCAGCTAAATCAGGAGTGGGCACTAAGGCCTTTGGGCTAAATCCACCTGCAGCCTGTTTTTTAAACAGCCACTTGTGTAGGTGTCACCTATGGTTTTCTCTTTACAGGTGGCAGTTGTCGCAGGGACCTTGGGGCTTGCAAAGCCTGAGATATTTCCTATCTGGCCCTCCTGCTGAAAAAGTTTACCACCCTCAATCCAAATACAAATGCCTACGTTTAAAATTCTTCCAGCAATCTTCCTGACCCCTGAGGGCACCCCTGGGGCCTCTCAGGGGTTCCCTGACGTTAGTTGGGGAGCCAAGGCCTGATATACAATGGTTAGGAGCTCCTGCTCGAGGTCAGACTTAGGGATGTAATGTTGCCCTCAGATGACGCCAGAGTAAGCGCGCTCAGGTGATTTTTGTCGGACCAGGGCATGGACCCCACATCTCCGTGGCCTGTTAACAGGCTTTGCCTTAACTGGTGCCCTGGTCCTGGGCATGTTGGGGTGCAGTGGGTTTCTTGCAACGGTGGGTCTTTGTGTGCTGGTGCCGTGTGCCCCTGCCACTTCTGCGCCTGCCGCTTCCTCTCCGAGTGGAGGCCTCTGGGATGCTGCTGTAGCTGTTTGGAAACCTGGCGCCCCCTCCCTCACCCCCCACCTCCCAGCCTGTGTTTCCCAGCAGTTGTTGGCCAGCTGTCTGCTGCTTTGTTACATTGTTTCAGTCTCGGCTTCAATCTGCGCTCCAAGTGTTTTGCTTGACCTCCCCATGGGTATGGGCCTTGCTTCAGCTCAGCGCGAGCAGCTGTTTGGTATTCTTCTGGTTTCCATTCTCTCCCGGGCTCTGCCCACTGGCCCTGATTTTCTGTGATTGAGGTTTTGACACCTGCAAAGTGACTCTGCATCATCGCTTGGTTGTGGACAGCCTCGTCCTGATGCTTTTTTGTTCTTGGGGCTCCCCAGGAGGGCACCCTTGATAAAATGCGTTCGGTAGTGCACTGCCAGGAGAGCAGTTTTTTTTCCCCGTATTGGCAAAGAAAAAGGCTGTATGGTTTTTTTGTTTTTAGTTTTGTTTTTGTTTTGCTTTGAACTGGATTCCCATCTTCTGAGCTCTAGGAGAGTCCCCATTTGTTGGATGGTTGCAGGTTGGATGGTCCCCTAGGTTGAAAAATGGGTGTCAGGACCAGGCTGACCTACTGCAGGATTGTAGCTGGTTCTTAGGCTTTTCAGGAATGTGTTAACTTACGGGGTTAAATGTGAGCTCTACAAAATAGTAGTCCCTGGCTTTTCGAGATTTGTAGCTCAGAGGTTGGCTTGAGGATTTGAAATAATATATAGATTCAGCCCTAGTGAGTGGAAAAAGCTGCCTTTGGTATTATTTGCAATAGTGAATTTGAAAAATAACTAATTACATATGCATATGGCGTGAAACTCCTCGGACCCGATAAATAACTGAAATATATTTTAGCTAACCTCTACCTGTTCTACTTAAAAACAATGCCAAGAAACCATCTTATTTGATTTTTCAGTAAGAGCCTATTAAAAATTCTTAATGCATCAGCCAGGTAGTCAACATTTTCTAGAAAAGCAGATGTTTAGGTAGAAAGGTTTTGACCTGGAGGTAATGTAATCAATTAAAAAAAATCATCTAGAAGAGACACGTTAAGTCAAATATATATTATCAAATATATATTAACTTGTTTAAAGGGTATCATAACGTTCTGAGTTTGGGGAAAGTTCAATCCTAATGTTGAATTTTATGAGTAGGTATGTAATCTATATGCATTTATGTGCAGTTCTCTACTTGCCATAAGCCAAAGAAGAAACAATCAATTTACAAATAACACAGAGGCAGTAAATTTGTTGGCGGCACTTCTGGGCCTGTTGTAATTCTGTAGTTCTTTCAATATGCAAGTGGTGAATTGTTGATGTTGCTGTGAGCCAAAGATATGGTGATATGTGAACGTGTCCAGGCAGCACTTACATTATGTAAGGCTTGGAGGTATTTTGATATCAGTGAAATACTTTATGGGTGTAATAGGAAAATGTGTACTGTTGAAATCATATCCATAAAATCAGTGTTTATATTGAAGTTTCCCTTCCAACTCACATTTCAGGTTTAAAGGTTTTGCTTGGTGCTATGTGATCAATTGAGACACAGTTCCTCTCTGGCAGGGGATCAAGTCTGAATCTAGACATCTTATTGGCTCTGCTCTAATCACATTGATCATTTTGAGCTATCATCTAGGGAAACGTGGCTTCCAACGTGGATGCCCTGTTTTCTCCCACAAAGTTTCAAAGTGTATTAGGATCTCCCTTTTCGTTGCCCCTCTTAGATCCGGCTGTCATAGTTTATCTCTTTCGCTTTGTCCAGGGCGATTGCTGTAAACAAGCTTAGGCTTGGGTTCTTGCTTCTGCGAGGTTGCTTCCTTCACTTATAGGCAACTGAGCATTTCCATTTCAGGTCGCTTTCAGTTCACCTGCTGTGTACCTACATCTAGATCTGAATAAATTATGATCAACATGAACATGATAAACTGAATAATGAATTTAAAAAGAGAAACTTAGAAGATGTATATTTTAATTCTCTAGGGGAATAAGAAATTGAGGAGCTAGGCTACATGTTTCTTGTTGAGGACAAGGGAACCAAATAGGATGGAACATTCACTAATGGGTGCTGGTGGGTATATTCTTTAGTTTTTCACACGGGCAGTAAGTATAAAAATGAACGGGCCAGTCAGTGACTCGTCTGAACCTAGGTTTGCTCATCTCTGAAGAGGATAGTAGTTCCTGATCTCAGTGGATTGTCATGAGCCTGAAATCCAATTCAGCTTTATATGCATTGTTTGCATCTAATCTGTCAGGCGCTGTGTGAGTGGAATGGCATGCAAATGGTGAATCATATGTTCTCTGGTCTCAAGGATCTCAACAACCTGCTGGTCAGTCATCACATATCTTGGTTTCCGACACCGATGAACACTTTGCTGAGGTATGAGAATATACAGTGGGGGCCTGTAAGAGGAATTTGATTACCTTGGAGAGACTGGAAAAGATTCATGGAGGAAATATCAGGTCATTAGAAGGGTGGAACCTCAAAAACTGTGACTGCAGAGTTTTACATGTGTCCTGAGTGTGGATAATGGTAGATGAAAAGAAAAAAAAAAGCAAGCTGCTCAAGATGGTGATCCTTGGTTTAGCAGATAATGAGGGCAGGAGGAGGTAGTGGGACTTCATATGCTGAGGTTCAAAGATGGACTTATTAGAGAAGTTTCTAATGTGTTAGTTTGAAGATGGAAACAGGAACAGGGAGAGGGTGCTCTGGCTTGTAGCCTCAGGCCTTCCTAGGCCATGGGTTCATTTGAGAATAAAGCAAGCTCTGATTTTGAGAGTTGGGTGGAGAAGTGGTATCCTACTGACAGCAAAGTAGTTTCAGAAAGAGTGCAGCCATATGAAAATTCAAATAGTATCATGAAAAACTGCACAAAAATAATTAGGAATGAAATAGATTGTTGTATCTTTTTCATGATTATGTGTAAAGTACAGTAAGTTTTTTTTTTTTGTTAATCCTCTCAACCCAGTAAAGCCCTTCTTATGAATAATAAAATGAGCTCCATGAGGTTAAGTAACTTGCCTTAGAGTCATTGAGCCATTAAATGATGAATCAGATTTAAAGCCACACATGCCTGTTTCTGAAGTTGAGGTTCCTGACTCCAGTCTATTAAAAGCATTGAAATAGATGAGCACTCAGGAGATCTGAGTTTGAATCCTGTTTTTTTCCCCCATGAACTGTGTGAGCTTGCACATTTACTTCAACAAGGGCTTGCTTTGTATTTACCCCTCTTGTTGCAGCATTGACAGGAAGCTGAGTGAATTTTGCTTTTTTTTTTTTTTTTTTTTTTTTTTTAATTTTGCTTTTAACACAGCTTTCTTTGGCCTCTGGATCCCTTTGGCTATCTGGTGAAACCTATGGATTTCTTCCCCCAGAATTGTCTCAAATGCATAAAACAAAACACACAGAAGCCAAAAATTGAGAGATCATTATGGATACTAAAATTCCAGTTCATTATAGTAGTATATATTCTTCTGTGTTAATCCATTTAATAACAAAATCAAGTGGCAGATCCATTAGTTGCCATAATAGCAAAGTAGTGATGAATGTAAATTATTTTTTTGTTTGTTTTTTGAGAAATTCACAGCAAGTATATTATGATAGAGAAATATCTGTGATTCCTGGTGATGGTAAAGTCACTGCCATGGTTTGCTGCTATTCATAATTAAAGGCAATGCTAAATTCCTTTAGGACTAGAGAAAGCAAAGATAAACTTTTTGTCCCCATCCAAGTTCATGGACTTCTTAAAACTCTCTCTGTGCATCCCAGGGTGAGAGCCCCTCATAGGACAAGAAGGCATTCATTATGATGCTATGAAGAAATAAGACAGAAATTAAGGATAATCAGGGGTGTAGAGGTATAATATTTGTTGGACTTTCACCTCTCTAACCTGGTGGAGGTTGGTTGGGGCAAGTAGCTTGAAGCCTAGGAAGGGACGTGGAAGTTCATAATGAGAGTCTATCACTGACTTGTGTTAAAACCCTGGAGCTTACAGTTATCCAATACAGGATCATATTAGCTAACAAAATGTTGAGATGTTGTTTGTTTTGCCTTGGATTTTGATCAATAGTTTTATAAATTCAGTGGTAGCACTGGGTAGCTTATAGTCATAAAGTCTGATTATTAGCTTACTTTTGATGCATTAAATGGGACAATACATTGCGAAAAGACAAAGGGAGGCATAAAAACTATTGGAAAGCTAAGCCTTGGGTTGAGTTGCAGTAGATATACTTAAAGAGGCCTGTGGAGAAAATGTTGGAAACCGCTGATTTGGATAATCTCTAATACCTCTTTTAACTCTGATTCCTTCACCCAAATATCCTTGATATTTATGGCATATTGAAATAAGTCTAGTTTTCCATGGATTCTGATGAAAGAAAAGAAAAAAATGAAAACAGATGGAAAACCTGAAAAGTAACTCTTGGTTGATTGACAGTAAATGTGGAGAATGCTTTCGAAAGGAAATGAAAGGTTGTCTCCAGCAGATGGAAGCGTGTAAATTTTTCCTCCGCATTAGGGCTAGAATCACTGTGAGTGGTAGTGTTTCAGAAACAGAAGAATAGAGAGAAATGTTGTATGATTATCATCTCAGGTAGGAGTAAAATAAAGGGTTCACATTTTTTATTAAAGCCTCATGCCCCAAAGAAAAGCCTTCCCTCCAAGAAGTGGGTCCTGTTCTTTCTTCCTCTTTATTTTTCATGCTTTGTCTTCAGAGCGCCTTTTATCTTTACCTTCATCTTCTTCCTTCCTCCCTTCCTATCCTTTCATATCCTGTCCATCTTTTGCCCATCTCTTCTTTCCCCTTCTCCTCCCTCTCCCACTCTCCTCCCTCCCTCCCTTCTCCGTCCTTTCCCTATCCCATCCTTCATCAGGTTCAAATGATGCTAAACATGGGCTAAGGAGGGGGCATTTCATAGAGTCTCACAGAGCTAATGGCACTTTGAGAGCTTCTTTTTGTATATTATCCCTTTTAGTTCTGCACAGAGGAGGCACCTCCAAATTCTGCTAGGTGGTCCAGGGACTCTGATAAGCAGAGTGATACTTGAGCTACGATTGGAGGAAAGCAAAATGGCAGTCTTAGAGATGATATGGATTGAGTAGCTTGCGTGAAGCCCAAAGACTGGCTCACACATTCAGAAATCCACAGGTTGTTCAGAGGACCAGTCCAAGGATATATTCCAGAGACTGGCCAGAGATGGAAATACAGAAGAGTGGTTTGCTTTGGGCCCTGGGTGACAAGCTAGGGGGCTGAACTGAAAGCAAAGGGGGAGCCCTTGAAGGAGAGAGATGATCAGGCTTGGATTTTAAGAGAGAATCCTCTGACAGAAAGAGGATGGATGGACCAGACGAAGAGCCAGTTGAAGGTAGAACAAGTAGGAAGCTTTTGCACTAAGTAAGTGGAAAAATTGAGAGTTGTAACCAAAGCTGAGGGAAAGAAGAGAAGGAAGCAAAGAGGATAAAGAGGACTCTGGAACCTATTGATTGGATGTGACAATGAGTGAGAAAGAGTTTAAGAATTTAGGTTTCTTTCTTTTAATTTTTTTTTATATTTTAAAGATTTTTATGTATTTATTCATGAGAGAGACAGAGGCAGAGACATAAGCAGAGGGAGAAGTAGACCCCCTGTGGGGAGCCCGATGGGGGACTTGTCCCAGGACCCAGGGATCACAACCTGAGCCAAAAGGCAGATGCTCAACCACTGGCCTTCCAGGTGCTCCAGAATTTACGTTTCTGATGACTGGATGCTCATAGTATTTCCTGTGTGAAGGGACATAGGAGAAAAGCAGTATCGAAGGGAGGAATAGAGAGCTTAGTTTTGGACATGGTGAATTTGAGGCTCCATTGGCACAGAAGCCGTAGTAGAGTTACAAGCAAACAGGAGTAGGGTCCTCACTACTTTACAGTTAGTGTATGGTGCACTCGGTGTGTGCCGGCCAGGGTTCTAAGCACTTCGCATGGATGATCTCATTTATTCCTTATAATAGCTCCGTGAGGTGTAGGTATGATTATTGTGAGAAAAATGAGTCATAGTGACTTCACTGAAGTTACATATTTAGAAAGTGGTGCAGTATCCTATGATGCCATCTATATGAACTGCCCAGAAAAGGCAAATCTCTGTAGAAAAGAGAAAGTAGATTGGTGGTTTCCTGGCAGTGGAACTAGGATTGATGTAAATAAACATCAGGGTCATAAAAATATTCTAACGCTAATTGTGGTGACAGTTGCCCCACTCAGTAAATTTACTAAAGATCATTGAATTCTACGCTTGAAACGGATGAATTTTACCAACTCAACAAAGTTGTTAAAAAAAAAAAAAAGTGGAGTTGGGGATCATTATATTTTATTTTAGCTCTTTTTCTCTCTGGGCTGTAATAGAAAAATGCTCTTAAAGATATCAAGGCACGTTAGAGTGCTTCATGGCATCCTGAAAATTGTTTCTGTAACTTAATAAAGAAAGGTGTTTGGTCTTTTATGCTAGTCTTTTGGTTGTTAACTTGATTACTGTCTGTGAAGCGTTTTCCTGTTACCTCTTATAACTTGCTGTTTCTAATCTCCTTTGGGATAAGGTGTGCAGGATGGCTAAGCTGTCTTCTGCTTGCTTTCTGCTCTCCTTTGCTCCCTCCCTTCCTTCTAGATTCAGGAATTGTGTTAGGGACAAGGAATTAAACAATTAAAAAAAAAAGAATAATTAAAACATTCTCATGTAACTGGCATTCTAAAATTAGGTATTATAAATGACTCAGTGGGGCTCTGAGTCTTCCCTCATGGAGACAAGGGAGGTTCTTTATAGGATTGCTCCTCTGTGTATTGCCTTGGCTTTGTTTTTTGGTTCATGGGACCTGAACATAGGCAGGGCACAGCCTTCTGTAGAAAGTTCCCATTTTCTTATAGTCCATGAAAAGGATTCCTTGTATCCTGCGCTGTATTTGCTGTGCTGCCTTTAGAAGCAGGTAATGACAAAATCGATGACTTCCTCCTCTCTGCAACCCCCCATCCTGTCACATTATTATCATTTACTTTGATTTTTTCATTATGAAGTAGTATCTTAAATTATCCAGCGTTATGTAAAATTTAAAAGAAGAAAGGTAATGGGTGTTTTGATTCTTTTGATTTGTTTTACAAACCCCTGGTGTCTAAATCATTTTTTCTTTTTCTTTTGCTATTGTAAAATAGCAAAAAAAAAAAAAAAAAGTAAATCCAATTTTGAATGCAACAGATAACTTTCTGGTAAATCTTCGGCAAATCGAGTACATGTTTGGGCAAAATGTCAACTTGATGTGTGAGTTTTAATACTGTGTTCTAAGGAGCAAACTTTTATTTCTGATCATCTGTTCTTATTTGTGCCATCAGAGAATGGCACAGATTGCGGGTGGTAGGATTAAAAATGATAATGATGCTATTGCCAGAATTAGTGGACACTTGTCAAGTGTTAGTGGCGCAGTCGTATTTGGATGCTTTGGGATATTTGGTAAGTTGTTTCCCTAAGTGCCAGTTAAATGTGGGGACAGACATGTGTCAGGTACCTGGATTTATCTCCAAATCTAAGTAGGATGTCCTAAGGCTGTGCACAAAGTACCACATGTTGCATCTTTCATTAAATATAAAATGATAAGGTCGACCCGTAAAACTAAGACTCGGTTATTGAAACGTGTGTGTGCCTTTTCCGCTTGTCACATGCAAGCCTTGCTTTTTATGCAGTTCGTTGAGACAGGGTGGCCGAGGGAAGGAAATGTATGTACAGAGGAGATCATATTTACCTGCTTCTGCCAAACAGAAATAAACATCTTCACACTTAAATCCTCACAAATCTAGGGGGGGAAGACGAGAGGGGGATTGAGACTGCTGGGATGTTTGTGCTCATGAGGAAGGAGTTAATCACCTCCACCCTGGTGTGCTTGGAAGTTGGGGTCCTTCAAGCAGTTTGGTGATAAAATTTTTCACCGTGTTGTGAACCTGCCCTCAAGACAAATTTATGATCTGCTTGCTGATTTTACTTGCAAGAGTAACAGATAGAATCATTTTTTATATTGTGTACTTTAAGAGGCTTACTTAGGCACCTGAATGGAACAAATAAAAACCAGCTCTTTAAAACATTGGAAGCAATTGGAAAATATAAAGCAAGAAATGAACTACACAAAATACTATGAAATCTTCAAGGGACCTCTATTAATTATCGAGAGGGCATTCACTCAGTAAATTGTTCAGTACTGTCAATGTGTCAGGCATTTTGCTGGGTTTGAAGCTGTAAATTGGCAGCCTGTTTTTTTTTTTTTTTTTATCCTGAATTGTGTTACAAAAAAATAAAAAGACAAGGAAAAACAGAACAAAGAAAAAAAAAAACTGTTAGTAGCCAACAGCCTAAAAATTAGGAATTAGGACACCTTATTCCCAGATACATATTTACAGCTTTCTCAATTTAAAACAAATTAAAAGGAGTTTGACAGCAGCAGGCTCATATTCCTGCATGGAACCAATTAGCAGGAGCAAAAGACCGGCTGCCCCCTTATTACCAGTTTTATAGATGAGACGACTTAAGGAACACAGTTACGTAGCATCCCCAAGGACACAAGGCTATTGTGGAGTTAGATTGCAAACTTCATCTAATCCAATTAAAAAAAAACATAAAAAAGTTCCTTCTACTCTTCCATAGTGCAGAGTATCGCTCTCATAGGTTGCAAGGCAAGATAGAAACGAATATTTCCTACATTTGGAAATGCTTTAAACCTATGAAACCTGAATTACAGCAGCACACTCCCAAAACAAACTTGTAAATCTAGGCAGGAGTTTAATTTCCTTCAGAAAGGGGAGCTCTGGAGGCTCAGAGCACAACTTACACATGGTCACAAATCTAAGCGACAGTGTCTGTATTGGAACCCTGATCCCCTGGCCTCGGGTGCTGGAGCTTTGGGGATGCTGCTGTGAAGATCAGGGGTTGGCTAATGATCTCAATATTGAACCCAAACTCAGAAACTGTGTAATTCTTTGGTGTAGGGTGAACATTAAGGCAGCACTGTTTTTATCTGAAAAAAGATAGAGACCGGCGTTTTCGTGGAGTGACTTCAGTGAGTACCTGTAAAGAGGCCCACCTGACCAGCATTACACTTGCTGTGCCATGCTGCATGTTTATAGAGATTGAACCTTTCATTGGAAAATGAAAATAGGGAGCTGGGCAGTATATTAAGTTTATTAACATGCAGATAGAAATTGTGGGTCTGGATGAGGAGATGAAGCCTAGGGATCTAGGATTTAGACTTAAAGACACTGTGCTTGTTGCCCATGGTGGAGAGTTTAATCGTGTTAATTACAAACAGGAAGCAGCATGGTCCCATTTTAGCATTTATATTCAGAATATGGAGTGCCAGTCTACGGAATTTACTACATTTCTATGGCTTTTTGTTGATTATGTTTTAGGTAGGCCTGAATCACAAAATATAATAACAATGTGACTAAGCAAAGATCGAAAAAGAACAAAATGTTCCCTGAGAAAGTTGCAACAACCATCTCTCTGTTTTGCAGATAGTAGACTCTCGGGAAATATTTATTTAAGGAATGAGTGAAAATATCATGCAGTGCACGTGCCACAACACTGGGTGAATGCTTTCTCCTGTGAGCACGTGCCCCATAGAGACCACGTGATTCTTCCTCTTTATCATGATGTCCTAATGTAGGGGGAAGAGCAGATAGCCTAGGCTTTGGGTAACCTTAGGTACATGTTCGGGGGCCGTTGGTTTTCTGTGTGACGACTGGCAAGTTCTGAATTCTCTTCACCTCGTATTTATGGACGTGACAAGGTCTGCATGCTTGGGGAGTTTGAAATTGGGTTGTAAAGTTCATGGTAAATGGTGCAGGCTAGATAAATGGTAGTTTTTATGACTATTTTTGTTTGTTGAAATGATTTTTTTATATATGATACTGTACAAGGATTCCAGTTTTGAAATACAGTGATTAGTTTTATCTGATCTCTGAAGTTTCATCCTTTCTGCCCTTCTTGCCTTTTTTTTTCATAGTTTTACTGAGATATCATATGATTCACCCATTTAAGTTGTACAATTTACTGCGTTTTCTCCATTTATTTATATATTTTTAACAAAGTTTGTGTATATTTAAGAAGTACAACCTGATTTGTTACACAGTTGACCCTTGAACAACAGAGGTGTCAGCAGGGGCGTGGATGGTCAGTTCCCTGCACAGTCAAAAATCCCAAGTATAACTTCTGACACCCCCAGAAATTACTAAAAAAAAAAAAAAGAAAAAAGAAAAAAAAGAACTTAACTACTGATAGACTACTACTGGCAAGCTGATTGATAAACAGATTGTTGACATGTACCTTGTATGCATTGTATACTGGATTCTTGAAATACAGTAGCTGGAGACAAAATTTTATTAGGAAAATCATGAGAAAATCCATTTACAATACTGTATTTAAAAAAATGTTCCTATGAGTGGACCTGTACAGTTCAAACCCGTATTGTTCAAGGGTCAACAGTATGTGTAAAGTGAGATGATTAGTACAGTCAAGCTCATCAGTGTATCCCTCTCCTCACGGAGTTCACATTTTTTGTGTGAGAGTGCACTTGAAATATACTTTTAGCATTTCTCCAGTGTTCAGCACAGTTTAATTGAGTCTAGTCATCACATCGTATGTTGAATCTCGACTTCTTTGTCCTGCATAACTGGGGCTTTGTACCTTTTAGCATCTCTGCATGTGCCTCACTCCCCTATCCGTGGTGGCCACCATTCTTTCTCGGTCACCCCATTTTCTTCTGTATTTAAGTGAGATCATACAGTATTTGTCTTTCTCTGTGCCTTCTCTTAAAAGCCAAGTTCAGCTTCGGCTGGGCGGCTGGGGAATGCTCTGCTATGGGATGATCCTCTTGCCATCTCCTGCACCGGAGAGCATGCCTCAGCTGCTTCCTCGCCTGTGCTGACTGCTAGCTTGTCTTCTGCTCCATCTCTTCTGCAGACCACGGCTGAACTTGGGAATGACGTGGGACTGGCCAGAGGAGGCATCCCAGGCTGGTGTATGTGGGCTGGGAGCGAGCCTTAACCCATGGGTCTAAGCTGGGTTCAGGCCCCGAGGATGCTCTGGCCCAGTGTGACCCACTGTGTACAGGTAACAGAGGCCATGACATGTGTAGCTTGCTAAAGATGTTGTGCTTCATCACCTGTAAACAAACAAACAAACAAAAACCATTTAGAATAATATCCTCAAGATCCATCTATGTTGTTGCAAAAGGCAGGATTTCCTGCTTTCTCATGGCAGCGTAATATTCCATTGTGTGTATCTTCTTTATCCACTTGTCGAAGGCACTTGGTGATCGTGAATAATGCTGCAGCAAACACGGGAGTGCAGAGATCTCTTTGAGAGCCTGATTTCACTTGCCTTGGGCATACATACCCAGCAGTGGGTTTTTAATGTGTCTACAGATCTGGGCAACTGTCACCACACTGATTAGAGAACACTTTGATCACTTCAAATAGAAGCTCCACATTCTTCATTCATTCATTCTTCATTCATTCTGTCCCTCCCTGTATCCTCATTCCCCTCTGCCCTGTGCAGCCAGCGATCTTTCTTTTTATATAGATTTGCCAATTCTGGACATAATCGCATGTATGTAAATGGAATTCTATGTAATCTTCTGTGACTGGCTTCTTTCACTTAGCAGAATGTTTTCAGCATCTGTCATGTTGTAGCAGGCATTGGTCCTTGATTCCTCTTCACTGCCCAATATTCCCTTGTATGAACATACCACATTTTATTTAGGCATTCATCGGCCGATGGATGTTTGAGTGGTTTCCACCTGTGTCCTGATGATGATGCTTAGTGCTGCTGTGCACAGTCTTATACAGGTTTCTGGTTGAGTACCTGCTTTCAGTTTCTTGGGGGATATGCCTAGAGGTGGACTTGCTGTTTACATGAGAACACTCTGTTTTACCAGCTGGACAACTGCAAGACTGTTTTCCAGAGTGGCTCTACCCATTGGCCTTCCCACTAGCGATGCCCGAGTACCCCATTTTCTCTATGTCCCCCACCCTTGCTACTATATTTTTAGCTTTTGTCATCCTAGTGGATGTGAAATGATATCTCATTGTGGTTTTGGTTTACATTTTCTTGATGGCTAGTGCTGTCGAACATTTTTTCATATGTCTCCTTGTTATTTTGACTCTTAAATAAGCCAGAAAGCTCTTACTTTTGTCCCGTCTTGTCCGACTCCCAGTGGCCAGGGTGGAGAGGGGGAAGGTGAATGACTAACGTGCATCTGGAACGCTCAAAGATTTAATAACTGTTTCTCACTTCTGTCTTTTAGCTATCAGACCAGGAAAGGAAAACAAGGCTGGAACTAATTGCTCATCAAGAGGGGAATAACAAATATAAGTGGTTCCGATATGCATTTAAATTAGATTACATTTAATGAGAGGTTTTCTAAATGGAGTTAATTTGAGGGGACACCTAAGTCATGGGGTTTAATCTGTATACCTTTCAGTAAATAGCTATCATCCCTCCTCCTTCCTCCAGTTTCTGGTACATAGAAGTCACTCTTCAGAAGAGCATTTTGCTTGCTTGCCCCCCATGCTGTCTGTGAGTGGTGGCTGCTGGGTAGACTTGCTAGTGTGGTCAGCCACCTGCTTAGGGGAGGAACACACACTTTTCAGTTTTCTTTCTTTCTTTCTTTCTTTCTTTCTTTCTTTCTTTCTTTTTTTCTTTTTTTTCTTTTCTTTTCTTTTCTTTTCTTTTCTTTTTTACACTTTTCAGTTTTCATGTGGACTGGAAAACATGCGCATTTCAACAAAGGAGCAGGGAAAGTTTAAAAAAAAAAAGTTTCCGTTTGCTTTTGCTTCTGATAGCTTCAATTATGTTTTTATTTTGTTTTCTCTTTCCCAAAATAAACAACTTCTGTTTTGGTCACTTTCAATATCAAAATAAAAAGAGCAAGAAAGAAGTCTTCTTTGGTGTGTTTCCTAACTGAATAGGGACTATGTCTACAAGTATGCGATGAACCTATTGTCTGTAAGAAAGACCCTTTGCATCCAACAGTTGACTGTGAGATAATTTCTAAAAATAGTGTAGTAAGAGGATAACTGACTGATTTAGCAAATGCTTTGAGAAAAATTCCAATTTAATTTTGGTGAGAGAAGACAGAAATAGAGATTAAAATATTCAGGCTATTTAAACATTCATGGAAAAAGTCAGTGCCTTGCCCGGACCAAATTTCTAAGATTTCCATAATGATATGCGTGGCCATTTATATAGGAGGCAATATTTTTTCCGAGTGCTTTCCCATCCAGTATCGTGTTGGCTCCTCACAAGAGCTATGTCTTATAAATAGGGCAACAGTGGTATCCTCACTTTAGAGATGAATAAAGTGCGATCTTAAGATGACAGTGACCCACCCAAGTCTGTCTTCTGGTTATTGATAGACTGCGGATTTGAATCTGGGTCTGCTGACATTATCAGTACTTTTTCTCATACGCTCAGTGGCTGCTTCACTTTTGCTGGATTGCTTCTGGAAGAACTCTAAGGTTTTTTCTTTGTGTATTTTGCAAAATGTTCACCAGCTCTCCCACTCCTGCCATTATAAAGACTCTCCTAATGAATTATGCATCAGCATTTGACTTAAAAAAGAAAAATCAAAGGACTTGGATTTAAGTAGTATTCTCACATGGAAACATACTACTTCTTACATGCTTTTCTTTTCCCCTAAAATTGTTTGTGAAAGAATGATTTAAATACTAATGTGAAATCTCATATAATGTTGCCACCTCGAGAATATGTAATTTACTAAGCTGTAGAATGTAGTTTTAAAGACAAAAATTAGCTTCAGGGGCATTAAAGAGATTCTTGTTCTTCCCCCCCCCCCCCAATTTCATTGGGTGTCAATAAAATCCATCCTAAGAAATATAGTGGATTTTGATGAGCAGGCTTCACTTTCTGCTTCATGGTATAATTGTCTCAAGTCACCATGCTCCATCTGATTGATCTGTAAGGCTATAGGTTTCTCATGGCAGGTGCTTATTTATTATTTCCTCATAGACCCTGTTGTAGAGACTGGCACGTGCTAGGCAGTCATCAAATATATGCTAAAATGAATGAATTAGGATTCGGTTGTTCATCATCTGATGGGAAGGAGGACCATATAGCACAGATTGAAAGAGAAGTTTGTAACAATGATTAGACCTCAAGTCTTGTGATTTGGTCAGGAGAAGGTTGAGGCTGAGTGACTGGTGCGGTTAAGGTGTTCAGAGGCAGAGGTTCTGAGGGCAAGGCTGGATGAGTGGAGGTTTCCATTTGTTTCAGTTTAGAAATTCCCACTGCAGTTTTCTGCTCCTAATTAGCTGTGGTTGTGAAAGGCACCCTGGGAGATGGGATCTAATACCACCTTTTCTGCATTATCAAACCAACATAGAGGCTAGAGTGTTTTACAGAGCATCCTAGCACTTCTGAACATGCTCTGTGCACTGAAAGGCAGAGTGTAGAGTGCGAGCCTTACTTTGTCACTTTGAGCTGAGAGGCCCTAGATAAATCACTTAACTTCTCTGAGTTCCAGTCTCCTCATCAGTCAAGTGAGGATACAGACGATCTTCTGAATTTTTTATGAGTTTAATATTCTTATAATTTATCGTAGGAATGAATGATACAAAAAATGTTGTAGCTTCTGATATCACTCAAGTTTGAGTGTAGGGCACTGAGACTGTGCAAGCTAAAGTGGAAATTCCGAAATAATCATTAATAATTTTGGAGTCTTAGAAAGTGCCTTGGTGTGCTTTAAGAATCTATCATTACCTTAGGAGGACTGAAGGGAAATTGGCTGTTTCGTCAGAGCCTCTCATCTGTCGGGCTTAAATAGGAGGAACATAACAATATGCTACTTGTTAGACTTTAAGGAAATAAAAATGTTGTATGGAAACTTGGAAGGAGACTGATAATCACTTGTCAAGCTTATATTCCATCGTAAATCTTTGAGCTATAGATTGGTGTGACTCTCTAAGAACATATGGCCATTACTGAGTGATGTTATTATCTCGTATCATATTTCTTGTAGATAGCAGTATCCATTTGTGCATCCCTGGGAAAAATACTCAGTGACTTCATGACCTTTAACAATATTCATGCTTAGACAATAAACGCCTCTCTGTTCCTGGTGCGCAGGAGACAATGCGTGCAAACCATAGAGCATTAGGAGTTCAGGGAACGTACAGGTAACTGTGAGATGATCACCTCACGTTTTTGAGACCTATTACTATTAATTATCCAGAATTTCCCGAGTGTTCCTTTGTAGTCGTAGGAGAGCAGGAAGGGGGAGTTACAGACTAGATGTAGAGCAAGAGGCCTTTCCTTGTTCAAAAAATGTTAATTAGAAGTTGTGAGTTTTTATGTTTTTTTTATATTTCTTAAGCCATCAGTAGAGAATATTTTTGGAAGGCATCCAGATTTGGAGGTGGGGATAGGGGAGGATATTTTTTTCAAAAGATCTTGCTAATCTTTCTAATCAAAATAAGTTTTCTTTTCACCACCTTTCCACTTTTTTATTTTCTGTCACCTTCCTAATGCCTGGAGGTGTTTTCATTAAGGGCAGATTTATTTGTACTGAATATTAATTTTCTTTTGAACAGTCGTTTTAGAAAATTGAAATTATGATTTATGGATCACTGTTTCAGGATGAGTAGTCCACAAGATTTTTATTCTTATTTGAATAATATGTCAAGAAAAAGTGTTCTGGTCTCTCTGCTGCTGTTAACTAGAAGTGGTTTCCAGTTGTGAAAAGTGTGCACAGGTTGGGATGAAAAGCACAGGGAAAACCGTAGATGACTGAATAGCATGTAGGAAGCATGCCCACCACGTGATGATAGTGGGACGGCAGTGACACTTGTGATTCTTTTCCCCAGCAAAACAAAACAAAAAACAAAAAAACCAACCTTGAGTTTTTTCCTTGAGTTTTTCATAGGTTCCACGTATGGACTGTTCCCCTGTAGATTTCCCAGTCACCCTGACAGGAAAGTTCTGTTGTTACCTGTATTTTACAGGTAAGGAAAGGAAAGCCCCCAGATATTATGCAGTTTGCCCAGGTCACATAACTAAGAAGTGCAAAGGCCGGATTTGAGTTCAGGGTGCATGCTTTGAATCAGTTATACCATACTGCCTTTGAATTGCTGTGTATCCTTAGGAAAGCTCCCCTTTTCTTTCCTGATATGCAATTGAGTGACTTGTTAAATAAGGAAAGTCTGTGTTCCTTGTCTCCCTTCTAATTCTGATCCTTTACGTTGGCTTTCTAAACAACACTTGTAACATTTATTTCATTTTTCATTGTCAAAAGTAGAAAAAAAATAGAGGAATTAAATTATAGCGCTAGCATCTTAAGTATAGAATCAGTCTTAACCCTGTTATGTTTTCTTCTAATCGTTTTCAATGTACGTTTTGATTTATTTCTGCTGAGACTAAACTATACTACTTATTCATAGCCTTTCGCATTCTGCTTGTCGGGCCTTTGGATTTTCTATTTTATTCTCTTACATTGGGGTGACAAAACATTCTCCAGAGATGCCTGGCATCTCATTCCCAATATGGGGGATCTACACCTTAAAAAACACATATTTTTAATTCAGGCCTTCATCCAGAACCCTGAGGAGGAGGGCAAGAGATCATCACTCCCTGATGCAGCTCGGTATGAAAATGCACCAGTGGCAGGAGAGTCCAACAAATAAAAAAAGAAAAAAAAAAAAGGAATAAAATGAGACAGAAGAATACTAAGCAGCTGAGCAAGTTCTGGCTATTAATAAGCACTTTCATGTCTGTGCTGTAGGGTCTCCTTTTTTTTTTTTTTTTTTTTTTTTTGGTGGTGTCTCTTTTTAACACTTTTGAGATGGAGCTTTGAGAGCCCTGATTAAGGATCTGATCTGGTCTTTGTCTTCTCGTTAACTGTTCTTCCACTGGTACCAGGCAGTCTCTAGCATTTGCAACAGCACGTCAGAGTAGCTGAGAAGGCCAGGCGCTCCTGGCCCCCCGGGGCTCCCCGCTATCACATCCCTGGAATGCCTGGTTCTCTGCTGGCCTTCTGATTGTGCGAACGTAGACATGAAGTCCTGTTCTATTTTTTATTTTGTGTACTCCCAGAGCTTGTTACAGTAGGAGCTTTATTACCTAAAATTGGTTTATTTAACTTTCTAAATTTTTAGAAAAAGTTTGTTTTTATTAAAGTAATCCTTCTAATTTGAAAAACCAAAGGTATCATAAGGCCTTTAATGAAAAACAGACCCCACTGTACTGACTCCCTATTTTATTATTTTTTTGAATTTTTTTCTGTTTTTATTTTTTAAAGATTGTATTTATATATTCATGAGAGACACAGGCAGAGGGAGAGGCTGTCTCCCCACAAGGAGCCTGATGTGGGACTCGATCCCAGGACCCCAGGATCATGCCTTGAGCCAAAGGCAGAATCTCAACCACTGAGCCACCCAGGCGTTCCTAACTCCCCTGTTTAAGAGCTGTGTTTCCCCAAGAACAGCTGCTCTCATCTCTTCGAGCTCTACATCTGCTATGAGTATCTGTGTATTGGAATAATAAGAGGGAGGCGCTAAGGCCACTTACCACTTACATGCCCTTTGAAAAAAGAAGTGGTGATGGGTTCCCAGCCGACAGTGCTCTTCTGTCCATTTTGAGCAACAGGGATTTCAGTGGAGACAGATTTTCAGGTCTCCAGTAAATGCCTGTGACTATTGACCATTCTCTCTAACCCACGTCCACTGCAGAGGTGAACAGCCTTGGTACATTGTACAGTTTGTAGCCATAAATATTCTCTAGCGAAGGCACTAGTTTAAGAGTGAGGTGGTTAAGCAATCTCAGAAGCAGAGGCAGAGGAATAAGAAGATAAATTTGCAGGAGCCAGCCTGAAAAGAAAGCTGTGCCTATGTGTCAGTGTCCTGCATGTTACTGTGGGCAGCTTCTCCTTTAAAGTTCTAACGGGCGCACTTGCAAAATGACATCTACTTGGAAATGTGGGCTAACATTTTTCTAGGGAGGTAACAATGAAGAAGTGAGGCACAGAGATAACTATTTTGTCTTTTCAAGTATGTAAGTTTTTCTGATTAATGTGTTTGCACGTGGAAAACTATTGCATTCAGCGTAGCTAGCAGCTTTTTCTAGTAGCTTGTGGAGCAGCAGACATCTTCAATAAGGTAATTATTTTAAGTGCATCTGTAGCTATGTAATGTGCACATGTGTTTGTAATTACAGTTGGCAAATTTAGAATCAAGTGCCAGATTTATCGGTGTTTATATATTCAACAAATGAAAAAATCTATTTAATATTGGCTGCTACTTTTACAAATGTGCATTGTCTCAGAGTTTGCAAAGCACACCACTTGATAGTTGTCACCACTTAAATTTGCTGTGTAATATGTAGCACAAAAGAGTGTGTTGGGTAACCTAACGGGCTTATCGCTGAACTGAGCAAATGTTACTTCGTAGGTTGCCAGCATAGGGCTCCAGAGTGTCTGGCCGTGCAGTGGTAAGACTTGGCATGTCTGAGTTCAGGGTTTTTTCTCATCTTTTAAAGAAAGAAAATTATACGTTAGCGAGTACAGTAATATTTTCAGTAAGTAGAAATAACATGCTGTCAGGACATAATTTATGAGAAGTATTTAGTAGGCCATATACAAATTTTAGAACAGTGGGAATTTTTGGTTAGAAATTTATAGCTCTTTGCTCTTAACTAAATTCCAGGCATCAGAGGCCTGCATTTAAATACTTGATGGGTATGTTAATTTGTTTACTTATCAATTTGTAGAAGTTTTAGGCTTTGGGATAAATAATAGGCTTTTTTTGGGGGGGGGGTCAAAGTCAAGAAAAATGGCAAATGTAGGATTTAGTGCAAGGCATGTCTTACATAAACAGTTGTAGTAATGTGTGTGTGCTGCAATTAGATGGCTGTGTAATCGGGAACTAGTAAACCAAGTAAGTGTGTAGCTGGCAAGGTTCTGTTTTGTAAGGGATGGTTTATGTAATAAATGACTAAATGGCCCAGCTTTAGTTCTTGGATCGTGCTAATATATGCAGAAACAACATAGAGCCAATTCTTGATTAATAGGATGTTTACCTAATTTGTAAGTCATGAGGGCTTCTTTCTCCTCGTTTGTTGCCCCCTGCTCCCCTTCCCACCCTCCTTTGCATAACTGCTTCGAGAAGGTTTGGGTGGGAGAATGATGGTGGTGGTGGTGGGGGGTCATTTGGTCATGATTTTGGCCAATATTTTTGGAACCTAGGAATTGTTCAAATGTTTTGCTGGTGTGAAATTTCAAAACTAGTTATGTATGTCTTTAAAAAAGTCATTCAGCCTTTTTCACCAAAAGCAATTTCAGGTTGACTCTGGCTGTATAATACTGGTTCAGGAAATTTAAAATTCGACATCGTGCTTTACTATGAATTTTTATACTGATTCTTGTCAGAGTAAACATCTCAATGGAGCTGCTGCTGCTTCTTCTCCCCCCCCCCCCCCGCCCCCCTGCTACTGTTTTCTGGAAGAGCAGCTGTAACTTCCCTGCATTTTGGTTCTCATGATCTTAAGGCTCAGTGAACAATTGAACATGGTAGTTATACACAGACAGATGAGGACTAATTTAGATTTCCAGCTGTGTGGAAGCATGGTTTAGCTGGATTTCTGTAGGGGTCACACAATTAAGTAATTTTATAGTTCTAATTTGGAATATTCCAGCACCCACCTAAAACACTGTTAGCTGGAGCTTAGAAGCTGATAAAACATAGATTCCTCTTGGGTGCCATCCGAATAGGGTTAATTGCCCTAAGAGGACCTCTCTGGAAGGAGTTCCAAACCATGGATACTAATATCAGCATCACTGCAAGATGGTAATGGGCTGTAGTCACATAATTATAGCGATTAAAGTCATTGACTGATATTTAAGAAAACTTGAAGATTTTTAAAATTTTCATTGTTCTTAGAATCTCATTTTCTTCAAAATGCTTTCTGTTTGTGAAGCACTTTCCTTATCTTTATGCATATATAAATATAGTTAAAGCAAGCTGAAGAACAGAAATGATGCAATTAAGAAAGAATGAATAGTGGAGAAGATCATTTATTTTAAGTCTGCTGAATTATAAGTAAAGAATTCCTTGCTGCGAGGTGAGGGTAGCATGTGTGTTTAAGGATACCACAGGTCATCACAGATTTTGGTGCTACTTCAAGTCAGTAAACATGTATTGAGTACCTACTGCGTTACCAGGTATCAAAATCCTGTTGAATGTTTTGGGCTCACAGATGAATAAATACACAGTGTGCGTGCCAGTGCTCTCCTTGTGCAGAGTTTAGAGTTATGGATGGAAGTCAACATTCAGCGGCTAATTCAGTGATTTCAGTTTCCTTCTTGTGTGTGTAGGGGGAAGGGGTTAGTATAGCTTTCTAGGAGCTTCTTAGAGGCACTCAACCCACGTGATTGGTTTTACCTCACATTCTTTCTTCTGGTCAGTGACATGCCTTTGAATACCACTCTCAGAAGGTAGAAGTAGTTTTGAGGGAGGTTTCCTCAGAGATGATGATTTTGATTTAAGTCATGCCGATACCAAAGAAGACACTGGAAGACAGGGCAAATGGAGTCCAGAGAAGTAAGGAGCGTGGTGACATGAGGCATATTTTGTCTGTCTTCTCTGGGGGGATATACAATGCCAAAGCCGTTCTATATGTAAGCTTGTCTAGTTCTATATAGATTATACAATGGGACTGATCATATATCCAGGTAGACATCTCAGGTTTACATAGTTGTGGAACTGATCTTTAAAAATGTGTGTTCCGTCAATTGCCTACCAGGATATAAAATGCCAAATTTTATTTTATATTTTATTTTATTTTATTTTATTTTTTATTTTATTTTTTAATTATTTTTATTTATTTTTAAAGATTTTATTTATTTATTCATGAGAGACACACAGAGAGAGAGATAGAGGCAGAGACACAGGCAGAGGGAGAAGCAGGCTTCATGCAGGGAGCCCGACGCAGGATTTTATCCTGGGTCTCCAGGATCATGCCCTGGTTGAAGGTGGCGCTAAACCACTGAGCCACCTGGGCTGCCCCTATAATGCCAAATTCTAGCCCACAAATATTCACTCAGGCCCATGTTAGACACAGGTTGCTTCCTCCTGGTCATTGCCGTCAGTACCTTAAACTTTGATTAAAGAACTAGTGTGTGAATTCATTCAGTTCTTCAGCATCAACACGTGCCTATAATGTGTCCGGTCTTGGGCAGGTCACACCAAGATGTGTGGGTCAATCCTTAGTCTGATAATAAGGAGCTCAGATCAACAGAGAATTGTGCTTTGTGATAACGATGATGAGTGATGCAGGGGTTGATACATAAGTTTTCTGTTGCCATGTAAACAGTTATCCTAAGTCTGAGCAGGCTTGGTTGTGTTCTCTGCTGATGATCCAGCAAGGATGAAGTCTAGGCATCAACTGGGTTTTTATCTGGAGCCTTTGGAAAGCTATGTTTCCAAGCTCATTCGGGTTGTTGGCTGAATCCAGTCTCTTGGGGCTGTAGGTCCAGGTCGGAGGCTCCTGATTTCTTGCTGTCAGCTGGTGGTCACTCTCTGTTCCCAGAGGTCACCCACATTCTCTCATGAGGCGCCCTCCATCTTCAAAGCCAGCAGGGGTGTGTCAAGTCCTTTGAATCTCTCTGACATCCCTTTCTGTCATCAGCCAGAGAGAACTGCTTGCTTTTGAAGGGCTCGTGTGATTAGATCAGGTCCACCATATAATCACTCGTTTGCCATAATCACAGGAGTGGCACCAGGGGGCGGGGATTACCAGGGTCATGTTAGAATCCTGCCCACCATAGTTGTTACTGGAAACAGAAGGTTTAAAAATGGCTTCTTGGAGTTGGTGATCCCTGAGCCAGGGGGGACACACGCTTGGGTTCAAGTCCAAGTCTTCCCTTACTGGCTTTGTCATTATCATCCAACCAGTATTTATGGAGGACCTGTGTTAGGAGCAAGTCACGGCACCGTCAGAGACTGATTTCTCAGTCATAAAATGGGTTACTTTGAAGGGTTCTTGTGAGAATTAGAAGTCATATAGGCAAGGAGAGGTGCTCATCCCTGGTGCTGTCAAGAGAAGTATATTGGGAAGAGTCTGAGATGTGTTGCAGGTGGTAAGGGAGTATTGACAGAGGTTAATGTACACCTCCTGTCCCTCACTCAGCAGATATTTATTGAATCCTAAATAGGAGGCTGAGATGAGGGCAAGTGAGGGAGTATTAGGGGTTGGGGAAGGGTAGTGCTCAACACTGAGTAGTAAGAAAAATTATACACGAGGTAATATTTTAAAAATAAAATTAATGCAAAAAATCCATGATGAACCAGGCATCACCAGAAAGATTGCACTCCTTGGGCCAAGCCATATTATGCTGAGAGCTATTTCTGAGGCAAAAGAAGAGTCAGTAATACTGGTCCTGTCTTTATTTAAACATTATTTTGCATTGGCTTTGATTTTTAAAAGTACTGTGTTGATTTAATTATCTGAATACCAGAGTTTTAAAGCTCGTGCTTATGATGAAACCCTTCTTCCCATACCCTAGACCTGGCCCTGTTCACCTGGCATACGGCTTTCCTTTTCTCTTCTGGGATCTGGGAAGTCAGCAGTGGAGCATAGAAATTAAATAAACGTACACAAAATTTAATCAGAGTGAAACTTCACTTTGAAGATAATTTTGGCTACATTTGAATATTGTTTTTTGGTTAGCATCCTGGCATTCTTCTCAGTAGTTCTTCTGTTTCCTCATTTATTAAAATAATGATCAACAGTTGTCAAGATGATTAATTTATGTTTTTTTTTTAATGTCCTGTGTACAGAATTCTTTTTTATTTTGGAGTTGCTTTTTAAACATCTTCGAGTTTCAGTAAAGTTCCACTAGAGTGTTCATATAATAACAGTTCTGTCAGTTTTGACTTTTTTGTTTAATTCCTCTCTGATTTCAGTGGCTTTATAATCATTCTTTTTAGCGATTGCGTTCTATTATGGTTGCTTTCCAGTAATGCAAATGGTTAGGGCAGCTGCCACATAATATCAGAATGACTTTTTTATTGCAAATCTGTACTCCATTGTGTTTCCCTTCCAGAGCCTTGTCAGAAAAGGCTAACATTTTCTATGGTCTGGGCATTATTCCCATGATGGATATTTAGTCCTATGATTGCTATATTATTGCTAGCATTTTAACATTTCTGAGAAACCAAGATGCCACTTGTTATTTCAAATGTTTTCCAACCAATAGACTTTACCTAAGAATAGATAGTTGGGAAAGGAAAACATTGCTTCTAGCTAATAGAAGCTAAAATAAGCCTTTGACTTTAGTGAAGGTTGGAGATATACAGCTTTTACGATATAGTGGAAAAATTTATTCATCTCCCCTTTACCTTACAGGTGAACAGATGTCCCACGCTTAATACACAGATATGCCCAGGATTTCAGATATTCCTAAATCATATAAAATAGAAGCAACTAAAAAAATCAGTTGGAATTTAGGACCATAAAATCAAATGTTGGTCAGGGGAGGTAGTATTAATTAATCTGAGGGAAATCTGATGCTTCCATTTAAAATTTTTCTCAGTGGTTATAAGCATTAAGTAACAATGCCATGAGTGTTTTCCTTAATAAAACTTTGACTAGGATTGGAAAATCATGCTATCGTTTAGTCTCCATCCCTTTGAGAAACTTAAATCACATTGATGCAATGATAAATTTAAATAACAGTCAATATAATACTAATGTAGCCAAGTTTCTTATGTTTTCAAATGAATCCTCTTTTGTTTAGTTGGGGATGGGGAGGAGAGAGGGGGAGAGAGAGAGCCTTAAGCAGGCTCCATGCTGGTGTGGAGCCCGATGCAGAGCTCAATCTTAAGACCTTGAGACTGTGACTTGAGCCGAAACCAAGATTTGGGTGCTTAACTGACTGAGCCATCCATGCGCCCCTCAACTGAACAGTCCTAACACATGTTTTTTTGTATGTTTTTATTTTTATTTTATTTTTTTTGTTTTTTAATGTCAGGTATGAAATGCACTGGTAGGAGAGTAATGTTATAATTAAACTTGTTCTGTGCAGCACTGTTGAGAAATGAATTTGAACCTATACCCAAAGCATCCACGTCATGAAGCTACACGGTTCTGTGTACCGCTGTAAAGCAACCACTCTGTAGGGATCTCTAAGAAATGGCCACATTATTAATCTATTTATTTAAAATGGCAGGGAGCTCTGTTTATCCCAGGGAAGGAGCAGGAAGTAGATGCCACTATAAGCAACATAATACGCACGTTTCTTCATGTTGTTGGTATGCATGTGGCAAATATTTCAGGAAATATAAATGGATAAATAGAAATGAAAGATGAAAAAAGCTCAGAGTTTTCTAACTTTGAATTTGTTTGTAAAAGAAATCCGGGGTTGATTTAAATCGGTGATGCTCAAGCTTACTCATAGTAAGCCAAGAACAACCTAGTGAGGGTTTTTGTATGCTTTTTAGAGGAATTTTTTTTTCTTTTTTTTTTTTTTTACCTTTCTAATGCCCTTTCTAATACCAGTGCCCAATGGGAGGTATTTCCCTGATGCTTTTGAAAGGATCACATTCTACAGAAAGCATCTTAGGCAGTGAGATAGAATAATAAATATATTTGGGGAGAAAGGAAGAAAGCCCATTTGTGCAAAGCAAGCTTTAAACTCTTTCTCAACTTTGCCAGTAGTAATTTGCTAGAGTCATTGGGTTACTGTGGTATTTTTATTTTTGTCTTTCTTAGAAATTTCTAATGGTCCAGGTGAAACAAACTAGAATAAATCATCTGATCTCATAGGATTAGGTATTTTTTCCCTTTCTCTTCATTTTCCAAGTTTGAAAAGGACAAATGGCAGAAATTGCTATGTCCCCTTAAAAATAGCATCCCAGGGGATAAACCTAATATTATATTTAGTAAACAAATGAAAACGGCTTCCTTATTCATAAAACTAAACCTTTACCAATGGGGAGTTGTTAGAGTGCATGCCATGGGGGAATTTATTTTTATCTTACTGTTTTAGCTACTTTATCAGAATTCTTTTCCTGCCTTTCTGTTAGTTTACGAAAATATTTCTTGTGATTTTTTTTTTTAATAAGAAGGGTGATCTGTTACCTTTTAAATTTTGTGATCACTTACTGACAGACGTTGCATTCCAAATGAACGCACAGAGTCGTTAATAGTTACTTGTTTTTCTTCTTTAGTGGACAGAAACAACAGGTTGGCTTTTGTGTTTGTTGTACTTTTATAGTGTTTTTCAAGTTTTAAATGCTCTAGGAGGAGTTTTATTTAGGAACAGGGAACATTTTCCTCTGAGTCACTTGGGATAAATTGTCTGTTGACCTACTAGGAAAACATAATAGTTGAAAATGCGCTCATTCATATGAAGTGAGAATTCCAGATCATTTACCACCAAATATTTAAGCATTTTGAGGCTGTTGTGGGAAAGAAGAACCATTTATCATTGTTAGTTATTTTAATGTCAGCGGTAGCTGTTTTGATCAGTGATGAAAAAATAGAGTAAAATGATCCTTAGTATGTCTTCTCTTTAGTCAATTAAAAATGGTACATGGAACAGTATTTGGCAAGTGCTTGTCCTGCAGATGATTATGGCAGTGATTGTAAGAATCATAGTGGCCAGTGCCTTAAACAGTCCCAGATCTGTGTTGAACACTAAAAGTTGAATAAGACATATTTCTGCCATGTAAGAGCTCCAATTCCCTGGCCCCTTTGTGGGTAGATGTGGCCATATGATTGAGTTTTAGCCAGTGGGATATGAGTAAAAGAGACGTGTGTGACTTGATAGGCATTATTTTCTTTCCTCTTTCCTGCTGGCTGGAAGGTAGATGTGATGGTGGGTCCAGGAGGGCCCAAAAGCAGATGCCATGAGTCGAATATAGCAGAGCAAGAAGATAGGAGACTGTCTCAGTCCCGTACTGTCAGAGACCTGTCATTTCTGGCACTGGACAATATATTTATGCAGATGGAATGAAATTTCATCTTGTGTATGAGCCTGTTATTTTGGAATTTCTATTTATTTTTGCTGGACTTAATCCTGTGCTAAAATCTAATGAGACCCCTATTGTCGTCGTTGGTCAGGAAGCAAGGCAGGCTAAGTGAATTGAATAATGGATGGAAGGACCATCTGGTAGGAATAGCTGGAGTATAATTAAGGCAAGAGTCCAGGGTTATCTATCTTTATGTGGATACGAGACACCAGATAGGAATCCAGGAAGCCTGACTTTGAAAACCTTCAAGGAAAACAGCATTGGAAAGAGTACTGCAGTTGGCCTTAAAAGCCTGAATCATGCAACCGGTATTGCTGCTTACTACTCAGTGAGCCCTAGCTCCTCAAAGTAGGAAAGGTGCTTTTGACTGTTACAAAGATAAAATGGAACACGCATGGTGACTTGCCTTGTAAACCATGTTCTGGGTAATTAGCACATTGAATAGGTATATGACTCATTGGATGATACCACAGTGCAAATTTTTTTTAAAAGATTTTATTTATCCATTCATGAGACACAGAGAGAGGCAGAGATATAGTGGGAGAAGCAAGCTCTTCATAGGGAGCCCAATGCGGGACTCGATCCCCGGACCCAGAGTCATGGCCTGAGTCAAGGGCAGATGCTCAACCCCTGAGCCACCCAGGCATCCCTATCACAGTGCAAATTTAAACCATGTTTCCTGCTCTCTGTTTAAAATGTATTTAGAGGGGAAAAATGTATTCCCTGTTCCTAATGAAAATTCTAGCAAAATTCAAAATAAAAAAAAATATTTTCGTAAGTCAGAGAACTTGCTGGAATTTTTCTAAGTTCTCTGGTACTGGAAAGCCTCATAATTCCTTTAAATTGCAATTAGAGTCTCATTTAGGAAATCAGCATTTATTTACTTATTTAATAAGGTTTTATTTTTCATGATGCACAGTTGGTGGTATTGGTGGGATCCCTTCATGCATCTTCACCAGCAGCTGGGGGGCATTTCCACCCTTGGCTCTTCGAGTATAAATGACTTGAGCTCTGTGCTTGGAAACAAGTTTAATGAGTGCTTCACTCAGGAGCTCCTGAAGGGCTGCCCTGACCGGGGTGCCTCCAATCTTTAGTCTCTAAGAAAATAGCTGGAGTTGTAAGCTCATGGTTGGGAACTTCCTTACAGAGTTTATCGTGTGTCGCTTTGTCAGGCAAGACCAGGCTCTTGGACTTGTCCCAAACTTAGCCTTTGGACCACTTCTTCTTTTTGGCCTTGCCCCCAGGTTTGTTCACTGGGTCTTTGTCATTTTTGGCCGACTTTTGTCACCCTCGTGTGGCATGGTGAAGCTTGGAGAGCAGTGGCCACCCCTGCAGCCTCGCCAAAGGGTGTCGGACAAAAAAAAAAAAAGAAGTTGGGAAGTAAATCTTTGTCTCTGGTAGACATTCTAGAAGGCGGCCTACATTCTGGAAGGGTAGATGTTAGATGTGATAGGCTTTCCATTCATTGAATGAGTATTTACTGAACACCTGCTGTGTAGCAAGCATAGTTCTAGGCTGGGAAATATAGCAAATAACAGGACACAAACTCCTGCTTCTTGGAGCGTACTTCTACTGGCTGCTTCTTCCTTCCTTACTAGTTTTTTCTCTGTTTACTAGCTGCTGTCCTACATGCTTCTGACATAGAAGAACAGTATAAAGTATCCACAGGAAGGTTCTTTTTTTTGGGTTGTGGATTCACACTGGCTTTGCACACTTTGGATGCAGCAGATACGCAGAGCTGACTCCTTTTCTTACGGGTGCGTCCCTAAATCCATCAGAGCCTTCCCTGCTGGAATCCTCTGCAGCTCCCCTGGACTGTTTTTTCCCTCTGGCTGACACTGTCCCATCAGCCGTGTTTTTTTGGGTTACTGTATCATCGTCTTTCTCTATTGGTGATTCTGCCTGGTGGCCTTCTCATACAGGCTTCCGAATGGTTGCAAGCTGGCTTTTCTGCCAGAACCACTGCTAATCCACATCTTTGCCCATCTTTGGTGTCCTTTTAGAGAGGGAAACTGTCCAGTGCTTCCCAGTTATATAGCATGTTACTGTGTGGCAGCAGGTCACCTGATATTTCTTAGGTTGGGGACACTGGTCAATTGTGGCTTCCAACCCCAGACAATATAATAAGCTTTCAAAGTGACCTTGAGGTTCCTTCGCGTTGAAGTGAAAGAGGTAGCACTCACCACATTTCTCCTAGGCTGGGCTGTCTGTTACCTGATGCTTTTTTACCCACTAAATCAGCAAGAGGTCAAATACCTCTGTGATGCCTATTTTCAAATTTGCATTTTGGTTTACACCTCCCCCGCGTAGCTGCTATTTATCATCTGAGGCCTGAACTAAAACTCTTAATATCCAGTTACACATACTTTTCAAATATAAAAGTTGTTTATTTGTATTCTCTCTCAAGAGGGCTTTCCTAGGGGTAGCATTGCTGCTTTTGAATTTCAGTGCTTGGTTGAATTACTTAATCTTGGCCCAGATGTGCAGAGAAAATGGGAACTCTTTATTACTCTGTTAACTGATCTGGCCTTCTCCGCTTCCTGCATGGTAGGGAAGGGACCACTACAAAGTCAAGTAGAAGAAACAGTGCGACACAACTAAATTGTATCTTTAGGTAAAATGGAGGAGGCTCTAGGGTTTTTCTTCCTGTGTGCTCTTCTTTAAGAGGTCACATGAATGAGTCTATGGGGGAAAGATGGGACGTTGGGTAGAAGGGGAGATGGGGTCTTTAGGTCGGCACGCAGCCCTTGGAATTCTCATCTGTTTCTGTGGCTGCTATTGATGTGATCAGGACAGGTGATCCCTGAGATGTGAGTAGTTTCTGTCTTTCTAGAGAATCTGGACAAATCTCTTTATTTGGATCCCAGTATAGTGTGCATGTTTTCCTTAGCATTTCTATTTCCCCTCCTTGGTCACCTAGAGTGCTGGGTTCACTGCTTACCTTGCGGAGGCTGTCATGATCTAGTATAGCCCAAGATGATTGTTATTGCTCCAGATTGTGGCGTGGATCTTCGGGGGGGGGGGGTGTGTGACCATTCTTGCATAGTGGTTGTGCCCCTTGTGAGTGTGTCGGGTCCACCTTCGGAGCAAAGAGAGTGGGGCAGGCAAAGCCTAGAAAGGGCCACATCTACCAAGTCTTTGAAATTGTTTTTATTTATAGAGGCAACATACACTTACTGACATCTCCTTGCGTAGAAAAGTGCCACATGGTGATCCACTGGCAAACCTACTGACATCTCCTTGTGTAGAAAAGTGCCACATGGTGACCCCTCTCTGGAAGGTGGCTGGGAGCAGAGAGGGCAGATGAAGATTGGGGCAGAAACCGTATCCACACAAATATTAAGTAACAGCTCAAATAACTCTTTTCCCCACCTGAAACCCAACTCTGAAAGTGCCCACAACTATATATCTGGAAAAAAAAATCATATTTCAGGCCAATGAAACTAATAATTTAGCTTCCTGAAGGGGGAAGTTTATACTTATTCGAGGGGGCTCCTGATGCCATTGGCTTTCCTTTTGTTGTGAGAGGCTGCAAAAGGTATTGCAATCTCAGGTTTGGATTGAAGAAGTACTACGAATACGAATCTTGTTTTATTGTTGGAAGATTTAAAAAAAAAAAGAGTAAGGCCTCAGTGAGCATTTTGGAGGCCACATCGGGGATTTCCTTTTGCCTTTGGTTCATGCATGTGCCCTTGAGTTTGTGCATCGTTCAGGCCAAGTTCACGCAACCCCAAGTTAAAGCAGTTGGGGCTGGGCAGCCGTGGTGGTTCAGTGTCAGGTGGCTCTTCTGGAGGTGGACAGCGAACACTTGTCATGGAAAACCTTTCACAGTGTCTGAGGAGACACCTGTCCCTGCGAATGCTATAGCTCCCCCGTGTTACAAGGTATTTTTTAAATCAAATCAGCTGAGGTCCTTTGCAGGTAGTGATCCTTTTAGTAGTATTTGAAATGTGTTGACTGAACAGAAATAGGGTCCTAAATAAAGTAACTTGTAAACAGTGTTGTGATGCGTGTTTATTAATTTCACGTTTTTTTTGAAGCTGCTCTTCAGTGGCTTTAAAATGCTTATTACCACTAAACATGGTACATGAGCCCACAGGAGCCTAGAGAAAACACCACTTACCCTTTGGTGAGGGACAAATCGATAACAGCGCAAGACAGGAATTAATTATCTTTATGCAGATGTCACATCAAGCCTGCAAAAGAATGGGATCCTTTATGCTTTGGGGGGGAAAACATTTTGTTTTTATGAAGATTCAGGACAGGCGGATAGCTGCTAAAGAATACATTAATGGAATCGCTATTAACTAACTCAGTGGCCTATTCAGAGCATCTAGGAATACAGTACACATTTTTAACCTCCCTTCTCCCTTTTAAATTCAAGAAGTACTGCAGAAATGCTGGAGCCTTCTGAATTAGGAACTGTGGCAGAATGATTGGTTTCTTTTGTCCTGCTCTTTACATGGGCAGTCTGTTTGCTTGTCGGCACTCATTGAGGGCGCAGATCCTAAATTGTAATACTTGTTGGCCGTGGCGGTGGAGAGAGCATTGTTTGCCCTCCTGAAAGCATTATGGAATATATTTAAGGATTCTTAAGGGGAGGTTTGTTTCATTTGTATTAGAAGTTTCTTCTAGTGATAGAAAGAGCTTTCGCAGCTGATAGAAAAAGGTATGGCCCACTAGAGTTTTGGAGTAACTAAGAACCGTGTGTGCAATTTTATTTTTATTTATTTATTTATTTATTTATTTATTTATTTATTTATTTATTATTTATTTTTTTCCCCGTGTATGCAATTTTAAAATCCTTTGTCCTCGCCTGCTTAGTTCCTGAGCCCTTGATTTGTCCCCGGCCTTTGTGTGTGTGTGTGTGTGTGTGTGTGTTGAGACAACTAACATCATCAGCATTGCATCCATCGGTCCAATAAAGTATTTGAAATATATGCTTTGGGGCAGGTATGTTGCATTTCTAGCTCATCTTGAGTTCTAGGGTTCGACGGATAGCATCTGGCACCAGGTGTGTTTTTGTCTAATGGGTAGTGTTTTGTTGAACAGATGATTATGGGACATGTCGAGTTTTAGCGCTTTGTGTGTGTAATGGGCACGTAAAAATGGGCTGTGGCTTCCAGCTTTGTGAACGAGAGAGACACCTCATGTCATAGGCAGACTTCGGCAGATGGCTCCCATCTCCTGGCCACTCAAACCAATATGAATGTGGGTTCTACGGTGAAGGGATTTTGCAGATGTAATTAAGGTCCCAAGTCAGTTGACCTTAGGGTATGGAGATGATGTAACTGGGCCTGACCCCAAAAGTTGAGCCTTTTAAAAGCAGAGAGTTTTCTTTGACACTGGCAGAAGAGGAAGTCAGAGAGCTTTGCACCCTGACAGGGACTCTCCTCACAAGGCCATTGCTTATCTGAAGATGGAAAAGGGCCAGGTGGGAAGGAAAGTTAGGAGGCTTCTAGAAGCTGTGAGCAGCTCCTCGCTGAGAGCCAGCAGGACCATGGTGATGTCAGTCTCAGAATAGCAAGGAAGCAGGATTAGTCCAGCAAGGTTGGACTAGTGAGCGTGGAAGTAAATTCTTGCCTCGAACCTCCAGATAAGAAGACAGTACAGCCATCACCTGGATTTTGATTTTGTAGGAGACTCTAAGCAGAGAACCTGGCTGAGTCATGCTGAACTTCTGACCTACAGAGCTGTGAGCTAATCAAGTTGTCTTGTAGGACTCTACATTTGTGGTAATTTATTTTGTAACCATGGAAAACTAATACACACAGATAGACAGGGTGGCCATTTCTCTGTGCCAAGAGATGTTAGAGACACTTCTTCATCAGTTCCAGGTTAAGGACCTACTTTCCTTTCCTCCCAAAAGAGTTGGATGACGTTAACAGAATTTTAGATTGACCATTAATATCCTAATTGTACACATGAGAAAATAGAAGTCCAGAAAAGTTAAGGTTTCTGTCCAAGGTTTTGGCATGAGGTAGTGGTGGAGCTGGGATAGGAGCTTGTATTCTGATTCAAGTTGCAATGTTGTTTCCATGGATCTCTCGGTGGTGCATGAGGAATTTTAGCTTGAAATTGGAACCAGAGTGTAGAGCTAAATAATGGCAGTTTCTCTGTGATAATGCCAAACGTCAGGAAGGAAAGGAGTAGGAAAGAAAGGTAATTTTAAGAGAGCATTATTGTTTTTTTACCTGAAGATTCTAAAGCATGGAATACAGGGTGGTGTGTGTGTCCCTGTGACTGGTGTGTTAGCCAGTGGAAAACGATCCTTTCAGTGGAGTAGTATTCCCTTCCATGTCGGCTGAGTTCTCTCAATGATTCTGCTGTTATTTGGAGTATTATTATATTAGCTTTTTTTTTTTTAACTTCAGACACATCTAAGCACTTTTCTTTGAGCAACCTTAGTGATAGCAGCTATTTGACCCCCTTTTTTTTATGCATAGAAACCTGGCACATCGTTTGTGCCAAAGCATACTTTGTTTTTTAAAATGTTATCTTTAGCGGTAGGTATGTGATAACGATGAAAAAGGTAGCTTCTTGTTTTATTTTAACCCAAGAAATAGGATGCCCCAGTGGATTCCACTCTTTGCTTATTTCATAGTAATCTGTGTAGAGCTTCTGTGGTGTTGGCCTGGAGTGTGTTGACTGCGGAGGAGGTGAAGTGTGAGCTTCTCTATTTTTGTTTCTTCCTTTCCTGCCCAGAGGTCCCATGTTACCATGGAATCACTCATTTATCTTGAGTGTGCCAAACTTTTTTTTTTTTTAAATCGAGATGTGTATGATACACAACACTGTGTAAGTTTAAGGTATACAACATACTGATTTGATGTATTTACACTGCAGTATGTTTGCCATTGTAGCATTAGCTGACACCACCATTGTATCATGTAATTATCATTTTTTCTAGTCTGGGAACCCTTAAGGTCGGCCAAATTCTTTCATGTTGGGCTTGGTTCAACTTTAGACACTATTATTCATTCATTTTGAATTGAATTCATTTGTATTCACATAGAAAACAAAGTCGTCAACCTCACGTTCCAGCAAGAGAGACAAACTTTTTTTTTTTTTTTTTTTTTTTATTTCTGACAGTCTACCTGCTTGGCTTCTCACATGTGAGTCTAAAAATATGGGTACAGCTCCACCTTGTAGGCTTGATGCTTTCTTTGTGCAGTAGCTGGATTCCTGAATTTGAGGCCCAGCCTCAGCACAAAGAACCCAATGTCTCCATTCCTTGTGGTCCCAGGTGGGCTCCACTTCTCTGGAGCTCATGCAGCCCGCCTTGCTGTGCCTCTTGGAGCAGACGTAGCAGAAGTGAGTCTAGTGCCTCAGGAAAAAGGACTAAGATTGTGATAACAGATCAAAACTGTTTATTTTAAAGCAGTTTTTAAGGATGGACAAGGGACTAGTTCTTGCAGAGAAACCATAGAGTAGGCCAATTCGGATGTTTGTGGCATGGCACAATGCACACTTAGTTTTTATCCTTCCCTTTAATTTTAATTGTACTTTAATTCACATTATTAGGTGCCTCCTAAGTTTTCTATCATGGAGCTCTAAAAGTTCAAGTTATATTTTAAACAATGACTGAGGCTAGGTACTTCCTATTGCTGACCAATCGGGTGGGCTAATACTGGAAACCAGCATGTGTGATTGATGTGATGGACCTTGATATGACGTCTTTTCCTCATGTTTTTGAGTGGTGACCTGAAGCAGCATTCGGTTTACCAATTTCCTTCTTTCTTTTTTATTTTTAGATATATTTATTTAGCTGAGAGAGAGGGAGTGCACATGCGCACCCACCTGCTCATGAGTGGGGGAGGGACAGTAGCAAGAATCTCAAGAAGAGTCCCCCACTGAGCAAGAAGAGTCCCTGCAGAGTCCTGAGATCATGACCTGACCAGAATTGAAGAGTCAAGGCTTAACTGACTGAGCCACCCAGGCGCCCCAAGGTTTACCATTTCTTAAAGGAGTTAAAAATTTTTGGCATTCTTCATTCTCCCCACCTACCGCTGCCAGTGAATAGAGATTGATTAGAGATGGTCATAGTGTTAATTATCTTGTAATAATAGCTGATATAGAGATTTTTTTTTTAACCTAAGGCGAAGTGCTTGGTGTGAATTAGCTCATTTATTTCACATAACAGTCCTGTGAGATAATAACTATTATCAATCCTATGTCTTCGAGTGCATCTTTGTTTCCAGCACCTCACAAAGGGCTTCATAAGTATTTTTTTTCTCTAGTTTTTCAGCACAGCCTTCTGAGGTATTGCCATACCAGCATGTAATCTCTAGAGGGGCAGTGATTTTGCTTTTTTTCTTCTGGGTTAAATCCTAGGATAGCAACCAGTACAGCACCTCGTAGGTGCTTAGTAAATAATAGATGATGAATAAACAAATTCCAAGTTCTTCAATGGGGGGACTGTTAAAAAGAAGTAAAATAACTTGCTCAAGGTCATATGGTGAAGCTGGCATTTGCACCAAGGCAAGTGTGACTTAAGAGCCTATAATTTCTTTTCTTTTTTTTTTTAATTTTAGGTTTTTATTTAAATTCCAGATAGTTAACATACAGTATATTAGTTTCAGGTGTAGAATTTAGTGATCTGTCACTTATGTAACAACACCCAGTGCTCATCACAGGTACCTACCTTAATGCCCATCACCCATTTAACCCGTTCCCCCATCTACCTCCTCTCTGGCAACCCTCAGTGTATTGTCTGTAGTTAAGAATCTGTTTCATGGGCAGCCCCGGGGGCGCAGTGGTTTAGCACCACCTGCAGCCTGGGATGTGATCCTGGAGACCTGGGATTGGGTCCCGCGTCGGGCTTCCTGTATGGAGCCTGCTTCTCCCTCTGCCTGTATCTCTGCCTCTCTCTCTCTCTCTCTCTCTCTGTGTGTGTCTCTAGGAATAAATAAATAAGTAAGAAAATCTTAAAAAAAAATAAAAAATAAAACTTTTCCTTCTGTTACTCTGATCTCTTAAAAAAAAAGAATCTGTTTCATGGTTTGCCTCTCTTTTTTCCTCCCTATGTTCATTTGTTTTGTTTCTAAAATTCAACATGAGTGAAATCATATGGTATTTGTCTTCTTCTGACTTATTTCGCTTAGCATAATACTTTCTAGTTCTATCCACGTCATTGCAAATGGCAAGATTTCATTCTTTTTGATGGCTGAGTAATATTCCAGTGTTTTGTTTTTGTTTTTGTTTTTTGTTTTTTGGTGTGTGTGTGTGTGTGTGACCATATCTTCTTTATCCATTCATTAGTCAGTGGACATTTGGGCTCTTTCTAAAATTAGGTTATTGTTGATAATGTTGCTATAACATAGGGGTGAGTGTATCCCTTCAGATCAGTGTTTTTGTATCTTTTGGGTAAATACCTAGTAGGGCAATTGCTGGGTCTTTGGGTAGTGCTATTTTTAACTTTTTGAGGAACCTTCGTACTGTTTTCCAGAGTGGCTGCACCACTTTGCACTCCCAACATCAGTGTCAGAGGTTCCCCTTTCTCTGCATCCTTGCCAACATCTGTTGTTTCCTGTACTGTTAATTTTAGCCATTATGACTGGTTGAGGTGAATGAATGCTCATTGTAGTTTTGATTTGTATTTCCCTGATAATGAATGATGTTGCATCTTTTCATGGGTCTGTTAGCTGGAGCCTGTAATTTTTACCTGTGAGCTGTGAGATTTATGTTTTTTGTTAACTAATTTCTGTAGTAATGTTAAATTTAGAGGCTGAATGATGTATAATTTTCTAGGTTTCTGAAATAATTAAGTATAAGGTTATCTTGGAAACTGTTCAAAAATTTATTTTGAAACTGTTATAAATCATTTCTTAGTGGAAGAGCTATAGGTCAGAGTGGTTGATCTTGAAGAAATCATGTATTATGTGAGTATTGCTTGTTTATGGGAAAATATAAAAGTACATGAATATATATGAACTGATATGAATATATCCATATGCATGAATATATGGATGTATATGACTGTATTAAATTCTATGACACATTTAATAACATTTTTAGTTCTTTTAAAGAAGAAAAAAAATTGAAAGTATGATTTTAGCAAATTTGCCAGTGTTTACTATTTTGTAAAATACAATACATGGGGATCCCTGGGTGGCGCAGCGGTTTAGTGCTTGCCTTTGGCCCAGGGCGCAGTCCTGGAGACCCGGGATCGAATCCCACGTCAGGCTCCCGGTGCATGGAGCCTGCTTCTCCCTCTGCCTGTGTCTCTGCCTCTCTCTCTCTCTCTCTGTGCGACTATCATAAAAAAAAAAATACAATACATGATTAAAATATAGATTTCCATAATTTATTGATACTAGCTCCTACCATTACTATTTTGTAATGCTTTTCTTTTCTTTTTCTTTTTTCTTTTTTTTTTACAAAGAGTATCTGGAATTATGAACAGTATGTCGTGTAGAGTCGGCACTGTTTTGATACTCACATAATTGGGATGTTTCAGGGGAAAGGTTTGTGTTAAAAGGGGTGAACCAAATTCCAAGCTATTTCAAAAAGGATTGTACCAATTTCCAGTGTCTCCAGAATGTTTTGAATATGTACTTTATTCCAACCAATATTTGGCTATTAGTTTTCAAAATCACTGTGATTTTTATAGGAGAAAAAGGACATTCCGTTTTAACCTGCAGTCTGTTTTTTTAGTAATGTCGAACATTTTTACCGACGGATTGTTAACTGTATACACTCCCCCATAGATGGTCAGTTTCTCCATTTATTGGCAGGTTTTGTTTGGTGTTCTCTCTCGTTGGTTATAAGAACCTCATGGCTGGGATTATCCCGAGTTACTAATATGCAAACTGTTTATATTCCGGGGAGCATAGAATTGCAGCTAGCCGCTCTTCTGGTTTAAGGAATTTATAAAAACCAACCACTACATCCCACAAATTTATTTCAAATTAGGAATGTATGACTCCATAATACCAGCCTATACCTTAGTAGAAATTAGCAACCTCTAGGATGGAGCACTTTAAAGGAAATAAATACTCTAATAGGGATTGGCTTTAAATAGGAGCAGTGAACTTTATGAATCACCATCAAAGACTTTTGGGAGGTGGTAATAGCAATAGATTGAGACACGTCGCCTTTGCTTGTTATTCCTACTCATGGCTGTGCTGTCAGGTGGCATAACTGGCTCTGGAATCTTCCCATGTCAGGTGTTAGCGTCCTGCTGTTGTTAGACACCAGGCTCCAGTCACCTGCATCATTGTACCTGCTGTCCTTGAGGGCTGCTACACTGAGACTTTCTCTCTTTGGGTCTTTTCATCATCTTTTTAGATGAGCACTGTCCTCTTAAGCCAACAAGATAGAGGCATACACCTTGTTGACCTCCTGGCTTTTCTTATCCAGTAAAGAAGCATTCAGGTGATGCCAGATAGAGAGTTGGCTTATCTTGTCTACGCTCTGCCCTTGCCCTCCTACACGCAGGAGCCAAGTAACTCTCCATAGATTCATGGTGCAAAGTTTATTTAAAAAAAAAAAAATGTACAGGGAGGAAATGATTTGTTGTTGCAGTCTTTTTTTTTTTTTTTAAGACTTGTTTATTTATTTGAGAGAGAGAACAAGCAGGGTTGGGGGGGTTGGGGCAGAGGGAGAGGGTGCTCTAAGAGGACTCCCTGCTGAGCTCAGGGCCCCATGAGGGGCTCGATCTCAGGACCCTGAGATCATGACCTGGGCGGAAACCGAGGCCATCGGCTAACTGACTGCGCCACCCAGGTTGCCTGTGGCAGCAGTCTTGATATTTCATGCCAGTTTGCTTGCTGAAAACAAAATAGCTTCTTCTTCTTCTTCTTCTTTTTTTTTTAATGAAGGAGGAAGTTTTATAAAAACAAAAAGATTGACCACATGTAAACATCCTTTCAATGATTTCTCACATGTGGCTTTACAGTGTGGAGGGCTGAAGTTTAAAAGTAAATACAGTGTTATTATAACAAGGGTTTATAACCACTTTTTCACATGGGCCAGTGTTTTATACACTGTGTGGCTTAATAATTTTGACTGGGGAAACCTGACGAGGAAAACAGTTATTCGTTTCTGATTGCTGAATCGAGAAGGATCTGTAAGAAAGAAAACTTCAAAAACGCGTTTCTTTCAAAGAAGGTATGAAAACTTTACACGTAACTTCTGAAATTTAGGTCTCTCTTGTGAGATAGCCAAAGACATACTAAATTCTCTGGGAGACCCAACTGATTAATGTGTAAAGCTGTTTAAATTTTCAAAGATCTTCCAAAATGCATTTCTGGTTTTTTGATGCAAAAGTTAATTGATTTCAAATGTCAGCCCATGTCTTATGGTGATGAAAGTGGTTGGCCCTCCTAGGGAAATACAGGTAAAAATAAATTGTGCTGTGTTAATTAGAAAAGCTTGATGGAGTTAGAGCCGTCATTGAGCAGATTCTCCAGAGTCTGAGTAGGTCATATTTTGCCATGTATTGGGACATTCTGAGATCCTAGTTACATCTGTGAAGTCATCAGAATCAGGAGATTGAGATTTATGCTGGGAGTCCACCTGTTTTTCTAGAAGGTACCCCAAAGGAATGACATTTGCTGATACTTCCATCATTCTGCCTTTTGTTTGGCAGAAATGAATTGAGAGAAGATGGAGAAATTAAGGCATTTCTTAGAGAATAATAAGAGTAATTGCATTGTTTTAAATGCACTCTGTTCTTAGTGGCTTCTAGAAACAAATATTCCACTATTGATTTTTCTCACTAGTAGTTTAATTCACTGAGCTAAGACAACAACAAAAGAACTCGGGGGTGTTCCGCTTAACAACTTTGTATTATAAGAAATAGATCATACTTACTTAAAATAATAGGCTCTGCTAATTTATTGTTAGAACAAAACTTTGTAAATTAAATGTTTAGATTATAACTCTATTTTATTTTATGTATGTATGTATTTTATTGGGTGGAAGGGGCAGAAAGAGAATCTTAAGCAGACTCTGAGCCCAGTGCAGAGCTTGGTGTAGGGCTGGGTCTCACAAGCCTGAGACCACGACCTGAGCCGAAAGCAAGTCAGACACTTAACTGAGCCAGCCAGGTGCCCCTGGATTATACTTTTAAAAAAGTACAGCAGCTGAGTCAGTTTGTGTGATGGTGTATTATTTTGGAGTGTGGAAAAGCATTCCTGAATTTACATGGCCTGGAATTGGGGTTTTCTGATACCTGTTATCAAAGTCCAGAAGAACTCATGCATATCCTTGTGAACAGGTGTGCTTGAGCTTATGTTAAATGAGCTGCAGGATGCATCTCCAGCAAAGGTGCCTTGTGAAGCATAATTATTTTCCAAGTAGCATCCAGGAACAGCTTCACAGATGAAAGCTTCCTGGAAATGGAGCTTACAGTCGAAGTTCCATCGGTCTCCTCTTGTATTTTGAATGCCTGTCAACATTCCAACCTGCAGGCACTTTGGGTGAGAATTCTTCAGATTCATTGGCGTTGTGACTATCTTTGAATCCTGGTTGGAGGCGCTGGGCAGGTGAGCTGAACTGCTCAGTGTGTCTGTCCTTTCCTTTGTTCTTTTCAGGTATTGAGCAGCAGCTGATTGTGGTTATGTTGTTGATTGTGCTCTTACAGCATCAGTTCTCCTTCTCTCCTCCTTGGAGTGTGTGGAATTGCATTTGGGAAACCTTTTCTCAGAGAGTCTCCATCTGCCTCGTTTGGGAGGGGCTGCTGTAATGGCCAAGGGACCCATCTCCTGCCCACTCAGTATATGTTTAAGTAACTAATATTGGTCAAATGAGACCAATTATTGGATTTTGTTGTTGTTGTTGGCATTGTTGGAGAGGAGACTCCCGTTTCCCTGCTCTCCCCCCTGACCCCGGCCTTTCTTAGCTACTCGTAAGCAAGATGGCCTGTGGTTGGTGGGGGCTCTCATCATTCCTGAGACGAAGGCCAGGCTTGAGCTGGAAATACAGAATCCTGACAGCCTAGTTGGAATGTATCATCATTTATGTGAGGCAGTACATTCTCCTTTTTTTTGTGTAAACCAGTTTGAGTTGGTTTCTGTCACTTGTAACTTTAACAGACCTAATTGACATACTTTTAAAGCTCTAATATTGGGTCCATCTTCATCCTCAAAGTTAACTTTTGTGTACGTACCATTGCTTTTTTTTTTTTGTCAGTTTAATTTTTCTTAAACAGAGTATGTTTTGTTTTGTTTTGTTTTGTTTTACCCAATAAAAAAGTAAATACTAAATGTAAAGTGGTGGAATAGAGCAGAGAGACACAACTTTTACATCTGTGCTCACAAGTGATGTTAGGCCGTTCTTGTGTAGCTTGGGAGTCAGGGCTACCGTAGCCCATAAAATGAGTGGAAAGGGCATGCACTGTACACTTTATACATCTTCCAACTTCTTGTGTCAATTATACCCCAGTAGAACTAAATTAAAAAAAAAAAAAACTGAGTTGAGAGAGCATTTCCTCCTTTTCTATTCTGTGAAAGAATTTGCATAAGATTCAAGTTATGTGTTCTTTGTGTGGTGACATTATAAAACTAGCTAGTCATGCACCATTATTGCCTTATATTTCCTTTGGGTTTGTTTTGTTTTTCTCACTTCTTAGGTTAGATGCTTAGTATATTCTCTTTATTTGTTAATAAAAGCATGTAGGGTTATACAAAAAAAAATCAATAACCCTAGCACACACACACCCCCACCACCCCAATACTGCTCCCATATAGAATGGTTTCTAATTCTCCTGAGTAGGAATGTCAGGACTTTGAGGAACCTGAAATCCTTTCAAGGACAGATAAGTTCTTGGCGAGCAGAATAGCTGGGTTAGTAGAGTCAGTGTCAGAGAATTGAGGAGAAAGCATGCATTTTCTTTACAAAAGAGGAGGTTGGGTGTGCTTGGGAGTAATTGTCCTGCCAGTAGAGCTGTATGAGGATCTCCCCTCACCTGTGTGGCTTCATGGCTTTGGCAGGTCTTTCTGCTTCCAGATTTGGTCCCAGCATGGGACAGAGGACTATCCAGACCTCCTTCCTGCCTTTGAATCAGGAGCATCAGTGGAGTATCCTGGACAGTGATAGGATATAAACAAAGTAAGCGGATAGAGACCCTGGAGAGATTTGGCTTTGGGGAGTTATTCAGCAATAATCACCAGCTCTGTTGAATGTGGGGACATTTGTGGATTTTGACAGCATTTTCCTTTGGCTCTGCAGCATTTACCTTTTTTTTTTCTTTTTTTCTGGAAAGGAAATCTACCACATAGTGGAAGTCATGGTCTTGCTGGTTCTGTACACAGATGGGCAACTACCAGTCCAGGAACCACACTGCTACAGGATCATCCACCCAATGGCTCTAACCGAGCCCCTTGCCTTGAGGGCCTTTTTCTTTCTGTGAAGAAAATTCGAATCAGTGCGCTAGTGATAATTATAAAAGTACTGCTATGTTGAAGGTACTTTAAACCTCTCGTTTTTCATCCAGTTTCTTCTCCTAAAACAAAACCCTGATTTCCAGGGATACAAAGAAAATCCATGACAAACCCCAGTATACTCCATTTGGGCCTGGCTGACATATGTAGATAGCTTTAATTTTATGTAATGCAGATTGGTTCCTGTAAAGTTGAAAACGAGCGAATCCTATCTGCAACCTAGTTGAAGAGCTTGCAGTTTAAAGAATCCACTGGGACTGTGTTAGGAAACCAGTGACAGCCTCCTTCAGCGATCCTTGGGACATGCTTAGTGAAGTATTCCTTTATTATTTGTCTTGATGTGCTTCGTTCCTTTGGTGCTAAGTGGAAATAAATACGGTTTCGTTTTTGCAATTGCTTTCTCTTGCAATCTGCTCAGGAATCAAGTCTCTTTAAAATATTAACGTAGGATTAAATGAAGTTGAATGTTTACAGAGTTTTCCATATAAATGGCCTTATGTTCTTTATAGCAACCTCGAGGGACCAGCAGCTCATTAGTGTTATCATCGTCGGTTCTTTGAAAAGTGATCTGCGACTCTACAGGTCAGGAAGTGTACTTCACGTTTAAGAATCCAGCTAGTACGGTGCTTGTTCTCAGAATCCTGCAGTTAGGAGGTTGCTCTCAAAAACAAGAGAATATTTATTAAAGATTTGTCAAATCACTCCTTATCCATGTGTCCCTCCTCTGCTTAATCCTACCATCATTTCCATTCTTTGGCATCAAGTAAATAAAATCTTTCAGTGTCTTCTGGGAACATCTCAAAATCACATGCAAATGCAATGCAAAATGCACATTCTTGTAAAGGACACAGGATTCCATGAAGTGAGCCTGGCTTAGTAAGATCTGAGTCAGCATATAAACCTGTAGACAATTGAGGTATGACAGGATTGGATCAGGCAATTATCACCATGATAATGACAGGAGAGGCCCTTCTAAAGAGCATGATTGAAATTTCAAAGGACTAGGTGAGATTCTTAGGAAGATCAAAATTATTGACTGTTTTGGCAGAAAGTGTTTTTTTGAAGATTTCACTGTAATGGGAGAGCTTGTGTGATGCTGTTCTCACTTTAATAATATAAATTTTACATTATTTTATACTTACAAAACAACATATGTAAAATAGAATTTTGGAAGTACTTCTCCCAAGTCCCGTATTTGCGCTTTCACCAAGAAAAAACCATCCAGAATTTTGTGTTTATTATTCCACCGTCTTTTAAAAGGAAGTTTTACCGTGTATTTATCCATTTACGTTTGTCTGGTTTTGAACCTTGTTGACCTCTGTAAAGGCTTTTGTCACTTGGCTTTTAAAAAACTCAGTGTTTGGGATCCCTGGGTGGCGCAGTGGTTTAGCGCCTGCCTTTGGCCCAGGGCGCGATCCTGGAGACCCGGGATCGAATCCCACGTCGGGCTCCCAGTGCATGGAGCCTACTTCTCCCTCTGCCTGCGTCTCTGCCTCTCTCTCTCTCTCTCTCACTGTGTGCCTATCATAAATAAAAAAAAAAAAAAAAAAAAGTTTAAAAAAATAAAAAAAAACTCAGTGTTTAAAAATTCGTTCTTGTTGCAATACATAAATCTTATTATTTATACTGCTGTGTACCATTTTACACCATTACTGCCACTACCATGATTTGATATGGATTCACGGGAATTCTTTTATATTCTTATATATTGGGAGTGTGCGTATAACTTGGTATAAAACTTTGAAAAAGAGTTTGGCATTAATTTATGTAGCTGTTTATACAGTTTCCTTCCTAAGCATAGATCCTGAATCTGGAATGATAGATTTGAATTATTAATTTTATTAAATGATCTATGACAGAGTTCATTTTATAAGTGTGACATAGAAGGTCGAATATGTGAAAGTAAAGCTCTGGAATGATTATTTTCCATTCAAACAGCAATTTAAACTCAAAGCACGTTATCCTTTTATAGTGAGAGTAGGTTGGAACGATAATAAAAATCCTGAAGATACGATAAAGTAGCCCTGATTAGTATTATTTGGTATATGTCCAGTAGAGGTTCCTATTTCTTAAGCATTTAACATGAACTTGAAAATCACTATATAGGGCCTCACCCTGGCAGGCAGTGTGGCCGTAGGGAGAGAATCCTGGATTGAGTGTCAAGAGTTGAGGTCTGTACAGTAGTGCTCCACCTCTGGAGTCTTTTCTGGTCTTAACCTCTGAGCATCAGTTTCATCAGTGGTAAAAACAGGTTGGTGATGTTAGATGCTTCCATGGTGCTATGTCAAATCTGTGAAATGGAAAATGGGAACATTTTTTCTAATTATAAAATGCTGTATAAGCTGAGTGTTTCTTAGTATTATTATCATCACTGTTGTTTGGAAGAACCCTGCTTTAGGAGGCAAATCCAGATCGTATCTTTTAAACATTTTGATGGGGAGAATGTGTCTCAGTGCCCTGGTGTATATTAAAACAGCCTTTCAAAAAGAATGCCTTGAACCCTGCTGAATACCTAAACTTGTTTTTATTTTGTTACATAAAATGACCAAGAGCTGTTCCAAGAATTTAAAGTAACGTTTCCTCCTTCCAATGGCTTGACTAAAATTTATCTTGAAAGAGATAAGATTCTAATTGTAAATTTTGAATCCTTCCTTTGCTCTTCACCAAGAAAATTCCCTAGAATGATTCAAAGGCACTTTTATTGTGAAGAGGATAAAATGTAACATTGAAGTCTTGATCCCATGTGTGGGTAGCTGTCTGATGTGATATTTTGAAAACCTTGCTTTGCCAAAGGCCGGAAATGTAAAAAGTTAAAAACAAAAGTAATGGACAGTTTTTCCAAGCTCTGGTAACATAGAGAAGCCATCCCCCTTTAAAGGTGACAGCTCGGGATCCCTGGGTGGCGCAGCGGTTTAGCGCCTACCTTTGGCCCAGGGCGCGATCCTGGAGACCCGGGATCGAATCCCACGTCGGGCTCCCGGTGCATGGAGCCTGCTTCTCCCTCTGCCTGTGTTTCTGCCTCTCTCTCTCTCTCTCTCTCTCTCTCTGTGTGACTATCATAAATAATAAAAAAAAAAATACAAAAAAAAAATAAAGGTGACAGCTCAAAAAGCTAGTTTTTAAATTCTTAATAATTTATAAATATCAAGTTAGTGCTTGGATGAATTAATGTCTGTAGGTTAGAAACCTGGGAGTTGATATACAAAGCGATTTGGATAAAAGTGGCATATTTAAACCTTTGGAATTCTTCAAAGGTGAATGCAGGCAGAATTATCTGAATAGATTTTGGGCTTACCTCAGTAACCTAGTTTTAGAGAAGTGGATCTTAAGTAACTATCTGATGAATAGTGATGCCACTGGATTATTTCCTGTATTTTTTTTCCTTTCCTCCATTTTACTTTCTTCGTTATTTAAGTCACGCTCTTAACTTTGTTCAAAGTCAGGTCTTGGGATTAGGAAAGACAGACTAACCAGGTAAATTTGGGAAATGGCCAGTTTATATGAAGAAAATAACTGAGTTGTTTTCTAAATTCCTATCTTAAAATGTATAGTCACCATTCCTGAGGAGCTCTCATTTAATCAAATCTCTCCCAAGATATTTGTGGCATTTTCCTAGCAAGATTTCTCATAGTCATTTGGCCTTACCTTTCTTTTACAACCAGTGTGAAATAATAACAACACCACCCCCCCCAGAACCAAACCAAGCAAAACCAAATGCGTCCATATTCTCAGATTTTCATTGAGTGACTCTATTTTCTTAGCTCTAGGAGAATATTAAATCATCTATGAAAGCTGTTCCTTATTGAGTATTAGCTCATCCGGTGGCTAAGGCTTCTTGGAAAGCCTTCAGGGGCAAGTTGGGAGTTAGAAGCTAAGCATTCGCCTCAACACCTCTTGGTGTGAGGGTGCAGTAGGGTGAACAGTAAGGACCATGAGTTTTGTCTCCAGTGGATGAGTTCAGTTTTTAATCCTTCCCACACAGCAGTGCTGTGGTCTTAACCAGGTCTGTTAGCTTCTTTGGGTCACCATTTTCTTACCTCTTCCAGAAAGGAGTGTGTCATTCATTGTACTAAACATGAGAGGAGATGACTGATGCAACCTGCTTGCCTTTATGCCCGGCATGGCCTGTTGCTCAATAATGGTTAGTAGTTTGTTGTTAAGATGAGGCCTGAGCTGGGTCAGGCGGGTGGGGATAGTTGCAGAGCTGCATGGGTCGGGATGAGTGTATGGTGTTGCTTGAAATGCCCACAGCTCAACAGGGAGATACATACAATCCGAGCTGTGTCCCCAGACATTTCAGTAGGTATTAGCTTGAATTCCTGTCCTATATATGGTGGAGTTCCCTGTGATTGTTCTGTCTTTAGAGGTTCCTAGGAGGCTCACATTTCCCTGGGCCACCACCGACTCTAATTCCTGCTTTTGCCGAGTCCTGGATCAATCTCTTTCCCACAGTGTGTCTGCTTGTGAGATTTCTTTTCCATTCCCTGGGACCCGGCTTGGCTGAAGTGACCTCGTGATTTTCCAGGGCCCCCCTGATGATGGTGCTGGCTGCCCAGACGTTAAGGAGGCTTTGCTGTAAGCCAGGGCTTTGCAGTACAGCAGCGACTTAACGTGAACCCTTTGAAATCTCAGCCTTAAAAATCCCCTCCGTCATTATTGCACTGGGGAACGTTCATTTATGGGTTTTTTTTTTTTTTGGTTTTGTTTAAGATTTTATTTATTTATTCATTCATGAGAGACACACAGAGAGACCCAGAGGCAGAGGCAGAGGGAGAAGCAGGCTTCCTGTAGGGAGCCCAATACGGGACTCGATCCCTGGACCCCGGGATCACCACCTGAGCTGAAGGAGGACCCTTAACCACTGAGCCACTCAGGCATCCCTCCCTCACCAGTGGCTTCTTTCTCTCTACTCGGGTTCCGGCCTTCTGCAGCATTGCTGGGCATCTTTTCTCTCCTGCTTACCCCACTTGGCCTCATCCTCGCAAATGCTGTGCAGTTTCTGCAGAGCCGTTCGTTGAAGCATTTTGTCCTGGGGCATCCTGACCTTTTTTTTTTTTTTTTTTAGATTTTATTTATTTATTCATAAGAGACAAGCGGGGGGGGGGGGGGGGGGGGCGGGGAGAGGCAGAGACACAGGCAGAGGGAGAAGCAAGCTCCATGCAGGGAGCCTGACGTGGGACTCGATCCCGGGACCCCAGGATCACACCCTCGGCCCAAGGCAGGTGCTAAACTGCTGAGCCACCCAGGGATTCCCCGAGGCACCCTGGCCTTGAGCCCCTACATAGCACCAGCCTCACCCCCAGGGTCTCTTCCTGGGAGGAGTGCTGTGGTCAGTTGACCTCTTCCCCACCTTCCCCGTCACCCGAGGCACCATCTCCCTTGATAAGACTCAGAGATCCAATGGGAGGATCGAGAAGGGGGAGTCTGCAGTGGGCCCAGGATTTCTGGACCAGGAAACTACGAGAAGAGTATTGCCTGTGTGGCCCGAGGGGTAATCAGCGAAGGAAGGGGATCTGGTGACAGAGGGGCCGTAATCTGAATACGCAGGAACCCTTGCCTCGTTTGAGGGGTTCATCGGGCTCGTTTTAGGATAATTGCAGTTGTAAGAAGTGAGCTCACGGGTGCAGGTGCTGAAGGGCCGAGGGCCCGGCCCTGCTCATGGTGGCTCCTCTGAGGAGGAGGAAACCCAGTGCAGGAGTGAAGTGGAAACGATGTGGCTGGTGATCCATCCCTGGGCAGATGTTTGTCGGGGCTTCCCGAGGATCATCGCAGTGGGGAGGCACTGAATCCACACCATCTTTTCTTAGGGACACTGAGTTGATGGAAAACAGGAAATCAGGAGAGGTGCAGTGACAGCTTGCTGGGATTCCTCTCGGGAGGGGCAGGGAGGGGCGGGGTGTAGACACAGAGAGGGGTGCGGGGTGCGCGGCCTTCAGTGGGTGGCCTGCGGCCCAGAGGGGCCGGGACGGGCCGCTGACATTTGAAGCCTCCTGGGCCTTGCGATGTCGGAGGTGGGCGGAGGGCCGGCATCTTCAGCGGCAGCACGGCAGGTCCAGCCGCAGAGGAACTTCCAGGTGGTATGATCGCAAGTGCCGGGAGGCTTTGAGCCCTAAAGCTGCCCGATATCTGGGCCAGCAGGGCCTGAGCCCAGACCTGGGGCTGGCGAGCCTTGGCCCACACCTGCCAGGCTGGTCCTAGATGGTCTCCCCACACCTGCCAGGACGGCCCTAGGAGGTCTCCCCCCAGAGAAGCCCTGTGTACTGGCAGCGAGGTGCTGTGGATGCACACGTAGCCCTTGGGTATTTGTGTTCTACATTAAGAATCTTGTCAATGATCTAGTCCTTTTTTTTCTTTTTCAGTGTTTATTTTTTTATTTAATTTTTAAAAGATTTCATTTATTCATGAGAGATACAGAGAGAGGCAGAGACATATGCAGAGGGAGAAGCAGGCTCCCCGTCGGGAGCCCGATGTGGGACTCGATCCTGGAACCCTGGGATCACACCCTGAGCTGAAGGCAGATGCTCAACTGCTGAGCCACCCGGGCATCCCTTAATTGTATTATTTTTTTATTTCACATATAGTAGAACACCTTCCACCCACCCACCTGCCATTCCACAACCCTTTGTTCGTTTCCCAGACTCAGGAGTCTCCCATGGTCTGTCTCCCTCTCTAATCTTTCCCACTCAGTTCCCCTCTTTTCCCTTATAATCCCTTTCACTATTTCTTATACCCCCTCTTAATCAATAGATTCTTTCTTCCTTTTCTCTCTTTTTCATTTTTTTGGACAAATACTTTTTGTGCCCCAGTGATCTGACCAAGGATGACAAGATGGTAATAAGTAAGGTGACAGGGCACCTATTTTAGGGAGCTGATGGTCTTGCTGGGGGAAGGAGAGAAGTTAAAACGATCTAACATACTGACTTGGATTAAATTTTAATGCATATCTGTTGAGTGCATGATTAAATACCGTGATACGGAAAGGTGTCGTGAGTATATGTGCAAAGTGGAGCCTTTCAACAAAGTGTCCTTGAGTGTTTACACCCCTTGGAAGAAAAAAATCTTTTCACTTTTTTCGCTGAGATTCTGTGAGAGAGCAGAGGTAAATGCGTGTTTCCACTTTGCTGTTTTTAACAAACAGCCTCCATTAAAAAATAGTTACTCATTTGTTTTTCTGCCATCACATATTGATATAAAGAGTTACACTAATAATTTCCCTGTAACTAAATGAATATTGCACCTGAGAATAAAAATAACATAGGTACAGGGTGATATATTAATACACTAGGATTAGAGTCTATTTGCAAGTAGTGTATTTTTGTACTTGTTTCATCATTGGACTCTTTTTAAGCTGTGTTTGTCAGGATTAGCTAGCGTCATAGAATCATTTGGGGAGCTTTTATGTTCTCTGAAACATTTTATATGACACAAGTATCTGTCCCTTGGGGTCCTATGACTTTATCTGTGTAGTGATATTGGCCTGGCTCTCCTTGCAAGGTATCTCATGGACAGCTTTTTATTGCTTTGTGGCTATTGATCTGTTCAATTTTATTTTTCTTCTTTAATCAATATTTTTTTTCCTAGAAAGTAATTTATATCTCTTGAGTGTTTAAAATTTATATGGATAAAATGGTACATAGTGTTTTTTTATAATTTAAAAAATCCTGGCGTGTTTTTGTGTCTCCTTATTGAGTTCGTTCGTTCATTCTTTCTTTCTTTCCATCCATCCTTTGATCGATCCCTCTATCCATCTATCTTTCCATCTGTCATCTATCAATCTTTCCATCCATCCATCCATCCATCTATCTTTCCATCTTTCTATCTATCTATCTATCTATCTATCTTTAATATACTTGAGCTGAGTATAAGTATTTTTTTTCAAATTCTCAGTGTTGTCCTCAGACCATAGGTATCTGAACCATTAGGGCACTCGTTTAAAGTGGACAGTCCTGGACATCGTCCCCATCACCCGAGTCAGTATGTTTTTAATAATTTCCCTAAGTAATCTGTAGGTGCGGTAAATTTTGAGAACTAGTGATTTAGATGGTTCTGTTTTTAATATACTTTAATTTCATAACAGATGCTCTTGGATGTGTTAATCATTTCTTTAATTTTTTTTGTCTTATAATCAATTTCTGACTTGATCTTTGTATCTTTGTTTTTTTCTTGTATTTCTAACTTATGTCGTTGAATGCTTACTTTTTTCTACCTTCTAGTGCTTAGAAATGAAAGCATTTTGTTATAAATTTACCTCTCATTACTACTTGCAACCAAACCTAGGTGTTAATTTTATCATGATTTTCTAATGTTCTCTGTTTCTACTTATTCTCTGTTTCAACTTATTTTTATTATTTAAAGTAATATTTAACTTGCGAGTTTTTTATTTATACATTTAAAATTTATCATTTCATTTGTTTTGATAAAAGAAAGGCTTCCTTTTAAAAATATGATGAGGATTAGTTTTCAGAGCACTCCCTAACAATGAAAGGTGTCCTTCTGTGGCGTATAGAACTTAACATATATTAACGAAAGCAATTGTATCAATTATAATAGTCAAATTCTCTGAATATCCATTTCTTTTGCCTGTTTAAATGAACAAAGAATGACAGCTATATTTCCTACCCTGTTTCTGCATTTCTCGTTTATTGTATATATTTAGTACTTTTTTTTTGTCTACAAATCCCTCATTTGCAGATTTTTCGTTTACAGTTTAAGGGTAACACCCACTCCACAGATTTTAGTATGCTCAAATGTATTATATAGATATTCTTTTCACAGTCCTTACTTTGCTCATAGAATAGATTGTATGTATGTGTGTCTCCCTTCCTCCCTCTCTCCCTCACATTCTGTGTCCCCCACTATATAATATGTGTGTGTCTGTGTATCTTTGCTTGTATCTTATCTTTTCATTCTAAGACACTGTCTTTAAATACTAGTTTTTATGTGATGTCAGAGGGAGGAATGCCTCTTTTTGTTCCAATAATATTAACGTTAAGTTTTTATAGAGTCATAAACATATTTTCCTGTTCACTATTCATATAAGATACATTGATACCTTCTTTTATTTTTTAAAAAAGATTTTATTTATTTGACAGAGCAAGAGAGCACAAGCAGAGGGAGAGGGAGAAGCAGCCTCCCTGTTGAGCAAGGACCTGCCCCACCCCCCACCACCACATGCAGGACTCGATCCCAGGACCCTAGGATCACGACCTGTGCTGAAGGCAGACACTTTACCAACTGAGCCACCTAAGCGCCCCTGATACTCTTTTAAAACTGACAATACGTACAGTTTTACCTCCTTTACCATTCTTCTCCCACCTCCATTTCTTTTTGGCATATTATTATATTTTATGTTTTCATTTATTTATATTTTTTAGAAATTACTTGTGCCCTTTGCTTCCTTTCTATGGCAGATTATAATAGCTATTTATTTTTATTTTTATTTATTTTAAATATTTTTATTTATTTATTCATGAGAGACACACAGAGAGAGAGAGAGAGAGGCAGAGACACAGGCAGAGGGAGAAGCAGGCTCCCTGAAAGAAGTCCGATGTGGGACTTGATCCCAGGACCCCAGGATCACGCCTCGAGCTGAAGGTGAAGGCAGATGCTCAACTACTGAGCCACCCAGGCGTTCCCAGTAATAGCTACTTGTTTTTTAATCTTTATATTGGGTCTGTGTGTGCCTGAATGCTGCCTTTACATACAAATATTCAAGGACCCTTGCCTGTCAGTGTTCTCTGTTTTCAATCACAAGTGAATAACTTGTGAGAGTCTGTTATTCTGGAGTTGAAATATTGCATCCTTATCTTCTGGGAAAGTTTGAAGCCAGCCTGATATTTTCCTCCTTTGTAGTCTTTACATTTTTCTGTCTTGATGCTTTTAGGATTTTTAAAAAATTCTTAGACTTCAAAGATGATCTAGGATGTAGCCAGACTTGGGTCAATTTTCATTTCTTCGCCTGGTACTTGAAGTGTTACCTTGTTCCTTCAGCTTTTCATCAGCCTGTGGAAATTTCTTGCCCACAAATGTTTGATTTTTTTTTCTTGTTATTTTTTTCTGTACCTTTTGAGGTTACATGTAGATTGGTTTCTATTCTTTCTACTCCATACCTTTCTTTTCCTTCTTCCTCTGATTCTTATTTTTTTTTTCTTTTCCTGGAATGGAAGAAGTTCGTTTTCATTCCCGATTGATTCTGCTCTTTGTTTGGTCTTCCTGAGGATTTAAATTCTGCTGTTGAATTTTCAGCATCAGTAAACTTTCCTGAAAGCCACCCAGACACCTTTAAATCCTGCTCCTTCCTCAGCTTCTTCCCTGTTCTTTGCAAAATCTCATGCTGTTTTCTCAGTTCTGCTATTTCATAGATGTTTTCTCAAGTTGGATTAAGAATACAAGGGTGAGGTTAAGAATTTGTTTCCTGAAATCACGAAATAGGCCTTCTTCATATTTTCTGTTTTAAAGCATGTGTGTGTGTGTGCGCGCATACATGCTTTTATTTCTTTATTTGTTCCACTAAGTCATCTTCACAAATGGAGTGGTCTGTTCAGAACTGGAGTTTATGTTACAGCCTTACAGGACGACCTGGAGGCTCCTTCTCTCAGAACTTGTGCTGGAGAGTTAGTTGGTAAAAATCAACACTGGAGCTGGAAGGTTCTAGAAGGTAGGCAGTGCGCAAGAGGGAGCTCTACAATGTCCCGCGGAGGATTTTTGTGACTGCTGACTTACTTCCCTTCTGCCATTTAGTGTATCTGTGGGGACAGAATTCGCACTTAGGATCTGGGATTTTGCTTCGATCTCAGGGCCAGGTTTGTACTATGGCTGTGTCCAACCCCCTGTCTGGAACTTGAGCTTGGGATAAAAGGAGAGGCCCCAGCATCTTGTTTCTGTGCATGTCGTAAGGGTTTTGTGTCTACCAGGCCTTCTAACGCAGCTGCTCTGAGTTAAGCTGTGTAGTGTGTGCCCAATATCCCATGGCCTGTCCGCACTTCCAGCTCCTAACTCTGCAAATTAAGATGTGTTAGTGGAATTCTGCTAAACATGCTTGGTTTACTTCCACAACACTGGGCAGTTTTTGGGAGGCGTGGTGGGTTTTTTTGGCTCTTAATGTCTTTTTAATTAGGTTCCATATGCAACATATCCAGGATACATTCCCCAACATTTCTGGCATCTTGAGAGGGATGCTTCCTTAGTTTATGGTGTTGATGCAGGATTTTCTACAGTTGTATACTTATTGGTCATTAGCGTTGAAGTTCTGAGAGTCTGTATATAGTTTTTTGTCTAGGATCCAAACCAGTTGAGAGAGTGTAAGGCGTCAGATGGAGATCACTCTGCTGGATTCGCAATGAAGCTGTTTTGAATGAGGCAGAGAGTGTGACAGTTGGGAGCACCAGTACTTTTTTCCAGACAAGACTTCCATCCCCAGCCACAGGCAGCATGGGCCATCAGAGACCTTTTTTTTTCCCCCCCCAAGGACAGAGGCTGCTTAGCTGCTGTGTGGCCTAGAGAGCACATAAAACTATACAGTCTCACAGGCAGGTAGATCCCAAAGAGTGCCAAGGGTGGACTGGGTCGGTATGTCCTGCTCAGTCCCCAGCTCACCACTCAGCAGGTCTGTCCTTCTCCCTCAGGACCAGTTGAGGGGCACTGGAGCCTGTCCGTGTCACCCGAACATCAGCGTGAGCCGTGGAGGTGAAGGGCAGCTACCCCACAGTTTGGACGGTGACCCTGAATCTGCATATGCTCAAGCCATCATCTTCCCTAGATATTTTCTGGAACATAGATGTGAGAAGTGATGTAGGAACACTTATTTTCATGGCTGAGTCTTGTTTTCTTTTAATATAGTTGTATCAAAATCTGAAGAACCAGGATGACTATATTCCGACTTTTTATTGAAAATTATGTTACCCTAAGTATAAAATTCTACTGCTAGAGTTTAATTTTGTGTGTGGATGTGAATCCCATTAGAATTTAAGTGTTTTTGAGTAATTTATTATTATACTCTTAATAAAATGCATAACTGTGAGTCAAATTGTGACTTTTACTTGAGTTTGCCTAGGAAATAATAAACCTTCCAGTCTGTGAAATTTATCCCATTTAATATGATATGACTGTAGTAAATGGTTAGGCAATTAAATTCCTTAAACATATGCATTTGATGAATTGATTTGCTTCTAGTAGCTCTTGGCTCATTTGTTTATAAGGGTATCTGAAAGATTTAGGGTTTTAGATTTTCAGATACGTTTTACTCTGTTACAAAATGTTAGAAGAATGGCAGCCGGGTTTTTCCATCTGTTTGAGGGTTCAATAACGTTCTTCCAAAGAGTCCAGCCTACAAAGGAGGATGTGTTAATCCTCAGGGCAAGGTAAATAAACACAACCATTGACCTCTAAAATAGGCTCGCTGAGCTTTCCCTTGAGGTAATTTTATCTTTCATTTATATAAGAAAAGCCAAGGGGAAGGTTGATTTGACCTAAGCACTTAATCTGAATGAGTCTATCACTCTTTAATCACTGTGTTCCACTTTAGATAAAACCTTTATGATTATCTAAAATTACCTTATTAATTTGTTTTCTTGTTTATTATCTGCCTGCCTATCAAAACATAATTGTCCCAGAGCCAGCGACATAAATGTCTTGTTCACCAATGTATTCCTGGCTGGGTGCATAGTAAAGAGTTATTGCAAGAAAATGAATTTGCCTAGAGCACTTTACCCCTTAGGGCAGAGATCAGAAATTCATGGCCTGTCAGAACAATTTGTTTGATATAGTCAATATTATTTTTTTTAATTGAGTAAGTTAAACATTTATAAATTGAATTGCAAATAAACACCCGAATTTCTGGCTTCTTTTGAAAACTCCAGAGAGCAGGCTACACTGGCCTCATATCACCAGCAGGAATTGGGTAATGGTTATCACACATGGGCACCTTTTCTTTCTTTTTTTGGGGGGGATGGTGGGGAGATCTCTGAAAGCTTTTGAGTTTGGTACATTTGCTTTCAAACCAATCCTTAATTTTATTATAAATAAGAACAAATAATGGTGTAGCTTAAATCATTGCTTTTGCATTTGACAATAATACAAATTATATTGACATTTGAGCAAGACAAAAATTAATAATTGAGTAGGACAGAGAGGTTATGTATAAATAACTAATGAACAGTAGAAAGTGGCAAGTGCTATTTTAATGGAATTCCATCATACCTATGTTTAGTTTACGTGAATTGGAGTATCAAGGATGGTTGCAGAAGAGATAGGGAGGTGGGACCTGAAATAGATAGTTAAGGAAGATAGATTGGTGAGAAAGGGGGAGCAGTAATTGAAGAAAGAGAAAGAGGTGCTGTTGCATTGGCTCTGTGCCACGGTCCTGTTTGCACCAGAATAAGTGTTATCCGGCCAAGAGAATCTTCTGTTCCCAGGGTTGGTCTCAATTACATTGTGTCTCTCCCTCTGCTCTTGTCAACTGGGTATTTAGATGTGAATTTTTCTCATATTATGGCCCTTAAATGCAAATCTCCTGTAAACATTTGGTGTTTAACTGAACAAACAGGAATTTGCTTATGCCTTGGGGGAAAAAAAACCTGGCTAGCTTTAACTTAGGAATTATGGTCTTTGTAAGGGATCTTTAAAAGTAATTTTGATGCAGCTATATTTTTGTCTTATGTTTTGACCTTATCCCAATGCAACCTTCTTTGTGTGTATTTAAATTGCTGTGGTATACCAGAGGAAAGAGATCTAACTTTTTGGTTGTAGGATGTGGAAATGTTTCATAGAGGAGGTAGCATTTGAGTGGAGACTCAAAAGATGGTAGAAATGGAACACTATCTAGAGCCCCATTATCCAGTATGGTAGCCGCTAGCCACACATGACAATTAAAATTAATTAAAATAAAAAATTCTGTCTTCATTAACACTAGACACATTTTTAGAGCTCAGCAAGTGCAGAACATTTTTATCATTGCAGAAGGTTCTACTGACAGCCTCTTGTCTGCTGATGGTGGAGACAGGAAGCAGTTTGCATCATTGCAGGAAGTAGAAAAATTTGGACTTTGTTAAGGGGAGGAGTAAATAGTTAACAGAGCATTTCCTGTCTCCCTCACACCCACATAAATTTAATTCCATTTTCCCCTCGAATCAAAAGCTAAGCCAGATAATGCTAATTCCCCAAGAAATTCTGGGATTTTCCAACTATTCAAATTCCATCTTGGGTTCTTGTTTCTGTTATGCTCTGTGGAATCGTTCAGCTTGTGACACTGGAGAGCAGTGTTGAAGCCCTGTTGAGGCACACACCTCCTCTCCTGTGTGTGTCTAAAACAAAGGATAATTACTGATTACTTTTTTTTAAAAGTCCCCATATTTCTTTCTTGACAGAGGTTTGAAAGAAGTTTTGTTTGGTTTTTGTTGTTGTTGTTTGATTTGTTTTCAAATGTGGTTTGATATTTTGAGATGTATGTCGCTTATACTTTTTCCTCATATGATTTATATGCCATGTTGGTTTTTTGATGGGAAAAGTGAGCCCAAGTGGAAATGTTATATGTTCCTTTGCTGCTTCTAAACATTTTCCCACTTCGCTTCTCTTTGCAGTTACTCCTGAGTTAGTTATTTTGGTTGTCACCAGGGACTACCAGCTTCTATGTCTTTCTGGCAGTTTTAGAGTCTTGTTTCGAATTATATACAGTCAAAAGCTTGGCAGTGATTTGTTACTGCTCAACCTAATGTTCTTTTGATTGTATTGCAGTTTGTGATAAAATATCTGTTGATTTGTGATAAATAATTAATATTGTTCGGACTGTTAGAGTTTCCTAGGTAGTGGTTTACGTACAGAGGACTAAAGAAAATTTCTCTAGCATGTAATTTATCCACAGCAAAATGAGGAGGGATATTTCTTTAGCCAGGATATTAATGCTTGAGCCCTAAAATGGCCTCTTGAGATCCCCTTCCCTTTTTTTCCATTTTCTTAAAGCAGATGGTATTTATTTATTTATTTATTTATTTATTTATTTATTTATTTATTTATTGGCAGTTTCAAAGATGAGAATTTCAGTTAAGATTTTTCTGTGTCAGAATGAAAAGAGTAATCCCTTGTTGTTTGGACATTTTTTAGAGTTGATATTGCCCTGCCAGTTGTTCTTTCATCCAGGATATCTTTACCTTTCTCCTCTATTATTTTATCTAAGAAATGAAGAGCAATGAAGGAACAACAAGAAGAAGAAGAAGAGCCAAAATAACAGTGGCCTCAGTGTGAGGGAAGTGTGTTTTTCTCTAACGTAAAAATTCCTGTCTAGAATTGATCGAGCCCCTTCGATCCATCTTAAGACTGGACTTTCATCTCAGGTCTTAGGTGGGTGTCTTGTCTCCCAGTATTGGGTCTTCATTTGGGCAGTACTGGGGAAAAGGAAGTGAGTGGCACCCACTTTCCTTCCAGAGCAAGACCTGGAAGTTGTTCTTACCACTCCCACCATGTCCCAGTTACTGGAATGATGATATGACCACAGCTAGGTGCCAGGGAGACTGAGAAATAGTCTTTGAGTGTTCCCATTCTCAGCCCAGACTTAATGAATGTTCTGTTCTAGAGGAATAAGGGGGAAGTATTTCAGGAAACAAGATGTTGCTTCTGCCACAAACCAACTACATGATATCCATTCAGGGTTCAAATAAATTGTGAATTTTGCCATTGGTAAGACAGAGACCAAAGTGCCATTAGTAAGCAGGGTTTTGTTTTAGGGTTTATTTTGCAACTGATGAGAAAACTTAATGGCAAGGAAGAAATTAAAGAAAGGGCTGTTTATTTTCTAGGGCTTGTGTCAAATGATAGGAACAGGATTGCCATCCACAAGAGCCACGAAGGCCTATGAGAATATACCACGTGGGAGGTGCATGTAAAAGGAATGTTAAAAGAGGTTGTTTAAAGTAATTATAGCTGATTTTCGGCCTCGTGAAGTTCATGGAGTTCTAGATAACTAATAATGGTCACTGAAATTTTTTGCAATCTCAAAAAGAAAAATATTTTTACTGGAGAATAAAAATGTTCTGCTTGAGGCCAGCCTTAGTCTCTAGTAGCAATAAAAGCCTATGATATATAATGATGCTCATATTTCTTCCTTTCTCAATATCGCTGTGGTAGGGAATGTAAATGTACCAAGTCATATCTAGTGGAAAGAGACAAAATTCAGCCCATTTTCCTTTTATGCTTGGTTTGATTTTTCTCTGACACATTTATAATCTTTTAGTTTCTTTAGTGTCTAGTTGAGGGCCTGGCGAATTTTCATTCTTTGAGAGGATTGTGTTCTTTCCTTTTAGGAGGAAATATAATTTAGAAAAAAACTGGCTGTGGGTTGTCTGGGTGTCTGAGTGTGTGAATAAAACCCAGCTTCTGGTTTTACCAAGGAAATCAAGTATGTATGTGAGAGTATCCCGTTGAGTTTCCAATGATACACACATAAATATCAATATTAGCTAATGTATGTTAAAAATGTCTTGGCTTAAAAAAAAATGTTGGCTTATTCATGTTTGCATTTCTAAGGGTGCCTCCTTTATATTTAGATTTTTGGTTTTTAAAACATGCATATGATAAATATAACATATAATGGAGCAAAGAGAGGAAAGACCAGTGTAGGTCTTCCTGATGGTTCCTAGGGATCACCAGGTGGTGCGGTACTGTAACTGGCCCCCAGGAAGCGCTAACACACCCTCTTTCCACTCTGGGTGTGTGTTGGCTTTGCGGTCACCTGCATATTTTATTTCTTTTCATTTCCTGATGGGGATTTAGTTTGGACACTAAACTCTACCGGACAAATGTATGTCATGTTAAAGAAACTTGACAGTCTCCCCTGAAACTAGGCCCGTTCAGGTGATCTCCATGCTTCCCTGTCTGGGTTATGTGATTCCAGGGGATGCCATATTCATAGATTTCAGTGTAAATGGTGCCCCTTGGGGTTGTATGACATGGAGTCTCTGGGGACAGCCTTGATGTCACTACTTGTCGTATGCTATATAGCTTAGAATGACTTTCTCATTTCTTGTTATCCAAACTGGATCCTTTTTGAGAATAAAAGAGGTCATAATTAAATAACTATACTAGAGCTACACACGTGAACTCCTATTCTTCTGGGAAAAGGGGACACTTACGGTTTCTCCTATGTATAGCAATCAGTATAGGACCTGGTTGGTAATTGAGGTAGTTAAAGAAGCATTTCTCTTAAAAGTAGTTCTATTGCTCTAGCAAGACAGTGAAACAAAGGAATCAATCAAAATGAAACCTAAGAACGATCTCCTCTTTTTATACGGTGGATTTTCTACGAGAAAGGATGCATTTATTTTTTTATTTTGTAATCATCCTTACAGAGGACTCACAATGTTCTCTTATGTGTGTTGAAGTTTCTCCAGCTTCTGCATAGTGTTAACTTACATTGAATTGTAGTGAGGCTTTTCCCAAGAAAATGTTCTGGAGAGTATTATTTAAGAATGTCTTTTTAAAATTCTTTAAATCTGATGTTGCCTTGCTCACAAACTGCCAGTCGCAAACTTTTATGTACCATCTCATTCCAAATGTCTTTGCTTGGCTTTGCATCTCTTTACATACCAGGTCTTCTGTTTCCCACTCCCTAGCTGATTTTTTTTTTTTTCCTCTTGCAGATCTATCTCTTCAAAGGCTCTCAAATTGTTGATGTTCATGCTTTTCCCATGGTTTTCCATCATGACTTGGCTGTTTTCTCCCCTTCTGCCTGTCTAGATCCTTCCCATTCTTTAAAGCTTATATCAAGGCCCCTTTCCCCTGCCTGCTTCTCTATGGGGTTTGCACCACATAGGAGAAAGTGAAGCTTTGGTAAGTATAGTGCCTTGGGGTCATGTTCCAGATCCATCGTTAGGAAGAGTAGTGTAACCATCTGACTCTGTTTTCAGTAAGCTTGTTATAAGTCACTTTTTCACCCAGATGTAAGGATAAAATTTTGTAATACAGGGAAATTATAAGTTGTAAAATACTATGTAAATTTTCATTATTATTCCAGTCTCTATATTTTTGGTCAAATCTTGTTAATGTCTATTAATTATTTTACATACAATAACCTTACCACCTCAACAACATTCTCTGCAGCTTAAGAGCAGTGATAATATCATATAATATTTCATTATTGCCTAGACATGCCTACAGAACTGTGATGGATGTGTTATTAAATAATGAGCATTCCAGGTCTATCCAGAATCTTCTCTAGCCTCTAGCTTCACGCTTCTGAAGAAGTTTGAAATAAGGCTTGCTAGGTTCTAAAGCAGAGAGTGCCTTTTATTGTGGTTGTCGGTCAGTTAAGAATTCTAGAGCAGCCTGACACTTCCAAGGGTGAGTAGCTCTCTAGGCAAAACAATGTGGCAGAGGAGGACATTCCAGACACAGAGCTTAACTGAACAAAGGCAAAGAATCCTAGCATCACGGTAGAGTGGAAAGCACTGGTCACATTGCTGGAGATGGTGTTGGTAGTGATGGGATCTCAGGTGGGAAAGATTGGTAAAGGCCAAGTTCTGATGGGCTTTATAGTAACCATGCCAGTGGGGAGATACTAAAGAGGTTAAGCTGGGGGTGTCAAGTATCAACTAGGACCTCTTAGATAGATTATTCTACTGTGGTCACTCATAAAGGAGAGCAAATAGGAATGTTTCATGTGATAAAATCTTTCAGATTTAACTCACATTTATAATTTAGAGCCTTGATATTCAAGGCACGATTGTACATTATAAAACCTATCAGGATAAGCATATGATTAATATCTCAGGATATAGGAAATATATATTAGCAGGTGTAGATTGAACTGGAATCAAGAGTAGTAAAGATGTGATAATAGATGGAGCTTTTAGCAATTTCATTTAGCATAGCAGTTAAATAGCCACACTCTCATGATGTTATATGTCCTAGTTCTGGCATTGATGGAGCCTCAGGGGTTAGGTTTCTACTTCTTAATAGGGCTTGTTCCTTTAAAAATGGTTGTTTTGTAAGTTCCTTTGTGTACCACTTATTTGTAAATATTTGGCTATGGGAAAGATCATTTTTACTAATTATCTGTTCTCCATCTTTTGTTTGCCTTTTAGCAAATCCATACTCGCTGTAAGATGGTTAATGAATTGAGCTTTTTGCCAATATCTACTTTATAATCCTTTACCTTAAGTATTTAATGCAAAAAACTTCTGCCTTTATCTGCTTTACATAATCTTAGAGTGAATGAGAATATTTTGGTCATTTTCACTAATCCGATGAGTTTAACTGACCATTTTAACTCTAAGACAAAAGTTTTCTCCAGCTTCAAAGAGTAATAAAATATTCCTTTTTTTCCCTTTTGTGAGAAATAAGGAGTAGAGAATTTGAGATAATTTCCATAAAATAGCGGATTCAGTACTGATTTTTGGTAGCAATCACCACCTCTTTTTTGAATGTTTATATTATATAATTACTTACTACGTGATATAAATCCTGTATATTGTATTGATAACTTGTGATATGAATATAGAAAAAGCCTGAGTAGCACCACTTAAGACAAGTTATGAACCCTAGTATGCACACCTCTTAACTATCAAATAGAATAGCCAAGAAGGAAATGCATTTTTAAAAAGTCTCTTAGAAACATAAACAGAAAAAAAAATATTGTTGGCCCCATGAGAAGTTGGATTAACACTTTCAGTTTTGTGGTTAAAATGTGTTTGTATTCTCAGAGGTCAATACTGAAAATTGGGACACAAATTATACTTATGTATCTAAATAAAAACATTCTATCTTCCTTTTTTATTATTGATTTCTCAAGGTATCAGGTGTCTTTTCCCCTCCTTTTTAGACTTAATGGGATCTCTGGCTAAAAACAGTCATTTTTAAGACACAATCTAGTTGAAGGAAGTTTCTTAATAGGGTTATGTTTCTGATCGGTTTTTGTTACAAAGACAATTTTTTTCCATTTTAGAAAGTGGAGCTACGATAATAAATATTAGATTTTATTGAGTTTTTGAACTTTTGTTTCCTTTTGAGTTATCTGGGGAAAGTTTTGCCTTTGCAGTTACAAGTATTTTCTGACCTTTAATAACTTGCTTACTGATTTAAAGTCTATTCTCATTCAGAATAGCTGAAGCTTTTCCCAAGTTGGATATGAACAAAAGTGGGATTTCAAACAAAAAATGAAAACAGATCGAAATAGGGCAGGGGGGATTATGGTTGATGATCACATCAAGTTAATAGGGTTCAAAATGCTGAAAATATCTCTCTTAAACTTTTCCAAATCAAATTTCTGCAGTTATCTTGCAGTAATTTAAAGAAGGAAGGGTTTTCATAGCTAGGAGAATGGAAAAACCAACAGTCCTATAGTACATGCTAAGAAAGGGGTCCTTTGTCACATTTGAATAGCGTATGTGTATAGAGTTTGCTCTTTATTATTTTTTTCAACGGAAAAAAAATCAACAAGTTGGCAGTTGGTTGTACAGATTTCCTCTTTGTGGTAGAAATACTGGGATGTTGTGGGAGAAAACCGCTGCCCATCTTAACACAGATGCTAATTGTATTCTATCATTCTTCCTGGTTGCCATTGCGATGTTCTTAGCTGCCTTTTATTTGTTGTTTGTCTAGGACCAAAGTGATTACTAATTACATATTATGCTCACTGCAGAAGTGGGTCATTTGGTTTTCTTTTTCTTTCTTTCTTTCTTTCTTTCTTTCTTTCTTTCTTTCTTTCTTTCTTTCTTTCTTTCTTTCTTTTTCTCCGTTTTCTTTCTTTTGAGGAGAGGAAAGCGAAAGGAGGGGTAGAGGCTTGGAGCGCTGCTCATCCCCTACATGCCTGGGCCGCTTCCCTAATTTGCATGGGTACCTTGGGCATTGTCCCGTAGGACTGGGATAGCTTGACCTCTTTAGTTTAGTGACCCTTGTCATCTTGGTGTTCATTCCCGGGGCCTGTTTAATGCTAATTAGGGCTTCAACCAGTTGCTGTTTACAACTGTGTGCTTTAGAAAGCAAGGGCCCTCTGCAAAGACCACATTGGTGGTCTTAAACTGAACTGGTAGGATTGAAGACCCCCCTCCCCAGCCCCACAGAAAAGCCTCTTTACGTTCCTGTTTATTTAGAAATATCTAGCAACCACATCATTAACATAAATAAACAAATAGTGGAGAACTGAAACTTTGGCCTTCATGCTTCTTAATGATGGCCAAATGCTTCTTAAGAATCTGCTGTAATCCCTAACTCTAGGGTCCAAAAAAAAAAAAAAAAAGGAAAAAAAAAAAGATCATCCCAGCCTCTCCTGCCGCTGTGAACATCAGATAAAGGTATGATGGAGGGTTGAAAAGCAGAAGGCGGGCTAAATGACCCAAAGTTTAGGAATTATTTACAATCTGATTATTTGATGAAACTGCTTGAACAAAAAGAAACAGTTCAGCGAGCCTCATGCATGATGTGTGTTTGACCTTGGTAAATATGGGTTCCAGAACTTATTACAGGCTTTATCTGATAGACATTGTGTCTGCATTTCAGCTGAGAGCTCTGCTGGCCTTCCTGGTGTTTGGCTAAGGGATGCAGACTCTTTGACCAGTACTGCTTTCTGACATTCTCATGTATGGAAGTGTTAACTGAAGCCAGTGTTAAGTCAAAGACCTCATTCTGATTGCTTTGGAGAGCTGGTTACAAAGCCCCATTTTGAAACAGAACCTCTGGGATCAGTGTTTGTCATACTCACTGAACCACACCGTCCTCGACAAGAGGACAATAGAAAGAAATCCATGTCCCATGGACATTGATATTCTCTACCCTTCTTAAACTAAGTACAATGTGATGGCTGCGTAAAGCATTAGGATTCAAGGCTTGTGTGACCTACAATAGCTTTGCGTTACTTCTGAGTAGCTTCTTTAATCCCAATTTTGATAATGTGACATATTTATTGCAATGAAATTAACAAAAATTATTGAATGTCCCTTTTTGCACAGAAAGAGTATGTGGAGTTTATTGGGGGGAAATGCTTTCATTTGGGCTTTCACGAGGATCATAAATCTCATGTTGACAGGCTGCTTGGCTTCATAAACATGTTTGTGCAGTTTCTTTTACAATGAAAATAAGGTACATTAGAATTTTTGATTAGAAATTTTTCAATTAAAGGCAAATGAGTTTGGATCCTAAATGGATTTGAGTAACTTACTGGATTTGGAGAAAACTAGTAGGTACTAAAAAGTAAGTAAGGCAGGTTATTTAAATAGAAGCACTTACTTAGAATAATTCATGACATGGAAGATAAGCCTGTTTTCTTCTTGTGGGGCAGGTAATTTTTAAGTAATTTTTTTGGTAGCTCTTTCTACAAAAGGTTGGAGTTCTCAGCGAGTGTGTGTCACAGAGACAGACTCACAGGCACTCTGAGTGGTCCTAAGGCCAACATAGAGATCCTCCTTTGTCTCCTGTCCCTCAGCTTTGTCTCCTCGGATACAAGCAAGGAGAGAACGGGCGGAGGCAGACCTTCCCTTTCCTTAGCATTGATTTCCTTGGCACTAGGATATTTGTAGCCCAGTGAGTGGAAATGTGTTTCACCTGGTAGGATTCTGATTGTGTATTTTTCCTTAGTAGGTCCTTGATTCTTCTTCTCTTTCTAAATTTCATTTTTGTAAGTGGGGACCTGATGCTTATGATTTCATCAAGGTACTTAATCTGGCCAGAAGAATGGTTCTGTGGTGGTGAAAATCTGAGGGACGGAGGCTCACTACCAAGGTATCGTTTTCATGAGGAGTATAGTGTACTGATTTTCTCCAACATCTGAAGGATCCTCAACAGATTGATTTTTGTCTCAAGCATATAAGCTTCTTCAGCAGTTGAAGCAGTGGGGGTGGGGGAGCAGGCTGGAGAGGAAGACTCAAGCCGGGATCAACCCCAGATGGTTCTTTCCAGTTCTTGGTTTCCTCAACTGATAAAAATTGGGACTGTGCCATCTTCTACCCTGTTGTGTCATGGGATTGTGGTAGATTAAAATGAGATGTTTGTAGCAGTACTCTGTAAATTGTAGAGTGGGATGCACAAAGATATGAGAATTCTGAGTACAGCCAATATTTGCCATTAATTACCCTTAGCAGATCAAATATGTAGTAGAGTAGGCCTGTCAGTACACAAATAAGTAGGGAAGTTATTCTCCTTTTCTTTCTTTTCTTTTCTTTTCTTTTCTTTTCTTTTCTTTTCTTTTCTTTTCTTTTCTTTTCGGCCAATTTACCCTATCATTCCAAAACAAAATTTGAAAACACATATATACTATATTATAAGCCTATAAAAATGGAAACCAAAATAGAGGCTTCAGTATATTTCTTTCATTCCAGTGTGTGTGTGTGTGTGTGTGTGTGTGTGTGTTTCCAGGATATACCCTGGTTGATTATCTTGTATCAACTCTCCTCCCTTAGAATATGAAAACCCTCTTTAAAGGCACTTCCTGGGAGATTGTATCCTGGAGAAGATGGGCTGTGTTGTCCAAGGACCCGCATATTTAGAATGTAGAAATGGTACATGAAGTTGACACAGTATGTAATTGTTTGATAGATGTCCTAGGTGGACTTGCTTGTTAGATCTGTTGTAATTACTGTGTTTGCATGGGGATAAAATTGGTGTTTCCTCGTACTCTATCAGAATTTTTTTTAAAGATTTTATTTATTTATTTATTTATTTATTTATTTATTTATTCATGAGAGAGAGAGAGAGAGGCAGAGACACAGGCAGAGGGAGAAGCAGGCTCCATGCAGGGAGCCTGACATGGTACTCGATCCCGGGTCTCCAGGATTATGCCCTGGGCTGAAGGCAGGTGCTAAACCATTGAGCCACCCGGGCTGCCCTCTATCAGAAATAATAGAGGGCGGCAATTTTATCCCGGGCCACCATTTTCCTGTTTTACTGGCAGGACCAGGTTGAATTTGTGGACATTAGAACTGTAACTTTTGTCTTTCTCACCCATCTAAGGCCACCTCACTTCATTCCTCCCTCCAGCTATAGATGGAGGCTGACTTCCTGTTAACTTCCTTCTGGAAGTCCTAAAGTGGTTAGAGAAAGTGGGGTTAGCAGTTTGTCAGGATAATGCCATGCTTCATTTTTCGGTTTTTGGTTTTTAATTTTCCTGGCGTATATTCAGCTGGAGTTAACAGCATATTAATTTCCTTAGTGGAGAGCATCGGCTTTGTTACAGAAATCTGCCCTGGAGCTTTCTGAGCACCACTGATTTCTCTTCCGTGTGTGCGTGCATGCGTGCATGCATACGTACGTGTGTATAGTCTCGATTATGATTTTTATGTCTTTTTTTTTTTCCAATTCCCATTTGGGAATGATAACAGTGAATAATCGAAGGCTATTCCTGTCATAGAAGGGAAGAGATGTGCTATACCTTCCTTGTGGTTTGGCTACTCTTGAAGATAGTGGTGTAGGATTCATTAAGACCCAAGTCACTGGGAAAGGACTCAGGTTTTACTTTGCAGGCTCTCCTTAGGGCTTGAAGCTGCTGGGGAGTTTTGGGAGCAAAAGTTAGCTGGGAAAGACATAGAGGGAAAACTCCATTTTGCTTTGATTTTTATCAAAACTGAGAAATGCTACTGGAAAAGGAATTTCCTTATTTTGTTCTTAATCCTGAGCCCTCTTATTCCTTCTTTTGGTATCAGCTATTTTAACGTTAATCTAAAACAACCCTCCTACCTCCCCCACCCCCACCCCCCAGAAAGGAAACAAAACAAATCAGAGCATATTCTTCCTACACTGGGGTGTGAGAATTTAACTTTTTCTTTTCTTTGTGAATATTACTTAATTTACCAAGTCACTGGCAGTAAAGTTCTTGTTTTCAAACAGAAAAATACATTTTGCAAGGAAAGACTATTTGGCTGGGAGCCCCCTCCTCCCCAGAACTAAATTTCCCCTCACTACCAAAAAATATTGTGAATTGAAGGAATCGTTTCAATATTATGAAGTGTTACTACATGTATTTTATTAATCCCATTATTAAGAAAATCTATTGAGTTTGTCTTTATTAGCATCATTTCCTACATGGCTTGTCTATTGATAGAATTTTATTTTTATTTATATTTGTTTATTAAGATTTTATTAAGTAATCTACACCCAACATGGGGCTCGAACTCAACCCTGACATCAAGAGTTGCATGCTCTACCAACTGAGCCAGCCAAATGCCACTATTGATGTAAAAACCAATTATTAACTTTTTCAATAAATTTAAAACTGCAGGAAACTTATTATTGGTTATTTTCTTGAGGGATAGAATTGCCAGCAACACTGTTCCACCCCCTGCCCCCTGCCATCTCTCGCTCTCTCCCCACATTCCTTGTTCTTTTCCATTAGAGGGAAGTTCCAAGATTCAGAATTTAAGTTTTTTTTTTTTAATTTTTTTTATTTATTTATGATAGTCACACACACACACACACACACAGAGAGAGAGAGAGAGAGAGAGAGAGAGAGAGAGAGAGAAAGGCAGAGACATAGGCAGAGGGAGAAGCAGGCTCCATGCACCGGGAGCCCAACGTGGGATTCGATCCCGGGTCTCCAGGATCGCGCCCTCGGCCAAAGGCAGGCACTAAACCGCTGCGCCACCCAGGGATCCCCAGAATTTAAGTTTTTATATTAGATGTAGTTGTATATGTTTGTGTGTGTATACAAATACACCTGTATCTCTGTCTCTAAACATTTATTGCTGGACTGCATAATTTAAGGAGATTTCACAAGACAGGACAGCAACTCAAGGGATGATTTCTTACCCAATTCATTCTACTATCCCAGATGTCCTAAAGATAATAGTGATTTTGAAGAAAAAAAAATGTCAGATTCTCTCCATTGAACCTGATTTGGCAGGCCTGAAGCTTGGCTTTTCTTGGTACAGGATGCTGTGGTTCTTATGATTCAAGACATCAGGACTCAGAGCTCACCCCTGACCCTTGGAGGATTTGGTTCATTTCAGCAGATGCTAGTTAAATATCCCATGATTGGAAGGCAGTATATAGAAGCTTATGTCAATTTACTTACATATTAAAATTCTGAGTGAGGCACGTCTATTTTGTGTTATACCATCTCTGATTTTTAGATTTCTTCCCAAGGTTTGGTCACTGCAGAGATTAGTATTTTTTAGTAATTTTTAAAAAAATTTTGCCTGTAGAACAATCCAGAAAGTTAAGCTGTCCAGTGATATGCTTGTTGTTTTGCCGACATTTTTTTTTTTTTTTCTCTTCTTGTTTGGTGAGGTTTTCTTTCTATTAAAAAGTGGTGGTCAGGTCATCCAGTATGTATCTGTCTACATGTGTCTAAGGTGTTAGAGAAAATACAAAGAAACATCTACCTTTCTGTCTTCCTTCTTCAAAGGAATTACAGTCTAGTCAAGAAATGACATACACACTGGGAAAAGTAAATTTATCTCCTGTCTACCCCAATTTAAATAATAGTGTAAGGCAATAATGAAAAGGTGTCACAAGGTTTGCTATATTACATATTGCCCAGTAAATTTTAGTGGCTCTTACAGTTCAGAAGGGGGGATTTTTTGTTTGTTTACATTACTCTGTGCTCACTGTGGTGAGTGCAGTCACCATCTGTCACTGTATGACATTAGAACTCTATTATTGACTGTTTTTCCTCTGCTGTACCTTTCATCTCCTTGGCTTATTTATTTTATAATTGGAAGTTTGTATATCTTAATCCCCTTTATCTATTTCACACATTCCCCCACTGCCTTGCCTCTGGCAACCACCAGTTTCTTCTCTGTATTTAAGAGTCTGTTTTTTGTTTTGTTGTTTGTTTGTTTGATTTTTTATAGTTTCCACATCTAAGTGAAATAGTACAGTATTTGTCTTTCTCTGTCTGACTTATCTCAGTTGGCATAATACTCTCTAGGTCCACCCATGTTGTTACAAATGGCAAGATTTCATTCCTTATCATGGCTGAGTAATATTCCATTATATATTTATTTTGCACACAAACACCATCTTTTCTTATCCATTTATTTGTTGATGGACATTTGGGTTGCTTCCATATCTTGGCTTTTACAAATACTGCAGTATACATCGGGGTGCATATATCTTTTCAGTGGGGATTATTTTATTCCTTTTATTGAAATGATTTCATTCACGTTGATGCAGCGATCGATGGTACCGAATTAATTTCTTCCATTTTGTACTTTAAGAATTATTTTTGCCTGCTGGTATTTCTAATAGGGAAATAGATCTTTGGTTGCATTTGGAGCATCTGACATTATTTTGAAGTAATGCTGATGAGTTAGCCTTTATTTTAATTAATTAATTAATTAATTAATTAATTAATTTTTAAAGATTCCATCTGTTTATTTGAGAGAAAGAGAATGAGCCAGTGAGAGAGAGAACATGAGTGGGGAGACAGGCAGAGGGAGAAGCAGGAACCCCCCCCCCAGGTCCCCCTGTGCCCCCCAGCAGAGAGCCTGGTACAGGGCTCAATCCTGGGACTCCAGGACCATGACCTGAGCCAAAGGCAGATGCCCAAACATCTGAGCCACCCAGGCGCCCAGTGAGTTAGCCTTCAAATGTTGGCTTTGCAAGCACTCATTTATTGGGAATTTTTTGATGTAGACTATCACTTAACTGCACTTCCCTCCTTTGTCTCCAGCAGTGACTTGGGCCTGGCATCTTTGGGTAACGTGTGTGTGAAGTCCTTGAGAACTCTGAGTTGCTTTCTTCAGTCTTGGCGAGTACCTTGGAGGGAGAACAACCCTCACTCCAAGGGATCTTGGAGATTTTTTTTCTTTCTGTAAACATTTTTACGCTTCAGTTATGTGTAGTTGATTTATGCATATAGCATTTAAAAATGAATTCTTCACGCTTACCTATTTTCTTGTTACAAGCCGGAGAAACTGAGAAGTGCTTGATTTATTTGTCTTTCTCAACTGTAGAAGCCTATGTGACAATGCGGTTTGCGTTGAGCACCAGCACTCTTTCCTTTGCTCACTGAGCTTCATCAGACTGTTTCTTTCCACAAATGTTATGTTTCGGTTGGGCAGTGGGGCTTTTACATTTTAATGATCATACCCAATGAAAACTGGTAAAAATCTTTTTCATGTTTATATTTTCACTACCACTTAGGTAAGCAGTTTTTATCATTTTCTGTATTTCTGTATTTTTTACATGGTGTGAGAATGACATGGCTAAGGGGTATTATTTACAAAATGTCATTGGAACTTATTTTCTGTGGTAAACTGCCATCTTAAATGTAGTAGCTGGTTTGTATTTTAACTGTTCCTGAATTGGAAAGGGGATACTATTAAGGAATTGTTTATAATGATGATGTTTTAGATTTTTACTCTTAAAGGGTCAAATAATACAGAACCCATCTATATGTAAATGAATTTACACTTTTCCCTGTAGTGTTTGTTAGTATTTGCTAAATCTTCCCAGACTGTTGCTTGCTAGATTTGCTTCTTGCAGTCTTTATCTCTTACAATTATCTTTGACCTAATTCATTTTATCATATCAACACAGATTTGTATTTATATAGTTCTCTTAGGTGATTAAAAACAGATATTGGAAATTAAATGTCCTTGGACCAACAGTGGACTAAACTTTCTTTCCTCACTCCATCCCGATAGTGTGTGTCCTATTTTAAGAAAGTAATATGTGCCTTCCAAAATGACATTTTGGTGTGAGATAAGAATAGGTTTTCCAGTGTCCCAATAGCATTTCAATGGTTTCTTTACAAAAAGTGTCTCATGGATTTCCATAAAGTAAATTTAAAAAAAGTCAGATCTGTTTCTATATTTTAAATATAACTTGATTCAAAAAAAATTCTATTCTTATGTAACATTTTGGAAACATGCATTTTGGGTAAAGTGCTTTTTATTTTGGGGAGAGTTTATTATAGCAATATTATTCAAGCAAAGAAATGACATTGACAGTACTTTTTCTGACCCTTATATAGATACTTGGAATAAGGGAAATAAGCATTTTCCCACAGATTCAATGGAAATATTCAAAATTTTTCCATCATTGCACTACCTGTATCTATAGGCAAAATTGAGTTTAGATGACACATACTTGCCAAGGGCTCAATTATGATGGTTACCTGATTTTTTTTTTTTTTAAAGCAATATTTGGTAGGCTAGGAACAGCAGAAATGTGTATAGCAGGGTTGCTTGGGTAGGGGCTTGTTAGTGCTGGGCTTGTGAATGTGTCTCCTTTCCCCTTTGTGGCCCTACCTCCCCACCCCACTGTCAGTCCCCTGTCCTACAAGCTCCTTTGTATTTTACCTGTGTCTCTTTACCATTTCAATGATTTGTTTAGTTGGGGTCTTCCCAGTGTGATGAGCAAAAAAAGTCACTAGCTTCTTTGCTTTCAATGCTTGCCCTCTCAGACCCTTCCCATGTTCAAGAACTAATGTCCCCCATCTTTTCCAGTAGGCACTTTAGTGTCTCTGGGAATTATTTTATAATTATGTCCCTAACGTCTTGTTGCACGCCCCATAAGCACTTAACTGTGCTTGAGTTCTTGGCCTCTTCTCTGTTTCCTTTTCCTAGTCCTCTGAAGTTCTGAACCCCAACAGCTTTTCTCTTTCATTTTCTGAACCAGGAGTTCTGAATGGACTTTTACAGGAAAGCCTGGCTTTCCCTCTATTACCTAAGGAGGTAACTCACTAAGGAGGTACTCCTTCCAGGTGATGAAGAGGTTCCTTTTGCCAGATGGCTTCCTAAGATCTCCAGATTGATTCCTTTTGTCTTTTTGAAACCAGCCACTGAAATATGGGATAAACAAAGTGAAATGGGTTTTCTGATCTAATGAATAGCAGGTGTAGGAAGTGGGGCTTTGCTGAGCAATCAGGATCATCCAAAACTGTCAGGGAAAAAAGATGAACTGCCACCTGTCAGCTCTACTTGTGGGTATGCTGAATTCTAGAAGGGGGAGAGGGAGAGGAGCAGGTTTAAGTGTACTGTAATGGTCAAGATACACTTAAAATAAATAAACAGGTACATAGACTATAAATAAATAAGCCTATTATGAATTAAGCCTATTATGAATTAATGGCATTAGTAACATGAGTAACACACAGATTCATTAAACAAAGTTTGTCCTTCTGCTTAGTGTGAACAATATTGACGTGAAGTACAATGCCATGTCTCATTTAAAATCATGTAGAAATATCTACTGAGCCAGGCTCTCTACTGGGATATGCAAAGGACTCATGTTCTTGATCACCTCTGGAGACACAACAGTGACAATGAAGCCAGGAGATCTAAGGAGATTTGTGCTGTTAATACTACAAAAAGAATCTTGACTGATAGGCATTTGATTCATCTTCCCTTCTTTGAATGTAACCTTGAGTCTATTCTAAGATCATGCTAGGAATGCAAAGAATAAGAGTGTGTGATACCTTCTACATTCTATTGCATTTGCTTTTCTCATTTAACCTGTGGAGTGGGCAAGGAAAGTCCTATTAATATTATCCTACATTTTATGGAGGAAGAACCTGCTCAGAGAAGAGTCAACTCCCCAAGGCCATGGTGTCAAGTCCGGAGTCCCATGCTTTCTGATGCTGAGCCCAGGGCTTTGTCAAAATTGTACAGGGATGGGTTTGGCCAGTGGGAGTTGCTTTTCTCTGGCTGTAGTGTACTGTTCAGGTTGTGAAATTTCTCTAGTATCGGTAGTTTGGTTTGGTTTGGAATTGCCATTGGATGGCACTTTTTTTTTTCCTCTTGTGAATTTGCTTGGGAAGGGGGGATGCTGACTTTGCTGGTGAGAGGTAGATCTCTGGACTCCCGTGTGTTAAAAAAAAAAATCCCCTCTTTTCCTTCCCTCTCTGCCTTTTGCCCTTCTTTCGTAATACATTTTAAGCAAAATGTAGTGGTTGCTAGGGTACTAAGGGGCTACTTAACCCCTGGTTAGGAGGGCGGGTCAAATGAGCCCATCCGTACCAATCAAATCACATGGGTATCATCTCTGGGTTTCTGTCTTACGGGGCCAGATGCTCCTCTCTGAAGACTGTAAGTCTAGCCCAATAAACAAGTCATCTTATGAATATGTTTCGCTTGTGTCCTGGTGAGAGAAGCCTACTCAAGAATTTATGTTTTAAACTTCAATAGTATGGTGCTCTTCTTTCCCAGATTTAGCATCATTCAGTGAGAGAAGCTAACACACCATTAGATTTTTCTAATGAGAAAGCGCTTTTAAGAGGAGACATATGCCTCTGCTGTAGAGAGAAGCCACAACCTGGAAGTTATCCTGCATGAAGTTACTAAATTCTTCCCTTCTAAGTTGGTATTTCTCAGAAAGAAAAGCTTTTTGCCACTTTTCTTATGATAAGGAGCATAGCTCCCACTTGTGTTAGCAGTGTGCCGGATTCTTATATCAGATATTCTTCTATCTGATTCTTATATCAATACCAACTAAGGTGCCTGCCTTAATCATTTGCTTTGTAACTTAATGCTAGAAAGTGTGCCTCTGACTAGTCTTTCTACATGAATTAATCATTTCAATAAAAAAAGTCTGTTCCTGTATTATGAAATTCCAATTCTTGAGCTTTTTAACTTGCCATGTTGCTAGGGTGTTTTATTCTTTGCTAACATAACCGTACATCATGAGCATCTTTGTCTCCAGACCCTTCTGTGGTCATCCTAGCTGATTTTCATTGTTTTTCACTTCGGACCCTGCAGTAACCTCTCGTCTGTTCTCTGCCAATAATCTTAAATAAAATGTTGTGCATATATTTGTAAGATCAGATCGCTGTCCTGTTTAAAAACCTGTGATTATTCAATAGGCCAGAGGTTCTTAAATAAGTCTCTGGACTAGGAACACTGACATCCCTAGGAACTTGTTAGAAATGCAGATTCTCAGACCCCACCTTAGACCAAATGAATCAGAAGTCTCTGTTCTGTGAAGCCTTGCAGTGATTCTGATCCCCCCTACGGTCTGAGCCCACTGTGTGGGCAGTGGGTCAGAGTCTACCCTCCTTCCCAGGCAAGAAGGGCCTTTGACTGCCTCATGCCTCGGTAGCTCATGCCCCAGGATTTATCTTCATCACCCACATGCCCCAACTGTCACTGTTCTAGACTTGTCATTTTCAGCACCTGACACATACTCCCCATGCCCTGTACTTTGCTGAGCTCTTCTGAGGGATGGAGAATGTTCTTTCCCTCCTCTACCCCATGCATGGTGAATTCCCACAGACGCGAGAGGCGTAGATGCAAGGCGTAGCGGAATGAATATGAACGGGCTTGATTTAAAAATCTGTCTACTGTCATTTACTGGATATGTGTCCACTTTGAGCCTGGTTTTTCTGATCTAAAAATAGTGATAACAATACTGTAGCGTCATTGTGAGACTGAACAACATATTCTGTTTAAAGCCCCTATCATGTGTTCTCTCAGGAAGGGTTCAATATAGTTTTTTTGAGGTGAAATTCACAGTACATACAATTAACTATTTGCAAGTATATGATTTAGTGGCTCTTAGTACATTCACAATGTTGAGCAATCACCACCTCTATCTAGTACCCAAACATTTCAACACCCCCAGTACCCATTAAGCAATCTTTCTCTCTCCCCCCCCTTCTTTCCTCAGTGTTACTCTTACATGGTCTTTTCACATGATACGTCAGGAGATGATTATAACCATGCCCACCTTTGATTTTCTAAATACACAGAGTGCTTATCCCACGTAGTATATGTACAATTTGTGCTTTAATTATGATAAGTTGAAATGTGCTGAGTATCTAAATCAGACTACAAAACAAAGTTAATTTTTGCCATATAAAATTAGTCTATGTTGTACAGTCATTATAATTCTTTTGTGATTTCTTGAAGTGTTTGTACCGTTACCTTTAACAGGATTCCTTTTGATAGAACGGATACAGGCAAAATTCAGTGTTTAATTACACAATAGCGATATAGTTATTATTCTGGGTAGTTTCCACCGTTTCCTTACTACCTAGTTATTTACACAAACCTAACTATTGTGATGCAGCAATGGAACGTTACTTTTTGTCAGGATGCCCTCTCTTTCACCTTCTAGGTCTTAGGTTTTCAAGCCCTCAAAATAATATTTAGCCCTTGTAAAAGGTGTTGTATTTAGTATATTTTTCATCTATATGTCGCTTTTATTTTATTTTATTTTATTTTATTTCATTTCATTTTATTTCATTTCATTTCATAGAGACAGTGAAGGCATATGGGAGTGGGGTGGGGGGGTGGAGGGAGAAGGAGAGAGAATCTTAAGAAGGCTCCATGCCCAGCACAGAGCCTGATGTGATGTGGGGCTTGATCTCACAACCCTGAGATCATGACCTAAGCCGAAATCAAGAGTCGGTCGCTAAACGAACTGAGCCGCCCCGGTGCCCCTATATGTCGCATTTGATCTTTATCCCCAGATAATAATACAACAGTAAAACTTATTCCATTTTATTTATTTATTTATTTATTTATTTATTTATTTATTTATTTATTTATTTATTTATTGTTTAACATTAAAACAAATCCTCAATTCTAAATTTAGGCCCAGATTTACTTTTTTTTTTAATTTTTTTTTTAATTTTTTATTTATTTATGATAGTCACAGAGAGATAGAGAGAGAGGCAGAGACACAGGCAGAGGGAGAAGCAGGCTCCATGCACCGGGAGCCGACGTGGGATTCGATCCTGGGTCTCCAGGATTGCGCCCTGGGCCAAAGGCAGGCGCTAAACCGCTGCGCCACCCAGGGATCCCCCAGATTTACTTTAAAACTAACAACTTGTAAAAAGCGTGATCTAATTAATGTGGACTTCATTTTCTAATGACCTAATACAGGTCCAAGTCATCCTTAGTATTTTAGATGCAGAAGAACATGCTTTCGTTCCGAATGACTAAATTAGGGTCACCACCTGGAACGCCACTTGATTTCAGTTCAGAAGTATTAATCGTAGTAAGGAATTCACACAGCCTGAGGACTTGAGGGGTTTCTGCTGCTTTCTGTGCCAGTTTCGAAGTGACTTGGGAGTTAGTAATATGGTGTGGGGGTGGGGATGGGGGTTGGGAGTTAGTAATATGGTGTGGGGATGGGGGATAGGAGTTAGTAATGTGGTGTGGGGGTGGGGATGGGGGTTGGGAGTTAGTAATGTGGTGTGGGCTGGGGATGGGGGTTGGGAGTTAGTAATACGGTGTGGGGATGGGGGATAGGAGTTAGTAATGTGGTGTGGGGGTGGGGGTTGGGAGTTAGTAATGTGGTGTGGGGGCTGGGGTTGGGGGTTTTGCAAGGCGGACCGCTGGTGCTCATTAGCATCTTTCAAACTCTAATGCGGTTTTGTTTCAGATAGATTTATTACACTGTCTTTCTCCCCAATTCACTGCAGTGTGTGAAGGCTCAGTGGGAACAGACAAAAGAGATATATAACCCTTGAACCAATTAGCATAGCTTACAATGTCCTTAATAGGCTTATCTACTGTATATGGGACTTGGGAAAATGACTTCACTTGTGTGCCTCCCCGACGTCCAGGGAAGGGTTCAGCCTCAGCTGCTTTAGCCCCACAATGTAAACTTCACATATTTGATTTTCAGCTCTCTGATAGAAAACCTTCTTTACAATTGGGGGGCTCCAGGGTGCCCTAGTCACTCCCTTGCGGCTATTCAGTTGTTGGCCTGGGGTCTGGGGACGCGTGAGAAGAGGGCACCTGCGCCTTGGGCCTGGGGCCGCCAGAGGCCTTGGCCGGCGTGTGGGGCAGGGCACAGGCCGCAATTTGTTCAGCCAGTGCCGACTCCTGGGGCGCACCCCTTCTTTCCGACTCCTCCCCTGGGCCTTTGTCCTCACTCTTTTGCCTGCTTGTCATTGAGCTGTGGTCCCTCTTTTGTCCTTGAGAGGTATAAATGATGCCCATTTCCCCCCTTCCCCGATATCTAACCCCACCCCCTACACACAAAAAGGGGTTCTGCCGGAGGAAATAAATCGGGTATATTGTTAGTGACTCTGATGTGAGAGCACAGGCCAGGCCCTGCGTAGGTGGAGAGTGTTGCTACCAGAGGCAGGTGGCAGGCCCTTCACCTCTTGTGAATTTTGCTTTTTGCATTTTACGTTTAGAAGCAGCTTGCGGTTTTGTTTTGTCTGACGTCCCAAGAGGTGTTTATACTCCTCCCTTTGGTAAAGGCTTCTGTTGTAAAGACAGGAAAGTGACAGTCCAGTGACCGCAATACGGGATATTCCAATTCGATCAGGTTACCTTAACCACCTCCTGAAAGTATCCTCATTAGGAGGTTAGAGTGGGAAGCCAGAGAGACCTGCCTTGGTGGGTGACCTTGGGCCTGTTCCTTAACTACTTGGTTTCAGTTCCTCCATCTGCCCAAGGAAGAGCCGGTCATCACAGGATCCTTGGGACCAGTCCTATAAGCCTCCTTCCTGGTAACAGTCCCTGCTTCGTAGTAAGCATTTGAGACAAGTAGGTAGGAAGCAGTGATGCTGAGAGAAACCTTTTAGAAGATGCAAAAGAGGAGCCTGTAGGTGGGTATGTGGAAGAGCTTGTTAAGGCCCCTCTTGACCCAAAAGAATTTGAGAAAATTGTATATGGGAAGGCAGCCTGTTCCTTCCATAAGCTCTGTACACTGTAGAAAACTCTCACCCACGTCTTGACAGCTGATGCCATATGAGCCTAGTATTTTTTTTTTTTAAGATTTTATTTATTTATTCATGAGAGACACAGGCAGAGGGAGAAGCAGGCTCCATGCAGGGAGCCCGACGTGGGACTTGATCCCAGGACTCCAGGATCACGCCCTGGGCCCAAGGCAGGCACTGAACCGCTGAGCCCCCAGGGATGCCCTGAGCCTAGTATTTGTATCTGAGGGGTAGAGACTGGCTGCCTTAAATAAATGTTGATTTTCACAGGTTTATAGTTGGACACATGATTAGGTAGTTTTTCCTGTTTTCCCCTCTTATGTTGTGGGTTTAGGTTTATGTATTTTCAGCAGTTTGGTCCTTTCAGAGGTCATACGATGTGTTAGGATACCAGATATGTCCTGAACACCAGAATCTTTTTTTTTTTTTTTTTTTGAACACCAGAATCTTAAGCCACATATGCCAACCACATAGAAGACACATAGGATGTGTATCTGTGATGAGGCTGAGAACCTCCAGTGGGCCTTTGGAGTTGCTGGATTTTAGTGGTGTGTGTGGGGTGTTTTGTAGGAGACTATGTGTGTAGCCAAGGTGACTGGCAAGATTCTCCACAACCCTGTATTTCCATGAAGGCATTGAGTGCTGGGGGTGCGGGTGGGAGGTGGGGAATGGGGCTGGTTACTAAGGTGTCTTGAAACAAGGCTGAAGAATGATTTTATTTGCTGTAAAAAAAAATAACTTTTACAATAGAATGACACCAGCTGAAGGGTCTGGTGGTAAATCGAACCCTTTGGCTTCTGGTTTTACTAGAGAAAAAATTTCCGGGAAAGCTAATGGGCTTTACCCTAACACATATAAATACACATAGAATGAACTAATTATTTCTGGTCCTTTACATATTTCAACTTACTCAACAGCCTCCTTTATCTATTGGTGAAAAGAATTGATAAAAATAACTTTAGCCTACTCCAGCACTTTAATTTAAGTAGTTGGTCTAAGAATAACTTTGTTAGGGTGGTGAGTTTAGAGGAACAAAATATGTATATATATATATTTTTTTTCTGCATAGTGTATTTAATAAAGTACTAAGTGAGAGAGATGGTAAATTTAATCTGTTTTTCTGAAGTTAGGCATAATCCTGTGTATTTTCAAACATAATTTTTAAGACATTATATTTGTAATCTGTGCAACCACTGGAGAGTAGGCTTTAAAAAAGTAGATGGCAAAGAATTTTAAAAGAGTAGTATACATTGAGTTGAGAAGGCAAAGTGGCTTTTGTGAGGAAAGGTGATGCATCCTCTCTCTGTTTAGTTTTGAGGATGCATTAACCACATGATTTAGCTTTCATTCTTTGTTCTTTTCTCTAATTGGACGATGTTAACTGCCGTTTATTGAATAATGCAGCATTATTTGAAAAATATGGCCATTTCATGAGTTAGAGCCAAGGGGGTGGGGAAGTACGACGGGGTGTTTGAAATCTCACAGCCTTCCAGAACCCTTTCGTGTCCTGAGCAGTGGTTGTGTTCCTTTAGCCTGGCACGGTGGGGCGATGACACCAAACAGGCCTCGTTTAGAGCCTGTGCCTCTTAGTAGCCATGCAACCTTGACAAATAGGATTAACCTCTGAGAACCGTGGTGTGCGTATTTGTTAACTGGTCATCATGGTACCTGACACACAACTCCCCCCCCCCAAAAAAAAAACAAAAAACAAAAAAAAACATTGGGGAGAAAACTTCCCTCTACCTCTCCTCTATTAGATAGTATATATATTTGAGAGCACTTTGCACAATATTTAGCATTTTGTGGGTACTTAATAAATGTGGCTGTATAGATATATGTTGAATTTATTTAGTCTCTTTACTTTTCCTGTTAGTCCCTCCTCCCACATGCACTGTTAATGTAACCAAATACTTAGGATAACTGAAGATATGCATTCTGTTTGATTGTCAAATATTTTGTTACCCAGAAGTAGAAAACATTTCGAAGGCATGGAGCGAGTCCTGCTCTTGTGGCCTTCTGTCCTGTGGTGGAAGCTCTTCGGTTGACCTCAGGATGTTTCCTCCACCAATTGATGTTGGGGCTACACCAGGGGTGCCCCACTGCTCAAAGCCTTGCTAAACCTAGAAGGGCCACCCAGCATCAGTGTCCACATTTCCTTCAGAGGCCTTTTCTGAGGTTGTGAGTATCCTCCTCAGCAGCCTCCTTGGCTGAACCTCAGTTAAAACTTGTGCCCAAGCACCTTTCCTCCCAGACTACTTCTGTTAAGAAGCAGAGTGGTCTACGACCAAGAGCAGGTCATCTTGGGAGTCTGGAATGTAAGTGTGGGTGCACCAGCTATGACCTTCAGTAAGTCGTTCAACTCCATGAAGACCTAGTTTCCTCTCCTGTAAAATGGAGGGTATAAAAGTGTCTGCCTCATGCTTTCGTGAAATTCTATTTAAATCATCATATGAGTAGATACAAGCAACTCATAATAAAAATTAGCTATAATAATAAAAAATAAGTTTAAGATAATGTCTATGTCGTACCAGGCTAAATGTTCATGCTGCTATGATTTATGTCACAGAGTACCCGAAATAATGGTTTTTAGTTGTCTTTCCAACTGAAACTGTTGGGGGTCCCTGGATGGCTCAGCGGTTTAGTGCCTGCCTTCAGCCCAGGGCATGATCCTGGAGACCCGGGATCGAGTCCCACATCGGGCTCCCTGCATGGAGCCTGCTTCTCCCTCTGCCTGTGTCTCTGCCCCTTTCTCTCTCTTTCTCTCTCTCTCTCTGTCTATGTCTATCATGAATAAATAAATAAAATCCTGAAACTGTTTATATTATGCTGTTCATACTTTATAGAGTTCATATTTTCCCTACCTTGTTTTCTGCAACTCTGATTGCCATTTTTAGAACACTATAGATGCTCTGCAAATGATTTTGGTATTTCTATATCATTGGAAAATAATTTTATGAAATATTATATTTTATATAGCCTGAGTGCTACTGTAAGGTTATGTATTGCTAATTAGAATTTCAATAAAAGGGTAGGAGGGTATCATCTCATTCTTTTCTTTTTATTACAAAGGCAATTCGTATACTACTATAATATAATAAATCAGAAAGTCACTCTTGGTACTTCAGAAGAATAAGCCTTGTTGTTGTGAAAGTGAAGAGATTGGCTGAATTTCTCATAGAAATGACCCTGTGGTATACTGATTTGTGGTCTTTTTAGGAAGCACGAACTGTTTTCTTCAAGTATCATATATATTGGTTGCTGTATGAAATAAGGTCTAGGCAGATAAGAAAAACCAAAAAAGTCATGTCAAAAGCTTGGGTAAAAACAGCTCAGTGCCTCTCTTTTCCACATTCCATGAATTATATAGTAAATCAGTTCCTAAGATAATAGGCTGTAGTTCATCAGCCTTTGAATTATCTGACAGTAGCTTGCTGACTTATTCATTATATTCATGGTATCTTTTTGAGGGTTTAGGTAGATAGAACCAGGAAATATTAAGTCATTTTAGGCTCATGTGGAAATTGGGGATCATGTGATTTGTATAAAATGCCATGAAGCTTTAAATACCAAGGTGCCATGGATGTCTTTACATTTTTGTTGGCAGAGTAGTTTTTTTTAAATAGTTCTTTTTAATATAAAAAGATCATTTTTATTATCAAAGTTGTAAAGACTTGCTACTCAGAGAAATTGTGACTAAGGAACAGCAGAGGTAAAGAAAATATGCATTTGAAACAAATCCAAGCAATGATGATATTTGCAGAGAAAAAAATTTGCTTTCAAGGGCAGTTATCTTTCTTGATGCATTCAGAAAAGCCTATGTTATATTTGTAACTCCAACAAAAAAATATCATTACTCCCCTTTACAACATAAAGTCATTTCCTTCTGCTAGCCTATATATCATTCTAGCTGATATTCTAGTTTATCAAATATTCTCACGGGAGAATTACTACCAGAGAATTCTCTGTAGTAGCTCTCTATAATTTTAAAAGTTACCTAGGGTTCTTATACTTTTGATAACCCCGGTGGAAAATATACTCGGTGATGAAAAATGTACTCAGTCCTGCAAACCAGAAGTCAGATTATTACAGACTGGTAGAGAGGCCTTCCTTGCTAGGGCATCGCTCAGCTCTTTTGCTTCCAGGCTTCCTACTGTGGGAGGAAAAGGCCGTGCCCTGCCTTTTCCCAGAGGTGGGAAGTGAGCTTTATGATTTTTTTTTTTTAATTTAAAAAAATTTTTTTGGAAGTGAGCTTTATATATGAGAGTAGCATTTTCTAGGGAATATGTACAGAAGTAGAATAGAAATATATAGAATAGAAATACCTGCTGCTCTGGCCTCATGCCCTTTCAGTTTTTGGAAGGAGATGTGTTAGTTTGGTAGGACTGGCATGATGGAGTACCCCCAGCTTAGGAAGGGGTAAAACACAGAGATGTCTCATCTCCCTGTTCTGAAGTGGATGTCTGAAATCAGGGTTATCAGCAGGACTGGTTTCTTCCAAAGGCCGAGAGCGAAGGATCTGTTCATCACGCTACCCTGGCCACGGGCGTTTTGCCAGCAGTCTGTAGCATTGCTTGGCTTTAGAAACATCACCTTCATCTCTGCCTTCATTTCCCATGGCATTCTCTTTTTCTGTATGTAAGTGTCCAAATTTCCCTTCTTGCTATGGAAACTAGTCACATTGGATTAAGGCCTACCCTTGTGACCTCATTAGAACTCGATTATCTCTGTAAAGATCCCGTCTTCGAGCAAGGTCAAGATTTTCTCTGTGAAGATCCCATCTTCCTGCAAGGTCAAGATTATATCTGTGAAGATCCTGTCTTCTGATAAGGTCATGTTTAGAAGTACCAGGGATTGGGACACTTCCATACCTCTTATGGGACAACACAGGGTTATCTTAACCAGCGTCCTGCTGATAAACTTCTGAGAGTTGCTCCTTGGGGCCTGGTGTCCGTGATGGACATGAGGAAGCACAACGGTGAGTTTTCACCAGCACACGTGCCAGCGGTTAGGCCTGAGTTGTTAGGAGCCCTAGGCCCGAAGGCACGTACCTAACTATTTGACCTCACTGGTGAATCTGCCAGTTGCCATCAACTCCATTGCTGTGGTTAATAGTCTCAGGAAAGTGAATTGTGCTCATATGTCCTGCTTTCTTGCTTTTATGAGAACATAAAGAGATCTCTTTTGAACCCCTACACGAGCACCTGCATGCACACAAGAGTCCCAGCCAGGCCAAGTCAAGTTCCCCAGCCTTTTGTGAGACATAGATAGAAATAAATAATAAATTAACAGTGATAAATCATAAAGCCAGTAAACAAAAACCCTGGCTCTACTAGCTGTGTGTGACCTTGGGCAAATGGCTTAATCTCTTTAGCCTCAGTGTCTTAACCTAGAAACTGAAGGTCATAATAGTATCTTCCTCACGGAGGATTGCTTCCAGATTAAATGAGATAATACCTCGGAAATTCTAAGAACAGTGCTCCCAGTGCACTCAATGAAGGAGAACAAGAAGGCCAAAAGGCCGCCACTCCCGAGGATCTCGGGAAGCAGGCATTTCCTAGAGCTTGGGGAAACATCTGGCTCCCTGCCTTGCATGCCCCTCGCCTGTGTCTCTTGCAACCCCTGACTCTGCCAGGGTTTCTGCTCCCTTCGACTCTTGTGTCTGGGTACTTGATCTCCACACTTGGCACCCAGCTGGCTATAAGGCTTTTTTTCTTCTCTTTCAAGTTTCATTCATTGTGTTTTCAGAGCAGGGCTCATATTTTTGTCATTAAAGCAGATTATTGGAGGAAAAGGAGGGAAAAAGTATAGACAGAGTTTATTTCAGCTTCTCAGTAATAAATGCTAGTCAATAACCCCTCCCCACCGAAATTCTAGTAGTTGTAGTGTTCCCACACTGTGAACTTGGAAATGTATGATTTATTCTCACTGATGAAATAATAAAGATGTCATGTCCACACTTTTTGTAGGGGTAGGAAGAAAACAGGGTTTGTCCTTGTTGATTTTTAACTGGTAGAGTCAAATCTTACACAAGCACATTTTTCCCGTTAGCGTTTACTTGGAAATATGGAATGTGTTTGTGTGTGGCTTAGAGCTGTCCCTGTTGGTTGTAGATCATTTTTAAACAACAAAGAGGGGGTTAAATCAGAAACACACATTGGCATGCTTAGAAGGCGTGTTAATGGAAGTTCAGGGTACCAGGCTATATTTTTGTGACTTTTATGTATTTTTTTTATCAACCATATTTATTTTTAGACTTTTTAAAGGGGAGGCAGTGGTTTTGACAACTTCCAAAATATTTGATCATCATTTTTAGGACTCTCCTATGTGTGAGGTTGTATGGATGGGGTGGAGATAAGGAAAGCTTCCAATGTAATAAGGGACATAAGGCAGTAGACTAACGTCATTTGAAAGAAAAGAACTGATTCCCAGGTGGGGAATTCAAGGAAACTTCTTAAGCTTTGTGCTTTGAAGGATGAACTGATTCTAGCAAAGAAAAATAGGATGAAGAGGAATAAAATTCTTAGTAAAAGACATGACATGACATATACAAAAGTGAAGTGCCCGGTTTGACGAATAAAGTTTTAGAGATCATGTTGGAAAAGCTGAATGAGAGTGGATTGTAGAAGATTAAAATTGGCGGGCTCAGGGGTGTAGATCCTGACATAAAGAAATAGGAGCAACCACTCTGGGCAGGTTCTGCAGTGGGAAGGCTAGTCTGATAACGTAGGATACTTAGAGAAGATGGTCTGGTGATGGGGGAGAGCCTTGGAGGAGCTTTTGTAGTATTCCTGGCTTACAGATACGAGGGCCAGAATGTCCTTAACGGAGGCTAGACTGTGGAGAGAATGACAAGATGTGGGAAATACTGTAAAGTACTGTTTGTGAGACTTGATGCAGGTTAGAATATGAGAAGGAATCAAAGATGGCCCCCGTGTTGTGATCCAGAGTTTTTGGGAAAACTGGGTACCATTCGTACATGTAAGGAATATAGGAAGAAGATGTTAAGGTTTAGGTATGTTGAGTTTGAGTGGCTACTATGACATCATGACATCCAGTTGGCTATAACTAACAAGGCAAGTGGAACCATAAAGAGACTTGGTTGCTCTCACAAATAATTGGACCCATTCTCATTGACAAGATAAGATGAGACAGTTGAGTTCCAGGGGGTAGATGCTATTTTGAAGAAAACAGTAGAATTAAAAGCTTTTTGATCTAGGAGAGGAAATGGAAACAGAAGAGAAAATAAGCTTAAAGCAGAAAGAGGAGTGCAGCATCACGGAATGGTGTGGGGGAGAGTTTTAAGAGAGAATGCAGTAGTTGACAGCAGTAAATGTTCCTGTGAGATTAAGGAGGTTGGTCGCCTTTCAGAAAGCACTTTTGCCCAAGAACTGGGGGCTCCACATCCAAGTATATGGAGCTCAGGAGTCTGTAAATGCTAAAAGGTGAGAGCTGCTTATATTGACTTTTTCCCCTGAAATTTTCTAGAATTTCTTCATTTGAAACATCTTGGTGGGTTATTTTTATTACTTGGGACTGAAGTTTCTGAAAGACAAATCTTGATGTTACTTCTTTGCCCCTGGGAACCTTACGAAGCAGTGATGATTAAATTTTCGGTTTAATAATAAAGAGCAAGCTTTGCTTGGGACACACTAGGTGCTTAAATAAGTATTTGTTTAAATTCCTCTTTTGCCCAGCATTCTCCCTTCATGGATATAAAAGGACTGTTTACAAAGTGAGGGCTCATTCGGCGCCCATCAAATAATATCAGGTTCATGTTTAAGTTGAAGTATTAATTTTCAGAAGGAGTAAGTTATTCCGTTTTCCAGAAATTTATTTAAGTGGAACTCCATTTTTTTTTTTTTTTTAAATGAGAAATCCTGCCTCTGAGGACACCGGAAGTTGGCATTCTTCAGTGCCCTCTGCGTATCAGGTTGACCAGATCTATAACTTGACAGGGACCCTGTGTAAACACAGCCGATCACCCTTTTGTATATTTGCTTTTCTACTTTTTTTTAAGCTCTTTTCTTTCATTGCTGTCATTAGTGATGCTATGTGAAATCAAGAAAATTAACCATTCCTTTACTGAGGGTCTGTTTTGTGCTACTTTGAGGACTGTAGAGATGAATGATACATATAGTTCTTATCCTTGAAGCATATGTAGTCTAGTAGGGGAGACAGGAGCAAACAGAGAAATGACAATTCAGCCATTATAGTATGTGAACAGAGTCTGGGGCAGGGGTGGGGGCATGTAGAGGGACTGGTAAAAGCTAGGGGAATTGGGAGGAAGTCTTTAATTTTGCACAGTTGAGTAAAAATTGTTGGTTCACAGCAACCGAAGTGGTTCATAAAGGATTCAGAAGATTCAGTGTCCTTTACTATTTCTGTCAACAGTATTGTTTTTAAAACGAAAGAAGAAATGAGGGGATCCCTGGGTGGCTCAGCGGTTTGGCGTCTGCCTTTGGCCCAGGGTGTGATCCTGGAGCCCCGGGATCAAGTCCCGCATCGTGCTCCTGGCATGGAGCCTGCTTCTCCCTCTGCCTATGTCTCTGCCTCTCTTTCTCTCTCTGTGTCTATCATGAATAAATAAATAAAATCTTAAAAAAAAAAAAAAAAGAAAGAAGAAATGACTCAATCAGCCACACAAGTACAGTAACACTTAAAATTATCAAAGTCAAGTACTTAGGCGTTATGATGATGATTTTCCATTGCAGCTACAGTTAAATTTCTTCTTAACTTGCCCACAAGGGCCAAATAAATATTCAAATGATAGTATTTGGCATTTATATTTATATCATTTCCCAGGGGAAGAAGAATATAGAATATGGATGTATATACACGATTCTCAAACATATGGATTGTGTACATGTTTTATCCGCTCTTAGAAAATCTACCCATAACTTTGGCACCTAGCACAGAACCCTGTTCAGTTCAAAAGAGGAATTTAGTTGGTATGACAGATTGATTGAAGCAAACAGGACAGGGAATGTAGATCCTCAAATTCTCAATAATCAGCAGAAATACTCAGAAATATTCTAGGATACAAATGTGCTACCTCACTCCATATACGATTTGTAAACCTATGAAATAGACATAAAAGGAAGTGATTGTATTCATTGCCAAATCATTTTTCTCTTTATAAAAGGATTCACCAAGGGTTCTTTTAATTGATAGTTTACCCAGTGCATTTAATTGTTAGTTTCCAGACCATTAACTCTTTGATAGAAGACTGGAGGGGCAGAGAAGATTCAATTGGAGTGTTAGGAACAAGCCCCTTGACTCTATTGCTCATAATGGAGCAAAAAGAAGGATAACTGGTTTCCTTCACTGTTGATTGCTGGGAAAATACTTCCTTTTCATATCATATGTGAATGCTACCTCTGTGCGATAAAATAGACAGCAAAGTGTGGGTTTCATCTGTGACATAATGCACCAAATGTGCCAGAATGGTAATCTGTGAGGCAACGCATGTTCTGTAGCTGATGTAAATAATATTTCATAAATCTGTGTTTGGATTTTATCAGAGAAATTACATGTGGCCTGCGAATGTGCAGCCAGGTTGGATGCAGGTACGTGGGTCAGCCCCATAAGAGGCAAAATCCACCTCCACTGAAACAACTATGAAATACAAAATATCCACATTAATTTATCCTGGGACAGCATAAATAGATCAGAGACAGAATACTGGTGTAATAGGTGATGAAGTCATCCTAACCTATATATTTAAGTTGAGATATGGGCTAGAAAGCAATTATCAGCATTTAAGTAGATATATGAGACAGTAAAATAAAGTAAAAACTCTTAAAATACACATGGCTGATTAAAAGCAGAATTATTCAATTTATATTTGTAGCTATCTGAAAGTTATTAGCCCTAGCTTAAAATGAGCTCTAAGAGATTTCAGGTCTCATTTGAAACCGGGATAAATTTTAATTGGATATATAAGTTGGCATCTCTAGATTCAATCTTTCAAAAATGGTTTGTGGCCCTCTCTCTGGGGATTAAAAAGCAATAGAAACTATTAATACAAATTGAACTGAAATTCCCTTAAAATTCCAGAGACCTCAGAAATTACTAAATTTCCTAAAAGCAACATCAACTTTCTCTTGAAATGCTTCAGAAAAATGACACGGCTGGTGATAAAATCAGTGTACATGTTTCCTTTCAAAGAAGAATTTCTCTGATTTTTCATTATAGTGCTTGCTTGAAAAATGTTGTCAGTATAATTTTATTTTTATATGTAGTAAAATAATGTTAATTGCAATAGAATGACATATTTATAAGTTGCTTTGTAGTTTTGAAAGCTTTTTTATATTTGTAATCTTTTTTGATCTTTACCAGCGCCAGGTAAGGAAGAAATTATTTCTCTTGGCATGCATATATGCAAACTGTACTGAAAGATCAAATAAATTAATAATCAAGCATTATACAGTCTCTCTTCCACTTGTTCATTTATTTATCATTCAGACACTTACCGGTCACCCTCTGTATGCTGCTCTAGAGGATACCCTCTCCGAGTACTAGAGGCAAAACTTGCACCAGGTCTTTTCTGTTCCCCTGTTCTTCCTCACTGCTATTTGCTACATCTGAAATTCAGTTCAAAGTTACAACTTTTAAATAATCTCTTCTTGTCTATTTTGTTTAGATATTATAATAAGACTTTTACTAAGCAGAATTTGGAGTTAGTTTTCAATTTATTTTCTAAGAGATTTTTCTCTTCTGTTGACATTTTAGTGGATTGGTTTTCCATGATCAGCTTCTTTTTCAAATGTAAGTTTGCATAAGCCAAAAGTTTTGTCCATTATTATGTCACATTATACTTAAACTCTTCCATAATCTCTCTCTCTCTCTTTGGTATTAGCCACCACTTTAAAGATTTCTTACATTCTTTAATCTGTTCTGCATTGATTTTTTTCTTTAATGGAAAAAGTTCTCTCAATCAACTTTCTACCCTGAGAGGAAATGATAAAACTCAGAAATTATTTATTTATAAATATACTAGTATTTAAAAATAGTGAAAGCATCTGTTGTAGGAAATGGAGTATATTAGAGCTAGTCACTGGTCACATACACTGCAAATCCAGTTCGATAAACTTTTCTTAAGAGTCTACGGAGTATCATGCTAGGCACTTTATAAGGTAAACAGAAAGCCTCAATCTTGCTTTTAATGCACTTGTAACCTTGTTGGGAAGAAATCCGTAGTACGTTACGTGGCAAACATTACAAAAAGGCAGAAAATCAGTGCATCAGAATTCCTCGACTGCCCAGAAGGAGTAAGTGCTTAAATCCTCCTGGTGTGGTGTTCGTAGGTTTAATGAGAAGGTTGCATTGCAGCTCATTTTAGGGGTTGGGATTTCTGTAGAGGAAATGGACATTTTGTGACAGCTCCCCAGGATGAAGAAAAGCACAGAAATAGTATAAAGATACAGGATATGGATGTGGCTAGAAACAGATTACTTTTAAAAAAGTTTTTTTGCTTTTATTTTATGTTTTTGTAGTTTTATGGTTTTACTACCACAGATATGATGTACGCATATTCATTTTCTTCACTGGGATTGTGATTCTGGTGACCAGCTGGGCTGCTCTTTCCACAGTGGCTTTGTGGTTCTTGGAGAAGACATTGGGAGAAATTTCTGCAGGAGCACTTGAAGCCCCTGAAGTTGTGGACTAAGAACTGCCAGAAGCCCACTGGGCAGCATGTGTTTTGTTTTCTCGTTGTGCCCGTAACCAGTGTTGGGCACCAAGATCTGGCCCTTGAAGCTTCTGTGCACCCTACTGTCGGTGCCTCTGGGTTTCTGCCATTTGTGCTTAATTTTGACATGTCTGTCTAACTGGTGCCAGATGAACTTCTTGATCCTCCTTTTAACCATCTTGGGCTTCACCAGAGATCTGAGGCCGGCCATGATGCTGAGTAGGAGATGGGCGCCACCTCCACAGGCCGTGCCAAGGAAAAGAGGGTGAGTTTTACTGCTCTTAGATATTTTCAGAAATATTTATTCACGTTTTTTTTCTACTTTTGAACTTAAAGTCTCTAGTTATAGATAAGGGTTGAAGGCAGGAGTAGGTTCTGTGTGTGTAGCCAGTCCTGCTGGTTGCCTGGAGCTCAGTGGTTTTGAAAGTGGGGTGTAAGGTTAAGTTGGCGAATCATGTCAGGGGTGACTAACATAAGAAATAACCCTTTCTTTCAAACTTTCCCTGGATAGATGACTGCGAAGAGACAGAAGAGTACCATGCTGGGAACGTATAGTGTCTCCTTGAGCCATCTTTTGTATTGTAAAGAAATATTTGGGGTAGATCTTTGTGTAATTTGGATTACACTAAATCCCCTTGCCATGTATTTCACCTGAATCTCTGTCCATTTTGAAAGAGCTGAAATTCTGAGAATTTATATACAGAGCCTTTTTTTCTGAAGAAACTGGGAATGCTTTGTTCCTAGGTAATGATATTTACTTCTGTTTTGGATACGAAGAGCAAATGCCACTCACAATCAAAATCTATACAAGCTTAATGAGAGAAGAGACTTAAATATAATCAATTATTCTTACATATCACTTTATTTAAAAGCATAGTAAAAGTGGGTGTTTTTTTCCCTTTGCTGTAGCCAAAGGAAGCATATGCTGATTACTGTCAAATATTAGAAGATTTTGATTTTCTTCAAGGTGCAGTGGATGAGATTTTAATTTGTCTTTCATGTAAAAGGCAAGGGTGCCATGTTTACAAAATGTTTCACATACAAGCTCTTTTAATTTTGAACAAGAAATTACTTTCAACTTACCCTAATATAAAAGAACTATGTAGAAAACAAAACAAATATTACACAGAATACTGATTCCCAAATTGGGGTCTCTTAAGACCCTCTTTCAGGTATGGAAAGTTGTATATTTTCCAATAAGGTTTTTGTGAAACAGAAATCAACTGTTTTTTAATTTATTTTATGTGGGAAATCTAGACATTGTGATACAGAAAAATCTACCCTTATAGAGATTATATTCTAATAAATTAATGAGATTTTGCATAGTATTTCTTATATTTTACAAGAATGGAATTTGGTGGCATGGTAAGCCAGTTCCACCAAGTATTATGCATAAATTATAGTGTACGACAAAAAAATACAAAAAAATCCATGTAAATGCGTATATTAAAGAACTTTGAGGAAAAATTGTTTAAATTTTTATTTTTAAACAAAAGATAGATCTGAAATTTCATATATTTGCAAATTACTTTAGAAATCCAAAATATAATTCTTTAAGTTACAGTGGTAAGAGCTTATATACATTCTTCTGAATGGAACCATTTATGGTATGAAAAATATTATTTAATTTTAGATCTGTACTATAGGTAAATCAGTGCATTTTTTGAAGCTTATTTGACATTTTCTATAACATGTTCTGCTAAGATATTTTAACATATCTTAAATTTTAGGAAAATGTTAATGCCTTATTTTTTCTTCATTAGTAGCCTCTATAGGTCACTGAGTAAAAGACACTAAAAGCAAAATCGGTTCTTTCATTTGTCAAAGACTAGCTGTCATTGACTGTTATTTCAACCACATCTCTCTGTGCTAGTGATTGTATGGAGAAAATGGATTCATGTATCCCTGAGTTTCTTGGGGATTAAAATCAAATCCCATAGGTGGGAAGGAATTACTTTAAAATAATGGACATACTGGAAATCTGCATGTAGTACAACTTGTCCATTTAATGAAAAACATCAACAGACCTAACTAACTCTTGGATGAAAGGGGTATTTATAGTGACATGAAATCGATTTGCAATGTGGATAGAACGAAAATCAAGTGGAGTTTTATTAATAACACAATCTATTGGATATTTTCTGTATCATATGGGACAGCTATGTCGAAAGCAGATAAGATAGAATTTTGGAGGCTCCTTTTAAATGTGATAAAAGGTTGTCTCTAGGCTTATTGAAATCAATGGCCACATTAAATTATAAATCCATAACTGGTTTGCCTCCCTCCCTCCCTCCCTCTCTCTTTCTCTTTCTTTCTTTACTTCTTTCTTTTATTCTTGTTTATTTCTTTTATAAATCCCTTGTAAGCCCATAGAAAAATATTGAGAATTAGGTTTCTTTTTAATATAAGAAATTTGATATAAAACATGATTTTTTTATGATTAAAGACTTTTTTAAGAAACAAGGAAATCACTTCTAACCTCTGTACCTGGAATAACAGATTTCATTTCTGATTATTAGATTTAAATAGTATATAAAATTTACTTGACTACAATCGTACTGTAGACCTAATTTTCATTCTTATGGAAAATCAGTTTTTAAAACATATCAGACCAGTACATCCATATCTTTCCTAGCCTCACTGTAATGATGATTACCACTATATTTTCCTTTTAATGTGTGGGAACCCAGCTGCTTAGTACTTGGGCAATATGTATATATAAAAATTTCCCATCATCTCTGGCAGATGAAACTAGATGCTATCTCGTTTCTGCTTGAATGTTTATGTTTATGGTGGACTCACTATTCTGTTACAGCAGCCTGATATATTCTTTAATAGTTCTTCTGTTATATTGATCCAAAATACTCTTTTCTTTATATTTTCCCATGTTAAGCCTTGTGAAGCTACACAGAAATCAGCTAATCTCCTTGCCCAGTGACAGCCTCTCAAATATTTTCAGCCAATGGTTCTGTCTTCACGTTAGCTTTTTTTCTTATAGGTTAAACATTCTGTTTCCTTTGTTCAGAAGTTTATTCGACTTTATTTCTAAACTCCTAACTATTCTGATCACCTTTCTCTTGACATAATCCCTTTAATCAGTGCCACATTTAATATATGGCGCTAGACTGAACACAACCATGAAACTACTGACTCTCTTGACCTATCAATTGTATTTCTGAAGTTTCATAAGCTTTTCTTGCAGCCAGTTTACACTATTGGGCTTGGTCAGTTTTTTTTTTCCCTTATCCTTCTTGCTCTTTTAAGCTGTATTTCCTTTCTGTTATCCTTTCTGTATGCAATCCTTTTTTTTTTTTAACATGATTTTTAGACTTTAAGTTTTAAGTCTGCCTTACTGATTTCATTTGTATAGATCTGTTCATTTATGTATAATTTCAATAAATGCTTATTGGGCTGGGGATCCCTGGGTGGCTCAGTGGTTTAGCGCCTGCCTTTGGCACAGGGTATGATCCTGGAGTCCCGGGATTGAGTCCCACGTCGGGCTCCCTGCATGGAGCCTGCTTCTCCCTCTGCCTGTGTCTCTGCTTCTCTCTCTCTCTGTATCTCTCATGAATAAATAAATAAAATCTTTAAAAAAAAAAAAAGCTTATTGGGCTCCTATGTGCCAGATGTTCTTATTTAATTTTTTTTTTTAATTTATTTATGATAGTCACACACAGAGGGAGAGAGGGAGAGATAGAGGCAGAGACACAGGCAGAGGGAGAAGCAGGCTCCATGCACTGGGAGCCCGATGTGGGATTCGATCCTGGGTCTCCAGGATCGTGCCCTGGGCCAAAGGCAGGCGCCAAACCGCTGCGCCACCCAGGATTCCCTTATTTAATTTTTTTTAAGAGAGAGAGAGAGAGTGTGTGTGAGTGGGGGTTGGGGGGAGGGTCAGAGGGAGAGAGAATCTTAAGCAGGCTCCATGTCCATAGAGCTCAAGTTAAGATACTGAGATCATGATCTGAGCCAGAATCAGGAATCAGACAACCGATTGAGCCACCCAGATGTCCATGTGTCAGATATTTTAATATGGAATGATAGATCATAATGATCAAGATGTAGTGCCAAATTGTATTTCTTCTGGTGTCATGTTACCAGAACTATGCCATCAGAGGAAGTGGAGAATGATGATGATGATGATGATGATGATGATGATGATGATTACAGACAGCAATTATTGCGTGCTTACCAGTTGCTGGTACATTTAGCTCTCACAGTGATCCGTAAGGTATACCTTAGGTACTATTATTATCCCCATTTTACAGATGAAGAAATTACAGCTCATAGAGATAAAGTAACTTGTTGATGGTCAGCTAGCAGTTGGCAGAGCTAGCCCCTAGAATCCAGATCATGGCGTGCAACGTCTATTGTCTTAACCATTCTCAAGACAGGAACAAGGTAGGAGTTTAAGGGAAAGATTTTGCTTCTCAGCATGAATAGCATAGGCTTCTTTGAGGAAATGGGCTTTTGAGGGGGATGTTTCTAGCAGAGAAACTATCACTAGGTAGGGGTATGAGGGTGGATGAGTAAAAGTATTAAAGGGGAATCCTGCTTGTGCACTTTGGCTACATTGTGACTTGCACATGGGCATGCTGAAATATGAGGGAAAGTGACTAGAGACAGATTGTTAAATACTCTCTGTGTCATGCCAAAATGAGGGTGTTTTGTTGCTAAGTAAGAGGAAATCATGAATGCTTTTTGAGCAGGGATATTCCATGGTCATATCATCCCTTAAAAATACAATCTTATAGCATGTAGGGAGGATTACCAAGGAAGCATATAGATAACAATCGGGTGGGGAACAAATTTAGGGGCTATTTCAGTAATCAAATTTAGAGATAAGGGGAGCCAGATTTACCAGTTACTAGTAGTGGGAACATAAAGAACAGGTATGAAAGACAGGATGTAGCTTGAATTGTTTGAATTTGAAACCAAATGAATATTGGAAAAATCAAGAAGTAGTAACTGAACGTGTAGATGCTCTTGACAGGAACAATCAGATCTGGTTGAGGATTTTTTTCTTTTTAGAAGGTGAGGAGCAGTTGACCTTTAGAAATGTTGAGTTTGATGTACTGTTGTGAAATCCAGATGGAACTAGTTGCCTATCTAGTAGGCAACTTGCGAATCAGTGATGTGGAAGAAAAGATAAGGGGGGCAGTTGTAAACCACCTTTAGATGTAAAGGAGTAGGTGTAAAAAACATGGTGCCTGAGGGCAGGACAGGGCATTGCAGGTGCTACTTCTAAGCTTGGAGATGACCAAAGGGATTTTGTGAAAGGAGTATGTGACACATATCAGCTTGGCTGTTTTCTTAAGGACTTTGCATGTAATTTCAACTTAAGCTCTTTGTTCATGCATTTCCTGATTTTTTAATGCTACATTCCATGAGTGGGTCAACCTCAAACACTTCATTAGTAAGACCAGATGCTAATTCCACTATCTTTGCCAAAGTTTCAGATTTTACTTTGCATTTAACAACCAAATCCTTGCCTTATTTTCATTTCTTTCATCACTTGGCTTAAATTCTTCATGGTTATTTCTTTGAACTCTTTCCTTTTGTAGTCTATAAATTCTACTGTCTCTTCTGATTGCATGTTCTTAAATGTTTCTTATCCAGTTAGCATCTTGTGGTGCACAATCCTGTGCATGCCTCACCATCAGGTAGGCTGAGTCTTTTGATTTCATTGAGGGTTCTGTAAAGCATTGCAGTTTATCTGTGTTGCAAAATGTAGCTTGCTTTATATTATTTGATCATCCTTTCTTTGGGATTTCCTGTGTGGTCTTTAGAGTCTTAAGAAATCTATGACTTTCCATGCCTCTGGCAACCCATCGAATTTGTTCTGATTAGCGGTAAGATTATTACATTTGAAAATATTTAAAATCATCCTCTTTTGAATACTACCCTTTAATTTTGCAGATTTTAAAGAAACACATAGGAATTCCCTTGGGGCATAGTCTGACCTTGTATTTAACATTGGGAAGGGTAAGTGTAGCTCCCCAGACATTTAGGGTCAGGGATTGGATTCTCTATTATCCTTGCATTTTAAAGGGATCAAAACAGTTAATCCATTCTGGGAAATCTCTCCTTCAAGTTTTATTGATGTTGGCAACTGTTCTGCTGAAGATAAATATATTTTTGCTTACTCTATCCCAGGAAGAAGCGGGAATGAAAGGTTGTAGGCTAAGACATTGAATTAACCGCACAGTCAAGGTGTGACCCAGCAAATTTAAAGAGCCCAGTGTGCTTCAGATTGACATGCTGAGTCCGTCTGGAAGATAATACTGCTGGTTCCCTGGAGAGAGTAATGTGCTTCATTAACTTCCATTATACAGATGATTCTTTATAGGTGCATGGGTTGAGGTTAGTGGAAGTGATTTAATTTGATAAAATCTTTTCCTTCCTCTGCTTCTTGAAGATTCTAATAGACCTATCTTAGCTTCACACCTCTCCCCTCTATAATCAGACTATGCTCATCTTTGCCTTTCCATAACTGAGCATGATACTTTATATAGTTGATATATCTTGAATCATTGTAAAAAAGTACACAAATGGACCGAATTTGTCTAAAAGGGGATTTGTCCATTTAAAAAATGTTTGTGAAGTTGAAAGTGTTACAGTGGTAGCTATTCTTTTTCTAATTCTTCATTTTAGAAATGAATATAGAAATTTCCATTTAGAGAACATTTTACTTGCTATAATATGTATGAACCTGAGGACATTAGGAAAACCTAAATCATTTCCAAATGACCAAACATAGTAGTAGTTGAAGTCCTTTTAGTAAAATTAAGCTTCACTGGTAAAGACTTCATTTAAAATTGAAAGGCATTCATTTGATGTACATATGCAATGTCTCATTCTCTATTCCCACCATCCTAGAATCGCGCTACTTTAATATTCATTTATTTCCTTGAGGGTCGTAGAGGTTTTAAGGATGGCCAGGAAATCTCCAAAAAACCTCATGAAGAGATGGTACCTTGGTGATGTTTTTAGAAGGAGGTGGCTTCTGAGACCTATGCAAGTCTGTAATGAGATGGAATATAGGTTCACTAAAATAGTCTCCCATTATCTTCCTGTGTGTACGTCAAAGGACCACCAGAAATCTGGTTTTTACTTCAAATAACTTTAGGCTGAGGTTAAGATTTGTTAAAAAGGATGAAAGAAGACAATTTAGGTGGTGCAAACAAACCTTAATAGTTCAGGAACTGGATAGGAGAACTGCAAAAGAAAGCAGAAGGCAGGTAGCTTTTATAAGATAAAGAACCAAGGAAGAGAAAAATAGGAAAAATGTGATTGGCCACCGAGTCAACCTTGTTAGGGGTAAGAGGGTCCAGACTTGATTTGGCTTTGGGGAGTGGATTTACTGGTGGCTTCTGGTCATGTGGGGCCATTTATAGGAACACACAGGTTATCTGAAGTTTTGATTTACTGGTGTGGCAACCAAGGCAGGAGCAGTTTCCTCTTGGGTTTTGACATTTATTTCAACAGGCCACAGGACTTTTTGACCTATTGTTGTTTCTCAGAAAGGGCAGGTTTGTAAATTAGGAAACTTTTAATTACCAGAAATATTTAGTAGAGATTGAAAAAGTTAGAGATTCTGATTGGAATCTTCTCTTAGGAGAAGGATCAGATGAGGTTTTCTTAGGCAAATAAAACTTTTCTTTTTAAAAACATTTTATTTATTTATTCATGAGAGACACACAGAGAGAGGCAGAGACATAGGCAGAGGGAGAAGCAGGCTCCCTGCGGGGAGCCCGATGTGGGTCCTGATCCTGGAATACCAGGATCACACCCTGAGCTGAAGGCAGGCGCCCAACCTTTGAGCCACCTAGGCGTCCCAAACTTACTTATTTACTTTCCTTCTTTCCTTTTTTTTTTTTTTTTTTTTTTTAGAAAAAGATTTTATTTCTTTATTTGAGACATAGCAAGCAAGCACAAGTGGGGGTGGGAGTGGCAGAGGGAGAGGGAGAGGGAGAAGCAGACTCCCCGCTGAGTAGGGGTTGTGCCCTGGGGCTCTATCCCAGGACCCTGAGATCCCTGACTTGAGCTGAAGGTGGAAGCTTAGCTGACTGAGCCACCCAAGTACCTGAGCTAATAAAACTTTGCTTCTGCTTATTCCAGTCCACACTCTAGAAATAGTTTAGATTGAACTGTTGAAGCAGAGATACTAGAGTGTATATGAACATGGGAATAAGTCAGAAGAACCAAGAATTGTTCTTCCTTCTATAAAAGTCTATTTCATACATTTACCTGGTAGCTAAAATGTTCTCCTTTTTGTAAAACCATTTTGTGTTTATTTTACTGTCATATAATATTCTTCTAGGAATTGAGCCTACAGTTCAGTAGTTGCGTGTAATGCCATTTGGCTTGTGTCGCGTAATAATTCCTGAATGTGAGTCTTTGTCAATGGAACAACAGAAGGCCATTTGTGCTGTAAAAATCTATTGCCCTTGGCAAAGGACAAAAGAATCACTTTGTATGTGTGTAGTCAGTGTTTACTACTGGTGACTTGTTTGACTCGGATTCTTTACTGTTGTTCATCAGGTCATTTGTGTCTTTAGTCACTAAACTTTGTCTCATTCCTCAATGAGTGGAAGTGTAGCGAGGCCATAAAAGAAGAAATTGGCACATCAGTTACTCCATAATATGGACTTCCTACTTCCATATGAACCCACGTTGATTAGATGACCCTGATAACTGTTATCTTTTTAAACTCCGCATCAGTTGCCTTTTGTTCTCGGCAATAGACAAGATAGAAATTAGTGTCTAAAATTTTCCATTATCGCAAAGGTCAACCTGCACATCCAAGAACCACTGATGTGTGCCACCAGGTTTGAGTCTCTGCCAGTGAGAGAACATGCAGGGAGGCCAGAGGCAACTGATCCAAAATTTTAAAAGATAACAGTTACCAGGGTCATCTAATCAATTCGGTTCATTTGGGATTAGGGCAGTCTACAGACTTGTATTAGGGAGTAATTCAAGTGCTAGTTTCTTCTTTTGTTCCCTTCTAAGCTCAGGCTTGGAGGCCCACACACTAGTCGTTCTTGGATGTGTACGTTGACCTTTTGATAATGGCACATTTCAGGAGTCTTGTTTCTGTCCTGTCTTTGGTAGTGTTTTCTGTATTGCATCAGGTGGCATATTTTACTTACATTAACACCTTACAGGAGGAAAAGAGCTGGAGCTGTGATTTTAAGATGGGAGTAAAATTACTGATTTTGCCCTGTGTCTCATCGTCCGATGCTTGTGTCCCACCTTTTCTTCATGAAAATACTTCAGCATTTCTTAGACATGGAGTCTTGACTTCTGGACCTCTGAGACCTAGGTTTCTTTTTTTTTTTCCTTAATGCTTGTAATTGCCATAGAACTGCTGACTGGCCGTGTTTTAGATTTTAAATTAATCAATGAGAAAAATATAATTGCAAATATTTCCAGATGATGTCTACTATAAAAAAAAGTAGTTTCTTTTGTCTTTGCTCGTGTTGTGGTTTTGTTTCTCTCAATATAAACTTTCCATGTAAGTCTTTGCAGGATTAAAATTGTTTCTTACTTATGGGAGGTCTAAAAAAAATGATGGATGGCTTAACTTTAATGCTTCTATCTTCTCAAGCAAACACAACAAAAGTTTGCCTAACTTTTCCCATGTGCTTGGCCACATGCTGCAGACCCTGATGGAACAGAAAAGTTGATAGCCAGGTTCTCCAGGTCATTGATAACAATGAGCGTGGTTGTAGGTGAAGTCTTTGTATTTATTTCTTGGGTAATTATATCAAGGGAAAGACATCCTCTGGTTTGATTGTCAACATTTTTAGGGCTCTCAGTCTCTGTAATATTCCATGTAGCAATGCCCAGTAATAGTTGTTTAATAAATACTCTGTGATATTAAATAGTATTCTAGCATGTTCGGCCATCATTTGTATACTCCCTCACGTTCAGCCTATTAGAATTTTATGATGGAATGGGACTTTTCCTAAAAAGAGTTCTGTTTTAAACCTCGTAAACTGCAACCTAATTAATATGAACACTTAAAAAGTGCATTATTGGTAGCTAAATATGCAGCTATAGACTGCATCTCAAATCTGAAATAGTTGTAGTGGATAAGCTTTCTTAGCACTGTCATGTATTTTTATTATTTTTAATTGTGCTGTGAAAAGACATTCACAGTAGGCATAAAGTTAAGATCTAACTTTTTCTAAATAATTACTAAGAATTAGTCTAATGGGCACTCTGCAGTGTTTAAGTAGTATTTCACTTAGATTTTAGGATTTTATATATTTTATCCTAGGTGTGAGGAAAATGCTAAAATTGCAGCATTTACAACATTGCTTAGAAATGACCATCTAGCCACTGTTCGAATGCTTTCTTTTCAAGGAAGATTGCTGTTTTAGTGGGGCGTCTGACTGGCTCAATGGGTGGAGTGTTTGACTCTTGATCTCGGGGTTGTGAGTTTGAGCTCTCGGTTGGGTTGTAGAGATTAATTAAAAAATAAAATCTTTTTAAAAAAGTTAAAAAAAAAAAAAACCAAAGACTACTGACTTAGGAGACCATTTTTTTCCATTCTTGAACAACTTGAATAATTAGACAATTTTTATTTTAATCAAAAGTTAATTTTCTTATCACCTTCAACATTAATGGCTCTTTTGTCAGACCTGACATCTCATTTTCTAACCATTTAGATAACATGGTTCCTAGATACTTCATTCTTCTTGTATTCTTCTCGATATTCTCCAGTTTATCCTGGTTCCTTTGGAAGTGGGGTATTCTAAACTAGACACTGCTGATGAACTCATACTGCTAAGAAAGCTATAGATGTTTATTAACTTATGTTTGTATTAATTATTTTTGCAAACAAATTGTAATATTGATTGTTAACAACCTTGTGAATAATTGAAACACTCCTTTATTCTGCTATTAAGCCAGAGCGCTCTCATCCTTTACTGGTGCAATTGATTTGTAGACCTGGATTCTAGGTTTTTATATTCAAGTATATTAAATATTTTTCTCATCTGTTGAAAACATTTGGAATATTGGCACACCAAACAGGAGAGTGAATGCCTCCTTAAATTTTGTACCTTAGGTGCATTCACCCTAGTTCTGGCCCCACTTTCTTCCTTCTTTTGCCATTTTTATTTTCCTGAAACTACAGGATTCATGGTCTCAACCTGAAAATATTGTTTTAATTGAATAAATTCATAGTAATAGTGATTATTGATAATAGCTTTCTCTTCAATATATTTTCTAATTCTCATACAGCATTATGAGGAAGGAGTAAGCCTCATTTTATAAGTGAGGGAAATTAAGTTTAGAAAGATTAACTGTATTTGTATATTGATTTATTCAATAATACATTCTTTCAACAAGTCACTTACTGGATACCTGCTAAGTGATAGGAACTTGGGAGTTTTTTGAAAGATATATGTTGCCTCTCCCTTGTAACTCTTACAAACTGCTATAAAATTTTCATCAAAAGTACTTTAATACAGTGGAATGTTATTCAGCACTAAAGGGAAATGCGCTGTGGGGATGCCTGGCTGGCTTAGTTGGTTGAGCATGTGACTCTTGATCTCAGGGTTGTGAGTTCAAGCCCCATGTTGATGGTAGAGATTACTTAAAAAAACAAAAACAAAAATAAAAAACTGTCAATCCATGAAAAGACATGAGGGAACTCTTCAATGCAGCTTACTCAGTGAAAGAAGCCAACCTGAAAAGGCTGTATACTATATTATTCTAGTAATACAACATTCTGGAGAAGGCGAACTATAGGGACAGTAAAAAGATGAGTGGTTGCTGGGGGCGGGGGGAGGGTGAGTAAGCACAGCACAAGGAAGTTCTCGGGCAGTGAAACTATTCTGTACAGTATAATGGTAGATACATGTCATTTTACATTTGTCCAAACCCATAGAATGACACCACTAGGAGTGAACTCTAATGTGAACTATGGATTTCGGGCGATAATGACATGTCAGTGTGGGTTCATTGATTTTAACAAATGTCCCTCTCTGGTGTGGGATGTGGATGGTGGAGGACATTGTGTGTTGGGGGCCAGTGGGTCTATGGGAATTTTGTGCTTTCTGCTCAGCTTTGCTGTGAACCTGAAGCTGCTTTGAAAATAACTTCTGTTTTAGAAAGTGTGCTTATATAGCCTACGTTTTCCCCCTTTTTTGGGAGGAGGGTTTCTAATAGTTTAAGAGCTTCAGGAAATACCAAGCTAAAACTCACAAGTATACCCTGGGTATGCAGGCTGGTCCCTGGGTGTGCAATTTTACTATGATCCTGAGTAAAATGTTTCTGGGTGATTTTGTGGTAAACTTGATTTTCAGTGAACATCTCTTTCAAATTCCTAGCAGCAAATGGAGAATTTGACAATGTTACCAAATACAGGTGATATTTTTCTAAAGTTTTATAAAAATGCTTATGATCATCCTACTGGGGTGTAGTTTTTTTGTCGTTAGTACAGCTGAGCACGTCTCAGGATGTGGTATTGTCCGTTTTCCGTGTGGTGGCCTAGCCATGACTGAACAAATTATCCTCATAATTCTGATGGAGCCTGGGACACAGCTCCACAGTCTGAAAGCAGGTGGTGGGAGAAAATGCTAGAAAAAGGCAAGAAAGAGGATGGTGAGGGCATCTACAAGGCCTTCTTTGAAAGGAAGTTAGAAGAAAGCTAGTGTATTCTGAGGATTTTTTTTTTTAATTTTTTTATTTATTTATGATAGTCACACACAGAGAGAGAGAGAGAGGCAGAGACACAGGCAGAGGGAGAAGCAGGCTCCATGCACCGGGAGCCCGACGCGGGGCTCGATCCCAGGATCGCGCCCTGGGCCAAAGGCAGGCGCCAAACTGCTGTGCCACCCAGGGATCCCTATTCTGAGGATTTTTTAACTTTCACTCCAGTGTTCTTTTATGGAACTGAGATTAACCTGTGGTAATACCTCTTCTAGCATCGTTTCTGGGAAGTGATATATTTCATAAATTAATTCTCTTATTAGCATTTTATATCCTGAAACAGTTCACTTAAGAGTTGTTGAGAAATCTTTCTAAAATGTATTTCATACTTGCTGTCATACTTTAGAAGTCTGTTGGATATATTCTTTTACATGACTCAGTACCATCATAAGGATCATTGAATGTTTTTTGTTTTGTTTTGTTTTGTTTTGTTTTGTTTTTTATCGTAACATGTAGACACATTCAGGAACTCGTTATATGTATAGGAAACTTTTTTCCTGTACAAAATGGCCACAGACTTACAGTTGTGTTTTCATATTTTAAGAAAATAGCTTTAATATTTTTTCTTTCATAATTACGCTGCCAGGTGTTGGTTCTTGCTGTTCATGAGTACTGTAACAGGCTTTCCACATTTCCTGATTTGTTAAATCCAATTTTTTGTGGAATACAAAATGGAATTATTTAGCTTGTTAGTATTTCTAAGTGTGAGTGGACAATTATTTGCATAGATATTTTTCTTGGCTTCAAGAGGGATAGGTAAAAATCTACAGTTGGAGGACATACAATTATTTTAAGATCTGGATCTTTTGGTAGTTTCTGGTTGGTTCTTTTATTTCTACAGGGAAACCCCAAGTAGCCCTGTTTCTTTCTTTCTTTCTTTTTTTTTTTAAGTTTTAAGATTTATTTATTTTAGAGAGTGAGCATGCGCATGAGTGGCCGTTGGGGGTTGCTGTAGGCAGGGGAAGAGGGAAACAAGCAGACTCCCTGCTGAGCATGGAGCCCAACTTGGGGCTCAGTCCCAGGACCCTGAGATCATGACCTGAGTTGAAATTAAGAGTGATGCTTAACTGACTGACCCGCCCAGGCCCCTGAGGGTAGATATTTCTTATCTTGACCTGTGTTCCAGTCTTGAATTTTTTCTTGTACTTCCTCTTATCCCTTCCAAGTATTTCTCTCTTCTCTCTACCTTCCCTTACAAAGAGAGAGAGAGAGAGAGAGAGAGAGAGAGAGAATAATGTGTAAATATTAAATCCTAATGTAAGTGCTAGTTGTTATTCAGTCTCTTAGACAAGTATTGTATCTGGATCTTATCATTTATATTGCAGAGACTTGATCTTTGAAGAAAGACTGCATTATAATTTATACAACAGGCTGAGTCCATTAGCAGAATCCAGAGCCCTCTTTGTCTGATAAGATTTGGTGACCAGCCTGGGTCAGAGTGTGACCTTACTATACTAATAAAAATGAACACTATTAATTACAATTATTTGGGTCAGGATTGTTCTATGACTCGTGTATCAAAGTGTGTAGCACATAGCAGGCACTCAATGCTAATGTGTTGAATGAAGAGAAGGGAAATATTAGTTAGATGTTTGGATGAAAATTGATTTATATCACATGTATCAATATGAGCAGGAAAGGAATGGTGCCAGTATTTTGTAGAAGGACAAGATACAGAATGGAATAAAATACATTAATAGGGATTTTGTGTCTGTAAAAGTTCAGTAAAATTAAATGACCTGGGAAGTCACCATTCACTAGGATGTTAGAAATGAATGCCATAGATTCTGTGATTTGTGGTCACTGAAATTTGCATTTGTATTTTAAGTTTTCTCGGTAAGGGAGAAGCTAGCTATCGATGAGATTACTTTCAGGAAACAATCTATTAAAATATAAGTAGTTTAGATACTACTGCAAATGTTTTCTTATGATTTAGCCTCTCCTTTGACAGAAGAAGTAGGGAACTGAGAGGACAGTCTTAAATTGATTCAACGTTGACATCTGAAGTAAGTTTATTCGAAAAAATTTTGAGCTGTAGTAATAGTACTGGAAACAGAAGGTATTTATAATGGATCCACAACAGTTGGAAATGTGAGGTGAGGTGTCCTTCTTTCTTTCTTTTTTTTTTTTTTTAAGATTTTATTTTTTTATTCATGAGAGACAGAGAGAAAGAGAAAGAGAGAGAGAGAGAGAGAGAGAGAGAGAGGCAGAGAGAGACACAGGCAGAGGGAGAAGCAGGTTCCCTTGTAGGAGCCTGTAGGAGCCCGATGTGGGACTCGATCCCAGGTCCCCAGGATCACACCCTGGGCCAGAGGCAGGTGCTAAACCACTGGGCCACCCAGGGATCCCTGGTATCCTTATTTCTTACTTTCCTGCTGTCCCTGGATGGGATGGGCCCTCAGGACTTCTATATTCAGTCAGCCAGAGGCGTGGAGAGCAGTCAAGGTTGAACCATGAGACATGGAGTGAACAATGCTGCTATTTTTTAATTTTTAAAACATTTTATTTGTTTATTTGTGAGAGACCCAGAGAGAGAGAGAGAGAGAGAGAGATAGAGGGGGGCAGAAACACAGGCAGAGGGAGAAGCAGGCTCCATGCAGGGAGCCTGATGGGGGGTTGGGGGGCGGGTGGCCTGGGTCTCCAGGATCAGGCCCTGATCCTGGAGAGGATGAGCTGAGCTGAAGGCTCAAAAGAGCTGAGCTGAAGGCTGATATTCAACCCCAGAGCCACCCAGGTCCCCCAGTGCTGCTATTTTTAAAGTGACTTCGCTTTCTCAAATCAGCAGTGTTTTCAGTTCTTCACCAGTAGTTTCTCGTGTCACTGGTGCTTTCCTTTCTGCTTTTCCTACATTTTTTAGGTAGCAGCTTCCTTTTCCAATCACTTCTCTTCCAGTTACGTTATGAACACATAGATATTCAAATGATCAAATGGGATATTCTGCAGAAGACTTAACTTTAAGAAATGGGAAATTAAAAAAAAATAGGAAAAAAAAAAGAAATGGGAAATTTCCTATGAGGAGAAATTTTGTTTATGCTGTCTAAGGTTTTATATTTTTGTGACTTTTTCTTTTCTTAAAAGATTTTTTTTCTTTATTCATGAGAGACACAGAGAGAGAGGCAGAGACACAGGGAGAGGGAGAAGCAGGTTCCCTCCTGGGAGCCCGATGCAGGACTCGATCCCAGGACCCTGAGCCCAAGGCAGATGTTCAACCACTGAGCCACCCAGGCCTCCTGTGACTTTTCCTTAATATGTCTACAATTTGTTCATTCTGTAGGAAAAAAACAAGACAAAACACAAACACCTGGTTGGTAGAGAGTAATTGAGTTTCTTGAGTATCAATAAATGAGAGAGTGCACATAAATAATTAATGACTAATTGAAATTTTTACCAGCGCTTCAATAAAACTTACTTGAGAGTGATGGTTATAGCAAATTGAGAGGAGATGTCAGATGATCCTGGATTTGGATAAATGTACATATCAAGTTGATCTACAGACTTCATTTAAAAAAAAAAAAAGTGTGTAATGGAATTCACGAATCAATTTTATTTTCTATTTCAATGTCTTTCATGTAATGAAGGAAACTGGTAAATGAGCACATAATTCATTGTGGTCTGAGCTTTCGTGACAGTACTGTATATCCCATATTCATCCCTTCTGAAGATTTTAGATTAAAATGATAATAATTACGGTAGAAGCATATGTTTCAGCACACTGATGTGCATTCTGTTTTCATGTATTAGAACCTTAGAATACCATGCTAATGTTACCCCAATAATGGCTGTGCTAAATATGTAATCTTCTGGGTTTTTAACTTTGTGTTACCTTTTCATCATTTTACGCCATGCCTCTGAAGCTCTTTTTTGTTCCCTGCTAAGTTTTAGAGTTTAAAGTATAATTTTAATGGTCTGCTTAAAAAAGATATTTTTAATTTTGCATTCCATTTCAAATCATTTACTCACATAAAAGGGCTTGCAGAGATGGAGAGCTTCAATTATGTTCATATGTAATTATGCAGCAACATTTGCTTCAAATCATTGCACATCTTTGGTGGTAGTAGAGAGTATTTTTTAATTACTGGATATACTGATTTTTTTTTTTTTCCCTCTGGTTGAATGTCCATGGCCCTTCCTGATGAGCTATTTGAGATTCTGACGTTGCCGTTTAACATGAACTCTTGCTTATCGGGGATTGGAATATCTTTTTGGTGACCAAACCTGTACAATGACTTCAAACCAAATGCTTAGGGCCCTGTCCATATTTGTGAAGTATTATTGTCTGTAATTTGGCTTCCCTTGCTTTGAAAATTTCCTTATTATGATCAACATATTTCATCTTAAATTTTATCTCTTTTAGAGCCGAAGGTTTTAGGGAGCTAATTCCCTTATTTTACTGATGCCAAAGATTGGAGTGCAGTGATGTTAAGTATTTGCATAAAGTAATTCTTAAAGTTGCTGACATTATGACTTGAATCCAGCAGTCTATGCTTTTATTATGTGGAAAAATTCTAATGTAGCTAGGTCTACTGATAAAACTAGATGATGGAAAGGAGTATTAGGAGTAAGATGTAAAATAGCAAACACATTGAAATTAAGCTAACCAAAATATCTTAATTCAGTAACCATAGTAAACTGGTTTTGTTTGGTGTAGAGTTAAAAACTTTAAAAGCGCAATACCTAGTTCTTTTCTCTTTTATATGAGTAAGTGAGCAAGAGGAAAGTAAGTCACATGAATTAATGACTTACCCCTTGTCAAGCAGTTGAGGAAAATGGGGCTCAGAGAAATTAAACATATGGCCCCAGTTGACTCAATTAGTAAGGGACCAAGCTGGGACAAGTCTCATTCTCCCTTTGTTCTCTGCATCAGATGATACTACCTTTAAATACAAGAGGGAGATATATTTGCAACTGCTGTGAAGTTTTAAGATACGATGTAGTTCGAATAATCCAGGTTAAATTTTATCCTATTGTATTATGGGAGAATAGATCAGAGATCTAGAGTTCTATGAGAAGGTAGAGCTTCTCATGGAGCAGGGCCAACTAGTAACCATGTCAGTGTTTAGGATAGTGCAGGGATGAACATCTCAAATCCTTTGAATTTTGTAGGGCCTTGATGAACTCTGGGGAGAAATATTCTTTGTAAAATAGCAAATATTTAAACATTTATGCTGAGTAATAGACTTTGCAAGATTGTGTAGAGGAAAAAAGAAATCAAGGATTTCTGAGCTCCGATGTTTGCAACTTATTAGGGGTTTACTATTAACTCCATAAAATCCTTGGACCCTATTGTAGTCTAAATAATTGCTATATTGGCTAAAACACAGGGCAATGATAGGTGTTTCGACTTAAGGGGGAAAAACTAGACATTAAGATAAAACAGTCAAGAGGCTGAAATTTAGAAAGTTCGTATTTGTAGGGGCAAAAATTTGGGAGGTTGCATACTACTAACATAGTGACTCAAATACATGCAGAAATATTCTAATTTATTGAAAAGTGATAGTATTCTTAGTAATCTTCAGGAAAATGAAAATGGGAAGAATTAGACCCTGTTATAGAACCAAATTACAACAATGTGAACACTTCTACCAAGTGTAGACCAAGAGTTGTACTATTTTGATGTTGTTTTTCTAGGTGGAATCAGTGTTGTCAATGATAGGCATTAAGTCTTAAGTACTTTTAATTTCTGGACTGTGCTGGGGTTTTATCAACTTTCTTTGGTTTTAATTTGTGTTTTAAGGAACCAGGGACATAGTTGATTCAAAAAGGTTACAGCATCCTCACCTAAATCTACAATGAGAACCAAATCTATTTCCTCCTGATTGAGTTCCTTTCATGGTAATATGGTGGAAATCCGGAGTGCTGGAACTTGAAGGAGAATTAGAATCTGTTGTCTTGATCCCTCCTTTATACAGGAGAAAAGCTACTCAGCTTGTGAGTAGCAAATCAGGGATTATCTGCTAAGGTGTTGTTTATATGTTTTTCATTTTTAGAGTGGCTTTTTGTTTTCATTTAAAAGAGAATTTACACCCTCCAAGTTTCTGTTTTTTTTTGTGAATATTTTAAAAAATATTTTACAAGTAAAGAGATCATTGACTTTAAGAGGCATGAAAGCAATCCTAGCTTGATGGCAGAAATTAGTACTAATAAACATGCCATCAGCTCATCTTGACAAATGTCAGCCCTAATTGATTCTTATTACTTTAAAAAGTTGCAGATAGACAACTTAATACTGCTTACATATAATTATTTTTGCTTTTTTGATTTAACCTCTTCAACTTTAAGAAGATAACAAGAGTTCATATTTGTAAAGTTCTTAGAACAGTGCCTGGCTATATCCTTGGACCCTATCGTAGGATCCTTATCGTTAAATAAATAAGTAAATATTAAATATATAATAGATGTGATGCGTGTTCTATGCTTTCTTTTTCTAGTACTTTTAAGGACAGGAAACATGAGAAAAGATTTTAAATCTCAATGTTCTGATTTGCCAACTCGAGAAGTATAATTTATAAATATTAAATAGTTGATCTTTCATAATGTAGTCACCGTTAACCTTTATTCTTCCCTAATTTATTTTATTTGGTTTTACTTTTTTTAATTTAAATTTTGTTAGTTAACATACAGTACAATATTGGTTTCTGGAGTAGAATTCAGTGATTCATCACTTACATACAGCACCCAGTGCTCATCACAACATGTGCCCTCCTTAATACCCATCCCCCATTTAGCGCAGCCCCCTACCTCACTGCATCAACCCTCAGTTTGTTCTCTGTCGTTAAGAGTTGCTTATAGCTTGTTTCTCTCTCCTTTTTTTCTTCCCCCTCTTCCTATATGTTCATCTGTTTTCTTTCTTGAAATCCCCATGCGAGCGAGATCATACGGTATTTGTCTTTTTATGACTGTTTCATCTAACATAATACACTCTAGCTCCATCCATGTTGTTGAAAATGGCAAGATTTTATTTTTTGATGGCTGAATAATATTCCATTGTGTATCCATATCACATCTTCTTCATCCATTCATTAGTCAGTGGCCATTTCCTAATTTAGTTTAATTCAGCTGATGTTGTTTGAAAATAGAATAAAAGTAAATGTCAGTGGAAATACAGACTAAGCACATATCAGGACGGAATAGTTACAAAGCATTCAGATCCATGAATGATAGTAATTGTAAGAATCATTTTATTTAACGATGGCAATTATCATAATGTTATGTTCATGTTTATGTTTCCTTTTTTTTTTCAGATTTTATTTATTTACTCATGAGAGGCAGACACACAGGCAGAGGGAGAAGCAGGCTCCCCTTGAGGAGCCTGATGCGGAACTCGATCCCAGGACCCCCGGGATCATGCCCTGAGCCAAAGGCAGGTGCTCAAGCCCTGAGCCACCCAGGTGCCCCATCCATGTTCAGGTTTCTGATGGAGGACAAACCAAAATGTATCCTGCAGGACATGTACCCTATAGAGGTGGCAAGCCTGCATTTGGATTTAAACTGTCTCCTACTTGGTGTTTGGTGTTGAGCTTTGTCTCTTCAACCAGCATTTGTGGAGTGTACCGTGTGTCAAAACCTAGGACAGTTGCTCTGCGGCATTTTTATTGTTTTGGGGAGGTTATTGGAACACCTGATACAGTTCAGGTCCTCTGCCGGGATCTGGGAGCATAATGGTAGAGAACCAAAGCATGATCCCTGCCCCGTCAGTCCTCGTGGTCTGGTGGAGGAGACCCTCGTTAAGTAAATAGTTATCACCGGGTTGAGTTTTATAAAGGTAAAACAAGGCAGCCTCATCTCCTGAGAAATGTTAGAAGGTTTCTGAAGTCAGCTTTAAAGCTGAACTTTGAAGGATGAGAGGGAGTCAGCAAGGTAAAGGGGGAAGAAGTCGAGATGGGAGGGAAAGTGTGAGGAGGTCTTTACAAAGATCCTGAGGACATTAGAGCTCCATAGAAGGGAGGCTAAAAAATCAGGTGTGGCTGAAGGTTTGATTTTAAGGGAGAACTGGCCTCAGATTAGCTGGGAAGGTGAGCAGTGCCTTCTAATCCTGCCATCTATAGACGATGTTGTTAAAGGTTTTCTTTGTTGTCCCAAGAGCAATGGGATGCACTTAGGAACATTTTAAAAGAATGGAATTACAAATGAGGTTTGCAGATGTGCTGCTGCAGAAGCAACCTGGCAGCCTTTTTTTTTTTTCTTTTCCTTTTTTTCTCCTTTTTCCAAGGGAAATCAGTTTGGTTTCTACATGTTGAATACAAAATTGAAAGATCTGAAACAGCGTTTTTACGAACTAAATTGCATGGTCTCAAATTGAATTCTACTACGTTTTTATAATAGTACCTTTGTGTCTCTGCTTAGCACAGTGGCCTTAAAGTGTTTATTGATCTACCCTTCCCTTGGCCAGTGTAAGTGTCTCTGCAGTGTAGGTGAGCTAGCTGGATAGTGCCCCATTGATACGCATTATATCTTGGCCCTTTAGCATTGAGAATAGTTTATTGGTGATACACTAATTTACAAAAAGCTGGAAATGATACTAGTAGGACATTAGATAACAATTCTTTGCTGAAGAACAGTATGTCCTGGAAGCCTTTTTTCCTTACTGTGCCATTTTATTTTACCATGCCCCGATGGTCTCCCAGGAGATGTGCTTTGTGTCCTCAGTTTTAATGTTTCACTAGTTAATGCATCATTGAAAGATGAATCAGTAGCTTTTAGTTTTGTGTGTTCAAAAAAAAAACCATGTCATACAAACAATTGGAAGCAATCTAAATGTCTGTCGGTATCCCCGTGTGGTGGCATCTTCATTCACGGTCATACTCTGTGGTAGTTGCAAGAGGAAAGGTGTATGAATATGGATCAGTCTCAGTAAGCTGGGAGATAAAAATGTTAAGTTGCAGAATGAGGCTTAGCTTATATTTCAGTAAGTTTTAAATATACACAGGACAGTACCATATATTTCACGTGGAAAACTACTTGAGTAGTAAAAATCTAAACCCATGGGATGAAGAATCATACTAACTGGAAGATGATAGTCACATCAGAAAGGAAAGGTGAGGGATAGAATAGGGATAGGTTTAACTTTAATCATACCTTTTTTTTTTTTTTTAAATGCTTTTTAATTTTATTTATTCATGAGAGACACAGAGAAACAGGGACACAGGCAGAGGGAGAAGCAGGCTCCATGCAGGGAGCCCGATGCGGGATTAGATCCTGGGACCACACCACCAAAGGCAGATGCTCAACAGCTGAGCCACCCAGGCATCCCTATACCTTTTGTTTCTAAAAGAAAAGCTCAGTTGACATAAATAATGCAAAAATTGAATATTTGTTAGAAGTTCTGAATGGTGAGTGATAATGTGTGAGTGAGGTCTCAAGCAGATAAATAAGGATATGATCACTTGTTTTGACTTAGGGGCCAAATAATAGCTGATTAAAAGTGACTTAAACTGTAATATGGTTATTTCTTGTTTGTTTAATAAGAGTTCTGGAGAAAGGTGGTCTCAGGATTGGTTTGGTGACTTACCCATGATACTAGGGACTTGGGTCTGTCCATCCTCATTTGTCAGCAGTTTCTTTCCTTTTGGTGAGGTGGCTGTAGCTCCATAGATCTCAGACATGCTCATAGGAAGTCACCGCAGTGGGACTGGGAAGGGATGAGGCATGGTTTTCCATGATGAGAAAATACTTTCCAGAAGAGTCTCCTTCAGCAGAGCCTGAGCTAAGACCTCTCATAGTACAGGGCCTGGCAGATGGTAGGTGCCTAATAAATGTTTGTTGAGTAGATGTATTTTTAGTAAAGGGGGATGGGGTTGTCACAATTATTTGAAGAGGTTTGGATTTGTGAGTGATCTTTACCTTCAGGTGAAACTCTTTATTGGTGATGTGCTTTTACTGAAATGTTAAATGAGAAATTTTCATAGTTTTGCTTATTTTTTTATGTATTACTGCTATTTTTAATGAACTGAAAGGGAGCTGAAGATGATTGGTCTCAAGCTCTTAATTCTTCCCAGATGAGGAAGCAGATGTTCACACAGGTGTAGCAGTACTGACCCCTGAATTCCAAGCCCTTGATTTCTGCTCCAGTGCTCATGCTGTATACACTCAAAGAATGTAATCAGCACTGTGAATCTCCTAAAGGATTGCACTAGGGACTTTTGGTGAGGTTGAAAGATGTGTTAAGAAAAGTTTTTGAGACTACAGAAGTCCTATTTTTATTTTTATTTTTATTTTTATTTTTATTTTTGGAGTTCAGTTTGCCAACATAGAGCATATTACCCAGTGCTCATCCCGTCAAGTGCCCCCCTCAGTGCCCGTCACCCAGTCACCCCAACCCCCGCCCACCTCCCTTTCCACCACCCCTTGTTCATCTCCCAGAGTTAGGAGTCTCTCATGTTTACAGAAGTCCTCTTACATCCCTCACTGTTATTAGGCCAGCACTAGACTAAAATGGATACAGGCTCAGTGTTGCCTTTGCAACCGGGAGGAAATGGATTGTATTGGATCTTGCATCTGGGAAGTACCCCACCATTATCCCTTTGAAGTGACCTGAGGGTCTGGGTGAGCTTCTGAGACTGGATGACCAGGCTAGTTTACTCCTTTTCATGGAACTAAACATGATCATTGTCTTTATTTTCTTACACTGACCACCTAGCTGAATTCATTTGACTGTGAAGTTAAAGAGAAAAAAATATATATGAAAATATAACTTTGCAAGCAAGTGGTTATGTAGCAAAATTTCTTCTTAAACCTGCTTCATTTTCCCCCGTGTCCTTACCATGACCAAACTTGATGTACATTTTATTTAAGAAACAGTTGCTGTTGTTAATTATGTGTGCAATTCCTTTATAAGTGGAACTTGTATTACAAATTTTCAGGCTGAATAAATAATGTACTACTGTGGACCATCTCATCAGTTATTTATATCACAGTTGTTATCTTAGTAAGGGGTTTTAGGGTACCTCTCTCTGTCTTGTCCTGAGTGATCATTTGTCCTACGTCAGTACCTGGGCTATACCTTCTATGATCCCAGCAAGATTTCTTTTGCAAAATGCTGGCGAAGTTTTACTAAAGTCTTACGAATTGTAAGGCTCAGTGCCCTCTTCCCACCCACTCCCCCCCCCCCAAAAAAAAAAGTCTACTGAAAGGCGTAAGTCTTCACTACAAATAAATTGCATGCCAGCGGCAGCTACTAATTCAAAGCAGCTTTTGAATCTGAGCAGAAAGTTTTAAAATTCTCGGAATTATAGCTTTAACTTAATTTGTCAGCCAAAGAAATGAAACAATTTTCTTTAAAAGGAGGAAAGAGGGACAGAGGACAGAAGATGTAATAGAGCAGTCTTTTCCCAAGAAAAGCAAATGTTTTAGTTCCAGATTAGCAGCCCCAGTTCCCTGCTGCTTCCACCCACCATGGAAATTGAATGTAAAGTTTGGGCTGTGGTCAAGGCCCCCTCCAAGAGATTTAGTGCTATCCAAGGACTCTCCAAGATAGCTTCAGTTGAACACAAATTCTCTCTAATTATAGCTAGACCTGGCCGCCTTCTTTCAGTGGAGGATTTTCTCCTCTCTATGCATTTTTGTCTTCATTTCAACATGTCAATAAACTTTATGGAGTAGAACATATAATGTTGCCATATTTTCTAGAGTGTCTTTTAATGACAGAGTTGTTTATTTTTTTAAGGTAGCAAGATGGAAAATGTTTTGTTTCACCGTGGCATAATAAACCAATAAAACCAGCTGGACAAACATTTATCAACTAAAGTAGGTGCTAAAGCCAGCCTTGAATCCCTGTCTGAAGCTTGGTCATATGTTAAGAGCCTTGTTTCAAGTTATGGCAGATATATTCAAAATTACTAGTCAGGCTACAAAGCACTGTCGACTAAAAGTCAACTAAAAGCTTCTGTGTTTTAGAATTTTGGTCGTTTGGGCTCTGAGAAGACTTTGCTCTTTGTTGAAATCCTTTCTTGAGGAAGTTGTGGAAGAGAGGCAATTAGGCACATCTATTTCTTTTCCCCAAAATACCTCTTTATTCATTCAGTTTGTCTTACTCTCAAATGTATGGTAAATTGCCAAAAAACTCTGTAAGGAAAATGGAGATTCCCAAACAAATATGCCAAATATACAGCTGTTAATCTGTAAGCTAATTGGAATATTGACAAATTCAATAATGTATTCAAGATTTTTGAGCTCAACTTTAAGAAACGTTAATTTTAACCAGCGCTCTATCTTGACACTTAAGGCTGTTCCCCATTATATGAATAATTGGTTTCCAAAACGTGAGGCAAATACAGCCAAGTAAGTAGGAGGCCTGCAAAATGTTGTTTTACCATCCTCTCTTAAACAAAACAAACAAACACAGCAACAATACCAGAACTATACCAAAATACAATCATTACCTACCAGGTCTCTTAAAGGCGATTTGCAAAGCTTAGAGATTAGAGGAAAAATATCGAATTAAAAAATGTGATATACTTCTGTAAAAAAAAAAAAAAAAAGTTAAAACAGTGTACTTAAAGTGTGGCATGTGGGCTACTTATTTTCAGGGGTGTACACATAGGAGCACCTGGTGGCTTAGGCGGTAAAGTGTCCTACTCTTGATTTCAGCTCAGGTCATGGTCTTCAGGGTCATGAGATTGAGCCCCGTGTCATTCTCTGTGCTCAGTGCAGAGCTTGCTTGGTATCCTCTTTCTGTTTCTCCCTTTACCTCTCCTGCTGCTTGCATGCGAGCTCTCTTGCTCTCTTTCTCTCTCTCAGTACATACATACATACATAAATCTTTAAGGGGTGTACACATAAATATTTTAATATTTACTTTAAGAGTTATTATTGAAAACATAATTAGCATGGAAGATAGTCCATTGACGCTATTGCTAAAAACAAGGCAAAATGTAATAAGGAAAACAAAACTGAGGCAGTTTAAAGGTAGATATGAGGTAAATTAGTAGTACAGTGAGTACGTGTGTGGCAAAAAAAAATACTACATGACTAATATCATGATGTGGGAAACCCTGGATTATGAGCGTCTAGATAAAGAATCATTGAATCCGTTTTTTTTTTTTTTTTTTTTTTTTAAGAATCATTGAACCCTAAGATTTGGAGTGTTCTCGAAATTTATGTAGTGTAGCCTTCCTCTCCTATTTTATCATGACCATCTATCCTGTTTTTGGGTTTCCAGTGATGGAGAATCACTACCCCCTGAGGTGGCATGTTCCTTCACTAGATGAATGTAATAGTTAAAGTTCTTCTGTATAGCTCATCATCCAGCTGTTAGTAATTCCATGATCTCAGTCTGTCTTTATGATAAGTATAGAACAAGTCTAATCCTTCTTTCTTGTGATGCAATTTCAATAATTTGAGGAAATTTATTATTGTTTCTCCTCTAAATCACTTTTTACTGGATAAATAAGCCGCTTTCTTTGACAGTCCTCAAAGTGACATGGCTCTGGGATCCCCATGTCATGTTGGTTGCTTGTTGGAATGCTTTCTAGTTTTAAAGTATCTTCCCAAATGGTTCCCTGAACTTAGGTGACTGGATAATTTAGTTACTTATTCTGAAAATGAATATATAAATGAAGTGGATGGTACATTAGAATTATTTTAGAGAGCTTATCACATAAAGTAGTAAGCATCATCATTTCTATTACTACTATGGATATAGTGATAATGATATTATGTACCTATAATACATAATGATACTGAGGATACGTTTCAAGTTTATTAGATGCTTATCCTAAACACTGCAGGTTTTTGATTATGTATTTGTTTTTATTGCAGTCTGATGCAATATATGTTTGCATTTGAATTTTTTCTTTTTCTTTTCTTTCTTTTTTTTTTTTTTTTTTTGGCTACATCATACTGACTCATTGAGTCTTACTTTCTTCTAAATTCTCCCAAGTATTTTTCCATGCATATGTTGCTGACTCACATCTTCCCATCCTGCAGTTTTTGGACCTAATTTTAGGTCTTAGGATCTAATCCTTATCCCTATTAAACTTAACTTTGTTTACTTCAGTTGGTCATTCCATTCTGTCAAGATCTATTTGGATATTGCACTCTGCTAATGAAAATGTTCTTCCTTGCTTAGAATGGTATCAACACTCTCTCTTTTTTTTTTTTCTCCAAATTAGGCATTTTTCTTAATCTTACTTTATTTCCCTGATTAGGAATGTGATGCATACTCACTGGAGCAGTAATTGGCCCCCTGTATGAATTCTGTGGGGGCACAAATACTTAACCAGTTTCTCACTGGTTGGACTATTGCGGGTGGTAAAGAGCTATTGCTTCCTCCTCTTTAGAGACTCCCTTCTCCCTTGACCATCCTGTGCCCTCACCTGAGATCACCTGGGCTCCCCAAGGTCCAGCTACCTAAATTTAAATGCTGAACGTAGCAGCGGCCCTGTACAACCTTGCTCTGGTACTGAGATCACTACCCAGTCTGTATTAGTTACTAATATTTTGAATATCACCTTTGGGTATAAAATAACATGCATGAAATCCAGAGCCACTAAGCTGACCACTGACCTTAATTATAAGTTCTAATTCTCAAGATTGTATTTGAGGTACGGGAGAGATTTTAGAGGAAGTTTTGAGTGATGAGGGCTACATGGAGCTCTGCTATGAAAATTGTACTCTCCTTCAAATCAGGAAAAGCTTCAGGACCTTCTCTTCTTCACATTAAGTTATTCTTCACTTACTCTTATCTATGTGGTACTCTAGTCTTTTGCATCATGTTTTCCTTTGGTAATTTAGTAGAAAATAAATGATGGTAGTTTTTATTCATTTGTATGCACGTATGAACTGTTGACCCTTACTTCTGCGTGCCTATGGACATGAGTACTTGTGTATTTTAGTGAGGAAATGATTCTGGTAACCTTATTAATGTACTTGGTGAAGCCTAGCTAAGTGGGACGCTATGGTAGGCAGCGTAAGAGGTCCAAAGGTATTCACGTCCTAATCCTCAGCACCTGGTAAATATGCTATCTCTCATGGAAGATGGGACTTGGAAGATGTGGTTAAAGTTATTTTAAGGGGAGAGAGTATCCTAGATTATCTGAGTGGACTTTGTGTAATCACAAGGGTTCTAATGAGGCGGGAGAGTCAGAATCAAAGAGACCATGGAGGCAGAGGTTGAGTGATGTAATTAATTGCTGGCTTTGAAGATGGAGAAAAAGGGTCAAGTCAAAGAATGACCTCTCTCAGCTAGAAAAGGCAGGGAACTGGCTTCTTTTCTGGTGCCTCCAGAAGGAGCACAATCTTGCTAATACTTGATGAAAAAAACCCATATGCACTTAAGACCTTCAGAATTGTAAGATGATAAATTTGTGTGTTTTTTTTTTTTTTTTTTTGCCACCAAGCATATGGTAATTCATTATAGTAACAATAGGAAACTGATAGACACCAAACTAATAATTCACCCCTTTTTTCCAATAATTAAGATTATTCAGCAATAGTTCCTATAATGGTTAAGTACCAACATAACACAGAAGAAGCAAAACCATTTGGCCTGCCTCCGTCCCTCTAATTATTTGTGAGACAAGAAGGGTGAGAAGTTTGTGTTTTGTTCTCTCACACTAATCTCAAAGTTTCATACTGCCATTCTGCTATCATATTTCTCTTTATCCTCTAATTCACGTAATTTTTAATATGTATATGTAGATACATTGGTCAAAAAGGACAAAATTAAGACTATGTTAAATTAAAAATATAGAGGCCCAGTTTCCAGAAGGATCTTTTTTGTTTGTTTCTGTTTTAAAGATTTTATTTATTTATTTGAGAGAGAGTCAGAGAGAGCGAGATCTATGAGCAGAGAGGAGGAGCGGAGGGAGAGGGAGAAGCAGAAGAAGCAGGCTCCCCAATAAGCAGGGCTTGATCCTACGATGCTGAGATCATGACCTGAGCTGAAAGGCAGACACGTAACCGATTGAGCCACCCAGGCGCCCCTCCAGAAGGATTTTTCTGACAAAAACTCTAATACCTCTTCTCAAGTCTTCCCCTTGAGATGTGATTTGGACATATGTTGCCTGCTTGTCATAACAGCAGCTTTATTTTTCATACGAGTTACACTGGAACTTGGCTTGCCTCGAGGTTACCCATCAACTGAGGTCTGCTTCATGCAAAATATGTACTAAGGCTGAAGCTCAGGAAAAGAGGATGGATTTAAAAATTAAATGACTCAAGAAATATACAGTGATGACTTCTCAGTAGAGTTAAAAAAAATTCAGTTTTCATCAGAGTCGAATTCTGGAAGTGGAAAAACTGTAAAAAAAAAAATTGTTTGGCATTATTTTAATTCCCTGTTTTTGAGGTTGTTATTTAAAGGCTGTAAGGCTTTGTGGTCAATAGAAAACTCAATAAATGCGGAACACTCCTTGGTGAAATCCCTTCCGCTCCAGACAGCTTTCCAGTATGTTGTACTAATTTAGCATCATTTAGACCATTTAGTCAGTGCTGTTAGTTGCAAACAAAATAGTGTGGGCCAGAGGGAATGGACTAACACACAGTTAGGCTCCTTTCTTCTTCTTCTGGAATACCCAAGTCCCCCTCTCCCCCCTACCCCAAACACACACACATTATAAATGGAGTGGGGGCAGAGGGCCTCTCCGGCACAAAGCTAACAGGGTTGGGAACAGTACAAAGTAGAACTAGCATTAGAACACCAGTCCAAAGATCTGGGTTGGTTGTTTTTTTTTTTTCCCCTATAATTCTGTGTCTCACTCACTATGTGATCCTGGATGGCAGTCTTTATTTTCCTTCACTAAAAAGATGGGAAAGAGCATTTGTGACATCACATGGTACCTCTAAAAATATTTTGAGAACTAGAAAGTTCTGGACATACATTAAGTAATCACGGTTATTATATAAACTTCTCCATCGTTTCTTCTCACCTCCTTTCGCCACTCTGGGAATCCAGATGGAGTCACGGAATAAAATAGGCTGGTGCAACCAGTGCTGACTGTGTGGTGGTGACAGCATTGGTGTCGTGATGTCATCACCCTGTGGCAACCGTAGCTTTGTTCTTTGTTGCATCATTCTCCTTCTATCCTTTCCCTCCCTCAAAATCACTAAGGCACCATAAGTGGTGTAAAAACAATGTTAATCCCGGTGTAGTTGTTGGTGAGCATAATGCAGATAATGAAACTCTTGTTTTGTTTGAAAGTTAAGCTTTTGGTTGAGTGCACTTCCTACCACGATGATCGCTTTCAGCATGTGGAGCCCATTAAGCAGTGTTGGAGCTGGATTCACAGTTTACTATGCTCACACTGCATCTGTTTCTACCCTGATGATAACACCTGGATCAGTTTAGAACTTATGTAGGAGTTTAAGATGTGGTGTAGTTAATTTCTAAAACAACTGTTGATCTTTATATGTGTGAACCCCATGGTCTTTCACATTCCAGACGAATTCACTGCCATTTGAACATGCTTGTACCTGTGTGCGCTTGCAGAATGGGAAATAAAAAACATGTGCCTTCTCCTCCAGGAGGTTTATTTTCACTTAAATTTCTGAGAGGTGACAATGATGAGATGATTATTTTTTTTCCCCTTTTGGGATGAATGGGAAGATGCTTTTATGTTGTATTTCTCGTAACCTTTATCGAATGTTCATCTGAAACGAACAGTTGATGGATGATTTTCCTACCTGCTTTGTCAAAACACACAGCCATACACAGCCCAAGCCATGTATGATGCTATGATTCCTCTTGGGAACCCTGAGATGGACAAGCATTAAAAATTAAAGAAAGGCAGTTCTGTTACTGAGACTATGCACTCTATCTCTGTGGCTGGCTAAAAGCAGAGTGCCAGTTCACTAGAGCTTTGAGAAATGACTTTTCCCAGTGACCCACTGCCTTTTAAAGACAGCAGAGTTTGGAGTTCCTTTTTAAAGTGCTAAATGCCCTTGGAGAGTTGCAGTACAGTTATATTCCCATTAGAAAGATTGAACTTCTCTCCAGGACGCCCTCAGAAAAGAAACCATTAGAAGACAGGACCAATAGAGCATTTGGGGATGCCTATTCTGTTATCCTCACCAAGGCAACTTTTAATGTTAGTTTTTCAATGTGAAAATCCATCTACTGTTAGTGGAGCGACCATGATAGAATGAGTGACTTTACCCTTTTTCACAAGGTGATCACATTTCTGGTCATAAACTCTTCTAGATTATATTCCAGGCCATCCTAAATTATAGCCTGTGTCCTGCCCACCTGCATAGGATTGGCTTATATGAAGACTGTGAAGAGGGGATTTTTCAAATATTGTGTTGACTTCTATTTTTATTAGCGAAGATAGAAGAAGTTTGATACCTATAGTCCTGCTTTTTAGAAGTCGCTGTCTTTGAAAACATAATGATATGTGTGTGTGATTGGAAATGCCTGGAGTAATTCTTTTCCTCCTTTGTGCAGGAAGAAATAAGGGTAGCTTAAAAAAAATAGTTTGCAGGTCACATTACAGATGGTTTGTTAGAACTGATGTTCTTTAGTCCAAAAGAAATGTCAAGCCCGGCTTCGTTGGTGGTATGCAACTGTTGTTCTTCCAATGAAGCTCTTTCCCAGAATATCCTAATTAGGTTGTGCACTGTGACATAAATCCTGTGACTCTTCTTTCTGTTATGCTTGTTGATCCCGTCACTTAACTTTGCTATTATCCATCCTCCCCGATGAGTTACACTACTGTGAACATCATTCTTGTGTTCTTCAATTGGCTAATGGCTTAACTTTTCATTAATATGGGCACAATTTCACATTACTGTAGTAGGGGAGAGAGGAAGACAGGTCCTGGAGAATATGCTAAGAGAGAAGATAGACGGCACTAGGAGCTGAATACTAGATGTAGTTAGTGATATTGAGCAACATTTCAGGGGAAACAGAAGTGCTCTTTTGGGGCACCTGGCTGGCTCAGTTGGAAAGTCATGTGACTCTTGATCTCGGGGTTGTGAGTTTGAGCCCCACATTGGGTGTAGAGATTACTTAAGTGAAAAATATGTTTAAAAAAAATGTGCTCTTTTGTGGAATCCAGAAAGGCAGGAGTGGTGATTCATTATAGTAACAGTCATTTGTTTAAGTCACCTACTATGTGTGAATAGTTAACCTCCTTATTTAATCATTTTCTTATTTTATCTTAATCAGAAACAGTAGTTTACAAATGAGAAGACTGAACCACTAAGCCAGTAAGTCTAAGAGGAAGAATTTGAACCAAGATTGCCTGGCTCTAGGGTATATGAGTATGCGTTCAGCATGTGACATGGATTTTAGGAGTTTCTCTTGATAAGAGATGAATGTGATTTTTTTTTTCAATTTTTATTTTTCCAATTTGACTTGGAGTAAAAAATTAGATCTGTTGTGCCTAGCTCCCTCTGATTGAATACCATCCTCCATTCTTATACTTTGTTCTGCTTGTTCATTTCATGCCTTGTGAATTTTTTAGCCTGGTTACTTGCATACTGAAAAAAAAAAATCTTTTATAGGCAATAGCCAGTGTGTCAGACATTATGTCTAGTGAATACAGTGATGGTCAGGAGTGTATGAAAATGATCTTGTGGTCTGGTGTTGGAGTTTCCAACATTGTGGAGGTTGGTTGAGTTAGCAGGCATAGATGGGGGTGCTAGAGAAGATACTCTTAATATCCAGTTGCTCCAGCTTTTGACAATTTGGGAGTCAGCAAAGGGGTAAAATATACCATGCTTAAGATTGTCAAAGAGACATGTTGGTGCTTCATAATTTGTCTGTTCATAGCATGAGATCTGAGAGAGCTGATAGTTTTCATCTAACATTTAGCATGTGTATTTTAAGCATCTGCCCTGTAATTTAAAGAGCTCCAGAGCGAAAAGTGTCTGGGCTTCCTGTTTGCTTCCTTAATTTATTTCTTGGTTATTCAAGTTTGGTCACTGAATGACATCTGTATTAGAAAGTGCTGTGTACTGGATGTCAATAAATTTTAATGGTGGCCTTAATATCTCCTTGTCCCCCCATTCTTGGATGAAATATCTCTCTGCCTTCCATGACAAATTAGAGAGTTGCTGGTGGTTTGTGGACCAAATGTTTGGGTACTTTGAGTAGGCTCCTCTGTGTTAGTTTTAAATTAGAGTGTTTTCCTCCTTGCCTATCTGTTTTTCATCAGGGATCATATATTCTTGTGTCCAAAAAGACTCTCTGATTTAACTGTGAGGCTGATTTTATTGTAGGCATGTCTGTGTATCCTGTCATCGCAGGCAACCCTGGTGAAACTTCCCATGTTGTGTGTGTATGTTGCTGCAATATGTTCAAAGTCTGATCTTTCTCAGATGTATGTGTGTGTGTAGCTTTTATAGCCGAAAAGGGATGCAGGCCGCACAATTTCTGCCAGGATATGTTTTCTATTATATTTTGTAATATGAAATTATAGGTTCGTTTTTGGCTTTCATAAAGCTGCCTTTTTCACCCGTCACTGGAAGACAACTAACACCTTCCTTTGACTCACGTTTTCCAAGACTCCTTCGTGTTAAAAGAAGACTTTCGTTTTGAAATGCAGAAATTAAAAGAATATGGTACAAAAGCATTTTTTTATGGCTTTATTGAGTCTTGAGGGCAGATATATGGATTCCAGACCAAATGCAATAATAGACTAGGATTTTACTTTCAAATTGTCTTAGAAACACTTCTTGTCGGAGATTTATGGTACATGTGGAAGAACAGGGCTGCTTTGAAGGTTAAATGGAATAGTTTGGAGAGCACTGTTCAAGGTCTTCCTCTGCCTCTTGTTAAGAATGTGCTCTCTAACTTAACCCATCCAGCTTCGCTTCCCTGTTTTGTGGCAGTGTGGGGAGGACAGAGTGAGATGGGGGGCGGGGGTGCTCTGCAAGCTTTGTCAATCCCCGTGTAAATGTGGAGCAGCCCTGGTGCTCTATGATGTGTGTGTAGTTAGCATGAGGGCCCCATGGGCATGGTCGGGAATTTTTTCTCCTCTGGTGGAGAGCATAGACGAATCCTGGCAGGACTAAGAAGGAGATACCTCTTCAAGTCCTATTTATACTTACAAAGCAGTTCGACCCCTGTCATCAAAACACAGCACCAGACGTGGTATTGGAGAAATAAGCCTTTGTGTGCCATCTAGTTTCCCGGAAAGTCCGACGGATAAACAGGAGAGTGTATGTAATTGCATATGACGGTCTCCCCGGGAGAGTCAGATGTGTTCTTCTGTAAAGGCTGCTGAAACAAAATACCACAAATGAGAAGACTTCAACAACAGAAATTTATCTCCTCATGGTTCTAGAAGGGAAAAGTCTGAGATCAAAGGTGTAGGCAGGTTGGGATTCCCCTGAGGCCTCTTGGCTTGCAGAAGGCCACCTTTTCTCCATGGGCTCCTCTGGTCTTTTTTGCCTCTGTATGAGTGTCCCCAATGTCTGTCTAAATGTCCTTTTTTGATAAGGGCGCTGGTTAGATTGCAATAAGGGCCGGCCCACCCTACTGGCCTCATTGTAACTTCATTACCTTTTTAAAGGCCTTCTCTCCAACGGCGGTCACATTCCATGGTACCCATGCTAGAGGTTCAACATCTGAATTTTTTTTTTTTTTTTTTTTTTGGTCGGGGAGCACCATTTAGCCCATAACAGAGAGAGAGCGGTGGAATGAGGAATTGAGATTTGCATTCCAGCGTGGGTGGCTCTGAAATGTACTGATGCCATTGTGTCAGGCGGGACTCTTGTCAGGCCCGTATCTGCCCACATCCGCTTACTCATGGGGTGGGGACGAGGATCCAAGATAATTGTGAACATGAGCACATTCTGTAAAATGTAAAAGTCTGATACAGATGCAAGGTGGTATTATCCTATGCCTACCTGTGAGGGATACAATGGCAACATGTGGAAATTTTTTTTTTTTTTTTAACATGTGGAAATTTTTAAGTGGAAGAGACAAAGGATCATGGCAAACATTTCCCCATAAGAAGTTTCTTGGCTATTCTCTTTGGCTGCCGGAGAAGCGTGGATAAAGAAAGGTGATTTGGTTTAAGACTTGATTTGGAGAAGCCGGGAGTTAGGCTAACAGCTAAGCCAGACGTCTGGACAGGGCAGTACAAATGTCCTCCCCCATCACCTGTTTTCTTAGAGTCAGTTTCTTGGTTTAAATTTTTGTCACTGATTCCTATGGTTTGTCAGTACTCAGGCTGTGCGCTCTCAGTGGGGGCACAAGCAGGGGTCATAGTCAGAAAGTACTTTTCTTGTTTACCTAAGTGGAGGTTATAACTTCTCCTTGAGGTTGTGACTCTTTTTTTTTTTTTTTTTTTTTTTAAGAATTGTATTTGCGTAATTGGGAGAAACTACCAGCACTTAGTATATCTGGTCTGAAATTTCTGAAATTGTAAAGTACTCTTTATGTAAAAGATAAGTGTTTTAACTGAAGAGATGTATTCTCAGCTTGCCATTCCTACCTTTTTAGAGTGCATTTGGATAATCTAATCCTTAAGGACAAAGATTGCATCTTCTATTCTGTAAAAGCACAAAAAACAAGACCATGCACAAAATTGGTGTTCTTGAACTCTTTGTGGTTATACATGTATTTTTTCTCTTGGAATCGGGAACCAGTGGAACTGCTGCTTCTGCTTCTGCTTCTTCTTCCTCTTCCTCTTCCTCTTCTTCCATTTACTTGAGAGAGAGAGAGAGAGAGAGAGAGAGATTGAGAGAGAGAGAGAGCAAGAGTACAGAGGGAGAAGAGCGAGAGGCAGACCCCCACTGAGCAGGGAGGCCAGCACATGGGGCTCAATCCCAGGACCCCAGGATCATGACCTGAGGTGAAGGCAGATGCTTCACCGACTGAGCCACCCAGGAGCCCCAGAGCCCATTCATTGTTGAAAGCTTTGAATGTCATGAAAATCTATTCTCTGATACTTATTCTAGTCAAACATTTGTTGTTTTCTGTAAATAAAAAAATTAAAAAGAAACCAGTTATCCTTCAAAACATATCACTACTGGGGGGGATCCCTGGGTGGCTCAGTGCTTTAGCACTTGCCTTCAGCCCAGGGTGTGATCCTGGGGTCCTGGGATCGAGTCTCCCATTGGACTCCAAAACATGCTTCTCCCTCTGCCTGTGTCTCTGCCTCTCTCTCTTTGTCTTTCATGAATAAACAAATAAATAAATCTTAAAAAAATAATAATAATTAAAAAAAGAACATATCACTACTGCTCAAGACTCCAGTGTAAGGGAAACAGTGTGTGATCTATTAAATGCCAAAAATATTTTTAATCATCTTTTTATAGACCTAATTTATGAAAGCCTATGAAACTGACTGAAATTCATAAATGATATAATGTAGTGTACTAAAGTGGCTCATATACTTGAATTAACTTTTTGGAGCAAAAAACCTTCATAATAACCCTTCTGGTACTAATTTCAAGACTTAAAAAAGTGGAATCAGGATATTTTCTTTAAGCTTTAAAGTTGAGACTCTGATTGAATTTAGTACAGTGTGGAGGAGGTGAGTTGTGACTATAATATTTTATTATGTCAGGATGGCACTATATGAATACAGTGAACAATTATGTAGAAAAATATTAATATTTTCATCATGCGAATTGCAAGGTACTCCAAATATTTTAAGGTGTTAAGAAGCTAATGTTAAGGTAGAGGATTCTTTTAATCAGTGAAGTGAAATGCTTGGAGTGTGGTTTTCCTGATACTCTCAAGCTGTTAGTTTTTGCTCTAATCTCGTAAAGTGCTTTCCATATAAATACTTTAAAAAACATGTTTAGGCAACTGACCATTTAATTTGGAAATGAACATCTTTCTTCCAAATGGATTATTAATTAGCTTTTCAGGATCACTTACACTTTTTTTTCTTGGATATTTCCCGTAGGAATTCTGAAAATGACAGTTTTGATTTATCTGAGGAATCATAGATACTTGAAAAATATTGAACCAAGTTTCCTTTTCCACAGTTTCTGCCCATAACAGAAACAGGTATCTGGGCAAACTTTGGACTTGGTTGGGGAAGAAGCCACCTCATCTGAGGAAAGTCTAGGAGAGTGAATGTCTAGCAGCTCTGGGCGTAGGTCACTTGCAGTTGGGACTAGTTTGAAATAGAAACTTACTTTTCTTTTTTTTTTTTCCTTTCCTTTTCTTTTTATTTTTTTGAGGGGAGGGCATTGGGGGCGGGGCAGGGGAGCATTGCTATGTTAGATGAAGTTCATAAAGCTCCTTTATTGCTCATAGGAAAAACTCCCAAAGGCATGGAAGAAGGGTCCACGAAGAATGTTCCTTTAGTAACAAGGCTGAGCATTCTTAGACTTACTTTGCACAAAGCAAGCAATTACTCGAGGGCCCTGTCCCTTGGATGTCTGACAACAGGCCTTTTATTACTCCCAGCAGCCTCTTTTCATTCAACATCTACAGGGTGGCAATTCAAAAAAAAAAATTTTTTTTTTTTTTTTTTAAGTGCCAGTTGTTTAGGAAGCCATCATCTCTGCCATGGAAGGATTTTAGTCTAGTAGGGGGAGATCAAGATAGAAACAAGCAAGTGTAGTAATGTGTTACATGTGGTATGATGATAAATTCATCCCAAAACTATTTCTCCTGGGACCTTGCAACCTAACACTGCTCCCACTAGTCCAGCACCCAGACACTGAGATTTATTTGCCTTACCCTAAGTTCCTCAAGGAATCTGAAATACATTGCTTATCTCCAAACTGAGACAGGCTCTCAATGTTATGGTGTTTCTCATTCCCCTCTCCTGTTAGACAAGTATTTACATATTAACTGGAGCTTTCTAAATATAATGGCTTATCCCTAAAGAGGGACTCTAATGAAGGGATTATAGGTTAAGTGGCAAATGGATGCCAAAGACATTTGGGTAAGCCAATTAACCTGATGGTTTTTTCACAGTTAATTATCATTGAATGAGCAGAGGTTAGTGCCCAGAGTGAGTGAACTACTTTTAGATGAAAGTGATAATTTCTTATATACGTAAAACAATGAAGAATTTTCCAAAGAATTTTTCTAAAAGGTCAGTGCAGTTTATCAATCCCAATCATTTCTAGTTGGAATTCAGTTCATCAGAAACACATGGAATGCCTACTGTGTGCTAGGCTCCAAAAGATAAATTAGATGCTTTTCTATTTCTTAAAAGCTAACAATGGTTGGGGAAATAAATAAAGCAAGTTTTACCAAGACAATGACTGCATCAAATCCAAAGAGCATTAGGGAGATTGATATCCAGCCAAATTCCCGTACATCTCACGAAGATCAGTAGTACAAGACAGAGTAATGCCAGTGATTCCATCCTTCAAACTTTGTTCACTCTAGCAAACTAACCGATTGTATTTTTTCAGACCCCAAACTTACCACCTCCTGTCTGACTCATGATCTTTGCAAATACTGACCTTCAGCCTGGCAATATCCTCTTACTCCTTCACATAACTCCTTCCATGTATGTAGACATGCTTTTCTCAGGGAGGTGGACCTGTGTTGTTTGTTGTTGTTATTGCTTTTCTAAAGATTTTATTTATTCCGACCTGAGAGAGGGCGAGAGCATGAGAGAGCACAAGCCAGGGGAAGAGGGAGAGGGAGAAGCAGATTCCCGCTGAATAGGGACCCCCATACAGGGGGTCAATCCCAGGCTCCCAGACTCCCACTGAATAGGGACCCCCGTACAGGGCTCAATCCCAGGCTCCCGGATCATGACCTGAGCCACCCAGGTACCCCAGCTTTGGGTCTTCTAAGACTATTGGGAGTTTGTTCTCTTCTCCTTTAGCAATCAGGATTTCATATTGGAGGAGTATTTTCATACTATAGTGAAATTGTACACCTATTTGCCTCCTCTACTAAGCTGTTTTGCAAAGTTGATGAATCTGTTTTGCTCACCCTGCTGTCTGCAATGCCCTGTACAATGTCTAGTCCATCACTGAGTAAATGAATATATGAATAAGTAAATGATTTCCTTTTTTTTTTTTTTTTTTAGTAACTAATTTTCTTGTGACAAAATTCCTTTTTTGTGGGGGTGGTGATTTCAGTAGGGGATGGAAGAGGGAATTTTAGAATTACCTGTGCCCCATTTTTAATGCATTTTTTCCTCCTACAACTTTCGAAATGTCTTCCACATATCATCCCATTTAGGATCCCTATTAATTATAGCAAGAAGTCAATGTGATTAATGAGAATGTGTCTCTACTCAGTGTCAAAATCAAGCATATTTGCAACAATAGCTAGGAAAGACTTTGGGGAGACTGTGGCATCACAAATGATCATGGAGGACTGAAGCATATTTGGACAGATATAACTGGATGAAGAAGAAGAACAGTCGGACAGAAGAAGGAAAGAAATGGTTTGAGCAAAGGCCTAGAGTCTGGGAAGTTTGGATGACATTAAGATGCCTATGGAGAAGGAATGGGAGATTGGCCTAGAGGCATAATGGGGATGGTTATGAATGCTGGGCTGTGAAGGGTGTTTATTATGGTAAGAAATAGGGCATGATGAGGGATTTTTATGGAGCAGAGTAGTAGTGTTGGGTTCCATTTCAGGAAGTTTCTGTCTCTGCAGCAAGTGTATCGTAGATCAAAGAGGGAGAGAAAGCAGTCAGGGATGACTATTTACTTCAGTTTAGCAAATATTTATTGTGAACCTATTATGCGTTTGGCACTGGGAGGAAACATAGAGCATAATTCCTTCCATGAGGGGACTTAAGCCTAACGAAGGAGAGGAAAGTGAACAAGCAGTTTTAGTAAGCATGCTAAGCAGTGCGGGCAGGAAATAATAAAAGCCCGAATGAGACTAGCACAGAGTAAGAGGCAGATTCAACAGAAACTTGCGAGTTGGATTTTCTCTGAGGTTCAGAATAGTGTTAAAATATCCTTAACCAATTTTAAAATGGATGTAGGAGCAAAGAGAGAAGGAACCCTCATGCATGCACAACCTTGATGACAGTGTTGGAGGGATAACGGTATTTTAATAAAGGGCTTGTATGAAAAAGGGGATGGATTGTGAGGAAAATGACATAGATTCAATCTTACTAAGCTAAAGATACTAAAAAGACAACTAACAGTATTGATACTTCCAGTGTGCAGTTTTGTTTAGCACTTTTTTGGTTGTAGATGTCAGAATGGCCATTAAAATTAACTTATGAGTAAGGGGCATTTATTGGTTTATTTAAGAGTGCCAGCTGCAGGCATGACAGGATCCAGCTGCAGTAGGAATGGCCTCTTTGTCTCCTAGATTTGGGTTCTTTGGTGTTGGCTTCGTTCTTAGGCAGGCTGTGTCTTCAGGGAATTCTTAAGCAGCCCTTGGATTTCATCTCATTCTTAAAAGATGTTCTTTCTCAGTAGAGTGTCGGGGCTGTATTTGACTCTGATTGACCTGGCTTCCTGCTAAATCAGTCGTTACAGCCAGGAATGAGGATGGGCGATTAGAGTACACTAATCGGTCAAATAATCTGATGATCTTTCATCAGGAGGTAAGGGCAGCCTCACCCTAACCATATGGACTGAGAGTAAATGTCGGCTGTTCTTGAAGAAAACCCACAAAAAGCCAAAACCCAGGACACTTTTAAGTAGGGGCAGAAGGGACTCCAAATAACAGCAAGTATCCGTTACACAAGACTCTAATTTTTTTAAATAGATTTTATTTATTAGAGAGAAAGAGAGTGAGCAGGAGCTGTGGAGAGAGAGCGAGAAAGAAAGAAAAGAAAAGAAAAAAGAAAAGAAAAAAGAAAAGAAAAGAAGAAAGAAAGAAAGAAAGAAAGAAAGAAAGAAAGAAAGAAAGAAAGAAAGAAAAGCAGACTTTGCACTCCACGCTGAGCCTGATGAAGGGGCTCCGTCCCAGGACCCCAAGATCATGACCTGAGCCGAAGTCAGATGCTTAACCAGCTGAGTCACCCAAGGTGCCGCAAGGCTCTGTAATTTTCAAACATTTTGGGTTAACATTGCTTTGTTTGATCTTCAACACAACAGCTTTGAGAAGCATTGTTACTATCTTCCCATGACAGGTAAGGATGCTGAGCTTTAGGGAGGCCAGCTGGCCAAAGCTGGTCAGTCCTCCTGGTGGCAGTAAAGGAACCAAGATTTCATTACTCTTCCTTCCATTCAGGTCTGGATATCAGCTGGGCAGTTGGAGGTGGAGGCTCACGAGCAACATGAGCAACACGTAGGTTGGAGGCATTGATGGAGAAGGCAGCTCTTGAGTTGGAGTGTCGGAGGTGATTGGCCATAGAGGTGGAAAGTGTAGAGAGAAAGAAGGTCAGGGAACAGAACCAGGACATAAACATCCACCTTCCAGAATGTGAAGGAGATGCTAGCCAAGGAGAGGTAGAAAGAGGTGGCCAAAAAGGTAGGAGCAGATGCAGAAGCCTCATGTGTGGTGACATGACCTCATGAAAGATGACATTTCATAAATGCTTATTATCTTGAGAGTGTCATTAAAGCTTAGTGGAATTTTAAGTGAGAGGCTCATGACCGTGATCCATAGATTTTGAAGGCTGTACACACAGTGCTTGCACTGATGGGTAGCACCACTTATTTGGTGTTGAAGGTAATAATACTAACAACGAGAGCAGCTAACCTATTACATTTATTATGTTACATATACGTGTTATATTACGTAGAACAATTTACTTTTTGCTTACTAATTTACTCCTCCTAATGATCCCATAGGGCAAGCACAGTTATCCTTATTTTACAGATGAGAAAACTGAGGTCACCTTAAGATTCTAGTTTCATTGGCTCTGGAGTCAATTTTATTACCTTCTGCATTTCACTGACCTTCGGGGCAGAGACAGGTGTCCTTGGATGGCCCTGAAGCAGGGCAGGGGCAGCAAAGGCCATTCTTTTCCCTCACTCTTTTGTAGAACAAATTTCAACCCATCAGTTGAATTTTTTCTTTTCTTTTCTTCTTCTTCTTCTTTTTTTTTTTTTTTTAATGAAAAGTTTGGCCTTTACTTACCTTTCAGTTGAACAGTTGAAAGCACTTTGGAAGAGTGTGCCATTTGACATTCGAAAAAGGGAAGCATTGTTTCTGCTCTGAGGGACTAATGGTCATCATTTATGGTGTTTGTGATTGAAAAGGTCAATGGACAGAAAAAATGGCAGGGAGAGAAACACACCCAAGGACAGTTAGGAGAGCAGTGTCACACCATTCATCAGTTTTATAATAGTGTTGGCCTTCGTCAACATTTCCAAAAGGAAAGATCATAAGGCAGCAAAAACAAAGAGCCACAAATGAACAAGACTGGAACAGGTTAAGACCTCCTTGAAGACTCGAGGGACTGGATCTTTTGGCTTCAAAAGACAGTCAATCATGTTTTCTCTGAAGAGATCTGCCTGCAGTTGTTTCTTTTTCACATCTGCTGCTCCGATGTTCTTCACCTTTCCCAGAGTGGAAAATTTCCTAATTCTTTAGTGTCTCCCTGAATTTTCAACACCAATTCACAAGCAGTAACCTAAGGAATTATATCAGCCTGAAGTTTTGTTTGGAGTTGAGGTTTTTCATTAGCTGAGAAATAGCAGAAGAGGTTTTACTCTTTCCATTTTGGACTCTTGTAAGAAAATGCAAATGGTTGAAAATCTGTTATGCTCGGTGTTGAATGGCTACCTTCTCATTTTGCCGGCAGATTATTTAGATTCTATTAAAGCCCTCTTGGCTCGTATTTTTCATAATATGATGTGAGGGATGCATAATGCATCCCTTATCACTGACTTGCATGTGTGACATGACTTATATACTAAAGCCCAGCACAATTTCGTCTTATTTCATGTTCTTTTGCCATAATATTCATCGGTTAAATAAAAACCTGCCTAACCAGATAACACCCATCAGAATTTTCTCATGCTAAAGTCTCCCTTAGTGTAATGTGTTTTGCACATGGGTAAGATGTTCCTTTGCTCTTCCACTTTTGTTCCAGTAAACTGCCCTCTAAGTTGTTTTTTGACGGTATAAATTTAGGGCTGCGGCTCATCGAAGTTTTCTCTCCTGGTATAATTATGAGATTTGTTAATTCTTTGTTTTGAAGCCCTTGTTTTGTGACAATGAGATGTATAGCTTGCTGGCTGCTACAGATTACTAGATTCATTGCCATAAGTATAAGAAGTTCAGGCGACTTTGTATAGCTTTTTAAGAGTAGGCGTGCTTTTTTCCTGAGAAAGTCTTTGCAGAGTCGATTAGGATGCTGAACTAATAGCATGTAGAAATCCTGGTTTGGGGAACATGCCTTCTCTATCCTCTCTGGATCTGCCAGTGAAAGGGTGAGATATGGTCCTGAACAAAATATGCTCCCCAGCCTTCCTCATTGTGTTAGCAGAGCCTTCTCCCAAAATGCTTCTCTATCGAGCTTTCTACTGCCCCGACGATGATAGTGTGTGCATTTCTGCATTGATATTAGAGAAATTCACATCACTATCTCGGTTAATGGTTAGTAGAGGCCAGTTGGCTTTTCATTCTGAATTGCTTGAAATCAGCTCTTTCTGACAACACTGTTTGGCAGTTTTTCATATTTCTTTTAAATTTTAATTATAACCCATCAAGTCTTAAGCAGTTACTTCTGGGTTAGACTCTTGATGAATGTCAAAGCAGGGTGTTTTAATTTAATGGATCCAGAGTAACATCTGTTTCTAATATTTTAAAAGCCAATTTATATGGAAATTCGTTTAATACACAGTCGATACACGGAGACTTGTAAAAATAAAAATAAATATGGAAAATCAAACCATGGTGATATAGTGGGTCTTCTGTTAATGGAGGATTTCACTGATGACTAGGTTCAGCTGCTATTACCTGACACCCAAAATCCAACAGTTGAAACAAAATAGTGATTTATTTCTCATACAAAATCAGGAGGTTAGCTTAGGGCTGGTACGGTCTACCGTAATAGGGACCCAATTTTCTTCAGTCTTACTGCTGTTCTCTGCTGGGTGTGACTTCCATTCCTAAGGATTCCTTATGGGCCAACACGGCTGCTGGAACTCCAGCTGTTACATCTGTGCTTCAGCAAGAACGAGGGAGAGTCATGGAGGGAGAGAAGAATGCTAAGCTTGCTTTTTTTTTATTTTATTTATTTATTATTATTTTTATTTAAAGGACACTTTCTAGAAGTAGCACATAGCATTCTGTTTGTGTTCCACTGGTCAAAAATTAGTCACAAGACTGTATTTAGCAGCAAGGGAAGATAGGAAATGAAGTCTTTTTTTCCAGGTGACCTCATACCCAGCTGAAAAGTAAAGATCTGTGATTCTGGGAAAGGGGAGAACAGACAGAGGGGAACAGCTATCTCTGCCATGTTGAATTTTTTTTTTTTCATGTTGAATATTTTTAAAGACATGATTTTAATAGAACTTTAGCCTTTTTATTGAGCATCTAGAAGAGTCAACTAGTTCTTGCGAGTAGATAATTTATTTGGAAGGACTAGCATGATGTTTGGCTCAAAAAAAAAAGAGTCATCAACTGCTGTTGATAGGTTTTAATTTCTAACCCCTAATTGCATCGAATTTCAGAGACCGTGAGTCAAGGTGATTTTATTTTATTTTATTTTTTTAAAGATCTTATTTATTTATTCATGAGAGAAACAGAGAGAGAGAGAGAGAGAGAGAGGGAGAAGCAGGCTCCATGCAGGGAGTCTGACGCGGGACTTGATCCTGGGTCTTCAGGATCATGCCCTGGGCTGAAGGCAGCGCTCAACCGCTGAGCCACCCAAGCTGCCCCAGCAAGGTGATTTTAATAAGATAGTTTTTGAACACTGTACCCCAGTCTTTTTGAATAATAACAACAGCAGCTCACAGAGCTTAGATGTCATTTGTACTAGGTCTCCAGAACACTCTTGTATTGGCAAGACAGCGTTCTTTGCTTTTCTACAAAGAAGATAAATGAACAATTACAAGTGTTTGTTAACAGCTTTCAAGGTAAAATTATTGTCACAGGGGTGCCTGGGTGACTCAGTTGGTGAACTGTCTGATTTTGGCTCAGATCAGGATCCTGGGGTCCTGGGATTGAGCCCACATAGGGATCCCCACTCAGTGGGGAGTCTCCCTCTCCCCCTCCCCCTCCTTGTACCTCTACCCCTCTACTTGTGTGCATGTGAGCACGCTCTCTCTCTCAAATAAATAAAATCAATCTTTGAAAAAAGAAAACAACTATTATCCTCATAGAAACCGAAGCTCAGAGAGGTTAATTGGGAAGCAATTTAGAGAAGCAGATAGAAACCAGTATTGCCCCATCACTTTATCCAACTGGAATACTATTATTTCTCCTGGCTGTGTCACCTTGGATAGGTTTCTTAATCTGTTGCATTTTCTTATTTTGGAAGACACTCAGGTAAATTACAGAGCTGTGATTCAGGCATGTTTCCTCTCAGTCCAGGGCTTTTCTATCCTGGATTTTGGTCATATTCAGATCGAAATTTCCTTAACCATACCTGCCTCACAGTCAAAGGCTAAACTAGTGGAACAGCTAGAGGTAAAAGTCATCAAACAGCTTTTTGTCATATACTCTCCAGCTACACAGATGCCCACACCCCTTCCAAAGCCCTGATATCAGAGTAGGCAAGATTTCCCTTTATGGAGTAGGTGTCTTGACTATGCCATTTCTCTGTCCTTCTGACACATGTGTTCTGTAAATACAGAGATGGCCTAAGGGAACAAAATAGTCAAGATGTCACCCTGTTCTCTGGAAGGTTTAATGGCAGAGAGCAGGGACCCACCACGCTGAATGATTCCATGCCAACATTTGTGCCTTGTCCACATATCCTAGCCCTGTTGATTCCTTAATATTTGTCTCTACATTGACTTTTTAATTTTTAACAGCTTCATTCTGAGCAAACATCTATGAAATCCAGCTTTGATTTGATAATTAAATTTCCTTTCAAATATGCATTAAAATAAATATAACCATGAACATTTTTACAAGGTTTGCCTGTGTATCTTCTCATACACTTGCAGTGCTTTGTAGATCACATTTTGGGAATCCCAACAGAGTGGAAATAGCACGAGCCAGGGGACTGTGCCCTGCTATTGCCAACTGTGTGATTTTGGAAATCATTATTGGTTCTCAACCATAATTTGCTTACTTGAGAGATGTAGATAATATCTACTTTGTCATTTAAGGATTAAAGAAGATAAAGCTAAGGAGACTATTATAGTCCTGGGTAGAAAGCAAGCTCTCAGCAAATGCTAGGTTATTCTTCCTTGAAGTCTGTTTGGAGATACCAGACATGCAAACCTGGAACTACTAATTCTTTTTTTTGTTTGTTTGTTTGGTTTTTTTTTTTTTTTTTTGAATTACTAATTCTCAAGAGCAGGGCACAAGGCACTTGGTAGAGATGATTGTAAATCCTGTAAGAATTCAGGGAGGGAACGGCTGAAGTTTTCTAGAATGAAGGGGAAAGGGAAACATTTGGATGGGGGGAGAGACATTCTTTCTGGCCTCTCCAGCTCTCCCTTGCTATGCAGAGTGTGGCCAAGGACCAGTAGCATCAGCATCACCTGGGAGCTTGTTAGAGCTGTGGTATCTCTGGCTCCTCCCCAGACCTACTGACAGCACCTGCCTGTTAACAATCCCCACGCCCAGTGATTTATATGTATGGGAAGCTTTGCTCTGGGCCCAGATAGTCTATCCAAAGTTCATTTCTAGGAGGGAGCCCTGCTGCCTCTAAGCAGATCTCTTGCACCACGTGATCAATAGTATCACTTGGGCTGTGCCTTTTAGAAAATGCAGATTCTCAGAACTCACATCAACCTGTTGCCTGTCATCTGCATTTTTAGCTGGTGTAGCACATGATTTTTAGGGCAGTTTGACAATTGCTGCAGTAAGTCTGAAAGAAACTGCATTATTCTTCAAATGCATTTGCATTCAAACAAACAGATTTTGAGAAGAAATACAGCCCTCATTGTAGTGTTGGTAAGCATTAGGGGGAGGATCGGAATTCAATCTATATGGAAAGCCTTCCATAAGGCCCATTTGCATTAACCTGGAATCCCATCATACACAGGACAACGGCTTCCGGAAAGGCAGTGTCTTAGCAATGTCACGTCCAGTTGACCCTTGAACAACACAGGTTTGAATTGCATGGGTCCACTTATACATAGTTTTTTTTTTTTTTTCAACAAATAACGGCGCTATAAAGGCATTTTCTCTTCCTTGTGATTTTTCTTAACATTGCTCTAGCTTACCTTATGCTAAGAATGTGGTATACAACACAACAAATAAAATATACATTAATCTACCATTCATGTTGTCGGTGAGGCTTCTGTGAACCGTAGACTGTTAGTTAGGCTTTGGGGAGTCCAGTTATATTTGGATTTCCAACTGCATAAGGGTCGACACCCCTAACCCTCAGGTAGGTCAGGGGTCAACTATTTATTTTTTCTTTTTTGTTTTCTTTCTGTAGTTTATGTTCGATTTTGTTTTTGTTTTTTTTCTCTTAAAAAAAAAAAATTTTGTTTTTTAGCCGTGCTATCAAGACGAACCAGGACCTTCTCCCAGAAACTCCGTGGACGCACATTTTCTACAATGATTTCTGGGGGACTCTTCTAACCCACAGCGGCAGCCACAAGTCCTACCGGCCGCTCTGCACGCTTTCTTTCCGCCTGAACCATGCCGTCGGGGGCCTGGATCCCTGGAGCTACCACCTGGTCAATGTCCTGCTGCACGCGGCCGTCACCGGGGTCTTCACGAGCTTCTCGAAGACACTCCTTGGGGACGGATGTTGGACCTTCATGGCTGGCCTGCTGTTCGCCTCTCACCCCATCCACACGGAGGCCGTGGCAGGAATTGTGGGTCGGGCCGACGTCGGGGCCAGCCTCTTCTTCCTCCTGTCCTTGCTTTGCTACATTAAGCACTGCTCTACCAGAGGCTCCTCAGCCAGGACGTGGGGCTGGTTCCTGGGGACAGGCCTCTGCGCAGGATGCAGCATGCTGTGGAAGGAGCAGGGGGTGACCGTGCTGGCCGTGTCCGCAGTTTATGATGTCTTTGTCTTTCACAGGCTGAAAGTGAAGCAGATCTTACCTGCCATCTGCAAAGTAAGTGACTCTTGGCACCTGGGCACCGGCTTTACCGAGCAGCCCCCCGGCCTGCTCCTTCTGCCCCATTTAAAAAAGCAAACGTGTTCCTCTTCAAAGAGAAATCGAGAAGAAATTCCATTTTGATCTTCTATAAGGCAAAGCATCCCTCCTGACCTTTCCCTACTCACACACCGATTGTTTTATTTCTTGGGTTTCTTACCTTATTTTCAAAGGGGGGAGAAGGACAGTTTTGCCTGCAAAGGTTATGCACCTTTATTGGTTATTTTTTTTATTCGTTATTTCGGCCCAAACGCTCTGTAATCTGGCAAATCGCCTATAAAGTGTATTTGCAAAAATGTCAGAGCGGATAATAGAGCCAGATGCATGACTCTGTGGAGGGGAAATCCTCTGCCCTTGTGAATAGTGCTTTTCCTGATCTGACTTTGGAAAGCAACCCTTCTCTGCAGTGGACTGGGGACTGGGATTCCTCAACAATGAATCATCTTCACCTTTTCCTTGTAGTGAATAAGAATAGAAGAGTCAAAACAGAAAGAGGTTATTATAAGTTTTGCCCTGAGGCCAATTAAGACCTTTGCCTCAGGGCTCAATATTTCCTCTTCTGTATCCCGAGTGGTTTCAAATGCAATGTTGTTTGAAGGTCACAGAAGCGCTTTTAGATCCCATAGACCTGAAGAGCACCAGTTTTTTGGCTAGTGTGTTGGGGGAGGGCGTTGGGCAAAGGTATGTTGAGAAACCCCCTCCTTCCTGTTTTCCCCACTCTCTCTCATTCATAATAACCCCCCTACCCCATGCTTTGCCTTTAGTCTAAGGGGGGAACTCCACCAGTGTTGCAAATCTTGGTCATGTTGCAGGCCAGTTTCTCCTTCCTTTTGGACACTTTAAGTGAGGAATTATTGGTTTTGGATAGTTACCCTGATCAAAAAAGCCATCAATTTTTCTAGCTTGGGCTTTTCTCTCCCTGCCCACCCCTGCCCTCACTTCTCAATTTTATTTAAAATCAAATTGGGAAGAAATTGAAGTAAAGAAAAAATGGTGGGAAATAGACATGCTTATTATTATTATTATTTTTAAATGACTGTTTTTTTTCTTTTTTTCACTTAGTTGGTAGGGTAATCACTGCTATGCTTCTGTTCTCCAAGAAAGCATAGCCTTTGAGTCAGAACTCAAGTATCTAGTGCTCAAAGTGCTGTGATTTCAGTTATATGCTGAAACTTTATTTATTTATTTTTTATGCTGAAACTTTAAAGGAGAACTCTAGGGGGCGCCTGCATGGGTCGGTTTAGTGTCTGCGTTTGGCTTGGGTCCTGGAATCAAGTCCCACATCAGGCTCCCTGTTCAGTGGGGAGCCTGCTTCTCATTCTCCCTCTGCCTGCTGCTCCCCCTGCTTGTGCTCACGCTCTGTCTCTGTCAAATAAATAAAATCTTAAAAAAAAAAAAAAAAAAAAGAAAACTGGTTAGGTCGAGTTAGATGCCTAAAAACAACATGGTTTGAAAGCCAAACTCTTAACTTCAAATCAATTTTAATTATTCTTTCAGAGAGATTTAGGGAGAGAAATCTCTGATCTTTTGTTTTAAAACTGTATCAACAACAATAGCAAGGTTTCTTGTTTTACTGGAAATAATAGATAGGAATACACATAAATCATGGTCCTTGTCCTGTGGGGAGAGAGACCTGCTTGAGGATGCAGATGCTCGGTGTTTCAAGACCGTGCATTGATAAACTATGTGGTTGGATATCCTACAGAATTTCCATTTTACTGTCTCATGAATAAGGAAATGATTTCGATAGATCAATTCCAGACTTGCTTTTGGGACCTTCTGAAGTTCCTTTCTAAGAAATGTTTAGTTCCTTAGGGAACTAAATACACTTAGGTGTATTTTCAAGGACGGAGTTGCTAAGAGAGAACCTTATTATAACTGTGTCCCATACAATCTTTGGGACATACCCCTAATAAGAAAGTATTCTTTGTTTATTCGGAATTAAAATGTAGCTCAGCATCCTGCTTAAGAAAATGAGAAATGTCACCAGCAATGGAATTCCTAGCAGTGGAGAGTGTGAAGTCCGCGCCATGGGAAAGGACTTAACACTTTGAAGATTCAGTGTCCTGAGAAGTTTCCAGATGGAAACTTGCCTAGACTGCCTGGCAGCCACTGCTTATGGGCAGGGGAAGTAGTCAGGGCAGCGAAACCCTTCATCTGAGAGTTGCTATCTCAAGTCCACTCTTTCTTTCATTCTCAGATTTTGGGCCAATGAGCTTTAATGCGAACCTTTTGGTAAAAGAATGTATAGATTTGCACAGGGCCCTAGAGACCATCTATGCCAGTCCCTTTGGTGCCATAGAGACCATCTATGCCAGTCCCTTTATTTCCAGCTAAGGTGTGGAGAACCAGAGATGTGAAGGTCGCCCAGAAAATGATAGGATCGCTAGAACTAGAACACATATCTGTGTGTGTTTGGTGTTGATTTTACTGTCTGGAGGTATGACGGTGAATGAATAGATGTAAAGTGAGATGACTTACTTAGAAGAGAAGGAAATAGTATGGAATCAAATATTAACTCACACTGAGTAGCCTTGGGCTAGGTCAGTGACTTGTTTCTTTTTCTGGAAATGGTTAGTCTTCTCTGTTAGAGATATTGTGAGGATTATATGAAATTGTGGGGCGTCTAGTGTGAGCTGGGGCATCCAGTGTGAGCTGGGTGCCCAGTGTGCAGAAGACACCTGATACATATTAGTTGAATAGAAAGAAATATCAGTGGAAATTGTAATTCTTTATTTTAAGGAAGGGAAGGCCAACAGATAAACTTCTGTTAGTCTTAGTGTGGTTTTGAAAGCATATGAATTAGGAATTGACTAAAACTGAAGCATGAATATTTAAGCAAAAACTTTCATTTAGAATTTTATGACTATGGGGCTTGTAAACACTGGCATAGATTACATATGGAAGTTATAGAAAATTCCATCTTCTGTCTTTATAATATATAGATTTTTATGCCTGGAGTGAGTTAGAAGAGACGCTGAAGAAAGTGAATTAAAAGACTTTAGAAGGTCCTTTTCAACCTTAAGTAAATCATCTTAAATATCTTACCAATTAACTCTACATCATGGTTTGCCAGATGAAATAAACTTCCCTGGCCTATTAAAACATAACTTTTATATAATAAAACAGAAAACTCCAGTGCACAAATGTTTAACTCTGTTATGCAAACCAGTGAACTAGCCAAGAACTCAAAACCCAAAATGGTGGTCCTCTTAAAGCTGGAAATTATTAGGACCGGAGGGGCAAGCCTCCCCTTTTTGATAGTTTTGTCAGTAATGGTTTTTCTCATAGCAATCACACTCAGCTGCTTTCTTCACAGTGTTGGTTTCGGTTCCGTACTTCTTAAAAGTTCCTGGCCCCCAAACTCAACTGTGGACAGGGGTCAGGTAGAAGGGCCCTGCTGGTGGAAGCAAGAGTATTCCCACCTCTAGGGTTTCTCTTCATTCTGTTATTGCAATAAGAAAATCCAGGTTTGAGTTTGGGACAGTTGGAGATTTTTCTAAGAAGACAGACCTCTGGCTTTTTCGATGACATTTATCGTTATTTAATATTGGTTACTACTTTAGAAACAAACCCTGTTTGGGCCAGACTGAGTCCTTGGGAAGGCTGAATTTGGCCAGATTTCTTGGCTGTCATTTTTTTTACTACTAAGATTCATGCAGGTGATGTACACGTCCGTATTATATAAAAGGCTTTCACGGTTCTGCAAAGGAAGTAGGAAAGTTTTTTGTTTCTTTGAAGAATGTGAAAAATAGTAAGGACCTGGTGTATTATAGATAAGTATTTAATAAACACATAGTCTTTATGTGGTAGGCACTATTCTGAATGTGCTAAAAACACAGACGTGTTTAACTTAATAATAAGTGCTTATTGAGAGAGAATGACTTAGCAAATAATATGGTTAATATGACATGAAATAGTACAGTGATGCAGTTGTCAGTAGTTAGGGAGATTTATAAGAAAACACCAAATATAAAATCTTCAGAAATGTGCATGGACAAAATGAGTGTTTGTAACTATCTTCAACAAGATTCTTTAATGTTCCTAGTTCTTAGCGTCAGCATTCCATGTTATCCTTGGCATCTAGCATACCATCTGGCACATAGTAGGTGCTCAGGAAATTGTTGAATTCACACTTGTTTCAGATTTGCCTTGGAAAGATACGTGCCTGAAATGTTAAAGTAAAATCCTATCTTCTTCCCTTTATACGATGAGGATTTGTTTCCTGGTTGGTGAGGTCTGGAGGGTAGAATTGGAAGAAACGCACGTCAGAAAAATGTTGAAAAATAAGTTTTCTTGACTTCACCTCAAACGATTGTTTTAGCCTTTCTTAGATGACTTTCACTTAGTTTTATGTGGTCAAGAAGTAAAAGGGTTGGTGAGGAACCCTTGAAACACACTTAAACTAGCCTTGCAAATAAATGCTTGACTTTTATCTGCCCACAAAATTTTTTACAAGTCTCCCATGACCCCGGGGAGGTACGTGGGTAATAAAATCAGCAAAAGCAACATTTTTCTTACTTACCAAACATCAGTCATTGCTTGCCTAGTGGCCATTTTCTGTGCTTATTTAACATCTGTTAACTGTTTTAATGTGGAAACATCTTTTTTTCCCCGTTATTAGCCTCATAATCACTTATTCAGTTACAGGTGGAAAAAAAAACGGAAATTGGAAAAACAGTATAACAATTCTAATAATAGCCCAAATTGATTTGGAAAAATGAAGCCCTTTTAGTTTGATCTTTTAAGAATTTCTATAAAGATGATTACCTCAATTTTGCTATAGTTGGTCTTAAGGTGTACATTATGTAGACAACTTCCTCCTCTTAGGCTTAAGCTTTGTAGCCCTATTTCGTGTAAACAACATGAAGAGACTGTATTATGAGAGAGGAAACGGGGATGCATTGCCACTTTTGGAAAACGAGTCATCTCTGTCTAGAAATAACTTTTATTTTAATGCTAAGCAGGATGTGAATGGTGGGGGTTGCCTGTGGTGAAAAAGTTTATCTTGGATGTTACGTAAGCTTGGTTCTACATCAGGATATAGTTATCAGATGCAAACCAGCAGTCATATATTTCCAAACCATTTGCAGGGTTTACCTTGAGAATGGTTTCTGAGGGTGGGGGCTTAGGTTCTGTTGAAGGTTTTTTGATTTGTCACTATTGGAACACTGAAGATAGTCATTGTGGTGCTTCTGCATATCCTTTTTGCGTGACTCCCCCTGTAGAGAAGGCCATGGGAAGGGAGGTGCGAGCCTCCAGGTATTTGCACATTGAAGCCATGTGTGCTTTTTTTTTTTAATTAGATTAGCTGCTGGGGATGGCATTGATGGAATATGTTATCATTTATAGCTTTGCCCCTTTGCTTTTTACACTAGGTTGTGGTTTTATTCAAGATGTGACTCTCATATAAATGATGTGGAATGAAATATGAGATATTTGCTGTTGCTGATTTTCTTCAGTCAACATCTGTGCCACTCTACTTCAAGTAGTGTTCCCACTTTCTTATGATTTTCTTTCCCTTGACTTGCCTTACACTTGACTTTGTGAGAATCCAGATCGAGTAAGATACTCTGATTCTGATCACAGTATTTCCCAGCATTATTGAAACTGGAGGGCTGACTATTTGTCATGTACTTACAAATGAATTTGGATTTCATCCCAGTAAACTTGTTGTAGCATTTAATATTCATGACCTATAGTACTTTAAAACTTTGAACGGCTGCCAACGCGGCTAACTAGATAACACCACAAATAAAGTCGAGGTTCAAAAATATTTTACAATTCAAAAAGTCAGAGATTAATAAGGTATTTTATTTCTGCAGGTTGGCTTCTCTGCTCAGCTGACTTAAGGTGATTCTGTATTCTGGGTACAGTTTAGGTTCACGTTGAGTGAAATTTGGAAGCTGACTACTCTTGTAAGTCCATGTAATACTTGCATTAGAGGGTTGCTGCTTGAAACAGCAATCTCTTCACAAGGTATCTTGTTGTTTTGTTGTTAAAGATTCATCTTTGTGCAACACACTGTATTAGGTGCTGTGGGGGATTCAAAGATGCATTGGCGAATTTCTGCCCTTAAGGATGTTTTAGAGTCGGCCAGGAAGTTGACAGTAGTCCCTGTAAATGCAGAACTAAAATCCAGGCTGGAAAGTAGTGAGGCCAGAAAGGAGGCTCGGGGAGTGGTGGGGCGGTTTCGAGAAAGGGGGAGGGTGTGTGTTTTCTGCTGAGAAGATTGGGAAGCACTTTCAGGAGCAGAGACATTTGAGCAAGGCCCCCAAGGATGGTTTAGATGGAGACATTTATAATTGGAGAGGTGAGGGAAAGTAGAGGGTAGAGAATGAGCATTGCAGAGGGAGACTCCACCACCACTGGGCAGTGGTTTTGAAAATACCTAGAGTGATGCATTTACAGAGGGAAATGAATGGGCAAGGTAGGTTGAGCGAGCCGGTATGTATGATGATGTGGGGACCTCTTAAGGCATTCTGTGGCCCCAACAGTCCGGGGAGACCCTGCTTGGTTTTTAAATGTGCTTGTGCTAGGACTGGTACATGGGAGGCGCTTGAGAACATCCAGGCTTAGCTTGCCACTGGGGAGACTTTCTTCTCTGTCCTCCCTTGGGAACAGGCCTGAGAGTGGGTCCCTTTGGTGATGAGACTAAGAATCAGATTCAGGAGGTTTATCTCAATGCAAAGGTGTTTCCTGCCAGGGTTTCTCTTGTTCTTTAGCATTAAAAAAAAAAAAAAAAAAAAAAAAGTAGTTATTTTTCGAAGACTAGATTATTTTACTTTTTACTCTATAGCATCTAGCATATCATTACAGACTCCTAATGAGAAAAACAGGGAGTCCCTGAGGGCTTTCTCCCGTGTCCGTCCTTCCAGTGTTGCTCAACGGTGTTCAAATGTTACAGTGAACGGCCACAAGTACATAATCCCTCTTTGTTTGGTGCTCCTTCTTACAGGAAGACAGAAACATTTTTCAAAATGATCCTTTTTACAATACAGAATAAAATATCAGCACTGAATTTCAGCCAGTTACCTCAGTATACCATCAGTGAAAATGACACGCAAATTGGACCTTGTGATGAATAAATAATGAGTCTCGTTGAAATCATCTATGCTGTTCTCATAACACTGTCTGGGATCCGTATTACATCACTCGGCTCAATTTTCGATAACCTGCTGCCTCAGAGGAATCGGATTGAATGACGGGGAGCTCGTGATTATCTGGTTACTCATACTCAACCCGGTACCATCAATTTCATAGAGAAAACGACACTGTCTGCGCAAATCTCAACTCCTCTGCCTGGAAGTCCGATTCCTGTCTTAAATACTTGGAACAATGGGAATACTAATTTAGTGTTGACTTCTCAAATGCAATTTAAGCTACAGAAAGCCAGATTCTAGGAATGCATTAGAGATTCCTTAGGAGGCATGATGGGGGTAGGAGGTGGGGTGGCTAAAACTGCGTATCAAATCAGATTCATTGATAGTTAAGGGTAGTTATGAAATGGGATAGTATGGTAAGCTTTTATGGTGTGAGATGTTTTATTGTTTGCATCCGGTTTCATACCAACTGATGACAGCGTTCCTTTTTTTTTTTTTTTTTTTTTTTTTCTGAAAAGCATAGCAAGGAATCAGAAGGGGAGAACAACCAGGCCAAAGTGTGCAGCGATGTGGTGCTAGGAAGGTCAATGTGCCCTTGCTCTCTGGGTTTGTCTTTACAACTCCGCGGCACCCAGATGGCTCCTGCATGCTCTGTTGGTCTGATTACAACTCTTGCATCCAGTGAAATAGCATGAATTCAGAATTTAATACATGTTTCCTCCATAATTATGGCTTTGATTAGTGAAGTCAGTGCTTCAGTTCCAAAGGACACTTTCTTTCTCCACATGTTTATTCATTTAATTTCAGGAGAGCAAGTAAAATGCAAAGATTATAATACTTCTCTTTGATATGATAGGGGAACCCACAATGCCTCCAGTTGGTATGTGGTTGTCATTTGGCTCATAATTAATGTAAGATTCAGAGCAAACAGCAGGGACGACTGAGAAAACTGAAGGACATTTACAAACCAATGACTTACTTTTTAGTAAGAGAAGAAATGGAAGAATTTTCACTAAAACAGTGCGAAACATAACTACATACCAAGTACATTTATTTTTTTTCATACCAAGTACATTTAATAGAGTTCTTGATTATATGCAGTATCAGTTTGTATTTAGAAACATAGTTTGCAAAAAAAAAAATTAAAAATTAAAAAAAAAAAACATAGTTTGCGTAAAGATGGAAAATAAAAGTGGAAGCACTTAATATTTTAATTTTGTGAAGTTTAAGTTGTTATCCCTGTTAGTTGTACCAGCCTAGCCTTTTCAGGGACATTATTTTAGTTTTTAACGTGTTAACTCTGTCCTCTCTCCTTTAAAAGGGTTTATGTGTATGAGTGTTTGTTGTGTGTCCCATTCGAATAAACTGCGTAAATACCTGCTTATATACTGTAGTGAGATTATACCAAGGTTATTCATGAATGATTTGAGTGTATTTCCATAACTTTTATGAAATGGGAGACTCCAAATTTCATAGATCTTTTCATTTCCCCCATTTGAAGTCAGGCAAAAATATGCCAGTTTCCATGTTCCAATGAGTGTAGCTTCTTTCTTCTTCAGATCTCATGACATCCTGTGATAAAAAGTTAAATAGATCTAATAGCATAAACACAAGTGCTGTTTACTTTGAATAACCACCGGGTGTTCGGCTAATCTTATGCATAGGTGCACGTAGCTCTTGTGGAAAAGCCATAGGACTGGAGCCTTTCAATTGAGATTTAAGTTGCTGTGACCTTGGATCAATGACCAAACGTCTTGAACATCAGTTACATGGTCTGTAAAATAGGAATGTAATATTTGCCTTGTGGGGTTGTTAGGTATGAATAGAGTAAATGTGCACTTTTCCACCGGGTTCCTTTCCTATAGGAATATCATCATGGTCATCAGCGTGTCCCTGCGTTTCCGCAGCGTTTCAATAGGAGCACACCTCCTGTCCGTCTGTCCTTCTGCAGAGCACTCAATTAGCATAGTTGTGGCTTTTCTCATGGGATGGGGAGTGGAATGTCAATCAAAAAAATGGAGCCTTTGCAATCCGTTTCACCACTGCTGACAATATCAAGAATATTGGGGGGGGGGAATCTTTTTTCAAGGATAATTCTTCTGAGCAGCACAGTCTGCTAATTTGTCTTTTGTTTAATTGGACTGAAAACAATTCTATTGAAGTCCTTCCTTAAGGTTCCTTCGCTGTTAAGATCTTCCCATCTACTTGTACTTTTATAGCCTGATTTTTTCTCCTTCAGGCTCAGGATGGTGCTGTTGCTTATGTATCTGAAAATGGAGGGGAGACTGGCTTTCGTGTTCTCCTCCCCCCCCCCCCAGCCCCCCTGCCTGTTGCTTATGTATTTCCTTTAGCCAGGTTTATAGTAAGGAAGATTAGTTCAGTGGCCCCCATAGCTTGCAGCATTCGAGTCTCATTCTTTGAAGAAAGGGGGGAAGCACTGTTATTCCCTAAAGGTGAATGTTAATCTCTTTCTTCACCCCAGTCTTTTCCAAATCCTGGCAGGCAATATTGGTGCAGCTGATTCCAGGCTCCTGTTATAACAAACATTTTTCAGGGAAGTGAGGAGGCTGGTTTTTGTGGTTGTTGCTGTTTATTTCCTCACCTCCTAGGGAGGTAATAGAGAGCAAAAGGTTTGTTTTTAGAGCAGTACTGTTCCTGGCTACCAGAAATTTTTGTCAGGTGTTTTAGATGCCTTACTAACATTCAGGCCAAACTATTTTTACAGAAACCTAAATCCTAGTAAGTTCGGCATGCTGGCGACGAGTCTGTAAAAGTGGTTTTGATTTCAGAAAATCCAGCATTTAAAAATCTGCTCTCATTGACGGATGATTACAGGGGTTGGTTGGGTGGGGGGGGATGGGGGACTGTTTATAGATTTTAGGATTCATTTCGTCATGCGTTGCCTTTGAGTAGTCCACACTGGGATGATCATCAGCCTCCCGTGGGGAGACTGTTTTACACCAGAGATTGTAGCACAGAACTGGAAGCCACCGAATAAGAATCTTCTGGTCAGCTGACTTTTTGTTGTGGAGGCTACAGATTGACCAGGAGCTGGTACAGAGGTGGCAGGAGAAAAACTGCATTTTAAATGCTCTCCCTCTGATTTTGACGAAAAGGTAGGCCCAGGACCCACTGCTGTGTCCATTGAGAATCTGATTCCCCCATATGATATTATTAGACATTATAAGATTCTTATTAAAATGTAAGGTTTTGTGGCCAGAGAGAGAGGTAGTAGATACTAGCCTCATGCCACCCCCACTCTTTTCACAAATGTGAGGCCTGCACAAATTAGGCACCGGCTCGGTTGAAAGCAGAGCCTACTCCCCGGGGTCTGATGCTTTATCACTGTGCACTTTGCCTTCAGTTTGTAGAAACCTGTTACTAAGGAAGCCCTTTTCTGTCGGTTCAGTCTGCAGACTATTGATGGACCCCTGTGCCCATCCCTCCAGTTCACCATTAATTAAGATTCGGCCCTTCTTATTTTACCCTAGGTTCTCTGTGTTCTATTAATAATTCTAGAATACCTTTTTAATTTTTATTTATTCTTTTAAGATTTTATTTATTCATGAGACACACACTGAGAGAGGCAGAGACACAGGCAGAGGGAGAAGCAGGCTCCCCACAGGAAGCCTGATGTGCCACTCGATCTCAGGACCCCAGGATCAGGACCTGAGCTGAAGGCAGATGCCCAACCGCTGAGCCACCCAGGTGCCCCTAGAGGACCTTTTGGAATTGAGTTTTGTTGTTGTTTCCCTCCTCACAGGCCCCTTCTTTTCCTGCTCCTGTGCCCTACCCCCAAGCACCTTCAATTACGTGCTTAAGTATTTGCACGCTGTCATCCTAGGTCTCTAGCTTGATTTAAGCTGGCATTCAAATGGAATATTTACTTTTATAGCTACCAGAAACTAAGAGAGACTAAAAACATAGTGTGTTTTTCTTCCTGATTTGTTTAATTGCCTTTACTAATAGCGTGTTACTGTTTGAAGTAGGTTACACCCCTCAGTAGAGGGATCTTGTCTTTGATTATGAGAAGCCTGATCTCCCTCTAGAAGTAGAGAATCAAGAAAATATTGGGGCAGCTCTTTGTTGCTACCCTTTTCTTACTCTCCAAGGCACCGTGCACTAATTCAGGAGCAGGGGAAACTTTAGGCATCAGCAGCAGACACATCAACTGGGTATGTTGTTATTTACCCTCGTACTTAGTCCAGGACCCTGGTGGGATTTTAAAAATGCCACCGGTTGTAACTTAAAGACGCCCAGAGTTTCCTTTGACTATACAATATGAGTTTAGTGTCTCAGTGTTGGGTGAAGCGTATTCGAATCCGCGACAACCCTAATGTCAAAAAGTGAGGATAATTCCAAAATGAACATATTTCAGAGATAAAATAGCAAGAAAGGGGAAACTGTAGAGGTGCCAATTGAAAAATGGGCTGGCTGAGTGACAAAAGGGCTGAATTTAAGTTGTCAAAGCAGCAGCCTAAAGTTTCTGGTTTGGGGACAGGATAATTTGTAGTCTTCGCTTCTCCTGCATTCTGCAGTATAATCTTCTCCAGGGCTGTGCTGACTTCCATATTGTTCGAAGGGGAAGAGAAAGAACCCATTTGAATTCATTAGCTTTCATTTGCATATACCCAGAGCTGGTGGTAATAATGGTAACAACCACCATTTATCAGGGCTTACTGTGTGCTAGCAAAGTGTCTTCTGTGCACTATTTTGTTCATTCTGTGAGAGTAAGTATTATTAATCTCATTTACAGGTAGGGAAACTGAGGTTTATAGAAGCAAAATAATTTTGCCCAAGGAGTCACACATAGTACCTAGTGGAGAAGAGATCTCATTCCAAACGTGACTGCAAGGTGGATGGTCTTCCCATAATAGGTGGATGGTCTTCCCATAATACTGTTTTTATACAAGTTTAACTGAAGTGAAAAAAAAAAAAAAGTATAGCTAAAGTGGAAGATCCAAATGGTATTACGAAAGAAACAACCATTCTCATATGACTTGGCCCTGGGACCAATGCCGCTTCCTTACAATAGCTTTAAATACAAATAATCTGCTCTTCCATATGCAACAGTTAGTTTTACGGGTGCTGAGAATACAAAGGTGGATAATATCTTATCCCAGGCCCTAGGAAGTACAAGACATGTATACAGTGATCATGTCACTCTGCACTAAGTGCTAATAGAATTCCATAGAGAGTGCCAGAGAAGCACATGTGTCTGGCATATTTATTCGGCCTGGTTAAGAGCCACAGAGAGTGACAGAGAAGTTAGTGACATTTCAATAGCTCAGCTCATCCAGAATTTTATTTTGATTTATTTATTTATTTATTTATTTATTTATTTATTTATTTATTTATTTATTTTTTATAAGTTAAAATCATTTCATGGTGTGCGTTTCATTTAGGTTCAGAGTCAACTTCCATTTTTTACCCCCTCATTCCCGGTCATGTGACAAGAAATTTGCTAAATGCCTTTTAATCTTTTCATTTTGTTTTCATTTTTTAATACACAGGTAACTGTTTTCTAGATAATGAGCTGCCGTTCTAGAGGTTCAGGTTAAAGTAGTGAAGAAAACAGGCGGAACTCCGGCTCTCTTGGAATTTACATTTGTTTTCTAACTTAGCAGCCACAGTTACCCTGTGGGGTCACTCTGTACTCCATTTTACAAGAAGTTGAATGAACTCCCCCGAATTGATCAACATGCAATGAGACTGGATTTCAAAAGCAATGCTCATTCTAAATCCAGATCATTTCCAGTGCAGGTCTCTCAGTTGAGTTCTCTCAAGTAAAAAGTGGGTTAATTATTTAAGGAATTAGATGAGTAGGACTGATTGTGTGTGTGTGTGTGTGTGTGTGTGTGTGTGTGTGTGTGTGTGTAGTTGGTTTAGAAACCTCCTTAAGACCAAGGACCGGGTACTTTTTTTTCTTTTAGATCCCCTTGTCCCAGCGATCTTGACATTGAGATCTTGGTATTTGGAGCTTGATCCTCAACATCATATTGGTCTGCAAGGGTATATCATGTCTGCCATGGTCTTGCCCTACATCAGATTTAGGAGAGAGACGTTGTACGTATACATATGCTTTGAGGTTGAACTGGATCCAGTTTGCTTCTGAAGCTCCTATCAACCTCTCCTACCTGCCATGAAGTGCATGGTATTTCTCAAAAGCATGCAAAAAATTATTGGGAGGCAGTTCACATTGAAGTGTTTGGTTTGGCTCTGAATTTCATATTGTCACATCATGGCTAATCAACCACATTAACTTATTTATGTGTCCTTGACAGGAAGCGCATTTCTAAAGGCTTTATAAGGGAAAAGATGAGTCTGTGCCATAGAGGTTGTTTTATAATTCAGATAAAAGCTCTCTTTCCTGCAAATTTCATAAAAAATATAAGGCAGATTAGATTAACTAACAATGTGATGCCAAGGGTTCCTGTGTGTCTTAGGGGGTTCCCAACTGTACAGGATGTCAGGTCTTGTTTGATGTGGACAGTGGAGACTATGTTTAGAATCTGAGCTTTTAAAAAAAAAAGAATCTGAGCTTTTTTCCTCTATTTATATTTAAAAAGAAAGCTACAAGTTCCCTAATTTAATACCTAAAACACCTGAGGCCAGATGTGATTCTGATATATTTTTTTAATTATCCAAAATAATAGGACTCATAAATACTGTTTGTGTGACATGACATTTTTTTTTTTTTTTTTAGTTTCTATTTATTTATTCATGAGAGACAGAGAGATAGAGAGGCAGGCAGAGGGAGAAGCAGGCTCCCTGCGGGGAACCCGATGTGGGACTCGATCCCAGGACTCCAGGATCATGCCCTGTGCCGAAGGCAGCGCTAAACCACTGGGCCACCCAGGAATCCCCATGGCAGTATTTTGAAGTAAGAAACATTTAGCGTTTCTGAAGGGAAATATATGAATATTTACGATAGAATAGAGGAAGGCTATGAGTAAACTCATGTCAATTTAAATCAGGAGTTTTGTTTCTTTTTAACAGGTTTACTGAGATAAAATTCACATATCATAAAATTGAACCACTTAAAGTGTATGGTTTATTGTTTTTTGAGTCTGTTCACTGAGTTTCTGCAGCTATTACTGAATTCTTAATTACATATTTTGAAATTAAGGGTAATGGACTTTAAGGTACTTTTTTTTTTTATTTTATTTATTTATGATAGTCACAGAGAGAGAGAGAGAGAGAGAGAGAAAGAGGCAGAGGGAGAAGCAGGCTCCATGCACCGGGAGCCCGATGTGGGATTCGATCCCAGGTCTCCAGGATCGCGCCCTGGGCCAAAGGCAGGCGCCAAACTGCTGCGCCACCCAAGGATCCCCGGTACTGTCTTTTTTAAAACAAGATGTAGGTTTCATTTTTTAGTTTTGAAGTTTGAGACGATCCATAGGAAAAAGTTAAGACCTTAAACCACGTGGGTCAGTAAATCTGGTTAAAATCTTACCGAGATCCCTGAATGTTTTCACTGTGTCTTTAATATTGTTTGCGTGTCTTATTTATTGTTTAACAAATTGGTAATGAAGTTTGGATAATCTGGGGTATCTTCTTCGGGGTTATGTTTGGGTCACACTGCTTGGATCCTTATTGTGTTTTTCTAAAACTAGGATAAATCATTGGCCCCTACATAAATGCAATTTTCTGGGGTAAGATCTGATGTCAGAATGCCTGGATCCTTATTTGTTTTGTTTTGTTTTTTTGAACTATGATGAATCATGGGCCCCTACATAAATGCAATTTTCTGGAATAAGAATCTGACGTTAGTATTTGATTGCTTTGTTGGCTGTGTGTTTGGTATATGCAACTCTTGATTCTTGAATGAAGAATGGTGGTTTACAGTGTAAATAGGAATCTGGATACTTCTTATTCCCCATGTATTTGCCTCTCAGTGTGTGTTACACATGTCTGACACATGCAGGAGTAATTAGGTTGTGTTTAGGTACATATGATTGACTTGTTTTTTTAGCTTTGACCAGGAGTTTTATCAAAGTGTAAAGGTGCTTGTAAAATCTAGAATAAAGCCAATTTCCAGTTTTGAGCTTCTTTGGAAAAAAAAGAAAAGAAAATGTATTTTTAGATAAACTAAACACATTTAAAGATGGAACTGAATTTGAAGGTTTTTATCTGTTTTTTTATTTTTCCCTTTTAAAGTAACGGACATTCTAAAATATGTCCCAGCTTGCTTTCTAGAGGCAAATTCACTTCTGAGCAATTTTAAAAGAGCAATAACATAAATTTAATTATGGGAGAACGATTCTATAAAAATTTAATATGCCATTAAGACATTTGCTGATTTACATCAGATTTATATAAAGGTTGTTTGAACCTACACCTTTGCGTCCAGCTGGTAGCTTTTTTCTAAGTTAATTACACGAAAGCCTCTGAAAAATGTTAGACATTTGAGAGAAGTTGTGATTTCAGAGATAAAGGGAACATGCTGTGAAAAGTATGGCCGTATGGCATAATGACATAAATCCTGCAGTTCTAATCAGGAGGCCTGGGTTCTCACACAGTTTCTGCCACTAGCTAGTTGTGTAATTGTGGACAAGTCATTTAGCTTTTAGCTTCTCCAGTGGTTTTTTTTTCCCTAATACGGGAGTTTAGGGGATGCTTCAAGAAGCGATTATATCATACTATGTTTAATCATGATTTAATGAACAATTTTATTGCTAAGTTTAAGAGAAATTATAGCTTTCTTTGTCCTTGGGATAATCTGACTGGAAAGATGGATTAATTGTGCAGATACTGAGTTCTTTATTCATTCCCACGAACAAAAGATTAGATCCCAAAGTACTTACAGTATTGTCTTTTGAAGGCCAAGTATACACTGCAAACTGAAGTGGGCTGTGTGTTTTATTTCAACTTTGAGAGGAACCTATCTATATTAAAATACATCCACCTCTCTCTTTTATCATGAGGGTATATATTTATCTTTTTCATGGTCTCGTAAACTTAATTACAGTCAACACTTGATTTTCTGAAATGGAATCTTTCAGAAGTATATCCTACTTTCTTAATTTCTTGCTCTAGTCTACATCATTATTGCCTTATGTCATTTTACATTAACTGTGCCATCATTTTATGCACATAATTAGAAATGGATTCTGACCCTATTTTCTGTGCAAGGAAAATAGCATGTTTTCCTTAAATAACAATGAATTTGCCTTTCTCTCAAGGGAAATTTTTAAAAAAAAGAAGAAGGGGATCCCTGGGTGGCTCAGTGGTTTGGCGCCTGCCTTTGGCCCAGGGCGCGATCCTGGAGTCCCAGAATCGAGTCCCACGTCGGGCTCCTGGCATGGAGCCTGCTTCTCCCTCTGCCTGGGTCTCTGCCCCTCTCTCTCTCTCTCTCTCTCTCATAAATAAATAAATAAATCTTTAACAAAAATAAATTTAAAAAATAAAAAAAGAAGAAGAACTAAAAGAAATAATATTATAAAGTGTCAAACTATGATATGGACTGAGAACTTCTCATGCTGTATCCTCAGTCTGAAAGGTTGGCAAAAATTCAGCATAAAGGGCAAGGTAGTTAATTATTATTGCTTTGCAGGCCATGTAGACTCTATGACAGGTGTTCAGCTCTGCTGGCTTACTACAAACAAATGGGTGTAACTGTGTTCTAATAAAACTTTATCTAAAATCAGGCAGGCACCAGATTTGGCCCACAGGCTATTGTTTGCTGACTCTATCTAGTAACTTAGTTGATAAACTATGTCTGCTATGTCATATAGGCTCTCCAAAGAGTAAGTCAAGGACAGTGTATTTATAGTAGGGTGAATCATTCAATGTCATACAAGTTGCATGCATTTTACAGAGAGCTTTTACATTCCTTTTTATTTTTGAAGAGAAGTTGTGATTTCAGAGATAAAGGGAACATGCTATGAACTCCTGTCAAGACACTATTTATAGTCAAGGAAGCATAGACTTTTACAGTTTGTCCAAGGTTACCCCAAGAGTATAAGATTTTACTCTTATTTCCCTGCTGTATATTTTATCGGAGTACTCGTGAACTCATTGAGCACTTATCTCCAGTCTTGCTTCGTGTTACTCGGATATCCTGTATCTTAGAATTTTGAAAGTAAATTCAAGTTCAAATTTAACACCATGGCTATTCTCTGGATACCGAATTCATACAAAATAATCATACAAAGTAAACTTTGGTAACAATCCCCCCCCTAAAGGAAGGCCAAGTAAGCAGAAGGTGGTTTCCAAGAATAACCAGCTCTAGAAGTTCATAGCAGCTGTAAAAATACATCTTCAGTTGAAATTTAGCTTGTAATATAAGGGTACTTGAATTTTGCTTTTTCCTCATCTTTCTTGATTTTTTTTTTTGCAAGTGATTTAGAAAGACATATTGCGGATATTTATTGATTGCTCTTAATACAAAGGCCAAACCCTTTTTTCATGAAGAAGAGCTGTCACTGGACAAAAGTTGAAAAGTAAACCAATTGAATATCTTTTTTTCTTGGCCTAGAGTTGTTGCTATTGGTGGAGTGATGGTATGTTTTTTACTGTGTTTACCTCCTGAATACATAATGAAGAGATCGCCTTTGGCAGTGATTTTCTTTCTTAATATCTTAGTGGTTGTGGCATAGTTCAGTTGAGGGCTAGCAGAAAGATTGACAATGTTATACTATTTACTGTGTTAAAGCTCCTTGAAAGTCAGCTGTTTTGTTCTGTCTGAGGACTATTTAGTGTAGTCACATGTTATTAGAATTATTGGTTTAGAATTTTAAAAATCCAAGAGAAAAGAAATCTGCAAACACTAAATTTTGCATGTATTTTCCTTTTTATCCCCCAGACTCATCAAGCCAAAATCTCAAATCCTGAATGTTTTGTAAATACATTCTATAATAAGTATTGTTTAATTGTTCCTTTTGAGTGCAACTTTAATTTGCCCCTTTCAAAGTCATTTCATTCTTTGTTTTTTTCACAATGATTTATAATATTTTCCTTCCCCTTCTTAATTAGGCACTCTTAATTAGCTAGTTGCATGAAGAAATGTGCCTGCTGCTTTAATAGCATCATGGCCTGGGGATTCTGATCTTACCTCTTTGTACTTCTGTACATCTCAACTCTAGGATTTTTGAATACTAAATGAAGGTGAATACATAGAAATCTGAGTACCCAGCACATAGTAAGTGCTCAATTAATGTGAGCCATTTTCATTTTTAATCTATTTTAAGATGACCATTTTTTCTGCAAATGGGCTAATTTAAAAATATGTACCATACAGATTATCTGGTTGTTCCTTTCGCTATGTCTTTTATTTATTTATTTATTTATTTTTTTATTTTTTGCTATGTCTTTTAGAAGTCAGAGTTCATTAGAGGAATTATAGTAAATATAAATACTCTGATACTATTATGTAATATTGCAAGGATATTGGTTCATTTTCATATGCATCAGTCACTAAATTTTATTCTTCACTGCAATACTAAACTAGGAAGTGGCTATCTTTTTAACCGGGATATTTAGAAATGAGATAAAAATAGCTTCCTCCCTGGAATCGCAGTGTCCATGCACTGGAAGTATGCAATTATGTAGAAGTTTCTCAGATCCCACAATAGCATCCTTTTGGAGGAACTGACATTGCCGTTTCAAGAATATCCTAGCTCTCGTATCCTCATCTCTTACATTTGTCCAGTGGTGCATTGTTTACAAATCTTTCTAATGCCTCAAATCACCTCCTAAAGACCTCAGCTGGTATTTCAAGGCTCTTCATTAAGGGCTAAGGATGACCAGAGGTTATTACATAATTTGATTAGTCGCATCTTGTTAAGGAGAGCTTGCAAGTCTAATCATTGTAAGTCTTGTCTTCTTGATCCCTTCCTCTTTGCCTGTGTGTCTTCATCCCCTTTTTTTCTTCTCTTCCTTAAGACACTGGATTTTTTCCTCCTCTTCATTAGTTAAAAATAACCCTAGGGATTAGAAACTTGACTGAGCTTCATAATGCAGGTCTCTTTTAGCACACTTGACATTTTTTCTGCAGTCTGGGACAGGCTTTATTTGCCATAGGGGCTTTAAATGCTTTACCATTGTTTTAACTCCCAGTGCAGTGCACACCGGGGGCGGGGGGGGGGGGGGGGGAATCAAATCGTTGAAGAAATTGTGGACACTCGCACAAATATGCATGTTAAAGAAATGAGCAGCTGTAGCATCGCCTAGCCAGGTAGACTTCAGAGAGTCCCAGGGTGAAGGGACTTTTCTGTATACTGTCTTATGTAGGTGCATAGGCTCAAGAGAACAGATCGGGCTATTTGTTCACTCTGTCAGGATTCTGGTATATCTAACACTGCCCTCATATACTGCCCTCCAGCTCCCTTCCAGACTACTGTCTTAGTTCATTGTTCTTTTGTTCATTCATTTCATCATTTGCTTAGCCATTCATGTACTCATTCGCCCATTTGGTACTAAGTGCCTATTCTGTGGCCGGTGCTGATACAGTTGCTGTGGATAACATACTTCGTGACCAAAACGGACAGATTCCTGCCATCTAAGAGCTTGTGTTTGTGTAGGAGAACAGTGAGGGTCATTTCTGAAGAATATGATAATTATTAAGATTACTTATGCTTAGTGTCATTTTGGGCCTTAACAACTTCAGACTTGACCTTTACAATGTATAATTTCTTTCAGATGGCATAAGATTGGATAGCTTTAAGAAGGCAGGGACTGAGGTAGCCCAGATAAACTGGGGAAATCCTGTGGAAGAACTGGAATTTAAGCTGGAGGTGAGGGAGCACATTTCAGATAATGACAACATCGGGTTTTATTGAGACCAATATCACTGCGGGAAATTTGAAGTACCCAACAGTAAAGATATCACTAATACTTAGCAGATTTTGAAGCTTAGATGGTAAAAAGATGGGCCAGATTTTGGACAGCTTTGACTACTAGACCAAGGACATTGGAGTCTAATTCTTGTTTTTTTTTTTTTTAATTGTCCATTATTGAGAATTATTGTAGATATTGATGAAGAGTAGAGACTGAAAGGATAAGCAGAGGGATTAGGTACTATGCCATGAGCACAAAGGAAGATGAAATTTCTGGTCCTGAATGCCACCAAATAGCTCTGTGTCCTTGGGGGAACATGTTTTAGCTTTAAGTACAGCAGTTTCTTCAGAATACACATTGAGGAGATGCTTTCTAAAGTTCAGAATATTACAAATAGAAATGCTAGATCTCTCTAGCATTTACCCTTCCGTGGCTTCATGAACTTTTCTTGGAGAAGTTAATGTCAGATGCCACCTTAAGTTTGAGGAACCTGGCTGGCCAGGAACCAGAAATGATGATTACAAAGTGGATACCATGTGGTTTGGGGTTGGTTAGGGGCCTAAAACCCTGGACTTAGAATCAAAACAAGTGACTTTGAGTTCTGGTTTTTCTCATTAGCGATGAGATTCTGAGCAACGTGCTTCACATCTCTGAGGCTCACTGTCTTTTTGTAAAGTACTGATTCATAGAGTTGTAGAAAGAATGACTTGGGATTATGTACACATTGTAAAATGTTTGATAAACACTCATAATTGGTGTTACTACTACTAGTACATGACCTCCCCCCACATTCCATAGTTTAATATAATGACAGAGTAGAATGGTGTTTTCTGGGCAACCACTCTCTTCACTAGAAGCCAGGACCCCATCTGGGAGGTATTAAGTGAATTCACAGGTGTTGGAATTCGTTAGGCAATTAGACACGACTCTCTCTTCTCTCATAATATCTAGTCTCTCATGGGAAAATACAATGAAACTTAATTTGTACTCACTTTAGCATATCATTCAGATGACCTGCATTTGTTTGGATTGTTGAAGCAAGAAGATGTGTGGGCTGATTAGAGATAATGGTTCAGGATAGAACAAAAGTGTATTTATTGTGAAGTAGTATCCACACTGTAAAATTTCTGAAGTGTTTAGTTTAGGAGTTATTATGGAACCTATTGAAAAATGGAATTTCCTGGTCTTGCTTAAAAGGGAATGTTGGAGCTATGGAGGCTAAAGAAAGACTAGCACATCCTGTAATTTTTTGTTTTCTCGTTGTCAAAACTTTACAGCACAGTGTTGAAGATATTTCATCTTTTGGTTTTATTAATGTTTGCCTTGCTCACGGGATAAGCTGCATGAGTTTCCTGCATTTCTGAGTATTGCTGGTGGTCACTGCTATATTGAGGTGGGGAACAATTACAGCAAGAGGGAACAGGGATTACTAGTGCATTTGAACTAGAGTGTAGTGAGTAGGAAGCAAGAATCCAGAGCCTTCCCATGAGGTATTTTAACCAATCCCTTCCATTTCCCTTTGTGTAGCCCAGATTTACTGAGTGCCACTCATGTACCTGGAAAAAACTTCTTGCTTTTCTCCCAGAAGGGTTCTGAGGGCCAGGAGCCAGTCAAGAAAAATGATTGACAGTTAAGTCAGAGAGCGTCCACTAAACCACAACTGTTAAAGCAGACGGAATTCCCATTAGACGAATGCTTTTTTGGACCCAATCCAATGATAATAATCTATTAAAACAGGTTGTCTAATCTTATGAGTTAACTTGAAAAGAGAAGTGGATGCAGGGTGATTTGCAAAATGTTTGCACGTGTAAGTTCAATTTATTTAATTTTAAATAATTAGGGCATGGCAATGATTAGTGCTAATTGGAGCTATGTCGGGCTGAAAGAATTATCCAAATATGTTTTGAAGACTCCTGAGAGATCTTTGCAGTAAATCGTATTTAACTCTAGGGTTTTATTTTTTTTTTTTATGATAATGCTAAAAATCAAAGATACATGTCTTAATGAAAAAAATACCAGACATTAACCCAGTCTGAAAGGATTTGAAAACTAGTACTTTAACGATAGCTACAAAGGCTAGACATGCTTCAGAAGGAAGATTAATGGGGAGGGTTTTAATGGCCCTCAATATAGATATTTAATAAATGGAGAATTCTTTTTTCCCACCACTATTTTGAAGCATGATCAAACTTTTGCATTGTAGTGAAGTCTTATTCAAATGGAGGACAAATGCTGCTATGATTCTATGGGTTTCAGAGTTTTCAAATTCATCTCTGTTTCAGAATCTTTTTTGTGAAGTTGGCATTACTGAACACCTCCATTCCCACACGTGTCTTTAAAAGTTAGTGTATGATTAAAATTTAATTTCAAATTTCATAATAAAGAAGACAAGAAAAAAATGTGGTAGGTTACATTTACACAAAGATTTCATCTGTTTAGGTTGGTAGCCACTACCACGAGGTTCCAAAAATCGCTTTTGCCAAGTCACTTCTGGCAAGAAGAGATTCTTGGAGAAGCTATCAGAACAGTTCTGAAATGAAAAACTTTAGTATTTTTGTTTGTTCCCAAACATCTGGCTCATGGCCACTTGGCAGCCATATCTATCATTTCTCTGTCTGCATAACATGAAACATGCAGCTAGCTTACTATTCCGAAAATAGGTATAATTGGAGGGTCACTCTTTGGATGATTTATTCCAGCTAATAAAGGTATGGATTTTAAAAATGCTTATTTGGTGGTACAAATATTAAATGATGCTCTTAGAAAAGTTATCCCATTTGTAATTAGTATTGCCATCTAGGTTTATTATTTTACTTTTCCAAAAAGAATTCACTTTCAGAGTGATAAGATGTATAGGTGTGGAGGATGGGTCTTCTTTTCATGAAAACTAAAATTACGGGTTTCGACTCTTCCCACATCACCCTTGCCTAGACTCAACTTTTGTTTTTAAAGTATTTTCGTTATAATAACTAGCTCTTGGTTACTGCTGATAGCACTAATTTGCTGTTTCTTACATCTCTTCCTGTATTAATGGGAATGAACCAAACAACATCCAACAAAGATTTGGAGTGGAGTTTTTTTTTCTGTAACAGATTCTAGTAATCGTATGTCCCTTTACTACTTTGAGGTACTTGAAAATTTGGCATGGCTGTTTGTTCTTTTTTCTTTTAGAAGAAATAGGGGGAGAATGGGTAATGACCCCTTTGCTTGCTCAGTGTGCCCAGAATGTTCTACTCAACTGATCTTGTTGAGGATTCTAGTTCTGTTTGATTCTGCTCTGAATGACTAATAATTACGATGCCTAAATATGTACCTCAGTGTTGTCTGGGAATTTCTAAATAGTTGTAATTACCTGATATTGAATTACAAAATTCAGTTACAGAATCAGAAAATTGATGGATGTTTCTTCAAGTGAAAATTTTTTTTCAAAGCACTAATTACTTGTCCTCAGTTTCCCAATAAAAACAAAGAACAAAAAACAAACAACAAAAAAACCCCAACTGTTATTTTATATCAGTGTGGCATTTTGAGAATAAGGACAAGATCTGCATGCAAAAGGTATAGGTAAAGGGCTACATTTTTATCTATGAAGAAAAGAAAATCATTTGTCCATTTTACATTGAATTTACTGTATATTTAGAGGACCTGTATAATTATGGGGGGGGGAGCATATTTCCAATGAAACATGGTAAGCACTGAAATTATGTTTGTTAATGAACACCTACCTATGAGATGTATATTAAGTTTTATTTGTCTAGGTGAAGTCTTCCTTTTCTTTTTGGTGTGTATTCTATCTTCATAGGAAAGTTCCACACTCGTTAAATAGCTGGCCATTATGATATCTTGAGAGAAGAGGGCTATATCTTGGCCTCCCCACTGAGCGAAGTCTCATTATAATTTGTCTCTTTAGGTTTCCAAAATGCTGGGCTCACACGCTTACCTCATTAATGAGACTGGAACACAGCTCATAATGGCTGGTTTGTCGCACTAAAGCCACACAGAGTTAAAAGAATGTTGCAGTTTAATCCATTGGCGCAGGAAATGCATTTGCAATGCAGTTGCCCACTTGAGGAAAGATGGATAGAAAAGAGTTCCTCTTCCAAATTCAATTAATTTTGAGCTCTTTTATTTTGATTCTCCCCCATTAGGTGTATTCTTAACGTACAGGGACAGGAATCTAATAAAAACCTAAAGTGGTTCGATGGTCAAAAAGAGGTGTCTTCTTTTGTGTAAAGTATTTTTTGTTTCTTAGGTCACAAAAGAATATTTTCTTCACATATTTTCTTCATAAAGGCTGGATTGTTTCATGGCTAACCCGATTTGACCATAGTGCACTGCCTGGTGGGAAGTGTTAAACCTCTTATTTTAAGCTAAACAAGATTACTCTGAAGGCTGGCATTCAGGGGCTTGCTTTTAGTGTAATGGGTTAGGGTCTGTGGCACACCCCTTACAGTTCCAGTAATTGAACTCTTTGGGTACTTCACTCCCTAATCGTTAGCTCTAGAAGGAGCCTGCCATGGGTATGCAAGAAATTGCTAACTGCTTGATTTCCCCATGTTAGCTTAATGAGGAAGAATGGGTCACCATGCCAACAAAAGCACCATAGCCGTGGGTTTAGAAACATCCTTCTCTTGACGTTTGTTTTTCATTTGGGGGTTTATAGGATACTACGATTGCTAGAGAGGGTCAAAAACCAAACCAGATTTGAAATCAGTATGTTATCTCTCATATGTGTAAGTTACTGTGGTCACTTCACCTCAATTCTTGTTCATTCTATTGTTCCATCTTTTTAGGTTAAATTTGAAGACAGTTAAAATGCTAATATGCACTTAACGTTGATGTTAATTTTCAATTGATTATTTCTTGGCCCACAGCTTTAAGATACGGATCCATCAGAAACCCATCTGATTTCATTTGGTTTCTAAAAGCTTTTGTTCTAGTTACAGGCATTCTTTAAATAGCCTTTGTTTTTTAGCACAGTTTCAGGATTACAAAAAATCTGAGCAGAACAAAGTTCCCAGGTATGTCACACCGGGTTCCACCTATTTGCTGACACTGCACGTTAGTGTAGTATATATGTTAACAATTGATGAACCAATGTCGATATGCTATTATTAACTAATGTTCATACCTACTCAGATTTCCTTCATTTTTACCTAGTGTCCTTTTTCTGTTCCAGGATGATGTCTAGGATAGCACATTACATTTACTTGTCATGTCTCCTTAGGCTCCTTTTGGTTGTGACAGTTTCTCAGACATCACTTTTGATAACCTTGACAGTTTTGAGGGTTCCTAGTCAGCTTTTTTGTAAAACATTCTCCACTGGAATTTGCCTGATGTTTTTCTCATGATTAAGCTGGGTTTGTGGATTTTGAGAGGAAGAACACAGGTCAAGTGACATTTTCATCACATATTATCAGAGGATTAAGGGTACATGCTGTCAACGTGACTTAACCACTGTTAAGGGTGACCTTAATCACCTGGTGGAGATAGTGTTTTTCAGGTTTATCTGCTGTAAAGTCACTCCCTCCCACATTCCTCCTTTCTCTTTGGAAGAAGGCACTATGCACAGCCGTATTTATGGAGTGAGGAGTTATGCTCCCTCTCCTTGAAGATGGAGTAATATATAAATTATTCAACATTCTTTCTGCCAGGGAGACTTGTCTCCTCTCCCTTATCTATCTGTCTGTCTATCTATCTATCTATCTATCTATCTGCCTATCGTTTATTTATCAGTATATATTCATGGATATTCGTTTTTGTACTTTAGTTTATAATTCAGTACTATCCATTTTGTATTCAAATTGGCCCAGCTTTGGCCATTGGGAGCTCTTTAAGCAGGCTACCATGTGCCATAGATAACATTGATGTATCCTCATCGGTATGTGTGTGCACACACCCTACTTTCTGGCACTATGAGATGTACCAGGCTCATCATGTGTATATCCTACCTCAGTCTTAAGATGAGTCCATCTGCAAGGAACCCTTGGTTCCTTTTATTGGAAAATGTTATTAAAGTTGAGATGTAGACATTGGATAACACCATTTAAGGGATACATAGCACCGATTTCTAAATAAGATTCAGAAGAATCTCTTTCAGGGATGATTAAATGAAAGAATAGATGGTCATCTTCGGTTTCTTCTCTTTATGTTACATTTTTTAAATATTCTAAAAAGTCCATTTTTAGCCAATGTTAGCCAGGATCGCATGTATTAATAAAGACTATGAGGAATTTCAGATGGGCTAATAGTTGTCATTATAATTAAAATAAGAAAAACTATTGTCTCTGCTGACCTTTTACTACTAAATCAAACCGATTATGTTCCATTTTAAATTTTGGATAAATATCCTGTCATTCATTGTATTGGATAACATGAAATATGCTTTGATACTTTTTGGATTTCTTTATAATCATACTCTCCCTAGTGACAACTTTGGGAAATTATAACCTGGCCTAAAAAAAAAAAAAAAGCCTACGTTTTCATCAGTGGATTTCAATCTATTACTGATTTATTAGGCTGTTATATGTTTATCTGGATATGTACAGATACTTCTTCTTTTTTTTTTTTTTTTTTTTTTTTTAAAGATTTTACCCATTCATTCATGAGAGACACACACACAGAGAGAGGCAGAGACACAGGCAGAGGGAGAAGCAGGCTCCATGCAGGGAGCCCAGTGTGGGAATCGATCCTGGGACTCCAGGATCACGCCCTGGGCCAAAGGCAGCCGCCAAACCGCTGAGCCACCCACGGATCCCCTGTATAGATACTTCTGATGGATGTTTGAAATCAATGGAAAGTATTATGCTGTAGTATAGAGTTAGCCTGAATAAGTGAAAGAATTCCTTATAGTCTAAAGTGCTAAATATCTCACTAACATATTTTTTATGCCCTTAATCTTTAAATTCTTTCCTCACAAAGAGACCGCATATATCATCTATTGAACCTCTTTATATCTTGTGAAATAGTAAACATTAAAATTCTTCTGTTTATTTTGTTGGTGCAGAAAGCAAGTTTCTAATCTTGTATAGAGGGTAATTATTAATAAGGAAACCTATTTTTTTCTTTGAAGAGAAACAAATACCCTGACAACTTGATGATGGCAAAACTTTGATATATCATATGAATATGTTCTAGAAACAATTTCTAATTATACTTTTAACCATGCATTCCTTCTTGTCACATACTCAGAAAAGTATGCCTTTATTATATTCATGCTTTGGGATGAGTCTCCAGTGAGAACTATTTTAGAAAGGAGGGCAGCTAGGAGAAATCCTATATTATTGATACGAGGAAAGCTTATGACTTCAATGATGAATAGTGGATACAAAGTAAAGGATGCTAGATTTTTGTTATGTCTGGATAGACTTTTCTCTCAGTTATTCTTATAACTTCCAGATACTGATTTTTATCTGCTTTATTATTACAACTATACTATCATTGCCAAGGGCTTAATTTGGAATTAAATGAGCCTTATGCTTAAGTAATTTATTTTCATTAGTTTGCCAAAAAGTGAGTCTCATGATAGTTTTAATACTCCAAGGCAGAATGTTTACATTTTTCTTTCATTGAGTATAAAATATTCCTTTTCAGTTTCCTTTATGTCCCATAGAATCTGAGATCAGAAGGCAATATTGAAGCTGCCATCATGAATGGCAGTTTTCCTTGAATAGTAGAGAGGGGAGCTCTTATAGTTGATTTTTGCTCTTCTCTTGTGCTATTTCTTTAGGCAAAGACTCTCACAGAGGAAGATAGTGCACCACAGGGCTTCTATAAAGGCATCACCACTAGTTAATATGACAGGTTCTTCTCATCAGGTTTGCCTTCATATTCAGGTGATGTGTGGGAATGATTTTGATGTTTTATGGTAAAATTCACATTATTTGCTCATTATAGCTATGTTCTTTTATTCTATTAGCATTTCCAAGGACTAGAGACAAAATTTCAACCATGAAATTGATATTCTTAGTTGATTTTTATTCTATGATTTCCTATATCTGACAGTTCCAGAAAAATCCAAGATTTTGTTATTAGAAATATACATATATTTGTATATATATGTATAATAGAAATATATATATTTTTCAGTAACAGAGACTGAAGCTAATTTCCCTTTTAATGTTAAGAAGTTTTTAAAAAGATGAATAACATATTTGAACTTCTTGAAAAATTAGACTTTCATAAAGCTGATTTATATGATTTTATAAATAGTGAATTAAAACCTGAAGGAAACCTATCTATTCAGTAATTGACATGTATGTGGTAAGAATTCTTCTTAAGGACGCAATCATATTCCCAGTTTTGATTCTAGTTTTGGAATGAAGTTGTAGTTAGGAAAATGCTCTTCCAGAACATGTTACTGCCTTTATGTGTACTTTTCATGGAGAGGTGTGGAGTTAGGCAGAAAATGCTGTGATATAAAGGTGATAAGGCTAAGTTTCTGTATTTGATGACAATCAAGGTAGTAGCCTAGGAGTTGTGTAATATTATTTCATTTGATCCTTTGTGTGGAGGATTGGGAGTGAGGATTTACCATAACAGGATTTAAAATGTGTGAGGGGTGCCTGGGTGGGTCAGTCTGTTAAATGCCCAGCTCTTGATTTTGGCTCAGGTCACGAGTCCAGGGTCATGAGATTGAGCTCTGCATTGGCCTCCTGCTTAGCGGGGAATCTGCTAGAGAATCTGCTAGAGATTCCCTCCCTCTGCCCCTTCTCCTATTCCTGCATGTGCATTCTCACTCTCTCAAATAAACAAACACATTTTTAAAAAATATATAAACTGTGTGACATAATGACAGGTAAAAAATTGACTTCTGGTATGAGAGAGTTTAAGAATCATTTTCAAAAGCCTATGAATGTTAGGCTCTATAGTAACATCTGAGAATTCAAAGATGTGCCATTTGTTATATCCCAGACCTAAAAGAGCATTTTTAGATAATATAATCATAATTTGTATTCCCCCTGGGGTGCATGGTGTTTTTATCTGATTTTCTTAGTAATCAAGAGATTTTTCTAGCAAAATTAAGGTAAGGATTATAAAATTATTATAGATTGAATTGGGACATGGAAAAGTGTTTTTTAATGTTGAGAAACTTAATTATAAAATCATAGCAGCAGTGAATACTAAATATGGAAAAGTATAAGAACTAATAGATAAAGTCCATAACCAGAATTTAGATTTGATAACATTATATATATGTTTTAAAAAATTATTTCAGCCTAAGAAATGTATATAACAAATTATCAAACCTTTTGGGATTTTTTTGATACATTTTTTTGAGGAGCTGTGAATAAATGATAGCCACTCATAAACTTGAAGCCATCTTTGTCTCTTCAACCATTGATCCAGCTCCCTTTCATGCCCTGCCTTAGCATTTGACATCATCTGATGTTTTGTATAATTGTTTCTAGACTTGGCGGGGGAGGAGGGGAGGCTTTACATACATATATATGTATGCATTTGTGAAAAATATATGGGATTTTTTTTTCTTGAGTGGCCTATATGATTTTATAATATGCATATTTTGCAACCTGAGGTTTTAGGAATCCTGTTACTATCTAATGATTTGGTTCATTTGCATTAATTCCTATATAGTATTTTTTATGTTGGTTATAGATGTATGTTGGGTATAGATGTCTATCTATCTGTCTATCATCTATCATCTATTTCCATATACTATAATGTAGTTTATATGTATGGTTTATTCCTGTTAGTTGCTTTATAGATTCAGAACATGTGGGTATGCCATATTTTGTTTCCATATTGCTCTAATGAAATTTTTAGTGATTTACTTATTTTACTTTTATAGACAGTGCTGCATTCGAAATCCTTGTGTTTAGATCTAAGAGATTTTGTTAGACAGTGACTGTATCCAGATTACCAAATAATAGATTATACAAATTATTAATTTTCCTAAGTACTTCCAGATTTCTCATCAAACTTTCTAATTTATATTTTCTCAATATGTAATAGTTCTTCTTTCAACACAATTTTAATGACTTTTGTAGCCAATTATTTTTTCCCCAGTTTTCCTTTTTTCCCTTAGATTCATTTGAAGTATGTTCGCTTTACTGTAACTTTCATTTTTATTAACAAATGAATCCTAATTGTTTATTGTCTTTTCTCTGAATTTCCCATCTATATTTTAAATCTGTTGTATTGGATTAATTCCCTTTTGTGTTTCACGTTTAGGAGACTAAATTCTTTTTTTTTTCCCCTGGGGGGAAAAAAATCCTTTGTCTTCTGTATATTGCAATGAGAGTTGAATATTTCATCTCTGAATTATACTTATTACAGAGATCTCAATTCCTTTGTAGCCTGACCTTTGTGACACTCATCTATTATACTAAGAAGCCAATTTGTCCCAGAACCTCAGAGAAAGCATTATTTATGTTTCATTATGATTTATTCATTTAAAATGAGGAAACTGTGCCTTAAAACTTTGTGAAATGAAAGCCAGAACCCCACAGTATTTTTAGTGTCAGTGTTAAGAATTAGACTTGTACAAATATGTGATGATTCTCTGCTTAGGCTGCATTAGAGTCTCCTATGGAGATATTAGTCAGACCAGGGCATTGGTATTTTTAGCAGCTCACAATTAATATTGATGGTCCTTTAGGTTTGAAAGCTATCTTTTAAGGCACTATGATTCTTCTCTTCCCAGTGTTTTTCTAGACAGAACAGAACTTCAAAAGCATAGGGTCTGTCCATTCTCAGCTTACAGGTATACATCAGGTGCATAGTAGGAGAGCACCTGCCACGTACAGTGGTCTTAATGTTATGCTCAGTGAATTCATTACTTTTTCATTATTAAACTGCAGCCATTTTTTAATGCTACCCATCAGAGATCATCCTCCAATCACGTTAAGTTTCCCTCCAATCACGTTAAGTTTCCCAGACTTAGGCTTCTCCTCCTCTCTGTATGGATTTTTACTAGTTTTAACCTTCAAGGCTGGTGATAATTCTTCAGAACTCTCCTGCTTCATCTTACAAATACCTGTGTTGAATCAATTTGATACACTGCGCCAAGAACAACAACAACAGCAGAATGCTGAGGCTAATGATACGACTTGACTCCTAGGTGTAACTCAATAAAAATGTGTTCATTTGATTTAATCCACAAGTCAGTGCATAGGGACTATGATTAATAAATAAGGCCTTCCCATGCTTTCTTTTCTTTTGTCTTATTTTTAAGGCTCTTACCACAGAAGCAATGAATGAAGTTAGAAGAGAGATTTGGTTTGATTAGAATCCCATTTTCTAGGTGACCCATTTTTAACAAATTTTATGAGAAGGCATTAAAGAGATTTGAAACTTATGATTTCAAAGAAATCATAAAATATGTAAAAAGTGGTAGCCGATCTTGAGGCCTTAGAAGCTTTTCCACTTCAAACATTTTAATATCAATTTTCTTTTACCTGTTTGTTGAGTTTTCCTTTAATGGTGCCATTTATTTATTTAGCCCTTATAGACCTTACCTTGAAGTTAGAATGAGTGTATGAGAGCATCTTACTTCAGAACTTTGGTGTCTCTTGATCTTAGTTATTTAAATGGGAGCTGTATATGAAAATGCTTTAAAATATAAAGTAACTTGTAAATTAATGTCAGCATTTGATTATTAGTTCTTATTTTTATTTGTTGTCATTTGCTCCACATTTGGACTTCTTAGATTTTATCACTGGATAGTTTTTATTAATCTTTATTTTGTAGTTTATTATTTTTAAATATTCTTTGAGTATGATAAAATCAATCATTTTTATTACATCTTGAATCTTACATTTTATTTTGATCTACTAAAATTTAACTAGTAAAGATGCTTTGTTAAAAATTGACAAGGCATTTTGTCTTCTACTTCTGTTTTGAGAATAAAATGGAATTATGCAATGATTAAGGCTAACTTCTTCTGGAGTTTCATGACTGGCAAAGAATCCTGATTACACTTCCTTCCTCATGTGGTTCTCTTACTCCTTTGCTTCTTCTTGACTAATGAAGGGGAGTTTTTGTAATGCCTCTCCCTTCTCTCACCCCCACCAGAAGACATTGGAATAGAATGTTATACTTTGTATACTTAGTTGCAAAATGGACTTTTGGTACAAATCGTAACCTTGAATTGTTTTTTCAAGATCAGTCTTCTTCTTCCATGGTATCTTATTTCTTTTATCCTTGCCAAATGACATGTTTCTCTCTTGTGTAATCAAAGAATACTCAGTTTTGTGATTGGCCTATCAAGTTATTACAGCTTCTAATATGCAGTTTTGTGTTTTGTGGGTTTTATTCTAAAATCAATAAATTTTAAGATTTTTGCTGGGTAGAATTTCAGAGGAGCAAAAGAATGGTTTGCAAAAAAAGTATTTTTAGATGATATTGATTCTGAACCATTTTATTTTTCCAGAAAAGACCTGAAAGTGAGAAATTGGTGATGACTGAACATACTACTCCCCTACCACTAAAAATCCCGTACAGCCTTATGTGAAATACTTTTGAGTAGAAGTCTGTCACAGATGTTTTAAAACACTGAGGCAGTTAATTCTGTGAATTTAGCATTACTGTGATCTGATATTAACAGTCTTAAAATTGCCACAGTTTCCATCTGTTTGCTTTTCTCATTTTCCTTATTTTGAATTTTTAACCTCCTCCTCTTTACTTCATTTCTTTTATACCCAGAAGTACCCCCTCTTTAAATATTTAAAATATTTTTCAAAATAATTTTGAAATGTAAAAAATGTAAAATTAAGACATATCTCACACAGAGAGAGAAAGAGAGAGAGAGAGAGAGAACCCTCTAATTAGAATCTTCTTTGTAGAGGTGAGAACTTCCAAGACCTTAGAGTAAGATCCCGTTAATGTTTTTGAAAGTTAGGAATAATGTAATCTCTGTTTAAAAGGGCTGGGTCGCCAGTGAGGAGGAGACTATTGTGATAATCCAAGTGTGGGCATTTTGGACTCAAGTGATGAAGGAATAGATGGCGAGAAATGGACCAATTTGGCATATATTCTGAAGTGAAAATGAGAGGAGTTGGCAGAAACTGGTTACAAAGTTTTACCATCTTTTGTGGTGGTGATGATTGGAAGAGGAAGTGTTTAGTGTCGGGAGGGTATGAAGTCAGGTTTTAGGTTTGGGCATTTTGAATTGAGATGCATAAGTGAATATGTCCACTAGGCAATTGAATCAATGATTGTGGAGATAAGGGAAGGTTAATGTGGAGTCATTAGCATGTATTAATATTTTTAAAAGTTACAGACCTTGCTAAGATCATTGGGTTAATAGTAAGATGGAACAGAGATGGTCCATGACCAGTTCTGTGGCTTCCGGCAATTAAAGGTGAAGTGAATGAGGAGTCTGAGGAAGAGAATCCAGTGGCAGTTGTATATAATACATAGGGACTTTTTAAAAAATATTTTATTTACTTGAGAGGAAGGGAGTGTGAGAGAAAGCATGAGCAGAGGGAGACATAGGTGGAGAGAGAGAGGCAGACTCTCCACTGAGCAGGGAGCCCCACATGGGGCTCCATCCCAGGACCCTGGGATTGTGACCAGAGCCAAAGGCAGACACTTAACTGACTGGGGCATCCGGGTGCACCTGAGACTATTTTAATAGAAGTTTTATGTGCTCAAGATACATTGCTCCTTGGACTTTTAAAAATGAAGATATAATTGACATTTAACATTTTATCAGTTTTAGGTGTATAACATAATGATTTGGCATATGTATATATGGCAAATGATCGCTACAGGAAGTGTACTTGACATCCATCACCACAAAGAAAATTTTGATTTTTTCTTGTGATAACAACTTTTAAGATCTAATCTCTTAGCAACTTTCAAATATGCAATACGGTATTGTTAACTACAGTCACCAGGATGGGTATGGCATCCGCAGAACTTCTTTATCTCAATAACTAAAAGTTTGTACGTTAGACCACCTTTACCACTTCACCCATTTTGACAACTCTCCAGTCCCTCCCTGTCTCTGGCAACCACCAACCGGTTTTTTTTTGTTTTGTTTTGTTTTTTAATGAGTTCAGGGGTTTTGTTTTTTAAGATACCACCTATAAGTGAGAGCATATAGTATTTGTCTTTTTCCAGCTGACTTATTTCATTTATCATACTGTCTTCAGGATGTGGATGGCCACATTGTTGGAAATGGCAAGATTTCCTTCTTTTTTATGGGCAAATAATATTCCATCAAATATATAGTGCATTTTCTTTATCCTTCATCTGTAGATGGACACCTAGGTTATCTTGGCAATTAAAAAAAATAATGCCTTGACTGTTGTAAATAAATATCTTTGCTGCTGTAAATAAATATAAATAATTTGTCTTGGCTATTTTAAATAAATAGTGCTGCAATAAATGTAGGGGTGCAGATATTTTTTTGAGATAGTGATTTTGTTTTCTTGAGATAAATACCAGAAGTGCAATTGCAGGATCATATGGTAGTTCTATTTTTAATTTTTTATGCAACTCCACACTGTTTCCTGTAGTGGCTGCACCAATTTATGTTCCTACCAACAGTGCACAAGGGTTCCCTTTCCTCCACATCCCTACCCACACTTGTTATTTTTTGTGTTTTTGATAATAGCCATTCTAACAGGTGTGAGGTGATATCTCATTGAGGTTTGGGTTTACATTTCCCTGATGACCATGATATTAAGCATCTTTTCCTGTCTTCCCTGGAAAAATGTCTATTCAGATCATATGTCCACTTTTAATAAGATTTTTTTTTCTTTTGAATTGTAGGAGTTTTTTCTAACAATATATTTTAGATATTAACCCCTTATCAAACATGATTTGCAAATTTCATTCAGCAGGTTGCCTTTTCGTTGTATTTGTTGATGATTTCCTTTGTTGTATGGAAGTTTTTTATTAGTTCGATATAGCCCCATTTATGTATTTGTGATTTTGTTGCTTTTTGTGGGTTTCTTTTTTAAAACTAAACATTTGGCATATCTTTCAGATTTCAAGCACCACTTTTTGAGTGTTACTAATGTATAATTTTATACAGTGTCACTGTGTGCATTAAGAGATCACATTACCAAGGAATCATTAAAGTTGGGATATAGTATCCATCCTTCCCCCTCCAGCTTCCCTCTTCAGGACTTAGATTGTTTGAGGTCACTAAATTCTTACTCAGGTTGAAAGAATTTTCCAGAAAATTCTCATTAACAGGCATGCCCCTTGGCCTTTCTCTCATAATTTTCTCTCTCTTAAAATAAGTAAGCACATTATCAAATTCATTTTATTTTTAAAAAGTTGTCATCAGCATGGAAAATTTGGGATTCATCAGGAGTGTTATTAAATGCTTGATGTCACTGATGTCAGTGACAGCATGGGGTAGCAGATGAAAGCCTGGTTGACAAATCTGCAAGAGAATTCAAGACAATGAAATGAGGATTGGCATAGACAGTAGCTAAATGCTGTTACTCCTTTGAGCCAAGCAGGATCCTGTCCTGTTCCATATTTGGGGGCACGCCTAATCGTTGTTTCCCCTAGAATCTAAACCATAAAGTGAAAGAAGATAGTCTTTAGATGTCTACTCCATCCCATGCAGGGTGCTGAGTACTCTTACATCGTGGTCTCAATTTAACCTGACACCAGTTCCGAGAGGGAATATATATCCAACCCATTTTTACAGAGGTCCAGAAAGTGAAGCTTTGATTACTGGTATTTCAGAACAAGAAGGAAAAAAAATGCTCATCCAAAGTTACATACAAAGTAGGCCCCCACAATGTCTTCTTCAGGTTAAATTTTCCCTAAGCATGTTTGAAAGGAGACAGAACCAGTCATGTGTTTAAGGCCTACGTGATTTTACCTGTCCACCTCGAAATGTCTTTGCCTCTCTAAATGTTCAGTGTTCCCATGCTCTGTTGACGATGATCCTAATTTTTTCCCCCTTTTCTTTTGGTTTCAGAGGAAGAACTTGTCTCTTTTCCTCAGCATTAGTTTGTTAACTTTCTGGGGGACTTCCCTTTTGGGGGCCCGCTTATACTGGATGGGAAACAAGCCACCAAGCTTTTCCAACTCTGACAACCCAGCTGCCGACTCGGATAGCCTGTTGGCCCGGACGCTCACTTTCTTCTACCTGCCAACCAAGAACCTGTGGCTGCTGCTATGCCCAGATACACTCAGTTTTGATTGGTCAATGGATGCTGTGCCTCTGCTCAGAACAGTCTGCGATTGGAGAAACCTGCACACTGTGGCCTTCTACACGGGACTCCTGCTCCTCGCCTACTATGGCTTGAAGAGCCCAGGCGTGGAACGGGAGTGCAACGGGAAAGTGGTGACAAATGGCAAGCAGAATGCAAATGGCCATAGCTGCCATTCGGACGGGGAGTACCGGAACTCGGAGAGTAAGCCCAGCCTTGCAGCCAAAGCAGAAAATGGCATTAAAAATAATGCAGCGCAGAGGTCGCCACTTCCTTCTACGGAGAACATTGTTGTGCTCTCTTTATCTTTGTTAATAATACCCTTTGTTCCTGCCACCAACCTGTTTTTCTATGTGGGCTTTGTAATTGCCGAGCGCGTGCTGTACATCCCTAGCATGGGCTTCTGTCTCCTTGTTACAGTGGGTGCCAGAGCCCTTTATGTCAAGGTCCAAAAGCGGTTCCTCAAGAGCTTGATTTTTTATGCCACGGCCACATTGATTGTTTTCTATGGACTCAAGACTGCGATCAGGAACGGAGATTGGCAGAATGAGGAAATGCTGTATAGGTCAGGGATAAAAGTAAACCCAGCTAAAGGTAATATTTTATTTTATGCTTGGGCCTGGACGGTGTCCTCGGGCTGCCTTTGTTGACCTTTGCTGCTTGCCCTGGAGCGTAGTATTTCTGCAGTCCCAGTACCTTCCTTTCGTCTCATTCTGTAAAGAGGTGGGCAGCCCAGCCAGTCTAGAGACGGATCCAGAATTCCATTATTTGGACTAGGGAAGTGTTTTCCCATGTCCCAGACCACATCGGTCTAGGATGGTTGTGTAGAAGCACTGACTGTCCTAAGGATGTAGAAAGATGCTTGGTTTCTATATTTTAAATACTGTTACAGACATCATCTCTTTCATCCTGTGATACGGGTCAGGCTATCCCACTTGAGTATATTTTAGCTTTGCTGCTTTCCAGGCATCGCCTGAGGAAACACCCTAAGACTTCCACTGACATCTTTTGAAGATTTGGAGGTAACACTACCTCTGAATCTTGGCATCACGTCTCTAGGTGTCAGTGTGTGCGCATACAAGTGTGAGTCACCCTTAGCTTTGCACAGCCTTAGGAATCTGGATGTTGCCAAGCAGTTAGCACATTCTTACTTTAAGGGTTCTTAAGTCATGTAGAGAAATAAACTTCACTGTGCAATGAGATTGATCATCTGTTCACTATTGTTTCTGATCCGGAAGCGTATTTTAGCAAATCACAGAACCTGTGGTCAGAATAGAAAGTCTCCCTTAAAGTGTAGATGAACAATCCAAAGCTGTTGGAGTAATTTCCCTGGTTTAGGGAGCAAAATGATGACGGAAGCCAGAGAGCAATTCAGTGAAAACAAGTGCACCTTTTTTTTTTTTTTTTTTTTTTTTTACAAGTGCACCTTTTAAGTGCAGAAATATATTGCAGTAAATAGTGCCAACCGGTCCTTTCTTCATAAGCCTTTTTCCCCCCTCTTTTTAAAGTTATTTATCTTTTAAATTATGGTTGTTTGCATGACATTTGAACTGGGCCTTTTCTACTTTTTCCAACACACTTCTATACTGATATTCAAATACTGAAAGTGTAAAACTGTATCATATGTGTGGAGTGACTTATTGATGAATACTGGAATATATATCCAAAGATCTAGATACTCCAGAAGCAACTCTGGTATTATCTTTATTCAGTTACCAATTAAGTCTTAAGTTCAGCAAGCAACTACTCATTTCTTTAAGCTAAGGAAGTGATTGTTGGTACTTGTGATGCTTAATAGATTGCAGGGATTTTATTCATTCATTCAATCATTCAATCATTCATTTCATTCATTCATTCATTCATTCATTCATTCATAAGAAACACAGAGGGAGAAGCAGGCTCCTCGCAGGAAGCCGGATAAGGGACTCGATCCCCAGACCAGGATCACAATCTGAGCCGAAGGCAGGGGCTCCACCCCTGAGCCACCCAGGCGTCCCATTTGCAGGGATTTTAATGGGAGTAGAAACATTAAAATTGAGCTAGTGCATAGCCTAGAATTCCTCAGTTCTTGTGGGAAAAAAAATCTTTTCCATGTGACTTTTGTGGGTAGTGAGTCCTGCACAGTTTAGTGAATGCATGAACCCAAGTCTTGCTGTAAAAAATTTTGCAATCGGTTCCCAGGGAATGCTTTTCAGCTGACTTTTCTTCAGTGGTAGATGGAAGTATATAAAGCAAGGCTATGTTGCTATTTATTTTCCTGCTATTTAAAACTGGTACATTGTAAGGAATTAAAAAAAAAAAAACAGCATGTTCATTTCCTCACAAGGTGGTTCTGAGGATTTATTGAATTTCTTGGTTAAGTGTCAGGTTAAGCTCCTTTAACAAAGAGCCAAGATAATGGTGGCTTAAATAAGATAGAAGCTTTATTCTAAGTATGTGTAGCCCAGAGCTGATAAGATGGCGCCTTGGGTTTTCAGGATCCAGGCTCCTTTTCTTTTGTTCCCTTGCCATCTTGGTAGTGTCACCATATCCATGTGGTCTGAGATGGCTTATTATCACATCAGCACTTCAGCTCACAGGAAAAGAGAGAAAGAGCAAACGCTGGGCGTACCCATTCCCTTTAAGAGCATATCACAGAAATTGCACACGTCATGTTTGCTCACAGACTGTTGGCCACACCTAGCTGTAAGGAAGGCTAGAAAATGTTATCTTAATTCTGAGAAGCCAATTCCCTAGCCAAATGTTGTTACTCTTCAAGGAGAGGGCAGGTACTCAGATGCAAGAATATAAGTAGCAGTCTCTGTCCCTGCATGGATAGAAAGCATTTTGTAAACTCCAGGATATTTCCCAGATATGTTTCTAGGTATAGTTGGCTACAATAACTTTGACATTTGTTATTCTGATCTTGATTGTTATTTTGCTGACATGGCTAAAATGCTTGATTCTTCACTCAGTAAAACCATCATTAAGCATTTCCTTGGTTTCCAATATATTTTCACATCTCCTTCCTAAAACCTAAGAATTGTTGTAGTATTTAGGTGCTCCAGGTATTATTAGTTAAATGAATATGTGACTGACAAGTATTATAGATCCTTTGAAACATCAAAAATTAAATTCCTGAACCCTGCCCCACCCCACGACCCCCACCCCACCACCACCACCTGCACCTCTGCTGTACTTACAACCTTTTCCATCTCAGTTGATGGCAACTCCATTTTCCCAGCAGCTCTGACCACTACTTTGGAGTCATCTGTACCTCCTCTTTTTCTTTAAAACCCAATGTCCATTTCATCAGCAAAGCCTCTTGACTCTATCTTCAAAAACATGTCCAGAACTTGACCCAATTTTTACCACTTCCATGACTGCCACCATGGCCCATGCCACCATCCTCTTTCATGTGATTATTGCTAAAAGCCTCTTACCAGGCCCTCTCTGCTTGGGTTTTCTTGCCTATCAGAGGAGGCTGTAGTCATGAATACACTGAATAATAAATGTTAAAATCATAGTCTTTGTAAAGAGTTTATAATCAGTTTGGAGCTAAGATGTGTATGCATTGAAAAAGGTGAAAGTGTAAAATACTATGCTGTTGATATACAAGGAACTGAGAGATACTTCATGATAGGAAGGATAGGATTGGAATTGGAGATAGTTTTTGGATCCCATGACTGGCTTCTATGCATATGCTTCCATTTTGATAACAAGGCACAATTCTTAACATTTAGGTTCCTTATTTTTTCTATTTATAGCATGTTAATAATAATTCCTGCTAGGGTTACTTCCTTAGCAATTATGCGACTGGTAGTCTTCTTCCTTAAGGTAAATTTTTCTTAGTTTGCTATGTTGAGTCTAGCAGAAGATTAGAAACCCTTTAAAGCCGGTTCATTCTAGGTTGTCTGAGATTACAGTTATTTCATTGAGTTAGTTTTTTTTCTTTTTCCCTCCCTTTGAAAGCCTTTGCAAATTTTGGAGTACTTCAGTCTACCATGTGCTTTACCAGAATATGATTTTAAGCCTCATGAAGCATTATACATTAAAGCTGCTGCCTTCAGTAATGGGTCCTGTAGACAGCTGCCAGTCATTAACTGATTGGATGCAAATGATGATGGGTAAAGCCTGTCATAGTGACTGTGCTGCTAATTTATGGTTTAAATCTGGATAGTGGAGAAATGATAGCTGATTTGGACTATGTAAACCACAAGTCCTGTCTCATTATGTGGTTGATAATGTCAGGAAAATACTAGACATAGTTGATTACTGTAGTTTGCTGATTTCACAATGACTCTTCGCATTTTTGTGCTTAGGAAAGAGGAAATTTTCTCTGATGACTGCTTTAATGAACAAGCCACATAATATTTGAAAGTGTTTGAATGTGGGTGTCTGTTTAAAACAACGTATTTTGTAAACCATGTTGATTAGTATCTGCTTGGGAAAAAAAAGCATTTTTTAATTCATTAAAAGTGGTTAAATGTATGATCACCCTTCTTGGCCTCTGGCTTTCTCTAAATCCCCACATCTTTGGCTCAATTGAGGACCATTGATCTCTGCTACTGTGGCTTTCAAAGCACTGCACCATTGTCATTCTCTTTCTCTCATTTTCAACAGCTTTCTCTTCTACAGGTTTGCCTCCTTCCTAAATTGATTCATTCTTCAAGGTTCTGTCCAAAGATTGCCTTTATTTTCCTTTCTGTATAGATTCTAGAACACTTCCTTGTAGATAGTAGAGGAGGTCAATAAATGTGTCCTTGAGTTTCTAAGTTATTTTCCCTGTGACCTCGTATCTACATGGAACTTCTCCACCTGGATGATTTGCCAGTATTTCAAACTCCTCACCATCTTCCCTAAAACCGACTACTTGCCAGCTTCCTCATTAGTTAAGGTCATAAGCACAGACTAAAAGGTATTTAAAGTTTTTAAAGTTATAGATTAAAAAATCATTTCTTTAGAATAGTTGGTTTCTTAACTGTCAATTTTCTTTATAGAACATAGAAGTATGATTTTTAATTAAACAGGGTTAATCCAAGGAAAACTTGTTAAAAAACTAAAGTTTATATTAATTCCTCTTTCTAGTGTAGATATGTGAAATAATATAAAAGATATATATTTAATGATCCACATATTTGAAACTCTAAAGGTAATTAATTACCCAGGATTCTATACTTATTCCCTCCTTATGCAAATGACAAATACGGCCCATTTCGATATAGAAAAGCAGAAAAAGTAGTTGCTGCAGCCATGCAAAGTCTGACAATTTTTCTTTCTTCCTGGATTTGCGTAAAACTGATAGTTGTATTTCAACCTCATAGTTACAGATTTCAAGAAACAAGTATGTTGAAGGAGTCACATTTTATGGAGGAAGCAACTCATAATTTAAGTGGAATCTATACCTTCAACTCATGTGAAACTTGACTAATTCGTTGTAGATTTAATGGTCTGAGTTTTTGTTTACCTCCAGTTGAGTGTCTTCAACTGTAGTGAAGTGCTAGCATTTAAGCAGCTAGCATTGAAATTGTACAGTAAATTTTATTGTTTCTTAGATAACTTATTGTGTTACTTCTGAAGATGACATAGTTTCAAAAGAGATTCACATTTTTATTAAAAAAAATAGAATTGAGCACTAAAGTCAGGAAGGGCGACCAGTGTAGCATTTTACTAAGACGGCTGGCCTGAGTTAAAAAGCTGTAAAATACAGAATTTTTTTTCTAAAACTGGCTGGCCTGAGTTAAAAAGCTGTAAAATACAGATTTTCTTTTTTAACAGAGAGATGTGGCAGAAAAGAGCTAGCTAAAAGCACCAGTAATGGCTGATTGGGAGAAAAGTCCTACAGAGTTGAATCAGGCTTTCATAGGGTAGAAAGAAATTCTTCATTGCTTCATCTCAGTTCATCTCTTCTGATTAGAAAAATAAAATGTAAAATAATGGGGCTGATGAGAATGAAAATGTCTCATTAGCTTAACTAGACTCAGGTATTTTAAAAAATAAATATGTTAAACTGTTAAATAAAGACTCTTACTTTTAAACATTGGAGTTTTGAAGAAATTAAATATGGTTGCTTTTTGGTTGGGATAGAATAGTCCCAGAAGTTCAAAAGCATCAGGTTTCCCTGACTCTTAAGAATGGAGTGGCATATAAATCTTTTCTTTTGTTTCAGCTCTAATGACTGCAAGTACAGTTGAAGCAGGTGACTTACTACTTACCCTGTCTTTAAAAATTATCCGTAACAAAACTTTTAGGATCTTTATGGGCTTTTGAAAACCCTCAAACCTAAAATTAGCATTGCCTTAGCTTGAAATTTATATTTACCAGTAGTTATGTTTCAAATGAATTCAAATTAGCATATGATTAAAACAAGTCTGAAGTTAAATTATTCTGATTTACATATTAGTTTTTGTTTGATTCTTATGATGCTTAATATTTTGCTTAATACTTTTTTTGCTTTTCTTTTATTAAATAAATAAAAATATAACATGAGAAATGTATGTGTGTATATATATATACACAGTATATATATGTATATGTATATATATGTATGTATATATATATATACATATGTATATATATACATACATACATACATCATAGTTGTACCATTTAAAGAATACTACTGAAACAACCATTTCTCAGCTTAGGAAAAAATTATACCAATGTCTTTAAAGACCTTCCCCCGTACCTCTCCTTATTTCACTTTTGTTTCTTTTAAGGACTTTGTTTTTATTATTTTATGCTAGAGCCTCTGCTACAGTGTTAAACAGAAACGGTGACTGCAGATTTTTTTTGGTTTTATTCTTGTTTAAAAACGAATGTTTTTTTTTTTTAATATTAAAAAAACTAAAATTGTTAATGTGATTTCATTATGTATATTTTACAGGTTTTTCTGTAGATGGTTTTGCCTGTGGAATTTTCTTCTTGTTTCTAGTTCAAGATTTGTTTTTCGGAATTAATATTGATAATGATCCAGAGTTTCCCCCACTCAGTCTGTTAATTTGATGACTTATATTAATAGATCTCCTAATAAGCCTACTTTGCATTCCTGGAGTAAACCCAGGAATTACTTATAATGTATTATCATTTCTATATTTTTCTAAATTTGTTTTGCACCCATGTTCCTGAGTGAGAAGGGCAGTTCTGATATTCTGGTGTCATATTTTGGTTTCAAAATCAGTTGACCTTTCAGAATCAGTTTGGGAGTATACCTCTTTTGTGTTTCCTGAAGGATTTTATATAAAATGAGGTTACCTTTTTCTTCTCTAATTGGTAGAGTTTACCTGCAAACCTGGCTGGGCTTGACTTTTTCTATCGATATAATTTCTTTCATGATTTTGGAAACATTAAGATTTACTTTTGGATCAATTTTGTTATTTTTTTCCCCTGGATTTTGTTCAGTTTAACCAGCTTCAGATTTATTTGCACAAAGCTATACATAATGTTCTTCCAGCAAAATGTACTTTAAAACATATTTGAGATGCTTTGAGCAACAGATGTAGTTTTGCCCCAAACTTTGTGAAGATGAATTTACATATAGGGAATCACAGGGAATGTTTTATTCCTTTTTTTTTTTTCTGTTTGTCCAGATATTTTTGACAGTTACATCTGCCTTCTCCTTCTTTGAATCTTTTTTTTTTTTTTTTTTGGCAGGGGGGTTGTTTGTTTGATCGCTTCTAGTTCATCTTTTCAGGCCGTTTCCTTTCAGGGGGCTTGAGTTTCTGTGGTTTCTGCAATCTGAACTCCTGCTTCAAGCTGATTAAAGCCCAAGGCCTCGTTCATCATAGTGTCACATATGCAGAGTGAATGCCCTCTTCAGAGGGTGTTTACCCTTCTGGATTCCTGCTTTGAAGCAGTTTCCAGACCTAGGGATTCCCCTTAATTTCCTACCGATGAATACATTCCATTAACAAATATTTTTATTTTTGGATCTAACACTTTGATGTGTTCCTGTCCATGGAGGGGATGTCTGGACATTGCACTCCACCATAGTACCAGAAAAGGGAGGTTAAGAAGTACCTTCAGATCTGACACCTGTTAAGAAATGACTAGGGCACTTGGGTGGCTCAGTCAGTTAAGCATCTGCCTTGGGCTCAGGTCATGATCCCAGGGCCATGGGATCGAGCCCCATGTTGGGCTCTCTGCTCAGCGGGGAGTCAGCTTCTCCCTCTCCCCCACCCAGGCTTCTCTCTCTCTCTCTCTCTCAAATAAGTAAATAAAATCTTAAGAAAATAAAGACATAGCTAGTATCTTTGAAATTTTAAATTCTCTTTTAATGAAAGAGATCCAAGCTGCTAGCGTAAGCTAAAGAGTGTATTAGAGCGCTATCTTACACAAAATGAAATTAAAGGTGTTTGACTCTTATGAAACATGGAAAGGTAATATGTTTGTTTCCTCCTCTAATAGGCAGTTACAGATAATGTCGCAGATAGAGCATATTTTCAAGAAGACAAATAGATGTTTTTTAGTTTATCCTTATTACGTGTACACCTATTACTAGTGATCATGGATTTAAAAGAAAATTTCAGTTAAGTCTCAAGGGATTATGAAAAAAATCTGAGATGTTCCAAGTGATATCATAATTTTTTAAAAAGGTTTTGCTGTAGAAGACTGTTTATATATCACTCAATTGGGAAGGTAGTTAAAACAGAGTGCGAACCCTATTTCCACATACAGGTATTAAATTAGAATTCTCATCTTTTTTGCTTTGCATTTTGGTATTAAATTTGTCTGTAATTTTAAAATATGTATATTACCAGCCAGGGGGATCTAGCAGGAATATACATGTTATGTGCTTACTACAAATTAAATAAGGATAAAACATATTAAAAGTTTTTATTTAAAAAATGATAATATTGTTTTCCAAGTAAGAAACCATAATCCGATTTGATTAAATTGTAGAGAGAAATTAAAAAAAAAAAAACCTTCTGGAGGGCAGAGCTATATTAGAGGCTTTATTGTGTCTTGCATTTAGGATTCTAATTCCCAGTAATACTAGCTGTCACTCTGAACGTTCATTCAGTCATCTTAAACAGCTTAATTCAATTCTTTTATGTAAAGCACCATGGGATATTATATTAAAATATCAACATTAATATCTTTTTTGGGAGGAGTATAGACATTTTAATTAGGAAAACTTTCTAGGGATTTTAAGTTTGGAAGGAAGGAACTGGGTGAAATATTCAATACACCAGCTGAGAGTTACATTTTGACAAAAACAGATTACTGAGGTGTCAATGCACTTTTTCTGTGAGTGTAGTTCTCCTGGATGGGAGAGGAAACTCACAGTTTTACAATGTTTGGGGCTCTGCATATTGCAACTGGGAGTTTCTATAATAAGGAAATGTAATAAGTCATTTTTTTCTTTCGTCTCTTCTCTTGGGAAAAGGGGGTAAATTTCTCAAATTATTTATCATGAGACTACCAGCAAAGAGCAGAAGATCTCTGGTATTTTAATATATTATCTGTTTTTACTTTATCACTTGGCTTACTCTCTGAGTTTTACAAATAAGCTTTGGTGGACGCCTGGGTGGCTCCGGTTGAGCGTCTGCCTTTGGCTCAGGGTGTGATCCCAGAGTCCTGGGATCGAGTCCCACGTCGGGCTCCCTACATGGAGCCTGCTTCTCCCTCTGCCTCTGTGTGTGTGTGTGTGTGTGTGTGTGTGTGTGTGTGTCTTTCATGAATAAATAAAATCTTTAAAAAGCAAACTAATAAGCTTTGGTGGTTTGAAAAATTGGTATACGGTACCTCATTTATGTACTTAACTCCATTTTTGAATTAACTGAGTACTTTCCAAGAATGGCTTCAAGTCACGTTGAACCTAGTGGTTAAGATTGAATAGTACTGTCCGTATTTGTGTGAGTGTTGAAAACAATTTTAAAGTAGAAATGAGTTTCTGGGCTAATGTAATGAAAGCATGAACATACAGCTAATGATATTGTACAAATCTTTGTACTCTGCATTTTTCTTATCTTTAGTCACAGTGATGTATTTGGGACTACTTTTGCCCTTGAAATTCTATTACTTGGAAGCAATGGTACAGGATTCTAAAATCGCTTTTGCTATTACGCATTGGGACAATGATTTGGAGATACTTTGTGAGGACAGGTAGTATGATCACTAAAGTCCTTCTTGTGCCATGCCTCCTTGCTCTGTGGTATGATTCTAGAAGCAAGAGGTTTTGTGGTCTTTGCTCAGAGGCCTACCATGCTTTGGTTGTGGCTACTGGTTCTCATTCCCAACATGAACCTAGAGTAGATATTTACTTTTGAGGTTTTAAGTTAAAGGGTTGGGCTTAGAGAAGTGTATCCTAACCTCAATCCTGATTATTTGATAGGAAAATATAGCTTCTCTATGGGTTTTAAACAACCTACATGGAGCTAGTCCAAATGTCATCATTATTTAGGATGCATGGACGAAATACACAGATTCATGTCTCTAAAACCACATAATCTAATCATAACTTCTGGTTGGTAATGTTCATTGATCACTAATACGTGTCCAATGGATGTGTTTGTTGCAAAAGATCCTGTAATGGCCTCTGAGAATTCCCTGTTGTGACCCCATCTAGTTACGATTAGAGCTTCAGGAGAATAAGCCAGCCCTTCTCTTTCTTGTGCTGCTCAATTGATGTGATAAGGTCATTTTAGTGCATTGACCCTTCTGATTCTTCCTATTTATTTTACCCATTTGGGTAGTAGCTTCCTTTCACTGTTTGGAAGTAGAACTTTCTGAATTGTATATTTTAATTATGTTAAAAGAGAAACAGCATTCTTTGTTTCAATATCGTGTTTTTCAAGTGATGTAAAAATACCTCAAGTATTTGCTGTGTAGCCTTTTCTAAGAATCCTTATCTCATGACCTGTAACAGGAAAAAAAAGGCAAAGGCAATTAACCTCCCTCTTTTTCTGTTGTTAATAGATTAAAGTACAGGAGAAAATACTTCCAAATGGTAATTGCCCAAATTTGTGCATATATCGAAGATAATATTTATTTTTAGAAATTTCGTATAGTTATTCAGTAGATAATTGTTCTTTTTTCTCATTAGCATGTATACATCTTTTTTACTCACATACTTTATTCTTAAAACTTGATTATTTTTTCAATCCCTTTTATCTAGTATTAACACTGCTTTTGCTGTGTTTAACTCTAGCTGCTGAGTTGATAAAAGTGACTGTCAAAAACTAACATATAGAGGTTAATGTAAAGAGTGTCCCGATATACTATTTTTGAGATGTACTATATTTTTATTTTAGAGGCAGTTTTTTTTTTTTTAATAAAATGTGAAGTTCAGGATTTTCATTATTTTTCTTACCTTAAAACTGGCTTTAGGAGTATTTAATACTGCTTTGAGTTTGTTTTTATTGGCCTGGATTTACTTGGCAATGAAATTCTCAATGGGACTCCCAGAGATACCGAATACAGGGGATGTACCGTGACAGTATGTATCTAGTTGGTCATGCTTCTAATGGATGATAATGAAATATCATTCCTTTTCCATTATAATGTACTTTCCAGGATATATATCTGTTATTTAATCTTCTCAGTTATGCTGGAGTTTAAGTTGGGCAAACATCATTCCACCTGCTTCACAGATGAGAAATTAAGGGAGAAGCAGAATGTGCGAGGAGAAACAGCACGGTAAAGACTGCAGACTTTGCAGTAAGAGGTAGGCGTGGGCACTGATCTTAACCCAGGCCATTAATAGCCATTTTCATTATCCTTATTTATAGTCTTGTCACAACCCTTCTGTGCCTCAAGATGCTGGTCTGTATAGTGCGGGTGCAATACCACTGTGTGGCACAGAGATTGTGTAGCACACCTCGCCCAGGGTTTGGCCCACGTCTCATGTTTGCTACATTACTGCCTTTACTGTTGCTGATAAGAGATCAAAGAGACAGGTAATTTACTTCAGTGTATCCAGAGCTAATTGGTACTAAAACTGAGGTTTTGGATATTTTATTTTACATTTCCACATCAAAATTGCTTTCAGTGTGGGGTGCCTGGGTGGCTCAGTTGTTGGTTAAGCATCTAACTCTTGATCTCAGCTCAGCTCTTGATCTCTCAGAGTTGTGAGTTCAAGTGCTGGGTTGGGCTCTACACCAAGCTGTGTGTAGTAGGTTCCTTTCACTGCTGGGAAGTGGAACTTTTGGAACTGTATATTTATCTGTGTTAAATGAGAAGCAGCATTCTTTGTTTTGATTATCATATAAAAGTTCCTTTTAGTGACACATAGTAGGAAACTAACTTGGGGCCATGTGAGGGCAGAGACTCTTCCCACTGATGACGGGATTCACTGTGAGATAGATTATGAGATTGAATTATAAGAGAACAACGGGGATTAAAAAATAATAAAAAGATTCTCTGTTTCCCAGCCCTGGAGTTGTTTAGAACTCCTACTATACTTGTATAAAAACTCTTTGCCTTTCTAAGCATTTTTCATCTTTCAGAGTGGGGCCACATTCAGATGATAACCAGTCATGATAGAAGCAAGGGATTCTTTGGGACATTTATGTTTCTGATGTAAAGTCAGAAGCAACTCAGCCACTTGTTGGATTTTATCACCAGTCTGAAGGTGCCCATTGAACAACTTAATGGTCTCAGTCTGACTTTGTGAGAGATTAGCCAGATAATGAGGAATTTCTAAATAGCCCCCACTGAATTGGTATGTCCATAAATAGGGTCACTCTATTCACTAGGTGTCTTATTGTCCACTTTTAACAGTGTGATAGGCAGAAAAGGGTCTGTTTGTGGGATTTGAGGAGAAGCACAGGTGCTTCCAAATTGTTTCCCCTTGGCCAGTCATTACATTTGTAAATGCAGTTGTATTTACTGTCCCTTATGTATTACCGTGGGTTAGTTAATCTGAAATTTTGCAGACAGCATATTGCTGTTAGAAAGGGAGATATGGAGCAGATTTTTTTGTTTTGTTTAAATGGAGAATCCATGGGAAAGATTCCAACCACAGATGAGAGGTTAATGAATGAAGGCAGGTTCAGGGGAGACCCAACACCACAGATCATGAGCAGTACTGGTAGCAGACTCTGGACTATGGATGTGGTGGTGGCTTATTGTCAAAGTCAGGAATATGGTAGAGATTACAGATGCTGAAATGCTGAAGAAGAACCCCAAATGTGTTAAAACAGCAACAGAACACCTGCACAGAATTGCGTATGTGAATATTGCAGTGTGCACTTAGATATTATAGTGAGTGACAGTGTTTCCAAGACAGCCTTACCATACAAGTGTTACCTTGTCGTTTTCAGTACTTAATTTCCTTAATAAGAAAATAAATTTAGTTTCAAGTCCATCTGGACTAACCAAAGATACAGAACCAAGAGAAGTAATTGCATATTATAAAATTGCTCTAATTAGAATTACATATAAGTATATATATGTATTCTGGTATCACATGAATCATAATCTATGTCTACTTATTTCACTTGACATTTTAACTAGACCCTTTCTTTTACCCACTTAACAGTGTGTTCTTTTTTTGGTAATAATCCAAGATTTCATTACTTTAGGAAAAATAAATTCTTACGGTTTATAAGGGCTTTTATATCCCTGGAGTCATATGAAGTGACTATCAAATAATTAGCAAAAAGCCCAGGCTACAAACGTTGACCTCCTTACAAGCTTTACTAACAGAAGGAGTGTAGTTAAAAATAACAACCTAGATTTGTCTTAAGTTCAAGGAAGTTAGCGGCTCTTTTTTTCTTCTCCTTCCGCTTTTTTTCTATTTTTTTCTCTCTCCATTAAAATGAGAAAGTGTAACATAATCAACCTTTATGATTTAACAATGATAACTAAGTTATATCTTTGATAAGACCATTTTCAGGAACACATCTACAGTCCAGGTGATGCCAAAGGCCTTGGAACGAGGCACACACTGCTTTTGGTTTCTGTGGGTTGGTTTCTATGGGTCACTTCTCCGAGGGGCACAGTTTCCTCAACTAGTGTCAGCTGCATGATGATCTCCTGTGTTATGTGGATTAAAAGAATTCACATGTACACAAAGTTTAGTCTAAAATAGGCCTAGAGTTGGGCTCCCCGCATGGAGCCTGCTTCTCCCTCTGCCTGTGTCTCTATCTCTCTTTCTCTCTCCTCTTGTGCTTCTCATGAATAAATAAATAAAATCTTAAAAAAAAAAAAAAGGCCTAGAATCCGAATTAGACAGAATTCTTAACAAACACATTAGGCATGCATGTGTTTCTTTTCTTTGATGAGATTTCAGTTCTGAACCCTTGTTTGGTGGTAGCATTCTGATTAAAACAAGTGACTCATGTTTGAAGGAAACAAAATTCAGGATTTATCACCTTTTTAGTGCAGTTAGATGTTTCAGGATTGCCATACCCTTACATAGAACTCAAGATGGTGATATAAGTAAAGGCCTGCATGAGAATTCTAAAGCAAAAATAAAAAACTGAGGGCAGAAGCCAAAAGTGAGAGAGTCCTTCCTGATGTGGTGTCTGCATTCAGTGCACCAGTGCAATGCAAATGCTGGTGTGATAACCCCTAGGCAGGATCGCTTAGGTAGAATTGAAGGGGCTTCAATTTTTATTTTATTTATTTTATTTTATTTATTTTATTTTTTATTTTAATTAATTTATTTATTTTAAGGGGCTTCAATTTAAATAGTAATATTGAGAGTCCTTCAACTTTGCTAATTTTTGGAAGAGCATCTTCTTCCAAAATCATAAGAAAATTACTTTAACTTTAATAGTAGGTAAATATACATGTCTTCAAACTTTTAGTCTAAAGTGAAAATAGCCTTGAAAAAAAAAAATTGCTCAAATCGCCCTGCATTGATTTTGTGAAATACAGCAAGAGGAAGGGAATTGCAATAGGATAAGTTTGAAGTTAGTCTGTGAACTTAGCCATGCTATGTATTTGAATGAGGGCTTTGAAAAAAAGTTGGAGGTATTGCTGTAGGATCACTTAACATTTCTAGAGGGAGCTTCCATTTGATTTTCTCTTTAGAACAACTTTAGCGAGATGGGAATGTTTAATTGTTCTTCTGCCTTTCAAAGAACATAAAATAAACTGTGGCAGATTGTGGACTCAGTACAAGAGGAGCTTTCGTTGTGAATTAAGGTCAAGTTTCTTCGTAAGTGGATACCTTTTAGATGCAGTTGAATATCAGTATGAAGGGCCCTTGAGATATAAGAGTTATTCCTACTACTTCACTTCCTGATATTTGAGCAGAAAAAAAATTTGTTTTCTTTTTGGAAATAAAATAACTTCATAGATCAGATTTTCCAAAGCTTATTCAGTAAGACGTAGCTCTTACTGCTCTCCCTTCATGTGATCATCATACATGCTTCGTCTTAGGAAATAAATCATGTACTTGTTAAACAATGCTTTGCGAAATCTCTCTTCCATGCAAGACATCTTCAGGGCACTTACAAGATCTTGATAAATGTATTGAAGTCCCCTGCATCTCTGAGCAACCACCTTTTGCTTATACAGAGTATGTTCTATTTCCAATGAGTTAACTGGAAAATGTGACATTTAAAATTACATTCCCAAAGAAATGTAAAACACGTAATATATTGTTTGGCATTACTTTTTCTGTGGTAGGGAAAATACAGTATGAAATCTGGGTACAGGGTAGCGTTATTTTGTTGTTTCTGGAGGTTTTTGGTTTTGTTTTGCCCCAGCAGTTCTGAGGGGATGACTCATTTGAATAATTTATTTTGTTTTCATATTATGCTCTGGTCCCTCCATTAAATACATAAAAATATTGGGTGTTATAATAATATGCTAGCCTACTTTGTATTCAAACTCAGTTTTGAGAGGGTAAGTTAGCTTTACCTGATGCCTGGAAACAATCTGGACCTTCCTTGTGGGTACCTTTTTGCTACTTGGGGAGTTAACTTCTGTTTTTATCATCAATGAAATGGGTATAGTCATATACCTCAAAGGTTTTTTATTAGGCTAAGTTCTGGACACTGTCAAGCGTAGTATAGTAAGCTTTAAATAAGTGAAGGCACTATTGCTATTTTTATTATTATAAAAAGTATCTTTTTAAAAAAAATTCCTTCTGTACCATTTTTCTCTCTCCACTCTTTCCTCTCCCTTGGCTCCTGCTGCTGGAAGGTGAGGACATGAGATGGGATAGCAGTGCCCTCAAATGAGAGCAGCTTCTTAAAATACAAATTTTGTAAAACAACAAGAATAAAATGAATACTCTGAATATTTTCAGACGCTACAGGGAAGGACTTTTAAAAACTACATCGAGATCTTAGAATAAACTAATTGCATTTTTTTAACTTTAGATCAGAGCTTTATTATATTTATTTCCAGAGTTTAAAGTGTGAATTGGATTCATGTGCTCACACTGTCTATTAAACTATGGACTTTAAAAACATTGATTTTTTTTTTTAGTTTTCATCATCACTTCTTGGATGAATTTCAGAGATTTTATTCTAGTAAAACTGTACTTTAGAAAAAGTACATTTATGAAATGAATGCATCGCTAAAATGTACAGGCCTAAAAATGTAAAAAAGAAAAAAGTAACATTAAATATTAATGAAAATATAAGATCTTTAAGTTCTGTTGCTTCAAAGTGTAATTACCAAGTGAAAATTTGAAGATAATCCCAAACATCTGTTTCTGATTGTCTTAGTACAAGAAAAAGTTTAGGGACTCTTAAAACCCTTTATTCCTTAAGTGGGATATAGGGTAACCCCACTCTATTTTAAAAGAATGTGGGATGTGACCTTAATTTTTCTTCTCTCTCCTTTCCTTTCCTCCCCTCCCTTCCATTTCCCTTGTGTTGCCTCCCTCCCCAAACCCAGTTGCAGACAGTTAGATTAATTATATTCCTACATTCATGGCCAGGATGATCCCTGCAGCTTTCCTCTCTTTTATTCGTGTGTTTATTCTTTTATCTCTATTCTTACCCTTTTATTTCTACTCTTAATTTCATTTCCCCTTTCTTTGCACCATAGACAACTGCTCTAATGGACTTGGTTTGCATCCTTAGATTTATAATTTATCTTTGTAAAATGTGTAGTGATATTTTGAATGGAAATTAATTTATAATATTTGTAGTCAGTGTGGTACACAAAATGCCTCTAATATTGTGAGTCTTTCTAAAGGTATCTAAGGTCCATTTATGTTACATTGTTTACAGGGGATTTGTGGGGCCTCACTTCTGCATAGTAATCCATAAAATGTTATGTCCTACATGGTACTCTCATGATGGACATGTTGATCGCTTCCCACTATCAGCCAACCCCAAGAGGCTTGCATTAAATGCCCTTTTACATGTTCCCTTAGGTGAAAATTTCTCTAGGAGTGAGATTGCTGGTTAGGGCTTATCTGGGGCTTAGTGACTCTTGTTGATTGGACTGAGTTCTCTCAGATGGCACAACAGGATGGGTCCCAGGCTGACACGGCCACTAAGAGTACACAGGGCCTTCCCCCACAACCCCACCAGTACTTGGCATTATCCCGTTTTCTAAATATTGCCAATCTCAAATCTCATTGTCATAACTTGTGTTTCTCTGGGTTACTAAAGAATTTGAATATTTGTTAGAATGCTTTAACTTATTTATTTTGTTTTCATTTTTGTTCATATCCTTTGCCCATCCCCCCCCCCCCCCCCCCCCACTGGATTTCTTATCCTTTTCTGGTTGCTGTGTTAGTTTTTTCTTCTAAGTATAGTCCCTTATTTACATGTTTGAAATATCTTCTCGTAGTGTATTGATGCATGTTTAACCTTGCCCATATTATCCCTCAATAACTAGAAGTCTTTAATTTTAAGATACTCAAATTCATTATTTTTTTAAACCGCTTGACTTATACTTGGAGGTCTTTTTAAGAAGTGTCTTTTCCTCCCACAGAGATATTTTCCTACATACTTTTGTTAGCTTTACCTTTTCACATATAATTTTTGAAACTATCTGGAACTTAATGTTTTGTATATGGTAAATATGGTATAAAAATCAAGTTTTATATTTCACTTGTATTATGCTTAGAAAAAAATTTTGAGTTGATTAATAAACAATGTGAAAATATTGATTGAAATTACATAGAATTTATAGATTAATTTTGGAGAATTGGCATCTTTATCATGTTGAATTATCCCACCCATGAGTCTTGGGATATTTCTCCATATTTCCAAGTTTTGGTTTGGATACTTTCAATTAGACTAGCTAAATTTAAAAATTGATCTGATATAAAAAATTTGGTTGATGTGATCAAATTTAAGTAATAGAAGAAAAACCCCATAGCCACACTGATTAATTCTGTAGGATAATTATATAGATGTGAAATTAGCCATTTTAAGATGTACTTTCTGTAATTCACTTTAATATGTTTTCCTCTAAACCACATGTATGGTTGCTAAATCTTAAATCATTTTTTAATTCAGTATTTTTTTTTTGCTTTTTTGTTTTCTCATTGAAATATGATAAATGAATAGTTTTTTTTAAGATTTTATTTATTTATTCATAGAGACAGAGAGAGAGAGAGGCAGAGACACAGGCAGAGGGAGAAGCAGGCATCATACAGAGAGCCTGACGTGGGACTCGGTCCAGGGTCTCCAGGATCACGCCCTGGGCTGCAGGCGGCGCTAAACCGCTGTGCTACCGGGGCTGCCCAATGAATAGTTTTCTGAACAAGAATTACTATTTAGTTGACTGCCAGTGGCATTTTTAAATTTTAGATCATAATTTTGTAGGGTAGTTTAATATTTTTAGAATTGATCTTTATGTTAGCATTGAGTTTTTGTAGAATGGATGCAAGAATCAATCACATTTAAATTTGAAAGTCAGGAAATAGTAACAGCAGTTTTCATACCAAAACAAAAATAAAATTAAAAAATGTATGCAACAATTTTAGTCTAAGTTTTGGCAGCTCTTAAAAAAAAACCCAAGATATATTTTGGTAAATGCAATACTGTATTTTTATCAACAATTATGAGAAAAAAGGGATTTTGATGCCTTAAACTTATGATTAAGAAAAATAATGATTCAGGGTGACACTTGAATGCTAATGTGAGATGAATTTTTGAGCTGATAAAGGTGGCCCCTAAGTGACCTGCATACTTTGCTGGATCCTGGGAGTCGCCATCTGCCCCAGTGCCCCTTTAACACAAAGTAGACTGGTATGAAGGTAATAAAGAAGCGTGAGGAAAAAGAACAAGGCAGGGGGGATTTTGAAAAGGAATTGTTTCCATATTTCAATATGATGAAATCCTCTCTGTCAATGCCTTTCAGCCAAAGACATTCGGGAACACACTGATAGAAAAGAATTTGGCTTAATTACTACTTTCCTTGAGGGAACACGACACTATGGGGATTCTGAGATTGTGTATCATAGAATTTGAACTTTGGGTGATTTGGGAAAGAGTCTGAGGAAGCAGAGTTTTTCTCTAGATTGGATGCTGGAACAGTTCTATGACTGGATAAAGGAGTCATTCATTCAGCAAGAGAGAAGGATGTTTGGTATGTTGTGGGTTGTACAGTGGCCTTTTTTCTTTTTCGTATTTGGCAAAATCATGAAGTAATCTCGCTTTGTCTCACTTATCATGGATTCAAAGTAACCTTGTCCCAAGTTGGTAGTCTGTAAGAAAGTGGATGTACAGTAGAAAACAAAAATAGCTTGATGGTGAGTTTCTGATGAGTTCAGAGCATCAAAGTCTACCCTTCTTCCTCTTCCCACCGCTTCCTCCTTCCTTCCCCTTTCATCCGTAAGTAGGTAAAATTGTTTTTAAAATACATGCTTAATTTAGGAATGTTCTTCTTCGCTTGTTAGTCACCCAGGGCAATGACCAAATCATAAGGATGTGAGAGACTTTTAGTTGGACCAAAGATAAGACACTTAGTATCACATTGTGGCTTTGCCTCAGATAACCTTGCCAGTGATTTTTAATTCTGAGTTGTATTCTCACTTTGAAATAACCATCTCCTCTGCTGCTGGTTCCAGAGGAGCCTTAGATCCTTTGCTTTTACTATTCCCCTTACCTAGCATTACCAGTGTTTGCAAGTCTGGCTTCTTATCTTTTAGTCCTTAGACATCACATCCATTTCTCTGTTTCTAAAATATTCCTATAAAAATTAGCCACATTCACTCCACCTTACTTTTTTGTTAATGTTTACCATTAGCACTTAACTATTATCTGAAGTTATCTCAAGTTAACTCATTTATTCTATTGTGTGGTTCCATTCCAACCCCACTCCACTTTACTTCCCACTTCAAACATAAGCTCTGCCTATATGAGAACTTGTATATAAGTACAAGGCCTAAGTGCCTGGCCCCTAATGAAGTTGCCAGCACCAATAGATGCTTAGCCAGTATTAGTTTAATAATTGGAAATGTATATGAGCGAATAAATGAACAACTCAGTAAACATATATTCTAAATATAACTATATTGTGTTGACTATTAAAAAGAGAAATACTTATGTCATTATTTAACTGACATATAAGTACCTGAAGAAAATGTCAACCTGTTTTCCCTGGAAATATGACTTAAAATATTCAGAGCAGTTCGTGGCTGTTATGTTTTTCTGAGCATCTGTGTTTTAAGACTTTGGGTTAGATGAAATAATATTTAATGTAAGTATAATTTCATTTAGTAATGCCACAATCAAAGCAGAACTTTTGTGAAGTGGGTTGAAAACAACTGGCTATTAGAAGTTTCCATAGCGCCATACTTTATTAATTGATAATGTTGGTGACAGGGAAGGAGGGCTGAATGGATATAAAATACATGTGATAAAGAAGATACATGTGATATTATGCCTATTAAGTTTGAAGGTAATTATAATTTACTATATGCTTTCCCTGCTACTTTGTATTTTCTATTATTAAATTTGGTATTTGAATTTTTAAACTAATTTGAAAATATTTTAAAACTAAATTGTATATTTCAATTCAGGGATTCAGTTTTTTATTATATTTGATATTCTATAAGTGATGCTTGACATTATAAAATGCAAAAGCATCAATCACAATAATATTGATGATAATAGCAAATATTTGTTGAGTGTTTGCCACATGGCAGTCACCATCTTAACACCTTATACACATATATTGACTCATTTAATCCTCATCACAAAACCCACGAAATACTAATTATTTTTCCTATTTTACAGATGAGTAAATTAAGGCACAGTGTTAAATTAGCAGGGCACACAGGCAACTTTGGTGTTGAAAGATTATATACATTTTTATGCATTAAAAATTGATACCTCCCCCAGCCCCTTTCATTCTTCAGATACAATCAGTAATTACTCAAGTAAATATGTCTTGATGCACATAAACTTCCTTCTCATCCACCTCTTCTATCTGGTAAGGACTCTGGTTTCAGGACTCGATAACACATCTCCTTGTGGTTAGGAAGGAAGACAGCAGAAATATCCAAGTTTGAGGACTAGGTTGGCTTGAGAGCCATGCTATACAGAGAGTTGCTGATGGTGTATCTGGTCTTTTGAATGTTGAGAAATCATGATTATTTGGGGTGAAAAATAAAGAGCATACAGAAGTTACAGATCTTATTTAAACATTATATATGGCAGTGCCTGGGTGGCTCAGTCAGTTAAATGGCTGAACAGCTCAGATCATGATCTCAGGGTCCTGTGATTGAGCCTTCCTCCATCAGGCTCTGTGCTCAGCAAGGAGTCTCTTTCTCCCTCTGCTTCTCCCTCTCCCACTGCCCCTTCCCCTGCTTGTGCACACACACACATTCTCTGTTTCAAAGAAATAAATAAAATCTTAAAAAAAAGTGTATGAAAATACGAACAGAGTGGTTTTCCTACAAATAGATTTATTAGCAGGGAAGGTTTAAAAGAACATTATATCTGAATAAACCATATATATTTAACTATTTGAAGAAGTACCATGTTTTACCACTATGATGTTTTTTTACCACTAAGGCTCTTTGTTGCTTTGAACTTAGTTATCTTGCTCTTTATCCTGATCTTCTATGTCATCTATCAGTTTTATCATATTTGAATGAAATCTTTGCTTACTTTAAGATGATTTCTTACAGTTTTTGGTTCAGTAAGGACACCATAATTTCAGGCCACAAAGACCTCTACCGAAATTTGAAAGAGCACGAAGTCTTTGTAGGTGATCTTAAGATAACATTGTTCTTGGCCTTATGATGAACTGCATACGTGTATCAGCTTTGAGACATAATAATTACTTTAATTTTTTTAAGACTTTGATTGTATTTAATCTCCTGGCTTGATGAAATGTTGGAGCAAAAAGGAAATAAATTTTCCATCTTAGAAATGTTTTATGAAGGTTTTCTCTCCCTGTGGTACTTCCTGATGGCCTGATATTATGTCATGTATAATTGGATTGTCGCTCAGCCTGAATACTTCTTTCTCTTCTTGGCAGCATGGGGTAACCTTGGAAATGTTCTGAAGAGTCAGAGCAAGATTTCTGAAGCTGAAAGCGCCTATAGAAATGCTTTGTACTACCGTAGCAACATGGCTGACATGCTTTATAATTTGTGAGTATGCATTACTTTCTCTGCTTTGGTTCATCTTTGAAACCTGTGGTGAAAGACTATTGATTTAACTGCTGGAAATGGAAATGATGATAGCTGTTTTTCTGAAATAGTCTTTTCATTAATCACACCCGTGAGACTAGTAGGTGAATGGTATCTGTGATTTCTTTGTTTGGGGCTTTGGCATCAATATCCATGTATATTGATGTAGTATGGTTGAGTTTTTGATGTACTGTGCCCTATAACCTAAAAATTGGTTTGAATGCTTTTAGTTTAGTTTTTTTTTTTAAGTACCGTTAATACTTAATTGGAATTAGAAAATAAGATTGTTATGTATAATACTTCATGTAATTAATATTTTCATTAATAATAGATTTTATCCTCTGTGAAAGAACTGTTTGTGTCAAAGTGTATATAGAACATGTATTAAATCTGGGAAGTTATCAAATACGATAATGTGGTTTCACCATCACCTCCCACCTCTCCCCTCCCCAAAAGGTACTGGTAATTAAGTTAGGGAAATGGGATAATTTAGGCTATTTGTGTGTGTCAGATTAGAAAAATCCCTACGGGAAAAATTGGCTGTTGTTTGATTGGAGAGCCCTAGGGAGTACAGTAAGGTATTAATGAGTACTGCAAAACCCAGATCTCTCCTTTGTCTCATATTTACGACGCTTTTTTGTTTGCAAGTAATAGAAACTTGGTCTAACTTTGCTTAAACACAAAAGAGAATTTATTAACTCCTATAATTGAAAATTCCTGGGGTTGACTAAATGTAGGCACGATTAGATGCAGGTGCTTTATATTTCAGAAATTTGTCTACATTTTGCGTCTGTGATTTCCTTTGGGTTCCCTCCATTCTCTATGGGATTTTGTCTATATCAATTGGAAAGATGATTCCTATAACTTTATGTGTATAATATACCGACCCTTCAGTCTCAGAAGGAGTTGCATTGGTGTCTCACTTAATCCCAGGAAAGGTCTCTGAATGGCCCTTCTGGGGTCACGTGCCCTCTCGAGTGAACCATGGGATAGAAGGGGCAGTAAGACACCTCCTTTGGCAGGGCCTCCAAAGTTGGACTGGTTTGGAGGGGAAACAAGTCCCTGGAGGAAGGGACCAGGCATAGTAAGAAGTCTATTGCTTAAGTTTTAATGGATGTTATATTGATAGTGTCAAACTAGTTTGGCAACTTAATTTGTACTACGTGTTTATGTTCTGGTTGCATCTAAATCTTTTGTAGGCTAAATCTAAAAGAGCAGATAGAAATAAAATTTAAAAATGAATAAAAATTTTTAAAATGTAGATTTTAAAGGAAAGCAGACAGGATGAGCTCACTTTAACTTCCTATTCCTACCTTTACCTTGTATTCAGATCATAGACTTTAACACCAGGATCTCCATCTCCTGGGCTATGGTCTAAATTAAATCAGCATGAGTTTTGTGTTGATCTGCATAGTGTTTAATTTTCTCTTTTTTACCAGGAATGCTTTCAGCAGGGGTAAAACACCCTCTCCAGTTTGAATAATCCCTGAGTCTCACTTTCTGCTGTTTTATGCTTCACCATGTGTATTACCATTTTCCCTGAAATAATTTTTTTCCATCCTTTTTTTTTTAACTCGAATATTTAGATACTCCTACAAAGGCTTTCCCTATGTCCTCTTCATCTAAGTAATGTATTATTATATTACTGATTAATAGTATTTTCATTTCAAAAAAATTAAAAAATAGTATTTTTATTTCATGAAAAAAGGACATTATCAATTTGATAAATTTGAACAGATGTTGTTCTTTTTTTTTTTTTTATCTGAAAGTAACATCGTCAAAGGGACCCCTTGTCTTCCAATATGGGATGCCAGTTTTCTTCTGGTGTCCAATCAACTCACACTTCTTTACTAAGCTTATTTTTCTCTCTCTTACCAATAGCCAGTGGTTTAAGGTTACCAACCTCCTGGTGATATCTGGCATGGGTTGAAAGAAAAGGAAATGTGTCTATCTAGGCTTACTCTTTGCTGAGAAGAGAAATTTATTCAATTAGACAAATACACTTATGTGTAACTTAAAACCTGTATCTTATGACTTCCTCTGTGGTCATATGTTTGAATTATTATGGCATGGATAGACCTCCCCAAACCTGAATAAAAAAATCTTTGCTGGAGAAGTGGTTATTAACAAGATGATTTCTTTCTTTTTTTTTTTTTTTTAAGATTTTATTTATTTACTCATGAGAGACACAGAGAGAGGCAGAGACCTAGGCAGAGGGAGAAGCAGGCTCCCTGTGAGGAGCCTGATGCAAGACTTGATCCCTGGACCCTGGGAAGGCAGACACTCAACCACTGAGCCACCCAGTGTTTTTTCTTAGTTGTAAATGAGTTATAAATGAGTTTATTCTTGGACCATTTAGAGACTATCTGACAAAAAGGTTTTCTTTTAAGATATATATGCTATTTTCACTATGTAATTTTCTCTAATATACAGAAATTGCTTCTTGTCCTGTTTCAATTCCGAAAGAAAATGAATGTGTTTTGGTCAGTTTTACCAGTAACCTTAACCTGATACTCCTTTATGGTAGTAGAAGGCATTAATCACATTTCATAATCATCATCATAGTTACATCTCTTAAAGATGTTTTATGACCAAAGCCTGAAACTAATGAACCTATTATATTAGTTGGTATGAAATAGCCATATTTATTAATGAATTTTAGAAGTTTGGGAATCATAAGCTCCTGTTACATCCTGTACTTAACTTTTAATCAGTAACCTAGGTTTTGTGGTGTGTGTGTGTGTTTTTTTTTAACACATTCAGTCTTTCTAAATCTGCTTGCTTTATAAACTACTGAAAAAAATTTCACGTTATTAGGAGTTTTTACTAGAAAAATAATCTATAGATAGATGCACATTATTATGTAGCTTCAAAACAATGATTAGTAAAGTGAGGTCCACCACCATTGGCCAGACACAGGTTGATTCGAAGAGGTCAGAAATAACCTTTAAAGTAATCCCTATGATTTTATTTTTCTGTTTATAATTTCAAAATATAATTAGGCATCTAAATGTTGTTCTAGGTGAGGAGAGAGGGAAAAAAAGATTTGGAAAAATATTAGGTAAGCAATAATACAGTTGATATGTGGTTATATTAGAAGTTTAGGGAACATTATGAGATTTTAAAACTTTTAGAACATTTTTCTGCAGAATTAGTATCAAGTTATATCTGAGAGGTGCCTGCATACAGTTATATTTCCTATTTATAAAATGATGGAATAATTTTAATTTTTTTCTCTGGTAGCAATTACTTGAATTACTTCTATATGCCAAGCACTCTTAGTTCTTCACATATGTTATGACAGCTTGTCTTCAAATAAGACCTACAAAATGAGGAAGATGAAACTCAGGTAATTTGTGTTGGATCACACAAATAAAAGAGTAGCCAATATTTGAACATAAAATGTTCTGACTTTATATCTATGCAATAATTGTATTTCTTCTCAAGTTAGCAGAAATAAACCAAGAGTGTAGGGGGAGAAAAATCAGTATATATCTTTTAAATCCAAAAAAAAAAAAGTAATTCAATCTACCTTTACATTGAGAAATAAAGTACTTGAAATTATATCTAATAGAGAGTATCAGTTGTTTGTTCTTTTTTATGACAGTTGCTAAGTTTACTGAACTTTTGCTATAGAATTTTGTTAGAAGGATTCTGAGTTTACACAACTGAACTAAGTTCAAGAAGAAAATGCTATGGAATTGTTTTAAATTGTCTAAATCTGTGAGTGATAAGGTTTTGATCGCTTCAGTCCATGCTTACAGATAACAATCATGTAATGTGAAATTTGAAGCTGTACTTAATTCTACTTTGTAAAAAAAATTGAGCTATAATTGAAATATAGCACACTTATTTCGGGTGGACATGATTCAGGGTGTATATGTATTTTGAAAAGATCACCACAAGCCTAGTTATCTGTCACTACTACAATTTTTTTCTTGTGATGAGAGCCTTTAGTTAGCAAATTTCTATTTGCAACTTTCAAATAGGCAATGCATTGTTATTAATTGTAGTGTCCACTCTGTACACTGCATCGTCGACATACATATTTTATAACAACAAGTTTGTACCTTTTGACCCCCTTCACCCATTTCATTATCCTCCCATTCTACTCAGAAAAGCAATAGATATAGTGCATTTATTGAATAGCCCTATTTTCAGCCTTTTATTCATAACGCCATATTTATTAAAATCCAGTACTTCACACCAGTAATTTTAAGACCAGTTTAACAGATCTGTGTTATGATGTTGGTTTCTTTTTTCATGTATAATAAATTTCAGTGACAAAGTAGATAGGACACTGCTTGATGATTCATACTGTCAAATTTTATAAATATATAGTCGACTTTCAACCTTTTAACTGCACTACTCACTACATCTGAAGTATAATTGATTTCTAGCCTCTAAAATACTCATTGTTCTTTCATTGTTGTTATAGATTTGTCCTAGCAGTCTGTTTCAAATGATATTTAAACAAGTAATTCAATAGAGCATTGAATATTTCATTAGATATTAGATTTCAGAGTGCTGATAATAAATTAATGTGGTTTAATCAATTCTTGATTATCTTACATAAACAGAGGGTATCATTTCTGTGGATAATAGAGATTTTGCCACTGTAAGTTGTCAATTTTGTTCTGTGTTGTCAGAACCTAAGTAATCATCTAATATGAGAAGCTAGGAAAGGAGCATTAAAATAATTCAAGGAGGTAAAAAGAAAATGTTAATGAAATCGAATATAGAGAAACAGTGGGAAGTAATGATTAAGTATATAAGAGAATGTTCTTTGAAAGATCAACAATTTCTGGGGCGCCTGAGGCTCAGTCAGTTAAGGGTCTGCCTTTGGCTCAGGTCATGGTCTCACGGTCCTGGGATTGAGCCCCATGGTGGGCTCCCTGCTTAGCAGGGAGTCTGCTTCTCCCTGTCTCTCTGCCCCACCCTTGCTCATGTGCACTATTTTTCTCTCTCAAATAAATTTTAAAAATCTTTAAAAAAAATAAACAATTTCTAGGGTAAGGGTAATATAAGACAAACTAGAAAATCTCAAGTATTTAACATAGAGAACGAGACAGTAGCCACAGCCAGATGATGGAAGCTTAAAATAAAACATTGGCTATACATCTGAAAATCTTTATGATATGAATGCCTTTCTGAGAAAATGTAAGTGATCAACATTAACTCAAGAAGAAGTAGGCAATTTGAATCAAAACCTTGGAAAAAATTTGAAAACCATATTAAAGAATTTTCTCCACAAGGAAACAAGTTAAGGCTTTTGCCAAGTGAGTCCTATCAAGTCGTCAATCAAATGATTTTTCTTGTCTCAGTTACACTTCTCATTTATCTTTGTGAAGCTAGATAAACTGATGGCAACAAGTCTGACTGTTTGACACCAAAAAAAAAAAAAAAAAAGAATAATGACAATAATAACAACAACATCAAAAACTAAAAACCTCTCAGAAAACAAAAAACAAAAGTAGATACCAAAAGCAAACCAACAAAATAACATAAATGCCAGTTATACTTGTGAATATAAATGTATACATATCCTAAAATTAATATAGTTGGTGTAGCAGCATATTAAAGATTAAAACATCTCTATCAGATGGAATTTATTCTAAGATCTATAGGGAGTATTCAGTACTACAATTCAATTATTGTACTGTTTCAATTTAAAAAAGTCAGAAGAGAGAAGAATGATCATATCTAGAAATGCCAAGAAGGCTTTTGATCAACATCTGCTTCATAAATAACAAACTTATAAATAGATAAGACTTATAATAAACTAGGAATAAATACATAACTTCTGTAATGTAAAGCATACCCTTCCAAAGTTAATAGCAATACCATATTTAATATTGAAGCATAGTGGTCATTTCCAGTCACATTCATTTTCATGAGGTCGTGGCAATTTCTTATTGGTCATCGTATCTCTTCATATGTAAACAGTTCTTATTGTATTTGTTGATTTTATAATTGAGTTATGAAATCTATATCGGAGCAGAGAAGATCCTGTTTATCAGTATTAGTGATAAAGATCAGTAATGGGTATTGGAGAACCTCATTATTGGAATTGTAAAGGGGTATTTTAATCATTAGCACGAAATGATTCTGGGTCACAAGGAGGCTTCTTGAATTAGGCATCTAGAGTTGCCTTTCTTGCAATTTCAGAAGCAAACACATTTATATTATGATTGGTTTGCGTATCAGTTTCCTAGAGCTGCCTTAATAAAGCACTATAAGGAGGTGGCTAAAAGCAATCAAAATTGATTTTGTCACAGGTCTGGAGGCTAATATTCTGAAATTAAGGTATCCACAGCGCCATGGTCCCTCTGAAACGTGTAAGGGAACCCTTCCTTGCTCTGTCCTGTGGTTTGCTGGCATTCTTGGGCATTTTGTGGCTTGCCTCTGGAGAGCTCCAGCCTCTGCCTTTGTCTTCAGGTGCTCTCCCTGTGGGTCTTTATCTCCACCTTCACTTTTGGGTACCAGTCTTACTGGATTGGGAGTTCACTTTTGTTAAATGAACAATTTACATGTACGGTGATCCTGTCTCCAGATAGGGTCATATGCTGAGGTCTTGGGGGTTTGGACCTCAACATCTCTTTTTGGAGGAGAGCTAGAATTCAGCCACAAACAGCTGCCCATCGAAAGCTTCGGTCTGGGAGAAATCAGACAGTAGTTTCTCGTGGAGGAGCAATCAGGTAAAAGGCTACTTGTGGAAGCCAAAATTTTTACACAGAATTTCAATGAGTTTATATATCTCCTGCTGCCAAGAATTCATAGGAGGAAGTAATTTAAGAGGGTATCACAGTGAGGGAAATGTGGAGTGCAGAGTTGTCACTATAGATCAGATTCTAGTGAGAGATTTATTTGTTTATTCAGGGCCAGGTTTGGAGAACCCTTGAGAGGAAAGAAGAATCCGAGATTACAGAGTAGACACGGTACAACTCTCTGACAAGACTGAGCTGTTCTTGAACAAGGTTGCAAATAAGGCAGGAAGAGCCCATGGAAGGAGAACTGGTGGAAATGGGGGAGAAGGGACCCGTTGGCCAAATGGCTGGAGTTCAGGACAGGGCTTCCTGCCAAGTCCCATGATGTATGCGGGCGTATGTGTGTGTTGAGGATGGAGGGAGGTGTCCAGGGGATACTGGGTAAGCAGACTGGCCTTCCAGAACAGAAAATTTGGGAGAAGCCATCAAACAGGAGTGCCTGAAAGTGCTTGCCATTGTGAAATAAATGAGCCTGAGAAAGTTTTTGGTAAAATTTCATTGGCTTCAGGTCACTAGGACTCTGGATAGACCATTCATTTGGCTCTTTACTGATTCCTGGAATGAGGTAGGCTACAGGTACACACTTGCTCTCCTGGCAAGAGCAGGGCCTGACATAAACTGCATACTTTGTTTTAATTGATAACTTTCACCAATCAATACACAAATATAATTTTGTTGTAAAATGTTGAAACAGTCCTGAAGAATATGGAGGAAAGCTTAAAAGTTTCTAATTGCATTTTTTTTTAAAGATTTTATTTATTCATTAGAGACACAAAGAGAGGCAGAGGGAGAAGCAGGCTCCATGCAGGGAGCCTGATGTGGGACTTGATCCTAGGACTCCAGGATCACATCCTGAGCCAAAGGCAGATGCTCAACCGCTGAGCCACCCAGGCGTCCCATCTAATTGCATTTTTTTACCCACCTTTTCCCTGCTCTGTGATATATCTTTTCAGATTTTTCACATTTATACATGCATTTATACATATATATATATTTTAACATTTTCCCCCTACATGTATGTGTCACCATTGATTTTTAAATATCTGTGTGTGCAGGTGTGTCAGAATTTGCATGATCCTCCCTATTCGGATTCACATTAAATTGTTCCTACTGACACTGTACATAGAAGAATTAATAAATGCCCAATAGAATGGTTTTAAAACTGCTGCTTCATTCTCCATTTTCCTAATTACAGGTGGAGTGCAACAGCTTTTCTTGTTTTTATTGGTTTTTCATAATTTTACTGGGAACCAATTGTTTGTATTTCTTGCCTGGTTTTCTGGGTGACATCAACATTTCTTGTTGATTTGTGGGATTTAAGATAAAGGCCCCCATGCATTTACATGCATATGCACAAAAGTCAGTTTTGCAAATATTTGTTTTTTACATGTCTTTTTACTTTTCTCATAGTGTCTATTGTACTTAACTTGAATTTATATTTATATGTATATATAAAGCCACAAGTCCTTTCATTTAAAGCATCTGTATTTTGTGTCTCTATGAAGACCATTCATAGGGTAATTTAAAAAACCGTACATTTAAAAAATATTTTTAGAATTATTTTTGAGGTGTTTGGGGGAGGAGTCCTTAATCTACCCAGGATATATTATTTTTGTATTAAGGCATAATTTTTTCTAGTGAATACTTCTATCACCCTAATAATTTATTGAATAGTCTTTTTTAAAGATTTTATTTATTTATTTGTGAGAGACAGAGAGAGGCAGAGACATAGGCACAGGGAAAAGCAGCCTCCCTGCAAAGAGCCTGATGTGGGACTTGATCCCAAAACCCTGAGATCATGACCTGAACAAAAGGCAGATACTTAACCACTGAACCCCCCAGGTGCCCCTTAAATAGTTTTCACATAGAGTAAATTCGTGTGTCAACATGGAATCCTTGTGGACTTTATTCTGGTCTTCTGGCAGCCCACAGAAAGAACAAACTTTTATTTGCTGTAATTTCTACAAAATTTCATATTTTGAAAGGCCAGTTTTCTATTTTTATTTGTTTTCTAACACTTCTTGATTTGCTGTGCAAAAACTTTTTATTTTGGTATAGTCTCAATAGTTTAAAAGGCTTTTGTTTCCCTTGCCATAGGAGACATAGCTAGAAAAATATTTCTACAGGTACCTTTTTTTCCTCTTAGGAATTTTATGGTTTCAGGTGTCACATTTAGGTCTTTAATCCATTTTGAGTGTATTTTTGTGTATGGTATTAGAAAGTGGTCCAGTTTTATTCTTTTGCAGGTACCTGTCCAATTTTTCCAACACCATCTATTGAAGAGACTTTTTCCCATTATATATAGTCTTCTCTCTTTTGCTGTATTTTAATTGGCCTCCATAAAAGTATTGGTTTACTTTTGGATCCTATTCTGTTCCAACTTTTTTGTGTGCCAGTACCACACTGTTTTGATTACCATAGCTTTTTAGTGTATCTTGAAATCTGAGATTATGATACCTCCAGCTTCTTTCAGTATTGATTCAAGGTCTTTTGTAGTTCCATGCAAATTTTCAGATTATTTATTCTAGTTCTGTGAAAAATGTTGTTGGCATTTTGATAATGATTGCATTAAATCTGTGGGTTGCTTTGGGTTGTATGGACATTTTAACAATACTGGTTCTTCAGGCCATGAACATGGAATATCTTTCCACTAGCTTGTGTCATCTTCAGTTTTTTTCATTAATGCTTTATAGTTTTTGGAGTACAGATCTTTTACCTCCTTGGTTAAGTTTATTTATAGATATCTTATTCTTTTGGGTGTAATTGTAAATGGGATTGTTTTCTTAATTTCTCTTCCATTCATTATTATTGTATAGAAATGCAACAAATATATGTATATTAATTTTGTATCTTGCAACTTTATTGAATTCATTTATCAGTTCTATTTTTTTTGGTAGAGTCTTTATGATTTTCTATATATAGTATTATGTCATCTGCAAACAGTGAAAGTTTTACTTGTTCTTTACCAATTTATATTAATATATTTATATGATATATTAATATTCTTAAAATTTATTTTTGGTAATACGAATTGGGTTTTTTTCCCCCTTCATTGCATTTTAAATTGGTTGTTCCTGATTGCTTAGATTTTATTTTTTCTAAATATGCCTGATTCCAAGTTTTTGTTGTCGTTCTTGTGGCTTTATCACATATCTGAATTTTAGTTGCAGGTTCTTTTTTGAGCTTTCCCAAATATGTCCCATTCTTTTTTGCTGAGAAGCTTCTGCCCATACTGTTTTTTCCATGTAACATTTTCCACCATTTTCTCCCCTTCTGACCTCTTTACTTCACACTTCCCATATTCTTTTTACCTGGCCGAATCGATCTCAGCCTAAGTGACACTCCCTGGGAAAATTTCTCGATACTTTTTACATTTTCAGAGTTGTAAGATCGGTACCCATTTCAAATTTCACCATACCAAGTCTTTTTAGTCTGGATCATATTTTCAGTTATGATACCATGTTTCCCTTAATTACAGTGTAATTTCTTTAAAGTCAGAGGATGCCTAGATGCCATTCTATCCCTAATAGCAAATATAATGACAGGCACATGGACTTTAAATTATGTATGTGTTGATTAACAAGCTAATGATTGGGTTAAACTATGGATATGTTAATTAATAAACCAATGAATGAATTGATACACTAATAAGTGAGTTGATTAAAGAATATACTACTTAATGGCAATAAATCAACTAAGTTCCAGTTTACTTGACAGCACTCCTGTGTCCTGCTCATTACACCTGATCTGCTTCTTTCCCAGCTAGCATCACTGCCAGGGTCCACTTACCTGACTCTTTATACTGATTTGTTGCACAATTTAACAAATTTCTATCTATGTATGTCTATGAGAAAAGTCACTCTCCAAAAACCATAAGAGTGGTAAAATTTTCTTAGACCATTGTTATTATGTACAGTATATGTACATACTGATGTAGGATAAAGATTCTGGAATATATCATCTAATGTCAAGGCTTGAGTTTTCTTTCCCTTTCTCTCACCAAACCATGGAAATATTTTTTTTTTTATTACAAACATGTTGAAAATAAACTATTTTTCTAAATCAATAAGAGAAAATATGTTACTGTGTTGCTTAACTGGATAAGCAGCCAAGGGACATTTCAAGAAGACAAATACTGGTATTTTCATTTGTTAATTAGAAAACAAATTAGATAGTAAGTAATGAAGTGTATACTTATATTTTGTTAAAAATGCAATGATAAAATGTTTCATGGTTCTGAAAATATTAAGTAATTTTAAAATCCTACATGAGATATATAAGTGCCTGTACAGCTGTTTTTTTGTTAATAGAAACACATTATTTAAATTTGTCTCTTAGTGATTTCAATCCTAATTTGCAAACTTAGTGTAATATTAACCATCTCTGCAGGACAAATAGATCAGCTAAGAATATAAGTGTAGCCTTTATTGGAATATTTTTGAAAGTAAAAATTAGTGGTTATTTGATACTAGGGTGAATTAACCATGCTCAATGATTTCATCAACCATATATGCATTTGTGTATGCAAATTCTGGAGTATATTTTATCATTAAAAAATCCATTCTTGAGTTTTGGTCATGATATACTATAATGAAGAATTTTGGCTACATCTGTCTCGTCAGATGCCAGAATAGTTTAAGACAAGAGAATTCGTATATAATGACCCGAACATCTGCAGAATAGTAAAGAGGAAGTCAGAAATGACTTTATGATGAAGTTACAATTATAATACATCAGGTCAATGAAAAGAGAAAGAAGCACAAAATTATATATATTTTTATTGTAGTTTTTATGGTGAAGCATCATATGTGATAATTAGTTAAAATTACAATTTGTATGTAATGGGAAAACTCACAGCATTTGATAGTATTCAGTAAGTTTCTGTAAGCAGTTTAAGGGAAGAAACTGGATCTGTTCAGGTGCCTGATGCAGTTCCAGAGAGCCCTACTTATCTATTCAAGCTTACTGAAGGATAAGAAAGTTCCTGTGTGCTAGCATTTTCATGGGATTTCCTCCACCATGTTGTTACAGGTACTAGAAGACTCAGAGTCCAGTCAGGTTTGCATGGCATTCATAAGTTGGTTTGGTGAGCATATCTATCCATAGGTTGAAAACATTCAGTTTATAAAAGCATCAGGCTGAGGAGTTTGGGGAGAATTAATTTATAATGACAGTCTAAGACAGCCTATTGCTTTGAAACTCTAGCTGAAGCTCCTCCTTCCTGGAAAGTGCTGGATTAAGTGTCATTGACATTTTGACTCTGTAAACCCTGTTTATAGACCTTTCTTCTAAGTCACATCGCTTTGTTCTTCCATGCATAGTTTTACACTTAGTGAATTCAGTTGTTTTATAATTATAGCTAGACAAGTTAACACTTCATACTTGCTAGCCATTTTCTTCCATGGCTCATTTTGCACACCTGTTCTCTGATTCATTGTGGGTTGATTTTACAGTTTAGATCAACAGGTGAAATCTGTTTTCTTGTCACTCTGAAATCCCCAGTTCTTATAACACCTATGTCAAACTTATTTAATTTTCACAAATTTCTGAGAAAGAATAAGCAGTTTTAAAGTTTGATTAATATTGATTATATCTTCTCAATGCATTTATAGATATGAGCACATTTGCAAATTTGTGGGTTGGAAATAAGGATTCATTAGTTTATTTGACAAATATTGAATGCCTTCAGAGTGGCAGACATTGTATTAAGTGGTGGGGATAAGCTGACACAGAGAATAGTTTCTGCTGTCAAGTAGCTTGTAGTTTTGGATTTTAAAATATGTTAAGTAATAAAATAGCATCATTTCTAAGAGATAACCTTATATTATTATGAGAAGACAGACAGAGACCTAACTCAGCCTGGACAAAAAGCAAAAATAAAGAAAAGACAAGAAAAGAAGAGTCATACTAGGAAGACAAATTAGTAAGATATTTGGGGCAAAAATCATTCAGTTTTGGCCATGTAAGTGTTAGATAACTATTGGGCATCCACTAAGGCAGCTAGAATGTATTTTTTTTAATGTATTTTTATAGCTCATGAGGGCATTTTGAGATACAGTGCATTGGAGTTGTAATTATCTAAGTATGTAAGTTGAAACGTGTGTGTGTGTGTGTGTGTGTATAATATTTATAAGGAAATGAAAGGAAAACCATGGATAGAATCCTGTGGAATATGGGTATTTAAAGAGTTTGGTAAAGAAAGAGGAGCCATAAAGTATATTGAAGGAGAAGGGAAAAAAAAAAAAAAGAGAAGGAAAGAAGACTGGGGGCGTTTAATGTCATCAATTCTGATGAATATGATAGCAAAAAGGGGGGAAATGGCCAAAAATCATCTGATATAAAGAAGTTAAGTATTTCTTTGGGGCTTTATATCCCCATGGGGGAAAAAAGAGTGATATATATCACAGGTCTACAAAGTTGGACTTAATGAGTAGTAAGTGTATGCAGTACTTGAATGCAGTAGAGAAGTGCATTTTGTCATCCTGAAGCTACAGAATATCCCAGAGAATACTTTTATTCTATGAAATGCATGGATATAATGACCAAAGAAATGTTTTTTACACTAAGAGCTCCTTGGTCACTGGGGGTGTAAGTCATTTATGTCTTTGTTCCTTCACTCCTAGAGAAGTCCCATCAACTCCCTGGTTCTTAATAAATGCTCTTGAATAGAAGTGAATCAAATCACTTATTATTTCACACTCTTTTTTTTTTTTTTTTTTTTTTACAGCAATGGAAACTACACATTGTGGTATTGGTGTCTAGGATTGCCTGCTGGAACTCACTCTTAAGTTTTGCCCTCCCCACCATAACCCAAAGTAAAATTGGGGGAAATCAGAATCCTTTAAGAAATTGGAGTCTGGCAAGAGAAAGAAGGGAATTGAATCATTCCTATGCTCATTTGTATTACGGGTTTTCTATTACAAATGTAATTTTAAAGTGGCACTGTGTGGGTCATGGTTTTCCATGTAGAAATATTCATTCAAGAGTAATTGTATAGAGAGAGTTAAACTATTTTCCATGTTGGGAAAATGATGAAAGACATTTTTCTGAAATGTCATTAAAATGGCCTTTAATTTTATAATCATTTTCATCCAGAGTTCTGTAGGTAAATTTGAAGACACATATTAGCCCATAAAATAGGTTTACAAAGAAGTTCATAATCACATCCTGTTTTAATGCCTTTTGTTTGGTTTAACTTTAAAACTGATTGAAAGTTGCTGAAATGGCCAGAAGATTATTTTGTGTGTGTTTTTCCTAAAATTACCCTCATGTGAAAAGTAGAGGCTGATATGCAGCAGAATTTCAAGTAAATTAATTTCAGTTTTCTCAGAGGGAGGTTTTGCATTATGGGGGGAAAAAAGTGTCTTTTTTTCCTCTGCTCCTGAAGAAAAATGAACAGATGTAAATTTGTTATTTGTGTAGTTCCAATCAGTCCTCTGCAGATTTCCAATTACTATGACTTAAGAATTATTTCTTAGACACACCAGGAAATATAGTAATATTATCTTCTATTTAATTTATTTTTTCTCTTCTATAAAACCTAACTGTGGTTTTTCCTATGTGATGGAGAAGTTGCTTTAAGTATAATTGAAGTTTGAGGCCATCTGGATATTAAAATGTTAATGAATTTTTATAATTAATATCTTATCATCTGCTGTTTATTTTTCTCTTACATGCTATTTATATAAGTAGTATATTATTTCTATGGCCAATTTTTTTTCTCCTCTCACTTCTTTTAATTCTTTGCTTCAAAGAATGACATGAGGCCTCCCAACTGACCCTATTTAAATTCTAGTCTCTTCACCACTCGCATTTCTGTTCTCCTTTCCTTGATTCCTTTTTCTCGACATTGTATTTATCACCTTCTAGTGAACTATATAATTTCTTGTTTATAGAGTAATACTAAAATAAAAAAAATTATAGTTTATTTTGTATATTGCTACCATGTAAGGCCAGGAAGGCAGGGTTTTTGCACACATCCTCCATGACCAGCATCGGGCTTACCTCCCAGTACAAGCTCAATACATATCTGCTAAATGTACACTTATACAATGTGTCCATGATTTATGTATGGACATTTTCCTTAAACTCTTCATATGTGAGGGGTACGTTAAAGAAACAGAATTCAACCGAGTAAATTTTAAAAATCTTATTGTCTTTATAAAAGATTCATGAATTGGGCAGCATCCCATCTAGCAAGTGGAGGAATAGTTTGAGGAGATGCAAAAAATGGAGGAGGTTACCCTCCTTCCTAGAGGGAGGGTAGGGCAAGAAAGTTATTAGAGAAAGAAAGAAAGAAAGAAAGAAAGAAAGAAAGAAAGAAAGAAAGAAAGAAAGAAAGAAAGAAAGAAAGAAAGAAAGAAAGAAAGAAAGAAAGAAAGAAAGAAAGAAAGAAAGAAAGAAAGAAAAGAAAGAAAGAAAGAAAGGAAAGAAAGAAAGAAAGAAAGAAAGAAAGAAAGAAAGAAAGAAAGAAAAGAAAAGAAAAGAAAAGAAAAGAAAAGAAAAGAAAAGAAAAGAAAAGAAAGGAAAAGAAAGAGAAAGGGAAAGGAAAGAAAAAAGAAAAAAGGCTTGTTTTAGGCAAGGTTTTCCCTGGGGGGAAAAGAAAGGGATCTAAATGTTCAGATTACCTCCTCTTGCAGGAAGGAGAAAACCTCTGTGACTGACTCATTGGTATTGATTGAAAAACTCCTGACTGCTTAAGACTGCACTTTCTGAGGGAGGCTGATTACGTAAGTGGATGAAGTATCAAGCAGTTTGGGAATTTGGTCTAAGTGGCACCATTTGGGGTTTATGGTTTTCTTTTTTAACAAATTCATCATGGATTATTTTAGCAACTTTCCCTCCCACTTTTTCTTTCTTCCTCCGCCTACTTACCTCTACAGAATCAAAGAGCACCTGAGGATGCCCTTTCTGCTTTACCCTTCCATTTCTTCTAATTATAGTGCTCCCAAACTGACTTTGCCCCTAGGGACTTTTGATGTTGGAGATAACTAGATGGGGTTTGGCTGAAAGGGAAAGGGGTGGGTGGAGTGATCCCATCTTACTGTTCTGATAACAAGGAGACAAGGTGAAAAAAGGCTCACTAGTCATCTAGAGAAGGAAAACCAGATCCAGCCTGGTCAATATAATCACATCTTACCCAGGAAATGACAGGCAGGTACTTTCATAGAGACCAGAAATTCCAGGTTAAGGGAATAATCTGAGCTGTCTTGAATTCTGAAGATAGACTAATTATATCATTAATATGTTATAAATAGGATCACTAGTCATCTAGAGAAGGAAAACCAGATCCAGCCTGGTCAATATAATCACATCTTACCCAGGAAATGACAGGCAGGTACTCTCATAGAGACCAGAAATTCCAGGTTAAGGGAATAATCTGAGCTGTCTTGAATTCTGAAGATAGACTAATAGCATCATTAATATGTTATAAAGAGCCTTTTGATGTTTTAATGATTGTGTGTGTGTGTGTGTGTGTATTTTCTCTAAATGTGCCTGTTTGAAGTAAAAAAAAAATTTAGGAAAAATCTCTAAATCTCCCAAGACCAGATTGAAGGGTGGGTGCAAACCTGGGATGCAGAAGTATACCCAGTCTCCAGAAATTTAGGTTTGGAAAAGAGAGTGTGGCTTGAATCAAAAGCAACAGCTGAGGGGTGGCTGAGGTGGTTAGGCATCAAACTCTTGATCTCAGCTCAGGTCTTGATCTCATGGTGGTGAGTTCAGACCCCACATTGAGCTCCACACTGGGTGGGGAGCCTACTGAAGAAAATAAAGTAAATAAAAAACAACACACTCTTTAAAAAAAAAAAAGCAATAACTAATATCAAGAAAAAATACACAGGTTTTCTAGGCCCCTTTCTGAAACAAACAAAAACAGTAATGGGAAGCATTCAGAGCTGAGAGGCTGAGAAATTTCTCTGGGGCAAGCCAGTACCTTTCTTTCGAAAGCAAGAGGATGGAGTCAGTAGAAGGGAAAAGGAAATAAAAGCAGGTGTTCCTGAAAGTATTGACCAATTTTCTCTTCATTTAGCACATGACTCCCCAGCCTTCCATCACTCCACTATCAGCTCTTTTTTCCCTGTCCAGCCTTAGGCACCAGTGTGCTTCCTGCTCCCACACTGAGACCTGAAATGATGACCATTGCCAGGAATAGATTATTCCTCTCTTTGACCCCTGATGGGGGTGAAGGGACATCCCTTCTCAGCACCAAAATTAAACCCGCCATGGCAGTTTTAGGAGCATTGTTATCAATGGTGCTTTCTTTCTTTTTTTTTTTAATTTATTTTTTATTTTTTACTTATGATAGTCACACACAGAGAGAGAGAGGCAGAGACACAGGCAGAGGGAGAAGCAGGTTCCATGCCCCGGGAGCCCAACGTGGGATTCGATCCCGGGTCTCCAGGATCACGCCCTAGGCCAAAGGCAGGTGCCAAACCGCTGCGCCACCCAGAGATCCCTCAATGGTGCTTTCTTTCAAAGTTTTTGAGACTTCAGTATAAGCCTGTGAGTGAATTGTATTTATGTTGCAAAATCTATTCCAAGTTAAAAAATACACACACACACATGCACACACACACATATATAGGTAAACTCAGACTTTCATTTTTGGAACTCATCTTGCTTGTTCTTAAGTTAGAAATTGCTTGTATGACCTAACACCTATTCCTGCTGGTCTGTGAGATACATGATACCTTTTCCCCTTTCATAATTTATTGCTTCAACAGCAGACTTTTGTTAGAGCGCTGCTGTTAAGGGACAAAGAAAACACCCACTTTGTTGAACATTTATGTTTAAAGTGAGTGCATTGCACTAAATCACTGTGTGCCCATGGGAACATCTCTAGCCCAAATTATAACCATATCTATAGAAGGAATCAGGAACTGAAGCTTTCTTTTTTTTTTTTTTTTTTCTTTTTTGGTAATATTTTTTTGAGCGTGTTGATGCTTGCGGAATTCACAAATGTTCATTTTTCTCTCCTCTGCTGCCTGAACAAACTAGTTTCAGTTAGGTTTTCTTGCTATGGGCTTCCATAGCACATCACACCATATCATAGTACCCTATATACAACCTTATGACTGCTTTTTAAGTTATTTCATTCCTACTAGTCATTAAATCTCTATAATGGTACTATGAAATATATTTTCTACGAATGAATGAGTGAACAAATCAGCAGGCTACTTACTGAGTAGACTTGACTTTTACTGAGTAGATCAGGCTTCAGCCTATGCCCATAACCCAGTTTTTGGGGCTCCTCTGAAGTGGTTGCCTACCATTCAACTGATAAATGTTTCTTTTACAAGAAATTACATAATAATTAGTCATCCATATTGGATAGCCCCTGTAAATAACAAAGAATAAATAGCAAATCTGTACATAGGTTTAAAGTTAAAATTGGTAGTTAGTGGCTTTCATTTGTGTCAGGTGCTTTTTAGTTCTTAAATTTGTTTGTTTTAAACCACAAAATTCTCTTAGAGGATGAGGTAATATTTGAAAGATAGTTGACTATGATCCCAGAATATATATATAGGCCTACCAGAATAGCATTTCTTTACATAGGAAGGAATGGAGTGGGTAAAAGGGAAATGTTTCCTTTTTAAAAAATTTAACTCTGTGCTACCTTTGCACCATGGAGTCAGACTCATGAAATAGTAGTTTTTAATGCATGAACCTTGGCATTAAGCAGACTTAGATTCATATTTCCCATTTATTGGTCTCATGGCTACTTTAGTCAAATTCCATGATCCTTATTCTTCATCAGCAAATATGGGTTATGATATCTCCTACCGCTGTTGCAAGGATTAAGTAAAATGCCTGGAAACCTGATAGAATTATATAGTGATAAAAGCTAAAGAGTTTGTTAGCTGCTAATTTATTTTATTCATGGCTGTGCCTTTGTGGCAGTCTATCTATATTCACTGGTGCACATGTCTAGGAAGAGGAGTGGATCCTCAGCCTAAGAATAATTTAAGGAAACCCTTTTTATAAGTTGTGTTAGGGATCTCTAGAGAAACAAAACCAGTAAGATATAGATACAGATAGATATTTAAAATAAAGAGATTTATTTATTATAAGGTATTGATTATGCAATCAAGAAGTCCCAGGATTGGCCCTCTGCAAGCCAGAGATCTAGGAAGGACAGTGGAGTAGTTCAGAGGCCTGAGAGCCTTTGTCAATAGCAGTCTGATTCTGAAGGCCTTGAGAACCAGGAGGTCTGAAGTCAGTGCCCAGTTCAAAGCAAATCTTCCCATTATCTTTTTCGTTCTAGTCAAGCTCTCAACAGTTAAGATGATGCCCACCTACACCGGGGAGGGTAATCTGCTTTATACTGTCTATGAATAAAATGTTGATCTCTTCTTAAAACATTCCCACAGACATACTCAGAAATAACGTTCAACCAGCTATGTGGGTAGCTATGATCCAATGAAGCTGACACATAAAATTAGCTATACACAAGCCTATTTGTTTTTGGTAAAGTTTATTGACACCGGAAGCTATAGTTTATCTACATTTGAAGCAAATCCAAGGTATTTTTATATTTTATATTTTTATATTGGTATGGGGATATATAAATAAGGAAGGAGAAAAATTTGTTAATACGGCCATTGAAGAAGCACTCACTGGGTATATGAACTAGACAGGGCAATTATTAATACTTATATTGAGAACAAGCACTTCTTTCCAGTGGGCCAATGTGGGGTAATGGGAAGACAGTGGGATTTGAAACCTAGCAATTCTGAATTTAGGTCTCATCTTGCAATTTTCCAGTTATGTTATCGTGGGTAAGTAGTTTTACTTCCCTCCCTGATGTTTTCACATCTCTAAAGTGAATAGAGCAATATTTCATATTGCTACTTTTAAGGATGAAAAGAAATAATATGGAAAACATTATCATAAAGCCATCCAGTATTCTCTTTCTTACTTCCTATTAAGCACTATTTTTTAACTAGGAATGTATATTCATACCTGTTATTATTTTATGACATGTAGAGGAAAATTTAGCCTTAATTATATATCCCGAAGACAGGTATAAAGCAAACTAGGCATATATTAATAGGCAATGTAGTTCTTTGAATCCCAGTTCCAAAAATAAATTAGCTGCATGGGGTTTTTTTTTTTTTTTTAAGTTGAGTAACCGTTCTGATTTGGGAGCTTCTATTTGTAAAATGGGGGCTATCTCTTTATTGAATTATTGCAAGAATTATGAAGGATAATAATCATGAAGCATAGTTTTCAGGACCTGTCACAAAGACAGATGGGCTTATATGGATATAAAAGTTTATTTAGATATCGTAGTCCCAGTTCTTACTCAGGAGAAGGACCTTTGTAATGAATGCTCCATTTAATTGAGACCTCACATATTTTTCAGACAGAGTACTATAGTAAGAATACATTTCTCTTTCTTTAGACAGTAAGTGAAAACTAATTTTAAAACTTAAAAAAAGCTACAACTTCTTCATTCGTCCCCTAATGTTTATTGATAAAACTTTTGGTGATGCAATTGAACTCTAACAACAACAAAAAAAAATCATCATTTTGATTGGCTGCCTACTGCCCCCTATTTGGCAGGTTAGAAAAAAAAAAATCTTCATGAAATAACATGTCGTTTATTGTACTTTATTTATCAAAGTCCAAACAAAATTCAATTTAGAACAAGTAAACAGGTCTATGTCAAAAGAAAGATAATAAGAACCTTAACTGTATTTTCTGAAATCTACTTGGCAGTTATGTGACACTTAGAAGTGACACCCAATGAAACAGGGTTAGCTTTGGGGAGCTAGGTAATAGAATCAGGCATGCGTATCTGTCTAGTTCAGGTGGCATGGCTGCTTTCTTTCTCTGCATTTCTGTTTCTGTTCTTCATGTAGTTAAGTTCAGAGCCAGGAAACAATTGCTCATTACCCTTCCCAGTGGACATCCTTTTTATTTTGGTCATGGTACCTATGATATAAAGTAGTCATGTATAATAACTTAGCGATAGTTTAAAATAAATACCCAATAATATTTTTTGTAGCACATGTATTAAATATTATTCTCATAAGATGAGGTTATATGTTAACAATTGATGTCCACATCCTTGTTAGTGCTTCTACACCCAAAGTCATCTTTGTGAAAAATATCATTTTTACCTATTAAATTGAAATAGTTTAATTTAAAAAAAGAGAGAACGAGAAAGTTGAGTATATGATCTGAGGAAAAATATAGGAGTAGAGAGAATTATTTTGTTTGGTCCTCAAATACAAAGTTTATTATCTCCGGTAAACTGAAAACCATAGAAGTGCCATGTAAGACCAGAAAATATAACTTTAGTCTGTAGTATCTCCTTTGGAACTCCAGTTCAATCAGTTGTATCTCACTGAATCTTTTTTTTTTTTTTCCTGAGATGAAAATCCTAGCTATTTCATTTCACTTGATAATTCCTGTGAGTTTCCTTCTTTCTAGTTATTTGGGAATTGAGAAGATTAATTAAAATGCTTTTACAAAAAAAAAAAAATGCTGCTAATGTCACTACTCTTTTGAGTGAAGAATGATAACTTTGACCACTCCGATGTCTGGGAGTTTAGTGTAAGAGTTCCAATTTAATGCATTCATTACGCTCTTAAGTTACATAATTTTAATTAAATATATTAATTGCTATTTTCATACTTGGCAATCGCCTACTCTGGCTATCACTCAAAACCAGACAACTCATTTCTTTGTGTTCATTCAAATATAATTAGAAGTTTTCTTTAAAAGCCTCTACTAGAGCAGTACTTGATACTACATATTTTATGGTCTTACATGGTTTTTAAAAAAGAGAACACATAAATGCAAAACAAAATGATGCATGTGGCATTTTTTTTTCAGTTGGGAAGTATGCAAGTGATAAGAAATCCAGAAAGACATTAGCTTAAACTAGTTAAAATTGTATTCCCCGTCTTACAAAAAAAGAAATCCAGAGGTGTAGCCCCAGGGATCATAGAAGAGTTTCATGACAGGTTGTTTCCTTGGGCTCCTTTTAGTTTTTTCCCCATAATCCTCAAAACAGGACTGGTACCTTCAGTCCCAGGATGGAGGAAGAGTAAGGGAGAGCATGGCCCTCCTTCCTCGAGGACCTTCCCTAAGAGGTGCAGACCACTGTGCTTTCATCTCATTGGACAGAGCTTACATTCCCGAGCCCGGCTTTCTGATTGGTCATTCTTCTTTTTATACATGCAGTGGTTAGTACTATAAGATACTTAATTTCCAAGCTCTGTGGCAGTCTAAACCTTGGAATTACTGCAGTTGATTCAAACAGTAGGAATGTACTCATTTCATTAACCAGGTTTATTTTTTCAGTCTTACCATTTCTATTGACTGTTTTTATAAAGGCAAAAGTGAAATGGAATTTTCTGAAAATTATAAAAGCATACCTGTCCCGCTTTGATCAGTGCATCTGAGCAAATCGTCACCGGCTCTTTATAATAATATTGCCCTCTATACAGATTCCATTTATTGGTGGTACAATCATTTGAGATTTTTGCTTGTTATCTGCTTCATCAAGCAAGATTCAAAAGCATTTGTGTGTATGAACATGACATGCTCTTGTCGCTTCTGTTTGATAATAGAGATGAAAGATTTATTTTTCCAAGTATCCTATTATAAACATAGCCTAAAACTAAGCATAAATCTTGAAAAAAAATATAATAAATGCAACTGTAATGCCATTTCACAGTTAAATTATATAAAATGCCATTATTAGAGTCATTAGCTAAATTAGCCAATTTGATTAGGAAATTTGGGTTAATGCAAAGTTCAAATATGTCTCCAAACCAATGCTAATTATTTTCAATTGGGAAATCTTAAATGCATAAATACCTTAGGATAAAATTGGATATCTAAAGTTGATAATATTTTATCTCTGAGGAAAGCATCTTAGTTTCAAAGTACCTACATGTGTTAAAGGACAAGCAAACAAAATTCAGAAAAACATCTCAATTTAAGATGAGCATGTTTTTGTTACTATAGTAGTCCCAACTAGGGGGACTTATCTATGAGGGATATGTTCCAAAACCCCCAGTGGATCCCTGAAACTGGGTAGTACCAGACCCTCTAGAGGTTGAGTGTGCCTTTGGCTCAAGTCGTGATCCTGGGGTCCTGGGATCGAGTCCACATCAGGCTCCTCGCAGGGAGCCTGCTTCTCCCTCTGCCTTTGTCTCTGCCTCTCTCTGTGTGTCTCTCATGAATAAATAAAATCCTCCAAAAAAAAAAAAAAAAGTAAATTAGGCACAGTAGAGGTTAAAAACAACAATAAAATAGAACAATTATAACAATATACCGTAATAAAAGTTTTGTGGATGAAGTCTCTTTTTCTCTTCACGGTATCTTATGATACCATACTCATTCTTTTTCTCCTTGTGATGATGTGAGATGATAAAACAGCTACCTGATGAGATGAGGGGAACGATTGTAGGCCTTCTGAGCTAGTGTTAGGCTCCTGTTGACCTTCTGATGATTCATCAGAAGTAAGATTGCCTTTCAACCACAGTTGACCATGGTTGACCACGAATGACTGAAACTACAGACAGCAAAACCACGGATGAGGGGGAGCTATCGTCCTCAGGCCATAGGACATGCAAATTATTTTGTGAATCATTGCCTGTAAACACTTTGTTATCTGATTTATTTTGATTACTAAGTATGCTTGCCCAGAAAATAGACAAACTATTTATTACTGAAATATTCTCAATAGTATAATCTTAATTTTAAGTTGTTTTAGCTTTTCATTTTCCAGAATGCTTCCTATATAGATTGTCATTTAATTTCTATGAAGCCTGTCATTATTGCTGTTGGCAGATTTAAGTGATATAAATTTAAATGATTCAGACTCAGTTTGAGTTTTTATATGCATGGCTTGATCTGTCTGGAATTTCATTCCCTGAATCCTTGACTTCTCTAGGAACCTCACTTGACTTGTCAGCCTGGGAAGGTGTTCCTTTAGTGTGTTCCCCAAAACACTTTATACTTTATTTACTCTGTCTTGGGACTGTTTGCTTGTCTGTCTTCACCAAGAGATGGTTCATTCAAGAAATATTTATTCATTTGGGGGGGGGGGTAATCTTATTGTCAGTGTTTAATATGACAGGAGTAGGAGTGCCCCAAATTATGCTTGATGAAATCAAACAAAGGAAAGGAAGTTACTATTTTTAGTATTTCCCTAGTTTTAAAGGTACATGACTCTGTAAACCGTATCCTGTTTCACCCGTGTTCTGTATAAACATTAGCTCACTGACATCCCGTATATTCTTGAAAAGTTCACTTTTCATATATTGATAGGCTTTATTAGTACCAACTTTTGAATATCTCAGGTTTTAACCATTTTGAAAGACCTTTGAGAGCTTGAGGGAAAACATAGCTTTGCTTGAAGATCTGTATGCGTCTACAGTTCTACATAGAGGGCAGTCTTAGTACAAAGAGCCATTGACCATTTGTGCAGATGTACTGCTAAGAGTAGGAAAGTCATGCTTTTTCTTTTTAATTTTCGAAGATTCCATTTCCCTTTTGCCTTTTTTTAATGAAAAAAGTAGAAATGATGATAAAGTAGATTTTTCTTGAAAGATAATTCAATCCCTGTAGCTTGATTTCTTTTCTCTATTCTTTGCATAGTTCACGTATGTGATTAGCAAGGACATGGAGACCTTATTTTCTGAAGAGATGTATTGCAGTCAGTACATACAAGGTGTAAAATATGGTGGTATCTTAACTTCAGCGCTATTGGTATTTGGTACTAGATAATTCTTTATTTTGGGGGGGCTGTCTTATGTTTTCTAACATGTTTACATCTTCACCGGCATCCCTGGCCTCTACCCACTAGATGCCAGTAGAATCCACCGAGATATGACAACATAAAGGTCTCCAGGCATTCCCCAGTGTTCCCTGGGGGATGGTGTGGGGAGGACAAAAGTCATCCCTGAATGAGAAGTTCTGTGCTAAATAAATGTTCCCCATCTATCTCTGTCAATATTTAGAGCCGGCTGGGGGTTTGTATGCCTATTTACATTTAATGTTTGCATTTAACTCTGTCCAATCCACTGTTATCATCAGTTTGACTGGTTTTCATTTATCAAGTGTCTAGATTATTATGATTCTTTAAAAATGGCATTTTACACACAGGGTTGTTAGGGGAGACTGGCATAAAGCTGGACAAAACTTTTACAGGGAAAAAAAAAATTCCACGTACTCATTGGTGATTCTTAGAATGTATGATCACAAGCAGATTTTAAAATAGCTGAAAGGATTTAAAAGAGGGCATTTTGCTGTTTTGTGTGTAGGGGGAGGTTTGGAAATGAAGAGTTCTAAAATTTACTGTTAGAATGATAGTACTATATAGACTCAGATGTACTTTCTTCCTTTGACTAAAACAATATTCTCTCGGTTTCCCCAATTTGTAGTCTTCTTCACTGGGTGCTTAATTTCATTGTTTATCAAAGATAAATCATTAGGGGAGAAATATGAGAAGTGAACTATTTTCTTCTATTAAAAAAACTATATATATATATATGTGTGTGTGTGTGTATATATATATATATATATCCATCTATACCACAGATATGTAAAAGTGACCCCACCACTTATTCAGAGATCAGTAACTTTTTTTTCAATTTCTTCTCAAAAGTCACTTCAGCTTCACATTAACGTATGGCCTGAGCTAGTTTCCTTAATCATAAAGCAACCTCATGTAAAATGAGTAAAATTATTTCTCCTCAGATTCTGGCTTGATGGTATGTTAAAACGTGTCTTTATTTTTGATATATGTAGGATCCAGAAGATTTTATTGACATATCAGTATGTAAACAAACCATGTCCTCAGTTTATTTTATTTTATTTTATTTTTTCTTGTCCTCAATTTAAAACAGTTCTGGAAAAGCCTTTGGTATGAATGATCTCTTCCAGTGTGGATCCTCTTTTATCACCAGATTTCTGGGCTTCAGCTGTAACACACTTCTCACTAGTTGTGTGACCTTTGGCACGTTGCCGAACTTTTTTGTGTCTGAAGTCCATCTCTAAAATGGGGCTAGTAGTAATAGCCCACCTTATCAGGTGATTGTTGAGTAATCAATGAATGGATTGCATGTGGCCTACTTGACACACTACCCCAAATAAGTTTGACTTTTGTTATTTTTACCATAACTATTACAATGTAAAGAGTTTCTAGTTCTCCGTCCTCTCTTCAGTACATAAAGAATGGGTTCTGTAAATGTGGCAAACAGCAATAACAACAGAAGCTTGGGTTATTGCAGTGCTAGAAGTAATGCACTTTCATCCTGAACTGCCAGCACTGTGTTGGATTCCTTTTCAGAGCATTGATGCAAGTGAGTGTTTTACAAAATCTGGAGAGTGCTAGAGCAAAGGGGAACATACGCTAGTATGCATGTACCTCACATTCAATAACTTTCTTTACCCTTTTTTTCTTTTAGGAAGGGTGGGGGATTTATTATCAGAGAAACAGTGTTCTTGTCCTGGCTTTGCCCCTTATTAATCATAAACCCAAGAGTCATTTGGTGCATTTTCTGAACCTCTTTTATTCCTTTGTAACATGGACCTGATACCACCTTTGTTGGCTAAGTGCTGCTTATCGCAAGCCTCTGCGGATGTCACTTGGACTCTGTGAATCTTCACTTGTCCTTTCGTGAGCTGGGCCAGTCTTGGTCCTCCCTCCTCTAGCACAGTCATTTTCCACACCATTTATTTTCTTATTTGCCTCCTCCAATAGATTGTGCATCCACAGGCTAGTGCAACTCTGTCTTGTTCACATTTGCCACATGCATGCTAGGGCATAGTTGATGCTTAGTTAAAATCTTTAGCCATGAGAAATCAGCCCCAGCAGCCGTCTGACTTGGACTTAGCTCCACTGCTAACTTTATTCAGAGAACATAGTGAGACTCTCGGATTCAGAGAGCTGTATGATACATGATCCTCTTGGACACTCGCCTGCTGCCTCACTCCATGGGACTAGGTTCCTCCAAAGAATAAGGCAGGCTGGACAGGACTGTCTAGGTGGGATGATCATGCTATTTATCATTTTCTCCTCTTTGTGTATTTTTTGAATTGGGAAATGACAGGAATATAATACGTCTGCGTTGGGGAGCCCATGAGGCTGAACTCATCAGCTTGCAGGGTTTATGGGTTTCCGGCACATTGTCAAAGATCTGTGCTTATCGCCTCATGTTAATACTGTCTAGCCTAACAGCATATTTGCCCTTTAGAAATGTAATTATGTGGAGACTAATTAGTGGGCTGTTGGAGTTATTTAGGTGACAGTAAAGATACAAAGGACTGACAGAGCCATAAGGATAAACCTTGAGAGGCAGAGTAAAGAAAAAAAAAGAATTGTTGGGTTTTGGAGACTTTATAAAACATGGAGTTGTATGAGCAAAAAGTCAAAAATGATACAGGTTTCTGATTTTAGTAAATGTGGTGGATGACAGTGCTGATTGCTGAGGAGATTTTTTTTCTTCTTTTATTTATTTCATTTGTTTATCTTTTTATTCTTGATCAGGAGATGCTCTTTTCAATTTTGGAATGTGTTGATTTTGAAATTCCAATGAGTACTGAGATTGATGCAGCTCAGTAAGCTGTCAGAAAGAGATCTGGATGTCAGGAGAGCAATCCTGCTTCAGAATTGAGAACAGTCAGGACACCTGGGTGGCTCAGGGGTTAAGTGTCTGCCTTTGGCTCGGGGCATGATCCTGGAGTCCTGGGATTGAGTCCCACATCGGACTCCTTGCCGGGAGCCTGCTCCTCCCTCTGCCTGGGTCTCTGCCTCTCTCTCTCTCTCTCTCTCTGTGTGTTTCTCATGAAAATAAATAAAATCTTTTAAAAAAGGAATCAAGTACAGTTATTATATATACAGTATATACACGCATATGCATATATATGTATGATGTCATACAGAGACACTATTGGTGAAGAAAAGAGAAGAAAGACAAAGCCCTCTGAAGCACCAAATTCTTTTAAAGGACTATATGAATGCTCTTCAAGAGACACCTCTATTATTCTCTATAGGATGGTCCCAGATCAAGAGAACTAGGGGAGACTGGTCTCCAGGAAGCATAAGATGCAGTTTCAGGAAGGAAGAGGAGTTACATAGTCATGAGTTCTGTAGTTGCATGGGCCATTCATATGAGCACACTAGAAGGGGAGGGGTTGATAATTAGAGCCATAACTGGATTTAGGGGTAAATGGGATTTGAGTCCTTAGACATTTACACTATAGATTGTTCTGAAAGGAAGTCTGAGTCTGATGAGAAGAACAATAATAAGCTGTAGTTAAAGGTGGATATAGGAATGAATACAGGTTATAGAAGGTTTTTTCCTTTCTGTGCTAAGAGGCACATGAACATTTTTTTGTATTTTTAAGGCAAAGGAAACTAATGGACAAAGGGATTAAGGATATTAGACAAAGAGAGGCTCACAGAAGGATTTTGATTCCTTAAAGTAGGTAGAAAAAATAGGATTAAATATCCGGATCATATTTCTCCTCTGGTGCCATTAGCCTTGTATCAAAGGAGAAGGACCTTGTTATCTGAATCTCAAAGGAAAGTGATAAAAGTAATTAATGTTGTAGATAAGTTTCTGAAATGAGATAATGTATATGAGCTTAGTTAACTGGAAATCCAGCATTTTGTCAATAAAATTATTGTTACAAAGAAAATTATTCCTTTTTTGAAAAGCAGGTGAGTATTCCTTCTCTTTAGCAGTTTCACCTTTTAAAATACAGATAATCAGGTCTTTACAAAGAATATTTCATATCTTTGTCACATTAAAAGTTTTTTAACATTATTGAAGTATAGTTGACATACAGTGTTAATATTAGTTTCAGGTATATACCTACTTTTAAAGACAGTTGAACCTTTTCACAAACTCTCGGGTACCGCAGGAAAGTTTGTTTCTCACAGCTAAAAAAGTATACTCAACAGCAAAGCGTATCAGTTTCATGATCAAATTAACTGTTGCTCAAAATGTTTTATAGAAGTGTACATTTATGTATCTATGTAAGTGATGTTAATGTGCTTTGGAATGGTTTGATCTATTTAGATGACTTTTAAACAAATATTAGAATTAGTGAGTTTAGAGTACCCAGGTGGCTCAGTCTGGTTAAGCATCCGTTCTGGATTTTGGCTCAGGTCACGATCTCACAGTTGTGGGATCAAACCCAACATCTGGCTCTTGCGCTGGGCGTGAAACCTACTCAAGAGTCTCTCTGCCCACCACCACCCCCATCAAAAAAAAAAAGAAAAGAAATAGAATAATTCTTGCTAATGATACAAGTGAGCAAACATTAATTTGGGAATGATTTTCTTCAGGTATTTTTTTCAGTGCTGCCCATTAAATAGAAAGCTGAATGTTTAAAAAACATTCTATAAAATGGTACGTTTTTATCAGTAGCCTTCTCATTTTGCAAAGGCCTCAGCAGCTGGCAAGTGGATCCTACAGTTTGAGATTGTTAAGTACTCAGGCCTAGTAGAGGTGCCAAATGTCTGTGAGATACCTGCTGATTACAATAGAACAGGCATAGGTTAAAAGCCTCTGAGAGACCTTTTGGACTCAGTCCAGTTCCCTGACACTGTATTTTCATAGATAGGACTATAATTGATTCTGATTAGGTCATGAGGATGGGGTCTGGAATGATGGATAATCCACGTGGCCACAGCCTGAGGAGCTTCCTCACGAGGCCTGTGGGATCTGAAGGTCTGTAGTCAAAAACATGTCTCACAATAGTGAAGTGAGATTTGCCCAGTGTTCTGAAATTCAGACTTATTTGACCAAATCCAGGAAATCACAATGTGGACAACCTTTAGTCTTTTACTCTGTTCCTTTATGGTATCTAATGGCATCTAATTAAATTCGGACTCTCTTTATCCTATTGACCCAGATTACCTTTTGCCTTTGACCAGTATTTCCCCAGTAGTGTGGTTAGGGGGAGAGTCACCTCATGTCCTCATGTTTCAATAAATAAATAAATATAATATATTAATTATTATTATTATGTATATTATATAATAAGTATAATAAATACATATAAATATATAAATCTATATTATAAATCTATATTATATATATATATATATATATATATATATATATATATATATATATCAATGCCTTAGACAAGTTTCCTTTCTGAACTGGTGAAAAACTGTGCATGCTCCAAGAAGAAATCCAGGTGGTTTGTCATTCCAGTGGGAGAGAAAAATTGCTGGAAAGGAAAAAGTTCACTGGGGGTAAAGGGCTCTTTGAAATACTTCTTAATACTTTCTAATGCAACATAAACATAGCTGATACCTCTCCAGTATTTTCTCTCCTGAGGAATCATTTCCTTCTATTAAGAATTTATTTTTATCGTACCGGGTCAGCATTTTTATAGCCCCGCTAACCATTTTTATTTTTGAAGTATAAAATACAAATTTGTGGTTTGATGTATAGTAACACAGTCCTTCTCCAAATTTCTCTTTTCCTCATGCAGAGGGTTACTTCTACAGGAGAACAGCAGGTTCGCAGAAGCATTACATTATTACAAATTGGCGATCGGAAGCAGGCCTACACTGGCTTGTAAGTAATATGCAAGTCCTTTCAAAACACCTCTTTTTTTCCTTATTTATCCATGAAAATTATCTTGCTGACTTACAGCCTCAGAGGGAAATAAAACCTTCCTATTTCTATTTCTAAATACTTATCAGATTATGAGTGAGCCTCTAATAATTACATGTCTCTCCATTCAATCATGTTTGTTTGTTTGTTTATTTTAAAGATTTTATTTATTTATTCATGAGAGACACAGAGAGAGAGAGGCAGAGACACAGGCAGAGGGAGAAGCAGGCTCCATGCAGGGAGCCCGACGTGGGACTCGAACCTGGGACTCCAGGATCACAACCTAGGCCGAAGGCAGGCGCTGAACCGCTGAGCCACCCAGGCGTCCCCTCAATCATGTTTTAATACCCATTTATCATTTTTAATATATTAAGATAAATACAGCTTTTATTCATCCAGAGTTTAAGCTCAAAATTTCTTCAGCTCTTCAAGGGCAAAGACCATCCATCCATTTTTCATTGACACCTATACTCCTTACTTCATTGTTGTTCCCATATATATTTGTTTCCCAAGTTTTCATTTCTTCAATTTCTTATAAAATCAGAAATCATCCATAGAAGCTAAAGTGGAGTAAGATAACTTTATTGTTGTCACAGTGTACATCATCTTCTCATATTTGTATTTCCCATTTTTTCCTCCTCAGCTGCATATTTAAACACCGGTATTATTCTCATGAACCAAGGAAAGACAGAAGAAGCCCGACGCACGTTCCTCAAGTGTTCTGAGATCCCTGATGAAAACCTAAAGGACCCTCATGCACATAAGAGCTCAGTTACCAGCTGTCTCTACAACCTGGGGAAACTCTATCATGAGCAGGGACACTACGAGGTCAGGCCCAAACCCCACCCTTTCTCTTTCTCCTGTGTTCTTGGTCCAAGACTCCATGTTTTTTCCTACCCTGCGATCTCATTGAGAGACACTTTGCTCACTTAAGTTAATAGGAGTTTTTATTAAGAGTTGTATGGTGAAATTCATTTGGAAAAGAATCTCTGCTAAATAAAACTTAAGATTTCTTTCCTATGAATTTCTCAGAGCACCGGTGGCTCTTCTACAAAGGGAAATAACCTGCGTTGTTTCTCAAGCTTATTTGCTTAGTCTCTTTGATTTTATGATCCAAGAAACAGTGTTATATCCAGTGTTTGATGTTTAAAAAAAATACATTGTTTGCAATCTGGATATTAAGGAAGTGAATTTGGTGTTAATCCTACCCATTTATTTTGGTTCTTTCTGTAATAGTAATAAAATGAAAATTTATTTTTTTAATTGGAGTGAGAGGAAGAGTACTGGAGTTGGGATGTTGTACAAGAAACTGGGAGGTGTGTGTACCCTTTCTGTCACACAAAGCCTACCTGCATGGGTTTTTTTCTCTCACATTTAAAACTGTTCCTCCCTTTGTGTCTCTCAAACCCATACTCCTACACCATGTATACTAAGACTACAATATAAGGATAAAGATACAATTTTTAAAATAATTACATTTCATAATTTCAGTGGATCTCAATAGCCAGAAGATTTGTTAGTTGCTATTTTATTTTATTGGTTACCTGGCTTGAAGTAACTATAGATTTTAGATGATTATGGGTAACTTCCAAATGTAAACTTTACCTGTTTTTAAAAAAAACTAAATAATCTATGTGAACTGGAAAATTTGTTTTAAAATAAATGAGCATTGGCAACATTTGACTCCTTGTTAAAGGAGTCTAAATTTTTATGTGGCCCTCTTTACTAAGTGGGTTGAATATTTTCATTCATGAAATTGAGGTAGTATGATATCAAAAGACAGCTCAATTATTTTCCCCTGATGAGCCATTTAGAAATAGCAATGGAAGGCTTTGATTTTTAAAGGATGTTGTCATTTTATTTGTAGTGAATATCCTTGTACTTTGTCTCTTTCTCATTTCCTAAATTAGGATGCCCTTAGCGTATATAAGGAAGCAATTCAGAAAATGCCGAGGCAGTTTGCTCCACAGAGCTTGTACAACATGATGGGTAAGTAAAATCTAATATTTTAACTTACATTTTGGGGACTCGTGAAGAAATTAAAATATGTGCTCTGTTAAATAGAATTCAAATAAATCGTATCATTGATCCTCACACATATGCATAAAAACTTATTCACAGTTGGGTGATTCTTTCCAATGTTCACAAAAGACACTCATTCTTTTATTATTATTATTATTATTTTAAGTAAACTCTACCCCCAGTGTGAAACTCAAACTCATGACCCAGAGATCAAGGGTAGCATGCTGTACTGACTGAGCCAGCCAGACCCTGACAAAGCACGTTTATTTCTAATAAGAGCAATCATATACTGATTCTTAGCTAATCTAGAGTTGTTGCAAGGTTCTTACAAACCCATTTGGATATTGAGTATTAGCTAGACCCTAGAAATTAAAAATGGTGAGTAAGTATTTTTTTTCTCAATGATTTATCAAATTCATGAGAATATTTGATCATTACTTTCTTAATCAGATTCCCCCAAATAAGCATGGCATGATATAGGGAGTCATGATTTTGGTGCTTATAAAAGATGAGAATAACTGAACCAACTTGTAATGGTTTTCATTGATAAGGTTTTGGATCACAATAGGTTTTTCAGAGTGTTAATTTACAGTGATAACAGTACTGCAAAGAATGTAAATGTGCTACTACAATCATTACTTTTCCACATTGAATAATTTGTCCTCTTATTAGTCAGAAAGCATGTAAGTTAGGACATGGAGTTTTCTAGGTGTAAGAGACCAAGAACTAGAATTTCTGATAAAATATTGCCTGTGATTGACCTGTGACCGCCTTGTAGTAAATTTTTACCATATCTATTTAATAGTAGACATAACTGAAGACTACCTATTGACTATGTGACTTGGAAAAGAATCCCTACAGTTTAAGATGCCCTGCTGATTGACCAACTCTGCTATTTCTGCTTAAGGGAGAGAAGAAAAATCAGAGATTTTATTTCCAAAGCACAATTTGCAAACTCAGATTTTCCTTTCTCATTAACTTGATTAAGTTGTTTACTATTTCTATGCATATAAAATAAATGAGACTACATAATTTTTAGGATAATTTTATGTTTCTATATTCTACGATTTGAGAAATCATAGCTGTGTGGCTTGAGCACACACAGAAAATCCCAGAGCTTCCCAAACTAGAAAATACATGGCTAGCAAAGACCCTCACTTCTCACTTTCTCTTTTTCATAAATGAGGAAAAAAAAAAAAAAAACAACATTTCAAGAGATAGAATGAGGCACAGGTCAGTAAAAAGGAAAAAACCTATAATTTGGAAGAGGTCAATATTTTCATCTCATGTCTCTGGGCATCCCACCCCCAGTTAATTATGCACAATGGAGTGATTTAGTGCTCATGTGAAAGAGGACCCTGGGGTATTTTTAGTTGAGGTTTCTTTTCTCTTTTGTATAATTACTGCAAGGTAAAAATCTAGCTTCATTAAAAATACTTTTGCTATCACTCTCTTAAGAATTAAAAATTCTAGAGAATTAAAGCAGTAACTTTTACTCTGCAGCCTTTGCCATCAGTCTATCCTATCCACCCAGCACATGTATCCACCCATGTACGTGTCCACAAAGTGTGCCTAGAGTACCGATTTGCCCACTGAATTAACTTTTCTGCTAACACTGGATGATTATTCATGTCAAAATGAATATTAAAAGGATTATTTTCTCCAGGTTTCTCTAAGGAGGCACAATGGTTTTCGTTGATGATTTTATTTGTAACGCTAAGGCATAGGAAGGCCTTATTCCCAATTTTCCTGAATTATCGAGTGAGATGTCTTTCTTTAAATGAGGAAAGGACTCAGCTCCTTGGCAACGGACTGCATGTGGCATCTTTATTGTTAATAGGAAGTGTGATATTCACTATAGTTAGTGATTTCAGAAGATTCATTCTATTATTTTATGCAAATAAATTTGATTGAAAATTCAGCTGGTACCTTGGGATCTGTGTCTCATATGGTTACACAGATGCTGAGCACACACAGGCAGCAAACGATAAGTGCGTCCCTGGGGTTATTGCTTAGTCCTTTGTCTTATTTTTCATTATAGAAAGAGGTCATCTCGCCCGGACTCTGAAAAGCACTGTGACAGTTTGCAAGGGGAGAATCCCAATATAATTTAAAATTCCAGATTCCTTCCATAATTATGGTGGCTGCCTTCTGTTTAATTTTAGGTGAGGGTCTATCAGCTGAGCAGGTTTCGTAGTTTCAATTGTTCACGAAACTATAATTTTCTCAGAGTGAGTTCACCTCCTAATCAAATGGGTGAAATCCTCTGAGTATTTGCCTTAACTCCTAATACATTTTGATTAGCCTCCATTTGACAAGAGAAAAAATGGCCCAGGAGATAAGCTGCCCTATCAGTTCATCAGTTTCATTAGTCTGTCAGCATGTGCTGATTATCCTATCAAGTTTATCAACAGCCTTGAATGTGTCTTCTAATTCACACATTTACATATTATTAGTGCCCTTTAGGGATCAGTGATGGATTATAATGTCTGGCTGGATTCAGCCTGTAAGTATTCATTTTTCTCAGGGCTCATTCATTGACGCTTTAGGACCACTAACCACCCCCACCTCCACCCCAACCCCTGCCCAAGCACTTGTGTTTATACATACAAACATTATCCTTTTTCCATCCTATTTTCTAGTTTATTTGGAGGTTAGGAGAAATAAAGGGGTATGTGTGAAAAAAATACATCTATATTTGAGTGTTCTTTTTAGTTTAATAACTCAATTCATGGCAGTGGCTTTAAAAAAAAAAAGAAAAAAAGAAAACAAAACTCTCTAGTCCCTCATATTTCCCCTTCCTTTGAACGTTTCATGAGAAACTTCTATTTTGTATGCTACCTGCCAGTAATTGACATATCCTTAACACCACATGAGCAGATTTTTCCCATTTGTATATTAACAGAAAATGACACGTCTGATTAATTTGCTTCCCAATTTAATTTTTCTATATTTTATCCTAAGACTGTTGATTTTTTTTTTTTTGGTGGCAATTTCTAAGTAACCTTCAAAAAAATCCTATTTAAAATATATTTTCATTATTCTTTTGATTTCATAAGATCAAGATGATAGTAACAGAAACTGTTGAGAATGAAGCCATCCAAAATTATGTGAATTACAAACATAGCCAGTGATACAAAGCAGAAGATACTAAATGTTATTTTTATAAATAAATAAACTTTCACCTAGGTGGCTTTTGTAATTAGCAAAGTATTTGAATATGTGAAATAATAAGAGACCACACTGAAAAGTAACTACTAAAATTGATCCTAGCCAGTTGTATAAACATTATTTTTGTGGGTCTCCGTTGCCACTTGAGAGAACAGGTAAGGTTAAATGGAGATTCACTGTGGTGTGAAGTCAGATAGCCCCAACTCACACTCTGGCTTTGACCCTTAAGTCACCTTAAGGTGACTTTGAGCAAAATACTAAACGGAAGCCTGTTTCCCCAGGTATAAGATGGCCCTATTAGGCGCATCAGTTTGAGGATTGATTTAGATAGTGAAAGTACAGCATATTGGACCAAATGCCCTACCTGGTGAGTGTTTCATAATATTACCTTCCATTATAGTCACTGTCCTTCCTGAGGGACTGTAAGCCCCAAAGTCTTTGCTTGTAGTATGTAAGTTCTTTTTGTATTCACCCACATACGTATGATTTCTTTGTACATAAGATTTTGGCCTAGTGATGGTCTTGCAATCACAGACAGTCAACAGGGATCACGTTTGGCTCAGGTCTGTCTACGTTAACTCTGTTAACCAAAAGTGAAACAGCATACTCAGCTAATGCCCAGGTGACTGAATTTCATTAACAAAATACACCCTCTAAATTAAAATCATCTTATTTAGGCTAGAGTTTCTTCTCCTTTTCCTGCCATGACATATTTTTTCCTCTACACTTAGGCATATATATTTTTTTTTATTCTGACACCCATTGTAGGCCTTAATTGAATCTTGGTTTGTCCTCTTCTCAAATTATAGTTATATTTTAGGGTCTTAGAATGTTAGAGATGGAAGACTCTTATCTTAAAAATTCCTCCTGTTATAATGTATTTTATTTCACAAAGTAGAAGTTAACACCCAAAGAGTTGAGTTGATCTTTTTAGGATTATAATTTGTGTTAAAACCAGAATGGTAGTTTCTGGGGTTTTGTTTTTGTTTTTTAAGATTTTAAAATTTTTATGTGATCTCTGCATCCAACATGGAGCTCACATCCACAACCCTGAGATCAAGGTTTGCATGCTCCACCAACTGAGCCAGCCCCAGGGCCCCAGAAAGGTTGTATCCTGATTTAAATTCAGATGCTTTTTCTATTTAACCCTTGTGTGTTACTGAAATTGGCATATTCTTTACTATGTCAATATAGCTTTTATTTACCTATGTAAAAAAACAGCAAAATGTATTTAGATATAGATATAGATATATTTGTCTTATTCCTTGTCCAAATATATATGGAAAAACCTCTACGTTTTTACTAAAAATGAGAAAACACCTACAAAAATGAAATATCAAGATATTAAAATTTTTTAATGTAGGATAATTTTTAACCACCTTTAGTTTTTCCTTTTTTGTCTCTATAATTGTTTATTTCCCTTATTATGCATATGAAAACATTGCTTTTGAATATTCCTGAGATTATGGAAAGCTAAATTAGGCTGTAACTTTTAATTACTTTTATCAGTTTGAGCCCTTCCAATCCCAAAGGTCATTTTGAGCCTATTTACTATTTAAAATAAAATTACTTGGCTTTCTCAATGCAAACTAATTGTTGGGTTAATTATATAAGCAATTTAAGCCATTTCATCTTGGTAATATATCTTGAGAACAAAAGGGCATAACATGTTGCCTGGAGTAATAGGGAATCTAGAGTTACTACTGCCTTGTCATTGCAGTGTATAATCGCTCCATTTAGAAAAAACTCTGTATGCAAAAAAAATTTTTTTTAAGTCACAAGTGCTGGGTGGAGGTTACAAAGGTGACAGTGGTATGAAATGGAAATAGCCCATATGTTTCCTGTTCTTATGGAACTTTCTAGGTGATTTCACAGTTGGTCTGGAGCTCTTCAGTACCTTGCCTTGATATGTAAATGCCTATAAATAAGATGGAAAATTATATTATCTAACCTTGAGAATATTTTGTCTATAACTGTAGCTTGTGCTATGTGGTCTGGACCAAACAAACCAAACCAACTAAACAAGAAAAATCTCTTTTTTATCTCTAAGGTGACACTAGTTGTCACAATTTGCATACATATTTATATTTTCCTGTTCTTTAAAAAAGATGTGTGTTTACAATGGGTAACACACTTTTTATGTTACAGAGAGATTGTATTTTCTTCCAGGGGAATGGCATGATGATGATCCATTGCTGTTTATTGCCTTATTTGCCTTTATTTTGATTTTATCATTTTGATTCTCTTAATCTGAAAATTTCTAGTTTTCTTTTTAATACACATCCCTATTGCTTCTAAAATCCCAGCTCAGTGATAGAAAAATATATTTTTCTCCAACAGTCTGCAACTAACAAATCTTTTACTTATATAGATTTGAAATTGATGTTTTCTCCTTATATTCTCTAGTAAGGGAGGAATCTTTTTATTTAATTTTCAGTTTTGGGGCAGCCCAGGTGGCTCAGGGGTTTAGCGCTGCCTTCAGTCCAGGTCGTGATCCTGGAGTCCCACATTGGGCTCCGTGCATGGAGCCTGCTCTCTGCCTGTGTCTCTGCCTCTCTCTCTCTCTCTGTGTCTCTCATGAATAAATAAATAAATAAAATCTTAAAAAAATAATAATAACTTTCGGTTTTGTATTAAAAACCTCAGCTCTTTAATTACAAGAGATTTCCTTAAATGTATTTGAGCCAGTCAGTTAGAATGGGGAACAAAACAATAAATAGGAAACACAGTGAATGTATTAGAGCAATTTTGGAGTAAAAACTTGTCCAAATTTTAGAATTGTATTTTTAAGAAAGAGACTTGCGGAATAAAGGAGTCAAATGTCATAAATGGCTAGATTCCTTACTCTCAGGTAAGAACTGATGACAAGATGTCAAATATACAAATATACCTCCTGAAAACAAAATGCAAAAATTCTTTCTTTTAAATTAACCTTAACTCTCCTTGAAATAAGGTACATTATATGCTGAATTCAGTTGGTGGAATGGCCAGAAAAGATTCTGTTTTTCTCTCAGCCTTCTATAGGTTTTTTGGTTTGCTAGGTATTTTTTTAAAAAATTCAATCATTTATTTTTGCTGAATTATTCTAGCACACGCACACACGTATGTGTGTGTGTTTACCTCACCTTGTTTTAGAATGCATGTAGCACCAAGATACTCAGAATAAGTTTTTGACTTGATGGTTCACATACTTAATGTTTTCTTCTGTGACTGGCTGTTCTTAAGTGTATTGCTCAAGGCATTTTGCATGCTTACTGTGAAAGAGATGGTTGTCAACTGTGTGAGATCTGAACTTCACATCCTTCAAGTGTGGAAGCATTAACACTCTGGTAGTGTTAAGCTTTTTATACCATCTGCTTCCTCTGTTTTGAGTTCTGGTGATTTTCCTACTATTGCTTCCACTGGCATTCTTGAAAATTAGTGAGTCAGCCCTAGAGATATGAGTATGACCATATAATTGGGTTAGCCATTGATCTATGTGCCTCCAAAAAGATTACTGACTTGTAGTTTTTAAGATAAATCTATTTATTGCACTTTGATTTTTTTCATCATCAGAAAGGACAAGACCAGGAGACCATTGTTGGGTCTCCCAGTCCAAAAAAGTGAAATGTAAATTTGAGAGATTTTAGAAGTTCATTTTGTAAGATATGGAGCCAACAAGATAAGGAAATCATAAACTTTTGGCTGTGTATAAAAAAGAATAAATATATAAAATTCATAATCAAAATCATTAAGATTCTCTTTCTCCAAGTTCATTTTACATTATAAAACTGCAGTGGTTTAATTTTCTTCTTTTCACCATTCATTCTTGGTACAGATTCTACATTATGTGCTATGGTTACAGACATTAGTTTGCTAGGCATTAGTCTGTATACTGCAGAGGCCAACATCTAGTTCGGCTGCATTAAATAGGTAATATATTTTGTTTAAAGTTTCAATTAAACCTGGGACCAGAAGATATATGGTCCCTATGGGGAGTTTGAACACTTTCATGCCAATAGTAGGGTTGCTAAGAATCATGCTTGGTCTAGATGTCACTTGCTTTCCTGGAAATATGATATGAGACAGTTGATTATATTTCATTGCTATTAAAACCACATGAGCCCACCTGTTACATTAATTCATACTTTTGCCAGTTTAGTGGTAAAGGAAAAGATTGAAGTTTCAGAACTTTATTTTTAAATTGAGTTATAAGGAAACGAATATACTCAAATTAATACCTAATTATATCCTTATTCTCTGATTTCTAGAGTTTCAGTATTTCTGCTTGAAAAAAATATATTTTCTGATGCTTCAGTAGAAATAAATGAGAAAAAAAAAGCATATGTTTTGCTCTTTTATTGGGCAATATCCATGAAGTGAATCTTTTACTCAGCGGTAAATATGGATTAGATTATTCTTTTAAAAATGGATATGTTATACTTGAGAAATTAACTGGATTTCAAAATCTGGCATTCTTAAAAATTGAAAACATTTAGATAAAATTGATATAATCCTGAGGAAGAAGAAAATCTCATTATAAAGGATGTAATTTTGAAAATCAATGTGAAGGAAAGTGTAAGTTACATGTATCTAAAGTAATACAAATAAAGTTTAAAATTAAACACATTACCTGGCTGCCTCAGTCGGAAGAGACTTTTGGTCTCAGGGTTGTGAGTTTGAACCCCACATTAGGTGTATAGATTACTTTAAAAATAAACAAATAAATACACTTAAAAATAAATAAAAAATAAATGCATTACTGTGAGTGCTTCACTGTGTATGCATTTGTACCTGTTTTTCCTACTGGTTAAAGAGAGACTGTTTTCTACATAAAAATCTCATTTAACTTCCCAAATGAGTAGGAACTACTGTCATACTCAAATTGAATAAAGAATTTAAAAAGAGCATGCAAAGTTTTCTTCCAGATTGCAAGTCTTTTGCCAACATGTTACTTACGGGCATGGTGTTTTTGAACTGTTTGTTATAAAATCTTATTTTCAAGTCATCATTACAAATAGGATGAATTTTTAATTTTCTGATAAATCTTAGCAAGTAATATTCATATAAAAATACAGTTTAAAATAAAGTATTTGTTATAGAGACATATTGCTTGATCTAGAAATACATGTGAAATACATTCCCAAGAAGATATGTATAAAACTAAAAATGCTTTTATTATACTCTTTTGATATTTTCCTGCAGATATTCAAGTTGTATGTCTTTCAATACTATTATTTTCATTAATTCTTTACAGGCTAGTACAACATTTATTCATTCTTTTTTCTTTCCTCTGTTGTAAACCTTGGTTTTTAAAACCCAGGTTAGCACTTCTTTGTATTTCTAGTGATCCCTGGTTATTCCAGATGTATTAAGCCATTTTATTTTCTCCATTGTATTGTATTGAGGACAGTATTGTATTTTGTGGGGAGAAGATCATCACCTCCACCAACATACAAATGAAAACACACAGTCTCAACTTCTGTATTTTGGAAAATTATGAGCATTTAACAGGATTGGCTCCAATATTTGTTGATTAACTATTTTCAGTGATTTATTTCTGTGAAAACATAAAGGGAATTGATTAGCCTGAACAGGTCCAGGACCCCAGTAGCATGTAATGAAATATTGATCCAGGCTCCTGGCTTTTTTCCAAGTTAAAAATTTTTTTTTAATTTTTATTTATTTATGATAGTCACACAGAGAGAGAGAGAGAGAGAGGCAGAGACACAGGCAGAGGGAGAAGCAGGCTCCATGCACTGGGAGCCTGACGTGGGATTTGATCCCAGGTCTCCAGGATCGTGCCCTGGGCCAAAGGCAGGCGCCAAACTGCTGCGCCACCCAGGGATCCCTCCAAGTTAAATTTTGATGGCACATCAGATGTTTCCTCTATATAACCTTACACTAGAAATTAGGAACCTTTTTAACTTTCACTAAAATTTAAACCCTTTCTTGATGATTAGTTTTTTATTTAATAAGATGCATATTCAATTTTTTTTCCCGTTAAATTTCCTCTTTTTGCTCTAAAACTACCCTTTCTAGTTTTCAGCTTTTCTTAAGTTTGATGCAGTAGAACTTGGTGAAGTGTTAACATGTTGAACCTTTTCATAACCCTCCATAATTTAAGACTTGTATTTCATTTTACTTCTAATCCCTCCACCACAGTGGAAGAGGTTATTTAATTGTTGAAGTCTGTTGTCAGATACAAAACAGCTTCTAATTTCTGTAATCATTTAAATTTATTTTTTGCTGCTCTGTACAGTAGCTACTGAGCATTTCCCATCAGAACTAATGTATCTAATGCAACTGAACCGTGTTATTTTACAAGGATAAGATCAGGTTGAGGAAAGGATTAGGATGGAAATATAAGAGATTCACAAACTTTGATGACCTACAGTTAAGTTTATGACATATATAAATTTAAAAAAAGCCAGACTCCCTAAGGTTTCTATATTAATGCCAATACAGTGAATTAAAAAGTGAGAATAAAATCACAGCAAGTTAAACTCTTAATGTAATAGGCTCCTGATGTCATATGGTTCTTTCAGACCACAGATTCTAGAAAAAGGAATTACTTGGAAATTTCTCTTCAGTGACATTCTTGGTAAAAATACAACATTGAAATCTTAAGTTGATACTCAGTATGCTCAATTATTTATCAGAAAATTTTCGAGACTCTTTGGAGCCAGAGGCTTTCTGAACTTAGGTTAGAGGAGAGACGAAGAGTGTACTACAGGGTTTTCTGTCTGGTTCTACACATCTCACAGTCTAGCTTGAGATCAGGAATAGTATACTTGGAAAGATAGGTATGTAAAAAAGGGAAAGGAAGCTTTAATACATGAACTGAGTACTAATCTTGGATAAGGAAACTCATTTTTCTAGAAATTTGCCTGTCAAATCGATTCATACATTATAATTCACTTGCAATAAACATTTCAGAAAGACTTATCAAAAATTTGACAAAATGATTCTAAAATTTATCTGGTAGACATAACAGGAAAATAGAGTCAAGGGGGGCTAGAGAAGAATAATGGGAGACATGCTCTACTCAATATTAAAATATTAGAAAAACCTCCAGTAGTTAGAGCAGTGTTATATTAGTATAAAAACTGAAGAACAGACCAGCGGGACTGAATGGAGAGCCTACACACAGATCAGAATTCTTAGGGGTTTTTTTGTAGATAATAAATGTGAAATTAAATATTGCGATGGAAAGAGCGTTCTTAATCAGGGACAATTGATTAAATAATGTTTGGAAAAAATAAAATTAGACCTGGATTCCACATTATATGGCAAATGTATTTCATATTGAATAAGTAGCTAATTTTAATAATACAATATAATTAGAATTTATATCCCTATGATAAAGAAGACTTCTTTATGCATAAAAGGCAGTAACAAAGCTACAAAGGCAAAGTCAACTTAATTTGCATATATAAAAGTTAATGTAGTTGACAGAAAAGCCCTTTTAACTATTTTTTGCATATCAAAAAGAAAAAGAATATATCTTAGTTGAAAAATGGCTTAAAACTATAAATGGAAAAAATCATGACTTGCAAATAAAAAATACTCATGGCTAAGAATTTGTGGAAAAACTTTGTAAAAAATAAATGAATTTTCATTAAGAATTAAAGTAGGAAAATCGAAATAATAGCATTTTTTTTCTTTTTCAAATGGACATTTAAAAGTATTAGAATCTCATTTTGATGAGGACTTAGAAAAGTTGATCTTATATGATACTTGTAGAAGTGAAATAGGTACAGTATTTTGATGAGCTAACTTGGTATTCTGTATCCTGACCATTCAATTTGCTAATGCTTTTCAGCTTGAGAATGCCACTGCTAGGAGCAGCCAGGGTGTCTCAGTGCCGCCTTCAGCCCAGGGCCAGATCCTGGAGCCCCGGGATCAAGTCCCATGTTGGGCTCCCTGCATGGGGCCTGCTTCTCCCCCTGTCTGTATCCCTCCCCGCTACCCCGTGTCTATCATGAATAAATAAGTAAAATCTTAAATTAAAAAAAAAAAGAATTCCACTGTTATATATGTATTCTAACATAATATTAACAGATATGTAAAAAAAAAATGAAGACAGTTACAAAATAGGATAATTGCTGAAGTAAAGTACCTGTATAAAAAATTGGGAGAGAAATTTGAATAATAAAACATTGAATATTAACCTTAATGAGAAAGTTTAAGTTTTGAAATAATCCTATTTTTATTTAACATAGTAAAACAGCAGAAGGAACTTAAATACTTAAAACTAACAAAATAATTGATTAGATAATTAATTTTTTCAAAATTTAAAATAAATTCTAGAAATACATCAGAATTCTACCACTATGAGTAGTAGAATTCATTTCATTGTATAAAATTATGATCTTCCAAACTTTATTATAAGCATCTGCTTATAATTAGATAAATACATAAATATTAAAAATTTTACAAAGGAACAATGGGACTTGATCTAGATATGGTTAGTCTTGACTATCTAGAAAATCCATGAATATAATAGTTCCTTTTTAATTAGGGTATTTGTCACAAGTTTGTGAAATGACTATGTATACGACACTAGGCAGTGGGAATCTAAAATAATTATATCATTTGGGGGATTATGGATTTATTTATTTTTAAACACCTGCAGAAGGCAGACACTTAACTGAGTGAGCCACCCAGGCGTCCCTGTTTTAGTGTTTTTTAAAAATAGGGAATTGGGAGATGTGAGAATTGGATGAAGGCGGTGGAAAGGTGCAAACTTGCAGTACAAGATACTTAAATACTGGGGGCGTGATGTATGACATAATGACTACCGTTAGCACAGCTGTATGGCATATTTGAAAGTAAGGAAGTAGATCTTGAAAGTTCTTATCACAGGAAAAATTTTTTTTCTTTTTTTTTTCTTTATTTTTTAAAGATTTTATTTATTGACAGAGAGAGAGAGAGAGAGAGCACAAGCAGGGGAAGAGGCAGAGGGAGAAGGAGAAGCAGACCCCCTGCTGAGCAGGGAGCCCTATGTGGGGCTTGATTCCAGGATCCCAGGATCATGACCTGAGCTGAAGGCAGACTCTTAACATACTGAGCCACCCAGGCGCCCTTGTTTTTCTTTTTTTAAAAGAATATGTCAGATGACGAATGTTAACTGAACTCATGTGGTCATCATTTCACAGCATATGTAATCAAGCCATTGTGATCTACCCCTTAAATTCACACAGAGTTGTATGGTTAGTTATATCTTAACAAAATGGCAAGACAAAAAAAGGGGAATCTAAACTGAATCTTAACGCAGAGATATACGATCGAGCAGGGACAAGAGAAATAAAAGGTAACTCTAGCAAGTATGGGTAGTATGGCCCGTTACATACTCTATCCTTTATCTGTAAGCAGAGCTGTCCAGTAACTTGAAACATGAGAATCAGTGAGATCTGGACTATTACATCATCAATAATCCAGCATTCCTTCCTTTAAGGAGTTAGCCTTTGCCTGAGTTATTTAGACCCAGGGCTTTTTAGGGAGGAAGAGTGACATTATTTGTTCTGCGTCTGAAACTGGTTTATATCTGCTTGAAGCCGGCCTGGAGACATCCAAATCCCTTTTGTCTGCGAGGGAATCGGAAATAAATCTGGGTGATGAACCTCATCACTACATCATCACAGCAAATCTTCTCATTCTTATGAAAGTGCCTCTATTATGTCTTTTTTTTTTTTTTTTTCTGCAGGATAAGAAGGAAAATAGTCATCATTGCTTCTTTCCTCCTGGGTGCTCTAAACATTTTTTTTTCTATTCTTGTAAGTTAAGGAGAATTACAGTACCAGAGAAGATAACTTAACCCTCCTTTCTCCACTCTATTCCTGATCAAGTATTTTCATTTCCTTCCTATTGAATGTAAAATTTTCTTTTCCTGTGGCCATTTCCTTCATGGTATTTTTATGATTTTAGTATTTTAATCAAGCTTGAAGAATTACATATAAGTCATTCTCTCCTAAAACTAAATCCACCAGTGGCACTTTTCGCAGTTATTTTATCTCCTCTCTAATTATTTTTTTTATAGTTTTTGGACAGAATGGTATGGTAGAAAGAACCAGAAAGAACTCTAACCTGAATCCTGAATCTGGAATTTGGAATCCTGAATCTGGAATAAATAAGACATAACATTATTGCAAACAGCACTTAAACCCCCAAGAGATAAGACCTCCTTAGCCTAGGCAGGGGGTACTCCTGAGTTTCTGTGCGAGATTCCCCAAGCACAGATATGCCCTGGGGGCTGAGACGAATAAAAGCTTGAGCCAGAGCCACACTCTGTGTGTCTGGTCCTGCAACAGCCCAAAAGAGGGATGTGGAGCCAGTGGGGGAAAGGGGTGGGCGGCTCCTTCATCAGCCTATATGTTCATCAGCCAGTATATCAACCATTGAACAAATCGCTTAGTCTCAGTGAGCCACAGCCTCTTCATTTGTGAAATGGGACTGATGTAAATTACAGTGTACAGATAATATAAAAGTATAAATATATTCAAGATGTTAGTAGGTATTCGATAAATAATAAACTTTGTATGGTAGGCAGCCTGATGCCATGAAGAAAAGCATGGACTTTAGAGCCATTCTGACCTTTTAGAATAGGATTGGTTTCTTTTTTTTTTTTTAAGATTTTATTTATTTATTCATGAGAGACACACACACACACACAGAGGGGTGGGGGGAGAAACAGGCAGAGGGAGAAGCAGGCTCCCTCTTCGAACTGGGACTCGATCCCGGGTCTCCAGGATCACGCCCTGGGCTGAAGGCGGAGCTAAACCGCTGAGCCACCTGGGCTGCCCTAGAATAGGATTAATAACTGGCCTTGTGCAAGTCACTTATCTCTCATGAGCCTCCCTCCTCAGCCATAAAATGAGTATTCGGACCCCTGGTATGAATTAGAAGTGAGAAATGAGAAGCTTCTACTTTGTCTGTGCCAGGGCTGTATCCAGTTCTTGTCTGTATATTGTTTGTTCCCTACATCTTTATTGAGTCATTTTTAAAACACATTTAAATTTGCCCATTATCATTTTCTTGCATTTTAGGGTTTGCATCTTGATTTTATTACCGTTTTTATAGGCTCTTTTTGTGTTAAGATTAACCATAGAACTCAAGTGCATCTTATAGGATACATATTTCCCTCTTAAGAGTTGAGTAACATATGCAGCAGAAGCATTTTTAAAGGTCAACTATAGATTATTGTTCTCCCTTATTCCTTTAATTCAGTAGATAAGCCCAAGGCAAAATGAAATGATCTTTATGGTCAATGTATCACAAGGCTAGGAAACAATTTTCCAGGAATGAGAAAGAGTATAATTTTCCCCTGCACGGGAGAGTTGAAAAGTTTGTGATTGTTCCCTACCAGCGGGTTAAAGCATGTGATTTGAGGTCAGGTCGTCCTGGGTTTGAATTCCAGCTTTACCACTTCCTACATTTATGACTCTGTGTGTTTTATCTAGCCACTCTGCTTCTCAATGTCCTCATCTGTAAAATCCAGGTAAAGACATTCCTTAATAAAAAATGAGAGTCATGGATAAGGCAACTAATACAGATGTTGAATGATTTCATCTTGCAAACTTAATCTGAACAGTTACTTGGTAGTGGTTGAATGAGACTAATGTGTGAAGGCTCCTCGTGGGACTGAGTGAGAGAACATTCTACATGCCCAAAGGTAAAGAATGAGAGGAGAAGGTGCTCATAAATCAGACATTAGCCCCTATGGCTTGCTACCCTAATGCATAATAGTCAGTGAATGATCATCATTGTTATTACGGAGACACAATGAATGGTTATCTGAAGTTTTTCTGAGTAGTAATGAGTAGGACCTAAGTAGGCTGGTCATTTACATTTTTCATATACTTGCCATGATGCATTATTATATTCCTTACAGCCCTTTCTTATTTCCCCATCTCACAAGTTTTCAAATTAACAAGTTACTTATGAGTCGTTACTGAAGAAAATGGGCCAGCCACTAATTATGTAGCAAGTTAATATTTCATTTCAAAATAGCTTTTAATAATAGCTGTAAGACTGGAAAAAATAGAACACTTTCTGAAATGATTTTCAGACAACTTACATACACAGATTTCAATCTCAGAATCACTGTGAAATTGGGGTTCTCTCACATTTTTTGGTACAGAAAGCCTATAGTTTACTATTCTACAAGTTAGTTGAAATTTTTATAAATGAAAAGTAGAAATTATATTAAAGGTAATGATGGTACAGCTTCTAAAAGCTGACCTATGAGCACTCTACCCAAAGAACAATTTCATTGGCCTATTTCAGTCAGAATCTGTAATCCCTCCCATCATTCAGCTTAACTCCTAAGTTAGTCTATGTTTTCTACTGGCTTTAGAATCCCCTTTAGAGATCAATATTTGGGTATAATTGGGGTATAATATGTAACTTGTCATTAAAAGTACTGTTTGCTTTTTTGGGGAAACATTTGTTAGCTCAACATGGCAAAAAGGAAAAAAAAATCTATGACAATGTTTTCATTTTTACAGAGATATAATAACAATACAAGATTACAGAAATAGGAAAATTAAAAAAAAAAAAATTCAAGCCTAATCCTACCACCACCAACTGTGTTTTGTGTATTCCATTCCAGGCTTTGGTCTTTGCTTCAGTATTTCTTGCAGTGCACCCGAGCATTCTATTTAATCTAACCAAATTCTTCGTAAATGCAAATACACTTTAAGCTTTAGATTAAGAGAAAAAAATTCCAGCTATCGTTTTTATGACAGGCTAGTTTAAGAACTGTTCTGAGAAGTAGAAACACATAGATATGTGTGAGTGGTATATACATTTTTGTGCATATTACAGTATTTTTTACTAACAAGCCAAGCAAAAGGCACTCAAAAGGTCAGGAGACTCAGATCAATTCAATTTATCAAATATATTTGTATTGATAGCACTGTGCTAATACAAAGAGAATTTGATTAAAATAAAAGGAAGCTAGTTCTTCCTTGAAGCAAAGATGTATAGCCAATGTGGGCAATACATTTAGGAAAAGCTTGTGATTATGCCTCTAAACAGCAAAAGCTATCATGATTATGATTACTTAAGCTATAAAGGTCTGCTTGACAAATAATTCAGGTTACTGGTCTTTTATCTGTTCTTAGAAATTGAGTAGCTTCTGTATTCGCAGTGCTTATTAAACCTGTAATGCTTAAATGCACAAATCACCTTAAAACATAATACTCTTATCAGGTAAGTACTCTTCCATAGTATAAGCAAATAAGGGAGGGGGGATGATAATAATAAGTAGACAAGTGATATACGTTTGGCTTTATTTCCAGTTTTTTGTTTTGTTTTGTTTTGTTTTTCCTCTTGCTTAGCTGTTGGTGAAATGCTCTTTGACAAGTAAAATTTGCATAACTTGAAAGTAATAACTGATGGCTGAGGATCTTCAGAATAGCTTTGTACATGGTACTGGGCATGCTAAATAATTGTCATATATTCAGTGGATTTTCCAAATGATACTCATAAGTTTTATTAAAATATAAAATGCAAATAATTTCTGAAAAAAATCTAGTGCCAATGCTTAATCCAAAATATTTCTAACTCCTTCAACTAATCTTATTTTCTCAACAGTGTTGTAAATCTTGGCGGGACCTTAATCTTCTTTGTCAAGGTCTTCATAATTCTCTCTTAGTATTCATCCTATAAATACTTGAATTTCTAAAGGGATAAATGAATATCAATAAAAAAGAACAAATTGTACATAAGAAAGAGCAAACTTTTCTCTTTTTATTAAGATTTATTTATTTGAAAGAGAGGGCACAGCAGGGGGAAGAGGCAGAGGGAGAGGAAGAGAATCTCAAGCAGACCATGCCCACCCCTTCAAACCCAGTGTGGAGTTTGATCTCACAACCCTGAGATCATGACCTGCGTGGAAATCAAGCATTAAACGCTCAAGCAACTGAGCCACCCAGGTGCCCCTAAACCTATCTTTAAGAAAAAGACAAAGGACCTATGCATGTGGGTCTAGTGTTACTAGGTTAAAAATCAAAGCTTTATTAGTTACTAGATTTTGTAATTTAGCCATTTCACTTAATTTCTCCAAACACAAGTTTTCCTATCTGTAAAATGGAAATTATGATGAGTTTTTGGGATTCAGATGAGATAATGGGTAAAAGTCCTTGCTACAGCGTCTGAAATTCCATGGAATGTAAACACAATGATGTGACGCTATTGCAGCTGTTGGAAAGCTGTGTCCTCAGGTTGATCTTCATGACTTTCTTTCCAGGTGAAGCATACATGCGATTAAGCAAACTCCCTGAAGCAGAGCATTGGTATATGGAATCCCTGAGATCCAAGACTGACCACATCCCCGCTCATCTTACGTATGGGAAACTGCTAGCTCTAACAGTGAGTAACTACCTTCCTCCCTCACCCTTTCGAAGCTGGTTTTCTCCATGCAGACTGAGATGGATAGAGGTTAAGGTACTGGTTCTCAGCCAGTTAACTCAGACTGTTAGGAGATAATGATGGTAGTAACACTGTTAGAACTCCGTATAGAACATGTGGAAAAGTGTATTTCTTTGGGGCTTGCCATAGATAAACTGTGGTATGTCATGACCCACGGTGTAATTTAATGGAAAAATGGAAACAGTGAATTCCAAATATGGATTACATAATGAATTTGTTATAATAACAATATTTGTATAAAGATTAGGTTCTACAAACCACCATTAACCCCAAATCAGTTACAGTGTAGAGCAAAGTCTGATTCTTTCCTAATAGCCAGCATCAGGTGAGGCTTTGCATGTCTGTTAACTAGTGTCACCTGGAATTCCTCCTAATTGGAGATCATTCCTTAAGGGAAGTGGAGCCATCATTTGGCCACCCACTACATGACAAGCAGTCTCGGAGGTCGCATTCTCATGGAGGTGGTGTGTGTCTGAAGCTTAAGAAATTGCTGGCATCCTACCATTGTGACTTTGTGTGTTTTCAAATAATCTTTCTGTCTTATTTTGCACTCTAGGGGATTGTTGAAACTATATAAGTAAATTTTCTGAGTTTATCCAGCTGATAATAAGTAGTAGAACTAGCCTTCAAAGCTAATCTGAATTGTTATCTGTGCTGTTTTAGTTATATCACCTAATCTCACTTCAATATTAATTAAAATACATGGCTCCCAGAAAAGCATAGAACAGATGGTCAGGAAAGTAACTCTGAAGTGAATTCATAGAAAAAGATCTTATAATTATGTAAAAGTAATAATACTTTATTTTCTACAGAAGATGGTAGACTAAACACCTAAAATTACAATGCATCCATTTGAAGGTACCACTAAAGTGCTATTTTTTTTTAAAGATTTTATTTATTTATTTATTCATGAAAGAGAGAGACAGAGGGAGAGAGAGGCAGGCTCCATGCAGGGAGCCCGACGTAGGACTCGATCCTGGGACCCCAGGATCAGGCCCTGGGCTGAAGGTGTCACTAAGTGCTGAGCCACCCGGGCTGCCCTAAAGTGCTATTAAATTATGTAGGCAGACTCATTCCCCAGAAAATAAACCACTAAAATATGTCTAGATATGCTTAATAAAATAGATATACTCTTGATGTGTAGCTGAACTCGAAAGGAGTGAAACAATTTTCTAGGGGCTAGAAGTGAGGGGTAACTGAATGCCAGAACAGTAAACAGTTGGCTGATCTACAGCTGATTTTGGATAGTTTACTATCCCAAAAAAGTTTACTAGTTGTGGTCACCAGGGAGAATGGACTCTTGTTTGTATTCATTCTTGTTTGGAATAAGAGAGAATCCCAATGGAAGGCCAGGGATTAGATACCTAAATAAAGGAGGAAAATTTATACCTTCAGTGAAAGAATAATCTAGAATAAGTTTGCATACTGATTTAAGAAGGCCGCATGAAGGTTTGCCTGCCCCAGCACACGATATGAATGGAGAAGAAATGAGTCTGTACTACTGACCTCCCTATATCAAAATTCAAGTTTTGAATTTACTTGCATGATGATGAAATTCCCAGATGAAGAAATTAAATAAAAATTGGACCACTAAAAACTCTTGCTGAAGATGTCTTTCAAAGGCACACAATTAAATCTGGAAGGAGCTTCTGAGTATGTTACAAACAGAATGGTGAACAAAGAAATGGTGATAATGTGGGTAAATAAGGAATGATAGTCATAAATATTATAATAAATATTTATAATATTGAATAAAATATTGAGAAGGGAATAGCCTCACCTGAACAATCAGAATGGTGGGGGAGATGAAATTTAGCTGATTTTTGGAAGTCGGAAAGTGGAAAGAGGTATTACTACCGATTTGTCAGACGGCGTCCACCATCTGAAGAGGCTTTGGAATGGATAACAATGAAAAGAAATCTTGAGTGCTCGAAACCCAGAGAGACTCAAGACTTGAAGGCAGCTGGCATGGGAGAGAGTGAGTTAGGGAGCCTTTGTTAAATGGGCTAATCAGCTGTAAACCGTCTGGAACAGTTAGATCTCTCCTCCCCTGTGCATGATGCCAGGAACCAGGCACTCCCCTCCAAGGCACAGGAAAAAGAAGGCTTATAGTGGCAGAGCAATTGAATAAGAGAGGTTCATGAGTGAGGAACAGCTTGCACAATCAAAGGTGAAATGGAGAGAGGACTGAAAAGATTGATTCCATGTCTTCCAGTGGTGTACACAGGTTGTCAGTACCCTTCCCCCCCAATGCAAGCAGAAAACCCAACAGCACAGAGTTTACACTCACCCAGCACCACCCACGTGCCCATGGGCACCCTACCTCCCAGGAAATTGTTGAATTCTTATCTGAAGAAACTGAATCACTGTAGGGAAAAGAAATCTGTATACCTACATGTGGAGGTCACCTATAAACAGCTAGCTTCCTAAACCGGATGCACAAAAGTGGATCTTTCCCATTGGGGAAGCACACCTATAGCTGAGGAACTCCATTCAGCTTTGATTAAGTAGCTTTTTTTTTTTTAAACATTCTTTTTTTTTTAATTTTTATTTATTTATGATAGGTACACATGGAGAGAGAGAGAGGCAGAGATACAGGCAGAGGGAGAAGCAGGCTCCACGCACCAGGAGCCTGACGTGGGATTTGATCCCGGGTCTCCAGGATCGCGCCCTGGGCCAAAGGCAGGTGCTAAACCATTGCGCCACCCAGGGATCCCTGATTAAGTAGCTTTTAATAACAGTGGGCAACTAAGGATCTTGGATCATGTTTAGAAAGCCACCACTGTAAAAGACTGGAACTGAAGCAAATTATTAGGAGAAGGAAACTAGAGGAAACCGAAGAATTTTTAAAATTTAATCCTTAGAGATGGTAGGGGAGCCTGAGTGGTTCAGTCAAGTTAAACATCTGCCTTTTACCCAGTCACGGGCACTGAGAGGGGAACTTGATGGGATGAACACTGGGTGTTATGCTATATGTTGGTAAATTGAACTCCAATAAAAAAAATTTTTAAAATAAAAAATAAACATCTGCCTTTGACTTGGTCATGAGCCCAAGCTCCTGAGATCGAGGCCCTGTGTTGGGCTCGTTGCTCAGCTTCTCTCTCTCCCCCACGCTTGTACTCTCTTGCCCGCCCTCCTCCTCTCAAATGAATAAATAAAGCTTTTTAAAAAATAAATCCTTAAAGATGGTAACAGAGTATTTTATAAAAGCAGGATGCCATAAAAACATAATGAAAACAAAAAACAAGACAGCTTTAGAAATTAAAAATATGATGGCAAACAATGTTCATTTAAAGGATATGAGAATAGGAACATCTAGCTGGCTCAGTCAGTAGAGCATGGGACTCCATCTCGAGATTGTGAGTTCAAGCCCCACATTGGATGTAGAGATTACTAAATAAATAAATAATAAATAAATAAAGGATAGAATAAAGATGAGGAAATCTTTCCATATGCAAATAAAGATGAAGAAATAAAAAGATATGAAAGAAACTAATATGAAGGCCCAATAGGGAAAGAAGAGAGAAAGGGAAAGGAGAACATTACTCAGAATTGGAGGATATAAGTTGCTTTTTCTGCCATTTACAGGATCACTAGTCGAAAAAAAATTGTCTTACCTTATAAAAATCTTTTCCTATTCTAATAGGATGGTAATTCACACAGTTGCACTTAAGAACAGAATTCACATATACCTATTGCCTCAACTACTGTCCTTGAGATGTTCTTACAGCATTCAAATAGAAACATCTTTAGATTGATAAATGGCCACCTTCAAAAAAATCTATAAAAGTTTAAGATGCCTGATTTTTTTTTTAAAAAAAAGTCATTTAACATAGGAAAAAAGATGAAAGCTCAAATGTACTTAATTCTGGATATACCTAGACCATGACACTGCTTTGGATATAGAAACCATGTGTTCTTTTTTTCTTCTTCATTTCAAGCCTGAATATTTTAAGTTTCCTGTACCAAAAATATGATTTTACAGGCTGCTTTATTTTTTAGAAGGCATTTAAAAAAAAAACACACAAGACTTAGAAGTTTTAATTTACTGAAACATATGGAAGAGAAGGAAAGACTCGTGTATTACAATCCAAATTTTAATTCCCCCCCACCAACAAAATTTTTATAGTTTCCGACTAGCTGATTAGTTGAAATACAAGCCTTATTATGGAAGGGCTTCAACTCACAGTGCCAAAACCCCCACAACCATCTTTAGCAGTTTCTTTTTGAATTACAAGATTTGGCAAATTTCTTATCCCAGTGGATTGCCTTTTCTAATTTTGGGTTTGTTGACCTGGTAATATGTCATTGACTTAACATGGAATTGGCAAGGTAGAAAATGCCACACATTTTGACTTCTGAATGCTTTAAACATATTATAAAACGGAATTGGCTATTAGCCTCAAGAGAAGAGGAATAGAAATGGGGTGTGGTGTTTTTCCTGTTTGGTCAAAACTGACCACAGGCGAAATATGTAAAAGTGACATGCAGTTAAATCAAATGTAGACTGTAATATAAGACTTTATGTAAGAATTATATTTTTATAAGAGAAATTATAAAAAATGAATATTGGTTTTATTACAGCTAGTATGGGTTTTTTTTTGTACGAATTTTTCTTTAAGAATTTGTAGTATATATGATATTTAGAAAAGTTCAAATAGATTTTGAGTTTCCCAGAATGCTTTGACAAATTCCATAGATCAGTTCCTTTTTTATACCCCTGAAAATGTCCTTCACCTCTCTCTCCCTACTCAAATTTTATTACTTCTGTGAAATCTTGCCTGAGTCTTTCAATATTTTTCCTTCTCTGTACTTCCATAGTACAGGTTTTGGTATCTTTGTAATAGCCCTTCCTAGATTGAATGGCAGACATAAATTTATATCTTTTGACCGTAGACATGGAGGAGGAACCAACTTTTCACTTACCTTTTTTTATCACTTCAGTACGTGGCATTCCACTATCTTGGTAACTATCCCTGTACCCAACTGGTGCATTGCATTTTTTAAGTTAGTTATTTAAGGGCTGGGAACATGACTTTTTAACATTTTTGTTTCCCTGCTCGGATCCTTGTTTCCCCATTAATCCCTTCTTTTAGTCAGCATGTATATTGAAACTTACTACTCCATGCTAGGCATCACTCTACTCCCAAGGATATGGACAGAATAAGTGAACAAGAATAACATGATTAAACAGTGGACACAGTGTAATCTTCCAAGACCCTGGAAGGGGACGTAGCACAGGAAGGGTGTATATCTCTTGAATGCCTGTGATTGATGTGTCATTTTGTGATGCTTTACACTGAGTTTTATGTTCTTTTATAAGTGAGGAAACTGAGCTTCAGATTTAAGCAGTATCTCCAAGAATAACTTAGCTAATAAATAGTAGAGATGGATACAACATCGGGGTTTTCTGAATTGAGCATCATTAATTTTCACTTTATACTAAATAATTTTAAAGTGGAGTTTTATTTATATATTTATTTTATTTTTTAAAGATTGTATTTATTAGCACAAGAAGGGGGAGGTTCAGAGGGAGAAGCAGACTCCCCACTGAGCAGGGAGCCTGATGTGGGGCTTATTTTTAAACATCACCTCTAAATACTAGTTTGGTTTGAGTGGTTAAACACATTTTTATTATTAGACATCATAGGTCATGAACTTAAGACTTCTGTTTTCGGCTGTTGGCACTTTTAGGTCCTACATTGTAAGAAGAATACAAATTTTCCAGGATACCCTAGGGAATAGCTCTGCCTTAGGGTCACTGGTACCTTCCATGTTTATAGTTGGGCCCCGGTGACATCTCTTTAAAAATATATGGAACTTTCATACCAATGCCATGTCCAATTAAAATACTAAACACGAGCTCTCTTTAAAATTGTGATTTATTCCCTGCTTGAACTTTGTTACCCAGGGCTAATGCCATGAATTTAAAATTGGGCATGCATTAAGAGAGAAAGGAAGGGATAACATTTCCATTCTTTTGGTATTTCAGATGATTTTATAGTTGTTTCTAAGGCTGTGTGTTCTGTATCTTTGTGCACATCCTTACTTTAATTTTTCTTGGTCTTCCTCTCTTTTCGTCCTGTTCAATTTATTTAAGCCAAATATTTTGCGGTTTTTGTGAGCCAGTAAAATTAATATTGACTTAAATTGTAGTAAAAGCTCCTTGGCTGTTAGCTTATTTTCCAAGTTTGGGTTAGTAAGAGAGAAGGAAGGATATGGGAGACTCTGACAGTAATTCTTGATACAGAAAACCTTTATTTTGGCTACTGCATGGAAGCACTGAGCCAGATTTCTGTGTCTAGCCAAAGTTAATTGGGCTACATAAAACTCCAGTTGTGAAAGTACTTGAGGTTCCATGGTAATGTTCCGTTCCCCAGGCCACGATGGTGTCAAGGTAGTCTATCTGGAAGCACGGTGCTATGTGTTTCCTTGGGTCTTTTGTAATAATTATTTCTGTTTAGATCGAAGATTATTTTTCCATTTGGCCCTCGTTAAAGCCAAGTTCTTCTCATTTTGTATGTTGACTAGCACTTGGGTTGCATGCAATCACTGCACAACCGTGTTTAGATTGGAGGGAGATGGGGACAGGATTTCCCTGTGGCTCTGACTGAATGATCATTAGGATATGTTCAATTCAAGTTGCAAAATTTATTCTATGAGAAGAGAAGACATAACATCACACCTATCATGCTGCTAAAATATTGAATGAAATGTAGAAGAAAGTTTAATGCAGTATTCAGCTAAGTATTTTATATGCAGTTGCCTCATTTAAACATAATTTAGTATTCTGGAGATAATATAGTTAGCATTACAGTATCTTTACTCCAAAGCATAATGAATCTCGTAGTTAGTTTGTGTTAGAAACCACTCACTCACTCCAAGATATGCATTTTGTTATTTAGAATCAATCATGTAATTACTTATTGCCACTAAGTGACACAGGAATCTAGATATCTCAAAATATTCCAGACTTTTATTCTGGGTTTTTTTTTTTTTTTTTTTTTGGTATGTCAGTAGAAGTCATTGCTAGAGATATTTTCTTTTGCCAGAGTCTCAGGAATCATAAAAATTAAAATGATCAAGTCCTCAGGCATTAAAGGTCACATGAAATAATTCTAGCTGCTTTATAGCTCTATATGCTGCTATGTTTGAGAAAAAAAGTGAGCTTTTTATTTAGGTGTAAATAAGGTTCTATTGCTTTTAAACCAATTTACATTGCATTGTTATTTTGTTGATTTGGTTTCTGTGTTTGGTCTATAGTTACCATCTAATGCAATTTAAATAGCCCAGCAGGCTCAGACCTCCTAATCCCCCAGTACTCTGGCATCCCACGTTACTGGAGCGATGGAGATGGAGAAGTGATATTTCCCTTAAATATACCTTGGTTTCCTTGCAGGAGTCTAAAAAAAACAAAAAACAAACAAACAAAAAAAAACAACAACAACAAAACAGTCCTTTATAAAAACTTGCATTTTACACACATTTTCTGAGCCTGACCTTTGTAGTAAGCAGTGGGAACCCGAAGACCAGCAGGGCATTACCTTTACCTCAAGAAGGCCTCAGTGTATTCTGTTTAGGAGAAATTCATAACAGGGCCATCCCTAGCTCCTGGAGCTGCAGGCCACCATGCTTAGAACCTTCGTCATGGCTTTTGTTTCAGAAGGGACAGTTATGTAGGTACCTTACTCTTACTTCCTTACTCTTTTTTATTGTAGTCATGGGATTCTCTACCACTTGGTAGTCATTTTTCTTCCACTTTACAGTTCTTTAATTTCTTAAATAAGCTCCAATGATGTATTATTGTACTACATATATTAGACTTCGTGACTTCTTAGCTTGTTATTGTTTGACTCTGCTGTCATGTAATAGAGCATGAAAACATTTTAATGTGAGCTAAACACCTTATATTTTGTGTTATATTTTCCTCACTTGATGTTTTTTTTTTTTTTTTTTCCCCTAATAGAAAATGCGAGTAGCATTCCTTGGTAGAACAACATCCTGCTCTAAGCTTATGTTTATCTTTAGGAAAGGTGGTACGTACAGCATACATTTTCAAAACCAAGTATTTTTTCTCCTAAGTAGTTAGATCAACACTTCTGCAAAAAGGAATTGCTTTTTCTCCCCCGCTGTGGCATCTGGAAATGAACATATATATTCTCTCTCTCAATCTCTCTCTCTCTCTCTCTCTCTCTCTCTCTCCCCCTCACACACACACACACACACACACACACACACACACACACACACATATAAAGGAGGCCACATCTGTTCCAACATGGGGAAGTTTTTTCATTTTTGCAGTCTCATAAATAGGTTCAAACCAGCCAAGCCATGAATATGTTCACAAACCCATAAAGTTTTTGTGTTTCTCCTTCTATTTACCCACATTGCATTTGAGAGGTACTTCCTACAATTAGCTAATATTTGTTATCCTGCAATCAACTAGACCTCTTATATATGCTATGCAAATACGTCCTCATGCAGTGCCACAATCTAGATACCCACTATATAGATAGATGAAGAAGCTGAGGTTCCCAGAGGTTCAATCCATCAGTGTCCAAAGCCTACTGGAGTATGCCACTCTTAGATTTTTCTGAAAGCTGTACTATTTAAATTGCTCTCCAGCCTTTTGTTTACTATGATAAAATATGCATAGACAGTACCTCATGTGCATAAATGTCTAACTTCCAAATGCACAAAAATTTATTTTTAAAACAAATCTCCATTCAGTTTTTAGATTTTCTCATAATGCAGTTCTGAAGTGAAAAGATAATCTCTGTGCATGTTGTTAAATTAAAAAAAAGGATTTTAATAGAGGTTATTGTAAAAAGGATTCAGGTATCTATGTATGTAAAGTAACAAGGAAATAGTGAAGTTTAAATTTTTAACTTAAATATGGTATATGTGGTATATGGCGCACTATGTATAGCATAGAGTTTTTCTCGTATTTTAGATTTTGAAGGAAGGACAGTGTGGATGCCTGGGTGTAGTAACTGCTGACCTTTACCTGGTGGAACATTGAGTTGGAGCCAGAACACCTGAGATTTACCTGCCTAATATTTATTTATCCTCTTAGTGGAAAGCATAATTCTTTTCAAAGGCTTACCATTGCAGGACGGTCATTTCTGTTGTATAATTGAGGCTCTTTGTCAAAAGTGACAAGATAAGGTCTATTCTTAGCTGTTCACTGTAACTCATGTTCCCTGTAAGAATTCTGTAGGTGGAAGACGGCCGCATACAGGATTCCTCCATGGTTAGGACCCTTTGGTCAGTTTGGTATTAGCCATGTGGCATTGGGTTTAAGGTGGGCACAGACCATATATTATATGTGTTATGATGTCATATAATGAAGAAATTGGTAGTGGAGTTGTTAGCTGTAATAGTCAATCTGGGAAATTTTCGTCCCTGAAAAATAGCACCTGAAGATATCGTGTAGTATATAGTATTTTTTCTATTTCTTATTTCTTGAGACGAAACAGTAATCGTTAGAACAGAATTTCTGTCTGCTGGAATCAGAAATTTACTCACCTTAGGCAGAAAATATATTTTTAAGATACCTTTGCATATCTCACAGAGATTGCCTCAGCAGAGGTATAGGATTTAGCTGAAATCGGTTATTTTGGTTCAAGATAGTTTCCGGAGGATGTCTGTTTTCCATTTTTTTCCACCTGGGGTGCACATTCTTCATAACTGGTAGTTATCTTCTGCACTCCATTTTCACTTATGTGGAAGAGGGGTCTTGCATCCTGTCCCCAGCCCCACTCCGACAGTATTGGAATATTCTATATATTGCTCAGTATACACAAACACACACATACTGAATTTGGTAACTTTGCTGTGACTATAAATATGAACAAGTTGATCCAGTAAATAATGTTACATGGTGGGGATGGATCTTACTTTTATAAAAAGAGAGATTTCAAATACAGTGAAATTTAAGGGTGCCAAAATTTTGCCACTGCTGTTATTATTTTGATAGTTTCTATTAACTCATTATGCCCAGAATGTATTCCATTGACATTAGTATATCTAAGTGTTACTTAAAAAAAATTTTTTTAGTCAAATTAGCGTGGGAAAAGCTGCATATTATATTTCCTTCTTAATATGTTAATAATATTCATAGTGTCTATTAAAGGCTCTGAAAGTCTTTTTGTATTTAAAACCCTACTTAGTATTTGTCATGGATCCTTTTTTTTTTTTAATATGAATCTCTTATCATCCAGAGAAAAGAATGTTCTGGCAAATGAACTCTGAGGAAATGTGTAATATACCGAACGGAGAGGGGGGAGGGACAGAGAGAGTGCAGAAGTTCTAGAAATGCACATACGTAAGTGAAAAAGGCACTGAGATTTACCTAGTAGACCAATGAGTTGGAGCGAGAACACCTGAGATGTTGCTAACCTAGTAATTTCTCTCTTAAGTAGTCACTCAGCTTTAAGTTTCACCAAGAACTTAGTGAAAGTGAATGCAGTTCGTTGCTTTCCTCTATAATGGGTGGTAGACAGTTAGTAGGAAAGTTCCAGAAATCAGGACAGAGATGCCACGGAGGTCAACATTTTGGAAGAAGACGTTTATTCACCTCGGGGCTAGGACTACTCTAAAAATGGCTATTTGTCTAAATTAGTTCAAAAGCAGATGACTTGAAGGACAGTCGATGTTACAATGTGGAAGTGTTTGGAATCTCCAAAATACAGGTAGAGAAAAACAACTTTATTTTTAGGGTCACTAAATTTGAGCTGTAATTTTGAAAGAAAAATTCACTTTATTAATTTGCAACTAGATATAAATTATCCTTTAATTGTTTTTTATTTCTCAAATAGAAATCGCATTTGATCAGAGCATTATTTAAGATCCTTTCCTGACATACCTGTACTAAATGCTTTTTCTTATATCCTATGAAGAGTAATACAGCAGAAGAAGTAGTTTTGATTTCGATTGAGTTTTTTCTTTTGCCTGGAATATTCTCATCCTCCCCTTTAGCAGTTTGACCATAGTAGGTATTTTAAAAGATTTTTGTTTTACGAATTTGCTATTGTCACCAACTTTTTCAAGTATACAGGAAAGCAGAATGTTGTAACAAATACCCTTGGATTTGTACCCTTTTCAAGTCAAATAAGCCAAAGGATAAAATTTTGTGGCATTTACATTAGATTTTTAAGAGACTAATTTTTTAAGTAAATATTTTTAGAACAAGTTTCAGATTATGGAATTATTGTGAAGTTAGTACAGTTAGTACAGAAGTTCCTGTATGCCCTTAAACCAATTTTCTCTATTAACATCATGTACTAGCATGGTACATTTATCATGAACCAATAACCATATATTATTATTAAATAAAGTTTATATTTTATTCAGGTATCTTCACTTTTTTCCCTGCTGCGGTCCTTTTGTTGTTCTAAGAACTTAAATTTTATATAGTCATTTTGCCTCCTCAGCTCTACCTGGCTATGGCATTTTTCAGGCTTAGCTTCTTTTTGAGGAGTACTGGTCATAAATTTTGTAGAGAAACCTGGCTTCCACCATCCACTGTACATTTTCTTATTTGGAATTCTACTATTCATGTGTAGTTGTTTTAGAATTGTTCCCCTGTACTGCCAGGGGAAAAAGCTTTGTCATCCAGAGGACTATTCTTTTTTTAAAAGATTATTTATTTATTTATTCATGAGAGACACAGAGAGAGGCAGAGACACAGGCAGAGGGAGAAGCAGGCTCCATGCAGGGAGCCCAATGCAGGACTCGATCTCAGGACTCCAGGATTATGGCCTGAGCCTAAAGGTAGGTGCTCAAGCACTAAGCCACCCAGGTCCCTAGAGGACTGTTCTTATGTGTAATTTCTTTTGCCTTCATTTTTACACACTTCACTCATTTACAGACAACATAGATTAGTACCTTGGTCCCTCACCCCATTCAGTGAGCTTGTTTCATGTGTTTGTCATATATTATGATTCTTTTGTCGCATTCTGTATTTCATCCTGGTATCCCCTGACTTTCTAATTAGGCTCTTCTTTATAATAATTTTCCTTTTTCTAAGGTCTCTTTGTATGAAAGTAATATTCCAACTTTATTTGACTAGTGTTAGCATGATTTATCTTCATTTATCCCTTTGCTTTATTTCTTAGTCTTTATATTTAAACTGGATTTTTTGGTGAACATATAGTTTATCTCTATTATTATTATTAACTCTGCCAGTCTCTGTCTTTTAATTGGTATATAGGGAGAGACCATTCACATTTGCAGTGATTATCGATATATTTGAATTAATGTTATCCCTGTTTGTAACAATTTTTTAATTTATTGTCAGAGGCTGCTTTTTCTTCCTTCTCTACTTTTCTTTCCACCTTGCCTTTTTGTGTGTAGTCAAAAAAATAGATATATACATATATATAAAAAGCATAAAATTACCATCATAACCATTTCTAAGCACATGGTACAGTATTGCTAACCATATGCACATTCAGGTCTCTAAAAATTTTCCGTCTTACCCAAGTGAAGTTCTGTACCCATTGAACAATAGCTCCCCTCTTCCCTGCAGCTTCTGGCAACCATCATTCTACCTTCTGTTTCTAGAGTTTGACTACTTTAGATATCTCATATAGGGAGAATCATGCAACATTTCCCTTTCGTGACTAGATTATTTCACTTAGCATAATTGTCCCCAAAGTTCATCCATTTTATAGAATATAACAGGATTTCCTTCTTTTTTAAGGCTGGATACTATTTCATTGTGGAGATATGCCACATTTTCTTTACCTGTTCATCTGTCGGTAGTCACTTAGGCTGCTTCTACCTCTTGGCTATTGTGAGTAATGCTACAGTGAACATGGGTGTGTTGCACATAGCACTTCAAGATCCTATTTTCCTTCAAGCTTTGGGGGGTTATATACCCAGAAGAGAGGTTGCTGGATCATGTGGTAATTCTATTTCTCATTTTTTGAGGAATCACTATACATGTTTTCCATAGCCCCTGTACCATTTTACATTCCCAACAGTGTACAAGGCTTCCAGTTTCTCCACATCCTCATTAACACTGGTTATTTTCTGGGTTTATGTGTGTGTGTGGGGTCTTTTGTTTTTTGTTTTGTTTGGTAGTGGCCAACTTAACAGGTGTGAAGTGACATCTTACTATGGTTATGATTGCATCTCTGTAATGATTAGTGATGCTGAGCTTCTTTCATATGCTCATTGGATATTTGTTCCTTGGAGCAATGTCTGTTCATTTGTAATCAGATTATTTGCTTTTTGTTGGTGATGTTGAAGACTTGGAGGAGTTATTTATATATTCTTGATTTTTTTTAAGACTTTATTTATTTATTCATGAGAGGCACAGAGACAGACAGAGAGACAGACACACCGGCAGAGGGAGAAGCAGGCTCCATGCAGGGAGCCCGACGTGGGACTCGATCCCAGGTCTCCATGAGCCACCCAGGCTGCCCAGTATATATTCTTGATATTATCTCATCAGATATATCGTTTGCAGATATTTTCTCCTATTTCAATAGGATGCCTTTTCATCTTGTTAATTTTTTTTCTTTTGCTACACAGAACTATTTTAAGTTTGATGTCCCATTTATCTATTTTTACTTTTATTGCCGATTCTTTTGGTGTCATATCCAAGAAATTATTGCCAAACCCACTGTCATAAGGCTTTTCTCTTATGCTTTATTCTAGAAAGTTTATGCTTTCAGGTTGTATCTTTAGGTTTTTAACTGCTTTTGAGTTAATTTTTGTATATTGTGTAAGGTAAGGATCCATCTTCTTTGTTTCATACATGGATATCCCCCCAGCACCATTTGTTGAAGAGAGTATCCTATCTTAAATTGCATGGCCATGGCCATATACACAAGGGTTTATTTCTGGGCTTCTATTTTTGTTCCACTGGCTAAAGGTCTGTCTTTTCTGTCTTTATGCTTTTGCTACACTGTTTTTATTATTATAGCTTTGTAATATTTTAAAATCAAGAAGTCCGAGACCTCTAATTTGTTTTTCTTTCTTAAGATAGTTTTGGGTACCTGGGGTTCTTTGAGATTTCATGTAAATTTTAGGAAGGTTTTTTCTTTCTTTTTTTTTTCCCCCTGCAAAAAAATGCCATTTGGGTTTTGATCAGGATTGCATTGAATCTGTAGATTGTGTTCGGTAGTATGGACATTTTAACAATATTAACAAAATTAAGTCTTCTAAGCCATGGACACAGAATAGTTTTCATTTATTTTTATTTCTGTCTTCTTTACTTCAGCAGCATTTTGTAGTTTTTAGTGTCCAAGTCTTTTGCCTCCTAAGTGAAATTTATTCCTAAGTATTCTTTTTGATGCTATTGTGAATGGTATTGTTTTCATAATTTTATTTTTGGGTTACTTATAATTAGCATATAAAGAGACACTTGATTTCTGCATGCTAATTTTGTATCCTACAACTTACCTGAATTTATTAGTTCTCACAGTTTTTTGTTGGCTTCTTTAGCATTTTCTGCATAAAAGATCATGTAATCTACTAACAGATATCTTACTTTTTTCTTTCCCTTTTGGATTCCTTTTATCTATTTATCTTGCCTAATTGTTCTGGCAAGGGCTTCCAGTACTATGTTGAATAAAAATGGTGAGAGTGGGCATCCTTGTCTTGTTCCTCATCTTAGAGGAAAAGCTTTCAGTTTTTTACTGTTGAGGATGATGTTAGCTGTGAGTTTTTCCATATACGACCTTTATTATGTTGCTGTAATTTTTTCTCTTACTAGTTTTTTGAGTGTTTTTATCGTGAAAGGGTATTGAATTTTGTAAAATACTTTTCCTGTATCAGTTTAGATAAGCATGTGAATTCCCTCCATTTTTATTTGTTTAGAAATTCTTTATTTTTATTTCACTTTCTAAGGATAGTTTTGTGGAATATTAGATTTGTGTTGTGATTTTTTTTGTCAATATTTTGAATGTTTCACTTTTCTCTCATCTTACTTGATGGTTTCTGATGAGAAGACCAATGTAATTCCAAACTTTGTTCCTCCATATATAAGGTGTTTGTATGCATGTGTGTGTGTTTTTCACTGACTTCCTTAAAGGTGTTCTCTTTGTCTGTGGTTTTCTATGGTTTAGATGTAATAGACCTAGGCTTATTATTTTGGGGATTTATCTTGCTTGGTGTTCTGTGAGTTTTGAATCTGTAGTTTTGTGTCTGTTATTAATTTTGGAAAGTTCTCCATCATTATTACTTTAAGTATTTCCCAAGTACTGTTCTCTTCTTTCCTCCCCTTCTGATATTCCAGTTACTCATGTGTTACATATTTTAAAATTTTCCCACAGTTCTTGTATGTTTTGTACTTCCCAATCATTTTTTGTGTAGTGATGCAGTTCACTTTGGGAGGTCTCTATTGAGTTATCTTCAAGCTCATTGATTCTTTCCTTGGCCATTATGAGTCTTCTGTTGATCCCATCAAATGCATTCTTCATTTCATTTATGATTTCTAGCATCTCCTTTTAATTCTTTCTTAGAATTCCTTTCTCTCTGTTTACATTATGCATCTGTTCTTGCATGTTGTCTACTTTTTCCATTAGAGTTGTTACCATATTAATCATAGTTATTTTAAGTTCCCTTTCTGACAATTCCATCTGTTTCATATTCTAACATCTGAGTCTAGTTCTGACACTAGCTTTGTCTTTTTGGACTATGTTTTTCTTTCTTTTTGGCATGCCTTGTCATTTTTTTTTATTGAATGCCAGATATGTTGAATTTGTAATAGGAATTCAAATTAATAGGCCTCTAATGTGGGGACTTATATTAATCTGACTGGTAGTTCAGCATAGTTCAGTGTTGTTTTAGCTATTAGAGCTGGAGGCTTTAAATTTTTCTAGTGTCCTTGCTTTTATCTTCTCTCTTAGTGTTAGGCTATCTTTAGTGTTTCTTAGAGAGGCTCTGGGCCTTGCGGCTTTTGAGCATACTGTAGTCTTATTGTATTAGAGCCCTGTTGTGATGGTGGTAAGGTGTCATGGAGGGGGAAATGTTCTGTAATCACTCAATTAATTCTCAGTCTTTCGTTTAGCCTATGTCTCTATCCCATGACCTTCACAAATTTTTCTGCTTATATGGCTACTCACCTCTCACCACCTGCCATGAAACAAAAAGGGGAGAGGAAGGTGAAGAAAGAAGAATGCCCTTCCTCCACAGCTCTGTGAAAAGGCTCTGGTGAAGTCTCTCACTCTGGAGAGGAAAGCTTTTGTTATTCTGGTTACATTTTACAAATGTGAAGGCTCTGGTTACATTTTACAAAAATTATTCTCCTTCACCCTGACCTGGCAGGAGAGGATCTGTTTTGATTCTTCACTGTGAGAACCTCATCAGGTTCCTGGAAGTAAAGACCATGAAAGATTGGGCTCATCAAGGACTGTGGCCTTTGGGACTTTTCTTACTCATGAGCTAGTTCACACCCAGCCTCTGGCAAGTCGTCAAAATTATTTAAAATTACACTTTGCCTACCAGTTTATGGCTCCAGGGGTTTTTGTGTCTGATAAGCACATCTCAGCTATGATTCTATTTCTGTTTCTGTTTCTTTATCTCAGTCTATGTCTGGATCTATATCTGTGTGTGAATATATTGGGAAACACACAGGTATTTATGGTTTGTGGTATATATTTTTGTTTTCTGGTTGTATATTGTATAATAGCAAATGTTCGGTAGATATGTTCTTAATAGTTTAAAGTTATAGGAACAGATATTTAGAATATATTTGAAGATGTAGCTTGTTTCCCTTCTCCATTAGTACCCCATCATATTAGAGGGAATGCAATTATATGAACACTGGCTCTAGATTGTTTAGATCACTCTACCACTTATTATCTTGGTCAAGTTATTTAATGTCTCATTATTTCATTCAACCTGTATGTATAACAAAAGCAAGAAGATTCCTTGCTGAGACTTCAGAAGTTAAATGAGCCTATATGTGTACATAAAAGCATTTAGAACACTGCCTGTACCCATATTATAAGGACTCATTACATGTTAGCCATTAGCAGAAAGAACAATAGCGTGACTCTTATTCAGTAAAATCTTTGTCTTTGTGTGACATAGAACTTTTTTATTATTTGGCTGCAGTCTTTTTCGCTCAGCCTCATCAGCAATTATAGTATGAAACTTCTGATAACTCCCTAAGTGTTACCTCTGTTCATTTTTTGTCTTTTCCAAATACACTGCTGCCATGGCCTGGAATATCTTTTTCCTGTCTCCAGTTGGCAAAATCCCACCAACCCAACCAGTCTTGTCTTTAACACTACCTTTTGTAAAATAGTTAACTGATTGATTCTTCCAGACGATCTCAGTGCTTCTCTTCTAGAATTCTTACTACATGAATACATGAGCATCCACTGAATATTGGTTCTTTTAAGCAGCAAGAGTGGGGACCCTGTCTCTTTATTACTGTTACTGACTTGATGCTTAGCACATAGTTATTCAATAAATATTTATTGAAGGAATGTAAGTGAAATGACTCCAAAACAGATATTAGCCCTTTATATAAAAGTCTTCTTTAGGGCATAGCACTGACACATCACTATCCTTCCCTGCTGACTCAATTCTTCCATTATTTGTGCTCCCATGGAAGCAGGTCCATCACCTTCTAATACTGTCAACTGTTTTCTGGTCCATCTTCCCCACTAGAATGAAAGCTAGTTTAGGATATCAACTCAGCCATTCTCATTTCTTAAGAAGCCAAGGGAAGATTCTATATAGCCATAATTATTTGTTGAATAAATAAGTTATTCCAGTGCTGCATGGTGGAAGAAAAAGGATGAAAGAAAGAGGAATAAAATTTTTAAAGTATAAATGGCAACAGTGTGATTTATACAAGTAATTAGACAAAAGTAAAAAAATGTTTGAATAATGAAAATGCAAAAATATGGTAAGTAAATAAGTGAAAAATGTGAGAATTTATATTTTTATTTCGTTCCATGGTTAAAATGTCAAAGAATCTTGATGAGGATGTGGGGAAAAGGGAACCCTCTTATGCTATTGGTGGGAATACAAACTGGTGCAGCCACTCTGGAAGACAATATAGAGTTTTCTCAAAAAGTTAAAAATAGAACTGCCCCATGATCCAGTGATTGCACTACTGGATATTTAGCCAAAGGATACAAAAATACTGATTCAAAAGTACACATTCACCCTGATGTTTATGCAGCATTATCAATATAGCCAGATTATGGATAGAGCCCAAATGTCCATTGACTGATGAATGGATAAAGACGAGGTGGTATATGAGTGTATATATATACATATATACATATACACGATGGAATATTATTCAGCCATCAAAAAGAATGAAATCTTTCCACTTACAAAGATATGGATGGAGATAGTATTATACTAAGTAAGTCAGAGAAAGACAAAGACCAAATGTTTTCACTCATATGTAGAATTTAAGAGACAAAAGATGAACATGGGGTAAAAAAGGAGAGGCAAACCATAAATTAGACTTAACTATAGAGAACAAACAGAGTTGCTGGAGGGGGAGGGGGGCAGGGGGTTGGGGTAAACGGGTGATGAGTATTAAGGAGAGCACTGTCATGAGCACTGGGTGTTGTATGTAGGTGATGAATCACTAAATTCTGCTCCTGAAAGTAATATTACACAGTATGTTAACTAACTGAAATTTAAACAAAAACTTGAAACAAACAAACAAACAAAAAAATCAGAGATCCTTAGTGTAAAACAGGACTGAGAGTGAGTTAAAAAGGGGTCAAATAGTTGGGTAACATTTTGGAGTGTAAAATAATTTTTCTTCTCTTAGTCTCAGTAAAAATGATATGGTATTCCTATGAATATAGAAATCCTGATAATTATTAAAAGATAGGAATTAGAAAATGTAAAATTGGCTATATTCCTTTTTTTCCCCCCATTATAATAACATAGTGGGATGTGATCTTCTGGCTATATATTTTGCTCCGATAGCCTTGGAATGTAATCTCAGAAGAGTGCATAATATAAATCACTCATTTCAGAGGGAATTTGTAGGATTTCATGAACAGTGGTAGTGATGATAATGAATATGTGTTCTTCTGACAGGTGTAATAGAATACAGATAATCCTCTGTTCTTTTTTCTAAGTATGATGTATGACAGCCAAGAATAATATTATCTTTTATAGAAATTATCATATTTGTATTTTTTTTTGAAGAATTATCTTGACATGTAAGTTTGATAGGATGGCGAGCAGTATGACAAATTCCCTACTGGAAGTGATTAAATTGAATTTACACTGATGATGATTACAGAAGAAGCAAGCTTTTCTTTTTATGGTTTTGCTACAGTTTTGTTGAAGTTCGTTGGTGATCTTTAGAAAGTATTAACTTTCAATTAACACAATGCCACTCAATTTGAAACAAGTATTAAAATGCCTACTGTAGTTAATGACACTTAAGAAATCTTTATTTAAAACTCTGAGAAATTTTTTAAACGATATTGTAGCTCTCCTTATACTGTCAAATGAATAGATGAGTAGTATTCTTGTAAGCCATCAACATCTAAAATAGTCTTTATCCCTGAAAAAAGTGCATCCTTTTGTATAAAATATTTCTTAAAGATAATATGATTTATTGTAAGTGAGCCTTGTGTAGGCACATAGCTTAGACTCTCATGCTTCTCTAACTTCATTTGATCATTAGTCCAGCTCGTCTAGCGACATGCGGAACTACCTTTTCTAGTCTGTTCCTTGCTTATCCTTTAAGACAAAAATTATCCGCTGAAAGTAATGTCTTCAATGGGTGTTTTCTGGACTTCCTTTTACTTACTTGTCCATTGCCTCTCCACTACTTCTTTTTTCATTGCTGTTTTTAAAAACAAAGAAATATTAACATGGATATCTCTAGCCATTAAGTTTGAAAAAGAAGTGTGAGACATGACAGGTTAACTAAAATTTGGCTTCCATGAAATACCAGGCATCTGAATATCGAAATATTGAGAGTCAAATATAATTCTCCTACTTTCTTATTATTCTAAGATGGGTAGCAGGTTGAATTGCTGTATTAAAAGACACTTAGTACAGTAGTTAATTGCTAACTGCTGCAACCTGAACTTGCCAGATCATGCCAGGATTTCAGAGAGAAAAAGGACCTTTTGGAAAATATGTATTTCTGGATGGGGGGAAAACGTATTCCTATGGGTTTTTTATATGGGTCTCCCAGTTTTATCAAAAGTGGTCCTAAGTTATTTTTACTGTAACTTCATTTTTGAGCTTTGGTGTTCTCCCTATTTTGTCTTTTATTCAAATTCTCTGAACACAGTGGCGGTTTTTGCCTACGACAATTCAGAACAAGACACAATTTGGTTGATAGTATTTTGAGTCACAGAGTTCTTCGTGTGGGTGTGTTGCAAGAATGCTATGAAAAATAGTTGAAAAAGGATCATCTACATCCATGACTTACCTTTGAACAAATGGTTTTAGGAATAAAAGTTCTAGTTAAGAACAGAACTAAGTTTTTCTTTGAGTGATTACAGTGTGTTCCTGTGCTGTGCTTTGTAAGAGATATTTTAACTCACTTAATCCTTTTAAGAGTTGAAGGGTAGCTACTGCTGTTCCTGTTATACAAACATCATAATATCTAGCATGTGTTGATCATTTCCCCTATACCATGCCCTGTTGTAAGAGCTTTGCATGATCTGTCTCTGCTTTAGACCCAATCAGGATGTACCATTCTTACCCCTGCGAGGCACTAAATTTCAGGACACATTAAACAATTTGCTGAGGTAGCCCAGCTATTAGGGATTATTCTTGAGGTGATCACACTCAAATCTATATGATTTCCAAGCCTGTATCCTTCTTTCCATGCCAGTGCTTCTCTCGTTTTATTTTTATTTTATTTTATTTTATTTTATTTTATTTTATTTTATTTTATTTTATTTTATTTTATTTTATTTTTTAAGCGTGGGGCTTGAACTCACAACTCACTCTAACACATCTGTGCCTATTTTAAAATAAAAACAGCTTTCAAAGATTTAGTAATTTAATGGCTTGTATCTTCCACAAGTCTTCAAAGTACCATGTTTGTGTTTTCATGACATGGCACCACATACCCCCAAAGTGCACATCCTTTCCATTTTGAGCATTTGAGTAGGTCAGTATGTTTCTCCCAAAGCCTCCTCTGTATTTATAGCACTTGTACAAGGAATGGTATCAAGCTGGCTACACTGCCCTTCTATATACCTTTGCATCACTTTGGTAGAAATGCTCTTATGATTGGGTGTGTCAAATCATTCCCTCTTGGATCTCACAGATAAACCTGCCAACTCAGATGTCAGACTTCAGAATGTGATGAAGACAGTTCAGGAGGTTGATGCTTAATGAGTTCTGTGCAGCCTTCATCACACATTTTTCCTACCAAAGTCAAGAGGGTCTGAGATGTTGACAGTGATAATTTAGCTGTGAACTGAACTACTATTAAATTGTCTACCTAGAGGCAAAGACGTTCAGATGTTCTATTCTCCATCTCCATGTCACCTCTGCACTCAAATTTTCCTATTAGTGGCCCATATTTTCTTGTGATTTTACACATTTTTCTCTTACTATAAGAAAGAAAGAGAATTTTATTTTGCAATAATGCCAAAACCCATGTGTGTATGTGTCAACTAGCACTGCTAGGACTTGGGAATGAGCCAGTTCGGCGATATGCTTGTCATGCGCATTTATACATACAAACTTGTTCTGCTGGTAATGTGCCAGCCTCTGACCATTTGCTACGTGTGTGTGTGTGTGTGTGTGTGTGTGTGTACACGCACACGTGCTGTTCCCTTTCTGCCTAGTTTAAAGACTCCTGTAATCTTGTAGGTACTACCTCTGGCTCCTTCCCACTCTAGACATTAAAGTGAATCAGTGTTGTTTGTTAAGCAATGCTTTTTGCATTCGATCTTTTTTTTTGTTAAGTTACAGAAAATTACTATTCACAGAAGGTGGCTCAAGAATCACTAGCCTTACAGAAAGTGGATATTTGCTAAGTTTTGTTGTTAAGTAACCCAATTTTTAAAAAAAAAACTATTTATTTATTTATTTATTCATGAGAGACACAGAGAGAGAAAGAGAGAGGCAGAGACACAGGCAGAGAGAGAGATAAGCAGGCCCCATGCAGGGAAGTCGATGTGGGACTCAATCCCAGGTCTCCAGGATCACGCCCTGGGCCAAAGGCAGGAGCTCAACCACTGAGCCACCCGGGCGTCCCAAGTAACCCAATTTTATCAAACAAATGTGTTTTGAGTTGGTATCAAATTGACTTTTGCAAGCCCTGCAGGTCCTTTGAATTTCGGCAAAGCAAGGAAAGAGTTCTCCATGAGACTGACTTTCTAAATAATTTTCTTAATTTGAATCTCATAAGGAGAACTTTTAAGCCACCAGCACTTGGACTAAGCAGATAGTCAGTTGTCTTGGTTTCTGGCCAAGTTTGCCTCCATCTGTGAGCCAGCTGAAGCCACCTCCTTTTTGAGACCTCCCCTGACTCATGCAGGCAGAGAGATGTCTTGATTTCTGTTTTCTCCTTATGTACTAAACATATGTCTAACAAGAGCCCTTTTAAGTATTATTCTGCAATTGGTGGGGGGGGGGGGGGGGGAGGACACTTCCATAGTCACCACGATGTTACTCAGTTTCTAAGAGCAAGAGTGATTTCATTTTATCTCCACCTATCCCATGTCTAACAAGATGCTGGGCTTATGGTAGGTACCCTGGAAACGTGATGAGGAAGGGCTGGATGGGTGGGCCCCTGCTCTGTAGAATTTACCTTGAAGTAGCATCATGATTCTTGGTAGTAAACTTCCAGACCAAGATTATAATATAATGACACAGAATCTGCAGCCAGAATGTCTCCATTTGAACCCCAGCTCTGCAAGATGTACCTGCCTTTTTTGTCCATGGGGGCGAGGTACTTAACCTCTCTGTGCCTCAGTTTCTTGTTTTACAAAACAGATAACGATACTGTCTCAGACGTAGTATGACAACACATATGAAGTGCTTGGCCTGGTGCCTGGCACAGAGTGAGCTGCTCTCTCATGTTTCTGTTCTTATTATGTAACTTATAAAAGTAGAATTGTAATGTGCTGAGACAACAGACTACTTGAAAAATGTGTTTTGGGAAGCAGAGATGAATGGAAACTTAATTATGCCTGACAAATATCCCATGGTTTTGTGCTGTGAAGGGATATCTTTGTTAATGCCTTCTTTGTTAGGAGTGCGTCGAGGAATGGAAAGCTGAGGTCACAGGGAGACCTCGCTGATGCTACTAATGGAGCCCAGAGGTTCCATCTGGTGGGGCATTGCAGGGGCACAAAAGCCATGGTTTGACTCTTCTAATCTAAGTGAACACTTGCGAGAGGTAAGTAAGAATTAGGTTAACTGTAGGATATTCATCCAAACCAGGAAGGGGGGTGCTGTTATTTTTACTCTGGAACAGTGGGTATAGACAAGGCATCTCAGGCAAACCAGTGTGACTTACAAACAGAGTATACACTTCCAATATATATGGTGGCCTGGTGGTGCGACCTTTCAGGACATTTTACCTTCGACAGACATCTTTATCTCGAAAGTACTTTCAGAAGAAAAATGGATGGTTTATCCCAACTCCATTTATTTTCCTCCGTTAGTACATAAACTATACTCAATTGTAAGTCTCGGTGACCATCCCAGTCCCACGGTCAGTTGACTGGCTCTGGGGGCAGAGGGCCAATACCTCTTCCCTTTCATTGACTGGAAAGCAGTGGAAGCAAGAGATAGGGACATGAATTAAGAACATAATTCTTCTTTCCTCTGAATTTTCCACCAATGATTACGTCTCTAAATTGAATTCCACATTTTTAAGAGGGAATTGTAACCAATAGAGTTCTGTTCACCTAGGCTCTTTGACACCTGAGGAAAACAAAGCCTATTCAAATTAGTGGCTTTCCTTGGTTAGTCACCTTTTTGGTATCAGAACCAGACTGGAATTCAGGGTTCTGCTGCTGAATCCAGGGTTTTGTTCAGTCCCCGGTTAAATCATCAGAGAATTTTGCATCTAAATAAATCAAATAACTCTCTATATCCTTTGCTGCTGAAGCTTTCTGCAAAAAAAAAAAAAAAAAAAAAAAAGTAGAAAATTAGGGAATTATTTACATCTGGCTTTATCCTCTTGTGAGAGCATTTGGATTTGAGAGCCAGTGGCACCCTGCCAGTGACAAATGGAGGTACTGAGATTGCCTTCCCATCATCCGCTACCTTTTATGGTGTCGAGGGATTTCTTACTCTCCTTTGTGACCCAGCTGCAAAACAGCTGTGTTTGAGGCTCCTGCTTTTCCACTCTCACAAGGCAGCTTTCCTAACCATCCCCATGGGATATAAACTTCTGCAGCAAGTGTGTCAACTCAGCTGTGTGAGCCAAGGCTGCCTGGGGGGGATTGGGGACAGTGGTGGGGAGGGGGGTGATCATCATAGCCGCTTCCCATGCTGTTGCTGAATAGTTTGGAATGGAGTGATCCAGCTGTTGCTCATGAAGCTGGTCATGACAAACAAGAAGCACTCAGTGCACAGACAGCCTAGCCAAGTGGTTGGACTTGTTGCGAATAGCTAAGATTCATGGGCTTTCCAGTTGCCCTAAGTCCCTAAAAGGAGATCAGATCACATTGACCACCTTACCCATCCTAGTAAATTTTCCTGTTGGAAACCAATTTTTCTGAATTTTTGGTGCCATCTTATGGACCACAGAATGCTGGTAAAAATTGTAAATTCTATTTTCCCCCTGGTATAACGGAGGCGTTGACAATCAAGACAGTAGGGGTGATCTTTGGGGTATCAGTCCAGCCTCACAGTTTAATCAGATTGACCCACTGGAGTCCGTGCCCTTTTTATCACTGAAGCAACAATCCCAAGGAGAGTGTGCATCTAAGAACTGTGTTTTAAGTGTTTGCTTTTCAAAGACTTTAAACATTTTTATGCATTTATGAGGACTTACTATGCATCTGGCCTTTGGCTAAGTGTTGATGGAATGATTGTCCTAGGTGGTTTACAATTAGAAAAGAGGGTAACAAATGATGATTAGAGTATTCATGTTAAGTCTCACAACAAAAGTAGGAATCAAGTCATTATTAGAGCACTCAGGAGGAAAAGACTCAGGTTAAAGAATTCTTCCTATCGACAGAGCTATATGCAGTTGCAGAATGCATGTCCTTACCCCCCAACCCGTCAAACTTTCCCCCACCTTCTGGCTTCAAGACCCATCATTCCATAAAAACACACCTTACTGAGGTTACCAGTAATCACTGTCACGAAATCCAGTGGATGATTTTCAACATTTGACGTAAGTGACTATTTCTATTTTCCTGAAATACTGTTTTTCTCTACCTTTGGCTTTTTGATTCAGCCTTATTAACAGCCTGCATTCTTGGCATCTCATACGTCCCAAAGGTACCTCAGTCTTTACCATTTTCCACACTAATCTTTCTTCCTTATCCTACTAATCTTGCTCCATTATTTACAAGCCTTTTTCTTTTTCTTTTTTTTCTTTGCTTTCATAATCAGGATCCTAGAGGTCATCTCTGTTACTTCCATCTCCCTCATCCTACCCTCCCCCTCTCCTGTCCATCAGGCAATTTTATCTATAGTATCTAAATATCTCTCATGTCAATCCAGTAATCTTTATCTCCGTTAGGAACCCCATCATTGTTTTTAAAAGCCTGGACTAACCTGCTCCCATGCCTTCTGTTCCCATTCCAACCCATAAGCCATACTGCCTTCAGAGTGATTTTTACAAAACAGATAATGGCAGTTCCCTTTTTAAAACCCGTAAGCCAGGTGTGCTTTCCTTTTCCTTGTGTTTTCAGGTGCCTTTTCTCTTTCTGTCTCCCTTGTCCTAGCCTCTCTATACGGTGGGTTTGTGTTCCTGCCACAGAGATTTTATCCTTGCTGTCTCTCCACTTAGAATACTTTTTCTCCCCTTCAACTAGTTAATCATACACATCTTTCAGATTTTTAGAAAAAGTAGCAGTTCCCTTGAGAAACTTAGTTCTGAGTACTCAGCTAGGTCAGATCAGCTGTTCTAAGTGAAATTCCATAGCCGTTATTTTTGTCCTGCCCCTAACTACTCTTGTTTCGAAAGCTTCATGAGTGCAGAGGTTATGTTTTATTCACCATTTTCATCCTAGTACTCTTTTCTTTCTTTTTTTTCATTCTTTTTCATCCTAGTACTTAACACAGTGATAGACACATGAGAGGTACCCAGGAAATACTTGTCGAATTAAAATCAATGAATAAATTTAAGGAATTGCTAAAAGTTCATTATTTTAATTAAAAACAGACATTTTTCGGTTTGGTTTGTGATTTCAAGATAAATTACAAGCATTACTCGAATGTCTAAAAATAGCCAATTTTGGGCAGCCTGGGTGGCTCAGCGGTTTAGCGCTGCCTTCAGCCCAGGGCGTAATCCTGGGGACCCGGGATCGAGTCCCACATTGGGCTCCTACATGGAACCTGCTTCTCCTTCTGCCTGTGTCTCCGCCTCTCTCTCTCTCTGCTTCTGTATCTCTCATGAATAAATAAATAAAATCTTTAAAAATAAATAAATAAATAAAATTAAAATAGCCAGTTTTAATATTTTAAAATAATTGGCATAATTTTTTTGGGGGGGGGTTTAAAATATTTTATTTGTTTGCGAGAAAGAGGAGGGAGGAGGGGCAAAGGGAGAGGAAGAGAGAGAATCCCAAACTTGGTTCAAACAAAATTTTTACCTCACCACTTCATCAGACATTTTAATAAAATATCTGAATATTCTTCTTATCAACTAATATTATGGATAGGGAAGAATGATGGTAATATGTTGATTTTAACTTGACATTGACCTTAGTATAACAATGCAACATAACAACCTAAGCAATTTGCCCAGATGGAGCTTACAAGGTGGTTGTATCCTATCAAATTAATTATCTCCCACTGAAATGTTCTTGCAGTATGTGTGGATGACCTCTTTAAGCTTGAAGGGAAAATACACAAGTGAACAGATGTAGAAAGGAAATGAACACTTGTAATATAACAAGAAATCTGAGTAAGCTAAACACCTTCAGTTACATAATATTTTAGAAATTAGCTGCTTGTATTATAAATCTAACTTTTTTACTCATACGTCAAAGCAGTATAGAGAGCAAAGTATAATTTAAGACTTTTAAATTACTATTTTAAATATTTATGAAAAGCAGGTTGCTTACACTTATTGTAAGATATGTATTTTCTCTTTTATTGAAAATATTAAAATCTAAAAGTGCCTTTTGTTTTGTTTTTCTCATTTTTCTTTTTCTGAGCCGCCTCCCCTCCCCCCACCCCAGCCTCTTGGCATTCTTGCAAGTTTTCTTTTACTTTCTTCTCATGCGAGGTACCTGGTAATGGGTGTTCTTTCCTCTTGCCAATGCTTGGTCTATGGCCTCCTCTCTGGCCAGTCTTACCTTAATTAGTTCTCCACACTCTCTTGCCCTGACATCTCAGTCAAGTAGAACTTGATGACTCCACTGTGTATTTACTTTTCCCACTTGAATACGTGAACCTGCCTTCCCCTGGGTGCCGCAAACAATGGATGCAGCGTTGTCTCTGATTTCTGTTTTTATGGTCTAATCCATCAGCCGCCTATCACCCTGGGATTCCAAATCTTACTACATCTTTTCACCTCCACTGCTTCCACCCTAGTCTTTCCCACAGGGTATTAACAATCTTCTAAATGGTCTCCCTGCTTCCCTTCTGGGCCCACAACACTTTTCCACCCAAAATGTGAAGTGTTTTCATAAAAATGTAAGTTTGGGATCCCTGGGTGGCTCAGCGGTTTGGCGCCTGCCTTTGGCCCAGGGCGCGATCCTGGAGACCCGGGATCGAATCCCACATCAGGCTCCCGGTGCATGGAGCCTGCTTCTCCCTCTGCCTGTGTCTCTGCCTCTCTCTCTCTCTTTCTGTGACTATCATAAATAAATAAAAAAATTAAAAAAAAAATAAAAATGTAAGTTTGATCAGAGTATACCTTTGTGTAAAATCATCCATGGTGTTTGGAATTCCAGTGCATGTTTCTGCATCCCTTGCACTAAAACTGAACTGATACAGAAAGGATTAATGAGTGCGTAAGGATTACACACTCATGAGCTGTTCCATATTTTTTGGAGTTCTCAGAGTCTGTATGACCCTTTCCTAGTTAACACCAAGGAAATGATATGAATCAAGGCAACATGTGGCATCCACTATCAAAACTGTGATTTTTGTGGACGCATTCCTGGAAAGCCACAAACTACCAAAACTGGAACAGGAAGAAATAGAAAACCTGAACAGGCCAATAACCAGGGCGGAAATTGAAGCAGTCATCAAAAACCTCCCAAGACACAAGAGTCCAGGGCCAGATGGCTTCCCAGGGGAATTCTATCAAACGTTTAAAGAAGAAACCATACCTATTCTACTAAAGCTGTTTGGAAAGATAGAAAGAGATGGAGTACTTCCAAATTCGTTCTATGAGGCCAGCATCACCTTAATTCCGAAACCAGACAAAGACCCCACCAAAAAGGAGAATTACAGACCAATATCCCTGATGAACATGGATGCAAAAATTCTCAACAAGATACTAGCCAATAGGATCCAACAACACATTAAGAAAATTATTCACCATGACCAAGTAGGATTTATCCCCGGGACACAAGGCTGGTTCAACACTCGTAAAACCATCAATCTGATTCACCATATCAGCAAGAGAAAAACCAAGAACCATATGATACTCTCATTAGATGCAGAGAAAGCATTTGACAAAATACAGCATCCATTCCTGATCAAAACCCTTCAGAGTGTTGGGATAGAGGGAACTTTCCTCGACATCTTAAAAGCCATTTACGAAAAGCCCACAGCAAATATCATTCTCAATGGGGAAGCACTGGGAGCCTTTCCCCTAAGATCAGGAACAAGACAGGGATGTCCACTCTCACCACTGCTGTTCAACATAGTTCTGGAAGTCCTCGCCTCAGCAATCAGACAACAAAAAGACATTAAAGGCATTCAAATTGGCAAAGAAGAAGTCAAACTCTCCCTCTTCGCCGATGACATGATACTCTACATAGAAAACCCAAAAGCCTCCACCCCAAGATTGCTAGAACTCATACAGCAATTTGGTAGCGTGGCAGGATACAAAATCAATGCCCAGAAATCAATGGCATTTCTATACACTAACAATGAGACTGAAGAAAGAGAAATTAAGGAGTCAATCCCATTTACAATTGCATCCAAAAGCATAAGATACCTAGGAATAAACCTAACCAAAGAGGTAAAAGATCTATACCCTACAAACTATAGAATACTTCTGAAAGAAATTGAGGAAGACACAAAGAGATGGAAAAATATTCCATGCTCATGGATTGGCAGAATTAATATTGTAAAAATGTCAATGTTACCCAGGGCAATTTACACGTTTAATGCAATCCCTTTCAAAATACCATGGACTTTCTTCAGAGAGTTAGAACAAATTATTTTAAGATTTGTGTGGAATCAGAAAAGACCCCGAATAGCCAGGGGAATTTTAAAAAAGAAAACCATATCTGGGGGCATCACAATGCCAGATTTCAGGTTGTACTACAAAGCTGTGGTCATCAAGACAGTGTGGTACTGGCACAAAAACAGACACATAGATCAATGGAACAGAATAGAGAACCCAGAAGTGGACCCTGAAATGTACGGTCATCTAATATTCGATAAAGGAGGAAAGACTATCCACTGGAAGAAAGACAGTCTCTTCAATAAATGGTGCTGGGAAAACTGGACATCCACATGCAGAAGAATGAAACTGGACCACTCTCTTTCACCATACACAAAGATAAACTCAAAATGGATGAGAGATCTAAATGTGAGACAAGAGTCCATCAAAATCATAGAAGAGAACACAGGCAACACCCTTTTTGAACTCGGCCACAGTAACTTCTTGCAAGATACATCCACAAAGGCAAAAGAAACAAAAGCAAAAATGAACTATTGGGACTTCATCAAGATAAGAAGCTTTTGCACAGCAAAGGATACAGTCAACAAAACTCAAAGACAACCTACAGAATGGGAGAAGATATTTGCAAACGACATTCAGATAAAGGGCTAGTTTCCAAAATCTATAAAGAACTTATTAAACTCAACACCAAAGAAACAAACAATCCAATCATGAAATGGGCAAAAGACATGAAGAGAAATCTCACAGAGGAAGACATGGACATGGCCAACAGGCACATGAGAAAATGCTCTGCATCACTTGCCATCAGGGAAATACAAATCAAAACCACAATAAGATACCACCTCACACCAGTGAGAATGGGGAAAATTAACAAGGCAGGAAACCACAAATGTTGGAGAGGATGCGGAGAAAAGGGAACCCTCTTACACTGTTGGTGGGAATGGGAACTGGTGCAGCCACTCTGGAAAACTGTGTGGAGGTTCCTCAAAGAGTTAAAAATAGACCTGCCCTACGACCCAGCAATTGCACTGTTGGGGATTTACCCCAAAGATTCAGATGCAATGAAACGTCGGGACACCTGCACCCCGATGTTTCTAGCAGCAATGGCCACAATAGCCAAACTGTGGAAGGAGCCTCGGTGTCCATCGAAAGATGAATGGATTAAGAAGATGTGGTTTATGTATACAATGGAATATTACTCAGCCATTAGAAACGACAAATACCCACCATTTGCTTCAACGTGGATGGAACTGGAGGGTATTATGCTGAGTGAAATAAGTCAATCAGAGAAGGACAAACAGTGTATGTTCTCATTCATTTGGGGAATATAAATAATAGTGAAAGGGAATATAAAGGAAGGGAAAAGAAATGTTGGGAAATATCAGGAAGGGAGACAGAACATAAAGACTCCTAACTCGGGGAAACGAACTAGAGGTGGTGGAAGGGGAGGAGGGCGGGTGTTGGAGGGGAATGGGTGACGGGCACTGAGGTGGACACTTGACGGGATGAGCACTGGGTGTTTTTCTGTATGTTGGTAAATTGAACACCCATAAAAATTAATTAAAAAAAAAAACTGTGATTTTTTGGAAGAGGAAAATTAATTCCAAACTCCTTGCAATGCATCCTAGGCCCTATTCAATCTCGTCCATCCTATCTCTCACGCTTGTTTCCTGTGATTCTCTGTGGGTATTACCCCACTGTCACCATACTGGTTTTCTTGTTAAGTCCTTATTCTCAAAACAGCCAGATCTTCGCATGGTTTGCTTACTTCCTTTACTTAGATCACCTCTCACATGTCACTAACGGCCTTTCTGGAACATTTTTCAAAATTCCCCCATTTGTATATGTCTCTCTTCCCTTAGCTTACGTGAAGTTTCACCAGAGTTCTTAAGAGTAACAGACAGCGTCCTTCCTTATGTATAAAAACTATCCATTTGCCACTAAAATATGAACTGCAGGAGGGCAGGAACATTGTCTTGATTACCAGGACCTGGAACACAGCCTGTTCCATGGCAGGAGCTAAATCCATTTCTATGGAGTGACATGTCACATCTCTGAAACCTTCCCTTTCCCTCGTTTAGTAGACTAAGTTGCACTGTGTTCTCAAGACACTTGAGTTGGACTCTAAAGCAGCACTGTTTTTTAAAAGCCTCCATAGATAGGCACTTCTCTCCCTCTTAGTCTTGAAATACCCAGGAACCAACCCTTTCATTCACCTCTGAAACCTCAGGAATAAAAAGAGCCAGTGATGCAGGAAGGACGAGGCTCCTCTTAAAGATATTCTTTACATTTTTTTTTAAATGTGGGGCCCCAGGGGTCTCAGTCGGTTAAGTGTTCGACTCTTGATTTTGGCTCAGGTCGTGATCTCAGGGTCATGAGATGGAGCCTCACATCAAGCTCTGAGCTGGGCATGGAGCCTGATTAAAATTCTCTTTCTTTTTGTCTGTCCCTTCCCCCTCCCTCTCTTAAAAAAATAAAATAAAAGTAATTAGGACATAAACTACAATTTACAATCACATAGTTCTCTTGTGGTTCACATATTTTTTTTACAAAATTATTTTATAGTTACATAGCATTTCACTGAAATGGTATTTGCTTCACCAAGTCCATGCTGATGGATATTGAGTTTGTATAAACAATACTGCAATGAAAATGAATAGCCACTTCTTGGTATTTATAGATATTTCCTTAGAACCAGTGCCTGGAAATAGAATTGTTTGGCCAAACTATATCTGATTTAAAGATTTTTTTTTAATTTTTATTTATTTATGATAGGCACACAGTGAGAGAGAGAGAGGCAGAGACACAGGCAGAGGGAGAAGCAGGCTCCATGCCCCAGGAGCCCGACGTGGGACTCGATCCCAGATCTCCAGGATCGTGCCCTGGGCCAAAGGCAGGCGCCAAACCACTGTGCCACCCAGGGATCCCTGATTTAAAGATTTTTGATACATATCATATTGCTCCCCAGCAAGATATCACCACACTTTTGCTGTATTTTTGCTGTTCGTTGTATGAGTGCTTGTTTTTATGAACCGTCAGTAATATTGAGTTCTATTATTTTGAGGGAACTTCCTTCGCAGATGAACAATAACACTTCAGTATATTAATTTGCGTTTTAGATAAATTGAATATTGAGTAGATTTTGCATGTTTTTATAGCAATGTTAGTCATTATTTTTTGGTATTTTGAAATTGCTCCTTTATGCCTATTTTGTTCATATAATGTATCTCACTTTCAGGCCAAAAACTCAACTATATGTGGAGAATCCACTTCTTTATCTTCCTTGAATGAAATTCAGTCTGTTGCAGTCTTTCATGCCACTTGGTCAGCCATTTAATTTCAGCCGATTCTGTGGCCTCCTCCTCTTCCAAAGGTTCACCTAAATCTGAGGAGCTCAACAGTGTTCAAAAAAGCTGGGAAACAGGTTGCCCTGGTCACGTTGGCTGGAACTGATACCTTTACTTTGAAGTCTGATGGCTCTGCGGGGAGGACCCGGGGTTGGGTTTCAGGGAAGTTTTGCTCGGGTTGAGAGTTCTGGGATGCAGCCTTGCTTAGGCAAGCCAACAGAGCATCTCTCCCTGTGGAGTTCTTGACGCCCATTCTGCATTCTGCCCCTGAGCATTGTGAGGCCTTCCCTGCCACCGCTGGCTTCCCTCAGTGTCATTTGACACAATTTTTCAATGAGTTTAGGCCTTCTACAAAATATTCCAAGTATCGTTCAGGCAGCTTCTGCTTTGGGATGTTTAGGAAAAGAGGTCACAAAAGGCCTGGAACTTACAGAAAGGGGGACTAAAAGGACAGTTCAGGGAGAAAGAAGTTAGTTTCAGTAAGCTATTTGGCCACATTCATTTTTGTTTCTTATTCTATTTTAAAGCTTCTGGGAAGAAATATTATTCGTTCCCTAAAAAAAAAAATGTCATGGTCAGATTTTTAGATACCTGATATTTTGGTGGGAGAAGTATTTTAGTCCTATGGAGATGAAATATTTCATCGTGGAAGTTACCACCGCCCTTTTGCTTCGCCTCTAACTGAAGTCAGCTCTGGTTGATGATATACAGTGACATGAGGGATATCGGATTAAACAGCTTGATATGAATCATCTCGGTTTGTAAAAATTAGTTGAATTGTTAGGCTTTTTTAAATGCCTCTTTTTGTCTTTTGGGGAGGAGACACTTTTATTTCCTATAGACACTTCATACATAAACACAGTGATGCTAAAGTAGACCATCAAGTAATGCTCTTTCTATTTGTAAATGGTGGTCTTCTCAAATTAAAGTTTTCAAGAGTATCTTTATGGTTGCTTTTCCTTCCTTTTGTGCTCATTAAACCACAATCCGTGTTTAAACAATACATTTACCAAACGACCCTTAAGCTTTTGGGCCTGTTTGGCTGCTTTCCTTTCTTCTGTATCCTTCATCTAGATAGATACTTACATGTGAAATGAAGATGTGAATGTAATTGGTTGTGAAAAATGACCACTATTCATAATTGTCAAACATCCTCCAAGAGTGAGCACTAAAATTCATGGAACTGCCCACTAGATACACAACTGCAGGAGGCTTCTATACTAGACTTACAGTGACCTCTAAATAAGGAGCAGAGACATGGAAGGGAAATTGGTTTGTTCTTTGTGTTATTCTAATCAATAGTCCTGGCAACAATGAAGACACAGATAGTCTCTGGTTACGGTGTAGATCTTTGGTTCCAAATGGGCCTTGCTGTGAGGAACTGTTTTTAGGTTTTGTTGTTTTTTTATTTAATTAATTAATTTATTCATGAGAGACACAGAGAGAGGGACAGAGACTAAGGTAGAGGGAGAAGCAGGCTCCCTGCAGGGACTCCGATGTGGGGCTTGATCCCAGGACCCCAGGATCACGCCCTGGGCCAAAGGCAGATGCTCAACCACTGAGCCAGCCAGGCGTCCCTGTTTTTAGGTTTTATAAGCAATGGTTCATGTTAAGTTTCCAGATGTGAAATGAAGAAATTACTACTTTGTCCACTGCTCTGTACTTTCCTGAAAACGTGTGAATATGTGAACTAAGTAACTAAGGAATAACTATAAGCTGTTAAGTTATATAAAGACAATATGGTTAAGTTATATAAAGATAATAGTGACAGCCTATTTATTGATTGACTGGTTATATTTACACAACGCTTGAATGTAGCACTAATGTACTAGCTGCAAAGTGTCTAATCTAGGACTATTCTGAGTTCAAATGTTAAGAAAGAGTATTCACCAAGAATTTCTCTAGCTGTTTTATGTCTTTGACTTCTTAATCTGCATCGTCGACTGCTCTTTTTTTCCAGGATACTGGGTTTTTGTTGTTTTAACTGACTTTGTGTGTGGGTACACTGAATGACAGGTACAAACTCTAAATACTTACCTAGAATTACAATTTTGCAAAAGTTAAATATCCACTTTCCAAGTACTTTATATGTAAAAGATTTGGTCTGGTATCTTAGCGTTCAGGTGGTACAGCTAGAAAGGTAGGAAAGGACTCTGCAAAGTAATCTTATCATCACAATTAAAAGAAAAAGGAAATTTCTAGCAGTTGGGGCCATCAAAGAAAGCTTTATAGAAAAGTGAGGCTTCACTTAAAGACTTGAAACAAAAAACGCATATGAATAAGTAAAAAGTGAGCAACGTTACAGACTGGAAGAAATAATTTTTAAGGGGAGACATGGGAGCTATGGTTAAGGCAGATGAGGAAATTGATAAGATATAGGAATTTATCCAGGAAGATTTGAGCAGGATTGTTTTAGATTTTAAGAATTAAATTGATTATTAAGTAGAATGAGCAGAAACTAGGAGCTTTTAAAATAATTTTGAGCAAGAACAAAACATAAAAACAGTTTCACTTAAGGAATATTAAATCTGATTAAATGAGGTTTATTGAGTCAGGACACCTGAAATCTGTATCATTCTAGGTGGGAAATGAAGAGGGGCTTTTATTTGAGGCAGGGGAAAGTATTAGGAATGAGAGACATCTTACAGAAAAAAAAAATTGTGAAATTTAGTTTCTATCATGACATGAAATTTAGAAAAGGATTTTTAAATTTGGGTAATTAGGAACCAAATAGTGGCATTGAGGTTGGAAGGAAGAATTCTTTTGAAAAGATCGAAGGAAGAAATATCAAAGGATGTCAGAGTTTTATATGATCTGTCTGAAGCTTGTTGTTTCCATATGATTTGTGATTTTTTTTTAACAACCCTCCAAAATTGGTATTAATCATGTTTATTTTTCCAAAGTGAGGAAAAAGAGACTCAGTGATGTTATAAAAGATATTCCCAAATCACACAGTTAAATAAGTCAAGCCAGCAAATTTCAAATGCAGGCTTGTTGTCTCTGGGCCAGTTCTTTCAATGAGAATTGGAGAAATTGTTTGCCCACAGTGCTTATTGGGTTATATGTTTGTTATGTGCCTTTTGCAACTAGGACCTGAGGCCAAGCAGTCTGGGTTGTTCACAGTTACAGCGCCGTTCTTTAGAACTGTGCAAGGCAAACAGTAGGTCTTCAGTAAATAATTTTTAACCAACAAAAACAAAGGAACAAGCACATAAACAAGTTACAGAGATGGTGGTAGAAACTGAGCCTCTCAACTCACATTTCCCTTATTTGTCACAGCTGACCACAGTCCCTTTTACTGGGTTTTCCAAACCACCACACATGTTCAAACACCAACCAATATACGAAATAAGTAATGGTGCCTGATGTGAGGAGTTAGGACAACCAGTGACTACTCCATAATGCTTGCTTGTAGAAAATGCTGACAAAATCTAAAAAGTACCAAGAAAAACTTGCTGAGAAATGACATTTTCTTCTCCACTTTCTTAACTGCCTTCTCTCTAAAACAGTAATAGTTGAAAGAATAAATTGGATTAAACATAGTATTAACCTCCCAGGCACTGCATTTCTACCCAAGACCCAGTAATATGTGTGTATGGTTGGTTTATGCATTTGGGTGACTCTTGATTTTATATACTGTTGTGAGGACTTGATTTTCCTCCTCATTATTTGACATTCGACTAAAGGGTGATCAAAGCAGAAAGATAGGTTTTTGCATGATGGTTTGGTACTCCCCTACCCCCTCCACGCACCCCTCAGGAAGAATGTTCTGGTCTTCAGTGTGTTTATTTTGCATGTAGGAGGTGTTGGGACTCATTGCCTTTAGTAACTTGGTCCACTGAGCAACCAGAAACCATTGTCCTTTGAGATCTGATGCGTGTTTTTACTATTGTTTTGCCAGTGGACTACACACAAGCATTTTATAACCCCATTTACTGTGACACTGATAAATGAGCCAGTTTCTTCTCACTGGAGAGAAAAACTTAAGTTCTTAAGTGGAAGAAAGTCCACAGACCCGCAAATATACAAAAGGGGTATATTTGTGTATATTATATGCAAATATATCTTTGCGTATAATATTTGTACAGACTCTTTACCAATGATAATTTTCATTTTGTGTCTTTTATTATCTTCTGCAAGTTATTTGTACATAATTTTCTGATGATGATTTAAAGGCTGACCATGTGTTTCTGGAGCTATATATATAACAAAACATATTCTTTGACATTCAGAATTCTACATTCTAATGCATACTGTATGTGTGTATAGACCAGTAGTTAACATTTTTACAAACTTACAGTATACCCAGGTACTATACTAACTGCTTTATATGTTTCATCTCAAATAATCTACTAATGTTATAAAATAGATTTGATTGTTATGTTTTCTTTAAAAAGACTACGCTTCGTTTTTAGAGCAGTTAGTTTTAGGCTTATGAAAAAAATCGAGGGGCGCATGAGTGGCACAGTCAGTTCGGTGTCTGACTCTTGATTTCAGCTCTGGTTTTAATCTTAGGGTCATGGGGTTGGGCTCTGTGCTCAGCATAGAGTCTTCTTGGGATTGTCTCTCTTGCTCTCCCTCTGCCCATCCCCCCACTTGTGTTCTCTCTCTCTCTCTCAAATAAATGAATCAATTAAATAATGAATGTTTTTAGAAATTGAGCCAAAATTTCCCATATGCTTCCTTACTCTCTTACTACCCTACATGGTTTCCCTACTATTATCAACTTGCATTGGTGTTGTACCTTTGTTACCATTGGTGAGCAAATACTGACACATATTTACTAGAGTTTACATTTGGTTCACTGTGTTAATATAGTCGATGAGTTTTGACAGATATGGAATGACATGTGTCCACTATTACTGTCTCCTACAGAACAGTTTCACTGCCCTAGAAATTCTCTGTGTTCCACCTATCTTCATTTTTATAAGAGAAAACATAACAGCTAAAAGATGATACAGTTTTCTAAGGGTCACGTGGTTACACCGGTAGGGTCGCTGTTGTGCCTGCCTAGAATCTATGATCTGAACTTACATATTACACTCATTACACTGCCTGATTCACCACAGTTATTTAATTATTTTAAGGACTCTTCCCTTTGTAAGAGTCTTGCGAAGTCTTACTAACTTATGAAAGTATGGTCTCTACAGGGAGCATTTTGCCTGTACTTTCCTTCTTTTCCTTTGAAGTTAAAATATTGTGAGAAAATATTGCAGGGAATTAAGATTTTAATTACTGAATATTTGGCAAGACTTGTTAGTTAAAGAGATGTTATTGACCAGAATAGCATTATTAAAATGAAAGAAGAAATGAAGATGTCAAGTGTCTGCTGTCTGCTATAAGAGATAGAAGCTGTATGGGGACTGGGTCCTACTGGCTAGAGGAATGGGTGAATAAAGGATGTAGCAACAGTGAATTTTTTAAATGAGTGGATCAACAAAAAGGAGGAGTAGGGGAAGGAAAAATCAGTCAAAGTTGAATGCAATGTAGACTCTTAGGTTAACAACACACCTCTACTTTTGGAAGATCTATCTCCATAACAGTGGTTTAAGAAATACAGCTGAAAAAAGAGAAAAATGCTGCCTAAAGTTCATGTGATAGGTAGTATATAAGTTAGAAGGAACAAGGAGATAAGATGCGTCCCCTGACTCTATACCATGACTCCTGGACACCTCTGCCACCCAGTGCCTCACTGCCACTCTTGGAAGGCATAGCTCTTCATTCCAACCTTGCAGGACAAGACAGACTTGCATTTCCATTGGAAATGGAACTTGAAAGTTCTTCTGGGGGCTCTTCTACCCCAAACCACCCCTTTATGTTACTCTGTAGGCAATTTTGGTTCAGAAGCTATAACACGGTAAGGAATATATAGTTTCAGGATCTGCTAAGACTGATAATGTTTCATGAAAAATCCATGTATTGCATAGAAGCCTCCCCCCCTCCCTACTTTTTGCTTATTTTCTTCTGAGGATGATGGTCATGTTTACTTAAAATTAAAACTATAGCTCGGAAGAAGTGCCAGCCTCAGATTAAAATCCTGGTTTAGGAATATTTTAGTCCAGAATGATATCAGCAAGAATAAGCAGTAGTTGCTTGAGATTCAACAAACCGTGATCTAGTTTCTTCATATGTAAAGTGAACCATTAGGACAAATCATGTCAAAAGCTAAAATGCTCCAAATTCTTTAATAAGGAAAAAGAAATGAAGAGGAAACAAATGGAAAGGAGAAAATAAAATAGAAAATGCAAATAATGGTTTCCACCATTGCTTAAAACTATCTCATCCTTTTGGTTTTTGTGGAACTCTTTTCTGTTGCCTTCCTGGCCTCTTCTCTGATCTCTTTGGTGAACTCACTGTCACTGTCTGTTCTTCCAATCTTGGTGTTTCCCAGGATTCTGATTTCAGTCTTGTGTCTCAAATACTCTCCTTGATCATTCTTGTTTAGATAAAAACCCTGTGTGTGTGTGTGTGTGTGTGTGTGTGTGTGTGTGTGTGTGTGATGATTACTAAGTAGACCTCAGTCTACTTACTTCATTTGGGCCCAGGAGGTAAAGAATCCTTCATGATCTACTGCTGAATCATCCATTTTCTCTGTTTTTCAAGGGTCGTAAGAGTGAGGCTGAAAAGTTCTTCTTGAAGGCTATTGAGCTGGATCCCACCAAAGGAAACTGTTACATGCATTATGGTGAGTGGTTGAGAGTTTTTTCCATGTCCCCCACATTTACTGTTAATGTTGATGTAAGTTTTAGGATTTGCTGGCAAAGAACATTTTGAGAGGGCATGGACTTGATTGTTGCAGATTTTGCCTCATGCTGTAGTCTTAGCTTCTCGTTCAAAGCAATCATGTTATCAAGGGCTATGCATTATATTTTCCATTAGTAGTTTTCATAGGACTTCAGAGAGGAGAGGCATTTTCACAGCTGTTTCTTTCAAGTCCAGTGTGAAGGGTAAATAAGGTCTCATCAGAAAAGCATCTTGCTCTTTGCCTGATGCAAGGTATGGAACCAGAGTATTAGCCCTCTTTTATTTGTAAATGATAATGTATTTTTCATTGACCATATCATTTTGAAGTTTTAGAGGTTTACATTTTGACCACAAAATCTTGCTTTGTAGAAAAGAAAAATGTATCCGGGCCTCTAGATACCCGAGATTGGGGTCAAGGATAAACTGTAAATGGTATAAAAGAAAATGAACTTTCTCATTCAGTTTAGTCTTGGCCTTAATCAGTCCAGAATAAACTTAAATAACAGCTCTGTCACACTCCACTCTGTCATTAGTAGTGAGTCATGTGTTAAACGAGGTGAAGTATATGGCTGGTTGATGTTGGGTAAGATGTACTTATTTCTACCAGATTTGTAGTTGGCATGGCTTTCAAGGAACCAAAAAGCACTTAATTTTACTGATCCTTTGGGGGAAAAATGATTTTTTAACCATTCTTGGCTTTGATGTGTTATCATCAAGTAGTCAACTGAAGGATAGATGGTAGTTAAATCTTGAGGAAATAAAGCTAATATCCTTCTTCTTAAAGATAATTCTTTCTTCCATCTTACAACTGGAAAACTAAATTCAGTGACAGGCTGTGAATGTGGAAAAATGGAAAAAGTAAGACAGAGGATACACGTTACCCACCACAGGTCCGTTTGTTTATTTACATTTTGCGTGTATGTTTATAATCCTAGGGTCAGGATGCTTTATCTTTCCAGCATAATGCAGCCTATAATTTCACACAGGTTATTGCATAACTACTCCGGATTTTGTTTCACGATGCAGTTATTGCCATGTTAAGTTGGCAGTCAACTAATTTAAGTTTGCTGCAGAATCTATTTTATTTTTACAAGATTTCTCATATGAAGTATTTTAAATGAGATTTTCTCATGCATGCTATTTTGGGCACCCCTACTGTGCATTAAAGTAGGCCCATGATTATTTTTCTGAGTGCTAAAGAACCTCTTCTTATTGAATCTTTTGAAGTAGAATTTTTTCCCCATCTTGCCTTCTGCGCTTCCTTTACCTCAAACTAATTCTACTTAATACATCTTCTAATCTTGTTCCTATAATTTTATTATATGCTTTAGGTTTTTCACAGTCTATTCCTTTACATTTCATTATTGCTTCATTTGAATTGCAATGGGAAAAAATCACGTGTTCATTTTTAGAGTTTGCCTCTTTATTATTCTCATTTATCTGTCTTTACCCACTCTGTTTTATTTATGTTTTTTTTTTTAATATTACATCATCCTCCTGATTTTTTTCCCATAGACAGAAATTTTTGGATATAGTTTTAACAGAAAGTGCAACAAATTCTGTATTGTATAGGTTATTTGAAAAATAGTGATAGCACACCCTCTGTAAATGTATGTGGCAAAACAGATTCTTCTTAGCACTCCTGGATTATTTTAAAGTTTTTAGCACACATACACTACTAGAAGTACACGTGTCTTCTATGGGAGGAATGACTATATAATTCCCTGTAATTTTATGAAACATTTTCAATATTTATTCCCACTCTGGAATGGAAAATAAGAAAGACTCTAGATGATGTATCAAAAAGTAGTAGTTAAGGGAAAATAATCTACAAATGGACAGGAAGCCCAGAACTAACTGCTTGGTGCTCATGTTATAAAAAATATACATTTAATTTGGGGAAATCTACTTAAAATGACTGAATTTTAGAACTGAAAAGTTCTTTTAAATGGTCTCATAGAATCCCTCTGATGTACAAGTAAGTCGACCAAAGCCTAGAGAATGCAGCAATTGGCTTGCCCTAGTTAGTTGAAAGTAACTAACCTTTGGGTCCCTTGATAACTGCTATTGCCTTTTCTTCTCTAATATATGTTCCATTTCTCTCACAACATGAGGAGATACACAAACAGATACATAGGTAGGAAAGTAAATAGATACTTTTGATTAGTAGGTCCTTTCCAAATGCATATAAATCATAACTCAGCTTAAAATGTTTAGGGAAGGATTTTTATTCATTTTAATGTGTGTAAGATGTGTCTGATGGTGCAAGGTACTGTTCTGTTTTCAGAAAGTGAGTAGTGCTTATGTACAAAATAAATAGGGTGATGTCATTTTTTGAAGGTGGGGTGATGGGAGATGGGGTGCTTCTTGACAACAGATAGTCAAGGAGAACATTTGTGAAGAGGTGATATTTGGAATCTGTAAGTGTGATTTGCATTTTTGCACTATCAATGTCTAGCATATTGCCCTACTCACGATAATGTGCAACAAATGTTGGTTAAGTTCAGTTAGAGATGTTTTCCATTTTAGAATTGAATGTAGGTTCCAAAATAGACCAAAAAGTTGTTCCATTAGCATTTTTATTACTTCTTGTCCAAGAAAGTACGTATTATGATTCCTATCAGTTCTCCGTCAACTTACTGGTGATGGATATTCTTAGGGTATTTATACCCACAGATTGAATGAATAATAATACTTCCTCAGCTTAAAAACAAATGTTTAAATAAAATATAGATGTTGTGTCTTTTTTTCAATACTTTTGCAAATGCCCATGAAAATACCAGCATGAGTGAGTTTTGTTCTACTGGAAATTCATTCTCCTGGGTGTTTATGTGCTTTTAATTTACTTGTTAATGATACAAGTGACTTAGAAAATATCGTCCATTTGGGATGAGACAGGGAATTATAGACTCTATATTAGCTGCAATGACCATTAGAAGGCAGTGTTTAAAAGTACTGTCAGTTATTTGTATATTTAATCCACTAGATTTGTGTTTTGGAGGAAGGGATGCATGGCAGATTGTCTTTTTTTTCTTCAGGTTGGCTTGCAACAAAGAAAGAGGATAGGTTTATAAAACTCATTCAATAAGCTTGTTAAACATAGGGCTTTCTAGTGCCTGTAATCTCTGGGTTTAAGATTCCTTATCCATAAAGTGTGAGAGTTGATGTGGCCTTTTAAAATGTTTTTCAGTACGAAGATTTCATGTTGTTGCTAATATATTCTCAAATTTCTCATTGATCTTTCATCAAAAAATTTAAAGAATGTGTGGAAAGCAGGTTTCAGACTATGGTATCAGTAGTAGTATAATGTTATATTCATATGTCATCAAGCTTATAGTGTATCCCATGTCCTTATAAAACAAATCATGTGAAGTTTTTATAGAATTTAGTTTATAAATGTCAAAGATGAGGATTTGGTGCCTTGATATGTCATGTCGGCCTGTAAATCAAGGGATTCTTCATGGATTTCCTATGGCTCCAATGGAAACTATATTTTAATGAGTAGTAGGAGTCACCAGAAAAAATTATAGATACAAGGGGATATGTTGGAGAACAATAAAACAGAAAGTGCTGGATGCAGGAGGCACAACATATGTCTGGAGGATAGTTCAAGGACAGAACTAGGACCATAGCTAGAAACTCAGAAGGTACATCCTAGCTCCATAGAAGGAGGAAAATGCAACTTATGAGAGCCATCAGCTTATGAAATAAATGCCCTTTGAAGGTCTTTCAACTGTGGGTTTATAAGAATATTAGAAAGAATTCAAGCATTGGGAATGGAAGAGGGCTGATCCAGACAACCATGAAATCACTTCTAATACAGAGGAGCAGTCATTTGGTCCTACTTCCTCTTGAACCCATAGAGAAGTATAGAATTTTTAAAATTGTGATTATCTGGATTATTATTTGGCTCTACTTAACAATTTTAGAATCCTGAAAATATCATACTACATTTATCCTGATCTTTATTGATCATTATGTAACTCCTGTGAGGTAGGAATAGATCTCAACTCCATTTGACTGAAATAATGGAAGTTCCATTTGACTGAAATAATGGAAGTTCAGAATTTCCAAATGACTCCCTGGATCAGAAATTTTTAATATACATAGTGGGAAAAGAACTCGAAGAGTCCAGCTCTTTCAACTTCTAAGTCCAGAACTTTCTATTATGAATATTTTAGTCTGTTTTTCTTCAGCATGCTCTTAAATTTCATTTCAAAAAGTAATTCCTGGGGGTGCCTGGTTGGCATAGTCAGTTAAGCAAGCACCCGACTCTTGGTTTCAGCTCAGGTCATGATGCCAAGGTCATGAGATGAAGCCTGGTATCAGGCCCCACACTCAGCACAGAGTCTGCTTGAGATTCTCTCCACTTCTCCCTCTGCCTCTCCCACTCATGCTCTCTCTCTCTCAAATAAATAATAAAAACTTTAAAAAAAAAAGGTCAGGGAGAAAATTAAAATGTTATATTTGATATTTTGTCAAGGAACACTAAAAACAGAAGTTGAAAATATGTGATAGGATGAATTGGTAAGAGGTCCGTAGTTATTTTTTCTTATCATAATAAAAGCTAGTCAGTAGATGGAAGTGAACTGAGGTTGATTGTATCAGAACATTTTGTTTTAATCATGTCATAAACTCCTCAAGAGTAATTAAAAAAATAAATCATGAACTAAACAATGTTATTTCCCTGATTCAAAGTGAAAATACATTTTTGGCGAGTTTTTGCAAAAATTACATTGAGATACGATTATGTTTAATGCTTAAGACCAAAATATTTTATTAAAATATCAGTATTTGTGTCCCTTTATTGCTCCAAGGACAGCACAGACAGTTCACAGATGTATAATTAGAATATATTTCTTTTATTTAGAATATATTTCTAAATGTCATTTCATTTCTTACCTAAACTATTTCATTTCTTAACTACAATTTTTTTGTATTAAATTTAGCAATTTTAAATTTTGCTATTTCTACAATGCATATAATAGGTTATTATTATTTAATCTTCACACCTGTGTGTATTTTATGTGAGATATTTTCAAAAGCCTTTTAGAATTAAAACTTGATCATGAATAAAATGGGAAAACCAGGAAAGGGTTTTTCTAAGCTAATAAATAAAAAGTAAAGGAAAAATTAAAGGATTAATGTATTTCCAAAAGAAATACAGTTAAAGAACAGTTAAGTGTTAGGAAATAATTTCCATAAAATCACAAAATAAAACATCAGTGTACCTAAGACATGAGAAGTTGTAAAACTACAAGGAAAACAGAATATGAAGACCAATGGACATGAACAAATAATTCCCCAAAGAGGAAATATAACAAAATTTAAAAGATAGGTAAATAGAGAATTTCATTAGAAATAAAGAAATTAACATTCAAATAACAATATATTCCCTGAAGTTACTCTAGCATTTATTCTCAGTAATTCTCTTGAAAATGTATGTTAAGAAAATATTTTTTTCTCTTTAAGATTATCCACAAAAGGTAATAATTGGAGCACAGCCTTGCTATTTAATGTTAGAGGCAAAAATAGAAAAAAAACCTCTACATGCGCTGGAAAAAGGGAAATGATTAAATAAATTACTGTTATTTCCATTTGATGAAATATTTAACATCCTAAGTTAAATTTCTAAAGAACATATAATAACAGAGACAACTGCCTATGTTATTGTACATGAAGGGTGATTAAATTTTACAAAATACATCATTAGTAAAGCAAGCAAGGGGCACCTGGGTGACTCAGTTTAGTGTCTAATTCTTGATTTCAGTTCAGGTCATGATCTCAGAGTTGTGACATTGAGCCCCATGTCAGCCTCTGTGCTGGGTGTGGAACCTGCTTGAGATGCTCTCTCTCCCTCTGCCCCCCCCCCCCCATACACACATGCATGCTCTTGAAAAAAAGAAAAGAAAAGAAAACCAAACAATGTTAATAATAGATGTTTTAGCTTTTTTGGACTCTTCTAGCCTTTTTGTTTTTTTTTTTTTACGGGCTTAATTTCTAATATTTTCTTTGATGAGTACATTATAAAGGAATATATACTTGATAAAATGTGAAAATGTCTTAAACTATCGTTCAGATAGTTTGTAGAAAGGATAGCAGAAAAATTAAACAAATAATTATCCTAAAATTATTTAACTGAACTCAACATGTAATATGTAAAAATTAAATAAGAAAGGAATAAAAAGAATTCTCTATTAAATACCGTATTCCATGATGAACTCATCAAATGTAACAATATCACAAGCATTTACATAGGACTTTTGTGTCCTGAGCAGTTCTCATGGAATTTTCATTTAATCCCCACAAAAGCCAAGTCGGGAGGTTACCTGATGGTCTCCATTTCACAGATGAGGAAAGTGCAGTCAGCTAGCTATAAGGTAAATTACCCAAGGTTTCAGTGCCAGTTAATAGTAGAGGCAGCACTTGACCCAGGGCCCTCCTGACTACTACACTATACTGTGTCTTATTCAACAGAAGAGATCAACAAGAGTGTTTTCCATCCGTACATGGATGGGAGGTTTAATGATACATAAGATGACGTATCAAATACACTGAAAGTTGGGAATCGTTCTCCTTTTTTTTTTTTTTAATTACCATCAACTTAGGTGTTAGGATTTTGACATACGGATTTGGGGAGAGCACAAACATTCAGACCATACCACCCACCGTGTTTTATCATAACTCTAAAAAGAAATACTATTGATACTCTTATTATAAAATATACGAGGATTATAAGATATTTCACAATATTAGGATGACTAAGTCAAGTAATATGGTATGACCTGACTCCAGAGTTTTGCGAATTTACGTGAAAAAGTTTTTTGGTGTCCTGCTGGGCACATCTGTGCTCATTAATGCTACTGCCGTTATTGAAGCTCAGTGTTCAACAGTTACGTCTCTGCACCAACGCCGGGTGCTTTTACATACCTTGTGTCGTTTCCCTAATCCAACACTGTGCAGAAATAATATTGCCCCTATTTTGCAGATATGGGATTTAAGGTATCAAGAGCGTATGTGACAATATTGAAGGCCCAGCAAGTTGGCAGAGGAAGGATTTGAACCTCCTTTGACTCTTAAGCCCGTGATGTGTTGATGGTTTGTCTTGTACTTTTAAAGATACAGTCTTACTCAGTGTAGGCCTGGTGGGTCCCCAGTGGTGGCAAAGACCCAGAATGTGGAGGCTTGGGAGGACTGCTGGTGGAGAAACCCATGGAGCTCTCATAATCGAGTACTTACCAGGCTCAGGAAGGAAGGGCAGCTTGACATCAAGACAAAGAGAGCCCTAATGGTACAGAGGGAGGGAAGGAGCTCATGGAAAGAGGAGTGAAAAGAACCACGAGGACACAGGGCACCAGACCTCAGCCCGCCCAAGGCACTGACATTGTCTCACTTACTCCTTACGATCCACAGCAAGGCTATCCCTGTTTGCGAAGTGAAGAAACTGTGGCTCAGAATCAGAGTCATGATTCCTGCACTTGCCACAGTGCCTCGCACAAAGAAGACAGCCCATCAGTATTTTGGCAATAAAAGAATGACTACAGAAGGATGGACTGACCTTTAGTTAGTTTTACTCCTTCCTTTTCTCATCTCTGCTTCTGGTGGATGGGACAAGGTGGCTCTCCGGGGTCTCTTTTATCAGGACACTGATCCCATTCATGGGGGCTCCAGGATTTCAAAACATGAACTGGGGGTGAGGGGAAGGGAGGGGGCACAAACATTCAAACTATAGCGACAATTTACATATACACATTTTTTTAAAGATTTTATTTATTTGAGAGAGAGAGAGAGCACACAAGCATGAGCAGGGGGAACAGCAGAGGGAGAGGGAGAAGCAGGGAGCTTCTCAACCAAGTCTCCCAATCAAGCAGGGAGCCTAACTCGGGGCTCCATCTCAAGACCCTGGGATCATGGTCTGAGCCAAAAGCAGACACTTAACTGACAACCACCTACATTGAATCTGCCTTTGTACTGGACTCAAGAAGCCACAAAAGCAAGAGGATAAGAACTGAGGTAAGCTTTAGATTACAGAGTAAAGAGTACAGTGGATTTTGGCAGGAGGCTCTCCCGGCCCCTCTGTTGATTATTCCTTGAGCATGGTCTACCTCTTGCTAGCCTCTCTGTTCCTCAGTTTCTTAATCTGGAGATGATTGTTACTACCTCAGGTTGCAAGGACTCTTACAATTTTATAAAATAACTCGCATGTCCTGTGTGCTCAGTAAGTTGTCACAACGGCCATTTTTTATTCTTAAAATGTTAAGAGAGGCTGTAAGAATTATCTTGGAGGAGGAACAAATCCTATAGAAAAAGTTTTGAATAAAGCATATGAAAAAGAGACAGAAATGAGGGGAAGAAGAGACAATAAAAATCTAGGTATTAAGAAAAAGAGGAATCTGTATCCATCAACATGCAGACAGAGAATGGAAAAGGAATAATGGTTTGCAAGAAGAATGAGTATTATAAGTAACAAGTAATTGGGAACAGGGGGTGGGGAAAAGGGAGAAGGGAGGGAAAGCGAGGAAGGCAGAGAGGGGAAAAAAGGAGATCCTGTTTTTCCAGTCTTAGCTATTTCGATTTAGCAATTGAATACACTTTGAGATTCTTGTTTATGTTTTCCCCTCCACTTAATTGAAAACAATTGTTCCCAGAAGTTCGCTACCCTGTCATTAGCTCTTGTGTGCCTCAGTGACAGATCCGTAAATGAATCCCTCAGAAGAGCCCAAGGACCTGGTGTTGGAGGGTGATGGGAAGAGCTCTTCTGAGGCAGAGGGTGGGAGCATGGGCTCTTGGTTCCCCTTGGCACCCTGAGTGAGTCCCCAGGCACTCCCTTACTTGCCCTGTGTCTGGGCCCGCATGCCTACTCAGCTCTTTCCTTCCGCCCTTGTTTAGGGACTGACGCTACTCATCCCTGTGTCTCTGATGAGGTCCCATTCCTCATCTAGTTACATCTTGCCCTTCATCTTTCAAGACTCTTCAGATGGTTGAAGCCTCGCATGAGCTGGTTTTCCTTTATACAGTGCACATGATCTCTATTAAATCTGTAGGCTACTGACACCTTTAGTGGTTAAGCTGCTCCTCCCTCCCTTCCCCTTCCCCACACTCCTCCTTTCCCTTCTTTGTCTTTACTTCCTCCGCAGTACCCCCCCCCCCTTGACCTCCTTGCCTCTCTCTATTTCCCACCTGCCATCTGACAGTCTTCATAACTCCCTCAATGGTTTTCTGGCATCTCATAACCCTTCTGGAAAGAGTCAGGGGAGAAATAAATGCAATAAAGCATCCCTAGCCTTCCTGACCTCCTCTGCGCTTGAGCACAAAGCCCTGGCCTGCATTCCTCTAATCTCCTTTGCGGTAGACACCTTCCTTGCAACCTGTCCAATTCAGAGCAGAATTTTGGTCTCATGTTCACATAGGGACAGATTCGGGTCTTCCCAGCCTCAAAGTGAGCAGTCTGGATTGCTCTCCTGGGCATCCTTTCCGTGTTCATCTGGCCCACCTGTTTTCTTGGCCGTAACTACTGCACGTTTATCACATTGGGTTTGTCTCAATAAACCAGAGCTGTTATTAAATCAGGCTGCCAAGAGCACAAAAACACAAAGCAACAAAACTAATAGAAGGGAACGGGAGAGAGGTTAGGGTTGGTTTTTTTGTTGTTGTTTTGAGAGAGAGAGAGAGAAGGCATGTTGGGAGCAGGGGTTGGGGGGCAGAGGGAGAAGGAGAGAGAGTCTCACGCAGACTCCACTCAGTGCCTGACTCTGGGCTGAATCTCATGACCCTAAGATCATGACCTGAGCTGAAATCAAGAGTCAGATGCTTAAAACCCTTTAACCAACTGAGCTGCTCAGGTGGAGAGAGAGAGGGGAGTGGGGGAATAACAGAGAGAGAGATAGATTGGTTTGATTGATTGATTGATTGATTGATTGAGAGATTGGTTTTAAAGAGTAAGAGCAGGGGTGCCTGGCTGGCTCCATCAGTAGAGTGTGTGACTCTTGATCTCAAGGTCATGAGTTCAAATCTCCTGTTGGGTGTAGAGATTACTTTAAAAAAAAAGAAGAAGAAAGAAAGAAAAACATACCTAAAAATGCAAGGGATTCTCAGAAAGACATCCAACAGGCCTCCCTTCAGAGAAGCAGAGGAGATGATTCCCCTCCATATTTTTAATCCTCCCAGGTCTAATAAACATACATTAACAACCTCTCTTTAGCAGTATCTCCTTGGGGCAGGTCGTCTAAATCCTGGTCATTGCGTAACCCCCTACCCTGTTTCATCAGGCATGCATTATTCACCTTCCTTAATAATATTAAAACATTTCCATTCCACCTTACCCCCCTGTCTTGTTGCCATCAGATGTCACCACAATCCCCCCACATATTCCCCACCATCCTCCAGGTTTTTCCTCCCTCTCCAGTCATCTGGATCTTTGAAAAAGTTTAGACCGTTGCTTCCGGTTATTGATATTCCTTTTCCTGCCCTGGCTACTGTTTTATCCCATAGCCACTTTGTGAAAATTCGAATGGTACTCTCACTTGTGCCCTCTACTCTATGTATATTCAATTTTAATTATAAGTTGAACAAAACCAAAGAAACATCTACCTCCATCCAGATATGATGTGCTTAGCCTGTAAGACCTTGCATCTCCTCAAACATATATCTTTTGTGGTTAAATCTTCTCTTTCCTCAACTAAGTTGGAACTGTTTTAAGGGTAAATGTTGCATTTATCTTCCCCCTCCTACACTGCAAGTATCACCACATCTTATGTGTATTAGGCACAATATACATTTCTTGGGCTGGATACGTTAATCTATAGTTTCTTCTTCTTTTCCTAAATTATTGAATTTATTCCAAAGCACAATGGGATATAATAGATTTCAGCCAAACTGTGTAGTTTGAACTGTTCTGGAATTCAGGTATCTTTGAAGTCGTGATTGATGTCTGGATTATTTGTCATATTCCAAGGGAAATGTAGAGATCTAAAACCAGGGCTGCCATGTTGCTTTTATTTAGGAGGCACAGTTCACAGAGACCTCACCATAAAGGGCAACCTTGGAAATTTTGTAATACCCAGCATGTTGTGGCCATTTACTGCAGCCCTGCCTAAAATTACTCTAAGGTGAGAGGATATGAATAGACAAGTGCCTGGTAACCTATGCTGGCTAGATGCTAGCTTGCTTTTGCAGATGAAGAAGGTAGCCACGTGGGGATATAGGTAATTCAGTCCTGTTATTGAATGTGTATGTATTAAACCCCCACAGTGTGCTAAGAAGTAAGAGAGTGAGCCACTGTGGTATCTGGGAGAAGAGCACTCCAGGTGGAGGGAACGACAAACACTCTGAAGCAGGGGGCTTTGTTTCTCCAATGTGTTAGACAAGAGCAATAGGCCCATATACATTGAATAAGTGACCAAGAGGGAGAGTAGTAGGAGACCGAGAAGATGAGGGTCAGAGAATGAGGTAAGAGGTTAGGGGGAGGAACTCCCTGCTGACTACATCAGGCTGTGTAGTCCAGTATAAGAATTCGCTTTCCCTAAGTCAGCTGTAGCATGATGGGCTCTGAGTCCCTTTTTAATAGGATCATTCTGACTGCTGTGTTGAGAATACCTTGTAGGGTCAAGGGCAGAAGTACGGAAACTGGCTGGGAGGTTATTGCTACAATCCAGAGTGACATGATGGCTTGAGACAAGGTGGTAGCCAAAGACAATTCTGGATCTATTTAGGTGATCTGATGTCTTCTGCCAAAGAGAATTATTTTAATGCAAATGTTAAGTTCTAGTTATTTTACAAGTAAGATTTTCATTTGTCTTTGAACACTTTTTTAAAGCTACATATGAATGATTTTTCCCAAAGAGAATTGTATCATCATGACACCTATTACAGATTGTGTTAGCTCCTTAATTTAGTTGCATTGATCAGAATAGTGAATTTTTCATATATTTTAGTAAGAAATGCCAATCCCAACTAATCTGGGGAGTTTATATGCAAAATTTTTACAAAGCAGTATTTGAACCTAGGCTTAAAGACAGCTTACATTCGTTATGGATTTCTATCTTTCAGGCTGTTTCTTAAAGCCAGGAATTAATGAAGGATTGATTTGCACCAGCTTGTCATATTGAAATGTTGGTAAAAATCTGCCACATAGTTAAATGGTTCAGTTAGAGAATTGTCAGGAGAAGAATTGGTATAACTATAATACAGAAGCACTAACTTTAGAATTGTCAACTGGTTTTTTTCCCTCTTCCTTTTTTGGGAAGGGGAGACTTAACATTCTTTGTGTCTAGACCTCTAGAGAATGCTTTCTCTTTAAATATCCTTCTCTGTGTTTCTCTACTCAGATTACTTTTTTTCCCCTTTGTAATTTCTCATCTTGTTTTTGCCTTTGTTCTCCCTTTGATTGAAGACAATTAAATAAGATGATGATAATTAACTTGGGTAAGACAAATTATAAACCAAACAAATAATGAGAAAGTGTGGTAGCACAAGATATACACGAGAGCAAAATATATTTTACTTAAGATTTTCGTGGTTTCTTTATTTGAAATTCTGCTCAATTACCAAACACAAAGAATGTGTTTACTATATGCGAAAAGAAGTGATTTCTCATAACTCTTCTACGTATGAGAGATAAAATTCTTAAGTATCTTTAAGAGTTTGAAAGAGACAACTTCTGTTTACTGCCTATATCTTATTCATACAGATGTATCTTTCTATCTACACATCTATGTGTAACCCGATCATTAATCCATGTAATATAGGGAAGGGCATGCCACATGCAGTTGATTGACCAGAAAAGCTTAATCTAACTGGGAGCCAATCCCAGGCAGGGCATCCAGAATATGGTACAAAATAATAATCCTGTTGTTCCATCAGACACTATTCCCAGACTCTGGACAGTGAAGTAATAGTATCAGTAGGAACTTGTTAAAAATGCAAATCATGTTCATTCTTCCTTTGTTAAGTGAATTTGTCAGAGGAATGAATATACAGTGGGGACAAACAATCTCTTCAATAAATGGTGTTGGGAAAACTGGATAGCAGCATGCAAAGAATGAAACGGGACCATTTTCTTTCACCATACACAAAAATAAACTCAAAATGGATAGAGACCTAAATGTGAAACTGGAAACTATATAAATTCTAGAAAAGAACACAAGCAGTAATTTCTCTGACATCAGCCATAGCAACATTTTTCTAGATATGACTCCTGAGGCAAGGGAAATAAAAGCAAAAATAAACTATTGGGACTATATCAAAATAAAGGAAACAATCTAAAATACTTAAAGACAACTTACTGAATAGGGGAAGACATTAGCACATGACATATCTAATGAAGGGTTAGTGTCCAAAATATGTAAAGAGCTGCTACAGCTCAAAAGCCAATAAACAAAAAAATCCAATTAAAAAATGGACAAAAAACAGACATTTCTCCAAAGAAGACATCCAGGCAGCCCACAGATAAATGAAAAGATGTTCAACATCACTCATCATCAGGGAAATGCAAATCAAAACTACAATGAGATATCACTTCACACCTGTCAAAATGGCTGAAATCAACAACCCAAGAAACAACAGGTATTGACAAGAATGCAGAGAAAATGGAACGCTCCTACACTGTTGGTGGGAATGCAAACTGGTGCAGCCGCTGTGGAAAACAGTATGGAGGTTCCTCAAAAAGCTAAAAATAGAGCTACCATATGATACAGTAATTACCTTAGTTGGCATTTCCCCCAAAGAATTTAAGAATACGAATTCAAGAGGATGTATATGCCCCTGTGTTTATTGAAGCATTATCTACAATTGCCAAACTATGGAAGCAGCCCAGATGTCCATTGATAGATGAATGGATAAAGAGGTGGTGTCTATTTATAATGGAATATTATTCAGCCATAAATGAATAGAAGGAAATCTTCCTATTTGCCACAACATGTAGATGAATGGATAAAGAAGAGGTGGTGTCTATTTATAATGGAATATTATTCAGCCATAAATGAATAGAAGGAAATCTTCCTATTTGCCACAACATGGTTAGAGCTAGAGAGAATAATTCTAAGCCAAATGAGAGGACAAATACCATATGATTTCATTTACACGTGGAATTTAAGAAACAAAACAAATGAGCAAAAGAAAAAGACAAACCAAGAAAACAGAGTCTTAACATAGAGAACAAACTGATGATTACCAGAAGGGGGTGATGGTGTGGGGAGATGTGTGAAATAGGTGATGGGATTGAAGAGTACACTTATCTTATATTAAAAAAAAAAAAAAAAAGGCAAATCATGGGCTCTACCCCAAACTCCCTGAATCTGAAACTCTGGGGATGGGGCCTAGCTCTCTGTTCTATTGAATCTTCTAGGTGATTCTGATGTGTACTAAGGCTTATGAACCACTGAAAAATGTAACCTGTCACACCTTGCAGAATCAACCACTGTGGACATCCTCAAAGTGCCTGCCTTCCTGTCTGCTCCCCATACTGCCCTGGCCCCTCCTTGTAGTTTGCCCCCACCCGTCAAAGCCCAAGCAGCTGCTCCAACCCACTGAGCCTGAGCATCTGGCTCAGTCTTGGTGGGCTCTCTATAGATGTGTACATTCTTCAGGAAAAAGCAGCTGTGTCTCTTTTGTTAATATCAATCACTTCAGCCAACAGTGAGTCAAAGACAGTATATTAAACGATTCACTGCTCAGTAGTGATAAAGGTGAGAGGATTGATACCCACGTCCTGTCACATATGCTCTAAGCGGGATGGCCAGATTGAGACAATTCTGCTTTATACCCTTTTATTCCTGCCTCATGAATAATCCCATAAGTGCTCGGTTTAGATGATAAATTATATTGCAGTGAATTGAAATCATAAGTAATTCTAATACCGTTGGGAAGTGGCCAAAGAAAGATTCCCCGAGAAGCAAATGTTTTAGGGCTTACAAATAAATGGTATCCAGTGACAATAGGTAGGCACGAGGGACTGGTGTTTGGGATGGGACTAGAGAAACCTTAGAGCCTGAGAGTTCAGGATAAATAAGGATGTGAAATAGCAGGTTACATTAAGGGAAGATGAAGTGGTTCAAGAAGTCGGGAGCCAGTGTCTGGTGGGAACAAAAATAGATGAAGCTGGTGGCAGAGTGACTTAGGCAAAGTTTTCCAGAAGAAGTAAAGGCAAATTTTGTTCCTCATTGTTCCCCCAATAGTATATCAATATAGGCTCTTTGGATCATTATTAAGAAGAAACCTAGTACGTCTTTGTTTCCCTATTTATGTTGGCTCTCTGTATTTGAAATACTTATTGCTCCATTTTCCATCATTTCTGGACTATATTTCAAACAAACAATCATTATGTAACACAGCAGAATAATAACTCAATTTCAAGTTTGGTTCACATTTTCAAGTTCAGTTCAAAAAAAGATACCAAATGGTCTACACTGCATAATATTTTATGCCTTTATCATAGCAGAACAGTAATGCTGGAGTATTGAGATATATGGCCTGTCGAGAACAGAATGGGGAGAATTATGCAAATACCTAACTAATATGTTGTGATATTGTTTTTCTGAATGTTAATATGATGAATGAATTCTGTTGAAAATGATCATATGGCGATTTCTTTTCTGTTGCTGATTAGTAAAAATTACATGTTTCATGTGGTTTTGGAACCTTGCAAACTGTATGCAATCGTTTTGCATGACAAAGCTGTTTTAAAGAAAGCATAAATGTTTTAAAATCATGATAAAATTGTATATTTGATTTTATGCGACTAGTTAAGGTTGTTATCCTTTGTTGCTGCTGTTGAGCATTAAAGGTGTATTGGGTATTAACAAAGGCTTTGCCCTTGGGGTATTGCACATAAACTGATCTCTTATGCCATTGAGCATCATTATCTTCATCACATAAGCTTCTTGTCATGGTCCTGTTTCTATGTGGACAGTATAGATACCATGTCCCTCTTCTCTCTCTCTCTCTTTCTCTCTCTCTCTCTTTTTTTTTTTTTTTTACCAGAGCTAGTATAACTTCTTTACCCTCTATAGTCTAGAGTAATGAATTTTACTAAATAACCTTCATTATTCAGTTAATTGTTGCATTTTCCTAACTACTAATACAGAACGCATTTCAGAGTTAATAGCTGTCTGGAAAGGAAGAAGAACAATCGATAAACTCCTACATTATCCTTTGTTTAAATATCACATAAGTAATTAACATATTTATTAATGCATTTACTTAGGCAAACATTATTCTTTGAGGGCAGGTAGCAATTAATATTATGTTTTAATTTTGAAAACCTATAATTAGAATAATTAACTAAAGAATAGTCTAGTATCCTTTACTAAAATATATATGATGAGATATTAATTTCTCAGCATGCCATAGAGTATCTGATTCTAGTTTTACTGTTTTTAAACAACATATACGGGCAGCCCTGGTGGCGCAGCAGTTTAGTGCCGCCTGCAGCCCCGGGGTGTGATCCTGGAGACCCGGGATGGAGTCCCACATCGGGCTCCCTGCATGGAGCCTGCTTCTTCCTCTGCCTGTGTCTCTGCCTCTCTCTCTCTCTCTCTCTCTCTCTCTCTCTGAATAAATAAATATATAAATCTTAAAAAAAAAAAACAACAACACAGCATATACTTTCAGTTGAATCTCCTATCAGCATATTTATAGTTAGCATATACATGAATTTCGTAAGTAATGTTTTTCTATTTATAAACGTAAGTACAGTTGGCCCTTGAACAGCATGGGGGTGAGTGGCACTGATCCCAGCACCATTGAAAATCTGTGTATTATTTAAAAAAAAAAAAGAAAGAAAAAAGAAAATCTGTGTATTAACTTTTGACACCCCCCAGAACTACTGATAGCCTACCGTTGACTCAAAGCCTCACTGATGACATAGACCATTTACACATATTTTGTAAGTTATATGTATCACATACTGTATTCTTAAAGTAAGCTACAGAAAAAAGTTAAGATAATCATAAGGGAAAATACATTTATTGTACTGTACCATAATTATTTAAAAAATTGTAAAAACTATATATGAGTGGACCCATGCTGTTCAAACCTGTGTTGTCCAAAGGTCAAGTGTATTTACAAATCAGTGTTCTTAATAATTTTCTGATCTAACGATTATGTTTGAGACCTGAGAAAGGCACAGAATGTGAGTGATAAACTAGGAAAGTGTTGGACGATTTTTTATAGAAATAGCTAAGAAGTCTCTTAGTCCTGGTGTTAAAACTGTCACTTCATTTTAATAAGTCAGCTTATCTTTACTCACCATTTCTTACCAATTGAAGTTTAGATACAGGCAGAGTCTATGGCTTATCATAAATCCTTAAAACAGAAAATGCCCTCTTGTGTTTTAAGGACTGGTCCTTTTGGGTTAGAAGACAATTTGTAATATTTATTAGATAAGTGGTAAATCACGGGCTCTTTCAAACCAACACCATCAGGGAGGATTTACCATTTACCATTTTAAAATTTGTTTTTCCCTGTGCAGCTCAGGACTTGCAAATCATTTGTATGACTTTTTTTTTTTTCATATTGTTAAAATCTTGAACTTCCAGCAAACAGGAAACCCAAGACAAAAAGAAATAATAATTAGACCACAAGTCTACAAGACCAAAAGTTACATGAATGATTTCAGCATCTCTCTGTTATGCGTTGATTTGGTTTTCATTTGAATATGCATGTCAGATAGGGCTTAACATCATTATTTTTGCTGTTAATAAATCCCTAGCTGTATAAAACAAACAAAGAAATAGGCTGTTCGCTCTGTTTACCTATTTACAGCCTTAAAATTGGACCCAATTCTTTTTTTTTTTTTTTTGTCTTTTTGTATGTTTCTGGGATAGCACTGCATATCACTTCTTGAAGTATAGTTTCAAAGAGTAGTATGGCTCTATCTGCAACAATTCTAACCTTGCAAAGCAGACCTGAAAGTAACCTCAGAAATGTGAACTTGTTAATATTTATTCCATGTTTATTAGTCAGTCTAATTAAGCAAATGCTAAATGGAGCTTTGTATGTTCTTTCAATATTTTTAGTGCTGCTTAAATATATGAAATTAATACATCTCAGTACAGATAGCCTTGTTTTTAATGTGCTTCAGAGAGAAGCTATTTTAAATGACCAATAATGAAAATCAACTCAACCCTTAATTGTAATATATGTTTAATTGTATCTGCTTTATTTCTTGGTTCAATAGTCTATGCAGGATTTTTTTAAAGAAAAAAACAAAAACAAAACCAACTCTGTGAATATACCAGACAGATACATTGGGATATCCTGCAATGAAGGAAAAGGAAAAGGCATAAAAAATATGACCAAATAATGAGATGTAGACGTACAGCACACGTAAATCTTAGCTTCAAATCATGTTGGTCTCTGTGTTTTTCTCTGTAGTGACTTTGTTTCATAGGATTAAAGTAGTGGTTTCCAAGTTGAAGCTCACTTAGTTTTGTGCTCTGCAGGTCAGTTTCTCTTGGAAGAAGCTCGCCTTATAGAAGCCGCTGAGATGGCAAAAAAAGCAGCTGAGTTGGACAGCACAGAGTTTGATGTGGTCTTCAGTGCTGCCCACATGCTCAGGTGAGTTTTGCTACTTACCGTAGAAGACTGACATTGTGGCTTGGGGAAAGCAGTTAGGTAGACTAATTCCCCTGTCATACTGCTTTATTCCACATTCTTGAAGTGAATTATGCTGTTTTACCATGCTAAAATCAGCCAGGAGTATTTTATTCGTTATAGTTTATGTGCCCAGTATGTAGGGCATATAAGCATTCAGGACTCTGAAAATTATTGAAAATCATTTTCCTTTCCTTTCAGAATTGACTATAAAATGCAAAAAGGAAATTGCAAAATTAAAATTAATAACGATTTAAGTAAATGTCTAAAACAAAACAGGTTGACTAGTCAACTGCATCTCGGTATTTGTGTTTTATGTTAATTATATTGAATGTGGTATGTGAATGCATTTTATTATATTTGGTGGCAGAGAGGATTGATAGGTACAAATATACCTAAAGCCTATCAAAGTCTCGGGATAGCACTGTACTTAGCACTGTTGCTATGTATGGAAACTACATCTTTGTAGACCTTTTAGTACTTGTGTATTCAGAATGATATTATGACGGCTAACTATAATAATAGCAAAAACAATTAAAAGGTAGATCAACAATTTTTATTCTGAATATAAAAAGAAAGTTATTGCATCTATAAGTGATGTTTTAGGTTAAAGGAGAATGTTTCTAAGAAACTCAAATGATTTCTACAGTTTTTTTTAAAGCGTTATTTGTTGTGTTAGCCATATGTGTTCCCCTTCTCCCATACTCTTACCTGAATTTCATTCGATTAAATCTCCACCTAAATGCTTCATTAGCTGACATCCACACTGTGGGCTCTGTGCTTGGCTTTAGGAATAGGATTGTAATTATGTAGATTACTCTTACAAGGGAAGAAAAATGCCAGAAGAATTTCTTCACATTTGAACGGCCTTAACACATGGACTTTCAAGAAAAGTAGTTTTGTTTACTTTTCTCAGATCATTGTAGATTTTTATGCAGTTGTAACAAATAATACAGAGAGATCCCTTGTACCATTTATCCAGTTTCCCCAATGGTAATATATCGTAGAATGACAGAATATCAAAACCAGGGTTTTGATACTGATGCAATCCACTGGTCTTAACTGAGTTTCCCTAGTTTTGCTTGTACCCATGCTTGTGTGTGTGTGTGTGTGTGTGTGTGTGTGTGTGTGTGTGTATTCTCTGCTTTTTTTAATCACATATATGTAGGTTTGTGTATCCATCACCAGTCAGAGTACAGACTATTTCCAATACCACAAGCACCCCTTGTGTTGTCCTTTTATAACCTAATGGCTTCCTACCTAGCTGTTTACAAATTTCAAACAGGAAATTCAAAGCCTATTTGAGAGCAAAGTGCACTGTGAGGTTTCAGTTGAATACGCTCACTCCACATTTAACATTTCACATTCCTAAAGCTGGTATCTACAAAGAGAAATGAGCATTCAATCAACTACTGGCATATTTATAAAATAAACCATAGTCAATCTCAAGAACCTTCAATGCAAGGATAATTTTTCAAAGATCCTGCATTTGCCTGACAGGTGTAGGTGCTGTTTTAGGGAGAGGACTTTTTGTTCTTCGTGACTAAAACACTGTGCTTTAAGTCACAGTATACCATTTGCCAGGATGGAGATACACAGCTTTCTATAGGCTAACAACTCCTCTTAAACACAACAGGTACTTTCCTCAACAAGGCGTTTTGCTATATATTAAATCAGTATCTGAAATTCACTACCACTAGGAGAAAGTTACAAAAAAAGTCCTGGTTAAATAGGTCACTTCCAACTTTTCCTTAGCTACCATAGTGCTGGTAACCGGTGGAAAATTTCTATTATATATTAGTGATGTGGAACTCTTTAGGGTTTGTTTTTCAGAACCTTCTTTCTGGCTTTCTGCAGTCTACATTCCTCATTATTCTGCCATCAGCACTTTCCTAATCTTTTTTTTTAAAGTGTCTTTTTTTAATTTTTATTTTTATTATTTTTTAATAATAAATTTATTTTTTATTGGTGTTCAATTTGCTAACATACAGAATAACACCCAGTGCTCATCCCGTCAAGTGCCCCCCTCAGTGCCTGTCACCCATTCACTCCCACCCCCCGCCCTCCTCCCCTTCCACCACCCCTAGTTCATTTCCCAGAGTTAGGAGTCTGTATGTTCTGTCCCCCTTTCTGATATTTCCTACCCATTTCTTCTCCCTTCCCTTCTATTCCCTTTCACCTTTATTTATATTACCCAAATGAATGAGAACATACACTGTTTGTCCTTCTCCGGTTGACTCATTTCCTAATCTTGATTGCAATTATGACCACAGCAGCCCAGCTATGTCCTACTCCACTTGGTGGTGGCAGCCCCCATGAATGTTTTTCCTTAATTTTTCTGTTTTTCGACTTTATTAAATTCTTGTTATTTCTTGAGCACTTAACTGTGCAAGTTGTACACTAGCCTCTTTTCTTATTCGTCAAGAGCATTTAGGACTTTGCTGAAAGGAGTAAGAAGGTTACTGGTTTTTACCTTGAAAGCAACCTTATCAAAATCCTTAGCTCTCAAGATTTTGCTTATTTATTGTTACATGTGATTTCCTCTGGGGATGCCAAATTATTGTAAATTGACTTTGTTATTAATTCTTCCCTCAGAGCTCACTTCTTTTGTAAGATACTTAGGAGACAAAACTGGCAGTTTGGTGAGGTAAAGAGTATGAGGCAGGGTATGAGGGAAAGAATAGCTGTCTCCCTGGTTGTGTCTTGGTAAGCTGGATTATTGGCTACCCTCATATCCAAAATCAGCAATTGAGGGAATGTTAGAGTTCAAGAAATGATTTGGCTAATTCCTAGTGAAATGACTCATAGAATCTATCAAGGAAGAAAAACTCACTACAAATGCAAAAAAAAAAAAAAAAAAAGAAAGAAAAAAGAAAGAAAGAAAGAAAAAGGCTTTCCACCTTAAAACTACACTGGAAGAGACGAGGAGATCCTGGGGCTAGCCATCAAGGGACAAATCTGTATCGTGTCTGGACCTTCGAGAGGCTTGAAATTTGAGAAGTTTCTAACAGACCCATTTCAACTCTCAATAGTGAATAATGAATGATTTTTCTCTGTATAATCAGCACATAGAAAGCCTTGAAACACAGGGTTTCAAATGGACAGTTCAGATAAGAATGACAAATCAGATGTATCCAAGTAAAGAACCCTCATCAATGAGGTGAGACTTACATTAAAACCTAAGAGCCACTTGGAATATCTGTAATTCCTGTTATCAAGGTGATTCACAAGAATGCTGTGTGGTGTGGAAATATCAGTGCTGTTCACCAAATGTGCAGGCCTTCCACCTTCAATAAACATAGTAAGATTGTATTTTTCTGCCTTCTTTCAAGTTGAAGAACTTCATGGTTCTTATTTGGATTGTTGAATGTGTGTGAACATGATGTATGTCACTTTTGAGCCAGAGCTATATAAGAGTCTATGCTCTTTCCTTTTCTGACTTGGAAACTGTGAAAATAGATTCTGAAATGACCAGAGGGACAAACCTCCCTACTCATCTGCATTGAGTGAGTGAGAAATAAACCTTGTTTTCTCGACTCACTGAGACTTAGGATGTATTTAAATTACAACAGTGTACCCTAACATAGCCTGACTGACACAGAATACATCTGTGAAAATAAAATAGGGAGCTTGAAAGAGGAACAATATGACATTAGAAAAGATTACTAAGAGATTAACAGGATCTCTGAGTTTGTAACTGCAGCGGAGACAAGACATCATTGAAAGGCTGATAATTTAAATAGAAGTCGTAGATCTCTTCTCAGAATTTAATGGAAAGTACTAAAGACATCAAAATGACACCTGAAAGGATAAAAGATTGGAGGCTAGATTGAGAACATTATATAAGCACTCAATATTACATACGTGTTAGTATAATTATATATATAATATATAGATATGTATGTATGTGGTCTGTATATAGTATATGATATATAGTTTTATTTGTATATACATAAATACATAACTACATGCTATATATGTGTATATAATTATATTTAGGATTTATACATATATATAGTTTCTTTTGGTTTTGTATATGAGCATTAATATAAATAGGAAATTTCTGGAGGCAAGCATAGAACATGTAAGCAATTATCAACAAATAGAGGACATTTCCCAGCTAGGATGAAGGCCTTCAATCATCATATTGAAAGCAAAACTGCTGAAAATAGATTTGTTCTTAAACTTGTCTCCATGTGCAGGTTATACTTTTTTGTTGTCAACTAAAGAATACATCCTTGCCAGTTTAAGCAGAAACAGGATTTATGAAAGAGTATTCCATAGCGCACAAGCTCATTCTCGGGCTTGAGAGCACTCTACACCATCAGAAATAATAACCAACCATCTATCTAGTTTTCCCTGGGAGTGAGCAGATTTTATAGTCCCGAGCCCCACCACCATCACCATCACCCCCAAGGAACCAAGCCGAGCAAGCTCCAGCCGAGCAAGCTTTGGTGATTCTCTTGGACGCAGCTGCCTCTGGGCTAGGCTGGCTTCTGACTTCTCTTGAGGTTGCATCTGATTGGTGGAATGGGTGTCATGTCCTGGAATCTCAGCTACCAGAAAGTCGGAAGAAGTGAGAATTTCTGGCTTCTGCCTTCAGAAGGTGGGCTCCACATGGTGGCTAATTACCAAAAATATTTATAGAGAGGGTGATCACAGAGGTTGAATGGCCTCACATTACGGACATTAACTATATGTGTTGACATTTTTAGTAGTTCAGATAAAATGGGGAAAGTACTAGATAAGGGTACTATACTCCAGATGAGGGTATTCTAAGAAAGAAGACTGGTTATCATCAAAGGAAAATATCAGAGGCATTTAAAAATGCTAGAACTCCAGTCGAGTTATAACTATAGAGTTGTAAGAAGAACGTATTGAGTCAATTATTCTGTTAGCATTTTGTAGGAATGAGCCCATTCAGTGTTCTCCTAAAACTAGGTGATAGAGCAGAAAGATACTGGATCCCAGGAGAACTTCCAGAGGCACTCAAACTTTACCTGATTTGTAGCATTCCTGGGCTCTCAGAGAATCTTTTTTTTTTAATCCACTCACAGGGTAAGGGAAGAACAGAAGTAGCATCTATTTAAATATCTTCTGTCTGCCTCCTACTATATTTTGCATCTTGTATCTGTCACTCTCTCAGTTATAATCACACCTATGTGAGGTAGACAACAGTATTCCCATTTTATATATGAAGATACTGAGGCTTAAAGAAGAGGGTTTCCCACAGTTGGTAAAGCCAACTTGTCGGTTTCCCGACAAGTCCCAGGTGATACTTCTACTGTTGGTTCTAGGGCCACTCCTGCAAGCAAGTTCTACTTTTTGCCTCTCTTCTTTCCATCCCTCCCAACTCCTTCTCCCCACCCAAGCATCACAAATGGAACATGAGGAGTTATTCACTATGTATGGATATTATAATAATTGACATTGCCAATCAACATTTCCCCCCTTTTTTCATTTTCCCAGTATGTTTTGTTATGTAGTCTTTTTGGACGTAGGCTTAACCTGTCCTTAGCAGCCCTGAATGATTAGCCATGAAAAAATGAGCTCAGACTCTCATGGGGCATCAAGAAGTTTCTGACTCAGAGGAATCTTTTGTGAATTGTACCATCAGCCTAGTCTTTTCTACTGTGATTGCTACATTTCTGCTTTACCTGACCATCTTTTGTGTTTAGAACGGAGATGGATACCAGCAGATCATGAAGCTAGTTTTGATGTCTTGACAGATGTTCATTTAAGATGGCTTGATGGTCATCAACAGTATCTTCTAGGAGTTTCATTATACGGATCTTTTCTGCTTCATTGTTTTCATATATGTGTGACTCTGGTTTTGCTGTTTTAAGATTTTCCACACATTTTTATGTCCTCGATTATTTCAATTCTCCTTCTATTCTTACTATACACTTAGCAAATAAAATTAAAATTTAGTGCCGCTTTGAGTTACTTAAGCTACATTTCAGCTACTGTTTATTTTACTTTCATGATATAAGAACAGATAGCTTTCTAGTTAGAAGAAGAAGAAGCCTTGTAAGTTATCTTTGAGAATAACCACCAAGACTTTAATAAAAAATTATCTTTTGTATGAGTCAGTGGTTATTATCCATATTAAATAACTTTTAATGTAAAATTGACAATTCACAGCTGCTAATAATTGTAGAGTCTTCTAAATGCCAGTAGCGTTTTTATTTTTTATATTTTCAAGGAAGTAATTTTGAATTTAGCAACCTTTAATTTTATAATTCTCACAGGATACATACAAATGTCAGTAATTATAAATGATTCTCTTAATCAGATTCCCCTCAAACATTTCACAGAATATATTAAGTTATTTCACAATATCATTGGTTCCCAAATTTCCTTTATATATATATAAAGATATATATTTTTTCTCAGAAAATGGAATTTTATAAAAAGGCATTTTTCTCTTATGTCCATAAAATGATAGAATTCTTACAAGTATAGAAATGTATCATAAATTATACAGAATGTTCCTTAATTACAGCTCAATGTAACTTGGTACTGCCTCCCTCCCTAAAAAATGAGAGAGAACCAAAAAAAATAATATAGACAAATCAAATATATATATATATCTTTTAAGAATATTGGCCATAAAACTGTGTTCCAAAAGATACTTTTCTATTATAAAATAAGACCAGGGAGGGGAATTAGATATGTAAAATGCATATCTGTTAAAAAAAAAATATAGAAATCGGGACGCCTGGGTGGCTTAGCAGTTAAGCGCCTGCCTTCAACTCAGGACGTGATCCTGGAGTCCCGGGATTGAGTCCCATATCAGGCTTCCTGCATGGAGCCTGCTTCTCCCTCTCCCTGAATGTCTCTCTCTCTCTCTCTCTCAATAAATAAATAAAATCTTTTAAAAAATTTAAAAAACAGAAATATGTTTCACAGTCTCATGTGCAAAGTAGAGTTCTCTGGTAATCAAATAATGACATTTGTTTGTGATTTTCATTCTGTTTTGCATTCTGAACACACCTTTTCACTGATTGCTTAAAAACTGTATGTAAAGACTTTTAAAAGATAGCACAATTCAGTGATTTCTTGGGAGTTCAAGGTTTATGTCATAGTCCAGTTTACAAATACCATCTAGGCTCTTTTTACTTCTCACCTTTCCTGGTCCTGAGAAGTCACAGATAGTGTGAAGAAGGGGAAGGCCCTACATACATGAGTGACAGGAGCTGGCAATGAGATAGGAGCCTCCATCCAAGTCTCCAGTTGAAAAGTCCATTGTTGGCATAGATGATATGGAACATAACTTTATGATGACTCTTAAGGGTGGCATGTTAGATGGGGCTAGTCACCTATCTGGAGCTAGTGTAGTTTCCTGCTATGAATGATTTTTATTACTCATTATCTCATTCATTTCTGGCTTTGTAAAGTGTGTTGTCAAAACACAAGGTTGTGTAGATTTGACCTGGGAGATTTCTTGGCAGAGCCGACTGCTTTTCCCCTTTGCCTACTTTCCACGTCTTCTACTTAGACATACAGGAAACTTATGATTGCTCTCCATGTCTAATTGTGACTCTCCCCTAAAATTGAGAGGTGGTGAGGGTAAAGAAGTGAGTATCCACGGCAGCCCCGGTGGTGCAGCGGTTTAGCGCCGCCTGCAGCCTGGGGTGTGATCCTGGAGACCCTGGATTGAGTCCCACGTCGGGCTTCCTGCATGGAGCCTGCTTCTCCCTCTGCCTGTGTCTCTGCCTCTCTCTCGCTCTCTCTGAATGAATAAATAAATTAAATCTTAAAAAAAAAAAAAGAAGTGAGTATCCAGCAGTATTCTCACTTTTCCTCATTCCTTATTTCTTTACCTTTCCCCTCAAAGCCTCCCCTTCCCCTTTTTGGGGGTGCATGAGGCAAAACACAGTTGTGCATGTCATTTCATTCTTAAAACTGTCATCTGCTAAATTTGGTCTAGTGAAGTTCACTTCTATCAGTGTGGGAGATGGAGGTGAGCAAGAAGTAGAACCTGTCATTGCAAATGTCCTCCATATCCTCCTCTTTTCAAATCTCATCTCTTACACTTAAATTGTGGTTTTTAAACACTATAATCAAAAGGCAGGTTTTCTTCTTAGTCTTTGATGTAGAAACTGTTGGGGTCATCTGCCAGAGAACAACATATCATGTATCACTCTACTACATTGCCATGTATACAACGATATCAGCATGATCTTGTGGTTCAAACACTTAGCTGTAGAGTCTGTGACTCCCAGATCAGTCACTTCCCAGCCATATAACCTTGGGGAAGTTATCAACTTCTCTAAACCACATTTTAACCATCTGTAAAATGGGGATAGTAATAGCATTTCATGGTGTTGTTGGAACATGGAATAATAAATTCCTGGTATTTTATAAGTGACACATAGGTTTTAGAAATTTTCTGTCCCAGAAAGGAAATAGTGAAGAAAGAAAGTTTATGGATATTCAGGAAAAGTTATTCATCAGAAATTTTCTGTCCCAGAAAGGAAGTAGTGAAGAAAGAAAGTTTATGGATATTCAGGAAAAGTTATTCATCAGCTTCTCATAATTCTATTCTAATAGTCTTGGCAACCTGAGTCCTACGGTCAGTCCTAACAATTCAGTGGTTGAGGTTCTTGACACTTCAAGAATCCTCTAAGCAACTAGCAAAATATTGCTAATTTCCTCAGTTTTCAAATGTTGATTAATGATACAATCATCTTTGCAGTTAAGATTTATTAAGCACGTCCATGATGCTTCTTGAGAGGCGAGTATGAAATACAGCATACACTGTAAAGTGGACATTGGACAGTTCCTCATCAGTTTTCTCCCTTGTCTAGAGAATAAAACAAGAATATAAATGAACATTTGGTGGGTAGAATTTACACTTTTTTCCCTGTGGTCCTAGAGTGAAAATTAATTTTCACAGTTATATGACAAATCTAATAAACTCTACTTTTTCTCTATTTCATTAGATTATCATCAATTCTACTTCTACCTTAAGATATGAAGCCTTCTAAACTAGATATTTCCTTTGGGGATTAAGTCACTAAAGACAATGAAGACTTTAAAAACTAAAAACCCTTTTGGGGGAGAAAACTTTTTTTTTTTAATTGTGTTGATTATTATTTTAAAGGCTTGTCATCTAGTGAATTCTTCGGTTTCTCTTTGATTCTTACCTACCTGATGAATTTGGACATCCATTAAGATGAATAGTAATATTTGCTATACTTTCCATGTTAGACATCTATTGGTTGATTTTGCTTCAAAGTAACTTAACTCCTTTGTAATATTAAGTTCCTCTAATTTCCTACCTCCCTGCCTTTTATTTCCCTCTGGAGAAAACCCTTCCAGGGCATGACCTAATGAATTCTGGTTCAAATTTCCAAGTGAATTTGAACCAAAGTGATTCTATAATTTGGTGGAGGGAACCTTCATTAAATACCCTGGCAAGGGAATTTTTACTGTTTTATACCAGACTAAAGTACTTTTCTTGACATATTGAAATTGAACTTCCAACATTTATGAGAATATAAATTGCAACAGCACGTTGTAACTGTCATGAGTCCAGTAGAGCCTTAGGTCAAGGGTTTTTACTTTCTCTATAACCCCATTAAAAATAGCACTGTTTTTAATTATTTTTCCTTTAAAAATTAGAAAAATATGACTTGGTCTCCAGAGAGATGTTATCTTCAGTTATTCCTAAAATTTATATGGTTGCATGGGATATGTCTTTATAGTTTTTATTTGCACTTGACCAAAGTGCAAATTCAATTTTATAGGCTAGTGAACCTACTCTTTTAAAACCTGAATGTGATTTTCTAATTGACAGAGTTGATTTTTGTTTCTTCTCTTTATTCCTGACCTCTCTGCATCTTCTCACCTCAAAAGCTTCTTCCCTCCCCCTCCCCTGCCCACCCTGTTTTCATATTTATCCATTTGTATGCAGGCATAATTAACATACAACATAATTATGTTAGTTTCAGGTGTACAATATAACAAATATAATGATTAACTATTTCTATATATTACTCAGTGTTCATTAGGATAAGTGTACTCTTAATCTCCATTTTCTATTTTACCCATCCCCCTACCCATCTCACCTCTGGCAACCACCACTTTGTTCTTTGTCTTTAAGAGTTTGTGGGAGGTGGTTTGTTCTCTTTTTTTCTTTGTTCCTTTTTTTCTTAAATTCCACATATGAGTGAAATCATATGGTATTTGTCTCTCTGACTTTACTTGGCGTTACACCTTTTAGATCTATCCATGTTGTTGCAGATGGCAAGATCTCATTCTTTTTTGTGGCTGAGTAATATTCCATGGAATTCCCATCAGAGGCTTCATAAAATCACAGTTTCAAAAGAAACTACTCCATTTTAACTGCAGACCCCAAGCCATTTACTGTTATTGTTCACATTATAGGTATGCTGTATACATCATCTGAAGTTGAATTTGACATTTTGTATAGCATCTCAGTACTCTGCAAATATAGTCACCAGATTACAGTACAACTGCAAGAGCTTCTAGCCCTTGTTACCTACCATCTTTGAAGGTTTCCTAAAGCAGCATGGCATGATTGAAAAACATACTGTGTTTTGATGGCTAATTGGCCAGGCTTCCACCTGACCCTGACATTTGATTTCTCCTGCTACCCAGTTGGCTGAATTTAGGGGTTTGCTCTGAATTGCAAGAATAGATAGTGCATAAACTTATTAAAATTCAGCGTGCATCTTATTTGTATAAGTCAGTTGTACCACTTGTGGTATTTAGTGATAGTCAAGAGAAACTGGCTATTTGAAGGATATGGGAACTTCAGAATTTGCTAACTCCAGAGACCATAGCTTGAATGAGCAGGAAACAAGGTAGCCTTGAACAGTCTAGAAGCAGGACATGCAATAGCAATTGTTTACAGGAGGAATCTGACCAGGATATTGCCTATTGCTTCTATTGCTTCCACCATTGTCCATGAACTCTAGCCATCCTTTCAGCTTTCTATCCCTTATTCAGCAATGAAAGTCCCAAACAAGAACATCCTGTTAGCTGAGGCTTTGCCATGGGTGTGTGTACCCTGGTGAAGAGACCAGGGAGAGGAAAAATCTAGCCTTTTTTCCCCTGTAGGCTACACACAGTGGAAGGTTCCCCACCTGAATTGAAAGAAAGTGGATTTCTAGATAGATCTATAACTTTTTAACATTTTATTTTTTAAAATCAAGATGTTTCTGAGACATACAGTTGAAGCTGGAGAATCCCAACCCTTATAACGTTACTTGGGTTAGCTTGGAAGAGAAAAATGACATTTCTAATTCTTAATACGTACATTTAAATGAATAATAACTACTGAATAGGATTATGTTGAGCTACTATTTATAATGCCTTAAAGACAGTAAGTATTTGCATGCAATTTAATGTACTACTTTTTCTGCTTGGGGCAACTTATGGTTTGATTGGTATGATTGTAATATTTTTTTTAAAAGTTAATATTAGCTTGCTGCATAGTGATTCTATTTCACCTCTGTACAATTTTAAAATAAATGAGTAGAGTTTGATTTTCTTTTTTTTTAACTCTTCAACAGACAGGCTAGCCTCAACGAAGCCGCCGAGAAGTATTATGATCTGGCAGCCAGACTAAGACCTAATGTAAGTACTTTCCTAAAGAGAAACATTACTCAAAGGGATGGATTCACAGCAGGTGATAGCTTTAGATACAGAAGCCTCATGATCCTCGGCTTTTTCCCCTCTGATCTCCTATTCTTGAATACTCACTAAATGTCTAATTCAACAATCACATCTGCCCGGCTCAAGCTTCTTTCTTTTTGCAGAGGTCCAAATTGCTGTTTTTCTATCCTGTGTAAAAAGCACCATGCGGTTTTATCATTTGAATACAGGTTGTAGCATTATCAAATACTTGGCATTTGGTTGGCTTTTCAAAGCAGTTCCTTGAAAGTGTTTTTCGCTCTGGTGTTAAATACCTCAGGACTTCCTAACATCATACACTTTTTTCTTTTCTTTTTTTGATCCTTATATACACTCAGACCTCGAGCTGGGCCTCTTTCCTCTTCCACAGTCCTCATTTCTAATAATGATGCTTTTCAACCTTATCAAGTATGTTTTTATTAGAATTTTTCCCTGGGTAGTCACACTTTCATAAAGTGGGATGGATATAAATTAGATCATTACTATTGAAATAGAGGAGCCATTTATGAGAAAATCAGAACTGGTTTTATATCTGTCTTCTAAGCACTTTTTTATTCGCCACACATCACCGACCTCCAGCACGTTGCTTTTATTCTCATATGCACTGCTCTGCATCACCCTCCAACACTAAAACCTTCTCCCCTTACTCTCTGGGTCTAGACCATCTATTGAGAAATGTAATTTTGAAACAGTAATGAAAGTGCATGTGTGACGTGACTACAAATAGTGGGATAAGTCTCATTTCTATACAGTAACTCATCCCACTGGGCAAACATCTATAGAGTGCCTGCTTTGTGATGGGATACAGAGATTTCATTCCCTAAAAGACCACATAATGTAGCAGAGAACACTGAAAATAATCAACTAGTTGAAATACGATGTGGCAATTCCTACACAGAGGTATACACAGTCCTGTGGGAACACAAAAGAAGAGAATTAATGCTCCCTGAACCCGATCCACAGGGGGAGAAGCTTTTTTTTTTCCCCAAGCAGATAAAACCACATGTAACCTTTGCCCTGAATTTTGGTGTCCCCGGTTTCATTACTTATGAGGTACTTCAGAAATTGGTGAGCTGTTTGCAACAGAAGAAAATAATTTAATAGTTATAATGGTAAGAACAATAACAGTTCAAATTTATTGCACACTGATTATGCGTCAGGCATCGTGCTAAGTACTTCATGTGAATTCCCTCATTCATTTCTCAGAACAACCCACAGGTGCTTCTGTGGTCCCCACTCTGCCCAAGCCCAGAGAAATTAGTAAGTCCCTCATCACCCCAGCTGGTAAGTGGGATCCCATTGTAACTCAGGCTGCTCGGTGCACAAGAGAAAGCTTGAGGGGAAAATGCAGTTACATCATAGGAAATGCAAGCCAGAAGACTGGGAAGCGAAAATAATAATGATCCTCTTATTCAGTAAATATTTAGAGTACCTGTGAAGTGCCCGCAGCATTCCAGGCACTACATACACGGAAAGGCACAAAATTAACTAGAGTCCCTGACCATTAGGAGCTTACCATCTAGTCTGAGAAGACGAAGTAGAAAAAGCAGCAAAGCATATACGTATCAGACAGTAATAAGTGCTTTGGGGAAAAATGGCAGGATAAGGGACTTAGGAGGTGCAGGGGGGAGATAGGCAGGAGGCATAACTTTATATATGCCCAAGATGGGCATCTTTGTATAGCATTTCCAACGGTTGAATATGAATTCTTGATTTTTTTTTTTTTAGATTTATTTTAGAGAGAGAGAGGGCACACGCACACCTGTGTAGGGAGCAGGGGCAGAGGGAGAGGAAGAGAAGAGAGAAGTAGACTCTGTACCTGAGCATGGAACCCAGTGTGGGGCTTGATCTCAAGACCCTGAGATCATGACCTGAGCCAAAAACCAAGAGAAGGATGCTTAACCGGTTGACTGGGCCACCCAAGCCCCCCAAGATCTTTATTATAACTTCATCGAGGGCAAGAATCAAGATTTTTTGTCTTTCTTTCCTTTTTTTTTTTATTCCCTTCACATGGATGAATATAATGACGTTCTGTTCAGCCTTTACTCATTGAGTACCAGTAACTTAAATGTCACTTTTATTTTTGTTAAGTGGTTGATCAAATGGTCTTCTTCAACACATTATAACAGAATAGTGAGCACAGAGCTATCTGAGCTGTCTGACCTGACCTAAAAAAAAAAAAATGAAAAAGACACTGAGGCACCCCAGATTTAAACCAGACTCATGAGAGTGTTTATTTTAAATGGCCAGCCAAATCATAAAATCAACATTTAATCTTCCAATTTAAAGCCATTTTTTCTGAAATCCCAAAAAGTTTCTTCATAAACATGCTGCAGACTGTTTTTGAAAAACACGTTTATTCAAATGCTACTTCCTTTATCTAATAACAATAAGTATTTTATGGATTTGGTTAGAATAGGAAGCTCAAATTTAACAATGAGTAAACGATGCTACAGTTGTGGGTCACCCGATGGGCAGATGGGGTCTTTCCCTAATCTTTTTTATGAATTGTGTTTTGGGTTTCCTGTATGTATATAGAATAAGTAAGATGCCACCATGGCAAGACTCATAAAGACACGGGCAATAATAGAAGTTTGTGTTCTGAACCAAGGAGACCTGTTTAAACAATAGTCCCCGTAATGATTTATTAGCGGTTAGCATCTGATCCAAATTAAAGCATCCATCTAACATTTATCTTGATCATAGTTGTTCTTCTTTTTGCCCTAAGAACCTTCTATGTTATTTCTGTGTTTTTGCTGAATAAATTTCAGTTCCCTGCTTATAAAAGGACCTACTAAACAGACCTCCATTCCCCTTCTCTATTGTAGTAGTTTCACTGTCTTTTCATTTCTCTTGTCTACACAGTAATCTAACCTTATTTTTCAAAAGGGCATTTTCTTCTATTGTTTGAATGTCCAACTTTCACAATCAGTAGCTGTATGTGGAGGACCCTGTGGGTGTTTTAGCAATGTTCATGTCAGATCGTGACTATCCACAGTAAAATATGCGGCTGTAACCCTGTGCACTGCCACTTATTATCATCGTATTGAAAACATTGTTATTTGTGGAATATATTTCTCTCTTAATAAAAAACCCATTCCACTTCTTCAGTACATCCCGTAGTGAATTTCTTTATTTAGTTTATTCTACAAAAGCCCTATTTTTTCATACAATTTACTTTAAAATTACAAATGGACTCCTTGAAAAATTTTATATGCAAAGAATTCTGGTGATCAAATGCTAAAGTAATAGAAGTCTAAATTAGCATGCACATATAATTTTCAGTGTTAGATTATGATATTGTTTCATCAGGGATATTCAGTACATTGTCATTTATTAAAGTATACAGCTAGAGAAATATATTTGTTACTAAAATGAGACCATTAAATTTTTAATCCTATTTATTTGACTTTCTGGGGGGTAGACAGGCAAACCCTAGACTTACTCCTCATAGTACAGTAAAACGTTTTTTTATAATGGGAAAACTCTTGACCAAAATTGCCATTTTAAGTTTTTCCACTTTCATTTTTCATTTGTGTAAATAAGATTGATCTCTCTGTGGAGGTTACTTTAAAAAGATAACACTCTGTCTTCCCTCTCACTTATGAACATCAAAAAGTGCTGACTCTTGAGGACTAGAGGGAACATTTAAATGAAACAATTTTGTTCCTCCTTTGGGAATTAAGCCAAATTCTGCATTAACTTATAGATTTTTATTTTTTTTTCTAATGTGAAGAATGGGTAATTTGCATAGTACAAAGTCACCCACTGTACTTGGCTTTTAGTGAACTCTAGAAGTTAGAAAGGGTAATTACTAATGATTAGGTCTATATATCTTGTATTTTTCCGGATGTAGTTGTTTTTAGCCTAATTTCATTTAATTTATTTTGTATCAGGTTCCAGCTTTGTGTAAGACTCTATGCCAAGTGCAGAGGGATTTCAAAGTTATGAAAAATTAACCCTGACCTTGGGAAATGTACTATCTAAATGCAGGGAGGGAATGGAGGAGAGAACGCATGGATCCAAATTCTCACAATTCAGGCCAGGAAATAATACTATGTTATAAGTACTTTGTGAGTGAACTTTGTGAAGTACTTTGTGAAGGTAGTGCTAGAAAAGTGTGCAGGAGAGAAAAATTACTTTCAACAGGTTGGTCCTAGAAGGCATTGTGTCAGAGTAGGAAAGTTAGATAATCACGAGATGATAGAATGTTTTATAGGTGAAGATTTTAGCAAGAGAAGGAGAGAAGAGAGAATTTGGGGAAGAGGCAGGTAGAGGCATATGTGTGAATAAGGACATGGTGCTGGGAAAACATGAACATAGGCTCAAGAAACAGTAAACAAGAGTTTATATTGCCCTGGGGCTAGGGGCAGAGAAGACAATCAGGGGAAGATAGAACTGGAAATGAAGATAAAACCAGATGAAAGGCATTGCATATCTCCCGAGAATTAGAGATTGCATTCCTACCTATGTTGAACAGGATGACGTAATGAAAGTGATAATTTAGGATGGCCATTTATAAGATGTAATGAGGAATGTGGGTTGCGTTGGGGAAAGTAGAGTTGCAAGAAGCCACCTTGAGAAAACCAAATAAAAAGATACCGTAATAGTTTAAGCAGAAGGTATAATCTGAAAGTACAGAAACACAATGGAGTGGAAAAGAATATGCAGGGAAAATAAATGGATTATTTGATGGGATGTGAATAGGAAAATCGGTTGGCCTGATGAATGTTCCAAAATTTGAAATATAGGTAACTCGGAAAAAGGAAAAACGACCCCAGTCAGAGGCAGGGCAGTCAGAAGAGCATGTTTATTTCAAGAAAAAAAAAAATGTTAAGTTTGGACTGAACTGTTTCTAAATGAGAGGATATTATCATTGTCCAGGGGACATTCCTATCAAGGAGGCAGTCACAGGGAAATAGTCACAGGCAGCTATTCCATAGCTAGGAACAGAGATGTGGGGTTATTTGCAGAAAAGAGATCATGCCAAAGCAGTGGTTAAGATCACTGGGGAGAGGGGCACCTGGGTGACTCAGTGGTTGAGTGCTTGCCTTTGGTTTAAGCTGTGATCCCGGGGTCCTGGAATCGAGTCCCACATCAGGTTCCCCGCAAGGGGCCTGCTTCTCCCTCTGCCTGTGTCTCTGCCTCTCTCTCTGTGTGTGTCTCTCATGAATAAATAAATAAAATCTTAAAAAAAAGAGAGAGAGAGAGAGATATCACTGGGGAGAGATGTAGAGAAGGGAGACCATTTCAAACCCCGGGAAACAGGCAGCCCCTGTGGTTCAGCCGTTGAGCGCCGCCTTCAGTCCAGGGCGTGATCCTGCAGACCTGGGATCAAGTCCCACATCAGACTCCCTGCATGGAGCCTGCTCCTCCCTCTGCCTGCATCTCTGCCTCTCTCTCTCTCTCTCTGTGTCTCTCATGAATAAATAAATAAAATCTTGAAAAAAAAAACTGGGAAACTCTACATGTGGAATGTAGGATATGAGACAATGAAGTCCGTGTTAATGAGCAATTTTCACTGCTGCTAAAGGTAAAGGAAAACAGACTGAGACTGTCCAGTGACTTCAGAGAATCAGCTGTCCTCAGCTACCTGGTACACCTTTGTGCAGTTGATGTGGGCACAAGTTGTACTGTGTTAAGGAAGTGGAGAAGTGGGAACAGAGAGTGTAAAATTATTAAGGAAGTGGAGAAGTGGGAACAGAAAGTGTAAAATTATTCTGTAAGTTAAGTTTGGAGGTGAATGAAATAGGGAAACTGCAAAGAAATATTAAGTATATGTTTATTAAATATTAAAGGTAGGTGTTAAGAAATGTGCATGTATCTAAATATGAGGTTAAGAATGTGTCCTCATAGAGGAGAGAGCAAAGAAATACTGAAAATCTTCAAAGATCATTTTCTCCCCAAGGACTGAAGAACAGAAAGTAGACTGAAGATATAAAGGGGAGGAAAAAACAAAAATTAGAAATATAGGGAGCAGAAGCTGAGGTAGCAAATTACTTCTGTCCCAGGTATTTACTTATCTGCTGCTGCTATGAGAAGAAGGAGAGAGCTTGAGGTCAGAGACCTGTGGACAGCTGATGTGCTGAGGCGCACAGTAGGTCATAATTGATTTAGGTCTGGCCTATCTATATGTGATAAATGCCAATAGAGGTACAGTTTTGTGAGATATGTTATTAAGCCGTTTGTCATTTTGTGATCATTTTATTTTTATTTATTTATTTATATTTTTTTAAGTAGGCTCCACCATGGGGCTCGAACTCACAACCCTAAAATGAAGACCTGAGCTGAGATGAATAACTGAACTCCATGTCTGAAACTAATCATATGCTATATTCTAATTAATTTAAATAAGATTTAAAAAAAAAAAAAAAAAAAACACGAGCTGACTTCAAGAGTTAGATGCCTAACTGACTGCGCCACCTGGGCTCCCCTTTTGCAATAGTTCTAAATGAAGTTCCAAAGTCACCAATAGATTATTCTCATTTTGATTCATCCTCTCTGACTTTTATGCTAGACGTTATATTAGAGATTGAGATCTCTACAATGTATGGTATTTTATAAATGTTCTATCATGACAATTATATATGAATTAAAGGGGAAACTGCTCCAAGGATCAGATTATCCAGTAAAAAATATCATATACACATTATAACTTTGCTAGGCACTTAAAGCGTAAATTATTTCAAAGAGTTATTATAAAATCAAAGTCCGTCTTCTCTATTTGGGCTCTTTGGCAATGATGTTAGGTCACAGATAAAATGAGAAATATGGGATTCAAAGAAATCAGTCTCCTATATAAGAATTGCAGCTGCGCTATGGGATAGTCAACATATTCCGCAATGTATCACTTTCAATTTGGACTGCCCTTTTTATCCTAATGTGGGACAAGAGGGATGATGAGAGATGACTGCTCAGTAGAAATAACCACTAAAGCTGGGATTGGGCGATGAGGGAGCAGTTAAGAATGAATTATTTGGGGGGGCACCTGGGTGGCTCAGTGGTTGAGCATCCGCCTTCGGTTTAGGTCATGATCCCAGCGATCTGGGATCAAGTCCTGTATGAGGCTCCCTCTGCCTATGTCTCTGACTCTCTCTCTGTCTCTCATGAATAAATAAAATCTGAAAAAGAATAATTTGGGCTGTACTGTTGGAAGGGATAGAAAATATTTTGAATATAGTTTACTGATGGGAAAGTTATTGTTCCATCCTAATTAGAACAAGGGACCTTGAAATTAAGTTAAACAGGACAGATTCAGATTTGACCATATAAGAGATTTTTTTTGGGGGGGGGGGTGTGGGGGTCACTGAGCTTGTCATTTTGTTGGGGGAGGAAAAGGAAGGGTTAATAATAATTTGTCTGGGAAGCAATTAAACCACATTTCTGCTTGTAAATGGTGGAGGAACCATATGGCCTCTTCCGAAAGTTTCCACAGGCTTCTGTGATGTGGGAAAATTATATACCATGTGTCTCTTGACTTTCAGACGTTAATAATATACGGATCCCAGAATCACCACATTGACTTCATGAGTAAAACGCGCTTTAATATCGCACATGTATTTCCCACTCTCACTACTTATTTCAGTTTCAAATATGTCTTTATATTTTACAGTTAGAAAATGGAACGAGGGAAGTTGACAAACCCAGAATAAACTGGTTTCAATCAAGAGAGAAATTGCCATTCGTTTTCCCTCACATTTTACCTGGTTTTATTAAATGGGCCCAGAGATATGATTGAAATGAGACTGTTGTTTATTCACAGGCACACAATTAAGTCAACAAACACTTATTCTACTTTAGTTCCTAAACAGGCTTCATCACATTAATATGTATATATATGCACACATCAGGAGAAAGAAGGTATCTAATTCTTGTCTAATTTCTGCAAGATAGATGCTCACTTCCCTGATAGCTTGTTATGCCAGGATCAGTTTTAGTCCTATCACACCAGGTCCAGGTGGAACTTATCCCACCTTTAGTCCTATCCCACCTGGACCTGTCTTCAGACCACTTTCCACTGTGATTTTTCCCAAATCACTTAGATGTGCAGCACTGTTCATCTAACAAGTTGCACAGTTGAGTTTGTTTTGTGTTGTACTTCTATTTTGAAAATGTTAGATAAGCCAGAAAAAAAAATGTACTTTGAAGTGGTTGCTATTTTTTTTTCTGTTTATTATCTTGTATAAGTCTTCATGCTTAGAAGACAAAGATGATTAGTAGAATCCAGTTGTTTACTAACTGTTGCTGTGGTGACAGTTTTTGCCTAGCCTGGGATCATACAGTTGGGCTAAACAAAGCTGTATTTACAGTTTTTCCATACTCGGGGCATTGTTATTCATCACAATCCACATGCAATCATCCTCAAACAGTATTTTTTGAATGTATGTATGTGCACTGTGTGTGCATTGCAGAATCACAACCAGAAAAGGTTGGGGTGGGGAGGAGGTGTGAGGCACAGACAGAACGTAAGTGGCTCTTGGCTATAAAGAAAATCAGCTTGAGTACTTTGGGTTGAGGAACATCAAAACCTCTGGGCAATTCCACTTAATTATGTTCTCTGATTCCAAGCATGTTTATTTTTACTCACATTTCTTCATGGGGGTATCCTTTGCATGGATTTATAACTATAATTGTTTGAATTGTGGGACCACACACTAAAATTGCATTTAGTTCCTTCTCCAGAGTAACTGGATTCCTGGGGTTTTGGGGATTGGGGAAACTCAGCTAATCTAACCACACTGGCCCACATTCCTACCTGGAGTATCAGCTAGGTGGACTGGGAGGTGCCACCATTGGAAGGATGTGCCCTTCCCCCACCCCAGCCATCACATTCTTTATAATCTCCTTCAGTTATTTTGACAGCTGGTTTCCTCCATTTCTGTTATCCTTTTAGGCATCTAGGTTTCTGATCCTTGGCTGATCTCATGGGGTTATGTTTTTCTAAATGTATACTGAAACATTAACCAAGAGCTATATTTGTCTATGAATCTTTATTCCCTCCCTCTTCTGATTTTCCTCACCTCCTTTTTTGTTTGTTTCCTTATTTTTCCTCTAGTTCTAACTCCTTGATACCTATCAGAACTCTCACTTATATCTGCAGATAAAATTATAGTATCCTTTACCCTAAAGACAAGTAAAAGTTTGGCAGATCCTGAAAAATTAGTGAATGGGTAGATTAACTTATCAAAGTCCTATGTCCTTGTTAAAGAAAAACAATTATTAACACTTTTTTAAAAGGTAAGCAAGGCATTATTCAGGATTATTGTGATTAGTCACAATTTGGGGAGAAATGGCGTTTTACCTCAAAAACAATAAAAACAGGGGTTATAGCCAACAAAAGCAGGAAGGATGAAGAACTTGATCAGATACCAAAGGTAAGGAGAGTCTCACTGAATGAACTTAGGATTTTTGCTCTAGCTGGGCTCCGCAGGCCACAGACAAGGCCCAAGGATGAGGCCTTAGTCAAAAAGAGGGCTTGGAGGATCCTGTCTCTTTTTGGTCAGGGAGTGATGTTTTCATCTGGGATGACATCATTCTCCCCAACCAAGTTGTTAAAAATGCTAAGTTTCCTATCACTGGATAGTATCAGAATCAAGAGTTCCTCTTTATCACTTGAGAAGAATTTCTTTAAATATATGGCTGTAACATAGTCTTTGCCAATAAGCAGTAGAATAGTATGAGAGGAGTGACGTCTTTAAGGGGGGGAAATGTGGATGCTACACGGTTTTTCAGTTTTCGTCTTATAATCAATGGTTATTTCCTTGACTATCCAGTGCCAACAAATGGCTACTGTGATACTCCAGAGTTTTAAAAACAATCCTGCACCCACGTTATGGCTACATCAAAACTTAAAACTGTAGAGAACTGAATTTCTTAAGAATGGGAGACCAAGTCTCTCATTGTTCATCCCTGGCTTTCATCTCCACTTTTTTGTTTTCACTTTCTTAAAGGATTTCCTCTGAAATAACACCCAGAAATGCAGCTCTACAATGTATACACGTTTTCTTTTTGAAGAGTGAATGGCAAGTTAGTGAGGGCAAGTGTGGTGTCATGAGAGATCTGTGATGAGATAGTTTGAAATGGTCACAAGAGGATTAAATTGGTTTCACCTGAAAAGTAACGTGCTCGGTTTAGGAATGTTGAATTTTAAAGATCAGCAAACTTGAAAAAATTTGTTAGAATGATTCACCAAATATCTATATAAGCTACTTCTAACAATCCATGACTAAAAAAAAAAAAAAAAAATTAAGTCCTTAAATGATATGCAGCAATAATCTGCTGTATTTTTGAAAGTGTGGTTTGACAGATCTCAACAAGTTCAAAAATAGATGTTAAAGGTTATTACTAGCTTTGTCCATTACTTTTTTTTTCTTATTGCTCGATCTAAGGTACTCTGTCCTTAACTACTTCATATTTCATCAAAGAAGAGACAGCTGAATCTTCTTCATGGAATCTATTCTTACACCAGTTATTTCTTAATTGTGGTTTAATTTTCATTGGTTGTTTATATAACAATGCTAATAAAACCCACTAAGGGAAACACCTAAAAACCCTCAACATATGTTATAATTTACTTTCCTGTGTGACAAATTCTTTTGCTTAAAAATATAGTGTATTTTCCACCTAAATTCCAGGAACCAATGATTGTTTTCTCTTAACAAGATTCAACTATCTTTTCCCAAAGGGTTATACTGTCTGTTAAGTTTTTGTAATCACAGATTTTATTTTAAAGATTTTTAAAATTTGTTCATTGAGAGAGAGAGATAGCACAAGCCGGGGAAAGGGCAGAGAGAGAATCTCAAGCAAACTCTATGCTCAGCACAGAGCCAGACATGGAACTAGAACTCAGGACCTTGAGATCACGACCTGAGCCCAAACCAAGGGTTGGCTGCTTAACCGACTGTACCACCCAGTGCACCTAATCATAGGTTTCTTCTTATTTCATTGGCTGTGCTTTCTTTTGCAACACAACTGTGCTATCAAACTATCAGCAAATCAGACCTGCAATAATAAATAAACCCATAATATGGGTTGATACTTCTTCATCCATGATTAGATGCATTATTAAAATACCAGACATGATAAAAAAACTATTCAGAAAAATATCAGTATGACATTAATAAAAGATAAGGGATTTTTAAAATGTATTTCGATAGACCTACTTAAAGGTAGGTCTACTCTACCTAAATTCAAAATACATGGACATCTATTTTAATTTTTATGGAGAAATATTCCTATTAAGAATTTATAACTTCTCCCCTATATTCAGTTACTTGTCTCCACTTTAATATCTCATTTTTGGGGGATCCCTGGGTGGTGCAGCGGTTTGGCGTCTGCCTTTGGCCCAGGGCGCGATCCTGGAGACCCGGGATCGAGTCCCACATCGGGCTCCCGGTGTATGGAGCCTGCTTCTCCTTCTGCCTGTGTCTCTGCTTCTCTCTCTCTCTCTCTCTCTCTCTCTCTCTCTGTGTGACTATCATAAATAAATTTTAAAAATTTAAAAAAATATATCTCATTTTTGATACAGCATTACCAGGCTTGTATTGAGAGCAGTAGATTCCTCAGATCTTGAGGATGGAATTATTTTGCTACCTAAGAATTATGCACTTTAATTAGTCTTGGAAATCTTTACTGGAGACATGTGCATATGCTGAGTTTTCTCTTCGTTAAATAATATGACATTATCATTTTATTTTACAATATGCTGATTGACACAGTAACTCCCAAACATTTGCTACTCTTAGGGAACTTTTATGGAAAGCAGATGATGCATTATACCCTTAAGCACTATACATCATATCATTGCTTTAAACCTATTATTTACATTTGTGTGTATAAACTGGGTTTCCATGTTTGGAATTTAGGTACCTTTTTCACATACACCTAATGATGTAAAAAGGGAAAAAAAAAAAGAGCATTCACCTAAGTGGGAATAATAATATTGAGAGTTTTTTTTTTTAAGTTGATAACTCTTCTAGGTCCATATTGCTAGGTATTATATCTATTAATGATTTGAAATTTTTGTCTAACTTGAACACCAGAAAATAGTCTTTTTTTTTTTCTATTAGAAAATGTCAGCTTAACGACATGTATACTTGTGAAACATTCAAAGTTAAGTTCTACTACATTTTTACAGATGGGGACACTGCAACAGGCTAATTGTCCAGGATGCCACAGCTAGTGGTAGAGCCAAAATACAAAGCCAGGCAGTCTGGTTTCAGAACCTGTGTTCTTAGCTTTTCTGCTTCTTTTATAAGATTGCCTACCAAAAATTGAGTAATGCCCACCAATAAAACCTCAGACACTGAAATCAAAGGATAGTTATTTAAAATGTGGTAATTCCGGGATCCCTGGGTGGCGCAGCGGTTTGGCGCCTGCCTTTGGCCCAGGGCGCGATCCTGTAGACTCGGGATCGAATCCCACGTCGGGCTCCCGGTGCATGGAGCCTGCTTCTCCCTCTGCCTGTGTCTCTGCCTCTCTCTCTCACTGTGTGCCTATCATAAATAAATAAAAAAATAAAAAAAAATTTAAAAAAAATAAAATAAAATGTGGTAATTCCAATCACCTAGAATGTTTGTGTATTAATCATTTTGAAAAGTGCTGTTTAGCAAAATTGACAAATTCTTAAAGTTCAGTCATAGACCCTAGAACGTATGCTTCTATCCACCCCTCTTCATATGGCCTATAGATCCCAGTTGGAGAAACCTTGGAGAAGTGAAATGGTATAGATTTTAAATGTAGAGAAGCAGACTTATTTGTCCGTTTCTAAAATAGGCTCCAGGGCTATGATGAGAAACAAAGACATTGTGATCCCTGCCCTCTTAGAGATGTAGCAGATGTAGGCTTAGCATTTAATTCTTCCTTAGTTTTTTTCATGAGTGATTTATCTAGGTTACGAGGCTTGAAAGTTTGCATCTTCTACAGCTTATCCAACGATGCCTAAAAACCCATGAACTCAATCACCTTGTCATTTTGTGTGTTGAAAGCCTGTTTAGGGACTTTCAGAAATGTAGCAAATTACTATTTTGTATTGCTTGAAATGTATTGATTACTTTGCCTTTGACTGTTTCATACGATCACAGAGAATATGCTGCTCATTTTCTCATAAAAAGAAATTTATTTCCTTTTCTTTAGTAAGTCCTTAGAAAAATTGGAGAAAGCAGAATGATTTAGGGAAATGTTTTAAGATTTGGAAAGCCGCTTTGGACAATAGGTTCTTACTTTCTTGGCAGTTTCTTCGGGAAGTTTTGCTATTACCGAATTGGTTTTTAAAATAAGAGTTGTGGTAGAAAGACATGGGTACATCATATCAGATTTATTTTATTTCTACTATATATGTTTATTATGATCTGGAGATATATTTAAGAAAAAGTTCATATATTAAGGTTATTGTGATTTCATGTCCTGTAAAAAAAAATGTTCAAATACATCAGAATCTAAAATTTCCCTACATATAAAAAAAGCAATATGCTTTCTTTTTTTTTTAAGATTTTATTTATTTATTCATGAGAGACACAGAGAGAGAGAGATACAGAGACACACACAGGCAGAAGGAGAAGCAGGCTCCATGCAGGGAGCCCGACGTGGGACTCGATCCCCGGACTCCAGGACCACACCCTGGGCTGAAGGCAGCGCTAAACCGCTGAGCCCCCCAGGGAACCCAATATCCATTCTTTTAAAAATATATATATATATACCTTGAAAAGAAAAAAAAAAAAATAACTCCCTTAGAAATATGCTAAATTGATTGTAGGTTTTTAAATTATGATGAAGTTGTATCAATAGAGTATTACAGCAAAAAGCTTTTATTAAGTAATTCAGAATTGATTTTAGTCTTTACTATTAATTTATTTTTTTTAATTAATTTTTATTGGTGTTCAATTTACCAACATACAGAAAAACACCCAGTGCTCATCCCGTCAAGTGTCCACCTCAGTGCCTGTCACCCATTCCCCTCCAACACCCGCCCTCCTCCCCTTCCACCACCCCTAGTTCGTTTCCCCGAGTTAGGAGTCTTTATGTTCTGTCTCCCTTCCTGATATTTCCCAACATTTCTTCTCCCTTCCTTTATATTCCCTTTCACTATTATTTATACTCCCCAAATGAATGAGAACATACACTGTTTGTCCTTCTCCGATTGACTTATTTCACTCAGCATAATACCCTCCAGTTCCATCCACGTTGAAGCAAATGGTGGGTATATGTCGTTTCTAATGGCTGAGTAATATTCCATTGTATACATAAACCACATCTTCTTTATCCATTCATCTTTCGATGGACACCGAGGCTCCTTCCACAGTTTGGCTATTGTGGCCACTGCTGATAGAAACATCGGGGTGCAGGTGTCCTGACGTTTCATTGCATCTGAATCTTTGGGGTAAATCCCCAACAGTGCAATTGCTGGGTCGTAGGGCAGGTCTATTTTTAACTCTTTGAGGAACCTCCACACAGTTTTCCAGAGTGGCTGCACCAGTTCACATTCCCACCAACAGTGTAAGAGGGTTCCCTTTTCTCCGCATCCTCTCCAACATTTGTGGTTTCCTGCCTTGTTCATTTTACCCATTCTCACTGGTGTGAGGTGGTATCTCATTGTGGTTTTGATTTGTATTTCCCTGATGGCAAGTGATGCAGAGCATTTTCTCATGTGCATGTTGGCCATGTCCATGTCTTCCTCTGTGAGATTTCTCTTCATGTCTTTTGCCCATTTCATGATTGGATTGTTTGTTTCTTTGGTGTTGAGTTTAAGAAGTTCTTTATAGATTTTGGAAACTAGCCCTTTATCTGATATGTCGTTTGCAAATATCTTCTCCCATTCTGTAGGTTGTCTTTTAGTTTTGTTGACTGTATCCTTTGCTGTGCAAAAGCTTCTTATCTTGATGAAGTCCCAATAGTTCATTTTTGCTTTTGTTTCTTTTGCCTTTGTGGATGTATCTTGCAAGAAGTTACTGTGGCCGAGTTCAAAAAGGGTGTTGCCTGTGTTCTCTTCTATGATTTTGATGGACTCTTGTCTCACATTTAGATCTCTCATCCATTTTGAGTTTATCTTTGTGTATGGTGAAAGAGAGTGGTCCAGTTTCATTCTTCTGCATGTGGATGTCCAATTTTCCCAACACCATGTATTGAAGAGACTGTCTTTCTTCCAATGGATAGTCTTTCCTCCTTTATCGAATATTAGATGACCGTACATTTCAGGGTCCACTTCTGGGTTCTCTATTCTGTTCCATTGATCTATGTGTCTGTTTTTGTGCCAGTACCACACTGTCTTGATGACCACAGCTTTGTAGTACAACCTGAAATCTGGCATTGTGATACCCCAGCTATGGTTTTCTTTTTTAAAATTCCCCTGGCTATTCGGGGTCTTTTCTGATTCCACACAAATCTTAAAATAATTTGTTCTAACTCTCTGAAGAAAGTCCATGGTATTTTGATAGGGATTGCATTAAACGTGTAAATTGCCCTGGGTAACATTGACATTTTCACAATATTAATTCTGCCAATCCATGAGCATGGAATATTTTTCCATCTCTTTGTGTCTTCCTCAATTTCTTTCAGAAGTGTTCTATAGTTTTTAGGGTATAGATCTTTTACCTCTTTGGTTAGGTTTATTCCTAGGTATCTTATGCTTTTGGGTGCAATTGTAAATGGGATTGACTCCTTAATTTCTCTTTCTTCAGTCTCATTGTTAGTGTATAGAAATGCCATTGATTTCTGGGCATTGATTTTGTATCCTGCCACGCTACCAAATTGCTGTATGAGTTCTAGCAATCTTGGGGTGGAGGCTTTTGGGTTTTCTATGTAGAGTATCATGTCATCGGCGAAGAGGGAGAGTTTGACTTCTTCTTTGCCAATTTGAATGCCTTTAATGTCTTTTTGTTGTCTGATTGCTGAGGCGAGGACTTCCAGAACTATGTTGAACAGCAGTGGTGAGAGTGGACATCCCTGTCTTGTTCCTGATCTTAGGGGAAAGGCTCCCAGTGCTTCCCCATTGAGAATGATATTTGCTGTGGGCTTTTCGTAAATGGCTTTTAAGATGTCGAGGAAAGTTCCCTCTATCCCAACATTCTGAAGGGTTTTGATCAGGAATGGATGCTGTATTTTGTCAAATGCTTTCTCTGCATCTAATGAGAGGATCATATGGTTCTTGGTTTTTCTCTTGCTAATATGATGCATCACATTGATGGTTTTACGAGTGTTGAACCAGCCTTGTGTCCCGGGGATAAATCCTACTTGGTCATGGTGAATAATTTTCTTAATGTGTTGTTGGATCCTATTGGCTAGTATCTTGTTGAGAATTTTTGCATCCATGTTCATCAGGGATATTGGTCTGTAATTCTCCTTTTTGGTGGGGTCTTTGTCTGGTTTCGGAATTAAGGTGATGCTGGCCTCATAGAACGAATTTGGAAGTACTCCATCTCTTTCTATCTTTCCAAACAGCTTTAGTAGGATAGGTATGATTTCTTCTTTAAACGTTTGATAGAATTCCCCTGGGAAGCCATCTGGCCCTGGACTCTTGTGTCTTGGGAGGTTTTGATGACTGCTTCAATTTCCTCCCTGGTTATTGGCCTGTTCAGGTTTTCTATTTCTTCCTGCTCCAGTTTTGGTAGTTTGTGGCTTTCCAGGAATGCATCCATTTCTTCTAGATTTCCTAATTTATTGGCATACAGCTGTTCATAATATGTTTTTAGAATCCTTTGTATTTCCTTGGTGTTGGTAGTGATCTCTCCTTTCTCATTCATGATTTTATTAATTTGAGTCTTCTCTCTCTTCTTTTTAATAAGGTTGGCTAATGGTTTATCTATCTTATTAATTCTTTCAAAGAACCAACTCTTGGTTCTGTTGATCTGTTCCACAGTTCTTTTGGTCTCGATATCATTTAGTTCTGCTCGAATTTTAATTAACTGTCTTCTTCTACTGGGGGTGGGGTCTATTTGTTGCTTTTTCTCTAGTTCCTTTATGTGTAAGGTAAGCTTTTGAATTTGAGTTCTTTCCAGTTTTTGAATGGATGCTTGTATTGCGATGTATTTCCCCCTCAGGACTGCTTTTGCTGCGTCCCAAAGATTTTGAACGGTTGTATCTTCATTCTCATTAGTTTCCATGAATCTTCTCAATTCTTCCTTAATTTCCTGGTTGACCTTTTCATCTTTTAGCAGGATGGTCCTTAACCTCCACATGTTTGTGGTCCTTCCAAACTTCTTGTTGTGATTAAGTTCTAATTTCAAGGCATTATGGTCTGAGAATATACAGGGGACTATCCCGATCTTTTGGTATCGGTTCAGACCCGATTTGTGACCCAGTATGTGGTCTATTCTGGAGAAAGTTCCATGTGCACTTGAGAAGAATGTGTATTCAGTTGAGTTTGGATGGAAAGTTCTGTAGATATCTGTGAAATCCATCTGGTCCAGTGTATCATTTAAAGCTCTCGTTTCTTTGGATATGTTGTGCTTAGAAGACCTATCTAGTATAGAGAGAGCTAGATTGAAGTCACCAAGTATAAGTGTATTATTATCAAAGTATTTCTTCAGTTTGGTTATTAATTGGTTTAAATGTTTGGCAGCTCCCACATTCGGGGCATATATATTGAGGATTGTTAAGTCCTCTTGTTGGATAGATCCTTTGAGTATGAGATAGTGTCCCTCTTCATCTCTCACTATAGTCTTCGGGGTAAATTTTAATTTATCTGATATAAGGATGGCTACCCCTGCTTTCTTTTGAGGACCATTTGAATGGTAAATGGTTCTCCAACCTTTTATTTTCAGGTTGTAGGTGTCCTTCTGTCTAAAGTGAGTCTCTTGTAGACAGCAAATAGATGGGTCCTGCTTTTCTATCCAGTCTCAAACCCGGCGCCTTTTGATGGGGTCATTAAGCCCGTTCACGTTCAGAGTTACTATTGAGAGATATGAGTTTAGTGTCATCATATCTATTCATTCCTTGTTTTTGTGGATTGTTCCACTGAACTTCTTCTTAAAGGGAAATTTTAAGAGTCCCCCTTAAAATTTCTTGCAGAGCTGGTTTAGAGGTTACATATTCTTTCAGTTCCTGCCTGTCTTGGAAGCTCTTTATCTCTCCTTCCATTTTGAATGAGAGCCTTGCTGGATAGAGTATTCTTGGTTGCATGTTCTTCTCATTTAGGACCCTGAATATATCCTGCCAGCCCTTTCTGGCCTGCCAGGTCTCTGTGGAGAGGTCTGCTGTTACCCTAATACTCCTCCCCATAAAAGTCAGGGACTTTTTTTCTCTTGCTGCTTTAAGGATCTTCTCCTTATCTTTGGAATTTGCAAGCTTCACTATTAAATGTCGAGGTGTTGATCGGTTTTTGTTGATTTTAGGGGGGGATCTCTCTATTTCCTGGATCTGAATGCCTGTTTCCCTTCCCAGATTCGGAAAGTTTTCAGCTAGGATTTGTTCAAATACATATTCTAGCCCTCTGTCCCTTTCAGCGCCCTCGGGAACCCCAATTAAACGTAGGTTTTTCTTCCTCAGGCTGTCATTTATTTCCCTTAATCTATCCTCATGGTCTTTTAATTGCCTGTCTCTTTTTTCCTCAGTTTCCCTCTTTGCCATCAACTTGTCTTCTATGTCACTCACTCGTTCTTGCATCTCATTTAATTGATTTTTAATTTCTGCCTGATTGGATCTAAATTCTGCAGTCATGAAGTCTCTTGAGTCCTTTATGGTTTTTTCTAGAGCCACCAGTAGCTGTATAATAGTGCTTCTGAATTGGCTTTCTGACATTGAATTGTAATCCATATTTTGTAACTCTGTGGGAGAGTGGGCTGTTTCTGATTCTTTTTTTTGAGGTGAGGTTTTCCTTCTAGTCATTTTGCTCAGTGCAGAGTCGCCAAAAACAAGTTGTATTGGGAAAAGGAGAAAAAGAGAGAGAAGGAAAGAAAAGAGAAAAAGAAAAAAGAGAAAGAAGAAAAAAAGGGGGAAAAAGAAGAAAAAGAGAAAGAAAAAGAAAGAAAGGAGAAAAAAAAAAGGGTGGGGTGGGGTGGGGGAAGCAATCCGAAATCAAGAAGAAAGAAAGATAAAAAGCACAAAACAAAACAAAAACATAAAAAAAACAAAAACAAAAAAAACACGGGGGAGTATCTTCCGATTCTGTATACTTTAAGTCCCTTGACTTCCTCTGGAACTGGTCCGTCTCGCTGGTCTTCTGGGGGAGGGGCCTGCTGTGCTGATTCTCAGGTGTTAGCACTTGGGGGAGCTGCTCTGCCCCTGCCTGGTGCAGGGCTCAGTGGGGGTTGTTCACCCCGTGAGGCCCCGGGAGGAAGCCACAGTGGCGGGGCCAGCTCTGGGACCCTGGAGTCAGCTCCCGCAGTAGCTCCGGGGCTCTCCGTCTGCAGGGCCCTGGGGCTCCGGGGCGGGGCCGCGGATCTGCTCAGCTCCGGGCAGGAGCGTCCTCGCTGTCCTGGGCCCTCCCGGCCTCTGCCTGTCCCGGGGGAGGCCGGGTCCTGGGCTGTGTCCCGGCGCCCTGTGCCCCGGGGCCTGCGCTGTTGGATTCGCGCTCCCGCCCCGCAGCCCCCTCCGCGGAGCCGCCGCCCGAGCCCCTCCGAGCTGCTCCGGGTCCCGCCGAGCGCTGCAGCCCTTAGGGAGCTCGGCGCATCTCCCCGGGCGCAGGTGCCTGTTACTGTCCCAGGGAGCCCGAGGGCATCCCCGCCTTTCTGGGGATCCTGCCCCAATTCCCCGGGAGGCCTTTCCACGGGGAAGGTCGGTGCAGCTCCTGCTCCTCCGGGACGGGGCTCTCCTGTCCTGGGGACACTCGCCCCGGCCTCAGCCCGGCTCCTCGCGGGGCCCCTCCCCCTCGGAGGCCTTTTGTGTCTTTATTTCTTTTTCCCCGTCTTCCTACCTTGATAGAAGCGCGAACTCTTCTCACTGTAGCATTCCAGCTGGTCTCTCTTTAAATCTCAGGCCGAATTCGTAGATTTTCAGGATGATTTGAATGTTTTCTAGGTAATTTGTTGAGGACAGGTGACTTGGGGACCCTGCTCTTCCGCCGTCTTGCCCCTCCCCCACTATTAATTTAACTAATTTTAGCACTTGTCTCATTTTTCTAAATTGAAGTTACTGGATATGGTGAAGATGTTTATTTGGTAGGAATACTGCAGGAAGGTATTTTATGACTCAGTTCTTTTTAAAATTTGGTTTGAATTTTCAGCTCTGTTTTAATGGAAGTTTATTACCTGTTCAAACACGTGCATGCTTTAGCACTACATGTGCCTATTAGAACATGCTAAGCCCTGGGAATAACCAAAGCTCTGGCAGATGGGCATTGGCAGGAGCCTCAGAACAAGCCAGGGTTCTTTGGTAAAGGCAGGAATACTGACGGAACACTACGATTCATACCATCCCTGAAGTTTGACAATCAAAGGACAATTCATTATTGCAAATATTGAAGGCCTGTGTTGAATTAAAACTTTTGATAAAATAACAGTGCATGATAAATGATCCTTGATATGGTGTAGACAGGGCTTTACAAACATACATCAATTTTTAAAAATTTTAATATGTTGTTAGCAATAGCAGTAGTTTAGCCTTTCTATGTTGCATTTCAAAAGTATAAATCTTGGGCAGCCCAGGTGGCTCAGCGGTTTAGCACCGACTTTGGCCCAGGGTGTGATCCCGGGGTCCTGGGATTGAGTCCCACGTCGTGCTCCATGTGTGGAGCCTGCTTCTGCCTCTGCCTGTGTCTCTGCCTCTCTCTATCTCTGTGTGTGTGTGTATGTCTTTCGTGAATAAATAAATAAGATCTTTTTAAAAAAAAGTATAAATCTTAATAATGAATATGTATTTCATGTATATTAATAACATCAAAATTTAGTAAGTGTTTGGACATCAACTGTATTCTCATGATATGACAGCAGTTAAAAAAAGAAGTTGTATACTTCACTGCTTTCAGAAGAGCATTCTCTGCAGGGAACTCCTGGTGGAATCATGTTTTATTCACATGCCCTGGTAGGCAGTAGACCTTTGGCAGTTTCCGCTCCGGGATCAAATGGTGAGCACACTAACCCAGGCTTTCCCTCCTCTGGCTCTAGGATCTTGGGTATGTTGCTTACATCTTTAACCTGCATATGCTCATCTGTAAACAGAGTTAGCAATAAACACCTCAGAGGGTTTTTTATGGAACATAACAATACATATAGAGCACATAGAGCGATGCCTGGGAGGCTAGTGGTTGAGCACCTGCCTTTGGCTCAGGTCATGATCCCGGGGTCTTGGGATCGAATCCCACGTCGGGCTCCCCATGGGGAGCCTGCTTCCCCCTCTGCCTGTGTCTCTGTGTCCCTCATGAATAAATAAATAAGGTCTTTTTTTAAAAGAAGCACTTAGAATGCTGCACGGTCCATAGGAAGTGCTAAATTATTTACATTACAGGAATACATCTCTGTATTCTTAACATAGAATAATTTTAAATACAGAAGTCACTTCCACCTGCCAGGCTATGTAGACAGTGGGCAGATTGGCATTGCCCATCTCAGGCTCACGCATACTCCTTCCTCAGGACGTTGATGCTCACTCTTTCCTGCCGCGCTCCTGCTTTCCTGCAGATGGTGGCCTGGCCTGTTCAGGTGTTATCTTAAATGCCTGCTCCCATAGTGCCTTCTATCAGTAAGACTTCCCTTCCTGCCCAACATGAAACAGCCCTGCAGCCCTCACAGGCCCTCCCTTTCATCCTGCTCTGCTTTTTCCCCTTGGCACATATCATCATCTACGGTCTATGTATTCCCTCCAATATATTTGCATCAGCTGCCTCCACCCTCCAGGACATGAGCCCCAGGCTGGCAGGGATGCTCTTCTCTGTGCCATGCTTTCCCTAGGACCTAAAGCAGTGCCTGGGACACAGCAGGTGCTCGGTCACTAGTGTGAAGGAATTCACAGGGGGCTCCTGTCCTTCCCCGTTGTGGGCATCTCGCAGCACTGCATGGGGGGCTCCTATTCTAAACATGTTGCGTACGTCCTCCTCTCCCCCGGTAAAACCTGGCCTCTACATGCAGGCCAACCACAGCAGGAGCTGTGCCACACAAAACACGTTGATCTTTTACAATGCTGGAACTAAAACCAAAACACAAGGCTGAATGCCAAGAGCACGTTGAGAGGCTGCGCAGTAGCTGAAGAGCCGTTTGAGTGATTTTTATGAGATTTTCAAAGATGATGTTGATTGTGAACTCTCAATGAATGTGGAAACTTGAAATCTTCTCTCCTTATCCCTGACGTGCATCCCCCTGGATCTCTTGGTTCTCTTGGTCTCTGTACTGGAGGATCGGAGACAGTGATCACAGTGACCTGGGAGCTCTATTTTTTTTTTTAAGATTTTATTTATTTATTCATGAGAGACACAGAGAGAGGCAGAGACACAGGCAGAGGGAGAAGCAGGCTCCCCATGGGGAGCCCGATGTGGGACTCGATCCCAGGACCCTGGGATCATGACCTGAGTCACAGGCAGGTGCTCAACTGCCGAGCCACCCAGGCATCCCTGGGAGCTCTATTTTTAAATGAGTTCATATTCTCATGAAATTCAGAGTCACTAGGTAGCTGGCTGGGTGTCTTACCAAGTGTTCATACGTTCAGACTCTAAAACTCAGCCTGTGATAGAAGTGACAACAAATCTAATAGAATAAACCTATAAAATAAACCTTTGGGACAGCTGCTACTCAGCTCTACATTCTAAATAAGATGCATTTGCTATGTATTATCAAGAAAGCAGTATAACTCTAAACTTCTCTGCTTGGCTTCTTTGCAGGCCTCAGAGTACTCTGAAAGACAAACTAGATAATAAGGTGCATTTTCTGAATCCGTTCAGACTTGACTGAAAAATTTTCCATGGTTTTAAAAAAAATGACCCCTAAAAGGGCATATACCTCCCTCCCAAGAGGCAATTTACCCTATAAAAGATTTCTTTTTAAAAAAATGACAGAAGTGGGGCACCTGGGTGGCTCAGTGGTTGAGTGTCTGCCTTTGGCTCAGGTTGTGATCCCGGAGTCCTGAGATCAAGTCCCACATCGGGCTTCTCCCTCTGCCTGTGTCTCTGCCTCTCTCTCTGTCTCTCATGAGCAAATAAATAAATTTTTTTTAAAAAAAGGACAGAAATATTGCAATGCTGGAAATAAGAGTACGTGAGAAAATTTAGGATGTGACTAAGGAGCCAAGAAGTGTTCCTCCCCATTAGTCAAGTTTATGAGGGAAAAGAACCCCTGCATTTTGTAATTTAGTTCCCTGTGCTTCTGACTCTGGGTGACTGTTTTGATGTTTGTCAAACATCCTCCTGCCACAACGGGAGGAGAACACCAGTGGGAAGGAAATGACAAAAATCACAGGTGAGGCACCTGTCCTGAGAGGGAAAGCGCCCCAGGGACCTGCCAGGACAAGGCACGGCCCTGGGGACCAGTGAGTTCACATCAGCCGTTTAGAGAGAAAAGCCAGAGTCTGTAAAAGAAAAGTAGCCTACACTTTAAGAAACCTGACTGTGGTCAAGAAATAATTTTAAAGATGAGAATAACTAATCAGCTAAACTAGAATGTGTGCTTTCCCCGGAGACTTTTTCCAGACTCTTTCTGCCTTTACTGTGGCCAGCCTGGGGGGGAGTCTGTTGGGGTCAGAAGCAAGGGCCAGAGCCCTAACTGCACCTCCTCTGTGGGGTTTGGCTGTGATGCTTTTACTTTCGTGGGATCATTGAAACAACACCCTATCCCTGGAAAAGAGCACCCACTTTTAGCCTCCTCCACAGTTTAGATTTGCTGTTTGTTGTCCAGGGAATTCCACTGATTGAAGAAAACTAAAATAAGACGGTGGGGATCAGGGAATGTGGTTACATTTTCTTAAATTACGACTTTGAGAAAATGTCTTAATGGGGTTAGTGTTGACCACATTTTCCCCAACAGATAAGGCTTGCCAACCATTATCCTTCATCTATCTTACCTTTTTCTCATAGTTTTTTTTTTTTTATTTGCCAAAGAAAGAGCACATAGTTTTTTAATTATGGTCACAAATAGTTTCCATCATGCTACAAACAATTTGACATCCTAGACTTCTCTTGGGGACTTCATTTGTTGTTTGAAACCCTATTCATAAAACAGTGGGAAAATAGGGGGGTGTACTTATTTGAATTCAGAGGAATGTTTCGTATGCCTTGAAAATATTGCCCCCTATATCTATCAAAAATAAAGTGGCATGGTGTAAACTCGTTGAATCACTGTCTTGTACACCTGAAACTTATATATAACACTGTTAACTGTACTGGAATGAAAATTAAAAAGTTAACAAAAAAAAATAACGTGACATGAAAAATGGAACCCACAGAAAGAAATGAACATTTTAGAAATTCACCATCTGCTTGAGCTCAATTAACAAAAGATCCTGCAAAGCCACCCTTAACATGATCTTCCTGAACTGTTCCTGGAAACAACAGGGTGAATTTACTATCCAATTAAAACTGATAAGAAAGTTGGCTTTGACATTCATTAAATAAACCTGAGATCCTACATCCACTCTGGGACTCTTTAAGTTATCTATAATTTTCTTGCTTACAATCAATGCTAATAAATTTTCTACCACAGCAAAGGCAACAGTGGTACAGTTCTATTATTTACTGTGTTGTGTTTTTGTTTCTTTTTTTCAATCTACCTCCTGTCATTGACCTTGAGCCCAAATGTTATTTCTTGAGAATAAAAATACCAGTCTTGCCTTTGTGTAATGTAGAAGGCCTCAGCCCAGCTCCATTAGAGTCACCAAGGGAGCTTTTGCAATGTGCTGAGCCCTTGGTCTTACCAAATACTCTGATTTTAATTGGTCAAATACGGAGCTCATCATCCTAGTTTTTAAAGTTCCCCAGGTGAATCTAATGTGTAGTAAGGTTGTGAACCACTAGTTTAAAGGCCATTCTATTCTTGATAGGCTTTGCTTCCATCATTCAGTTGTAGCTAAGCCATTTACTGTGTGATCTTGGGTTTGTACTTTAACCTCTCTTTCAATTCTCTTTTCTGTAGGATAGGGCACTAATACTGCTTAAATCGTAAAATCATTTTGAGAATCCAGTGAGTTACTGAATTTTAAAAATGTAAAATAGTGCCTGAAACATAATAAGTGTGCAATACAGGTTAGCTGTCATCAGCATTATCATCTCAGTTTTAAAAAGCTAATGATAATAATCAGGCTCTGAATTGCTTCCTTATATATACCTCTTAACCTGTGTTCTTCTGCAACATCTGTGCATTTGTGCTTTCCCTATGCAAGCATACCTTATTTTATTGCCCTTCATTTTGTTGCACTCTGCCATTTTTTACAAATGGAAAGTCTTTGGCAACCCTGCATCGAGGAAGCCTATTGGTACTGTTTTTCCAACAGCATTTGTTCCATTCGTGCCTCAGTGTCACATATTGGTAGTTCTCACAATACTTCAAACATTTTCTTCATTATTTTTTATGGCGATCTGTGTTGTTGTGATCTTTGATTTTATTATTGAAATTGTTTTGGGGGCTCCATGGACTGTGCTCCTGTGAGATGACGAACTTAATGTATGTGTTCTCACTGCTCCATTGACTGACCCGTCTTTCATGTCTGGTCCTGAGACACAACAGTATTGAAATTAGGCTAATTAGCAACCTCACAGTGGTCTTTTTTAAGTGTTCAAGTAAAAGGAAGAGTCACACATCTCTCACTTTAAATCAAAAGCTAAAAGTGATTAAGGATAGTGTATATAGATTTCTTACCTTTTTCTCATAGTTTTTTTATTTGCCAAAGATTTCTCAAGGTTTTTTTATTTGCCAAATAGATTTCTATTATGTATATTGGAAGACTTGTTGAAAGCCTCTGAAATAGGCTGGAAGCTAGGTTTCTTGATGTGTTAGCCACATTGTGGATGCAAAGGAAAAGTTTTTGAAGGATATTAAAAGTACTATTCCAGTGAACACAAATAATAATAATAAAGTGACACAGCTGATATGGAGAAAGTTCTAGTGGCCTGGAGAGGACATGAAACCAGCCCCAGCATTCCCTCAGGCCCAAGCCTAACCTGGAGTAAGGCCATAACTCTCTTCAATTCTTGAAGGCTGAGAAGCCGTGAGGAAGCTGCAGAAGAAAAATTTGAAGGTGGCAGAGATTTGCATATGAGGTTTAAGGAAAGAAGCCATCTCTTGGTCGTGAAGGTGCAAGGTGAAGCAGCAAGTGCTGATGTAGAAGTTGGAACAAGTTTTCTAGAAGATCTAGCTAGGAGAGTTAATGAAGGTGGCTGCCCTAAACAAACTGCTATAGATGAAAGAGCCCTGTTGGAAGAAGATGCCTTCTAGGGCTTTCATAGCTAGAGAAGAGAAATCAATGCCTGGCTTCCAAGCTTCAGAAGACAGGCTGACTCTCTTGTTAGGAGCTATTGCAGCTGGTGATGTTTAGTAGTTCCCAGTGTTCACTGACCATTAGGAAAATCCTAGGGCCATTAAGAATTATGCCAACTCTGGGGCAGCCCCGGTGGCTCAGCAGTTTAGCGTCGCCTTCAGCCCAGGGCGTGATCCAAGTCCCACGTCGGGCTCCCTGCATGGAGCCTGCTTCTCCCTCTCCCTCTGCCTGTGTCTCTGCCTCTCTCCCTCTCTCTGTCTCTCATGAATAAATAAGTAAAATCTTAAAGAAAAAAAAGAATTGTGCTAACTCTGTTTTGCCTGTGCTCTGTGAATGGAATAACAAGATTGGATGACAGCACATCTGTTTACGGTATGGTTTACTGAATATTTTAGGTCCACCGTTGAGATCTGTTTAAGAAAAAAAAAATTCCTTCACAATATTCCTGCTCATTGATAATGCATCTGGCCACCCAAGAGCTCTGATGGGGATGGGCAATGGGATTAGTGTTGTTTTCATTACTGCTTAACCCAACATGCATTTTGCAGCCTCTGGATCAAGGAGTCATTTTGACTTTTAAGTCTTATTATTTAGGAAACACATTTCATAGATGTGTTTTCATAGATGCCATATTTCATAGATGTCATATTTCATAGATGCCATAGATGGTGATCCCTCTGATGGGTCTGAGCAATGTACACTAAAAACTTTCTGGAGAGGATTCACCATTCTAAATACCATTCAGAACACTTGTGACTTGTGGGAAAAAGTCAAAATGTCAACAGTAATAGAAGTTTGGAAAAAGTTGATTGCAACCCTCAGAGATGACTTTGAGGAGTTCAAGAGTTCAATAGAGGAAGTAACTGCAGATATGGTGGGCATAGCAAAAGAACTAAAATTAGAAGTGGAACCTGAAGATGTAACTGAATTGTGGCAATCTCATGATAAAACCTGAATGGATGAGGAGTTGCTTCTTATGGATGAGCAAAGAAAGTAGTTGCCTGAGATGGCATCTACTCCTGATGAAGATGCTCTGGAGATTGTTGAAATGGGAACAAAGTATTTAGAATATTGCATGAGCTTAGTAGATAAAACTGAAGGGGTGGCACCGCTTGAGAGCATTGACTCAAGTACTCGAGACAGTTCCATCGTGGGTAAAATTTTATCAAACAGCATCACATGCTCCAGAGAAATCTTTTGTAAAAGGGAGAGTCAGTTGATACTGCAGACTTAATTTTTTGCCTTATTTTAAGAAATTGGCACAGTCACCTTCAGCAGCCACCACCCTCATCAGTCAGCAAAAAGATTATGACTCACTAAAAGCTCAAGTGATGGTTAGCATTTTTTTTTTAGCAATAAAGTACTTTTTAATTAAGGCATATACATTGTTATTTTTTCCTTTAGGCATAATGCTATTGCACCCTTAATAGACTGCAGGATAGTGTAAACATAACTTTATATGCACTGGGAAATCAAAAAATTCATTTGACTCATTTTACTGCGTTATTCACTTTATTGCAGTGGTCTGGAACCAAACCCACAGTATCTTTGAGGTATGCCTGTATTATAAAACTCACTGAAACTTTTGCTTTTTATTTAAATGTTGTATGACCTGGCACAAACTAACTCTTTTTTCTCATTATATCTGTTGCACAGAGTTTGTGTGAAAATTAATTTTAAAAATTGAATGACACATAGTAAGCACTCAATGAATGTTACTATATTGCTTTTATTAGGTACTATTGCTATTCTTAGCTGTGGTGTGTCAGAAGACAACTAATTCATAGTATGGCAGATATATTTTTGTATTCTGTATGTGCTTGTAACCAAACTAAGCTATCACATAGACATAATAAGCACTCAGAAACTAAATCAAACAAGTTCTAATCACCTACTCTCTTTAGCCATCATGGTGCCTAGCTATGACGTATAAGAACAGAAACATAAGCCATAAAATCCTTAAATTTTAAATCCTTAAAATCTCTACAGTCTCATCCTGAGAATCACTTTGAAGTATTGCATGGTGGCAAGCCAAAGAAGATCCTTGAAATTCCAAATGCTGACCTCTTATAAGTCACGACCTTTCAGTAGGCAGTGCTAACTCTTGGGGTTTGCAATCATATATCTTGACTTGGTAAAGGTAAAATTAGGAGTTGGCTTGTCAGTATTAAAAAAAGGGGACAGATTTTTATGCTTTGTGTTTCTGTATATGTTCTTTCTACTATGTACATTTTCTAGAATTCAGTGTATATACACTAGGATTATAGTCAGCATGGGCTCAAGGGCTTGAACTTCAGTTGTAATAGGAGACATGTAGAGAAAAAAGCATTTTCTTGTCTCCATATTTAGTATTTTTATGCTTTTATTTTCACACCAAATTCTTGATAATATATTTTAGAAAGACTATGCACAGTCCTAATATACTGTAAGATTGTTACCATGGTTTAGATGTTTTAAGGGTGACATTAAGATATCTAATTTTCAGAAGCGTTAGAAGGGGAAGGTTTGATGTAGGTATACTTCCCTATATTTAGTCTGTGTCTTGAAGAAATTACTTCAATCCATGCACTGAGTGAAGGAGAAAAGAAAGAAACCAATTACAGTTGGAGAAATCAAATGAAATATAATCACTACAGTACTTTATTCTAACATCATATCCTACTAAAGAGTGTCACATTCATGCCCTTTAGAGAGAAAACTCATTTGCTGTAATTTAATATTGAAGTTTCTATTTCCATTATTATGAATTAAGAGTCATGCAGCTGACATATCACAAGTCATCTGCAAAAAGTTAACCTGTTTCAATAAGATGGTTCTTTAAGACCAACTCTTTCTCTGGAATTCTCAGTTTGTGAATGGTGCCATCATCTTACCTAGGCAATGAAGCAGGAGACTTAAAAAGCAGCCCCAAGTCTGCCATTTTGCTAGGGATTTCATCTTTCATTTCTCAAATCTGCCTTCCCCTACTCTATCTCTGCCAACCCTACCCTCATACAGATCCGCAGTATGATCTTACTGTTGTACAAGTTGTCTGCATCCTTCTTAGACCTATTTCTTAGGTTCTTGGAGAGTGGTACTTCTAGCATGTAAATCTGGTCATATTAATTTCCTGAACGAAGTCCACACTTGTCAGATTCCTCTTATGCCCAGTACTCCAAGACTTCCTTTCGTACTCTGAGACTCTATTGAAATATTCATAAAATCAACAAATACATTCAGTCATATCAGATATAACCCAAGACCTCAAATCCTGTGATTGCCAAATAAAGTTACATTTCCTTTAATATATGACTGAACTTAACCTTTCACATAATTTCAGAGTTTTCCCCCATAAAATGGTTGTCTGTTTTCCAGAAGTCTCTGGGTGGTTTCTTAGTTACTATAATAAGCCTTTCTAGGGGCAGCCTGGGTGGCTCAGTGGTTCAGCGCTGCCTTCAGCCCAGGGCCTGATCCTGGAGACCCAGGATCAAGTCCCATATCAGGCTTCCTGCATGGAGCCTGCTTCTCCCTCTGCCTGTGTCTCTGCACCCCCCCCCCCATGAATAAATAAATAAATCTTAAAAAAAAAAAAAAGCCTTTCTCTGTCCAAACCCTCCTTGCACTAAAGCCCAGCACCTCCTTTCACTGCTCCTTTCCCATCTCTTTTCCCAACATGCCATGCCTCAAATCCCCTTCCTTAACTACCTTTTGCTCAAGTGACTCTACTCTTTGACTTGTAGGTAAACTTAGTAAGAAGTGCTGGAATATGACCGAAGGTCATTTGAAAGAAAAAAATTAACTCAGGGTATTACCATCATTTTGTCAAATTTTCCCTGATTGATGAACATTACATGTTTCTCTTTTTTTTCTTCCTAACTTCTGTTATAAACAGTGTTACAGTGCTACTTTTATATTTCCTTAGAAGTTACTATGATCCACATTCCCACCAACACCATTGCTGATATGAATAATATCCATCTTTTATATTATCATCAGCATGAAGAGCAAAAGTTACTATCCATTGTTTGAAGTTGCATCTTTCTGACTACTACTGAGTTAACATATCTTAGATATTTATAAATTAATCCTTTACCAGTCTCTGAGACTTGCCTCTCATAGGTCTTTTGCCCATTTTTTTCTGCTGGGTTTTCTTCTTATCAAGATACCTGTCTTTTCCACAATGACATGTGAGTTTCCTCTCTTGCTGAAGAAGCCCTCTCTCACACGAAGATTTTGTTTTGTTTTTTAATTTTCAGTTTAGATTTTTAATTCATATGGAATTTTTTTTATGGTTTTGGGTCGGAGTTCATAGATGTTGCACAGCTATTAAGAACATACTCTGTTTATAAGACGTCATCTGGAAACAGATATATGATTAGTGAAAATGCAAGATGTAGATTTGTTACTATATTTTAACACCCCCAGTTTATACACTCAGAGGAAGGGGGATGAAAGGATAACTAAGTGAAAGTAAGAAAATAAATTTTAAAAGGGTCAATAAGAGAGAAAAAGTAGTAACATATACATATTGGTTTGGATGGGAAGGAAAAAATGGAGATTATGAGCCTTCTTTGGAAAAACACATTTGTGTTCCTGAAAGAGCCACGCTTCTCACAGGGCAGCCCCAAAGAGCCTCCTGTCCTCATGGTTGCCGCTATGCTGTAGAGATGACCCTGCCTTTTGCCTATTCTGCAAAAAATATTTTTGCAGAATATCTCCTACACAAAAAAACAGGACTAACAGCTCCCAGCCTCAAACACAGTCATAGGGCCTCCATTTTCTATTCTGTTGCTCTTCCATCCCTAAGAGCATGGTCACAGCTAATTGCACACACGCCCCTGCCCTAATGTATGGAGCCTAAAACAAAAGCAGTTCAGGGTAAGGATTTCTTTTTATGCAAGTTATACATGTCCTTTCTACTCCTGTTTCACTGATGAGCACTTAAGCACATGAGCAAACCTAGCCATGAGCAAAAGTGGGAAATATTGCTTGTGGCTTTCAACTATGTACCCAGAAAGAAGGGAAACCCAGATTGTACTAGGGGAACAATGAGCAGTCATCACCATATTATTTACATGATTTTCATTGTCCATTCTTGCTTTCCTATTCCATCTTACGAGTTTCTATTTATAATAGGTTTTTTTTGCTTAAATAAAAATATTATCCATGTTTTTGCTATTCCTGTGATTAAAAAAGAACCATTTTATCCTGGATCCCTTATCAGGCATCTCTCTGAACTACTATCAAGTTGTATTTATGACAACTGTAAAGAGACAAGAAAAACTTGGGTTTCTCTGGTCTCAAGAAATACATAAGGGGCAAAGTTAAGTGAAAGCATAAAGCATTCACCCCTCTATGACTGTGCACATGGCTGTTTGCAGACTGACTTGAAATTAAATGGTGGTAATGTGGCAGGATTTTTAAGATAAAGGTGTTAAATACCAAAGCTTTGGGGATCCCCACATTGTCTCTTGGGAGGCATGTGAATAACTGTTGCTAGTTCAGGGGTGTAGGGATATGTGTGTGTGTGCGTGCACGTGCACGCACACACATTCATCAAAGTCTATTTTTTACCTTGGGACCATGTGGAATAGTTAAACAAGTAATGAATAATGAAACATTACAGAAGATAATCTTTGCAAATGTAAGATGCACAGTTAAATTTATTGTCATCAAGTCTGTAAAATTGTGTTTTAAATATTATATTTTTATATCTTCAACTGTGGCAGAGCTTTCCTGAAAAAGAAGAAAAGGAAAAGAGAAAGTAAAACACAACCCTTCAGACATCTCCAGACATTTCCATTTCCTTTGTGCCTGAGAGTTGAAACTGCCAAGTTCACCGAATGAAACACTACCTCCAATGAATCCCCAAATGTATCATATAAAACAGGGAAGAAAAGGCACTAAAATATTTTTATAACTCTTGCTCCAAATTTTTTCTGTGTATTAAATAAGTTGTCGGCTTATTGTTGGGTTGGTTTCTGCTGTGAGAGTCTTGAAAAGTAGCAAGGGATTGTGATCGATGGGTTTATGCTAAGCTTTTACCCACTAAATCTCTGCAGAGGAAACTCCCCTCCTGTTCCTCTTGCCTGAACAAAGGAAGAGGTAAATTAAGGTCCAGGAAATGAAGAGAACTTTAATAATCTCCCTAAAACTAGGGCACTTGCAAGCAGGGAAGGGAGAAGAGACATATTTGGGAAATATGTAGGAGATCAAATGGGCAGCATCTGATGATTACTTAATAGGGGCATGGGAGTAAGGAAGAGAGAGGAGCTTGTAGGTTGGATGACCAAGTGGATTCCAGCACTTGTCTAAATAGGGATCTTGAAGGATGAACACATCAATATGCAAGATAATGCATTTAAGTTGGATGTCCGGAATTCCTATAGACAACTAAATATGAGCCTGAAGATTAGGGGAGAATCAGGACTGGAAATCCAAGTTTGGAAGTCATGGCAAAACCCAGAGAGAACAGAGAATAAATGGTCTGAACCTAGAGTTCTTGGAAAGATAGCACTTCTTTGATTTCCAAACTTGATATATTAGTTTCAGAAGATACGTTTACAAGGATGACTGAGATTCAAGAGGTGGGATATTCTTCAAGAGGTGGGATGATTATACACATATATGTGTACATATGTGTCTGTGCCCATATGTACATGTGTGTTTAAGCTGGAGCCTGCAGTATTGGCTGATGGATTTGAAGTAGGGTGTGAGAGAGAAAAGTCAAGGAGACACCATGTTTTTTATCCTGAGCAAATTTCAGAAGGATGGAGTTGCTATATCCTGAGCTGGGAAAGACTTGCCAAGGAGCAGGTTCATTGAATAAGTGAATGAGTGAAAGAAATAAAGAATGAATGATTTTTAATAGAAATGCAGCTTTAAAACTTTATCACAGCGACTTAACTGATGATAATGTGTTTGAAAGCCTTACTAGACCGTTGTAATGAACAAACTAATTTACATTTAGTAGCTTCCTATTTGCATGTAAGCCATGCATTATAAAGTAGTTGGCCTTGCAAGTAGGTTAAATATGCCTCCAGGAAACCCTCTTCACAATATTAATTTGCTTAACAAGCTCTTTCTTCTTAGATATTAGAAATGGAAATTTAAACTCAGATGAGGAAGACTGCCTCTAGATCTGAAGTCAGAACTGATGACTTCTTACTATTATAAAAATTTGACATCATGAGCACGTATGTGATTGAGATGAAAATCCTGCAAATGTCACAGATGTACCCCTTTGAACCAACACAAATACCAGTTGCTTTTACTCAATTCACTTTACAGGTACTTCACAGATTATTCAAATATGTCTTTTACATATCAGAGAGTTTACAGTTCCTACTTTTTTTTTTTTTAATTTATGATAGAGAGAGAGGCAGAGACACAGGTAGAGGGAGAAGCAGGCTCCACGCACCGGGAGCCCGACGTGGGATTCGATCTCGAGTCTCCAGGATCGTGCCCTGGGCCAAAGGCAGGCGCTAAACCACTGCACCACCCAGGGATCCCCAGTTCCTACTTTTTAGAGTCACGGTTTGAAATAATAGGTTCCATGCCAATTTAGGAAGCTCACCATTGGCATCATCCACCAAAGTACAAGTGGTCTTACCATTGTGAGAGATATGGAGCTCCCAATGAAAGACCACATGTAGGAGCTCCTTCATTCACTAAAATCCTTACGATATGGTTTTGAGTGATCTTTGCAGTCTTATCTTCCATTTCTTTTTCCTTTGCTCTCTGAGCACCTATCAGCCTGGTTTTCTATCAAGGTCTTGAACATGCCATGCTCAGTCCCAACTCACAGCTTTGAACTTCTACTTCTGAGTGAAGGTACTTCTGATGAAGATCTCTTAATTTCTCTCATTTATGTGATCTCAACTTGGCAATCATTATCAGGAAACCTCTGAACCACTTTACTCCCTACACTTTGCTTCATATTTATAGTTCTTACCATAGTTGATGTTTATTTACTTGTGTGATTATTTGATTGTTTATTTCCCTGAAAGAGTGTAGGCTCCACGAGGACAGAATCTATGGTTGTTTAGTTCAAAGGTGCATCCATTCCACCAACGCAGTGTCTGTCCCTAGGGAGCACTTACTAAATAGTTATTGAATAAATCTGTAAAAATAGGGATCTGCCTGAAGTCACACACCTAACTAGTGGCACAGCCAAGGTTTCAATTTAGACTACTGGTCATCTAGAGAGAAATTAGGGATAGAGGAGTTTCAGTTTGATTCTGTGTCCTGGAAAGGGTATACTGAAGTTATTTAAAAGTAATTATCATGCAAAAACTGTCCTTCTCAAACATGCGCATGCACACACAACATGCAAACATAAATAGTAGCTGAGCCTACAAGATATAAATCGGTTGTAGAACAGCTGTATCTCTTTCCTCTGTTTCTCTAGACTTGATCTTTCCCCACACTCACAAGTAGTTTCCAGCTCTCTACATGGTTGTACCACGGGCCATTTCAAGCATAGTGTGTATTCTTTCATTTAACAAATATTTGTTGAATACCCATTCATCAGCGTCTCTGCTCTAGATATTAGGAACTAGCAGGAAACCATGTAAATAAGGTCTCTTCTGTTTACAAAAAGAATTTTTTTTTTCTGATGGTGAAAGTACTTACAAATATGAAATATTATTGAATGATGCATGTTACGAGTAAAATAAAACATAAGCTGTAAGAAAACAAGACCCGTATTTTAGGTTGGATAATCACTTTTTAGCTTCCCTAAAAAAATGAGATATAATCTGGGAGTGACCTTGCAAGGAGCCAGTCATGCAAAAATGTGGGAAGAGAAGCAGCTCATTTAAAGGCCTGAAAGCAAAATGGAAGGAAGATTGGAGCAGAAGGAAGGCCAAAGTGGAGGGAGCATATGAGTGAGAGAGGGAAGGGCAAGAGCCGACATTGGAGAGGTAAGTAGGGATAGACAGGGATGACTTTGAATTATATTTTAGGTACAGAAGAAAACCTTTTGGGTGATCTAAATATTAGAGTAAAATAATTTCCTTTAAATTTTGCAAAGCTGGGGGCACCTGAGTGGCTCAATGGTTGAGCACCTGTCTTTGGCTCAGGTCATGATCCAGGGATCCTGGTATTGAGTCCCACATCGGACTCCCTGCAGGGAGCCTGCTTCTCCCTCTGCCTCTGTCTCTACGTCTCTCTCTGTATCTCCATGAATAAATAAATAAAAGTTTAAAAAAATAATTAAAAAAGAAATTTTACAAAGCTGTCTGGGGCTACTGTGTGGAGAATTAATTATAGAAGCAAGCTGGAAGCAGAGTTTGGCCATCGAAATGGTCCATGCTATAGATGATGATGGTTTGGTCCTAGGTAGAGATGGAAAAAAATGGAAAATACGGAATAACTGACTCCATCCTCCTGTCTCAGAACATCCCTTCCTCATGGATTCTTCACATTAGTTATCACATTTACCCTCCACTCAAGTTGGTCAAACTAATAACTTCAGTTACCTTCACTTTTCCTTCCTTTTCTTCACCCTTGATCAGCAGATCACTATATCGTACCAGATTAGGATTAATCCCAAATGACTCGATCTAATAGTTCTTCATTTCTCTTTTCATTGCCTGAGCTTAGGTTTCCTAATTCCTTACATGAAATCTTTAAGAGGTCTCTACCCTCTCTGCCTCATATCTCAGTTCCTCAAATCTATTCTTCAGTCTCGCGACAAGAATTGCATGTTTCTAAACACAGTACTTTCAAATTACTATTAAAAGTACTCTCTGACTTCTCATTGCTGATAATCTTTTCCCATAGTTTTTGCTAGAGACAAAGCCATTTTTCTGACAAAAGTTTTAGCAGAACCAAATATGTGAAAGATGCACATATTTCCTCCTTAGGAAAGGATGTTCTATGCCTTGTCTCACTGCTTACCACCATAGTACGACAAAGTACTAGCTGTTACTACCTTCCAACCCCCAGTGCTACTTGCCATCCAAAAACTCAACATACTCTAAAATTCCATATAATTTACCCTTTATTCCTTTGAAATTCATCTCCTGCTCATACATCCTGCCCTGCTCTTCTCCAGCTGCATGAATTAATCCTTAAAAATCTATCTCAAGGGATCCCTGGGTGGCGCAGCGGTTTGGCGCCTGCCTTTGGCCCGGGGCGCGATCCTGGAGACCCGGGATCGAATCCCACGTCGGGCTCCCGGTGCATGGAGCCTGCTTCTCCCTCTGCCTGTGTCTCTGCCTCTCTCTCTCTCTCACTGTGTGCCTATCATAAATAAATAAAAATTAAAAAAAAAAAAATCTATCTCAAATATTTCTGTGTATTGTAGTATTGTTTCTATTAACAAGGAAAATAGAAACAACCTAAATACCCACTGAGGAGACTTGTTAGATTAGGGTATTTCATATCTTTTTAATGAATTTAGAGTAAATTAGACACTGTCAAATTTTTAATGATGTATTTAATGAATATGCTCTACGAAGAGAGATCCATTTCTTTTGCTGAGAGGTAGTGATTTTGCTTCATAATCATCAGATTCTCTTAAAGCCAATATCCTTTTATAAGGGTTCAATATTTTTTCAGACTTTTCTACTTTGCAAAAGAATGAAATATGACATACTCTCTCAACTATTTCCCAGGGAGCTCCTAATTTCTTGATTAAAAGCTTAATTTCATTCTCTTTTCTTACACAGTAGGTGTTATTCTTTGGCATTTATGGTAAAGATTTATAACAGTAATGAAATTTTCCAAACTAAATAGAAACAACCCCACAGGCAAAAAAATGAGTACAATTTAATTTTTTTTCTATTATAAAAGTCTTACTGTGTACAATATTGACACAGTCTACTCATTTTGGATTTTAAGTGTACACTTGTGATTTAAGGTCAACATTTAAACATATGCTGTTTTGAATTTCTTTGTGCTACTATTAATAAATTTTACTTTTTCCTAGAGTCCAAATTCCTCCAGCATTAGGAAGGAAAAAGAAATATATTTGCGTATATGCTCTATGCACAGTTATATATGCACAGATATTTATGTTTCCTCAGATGCCTCTTGAGAGTAAGCTAGATTAAGAGATTCTCCAAGGCCTATTACTGTTCTTCTTCAACTGAAGAATTCACAAAACAGAATTTATATTCCGCAAATCACCAGAAAAAAATATTGTCAATTTTCTTCCAGTTTTAGATTACCCTCCTCTCATAAACAATGTATGTATGTATGTATTTATGTGTGAGTGTGTGCATGCATGCTAAGGAAGTACCATCTCAAAGTTTGCAAATTACCACTGAAATATTGCAGCTTTCTTTTTTTTTTTTAACATGCTACAAAATAATAACTAACATTTCTGTAGAGTTTTGCACATTTGCATATTGTTTGCATACCTACTCTATTACTTATTCCTCATAATATCCAGTAAGAAAAATGATAGCTGTTTCTGCTGGGGTTTTTGTTTGGTTGGTTTGGTTTGGGTTTTCATACAAGAAACTGACATGGGCAACGTGGCGTAATTTTTCCAGAGTAATACAGGTGGGAAATGGGAAGGTAGGGATTAAAGACCAGATCTTCTATTGCTAATCCAGAGCTGTTTCCACTTGCCATTTTGAAGATATATGTATAGACCTATATAGATAGATATAGATATGGCTTTTGGTACATTTATCTTAAAACATTTCCTCCTCTTTTGGAAATAAATTTATCAACCCCTTTATAATCTAAGGTCTTTCTCCTATTTCCAGCAAGAATGATCTGTCTGAACAAAGTGTAATTATGTAGATAAAACATCATGGAGAAAAATCCTATTGTTAATGCTCCCTAAACTAGTGTATATGGAGCTCTTCTATATTTTACTATCTAGAAAATGTTTTTTTGTTTTTTTTTTTTTTAACTAACAAATGCTAGTAAGAATAGGCTGCAATTAAGGTAATCTTTTCATCTCTAACACCTAATAAACACTGAAAGTAGCTCTTACGAAACCTCTGGAACCTAATCTCAGAAAGTAAGCATGGTTCTACCTGCACATATCGATGCTTCTAATTGATTAATCAATTATTTTGTTACTGAATTGCTTTAGCAACATTATAATTCATGTTTAATAATACTGATCACATTTTAATCAATCCTCATTCAATAGGACATCATGGAAAGCAAATTTATAAATTTATAAGTACATTAAAATAACAGGCATTTAGCATGATTGCTAGTGACATTATTTTGCAAAGATAAAACTTCAATAGAATATTTGGTATAATTAAATAATCTTGAACAGCAGTGTTTTGTTTCTCAATACCTAAGCAGTATAATTTTAACCATACTGTTTGCGAACAGTGGACCGACTATAAAGATACATATTTTCTTTTTCTTCAAGTAGATATTTATTTTTATTCTGAGTACATGAAGAAATAAAAGCTAAATTAAGAATAATTTTATGACCCAAATGCTTTTTAGTATGTTTCAGAAAAATCATACAAAATTCATGTTGGTGCAAATAGATTTTCTCTTTTTGTCAATACTCTGTCATTATCTCTATCTTTTAGTTAACCATATGCCCTTAAATTATGGTTATAGGGTCTTGTCAACCCAATGTACCCAGATGCTTATGACAAGCATTATGAACAACTACCTATGTTTACCAAAATGAAAACAGGCACCGTCATAATAAATTGGAATAGTAGAGTGGAAATGGAGTGGAAAACTGGGGTTCGGGCCCAGAAATACTGATTACTGGTTGTGTTACCCTGAACTACCTACTTTATCCTTCAAGATCCAAATATCTCTGGTCACTTGCAAGGATGAAATTAAACCATGTAAGTGAATGTGCTTTGAATGATTTAAAAGTAGCAAACAAATGTAAAGAACCTGCAATATAAATAATGACATCATGATGATGATGGTGATAGACTTTCTGACCCATTAGGAAACTAAGACTAAAGAAGATATAGAGGCTTTATGTATAATACATACTAAGTAGCTGCATTGAGATTGAAAGTGATTTTCCGTGTATAAGTTAACAGCCAGCTAATGCTGTTTTCACTTAGGAAATTACATTTAGAAAGCAGATAACAAGTTAATATTGTATGAATAATTCCTAAGTATTTCAGCTGACAGTAATCCATAAGTGACTGGTTTTTATTGACATTTGTTCTTTGCACCTGGGTACAACTTTGCCCCTTGCAGTCCCTTAGAGTGCATATGTGCTTGTAGGTGCATTTGTCCTCACATGAGAAAAAGTTTGATTTGAGGTAGACAGCAAGGGAAGTAGGACATGAATCCCTTATCCATTCTGTGAACCTCAGTCCTGACAGCACAGGAAGTAGGCTATTTTTTTTTTAACTCTTTCTGTAGGTGAAGAAAGGAACAAATGTATGTGTTCTGTGAAGTAGCAGTACTTGCTACTCTAATTTGCTGCTTAGTGATAAAGAGAGAGAATAGATGAAGGAAATTCCCTTGTTCTCATTTTGTGGGTCTGAAATTAGTTTTTATCTCAGCAAGAGGGAGAATTGCTCTGCTGACAACAAAATACGAAAGTAAAATTTCCATGAACTGTAAGAAAGGGATTGTGCCAAAATGCAAAGTAGTCAAGCATGTGATAAGTGCTATTTATTTATTTATTTATTTATTTATTTATTTATTTATATGGGGGAGGGGTAGAGGGAGAGGAAGAGAGAATCTTAAGCAGGCTCCATGCTCAGCACAAGAGAGCCCAGCACGGGGCTCCATCCCACAACCCCTAGGATCATGACCTTAACTGAAATCAAGAGTTGGACACTTAAACCACTAAGCCACCCAAGTACCCCCACGCTCTTTTTAAATTTTTTTTTATTTGAGTATAGTTACACTCAAAATTCCGATAGTTTTAGGTATACATCATAGAGATTCAAGTTCTCTATACATTATGCTGTGGTTACCACAAGTGTAGCTACCATCTGTCACCGTATAACCCTATTACAGTACCATTGATTTTATTTCCTATGTTGTGCCTTTTATTCCCATGATGGTAAGTGTTCTTATAAGAAAAGCACTATGTACTTCTTTTAAGGTACTACATATTTTTTGATAAATAAACTTTGGTTGTGTAGTGGTTCTCAATTATAAGCTAAACAAAGTAGAGTCCTGCCAAAAGTGGATAACATTCCAGGAGGATGTCAAAGTGTTCTCTGTATGCTTTTATTTGTTTATGTTGCTTATCTATATTTGCTACTTCTTCCCTTCCCTTGAATTTGAAACCATTCTGAGAGCAAGATCCACTTTCCTTCCCCTGTTACTTAGAATGGTATAATTTACAGGATTCAGGCTACATAGTCATGAACCAGCTCTTCATTCATATGCTCTCAGATTTGAAGCCAACTCTTAAAACTGTCAAAATTTCAATGACTTTCATTGTAATCACAAAGATTCCTACTTCTTGTCAGCATAACAGACCACAGCAATTCTCTCCTCAGGTAGAGGATAAAATAATATTTTTCCTTTGTTGGGCTTTCAAGAGGACGAGAATAACCATTCTTTCAAAAAAGTAATGGGTAGGGGTTAAGGAGCAAAGCAAAAACAAAGAAGAAAGAAAACTTTGAACTGGACTTTGGGATTCTCAATGGCAAGTCACCTGTAGGAGCAGGGTTATCCTGAGTATGGAGTTCAATAGTGGCCTTGCCTTCTGGTTAATGAATCTTGTGCTTGCACCAAGGTGGTAAAACAGAGTTTATAAGTGAGTCAGGACCCTCAAGGCAGAATGTGGTAGTTTTAGGTTGGTGGTATTTTCTATTTGTAGATGCAAGTCCCCTCTGGAGAAAAGCATCCCTAATTCAGTCCTTCTGGATTCCTCAGATTAAGATCAAACAAGTCATTAGTTAAAGAAAACTCAAAGATCACTAAGGCCCCAAGGAAGTAACCACAAGTGAGAGCCCGCAAAAACAAAATATTTAAACCTTCAAAGACTACAGATACTGAAACGTCAGAAACAGAACACAGGATTGCTTTGTATGAAATATTTAAGTAGATAATAGGGTGGTCTTGAAAAGGAAAGAATTCTTGAATTCAAAGCCCAAGGGGTAAATTAAATAGATTAGTCACAAATGAGAATATTAATGGAATTTAAGATACCTAGACTGCCATTCAGAAAAGAAAAATGAGAGGGACGCCTGGGTGGCTCAGGGGTTGAGCGTCTGCCTTTGGCTCAGGGCATGATCCTGGGGTCTGGGATCAAGTCCCATATCAAGCTCCCTGTGGGGACCCTGCTTCTCCCTCTGCCTATGTCTCTGCCTCTCTCTGTGTGTCTTTCATGAATAAATAAAAATATTTTTTAAAAAAAGGGAAAATGAAGAATACGAAAGTTAAGAAAACTGGAGAATACAATGAGAATATGTAATATCTATTCAGAGCCCCAGACATTAAGGATAGCATAGTGAATATCCAAGAATTTTCTAAGATAATTAGAAGATGCACAGCACAATATGTCCCAAATTGAATACATAGAAATCTATATGCAGGCTCAGCATGGTGCATTATAGGAAACCAGAAGCAAATGATAACCTAAAAGCAGCCAGAAAGAAAACCTACCTATGAAGGAAAGCTAGTTTGACCAAGATCACATAAAATTAATGCAACCCTGAAAGACACAAGATAATGAAATAATCTCTTTAAGATGTTAAAAGAAAATTTCTATGATACTCTTCTAGCATCCAGGAATATTTTTCAGCAATGATAGTAAAATAAAGACACATCATATCATCAAAAATTGAAAAATATTACCGTCAATAATCTTTTACTAAAGAAACCTCTAAAAAACAGCTACTTTAGGAAGAATAGAAGTTCCAAAAGGAGAAGCTCAGATGCAAGAAGGAGTGGGAAGCAGATAAAACAGCAAACATAGATATAAATCTAAATAAACATTATGTAATCTAATGACAGTGATGATTTTTGTGTGTTTAATGTTGGGTCACAGGATGGTGTGGCATCTCATTCACCTGTGCCTACCTGACTTTAGACAAAGGTATATGGCAGGTTGGAACTTCTTCTCTGGAAATGTAGAACTTTTTTTTTTGTTTTTGGTTTTGCTAATAGAAGGGCCCAACAGAAGCATGGTGTTACGATATATTTCAAATACAACACCTAAACACATAGAATATACTAACATATTTTGTAGTAAAGATGCATATTAAGAAACAATGAAATCTGTGCTTGTGAACATCATGGAACTTTCTAAGACTAACCATTGCTATTAACTTCCACCTACCTCTGTGCTTCCTAACCCATCCACTAGTCTCTCCCCACAAGAGATAATCACTATTTGAATCACCACACTGAATATTGAAATTTAGTTTGTAACTCTAAAATAATAGAACTGGTTATTATGCTAAATCCATGGTTCTTTTAATTTACTTAACATATACATTTAGTTTTCATTTATTAAATTCTAGTGGACACCAAATGAAATGTGATCAGTATTGTTTTCAGCTAGCCCCTGAAGTACAAGGAGAATTAAGATTCGAAAACACCAACTGCAAAGCCCCTAGAACAATCTAATAACAAAATTAAGAAATGTGTTAATTATTAGAAACATCTTAGGATATGCTTTTGGTGCCTTGCTTGCTTTCTTGGTGAAAGTTCCAGAGTCTTCAATAGCAGCTACTTTTGTGCTTAAGGTGAGTTGTTAACAAGTGGAGAATAGGGATCCCTGGGTGGCGCAGCGGTTTGGCGCCTGCCTTTGGCCCAGGGCGCGATCCTGGAGACCCGAGATCGAATCCCACATCAGGCTCCCGGTGCATAGAGCCTGCTCCTCCCTCTGCCTGTGTCTCTGCCTCTCTCTCTCTCTCTGTGTGACTATCATAAATAAATAAAAAAAATTTATAAAAAAAAAAACACAAGTGGAGAATATCTTTTAAAAACCCTAACTTTACTAAAACCATTATCCTAATGAAAGCCCATTTTTACTAGTATTTGTTAATAAAATGGTCGTATTGTTTTCGCCTTGGTACTGTCACGACTATCTGCGTCACCCCAAAAGCCCAGTTCTCACAGGTCATCCATTACACCTAGAATCTAATCCCCATAAAACTCTGTGTATCCCTCTTTTGCCTGCATCAACTATCACCTTCCAACTCTTGAAATATTTTACTGACTTGGTCTCCTAGGGGAGCCCTCTTGTCTGGTTACTGTTTCCTGAAACTCACAGTTTCACTCAAACATCCCATGACCTGACTGCCGTCTCCACTTGTGGCACCAACATCCCAAATGCTCCAACCACACCCAAGATCTACAGTCCATAGAAATCACCAGCGTTTCAGTGTCCCTGACCTCATTATGCCTCACATACCTCCTCATTTAAATAAATGCCAAGATCAGTCATGATAATCATTCCTTTGCTTGTTTTTGCCTCATCATGTTTTTGTTTTTTTTTTAAGATTTCATTTCTTTATTCATGAAAGAGAGAGAGAGGCACAGACACAGGCAGAGGGAAAAGCGGGCTTCATGCGAGGAGCCCGATGTGGGACTCGATCCTGGGACTCCAGGATCATGACCTGGGCCAAAGACAGACGCTCAGCCACTGAGCCACCCAGGTGTCCCTTTGCCTCATCATACTTGTCGGCCACATCAACACCTGGCTACATCCATCTTTGCCTGCTCCATGTCTGCATCTTGAAACTAGACATAGCTAGAGAAAAACACAACTTGCTTTAAAGTTCAATAACACTGGCCTCAGGTGAGCCCTCAGGGCTGGATGGCGATCATGTTATCATTTTTTAGCTCATTCCTTCTGATATTTTTCTAGATAACCTCACACTTTACTCATCTAAAATTTCCAGCATCTTTTCCCCCGTCATTCCCACTCAACTGACAGCCTTGCATCCTTTTTCATTGAGAATGCAAACGTGATTAGAAGTTTCACAAGTTTCCATCTTCACATCTAACCATCCATTGGCATTTGTGCCTTTAATTGATACTTTTTTCCCATTGTCTATACTTCTAGTTCAAAGCGGCCTCTTCAATTTCTTCTCTAGATTCCTTAACTGTTGAAGGACATTAGTCCCACAGCTACTTGCCTCCTGTCTCTCTCTCTTTCTCTCTCACTCTCTCTTTTTCACTGTATCTCCTGTATTAACAGATTTTTTCTTCCTACTGAAATATCCCATCGAAATTTAAACATGATGTTATGTTCTGGTTTCTTACATGAAAAACAAAAAGTCTCTCAAGCCTATTTATGCCTCTAGCTACCACTCCATTTTCCTCCTTCCCTTTATAGCATAACTTTCCATTTTCATTTGAACCTCTTCCAAGCAGGCTTTTTCTCCAGTGATGTCACCAAAGCTCCTCTTGTCAAAGTTACTGGAACAACACTCAACAACATTAAATCCATTTGTTCTCAGTTCTAATTTTACTTGTCCTATCAGTAGCATTTGACACAGATGATTACTCATTCCTCCTGGAAACACTTTCTTCACTTAGTTTCCAGATTTTAAGCTCTGGTTCCTCCTAACCTTCATCCCTCTGGCTTGTTCTTTCCCATCTATCCAATCTCTTGACCTTGATTTTTTTTTCTTTTTTCTTGACCTTCTTTTCCCTATATTGTCACTTTCTCAGAGATCTTATCCTCTGTCATGGCTTTAAATAGCATTGATATACTGATGGCTCCCAAATTTAAATTTCCAGCTGGGGTCTTTTCTTTGGACTCCAGACTAATCTACCCGGCATTTAACTTAGTATCTGCACTAGTACGGACGCCTCAAGTAGCTCAAGTAGCTGAACCCCTCAAGCTACTAGTTCAGAATGGAACTCATGATCTTCTTCCCACACCTTCTCATCCCATAGTCTTTCCCACTACAGCAAATTGCTTCATTCTTCTAATTGCATGAGCCAACTTCCACTGCTCCTTTCCTTGTCAAAGACATCACCGTCACTGCTGATCTATAATAAAGCAGTTGACTCCTTCATTAGTCTGCTTTTAATACAACATTCAAAACATGTCGGACCAACGAGTGATCACAAGCGGTGATCCTTGTGCAATTTACTCCATCGCCTCCTTCATTTCTACACTCAAATGCTGTCTTCTCTTAAGACCTTTAGAGAGGGATCCCTGGGTGGCACAGCGGTTTGGCGCCTGCCTTTGGCCCAGGGCGCGATCCTGGAGACCCGGGATCGAATCCCACATCAGGCTCCCGGTGCATGGAGCCTGCTTCTCCCTCTGCCTGTGTCTCTGCCTCTCTCTCTCTCTCTGTGACTATCGTAAATAAAAAATTAAAAAAAAAAAATTTAAAAAAAAAGACCTTTAGAGATCTTCGTGTTTAATATTGTATAGGAGGGTTCAGCAAACTTCCGTTGTAGCAGACCAGGCAGTAAATATTTTAGGTTTTGCAGCCATGAAGTCTCTCTACAGCTACTCAGTTGTGCTGTGGTAACACGAAAGCAGCCATAGATGATACATACATGGTTAAGTGTGGCTTTTTTCCATAAAAATTTATTTATTTTATTTATGGGCATTGAAATTTGAATTTTATGTAATTTTCATGTGCTGTGATTTTTTTTTCTTTTTTTTTTCTTTCTTTTTTTTTTTTTATAGTAGGAAAAGGCTAGGCTAGATATGGCTCCCAGGCTATAGTTTGTTGACTGGCCTCCTTTCATACATCCCTTCACCCTTTTCTTTGCTGTATTTTTTAATATACTATATATCACAATATAATATACTATATATTTGGCTCATATTTTTGTGCTTATTATCTATGTCTTAGGAACAAGATATAAGCTCCATGAGGCCCAGGATTTTTAACCATGTTGTGTACTGCTGAATTCCCAATGTAGGTGCTCAAAAATTAAATGTTGAATGAATGAAAAAATATATTTTAAAAAGAAAATGGGCCATAGGGGTTGAAATCATTGAAGAACTCAAATTTATTTTAGAAATTACAGTTTCGAGGAACACAGGAGAGATATCATTTTGACCATTTGCAGCCTGCAAAAGGCTCCATCCATGACTTTCTCATTAAATTCTTCATTATTATGTCTTTGTTATAAATAATCTATTCATTTCCGCTAAATCCCATTTATTTAGTAAGAGATACCTTTATGCATCAATTCCTCTTTTCATGGGATGGCCATACTTACTGGCCTCTCATTGTTCCTTAGGTTCTGGAGTCAAATAAATCTACAGATTAGCCACATGTACTCCTGCTTCTCTGCTGCAGGCTGCTTTTTCAAATGGCCACTATAAGTGATCATATTCCATAGAATCCTGGACTTAATTTTCTTAGTGTATTGACTTCATAATTACCATTTCATTCCTACTTCTCTTAGATGAACCAAAGAAATTAACAATGTTCTTGATCTTCTGTCTTTGACTAAAGTAAATACAAGTGTTAAATTATAGGCATTAGAGCATGGCTTAATTTCTGTGAACCATTTCAAGATACTGAACTGGATTTTAATTATTATATATAATGGACATTAAACATGTATAAGATAAATGGCCTACAATTTAATTAGTGAAGTATTAATAAGATAATTTATTTTAAGAATAACAAATACATAATAACAGAAAAAGATCTTGTTTCTGGTTTCTTACATGAAAGAATTAAAAAGATGTGCCTTGTACTTCTAGAAAAGACTTTTTTGTTTTATTTGTTCAACATGAATCATAGGTAGAGATGATATGTGATCAAGTTTTTCTGTGTTAACTTCTTTTCTGAAGTTCGTTGCATTGCCAGTACAAACTTATGTTTTTGTGAGGAGGTAAAATGTATTTCTGTGTGACTTTGTAAACATAGTTGACATGTATCATATAATCATTATGGTTCCCTAACTCAGTATTGAAGATGAGTCTAAAAGAAATCAGAGTTAGCATATGAGTATTAATCATTGGGCTCAAAATAATTTATTTTGTTCTTCCTTCTTTTTCAAGTCTTGTTTGTGTTGTTATTTGTGGTATATGGGTGGATAAGTATCCAATAAAATATATCTGAGGCCAGCAATTGCTTGGACTCTGGGTCCGTGTGATTGCTTTATTGATTGCTTGTTATTTGTTTGCTTCCTTGTTTTATATTGACTGAAGAGACCAAGGAAGGGAGGCAAGAAAGTAAGGGTATACATTTTCAAAGACGGAATTGCTCAGAGAGAAGGTAAGACATTGGTAGAGTAGGTAAAGGCAGTACAAAATCAGTATTGTGCATAATTGAGGAAGCTGTTATGTAGAAAAATGTCATCAAGCCCATCTTTAAAAGCTTAAAGATATAAAAATGTGCTGACTGTACAGGTTCTACATTAGATGACTGATGTAATCTGAATGTGGCAATTTCAGGTATGAACATGTCAAAAATAAAGGCAAGACATGTGATTGAATGTAGAGAGATTGAGGGTAATACATGAGGTTATACTGTGTGAGTGGCAAAAGTTCTGCCGTTAAGCCTCCCTTGATTTGCCATGAGTTTAGATACACACAACCCATGTTTATTTTTATATTTTCAGCAGGTGTGACACTTTGTCAAGTGTACTGGCTTGGCATAGAGCATGGCTTCACCTTGACTGGTGTGTCCTGATGGAATATTTTCTGAAATGATGTGTGAAGACCTTGCATCATTATTTTTCCAAGCATGTATCAACAAAGTCTTGGTCTTATAAAAGTGCAAATAGAATGCCATGTATCAGACAGTATGTTTACATTTTATTTTTAGTCCCTGGAAAGATATGTAGTTTCTGTAGGAATTGCTTTGTTTCTGCTCATTATGTTTGATCTGGTCCATCCTAACTCAGTGTTAGCAAAAGTTGCCACTTGCCATATATGCGTGAAGCCCGTAGTGAATTCTCTTTGTGAAACACGCTTCTTCATATTCGTTCCATGGGTGGACAGTTGCTGCCTTCTAATGTCATGCTGAACTATAATTGATCCAAATGACACTGTCACCCTTGAATGAACCCTGCTTCTTCACTCCGTCCACGTTGTCAGAGGAAAAAAATGTCTTACCCATCTTTCAAGCATGTATACTGACCCTAAATTTCATTTCATCCACTGCTTTGAGGTCTCTAACGTACTCATGTCCATGTTTTTTTAAATCATTATTTTCAATAAGGCCTATTTAGAAACAAGTCTGTCATTTCAACAATATGCAAACTGGAGTCTCTCAGTTGACCTCCACCTGATTACAGCTATTTATTGGCAAACACAGAAGTCAGTTGGAGAAGTGATACATACATAAGGTTAAAAACATTTTTCCTGCATTTGATTGTCATAGTATATGCTGAATCTTTACTCCAATGGTAACTTTGATTTTGCCAGTGCAGTATGTCTTTTTTTAAAAAAATTCGATTAGCTAACATATAGTACATCATTAGTTTCAGATGTAATGTTCAATAATTCATCAGTTGGGTATAACAAACACCCAGTGCTCATCAACTTCTCAAACTCAGCACTCAATGTAGTATGCCTTTAGTTCTTGCTGCATTGTGTTTTTAAAAAGTAAGATGATCAATTTGCATCACAAAAAGGGCCAGTCCCTCCCCCCCCACACAAAAAAAGGGAAAAAAATGTTTTTCTCTGCCTCCCATGACAATTAAGTTCTTAAATATCGTAAACTCAAATCTCAACTTCCAGCATATCTCTGAGATACATTTTAATAACACCATGATTATCCCAGGGACGTGTTTCAACTCCTTGGGATGAACATCATTTTATTAGATGAGTTTTATTCAAACTCATGCTTCACACATACACACGTGAATGGCCCATACAGCTGGAAATCCTTCTGCATAATACGATTATGATTGAGAAAGCGTGCACATGTTCTTCCCTCCCCTTCATACCAGAAAGAAACGAATAAAGTGTAGAGTGAATTATGTTGTTTAAATCATATTTGGAAACAGACAAGGAATTTGGTTCAAAGAAAGGGAGAAGATGCTGTAGGTTCCTGTAGCAGCTATCCACGGTAGTAAGGGCAGACAGCTCTTGGTGTTTTAGAGATAGAGGTGATTTTGCCTGTTGTACAGATTCTTACCTAAATTTCATTCCTTTAATGTCCTTACCTTCAGTAAGTTCTTATTTTCAGTCTTCTAATCTGCATGCACTAATTTAGGTCATGTATTTTTCTCACTTTATGTGGAGCTTTTGTTTGTAGTTTTGCTTCAGGTGACGAGCTACATGTTCATTGCAAATCAAGATAAATGATGTACTGATTGTCTTTTCTTAAAAACTACGAGGGACACTTGTGTGGCCTGGGACCTAAGTTCCCCCATTTGGATCATGTGGGAGATGTTCTTATGAAATTAAGGACATCAGGAAAACCTGTCTTTGAAATAGGATTATCTCCAGTAAAGATTAATTTCTGAGTTCATATTCTTAATTTAGTATGTGCACTTTAAAGTCTGTTGGAAATAACTACCACCTTTGAAATGACTCTGTTCCAGTCACTGTTTGCTGTCCCCCAAACCACAGCTTTCGGCCTTTTGATCACCATAGAAATGGATAGCACTCCACGCTGCGGCGATCACACCCATCATAAAAGTTAAATGAACATTCTTGCAACAGCCGCTGGGATGGGGCAGGTGTAGGAGAGAAGGATTGAACACACAGGATAAAATGTGTCGCTGAGAACTTGAAACTGCTCCCTTAATACAGCGTTGTGTCTTGCTTGTCACCTGTAGCTCTTTTGTTTTATTCAAGGCTATTTCAAAAACGCAAACACCGTGTTGAAACTGAGAATAACAATGAATCATCTCTATTATCTGTCACAGTTTGCCAGGCCATTGCTGGATTCCCCATGTTGTTTTCCCCTGTTGTGTGTACAATTTGGTAAATCTTTCTGCAGAGATACTTTATTCAAAATATGACTGTAGTCAAAACATGACTATGAAGAACTACCACTGCTGAATTGAGACCGTTGCAGTGCATGTGGACTCTTGTTTTATCTTGGGATTTTCCGACATCTCTCCGTTATTGTATCAATATTTCATTTCTTAATATGATTTGGGGGGGGAGGTCTATTTTGATTGGATCGCAAAAGGGTTACAGCGTGGCTCTCACTGTGAACATCTTCATCTCCGAACTAATCGCAATGCAGACTCTTCTCTATTAGGACTTCTGCCCACTGTTGGCTGTGTTGTCAGCAGTTAGCTAAAAACACTTCAAAAGTTAACAAGCTGATTTTGATGTGACAACCAATTTCAGAAGTTTGTATGCCATTCTCATTTTGGAAGAATTAAAGACTTGAAGCAACCTGGCAATTCATCGTGTCTCATAGGCCCATGACCATAGGAAGTAACCTCTCCTCTCCACATCTCACCCTTCTAGACGTGTCTGATTTCTTCTCTGTAGCAGAAAAATTTGTATTCAAGCACTGCACTATAAACACAGTGGGGGCAGCGAATCCATCTGTAAACTCTCCTGTAGCGTTAGAACAATGCCTAGAACAATGAATGGGTAACAGTGACACTGACCCGGTAGGTTTGAGGCACATACATGAGAGGTATGTACACCCCCTAATGGTTTGTGATAAATGCCAACCGTGCAGTTAATGTTAGCTAAAACTATATACAGACTGAAAAAATATTGTTCTTGTTCAGCACTTAGAGTGTCTGACAGCAACCTTGACATATAGTAGGTGCTTAGTAAATAAATGTTTATTAAGTTACTTTAAGATCGGGCTAGGATATACCTCTTCTAGGTCAGCTCTTTCTGCTAAATCATAACATTTTTTTCTTCTTTCAGCAAGCATTCATTGAGAATGTCTTTCATATGCCAAAGCCTGGCACTAGCACTATAAAGACAGCTAAAATAAATTCACTGTCTGTTTCACTCTCCAGTAAAGAAGACAGATGCTTATAACAAGTAGATGTTATTCATTGTGGTAAGTGTTGCAATTAATGTATGTAGACAGTATTGTGGGAACACAGAGAAGTAAGCTATGAATAAGAGATTGTTAAACTCCTTTTTTAAATGAGCAGAAGTTTGTTGAAAAGAAAATGGGAGAAGGGCTCTGTCAGAGAAACAGTCTGATAAAAGATGAGTGCTCAAAACTGCACATGGCAGAAAGAGAAGGTTTCTTATGGCTCATGCAGATACACACACGCACGCACATGCACACACACACACTGAGGGCTTTTTTGGGGGCGCCACATAATAATCAGTTTCTTAGCATTGAGCAGAAAAGCCTGGATTCTTTTCTGTAGGTGTAGGTTGACCTTCTGAAACCCCATTTGTGAGGGATCCCTGGGTGGCTCAGCGGTTTAGCACCTGCCTTTGGCCCAGGGCGTGATCCTGGAGGCCCAGGATCAAGTCCCAAGTTGGGATCCCTGTAGGGAGCCTGCTTCTCCCTCTGCCTGTGTGTCTCTCTCTCTTTCTCTCTCTCTCTCTCTCTCTCTGTCTCTGTGTCTCTCATGAATAAATCTTAAAAAAAAAAAAACCAAACCCCATTTGTGTTTTTAAAAGAGATAGATGGTCTGTGGGTGATAGGTAAAGCAGGAGTTGAAGACAGGAGGGCAAAAGGAGACGGACAAAAACTTAGGAATGGATGAGATGCTCCAGATGAGGCAGTGCCAGTAGAAGTGGAGGGTGATAAAGAGAGGGAGAATATGAAAATATTGTTCATTTCAGATTTTATTGTTGTCCCTAAGAACAATAACTGAGAAGAAAGCCAGAAAATAGATAAAGACAGAGAAGCAGACTATAAAGAAATGTCGGTTCTGTGTGGGGCTAACCAGGAGCTGCCAGCCTTCTCCCACAGACAGTCATCCAAGACTCCCCAGCGTTGCTGTGAAATGTTGTCGTGGGTCCTGTTGCCCTTCTCCACTGCCCAGATTTCTGTCCTCCTCCCACCCACATTGAAAATCCACCTCTATCAAGGATTTTCCCATTTTGTGTTTAACAGATTTTTCATCTTAGAAACAGTGCTTACTTACCTGGTTGTCTGTCTTGGGAAAGTGCCTGACCAGGAGAACACTAGGCCAGACAGTTGTATTTAGGGCTGTTTTGAGGTAGTAGGAGTTCTGTGTAATTACCTTTCAAGTACCACCATGTAGATGACAACCCTTACAGAACTTATTCCATCTACATGTTAAAGAACAGGAGGATCACTGAAAGGAAAAAGGAAAAAGCTAATAAACTTATGAAAATGTTACTGGCCTTGGTAGTAATCAGAGGGAAAGAAACCAAAGGCAGAATAAGATACTGTTTTACAACTTTCAATTTGCAAAAATGAAGGAGTCAGACAATGTCAAGTGTCATTAAGGTCATGGAATAAAGGGATGGGCCCCTGTTACATGCTGATGCTGCCTTTGATACACCCACACTGAAGAACAATTTGATAATATCTGCAAAGTTGCAGATCCTCTGTGACCGATCATTTCCAATCCTCAAAACTCTCCCTATAGGCATGTGTCACAAGAACATGGATGGAAGCCCTCTTGTAAAGAGCCTTTAAGTTCATCCTTAAGAGATTGGGTAGTCGTTGAATGGAATTCGTGTAAAAGAACTAAAACCTTGCCTGTATCAACATGAATAAGTGTGAAAGACAAAATGAGCAAAATATCCAAGTTTCATCTGCCTGCTTGGCATGATGGTGATGGTGATGACAAATTTATGAAATTAAAACTTGTAAATGTATAAGATCATACGTTGATTATGGGTACGCAAAAAACCAGAAGTGTAAGATATACAGAATGATGGAATGATAAATACCAACTTCAGGTTAGTGGGGTTACTTTTAAGATATTGTTTATCTATTCATGAGAGACACAGAGAGAGAGGCAGAGACACAAGCAGAGAGAGAAGCAGGCTCCATGCAGGGAGCTCGATGTGGGACTCGATCCCAGGACCCCCAGGATCACACCCTGAGTCAAAGGCAGACACTCAACCACTGAGCCACCCAGACGTCCCAGGATAGTGGTTTTCTTGGGAGAATGGAGGTGAGTTCAGGGATAGGATAGTGAGAGACATTTGGGGGTTTCAGTTGTATTTATAAATTTTCATTTGCTAGGCAAGTACACAGTTTTTCTTGTATTCGCTGAAAGTTTTGTTTGTATGACTACAATATTTATAGTAAAAATCCTGCATATGGCTTTACTCATGTGTTCATTCATTCATTCATTAAATCTGTCACCCGTTAATTAGTTCAGCTACCCATTCACTCATTATTCTTCTTTCTCAAATTAATTTTATTTAAGTAATCCAAGAAATAGTGGTTAGGGCTTGAACCGAGTAGGGAGCGATGCATGGGTGGCTCAGTGGTAGAGCATCTGCCTTTGGCTCAGGGCATGATCCCGGTATCCTGGGATCGAGTCCTACATCAGGCTCCCTGCATGGAGCCTGCTTCTTCCTCTGCCTGCGTCTCTGCCTCTCTCTCTGTGTCTCTCATGAATAAATAAATAAAATCTTAAAAAAAAAATAAACCAAGTAGGAAGAAAGGGACTATGATTAGAAGACAAGTTTAAGGGAGATAGTTGGGTAAAGGTGTCAAGACTTAATAGTTGGATGTACATATATGTGTGTGTATGAAGGAGGGCAAGGAATCAAGGATAGTTTACTCAGGATTCTAGCTTGGCATTGACCGATAAGCATGCCAGTGAGACAGAGGAGGAATGATGTTGGAACACAGGAGGAATAAGGAATCAAGCTTTGAGTTCATGGTACGCTTCTTTTTCCATAGCCTGACAGATAGTCTTTCATTCAGTAATTATTTATTAAATATCTGCCATGTACAAGGCACAATAGAGAATTTTAAATTTATGCATAAATACTCTTTTTCATGAATAATTTCTTCAAAGTTTTTTACCATTATTTTTTAAGCATCGTGATACAGTTACTGCTCCAGTAAATTCAATTGGGTAAGCCAATTTAAACTGAATACAGTTGAGCGGCAGTACGTAGCCTTTGTTAACTTATTCGGTAACTATTTGAAAAAAGTGTGAAACCATTAAAAACTTCAGACTGAGTAAAGTCATTTAAGTTTTGCAAATTATATTCAGAAGAGAAGTTAAAGGTGGTTATCTTGCAAATGTCCCCCAAATTTGTAGTGTGTTTGTTAATAGCTGGATAACTTCAGAAACCCTTCCTCAAAAGTTATTTAGTTCATATGACAATAAATATACAACTATATCAATAAATTCAGCAACACTTTGAATGGAAATAGATTTATAAAATTAGAAGAAATTTTTTAAGATTTTATTTATTTATTCATGAAAGAGACAGAGAGGCAGAGACACAGGCAGAGGGAGAAGCAGGCTCCATGCAGGGAGCCCGATGTGGGACTCAATCCCCGGTCTCCAGGATCAAGCCCTGGGCCGAAGGCAGGCGCCAAACCGCCTAGCCACCCTGGGATCCCCATAAAATTAGAAATATTGATCAAATATTTGTGTTTTCATTTTTTCAAAGCTTCTGTTGCCTATTGATTTACCTTCACAAAACAGAAGTGGTTCACAAGGACTAATGGGATAAGAAAACCCAAACACTGTGTGTATTTCCAGCTCCTGCCTAACAAGACCATTTCAGCCCATCCCTTTTCCTTTTCCTAGGCTCTCCCCAAATCCTCTGTCCAGAGTTCTACATTTTAGTCCTGTTCTCAATGGAAACATGAGTGCCCAATCCTAACTCCCCCTGTGGCTTTACAATTCCTCCTCTATAGGTATCTTTCCAGGCAAAGGCCAGGAAAGTAACTTTGTCTTCTAATCCTGTGTGCTTGGGATGCCCAGTGAGCTCAGCTGATTTCCCTGGGAGCCTCAAAGGTGTTAGGTTAGAATCGGACCTGCATAAACTTGCCTTTGCTTACTCCACCCCAATATATACCTATTATTTGAATTTTACTTATTTCCTCCAGTGTTGGAGAAAGAAGCCAAATACCACAGTCCAGTAACAATAAAGTCATAATTCCTTAGAGACTTGAAAAAAACGTCATTTGTTACCGCAGTAGGGCTACCAGTCAGCCCCTTGGATGTGAAGCATCTGTCCTCTTCAAAGAAACAAGAAAGATCTGCTTCCCGTCTCTGGGCTGTGAAGTGGGAGGCGGTATCATTGGTTGTGCGGAGCCACAAGCTCCATTTTACTGGGTTGCAAGCTGCAGACTGTCTTTTGTTAACATGCTGAAAATTTCATCAGCTGTCTTTAATAAAAGAGGATGTGTGTGTGAGGGAAGACATCAGCTGCTGTGGTTGGGTTTCTCTTCCTTTGCCCATGAGTCACAGGGGGCACAGAGCAAGGACACCAGTGTGGCTTCAGACAGTCACCTGGGTTTCTTGCATTTCAGTGACAGAGCTAGGTAGTCTTTAATTCTGTTTAAAAACTTTTCCATGGCCCCATTTGGTTATGAAAAGGCTTTTTATGTCCTCTCCTGTCAAATTTAGTCATTTACAACTTCTGTTAATAAAGTTTCATTTGAACATTTACCATAAATAACTGCGTGGCCAAAAGAATTGACTTTGTGGGAGAATAGGCATTTGATCTGACATTCTTTGTTCAATACAGGACTTCATCCTCCTGTAGGAAACTCAAAAGTTGGAAAATAATATGATCCAAGATCAGGAAAAAACCTCTAGGACAGTGCTTCTCCATTGTAATGAGCGTACAAAACCCCCTGGGGATCTTGTTAAAATTCAGATTCTGATTCGCTCATTTAACACTTGAAATTCCACATTTCTACCAAGCTTCCAGGGGATGTTTGTGTCGCTCCCTGAGCTAGAGGCAAGACTAGGGGACCTGCAGGCACTCAGTCCCTTGGGCATCCAGTAAGCTAACCCTGGTCACTGCTGGGAAGGCTTGTCTATGAAGAGAGAAAACAACCATATAGCAAAATAGTCTATATCTAGTTTTATTCGTAAATTTTTAACAAACACATGAAATTGTTTATGTCAAAATAACTGTTGACACTTTCAGTTACCTAAGGCAGTGGTACCTGTTAATTAGGTTACCTTTGAGCATACATGCAAATTTCCTCAGTTTCCACTCACTCAAATAAGAAACTATAGTGAGGTTTTGAAAAGCATTCCATAATAATGTATGTTTGTAGGTTTTTAAAATAAAAAACTTTTTTTTTATTTTTACGGTAGGAGGATTAGACAATTTCAAACCAAAATGTTACATCCAAACATAGAAATCTCTAGAGGTTTAAAAATATTATGTTTTGGGGGCACCTGTGTGGCTCAGTGGTTAAGCATCTGCCTTTGGCTCAGGGTGTGATCATGGGGTCTGGGGATCGAGTCCCACATTGGGCTCCCTGCATGGAGCCTGCTTCTCCTTCTGCCTCTCCCTCTGCCTCCCTTTCTGTGTCTGTCATGAATAAATAAAATAAAAAAAAATCTTTAAAAATATGTATTATGTTCTTAAATACATTTTTAGTTCAGTTGGATTTTTATTCTAACAAACACAGCTAATGAATATATGTGAACTTTTATGGGATCTGTTATCCCATTTTAACTTCATAATGTCAATATTTTATTATTTTTTGTTTAATGAGTTACATACGAGGGTAGATAATACGAAACTAAAGTAATTCCAAAAATGCTGTTATAATTAGCATTCAGAACTCATTTTGATGACAGATTTAACTTCCTAATTGTGTGTGGGTTTTTTTAGAACAATATCCACTTTTCTTTTTTCAACATTTGATGGCAGGAAAGTGTCTTCAAAGTATTCCAAGGACAGAAGAACCCGCGCTGCAATTCAGAAACAATAGTAAAGCCTATTTATGTGGCTGGGCATACTTCACCACGTGTTTTCACATCTCCCCCTTCCAGGTTTAGCCTGAGAAAAGGCCACAATGCTAGATAGGTAGAGCCAGGTCACAGATCCACAGCGCTTACATTCAGTGGTCACTCAGGCCCACTGATAGGAGATTTTCCTTTGTGTTTTTGAGATGATAAGGAGAAAGAAAAGAAGAAAAGGACAATAACAAAGTTGTATTCTCATATAATCTCAGCAGCAAATCTATGAAGCAAATACTGTTCTCATCCCATTTCTAGAAAAAACTGAGGTCTCGGAGCTCCTGGGTGGCTCAGTCAGTTAAGTGTCCACCTTCAGCTCAGGTCATGATCTCAGGGATCCAGCCTCAAATCAGGCTCCCTTCTCTTAAATAAATCAATTAAATCTTAAAAAAATAAAAAAAGTAAAAAAATAAAAGAAACAGAGGTCTCAAGTGTTCAATCAACTTGTCCAAGTGCTCACATCTTGGGCAGAGCTGACACTGGTACCTAGACATTGTGACTCTGTAACTTTGGAGGGTTTTTAATAATCCCCTTGAATTGTAATTATAGTTAAGCACAGATACTTTGATAATAAAGTGATTCAAGAAATAATGACTATCCCACAGAGCCATCTGGTTTCTCTCAGCCCCCGTCACTGGGCCTCTTCTATTTATGGTGAGCCAGGAATGGTCTCCAACCGTGGTCCTCCCTCCCCACATCCTCTCCTCCCACCCAGGAGAGCGGAAGTCTGAATATTTTATCTATTTAGCATCTCTAGTAATTCAGGCTGTGAACACACTTTGCCATCCATTTAGTAGCTGTTTACTGATCATTGTGCTACGCTCTATGAGGGAATATAATTCAGAAATGTGTCTAGGCATCAAGAAACCCAAGATAATAATGGGTGGAATGATAACAAAGTTCTTTTAGGAACATAGAGTAGGTGGTGTTATTTTAGGTTTCCAGGGTGGAGCTTCATTGTACATGTCATTTAGGGCTATGTTTATTTGGATTGGGGCTTAAAATTAGAAATTGACCATCTGTATTTTTCTTGATAAGTATGGAGTCATCCTGACCAAAAGCTTTTTGAAGGTCAGGAATAGCTTATATTTGCAACATTATTTTTGGAAAAGAAAAAAGGATCTAGACAGGTTTGAAAATAATACCCCATAGTTGAGGACTTAAGAGAATTTTGCTCTACATCCAGAGACGTATTACGTAGCCATTGAAATAAAAATTTTAAAGTATGTATAACAGCATAAAAATCACAAGCATGCATATGCTATATACCTCAAGTAGAGAAAAAAAAGGAGGAAAAATATGATAGGGGACCTCACCCAAGGTCACAGTCGGTGGTTGAGCAAGAATTCAAATCCAGACCTCTTAAAATCCAAATCTGATCATCTCTTTACAGTTGGTTTACTCTGAGCTATTCAATCCTGCCCCCAGCATTGTTTTGGTTCAGAAGTAATTGTTTTTACAGAAAAGAGTGGAGTCACATGGACTCAGCTGAAAAATGCACACATTTTGTGAAAATACTAAATTGTAAAAATAATTGTGAATTATTTTACACTGCATCAGAGTTGCCAGGACAATTAATAGTTGACACCATCTGTAAAACAAAAACACAATCTTAGCATAAACATTTTTAGTTTTATCTGATATTTGAAATATGCATTTGTATAACTGCCAAAATATTAGCTGTTCTGTGTTAGCCAGAAAGTTCTAGCGACAAGAGAAGAGCAGAACAGCCTTTACTTTTAGATAGCAAGGAACATATTGTAGATAGCAAGGAACAACAGACTTCTGCTGTTGTTAACTAATGTCTGAGAATTTTGGGCTGGAGACCCTTGTGTTAAGCTACTGGTACATAACTCATAAATTTGTTTTTTTAACTTGGCCGTTCATGTGATGTTTGTTTTGCAAATATCACACATCACAAAAAAAAAAAAAAAAAAAAGCTGTGTTCAAGAAATCACAACTACTTTTAAACAAATAATATAAAACTTTTCTTACAGAGGTTATATTTTTCTGTACTACATTTTATCTGTTTCAGTATGTTTTTATTTGCTGTATTTATAATAAATATTTGCCATTAGAAGTTTAAAAATTGACTTAAAAATGAGAACTTTGTCTCATTAAGCTACTTGGATTAGATTTGGAAAGGATGTTAGCGGTTACATTTGAATTTTCTTCAAGGTTTTTACCCTGAAAACATCAGTAAGATTTTACAGTTTCTTAACTTATTTACTTATGTTTGCCTAAATGGCCTGGAATATTGCTAAGAAGAGGAAACAAAGAGTGGGTGGACATAGATTTGTCAACTTCTCCAACTTAGTATTTCTTGGCATTGAGTTGAAAAAAGAAAGTTCAGTTCTTTCTGACAGTGTAGGACTTTTCACTTATTTTTCTTCGAAAAGTACAGTCTGACTTGGTTGCTAGGTTTTCATATGTAATCCATGCTTTCTCACTGAAGAATATTTTTCTAGCTGCCTGCCCTGTTTAAAGCACAAAGTACACCAGCTGTTTGAAAACTTTTTTTTTTCTTTCTAGTTATCTTGGTCTATTTGTATAAATTGCTAAATTGCTTCCATAAAATGCCTCCAAACATAAGGGAATCATTTGCATAAGTGGATGAAGATTTTTGTCTTCCATGAAGGAAGGAAGGCTTGAAACAAGCCTCTTAATCATTTTCCTCCCTCTCTGTTTCCAGTATCCGGCGGCTCTGATGAACCTGGGGGCTATTCTCCATCTCAATGGGCGCCTCCAGAAGGCTGAGGCCAACTACCTGAGGGCTCTGCAGCTCAAGCCTGATGACGTCATCACGCAGTCCAATCTCCGCAAACTGTGGAATATCATGGAAAAGCAAGGTTTAAAGACTTCCAAGACCTGACACAGGAGGGCAGTACCTCGTCCTCCTCCATATTTTAAAGCTGGCTTCATTAATGAACAGAACTTACCAGCAGTGCTATGACAAGAGCTAGTATGGACTTCAGGACGGGGGCAGAGGTCACTGAGGTCACTGCCACTTCTGGGAGTATTCGCTTTGCTGTTGGCACAGCCGTTAACACCAAAAAGGGGAACATTGGAAACTTCCTGAAGGATGTAATTGTTACCCATAGAACTATAAACCAGAGCACTTAAAACAGGATCTTACGGCATTGGGGGGTGGGAGGGGGGTGGGGGCAGGGAGGGAATCCAAGTTACAAATTTTGTTCATTTTTGAAAGCTAATTTAGAAATTATATTGTTCCTTAAACACTGTGAGAGGAAGTCAGAGTGTCCATTCAGCCCTGATAAACAACTAAGATCAAGTGTTAATAGGGAATGATTAAAGTGTGGTGTGTGAATCCCAGTGAGCTGGCCGGTTGTCCTGACGCTGCTGTCTTCCCTCTTTGGGACAGCCTGCTTATCAATTTCTGAAACTTAGAGGGAATTTTTTTTTTTTTTAGTATGTCAGGATCTGTCAATCTATAGTTGTTTCTTGATTAATGCACATAACATTTTATGATTTGGATGTCACAGTCTTCATTTCTTTTGGACAACGTTTGCTTCTCATGTTCTGAGCTGAGCTAACCGTGCTTCACACTGGTGTTTCAGGAGGGGTTGGGGAGACCTTATCCGTGTCAGGCAGTCATTTTTTTTTTTATTTTAATGTCACCAACATTTTCCCCCAAACTGCCTAGGAGAATTAATTATATTAATGCTTAGGCTTTGGAAATGGCTATTCCTGGTTAATGCGCATGCTTATATAAGGATTAAATCTAAAGAGCTTAAAAGTGTTCTAGTTCCATAACTAACCAGCAGCTATTAGACAAAAGGGAAGATGCTACGTGCTTCCCAGATGTTACTGATTAAAAAATCAAGTCTGCACAAAGGAGTGTATAATAACGGCTGCCAGTGATTATATATTTTGGAAAGAGTTGGTATAAAATGCTAATTACTTTCTGATAGGTTCCTAAAAAGCAATGCTGATGTTTTTAAGGAATTATTTTTACTGTATTTTGCTCTTCCTAAAAGACATTGAAAATGACTTCTTTTAAGCTGCAGTAGAGTACAGCATCAGCCTGTGTGTTTCTAGGTCTTTTGCCAAGTGCTTTTTTTCACAGTTGAAAACTCTCCTTCACTAGCATATTGATATTTTATTTCTCTACCTATTAGTAACCACTCCAGTGATCATGATACAAGGGAAAATGAAGTAAAGCATTTTATTGAACATTATTTTGACTTGCAAACTCTGCTACTAAATATTAACTTTGCCAAAAAGCAGTTCACTATCAACTTCTTCATAGAGAAAGTAGCTAGACTGTACCCTACATATTTATTTATTTATTATTCTACCATAGTAAAATAACCAAACGCCTGATTCATGAGGTTCAGTTCTTTGGAACTGAAAATTAGCTTCTTCTTCTTTCCTTTAATACTTCCTGTAAATATCAGGTCAGCATCCCCACTAAAAGGAAGCTGGACTTGTATGCCATACAAGTGGATCATATTATGCTTTCTCCATATCTTATATGTATTGCTACATATCCGAATAAAGTGGGATAAAGAATTTAAAGTAGTATTCCTATGGCATTAGTGTTTTTGTGAGAAGGCCAGATGTAGTAAAAGAAGTTTGTTGATGGCGTTAATAAGAAAGGCCCTCCTAATATGTATATTACCTTGTAAACATTTCATGGAAGGGCCAAAAGTTAAATTATAACTAAATCACTGTGTTTTCAGAATGATATTTAACATTTAACAACAACAAACCCGTGGTCAAACCAAAAGTGTGGGTTGAAGTGTATTTTTCATCTTCTAGCGCATTGGCAATTGCTAAAAAAAATAATAATAATAAGTAAATAAATAAGGAATTTAATATAAGGATATAGAGATAAATTCAATGTCTAACATTTTTTATTTATTTAAATAGTTATTGACCTATGATGACTTCCTAGTCTTAACATTTTATGTCTTTTTTGTTGTTAATGTTCTTCCTTTCAGACACTTGGTTCTTAATAGGTTCGCTGATTGCACACAGTAGAGGCACTTCATGTTGACCCAGTTCCCAAGTAGCATTAATAATTGGGCCTGTGTCATAAAATGCATGGATCTTTAATAGCTAAATGACCCTGACACCTTTCACTACAGGGCTGGCTTATTAGTAACTGACCAACTTGGGGGGGTGGGGGGGGCACTAAAGAACACGGTCAAAAAATGTCTCCGCTCAGGGATTTATGGTGGATTATTGCAGACAGTGCTAAAAATATAGAGCACAAGACAAGTTTACTAAATTAAAGTTTTATTTTTTGAGAAACTGTTATTTGTATAAATTATCAAGATTTGTAGGCTTTCCTTTTGTAGAAATAATTGTTTTATGTGCCAGAGAATTTCAATTTTGTTTTCAACAATAAAGCATTGATAACAAATGTGTCGTATAAGCCTTTTTTACATCTTCTATAGCAACAATACTTGATGCTCTCGTGGATTTTAACAGAAATTGGAAAAAGTATTAAAAAGGTGGAGATTGAAAAAACATTTTTAAAAAAGGTGGAGATTAAGAGTCAAAGAGACACATCATCAATTTGTAATAGTTATAATGACATTAAGGGTTGCCTATAACATCAGATTTGCCACTTTCCAAAAAAGATGACGTAATTTTTGTTTTATTGATGGACTATAGATAAGTGTCAGGAAATAGCCCAAGCACAGTCCATTCTCTCTGCTTCATAGGTCATTTGGTTAAAATGGCCATATCTAGAAGACCCTGATGCTCTAGTTCTGATCTTAGAAGAAAGCACAACCCTGTTCTGTTGAGAGACATGGTATGGCACATTCGGGTATCGGCTATAAAAAAAATCTTGATTCCTAGACAAGGTGTAAACTGGCAGGAAATCTGATCGTCTTGTTAAAATTGTCACTACATAACCACATAATTACATATTGCCTAATTCCTTTATTAAGGATAAATTTAGCTATAAGGATTTTACTTTTAAACATCATATGGATGTGCATGGTTACATTCCAGCTGTATAGTTAAGAAAAGCAGGGCTCAGAGGTATGAAATCACTTGTCTGGGTCACAAAGCTAGCAAGCCTGTCCCCGTGGTGTCCTGTGCTCACATATCTTGTGTCATGTGAGCGCTCAGGCTCTGAACCCAAGTCCAGAGATGAGGTTTCTCGTCCACCTTGGCATTTGTCTAGCTATTCCATTTTCCCCAAATCACACTCTCTACCTCTCACACTGCGGGTAAGAAGATTGAGGGAAATTGCCGTCCCCCCAAAATTCATGTGCCCATAGATTATGTTAGTAGGAGGTGGGGGAGCAGGGCAATGATTAGTTTTTGAGGGCAGATCCCTCATGAGTGGGATTAACACTCTGATAAGAGAGGCACCAAAGAATTCTCTTACCCCTCCCTCCAGGTGAATACAGTGAGCAGTGTGTCACCCAGAAGTGGTTCCTCCCGTGACCAAGCTGGACCCCTCATCCAGGCTCCCAGCCTTTGGAAGAAATACATCCCTGTTGTGTATAAGCTGCTTCGTCCGAGGTACTTTGCTACAGCAGCCCACACGGACTAAGACGGAGGTAGTGCATGAAAAAGTCTTAGAATTTTAGGTTGTGAGAGCCAGAAAAGACTTCAGAGAACAGGCAGTTAAACCCATTTACCTTCAACCTGAAGACCAGAAGGCTCTCAAATGAGGGGACTCAACTAAGCTCCCAGAACTAGTTAGTGGCAGTTGCATACCAGGCTATAGAAATGTCAATTATTAAGAGAGCCGGCTACCTGAACTAATTACATCATTCTATTTTTAAATCAAACTATAGTTTTAACCGGAATTGAAAGCCCTCTGCTCTAAAACCTGTCATGGCCATGTCTTTCCTTTCTGGCACTGCTGCTTCAGCCTGGCACACTGTTGCTGAGTAGCACATAAAATACCCTGTAAATGAAAGAACTCCATCTGTTATTTGCTCATGATCAACCTGATTTTTTTTTTTTTAATCGCTTTCTAAAAAAGTTGAGACTGGAAATTCAGCAACTCTTTTCACTTGATATTTTTGCCTTAGGGCTGTATTTTCTCACTGTACCCATTTCTAGTACAAAAGAAAAATGTATCTAAGTCTTGGTCATTTTTGCTATTACAAGGGAAGAAACTGGGTTTCTAGGGATAATTTAAGAATTCCAGTAATTCCAATTCATTTGTTTGTACCTTTGGAATATGAGATGCCACTTAATTTACATATTTTCAATTTCTAGAAGTTGCCTCCTACTATTTAAAACTCATGGGTATTGCTAGATTATCTTGGGTTAAGTCTTAGAGCTGCCACACACTAGAAGGAAAGGACAAGCTGAAAGGCTGATGCAATTGTACTAACTCTGTTATGCTTAGTTTTGCAGTAGAGAAAGAGGCATGTGTACCAGGATTTTAACCTTCTTGCCGTGTCATTTTGGGTGGTCTTCCTGCAGGATGTAATCAGAGAGGCCTTCGAGTCAGCTTTCATATTCCATCTGCCACTTCACCACATATTGGCCTTCTGTTGTTATTTGTAGAACTTTGGGATGTGTTTTTCTCCCTGAAGCACTGCTGGGATTTGAAGTTCCGTTAACTTGAAATTTCTGTGACATTTTTCTCCTAAGTTTTTCAAAACACTTCTTCAATTTTTTACAACTGCTCTCTGACATTACTGTGTTATTTGTCTACTTCCAAAGAATGGACAGAAGAGCTTTTGTTTAGCAAGAAAATTGTTGGGTCGAATAAAAGTTGCAAATATTTGAGATGAATGAAGGGGTCATTAATATATACCTATAGGAATCTAAGAAGTTAACATAATATCTCAAATGGTGTTTGGGAAAAGTTGCTAGAGATCCTAAAAGGAGAAAGTCAAGGTGGAAAGAGAAAGGATAGACGCGTGGGGAATTGACTATTAATTGCCACTGGAAATAATTAAATTTTTGTCATAGAGGTGGAGGATCTGATTAGAACAGCTTGAGACTGTGTCCTTTGTGGTTGCCCAATAATCTATCACTATATTGTAAGGGGAAAAAGTGGTAAAATAAGAGAGTGGTTTATAATACAACCACAGCAGAGGCTGAAAACAGGTTCGGCTGATTGAAGTCTAGACCAGAACTGGCTATCTATTCTGACCTGAAATATATTGAAATTTTCTCCTGCCTCTTTTGGATTTGACAGGAGTTGTGCTCATTCAAGACAAAGCTGTCAGCTGGTCTCCAGTCGGATGGAGAGAATAGAGTTCTATGTTTCAAGTAATAGCTCAAGACTTCTAGAAATGCTTTTTCTAATAATTTCTATCATGTCTCTTCCTTTTCCATCTTAGAAGACTCCAAGTAAAATAACTCCTCTGAGAACTTTCTCTTGGTAGTATCGCTAGGCAGCTAGAGACTAATGAGGTTGTTGGAAATGTGTACTGAAAAATCAAGCAAGTTAGTTTGTTTTCAAAAATACCAAAAATCTCATAAAAGCATCGAAATGCCTTTTGCATCTGGATACTTCTCTCGTATAGTATAAAAGATCATTCATTACCAGAAGAATCAGGGTTGGTGAGGAAGGAGAGAGATGAGGATACGTGCGTGAGGAACAGAAACAAGTGCGTTTACCTTTGGTTTTCCTGTAGGCCCTTTTGTTCTAATCTCCTTTAGCAAGTAATGGCCATACGGATTCTCACAATAATAATGGGCTTTTTAACTCTGCAGGCATCAACTTATCAAATTACACAGAACAAATTAATAATCACAATACATTTTCATTTTTATTTATTTTTAAAATATTTTATTTATTTATGAGAGACACACAGGGAGAGAGAGGCAGAGACACAAGCAGAGGGAGAAGCAGGCTCCATGCAGGGATCCGGATGTGTGACTCGATCCTGGGTCTCCAGGATCACACCCTGGGCCGAAGGCAGCGCTAAACCGCTGAGCCACCCGGGCTGCCCCATTTTCATTTTTAAAATTCTCTGTTATTTTAAATACGTTGTTATGCTTAATGTTTGGCTAGTTTATGTTTCCTTTGCAATAGGCTACTTTTCTGTAAATGTGCCTTTGCCCATACTTTATGATAATGACAATTTGGGAAATTTCACTTGGGAATAATGGTGTTTCAAAGTATATTTTTGGAAATCTGTCCTATGCTGCCAATATTTAGATGTTACAGCATTCTATTAATATCTAGTTGAATAATTTTATATTACATGATATGGAAAAGTAGTACCTCGATATCATGCTTATTATATGCCTTTGGGTATAACTCTCCCAATTACCCTGTCAGTGATATTTATAAAATGTGAATATACCAGCAGTGCCTATCTCCTTCTACAAAGTTAGTCAAGGAAATTTTGGCTACTTTGTTGTCACTTCTGTTTATAGAACTAATTATTGTTTGGACTTGTATTCCAAAATTTTGCTTTGTGAATGATGCTGAAGATGAGTTAGCCCTCTGCTATTTCTCAAGTGGCCACAAAGTCATCCTTGTAGAAATTACAGTAGTGACATCAGAGAGCAAGAGAGAACATTAGATTTGACCTCTGCACTTTATAAGTGAGAAAGTTATAGTTTGGGACAAATGACTTAGCTAAACCTACACTTTCACAGTGGATCCAGGGTAGCAGATAACATGTTCAAGTACCAGCTGCAGGTTACATCTTTCATGGCCCAAAACCAACCATCCAGATTTTGTGAAAACATCTCTTCTTTGGAGTAGAGGATAGACACAAAGTTTGCCAGGAAAGATTTGATCATGGATTCTTTATGGATTGCATACATGGAAGATATTACTGTCTGAAACGCCTATGTCACTAAATTCAGTTTGGGTACCTCGTTTAAGACATGAACTCTTCATTTTAGAATAAGTTTATGAAGCATATCTAACCAAACACAGCTGGTCTAAGTAAAAGTGGTACACGGAAGTATTTGGGTAGATGAAATCATTTCCAAAGATCCATTCCTGTCATCTGATGACAGTGCTTGGTTATTTCTTTTGACCCAGCCGTGGTGCATCAGTGATCCAAAGTTCATGTGCCTGTTGCAGCAGGTGCAATGTGTAAGATTCCAGGAGTCGTGAACATGTTGGATGATGATCATGAAGAAATTAGAAAGGTTTTTTCTTTATTTTAACTGAGTCTATTCTATGTGAAATTCAAGGATTTTGGAGTATACTAGTTACATGTATACTAGTTACACTAGCTCTTTATAGGCCGGAGAATAATTGTAAAGCATGTCCTCTTCTGATTGCAGTATAACAACAGTAAATGTATTTGCTAAAAACCTTTATGATGATTGGCTAATCTATTTGATTCCCTTTCAGCCGTCCACTTTCTTCCTGTTATGCACATGTGCGTGCACACACACACACACACACACACACTCTGTCTGGGAAGTCTGCAACTAAACGTAAGTCCAAACATTTGATCCTCTAGAGAGGAAGTCATTATGAAGAATGAGACATAATTTGAGGTGTTTTGATTAACAGAGGAAATAAAGTGAGATCAAAGCTTTTGTCCTTGGGTGAGTGACTTAAATCCAGACAAGCAGGAGTCAAAAGGAGATGAGGGCAGACATTTCTTAAGATACTGTTATAAACACCTTAGCAAATCTCTATTCACACTTTCCTCCGCCTGTCACAATCAAGCAGCTGCTGTGATTCATCAAATCACTCTTTTATATAAGGCACTTTCCTGTCCTTATTCTGCAAAAGAAATGCCACTCAGATAAAGAGGAGATATGGCAAATGTAGATTAGTTGCTCTCCATTTTCGGAATAAGACTAATTACCAAAATGATCTTTAAATATCTTATTTTAAAATGTATTTATTTTTGGAGACATTAGTCAAATGATCAAACAGTATGGATTTTCTAGTACCAAAAACCACACACTAATTCTGAGCACTGATGAAAATGAAGTGACCACTGGGACACTCCAGTTGTGTCACCCTACTTTGGCTTTCCCTCCCCAGGTGATATTGTGTCTCATACATGGCAACTCCGTTCAACTTGCTCCTTGAGAAGTCTGGGCTCTGGGGCCTGGCCCAGAGATCTAAATCAGAATGAACCAAGTTTCATTTCACCTTTTCATTCTGAATATTTTGTTCCTGTTGTAATTATATTTTCTGTACGCAGAGCATTTTAGAGTTTTCAAAAGGCTTCATATTTTTTACATTTAGCTTTGAAAACAAGTTGGCAAAGTTGGCAAGAGAAACATAATTATCCTCAAATGCAAACTCCAGATGAGGAAGAAGAGACCAGAATAGCCATATAACTCACACAAGATCACATTCAGAAGGAAAAGAGGCCTTCTCCTAATCTTATGACTTTAGTCTAAACCCTGGCAGGCATTAATGCATATGGGCACAATCAATACACTAGGGGTGTTTTGCTCCCGTTTCTTATTCTCTTAGTCTCTAAGGCTCAGATAGGATTGAGGAGTGTTTCCATCTGAAAGATTTTTCACTCAAAACTGGAGACCGATTCCATCTACATCCCTATATGCTGAGAGGATTAGGGAACAATCAATAATATTCTCAATTATAAGAATGAATGGGCTCACAAAAATAATTTAGTTTTTTTCCAGCCACCTTGTTACCTTTACTTGTTGGTGCTGGGGGTCTGGTATTAATTGCTTCTTATTAAAGAGTTGGGCCTCTTGAAGCTTTTTCTCGCAATCCAGGTGTCAGCTGAGCTCAGCCTGATGTTTGGCCATCCCATCTTCCATGGGGTGTTTGGTGCTACTCCCTGGCTTTTGTGAATACTTGCCTCTCACATCCTGAGGTTCTGAGCTCCCTGCTTCTGCTGTTCTCTCATGGCTTTTCACTTTCCCACTGGCAATGTACACAAATTCCAGTTTCTCTACATCCGCACCAACACTTGATGTTTTCTGCTTTTTTGATTACAGCCATCCTAGTGGGTGTGAAGTGGCATCTCATCGTGGTATTTATTTGCATTTCCCTGATGACTAACATCATTTTAAAATTTAAACTTTTAATAACAATAAATTTGCAAGTGAATTGGAGAAATAAGAGGCAATATTGTAAAATATTGGATAAAGAGACTAATTTTCTCTTTCCCTACATAGCTTTCATATTATTAACTAATTCAGATAATGCCTGGCTTATAAAACTTAACTCTCTCTTGGTATTTGACTAATGGATTTTTGCAATTCATCATGCTAGAACAAAGAAAAAAGACATCCCCCCCCCCCGTTATTATGCACCAGATTGCCTCAGAACAGAGTTATTTTTCATATCCCTTATCTCACAACCTTATCCCATTCAGCTACATTTATACAAATAATTTTAAATGCCTCCTACTGCAGAATTTAATTTTGATTGATGGAGACCCAGTCTCAAACCTACAAAGAGTTTGCTGCTGAGGGAACCAAAAAAAAAAAAAGAAAGAAAGAAAAAGACAGTTGCTTAAGAACATGCATATTCTATTTCACCTTTTGACTTTAACTGGAGATAATAAATGAATACCAACAAAATAGTCCATATGCCAGAGTTTTGTTTTTGAATTTGATACATTCAGTAAGATTCGTTTCAATTAATAATAAACAGTAAAACTTTGAATCCATAAATACCTGATCTATATAATTTGTAAGGTGATTAAAGTTAATCACTTTCTGTGCATTTATGCCAAACCCTATTAAAAGTTTCATCAGTTTAAGAATTTCTTATCTGAAGGGTTTATTTGCCCTCTCTCTCCCCATAATTGTCTTCAATAGAGTGAACTTGATTAATGGGCTGTTTCATTTTTCAGGATAAAGCTAACATTTTCCTTTTCCCAGCAATGCTAGCAAATTACTTGATTAATATCAAAAAGCTCTCATTCACACATAACCTTTGAATAAACAAGTTGTGATACTGTTGGCAACACGCTAAGAGGGATTCCTGTAAGTAGGCTATAAAGGAAATTGCCTTTGTAATTCAATGTATAAAGAGGGAGCCTTTTTTTTTTTTTTTTTTTTTTTTTTGCTTGCTGCAAATCTTTTTTTTTCCCTCTCTCTCCCTAAATGGAGAATGTATAATGATATTGAGCCCAAGCAGAATCCTGGGGTTCCATTTGCATTTCCCTCACCACTGGAAGTCCAGGAAGAAAACAGTGAAACATTTATGGAACTTGAACAGAGTTTCTAATTCATAATTTTAGGGTTCTCCAGCTTTCCCCTAAAGTGTGGCAACAGAGTAATCAATCTCATATTGATTGAAAGATATCCCTACCAAAGACTTTTCTAATATTAATTACTTAAAAACCAGGGTCTGGATACCAGCTGCTCTAATAGAGTAGAGAAAAGCTCTTTTGTGAATAAGAAAAAAATTCTAGATTAAAGTGGAAGAAAGAGAAAGGAATGAAAATATTTTAGCCTGATCGTAATACCAAGTACTTTCTATGAAGTCCATGCATGGAGAAAATAAAACCAACCCTTAACTGCAGCATTGTTAGTTGTCTATGCAGCATTTACTTCTTCCTTAGAGACGATTATTAGAAGACCAACTTTGTCATAGCTTTCTGCCCAGATCCAATTGATGGGTTGTCATTGGTCCCAGCCAGGGATCAGCAAACTATGGGCTCATGGGCCAAATCAGGCCTGCCATCTGTTTTTATACGGACTGGGAACTGAGATTAGTTCATACGTTTTTGAGTGGTTGAAAAAAAAATCAAAAGAAGAATAGTGTTTCATAATATGAGAGAGTTCTATCAAATTTCAGTGTCCATAAATAAAGTGTTATTGGAAAAGAGCAACACTCAATCATTTATGGATTATCTATGGCGGCTTTCGTGCTAGAATGGTGGAATTGAGTGATTACAACAGAGACCGTATGGCCTGCGAAGCCTAAAATATTTACTATCTGGCCTGTTACAGAAGAAGTTTGCCGACCCCCGGTCGAAGCCAATTGTGATAGTCCTGTCTCTTGCTTTTCCAGGCTCCAATCCAGCTGGCAGTGCCCATGTGACAATGAAATGCAAGCAGAGGTCTGCTGGGGGAAATTCTGGAAAGACTTTGCTTTCTTCATAAAAGGCTGGCATCTTAATGCCCCTCAGGTCTTGAAAATAAAAGTGAAATCTGGATATGAGAGCAACCGTCTTGCAACCATGGGGTGATGAATATAAAAGCAAAAGCCAGCACCCTAAAAAGAAAAGGAAAGATCCCTGAGTTCCTGATAAAATTTTTAAACAACTGAACCACGGCCAATACCTGCTTTCCTGCCAGACTTCCCATTATGTGAGAAAAATTACCCTGGTCTGTAAGGTGGCCTTCATTGGTCATTCCGTCCTCCCTGCAGGCAAATGTCTTCCTCACTGACAAGCCCTCCTTTTTCTTTCCTTTAGGCGCAGAACCTATTCACTCTCAGTTGCATAAGAAGAGTCATGCAGGCCAGAGGACACTTCCCAGTATTGCAAAATGCGGTAAGTAGATAGCCATCTAATCTCTCCACAGGTAAAGTCACACTTGCATTTGCTCATCCTAACAAACTGGTTTTCCCCAGTGGCATTATCTTGATACCCAGGGAAATGGTTACTGAGAACACTCTGTTTTCCTTTGTCATTACAAACAGTTCATAACAGGAGGTCATCTACATGGGTGTTGGTAGTGGCACCCTACTCCCTGTCCCCACCTCCCCTCTGCTAGACTTATACATTCTACCTTCTATTTTCCTATAATGTTTAGTTTCGAGGGCCTTTTCCATTCATTACCTCATGTGTATTATGTCAGTTTGCATACTAGGCTCTGGATGCCTTTAGGGTCAAGAGCATGTCTCGTTGATCTCTGCAGGTTAGCATCTAGCACAGTGTCTCATGTATTATAGGTGATGAAGGAATGAATGGGAGGACGGTAGGCAGCAGCCAATTGTTTGATGAACAAATACAACGTGGAGACAACAAGCATATTCTTTAGGTTAACAGATATTTACTGAGTGCCATATTCTATGACCTTTTCTGGGTGTTGGGGATAAAGTGATGAGTAAAACCAGCATCATCATAAAAGCAAGCATTTATTGAGTGCTTATGAAATGCTAGATACCTTCTAAGCACTTTACAAGTATTGATTTATTTAATCCTAACAATAAACCTGTTGGCATCCCCATTTTGCAGATGAAAAACCCGAGACACTGAGATGTTTAAGTACCTTGGCTCAAATCACACAATGATGTGATTTGAGTTAGGACTGGAATTCATATCCAGTAGGTCTAGTTCCAGGATGCTACCTATTTTCTCACACTCTATGTTCAAGTTGCTTCTCTGATACACTACATGTAGGGAATACATACAGTATGAAGAAAACCACTACCCTCTGTTAGGGGTTCCAAACCATAATAGCATAAGGTGTGTAAGATGTGGTTTGTGGGAGATTTAAATCCAGCAGGCTAGGTTTTAAGTCCTGGTTGTAGCATGTACTGTATAACTTTGACTATATTAGTAAACTTCTCTGTGCCTCAGTTTCCTTTTTAGTAAATTGGGATCATAATAATTTCTAACTCAAAGTGTTGTTGTATGGATGGTACGAATTTCTTTTTAATTTTTTATTGGTGTTCAATTTGCCAACATATAGAATAACACCCAGTGCTCATCCCATCAAGTGCCCCCCTCAGTGCCTGTCACCCAGACACCCCCACCCCCCGCCCACCTCCCTTTCTTTTTTTTTTTCCACCTCCCTTTCTACCACCCCTTGTTCGTTCCCCAGAGTTGAGTCTTTCATGTTCTGTCTCCCTTTCTGATATTTCCCACTCATTTTTTCTCCTTTCCCCTTTATTCCCTTTCACTATTTTTTATATTCCCCAAATGCAGGAGACCATATAATGTTTGTCCTTCTCCGATTGACTTTTTTCACTCAGCATAATACCCTCCAGTTCCATCTGGATGGTACGAATTAATGCTTGTAAGAGCACTTAAAATAGTGCCTGGAATATTTTAATTGTAAAACAAGGATTGGATATAATTATTGCTGTTGTTGTGGATGGTTTTGTAATTATTATATTGTAATAATAGTATCACAGCTATTATTACTATTCCTACACTCAGAGGACATGTAATCAGTCCACAAATGATCTCACAAATAATTGTTTGTTTAATCACAAATAGTGATTAGGCATAAGCAGGTAGATTAGTCAGCATTCTCCAGAGGAATAGAACCAAAACTAAAACCAATAGGATAGATGATAGATCGTGAGATGGATTCAAAAGAGAGAGATGGATAGATAGATAGAGCTATCATAAGGAATTGGCTCACAAAACTATGGAGGCTGAGAAGTCCCAGTAGTCCCAGGATTTGCTAGAGAACCAGGAGAGCCAATGACCTAAGTTGTGATCTGAGTGAGTCTGAAGGCAGAAGACTGTTGCCCCAGCTTGAGAATAGGTAGAGAGCAAATTCTCCTTTACTCAATTTTTTGTTCTATTCAGTCCTTCAATGGATTGGATGAAGCCTGCTCACGTTGGGAGCATGCTCTGTTTTATTCAGTCTAACAATTCAAATGTGAATTTCATCCAGAACACCCTGATAGACACACTCAGAATGATATTTCACCAAATGTGTGGAAACCCGTGGCCCTAGTCAAGATGACACATAAAATTAACCACCACAAGTCCACCTCTTGTTATCTTGGCGGCAATATGCACCTGCTTAAGCCATACTTAATCTCCAGATATAGACAATAACAAGATCATAATTCCACTGAACATGATACAGCTATCTCACAAACGACCACAAATGTAGTAACCCCTTCCCTAGAAGAAAAGGTAAGAGCCTTGAGTGACGTTTAAACCCTTCTCCTTGATAGCCCGTAACTTAAATACTCTGCTGCAAATTAACAGCACTGAAATCCCATGATATAAAGTCAATGCATCTTACATTATATAAGCATATAAGAAGGCAATATTTGCTTCGTATGTATGCATATATGCCACGTACCCACATATTCATAACAAAAATAAGGAGCAAATAGTCATGACAGTTACAGTCCTTGTTTCTGTAACTAGTCACATGGTCATAGCTGGTATTTATAGCTACCTTTCCCCATTACCCATTCTGTATTCTCTTGCCTTTATCAGGTACCTCAGCTGGTCTTGGGTCTTTACCTGGTGGGGTGACCTAAACCTCCATCCCTGACATAGTCCTGCCTGGATTGGGTTGTTACAATTTTCCATTGACCTTAATCACAGGGCATGGTCCTATTAAGGGGCACCCTAAAGGATCTCCTCTATTCCAGACAGACCTCCTCTCACCTCCATTGTGGAGTAGTAGTCCAGTTCCCCATCCCCCCTTGGTGGTCAGGATCGATCACCTGAGCCAGTCTTGTTGATTCAGAGGCATGAGGAGTTTAAAGTGGACAAGCAGCATTCTTAACTTTCAGTTCAATGGAGTCATTGTCATATCCCCTAGTAAAAGGATTTCTCCACTAGAACTAAAACTCCCAGGCCAGTAAAGCATAAGGTGAAAGAATAAGAGGCAAAAATTTTGCTCATGGATCACAGGTATGAGATATTATGGATTTGTTTCCAGACTACCACAGTAAAGCGAATGTTGCAATAAAGCGAATATCCCAGTATAGCGAATGTCACAATAAAGGGAGTCAAATGAATTTTTTGGTTCCTTAGTTCCTATAAAAGTTATTTTTACACTACACTGTAGTCTATTAAGTGTGCAATAGCATTTATGTCTAAGAAGTTTTGTATGTAACGAAAGGAGATGATACAATGGAAACTGAAGTGAAGAATTATGAGAAAGAAAACATGAATACAAATGGAAAATTGAGACAAAGTAAAAAGACTGGGAACCAAGTTTTTGCTTAATTCCTCAGTATTAAGTGAAAATCCTCAGGAGAAAATATAACAGAAGTCCTTCTCTTATGATTTTCATGGACAACATGGTCAGAATGAAGACTGAACTGGGTTTCCAGGAGCCCCAACATCTCATCCCAGATCTATAAGCCTCTACAAACCAACTAGGAACCCTCGGTCTCAGTGTCCTCTCATATAAAAGGACACAACATTATTAAGTGAGAAGAGCCAAGGTTAAGAATCAATAATCTTTAAATCTTTCCCTGCCACCCAACCTTGGACAATTAAACCTTTTGTGTCCTCAGTTTTTTAATCTGTTAAATGGAGATAATGTGGAACTTAAACAATATATGTGATGTGTTGAGAAGAACGCTCCATGACATTTGAAAATGTTCTATAATGAGAGCTGTTTAAAAATAAAGTATTGAAGTAAGGGATCTTTAAGGTCTCATATGGTTCTAAATTCTGATCCTTTCAATTGACTCATTTATCATATGAAATGTTAATAGCAATTACTCTTTTTTATAAGTTTTGCTAGAAGAACTTATCTCAGAATCACACAACTGATTGCATTCTTGGCTTATCCATTAGGGAACCAAAGCAAAATAAACACAAACCTTCAGCAAAACTGACTGTAAAAGTTCATAAATCCCCATAAAAGAATGGGTTACGGATGAAAAGCTTTGCCTTGTTTTCGGATGAAACTAAATTTGAGACAAAAACTTAAATGGAAATATTACAGTGTAAAAGAAAAGCACGTAAGAACTCTCTAGCTCTTTCTCCCATTTTCTGTTTTACAAAACACAATAATAATTCTAATAAACAATTAGAAAGCTACTCTGTATGCCAAGAAATCATGACAAAAGGATAACTTTTCCAGTGAGCACCACTGAAGTTTATAGGAAGAAAAACAGAATACTTTGTCTCGGGGAGATGATGCTTTGTGGGATGGGGTGGAGAGTACCGGTTCACGGAGAGGGGGTCTGCGAAGACTAGATGCTGTCAACAGAATAGAAGAATGGGGATGGGATAGAGACACGATGCACCATTTATTGAAGACCTACTAGGTGACTGCAACTGTGTCAGATGCTCCCCTCTGTTTTCCCCCTTAACTCTTTTATCATTTGGAAAAGTTGTTCAATTCTTTCTAGTTTAGCAGGAGGGAGCCGAGAGTATAAGAACTACCACAAAGATTGAGTAATTGTTCAGGATTCAACTGCTGATAGATAAGTAGATATACCATGATTAGAAAATGAGTTTGTTCAACTGTAAAACTTTTACTGTTTCCCCTCTGCCAGGCTGAGAGGCTGTTTCTCTTGGGGAGCCAGCTGCAAACTGATTTCAGCCGGCCTTGCTGCCATTCATCACCACCACAGGGGCGGCCGTCCTCGGGCCTGGGATACAAGGGGTTTAGCTGACCAGGCATGGGGAAGAGTTTGCATCTCTTCCTCTATCTCCTCAGGGGGATGCCAAGGTAGGAAGTAATGAAAGCAGTTTAAGCAGGTCCCAAGGGTGCTCGCAAGATGGCATCTTATCACTCCTTTTTCTCAAGCTTTCGGCAGAGAGAAGAGAGGCTACTGCCAAAAATAATGTTAAAAACAACTTATACACAATCAGTATTTTTATGCTTCATAGAGAATGTCCATGTATATGCATTTTAAATACATTTGTATTTTGCACATGCACAATCCCATTGATCTTCATGCCCATAATTTGTGGTTGTGAAGCGGGTACAAAAACAGAGGGATCTAAAGAGCTAGCAAGTGCAGAAACAGACACAGACCAAGGTCTCCTAACTACTTTCTCTTATAATCTCAAAACTCCCTGGAAGACATCTGTCTGTTTTAATACAATTTGCCAGTTTCACAGGGGAATTGCAAAGCTTACTTCCTATTTGAAATTAAGATCCTGTACTTCCTCAGAAGAAAGCTTCTATATACAAAACATAATGGCATAGTAATGAGCTCCCTTGACTAAATCAACCATCTATGCACACCCTCAAATATTACCCTCCCTTGGCTTCCTACTGCGTCCACAGTGAAGATCAACAGGAACAGTAGGAGGCTGGGAGAGCATAGAAATTGGAAGTTCAAAAAGGTTGAATTACATATAAGAATAAGCCCTTATGAATAGTGAAATCTTGGTTTAGAAAAACCACCTTTTTTTTTGGAAGAGCCCCAGGATGGAAGAAGTGACCCTGTTACTTAGATACAGATCTGAAACTACAAGCAATCTCTGCCTTTTTAGTTTCTTGTCTTTCAAAATGTGCGATCCTGCTAAAACAGTCCTTGGCCAATTGAACATCCATTGAACAAAAACATAGGTGACATTTTGAGTAGGTAGGGGATACCGAGAATATTTTTAGATGAAGCTTCTCTGTTTCATGCTAATTGTATTTGATCGCTGATATCTTGAGAGCAGTCCAGGGTATTCATGGGAGTTGGAACTAACATGTATCAACAGTTTGATGTAAGAAATAATTTCTATCCACCTTGAATTTGCTGACAACAGATGAGAAACAGTGCTGCGAAAATATAATAGGAAAATCTCTTTTGGGGCTCTGGATGAATCATGTAGCAAAAAGTGAGATTTGGGTACAATGACTGATTCATTTTTATTTATTTATTGAAAAACATCAAGAGCTTAAAAAAATGCAAGACCAATGGAATTCATCACAGATATTCAAAATTATAGATGTGAGGAAAAGAAAACATCTATGGCAACAATTCTGAACTAATAGGGAAAATGAAACATTACTTGATCTCGGATTACTTCTTTTAAATCAGCTTGGGAAATGACATAACCATATTTAATTCCTCGGAGAAGAATTGTTCAGTTCCAACCATCTGCTAAATTAAGCAGCAGTGATTATGATGAACATTTACAGCAGACCTGATTCAAAAGGGGATAATAACTTTATGTATAAAACAAAGTCCTGGGAGGCAATTGCAATCTTGAAGATGAAGATCAAAATTAGGAGAACAGATTTTTTCAGTGTTCTGGAACTCTAAGGGTGGTGAAGGTCAAAGGGCACCTCGCATTTCCGTGAATTCTTTATTTCATTTTAGGAAAAACAGCCACCAAGTTCTAGCACACTACCCAGTTTTCCAGATTCTTTTACCATGTTTCATTAGACCACAATTTTCCTATTCTTTTTCAAGGTGGTAATACAGACTTTGCTTCTTCATTCTTATTTTCCCTTTCCCTGTACAGGGAAAAGAATCTCCACCATAACTTCTGACAAATCTAAGAAGAGCGAACAAATTAAAATAGCCAATCTGCCAAGAAGCAGTAACCCTGAGCGGTATATGATTAATTAGTCTAACAATTATCTTCTTTGGTCTTTAAATGGATGTTCAATATTTCTGCCATTTTCTGGCAGTGTTTATGTGTATGTGCAGGTCCACACACATTTCCCATGGAACCAGTTGCCTTAGATCAGCATTAATGAGGTAAAATAATAATGATAACAAGGAAAAGAAAAAAAAAAAAAAACAAGGAAAAGAAGGAGGAGGAGGAGGAGAAGGAAGAAAAAGAAAGTTGTGTTTTGGCCTTGCCTGCTGTGTAGAGTGTTGCCTATGTCCATTCTTCAACCAAGGAATCTATTTTTATAGCACAGGGTCCCATTATTAAATATTGACAGGGACACCTCATCAAAAAATAATAATAATGTCTTTATGTGTAGCCCCAAATTCACAAAAAATAAAATGCCTTAGAAGTTCTTTTCCCTCCCTAGACCACAAAGCTAATATTGTCGTGGCACTAAGGCATCCAAGAGAGAACTAATTTATGTTTTAGATTTTCCAAGACAATGTTCTAATTATGTTGCTGCCCCACTGAAAGAATATGAAAGCCCAATAACAGAGGGACCTCCCTCTCCTGCCTTATACACACACCCACCACTGGGAAAGATATTGAGTCTTTGCCATCGTCTCACTTATGACGCTCCTTAACTGCACTTTACGGTCTATGGAGCAAAGAGGTCTGGAAATTGATTAAAAGCACTAATTATTATAATTGCATTTAGAGATGTGATTGGCAGGGCAGATCGCAGCAAAAATGCAAATAGTTTCTCCTCTAGCAACATGCTCACATATTAATTTGCTAGAATTAAAAATTTTAAGATTACATAATGCAAATAATATTCAGATTAGGAGTCCTAGTGAGTTGAATAAACACAGAGCTCCTAAGTGTTCTTCCTTCCTTTTCTTTCATTAATTGTGCCTAGTGGAGTCAAAGTGAAGGTTTAAAAAGACTTTCTTCCTCATTCTGGGATCGGCATCCTTAATGCTGTACTAGGTGATTCATTTCAGATAACACTGAACTTTATGAGACCTAAAGATCTATGAGAAAGTACCACCTCTTACCTATCCATCCCCCATCCATCCATCCAACACACTTACTCATTCAACAAGTACTTCTTAAATCTCTACCATGTTCCAGGTACATAGCGAGCAAGAAAGATTTAGTTTCTTCTGTTATGTGGCTATATTATATTCAAAATGGGAAAAAACAGAATACTGAAAAAGAATGATGGATTAGATACTTTTGACAGACACTGTATTAGGTTCAACAACAAGGCAAAAATTTCACCTGAGTGCCCCTCCTGGTGATGTTTGTAACCAGCACAAATGGAATCCTAGTCTTTCTAAAGGGCTCCCAAGCTCCAGCAGGGACTCTGAGGCAGAAGTCTCCAGACCCCAGAGACCACATTGCTGGGGTGGCATGTATCTCTGCGGTAACCAGGGAAGATCAATGCCACAGCTTAGATGATGGGCAGGAGTGTTAAGAAGAGGTAAGTGCTCAGTGAAAAAGCTGGGGTGTGCTACAGCCGCACAAATGGCCGTCATTTTTGCTGAAAGACGTAGTGTTCCTCAGATGACAAATGTTAGGTTGACTAGAGTTTTGCTTGTTTAAAAATAACAGGCAGCAGGGCTGTTACTCTGATTTCAGTAAGGCTACACAGGAAGAAAGTGAATACCTATCAGCTGGAGAGAAGGGAATAGGTGAAACCCTGATCCTGGATCTTTCTTTCCTCTCTCGAAGCAATAGCCATCTGGGGTTTTGCTTCTTCCCCAGGGCATTGCCAGTAACTTCTTTTATTCTGCAACTGCCCCCCCCCCCCGCCCCCCTGGCCCCAGTCTCAGGATTCTCTCCTCCCTTCCGCTCTGTTCTTGCAGATGCTGCTCTGGGAGACAGCAATAAATTTGCAAGTAAACAGGAATTTACAATCTACTTCAATGTTTAGATACTAAAAATTGTCTTTCCGCGTTAGCTCTCCCAATAGTTGGTCCATGCTGAACTGGCTCTTCAATTTTGAGGCAATATTTGCTCTGTCTTGAAGAAGAACCAGGTTCACAGCTGAGTGGGTCTTCTGGAAATGAATGCATTCAATGAATTATTTATCAAAACTCTTGGGGATATAACCGCTGCCTTGACAATAACATAGCTTTTGAGTGAATTATGGGGTCTAGGATACTGGCCCCAAGGAATTTCTAAGGAGGGCAGGAAAGTAATATGTTTCATAACCGCACTAGGGTAAGAACAAGAAAAGTGAGAGAGATGGTAGTTTTAAAGAGCGGCCTCTTTAGGCTGCTTACATTTTCATGGTCTATGCCAGGTGGATATTCAGAAATATTTTGGCGGTGAAATAATTAATAGAATAACTAAAACAACAAGCCACAGTGTGGGAATTCAATCCGTTCAGTGACTCAGGATCAGCTAGACAAAATAATTTTATCAAGATCAAATTTTAGGGAGAGAGATATTTCCAGTTGTGGTTATTCAGCTCTGCACACATACGTAGCATAGAGAAGTGCTTTCTTAAGAAGTAGGACATTTGCAGCCACTGCTAAGGCATAGACGAAGTTGAAGACAGATGTTTTAATGGAAAGCCATAGATCGTTTGCAAAGCTTGACCTCTCTTTGCTTTTAATCTGCCCTTATTTGAAGATCTAACACGCTTTGCATGTCTGCATTTTAGATACAACTAATAGCAAATGCAAAAAAAAAAAAAAAGTAGTATATACCTATGGTTTCCAGCTTTGTCACCTCACATGGAATCGTGACAATATTTCACTCAGCAAGCCTTTATTTTGTGATCTAGGAACAAAATCCTCGTATTCGCATGGTAGGATAGCGATATGAGTAACAGTTCTTGATTTCTATGATTTTGCCCCTACCCACTCTGATAAATTGACACCTTCTCTCAAGGGCTTTTAACTGTGGAGTTCCTGTCCTAGACATGATATTCTCCCATTCTGGTCACTTCTCTGATTCTCCCAGTGATGCCTCCTGCCCCTCAAAAGTCTAGTGTTTGATTCCAGATCTGGCTGGTCCTGCTTGCGGCTTAGACCATTGTGTGTCCAGTTCCTGTTCCATCCTACAGCAATTAGGACATCAGATGTAGAGAGTTGACTTAATATCATCTCAAATCACAGGCACTTCCATGGGTCACAGCGCCTTGCTGCTCTATGCTTTTTACAGATCTATGGTAATATGACTTTCATTTTATTATTATTTTTAAAACTTTCATGGCTTCGCCCTAGATCTCCATTGGTCTATTGGGGTTTGGGAGCTGGACTGTAGGATCCAGAATCTCCTGTCTAGCATTACTCACAAATGTTTCTCTGACTGTTTCATTCCCTAGTGACGATTTATTGAGCACCTATGTACTAGAGATTGTGCTGGTTGCTAAAAACAGAGTTTTGGACAAAACATCATTTTGCCCTAAGGAGGCTTACAATACATCTTCTTTGCCCTCAGGGGCCTTAGGGAGTGATAGATACAAATAAGTAAACCAATCAATAAATTACTGTTTAAAGAAAGATATTGGGGATCCCTGGGTGGCGCAGCTGTTTGGCGCCTGCCTTTGGCCCAGGGCGCGATCCTGGAGACCTGGGATCGAATCCCACATCGGGCTCCCAGTGCATGGAGCCTGCTTCTCCCTCTGCCTGTGTCTCTGCCTCTCTCTCTCTCTCTCTCTCTGTGACTATCATAAATAAATAAAAATTAAAAAAATAAAGATATTGAAGAAATAATCACAAATGTAAACATTGTTTCAAAAAGGGATGTAGAGAGTGCCATGAGGAGGTATAAAGAGGGAGAATTAATCTCAGAAGGTCAGGAAAGGATCCTTGAGGAAATAACATTTAGGCTGAGATCTGAGGATGAGAAGGAATTAAATAGGTAAGTGGCTGTGGGAGAAATTGGGGAAAAAGCAATGAGGCCTCAAGTAGAGGTAAAATGTATAAGATCCTATACCCCCAGAGAGTGAACCCCATTTGAGGAGGTCAGACAAGAGCAGTATGCTTTCTTCAGTGAGACTGGAAAGGTCAATGAAAACCAGATCAGGGTGGGAGGGGGCAGGGGCAGGCCTTTAAGTCACAGTAAAAGGCTTGGATATTGTTCTAAGGTAATGAGAACTCATTGAAAACCTTACTTAAAAAAACTTTAAATTGTGAAATATTCTACAAATACAAAATAATGTGAAAAGCAATGCATTAGATGACTCTATAGTCATCATGTAGCTTGTTATTTTGCTTCACTTCTTTTTGTACAAATAAAATGTTTCATTTCAGCTAAAATCTCAAATCCATATCCTTTCTCCTCCCTCCCTCCCTTTTTTACCAAATAACCACAATCCTAAAATTAGAGTTTATCATTCTTGTGCAATGATGAGGTATCTAGTGAAGCTCAAAATATATAATCCATGTGACCCTGCAATTTGTCTTCTTGCTATCTTTTTTAGAGAAGCCTTCACACGAGAGATGTTTTCAAGAAACTTAAACACCGCATAGTTCAGTACAATAAAAAGTGGTACTAACATAATAGCCCTCAGTAGAGAGATGAATAAAGAAATCCTGGTTTAGTCTCACAATAGAACCCTATACATCAGTTGAAAAAATGCCTTACATCTTATGAATTGATGAGGATAACACTAAAAAATAAGATGCTTAGTTAAAAAGGCAAGTTCCAGAAGAATACACAGTATATATTTCATGTATGAAAAATCTAAAAGCATAAAAAATAGTATCTCTTATTTATGGAAGCAGATACATGTAGTAAAAATATAAAAACATTAAAAACTTCTAAGCAGGGAGATACTGCATTTTAAAAGCTCACTCTGGCTATAGGCTTGAGAATGCAATCACCAGGGTAGACCAGTTAGGAAACTATTTTGGTAGGGTAGTTGAACAATGACTGTAACTCTGATTAGTGAGAAAAGTAGAGTGATTCTAGACCTATTTAAAAAGTAGAATTTTTAGGATATGATGTTGAGCTATGAGGGTATGAGGGATGGGAAAGAATCAAGTGACTTTCGAGTTCCTGGCTTGAATAATTTGGTCACTTGCCCTTCTATTTACTGATACAGAAGACAAGGATTGGCGTGACAACTTTGGGAGTGGGCAGAGGTAATAACCAACTTTTGAAAAATTAATTTGGGTTGCTTTCCCCAAGCAGAAATGTCAGAGATATATAGACATGGGTCTAATGGTCAGTAGGAAATTTGGAAATGAAGATGGTTTGTGAGTCATCAGCATACAGTGTGGAAAGTAATTAATTTTGATTGGATAGAGTACACAGGATTTGGAGAAAATATGGGCTAGGACTGAGCCCTTTGGGATACTACGATGTCATGCTTGCAATGGAAGCTGAGGAGAGGCCATAGAAATCAGAGAAAAGGGAGGGGGAATATGGACTCGGGAAGGCCAAGGGAATAAGTAATTTCCATAAAAAGGCTGTGGCTGTGAGTTTTGAGTGCTGATGATACTTTAAACAAGAGAAAGGATGAAAAGTATCTGTTGTAGTTTGCTATGTACCAGTCATTGGTAATCTGGAAGTGAGCATTTTTAATGTTAATTGTACTTCAAATACATACATACATATACACATACATGAATATTTTCAGAACAATGTTTAGGCTAAAAGCTATGTAGGATAGGTTGACAATTAAATGGAGGAGTGGAAATGGAGGCAAGATGTACAGACATGTGGAATAGTTTGGGAAGGAAGGGACAAAATAGGCAGGTGCTGAAGGCCTAGGAAGAGGTAGGATGAAAGGAATAAGTGCTTCATTTTTTCAAATATCTGCTTCTTTAAGGTGAGGCAAATTTGGACTTTTTAAGTGGTAGTGGGAAGGATTCAGTAAAGAGGGAGGGGCTGAAGATGTGGGACAAAGAAGATAACCGATGGGTGAGTTCCCCAAAAACTTGGAGGGTGAAATCCAAATCATTCAACAATGATTTGATGTTGAATTAATTAAGAAACGAACGTGAAGAAGGATGTCATTTCTCCTGAAACAATGTTAAAGGGAAGAGAGATGTCTGGGGAGGTCACTAGGTTTACTGATTTGGGTAGTGGGAAGTTGAGGGTTTTCATATCTGATGGCTTCTGATAGCTCTCTGAGGTGGGAGGTAAAAACTTCTGAGGGACTTAGAGGTTTTAGGAAAGCAGAATTTGCAATGGTTGTTGGGGAGGATTGGAATGAATGTTAGGTAGGGAAACAACATAGAATTTCTGTCACTGTTTAGTTCCAAGCTGAGTTTGGAGAATTTGGATTTATGGTGGTGCTAATCTCCTTGGGCCACACTGTGTATCTACACTCTATCCTCTTTGTATTAATTCTTGCACAAGAGTCTCTTCATTTTCTCCTACAGACAGACTACCCTTCCAGATGTGCCACACATGGCTGAATTTACAGTCAGTATAAAGCACTGGTCAGTTTCTGGGAACCCACGCTATTTTCTTAAACTGTGTCCAGTGTAGTTGGAAAACCCTATATGATGTCGATAGTGTAAAGCTTAGCTATTTCTAAGTGTTTCATAGGTACTCATGAACTACCAAGTTTGTTGTGTTCTTAAGCACTGAAGGAACAATAGGGTATTTCAAAGCTCTCTATAAATGACAATGTGAGACGAAAAGAGTACCATTTTTTATGAACAGTTACATAGACTGTGACACAGGTTTCATTAGCTCTACTAGAAATAAGAGATCTGCGATGTGCCTCTAGAGTGTGGCAATGTTTACGTTGCACCCATTTTTATTGTTGTTGTCATTTTGGCAGACTTTTAATATGGGAAAATGTAATAGGTATTCAGAAGTCTGAGAACACCGAGGAATATTCTAGTATGGTTACTGTGGTCTGATTGACTCAGCAGCATATTGACACACATTTGGTTTTCCATATATTCAAAAGAACCAATGTTTTCTTTTTAAAAGTGACTTCATCTTCCATCATAAATGTCTCTACTCTAAGGTCTGGTGAGAGAATTCCTTGGAAACCAAAGAACATTTAGTCATTTAGTGTGTATGTGGGTGTTTTTCTCTTTAATTTATGAAGTCCTTTGAGCAAGTAAATTAAAAAGTGGTGTGTTCGTATTCCACATTTGAGAATTTGTTTTATAAGCAAGTTTATAATTTATGGCGTTTGTGATCTTCTGTGAAACTTCTAGTTATATCTGTGCCACGCAAACTACTTGAAGCATTTTTGCTGGATTTTGATCAGAAGGATATAGAATGATCTCCAGTTGTGGAGTAAGAAAACTTGGTTCTAGTTTCAGCTCTGATCATAACAACTATAACCTTGACTAACTCTTTGTTTGAGCCCTAGTTTCCTATTCCGTGAAAAGAGGAGTTTTATTAGGTGACTTTTAAAATATTTTCCAGATCTGAATGTCAGTTTCAGGAGTTGATACAGCTGTTTAGCAGCATTAAAAAAAAAGGCTAAATATCGTTAAGGTTATTAATTCTTACATGGCACAATGTAAAATGTGCATGCTCAAGCTGGGGTTTAAGGTCATAGTATTCATTCATTCACTCATACTTTTATTGAATAGTGAGTATAAGAAATTTGGGGAGCAGTGTTGAACAAGAAATGTATCAGTCCTCGGGCAGTTCTTGTTGTAGCGGGAAAGACAGACATGTTAGCCAATTATTGAAATAAATACAAGTGATCCTGCGATAATATCTATATCCCAATCTTCTCCTCGTAGCATATCCAATGTCCTATATGGAATCATTTGTTATCTTATGGCATTTCAAACTCACACAAATGACTGTAAAACCTATTTTTTCTTTTTTCTTTTTTTTGAAATAACACCACCATTCACCGACTTGCTCCAGCAGAAATCTAGGAATATTGCCTGATTTCTTCCTCTTCTTCATTATTTGCATTTAATCCATCAGCAAGCTGATCAAATTACATTCAGAGATTTCAATTCCCAAGGCTTCCACCCTAGTCCACCGTCAAACCTTTCCTGGATCCCTGTAAGAACCTCCTTACTGCTTTGCCTATTTCTAATTTTTGTCCCATTCTTAACTATTCCCAAAATGAAACCAAGAGTAATGTGTGAAACACAAATTCAATCATGGTACCTCCATTCTTGGAGCCTCTTATTGGCTTCCTATAGTATCTCACATGGAAGCCAAGTACCGGCATGAACTGCTCCTTCCCAAAACCCCAGTATCACCATGAACACTTTCCCTCCTGACCATAAAGTCAGTCTGGTTTCAATTCTAGTATCTTTTTCTCAGAGATGACTTATCTTACTCTCTAGATTGTACTTTCTCACTTCTTTTTGTATTTTACTACCACCTGCTCTTTTCCCTTCACAGCACTTAACCATAACTTCTAGTTTGACCGTATTTTTTATTCTCTTATTTATTGTTTGACTTACCCACTAGAATGGCATCTCTATTAAGGGCAAGAGATTTGTTAGTTTCATTTACTTAGCATCTTCATGCTTATTGTGTAACTCATTAAATATTACTTGAAAAAAAATCAGCCTAGTTATTATGACTTTTTTCTATTTTGCAACCTGAAAATATTGAGGAAATGAAAGCAGTAGGCATGTCTTGACATTTCTTATCAATAATGTGTCTAAGGCTATTACCAATTATGCAAAGATTGGCATGATTAAGATAACAATTTGCAATTGGTTTATTATATCATTCTTCATTCTTTAAAACCATGCATCTATGAAAAACCATAAAAGGAGAAATTCTTAATTAGACCAAATCCAATTCTATTTTAGTAGCAAGTTGTAGAAGAATTTTAATTAGTAATGTGTTTAATGACTAACAATTTTTCACACCATTCAACTTTGACTCTTGTACTCTGAAAAAATAAACAATTGCATTCCTTTTGATTAATTTTTCACTCATAAAGGCCTAAGTACTAAAATCTGCTGGTAAATTGACATTAGTTTTAGTGTGAAATAATTTACTTGGTTTTGGTCTTTCCTATTACATTGTGATCTTATTTATTTTTATATAAGATCTAGCATCACATAATGATGATAAATCTTATATTTATAAACACTTATTAAAAAGAAGGTCAGAGATATAAAAATTATCTTTGTTCATTTACATATCATTTGGAATTAATGAAAACTTGTGGGTAACACAAATTAAATGCCTTAAGAAATATGGCTCTGGATAGTTCACATATTATAATAATAAATTATAGCATAGTTTCAATATTAGATATAGAGTGGATTACTTAGGCTCAGGCCCTGTTAATATAGAGCTGTCTCTCTTTTGTGTTTGTCTCATTTCCTGAAATATTCATAGCTCTCCCATGAAGACACAACACATCTCCAGCATTCCAAGTATGTAAGAGTCTATCACCTAATAGAAGCTGAATGCAATTTTGTTGATCTAAAGTGAAATAGTTCTTCTAGTTATTATTCAGCCTTGCAATGCTTATGCTTTATGCTGTAGGAATTATCAAAACATCTGAATTATTTCCTTTTTTTATATTATGAAAATAGGATAATCAATAACATCTTTAGTAATTTATAATTAGAGTTACTTGGTTTGGGGTGCACATGTTACGAAGTCAAAAGCATAGAAGTGTATACAGAAAAAAGCAAACTTCTTTCTAACCTCTTCTCCAGCTGCATCTGTCTCACCTCATCCTCTCCAGGGATTTCTGTTATCATCAGTTTCTTGCATATCTTCAGAGGTATTCTACAGAATCCAGGTGAGTGCGCATGTTCTTTTGATTTCTGCTAGTTAGAGATTTTGCTTTTATCATTTTTCAGCGTATCTTACATCTATAATAATAGATGGAGAGCTCCTCATTCTTTTAATGACTACATAGTGTCTCATTGAAGGGGGCAGCAATAGTGGATTAACTCCTTCTATATTTATAGATATTTCGGTGGTTTTCAATATTTTATTATAACACTGCTTCTTTTCATCCATCTGAGTGGCTATAACAAAATATCACCTAGACTAGGTGGCTTATAAACAACAGAAATTTATTTATCACAGTTTTGGAGGCTGGAAGTCCAAGGTTAGGATGCCAGCCAGCATGCACTCCTCTGGGTTGTAGAATTTTCCTTGTGTCCTCATCATAGAAGAAGGGACAAAGGAGTTCTTTGGGGTCTCTTCTATAAGGGATTTCTTTAAGTAGTGGGGACATAAAGAGACTATAGCACTGCTATAATGAACATTGATGTACGTGTTCACACATGCACATATATCTGTACACAAAATATTTAGAAATAGAATTGCCATGTCAAAAGCTGCGTGCATTTTAAGTTGAACAGAAAATGCTACAGAGATTTAATGCCACCAATTTACACTTCGGTTAGCAATATATAAAAATTCTCTTTTTCTCTATCTCATCAAGAAATTGTGGACCAAACTTTGGCATTTGTTAATTTGATGAAACTGTTATTATTTTTTAGACATTGATCTAGGACTTCTAGCCTATGTAGTAAGATATGAATTGGAAACAAGAGGAAATAGTTTTTATATTTCTTTTGAATTTCCTATATAATCTGTCATACTGCTTTAAGACATTGTTTGCTTAAAAATCTAAATTGTTTTCCAGGGGGTAGGAAAGATGCTGTGCAAATCGACCATATATTTTTACCTAGTCTTCTTGGGTGTAATGGCATGTGTTTGTTAGTGTATGAACTAAGTCTGTGGCCATGGAACAAAGAAAATCTAACTGATCTATAGAGGATTTTAATTTTTTTCCTGGCCTCTTTAGAATGACATTCATATCAACTAAAAGAATGCAGTATATGTTGGTCATTATTACCAGTTTAATAAGAAAATTCATATCCCGAATGGTACCAATCTCTTAAAACTTGCAGTTCATATCAAATGTTATTTTTCTCATCTTATTTATGTGCTATCACTGCATAATGTGTCACTGATAGAAAAATTCAGTGACAGGTTTCCATCTTAAACAGTCATTTAAAAGCTCAACATTTGAAGAAGTTCATTATCTACACACATATATTCTACACTGAACTAATTTATAAATGTCACAAAAATCTTAGAAAATATTTAATTTCTGTTAGCACAGGACTGTTTAAATCTCCAAAGGCTAGAGAATACATGCAAAATCAATCACTTTTCTCTTTTTTTTAATAAGTCAGTTATACACTTTATTTTTTTTATTTTTATCTTTATTTTTTTAAAGGTCATTAAAGGGAGGGAGAGAATCTTTTTTTCTAATATATTATTAAATTCAATTTGCCAAAATGTAATATAATACCCAGTGCTCATCACATCAAATGTGGAGAGAGATAATCTGAAATGGGCTCCCTGCTCAGCATGGAGCCCGATGGAGGGCTTGATCTCACAACCCTGAGATCATGACCCGAGTCAAAATCAACAGTCTGTCACTTAGCTGACTGATCAACCCATGTGCCCCAATCTATCCCTTTTCTACCTTTTGGATTAACAAGACCAATGTAGGGCAAGCTCTAAGAATCCTTTACAATGGTACTTTATCAGATCTGTACCACAAATACTTGCTTATTTGAATAGTCATATTCATATTCATATATTCAACCACTTATTAACAACTGCTCAGGATATTTCACTGAGCTGAATCCTGCGTGATCTTTTAAAAGATATTTATTTGTTTGTTTGTTTATTTATGAGAGAGAAAGAGAGAGAGAGAGTATGTACTAGCAGGGGGAGGAGTAAGAAAGAGGAAGAAGCAGACTCCCTGCCTACCAGGGAGCCCAATGTGGGGCTCATCCCAGGACCCTGGGATCATGACCTGAGCTGAAGGCAGATGCTTAAATGACTGAGCTACTGAGGCACCCCTGAGTCCTAGGTGATTTAAAAGAGATTATTAAGGTGCACCTCTGTGGTGCAGTCAAACTCTTAATTTTGGCTCAGATCATGATCTGAATGTTATGAGATCAATCCCCTCCTCGGGCTCTGCGCTCGGTGTGAAGCCTGCTTGGGATTCTCTTTCCCTCTCCCTCTGCCCCTCTAGCTCATGTTCTTTCTCTCTCAAGTAAGTAAATCTTTAATAAGTAAATAAAGAAGATTATTAAATATATATTGCTTATCTTTGGAGAGCTCACATCTTCAAATGTTGGAAGGGCATAGAGACCACGTCAATACTTTTGCTGGGAATTTTGTTTGTACCACTGAGTTTCCTTTTAAAATTGAGATCAGATATAGACAAATATATCTGTATCTGATGCATATCTATCTATACGTGTATAAAAAAAAGAAATAGTAAATTAATAAAAAGTGTTTTCTTTTAATGTTTTAACTATATAGATACTGCAGAGTAGAGAAGAAAGAAAAGTAGGGAAAAATCTCATCCATTATACTTTTAGGGAAAGGCAAACACTATTAGTAACTTGGCATACTCTGTATCCTTTTAATCTTTTTTCTAGGTATATTTTATTTTGTTAAGATCATACTAGAATATTAGGTTTTGTTTTTACTAAATGTGTAATACATATTATTACAGTACTTTTTAAAAACTACAAAATATTCTATCTATAGTTATATCATAATTTATCTACATTACTCTAATTTTAAATACCTGTATTATTTCTACTCTCAGTTAATATGAAACACACCGTGATCAGTATCTTGTGATATATATCTGTGTCTGCATTATTTTTCTATTGGGTAAAATTATTGGACCTCATGATGGAGATATTTTTATGCATTTCAGATATGGTTCAATTAGGGTTCAAAAAAATGTAACAATTTTTAATAGTAACTAAATTTCCTGTGTACTTCAGGTATATTTTCTCATGACTCCTTTTTAGTAGGTATTATTACCAATCCTTTAAAACCAAAGGTATTTGGAAGCTCAGGTAACATGGAGACATGTGTGGTTACTTATATTTATAAGCGTATAGAAACACTAGAGAGAGATTTGCTCTGAATATTTAGAGCAAATATTGGCCAATTTATAAACCGTTTTTGTGCTGGAACCAGATTTCAAGCCTAGATTTTTCTGGCCATTGAACAACAAAAATTTATTTTCTCACAGTTCTGGATACTGCAAATCCACGATCAAAGTGTTGGCTTCTTCTGAGACCTCTCTCCTTGGCTTGCAGATGATTGCTTTTCACTCTGTCCTTACACGGTCTTTCCTCTCTGTGTACGTGTCTGTGTTCTAATGTGTTCTTATAAGGACACCAGTTATATTGGATTAGACCTTATTTTATCTTTAAAGATTTAATTACCCTAAATTAGCTGAAAAGCTCTTCAAATTTTGAGATATTCTGTACAATACCTTATTTACATTGATTTTTCTTGTTTCTTTCTCTTCAGATATCTATAATCTTTTATCACATAGAAATACTTAGCCTGAGGATCAGTTCACCTTGAAATAGGATGTTTTATATAACATAGTTTCCAAAATGTAGGTATTCACCCATTAATGGATCCTGAGATTAATGTAATGGGTAAGACCAGTGTTTTGAATGAAGTAGAATAGATCAGAAAATAAATAAGCTTTACAAATTTTTGCTTCAGTTGTGTGTATATGTGTTAAGTTGCAATCAAATGTATTTTTAATTTTAGATGCGTGACATAAATATTTTTCCCCATAATAGTTTCTTTAGTAAAAAAAAATCTTCTTATACTTCCTTCAGCTGGGGGGTACTATTTATTCTGGCAAATGGTCCAACTACTCCCCACTTTATCACCAAAACCGCCAGGATTGTTATTGTCTAGCATATACTGACCTTGGGACTCAGGCAAATCCATTGGTATCAGAATTTCAATGGGACTGAGCGAAATAACTGCATACATCAGCTCTTAGCTTCACCTATATCTTCAATAGGGATCAGGTGGTTTTCTCAGAGTTACTTTCCGACTCTGAAATTTGGGGAGAATTTCCATCTCCCAATAGTTGAGCAATATTGGGTTACTTTTCAAACTTTTTCCTGTCAGCCTGTGGTTTGGTTCTAGGTGAATAGTGCCTGGGAGATCATGGTGATCTTGTGTCATATTTCAACATATTTAAATGCAGATTTGAGGGCCCTGGCTGGCTCTGGGGAGCCCTTGGCTTGGGTTGGAAACTGATCCCCCATCCTGGGGACCTCAGTGGTCAAGAAGCCAACCTTGGGCTGCTAAAGCAGGCCTACATCAGCCTACTGTTCTGGTGCTTTGCATGATTTTCTTATTCCTTCAGTGCAAACACGTTCTCCTTTTCTTCCTCTTCTTTCTGATTGACTTCACTAATCTGTTAGAGCTGTGTAGGCTCTGGGGAATCCTAAGCTTTTGCAGTCATTCATGCCAATGTGCTCATACTTCATTTATTGTGACTTGTTCCACTCATTTCCAATCCTTCAAACTGCACCCCACTTAACCTTCCAAATCTTGTTACAAAAATCTTTTGATTCTGTATAAATATTCAGAACAACTCTCTCTAGTGTTTATACATGCTTATAAATATAAGAAACTACACATGTCTTCATCTTTAAGCTCTTAAATGAAGTGCAATTTTCTTCTATAGACACAGAGCTTTGGGGCATTGACTTCCCATATAATCATAGTACTCAAATCCTATACATTCCTAAGTCCTCTCTGTTACTTGTCTACTTTTGAGGTTTGATATACCAATACAATACTCAGATTTAGGATCTAATTGTGACACAGAAGGTAACATTCCATGTATGTATGTATTTTCAAGTTCCAGCATTTTAGGTGTCTAACATACTGATTATAAATGATACGTACCAAAATAAATATTTTCCCGAGGCTCAAGGTTTGTAGTCAGTCTGAGCCAGATCCTAATACCTCCAGAGATTTCAGTGATAAAGGTCGCTAAATTATTCTACAAAATAAAAGATAAGAGACAGAATAGGGAAAGATTTTGAAATGATAAGGAGGCTGGTGGATCAGTGTTTTCAAAACTTCCTTGATAATACACGTCTTGGCCTTCAGATATTTCTCCATCCAATTCATCATTGTTTGAGCGGGTAAATAGAGCAAGGCTCTGATCCACTTCACACATTCATGCTTCATACCTAGTGGTGTGTGGGAGCCTGTACCTGTTGACTCAGGAGAGCCAATTGTGAGCAACTATTCCCAGCCTGGCTTTTAGTGATATCATGGTAGTGAAAATATCAGCGTTGAAACTGGCCATAGCGGGAGTATTTATGCCACAGAAATTGGCAAATATATGTTACAAATCAGTACCTTTTGTTTTGAATTCCTTCATAAAACATTTTTGTCAGCACACATTTGCTTATATATGATCTTTTTCTTTTAATCTTCCTTTTCCAGAAAATAACAAATTTTTAAAAATTTTATTTATTTATTTATTTATTTATTTATTTATTTATTTAAGAGAGAGAGAGAGAGAGAGAGAGAGAGAAAGAACACTTGTGTGCAAGTGGGGTGAGGGGCAGAGGAAGAGAATCTTCAAGCAGACTCCTCACTGAGTGCACAGCTTGAAGCAGGGCTCAATCTCACAACTCTGAGATCATGACCTGAGCTGAAACCAAGAGTCAGAAGCTCAACTGATTAGAGCCACCCAGGCACCCCCAGGAAACATCATAATTTATTGAGACACACCATGTCTGGAGGGACTGGGTAAAAATACAATTTCTCATCCGGAATTTCACATATTCTCTTGAATTACTTCATTAGAGAAATATTTTATAGCATTGTATGCATACGCATTGTCAATAGAAATGGTCAGTGTTGAACACCATATTAACTGTCATCTGTGAAAACTGAAAAAGTGAGTGAGGGGGCGTTTTCCACAATCTTATTCTAAGGTTGACATGATCTGTCATCACATTTCTTGTCAGTTCAATGTCCACTAACTCTCCCTTCATGGTCATTAGAGAGATGTACTTTTGACTTAATTCTAATTTGGTAATTCAACTTGCAACTCCAGTTGCAGCTGGACCTTCATTTAGAGCACATATTGTAGACAGAAACCCTCAAGGGTTAATGTATAACTTTGGACCCACCTGGAAACCTCTGCCCTTGCTTTGGATTGCACTGAGACCAATCCGCACACTCAAGGAAACAAACAAATGTGAATGCTAAGGTAAATTAATACATTACACATATAATACCTACTGAACTTGAAGGCACAGAAACTAATGTAGACCTTTGTCAAAAGGTTGAAATTCGGGGGCGCCTAGTTGGCTCAGTAGGATAAAGTGTCCGACTGTTGATTTCAGCTCAGGTCATGATCTCAGAGTCTGAGATCCAGCCGGGCATTGGACTCTGTGTTCAGTGTAGAGTCTGCTTGAGATTCTTCCCTTGCTCTCCCTCTGCCCCCCACCCCTCAAATAAAGGGGAAAAAAAAGTTTGGGATTAGATCAGTGATTCTCAAGTGACAGTGATTTTTCCCTCCAGGAGACATTTTGGCAATGTCTGGAGACACTTTGGTTGTCACAGTTAGTGGGGAAGGCTATTGTCTCTAGTGGCTAACACCTGCTGCTAAGCTTCTAAAATGCCTTGGAATGTCCCACAGTGAAGAACTATCTGGTCCCCAGTGTCATATGCTCAGGTTGAGAAACCCTAGATTGGATGGAAAGGGGGCTTACAAGACCGCTCACCCTGTCAACTTTCTTAAAATGCATCTTAATTGCCCCTACTCTCTATCCTTGGCAGCTGTCACATTTGTTTCCACAACTCCAATCTTCGGGATACTCCACCCTTCCTCTCAGAGGCTACACTTCCTTTTCTCATTTGAAACAATTTAGCAATGGCTTATTTCTCTTCCTGACTCTCAACACCCCTGCATTCTCCAAAATTATCTTGCCGCTCTACCCAGCAGAGCAAATGAGTTTCCTTGAGATCTATTTTCCTTAGAGAGTTATGGGGAAAGGTGTAAGGAGTGTTGTAAATAATAAACTTGGTTTTCTTCTCATATCCACGGGAGAGCTAAGTTAATCTTGAAATGCATGAGTAATATCTTTCTTAATTTTATATTCGTTTTTTTCTATTCAAGTTTGTCATGCTTTCTACTTTGTTCTTTATTTGGATAATTAAAAGGTAATAACTCAGCAGGTGGATTTTCCCCAGCTGTCAGAATTCCTGCTAAAATATGATTTAGAACACCTTGACTCAAAAGGGACCTGACAATTAAAGTGGTTTTTTAAAGAATTACACAACGAATGTGCTTCTTTGGAAAGTTTATTTTCTACCCATTACTATACTTTGAAGTAGAATTACTAATTGTTATTCAACTATATTTCATTACAGTTAATTGGCTTCCAACATTTGAAAATGATTTACTCCCACCACTTCAGAAGCTGCTAATAGCAGCTCCTAAATCACAGTCTTGACAGAACAGCTTCATGTTCTTTCTTGATTACAATGTCTTTGCAATTCCAAATTTAACAAGGTGATTACATTTTTGAATTTTTGTGCTTTGTGAATTTTTTTTAGGAGGAGTGATGTGGTGATGTTAAAGGAATCCTGTTTGTAAATTAGAATCTTAAATCTTCCTCCATCCTAAATAATATTCCCAAATTTTACCTTCAAAGAGCAAAAGGCACAACTGGTCTCTGGGAAAATGCAGGCCGACTCTTCCAAGAGCATTTGTACAGGAGTGGGTATAGAAGCACTTCAAAGATAAATTTGATTCCTCCTAGACCATGTCATCTGCAACTCATGGAAATCAAATGCAGAGCTACACACCTCAAAAATCACTGGAAACCTCTAATATCTTCAAGAGAAAAATAAGTAGGCAGATATTGGGGAATGGAGCTGTTACCATCTTTCATTAATACATACTCAACAATCAGATTAAGCCATGCTTCTGCTACTGTGTAACCCCACAGGCAAATCACTTTGCTTTTTTGAAACTTCTGTAAAATGGGTGGCTATCGTGAACGTCTCATGGTGCCGTGTGCATGATTCAGTGAGTTCACTATTAATAAATATTTATTGGAAATCATGCATGTAACAGACACTACAGTAGGTAAAACAGATGTAGGGGTGAACAAGGTAGTCTGGTTCTTTGCTCTTTATAGCTTTTACTACCTACACTCTGCCGTTTGATGAGCAATGCTCATTGGTAACATCAGCAACCCCTGGGAGCTTGTTAAAAATCCAGAATCTCAGGCCCTCCTCAGATGTCCTGAATCAGAATCCATATTTTAACAAGATTCCCGGGTGATTCATATGTACATTAAAGTTTGATAAGTACTGGTCTAGCAGGTATTATGAAAACTACTTCTGAACTTAGGAAAGTGCTATGCAAATATTTTTAAAAGGCCAGTTACTCATAAAATAAGAAATGGAAGATACAAATTGTATTTCAAATTTCAAAAAAATAATATATGCATGTGTGCTTACTTAAATCAGATAATTTTTGTTAAAATTATGGAGAAAAGATACGTTGTAATTATTATATTATTATTAGACATTCATTTTAATGCTAAAGAAGTTAAGAATAATGTCAGGAAAATATCTGAAATTTCCGGAGGAAGCTATCCACTGAAGCTTACATAAAAGAAGATAAGAGAGATGAAGTTACCTGGTTCAAATCAGTTTAGGTCATTCTCGGAAAATGCGATCTCATAGCCCTTGGTCTTTGTGGAATTACAAACGAAAGACATGAAGGGAAAAGCCTCTTTCCTTGTGAGGAAGAAAGTATAGTTAAGGCGGAGAATAAAAAACAAGGAGATGAGAAAGGAAAAAAGAGCACTTGAGACAAGAAAAGGGTCTGAAAGGGCAAGAATAATTTAGAAAGTATACATTATGTCTCCTGTGGGTGCTCCAGACATCAAAAAGAAGAGAATAATATATTTCAGGGCTTGATATTCCCGAACAGTCATAACTGCCACAAACTACTGCCAGTAATTTAGCAGAGATGCTATGTCAAGGACAAAATCCACACACTCAACCTCATACTCAACCAAATTGCATGCTATTGACTATGACAAGTCCTTGTTGGAATCCTCTTATCATGGCAAACATCCTTGGTATTCTAAATAGTATCATGAAGGGGGAAAGAAGAAAAATATCCTGAGCCTGGGGCACAAATATTCTATGGAAACAAACGAGAAAGAAACTGAGCAGCTGTACAAGAAATTGTTCATATGCAAAGACAGTTGTAAATTTTGTAGACACTAAACATAAAATACACTCTCTGAAGCACCGTTTCCTAAAAGGTAAAATAAATAAGTGAACAAAAGTGACTTTTGTCATTATAGAGCAGTCAGCTTCAGTTTCAGTACTGAGAAGATTCCAGAATTAACCTCCTGTTATTGATTTTAAGCTTGCTAGAAGAACACAAGTACTGGAAGACAGCCAAAGTATTATGCCAACAATATAGGATTAAATACTCTAAATTATGCTACTTGGGCAGCACACTATTAATCAAAGGAGTGCTTAATAACAGAAGTGAACTGAATCCAGTTCCCCTTTCCTTGGGTGGTATTTACAATGTGATACCAAAAGAGTATCAAAACATCTATTTAGCAAATATTCATTAGGCCATTAATATGTACCAGTGGTAGCATGTGAGCAAGTTTTCAATCAAATTAAAGAAATCAAAACCAGCAACTGAATGAACGTCAACCTTTCATGTGGAAGCCAAGCCCATCCTTATCATTGGTCCTATAAGTGGCCTCTGTAACATCCCCATCATAATGTTATTGCTTAGATGTCATCAATAGTAAGTCCATTAGTTGTAAGCCTATTGGGTGTCTCAGGTATTGTATATACAACACTGACATGGGGTGTGGAGGTGAGAGCAACCACAAATAGGAAAGGCAACAAATAATAATATTGACCATCAAATATTTTGGGGTCCACTACGATGAGAGTCATTAATGTTAATTTATAGAGCAATGCGAACTGCAAATCAGTTGCTTCACTGGCCTCAGAAAAAAATAAATTGACAAAGTAAAAAAAAAAAAAGCATTGAACACTATATTCCTTTTATCATGTTGCTTGTCACATTTATTGCTGTTTTATTATTCATCTTCTCAGCTGTAAGTTCCCTGAAAGTAGGGATTGCGTTTCCTGTGTATTGGTCACCGTTCTATTTGTAGCAAGTAGCACAGTGCCTGACATGTATTCATTCTAAACTTGTGTTGAGTGTGTGTTATATGACATCACTGTCCTCCACATTAGAAAAAGGAGTGGTCAACTAGAAAAGGACTGTCCCTGACTTCTTGTCCCAGATTGCAGAAGCACCACGCCACTCCAGTATCTAGTAGGATAAACAGAAGAAATTCACACCTAGAACCAACAGAGTGAAAATATTAAATACCAGAGACAAAGAACAGATCTGGGGCACCTGGGTGGCTCAGTTGGTTAAGCATCCACCTTTGGCTTGGGTATGATCTCAGGGTCCTAGGATGGAGCCCCGCATCAGGCTCCCTGCTTGGCTGGGAGCCCTCTCCCTCTCCCTCTGCATCTGCCCTGGCTTGTGCTCTCTTTCTCTATCTCAAATAATAATAATAATAATAATAATAATAATAATAATAATAATAACAGATCTTAAACACAGGAGGAGGAGAGATTACTTACACAGGAACTACAATTAGATCAAGAGACAAGTTATCAATAACAATGAAGAAGTTCTCATTAGCATAATCAAGAAATCCAGGCAAATGGTCAAAATGTTAAGAGATAATTGCCATTCTGGAATTATATACCCAGCAAATTTTTTTTTCAAGAAGAAAAGATAAAATATAGATATTTTCAAAAATTAAGAGCCTTTATTGATAAGAGATATATTCCTAGAGGAATACCTATGGCATATACTTCAACAATAAGGGACACACACCAGGAGGAACACTGATATGCAGAGAGCAATGGTGAGCAAAGGAAATGGTGAAGCATATGAGGAAACCTAAACAAACACTGTTCACCACAATAATTATGATACATTATATTCAAGATTCTTAATCAGAGAAACTGGTGAACATGCGCATCAAGAGACTTTTACAAAGATCCTCGGAACAGCCTTTGGAATAATAAAGGTTACATACTAATAATTGCTCTGAAAAAACTGAGTACGAACAAAAGGGTAGAGTAACGTGAAGGGTATTGCTACTGAGGGGTGAGCTGCTTTGTATTAGAAAAAGGATGGGATGAGCACTGGATGTTATTCTATATGTTGGCAAATTGAACACCAATAAGAAATAAATTTATAAAAAAAATTAAAAAAAAACAAAAAAAAAGAAAGAAAAAAAAGAAAAAGGAAGATCCCTCTGAGAGGTGACCCCTGAATAATCTAAAACCCCTGACGTTTTAAATCTGAAAACCAAGGGTAGGCCCCTGGGCTTGTGGTGATTTTATATAAGTTTGAGCAACTGGCCAGTTATTCTCTTTCTCTAACAACTTGAGTACAATAGTGGATAGCTGGGGATTTTAAAAAGAGAGACAGATTAGTCTAAATTACAGATGTAGAAAATTGGACTGATACTTGGGAATCCTGCATTCTAGGCTGGACAAGATATGCAATTTACTTTCAATTTTATTGATTATAAAAGATGGAGTTGAATTAGATGATGTCTAATGTTCTTTCTAGCTCTAAAAGTATAGGATGAAATAAAGAGAAATTGGGGGCAATTTTTCTTAGAGAAGTTATTAGAGTAAGTGAAATATGTATATGTACGTGTAAAATTTGACAAACTTCCTTGCTTTCACTTGTTGAAACCAGTAGTAAATAGCAGGTCAGAGACACAGCAAGTTTTTCTTTAAAACAATGAGTTTTCCTTGAAATATTTTATATATTCATATTCCTGGTTCAGCTATATGGGTTTTCATATGCATAAAGGTCAGGTCTATTAATTAAATGGATTTTCATATTCACAAAGACGTGGTCATTTTAAGGCAGCCACATGTTAATTTTCTATTAAATGAGGATCTTCTCAAGGACAAAGCAAGGGTGATGTAGGTCCCTCTGAATGAGGCAGCACTTTCTCAGATTCTCACAAACCTATGGTTTTAGTAACTGAATTCTGATAAGAGAGAAAAATGGAAGGCAGTTTGTTTTTATTTGTAGCTTGCCTGCAGTGCCTGATTTTTAGAGATAAGCTGAGGAACTGGATGATTTCTCCATCATTTCATCGGCTACCTCAGCTCATATAATCAATAAAGGGCAGCCTGAGTCAAATTTCAGTGTACTGATTATAAGAATTATGCAGCATTCTTTGCCTCCTTTCCTCTTTGAACATTTTGGTCGAATTACACCTGACTTGTCAAAGGCGGTACTTCCCTTGCTTGTCAACACATCACAGTCCAGTTAGAAGATGTACCAAAGCATCAGCAATCCCTCTCCCATCGAACGGAACAATGCAATCATTTTTTCCATGATCGTTTCAATGTAGTGAAAAAAAATATATTTGAAGTTGGATTTTTCAAAGGAAATTACTTGAAACAACCATGTTGTCTCATATCTGATCCAAGTGTGGCTTTAAAGAAAGGGTTTCTCTGTGGCTAGGACCAGCTTCCAGGCTGCAAATCAACATACAACATTTATTCTTTTAAATTTCAAAAATCTTTTTTCCTTTCATTTCAAGATGTACTTACTGTTTATCTCTGTCTGAATCCAGCATATACTTTGTTTAAATACAGGGGTTGAACTATGTCTGAATATGACTTCAATTATGGGAGTTGAGAAGAGGCTACATCTTGGCTACAAGTAATTAATACTCTGTATTTTGGGGAAATGAAAAATGATGAGCAAGCTGAAGGGTAATTTATGTATAAGAAGAAAGGTGAGGAACTAATCCATTAGCATGTTAATTAAGTAGAGTAAGATTAATATTTCATATAATCATTTGTTTTAATAAATGTATTTAAGCCCATTCTATACCTGTCACCGAGAGATAATGTGCTTCAGGTCCTGAAATGTTGTGGGACCCTTTAGTATTTTCATTGGATATTTGTCCTGCATATTAAATCCCACATTTGTCAGAAGAATGTGAAAAAATATTTCAGCATAATTGTTGATGCCATTTGTGCACTGCTTTTTATTTTAAATAACAAAAAAAAAATCTTTCTTATGGAACTACACCTAAGACCTAAAATAATTATTTGACTTTTTATGAGTCTTTCTTGTTTATTGATGCTTATCCTGAGCTGTTTTGTATTCATTTTACATGTTTGGACAAATGCAGACAGCATAATTTTCAGATTAAATTTGTTTACAGTTTTATTTTGGAAGAGATAGTTCTGCACAAGACACTTAAGTTTTCCTCCAATTCTGAGATTTCTGTGATTAATTAAGCTGCTATTAGAATCTAGTTTGACTTTAGGGACTCACCATGAAGAGATTAAGGTTAGACTGTGGAAAACCTAACTGACTGAGCCACCCAGGTGCCCCTAAAATGTGATATTTTTATAAACATCATATTGTGCTGAACTGAGGAAATGAGGAGATGGGGAGACCCCTAGGTCACTGTGACTAAAAAACGAAGGTCCACACTATTTTCTCTCATGGCTTCACTTACTATCTCTAATCAATGACTTCCAGGTTTGTAACTACCATCAATTTTCCCCTTTATAAGTCTCCTTTTTAAGTAGAATTCCATCTGATATTAGTTACTTGGCGGTTTTCCCCCTTGAATGTCTCAAACCATTGTGAAACTGGACATATTCAAAAAGTGGAAATGTATCCCATAGCCAGTCTTCCTTCAGGGTTCCCTAACCTAGTACATAGGTGTCTCTCAATTGAGAAACCTGGGCACCATGCCTGATTCCTCAACTCATCTCCAATCCATCACCAATGCTTTTCTTTCTCTCCAAGACTCTTCAAGTCAGCTTTTTTCTCTCTATTCCCATTCCCACCTCCTGAGTCTAAGCTAACAAATCCCTTTCATGGGTGACTTCCATGGCTCCCTAATGAGGCTCACTACATCTACGTGTGCCACCCGTGCTATCCTTTCTTAGCATGATAGCTAGAGAAATCATTTTCAAACGTGAATTTATCCCTTCCCTCCTGTGCTTGAAACTCTTTAATGTCTTCACATTGCTCCTAAGATCATGTCTAGATTTTTAAACATGGCCTACAGGGCTTCATATAAATGCTACCTACCTCCTCTTGAACCCTTTCCAGTCTCCTGCCTATTCTACACCAGCCACATTGATCTCCTTTTAGTTCCTGCCGTATGCCATATTCTTCTCCTCCCCAAGTCATTGCTTATGAAATTAGTTGGAATTAAGGTCTGCTGTGTAATGGAAAGACCAATGACCCTGGCTTAAAGAAGAGAGTTTATTTCTCTTTTACATATAAGTTCAAGTATGCTTCTAGGGATATGTTGGCTGAGACCCATGACTCTTCTATCTTGATGCTCCACCAAGTGTGTCCTCAACCTCACTGTCTATGTGGTATCTCTGACTTAGGAGCAGGATGGAAAAAAAAAAAAAACCAAAAAAACAAAGTACCAAATAGCATTTCTGTATCCATACCATGTGTTAAGTTTAATTGGATGGCCATCCCTGGATGCAAAGAATGCTGGGAAATGTGATCTTCATTTCAGGTGCAGCTAAAAATTTGGGTTAGACAGTTTTCTTTAAAGGTTATTATTCCTCCCCATGTTGTTGTGTCTAAATTTCTGCTCCAGAATATAGACAATCATTCTACTACCTGAGAAGAAAGAGAAGATGGATATGGATAGACAACATAAACATGAGCCAGGGATACACTGGCTCTCTGTCTCCCTCTGCCACCCTGTGTTACCCACCCTCTTTGCCTGGCATTTCTTAAGCACCTTATGTGTCTCAGTCTGAAGCCATTTCCTTAAGGAATCCTTCTCTGACTGCCCCCCTCCAACTTCTTTTTTTTTTTTTTTTTTAAAGTTAAATCTTTTTTATTTTTTTTAATTTTTATTTATTTATGATAGTCACAGAGAGAGAGAGAGAGAGAGGCAGAGACACAGGCGGAGGGAGAAGCAGGCTCCATGCACCGGGAGCCTGATGTGGGATTCGATCCTGGGTCTCCAGGATCGCGCCCTGGGCCAAAGGCAGGCGCCAAACCGCTGCGCCACCCAGGGATCCCTGCCCCCTCCAACTTCTATACTCCTATCCCAGCACCTAATTAGGGTTCTTAGTATTTTTTAATAGACTTTAGTCTATTAAATAGTCCTGTATACTCCCTGCCCCAATATATGCACAGCCTCAGTGCATACATTTATAACAGTTTATGAACCTATGTTGATAATCACCCAAAGTTCATAGTTTACATTAGGGCTTACTCTTGGTCTTGTACGTTGCATGTATTTTAAGAAATGTATAATGACATGGATCCACCATAGTATTATACAGAAACAATAGTTTTGCTGCCCTAAAAACTTCTGTGCTCTGACTATTCATCCCCCTCCTTCCCCCAACCCTTGAAACCACTAATCTTTTTTACTATGCTCACAGTTTTGCCTTTTCCAGAATGTTGTATCATTGAAATCATATACCATATAGCCTTTTAAGGTTGGCTTCTTCCACTTAGAAATACGCGTGTAAAGTTTCTCCATGTCTTTTCATGGCTTGATAGCTCATTTCTTTTTAGTGTGAATAATATTCCACTATCCAGATGTATTACAGTTTATCTATTCACCTACTGAAGGACATCTTGGTTGTTTCCAAGTATTGGTAATTATGAATAAAGCTGCTATAAACATCTGCGTGCCAGTTTTGGTGTGGACGTAGTTTTCAACTCATTTGGCTAAGGCCCAAGGAGCATGATTGCTGGATCATATGGTAGGATGTTTAGTTTTCTAAGAAATTGCCAAACTGCCTTCTAAAATGGAATTTTGCATTCCATTTCCTATTGTTCCACATCCTTACCAGTTTTGAGTGTTGTCAATGTTCTAGATTTTGGCACTTTAATAGGAATGCAGCAGCACCTCATTGTTTTAATTTGAATTTCCCTGATGATGTATGATGTGGAGCCTCCTTTCAAATGCTTATTTGCCATCTGTATATCTTCTTTGGTGAGGTATCTACTAAAGTCTGGCTCATTCTTTAGACAGGATGTTTTCTTATTATTGAATTTTAAGAATTCTTTATACATTTTGGACAACAGTCTTTTATCAGATATATCTTTTGCAAATATTTGTTACCAGTCTGTGGCTTGTCCCTTCATTCTCTTAACAGTGTCTTTTGGAGTGCAGAAGTTTTAATTTAATAGTCTTGATTATCATTTATTTTTCCATAGATCATGTCTTTGGTGTTGCATCTAAAAGTCATTGCCGGGCAGCCCCAGTAGCCCAGCGGTTTAGCACCGCCTGCAGCCCAGGGCATGATCCTGGAGATCCGGGATCGAGTCCCACATCGCGCTCCTGCATGGAGCCTGCTTCTCCCTCTGCCTGTGTCTCTGCCTCTCTCTCTCTCTGTGTCTGTCATGAATGAATAAATAAATAAATAACTCTTAAAAAAAAAAGTCATTGCCATATGCAAGGTCATGAAGGTATGAAGGCCTTCTCCTACTATTATCTTCTAGGAATTTTACAATTTTGTCTTTAGGTCTATGATCCATTTTAATTTTTGTGAATATTTAAAGTCTGTGCCTAGATTCTTTTTATTTTTTATTTTTTTTGCATATGGATGTCCAGTTGTTTTGACGCCATTGTTGAAAATACTATTGTTGCTCTATTGTATTACCTTTGCTCATTTGTCAAAGATCAAATTTCTATGATTTCTATTCTGTCCTATTGCTCTATTTGTTTATTCTCTCAACAGTACTGCACTGTATTGATTACCATAGATTTATAGTAAGTCTTAAAGTCAGCCAGTGTCAGTCCTCTGAGTTTATTCTTCTTTCATACTGGGTTGGGTATTCTAAGTTTTTTACTTCTCCATATAAACTTTAGAATCAGTTTGTTGATATCTACAAAATAACTTGCTGGGATTTTGCCTGGGATTGCATTGAATATATAGGTCAAGTTGGGAAGAACTGACATCTTGACAATATTGACTCTTTTATACATGAACATGGAATATCTCTTCATTTTTTTAGTTTTTAAAATTTTGTTTTATCAGAGTTTTGTAGTTTTAGTCATATGGTACGTATTTTGTTATGTACCATAGTATTTTTAAAATAGTATTTTAAAAAAATTATTCAATTATTCCAAAATTCCAGTAGACTGTTACATGAGATCAAAGCCAAACACTGCATTGTTTACTACTATATCTCTTTTGACACATGATGGACACCTAAGAAATATTTATTAAATAAATGGAATGATACATGCTGTATGTGCTGAGCAATACAATAGAGTTAAAGCTGGTGTTATCGCCTCAACATCTATCTATGTTGATGACCCCATTGATGACCCAGTTACATGGTATTAAATTATCCCTTTGCAGTGATTTGTTCCAAAAAGAGGATGGCTATTCTGACCTATGAAATGTGAGAAGTGCTGGGGAATTCTGGGGAAAATATTCTTACTCTTAGAAGAACCACTGAAAGAGGTGTGTTCCCTTCTTCACAGGCATGTTGCTGGATCTGGATCCCAAACCTAGAAGTTATGCAGTTATCCTACCACCAGCACCAGCATGAAGACAAGATCAAGGATGGATGTACAGAAAGATTTAGGAAAACTACATCCCAAATTGACCCTTGAATAATGTAACTGTGCTCACAAATCAACCAATATGGGGTCTGCTTTTCCTCTGGATGTCATATGCTGTGAAATAATCTATGTCCTAGATGTTTAAGCTAATTTAGCCCCTGTATTATGGGAGCAATTGCTTATTTTAAAGTTCTATAAATTTGAAAAGTTCCTGCTTGCTCTCTACCCAAACTAAATTCAAGTATCCCCATTTGGATAGAAGCATGAAGATCCTGATGCTTCCTCATTGTCCCTATTTGATAAATCCACCTTCTTCTCACAGTCACTTCCAGGAGTACATTATGCGCTCTAGTTCTGCCCTAGGTCAGCTTTGTACAATTATCTTAACTGGATTCTACTAGGTATTAAGTAGATGTTTTTATTTTTCTAAAGCGTTATATATATTTTTCTTTTTTAAAAATCCAGGATATAATACTTAACATTATCTTAAGTTATTGAGGTATAAAAATAATAACCTCAAATTTGACCTTCATAAAAATATATTCTTATAGAAGAATGTTTAAAATCTCCTCATATAGTCTTTGTATTTTTTACTTTTTATTATCAAATTCCTCTGTATATACACACATGCACACACACCCTACCATACTCTCTCTCTCTCACATTCCTTTAAATTTCAACAATTATCCTTGTGCTGCCTGCATAACTCGGAAATGAAGGGAATTAGAATGTTAAGTGGATTAAAAGGTTAATTGCCTAATTTTACTTTCTTTCCTGAAAAGACTATTTTGACCTATGCAAGTTTCCTTTTTGGAAGCTAGGAATCTTTTGAAACATACTTGAATGAATTAGTTTTTATCTTTCAAGTTAACTACTTTTACATAATAGTTCTAATGTCAGTTTCTTGGTAACTGATATTTTTCTGTCTTTTTCTGTTACCATGTTTGGGAAATTGTGATCTCCAAACTTTGTTTCTATTAACAATTATACGAAGAAAATATTTTGGAAAATGTCATAAACATCTGAGTAAGTCTAGCATATTTCTTATTTTTTTCAAGATGCCTCCTGGAAATAAATGAAAATACCTGAAAAATTAGAGATATTTCAGAAAATATTCTATTTTCTATTTTTAATTAAATACTGTGACAAAGCAGCCCTTCAAAGGTATTAGAAAAATAATTCATTTGCAAGATCTCGCATAACAAAAACCTTTACTATGTCCCAGTATAATTCTCTAAAGTACTGATGAAATATTGCAATTATTCTCAGCATACCATTAACATTTAAGCATCTCACATTCGGTAATGGGAATTTGAAATGTTTCATGTCTTAAATGTCCCCAAAGTGTTACTTGCTTGAGTTTTCAGACTTTGCTTAGATGATAAAAATAAAGCTAGACTTGATTTGATTTCTTGAGTTTCATCTTGGATGATCCTACTTCCCTGTATATACATTTGATATCTTTGATTTGAATTCAGGGATATTTAAAATATATTGTTTCTATGGGATATTAAAGCCCTACCCTGACGAAGTGACATCTAAAAACTTGACTGTTGATCCCACTCCTGTGTAATTCTTAGGAACTTATAAAAGTAGAGAAAAACCTGTAGTAGGGTTTCAGAATTAATACCCTCATTTCATGAGATTATTATTTTTTTCTTTTACCAGTTGAGAAGACAAGGTCCTCAGTTAATGAGTTTAATTCTTCTTTTCTATCTAAAATGGTCAACTTCATTGGGAATGTGTAGACATTTCCATGAAGGCAAAGTAGTGGAAAGAAAAGTACCTAAAGCTATTGTCAGGAAGGAAAGAAGAAAGCCAAAGTGATAGAACTTGAAGGCGTAAGTCAGGGGAAAATGCAACAAGAAGAGAGAAAGAAATATAAAAAAAATCAGAGATCAAACAGCATAATGAAAAATGCCTGTATTTCTGACGCAGGGAGTTTGCAAGGCCTGGGTGGATTTCATCTATGGATGAGGTGGTGACTAAAGAGAAAGAGCAAACAGAGTTGACTGAGTTGGGGCGGGAGCAGTCATTACCTCATGAGAACATTTATATGGCTTGTCTCTAAAGGCCAATAAACTAACACATGACCTGGCTGCCATGAAGCACTGAGCAAAATGGGTCAATACATCAGAGCGAGTCTGCTAGAGAATTGGTTTATTTCCTGTTTCTTTGATCATTTACAAAATTATGAAATACAAAGAAATGAGTGGGAAATATCAGAAAGACAGAACATGAGAGACTCCTACTCTGGGAAACGAACAAGGGTTGGTAGAAAGGGAGGTGGGCAGGGGGTGGGGGTGACCTGGTGATGGGCACTGAGGGGGGCACTTGATGGGATGAGCACTGGGTGTTATTCTATATGTTGGCAAATTGAACACGAATAAAAAATTTTAAAAATGTAAAAAATTATGAAATACAAAATATTCACAAAAGGGTATATTAAGGGCGCAAAGTGATGTTTCTCAAGCCTAGTTATCATTAGAAACTCCTACAGATATTGATACAAATACCTCAGGATAATTAAATTGGTGCTTGGGCATCGGTTTTTGTTCTTTGTTTTTTTAAGCTCTTTAGAGAAATGTACTGTGTAACCCAGATTGAGAGCCACTAGTAAAAAAGTCTTCTATAGGGCCGCCTGGTAGCCCAGTGGTTGAGCGTCTGCCTTTGGCTCAGGGGGTGATCCTGGGGTCCTGGGATGGAGTCCGCAGTGGGCTCCCCACATGGAGCCTGCTTCTCCCTCTGCCTGTATGTCGGCCTCTCTCTCTGGGTCTCCCATGAATAAATAATAAAATCTTTTAAAAAATGTCTTCTATAATATATTTCACTGAATTAACTTCTGGAGGTGAATCCATTTGATGCATATAGACCCCCCCCCCCCCGCCAGTTTTATTGAGAAATATCATTGTTGAAGGCATGTGACATGATAGTTCCCTGGCCAAATAGGTCCGATGGTTTTGCCCTACAAACTATTGGCCCTTCCTGCCCTTCCTTCAGCTCCAGCACCTCTGGGCCACACAGCTTCCAGATGTTCTTGCCAGCTCTTCTGGCAAATGGGATGGGGAGCCACTGTGGGCAGGTGGAGCTGCCTCAGCTCCCTCGCCTGGGTGGGAAGGGGAGTGGCCATTCCAGGCAACTCTCAAACACACTCCAGTTGGAAGGATCCAAGAGCTAGCTACCCATGGCTTTGGCTATGAATCAATCCCCAGCCTGTGTGCAGCACAGAAACCCTCTATGCCTGGTCCTGGCTTTGCTCTGGGGGTGATCAGCTCTGCCCACCTACCCCTTGGTTTTAGCATGATCTGCTACATAGCTCTTCTGGTCAGATGTGTCTGGGAGGCACTCTCCACAGGAGGTGGGGCTGCGACTCAGCTTCTGGCCTGGGTGTGGGCAAACCAGGCCCTCAGGATAGCAGAACTCCTCATTAGAGGATCTGAATCAAGCAGATCTTCACTCTACAGAGTTCCCTGGTCAGAGGGCACCACTAATTTGATGCTGCAGATGAGCAAAACCACCGCTGGGGCCTTCTACTTGGACACTGTGGTATAAACTCTGCCAGAGTTCGTGTGCTAGTTGTTGCTAACCTCCCCCCCTTTCTCCATCACAGCCGGATTCCCACTGACTGAGCCCAGCAGATTCCCTTGCAATCCCATGGGGCAAGTTGAGAGTAGTGACACCTCCTGAGCCAGTGCTGGGGACGGCAGGGCTGGTTGTGTCTCAGTTCTCTCTTCCCACCAAAGGAGCTGCAGGCTCAGGGGTGTGCTCTCCACCATGTGACACTGTGCTGGTCTGGGAGAAGGGCAACGCTGTCAACCTCTCACCTCAAGTGCAGTGTGTCTTGGTATCTGTGATGCAGGGGGCGCTTCAGTCTTACCCCCGTGTTCTGCGATTCGCCAAGTGGATTTGCTTATTCTTGAATCATTGTTAGTTGTTCTTCTTACAAGAGGATGGAAAATCAGGAATGACCTATGTCACCACCTTGGTGATGTCACTTGTATATAGTTATTGTTCATTTATTTTTTAGTGTTGAATAGTGTTGTATAAACATAAACCATTTCACTGTGATATCTTGTGGCATCTTCTGCAAACTAAGCCTCTGTTGTTTTTCTCTTGTGGCCAATCGATTGTAAGGAAATTTTATTAGGCTATAAGTATGGATTCAAGGGGATGGGGCAATGAAGCAGGATTGTCTGAACCATCTATTAATTCAGCTTCCCTGTGCCTGAAGATTTGCTTTGGACTCTATCTTTTACCATTTCCAGTTAGTTGTGAATTGCTGCTCTGTCCCTTTAATCAAAATGATTGTAGCAGTAGGTACATGACTTGGGATCCATTGGTCCTCTCACCTACCACAGCACACAGAAACTGCTGGTCTGATGCAAGTAATGGCATAGATTATTTTTTTTAAGATTTTATTTATTCATGAGACACACACACACACACACACACACACACAGACAGAGAGACAGAGACACAGGCAGAGGGAGAAGCAGGCTCCTTGCAGTGAGCCCGATGTGGGACTCAATCCCAGGACCCCAGGATCACGCCTTGGGTTGAAGGCAGATGCTCAACCGCTGAGCCACCCAAGCATCCCAATGGCATGGATTTTTAAAGGTGCAACCGAAGTGCCTGCTTGGAAGTGATATCCTGCAAAGACAGGGCACTGTCCTCTCGAACGCATCATACAGCCTGAGCAGAAATATGAAAATGTGCTCTGTCTCAAGTAGCTCGAATACAAAGAACCAGAAGCAAGGCCTGGAAATAGGAGCAGCCTCATTTACCATTCCTCTTGGTTATCTGCTTGGGATTTTGTATTTCCGGGACCTGGAACCGTAAGCTCATGGACACCCTCATTCCCAGTGAAGGAAGCTTCCGATGGAGGACAGAGTCAGAGTCTTGTGAAATTTTAGTCCACGGTTGCCACGTGATCACTGATGGTTCCTCATTCTAAGAGATGAGCTGGCCAGAAAAAATCGCTATATTGGCAACAATAATGGACTCTATTCCTTAGGAGAAGACAGAGCTTCTGTTACACAGTAAAGGGAGAGAAGAATGTTCTTAGAACCCGAATGGCCTTGTGCTGTTGCCTTGGATATTTCTTTGCCCACTCTGGATGGTAAATCGATGAAGGGGGCAGCCATGGCCAAAGAAAGATTTGGTGAACAGAGGCTCAGAATAAGCGCCTGTGTCGCCCTAGCACGTACACCACCTAACCCTGAGCCAGCCCAGGGCAAAGTCTGGAATGATTGGCAGAGGAGAGAGACTATGAACATCAGAACTTTGTCCTTGTAAATTGACACAGGAAAAGAGAGAAACCAGAATCCTGGAGGCCTTCCCAGGTGAGTGAACTTGTGTAAAGCAAGTGGGTTCAAGCGCAGACGTGTGGGCTTTGGTGGAGGCTGTGGTGAACCGGCCTGGGGTACCCCTGATGCCCCACTGCTTCCCCCAGCTGCCCGGAATGCTGACTCTGACAACCCACAGCTGAGCTCCTGCTGCGCAGGGTTGTTGGCCAAGGTCTTCCCCAAAGGCACCTGCATTCAATGACAGGTCAGTGAGGAGGTACAAATGCCCAGCAGCTTTGCCTCCTTCGGGGACATCTCCAAAGGCCAATCTCAACTCCACAGCTCCCACAGCATCGACCCAGGCCTCTCCCACTTCTCCCTCCACTCAGTCACGCTTCCCTTCCCAACAGAGATTTTCCGAGAGCTCTCACCAATCACATCCGAATGCAGGTCTTTTCATCAGAGTCGGCTCTCTGGGCTACCTGAACAAAGACAACGGCCTACTACCTTTTACATTTTTGTACAGGTGTGTGCTTTCTTGGCCAGTTTTTTTTGTTGTTGTTGTTTGTTTGTTTTGTTTTTTTTTTTTTGCTTCCATTTTTCAAAACCTTTTTCTTAGTTGAGGGAAAAAACTAGAACCTAGTTCTCGTTCACTGTTCTCAGCTACACTTGGTCTGCTGTTCAACTCATTTTTAATTTATTCAGTTCAGATATTTTCCTTTTTATTTATAGAATGTTCATATGATCCTCTTGTATAGATTTTAATTCCCAAATTCTCCACCCTTTGGGCTGTTTTATCTCTCTTTTTCTCTATTGTTTTTAACATATTAACCATAGGTGATTGAAAGTCCTTGTTTGCTAACTCCATTATCTGGGTCATGTCTCTTCTTTCTTCTTCCTTCTTCCTTCTTCTTCTTCGTGAGTTGGGCATTTTTCCTCATCCCTACATTTCTAGAAATTTTTCTTTCCTTTTTTTCTTTTTCTTTTCTTTTTCCTTTCCTTTTTCTTTTCTTTTCTTTGTCTTTTCTTTCTCTTGATTTTATTTATTCATGGGAGACAGAGAGAGAGAGAGAGAGAGAGAGAGAGAGGCAGAGACACAGGCAGAGGGAGAAGCAGGCTCCATGCAGGAAGCCGGATATGGGACTTGATCCTGGGCCTCAAGGATCAGGCCCTGGGCTGAAGGCAGTGATAAACCAATGAGCCACACCTGGGTTGCCCCTCTAGAAATTTCTTAATACATGTTAGACATTGTATGTAATATTATACCAGAGGCTTTAGAGGCTACCATCTTCCTTTGTTGGTGAGTAGAATGAAGGTTGGGGCACATGAATCCAATCAGACACTAATCAAGGCTGGGGCTGGGTTTCAGTATTAGTAAACTCGGGCCACTTCTGCTTGCCCCCTGCTCATGTTTGCGGTGCTCTCTCTCTTCCTGCATGAGGTTTTGGTTCTAGGTTGGTGGATCTCTGTCTCAGGTTTGGAAGACTGCAGAGAATTCAGCTCTGCCTTTCAGAGGGGATCAGCCCAGCTCTCCGGTTCTCCTACTTAAAATTGCTTCAAAATATAGTGACTTCTCTGAAGGTAAGATAATATGTTTAAATTAGGCATTTTTCTTCTTTTTTTAAAAATTTATTTTTCAAAGATTTTATTTACTTAGGGGAGAGAGAGAGAGAGAAAAAGCAGAAGCAGGAGTGAGGGGCAAAAAGAGGGAGAGAGAAGGAGGCTCCCCACATTGAACAGGGAGCCTGATGCTGGGCTGGGTCCCAGGACTCCTGAGCTCATGACCCGAGCTGCAGGCAGACACTTAACTGACTGAGCCACCCAGGCGCCCCCAATTAGGCCATTTCTATAAGACTCCTGGAGATTGCACTTTACCTTCTGGAAGCTTTTGGTTTAGTCCACAGCTTCCTCTATAGCACCAAAAGATAGCAAATGTTTTGTGAAGAAGAGCAGTTGTGCATTTGGAACCCCGCTGGTTTCCAGTTGGTCCTATTGGTCATGTGGACCCTCTCACTGTTTTGCTGGCTTCTCATTTCCAAAGCTGGGGCTCCACTGATCAAGCCAGTTCTTGAGCAAACACCCCGAATCAGAAAGTACCCATAGGGGAAAAAATGTAAAAATCCTTGCTCACATAAAAAGGTTTTTCTTTTTTCTGGAATTTTAGTGTATTGCTTATGAACTTCTCTGATGCTTTAAAAATATGTTTATAATTTATCTGGTTGTGACCTGTTTGCAGCCACAGTCCTTTCCTGTGCTGACGTATTCTGTTCTAAAACAGAAGTTCCCTCATCATTAGTTTTAATTCCATCAATTACGCATTGTTAATATTATTGTTTGGTAAAGTCCAGCTTTCAATGATTTGTTATATCTGCCATTTTCTAGCCTTAAAAGGCATTTTTCATCTTAGCTTTCCTTTTAAATGGATTTCTTAAAGTTCATTCTTTAGAAATTCCTTTAATGAGCATTTGTTGATGTTGATACTAGTCTTGGTAAATGTTTGCATTAAAGCATCTTTAATTCATTCCAGTTCCTGAAATATGGATTAATTGGGTATATACTGAAAATTTTGTCTCTCTGCCTTGATGATTTAATTCAACTCTCTCTTGCCTTCCATTGTTAAATACATTGTCGGTCTAAATGTTAGTCCTTTCTAAGGGTCCTGTCCTTTCTGTTGAGCTTTTAAGATTTTCTTTTGTATTTGGTATTCTTCAGTTTCTTTGGATGGGTTTGATTATAGATTATTTATTTGACTATTTTTTTTCTTTTGCTTGAGATGTATTCAGCTTCCTGAATCTAAAAGTTCTCTTATCGGTTCTGGAAATTTTTGTCATTATGTATGATATTATGATGTTTTTCTCTCTAATTCTCTTTCTAGAAGTCCAGTTAAATGTTTATTATATCATCTCACCATACCGTCTAAATATTTTACTCTCTTGTCTGTATTTTGCTGCTTCTTTTCCCTCTAAGTTGTATTTGGGATAGTTTCTTCTGACTATCTGCCAGCTTACTGGTTTCCCTGTTGTATTTATTCTGTTAAGTCCATTCGAAGAGTTTTAAATTTCAAGAATTTCTGTTTGGTACTATTTCTAATTACCGACATCAACTTTTATAAGCCTACTTTGGAACAGCTGAATCTAGCTTACAGATTTCTTAGCCTTTCCTTATATTTTCTGTTTTTTTCTGTGTGTGCTACATTCTAAATATTATTTTCATTTCCTTCAGTTCATTTGTTCTATCTTCATGATGAAATTAGTGTCTAATCTGGAATTTCTAAATTCAGTTAGTATATTTTAGTTTCTAGAAGTTATATTTGGTTCTTTCCAAATCCACACGGGAAACTTAGGGATTCTGTTACTGCTTAATTATGATTTTTACGATAGTAGTTTATTAATATAAACATTTATAACCTCTGTGATAATTCTAATATATGTAGCTTTTGTATTTCTGCTTCTGCAGTTTATTGCTTCAGCTCTCATACATGTAGCTTTTTTCCTTCTGTGGTTTGATATTTTTATTTGTAATATAATCCTAGAATTGTATCTTTGAGAATATTTAATCTTAGATTTACAGTTTGTTTCCAGAGGGAAATTTTGCATTTCATCTGCAACATGCCTGGGGCCTCTAACAATTTTGGGACACTCTGAAGTAATTTTTTGCTTGAATTTTTCCCCCCATCATACCTATTAGGATTAATTCCAGCATTATATCCTATTGAAGGCAGGTGTTCCTATTATTTTTCTCTGCAGAGCAAGGTTTTTTTTTTTAAAGTTTTTTCCCCCTCCTGATTCAATGATTATAATAATCAAAATTATTAGACTAAGTGTAGTTGAAATAAGCCGCAAAATTTCAGTGGCTTAAGAAAATGATGGCTTATTTTCCCCAAGCCAAGTCTGATGTGGAGTGGGCTGTTTTCCCACATTTTTTACTTTAATATGTGGAACACATTACCTCCAGAGAGCCAGGTCTGGAAATGGAGTACATTATTTCCACCCACATTCTACTGGCCAGAATGCTGTCACACGGCCCCAAACAAACTGCAGGGGAGGCTGGGAAAGAGCATCTTCCTCTATGCCCAGGAAGGGGAAAGGTTATGATGAACGTGTAATATTGTCTGGGTCACATCCACCAAGGTCAGAGGTGTTTGGGTGTCCAGCATGATGATCTGATTTCCCAACTTGCAGGAGACCTAGCCTTTTTTTTTTTTTTTTTTTTTTTTGTTTTAATGCTTTTCTAAATCAGTCTGTGGTCAGTTAGACTCAAAGCCTTGGGGATGCCAGTTTTAGTGCTTCTGGACTTGCTGGATTTGTACTTTGTTGACAATTCTGAGAATTCCCCTTTTTCTACTAGCTCATCAATGCATTTTTAAAAAAAGTTTTCTTAAAATGCACATTTTATGCACTATTCTTAGGTATTCTGTACCAGGAGGATTTCTAATGCATTGCAGAAATTGGAAGTCAACTTCAGCGTTTGAGAGACTATTCTGACCCCAGTCACTAGCCCGTATTCTAGTGTGGCTCCTCGGGTTGAGGAAGAAACTGGGTAGTTCCCTCATTTTGAGAGTCTGAAATGTTACGCCTACTCATAGCTAGCTGCTCCTGTTCCTTAGCACACGTATCTTTCTCAATTTTATTTCACATGAGGAAGCCAAGTTATTCCCAGACCAAGTTGTTTGTACTAAGTTTCCAAGGGGCTGCTTTTATCCGCTTTCAATTGGACCACTACTGTATCACTTTTCTTGTTTCTTCTCTTTTAAAAGATATCCTTCAGGAAGTTAAAGGGACATTCAGTCTGAGAGGAAGAAGATTTGATAACATGACATAAATTCATAATCACCTACATTCCAAAGAAAACAAAGTGACATAGGAGACATCAAATGTTGAATTATATTTTGAGTGTTAGGATTTCCTTATTTATAAAAAAAAAAAAGTAAAGCTCTCTTGTCAGTAAGGAAGACTTAAGAATTAAGGTAAATGGTCAAAATCCAAGGTTATTTATTGTGAGTTGTCATAGCTGTAGATCATAAACTAATCTAAATGCAATGTTGAATTACTTGTAAACATTATTTTGTATGTTCCTCAGGAAAATGATTAATATGACATGGTCGATTTTAAGTTCAGTGGGTATTACCTGAAACTATATATTTTCAGAGTGTTGAATTCATTTCTGTTGTAAAAAAAAAAAAAGGGTTAAAATTATTTTGCCAGTTTTTGCAGACCTTAAGAGGCAATGTCAGATTGAGTTCATTTAGAGCTTTAAGTCTAAATTAGTGTCATTAATTCAGTGATTGATAAAGTCTCTTGTGTTTTTAACATGTCTAAAAGAATCTCAATTGGAAAAATTACTTTAGCCTAAGTTTTCTATTTTTATGGACTGATTCCATGAACTTCACCATAAGCATTTGCTGTAAAGTGGAATCAGTACCATACAAGGCAGATCTAAAGTTTTGTCAGTCTTTTTTTTTTTTTTGTCAGTCTTTTTAATTCAAATCGTATCTTTTATCTCTTCAAGTGAACAGATTGATATTTTGTAATTGTTAAAAACTACTTTCTATATTGCTTTTAAATAGTTTACTTTTCTTCCAATTACCAAGAAAAGTTGATGTATAATCTTCTTTAAGCCTACTTTATTGTGGTCTCAAATTGTCAAATTCATGACATGTACATCAATACTATTGCCAGTTTGGTTATAGAAGGTAATTATTGCTTTTTAAATATTACCATTCTTGAAAAACTTTCCTTTTCCTTAGATCTGATAGGCTGTATTCCCTCATTTCACTCATTTCTTTCCATGACAGTATGGATGGTTGCTTGGTAAGACACAACAGTTTATAAATAGTGCCTGTAAATCCAATTAAAAGGGAACATATATTAGTGTTTGCATTAAAAAAGAAATCCTGTTCTATGGCTATTGTACTGGTTTTCTCTCAAAGACTGTTTTCATGTTATTCGCAATACCAGCTCCGTTTCCAATCTCCATCATACAAGTCATAGTTATTACAAAAGGCAAAGAATGTCTGCTAAGGAAAGATAAACTGGTGATAGCTAGATATAGAGTATAAGCACCAATGGCAGCACAGATAGGAAGGTAGAGGATTTGAGAAAATGTTGACCTGCTTGAATTGGAGAGGCAGGAAAGATCCAAGAAGTGATAGGACTTGAAATAGTCCATTATAGTTACTGTACTTTTTTCTTTTCCATGTTAAGACCCAAGCCTTTAAACATGTATAGGTGATTTTATTTCTTTTTTAGTAGGGTTATTTTACCAGGTTAATTTGGCAAAAGAAACTTTTATTTATACACTAAGAACCTGGCAAAACACATCCTCTAATTCAAGCAGGTAGGTTTTTACATTTTAAAGGAAGTCATATCAGTGGACCCCATTGAAATTCTTTCACCAGGGACATTTTTCTGTAACCAAAATTTTGCAAACAATATTTGGGTATTCTTGGAATTTATGCATTGATCTCGGGTTAAGAACCTCTGCTCAATATATCCTAATAATCCAGTACCAAATAAATCAAGTTTGAAAGTCAAAAGAAAGAAAAAAGTGGGCTACAAGGAGAGTAAATGATTCACTTAAGCAGTTTTTACCTCTTCTCTGCGTCTTTCTGTAGCTCTGTGTTATTATTCTGATTATTAAAAACTGGACCCCATGTATTATATACCCAAGATGAAATCAAATATTCCGGGAACCAGGTAGGTTAATGAGTGTACTGAGGAATACTAAGGCTAATCCAAGGGGGTAAGTTGTCAAAGGCAGAGGGGTGAAGAGGAGGAGGCTGGAGATGGTTTCCAGAGACCTGGAATAACTAATTTCTGATGCGAGTTGTGTATATTAATCTGTTTGCACTGCCATTAACAAAGTACCACAAACTGGCTTAAACAACAAATTTATTTTCTCACAGTTCTGGAGGCAAGAAGTCCAACCTCAAGATTCCAGCTGATTTGGGTTTTGGTGAGGCCATTCTTCCTGGCTTTCAGATAGCTGCCTTCTTGCTATCTCCCACCATGGCCTTTCCTCAGTAGTGTGCACATGGAGAGAGAGCTCCCTCTCTGGTGTCTGTCTCTTCTTATAAAGACATTAATCCTATTGGAGCAAGACCCCAATATTATGACCACATTTAACCTTAATTACTTAGAGGCCCCATTTTCTTTACTTTTCTTTACTTTTCTTTACTTTTCTTTACTTTTCTTTACTTTTCTTTACTTTTCTTTACTTTTCTTTACTTTACTTTTCTTTACTTTTCTTTACTTTTCTTTACTTTTCTTTACTTTACTTTACTTTTCTTTACTTTTCTTTACTTTTCTTTACTTTTCTTTACTTTTCTTTACTTTTCTTTTCTTTACTTACTTTTCTTCTTTTCTTTTCTTTTCGTGATTTTATTTATTCATGAGAGACACACAGAGAGAGGCAGAGACACAGGCAGAGGGAGAAGCAGGCTCACCACTGGGAGCCCAATGTGGGACTTGATCCCGGGACTCCAGGATCCTGTCCTGGGCCGAAGGCAGACGCTCAACCACCGAGTCACCCAGGTGTCAGGAGTCCTGAGGCCCCATTTTCAAACACAGCCACACTGAATGTTAGGACTTCAATATAAGATTTTCTTTTTGGTAGAGAGGGGAGGAGAGAGAAGGACGTAATTCCCTTCATAATACTGTGTGTCTCCTGGTAAGCTTATAAGCCAATAAGAGTAGCCAAGAGTGTTTATCAAATCCACTTTCTGAGCCACCTCTGTTCAACTGATCTGACCAAATGCAAGTTCAAGAGTTCCATTCACATATTTACTGAAACAAAATTTCTAGATTTGGGGCAAAGATCTCAATTGTAATCAGACCAGGTGATTGCTTTGCACGCCAAATATCGAGAATAGTAACCTAAAATACTTAGTAAGAGTTGCTGGGGAAAATCAGTAGTTTGTAACAGAGGGACTATTTTATTGAACACTTACTAAAACTCCTGTGTATAAATGCAAGCTTAATAAGTACTCTTTCTGATACTTCCGTTGCACTCAACAAAATGGAGAAAACGGTGTTCTTATCCTTTGTTTGCAATGAAGTTTAGCAATGTAGATCAAGGGCCTTGTCATTGGGACCCATTAAAAAAAGAAAAAAAAGACTCTTGCTTTTGTTCTTGCAGTTGGCATAAATTCCAAGGAGTGATTAGAATTAAGTGAAAATTTTTGAGAAAGGTAACAGATTTCTTATTGTATAAAAGAATCCCAATGCATGATTAAGAAAAACAAAACTTTCCTTTGAATTTTAAATATTCATCTCAAATTGCCAAATTTACATGTGGAGAAGATGAAGGGGAAACCTGTTTTTTATTTGGTGGGTTGAATATTGCTCTGTCGGATGTCCAGGGGCAAAAAATCAAGCAGGAGAAATAAGCTGCTATTTGCAAAGTGTTAAAACAACAGCCAGATTGTTTCTTCTTCACTTACTGTGCACAGTATGGGCTGGCACCACTGTGGTAGCTTAGAAATCTCAAGTGCTGTCAGGAAAAACAAACCCAACCCTCTAGATAGAATAAAAGGGTGAAAAAGCAAGCAAGGAGGAAGACCAAGAATTTATCTGCAGTTAACAAAAGAGTGATATATTTGCTAACAGAATGGTAGGAACTGCTGTGTGCGGAGAGAGTGATCTTGGGAAATGTCTTTCTTACATTTTGCTGTCTTTATTCCTGAGTGTAGCATAAAGGTTGATTTAATTAGCAGTGCATTCTTTTAAGATGTAAAATTTCCTTTAAAATCCCAAAGCCTGTATAAGCCTACAGGATGGTGTTGCCTTGAAGAGTTCATATATTTCTTAGATGTTTGAGAGAAGTTTCTTTATGAAGTTTTTTTCTTTTTCAGTGAAAACTGAGTGAATGAAAAGAAAAAGGAAATGATCGTTTGTTACGCTACACTAGTTTTAAGCTATTTACCTGGACTACACTAAAGGGGAAATGGTTCTTATGGTAAATTATCTCTCTGCCTCTCTTTCTGTCTCTCTTTTCCCCCATAAAAAATATATCCCTTGAAATTTCCTTGTGGAGTAGTTGTAATATCAACTGCTACTACTCTATAGGCAGTTTCAGCATAAACACAGGTTTACGTTGCTACAGATATTCTGCTGACAGTGACTGGAAAAGGTAAACTTTACAAAAAAAGAAAAAGAGACGATTAGCTATTTTTACTGAAAATGTAAGTCGTTTGACATGATCAAATAATTCATTTTATTTTTCCTATTGTTTGATTGGTTTTCTGCATTTGTTTGTTTTCTTTTTTTCTCTTTCTTTCTTTCTTTCTTTCTTTCTTTCTTTCTTTCTTTCCTCTTCTTTCCTTTCCTTTCCTTTCCTTTCCTTTCCTTTCCTTTCTTTTCTTTTCTTTCTTTTTTTTTTTTTTCTTAGTGTAGGACAGATTTTATCTTGATCATTTTTGTAGAATTTTCAGGGAAGTAGGCTGGTGGTAACAATCTGTCTTGTCCTCTCAATGAAGAGTACTTCAAACTGGTTTTCACCTTCAGAGGTTCAGCTGTTAACTTAAAAACTAAAGATGAAAAAAGCATTGGCACTAAGGCATATTAACTGTGACTACTTCTACAGAAATTTCTTGGTAACAGGAGCAGCTGGGTGGTTCAGTCCTGATCCGAGGGTCCTGGGATAGAGTCCTGCGTTGGGCTCCCCGGAGGGAATCTTCTTCTCCCTCTGCCTGTGTTTCTCATGAATAAATAAATAAAATCTAGAAAAAAGAAATTTATTGATAATAGACTTAGTAAATTAATAAATTATTCAATTAAAAAACAAAATTCAACTGAGTAAATTTCAAAGATCCTAATGATTTTTTTCAATGATTTATGGTGATTTATGGACTCCGCAGCATCCCATCTAGCAGCTCCAAGGAGCTGTACAAAATGAAAACTTTCATAGAAGGGAGTCAGAACAAGGAGGCAAAAAGTAGATTGGTTCTGTCAAAGCCACTTTCCTTTAGGAGATCCAGAGTCTATTAGGTAGATTACCTAATTAGTGCTCAGCATTATAATTAAGTTTTGATTTAGTGATATGGGCTCATATAAGTGGCTCCATTTTGGGCCTGTTGTCTTGTTTTTAACACTCAGGAAATAGAAGGTATCGTGTTAAAGAGTTTTAGCCACTGGATGACTGATTTGGGCTGTGGGACAATCCTATTTTTATATCATCAAGATGCTTAGGAAGGGTTCTTATAATTTCTAAAAGATAAAGAAAAAAATGGGAAAACAGATTTAAACTTAATATACTGGTTAACAATACAAGTTCACATGCCCACCCTGGTTATGTTACCATAAGTGTAAGATTCTAAGCTTAAGGACTTAGTAAAAGTTCTCGTTATAGATCTGTGAATAGGTGCATACACTTCAATCTTTCTCAGCCATAAATCAATCAGCTAGCAGTAAAAGGATCTGGGTTAGGAAAGGGAAATAACCCAAATGATATCATTATTTTAGCATGAATATATTCTTCATTGTTTTAGCACAATTGTTATGAAACTTGTGGTTATTGAATGTTTTTGTGTGTTCATGTTCGCCTGACTATTCCTGGTTATGGTTTTGACTAGTAAGTAGATGTTCCAAAAATAGTTCTTGAAATAGTAAATGAATAAATGAGGTCTTCTTAAATGTCCTAAGAAGGAAAAAAAAAAAAGTTGATCCTTGAACAAGGTGAGGATTAGGAGCACTGACCTCCACACAGTTGAAAATCTCAGTATAATTTTTTTTCATTCTTCCAAAACATAATGACTAATAGCCTACCGTTGACTAGAAGGCTTACTGATAACATAAGCAGTCGATAAACATATATTTTGTATATATCAAGTATTACACATTGTATCTTACAATAAATTAGCTAGAGAAAAGAAAATGTTATTAAGAAAAGAGAGTAATGTTATTAAGAGAAGAGAAAAATACATTTCCAGTGCTATACTGTAAAAAAAAAAAATTCTATGAATAAGAGGACCTGTTTGTTTCAAACCTGTGTTGTTCAACAGCATATATAACACTATATATGCCTGATATATATTATATAAATTACACTGTATATTATAGAACTTTGTTTGCTACTATAAGTGATTTGAATTGACTTTATATTTTTGTATCTCTTTACTCTTTGTATTCCTATCATTCATGAACACAATATAGAAGTCCCTCTGATTATCCTATTTTTTTAAAATTAATTTTTATTGGTGTTCAATTTACCAACATACAGAAAAACACCCAGTGCTCATCCCGTCAAGTGTCCACCTCAGTGCCCGTCACCCATTCCCCTCCAACACCCGCCCTCCTCCCCTTCCACCACCCCTAGTTCGTTTCCCCGAGTTAGGAGTCTTTATCTTCTGTCTCCCTTCCTGATATTTCCCAACATTTCTTTTCCCTTCCTTTATATTCCCTTTCACTATTATTCATATTCCCCAAATGAATGAGAACATACACTGTTTGTCCTTCTCCGATTGACTTATTTCACTCAGCATAATACCCTCCAGTTCCATCCACGTTGAAGCAAATGGTGGGTATTTGTCGTTTCTAATGGCTGAGGAATATTCCATTGTATACATAGACCACAGCTTCTTTATCCATTCATCTTTCGATGGACACCGAGGCTCCTTCCACAGTTTGGCTATTGTGGCCATTGCTGCTAGAAACATCGGGGTGCAGGTGTCCCGACGTTTCATTGCATCTGAATCTTTGGGGTAAATCCCCAACAGTGCAATTGCTGGGTCGTAGGGCAGGTCTATTTTTAACTCTTTGAGGAACCTCCACACAGTTTTCCAGAGTGGCTGCACCAGTTCCCATTCCCACCAACAGTGTAAGAGGGTTCCCTTTTCTCCGCATCCTCTCCAACATTTGTGGTTTCCTGCCTTGTTAATTTTCCCCATTCTCACTGGTGTGAGGTGGTATCTCATTGTGGTTTTGATTTGTATTTCCCTGATGGCAAGTGATGCAGAGCATTTTCTCATGTGCATGTTGGCCATGTCCATGTCTTCCTCTGTGAGATTTCTCTTCATGTCTTTTGCCCATTTCATGATTGGATTGTTTGTTTCTTTGGTGTTGAGTTTAAGAAGTTCTTTATAGATTTTGGAAACTAGCCCTTTATCTGATATGTCATTTGCAAATATCTTCTCCCATTCTGTAGGTTGTCTTTTAGTTTTGTTGACTGTATCCTTTGCTGTGCAAAAGCTTCTTATCTTGATGAAGTCCCAATAGTTCATTTTTGCTTTTGTTTCTTTTGCCTTTGTGGATGTATCTTGCAAGAAGTTACTGTGTCCGAGTTCAAAAAGGGTGTTGCCTGTGTTCTCTTCTATGATTTTGATGGACTCTTGTCTCACATTTAGATCTCTCATCCATTTTGAGTTTATCTTTGTGTATGGTGAAAGAGAGTGGTCCAGTTTCATTCTTCTGCATGTGGATGTCCAATTTTCCCAGCACCATTTATTGAAGAGACTGTCTTTCTTCCAATGGATAGTCTTTCCTCCTTTATCTAATATTAGATGACCATACATTTCAGGGTCCACTTCTGGGTTCTCTGTTCTGTTCCATTGATCTATGTGTCTGTTTGTTTTCTCTCTTTTTTTTCTCTTTGTTTTAAAATGTGTGTTTTTTTTTTTTTGTTTTTTTGTTTTTTTAGTAATCTCTGTGTACAATGTGGGGCTCAAAATCAAGACCCCAAGATCAGGAGTTGCATGCTTTACCCACTAAGCCAGTTAGACACACCTACCCTATTCTCCTAAAAACTTTAACCTTCATTTTATTCTGGGTTTTCCTCTATCTCAGGATTCATTCTTCCATTGCTAACCTTTGGCCCAACTCTTGTGATGGCTCCTATATTTGTTTTACTTCTTCACAAAATATTTATGACATTCTTTCTCCTCCCTGACTTAGTCTCCTTCGTCCACTGGGGACAATTTAGCCCATGAAGTCATTTAAACTAAATACTGCTCATTCTCCTATAGGCATAGTTTTTTAGATTTACTATATTTTTAGATCAATTAGGCATTCTTTAAATATTTTTTTCTTTAAATATTTTTAAAGTGATTGCAGTGAAATTATTCTTCTTCAATTTCTCAGTAAAACCCATTCATCATTCCAGGCTAATAGAGTCCAGCTTTGTTTCCTACTGTTTAAAGTGACTGTCTTCTAACAATGGTTACTTCCTCATATTTATCAAGATTTTTGCTTCTTGCCTGAATCTCTCTCTCTTCTTCCCTCCCCAACATTTAATATTCTTGTTGCTGGACCACCTGATTGATGCTTTCACATTAGAATTTCTTACTCTATTCCAAATCCTGTAAGCTATGTTCTACTCATTACATGGTATCATCTAGAACTCTGAAAATACCTGAAATTCCAGACTTCTTCAATCCTTTACATGACTAAAACTTCTGGATACCTCATCAGATTCCTATCTTTATCATTTTATTGAAAAATCCCTTACTGTCATTATAGCCATTCAAACTCCTAAAATCTTGCTATATTTTTCCTTAGATCTCTCATCACTATCAAGGATTATTTTTTTATTGATTTGCTTGATTCATAACTTCTCTCCAGAATGGAAACTCTTGAAGGACAAGAGTTGTGTCTTCTTCACTAGTGATTCCCTAGTTTACAACAGTGCATGGTGTAGAGTGGGTATTTGTTGAATTGATGAGTCAATAAAGTAATTCCAGTGAATCATGGAGTTTTTTTTTTTTAAATGATTGTACATCAGGTTAGCTGTATATTTTAATTATGTTTACATCTGCTTTTGCTGAATAGAACTGCCCTCAGGCTCAGTCTCCATGGTAGGAATGATTTCGTTATGTAACTAAAAGGTTGTTTCCCCAAGACTATCTCAGAGGCATGCACATTTTAGGGTGAATGTTCTTTTTAGAGTATGTTTACAAATACAAGCTACAGTAAATTTGGCACATTGTCTTTTATTATTGAGTGACATTTTTTATAGTCCTGACTACTTATTGATCATTCTCAGTAGGAAGACTGAAAACATTAAAGGGCCAGAAGAAGCAGACATTTAGTTCTTTGTAATCAAAGGTATGACTTAGGAGGTGGTTTTTGGAACAGAGCCTAGATAAATGATACATGAAACTTCTTTTGCATTTCACGCAGAAACAAGAACATCCTCTAATGCATTTTTGTTCAGGTCATCTAAATAGGTTGCTTTATTGCCTTCCCTTTGCATATGAGGGTGTAACTCTACTAAAAAAAAAAAGAATTAATGTAAATAAATAAATGTAAAATGAGAATTAAGCAATGATATGAGCTTTCAACCAGTGTTGGTATTATTTATCAAATATTATGTAGAGTGTAATTGAGAACTCTGGGATGTCAGGAACAGCATTATATTCAACCTCCTGTCTCCTCCAAAAACAAAACACCGAGCCTAGTATTTAGCAGGCAATAATGCTTATAAAATGATCAATCAGATTTTCACTCTTGAGATCAGATATCTAATATACATTTATATTCATTTTCTCAAAATTCATTTTGGCTTTTCTGATTGTCTTTGTTGTTAAAGTCACTTGTTCTGTGAGGAGTTATTATTTGATTATGGTTAAAAAATATGAAGCTATAAATTAATAGTCTCATAGAAAGAACATCTTAGAACCAGAATTTTAGGACTGGATGGGTTAATAGGGATCAGTCAGGCCAAACATTTTATTTTACAGATGGGCAAAAATGTCCCAGTGAGGTAAGTTGACTTGCCTGGGATTTTACAGCTTTTTAAATTGGACTAGAATCTAGATCACTAAATGCTGGTTTATTTCTATTATATTAAATGATTATGTACCATAAAGCATGTTCAGAGAGTAATAAACCTATGGCATGCAATATTCTCTAAGGCAGTGACCCCAAACTTTTTTGATAACACACTGTAATGAGTAGACAACTTTGAAAATACTTTCAATATATCTAAAATTCCCTATTAATAAATTATTTGCTATTTTCATAATAGAAGTTTTTAAGGTTAATATAGAATAATAACACCTTAAAATAATTTTATTTACTTTTATTAGTAGGACAAACTTCCACCAATGAAACAATTATTAATAACATTTCTGAGAATGCACTGCATTTGAATATGCTTTATTATTTTTTAAAATATTGGCTTATTTTTATTTTTTTAATATTTTTATTTATTTGACAGAGGGAGAGAGAAAGAGAGACACACAAGCAGTGGGAGCAGCAGGCTCCCTGCTGAGCAAGGAGCCCATTGCAGGGTTCGATCCCAGGATCATGACCTGAGCCAAAGTCAGGCATTTAACCAAATGAGCCACCAAGGCGCCTCTAAAGCTCTTGGTTTAAATTACATCTGATAAAGTGACTTAACAGGTTCAGAGTTCAGTTTATTTTGATTTTTAGTTTTAATTTTCATAATGGAAGAAATATAGGATATAAACTTCCAGTTAAAGTAAGTTCTGGGGATCTAATGTTCAGCATGGTTAGCTGACAACACTAAGAGGGTAGATTTTAAATGTTCTCATCATACACACATAACACACAGTAGTAATTATGTGAGATGATAGAGGTGTTAACTAACCTTATGATAGTAATCATTAAACAATGTATCTGTGTATCAAATCATCACAGATGATTAAGATTACACCTTAAGCTTATATATAATGTTATACACCAATTATATTTCAACAATGCTGCAAAAAATACGTGGGAAAAATATTTCACTGCTGCAGTTAGTACAACATGATATTAACTTTTAAACTGAATTCACTAATATGCAAAAACTTGTAGATGAAATTCATCTTCTCATCTCCTCTGGGAATCAATAATTTATTCTTGTAAACAAATACTGGATGTCAAACAAATGTAACTATCAAAACCCTTCCTTTGGATAAAAGTGTACAGATGTATACTTTTCTTTTTCAATGTTGATATGCATAAATTTTAGCAGTAACTGCATGTAAAAGCAGATATTTCCAATTTTTTCCCCCTCCGGTATGCTTTCTCTGTAGCATGAAGTTATTTGGAAACAAGTTACTATTTCACGTATTATTAAAGTTACTCTCTATACAAATGTTCATTGTAATTAATATAAAAATTCATATTTCAAAAGCTTTCTAGATAATTTCAATATCTTGGACAACTTATTGTCAAGTATGATTAGATTATGATGGCTTATCTTTCAATATGGCTGATGAGGAGCATATGTTAGAGAATAGAAAAACAATTAGTCTTGCAATTTTCCTATCATTCAATTTTAGCCTGTTCCCGTATCATCAACTCATGATTTTTTACAAAAATATTCTGTATTTGTCTACCAATTTAATAAGAATTAGTTTACTTAAAACTGTATACCATTGTACATAAATCTCCTCTTTGGTTACTTGTTCACTGAAAGGCACTCTATGTTGAAAGCAAATAAATGAGTGAGACCACTATGGCAAACTCTGCAGAGCGAAGCTTCCTTTCATTCTTTGGTATAGCAATCCTACATGACATAATTATCTGAATTATATATTTGGACATAGACTGAATGAGACAGCAGTGTAAAATCATATTGATAGTTAAGTACCAGAAAATATTGATTTTTCTCATTCCTTTAGTTGAAAATACAAGTAGAGATTTTAATATTCTCTTACATGAATAAATCATTTTGCATACACAAATAGGTGCCCTTACTCCTCTTTACAAATGATTATTTTTATGGTACAGCTTCACTGCCCTGGTTTGTCTAATCTTAAAACTGGAAACAAGACTATACTAGTCTAGGGGCATCTGGTGGCTCAGTCAGATCAACCAACTCTTGATCTCAGCTCAGTCCATGATCTCATGGTCCTGGGATCAAGACCCATGTGGGTTGGGCTCCCCTGCTTATTCTCTCTTTCTCTGTCTTAAAAAAAAAAAAATCCTTGGTGTCTAAGAAGCTGGATGAATGACTGGATCATAAATAATTCTTTAGCACCTATCTTTATAGTAGTTACAACATTTGGGTGTTAATGACCGCCAAAACAATAGCAACAACAACAATGACATTGTTGATTTATTCTAACCTGAGCACCATACTTTACAAGCATTGTGTCATTTAATTTTATCTACATGACAGATGTCTCAAAGTCCTAAACTTGTGTAAGTTTCTTTTTGTTCTATCCGCAAAAGGATGATAATGAAAACCACTCTGCCTACCCCACAAGTCGATAGCGAAATATGTAATGTGTATAAGCCACCGGAGCAGAAGTAAGGAGTTCTTTTTTTAAAAAAAAATTTTATTGGAGTTCGATTTGCCAACATATAGCATATCACCCAGTGCTTATCCCATCAAGTGCCCCCCTCTGTGCCTGTTACCCAAGTCACCCCAACCCCCTGCCCACCTCCCTTTCCACCACCCCTTGTTCATTTCCCAGAGTTAGGAGTCTCTCATGGTCTGTCTCCCTCTCTGATATTTCCCACTCATTTTCTCTCCTTTCCCCTTTATTCCCTTTCACTATTTTTTATATTCCCCAGATGAATGAGACCATATAATGTTTGTCCTTCTCTGACTGACTTACATCCCTCAGCATAATACCCTCCAGTTCCATCTACATCGAAGCAAATGGTGGGTATTTGTTGTTTCTAATGGCTGAGGAATATTCCATTGTATACATAGACCACATCTTCTTTATCCATTCATCTTTCGATGGACACCGAGGCTCCTTCCACAGTGTGGCTATTATAGACATTGCTGCTATAACATCGGGGTGCAGATGTCCCGGAGTTTCATTGCATCTGTATCTTTGGGGTAAATCCTCAGCAGTGCAATTGCTGGGTCGTAGGGTAGCTCTATTTTTAAACTCTTTGAGGAATCTCCACAGTTTTCCAGAGTGGCTGCACCAGTTCACATTCCCACTGACAGTGCAAGAGGGTTCCCCTTCTCCACATCATCTCCAACATTTGTTGTTTCCTGTCTTGTTAATTTTCCCCATTCTCACTGGGGTGAGGTGGTATCTCATTGTGGTTTTCATTTGTATAGAGGGGTTCTTAATATCAGTTCAAGCTGGTTCTGCATTAACTAGTTCATATGATTTTGAATAATTATTTCAAGTTTCTGGACTTATAAATTTCTGGACATTAGTTGCTTTATCTATAAAATGAGAGTGTGGCTAGGATAAATTATTCTCTTAATTTCCTTATAAGCTATTATATTGCTTGAATTTAACTTAATTTTGTATTTGTGTATATGTATAGTGTATACACATGTGGTTATTATTGTTCAAATACATGTAACAAATATATTTCTGAATTGACTAAACTGCTTTTCAGAGGATATTTTGGGGATGGATATTGAAAATATCCAGTGTGTATGGGCTTCAGGGTCAGGACCTTGTGGGGATTAGAGATGAGAAAGGAAGATAAGAAAGGAAGTGGCTACTTTGGTGATCTAGTTAATTCTTCCACAATAAGCGTTTTCCCTTAGTGGAAAACAATTAGTGCTAACCATTTGCTTAAGCTCCAGAGGGACTCTGCAAAAGGATTAGCTAGAAAGTTTCAAAGGAAGATCAAGTGACTTTTGAATGTATTTATAAAATAAAAGCAAAGTTTAAGCTGGGCTGTCCCCATGAAGTCTTATTTTCTTAGTGAAAATTTGCCTTAGCTATGGCTTTGGTGTCTTCCTTCTATCTGAAGATTTCCTAAGACACATGTTGAGACAAAGATAAAATAACCAGCTGGAAAATTGGATCCTCTCTATGAACCTTCTAGAGGAGTACACTACAAAGAGAATTAATGCCTAAAGAATAAAATTTTCTCCAAACTAAATTTATTTCCTCTGACAACTGGGCAGAAGCACTCTGGAGATCAAGTTGTACCCCATCAGGCATTTTGCTATTGAGATATCAGTTATGTGGTTAGAAATGGAGAAACATGTCTCTGGGTAAGTGAAGAGTAGTAGTCAAGAAAGGGTCTAGACAAAATAAGCAATTGAGGAAATGGGAAAGAATCTAAGGAGCAGAAGGAAAAAGTGGAAGAAAGAGACTCGGGCAGTTTTTACTTAGGGAGCAAATTGTATCTTACACAGAGAATGAGGGAATAGTATGGCATTACAGAAAATTTTAAATACAATATGTTATGAGCCTAGCCTTTTTCTCTGTTGTCTGCAGTTTTCCAAGACCCAATTCAGTTTCTCTTCCTCTCAACCTTCTCCTCTTCTGTGGGATTGATCACTGTCCCTTTATGCTTCTGTTATATTGCATATATTTCTGTATCTGTGCATATCTCTGGCATAACACGTCACATTGAATTAGCAATCATTTGCTACCATTACCTAGGTTTCCTGTAGCAGCATCAGAAAGAGATTCATGTTTATTTTTACTAGCACGAAGCTAAGTCCTGGAGCATTGAATTCAGCCAATTTCTCAAATGATTTAATGAAGATTTATAACCCATGGTCTTTAAATTTCAGGAATGACCACATTGATAGTGACCGTGTGATTTGAAATGTAAGAGAGCGGAATGTGATTTTGTCATTTATTCAAAAGGCTGCTTTTGTGTTGATTCTGAAGCTAAGGAAATTGCAGGCATTCTAGACACGAAACCTCTTGAATTTCATTCTCTTTTGAGGCTGAGGTAGCCACTCTGCTCTTCTAAGATACTTATATAGTCCAGAGAATAGGATGACAAAAGGAAAATGTATTTCAGGATTTTAGAAAAATATGATTCACACAAAGTAAAGGAACATAGCAAAGTCTCAGCAGGAGTAAGATGAACATAGGCTCTGGGGAAGAAAGGGTAACACACAGATGGTAACTTGGAAATAGCATAATGCTGCTTGACATGTGTGAGTATTAAAAATGGGTCACCAACTGTCCTTACCATTCCCACTGCTCTTCTCTAGCCTTATGTATCAAGGCAAATGGAGATGGAAGACACCTCATGAACGGTCAGAGACAGATTGTTGTTGACCTAGGTCATAGTGGTTCTTTTGGATCTGAAATAACAAAATCAAACCATAGAAGGATGGAGGAAAGAGCTAATCAAAAGAAAGTGAAAAGGCTTTGCACTTGAAAAGTTTAGTGAAAGGGAGAGAGAAATGTAAGAGAGCGGAATGGTTGGGTCAAGAAAATGGTTTTCCTACTCAGAACTGAGAAAATGCTTTCAAGTTTCAAAGTCTCATAAAAAGACCCATACAATTCAGTAAAAATTGAGCAGGAAGATGAATAATTAAAACTAAAACTACAGGTATAAGCTACTTTGTGAAACTATCATCAAATTCGAGATAGGAAAAGAAGAAATTTGGAAATTTTTTTTCAGAAAATATTTATCTTTCATGTAAGATTATTCTTTTATGGTAACCAAAACCTGTGTCACTGATTATCAGCTTATCAGCAGTGAGTGTTGCCTTCACTTCTCTATTCCTCCACTGAGCTTATATTTTTGAAAAAAAAATTGCTAGCTCAATTGCATTTATTAATAATAGCACATATCTCACTAAATATAAGACAATTGTCCACCAGAATTTCTCATGAACATGAAGTACAAAGTGACACCATACCAATTTATTAAGAATTCAGCTGAAAACCAAGTTCTGGTTAGTTTGTGCATTGTGATATTAGATAAGCACATATTTTGTAAGCTTCTAAATGTTATTAAAAATAGCTTAAGGTATCCCTTGCTTCCTTTTTGCATGATTTCTCAGTAGTGACACTAATGACCTTTGTGGTCAGGTAATTCTTTGTTGTAGGAGGCTGTCCTGTGCATTGTAGGATGTTGAGCAGCATCCCTGGGTTCTACCCACTAGATACCAGGAGCACCCTCTACTTTGATAATCAGAAATAACTCCAGATTCTGCAATATTCCCTGGTTTTGATCCAAGGAGTTCTGGGGTCCTGGTTTGAGAACCACTCATCTCAAAGGTTCAAGCATCTAGAGAAAGAAATAATGCCTATAACCAAACAATGCATACTAAAGGAGGACTAGGGGAGATTGTAAGATGGACCCATTCACCTTTCACAGAAAGCAAACACTGCTCTCCAAAGAATCACAAAGCTGGGCTGTCATTTTGGTCATTTCTGACCAGGAGTATATTCTCCATAGCGTCAAAGGACACAAATTCAAAGTAAGGACTGCAAACATTGGAAAGTAGGGTGGGGAAGCCTCTTTGAGATCCTTCAATCTGATTGTTTAATTCAGAAAGAAAGAAGCAATTATAAAGAAAAAAAGTGGGAGGCTGTGGATTCATCAGGTCAGACTGTTTCTAATTCAGTGGGAAGTGCTGCCTATCACAGTTTTGCAAAGGCAGTGGACTGATAAGAGTTTACAAGCTTCTCAGTCTTGTTAGGAATGAACCTTAAATTACCTTATGTGCTGTCCAACTGTTTAAAATTGCCCTCTGCAGTAATGTGTATTGGCCATTTTTTTTTTCTATCACTTTCGGAATTTGAGGGTGGAATTCTAATTAAACTTTACCTTGTACACCATTCCATTATACAGTATATATATTATTTTACAATTTTTAAAAGATTTTACTTATTTGACAGAGAGCACACACAAGCAAAAAGGAAGGGCCGAGGACTCCCCACGGAGCAGGGAGCCTGATAAGGGGTCCTGATCCCAAGATGCTGGGATCATGACCCAGGCCAATGGCAGATGCTTAACCAACTGAGTCACCCAGGTGCCCCTGGTTTACAAGTTTTAAGACCACTTGTTATTAAAGTAGAAAATTAAATCTGGGTCGATTTAGTAGTGTTCATCAATGTTTAATTTTATTTATTTTATTTTTGCCACAATTTTCTGCAGCTTTAAAGATAAGGCATGGCCTAAGAAAAGGTATGAATTAAAATGGAATTTGAAATTTTGCTCATAGTCACTATCATTCTATCAGTTGAAAGGTGAATCACTGGGAAGTGTGGCCCTACTTGGGTCTGAATATGCAGCAGCCCATTTGTTATCAGTAGAACTGGTTTGAGCAACATATCACCTGGGATAAAGTAACTAGAAGTGATCTAGGACTATGTGATTAAGTCATTAGTTTTAAGCTAGACTGAGGGAATTTGGTTTTTGTCTAAGAAGAATGACTGAGGGAATTTGGTTTTTGTCTAAGAAGAATGAACTCAAGGCTCTGACAACATAATTTTCACATATAGGAATGAGAAAGAGCCAGAACACGGTTAGATTAGCCCCCACTGAAGTCTCTTTTTACATAATAAAGGGAGAGTGTATTCTAATGTTACTAGCTAAGTAGTTTGCTGCTCATGCTACTATTAACTATTATTACCACCACCAGTATTACTGCTAATAACAAAAATAGCAGTAGCTTCCGTCAATTTAGGAGTGGTCATCTTGTGCCAATTCTTGACATTTAAAATCATTATTTAACCCCCCCCCCCCCCCCCCCAAAGAACCTGTGACTTATGGTACTAGCTCTAATCTAGAGATGGGGAAATTGCATTTTGGAGAAATTACTCTCCTCAGGTCAAATTGTATTAAGTCATAAAGCCTGAGTTGAGCACTGACTACCTCCAAACTCCATGCTTTTTGTTGTTATTGTTGTTTTGTTTTTTGATATATTGCACGGCATCCATAACAAAGTTCCTGTGATGAAGGCAAGGAAGGAAGAAAGAAGAATGCCAAAGAACTAAACTGTGTACCTGTTATTTCACAGAGGCTCCAAATATTCTGATTCTCTACCCTTCTGCTCAACTGAATATTTGGGTAGAGAAGTCATTTTCTTTCTTTTACTTATTTCTGCTTGTTGTTGACCTTTTCTCAGCCCCTTTGCTCTTGGTGATGAGATCATACATATAACCCAAAACTTGTGGTCTATTTCAAAATGTAGTCTTTGCCCCATTATAGCAAAGTGAGGGAATGTTCAGTTTTGAAGAGAATTAGAAGCATAAGCATCCTTTTTCTAATAAATGTATTCCTCTCTAAAGGAGAAAGATCATGTAAATGATAAATCCAACTGTGCATGATTTTGGTGATATTAACCAAGAATCTTCTGAGATAATTAGCAATAAGTTTTTGTTCTTTTTTGCTGCTTTGCATATTTATACATGATCCTTCTCTGACAATTTCAAAGCAGAGGCCAATTAGTAGTCATTTAAAATTATTCAAGCTCAGAGTTTCTTATATCTACTTTTGTAATGTTCAACATTGCTTATTGTGATAAATGTATGACCCGAATACAGATATAAACCTTTCTATTCATTTTAGTTGACTTTTGTCTATCATAAATATAAAAGTCACCACCATGTAAAGGTGGAAAAAAGAATGTGCCTATAAACTATCATTTATTTAACGATGTCTAGGAAGTGGCTACAATATCCCCAGTGAGGTACTGTGAACAGCAAAAGCAACTAGGTTCCTGCCCTCACCGGATGTAGGTTGAGGGAGTCATATGTACATCTGTGACTTTCTTTAGAGTTGCTTCCCTCCACTCCACTGCTCCTGGTCTATTTAATTTTATGGAATATTGGGGGCAGAGGACTCAGGGTCAGACTGAATTGTATTAAAGCTAGTTCTGAGCTCACTGTGAACCTCAGCTTTTCCATTTGCAAAATGGGGTAATCATACTTTCTCCATGGGCTGGTTGTCAGATGACCTGAAATATTGTATGTAAAGAGACCACCATAGTGCCTGAAAGAGAGGCACTTAACATTGGCTTTTATTACCACCATCTCTGTTTTTATAGTGTCTGCACCTCTGCCATCACATCACATTAGTATCCTCTGTGGAACTCTTGCCTGTGAAGTCTTGAGGCAAGTACCTATGGATTTGAGCTTTGAGATCCAAGGATTTTGGATTAGGAAAATGAGACCCTTGAAGGCCAGAAACAGGGCATCAGGGGATCACATTTCTGAGGACTGAGTGTCCTTGGAACTATGAGGCATTTTGTTTCACCACTTTATAGTTTTCCAACTATGTCTTAAGGATACTAGTAAATTGAAGTCTTTGTTAAGCAAAAGCATAGCTCAATGGTAAGAGAAGAAAACCAGTGATCAGAAGAAAAGAAAAACAAACCCTATCATGTGACTAAATACATGGTTCTAATAGAAACAAACCATTTTTCCCCAAGTAGTTTTCTAGATATTGTAGCAGATATCAGAAAACCATACAGATTTGGCACCTAATTTATGTTCAACATACATTTGCTGAATGAGAAAACAAACAAAAATTAATAAACTCTTCCCTTGATTAAATGCAATTGGGAAAGTCCCCTTAGAAATAGTAGTTTATAAGAGGTAGGCAGATTAGTTAATAGTTTTGTATTTTATTGATTTTGGCAAGTATTAGAAGTCTGTACTAATTGTCTGACTTTGGAAACTTTGGAAGATACATGTTGGTTTTTAGAGCTGTCAATCCAAGAGTACATAGGAGGTAACTCTTCTGCAGAGAAAAAACATTACTACCTTACTCAATTAAAAATTTTCAGAGCTATTCTGTCCCAAATTTAGCATTCTAATCTACGATGACAATGTAATACCTGAATGGACTAACAGAATTGCATTCTATTATCATGCAGTCCTCGTTGTCTGGTGCTTTAATCAGAAGAATGTGTTACCTTGCAAAAAGAAGCATTACCCATTGGCTTTAGGAAGTTCTCCAAACATGATTAATTCATTCATAGCTTTTAAAATGTTATGTTGAGTTGTCCTTTAGTTTGTGATTTAAAATTCTTATCGAATTTTATCCTGGTTAAAAGTCATTTTCTCATGAAAGAAAAATGTGAAATGCTCAATGGCCTCACGTCTCTTTGTTCCACGATCTCATATGACCATGGAGTTCAGATAAGGTTTAATTTGGTTGGGTACTTATTTAGAAAATGCAAAGTGTTTAAGCACACACAACAAAAAAGATGGACCTTCAGGAAACCTACAGAACATCTAGTCCAAACCTGCATTTCAGGAACTAGAAAACTGAAGAACAGGAGGAATGAGTGATTGGTTCAAGGTTGTTTACCTTGACTGGTAAAAAAACAACTGTTTTTCTACCAAATTGTGATGTTTTATCTTTAGGGTTCTCTTTCAGAGAAGCAGATTTTTTTTTTTTTTGGAGAAGCAGATTTATTTAAATTTATGCATATTCTTAACCTTGACTTTGTCATATTTGTTTCATTGTTAGTATGTTTACCTCCTTTTAGTTAATTGATTGGCCTCCCTGTCTTTCCACGACCTATGAACATTCTAACATGAAATGTTTTAAAGAAGGAACTGAAATATCGATAGTTATTTAGGGGAAGGGTTAACATCTGATATCCATCGGTCTGTTGTTAACAAGACCAGACTGGGCTTTGTTCCACCCCTAGTAAACGGTCCTTAGATCTTCCTCTAGTCTTCCTAAAATACCATACAACACTAATGCAATGATAGACTAGCATTGTTTTCATGTGCATTTATCCTTAAAATTCTCCCAATATTTCATCTGTAACTGAGGTTCCTTTCCTTGATAGTCATTAAATAGAAATATAAACACTTTTTATTGCTATAGATACAGGTTATCTGTATCTGTATAATCCCTCTATTTTATATGCAGCACCCCCTTTAGAGAAACAGAACAAACATATGGTAGATAAAATGACCTATATGTTTGATAACCAAACAAATCAGCCATGAAATGGGAAAATGGGTGATAAACATTAGTAGATTCTATCTTACTCAGATAAAATCGAGCCTCTTTGTCTTTCTACTGTGTCTGACAATTTTTCTCGTGATGATAATTGACTGAAGCTCAGTTTATTTTTGTTAAATAAAAGTCATTTCCCTAAGTAATATAGTTTATGGCAAATGTGGTAGAGTCATTAAAAAACATAACAGAGACACTAAATTGTTACTTGCCTTTATCACAAACAAAAATGCCATGACAATGATGTCTCTTGTTCCATATCACTCCATAGAGGGAAGTCTCATTTTGGCATTTAAAAATAATTATTTAGGATTTTTTGATATGCGCTCTTACTTAAAAAGAAAAGTGTAACCTGATACCTGCCATTTGAATGTTCTTGGCTTCAGTTTCAACTAAAATTAATGGGTTGATATTTAGATATTCCTAAAGTTACTTCCAGTTGTAAAAGTCAGATTCTATTATTTAGTTATAACAAATGACACCATCCTCCTTGTTGAAATACATGTATGTATGTGTTCAGGAGTTCTTACTGTACTGATTTATTCATTCAGATTTTACCGAGTGTGTACTACTTTCCTGACAATTTCATGCATGGGTATAAATCGAGGATAGGCAAACTATGGTCCCCAGACCGAATGTGCTTGCTGCCTATTTTTTGAATAAAGATTTTTAGAACCTTGCCATACAATTTTGGGTGCCTGCATATGGCTGCTTTCACATTACGGTGCAGAGTTAACTAGTTTAAGAGAGCTTATGACTCACAAATATTTACTATCTGATCTTTTACAGGAAAAAGTTGCAAATGTATGTATATACTCATATACTTTAGGTATATACTCATTTTATTGAGTCTGTCACAGATTTTTTTTTAAAGATTTTATTTATTTATTCATGAGAGACACAGAGAGGCAGAGACACAGGTAGAGGGAGAAGCAGTCTCTCTGCGGGAAGCCTGATGCGGGACTCAATTCCAGGACCCTGGGATCACAATCTGAGCCAAAGGCAGGTGCTCAACCACTGAGCCACCCAGGTGTCCCTGTCGCAGATTTTTATTGAGTGCACTATAATCATTTTTGTTGTAGGTGTTGCTCTTGAGTGTGTGTGTGTGTGTGTGTGTGTGTGTGAGAGAGAGAGAGAGAGAGAGAGAGAGATGTTTGGTCTTCTTGGCACCTTTGTTTTGTCCATTTTTTTCAACTTATTTTTCTGTTCCATGCTAATATTTCTATTGATTTTACATTATGTAAACAATTGGTAACTGGTCATTGAACTTAAAATCTAGTAATGTATGGGTAACTGTCCTGATGCTATTTAAAGAGGACTCTGAATTAGCTTAAATAAAATTTGTATTTTTGTCCATGAAAACACTGTCAGTGGCTTGAAGAGGTGTTCCCAGTTCTAAGCAGTTGTGCTAGACTACTTCCTTATCGTTAAGATCACAAGATAATATAGAAGTTATAATTTGTCATAGATTATTTTTACATTGAAATTTACAGTAGTTCTGGTAGACTGAATAGTGGATCCTGTTTGATAGAGGATATATGACTGGTTTTTTTTCTCTCTAAAATGGCCTTTTCTGAAAGGAGAAAAACTGAGTGGGAAATATCAGAAAGGGAGACAGAACATGAGAGACTCCTAACTCTGGGAAACGAACTAGGGGTGGGGGAAGGGGAGTTGGGCAGGGGGTGGGGGTGGCTGGGTGATGGGCACTTGATGGGATGAGCACTGGGTGTTATTTTATATGTTGGCAAATCGAACACCAATAAAAAATAAATTTACAAAGAAAGAAAATTGAAAAGAGATAAAAAAAATGGCCTTTTCATTTAAGGACGATTGTCCATTTTCTCCTTGCTTTTGTTCCTCCAATTGGTGTGGTGGAAGGAGAGGAGAATGGAGAAAAAAAGAGAAGATGGCAGGAGCCATCCCATCTGAGATGCATGAGGAAAGGCTCTGCTTTAGTTCACATTTAGGTCTGATATTTGCTTAGACTCCACAGTTCCCCTCATCTCCTCAGGAAATTAGACTTGATACAATTTTTACAGTTGACTCTATTATATGAGAGGATGATTAATGAAGATGACATTTACCCTGATTGTTGTGCTCTTTAAAAAGATATTCTCTACGAAGAGCTTGCTTTTCTAGGCTCCAGATGGAGACGACATTCTTTGGGGGAAGAAATCGAGTTGAAGTCTGTTTCACTAACCACATTTCCAGGTACCAGATTACTATCCTGGTGCTTCCTGTCAGGCTCGTCAGAAGAGATATGGTTTCTTTGAAGTACAGCACTCATCAGTTTCTGAGCACTGAATTACATGATGCCCCCACTTCCCCATCTCTCCCTCTTTATAAAGACTAACATTCTGAATTGTTTGAAAAATTCCAGGAAACTTTTGTTGGAGAAGCTTCAAAGGTTTCAGTTGGGTCCTAAAATGGTGTATCAGGACATGAATATCTAAAAGCAGATAGAGTTTACATCCCACAAAGTTAACCTTTCAGGTCATACGAGCAGAAGGACTAACCCACTGCTCTACTCTTTCAGGGATTTTGATATTCTTGTCTCTTGGAAGTGGCATTCAGCTGTGTTGCTAATCCCCATCAGATATCAAAACCTTAAATCTGTTTGGGAGTTATTGGAAGCTAAGTGGGCCAGAAATCATGCTAACCTAATTGCAGTGTGGTCTTCTAAATATAGATGTCAATGTCGATTTTGTACCAGGGGGCATGGTAGTCTAGAAAAGGGGGAACTTGTCTCAATTTCCTCCCTGGACGAGCAACTACCCTGGTTGCTGGGCCCACACAGGATGTATCTGTTAATTAGTTAATTATTAATTGACTTTCTCTTACACAGCAACCATTGTCTGTGTTCTCATGGAGCTCACAGTCTAAGTGAGCCTGGTCTGAATCCTTTGTAGGCAGGACAGATCTACAGAACTTGAGAACCCTAGACTATGCTATCCAGTGAGATCTAAAAAATAGTTTTGAGGGGCAAAAACGTGAAAAAGAAATTTGAGGAAGATAGTACAAATGAGGTAAGACCGAGAAGCAGAATGTAGGTATGAGATCACAAGACCATACCAGAGTTATCAGCCATTATGGCAGTGTTTGGGTTGGACAATAGGATAGAGAGATGGGACAGGGTCTGGGGCCAGTGGAGGTGTGTGCGTGTGTGTGTGTAGAGAGAAAGATCTTTCAGGGCACTGAACTGTCTGGGAAGAACTCACCTTCTTATTAATAGAGAATAATCCAGGGGGAAAGCCTCTGAAATAAAATGCAGACTCAATCACAGTAAACTGTAAGGAAATGGAAATGGTCTTATTACTTTTAAGTCTTTGTTGTCATATCTCAATTTGAGATATCAAATTTATTGTCCAATAGTAACCTGTTATGAATAATCTTAAGAATACATGCCATGGGGACGCCTGGGTGGCTCAGGTTGTGATCCTGAGGTCTCAGGATCGAGTTCCACATCGGGCTCCCTGCATGGAGCCTGCTTCTTCCTCTGCCTGTGTCTCTGCCTCTCTCTCTGTGTGTCTCTCACGAATAGATAAAGAAAATCTTTTTAAAAAAAGAATACATGCCATGGATTTGTAATTAGAACATAATGTGTTTTCATATTCATTATTGCATGGAAGGTACTTTAAAATGGTTTGTGCCCACTCAGGTAAAATGTTTGCCTTGTGATTGCATTTAGACAATTGCTTAGTTAGGCCTTTCCTGTGTGTTGTGAAAAAAAAAAATCAACTTTCTTTTAATGCTTTAAGTACATGATCACGAATCTCAAGTTACTAGGGTTCGACATGAGCCTTCTTTAGAAACAGTTGTTTGCCATTCTAAAATAGGAGAAATGACATTTCTTTTTTGTTCTATTCATTGTTAGTTACCATCAGGATCGTCTTATTAGAATAAAAAATTATGGATCGGCAAGAACTTATGTATCAAAATAAATTTAGAAAGCTACTACTCAGTATTAGGATCTGCTGAGAATATAAAGGGTGTCAAGGAGAAGACATGCCTCTTTAAGGAGATGCATGCATTTCCTCAAACACATTTTCTTATTGTTATAACCTGGATGAATCTGATTACAAAAGAATTTCACCAGACACAATTAAAATTTATTTTATCCCTTAAAGCTGTCATTTAATTAATGAGGTGCTTTGTAATTGAGGGTGTTTGAGACCTAAGAAAACATGGCTCTTAAGATTCTTAGGCATTTTCATATTTTAAAATAATTTGCCCTTTTGGATTTATCTAATTTCGGACCAGAAGTCTGCAAAGCTTTCCCTTCTAACCCTGGTAAAGCAATCTAGTAAAATCTATTTTAAAGCCACTTTTGCTTGGCTATATTATGCTCGTTCAGTTTCTTTTCTGGCTTCTGACAGGAATGGTCACCATTTTTCTTAATTTCTTCAAACCATTCTTAAACCTTCACTGTCAAAAGATGAACTTTCGGTCTTGTTGAATAACAATGGGCTCGCTCAGATTTTTTCCCAGTATCCACCACACCAAACTATGCCATGAACAATCTTTACTTCTATCAGTCCATGTAAGAAAATGAACTTTTCATCTACTCCCATCTCTTCTGTGGCTTTGCCCCCTTCTATAACACCTGCCATTTCTCTGGGCTGATTCCTTCTCTTCTGATTTAGACTCTAACTCACTCTCTCGTTACACAAACTAAATTAAGGAAAAAAGATACCCTTGCCCTACAGTTATTTGTTTGCAAGTTCCCTTTCCTTCTATTTATCATGAACCTCTTTAAAAAAAAAAAAACTACACTCACCGCTGCCCACCTCAGTGCCTGAGACATTCCTCACTGTACAGAAGTCTGAATTTACCTTTTTGTTGAAATTGCTCAGTTATCAAGCTACTACCCCAGTTATAGCATCTGATGATCTTTCCTCAAAAGCCATACTTTTGACACCTACAGAAGTTATATTGGTGACCTCCCTCAGACAGCTGCTACCCATGCTTCTCATACTGGCTTATTTTCAGCATCCTCAGCACTATTTTGAATCTATTTTTAGTTACTAGTGTATCTCAAGTTTCCATATCATCCTCTGTCTCTTTTCACTTTAAAATTTCACCCCCTTAATATCTTCACGTAATCTCTGAAATGCCAATACTACCAAAAACATCTCTCTCTCTGTTTCCTAGATATTGTCACCTAGATGGGTACTTCAAACTCAAAGTGTCCCACCTTTTAAAGCTGGCTTTGTTCCAAATATCCAGGAACCATACTGGAGACCGCTAGTCATCATCAATTCTTCCCACTGCATTACTAACTCAATGTATCCACTGCAAATCCTCCTAATTCTACTTTAGAAATCTCTTTTCCTGATCTCTCTTCTTTTTTTTTTCCATTCTTATTACCAACTCTTTAGCCCAATTCCTCATTGTCATTAAAAAACAAAAACAAAAACATTTAATCTCCTTAGCCTGTCTCAAAGCTGTTAAAATCCTATTTCTAAACTGAAGTTTTCAGTGTATTCTCCTGATGCTTCTCCCCCGTTCTTGTCACTGTGGGGTTATATATCATTTCCTGAATAATAAGGAATAAAATGTTGAAAAGCTTGCTACTTTTATGCTTTTGACCATTTTCTTTCTTCTGTTTGCTGTGCTTGTGTTTCCTTGGCCTGGTAAAATTTTACCTATTTATAAATTCCAATACGAGTGTCCTTTTCTTTTAAAAAACTTTGTGTGTGTGTGTGTGTGTGTGTGTGTGTGTGTGTGTGTGTGCTTAGGCAGAAATAACTCCTCTCTTCCCTGTGTCTCACCTGTAGCCCCCTCCCCACCATTTTTTTTTAAGTAACAGAAACTTAGTCACCTTAGTCCTTATGAAGAGAGATTCATGAGGAAAGAGAATATGCTTTACATACCTTAACCGTTTGTATTAGCTGCCTATTGCTGTGTAACAAATTAGCCTGAAACTTAGTCACTTAAAACAATACATATTTATTATATCACAATTTATATGGGGTAGTTGCATCTTCTCCTTTATGGTCTTTCAAAAAATTGCAACAAAAATGCCAGTCCAGGGTTTATACTTTTATCTGAAGCCTTGAATAAGGATTGACTACTGAACTATCTGAACAACAATACAATTGTCCTACAAATCAACAAAAGGCATGGTCTTTTAAGGCCTTTCATCAAATAAAGTTTGGTGCTGTTGTCTTTGATCTATACTTGTGTTATTGAGGCTTAGCACAAAGAGTTTGGTCTCATTCTGTGACATCCACAAGTGTTCAGAATGAGAAGTAATAGAATTATAGTAGTAACATGGCCTCTCATACTGTTTCTCTAATTTGGAATATTGCTGCTTACGCCCCTTTATATTTGGAATATTCACATGGATTACAAACCTACCTCCTTGAAGCCTTCAGTGATCATTTAACATATAAAATGTGTGTTATATATGAGCCAATGGGATGGATTTTAATGATACTATTACTATGATGGTTTCTGCTTCCCAGGGACTCTATCTACTGGGGAAGACATCTTGGTAAACAGATATAAAACCATTGGTAAATGTAGTAGATATTTATGAGAAACAGAAGTAATCTCTTTTTCCTTGAAGGTCTACAGTATTTCTATTATAGAGATACTGCCTTACATTACTTTTTTTTTAGTTAGTTTTGTATTTGTCTCATGTCTTATGTTAGTAAGTAAATTCCTGAAGAGCATGTAACTGAACATTGTTTCCCTCAAATCTCAGATTAAGGGTTTCTTTCTAGTAAATTTCCTCTCATTTCCCTTTCAATATGCTTCATGTTCCCAAAACATGGTTATATCTCCATCTGTTTCTCTAGATAATAAAATTATTTTTTAAAAAATCGAAGTGTAATTGACATGTAACATTGTCAGTTTCAGGTATCCAACACAATGATTTGATTTGTATATTTTTATCCTTCCAGTGAGTTTCAAATATGCAATACAGTATAATTAGCTATAGTCATCATGTTGTATATTACATTCCCATGACTTATTTTAACTAGAAGTTTGTAACTTTTGATCTCCTATAGCCATTTTGCCCAGCCCTGCTCCTTTCTTGATAACCACCAATCTGTTTTTTTATTCTTGAGCTTAGTTTTTTAAAAATTTATTTTACATAAAAATAAGATCATACAGTTTTTGTCTGTCTTTGTCTGATCTATTTCACTTAGTATAATCCTCTCAAGGTCCATCCATGTTGTGCAAAGGTAAGATTTCATTCTTTTTATGGCTGAATAATATTCCATTGTATATATACACCATATTGTCTTTATCCATTCATTGGTGAACACTTAAATTATTTCCATATTTTGGCTGTTGTAAATAATGCTGCCTAGAACATCAGAGTGCATATATATTTTTGAGTTAATATTTTCACTTTCTTCAGAAAAGTACCCAGAAGTAGAATTGCGAGATCATAAGATATTCTATTTTTAATTTTTTAACTAGCCTAATGTTTTTCATAGTGGTTACGCCAATTTATATTTCCACCAACAGTGCACAAAGGTTCAGTCTTCTCATGTCCTTGCCAACACTTGTTATTACTTGTCTTTCTGATAATAGGCATTTGATAAGGTAATATCTCATTGTGGTTTTGATTTACATTTCCCTGATGATTAGTAATGTTGAGCATCTTTTCATGTGTCTGTTTGCCATCTATGTCTTTGGAAAATGTCTATTCTGGTCGTTTCTCCATTTTTAAATGAGATCGTTTTCTTCAGTATTGAGTTGTATGGATTCTTTATATATTTTAAGTGTTAGCCCCTTCTCAGATATATGATTTGCAAATATTCTCTCCCATATAGTAGGTTGCCTTTTCAGTTTGTTGATGGAGACTATATATTTTTTTATGGAGAAGAATTATATTCCGTATCATTTTATCCTCAATTTTCTGGTATCGTACTAGGTCCTGGCTACTGAAAATGTGATTCTTGAACTGGCCACATTGGCCTCACCTCTAAGTTTGTTAGAAACATAGGCACTTAGGGTCCATATTAGAACTATTAAATTAGAATATGCATATCAATATCTCTAGATGAGTATGTGCACATAGAATTTAATTAACATAGTGATGGAAGATATGGGGTATCCTAGTACAGGATTCTTCAAATATATTTAAAGAGCCATTAATATCAGAATCTGAATCATTGAATTTGGGTTATCATGATGGTTTGGTAGTGGTAATATAGTGTAGTGATGGTGGTTTAGAAGTTTGTAAAAATTCATGGCCCTTGGCCTCACCTCAGAATCTACCAAAAATGTAATGCTCATATTTCTGTTTAACATGTTATGCAAGTGATTTTTAGTCTTACAGACATTTGAGAAGAGTCTAGGTGAATGTTCAGCTTCTGGAGCCAGACTCCCTCAGTTTCCTCCTTTATAAAATGGGGTAATGGCAGTACCCATCTCTTTGACTTACAGAGCTGTGAGAAAGATTACATGAGTTACTATACACATTGCTTGGTGCCTAGTAATTATAGGATAATGTTAGCTGCTAGTAGCTGTAACATATATTTAGTGTTCAACACACGAGTGTCTGCCTTATAAAGTTACTGGCAATAGTAGCCACACAGTAAATGTTGTTTTACTCATTTATTTTCTTCTTGTCTACTCCTTTTCCCAAACTATATTTTAATTGTGACTTCTTTCCTTTCTCTGTTTCTTCCTGAGACTTTCTTTTTCTTTGTACTGTTTGCATGATCCTTCATAGTGTTTAGCACAAAGAAATTCCTTAATGAATTTGGCTACATGAAACATTTGCTGATTTCAGTAATAACAGATAAGGAGCAGCAGTGCAAAGGAAGACAATACCATGACCCTGGGAGAAGTGTGAGGAAGACAGTATATAACTAAAGGAGCATGGCTTTGTAGCTAGTTTGGAGAGATAGTCACAATTCAACAGGCCCTTAGAGGCAGCCACATAAAATAAATTTTCACAGCCACTTACTTAGTCATAGCAACGGGATTGCTCTTAAAATCTTCTGACTTCAGTGTGCTTCCAGATAAATTTTTTCCTAAGTTATTTTTAAAGCTAAAGTTTTTTCAATCCTCAAACTTTCATATTACTAAATGGTTAATTACTTTAAAAATCAGGATTTCCAATCAAAACAATTTGTGAGTACAGAGAAAGGAAAATTCAAGGTATTTTTTTTTTAATTTTATTTATTCTAGAGAGAGAGAGAGAGAGAGAGACAGAGACACAGGCAGAGGGAGAAGCAGGCTCCATTCAGGGAGCCTGACATGGGACTCGATCCTGGGATTCCAAGATCAGGCCCTAGACTGAAGGTGGTGCTAAACCGCTGAGCCACCTGGGCTGCCCCTCAAGGTATGTTTTGATAGAGCTTGTAGAGCAGCTTTACTAGAGTAGGAAGTTCAACTTTAATTTAATTTAATTTTAAAAAGATTTTATTTATTTATTCCCTAGAGACATACACAGAGAGAGAGGCACAGACATAGACTTCAGGGAGAAGAAGACTCCCTGAAGGGAGCCTGATGCGGGACTAAATCCCAGGACCCAGGGATCATGACATCAGCCAAAGGGAGATGCTCAACCCCTGAGCCACCCAGGTACCCCGGAAAGTTCAGCTTTAAAAGAGTAGATTGACTTAAAATATGTCTGTTTGTATCACTTCTTTATTTAAAACATTTGAATAGGTCAGTCTTGCATTTGTAAGAAATTATGAACTTTGCTCTACACCAGCAAGACCTTTTGGAGGGGCTCTTGACTACGTCTCTCATGTCTTAGGATTGACTACTTAGCTCACTAGTCCAGCCAGGTCTCCTTGCCATTTCTTGAACACATTGTAGAGAAGTTACTCAGTAAATACCTGTTAAAGTTGATGGATGGATAAATGAATGATAAGTTATTGAATGGTGTGAGAATGAAATAATATTTTGATTTATTTTTTCTTTAACGCTATGCCTATGAAATCAAATTTAAATAAAATTAAAGATAAAAATGTTTGATAGTAAAAATAGTAAGCTTGATAGAGTTGGGTAGCTTTGTCTTTGGAACTATGTCATTTTTCCTGTAGATTCAGGTTCCTCTTCTATGAACTCAAGTCATAATTTCTCATTCTATAAAATAAATCTCCTTTAAATCAGTTGCCTTCAGAAAAAAAAATTTGCTTAAATCAGTTATTCCTTGATATTTTAGATTGAAACCTCAGCTTAATTTTCAAGAGTGACTAAATCTATACCTAAATTTATTTCAATTGGATTTTTAAAATTAATTTGGAAAATAAGGCAAAGATAACTTCTTTTTTAAAATTAACTAAATTTATGGGAGGTTTGAATTGATAACTGAGAAGTTATTTAAGCGTTTTTTGGTTAATTTTTTTTAAATTAATGGGCTCCATATTGGCAACTTTAAATATGTCTAAACATAGAAACTTAAGCTGTAAAAAAAAAAAAAAAATCCCAGTTTAGCTTTGAATGAATCCAGAAATACCATTGAATTATTTATTTCTACCACAAGGAGATACTTTACAATAGCCAATTTTTTTTGACTGTCTTTCTTCTTAATTTATAATCCTTCTAGTAGAAGACCTGGCTTGGAAATAAGGTAAATAAAAATAATCTTTTTACTTGTTGGGCCAGCTGTTTATAAACAGATGACTCTCTATAAACACAGCAGGGCCAACATTGCTGAAGTTCAGGCTAAATGTGTGAGTCTCTAAAATTTCCCTTGCATGGCAGGCAGCTGGCCATGGCAAGGGTGTGTTTATCCACCGAATACTCTACCTACAGAAAATGTTCACATGTCACTGAAAGCTTTTTTATGCTGCTGTCCTGAAGTTGGACACCACGGATACAAATTAGTGAGACTCTGTAAACCAGATGTTCTTACTCTGTGGTAACATTTAAGTGGTCTGTGGGTGAATGTTTGAGGGTCCTGGAAACCTCTGAAATTGCATACTAAATTTTGGAATAATTAGAACATGTATTTTCTTGGAAGGGAGTCTATAATTATTATCAGATTCTCCAATATCTCCAATATCTCTATAATTGCTTCTGCGTCAAATGTGGTTTACTCGAATACATATATTCCTCACCTGACTTTAATAATGACCAAATATGAGACTTACTATTGAAACCCTGGTACCAAGCTCAGTACTTGTTACAGAAAAGGCAGTGTTGATGAGTAAGTGGATAAATGAATGTATGGATGAAAGAATAAATAAATGGGCTGTACCATCTGTTGCTAGCATCTAACGTCTTGTCATGTCTAAGGTCTTTCCATTCAACTTTTCCTTTGGCTTGGGGGAGGGATGATCCTTAGATTGTTTGCTCTAAGTGTTTCATGTTTTAGTCCACTTAATGGAGTGTTTATGCTCCTAAAATTTCTGTAACGGAGGTAAGAATAACTTTTAGCATATTATGTAGTAAAACCATTTGAATTCTTGTTCTCATGAAAATTATCAAAGCTAATGAAGTATGACAAAGACCTCTCAAAAATTGTTCTTTTATATTTTTACATTGTTTCTTTGTAAAAGAACCATGGTCTTTTTCATTTTTACCATTTTAATCCATTATTAAATTGACATTTGATTTGATGTAATAAAGAACACATGTAATATAATTATTGCAAAATATTCCCAACACTCATTATTTAATTGATAGCCCAAAAATTTAATGTGGACTTGATAATAGGACTAATTAGGGACTGAAGTGCATTCTTAGGTTTTTCTTTATATTGCAATTCAAAAAATATTTATTTATTATTTATTTATTTATTTATTTATTTATTTATTTATAAGAATTTATTTATTCATGAGAGAGAGACACACACAGAGGCAGAGACACAGGCAGAGGGAGAAGCAGGCTCCATGCAGGGAGCCCCATGAAGGACTCGATCCTGGGACTCCAGGATCACACCCTGAGCGGAAGGCAGATGCTTAACTGCTGAGCAACCCAGGCATCCCTCAAAAAATATTTAGAAAATAACATTTGATACTGAACTGTCTTGCCAATTCAGCGGAAACTTTGTGAGTTTGAAGAGAAGTGTATGTGTATGCAGAGGAAAGGAAGGGTTAGAGCAAATACTTCTAATTAGAACCAGGATCGAATCCAGACTTGGAGACATTTTGATGACACATTAATTTCTTCATGATGACGTAGTAACATCAACTTTTAATTTGCTCCATTCTATTCAGCTAAGGAGATGAACCAGTTCTAACAGAGTTCCTCCTAACTAGTGTACAGACACTAATGGGGAATTGGGTATACAGAATTTCTTGGCCTAACTATATACTAAGATTCATAAATAAATTCAAGTCTTTGGGCTAAACCATCTGCCGTATATCTTGCAGCTGATGTACTTAAAGTGGAAAAAACAGAAATACAAATAAGTGCCATTCACATAGAAAGGAATGAGCTGTGTGCTGAAGGATTAGGTATTTTCTCTCTTTTTTAAAGATTTTATTTATTTGAGAGAGAAAGCTAGCTCTAGTGGGAGAGGCAGAGGGAGAGGGAGAAGCAGACTCCCATTGAGCAAGGAGTCCATGGTGGGACTTGATCCCGGGACCCCAAGATAATGACCTCAGCCAAAGTCAGATGCTTAACTGGCTGAGCCACCCAGGTTCCCCAGGTGTTTTCTCTTAAGCTATTTTTGAATCAATCTAAATTATTACCTTTAGCCCCAGAAGATACCTTTTTCTTCTTTCAAAAGCATTGGTATAAGGCATTTTAGCATAATAATTCAGTTGTGTTTTCATTTATCTAAAATAGCACAAAAAGATATATCAACCAAGATTGTTAAAATATGTTAAAGCATCTGTTGTGAGTAGATTATGCCATTTCACCCACTTTGTTTCTATTATCTGTTTTATTTAAAGGCAATACAACTGAAGATCTAAATTCTTGTTTTTAGACAAAATGAATGCTTTGAATATAGAACCCACCTCTCTAAGATTTAGTGTACATTAGTGGATTTTTAAAACTATTTTTGAGGAAGGGAAAAGAAATGTTGGGAAATATCAGGAAGGGAGACGGAACATAAAGACTCCTAACTCGGGGAAACGAACTAGGGGTGGTGGAAGGGGAGGAGGGCGGGTGTTGGAGGGGAATGGGTGACGGGCACTGAGGTGGACACTTGACGGGATGAGCACTGGGTGTTTTTCTGTATGTTGGTAAATTGAACACCAATAAAAGTTAATTAAAAAAAAATAAAAAAAAAACTATTTTTGAAAGCAATTGTGGCAAGGCATGCTGGTTCTTTGTCATAATTTGTTGGTTTGAAATCTCAATGTGAATATAAAAACTAAGCAAAAGGAATAAGATGAGACCCACAAAAACTGCTCTGCGGGAGAATACGGAGTTAGGAAGTTGGACCAGCACCCATGACAAGAGAGTCCAACTCAAAAAAATATATATACTGAACTGAAATACACAATCAGCTTTGTGAGTAAAACAATTTTTAAATTTAATGTGAGCAAGACTTTTAGCTCAGGGAGGAATGTGAGGCCTTAACTAATTCTTTCCTTTAGTTTATGAAGGAGCAAATTCAGATGAAGAAATATATGGACAATATGATTTGTCCATCCAAGGTCATATACCTATTTAGGGTATGAGCTAGAACTGGAATCCTGAATTCTTTACTCCACATCATTTCACTTTTAGTGAAACGTTATTTCTGTTGAAGTCTATATATTAAGGCCTGTGGTAAAATACATGAAGGAAATCCTCAGAAAATTCTTCTCTAACATTGTTGCATATTAGTTTTCTAATGTATATAACATATTATCCCCAAACTTAGTTAAAACAGAAATGGTTTATTATCTCAAAGCTTGTGTGGATTAGGAATTCAGGTGCAAACCAGCTGGATCCTCTCATTCAAAGGCTACCGCAAAGCTGCAATATAGGTGTGGGTCAGGATTGTAGTGACCTCGAGGCTCAACTGGGGGAGGATCTGCCTCTAAGCACGCCCACACGGTTTCTGTAGGATTCAGTTCCTCACACGGGGCAACTGTTGCTGTCACTGGGAGGCTCTCCTCCATTCCTTGCCACAGGGCTGCTCATAATATGGCAACTGTTTCACCAAAGTGAGCAAGCAAGATGAGCCAGAGAAAGAGCATGAGTCAGAGGGAAGGCATAGTCTTTCAAACTTGCTGTGTTCTCTTTATCAGGTGCGAGTCCCTAGATCAACTCATGCATCAGGGCATGAATACCAAAAGGTAAAGAGCACTAGGGCTGTTTTATTTATTTTTATTTTTTTATTCCTTTTATTTTTAAACATTTTAAATTTTTTTTTAAGATTTTATTTATTCATAAGAGACAGAGACACAGGCAGAGGGAGAAGCAGGCTCCATGCAGGGAGCCCGATGTGGGACTCGATCCCCGGTCTCCAGGATTATGCCCTGGGCTGGAGGCAGCACTAAACTACTGAGCCACCCGCCCTACCCCACTAGGGCTACATTAGATGCTGCCAAACACCTTACAAATCCCACTGCTTCATGCTCTTACATATCACTACAACTCCCTCTGCAGGACTTCCATGATTGCACTGCTACATGGATTGAGGAAAAGGCAATAGGGAGCGGCATAGGCTACTGTCCTCATTTACATGACTTTTCATTAATGGCTCTGGTCTCCTTTGACTGCAAGTTCCATGAAAGCAGATATTATGTCCTGCTAATACTTGTCACCGTCCTTGTCCCCAGACATACACACTACATGTATTTCCAGGATGTCTTAGAGTCAATGGCACTAATCGTTATATGATAAGTTTTTTTGATTAAATGACTGGATTGTTTCCAGAGAATATCAGCTTTTCATATGGTTCCCTGTTGGGGGCAGAAATCTGTGTAAAAAATCAAAAGCCAAAAGTAATAAAGGCAGTTTGATGAACTTTATGAATTCTTTGGTGCCCTGTTTCTTTGTATACCAGACATGCCATAAGACCATCACATACCAAACATCATTATGAGCATGACAATTATGCTTAAAGAATAGGCAGGCTCTTTAATCACTCACTCACCCACGAATCAATCAGTGCAGAGATCTTGAAGACTCGTGTGTTTTCAGTTCCAGTCAATGCTTTAGGTGTGCACAGTTAGACATACAAAATATTCCCTGATGTAAAAGGACTTATTATCTAAACAGTGGATTAGAACTAATATATGAAAAGGCAAAGGCTTTTGTGTTTACATTTTAAGTGTGAAATGAATGGAAAGGACCAAAAGAGGTTGAAGAGGGAAGAGAACTTCCAGTTGAACTTACCAAGGACGGCTTTGCAGGATTCCTAGTAGTTCTGTATCTTCAAAGATGAGAGGATTTAGGTGGCTAAGGAGGGCTGGGATGCAAAAGTAGTTGTTGACAAAAATACTGTGGATGGCAAATGGGCTGATACAGAGAAGCTAAATACACTTAAAAGAAATACTGAGAAAAGAAACCATGCTTACAGGAGATGCAGTAGCATAGAGGTTCTCACTGGTTTTATTTTGAAAGGCAGAAATATAATGGTCAGGAAAACTTGTTTCTTTGATGGCCTTTAACTCCAGTTTGTCTCTAAAATGCAGAGGACAGTAAGGCCAACCCTTGTAAATAAATTTTGGAAGAAGTGCCTAGAATCCCCAGTAGGTTTCTGAATTCTGATTGCATGAAATTATCCTCTGAATCACCCCCACTAACGTTGATTCAGATTTTTTTCTTCTTCTTCTTACTCCTTAGATTTCAGTTATTTGAGAAAGCAGATAAAACAAATTTAGACTGATGAGTGGATGACTGATATTTTTGGAACTCTCCCAGAGTGTTTACATCTAAAAAATAAAAGCACTTTAGAGAAGGAGCTGAGTGCCATTTATTTCTTTGAGGAAATGGAAGCTTACCTAGTATTCTGTAGGCTTGGGAAGGAAGCTGATCTGTGTGCATCCACCTCTTTTAAAAATTCAGTTTCCTCCCAGGGGCCTCATAGCAGTTTCTGTCTAGCCCACACATCATATCTTCTCCACGTAGTTGAAACCAACTGTACTTTCTTCACCATCACTGTTCCAGGTCCCTATTTTGACCATGGTCCAGGTCTGGAATAGTTTGTAAATGAGGAAGTGTAGGGTACATTGGAGGGTGGATCAGCTTGCTCCAGTTGCCATAACACAATACCACAGCCTGGGTGCCTTCAACAACAAAAATATATCTTCTCACAGTTCTGGAGGCCAGAAGTACAAGATTAGAATGTTGGCTGGGTTTCTCCTGAGGCCTTTATCTTTGGCTAGCTGATGGCTACATTCTCACTGTGTCCTTATGTGGCCTTTTCTCTATGTGAACACCTGTTAGATTAGATTCGGGCTGCATTTTGGGGACCTCATTTAGCCCTCATTGTCTCTCTAAGGCCCTATCTCCAAATACAGTCATATGTAGAGTTAGGATTTCAAATGTGAATTGGGGGAAGACACAATTCAGCCCCTAAATGATGGATACCTTTTACTAGGTAACTGTACAAGGAAAAATCCTAACATTATTCTGTACAATAGTCTAAAAAAAGTACAAAGTCAAGGCCTAGAGTATGTCAGTGTAATAAACATTTACTGAGCACTTGTTAGGGATCAAGAACTAGGTACTTTAACATTCAAAGGCAGCAAAGTCAGGGGCACCTGGGTGGCTTAACGGTTGAGTGTCTACCTTCAGCTCAGGGCATGATCCCAGGGTCCTGGGATGGAGTCCCATATCAGGCTCCCATGGGGAGCCTGCCTCTCTCTCTTTGCCTCTCATGAATAAATGAATAAAATTTTTAAAAAAGCAAAGGCAGCAAAGTCACTTTTATACCCCTTGTTTCCTCAATATAACAGATGAAACAGAATATTAAATACATATTACAAGATGTGGTGATTAATTTCATGTGTCCATTTGGCAGAACCATGGTGCCCAAATATTTGGTCAAAAATGATTCTGGATGTTTCTGCCATGGTGTTTTATGTGGATGAGATTAACATTAAAATCAATGGACTTTGAGTAAAGCAGATTGTTCTCCCTAATGCAGGTGGGCCTCATCTGTTTAGTTGATGGTCTTGATGGAAGAAAAGATTGACCTCTCATGAGAGAGAAAGAATTATGCCACCGACAGCCTTGGGACTTGAACTACAGCCCTGGCTCCTACCTGGGTCTCTAGCCTGCTGGCTCACCTTGCACATTTTGGACTTCTAGCCTTTACCAATCAAATAATTCCTTAAAATTTGTCTCTAGACATATACACTCATCCTCATGGTTCTCTTTCTCTGGAAATCTCTGACTAATGCACCAGGTAAACTTTATAACAGAGTGTACTCTGTTCCTTCAGTCAGTTGCCCTCCCTTCTGTTGGCAATACCTGTTCAGAGTATGTCTCCTTTGAGATGTAAGAGCAGATACAAGGAGCTAGAATGTCAGTTTAATTGAATCTGTTCAACCACTAACCAGAATCAGCTTAGGTGGTGGATTTTCATACCCTATGGTTTGATGTTCAAGTCAGCAATTTATATCTTTACAAAAATTAGAATAGATAGGTGATTGAACTCTTCTATTTTCTCATCTGATTGGGCTGACCATACTGCAGGGAATTTTCTGTGTGAAAGTCTGATGGGAATTGTGCACGGACATTGTATGGCACCGCTAGCAGGGGGCACGTATATGATACAAGGTAGGGCTGGACCAGGAATAGGCACTACATTCTGTGTAATTTTCTTTCAAAGAGTAGCATGAAGCTCTGTATCTCCAGAGCATACTTTTGATAGCTCACTAGTTTACAGTCTTTTCTAGTTAGCCTTCTAACCTTGCCTGAAGGGGATCAGTGATAAGCATTATTAACTCCTTATTGGCATCTAGGGACTCTAAAATGCCAGGAAGAAGGTGACCTGCCATATATCACATTGCAGGCCTTGGAGAGACTTCCACTGTGTAGAGCTGTCTTCTGACGTGTTCATCCTCTGAAGCCATTGCTGAGGTCTGAAAGGTCTTTCTTTTGTTCCATGGGAAATCTCATTGTTGTAATTTGTGGTATATAAATAGAGAAAATAAAAATTTTCTAAGAAGTATATAAATGGATGTTATTTTTCATTCCTGAAATGACAAAGTCAACCAGTGAAGGACTATATTGATCTGAAACAAAATAAAAATGATCTTTGGAGTTCAGATTATTGTGATATTAACTTTTCTGCTCTGTTTGCATATAGTACTATAGGTTCCAAGGGAGCTGAAGAAATGATAAACTCTGCTTAGAGAATGTCTATAGGAAACAAGATAGAAGACCCTTATTATTACTCTTAAAAAAAAAAAAGATTTAAGTACTCTCTATACTCGATGTAGGGCTTGAACTTAAAAGCCCAAGATGAAGGGTTGCATGCTCTACTGACTGAGTCAGCCAGGCCCCCCTATTTTTATTTCTTCAAATGAAATATATAATTATTATCCATCAAAGTGCCTTCTTTCTCCTCACCAAAAGCGTGACAAACATATTGCCTTTTAGTATTTCAGCTTTTCACCACCTTCTCTAGTAGAGTTGCCTTCAAGGACACTGGAAAAAGGTTTCTGTTTTGATTTGTTTGTTTGTTTGTTTTTTCTTCTCGTATCCTATAATCCTAGGTTTAGGAGGCCCTTCTGCCAAATCCTCATTTTGCTTATGAGAAAGCAAAGATTCTGGGAGTTTAAGTGACTTCCCATTTATCACACAACTGTTTTTATTTCATTGTATGTTGTATATATGTGTATTTGTGGCTAAGGTAAGGCTGTTTGGGTTTCTAGCACAGTGAAAAGATTCCAAGTACAAAACCACAATGCTGTTTGCTGCCCTGTGTACTATTTTCACTCAAACTTTGCTACAAATCTGGTAAATGAAATAAAAAGTAATTGGTGGAGCCTAGTGTTGGAGTTGACTACTGTTCTAACTGAACTGATGGTGCAGTTAAAGTCAATGGTTGAAAGGGGCATTAGGGAATATAAAGACTGGAGTGTACTTTTGTTTAATAGAGTTCTTTCATTATTGAGGAAGTAGGAATGGCTTCTGATCCTCTATCCTGTCTTCGTAAACTATTGTACATAGGATCAGAACAAGGATTATGTTGTCAAACCTGTTATAGGGCACGTGCGCGTGCTCTCTCTCCTACTTTCTTTCTACATATTTGAGGAAGCATATTAACTTTTGATAGAATGTTGTGCACAGACATTGTATGGCACCGCTAGCAGGGGGCACGTATGTGATACAAGGTAGGGCTGGACCAGGAATAGGCACTACATTCTGTGTATAAGATATAACTATCTTATAGAGTATTGCAAAGACTAAATGATGGTATGATGCCTATAAAGTTCTTTTAAGGGTAGTTTCTATTGTCCTGGGATGATTATTGCTAATATTCATTATTATTGGTCTTTCTCCTTTGATCTTTCTTCATATAATTTTTTATCCTCTCTCTGTCTTTTTTGTAAAGCCTAAGATGGATACTAGAACAAGGAACTGTTACGGTCAATGAAAAAGACAAGGAATGGGGTGTGTGCCAGGATAGATGGAGGGCTCAAAATCTATGTTTATGAAAAAAAATGATCCCTGCTTACTTTTCTCCAGATGAATAAGAACAATAGCACAAAAATAATAGCAGCTGTCAATTATTAAGTCCCTATTCTGTGCAATATTTAGTATCAAGTGTTTTGCACATATTAGCTCATTTAGTTCTCATTATAAATACAATAAATTGTTATTCTGACTTTTTTGACAAAGGTATTAAGGCTCAGAGAATTAGGTGGTATCCTTAACATGAATTAACTAGCTAATTTCAGAATTTAGATTCAAACTCAGATATGCCTGTTGTTAGTCACAAATATCCTTAATAATTATTCTTAAACATTATGTAGAATTCTAGCATGAAAGATGAGATTTGGAAATTTATAAAGTTTAAATCATGACATGATTAGCTGTATGAAAACCACAACTTTCTCTGAGTCTTGGCCATGTAGCCTCTGCCATTGTTCCACTGGTGAGCTCAAGAAAAATTGCAATAATTTTTTGGCCAAAAAAATAAGGGTATTTTAAAAGATGATGTGGAAACAGTTATTTGTATGAGAAAACTATTTCTTACTCTTAAAGATAGATAGTTTAAAAGTCTCAGGGGAAAAAAGGTATCTATTACTTTTTTTTTTTTTTTTAGAAAAAAAAAAAAGAAAATCTTTATGGTACTAGAAGAGAGAATTTCTTAAAGAGAACAAACCAAAAAGGGAAGGACTAATGAGTTTAACTGATAAAAATGATTGTTGTATGAAAAGATACTATGGGTAAAATGAAAATAAAAAGCAGAGAAGAGGATAACAATACCAAGTGTAAGCTAGTGGCTACCACCTTCTAAAGCAGGAGGGAATGAATGGGTTGAGGAAGAGGTCACAGTGTCTTCAATTTTACTTGTAATGTTTTCTAAACCGAATAGTGAGTTTGTGATAATTCGCTATATTTTCCTTATATCTTTATGTGACTGAACTGTCTCATAATAATAAAAAAGATTTAAAAAGGGGAAGCTTTAGGCAATCATCAGGGAGGTAATAGATATATGAAGAAGAGGAAGGAAATGGTCCAGCTATCTGATTCCCACATCATCTTCTCAAGTTAGAAGAAATCAGGGGATCAGTAAAGAGGTAAACTCTAGGAAAACATAAATCTCTCTCTTTTCCTGTGTGAGTGCTACAGATTCTTGTTTCTGCTCATCCTTAAAGTACTCAGCAAAATGGCAATCATTGAAACAGCTGACACCTTTTAAGAAGCTCCGAGCATATACCATGTCCCTCTAGGCAGTATCTAATAGTGAACAAGTTGGTTGCTATATGTGATTCTCGCTCTACCTTCTTGGGGAGAGAGGTTGTTTATAAACGTGTAGGATTGTTGTTTGCTTATCATTACCAAGAGGGGAGCAATACTGTCAGTTAGTGTGTAAGGACCAGAGAATCTTAGTGTAGTACAGTCCAGTAATGCACAAAATGCCCGAGAGCTCCTCCATTGGCAGTGGGGTAGAGTGAAGATAGGGGTAAACTATCCCTCAACAATACAAGAAAAGAGTAGGTGTGTGTTTATGAATCATAATACATTTATCACCTTAGGATTTTGTCTACTATCAGAATGACAGGTGCATAAAGGAATAAAGAAAAAAAAACTTCATGAACTCAAGATTATTACATTCCCTTCTACACTAGAGATGTGTACTACTAAATTTTATTGACTGGTTTCACATAGAGTTTGTTCATCTTGACTTCTTGCTCTAGTTCTGTAAGCTTCTAGTTTCTAGAGAGCTAGTTTTCACTTTCTTATTCAAAAGAAAAGATAAAAACAATCAGGAAAGAATATCCAAATAAACCAAAGATTTATTGAAACCATGCAGAACTGATTTTATGTTTGTTAACCCCTCAGTGACCTCTTACATTTGCTGCCACTCTAACTTTTTATATAACAAATGATCTTGTGATATGAACATTTAGACCAAGTGTTTAAAAACCACTCTTTGAAAGAAGCGAGAGATACTTTTGATTTGGAAACTTTATTTTCTAAGCTTTGCCTGGAAGTGATCTGTATGGTCGAAAGTCTATTACTGATGCCAGAGAACTTTAAATCTGCAGATGGGGCAATTTACATTCACTGTGGCTGCTACCATAGCGGCTGATTCTTAAATTATTTATGCAAAGAAGCGAACTGTTCTGTTCTTTATCTGAAATTATGCCAATTGCATGCTTAACAAGGCTAAACTTTTCACTGAAAATTCAGCTGCTTTTTCAAGCTCATATTTTTTATCTTGTCACTAACTGTTCACACAGAGGAAGATGAATCATGATCACATACTACAATGCTTTGCCAGACTCTTGAGAGAGTAATAACTAGAAGCTGTGATAACAGATTCCATAAGTAAAACCTAACAGGTTTATACTTTAGTCGGTAGGCTATTAAAGCTTCTTGATGTTATACTGCTGAATAAACAAGTTTTGTGCATTATTATTTTTTGTTCAGCAGAATATATTCTCAGTCAAAAATTTGAAGGTTGTAAGACTGTCATCCAAAATCTGTTTGCTATAAAACTAATGAACTTCATGTGCCAAAGAAAACTCAGACATATCAGAGTTGAGATTTGGTTTACTAAGGAAACTGAAAGGAATATAGTCCAATTCATTTCTAAGAAACACCAGATTTTAGAAAATCGGAATTATTTTGGACATTAATCACCATGCGCAAAGCAAACCAACACACTGAACACTCATGTTTGGTAGGTATGGTGCTCAGTGTTTTTCACATAAGTTGTCACATTTGTTGCTAGCAACTCTCTGTGTAGTAGGCATGATTGTCCAGACTCAGACATTCAAGATGGCTCAGTTAGAGCCAATAATGAAATGATCACAGAACAGAACTGGATCTCTACGTTTTATTTTTGTACAATGGGTTTCTTCTGGCATATAACTTGAGAATTTTTCATATCTAAGGTTTTCAGCAGTACAGGAAGGAAATTTGATGTCTTCTTTTGCATTTCTTATTAATAGGATATTAATTGGAACAGGTTTTTTTCCTTTGGTTACTCAAACCTGAAGTGTGGCTAGCTCTTTACCATAAACTGCATGATCTTTCAACAACATAACTCTAAGTTCGCATCAGGAAGCAAAATTCTCTGGAGAGAAAATAAACCAGAGTTATAGGTATGACTGATTGGGCCTATCTTCATTTTTTTTTTTTAAATCTCTGTTTTTTTCCTATGCCAGTAACCAACCTATTTTTATAACGTGTTATACTCCAAATCTACATACTTTCACCTTCCCTCTATTTTCTTTTTTTTAATTCCCCCTGAATATCCTAGCTATTTTTGTTCAATTTATTCTCCTATGTTAAATTGAGTATTTTTCTAGTTCTAAAAACAAGCAAGGAAACAAACATACCTCAGGTCTGATATTGCATAACAAAAGAAAAAAGGGTATGAATGGTTAAAATGAGAAAATGTGTTTGGAATTTTGGGGTAGTTTGGAATATTTTTCACAAAACATAGGCGTAGTACATCACTGCAGGTCACCTTTTTCTTGTAGAAAGCCTTTTGATTTGTAATGATCAACTTTATAGGATGTACAGCATGTTTTGGCCAGTGAAAAATTTATGCTTACATATCCTAAACTCAACACAACATTGCAATACAAAAATGTATGGGCATTACATAGGATGTGTCTCTTTATCAACTTTTCTTCCCATTGGGATCCCCTTGGTGGTGTCCCCATCCTATGGGAGGATACTCCAGCCCTGCTGAACACAGGAATGGTCACGTGACTTTCTCTAGCCAAAGAAACATGGGTGGAAATGACCTATGTAAGTTCCAGGCAGAAGCTTTAAGGGCCTGTGTGTGGTTTTCATTGTTGTTGTTTTCTCTCTGCCAAAGATCATCAATATTCCAGACAGGGGACTGTATTCTAGAAAAAGACAACATGTAGCCAAGCCTTAATAATCCTTGGCAAGTATAAAGCTTGAGTGAAAATTAATCATTGTTGTCATAACTCACAGAGATTTTAGGTCACTTGTTAGTTATTCTAGCTGATTCTAATAGTTATAATTTTTTATGTTATTGTTTTGCACTAAGATTACTTTTTGTGTCATTGCTGAGAATATTTTTTGAGATAAGTCTAACTTAGGTGACCCAGTTTCTGAATGTATTTGAGTTTTTGCTCAGACCATTAAACAAGTTTTAAACCCACAGCCAGTGTTGTTGAGATGATTAAATCTTCTGAAGGGACATGTTTATATTGTTTTTCATTTCTAGTGTCTAATATTCTTGCTTTGCCAAAGAAACTCCAGATTGATCTACTTCATTTGCACATGTTTCTGGTATGAGATAAAAATCATAGTTGGTAAAGTTTTCTATAAAACTAAAAGTACAATTACACATCTTGTTTTATTCTCTATCTCAATAATGCAGTTTGTCTTACTTTATTCCCAGAAGCAAAAATTTTTGGTGAAGAATAAACTAGAACTGGTATGTTTTGACATGAAATTTATATAATTTCCGGGCAATTAATATTTGATCACCAGCTGTTACTCCATTGTTTACAAGAATCATCATTGACTGAGTGTATAAAATTACATTTCTATTAACTTTTGAGAGGCAACCAAGAGTTCCCGTATGAGAAAGATTTTGATAGCAAGTTATCCCAATTTCAAATATCTGCCCTATAATTTTGACTTGATTCATTCTCAAAATAGAAACTCTTATTTTCTCTGACTTAAAATGTGTGAGAAGGTTATTTTAATTGGTAGTTCAGATGTACTGCTTTTGCTATGTACCTAAGTGTCCTGAAGAACTGTCTACCTTTTGGGGGCGCCTAACATGGACATCCCAAGAGAATTTTGGTATGCTGAAGACATGACCTTTCAGACCTCAAAACTCCAATTCGGAGGAACAATCTGCATAGGTTTTTCTGTGGTATAGTGAAAGAACAATCAATATATAACTTTAATTTTTAATGATGTGGATATAGAGATAGATAGATAATTTCAAATAGATTTATATTGCCTTGTTAAAATTTTTCAGTTAGGACCATCAGTTTAGAAATACTTAGGATATTTGTCTTGATTTATACTCTAGGTTAGATAAGATGGTGATGAAAACTTGTAAATGATAAATGGAGTGGCAGAGACAGACTTTCAATCTGAGGATCATATTTTTTATTAATGATACCCTACTTCTTACTAGCACAGACTCTATGTTGTCTCTTCTTCTTTTTACATATTAGAGGTAAATAACACTTGTATTCTATAAGCAATTTCTTCTCATTTTGAACAATCATAAAATGTTAGAGCTAGAAGAGTTAGTGTTTTTCTGGCTGAATGCCTTCTGAACTGAGATACTGAGTGACTTGCCAAGTGTCTCATAGCCAATTAGGGGTAGAACTAGGAGGCTTGGCTCTCTCTCAATCTAATGCTCTTTCTCCTCTGCTATTAACCTGTGACCCTGTATAGGTTGAGGAATTTAGAAATAATGAATTATTGTTTGCATTTGGGTCGATGCAGTAGGAATGTCTTTGGAGGAAAATAGAACATATAGGAAAATAGGAAATTTGTCGTTGCATTTGACTTTCAACGAGAAAAGCAGCTTGGCAGTGGGATGCAAGAAATATTATATGTATGCAAATATGACACGTAAGGGATAGAAGGAACAGAGTCAGGAGGGACAGGGTAATCTCTTAACCACAAAACTGTAGTGACTCTTTGAGGGAAAACATAAACTGGCATGCATATACCTGTGTTTAGGGCTGCCTATCCGAAAATATTAAGATGTACACAGATTAAAAAGAAGCAATTCAGGCTAGCTATGTTGATCTGATCAGAAATAGAAAAAGACTAGAATTTTTAAAAATGACTATAGACCCCTAAGGTAAATCATATTTTAAAAATCCCAAATCATGGGAATCCTTGCATTTGGAATGAATCTAGACATACAGTGAAGTGTTATTTTTCTTACCCAAACAGTTGACTAAGTGGCCCCATTTAGAGAGTTATAAATTCGTTTGTTTCCTAACCTTTAACACTGGAATAAAAATACATACTTTATATACTTTCCAAGGCCCTTCGGAGGTCAGGATAAGCTAATATCGGAGGTGGTTAGGAAAAAGGTAAAAATACATGTGAATTTTAAGTCACCGTTTTGTAATAACTGAGTATGGAGTGGGTTATTGCTTTTGTGAGAACTCAGAGTAGCTCTACCAGAAGTAGAAAGTGACACTGGCAGGTTATTTATAGTTATCTTAGTAAAGGACGTTTTTGTACACTGCGTAGTTCTTGAGAAGAAAGCAAAAGTTACCTCTGACAATGCTATGGTTTTTTTAATTAATATTTTACAGAAATTTATAAATATTTATAGAAAATATTTCAATATGGTGAGACAAAAACCTAAAGTCTCATTAGTTAAGTTTAAGGAAACATTTCTTACTAATCTATAGCCTCATTACTGCCCCCTACCAACAGAAGAGAAGGTGGTCTGAAATAGCAATTGGTACCCATTTAAGGGAGGAGGTTTGGGGTCACATTTGTAACTAGTTTTTGTAAATTTATGGTGATTGCATTGCTATTGGATATGATCTTCCTGGGTTTAATTGCTGCTTTAATAATTTGTCATTGGTTGTTTTTTCTTTGATTATTAATAGCCTTGCTCCCTTGGGAATGTGTTTTATGACCCAGTGTATCCATATCATCTTTAATGTTAAATTAGGGAAATGTGCAGATAAGATCCTATAAACTTTTATGCTGCTCTTTTGAGACATGTTCATGTGATAAAATCAATTTGATAGCAAGCCTCCTGATGATATGAAAAATGTAAATTCTTCCAGTTGTTTTGTGGCTGTAAAATAATCACTAACACAGTATTTTTTCTGTATCTATGAAATACTGATTCATGTGATTAGAAACTTCCATATACTCTGGTCATAGTATTTGAACAGGCATTTAAAAAATGAAAATTAATATCTTCTGTGTAGGACAGTCACATATATAGGGCATTTTTTTTACTGTAAAAAGTTATTTATCAAACTATGATACTTTTCATAAAGTAGATGAATATTTAATATAGATGAAGGGCATGTATATTATATGGACATATTAAAAAATATATTTTATTAGGACATTTCAAATATTTTTTTTTGGAATTAGAGCCACCAATAAAATATGCATTATGTATATCCTCTCTTCCATCACACATACACACACACACATAATAAAATATGGTAAGAAAAAATTATTTAATATTAATAATGTTCAATGCCATTTATTCATCCATTTGTTCACTCATTTACTCATTAAATATGTATTTATTAAGCATGGATCTTTGCTCTACAGTTTCTAAATTTATTTGTTTTTATTTTTTCTGAAGTTTTGAATTAAAAAAATTCTCTCCCCATCTATTCATGTTTATATCTTTATGACTGTGTCTATCACTTTCCAAATAATTTACACATGTGAATTCTAATATATGTGAATTCTCATTATGATAACATATTGAAATTTGGTATATTCGTTCTTTGCTGGTCCTGGCAAATCAGAGCTTTTTATGGGTGGTGGGTTGGGGGAAATTGAACTCAGTAAAAATGTGGATATTTTTCTGGAGAGGAAGAAAAAAAAAAACACCTCAAGATATATAGTGTTCATCCACTGTGGTATAGGGCATCTTCCTAATGAAGCCTACTACAAGTCACTTCACAACTAATCTAGGATTAATGCCTCTCATGAAAAATACACATTTTAAAACTACTTGCCTATGTGTAGTCATCCCCAAAATAATATATATGTATTTCATTTTCTACTCAACTTCTTACAGATTTTGGTTTGAAATTTGATGCTTTGTAATGTCCTACGAGCCTTTACTGACAAATTAGTCTGCTACCAGGGTCATTACTGTAGCAAATGACCCCCCCTCCAACCTACCTTTTTTTGTAGGCCTGTTATATATCACTCATTTTATAATTAATACTTATTGAATGGATTCTTCTTTCAATAGGCAGTAATTCCAGACACACTTCTACTCTGAAAATAGTAGGCAGGCTTATTGAGATGACTGTGAAAATATCCATGAAAAATTCAGCTTTTAAGCATTATTGAGGTAGCTCAAATTTTCTAGGAGAACAGGACAAGAAAGGACTGAGAGAATCATGGAACTTAAAAAGTATGATTAATTGAAATTCTACTAAGAGTCAGCAGGGCTGAGTGTCATTCATCACACTGATTTGATATGAGGGATGTGGGACTTCAAGGTTAGACAAGGTGAGCTGGGAATTTCATGGGAGGGACAGCTTTTCTTTATTCTCTTCTGAATGGAGATTATCAACCTATAATAGTCAGAAGAAAAGAAAGCAAGTATTTAAAGAGGCTACCGTCTATGTTATGGAGTCCTGTCTTTGCTTCATCTTCAAAATTCATTGTTATTACTTTATTTAAATGCTTTTGAACTTTTCAGCAAGAAAAACTGGATTAGAAAAAGGAAATTCCTTAAGTATTTTAAAGTCACAGTACTTTGATATAAGGAAACATGCAAATATTTTTTAATCAAACCACCATACCATTTATCAATTTGAAAGGAAAATTGATGGGGTTGTTAGTATCTTTGTAGGCCAAAGCAGAACACAACTTTCTCTGTGCTTGTATTGAAAGCCCCCGGAGAAACAGACATAAGAATTGTGTCTGGAAATCATATTTGGAAAAATATGGCTTTGCCTGTAGCAAAGAATGCCTGTTATTACCTCATGTGTGAATTTAACCTACCAACAAAGTCACTGACCTCCCATCTGGGCACCTGACTGTGTAAAATTTAGGGCAAGGAGGAGTATAGATTACGTGCTTTCTGTAGACAGCTGCCTCTCACAAAGAGAAGTGAAATACAAAGGAGCACATTGGACTCCTTTTTCCAAACTCCCTGAGCAGATGAGCGATTTTTCCACCATGCAGAAAAATGAGGAAAGGGTAAGGATAAAGACCATGAATTATACTCCCGCAAAGTCTTTCCACACGGAAATCTGTGGGGTAAAGAATACATGTATGCCTTTAATATTTTAAAGTCTTGGAGATCTGACATCAATTCAAACCCATTAGTGATTAAATAGTGTGTTATATTGTGTTAGGTAATTAGAGTCACAAGGAAAATTATTAATTTAATTTCATAAGAGATCTAGAATTAGCTTCCTTTGGTTGATATAAAAGGCATAGCAAAATTTCAAAAAGGTGGAATTTGTGAGCTGATTCCTCTTTATTTTCTGGGGGAGAATAAAATATTTACTCTAATTATTCTTAATGTGGAGGGAAAATTTATCAAAAGAAAAAAATCCAGGATGCACCGGTGGCTCAGTGGTTGAGCGCCTGCCTCTGGCCCAGGGCGTGACCCTGAAGACCCTGGATCGAGTCCCACATCAGGCTCCCTGCATGGAGCCTGCTTCTCCCTCTGCCTGTGTCTCTGCCTCTCTCTCTCTCTCTCTCTCTCTCATGAATAAATAAATAAAATCTTTAAATAATTGTTTTTTTTTTTAAAGATCCACACATTTCAGATGGTATAATTCCACCAAAACTAATCTCCTTAATTCTTAGCATTAGGCTTTATTTCCCCAAAAGTTGGACTGATGTTTCAAGCTTATGTTTTTTAATGAGGACATGTATACATGTTCAATGTATATCTTGCTTTAAAAAAAAATCATTAGATACCAGAAAACATCTCTGCCTTCAGGAACTTACATTTTAGTAGGAAGGGCACAAATAAGCATAAATGTGTGTATTAAGTAGTGACAAGTCTGAACAAAGTTAAGTAGTAACGAGTGCTGGGAGGACCAGAAGATGGCAGTGGGTGCTATTATAGGTAGTTGGATTCACGAGTCCTTCCCAAGGTAGAGATTTAGAGCAAAGACCTGAGCAGAGTCATGTGAGTATCTTTGTGTAAGAGCATTCTAGTTAAGGAAAGAAGAGGAGCCAAGGCCCTGAAACAGTGTCAAATATGCTGGGAGAGCTCAAAAAGCAACAAAAAGCTCATGTGATTGACATTGAACAAGAAAAAGGAAAAGCAGAAGATAATTATGTTAGTGGACAAGGGCTAGATCCTGTAGAGCTTCATAAGGACTTTTTATTTCAACTGCAAGCAGTTATTAGGTTTTGATCTCTACTGACCTGATTTAAATTTAGAGATATCATTGTGGTTCCTGTGTCAAGACTAGACTTTTAGAAGGTATGGAAGTGGGGAGAACATTCATTCAAAACATTTCCTTAGTGTCTATTATATGCTTACTGTAGGAATGGAAGTAAATTCATATTAGTGAATGTTTAAAAAGTCCCAGTTCTCTTGAAGGTCATGTGAAAATAAACAAATGATTTATTAAGCATCAGAATGTAGAAAAATAACATAGGGTATGGGGATAGAAAGAGGTGGCGAAGGTGTATGGTCATATACTTATGGCCATTACAAAGGGTCAAGGAGAATGTTCTAAACAAGGTAACATTTAAGCAAAGACCAGAAGGAAATGCAGATATTTTGGGAAAGAAGCTTGAGAAGGAAGCAGCAGCAAATGCAAAGGCCCTGATGGAGCATATTCCTGAGATGAAGCTGGACTGGAGTGAATGAAAAGGAAGTGGTAAAATGGGGTCAGGGAGAGAATGAGGGGAGAAGTGGTGAATGGTTTTCTAGGCCATAGATTTTATGTTGAGTGACTTGAGAGATTATTGGAGGCTTCTGAACAGAGGAATATCATGCTCTGACTCACATTTTAAAAGTAACACTGGCTGCTGTGTGTAGAATACACAGTCGAGGGGCAAGACTAGATGGTAAAGAGCAATGATGTTCTGGAAGATGGAGATTTATGCCAATCCAGTCCCCTTCAAGAAGGGAATTGCTGCCCAGGAATGAAGAGTATGGTTAGCAGATAGCATCTGGTTGTAAGCTTCATCATAGGTTTGCCTCAGTTTCTACAGTGGTCCCAAACAATCACTGAGCAAAGTGGTGGTGATATAATAGCACAACTGTTTCTGCCCAATGCAGGACCCCTTTCATGGGCAAACTTGGCTTCAGAGCCCTTCGTTGGACTGGCAGACACTTTGCCGGATTGGCACCACTGTCCAACAGGAACCTTTGCCCAGCCCCGCTTCCTTGCTTTTCCTTTCACAGGTGTTACTCCATCCCCCATCAATATGCTCATTGCACTTCTAACTCCATCTCAGTGTTTGTGTCCTGAAGAACTCAGACTTCAACAAACGGAAAAAGATAGATGAATTAAGAAGCTATGGTGATAATTCAGGCAAAAGATGGTGGGGACTTTAGGTAGGTTAGTGACAGTGGAAATCTTGAAAAAAATATTGTGGATATACTTTGCAAGTTGAATGAACGGTAATTATTAGAAGGTTGAGTGGGGATGTGATAGATTCAGTGAAGGCTGACTTCAGGTTTTTGACTTGAAAAATTAGAAACATGGAGTTGCTTCTCTTTCCTAAAATGGAGAAAATGGTAAAAACAAAAAAAAAAGAGGTTGGGTGGAGAGGAGACTTAAAAAAAAATAAGAGTTCAATTGTAGCATGTTAATTTTGCCATTTTAAGTTGAGGGTTTACAAGTCTGGGTTTTGGCTAATGATAAGTGAGGAAGGAACGCATTTGGAAGTTATCACCCTGTTGCAGTATTTTAGCTACAAGAGTGGATGGGCTCACCTAGGAAATGAGGGTAGACAGAGAAATACTGTGCTCTAGGGCACCACAAAGATTACAGGTAAAAAAAAAGAGGCAGAGCCAGTTAAAAAGTCTGAGAAGGTATAAACACTGAGTTATTAGGAAGCCAGAGAGCAAATACCAGGAGCTCCTGAAGAAAGTATTTCAAAAAAGGAGGAAAGGTCATTTGATTCAAATGTCGCATTAGAGTATAGTGAAGACAGAAATCACTACTGGATTGGGAAACATGGAGGAGGTGATGCCTTGGTAAGGATGGTATTGGTGAGGTGGTGAATACTGAAGCCTGAGTCATGGGAATTGATGAGCAAATGAAAGTGAAGACGGTGCAATGCTTTAGATAAATTGAGCAAGAGCTGGAGCCAGTGTACTACCAGCAGGATTTATTACCTGATTACTATTATTTTAATAAACACATTTATCAGTTGCAATATGCCAGACACTCTGCTATATGCTCTATAAACATCTAATTTAATAAAGCAACTCTAGGTTGGAGACACTATTGCTATTTCTGTTTTGGTGGAAATTTGAGGATAGAGATATTAACTATGTTGCCTAAGATCACACAGCTAGTCAGGTGTACAGGTGATAATTCAACCCAGGTCATCAGGATCAATAGCATTCTCCAGAATCAGTCCTTCCAACCCTGTTGGTCTCTGTGGTACAGGATATCTCTATGTCGGAGTTTATATACTGATGAGAATGTTATTATAAAGAAAATCTGATAATATAAGGGGGGGAGGATGATTATAGGAGCAAATTCCTTGAGTATGCAGGAAAGCATCTAAATGCATTACATAAATAGAGAGTTAGGTTTTAGATAGGAGCAGGGATTGTTCATCCATTGTGATAGGACAGAAGGCTAAATATTTGCATGCAAATGAGGTAGGATTTTTCGCTTTGGTGCTAAGAGAGTGAGAAAGTTCTCTTCTGATTGCTTCTATTTTCCATTAAACATGAAGCCAGGCCTTTGTTTGAGAATGAGAAGAGGAATAAAAGTAATGGAGGATTGAAGAGAAAAAAGAAGGTAAAAAAAAATAGTGTTTTTTTAAAATTTGTTTTTGGGGGTCAAATGTGAGCATTTAAAAAACAATAACTATAATGATTATATGTAATATTATTAAGCACTTGTTATATGCAAGCATTGTAATAAGGCCTTAAATAGATTAATTCATTTGCTCCTCTCTGCAATATTAGTATTATACCAATTTTGCTGATAAGAAAATGAAGACCTAGAAAGCCATAGAACAGCTTATAGGTTGGGACTCTGCTAGCAACAAAGGCCAAACTCACTCAGAAGCTTATTGGCTCATAGAGTGGGAGAGTCCAGGGAATGTGAAGCATGGCTGAGCTCAGGCTCTTCAGTGAGATCATATAACCATTAATTTCTTCTTTTCCGTTCCTGTGTGTTGGATTTATTCTCAGTGTAGCTCTCCCCCACACTGCCATCTCCTGAATCTTCTCTTATGGTGGTGGCTTTGGATAGCTTTAGATTCACATCCTTAGAGCTTCTTAACTTCAGTAGAAAGAGACATTCTCTTCCCCGGTAGTTGCCACATAAATCTTAGGATGCTCTGGGATAGATGCTGCCCTTGAACTGATTGCTGGAACCAGTGGAATGGGATTTACCAATTGGGCAAACCTACATCATGGAGAGAGTAGGATTGGTCCCACCTGAACTCATGGACTGAAAGCTGAGAGAGGAATTGCTTCTTAAAGAAGATTTAAAAGGTGTTCTTATTGCTAGAAGGGGAACTGGATGCAAGGCAAGACGAAAATAAAAGTCTATTATTTTTATTGATTACCTTCAATAACCTCATGAGGTCATTTATAGGTTCCAAGGTCATCTAAACCAGCCTAATGAAAGATCATTGAAGGATTATCAAAATTAAGAGTCAGCAATATTTATATTCTTGTAAGTAGATGACAGGTGCTAATTGAGCAAAATTATCAGAATTTTGACTTGTTCTTCCTAGTATGTGCCAGTTTACAAGAATTTGCTCAGTTTGTTTTACCAAACTGTTTCACTTTTGCTTTATTTTACTGCAACTTGCACTTATGATGCCACTGGAGGAAGAATTTTCAGTGGTGTTTGGAATAAATAATAACTATAATTCGATGCATGGGGAGACTGTTCTCAAAGGTTAAATAATTCATTTCGAGATTCACATGGGCTGAGATGAAATAGAAACCCTGTTTTGACTTCTTATTTTGCTTGTTCTTCCCTATTCCTATTTTCCCATCAGTGATTAATTTTCTCAAAGTTGAAATTTGATATACTAATATGAATGACCAGGATGCCATTAGAAATCAAAATGGGGATACAAAATATCTGCTTCTGCTTGACTCTTTGCAAAGGTGTTAACACTAATGTATACCTGAGAAACATTGTCTGCAATATGGAATTGTTACTTTCTCATACCAGGGTTAGAAGGTTGTTTTGGAATTATGTTTTTGGAAAATTTCATCTACACAAGTCCTGATTATTTTACAATGAACTCTGATTATCACTCAGCTTCCAAAATTGTCAGCTCATGGCCATTTCTTTCTTCTATGTTATGATTGAGTTTGCACTTTATAAAAGTAACATTTTTTTTTAGTGATAGTAATACTAGTAGAAACAGTTTGAAATACAGTGAGGCTGGTGTCAGAAAACCATTTAGGTCGCTATTGTCTCAATCTAGGTGAGAACCTGAATTTAAGTAGATGAGAGACTGGATTTTAAAAATATATATGCAAAAGATTCAATATTACATATCTCGCTATAGGCTGAATGAGCAATGCTCTGAAATAGTCTGACAAGGGGAAATACTGGTGTCATTTTATTTTTTTCTTCTTCAGTTTAAACATCACCAATATGCTACCAAACTATTTTGAGTGCTCGCTAGAGCTATAACTCACTTTTATAGTTAGTACCCTAAACTGCGATAATTTGTGTAGCTTTTCTTTTTATATTAAATTATTTTTTAAAAGATTTGTCTGTTTATTTTAGAGAGAGAGAGTGAGAGCGCACATGGTGGGAGGGGCAGAAGGAGAAGGAGAGAGAGTCTCAAGTAGTCTCCTCACTGAGGTCGGAGCCCCACTTGGGACTTGATCTCATGAGCTGAGCTGAAACCCAAGAGTCAGCTGCTCAATCAACTGCACCACCCAAGTGCCCCTACTTATGTAACTTCCTGATGGAGATTTATACTCAGATTAAAATTTGTTACAAAGTTTTGTGGAATGAGAAAATAAAATTATTTTTGATTTCCGGTTTTTTGAGAGAGGAAGCAGAACATGTAGGAATGTAGCAGACCCAAAATAGAAGCTTAATAAATGTAACTGTGGAAATAACTAAATATTTTGTCCCAAAAGCTGTTTAGAAACGATTCTTTAATTTTGGTTTTTAACATCTCACCTACATCTAGAAATTGCTTGGCTATGCTTGTAGTAGGAATACAATAGAATATTTTGTCAATTATACCTCAGTAAAGCTAAAAAGAAAGAATACAGTAGAACAAGATTGTCAATGTAGAAATTAAAGGGGGGAAAGCTCAACAATAAAAGAGGAGGAAGCAAGTAGATAACCATCTGCCCCTGTTGGTATAGTTATGTACCTGTGAAAGTCAGGGGGCTGGTCCGGTTCTGTACTCCTGCGAGTAAAAGAAACTGCTTTTATTAAACGTATTTATATAGAGATGTATATATTATATACACTGTATTTATAATACAATCAGTATTCAGTGACTCAGGAGGTTGACTTACAGCAGTACTTGGCTTAACACGTAGATATCACCAACAGAAAAGATCAACATGACTTTGATTTCTAAAATTTTTATTGGAGTTTATATTGGCATTTCGAGTACTACAAACCATGAAAAGTGACCCCTTTCCTACTCTAACTCCACCACTTGTAACAACATCAGGGCGGAAGAGAGAAATCCTGTGCTTTGATCCTCAAAATACAGTGTCTACATAAATTGAGCTCTTACAGGATGGCATTAGGGGGGTTGATACTTACAAAAACAGTGGAATAGATAAAGTGCAACTTTATCTTTTCACCTTAGACATTTATAATTCCCACTGTAAGGAAGGCTTCCCCTACCCATCCTCCCTTGCCCCCACTCCAACACTTCCAAGAAGCTTATAGTACTTCCAGTAACATGTTTGGTCACCAAACTGCCAGAAATTGGAGCGCAACACTATTTATATACAAATCTGATTAGTATTCTTTGGAGGGTAGCCACTTATTGGTTCTACTCTGAGAGCAGACGGAGCCCTAAAGTGAGACCGTTATTTTTCAAAAGCATAACCTCTTCTGGAAGCTGTTCTCTTTTTAATGAAGTGAGCTGAGCCATCAGGATGGAAGGAAAAAAAAAAAAAAAGATCTCCTACTTGTTTTATGTCTAATCTACATGGATAATTGATTTCCTGATATGAAACATATAATATACTTTTGAAATAATCTTTCTCTTTAAACTGTGGACAACAATTTACTTTAGACTTTAAAAATACCATCAGTTATTGTCTCCTTTTTAATTTAAATTGTGTTAAGATTTTGTGAGTCCTTTCACTCTGGCCACTCTGCTCTCTCTGGGTTGGTTATTTTATGTGTTTTTTTGGCATCAAAAGAAAGGAATTAAAATAAAATCTTAACAAAAAAATAAAAAAGAAAGGCAATTTGGGTAAATCATGGAAAGAATCTTTTAAAATTAGTGGCCCCAGCCAATGAAAAATTCAGTCCCAAGAAATTAGTAAAAGTATGAGGTTTCCTGTATCCTTAAAAACTTCTCAAAAGTCATGAGACTAGTAGCCACATAGCAATGTGATTCCTCACTTATATTTGCAAATGTTAACAAAAATAGCCATATGATGACAGCTTTCCAATTTGGTTAGATATACTCTTCTAATTAAGAAATTAGAGCTATGGGAGAGGCACAGCATTTATTGGTTCATTCCTTTGTTATTTAATTCAATAAGTATTATCAATAATCTGTTATGCTCTGTGTAAGCTGCTGGAACTTAAGGTATGAATAAGATGTGTCCATACTTTATGCCATTATATATATATATATATATATATATATATATATATATATCTCATTACTAAGTCTAAAATATAATTGTCATGATAACCAAGGATTTATTTTTGTTCTTAAAGTAGAACTCCCCCAGCATGGAGGCCAATTGAATTAATGAAGTACGGCATTAATAAAGTTTCTGCAATAGTTTGATGAAAGTAGTGGGTGCTATAAGCACCCTGGACTCAAAAAGAACCTGTGACAGCACAGTATTCAGCTTATCAGCAGCTGTCTTATCACATTCTATTTCCGTATATACTTTTTTCTTTGGCAATAGTTTCATTACCTAAAACAGTGACTGACACTCAATAAATATTTGCTAGACGGATGAATGAAGCAGTAAATTACCATCGTCAATCATACTCATCAGAAGAATTTTCACTAAGCGGCATTTGTATTTTGGATAAATGGCCTCTCTTGCCCCAAATTAAAGAATCAAGTTGACAGGCAACCAATTAAGCTCATAAATACACCTTTCTATTTTAAAATTCAAAATTGGCGATGTAGTGTCAGGAATAGAACATGATCTATGACATTAAATGATGTTATTAACTGAATTTTAATGGTTATGTAGTGTCTTTCCATACTTAATTTATGAGTTTGTTTTGGTTTTGCAGTTATATAAGGGTTAGCATAAAGCATTTATGAGTTGCTATGGTGCTTAGATACTGTTCTCCATGAAGGAATGAGAAAGCCAACCTGCCTAGACTCACTCTCAGAGGCCACGGCAGATCGTAAAGGGCAAAGGGTGACATCCGTGGAGTGCATGAATGGATTGGCATAGCCTTCAGAGGTGGGCGTGAGGATGAAGAACACTCAGTAAGACCTTTGGCTGTTTACACCATCTACTTCTGCTTCCTGAAAAACACTGGAAAACTGTTTTTACTTTTTAGTTTTCAGAAGTTGCATAGATCGAAAGCAGGAGAGCATTTTTCCTTATTGTTTGAGTATGACCAGGAATATGAACTTTGAAATGAAAATTAGAGCACTAAAAGCACAGCTTAAAGACACAATACTCCAAAATACAGTCCTTTGGTACTGTACAGTACAATTCGGTAAGCCAAATTGTATTTGCCAGCATCAAACACAAGCCTGCCACAATGGTAGGTGCTTGGATCCAGCAGGGTAGGAATTAAAGCCTCTGGACTTAGGGATGATATTTTTTTCTACTTGAGGACAGAGAGAAGAGTGGAAAAAATACTGGGATGGTGATTTGGAATTGCAATGCACACTCAGATGCTATTTAGCTCTTTGACATTGGCAGGTGTTTCGCCTTTGCTTCCTCATCCACAAAATGTGAAGTTGGGCTTTTTTTAAAAAAAATAATTTTAAACCAATAGAAAAGTTCTAAGGAAAGTAAAGAAAGTTCCCCTGAAATGTTGATTTATAAAAAGTTTCAGTATTTCCATACCTGTTACAATAATGACTCTTACAACAAAAGGATCCAATCTAGTATCATAGGTTACATGTAGTTGTCCGGTTTCTTCAATCCCCTTATCTCTAGAATTATTCCTCAGCCTTTCTTTGACCTTTATGACATTAAGTCATTTAAAAATTACAGGCTGTTTTGTAGGATTTAGCATTGTCTGATGTTTTCCTTTGATTAGATTCAGGCTATTAATGCCACAGTAGTGATTGTGTGCCTTTTTCACTGTATTCCATCAAATGGCACTTTGGGTTGTTTTGTCCTGTCATTGGTAATGGTAATGACAGGACAAAACATTGGTAATGTTAGCATTGGTAATGTTATCTTTGGTGGAGACCTGGTAAGTCTTAGTGATGCATATGCTAATTGCTATTGGGGTTTTACTGTTCCCAGGATCTCCTCAGTGTCCAGAACCAGTGCTTATGCAGCTATATATCATCCAGGTGTTTCCCTTTTCATATTTGTAACTTGTTTCTCTTTCTGTGAGAAATCTCAATTTATTTGTTTCTTGGTTCAGTTTCCCAATACCCATGGGCTGCTCCCCTGACCTCACCCCCTGCCAGGCCTTTCTTCTTCCTTGATTGGGACCCTCTCATGGTTCTTTGAATCATTAAGGAGGGAAGAAAGAGACTATTAATTTTGAACCAGGAAAACAGTGGCTATGCAGATTATTTTAAAACCAGGGTAAAATGCATGATAATTTATCAGGGTAATATAGTTGGATTGGATTAATTATGTGACATTTTGTTAAATAAAGTTAAAATACAGAATATATTTTTAGTTTCCATGTCTACCACTTTGTCCCTTCAAATCAAGCATTCTTCTCTCACGGCAATCAATAGTAGCGTCTTTGGAATCTACATTTGCTGTTTATACTGTTTTTCAATCTTCGCTAGGGAAAGGAATGAATACATGGATTTCTTGATTTCATCTGGCTAACGACTGAGAGATATCCTGTCCAATTTTTTTTTTGAAAAAAAAGTATGAGCATTTTTAATTGAAACAATATGAGTAAATTAAAAATAAACTCACTGAAGGAGAAAAGAATCCTGAAACTTCCAATAGTTTGTGAGCTTTGAAAGAAGTTAAAAATGGAAATGTCCTGACATTCTTGTTTTGAAAGGTTGAACTTAAAAATAAAAGTGACCTGACAGACACAAACCTTGATTAGACATTGAACCATAACATTACCAAAAAAAACATAAAAAATTAAAAAAAAAAGGCTGAGAACAAATAAGTCTATAAAAGAGCACAGTTAAGGGGCAGGCGATATTCTTCCAAGGGAAAAAAAAATAATAATGAATGATGGCTAAATGTATTTTAGCAGGAATTTATGATTAGATAATACTCCAGGGAGGTAGATGGCATATTTAGTGAGTGTTCTAGCTAGAGAAAGAACCATACCTTGAAAAGTTTGCTTCTTTGATTGCCTCGGTTATTACTCATCCCTGCAATCTTTCTAACACCTGGAAACACACCGCTTTTTTCTTACAAGGGGCATTTCATTTTCAGTTTTTCCATAGCTGTTTCTAAATCTTCAAATTCTGGTTCTTATTTTAAATGCAGATAGTTTTTAAATACATAATGAGTTTCTCCGGCTGTTTTCCAGCATCTCTGTGCCTGATTTCCCCCCTGCCATGAGGAAGATGTATCACAGTCTTGGTCCTGCCCTGGCTGGTGGGTATCAAGTTTTCTAAATGAGAAAATTTATTTAATCACCAAAAAGCTGCTTTTAGAGCACCTACTATGTGCAATGACCCCATTTGACATTACTGCCTCATAAAACATGCTTGCAGTCACATGGAAGGGATTAGAAAAATTCATAATAATTATAGTATTCCAGAATCCTCCTTGTTGATTTAGCTATTTTAATAAGATTCTTAGTTGCAAGTAACAGAAACTAATTCAGCTTAATTAGAAAAGGAAAAATGATGGGAAGAATCTTTAGAAGTCCCCAAAACCCAGCTGAAGAAATCAGAAAACACAGCTCAGCTGCAGGATACAGAACCAATATCTGGATGGACCTGATCTGGATCATGGGTAGTTTATATGGAGAAAACTGGATTAAGGAGGCAATAGTTTGATTATGAGCATCTATGGTACCAACAGTCCCAGTTTGCTTTGCACTGAAAGCCCTGTGTTCCAGGGAAACTGGGATGGCTGATCACCCTTCCAGTAACATTTGGCTGAAATTCTATCCTTGTACAAGAATGTGATTTAAATGTTTCAGTTAAAATCATGGAAAAGTATGCTTCATAGTCAATATATAAAACCCTGCAATTGAGAGGTAAATTCTGTTAAAATAGCAATTCAGCAGGTGCTTTAACTTAATTGGTCAATAGTTATCCTTATTGATCCATAAATCTAGGTAGGGACAGCTATAGTTAAGTTTATGGGAAAGTTTTCCACATACTTTGTGATCATATTAAGATCTCCATTCACCTAACAGCGTTCATTGGACTCTTCCTTCTACTATAACTATTTGTTAGTTCCTGATATAGACATGACACTGTCTCTAATTTGCTGGCTAATGCCTCCTGATAGGCACTTTTCTGAGGTCTAGCTACATGATCTCATTTAATTCTTACAACAGCTCGGTACGATTGGCTCTGAGAGATTTAGTTACCTGCTCTTAGCCACATATCTAGTAAGCGGCAGAGCCAAAAATTGAATGCATATTTCTTTGACTCTGGAGTACATGCTTTAACAAATTCATCCAAATTGTCTCTCAGTGGTCACTGACTTTTTTTTTTTTTAAACACATTGAATTAAAAAAAAATCGTGTATGTAGAAAAACACATTGAATTCCATCTTTTCAGAGATAACTCCCTTGCAGGCATGCCATTTATGCTGCAAGAGCTGTATACTGGATAGAGTAGCAGTCCTCAAGCCCAGGGAGCTTTTAAAAATATTGGTATCTGGATTCCACCACAGAAATTCTGATTTAGCATGGTTTCTGATCACTTCACCTATTTTTGAAAAACCTCATGAGGTCACTCTTTTGCTTAGCTAGACTTGAGAAACCACTGGTATAGTGTATGAACCAGAATCTCTCTAAGCATGGAGGTAAGAACCATTAGGAACACACAGCTGATCTGAGGGAAGTTGAGGCAGGTTTGAAGGATCAGGTAGGGATATTATGGAAGATTTAAATATCATTGAACCAACAGCAATTGATTATATCACAGTTATCTGAGGAATGATCATTTTTCTTTTCGACACTAGTACTATATTTCCTTTAGCTGTCCTCACACTTTATTACAGCCATCCCATTGGTCACCCACTGTTAATATTGCACAGAAACCAATAACAGACAACTGAAACAAAACAATTTATTAGCAAGCCACCTTGGTGCTCCCTTAAATTAGATATCTCCCCTAAATGGAATTATATCATATCTGATAATGAGTAAACACCATGCAAATCATATCCCTACCTTTGGTTTCCAAAAATGCAATTCTAGTTTTGAACTCCAGGTAAAAGAGTAGTGACTACCAAGAAATAGAAAAGGGGGGGGGGAATTCTAAGTATAGACAGCTGGGAACTGGGAGAGAAATAAAAGTTCTAGGCAGATACACAAGTGACATGTAGGTGCTGAGATATAAAGCAAGATAAATCACCAGAAAGGCAGCCGCAATAACCTGACGATTTTTCACAACTAGTACCCTCTGTCCTAGAGTAGTAATGTTTCTGGAGTCCCGTGAAGGCAGGACCTGATTCTTAGTTTAACTAGTTTGATTGTCAGATTGGGTGTTTGAGTGTTGTGGTCGAGAGACAGTAGGACAGAAGTGATTTTTGACAGCCTAATAAATAATCTTAAAGTTTTTTGATCGGATTATGTCCTAAAGATAGGACCATTATATCCTCTTGAAACAATTAACCAACTTAAACTATCTGCATGACTGTTGATGCAAAGCAGTTTTTAGTGGTAAAAGAAGGCACATTGAATTCTGTGAATGTTTTTCTTCCAGATTTGAAATGACCACAATGAAATCTGAATTGAAAATACTTTCTGGCATAAGACTATATATATCACTTATAGGAAAAATACAAACTCAGTGTGAAAGCAGATGTGGTACTTCGGAATAACACCAACAGGATAATACAGTTGTTAAATTGGCCCCAAATACCAGCACGTATCCTTTTTATTTTATTTTTTTTAAAGGTTGACAGGGAAAACATATCTCTTGGGAGTGTAGGCTAGACCATCTGTCAAAGGGAGAATTGAAACCATATTTCCATTAGAGGTAGTCATTGATCATTTGGTGAAGATTTCTGTAGACAAATTGCATAGACTATGTCATCTTCCACTATCTTATCTTACATATACAGACCTCAGACATTCTTCAAGGAAAGGCAATTTGGCACTCAGAATTTGGGCAGGATTGTTAAAAATGTGATTCCAGGAAAGGAGCTCTATAGACATTAGTTGGAGAAAAAGTAGTTGGAGAAAACAGAGGCTGTGTGTTGGATCTGAGCACCAGTAAATCAGCAATGGTATACTCTAAAGCTGAAGCCCAGAAGTAGCTCCATTTTTTTTTTTTAAATTAAGAATTTGATTTATTTATTTGGTAGATAAGGGAGAAAAGAAAAAAAAAATCCATGAATGAATTAATTGGAAAATTGAAAAAAGATCTCTCTCTCACTTTTGGTGGAGAAACCTAGAATGAACATTATTACATTAGTAGAAATATCTTGAATCATCTAATGACATTCACAGATATGAATATGCATATACGTAGTATATTAATAACTTGAACAAAACAGTAAGAGACAGAAAATGTATATATCTCTTCTCAGAAAATGGAATTACCTGCTAAGTTTTATAAGTTAGTGGCAACTGTTTGGAACAAATGACATAAGTCCTCACTTTTTTTTTTAACATTTTAAATCTGCTACATGTATAATATTAGTATCTATTATAGTGTCTACACAGTATTAACATTTCAGGTTTGTATACAGATCAGATAAGAAATACTGTTTATATTCATCATTACTGACAGGATGGGTAATCATTTTCCCCATGGATATGTTTTGTTGTTTCCCTAAGAAGATGAAAACTCCTTGCAGGTGTGGATCGTATTATCTACTTGCACTTATTCTCTTTTTTTTTTTAATTTTTTTTATTGGAGTTCAATTTGCCAACATGTAGCATAACACCTAGTGCTCATCCTGCCAAGTGTCCCCCTCAGTGCCCATCACCCAGTCACCCCAACCCCCCCACCTCCCTTTCCACTACCCCTTGTTTGTTTCCCAGAGTTAGGAGTCCCTCATGTTTTGTCACCCTCACTGATATTTTCACTCATTTTCTCTCCTTTTCCCCTGTATTCCCTTTCACTAATTTTTATATTCCCCAAATGAATGAGACCATATAATGTTTGTCCTTCTCCGATTGACTTATTTCACTCAACATAATACCCTCCAGGTCCATCCACGTCGAAGCAAATGGTGGGTATTTGTCGTTTTACTTATTCTCTATTGCATTTAATACAGTGCTATATGCCTCTAGTTGATACACATGGGTAGGTGCTAATAATCCATACTATGCACATGAAAAATATGTAAGAAATAGACTAAGGAAATTTTGAGTATTTAAGTAATATAAAATATTCTCTTCTATAGCCAATGCCGCTGAGTTATTAGTAAGTGAAAGAGAATATGCCATTGCTTGGGAATGGTACACAATTCTTTCCCCTCTCATTACTGGTGTTCAAAGATAACATAAAGTACTTAATAAATGTTATTTGTCCTGACTAGTTGTCTCAAAAAAAAAATTGCAAAGCATGTAATGCCTATATCCCAATGCCAGTGGACTTGCAACACAACACGTAGGAAAAAAAGCAACTTCTTACCTGAAAACAATGTAACTTGCTAACTCCTGATCCTCACAGAGAGTAAACAGGAGTTTGTTGTTTGGGGGTCTTCAGTCTGAACAGTTGACATTAACCCGCATCTATGGGTACAGCTAAGGGTGGGGGCAGGTGGGATGAAAAGAACAGGATGGAAAGGGAACATTATAGCATCTTCCTGTGATTGCTGGCTGGGTGCCCTCTTGCTTTTTCTACCTCTCTGGGATGTGACTGACAGGGTTTTAACTGTGTTACAAATGTTTTTAATCTTTGCCATATTAAAGAATCCTGAAGATAAATGTTTCCCGGTTGACTCTCAGTGATCAGTCTCACTTGTGTATATTCATCATGCCTCCACGCCGTGGTGAGTCACAGTGTGTTAGCTTAGGAAAGAAGATAAGGGAAATACATTTGGGGTCAAATACAATGGTAATTTAGAAACACTTGCCTGATCAGAGCTTTGACCTGGAGTGTCAGTGGAGGAGGTTTCAAATTATTCAAAGTCAAATATTTTAACTCGTGATTATTTTCACAAATCCCATAATATGGACTGTTTCTTCATTCCATTCTACATAACTTTTCAGCCATGTGGATATGCATGAAAAGCATGAGTTTTCAAAAATGTTCATATTTTTCAGATTAGGAAAATCTAGGTAATTGTGGTGTTGAGGACTCAACTACAGTCATTTTCTGTTTAATTATTAAATCTTTTTTCTTCATATTTGAGCATTTATAAAGTGGGCAAGCTGATCTTAAAAAATCATAAAAACAGATTCCAATGCATATCTACATTTCCTACATCTATTTTCAGCACGAATTTTAATGCTAAAAAAAACTTTGGACAATGTGATCATTTCCATTTTTCCAAAATTTTATGATTATAGGTCTTAGTGATCAATTGTAGTATTTTTAAGATTACTTCTTTCTGTGAAATAAACTGAAATATCTTTAATATTCCTCCTCAAAATGCTTAATTTTTCCCATCTTATTATGAGGAATTTTAAGTTATCTTTAAAACTCCCTTTTAGCTCATTTACTCCTATTTCTTACTTTTACCATTGACTTTTAGATAACATCTTATCTCCTAATACATCTTTCCAACATATAATAATGCCTGAGTATCCTGTTTAATGTCTGTTTTAGGTGCAAGGTTCCATATATTTTACATGGAAATGGTTTTTAGTTTTTGGTTGAGAATGACTTCCCTACAGTTTCAATCAAATCCGACTCAAAGAATAGAATCTCCCTGATGATTAGTTAATACAGTTAAGATGAGTGAAAGTTCATCCATAGGAAATGTAATATGAATTTCATTTACATTTTCATCCAGCCACTCAAACTGTACAGAGTGATGGCAAGATAATTTAAAGAGCCAAGGATTTTAAAGTTTTCAAAAATAAGCTAATGGAAGAGAGTCCTTCGCTTAGATATTTAAAAACAAAATCATCACACTTGTATTTTGGAGCTCTCTACGACAGTTAGTTGTAAAGAAAAAGGCTTTAGGAAAACAAAGCATTATTATTATTTCCACCGTAAAAATGCCACGTCTAAAGCTATATTCCCACAGTCAATCCAAGTAGGATTTCACTGAATGAACAAAGACAAGACTGTCATGGCATTTCTCTTTGGGAGAAGTCCTTTCGACTGCTCAGGCACATGTATCACATTTTGAAAGGCTAGATCCTGAGGATAGAATAAAGCAATATAACATTACGAGGAAGAGACTTTCTCATGCTGTTATTAACATCCATCAAAAACCCAGAGTCTTTTTGAATACTACTTTCAAACTGACTCCTTCCCATCAAACAAAATTACTTATGACTTCATTCATGAAAACAGGCTTTTGGTTTCCCGTCAATAAGTGGCAACATGTTTTTGCCAACCCAACCAACAAGTCGGCCTATTTTACATCTAATGTAAAATGCAGTTTCAGTCAGTGAGATCATTTGTAGGTATAGAGCAAGAGAAGAAAGCTTCAAGGAGACAGAGGCTAACTATATTTAATCCACCGTGTATATTGGGCCATCCCCATGGAATCAGACATAAGTATTTCCCTTAAGTAAGCCTTCCTTCGCCATTTCAAATGGAGCTATGAAGTATGTTTATTATGAACTTTTGAACTGTCTGAACTTATTCTATCCACTGAAATAGTGCCTCGAAAATGCTCTTTTCAGCTAGTAACATGACAGCTAAAGCTGTTGTGCTCTGTATCATTCAGCTGGAAGGTATTACTCTGAGAATTACGTCTACTAGCATGGCCCGGTTTCCTTGAAAATGGGTAAGCTGCATGTGAATAATTAATATTGGCAGTCATTATAAACCTCCGTAGATAGACTCTAACGTACTCTCCTGCAGTACATCCCAAGTACAAAGCAGCTTTGATTTAATTCATTGTCTGTTCCAGATTTGTTTTTCTTTTACTAGCCTGCCCTCTATGCAAGACATCATATAAATAAAATTACTGTTTCTGGCTTGAATCAGCGCTAGACTTGAGCTAGTGGTTGCATGAAAGGCTAATTTAAACAACAGCAGGGCCACTGCCTTATATAGAAGACGACCATCCTTGGCAGTAATGCTCTGTCCAATTAGAATGAATCATATTCACATTATATGTAAAATATATCATACTAAGGTAAACTAAGAATTTGCTCTCATAGAGTCAAGAATGAAAGAGAGCTTCAAAGGTCATTAGCCTGTCTTCTGGCTTTCTGAGGGGTACAATTAAAAAGTCCTCAAGAATTATCTGCCAAGTCCTTAAAATTATTCAGACAAGTAGGCACCACAGTCTCCTTCTGTAAGTCATTACCAGGCCTGCCAGCCTTTATAGTCAGTAAGGTCTGCTTGCTATTTAACCCAGCCCTGAAAATAGTCTCTGGCCCAAGTACAGTGGTCCCAGAAAAAGATAGGCAATGGATCTAATTTTTAAAATGGGATGGGAATAAAACAATTTAATTTTTTTCTCTCTCTACTTTCCAGAACTTTTCCTTTTGGTTTTCTTGGTAATCAGCCTTTTTGAAAAGCCTTAGCCTATTAAACTGGCGGGACAGGCTCTAATATTACAATGTGGAACTTTGGCTGCACCTAATGATGCCCCAAACCAAAATATATTCCCTGAAGAAGAGTTTACAGGGAAGAGCAGTCACAGCTTGTAACATAAACCCCTGTTCTATCCCCCAGATATGGCAAAATAATAATAATTTACATTTACTGAGAGCTCACGACGTATTAAGCATCAATTTAAGAGCCTCCTATGTATTAAATCCTCATAATCTCCTATGAGATTATTCTTCCCCTTTGACAAATGAAAGCATGAGGTTCTGAAGAGGTCAGTAACTTGTATAATTCACCCACTAGTCGGTGGCATAACTTGGGTCTGAACTCAGGCATTTTCGAGTCAAAATCTGTATTTGACCCTAACAAAGTAAAGCCAGTTGATAATTAAAGAGTTTATATAGCTTTGGGGTGAAAAACTGAGTTAAAAAGCACAGAGCAGGGATCCCTGGGTGGCGCAGCGGTTTGGCGCCTGCCTTTGGCCCAGGGCGCGATCCTGGAGACCCGGGATCGAATCCCACGTCAGGCTCCCGGTGCATGGAGCCTGCTTCTCCCTCTGCCTGTGTCTCTGCCTCTCTCTCTCTCTCTGTGACTATCATAAAATAAATAAAAATTAAAAAAAAAAAAAAAAGCACAGAGCAAAGCGGAGAGGGTCATAGTAAATATTAGAATTTTTAAAAGATTTATGTATTTACTTGAGAGAGAAAGAGAGAGCATGTATGCACAGGTGGGGGAGGGGCAGAGGGAGAGGAAGAGAGAGAGAACCCTCAAGCAGACTCTCTGCTGAGCACACGCCTGCCGTGGGATTTGATCTCACCACCCTGAGATCATGACCTGAGTGGAAATCAGGAGATGGACGCTTAACCGATGGAGCCACCCAGGAACACCAAATATTAGGAATTTGTGAAGGAAAAGAATTAATTGTCTTCATATTTCTAACAGAATTATGAGAGATCTTTTGAGATGCTGGAAAGCTACTTGTTGTGTAGAGGCAGGAGAATTCTAAGGAGTGGTTCTGGTAAACTGTTATTTGCAATTTACGTTATCACAAATCCTGAGCTATAGAATGAGGCTATTCTCATATAAGATTTTAAAAATATGATAATGAAACTTTTCATGGTGCCAAGAAGGAATATTTCAATGAGGAATGACTCATTCTTGAGTTTAATAATCCTTCTACTCCCTAATCCTATCAGTGGGTTGCTTCATAATATTTCCAAACATTTTTGTTTTCCTATTTGTTTCTCCAGTCAATAGTCTTCTCCCTTATTTTTGCAAAATATTATTTCCAACCTCCATTCTCCTGGCACCTCTGATCCTCCATCCCTCCCTTCAATTTTGGTGATAGCTGGATATCCTATTTTAATGAGAACAGGATGATGTAAAATTGCAACTTTCTCTTCTCCACCATTGAAATGACAAACACACTCAATTTCTCTGATTTTCACTCCTCCTTTCCAAGTCCTTCCATTTGTTGTCCTAGGAACCGTGTTCTATAGATCCTTCCCTCTCTTTTTCCTTTCCTCCCTCTGCTTTTTTCCTTTGCGTTAATCTGTATATAGGACTCTCTTATTCTAAAACTAAATAAACTAAGCAAAATGAAACATTATCCTTTGACCTATTGTCTACCTCCCTATTTCTCTTTGCATGTAAATTTCTTTTCTTTTTTTTTTTAATTTTTATTTATTTATGATAGTCGCACAGAGAGAGAGAGAGAGAGAGAGAGAGAGGCAGAGACACAGGCAGAGGGAGAAGCAGGCTCCATGCACTGGGAGCCCGATGTGGGATTCGATCCTGGGTCTCCAGGATCGCGCCCCGGGCCAAAGGCAGGCGCCAAACCGCTGCGCCACCCAGGGATCCCTGCATGTAAATTTCTTGAAAGAGTTCTCTACTTTTTTAGTTTGTTAACCTCCCAAAGCATTTCTGTCCCACATTTCATTACTACTTCTATTGTCAAAGTTACCACCTCTATTTTAGAAAATGCAGTGAATATTGCTCAGTCTCTTTGGCATCACTTACTGCTGTTGAGTGTGTCCTCCATGAAATGCTCTGTTCTCTGGGCTTCCATTACACCACACTAGCTTGTTTTTTTTTTTTTTTTTTTTTTCTTTTCTTTTCTTTTTTTTTTTTTTGCTCTTAACCCATGTCCTTACATGTTCTTCTTCCACTTAAAATGTAATTTTTATAGTCCATTCTCTTCTCTCTTGGGGGGGGGGGGGAACAGGATTCCCCTAAAAAATTGTATCCAACTTCATGACTCTAATTCCCAACTATATGCTAAGGATTTTCAGATAAATAATTCCAACCAGATACTTGTCATTAGCGTCAGATATACTCATATTCATCCAACTTCCTATAGGACACTACATGTAGTTATTCTGTCCAATTCTTAAAATTTAACAGACAACAAAACATATTCATAGTTTTCCTCTGCAATTCTCTCTGTGTTTTCTACATCAGTCAGTAGCAAATCCTTTACTCAATTCCCAACCATAAACTCCAGTGTTATTCTTGATTTCCCTCTTTTTCATGGCTTGTGACCATTCAATCTCCATATCCTGGTTGTATCGTAATCTCTTACAATTTTCAAACCAGTCAGTTTTTCACCATAGCTGTGACTGACTCAAGCTATTACCGTCTCTCATCTCAATTCCTGCAACAGTATCCTCAGTTGTTTCTCAACCTTTAATGTTGCCCCATCTCATTTTCTGGATCTTATCTTCCCCAAAGGCATACCTGATCATATCATACTTCTGCATAACATTCTTCAGTGGCAGCAATTTTTTATACTAAACCTCAAATTAACAATTTGTAAAACACCCCTCATCAAGCCTTTGCCCAGTTCTCTAGCCTTGCCTTGTGCCAGACAAAAGTGCTTTCAATTTCTTGAACACATCGTATTTCTATGAACTCTGGGCTTTTCATCCATTGTTTTCTTGATCTTCAACACTCATTTATCTAACCTTTTTTGACTTTCTTTTACAAATTCCTTAGATCAGTTTTTCCTTATGAGACTTTTCTTCAACTATTAAATCTGGGTTAGGCCTTGTTGCTTGCTATGAGTTCTCAACAGCATTCAAGACTTCCCTTGTCAGAATTCCTCTCCCACCATGCATACTATTTATTTATACCCATGACATTTTAAATTATAAGTTAAATGAAGGCAAGATACTTGCCTGGGTTCGTTCTGATAAGTTTAGCGGCTTATGAACTTTCAGGCAATCTGTACTTAAATCTACTTGTTGAATACAAAACTAGATAATAAAAGCAACTTAGTCTTTGGACAATGAAGTTTTTCATAGGAAATATTTGTATGTTTTACTATTTAAAAAAATTAATTTAGTGATAATTCACAATTTGATATGTGGATTTGGACTGTAGTCATTTGAAACTCCACATTTGTGTTGTCATCATTTACATGAGCCTATGATTTTAAAGTTTAAATCTTACCAAGTTTGAGATGGGAATTTTTCATGAGTCATTTAATTTTGAAAACTTGGGGTCTCTGCAATATGTAGCTAGGTCCCTGGAAGAAGGGCATTAAGGTAGCTGGCCTGCTATCCATTCATTTCCTTTCTCCAGGGAACAGAAAGGAGTCCGTTGATGTGGTCCGTGTCAGGTCTGCTGGCTCTCTGGGTAAACAGACTAATGATATTTGCTAGGAAGAAGAGAGTATATCTGAAACGCTATTTGCAGGATTTCCCTCAGTGAAAAATTACCTATAGGAAATAGAGTCCAGGATTTAGAAGACACGAGTCCCTGGAGAGTGCCATGTAAGCCATGTGATTTCTTTAGGGTAGAAAATGAAGATGTTTTATAACTGAAACCTACGGGAAATAACCCAAGTTGTGTGAAGAACTCAAGAAACTCATTTAGAGACCACATCTATTCTGGGCCAAAAGAGAACATCTGATGCTGGAAAGAAGGACCCGAGAAACTGCTTTCAATGTTCTAAATCTTCCGCTGCTCCTTCTGAACATTTTTTATATTATTTTGTATGGATAAGTTCTCTGATTCTTGTAAGTTTGATAGGACAATCTGATCCCATGTGGCAGTATGGATTAAATGCTACTTTAGAATAATTTAGTAGTTTTCTGTAGCTATTTATAATAAAGTATGTGGCTTTTATCAAGGTAGCTGAATTCATGATTCTCTTTCTCTCCAAATTTCCTTAAACAGAAATCTTTAGTTTCCCCATTTGATTATAAAATACTTGGAGGAGAATTTAAGCTCAGCTTTCCAATCCATTTGAAACTCTAACAATTATTTTGTGCATTTTAAGCAGATTTAAGTTGCATTAACTTTATTTTGAAAAACATATATATTCTTTCAGAGACCAACGCTAAGGACAGAAATGGGTAATTGCAGAACTGAGTTTTACAGATGGATAATTTCATTAGATATTTTAATTGGATATCTGTGAATAAACTCTATCACACATGGTACTTGGCCTTATAAGTATCAAAAAACGAAGTATCCATTTATTATAAATGGATGGTGGTGACATTTAGCTGTCCTGGGAGTTCCTGGAAATATAGTTATTTTATCTACCTCTTAAAGGGAACAATTGATATTTATTGCCTCAGAGGCTCTGATGAGTGGATGGAGGAAGGGATGGAAGAGGGGAAGCAGGAGCGAGTTATGAGAACAAGATCTATTGCCATGTTTGCAGCAAAGGCAGATTGAACACAATGAGTCTCAGAAGATAACATATAAATCAGGATATTCTGACATAACCATATAGGAAAAGTATTTTAATGGAACTGATTTCATAGTCTTGGTGACTCATAAAAAGTCTATTTGAAAAACTGCAATAATAATTAGACATCTGCCAAGTTTTCAGTATCAATGTTCGCCGGAGGACAGAAAAACTCCCTGAAATACGTTTTTTAAAAAACATTTTCTGAACTTATGACAAAAGGTGTTTCTGTTTGTTTGTTTTTGCTTTATTTTAATCAGAGTAATTTGTATAAACCTTTTAAACAAAAAATATAAACACTTTGAGAAGGAAGGAGAAATGTGTCTTGGCTCTCTCTTGGAATTTCTACTCAGCTAAAGAAACCAGGAGAGATTTCAATTCTATTGAAATGCCGTTGTAATTTTAAAATAGCCAAATTGCTGCAAGTACTTTAAAGCTCTTGTGCCATCTCTAAAATTGTCCTTTATAACAATCAACTTGGAATTTGAATCATGTAGAGAGACCTTCTAAGAAATTAGCAAGCAAGGGTGAAAAGAAACATATTTGCTCAATTCAACACAACACAGAAAAATTTATGTTAAAAACATTAAGTTCTGAGAAGTGTGAAAATTCCATTTTTGCCATCCCATGAGCAGAATTTTTTATTCATTGCTTTTAAAAAAATGAGTAAATTTGGACTTTTCTGAATTATACTCAGGGAGTGATCTTATGAATTAGAGTCCTGTGAAGGAAATTTTTTTTCCCTGCCCACTCACGAGCAATTACCATTTTATTTTAGCAGCATGTTTTGATTTGTTTTTATGTGTGTGCACAACACATTCAGAGATGGTAAAAGACATGCCTTGTAATAGTTTATGAAAATTATGTGATTTTAAGAACATTTCTTTACCTCCAATCAAGATGCTGGAGAAGTAGGTGTGTAAAACTAGTCTGTTTGGGGCTGTAGGTTAATTCTGGAACGCTCCTGAGTGCCATATAACTTGAGTTCACACTTTTTCTTCTGTAAGTGTACTTTGCCAGAGAAAGTCTGAAATGTGAGCCATTAAATGCTCTCAGAATGAGATCCAGGCAGGTAATTAAAATGAGTGAAGGGGGCCAGGTGACAGACAAAAGGGACAGCCCCAAGGAATGTCTAAATGGTGCAGGTTCTACTGATCTCCAGCACATGGTGGTAATGCAGGTGCACAGACAGGCCCAATGGGGTCGAAATCTTCTGTTTTCGAGAGCATTGGTGAATCACCACTGATATGTGAAGTTTCTCAATTTTAAATGTTATCCAGACAAATCAGGACTATTTATTTGTGGTCTAAGAGCTGCCAGTTTCCCCATATCTAGTACTAGGAAATATATATTCTATATCCCCTGCAAACTAAAAAACTTACCCTTAGGGGTGCCTGTGTGCCTCAGTCAGTTAAGTGATTGACTCTTGGTTTCGGCTCAGGTCATGATCTTGAGTTATGAGATGGAGCCCTGCGTTGGGCTCCAAGCTCAGAGAGGAGTCTACTAAAGTTTCTTTCTTCCTCTCCCTCTGCCCCTCCCTGTGTTCTCTCGCTCGCTCTCCTTCTCAAATAAATAAATCTTTAAAAAACCTCACATGGATAAATGGATAAACCAGAAGTTATTTAGATTATCTTCTTGGGATGTCTGGGTGGCTCAGTGGTTGAGCATCTGCCTTCGGCTCAGGGCCTAATGCTGGGACCTGGGGATTGAGTCCCACATCAGGCTCCTTGAAAAGAGCCTGCTTCTCCCTCTGCTTATGTCTCTGCCTCTCTCTCTCTCTCTCTCTGTGTCTCTCATGAATAAATAAATAAAATCATTAAAAAATTATCTTCTTAATGTAATATCTTCAATGTATTGTATTAATGTTGTATATTTGATTCCCATTGAGAATTGACTCATGAAACAGCACTATGAAAAATATACCTAAATATGCTATAAAACTTTTCAAGACACGATATATTAGGTGTTAAATGTTACTCGTATAAAGATTCATAGAACACTTTCATTTTAGAATCTAATACTGCTAAATTTAAGATAATAGCATTATGTAATACATAATCCCCTTTAAGAATGGGGAAATAAATAGGGAAGTACACTCAAAATTTAGTCTTAATCTTGGTAATTATATGAATTCAAGAGAGTGATCTTTTGCATCCATCGTGTGTATAGAATTTCAGATTTCTTGTTCTCTCTTAAAAGCCTGATGTGACCATATAGTTAGACATGTATTTATGTGTACATATATGTATGTATATATATGTACTTAAAAATATAGATGTGTGTGTATATGTTTCTGTTTTATTCTAAGCACTTTAAATCATTCTTTGGAAGGCGAGATACAATTTTATTTTTATTTATTTTTAAGATTTTTTTCATTTACCTTGGAGAGAAAGTGTGTGCAAGCAGGAGGAGGGGGAGAAGGAGGAGACAAGGAGACTTCCTGCTGCCAGAAGCCTGGCAAAGGGCTTAATCCCAGGGCCCCAAGATCATGACCTGAAGTCAACAGCCAGATGCTCATCCAGGTGTCCCAAGGTACAATTTTAAACAGAAATTTTAAAAAGCAGTTTGGAATCTGTTAGAGTGTCTATGAAATGTTGATACTTCGTCAAAATCTTAAGACATGTGTGTAAGAACCTAAATCTTAAGATATGTGGATAAGAACATGTGATCAATTGGAAAGTGGCCAATTGTTTTTTAAGTGCCCTTCCTTTTCTTAATTCGTCTATACTAGTTTATTAAGAGATGATAATGGTTTAATATTCTTCCTCTAGAAAAGACTTATACTGTAATAAGTGTATTTATTTCAAATCCTGAGGGAGTATGAAATGGATGTAACAGCATACACCATTAGAGAAGATCTATGAAATGCTTACAGATGTATAAACACTGGCTTCACTCTGTGTTCTTACCTATATAGCTTCTCTCTTTTAGATAGATCAGCATATGCTTAGGAAAATTATATTTATTGTTGAAGATAATTATGCTGGACAACTTTAGTCAGAAAATAAATATCTCAAGGAAACTTTGGAGGTTCTAGATTGCATCTGTTTTAAAATGAGATTTTTTTTTTTTTTGTCTTTACTTAAATTCACCAGGTTAAATTTTTTCACCAGGATTACATTTTTGGGGTGGGGGCAACTTTGTGTGTAATTATAGGTATTCTTAAACTTTGTGTTTGAGAACAGCTTCAACATCTTTTTAATCTTCGAATCCTTTGTATCCTAAGGACAATAACAGGCATATTGTATGTTTTCTACAGAAGCTCACTGAACTTTATTAAAAGTATACCATGTTTAAATAATTTTGAAAACATAGTGACATCAAAAATATTTTATGCATAATTGTATACTTTCGAGTTAAGTTTGACATAATTTTACTGATAGTTTATTTCATATTAGAAATAAAGTTTCTAAATGGTTGTTGAGTAAATGCCTCCTTCCTATTTTTGATAATTATCGATGGAAATAGATAAATAAATATTGTATTACATTTTCATGTTTAATATGACCAATATTGGTTAACTACTGAGATATTCATAAAATACAATGAAAATGCTATAAACTGATCTTGAAGATTATTTTAAAAAGTGCAGAGTTCCAAATCTGGATTCAGATGGATACATTTAGGTGCTTTTTACTTATGTTACTTATTTTTGTATGAGCTTCTGCTGTGATCACACTAATTGTCTGACTTTTCATTGACTCCAGGAGGAATATTTTCTTTCAGTGATTCAGAGAAAATGTTTTTCCTAGTAACACTAATCTAGTAAAGTAAGATAGGGCTTTTTTTTTTTTTCTAAAAGAAGCTTTGTATTTTCTATGTAAAGTTTTATCCTTGTTTCTGACTGCATAATGGATTAAAAGATGGAGTTGCAGGTCTGCCTTCCTCTTTCCCTTCCGCAATTGCTGATCTTCATAGTAGGAAGGTATGTACTCAGGGAAAAAGCTCAGTAGTCATAAGTTTGCATTACTTTTCAGAAAGTTAATGTGAATTATATTTTTAGATTTCCAAATGCCTTCAAATTGAGTACGCCTAGGGAACGGGTAGAGTGCGTATTGATTAATTTGTCCCAAATGCTACTTGTAATTAAGAGCAGTTGAGAGGAAGACCCTCTCTTCATATAATAATCTGCATTGTTCTTTCATCAGTTTGCCTTGCTGCTGAGGCCTTTACTTAGCTTCATATATTTATAAAGAACATTGCTCTTTCAGTTCTCGATTCAATTCTGTGTTTCTCTGCCAACTCTCATCTAGGCATCTGACATGTAACAAGCAGCTACATAATTGTGCAGACTAATAGCTAATGAATAATTACTTTTTCTCTTCATTCAGTTTAAAGAACTTTTTTTGTGGTAAAAATATGTTACTGTTGTCAGAATATAATAACATTGCATGGGGGACGGGAACCAAATGCGTGAATTCATCATTGAAATCTAGGGGTTATTTTCCAGTCAAACTGAATTAAGAGCCGGCTGACGAGTTTCTAATTTGGTGTTTATTTAGGGTTCTGACCTGTACAGGTCTACCATTGACAAACATATCTACAAAATGTTCACATTTCCATGTGTCATGGTGAAAAAGGCAAATCGTTCACTGAGGATCTGTATTTTCATTTTAGCCTTGCTATTATTTGCATATTATCTTTGAGTCTTTGAAGAAGTCACTTGACTTACGTAAGCTTCTGCTTCCTCAGTCCTGCCAGCCTTCTTTCATTAATAACAAGAGATTCAAATGCCATGATATATACATCTATATATAGCATTATTTTGTAGCCTTAAAAAGTAGTATATAAATATCAGGGCTTTTGCCATTGTTGCTATTTATCTGATCTAAACATTCTGTGAATAATCAAGGCAGATTCATTCATTCATTCATTCATGAATAATAATAATTTGTACACAGTGTTTTCTGATATCAGCAGTGTTGATAAATCAACAGTGATTACATTAAACAGGGGCGTCTGCCTTAGACCTTCTATCAGACTGTCAAATGGAGAACATCTAGTTAAACCCATACTGAGTGATGATCATTTCAGTCCTTGTACATATAATGATGAGAATAAGGCAGGATGATAGTTTGGTGACTGCTTAAGATGTGGATTTAGAATGTTCACTCTGAAGAATAGGCATGAGCTGAGGATGGAGTGATGAGTAGGAGCCAGTTCCTGGAAAGACTAGAATAATAGTATCTTCACAAAGGAAAGCCTGAGTGATCGGGGAATATGAAGAAGGCTGTGGAGCTGAACATAGTGAGCTATGGGGAGCTTGGCAGAAAAATCTTCTTTTGTGAAATTTTTCTTGCAGCTCATCTTGAGCATCCTCACTATGAATTCCCACCATGGTCTCTATTTCTTTTATAAATATCACATTTGACCATAATTACTTTTTTTTTTTAGATTCATGGAGGTTTTATTTTACCTTTATAAGAAACAAGATAATTGTTTAATTGGCTGTTACTTTCATTTGACTCTGAGCTGGAAGAAAAGCCAGGAATATATTTTCTTACTTGTCATTGTATCCCTAGAACCCAGAATAACTTAGTCCCTGGTGGATGCAGAAAATTATTTGATGAATTGGAAAAAAATGATACAGTCAACTAATGAAGTACTATCCAAAGCAGCTAAGTTCATTGTCTTCAGAACATTTAGTCTAGGATTCCTTCCACTATTCCTCACTACCTTCATTAAGTGGAAGCGATCTCTATCTTAAAGATCTGACAAAGGTCTTCTATTTTCTTATTTAATATAGACTAGTGAGGTCATACAATTGTATCCTAGTGAAATCCTGAAATAAAGCAAAGGCTTGTTCCAGTTAAAGTGGCATTTGTGGAGAACTTCTGTGGGATGAAATAAGAGATTTATATGGTTTGGGTGAATTAACATTTATTATTAGGAGCGGATATTTCTGTGTTATATAAATTAAAATACACAACATCCCTTCCTGACAGATATGCCATTTTAAAACAAGGACCAGAGTGTTTGAATCATTCATTTGAAATCATGAAGCTATAAGCTGCCCATCTAAGGCTTCACACCTGGGTTATTTTTACCCTACTTGCTATGCTGCATTTTGTATTTGCATAACACTCTGTTGCTACTGAACCATTATCAAAGGCACATGTTTTGTGTCTTGTGTCTTTCTTTCATTCTTTTCCCTTCCTTTCTTTTTTAGATTACAGATGTGTGGATGTTGATTTATTCACTTCCACTCTCTTGCTGGGTTCCATGTTTAACTTTTTAAGATGCATGTGGCAAGATGATGGGTCCAGAGAACTTGGGAGGCTTCTGGCCATAAGTGTAAATAAACTTCAGTGGAAATCGACCCTAAGATGTTAGACTTCCTAACATCAAGTTCTCTTAAAGAAAATCTGAAAGACAAGCAAATTTAAAGTGCACGTGGATGGAGATAAAAAGTGGAGTTCTATAATTCTTCAAACGAATAAGAAAATGGTGCTGAGATTTTGAAAGAAATGCAGAAAGAGATATGCTACTAATTTGTTTTCTGGTTGCTACCAGCCCACCAGTTTAGTGCTAATCCCTTAATAATACATCATAGATATAATTATCTAAATAACAATAATTATTTTTAGCAATCACATTTTAATTCCTTTTTTTGGGTGCATGTTCATTATAACAAATTTGAATAAGTCAGGAAAAATTTTTTGTTTTGCTAACTCCAGCTATTTAATTGCAAATGGTTTCTGCTTCTGTATCATCTTAATTTTTTTAACTTAAATTCAATTTGCCAACATATAGTATAACACTCAGTGCTCATCTCATCACATGCCCTCCTTGATGCCCATCATCCAATTACCCCATCCCCCCACCCGCTTCCTCTTCTACAACCCTTTGTTCCCAGAGTTGGGAGTCTCTCATGGTTTGTCTTCCTCTCTTTTATCCCCTCAGTTCCCCTCTTCCCTTATGTACTCCTTCACTATTTCAAATATTTCACATGTGAATGAAACCATATGATAATTGTCTTTCTCCAATTGATTTATTTCACTCAGCATAATACCCTCCAATTTTATCCATGTTGATGCAAATGGTAGGTATTCATCCTTTCTGCATCTTATTTATTTATTTATTTATTTATTTTTAAAGATTTTATTTATTCATGAGAGACACACACACACAGAGAGAGAGAGAGAGAGAGAGAGAGAGAGGCAGAGACACAGGCAGAGGGAGAAGCAGCCTCCCTAAGGGGAGCCTGATGCCGAATTCCATCCCAGGACCCTGGGATCCTGCCCTGAGCTAAGGCAGACGCTTCACCACCGAGCCACCCAGGCATCCCTCTGCATCTTTATTTCTGGAGAATTCATTCTTTGTATAATAGTCAAGTAGAAGAAGGAAAATTGATTTTAGAGCATAAGTCTTGAAATTTGGAAAAACGGGGGCACTGGGTGGCTCAGTCTCAAGCGTCTGCCTTCAGCTCAGGTCATGGTCCCAGGGTCCTGGGATCAAGCCCTCCATCAGGCTCCCTGCCTGCTTCTCCCTTTCCTGCTTCCCACTGCATGTTCTCTCTTTCTATGTCAAATAAATAAATAAAATATTTTTAAAAATTTGGAAAAACACAGATATGGAATTTAGAACTATGAAATATAATTAATATTATAGCCTCATCAGGGCTTACAAACTAAAAGGAAATATATATACAATAGTTAACAATAACACTATGTATGAAGCCCTTTTAATAAAACATTTAATGTAATTATTACTTTTCTTGATAAAGCAATTTATCAAAATATTACAGAATAATAACTTGGTCTTCATAGTTTTTAGATAAGTAATTTTATTTAGAAAAGAATTAGTATAACATTATGTATGAAATATAATAACAATTCAGAATTATTGAAATTCCTTTAGGTAATAAAATCACTATTAAATGACTAGAATTATGGTTCAATATAAAAAACTTTTTTTTAATTAATTAATTAATTTATTTATGATAGTCACACACACACAGAGAGAGAGGCAGAGACACAGGCAGAGGGAGAAGCAGGCTCCATGCACCGGGAGCCCGACCTGGGATTCGATCCCACGTCTCCAGGATCGCGCCCTGGGCCAAAGGCAGGTGCTAAACCGCTGCGCCACCCAGGGATCCCCTATAAAAAACTTTTTAAAAAAGTTCTGCTAAAAATACTTTCAATCCAAAACTATGAATCACAAATAATGAGAAAGAAGGAAAGATGAAAGTCCTAACCATCTTGCATTTGAGACAGAGAAATCATACAGTAAACATCAAAGAGATGGAAGCACACTCACTGAATGGGGATTTTCCAATTCAAATCACTGATTTTACTTCAAGAGACAGCCACAGAGTATTTCTTCTAATTTAAATTATAGTCACAACTTAAAGCTATCTTCTTGATTTTGTTTAAAGTTAACTATAGGAGTTGGGGGAAAAAAGAATGCCTGGAGAATTTTCATAACATCAAGAAAAATTGGGGCCGTCTAAGTTAGCACAGAAGGTCTTTAACTTGCTTTGGAGCTAAGTGCACGGGCTTTCTGGCTTTTCTATCATTAGCCCTGGATATTCTGAGTGGTATATCCTTTATCCAATAAACACATCTTCATTTTTTTGTCTTATCTTCTGTATGACAGTTTAGATGAGATAGAGTCATTACTTGAACTGAGAAAGCTCATCTTCCAAATTATTGAGCTTGGTTGACTCAGGCCTTCTTGATTGGATCCTGTTCTCAGACTTACAACTTTATCACCTCGTCTATTCCATCTTGCCTCTTGTCTCTGTATTGATATCTTACCTGAAGCCATAGTTATAGGTCAGAGATATTCTGTCAGTATTGGACCTTCAAATCTTCACTGACTGGCCAACTGCAACTGTGAGGGTTAATTTTATGTGTCACCTTGCCTCAGCTAAGGGATGCCCAAATAGGTGGCAAGATATTATTTCTAAATGTGTTTGTGAGGGCATCTCCAAGAGATTTGCATTTGAATCAGTAGACCGAGTAAGGAAGCTTGCCCTCCTTAAGGCAGCTAGACCTTATCCAATCCATTGAGGGCTTGAATGGGACAAAAATTAGAAAGGTGAATTCACTTTCTCTGCTTAGGCTGAGGCATGCATCTTCTCTTGCCCTTGAACATCAATGCTCTTTGGACTTAGACTTGGATTTTTATCATTGGGTGGCCTGGTTCTCAGACCTTCAGACTTCCTTCTCTTCCTTGCAAATGTCATTTCCTGGGATTTCTTGGACTCCATTATCATGTTATCCAGTTCTTTTTTTTTTCTTTAAAGATTTATTTATTCGAGAGAGCGAGGGAGTGAGATGGGAGTGCATAGGGAAAGGGGAGAGAGAACCTCAAGCAGACTCTGCACTGAGCATGGAGCCCAATGTGGGGTTGGTTGATCCCACAACTCTCATCATGACCTGAGCCAAAACCAAGAGTCAGGCACTTAACCAACTGCGCCATCCAGGTGCTCTATCATGTGACCCAATTCTTTTTTTTTTTTTAATTTTTATTTATGATAGTCACACAGAGAGAGAGAGAGAGAGGCAGAGACGTAGGCAGAGGGAGAAGCAGGCTCCATGCACCGGGAGCCCGACGTGGGATTCGATCCGGGGTCTCCAGGATTGCGCCCTGGGCCAAAGGCAGGCGCTAAACTGCGGCGCCACCCAGGGATCCCCGACCCAATTCTTATAATAAGTCTCCAAATATGTATATTTATATCTGTCCTATTGGTTCTGTTTCTACCAGGAATGCTGACTGATTTAGCATCCACTCCAATCATGGATTCTTCTCCAAAAAGATAAAAGCAGAGGAGACTGCTAAAAACCAAAGTCCTGATTTCTAGTATTTTCCAGTTTCTGTGGTGTAAATAGTCCCGCCATGGCTGATTTCAAACATGATTTAATGCAGAATTGGAAAAGATATGTAGTAGTGTTTCATTATATTTCCACTCTACAGATATAATAGATGTAAATAAACTCAAGACAATAGGAAATAGTAAAAGGTAGCAAAGTAGGAAGTCATGAGATATGGATATATTACCTTTATTTTAAAAATTATTTATGTTTATGTAAGTTTATATATTGTGATTTGTAATTATTGCTTTGTTCAAAACCAGCTGGCACAACTCCTAAAAAGTTAATAAACTGCTCTTATAAATTGTTACAAACTGGCTCTAGCATACAAGTAAGGGAGGGGCGAATGGTAAGGACATCCTCTGGGAGGTTGTTTCTTACTCTAGACAGAGCATTGAGAGCATGGATCCAAATGGTGACTGAGGCATGGACATGGAGGAAAGCTCAGGAGATGATGCAAGAGTGGAGCAAGAAACCACTCAATGGAAGGGAAGGCTCTTTGAGAGAAAACACCTTTTAAGAGATGGCAAAGTATAATCAATGCAAAGAAAAGATCAAAGATTGGGAGCAAAATTGGAAATTCCACTTGGTTTAGATTAAAGTACCATTAAATTTCTAAGAGTTTTGGCAGAATGATAGCATAAAATAGAAAATGGCAGTTTAAAGAGGGAGTCAAGACTAATTCTTTAATGACATGGGGAGTCAATACCATGAGAAGAGAATTAGGAGATATAGGCCAGTCTCAGAATAATGCATATGTTTAAATAGAGGAGAAATTTGAATTTATTTTAAGAAAAAAGAAAGGGGGAAGAAGGTAGTATCGGAAGTGATGTTAAGCTACCACTCTTGTAGAATGGTGTGATTTACTGTGGACTAAATCCAATTTTTCTATTAAGAACTCAGGAGATAAAAATCAGTGCTAAAATGAGCTCTTGTGAGTGTGGTGTTGTATCATTTGAAAATGCAATAACTAATAGGAATTTCTTATTAAAAAGGACAAGATTAATGCCTAGAGAGATGGGAAAAGCTGGCCTAGTGAGCATAATTTTTTCCTCTTCTTTTTTCTTTGTACTTTAAAAATATCTCATTAGGCTCACCAGGTTAACGTGGGCTCCATTAAACTTGCTGTTAATTTATAATCTGTTCAATATTACACTATTTCTTTCTTAAGAGAGTCCTGATATTTTAGCTGGTTTTGAGATTTAAGAGAATTAAAAAAGAAGTCAGGACAGAGTCATTTATTGGCCTGCACTTCAAAACCAAAATGCAATTTCTTTTGATACCCTATTGTTGAGGAGCCCTGGAGGCCTGGTGTATTGTGAGGTCATCTGTCTTCCTTCAAAGACTGATGCTCCACATCTTCAGGACTGAGCAAGAAAGTGACAGCAGGCATGTTGTAAATTTACAGGTCAAAAGAAGCTCAGTGGCGTAAATTATATTACTTTGAAGTCTACATCTATTGCTGATCCCTTTGAAAATCTAATTTTACTCGATAAATCCCTTCCATCACACAAATATTATTTTCGAGCAACAGATGACATAGCTTTAGAAGTCAAGTGTCCACAGTAGAATATAACAAAGGAAAAAAAATATTCTAACTTTGTGTTTAAGGACATAAATCTCTGTTGGGACCACTAAATAATCCATATCCAAATGAGTTCATCATTTTGCCCAACACAAATACTGGGGTCCATTACAGAGCAAGGGACTGCACACAGCTAGGCATTCCATTAGAATGTGGAGTAGAATTGGTCATATAGCAATTAATATTAATAACAAGAAATTAGTCATTGAGATATTTGCATATAACCCAGATTGTTTCTTTTTCCTTTCTTTATGCAGTGACTATCACTTAAAAGTCATATGGTACAATTCTAACTGATATATATCTTAGTGGTGAGTGTGTTAAAAAGAGACAGTTAGTTTTGTGTTATTTTCCGAGGTGAAAAAAGAGAGGTAGAAGAATGTGTAGGCTATATTCTCTAAAGTCTCTCCTGGTAGTTCTTACAAGCTGTTGGGAGAGACCTGGCGGGCACACTGACAAGGTTAGGGAATATGGGAGCAGCTTCTAAGCTGTGTCCCAATGGGGCCTGCCTTCTGATCTTCATGTCCATGTGTGATCCCCTTGCTTTGACTGTGGACTGGACCCAGTGATGTACTTTTAATGAATACAGTATGGCAAAAATGATAAGATGTCTCTTTAGAGACTGGATTCAAAAATATTCTTCCTTCTGTCTTATTTGTCCTCTTTTATTCCTTCACTTGCTTTCTATGACTGTTGCCAGCTCCCGTGTTACAAGTTGTTATAGTAAAAGGCCAATATGACAAGAAACTGAGGGTGGCCTCTGACTAACATATGAATGAGCTTGGAAGCAGATCCTCTGCTAGTCATGTCTTTAGGTGACCTGCAGCCCTGACTGACACTTAGACTATAGCCTGACAGAGATCCTGGGCCAAAAAACCCATCTCAGTTGCTTCCAGATAACTATCCTACGGAAATACTAAATAAATACCCTTAGAAAATACTATTTTTAAAAAGCAACTAAAGTATGGTGTAATTTGTTACATACAATGGGTAATTGAGATGATTCCTTTTTAAAATTAATTAATTAATTATTTTTGTATATTTTTTAATTGGAGTTCAATTTGCCAACAGATAGTGTAACACCCAGTGCTCATCCCGTCAAGTGCCCCCAAGACCATTCCTTTTTATTTCTATTATGAATCCCATACTTGAACAACTAGGTACTCTGTTTTTATATGTTGAATCAAATTAAGTCCACAGAATGATTGTATCATTCAAAGGCAAGGTGGGAAATAGATGCCATCTCAGAGAGTTTAAGAACACTTTCATGAATGCACCATTTATAGAAGGGCAGGAGTAATTATGAGAACCAACAGAAGATGGTGAAGCAGTAAGAAACTGACTTTAGTGGAAAGCTGTTATTAACTGTAGATTTGAGGGCACCAGGAAAGAGTATCGTGTTCTTGGAGTCCAGAGAGGGACTGAAGCTTTGGCAAACTGGCCATCCTCTAAGAGCTCTCGCCTGAGAATGGAGCTGAGAGAGCAGAGGCAAAGCTGGGAGAGTGTAGGGTGAGGGAATCCATACATTGACCTCTTTCTTCCTACCTTTAGACCCTCTCTGTCCATCTCCCAATTGCCAGACCCAACCAGAAGGCAAGCAAGCCTGGAGGATACAGCTCTGAGGTCAATCTTTCAGGGTGCAGACCAGCACAGAGAAGGGTATGTTATAGATTACGGGGGGTATGAAGAGAGAGTGAGGAGCACATGTGATTTTCACAGTTGGAGATTCAGTGTAGCCTAACAAAGGGAAGATGGTGGTTGGTAGAGAGTTGGCTGAGTGTATTGGAAGGAAATTGGATGCTACTTTTGGGGAAAACATATGACTTTTTCATTCTGGGTACAAACTGTGCTACTATTCCTACTTTCTTTTACAATTATGCCATATTAAAGAGTTCTGGCAATAGAAAAAGAGTAAACTCAAACCACTCTGGATCTGGCCCATATAAACCTTGTATGAACTTTGTCCTAAGCTCTTTTCTACTTTTTTGCTATATCAAATGTTGCTCCTCCAAGAATACTTTGGAATTTGATCTTTGAGGATGGTAGACTGCTCTTGGAGGTGTGGGTCTCTGAATAACTCTATGGAACAGAGGTAGTGACAGAAATCACCCAATCACTCAGAATTGTTAAGAAAACATGAAATAGATTACTATATTTTAGACATTACATATTTTGAGGAATTTTTTCCTTTTTTATCCTAGCTTATCTTTACCCATATAAGAGGATAGGGGTAAAAGTTTTGTTTTGTTTTGAATAGAGCTTTCTATTGTGCATAGGAAGTCCCTGGGCACTTTACCTCCAAGTAAGGCTGCCTCTATACCTACATTTGCTTAGTATTAGCCATTCTGGATTAAAATTCTAAGGATCCAGTAAAACCATTCAGTTTAAAATGGCTAAACAAATCCCCCAAATGCTCAAGATGGCTGATCATATTTTCTCCAAAAGCCTAAAATATTATGTGCAATCCCACAAGCTCTTCTTAAAATTTATCTTTAACACTGGAGAACTTGTGTCCATAACATGAATAATGCTATGCAATTTCCAAGGCTGGGTTATAAAAGCCAATACAGTTTTTATCCTTTTTTTTTTTTTCTTGAAACACCCTCAGAACCTAGTCACTATGCTATGGGGAAGGAGGCTGACAGGACTGACTAGTCCTCTTATAGAAGGCTAATAGGAAACTTACAGAAACTTACAGGGAAGGAAAGAAGGAAGGAAGGAAGGAAGGAAGGAAGGAAGGAAGGAAGGAAGGAAGGAAGGAAGGAAGGAAGGAAGGAAGGAAAAAGGGAGAAAAGGAAAAGGAAGGGAAAGAAAAGGAAGGAAAAGGAGGGAAAGGAAAGGAAGGAAGGAAGACAGGAAGGAAGCAAGACTTAGAAGGCAAATCCAAGAGTCCAGAAAGTGAAACAGGGAGCTTAGTGGGAAGAGGTAAAGGCCACAGGGATCAACTCTCAGGCAGTAGGACTTAGTTTAACTAAGAAACATGCTGGATTTCAAAATTGCCGTACTTGCAATGTGTCTCCTGTTTTCACTTTTTTTTTTTTTTTTTTTAAATACAGACGGAGAGGGAAAGATGGGAACAGGTAGAAGGAAAGACTGAGAGAGAATCTTAAGCAGATTCTTAACCTACTGAACAGGCACTTGTGTTTTCACCTTTTAAATAGGACTGTCTATAGGAGGTACCCAATAAATATCCTACCTTTGTTTGTTGGGTATGTGTTGGGGAGATAACTTTATTAGTTCTCAGGCTTTCAGATTGGCAGAAATTATATTACAGGTGTTATAGCCAAGTGATCACATTTAATATTTTTAGCTGCATCTGCACTTGGACCTGACTTAGATAATAAGATTCTTAACATGAGGCTGATGCTATAGTTGGATTAGATTTAGGGATTTTAGAGGCAAATCAAGAATACACTTTCCATATGAATATATAAATTTTGGGACCAGAGGGCAGACAGTGGGAAATTGTGTTTCCCAAAAATAGTTCCAAACCTATTTCCCTCTTACATGCTCTTCTTATGACATGTCCCTAATACTCCTCCCACTGAGAAGTAGGGGAATCAATGTGGTCTCTTCTTGGAATTTGAGTGTACTTGTGATTAGAGTAGAAGTCACGTGCATGTCACTTCTGAGTCTAGGTAATAAAAAGCAAGAAAGCTTGGTTTTTTGGGGACTGATGGTTTTAAGACTTAAACAAAATTGTCCCAGCCAAGATTGGATCCTGCTGACAGCATTTCCTATCAGATATATGAGTTAACAAGCCTTTAAGCCTTCAGATGATTTCAGTTCCCAGACATTATGTTACTTTCAGCCTTCGAATTTTCCTGGTCAAAGTACCAGACATTGTGGGGGGTGGGGAAAGAACATTGTCCTGGCTCTGCCCTCTCTGACAAAAAGAATCTGTGAGCACAATTCAATGGTAGTTTACATCACTAAGTTTGCGGAGTTTTGTTTTGCTGCTATAGTAACTGGGATATCTCGTTTCCATTCACAGGCCAATAGCTCAATTCTTTGATCGACTGATATTTGAGGTATCCACAAGTAAAGACCTTAGAAATTTCAGCAACCTCCTGACCCTTTGGTCATTCTTTTGCCATCTGTCTACTAATTCTGGATTACTGGATGACTAATACCAGGATCATTATCTTAATTACTTTACTCTTACCACTTCATCAATCAACTAATTTGGTGTGACTGTTTGGTTGCCACAAGCATGTTCACCTTGAGTGTACAAAGTATGTAGCATAGACTTGATGAACTCCACATACCGAGGGCTTTAAAAATATCATCCATTTACTCATAGCATCCATTTACCCATAATTTTATGTATGTATGTACATACCTACCTATTCAGTATTTATGTATGTATTTATGTGTGTATGTATCTATGTGTGTGTGTTTGTGATCTCCATTAAAGAATGAAGAACATGTAAATGAACACTTGTAGTAAAAAAAAAAAATGGTGAGGAACTGGAAAACCTGCATTTACTTTGTAACTGCCTTGAAAATGTTCAAGGGTACAGAGAGATCCTATAGAGGTGCAAACATTAGATGGGAGTAGTAAATTAAATGTCCCACCCCACTTTTTTTAGTATATTCCTATGCTGTCCCTATCTTCCCTGGAACTTTTTCATTCCATGCTGGAAGCCTGTATCTTCCACTACCCTTCATCCATTTTGTCTACCCCTCTATCCCCTTCCCATTTTGTCTACCCCTCTATCCCTTTCCCCTATGGCAACCATCAGTTTGTCTCCTTATTTATGGATCTGTTTCTGATTTTTAATTTTTTTTAATTTTCTAGATTCCACATATAAGTGAAATCATAAGGTGTTTGTCTTTCTCTTCTGAATTATTTCACTTAGCACAATACCTTCAAGATCCATCCATGTTGTGGCAAATGGCAAGGTCTCATTCTTTTCATGGTTGAATAATGTTCCAGTGTGTGTGTGTGTGTGTGTGTGTGCGCGCACGCGTGATATTCATACCTATATATACATATACACATATCACCTCTTCTTTTGTCCATTCATCTCTTGATGAACACTTGGGTTGCTTCCATATCTTGACTATTATAAATAATACTGCAATAAATATTGGGGTGCATATATCTTTTCAAATGAGTGTTTTAATTTTGGGGGATAAATACTCAGTAGTGGAATTATTGGATCATGTAGTTTTTCTATTTTTAATTTTTAGAGGAACCATCATGCTCTTTTGCACAGTGGCTATATTAGTTTGCAATCCTATCAACAGTGCAAAAGAGTTCCTTTTCTCCCCACATCCTCACCAACACTTGCTACTTATTGTCTTTTTGACTCTAGCCATCCTGATAGGTATACGATGATATCTCATTGTGGTTTTGATATACATTTTCCTGGTAATTAGTAATGTTGAGAATTTTTTCATGTGTCTGTTGGCTATCTGTATGTCTTCTTTGGAGAAGTGTTTATTCACGTTTTCTGCCTGTTTTTTTTTAGCCAGAATATTTGTTTTTTTGGTCTTGAGTTGTGTAAGTTCTTTGTGCTTAAATGTCCTTTTAATGACTTTCTTTACTTTGAGATTTGTTGTGTAACATTCTGCTTCAAAGAACTAGGATTCATACCGAACAAGAAATCAGTTCACAAAAATAATTCTGTGTCTTCTGTAAGAGTTTCTAATAGGCTTCTTCCTGTATAGAAATCACTAAAGTAATGTACCTTTTATCAGCAATAATGATGAAGGAGGGCAAGAAGAGCCATGGATCCCACAGGATTGGGTTATTTTCTGTTGTTTCAGAGTGAGAGAGAAATTTTTGTAACTATCAGAAAAGTGATGGAACTGTATGTTAAATCGGCTATAAAATTACAAGTTATATCTCGTTTTTTTTCTACTTTTTCTGCGATAGAACATCATAATTTTTTTCTAAGTGGTAAGTAAAAATAAAGAATGATGGATGTCATTTAGTGAAGAGACATTCACTATTAATGTTTTCCTATGTCCTAGACAATATTTTATTATTTTTATTTGCTTCTCTTTGTAGAATAGGAAACTTCTCTTCCTACCTTAATTGTACCCTTGTTGCTTAGATCAACTCTGCATTTTATTGCTTTTCTATGAACTCTGCATTTCAAGAGGATGTGATATAAGGGGCAAAGATTAGTCAGAAAATAGTGTCTCAAGGATAAATATGAAGTTGCTAATTCAAACGCCGCCTCTGAGTATGGATTACCTATTATGATTCTGTGGACCAAAGCATAGGCTGTAGTTTGTTCATATTGTAGGTAAGTAACTGATGTGGGAAGCTTAGTTATGTCTGTTCCACTGAGATAAAGACTTTTTTTTTCCTCTCCCAAATCTAGTCAGTGTGCAATGGCTGAACATAATAAGGCGTGCCTCATTTCATCTTTTCTAGTGGGAGATCCTGCTTGAGTTGAAGCTGATTTATAATATTTATCAGGTCTGTTGAAATTGTACATGAGAGATCTATTTTCAGGGATGTGGAAGGAACCTCCCAGGAAAGTATCTCATGTTCAAGACAGACAAAATCAAGGTAAACGAGCTTGCTCAGGGGCACAGAGAAAAATCAATGTTGAATATAATATCAGGTGTATTTCTCAGTCTCAAATACTAGAAACTCATTTCCAGTTGTTAGTGGAATGACTAATCATTAGATAGTTTTAAGCAGTGGAATGACATAACTGGATTTTTAAAAATCATCACTGTAACTATTGTAGTGGTAATAAATTAATTTGGAGAGGCAGTTCAAAGACGGATGCAGGAAGGTAAGTTAGGAGTCAAGTCTAGCCAATGGTATTCTGAAATGGGCTTAAGAACCTGTTAGGAGAGGTTATTTGTATGTTTGCCAAGTTTTGTGATATAAAACCACACACCATGGCCAATGTCAAGATAGCAATGATTTAGCAACCAGGTCACCAAATTCCTAAAAATTTAGTAATTAGCCCTCACATGCTGGTACCAGTTAGCTACAGCACACAAGAGAATCTAGCTGAGAGATGAAAAATACTAATTGGAAATGAATTTATGATGTTTGAAACTGAGTCACAGATGATACTATACTCAACATTGATGAGGATGTGGAGAAAGGGGAACCCTCTTGCACTGTTGACTGTAATGTAAAGTGGTTAAGCTACTCTAGAAAACAGTATGGAAGTTCTTCAAAAAGATAAAAATAGAACTACCCTATGATCCAGCAATTGCAGTACTAGGTATTTACTAAAAGAATAGAAAAATACTAATTCAAAGGGATACATGCACCTCAATGTTTGTAGTGTCATTATCTAAAAATCATGGAAATGGCCCAAATGTCTATTGATTGATGAATGGATAAAAACAATATGATACACACACACACACACACACATACATACACACATATACACACAATGGGATGTTATTCATGTATACATACATACATACACTGGGATATTATTCAGCCATAAAAAAGAATGAAATCTTGCCACTTGCAAAGACATGGATGTAGCTAGAGAGTATTATGTTAAGCTAAATAAATCAGAGAAAGATATACCATATGATTTCACCCATATGTGGAATTTAAGAAACAAAATAAATGAGTAAAGAGGAAAAAATAGAGAGACAAACCAAGAAATAGACATTTAACTATAGAAAACAAACTGATGGTGACTAGAATGGAGGTAGGTGGGGGATGGGTGAATAGGTGAAATAGGTATTGAGAGGGCACTTGTCTTGATGAGCACCAGGTGAGGTATGGAAGTCCTGAATCACTATATTGTACACCTGAAATTAATATTGCACTGTATGTTAACTAACTGGAATTTAAATTAAAAATTAAAAAAATGATCCAATGTCTTGTCATTGTAATTTTGTGGTAACATTGTACTGTGTCAACCAAGTGGGAATTATATCTTAATAATGGCTCTGGGCTTGCTTTGGCCACAAAAGAAATTTGTGTGATACTTGAAAGATGAAAGCGAAGCAGTCATACTTACTCTCTGAAAGTCAATGTACAGATACTCTTGCCGCAGCCTACCCTTGTGGTTGCCAGCTCATCCTTGCTCATCCTCATTGGTTCCAGTTTTTCCTTTTTCACTTCTATTTTTTTATTATCTTTTCTTCTCAAATGTCTGCTTTGATGACTTCAAGCTCAGAGCCAGACAAAGAAGCAACAGCTAGACAAACTTTAACCAATTCCCACAATTGCATTAAAATTCCTTTTACTGTATCATTTCTAGTGGTCTGTTTCTCTGATCCTGATACACCTTCATATGACCAAACTTCTCTAGCTATAAACTGTACTTACAGTTAAGCTAGTTAAAAAATTATCTTATAAAATGTATTTTAACATAGTTCTGCATCCATCTCTGACCTTGTGATGTAGCACTTTTCTCTTTGTCCCCACTCTTGCCACACTGGCCTTAAAACACATAATGACTTTACTACTTTAGGGTTTTGCATTAGCTTTTCCCTCTGCCGGATTTATCTGACTCCTTTCTTTAGGTTTGCAATGCAAATGTTTTCTTCTAAGAGAAGTTTTTTTTTTTTTTTTTTTTTTTTACCTGAATACCAATTTACAGTCTGAGTTGAAGCCTTTAATTCTTTAATTTTTTTGCAAAGCTCTGGTGACTCTATGATTTCTTTCTATTTATTTGTTATCTTTCTTCTTCCAGCAAAATCTAAATGCCTTACCAATACAAATATTTCTGACTTGGCCAATAGTAGATGCTTAATAAATATTTGTTTGATGCGTGTTAATAACTTCTGCATTGTTTTACATTGTACTGAAAGCAGAGTGAAGATAATTTTTGATGATCATAATTCTTGGGAAAACACAATATTTCTTCATAAAAATGGCTTGATGACTACTTGGAACACAGGAGTAAAGAGAGAATTAAGTGAGGAGAGTTGAATAAAAAGAAAAAAGGAAAATATTGTACACTGAATTTTCTTTTTTTAAATTTTTTTAAAGATTTTATTTATTTATTCATAAGAGACACACAGAGAGAGGCAGAGACACAGGCAGAAAGAGAAGCAGGCTATATGCAGAAGCCCAATGTGGGACTCAACCCCAGGTCTTCAGGATCACGCCCTGGGCCAAAGGCAGGTGCCAAACCGCTGAGCCACCCAGGGATCCCTGTACACTGCATTTTCTAAGACTTTTACCTATATCTTTTTTAAAGATTTTAACTTATTAAAATTGATTAGAGACTTTCTTTCTTTCTTTCTTTCTTTCTTTCTTTCTTTCTTTCTTTCTTTTTTTTTTTTTTGCTTACTTGAGAGTGAGCTACCTTTTGCATCCATGTTAGCTAAGGAGCAAAACAAAATTTAGGGGTATTAGAGCCCAGAATTTGAGGGAATCACAGGAACCTAAGCCTTTAAGTATTAAAAATTATCTACAACAGTTTCTAGTCTTACAAGGGCACAACACTGGAATATTGAAAGTCTCTTAGTTAACTCTCCTATGTCAGAGACACTCCAACTAATATTTACATCTCAGAAGTAAGAAAGTACTTTAGCTAATAGAAGAGTTTTCTTTAGATCCAAATTTGGATTCACATTTCTCTACTACTTTTTGATTTTGTGACTGTCAAGTTACTAATATCCTTTAGGCCATAGTTTTCCCATCTGGACTTTAGGGCTAATAATAGTACCCATCTCATAGGTTTATTGTGATGATGAAAACATTTAAAACACTTAGAATAGTGCCTAGCACATAATTGTCAATCATTGTATGTGATTTTAATCTGTATTAATATGTATTTCTTTTTCTCCAATCAGAATACATTTTCTTGAAGTTAGATATTAGGTATTATATGTCTGTGTAATTCTCCATACTTATATGTTGAAGATTTTGTGGCATAAAAATTCATTTTCTGGCATGATTAAACAACCTTTTATTTTTTTCCCCAAATTTTTAACACCTTATTATTTAGAAAAGATTGATGATGACTGTGTTATAGAATTCAGAAGATATAAAAGGTCTTTCAGCGAAACATCAGATTTCTTCCCATACTGGTTCCCCATGTCTTAATTTCTTTCTTCTGACTGTATAACCACAGTTACCTTCTGGAAATAATCTGTGTCTCATAGGACTATAGAGACAATGACTGCAAGACACAGACTGGATGCTTCTCTGACTCAAACAATGACCAATTGACTTTAGAGGTACAACCATATGTTCATGCATTCCCCTGATGACTCTTAAAAGGAGGAATATCTACATCAAGACATTAGGGGTCTTGCTGTGCTCTAAGCACATGAAAATTTAAAAACCAAAAACATCAACAAAAAACTACTAACATTAAATCCAGCTGCTTTCTATGGGAGCTCTCCATTTAAATGGCAGAAGAATTTCTATAAGCTCTCAAAGAAGGAACTAAAAAACCTAAGGCTTATTTATGATCAATAATCATACATTGTCATTCAGTTGTTTCTATGCAATACAAATTATTATATGTGAACTGAAAATATTATAAAGAGTAAATTAAAAATACGAGCTAATTATGTGCTTGATCAAATTTTTCTGTGGGAAATTCTATATTATTGTAGGGAAACTTCACACCATCTGAACTGTTCTTTTTATAAGCTTTCATATTTCATGAATGTGCCTTTTATCAAGAAACTATTCACTTGAATATGAATTTTATTTTCCCTATTTTTCCAATAGATGTGTAAATATGTACATAACAGGAATGCACATGAGTGAAAATGATACATGCACATACTCCTATCACAAATTTTTGAAAACATTATTTTAATGACGACATCTGACATGCTTCTCTTGATTTTTAATAGCTTGACTTTTGGACTCCAATGCATCTGGATTCATATTGAAGCTCCATAGTTTACTAGCTGTATGATTTTGGACAAGTTATCAAATTGTTGGAGAGCGTAATGGTTCACCTTTGTTGAATGTTTGCTATTTGCCTCCCTATTCCAAGCACTTCACATATAATAAATCAATGATTCTCTTTTGACGAATGAAAAATGTGAGGCATAGACAAGTTAGTAATTGGTTGAAGCTACAGAGTTAGAGAATGGTGAAACTAGAATCACACTTCAGACCGTGGGCTTCCATGGCCTGTGCTCTTTTACCAACGGCATTATACTGCCACATGGTATTGAAATTGCACACCTCCGTATAAGGATTTTAAATGGGATAATGCACAGAGGAAACATACATTAGATAATACTTACTCAATAGTTTGCTTCTTTTTTAAAAAATTAACTGTGAAAAAATACTCATAACATGAAATTTACCATCTTAACCATTTTTAAGTGTACAGTTTTGGGGGTATTGGGTACATTCATATTGTTGTGCAGTTATTACCACCATCCAACTCCAAAATTCTTTTCATCTTGCATACTTAAACTCTATACCCATTTAACAATAACTCCCCACCCCATTTTCCCTCCAGCCTCTGGCAACTGCTATGATACTCCCTGTTTCTATGAATTTGATGATTCTAGGTACCTCACATAAGTGGAATCATCTACTATTTGGGTTTTTTTAATGACAGTCTTATTTCACTTAACATAATGTCCTTAAGGATCATCCAAATTACAACATATATCAGAATTCTCTCCTTTTTTAAAGGCTAATAATATTCCATTTTATGTATATAATACATTTTTTTAAATCCATTCATCCATCAATGGACACTTTGGTCACTTCTTCCTTTTTGATATTGTGAATAATGCTATTATAGATATGGGCATACAAATGTCTCTTCAAGACCATGGAATTGGTAAATCATGTGATGATTTTATTTTTAACTTTTTGAGAAACCACCATACAATTTTCCATAATGGCTGCACAATTTTACAGTCCCACCAGCAATGAACAAGCATTCCAATTCTCTGTATCCTTGTGAACATCATATTTTTTTAATAGTAGCCATTCTAATGGATATAAAATGCTATCACATTGTCATTTTGATTTGCATTTCCTGAGTGATTAGTGATGTTGAGCATCTTTTCCCATGCGTACTGGCTATTTGCATATCTTCTTTGGAGAAATAGATGCTTAAGTCGTTTGCCTACTTTTTAATTGGTTTATTTGATTTTTTGATTGGGAAGTTGTAGGAATTCTTTATATATTGTGGAGATTAACCTTTATCATATATGTGACTTGCAAATATTTTACTCCCATTCTATGGTTTATCTTTCATTCTGTTATTTGCGTTCTTTTTTGCACAGAAGTTTTAAACTTCAATGTTGTTCACTTTATTTCTTCTTTTGTTTCTTGTGCTTTTGGAGTCATATCTAAAAATTTTGGAAAATTAATGGTCATGAACTTTTCCCTTTATGTTTTCTTCTAAGAGTTTTATAGTCTTAGTTCTTACATTTAGGTATTTAATTCATTGAGATAATTTTTTGCATATGACTTAAGGTAAGTATTCAACTCTATTTTTTATATGTTGACATCCAGTTTTTCAATATCATTTCTTGAAAAGACCTTCCTTTCTTTATTGAATAGTATTGGTATTTTTGCCAAAAATCATTTGACCACTTATGTGAGAATTTATTTCTGGGCTCTCTATTTTGTTCCAATGGTCTGTCTTTATGCCAGTATCACACTGTATTTATGATTGCAGCTTGGCAATAAGTTTTGAAATCAGGAAGTGTGAGACCTGTACCTTGTTCTTTTTCAAGATTGTTGTGGCTGTTCAAGGTCACTTTAGAATTCCTATTAATTTTAAGATGGAGTTTTCTATTTCTGTGAAGTATGCTGCTGAGATTTTGATTGGAATTGTTTAAATCTACAGATTAGTTTGGGTAGTTTTGATATCCAGACTATTAAGTCTTCCAATCTATGCACATACATATTTTTCCAATTATTTTTATCTTCTTTGAATTATTTCAGCAACATTTTGTAGTTTTCAATGTATAAGTCTTTCATCTCCTTGGTTAATTTTATTTTTATTATATTATTTTGATGCTATTATAAATGCATTTTCTTAATCTACTTTTCAGATGCTACACTGTTAATATTCTAAATTTATTTAATAGTATGCAACTTTTATTGTTTTTATAATAAATATTGCAACAAAAATTTGGTTTTCCTAATTTTTAAATAAGTATTTCTAAATTTTTGTTATATGGATAATGTTGAAATAAATATCATGTAAATTTGTCTCTTACTAAGTCTTTAGGACAATTTCCTAGAAGTGAAGTTATCTGAGCACTTAGTTTGAAGATTTTTATGACTGTTAGTAACTACTGCCAAATAATCTTTCAGAAAGGTTTGTTAAAAGATAATTTTCAGGAAAATGTAAAATCATGACTTCACACAGATATTAAATGGACACATGTTAAACAAATTATTTATAAGAAATGAGGGAACCAGTCAAATGTTACAAACATTTCAAAGAAAAAGTCAAAATAGCACAGATTTCTATGGAATAGAGGAATGTCGAGATGAATAGACAACTAGTTTTTCCACAGAGTGGGGTAAGGCAGTTCAGATCATTAGCAGACAGGATAACATTTATATATCTATATGCAGCTTACGAAGAGTTGCAAAGTAACATCTATAAGAATGAGAATGGAATATGATAATCCAAAAGAATGTGCTGCAGTGGATATAGTTATTCAATGAAACACACAAGCTTTCTTTTGTAAGTTTTTGCCAATTTACACTTCCAATAGCATTCCATGTTAAGTCCTGACTCATCTTCCTCTCCTGGCATAAATATTATCATTTGGAAAATCAAGTAACTTGTTAGAAAAAAAAGTATTATATAATTATTAATTTAATTTACAATTATTTGATGATTGCTGTGACTAAAGTGTGAATGAAGATTTTCATAGAGAAGAACCTTAAAATAGAAATTAAATTCTAAAACTGTAGTTGTGTAGCTCTTGTATTTCACTTTCTTTTTTTTTTTAAAGATTTTATTAATTTATTTGAGAGAAAGAGCACATGAGCAGGGGAGAGGGGTAGAAGGAGAGGGAGAATCAGGCTATGTGTTTAGCAGGGAGCCCAACATGGAACTTGATCCCAGGACCCTGGGATAATGACCTGAGCCAAAGGTAGATGCTTAACCAACTGAGCTACCGAGTCACCCCTTGTTAAACTTTTCTATTATTTTTTTCTGTACTCTATTTCACTTATTTCTGCTTTGATCTTTATTATTTCCTGTCTTCTGTTAACTTTTGTCTCAATTTGTTATTCTTTTTTCTACTTCTTAGAGTGTAGACTGAGGTGGTTTATTGTGATATTTCTTGTTTATTAACATAGGTGTGTCTTGCCTGAACTTCCCTTTTAGAACTGTTTCTGCTGCATCTCATAAATTCTGGTATGTGGTATTTCTATTTTCATTTGTCTCAAGAAATATTTTAATTTCCCTTTCAATTTCTTTGGTCCATTGGTTGTTCAGGAGGGTACTGTTTAATTTCCACGTATGTGTAAATTTTCTAGTTTTCCTGTTGTTATTAATTTCTAGATTCATGCAATTTTGGTCAAAAAGAAACTTGGTATAATTTCAATTCTCTTGAATTTATTAAGACTTGCTTTGTGGCCTAACATATGGTCTATCTTAGAAAATGTTCTATACGCACTTGAGAAGAATGTGTATTCTGCTATTGTCAGAATGTTCTGTGTATCCTGTTAGGTCCATTCGGTCTATACTGTTATTCATATCTGCTATTTCCTTATTGATTCTCTGTCTGAATGATCTAACCATTGTTGACAATGGGGTATTAAAATCCCCAACTATTACTGTATTAGTTTATTTCTCCTTTTAGTTATGTCAGTTTTTGTTTCATATATTTAGGTATTCCAATATTGGACATATAAATATTAATACATTCTTGATACATTGACCCTTTTATCTTTTTATAATCCCCTTCTTTGTGTCTTTTTACCATTTTTAGTTTAATGTGTATTTTGTCTAATGTAAGCATAGTTACCCCCTGAATTTTGTGTGTTTGGGTTTTTTTTTTTTTTTTTTTTTTTTGGTTACTGTTTGTTTTTGTCTGATTACTACAGGTTTTCCCTTTGTGGTTATCATGAAGCTTACATAAAATATCTTTAACTTCTAACACCTTATTTTAAACTGATAACAACTTAACTTCAATCCATAAACTTTATACTTTTATTTGTCTTTCCCTCACATTTTAGGTAATTACTATTACAATCAATATGCTTTCACATTGTGTAACCAGTAACAGATTATTGTGGTTATGGTTACTTTTACTACATTCTTTTGTTTGTTTTTTTTAACTTTGAAACTAGAGTTGTAAGTGAATTATACACCACTATTACCATATTATATATAAACAGGTGAGATTTATATTATCTTTTAATGAAATTATGATGTTTATTAGTGTTCTTTTACTTTCACGCAAACTACTTTCTTTAGCATTTCTTGTAAGGCAGGTCTGTTGGTCACAAACTCAGCTTTCATTTGTTTAGGAAAGTCTTATCTTTCTTCCATTTCAGAATGACAGCTTTACCAAGGATGGAATTCTTGGTTGACAGTTATTTTCCTTCAACATTTTAAATATGTCATTATATTTTCTCCTGGCTGGAAAGCTTCTGTTGTGAAATTTGTCAATAATCTTTGGGTGAGATGGGCAACACAAAAAATTCCCTGCCGGAGAGGTGAGGAGATTGGTTGTTTCCCAGGGTTACCTTTTCCCCACTGTAGCTGGAGGAACCCGAGGCTCAGAGGAGACCTCACCACATGGTGCTGCACTGGCCCAAGTGAAGAGCATGCAGTCAACAGGTATGTGTTCTTTTTACTTTTCTAATGCAGTCTTTCTTAGTCTCTGTAGTACAGAAGGTTCTAGGTTTTTCCACACCCTAGGATTCTTTCTGTCATATCATGTCCTTGAGTAGTTGTTAGTTGTTCCTCTTATGAGTGGGTATGAAGTCAGGAATAACCTATATTGCCACCTTGGTCATGTCCACAGCCATTTCTTAAAAATGGGTTTACAAAGCTTTTCTTTCACTAAGCATTTAATATTCTTTGCCTTACTCTGCACTGAGCACACTTTGTAGAATAAAATTGAATCTGAAAGAGAAATGGATCATAATTATCAGGAGAGAATACAAGAAGAATCAAAGTAGCATTGTACTGCTTTTTAAAAACTGTTTGAAAATGGTTGATATTTATAATTTCTAATATTTAACTTTATCTTCAAAAACTTGTCAGACATATAACTATGAACAAGTGTTTATTACTGTTCAAGATAATTCTCTTCTAAATTCATTTCTCTTATTACCTTTCTTTTAGAAAGTGAGATACGGGGTGCCTGGGTGGCTAAGTCAGGTCATGATCCCAGGGTCCTGGGATCAATACCCACATTGGGCTCCCTGCTCAAAGGGGAGCCTGCTTTTTCCTCCGTTGCTCCCCTTGCTCATGCTCGCTCTCTCTCTCTCTCATACACACACACATGCTCGCTCTCAAATAAATAAATAGGATCTTTAGGAAAAAAAGATTAACTAAAAGTTGGTTCTTTGAAAGATAAACTGTTAAACTTTTAGCTAGACTAACCAAGGAAAAAGGAGAAAAGATAAAAATTAACAATTACAAATGAAATAGAGACATTACAGTCAATACCACAGAAATACAAAGGATTCTAAGAGCTTACTATGAATGACTAGATGCCAACAAAATGGTCAATCTAAAGAAATGGAATAATTTTTTTTTTTAAGAATTAGAATTCTTAAAAACTTCCAACTTACCAAGACTGATTGTAAGAAATAGAAAATCTGAATAAACCAATTACTAGTAAGGAGATTCAGTCAATAATCAAAAATATCCCAACAAAGAAAAGCCCAGGACCAGTGAGCTTCATGGGTGACTCTTATCAAAACCTTCAAGAATTAATATGAGTCCTTCTCAAACTGTTCCAAAAAGCCCAAAGAGTATGGAAGATTTCCAAATTCATTTTATGAGGTCCTGATACCAAAACCAGAAAAGGACACCATAAACAAAAGCTATAGGACATTGGATCTGATGCATGTAGATAGAAAAATTCTTGAACAATGCTAGCACACTGGGTTCAGCAACACAATAAAAGAATCATGCATGATGATCAAGTGGGGTTTATCCCTGGCATCCAAGGATGGTTCAACATATGTAAGTCAATCAATGTGAAACAGAATGAAAGAAAGGAACCATATGATCATCTTAATAAACGCAGAAAAGGCACTTGACAAAATTCAGCATCCTTTAATGATATAAACTCTTAAAATAATAAGTATAGAAGGAAAACATTTCAACATAGCAAAGGTCACATATGACAAGCCCACAGCTAACATCATACTTGATGGTGAAAGTTTGAACGCTTGTCATCCAAGATCAGGAATCAGATAAGGGTGCCCATTCTTGCACTCCTATTCAATATAGTACTAGAAGTCCTAGCTAGAGCAATCAGGCAAGACAAAGAAGTAAAACTAATCAGAATTGGAAAGAAAGAAAGAAAAGTAAAATTATCTCCATTTGCAGATGACATAATTTTCTATATAAAAACTTCTAAAGATTCAACCAAAAACATTGTTAGACTTAATAAAGTCGTAGGATACAAAATTAACATATACAAATCAGTAGCATTTCTATACACTAACAATTTTTTTCCAAAAAAAAAAAAATAGAAATTGATCCATTTCCAATAGCTTCTAAAACAACAAAATATTTAAAATACGTTTAAGGAGGTCCGAAAAGCATAAGGCATTGATGAAAGGAATAAAAAAAAAAACCATAAGTAAGACATATCTTGTTCAAAAATCAGAAGAATTGATATTGCTAAAACGTCAATACTACCAAGAGCCATCTATAGTCTCAGAGCAATCCCTATCATGATTTCAATGGCAGTACTTACAGAAAAAGGGAAAAAACATTCCTAAAATTTATATGGAACCACAAAAGGTCCTGAATAGTCAAATAAATCCTGAGGGGGGGAAAAACAACAAAGCGGGGGGCATCACACTTTAAAGTTATACTGTAAAGCTATAAACATCAAATTAATATGGTTCTGGCTTAAAAACAAATAGATCAATAAACCAGAATCAAGCACCTATAAATAAACCCAACCATATATGGTCAACTAATATTTTGCAAGGAAGCCAAAAATAATCAATGGAGGAAAAATAGTCTTGCAGTAAATGGTGATGGCATAGATATTCACATATTAAAAAAATGAAATTGGAAAATTTCATACCACTTGCAAAAATTAACTCAAAGTGGATTAAAGACTTAAATGTAAGACCTGAAACCATCAAGTTCCTAGAAGAAAACATAAGTAAACTCCCTATGTATGTATCTTGGTAATGATTTTATCAATATGACACCTAAAGCATAAGCAACAAAGTAAAAAATGAACAAGTGAGACTATATCAAACTAAAGGAGCTTCTGCCTAGCTAAGGAAACCACCAAGAAAGTGAAAATAGAGCCTATGGAATGGGAAAATACAGCCTATGGGATGGGAAAAAATATATATCTGGTAAGGAGTTAGTACCCAAAATATATAAGGAACTCATACAAATCAATGGCTTAAAAAAAGCAATGTGATTTTCAAAGGGCCAAAGACCTGAATAGACCTTTCTCTGAAGAAAATAAATGTGAAAGGCCAACAGGTACATGAAAAGTACTCAACATCACTAATCATCAGGGAAGTGCAAATTAAACCACAATGAAATATCACTTCAAGGTTGTTAGAATGACCCTCATCAAAACAACAAAAGATAACAAATGCTAGCATGGATGTAGAGCAAAGAGAATTCTTGTGCATTGTTGGTGAGATTATAAACTGAGTCAGCCATTATGGAAAATAGTATGGTGGATCCAGAAATAATTTTAAAAAGAAATACAATATGACCTGGCAATTCTACCTCTGGAATATACCCAAGGAAGTGAAAACACTAACTTGAAGAGATATCTGCATGGCCATGTTCATGGTAGCATTAAGTAGCCGGGAAATGGAAACAAGCTAATGTTCACTGATGGATGAATGGATAAAGAAGTTGTGGTATGCATGTGTATGTGTGTGTGTGTGAGTGTGTACGTGTGTGTATAGTACTATAGTACCATACTATACTACTATAGCATATACTACACTATAGTGTGTGTGTGTATCTGTACATATCTATATTGTGTGTGTGTGTGTATATATATATATATATATATATATATATATATATATATATATAATGGAATATTATTCAGCCATAGAAAACAAAAGAAAATCCTACCACTTGTGACAAGGATAGACCTTGAAGGCATTATGGTAACTGAAATAAATCAGAAAAAGAAAGAAAAATACAGTCTAATCTCATGTATATGTGTAACCCGAGAAAACAAAAACCAAAGCAACCCAAAACAAAAAACCCAACTCATAGAAAAAGAGATCAGATTTGTGATTACCAGAGATGAAGGCTGGAGGGGAGAGCAGAGGAGGGTAGTCAAAAGGCACAAACTTCAGTTAGAAGATAAAGAAGGACTGGGAATAATGGACAACATGATGACTATGGCTAACTCTATCTGACATATAGGAAAGTTGTTAAGAGAATTAGTCCCGTGAGTTCTCATTACAAGGAGAATTTTTTCGTTTTCTTTCTTTTTACTCTATCTGAATGAAAAGATGGCTGTTGGCTGACCCTATTGTGTTAATCATTTCACAGTATATCAAAACCAAACCATCATGCTGTATATATTAAACTTATACATCCACAGTGATGTATGTTAATTATTTCTCAGTAAAGCAGGAAAAAAAAAGAAAGATGCCTGTAACACAAACCACTTTTATTACTGTGTATTCCTGTTGTGTATTCTAAAAAAGAGAGTTTCCTTTCCTGGAATTTTAATCTTTCCACTGCTATTTTTAAGTTGTATGACCTTTGGTTAAGTCATTGGACCATTATCTTTATTAGTATAAATGGTTGCTATATCTCCATGAAGGATTGCTTCAGAATCAAATTAATCAATATATTTGAAAGCACATACAAAAATGGTACTTTAAAGAGCTATGAGAAAGATTTTAATATAATATTTTTGGACTTCTTATTAACCTCTTCTCCTTTCTACTTACAATAGACTCTCTGGCCTGTTTTCCTCTCCCTTGCTCCATTCAAGCAATAATGAGGAAATGATGATTTTTCTCTTCATGGCCTGCAGCTAGGGACAGTACAAAGTCAACAAAGAATTAAGTTTTTGACTTTTGATTCTTTAAAAAGATTAAGAAGATTAAGAAAACTCCAGGAAAGGCCTGCACTGAGAGCCATGGTGTTCATTTGTATGGGAATGCCCCATGTACTGGGAAAGGATATGCTTGACTTCTAAAGTTTTTGCTTTAAACTTTCAGCACCAAATACAGAGAACCCAAGACTTAGAATATACTCCATAAACTATAGAATGGGGAAACTTATGAGGCTATAAAAGTCTCATTTTCCCATTAAAAAATGATAAAAGAATCAGAGGAAAATTAAAGGGGAGAGCTTATTGAGATGACCAGAATCTAGCATGTCAGAGAGCAGCATCCCAGATACCAATTCCATGTCCATTGTTACTCCTAGGAGGAGTTTAGAAATGAGAAGGAGGGCTGGATGCCTGGAAGGGACCTCATGACATGCTTGTTTCTGACAGCTGGAGCTTAAGGGCTCTGGCAAACATAAATATGTTTCATTGGGGCAAATAACTTAGTCCAAAACATAGAGGAACAAAGAGTAACTCAGCAGAAACCAGAAATGGCACTATACCCTCCTGGGCTAAATGTAGAAATAGTGTACAAATGGACAATGGCCAGACCATACATAAAAAAAGAGCTCTGACCCGTAATCTCTGCAGCAACCAGTCAAGGAAACCAAACCCAACCTTTGTAGCAATCAGCCCTGAGAGGTAAAGATTTGGTTTGATAACTGCCAGCTTCTTTAGCTTTTGTACCCTCCTCTGCTTCTTTTTTTTTTTTTTTTTTTTTTTTTAATGATAGTCACAGAGAGAGAGAGAGAGAGAGAGGCAGAGACACAGGCGGAGGGAGAAGCAGGCTCCATGCACCGGGAGCCCGATGTGGGATTCGATCCCGGGTCTCCAGGATCGCGCCCTGGGCCAAAGGCAGGCGCCAAACCGCTGCGCCACCCAGGGATCCCCCTCCTCTGCTTCTAACTTAGGAAAAAGGCAAGTATGCTTCCCTGAGCAATCATCGGATACCCCACTTCTAGTCTGCCCCCCTGTATCCCCTCTATGCCAACACCTTCCAATCATAGCCTACCTGAAGTCTCTCTTTTTTCCGCTATAGAGCGTTCCAATCCCCTGCCTGCATTTGAGTCTCTGCCAAATTTAAGTGATGATAGCTGGCTCCTTTGCTATAGAAAGCCCTGCATAAATAGCCTTTGCTTGCTCTTATTTGAGTGATCTTTATTGATTTTCAAATGTACATTCCCCTACTCATGCATAAGACTATACATAGGCTTATTCCCAATCTAGATGCCACACAGGGAAGATGCAAGAAGTAGCAGTGGGAAAACCCTAATTTGGCTAAGACTTAGCGTACAAAAACTGAATTTTAAGCCAAAGGAGACTGAGTTTTTTTTGCATTTGTAAGATTAAATTTTCTAAAACCATGAAGGAATGGGAGATTATGAACTACATTTAGATAAAAGGGATAGGTTTTATATATTTTTTGAATGTACCAATGGTATAAAATGTAATATACTAGAGAGAATCTTAATTATATTGGACACTATTGCCTGTGTTATTTATCTATACTAAACAATGAAGATGTAGCATTTATGGCTTATTTTATTATTTACTGATCAAAAAAAAATTTTTTTTTTTAGATTTTACTACCTTCTGTATACCATAGACACAAAGAATAACAAAGAATGACATAGCTATCACGTGGTCTAACAGCCCTAGTAGGGACACTAACACACATGTGACATTGGAGTGAACGTAATGATATACACATACAGTATTATTTATGTCAGGGTTTGCTTACTCCCGACATCATTGCTATTAGAAGATATGGGGAGACCCCTCTGTCCGAAGAGACTACTACAGCTCTGCTCTCAAATTTCTGAGCAGCTCCAATATTTAAAACTTTTAGGAAACTAATACTTTTCTCATGAAGCTGTCTTAGTAGGTGCTAGTGCAATAGGATATCTGATTTTTTTTTTAGTACAAATATCTTATGAAAATAACTCAGCACTTAAGTTTTCCAACAATTTGGCTCACAGTCTTTTTGACAGTGAAATTAAGATAAAAAGCAATTTAAGGAGTTATATTATTTCCTGAACCTACTGTATTTAATCAAAGGTAGCAGTCTAAAATAATTAGGAAACAAATATGTAATTTACAAAGCAGCTAAAGCAGATGTTTTTTAACATGCAATTTATTTCCTATAGAGCAATGAGAAATCTAAATGTAAGATTTGAAGATTATACTACTTTTCACCCTAACTCAAGCTTGTTTCACCAGGTGCTGTGGATTGCCTTTGTGGATCTTAAAACATTTTTATATTCTCTTTGACTAGCTCAATGTTTTCCCCATGATGTCATTCTTTAGAATGGAAAAATAATGAAGAGATGGGAAGTGTCAGATTTCAATATAAGTATCATATCCTATAGAGATTGAGAAATAATGTTTAATATAAAATTTTGCATGTTTAAATGCTTCACCTATTTTTGAGCACCTAATATATGCCAGGCACTGTGCCAAGTCCTGAGAGAATACAAACATGAATGACCTAGGGCAGCCCGGGTGGCTCAGTGGTTTAGCACCGCCTGCAGCAGGATCCAGGATCAAGTCCCACATCGGGCTCCCTGCATGGAGCCAGCTCCTCCCTCTGCCTGTGTCTCTGCCTCTCTTTATCTCTGTGTCTCTCATGAATAAATAAATAAAATATTAAAAAAACAACCATGAATGACCTAGCCCCTGTTCTCAAGGAACTTTTAGATATATAGGAGATAAAGCAAACAGCAGATGTTCTATTTACATCTTCTTTAATTTCTTTTACAGTTTTGCACATATTTCATCAGATATTCTTAGGTATTTGATGACTTTTTATGCTATGGTAAAAACTATCATTTAAAATTTCATTTTCTATTTGTTTATTGTTGGTATATAGAAATAAAATTGTTTGTATATTGACCTTGTATGCAAAGGCCTTGTTAAACTGATTAATTGTGTAGACTCTTGAAATACAGATTTCTGTAGAGCCTTTTGAATCATGTTATCTGTGAACAATGATATTTTATTTACTCCTCTTTGGTCCTATGCCTTTTATTTATTTTTTTTTGTCCTATCACACTGGTTAGGAATTTTAATGTCAAATGGAATTGGTAGTGGTTGGCATTCTTACTAGTTCCCAGTTTCAAGGGCAAGTTGGCAATATTTTACCATTAAGTATATGTTTCTTGTGGTCATTTTCTTTCTTTTTGTAGGCATTATTTATCAGATTAAGAACAACTTATTCCTTTCCTGTTAATATTTAGAATCCAAATATTTTAGGCAGAAAGGACTATATTAATGTGTGTATAAAATACTGTGCTTAAGTAATACTGTGTTTACAACGTTGTTGAAAGTACCAGAGCTGCTGGTTCCAGTGAGCTAACACTGGAGGTATCAATTTCAAGAACACATTACAATGTCTTTAATAAAGGGGTCAGGAAGCTGATGCTGCACCCTCATGAACTACCTCTTAATACTCGTGTCTCTACTACCTTACTTTCCAGGAGGACCCATAGCAAGATGTTGGTTTATGCCTCACTTCTGCCTTCTAAATGTGCCCTGAATACTTCTAATTGGCAGAAGCAAATTTACATGTAGATCCTGGGCTGTATGTAGAGGTGGAAATGCCAGATTCTGCGGGATAGAAGACATGTGGAGGAAGGAGGAAAGTGTGCTAGTTAAACACCATTGGCCAGTGGACGGTATCTAGCAAAGTCTATTCCTTTGACTTCTCAGAATTCATCTATATATACCTTTATCTATTCTAAATCTTTCAAACAGCAAAGCAATAATCAGATGCTCTTGATTAACATAATTTTCCCTGATACAAAGGGAGATACATTTATTCTTTTTTCTGTAGAGTGTATCAGTCATTGAATTTATCTCCAGGTGAGTAATGTTCATTATCTTTGACATTTATTTATTGTCTTGATATTTTTAATAAAAAAGTAAATTATAAACTCTCATCAACATAGCTAATATAACATATATGTATATGGAGGACATTTTCATATGAATTAAATGAATTAAAATGTTTTTAGGTATTTCTGACCAAATTTTTATAACTTGTCATGAGGCCATAGTTGGGTTCTATGACTTCCTTCTCCATGACTCACTCCATGTACTGTTTACTATTAGCTAATACCTTAGACAGTTTGTTTCTTTTCCTGGTGTGGGGATACATGACTGCATTCCTTGGGGATTTGAACAGTTTTAGATTTGTACTGGATTATTGCAGTCTCCTGTTAACATTTAATATCTGCCTTGGGAAATTTTGGAGACATCAGATATAAACTGCCCTCCTTTCACTCCTCATTTTGTTGCAGTAATGTCCTTTCTTTATGATGTTCAGAATCAACCCCCAAGACACTGCAATCATCTCCTTTTTTTGGTTAATAGTTTGTTGCCACGTGGATCTGCAAATGACCAGGTGGCAGTCTCAAATTCCAGTTCAGTGGAATAATTGCTGTGTCCCCAAGATAAAGTAGGATTTTTAAAACCTAGGGAGAAAGAAGAAAATTGATTGTTGGCCTTACTGGGTACAATAATGAGAGGTAGTATTGCCATTTCTACCTCTTAATTCTAAGTTCCATGTATCCTTGCTATGTCAATAACTTCATTCAGAGCAAATTTAGCATTTAGGAAAGAGCCCAGCCAAAAAGGTGTTATCTGCTAGTTGCTATAACTATTTCAGTGACAAGACCTTGAAGTCCAGCTGCTTTGGAGTGTTGAGGTACATGCTAACACCATGAGTCTTTAGGACGTGAAACTATACTGGTGCTGTTTAATAAATCTCCTAGCTAGATGCAATATTCTGTAGGGTACCGCAAAGATAAATAAGACATGAATAGAGTCCTCAGTTGTTGATAGCGACAAAAGGATGGCTGGCTGACTAGGAAAATCTATAACTAGAATATTTTTATCTCAGTGAGGACAAATTGCTACAATCTTGGGAGTTTTTTTCCCCCACATTTGGAATATGTCAGCTTTGCCATGATTTCTAGGGTACTCTTTGATCATTAGATCCAATGAGCATGATGTTATCAATGTAGCTAGTAAGATGATAATGGTCACTGAGAACTGAAATATGATGAAGTTCAAGAAAAGTAAACTTATTCTTATTTCTACACTTATTGGGATGGGGGAAAAGTCTTTTGTTTATTTATTTGCTTATTCGTTTTGCTTTTTTTCTGGTGTGGAGCTACATACCAGACTCCAGAGACTGTTTTGAGTAGAGACTATACCTAGAATAGCAGCAGCTGAAATTCAAATCACTGAATGTTTAATCAAGTTTGTGAAAATTGACTGTGATTCTCAAAGATCCGTCCTCTGAGAGGACAAACAAGTGAGTTAAATAGGGATATGCTGGAAATCATCTGCATCTTTGAAAACATTAATAGGGATACTATATTTGATTCCACTGAGGATTCCATAATTTAAAAATGGATATGTTTTGGATAAAAAGGAGCACTTCTGTAGACTTACAAGGACTCCTCCAATTTTCCAATCACAAGAGCTCTCATTCTATGATTCAGAGTCAATATGGTAAATCTTCCAATTGCTGAGCAAGTCCACTCTAACCATATACACAGATATTGGGGGAAGATTATGGGGTGGTTTTTCAGAATCTGTTACAAACCTATCGTGAAGATGAAAAACCTGGTATTTTGATAAGTTTTGTAAAGTATGCAAGGGACAGGAAAATCTTTCCACATTTGGGGATAATTTAGTCAAGCAAAAATCTAAGTTATTTTTTCTCAAGGCTTTACTAGCTAAATACTTGACCTGTTTATACCTTAAATGATCTAATCCATATGCTGGAATCGAATACTTAAAATCAGTAAAATGATTTGTAAGAACTGTTTGAAGTCCTAAAGCTCTCCGAATTCTTTTTAATCAGCTAAGTTTTTCTTCCCCTTAGATGCTGAAGAGTATATTTTTGTCAGAATTAAATCAACATAACACATTCCCAGTCACTTGGCTTAGGAAATAAGACCCTGCCGTGATTCCGAGTAGCCTCATATAAATTATTTTATTTTCCTTGCCTGCTTACCAGAATAGGCATTTCTTTTTTAAACTGCTCAATGAAACTAGTGGTAAAAACCCTTCTCTGATCGACCTAGAATGAGAGAGCATTCAACATGTTAAGGAATTTAGAGATTGTTGATGGTAATAGACTTCCATTAAAGATAACAAATGTAAGGTCTAAGGAAAGTAAATGAGATTCCAGGTCATGCAGCTAGTTGGTGAAAAAGTTAAAACTAGAACCTAAATCTCTTTACCATGCCTATTTGTGGAAAATAATCCCCTGGCTATAAAAATATCCTATTTCTCCCTATAATCCTTTTTTTTTTTTTTTTTTTTTTGGTGTTTAATTGAAAACTAGAGATTTTTTTTTAAAGATTTTATTCATGACAGACAGAGACAGAGAGAGAAAGAAAGAGAGAAAGAAAGAGACAGGCAGAGGAAGAAGCCGGTTCCATGCAGGGAGCCCAACATGGGACTCAATCCCAGGTCTCCAGGATCACACCCCAGACTGAAGGTGGAGCTAAATCTCTGGGCCACTGGGGCTGCCTAAAAACTAGAGATTTTAACACAGAAGTTTTCTTATTCTTATTTGAGTGTTTTAAAATAAGTGCCATTTTGATGTTTAATAGGCAGTCTTACTTTTTTTGCATTAAAGTCAAGTATTCACAAATTTTAAGGGACAAATCTAGTTTTGATAGGATCCTCCTTTCAAACACTTAATCTTTGCATTGTCTACATTATGACAGGAATGGTGGGGATATATTTACCATGCCTGATGAAATCCTTGATTCTTATTATCAGCTTTGGTTTTATCTAATATAACCTGAGGGAAAAGAAAAGTCATTATGAGTCTCCTGGGTTTTGGCAAAGCTGGACCTTTTCTGAGAGGCACTGCTGTGAAAAGGAAAGGCGTGCTAAGAGGGGGTGATTTTTTCTAACTCCCTTGATGATTGTAAAACATTGAACTTAAATGCAAGGATTTATTCAGGAAAACAAATGGTTCTAACCAGATTTGTAAGTTTAGACAAAAAAAGTCAACTGAAGAAATGAGCTTAACTTCCAATGGAGAATGGAGGGACCATTCTCATAAAACTTTTCTTATAGTAACTCCATATTGGGTTTCTACTCATAATGGGTTCTTTCTGATAATATCTTTGTAAATGAGCAAATTAAACTCGGGAGGCACACAGTGATTTTCACTTGGTCCAATATTTTTAACAAGCATGCCCTCTGGTAGAGAAATGAACGTTTTAAGAGATATAATTTCTGATTTTATTGGGAGTCAGACTTGGATGATCCAGAGAAAATATTACTCCGAAGATCCTCTTTCAAAATTGTCTTTTCTGAACTAGTAAGAGAAGATGTCTAGGCCAAATGTTATTTTGATAGTATTAGGAACAAGAGGAGGACATGGGTAGGCATATTTTTCACTTATCTATGGGACTGAATTCAGGCTGAAAAGAGTGCTTGTGGCACTGAGGTATCCAATTGGGAATATGTACCTACCCAAGTACACAACTACATTCTTAAGTCCTGCATAATTTTCTAAAGTGAGACTGAGTTTAAGAACTTTGCTTATAGTTGCAATAGTGTGATCCAAATACTCTCTAAGGTATTTGTTGCAATGCAGATTCCTAAGCTACAATGGCACAACTGTCTAATCTGAATTTGTGAAGTTCAGACTGTGGAATATGCATGTTTATTTAGAAAGGAATACTGGATTTTTGCTTGTTTGTTGAGAGAATGAGAGCAAGCATGGGGTCGGGGAGGCAGAGGAAAATGGAGAGAGAGAAGCCTAAGCAGATTCCACACTTAGGATTCTCTCTCTCCACAGATGTCCATCACCAGATGAATGGATAAAGAAGATGGGAGATACTGGAATGGAATATTACTCAGTCATCAAAAGGATGAAATCTTATCATTTACATCGACGTGGATAGAACTGGAAGGTATTATGCTAAGTGCAATAAGTCAAACAGAAAGACAACTATCATATGGTTTCACTCATATATGGAATATAAGAAATAGCACAGAGGATCATAGGGGAAGGGAGGGAAAACTGAATGGGAAGAAATCGGAGAGGGAGACAAACCATGAGAGACTCTTAACTATAGAAAACAAACTGAGAGTTTCTGGGGTGAAGTGGGGAGGGGGTTGAGGTAATTGGATGATGGGCACTAAGAAGGGCACGTGATGTGATGAGCACTGGGCATTATAAGCAATGACGAATACTTGAAATCTACATCTGGAACTAATAATGTACTATATGCTGGTTAATTGAATTGAAATTTAAAAAATTCTCTCTCTCTCCCTCTTTCTCTCAAAAAAACGAAAAAAAAAAAAGACTGCTTAGAAGCAATTCATTTTTTTAATAGCCCTTTATCTTTTTTCTTTTAAATGAGGTAGACAAACTTCACAAACTTAAAACTTGAATCTAAAGTTAGTATAGTTCTGTGAATGAACATCCACTGAAGAGAAATAACCTATATTTGAGAGAGTAAACATTGTATTTGAATTTTGGCAAATTAATACAAATTCCTAATACTCTCCAGCTTAACTACAGATAGTTCAGATTTTTTTGAGATTAAACTTTGCTTCTATTTATAGATTCTGAGGAGTTTTCTTGAACCAAAAAATTCAGTAAAAGGGAGGAGGGGCAAGTGGAGAGGAACAAAGGTGTATCCTCTGTGGCTCGAGTATAAAATAAATGTTAATAAGAAGGTATTTGTCTCAGGACTGGCAGGTGACAATTCATCCTGTAGTAAATCTTGCAATTTGTGGTTGTTCATTTTTTTTTTTTCATTTTTTGTAATAGATCTGATAGCAAAAGCAGTCTTTTAATTATCATCATTGATTGATTGTGAGGCAAAAAGAAATGGCACTACTTGGCCATTATCCATTGTTTCCCAAACTGGTTTATCCTACAATGAGGGTATATGTTAAAAATATAGATTTCTAGTAGCTCCCTTCCAAGTTCTGATTTGCTTGATCCATAATGGGACCCTTGGGAATCTGTCTTTATTTTAGTTATTTATTTTTTAAAGTTATGCCATTTTTATGATCAGGTAACTTTGGAAGCACTATTCTACTTTATTTCATTCTTTGTCAAAAATTTCCTTTAAAAAAACCCTGCAGTATAATACCTCAGCCTTAACTAATTCTTATAGTTCTCTTTTTAACCTTCTACATCTTCAACTTATTGAGTGAGTTTGATGTGAATGAAAATCAAGATGGTTGGTTCTGTTCCTGCTTCTGCACCTAATATGAATTAAAGCAAATCATATAATTGGCTTCAATTTCTTTCACTTTATCTCTCAAATGTTTCTTTATTGTCTCTTGTGTGCTGTATATTCATCAAAGGAAGGAATCATGGCAGATGATCTCTTAGGTCATTTTAAGCTTGAAGATTATGTTTACAGAACATGCTTTTTTCTATCCTTAGAGTCAACTCTTAAAGATAAAATGGACATCACCTTTTCTGTTAAGTTGGCGGGGTGTGCCATAAAATACTCTGGGCTTTTGACCTGTAATTTATTTCAATGATTCTTATGTCCAAATAGCCCAGTAACCTGAGTGGAAGTAATCCTGAATATAGGTTATCTTTTGGACTGTAAATTATTTGTATATTATAAAATTCCTGGCTGGATATAGTAGTTTTAATATATAAATATTTTGATGAAGGGTTCTTCAGCAGCTAGAAGGATCCTCAGGTATAATCCAGTTTCTGTCTATGACAGAATAAAGGGTAGAACCTGGATTCATAGAATTTCACAGTCCAGCCTTAGTTGTACAATATTTTCATCATTTAAAATAAAAGTAACTTGGTCTCAAAGTTTGGCCATCTTGGAAGTGATAATAAACAAATGATCAATATATTGAATCTTCACAACAGGTTTACTTTGTAAGAAGCAACACTGTGTTGTCTTTATCAGGAAGAAAACAAAATGCTTTTAGATTCTTAAATCTGATTTTTTATTTTACAATTTTCTTGATTCAACATATGATAGGATATATAGGTTACACACACACACACACATATATATTATTTATTATTATTATTATTTTATTGTCTTTTTTGTGTGAAATGTGCTGGGGATAGAACAGAGTAAAACACAGATGGTTCCTACCCCAAATCTCTGTTTTTAAAGGGTTTATATTCTGGTGGGGAAACGAGACAATAAATGAAAAACTAAGTATACTCTATATCATTAGAAGTTACACAGTCTCTAAGGAATAAACAGAAGAGGAGGGTAGGATCTACTCAGAGGTAGTTAGGTGCGGTGCTAATGGCAATGATGGTCTTACTGAGAAAATCTCTTCAGCAAAGACTGGCAGGAAGTGAGAGTTCAAGTTACAGTGTGTCTGTGGCAAGAATGTTCCAGGCAGAGGAAAGAATAAGTGCAAAGTCCTGAGGTTGGGGCATACGTGACAAGTTTTTAGAACTTATAGCCTATAGTGGGACTGTAGTAGAGAAAGTAAGATCAAGGTTTAGGGTACGAGGTCAGAAAACTAATGGGGTCAGATCATGTAGGATATTGCAGGTCACTGTAAGGTTTTCAATATTTACTCTGAGGGACATGAAAATCTGCTGGAGGGTTTGTGCAGCTTTGACTAAAGCTTGCAAGTCAGTTAATAAGACTGCAAGTACAACTGTATTACTAGGTCCCTCTGCTTCTTTGCCCTGGTTTCTGTCCTACATGACCCTGTTGTACCTTTGGTAAGATACAAAACTGTCTAATGACAGTTTCAGCTACATCATAATGATGAGGTCATTTGACAGTGGTGGAACTGATGACATAAATAAGTCAGAAATTTGCCCTTAATATGAATAATCACCAATGCACTACACACACACATATACTTGAATTTATTTTTATTTTATGAATATTAGGTTGCCATTAATAAATATTATATTTTTGTACTTATATTTCACTCGTATTTGGTTTCATTTGTGATTAAGAAATGATACCAGAGGGACACTTGTGTGGCTCAGCAGTTGAGCATCTGCCTTTGGCTTAGGGCATGATCCGGGGTCCAGGGATCGAGTTCCACATTGGGCTACTTGTGAGAGCCTGCTTCTCCCTCTGCCTATGTCTCTGCCTTTCTTTCTGTGTTTCTCATGAATAAATAAATAAAATCCTTAAAAAAAAAAGAAATGGCAACATAAAATAAATGAAAATATCTAAGGTTTATAGTTTAAGTAACATTTGCATTATATAATATTTTATGTGTTAAATATTTGAGCATTTTAGTGGCTATTAGATTCAGCTTTAAACGTTTTTAACATGGTAATGATAGATAAATTAATGTAGGGAGTTTTAAATCTTAAGTGTTAGCAGAAACTTAAAGAAGATATTTCATTGCATTTATGATATTTAAAGTAAGGCAAAAAATTTAACATTAACTTAGAATTAAAGTTTTCTTTTTAGAAATATTATAACTACAATTTTGTTAACTTCTGAGTAAGCATTTGCGATGGCGTATTGGATTTAACATAAGCTACTGAATATATTGTAAAATCTGTAGAGTAATAAAACTTTAATACATTTTCCAACAAGAAAAGCAAAATGTTATTTCTATATAAAGTTTAATAAAAAGAATTTTTAGATTGAACAGAATGGAATCATTTCATTACTAAGGCTTTTTTCATTTTTACTAGGAAAATCTTTTATAGATTTGAATAATGACTCATTTAATTAGGAAAAAAATTTTCTACGTGAAACCATGTCTTTATTTATGTACTAAAACATGTAATAAAGTATATGATACTATTTTAAAATTAAAGCAAACATCTAGGGAAACTTAAAAAATTTATAGGCTTCATTTCTATTGTTTAGTTTGACAGAATAATAGATTTTCTTTCATCTTTTTATTCCTATGTCATTAATCCCTCTGGTTTTCAGCTTAAACTTTTTCATTCATTTGGATACTAGATATAGGGGATGCAAATTAGTAGAGCTCATCAGTAAGGTAAACTGATTAAACTATATATACGTAGATTCATTTTCTAGGAATACATCTTGCTGCACAAATATCGTCTGACTCTACCATATGTTGTTTTAAATGCAAAGCACATTTTCCTGTCTGATATTTCCTAATCTTACTACAACAAAGTCAAATGCTTCCAATTTTTATAGACTGCAGAGAATGTTGTTCAGAAACACCCAGTAATTTATTTTTACATTATTTTGCAGTACAGCAAGATTACCTCACCATTGTTAACAGATGTTTTTGTCTCCACCAGAGTTTGCTGTTATTTCATCAAACGTAAAGATACAAAGAAATGCAATAAGAAATGTATATTCTTTTCTCTCATAACATTTATCACAATCAATACAGTATTGGAGCAATGCTAATACTGTTGTGGTCCTTTGAGGCTGGAAGTGCTTGTAGTGTAGCCGTGGTGCTATGAGCTGGTGCCAGGATACATTCATGGAAACACTTAACGATAATACTGCTTCAGTAGAGGCAGTAATGGTATAAACAGGGCAAAGGAAATACCAGAATTGCAACAGATGCAATTGATTATATGCCTTGGGGAATATTCCACTCATTTATTTTAAGTCCAGTCCATGTAAATCAAAAGACTGTAATGTTGTCAGTAAGACATATCACAGACATTGTAATACGCTATGACATTGCTCCTGCTTTACTGACACAGTGGATCATGCCTTTGGACACGAGAAGCCGTCTGAAGCATAGTTCTCGCACTGTCAACTGTAGAAAATAATCTGACTTAAGCATCTGAATCACTATGAACTGTGATATGGCTTGTTCCAAAAATAATAGGTGATAGGACTGCTTTAGGCAAAGTTAACTTATGTATTCAAACTTGGTCTTAAATCTCTCACTAAGGAGACAATAATTTTCAATAATACTCGTAGCTGTCAATCTACACGAGACCAATAACTTTTAGGCAATGAGATAGGCAACTTTGGAAAATTACTCTAAAATCAGGATTTCAAAGGATGTGTTCTCCTGTAGAGATGCTTTCTGCAGAGAGTAAGAGCATGACAACCAGGTGTCTTGTCTTGTCTTCTTTCCAGTCATTGAGTGGGCAGTTTCCTAGTTAAAAATCTTCTCTTCCTCTGTCAGTTATAGATTGTGCCAGACAAGGAAAGCTGTGCAACATTTCTCAAATAAGGTGCAGGTATAGCACAGAGATTAGGGGAAAACAATTTACATTTCCTTTTAGCTCTTACTGATTGAAAGATCCAGCATACCCCAGATTCACCTTGAAAGCGTGAAATTGGCCAAGTGGTTCTTTGAAAGCTGAGGCTTAAAGGAAATTGCTAAGTATTTTAATACATGAAGGAGTTGGAAGTCTTATAATTAATGCTAATGTATGGCCTTACTCCTATGAAATTACACATTACATGCACATTAATTATGATTAGCATCCCTTGAATGAATAGCAAAGGAAATAATAATGATTTGATACTTATTATACAATGCTATCACAGCCTTTTCTAAAGAATGGGCTTAACTTGCTCAATAGATAATAAACAGATGCTAAATTCCAGTTTATGATTCCCTTCACTAGACAGTTTGTAAAATAGGCAAGCAGTGAATGATTTAGCTTCGATACTGCTCCTTTAAAAAAATCACAGCGTGGCAATTTAACTTGTGACATTGAAAGGAAACCTATCATTTTCTTTAAAGTGGAAAATAGAATGCAATCATATTTTTATTATTATTCTTATACCACATTTGATCTGAAGACACAGCATAAGCTTTCATTCAGTCTTGCAACAACTTGGGAATCACGGAGATACAAGCTTGGATTTGTTTTTTTCTCTTTTAAAGATTTATTTATTTATTTGAGAGAGAGAGAGAGAGAGAGCACAAGGTAGGAGGGTTAGAGGGAGATGGAGAGAAAGAGAGAATCTCAAGCAGACTCCCTGCTGGGTACAGAGCCCAACACTGGGGTCCATCTCCCCACCCTGAGATCAGGACTTGAGCTGAAATCAAGAGTTGGACACTCAATTGACTGAGCCACCCAGGCGCCCCTAGTTTGGAACTTTATGTATGTGTTAATAATATATTTACTTCTGCTTATATGCTGACCATATTGATAATTATATGACATTTCATCAGTTATGAATCATTGTCCATAAATTCAGGACAAGAAAAATCCATAAACACACACATATATGTACGATTGGATCAGAGTTGGGGCTTAAAAGAAAATTTCAATCATTTGGTTATTGTGGGCAATCCCCCTTCTCGGTGTTGTGCAGCAACCTGACAAACTGAAGGCAACCCTCTAGACTTGGGTCTATCAGCATAGCTGCTGATACATTGCTTTTATTTATGTATGCAGGTTAATCATCCCTGGTGCCTTTATTCCAAATGTGGGTGTGAGAATGTTTTGAGTCTGTAATTTTGCGTGGAGAGCCAGCCTCCCCAAAGGCAGCCCACAGGTGGAATCTTGCCACATGATGGGGTGCTGCTAGGGATAGGAAGTGGGTTCCCACTCCTCTCAGGGTCCAACAACTTCCATCACCCTCAGTTGTACGAACTCAGCATTTTTCCCTCTAATTTTTGCTTGTCCCTATCTCTGTCAAAAATAAGCTTTTCCTCTTTACCCTATGATTATTCTCTCATCCTCGAAATCTAGTTTTCAAAACAAAAAAGCTAAGGAGATCTGTAGTCAGTTAATGCTTCAAGCTCTGCAACCAGAAGCCTCTTCTGAGATAAAGGGGCAAAAAGATCTGGATACCTTATGGGTATGTGAAGATGGAAAAACACAGTGAGAACAGAACCCAAATTAATAGCTCAATAAATTACATTGCCTCATTGCTTAAAAATTCCACCTGGATTTTTTAACATATCAGTACTCAGAGTTAAGTTTGGAATTATACACTCAAAAAATAATGGGACACATACACAAAGGGGAAAATGTACATTGGCTCAATCATTTCCAATCCAGAGACTTTTGTGTCTGACTCACAGAGAAACCTCAGCAGGCAAGTGAAGCATGCAGGAGGTGGAGGTTGTATATTACTGTGTGTGTATTATTTCTACTGAGCTCTACCTTTCTCCAGTCCTGATTTTATCAGTGAGTCCATGGCTCTCAAACCACATATGGAATCTCGTAAATGGTGGTCCTCCATCCAACTTCCATTGTATTCAGACATCTGTCAAAAGAATTCTTCCTTTGAGACCTACTTGGTTTCACAGAGCATTTAAAACTTAGTTGCCAGTTTGATCTGAGTTTGCTTATCCTGCCATTTATTCCTGTGGCATCACGTTCATCACACAGCTTCACTCGTTGATGTTAAAATACTCAAAGCACAAGATTGAGACTAGACCTAGGGGATTGGAATAAATCACCCCCTGAGGGCTCTATCAGCTTGGTAGAACTAGGCTAGCAGTGAAGAGAGTAGTTAACATGTAGGTGGTGCTTACTGTGTCCCAGATGGTCTTAAGGGCTGTATAGGTATTAACGATTTCAGTCCTTCAACTCAGTGAGGCTGCTATTATTATTATCCCCATGTTATAGGTTAAGAGAACTGAGGTGGAGACTTTCTGTGATCGTCCAAGTTCACATAGCTTATAGGAAGCTGACTGGGATGTGAGCTTAGTAGTTTGACAACTGAAATTGCTCCTCTTAACCATTCTCCTTAACACCATAGTATCTTAGGATGGAGGGGCGGGCGGGGGGTTCCATCACCTTTATTCCCAGCCTCCGTAACCCAACTCATATAAAATGTATGCATAAGCTTCCATTGCAGAAACAAATCAGTACAATTATGCTTCTTGCCGAAAAAAGATCTCAAAGCATTTAAAAATAAGTTTCCATTTGATGCATATGTACTACATGTCTGATATATTTATTTGCATTATGTAAAATTAAGATCACAAGGAAGTACAGTGTGGAAGTCTACTTTTTCATTTAACTTGATATCATGAGAATTTTCCACTTGAGTGATTTCTAAAATATAAGCTTATGTCATAAAATATATGAACGTTTAGATTGTTCTCGTCTTTTCACAGTTCTAGAAAAAGTGAAAAATATTCTTGTACTCATATGATCACTTTCTTAAAACACATTTTCCGAAGTGAACTATGGGATAAATCATATAAACATATATAAGGTTTTGAAAGCTTTTTTTTCCAGATTGTCTCCTCAAAGTAGTCTTGCTTTATATTCCAACAAATAGCACACAGGTGCCCTTTGCAATATAAGCTCAGCGACACTGGGTATTTCATTCACATTTATGTGTTACTAGCAAGGGCAAAACGTTTGTTATATGCAATTGGACTGTTTTAAATTCTTCCGCGGATGTCTATTTTCCTTGGCACAAGTGTCTTTTTCTTATTGTGTTCCAAGTATGATTTCCCTAGTAAGAATAAGCAACCTTTGACTTTCCCATAGAATATAAATATTTTTTCCTAGTTTGTTGTTAGTCTGTATTTTGCTTAACATGATTTTTAAATAAGTTTTAAAATATAGTTTAAATGTATCAAAAACTGCCTTGATAGCTTCTTCTTTTATTTTCATGTTGAGAATGGCTACCTTTATTTTAATGTTGGAAAAATTATCAATATCTTCCCTAGTTATTATTGGTTTACTTTAAAATTTTTTTCATAGTGTAACTGATCTGGAACATATTTTAGCAAAAATTGATACTCAAATTATTTGCATGTAGTAGTATCTTAATAATATTGATTTATCTTCATTTATCAATGCTTTCTTTTGCTTCTTGCTAAGTTTTCTTCATATGAAGTCTACAATTTCTTTTCAATTATATCTCAAAATATTATGTATCTTAGATGCTGTTATGAAAAATATATATTGGCTTTTTTTTTCAAGTTTAGAGTTTATTTTCTTTAATTTAAATTCAATTAGTCAACATATAGTATAACACCCAGGACTCATCACATCATGTGCCCTCCCCAATGCTTGTCACTCAGTTACCCCATCCCCCTCCACCTCCCCTTCAGCAGTTTGTATCCTAGAGCTAAAAGTCTCTCATGGCTTGTCTTCCTTTTTATTTTATTCTAGATTATAAGCAAGATATGAATTGCATATACACTTACATTACACATTTATCTGTATAATTAATCAGCTTCTTGAAATCTCTTAACTAATTTTTATGTTTTAAAATCCTATTATAAGTTTTACAAAAGCTGTGGGTTATGCACAAAGATGGTCAGAACCATCTACAAAACAGATTTTGTCTTCTCTTCTCATTGTTATATGTCATTTTGTTTTATTGGATATGTATAAATTCTAGAATAGTGTTAAATGGTGTAAAAACAAGTATCATTTTCTTTTTCCTTATTTTAATTGGTCATTCCTAAGCAGAATATTGGCTCCTGTTGAGATAACTTACTCAAAAATATTTAAGGTTCTAATTCTTGCCAGGTACTCTATAGATTTCTAGAGAAACATGTAAAGAATAAACAAGATAAATAAGTAGATATATTAAGTTAGTCAATGCTAAGTGTTAAAGGTGAAAAAATAAAAATATCCAGACAATGGAGTAAGGTATTTGGGTAGATTGGTTCTAGATAGGATGGTCAGGGAAGAATACACTGAGAAGACAATTTTTGAGTAAAGACCTTAAGGAGGGGCACCCGGTGGCTCAGTTGGTTAAGCCTCTGCCTTCAGCTCAGGTCATGATCTCAAGGTCCTGGGATTGAGCCCCACATCAGGCTCCCTGCTCAGTGGGGAGTCTGTTTTTCCCTCTGCCCCTCCCTCAACTCATCTGCATGCACCTCTCTCTCTCAAATAAATAAATAAAATCCTAAAAAAAAAAAAAAAAGAAAAAAGAAAAGAAAAGAAAGAAAAAAAAAAGAAAAAAAAAAAAGACCATAAGGATGTGAAAGAGCTAGTCATGTTGATAGTTGATATCTGGGCAAAGATTATTCCTGGAAAAGGAAACAGAAAATGTAAAAGCCCAAAGATAGGAGTTTGTCCAGTGTATTTGAATAGCAGCATGATCGATCTTCAAAGATTTGAAAGTTAATGAGGCACCAGACCATGTGGAATTAGAGGTCATAATAAGCACTTTGGTCTTTATTCTGAGTGAGGTGGGAAGTTAAGAAAGGCTTCTTGAAAGAAACTTTAGAGATTTCTTTTTAGGAAGAAATATTGAATCAATTGTAACATGAAGGATTTTATCAAGAGAATTTGTACAAAAAGCTTAAGAATTCTCTTTATCTGTAACACAAAACGAAAAAAAAATGTAAAAAAATGGAAGCAAACTTGAGTGAGTTATAGTAAAATATCTTTAACCACAGCATAGGACATTGTACATTGGAGAAAACAACAGCACACTTGCCTTAAAAAATTATTATGAAATTTAAATGAAATAATGTATAAAATATTTAGTTGACTTTTGATAAATAGTAAATACCAAACTTGTTAACGTATTATTATTAAAACTATTTCAATATGTTATGACATAGCAAGAACATTGCCAGGAGAATAAATATATACACTAATTGTAAGAAATGTAAATTTCACTTTTTAAAACAGAATTAAACTTTATTAAAATAGCCATATACCTTATTTCTTTAAATTTTCAGTCATATAATTTTAGGATATTTTCTCAATGATGACTTTAGCCTCACAGCAAACCTAGGTCTCTTGGAGGTAAATTCTAGGTACTTTTTTTTAAAATAGATTTTACTTTTTAAAGCAATTTTAGGTTCACAGTAAAATTGAATGGAAGATACAGATATTTCTTCTACATCACTTGGCCCACACATGCACAGCCTTCTATTATCCATATCCCTCACCAGAGTAGTCCATGTGTTACAACTGATAAACCTACACTGACACATTAATACCAACCAAAGCCCACTGTCTACATTAGGATTCAGTCTTGGCATTGTATATTTTATGGGTTTGCACAAATGTAATGACATGTATCTATCATCATAGTATCATATAAAGCAGTTTCACACCTAAAAATCCTCCATGCTCCACCTATTCATCCCTTACCCCTGACAATCATTGATCTTTTTACTCTCTCCATGATTTTTCTTTTCCAGAATGTCATATAGTTGAAATTGTATAGCATGTAACTTTTTCCTGGATTCTTTCCAGTTTTGTTTTTTTAAGATTTTATTTATTTATTTATTTATTTATTTATTTATTTATTTATTTATTGTGTGACCAGGGTGGGGGGGCAAAGGGAGAGAGAAAAATGATCTCAAGCAGACTTTGTGCTGAGTTTGGAGACCCACGTGGGGCTCAATCTCACTATCCTGAGATCATGACCTCAGTGGAAATCAAGAGTTGGATGCTTAACCAACTGAACCACCCAGGTGCCCCAGTTCCTTTCATTTAAGTTTGTTCTGTGTCTTTTTATGGTTCGTTGGCTTATTTTTTTTTTTCGCAGTGAATAATATTCCATTGTCTGGAAGTGCCCTAGTTTATTTAGCTCTTTACCTATTGAAGGACATCTTGGTTGTTTCCAAGTTTTGGCAATTATGTGTAAGCTGCTATAAACATGGAGGTTTTTGTGTAGAGAGAAGTTTTCAATGCCTTTCAGTAAACATCAAGGAGCACTATAGCTGGACTACATGGTAAGAGTATTTGTTTTTGTGAGAAACTACTAAACCGTCTTCCAAAGGATCTGTCCCATTTTGTATTCCCACCAGCAATGAATAACGATTTCTGTTGTTCCATATTCCCTTAAGCATTCAGTATTATCAGTGTTTTGGATTTTGGTTTTTCTAATAGATATGTAGTGATAACTCACTGTTATTTTTATTTCTCTGATAACATATAATTTGGAGCATCTTTTTTTTTGGAGCATTTTTTTTCATACACTCATTTACCATCTGTATATCTTCTATGGTGAGGTGTCAATAAAAGTCTTTGACCCACTTTTCAAGCAGGTTGTTTTTTGTACTGTTGAGTTTTACGGGTTCTTTGTATATTTTGGATAACAATATTTTATCAGATATGTCATTTGAAAATATTTCCTCTTAGTCTATGGCTTGCCTTTTTATTTTCTCAACAATGTCTTTTGCAAGAAGAAAATTTCAATTTTAACGAAGTTCTGCTTATTAATTCTTTCTTTAAGGGGTCATACCTTTGATGTTGTAACTAAAAAGTTATTGCCAAACCCAGGATAATCTAGGTTTCCACTTACCCTACCTTCTAAGAGTTTGATACTTTGTGTCTTATATTTAGGTCTGTGATCCATTTTGAGTTAATTTTTGTGAAGGGTAGAAGATCTGTCTCTACATTCTTTTTTTTATTATATTGCTTTTGCTCTTTTGTAAAAAATTAGTTGACTATATAAGAAGTCTATTTCTAGGCTTTCTATATTCTGTTGCCTTGATTTATCTATTCTTTTGTCAATACCACTCTGTCTGGATTAGTATTGCTTTATAGCAAGTTTTGAAGACCGAGAGTGCCAGAACTCCACCCTTTGTTCTTCTTCTTCAATATTGTATTGGCTATTCTGGGTAATCATTGGTACTTTTAAATATTAAAATGTGGGCAGGAAATCTAGTCTGTAGCACTAAAAATGTATATGATAAATCAAGAATACACTCTCTTATTGTCTTTGAAATTTGCCATCACATTGTAATATGTGGATACAAGACAGAGACTATAACAAGCTTTTCTATTTTGAATATATAGAATTATGATAAATTTTATGTGTTTCTTGGAGACAGTGAGAGGGGAATGGTAACAATAATAGAGGTATGTGTGTCAGTGTGTAAAGTTATCTGGGCATTAAACACTCTCTGCACATATTGAATGTCTATGCAATGCATGGACTACACTTCAACCAATTGCACAAATATTGGGTTTAGTTGGAATAAATGAGAGTCAGTGGACTCACTTCTAGATTATCACATTAAGCAGTTTTCTTGTATAGAATTCTAACTAGTGGTACCCAAGTCATCCTGGATCACTGGTTTGAAAAGGTGGCTGTTCACTTTCTGTACATATGCTCTTGACCTGGATTTTATTTTAAAGTGTTTTACTATTCAAACATTCTTATTGAATCACTTGCTTTCTAGAAACAAATGAAGTAAGAGACATCTGTTTTTATTAGCCTATATATGACATAAAATATGAAAAGGGCTACTTGTGTTATCTGCCCTCTAATATGGAAGGACTTTTGCTGACAGCTAGTTTAAGTTGAAAGTGACTAGAGGGCTTTATCTCTTGGTCTCTTATCTCGTACCAGATAAGAAGTACCTCTAGTTATGCAGGTGTCCAGCTGTTTCTTGCAGGTGTCCAGCAGTTTCTTACAGTTTACCCACAAAGAGAATTGAGATAAACAGCATTCTCTTGCTATAAGCCTAAATCACTTTTTAAAAAGTTATTTTTTTCAGTTGTAAAAATACTAAAATGGAAACAAATGAGATTATCAAAACAAGAAATTTATATTTATCAATATATTCAAGCATTTCAAATATTAATTGTGTTTATTCTCATTAATTCAAGAAGACCAGCCCTATAAAGGAAAGCTCTGTTCTTGTGTGCAGAGAACATGTTCACTTGAGCAGCGTGTTAACCTTAGTCAACAGAAGTTGACATCTTATGAAATTCTATTGCTCTAGATGCTTTTTGAATAGTTTGAGGTTTTGTTCCACATGACCACTTGATTGTGAACTTTAAAGTATTATGTAAGGCATTTTCTTAACATCCTATCAACAACAACAAAACTTTCTGAGGTATATGCAATTTTATAACTAAGCATGTTTTTTACCTTTGACTTTGATTATCAAGGAGCTTATATACAAAACTGAAGCCTAGTTTTTGTTTTATATGTCTTATGGCTTATATATTAGAACATTTTTTTTAGTCTTTCCCTTTTCTTCTGATAGTTTTTTGGTTTTGATTCTTTAATTTTTATATCTATTTTCTTGTGTGCTAACTCACCCTCACTTTTGTGAATAAAGGTTGTGTATACATGGATGAATAAATGTTGCATACTAAAACTTTCTAACTTTAGAAACTTTTAAAGGTTTATCACTCTTAGCCAATAAGTCCATTACAGAAAATTACACTCACTGGAGACAGACTAAGAATCAGAGTTCAGAACAAAAGTTAAGTTAGGGGAGAGGGCTATGCCAAGTCAAATGAAGTGTATCAGCTCTTCAAAAGCAGCTCACAAAGAAGCTATAACTTGATGTTACCAGTCCTTTATAAGGTGGATTTTTTGGTAGAATTATTTTTTCTAGTACACTAGTGCTTGATTAGGCATGCAATAATGATTTATTATTAAATAATAGGCTGACTCTCAGAAATACATAAACTCTCAGATATCCTTTGAATTGTTTACAGTAAAATAATACCTTTATAAATGTCTTTCCATCTTAGATTTTTAAAAGAGTATTATTTTAACATCCAAATTTGTATATATTTTTAATAATTTCAAAAAAACTGTAATTATGCTTTCCTTATAAAAACCATTTTTCCTAAATCTTTGAAAGAGAACATTATTTGAATAGTTTATTTGGTTTAAAATCATATATTTCATAGGTCACCTGGATGGCTTACTAGGTTAAGTGTCTGTCTCCGGGGGTGGTGAGATGAACCTCTCATTCTGCTTAAAGATTCTCTCCCTGTACCCTTCCCCCACTTGCTCTCTCTCTTTCTCTCTCTAATAAATAAATAAATCTTTAAAATGAAATTAAATCATACATCTCAGGAAATGAGACAAGGCTAGGGACCATTTAACATGATTGGACAAGTGGGAAATTGTCTTTAAGCTAATAATCCAAAAAAGTTGCCATTATTTACTCTGAAAAGATAAGTCAAAAGGTAAATTAATAACTCTCTTTAAATATAAAAAAGCTATTTTACAAAGTAACATTCTCTTGCTCACCTGTTCTTCATTTTCCTACGTTTGGACTGAAGGAAGAAATGAACTGTTTCTTGTTAGGGAAGGGCAAACATAGGTAAAATGTCTTTTCCAGTGTGATAGATCAAATACTGACATAGGTTGCCAAGGGTTGTTAGTTTGTTTTGAATTCTTGATCCCTAGGGAATCACTACGTTTTGATAGACAACTATGTGATTTGAATGATTTAGACAGTGGCGTTTGATACTAAATCCCTAGAAAAGATGAAAGTTGTGATGTTTTTCTAATTTATGGTTCAGTGATTTTATTGAAGCAGACATAGTATACTCAAAAAGGTATAGTTACTTCTCTGAAAATTAAGCATACAAATAGATGATAAGTTTCTAAGATTGCATTTATTACAGTCACCTAATATCTTTTTTCTTAAAAATTGTATTTTGAAAAATATATATTTGGCTCCAAAGGCTTCCTATACCATGTTGCACATGCATCTCTTGAGTTATTCAGTATGTTGCATGGGGGATATATTTCTTTATTTCACTATTTAGAAACTTTTTAATAGTTAAGATCATGGTGAAAATTATTTGCATTCCTGGGACCTGGCCCAATGTTGCATATGATATGTGCAATTAAGATGCATATGAATGGAAAAAGGAAAAAAGCAAAAGGAAAAAAAGATTAAATTCACTCTCTGGCTCATGTCTTAAAAAGCTGATTCTCATTTTGTCATTCTGATTTATAGCTATAAGGTGGCAGAGAGTATGCCACCACCAAGAAGTTCACTCATTCACTCTTTCATTTATTCAATCATTTTACAGTTAGGAGTTTTCCTTTTCTTTCCTCCAGAAGCCATGATCTTTCTGGAATCTCGATGACTCAGAAAGACAGTAAATAATCTGAAAACTATCTCCCACAATACATATTTGTTGATTGAAGAATTGAAATCTTGGCAAGGCAAAAGTATATTGATGCCAAACAGAGCATCCTCTGACAAATCGTCTCTCACATTCTTGCTTTTTAGTTTCCATATACACTCTTCTTTTTCTAAGAGCCCTAATTTCAAGTTAATTTAAGGAAAGTGTTCCAATTTAGTTGAAAATATTTGTGCACTTTCAATGTTGTGCTCTAACCTTTATGTAAACATTCTCTTGGTGGGGAGGTAAAAAAAGAATCTATTTTTATAAAGATAGCAATCATTCATTGTGGCCCCACAAGACATCACTTCATGTATATTATTCCTTTTTTTCTCTTGCTTTTAAATTTTATTTAATATGTACATTCACTCCTTAAAGATGAGGAAACTAAAGAATTTGCTCAATGTTACACACGAAGTTATGGGAAGAAATAGGGATTGGAAACAAGTGGTTTTTTTTTTTTTCTCAAAATTTATTTATTCGTAGAGACACGGAGAGAGAGAGAGAGGCAGAGACACAAGCAGAGGGAGAAGCAGGCTCCACGCAGGGAGCCTGACTGGGACTCCATCCAGGGTCTCCAGGATCACGCCCCGGGCTGCAGCGGCGCTAAACCACTGCGCCACCAGGGCTGCCCTGGAAACAAGTTTTTAAAGTTCTCATGTTTGGGGTCACTCATCAGAATGTATTGTATGTAATCCTATATTCATATAGGATTTTTGTTTTAATTTGTGTTTGCATAGATCACAAATTTCATTCCCATTTTAATTTACAATGTTGAGATGACCCAGCTGAGAGAATATCTATTAGAGTTCTGATAACAAAGAATTGTAATTGTTCATTTACTTGTCTGTTTAATTAAAAAAAATTGAGGGCACCTGGGTGGCTCAGTCAGTAAAGTGTTGGACTCTTGCTTTTGGCTCAGGTCATGATCTCTGGGTCATGAGATGGAGCCCCACATCAGGCTCCACATTGAGCAATTCAGCACTCTCTTTCTCTCTCAAATAAATATATAAAATCTTTTAAAAAAAGTTGAGTTCTCTGAGGACAAAGTTGAGTGTTGTATCTTTGGAGTTGTTCTTGAAGCAGTACTGTAGGTTAGAAATCTCTTTCTTCTTTCAACTTCAGTTTTGCTTAGTTATTAGAATGCTTTCTCCTTAAGGGAGTTTGAGACTGAGAGGATATCAGTCAGGATAATTCAATTCTCTTGCCCATAGTTGAGTTAGGAGTGTGTATGAGATACGATGTGAAATGAGAGAAAGCCTGTTGAGAACTTAATGCAAGTGTTTCTTGCCTAAAGTAAGGAAGGGGTTTGTGTTCGTCCATAATTGCATGTTTAACTGTGAGAATAGGATCGTTGGAGCTGTTGCAACCATTTAAAAAATAAAAACAAAAATAATGAAAAAGGCAGAGCAGACAGATGGAAGAATTTGACTACATTGTAGTTTTCTGAATTAATAACTACAAATTTCAAATATTTGAAATATTTCAAATAACTTGAAATTTCTTAATCCCTTTTGTTGGGATCGATGATTTAACTAGAGCAATTACCTTATCTGCCATTTGTTGACTTCAGTTTATAATAAATTTTTCTATGCAATCAAACGCAGGCACAGTTGTGACAGAGAAGATCCCTTCCTCTAACTGGCAAACACCCGGGGACTCTAGAGAAGAGCCAGATGCTACTCACTTCGAGCAGATTCAGCTTCTCCGTACAGGTTCAGAACACTTAAGAAAAAAACAAAAGCAACAACAACAAAAACAACTCATTCACCTGTGTTAGGCCAAGACAGTGATACAGAAATTTCTAGTGTGTTGGTAAAAAAATAACAACTGGTTTCCCTACAACAAAACAAAACAAAACAAAACAAAACAAAACAAAACAGTGCATATATGTAAATGTTTGTTTTACAGATACAAAGGATGTGTAGCACACAGTTAACAAATAGTGAAGTATGCAATAATCTTTACTGTAGGTTCCATATAGCCAATTGATTCTAACAAAATGTTTTGTTTGGTCTTTGCCAAATGTGTATATCTACAGACAAGCTGTAGTTGCAACTCATGGATGCTTGTATTTCAATAATACTGTTGGTCGATATTTTTACTTGTGTTAAAAAAAAAAGATAAAATGAAACTACAAACACATGTTGGAATTTCACTCAATTGCCAGTGACATGACCAACTTCTTTGCTGAATCAGATAATAGCTTTTAAATACTGGAAGAAGATATCCTAATATTTTGTCTATTTACAATGTAACAGATACAGCCACTAATAAACTTTTACTCTGCCCCAACATGCCTTGATTTGTAATGTTTGCTAATTAATGCAATATAAATATTCTTGCAATGGCTGACTTTAGCTAAGTCAAATAACTTGGAACTGGGAAGATGTGTGCAATGGCCACTACAATATTTTATCCATATAGAAATGAGAGAGATCAATAATATCAATTATCAAAGATGATTGTAAGATACACTCAAATAATTGGGAGGTGATGAGGTTTGAGTATTTAATACATGCAAAATATACTGAATTGTAAATGTACGTAATGTGATTTTTAATAATAGCTGTGTTTAACAACCAGCTTGAAAAATTTTTGAAAATTAAATCATCAAGATTCATAATCTGGTATGAGCCAGCTCGAGCTCACTACTATATTATTTGGTTCATCATAGAAATAAGTAACTCATTTGCCTAGTTCTGTTTATCTAGTTTTGAGTAACAGATGATTTAGAACCTCCCATTTCAATCAGATGTATTTTTTTTTAGGAAAATAATTCTACTGGCAGATTGTTTATTCTTTCTGCTCTCAAGAGTTCATGCCAGTATCAATGTGATGTAATAGTTAAGGACCCAAATCTAATTATCTTAAGCTGCGCATGAATGCCGTATCTTCAAATTTACATAATAGACCTAAATATTATAATTTCTGTTATAAGTAACAATTGAACTTTCCTTCAAAGAATAAATGTCAATCAAAGCCTGGGAATTGGGCATTTGTTTTTTTTTTTTGTGGGTCAAAATTTGGCAAATTGTTTTTGTGTGATATTCAAATAAACTAGTCTAATTTAAATTATGTTATTGTATACCTGAAACTTGATATAATTTTTAAAATTTTTATTTAAGAATTAATTCAGCCCTTTTTGTTAAAGCTGATAAATACGTGAGGGTGATTTTCTTTCTACTCAGTGCACATAAATTTAGTGTTTCAGGACTAATAATCCTGACTTTTCAGGTTTATTTAAATCAGAAAAGGAACAAAATTGGGGTTTGAAAAGTGATATCAGCAGTTTTACAATACTGTCTTATAATTTGTCTTCTTCCAATTCATGTTCAGGAAGAACAGCTCATTATGTTTCATTCTAGTAGAGAATTTCTGATATTTACAAAACATTCCTTTTTGGGGATGTTTTCTCAGTCATGATTGTATGCACCATTGCTTTCTTTTGTTTTATTGTAAGTCAATGGAAAGAAAAGAAACTACAGAAATAATCTTTCCCTCTTTACACTTCATATTAAATAAGAGATGATTTGTTTTGGAACTTGAGCAACCAGCTGGTATAGAAGAAAGGATACGTAAATTTGGTATTAGATCAAACAATATATAATTCTGCTCCAAGTGCTTGAAAAACACATGTGAATTAAATAAAATGTCATTGTAATTGAAATCTCTCTTATCTCAGTTGGGTCAGGAAACAGAGAAATAAATTCATTTTTCCATAGCTCCAGACTGGGATCAAGCTGAATTTTGCCCATTCTGCTTTATCAACTTGTGTTTACAGGTACATTACAATTGAATGCAGGAGTAACTTGCTATATGAAATGTTAAATAGGATAAAAAAATTATTCCTATTGCTATAGAAATGATACTATTACTCTTGGGCAATTTGATGCAGTGTCTACGCAATTTAAGAACAGGCTTTTCTACTACCTGATTATGCACATAATTGAGAAAAAAATGGGGCTATAATTCTGACTTCTGTTTTTAAATCCAATCTTTTATTTTTTTGGTATTTGCAAAGACTCTACTTAAAAATTATCTTAATCTTAATTTTGTATACATTTCCTCTACTTATTGTCTTTAAAACATATAAAATAGATCTTTTTCTCAAGCATTTTTCTGTATCTCTGTACTAAAACGTTATGAAATGACTATTTATTTCATAAGTATAATTTATCAATATCTCACTTGAGAAATTTTAAATATAAACTGTAAGATTCCAAATTTCAATTTTCAAGTACTTCTAATAATTATTAGTGATAAGATAGAAGGGCGATGATTAATTAATACGCTGATTTTTTTTAAAAGTATATTTTCAATTCTTTTCCCTCCTCAAGATAATATTTCCAGAATATGTCTTAATTGAAATAATATATATCCTGGATGTATTTTCATTTGTCAGAACTGTGCATGAGGTTTTTGACAATTTCTAAGGCATTTGAAATAAAAAGAATTTTTTTTTTTTAACAATACTGATTACTTGCCACGTAATGAAACAGTGAAATTTTCTACCCTGAAGAATCTTTCACACATCCAGCAGAAAGAAGGCAGACATTTTGGGGACTAAATTCTGTAAGGTTTTCTTACTGATAGTTTAATGTAAAATAAGGTGATAGCAGACCTGTTGGCTTAGGGAAATTCTCCAAGATTTTAGGTGGCAGAGACTGCCAAATGCCTTTCTCCTTTTCATCTCATTAAAAAGCCAGGGGACTACAAAATGACTACATTTTACTTAACACCTTGGTTGACAGATATTAATTAAATCTACTTAAATGTCCATCAGATTTATACAGCATATGTGTTCATTCAAATATATGCACAAACCACATTAATTACATAAAATTGTAACGGATGTTAATAAGTCCAAACTCAAGGAATGAGGATGATTTCCTTTTAAACTTTTATTTCAACGTACATGTGTTAGTTAATATGACTCTTTGGGGTTGCAAGGAAGAGGCTAGTTCTCATTTTATCTAAATATTTTTTAAGTCTTACAGTAACAGTGATTTGTAGTAAGGCTCCATTGGCAAGCAAGCAGGACTGAACTCTTCCCTATAAACCATTCCCATGGGAATATGATTACACAGTCTGCCTGGGCCACAGAACAGGGTCTTCATTCAGGATCTGGATTGGCATGTTGAATACATGCAGGGGACACCATTTACTCTGTTGTGCCTTGTAGGGAACTTATCATTTATGTGGTGGCCTATTTGGACAGCTCCCTCAATGCCTGGAGTTGTGCAAAGCATCACCCTGTACAATATACATAGATCTAATACATGTGGTTATTTTGTCTTCTCAAAATTGCAGCTGTCAATTTCTCCTCTCACTCTACAACACAACTATGAAGAGCATATATATGGGGGCGCCTGGGTAGCTCAGTGGGTTAAGCATCTGCCCTCCACTCAGGTCATGATCCCAGAGTCCTGGGATTGAGCCCTGTGTGGGGCTCCCTGCTCAGTAAAGAGCCTGCTTCTCCTTCTCCCTCTGCCTGCCACTCCCCCTGCTTATACTCTCTTTCTCTGTCAAATAAATAAATAAACAAGATATATTTTTTAAAAGCATACATATAGAGTCTGTCATAGATAATTTTATATGTAGTCTAGACTGGACTAAAAGATGCCCAGAGAGTTGGTAAAATATTATTTCTGGATGTGTCTGTGAAGGTTTCTAAAAGATGCCAGATTCTGAATCAGTAGATTGAATAAAGACCCACTCTCACTAATGTGATGGGCATCCTCTAATTCGCTGAGGGCCTGAATAGAACAAAAAGGTACAGGAAGGAAGAGTTCTTGCTCTCTCTTCTCAAGCTGGAGTATTCATCTTATGCTCTCAGACATTAGAGCTCCTGGTTCTTGGGCCTTCAGCCTTTCACCAACAGTCTTTTACGATCTCTGGTCTTCAGTCATGTAACTGGGAGCTACTCCATAAGCTCCTCTAGTTTTCAGGACTCAGAATGAATTCTACTACCAGCTTTCCTGGTTCTCCAGGTAGCAGATAGTGGAACTCCGTAGCCTCCCTAACCACGTCAGCCAGTTCCTAAATAAATCTTCCCTTATATGTATATATCTATATATCCTATTGGCTCTGTTTCTCTGGTAACACTGACTAATAACTAACTGGCTTGACATTTTTCCATATGTAGTTATATTTTTGTAATTGCTACACATTTATATAGTGATTATTATATTAACTCACTTGGTTCTCACAACAACAGAGCCAGTATTCAAACTCAGGATGTCTGTCTCAGAGTCAAACCCTCAACCCCTCAACCCTCAACCCCTTTTCAGCTCTAAGATATCAGGTAGGTGCCACAATTGCTGTAAAATGCAGATAAAAATGGTATCTTTCTCACCGTTTTTAAAGAATGGATGAATTACTGCTTGTTAAGCACGTAGAGTAGTGCCTGGCATTTAGTGAGCACTAACTGTCAACTTTCCTGCCACCTGCACTCTCCCACCCTTCCTCTTGCCCCTACATTGGAATGGGGACTAGATGACTCTCGCATCATTATCAATCTTCTCTGCTTTTTTTCTTTATATGTTTTGGCTTATGTCTTTCAGTCTTTTCTAAAATCTACTAGCTCTCTCTATAACTCATACATTCAAACTCCCCAAGAAGCTGAATTTCATTGACTCCACTGGTCAATATCAACCTGTAAGAGACCGCTAGCTTTTGAGTTAGTTTGGGAGTAATCTATACAGATGTATAGATTGTATAGATTTTTAGTCTGATGCCCAATCTGATCCAATGATCTGTGGCAAGGATGGCAGAGATTTTAACTATGTGAACTATATGCTCCTTTCATTAGAAATGCACTTTATTCCTTAGTTTAACTACTCGTGTGGCTTGCTTGAGATCTAGCCAAAGCATGCCCATCCAGTAACATTGTGATCTACCTCACCATGTCATTTCCTCATTCTTGTAGATTGCTCTTGACTATTTGCAAAAAGCCAGCCTCATGTTATTTTAGATTAGATTCACAGTTTTTAAAAACTGAATAATTATATTTATTATTTGTATTAACTTAGGATATGTAGAAAGTAACTTTTTTATGCTGTCAAATATTATTCACTATTTATATGCATCAGTTTTGCTTCTAACTTTACAAATAGAGCTGTCTCTAAGACAAAATTATAATTTAAAGTTGGAAGCAGGTAATAAAGTAGTAGGGAAAATGGTTCCCAGGCTTTTATTTGGATATATTGGCTTGAATTGGACAAAGGAAACTGGAAAAGGTAAGCCCCTGAAGACAGAGACTGAGGGAGGGTGAGTATTTTCTGTTAAAACTCAGGGGCCTGGGTATGAGCCTTATTGAAACAAAGATTGCAGGTAGAAGCTAAAAAAGTCTAATTTTTATAAGGGATTCTCTTAGGTAGAGACACAACTCAGTGGTCAGATATTGAGAGATGACACAGAGCTTTAAAAAATGAGTATCTTCCTCAGATCAGAGGAGGATAGCCTCAGCCCCGTAAGGATGAAAGTGCATTCAGTTCCACTTTTGTCACCTCCTTCTTTGGAACTTCTGCGAAGTGGGAGACCAAGTAGATAATAAAGATTGTTTCAGAATAGATCAGTGGAAGGAGCTTATAGGTATCATCATCTTTTAGGGGTAGAGGTTAATGAAGGGATTTGTCTAGTACATACAAGGTGCTCAAACCTATGTGTGGAACGAATGATAAACTGAGGGAAAATCAAGTGTCAGTTAACACCACTGAGATACCCTAAGGATGATGACCTTGGGGTGAGACTAGAAATCTAGGACTAAAAAAAAATAATAATCTAGGACTAGACAGGAGGTAGCAATGTACAACTAAAATTTGAGTTATTACAGCTTGTGTTACTTATTTTGAACCCAAAGTGGTTGAACGTGAGAAAATATTAGTTACATGCTGATCTCACATAGGTTATTTCTTGATCAAACTCAGAAAATGTCTAATTCTACAAAAGGTAGAGATTAAAAGCTTAGAGAGGACATGCATATAAACAATGAAAGAAACTGACACTGAGGAATATGTGAGGCAACTATTTTTTACTATGTTTATATGCCACTGTTTGATTTTTCTTTCCTCAATATTGGATAGATTTAAAAATTATATGATAAACTTTTAAGCTATGATTTGGATATTATTAGTTTATAATGCATATAGAGTAAAAATATATTCAGGTACTTAACATTTAATAAATAGCAAATAAAAAGAGCTTTTCTATCATAAGGATTATGATCACAACTCTTGCACATATGGTACTTGATTCCTTGTGATACGGGGGAAAAAAAGACAATATTTGATGAGTACCTCTATTTGTGGTATACTTCGAGATTCATTCTCTTTATTTCACTTAATCAGTTAAGATATACAGGCATTATCCTTATTCATTATACAGCTATGGCTCGTAGTATTTTGAATTAATGTAAATTAAAGCAGAGATCAGTTGGGTGAAGGAAATTTTGATGATGATAAAGATGCTGCTGCTGTTGCTAATTTAGCCACATTTTTATGACACCCTGTAGAGGTCAAGCAAAGTTTCATTTAATAAATTACCAAAATTTTCCCAGCCTCCCCTCAATTCTTCTTTCTTCCATAGTGACCAGTGGATGCACAAGAAAGGTTGAGAGTAAAGTAGAAAAAAAGTCTTAGGAATTTATTGTTTCAAACTTCACCTTGTATCTCAGTAGGTTTTAGATACTTTCTTTTCCAATGGCCTTGTTCATTCTTTCATTTTCTTTCTTTTTTTTTAAGATTTTATTTATTTATTCGTGAGAGACACAGAGAGAGGCAGACTTAGGCAGCAGATGGTGAAGCAGGCTCCCTCTGGGGAGCCCGATGCAGAACTCGATCCCAGGACCCCAGGACCACACCCTGAGCCAAAGTGCAGCAAATTAGAGACCTCCTCAGCTATGGAAACATGCTGGTCTGAGTAGTCCTTGAAGGTACCGCTTTGCTTATTGGCTTATCTATGATTACAGAGCTGACCAACTCTGCTTCTGTCTCAGGCAGACTGTGTTTGGATATGTTAATAAGACTTCCTGAGTTGGAAGGCATTCAGAATTCTGAAGGTGACTTTGTGTATCTCAGTCCTGATTTATTATGACATGATTTATAGATTTATCCTAAGAAGGAAACCTTGTTTTCTTTGGGGATAATTTTTAGATGGGAAGAAAAGGTGCATTTATGTCACCAGTTGTAGAAAAAATGTAGAAAGATAATAATAACAAAAGTACACCACCACAGGTATTATTTTCAAGTAGCTAGTATTCAAATGATACCTATAACATATTAAGTTTTCTTTCAATTTTAATTGTTTTACCTCCCAGCACTAGAATTGGCTAAATAGATTTTAGGAAAAAAAATTGCCCAGTATTTGTCTCAATAGAGAACTCTTTGTGTTGCCATAAAAACACTTGACACTTGCAATTTTACAGAGTAACATTAGGGTTTTCTAGAACTTTCAAAATTTTGCTGGTTTGTAAAAACAGGGCAGAAAATTGGGTCACATTATTTGTGATCTGTCCATTTTAAAAGACATAGGCCTTGGAAACTGCTACTTGGATGGGTGGCTGTGCAGACATTATTTCCCATCACAGGAGAGAAACTATGATACGTTTTCTCACTAATGAGGACCTGCATGCCCTTTCTTTGTTCTTGTAACTTTCAGGATTTAATTTTCCCTGATTCTTTTAGATACTGTAGTCTATTAGAAATTTTTATTAATAATTTGGGGAATTAGGTGGAAAAGGATATAATATTGAATTGTTTGAAAATTCTTTGAAGTTTATGGAAAAATCCCCCCCACAGTTTATACAGTTCAATAGCTATTTAAACTTCCATTCAATTTCCAAACCTTTTTACACAGGGGGCCTTTTAATTTTTCTTTTTATTAGACTTTACAGCTTATCTTCAAACAAAGTTGGCTTTGAGGCAATTTGTGCGGCTGCTTCAGAAGTATCCTTTTATACACGTTGACTTTGATGTTTAATTATTACAAAGCAATCATAATACAATTAAATTGTGTTGCTGTTTCCTTGAATTGTTTATCTGCTACTTTCATTGCAGTTTACTTTAGCTCAATTATTATATATCAATATTTAGTTATAATATGTGCATTCTGTGACTGCCACTGTTCTGGGAAGTATTTTTTATCACTTCATTGGAAAAGGTTCAGAGTGCCCTTTTAATGACTTAAAATTCTTAATCTGAATTATTCTGATACATGAGGAATGTGGGACTTGTGCTATTTAAAATAATTTTAATGCTACAAATTATCAGACTCATTTTCATTGGGGACATTGAGGTATGTGAACTACTCAAATGAAAAACAAAACTACTCAGTATCATGGTCGAGTTCAGAACCACTCCATTAGAAGCTAAGAAATGCTTTTTAAGAGATACAGCTGAGTGAATGAGGCTGTTGACCTGAAAGCTGTCAGCTCTAATCCTAGCATTAGCTCTGATTCCACTGTGACTTGGGTAAACCATACAGCGTCTCTGCACGTACATTTTCTTATCTATAAAAGGAAGATGCTGGAGCATCAACCCTTCTCACCATGGCTTATGGAACAATTCTGAATGAAATATGAGTGTTCCCAATGAGTTATTTGCTCATTCACTTCACTGCAGCACTGAGATTTACAAGTACCGTGTCCTCTCAGTTTAAATTCTACATGGATGTGATACATTTAGATTCACTTTTTATAGAGACAAAAAACTTAACCTCTCCATTGCTTGCTACTTTCAGTAACATTTCGTAAACATTAATGGTGTGCGTTTTTCAAAGTCTGTATATTTGCTTACAGTCTGATGATGAAGGGGGAAAAAAAAGCCCTAAGAGAGAAAGGCAATTCAAAGTAGAGTCTTGGGCCTATGAGAGGGTTAGAAATAAGGAACCACATAGGAAGGAACTTTTGTATGGCTAAGGCAATGAAGGTAGGCTTCTAAATGAAAGCCACTTGAGGTGTGACTTGAAGGATAGGTAGGACTTAAATTATGGAGGTGATGGGTTAAATTATTGAGAGGGGAAAAACAGGAGCAAAATACATTTGGCAGAAATGTACAAACACTGTGCACAACTAAACAGCTCAGTTTGATTTCAATTGCATAGAAAGTGGATAAAAAAGTCCACAGCAGTTTCTTGCTAGATACATCTATGAAGGCAAGGGAAACAAAAGCAAAAATGAACTATTGGGATTTAATCAAGATAAAAAACTTCTGCACAGCAAAAGAAACAGTCAACAAAACTAAAAGACAACCTACAGAACGGGAGAAGATATTTGCAAATGACCTATCAGAAAAAGGGCTGGTATCCAAGATCTATAAAGAACTTATTAAACTCAACAGCAAAGAAGCAAACAATCCAATCATGAAATGGGCAGAAGACATGAACAGAAATTTCACCAAAGAAGACATATACATGGCCACAAGCACATGAGAAAATGCTCTGCATCACTTGCCATGAGGGAAATACAAATCCAAACCACAATGGGCAGCCCGGGTGGCTCAGTGGTTTAGCACCTGCCTTCAGCCCAGGGCCTGATCCTGGAGACCCGGAATCAAGTCCCACGTCGGGCTCCCTGCATGGGGCCTGCTTCTCCCTCTGCCTGTGTCTCTGCCTCTCTGCCCTTCTCTCTCTCTCTCTCTCTGTCTCTCGTGAATAGATAAAATCTTAAAACACACACACACACACACAATGAGATACCATCTCACAGCAGTGAGAATGGTGAAAATTAACAAGACAGGAAACAACAAATGTTGGAGAGGATGTGGAGAAAGGGGAACCCTCCTGCACTGTTGGTGGGAATGTGACCTGGTGCAGCCACTCTGGAAAACTGTGGAGGTTCCTCTAAGAGTTAAAAATAGACCTGCCCTACGACCCAGCAATTGCACTGCTGGGGATTTACCCCAAAGATACAGATGCAGTAAAATGGCAGGACACCTGCACCCCGATGTTTCTAGCAGCAATGTCCACAATAGCTAAACTGTGGAAGGAGCCTCGGTGTCTATCGAAAGATGAATGGATAAAGAAGCTGTGGTCTATGTATACAATGGGATATTACTCAGCCATTAGAAACGACAAATACCCACCGTTTGCTTTGACATGGATGGACCTGGAGAGTATTATGCTGAGTGAAATAAGTCAATCAGAGAAGGGCAAACATTATATGGTTTCACTCATATGGGGAATATAAAAAATAGTGAAAGAGATTATAGGGGAAAAGAGAGAAAAGGAGTGGGAAATATTAGAGAGGGTGACAAACCATGAGAGACTTCTAACTCTGAGAAACGAACAAGGGGTAGTGGAAGGGGAGGTGGCTGGGGGGGACGGGGGGACTGAGTGACAGGCACTGAGGGAACACTTGACGGGATGAGCACTGGGTGTTATACTATATGATGGCAAATCAAACTCCAATAAAAAATATACAAAAAGACAAAGAAAACATCCTAAAGTTTGATGTTACCATGTAGGTTTGGAATCAAATCCTAGATAAGCCTAAAAGGCCAGATGAAAGAGTTTCCATGTTATGTTGTTAGCTGACATCACTTGGAATTATTATTTTCTCATTAAATTTGTGTCTAATAGATCAATTTCAGCTTCAAAACTATATTTTTTCTTCTTGGGAAAACTTAATTTTTTGAAAGAAAAGATAACTTTTGTTGTTTCCAATGTTTTCCTTGCTCCTACCACTAGGTTTGTTGTTTTTGCTCAACTAAGAGCTCTTGTTGTTCCAGCCAAAGAATATTTTTATTTTCTTATTTTTTCCTGTCATCAAGCGGTGAATTTATAATTCCGTGTTTGCGATATGGTATCTGTTTCCATGGGAATGGATGTAAATAGAGCATATGTAGCACTATGGACTTGATCCAGCTAAAAATATTTGTAGAAGCCTGAAATGGAGGCTATATACAGCCATGGGTTGGCTCTGCCTTGGTGGTGATGTCTTCATTGAAAATGTCAGCTTTCTGTGAAACTCAGAAAGTAATTAAAATGGCACAGAAGGGGACAACTCTGAAGAGGTAGCTTCTCGGCCACCTGAATTAGGTTGTTTGGTTTGTTCCTAAGGATGTTTGGCAGGTTTTGTGTATTACTGACTATAATCAGGTAAAAAGTTCCCTCAAGATCCTTGCTTCAGAAGTATGATTTTTAACTACAGTAGACAAAGACCTGGGAACACTATTAGGGAGAAGTAGCACTTTCCTGTTAAACTATTGCTTTTAAATTCTTGGTTAAGCACATGTAAAGTTTACAGAGAGACAGGGGTGCCCTGTGGACTATGAGTAACATTCACTAACATGAAAGTGCTAGTTTAGGGGCCAAACAAACCCTCCAAGAAAACTAGTATTTGATGATAAAGGTTGTTTACATGATATACCAAATTTTGATTGAGAATAGAGGTTTTTTTTTTTTTTTTTTTTTTTGAGAGCAGAGTTTCAACACTTTGTGTATTTAGTTCAAATAAGTATCCTTAAGAGTATGCTTGGAATTTTTTAAATTTTTAATTTTTTCAGCTTTATTGAGATATATTTGGCATATAGTGTAAGTTTAAAGTGAACAAGGTGATAACTTGATACTCATATATTGAGAAACAATTACCACAGTAGGGTTAGTTCATACCTTCCTCACCTCATGTAATAACAATCTCTTTTTTTCTGGTGTGACCATTAAAAATCTACGCTAGCAGCAACTTTCAATTATATAATACAGTATTATTAACTATCACGACTATGCATCAGATCCCCAGAACATATTCATCTTAAAACTGAAAGTCTGTACCCTTTGACCACCATGTCATTTCCCCTAACACTCAGCCCCTGGCAACCACTATTCTGAGTTTGATTTTTTTTAAATTTCAAATATAAGTGGTATTGTATAGCATTTATCATTCTCTGAATTATTTCAGTTAGCATAATGCCTTCAAGGTCCATCCATGTTGTTGCAAATGGCTGGATTTCTTTTTTTCTTGTGACTGAATAATATTTCATTGTGTATATGCATATGTATGTTTATTATACATAAATATACACATATGTATGCACACACATCTTTACCAATTCATCTGTAGACAGACACTTAGGTTGTTTCTATGTCTTGACTATTGTGAATAATGCTGCAATGAACATGGAACTGCAAAAATCTTTTCAAGACCTGATTTCAAATATTTTGGGCAAATATCCAGAAGTAGGATTGCTGGGTCATAGGGTAGTTCTAGTCCTAAATTTTTGAGGAATCTCCATACTGTTTTATAATGGCTACACCAATTTACACTCCTACAAACAATGTACAAAGGTTCCTAACACTTCTTATCACCTGTCTTTTTGATGATAGCCATTGTGATAAATGTGAGGTGATATCTCATTGTGGTTGTGGTTTTCATTTCCCTCATGATTAGTAATGTTGAACATCTTTTCATGTACCTCTTTGACCATTTTTAAGAAGTCTGTTCTAGGAAAATGTCTATTCCGTTCTTCTCATGTTTTAATCAGATTGTTTTTTTATTTATTTGCTATCAAGTTGTATGAGTTCTATATATATTCTGGATATTAACTTCTTATCAAGTATTTGGTTTGCAAATATTGTCCCCATTCCAAAGGTTGAGTTTTTATTTTGTTGAGTGTTCCTCTTGCTGTGTAGAAACTTTTTGATATAGTCCCATTTATTTCCTTTTGTTTTTGTTGCTTGTGATTTTGGTGTCATATCCAAAATATTGTTGCCAAGACCAATATGAAAATGTTCTTACTTATATTTTTCTCCAGGAGTTACACAGTTTCAGGTTTTATGTTTAAGTCTTTCATCCACCTTGAGTAAATGTTTGTATATAGGATAAAATAGGGGTCCAATTTAATATTTTATGTGTGATTATTCAGTTTTCCCAGCACTATTTATTGAAGAGACTATCCTTTCTCCACTCAGTATTCTTGGCTTTTTTGTGAAATATGATGTGACCTTATAGGGGAGAATTGATTTCTGGGTTGTCAGTTCTGTTCCATTGGTCTATGTATCTATTTTTATGCCCATATCATACTGTTCTGATTACTATTGCTCTATAAAATAGTCTGATTAGGAAATGTGATGCCTCCAGCTTTGTTCTTCTTTGTCAGAACTGCTTTAGCTATTTGAGGTTTCATACAAATTTAAGATTGTTTTTCTATGTCTGTGGAAAATGACATTGAAATTTTAATAGAGATTGCATTGAATATATAGGTGTCTTTGGATTGGATGGATATTTTAACAATATAATGTTTCCAGTACTTGAACTCAGGATATATTTCCATTTATTTGTGTCTTCTTCAATTTTTTTCATCGCCTTATATTTTTCAGTGTACAGATATTCCTCTCCTTGATTAAATTTATTTCTAAGTATTTTATTGTTTTTCGTGTTATTATAAATGAATTTTGACCCATTGGTTGTTCAGGAGTGTTATTTGCTTTCCGCATATTTATAAATTTTCCACTTTTCCTTATATTATTGATTTCTAGTTTCATAACATTGTGATCAGTAAAGATACTTGGTATGATTTCAGTCTTCTTGAATTGGCTAAAATTTGTTTTGCGACCTATCATATGACCTATCCTGGAAGATGTTCCATGTATCCTTGGAAGACTGTATTTTGCTGCTCTTTGTTGGAATGTTCTGTGTGTCTGCTAGATCCATTTTGTGTAAGTATAGTTCAAGTCCAATATTTCTTTATTGATTTTCTGTCTGAATAATCTAGCCATTATTGAATGAAGGATATTGGAGTCCCCTACTAGTATTGTATTGTTGTGTACTTCTTTCAGATCTGTTAGTATTTGTTTAATACATTTAGGTCCTCTGATGTTTGGTGTATATATATTTATAATTGTTATATACTTTTGGTGAATAACCCTTTATCATTATATAATAACCTTCATTGTGTATTAATACAGCGTTTGGCTTAAAGTCTATTTTGTCTGATGTAAGTATAGCTATATCTGCTCTCTTTTGGCTTCCACTCAAATGAAATAACTTTTTCCATCCCTTCACTTTGAGCCTATGTATATTTGAAGGTGAAGTGAATCTCATGTAGGCAGCTTATAGTGGGTCTTTTTTTTTTCCATCCAGCCATTATAAGCCTTTTGATTGGATAATTTAATCCACTTGCATTTTGAGTAATTTTTGTTAGTAAGGAGTTACTAATGTCATCTCATTTATTATTTTCTGGCTATTTTATAATATTGTTTCTTCATTTGTTCTTTTCATTATCTCTTGCTTCCTTCCTTTGTGAATTGGTTTTCCATGATGATATGCTTTGATTCTCTTCTTTTATCTTTGTGTATCTGCCGTAGATGTTTGCTTTGTTATTCCCATGAGGCTTAAATAAAACATGTTTAAATATGGAAGTCTATCTTACATTGATAACAATTTAATTCTGATCACATACTAGAAGTTTACCCTTTTACTCACCCTCCCATTTTTATGTTTTTGATTCACAATTTACTTATTTTTATATTAGGTATTCATTAACAAATTATTGTATCTATAGATATTGTTAATAAGAGACTTTTGTTCTTATAAAGGATTTTGCTCCTTTAGCCTTTACACTAGAGTTATGTGTTTAATACACCATCATATTACAGTATTAATGTATTCTGAATTTGACTATGTACTTGCTTTTAGCAGTTATGTATTTTCATTTTTTGATATTACTTATTAGCATTGTTTAATTTTAGCTTTGAAGAATTCCTTTCAATATTTCTTATAAAGAAAGTCTAGTGGTGATGACTTTCATTAGTTTTTATTCATCTGGAAGTCTTTTTCTCTCCATTTTTTAAAAAGATTTTATTTATTTATTCATGAGAGACACACACACACAGAGAAAGGCAGAAACATAGGCAGAGGGAGAAGCAGGCTTCATGCAGGGAACCCAACGTGGGACTCAATCCCGGGTCTCCAGAATCATGCCCTGGGTTAGTGGTGCTAAGCTGCTAAGCCACCTGGGCTGCTGAAGGAGAAAGCTTTGCTGGATAGAGTATTATTGGTTGGTTGATTTTTTTTAAAGCTCTTTAAATATATCATTACGTTCTCTCCTGGCCTGTAAGGTTTCTAAGAAATCTGCTGATAGCCTTGTTAGTTATAAGCCTCTTTTTTTCTCACCACCTTTAAGATACTTTTAAAAATCTTTGCTGTTTAATAATTTTATTATAATTTGTCTTGAAGAAAATCTCTTTAAGTTGAGTTTGGTGGAATATGAACTTAATGAATGTGTATATCCAAATATCTCCCCAATTTTGGAAATTCTCAATCATTATTTCTTTAAATAAACTTGCTTCCCCCTTCTTCTCTTCTACAGGACTTCAATAATTAGAAGATTATTTCTTTTAATGGAATCTCAAATCTATGCAGAATCCCACATAGAATATCTACACTCTTTTCCATTGTTTTATTGTTGTTCTCCTTGAACTACATAATTTTGAAGGCCCTATCTTCTAAATCATAGATTCTTTCTTCTACTTGGTCCACACAGCTGTTGATGCTTTACTGCATTTTTAAATTTTATTCATTGTATTATTTAGCTCCAGAATTTGTTCGGTTCTTTTTTGTGATTTTTATATATTTGTTAAACCTCTCATTTTTCTCATGTATTATTTTCCTGATTGTACTGAATTGCCTTTCTGTGTTTTCTTGTAGCCCATTGAGCTTCAGATTTTTAAAATCCTTGTATTTTGAATTCTTTATCAGATTAACCGCAGACCTTCATGGTTTTGGTGTGGTTCCTGGAAGATTACTGTGAAACTTTGGTAGTGTCATGTTTCCTTGATTTCTTATATTCCTCGAAGTCTTGCACTTTTAAAATAGTAGTCGTGTCTTCTACTATTAGCTGACTGACTTTAGGAGAGAAATAATTTCCATCAACTGTGCTAGGCACTTGACAGCTTTCTCAGACCTATTTATATGGTGCCCCCATGTTCCTTGCTCCACCTTGTGGCAAAATTCTTAAGTTTATATGCCTTTGTTAGTCCTGCAGTTTACCTGCTGACAGCCTCTCTTTTGATTTCACAAGAGCAGAGGTAAAACTAGAGTTTGTCATCTCTCTCTGACCCATAGATTTGGGCTGACTTTCTTCATGTGCTCATTAGCTGCCTGTCAAAGCTTGCTATTACTGCTATTGAGAGCATGAATCAGGGATCTGGTCATATGGAATGGGGTGTATGTTGGATAGGTAGCAGATAACTAGGGCTTCCCATTTGTCATTTGCGGAAATCTGTATGTGATGTCCCCAGCTATTGTAACTATGCTTCTTGATAGAGTCTTTGTTGTGAGGTAGCAGGATCTGTGCCCTGTTAATGGCCTCTAAGGGTCCTATCTACTACTCTGCCAGTTTCTTTCTGTCCCCCAGTGATATAGTTCATGACTCAGTGCTCTGCATTAGGCAAGAGAGAAATCGGCCTTTTTGGCAGTGTCCTGCACAGCTAGGGATTCCAGGTACTCACTTACAGTTTTTGTTTCTCCTCAAGAAGAAATCATGGGCTGAGGTCTTTCTTTGCACTGAACTGTGCTACTTTGGATGTGGAGCGTTGCAGATAAAGTCAAACTGTTCCTCTTGCCATCTTCAATGTATACAAACCTAGAATTCTTGTTGTTGTTCCAACTGTTCTGGAGCTTCTCCACTGAATAGCTGTACTTCCCACAAAGGCTCTTTCATCCATGGGAGATTGCCTAAGAGAAAGTTGGCAAAGGACTCCTGGACGTCATTTATAGGTCTCTGCATCGTCCACAGCTGGGACCAAAGTGGGTATGCCTATTACTCAATGTGGAGGTGGGAAAGATTCTCTCTGGATCTTGATATATGGTGTTGAGTTCCACAGCTCCTATAAAGGTAATTTTGTCTGTGGATGGATGCCAAATTATTGATGTTGTGGGGAGTGATATGATGAGCGATGTTTTATTCAGCCATATTGCTGATGTCACTTAAGGGAGATCTTTCATTCTGGTTTACAAAAAAAGATATGAAAAGATTATCTTAGGACAGTTGAAACTTAACTACAAAATGAACAACTATTGCATTTGCTATTAATTAATCATAGTGGACACATGTGAGTTACTGCTCCGTATAGATTATCCTTGTTTCCTTATAGCAATCCCTGAATTGACTGGAATTGTGTCTATCCCCAAAACTTGCTGAAGGATTTCAATGCTTAATCCAAACATATAACCTAGTGATTGCCTCAGGGAATGGTAAGAGTAGTAGATTATATTATTTTGGCAAATATTCATATACTCATACCCACATGCATGGATTCTTCTCATCTCAATGATGTTCATCTTGGTCATGTTTTGGCCTATGCAAATAGAATGTGATCCATGCCACATCCAAGCAGTTACTTTAAATGTGATCTTTTTTGTCTGTCAGACTACAGGTGTATTAGGATTCAAAGGCAATGAGGGGCAGTTTTATAGAATAAGGCATTCAGGGCAGCCCGGGTGGCTCAGCGGTTTAACACTGCCTTCAGTCCAGGGCCTGATCCTGGAGACTTGGGATCGAATCCTATGTCAGGCTCCCTGCATTGAGCCTGCTTATCCCTCTGCCTGTGTCTCTGCCCCTCTCTCTCTCTCTCTCTCTCTCTCTCTGTGTGTGTGTGTGTGTGTCTCATGAATAAATAAATAAAATTTTAAAAAAGAATAAGGGATTTCTTTTAAGAATTTGAAATTATACAAATGTAGAAAAAGATTTAAAAATTGAAGGACTAGACAAAGATTTTTGAGAATCAGAGAAGTCACTAATCAATTTGAGAAGTCAAGCACATTTAACCATGGAAGGGAAAGACTGTGGGGAGGTCATTTGCCATGTGCATTTACAACCAAATATTTACTGGTGAGCTTGAGGTCTCTATTGGTCAATAGGATAGCACTTAGGAAGGACATTAAATTTAGAGCAAAAAAGAGCAAGAATAAACTAGAGTGCACCTAACACTGCCCCATTTACCATAGTGGTATAGTATTTTTATATTCTTCAGAGAGTAATGCCCACTGTTTCACTTCTCTCTTGCCGATATCAAGCAAAATCTTCTTCTGTCCAACTTTAACATGGAGTTCTAGAAGTCAGGAGATTTTATAAACAGTTCTTAACAAGCATGAAGAATACAAGATATTGAAATGAGTATATGTCATTTTGGGATTACTTCTTCAACTTTGATCAAATGAAGAATACATGAAATGGAACCATAGCTGGCATAGAGTTTCAGCTAATCAGCAACTCTTACACAACATGAACAAGAAATAAGTATTTAATGTAGCAAGTCACTGAGCAAGTTGAGGTTGTTTGTTATTTTAGTTCCCTTGATGAATAGTGAAACAGATACTGGAAGTGAGAGGTTTTCTAAACCAAAAGCCAAAAGTGTGTATCACTTCTTTTATTGTTGGCTAGAGAAGAAACAAATCTAGAGAAAGAATGACCTGTATTTTCAGCAGTATTTCATAAAATACACAATGGATAACTTGGATGATATATAATGACATAATAAAATTGAGGCTTTACATGAACATCTTTTTTAAAAAAGAATCTTCCTAGTGTGAGTTGGTTGTTATTTATCAGCTGCATTTAATAATGTTCTATGAGAAAGACATGAGTTCATATAAGGATTGATTTTTTTTTTAAAGAAAGGATGAAAATCAGAATAGAGAACTTTTGAGACTTACAGATTGGAAAACAAAACTTTTTTCCTTAACATTTAAAAGAAAATAATGATAATTTATATAAACCACAAAATCTATTTAGTATTGAGATTAAGACAGCCTCAGAGCAAAAAAAAAAAATCATGGGGAGACCATCTACTTTTTGTTAAGTCTTTTTAATAGATTAATGTGGACCCCAGAAAAATTCTCTGAATTAGGCAAAACAGCTCAGTAAAAGAGAATAAGAATTATCTATGAAAGCCTAAATAAAGTAATGACTTAAGCTGAGAGAGACATAGGCATATTTTAAAAAGAATTGTAAATGTGTCTACTGGTATAGGGATTTTAAGAATCAGACAGATAGTAAGCCACTGAAATTTTTGAGAGCGCTATGTGACCAAAGGCAATATCAGCCTGAATTAAAACCTATGGCTTTAAACAGCTTTTAAGGGTCATGATAAAAGTGGCGATTATATCAGGAAGACAAAACAATTCTAAATGTTTATGAACACAATAACAGAGCTACAAAATACATGAAGCAAAACCTGAAAGAACTAAGGGGATAAAAAGAAAAATTGACAAAGATAACTGGAGAATCAATTTGCCCTCTTTCAGTTAACTGAACAGTAAATACAAAATTAGTATTGTTATAGAAGATCTGAACAATATCATCAATCAACTTGACCCAATTTACATTCAACAAACACTACTAACAATGGCATTATATGCATGTTTTAAGTATAAAGGGAGTATTCACCAAGATAAAACATATGCCAGAGAATAAGATCACTCTGAATAAGTTCCAAAGCATTGAAATCTCACAATGTATATTTAATGACAATAGAATTAGAGATTAAAATTAGGTTAAAAAATCTCAAATATTTGGAAAGAAAATATACTTCTAAGTAATCTGTATATCAAAGCAGAAATCATCAGCTATATTAGCATATAAAATCACTTCACACTTAATAGTAAAACAAAAAAGTCAAAATTTGTGGGATGCAACTGATTCAGTACCTAGAGGAAATTTGTAACTATTAACACCTTTCTTGGAAAATAGTGGAAACTAAAAATAAAATATCTACATATTCACTTTGGGAGCTAGAAAACATAGTAAATCCAGTGCAAAATAAGTAAATAAATAATAATAGAATCAGAAATACATAATATGGAAATCATATAAATAATAGAGAACATTTATAAAATAAAACTTGATGAAAAAATTAATAAAATTGATTAAGAAATTAAAGTTTTATTAAATAACTTTTTTTCAATGTAGAAAACTTCAGTTTAGCTGATTTTGCTAGTCAATTTTATGAAACATTTAAGAAAGGCATACGCCAATATTACTAAACTATTTCAGGAAATAGAGAAGTAGGGAATTCTTCCCAACTCATCTAATTAGGCCAACATATTCCTGAGACCAATGCTAATGAAGACATTACAAGAAAATTAAAGAAAGTATTGCTCATGAACATGGAAACAAAAATCCTTAAGAAAATATCAGAAAATTAAATTAGCAAAACATAAAAATGATATGACTTATTTGAGTCATTTCCATGAATGCAAGGTTGGTTCAATAGTCAAAATTCAAACACTATAGTTAACTATATTAACAGCATAAAGGATAAAACCCATGTACATGTGACAAAATTCAATGTCTATGATATAAACATATATTAGAACCATAAAAAAATTTTAGTTTGCTAAAGACATATACAAAACATCTTAAGCTAACATAATATTAAATAGTAAAATATTAAACATTTTCTATCAAGATTGATTGAACACAAGTATGTCTGCTATCACCACTTCCATTCCTTATTGTATTTAATGTCCTAGCCACTGCACTAAAGCAAGAGAAAAAAGAGACATAAAGATTGGAATGGAGGAATTAAACTCTCTAAAGATAATATTATCTATGCAGAAAATCACAAGATGTCCACCAAATACTACTATAATTATGTCAATTCAGCAGGCCCACTGGTAGAAGACCAATATATTTTAAGAGGTGTTTTTACTACAACTGAGAAATGGAAAATCAAATAAAAATGTAGAGGCATTTCCAGTATAAGAAAAAGACATAAAATATGTAAATTAAACAAAAATGAGTGCAAGAACTAAAAATTACTAAGCAGTGCACAAAGAAATGAAACACAATGTAAATAAATGAAGAGATATATCAAAACTGTGGGTTGGAAAATTCAATAAATAAGATGTTCGCTCTCTCTAAATTTAGCTGAAGAGTCAAAGTTCTAACAACAAAAATTCCAGCAGAAACTTTTTGTCCATTGGTTGGAAACGTAAATGATAATTTAAAATTTACATGGAATGTCAAGGACCAATAGCCAAAAGAAGTTTTAGAAAGAAGGGAAAAATGGCGCTCTTTTCCAGCCTTACTTCCAGAAGTACTCTATGGAAAGACACAGACTGATGGAATATAAGAGAGATTCCAGAAACAGACCCACACATATATTATTAATTGACTTTCAACAAAGATACCAAGGTAGTCCTTTGGAAGAAATGATAATTTTTGACAATAATGTGGAGACAACTGGATGTTTGCATGAAAAAAAATAAACTTTGACGGAGTGTTTTATATAGAATATATTTGCTATTAATTATAGGCATAAATGCAAATTTTAAAAATATAATATTTTTACAAAAAACATAGTGGAAATTCTTTGTAGCCTTGGAGTAGGCAGATTTCTTAGGCCACAGAAAATACTAAGCATTTAAACAACAATGAATTGGGCTTTGTTAAAATTAAACATGTCTTTTCTTAAAAAACACCATTCTATTTATTTTATAGTATTCTACTAAGATTATTTAGAACATATGCATTATTTTGTATATATTATTTTTAACAGCCCAAACTTAAAATGACATAAATTTTAATCAACAGAAGTTATGAACAAATTGTGTGATATTCATAGTTTGGGATACTACTCAGCAATAATAAAGGATGGAACTGAAAAAAAATAGAGGAATGCAGCAAAATGGGTGAATCTCTAAAACTTCCTTAGGGACAGAAGCCAGATACAAAGAGTATAAATAGTATGATGAGGGTCAGCAAAATTTTTCTGTAAGATTGTATTTTAGGGGATCCCTGGGTGGCTCAGTGGTTGAGTGCCTGCCTTCGGCCCAGGGGGTGATCTTGGAGTCCTGGGGTTGAGTCCCACTTTGGGCTCCCTGCATGGAACATGCTTCTCCCTCTGCCTGTGTCTCAGCCTCTCTCTCCCTTGTGTCTCTCATGAATAAACAAATAAAATCTTAAAAAAAAAAAAAAAGATTGCATTTTAGGTTCTGAGCCATATGATCTGTTATAACTACTCAGCTCTGCCATTGTCATGTGAAATCCATGTCCTGTGAAATCCATGAAGTACCTGGGCATGGCTAACTTTAATGAAATTAGAATTAATTTGTATTCATTAGTATTCTAATGAAAATTTCTTTTCGGAAATAGGTGTCAAGCTGAATTTGACCTATAGTTGGCCAAACCTTGCAGTATGTTTTCATTTATACAACAGGCAAAGTAACCTATAATCATAGAATTCAAAATAGTGGTAGCTCAAGGTAGAGGTAGGGTGGCAAACTGATTGCTAAGGGGCGAAAGGGAATTTTCTGGAGTGAAGTAAATGTCTCTACATTGATTGGAGTTATGGTTCTACAAAGTATACATTTATCAAAGCTCATTAACTTATTTTACTTAGAAGAACACATGCAGAGGTGTGGAAAGAAGCTATAGCATGGAAAGTACAGGCAATTTCAAGAAAATCAGCATTTCTAGAGCACTAAGTAGAGATATAGAAAGTAAGGATTTGAATTTAGGAAGATTAGGACACTGGTCATGTGACCTAGAGACTGTAGTAGTGAATGGTATATATTATGTCTTGTTAGTGTGTATATATACCATATTATACTTCATATTAATGTTAATTTTATTTTTTAGGTTTAATTTCAGACTTTTGGTTTAGGTAAGTCTGCAACTGGATATTAAATTAGAATTCAATGTTAGTTTCTAAAAGACTCGAGACCGTTTTTGCCAAATACTTTCATACTCCCAAGCAAAAGTAGAATTCTCAACGTGGCTTGCAAAGGAGGGATGATTTAAAATATGTTTTATAATCTTCAGCCCCTCACCTTCAAGTATATTAAAGAGTTGTCTTAGAAGTGACCAAATTTGTGGGGGGGGGGGGTAGGGGGGGATTTATTTGGAAAGAGTTACTAGGATGCTACTGACTTCTTCCCCTATTGGAAGAGGATATTTTCTCATCACCTAAGCCTAGAGGGGCTTCAAGAAGATTAGATGAAGAGCTCCACCTATGTCTCCAGTAATTTGTGGTCTGCGAAGAAGGTAGTTTTCTAACCACACCTGAGAAAACCCCAAAGCAGAAGCTTGAGGTTGGATAATAGCTTTGATGGTAGAAAAATGAGACATAGTAGCTTAGGGAATAATGTGTAAGCCAAGAGCTATTCCTGGCCAAGGAGGATCCTGTGTTTACCCCAGGGGAGAAAAACAAACACATAAACAACAATGTAGGCTTTTGTTCAAGAGGAATGAGGTGACTCCAAAATAAAGTATCTTTATAGAGTTGCTTAAATAAATGGCATTCATCCACGGAATGCAGAGCCCTGGCTAAACCAACTGCTGGGGAGATTTCTGGAAGGGCTCTAAGGATCCCATAAGTAAGTTTGAATTAAAAAGGATAATATTTTTTGCATTGGCAAGCCTAGAGGAAACTAGTATCAAATTAAATCTGCACCATTCAAGGGGGCTTTTCCTGTTTTTCACCTCTTTCTCTTCCCCTGCTTCAATCCTGAAACCTAGATGCAGAGCATATTGTGGGGAAGCAGATTTTAGGAGCCTCAGGTGGAAAAAAATAAAAAAAAACCAGATACATCACCTTTTCTACTGTGGCAGCCAGCCTGAAAACAGGCCCAATTTAAAAATTCAGGACATGGACACCTGGGTGACTCAGCGGTTAAGCACCTGCCTTCGGCCCAGGGTGTGATCCTGGAGTCCTGACATCGAGTCCCACATCGGTCTCCCTGCATGGAGCTTGCTTCTCCCTCTCCCTGTGTCTCTGCCTCTCTCTGTGTGTCTCTCATGAAAAAATAAAATCTTTTAAAAAATAAATAAAAGTAAAAATTCAGGACATTTAGACTACAGACTTTTTTTTTTTCCATTGCATATCTAGATTTGCACATCTCTTGTAAAAACTTTGCCCAGTTCCAAGGATCTATGGTTTGGGAATTGCCTCTTTGGAGACTCCGTATTTTAGTTTATTCCAAACGATGGAATTTTTAGTCATTTCTTAAATCAACATGCTTTAAGCCCTCTTGTCTCTCCAGCCTTAGCTCTTACTATATCTTGTTGTTTCTTGAATATATCAGAATCATTTAAGGTTTCCTCTCTAGCTCTACTCTTAATCTCTCTTGCTATGTTGTTTAAATACTTCTTTGCTGTTCCCTGGACTCTCTTGTACTGACTTTTAGCCCTCTGTCATTACTTTCATGGCTCTGTCCAAGTACTTTCCTCCTATCGCTACATTTTGAAACCCTGCCCATCTTTCAAGGCCTGTCTTAAATGCTACCTCCTTTTTATAAATGATGTTCTAATTCAGTCAGAATTTCTCTCTCCCTTCTTTGAAACCTTACGATCACAATATAGCTTGTATTATTTAACACATTCTGTGTCATACTGTAATTATTTAGGTATCATTTTACTTCCTTATTTTAATTAGTAAACTAATATGTACATGTTCTTTCTTAAAAATTCCTATAATACAATAGTAAAAACTATAAATTTACCTTAACTTGAGCCCTCATTCTCAGACCCATTTCCACTCTACAATGTAATATTTTTAAAACTTTGATGTTTATCTTCAGTTTCCACATTTGTCAAATGGTTACTCATAGTTGCAAAGTTGGTCTGAGAATTATTGTAATAATCAATGAAAAATACATTACTGGCATATTAGTGAGTGATTACTCAACAATATTGTTGGTAACATCATTTCAGATTGTTCTCTAAACATTTATAAATTTTTTAATTTAATGCATATCTATATGTATATGCACATAATTTTCTTTTAAAAATATAAAAATATGAATCTATATATTATAAATTTCCATGTCAGAATCGGAGGTTTACGGTTCAGCTTCTTTGCTGTAAAAAAATGCTTTGTTGAAACTACTTTTATATTTTTCCTTGTGTTTAAATATTTTTGAAGCATAGTTTCCCAGTTATAAATCGCTATGTCAAAAGTTGTAAATATTTTCACTTTTGATAGGTAGTCTGAAACATTTACCCTATTGGAGCCAATTTCTCCACACCTTCATCAGCATTGGATATGTCTGTCTGTCTTTCTCTCTCTCATCCTTTCTTTTCTTCTTCTTTCTTTTTTTTTCTTTTTTTTTTTTTTACCATTAGATGGAAAAATAAAATTCCATTATTGGTCTGATTTATGATTCTCTGACCACTTATAAGTCCATGAATATCTTTAAATTTGTTTCCTATATGTTTCTTTTTCTGTTAATTGCCTGTTTCATTTCCCCAATTTTAAATAGGGGTGTTGTCCATTCCTCATATCTGTAATATTGTTCCACACTATCTGTCTAGATACACATCAGCACCATCTTAAGTTTTATAAGAAAGTCTCCTGGTGGATTTTAATGATAATTAGGTGGAATTTATAGAATATAATGGAGAGAATTAACTTTTTGATAATATTAAGTTTTGCTACCTGTGATTCAGAGACTCCTTATTACTCCTCTGCCTGGCACTCTTGCTTACTTAAATTGTATGAAGTGACATATGTCCTGGCTCCTGTGTTATAAGTATGTGTGTGTGTGTGTGTGTATTTCTAATTTGAAAAATTCAAATGTATGAGAAATCCACTTCTGTTGTTGGAAGGGAAAAATAATGAGAAGATATTAAATTTCACATGTTGAAATTACTGATTTTTTTTTAAAGCACATATGTTTTCCTCCAAAATAAGAATGAGTTAAAAAACCAATTTGGCAAGCATAAGTGTGATAAAGCTTTATTAGTGTAACAATTTTAATTTTGGCATAATTTTAAATTAAAATACTACTGTTCCTTTGTTGTCTAGACTATTTGTATAATAGCAAGACCCAGTGACTCAATGTGGCTCTGTACTACAGAAATGTAATGTTCTGAAATCCCATTTCTCCCGTCTATTATATTTGAGTGTCACAAGCCTATGATTAGATTGAATAAATTTGATAAAGCTCTGTATTTAAAACTTATTTCAACTAACCCTGTCCCATTAGGAAAGCAAAAGTATCATTTTAGTGACACTTGTACATTATGAAGCCTCTTTTTCTTGAGTTTTGATGACTTCCTGGGGAAATTATTGTAAAGGTCATAGCTGTTTCCCAGTTTTTGGTTTTAGTTTTTTTGCATCTCTGTGTATGTATGTGTGTGTGTTGTTTGTGTTGGTGTGTGTATGTGTAAGATTAAAGATCCAATTCTAAGAAATGGTATAAATAATTTTGAAATGACAACAGGAAGAATTTCTTTAACAATGAAAGGGTAATTCTCCCAGAAAGCTTTCAGAGCATCTCTGCTCCTGACAAAAGAGCTTGTAAGTATACTCTTTGGAAGCACATATTTTCCTTGGCTAATTATATTGAGATCCCTTAAAACAAACAATTAGATTAAAACAGCAGGATAAATCTTTTCATATATACCCTGACAATTTGGGTCTATTTGGTAACTGGCCCTTTTTCAAATCACCAACTTTAATAAAGCTAGGATAGTTACAGGATGGGAAATTTTAAAAATAAATAGAAGCTGAATTGTACTAACCCAGAGTCTGGAATTATTTAAAATATTTCCTTTGATATGAGTCCCAAATTCTATATAAAAGTAAAGTAATAATGCAGAAATAAAACATGGTGTGGCATGTCTAGAACTTTTATAACTAGCCTGACTTTGAAACTGAATGAAATGAGTAAGAGATCAAAGCTTTAATGACTTCCGTTTTCCTCTCTTTTGAAATGGCTGGTGTTCTATAGAGATACTAGAACAGTCTACACTTCAAAACAAAATTATATATTCAGTCAATATATAATATTGGTCATCTTATAATGAAGATTCATAGGTACCGTAAAGCAGAATTTCATTTATTTTTGTTTTTATTGCATTTGTCAAACTAGTTTGGAAACAGTTGACAAGGCCTGTGCTGAAAAAACTACCCAGGAGTTGAGCAATTCTGCATATAATAATAGTAAAGCATATTGTTAAACGAAATGGTATAAAAGCTTACATTTCAGCCGAATATGCTGAAGCTGCAGGAAAGTATTACTACATATTATGATAAAATATTATCAAATACCATTTTTTCTCTGGGTATAAAAGTTATTTATTTTTAACATAGCACACTGTGTGTTTGAGAGCAGGATCTGGTAATGGGTAATCACGAAGAAGGTACCATTAAAAAAACCAAATTGATTTTGCTTTGTAAAATATTCTTGATTTTGATTTCTGTAATAAATTTATCTTGCTATATTCTTTTCAGGGGTATCATTTCTAACAATATTACACTGTTTGGGCATATGCCAACTGAAATACTTGATTACCCATGGAATGACCAAGTTATGATTCCCGAGGCCTCTTTTCTCACCAAGACCCTTTTTCAGTTCTTCAGCTGAACTCCGTAACTTCTGAGTTACTAACGGCTTTCAAACTTGAGCAAGCATCAAAATCACCTGAGAGCTCGTTAAGACACAGAAGGTGGGGGGCGGACAGCAGGAACAGCTGATTTAGTAGATGAGAGGAAGAGCCCTGTGATTTGACGCTCTCTCAGTTCTCAGGTGATGCTGATAAAGTATCTTTGAGGACCATTGATTTTTGTAGCTTGCTTGGCTTCTAGAATCTGCTTTTTTCTCTCTCTTCAGAGCTGAAGGTGCCTGCTTCTGAACCTAATGGTTTGAAGTTTCTTCACATTTCCATCTTCAGGATGAATGTAAATCCAAGCAGAACCAATCCAGTCCTTGGGAAGCCAACAGCAAGTTCACCACACTTCTAAATGTTGCTGAATGGTTCCTATTTCAAAGGTAACTTTAAAATTCTCAATTCCTCTTGAGGGTACTAGCCTTCTTCCTTTGCAGTCTTTTGGTGTCTTTTACTTTGTTTCAAGTAATACAACTCCTACATCTTTTCCCTTCTCTTTCCTTAGATTTTGTAAGTTCTACCCAGACAAGTGTTCCAAAACACTGTTTTGCCTATACCATTCCTTCCTGATGATTAAGTGAAATAACATATATGAATGTTTTAAATGTTTTAAATATTTTAATGTATCATTTAAGTTGCTATTATGCTTACCATCTTGCAATTGTTCCTAATGCCTAGAATATTTCCTAGCTGTTGACCTATAAGCTAGCAAGGTAGCTTCTTCCTTTACAATATCTCTCAGATCTGTGGTAGCTCAGATTCTCCATCACCCTCACATCCATGCTAAGGACTTTAGATTACTTAGTTCTTGAGAGAAGAACTAAGATTTGGAAATGTGGGTGAGAAAAAACCTCCATATCCTAAATATGAAATTTGAGTCTCCATTCATTTTGCCTTTTGCATCTCAATTTCTCTCCTATTTTCTAGAGGCTGGGTCTATGTTCTCTACCAGGCACACTTCTAAATCATTTTGTGCCACATTTCTGCTGCATTAAGTTCATTCTTGAATTTTGTTCCTAATTTGCCTATGTTCCACTCTTCCCTTAAAGTAGGAATTTTACACAGTCTTCTATACCATAGATGATGTGGAGTTTTCCTTGAGGCTCTCCAAACTCCTAACATGTTTCCCTCCACAGCTGTGCTGTGATCTTCTCTCACAATCCTTCAGAATTTCACATTTTAGATATTTCTTTCTATTCTTTGCACCCAGTAGAGTGAAACTTTGCACCCTATCCAAGTTAAAGCTCTGCACGTGCTGTTGTAGTAGACGTGTGTTTACAAATAACGTTTGGGGCTATTTTCTTAAAGTTTCCTAAGAAAATAAAGCAGCAAGGATGCAGCAAAAAATTTGGGGTTCCTGTATTTAAAGCTAGTTTTCAATCAGTGCTGCAGTACTTTTGAAATGGAGGAAGTCTAAAAGAGAATAGCCAGTGCCAATAGCCTTTCATCATCTCAGGAGAATGAGTTAATATTAGTGTGGTTGACCATCCTGATAGCAAGGTGGTAATATAGGACACAGCCACGATGTCTTACCACAACTTCCTCCTGATTTTCTCAGCCTGATGTTTTAGGAATTACAATTTATGAATATATCCTGTGAAACTTCTTGTAATATAACAAAGAGTTTTACTTGAGGTGTGCCTATGGTTTTTCTTATTCTATCCCCGTCCTTCTGATTGGGGAACTGCTAATTTTACTTAAATGAGTATTTTTCATTTTTAGTGCTTACATTCTTAAAAATGTATATATCATTAGGACATTAAAAACTCAATACATATTTACTTAATTTTAAACCAATGTGTAAATCTTAAGATCTTAGTGAATTCTTTTTTCTCCATTTTGCACCTATCCTTTTTATTTTCTTTCAATTTAGCATTGACTCCTTATGTTTTTCATTAGTATTTTCACTATAAAATTTCTCTATTTTTGATAATGGTAAGAATGAGTTGGTTGCTTAAGTGTGGATGATTGTTTTATTACCTTTACCTCATTAAACTGTATTGAGATAGAAGAGGTAGATGAAAGAGAAATTGGGCAATAACTTAGAGTCTGGGCAAATCAAGCTTTAATAGTATATTTTGGGAGGTATCCGTATTGGCAAATGGCTTAAGTAGCTTAATTGACTAGTCAAATTAGTGGTAAAAGAATGAAGCAAGTGGGATCCCTGGGTGGCGCAGCAGTTTAGCGCCTGCCTTTAGCCCAGGGCCCGATCCTGAAGATCCGGGATCGAATCCCACGTCAGGCTCCCGGTGCATGGAGCCTGCTTCTCTCTCTGCCTGTGTCTCTGCCCCTCTCTCTCTCTGTGTGACTATCATAAATAAAAATTAAAAAAAAAAGAATGAAGCAAGTTTCAGAAGGGGTTGGTTTGAATATTTTTTCTTGGTCATCAATCCAAACTGCAAAGCTCAGTGGCTATGGATGTAGCACATTCAGGAATATACATGACCAATATGCACATTCAGAAACATGTGATTGGTGTGGCACCATGACCGTATTTATGGGTTTCCTCTGTATCTCGAAGTAAGAAAATCAGTTGTTAGCTAACTTGCCCTCTTGTTCCCATACTAACTCAGTCTCTCAAAAGCATTTCACATTGTGTGGAAAGAATGAGTTTTGGCACCAACTGGCATGATCAATCTGTTATTGGCCTGATTTTTATTCTTCCTGAATCTTGAGCATTCTGAAGGAGTATGTGCCACTCTTAATCAAAGCTCTTAGTCCTGTAAGGGCACTCAGAAAATGACAGAAGTAGTACTGCCAAATTTGCCTCACAACCCAGCATTTTAGAACCTCCTCTTAAAGTCGGCCATAAGCAGAGAAGATGTGATATTCCACAATTCTTTATTTCCTTCGATATAAATAGAAATGCTTAACGTTTTCATGATTGTTTCAAGTGCATTGGAATATCTAAGTAGACTGCAGTAGATCAGTGTTACTTCTTTAACCAGCTGTATCCTTTGAGTACTGTCTGTCCCATTCACCAGGACTGTAACTTCTTGGCGAGTGTTGGTAGGCACAGTATAAAAGGAATGGCCAACATATGACCAGTGTTCACGGACTTAAACTTTGTAGCATCTTTTATATATAGTTCTGACCTATTAAAACCTGGCTTGCTAGATTCACTGACACCTGCACGTTGAAACAAAATATTAGCTCAAGTTGAAACAAAGTACCAGTGAGCCCATTTTCTATACATCCTTTCTAAGTAATTTCCTACTTTCTACTGTAGATTCTTTTCTTTTTTTCCTGTATGGCCGCCATACTTCCTATTGAATAAATGAAAATATAGGGAAGAAAATTAGAGGGAAATTCTGGAAAAAGCACAGAGAAGAGGAAAAAGAGAGGGGTATAGGGCTATAAGACTTTCTTTTTGTCCTTTTTATGAACAAAGAGAAGGATTAGAAAATACAATATATTTTTGTTTTCCTATTCTGAAGTTCTGTGATTTTGCGACCTCATATGTCTTGTGAAAGATGTTCTGAATATTAAAAAATCAGCTTTGAAAAAAATTTATTCAAGCAGAAAGACTGATTGACTCATGAATATAAAGAGTGACCTGTGAATATGAATGGAATTTTTTATTTTTCAGGAGATCTTCAATTCTTAGTTTGAAAATTCAAGTAGTTTTTGATCTTGTTGAATGAATCCATTTCAGATAACTATAAAGTGAATGCATCTAAATATATTGATATTATTTCTTTACCTTCCTATTGATATAGGAATGAGTTAGGGGCAGATGGGGCTAGACAGGGAAAGATTAGGGAAAGGCCCAGAGTCAGGCTCCTGTTCATCCCAAGAAACAGAGTTAAGACAGTAAAAGCAAAAAATAAACCTGGCTCCCTAGCTCCAAAATGTTGGGAAGTATCCCTTTTAATGGCTACTAAGTAATCACAGAAACCCCAGATGTAGGAAATCTTGTGGAGCAGATATTAACCAGAGAGAAAGGAGCACCTTGTTTGTGCTCATGATATTGACAAAACATCTTCCTTGGTATTATGATGGTGACAAGTCCACCATGTTTGTTCTAAATAGCCACCCTGGTATTGACAAGAAATTTACCAAGTTTACCAATTTACCTGGTCAGTTTCCTACAAAAGACAGACCAAAAACGCCCTCAGTGGCAACCCTGTCAGGACCCCTCTCATTTTTGAGAGCTTTCTCTGTTTCTCTGCTTAATAAACTTCTATCACTTTGCTCACTCTGCTGTTGACAAGATTAATTCTTCAACTTCATGAGACAAGAAGCAAGCTCTCCTGTGTCACTATATTATATGCTTTAGTAAGCTATAAGGATAAACATGCAATAAATATTCACAATACATTTGCTTCTTTTTCCAAATGAGTTTCATTACAATGACAGGAATATTAGTCTGTTCATACAGAAAATATTCCCCAAGGGATTTATCTAAAAATTTCTCTAGACAAAAAAAGAATAAATTGACTCACTGACCTGGCATAAGGTTTGGCTGAGTAGCTAAATCATAGGAATACATTTTCTAAACTTCCACCTCCATAAGGTACCCATGTGAATCTGATTTCTTGCTTGGGCCCATAATTCTTTACCTCCTACCTTTGTTCCTTTTCCTTCTGTATTAGTACTCAGGGTATCAGGAAAAAATACCTTAGACTGGGCAGCTGAAGCAACATACTTGTTTTCTCACTCTTCTAGAGGCTAGAAGTCCAAGACAAAAATTCTTCCTCACTTAGTTTCTGGTGAAAGCTCTCCTCCTGGCTTGCAGAGGGCCAGCTTCTATGTCCTCCCATGGATCCTCATTGGAGGATGTGTAGAGGTACAGAGAAACAGAAAGCAAGAGATATCTGGTGTGTCTTCTTGTAAGGTCACTAATCTTATTTAATGACCTCATTTAACCTTAATTACTTAGAGGCACCATCACTAAAATAACTACGCTGGTGGTTAGGAATCCGACATATGAATTTTTTTTGGAGGGGGGGCATAAATCTTCAGTCTATAACCTCTTTATTTCCCCTTTCCAAGATAATAGGTCTTCCTTGTAAGCTGTGACCATTTAATTTCACTTTGTAGTGATACGCGGTATGTTTCTTCTTTCCGTTTAGTGTTTCTGCTATTGCACCAGACTGCAACTCACACTCTAAATGTACATATGTTGCTTTAAATGGCACCTTCAATACCTCTAATGTTCTTAGGAGCCTCCTCTCACTTTTTTTTAAAAAAAGACTTTTGTTTATTTCCAAGAGACACACAGAGAGAAGCAGAGACCTAGGCAGAGGGAGAAGCAGGCTCCCCATGGGGAGGCTGATGCAGGATTCCATCCCAGGACCTGGGATCATGCCAATTCAATGATGGATTCCTCCTCCCCTCCAAGATGTCCAGGTCTCAAGAACGTGTGGCTATGTTATGTTACATGGCAATGGAGAATTAAACTTCAGATGAAATTAAAGTTGTTCATCATCTGACTTTTAAATTAAGGAGATTAACCTGGATTGTCTGGCTGGGATGAGGGTTATCATATGATCCCTTTAAAGTAGAAGAGGGGACAGAAGAGAAGGTCAGAGTCAGATGTGAAGACACTGTGCTGCTGGCTTGTAGATAGCAGAGGAGCCACAGAAGTGTAGATGACCTCTAGAAGTTGGAAGAGGCAAGGGAATTGATAATCCTTTAATGCCCCCAGAAGGAACATATCCCTATTGAGACCTTCATGTTAGCCCAGTGAGACTCATTTCAGACTTCGGACTTCTAGATCTGTAGAATTCGTTATTTGACATTTTAAGTCCAAAAAATTTGTGGCTTTTTTTTTTCCTACAGAAGAAATAGGAAATAGAGTGGGAAACCTAGCAAGCCAATAGATATAGTTGCTAAATGATGGGGACCTAGATTACTATAAATCTGGATAGGAGCAGCTTCTTAATCTCTAATTCTTGAGAGCCATATTCCATCCTGCAAGGTAACCGGTTTTATTTTTAACTCTTATTCCTGGTTGTTGACTATCCCTGTCCAGTAGATTCCATTTTCTGCTTCTCAGATGCTCCTTGCAATTTGTTTCAATATGGGACATATATGTAATTATTGCTTTAGTTGAGAATTTCTCATGTGTAGTTCTGGGACTATATTCATGGGAATAACTTGGGGTGCTCCCCCTACGACTTACTGAAACAGTATTTCTGTTTGGGACTCTGACATTAACATATTTAATGAGCATTTCGAGTGCTTTTAATATACACTAACATTTGATATCAGTTGCTATAGTTTACCATGCTGTGTATGAAAAGACTTTTTACAGATTTCTTAGATGCTAAAATATTATGTTTAACAGTAAAATGATTCTATGCAGATGTGTACTGAGCAACAAAAAGTACTTCTAACTTCCAAATGATTGTAAACTAGTAACTACATGCTTCTAAAACTCTTTCCATCAAGCCTTTATCTTTAACCTCAATGAGATCACAGTCTAGCAAGGTGCCTGTATATGTAAATAGTTGCCATGTTGTGACAAGTGCTGTACTTAGTAAAGCATAGTTGAGATCCAATGGATGAAAAAGTTAATTATACTTGTTATGGAGATGGTCAGGGGAGGTATACAGAGGAGAAGAATTTACTATGAGTCTTGAAGTATAAACAAAGGCCTAACACTAATTGGGTATTTAAGGGAAAAAACAATTTAAGTTGGGGCAATAGTATGTACAAAGCATGAAAAGAGAGCAACATACTAAAGGAAAGATAAGACATTTAGGTTGTCTGCAGTATAGCAGTTGGGGAGATTTGGAAAGGGAGCCTAGAGATACAAGCTAAGGATAGCTTATGGAAAAATAAGAGACACAAGAGTTTAGATTTTTGTCCTGTAGGTAATGAGGTATATTGAAAGGTGTTTATTTCTTTAATTGAATTTTACATAGTAGTGTTTTTTAAAGGAATTTTGGAATCCTGTTAGAATTTTTCATGGTAATTGTGACAATAGCTGCAATTATGTTGTTGGCATTCTATATACTCAATCTGAAACTTTACAACACTTCTTATAAATAAGCATTATTTTCCTCTTTGAGCCTCAGCTAACTTAAAGGTCCAAAGTAACACAATCAAGTAAGTGAAAAAGTAAGGACACATACTAAGATTGTTTATTTCAACTTGCTATTTTCATCACTACATGTTGTGCTTTTTCTAAGAATAGTCTATCTTCAGTTTATAGGCTAGAAAAGAGATGAGATGGGGGCAATCAGGACAGAGAGCTGTTGAGAAGTTGTTACAATGTCATGAAAAAGAAAGGCTTCTTCTGCCTTCCCATTTCCTCTTTTACCGTCTGCTATTTCCTGGCAGTTAGTGCAGCTGGCAAAAGTATGGGTCAAGGAGGTAGGGTGGTAAAAATATATGAAGAATCAGTCCAAATTTGAGGATCCCCATGGAGACATGAGATGATAGACCTGGAAAAAGATGACATGGGGCCAGGTGGGATTGCAGAGGTAGCCACAGGAAGAGATGGTTTATGTGCTGGGAGATGAGGAGAAACAGACAAGTAAGTAAATTTAGTAAATAAATAAATATGGGTAAAGTTTCTCCACTGGAGGAGATATAATAAAATTATAGATATGGGGAAGACTTCAAAGAATCCTCAGATGTTAGACAATAATATGAAGCAGGAATGTGAACTCATAGATGTAATTGTATAGATATAATACATATGTTTCCTAGCTCTGAGAGGGCCTAGAAACAATGACGTCTAGAAGCAATGAAGGCCCCAAGTACCCAAAGTTTGCTTTTTAAATATCATCCTTCCTTAAAAGAGAAATGGCTCACTCCAGGAAGAGAGCAGGGAAGGTAGGATAGCAGGATGTGCCATAAACATTTTGTTCAAAAAAGTCCTCAAATAATAAAGATGTCCCTAAAGGACAAAATGTAACCAGTCTGAGTGGACTCCCAATGGACAAATAGAGAGTGGCTTGGGTATCAAATTAATGATTATAATAGATTACCACCCATTTAACAAAATTGAATATATACTAATGTACATTAATAAGTAAGAAATTAAGTAAATAACAGAAATAGGAAAGCTATTCCTCATAGAGTTTCAGTAAATGTTGGAAGTGAAGCATCACCATTTGACAGCCATCAGATGAAGTTGATTCAGTAGGAAATTACCCACAAATGCTAAGGCTAGTAGGTGGAATTGGAGAAATTACTATAATCTTGGAATTCCTCTCCACTAAAAACTAATTATTGGACAAAAAATGTGAGTTTAAGATGTAGAAAGCTGTTAGACACCACCAAAATTAGCAACCAGATCACCAAAATTGATATCCCTAGTGCTGGGATAAGTTGACATTGTGTGAGTCCTGATATGACACAACACAAAGAACATAACATAATTTCTGTGGTTTTCCTGCTAAAAATGCATGATCTGAGTCTGATTATGAGAATTCTTTAGATGAACCCGGGCTAAAAAAACATCCTACATACTCTAAGGCCTGTTTTAGTCAAGATGAGTATGAATACAGAAGACAGAAAAAACCCTCAAGAATTGTCCGAGGTTGAAGGAGTCTATAAAAATGATAACCCAATGTAAGCATATTTCTAAGGTACTGAACTAGAAAGAGAAGTGAGACTTTGTGCAGTATTTTGACTATTTCTGGGCAAAATGATACCTCACTTAGTGACACAAAGTAATAGACATTGTAGTAGATCTCATGTTTTTTTAGGTCAGAAACTTGGGCCAGACTTACTTGAAAAATTGCTCTGTGCAGTGTGGTATTAAACATTGGTAAGTGGACAGGTATAGAGAGCCCAGTATGGCCTAAACCTCATTTCTAAAGACTTGGCAGGGATGGTTGGGAGTCTGGGTTCAGCTGGGACTGTCAAAGGGAGTGTTTACCTGTGGCCACTCCAGCTTGATGATCTTGGGGAAATCAGACTTCGTGCATTGCAACTCAGTTTCAAGCATCATATTGGTAAGCAGTCATTAATGTCAATCCTGGTTCAAGAGGGGAGACATTTGATACCGCATCTCAATGGAGAGATAGCAAAGCTTCATATCCATCTTTGATCTTGGGTTATATGGTCCTTATGCAGATGTATATTCTAGTTTTGGAGAAATATACACTGGAATTTTTGGAGTATTTGGGAGAATGGGGTATTACATCTGCAGCTTGTTCTGGAAAGGTTCTGAAAAAAATTAAGAGGTGTGTGTATGTATACATATGTGTATATATATATACACACATTGTGCGTGTGTGTGTGTGTGTGTGTGTATATATATATGAAGAGACAATGGAGCAATGGGGCAAAAGTCATAAAATGTTAATTAAATATTCTGAAGGGGATATGGGAGTTTTGATTACTTTTCTATGTGTTTGGAATTCAAAATATGAAACATTTAAAAGAAAGGGGGAAATGATGGGAAGCTGAAGTAAAACAGCTGCAGTGGACATGAAAAGCAGAGAATGAATTGATGGTAAGACTTTATCAGTCTAATGTCCATTTAGCCACTAGAGATGGGTTGCTTGGAACATTATCATAAGCACAGAAGTTCCTTTGGCTGCTCATTTACAGAGAGAAGCAAACAAGCAAAACTTGCCAGTAATGCTGTAGCTCTAACATTCTGCTTTGTCCTTTAATGATCACCCTGGAAAACAAACAATCAGCCAAGTTCAATTTTATAAAGCATTGAGACCATTTAAGCAATCAGATTTACTCAGACATATAATGGATTTCTTAGTTCAAAACAAAATCTGTGGCTCTTATTATATGACGGAAAATTATTCTACATAAACATATTCCAAATGGATAGACTACGTGTGAGTCATGTGGTTTATTTTGTGCATAGTACACACTTTCTCAAGAGAAGAAATTATTCTATGATAAAAGTGTATCTTACTGAAATGGAAGTAAAGAATTTTTTAGGATTAAAAAAAATCTTATTGTATCAAATGCAGTGTAAAATGATGATGGTAGACTCTATGAACTACTCAAATGTCAAAAGGAAAAAAGTATAAAGCAATGACTTTTAGAGCAAGGAAATTGAGAACAATGTTATAAAGAAGTACAAATACACGAATAAGTCAAACCATTCTTAAGTGAAAAATATATGTGGTATGAATGTTGCCTCACAATATTTTGAAACCCTAAAAGAGGAAATAGCCCAATAATTTCCAGTATCTCTGCTCAGGTTATAATACTGACATCTATCTCCATGGGAGGTGTTGACATTTTGCTGAAACCTTCCAAGACGGGAACTCCTGCTGTGGATAGGAGATGCCATTTCATTGAAAATGAGAAATCAGAAGTCAAATATACTGTAAGCAAAGTTCTTACCAGCTTTATTAACCTGTAGTCATTTTAACTGACTAAATTCTTAAGATGACAGATATGTAATTATATTTCATAGGTTAAAAAGTAGATGGAATCCTGGCGGGAATTATTTAGATTCATTTTCATAAGCCAGGGTTGTTACAGGAAACGATCACAAAAGATGGTATTTTTTCCTAAGCTTGAATTGTAATGGAAATCATCTCAAATGCTTCATACAGCACCTAACCTACACCCGACGACAATAGTAAATCTGGCTAGTGGTATAACCTGTTTCTCCAGTGTGTGTGCCCATATGCTCACAGTATCTGCAGTTGGGGGCGGGGGGGGGGGGGGGGAGCAAAAGTGAAAGTGTAGACCAGAGGGGAATGAACTGAACATGAGAAAAGGTGACCATAACTGGGAATTGGAAAGCCTTATCAGAGTCCACCTGTTTGAATTAATTCTGTTTTGTGTATGTACATGTGCGTCTATATATCAAAATCATAACATTTCTGATGTTGAGTCTTAAGAACTACACTAGTCTTTTGCATCTTACTTGACAATAGAAAGCACTTACAGTATTAGATAATCATGTTTGCAGCAATCCATTACAGCATACCAAATTACCCCAGAATCTAGCAGCTTAAATCAACAAACTTTCATTATCTTACAGTTTCCGGGGTCAGAAATCTATGCACTTAGCTGTGCACCTCTGACACCGAGAGTCTCACATGGCTGCAGCCAAATGATGGGCTAAGGCCGTAAGTATCCCAGTAGGGGAGTCTCCAAGCTGACTCACATTGCTGTTTGGTGATGGGAGACCTCCATTGTTTGCCAGGAAGGCCTCAGCATACGGCTACTCACAACATTGAAGCTTGTTTCCTCCAAAGTAAGGTAGATGTGTGTGTGAGAGAGGCACAGGGTGACAGAAACTGAAGTCACTCTTTTTTAATCTAATCTTGGAAATGACATGTAACCAATTTTGTAGCACTGTTTGTTAGAAGCAAATCACTAGGTCTAGTATACATTCAAAGGGATGCCACTACACAAGAACTTAAATACCGCGAGGTGAGGATCATTGGGAGCCATCTCAGAAGCCTAACACAAAGATGTTCAAAGTTTGTTGGTCATCCGTCTATCATGAATTTTTCCCTGTGCAGCTTTAGAGGAGGCTCCAGCCAACCACCAAGTTATGTCACTGCTTCTTCTTACTTCCCTTCTCTCCCCTCTTTTTTTTAAGATTCTATCCATTCCTAAAGTTTATGGTCAAATTAGTGGTCATCAAACTGAGAATTCAAAGAGTTACAAAGGTATTTTTACAATGTCAGCTTCCCATGTTCTCTTTCGTAAAATAACCGTGCCTTAGATTTTCCTGGGGGTCACAATGGCACTTTCCCTTTATAAAAGAAGGATGACCCTCAGTCCTCTATTTATTTTGTTGAACCCCAATCTTGCTACGTGGCATTTCTCCCGTGTCAACCTCTGGGATGCCAATAAATGGTAAATATTTTTTATAGTGGTTAATTAAGGATCCTAAAACCTGAGGGCTTCTCGATTTTCCCTTTTCTTGTATATATTTCTTTTTTAAAAGTAAAGCATGATTTTTGAAAATTGGAATCCGTTATCAAAAGCCTCTCAACAAAGAAAAGCTCAGGACTAGATGGCTTCGCTAGTCAATTTTGCCAATCCCTCTCAAATTCTTCAAAAAAATGGAGAGGAGGGAGTCATTCCAAACTCATTTTATGAGGCCAGCATTAATTACTCTCATGCCAAAGCCAGACAAAGACATGACTAGAGAACTAACCCTGAAATGCATAGATTCAAAAATTGATCATACACCATGACCACGTGGGATTTATTTCTGGAATACAAAATTGGTTCAACATATGAAAATCAACTTTGATCTACCACCATGAGAGAATAAGAAATAACATTATATAATCATTTCAGCAGATACAGAAAAGGCATCTGACATGATAAAAACTTTCAAACGAGGACTGGAAGGAAATTACTTCACCATAATAAAGGCAATACATGAAAATCCCAATGTTAAAATCATACTCAAGATGAAAAGCTGAGAGCTTTTCTCTAAGATCATGAACAAGACAAGGATATCCTTCTCACCACTTCTATTCAACACAGAACTGATATCCCTAGTCAGAGCAACCAGACAAGAAAAAGAAATAAAAAGCATCCAAATTGAAAAGAAGAGCAATTGTACTATTGGGCATTTACCCAAAGACTACAAAAATACTAATCCAGAGGGATGCATGCACCCTTATTTTTATAGCAGCACTATCTACAATAGCCAAATTATGGAAACAGCCCAAGTGCCCATCAGTGGAGGTCTCCCATCACCAAAGAGCAAGACCTGAGACCCACCAATAGGCATGTGAGTCAACTTGGAGACTCCTCTACTGGGAGACTTACAGCCTTAACCCATCCCTTGACTGCAGCCATGTGAGAGACTCGGTGTCCGAGGTACATGGCTAAGTGCATAGATTTCTGACACAGAGACTGTGAGATAATAAATAAAGTTTGTTGATTTAAGCTGCTAAATTTTGAGGTAATTTAGTTTGCTATAATGGCTTACTGGAAACATGGTTACAAATCCAAGACATACAAATGGCTTAAAGTTCTATGGAAAAAAAAGAAGTTCAACGTCATTAGTCAACTGGGAAATACAAATTAAAGGCACAATGAGATATTACCTTATACCTGTCAGGATGGAGGTTATTAGAAAAACACAAGTGTTGGTGAGGATGGGTAATTGGAACCCATGCACACTGTTAGAGATGATTCAAAATGGTGCGACTGCTGTAGAAGGCAGTAAAGAGTCCCCACAAAAGGTTAAAAAGAGAACTACCACACAATTCAGCTATCCCATTTCTATGTATTTATCCAAAAGAATTGAAATTAGGATCCTGAAAAACCCTCGTACTCCCATGTTCACTTCAGCACTATTCAAAAAAAGCCAAGAGACAGAAACAATCTAAATGTCTACAGGTAGACTAAAGGATAAAGAAAATCTGGTGTATACATGTAATATCATTCAGTCTTTGAAAGGAAGGAATTCCGATACGTTCCACAACCTTGATGAACCTTGAGGGCATTATGTTAAGTGAAATAAATCCTAGGAAGACAAATACTGCATGATTCCATTTATATGAGATTTGAAAACTAGTCAAATTAATAAAATCAAATAGAATAGTGGTGGTCAGGGGCTGGGTGGAGGGGCAAATCAAGGTGGATAAAGGGTCAGGGAAATAGGAGTAAATTCTAGAGCCTGCAGACAACATTGTATCCATGGTCAACAATAACATATTGTATACTTAAACATTTTAAGAGAATAGATCTCATAAGTGTTTTTACTGCAGTAAAATAAAAAAAAATAGAAAAATACAATCATTTTATAGAATGGAATTGATAATTTTTGTTCTTGTTTCCTTTTAGTTATTCATAAAAGCTGAACTCAAGACTTTTGGGAAATAACGTGTATGTGCAAACAAATACATACTCCAGAGAAATTCCTCATCTCAGAAATAACCTTTATTATTAGTTACTAATTGTATTGACTTATTCTAAAACAAGAAGTACAAAATAACATATTGATGTATTATTTTTCTAAATTACAAAAATAGATTCACTATTAGGTCTGTAATACTTTTGACACATAACTTTTAGTAATATATCTTGTTTAGTTGACTATTTATAGTTATCTTGGTGTGTCTTATACAATTCATGACATTAGAATTGAAAACTGAAGTTAGAAATTTTTTTCTGATATAAAGTAAGATTTGATTGATTTGAGATGTGGACTGGTTTTGCTCACTATCTTCTGTGATAAATATTTATTAAAAATGAGCTAAATCTGCTGAGGCAAAGTTATGATTAAAATGTGTTTAAGTTATATTAAAAATAAGGATTCCTATGCAATGCTTGTTTCCTCTGTCAATTGTTAAGTTTATCATGGGTAAGTCGCAATCATTATATTGCTATTTTCAGTGCATAGTATGATATTGAGTACATATTTAGCATTTAATAAATATGTAATGATGGAAATGTAAATACTTGAATATTGCTAAATAGAAGAACATTTTCTTTCTAATTAGAGGTCAAATCAGGATTAAAAAGCTCCTCATGTTGGATTCTTTTGATATTATTTGTTGATAGGGGTCTATGGCCTCAATCAATTTTCTTTTTAAATTAATACACTTTGTTTTTTGAGTTGTTTTAGGCTCACAGCAAAATCAAATGAAAAGTACAGAAGGTTCCCGTCTATGCCCTGTCTTCACACACAAATAGCCTACCCCCACTATCACCATGCTACACATCACAGTGGTACGAAGACTTACTTTTTGACCATTTGAGTATTTGTGGCACAGCTAGATTTTGAATCTGTTTGGACTCAGATACGTGTGTGCATTTCAGTACTTTCAGAACTACTAGTGTAAACAGTGAAAATAGAGTGGAAAGGCCGGATCCATCCACATGGGGTGTAGTCATAGTAAACCTCTCAGATCTCAATTCCTGCTTCACAAAGCAGCTATCATATAACTTTTAAAATCTGGTTTCACCAATTTCCTGGTAAAAGTTACTCTGCTCTGTGATGTTTGAATTTTGTGTATATTTCTATTAATATGCCTGCTATATTTTAGTTAAATTTAACTTGTTTATTGCTGGATGGTATCCCCCAAAGAAGGAACTGTGTTGTCTTCATCTCTAGTGCAAAGCTCAATGCCTGGCAGATTGAAAATATTAATACATTAACTTGGATTTAATAAGTATCTTCTATGTGTGAGACATTTAAATAAGTATTTAATGCATAGTGGTGTTTAGTCCTCCTACCAACCATGTATAGACTATTTAGTCTTATTTTAGAAATGAGAGAATAAGAATTTACACAAGGTCACATATATATCCAAGCCAGTATACCCAATAAACACTATAAATCCCATATTTGGAGCTACAGATTATCAAAGTATCTGAAATGTAAAAAACAAAAAATTGGTGTCCAAAATCTAAAACTCTTCAAAATTAAAACAAATATTTAAATGATCGCTAAATTTAACAGCCTCAGTAAGTGTTATGTTAAGTACTCATAAAAACCTCATTTAGAATTTATGGTGAGGTTTCTCACTTTACACAAAGATTACTGAGAAATTATAGCCAATGGCAAATTAAATGTGATTCACAACCAAAGGGATCAAAAATAAATTTAAAATTTCAAAATTTTATAGCTAATATATTTAACATGGCATGTCCTCACTTTTAAATATATCTGTTATGATATGAAGGGGATGGGTCTCGATTGTAAGAATGCACAGCACTATTGAGCTAAAATATGACACTGAAGCAAGTGGTAGGCTGACATTCCCAGTTTCATTTTTCTAGTCTGCCTTCTGTGATGACCATGTTTATAGGTTAAATTAATAAGTGTTTTTGTAATTAAAACTATGTGGAGTTTAGTGTCAAAATACATTTTTTCTTAGAACACATACATTTGTTCTATTATCCCCATTTACAGCCCACCATTCTTCATAGCTTGGTTAAAATTCAGATACTTCTAATGAGAACATCACTTTACATTGATACTTTCTGTATTTTTAACACTTAACTTTCTATTTAAGATTCTATTTAATTATTAAATGCTGTGATTAAAATGTCTTGATAATTGAATTCATCTGTCTAATAAATATAGCTTTTCATGACTATTAATCTTTATTTGCATTGCCTAGTGATACAGATTATATTGTGATACTAGTAATTTCCATTTTTTACAGCTTTCATAAGACATATTTCATATGCTATAAATTCACCCACTTAAAGTTTGCAGATAGATTTTGTTTTAAGAGTTTTGCAACCATCCCCACAATAGAATTTTAGCCAAATAGAAACCGTACATGCAGCCTAATAGAAAATGTACATTAGTGATTCCCAACCTTACCATCTCCCCACCCTTTGGCAACCACTAATTAACTTCCTGCCTCCATGGAGCTACTTATTCTGGATATTTCAGATAAGTAGAAGGATATCTAGTCTTTTTGAATCACTTCATTCACTCAGCCTAATAATATCAAGGCTCATTCATACTGCAGTATGCACCACCGCTTCATTCTCTCTTATTGCTAAATAATAATCCATTGCATGGGTATACCACATATGTTTATTGTTTCAATAGTCAATGGATGTGTAGCTTATTTTTCCATTTTTTTAGCTACTGCGACTGATACTGCTCTAAATGCTTACATATAAGTTTCTGGTGGGAATACGTTGGCTCTTGTCTTGAGTACATAGCTAGGAGTGGAATTGCTGGGTCATATTGTAACTCTATGTCTAAATTTTGGAGGACCTGCCTAAGTGGGGGCATTATTTTACATTTCCAGCAGCAATGTGTGGAAGTTCCAATTTCACCACAATCTCAAAACCTCAACAATGCTTGTTATTGTCTGTATTTTTTTTTTTTTTTTTGAGAGAGAGCAAGAATGAGCAAGCTTGGGAGTGGGGCAAGGATGTCAGAGGGAGAGAATCTTAAGCAGGTTCCATGCCCAATGCAGAGCCTGAGTTAGGGCTCAGAGTCACGACTCTGACATCATGACCTGAGCTGAAATCAAGAGTTGGATGCTTAACCCACAGAGTCACCCAGGTGCCCCTTTTTTTTCTGTCTATCATTTTTATGTTAGCCATTTCAGTGGGTGTAAAGTGATATCTCATTATAATTTTGATTTTCATTTTCCTAGTGACTAATGATATTTAGCATCTTTTCTTGGAATTATTGGCTATGTATAGATCTTCAGAGAAATGCCTATGCAAATCTTTTGCCCTTCTAAAAATTGGATCACTTGTCTTTTTTAGTGTCAAGTTGTTTAGAATATATATATATTCATACATATATGTATTCATACATATATATATATTCTGTATAAAAGTCCCTTATTACATATGATTTGCTAACCTTTTCCCCATTTTATATGCTGTGTTTTCACTCTCTTGATAGTATCCTTTGCACAAAATTTTCATTACAATCATCTCCAATTTGTCTATTCTTTTTTTTGTTGCTTTTACAGTATCATATCATGGTATCACATCCATATGCAAAAGAATGGAGTCAGAAAACTACCTTATATTCACAGATACTAACTTAAAATGAACAATAGATCTAAATGTCACAGGTAAAATTATAAAACTCTTAGAAAACAGAAGTAAACTTGTGACCTGGATATATGTTGGCTTTTCTTTTACCAATCCAAGGTCATTGCCTAATCCAAGGTACTATTGCTGCCTATGAGGATTGGTAATTGATGGTTGTTTACTTACTTTTTTTTTTTTTTTTTTTTTTACTTTTTTTTACATACATAAAGTTTATGGGATTCTGTCACTGAAACAACCAGAAACCTAGTTTGCCAGATATTATTCTTAGGGACTTGATACACAAGTAGAAAATAAAATTTATTCAAGAATATTGAGTATATATCATATTCAACTCAGTGGTTGCCCAAGGATACAGGAATTACACACACAATATATATATATATATATATATGTATGTGTATATATATATATATATATATATATATATACACACACACACACACACACACACACACACATATGTGAATTTTAACAAATATTAAAGATTCATTTTATTTAAAGTTTACATTATTTAATTTTTAAATATTAGATTACTTTAAATTAGTCTTTATCTAGCTCACAACCTGATAATCAGTAAGGGATAGTGAGGAAATGGGCAAAATTGGCTGAAAATGTCAAGGTTTCAACTTACATTTATTACTCTTAGGGAGGTTGAAATTCAGATCTATGAATTCTATTATTAATTATACTTTAAAAAGTCTGGATTTCTATAGTATTTCTCTAGAATATAAGGTCCAGTGATACAGCGACTGTGTCTCTCTGGCACTAGTGCCTCCTATATCGTCTAGCAGAGTTGGTATTCAGTGTATTATTCATTGAATGAATTCTTGGGGCTGTCTATCTGAAGCAGGCAGAGTCATTTTTTCTCTCATTAAAGAGCTTGTAAAATGGGGTAATCAGGAATAATGTAGAAGACAACTGAAGGCTTCTTTAAAGTTTTCAATATAATTCACAAATTACTGTGAACATTTTCTGTCCATCCCATATTTTGCAGTACTTATTAGTTTTTTTTTTTAATGTAAAGACCACTTTGAGAGTTTAATGAGTAATGTGTGGAACCTCTCTCCCAAGTGGGTGAAGGAAGAATATGTTTTTATATTTATCCATCCATTTATAATACAGTCTTTGTAAAGCTCTTATTTAAATTTCAGTTACCGTACAGTTTAACATTAGTGTCAAGGTGTACAGTATAGTGATTCAGCACTTCCATACAACACCTGATGCTCCTCACAAGTGTCCTCCTTAATCCCATCACCTATTTCACTACCCTCCCCCCACCTCCTTTCTCACAACCATTAGTTCTCAATAGTTAATAGTCTATTTCTTGGTTGCCTTCCCCCCCCCACCTCTTCCCCACTCCCCACCTATTTTTTTCCCTTTTATCCCCTTGGTTGCTTTCCGCCCCCCACCTCTTTTTTCCCCTTTGCTCATTTGTTTTGTTTCTTAAATTCCACATGTGAGTGAAGCCATACTGTATTTGTCTTCCTCTCCCTGACAAATTTCACTTAGCATGAGGCAAGATTTCATTCTTTCATTGCAAATGGCAAGATTTCATTCATTCTTTTTTTTTTTTTTAATAAAATTTTTTGGGGATGGAGGAAGGCATTAGTTCAATAACCCATTAAGACAATAGCAGTCCATGAAGGCTAGTTTACCATAGTAATGGAAGTTGCAAAATCAATAAAATAAGCAAGGCTTATCTTGTATTCACATTTATGTTCAGTGTTTATGAATTAGTCACAGCTCTAGTTCTTGTAGCTCTTCACTTTGTGGTTCAGTATGAAGGAACTCTTTCTGTGATGTGTTTGCTATTCATACATGTGGCAGAGGGAAAACAGTATATGTTTGCAAATGGCATAGGTCATATTCACTCACCTGTTGTTGACCAAAGCAAGTCACATAGGCCAGCTTTATTTATTTTTTATTTTTAAAAAATATGTTATTTAATCATGAGAGACACACACAGAGAGAGGCAGAGACACAGGCAGAGGAGAAGAAGGCTCCATGCAGGGAGCCCGATGTGGGACTCGATTCTGGAAAATCGGGATTTCTCTCTGAGCTGAAGGCAGACGCTCAACCACTGAGCCACCCAGGCGTCCCAGGCCAGCTTTATGTTAATTGAGTGGGCAAGCAGAATTCTGCTGTGGGAAAGGATCACACTAGGTACACAGCCACGCCTGATGTTGAAAGCCTTTCCAAAGGGAGAGGTAGCAATAATAGAGATTCCTACAAAGCCTATCCATGACCCCAGTGAAAGAACTATTTTATTATTTCCCTTGTGTGTATTAGTCAGGGTTCCCCAGGGAGATGGAATCAATGGAGTGCATACACACGTGTGTGTGTGGCTTTTAAGGAATTGTTTCATGGAATTATAGACTGACGTATCCAGAATCTGCCATTCAAGTCCAAAGGTCATCACACTGAGCCAGGGAAGAGCCCCTGTTGCAGTTCAAGTTCAAGGGTCCTCTGATGGAGGAATCTTCTCAGGCTTGGAGAAGGTTAGTTTCTTGTTCTACTCAGGTCTTCGACTGATTGGGCGAAGCCCACCACATTATGGAGCACAATATCCTTTATTCAAAGTCCACTGGTTTAAATTTTAATCTCACCTAAAAATATTTGTACCCAAACATCCAGAATAATATCTGGGTACTATAGCCCAAACAAATTGACAAATAAAACTAACTGTTATAGTATGTATATAGATATTTGAGCTCATTTATCTATATCCTATCATGAGCATAAGTCAGCCTTCTCAAAAGATTTATTGAGCATTTACATCACTTACGATATTATACTCAGTACTGAAAGAGGCTCAAGATATATGAGATGGTCCTCTCTAGTATTTTGTTTCCTTCTGCATTCCTAGTACCTAAAATGGTACCTTGTGGCATAGAACATGTTCATTAACATTTGGTTAATGGGTGAAAAATTAAGAAAAATAGCTGAAATATCCCAAGGAATATGCAAATAGCTGTTTAAGAAAAAAAACAAAAAAAAACCCTGGGCAATATTAAGTGTCAAAATAAAAGGTCAATCATATTCTGAGGAAAGTAGAAAAAAATACAATTAGAGTGTCAGAGATGAGTAATATTTGAGATACCTTGTATGACATTTAGATAGAAGTTTAATCAGGTAAAGAAGCAAAGGGAAGGAATATTAAGTGTCATGAAAAGCAGATGCAAGGATATTCACTATAGCATTGTTGATAAACAAGCATTTGAAATGAATCAGTGTCCAGCGATAAGTGAATGGATTAACTTTGATATATGCATTCATCCTATGGATTACGATATAAGGGTTGAAAAGAAAGAGGTAATGTGACCAATTTCTAAGACATTATAATTTTTAAAACCTTACATAATAATACTGCATATTTTTCTTTGGGCAGATATATAGATGTAAATGTACAGAAATACATACAATATAGTACTTAAAAATAATGATTATACCTGAGGAGTGGAATCAGTAATGACATGAAGGTGACTTTAGCTTTTTCTGTAACACTTCAATTTTTACAAAAATTATATTCACATATTGTATACTTAAAAAGATTAATTGCACAGAAGGAAAACTGGTAACTGGTACAGTAAGAAGAATAATGTTAATCTTGTATGAGCCTTGTAAAACAGGAAAATAAACTGAATTTGAAGCTTTTAGGCTGTTATTAGAGGCAGTCTTTATTGTCACTTTGTATTGAGTGTTTAAAAAAATCATGTGAAAGGGCAGTGATGAAATAAAAATGAAATCAAATTTCAAACAGCAAAGAGAGTTGAAAGAAATGGTAAATTAGTGGCAAATGCAAATGTGAATTTTTTAGTTGTAATTGGGCAGAGTAATTGACTGTTCAATTAGTTGTCATGGTGGTTTGGAAAGAAGAATTATATTATTCATGCTAAGTAAAAAAAAAAAATCCTACACCTGCCCTTTTTTTGTGGGGGTACATAGAATTAAAAAATCACACAAAAAGATTTAATGATGAGAGAAAAAATTTGTTCCACTGTCTGCCAGGTTTTGCCTTAGGAACCCTATGATTCATGAAACAATTTTAACTTTCTTGGAAACATGTTAATGTTCTTTATATTTGAGACATTGCATTTATTTTTAAATGGAATGAAGGTCAGAAATACAATATTCAAAGTTACTGTATAAGAAAACACATAGGGGTACCTGGGTGGCTCAGTTCGTTAAGTGTCTGTCTCTTGATTTTAGTTCAGGTCATGATCTCAGGGTCATGAGATTGAGCCCTGCTTTGTGGTCTGTACTGGGCATGGAGCCTGCTTAAGATTCTCTCTCTCTCCCTTTGCCCCTCCCCACTGCTCCCCCAAAATACACACATGGCATAGAATCTAGTTTCCTAGGAAAGAGTTAAGCATTTATTATATGAGATATATAATAAAATTGCATACTATAGTTACCCTTTCCCCCCTTTTTTATTTTGTTTTGTTTGTATTAGTGCTGTACTCTTGTGAAAGAAGTAGGGGGCTGTAGAGACAATAGGGATAATTTAATAGAATCACAAACTTGCAGAACAATAGAGGTAACATGCATACATTGGTGACCAACACACGTTGCTACTTTGCTCTTCTTCTCCTTCCACTCTTCCATCTTGGATACTTTGGGTTAATCTGCAGTATATGCTTGAATTGCTCCAGTTAGTCCTGGGGGAATTTAGTCTCAGTTGTGATAGTTCTATCTTTGAATTCTGTCTTCAAGTAATCTATGATGTCATGAGCATTTTATTTAGTTTTCTCATGCCTTGGTTTTTACTGAGGAAATTGTGAGGTAATCTTAATTTTCTTGGAATATTTTTGTAGGCTTTGGTGAATAAGATGTTAAGTAATGATATATATTAAAGATTTTATTTATTTATTCATGAGAGACACGTGTAGAGAAGCAGAGACACAGGCAGAGGGAGAAGCAAGGTCCCCACAAGGAGCCTGATGTGGGACTCAATCCCGGATCTTGGAATCACAACCTAAGCCAAAGGCAGACACTCAACCACTGAGCCACCCAGGTGCCCCTAATATATATAAGCATAATTTCAAGTCCCTGTTGACATTTTAAGTGTAAATAAATCTTTAGGACTAGATGTATTTTATTCAGTATAAAGTCATGCTGAAAACACAAATAAATATGACCTTCTGTTGGGAAGCAAACCTGGTTTTTGTAAAGGAAAAACATGCTTGCCTATTGTAGGTCTTTGAGTGGGTAGCTAAAATAACTAACTAGAGTTGGGGAATATATGTTATCCAGACTTCATTTAGATTTAGGCAAAGTTCCTTGTCCAAGGCTATTTTCTAAGTATGTGAATTACTGTGAAATTCAGGTGGGGACAGGGAAGGCTTGTTGAGTCATGAGTAGGGAATGTAGCTTAGTTGTGGAAAACAAAGATGAACAGGCATTTTCCTGCCAATAAGAATAAATAGTAGAGTCTTCCTCGGGTGCTACTGGACCCAGGTTAGTTTACACTAGTCTGGGAAAAGGGCAACACCAGAAAACCCCCCCAATCTCCATGTGTTCTGGAGTTCCTGCTTAACAAAATGCAATTTAAATAGGTGTACAGCTGCAGAAAGAGCTCCCAAGGCAGGTTGTGTATAGACAAGTTATAGCTTTAAATATGAGAAAGGTCAAGAAAAAATAAACTCTGTATGTATTTACAAGAGAGTAGGCCACAAACTAGTTTTATGGTTGGGGGTTGGGATTTGCCCTCCTCCGTGTAGAAACAAAGGCATTGTTCCCTAGTCACTGTGGTCATCACGACTGAGGGCATCATCAGCAAGGGTAATGGAAACAAAACAGAGATGAGGGGTCTAAATTTATCTCTAGTAAACTCTATATCCTCCTAAAAAATTGTGAGGGTTTTTCACTTCTTTAAAAAAAGCAATCAGAGTTTAAGACTAATAATTTATTTGATCACGGAGACAGATGAGGGAAGATAAATGAGGATAAAATGATAGAACTCATCAATAGCCATAAACATTATGTATAGATTTAAAACTTACATACTAGGCACCTGAACTTCTCTTGAAGCTTAAAAAACAAGTTGAGGAAGAAATGAAAAGAAAAAATGGTAGGTAAATTTACAAAACTCACTTTTTTTTTTTTTTTTTTTTTTAGGCACAGGTAGAGTGTATTGAGAAACTATTTTCTCCAGACTGCTTGTGGGGCAGGAAGCCAGGGCAATTGTAGATTTGATCATTCATGTTTTCATTAGTATTTCAAAGGAAAATCACGCCTTTATCTAAACTTCCTTTAGTGCAGTTGTTAGACACTTATGGATGACTATTTTTAAAAAATTACATGGAAGCTACTAAGAGAGGAGGAGGAGAAAGGCTCTATAATAAAACAGTTTTGCAGTAGCCTCCATATGGAAAAAAATTATGAAATTTCCACATATGTTATCAGCTGCATATAACATCAGACTTTCAGGGTAAAAAGATACTAGCTTCATTTTGAATTTGAAAAAAAAAAAAACAATACTATTATCTTAAAGCTTCTGCCAAGTGTTGTTACAGAAGATTCTGGTGATGATTTAATTTGTTCTTATAGACAGGCACCACAGCCACAGAGTAGCTTACAAGAAAGTTTATACAAAGTGATGCACTGGGATGAATGGTGTTACCCTCACCCCATCCAACTCATTTCTTCCCCAGAATTTCAGAATGCGCTTTTATTTGAACATAGTTGTTGTAGATATAGTTAAGATGTGGTCCTTCTAGATAGAGTAGGGTGGGCCCTTTATCCAATGCGACAGGTGTCCTTATAAAAGAGGGAAAAAGACACAAAGACAAATGCACACAGAGGGAGGAACACTATGTGACAACAGGGATTGGAGTGGTGAACCTGCAAATCAAGGAATATCAAAGATTGCCAACCACTACCAGAATCTAGGAAGGATCCTTCCCCTAGAACCTCCAGAAAGAGCATCGCCTTGCTCATACCTTGATTTCAGATGTTTAGCTTCTAGAAATTTGAGAGAATAAATCCTGTTGTTTTAAACCACCCAGTCTGTGGTGGTTAGGGCTGCTGCAACAAACCCAGGAGGGTAGCGGTGGCGTCCGACTTCTTCTGTATAACACAATAGTGATATTGCCCTTGTTGCCATTGGTATTCAGGTTTGCTTTCCTTTCCTCTTTAATACAGACCTTGACTGTTTAACCTCTGGAATCTGGGGGAAAATGCTTCGCAGGGCACCTGGGTGGCTCAGTCAGTTAAGTGTCTGCCTTTGGGTCAGGTCATGATCTAGGGTCCTGGGATTGAGCCCCACATCAGGCTCCCTGCTCAGTGGGGAGTCTGCTTCTCCCTCGCCCTCTGTGCCTCTGGCTTATGTGCACATGCTAGCTCTCTCTCAAATAAAATCTGAGAGAGAGACAGAGATTGAGAAAGAGAAATGATTTTCTTTATGAGATATGTGGTGTATGTATGAAGGAGATAGAGGGAGACAAGGCAGCAGGAAGAGGGAGACAGGGTTCTGGAAGGAAACTAGTTTCAGATTACCAAAGCCCATTCTTCTACCCCTTCTTGTGCCTGTAGACCATATAATGGACTTTGGAAAATGAACTACTTATTATGACCTACACAAGGGCTGGTGAGATAAGGGGACAGACATCAAACAGTATAAAAGATATGGTTTACTTAGAGGGTAGTAGATATTTGTGCTCAGTGGGTTTGAAGATAATGGGTGAAGAGAGGTGAACAAAGTCAAATAAATGGGGGTATATTCGCATACAATTCCCCTTTGAAAGGCTTCATACTTTTGTCTGCCTGTCCTTTAGATCAAAGCAACCACAGTATCAAGTCTACCATTTTTTCCCCCCTTTTCAAGACTATGTGTGATATTTGTGGCAGGACAAATGTATCCTTCTCTGCCCTAACCCCTCAGAAGTAAAAGTACTGTTACTGGATCCAGGGGCTGTAAACAAAAGAAGACCCTAAAGTAGACATGAATTATGTTTTCTGCATATATTAGTGGTGGGTGACATTTTCAAAAGGAAAGAAAGCTGGTATTTGAGTTGAAAATGAATCATTCTTTTATTTTTCAAATGTTTATCGAGTGCCTGCTAATTGCTAGAATTGTTCTAGGCTAAGGGGTGCAGCCAGAATAATACAGGCTAGGCTTCTTCCTTTTGGAACTTTAGCTATTTCAACAGCACAGTAACTTACTAAAATTTGCCAAAATGGGTATTTTCAAAATGTCTTTTTCCAAGTGGTCTTTAGAGAGGGAACAGAAAAGAGTTATAAAAATAACTGTTTCATGTCAGTCAGAACTTGCTTAATCAACACAGGTTTAAACATTGTGTTAGATCCTGGAGTCAGAAAACAAATCTAGTTAGGAATATACTAACTAGTAGAAGGACAAATGTATGTACACAATTAAATATATTTAAATGGTCTATGTACAATGGTAGAAACCTATGCTAGGTTTAATGTACACACAAGCAGGAATGATGGACTTTATCGAACAGGCTGGAATTTCACAAATTCCTTCATAGATGGAATGACATGAACTTAAAAAATGAACAAAGGGCAAAGGAAGCAGAGATGCTTAGTGGACAAAGTACAGTAGAGTGAAACAGGTAGCTCAATCACTTTCTTTTACTTTGACTTCTGTACTATGGCCCTTCCACATTTGTTCTGGCAAAAATTGTCCATATTGTAGCAAGAACACACTTTTCCAAATGCAAATATAATGGATGGCTTCCCTTAGCCTTAGAATAAAGCCCCAATTCTTTATAATGTTTCCACAGCACTATGAAGTTATGTGAAGTATGCAGTTTAAGATATTTGTGTATCTATGTTGTAGTTTTCTTTAATTATTCTCAACCCTTGAGTAAAGTTTTTGCTCAGTCTTTGTGTAGAGGAATGCTAATTCATGAAATAGAGCTACATGGTCACATAAAGTAAAAATTCCAAGTCAGTTTTTCCCTGAAATACATAAATAATGGGGCAGAAAGATTTACGTTTTTGAGCTTTAGTTATCCAGATAATTACTTCAACTTTCCATTTCATTCTGGCAGCTTTTATGCACAACATTGATTTGATTTAAAAAAATTTTTAGTTGTTAGTTTTTCTACTTGGTTGGTTTTCATTTCCTAAATTCTACTAGTCACTGTCTGTTCCTCCATTATTATCATTTAGAAAATGGCTTTAAAGTTTTTCTTGGCTTAGTTCTATTCATCCTATGGATATGGCTTTTAAGATTCTTTAAGGCAGTTGATGTGATTATTATATACTTCTTGATAGGTTTTGTTAGACAAACATGAGGTTTATTTTCTTAAGGCAATTTTCTGGTATGTTTTGCTTTTATAAGATCAATAACCTTTCTGTATATTTTTGCATACATATTGATATTTTTCTTGCTGTTTAGGTTTAGTCCAAGCTTGGAAACTTTTGACCTCTGACTCTGTTACCATTGTGGAAAGAATTGTTCAAATCCCTCAACTACCAGGGCAGACAATCCAAGAAAAAGAAAACATATACAAGCTGCAAGAAAAATAAATTCCCAATCAACATTTTTTGCCACAGTTACTAAAAAGTCTGAGAGGCTATATTTATATGAACTCTACTAGAGAAAAATATTTCATATAAAAATATGTCTTTATGTGGGACTCTGTGTGTGGGTTGACTTGATTAAAATCCATTCACAATTGGAAAGGATTTCATTTTACATTTTAAAATCAGCGTTTAAGTATGTATATAGTTCAGTAAACATTAGAGGAAACACATTTGGAATGTATCTATATATATATTTTGTTGTTGCATTTAAGGAAGAAAATTTAGACGTTAGGTAAGCAAACACAATTCCCTTCTTAATCACTGAGAGCTTCACCTATGCATCTTAGGATAGAATATCTCACTAAATTTGTGTTATTTAGAAACCAAGGATTGGAATTATATTAAATGCTTTATATCTAGACCAAACTTCTCACATCTACCTTTGGTATGATACACATTTGCTTTGTTCCCCGCCATAACTTTTTTTTTTTTTTTTTTTTTTTACTATATGTTATGTACTTTTTTTGTGGTGGAAAACACCAAGACTTTGTGTTTTGGGCTGTAAGTTACATGGAAAATAGTCCGTGTTGAATTTCATTTTATGCCAAGAATTAGCATAGCATGTTTGGGTTTCATAGTCCTGACAGAAAAACACAATTTGTCTTTGGTGTCCTCTCTCTCTCTTTCTCTCTCTCTCTCTCTCTTTTGCTATTTATATCCCATTTTAATATACTAGAACTTAAAAATATTTAGTTTTCTTATCCTGATAGGCTTCAAATATGCCTGTAATGAATATTATTTTTAATTTTAAAATATAGACAAGAGTCGCAAAATTTTACATGGATGTTAGAATTCAGGTCTTGTTTTTATCAGTATTAGCTTTCAACACTTCGTAACAAATTACCACAAATGTGTGGCACTAAACAACACACACCCATTATCTCAGTTTCTTTGTGTTGAAGGCCGGGCATGGCTTAAATAGTTCTCATCTGAAGATTCTACTGAGAAATAATCAGATTCCAAGCTCCTTCAGGTTGTTGGTAAAATTCATTTCCTTCTGATTGTAGGATTTGTGTTAGCTTGCTTTTTCAAAACCAAGGACAGGAGGGAGTATCTGAGACTCTAGAGCAAGTGGACCACCAAGACTGAATCTTCTCTGATGTTATCATGGAAGTGATATTTGACCACTTTATCCATATGACATAATCATGGGAATGACATCTCATTACATCTACCATATTTTATTGGTTAGAAACAAGTCATACTCAAGGGAATGAACACCAAGGATGGAATCATGGGGACCTCTATAAAGTCTGTCCACCACAACACAGCAATTATATTGACTTCATTAAGAAAAATATGTTTTGGCTTGATGCATATACCCATTTCCTCTTTCTGTTTGATGCTGCATCATAGTCAAAACTGTATGATATATACGCCATTAATTTCTAAGCAAACAAATAAATAGTAGATCTTCTTCCCTCTTCTGTAGTAGAAGACTGACTTGACCTTGAATAAAGCTAGAAAGAAAAAATAGTACTTTTATATTTTGCTGCTTATATGTCTTTTTTGTGCAATAATTATTATAAATATAACTACATGTTCTTGGGACAATATTCAAATAGAACGGGTGAGTGTAAAATAAATATGAAATTAAATGAAAAATCATGAAGGTAACCACTACTCACTACTCCAGCAATTTTCTATACATATACAAGCTTATGCATATATTGTATATGTACATATACATATACTTTTAGATTCTTAAGTAGCTACATTTTTTTCTAGAACTTTCTTATATCCTTGATGTCTGTCTATAGAAATAACAATAGCTATCTTTTATTCTCCTTAATCGATGTTTAGTATTCCTTTCAAGTATGTATCATAATTTACTATGATTAAAGTTCTCTACAGAGATGACTTTTTTTCATTTGTGTGCTAAAATACCATCTTTCTATTAATTGGGCTTCTTTTGGTTTTAAAATGTCATAAGACCCAATTAAAATCAGCTTAAGCAGAAAAGGAAATTTGCCATCACAGTTCAAAAAAATTAGGAATACAACTGATTTCCAGTATGATAGATTCCATGCCCTGAATTAATGTTATCTGAACTGGTTTCTACCCATCTTTGGGCTTGCCTCTCCTCTGGCTGATTCTCTCATTAGGCTAGCTTTCCTGTCAAAGATGTCAGAATAGTTGCCAGCAGCTCCAAACTTACAGCTTTGTCTCCGGAAACTAGCAGAAAAAAGTGATCTTGCCTTCTGTTTCCTCATCAAGAGGTATAGGAACAATTCTCATTGAGTCTGGTTGGTTCAAAACTCTTTCTCTTGACCAATTGTTGGGGTCATGGGAGGTGATGTTCTGAGTGTTCAACTTTGGGTCATATGCTACTTTGGAGCATGGGTATCAGCTCTACTGGAATAATGTAAACTAGGAATTGGGAGCTGGGCGGTGGAACATGCTTATTATTTCTTTGTGAACGTATCTTTGTCAATTTGTGTACTTTATTTGCTGTTTGCTAGGTAAATTATTAGAGGTATAAATGCTTCAGCTACTAATGTCTACTTATGTCCATTCTAGACTTAATCAAACTTAATATTTTCTAACCAAATATGAGCAAAATAAAATTCCAGTGTTCAATAGGTATTTCATAATGACTACAGATGAGCATATTTTTATTTTTCTATTTACAATAGAAATATTTGTGTTTTGTGTTTATGATGACCTCCCTGTATATATGGATTTCTAATTGTGCCAGAACAAGTAACATAATGGAAGTACTAAAAATAAGTGTAAATATGTCTAAATTTTATTTAACTTGAAGATAATTTTACCCTTGCAAGGGTGAGATTTATGACTTGGTAAATTGGATGGGGCAAGGAGAAGTTATAGAGGAGGAAATAAGTTATATCTAGGTTCACTTTTTTTTTTTAACATTCCACACAACTCCTAATATATTACTTTATCAAATGAGAACTAAGGAGAGAATGGAGCAATATAATGTTACAGTCTGAGCAGACCTGATGAATCACCAAGAGGCTTAAAGTAAGTTTTTCACGGCATGGCAAAGAGGGAGTGTAGCCAATGTTTTCATACAGCCTGGAGGAAGATAGGTCACGCGATGGACATAAAGCTAAGAGTTCAGTGTTTTGAAGACTGGGAACCTTCAGACCTGTCTAAGGATAGGAGCTGGTCAAAGACAAGCTTCAAAGTAAATACAGAAGAAAACAAAGAATAAGAAAACCCTGTGATCTAATGCCTAAAACATTGTTTTTGCAGAGCTCAAATATGCAGAGGTCAAGAGACAGTGTTGCAATTTCAACAGTGACAGCAGTAACAGAATTTTTGTCTGATAAGTTTTGTTGGCTTTTAAGCTATAATGTTGGTGTCTCCAAAAGTTCAGATGTCATATGGAAGCCTACAAGGAAAGCCTGTGATGCTATGGAAAATGTAAAGCCTCATGTTAAAAGATAAGGTTTTTTGAAGAAAAGAGTAGAGAATAAAGAGAAAATGATCCATCTGGCAACTCATAGCTAAAGTGTTTGTTTAATAAGAGTGAATTGAGGATTAAAAACAAGAGCCTAGTTATATAGCAAAGTATAATTCTTTACATGTATAGGTATATTAGCAGTGAATGATGAAAACATATGATTAAAGCAATTAATTTCATTTTTTCCTATAGCTTAAGGAAAAACAATAACTGGATGTATCTTTAAGTAAGAGTTTTTAATCCATTCAAAAATAATTTCTTGATTTAATAGTTTATTGAACATCTACTATGTGCTGGACATTGTATTTGTTCCTGAGTTTACAATGATATAAAAAGAAAACACATATAAATCTACCCTGTTTAACAAAGTTCTTAGTCCTCTAGGGGACACTGACTGCAAACATGAACAGAATCAAGCAAACTGGTACATGAGTAAATGCAAATTATGAAGCACTGTAAAGAAAATTATTAATATTGAGCAAGGGTAGATCAAGGCCAGAACTGGTTCTATGTGTTTGCTTATTAATTAAAATTCTCAATATTCTATGAGGTACTATTGGTTTTTGTGCTTAAAAAATGAGGAAATAGGCACCAAAGAAATGAGTTGTCCAGTGTTCTTTGGTAGAAAGAGGCAAAGCGGGGATATGAGCTTGGGTAGAGCCTCTACTCTTAATGCTTAAGCTTATATGACCAGAGAATGGTAGTAGAGTCAGTCATATTGATGAAGTGACTGAGCTTTGAAGGATATGGCAAAGGCAACCATGTTCACAGTCTAGGGAACAACAGCATTTCAGGTAGCATGAAAAACGTGTATTATGTCCTTAAATTGGGACAAAGACTGGCATTATGTAGGATATGAAATGTTAATAGTAATTGAGAGAATATAGACATTTGGAGATATAATCAAGAGTCTGACTTTGCAAGGAATTGTAGACGAACACTGGGATATTTGTTCAATGGGGAAACGTTAAAGGATTTGACAAAGAGGCCTTATCTCATGTGGTTCATGCTGTGTGGCAATAGGATGAAGGAAGAACATAGGAAAAGCAAGAAAAATTGTGGGCTATCATAGTAACCTGGAAATGGTTTTGACAAAGATGGTGGAAGATGAGATGAAAAGGGGTAGACATATTCCAGATATATTTTTGAGGCAGAAATCATGGATCATGGGATATGCTGAAAAATTGAAGGTGGATGGTGAGGAAGAGGAAGGAATTTTGGATTACTCCCAGTTTTCTAGTAGTGAAACCTATGTGGTATTGCTTTCAGCAATTTGGATATATGATGGTATTCTACATACTGAGAAAAGACTGGGAAAAAACAACTTGTAGAAGGCCAGGAGGTGAGTTCTGTTTGAGACTTATTTAATTTGAGATTCCTGTGAAAGATTAAGTTAATATACTAAATAGGAAACTAGATATGAGTGCCTGGATCCAAGTAGAAGTCTGCGGAGGAGACAGAGTTTTGGAGTTGTCAGTATAGAGATAATACTCAAAGCTCCTGGGAACAGGTACAACATGCAGGTAGAGGGTTCAATACCAAAGACAGGGAAACTCAGTAATGAGAGATGGTAGAGGAGACATCACCACTAAAGGAGAAACAAACAAACAAAAAAGACAACAGAGAGAAAATAGAAAATAGAAAACAAGAGAAAAGAGTTATTTCAGGGAGTAGAGATTAGTTATTAGACTCAAACAGTTTTGAGACCTCTCATAGGCTGAGAACACAATAGTCTACATATATTCTTGATACCTACATGGTAATCATCTATCTTATATCTTTTCAAATCATAGATTATAAACCAACATGCAGCAAATTATGGTATGCCCTTGTATTCATATACTTCAGCTTGTTTAATAGCCAATTGGTTATCTGATACATTTAATGTCTTTGTCCTATAATTCACTGTAATTCTCTCTCTCTCTCTCTCAAAAAAAAAAGTCAAACCCGCAAAAATTTTGAAGCATTTGTGATCAATGTAAAGCTAATACTATCAAAATGTATTTCATTGAATAGTAAGTCCAAAAGTGCAAATATTTAAAATCCCTTTGAGAAGCGGCCAGAGTATTGGCTTAGAGCCTTAGGATTCACATTCAAGGACGATACTAATGGAATCAAACAAAAGAGGCCCAGCACTTTTGAGCTAATTGTTTAAAACTAGATTTTTGTTCCAATTGCTATGAATTGGAAAACGGATGATGTGAGAATTTGTAACTTAAAACTTCATGAACCATGAAACTTTCTGGAGACTTTGGTCAGTCAGTTGATTTACTAGAAATGATGAGACCACCATTATCCATAAACTGTCTATTTTCCCACCAGCATGGCAATGAAATAGAGGAGAAAAACATGCAAATTGCTCATTTATGGTTTTTTTTTTATTTTGCTTTCCTAAATTACTTCTAAGCTCACTGAGTCAGATTTCTATAACATCTTTAATTATGATGAAGTCTTGGCTTAAAAAAAGAAAAGTTGTTTAGTTAGAACTTCATAATTGGCAATGAAACATTTAACCAAAGTGCCAGCTCTCAAATTTGTTATGTTGTTTTTATTTGGACTATGGGAACAGCATTATGGAGACTTGCAGAATTTGATATTACTTAAAATGTTAGTGTGGAGATTTGTAAAATAATTCCGAACAAAACCAAGCATTATGCATAACTTGAAAAAAATTATAAAACATGGAAAAAGTTCTGAATGTATTTGGATGTTACAACAAATCATAAAATAGAACAGGAACGGATTATACTAGTTCTACTCTCTTAATGGGAGAGACGGTGTGATCGTTGATGGAAAATCAGCTATTTGGTAAGATTCAGAGACTAAGAACTTTCAAGTCTGTCAAGTAAGGGGAATTCAGGGAACTTCTTTTGAGAAACTGAATTAACTAGCACATGGCACACGTGGTCTTAAAGCATTTTCATTTCTGAAATTTTCTAATAGTAGTCTTAAAGATATTAATGAAAAATTAGCATTTCCAATAATGTTCTAGTAGTTAATTTTGATATAATTGATTTTTCTTTACTTTTTTAAAAAAACATACATTAAGAATTTAGGTTCTAGAAGAAATAATTCTGATGAGAAGTCCAATTGTTCAACAGGGGCCATAGTAAAATTAAAAGAATTGTTTCATATTTCTTGTTCAAAATTTGCCCTACAAAGATATACTGGAACTAAGGATCCAAAAGCTGTAAATGAATATTACACTTTGATATATTCTTGTTCAATCTTCTGTGATTAAAGATGGCATAAATTCCTTATAATTCTTTCTATTTAAGTAGACTTCTTTTCCCCAATCCAAGATGATTCACGCCATGCTGGTTTCTGGAACTTTAATCTTGCTCCCAAGGAGAGTTATGTCAGTGTTTTGATGACTTGGTATTGCCACAGATGATTAGGGGCCAATTTGAGATTCAAAGTAACTTGTGACGCTTTTATTCTCATCTTCTCTCCCTCATTTTTTCTCTCTCTCCTTCATTCCTCCCCGACCCATTCATTCTTGCTGGGTTCTTAAAAATATTTGTTTTATATAAGAGTGCTTGGGCAAGTGTTCACTGGGGGAGGGGCAGGGGAGAGAGAATCTCAAGTAGACTCCCTGCTGAGCATAGAGCCCATCTTGGGGCTCCATCTCATGCTCCCCCTCCATTCCAAACTGAACTGAAACCAAGAGTCAGACACTCGATCCATTAAGCCATGAAGGTGCCCCATCTTCTTACTGTTTTTTTTTTTTTTTTAAACAAAACCAATGGTTGATATCTGAATCATAAGCTGAGGAGATAGATAGTTCATGGTTTTTAATTACATATTGATAATAAAGGCAGAGTAAATTGTTTTAAAAAGAAATTATTAAGATACATATCAATTGCCTTAGAGGCTTGGCAGCATTAATCTTGTTATTTTAAAAAAGGGTCATGAAATTAATATTCTTTCTCTAAAAAATAGTTTCTTTGACTCCTGGTCTTTCTAAAAGTACCTTTCTTCAAGTACTATCATAACTTGCTGACACAGGAGACCTTTTACAAGAGGTAGTATCTTTGATCTCGTATTTATCAAGGTACAGAACTCTAGGCAGATCCTCTTATCTCGTTTGCACAAGGCCTATAGTTCAAAGCCTAAGAGCTGTTCTGGAAGTAATTTGATTGTAGAGGTAAATCCAGATACAGTCAAAAATAACAGTATTTCAAGTTTATACTTAATAAGAGTTTGTAATCTTAGGGAGTTTTTTTTGCTTTTTTAGAAAATCCAGGTTTTATTTTTTTTAGAAAATTATTTAATAGTTCTAGAAATGTTTAACAGAACATCCTTTTGTACCCCGGATGAAAGTTCACTGTAATGCTCTGATTTGTGGGTAAGTGGTAAGTCTTCAGTATGTTTAATTCCTTCCCTGCATACTGACTTTTTAAATCTATTTTTTCTTATTGTTATTTTAATGGTTCATTGGTATTCCCTGAATTGATCTTTTCTTCTTTTCATCAATATGACCTCATATAATGAGAATATAAACCTTTCTATCATTTATTGGACTTTATGGTTTTCACAAAGATTAAAATAAATAACAGATTGTATATATACAACAGATATGTATAAAATCTAATATTGTGAATTATAACAGATACCATAATTTTATCTTAAAGGAGATTGGTGGCTTTTTATATATGTCATTTTATGCCACACTCTTATGTAGAAAAGACAGAAAATGATTGCTGGCTGTTTATAATTAAAAATCAGTAATGAAGAATCCTCAAGACATGCCTGATCTTGGAAAAGTCATGAATGTCGAGTATGGTAAATTACTTTATTCATCCCAAAACTAGGACAAATTACTCTTGAATTATAAAAGGCTTCTGACATATATGGATCTAATAGTTTTAAGTGCATGCTTATAATCTAGAGTGATCAGCGTCAAAATCTAATTTTGTACTAAAAACAAAATCATTGTAAAAGACGAAAATCAGATGTTTATTCTCAGATTTATTGTTTCACAATCTGTACAGATATAGATCTATATTTTGGTAAAATGCAATCATATTTTAGAAATCCTGTGAATGTTGACTTTTAAAATAGATTGAGGTGGCTATCTGAATATGACAAACATGTAAATATAAATATATGTAAATAAGTAGAATTACATATATAAATATATAAGAAATATATATATATTATGTATAGAAATATAATATATATATATATTTCTCAAACAGTGATTACTAACTTGGAAAGAAGCCAAAATTAATAAAAACAGATTTTACAAATAATGGTTACAGATATTGACTAATCTGAAACCTGGCTCTTTTAAAAGACCCATGACCAAAACAAATCACTTATTAACTTGGTTCATCAGTTATGAAAGAAATGAGAAAGTCTAGGAATGAGAAGAAAAACATAACTCCTGAATACAGAGAAGCTGAGAAGAATTAGATGAGGTTACTACAGAGAAATTTATTTTGTGACCCAGAAGAAATGGGTGATTACACAGCAAGGAAGAAAATGCAAAACTGGTGAAGATGAGGAGCACTTCAGTAAACAGGTCAGTGTGGAAGATAATTGGTAGAGGATTCAAGGTCTGTCAACGGAAGGACTAAGTACGTTCACTGCTGAGTTTACCTAACTTTAAGTAACTGAGGAAGTCATTTGTGGGCCCCCACATACCCATGGATAGTCTTTGTGTTCACGTTGTGTATAGTGATTCCAACAAGAGAGCTATGGAATGATGCACACTGGAAAAGTCTCTGGAGAGAGAGATTATTACAGGAAGAGGGAGAGAAGAAATATGAACACGTAAAAATTAACACATAAAAATTCAAGGTAATTTCAGATGGTAATAAAATAAGTAGGGGATCCCCTACTTATTTTACTTAGGGAGTTTTTTTTTTTTTTTTTTTTTTTGCTTTTTTAGAAAAGTTTATTTATTTATTTATTTTTAGAAAAAAAGGATTATATTCTCATTATATGAGGTCATATTGATGAAAAGAAGAATAGACAAGTTCAGGGAATACCAGTGAACCATTAAGATGATATAACAACAACAAAAATAGATTTAAAAAACTCCTGGGTGGCTCAGCGGTTTAGCATCTGCCTTTGGCCCAGGGCGTGATCCTGGGGTGCCGGGATCGAGTCCTACGTGGGGCTCCCTGCATGGAGCCTGCTTCTCCCTCTGCCTGTGTCTCTGCCTCTCTCCTTCTGTGTCCTTCATGAATAAATAAATAAAATGTTTAAAAAATAAAATAAAATAAGTACCACACAGACACCAAATGGAAGAGAGGAAAAGGTAACAACATTTGGAAGTAATGTGACTTTTCCTGGCATATGCTTATTTAAAATTATTTTTATGTCCGAGGCTTGTGAACAATGGAAGATAAACAAGGAAAAGCAAGAAGGGAGGACAAAAGGAGTAAACAAAAACATGACTGGAGGAGCACCTCTTTCCCCAGAATACCGCCCACATGAGATTTTCTCTTTTATGGTGTCAAGAGAGCAAAGCAAAAGATGTCCTGTTTTGTAAAGTGATCTCGAGATGTGAAACGTCTGAGATTCACTTGTACATTTGAGCTGATCACATTCTCCCTTTGAGTAGGACTTACCCTCAACTGTTCAAAAGATTACTGGAGGTGATCTGAGTCCTCTGCCTTTTCTAAAATTCCTTTTTTTTTAAAAGTTTTTATTTATTAGAATGAACAAGCACGTGTGCGCAATCAGGGGGAGTGGCAGGCTCACCGCTGAGCAGGGGGTCCAACGTGGGGCTCCATCCTGGGACCCTGAGGTCATTACCTGAGCTGAAGGCAGATGCTTAACCACTGAACTACCCAGGTGCCCCCTAACATTTCCTGATTCACGCTTACACAGGTGGGCATTGGGAAGGAGAATGTATGATTCATGTATGTCACCATAATTCTAACCTGTAGCTCTAGTGACATGGTCCCTTCTCTGGCCTTATGGCTTTCATCCTTTTAAAATTTTGATCTCTAAATCTTCACTGACAATCATGGACAGTCTCATAAAAAGACAAATGTCCATTAAAAATTAATATCTCAAATCAACCATCACAATTTCTTAAATTATAGCATACCTTTAAAGCCAAATTGTATTATAGATTATAACTTGTGAAAGGCGGGCAAAAGTCACTTGTAAGTAAAGATAGTGAAGTTTATTTCATACCAGAAGACAGAAAAATATATTTCTGACATTTGGGAATCCCTTCAGGAGAAAAATCTCTAAATAGCCTAAAAATTGTGAATCATACGAATATCTTGTTAATGGATTCTGATCTTAGCATCAAAGAATTCATTTCATTTTGGAGAACATATTGGTGATGAAGTAAGCATAGCAAAAGAAAACTAAGTGAATTAAGAGAGTACCTTATAAGTTTTTTATTTAATATTAAGAGTTTGACATGAGTAGTAGGTTGATTCTGTCTCCTGAGAGCTAATATTGTCACAAAATAATTTGGACAAAATGAACTTTTCCTGGAATTTTGTACACTGTTACTTTTTTTCCTTCATAGCTGATCTTTCAATTGAGAAGACTGGTCCAATGTCACTTGATTGAGGACAAAGTCTTGGATAACCCACTGGTGTTAATGTTTAAATGAAAGCAGTACTTTCATTTCCTCATTTCTGTGAAGGTTAATATAATTTTACATCAATATAGTTTTATACCTTAATAGTAAATTTTCAATTAATTTTTTTGAGAGGGAGGGGGGAAGAGAGAGAGAGAAAGAGAGAGAGAGAATGAGCACACACTTGTGTAGGGGTAGAGACAGAGGAAGAGGAAGAGAATTTTAAGCAGGCTCCATGCCCAGCATGGAGACCAATGCAGGGCTCAATCCCAGGACATTGAGATCATGACCCAGCTGAAATCTTAATGTGCAGCCAGAACCAGGCTTTAATCTTATCCTTTCTCTCGTCAAAATGATGCTGACATTCCATATGTTATTTAAATACACATGCATTTCTCTAAAAATATGGTCACAGCACTTATATTTAGATGTCAATTGGCAGATAGAGTCATCATTTAACATCTTAAGATGTTTCTCAACTGACTTAGAGTCATGATTCTGGTTTTCTTCCCCCAATGTACTTAAAGGTATTGGAATACCTAAAAAGTGAGTCTGAACAAAAGATGTTTAATTCAACTGTATAGAACGTCAAGGGCTGCTTGTAAATCATATTTAAGGACTGTTAGGATCACAGACATTTCCAAAAGTTTTCAACACTAACAAATGAGTTTAGATCTCAATTCACTAAAAGTTTGAATACAGCCTTTTAAACAACCATTTTTAAGTTGAGTTGTTGAATAAAGTAAGAGTTTTGTATATTTTAACTAGATCTTTTTTTTTCTTTTAAAGATTTTAAATATTCTTCGCTCTATCAGCAACAGACCATTTCATGGATGAATTCTAGTATATCACAAGAAATTATGAATAAAAATTATCATTTTGCATTTAAAAAGCACATTTTCCTTGAGTGTGCGTGTGTGTCTATGTGTGACATGCATGTTGTAATGCAGAGAGTTAGTGCCTAAAGGCAAAAATAAATTAGCTATGTCTTTCAAAAAAAAAAAAAAGGTCCTCATAGTATATAAGGCAAGGAGAAAAGTTTAATCCAACAGCAGAATTTCTATTAAGGACAGAAATATCACTTAAGAAAAAAAACCTGAGCTACTCTTGCAATATGGCAAAGGGGACAGTTGATTTGGAGTTTTCTGTGACAATTCCAAGAGAAGGGCTAAGGTAATAGAAGAGAAATAGAGCCGTCAGGCAATGTGCAACATCTTTGAAAGCAGAGGACAGTAGGAACATCCCTCCTCCCAGGTGGGAATGGCCAGTGTCCTCTGTGACAGGGATGGCCATCATTAACTTTGAAATCATTGCTATGTAAGTCATGTTTCTCTCTTCCCATTATGTGTGACTGTTGGGGGGGAGGATGTTAGGAGTGCACTGGGAAGAAAATAAAAGCAGAGGACAAATATAAGCGAGATTAAAATTTAGCAGATGCAGTAAATTAGGACTCACAAACTCTGATGGTTCTCAGGAAAGGGTGTGAAGAAAAGGAAAGATCCGAGTTTCTTCCATTACAGATTGGACACAGGCATCTTTTTATGAAAGAATATGTGTTCTATTTATACCCTTAGGGGAAGAATAGTTGTATAGGACTAGTGAAGTTGGGAACATTTGGGTGAGTTTCCCATTACAACTTTCTCTTTAATCACAATTTTATATTTGATGAAAAGTATTGTACCCAAACAGACCAATTTGATGAAGCTCAGTTTGAACGGATCATCTGTATGTTTTATAGTTTCAAAATAAGATTGTGATTTTTAAGTACTTATATTAACAGCTAGACCTTTAAAAAGGTTGAATGATCTGCCCCCTGCCCCTCTCTGAACTCATCTAGTACCTTTCTCCCCACTGGTCATGTTTTACTCAAATAAGTTGCCAGAACATTCCAAACTAATTCCTACTCCCACAGATACTTTTATTTTTAAATTTTAATTTAAATACCAGTTAGTTGACCTTACAGTCTAATGCTAGTATCTTACTATAGTGTTACTACAATTCAGCGTTTCCATACAGCACCTGGTGGTCATCACAACAAGTGCCCTTCTTAATCCACATCACCTATTTCCCTCATCCCCCACCCTCCTCCCCTCTGGTAACCCTCAGTTTGTTCTCTATGCTTAAGAGTCTGTTTCTTGGTTTGCCTCTCTCTCTCTCTTTCCCCTCTGCTCTTTTTTTTTTTTTTAAATCCCACATATGAGCAAAATCATCTGGTATTTGTCTTTATCTGACTTATTTATTTTGCTTAGTATAATACCCTCTAGCTACATCTATGTCATTGCAAATGACAAGATTTCATTCTTTTTTTTAAAGACTAATATTTCATTGTATATATTCCACATCTTCTTTATCCATTTATCAGTCAATGGACATTTAATGAAGCAACAGAAAGAGAAATGAAGGAGTCCATTTTATTTACAATTGCACCAAAATTAGTAAGATACTTAGGAAGAAACCAAAGAGGTGAAAGCCCTGTACTCTGAAAACTGTAAAACACTGATGAAAGAAATTGAAGAGGACACAAAGAAATGGAAAGACCTTCCATGCTCATGGATTGGAAGAACAAATATTGTTAAAATGTCTACACAAAGCAATCTATGCATTTAATGCAATCCCTATTAGAATACCAACAGCATTTTTCTCAGAGCTATTAAAAATGATTCTTAAATTTGTATGGATTCACAAAAGACCTTGAACAGCCCAAAAAACATTGAAAAAAGACAAAGCTGGAGGCATCACAATTTCAGACTATATTCTGCTACTGCACCTTCTTCCTGGAAAGCCTAAATCCTACCACCTTAGAGAGACCTCCTTTAGACTGATAAGCAGTCTGAAATAGAGTAACCTTCTGCCCATGCAGTCATTTGGACTTTATCACATGACCCTGTTTCACCATTTTAAAGGACCTTGATTTTCAATGTGCTTATTTATTGCTGGTTGCCCATGGCACAAGGCCCTGAACCATGCTGAGTAGTACTGTATCCTCAGCCCTTGAAATTGTGAAGACATAAATATTTGTGAAATGAACAGGTTGAGGAGGGTATATACTAATAGAGTAAAAGAAAATTTAAAATATATGTGTGTGTATATATATGTGTGTGTGTATGCAAAGTAATTTATATGTAAAGGCAAATGCAAGTTGTATAATCATAATTATGTTTGTACCATGACATGCTTCAAAGTTTCTTTAGAATTATTTTTAAAAAATGATAGTTAAGTCATGTGTATTTGTCATGTTTTCTAAATTAGACAATCCCGGAGCAGTATTATTTAATATCTGTTTGTGGTAGACAGAATAAGTCCCTGAAATGCCCTGCCCTAATCACTGGAACTGATGGATATGTTATGTTTCATGTCAGAAGGGACTGTGCCAATGTAATTAAGATTACATACCTAAAGATTATTCTAGATTATCTGGGTGGGTCCAAATTAATCACATGAGCCTTGGAAACAGGTGATTTTCTCTGGCTAGAGACAGAGATGTGGAAGAGAAGGCAGGTAAGATGCTGCAGAAGGGGAAGGCAGAGAGATTCCAAGGAAGAATTTGATACATCATTGCTGGTTCTGAGACATAAGGGGCCAACCACAAGACCCAGAGAGAACTCTAGGAGACATCAACAACCCATAGCTAGCAGTGAGCAAGAACAGAGAGACTTTTCCTACAGGCACAAAGAGCTGAATTCTGCTAACAGTCTAAGTAAAATTTGATGTGCCTCCAAGATGTGCCTTTAGACAGGAATACAGCCCTGCCAACATCTTGTTTTGGTTCTTGAGATCTGGACCATAGGGAGAAGCTGAGCCACACTGTCCCCACACTTCTGACCCATGGAAACTGTGAGATAATAACTGGATGTTATTTAGCTTATTAAGTTTGTGCTCATTTGTTGTGGTGAGAGAAAATTAGTATAATATCTAATAATGATTATAAAAACAATGAGTAACATGAATCCTTGCTGTATTTTGCTAAGAATTTTATGAGCGTTTCAATTAATTTTTATGATAATTGATGAAGTGGCCCATTTTGAGTAATCTATTTAACCCAAACCTCTTATCTTTGAGAACCACACCTCCTTACACATAGGAAGGGGCCGTTGGCAATGATGCTAGTATTTTTGTGATCCCGTTCTTTTGGCCCAAGAGGACCAAAGGTGAACATTTAACTTAATATGGCTTAAATAGATCATATCCTGTGGATTCAAAATCGCAATTGAGAGATCTTACTTTCTTGAACATCAGGTGTGTAAAATCAGAAATTGTGGAGTGGCATTTTACATGGAAAGGAAAAATGGAATAGTGAAAACATAGAGAAAAAAATAGTTGCCAGAGATTATTGGGCCAGAGTGCATGTATGTGTGTGCGTGCATGCGTGTGTGTGTGTGTGTGTGTAAGAAAGAGAGATTTAAAAAGTGACTTCTTAGGTGGCTTTTCTGTTTGTCTCTGTTGCCTCCTGAGGCCCAGATGTGTTTCTGCACTGCTGCTTCATTATGGAAAATTTCTCCATTCAGCTTAGACTAGGTTGAGTGCAGTTTTGCTAGTCCTAACCAAAAGAATGTTAATTGAGGCAGGCAATATTATTAAACTTTCATTTAAAGAGATGTTGTATTCATTAAGCTTTGTTACTGATGTAATAAGCAGGCTGGCTGAGGCTCAAAGACAGTGCACTAGAGTAAAAGTCAAAGAGATGGCTCCTATCTGCCAGAGACTCAGCTCTACTGGTGATTTAAGGAACCCCGCTTCTTTCAGTTTGTTGCCCCATCATTCCTTAGGGTTTTTATTGTTTGCATCCAGTTTGCATTTCAGAAAGGGAATGGAGGAGAAATATTGGCTTCTTAAAATACTTAGCCACAAAGCAGCATCCATTGCTTTTCCATTCTTGTTCCATTGGCAAAAACTGGTTAAATGGCTACAACTTACTATAAGAAATGTTGAGAGACAACAATCCAGCCAGGAACCTGGGAGCAGTAAAAGTAGTTGTGATGATCAGCTAGTGGCCTCTGTCAACAGATGTGTAGAAACTTGTTCAATATTACACCACTGATACACTGATTGAAACACAGATCTCTGACTTGGGAAATGGAACCATTTTTCTCTAGTACAGTTTTGCTTTACCAGATGGCTTCCATCTGTTTCATTAGTTGATTTAAAGTTCCACTAAACCTGTTCGCTGGCCAGCTCACATGTTCTATCACTGTCAACTTGCTTTTAATTTAGATAATATCAGAAAGAAGAAATCCAGTACTCAGCGTATTAGGAGAGGGTCAGTGACAAATTACACAAGAGCAGGGGAGACCTCAATTAGGCTGCTCACTGCAAAGCACTGAAATATGACCACCTGCTAGACTATTTAATGACACAATATCCACTCCCCCCACCAAAAAAAAACCAACCTGAGACCCTTTAACCTCTTTCCTATTAGTCTTTGATAGCGTAAAAACAAATGATTTCATGTTATTAAACTATTAGTATGAAAAAAAAGTGGTAGTAGGTAATCAACTTAATTTGAATTGGCCTGAAATATGAAAAAGATTGAATATATTCTAGCATTCTTGATTTTGTCCTGCTATTTTTCAGGATTCTTTGCATTGACGGGATAACCAGGATCAGGGTCTGGCACTAAACCTGTAGGTATGGGGCTTGGGTCGATCATGCAGTAAGACTAGGGGTGATGATGTGAATGATCTGCTTACATGGGGAAGTTTACTTATGCAGGCATTCTGTCGGTATTGGAGTGGATTGCACAACCTATAAATTAGTCATAGTTGAGGTAAAATAACTGGCAAAAAGGTTCCAGGATAAAGAAATGGAGTAGGAAGAAAAGAATCATGGGTAATTGAGATAAGTATAGAGGAGCTTGTTTTGTCTGCTCATGCCAACAAAGAGCGTGCATCTCTTCCAACTCTGCATTCAGTAACAATATATTGGTAGCTTGAACCTGGCCACAGTAGGAGTATTTACAGACATTTTTATAAACTACAATTCATGATGCTCCCCTTCCACCCATGGCAAAGCTGATTGCTGAGCACTTACTTGCTATATTAATCAGGGCTTTTCCTCTCTATAAGGTGTATAAGTAGACATTAAGGGACTTAGTATGAGAGATTGGCTCATATGATTACGGAGACTGGGAAGTCCCATGATCTGCCTTCTGCCAGCTGGAGGCCAAGGAAAGTCTGTGATGTGATTCTAGTCCAATCTCAAAGGCTTAAAGACCCATAGTGCCAATGTCAAAGGACAGGAGAACAGGATGCCCTAGCTCAAGCAGAGAACAAATTTGCCCTTTTTCTGCCTTTTTGTCCTATTCAGGATCTCCATGGATTGGATAATGCCCCCATCCAAATTTGTTGAGGGTAATCCTCTTTGCTCATTCAACCAATTCGAATGTTAATCTCTTCCAGAAACACCCTCATAGATTCACCTAAAAATTGTTTTGCCAGCTATCTGGGCATCCCTGAGCACATAAAATTAACCATCAAACCTGCACATGACTGGTGATACCTATAATCAAGGAAGATTAACACCATCTAAGTAGCCCCCCTCCCCACCCCACCCCCCTAAATAGTTACTGCCTGGGCCAGGGTTCAGTGGCAGACTTGCTGATATTAGAGTAGGGGCCTGACAAAAGCAAGTCTTAGTGGGTGGGTTACTAGAATGCAAACTGATAATCAGCATGGCATTAGAAATTCTCAACCACTGGGGGAGGATGACTTAAGAACCCCATTGTCAGAATGAAGCATCTACAGTGTGTGGTAGAGGAGAAGCACTACATATGGGCAGATGCTACGGGGATCTTAGAACCTGTGATATTCCATTACCCCAGAGGAATGGTGATTTGATGTTAAATTCTATCTTAGGTACGATTTAGAAAATGTATAGAGAAAGTAAATTCACCTGTACATGGTGGCATGAAAAGAAATCTTATTCTAACTAGGAAATTGTCTAAGAGCTGAGTTAGCACTGTCCTCACTAATCTGGGGGGGGGGGGGCTTCCATGATACACAGATATAACCTTGCCATTAGTCATGTAAAACCGGTCAGCTCTGTCTCCCTTTCTCCTTCCTTCTTTTTCATAGGTGATTTACACCTCTGCTCACCTTTGAATGTAGTAAATCCTGAGTGAAACCTGAACTGCTTTATAGGCAAAAATAGTACCTCTAAGCTAGAGTTAAATCTCTCCTGCTTCTTAAGCACCAGGTTAGTAGAGGAACAATGTATAGAGATAAAGATTGACTTGATGCTCATATTTTTGATGATAAGATAATGACTATCTGGGAACAGGACCTATGGGATGTGAAAAAAATCATTAAAATACTAATAGACATGGGTACCTTGGATGGGTGTACCAAAGGGTGTGGCTTCTATGCAATTAATTATCTACTTTGTGTGCTAGCCTGCGAACAGAGAGTTTGTTAGGAACTAGTCTGGCATCCAATAAAAATGATCAGGTTTTCTTCCTGATGCATCCTTTAAAAAGGAGAGAGACAGAGACAGAGACAAAGAAATAAAGAGCCTGATGGCCAAATAATGTTGGAGGAGTTAGAAAATACTTTTTTGGCCTCATAAATGTATCTCTACATCAAGACACTTATTTTCTCTTTTACTGGTAGAAACCATTATCAAAAGCTGGGATTATTTTCAGAAAATACTGTGCTAGCATGAGGTCAGGTACCTTCTGAACTGTGACCCAGGTGTCCTACTGAACTGTTGATAGATACAGAAGCATCAGGCCTGAAAACTCTGTACTTGAGTACTCCAGGCCAAGCCACCCAAGTCAGTGACTGTCAGAGTATCCAAATACTTTCAAGTGGGCATTTTGGTGAATAGAGAACTAAAGGGCAGTTTCTACTTTTTCTTTTCTCTCTTCTTTTTATCACCTTCCAGAATGCTAGAGGAAAAGGTACCTTTACAACCTGAAAATCTATGGAATCTGGAAATGAGTTCAAATATTTTTTGGACCAGTTTCAAGTTCAAGCTTTTCTGAGTAAATTGCTCTATCTGTGATTAGAGTATGATTGATTCCCATCTCCTCGCAACTTCTTTTAGTTATTAAAGCTGATCCAAAAAGGGAAAGTAGAAGCTGAAGGTAAGAGAGAATAAAACAATATTCCCCAGAAGGACACAAGGAAATGACACTGCCCAAGGTTCAAACCTACTAGTGCCAATGAGATTATAATAAAACAGATATGTTTCAAAAGTAACGTTAAATGCCTTCAGATAGCCTAGGGGAGACACTCAAGGTATGCCACCAGGGTTAGCTGTCATGGGCCTAGCAGTGAAGCAATATGGTGACAGGGAGGAAACTGTGGTCTCAGAGAGCAGTGTTAGTTATTTGGCTCTATTTTGTTTCCTTTCTTTCTCTCTTCCTTTCTCCCCCTTTTCCCTTTATCCACCTCCCTTCGCTGCTCCTCTCTCTAATTCCCTTTTGCTTTCTTTCTTTCCCTCCTTCCCCACTCCCTGCCTTTTCTTTCTGCCGAGGTTCTGAAATCTAACCATATCTAGATAACAGTATCACATAATTGGAATTTTCTTGATGGATAATACCAATATTCAGTAGGTAGATATTGCCACATTTACATGCCTAGATTTGGAAAGAGTTCAGAAAAGTAAACACCTCTGATTGCAATGAATTCTAATATTTTTGAGTTCTGGTTCAAAATTGTCAGCAGCAGATATCCAAAAACTGGATAGCTTTCCTTCTTACTTTCTGTGTACTGATACAAAAGAGACAGATAGGCTAGTCATTATTTCCCTTTCATCGGGGGTGATACCTAGAGTAGTCCCTGTATTAAGGCCTAAAACCCGATTTAGGAGCCTCCTCCATATGTTCAAAGTGGAAGGAAAAATCTGTGGAACACACACACACACACAATGAGTGTGAGGAATAAACTTATAAGAATTTGCTCACAGGGGGATCCCTGGGTGGCGCAGCGGTTTGGCGCCTGCCTTTGGCCCAGGGCGCGATCCTGGAGACCCGGGATCGAATCCCACGTCAGGCTCCCGGTGCCAGGAGCCTGCTTCTCCCTCTGCCTATGTCTCTGCCTTGTCTCTGCCACTCTCTCTCTGTATGACTATCATAAATAAATAATAAAAAAAAATTAAAAAAAAAGAATTTGCTCACATATAATATCCATATCAATTCAGATAAAGTTTGGTGATTAATGGCCATGACAGCAACTTTAATTTCAATATTCATTACAGACCATATCTTAGCAAACAAGATTCATATGGCATTTTGTCCTATTATTTGAGAAGAGGGCTCAAGTTATATGTGTACCCACAAAAAAGCAGAATGCTTGTCCTTGTATTCTCAGCAAAGAAAAAAAAAAGGGGGAGTCATGATGGAAGAGGCATGTCCAGAAGCAATACCCTGATAGATGTCAATTAAATGGAAGGGGAGAGATGGACCAGAAAGATCAGAGATCCTCCTTCAGCACTGAGCTCACCATGAATGAAGAATACTAGCCACCAAGGCCTTCAGGGCCTGCGTAGTCATCTTCTTCCATTTCTGATTGACATACGATTTGTAAGCCATTATCTTATCCACGAGCTGGATGAAGGAAGCTCCACTGGCATGGCATGCTTGGGTGAGATTGGAAAGGCTCAACACTACCTCACAAAATCGGGCTGAACAGGGTCAGAGGGAGGTGCTCTAAGAGTGGAGGCAGCAGTGTGCACGTAGCTACTGGTACATCCTCCTCCTCGCCAACAACTGTTTTCAAACAAGTGAGCAATCCAGTTCCAAAATACTCTCCCAAGTTTCAGTTTTACATAACCATTCTGGTCAATGAAGTCTAAAATAAAAATGAAAGTAGTGACAGGTATTTGGGAAGTGCAAGTCCCGAGTACTGATGCTAAGGAAAGTAGAGTCACTAAAAGGAAGGTTTTATGCATTACTGCCTGCTACTGTTTAACAATGAGCTGGAGAGGAGGCAGCTGGGCACTTGCTGTGCATATCTGCTTGGCAGTCAACTTCAGAAGGTAAGGAGAAACTGCGACTCAGAGTAGTCATCAGGAGGGAAGATCTCCTTTCATTTCCTGTGGTCAATATTTTCTCTTTCTCCCTCCAGGAGTGAAAGTTAAACCAGAAAGCCAGATGCTATAACCCACGGGTGTGATGCTTCATCCAAGTCCAGTGTGGTTCCTATGGGAAGAAGAAGGAGGAAGTTGATGGACCCTGAGAGCATTAAGTAGTATTTGTGTCCCAATACAGGGACCATAAACACATCAATTATCTCAGTGCCCCTAGATCCCAGGGACGTTTGACAACTTTGCATCTACTTGTCCTCATCTGTTTTTATACTGGCCCAGAAACCTTTTGTAAGAGCTTCTGCCCAGAGAAGATCAGTTGTTTCTTAGAAAGGGAAAAAAGAGTTGGTACAGACGCATCCATGCAAGCTTCAGCACACGCCTAGCAATGAAGATTAAGCAGTATACTCACAGCTCTTGTTTCACTGAGTTACTTGACGTGAAGGGGCAGAAAGGCAATGCAGTGAAGTGGGTAAGGGCAAGAGATCTGGGATCAGAGACCCTTGAGTTTGCATATTGGCATAATTCTTTTTTTTGCCCTTTGATGCCTCAGTTTCTTTAGATGTATAATGAAGAAACTATACCACACAAGGGAGTTTCTGAAAGGATTAGCATGGTGCCTACCCCGTAGGTGTGGGAGAGCAAGACCTCAGCAGGTAAAAAAGCATAAGAACAGGGACACACACAAATGGCAACAGCTCTATGCTTGTGGCAAAAGCCACTTATTCCTACCATGGGTCCCTACTGAAGACAGTACGTGCTGAATACAGCAACGGTGGTGGACAGACAGCCAGGCCTGCTGAGGTCAGTTCTCCAATCTCTCGCCGCCCTCCAGTTAATGCTCCCCTGAGGCCCGTGCAGATGGTCACGGATGCAGTTCCCTGCTGCCCCTCTCAGGATTGATTTCTTGAGCTGTTTTTTCTTCTTGCTTCCACACATTTATGTTCTGTAATATAACTGAGAGCCAACCCACACTCGGGCTTCCCCTTGGCACCTGCGCTTCTTGGCGATGCCTGATGGTGTAGCTCCTTCATTCCAAGAATATTAGACTCTGAGTAATCATTTTGCCTCTCATCAGAAGGCAGCACGTAGAAATGTTACTTCTTTTAATTTTTATTTATTTATTTTTTTAAGATTATATTTATTTGAGAGAGAGCAAGAAAGAGCACAAGTGAGGTTATGGGGGCAGAGGGAGAGGGAGAAGCAGACTCCCCGCTGAGCAGGGAGCCCATGGGGGTGCTGGATTCCAGGACTCTGAGATCATGACCTGAGCTGAAGGCAGATTCTTAACCGACTGAGCCACCCAGGTGCCCCCAAATTGTTACTTATTTATAAGGAAGGGTCCTAATCCCACTAGAAGATCAAAGGTCGTCTTATTCATTTGCAGTCTCAAACCTTCCAAATTCTGACATTCAGCATCTCCCAAACTTACAGTGGCCCCATCAGAAGCCAAATTATATTTTGCAATGACCAGTGATTATTGTATTTGCCAATATTTGCATTGACTCTCCTCTTGTTTTCCATAAAAGCTTTCTTCCCTGCAATCTGCTTTGTAAAATACTGACTTCCTGCTCTTTACTTGTTAACCACAGAAACGGATTCGCTCTGCTGACTCTGTCCTCTGTCACTGAGTAGCAAAGGAAAGCTTTTATTTTTGCTTTTTCTCAAGGAAGAGAAATTTCTTTGGAGCCCAGAGGCAGAAAGCATGCCTCCTACGGAGCTGCACGGGCACGCTTCTGCACCGTTTTGAATGTTCCCCAGGTAGCAGTAGCTCAGGAATGTTACTTTTTGAGTATATTAAGCTTGCTGTTAGGTGTAGTACCCTAAGACCACATAAAATCAAAGGTTTAATCAATTAAGATTCTAATAACAGTCAATAGCAAGGGTTCAAAGTAAAATGCCCCAGAACCTCAGCAAGGAGTATAAATGAATGAAATTGGAAAAAAATATTTCTTTTTCTTCTTTCAGAAAAATAACAGCATGACTGATGGTAGATGGCAACTTATGCCCATGAAAGAGGTTCAGTGTTCATTGCAGAGCTGGCCAGTAAGAGCTTCTTAGTGGGAAAAGTGAAAAACGTGTTTCCCTGAGAGAAAATGTGTCTAGCATTGCCAGAGAGACACATTTTTTAGAAACAAGGCAGAATAATAAAAAACAACCAGAAGTCTATCATGTTATGTAAAATCTGTCTTTCTACATGAAATAGCTAATTGTAGAGAAACTAATTGTAATAATTAGGATAGATTAGAGAAAAATGAATAGCCCTACAACTGTATGGATCTATGGTTCCTAACTGGTCAGCAGTTAATAAGCTTATGAGTAGTAAATAGGATTTATAGTTGAGAAAGGTCTCACTTCCTTTGTGAAGATTTCATTAACCATCACTATATATATATTTTTAAAACTTTATTTTGTCTGTTAAATTTGTTATATTTTGGCATGATTTCTCTCGCATTTTCACAGATATATTGAGATATAGCTCACATACAACAAACTGCACACATTTCGAGCATGTAATTTGATTAAATTGACATGTACACAGATCTAAAATCATCACCACAATCAACATAGTGCCCCCATCACCCTAAAAATTTTCTTCATTCACCCTTGTGAACCCTTCCTAATGCACCTGCTCTCCACTATTCCTATCCTCTGGCAACTGTTGATCTGCTTCACTTTCTGTCCATATATTAATTAATATTCCCTTATCCTTTTAGTCTCTCTAGTATCGGTAGTTATGTCATCTCTCTCTTTCCTGATATTTTTATTTCCTGGTTAGTCTAGTGAGATTTTGCTCACTTGTACTGATATTTTCAGTATTCAAGTTTGTTTGTTTGTTTCTTTTTTAGTATTCAAGTTTCATTGATTTTTCTCTTTTTTCATTTTCACTTGCATTGATTTGTTTCCTTTTTTTTTTTCTGCTGACTTTGGGTTTAGTATGATCTTGTGTTTGTTTGTTTTTTCAGTATTTTAAGGTAAAAACTGAGGTAATTGATTTGAAATTTCTTTTTTTTTTTTTTTACATAGTCACTTAGTGCTAGAAATTTGCCAGCAAATTGTACTTAGCAACATCCCCCAAATTAAGATGTTGTGTTTTTATTTTCATTTAGCTCAAAATAGCTTCTAATTTCCTTTGTGATTTCTTCCTTGTCACATGGGTTATTTAGAAATGAGTTATTAGTCTCCAAATATTTAGGGGTTTTCCAGATGTCCCTCTGTTATGGATTTTAAATTTAATTATACTGTGGTAAAAAAACACATTTTGTAAAAATGGATCATTTTACATTTTGAGACTTTTTTATGGTGTAGAATGTGGTCTATAATGTTCTGTATGCACATGAAAAGAGGGTGCATACTGTTTTTTTTGTGGGTGGAGCATTCTATAAATATCAAATGAGATCCAGTTGGTTGATACTGTTGTTGAAATCTTATATGTTCTTAAAGGTTTTTGTCTACTTGTTCTATCATTTATTGAGGGAGCAGTATTAAAGTCTCCAACTATAATTCCAGATTTTTTTTTTTTCTCCTTGAAGTTCTAGTTCATGCTTCCTACATTTCAAAGCTCTGTTGCTGGGTACATAAATATTTAGTATTGTTAAGTTCTTCTGATGAACTGACCCCTTTTCCATTTTGAAATGACTTTCTTTATCCTTGATAATATCCTTAGCTCTGATCTACTGAGCTAATATTGAGACTCTACTTTATTGGATTATTTTATCTTGTTATAATTGTATACATTCTTATACTTTTAACCTATATGTGTCTTTATGTTTAAAGAGGATTATGTATAGTTGGGTTTTTTCTTTTATCCAGCCTGACAATCTCTGCCTTTATTTGGAGATACTTAGATCACTTACTTTAATGTGATAATGATATGTCTATGGTTTTTCCTCCCATTTTACGGTTTTAGTTAATCCATGAAATTCAAAATACTATTAGTTAAAATATAATCCACATAATCATAAATAAAGTATAAGATATCATGTTCTTCATAAGGACCTTCAAAATTCAGTGAATATTTCACAGCTCTGACACGTGCAACTAGGAAATTAAGTTTGATCAGATATACCACAGATGTACTTAAATTTCATAGGTTTTACAGCTGTAAGAAAAGATTTAATCAAGTTGCCCGAACTTTCTTTAAAATTTTTCCAATAACTTAAGTAACCAGTCCTATTTTTTTATTAACTTTTTTAAAAAAGATTTTATATATTTATTCATGAGAGACATGGGCAGAGGGAGAAGAAGGCTCCATGCAGGGAGCCCGATGCAGGACTTGATCCCAGGGCCCCAGCATCATGACCTGAGCCAAAGGCAGATGCTCGACCTCTGAGCCACCCAGGTGTCCTTTTTTAATTAACTTTTGAAATAAAAATTATATTTAAGATGTACAACATGTTATATATATAATTGAAACAAATGAAATTGCTATAGTCAGACTAGTTAGCATATTCTCTTCACGTAGTTGTCATTTGTGTGCATGTGTGTGTCTGATGAAAGCACCTGCAATCTACTCTCTTGTCAGATTTCTAATATTCAGTTCAGTATAATTAACCATAGTTACCACACTGTATATTAGATACCTCCACTTATTCACCCTACATAACTGCCACTTTGTACTCTGACCAGTATATCTATTTTCTCCTCCTCACTATCCTTTTAGCCCCCATTCTACTCTCTGCTTCTATGTAATCAACTTTTTTAGGTTTCATATACAAGACCATGCAGCTTTTTTCCCTTTTTCTTTCTGAATTCTTAGGATAATATCTTCCAGATTCACTCACATTATTGCAAATGGCAGGTCTCCTACTATTTTTTTTTAAAGGCTGAGTGACACACACATATATGTATATACCTACACACACACACACACACACACACACACAATTTCTTTATCCATTAGTCCATCAACAGACACTTAGGTTGTTTCTTTATCTTTACTATTGTGAATAATGCTGCAATAAACATGGGAATGCAGGTTCCTCTTCAAGGTACCAATCTTACTTCCTTTGGGAATGTTCCCAGAAGAGAGATTGCTGGATTGTATAGTAGTTCTACTTTTGGTTTGTTGACCTCTGTATTATTTTACATAATGTCTGTACCAATTAATATTCCCAGTAACAGTGCAAGAGGGTTCCTTTTTTCTCCACATTCTGTCCAATGCTAGTTATCTTTTTTTTTTTTAATAGTAATAGCCATTCTGACAGGCATGGGGTGATATCATCTCCTTGCGGTTTTGATTTGTTTTTTCCCTGATGACAAGTGATATTGATTTGCATATCCTTGATGACTGGTGACATTGAGCATTCTTCTCATGTACCTGTGGGCCATCTGTATGTCTTTGGAGAAATGTCTATTTAGGTCCTTTGCATTTTTGAAATCAAGTTGTTTGTTTTTTCCTGTTGAATGGTACATGGTCTTTACATATTTTGAAAATTAACCCTTTCAGGTATATTATTTGCACGTATTTTCTCCTATTTGCTAGGTTGCCTTTTCACTCTGTTGATCATTTTTTTTTGTTGTATGGAAGATTTGCAGTCTGATTTAGCCCTACTTATTTATTTTTACTTTTGTTTGTTTTAAAGAATTTATTTATTCATGAGACACACACACACACACACACACACACAGAGGCAGAGACATAGGCAGAGGGAGGAGAAACAGGCTCCATGCAAGGAGCCTGATGGGGGACTTGATGCTGGGACTCTGAGATCATGCCCTGAGCCAAAGGCAGACACTCAACCACTGAGCCACCCAGGTGTCCCTTTTTTGACTTTTGTTAATTCCTTTGGTGTCTGTCCAAGAAATCATTGTCAAGGCCAGTGTCAAGGAGCTTTTATTCTGTGGTTTTTTTTTTTTTTTTGGAGTTTTATGGATTCAGGTCTTATGTATAAGATGGGTGTTCAACCCACTTTGAGTTGTTTTTTGTGTATGGCATAAGATAAGGGTCCAGTTTCATTATTTTGCATATGTTTATCCAGTTTCTTCAGCATATTTTTACTGAAGATACGGTCCTTTCCACATCATGAACTTTTGTTGGAAATTAGTTGTTGAATACAGTAGGGCTTATTTCTGGGCTCTCTATTCTATTCCATTCTTCTGTGTGTCTATTTTTATGCATCTTGTTTTGATTACTATATTGTTTTGATTACTGTAGCTTTTATTTTATTTTATTTTATTTTTTACTGTAGCTTTTAAACAATTTGTAATCAGGAAGTATGATTCCTTTATTTCTGTTCTTTCTCAAGATTGCTTTGACTAGTTGGGGTCTTGTGTGGTTCGATACAGATGTTAGAATTATTCTTATATTTCTATGAAAAAATCCACTGAAATTTTGATAGGAATCACACTGAAGCTATGGTATCACTTTGAGTGGAATGGACATTATAACTGTATTCTTCCAATCCAGGAATATCCAGTCCAAGATGTCTGTCCATTTGTTTGTGTCTTCTTCATTTTTTTTCAATAGTGTTTTGTTGTTTTCAGTGTAGATCTTTTACCTCCTTGGTTACAAGTATTTTATTCTTTTTGATGCTGTCATAAATGGTATTGTTTTCTTGATTTCCTTTTTGGGTAGATCATTGTTAATATAAAGAAATGCAAATGATTTTTGTATGTATCTTGCAACTGTTTGAAATTTATTAGTTCTAAAAGATTTTTTAAAAGAGTGTTTAGGATTTTCAACAAATAGGATCATGTTACCTACAAATTGAAATAATTTTACTTCTTTTCTGATTTAGGTGCATTATTATTTCCTTTTCTTGTCTTATTGCTCTTTTAGGATGTATGGTACTATGTTGAGCAGAAGCAGCAGAAGTAGGAATCTTTGTCTTGTATCAGATCCTATAGGAAAAGATTTCAGTTTTTTTCCTCCATTGATTACGCTGCTGTGAACTTTTGATAAGCAACCTTTACTATATTCAGTAAGATTTCTTCTATCTCTGTTTTTTGAAAATTATTTTTGTCATAAATGGATGTTGAACATTGTCAGATTCTTTTTCCTACATCTGTTGAGATGATCATATGGTTTTTCTTTCATTCTGTTAACATGGTGTCTTATATTGATTTTGTATATGTTAAACCAGTATTGTATCCTAGGGATAAATCTCACCTGTCCATGGTGTATAATCTCTTCAATGTGTTATTTGATTTGATAGTATTTTGTTAAAATTTCTTGCACCGATGTTCATCAGAGATATTGGCCTGTAGTTTTCTTGTGTCTTTGGCTTTGGTATGAGAGTAATACTGGTCTCATAAAATGAGTTTGGAAGTATTCCCTTTATTTCTCATTTCTCTATCATTGTTTTTAAGTTTTTTCTTTGTCTTTAGTTTTTAGAAGTTTGATTATGATGTGTTAGTATGAATTTCTCTTGGTTTATCTTGGGTTTTGAGGTTTGCTCTGCTTCTTGAAAATGTAGGTTTGTGTCTTTTGCTAAATTTACAGTTGTGTCATTAAATCTTTGGATAATTTTCCAATCTTGCCTTTTTTTTCTCTCTCTCTTTCTGTTGCTTCAGTAACACAGATGTTAGATCTCTCCTTGTAGTCCCACAAGTCCCCTGAGTTTTGTATATAACTTTTTCAGTCTATTTTCTTGTTGTTAATATTAGATAATTTCTATTCTATGTTCAATATCACTGATTCTTTATCAACTTGATTGTTGATCCCATCCATTGAGTTTTTTCTTATTGCATCTTTTTAGTTCTACAATTATTTGCTTTTTTAAAATCTTATGTTGTTTCTATTTTTTTCTGATAATTTTTACATCATTACTGACAATTTCTTTTTCTTCAGTTGTTTTTAAGCATGTTTGCATTTGCCCACTGAAGCATTTTTATGATGTCTGCTTTAAGTCTTTGACAGATAATTTGAAATTATCTCTTCTATTGGTCTTGACATCCTTTGTCTTTTTTTTTTTTTTAATTCGAATTGAAATTTTCCTGGTTTTTGTGTGATAAGTAATTTTAATTGGAATCTGGATTGTTTTAATGTTATGAGTATCTGAATCTTATTCAGAACTTCCATTTTGGCTTTTTTCTCTGACCCCACTTCAGCAGGTGAGGTTGGCAGGCTTGACATCGCGTCATTACTGCATGGAGGGCCTGAAAGTGAAGGTTCCCTATGCAGCCTCTATTGACACAAAAAAGAATGTCTCCTCATTATTGCTAAGTGGAGTGGGAGTTCTGGCTCCCCATTTGGACTCCACTGATATCACCTTCACTGATGAAACACAAATTTCTTGTTTTTTGTCCCCTTGGAAATTTTCATTTATATCACACGGGGTAAGGCTTATTACCACCTAAAAGGGATAAAAGTCCTGGTTTCCTCCTTGGGATTCTCTGATACCACCCTGACAATCATGGAGGGGGCAGATGGGATGACTCATTGCATGCTGGGAGGTTAGATGTCTAAACTCTGAACTCAGCATCTCCTGGAATCAATGAATATGTGGCTGCAGTTTTGTTTTTGTTTTTGTTTTTCCTGTGGTGTTGGCTGGAGTAAAGCAGTTGCTATATAAGACTTTTCTGTCTGTCTAGGCTGCCCCTTTCCCTGTCCTGTCATTAGAGAACACAGGCTATCTTTGGGTTGTTTGTGTGTGTGTATGTTTACATGCCTTTGTCACATGATACCTAATATCTAAGAGTCACTCTTTCCTACATTTTGCCCATTTTTCATGTGGTTTTAGGCAGGGGAGTGAATCCAGTACCTGGTACTCCAAATTTGCCAGAGACATGAATCTCATTTTTTTCAAAAATAGTAACTTTCTACATAAATATTCTTTCTGTAGTTTGCTGGCTTCTCTAGCATCATGTTTGTAATAATATAAGGCTAAACGAAAACCCAGCAAAATTACTACCATGTAATTACTTCAATCTCTATTTCCATAGCAAGACTGACTTTTCCTCTCTACTTTTCAAGTCTTTTTATACTTGTTTTATATATGTTCAGAGTTTTTGAACTATATTTAGCAAAATAATAGGGAAAATTACTTCATCTTCTTGAGAGCAAAAGTCCTTTTTTTAAAAAGTAAATTTGGATAATGGGAAAAAGAGAGTTACCAACATAGTATTTCTTATGTTTTTCAATATATTGTTTAGATACAGACATTGTGATTTTTCCCATGTTGGGTGCTGGTATATATATATACATACACACACACACACACACACACACACACACACACACACATACCTATAAGTATTCTTGAGCATTGTTCTAGTACATACTTGAGTTACTTGGAAAACTGATAATTTTTAGATTTTGTTTTTAGTATTTATTAGGTAAGTTCAAAGCAGTGTGTAGTATATGGCTACTTATTTATCCCCCACTCCTGAGGCAAAATTTTCTGAGCACTTTCCCCAATGCCCTATTAATTAGAGGTCATTCTAGCTAAGAGACACACATTATTTCTGTCTGTGTGTGTGCTTTGAACAGTTTCCTCTAATTCTTTTGAGTGGCTTTTTTTCTGGCTTTAGGTAATTTCCTCACACCCATGTGTTGCTTAGTACTCTGCTGATTATTGGAGGAGGAGCCTCTGCAGATCTCTGGTGTTCTTACCCTCTGCACCCTTTCCTCACTGGTACCATGCTCTGTGAATACCGGCTACTTTGATCTTCCTGGCTCTCACCTCCCCTTCAATTTAGGGAGACTGTGGATTCCATCTGGATCACCTTCGTTTTGTCATGGCCTGGAAAGTCTCTGAAGATGATATATAGCTAAAGTCTCAGGGTTTACCTCATTTATTTAAAAAAAAATTTTTTTTTTTAGAAATTTATTTATTCATGAGAGACACAGAGAGACAGAGAGAGACAGAGACACAGGCAGAGGGAGAAGCAGGCTCCACGCAGGGAGCCCGACGTGGGACTTGATCCCAGGACTCCAGGATCACGCCCTGGGCCAAAGGCAGGCACTAAACTGCTGAGCCACCCAGGGATCCCAGCTTACCTCATTTATTGCTTGTGACTCAGAAACAGGTGTCCTTTGTTACTTCACATCCAATGTCTTTTCACTGTTTCCTATATTATTCTTGTTTTTCATGTTTTTTTGGGAATGAGGGTGAATATAGTCCTTCATACTTTAAATTAATCAGAAGTATAAATCCCACTTAAAAATAAGTTTCTATGTAAATGTTCTTTCTTCTCGAACTGACTCTATATAATTTGTGAAGTAGCAGCTATTTCTTATAAATTGTCTTGTATGTTATACATACATCAGCAGGTATTTGTTGTTGAACTTGAATATTAGAGGATATTTATTTTTACTTTTTTAGTTTTTTGAATATTAGAGAATACTTATTGACCATTTAAGCGTTTAAATAATGCTATGTCAAGATGTTAAAGTCTACTTTTCTATTGGCTCTTTTATTAACTTTTCTCTTGAGAAAATTTTATATTATTTGACTGAAAATATGTTTTAAGAGTTTATTATGTTCAGGGACACTGGGTGGCTCAGTTGGTTAAGGTTTGCCTTAGGCTCAGGTCATGATCCCAGGGTTCTGGGAATGAGCCTCACATTAGGCTCCCTGCTCATCAGGGAGCCTGCTTCTCCCTCTCATTCTGCTGCTCCCCCTGCTTGGGCTCTCTTACTCTCTCTGTCAAATAAATGAATAAAATGTTAAAAAATATTTTATTATGTTCAAAGTATAACATGATGCAAAATTTAAAGTGTAATGAAGGAATTTAACTAATTGAGCCTCAAGACAGTTATGTCTCTGTCATCCTTTTTAAATCTTTGAGAATTCAACTTCTGTGCCATTTTCAAGTATATTTTTATTTTTTATGTAAAAAATAATGTGACCTTCTATAAATCATTATCATTCAATTATTAGGACTTTAACATTTTTCTCTATTATTCTTCTAGGTATGATAGTTCTTTGTTTCTTATTTCCATTTTCCTTCCTTTTTCCTTTCTTCCTTCTCCCCTTCCCCACTAAGTGTCATTTTTGGGGTCCCTTCCAATGCTTATATTCTGTAATTCTCAGAAAGTTGAGAAACTTTTTATAAAATTGTTTACTTATAATTCCTGAAAAAGGACTTAAAATTGGTTAACTTCCAGAAAATTAATACTGGAAAAATACTTTTTATCCCCTAGATTATTAAGCTAGCTTTAATATGTAATATAAATCAGAGTATACATTTTAATTATTTTACAGTTGTAAAACATTTTAAGACAGATTCTTATCACTCCCTTGTGAGATGCATAGTTTACGATTTCCCTTTTACAAGTGAGGAAATCAGTGCTAACTAAGGAAATTCAGCCAAAGTTGCCTCCAACCCAAGAGCTCATCCTCAACTTCCTGTTAAAGAATACTTTTTCTGTTGCTGGCAAGTGGATATAAAATCAAGGATACATCTTGTCTTTCATTGAAAGATAAATAAGAGAGGGATGGAAAGAATTAAAGAACTGGTTGAGATAAAAGATAAGAAAAAAGAAAAAAAAAGATAAGAGAAAAGCAAGGGATAGAGGGAAAATCACAGAACAGTTGATCTACTTTCCTCCTGTTGATTGAGGAGACTTTCTGAAAAGAGATAAATATTCATGAGAAATGGAATCACAAGGGAAATGCTATTCATTGGTTGGCCTGTATTATTATTGAAGCTTAAACACATTTAATAGTGAAAGGGAACATGATTAATATTCTGGTAGAGTATTCATTAATTATGATTCAGTTAATTCAGAATGCGTAGTAACAATTGATAACAACCAGGAAGAGTTTGATCTAAGTGAATTAAAGGAGTAGATTTTGCTGTCACTATGGGACTTCACTCATAATCTTTCAAAGGGCATTCCTCTGTTGGGAAGACTTAGGTGTAAATAATTTTGGAAAGCCAAGTCAAGAGTGTTCTCTCTCCTCCTCCTTCCTTTCTCCCTCCCAACCTTTCCATCCCCACTGTCTCTTTCTCTCCCTCACTCCCTTCCCTCCTTACTTAAGTAAAAAAAAAAAAAAAAAATATGGAGCACTTATTGGAAAGTCAGTGGAAAAAAATGTGGGTTAATAATTGGCTGCTACCGTGTATTACAGTCATAGGAGAACTAAAGAGTGATCAAGGAATTCGAAAATTCTGAGTACATTGGTGACATATTAGGGACTGATCAAACTATTTTGTAAATGATTCATGAGAAAAGCTATGTTTAACTTCTGATTTTTATTGCTCAACTTTGTGTCAATCACACCAATTGGAAATTTGTCAGATTTTTTTCTTTTCCTTTTCACATTACATACAGTCTCTTTTAGGGGAGAAGAAAATACAATTCCTGTAAATGTTACAAGGGATAATGAGTTAATGAGTTAATGTCAAAAGAATTAATGGCAAAGTCAATACTGTGCCCTAAGAATAGAACAACAGATACAATAATTGTTTTCCCTCTTTTAGAAGGTGACTAATGGGTTAAAATCAGTTATGTTCAAATATATGATATCTCGTATTCTCTAGCGTCTACTAGTCCTAAATCATTTATAAAGAATTCTTAACTCCATTTCAAATGTTTATGTTTTTAAATTGAATTTATATAACATCACCCAACTGTGGCATCTTTTCAAAGTAGAGAGTAGAATGGAGGGAATTTCCTTACATATTTAAAAAATAAATACACAATTGTTGATATTAGACCAAGTCAAATAGATAACCACTTCAACACTACATTTTGTTATATGGATATATATATGCTTAAAGGTACTATTCTTTATCAAACAGACCTAAATCATGTTTCAAAAAAAGAATAAATTGGAAAGCTGGATGATTTAATCAATGAAGACAGCCCATCTAAAATTTTTAAACCTCAAACTTCTACTTTTTCTTAATAGTAGTGTTTGGGAATTATTAGCCAGATAATTATCTCAACTCTCCATTTAATTTAGAACTATTCATACAAAGCCTCAATGTTGAAGAATCCGTATATTTCACTTAAAAGCAGAATACACCGAGCAAGGTATTAGTCCAATAATCAAGGATCATGGACAGACACCACTATAATAAAGCTTGCCACATGTACAAAAGGAACATTAAAAACGTTTCAACTATTAGGCTGCTCAGTAGAAGTTGCCAAAATCTTGAGCATTCAATATATACACATACACATAGCTTGAGAGACTATAGGAAGAATATTGAAAGCTTTTTATGTTAAGCTGTCCCAAGAGCTATTGTGTAACTAAAACTAGTTCTTGGTTCCAGAAAATCAGAAGAGCAGAGGCTTAGGGGAAAAAAGTGGAAGTAAATTTGAAAAAAAAAAAAGCACTTCAGGTGAATTATATTTAAAGTAGCATTATATTTTTCTCATTTTTTAGAAATCTTCATTTCTTTGTTTTTCAAATTCTACAATTTTTAGACACCCCATTCCATAAGGGTTATCTATTTCTCTGTAAAGATCTATCCCATACTTAGTGGTTTCAAACAACAGTGATTTATTGTTTCTCTGTATTATGGTGAGGTTAGTAAGAGTTTCCTTTGTGGGTTTCCCGTAAGCTCATTATGCAGCTGAAGGTCAGGTGCGCTACAAGGTACAAGGTGGCCTGACTCATAGGTCTCTTAATGGATGCTACTTGTGGACTAGGACATCTTAGTTCTTTTCTTCAGTTACTACTTTGGGCTATCTATATGCCTTACATGTATAATTTACAGCTTTATATACTGATATTCTACAATTACGTATGCCAATATGATCCAGAATGTAAAAATAATTAATAGCATTATTATTAACAAATATAGCCCAGAAACACATTGTTTAAAAAATTATATTTAAGTAGGATTTAACAGAATTCTTTCAAAGTGAATGCAGATTATATACATTTAAATTTTGTTTTTGTTTTGTTTTGTTTAAAGGTGTTATTCATTTATTCATGAGAGACACAGAGAGAGCAGCAAAGACAGGCAGAGGGGAGAAGTAGGCTCCCTCCTAGGAGCCTGATGTGGGACTCAATCCCAGGATGATGGGGATCATGCCCTGAGCTGAAGGCAGACACTCAACCACTGAGCCACCCAGGCGTCCGTACATTTAAATTTTGAACAATAGTAACAAACTATAAATCATAATTTTCGTATCAAGTTAAGGCCTTGTCACTTTAAAGGTATTTTGTATTTTAATTTCAGAATGATCGTTTTAGAAGAAACATAACTATGAATCCCAGTTTATAGGTGAAAAAGAAGACTTTGAGAAGTGAAATAGTTGCCTAAGTTCATATGTTATAAGCATTTATACTTAATCCTATATTTTAATTTTGTTCATAGGCAATCATATTTTTATTGCTAATGGTTCATGTAAATAATCTTGGACATTTCTGCTATAACTGTATTGTTTTGATTGCTAGCATATTCTCCTCTTTGGGACAGAGTAACTTCATCTTAACATTAGCTTACAGTTCAAATTGGAACCAACATATTTTCCATGGCATTTGCTCCCTGGCCACAGTAGTTGTTTGAGAATTGGTCACTAACTCCAGCCCAGCCAGGTATACGTACCTCTTTCCTGGGAGATTTTAAACTTTTGGTGGAGGGAGAGCTTCTTCAGTTCTGTTATTAAGCTATGAAAGGTTGAGCCCAGTAGTTGTTGATACCATGCCCCAACTAGCAGATCTGTTTTAGCAGCAAGAGGGAATTAGGCCAGCATGCAAAGAAATGTAGAGTTGAGAATGGAAGAGACAGTCTTGATGGTTTCAAGGGCCTGAGGACTGCAAACTTGCCCTAGGCCTCTGCCTTGTCAATATCCAATATTTTGAAATTTTTTATCAAACCAAATCATTACACACCACATACAATTTTATTTTGAGGTATGGCTTTATGTAAAGGTTTAAAATATATGTATTTCAAATTCTCACTTAATTTTTCTAGAATTATTTGAGGCATGATCCTTCTCTTCATGAGCAATGATTTGTAGTAGCTCTTTCTGTATTCAGTTCAAATATATAGTTCAGACTTTCTATTCAGATGCCAAAGTGGATATTTTAACCTAGTTTATACAAAAATGGAAGACAAGTGATAAAGAATTATCGCAAGGCATAAACTGAATTGCATCAAAATGATGGTAGTGGAAAAAAAATGATGGTAGTGGAAATACCTTTCTACAAGATGTGTAAGAACATTAAAATACTAATTTTGGAAGGAAACATCAGGATTAGGTAATGGGTATTTCAGGAAGTCAGGAATGGAAGTAAATTGAAGTTGATGTGTTATGTGTAGATCTCAGACTTTGACAATTGGAGCAAAGCATATTGCATTCTCTGTACTTTTTTCAGGCCTTGTATTTTTCAAAGATAGTCTACTGATTTTTTTTTCTTTGATAGAAGAACTGAGTGGTTTAACATTGATGATTGATGCACTTGTCTCTTCCTTTTGAATTTTTTCCAGAGTTAAAATCCAAAATTTAAAACATTTCCCTATCAGGATTTTAAAAAGCATTTTGTAATCTTGGATCATTTTACTGTAGTGTTGGTGACTTTTATAAGACTAAATAACATGTTTGCATCACATTGCACAATATCTTTTATTACAGAGTTTTCTAATTCAAACCTCTTAATGACTCCTATAATTACCTCTTGTACAATTTCTCTATTTTAATAATGAGTATGGTGACTGGCTAAGATCCTTAGAGGGATTAAAAAACATATTTAGAAGAGATTGAGAATTCTGACATATGCATACATGTTCTGCAAGCAAATACATTTGGTACTATCAATAGAGGTTGGTAACTAAATCCACAATTAGAAACAACACTGATAGAATGGTAGTATCTTTCTTGCTTAATTTAGATATTAAGAACCAAGGGGAAAATTACACATCACAAATAATTACTATATAACATAAAGTTCTGTTTCCCAACATCCCAGTGACTGTGTTGTAATTTTAACAATATATTAAAGGCATAAATGTGCTATATGTAGATGCCTTTTCTTTTTCTCCAAGTACATTTAATAGTTTCAGACAGGTCAGGATCTAAAATCCTGACCTAAAATCCTTACTTCTAAAAATCTCTAATTCACATATTCAATCATTTATTCATTAACACTTTCATTTTTACCATATTCAAGCGATATATATTTACTCCCTTGATGTATCAACTACTGGACTGGGCTCTGAACCAATGTGTTAGATTTCATATTTGAATAAAAGATTTTTTTCCTGCATAGTGCTCAGATAAAGTTAAAATAATTATTCTAGAATTTATAAATTGTCCTAAGCTTATTAGCATTTGAATGAAAATGCCTCATGTAAAATACATTTTCTTTGTTCCTTAGGATAACAGGGAAACTCTCTTTTTCCCCTTAAAAATATAAATATCTCAAATTGTTTCAGCATGCTAACATTTTTGCAAAATCTATGGTTAAAGGCAAGGAGAGAAATTATATAAGATGTGGTTTTAATTTTAAATGGAATCTATAATTTATAATTAATTTTTCTTATCAATCAGTGTTCTAAATGTTCTTAGCACAATAGTATTTTGTAGTCTTTTATATATGATAGGTACAAAAGATTCCGCATGAAAATAGGTGGAAAATTGTACTCAACAGTACTTCATCGCACAAGGTTACTCATGTTGGCCCAATATAAGTTGAAGTTGACCAGTAATTTTGAGGATTCAGTTAAAATTATAATCACAATAACTTGGTTGGTACCAGATGTCTAGGTATTCAAAGGGTCCAAATTCAGAAAAAAAATGATAATGAGATGATTTTTAGCACATGCACATCAGAGACCATTCGAAGTTAATGTTTTTAAGCTAACCCTTTCTGGGTGACCGAAGGCTGTGGGAAATCATGTTAACAGCAAAGTGAAGCAATTTTACCTACATTATGATAAATCAACATCTTAACAATTGTTCTTGATTTTTATAGTAGACCATAATAATAGTTTCTAAACAGAGTCATTTACTTGTCTAAATGGCAAAGTCCTTCAAACCAATATAGAAGGATCACAGCTTCCTGGGGTATTTAGCTTTCAGAGTTCAACTTTTATATCCATACAAAAATTGAGCTGAACTTGTTGACAAGTTACAAAGAATGATGGCTTTGGGGAATGTCACATTTGTTTTGGAATAGGAATACCCCTGTGATTTTCTTTGCCTTTGAGGGCTTTAGTGAACTAGAATAAGAATCATAAGACCTGAAATAGCCAAATTTACTAGAATAAAAACCAAATAAATACTTTGATGTATGTTGAGAAAAAGCTGATATCTTTTCGTATTATTTTTTAAGATTTTATTTATTTATTCACAAGAGACATAGAGAAAGAGAGGCAGAGAGACATAGGCAGGGGGAGAATCAGGCTTCCAGCAGAGGGCCTGATGTGGGACTCGATCCTGAGACTCCAGGATCACGCCCTGAACAGAATGGCAGACGCTTAACCACTGAGCCACCCAGGAGTTCCTCATATTAAACTGATAAGAAAAAAACTGGGAATGTAGTATGTTTTTCTTTTGTTAAAATATAGGCAAAATGTGGATTTATCTATACATGTTATTTCCTTTAAGAAATATCTTAGTAAATCTTTTACCTTGCTTAAAATATAACTCAAGTGTTTAAATATTAAATAATTATTTTCATAAATATTTCCTGACAGCTTATTGTGTGTAGGGCACAGTGTTCTGTTCTGTGGGGGACACATAGGTTTGCAAAGCTTGGATCTTGCCTTAAGGAGAGATTTTTTTCTCTGGTGAATTAACCAATATCACCTCATCTCTTTGAAAATACGCTGATTTATGTCTGAGATGTACGAGTTGCCCATGGTGACTCTTAAATATCCATGTACATTTGCTCTCACTAATTGACGAGTATGCTTCCTAAAAATCAGTTAAATATGTTCCAAAATTTGCTTTAATGACATGGCATTTTTATTTAGAATCATGTTGTGTGCTGGGTCCCCAAGATTGCTCTCACATTGGGTGTTTTTCCAGAAGGACTCATTATAGTTGTAATCACACTTAGTTGTAATCACAACTAAGATTTATTACAGTGAAAGTATATAAAGCAAAGTCAGCAAATGGAAAAGGTATATAGCAAAAAGTTAGGAGGAGGCCTGGCACAAATTTCCAAGAGTCTTCTCCCAATAGAACCACACAGGATACACTCAATTCCACTAACAGTTATGACAACTCATGTAAAGTGTTGTCTGCCAGAGAAGTTCAGGAGAACCAGGGACAACAGGGTTTTTGAGAGTCAATCACCTTGGCATTCTCGACCTAGCACATAACAAAATTCCAGACCCTTAGAAGGACAGCAGGTACTCGATTTATACTGTTTGCACAGATTTGGCACAGGGAGCCATGTTTACCATTTAGAGACAACTTTATACCAGTCTTAGGAAGTTGCCTATCAAGTTTCCTAACACCAGCCAACGGCCAACTTTGCAAGTATAATTTTCTGAGAATAATAGTCTCAGGCTGCTAGGATAAGTGTTTTCCGCATATACATATATCACTGAAACATAAAATGGGTGAAGAAGAAAGATCAAGTGAAAAAATTGTTGTTTAAATGAAAATGGAGTTCAATATTTTGAAGAGACAAAAAAAAAAAATAATTGCAGGGGCACCTGGGTGGCTCTGTGGTTGAGCATCTCCCTTTGGGTCAGGTCATGATCCCGGGGTCCTGGGTTTGAGTGTGGCATCAGGCTCCCCACAGGGAGCCTGCTTCTCTCTCTGCCTATGTCTCTGTCTCTCTCTCGTGTCTCTCATGAATAAACAAAATCCTTAAAAAATAAAATAACTGCAGTTGAATTAGTTATGTGCTAGATCATTATTTATCCAATTTTTATGTTTACAAGAATCACTTGGAGATTTTATTAAAGTGTGAATTCATACTGAATTAACTCTGGTATAGAGCCTAAGGCTATATTTCTAATTAGTTCCAAGGTATAATGATGAAGATGATGGTCCATCAATTATACCTTGAGAAGCAAGATTCTAGAGGAGACCAAAAGACAACAAAATAATTTAAAAATCAAGAATTTTTACCTTGACATTTATCACTGTACAGGTTTCTGTAAGTTGCTGCTCAATATTTATTAAATTGAGATCAGTAGGCAAAGTATTATGAGCATGGTTTAGGGGAGACCATTATGCAGAGTCTAATCAATAGACTCACACTCAAAAGATCTTGGCTCTATACTAAAATATTCATGAATGTATAATTACATATTTTAATTTAATATAAAATATTCATGATGTGAATTTCTCAGTGTTAACAATTCTCCATTTTTATATATATCTTTTCAAGTATTTGATTAACTGGACAGTTGTGTTGAATAGCAGGGCTTCTAGGGAATAACAGAAATAAAGACTCAGAGAGAGAACAAAAGGATATAGAGATTAAGGATGGAGAAATTGCTCCAAGCAGAAATGCTCTTTTGTAAAAGAGGTGGCATTTGAACCTTGGAGGCCTTGAAAGATAAGTAGATTTGATAAGCAGTGACAGAAGTACTTGGAAATAATGACAATCCAGATCTTTTCCTAGAGAATTCAGATTTACGGAAAAATGTAGATAAGTCTGGAAGGTAGACTGATTGGTTCCAGATTGTAGAGCTTTGATGGACAGAGAAAAAAACATGCATTAATAATAATAATGGGCTAACTATTATTCTCTTAGACCCTTATTCCAAACTTCCCATGGCTTTTCCTAACACTTAGGATCAAATCCCAAATTTTGACAAGGCCCCTGATGGATTCCCTACTTGATCTGGATGCAGACTACTCTGATAGACTGGTCTTCTTTGTATTCTTAAATAGGTCAAACATACTAGCACTTTAAAGCTTTTGTATCTGCTGTTATCTCTGCCTTGATAGAGTCTTTCCCTAGATATTTTCTTGATTTTTTTTCTCTCCCTTTAAAATTTTTACTTTGCTCAGGTATCCTCTCATCAAAGACATCATCCTCAATAGCCCTACTACCTAAAATAGCATCTACCTATCCCAGTTTATTCTTTCAGTCTGCTTAACCTTATCTACATAGCATATTTATACTAGTAACTTGGTGTTATTTTTTGTGTGTTTTCTTGTTTGTAACTACTACTCAAACATGAGTGCAGTGAAGTATCTCTAGAGCCTAGAAGAGTGAATGAAACATAATAGGCACTCAATAAATATTAGATGAATAAACAAGTATCATAATTTATTATGCATTGAATTTTTCTTATGTCAGAGCTGATTTAATGTGATATAATGAAAAGTCCCATGAAATGGATGGTTTTAGTGAGATAAGGTTTCTCCTTAGAGCTAGAATAATCCTTGTTGTATAGTAAGTGCTCAATAAATATTAGATGAATGAATATATATTCTCACTTATTATGCATTGACCTTTCCATTTCCATGCCATAGCTAATTTTATGCATTAAGATGTGGCCACATGATCCAAGAGTTATGCATCTCTCCAGTGATATTCTGGGCTTTCATATCTCAGATCATTGAACTGTTCCTTGGAGTGTTGAGTATCAGAAGATGTGGTCTACCAGAAGAGGTGAAGACATTGGTTGTTTTTAAAAGAAGGTAGAATCAGAGAGTAAAGAAGGAGGTTGTATTAAGGAGCCAACATTTTAGTTTACCAGTATGTAGAGCAAATATGTATGTTGTGTGTTCCTATGTATATACCTAAATATCTTCACCCCAGTGCCCATTAAAAGACATTTTATTTCTATCACTGTTAAACATATGCACCAGTCATTTCCTTGGGCACCCTTTAGACTCTCTAGGTCTTGGCTTGAGATAGCATCCTGAAAGCCCACAATTGCTGTTGAAAGAAGGAACTCCAGGTTGAAGACATAAATGAAAACTGTAAAAATCCTGCAGTTGTTGCATTTGTGGGTGGTAGACCAGGGCTTCCTTTAGCTTTCCAGTGGGTATGATCAGTGGACAAGTGTCTTCAGATGTGAAGATGAATGCCTGCCCACTCTATTTCTGCGCTCAATTATGTGATTTATTTTGGCCAATAGAATGAAGTAGAAACAAAGCTGTTCAGTTTCAAGCCCAGGCTTCAAGAAGCCTTAGGTATTTTTAATTGCCCTCTTGTATCTCTGGCATTGACATAAAGAGAACGTGTTGGGTGCACCTACTGATTCCAAGAGGAAAATGAGAGACATGTGGAGCAAAACTCACCCACAGATACATGAGTAAATAAGCAATGATCAGTTAAGTTCTGTACAGATTAACCAAATGGCACAGTTATAAGAAATGCATACTTACTGTTTTAAGTCCTTGCCAGCTAGGGTGATCTATTCAGTGAAGGCCAAATAAAGGGGAAAAGAGAAAAAATGAGTGGGAAATATCAGAAAGGGAGACAGAACATGAGAAACTCCTAACTATGAGAAATGAACTAGGGGTGGTAGAAGGGGAGGTGGGCGGAGGTGAGGATGACTGGGTGATGGGCACTGAGGGGGGCACTTGATGGGATGAGCACTGGGTGTTTTTTTTTTAAATTTTTTTTAAAGATTTTTATTTATTTATTCATGATAGAGAGAGAGAGAGAGAGATCAGAGACACAGGCAGAGGGAGAAGCAGGCTCCATGCACCCGGAGCCTGACGTGGGATTCGATCCAGGGTCTCCAGGATCGCACCCTGGGCCAAAGGCAGGCGCCAAACCGCTGCGCCACCCAGGGATCCCCCAGCACTGGGTGTTATTCTATATGTTGGCAAATTGAACACTAATAAAAAATAAATTTATAAAAAAAGCCAATTGGTACAGGCATCATACTACTAAATACCCTCTTCATGTTGAAATTTCTTATTCCTTTTATATTTATCGTCCTTCTGTCTCTCTACTTCAGTTATGTACACAACTTCTTTTTGTTTTATTTTCAATTCATGTAACTATCACCTTCAATTTAGGTATTTTCTCAATTTTATGCCTTTATTTTTTCTTCTGCCTCTTTCTTCTTACTGTTTTATAAGATGCTGGAAGGAACATAGTAATATAGTGTTCTAAAAAAATAAAATAGTTTGACTTAAATAAAAAAAATTAAATTTTATTCTCTAGTGGTATTCCAAAAGGTTTTAATATGCCATGATGGGTTGAATTGTGTCCCCTAAAAATTTATTTGTTGATACTCTATGCCCCAGTACCTCAGAATGCCCTTATTTGGAAATAGGGTCATTGCAGATGTAATTAAATAAATGGAATATGGTTACCATAAAGCAGTAAGGATCCCTACTCCAGTATGACTGGTGACCTTGTAAAAGAGAAATTTTGGACACAGCCATCCATCATGTGAGGACTGGAGTTACACTATCACTAGCCATGGGACTCCCAAAAGCTAGGAAAGAGGCCTGAAACAGCCACAGCTGTACACCTTCAGAAATAATAGGGCCTTGACCACATCCTGATTTCAGACTTCTGGACTTTTGAACTGTGAGACAATACATCTCTATTGTACTAAGACACTCAGCTTGTGGTACTCTGTAATAGCTCTAGCAAAGTAATACCTTTGCAAATAAGCATTTCGGTCTTGAGGAAAGAAGTGTGAAATTTCTTAAGCTTATTTCATCAGCTACTGGTCCCCCTACAATGCTCTTTTAATAGTATCTTCAGGAGAAGTATTAAGTAGAATGCCAAGTTCAGCAAAGATGGCCTAGAAACCTAGCTCTCTTTCCCAAGATTTCCCATTAAATGTTTGCTTGATGGTATATATAGTTCCTTGTGATAATTCTTGAGTGATATTTGGCAAAAACCATGATTCTGGGACCAAGATTAAAGAATGGTTAAGAGTGAAGCATTTTTCCAAAACTCTTTTAATATTAAATATCTGTCCTCTGTTTTTTTTTTAATATAAAAACATATTCGATGCCTTTCAAAAATTAATCACAAAGTTCAAAGTCTTTCACATAATGTTTTTTTCACGGAACTCTCAGAAAAATTATCTTTTATTTGAGCTAAATTTCTCACCATCATTCCCCATTGATGCCTTGGTGCATGCAGCCTATTAGGAAAGAGAAAATAGATGTGACTCTTGGCCTTTCTATAAAGGGAGAATTTTATTAGCTTTACCCCTGCTTGGCTGAAAATGAATTTTAGAGAGTGGGATAAAGTCCCCTGTAGTGTATCTTATATAACTTTTTTTCTTTATCATTAACCATGAAGCCTATGCTGATAGAACACCCAGAATTTATACTGTCCTTTGTGTTTAATAGGATTCCATCTAGGTATGACCAGTAACTGACAATCGTTTTAAGTTATTATTCTACAGAAATTGTTTGTATAACACTAATATATTCTTTTCAAGCATGCAGTGTTTGGAGATAATCATAAATTTCAATGCTTGATATTCAATTGTCCATGAGACTGTGGTTCTCAAGGGCTGAGGCAGCTTTTTATACATTCCCATTTTTCCTGTAGCCCAACCACAGAGAAAGCATCCAATAGTATCTTTCAAAGCTTGTTTCAAGGCCTTGAATATTTTTATTTGGAAGATTCTGCATGTGTTATTTGGAAAGATAATTTCTGGAGGCAAAGGTAAAATAATTTTAAAAGGATTAAAAGTAAGTTGGTAGAGTCTTATGGGAAGATAAACGGATTACAAGTTGGGAATGCATGTGCTCCAATTCTGACACTAGAGTAAACTTTGAACATCTCAACCTTTAGTTTTCTTATCTGTAAAAAAAAAAAAAAATGAGGATCAGACAAGATAATTTCCAGCTGTAAAATGTTACAGTTTGAGCCTAAGTGAAGCCTGTGGTTAAGTCTGAGGCATGTCTGAATATATCTAACAAAGAGGTAACACAAGCCCATTAAAAATATATCACCCGAGCTTATTCAATGGGTTGGGGCAGAGTCCTCATGGGAAATGTTTGAATACAGAACCTTAAGGAAAAGACAGTTGGTGAACACTGTGCCATCTAGTCCTCAGGTCAATTGAATAAACTGGTTTTCAATGCTTTGTGAGAGGTGCAGTAGGTACAACTTAAAGATATTGTTTTTAGAAGATATTGCAATATCTCTTTCATCTTAAGAAGCCATTCTTCATTACATGCACCATCAATAACAGATTTTCACAGAAAACAATGTAAAAGGATGCACTGTATTAAATTTACCTGGCAATGTTATATACATCTTGATTTCAGGAGACTTAAAATATGAAGGCTTCTTGTGACTCAGATTGAAAGAAATAAGGCATTTGAAATATGGAGCACAGGCTGTGCTTATTACTATTAAAAATCATAAATTTGTCGAATACTTATCATCTCCCCTCCCACCTACATGTAAATGCCTTAAGAGATACCTCTGCTCTCTTGGTCATTGTTTTAAGTTTACTATTTTGGTCCTTATTTGATATCCAGTGGCTTGAAAGTACTTAGCACAAAAAAGACTTTCAACACATATTTGTTAATGGAATAGATGAATTAATGAGGACAATGTTCGTATTGGGAGATAATATAGTCCCCCTTTTTACAGAAAACAGTGTTGCAAATGAACAATATTAACTGTAGGGAACCCAGGACTGCTTTGGCAGCTCAAGGTACAGCTTTGGGAAATTAATGCCCTAAGTAAGAAGACTGTCATTGTAAATGGTATTCAGAGCTACTAAGAATATGTGGCTTCCATCTCGAATAGTTTTGCAGAGAAGGCAACAGCAGCACCGTTTATGAGCCCATGTAAGTCTCCACCATATATAATCACACTCCATAACACAAAGCTGGAATTCCTGTAGTATGTGAGTAAATAAAGCAGGTCAGTGGCATTTGGGTTCTGACCCTGAATGCAATCTAACTGGGGAGAGCCAGGTTAAAATCCTACCATTTTATAAAATAATTTGTTAAGTATTGAGAATACAAAATGAACAAGAAATAATTTCTGTACATTGTACTTCACCTACCCCTGCCAAAATTTCAGTTTCCTTTGAGAAAGGATAAATTTCTTTTAAAAATAATATTTAAAAAAATATACACAATGTTTTATTGAACCATAGAGAGATAGGGACTTTATCTTATCTTTTAGGCAGAAAAAAAAAAGGCAAAGAAAAACTGGCTTTCTTGCTACTCAAAGAATATATGTGTTCAATTACCTTCCAAAAGTTAAGCCTGAGTAGATTATCTATTAGAAAACTGACTAGTGAAGCTCACAGTCCTCAGGAAAAGTAAAATATTGGTATTACATGTAACTATAAACTATATGTGTGTGTATAAGTATGCATGTGTATATATATGTATATATATATTTTTCTGAAATGAGAAATACATTAAAATGATTATAAAAGAAACTGCAACTCCTAGAGGCAAAAACTCTTCAACAGGGCCTATCGTGCCACAGCTTCTGTGTAATCTTCAGGAGTAAGGAGGTGCATCTTTGATGGCACAGTATTTGAGGAATCTCATAAGTGCACTATTATTGAGAACCAACCTAATATGTATTAGAAAAAGCAAGAGAATTTGAGAGAACATAGTGCATGCAAATGTGAGTCAGTTCCACTAATAATTTCCTTACTTTGATATAAAAAATGGATACTGGCTTCAAGGAATTACTAAATTTGAAAAGAAAATAATTTAGTTATGTTTCTAAATGTAGTAGAAATGACAATGCTTTGTATTCTTTTCTTAGTTGGTATAAAGTTTGTTCCTGATTCTAAAAGCATTTATTTTCATCTGCACTGAGGAAAGAAAAGAGGTGTCAAAACACATACATCAAGATTAGCTTAAATGTTCCGCAACGGAAATGTGATGAATGAAGGATGACATAATTGACTAAACCCTGGGAAATTTCTATATGATTAGAGCCCTTGTTTTAGAAAGCCACTGAGTGGTACAGCAAGCAATCTCATAATAATATATGCTTAACTGGGAAAGCCTGAAATAGACCAATAGTCCTGCTGAAGAGGAATGAAACAAAGATAATTATCTACTGGTTTGTATAACGCACCTCTTCTCTATCATTGTATTACTTTTATATATCAGAGTACAGTTGACCCTTGAACAATGTGAAGGTTAGGGACACTGACCCCTGCATTGTTGAAAATCCACATGCAACTTCTGATTCCTCAAAATCTTTACTAATAGCCGACTATTGACTGAAAACCTTGCTGATCACAGTTAACACGTATTTTGCATGCAATATGTATTATATACTCTTTAAGTTAGAGAAAAAGTTAAAATCACAAGGAAGAGAAAAAATTCGTTTATAGTACCAAAAAATTTGCATGTAAGTAGACTCACGTAGTTCAAACCCGTGTGCTCAAGGGTAAGATGCATAGTGTCAAATAGCAGATTTTACAAAAGGTTAGGTTTCCAATAACATAATTAATTTCTAAAAGTTGTCATTATAATAAAATACCAATCAATAGATGGTAAGTATCAAATAATAAGCATGAAGAGGGGAGCTAGGGGAGCTTCTCTCTAATGTGGGAACTTTTGGGGTACATATATTCAAGAGCTGTGACCAAATAAACATATTTTGTGCATCGTACCTTCCTATGTCCAAATATATAAGAAAACAGGGTTTATCCCAGAGGTAAGCCTAGCTATACCCTTCTCCATTTCTTCTCTTTCACATGTGGCTAAACATACTCAACCCTCTCTACTTGGAAACTAGTTGAAGCGTTGGCTTCATAATTTGTGGAGTCCAGTACAAAATTAAAATGCAGAGCCCTGTGTTCAAAAAGGAGGAAAAATATCATTAAAGATTACAAAATGTAAAGCTTTTTCCTTTCTCCCACACTCTCGCTCGATTTGCCACTGTTTTCTGCTTGTTATTTAATGTCATAATAAGAAAAATGTAAGTATTAGCATAAATTTTACTATTCATGTTTATATCACGCAACACCAGTTTATAATGCAAATATAGGAACATTTCACTCGTATGCATAACTACCCAAATTAATTTATGTTTCATACATATGGAAGTGCTGCACAAAACCACCTCAGCTATTCCTAGTTCACATCTTGATATGCATACATTCTACCAACACCCTACCTTCAGCACTCAGATGAGTAAGGAAATGAAAAGGAACTCTAGGTTGCTCTTTGTTTTCCTTTCCTTCTACGTCATCATGTTCGGTGTAAGTGCTTAGCTAATGTAGGAAAGTAATGCAAATATGAAAGCATATGGTAGGATTCCTTGGTTGCTCATGTCTCTTAGAATGCCTTTACCTTCTGTTTGCATTCGAAGCAACTTCTGGTTCTCTAGAAAGTGTGACCTCTCAGAGCTGGCATGTTCTGCTTATTCGGTTGCAGACGAACACATTTACTTTTTGCTCACTCTGCATCTCATAGGACCCACATGCATGTGCCCTCCAGAATTCTGTTTTCAAAAGGTATCGCAAACACTGTATGGGAGTGGGGTGATGGGCAGCAGTGATCAACAAGCATATTGTGCCTATCTTTTCTACTGTCATGCACGCTTCATTGTCCCGTTAGTCTTCATCAGGAAAATGCAAGTTAAAAAATAAAATTATTAAGAATTTGAAGAAGGCAGGGGCACCTAGGTGGCTAGGTTGGTTAAGCGTCTGCCTTCAGCTGGGGTCATGATCTCAGGGTTCTGAGACTGAGTCCCACATCAGGCTTCCTACCAATGGGGAATCCGCTCCTCCTTCTGCTCCTTTCCCTTGATCATGAACTTTCTCTCTCGCTCACCCTCTCTCTCAAATAAATAAATAAAATCTTAAAAAAAAAATTGAAGAAGGCAACATGAGCATTAAACCAAGCTGAGGCCCTTAAGAGGATAAGACTCTGTGTGATGTCCCAGATCACATACTATGAAGCTAGCCCTGATTGGTTGTGTATATTATTTTTACCTAGGGAAATGTGAGGCTCTGTTGTGTCTTGAGCCCAAGTCAGTCATACCTTGTTTTAGTTGTCATCATAACATACATAATTTGAACATTGTATATCTTTAACGAAGAGGCATGGCTATACCGGCATTTTTTCCTGAACCGTAGGCTGTATAATAAGATCCCAGCCTATACCATTAATAACATTCAGTTCATAAATGACTTCAATAGCTCCAGTACTTTGTTGCTGTTGATATACACATGAGAATCACCAGAAACCATAGCCCACTTGAGAAATAAATGTGCTAGCATATGCTAAAGTTTTCTAACAGGTCAATTAAAAATCATAGAGGCCCAGAATTTATTTTGCTGCTGCTATGTGTGTTCATCTCTCCCTGTTTTATAATAATGAATATTTTTTGCCAGTTATCTTGGCCCCATCCATTTATGGGGATTTGGAAGTATGTTTTGCTTTGTGTGTTCTTTTGGCATATTTTAGCTGATCCTCCAGAGAAATATGATGAGAATTTGATTGAAATGTATGTCTGTGATAAAGAGGTTGACAAAATAACTGGGTGAAATAGAGAGTTGAGGATAATAGAAATAAGTAGAGGGATGAGGCATCATGGTGAAGACCAGATTCTGTAACACTGAAGAATTGGTAAAGGGGAAAGACAAGAATTTGTGCTTAAAAGAGGAAAAAGAGGTTACAGGAGTTCACCGTGAAGATGTGATGGGAGATGTGACAATGTGGGTGTGTTGGCTGACCTGGACCAAAAGGTTGAACATGAATAGGACAAAAAAGTTTTATTGTGTTTGATTATTAGAGAATTGAGAATGCTTGTCAGAGGTTTTAATAATCACGACCGGTTCTTCAAATCTTGAAATGTTTTTCTTCAAGCACTCCAAAGGTAATTTCATGCTTAAAAGCTGCCCCATTAAGGGAGCTATTATTTTACCTTCTCAATGCCCTAATCACCCATAAATTGAATTAAAAGCACTGGTTGCCAGGTTTTCTTTTGGATTAATCATAATTACCCAGCAAATAGTTTTCAGAAATCATCATGCTGCAAAAAAAATAGTATTTGGTTCATACAGTTTGCTTTAATCTCATCTACATTTATCAAGTAGTCCTATCCCCTGCTGACCCCTTTTGTATTTTAGAGAAACCTTATATAATTAGACATAGATCAAGAACATCTCACAGCATCACTGTGCCCATGTTTTTGTGACATCATAGGAACTGTGTAGAAAAGGTAAAAAAAAAAATCCACTCTTGTTTGAACGTTAAGTTTTCAAATAATCAATTTTCTTGATTGTTCTAATCTAGCAGTTCTTTTATTTATGATTTTCCCTGGAAATAATTTTCTATGAAGGCTAATAGGACAGCAAATATTATAAATGGAGTGTTTTGTCTTACTGGGTTGGTCTGCTTCTATTTCAGTGGTAAACTTTCACAATATTTTTTGTTTTTTGGAACATAACATTTTTTTTCTCCCTGAAGGATCAATTCAGGAAAAATAAAGGTGTTTGCCGGACACATTTTAAAAGTTCACATACAATTATATTTTAGTGAATCTCATGGAAAATGCAAGAATGTAACATAAAAATTTACATAGATTCATAGAATCATTGTTTACTGAATAGAGGAATGTCATTTTGAAAAGTAGCATTATATTTGAGCCACTAACATTTTTAATATCTGGGCCAATTTGATAAATAATATTAGAGCTATTTTCTAATTTGGAGTCATTTGTATTTTTTAACACTTTAAAATAATTTTTAAAGAATCTGTTCACCTAGGGCATTTCAGTTCCACTTTGCAATAACCCTAAAATGCTGATATTGTTTTCAATCCTAGGTGAATAAATTAATTAGAATAGCAAAATAACTTCACTTAAAATAGTTTGAAATAGACTTAAAATAGTTGATTTCATTACATGATTTTGTCGGGAAGGGATACTGAGCCAGAGATATAAATTTAGGAGTTAGGAAGACATAGATGTTATAAAATCCTGGAACAAGAGGTGCCCAGAAGGTACACCCAGGGGAACTCCAAAATTTAGAGTTTGAAAAGATAAGGAGAATCCCACAGATTAAACTCTCAAGGACTCTCTGTGAAGTAGAAGTTGAACCATGAGGAGGTGACATCAGGGAGGCTAAGTGGACGGACTATTATTAGGAGACTGTGATTAAACGGTGTCAAGTGCTGCTGTCAAGACAAATAGGAAGATGACTGAAAGAAAAAAAAGCCATAGCATTTAGCAACAATGGAGATAACTATTGTCAACTCTTGTTTTGGTGGAATAGCAAAGATGAAAGCCTGACTAGGAAGTAGAACAGAGATGAACATCATGTTTTGGTTTTGCCCGTTTGTTTGCTAAAAGAGGTGCTCAGGTATTGGATGCAAGCTGAAGACTAATGTGAACATCACAGGAGAGTTTTTGTTTTGTTTTGAGATGGGAGATATTTTAGGCTGTCTGTCTGATGGGATGATTCCAGACAGAGGAAGCATTTATGAACAAGAAGAGAGAACACATGAATGCAGGAAGGTGTGGAAGTAAAATACAGCATAAAGGTGTGGCATAGGCACTCCAATGTTTGTAGAAGCTGGTGGGCCCTGTGATTATCTGGGCTTGAGCTTGAGCAGGGGACAGATGATGGGGGTGATGGGAAAGTGTAGTGTGGCAAACAGGATCAACACAACTCCATGTAGAATTTACTCAATGTTTTGACTTGATCGTGACTGTATTCTGGAGTGGCATTTTGCCACTGATGAGGAAGCAGCGCTACCTGGTACACTGTCATCTGTATCTGTTGTGCTTTTCCTGCTGAACCTCTCCTGGATGACACTGGAGCTCAGGAGCCTTTATGTAGAGTCCTTGTGTTCTGTCCATGCCAGCTCATCGTGTGTAAATTTAGCTAGCTCTAAGTTGAAGTGAGACTCTTTGATCAGAGGATTTTCCCAAATTCTTGTCATTCTCTATTTTGGGGGATATACATTTTTCTGTTATTTTCATTGCCTGGCGTACATGAGATGGGTAAGGGAAATGTCTGAAGAAGGTGACCTTTTGTGATTCATCTGAGGCTGCCAGTATGATTTTTTTTATTTCAGGTTTTTTAGCTTACTGAAGTCTGTGTCCTTTGTCACAGGAGCCTGTGTTGCCTTGAACTAACACATGCTCCAGGCCCTAACGATGACCTTGATGGCGATAGGGTCTGGGTCTACATGTGTGACTTCACGCACATTAAGGCCAACTTCATGGAAGAGTAATTTCCAAGACAAAGATTATTTGGTGTATGGTTCTGGGTCAGTGGGATGGTGGGTATGGGAGATGGTGGTATCACATGGTGTTGGGGGATTTGGTTAGTTTTGCCTACAATTTGCCCAGCAGGGTGGGAATGAGGGGAAGAAGAGCAAATCAAGCTGATGAAATCATACAGATCTGCAGTCACTGATAAGACCAGGTCTGTGCCCCACCCTCACCCCTCCTCCTTGAGTGAAGTATTTTTCTGGGGGAAGTCTGATTACAAAAATCAAAATAGATAAATTTGGAACGAATTGATGCCATCCTGTATCAGTTACACTATCATAATAAATTATTAGAAAATGAAGATGTTATATTCTGAGGCTTACCCAGAACTTCTGATATTTTATTGAGCCTCAGAAGCCTGCATGACCTCAGAGTCCTCAAGCCCACATTTCATCCACACTGAGGTGAAGGAAATGCTGCAGCATGCCGTCAAGGACTTCTTGGGTAGGGTCTGTGGGGGGATATTGCATCTCAGGTACCTATTATCCCTGAGTGTAAATGAGGTGAATTCATTCAGTTTAGCTCCCTAAGTTAAATTTGTGAGAATTCCTCCCCAGCATCTTGCTCATTTCCATGAGTCACTTTAGGGATTACAGTTTCTCTAAAGGCATTTTAGAAAAGCTTGAGTTAGGATGAATAATATAGGGTCAGAACAAAGTTTCACGACATGACACAGCATTTTCCCTATTGGGTGGTCATGAAAAAGTGTGTGAGGAAGGGGCCAATTTCCTTTCTCCATGAAGACCAAAAGTTCTACCTCTCCTGAATATAACCATAACCGGTGACAGAGTCTCACCCAAGTAGAGTTGAGCTGTCAGCTGCTAAGAACTTTGATGCAATGTGTTTTCCAGCATGGTGTTCGTTATGAGGGACCTTCTCTGAGTCAATGCCATCACATCTAGGCTCAGATTCCTTTTTTCCATTATAAGCACAAACACATACACAGATACACACTGACACCTTCCAGACAATACCTCTTAGATTCCTTCCCGTTGCTCCCCTATATCTGGAATGCCAGCTAGTAACCCTTCCGCTAGGTCCTCCTAACTCTGATATTTCCCAAGATCCTTTTTATCCCTCTACAAAGATCTTAGCTTCAATTTTTTTTTATTATAGATCTTAATAAATCAGTAATCCAGAGCCCGAACTATTAGCAACCAAAACCAAGTTTCTTCTTCTTTGAGGGCAAGGAGGCAAATCTCCAAATTTTCAAAAATTTGCTAGAAGTGTGATGAAGTATTTTCATATCATTTCACAACAAGTCATGCAGGGATTGGCTATTCACCTTGTCCTTTCTTCCTTTCAGAACGGGTTTAGCCATCCTACGACAGTCTGACAAAACACAAATGGTTAAATTCCATACATCTAACCCAGCTGCATATTTACAGCTTGCTCTATTTTTGTCACCCATCTAGAACAGGAGATTTCAGATGCTGTTCTGGGTGACCGACAAAGTATTGCTCAAACCAGATGCACCTTGATGCAACCAAACATATTTAAAATTGTTTGAAAAAACCTGCACCCACTCAGGTCTAATAAAAAGAAATGGAAGCAGGTAGAGGAGACGATAGAGGAGGAATGGAGGGAAAGAGGGAGAAAGAGAAGAAGGCAGAAAGGTGAGAAGGGACGGGATAGACACAAAAGTCAACACAACCTTTTGTACTCCAGGGACCTTGTGGTAAGGAATCAAGGGGTGCACTCACAGTATAAGACCTTGAAATCTCTGGCAAAAGAGAAGTTCTCTCATTTGCTCAAGTTGCCATTTTACAATGGGCACAAGGGCTATGGGGGAAGGTCTGGTGAACCCCTGATGAAAGGTACTGACAGAGGTTAAATACCTTAGGTCGGAGAGTAATCTTGTTCAGGAGGAATGAGACTCTCTTACCAGAGAGGTTAGGTGGTAATGCTAGGCTTCCCCAGCTGCAAACACTTTAGGCTGGATAGCCTATTAGCCTGTGATTTCATGCAGCTGGGGTGTCACATTTGGGTAAATGTGGCAGCAGGAGGAAAGGGACAGCCTGTATTTATAGCTGAAACCAGGTGTACAAAAGAAGTGTTCTTTTTTTTTTTTTTTTGTTTATGAGGAGGGTGGAACATATGTCTGCAACCAAGAAAGGGAGAACACTGGGAAACCGAGTGAGAGACCGTAGGAAGGGTCAACAAGCTCAGAAAAGGAAGAATAAAACCTAGTGATCCTGACAATACATGGATAATCATAGCAATAATGATATCAGCTCCCATAATGCATGCTTACTAGATTCAGGTTACCTGCATTATTGTGATCTTTACAAAAATCTGAGTGAGGACACTGTCAGGATCCCTATTGTATGGAGAAGGGAACCAAGGCTGGGTGAGGTTGTTTGCTCAAAATTAAAGTGATGGAGCTGGGCCTCAGGTGTTTAATTCCAAACCTGTGGTCCCAGCAGCTGCTTTCAACTGTGGAAGCCAGGAAAAATAGTGATGCCATTAAGACAAACTGAAAAATAAATGACCACTCTGTGTGGGGAGGCTAGAAAAATGGGAGGAGGGGGCCTACGTTGTTTTTGTCATTACCAGAGTGATGCATGCACCTTTTACAGACCACTGCCTTCATGTTAAAAATAAGATTTGAATATGCCTTTGCAAGTACTTTTATATATACAGAATAACCAGCAATCCTTCCAAGAAAGCTTAAACACCAAACCTAAAAGTCCTTCAACTAAAACCATCCATTCTTATTTATTTCTCTGAGCATAAATTAGTGGCCAGCCATAGCTGACATCTGTAGAAAATCACTATGAAGAAATGTCTTGTCCTCTGTGTGATTTGGTAGTATTTGTTACTTTTCCTAACACATTGGCAAAATATGTTTTTCCACGTGGCATATCTTTACTTTTTCCTTTGATGCTTATTTTTATAGTACATTGTTTTGCTCTACACCTAACCCATTGTTCTTTTCCTTCAGTGTTTCTTCCAAATAAACAATATCGCTTTTCTGAAATAGTAGTTTCAAATCTAAAAATAACCTTCCATGTGTTTAAAAGGGGTACCCTTTAAAAAATATGCCTCCTTTGAGATATTTTCAGCAGATGCTTATTTGGTTGTCTAGTTCTTTATCTTTTGACTGTCACTAAAATGGATAGGGAGACCTGTGCTGGTCATAGTCCTATGTTTAAGTGATTTAAGAAAAAAAAAATAACATAGAAGCATCTGGAAAAGTTGAAATAGTGATTAAGGGGGATCCCTGGGTGGCTCAGTGGTTTGGTGCCTGCCTTTGGCTCAGGGCGCGATCCTGGAGTCCCAGGATCGAGTCCCACGTCGGGCTCCCTGCATGGAGTCTGCTTCTCCCTCTGCCTGTGTCTCTGCTTCTCTCTCTCTCTCTCTCTCTCTATCATGAATAAATAAATAAATCTTTAAAAAAGAAAAAAAAGTGATTAGGATAGTATCCTGGGTTAACTATTATGAAAGCAAGGCCCACATTTCATTAGTAGAATTTATTCTGTGTCATCTCCTAGAATAAAAATTAAAATAATTATTTTGAACTTTTAATTTAAAAGATAGAGCCATTTGGTTAAAAAATAATGCCCAAAATAGACTTGAAATGATCCACATAGTCCCATATGAACATTATATTTTCATCAGGACCATAATTATATCTTGATTGTCATTGAAAAATCACACTGAATCTGTTGCAATGACCATATTTCTAATTGTGTTTAAAAAGTAATGAGCAATATTTTATCCTCCCTCACTCCCCATCCAGCTACACATTACTACTTGAAGCACACCTATGGTTTCTACCATTTTGTGACATGTGTCATGCTTGTTATGAACTGTTCAGTGCTTCCTGAAAGCAGTGAACACTTATGTCTAGTTCATTATTGTTGACCTACTATTGGTTAGAACAATGTCAGAAATGTAAGTAACTATTCAGAATATGTGTAGAATGTATTAATGAATGTGAGGCATTATTTGAGAAGGACATATATATAAACACAGTGGCTTTGAGTGCAGTTAAATAGAAGATAAAACTCCTATAAGCCACTTAAGCTGTGGGCTTGAAATATATGGTTATGTTTCTCATAGAAGTTAGAGCTTAACAGGAAATGAAGTTTCCATTCTGAATTACTTGGTGTTTATTTTGACACAAAACCTTGCTAAATCTTCTAACAGATATTTTTTAAGAAAGGGGTCATGACCAATATTTCATGACAATTTAATATTGAGGATAGTTTATGGATTTGAGTTTGTGATTTATGATTACAAGTATTTTCTACCTCTAATAACCACAATTTACTTTTTAAAATAATTTTAATACAGCACTTCTAGGAGTTGCTCTTCCATGTATGGAAATTGAACTGCATGTCCTTCTGGTTCTTTCTGCACAGGAAAATATTATTTAAGACAAATATCAAAATTTCTCTGTGTATTCATGTGATTGGTCACAATAGGGCTATTAGAATTCATTTTATTTCTTGTTTAATAAATATAAACTAGTATGCTTAATAAATTCTGATTTACACAAATGGCAATTTCATCAGTCTAGTATTATATCACTTTAAACACAGAGTTGTATAATTTTACTAAATACCAGGGGTCTACCATTGTCTGAAATTTGGGTTCAGATGGGTTTCAGAATTCATAGGATCTTTAGATTTTTTATTTGGATTTTTGGACGTAATTGAGCACATATATATATATATATATATATCTGTAGCTCTGGATTATATATATATTATATATATATAATATATATATATATATCTGTGGCTCTGGATTACAAAGCTCTCTGATTTATATATTGGGAGTACCTTTGGTTATGAAAAAAGCTGTTTTAATTTTAATGGCAGCTATGATTTCTGGCTTAGAATTGCATTTCATAGAGAAATTTCAGTCGTCTGATGAAACTTCTAGGTAATAGGTGAACAATAGATGGAAGATACACCATATTCTGGCCAACACATCTTTGTAACTCAGCAATGTTATATCCTCATAAGACGTCCTTCATAAATTGATTTCATTTCACACCGCCTTAACAATTGATCCTACCCTCCAATATGTGAACACACTGAATTATAAAGTTGTAAGAAATTGTGTTAGATTTTAGAGGCTTAATATTAAAGTAAAATGAGCAAGGATATTTCATAGTTTTCAATCTGCCCCTCATTTGTTACTAGGAATTTTGATCACTAAAGTCCTATTTGAATTTTTTAGCTGCTACACCTAGATTTTCCTCTAACTATAGGAAATAGTGCTAGTTTCTTGTGGTAGCTTAATCTCTCTCAAATTGTAATACACAGAATCATTACACTATAGAAGTGCACACAGAGGATATGTATGTTGTTAATTCATGGCTGAGTGAATTAAAAAAAATGCAGGGTAATTTTGACCTACATGTGGTTTTCACTTAAGGCTTCAATTTAGAAAATGACCCCTGTCCATACCTAAGAGTTGGCGTGACAGTGACAGGACCCCTAAGTGCAATACAATTAAAGATTGATTAGTGAGGACTTGAATGGCAATTCCTCTTTGTTAAGTAGATCTAAGCAGCTGCTTCTCACTGGCCTGTAGCTTGTCCTGTGGGTGTACTCTAAGCAAGACCACCCGTTCAGCTGTATCTCATTACACTTGGCGTTGTAGGACTTCACTTAACCTACTTTCTTCTTTATACTTTCTGTAAACAGAAACTATATAAACTTTGGAAACTCTTTAATATGGGAGCAGGTGATCCATGGACAAAAGACCATTGTCAGGCATTTAAGAAGCCAGTTTCATGTGTCTACCACTGTTTGTGGTCAGATCTTGAGCAAATCACTTAAAGGTGCTCTGCCTTTTTTCCAGAAAATGGAGCTAACTGAAAGCAATGGTAATGGCTTAGATTTGTATGGTGTTTTGCTTCTAAGAATTACATTCACTAAACTTTATTTGATTCTCATAGTATCCCTGTGAGATAAAAACCTGAACAGAATTATCCATATTTGGCAGGCAGAGCTAATATACAAAAAGGTGAGATATCTCACCCAAAGCCATACAACGTGTTTGGACAGTTCTCGCAATATGTTCTGGATTTGCATCTAGAATCTAGATTTTAAACTCCAAATACAGTTGTTTTCATCCCATTCCCTCACTCCAGTTACAGCAATTTTTTTTAAACTTCAGTCAGATGGTATCATAAGTTACTTTTTTTTTAGTCTGTATTTCAATTGTTCTTATTTCCTAAATATGTTTTAATTGACTCCCTTTCGAACTAAATTTATATAAAGTAAAATGATATGGTTATTACAAATGGATAATCAGTAACATTTGCCATAAATGAGAGGTGTCTATAAAACACATGCACAGAACAAAACCCAAACTAAATCAATGTCATTAAATTCTAGCAAGAAAATCTAGCTAAGGATTGAATCCTGAGGTTTTGCTCTTTCTTTGTAAAAAAAAAAAAAAAAAAAATAGCAAGCCATAGAGAGAGGTTGAAGATATACTGGTATCAGACTGAGAACTTTCCTTAATGAAATCAAAAGCTTTGAAACAGGACAATTTTCTCTCTTTTTTTTTTTTTTTTTCAGGACAATTTTCTCATTGTGTGATTCAACATTATGTAAGGTCATGTCTATAGGCCACCTGAAATCAATTTGTGTGCCACCAGTGAATATTTGTCCCATGTTGTGGAGAACACCACACTATGTCTCACATAGCATGACTTCCTCTTAGGGTTTATAGCGAATTTCAGATAATACATGTAAAAGCACTTCAATAACAGCTAATTCTGGAGAGTTTGCATGTGAACACAATGCTGTGTATATGGTTCACGTTTACTATTACATGAAAACTAAAAACACATTGTGCTTTCATTTTGTTTTTTTTTACACTGGTGGATAGATTTTTATTATCTGAACACAACCATTGAGCAGATCAAGAAAGAGATGATTGGTAGCACCCTAGAAACTCCCTCCTGTCCCTTGCTGTTTCCTACCTTCCTGAGAGTAACTCATAGGTTGACTTCTAACAACTCAAGTTAAGTTGTACCTGCAACTAGTTTGCAGTTTGGTACTCTTTAGTATCTTGCTTCTTTAAACAAATTATTTGTGAAATTCACCTGTTATTTCATGTAGTGTTTACCCATTTTACTATTAATGGACATTTAGGTAATTTCCAGTATTTCCTAACCAAAAATATTACTCTGTATATTCTGTACATATCTTTTAGGAATCTAGATGTGTATATGCATTTTGTTTTTGGTGACTATCTAGAAGTGGTATTGTTGGGTAGTGAGTTTAGGGGAAAAATTGTTTTATTTACTTTTCTCATTGTTTGCCAACAAACAGTGATTTATAACAGCATCTTGATTTCCTTTTGGGGAAAGATTCACCATCAGTATGGAGCAATTTTGATGTAATATATCAAGTTTTTCTACTCCACAAGCAGAAGGGTCCTTGGAGGCTTCTTTTACTAGAACCTTCCTAGAATTCTCCTTTCTCCAGCAAGAATATAGAGGCCTAAGATCTATTCAGTCAGATTCCCTTTTGGGGGGAAGGGGGTTGGGATTTGAAACTTGAATAGAACAATTCAAAACAGAACAAATGATTAGCATTCAGTCTTGGTAGCAGTAGAGGTGACTTGGAAAGCCTAGTAAGATGTGTGTTGCCTGTTTCTTATCAGACTTAAGCTGGTTGTTTTGCCTTCCCTGCATCCTATGAGTTCCTATATCCCCTTCTAACCCATTCCTTATTTGATTAAAATATCCATGCTGGTATCCATTGCTTGCAACCTAAGAAACCTGTGTCATGGATAAACTCATATACCATACACATCAATAACTTCTCTCTTGCTATGCTACAATGTTCCACTGTACTTTGTTGAATGGGATAAACTTCTAAATAAGCTTGATGTCTACATATAGATGAAGATATCTCTTAAAAAGTAGGCATTCATGGCTTCTGAACAGAGTGGAAATGCTTCCTACAAATGAGGTGTAGAGGAAAACAGTGAAGATTATGCCCTTCTTCCTTAACTGCGTGGGAGAGGTGAATATTTGAAAAGATGGGATTTGGTGGCACAGAAAATTTTGTGTCCTATAGTTGATATTTACCAATTCTAATAATAATTATATATTTTTATGAATATTGTATTACAGTTCAGACTAAGTGCATTAAATGGTAATGTTCACAGTATCAGTTTTCATCTGGAGTGATGAGAAGAGGTATCACTTGCCATGAAATTAATGGCTTGGGAAGAATTTCTAGTATTTCACTTGTCCAAATTATCTTACATCTGCTTAAGGATTTCATGTTGTATGTTTTACTTAATTATTCAGTTTTAACCCTGACTACTAAAATTTGGAGTTGATTGTACACAAACTGGTATTGTGAGACTCTGCCCTTGGTTTGCAGTTGTTTGTAAGCTTCGGTTTCTTTGGAGTGTGCATTTATGGAGCTGGGTAAAGCTTGATTCAATTCCTGTGTTGAATCTTGGGTTTCAGAAGGAAAGGAATTTCAGGTCACATTTCACAGGATTATAAGGACAGAGATGATGACTACTTGAGTCGACCTAGTTTAAACTGTTTCTCGGCTGACTAACCGTGCCATCAATTGCCAGTACTCTTCTGTTCTGCTTTCCCTAATTCTGTCTCAGTTCACAAAGAAAAGGGCTTATTTGAAAAACCCTAGGGATTTTTTTTTTTTAACCCTAGGGATTTTTATATATTTTATATATATATTATATAATATATATTATATATATAATTTTTATAAATTTATTTTATTTTTATTTTTAATTTTTATAATTTTTATTTTTATTTTATTTATTTATTTTTTTGAGATTTGTATCCTAGGGCTGTGGGTGTTAGCCCTGGAGTTCTAGGCCACGCAGCATAAATCAAAGCCAAGCCTTTGAAAGCAACATAAACAATGACTGAAAGCATAGGTACTAGAGGAAGACTGCTGGAGTCCAATTCTGCTATAATATCTCTGCTTTGTCTTCTTTGGCGAGTTGCTCAGCCCATCGGGATTCAGTTCCTGAGAAGTAAAAGGGAGACCAGAGTAGTGTCTACTTGGCTGTGATTTAAATGTGTAAAACACTTAGTCAGTTACATTGGATATTACCCATTATTACAGGTTCCTCCATTATAGTCCTAAAATGCCTCAAAGAATCTGGATTCCTGATTACAAAATCAGACAAGATCTTTCTGGTGTGCTCTTTTAGAGCCTCTTGTACCTATTCCTTAATGGACCTATCACAATGTTTACACTTAAAATGTTGTGAGGGTTATTTGTTTTGATGTATGTTTCCCTGATTGAGGTTTAAATTTCATTAGAGCATTATGTTTCTTTTGATAATGAATTTATTTGTAAAACCTGGGCAAATACCTGGTATCTATTAAGTGCCAAATAAATATTTGTAGAAGGAATGAATGGATGAGCTGATAGATGGATTGAAAATAGTCATCCAGGGGATCTATAGAGATACTAAAAGACCATTAAAACAGAAGAGGATTAATTTACTTACAGACTCTAATTTTCTTCACATTATATCCTCAGTGTCTATCTCAAACACAGAAATGATTGAATAAACATTAAGTCGAACAATATGAAACTGCCAATATCCAATTACTTCTGCCCTACAAAAATGGCAATTTCACATAGATCAATGTGATATTTGTTGAACAGATTAGTAAATAAATGTTTGAATACTACAGTAATTGCCCATTGTGGCTTTAATTTAAAATATATGCTTATGTGTATTTGTGTGTCTTTGTTTTGCAGCACAAACAATTGGGAGTTGTATAATACACATTAAAGAGCTCCATCCCATATTTATAACTTTAACATTTCTAGTATTAAATGCTAAAAATTGATATTTTAAGTAAAGCTTTCTAAGAAAAATCATCAGATACTTGTCAAATATGGGAACTACTAATATTAATTTTGTAATTTGTGGATCAAAACATAATCAAGCCTCCTTAAGATGGTCTTCTTAGAGTGTATCGCTTTTTTATTTTTATTCCTTTAAGGCCAGGCTGTATTTTGGAACAGATAATCTAGCTCATGGAATTATGTATAGCAACATTTGAGGAGTATATATATTTTTTCTTTTTAAGCTTAGAGTTTATTAAAGATGCCAAAAAGATTTGTTGGCAATGACTGACCCCATTAAGAAATGAGCAATATGCACGTTTTCTACTCTGTCATAATGATGAAGAACTATGCATTTATGGATTGGGTTTCTGATAGCAACTTCAGTTTCCTCTCACCTAGAAAGCACTCGCTATTATTAATCTTAGCACTAAGAGACTAGTCCCTCTTCTAGTGTGTTGAGATTATTCTTCTAAATTTTACTTTTCCTCCTCTAAGTCTCCTACTTTTTACTTTTTGCTCCTCTAAGTCTCAACAACAATGATTTTCTGGACTGGGATATCTGCTTTTGAATTTGGTCCATTGTTAATAATTATGTGTAATTTTTTAAATCTTATGTATTTGAAAATATAGTCATAAAATAATGAGACATTATTTATGATTTATATGGAAGACTTTGTGTCCCTCCATCAATATGCATGTCACAAAGGCTGAGAGCTGGGTTTTTTTAAGTGTTTAAATGTGTATGTATATATTTTTAATAAGGGTAATGGATGTAGTTTCTTGGATGTGTATGTGTATATGTATGTATCCTTATTCTCCTTATTCTTTCTTCTCACTAACAAATAACCTTATTTCTTGATACTGTGACCATGTGGAGTGAGAAGAAACACTAAGTCAGCTAGAATTCAGAATTAGTTTCTTATTTTAAATCTTGGGGGTTTTTTTTGTTTTGTTTTGTTTTGTTTTGTTTTTGAATTCTAAGACATATTCTGATCTCATTGAAACTGGCCAACTACAATTTAAAATAGATAATAGTCAAAAGAGTTTTTATTAAGTGCCAACTAGAATGTCTGGTTTATTTTTTAATAATTATGTTTGGGAGATTACCTTATAGTGAGCATCTAGTGAACATCTTAGTGAAGCCCTAGCCTGTGTTAAAAACTCTCTAAGCAAATAACTTCACAACTTTCCTAAAGTCAGTCTGATATTTACCCATTTTTATTGTCAAAGTATTTGACTTTATGATTAAGCTTATCTTGTGTTGCTCCTTAATCTTCTATCTTGTTCAATCTGCAACATACTTTGGGAATAATCATTCATGATTTTTCTGATATTAAGTTTCTAGTATCCCAAACTCTTATTCTAGATCTTTCCTCTGATTCCTTCCTAACCCTTGCATATCTTTCTTCACTTAGGTAATTTAGAAAGCTTCATTTTTCATCTGTCTGCTATTCTAATATAAAAGCACCATAGTAACTCATTAGCTTTAATAGCAGAATCACACCACTGATTTAAATTTATTTAGCATGTTAATCAGCATGACCTTCAGTTTGCAATTTCATTTTGGGAGACTTACAACACAGTATTCACCTTAATTATTTGCTTGACTGTTGTATTTTTATTCATTCATTTTCATTCCTATTGTTTATTTGTACCTTGTTTGTTAGTCCAGTTAAAGTACAAAATGCCTGCATTTTCACACTATAATTTAGCACTATTATGGTATTAAATCTTAGCATAAAATATATGACTTTTTATTTTATTTTTATTTACTTTTTATTTACTTTAAATTTTATTCTTTTCACTCTTAATACTTACATTACCTTTTTGACCTTCCAACTTATAAATATGTAAACAAGTTTAAAATTTAGAGACAGGCATCAGTGGGCATTTTATATATTAGAATGGATATGCTAAAATCAAGGTTTTTTTTTTTTTAATTTTCAAGTAATATGCTCAAACATAAGAAAATAGCTGAGCATATTTATTGCTTATTTATAATCTTGTTCTAACTGAATGTTTTAAATCAGTCCAATAAGATAGAGTTGTTGAACTTCAAGAGTAGCAATAAAAATATATTTTGGAACACTGCATTTTTAATTTAGTAAATGATCTATAACTATTTGTTTTAATTCTAAGAATTTAAATCAAGCAGTGTAACATAATACTTTCTACTATGTTATGGGATGAACTAGTTAGTTCCTGTGAATAACTGCCCTCTCATAAAATAGTTTTGAAATATAAAATAAAACTCATTTTAATAGAAAAATCAATTTGATTAAGTCATGTAGATTATTCATTGTATTCAATAAAGATCATTAGTTTCAGAGATCTATAGAGAAATAAAATATATGTAAAGAGGAAAAATTATCTGAAAAGTAAGGAAAACTAACAATATGGATGTTTACATGAGTTTAAATTCAGTGATTATTCTCTCTAAGTCCCCACAAGGACAAGGAGCATAAATTTAAAAATATATATGCTAAGTATGGCAGATTAATCTATAAAAATACATATGTAAACTTGTAATGAAATAGTCAGAAATGGGTTAGGATCAGACAATAGCAACCAGAAATATAACTTACAAATTTGTTGCAGAGAGATAAAGGTATCAGATTTAAGAGGTATAAAGATCTGTCAAGTGGCAGGCAGTGCTATTTGACTATCAAATAAGAAGTTAAGAGAGAGGAAGGTAGGCAAATTCTAGGAGGGTACCTAGATAGGGAGAGACTTGCAGATCTCTGAAGTCTGGGAAGACAAGCAGAACTCAGAATCTGAGGGTCAGATATTCATGAGTAATATCATGACTAAGTAGGGCAGGTAAGTTCTCATCTTAGAACGCCTGACTCTAAAAGCAAAAAACAAAAAAATCTTGTTTACCACATATGTTCACAAAATAATTTATAGTGAGAACAAAATCAATGTTCCTAGAAATATTTTACCTTTTGTTAAGTCAAGGACAAAGCAGTTAGTACTTTCTGAAGTTCACAGAGGAGCTGACAATTTTTAAGTGGAAGTTGGGAAGCAGGTACCATATGCTTTACATGAGAAGTGTTATAATCAGATTTTTAAAAAATTGAATCACCCCAGCCTCTGTAGAGGTAATGCCTTAGACTAAGGTGCTAGCATTGAAGGTAAAGACAAGTAGTCAGACTGATATATTTTAAAGCAGAGCATAATATAATTGCTCATGATTTAGGATTTGAAGTTTGGATGTTAAAAAAAAAAAAGAATATTTCAAATGTTTTAGCCTGTACAATTGGATGAATGGTGGTACCAGTTTTGATGGGATAGAAATAATCATTTTAGAAACACTCAATGTTAAATGTCAGTGTCTATTAAGGATCCAAATGAGGATAGAGATTTGGCAATCAGATCAACAGTCAAGAGACAGTGGGGGTGTTCTAAGATAAGCATACAAATTTATGTAGATGGTTTCCAAAGCCTTAAGACTGGATGGCATTGGCTAAGAATCAGGATGGATAGAGAAAGCAGAGAGGTAATGACTGAGTTCTGGGTCATTCCAGTACTTAATCAGGAAGAGGAAAGAAATGCAGAAAATGAATTTGAAAGGAAATATTAAAATAAAATCCAAGAATAGGTAGTGTCTTAGAATTGAAAAGAAGAAAATGTTTCTAGAAGTAGGGAATGTCTGTGTCAAATGCTGCTTGGAAGTTGAGTAAATTAGGACTAAATATAGACCATATAACCATAGAATTTACCAACATGGAAATTGTCATTATCCTTGAGTAAAACAATTTCAAAGGAATGGTTGTGATCAAAGCCCTAAGAAATCAAATGGAGGCAGCACACATAAACAAACCCTTTGAGGAATTTTGCCAAAATGCAAACAGAGAAATTGGGCAGTAACTAAGCACATAAGGTATAGTTTTCTTTTTTCTTTACTGAAAGCTATTATAGAATGTTATATCCAAATGGGAATAGAAATGATCTGATAATCAGAAAAAAATGAAATTCATTTTGAAAAAGAAAAATGGAGAAACAAAATTCTTGAGATAGAGAGGAGGATGAAATGCATATAAGTGTATGGGTTTGCCTTAGGTAGATGTAGGGACTTTTCATTCACTGTAGCAGAAAGGAAATTCTGTACACAGGTACAGATGCAAACATGATGGTAGATGATGCAAAAAGAGAAGTTCTATTTTGGTTCTCTCAGTTTGCTCAGTGAACTAATAATATGGTCATCATTTGAGAGTGAGGTGGGGAGGTGAGAGCTGGAAATTTGAGAAAATTCAAGATAGTGTGAAATAATATTCTTTGTAATTGGGAGACTAAACTCCCTCTGATGTGTATTATCATAGAGCACTGCTGAGGTCCCAATTGAGATAAGTGGTCCCAAATGTGAAGTGAGAGTAGCTAGCATGGTTATGTGTACCTTCACCATCCTGTTGAAAGTGTGGGTGCATGGTGTGATAAGATTTTGGATTTAATTAGGATTCAGTATTATGTTTTGTTTGTTCAAATAAGTTCAATAAATGAAAGTTGTGGGCCGGAATCTAAACGGATATTTTAAATTAGTAATTAAGGGGCTGACTGTCAATATGAAAGTGACAGATTAATGGATTAGTGGTCTTAATGGTTTGAAGAGTTATTAGAGTAGGACTAATGCTTTGAGTCAGAAATTGGAAAGATAGGAACTGGCATTTAGACATCTGACCCTATCTAAGATATTTAAAATAAAAAGAGAATGTTAGCTATTATAGGCTACTGAAGTCACAAGCAGCTGGACTTGTAAAGAATAATTTAGAAAGATGAATATGTAATTCACATGTCATATGACCTACAATTCACATGTCATAGGGAAAAATTGAACCTCGTTTTTGAAATGGTGTTTGTACACCCCAAAATAATAAAGGTAGAATTAACACTCTTGTGCTAATCATCAGGGAAATACAAATCAAAACCACAATGAGGTACCATCATACACCTTCCATAATGGCTAGCATCAAAAAGACAAGAAATAACAAGTGTTGGCAAGGATATGGACAAAAAGAGAACCCTTATGCTCTGTTGGTGGGAATGGAAATTGGTGAAGCTACTGTGGAAAGCTTCAGTCTGGAGTCCCTCAAAATATTAAATCTAGAATTAACATATGTTCTAGTAATTCCACTAAAGGATATTTATCAAAAGAAAACAAAAAACACTAATTCAAAAAGATATATACCCCTCTATGTTTATTGAAGCATTATTCACAATAGTCAATATATGGAAGCATCTGAAGGGTCCATCCATAGATGAATGCATAAAGATTTTATATATATATATATATATATATATATATATATATATATATATATACACATACATACATATATATATATATATAATAGAATATTACTTAGATGTAGAGAAGAGTAAGATGCTACCATTTTCAACAACATGGATGGACCTAGAGGGTATAATGCTAAGTGAAATAAATTAGAGAAAGACAAATACCTTATGATTTTACTCATGTGGAATTTGAGAAAAAAAAAAGAACAAAAAATAAAGAGATAAACAAAAAAAATACCAGATTCTTAAATATAAGCTGATAGTTGTCAGGTGGGAGGTAGGTGAGGTATGAATGAAATAAAGGGGAGTAAGAGTACACTTACTTGATAAACACTGAGTAATAGATAGAATTGTTAAATTATTATATTGTACATCTGAAATTAATATAATGCTATGCTAATTATACTTAAAAGATAACACTCCTGTAAATCACCCTTTCTTGAGATTCTGTATTAATGTGATTTTTTAAAAAAAATCTCTGTAACTTAATTCTGAATTATTTTTACTGAAGTTATAAAAATTTGGAGGATATTATACAATGTAGCAAAGTTGTCTTTGTATATCGGACCACAAAAAATAATTGACACACCTGAATTCAATGCAGTGAGAGATGATTTAACAAATTTCTATAATTTTGAGACAATGGTTTAGTCAGTATCTTATCAATACAAAATTATTCTTGTAGTCTGATTTCTTCTACTTTATATAATCTTCGTGATTTTCATAAATTACCCTTTGCCCTGGGATATAATTTTTAGGCATTTTTAAACTCCAAAAGTAGTACATTAAAAATATATTTGCTGTGTCTCTTGAGTTTTTTCTCTAAAATACGTTCTTAGTACATGGAAATACTAAATTATTGATGAAATATTAAGTTATAGGAGTTTGATAAACATGTTAGAGTGTTATCACTTATTTTACCTATATGTGCATACATACATAAACATAATATAGTGGTATTTTTTTTGCAGAAACTAAGTGGCAAATTCATTGAACTTAGTTATTTTGGAAAAAGGCTATATACATCTCTTTTTGATAATAAACAAAATGGCTTATTTCTATTCCAGAGATTTAAAAACAAACATTTAATATAAATACACATTTATTACAATTTCCAAAAAGGCATGTACTATGTTTAAAATAATTTTAAATATTTGAGAATCATAACAAGTTCTTGGCACTAGATTGCCCTTGTGATTTAAAACATATTTTTTATACAAGTAATGTATCGGATGTTTTTATGTGATTGCTTTCCTAGCAATCATATGGTTGGATATAGTTTATCAAGTAAATCAAATCTTAACATTGGCAACTAGTACCTTGTGAATGCCTTTTGACTTCAATGGATTCTAAGATAGTTTCCAGAATGTGTGTGTGTGTGTGTGTGTGTGTGTGTGTGTGTGTACACATACATTTAATATATATCCACACTTACATATACAAATTAAATCTTTTCTTTCTGACATTCTCAATGATAGTCTCACATGAAAATTTGAGGCCCAAATGGCACATCTGGGGAATTTGGAATGAGATTATTGGTACAGAAGCCTACATTTCTCTTCTATGAGGACATTGGCATTCTTTTCAATCCTGATTTGTTTAGGTAACCTACTATTAGTGCTTCTGTATACTTCTTAATATTAAGAATTTTGTGTTTGAATCACAGAATTTTAAAGGTTGAAGGATGAAATTAGAATCCTTCTGCTTTCCAGCAGGAAAACTGTAGCCCAGATAGATTGAAACTTGCTCAAGGGCCACAGAACTAGCAAGAGGCAGATTCTGAATTCGAGTTTTCTGACTTTAAATCCTGTGCACTTTTCATGTTGGGCTGGAGCAGGCCTCAAAGGAATTAAGAGTATTGTGAAGTAGCCTAAGCCAGAGGAAGTTATTCTGGGAGAAGAAAGCAAGATTTTTAAGATGTTCTGTTAGGGAAAAGCAAAATAAAATGCAGTTGTTACTTGAAGTTTGGAGGGAAAAAAGAATGAATAAAATATGGATAACTTTAAAAGAACATCATATAAGCTGTTAGTACATCAATCCAGTGTTTATTTTGAGCAGTTGGTGACATTTAGAAAGAAGTGAGGTTTCCAGACATTTTCAGTAGGTGGTCAGTTTGACATTTCTATATAATGCCTCTCTGGGCTAACAAAACTTGTCTATTCCTGCTGGTTCCATTTTCATTTTATTCTTTCTGTTCATTTAAAGCAACAATTTAGTAAATCACAGTAAATAGGCAAATGCTGAAAGTCAAGTGTTTATACATGCTAAATTTTTTTTTTAAGCCTGGACTTTTTCTTTCTTTCTTTTTATTTTTTAAATTTTTTTGCATAACAGATGGGAGAAATTTCACTGAATTCTGTAGCCTTATTTAAAAAAATCATTTAGTGGCATTTAAATATTCAGTTTATGTCTAATAAAACAAATCATATTTTTAAATAAGCCCCACAATTATTATCAAAACAGATTCATGTGGCTTGGCAACTGCAAATAACATGGACATCTGTTACTGAGAAAATAAGTTAAACCAAAATAAATTGAACCATAGTGAATGTTGCTGTAATTTGGTAATTATTATTTTAAACTACAAATTTATCCTACCTACCATCAGCTGGACTTTTATAATAATGTCCTATTTACAGTGTGTCACACCATCCATAAATCTGTTTCAAAAATTGCCCAAATTTCCCAAACCCTAAAACATAGACCCACTACTGTACCCAGTACCATATTCTCATAAATGATCTAGTCTCCTATATTTATGTGAATATCATTACAATCCAGAGAGTTCCCTCGCTTATCTTATTTTCTCCCCTATATTTTAATTCACCTTGATTCCTTCTCACCTCCAAAGCAGAAAGTGTTCCCACTTCCTGTTATGAGACTGGGCATATATCTTTGCTCTTCGGTACACTGTGTCTCCTAAGATCTTTTTACATGTCATCTTCTTTTTAAAAGGTGTAATTGAAATAGGAGGTGTGGGGAATCTGGAACTGGCTCTGCTTATCCTCATCCAAGTCCAGACGCTTATGGAACTTTTTCCTCCCTCTACCTTCAAGTCTCTCTCTTGTCATTCAGGAATTTACCATTTTTGGAGAATATTGGACTACCTTAGGATATTAAAGAAGGGATTGTCTGATGGAAGGAATTGTGAGGGGAAATTTCTCCTGGTAAAGATTGGCAGGTATTGCACAGGTGTCTGTGGAGGCTACTTGACCATTACTCCCTTCAGTAAAAGGAACTGCCGGTGGCTGCTCAGCACAGGTCTTGCCTCTCTCCTACAGGGGCGGGTATGGACAGGATTTGCTCTTGGACGAAGTGAGGTAATCTTGATGTTCCTAGTCCCTACCAAGAATGATCCACTTAAGTTTGTGAGGCTCTCCTTTTTCTACTTTGTGGGTTTTCCTTTTATTTCTGCCAGAATTAACACTATCCAAGGATTACTTAAAGTACTGATGTCCAGATACCTCTAAAAATGAATTTTTAGGTTTATGAATAAACCTAAGGCTGTGCTCTTTAGAGCTTTGGTTTTGATCCTTGATCCTCTTCTTGTTTTACTTCCTTGGTCGTGCCGACTCTTGCAAATTAAAAGACTTTGCTCTTATGTGCTTGTCGATGAAATGGGCTTCAGAAGCCATTTGGGAGGCAAATCTGTTCATTAATGTCTCTTTTTCAGCTATGTGATCTTAATTCTCTCCAACTTACTTGCAGTTAAATTGGGGAAAGTAATAATAAGCATTTGTATATAAGAAGAGCAAGTTATTCTACTTATAATATTATACATCTGAAATTGCCCCTGAACCTTTTTAACTGACTCCTTCATCTTTTCCTGCACTAAACTTTCCCTTTGAAATGCTCTGACAACAATAATGATGATGACAAACAACAAAGACAAGCCTGTCAACTTCCTTACTAATAAAAGCATCAACCTGCATCTCTCCTGTTTCCAAATCTATTTCTCCATTCCAAATATCTTGAAGAGTGAAGTCTATTTATTGGCTGCAGTCTTCAGTGCTTATATTGTCTGCTCCTAGGAAACTTATTTCTTATTATGGGTATCTTAAGTAGATACTAGTTTAAATGTCACTGCAATAATAGGTGTGACTTTTCTCTGAATTCATCTATCACCATTTCTGCAAGGAAACATTCAAATCCATTCACACTGAAATGTTCCCTATGCAGGTGAGTTATTTCTCCTAGTCAAGGTTAATTTCTGCATTTATCCTTTGGCTCCCATGACCAGTACCCTTTCTTCTCCATCTCCAAGACATTCCTGAATCAATGATTGTTTTTTTTTTTTTTTTCTCTTCATCATCAAACTCTTTGGCTCTCTTTGCTGGTTCATTAGTTTTGTCTCCTTTCCTGTCTGTTGTTTTGTTGGACCCCCAAATAGTAGTGTTCCCCAAATTTCTCCTCTCACTGCTGTTCTCACCTTGCTTTTTCAGTCTAAGAGTTTACAGTTGCTTTCAAGGCTTCAATAACCACTTTCTTAGTTGGTTACTCCCAAATCTAAATCTAAAATAATAATATTTCAATGATATTATTTTACCATTACTTTAGTAGTTATACTAAAGTGTCTATAGATGTTAAGAGATCATAAAGAAAGTACACCCAAAACCCATATATTATGCAAAATTTATTTTCTCCCTTGGAGCAAAATAATTTGCTGAGGCACTCAGTAGCACAATGTTTTAATTTTGCATTTATGTTTTTGTATTCTCTAGTTTGAAAATCAAGCACACGTTAACTCTGGATTTTAATATGACTTACAGTAATATGTGGTATAAAATGCTTCTTGAGCTGTTTCTGAGCACAGCATGAAAGTTTGTTATTGACTTTTTGCTCACTATGAATGAGACAGACCTTTCTAAATTATTAAAGTGTAAGTGATTTCTTCAAGGTACTATTTTAGGATATTTCTTGACTTGGGACTATTTTCTTTTTACCTCATTCTTTTCACACAAAGTTAGATCTAGAGTTTTCTTACTTGTGGAATTGGTGTAACGAATCTCATTATTATTTTTAATTCAAGCATTAGAATGTGAAAAAATAAATTTCATATCTTTACACGCATAGGAGAAATAATTTTTACTCTTGCTACTATTGAATAAGTGTTAAGTATTTTCCAGCACTGAGAAAAGCAAATATATTTCTGATTTGCGTAATGTTTTCCAGGGCCTAACTTAATTATGATTTCAACGATTTGATATCAAAACTGTTAAGTTAATCTTTTTATTAATTGAAAATATTGAAATCGAGGTAAATAGATATGAACTAACTCACCTTAATTTTAATGGGATTTGTAGGCTTCAATTGTTGCATATGTAGGAACATGGGTAGGATTGTCAGATGAGAGAGCAAATTGTAAAATTCTCTTCATGAGAGAATATGAATTGTTTAACTTTGAAAAGCATACCAACTTCCTAAGTTAAATATTAAAATTTCCCCTACTTATTTCTCTTAAAAATAATAATAATTTGGCAACTATTTCAAGAAGGAATAATTATTAAGCAATATGAAGTAGATAAAATGTTATGGAATATCTTACCTTTATGCTAGATTCAGTTTGCTTAATTTCCTCTAAGGGAAAGAATAGTTACTCAAAGTTCTGTCTATAGATGTGCAATGAGCTAATGTCAAGAATTTTACTGCACAAAGACAACAGTTTTGTCAATAGAATTACACATTTTACAATATGCTCTTCAAAATACAAGGGATGATAAGAATGAAAACATTTCAGAGTACATATTTCTTTGTCTTCTATGTTTCTAGCAATGTTTAGTTAAAAAATTTATAGTTTTTTTAAAACTTTTTTTGTTTCCATGTATTATTCCTAGAAGAAACAAACTAAGTCATAAATTTAATTATAATTATAAAACTTTATTTGATTTTGGGGGAAGTGGGGAGGTAAAAGCAAAACAATGAAATAAGCAATTTTCACACAAAAACTGTTTGGTGCTTTTAGAGAAAACAACATTCATCTCTCAAACAACAGACAAAAGGACCGTTAGCAGGAATTGAATGGCAGGAACTTTGAGACAGAGCTGGTAAATTGAATGAATGTTTGAAAATGCACATTTAAAACCATAGTAATTTCTTAAAATAAAAAATTGCTGTTTTAAAAAAACTCTATTCCAACAAAACAACAAAAAAAGGATTTTAATTTTTTTAAAGATTTTATTTATTCATGAGAGACAGAAAGAGAGGCAGAGACACAGGCAGAGGGAGAAGCAGATTCCATGCAGGGAGCCCAATGTGGGACTGGATCCTGGGACTCCAGGATCACACCCTGGGCTGAAGGTGGTGCTAAACCGCTGAGCCACCCAGGGATCCCCCAAAAAAGGATTTTAAAAGTAAAATCAGGCTATTGTTCCATACCCTAGAAATCAGTTTAAATTATTTAAATTGATGAGGTAAATATCAAATCTCTATAACAATAGGAAACAGTATTCTGAATCCCACAGACTAAGGAATCTATTGTTGACACTAGGGGTTGCTCAGAAATTAAGCCACATTATTTGATACTTGGCTACATCAGCATCAGTAGATCATGGATCCTTTTATATCTATGGTGGCAATATCTCAGGTATTGGTTTCTAGAGGACCACATTCACAGGTTCTGATTCAGTAGCTGCAATGTACACATAAAAATTCCTCAGGGAGGGACTATTCCCCAGGTGATAGTAGTTTTCATTGGGGCCAATGATGACATATATATATTATACATTTATTATGAATTTAGATTACAGGATGTCCATAAGTATATATTCACATATAGTTTACTTTTTAGTATAAATTCATTTAGCAATTCACAAGTGGGTTTGCTATGTTTTAGGTGATTTACTAGATGATACAGGTAGTAGAGTGTTGAGTAGATCATAAGAATTTTGTAATATAAGAGGAACTGGACAGCAACAATATATCCATAAATAGAACACAATAGTCATTTTGTTCAACATTTTTTTCATTATTGACTGAAACAATGTCTATCATATAGTAGTACACATAGAGTAGTACAGTGTGTGTGTGTGTGTGTGTGTCTATATATGTGTGTGTTGGATGAGTGGATATGATAAATATCATGAGAATATAAGTGTTCCAGGTGTTCAAAACATGGGAAGTAGTGTATGATATTTCCAGAGTGCTTCATGAGTCACATTCTTGGATATTGCTCAATGCTGTGTTGGGTGGTGCTGGACCTGAAACCTTGAATTTCATGCATAGTAAGCAGAAGTGAGGCACTGCATTTCTTTCTTTCCTTCTATTCATTTATTCATTCATCATTCAGTAGTTTACTGAACATCTCTCAGTGACAAGACCAGAACATGGAAATAACACAGATCTAATATCAGTGAGATCACTGGGTATTGGAGGTGACAGTCAAATAAATAGGCAATTAGAATAGTTCATGATAGGGACACCTGGGTGGCTTAGCTGCTGAGCGTCTGCCTTCAGCTCAGGGTGTGATCCGGGGGATTGAGTCCCACATGGGGCTCCCTTCAAAAAGCCTACTTCTCCCTCTGTCTATGTCTCTGCCTCTATCTCTGTATCTCTTATAAATAAATAAAATATTAAAAAATTAAAATAGTTCATGACAAATGCTATGATAGGTTCTATGGGAGAGAGAGAGAGGGGGAGAGAGAGTATATGTAATGTGTCAGGGTTGGTGCATCTGATTTTTTCTGTCTTCAGAACTGAATTAGGATGAATAAGAACTAGTCTGTTTAAATTCATCTCTCAGAGTAACGTTAATCCTGAGTTGAGTTCCAATTTCCCTCTTACCTTCTCAGATTACATCATTAACCATTATACATTCCATGTTGATTGGATACAATTGTCTACAATACACTTCATAATTTGATTTCTCATCGGCTGCAACAACCCCATTAACACTCCATTCTATCCTCTGTACTTTTTGATTGGACCTGTAATTTCTTCATGTTATTGTGTGTCTATCCTACTAATAAATATGGAGCTTACCTTGCTAATCCACCTTGTGTATCTTTTTAAGTCACATTATAAATGCCTGTTTCCTTTGGGCTTCTGCTTTGATACGTGGTGGGAAGTTGATTCAATTTTCATCTTGCTTGGCATTTCTTTATGTTGTTCTCTTTTCACTTGTGAGGCCCACCTTAAAGTTTTCCTTTATGTATTGTGTTAGCTGCCTCAAAAGTATGGGTCAAACTCCTGTACTGACCCTGTAGACCCATCTATTTCATTCCAAGCAAGCAGTTTTCCACAGTCTTCAGCATCTATACTTCCTGTGTAATTATTTGAAATAGTTATTTGACAATTTCTCAAATTAAGGTAAAGTGTTAGGCCTTATGTTTAGCTTTGAGAATAATATAAGAAGCTGAACCTCGTAGGGATTCCTAACATGCCATAGAGAATCAGACTGCCTGTGGTCAGATCACATCCGCTATTCACTTTCTGTGTAAATTAAGGCCATTGACTTCTGTGGGTTTCGCTTTCCTCATCTGAGAGATAGTGATGATGATAATACTTACACAATAAGGTCCATGCAAAACTCAAATGTGTTCATATCTGTAAAATGCTTAGAATTGCATTTGCTAATATTTGTTACTTATCCATATTTTCTAACCAGATCACTACCCTCTGCAAGTTATAGAGATGTGACTGACAATAATAAAGGCTAATATTCAGAGGTGGATTGACATGAATATCACAAAGCTTAGGCTTTAGGATCTCTCACTTGGAGAGGTCATGCATTTTTGGTAAACCATCCAAAGGCAGTATGGAACTGCAATCAGTGAGACCATTGTGTCTTCCCTCCATGACTCCCTCACCCCCCCAGAAGAATGCCTGTGGATTGGCCACGGGCATTATTTGAACAGTTAAGGGGAAGTTGAGCTGCGAATATTTGTACGTTAGTTTTCATGGGATGTAGTTGAATAGCTTACAGCACCTTTAATTTATAGCTAAGACTGACAGAGCTAGTTATGAAGAACTTTCAGGAATACTTCTACTGTCCATGATGCAAAGCCACCATGGCATCCTTACAGTACTAGAGGTTTTAATGAAATGTGAGCACATTCTATGAATCTCAACACTAAAAATATGTGTAGTAGAGGAGATAGAGTGTGAAATGTGTGAAGCCAGTAACTAGTTTGTGGACAACCTTTTATTATAGAACATTTAAAATTGTGAGGGGGATTTTATGTCAAATTTAACGATATCTTGTTAAAAACCATCAATAGTAACAACATATATATATGTACATATATATAATAACAATAATATATTAAAATATATTTCAAACATCTTTCTATTTTTTTAAGATTTTATTTATTTATTTGTGAGAGACACATAGAGACAGAGACACAGGCAGAGGGAGAAGCAGGCTCCATGCAGGGGGCCCGATGTGGGACTCAATCCCAGGACCCCAAGATCATGACCTGAGCCAAAGGCAGATGTTCAACCACTGAGCCACCCAGGCATCTCAATAGAAATCTTTCTATTCTTTACTGAAAATATCTCAAAATAATCTTCATGTCAAAGGACAATTGAAGAACATGCAGCCAAAAATGTAGAAAAAAATTGTGTTAAGAAATTCATAAAATATTCTTAGATTTTAGATTTTGTGATGTGGATATTTACAGCATTTTTTTCTGTGTGATTATTTTCAGAATCTAAATAAATGACTGAAATGTATTTAATTTTGAATTTGCAATCATATTTTATTTTTCAGGATAATCCTCCAAATTATACAAACTTTAGTACTCCAAAATCTGGGTCCACCCCAGCTAACATGTAATGGATGATTTTATGTTCCAGGTATTTTTTTTTTCTTCATCTTTACTGAGATATAGTTGACATACAGCACCATGTAAGTTTACACTGTACTGCACAGTGATTTCACTTACATATATTGTGAAAGGATCATCACAATAAATTTAATCAACATCCATCAACTCATACAGACACAAAAAAGGTTTTTCTTTGTGATGAAAAATTTTAGGATCTACTCTCTCACCAACTTTCAAATATACCATATAGCACATTAACTATAACCATCATGTTGTGCATTACATACCCAGTACTTATTTACCTTATAACTGGAAGTTTGTATCTCTTGACTAGCTTCATCCAGTTCCTGCACCCTCTACCCACCATCTCTGGCAACCACAAACATGATCTTTTTTCTATGAGTTTATGTGTTTTAGATTCCACATGTAAGTGAAATCACACAATATTTGTCTTTCTCTGTCTGACTTATTTCACTTAGCATAATGCCTGCAAGGTCTATCTGTGTTGTTGCATACAGCAAAATTTCCTTATTTTTTTATGGCTGAATAACATTCTATCATGTATACCATGATTTCTCCATTCATTCATTCATGGATGGACACTTCAGTTGTTTCCAGTTCCCGGCTATTGTAAATAATTTTGCAATGAACAAGTGTGTTCAAAAATCTCATAGACATAGTGTCTCAACACTAAATTTTTACCCCCTGAATCCCTTCCCCTTCTCTGCCACCCAGACTTCGATCCATCTCTTTTTCTCTCATCTAGTATAATGATAGATTTATAAATCTTCATGAGACATTTTTTCCCTCTAACACTTTGTTCCTTCAAAGTAACATATTTTGAGAAAATAATGATAGATTTATAAATCTTCATGAGACATTTTTTTCCCTCTAACAGTTTGTTCCTTCAAAGTAATATATTTTGAGAAAACTATTTATAATTTAATCTCTTAATTTGTCTCTGATCCTAGTATTTTTTTAATTGAAAGCATAGTTGACACACAATGTATATTGATTGCTGGTTTTCAACATAGTGATTCAACAACCCTATATGTATTTTATATCCATCATAAGTGTAGCTACCATCTGTCACCATACAACACTATAGTGCCATTGACTATATTCCCTATGCTTTACTTTTTATTCCCATGATTTATTACTCCATAACTTGAAGTCTGTATTTTCTACTCCCCTCTACCCATTTGCCTCTTCTTCTATGCCCCCTTCTCTATGGCAGCCATCAGTTTGTTCTACTTTGGATCTGTTTCTGTCCTTTTTTTTTTTTTTTTTTTTTTTTGCTTCCTTTATTCATTTGTATTGTGCAATAGATTCCACATGTTTGTGAAATCATACAGTATGATTTTGACTTATTTTTGACTTTCAACTTATTTCACTTAGCATCATACTCTCTATGTCCATCCATGTTGTCAAAATGACAAGATCTTATTCTTTTTTGTGGTCGAGTAATATTAACATTCCTGTGTGTGTGTATGTGTGTGTATACATATATGTATATTTGAAATAGTGATTTAATTTTCTTTGGGTAGGTAGTGAAATTGCTGGATTATAGAGCATTTATATTTTTAATTTTTAAGGAATCTCCGTGGCTATATTAATTTACATCCTACCAACAATACATGAGAGTTCCTTTTCTTCTCCACATCCTTGTCAACACATTTTTTGTCTTCTTGACTCTAGCCATTTTGACAGGTATAAGTGATACACACTGTGGTTTTGACTTGAATTTCTCTGATGACTAGTGATTTTGAGCATCTTTACATGTGTTTGTTGACAATTTGTACATCTTCTTTGGGAAAGAAAAATGTATATTCAGGTCCTCTCCCCATTTTTAAACCAATGGTGATGATGATTTTGGTTTCTACTTTTTATATTTTGGATATTAATGCCTTATACAGATATATAATTTGTAAATATCTTCTCCCATTCAGTAGGTTGCCTTTTTGATTTGTTTATAGTTTTTTCCCCCATGTGCATTGCTTTTTATTTTGGTGTTGTCCCAGTTATTTATTTATTTTTGCTATCCTTTCCCATGCCTCAGGAGACATACCTAGAAAAATGTTGCTAAGGCTTATGTCCAAGAAATTACCACCTATGTATTCTCCTAGAAGTTTCATGATTTCATGGTATGTCTCATATCTTTAGGTTTGATCTACTTATCTATGTCTGTGCCAGTTCCATACTGTGTAGATTACCACAGCTTTGTAGTGTAACTTGAAATCTGGACTTGTAAAACCTCTAGTTAATGTTCTTTCTCAAGATTCCATTGGCTATTCAGGGTTTTTTGTGATTCCATATAAATTTTAGGATTGTTCTAGTTCTGTGAAAAATGCTCTTCGTATTTTGATAGTGATTACATTAAATCTCGATTGCTTTGGGTGGTATGGACATTTTAACAATATTCTTTTAATCCACAAACATGAAATATATTTCCATTTCTTTGTGTCATCTTCAATTTCTTTCATCAGAGATTTATAATTTTCAGAGTACAGATCTTTCACCTCCTTGGTTCAGTTTATTCCTAGGTCTTTTATTATTTTTGGTGCCATGGTGAACAGAATTGCTTTCTTAATTTCTCTTTCTGTTGCTTCATTATTAGTGTACAGAAATAAAACAGATTTCTAAATATTGGTTTTGTATCCTGTGACCTTACTAAATTTGTCAGTTCTAGCAGTTTTTTGGTGCAGTCCTTCAGGTTTTATATATAGAGTATCATATAGGATATTGGCTGTGTTGAGGGATTTTATCATGAATAGCTGTAATTTGTCAAATGCTTCTTCTGCATCTATTGAAATGATCATGCTTTTAAAATCTTTTCTCTTATTGATGTGATGTACCACATTGATTGATTTGTGAATATTGAGCCATGGTTATATCCCAGAAATAAATCCCACTTGATTGTGGTGAATGATTTTTTAATGTATTATTGAATTTGGTTTGCTAATTTTTGTTGAGGATTTTTACATCTGTGTTCATCAGATGTATATTGGCTTGTAGTTCTCATTTTTTTTTTTGCCATGTGTTTGTCTAGTTTTGTTATCAGAGTAATGTTGGCCTCATAGAATGAATTTGGAAGATTCCCCTTCATTTCTATTTTTTTGGGATAGCTTGAGTAGGTATTAACTCTTCTTTAAATGTTTGGTAGACTTTGCCTGTGAAGCCATCTGGCCCTGGACTTTTGTTTGTTGGGAGCTTTTTAAATTACTGATTCAATTTTATTGCTAGTAATTGGCCTGTTCAAATTTTCTATTTCTTCCTCATTCAGTTTTGGGAGGTTACATGATTCTAGGAATATAGACATTCCTCTAGGTTGTCCAATCTGTTGGCATATCATTTTTCATAATATTCTCTTAAAATCCTTTGTATTTCTGTGGTGTCAGTTTTTATTTCTCTGCTTTCTTATCTGATTCTGAGTCTCCCCTCCCTTTTTGATAAATCTAGCTAAAGGTTTATCAATTTTATTGATATTTTCAAAGAACTACCTCCAGGTTTTTTTTCCTTTTTTTTTTTTTTTTTTGATCCAATCTATTGTGTTTTTAGTCTCTATTTCGTTTATTTCTACTCAGTCTTTATTATTTCCTTCCTTCTCCTGGTTTGGGGTTTTATTTGTTCTCTCTCTCTCTCTCTCTCTCTCTTTTAGATCCTTTAGGTGTAATATTAGGTTGTTTATTTCAGATTTTTCTTGCTTATTGAGGTAGGCCTGTATTGCTATACATTTCCTTTTTAGAGTGGCTTTTGCTGTATCTCAAAGATTTTAGACTATGGTGTTTTAATTTTCATGTCTGCACATAACTTTTGATTTCCTCTGAGCTCTTGGCTGACCCAATTATTGTTTAAATATCATGTTATTTAACCTCCATGTATTTGTGTTCTTCCCAGTTTTTTTTTTCTTGTGGTTGATTTTTAGTTTCATAGCATTCAGGTTGGAAAAGTTGCATGAAATGACTTTAATTTTTTTTAATTCATTGAGACCTGTTTTGCCTCCTACTATTTGATCTATTCTGGAGAATGTTCCATATGCGTTTGAAAAGGATGTGTATTTTCCTGTTTAGAATGGAATATTTTGAATATATCTGTTCAGTCTGTTTTGAATGTGTCATTCAAAACCACTGTCACTTTTTAAAATTTCCCACCTGCATGATCTGTCCATTGATTTAAATGGGGTATTAAAGTCCCATACTGTACTACTGTATTACTATGAATTACTTCCTTCCTTTTTTTTTTTTTAACTTTTTTTTTTTTTAATTTATGATAGTCACACAGAGAGAGAGAGAGAGAGAGAGGCAGAGACATAGGCAGAGGGAAAAGCAGGCTCCATGCACCGGAAGCCCGATGTGGGATTCGATCCCGGGTCTCCAGGATCGCGCCCTGGGCCAAAGGCAGGCGCCAATCCACTGCGCCACCCAGGGATCCCGAATTATTTCCTTCCTATTTGCTGTTAAGTGTTTTATGTATTTGAGTGTCTCAAGTTGGGTGCATAAATAATTGCAACTGTTTTATCTTATGTCTGATGGCCCCCCTTTATTATTGTATAGTGTCTTTGTCTCTTTTTACAGTCTTTGTTTTAAAATACATATTTTCCATTATAAGTATTTCCATTATAAGCAGCTAACCCTGCTTTCTTTCTCCATCTATTTGCATGATAAATGTTTTTCCATCCCTTCTCTTTCAATCTGCATGCATTAGGTATGAAATTAATCTCTTGTAGGCAGGACATAGATGGGTCTTGTTGTTATTGTTGTTGTTTTTCAACCATTCTGTAACCCTATGTCTTTTTTTCTTTTTAATTAATTTTTATTGGTGTTCAATTTACCAACATACAGAAAAACACCCAGTGCTCATCCGGTCAAGTGTCCACCTCAGTGCCCGTCACCCATTCCCCTCCAACACCCGCCCTCCTCCCCTTCCACCACCCCTAGTTCGTTTCCCAGGGTTAGGAGTCTTTATGTTCTGTCTCCCTTCCTGATATTTCCCAACATTGGAGCATATAGTCCATTTATAGTCAAAGTAAATATTGATAGGTATCTATTGTCATTTTGTTACTTGCTTTATGTTTGTATTTGTAGTTCTTCTCTCTGTTCCTTTCTTCCCATGCTTCAGTCACAATAAGTTGACTTTTTTTAGTGACAAACTTGGATTCTTTTCTCTTTAGTTTTTGCATATCACTGGTTTTTGAGTTGTGGTTACCATTCGGTTTGTATATAACCTCTTATGCATATAGCAGTCTATATTTATCACTCAATTTGAAACTATTCTTTACTCTTTTCCCCTCCATGTTTTAGCTATATGGGGTCATATCTTACATTCTTTTGTTTTGTGAGTCCTTTGACTGATTTTTATAAATATACTTATTTTTACTGCTTTTGTGTTTCCAACTTTTCTTACACTTATGGACTTTGCTTTACATTCAAAGAATCCCCTTTACCATTTCTTACAGGCCTGGTTTAGTGGTTATTAATTCCTTTAACTTTTGTTTGTCTGGGCAACTCTTTATCTCCCCTTCTGTTCTGAGTGATAGCCTTGTCAGATAGAATATTCTTGGCTGGGGGATCCCTGAGTGGCGCAGTGGTTTGGCGCCTGCCTTTGGCCCAGGGCGCCATCCTGGAGACTCTGGATCGAATCCCACATCAGGCTCCCAGTGCATGGAGCCTGCTTCTCCCTCTGCCTATGTCTCTGCCTCTCTCTCTCTCTCTCTCTCTCTCTCTCTGTGACTATCATAAATAAATTTAAAAAAATTAAAAAATAATATTCTTGGCTGCAGATTTTTTTTTCATTTTATCACTTTGAATATATCATGGTATTCTCTTCTGGCCTACAGAGTTTCTGCTAAGAAATCAGCTGCTCACCTTATGGAATTCCCTTTGTACACAACTGTCTTCTCTTGCTGCTTTAGCATTATCTCTTTAGGGGCACCTGGGTTGCTCAGTTGGTTAAGCCTCTACTTTCAGCTCAGGTCATGTCCTGGAGTCTTGGGATCAAGTCCCATATCAGGCTCCCTGTTCAGCGGGCAGTCTGCTTCTCCCTCTCCCTCTGCTCCTCTCCCTGCTCATGTTCTCTCTCTCTCTTCTCTCTCTCAATAAATAAATAAAATCTTTAAAAAAAATAAAAAATAATAAAATTCTCTCTTTATCATTACTTTTTGATTTTTATGTGTCTTGGTACAGACCTCCTTAGGTCAATTTTGTTTGGTGCTCCCTATGCATCCTAAATCTAGATTCCTGTTTTCCTGCCAGATTCAGGGAGTTTTCAGCTATTATTTCTTCAAATAAATTTTCTGCCTCCTTTTCTCTCTGTTTCTTGCTTCGGGGACCCATATAATATAAATGTTCCCTCTGGAACCCATATAGTATAAATGTTATCATATTTGATGATATTGCAGAGTTCCCTGAGTCTATTTTCATTTTGCATAATTTTTTTTTTGTCTTACCTGTTAAGCATGATTACTTTCCATTACTTTGTCCTCCAGGTCACTGCCTCATTCTTCTGTTTCCTCTAGTCTACTACTTATGCCATCTAGTGTATTTTTAATTTCATTTATTGTGTTTTTCATCTCTGATTTTTTTCTCTTTGTTAAGTGTCTCACTAATGTCCTCCCTCCTTCTCAAGTCCAGTGAGTGTCTTCATGATCATTACTTTAAATTCTCTATCCAGCATATGACTTACATCCATTTTGCTTTGGTCTTTTGTTGTGATTTTTTTCCATTTCTACTCATTTGGAACATATTCCTCTGTTTCCTTATTTTGTCAAACTCTGTCAGGGAAGTCAGTTTTGTCTCCTGCCCTTGAAAACAGTGGCCTTATGAAGAGGTCCTGTTGTACTCTGTAGTGTCGTGTCCCTCTTTTACTGAGAACAAGCATTTCAGGAGTGTCTTCTATGTGTGCAGTGGCCCTTTTTGCCTGTTGTGGGCTGTGTTTGGTCTTTGTGGGGTTAAGTCAGTCTGGGGCCACTTTGGGCTTGAGCTCAATCAGCAAAGGTGTTTGTCAGAGATTTAGTAGCATCGAACTGCAGGGTTCTCTCCCTGTTTTGTCCATCAGGAAGTTTTTCTTGGTGTGTGAGGCCTGCAATCATACCAGCTGTCTGCCCCCCAGCACACTGCTGGAGTTTTAGTCTGAATGGTGTTTCTTTCCCTCTCCCCTGGGCAGGAGTCTCTCTGGAGTGGTGCTGGCCTTGGTCAGGGCACTTTCTATACTGCTAGGTTTATGGTACCACGTTCAATGTGATCAAACCCTGAGTACCATTACCACTACTGCAACTGAGGTTGGCCAGGTTGAAAGGGGTGGATCTATAAAGTATGAGGATTAGGAGACACAGTATTAGTAAGATTTGCACTGGTCTTCTGGGGGAGGGAACCCACAGTGCTGGGACTGAGACAGGCCTGGCTGGCAGGGTGCAGTGTGCACATATGTGCTGAAGTGAGGGGAGGCAGTGTGTGCTGTAAGCAAGTTAGGAAGGGTCCATGCTGATTCCTGAAGGTGATCATATGTTTATGCTGGAGGAGTCGGGGAGGGAAATGTGGTGGTCAGCTCCTTTGTTCCTGGAGGTAATCTCTGTCCCTCTAGGATATGTTCTCAGATTAGTAAATAATTCTCCCTCCCAAATACCACAGGTGTTTTTCAAACTGCTGCTTTTATGCTGTATCTCCGTAGGCTATTTATTGTGCTGTTTCTTTAAAGGTGGGGATTCAGTTTCCTCTTGTTCCCCTGGCTCTTCCAGAATTGAGCTGGCTGATTTTTTAAAAATTCGGTGTTTTAAGTGCCACTAGGTTGTAAGAACTCATACAAATTTCACCTCTTAGGTTTTCAAAGCCAAATGTTACGGGGCTTAGTCTATCCTGTGCAGGCTCCTCTGTGTGATAGTCTGTTTCTCTCCCCAATCTGGAACAGCAGCTTCATCTGTCCCATGGACAGTCCTACACATCTGTTACAGTGAGGTTCATAAATAACATCCTAAGTATACCTAAGTATATAGCAGTCTATATTAAGTATATATGTATGGCCACTTAAGTCAAACACATTTTATGAGAATATTTTTTTTAACTCCCCCTCCCTGTTTTATGTATATGTTATAATAATTTGCATCTTTGTATTCATAATTTTATTACTCCTAATTATGGCCCTTTTTTCCCATGTGAAGAAGTCCCATTGACATTCCTTGTAAAGCAGGTTTACTAGTAATGAATTCCTTTAACTTTTGTTTGGGAAATTTTTTTGCACTCCCGTTGTGAATGATGACCTTTCCAGGTAAAGTATTCCTGGTTGTAGTTTCATTTTGTTTTGTTTTTCTTTCTCTTTCAGCTCTTTGATTATATCATGCCACTCTTTTGTGGCCTGCAAAGTTTCTCCGCAAAAATCATCGATAGTCCTATAGGGTTTCCTTTGTACCTAATTTTTGCCTCTCTGTTGCTGCTGTTAAAATACTCTCTGTAGCCTTTAACATTTTAATTATTTTGTGTCATGACCTGATCTTGGGTTCATCTTGTTTGCAATTCTCTGTGCCTGCTGAACCTAATAAGCCATCTGGAGTTAAAATGGTGTGGGTCTAGAATATTCTGGGGTGCTTTGCATGTGGTCACTCTGGTGCAATGGCTAGAATTGTAGTGAGAATTGTTCAAGGGTGTCCCAGTTGCACTATCCTGGAGGTACCTTGGTGGGATGGCCAGTACTGGTATGGATTAGGGGCCTTGTCTTCACTGAAGCGGTAGGCCAGTTACGGTGTCTGGACCCTGCTCCCATACATGCTATGAAGGTGGAGGGAGAATGTAAACCATGGTGCTTGACAGCTCATCAGACCTGGAGAGTATTCCAGCAGTTACCCCGACATTTGGTAGGATTCTAGGGGGCTAGATCCTCTATATTCTAGTTACTATTTTTGTTTAAGATTTTATTTATTTATTCATAGAGACACAGAGAGAGAATGAGAGGCAGAGACACAGGCAGAGGGAGAAGCAGGCTCCATGCAGGGAGCCCGATGTGGGACTCAGTCCCGGGTCTCCAGGATCACACCCTGGGCTGCAGGCGGCTCTAAACCGCTGCGCCACCGGGGCTGCTCTCTAGTTACTTTTTTTATTTTAACCTGTGGCTTTTCTTTTTCTCTGTGCCCCATGGTGTCCAGGGAACACCTGGTATGGGCTAGGGATCCAGGGCTCACTGAGACAGTGATGCCAGCTGTGGCACCTGCACATTGCTCCTATCTGTACTATCAAGCTGAATGGGGAACATAAACCATGGTGTTTGCCAACCTTTTTGATCTGGAAAGAGTTCCAGCAACTCCCCTGCCATTTGGGGCATTCTAGGACTAGATCTTTTATATGCTAGTTGTTCTGTTAAACCAATACTTTTTTTTCCCCCTGGCCCCAGGGCAAACAAATTCATGGTCTTTCAGTACTATCTTTTCCCAGCACTGCAGTTGGCAGCATCACTGGTGGGAATTCCCTTCATTACTGTGTCTCTGCCTCTTTTCTCATTCTCTGTGTGTTCTCTCTATCTTTCGTTGTGTAGCTGTTCAGTCAGTCTTCATTCTTCTTCAGGAGAATTGCTGGTGTGTTGGTGCAAGAGGTGAGTTCAGGGTCTTCTTCTGTTGCCATCTTGGAATGGCACAACTCTCTGATCCCTGTTTTAAGCACTGACCCAAGCAATCAATTATATGTTAGTTTATTCATTCTAAACCTTCACAATATATTCAGTGCACATGGGGAGCTTTAAAAAATTCCAATACCCAGTATACCTGGGTATACTGGGCAATATTCCAGTATTCCAGGGAATATTCCAGACTAATTAAATCAGAATTTCTGGTGGTAGGACTGAGGTATCAATATATTTTAAGGGTGTAGCCTGAGAACCAATGGCTTGGCTGAAGAATTTCTTTTACAGTAAAAATAAGGATTCCCTAGGAAGGAAGAAAGCACCCAGGAATTTTTTTTTAACGTACAAAGTACATAATCTAGAGATTTCCAAAAAGGGAACTCTGCTTTGTAATAGTGGAGTGAATAAAAGTAGAACTGTGAATTCTGGCCCTCTTACTCTACTATTTGTGTAAATGTACAGAAGTTATTAAATTCTGTGTAATCTCAAGATCTTTATTTATGAGTTAAATATATACCTTGTGGTTTGTTATCAAGACAGTGATAACAAATGTAAAGTAACTGTTAAATTAATAGTTATTAGACTATTGTTAATTATAGAGGCTTATGCCACTTAGTGGTTGCTTCAAGGCAGTTGTAACTCTTAATTGCATACAATTGTATAATACTCTCTAATTGTGGAATTCTCTAAGGGATGGGCCACTTTTGCCTTGTCAACTACTAGAATCATAGCCCTCCAAAAAGAACCTGATACAGACTATTACTTTAAGTATTAAATGAGTGAATGAATGGAAGCATTATATAGCTTAATCTCATTGGTGCAAAACAGAATGGCACCATGTCATATATTTCTTTTGTCTTTCCTATAATCTCTTTATTTCTTACTTGATAACACTAATAGCCTTCTAGTATGCAGGTACTGTTATAAGAATTTTAAAGCATTAGTACTTGCAGTCCTATGAACTAGGTATTACATTATTTTACAGGTAAGAAAGGTGAAGAACAGAAAGGTTAAGTCATTTGTCCACGTCAGACAGCTAGAAAGCTGTTGCTCTGGGATTTGAGTTTAAGAAAATAGACTTAGGACAAATTCTAATTACCACTTCAGCTGTGCAAAAGTAGCCATTGCCATTTCTATGAACCACTAGAAGTCCTTGAATCAATTATTAACCTCTTAAAGCTCCATACAAGTTTCATCCTCTAGGTTTCTTGAGAACTGGTCCTAATTCTGAGGGGAAACAAACAAAAAGACATCGTTTAAAAATATATAATCATTATATTCATTTGAAAAAATACTTTTTACTTTGTAAAATGATGTTATTTTTATTTGGTTTGGACAAAAACACATGGGCTCAATACAGCTATTATTTCTTTTATATTAGGATACTTTATTGCTGGAAGCAATGATGAATTTAGACTTTTCCTCTTTAATATTATGACACAGTTCATTAGAGATTTAACAATCATATTTAAGAGTCTTTACATTGGAACATTAGGTTTTATTTTAAAAAATGCTCATTACTTGTACTGCATTCACTAAATAAGAGCTCACAGAGTTTGATTTTCTCCTAAAAAGCAGTGATAGAAGATATATGAAATGGTTTAGGCAATTTGATTTTCCTTAAAACTCTTTAAAAGATAAAAATCAGGTTAAGATAAAACTTCTCTGGACAACCACCAAACTCAAGAAAACACCAGATGTATTTCTTACCTTTAATATATAATGAGAAAAATATCTTCCAAGTCTGTAGTTATTTTCAGATGGATATGTTACAAGGTTGATTGCCTTTCAAATTGTAGGTATTTTTTCCATTACTATATTTATAATAATTTTTAACTGGGTTATAAGTCTATCTCAGCTTTATTAGTTTTGGGTTGTACGAATATAAAAATAAAAAGATTATAGAATTGCCAAAATATTTTCATGTATCTTAGCAGAACACAACTAGAATTACAGGAAATGTTGAGGACATTATTGCCATTTCCAATAATAAAATATGTTTGTCCAAGATCGATGGTACATGATTTTGGTATGAGCCACTGGCCTATGTCAGATTTGAAGGAAAAAAAAAATGGCCAATCTCCTTTCAATAGCAGATGTTTCTCTGCTAATATTGAAACAAACATTTCCCTTGGAAACATCTGTCAGAGTAACAGGTCTATAATCAAACATTGAGGATATTAGAATGTGCCAATTTAAAAAAAATGCTCATTTGCTGAAAAAAAGATTTAGAAAATAAAAGACTTTGAGGCACATTTAAATGTATAAATCTCAACTATAAATCCCAGTTAACAACATGTATCATGAAATGTGTAGAGTATTGTATAATGTTATATCCAAGCAACTGCTTTTATGTGATACTTAACTTGAAATACTGAATCTATCTGCTTATTGTTTCTGTTCATACACCTTGCCAAACGAGATGGCTAGTTTTTTAATATGCATAGTTTTGATTTAATCCAACAAAGAACTAAAACATTTGTGAAGAAAGTATAAGAGAGATATTCAATACTGTGGAAAGTAGGATTTAAAATGAATAGTTCTGGGGCGCCTGGGTGGCTCAGTCAGTGAAGTGTCTGCCTTTGGCTCTGATCAATCATGATCCTAGGGGCTAGGATGGATCATCAGGCTCTGCTCAGTGGGGAGCCTGTTCCTCCCTCTCCCTCCCTCTGCCTACTGCTCCCCCTGCTTGTGCCCTCTCTCTGTGTCAAATAAAATCTTTTAAAAAATGAATAGTCCTTTTGTGAGGTATAACAAGGGGCTGTTATCTCCACAGAGGCCCAAACTAGAAATAAATATAATTTTCCAGAAGAAAAACAATAAAAAAACTAAACACTGTATGTTTTCTTAGACGTTGAATTAAATAATGGGTAAAACCAAAGAACTTGATCTCTTCAGTCAATGTTTTGATCTCATTCAACCTCTCAGCAAAAATCCTTAGTGACTAGGATTCATATTTACAAAGATTAACTTAATATTGATATACTTGAAAAAATTACATCTACTCTTTCTCTGTAAGTACCACAGCGCTGTGAGATATAATTTGAAACTTTATCTTTTTCACATACACCTGCATCATCAAGTTTTTGTGGTCACCTCTATGCTGCTGCCTGGGTTCACATCCTAATCCCTCACCTCTCGACAAAGCAAAATGTGACGCAGAATCTGTGTATTTAAATACCTTTTACTCTAAGGCATACAAGTAGACTGTATTTTCCAGCCTCCTTACAGTTTTATAAGCAATGTGGACAAGGTGATTAATGAATGTCACTTCAAAGCTCAGCTTCCAAAAAGCTTCTATACACAGGACTTGACACTGCTAATCTTTATTCAATAAATGAATGGAGATACTGCATGAGGTCTGAGCAACAAGATGCAAAGAACCTGCTTCTTGAATAATCACTTCAAGTGCTTGCCAACAGGAATATATGCATTGGAGCGAGGAATGCACTTATTATATGTTACTATTAAGACGTTCAGATTTGTTATTACAGCAGCTAGCATTATTTACTCTCTTTCAGGCCCACCAGGAAAATAATTAGAAAATATCACCTCAATCTTTATCTGCAAAATATGTCATTTCAAATTCTAAAGTCTCAGAACAGAATCTTAATATTTGCTTCCAATCAGTTCTCCTTTGCAATATTCTGGTTTTTCTGTTAATGGCAACATCATTCTAGAAGCTAGTTGTCAAAAAGAAAATATGATGCAACTTCTAGTTTGGGATTTTAGTGAGATTGAAAACAGAGGCATTTCAAAATCTGACCATAGAAGAATGAATTCTTCTATAGATATTTGATATATTCAATTGTTATACTTCAGGAGCTATGATTTGGCAACAAATTAAATTCTTTATCCTATTTATACTATAGTATATCACTTTAGAACTTGGAAAGCCAGCTTGGTAAGTAAGACTAGAACAAGCAACTCTATATTCTAGCGCAACATAATTTGAAATTGTTGAGATTATTGTATTAATTCATGCCCATCAGAATTCATTAGAATAATTTATCATCAGTATCATCATGAAAACTATCCAGATACTTAGTTCCTGAGTTCGTGGCAATGATGACTCATATGGCTATCATTGGGGAGTAAGACATGTAAGAAAAACATCCAATCACATATGAGTCATGCTACATCTCCACATGTAGATGATGTGCCTAATTCTTTTTTTGTTCCTCTCTCTCACTCTTGAAAATAATCAAAAGAATAGCTCCAGACATGTGTATTAGAAAGAATTAGTAACAAAAAAAAGTATTAGTAAGTTTCTGCCACTGTGGCAAGGCTGGCAGCTGGACTACAGTTGTTAGAATGCCAAATCCCAGACGTGGCATGATTAAATCCAGTATCTAATCATTTCGTTACAGTAAATTCACAAAGCAGTCTGATTATAGCATGCCCTGTCTTCCTGGCAGTACACATGTTATACATTTGCTATAAAATTACTAGTGTGAATTTATAACCAAAATGTATTATTTACAAAAGAATTGTTTCCTTTACATTTTTAAAAAACTGATCTGTATATTATAATCCTGTTGGTAAATACCCATGATATTAATTGAACTTCTTCTTACTATTTTACCATTACTTTTTTGCTTCCTTATTTAACTGTAATTTCATTTTTCTGGGTTTTTCTTTACGCTTATAATAAAATTTTCTAAGATGCAATAGTCAGCTATTTAAACTTACAATCTTCAAATAACATTTAGGAGAAATATTCATTAATTTATTTTCTGGAATACAAATGTTTTTTTTTTTATTTTTTTTTAAAGATTTTATTTATTTTTTTTTTAATTTTTTATTTATTTATGATAGTCACAGAGAGAGAGAGAGAGAGGCAGAGACACAGGCGGAGGGAGAAGCAGGCTCCATGAACCGGGAGCCTGATGTGGGATTCGATCCCGGGTCTCCAGGATCGCGCCCTGGGCCAAAGGCAGGCGCCAAACCGCTGCGCCACCCAGGGATCCCTGGAATACAAATGTTAGAGTTGTTTAATATGTACATATTAACAAGTTTACAAAAATAGATTATGTGGTTTTAGGATATAATAGAAGAAATATTTAGACTTACAAGTTGTTTTAATATCTTGGCCAAGAAAATATATAGAAACATTTTAAGAAAATATATCAAATCATTTTATTTGTTTCTACATACCAAATTAATGGGCAGAACACATTTATCAAACTCTATTGACGTGTAATACATTAAATGAATCATTAAAATTTGGCTGTGAATATACTGTTTTTATAGTGCTCTTTCTTCTGAATAATAGTGTATTTGCTATAAATATTGTTAGCCTTTTTCTACATAAGAAAAATACATCTAAAATTTGACTTCTATTTTTCCTTTGAGACAGTTTTCCTTCCTTATTTTCTCTTCGTATTTAAATGTAATCAACCCTGATTAATTGGTAGAAATAATCTGTGAATTTTTGCAGTTCACTGAGAGGTGATCACGGAATGGAAATTTGGGGTCCTATTTACCAAATCAGCCAGAAACATATCTGTGAACAGAGTCTGTTTTAAACTCTCAATACACGCTTTAATGGATGTTTACCCCAAATCCTGCCTTTTAGTTTCTAGGTGGACGTTGCTCTTTATACCTAGAAAGTTGTGTATTTGCCTCCTTATTGCAAATACATTCCTGCTCTCACTCCTATGGATTGTGTTGTCTTCATAACTATTCTGTCTCTTAAATCATTAATTCCTCCTGATTTTTCTCACCAGGCTTGCTTCTCTCCTCTACCCTAGCATGGAATGTGCAACTCTCTACTCATACTTAAATAAAAAGATTAACATGCCAAAGTTGACCTCAATGTCCCCTTCCAAGCCGACTGCTGCCACACTGATCCCCGTTTCAATAAAAAGCATTATTATCAGGTATTCAGTTTTTCAGTCTACAAACCTAAAAGTCATCCTTGTGTCTTTATTCTATCATACTTCACATCTATTCCATTTGTTAATTCTGTTGGTTGTACCTCTAAAAAATGTCCATAATCTGACATCCCTTTTTGCTGTCACTCTCACCCAAATTACCATGTACTTGTTTTGACCTTTACCCTAGACACCTAAGTGGTCTTACCTTTTTCTACTCTTGCCATATAGTTAGCCTCTTCACATAGTAGCTGAGCAAATTGTGTCAATCCCCACATTGGAAAAACTTCCACTGAGTTCATACGTTTGGAATAAAATCCAACCTTCTGGAATTGTCCTCAAGGTTCTAGATAATTTGGCCATTGTTTCTGTTTTATCTCCTACCCTTCTTTTTGCTAATTCTGCTGCAGCTACTCTGGCCTTCCTGCTGTTCTTTGAAATGTTCAAGCTTGGTCCACCCCAAGGAATTTGCATTTATATGTTCTCTTGGCTAGAATGTTATCTTCAAATTAGAGACTTCTTCCTAAATTTCATTCATTTTTTTTTTCTGTTTAAATATTCCCCTTTCTGGCTCATCTCATTTTCCAGCTCCAGTCCTTACTTAACCCCTTACACAGACTTTCTTTTCTTGTAGCTCTTACCACTATCTGGAATTATACAATATTTAATTTCTATTGTCTGTCTTTTCTGTGAAGGCACTCAGAACATGTAACTCTAAAATATGCCCTTCTGACATATTATTTTGAGTCAAAGCCACTTGAGAAATTCGGGTGCAAGAAGGGCCATCTGACCCACCTCTTTCTTCCTGAAAGCAGGAGATAATATTCCTCCCCTATATCACAAGGAAGGAGGACATTCTCATCATCAGAGATGGGGAATGAAGGCTGAGAAATCTGTACAAACCAACTGTGTGAAGTCAACTCTTACTTTCTATTCAGTTCTCAACAATATATTGCCACTAACCCAAGTCTTTTGTCTAGTCAATTCCTCACCAATTTATTGTTTCTTTATCTAAGATATAAAAGCTTTCTGCTTGAGTCACTTCTTTAAGTATTTTTCTCCTGTGAAGGTTTCCATGTATATGTTAAAATTTACTAAAACTTGTGTGCTTTTCTCCTGTTTCTCTCTATTGTGTCAGTTTAATTCTTAGGCTCACCTGGAGACTCAGAGAGGTAGGAGAAGATTTTTCCTCCTTTACTTCTATTAGAATTTAGCTCTAACAGGTAGGGTCTCTGTCTTGTTGACTGTAGTTATGTTCATTGTCTACAAAAGCTTCAATAAATGCTGAATAAACAACAGAGACCATAAATTAAAATTCGTATCTTTTAATCATTAGTTGATAATGATCCTTTTACTTATTCTGATTAAAGTACAATTTATTCTTCTACCACTGAGCCACTTAAACACCAGGAAAGCACCTATAGTACACGGCTCTAGTTTCTTCATGATTTCTCTTTTAATTAACTGTGTTGATCTATTTTTAGCTCACCCCTTTGCCTTATCTACTAACTAGCTTTCTTACATGGGAGTGTTAACTTCTTTGAGCATCATCCATGGCAATAATTCTTAAACTAGCATGTATCAAAATCACCTGAGAGCTTATTAAAACAAAAATGGCAAGGCCTGAACTCTCCCCTAGTAGATCCCGGGATGTGCTTAGAAAATTTGTATTCCTAATTAGTCCTCAAGTATTGCTGATTTTGCCAATCTGGGACCACACAATTTGAGAATCACATAGCTATAAGAATAGGTGATGGTCTTCTCCTTTTGTTGACATCCTTCCAGATGGACCTGGGCAAACTGGTGTGAAAGTTTTCTATAGAACAGGATAAGGAATGGAGTCTGAGGCTCTGCTACCTTGGGTATACTTGCTAGAAAAATAGGCAGCCGTGAGAGGAAATGTCTTGAAGAGTTTTCTGGGCAGTATTCAAAATTAAAGTTTGACAAAATTAGGAAGAAGAGGGTATGATGAAAAAGGCAGATAAAAGATAAAGATAGAAGAACAGGAAGGCAGAGTAAAAAGAAGTGGGAGGGGACTGAGAAAAATTGGGATCCTGACCTATGTAGAGATTCTGAAAATATAGAGAATACCTGAAATGCCTGAAAGAACTAGCTGTAACTAATTTGGAGAAGTTTGTGTTTACTCTATTTAATTCAGATTTAGAATTGTACAGAGGACTGAGAGAGGCAATAAAGAAACAAAGCAGAGATTCTTCCTCTCCTTCATATTTAGACTTTCATATGATTGGCAAATTCCTATAACCAAAATCTGTTATAAGGTGTCTAGGGTTGTCTTAATAAAGTACCATAGACTTGGTGCCTAAAACAACAGAAATTTGTTCTGTCACAGTTATGTAGGCTAGAAGCACAAAATCAAGGTGTCAGGAAAGCCATACTTTCACTAAAGATTCTAGGGGAGGATCCTTTGCCTTTTCCTAGCTTTGAGTGGTGGCCTGCAGTCCTTGGTGTTTCCTGGCTGCAACAGATTGTTGTCCAGTCTCTGTCTCTATGATCACATGGCATTCTCCTTGTGTCATCCATTTTTTTTTCATGTTGTTTCTGCATCTTAAAATTGGTGTTTTCATGAAAGTTAAGTTTAAAAGCAAAAATATTTGGTAAAATATTTTAAGTAGAAGAGGAATTCAGTCTTCCTTTCCTCTTGGTTGGGATTCCCCCAAATACTTCTCTTTGCAAATAATCATTTGTGAACCACTTGTTACTATCCTCATGTTGTCTCACTTGTCTTCTTTGTGTTCTTCATCCTTTTGTTAACCTGAAATTTGAGAGCTTCTAATTCTTTATCACAACTCTTCAGTCAAGTATAAAGTCTCAGTGAGCAAAAGTATTAAATTAGTGGATTTTTGTGGGAATATATAACCTCCCAGGAATTAATAATAACCCCAAACTTATATAGATAGATAGATAGATAGATAGATAGATAGATAGATAGATAACAATTTCTAGGTGTTTGTTATAAGTCTGAATGTCTTATACCTTAGGAAGCTGATTTAATTTTTTATCTTTTTTTAATTATTATTTTTTTAATTTTTTATTTGTTTATGATAGGCACACAGTGAGAGAGAGAGAGAGAGAGAGACAGAGACATAGGCAGAGGGAGAAGCAGGCTCCATGCACTGGGAGCCTGACGTGGGATTCGATCCCAGGTCTCCAGGATTGTGCCCTGGGCCAAAGGCAGGCGCTAAACCGCTGCGCCACCCAGGGATCCCAATTTTTTATCTTTTTGAAAAAAAATGAAATAATGCTTCTTACTCCAGCTTTACTATTGTAATTCCACTGTGTTTTTTTAATAGCTATATGGAAGGATTAGAAAATCAATTAGTCAATAAATGGAAAGAGCAAATATAATTCTACATCTGAGAGATGTTTTGGTATTCTTTAAACAGCCCTATGTAGGTGGTTGTCTACTCACTGCCTACCTTGTTTATCACTTTTATTTCTATCCTCCTTATGTAGTCTAATTCATATAAAATAGGATATAATTTTTATTTTGCTAAAATATGACTTAATCTTCCAAATTCTGCATGTAGATGTGTATATATGTGTGTAAAGAAAGGCATATCTGTCTATGAAAATACCTGAGTTCAATGAAATTATTTATAATGGGCAAAAAGTCATTTTTAATATTAGACTTTTATCATTATGGCAATAAAATCAGTATAAGGTATTTTGAATGGCTCCTGGTTTCTACCAAATTTTACTGATTTTTTTTTTTTTAGCTCAATGAAAATGCTTTAAATTTTGCTGAAGCTTTTCTAAGCAGGGCCATTTGAGTGCTACAGCATGCCCCTCATATGTCAAAGCTTCTTTATAGCCATATATAGTAATAACAGGTTTATTGGAGAGTCTGAGCTTTATGGAGTACACACTTGAAAAGGATTTATTTTTTCTAATCAATGCCCCCAACTGTGCAATGTCAGTTTTCCTTCCCTGCTGGGTAGCAGATCTCTTAATGATGTCTTGGGCAGATTCCATAACATCTCTCTACTTTATTAAAAAGTCTAGTTTGTAACTGCAATCTCATATCCCCTCCACATCATAAGACAAGCCTGGTTTGGGGCCTAGGAACTTAAAAAGAAGTGTGATCTGCTCTCTCATTTCCTCACTATCACCAGGAGTCAAATGGAAGGTCATAGTATGTCTCTCTGGGGCCTATCCCTAACTTCTGTCAGAGGCTTTGATGTTTTCTAGCTGCTCTGGGAAGAGATATAGAGTAAAGGGACAAAAGTCTTTTTGTTTTATTTGGCTTGAAAGAACAATATTGTTTCTTTTCCTGTCAACTGCCTTATTCTCCAAGACAATGCTGATAGGCCATCAAAGTCCTGGATGACACACCTCTAACTTACACGTCCTGTTGGGAATATCTGCACTGAAAATTTTCCTTATCTTTTATTAGATATATTCATTTAACACTTATATAACTCTTACCCTATACTATAATATGTTCTGCATGGTTTATAAACACCCATTAATTATCCAAAAACCATTTGAAGTAGGTACTGCTACTATTTCAATAGGGAGTCTGAACCACAGTGAAACAGTGCTAATTGTGCAAGATTACATATCTGGTGATTAACTGACTTTGGATTTGAACCCAGGCAGTCTAACTCCAATACTCTTAACTAGTATATTAGGCTGCTTTCATGTAGTTGTCTCTGGCTTGAGACAAATCTTATATAGAACATTGGTAATAATGGTTTGGAGCCAAAAATTTCCAGAGTAAAGATATAATTTTATAGGTTTTGGAGTCATCCATATATATTTTTTATTTTTGAATTATGAAAGTAGGTGAGATCTCTGAGGTGGAGGACTCAACTAGGGAAGACAATACTATTAACAAAAATGAAGGACACCAGGGAAGAAGATTTTAAGGGACCACAGAAATCAGAAGATTTAATGTCTACACATACAGAGACATGACACCCCCAGACAAGCCAATACCAGGTGTCCATTCTAACCTCATTATCTTCCTTTATTTGAGGAAGAGGCTAAACATTTCACAGGGAGGGGCAGGTTATGTTAGAATGTTGGAAAAAGACATCAGTTTGCATAAACCTCAGTAAAACAAAAGATGTAGAGTTAATAAAATGCACCTCCATAAAACATTGTCATTGCAGGGTGAGTCAGAGGAGACTTTCAGACTCAAGCATTTTCATCAATCATATACCTAGGAATAGTCTTAGAAATTCATTTTTCTTCACATGCTCAATGACATTTTACTGTTCTTTCTGTATTGCCATCCTGAGCAAGTAACTGTCTGCCTGGTCTAAGTCTGCATTGAACTCTGAAATCACTGGAGCCAAAGATGGAAGAGAGTTTCAAGTAGAAATGAACAGCTGCAAAATGTTCAAATATGTCCAGTAGATCAAGAATTGGGAAATTAGATTCCTTAATTAGAAGGTCATTCTGGTTTTGCAAGAGAAAATTAGGGTCTTGCATTTCCCAGCTGCACTACATGCCATTGTTAAAATTTGACATTTCAATATTTGATTCATTTTTTGGATTTTTTCTAATGTATGATATGGCATACAGTTCCAAATATATTTTTGTATTGATGGTTACCAAGTTTTCCCAAAATCTTGCATAGAATAGGCTTCTTTTCTCTAATTTGAGGTCCAAACATTTTCATAAAGTATTACGTATGTATGTGTTATGTGTGTGCGTGTGTATATATATATATATATATATACACACACGCACACACAGAGTTTATATATATGTGTGTGTATATATAAAAATATCTTTATATGTGATGTTTTCTTCTATTCCAGTGGTCTTGTATCCATTATGGAAGCTTTATAGCATATTTTAATAGTAACAGGCTAGTTACCCTCATTGCCCTTCCTGTAAAAAATTTCCTTGCCTGTTTGTTTATTTTCCATATTGACCATTAGAATAATGTTTCGTTCAAAACATTTTTTAAATTGACATCCCATTACATTATAAATTTTTTTAGTCTCTTCCTTTATGAATATTTTAAAGTTTCTCATCAAAGACCTTAGTTTTTCTTCATTAAGCTTATTTGTATATCTTTCCTCTTATAAATAGGTTATTTTCTTCTATTATAATTTTATATCTTTTCTGCTGGTTGCTGTTGGTGTTGGTGAATTGAATGGCTGATTCTTTATGGATTTTGACCAACAAAATAATCCTTCTATGTGGTTTAAACTATTCTATTTGAAACCTAATCATGTATGCTTATTAATATTTTATCCTGGACTCTCTCATTTTCATATACAATAAATTTTGTTGATCATCTTGGGTTTTACAGATATGTAATCATATCATCTAGAAATAGTAAGACAGCCTTGTCCAAATTTTATGATATTAGTTTCTTTTTTGTATCAAACTATTTTGGCCAGTAACTTAAGTATTGTTTTAAATACTAATGTGATAGAGGTTACCTTTATCTTGTCTCACATTTTGCTAGGGAATATTTTTAGTGGTTCTGAGCGGAGATAAATATATTTTGTCAGGTTAAGAAGATATCTATAAATTCTTATATGTTGAGTATATTTATAATTAATATCGATATTATGACATTTCTCCTTAGTCTTGTTGATATGATAAATTATATTAATAGCTTATTTAATTTGAACAGTCTTTATATTTGGAATAAAAATCTCTTGAAAATGATATATTACTTCTGCAAAGATCTGCCAAATTCTGTTTGCAAATATTTTATGACTGATATCTCATTGTAATTTATAAATGATTTGGATCTGTAGTGGTTTTATATGGTACTTGGTAGCTTTGGGTAACTGTAATGCTGGCTTTAAAAAAAAATAGTATTTTCTTTATAACGTAAGGTCTAGGCGAGGTTACATAGTTTTGAAATGATCTAGTAGTTAAGGACTTTGTTTCCCATGTAAAAGCACCTAGGCATACCACTTTTGTGGTGAGATTTCATTTTACCAACATTATTTCTTATGCGGGAATTGCCATGTTGAGGGTTTTATTGTAAATGTAGTTTCCATTTTTCTAAATGTTTTTTCATTTGATCCAAGTTTTATTTGTTTAAAAAGACTGGGGGCTCAATCCCAGGACCCTGAGATCATGACCTGACCCCAAGGCAGATCCTTAACGGACTGAGCCCCCTTGGTAGCCCTTGGTCCATGTTTTTTTTTTTTCTTTAAGATTTTATTTATTTATTCATGAGAGACACAGGCAGAGGGAGAAGCAGGCCCCATACAGGGAGCCTGACATGGGACTCGATTCCGGGACTCCAGGATTACATCCTGGGCGGAGGGCAGCGCTAAGCCACTAAACCACCCTGGATGTCCCCAAGTTTAATTTTTTAATAAAGAATTTTTTTTAATTTTCTTACTTCTTCCTTTTTATTCCATGTTTTAAAATTGTATGTATTCTATATTCTTTCGTTCATAACTAGGTTGGCTAGTAGTTTGTTCACAATATGGTTCTTTTAAAACTAGCTTTTAGCTTTTATGTTTTCAAGTTTATAAATAATTTCTTCTTTAATCTTTAGTAATTATTCCCTATTTTTCCCCATGGCTTAATTAGTGCTTTGTCTTTTTTTAACATTTTCAATCGAACAATTTGTTTTAATTCCTTTTTTTATGGACATAAAATTTATAGCTTTGATTTTTTTAATACAGCTTTAGTTATATTCTATAGGTTTAAATATAGAATGTCCTTATTTAAACATCTTCTAGATTTTATAACATTTTAGTTTGATTTGCTTCTTTACTAGAAAATTAAGGAAGAATTTATTAATTTTTATTTGGTAGGATATTTTGGTTTTCTGATTTTGATATTAAAATTTCTAGTTTTCAGTTTCTTTAATCAGATGATAAATTCTGGACAATATATTTTGGGATTTTTGGGGTTTTGTGGGTTTCTTGTAGTGGATTTTCTGGCCGTGTTTATTATTTTATGAGAATGTAAGGAGCATCTTTTGACATGTAGAGTTAAAGATATTTCAGTGAGACCTAGCACATTTGTTGTTTCTTTGCTGTGTTTACTTTTGATTATTATTTTCATCAGTATTATTTACCCACTGACTTTCTGTGCTAACAAAATGGATTGTTTCTTCACACTAGAGGTCTTCTAATGTTCTTTACTTCCATAGTTTTCTAATACTTGTTATTCTTAGTGTATAAATATTCCAAACTACTATAACTTCATGGTTTTTGACATAAATTCAACTTTTTTTCTAAATTTATTGAGGAATATCTGACAAATATAACTATATATTTAAGGTACAATGTGATGATTTGATATATCTGTATGATTGATTACCAGGATCAGAGTAATTAACACATCCATTATCTCATATCGTAAACTTTTTTTTTTCTGTGATGTGAACACTTAAGATCTATTCTCAGCAACATTCAGGTATACCATATTAACTGTAGTCACCATGCTGTACATTAGATCCCAGAATTTATTCCTCTTATATTTGAAAATGTGTACCATTGAACCAAGTCTCTCTATTTTTCCCTCCAACCACCATCCTATTCTATGTTTCTATGACCTTGGCTTTTTATTTTTTTATTTTTTTAGATTTAACATATAAGTGATATCATACAGTATTTGTCTTTTTCTGTATAGCTTATTTCACTTAGCATAATGCCCATGGGGTTGCAAGTGGCAGGATTTCCTTTTTTTTTTTTTAATGACTGGATAATATTTCATTGTATAAATGCCCTAATATCTTTATCCATTTCTCTGAAGGACATTTAAGTTTGTTTCCATTTCTTGACTATTGTGAATAACGTTGCAATGAACATGGGAATGGAGATATTTCTGAAATAGTTTTTTAATTTCCTTTGACTATGTTCACAGGAGTGGGATTGCTGGATACTAAGATAGTTTTAATTTTTTGAAGAAATTTCATGCTGTTTTCATAATGGCTGTACCAATTAACATCACCACCAATCATATATAAAGATTCCTTTCATCCATATTGTTGTCTTCTCTTGACTTTTTAAGAATAGACATCTTAACAGGTTTGTATTGGCATCAAATTGTTTTCATTTGCATTTCCCTGATATTAATGATATTGAGAACCTTTTCATATACCTGTTGGCCATCTGTATGTTTCCTTTGGAAAAATACCTATTTGGGTCCTTTGCCCAACTCTTTAATTGCGTTATTTGCTTTCTTGCTATTGAATTGTATAAGTTCTTTATGAAATTTGGATTTTAACCACCAAGTCAGATATGACATGCAAATATTTTTCCTATTCCATATATTGCCTTTTCATTTTATTAATAGTTTCTTTTGCTGTGCAGAAGCTCCTGAGTTTGATATACTCACTTATTTTAGCTTTTGTTGCCCTTGCTTTTGTCTTATTCAAAAAATTATTTGTAAGACCAATGTCAAGGATCATTTTTTCTATGATTTCTTTTAAGAATTTTGTGGTTTTAGGTCTTATGTTCAAGTCACCCATCTATCTTGAGTTAATTTTTGCCCGTGCTGTAAGAGTCCAGTTTTATTCTTTGACTTTTGAATAACCAAATTTCCCAACACAATCTATTGAGAGACTATTATTTACCCATTGTGTATTCTCAGTAACCTTGTCAAAGGTTACTTTGTATATCAGTAACCTTGTATATCAGTAACCTTGTCAAAAATTAGTTCACTGTATATATGTGAGTTTATTTTGTTCTTCTTGTCTATGTGCCTGTTTTTATGCCAGTACAATAGTGTTTTGATTTCTATACTTCATAATACAGAAGTATGATGCCTCCAGCTTTGTTCTTTTTTTCTTAAAATTGCTTTGGTTATTCAGAGTCTTTTTTTGTTCCTTATAAATTTTAGGGTAGTTTTTTCCATTTCTGTGAAAACTAAAACTGGAAGTTTGATAGGGATTGCATTAAGTATGTAGATTACTTTGGATAGTATAGATGTCTTCACAGAATTCTTCTAATCCAGGAACCACAGTATATCTTTCCTTTTATTTGTGTCTTCTTTAATTTCATTCAGTGTCTTATAGTCTTCAGTATACAGGTTTTTCATCTCCTTGGTTAATTTATTCCTAAATATTTTATTGGTTTTGATGTAATTGTAAATGAGATAGCTTTTTAATTTCTCTTTTAGGTGGTTGTTAGTGTATAGAAGTGCAACTAATTTTTATACGTTGATTTTGAATGCTGTAACTTTATTGAATTCATTTATTCTAACAGTTTTCTGAGGGCATGTTTAATAATTTCTATATATAATATGTCATTTGCACACAAAGATAATTTTATTCTTTCCTTCTGATTTGGAGGCTTTTGTTTTGCTTGCCAATTGCTGAAACTAGATTTTCAATACTACTTTGAAGTGCTGAGAGAGAGCATCCATGACTTGTTACTGTTCTCAGATTGAAAGTGATGTTAGCTATGGACTTGTTCTATATGGCCTTTATTATATTGAGGTACATTCCTCTCATACTTAATTTGTTGAAAGTTTTTATCATGAAAGATTTTAAATTTTGTTTATCTATTAAAATGACTATGTGAATTTCACTCTTCATTTTGTTATTGTGTATTACAGATGATTTGTGTGTGTTGAACGTTCAACATCCTTGTATCCCAGGGATATAACTCACTTAGTCATGGTGTATGACCTTTTTAAGGTGCTCCTGAATTCAATTTACTAGTATTTTGTTAATGATTTTTTTATATCCATATACATCAGAGATACTAGGCCGTAATGTTCTTTTCTTTTAGTGTAATTATCTGTCTTCAGTATTAGTGTAATGTTTTCCTTGTAAATTAGTTTAGAAGTCTCCCTTCCTCTTTTATTTCCTGAAACATTTGAGATGGATTGGTATTAATTCTCCTTATGTTTCAAAAAATTCATCAGCGAAGCCATCTGATTTTCAACTTTTATTTTGGAGAGGGTTTTGATTACTAATTCATCCTCTTTACTTAAAATTGGTCTGTTAAAACATTTTTTTTATGATTCATTAAATTAGATTGTATGTTTCTAGGAATTTTTGTTTCTTCTAGGTTGTCCCATATGTTGTCATATAATTGTTTTTTATTTATTTATGAGAGAGAGAGGCAGAGACACAGGTAGAGGGGGAAGCAGGCTCCATTCAGGAAGCCCCATACAGGACTCGGTCCTGGGTCTCCAGGATCAGGTCCTGGGCCAAAGGTGGCGCTAAACTGCTGAGCCACCCAGGTTGCCCCAGTATGTTGTCATATAATTGTTGATAGTAGTCTTTTAAAATCTTTGTATTTCCTAATAGCAATGATTTCTATATCATATTTTTATGATATTGTAATGCCTCCTTTTTCTAGTTTTATTTGAGTCTTCTCTTTTTCTTGGTAAGTATAGGTAACCATTTGCCAATTTTATCCTTTCAAAATATCAACTCTGTTTAATTGATCTTTTTTATTGCTTTTAATCTCCAATTTATTTCCACTCTAGTCTTTATTTCCTTCCTTCTACTAACTGTGGAGTTAGTTTGTTCCTTTTTTTTCTAATTCCTTGAGGTAATTAAGTTACCTGTTTATTGCTATGAACATTCCTCTAAGAACTACTTTTACTGCATCCCATAAACTTGATTTTTTGTTTTATCATTTTCATTTGTCTTAAGGTTTTTTTCTTTTGCTCTCCTCTTTAATCCATTTATTGTTCAGTAGCACATTTAATTGCTATGTATTTATTTGTAAGTTTTCCAATTTTCTTCTTATAATTGACTCCTAGTATAAGATGTTGAAAAAAATGCTTCTTATGATTTCAGTTTTCTTACGTTTGTTAAGACTTGTTTTGTGGCCTAACATAGGATCTACACTGGAGAATGTGCCATATGCACTTGAAAAAGAATGTGTATTATTTTTTATTAAGTTTTAAATTTTAATTTCAGTATATAGTGACTCAACAATTCTCTAGATCGTATTATTTTTTATTAAGTTTTAAATTTTAATTTCAGTATATAGTGACTCAACAATTCTCTAGATCGTTACTCAATGATCATAAGTGCACTCTTAATTCTTTTCACCTGTTTAACCCATCCCCTGCACACACACACACCTCCCCTCTGATATGCTTTATTTTAAAAGAGTACCCTCAGTTAAAGTTATTTTTTTCAGCAGGAACATTTTTTACTTGAAGAATACTTGATATATATATCAAGTATACACATACACAAACACACACATATAAAACAATCCATCCGAGAAAAGTAAAATATGCATTTTCTTCAAATACACAAAGAATTCCCTGGTTAAATCACATAAAAAGATACAACAAATACTACAAGTTTAATAAGACTGAAATCATACTAAGTATACTTTTCTGACTACAATTGTGCAAAACTAAAGATCAACAATAAAACAAATCTGGAAAATCTACAATGTAAATATTAAATATTTAATGCACAAATATCATACAACACACTATTGCATAAGTAGTGGGCCAAATAAATCAAATGGCAAATCAAAATATGTTTCAAAACAAAATAAAAAGAGAATGTTGTTTTTTGGTGGAATGCTCTATAAATGTCTCAGTCCATCTGGTCTAGTGTGTGGTCAAGCTTCAATGTTTCCATGTTATTTTCCTGTCTGGATGATCTATCCATTGATTAAATAGAAATATTGAAGTTCCCGGCTATTTTTGTTACTCAAGTCTATTTCTCCACTTACTTTCCATATTAGGTTCTTCTGTGTTGGGGGCATAAATATTTATAAATATTAAATACTCTTGTTGGATGGACACCTTTATAATTATATAATTTCCTTATTTGTCTCTTATTATAGTACTTGTCTTTATGTCTAATTTGTCTGATATAATTACTCCAGTTTTCCTTTGGTTTCCATTTGCAATGAACACATTTTTCAATTCTTTCACTTTCAGTCTTTGTGTGCTTACATCTGAAGTGAAACTCTTGTAGGCAGGAAATATTTGGTGTTTTTTAATCCTTTCAGCCATCCTATTTTTTTTAATTGGGTATGATAAATATGGACTTACTGCAATTATATTTATTATTTTCCAGTTGTTTTATAATATCTTTCTTCCTTTTTTTCTTGTGTTCTTCTAATTTGTTGATTTTCTTAGTTGGTAAACTTAGATTTTTGTATGTTTTGTGTATTTACTATATATTTTTGCTTTGTGGTTACCATGAGAACTACACAGACCACCTTAGAGTTATAACAGTGTATTTTAAGCTGTTAATAATTTATATTTAAATGCATTCTAATGATAAATTTTTATTCTCCCATTTAGGTTTTATATCAATTTACATTTTGCTTGTGTATCCATTAATAACTTGTTGTGGTTACAGTTACTTTTACTATCTTTGTCTTTAAACCTTTATATTGATTTGTAAGTGATTAACCTATCCCCCAGGCTGTCATTAGACCATTCTAAATTAACTATGTATTTGGCTTTATCAGTGAGGTTTATACTTTTATGTTTCCCTCTACTGATTAGTGCTGATTTCAGTTTCAGAAGTCTCTTTATCATTTCCTGTAACGTTAGTCTAATGGTGATGAACTCCGTTAGCTTCTCCTTATTTGCTTATTTTACCCCTTTATTGTGATTGACAACTTTTTCTGAGTAGTTTGGCTTTTTTTTTTTCCTTTCAGCACTTTGAGTATATTGTGCCACTCTCTTCTGGACTAAAAATTTCTGCTAAAGAAAATCTGTCAAGTTGTTTTTCTCTTGCTGATTTTAAGATTCTCTGTTTGTGCTCAACTTTTGACATTTTAATTATAATGTAGATTTATCTTATTTGAAATACTATGGGCTTCCTGGACCTGATACCTGTTTTTCTTCTGCAGGTTAGGAAAGTGTTTAGCAATTATTTCTTCAAATAAGCTTTATGACCCTTTTCCTCTCCTCCTCCTTGGATCCCTATAATGTGATTATTGGTCCATCTGATGTTGTGATCTCCTTTAAGTTCTTTAAGGTATCTTCACTCATTTTCATTCTTTTTTCTTCAATTTTTTTTTTCTTTTTTCTTTGGATTATTCCACTGCCCTGTCTTCAAGTTCACTGATCATTTCTAGTCTACTCTTAAAACCTTCGTTGAATTTCTCAGTTTTTATATCCTTCATCTCTGTGATTTCTGTTGGATACTTCCTTGTATTTTCTCTTTGTTGAAATTCTCATTTTGTTTATGCATTGTTCTCCTGATCTTGGTGAGCATTTTTATAACCATTATTTTGAACTATTTTTTTCAGGGAATCACTTACCTTCATTTCATCAGTGTTTTGTTGTTGTTGTTTTCATCCTAGGGTTTTATCTAATTTTTTCATTTGGAATATAACTGTTTTTTCATTTTCATTGACTCTCTGTACATTAAACATTCACCTTTCTTGGTCTTAAATTTGTAGCCGTCTATAGATGAACCTTATTGTTGGATTCTGTCCTTGCTCTTGGCTTTCTCTCAAGTCTGTGATTTTCCAAGCAACTTTTTTACTCTTGGTGGTTTCCATAGTTCAGTGTGTGCCAAAATATCTCAATGCAGCAAGGGTGAGCATCTCAGCATCTAAATGCAGGCTGATTATAATTTAGCACCAGCTTTTGAAGGATGCAAATATACCTCTTTCAGGGGAAGACTGGGAGATTAGCATTCTTTCTGCCCCTCTGCTCTGGGCTCTGGGGGAGGCAGGGAGGGAGCCAGTTAAGAACTGTTTCTTGGTTTGCTACTGTCTCACCGAATACAAACATGAGTCCTGTTGGCCACTGGGCACAAAAACTGGGTGACAGACATGTGAACAAACTCCTTTCACACATGGAGATACATGCAATCTGAGGTGGGGCAGAGGGAGAGAACAAAATTGGTAAAAGCTGTCCCTCCCAGTTTCTGGGGGAAGACTATAGTCAGTGCCTAGATATGTGTTAAATGAGAAGCCTGTTCCTGAGTCTGAAGCTTTTAAGATTTGCAAATAGGCTTCTTCCATGAAAAATCTTAAGAGTTTCATCGTGCTGTTTCTGTGCTTTACACTAAAATGATAGCCAATTAAGAACGGCTTCTCTATTTGATACACTCCTGTGGGATCCATGAATACATCCCCCCTGGCCACTAGAGCCAGGTGATCAAGCAAGACATTCTCTGGTGGTCCTAGTAAAAGCCAGGATACCACGATGTGCATATGATCCTTTCTAGGAGGTAATGGCCATCTGGATTTTGGCAGAGTCAAAGTATAAAGTGTGCATGTTGGCCTCCACTCTCTCTGCAAGATGTGTTTTATTTTTTAATGTGTTTTAAATTATAAGCATGTTCCTCAGGTTGCAGCTTTTAAGATCAGCAAAGAGGTTTCCTTCAAGGAAAGAGTGGGTATTTGCTGCCTCTCATTGAACCCTGGGGAAAAGCCAAGATGATTCCTTATGAGCCTTTTAAAAGTCTCTCTCTTCCTTTCCCTCCCCTTCTCACCCCCCATGTCCAGGGCCTCCCCTTCCTTCCTTTCTTTTTTTCCTTTAATTCCAATATAATTAACGTAGAGTATTAAATTAGTTCCAGGTGTACAATATAGTAATTCAACAATTCTATACATTACTCAGCGCTCATTATGATAAATGTACTCTTAATCCACTTCACCTTTATTACCTATCTCTCTAATCACCTCTCCTCTGTCACCCATCAGTTTGGTTTCCATATTTGAGAGTCTGGTTTTTGTCTATTTTTCCCCCCTCATTGTTCATTTATTTCCCAAATTTCATATATGAGTGAAATCATATGGTATTTCTCTTCCTCTGATTTATTTCACTTAATGTTATATTCTCTAGATCCATCCATTTTGCTGAAAATGGCAAGATTTTTTACAACTACATAATATTCCATTATTCCATATATAGTGTGTGTGTGTGTGTGTGTGTATAGCTTTTTATTTTGATGTAGTCACAATTGTTCATTTCTGCTTTTGTTTCCCTTGCTTTGGGGAACCTATCTAGAAAAATGTTGCTATGGCCATACATACATACATACATATCATTTATTTAGTCACTCATCAGTGAATATTTGGTCTGCTTCCATAATTTGGCTATTGTAAATAATGCTGCTATAAACTTGGGGGTGCATGTATCCCTTTGGCTTAGTACTTTGGCATTCTTTGGGTAAATACTCAATAGTACAAGTGGTGGATTGTAGGATAGTTCCATTAACTTTGAGGAAACTCCATACGGTTTTCCACAGTGTTTGCACCAGTTTGCATTCTCACAAAACATGCAAGAGGGTTTCTTTTCCTCCACATCCTCACCAACACCTGTTGTTTTTTGCATTTTTTATTTTAGCCATTTTGAAAGGTGTGAGGTGATATGCCATTGTGATTCTGATTTGTGATTTTGATGATTAGTGATGTTGAGTATCTTTTCATGTATCTATTGGCTATCTGGATGTCTTCTTTGGATAAATATCTATTCCAGTCTTCTCATTTTTAAATTGGATTGTTTTTGGGGTGTTGAGTTTTGTAAGTTTCTTTATATATTTTGGACATTAACTCTTAATCATATATGTTACTTGCAAACACCTTCTCCTATTCAGTAGGTTGCTTTTTAGACTTGTTTATTGTTTCCCTTGCTATGCAGAACCTTTTTATTTTGATGTAGTCACAATAGTTCATTTCTGCTTTTGTTTCTCTTGCTTTAGGGAACCTGCCTAGAAAAATGTTGCTATGGCCAAGGTCAGAAAAATTACTGCCTCTGCTACTTGTAGGATTTTTATGGTTTCAGGTCTCACATTTAGGATTTATTTTTGTGTATGGTGTAAGTAAGTGGTCTAGTCTCATTCTTTTGCATGAAAATGTCCAGTTTTCCTAACACCATTTGTTGAACAGACTATTTTTTCTCTATTGGATATTCTTTGCTGTTTTATTGATGATTAATTAGCCATATAACTGTGGGTTTATTTATGGATTTTCTATTCTGTTAATCTATTTTTGTGCCAGTACCTTACTGTTTTGATTACTACAAATTTGTAGTATGAATTGAGGTCCAGAATCATGATGCCTCCAGCTTTGCTCTTCTTTTCAAAGATTGGTTTTTCTATTTGAGTTTGTTTTTGTGGTTCTATACAAATTTTAGCATTGTTTGTTCTGGTTCTGTTAAAATTGCTGTTGTTATTGTGATAGGGATTGCATTAAATCTGTAGATTCCTTTGGGTAGTATAGACATTTTGGCAATATTTGTCCTTCTAATCCATGAGCATGGAATATCTTTCCATTTCTTTCTATTGTCTTCAATTTCTTTCATCAATGCTTTATAATCTTCAGAGTGCAGATCTTTTACCTCCACGGGTAAGTTTATTCTTAGGTATTTTATTATTTTTGGTGCAATTATAAAGGGAGTGGTCTTCTCTTTCTACTGTTTCATTATTAGGATATAGAAATGCAACAGATTTCTATGTATTTTGTATTCTGTGAATGTCCTGAATTCATTAATCAATTCTAGTAGTTTTTTGGTGAGGTCTTTAGCGTCTTTTTTTTTAATAGTATCACATCATCTGCAAAGAGTGAAAATTTTATTTCTTAGCAACTTAGGAGACTTTTATTCATTTAAATTTTCTTCTTGCTGTGGCTAGAATCCCGTACTATGTTAAGTAAAAGTGGTAAGAGTGGACATCCTGGTCTTGTTCCTGACCATAGGAGAAAAGTTCTCAGTATATTTTCATGACTGATATGATGTCAGCTGTGGATTTTTCATATATAACCTCTATTATGTTGAGGAACATTCCCTCTAAACCTCCTTTGTTGAGGGTTTTTATCATGTGTGGATTTGTAGAATATTTTTTCTTCATCTATGAAATAATCATACGAATTTTATCCTTTCTTTTGTTGATGTGACATATTGATTTGTGAGTATTGAACCACCCTGCACCCCAGGAAAAAATTCCACTTAGTTGTGATGAACGATTTTTTAATATATTGTTGGATTTGGTTTGCTTATATTTTGTTGAGTATTTTTGCATCTATGTTCATCAGAGATATTGGCTGGTAGTTCTTTTTTGCAGTGTGTTTATTTTTGATATCAGAGTAATGCTGGTCTCATAGAATGAATTTGGAAGTTTTCGTTTCTTTTCTATATTTTGGAGTGGCTGGAGAATAGGTATTAACTCTTTAAATGTTTGGTAGATTTCACCTGTGAATACATCTAGTCCTGGACTTCTATTTGTTGGGAGTGTTCTGATTACTGATTCAGTATCATTGCTGATAATTGGTCTGTTCAAATTCTTTAGTTCTTGTTAATTCAGTTTTGGGAAATTACATGTTTCTAGGAATTTATCCATTTCTTCTAGGTTGTCCACTTTTATTAGCTTGTGATTTTTACAATATTCTCTTACAACACTCTATTTCTATGGTGTCAGTTATTTCTCCTCTGTCATTTCTGATTTTGATTCCTTTTTTTTTTTTTTTTTGATAGGTCTGACTAAAGTTTCCAATTTTATTGATCTTTTTTAAGAACCACCTTCTGGTTTCACTTATTTGTTCCAAAGTGTTTTTAGCCTATATTTCATGTATTTCTGCTCTGGTCTTTATTATTTCCTTCCTCCTACTGGTTTTGGGTTTTGTTTGTTCATTTTCTAGCTCCCTTAGGTGTAAAGTTTGATTGTTCATTTGAGATTTTTCTTGCTTTTTGAGGTAGGCCTCTGTTGCTATAAAGTTCCCCCTTAACACAACCTTTCCTGCATCCCAAAGATTTTGGACCATTGCGTTTTAATTTTCACGTGTCTTCATATATTTTTTTTTTATTTCTTCTTTGAGTCCTTGATTGACCCATTCGTTGTCTACTAGCATGCTATTTTACCTCCATGCAATTGTGTTCTTTTCAGATTTTTTCTTGGGTTGATTTCTAATTTCATATTGCTATTGGGAAAGATGCATGATATGACTTCAATCTTTTTGAATTTGATGAGACTTGTTTTGTGGCCTAACATGTGATCCACTTTGGAGAATTTTGAAAAGAATGTATATTTTTCCTTTTTAGGATAAATGTTCTGCATAGATCCATCTGGTCCAATATGTCATTCAAAGCTACAGTTTTGTCATTGATTTTCTGGATAATCTATCTATTGATGGAAGTGGGGTGTTAAAGTCTCCTACTCTTACTATATTACTCTCAATTACTTTATGTTTGTTAATAGGTGCTTTATGTATTTGGGTATTCCCATGTTGAGTAATGAATATTTACAATTGCTATATGTTCTTGGTGGGTTTTTTACTTTAGGATTATGTAGGGTATGTAGGTCTCTTGTTACAGTCTTTGTTTTAAAATCTCTTTTGTCTGATACAAGTATCTTTACCCTGACTTTCTTTTCACTTCCATTTACATGATAAATGCTTTTCGATCCCTTCACTCTTAATCTTCATGTATCGTTAGGTCTGCAAGAAGTCTCTTGTACATGGTATATAGGTGGGTCTTACTTTTTAAATCCATTCTGTCACCCTGTCTTTTGATTGGAGTGTTTAGTGTATTTACATTCAAAGTAATTATTTATATATATGTATTTACTGATATTTTCTTATTTTTTATGGTTGTTTTTATAGTTTTCTGTTTCTTCTCTTGCTTTTTCTCTCATGGTTTGCTTGCTTTCTTTAGGATATACTGAAATTCCTTTCTGTTTATTTTTTTCATATGTATTGTCAGTTTTTGTTTTGTGGTTACCATTATGTTTATAAACATATATATATACATATATAGCAGTCCATGTTAAGTCGGTGGTTGCTTAAGTTTGAACCTACTCTTCACATCTTTGTCATCCATGTTTCAGGTATATGGTGTCATACTCTAGATTTTTTTATTTTATGCATCCCTGGACTGATTTTTATAGATATATTTAATTTTACTACTTTTGTGCTTCCTCCTTTTCTTCCTCCTTTCCACTCAAAGTCTCTTTAACATTCCTTGTACAGCTGGTTTAGCAATCATGAATTCCTTCAAGTATTATTTAGGAAAGTCTATCTGTCCTATTCTGAGTGATAGCTTTGTTGGATATTGTTCTTAGCTGTTTTTTTTCCCCCCTTCCCTTTCTGCAGTTTGAATATATCATGCCACTCACTCTGGCCTGCCAAGTTTCTGCTGAAAAATCATCTGGTAGCTTTACAGTATTCCCCTTGTATGTAACTGTTCTTTTATTTTTCTCTTGCTGCTTTTAAAATTTTCTCTTTATTGCAACTTTTTTGGCATTTTAACTAGTATGTGTATTGTTGTGGACCAGTCTGGGATAATTTTGTGGGGGTCTCTCTCTGCCTCCTGGATGTGGATTTCTGTTTTCTTCCCCAGATTCAGGAAATTTTCAGCTATTATTTATTCAAATAAATTTTCTGCCTCCTTTCTTCTTTCTACTCTTTCTGGGATCCATATAATGCAAATGTTACCACATATCATGGTGTCACTGAATTCCCAAAGTCTATTTTCATTTTTACCATATTTTTTCTCACTCCTGTTCAACTCAATTGCTTTCCATCACCTTGTCTTTCAGAACATTGATCCTTTCTTCTGCTTTCTCTATTATTTATTCCATCTAATGTACTTTTAATTTCAGTTATTAAGTTCTTCATCTCTGGTTCTTATTTATGTTTTCTATCTCTTTGTTGAGGGTCTCACTGAGGTCTTCCATTTTTTCTCAAGTATAGTATCTTTATGACCATTGCTTTTAAATACTCTAGCAGGCATATTGCTTATCTCTGTTTTATTTAGCTCTCTTGATATGATTTTGCCATGTTCTTTCATTTGGGGTATATTCTCCTGTCTCCTTGCTTTGTCTAATGCTCTGAGGCTGAGTTACATGTGCCTTCAGTCCAGTCGTATGCAGTGACTCTTTGCCTGTTTTGGGTAGGGTTCAGTCCCTGTGTTGTTAGTAGACCAGTCTGGGATCTCATTGGGCTTGAAGTGAGTCAGATGAGGTACTTGCCAGAGATGCAGTTGCACCAAAATGTAGGGCACTTTTCCTGTGTTGTTCCCTGAAAAGCTTTCATTGGTGGGAGAAGCCTCCTATTAGACCAGATATCTGCTTCCAGCCCACTGCTTGGGTCATAGTTGGTTCATATGTGGTTATCTTTTCCCTTCCCTAGGTCAGGAGTCACTTTAGAGTGCCAGACTCACCCTGTCATGGTTGCTTGAACACTGCTAGACTTGTGGCACTGCTTGAATGGACTCTGGCCAAGGAGTATTTGTAGGGGCACTTCCACAGGAAAAATCAAGGGCACCCAGTGTTAGAAAGGTTGTTCAGGTCTGCTTTAGGAGGGGACTTGGAGCTGCTTTAGGAAACTTTTGTAGGGCTGGAGGGGATGAATTTGCAACAGAGTAAGGGGGCAAGATGAGTGGTGCCAGTGAGGTCCACTTTGGAAGGTGACCTGTAACCACTCAAACTAACCCCACTGGGTTGGAAGGAGCAAATTAGCATAAGTGTGCAGGATTGGGTTCTGCTGTTATCAAACTAAGTAAAGAGTATTGGCATTGAACTGGTTTTTGCAGGTGTCCGTGTATCTTGGCCAATGGACAGGGATGGGAAATAACACTAGCCAGATCCTTTGTTCCTGGAGAAGTCTCTTGGCAATCTCTTTCAGCACATGCTCTGAGATTAGTTAACAAATATCCCTCCTGTATACCTCAGGTATTTTTCAAACTACTGCTTGTATGCTTTACTTCTGAGGGCTGTTTATTATGTTGTCTCTTTAAGGGTGGGGACTCAGTTTCCTCTTGTCCTCTTGGCTCTCCCAGAGCTAAGCTTGCTAGTTTCTAAAGTTCCAGGTGTTAAGCCCAGCTGAATATAAGAACTCACAAAATTAGGTCTGGTTTTCAAGCCAAACATTATGAGGGTTTGTTTTCCTTGTTGGGTTCCCCATGCCTGGTGTGCCTGGTGTGAAGGTCTGTTTCTCTCCACCCTCTGCATCCATGGAATTCCTCTTCATAAGGACAGTCCCTTAAGTTCCTTTAGCTCCTGACAGCATCTCAGCCCTTCCTACTCCCTTGATCTAGCCTCTTTTGTACATTTATGGTGTCTGTTCCACCCATCTTTGGGTAGTTTTCTGGGTTATTTACAGTGATGTGAGTGCTATGTAAATGTATCCATGGGATGAGGTGAGCTTAGGATTCTCCAACTCCACCATCTCCCTAAAAGGTGTTTCTTAGTTCACTGTAATATTATGGTTTCATGGACACAATCCACATCAGCTTTCAGAGTTAGATGTTTTGAGGTTCATCTCTCAAGTGGGAGCCTTAAAAACTGGAGAACCAGATGGTGGGATCCAAATCTTTTATTGCTCAAGAAGAAGTTGGGAGTTATATATTTCCTCCTGAGTGTGTGTCTCAGCCTCTTCTAACCATTTCAATATGGGTTTCTCTTATTCATTTGATGTATAGCAGAGGCTCAGCTAGTTTGGATTTCTTTCAGAGGTAATTGTTCCATACGTAGCGACAGATTCAGTGTGTTTGGAGGAGGTGATTTAAGGAGCCTCCAATATTGCCATGTTGAAGTGGAACCCACTTATCTTCCTTCTCATTTTCTCTTCTCTGACTGGATAATATCAAAGAGCTATCTTCAGTTTTGGAGATTCTTTCCTTTGCCTCATAAAGCCTGCTGTTGAAGTTCTGTATTATGTTTTTAATTTCATTTATTGTATTCTTCATATCCAGAATTTTTTAAATGATTTCTGTTTATTAAACTTCTCATCTTCTTCATGCATTGTTTTCCTGTTTATTGAGTTGTCTTTATTATCTTGAATTTCACTGAATTTCCTTAAAATAATTATTTTGAATTCTTCTTTCAGGCAATTACCGGATTGCCTTTGTGTGTGTGTGTGTGTGTGTGTGTGTGTGTGTGTGTGTGTGTGTTTAGTTACTAAAAATTGTTTTGCTTGGTAGTATATTTCCCTGTTTTCATTTCATGTTTCTAATAGTTTTGCATTGATGTCTGTACATTTGAGGATGTGTTACTTCTTGTCTTTTCAGACTGTCTTCAGACCTACCTAAAGGTGGCTGTGAGGGTGCCAGTCATGTGAAGTGCAGCATCTTGATTCCTAGAAGGACAGTTGGTAAGTCTGTGTATTGTTACTTGAGGTAACATCAGCAAGATGTTAAGATCACAGATCTTCTGGGGTCAAGAATGTGAAAGTCCTGTGGGTAGCACTGCTGGCTACTACTATCGAAGGTCCTCAGAAGTTAAGGCTTCTGGTATCTTGTTCTCCCTTTTTCCTTTGGGAGAAAGTCTGGCCAATGGAATTACTTTTGGGACCTAAAGATATGGCATCCTTGCCTCACATTAGAAGAATGTGAAGAAGAAGAAACACAGTAGAAACAGGATCCAATTAGACACACACAGAGAATACCAAAGCTTCTCAGTTTTGGAGCACAGATCCACTACTGCCAGTATCTTAAGTGTGAGAGTGTACAGATCTCCTGTGGAACTAGGTTCTGTCTATGGGGCTCAATGCAGTGACTGAGGCCCTGGGGACAAAAAGAACAGAAATATTAGATCTGAGATGACAGTGTGCAGCAGTGGCACACCCTGGGGATAGTGGGTTAAAGTCTGAACTCTTGCCCCAGGAGACAGGGCACAGAGAAGGAGCAATGCAGCCTGGTGATGGTGGAAGGAAGCCTTGACTTAGGACCAAGCATGGGATGTAGAGCAGTGAAAGTTTAGCCTGGTAACAACCTATGAAAGTGAAAATTTGGGACCTGGGGTTGAGTGCAGAATAGCAACATCAGCAGCTGTCATCTCATGGATAGTTACCTGCTAGTGGAGTGGAGCACAGTAGCAACTAGGGCACCTGGGAGCTGGTCTCATGTAGCCACAGCTCCATCCAGGGAAGAGACATACCAACAAAGACTCTGTAGCACTGTCAGCTGGGTTCATTGTTGATAAAGACTGTGGGGTTCCTCAGTAGCAAAGGTTTCAAGTGCCCATGGCCCTGAGGCTTGCTGGGGATTCTACTGGTCTCCTTCTCCCCATAAGGTAAAATCCCTCTGAGAGGATCCTTCTTAGAATTGAGCTGCTCTGGCCTAGGGAATGGATGACACATGTAAAATGTTTCCTATGCTTTTCTATGTGGCCATTTTCAGGTTTGAGATTCAAAAAATTACTGTTGATGCTTGCTTTTAGTCCAAAGTTTTTTCAGAGCTATTTTCATCAGTTTTTGGTTGGTTGTTTATTGTATTTATGGGGAAGACAAGTGTTGGGACCTCCTAGCCCTCCATCTGCTCAAAATTGACTCCGTTTTATAGATTCCTGACCCCTTCTTTGTTTAAATAACATTATAATATATTGCACTTATTTTTTTAATCTCTGAGCCACTTAGTTTGATAGATATTTTACAGAATTGGATTTTGATTTTTTAAATCTCCAAAGGGAAATCTCTCATCTCCCTCCCCAACCTCTCCCCCAATTTTAAAGAGTTCTGTTGAGTTCATTTATAGTTTTATTTGTATTAGTTCTGAAATACTTTTACAAATATACATTTTCTCTATTTTAAGATTTTTATGACATAGAAATATTAAAATTTTTTTTCAAAGGTTAGAAAAAAGATTGGTAGCCAAGAGAAAGACATTCTTTCCTTTATCTGGTGAGTATTTACTGAATATAAATTATGTGCCCAGTACTCTTTACTGAACAAATGTGGAAAAATCCTTTTGTGGAGGAGCTCACGTTTTCTTAGTAGGGCTAATATTAAACCTAGTGAATAAATAAACTATGTAGTTAGCTTGTGGATAATATATGGTATGAAACACAAATAGATTATAGTAAGAGAAAATCTTGAAGATTTTTTGAATGAATGAGTTAGGGTTTCAGTTTTAAATAGGAGGGTCCAGGTAGACTTCATTGAAAAGATGACATTTGCACAAAAATGTGAATGGGATGAGAAGTTAGCTGTATAGCTATTAAGGGAAGGGCATTCCAAGCAGAGGGATTCTTCTGAAGAAGGCAAGTGAAGATGGGTAAAAATATAGATGGAACTTTGAGGTGGAATGTGCATACCCAGTTTTATTAGAAGAATGGAATATGAACATATCATTTGAGGATGAGTTGAAGACATATGCAGGTTGGCAAAATATGGGAGAGTCATTGTGGGAAAAGCAAAGAGTACAAACTAGAGAGGAGTAAGAGTTTTGTTCAGGAACCACTAGGCTGACAAGAGAATGGATGTTATTCATTTTCAGTAGAGTCATTCAGGGAAAATAGGCAATTTTCTGTGAAATGCTGTTTGGACTAGATGTGGTTGTTGTTTGTTCATGCTATATGCCAGCCTTTTTAAGGCTGCTTTATATATTTCAATACTATTGCAAAAATTATTAATTTTAAGTATGAGGTTTTTTGGACTCAAACAGAATAAACTATACAATGTTAAAATGTAGCCAACATCCAAGCTATCATTAGAAGATGGTATTGCTTTGGAGAAGGAATAAACAACAACAAAAATACATACTGGTTAATCTTTAGGTGATGGTTTTATTTTATAAGGTAAAAACTCAAAAGAGCCATTCTGATGAAAAGTGATAATTTATACCCACTAGGCACAAAGGCAAGTGTGCCAACAGGTACTGGACCTGGAAATAGGGGACAGGCAAGGAGTAGAAGCAAGTCATTTCTTTTTCAGTTGTTTTTATCATTAGGGTTTCAGATTTTATAATGGTTAACAATATATACTTTGTGAAATGAAATGTTCAGACATCTTTCAGTCACTTATTTTTGTATTGTAGTATGAAAAAAAACCCAGAGTTGTTACAAAGTATGTTTATGTGTAATTCCTCCTTTTTCATTCACTCTTTGCTAATATATTATTTTCACTAAGGCACAGCATTAATGTGAAAATCCAAGATACTTTATTTGTGGATTTTTTTTAGGCTTGATATCATACTTGCAGATGAAAATGCTTTCAAAATTATTTATTTCAAACATTATCTTTGTGCGTTTTCTCATGCATTGCTATGTTGCAAATGCCATTACAGATACCTTGCAGTGGCTATAAAGCATTTTGAATGGCATCTTAAAAGTAATACCAAATATAAGTGATATAATTGAATAAAATTTAATATTGTGGGAGTTTAGTATTTTGTAGTGGGAATGTGATAATATTCTAATCATTCGCTCTTGTTGAAAGCAATTCTGATTGAGATAACAAATCATGTATCATTTGGTCTGTAATATTAATGACTCATCCTTGAATTTTTATATCATTATCAATAACCACACATACTATTTATGTGGTACAGTGATGTTTCAGTTTTCACAGCTAGGTTTTTAATTTTTTATGTCGATATAGTGGCATATTTTATAGAGATGCTTCAACAACTATCTAGACATATTGTAGGCTGATAAATAGAAATTATCTTAAATTCATTTGCAATGAAATTGAATAGCTGACCCGAGGGCTTAGGTTAAGAGAGGCAAGTGAATGTATTGTACAACATCATTTTTTATTTCTTTTGGGTTTGATTTTTCTCTGTGATTTGTAATGAAATAGATTAATGGGCCCAATTCTATTACTGATTAAATGGATTTGACTGGGACCTTTAACAGAAAAGGCACAATAGCAGTCAGCTTCAGATCAAAAGCTTTAAAATAAAAATGAAGGACTGTTTCAGGGAGAAAAAGAACTAGGCAGTAATATAGAGGGAGACTTATTTAAATTCAAATGGATCATTTGATTAAATGCAAGGATCACACTGCTACATGTTGTTAATAAGCTGGCATATACAAACTAGGTACTATTAAATTATGAAAATACTTCATATGCAGACCAATTTTTTCCATTTTTCAAATATGTTTTGAATAGTTACTATGTACCAAGCATTATTAACTTTTGTTACGAATTGAATTGTGTCCTCCCCATAAAAGTTATGTTGAAGTCCAAACTTAACTTACTCGTGGAGTATGGCCTTATTTGAAAATAGGGTATTTGCAGATAATGCCAAGTTAAGATGAGATCAGTAGGGTAGCCTCTGATTCAAAATGACTGTCGTCCTTATAAGAAGAGAAAAATTTGAATATGGATTCAAACAAAGGAGAAAATGGCCCATGTAAAGACAGAAAAGACCAGAAGAAAACCATGTGACAACACAGGCAGAGGTTATAGTAATGCAGTTGTGAATCCAGCAAGTCTAAGGATGGGTGGCCATCACCAGAAGTTAGGAAAGGAAGGAGTTCTCCCTTAAACATTTCAGGGAAAGCATGGCCCTACTGACCCCTTGATTTTGGAATTCTTGTTTCCAGAACTATGAGAAAATAAACTTCTGTACTTTTAAGCCATCCATTTTGTGGTACTTAGGCATAGCAGCCCTAAAAATACAGAATTATGCATTCTAATATTAAAATATAGGCTATATATTTTAATAGGCTCTGGAAAAAGCTAAAGGATGTGATCAATTTGTGAAATAAACTGTTACAATATCTCATTCAGATATAATTATATATACATACAAGCATCACTAAAGTAAGACATTTTACTAGTGACGCAAGACTCAATCACAATAAAGACATTTAAAGAACTTAAAAAAGGAAGACATATACCTCTACCCCCCAAAAAGTCTATAAAATAATTTTTCCAGTCCATGACACTGGTATAGATATGATGCCCTAATAATTTCTGGTGAAGAAGAGACTTCATTTGATTGGAAATACTTCAGGGAAGAGGCATGAGATTAGGATAGTTTGGATTTGATAGTTTGAAACACAAATTTAGAGGGAAGGACTTGAATAGGTAACCATGTGGACAGAACCACAGAAATAAAAAGCACATGAGAGTGGGATATTCAACACCCATGCTCTTGTCTATGCTAAAATTCTTCAGTAGTGGCAGTTGTGACATTGAAACCGTATATTTCTACTTCTTTCTAATGCACTCAGCCTCTGAAGCAACAGGGAGGGGTTTCTACAAACTTCATCCTCTGGACAGACAAGGTAAGAGTTAAAAGGGAAAAAAAAACAAGGAGTCAAATACTTCACCTTGAATATCTGTAAACTTATAAACTTTCACTTTCAAGAAACTCATACTTGAGAGAAAAGTATATTTGTTTTCCTTTCCCTTCTGCAAAGATTTCATTCAAATGTGAAGAGCCAGACCCTGTTAGAATTTAAGCCAAACATTGGTATTTTAGAATAGGAAACTGAGGTTTAGACTGATTATCATATGGGAAGAGAGATCACAAAGGAATGTAACTAGACATTAAAAAAAAATATGGTTCTTTGGGAAGTGCCCATCTCCAGTGTTTTAGATTAAGCCCAAAGATTGGTGGAGATAAAGTAAACCCCTAGAAATGAAGAGAAAAGACTAATCACTTGGCTTCCCACAGTATAATATAAAAAGTGCCAAGCCTTATGGGAAAACCCACTATCCAAAATGGCAGCTGGGAGATTCTTCGTCAGATGGGTATGAGGTCAACCATACAAAGTCATGAATCCCCAGGGTAGTGTGGGAAGATAACCAATGTTCCTGAGTATCCTGTCCCCACCAAAGGTTCAGAATTGACGAGAGCATCAAAGTACTAGAAAAAGAATGAGAGTTGGGACAAAGAGGATGCACTGTTTAATTCTGACAGTTAAAACCTGATATGGGGACATGCACTGGATCAGTAAAAGCAATGAAAATAGTGAGGGCCAGATGGAGGTGAACTACATTTTGATGCAGACTAGTCAGAAAGTGGCATGAGGAGCAGATGTCCCCCTTCTAATATTGAGATGTTATAACTCCACCTTAGGATTTAGATAACTCAGAGAGAAATTAAGGAGAACCATGTCTGTGTATATTTGTGTGTGCCTGATGGTGGTATATGTGTGGGACGTAGAATTCTAAGAGTCTTGTAAAACAGAAGTAATTTTTAAGATTTTATTTATATATTCATGAAAGACACATTGAAAGGCAGAGACGTAGGCAGAGGGAGAAGCAAGCTCCAGGCAGGGAGCCTGATGTAGGACTCGATCCTGAGACCGGGGATCACGCCCTGAGCCGGGGGCAGGTGCTCAACCGCTGAACCACCCAGGTGTCCCCAGAAGTAATTTATTTACCATGAATTAGTAGAGTTGAGCATTTTTTATCTCCATAGAATTGGGATCTTAAGAACAATAAACGCAGTTACAAAGTTCTATTTTACACACCCAATTTTGTGGACTGTTTTCACTCTATAGTTGATATCTATTGAAAGAAATTGAGACATGGGAGTGCCATAAATGATAATTTACCCTATGTCCTGATGAAGAGTCACATTTATGAAATACTGTGATTATGCCATTTAATATTAATCTTTTATACTCTTAAAAGATTTTTTACTGAAGCATAGTTGATACACAATGGTGCATTAGTTTCAGGTGTAGAACATAGTGATTCAACAAGTCTATAGGTTGTGCTCATCACAAGTGAGCAGAAGTACCACAAACTGGATGGCTTAACTGTACTTTTTATCCTCATGACTTATTCGTTCCATAACTTTAAGTCAGCGTCTCCCCTCTGGCAGCTAAGAGTTTGTTCTCTGTACTAATGGATCCATTTCTGCTTTTTGTTTTTCAGATCCTACATGTAAGTAAAATCAATGGTTTTTGTCTTTCTCTGACTTCAATTAGCATGATACCTTCTGTATCAATTCATTTGTCATATGGCAAGATCTCATCTTTTTATGGCTAAATAGTGTTCCATTGTGTGTGTGTGTGTGTGTATACACCACCTTTTCTTATTCATCTATCAATGGACATATGGGTTGTTTTCAGATCTTGGCTATTGTAAATAATGTTCAATAAACATAGAGGTGCATATATCTTTTTAAGTGAGTGTTCTAATTTTCTTCTTTTTTTTTTTTAATTTATGATAGTCACAGAGAGAGAGAGAGGCAGAGGGAGAAGCAGGTTCCATGCACCGGGAGCCTGACTTGGGATTGGATCCCGGGTTTCCAGGATCGCGCCCTGGGCCAAAGGCAGGTGCCAAACCAGTGCGCCACCCAGGGATCCCTGTTCTCATTTTCTTTTACAAATACCCAGTAGTGGAATTACTGAATTGTATAGTATTTCTATTTTTATTTTTCCACAGTGGCTGTGCCAATTTCCACTCTCACCAATAGTGCACAACTATTCCTTGACTCCACCATCCTCACGCACTTATTTCTTGTCCTTTTGACACTAGCCATTCTGACAGGTATGAGGTGATATCTCATTGTGGTTTTGATTTTGATTTCCCTGATGATTAGTGACACTGAACATCCTCTCATGCATCTGTTGGCCATCTGTAGGTCTTCTCTGGAAAAAATGTATATTCAGATCCTCTGCCCATTTTTTAATTGGAATTTTTTCTTAGTACTGAGTTGGATAACTTCTTTCTATATTTTGGATATTAACACTTTGTTGGATATATCATTTGTAAATATCTTTTCCCATTCAGTAGATTGCCTTTTCTGTGTGATCTGGTTTCCTTTGCTGTGCAAAAGCTTCTTAGAGGAGTTCCAATTGTTTATTTTTGCTTTTGTTTCCCTTGCCTCAGGAGACCTGTCCACAAATAAGTTGCTAAGGCCAATGTCTAAGACTACTACCTCTGTTTTTGTTAGGACTTTTATGGTTTCAGGACTCACATTTATGCCTTTAATCCATTTTCAACTTATTTTTGTGTTCGGTATGAGAAAGTAGTCCATTTTTCTTTTGCAGGTAGCTGTCCAGTTTTGCCAGCACTATTGAAAAGACTATCTTTTCCTCATTGTATAATTCTTGCCTCCTGCGTTGTAGATTGACCATATGAGTCTATTTCTGAGCCCTTTATCATGTTTCATTATGTGTCTATTTTTATTCTACTACCATACTGATTTTATTACTGTGGCTTTATAGTTTAAGATTTTTTATTTATTTACTCATGAGACACACACACAGAGGCAGAGACACAGGCAGAGGGAGAAGCAGGCTCCATGCAGGGAGCCTGACATTGGACTCAATCCTGGGACCCCAGGATCCCACCCTGGGCTGAAGGCAGAGCTAAACCGCTGAGCCACCTGGGCTGCCCTATAGTTTATCTTGAAAGGCATTGTGATACCTTCAGCTTTGTTCTTCTCAAGATTGCTTGGTCAGCCATAAGGTTTTGATGATTCTGTCAAAATCATTGAGTTTGACTTAGACATAATGAACCCACTTAATGTGAATAGTCATGTGATTAGCTCAAACTAAATCGATTAGTACTAATTACAAAGATGGCCAAAATATAACAGTCCCTAAACTATTTCCTATCAATTCTATCTTTTGAACTATAGGCCCAGTTATGTGTCCATAGCATATTTAGAATATTTTCCAAAATAAATCAATCCTTGAGTAAAGTTTAAAATATGATAAAATACTGTAGGTGTTCCTCAGGAGAAAAATAAAAGCTACAATGCCTTATGTTTTCATTACATATAAAATAATTTAAGAGACTGATATTTTGAAAAATGGAATCAGGATAGGTTTTCTCACATTATACATATACTTATGGTAAAATATGAATAGTTTTATATTTTACAGCAAAATTATATTGATATCTATGATGTTACTTTAAACTCTTCTGTTTCTGCTTGGTACACAACTCTTATTTTACATGAAGGAAATTCTGAAATGACTTTTGTGCCTTTTTTTTTTTAAGAATATGAAACATTTGGTGGTAATAATACAAAACAATTTGAAAAGTACCCATAAGAGGTTATAGGTCCAGTTTGCTCTGCTCAGTACATCTAAAACATTGATTTGAATGTTCTTTTTGAAATTTTGTATCTAGTCTTCAGTCTTCATAACTTTTTGCTCAAGTTATGCATTAATGAATAATATTTACATAGTCTTAGATCAGATCTATTAGAATAATGAAGTTTGCAAACTCCTACAAAGTCATTTTTTTAAAACGTGCATTTTGCTGCTTTAGGTAAATATCTAACTTTGATTTTCAAGTATTAATACTTAAATCAGTATGTTCAAAAACTGGGAGAAGAGTAATTTACCAGAAATGTACTCATATTCAAAACTCTCTATTCCTTGTTTTTAAAATTGTCTGATCTTTATTCATCAGCTAGAGTGAGGGGCCATAGCAGGCATAGTTCAAGGCAGCAGCATGAGTCAAATTTCAAAAAGTAAGGTCAGTACTAGTGAAGTAACGTTTAATGTCAGATCTCAAAGGTGTGTATAGGACAGTCAATAATACATGAAGCAAAAGATAGGGAGTTGATTAGAAATTTCAAAAGCTCAAAGGAAAAGGGAAAACAGATCATTTTATTTTGAAGCAAGTATCCATGTCCACCAGGTGATAGAAGAAAGAAGAAATACTTAGTAAAGGAATTTTCAAAAGGCTATATATAGCCTTCGATTCTATACCAATAAGGGATGATTATTTTTAGATGTTCATGTTACTATTTTCTTAAAAATTTTGATTCTGCATTTTCCTTTGCAAAGTTGTCTAGAAAGAAAGACAAAAGGGTGTAATATACAAAGTGGGAAGTATTCAGTGCATTTCACAGCAGTAAGTTATAGTCTGTTGGCCTGATTATTCTGTGCCCAGCTGTTTGAAATGGAGTCAGAAAGTTAGCTCTTGTTCACTAATCCATTTGTTTTGTTTGGGAAAAGCAAAATCTTCTAAGTTGTTCAATTATAACATTTTTAAGAATCAGATTATTGGAGACAATTAGAAAATATGCTGTGAACTCCTAAGCCCACTTCAGATTATATAAAATAAGGACACCAATGTATTTTTTATTCCACTTATTCTTTGTTCAGTAAATCCTCTGCTATTTTTAGCGACCACAGTGTGTCACAAATTATGTATTTGGGGCTATTCATAATATGTTTAATTAACACCCAAGTATTTCATGCAAACACAGCTAGAAAATTTAATAGAATCTCTTTTAAAAATGAAAACTGGACTTTTTATTGAAAACATAACTAATTTAAAGGACTGGCTAATGCTTTATGATTATCCTATTAATAAAAGTAAATTTTTGGTTAAGATATATTCAAATGCCCATAAAATGTAATTTATATCTCTTCAAGGAATTTTCATTGCTAGTATTTGCAATAAAGTTAATGTCTTTAGCAAACAGTAAAAAAAAAAAAAATGCGGTATAAGTGCATAACAACCCAGAGAGATACTTTTCATTACTTTTGTAACACACAGGAAGATGTTTTTCTCAATGCTCAAACTGCTCCTGGTATCATAGAGGTATCAGAGATCCCAAATGTGACGTGTTGAAATTTATTCTTTAGTATATCTATTTATTTAATTATTTAGTTTTTATTGAACAATTATAAGCATTGGAGAAATGATAACATATTGATGCTATAATGACAAATGACAGAAGGTCTTTGGTTCCAAAGAATTTAGAGTATAGTGGAGTGGGTTATCATGATCCTTGTGTTAATAGCTAATACCATTAAGGGCTTTACATGCATTAGCTTATTCTTTACAACAATTCAAGGTAGTGACCCTTTTAAATGTGATCTTCACTGTACAGAGGGTGAAAAGTGAGTCACAGAAACAAAGTGATTAGCTTAAAGGCACACAGCTAATCAATATCAGAGCCAATATTTGGAACCAGGTCATTTAGCTCCAGTGCCTGGGCTTTAACCCACTACATAAGAAAAAATACACAGGATGCTGTCGGAGTGTAGAGAAAATCCTCATCCATCAGATTCAAGAAAATCTTTAGTTTTGATGAAGGAATAGAATTCCCCGAACAGTGGGGACTCTCTGTGTTTATGTGGAAGTGTTCGTTCATGTGGAAAAAAGGAAGGAAATAGAGCTAGGATTTTAGAGCAAGCATCAGGACCCAATAGATCTTGGATAATAATCTGAGAAATCTGAACTTTATAGGGCAGTAAGCAAGGCAACAATATAATAATTACATTTTGGAAAGTTCATCTTGGCAACCGTGAAGTAAATAAAGGGGCCAGCTGAAGTAAACCATGAAAAATTGGTAAAAAAATGCAAACATAAAAATTGACAGTGGAAGAAAAAGACAAAGAATGTCCATTTTTATTAAATGACATTTAAAATAGTAAACATTTTTGTGTGCTAGGCATTTTACTTGTCACTTTCTATGTGTAACCTCCCTAATTCCCAAGCAGTTCTATGAGAGATTTTATTAGTGATGTTTTATATTGAGGCAATCAGGGCTTAGAGAAGTTAAATCACTTGCTCAAGGTTTACAGCTAGTCGGTGGCAGATTTGGGATTCAACTCCATGGCTTACATTCTTTCTAGTCTACGATGCTGGTTGCCATCAGTCTTTATGAACAAAACTGCAGATCTCAAGCCAAAGTGGTAGTACAATGGTAAATTAGAAGTCTGAATTTATATTAACACTAGGCCTCTAATATGGCTGTGAATTTTGCATCATTTCACCAAAATGTGAAAAAAGGAAATTCAAATAATTTTATCAAAAGGATTTCTAATTGCTCCATTCACCTGCTATCTCTTACTCAAACTCTGAGTTGGCATCAGGCATCTCATCTGGTGGTATAATATCAGCGAACATCTTCCTGTCTCTAAGTCCAAAGAATGCTTTTAATGCTCTTCTTAGCCTGCTTCTCAGTAACATCCATCTGTTTTCCAAGTTCTTGCTTTGACACATTCTCACCATTTGAATTTCTGACAACAGTATCTTTGACTTTTTCTTATCCCACTGTATCTTTGTCAAGCTCATCACGGTGGGCCATTACATATTAGAATTGGTTAAGCTTAATGACAGCATCTCTTGTATTCTAATCTCATACTTTCTTTCATTTATAGGATTTCAATTGGTACCTATTTAGAGATAACATGCACTTACCTAGGTCCCTTCTTTAATATACCTTCTTGGCAATCTTAAAAGCACCTCAAATATAGGAATCAGGCAAACAAAAAAATTATATTACTCTTCCATTATACTTTTTTTCTCAGCTTTCCCGATCTTTACTGATAGCACTACCAGCCACAAAATTATTTTTTAATAATAATTTAGTAATCATCTAGGACACAGCCTTCTTCCTCACCTTCCATATCTAAAGCAGTACCATTTCCTGTCAATTGCACTTCCTAAAAATTTCACATTTTTCATATTCATGAAACACAGTCATGTAAGTACAGCAGGGAATATTGTGATTCTCAATTGCCTGCAAACTGATCTCTTCAATCTTCTCTAACCTCTCCTTTAATCCATTCTCCATATAACATTGAAAGGTGATCTGTCAAAGTACATTTCTGGTCATGTTCCTCCTATGCTTAATACCCTTTAATGATACATAATGCTCTTAAGATAATGGTTGGAACTCTTACCATGATCTCAGAACCCTGCGCATCATGCAACCCCTACTTGCTGCTCTAACTTCATCGTGTACCAATCTTGCTCTACACTTTCTCATCCAGTCTCACTGTCATCTAATCCTTTATTATTTGTATATATTTCTTTTGGTTGGAGCATCTTTTTCCTTTTAACTATAGCTTTGAAGTTCACATATCACTTCCTCAAGAAATTTTTCTCTATTCAGATCTTTTAAGAACCTTAGAAGTCTCTATCTGTTACAATTTTAGTTGTCCAGCTGGCAAATTAATATAAAATGTCAGTGGAATACATTTGTAGATCGTTTTCTTGAACATGTGATTGTTTAAAGCTAAAAAGTGTGGTGGTTTTCCACTAAGTGTGTCTACTCTTTTAGGATGGAGTTTTGTAGTTTTGCACAGTGGCAGTATTCTAGCCAGTGAGGTTTATCTGAGGCACAGTTATTCCTAAAAGTTATTCCAAATTCCTAAATTTGTACCATTTACCAACATATGTGTGGTGTGTGTGTGGAGGGAGTTTGTATAATTATATGTGCATATTTATGCTTAAATATAATGCATCACTTTGTTATATCTTATGGGTCAAATCAGTGGCAGAAAAATATGATAACTATACCCTCTTATATTTGGGGAAGGATATGTTTTTGTCCAACAGATTTGGAAAAGACCAACTTGGGCAACTGAGGAGGAAAAAGACACACACAAAAATGAAGTTGAAGTAATGAAAAGGAGAATTCCAATCCTATTCAATTTCAAATGAAACATTTTAAGTCTGTTGGACTAGATATGTAATTTGTTACAATTATATTTAGGCTTGATTTGGTGAAGGGAGGTCTTCCTAAGTAATGGTTCTTTGGTGCCCTACCTTGTGAGTTTGAATTGCCTGGATAACTTCACAGAAATGTCCTAAACTTGCTTTCCCTCTCTATTAATTTAAATTTTATGTGGTTTTTATAAGAAAAATTGTTTTCCTTTGGCTTGCCAAAAATTCTAGAAACAATAAACTCAACCAGACATCTTCCTCAAAACTCAGACAGAAACCAAATAAACTTTGGTTTATTTTTTTTTTTTTAGGAGTGTAAAAGAAGATATAAGTATGTGTAACTTCCAGCACCATATAGAAAGATCAAAATATGTTTCATTCAAACTTCAACTCTGTTTTAATAATTTATGTTTCCTAAATAGCATGGTTAATTTTCACAGAACACTTAGTTTGCTTCCCAATTAAAATTACGATATAGGTCATACCCAGATGAGACTCATGGCTCCTATCAGATAAGTACATTTGAATTGTTATCAAATTCCAACAGTTTTAACTTTGCAAGTCTCCTGACTGCTATGCCAACAGGGTTTCCTTCAAACTATGGAGAATGTAACTTAGATTAGGAGGGAACATGCAAGTCCTGGGACACCAAGGTGAAACATGTATTATCTGCTTACTTTTTGAAAATAAAATTGTATGCTAATAGAAATATAGACATGTATAAAATGAAAGTCCACATGCACTTTTAAGATTAAACATCAATTTGAAAATATTTGGTACTTGTAGGTCCTGGGTTTACCTTTTTACTGTCCTTTGAGGTCTCAATGTTTTGATGGAAAAGTTTAAGAAACCACCAATAGGCAATATCCCAGGTTTCCTTAACATTTAGCACATAATTTGTTTAAATATTTTTAATAGAACAACAAAAAGTATAAATATGGCTGTGGTAATTCACACACACTTTCTGAATTCATGACTCCTTCCTGATTCAACTACAAGGCATCTCTTCTTGTGAATGCAGATTCACATTCTAATTTTTTTACATTTATTAAAATTCAACTTGCCAACTTATAGTATTAACACCCAATGCTTATTACACCATAAAAGAGCAATATGGCAAGTAAAGAACGTAGGTTGAGATCAGAGAGATCTGACTCCAAATCTTCATTCCATTACTTCACATCCTGGATAGTTACTTAACTTCTAGGCCTCTTCCTTTGTCCATTAAATGTAGACAGACTTACCATATTTTATGTTGTGATGAGAGACAAAATATGTACATTGTAAAGGAAACAGCTGTTGCTACACATGTGAGATGGGCCATCATCCTAAATATGTGTTCTCTCTCTTCTGAGTGAATTGAAATTCTATTGATAATAATTGTACCTATTTATCTAGGTGTCCTTAAGATGTAAAACATTTATAAATTGTGTTCAACACAGTCTTTGAAATAGTCTATGGTTATGCCATTTGCTTTGTTCCATTTTAAGGATTTGATTTGATCTTCATGAAAAGAAAATCCATGCCTTAATTGTTTTTTTTTGTTTGTTTGTTTGTTTGTTTTTGTTTTGTTTTTGCCTTAATTGTTTTTATGTAGCATTCTGCTAGGGCCATCCTGGGTATCCGATCAATATTTGTTGAATCTCCCTTTTAAACAGCCCCATGTCCAATTTTCCCATTTGGGTTAGTGAGCGTTTTGTAACAAATCGGTAACCAAAATGGGGAAATTAGAGGTGGAGCTATTTGAAGAAAGATTCAACAAGTATTCATTGAATAATCCAGGATGACTAAAATAGTATGCTAGGGGCAAAAACATATAAAGACAACCAAAGGATAAATTATTTCTCATTCTCATCTTATTCAAAATCCAATCCCACTTCAAGCTGTAATTGGTTTCTCACATCTTTTCCAGTTCCATTTGCTCTCCCCTTCCTCTAGCTGCTTACTCCCCAAGAATCACAATTTGGTAATTATTTTTATTTTACCTCCTTACTCTTTTCCTGTTACATGGTTTTGCATTTCACTCACATATCAATGTTTAGTAGCCTTCTGGAGCAAGACTTTATCTTCAATTCTCTATTTTACTCATCACTTCTGAGTTTCTCTGGATATATATCTGCTCTACAGAGCCAACATTTCCTGTGGCTATTTTAAGATTGATGAGACTTGAACAAAGAGCCAGTCAACCCATAGAAGGCTCAAGTTCTTTGTGTTCTTCAACAAATTTGTCATAAAGAAGAAAATATGTTGAATTTTATCATAGTTCTCTCAGTTGGTTCTGAAAAAGGGTATTTGTTATCCCCAACATGTGGTGCGTTCAGTACATTTTTGAAAGAGAAGAGATAAAATAACACCTGGAAATAAATGCTTTCTTTAGAACTACAGATAGTAAATTTATAAGAATGGATATGTTTGGATATTTTACACTTATGCTTTTTTTTCTACTTTCTAGATTTAGAGTTTGTTACAAAAGAATGTTTTTTTAAGGATAAATGAACAGCTAGATTAAGAAATACATAGGACAAGGCCTAGATAGCTCCTGAACACAAGAGTTTCTGTCCCTGTAGAATTTGGGTATGCCACCCTCCTGGCACATGAATATGTTTTGTGGTAAAATACAATGAACATAAAATTTACCATCTTAACCTTTTAAAATGCATAGTTCAGTGGTATTAAATATATTTTCATTATGCAACCATAACCACCATTCATCTTGTAAAACTGAAACACTATACCATGAAGCAATAACTCTCCATTATCCTCTCCCACCAGACTCTGGCAAGTAGCATTGTGCTTTGTCTTTTAATACCTATATAAGTGGAATAAGAGAGCATTTGCCTTTTAGTGACTTATTTCACTAAGCATGGTGTCCTTAAGGTTCATTCATGTTGTAGCATATTGAAAAATTTCCTTTTAAAGCTACATAATATTCTAAGTATATGCCAAGTTTTGCTTATCCATTCATCTGTCCATGGAAACTTGGGTTGCTTCCATGTTTTAGCAATTATGAATAATACTGCTGTGAACATGGCTGTGCAGTAGCTCTTTGAGATCCTTTCAATTCTTTTGACCCAGAAGTGGAATTGATAGTTTATGATAATTCTATTATTAACTGTTTTTGAGGAACTACCATAGTGTTTTCCACAGTGGCTATACTATTTTTCATTTCCATCAACAGTGCATGGTTCCCATTCTTCTGCATCTTCAACATGTTTTTTTCTTTTTAATGTTAGTTAGTTATCCTAATAGGTGTAAGATGGTAACTCATTGTATTTTGCTGTTTTTAAGTGTTTCTCTGGTTTTATTGAGAAATTATTGATATATATTACAAGTTGAAGGCCTATAGAATGGTTTGATTTATAAATGTTGTGAAACAGTTACCACAATAGGCTTAGTAGACATCTGTCATCTCATACAAATTTTTAAAAATGTGGTTTAGATGTGCATTTCTTGAATGATTAGTGATATTGAGCATCTTAGAAGCTTATTGTTAATTTATATAACTTCTTTATAGAGATATGTCCAAGTCCTTTACATATTTTTGAAATGATTTTGTTGTTGAGTTTTAGGAGATCCCTACATATTATACACATTAATCTCTTACCAGATATATGAATTGCAAACATTTTCTCCTATTCTGTGAGTTGCTTTTTTACTCTTGGCAATTTTGTGGTTTTTATGCCAATTTAAATTTTTTTTCATGAAGTTCAATTTGTCTGTGTTATATTCAAGAAATAATTGACAAATCCCATATTGTAAGGCTTTCATACTTGCTTTCTTCCTAGAGTTGTATGGTTGTTGGATAGTTTCTAAAATTTATGTCCTTGATCAATTTTGAGCTAATTCTTACATGGTATTACATAGCGTCCAACTTTATTCTTTTGCTATCCAATTTTTCCCAGCACCATTTGTTGAAAAGATGGTCATTTCTCCACTGAATAGTTTGAGTACTCTTGTAAAAAATTATTTGACCATATATGTGAGAATTCATTTCTGGCCTCTCTTCTATCCCATTGCTTTATATATCTGTCTTTATGCCAATACCAGACTGTTTTGACTACTGTAGCATGGTAACAGGGTTTGAAATAAGGATGTGAGTCGTCTGGTTTATTCTTCTTTATCAAGATTATTTGGCAATTTGAGTTCTCTTAAGATTTCTTGTAGAATAACCAATCCTAAAATTCGTTATCTCCAAGAAATGTCATTGGGATGGCATATGTTTTGATTTATTTATATCTTATTCTTTCAGCAATGTTTTGTAATTATCATTTTGTAAGTCTGTGACTTCAAGTTTATTTCTATTTTCTTTTTGATACTGTTTTTATAATTTCATTTTTAGACTGTTCATGTCTAGAAGTGTTACTGATTTTTGCATTTTGACTTTGTATCCTACTAGTCTTCTAAATTCATTTATTCTGATATTTAATTTGTAAATTAATACAAAGCCCTAAGGCTTTCTACATATAAGATAATATAACTTGCAGGGATAAATATACCTCTTCCTTTCCAATTTGAATGTTTTTTTTTTTCTTGCCTAATTGCCCTAGCTAGAATTTCCAGCACTATGTTGAATAGAAGTGGTGAAAGTGGGAATTCTCACTTTATTCCTGAATTTAATGGTGAAAGGAAAGTTTTTCTTCTAAGTATGGTGTTCACTGTGAGTTTTTCAGATGATTTTTATTATGTTGAGATAGTTTCCTTCTGTTCCTATTTATTGGGTATTTTTGTCATGAAAGGTATTGGATTGTCACTTTTTTTTTTTTTTGCAGTAATACCTTTATTCTGCTGATATAGCATATTATAGGGTCAACTTTTGTATGTTAAAATATACTTGTATTCCAGGAATAAATCCCAATTATAGTGTTTAATCATTTTTGTTGTTGTTGTTAATTTTTTATTTATTTATGATAGTCACACAGAGAGACAGAGAGAAAGAGAGAGGGGCAGAGACACAGGCAGAGGGAGAAGCAGGCTCCATGCACCGGGAGCCCGATGTGGGATTCGATTCCGGGTCTCCAGGATTGTGCCCTGGGCCAAAGGCAGGCGCTAAACCCTGCGCCACCCAGGGTTCCCCATGTTTAATCTTTTTAATATGCTGTGGAATTCTCCTCGCTGGTATCTTTGTTGAATCTTTTTGTATCTATGTTTATAAGGATATTGGTCTGTTGTGTGTTTTTTTTTTTTTTTTTTTTTTTTTTTTTTTGGTATCTTTGTCTGGCTTTGGCATTAGGGTAATTTTGGCCTCATAGAATAAGTTAGGAAGTGTTCATTTTGTTTTTTGGAAAAGTTTGGGAAGGATTGGTATCAGTTCTTTTTTTAACTGTTTGGTAGGGGGTATCTGGATATTTAAGTGTGTGCCTTCAGTTCAGGTCATGATACCTGGGTCCTGGGATCAAGCTTCTTCCTCTGCCTATGTCTCTGCCTCTCTCTCTGTGTCTCTCATGAATAAATAAAATCTTAAAAAAAATAAATAAAATTTAAAAAAGAAAACATCATTGGTAGAATTCACTAGTGAAGCCATCAGATTCAGGGCCTTCCTTATTGGGGATATTTTTGATTACTGATTCAATGTCCTTGCTAGTTACATGTTTATTCAGATATTCTATTTCTTTATGATTTAATCTTAACAGGATCTGTGTTTTATTGGCATATATTCATAATACTCACTCTTATGTATTACGATTTTAATAATTTGAGTATTACATCTAGCTAAAGTGTTAATTTTGTTCGTCTTTTCAAAGAAGTAATTTTTGGTTTCCCTGATTTTCTCCATTTTTTCTACTCTTATCTCTGCTCTGATCTTTATTTCCTTCCTTCTGCTAGTTTTTGTTTTCTTTTGTTCTTTATCTAGTCTTTAAGTCATATGGTTAAGGTTAATTTGAGATATAGATATAAATTTCTCCATTAGCACTGCTATTACTGTGTTTTTGTCTATATTTTCTAATTTCCTTTGTGAGAACTTTCCTGATCCATTGGCTTTTTAAAGAAAATATTTAATTTCCACTATTTTGTGAATTTTCTAGTTCTTCTGTTTTTTAAATTTCTAATTTCATCCCATTGTGGTCAGAGAAGATATTTTGTATGATATATATAGTTTTTAATATATCATGACAATCTGTGGCCTAATGTAGGGTCAATCCTGGAAAATGTTCTAGGCACAGTTGACAAAAATATATATTCTTTTGTTGGATTGTTCTCTAAAAATCTGTTAGATCTATTAGGTTTATTGTGTTTTTTAAGTTCTTTCTTGCCTTTATCCGCTGTCTGGTTCTATTCATTATTTTGAGGGGGATATTTAAGTCTCCGATAACTCTTGTAGAACTGCTTATTTCTCCCTTCAATTCTGTCACTTTTTGTTTCGTATACTTTAATGATCTTTCATTAGATATGCAAATATTTATAATTGTTACATCTTCTTGCTCTAGTGGAACTTTAATATATAATATCTTTATTCCTTGTAACCATTTTTTATTTAAAGTCTATTTCATGGCATCTTTTTCCCATCTTTTCACTTTTAACCTGTTTGCTTCAGACAGCATATTGTTAGATCATGTTTTTTTTAAACCATTCTGCCAATCTCTGTCTTCTGGAGAGTTTAATCCACTTGCATTTAAGGAAATTACTGATTAAAAAAGAACTACTGTCATTGTGCAGTTTGCTTTCTATACACTTTACCACATTTCTGTTCCTAATTTCCTGCATTACTGTCTTCTGTTGTATTTGATTTTTTGTATTAAAATGTTTAAATTGGGATCCCTGGGTGGCGCAGCGGTTTGGCGCCTGCCTTTGGCCCAGGGCGCGATCCTGGAGACCCGGGATCGAATCCCACATCAGGCTCCCGGTGCATGGAGCCTGCTTCTCCCTCCGCCTGTGTCTCTGCCTCTCTCTCTCTCTGTGACTATCATAAATAAATAAAAATTAAAAAAAATTTTTTTAAATAAATAAATAAATAAATAAAATGTTTAAATTCCTTTCTCATTTTTAATGTATGTATTTATAGCTATTTCCTTTATGGTTACCATGGAGATTACAATAAACAGCCTAAAGTCATAACATTCTAATTTGAATTTGCATTAGTTTAACTTCCATCACATAAAAACTGCCCTTTTTTTTTTTTTTTTAAACTTACAGATTTGTTTCCACTCCTGGTTGTTATTATCACAAAATTACATTTTTATACACTGTGTGCCCTGAATCAAACAATTTTCCTTTAAATGCACAAGACTCTTAAATTATGTAAACATTAAGATTTGGAGTTACTAGATTTACATTAATATTTTCTTTAAATGTATTAATCTCAAATCATGTAGAAAACAAAAGATTATTACAACGCTTGTTATAATACTGGCATTTATAATTTCCCATATATTCACACTTTAATGTTGTATGGGGAAATAAAGATTTCAATAAAGTCATTAGCTAGTATCCTTTTACTTTATCTTTTAGGATTCCTTTGAACATTTCTGGCAGGTCTGTGGTCACAGAAATGCCTGTCTTGTTTATCTGGGAATGCCTTCATTCTGCCCTTCTTTGTAAAGGACAGTTTTCCTGGATATAAAATTCTTGGTCGATCATTTCTTTAAGCGCTTTGTATATACTGGCCCACTGTCTTGTGGATTCCACAGTTACTGATGAGAAATCTTTTTATCTCATTGAACACCCCTTGTGTAATTTTCTTTGGTCACTTCAAAAGAGAGTATTTTGAAAGTTTGATTATAATGTGTCTCAATGTGGGTCTCCTTGAGTTCATCTAATAGAAGTTCTTTGAGCTTCTTGGATGCTTATATTCATGTACTTCATCACATTTTTGGAGTTTTCACCTATTACTTATTCAAATATTCTCTCTGCCCCTTTCTTTGTCTGAGACCCTCAGGATGCACATGTGGTGTGCTTTGTGTTGTTTCATAGGTTTCTTATATTTTGTTCACCTTTCCTTTTTTCTTTGTTCCTCAGACTCAAAAATTTCCTTTATTCTATCTCCAAGTTTGTTGATTCTTTACCTACTCAAATCTAGTTTTGAGTCATGCTAGTAAAATTTTCATTCCTGACATTTCACTTTTCACATCCAGATTTCTTTGTTCATGCATGGTTTTCTTGACCGTATCTTACTTTAGTTCTTTGAGCATCTTTAATATGGTTGTTTTAAAGACTTCATGAAAAAGTAGTGGCAGATATGCTAGGAAGACCATTTTGTTGGTTTTTTTTTTCCATTTTAGTCATCAATACATCTTTGTATTGCATTGTGTGCATTGTGATCTTATTTTATCATTTATTTCCCCCTCCTCTAGGGCCTTTGAATATAGTCATGTGGTAATACCAAATACCAGATTTTGCTTTTCTGGGGTGATTGTTTTTGTTGGCTATACCTATGCCATGGATCCAGGGACATAGAAATATAACATCTTTTCGTGTTTTCTCTGAGCCTTTCTTAGGGTATACACAGTTACTTTCTAATTTTCCCTGTATATGAAGTTGTTTTTGAATGTTCTGTTCTTTACTGTCTGGCTCTTCAAAGTGGAAAAAGCATAAAGTGAAGACAGGAGAAAATCCCCCGGAAGTTGCTTCTGCCAGTGGAGGGTCTTAACTACTCCTGCTACATCTCCTCACAGAAGGACATACAAACAGTAATCAGAGCAGAGATCACCAATCTTCAGAGGATGGGTACTTTTGCCCACACTGGCTCCTGAATGCTGTGTACAAGCTGCTCAGCTGCCCACCACATAGCTGAATAACTGATACTGTGCTAAGAGATTAAATTGACCAAAATTAATCACAAGTTACCATCCAAGTCTTCCTTTGGAATTAGCAAGCTTTTGACAGATTTCAGAGTTCCAAAATTGTTATATGAAACACATTCTGCCAGCAAAGTATTGTTAAGGTTGGGAGAAAGATTACTGGTGCTACAAATTCTGCCAACGTTTGGTATCAGGCTAATCCTGGCCTCATAAAGGGAGTTTGGAAGTGATCCCTCCTCTTCTACTTTTTGAAGACATACGGATATCTAACAAGTACATGAAGCCATGTTCAATAATACTGATTAATTAGGGAAATGCAAATCAAAACTACAGTGAGATGGGATCCCTGCCTGGCTCAGAGGTTTGGTGCCTGCCTTCAGCCCAGGACATGATCCTGGAGTCCTGGGATCGAATCCCACATTGGGCTCCCTGCATGGAGCCTGCTCCTCCTCTGTGTATGTCTCTCACAAATAAAATCTTAAAAACACACACACACACACAGTGAGAGATCACCAGTCTGAATGGCTACTATCAAAAAGACAAGAAATAACAAGTATTGGCAAGGATGTGGAGAAAAGGAAATACACACTGTTGGTGGAAATGTAAATTGTTACAGCCATAATGGAAACAGTTGGAGGTTCCATAAAAAATTTAAAAATAGAATTAGATGATCCAGTAAATTTCACTTCTTAGTGTTTATTTTCTTCAGATAGACACCAACTCAACAAGATATATGCAAATCCATGTTTATTGCAGTATTATCTACAAGCCAAGATATGGAAGCAATGATGGATGAATGTTTAAAGAAAATATGTTATAGTTACATATACACATGTATATGTACACACATACACAAAATGGACTACATTCAGCCATGGAAAAGAAGGAAATCTTAATCATTTGTGACCATAAGGATGGACCTTGAGGGCATTAGGCTAAGTGAAATACTTCAAAGAAAGATCACTCATATGTGGAATCTAACAAAACAAAAAGCTCATAGGTACAGAAAACAGAATTTTGGTATTGGAGGATATAAAAGTCAGAGTGTAGACTTCCAGTTATAAAATGATTGTGATGGGGATATAACATGTAGCATGCTATGTAGTTAATATTAACTTTTAAAAGTTTTAATAAAAACTTTTGCTAGGAGAAAAGTTCTTATCACGAGAAAAAACTTACAACTATGTTGGTAATGGTTGTTAACTGGACTTATTGTAACCATTTGCAACATAAACAAATATCAAATCATTATTGTATATCTGAAATTAATACAATGTTTTATGTCAGTTATTTCTCAATTTAAAAAGATAAAGCTGATTATTCTTAAGTTAGTGTTTTTCCATGGTGGTAGTTCATGGCCAGACCAGTTGTGACCAGTTCATGGCCAGAAATAAAGAAACTAATGGATGATAAAAGAGCCCTTAAACACTGAACTGGCCTATCACCCAGTTTAATTGTATAAAGGGTAGTGACCTTTCTTGTTCTTTTTATTTCTGATCCGTTTACCCAGAGCAGATGGAATTTATCATGGAACTTTAATGCACATTTATAAGACCTGGGGAAATGCTGGAGAGCTTCCCTCACATTTTACATATGATGCACAGTGCTTGCTAATGCTTCACTAGTTAACTGAAGATAGAACACTGATAACTCAGATTCAGTTTAACTTTCCTCAAAATGAATACTCTCAGCTAATGCATAACTCCTATTTTTTAAATCCTTTACTTTTGCCAATTCTATATGGCTAAATTTGGAGGCATATACTGAAATGCTAAGAATACTAGCATGTTTAAGTTTCTAAATAGGGAGCAAGAATACAAATAAGAGAAATCCAAAAGATAAACACTCTTTCCAATGGACAGAAGTAGAATAAATTTGATGAAATTCAGGAGCCTTGGGAAACTGAAGATAGCCATGAATGATTGGATGGGTCAAAACAGTATTTAGTGGGAGTAAATGACTGAGGTTATTCACATTATAAAGTTATGTATGTTGCCAACAGAATTATCTGTTATAAATGTAAATTACTCCACTCTCAGGAGAAATCTGAAGTTTTAGAACAGATAAACCTTGTTCAAGATAGCAGAGTATGGGCAGCTCAATGGCTCAGTAGGCTGAGCACCTGACTCTTGATTTTGGCTGAGATCATGATTTCAGTGTCATGAGATTGGGCCCCACGTTGGTCTCTATATTCAACAGAGAGTGTCTGCTTGAGTTTCTCCCTCTCCCTCAAATAAATAAATCTTAGAGAGAGAGAGAGAGAGAAAGTCCTATGGTTCTGGAACTTTACTAGGACAGGGGTATCTACCTCATACTTAGAGGATGGGGGAACAAATAGAGTCAATGGGACTTTGTTATTGATACTAGAGTTTTCTTTTATTTTTTTTTTAAAGATTTTATTTATTTATTCATGAGAGAGAGAGAGAGGGGCAGAGACACAGGCAGAGGGAGAAGCAGACTCCATGCCAGGAGCCTGATGTGAGACTCAATCCTGGGACTCCAGGATCATGCCCTGGGCCAAAGGCAGGCGCCACCTAGGGATCCCTGAGTTTTATTTTCCATGGCTAAAGACATCCTTCCTTTCTAAAACTAAAAAATTTAAGAGTTTGTGAATTCTGGGACTATCCAGCTTAAAGAAGCCAATTTAAATCTGAATGTGGAGCAGTTAGGTTTGTGAGATCATCAGCCTAATAAGAGGAGTCTAAATTAAGAATTATCATAGATTTAGGCAATTGACAAATTGATAGAAGTTGAATTATATCATACCTATTCTCTTGTGCATCCATAATTATTAAATCTCTGGGAAGTTATGAGAGATTTCAGATGAATACTATCTGAAAAAAATGCTGAGTCAGGCCCAGTATAACACCCATATAGGTGGAACTCCTAAGGGGTCCTTCAATAAACCACAAACAGTATAGTATATCCTAAGAATTAATAATTAAAGAAGACATACAAAAAAAAAAGAATGTTATGCTTTGCTTCTGTACTACATATTGACCCAATCTGTACAAAAGCTAGATGGAACAGTAGCAATTTATGGTCAATTTTAGGTAGGGTAATCATATATCTCAGTTTGCCTGGGACTATCTTGTCTTATTTGTATTGTTTTTATATGACTATAAATATAGCCATACTTTACTTTCAGAAGGGCTCCTCTCTGGAAAGTACATCATACAGTTATCACACACTTATAGAGGATGTAAAGCAAATATCAAACCCAATTGCTTCCATGGTCGGAGACTTTTATAAAGGAAATTTATAAAAATGTCAAATTTTTAGGATTGAGATCTAGAAAATAAAATTTGGTATGTACCACTGAAAGAGATATGGCAGTACAAAATTACATTTTGGGGCAAGTTATACAGTAGATATATTCATTATTCTTCAGATTTTCTTAGGCATGTCAGGAAATTTCAATATATGTCTTAGAAGACCATCAAAGGCCACATTAATTAGATTATTGCTTAGGCCAGCAGTGAACTATCTGCCACTGTTTCTGTTTTAGGTTCTGCTAGGAATTTAAATATGATACAGTTAAATAACTCTGCCTAAAAACTCAGGGTATATATGATACTAAGATTGGACAGTCCATTGTAGAAACATGGAAGGCAGCTTTCTTGGGCAAGTGTATATGCTTTTCAGAACCAAAATATCCCTCAGCTGAGATAGGGGTCCCAATGTCTATTTCTTTAGATGCAGAGGATGTTACAAAAAAAAGGCCTTTGGAGAAGCCTTTAAGCTATCTTTCCTCACACTTTACAAAACTGACATTCTGGCCTCTTTTTATATCTTTATCTGAGTTGGTTTTGAGTTTAAAAGGGGGAAATTTGTATATATACTAACATTGGCCCTCAAATCTAACATTGGCCCATGTGTATTTTTAAAATGCTGGTCTCTAGAGTACTTTTCATTGCACACACAGTGCCTAGTGCAGGACCTGTGATACAGTAATGGTTACCAGAATAATGCATTTATTTTACTACATTTTAATTAATTAACTTTAATCCTTATAATAGATTTCTAGATAAAAACTCTTAACAAAATGGCAAACTGGTTTCATAAGTCAAGTGACGTAGAATTAAATCCATGTCTGCTATCAATTTTTATTCCTTTTCTTGATGCCAGGTTTCATCTCCAAAAAGAAAGCAAGCAAGATAATAATCTTGTTAAATAACCCAGCAATTACACTATAATTGGAGATAAACTAAATAGGTTGAGGGACATTTTGGAAAGTCTTTTTAAGTTTTCATTTTAATTCCATTTAGTTAATATACCACTTAGTTAATATATGGTGTTAAATTAGTTTCAGGTGTTTTTTGTTTTTTTTTTTTTTTTTGGAAAGTCTTTAACACCAGATTAAGTCTGAAATTATGTCGATTAGTTATTTAGTCGCTGGCCACACTGAGGTGAATCACATGATTATGTAACTTTGAAGGTGATAGACTGAAGTTTACTGTTCTGCATACTGTTATGGTGCAAGAGATTATAAGAGCCTGAATTAGGTTGGTGACAATAGAAGTCTCACCAATGGTGAGAGGTTTAGGAAATTTTTAAATTAGGAAATATTAAAAATATTGTCAGTTTATTATTAATTTTAGTTTGGATTTACCTTCTGTCCTTGTTACCAAGAAGTCCATCCAAGTAATTATACAGTCCCAGATTACCCATAAAACATCGTAACGGATGCCAGTAAGTGATCCATTTACTCACTATAAATCTGTGAGTGGAAACATGGAGTAGTATCATTTCTCAAAGGCAAACTTAGTGCTCCCATTTCTAAAGTGGTGCCAAGATTATAGTTTAAAAGCAGTTTAAAATTAACATGAACCATTAATCTTCTTTCTCCTTAAGGCACCACTTTGATTTTGCTACTACTCTGCTGGAAAGCCATCCAAGGTCCCTATCATCTTCCAAAACCCATAATTGTTTATCATATATCCCTATTAATTATACTTCCTTTTACAAAGCTGAGAAAACTAAGGGGAAAAAAAGGAATCAACATATTGTATCATATGCCCAACTTTTATCATCATATCTTTGCTATCAGGGATCCCATTTTTAGTCCTAGATCTGAAGTGGATCTACTCAGGTTTGAGTCTCTGTGACCTTGAACAAGTTCTAGGATTTCCTTGTGCCTTCATTTATTTTTTCTTTATTATTTTTTTATTTATTTTTATTTATTTATTTATTTATTTTTTAATTTTTATTTATTTATGATAGTCATACAGAGAGAGAGAGAGAGGCAGAGACACAGGCAGAGGGAGAAGCAGGCTCCATGCACCGGGAGCCTGATGTGGGATTCGATCCCGGGTCTCCAGGATCGCGCCCTGGGCCAAAGGCAGGCGCCAAACCGCTGCGCCACCCAGGGATCCCTTATTTTTTTAATTTGTAAAGATTAAATAGGTAACATATAGTGAGACATGATATCTGAATATTAGGCATTCAAATATTACCTATTATCAATACTGTTATTTTTGAGTGATATTTTGACTGATCCAAGAAGTACTTTTTCCTGAAGTACAGAAACTACAATTTTCCTTTGAAGATTTTGCAATTTATTTAACTAAATTATTACTGATAACATATCTTTCTGTGTGAAGTGTCTGAAACAAGAGACAGACATGGGTAATTCATTTAGTTTCTGAACAGCTAAAGATATCAGATCTGTAAGCAACATGTCAGTGTGTCAGAGGGAATTCCATTCTAATAGCTATTTAAGATATGTGAAGGAGAGGATAATGCTCACTCTTTAAATCTTTATTCCTGTTGTCTGAGGAAGTATAAAGACATGTCCTAGCTGACATAAATTTACTCCTGTTGACTTGACAATTTTATATCAGAAATGAAATTCAGGAGCTCACTCTAATTTTCTTATTGATAACTAAAAACACTAAAGATATTCTATGAGTAGTTCCTAAAGTGTGTATGATAACTAAATCAGGAGATAGATTAGGTAGTCTGATAATAAAAATCCTTAAGAATAACCTATTGAAGGTAACAGATATATCTTGAGCAGGAAAGACTGCTAACTGAACAAGGAAGTCTTTTATAAACTACCTTCTGGAATGTAACCTTCCTAAGTAAAAAAAAAAAAAAAAAAAAAAAAAGCTTGTTTAGATTCTTTAATTATTAAGAACAAACTGATGGTTACCAGTGGGGAGGTAAGAGGATGAGTGGAATACACTTGTTATGAGAAGCACTGGGTGATGTATGCATTGTTGAATCATTATATAGTATAACTGAAACTAATAACACTGTATGTTGACTGTACTGGAATTAAAACTTTAAAAATACAGGGTTTTTAAAGAGCTTGCTGTTTCATATGTTAAGTTTGATATTTTCATTCTTATTATACATTAGATCTGTTTAATGCCATCTAGTATGACCTAACTCATACTTTTTGTTAATTTTGTGCCATAGACCAAATTATGTTAGACAGGTTAGGTGCTGTGCAGTCATAAGAGACTTGTACTTTAGTCAATAAATTTTACATAAACAAAAATATTTGCATTCCGAAATTAGGTTGGCAAACGATGAATGTGAATATATTTGTTGCATTGGAAGAATATTTTTAAAAGAATAAATACTTTTGAAAACAAAGCATTTATTCATAGTAAGTTTGAAAATATAGAAAGATACTCTCAGCACCTAGATCCTCCCTCTTATACACTTTCAACTATAGAAAGGCAATAAAGATACAGTAGGCTGTTTGGCAATCACAAAAGTTTAAGACACAACCAAAAGCAATAAAGTTCTTCTACATAAGGCCATTTTTTCAAGCCTGGAAGATGTGGCTATTTTTTCTAATGCATAGAAATTAACATAGACAGTCAAAGAAGCAGAGGAAGATGTTTCAGATGAAAAAAGATAAAACCTCAGAAAAAGAACTTAATGAAATGAAGATAAGTGTTCTAAACAGTGGTCAACAGATGATCACTGAGCCTGAGATAATAATGGAAGAATAAGTATAAATTCAACAAAGAGAAAATTTTAAAGTATGAAATAGAAGTCATAGAGTTGAAGAATACAACTGAGCTGAAAAATACAGTAGAGAAGTTCAAGAGCAGACTGAATGAAACAGAAGAAAAAAAAATCCATGAACTCAAAGACAGGGCAGGGGAACTCACCCAATAAGAGCAGCAAAAAGAAAAATGAAGGAAGAAGTGAAGATAGTATAAGGAATTTTTGAGATAACATCAAGCACACCCCTATTTGCATTATAGGGGCCCAAGATGGAGGAAAGAGAAATCAGAATTAAAGTTTACTGGAAGAAATAATGGCTGAAAACTTCCTTAACCTGAGGAGGGAAATAGACATTTAGATACAGGAAGCTTAGGGATTTGCAAATGAGATGAACCCAAAGACACTCATTATACTTAAAAACTAAGAAGCTTAATAAATGTTTTCTCTTGTTAATTTTGTAAACAAGGGAACCTCAATAAAACTGTCAGATTATTCAACAAAAACTCCTCAGGTCTGAAGGGATATTGAAATGCTGCAAAACAAAACAAAATAAAACAAAACCTCTGCCAAACAAAATATTCTAACCAGCAAATTGTCCATCAGAATTAAAGGAGAGTTAAATAGTTGCCTAGAAAACAAAAGCTCAAATTGTTCTTCACCACTAGGCTGGCTTTGCAAGACATGTTAAACGGACTTCTTTGAGTTGAAATGAAGGGACAGCACTTAGGAAAACATATGAAAGTATAAATCTCATCGGTAAAACAAAAAAAAATACAAGGTAAAATTCAGAATAATCTATTGTAAACATGGTACATTAATCACTTATAAAGGTAGTATGAAGAATAAAAACCAAATTTAGTCAAAATAATTATAGCTACATAGTTAAAGGATATACAAGATAAAAATATGTAAATTATGACATCGAAAACTGAAACATGAGGGATGATTAAAAATGTAGAGCTTTAGCATATAATCAATCTCAATTTATTAGAAACAAAACAGACTATTGTAAGTTGTTTATGAAAACCTCATGGCAAGCACAAAGCAGAAACTTATAGTAGATGCATAAAGAAGTCTAAGCGTACAACTACTGAAAATCATCATCACAAAGGAAGAGAGCAGTAGCAGAAGAAAGGAACAAAGTAGCTACACAAAAGCCAGAAAACAATTAACAAAATGGCAGTAAGTCCATACCTTTCAGTAATTACTTTAAATGGATTAAATTCTCCAATCAAAAGACGGAGCCGATGAATGGATTAAAAAACAGAACCCATATGTATGCTTTCTAAAAGAGACTGACTTCAGATGTAAGGACACACACAGAATGAAAGTGAAGGGATAGAAAAATGATGTTCCATGTAAGTGGAAACTAGAAGAGAGCTGGAGTGGTTATAATAATATCAGACAAAATAGACTTTATGACAAAGACTGTAATAAAAGACATAGAACATTATATAATAAGGGATCTAACAAGGAAATATTCATAAATATTTATGTACCAAACCCAGGAGCACCTAAACATATATATTATATACACACCAACAGATCTGAAGAGAGAGATAAACCACAATACACTTATAAAGGACTTCAGTGTCCTCATTTAATCAATGGATAAAATATTCAGATAGAAATTCAGTAAGTAAATATTGGCCTTAAATGGCAGATCAGGTAGACATAATAGTCATATACAGAATGTTTTATTCAAAAGTAAGAGAATACTGGGACACCTGGGTGGCTCAGTGGTTGGGCATCTGCCTTTGGCTCAGGGCTGATCCCAGAGTTCTGGGATTGAGTCCCACATCGGGCTTCCTGCATGGAGCCTGCTTCTCCCTCTGCCTCTCTGTGTCTCTCATGAATAAATAAATCTTAAAACCACAAAGACATTATGAAAAAAGAAAGCTATAGGCAAATATCTCTAATGAACATACACAAAAATCCTCAATAAAATATTAGCAAACTTGGTTCAGCAATACATCAAAAGGATCACACATCATGACAAAGTAGGATTATTACAGATTTGATGTCTACAAATCAATGTGGTGTACCACATTAACAAAGAATGAAAATTATGATCTTAATAGATGTAGAAAAAACATTTGACAAAATTTGGCATCCATTTATGATAAAAACAAGGTAGATATATAGAGAATGTGTGTCAATATTAAAATCCATAAATGACAAGCCTACAGCTAACCTCACACTACGTGAAAAACTAAAAGCATTTTCTCTAAGAATAGGAATAAGACAAGTAAGCCTGCTTACTTCTATTTTTATGCCACTTTTACTCAATATAGTATTGGAAGTCTTAGCCAGAGCAATTACTCAAGGAAAAGAAATAAATGTAATCCAAATTGGAAAGGATGTAGTAAAACTGTCACTTATTGGCAGATGGCATATATAGAAAACCCTGAAGACTCCATAAAAACAAAAACAACCCAACTTCTTAGAAATAATAAACCAAATTCAGTAAACTTACAGGATACAAAGTCAATGTAAAAATAGTTCATTAAGAGTGTATAGAAATGCAATAGCTATCAGAAATAGAATTTTTAAAAAATCCCATTTACATAGCATCAAAAAAGAAAATATGTAGGACTAGTTTACTGTATAATTTAATCAAAAATGTAAACCAAAGAAACTGAAAACTGTAAGACATTGATGAAAGAAAGTAAGAAGACACTAATAAAGGGAGTTTTCTCCATTATAAAATTCCACTTTCCTCGTTCTTAAGTAATGCGTAAGGAGATATATACTTTGATTTTGTGCAATTATCCTTTTCATTTAATTTTCACCCTCCTGTTTTAATGTCTACTGCTAATTTTTCTCACAATATTGGTTTTCTTTTTTTATTTTTTGTTTTTTTGTTTTTTAAATTTGGCATTCAGCTTCAATGAAAAAAAAAATAGACCAATGCTTGCATGTAAATCACTATGGACTTATGCAATATTGTTTCTTGAAGGAGTTAAAATCCATTGTTTTCATTATTTAGATGGTCATAGATTGACCCTTAAAGCTCAAGATGATGATTCCTGTGTCCTTTTCACATGTCCCATAATTCTTAGAGCATTTTTCTTTCTAGCATAACAAAATGCTCCAGGCTCATGTACCTTCCCTTCCTCAGCTTAAAATCAGTCTTTTCTCTAAGGAGCCTTGGTTCCTTTTGGTGACTGTGGTATTCAGGAACCATATTTGACTTCTAGTTGTTGCATTGTTCTTTGTGTGTAATTGCTTATAGACCTTCTCAACACACTGAGCAAGAAAAAAACCAAACACCCCCTTCCATAGGCATGGTATCTCATTAGGGAGGCCATGCTGAGACCTTCCCCCCAGTTACTGCTCTAGAAATAAGGAAAAGGTGGAGTTGTTAGAATGGCAAGCATGATCTCTCAAGATGCCTTAATCTGAGGACTTTGCATAGGATTCTTGGTTTCGGACAAATCAGTTTCTATATTGCAATAAGCTAAAGGAAAAATAGCTGTGGTTCATAAAGATATGAAGAGTTTAAAATGAATTATTTTTCCTCTGGTGTAAAGGCTCTAAAAGAAATTTTCTCCAAGTATTTAGAATCAGAATTTCAGTTGTTACAAATTACAGAAATGACCCTGAAAAATGGTCTTATTTTATATATAATTTTATTTACTAGGGCACAAAAAGTTTTGTCTATGGTCTTGGATTATGAATGGCATACTCCAAAGGAGAATATTTCACATGGTTAAAAGGTATTTGTTTACTCTAGCATATATTTTTGTCATAACAACCATTGTATATTTTATACTGGATGACTGCAGGACTATTCAGTGATACATTTCTTTATATTCTTCATACAGAGGGCAAACATATCCTTTCTGTCCCATAACATTAAGCATTTGACTCTAAAGTCTCATATCCCTAATTCTGTGGGAATTTGATGTCTATATAACACACTATCTGGTTATCAAAGGAAAATGCAGTTGGCAAGTGTGTTGCCAGTCCACAGCTATATAGATAGGAATATTGTGACTGGGGTAAAGTTTTATTTGGGGGTCATTTTGATCTCCTACATGTTTGCTGCTTTCAGTCTGCACTCATTTTAATGTTACCAGGCAATTTTCTGCCTCCTTTCCAGAAAAATTGATGGCAATGTATTTGTAGTGAAACTACAGAAGCCAATTTTATTTTTCACACTCACAAATTCTCTTTCCACAGTTACTTTATAAAGCTTTGTTTTTCCTGTTTATCTAGAATTCTCCGACACCACACTTCACTGAATTCTTTAGTTTTCTTTCTGTTTGGCAGCACTTTTTGCTAGTGGTTCTCCAAGGACCATGAGAATATCTGGGAAATATAACTAGTTTGTGAAGTAGCACAAATTTGGCTCTATACCCATTCGAATAAAGATTTCTAACAGCAAAGTTCATTGGCTCAGAGATATCAGACCGGTATTGTATATTTTTAGAATAAAGTCTACGTATATATTTAGAGTTTAAATAATTGTGATGTGATTTAATGTTTATATAACTTAGATCCTGAAAAAAAAAATCTAGTTCCAAGGATAACAATTTGGTCATTCACATATAGAAGGGTATAATGATGTTTGTTTTAGGGTCACTGTGTTTAATGAGTTCAAGCTTGTAAAGATTCTGTATTTGACCCACTCTATGTAGGGATAGAAAAACTTCACCCAAACTTTGAATGTTAGAGATACAAGCTAGTAGCACAGAATGATAAATGAGATATTTCTTGTTCCATCTTAACAGAGGAGTAATGCCCTAGCTGAATTACAGAGGTGTTCTAAAGATAGCAACAATTATAGACATGATTAAAATAAGTTATTGGAAAATATAAAAGTATTTTGTGTACTGCATTACTGAAGAAAATGCCATTACACAAGTTTTGACTATATATATATATATATATATTACTATTTGTTAGGAGGCTATACAATAGGTGCTACCACACTCAACTATTAAACGCCATCCCCTTTCTCAACCTGATCATTCTTTGCTGGTTGCAGAGAAAAGGAGAAATAAAAATATAGATCATTTTCTTGCTTACTATTTCAAATTCCTTAAACCATAGATCTTAAGATAGAAAAGGGAATATGTCTGTATATGTGTCTAAATTGGAGACATGCTCTTTTACCATAAAATCCTTCAGTTTGCATGCCTTAAAAACAAAAACATTACATAATGATTGCATAATTATCAAAATCAGGATATTTAACATCAGTACATTATCTAATCCAGACTGCAAATCAAAAATTTTTACCAATTGTGCAAATAAAGTAGAATTTTTTTCTTTCCTTCGTATCTTTACCATTTATAGATGTATGTAAATGTATACCCTATGTGCATACATATGGGAAATATGTATATATTATAATATAGGTCAGCAATCTTGTGAAATACCCCTCAATATGGATTTGTCTCATGTCTACTCATAATTAGTTTCAACTATTACATTTTAGGCAGAAACATTACAGAAGGAATGTCATGTCCTATTCAAAGCATTATAAAAGGCACATCTTCATCTTGTCAGTTTATTGTAACACTGATATTTAATTTGATCATGTAGCTAAATGTCATCCACAAAGTTTATCTATTGTAAAATCAGTATATTTACTTTCATAATTAATAACTTGTGGGGAAACACTTTGAAGCAAAGTAGATATTACATTTCTTATCACACTTATGCTCTCCATTTTATTGATGATTTTCCAATTTTATCATATCTTCTATAATTATTAGCTGACATTGCACTGCAAAACATAGCCCTTCCTATCTGCTATGCTCCATGGATTTCTGTTTTATGGAATTTTAGTTCCTTATCATTACTATTTATTTTTCATGTTCAGAATATCGTAGATTGTCCAGTCTGAGTGTCTTCAATTTTGTTAAACATTTTCTTCATTAATGGCGTAACAAGATATTCCAGAAAAGGTTCATTTTTCCTATATTTAGACTCAGCTTTTTTTTTTTCCGCCAACAAATTGAATTTTCTTTTTTTACAGATAAGACTCCTAAAGCTGGCAGGATCTAGAATTATCTCAGTTTACAAAGTGGCTTTATACTATCATTAAGATAAATGTTATGGATTTCCACACACAATTTGAAGTTTTTTTTTAAATACCCTTCTTAAATAGAGGTCTAGTTCAACTCTAGATTTAAAAAAAACAAGACATATTAAGGTCATCAGTTCAACCTTATGACTATCTAACAAGCTCCAACAAAATCTCATTCAGTTTCTCATTAACATATTACTGGGCACACAGTAAAAGATCAAAAATTGTAGCACAAAAGCCCAGACTGACAGATTAGCTTAATGAGAGACTCTGGAAGGAATGGACATAAATTATAAAGCAGATTGAATTTATTAACAATTAAATCTTCTTATGCTTCAATACAAGATGAACCTTGGGTTTGCTTCATGAAATAGAGTGTAATAGATGTTGCCAATTTATTATCAAATCTTCACTCCCTTTCTATAAGAGAATTAACTGATAGACTTTCCTATTTGACTTTATAGTAGATAGCGCTCACTAGAATGGCCAGTAGGTATAATTTCCCATCCCATTTATTTTGAATTTGACTGTGTAACTTGCTTTGGCCAAAAGATTGTGGACAGATGTGACTGCACCACTTCCAGGCAAAGGTTTTAAGTATACTGTTCCCATTTGCTCCTCTTACACCACCAAATGCAATGAGGAGGGCATGCCATAGGTCTAAGAACAAGGGAGATACTTGGAACAGGCCTGAAACAGAGCTACTCAGATGACCAACAGACCATGATGCCACAAAATAAATGCTACTTTAAATCGCTGAGACCTTGAGGTGGTTTTTTTCATAGCAAAAGAAGGTTAATACACAGGGATTACCTGGAAATAATGCACAAAGCTCAGAACCAATCTCTGACATAGGGATGCAAAGTATTCCCTCCTATCCCTCAACTTCTGTTTGAAGAGGTGTATTCTTTATTTTCAGCTCATATTGCCATCGTTGCTGCATATATGGAGAAAATTCAAATTAAAAAGAGAGACTTCTTGGTTTGAATGGGTAATTGTGAAATGGTACAATAGACTGTTGAGTAGTTCAGAATATTTTACAAATTCAAGTACCAGATGAACATAACCTTAGTTAAGCGCTGTCCCATGAAGACTTTGCTAGCAGAATGCGCTAGTAATAGTAGTTTGTCATGCACTAGATCTGTCTATAAGAGTAGAAAATAATAAGTCAGGACTAAAATGCCACCTGAGTAAAAATAAAGCTGATGAAATCTTTTTAAAGATAAAAAATTATATGGGTTGGGAAGATCAATGTACATTCCAGCTATAGATCTGATAAAAGATCACCACATACATGAAGAGAGATTGAGATCAAGAAAAATGTCTTTATCCTTTCTGTTGGCATGCAGAGATTCTTGACTGATGGTGAATAACAAGCAATACTGTTCTTTTTGACTGATGATGAGTATGGAGAAGACTAATAAAAAAAACCAGGGCTCATGAACAAATAGTGCTATGTGTATGAGGAAAGGTGTTGGAAAAAGCACTCAGTAAAGAAAAAGAAATCCTCTGAATACACTGCTAAATACAAAAGAATTTCTATGAAAGCATTTGATGAACTCAGTAGTATAATACAGAAAGAATAGGAAAAAAGAAGAAATTTGCAAGAGGGTTATTTACAAAATAAAACTAAAGAACTGTAAAAAGTAACACGATTTTACATCTATATAATGGAATTGGGCAAAAAATATACACCAGTCCCAGAAGGTCCCTTGAAAATCTCTAGGTACTCTCTTGTGCCTCATTTGGTGACTGGAAACCGATACCTATGGCAACATTTAGAGTTACCAGACCACCCAGGTCTACCTCTTGCAGTGAGGCAGAGTTATGGCATGAAAGGAGACAGTTCTTTAATGAACAGACCTGCTAACCTTCTCTTACTCCTCACTCCCTACACAATACCCCTATATCCCTACCAACCACATATAGGATTCTGGTATCAGAGAAAAATAGTATTTGTGTAAGTCATTGAAATATTGGCATTTATCTTATTTCACTTACCCTAATTTACCATGACCTTTTTATCAAATTAAAATCCTTAAAATGGCCTAAATTGCTCTCAGTGCTGTGTGTGTATACACAGATACATACATACATACAGGTAGACACACACATACATACACATATATACACATACATATTTGGCAAAATAAAAATTAGGAAAAATGACATTTAATGCTGGATAATGCCTTTTGGAAGCATATGTCACAATTTAAGGTATTTCTATTATTTACAAATAAATCAGATTTTTATTTATTCATGAGAGAGGCAGAGACACAGGCAGAGGGAGAAGCAAGCTCCATGAGGGGAGCCTGACGTGGGACTCGATCCCAGGTCTCCAAGATCAGGCCCTGGGCTGAAGGCGGCACAAAACCACTGAGCCACCCAGGCTGCCCAGGTATTTCTATTTTTTAATATTCATGTGGTTCCCAATTTTTGAAATTATAAAGGTTTTCATTTTTGAGAATATTAACATTTTTATTTTAGATTATCATTTTCTTGATGGAATTAAAAATATTTGATGCTTTTAGATGTCTATAACCTTTTATATGTTTGATTCTGTATAATAGTAATTGTATACTTAAAGCCCTTTCATCTAATGATAAAGTTTATTTCCTCAGATTATATTGCAGAAATTGATTCTTAAATTTAGTGACACCATATGACTTCAAAAGGTTTGTTCATGTTCTATGTAATATACTATTTCCCTCTCAAATATTGATAAATTGCATATACTGGTTCTACTAATTTTGTATACTCCCATAAACAATGCTGTTTGTCAGGCTTTGACTGACACTGAATATTTTAACTGTTTAAGCTTTAGGAATTTAATAACATTACAGTTATCAAGGGACCTTTTCTGAAACTCCTGGGAAAGAGAAGCTCTCTTTTATACGTGGAATTGGGAGGCTTTAAGCCTGTAGAGGTCAGCACCCCATGGGGAACAAAGTAAAGCTAACACAGAAGAAAAAAAAAAGGGAGACACACACACATTTGGTCATTCTGATGGCATCACCTGAATTCTAGTATTTTGTATTACTTCAAGCAGGATCCCAGATTATTTTATTTATATGCCAGCGAATTCCTTTTTCTTAAGATAGTTTGAGTTGGAATTCTGTAATATGCAACAGAATGAGGCATCCTAATATATAGGTAAATGGTTATTATATATAATTTGAATACTTTATTGTAATTGCAACTTGTGTAACAGCATTGTCAATTATATTAAATATGCTCAATTATACACTTGTAATCGGAGTTTTTATCTCAGCCATTTAAAAGCTCTCCAGTGTACCTGAGTTTGCCTTCTGTTTTTAATTTTAACTTTGATACCCACATCGAGATTTTTTTTAAAGATTTTGTTTTGTTGTCAATTATACATATAATGCATGAATGTCTTAGTAATGAAGTATGTGTGAATTTTACTTTGTTACTTCTGTTTTTTTTACATGCAGAAAAATAAATTATAAACAGTCTCTAAAGAGAGCAAAAATAGATGTTCTACTTCCTTAAACAGCAAACTTATTTTTTCATTCATCACTAAATTCCTTTTTTGTTGTAAACAATCCTATTCTATCATTTATTTTAGGAAAATAGTGTACTCCATCTGAAGCAATTTACTTTTTTAAAAACACTGGCCACTCAAGAAAAATCTCAGATAAAACATTGCAGTTGTGAGATGCAATGCCTTTATTTAGCTATTTTTTTAAACAAAGAATTATGATTGATGTTTCAGAGCACATTAATTTGACCTCAGATATACTTGCACTTCTCAATTTTTAAAAATTATACTCTACTTTTGTATATAATACTTTTAAATAAAATGCCAATATAAATGTGTTTCCACCCTGGAGTCTTTGTCTGTAATTATCCATTAAAAAAGGAAGAACTCATACTTGTAACTAACTGGGCTGAAGGGAAACACAGTTTAGCCACAGCAGCAGGGTGCACACAGCCATAGGAGATAGCTCTGGAATGCCTAGTTCTGATGAACAGGGCACATAGTGTCACTGGGCACCATGGGACCTCTTCTACTCAAGGCCACTACTTTCAGGACCAGGAGACATAGGGGACTTGCCTCATACATATAAAGAAACAAAGACTTAGATAAAAGGAGGAGACAGAAAATGCATCCCAAATGAAAGAGCAAGATATAAAATAACAAACTAAATGAAATAGAGATAAGCAATATGCCTGATAAAGAATTCAAAGCAATGGCCACAAAGATATTCCCTGGACTTGAAAAAGCGTGGATACTTTCAGTGAGTTTCAATAAAGAAAATATGAAAAAGAACCAATCAGAAATGAAAAATTCAAGAAAATTTTAAAAAATACATTAAAGGAAATCAGATTAGAGGATGCAGATTAAATCAGCAATCTGGAATACAGAGTAAGAGAATGCAACCAAGTTGGAGAGCAAAAAGAAAAAAATAAAACAATGAGACTAGGTTAAGGGAACTCAGCAACACCATGAAGAATAATATTTTCATTCCAATAGTGAAAGGGAATAAAGGGGAAAGGAGAGAAAATGAGTGGGAAATATCGGTGAGGGTGATAGAACATGAGAGACACCTAACTCTGGGAAACAAACAAGGGGGAGTGGAAAGGGAGGTGGGTGGAGGGTTGGGTTGACTGTGTGACAGGCACTGAGGAGGGCACTTGACAGGATGAGCACTGGGTGTTATGCTATATGTTGGCAAATTGAACTCCAATAAAAAAAATATACAAAAAAAAAATATGTTCATTCCAACCATTCAAAAAGGAGAAGAGAGAAGGGGGCAGAAAACTTATCTGAGGACATAATAGCAGAAAAATTCCACAATCTAAGGAAGATAACAGACATCCAGATCCAGGAAGAGGAGAAACCCCCTAGCAAGATGAACCCAAGAAGGCCTACACCAAGACAGATATTAGTTCCAATGGCAAAAAGTAATGATGAAGAGAGAATTTTAAAAGCAGCAAGAGAAAAGAAAACAGTTACATACATGGGGAAAACCCATTCAGCTGATTTTTTAGCAGAAACTTTGCAGGCCAGAAGGGAGTGTCATGATATATTCAAAGTACTAAACATATATATTAAAAGAAAACAAAAAACTGCAACCAAGAATACTCTATCTCACAACGTAATTATTCAGAATAGAAAGATAGAGTTTCTTGGAAAAACAAAAGTTGAAAGTGTTCATCACCACTCAACTGGCCTTATGAGAAATGTTAAAGGGGACTCTGAGTACAAAGAAAGGCCATAAAAGTAAGAAAATTATGAAAAGATATCAGATAAGTACAAATGTATAATAAAGGTAGTAGATTAATCACATATAAAGCCAGTATGGAGATTAAAACTCAGAAGTAGGAAAATCACAATTCTATAAAAACTACTTAAGACATACACAAAACAAATATAAACTATGACATCCTATACATAAAATGTGGAGTGATGGGGAGAGTAAAAAGTTAGTACTTTTATTTTATTTTTTATTTTTTTAAGTTATTGCTTTTAGAACTTGTTCAAACTTAAGCAACCATTAACTTAATCTAGACTTCTCTACGCATATGATATATGTAGCTAATGATAAACTAAAATTAGAAACCTATAATAGATACATAAAAAGAGCAAGAAGAAGGAAACCAAGCATAAGACTAAAGAACGCCGTCAAACCACAGTAAAAGAGACCAAATGAAGGAGAAAGGAATAGAAAAGAACTACACTAACAAATGGAAAACAAGTAACAAAATGGCAATAAATACATACTTATCAATAAATTACTTTAAATGTACCAAATGCTCCAATAAAAAATAGGGGTGGCTAAAGGTATTAAAAAACAAGACTCATCTATATGCTGACTATAAAAGATTCATTTCAGACCTAAAGATACATGCAAACCAGAAGTGAAGGGCTAGAAAAAAACACACATGCAAATGGAATTGGAAGAAAGCTAAGGTACCAATACAAATAGCAAACCAGATAGACTTTAAAATAAAGACTGTAAAAAGAGACAAAGGAAGGCACTACATAATGAAAAGGAATGATCAAGCAAGTAGATAAAACAATTGCAAATATCTATGCACCCAACATAGAAACATCCAAATATCTAAAACAATTGTTAACAGACACAGGAAGCAAACGACAGGAATGTAATAATAGCTGGAGACTTTAAGACCCACTTACATCAATAGATAAAGACACAAAACAAAGAAACAGATGGTTTGAGCAACACATTAGACCAGAGCCAACAGATATATCTCAAAACAGCAGAAAGCACTCTTTTCAAGTGGAAATGGAACATTCCCCAGGATATATTACATTCTAGGCCACAAAACAAGACTCAAATTTAAGAAGTCTGAAATCATATTAAGTATCTTTTCTGAACAAAATAGTATAAAATTAAAAATCAGTTACAAGAAAGAATCTGGAAAATACACTTAGAAGCTCAACACATGCCCCTAAACATGTCTGTCAACCCAAAAAATCAATAAGGAAATTAAATTTTATATATATAAAATTATATATTATACACACACACACACACACAAAACAAAAAACAAAACCAGCACTCAAAATCTTTGGGATGGAGAAACTGGAGTTTTAAGAGGGAAGTTTATGCCAATAAGGCCTACCTCAAAAAATAATAAAAATCTCAAATAACCTAACCTTTCACCTGAAAGAGCTAGAAAAAGAATCAAGCTCAAAGCTAGTAGAAGGAAGGAAACATTAGGGGAGAAGTAAATAGAGATGTGTAAAAAAAATAAATAAATAAATAGAAAAGAGCAAGGAAGCCAGTAGCTGATTCTTTGACAAAATTAATAAACCAAAGAAATCAGGGGAAAAAAGAAGGCTCAAATAAATGAAATCAGGAATTATGAGAAATAATAAACACCACAAAATACAAGGATTATAAGAAAATACTATAATCATATGCCAAAAAGTTGAAACAAGAAATGGATATACAATTTCCAAACTAAATAAGAGTACTTAGAAAATCTGAACAGATTATTAGTAATGAAATAAAATCAGTAATTCAAAAATTTCCAATGAACAAAAGCTCATGAACAGATAATTTTACTATTGAATTCTACCAAACATTTAAAGAAGAGGTAATATATATTATTCTCAAATTATTTCAGAAAATAGGAAGGCAAAATTGAAAATTCATTATATGAGGCCCTCATTTCTCTAATACCAAAACCAAGAGAACTATAAACAAAAAAACACTATAGGCAATCTCTCTAATGAATTTAGATGAAAAAAAGGCCAACAAAATATTAGCAAAAGTAATTCAATAATACATTTAAAAAAAATGATTCACCATGACCAAGTAGGATTTTTTCCAGGGATGAGAGGTAAATACTCACAAATTAGTGTGATGAATCACATTAACAGGAAGAAGGAAAAATATCTCAATAGATGCAGAAAAAGCATTTGACAAAATGCAACGTTGTTCATAATATTTAGAGGGAACATACCTCAATATAATAAAGAGCATGTATGAAAAAAACCACAGGCAACATCATACTCAATGATGAAAATATAAGAACTTTTTCTCTAAAATCAGGTAGACAAAGATGTCCACTCTCACCACTTTTATTCAACATAGTACTGGAAGTCCTAGCCACAGCAATCAGATAAGAAAAATAAATAAAAGATATCTGAATGGGTAAGGATGAAGTTAAACTGTTATTTTTTGCAGAAGACATGATACTATATATATATATAAAAAACCCTGAGGGCAGCTCTGGTGGCTCACTGGTTTAGCACTGCCTTCGGCCCAGGGCCTGATCCTGGAGACCTGGGATCAAGTCCCATGTTGGGCTTCCTGCATTGGACCTGCTTCTCCCTCTGCCTGTGTCTCTGTCTTTCTCTCTGTCTCTGTGTCTCTCATGAATAAATAAAATCTTAAAAAAAAAAAACCTGAAAATATCACCAAAGATCTATTAGAATGGATGAGCGAATTCAGTAAAGTTGCAGGATACAAAATTAGTACATAGAAATTGGTTTTATGATAATAAAGTTGCATAAAAGTAGATTAAGAAAACAATCCCATTTATAATTGAACTAAAAATAATATGCTTAGGATAAAGCTTAACTAAGGAGGTGAAAGATCTGTATCTGGAAACTATAAAACATTTATGAAAGAGACTGAAGACAATACAAAGAAATGAAAAGATATGCTCATGAATTGGAAGAATATTGTTAAAATCTCCATGTTATCCAAAGCAGTGTACAGACTCAATGTAATTTCTATCAAAATTCCAATGGCATTTTTCACAAAACTGTAACAAATAATTCTAAAATTTGAATGGAACCACAAGGTTCTCAAAATAGCCAAAGTAATCATGAGACAGAACAAAGTTGTAGGTATCAAAATCCCAAATTTCAAGATATACTACTACAAAGCTGTAGCAATCCAAGCAGTCCTGCCAATCCTGGCAGTCCAAGCAATCCTGGCACAAAATAGATCAATAGAATAGAATAGAGAGCTTACGTGGTCATTTAGTCTATGACGAAGGAGGCAAAAATATACAATGGGGAAATGACAGTTTCTTCAACAAATGATGCTGGGAAAACTGGACAGCTAAATGCAAAAGAATGAATCTAAGCCACTTTCTTAGAGCATAAACAAAAGTAAACTCAAAATGGAATAAAAACCTAACTGTGAAACATGAAACTATAAAGCTTAGGAAAAAAACAGTAATCGCTTTGACATCAGCCTTTTCTAGATGTGTCTCTTCAGGCAAGGGAAATAAAACAAAAATAAACTATTCGGACTCTACACACACAACAGTTTTTACATACCAAAGGAAACCACCACCAAGATGAAAAGGTAATCCACTAAATGAGAGAAGTTCTTTCCAAATGATATATCTGATAAGGAGTTAATATCCAAAATACAAAAAGAACTGATACAACTCAACAACAAATAATCATCCAATTAAAAAAAGGAGCAGAGGACCTGAATATTTTTCTGAAGGTGACATTCAGATGGCCAACAGATACATGAAAATATGTCCAACACCATTAATCATCAGAGAAATGCAAATCAAAAGCACAATGAGATATTACCTTACGCCCATCAGAATGGGTAGAATTAAAAAAAACAAGAAATAAGTGTGGGAAGGACATGGAGAAAATGGAATCTCTGTGCACTGTTGGTGGGAATGTAATCAGTGTGGCCACTGTGGAAAACAATATGGAGGATCCTCAAAAAATTAAATATGGAAATACCCTATGATCCTTTAAGTCCACTACTGTGTATTTATCCAAAGAAAATAAAAACACTAAGTCAAAAAGGTACATGTACCCCTACGTTTATTGCAGCATCATTTACAGTAGCCAAGATGTGGAAGTGACCCAAACGTCCATAGATAGTTGAATGGATAAAGAAAAGGTGGTATGTACCCACATACAGACAGATGTACACATACAATGGAATAGAACTCAGCCATAAAAAAGGGGTGAGATCATGCCATTTTGTGACGTGGATGAACCTAGGTTGTCTTATGCTAAGTAAAATAAGTCAGAAAAAGACACATACCATAGGATTTTGTTTATATGTGGAATCTAAATAACAAACAGAGAAAGACCTATACAGAAACCTGATGGTTGCATGAGGAGATGGTATAGGATTTAGGCCAAATGGGTGAAAAGGAGTAAGGGATACAGGCTTTTAGTTATGGAATAAATATGTCATGGGGATAAAAAGTGCAGCATAGGGAATCTGGTCAATGGTATTTTAATAGACGTGTATGTTGATGGATGGTATCTATATTTGTAGTGAGCATAGCATAATGTTCAGTCTTGATAAATCACCTGAAATTTTGTACACCTGAAGGTAATGTAACACTGTATGTCAAATATTTGTATTGAATGAAAGTGGCCTTCACTTATTACTTAGAACTGCAGAGCTTAATCAATGATAAACTGATAGAGAACAAAACACAGTAAAGTGTGTCTTGAAGTTACTAAAATTTAAGTACAGAGTCTCATAGCATTTGGTTGTAAGAATTCAGCCGTAGGGAGAAAAAAAAATTTGGCTACAGCTTCTCCTAAAGCAATGAAAAGTGCCAGAAAGTTATAAAATACCTGCTACAGAAGTAGCTATCAGAGTGAGGTCTGTGTTCCTTAGAGTGCTTTAAAAACTTTTAGGTGGTTTCAAGGTTAACTGTTTTCACAGGAATACTGACATATCAATATAATGGAGTTTTTGAGTGACCATGTGATGTATATAATGTTGCAAGATATTGCAGAAGCAGATGGGAGTGTCCATTTTCTATTAATATTCAGTAGATTTGCAAGAATGTAAAATGATGTCAGAAAAGATGTTTGGGACCATGTTAATCTTCTTAAATTTGTTAGTATTTGTTTTGTGGTCTAACATACAATCATTTGTTGAGACTATTCCATGTATGCTTGAGAGGGCTTTTTCTTGAATTAATAACCTTGAGGCAGACATTTCAATTTTTTAAACTCTGGTTGCTTTATTTGTAAAATAAGCAATGTGTTATGATTTTAGAATTCCCAAAACCACTCTGTGGTTCTAAGCGGAGTTCCCTCTTTTGGCCGTACTATCAGAATTTCTCTTTGTACCTCATTCTCTCAGAGCCTTTTAATGAGGGCCTCAGCAAATTAATGCATTTCGTCTTCTAGTTACATTTGCATTTCAAATCAGGAGTACTGTAGAGATTTATACTTGGTAATCCTTCCTTAACCCCCACACTACCCAGAAACATAGAAAAGGGTGGTCAAATAAGTGGAGAACATTCTGGACATACTTAGTATTTACTATATGGCAGTCACTCTGCTAGATACTGGGGATATCTACAAAGGAGATAGCAAGCAGCTAAACAAAGAGATAGCAAAAGCGTAGCACAGAAGAAAAAGGTGCTTAACAGAATAGGCTAAGATAAATGTTATCAGAAGCATATACAAAAGTAGGTAAAGCTTATTTTGTGGGGTTTCTCAGAGGATCAAACCACTAAAAGTTATGTCCTGATTTCTAATAATAAAAATAATATTTTATCCTAAGGAAGAGAAACATTACAATTCTTTTTTCCAGGATCTAGCTTCTCCAAATAGAGCTCTTTATATATGTGCTTAATATTCCAACAAAATACTGATAGTCTGGTGATTCATTCTTCAAGTACATGAAATATCCAAAGAATATTGAGAAAAGTAGAGCAAAACATCTTTATCTTCAAAAGATCTCAATTATCTATTTTTCCAGACACCTTACTTTTATAGATCTAACATTTCTTTTAGTGAGTAAACGGGCTTGACATTTTGTTTCCTCAACTAGAATTTTCTCTTTTGCTCACTTTGGTAGAATTGACATCAAAGTTCTAAACTCCCACAAACTGCTCCTTATTTTTAAATACTACCCCCACCCATCTTATATACCTTCTCTAGGTATGTTTTAAAGGCTGAACAGCCAGGTTCAAATTCCAGATTTGTCAGCTGCATGCTAGGGAAACATGGACAAGATGTTCAATGATGTTCAATTATTCTGAACATTCATTGCTTTGTAAATTATAGATAGTGTAGTAAATTTTTAGCACAATACATGGTGTGTAGTAAACATAACAATAACTAATTTCTCTATATGTATGTGAAAGTTGCCTGTGCTCTCATACCAATACAAGTTAGAGACTATGCTCTGCTTCTACAATTCTCAGTCATTGGTAATCTAATGTGGTTGAGGTAAATTCCTGCCAGGTTTTCGCTGTTCCAAACTGAAAGTTGGGGGAAGAATATGAAGTCTGATTCTGCTAACTATGTGTTCTTTTAACCTTTTTTTTTTTTTGTTATTCCTCTAGAACTCAACTTCTGAAATTAAGTCATAAATGTATTGCCATAGTCAAATATTCTTTGGTTTTGCCACAAACACACACACACACACACACACACACACACACACACAAACCAAACCAAACCAAACGGCTGTTAAGAAAATGGTAGCCTCTTGGGTCTTATGCATGAATTGAAGTTGACCAAGAGACATCAGATAAATATTCATAATATCCTATCTCAAAAGGTCATTTCCTCTCTTTAGCCTTTTTTTGATATCCTCCTATATTAAACATAGGTTCAATTTTAGAGCCATCTTCAAAGATATTCTCAGCACCTTCTTACCTTCCAGGAGAACAACAAACTACAGAGTTTGTGAGTGACACACACTAGCATTTGGGAATTTATCTAAATACCAGTTTGATTTGTGAAACTTTCTCATTTATACAGCGACCATACAGTTCAGGAAATAAAAGTAAGAATTGTTTTCAATATCATATGGATTTGACCATGTAAGCTGAAGATAAAAGCAGCAATGGGTTCATTAGTTAATGAGGCTTAGGATGGTGCACGCCTCCTTTGGCCTGACATGAAATCATGAATTTCCCCTGAGACACGATCAAGTAAGTTTCTGAATAAGGATAAAAGTGTTATTTTTCTATCAGCTCTATTTTATAATTCTAGTAAAAGACTATCAAGTTTTACTCATGATATTTTTAAACCTATTTAATAGTCCCAATACTATTCTATGTTAATGACATAGTTTTACTAGGAATTGAAGTTGGGCTCAAAGGAGCATAATTTCCAGGGGCATATTTCATAGTACTTCGTAAGTTATTTTATTCGTACAGTCTCACTTTATTGGCCTCTTTAATATATTGGCTGTATTATACTGCAAGGCTCACAGTAGATTCTAAGTCTTCTCACAAAGACCCTGTGTTTATATTTACTATGCTCTAATTCAAGGTACCTAAAACATTTTAAGGGTCCTGGTGGTTCAAATGACAATATGAAAATTCCAAGGTTATTCGAGAAGGTGATTGATGTTACTACAGTGAAGAATAGCAGATGCAAATAGATATTATTATACATTTATTTAAAAATTATTTGAGACCAGTTCCACAACGACTTATCTACATTTACAATTCCATAAACCTCTAAAAACTAAAGGGCTTTCTCTTATTTTTCAATTTTTTTGTTAGTTTGATGCCAAAATTCATTTAGCAGCTCAATCTGACACAAATGAAAGTGAAGTTATTTATTTATCCTTAATGTGAATGTTTGTATGTTTTGCTAAAGATATATGAATGTAGTTAGAGAGTATTGTCCAATACTTTGCTAAGTATTACATAGTAAGTGATATCATAGGTCATAAGCAGCTTAAAAATTAGTGTAGCATAGTGTGCATAAAGAATAATACCCCTGTGTATTAGTTTGCTAGGGCTGTCTTAACAAAATAGACTGGTGGCTTAAAAAACAGAAGGTTATCTTCTCACAACCCTGGAAACTAGAATCTAAGACCAAGGTGTTACCAGGTTTAGTTTCTTCTGAGATGGCTCTCCTTGGCTTGCAGATGACTGTCCTCTGACTGTACCCTCACATGGTCTCTCTTCTGGACATATTTTCCCTGTTTTCTATATGACCTAACCTCCTCTTCATTTAAGGATATCAGTCAGATTGGATTAGGGCCCATCCTAGGGCCTAATTTTAACTTAATCACTTCTTTAAAGACCTATTCTCCAAATACATTAGCATTCTTAGGTCCTAGGTGATAGGGCTTCAACATATACATTTTGAGGGGACACAATTCGGTCCATAACAACCTACACAGGTTGATAAAAATTTTCACATGCACACACATATGCTAGTAGCATATGTGTTTTTGTGGCACCACAAAAACCCCTCTTGTGTTCCCCTCTAGTCACTATCCCTACACCACCAGGGGACATCTATACTGATTCCTATCTGCATAAATAATTCTTCCCTTATATTTTGTATTAATGGAATAATATATACTTTATATTTAGCTTCTTTCAAATAGCTTCACCTATAATGACATTTTAGCTCTAGATAATTCAAATTATAATAATTGATTTTATTGGTAAATCAATTTGTTTATTTTAGTACTAATGAGCATTTGGATAGTTTCCATTTTGGAGCTATTGCAAATAATACTGTTATGAACTTTCTTTGACAGGTCATCTAATGAGCATTGTCAAGGAACAGAATTATTGGTCATAGGGTACACTTAGGTTCAGCTTCAGTAAATCCACTATGCTGCATTTCAAAGTTGCCAGACCAATTGAAACTACCAGTTGAACGATATCGTATGTGTGGTGTCTGTTTCATAATGAAAGATACTATAATTTAAACTGCAAGAAATCAAAGATGTTATAGGCAAAACACTAGATAGGAAATGGGAGTCTCCAGAATATTTATTGATGATTTTAAGATGTGACACATACATCAGACAAGAATGCCAAGTACTATTGTACTAACACTAAGAAGTCAGGATGAAAATGAACGTTGTTATGTTTTATAAGTACTTTCCTTAATGAACAAAAACAATAGCTATTGGTTTTAAATGATCAGAGATCAGCAATGAAATAAATAAATTCCTCAAGGAACAACAATCAGACCATATTATAACTGATTACCAAAGAAAGTTTAAAGGTAATCTTTCTTTCAGAACAAGATGTTTTTAAAAAAAATGTTTTTAAATGTTATGATGATTTCCTAATAACTCAGATACCTTACTACACTCCAATCTTCAAAGTGTGGTCATGAAAATGAGTATGCTTATCACTTCTCCATTTATTCTCAATCCATTCATTCCCTGAACTTCTCCAACCTAATTTGCAGTGATGGGGACTGAACCCCTTGAATGATCATTCCAGGGATCATTTACCTAGAGGATTCTAGTTGGATCCAGCCAATAGAAACACAATATAGAGTTCAGAGGATTCAAGGAAGGGAAATAATCAGCACTTTGTTTCTATTTCATTTTTCCAACTCCCATCAGGCAGCCTCCACCATAGTTTCAATTTCCACTGATTGGGCATGACTCTAGTCATATTGTTAGGTAGTAGCTAGACAGGAGCAGTGGAAAGAATGCCTGGGGGTAAAGTCCCAAGTCCTTCAAGGTGAATAAGAGGCATGAGCTGGAGGCAAGAACAGTGATTAAAAACAACAACAACAACAATCAAAAAACCCAAAAACCTACATATTATAAACCTGAGAGCTCAACATCCTAATTTTGTGGTTTCCAAGACCTTGAGCCTGACAAATCAAGAGCCACAGGTGCAAAATTTATATTCTCTCCCACCTCTGCCCCAGGGTAACCCATAGACTCCTTACAATGCATTTGCATTGCGGGACAACACCTAATGGAGAAAGGCTGACATGAGGATTCCTGTACAAATCTTGTAGGGTCAAACCCCCTCTCCAACCTGTGGGAAGAGTTTCCCAAAAGGTTGCAAACAGCATCCATTAGCGACCACCCTACCACTCCTCCAAGCCCAGAGAGGCCCAATATATTCACTTCTAAAACAACCTAAGGGCCAGTTCCATTTTAGGAACCTGCCTACTTTCCCACCTTGAGTTTATACTTTTGCTTTAATAGACTTCTTTGTGCTTGCTACTTTTCTTCTGGCTGTCTTTATTCTCAGTATGGATCTTTACATAAATCTGAGGAATCCAAGGCCCCAGGCCTCCATTCACACAATGAAGATTCTCTCACCTGTAACAATACCATCATCTTCCTTGTTTTTTTCAAATCCAAAAAAAAGTGATCATGGTCATCTGTTAGTAATTTTTGGTGGCCTCATCATCCCTTTGTTTGGCTTCCTAGCTCTTCTATTTCCTTGTTACTAATTCAATCCATTGAACTACCTAGGATGAGCTGTTTTGCTAATTAAATCCTTACCTTTATAGTCTCAGTACCAGGAGTGGTTCCATAAAAGACTCTCAACATGGAATTCTGGGTTGTATTACTCTCCTCTTGGAGCTTGATCATGTAACAGTCTTTTTTTTTTTTTTTTTTTCTGAAGGAAAATGTAATGCTAGTAATCTATGATATGTAAATGCATCAAGATTTTTATATTATCCCATATTACTTTTGAGATAAAATGCCAATTTAAGGAAAAACTTTGAGATCTCAAGTATTTGCTTGCTGCTTCTAACAATTGTGAAGAGCTTTATAAAAGTCAGATAGACTCATATTTTTAAACTGTCATATAAAGAAATCAGAGAATGATAGAGTTCTCATTAGGCATCTTATTGAGCATCTTATTTTGTAATAGTTATAAAGTAGGCATAGCATCTTATTTTGTAATAGTTATAAAGTAGGCATAGCTAAACGTGTGACCCCAAATCTAATTAGGCTGACTGTAGAATCAAAACAAATCAATTCATAACATTGCCATGTTTTTTTAATGTTAGGATTTGGGCATTGCTTTGGAAGGAGTAGAATTGGGGATGAGAAAAACAGAAAAAAGGTGAACTTGAAGAAAGTCGAACCTTCAAGTGTGCTCAACCTTACTCACCAGAAGAACTAATCCTCCAATTTCTGAGAATATTAGCCTTCCTTTTAAAAAAAATTTTGCAATGAGTTCATTTAAGATGTTTGTTTAAAAGAAAATAACTATCATGCTCAGTTCTATACCATTTGTTGCTTGAAGACTACCAATTAGAGGTATATTAGAAGAGATTTCAGTGAAAGAATGACTCATAACTCTTTTTTTCTTTTTGGATTAGATATCAAAATATACTCATTTGGTTCAAATCTGTAGAGTTGATAAATGCAAATCATAGTGAGGTATTAATCTTAGGCTTGCAGAAAGTATATATAAAAAAAAGTACCAGCTATTTTCTTGCTTATGACACAAACTATTAATCTAAGAATGTGGGTTTTTTTTAAAGCTAATTAAGAACAAAATCTTGTCTTTTACTTGATATTTTATAAAAAAATTTTGAACATTTAAAAAAGTCTTTTTGAAAGTTGGAATTATTGTTATAAATATTGTACTTTGTCTTAATAACTTTAAATCTAACTTACACTAAGGAGATTGCAAAAAACAGAGAGGTTGAAGGATTCAACAAGGGACATGATCAATGATCGTTAAGTCTCATTTTCCATAATGCTCTACATTTTATATTCTGCAGTTTCTGTATGCCTATATTATGATGAAAATGCATACGATTCATCTATGAATCCTGTTCCAACAAAATTGACCTACTCCTCTAAGATTTGTGACATTGTTTATATCTTTTTATTTATTTATTTATTTGAAAGAGAAAGATCACAAGGGGAGGTGGAAGGATAGAAGGAGAAGCAGACTCGCTGCTGATCAGGGAGCCCAAAGGGGGATTGGAATCATGACCTGACACCAAGGAAGATGCTTAACTGACTGAACCACCCAGGCGCCCCTATATCTTCCATTTCATTCAGCGTTCTTTCTTACAGAACATTGACAATTTGTATTCTGAGATTTCCAGTTTTCCTCCACCATGACACAGAGTAGGAGTAATTTTTTTACTCCTTGAGGTTAGGCATGACTTTGATTTGCTTGGATGATGAAAAGTCAGGAAATGCATCCAATAGTATTGCCCCTGGGACCTCTAACTTTTTCTCTGCCAGAGTAAACAGAGATGCCATACATGGTCCCTAAATATGGACATAATGAAGCATAGCCCTTTCTTGAATATATAGCACAGTTTAAAGCCCCTGGGATTTTGGGGTTGTCTTATTTTTGGGGTTGCTCAGGGTCTACTTGTCCATCCACTCCCATGAGCTGAACTGTCTAGGGACATCTCTGTGGCTCCACCAAAACTCAGTTGAACGCAGTTTAAAAATTGAGTCAGAAGTCAGGACACTTTGGTCTTAATCACATCTAATAACTGACAATACATACACATTCTTTATTCTTAAATATTTTTTATTCAAAAATATCTCTATTTTCCTATACACAGGATATATGTACTATAGGAGTAATTCTTAAATCCTGTCTCATATTGGTTGTAGAATAAGATCTGAAATGCGGGTTGAAAAATATTTGGTTTGGCATTATGCCTGTGTGGGTGTGTATATGTGTTTTTAGAAATGCTATAGAACACTAAAAATATATAATGAGATGGTACCTTTATGGCTTCTGATCAAATGGATTTTCTGAATCATAAAGCACTATGAGAATATAAGGTTATTATTTTAATTAAGATAATGCATTTAAAGAAAACAAATTCAAGCACTATTTTTTAAGATGATGGGTTCTGAGCTCTTAGTTCCAGTCTGGGGAAAAAGACACTGAATGATTTGGCTTTTATCCCCACTTGATGTGCACAAAAAGACGGAAATGGCTGGGCAGCATTAGGAAGGGTAGGAAACGAACACAAAACATAAGCTTATCCTACTGTGAAATTATTGCAAGGCCCCATCTGCAATATTCTGTAGTGTGATTGCTAGAGAAATGAAAGATATAATGTAGATGGAAAAAGCTCAGGAAGAGGTAATTTAAATGGCCAAGATGATGGAATGCCTCCACGAAAAACTAGAAGATTAGAACTCTTCAGTTTGAGAAAATGAATGTGAGGACAATAGTGATAAAAATGAATAAACTGACCTCTGAGGCTCATTCTTGCACAAGGAAATCCTGAGGGAAATGACTAAATAATAATGGTAGCTAACTTTATTGCATACTAACAATTTACCAGATTCTGTACTGAAGGCATTATATATGCTTATGCAATCCTCAAAATAATTATATAAACAGAAACTATTATCTTCCCCATACTGTAGATGAGGAGACTACAGGTGACCTAGTTAACTTACAAAACACCACTTTAAAAAAAACTTGGGCTAACATCTGAATTCTTATGGTGAAATTAAGTGAATGGTTTTCAATAATATGTAAGATTCTTCTGGATTGTTTATTAAAAATATGGATTCCCGGTCCATCCCAAGCAACTTCAATTTAGTGTATATCTGTGGTTAAGCCCAGAAATATGTATTTTAAAAATATCACAGGTACTAATATAAGTATGTTCATGACCCACATTTGGAGAAATATCAGGCCAGTAGATACTTTCAAAATCCATTTATCTACTATTTAGTTATTTTTAAGTATTTGGTCTTTTATTTTAAAGATTTTATTTATTTGACAGAGAGAGTGAGCCAGAGAGCACAAGTATGTGGAGGGGCAGAGGGAGAAACTCAGCAGGGAATCTGACTTGGGGCTCAATCCCAGGACCCTGAGATCATGACCCAAGCTGAAGTCAGATACTTAACCGACAGAACCACCCAGGCACCCCAATCATTCATTATTCCAAAGTTATTTGTGTGCTCACAATAAATCAGGTTTTACCAATAGCTTGGAATACACTCATGCAGAAAGCAGAAAATCCTCTGCCTTTATACAGCTAACATTGTCTTGGAATGTGGTCTCTCATTCTTTGTCTTCATTTTGAGCTCCTTGCTGGCAGCAGCCATGGATACACTGTCAGTTGCAAGATTTCTCAAGCAGAGCTGCCTAAAAACATATTTTTTAAGAGAGAGAAAGGGAGGGAGGGGCAAAGGAAGAGAGAGAGGAAAAGAGAGAGAGAGAGAGAGACTCCACATCCAGCAAGGAGCTCTACGTGGGGCTGAATCTCTCAACCCTGAAATCATGACCTGAGCCAAAAGCAAGACTCGGACGCTAAACCAATTGAGCCACCCAGGTGCCCCAAGTATACTTTTTTAACTGAATAAACTTGTAGTAGATTAACTCAAAGAATAATAGCACATTATTTATTAGGGCAAGTTAGTAATTAGTTTTTACTCTATCCCAGCACTTGTAATAATCTCTTTTTCCAGATTGCCCCAGAGTGAACACCACAGAATTTCCTGAAGAGTTTTTCCTTACTACTAAGGGAAGTATTTATCTGGGGATCCCTGGGTGGCTTAGCAGTTTAGCACCTGCCTTCGGCCCAAGGCATGATCCTGGAGTCCTGGGATCGAGTCCCACGTCGGGCTCCCTGCATGGAGCCTGCTTCTCCCTCTGCCTGTGTCTCTGCCTCTCTCTCTCTGTGTCTCTCTCATGAATAAATAAAATCTTTAAAAAAAAAAAAAAAGAAAAAAACTACCTCATTGTATTACAATCAGTTGTCTTTTTTTTAAATCGAGCTTTAAGGGCTAGCTTCAATTAAAAAAAAAACATTCATGGTAATATATATCTAGCTAACAGCAGAAAGTAAACACATTTCTGGGGGACCTGAGGAGCTCAGTTGGTTGAGCTGCCAACTCCTGCTTTTTTTGGCTTGGGTCAGGGTTGTGAAATCGAGCCCCACATCAGGCTCCCCACTCAGTGTGGAGTTGGCTTGAGATTCTCTATCCCTCTCCCTACTCTGCCAATGCTTATGGACTCTCTAAAACAAATGCATCTTTAAAAAAATAATAAATAAACCAATTTCTGTTGGAGAAAAATATCTCACCTAGTAATCTTGTAAGTGTATGACATTTTCAGAAAGAAATATACAAAGCACATATATGAATCAGTAAATTGATCAATTCACACAACAAGAACAACAATCCCTTCTAAGGCATGAGTAGTCAGAGGGCTTAAGCTTACAGTTTCAACTCTTTATATGATCTGAGGCAAATTTAACCTAAGCCTAAAATGTGTTATCTATAGAACTCATGAGATTAGTCTTAAAACCAAAATGAGACAATATATGTGTAATTATAGATACACCACTGTATGTGAAAGTAGCAAGATATAATAAAATCTTCTCTTGGGTCATCAATATACTCATATAACAAGTATTATACTTTAGTGACTTAGAAAACTCTCAAATCCAAAGACAAATTAAAATCCAACTCTAGCACTTTATAGGCGTGTCATCTTAGACCTATTTTTAATATCTTTAAGCTTCAGCTTCCTCAATTCAAAGAGAAAATTTTATTACTTGTACATCACTATGAATAATGTTGTGATGATTGAGGAAAAATAAAGTTATTAACATAGTGCTTTGAAATGAGGAAGCCACAAATAGTCCAATATCTCATTTTCACAAAGGTATACAATTAAATTTTACACATGTTCTGACCCCATGCTAAAAATACATGAAAGACACTAAAAAATTTCCCTTGGGCCTTCTGGATGACTCAGTTGGTTAGGTGTCAGACTTGGTTTTGGCTCAGGTTATGACCTCCTGGTCATGAGATCAAACCTCATGTTGGGCTCTGTGCTCAGCACAGAGTCTGCTTCAGATTCTCTCTTCCTAGCCCCCTCTGCTTCTCCCCCTCTTGCACTAAAATAAAAATCTTTAAAAAATTTTCCCACATTTTGTCATAATATGTGATTGTTATATAGCTGTTGCTCCAGAGGAGCTGTATTTGCTTTTTCTATTTGATTTTGTATTAGCAGATTTTAAAAAATAAAGTCACTAACCTAACTCAAATGTTAGTTGTATGATTTTTCTTGCCTCATGAAAATGATTAAAAAATATTGCTTTACTATTTACTTATATTTAGAATTTGAACAAAAGTGAGACCAAGGCTTTGAATCCAATGCTTTTCTCGCTCTTTTTAAATAGGCTAAGCCATGTAAAATCTGCATTTGGTTTCCCTTACACATCTTGAATGTATTTCATGTATTTTTAAAAATGTTTTCTTATGATCTATTTTCTCACCAATCTCCACATGCTTGAGGGAAGATGTAAAAAAGCTCTTCCATATGCTTTGTGTAAAATATGTTAGAGAAAATTGGGCATAAAACAGTTTACTTAGGAAAAAAAATAGAACAATTGCATGATTTTTCCATCAGAAAAGGCAAATTATATTTAATTGGTCCTTTTGGCTTTAAATTTCCAGATTCAAAATTCAGGTGATTTAAAATTTAGTGAACAATTAGATAACTGGTATTTTACTATTAGCTTATAAAGATAAGCATGAGTCACTAAAGGTGCACTTTCTAAGGTAATTTATATCACAGCTATGACAAATTAAGATTCATGCAAAACCAGGAGCAAGATTTTATCTAATTCATTAGTTTGAAATGTATGCACCAAATGGCTATAAAGAATTTAAAGCAGCTTAAAAGAAACATATTCAGTAAGTTTTAATAAGCATATATTAATGAAGCAAACCCATACACCAAATGCTTTGGTTAATTGAATTGCACTGATACTGGATTAAATTTAGATCCTAATCTTTCTGTAAAGAGAATTAAAAATCAAAATAATATTTCCCATAAGATATAGTATTAGTGTTGCTCACAATTCTCTAGACTTTATAATAAGGGGTTAATGAATTGTATCTTACTTGATAATCCTCACAACCCAAGAGAAGTTTTAATTATTACATTTCGGGCAGGTTGGGTGGCTCAGCTGTTTAGCACTTCCTTCAGCCCAGGGCTTGATCTTGGAGACCCAGGATCAAGTCCCACGTTGGGCTCCCTGCATGGAGCCTGCTTCTCCCTCTGCCTGTGTCTCTACCCCTCTGTGTGTGTGTGTGTGTGTGTGTGTGTGTGTGTGTGTGTGTGTGTGTGTCTCATGAATAACTAAATAAAATCTTTAAAAAATATATTACATTTCTACTGGTGAGAAAATTAAGGTGGAAAACAATGAAAGCCATACAGGATTTTACAACAGTAGGCAGCCAAAATTAGGATTTAAATTCTGATCTAATTCAAAAGTAAAGTCCTTTCCACTACTTATTAATGCTCTCTCTAGGATCTCTACTGGAATACATCACTCACATTATCAAGTCCTCTAAGTAATACACACATGCACAAAGAGAAGAAAGACTAATGATATATAAAATATAATAAATAAGACCTTTAGTGGAATATCTATTATATGTTCAAATATAACCAAAATAACTTTATCTAGGTAAACTTATTACAGGATATTGGTCTAAGAAGTTACCTGAAGAATAAATGAATTATGTATTACTTATAGTCAACAGGAACCCTTCCTTTATAGAAGTGAATCAATTACTACTCCCTCTTGCCTGACTAAACTCATGGTAATGATTATAATTTTACACAACCAAAATGGTCTCTTAGATATTTTTCTCTCCTTTTGTTAAAATTAACAAACATAGGAGTCAGAAGCTTTCATATTTATATTTGTTTCCAATTCCACCTATTAATGTATGTTTTTTGGCTATTTTCATACAGAAGTGTTCTGCTAGCAATTAGTTGATAGATTCCATCAACTCTTCAGCTTGTAAGCATTAATAAATGTAATTCAATGAGAAAAATGTAAGGAGAAATTTAGGATACTGGTGTTTAAGGCTTCATAATTTCAAAACAATTGCTTTTGTAGACTCAGATTTATCTTTGAAAAATATTTGCAAATTAGTATAACAGGTTTAATATGATGTTATCTTTTGAACACTAAGAAGAGACATTAGGTTAAGAAAAATAATTTAAATAAGTTTAATTACATTTGCAGAGAATGAAGATTACATCAAGGAATCAACTTTTTTTGAAGTCTTTTTTTTTTTTTTTTAGTATATTTTGAGTTACTTTTATCTTCTTCACCTATGTACAATTTAAGTAGTTTTTTGCTCTGAAACTCTCTCAAACATATCATGAAAAAAAAGTAAAGTTACCTTTAAGTCATATATAACTGAAGTCTATAGAAATAAAGTTTCAATCAGAATTGAAAGTTATAATTTATTATCCAACTGAGAGTTGTTTCAATATGGCAAAAAAAAATTTCACAGAAAGCTTTCTGTGAATTCCTCAAGTATGTGGGTATGTGTGCATGTATATACATACATATAGATTTTAGTGTTTGCACATGTGATTAAAGTGAGTATATAAAATATTATGCTGAGTGAAATGAGTCAATCGGAGAAGGACAAACATTATATGTTCTCATTCATTTGGGGAATATAAATAATAGTGAAAGGGAATAGAGGAGAAGGGAGAGGAAATGGGTAAGAAATATCAGAAAGGGAGACAGAACATGGAAGACTCCTAACTCTGGGAAACGAACTAGGGGTGGTGGAAGGGGAGGAGGGTGGGGGGTGGGGGTGACTGGGTGGCGGGCACTGAGGGGGGCACTTGACGGGATGAGCACTAGGTGTTGTTCTGTTTGTTGTAAATTGAACACCAATAAAAAATAAATTTATTATTTAAAAATTGGGTAAAAGCAAATAAATAAATAAATAAATAAAATATTTACCATATTATCAGTAAAAATTAAAACAAATCCATGTCTTTGTGCTTGGGCTTTTAAGTTTGAATGAATAACACCTCTTTTCTTCCTTTCTTGAGTTGGGAATTAAATTGAGACATAAGGCATAAGAAACAAAGACAATGTGATGAAAATAACAGCTTTATGAAGGGAAGGCTGTTTAGAGAATTGCTTTAAACCTTCAGCATAGAGTGCTTGCTAATACTCCAAACTAGAATTAAACATACATAAATAGACCTAAAAATTCAAAGCTTCCCCTGGCAAGCTTCAGACTAAAGGCACAAAAAATTGTGATTGTTGAAGTTGGCACCAAAATAGAGAGGGAAAAGGGAGATGAATTAAATGCGCATAATTCGTTCTACAAAATCTAACAAATAATTCAGTTCTTGGTCTATGGAGATGAGCATGTGAATAATGAGGAAAGAGGCCAACTAATGCTCTAAGCCAGAAAGTCCTTTTGCTTGGAAATCTGAGCAAATGAGAAAGATAGTTCCCCCACTCAATAGCATGCATTGATAAAATGCACTTAAATTAATTCAAAAAAATATGTGAATCAAATATATCAGAATTTCGAGTTCAGTAGTTCCTTACATTATATATTTTTTTTAAAAGACTAAGTCCTTTTACTCTGGGGTGGGGGGAGAATTTAACTAGTAACAAAGACTAATAAGACTTTTATTGATACAATGAACTTAAATCTCAGCACGTTCATGTAACCAATGAGAAAAAGGTATCCCCAAAAAATAGTAGTAATACATTTGCAACATGAAGAATGATTATATGAGGAAATAGGCAGATACTTTTTAACAAATTTCACATATACCAAAAGAAGTGTGTGTATATATCAAGATGACCTATGTGGATATAGTTGTTAGATTTTATTTATATTAAGTATCTATGTATTATATATAATGATTTCCATTTTTATGATCTTATTGATATATACATATATATCTTTAGCAAATGTCAAAATTAAATTAGGTATCATCAAAATGACAATGGTTATCTACCATTTGTCGTTTCAATGACATTTGCTAACTTTAATGTTAGCCTGTTGACAGGTTAATAATGATGTTAATATGGTCTATAAATTGCATCCTAATCATATTTATCCAATATCTGGCAAATTCCTCTAATATAAAGTCACTCTAAATGGGGAGAATAATTCCCATCTTAACTGCTTTTAGTTTCCACTATGACATCTGCTACAAAAAGAAGCCACTCAATTCTTGCCTTTTCTTTACACCTTTGGCCTCTCCTTTTCTTCGCCAATGTCATTTCAGGCATCTCAAAACATGAACCAGGGGTACTCCACTGATACTCCATGGAGAATCCATGGGCCAGTTTCAGTCCAACCAGAAAAAAACAATCAAGATTTGATTTTTTCCTTATTACGATGGACTCCAAATATCAGAAACTAGAAAGAAAATGAGAATGGAAACATGAGAGACAGAAATAACAGCTAGTTGAAATCTCAAGGCCACTTTACCAGTATAACAACCAAATCTAGACAGGATTCTGGCTTCCTTGCCAACTTGTACTTAGAGGCACCTTCTCCCACCTCAGACAGTCACTGGCATGGTCCCTGCCACACTCTCACTTTATCATCCATTGGGGCTACTTATTTCTTTTATGGCAACAGAAAAATGACTGAGAACACTGTGCAGAAGTTCAGCAGTTTCCCAGAGCTCTTTTTCACATCTATCCCTTTCAGTGTAATAAGGACAGGAACAACCTCAAAGCCAATGAAATTATATATAATAGCTTTAATTTTTCCACCCATGAATATGTTGGCAGGTTGCATAGGTTCACAGAAGACAGTATAAATTTTATTAGAAAGGGAACTTGTCTTGTGTGGTACTACATTCCCATTGTCTGGACACGTAGTGGTTGCTAACATGGTATCTGTGAGACAGGAAGAGAGGGAATAAGACACTGGTATAAAATCGTGGTAAAATACAGAAGGGAGAGTTAGAAGATGAAGCTTAGAATTTATTTTCTAGCTGCCTGAATCTCCAAGAGACCTTATGTGTGTGGAGAATAATCAGAGGTGGTTTGCTTGGTGAGAAGGATGCATCAAACTCACTGATTTTTGGCTGCTGCAGTCTATGAAGTCTTTGCTTGAAAAACAAGCTGATTACAGGTCAGCAGAGATACACACTAGCCTTTTCAAAAGTAGACCAATGTGCAAGAAATTTTACATGAAGCATTTCCTCCATACTTCCCTACTGCCCTACTCAGTCCCTTCTTTCAGCTGCTTAGCCACACTGAAAGCTAGGGATGATCTTCTGAAGTGCAGGGTCTCATATCTTTAGTACAGGAGCCTCTGCCTCAATCTGCTTCTTCTCTCCAGGTATTAGGTGATCAGGTCTGTAAGCCTCCCAGCCAAAAATAAAAAAAAAATAAAGATTTTATTTATTTGTGAGAATAATAAATAGAAAATGGCAGACACATAGGCAGAGGGAGAAGCAGAGGGAGCAGCAGGCTTCCTGTGTGGAGCCTGATGTGGGACTGGATCCTTGGACCCTGGGATCATGCCCTGAGCTGAAGGCAGATAGTCAACCACTAGCCACCCCAGGCGTCATCAAAAATCAAGAATTTAATGGAGAATCTCTCAGCCTTCTGGAAATGCTTTCCAGGAGTAGATTTATTCAACCTCATACCCTGAGTGAAGAAATACAGTATCCCATCAACAACCACTGGCTCAGTTCATCTAAATGTGTTAACTTCCCACTTGGTAGGAACACCATAATTTGCTTCAGTTTTAGCAAGATGCCTGCTATTGCTAGATAGAATGGAGCTATACCACATGTGAGCTTTCTCATCTTTCTGCCATCAAACTTTTATTCATGCATTCAAAGGTATTTTGGTTCAATGTTGAGCGCAATGCTAGAGAGACAGCTGTAAATTTGGCTGGCATTACCCTTCCCCATGGAGTTCCTCCAGTGGAGGAGATAAATTTAAAATTCTTGAACAGAAAATATTTCAAAATTCTAGTAAATGCCATAAAAAAACAAAATGTAGGCTAAGATAGAAGATACCTGAAACCATTGAGGACCTACTTTAAATAGAATATTACCAAATATTTCCTTGGGACAGAAACATTTAGTCTGAAAAGTGAAAGAAGAATGAAATTGCTGACTAAGAGCAGAATTGGGAACAGAGTATTTTAGCATGTACCCTGATGTAGTCATGGGAAAGTACTGTGTTCCATAAAGAGCCAAGAGTCATACATGGAGAACTTTTTGATAGATTTCTAACTAAAAGAGCCAAGTAAGTTTTTTTTTTTTTTTTTTCATACTGCAGACCATTTATACTGGGAGTCTTTCGACGTCTCAGACTTTTCCCATCTGACTCTTAAGCTAAAGCCTATTCCCACAAAGCCTTGTTTTCAGCCAGCTGTCAATCCACCAATAGCTTCAAACAATTCTTACTGAGAAACTAGACGGCATTGACCTATCACTTTGTGGTATTTCTGCTTTAAACGTGGACACAAGAAGACAATAAATCCATTCAGGTGCAAAGGAATCAATCTCTAATGGATCACTTGGTAGAAGAGTGAATTGAGTAGGTAATATCCACCCATTGTTACAGGAGCTAATTTCATAAATCTTTTCCCATTAGGGTTCATATAAATTGAGACTTACATGCTGAAGGAAGTAGAGAACTGCTTATTATTTATATTAAAATTTGTTTGGTTCTAATTACACACACACACAAACACAGATCGATGTTGCATTGTGACCAGGTCACATTCTCAAAATTGTTTCCTTTACCCTTTAGTCAATTCAAGCTATTAAGTCATTTTAATGCATACTAATTCATTAAATTTGAGAACAAGTTTTTGTTTTCTGAAATAATTATCTATGATATTTATCTGGAAAAAATAATTCTATGCCTGTGCTGTTCTGTGGCTATTAGCTTCAACAGGGAACATTTTGTTTAGCTCTGTCAATCCCTGACCACTGCTAAATTATCAAACAGTTTACATTAATGCTCTGAATAGTTTGACACATTGCCTCATAATCACTTAATTTGTACCAATACAATATGGCTTATGATTCAATAAGTAAACACAGATTTTTAAGGAATGTGTATACTCAGTAGCATTTCGATTCAATAAAATGTTTTAAAACTATTTTTCAAACATTTGGGGTTTGGCAAAACATAAAATGCCTTGGCCAAGCACTCTTTCTCCCTCTTTCTAAGCCCAATGCCTTTCAAGGGAAATTTAATTCATATGTTTCCACTATATTTACACTTAGTTTATTTAAATGGTGTTTTGTAAGAGCTCTGTGAGGTCCAAGAAGTCAATAACCAGTTTATAAAGTGTTTTAAATTTCCTGTACATTGAACCAGGTGAGCAAATTTTGTTTAAAATAATAAAAATTCATGAATATATTTTAAAATGTAATATTATATAACAATAATATTCAAACTGTAACAGTTACATGTTATTCCCAAATAGGTCTCAATAATATGGCATTAGCTGCCACCCAAGTATACCTTGTATAGGGCTGGGCTGGAAGAGAGTTGAGGGAGCCAGTTGAGATCAATCCAGGGTGTAAAGGAGGTGGTATGTGGCTTGATGAGAAAACTAGCTAAAGAAGGCAAACTTCAACTCTGGTGGGAGTGACTGGCTTTGCTAACCACCACCTCATCTTCCCATTTACTAACTGTAACTTTGGACGAACCACTTAACTTCTCTCAGCCACTCTCATTTTCTTTTAGTCTAAAAAAGGCGATAATATAGAACTAATTTCATGGGCCTAGAGTGAGGAATAAGTGAAAACAGAAGGGTAAAGTTATAAGTCTTTATGAAGCTGGGTGGCATACAGTAAGTGTTCAATAATAAAAATGATAGTCATGTACATTTGACTTAAGATTACCTACACTAACTACCTTCGGCTATACTGCCTTTACTTAGATGCCCATTAGCTGAAGACTTTTTAAAATAAACTATTTAGGTGATGCTGACTTACATGAGAAAATGAATAGGGCAACAGAAAATAAGTTCAACTCAGAGCAAAATGTCTATGGTGTTGGTTAATGAAAAGAATATCGGACTAGGAAGGACAAAAGTTCCCATTCTCTGCACTGCTATTAGCTGTATCATTACAGGTAGGTTACATAATGGTGGGCTTCCAGATTCAGCTGCAAATGATGGGGCTAGACTAGGTAACTTCAGGTTTCTTGCAACTTTGAAATGGGATTGTTCTATTGTTTACTTCAGCATTAAAATAATCTCAAAATTTATCATAAGAGTTAGCTAATGATAATTAGTTTTTCAAACATATTAGTTCAGAGACATTATAACAAGCTTTAGAAAGATTCCTACTATGTCATATCATGAAGGTGTGGAACAGATTATTCTCCATTTTCTAAAAAATATTGGGATAAGTAAAAAAAAAAAGTGCATCTAAACATCTAAACTGATCCATATATGCATGTATGCTTTACATTTATATTTTCGAAAATTGGAACTGTAGAAAGATAATACATAAAATATAAATGTAATCCTAGGTGTCTGACAAGGAGTTGCTTGGAGGGATTTATATCATATAAATCCATTTTGCTTGTTCTAAACTTTAATTCAGAAAAACTGAAAGTAAAGATAGATTTTTGTTATCTAGGGGGGTATAAGCATTTTTAAAACATACTTTTATTATCTATTTATTATTTCTTGTCATATAGTATACTCACTTCCCCCACGTATAGTTTGGTCACTTTGCAATTGGAGTTAGTCTAATATGAAGCAGAACGTTCAGGCCACAGCCAAAATTAGAGCCCTAAAGCTTCATTAATCTATCAACCACATCCATAATCCATGTCAGAGCTAATCATTACTCAAATTAAGAATGAATTATAAATGAAAACAAAATCTTACATGAAAAGAGACAGCAAATTGTCAGGGATCTAAGAACAGCTAAGTGCAGAGCTAAATAGTGCCTAAATCATCTCTTTCTTAGCCCAGAAATATTTCTACTTCTATCTCAAACATCTGTCTTTTAGGGTCTTTCTTTTTCTCACACTATTGCCAAGACAAATTTAGAAAGAGCAGATATTCTCAGCCAGATTGAGCCAAGCATGTAATTATTTTTAGATTAAGGCACAAATGCTTTGTTCTCTTTGCAAACACCTTTCTATATATTCCCCTTTTTGAACTTTCTCCTCAGGTTAATAAAATAATCAGAAGCTAATGCACGTGGAATGGCTTTGTCACTGTATCACATCTGTGAAAATAAATTATCTTTATTGTTGTCACCTTGAAATATACCCATGATTCTATATAAGCTACATAGCTTTTGTCTCTCCCTTTCCTAAATACTAAAGGACATAAAAGTGTAAGAAATTATCTGCTTTCCATATGCTAACATTCTTGTTGAATGGAGATTACCATATATGATATGCTGAAAGGCAGGCTTCTGACCATACATGCAACCAGGACTTGAAGCAGAGAGAGATTTCTATGCATTCGAGTACCCAAATCCACTTTTGGATGGCCCTAATAGATGCCACACATGAACCTACAAACCTCCCCAGTCCTTCATATCACAACTCGGATTTTGTCCTGAGATGGTTCCTCCATCTATGGTCTCACTTATTCGTATCTGCTACCTGAGGTGCTTGCTAAAGAAGCTTCATTACCATCAGGGCACATTAGGAGAATTCTGACATCTAGACTATGGTTGTTGGGATCAGTAGTCCCCAGATTTCTATTCTTTGAGGTATCAAAAGAGTGACATGCATGCAAAAGTAGAGCGGGGAAGGTCTCCTCTGTGTCCATGCTCCTCATGGGCCCCAAGCTTCTCTGTGCCTAGATCTAGCAAAGTTTTTAATGTTCTATTAAGTTCTGCCTCTAAACATTCTTAATCCCCTTTTCTCCCATTCAAAAACCTGCCTAAAAAACCTGGTGGTGGGTAGGACTATTGTATAAATTGTGTCCTTCTACTCTTCTGACCATATCAATCCCTCTCTTGATAACACCTCTCTAAAAGTCAAATAAAAAAAAAATCACACAGTTATAAATGGACTAGGAAAACAAAGGCAGGCAGGGGAGGAAGGTATTGACAAAACTGGCAATTTCCCAAAAGTCATGAGATGCATTTCATTGCAAAACTGCATATTGAAAGTTAGATAAATTTAAGTGATATCCTGAAATGAAACTTCAGCTAAGGGATAAAACAACGCTTAGAACCAAGTCCACTTATAGTCAATACTGCCTTCCTCAATTAAGTTAGAAAGAATTCTTCAAAATATGAGTGCTAATCCAGTAATGCCCAATAGAATTATTTGGGACTCAAGTCAATATTTTTAAACCAACTTAACTCATTGGACACACCAAAGACAGAACACCAAATTGGTCAGAATCAACACAATATTATTTGTTCTGTTACAATGATAGGAGTTACTTAATTTTGTATTCATTCATTTTTCAATTTGCATGTGTTTTCTTTTAGAACAGTTTTTATTTCAGAAAATAATGTATATCAGCTAGTTTTTAAATGTATATGCAGAAATTTTAAATATTTTTAAGACAAATCAGTTTATAAGGGATATTTTCTTTCTGAGCCTTTCTTTAGTTAGAAAGGGGTTGTTTTAGATGACCTCTAAGAACTCTTTTATATTTAATACCTAAGAATTCCATAAAATTTATCTTTAAAGTATATATACACAAGAACATATAATGAATGTTATTTCTCATATTTTATAACACACATTTTGAGATAAAAATTTGCTACCAGAAAAATAAAAATAAAATATGTTGGAGAGAAAAATATACTATAGCTTTTCCAGAACATTTCTAACCCTTAATGTACAAACTTACTTATTCTTTGCAATTATACAATTACAGAATTCTGCCAATAAAATTTGATGGTTTAAAATTAATCAGATAAAAAAATAAACTTGTATCAATTCCTTTAACATTACAATCATTAGAATTATAATTCATTTTTTAAATTGCAAAATTACTAATGCTATGAGTTCCCTTTTGATAGATCCATTTATTTTTCGGGACATTAGGAAAACATTAATTTTAGCTATATTGTAAAATGTCACTAAAATATGCCCCCTCCCCCCAAAAAGTCATAGCAAACACAGATTTAAAGCTTTGCTTCAAGCACTATATTTCTTTTAAGCTTCATGTTATTGCAGAACAAAATGTCACATGCTGTATTTGAAAGGAGAAAGAGAACAAAAAGAAACTAAACTTTGTGATGGATTATTATGTTGCTTTTATATTTAGGAATTTTAAATGCTTTCACACCAAGGTTTCTCACTTGGTTTTCTTTAAACATTATCAGTGACTATTCTTTCTTCCTACCTTTACTACATTTCACACATGAAAAAGATTAATACAAATGTACCATGCCACTCTGTATGTTAGCTACTTTTGTGTGCTTCTACTTTTGATGCCTTTATTAAAAAAAATCAAAAACAGTTTAAAATACTTGGTTTTGGAGAAATCAAGGTGAGAAATTCTAGGCTGTCAGTGGACTTCAGCCCAGAAATAGAAATCACTGTGACTCATTTCAAAAGGCAATTTTCACTGCCTCATAAATATCTGGTTATAAAAGATAATCTGGATACTACAGTTAAGCCCATTTTCAGTGTTCAAAGAGACACTTTTTTTTAATGCATTTATTTTAGAGAGAAAAAGTGCAGACATGAAGGGGGGCGGTCACAGAGGTAGAGAATCTTTAAGCTGATACCCCACTGAGCTGGGAGCCTGACACTGGGCTTAGTCCCACAACCCACAAGATTATGACCTGAACCAAAACCAAGAGTCAATCACTTAACTGACTGAGCCACCTAGGTGCCCCCTTTTTTGCCTATTTTTTTCAATCAAATTATCCTTATACAAATTAAATTCAACTCAACAAACACTTACTGAATCCTGGCAGAGAAAATACTATGGATGCATAGCAAACTAAACTCTGATCTCAAAACACACAAAATCAAGCATAGAAAATAGAAAGGGGAGTGAATATCAATTTCTTCTTGCTCACCAGGCCCATACCTTCATTTTCTTTCCTAGACAATAAAATGCAACACTATTTCCACTCTTAACATTCTATATCCTGGTCTTGTAAGACAGAAGACTATGTTTTCTAACTTAGATGATTCTATTTTTTCACTTCTAAATATGGGCTCTGAATGATGTTATAGAACTATATTACAATCCTGGAGACTGGAGGCACCGTGATCACCGATTCTATGATATTTGCTAAGCCCAGCACCTCTCAAATACTAGAACTCAAGTATTATTAGCAACTGGGCATTCACCTTTCAAAAAATCATTTTTAGCACATGAATTTTATGTCTTCTAGATAAAAATTTCTTATCTCCACAAATTCTCTATAGTGCCTCACCTCTTAGAACTATGGCTATTCAATTGCACTTAAATTGCTGTCCTCTAAACTGTACCTACCCTCACTGCCTTTCCCCTCAACCTTGGAAGACTAGGTACATCTTCTGTTATTTAAGGATTTTAATTCCACCCCTACTTTTTCCGGCACACTCTCCCAATTATTTTCAATTTTTTTCAATAATAGCCTAAGTTCTTTGAGAAGACCATGTTTGAGTCATGGTAAGTATTCAAAAATAAATGTTCAAAAATATTACTGAGGAAGTAGCTATTTTATGTTTGGCATTAATTATGGAATGGTAAAAGATGGTATGTTTCATAAAATTTATTTTTTCAATATTGTACAGCAAATTAATATTTAATCAGAAATAATCTGCACCAGACACATAACAATGAAGAATAAACTATAAAAATGGAAAGCCAATAGGACAGGTCTGGGCTTAAAATACAATTGTTATTTCCATCTTACTTAATGATAAAATTTTAGAAGCCAGCTATTTAAATTCTGGATAAATCACCCCCTTTTATTAAACTTTATATTAGAAGTTCTAGCCTTAAATAGGGCACATGATATGATGAGTACTGAATGTTATACACAACTGATGAATTATTGAACACTACACTGGAAAGTAAGTATGTACTATATGTTGGCTAATTGAATTTAATTTTAAAAAGTTCTAGCCAAGTTGGTAAAGAAAAATAAAATTATAAGAATTGGAAGGGAAAAGAAAAAGCTATCTTTATTTGGAATAATGTAAATATACATAAAACAAAAGAATCTAAGAAAAACAATAAAAATTTTAGTTCAGTAAGATTGTTGAATACAGGGACAGGAAAAAGAATGTCCTATAACAGAGTAAGACTAATTAAATAGGGGCACCTGAGTAGCTCAGTTGGTTAAATGGCTGCCTTAGGCTCAGGTTATGACTTCAGGGTACTGCCATCAAGCCCTGCTCCTCCCTCTCCACCTCCACCCCTCCACTGCTCATTCATGCTCTTTCTCTCAAATTTAAAAAAATATATCTCATTTATAATAGAAATCAAACACAAGGGATCCCTGGGTGGCGCAGCGGTTTGGCGCCTGCCTTTGGCCCAGGGCGCGATCCTGGAGACCTGGGATCGAATCCCACGTCGGGCTCCCGGTGCATGCAGCCTGCTTCTCCCTCTGCCTGTGTCTCTGCCTCTCTCTCTCTCTCTCTGTGACTATCATAAATAAATAAATAAATAAAAAGAAATCAAACACAAATATCTGTGTATATGCATGTGCTCACACAAACTCAAAATACCCAAATTATTTAACAAACAGTTCATAGATAAGGAAGTCTAAAATCCTAATACATATTGAAAATATGTACCTCACTACCTCACTTTTGGTCAAGGAAAATAATTAAAATATTTTGATAGTATTAACTAACCAAAATTTTCAAAAGTATTAAAAGTTGATAGGGGCACCTGTGTGGCTCTGTAGTTGAGGGTCTCCTTTTGGCTCAGGTCATGATCCTGGGGTCTTGGGATTGAGTCCCACCATTAGTATCCTCCAGGGAGCCTGCTTCTTCCTCTGCTTATGTCTCTACCTCTCTTTCTCTCAGAATAAATAAAATCTTTTTAAAAGTCTATTTATAAAAAAAATAATGTTCAGAATATGACAAAAATTCTAATAAACTGGTGGAAACAAATGGATAGAGCCATTAAAAAATAACTTAGCAATAAGTTCAAGATGTACATACTCTGACTTATCAATTTGAAGTATAATATTTTAATAATGTGTAATTATACCAGGAGACATGCACAAAAACATTTATGATAACATTTATAATAGCAAATATAAAGCGAGTCAACCAAAATCATTTTTTAATGGAAATTTTAAAAAAATGTTCAATGTGTAAATGGATTAAATAATTGGCACTTATTCATACAATAGAATAGTACATAGCAGCTAAAATGAATGAAACTTAACTGTATACAGAAAAATATTTTAGGATAAAAGAATTTGTAGAATACTAAAAATATATTTCTATAAAGATAAGAAAAGTAGAGGTGTAAAATGTTTTAAGTACATACTCCTATCTGATCAATGAGTACACATGCATGAAAAAGTGAAACATTAATTTCAAGAGTATGATTCACTATGGGAAAGTAGAGATGACAATGGAATGAATAGTAAAGAATTAAATAGTTTCAACTGTCTCTGGAATGCTTGATTTATTAAAAAAATTTCTGTGGCAGATGGAAAAATATTGTTTTGCTAAATATCCACTATCAGTGGATAGTACATTGGTTTTAATGTTATTTTCTATTTTGTCTCTTAAAAATATTGAACAATTAAAAAACAAACCACAGCCAAAGTGCCTTTGAGACAGATTTTATTTTTTGCCAATATTCATTCTCCTATTCTTCATGAAAAAAATATCCTTCCAACCAAATGATGTGCGACTTGGTCATTAGATTTGTTTGGCCAGTAGAATATGGACAGAAGTGACAAGGTGCCAATTTTGAATAAAGGCTGTGAGAGGCATGTTAAATTTCTGTCCCGGTTTTTGTGTTCCTGTACTTTCCCATGAAAACATCACATCCCAGATGGGGTGCTGCATCATGCTGGCCTTGGAATGAGAGGACACACTGGAGCAGACCTACATCTGACATTGTACTTGGATACGAGTCAGCATCTAACCCACAGGCAGTGACATAAAATGTGAGTGAGAAATAAATCCATAGTTACATAAGCCACTGAAAATCAAAAGTTATTGGTTACAGAGCCTTTTTATGGCAAAAGCTGTCAAACAGGGTCCAATATTATTATAATATAGAATATTAATGCAAAACATCATTAAATTGCACATTAGTACATAAAACTGCCTCATGTATTCAATATCAGAGGCATGTTCATAAAATGTATCAAATAACCTTGATTTGAAGTTGGTTCATGTTCACTACCCCAACCCAATATACAACACATGCACCATAGAAACTTCTAGAATAATCAGCAAAAATTAATCTTATAATTAACATATAGAATTCATTCTAAAGAAGAACTGAATGTGGCTTAAGTATCATAAACTATTATGCATATTTAAAATTGAAAACCAGAAAAAAATAGATGATGATTTTGAAGTTAGTACTGTAAGACTTGTCTCATTTTGGGAACAAATCTTTGAGGCTAATTTTCATCAGCCAAATGCCACCCATATTCTGTCACGTAAGTTTACTTGTAGAGAAAATAATCTTTGAAGTATAGGGATTCTTACAGTAAAATATGATAATGGGAAATTTCTAAGCTATCAAGCAAGAGTGTCAACATATAGTTTTTGCTTCTTACACCTAGAACAAAGGAAGAAATTCTGAATTCTCTTTAGTGGAGCTAAGAGCAGGGAGGAAGTAGCAAAGATTTGGACTCTACTCAATCACTGAGTCACACAATTGAACAGTTGGAGATCTACCAATCCATTCTACTCCCAGATATTGACAATGTGATAAAGTATCATCCTGTTCTTGGCAAACTTCAGACTTCCTATTCAGAATCCTCCCTTTGACATCAGTTACAATGCTAATTAAAATATTTTTAAGAAATTATTTTAAAGCCTTCAATGAATTAAGGTAAAATGAATTAAGGATCAAAATCCTAGGATGGAATTACCCAGAAAGTTAAACAGAGCTCATATGCTCACTTTTCCCCTAAAGACATTTGCCAATGTTGACGATATTGTACTGATGTTTTCTGATCGTATAAGGTGTAGAAACAGAACCCAAATCCCTCAGCATTCCCATGATTGAGAGTCTAACAGGAGACCATCTTCATCCTTCCATCAAGAAAGCTAGGACTCCAAAACTCAATGTAAAGGTGAGTCAACAGTAAACCTTTCTCTACTCCCCATTCCCAAGAGACTAAGTGATTTGGCAATAGCGAATTTGCAAGTACGTAGTATGTATAATAAATCTGTCTCAGTTGTGACTACAATACTCTATCAATACAAACACGAAAGTGCTGACTGCCACTAGGGAAAGACATCATATCTAATCAACATCATCCTACTATGGTTGCTTAATTTGCATATACATAAAACTGGAGCCAGATGGCTAGGGTACCAGAGCCAGATGTACTTAAATCACAAGAAGAATCAACACTTTAGAGCTGTCTAATTTAAATACAGGTGAATTTCACAGCCAGTTGTGTGGGAATAGCTGGTTTATCATAGTGCACATATTATAATTAAGACCACCTTATTATGGTTCACTAAGTATATAAACCCCAAACCTTCATGGCTTAATAATACCTGTTCCCATTGCAAGGATTTCTTCACTTTCTCAAGAGTAGAGATTCACATCTTCAACCAGTCTGAACCTTCCTCTGCGAATTTATTAAGAAGTCCATACCACAATGATAAGTTTTGGGCAAGAACTTGGAGTGGGGGAGACAGATTTAGAGAGAGGATTAAGAGAGAGTTGAGTGAGAGAGAGAGAACATGCATGCAAGTGAAAGCAAGGAAACTTTTTCATCTGCTAGTTGACTAATGGACCGTTAGAGATACCCCATCTGGATAAGGTGTTTTACCCTTACCCCTATGAAACATATATATGCATTGATAGGAAGGCCTAATTTAAATGAATGAGATAGGTTTGTATTGGATAGTCTTGTTATATAGAATAATTCCATAATAAATATAACTAACTTGAAAAAACTAACTCTGTTTGGTCACATATTATTTTATTAGATAGCGGAGTGAAATACAGTTTGTTGCAGATCTTATACACTCCTCTCCCTTGCTCCACTATAGCTTTAACAACTTATGACAAAAACCATCCCTTAGAAATTGAAACCACATTTAAGCCTTCTCAAATTCACATCACCTAAGTAGTCAAAAAGATTTCAAGTTTCAATTGCCCCTAGTAACTTAGCAAAAGCAAATTTTCCCTGAAAGTTTTTCACTTCATCTGAGTCACAGAGAATTCCCACCATTTTCCAAGCAAAAAAAAGCTCCCAGTTGAAATAAACTGACCATGAAAAGAGACAAGTATATTCAAGAACCAACTTATACAGGAGAATACAGAAAATGACCCACAATGAGTTGATATTTTCAAGTGTAGATTATAAATTAACAGTGATATTAATCTGTATACATATATAAAAGGCAAGATTGACAATTATCTGTAAGGAATAGAACACTACAAGAATGATTTAAATCTGGAGAAACAACAGATAGAAATTTCTGAAAATATAATAAGAACTCAGTGGATTAGACACAGATAAAGAAAATAAGTCAGAACAAACTAGACAATATGTAGAGAAAGAATGAAATATAGGAATCAAATAAAACATGTCTAAATCAGAGCTCTAGAAGGAGGGGAAAAGGAATGGGTTAGAGTCTGAGAACATTCTAAAATTGATAAAATATTACCAAGTCCAAACAATCCAGTGTAAGATAAACACAAAAGACTCACACCTGGATTCATCATAGTAAAATTGTGGAAAACCAATGGCAAACAGAGAATGTAAAAAAGAGAGGGGAATAGATATACTAGCAGAAGCCAGAGTGCAATGGAATGATAACTTTAATAGACTGAAAGGAAATAGAAGGTAGCCTTAGAAATTCTATCAAGAGAAAACTTATTTTCAAGAATGAAGGCAAAACAAAGACACTTCCAGACAAAACTATGAGAAATTATCACAGGCAAAATTGCACTGAAGTCTACAGGATATACTCTATGCAAATAAAATGTCTCAAAGGGGTTGGAATGAATGAAAGAAAAAAAGCACAGGAAGTGATAAATATGTGAATAAATTTAAGCAAATATTGAAACAGATAATATAATGTTTAATGGAGTTAAATATGTAGAATTATAATACAGCAGAATAATAACTTACCAAGAGAAGAGTATATTAATCTGTGGGTCTTACATTGTCTTGAAAGAATGATATTGATTAAATTTAGAATATTGAAAGTATAAATATTTTAAATTCCAGATAAACCCTATAGCATTAGAAAAGTAAATATTTCACAACTAGTAGCAGGAAAAAATAATGTATCATAAGACAAAATCAGTTGCAAAAAAAAGGCCACAAAGAAAAAATGCTAGCATCAGCAAGAAAACAATATGTAAAAATAAATCAAGCCACATCAGAAATCACTATAACTAGCCTAAATCCTCCAGTGAAAAGACCAAAGATTGTTCAGACTCAATGTAAAAGTAAATCTAGAAAGTAAAAGAATAGAGAAAAATCCAAGAAAATACTTCCCTAAAATAATAGAGTTGTTATACAACTTACTGAGAAAACAAGATATAAGTAAAGGCATTAACAAAAATAAGGATTTTTAATTTATAATAAATATTCAATTTTTGAGGAAGATATTGCAGTATGAAATTTCTATTCACCCTAATAACAGCTGTGTGTATCAGCATTAATGACTATTACATATATAATGTTGAGCAAAATAAGTCACTGAGATAAACCTACACTGTGATTCCAGTTATAAGTTTTAAAAACAGGCAAAGCTAAATGACTTTTTTGGGGGGATATATATGTCATAAAAAGAAATCGGAAAATGAAGTAACACAAAATGCAGGGGAATGCTCTTACTGGGAGAAATGGAAGGAGATGGAGTAAAAGAAGATCATCTCAGAAGTCCTAAGTGGACGGCAATATTTTCATTGTTAAATTGAGTGGCGGTAACAGGGGTGCTTGTTATATTATTTTTCTTTAAGGTGTATGTATATTTGTCTATTTCTATTATATATTTGTCATAATTTTAATATCTTTTAAAATTGTAAAAGAGGAACAAATGATGGATTTAAGGTTAACACAGCTAGTAATGATAGCTATAATCTCTTCTTTTTCTTTTACAATGTGCCTTAACTTTCTTAATAACATCTGTTTCTCTACATTCTTCAGTGACCCCTGTTTATCAAGATATATATTTATATATACTTGATAGATTTGGGGGGAATATATGTAACTTTCCTATTTTATCAACTCATAGTAGCTCAAGTAAATACACATCTCCAAGAAACTGTGTAGTTCCCTTGTGTTTTATCTTAAATTTATAATTGTTGTTGAACAACTGTCATTTTGCCTGACCTAGATCTCTTTTTCCTTCTTCTGTTCACAAAATTCTTATCATTGACATATTGTTCCAGGAGTTTTAGGTCAAGTTAACTCTTCTTGTTCCTGCCAGAGTCGAGATGATCTAGGACCCGGACCTGGTTGATAAGACCACCACATCTCCTCTAGGAAGAGTGATTGCATAGGTTAGGCACGTGATCTTACACAGGCCAATAAAAGCCCACCAAGATGTTACATTAGAATTGTTGAGATACTCCCCCCTTTATCTAGAATTATGGGCATTGAAGACTGTGTTAGCCTGGAGGGACCAGTGGCTTCTGTCATCCCACTGCTAAACTCAGACTGAGAATGTGGCCCACAGAGAGCATAATGGCATTAGAAGATTGAAAAGAGAAGTAGATTTCTGATTACATCGTTTTGTCTCCCTGGAGTAAGTAGGCCAATAACTGCTTACTTTTCATTTGTTTATGAAAAATTGAGTTGGTTTCTGCCACCTGTGACCTAGAAGTGTTGACTATCAATCTTTACAAAAACCTTAAATTAAGGATTGAAACTTAAAGGACTAAAGGAGCCAGGCAAGCAAAGGAGTTAAACAAGCCATTTAAGTAGTTATCACTTTCTTTCTCCTTTGTTTCCCAAAAGAATAAAACATCAGCTTTTAAAAAAGGAATTTGTAAGTTTTGGGGGGGAGGGTTTCTGTGTTGGGGGGATTTTTTTTCTTCTTTTTTGTTTTAGCCAAATGCTATAAGCAATAGAATACTTGATATTGATGGATTTGGAACGTTCATCCACCATCCTATAGTTAGGCCACTATAGATTTTTTTTTAATTTATTTTTTTAAACACAAAGGGCTAGTGCAGAGTATTTCCTAATTTTTCAAGGGGTTGGGGTTTAAAAATTATTTTGGAAAAATTCTCCAATTCTTAAATGTGGCAATTAACTCAAGTTTATTTTAAAGACTGTGCATGCCAAATAAAACATTTCTTCAGATAAGATTCATCTTGGGAGCCAGCAATTTGGAACGTTTCCCTCATGGTAATTACCTCAGTATGATTTTTTTTTTCTTCTCAGTGTGATCTTTGATAGTTCTTTTTATATATATCATTCTTTCCCTCTCTTCCCTGCCTCCCAACATCAAAATATTTCTTCTACTCTTCTTGAAGTCAGCTTGACCAAGTCTACTTGGTAGATAGAAAAACTCTAACGTGGTTAGTCAATTTAATTGGGAAAAATTGTGAGTTTGTTCATGCTATACGGAAAAGATGTATTCAGGTTTTATATCAGCTAATGACTATTAATTGCTAGAACTTTTGATTAAATTAAGAAAAACAAAGTAGACAAGCAACAGGAAGTATTTTTAAACATTAGAAATGTGATACTAGATATACAGAAAACATCTTAACAGGTAATGTAGGTAAAAAATATTAATTATAATACGTTGTCAGGCATATTTTAGGAAAACATACACACATGCAGATCATAGCTTTTGAAATAAGGAAACATTGCACTGAATTAAAATTGTTTTATGTAGTCCACAGAGGGAATCACTTTGTTGAGGAAGATAGATGAAGGTTCCAACAGGGCATGGATATGTTGATATTCTATCGGATATTTGACCTTCTTAATATCATAAAACAGAAAGGAAGTCTAGAAGAGAGTTTAGAAATAGTTTAAGGAGAAAAATGTCTGAGTTTATTTGGCTAAAGAACATTAATAATGGATAGAAGTGATGCATGAGCCTGTTAGTCAAAGAATACTTTGGCAAAAGCATATGCTTCTCTTTTCCCCAATAGCATAAAAGATTGTAATTAAAATAAGCTTATGTAAGTACATTTAATATTGTCCCATTAAGAGTTAAAGCAAAGGACTTTATCATTACAGAATTATAAATTGGCTTGGATTGCTAGATATAACCCACCAGCAGAAAAACGTGAGTCCATTATAAGCACTACAACTAGGAGCAACCAAGTAAACCAAGAAGTTATGATTCTTGGAATCTGAAACATTGTTTAGGATACAACCAGCCTATAAAATCACAGTCATAACCTCCTTTGTGAAGGTGCTGAGATCATACATCTACACTTTTGGTCCATAAATAATTTTTATCAGTCAGCTATTGCTACCTTACAAACCACCTCAAAATTTGATAGCTTAAAATGGTATCTGTGCCTTATTGCTTACAAGTCAGCACCATGCTAGCCAGTCTTCTGGTCTTATCTGGGATTCTTCATGCATCTGTAGTTAACTGTGGGAAGATTTGCAACTCTGCTCATTTTGCCTGGACTCATTCACATATTTGGAATTTGTCTTCCACTGACTGTGGCAAATCAGCTCCCATCCTTGTGCTCACATCTCTCTCATCCTCCATCAACGTTATTCTTATAGTAAAGGCTGACGCATAAAAGGGAGAATAAAAGTGTGCGAAGATTCTTAAGTCTTAGTCCCTGAACTGGTACACAGTCACTTCTGCTGCAATCTGCTGGCCAAAAAAGGCACAGCCCAGATTCAAGGACCAGGGACATAAACTCTAGTCTGTAAGGGAAGGAATCACAAAGTCTTATGGCAAAATGTGTGACTACAGGGAGGGTTGGAAAATTTGTACCATTGTCGTACTTAGTCCACCTACAGACATCCAGCAGAGATAATGAACATGGAAGGCCTTTGAATTTAGTTTAAAAGACGAAATCCAATTGATAAGCACCTTACATAGGTCCATTGCCCACACACATGAAACACACACACCTCCTCTTATTCCTCTTAAGACTATAGCTCCAAAAGCCAAATGAGAAAAAGCTTTAGCTAAATGCTATTTTTTTATTACAACATGAAAAGGAAAGTACAGAATGGTGGGGATTAGTTATGAAAAACTGCTTCCTGTGTGCTAAAGCTCTAAAGATGGCACATTGCCTAAGGCACGAGCATCCCATGGCAAAGAGCGTGCCAGGACGCGGCTTTGGGAGGATTTTAGAAATCCAAATCTCCATCACAACCAGACTGGTTTCAAATACAGAAAATAAGGCGTCCTTTTTGGGTGATGTAATCTTAGTACATGTGACTTCTTATTAGACAGTATTACCTGATGGTTGGTCAGGGAAATACCAGGTTTCAGAGATGCAGATTCCACATCAAGCTTTATTTCGACAATATTAATGTTCAATTTTGAGAGATCTTTAAATGCTAACTTTCATTTCATTGACTATGTTATCTGAATAATTGAGTCAAACAAATATCTTTCTAACGTTTCAGGATATCATTTATTTACTAAGACCGTAAGACTCAGACTTTTTTTTTTTTAACATTGGTTTTTAGTGTTTTGAAATTTACTTAAAACTTACCTAAAAGAGGGGATCCCTGGGTGGTTCAATGGTTTAGCACCTGCCTTTCGCCCAGGGTGTGGTCCTGGAGTCCTGGGATCGAGTCCAACGTTGGGCTCCCTGCATGGAGCCTGCTTCTCCCTCTGCCTGTGTTCTCTGCCTCTCTCTCTCTCTCTCATGAATAAATAAATCTTTTTTTAAAAAAAACTTACCTAAAAGAATGCCATCATTATATATCCATTATCCCTACTCTCAAACCTTGGTGCCATTTTTATATCCCTCAACCGACCCTTATTCCCACCTATTTCTTTCACAGAATCAGTCTTTGTGTCCTGTATAATTATTTTTGTTCTAATCCATCCTCTTATCTCACTGCAAAGGTCACAACCTACAAAACAATCACATTTTTCAGAATGTTTCCTAAAATAGGATTTGTATTTAATCCTCTCCAATTTACCTACATAAATTTATTCACATGTATGTTTAAAACACAAATCTGAACAGGTCATTTCACTATTTTGCATCCTTCCAAGGCTCCCAGAAAACACTGGGAAAAGTGGTAACTTTATGCTAGGGAAGCTGTGGGTGTCTTAACTGTCTATATCTATATTTTCACTTCTTGCCTCTATCTTTCATCTGGATTTAAATCCTTATAGATCTATAGAATTTATATCCAGCATTCCCTATGCTGCAAATAGCCTTGTGTGTGTGTTTCTTTTTTTTTCGATTAATTCTAATATATCCTCCTGATTTCATCTTCAGAGTCATTTCTTCAAAGAAACTTTCCCTGACTCAATCTATATTAGGACAGGTCTTCTACTTGTATATCTCTCATAACACTATCTATTATGGCTCTCCCAGTCACAAAATGACTATATATTGCTTGAGGAAATGTTTGTGTTTGATGTGTAGTTTTAATAAATATTTGTAAAATGATTGTCATTTAACCAACAGAAGCCAAAGACAGAATCCAAGATTTCCTTTATCTTGTATTTTACTCACAAAAAGTGATTCATAAATATCTCAAATGTTATTCAAAGAGTATTCAGCTTCCAAAGTGTAGAAACTAATAGATGGATGGTTCTGGGGCACCTGGGTGGCTCAGTTAAGTGTCTGCCTTTGGCTCAGGTCATGATCTCAGGTTCTTGGGATCAAGCCCCCCAGTCAGAGCTCCCTGCTCAGCGTGGAGCCTGCTTCTCCCTCTCTCCTTACCCCTGCGCTCCCTGATTGTGCTCTTTCACTATCCCTCAAATAAATAAAATCTTCTTAAAAATGGATGGTTCTAAGGGAAGACAACATAATTCTAAGTTTAATAAAGTGAAGAGAATCAAGAAGTTGGAGGAAACCCAAATTCATCTAGTAAAATGAATCTACTGCAATAACAACCCTAATAATGTCTTCATGTCTATTCCAAGTGTGTTCTCAGTTGTGTTTTATAAAGAACCATTTAGAGAGTTGTTCAATATGTCTGTCTTTACTAGAAAATTATCCTTATACTGTTTAAGGAATGATTATTTTTAGGGCTTCCTTGAAGTTTTTTTTTTTTTTTTTAACCTTCACTATAAACAAGGCTGAAACCAAAATGTCTTGAACAAGCTTATGCTATTTAACAGATTGCAAAATGTTTTCAAAATGAACTTTATTAATAGAAAAGGCATGATTAGCCACTTGAATGTGATGGAAATAAAAAGAAACCATAAAAGAAGCGAAGTAGCTTATTTTATTATATATTTGACATTATAAAAACTCATTTCTGTTTACTACTTTTGTTAGAATACTATGAATTGAATCCTAGCCTTAATCCATGTAACATTAACAATGATTTCCAGGGTAATTCAATCATAGACCAAGGGCAAATGATAGCCACTCAACTTTTAATCACTTTAGAAAGCTATATACACAGATGGTACTGAAATATAAATAGTGCCTATAAAATAATAACAGCTTTTTCTATCATTAAAGTAATTTCCATTCACAGTCTTAGGAGATATTTCAATGGAAATTAATTTATTGTGATTAATATTACAGACAGTAACTCTGAGCTTGGAATTTTATTTTTTCCTCGTGCAGATTTTATGATTCCTGGCAATTTATTTTTAGAAAAGGTTATTTTCCTATTTACACATAAATACGGACAGATTTTTTGTTGGTGTGCATATACTTACTCTTCCTCTTATCTCTCAACTATATGCTCCGCTATCTCCTAGAACACCGTGTCCTTGTCTTCTAATCTCCCCTGTGTATCTCCATTTTCTTAAGAGATTATGGGAAATGCTACGTGGGGGATTTGGTGCATTCTCCAAATAGAAATTGTCAAAAGTCAGATTGGCTCACATTCTCCCCAGTAACTGCACACGACAAAGAAGCATTTTTAGAGATTTTTGCAGCACAGACTGTAATAGATATAGTCCTTACAAAAAAAAACAAAGAATATTCTTGAGTAGGGACAGGGATCACAGAAAGTATATAGTCAGAAGAGCTGCACAGGTGGAGTATAGGCACCCCTATATGATCTTTGAGCACAGTACCTGTTGGATTTATTTTCTGTCATATCCGTGAAACAACCTCACTCAAGACGTACTTGGTTTGTTGCTACATTTGCTGGTAGCAGAAAATTGTTTAAAATTGGCTTAAGCAGGGCACAGTCATGATCCCACGGTTCTGGGATTGAGTCTGGAATTAGGCTTACTGCTCAGTGGGGGGTCTGCTTCTCCATCTCCCTCTGCCCTTTCCCCAGGTTGAGTGACCACTCTTTCTCACTCACACTCTCAAATAAATAGAATCTTAAAAAAAAATAAAAATTGGCTTAAGCAAGAAGGAAATGTATGAATTCAAATATAAAAGAGAAGACAGTTGATGGAGCTCTAGGCAGGGTCTTTTGGTCACTGTTTCCACTTCTCAAGTGCTCCCTGGTCCTGTACTTTGTTGACTGCCATTTTATCTGATTGCGAGATGCTCACAGAACTTTCTAGCTTAACATCTTTATTTGTGTCATTCTGAGGAAAATGTGTCCATCTTTTTCACCTCTCCATTTCAGAAGCATGTAAACTTTTCTCAGAAGCCCCTAGATTTCTCCTTAGTTCTCACTGATCAGTGTCATATCATGTGTCCAACTTAGTTGGGTCAGGTTTAATCACTGATAATAAAATAGCCATGACAAGATGGGCTTAGACCAACCATTGATAATGAAATGAATATTGGGAAATCAAGCAAGAACATGGTATAGTGACATACACAGTAATTCTGTGAGCCAGTTTAGGAGACTGAACTTCAAAGGCAAGGAATTTGCCTTTGTTGCTTATGATTTTTTAATTTTTAATTCCAGTTAACATACAGTGATATTAGTTTCAGATGTACAATATAGTGATTCAACACCTCCATACATCACTCAGTGCTCACCACAAGTAAACTCCTTAATTCCCAACTTCTATTTAACCCATATTCCCACTGCCTCCCCTCTGGTAACCAACAGTTTGTTTCTCTATAGTTAAGAGTCTTCTTCCTGATTTCTCTCTTCTCTTTCTCTATCTCATTTTTTCCCTTTGCTCATTTGTTTTGTTTCATAAATTCCACATATGAATAAAATCATAGTATTTGTCTTTTTCTGACTTATTCTGTTTAGCATTATATGCTCTAGCTCTTTGCATATCTTTGCAAATGGCAAGATTTCATTATTTTTATGGCTGAATAATATTCCATTCCGTGTGTGTGTGTGTGTGTGTGTGTGTGTGTATCATTCTTTATCCATTTGTTAATTGATGAATGCATGGGCTGCTTCCATATCTCTAATTATAAATAATGCTTCTAGATGTTGCTTATCATTGAATGTTTACCATGGGAACTATATTTTGCTTTGTTTTCCTAAATGATTAAGAGAATGGACATTGCAAAAGAACTGCATTTTTCTTCAACATCTGTAAGTATACATACAACCCATTACCCATGTGGTAGGAAAGAAAAGTTTTTCACATTCAGTATTTGAGATTTACCTTTAAGACATTTCCCCCAAACAGCGATATTTAGCATAAATACAGATATTTCTTTGTAAAGATAAAAACAAATGAAGGAATACATCTAAAAGTAGGAGTACATTTTATATTCCTATTGATCTAGGTTAGGTAGAGGTGACCTCAGAGTCATGAAAGTGAGAGAGGAGAAAACATGATGACCCAAGGGTGGGCTGGACACTCTATCAATGATGTCAGTATCCTTTCTGAAATTGATTCAAACACCAGATGATTTTTGGATTTTTTTTTTAAGTGCAAATGTCTGTTGGCAAGCTCAAGTGTTATTTATACCTTCAAGTGCATTTTGAGTTCTTAATTATATTCTATTTGTCCTACGAGGAAAGGCACCTATATTTAAACCAGAAAACCAGGTTTTCTGAAGCTTGCTGTCCTCACCAATGAAAGTTGAATTATTTCCTTGGTCACTGAAAGTTCTTCTGATATAATGCTGATAGAATTACACCATGGCCATGACATTGCTACCATGCCTCTTGTGTATATACTTCTTCAATGCTTCCAGGCACACTGACTCTAACACACTATATTCATCACAAGAACAAGATCTGTGTTACATACTTCATATCTTGGTTGAATTATCCTTGTTGAATTACCTTCCTCATAAAAATGCAGAGCAAATAATTTTAAAATGTATATAAGATAGCTGTTGAAAAATTTCTTCAATATTACATCTATTAGTATCGATATCTGGCTTTGAAGTCAAACAGCTGGCATTATATCCTAAATTCCCATTTACAATCTAACCAAAAACAAGTTCATCTCTTCAACCATCAGTTCCAGAGGACAAAATTGTCACAATTAGTACCTAACAATGGATACATAGCAATAGAATTATATGACAATCAAGTTAGGCAATAAATAAATTTGGAATGTGCTTGGCATATAGGATACATTCAATATATCTTATATAACTTATATAAATTCTAAGTGGTAAAAGCCTGATTAAAAGGTCTTGGAAAATAATTTTACTATTACAATATAGACAAATCTTTCCTGTAATAAACATACATATGTTTCTTCTTAAGATTTTATTTGTGGCGAGGAAGGAGTGTGCACAAGTGGGAGGTGTGGGATTAAAGGGAAGCAGACTCCCCAGTTAGAGGGAGCCAGACCCTGAGGTCATGACCTGAGCCAAAAGCAGCCACTTAGCTGGCTGAGCCACCCAGCACCCCATAATAGATTTCTTAACTGTAGAAATGTATAAATGCCAAGAAGTCATCTAAATTGACAGTGCATGGTGTATAGTACCCTTCTTACAGTGCTCTGCACCCTATTAAACTCTGCTTCGTGAGGCATATTTGTAAGAACCAATTTTTCAAGTTCCCGTGTGCTTGGGATTCAGGTTGAATTTGGCCAATAGGAAACCCTAATAGGAGAACAAAGGAAGATAGAACAAAGTAGCCAGGTTATTTTCCCCTGCATTCTTTTTTGCAAGGAGACTTGAGCTGATGATGTCTTTTGGCTGAAGGTACACACTAATTGTATAGAATTTTTTTTAAGATTTTATTTATTCATGAGAGACCCAGTTAGAGAGAGGCAGAGACATAGAAGCAGCAGCAGGCTCCTCACAGGGAGCCTAATGTGGGACTTGATCCCCAGACCCAGGATCACGCCCTGAGCTGAAGGCAGGTGCTCAACCACTGAGCCACCCAGGCGTCCTATAGAATTATTTCTGTGTTCCTGTTAACTACCAAATTTACCCCCTTTTCCATTAGAACTAAGAGTGGTAAGAGGTTTGATGCTACTTAAGCCCCAAAGTATCTCTCATGGTTCTACTGCATGTACAATTTCACAAATGTTCTTTTTGTTTATAAACTGTCTTCAAATGCAAGTATATTGATTTGTATATATGATAAAGGATGCTATCTAAATGTCAAAGTACTCAATAACCAACTGCTACAATAATTTCAGAAGCTGAAGAGATTATAGGGACTGGAAAGAGTCTAAATTTCCTGGAAAGTGTAATACACAAATGTAAAGGTCCGTACAGTCAGTATGATCATGCCTGCTGGCTTCTCTGCTAACCATCACACAAATGCTGCCTTTGGTCTTCCATTTACTAGGGGGATGGCAGAAGGGTAAAAAAAAAAATGAGCATCAGATTTCAATATAAATTCCTTAAAAAGTGGACTAATGGGAAGGTTTTTCTCTTGGCTAATTTCTGTTTTCAAACTTATGGTTTCCTTTAAAAAACCAACAAAACAGAACTCACCTCCCTCTTACTAATTTACCCAGCAGCTCTTCTCTTTCCCTTCTTTAAACAGTCATTCTTTGGGGCTCCTGGGTGGCTCAGTAGGTTAAAAGCATCTGCCTTGGTTCGGGTCATGATCCCAGAGTCATGGGATGGAGCCCTCTGGCCCTGCTCCCTGCTCATCAGGGAGCCTACTTCTCCCTTTCCCTCTGCTGCTCCTCCTGCTTGTGCTGTCAAATAAATAAAATCTTAAAAATAAAGAGATAGTCCCTCTTCAAGTTGAATGAACGTATCTACTGTTTCATTATTCTCAATCTGCAATCTCACTCCAATTTCCCATAAAGTGCCTTCTTGAAATCACCCAGGAACTTTTGTCTGTCAAGTCCAATAGCCTTTCCAATACTCATTGTACTCCTTCGTATAATATGATACCATTACCCAAATCCATCTGTTTTTGCTTCTCTTTCCTTTCACGTGGTTATCTTCCTCCTTTTGTCATCCTAGCTGTGGACATTCCCTTGATGTACTCTTGAATATTTTCTATTCACTCCTATTCTTTTATCCTGAAAAGAGCTTATTTTCTCTGCTCGAGGCTCCAACATTGCAGGTGACTTCTGTATAGTTAATTCCCTGGTTACTTATTCAGAACTGTAACAATGAATCTTGTTTTATACTCCAAATAGGCGCTACAATTTTGAGTTGGGAGTGTTGCCATAGCTTCCAATTTCCTGTTCAAAAATCAGTGAAATATATGTTTTTCCTCTCTGGACAGAGCAACTGGATTACGTGATTTTGTTATTCAAAAGGTTTCCCTTAATCTGCCTCTTTCCATTCCCTTTGACAATCACTTTCAATTCACTAGGATTAATACAGTAACCCCCTTACAGATCTGCTTGTTTTCAGTCTCCTCTTACTCCACGTCTATAACATATGGCCACTTGATCATCTTCCAAAAACACCGATTTTATTGAAGGATGCCTCTGTACATAAACACGCTCTCAGGATAAAATTTGATCTTGAGTGTGGCTTTTAAAGTCTTTCCTCCTCAAATTCTCCCCACCACCTTATCTAATCACTGTTGCATACAAATATTCTAGTCATTTTATTCTTTTGGTTTCAGCATCTTATGTTCAGTTCTGGAGACTATATCTTTCATAACTGTTCTATATACCACAGTATCACTGCTTGCCATCTGATAACTTTATACTTTCTCAAGATTAAGAAATAAATTATTATATAGACATATATTGTACTTCTATGAAGATAAATGGATTATTTAATAAGAAAATACTCCTAGTTCATTGGTAATTTTTCAAATTATAAAATTTAAACTATGCACAGATATTATAATATATTATATTGATATACATTTATATTCTTAAAGGTAGAGCTTCACTTTTTTCTTTTTTCTTTTTTTTTCTTTTTTGAGAGAGAGCATGAGGGGTGGGGAGCAGCAGAGGGAGAGAATTTTTTTTTTTTTTTTTTTATTCATGAAAGACAGAGATAGAGGCAGAGACACAGGCAGAGGGAGAAGCACTCCATGCAGGGAGCCTGATGTAGGACTCAATCCCAGGACTTCAGGATCACGCCCTGGGCCAAAGGCGGCACTAAACTGCTGAGCCACTGGGGCTGCCCAGAGGGAGAGAATCTCAAGCACCTCCACACCACAGGGGAAATCTTACAACCCAGAGATCGAGACCTGACCTGAGGTCAAGAGTTAGACAATTAACCAACTGAGCCGCCCAAGTGCCCCTATAGCTTCACTTTCAGTATTGGGATGATGAGGGACTAATTTACAAGTTATTTGTAAAATAATAAAGGATTGGTAAAAAAAAAATACAGGTCACATTTTAGATATATTAGAATATTTCTGGAATAAATTTTTTTGAAAGTTTTCATAATTGTATTTTTATTGTTCATTATATATATGTTACATTTTCTTAATATACATATTATTAATGAGTCTCAGTTCTGTGATTTCCATCCTGAGGTTTCATCTTGGTGTTATAATCAAAATCTGGCTTCAAGGTAGGTATTATGTGGAATATTAGAAAAGGTTTTCTGCTCTCTGCTAAAAAACACTCTAGGCTATTACATTGACATTTTTTGAGGAAACAGTGTTTAAAATTTTTCTGTAGATGGTCTCTGGGTCTCTGATTCCTAACCCTTGAATTGATCATCAAATGTCTAGTTACAAAAAAAGGAATCAAAGCTGATATTTTCCTTCAGTGGTTACCTTGATACTTGAAATAAAAAATCCTGTTATATCTTCAAAAAAAAAATCTACATTTTGTTTAAAAAGAGCAACTGGAAAAGTAAGCCTAAAGGACTGTACAATTTATAAGTAAATTCTCATTATTGCACTGTCCAGTGTACAATTTAGCTCAAAAAACCCCCAAGAAGGAGGAAGACAAGATGCAGTCTCTGAATCTAATCAACTAAAAGATGTTTACTGAATACATGCTATATATTCAGCATGAGATTCTCCCCCCTTTATTCTCATAGAAGTATTTTTCCATGCTATTTATTTGAAAGTGTTGTTTAATTTATAGTCCTAAAATAATAGTAACAATGCCAATCTCATCTTGAGTAATGCTATTTTCTGGAGTATTTTGATTATGAAATTATACTTCTATTGCCTTTTTTTCATATTGAGAGCCATATTTCAAAGTACCTGGCTATCTCCAAGTCGCTTCAGAGTTAACAAAAACTAAAATGAACTCAATTACCGTCTCCAAAAGTTTGTGCTTTTTCCTGGTTTCTATCTCTGTGAATGAGATCAAAACAGTCTACTTCTCCAAGCTTCAATGTCAACATCAAGCATGATCTCTCCCATTTCTTCCCAAGCCATCACTCAAGTCCCAGTAATTTTATATGATAATTGTATTTCAAAATACTTTTTTCCAGCTAGTGTTATTGTTTTATATCTACCTTTCCATAAACTCCCACATCCCAAGTGACTCCATTCTACCCTCAACAATCTTTTTATTCTAAAATTATCTTCATAAAAAAATGAAAAGACAGACATTTTAAAAGTCACTCTCTGGCTTAGTATGTTTATCCAACTCTCCAATGATTATTTTGAAAAGTCAAATTTCTGAACATAACAAACTCTACAATCAGATTTTTCAATCAGATTTCTCATCTATCCATCTTACTCCTAGTATGCAAGTCAACAGTCTCTCAAGGAACCCCTATCTGAATCTCCAGCCAAAAGCCAGCACCAATTGTTACTTTCATGAGTAAGTAATTTTGAATAGTCCAGCCCTGGGCAGGCCACAAGATGAGAGCAGTCCAGGTAGCACCACATGGAGCAAACAAGACTAGTCCAGCTAAGCCCAGTTAACTTTAGACAACTGACAAAAATAAATGAAGTTGTTAAATGACACATGAAGATTATTGGAATAGTTAATGCACAAAGGTTAGCTATGCATTCATATATAATGCATTTATGTTCAATCCAATCAGGCTTCTTATTCATGAGTTCTCACTTCATTCAAAATTCTACCCCCTGGGCAGCCCCGGTGGCTCAGCGGTTTAGCACCGCCTGCAGCCCAGGGCGTGATCTTGGAGACCCTGGATCGAGTCCCACGTCAGGCTCTCTGTATGACGCCTGCTTCTCCCTCTGCCTGTGTCTCTCTGTGCCTCTCTCTTTCTCTGTCTCTATGAATAAATAAAAATAAAAAAATCTTTTACAAAATTCTACCCCTAAACATTTTACATTTTTCTGTTTCCAAATATCTCTTAACATTTAGAATAGAAAGAATATCTTCTAATCTCTTTTGCCTTAGAATCTCAAAACCTAGATTCTAAACTTGTATCATGAAGTAGAACTAAGATTGATTCTGTTAAAGGAAGCAAGTCTTGGGGATCCCCAGGTGGCTCAGTGGTTTAGCGCTGCCTTCAGCCCAGGGCATGGTCCTGGGGACCCGGGATCAAGTCCCACGTTGGACTCCTTGCGTGGAGCCTGCTTCTCCCTCTGTCTGTGACTCTCTGGGTCTCTCATGAATGTGTCTCTGACTCTCTGTGTCTCTCATGAAGAGACACTCTCTGTGTCCCTCTGACTGTGTCTGTGACTCTGTGTCTCTCATGAATAAATGAATAGAATCTTAAAAAATTTTCAAAAAGGAAGCAAGTCTTCCAAGTATTCTCTTGCCAAATATTGTTTTCCTATTTATAAAAGAAAAAAGAGTAATGTAAGCAAACAAAAACAGCAAATATTAACACTAAGTCCAAGGAATACATATTCTACACAGGTATGCAGACAAGTGAATAAATGATTATGGTAGTATTAATCCTATTGAACTATATACATGGGCTGCTATAGGAGCAAAGTAGGCAGCAGTAAACTCCTAAAGAAAGGATTAGTAATAGAAAAACTTTCCTATGAGATTGAAAGTATTTTAGTCTGAAAGTCAAGGAAGAAATATCCAGGAGGGAAAACAAGAATAGGTGTATTTCCTGACAGAGCATTAATATATAAAACTATGAAAAATTCAAACAAATTTGAATATATGCATGGTGGATATGCATGGTTGAAAAGTTCAAACAAATCTGAATATATGCATGGACTAAGCCCTGGCCATGACAAGGATCAGAAACATAGGGGCAAGGTGACAAGGTATGTGTGTCCTCAGGAAGAGTTTCAACTGCATCGATGCAGGTCATCGATGAGGACGAGAGAAATTTTATGTTAATTATTGATTTATCAGGTTTCTATTTTACAAAGATCTGACAGAAAAATAGGAAATTGGTATTAATAAGAGGATGGAGGTTGGTATATCAACTAAGGAAATCATGTACACATATGTATATATCTAAACAGACATTGGGGATGAAAATAAAGGGACATATGTAGGACAGGTTTAGACAAGTAGAATATAAAGGGTTTGGTGACTGGAATCGTGAGTGAGAAGTTAATAATGGCTCCTAAGTTTCTAGGCATTCTCAAGAAATTAGATTTAGAAGGAGCCATCATGGTATAAATAGAAATCGAGGAGTTGAAGTGTCTATAGGATAGCTGGTAGAGATTTTAAATAGAAAAATCAAGGTGGTATAGTAGTAATCTTTATCTTTTTTCCATTTCATTATCAATAAAAAATGTTAGTATTTATATTAGATGAAATGTTCTGTTTGGGTTAAAAATATTATACACTTATTTTTGCCCTCCTGGAATTGTGTCCAAAATGTCTTTACCTTCACAGTTTAACATTGGGGAAAAATTAATTAGCCATAGATTGTACTATGCTTTCTCTTTCAGGGGGATATTGATAAAAGGAATACAATCAGTTGCACAAAATTGCATGTGTCTGTTGAATAGATGCAATTGAGGCATCTTTTCACATTAGTATTATGTTAGGTGGCTGTGAGAAAAGGCATGTCTGTTTCATAAACAGAAAGCATCTATCCAAAGTTCTACCACTTTGTTGTGGACTATATTGTGTCCCCTACCACCTCCACCAAATTCATATGTCTAGGTTCTCATTCCCAGTATCTTAAGACAATGATTGTATTTAAACAGACATTTGCAAGATGTAATTAAGGTTAAATGAGGTCAGATGTATGAGCTTTAATTCAATCTGACTTGTGTCCTTATATAAAGTTGAAGAGATACCAAGGATGTCCTCACATAGGGAAAAGGCCATATGAAGTCAGAAAAAGCAGTCATCTTAAAGCCTCAGAAGAAACTAAAACTGTCAACACCTTGATCTTGAACTTATAGTCTCCAGAACTGTGTTTAAGTGACCCACTCTGTGGCATTTTGTTATGGTCGTAGCAAATTATTATAACTTCTCATTTAGAGGAAATAATGGGGGGACAAAAACAACAACAACAACAACAACACAACCTTTTGATGTTCTATCCATCACTAAGCCCCAGGAAATAAGTTGATGAATTTGTTTGTCATCAATTTCCATATATTCATCATTCCGTGTTTTACTAGTAGGCCATATTACTAGTCATGCAGTCTTCTCCTTCCCCCATAAGTATTTATCCCTTAAAGAAGTTTGGTCATACTTGTTCATGCTATTGCTCATAAAAATGAATTCAAGCCAGTCTTCCAGATGGATCTGTTCTCTCTCATTTAGGCCTCTAACTTGAACTGTTTTCCTTGATTCCAGGAGGTATCAGGAAGCTGCACTTGAAATATTGGGTATTAATACTTTTATGAATCACCAAGCAAATTACAATCTTATTTACTTTTCTTATTGACTCAAATCTGGAGGGAGAGGTATACAAAGTAGGATCTGGGCTTCAATAACTTACCTCAACCCTCTAAAAAGAAATATCCTATTTCTTATCAATGCTTTCTACTAAAGCATTTACTACTGTAAAAATATAGCATCTATTTTCCATGTACTCATGCATAAAGAAAAATGCGTGTCTAGACAGAATTTAGGATATCTTACAAACATAACTGAGAAATGCTTAAAACTGAGTTTATTAAAATACTGAGAAGATTTTTTAGTATGGCCAGTTACCTGATTGTCTTACTTATTTACCAGAAAATTTTATTGTCAAATTAAAGATCATACTTTTAAAAACTGAAAGTGATAAATATTATCTAGTATGGTCCTCAAGGGTAGGCTTCAAAATTAGAAACTATTAGACTGATATTCCCATAGGTCGAGAAATTGTGTTTTATTTAAGTCATTTACTCAATATACAATATTTGTATGGTTAAGACAAAACTGAAGGACTTTATTGTATTTGAAGTAAATTGTAAGTATAGGAAAATTAACAAAAGAAACATGGCATTATCAAGTTCTTGAGTTCCTAAATTTAAAATATTATAATTTTAATGATGGGGGCTGGGGCAGGGAAACCATATGCTAAAATAAGCTTTAAAAAAATCAGAGTACCCTAAAATACAGAAGTTTAATTACTTCTAATATAATGGATTTTACTAGTGCAAGAAAAGTATATTTATTGATAAGTACACCATTTGAATGCAAAAAGTATTCATTTTGAGAAAGATTTTTTTTTAGGTAAGTGCATTTTATTGCCTTTTTAAAGGAAAAATGGATCACGTGGATACTTAGTGAAAAATTAGCAGATTGTACACATTCATATAACTCCATTCATTGCCACAACCCTAATAAATCACAGTAAAGAATTTGTAAAACCTTACAAGCCCATTAGGAGTAATGAGACATAAGATATAATGACAGAAATGGAGCAAACAAACCAGAATCTGTAGAAGGAGCCCAGAAAAAGTTAAGTTGTCCTATAAAACACACATGCTAAATTGACAAAATTTAAAAAAGTTTGGGCCAAGGTGGGTAAAAACTGGAATTCATTCATATATTGCTTGTGAAAGTATATATTTATACAAACCCTATGGAAAATGGTTTAATCCCTCCACTATTTCTGAATTTATGCATATTCTATGACCCAGAAATCCTATCCCCATTGTATTTAACACAAGTGTGTACCTGTGTGCACATAAGATATTTGCGAGAATATTCATAATGCTGTTATTCATCTTTGCTCTCACCTTGAAACAAGCAACTTCCATCAATAGCTGAATGGATAAAATGAGGTGTATTTTATATAACAGAATATTACACATAATGAAAATGACCCACATTGTACAACATGGATTAATCTGAAACACAATGCTGGCCAAAAGAAGTCAGATACTCAAAAGATACTGTTTAATAATATTTATATAAAGTTCAAAACAAAATTCATTTATGGACTTCTGGGGAAGAAGGCAGAGTAAAAGGATCCTAAGGTCATCTCATTCCATGAATACTAGATAACACCCACATCAGTGTAAATAACTCAGAAAACTACCCAAAGACTGGCATAACACACCCTCCGCAGCTAAATATAAAGAAGAGGCCACAAAGAAGATAGGAAGGGAAGAGACAAGGTCAGGAGCCAAATAGACCCAGAGGACTTTCCATGAGAGGGACACAGTAGATGTGGAGAGGGGAAGAGGACCAGATGCTCCAGGCATGGGGAACCCACATGAGGAAGGCAAATCCCCATAACATTTCTTAGTCCTTCTGGTTTTCAAAGCTAATCAGTGGGACCTAAGACCTGGAACTTTAAAAAACAATGGACTATTCTATATGTTAGCAAGTTGAACACCAATAAATAAATTTATAAAAAAATAAAAAATAAAATTCCATATTAAAAAAAACAAAAGAAAACAAAACAACAACAAAAACACAATGGACTTAGTTTTGAGACACCCCGTAAGGCAGAGGCGCCACCCACAAAGACAACACAACAAATAGCCACCTGAGATACAGTGTGGAAGCAGCAGTTGAAAAACAGCTGGGGTGTATGGGAAGATTTACTAATCTCAGAGCCTGTACTGGGGGGGTGGGGGAGACAGCAATCTTTGGATTGCTGTTTATGTCTCTTTCATGAATAAATAAAATCTTTAAAAAATTATATGCCAACAAGTTGGACAACCTAGAAGAAATGGAACATAACATATAACATAGGAAACCTAACTAAATCAGGAATAGAAAATTTGAACAAATTACCAGCAATGATATTGAATCAAAAAACTCCTAACAAAAAGTCTAGAACCAGATGGCTTCCTGGGTGAATCCTGCCAAACATTTTTTTAAAGATCTTATTATTTATTCATGAGAGATACAGAGAGAGAGAGGCCGAGACACAGGCAGAGGGAGAAGCAGGCTCCATGCAGGAAGCCTGATGTGGGACTCGATCCTGGGACTCCAGGATCTCGCCCTGGGCCGAGGGCAGGCCCTTAACTGCTGAACCACCCTGGCATCCCCTACCAAACATTTAAAGAAAAGTTAATACCTATTCTTCTGAAACCATTCCAAGAAATATAGAAGGAAAGCTTACAAGTTCATTCTATGAAGCCAGCATTATCCTGATACTAAGACCAGATCAAGACACTACAAAGAGAAGGAAGAGAAAAAGAAAAAGAAAGGCCAGTACCTCTGATGAACAGAGATGCAAAAGTTCTCAACAAAATAGCTGAAAAATGAATTTGACAGTACATTAAAAATTCATTTACCACAGTCTAGTGGGATTTATTCCTGGGATGCAAGTGCCATTCAGTATTCACACGTCAATAAATATGATACATCAACAAGAGAAAGGATAAAAGCCATATGATTTCAATAGAGGCATAAAAAAACATTTGACGAAATACAATATCCATTCATGATAAAAACCCTCAACATAGTAGGCTCAGCTGAAACATTCCACTTCGTAAAGAAAGCTATATATGAAGAACCCACAGGTAACATACCCAATGATGGAAAACAGAGCTTTTCTCTTAAGGTCAGGAACAAGAGAAAAATATACACTCCCACCACTTTTATTCAATTCAGCATTGGAAGACCGAGACATGGCAATCAGAAAAGAAACAAATATAAAAAGGCATCCAAATTGGTATGGAAGAAGTAAAACTCACTCTCTGATGCTATGATACTATATATAGAAAACCCTAAAGATTCCACCAAAAAACTACTAGAACTGATAAATTAATTCAGTACATTCACAGGATACAAAAATCAATACAGAAATCTGTAGCATTTCTATACACTAGTAATGAGGTATTAGAAAAAGAAATTAAACAATCCTATTAATTATACTGGAACTAAAATAAAACAAAAAAGCAGAAAATCCACTTACAACTCCACCAAAAAAGCAAAACAAAAACAAAACAAAACAAAAAAAAACCCCAAAAACAAAACAAACAGGAATACATTTAGCAAAGGAGTTGAAAAACCTGTACCCTGAAAACTATAAAACATTGATTAAAAAGATTAAAGATATCACAAATGGTAAGACATTTCATGCTCACGGATTGCGAGAACAAATATTTGTTAAAGTACCCATACTACTCAAACCAATCTATGGATTAATTGCAAGACCTCTCAAAATACCAATAGCATTTTTAACAGAATTAGAAAAAAATTAAAATTTGTATGGATGGAGCTACAAAAGACTTCAAATAGCCAAAGCGACCTTGAAAAAGAACAAAATTGGAAATACCACAATCCCAGCTTTCAAGACATACTACAAAGCTACAGTAATCAATACAGTATGATAATGACACAAACAAGTGACACATAAATCAATGAAACAGAAGAGAGAGCCCCCAAATAAACCCACAACACAGTCAATCTTCAACAAAGGGGGCAAGAATATGCAATGAGGAAAATAGTCTCTTCGGGAAATAATGTTGGGAAAACTGGACAGCTTCATGCAAAAGGAAGAAACTGGACTACTTTCTTAGACCAAACACAAATAAATTAAAAATGGGTTAAGGACCTAAATATGAGACCTGAAATCATAAAAATCCTAGAGTACAAGCAGTAATTTCTTGACATCAGCTGTACTAACATTTTTCTAGATAGGTTTCCTTTGGCCAGAGAAATAAAAGCAAAAATAAAATATTGGAACTACATCAAAATAAGAAGCTTTTGTATAGCAAAGGAATCAGTCAAGAAAAGGACAACCTACTGAATAGGAGAAAATATTTTCAAATGATACATCCATCAAGGTGATAACACTCAGAATATATAAAAGACTCATAGAATTCAACACCAAAAAAAAAATCCAATTAAAAATGGCCAGGATACATGAACAAGTATTTCTCCAAGGAAGACATACAGTGGCCAAGAGATAGATGAAAAGATGTTCAACCTCACTAATCATTAGGGAAATGCAAATCAAAAGCACAATGACATCAGTCAGAATGCTAAAATCAAAACCACAAAAAGGAACCACATGCACTGTTGGTGGGAATGCAAACTGGTGCAGCCACTGTGCAGACAGTATGACCGTTCCTCAAAAAGTGAAAACTAGGATTACCATACAGTCCAGTAATTCCATTACTAGGTATTTATCCAAAGAAAGTAGAAGCATGAATTCAAAAAGCTATAAGCACCCCTGTATTTATTGCTGCATTATTTACAATAGCCAAGATATCCATATCTTGGTAGTCCCAGTGTTAATTGAGAGATGAAGAGGTGGCATATGGAGTGACAGTCAGCCATTATAGAGAATGAAATCTAAGCATTTTTAACAAAGTGGATGGATTTAGAGGTTATAATGCTAAGTGAAATAAGATACAGAAGAGGGGGCAGCCCGCATGATTCAGAGGTTTAGCACCTGCCTTCGGCCCAGGGTGTGACCTTGGAGAACCGGGATCGAGTCCCATGTCGGGCTCTCTGCGTGGAGCCTGCTTCTCCCTCTGCCTGTGTCTCTGCCTCATTCTGTGTCTCTCATGAATAAATAAATAAAATCTTAAAAAAATAAAATACAGAAGAAATACCATATGATTTAACTCATATATGGAATTCAAAATATAAGACAAACGAACCATGAAAAAAAAAAAAAAAAGGACAAAAAAGCCCCAAGCTGTTAAATATAGAGAATTGATGGTTGCCAGAGGGAAGGGGGATGAGTGAAATAGGTAAAGAAGATTAAGAATACACTTATCGAGATGAGCACTGAGTAATGTATAAGATTGTTGAGTCACTATATCATACTGCAAATATAACAATGTAGGTTATCTATACTGGAACTAAAAATTTAACAACTGATTTATGATTTTAGGAGGTAGACTAGTGACTTTGGAAAGAAATAGTTTTAGTGATTGGGCATAAGAAGAATTCTGCATTGCTGATTATATTTTACCTCTTTACTTGGGTGAAAACATGAGTGTGTTAAGTTTATGATAATGTATTAAGTTATACAATGATAGTTTTACATGCATTTTCTAAAAATTTCAGTATTTTATCGAATAATAATTAAATAGGAATAGTTTCTACAAAAGAGGCGATTTTGGTCAAGCAAACACAGTACATTATGCTACGCAAGATAAATCATGGATAGTCATTAGATTTAGCAGTAAGATAAGAATGTTAATGATATCCATGACAAGAACAGTTCTGTAGAATGATGGAAATAAAACCTCATAGCATTTGATGTAGAAAATGTGAATTTAAGAGGTAGAAATATTAATTGTAGTTAGCATTTTCAAAAAGTTTTACCATGAAAGGGGAAGATTTGAAAAATAAAGGTCAAAGTTCTACAGCATGTTCAGAGGCAGATGGGAATACACAATGGAGAAGGGAAAAAATCCATAAAACAAGGAGAGCACTGGTGTAGAGACAAGAGAATGTGAGGGAAGGGAATCAAGCCTTGGTGAATAGTACTTCCCTGGCAACAGATGGTAGGCAAGGAGTTTCAGCACATATATTGCTAGGATAGATTTAGTACAGTGAAGACCAGGGAGTTTATAGCTGCTTCCTTACCTGGGAGTTCAGAGGAATGAGAGTAAAGGAAGTATCAAGAGAGAAGAGAGGGTTTGATATAGTCATTTTGGAAAAAGGAGAAGGGACAGCAGCAGTGATGCTCAGTAATATGGTTTTATCATTACTGTATAAATTCAAACATTAATTTTTAAAGATTTAAAAAGAACAGAAGACACTGTCCTTGTTTCTAAGAAGTTACCAATTTAGAAGTGTTAATTTTTTTTAAAAGATTTATTTGAAAGAGACAAAAGAGGACATGCCAAGCGTGGGGGAAGGAGGGAGGGCCAAAGGAAGAGGGAGAAGCTGACACCCCTTTGAGCTATTCCTTAAATGGAACTAAACAAATATCTAGAAGATCAGGTTGTGCTATTATCAAAGCATGAAACCATTTTCATGATCTTTAAAAAAAAAAAAGGCACATGTTGCTGAGATTAAATGGAACTGGTATCACCAGTTATATACAATGTAGCTATTGATTATTAGAATAGGATTAGAGATTTCAAAAGTTATGATTAGGAAAGAAGTAAAAGATGAACCTATCTTTAGGATGTTTTCTGTCAAGCAGGGGAGATACACTTGGAATGAGATTATAAAAATCATTATAAACATCACAAAATAAATAGATACAAATAGTTGTGGCAAAGTAATTAACTCTTTCTGGAGGCAGCTACAGAGTCCAGAGGCTTAACACAAAGAAGGCAAGCACCATGCCTCTCTCAGTAGATTTCTAATTCATCCATTCAACAGTATTTATTGAGCACCAGTTACAAATTAGGTGGAGTTTTTAGATGATGGGGATAGAACAGTGAATGAGATAAGACATTATCCTTGTCCCGAAGTGGCTTACTTTCCAGTACTGGGGAGGAATATTGAACAACCAAATTATATCATCTATTATATATTTATGTTATAAAGATGTTACAATCTGACACACAAAACTAGAGAGACAAGGCAGCCAAGGCGGATTCACTATGATCAAAGAAAACAATGGCAATCAATGTCAAGGAAAAAGAAGGGAAAGGGAATAAGATTAAACACCAATAGGGTAAAGTCATAAACCTTCTGAATGTTGTATGAAAAGTGAGTTTTGTCCCCAAGCCTTTGTGAAACTATTGAAGGGTGTCAGGCAAAGAAATAACTTAGACTTATTTTAAAATGATTGCTTGGATAGTAGTGTAGTATTTGAATTGCCGTAGAGAGAGACTAAAGATAGCGTTTTAGTAAACAACAACAACAAAAAGAATAAAAAGGAAAGATGATGAAAGTGAGAGATAGGCAGAAAGAAGGGGAGAATGGAGGAAACACAATAAAAATTAAGGTGAAACAGCAAAAAAGTTAATATTTTGTGAAGGAAATAGGAGGTGAATTCAAGAGATAAGAGTACAGCATAATTATTTAATCATAGACTCCACATCCAGGCTCCATGCCTCCTAATCCTATTTTGTCTCCTTATTCCTGTGTGACATTGGGTAATGTCTTCCTTCGTCTCAAATTATGTGTAAAATGAGGGTGATAATAGATCATAACTCATGATTGTCATTAATATTGAATACATGTGTTTTGCTTTGAGTAGTAACTAGTAATAGTATCACATAAGTGATCCATAAATATTAGGAAAGAAAATTAGAAGGCAGGATATGCCTGTTTGGAGGATATAAAGATGGAAAAATGCATTGAAGATGACCTCAAATTTCTCATTCTATTAATTGTACTGATAGTGGCAGCAATTTGGAGAGGGATTGCAAGGGGAAGCAGATTTGAAAGATAATAAGTTCAATGTTTAACATGTTGATTTTGAATTACCTAAGGGGCATCTTATTAAGTTTGCTCATTAAGCAATTGCATTTTTAATCAGGACTTCAGTGAGGAATTCTGTATTGAAGATAAATATTTGTGGATCATTTCTGTGTAGGAGCAGATGAAGTCATTTATTGTACATGCTATTATCTAGGGAAACTATGTAGATTTACAAACGAAAGATGCATCTAATATATACAGAATGAACAAAGAAGAAAAGTGTGAAGGCATAGTTAGGAAACACGTAAAGATACTAAGGGAGGAAAGATTTTCAAGAGTCTTCAAAATTACAAAATGATGATAGAGCAAATAGGACAAGAACATAAAATGGCCTCAAAGTCTTTCTGAATCATTACAAGCAGAATCATTAACATCCACATTTCTCCTAATGCTCTGCTAAACACAATCCAGGCTTTTTCTGTCATGCTTCTAAAAATCTGAGAATGAATTGGTCAACCCAAGAGTCACTTCCACACTTTTAGGCATTTGTTACAGCAGCTCCTCACTTTCATAATCCAAGATTTATATTAGTTTCCTTTTGCTGCGATAACAATTCCTCACAGATACAGTAACTTAAAGCACAAATTTATCATCTTACACTTTTGGAGGTGAGAAGTCCCCGGTGAGTTTCATTGGATTAAAATCATGGGGTTTCCGGGGCTGCATTCCGTTATGGAGATTACAGAGGAAATTTGATTTTCTTGCCTTTAACCAATTTCCAGTGATTGCCTGAATTCTTTGACTTGTGGCTCCCCCTCTCATCTTTAAAATCTGAATGGCTACTCAAGTTAGTTCATGATGCCATCTCTCTGGTCCTAATCCTGGTCTCCTCTCCCCCTTGGAGGAGTCTTGTGATTATACTGGCTCCACTCATTTATTCAAGGATAATCTGTTTTCAGGTCAGCTGAATAGCAACCTTGATTTCATCTGCCATTTTAATTTCTTGCCACGTAACATACTGACAAGTTCTAAGGGTTAGGACATGAACATCTTTGGGGGGACATTGCCCTACCTACCCAATCATCCATAGCATAATTGGATATAGTTCTAGTAATGTGATAGTGACAGATTACATTGTGTTGAGAATGAATGGATGTTCAAGAGAAGACATGGTTCTAAGAAATATAGTTAAAAGCATTAACATTAAAATGGAAGAAAAAAACTAACTTCCTTTTTGTTGCTTGTTATTAAGAGGAGTGATACTTCAACACGTTCATAGGGTGGCAGGTAGCAGCTTGTGGAAGTCTTGTGAATATGAGTGACATGCAAAATTTTAACAAAGTGATTAAATTTTTTGACTATGATAACAAGAATATATGTACCATATAGCAGATCAGCCAGATCCCTTGCCTTTATTTTAATCCGGTTTCTTTTCTTCTATGGATTAGAATTGAACATGGTAAATTGAACATGGTAAATTGAACATGGTAAATTGAACATGATCTCATGATATAAGATCCTGATGCATGTTGAACAAGAGAAAACTAATATAGTGCAGCAGTTGAGAGAACAGTCTCTTCAGTAAGGTTTTTCCCTTTTTCTTTTTTTTTTTTTTTTAAGATAGAGAATATGAGTGTGTGCACGAAGCAGCAGTAGCAGCAAGCAGAGGGAGAGGGAGAAGCAGGCTTCCTGCTGAGCAAGGAGCCTGATCCAGGACTTGATCCCAGAACTTCTGGGATCATGACCTGAGCCAGAGGCAGAGGTTTAACCAACTGAGCCTCCTAGGTGGCCCCAGTAAGATTTTTTTCTAAAGTGGTATTATAATATTCATAAGAATATTTTTTAAAACCTGATATTAAGTGTCATGCAAATATGGAGCTACTAGAACCCTCACACACTACTGATAGGACAAAAAAAAGCAATGCAACCATATTTGATAACAAGTTGGAACTCAAAGATTTGAAAAAAAAATTGCTGAACAAATGTAGCACCTGTGAAGAGCTCCACTCCCAGCTATATAACATAAATGCATATAAATGTCTACCAAACAGTTTCTTTATAATAGCTCAGTCTGGAAATAAAATGTACAAAGGAAGATAAATTGTTTTTCATACCATAGAATACTATACATCATTAATTACTATACATAACGGGTGAATCTCACAATGTTGAGTGAAAGTAGTCAGATTCAGAATAATACCTATTTTAAAATTCCATTTATATAGAGCTATTAAAATTAATGAAGTCTGAATTGTGGAAAACTTTGGGAGGGAGAGAAATAGTGACAGGGATGGAATACAAGAGGACTTTCATGAAATAGTTTCTTAATATGGGTGATAATGACATGAGTATAGTCATGTGAAATTTGTCAAGGATTATATGGATGATTCGTATACTTTATGTATTTGCTACATAAATAAGTGACATGAAGTAGGATAAATAAATTCTTAAGTAGCAAGGGAGTAAGATTGTGGAAGCTTGATGCCAAAATACTCAAGGTATTTGTTTGGTAAAATGGGTACTGATAACCACTTATTTGAGGAAAAGTCCCAAATTCAAGGTTCAAAAAAACTGGCAACATTCAAAGAACTATTTCAAAACTCAATCTGTAGCTGACTGATCATATGCTTTCTTGAAATTAGAGAATATGAACGAGGGAACCCTGGGTGGCACAGCGGTTTGGCGCCTGCCTTTGGCCCAGGGCACGATCCTGGAGACCCGGGATCAAATCCCACGTTGGGCTCCTGGTGCATGGAGCCTGCTTCTCCCTCTGCCTCTCTCTCTCTCTCTCTATCATAAATAAATTAAAAAAATTAAAAAAAAAGAATATGAACAAGAAAAAAATCAATTTGCTTGGAAAAATTGTTATCTAGCCTAATTAAGAAAATTTCAGAACAGTCATTGGACTCCCGAATCAGTTTTGATGCAACTAAATATAAGTTGTCATGGACAGATGTTACTACAGTTTACTCTATATTAAGTATAATTTTAGCTTGTGATATTTCTTTTCTTCATGCAAAGGCTATGATCCCAAATGAATTGCCAGATGGCAAAAAGGTTGTAGTATACACTCTGGGAATAAAATTAAAAAAAAAAAAAAAAAAAAGAAGAAGTTGAGGGGTCTGGTTCAATAAGCCATTGTTATATTTGACCTAGATTATTTAAATATTAAGCAGGATGTAAAGCCCAGACAAGAACTTCTTAAAATATGACTTTTATACATGCAATCATTTTTTTTCTAATTCCCCAAGTTGTTTCCCTTTTAATTTACTGTGATTACCACATAACCACTCATTTCATCTCTTTCTCCAGACATAAATGCTGAAATATTGAGTGTCGTTCTGGATCATTTTATATCTATGTACTTTTGACTTCATGCGGGTCTAGAAAGTATTTTAAGTATATTTTGTTAAGGAATTTGGCAACTGAAGAACATCAAAATTTTATGGAATCTCTATAAAGCCAGTTTTTAGTTCTGCCAAATAAAAATGAATTAATTTTTAAATTTAAGGAAGAATGCAATTTAACATACTATTTCCTAGCCAGGGGAACTGACGTTTTATAAAGACTTTGGTAACTGCTAACACATACAAGTGGAATATGCTCAATACAAGACTAGAGTGCTTATTTTTACTGAAGGTGTATCACAGAAAACCACCCCAAACAACATTTTCTCCTGTAAATTCAAAGTAAAGAAACTCAATTGCAAGTGTTTTGCTTACAAAAAGTTTCTCTGTACAAGTAAAGATGAAAAATAGTAAAACTGGCATGGATTAAAACCAGCTCATGATTTCTGGAAGTACTGTATTTGGGAAAGAATATCATTGAAAATTTGGGTCCTTATCCTTAATTTACTTAAATTAATTCTGTGATCTTGAACAAGACAGTTAAAATTGAGTTTTCCCTTTCCTCCTCTGGTATACATTTGCATTGAAGTTAATTATCCTCATGACCATATTTATTTTTAAAAGTCCATAAATTAACATGAAAACTCAAGTGTGTTTCTGTATTTTTTAAAAACTTCTCCTTTATGCTGATACATTGTAAATAACCACTTCATTAGTTTTCCAATATTTAGCATCAGATACCAACTTTCAAATGAAATCTTAGAACACCTCTAAGAAATGAAAGAAATAAAAGTTGAACTCCTACTAAAAGTGTTGGGGAACTATCAGTCTAAATATCTGATTAGGAGTCAGAAAACTCAAATTGCTACACCAGACAATCCCTAATAATACATGTTTTAGACTCTAGGATTGTGGTGTGGAAACTGGGAATATGAGCTGCTATTACCTATTTTATACTTTATAATTTCTTGAGAATATATGCTTTTCTTGTTCTTAACATAAAATAATTACCCCTCATATTAAGTAATCCTAATAATTTCACAAATGAGATGTCTAAATTAGATTTCAGTTTAATTAACTTCAAATCACATTATCAAATTATCAAATTATCACATTATCAAATATGCTGTTTTAGCTTTTCAAAAATGTAACATCATAGACTGTTAGGACATATATTATCAATGCAGAAAAATTTAACCTATTATGCAAATAGAGGAGGGAACAAGTATTTTTATAGTAATGAGCATACAAAGGCCTCATTTCTGCCTCTATATTATTACCCTTTACATAAAATTTCTATGATTAACCATCATTAAATAATAGAATATAATCTGGCATATTTAGAATAGTGATAAAGACAATAAAGATAGGAATCTAAGCAATACAAAGGTTTTGGAATATGTGACACCTCACTTTGTGACAGGATCCGTGCTTACTTTTGAATGAAAAAATTAATTACATAGAGAAGGATTGAATAAAATTCACTAAACAGAATTTCTAATTAATCTGATAGGGAATTTACAATTTTGTGTATTTTGGGTCCAAAAATTATTCTTTACAGTTTCAAGTAAAATCATTAAAATTTATGAAAAATATGTTTCATATAAAGATATGAATTAAGTTACATTCAAAGATAAAGGACTATAAAATACAGTGTGCAATATCAGAGTTATACAATTTAAGAGAAAGCAATGATTGCAAAGGCCCCAAAATAAAGTCTAAATTTATGTAAAATGAAAATAATTTCTTAAACACCTATTACATAATGGAATTTCAAAATTTTAAGCTTATAAATTCTTTTCTTTAGCATTCCACAGCTTACTTGAACAATTTATCAAATGATTAAATTTATCAAATTTATCAAATGTTAAAGGTAACAATTTATCAAATGATTGATGAAATACCATAGTGAGGATTTCTTATTTCATTTATCCTCATAATAAAATATTGTTATATACTGTGAGTGAAAACCTAGGTGGAATACTGTTAAACATTGGGGAGTCATTTTTTTTTTAAAGGAATAGATGGCTTTGTGTGTACTCAGGGTTGTCATAGTTTCCTAGGACTTCCATCACAAAGTACCATAACTTGGTGGCTTAAAATACAAACATTTGATTTCTTACAGTTCTGGAAGATGCAGTCTGAGATCAAAATATCAGAAGGGTTGGTTTCTTTTGAGAGCTATGAGGGAGAAATCTATCTAATATCTTTCTTCTAGCGTCTGGTGGGTTGCCCCCAGTCATTGGCTTTTTTTTTTTTCCCTGCTGCTAAATCACCCTGATCTCTGCCTTCACCTTCACATCGTATTTTCTGTGTATACCTGTGTCCAAATTTTCTTTTGTTCCTGAGGACATTGGTCATGTTGGGCTAGGGACTCATCCTACTCCTATAGGATCTGCTTTTAATGAGCTACATCTGCTAAGACCCTGTTTCCAAACAAGGTTACATTTTAAGGTACTGAGCGTTAAGAACTAACAATTTTTTTGGAGGGGGACATAATTCAACCTATCGTAGTGGCAGAGCTTTAGTCAGAAAAAGCAATAGAAGAAGTGAATATTAATATTTTATAAACTTTATCTCCTGGGTTGAAGTCTTCCTGCTTGCAATTACAAGTCACAAGAATGATGTACTTGGAAAAGATACAGTATAGTGATATACTGCTCTGAAGAGAAAAAAAAAATTAAAAGTAGGCCTCAGAGAGGAGCCTGCAAGAATTGAACACAACTTGAACAGAAGTATTTACATCATCTGTTATGGCCAGTGAAAGGGAGCTGGATGACACAACTGTATTGTTTAACAAGCTCACCCAGAAAGGCGTTGATGTGGAAAACAAAGGCAGAAGAAAAATTATTAAATTTCCTTAATATCTATAGCCCACTGACAAGTCCTTGAAACAGGCAGAATGATGTTCCTCTAAGGACTCAACTGCCTTGATGTTAATACCTTGCAAAGGCAATCTTAGCCCAAACCCAGGATCTTATAGGTCTACTTCAACATATAAAAACTCCTTTGGAAACTTCCTTTATCTCCACACCTCAAGATACATGTTGGCACTCATCCTGCAAGCATTTGACCCACCTCTATACATCTGAAGGGTCTGATGACTAAGGTTTTATTAGACAGTAATAAATGACCTTTTTCCAAGGTCCTGGAAACCTGGTTTCCAAATTCCTTAGAATCCCTTAGAGACTTATCTATCCCTAACCCTTTCCCAACTTGAAAGTATAGAAAAGGCTATTCTTCATACTCCCAAGTGAAGCTTTTTCTGCCCACAGGTCCTGTCCTCATGCTTTAATAAAACCACCTTTTTATGCCAAAGATATCTCAAGAATTCTTTCTTGGCGGTCAACTTTGAACCCTAATGTCTTCCTTATATCAGGTGTGAGCAGTGAAATCACTACCTCTTGGCCATGGGACCACAGGGGAACTCCAAAAATGACTCAGTAAACCAAGACTTAACCATTTAGGGAAGCAAATTGTTAAGTAAAAGTTTAAGCTTGACCAGAGAGATCTAACCAACCCACAAAATGAATACCTTATAATAAGTTTTCCCTGATTTCAATCAAGATATGCAATAAATGTATAGTCTTATCAGAACAGTTTAATAGCTATAAAAAATTACAAACTCACTTGTGTCAGTTATGAGTTCACAGAACAATCCATATGGTAGTTGAAATTGCATATTTAGTTCAGCTTGTAGTAATTGATTATACTCACATATATTTTATATTTGAGTCATTTTCTCTTCATTAATTAGTGTAGTTAGTTTTTCAATATGGAGAGTTGATAATCTTTGTGTATCACCACTTATAAGAAGAGAGTTCCTTTCTTCAAATGTTTATAGTCTGGTGCTTACACTGAACAATGAACAAAGGGTTTCAGAAAGCCTAGGGAAAAAAAAAACAGCTAAAAATATAAAACTTAGTTCCCCTAACGAACATGAAAAATTTTCAAGCCAGGGTTGCCTGGGTGGCTCAGCGGTTGAGCGCCTGCCTTCACCTCAGGTTATGATCCTGGGGGTCCCGGGATCGAGTCCCATATCAGGCTCCCTCTGAGGAACCTGCTTCTTCCTCTGCCTGTGTCTCTGCCTCTGTGTGTCTGTAATGAATAAATAAAACCTTGAAAAAAAATTTAAGCCAAAGTAAGTAGAAAAGACTCCTTCAGCTGCTGGAGACCCAACATCTTACAGATGATCTATCTGTGCCTCCTGAAGAGAATAGTAGCAACCTAAGATAACTGTGTATGTACATCCTGTTGCTAAGTCTGACAGTTTATGGATCATGTAAATAATGTATTTAACCAAGTGTCCAAAAAGGCATCTAGCCTCGATCAGGAATAGCAATTTACAAAGCATTTAAAATTTACACAGGGTACATTTTTCCCAGATGTAGTGAACAATCTCATCACTTACATAGAAGCAATTTCTGTGGACAAATTCGTCAGGAGAATATTTATATTAAGTCAGTAATGCTCTTAGATAAGCCAAAAAACTACTTCTACAGACTGAAGGAGAGACCAGGAAGCACCGCCAGTTACATAAACTAAATGTGCTATGTTGTATTCCTTGATGTCTAGGCTTTCTTTTATAATGAAAATTTAAGTGGTTATTTCCTTCCTATTATCAGGAGTAGATGGAAGTGAAGGCTATTAAAGCTAATGCTGTTGCACTGGCTTCTAGACCCTACATATTCAAATAGCATGTGGGCTAATTCTCAGCCTAAAACACTCCATGGGATCCCTGGGTGGCTCAGCGGTTGAGCATCTGCCTTCGGCCCAGGGCTTGATCCTGGAGTCCCAGGATGGAGTCCCGCATCGGGCTCCCTGCATGGAGCCTGCTTCTCCCTCTACCTGTGTCTCTCCCTTTCATGAATAAATAAATAAAATCTTGAAAAAAAAAAAGAATAAAACCACTATTTCCACATTGATCTATAAAATGTGAATGATAGTATAACGTGATACAAAACATTACTATGAAAATTAAATAAAGATTTCGAACAGTGCCTGGCACCAAGGAAACCTGTAGAAGTATCAACTTTTATTATAATTTCTTGAAATTCCTACGTAAATGATATTCTATACTAATGGACAAAGATCAAAGCCTGATTATCAACTTCAAAAATATTATGCTAAAAGTGATAATCAGGGTAGCATACATGGACATGAAAACTTTAATTCGGAATCATGATTAGTTCAATTTCATTTTGGTCACTTGGTCACAGTCTGGATATTTAAAATTGGATATTTAAGTGTTGTTTAAATACCAGTAGCAAGTATATCAGATTCATAACCAAACTAAAAAAAAAAAAAACTTTAAAGTCTTTTAATATATAATGTACATAGTAAAACCAATATTATTAGGTAAAAGGCAAACATGGCCATAAATCTTAACTAATGGTAGGTCAATTTTGTTATTTTCTTTAAACTATGAGCATGAAGTTACCTCCTCTGACACAGAAAAACAGTATTCACTAAGAACATCCTATACTGCGGATCCCTGGGTGGCTCAGCAGTTTAGCGCCTGCCTTTGGCCCAGGGTGTGATCCTGGAGACCCGGGATCGAGTCCCGCATCGGGCTCCCTGCATGGAGCCTGCTTCTCCCTCTGCCTGTGTCTCTGCCTTTGTGTGTGTCTATCACGAATAAATAAAATCTTAAAAAAAAGAACATCCTACACTTAATACAAATCAATTTATATATTAATTATATATTCAGGATGCCTCAGTGGTTCAGTGCTTGAGCGTCTGCCTTCGCTCAGGGCATGATCCCAGGGCCCTGGGATCAAGTCCAACATAGGGACCCCCGCAGGGAGCCTTCTTCTGCCTCTGCCTGTTTCTGACTCTGTCTTTCATGAATAAATAAAACCTTAAAAAAATTATGTATTTGGAATCAAGGCGGTTAATTTTTTTTTTTTAAAGATTTGAGAGAGAGAGAGAGAGAGAGAGAGAGAAGACAAGCAGTGGAGGGGGAAGGAAGGGCAGAGGAAGAGGGAGAAGCAGATTTCCCATTGAGCAGGGAACCCAATGTGGGGCTAGATTCCAGGACCCTGATATCACCACCTAAGCCAAAGGCAGATACTTAACTGAGCCATTGAGGTTCCCTGATTTAATACATTAAGAAGTTCTACTGTTCAAAAAGCTTTAAAAGTTGGTCTTTGCCTTTTGTTAGTCTTTTAACTTCAGAATTTAACTTCTCTGAAGTTTTTACAGCAATAAAAAAAATACTGAAAGTAAGGGAAATAACAGTACCTTGCTTAGGAAGTTACTGTGGGAGTTGAGAGAATTCAAGTTAATTATCACTGAGTAAATATTCCTTTGTTCATCATTATTGAAAGGTTAAAAGAATAAATGATAAATTATCACCATCTTCATGGAGCTTAGAAGAAGTATTAGTAAAAAAGGTGTGGTTTTTTTCCTCCTAATGAATAAAAAAGTTAAACCTACAGCACTTACGCAAAGCACGTACAATTTTCAGTAGGATTCATGTACAAAATTCTTATTAAAGTTGTGAATTATACAATGAAAAATATCTATGCACACAGATATGGGAAAAAGAAAAATTATTAAATTTCCTTAGTATCTACAGCCCACTGACAAATCCTTGAAACAGGCAGAGTGACATTCCTCTAAGGACTCAACCACCTCGATGTTAACCCTTTGCTAGGGGCTAAAGGCAATCTTAGCCTGACCCCCCAGGATCCTATAGGTCTACTTTAACATATAAACACTCCTTCGGAAACTTCATCTCCACACCTCAAGATACATGTTGGCAGTCATCTTGCAAGCATTTGACTCACCTCTACATATCTGAAGGATCTCACTACTCAGGTTTTATTAGACGATAATAAATGAGTTTTTCTTAACAACAGCTAGCCCCCTCAAGGTCCTGGAAACCTTGCTTCCAAAATTTCTTAGAGACTTATTCCTAACCCTTTCCCAACTTGGAAGTATATAATGCGCTATACCTCATGACCAAGTGAAGCTCTTTCTGCCCATGGATCCTGTCCCTATGCTTTAATCAAACCACCTTTTTTTTTTTTTTTTTCTTTTTCCACCAGAGGCAGTCTCAAGAATCCTTTCTTGGCTGTCAGATTTGAACCCTAACGTCCTTCCTATTATCACATACTTCAAAATTTGCCCTCTGAAAAATTCTCAAATATTTTTGGCTTGAGTTTGAAAAAAGATTAATATTAGAAATATAATTATCTCCATGGGAAATTTTCTTGTATACTGAAGTTAATGTTTATTATAAAAACAGGAGTTATTATCATAGGTCTTCCAGATTTTTACATTTCATCCAAAATCTATAAGACAGGATTAATTTCTTCCTCTTCCAAATATGGTCAAAATTTTTAAATACTTTGAATCCAAAGAATATTCAAACTAAAAACAATTAAATATGTAATTTAATGCTCAAGGTAAAAAAGGATGGCTGCCTATCACAAGTCGTAGGATTTTTTTTCCTTAATGAAATTTTATTGAATATTGGATGAATAGTATTGCAGTATAGTTATTTTGCTTCACAAACTATCTTTTGATATTTCATAAGCTCTCTGATTTTTTTTAAAGATTTTATTCATTCATGAGACACACACACACACACACACACAGAGAGAGAGAGAGAGAGAGAGAGAGAGAGAGAGAGAGGCAGAGACACAGGCAGAGGGAGAAACAGGCTCCATACAGGGAACCCAACGTGGGACTTGATCCTGAGACCCCAGGATCATGACCGGGGCTAAATGCAGGCACTCAACTGCTGAGCCACCCAGGGATCCCCAGTTCTTTGGATTTTTAAAACAATTCTAGTACATCAAGAATGTTAAAACTTAAGGGCTATTGGATGCTAGTTTCCTTCCCTCTCCCATGGACAGAGAGAACAACATAGTAGAGTGCTTGCTTCAGCTTATGGGATTACTTTAACTTCATGAACACCATCTGGAGGAAGGTAAACCTGAACATTTGCATACATCAGGACCCAAACAACATGTTGCTACAAAACTGATTAAAAATTGTATTTAGGAGGCCGCGATTAGCTATACTTACCTCCTGGTGCCAGTGGGACAGAGGAAAATGAGTATTTATCATCCCTCCCTTGTCTTAATTTTAAAAGGCTATTAAGCAATGTGATAACCTGTGTGAAAGGTATTTCTGTTAAGTTTTTTTTAAATATTTTATTTATTCATGAGACAGAATGAGAGAGAGAGAGAGAAAGAAAGAGGCAGAGACACAGGCAGAGGGAGAAGCAGGCTCCATGCAGGGAGCCTGATGTGGGACTTGATGCCGCGTCTCCAGGATCACACCCTGGGCCCAAGGCAGACGCTCAACCACTGAGCCACCCAGGGATCCCAATATTTATGAAAAGTTTAATGTAAAAAATGGATGCTTTTCATTTTCTGTAGTACAGGTTATACAAGCACACTGTAGGATCACAAAAATGCCTTCAATCCTGTTTTCATGTGTATATTTTCAATAAAAATTAATGTTTTTAGGGTGAAAGTATGTTTTCTGTTAATATTTAAAATAGTCTCAAGGCTGTGTAGATCTTAAGTTTTCAGAAATATAATTGTGTGAGTTTTTTTTTTTTTGTAATTCTATACAAGTCTAAACAAAGTGTGAATACTTTGCTTTAAATAATTTATCCATACCAGGGTCGTCAGGAGAAAACTTGATTTCACACATCTAGCAAAATAGATAAATGATTTTTTTTTCCAATTTCTATAGGTGAAATTTTAAAGGGAAAACATTATTCACTAACCCTTTTTCTAGAGGGAATAATTAGAATCAAAACAATTCCTTTTTAACCAATTATGGAGACTCTTTTTCTCTTTACCTCCTTTCTTCCTTCCTTTCTCTTCCTCCCTCTTACAGAGACCAAACCCCTAAGCTGTAAAACTGTAAAGTCAATAATAATGGATCAATAAGAACGTCTTTAAACAAATCCATTTCTCTAATACCACATTTTTTCTCTGTTCATCTTTCTTTTAGTATAATTAGAACAGCACTTAAAAAAAATTAGAACAGCACTTAGTGAGGTCACACTGTATGTAAATATAGTGATGTTTTATATAACTGACAATACTTTTCAAAATTTAATGTACATACGTATCACCTGGGGATATATTTTTTTTTAATTACACATTTCTGATCCAGTAGGTCTATAGAGAGATCATGCCAACAAGCTCCTAGTGCTGTGGTCTGAGGATTGTTAGAACAGGAAAGTAGTGAACCACTTACTCCTTCCAGTATCCCTCAGAGTAGGTACAACTAACATTTCCATCTTAGAGGAACTTCAAGCCAGACAGTTTGAGCAATTTTCCCAGAGCTTAAAAATAAAGAATTGTCAAGGACTGTAATGTGTATCTATCTTTAGGCTCCCACACTTTTCAACCCAACCCTATATGTCTGACAATTAAGGTGAAAGGTCCCAATGTGTATTCACATGGGTAAGGGAAAGGGAGGGAATGAGAAAGAGAAGGAAACCCAGGAAAGAGGAAGAAAGATGAAGAGGCAGAGGAGAGCTAGAGAGGAGGGTACTTGAGGGGAATAGGACAGGCAAAACAGAAGACCAGGTTTATGAGAAAATGTGTGCTAATTATTTCCTTTCCACTTTAAGTCGTCAAACTTTAGTACATTACCTGAAAATTACATGTAGTGAAATTTGTGTGGTAATCTCTGAAAGACAATGACTAGTAAACCAAATTTAGGTCTCATTTAATTAGGTTTGTCCTACTTCTGGTACCCAGAAGATATTATTGACGGACTCTCAGTTATGGACTATTTGGACTTCATTTGAGCTCAGGTTAAGGAAAGACACCTGAAATAAAATGATCACATTGAGGGATGCCTGAGCAGGTCAGCAGTTGAGCGTCTGCATTTGGCTCAGGCCCTGATCCCCGGGATCGAGTCCTACACCAGGCTCCTTGGGGGGACCCTGCTTCTCCCTCTATCTCTCTGCCCCTCTCTGTCTCTCATGAATATATAAATAAAATCTTTATTTAAAAAAAATTTTTTTTAAATAAAATCTTTAAAAAAATGATCCCATTGAGAGGAATTTTCAGCCTATAATGCGTTTGGTTCACCATGGTGAATCTTTAAAATTATTTTCAAATATATTTTATTATAATCATTTTTATTTCATTATTGTCACAGACCTAATTTGCTTTTGATGTTGTAAATATAAAGTTCTACATTAAGTCTCTGTTAAAGATAAAACAAAACATGGGGTTGATACAGGAGTATTAGATTTTTTCATATCGTCAACAATCATTGAGGGTTTTTGATGTGTCAGATACTATTATAAACATATGCTGGGTCTACAGTGGTGAAAGAAAAAGACAAAACAATCCCTTGCCTGATGATGCTTATACTCAAGCAGGAGCAAAAACAATTAACAGATAATAAAATGCCAGATAATGATAAGCACTAAGAAGGAAAAAATAAAGACACGAAAGAAAAAATAATGGGAGAGAGGATGTTATTTTAGACTGGGTGGTCAGGGAAGACTCTAATAATAGGGAACATTGGAACAGGAGCCAGAATGAAGTAAGGGAGGAAGCCAGATACAGATCTAGAGAGAAAGCATTCTGTGCTTAGTGATGAAAGTGGAAGAAAGCAACATAGGAAAGAGTTTACAGTTTCTAAAAAACCATCAAAGTGGTTAGCACGGCTGGGAGCAGTAAAAGAGTGGGAGGAAATAAGATGACAGGGGTAGGACTACAATAAACATTACGCAGAAGAGTTTCATTCAGTTGAGAAGTAATACGAACTATACCAATTCCAGAGTTTTAGACTCTGCTTTTGGAGAAATCCATGAAAGCAGTTTATTCCTCCCCAAACCCCCACCCTATTGAACCAGATATTGGTGCGTGATGGTGAGGACAGAATGAGGAGAAAGATTAAATTAATCAGGTAGGATTATTAATCTCATCAGAAATATTTCCATGCATGATATATACATGTTTGCATATACATACAAACTTAGCCAACAGAAGTGCTTATTTCTAGAGAAATGCCGTTAGAAATTGCTGTATTTCTTCAAGTGCAGATTTTGATTTAGAAATGATTTTTAAAAGTCATCAAGCATTTTCTATATGTCAAATAGTTCTTGGTGCTGGGGACACAGCTATAAACAAAAAGACAAAAAAAATAGGGGCACCCAGGTGTCTTAGTCAGTTGAGAGCCAGACTCTGGATTTCAGCTCAAGTCATGATCTCCGTGTCCTGGGATCAAGCCCCCTGGTCAGGCTCTGCACTCATCAAGGAGTCTGCTTGAGATTCTCTCTCCCCTTCTCCCCCAACTCAGGTGCTAATTCTTGCTCTCTTCTCCCTCTCTAAAATAAGCTTTAAAAAAAAAAAAGTCAGTGCTTGGGTGGTTCAGTAGGTTAAGCATCTACCTTCAGCTCATATCATGATCCCAGAATCCTGGGAGGAGCCCTACCTGTGGCTCCCTGCTCCGTGCACAGTCTGCTTCTCCCTCTCCCTCTGCCCCTCCCCCGCTCATGCTTACTCTCTCAAATAAAATCTTTAAAACAAAAATAAAAATAATATTTGCCCTTATATGCTTATAGGCTTACTCCAACAAAACTAAATTATGCACACACATGAACATTAATAAACACTGCAGAAAAAAACATAGATGTTCTTAAATATTTAATAAAATAATGCTGCCTAATAAAATAAGTGGGAATGGGAGGGAGAAATTATTCAAAAACACTGCTGAAAAATTAAGATTGCTACATTAAAAATAGCAAAAGGGGTTAAGCAGGACAGAATTAAAAACTTGACAAAAGGAAATTGTTATTAAAGGAAATAACGTAAAGAGTAGAAGTCCATCATTTATTTTAAATGCACCCTGAAAGCTCACATGCTTGTTACTTCTTTACTCCACCTTTTTTTTTTTTATCTTCTCTGCTAATTCTCCCATACCCTTCTAGTATCCCATGAGTGCTTATGGCCAATTGCGCTATTTCCTTAAAAATCCCATTAATGTGTTTGTGTATAATAACCATGTCCCAAAAGCAAAGGCAAGACAGTCTACTTAGATAAATGTAAAGTGCCTCCATCTGCAAAGGTTTTAGGTCTACCTTCTTAATCAGTATGTTTTTATTTCCTTTTCTCTTACTGAATTATCAAGAGTTTCCAGTAAGATGCTGTAAAGGAATGGTTAGGAGTGACATCCTTATACTATGTGTAATCTTGGTGGTAGAGCGTTCAGTTTCTCCCCACATAAATTATGAGTTTAGTTGTAGGGTTGGTTTTTTTTTTTTTTTTTTGCAGATAGCCTTATCAAGATGAGTTGGGCTTCTCCATTCTCAGGTTTATGAAAAACTTTATCATGAGTGAGTGTTGGATTGTCAAATAATTTTTCTGCATCTGTTAATATAATCATGTAATTTTCTTTTAGTTTGCTAATGTGATAATACTGATTTTCAAATGTTGAACTGGACATGTGTACCTGAGATAAATCCACTTGGTCATAGTTGAATTTTTTTTTTTAATGAATTGTTGGATTTGACTAATGTTTCACTGAGGATTTTTTTTGCCTTTATGGTCATGAGAACTATCTGTAGTTTTTTTTTTTTTTTTTTTTTTTTGTCTGTCCGCTTTTGGTGGTCAGAGGAATACTAGCCTCACAGAATGAATTAGGTATTCCCTCTGCTTCTATCTTCTAAAGGAGATTAAAGAGTAGATATAATTTCTTTATATTTAGCTGAATCCACCAATGAACCCATTTGGGCTTGGTGCTATTTTGAAAGGTTAATTACAGATTCAATTTCTTTGATATTGGACTGTACAGATTATCTATTTCCTGGGAGTTTTAGCAAATGCTGTCTTTCAAGGTCTCTTTCATATAACTTATCAAATTTGTGGTCATAATTATTCATAGTATTCCTTTATCACCCTTTTAATTTCACTAAAACTTGAATAATTGATTTTATGCTCTTTCTAATATAAACATATGCTATAAATTTCTCTAAGTGTTCCTTTCACTGCATCCTACAAGTTGATAATTTGTTTTTATTTCGAACAATGCGGTTTCTCTTGAGATTTCTACTTTGATTCATGTATTATTCAGAAGCATGTGGTTTAATCTCCACATATTTGGGGATTTTTCTACTAGTTTTATTGATTTCTTGGTATTTTTTTTATTTCTAGTTTTATCCCACTTAGTCTTAGACACTAGGATTTCTAATTCTTTAAAGGTGTTCAAGTATGCTTTATGAACTAGAATGTGATCAGTCTTGAACACTTGAGAAGTGTTTTCTGCTGTTGTTGGGTAGAGTCCAAATTTACATCTGTTTGGTTGATGATGTGTTGAGCTCAACTATGTCTGTATTTTCTACTAGATCTACCCGTTTCTGAGAGAGGGGTATTAGAAGAATTCCTTTTCACAGTTGGCAACTATTTCTTCTAATTCATCAGGATTTTTCTTCCACATAGTTTGATGCTCTGTTGCTAGACATATGTTAAAAATTATGTTTTTGAGAATTGACCCCTTTGTCATCATGTAATATCTGTCTTAGAGAGCTCTTACTTTGAAGTCAGTTCTGTGTGAGAAATCTATCCACTCTTGTTTTTCCTTTGACTAATATCAGAAAATTGAGAAAAATATACTTTTAATCTATGAAATCCACTTTAGATATAAAGATCTATAGATACAACATATAATTGCATCTTGTTTTTTGATCTACTCTAACAGTCTTTAAATTGGTACATCTAAAACATTGCATTAAAAGTGGTCAATATAGGTGGATTAATATCTACCATATTTATTGCTGTTTTTTATGTGTCGCTCTTATTTTTGTCTTTTATGCTTTTTGCCTTTTATGGTTTTAATTGAGCATTTTGTAGGATTCCATCTTGTCTTTCTTGGCATATTACTTTTATTGATCATCCCAAGCATACATTTACAACAAATTTACATATACTTTTAAATAACACCATACCATTTCATGGGTAGTTGGAGTACCTTCTAACAAAGCAATTCTAACTCCTTCCCTCCACTTCTTATATCATTGCTGCCACTTTATTTAAATATAAGCACACATCATGTGAATACACACATATATATGTATCTAATTAAATAATTGTTGCCGTTTTTTGAAGAAATTTTTTTATTAGGTCAGTTACATGAAAACCAAGTTATTTTACCTTCACTTATTTCATCTTTGATGTCTTCCTTCCTTTATGGAGAACCAAGTTTCTGATCTATATTTTGTCCATCATTCTAATGTACTTTAAAATTTTTTGTAAGATGCTTCAGCTAGCAGTGAAATCCCTCAATTTTTGTTTGCTGTACAAGTATTTTTTCTACTTTGAAGGAGAACTTTGCAGTGTACAGGATTCTAGGTTGGCGAGGTTTTTTTCTTAAAATGTTAAGTATTTAGTTATATTCTCTTCATGTTTGCATGGTCTTGGAAGACAAGCTGGATTCTTTCCTCTATAGTTAAGATTTTTACCATTTGAATTGTTTTAGGATTTTTTATGTTTATCGGTAGTTTGAAGAGGATAGGCCTAGGTAGTTTGGCATCTTTCCTGCTTGGTGTTGAGCTTCCTGGATCTGTGGTTAGTGTTGGACTACAATTTGGGAAAATTCTCAGGCATTGTTTCAAATATTTCTTCTGTTTGTTTTCTTCTCATTTCATGTATATTACACCTTTAGTTTCCTATGGTCCTTAGATACTGTTTTCTCCCTCCAGTCTTTGCCTTTTAGTTCGAATTTTTTTTTTTTTTTATCCTCTATACCATAGATTCTTTCCTAGGCCAGTGTTCACTGTTGACGAATTAAAAGGTATTCTTCATTCCTGCTATAATACTTACTCTAGCATTTCTTATTTTTTTAGGATTTTCATCTCTGCTTTCATTGCCCATCTGTACTTGTATGCCGTCTAATTTATCCAGAGCCCTTAGCATATTAGTTGTTTTAAATTTCTGGTCTGAAAAATCCAACATTCTCTACCATGCCTGGTGATAATGCTTGCTTTTTTTCTTTGTGGTTTTGTTTTTTGGAATGCTTTGGAATTTTTTCTTGATAGCTGGAAGGGATAGTGTGGGTAAAAGGAGCTATTGTAAATAAGCTTTTAATAATGTGGTGGTGACAAAGGGTTGCAGAAGGGGAGGGTGGGATGGGGTGACAGGCACTAAGGAGGGCACTTGAGGAGATGAACAGCGGGGGTTATATGCTGGAAAATTGAAATTTTTTTTGCAAATTCAATTTAAGTTTAAAAAATGTAATGGTGGAAAAAAATAATGGTGAGGTGTTGGAAGGACGTGTCCTGTATGTCCTATGATTAGGTCCTAGTCTCTTATAGAACCTATGTCCCTGGACTATATACTTAATTGTCTTTTTCTCTCCCTCCCTTAGGTAGGTAGGATGGCTAGAATGGTCTGGAGTTGGTATTGCTCTTTCTGAGGTCAGTTAGGCTCTGATAATACTCCAGTGGGTTAAGTTCTAGTTAAACGAGTTAAACTCTTGAGGCAAGCCTTGTTAAGAAGGCAGAGTGCCTTGGTATATTTCAAAATTGTTCTCTGCCCCCACCACTACCACTAGAAGCCTGAGGGTATTTTTTTCTTGTATTATGGGAATCGGGTTGAAGCCCTGGAAGTAAATCTCACAATATTGTGGAATCTGACTGGGTCCCCACAGAGTTTTTAACTTTCGCTGTTGTCTTCACTGAGCCTCCAGCAATTCATCAAAAACAGTTCAGGTTTTCCTACCCCAGCATTCGTTCCCTGGGCCATTTCCAATCATGAGTCTCTGTTCTAGTAAGCCAGATTATCTATACAATCCTGAGGTAGTGGTTTGCCCTGTGACCTCACTTCTGTTATGGATCTAAGAAGATTTGATTTTTTCAACCTACCTTTTACCTATTCAAACAGAGTGTCAATTTCCAAGTTCCTTAGATACAGGACCCTAAAAATCAGAAGTTTTTAAATCACTTTTTCCAAGTAGTTATCTTGTTTTAAAACTCAATCTAAGAAGTTAGCTTAATGTCAGCTCAATATAAGAAATAACTGTAGTCAAATACTCTACCACTGAGCTATACCCTCTAAATCAGGGGGCTTAGAGGTTACTCTCAACCAATGGGACCATGAACAGGTCCTCTTGCTGATCCATGCTTCCATTGCCCCATCTGTAACATAAGGATAATAGTAATATTTAACTCAATAGGTAGATAGGAGTCTTGTCAATGAAGACAAAAAGTCACAAAGGATAGGTGAAAAGTTGCCAAGAGAGTGGATCTTAGATATTCTCACCACACACACACACACACACACACACACACACACACACACACAGGATTAAGGGAGTATATTTTTTAAAGTACGCAAGAAGACCATGAGCTAATATATTTTAAAATAAAAGATCAGCAGCTCAAAGATATCCTCAAGGACAAGATTTCTTTCTCTGTTCTGTCATCCTCTCTGTGAGCTTCAATCAAAGTCTGGCTCCCCTTGGTGTCAGGATGACTGCCCATGGCATGCAGGGCTGTATGCTATCCTACACACATCCAATAGTGGGTGCCAGGGAAGGAAGGGAAGAGGGGAAGAGAGATTCTTTAAAAAGAACTGCAATTGGAGCTATAAGGCAGGCAGGTTACTCTATATTAGTGGTGGTTTATCTCCAGAGTTTCTCAATCAAAAGCTATCTTCCATGGAATCACCAACATGTAGTTATTACTGACATGTGAGAGAAGGGAAGACAGGACATTCACATAAAGTGACCATATAGTTTATAAAAATGTGAAAAGTGAAAAAGTAAATGTGGCACAATAATCATCTGGACTACCTCAGGCAAAAAAAAAAAAAAAAAAAAAAAAAAAAAAAGGATGTTTGGATACCCAAACAAGTCCCTTTTAGGATTTAGGGATTGAGACATGGAAATACATAGCAACACTATTTTCGGGAAGTTTTATGTAAATTGGTTATAACATGCATTTTTCCCCCCTCTGATAGACAAGTCATGGCTTTCACCACAAAAATTTAAATTCAAAGATGGTCTTTAGATTTACTTTATTTGACTCAAACAACTCTGGAACTATCTTTGATGACAATACAGAAGACCAAAAAGCCAGTACTGAAAAATAACATACTTAGGTTAGAACACAGCAATGTTGAAGAAAATTAAAACCAGCCCAAAGGCTGTATTACAAATTGCAAAGCATATCCAGAATTCAATAATAAATTAGCATAGTTGTAGATGATCCTTCTAAATATGTGAGGGGGGGCAGGAATCAAATCTCTGTAACTAAGAAACAAGTATGTAGGAGTACTGACAACTGACTCCCACCTTTGGCCCTCCATTTTGTTCATGGCTGCCCAATGACCTCCCTCAGGGTTATGTGTTCCAGGAGCCTTTGAAGTTAAGATATGCCCTTACTGGAATGCAGGAAGACTTATTGTGATCTTCTCTAAAATGGCACATAGAAGGTGTTACTTCAGTAACTAGTAGAGATGAGTGGTACACAGATGGCACCACTTTACATAACCACACTTTAACCTCACCACAATGCTTCCTTGCTCTATAAAAGCTATGGGTTAAGGCCCAGACAGGGGTGGAGAATAGCTGTGTAGTGTCTGGTTTATCTGTCCACTCAATCCCCAATGTAAGTTTTCCCTAAATAAAACTCAGTAAATGGTATAGACTGGTTTGCTTCATTTCTCAATGTGCCTTCCCAATCTGGAGGATATTTTCCTGTTTGTCCTGTACTTTCTAACACACATATAATTTATATACAGTAGAAAATAGAGGAACTAATAGGAAAAAAAAAAAAGCCAAGAATCAGAAGGTTCTAATTGCTTAAGATAAATTTTTACTTTGTGTCGTCAGCTAGAATGAGCTACAGGGTACCCATTTTCTCTTTGATTCACTGGCCTCAGGAAGTAATGGTATTTATTGTTCTACTTCAGAAGATGCAGGCTTATGAAGCGGAGATCCCTTTAGCCCAGTCCCAGAGTTGTGCTGCATTCCAGGAAACACCTAGCAGAAAGGCACACCCTATTGAAGCTTTTCTAAAATACCTAGGGGGCAGAGAAGAGGCAGAAATGGAAAGATATCAAAAAAGGATATTAAAAAAAAGAAAGGAATCTTTTATATAGCTATCCTTTTCATTTTAATAAGATGGTAGGATCAAAAATCTAGGCTTTTTAGTATGTTAGTCATGAGTAACAGCCGAGAGAAGGTTTAACCTTTTTATTCTTAGAGGTTCTGAATTTAAACACTTCAAAAATCTTCTACCTTCTTTGAAAAGTGTTTTATTTGCTTCCATGAAAACTGGTAGTCTGTGTGATAGTACTACGAAAAAGACTTATGCAGTAGCTAATTATTTCAGGCATCTAGATGGCTCAATAGGTTAATGTCTGCCTTCAGCTCAGGTTAGGATCCCAGGGTCCTGGAATCAAATCCCACATCAGGCTCCCTGCTCAGTGGGAAGTCTGCTTATCCTCCTTCCACCCCCCCCCCTCATGTATTCTCTCCCTCTCAAATATTTAAGAAATATTTGAGATTATAGGATCTGAAATACATAGTATTTATCATAAGCATTTGCAATAACCTGGTGATTATACAAAATACTGGTAATATTTTGTATAAGGCTATTTGTAGTAATATTTTGTAAAAGGCTGGTATCAACCAAATAATCCTATTTCTTACTTCTATTTACTTCTATAAGCAAAGGAGAATTCTATATCCCTAACTCTTACTCAATAAGTTCTAGTCGTTTTTCATAAACTCCCCAATTTCATTTTACATCTCTGACATTTCTTCTGGCTGCTTGATTTTTTCACATCTTAACTGCAGCTGAGGACATTAGGCTTTGGCTTATAAGGTCAACTGAATTCTCACTGTGTCTTCTCCGGAGCAAGGATTACAGAATTCACTAATGATATACCTTTACCTACATAATAACCCAGATCAGTCATGACACTGCTTGCTTCTCCATGCCTTCATTAACCTAATGCCAGTCATTTGGCCTTTGTCTTTAAGAGACAAGAGATCTTCTACTCATCGACATTTCTGTTTAGACAAAAAAAAAAATTAAAATAAAAAAAATTGGCAGATGCATACAGGGAGTCTCTTCAGCTCTGATTCCTACATAAGTCGCAAACAAGCAATCTTAGATTGTACTTTAAACTCTTCATTCCACACTGTCAAATTCTGGCCTTGATGGTAGAAGTGGAGCAGAGTATAAGTAGTAGGAGTAGTTCTTTGCTCCCTTAATGGACAGCCTCAGCATGAAGAGTAATACCAAGTATGTTGGGGCCTCCGATCATTCACTCATTCATTCAAGTATTAATTCAGCACACATTATGCAGAGGCATAATAAAAAATATGTAACAGGCATCAGACCAGGCCCCAAGAGGAGGCAAAGAACAAAACACTATCCTACCTTCATGAAGATTACCCTCCAGTGAGGGTGAAGATATTAAATGATTACATACATAGTTTAAATTCTAATCTAATTGCATAAGTAGTATTCTGAGGAAAGGACTTTTAGAGTGCAATGTGGGATAAGTTGATACTAACTAAATGCAGAGAGACTATAGAGAATCTTAGCAAAAAACACTCCAAGATAGGGGTAGACAGTGAAGGATATACACATAACAAAGGTCAGGGTGGCAATTTGTATGTTTGGGTTGTTACTCATGTACCCCTATTACCTCTATTATGTTTTACGTGTTTTTAAAAGGAAAGGTTTTGTGTTTTAGTTCCTTTTACCTCCATATTTTTTCCTGTTTTGAGCAAGGTGCCCATATTTTCATCTTGTACTCCTCTGCAATTTATGTAAACCAGCCCTGACTCCTGAGCTATAAAGAGAATGAATTAGCTGAATTTAAGTGTAGAGGCAGAAGAAATATCTGAACAATCTTAACATCGCCTCTTTCCAGTAGAAAGTCAGAATCTCTAATTTCCCCCCAACTTGGGCTGCTGCCTTCTAGAGCCATATGTATGTTAGCAAGAGTGTTCGGGCACTGCTAGTTCTAGAACATTAGATTACATATGCATCCATATTTCAGTTGGTGTGGTCTTTTATTTGAATAATTCTCAATTCTCAAAATGATTCTCAAAGATATTTCAGTAAGTCCTATTTTTTATAGAATATGTAGATTACTCAAATTGGATACAGCTGAATTTTAAGATTAAAAGATTTTTAAGAGATTATAGTTTATAATATGGAAATAGATACCACATGTTCACAATCCACTTGCAAGTTTTATAAACATATGAAGGGACCAGAGAGAGGTGAAAACTAAATCTTTATCGTGCTTTAATTTAGGACTCTGCAAAGATTTCAGTAATGTTTCAAGGTGAATATTTGAATACCAGATCTATTTGGCAGATATCTTTGTATGAATCTCATCACTTTCCAGAAGAGAAGGGTAAGAAAGGTGTTTCTAGGATTTAGAAGCCAGATATTTTGGTTTCTATTATAGATTAATGTTTAATATCTCTTACAAGTTGCTTTTGGATCTCCAATCTAGAGTAGGAGAAAATGCTTTTAATTAAACATGCATTTGCTTTACTCATAATCACCTCTAAGTTTATAAATATTGAGTTACCTTATAGAATGTTTCCCCCCTACTCTCCCACCCCCCCAAAAAAGCATGTTTCTAGAAAAGAATTCCTTCCCAGATTATGGACCACAAAGAAAAACACATGTAGGATGCATTATAAATTTATGTTCACAAAAAATATCCTTTTCCTATTCTTACTCCACAAGCCAAGGTATATTATCTTTTTTAGAGCAGAACAAGGTGGAACAACTACTGTGTGATCGAAATTTAAAGAATATTAATGATATGATATGTAGGAAAAAGGGAAGAAAGGAGAAAAAAATATCATAGGATTTTTTCTATTTTGCTTTATCCACCATTTTTCACTGCCTACATTAGTTATCTTTGGAATAGGCACTTATGAAATAAGCACAAATAAAATATTGATCCTACCCTCTAGGCTTCCTGTTTGGTCTGAAGATTGTGTGACAGGCCTTACAACACATTTTGAACAGTAGCATAGCTCATGCAGAGCACAAATCTCTCAGTTGTCAATCCATTCCAACAAACATTTCTCCACAGAAGCAAAAACTCAGTAGGACTTCAAAGGAATCTGATTCAGAATTAAGTAAAATGCATTTATTTACAACTAGAGTAATCTAAATTTCAAAATATGAAATCAATCTTTACTTTTAAGACTTCTAAAATGTAAGTAACATTTTCAGATGGAAATCTCAATAAACACTTTTAATTCATTTCCCTGACACACTAGTGAACCCTGTTTATGCTCTTTCTGATACATATGGATGTTCCTCCAGGGCCTTGAGTAGACCCATAGGTCCTCCAAACTATCCACAAATTCTGCTGCCTCTAAGTTGACATAAATGTAATTAAGAGATAGTTGTGGGTGTTCCCCAAACTCTTATATTAGTTGAACTTGTTATTTTAATTACATAATGTAATCAGGTATTACTTAAGCTGAAAAGAAAAATGTGGCATTTCTATGGTAACTCAAGTGAAGGTTTTGGAAAAGTTTAATAAAAAAATGAGCTAATGTAAAAAATGCTAAGTGTGGATGAGGTAACAGTAAAAGTCTGAAAAATTAAATATTTAAATAACTCCATATGTGCTTTCTTTAGCAGCAGCATTATCCTAAAACTGGAACAATTCAAAGAATAGCATGGTCCCTATACAAGGGGGACACACAAATTTATGAAATGTCCCATTAAAAATATAATTCTTTGTGCAAGTTGTTTTATAAGTTCCTGGGTCCACTGTAGAAAATAAAGAAGAATACATGGTGAGTATAGTTTGCAGGACAAACTGGACAATATATTTTTTTTTTATAACAAAGATGACTACTATAAAAAAATGAAACAAGATTTGACTAACGATATACAAATGCACATTTAAGATTATAAAATTTGATCATGAATCGTTTATCCCCATTTTAATCTTTTCTAAATTGATCATTTTCACCCTAATAGCATGAGAGAAGAATACATTTTAATAGAAATAATTTAGTTCTAGGCTCATATACAAAGATGAAATATTAAAAGGAACACACTACATTTAAAGAGACTGGGTGGGTGCATTGCTCTTTCCCTCTCTTGCCTAGAAAGCCATATGGTTGTGGGGGGACAGAACCACCACTCTCTACCTACCTTGATGGCAACACATGCTCCACCACATATTCTTCTATGAACCTGGCCCATCTAACCTGTGCACCTGGCCAGGCATCACTCCAAAGTAGCTACTGCCCTCCTACAACCTACAGGCAGCCCTGACAGGGACCAGTGCCATTCCAAAGTCACTCCTGCCATGGGGAGGTTGGGGGGAAAATAACCCCTCACATCAGTGTACCTTCCAGCAGCCCAGCCTCTCAGTTGGCCACACAGAGACCTGTGCCCTCTAATACCCATAACTATGGCTGAGAGATTAATTGCAGGTAGGTAGGCTGACTGCTGGGTCTGTCCATCACATAGCAGCAGGTAGCCTCAAAAAGGTCTCTCAACAGCTCAGGGACCAAGCCCTTTCTAGTATGCCCACAGTAGGCAAAGGAGTTATCAAAGCCAGCTAGGCTGAAGGTAATCATGACTCAACCACAAGAGTAGGGTACATGCAATCCATGCAGGAGACATCCCTGAAGTGCCTGGTTCTGTGCTAAAAGAACACCGTAGGACCTCTTCCATACAAGGCCACTATTTTCAAGACCAGGAGACATGACTTCCCTCCTAATACATAGAAACAAATGGTTAGACAAAGTAAGGAAACGGAAGAACATGCCCCAAATGACAGAACAGGACAAAATCAGCTAAGTGAGACAGATATAAACAGTATATCTGATAAATAATTCAAAGTAACAGTCCTAAAGAGACCCACTGGACTTAAGCATAAGTAAACTCCTTGAGAACTTCAGATAGATTATATACACACATGCACACATACACATATAATGACCAGTTAGAGATTAAGAATTTTAAAAAGATTTATTCATTCACGAGAGACCGAGTGTGCATGAGCACGTGGCAGAGACACAGGCAGAGGGAGAAGAAGGCTCCATGCAAGGAGCCCAATGTGGACCAATTCTGGGTCTCCAGAATCACCCCTGGAGCCGAAGGCAGACGCCCAACCACTGAACCATCAGGCATCCTGAGATGAAGAATTTAATATCAAAAATATACTAGAGGGATTTGATAGCTACTTAGAGACTGAAGAATAATCAGTAATCTGGAAGACATGGTATTGGAAAAGCACCAAGGTGAACAAAACTATAAGAAATGAAAATAGGATAAGAAAACTCTATGACATTATCAAGTACAACAACATTTGCATTATAGGGATCCCAGAGGGATAAGAGAAGGAGAAGACAGAAAACTTATTTAAGAAATAGCTGAAAACTTCCTTAACCTGAGGAAGGAAACAAATACCCAGGACAAGTAGAGAGCCCCCTAACAAGATGAAACCAAGGAGGTCCATACCAAAACATAATAATTCAAAGGCCAAAGAGTAATGATAAAAAGTAAATTAGAAGTATCAAGAGAAGGGATCCCTGGGTGGCGCAGCGGTTTAGCGCCTGCCTTTGGCCCAGGGCACGATCCTGGAGACCCGGGATCGAATCCCACGTTGGGCTCCCGGTGCATGGAGCCTGCTTCTCCCTCTGCCTATGTCTCTGCCTCTTTCTCTCTCTGTGTGTGTGACTATCATAAATAAATAAAAAAAAATTTAAAAAAGAAGTATCAAGAGAAAAGAAGACTTATACATAAGGGAAACCCCATAAGGCTGTCCATGAATATTTCAGTAGAAACTTTGCAGGCCAGAAGGGAGTGACAGGATATACTCAAAGTGCTGAAAGGAAAACAAACAGCAGCAAACCAAAATCAATACAAAAAACACCTACAACCAAGAATACACAGTAAGGTTATCATTCAGAATAGGAAGGACAGAGTTCCCCAACAACAACAACAACAAAGGGGGAGTTTATTACCACAAATCCAGCTTTACAAGAAATGTAAAAGGAAATTTATGTGGAAAGAGGCCATATCTAGAATAATGCAAATAATTTTCACAAATAAAAGCAAACATATAGTAAGAATAGATTAGTCACTTAAAAGCCAGTATGGAGATTAATTCACAAAAGTAGAAAAAAAATCAGTTCAATCTATTAAAAAAAAAAATCAGTCCAGGCATACACAAAATAAACAGATGTAGAATATGACATTACATACATAAAGTGTGAAGGAGGAATAAAAATTTAGTGTTTTTAAGTGATTGAACTTAAGCAACCATCAGCTTAATACGCTGATATATATGTATGAACCCAGTAGTAACCACCAAAGACCTATAATAGGTACGCAAAACAATTAAGAGAAAGGAATCCAAGCGTAACACTAAAGAAAGCCATTAAGGGAAGACACACACACACACACACACACACACACACACACACACCAGAAAACGTGGAAGTACATAGCTATCAATAATTATTTTTTTTCAATAATTACTTTAAATGGAAGTGGAGTAAGTATTCCAATCAAAAGCCACAGGGTGAGTGATGGGATTAAAACACAGGCACATGCACACAGATTCACGAAAGACCCATCTATGTGCTACCTACGAGAGACTCACTTCAGACCTAAAAGACACATATAGACTAAAAGTGAAAGGGTGGATAAAAACAGATCATGGAAATAGGAGGAAAAAGCAAGCTGGAGTTGCAAGACTTCTATCAAACAAAATAGACTTTAAAACAAAGATTGTAGCAAGGAACATTGAAGGGTGCTAGATAGTGACAAAGGAATCAATCTTATAAGAATATATAATTGTAAATATCCGTGCACTCAACAAAGGGGCACCTAAACACAAAGTACTAACAGACATAAAGGGAGAATTTGATAGTATAATACAAAATTAATAGCAAATATTAACATCCCACTTACATGAATGGATCCAGACAGAAAAATCAGGGAGAAAACAATGGATTTGAGTGATGCTTTACATTAGAAAAAAACATTTAGAACATTCCATCTATATACAGTGGACTATCCACTCTTAAGTGCACATGCAACAGTTTCCAGGATAGATCACAAGAGGCCCAACAAGTCTCAATAGATTTAAGAGAACTGCAATTATAACAATTATCTTTTCCAACCACAATGGAATGAAGTTAGAATTACAACAAATCTGGAAAACACACACTTGGAGGCTAAACATGCTACTGAATGAATAGGTCAACTAAAACAAGAGGAAATAAAAAAAATACATGGAGAGAATTAAGAAGAAAATAGTCCAAAATGCTTGGACATAGCAAAAACATTTCTGAGAGGAAGTTTTATAGTGATATAGACCTACCTCAAGAAAAATATCAACTAAACTTTATACCTAAAGGAGCTAAAAAAAAAAAAAAAAAAAAAAAAACCACAAAAGTAGGAGGGGAATAATAAAATAGACCAGAAATAAGAGGAAAAAAACTCCAAACCCAAACATCAATAAAACCAAGGTTGAGTCCTTGAAAAGGTAAAATTGATAAACATTTAACCAATTATATAAGAACATTAATAAAAATCAGCAATGGAGGAGAAAAAACTACCACTACCACAGAAACACAAAGGATCACAGAGATTATAAAAAAATATATGGGAATGGGAAAAACTAGAAGAAATGAATAAATTTCTAGAAAAAGAATCTTCTAAAACCAAATCAGGAATAGAAAATTCAAACAGACCAATTACTAGTAATGATATTAGGTAATAAAAACTCCCAAAGTCCAGGACCAGATGGCTTCACAGGTGAGGTGTACCAAATAGTTAAAGAATTAATACCTATTAATACCTCAAACTATTCCAAAAAAAGGAAAAATTACAAAATTTTTCTATAAAGTCAATATTACTATGATACCAAAAACTATACTAAGCCATTACACCAAAAGAATACTGCAGGCCAATCTCACTCATGAACATAATTGAACATGCAAAAATCCTCAAAATATTAGCAAACCGAATTCAATACATTTTAAAAAGTCATTCACCACAATCAAGTGGGATTTATTCAAAGGGCACAAGGGTAGTTCAATATTTGCAAACCCAAAAATGTGATAGATCACAATATAAATAACATAAATCTCTCAGTTGATGCAGAAAAAGCATTTGATAAAATACAACATTCGTTAGTGATAAAAACTCCAAATGGGTTGAGAGGAAACAAGATCAAATTAAGGTCATTTATAGAAAACTACAGCTAATGTATTATTTGGTGAAAACCAGAATTTCTCCTCTTCAACTAAGAAGACGACAAAGATGCCCATTATCACCACTCGTATTCAACAGAGCTAGAAGTCCTGGCCACAGCAATCAGGCAAGAAAGGCAATAAAAGTCATCCAACTTGGTAAGAAAAGTATCACCATTTGTGGATACCATAATACTATATGTACAACAATCTTAAAGACACCATCAAAAATGATTAGAATTGATAAACGAGTTCAGTAAAGTTGTAGGACAGAAATCTTTGTGTTTCTATACTTGCTTGAGTAATGAAGTTTAGAAATAGAAATAAGAAAACAGTCCCATTTACAATTGTTCCAAAATGAATAAATACCTAGGAATAGATTTAACTAGGGAGATAAAAGACCTATACTTTGAAAACTATGAAACACTGATGAAAGGAATTGAAGACCAAAGAACTGGAAGGCCAGGCCATGCTCATGGATTGGATTATTATTACAATGTCCAGGGGAACCCCGGGTGGCTCAGCGGTTTAGCGTCGCCTTCAGCCCAGGATCCAGTCCCACATCTGGCTCCCCACATGGAGCCTGCTTCTCCCTCTGCTTGTGTCTCTGCCCACCCCCCCTGGTCTCTCATGAATAAATAAAATATTTAAAAAATAAAATAAAATGTCCATACTGCTCTAGCAATCTAGAGTCCATGCAATCCCTATCAATACCAACAGTATTTTTCTCAGAACTAGAGTAAACCTAGTATTTGTATGGAACTACAAAAGACCTTGAATAGCCAAAGCAATCTTGAGAAAGAAGAACAAAGCTGGATGTAGGGCAATGCCATCTTTCAATACCACAAAGCTCTATTAATCAAAACAGTAGGATATCAGCACAAACATGAACAAATAGATCAATGTAATAGGACAGAGCCCAGAAGTGAACCTATGCTTATATAGCCAATCGACCTATTATAAAGAAGGCAAAAATATACAATGGGTAAAAAGATAGCCTTTCAATTATGGTGCTGGCAAACTGGACAGCTGTACACAAACTGGACCACTTTCTTGCACCATAAACACAAAAGAAACCTTAAAATGGCTTAAACTGGAGACCTGAAACCACAAAACTCCTAGAAGACGACTTTGACATAAGCCTTAGCAACACTTTTCTAGATATGCCTCCTCAGGCAAGAAAAATTAAAAAAATAAACTATTGGAACTACACCAAAATAAAAATCTTTGCACATCAAAGGAAACCATTACTAAAACATAATGGCAACCTAGTGAATGGGAGAAGATATTTGTAAGTATCTGATAAGGGGTTAACATTCAAAATACATAAGAACCTCTAAGTCAACACTAAAAACAATCTGGTTTAAAATGGGTGGAGAATCTGGACATTTTTTAACCAAAAAAAAAAAACAAAAACAAAAAACAAAACCAAAACCAAATCCATACAGATGGACAACAGAATGAGAAGATGACCAACCTCAACACTTTTCAGGGAAATGCAAATCAAACCACGAGGAGATATCCTCTCACATCTGTCAGATGCCTTGTATCAAATACACAGGAAATAAATGTTGGGAAATATGTAGAGAAAAGTAGCCTTCATACATTGTTGTTGGAGATGCAAATCGGCAGCCACTTTGGAAAACAGCATGGAGGTTCCTCAAAACATTAAAGATAGGAGTACAACAGGACCCAGTAATTCTATTAGATAGTTGCCCAAAGAAGACAAAACTAAAGATACACATCCCCTTCTATCACAACTTGGTATATTACAACAGCCAAGATATAGAAGTAACACAAGTGTCTACTGACAAATGAAAAAAAGAGGTTGTGTGTGTGTACAGAAAAGTGGTATAAAAGTAGTCAGCATAGGGAAAATTACACACAGATACACACAATGGGATATTACTGAGAAAAAAAGAATTCCTCTTGCCATTTGAGACAACATGGATGGACCTAGATGGTACGATGCTAAGTGAAAGGAATCAGAGAAAGACAAATACTATATGATTTCACTTACATGTGGAATCTTGAAAAGACAAACAAACTAGACTCCTAAATCCAGAGAACTGGCTGTTGCCACAGGAGAAGTCGACTGGAGAATGGGTGAAATAGGTGAAGAGTATTAAGAGGTACAAGCTTCCAGTTACGAAAATAAATCAGATGAGAAGTAGCTTAGAAAATGTAGTCAATAATATTGGTATAATGTTGTGTAGTGACAGAGAGTGACAACACAGTGTTAAGCAGGGAGTATTGCATAGAATTGTTGAATATTACATTGTCCACCTGAAACTAATATTGTATGTTAATTATACAATTAAAAATATAGAAAAACATGGAGACCTGTGAAACAGCTTAACAAAATCATTTAGAGCTATTGAAAGTTTCCCACCAGTGTAGTATATATACACAATGAAGGTTAGCATTCAATATTCACTATTTCATATTTTAAAAAGTATAAACTAATATCATCCTCTTAAAATTTAAACAAGAATTTAAAAGTACTACATAGGATACACCCGGTCTTTCCCATGAACCAGAAAATTCTCATTTCACTTATATGCATTCTAATCGATTTAACACCAAATTTGTACTCTGGTTTCTTAATCTCTGCAGCGCCTCATCTCCTATAACTGCCTTCTCTCTGCTCCATATAAACCTATATGTGTGATAACACAACGGTTCTCACACTTTAGCTGGCATCAGAGTCACCTGAGTTTTTTCTTTTTTTCTTTTTTTTTTTAAACACAGACTGCTAATCTCTGTTGACAGAGCTTCTGATTCCTGGGACTCTGATTAGGGCCTAATGATTTGCATTTCTAACAAGTTCCCAGGTGATGCTGATGTTGCTGTTTGAGGCACACTTGCAAAAAAAAAAAAAAAAAAAAATCACTGAAATATAAGCCTTTTTCTTGGATTTTCCCCAAATGATTGAAAAAATTTTGTTTGGCATGCTCCATTAAAAATGAAAACAAAAGGAGTTTATGTTGTATCATAATGGATAAATACTTTGCATTAAGTTTTTGGATTCCAACAGATCTTCTGGCCACATTATAATGAATTTCTCTCTAGTCTATCTTCTCCATGGGTTCAAGTTTCTCCTACTGTATCTTGCTAACCTCTTTTTCTTCTTCCCTCTTGTTGCTTGAGCCAGCACCAAAATTCTCAATTTCTTCTAAAGACCACTTTAGCATTGTTTAGCAATCTCTTTATAAACCATCAATACAGGGATCCAAAAATCCCCATTCAAAATAGCCTTTCAAGCTATTTGAAGGGATGAGGAAAAGCCTCAGAAAAAATGATACCAGCTGTTTTAACGTTTTTCCACTGTTCTACACATGGATAAAGAGATCAGATTTGTTCATCTCCAGTTGGAATGCTACTCTTATAATTAATGGCTAAGACAGTAGAAAACGAATACTTGCTTCTTCTTTCTTTGGTTACACAACTCCCAGGTGAGAGAGAATTTTTTTTTTGATAGTTATTACTGTGGTGGCCCAAGCAGGTAGCAGACTTGATTCAGCTGGGTCACTATGGGATTCATTAGCACCAACATATTCATAAAAAGGGGACAGAAATAAAAACGTGCAAAGTCAATTCTGAATACGAATGAGCCAAGGGAAGGGTAACCTACAGAATAAGATGAACAATTCACCACTAAACTGAAGGCTGAACAGTGAAGGTTACATGTACAAACACAGGAGGACGCTGGAGGAGACTGCTCCCTCAGATTGACTGCATTACGCTTGCAGGAAAAGAGGAAAGGTCACACTTGAAAATTTGATGGAAACAAACCATAATCCAGTCTCCCAAGCAAAATAGCATTTTTATTCTAATTTGTGAATGTGTAGGTGCATTTGGAGGTTGATTCCAATTAGGTTTACAGTAATTTCATTTTCCCACTGAAAAAATATTTTAAATAATCTTATAGATAGGCTTCAAATGCTTTAAGCCATAGATCTCTGGCCTTATGCCTCTTACCTGTGTCCACCAGGGTTCCTCAGGGGATGGAGAGAATGAACTCTTGCAGTAGAAATTCTGAGGGCAGCAGCAAGCATAAAAGTCCTTTAAAATGACATTTTATTTCCTAAATTTTCATAGTGATTTTGCATTCTTCCATATATATATGTATATTTTCCCTTAATATCTAATATCAAGTTACACAGGAAAAGAGAAGTTTGCTCTTACCTGGACATCCATCTTGAAATGGTGTTGTATCAAAATATATGCCTTCCTGTCAGTCTACATAATGGAAAAACAAGTATTTACTGATCTGAGAGAATGCCAAATAAATATCTCAGCCATGTCACATAAGCAAATTTGCTGAACTAAGTTCCCCCTACTTCTGTAGTTGTCCCCCAGAATCCTCCTCCCGCCCTCCGAAGCATATATACACTGAAGTTAATTACCCAAGACCATTCAGCTGGTTTGCAGCTTGTAGAAGAGATCAAGCAATGCCCAGCTGTTCTTTCCTTTTGAATAATCCGCTTTGCAACACTACATACAGGGACAATATAAATTTAGAGGTTGGACTTGTATCTTATTTATTATTTTTATTTCCCTGCAAATGCAGTGATTATATTTGAGTTCAAAATTCCTTAATTTTAATCTAGGATGTTCCACTTGCTAGGTGCATAATTTTTGGAAAATCTCATAATTTCTTGAAACTTTCTGTTTACTCTTATGTGATGACAGTGCTAATGTAATAGGACTCTCAAATTAGCTAATCTGAAAATGTAAGGTAAAATACTAAATGTTATTATTTCTGAATACTATATAGCAATGCAAAGGAAGTCACATAAATATGGATGTATGGAGACATATTTTCATATTTATCAATGTATTTTTAAAAATATTTTATTTATTTGAGACAGAGATAGAGCACAAGCAGGGAGGAGAGAGAGAAGCAAGCTCCTTGCAGAGCAGGGAGCCTGATGGTGGGCTGCATCGGGGACACTGAGATCATGACCTGAGGCAAAGACAGAAGCTTAACTGACTGAGCCACCCGGGTGCCCTGCAATGTATTTTCTAAAGTATAGTACAGCTTAATAGAATTCTAAGAATACTGCACATATAAAAACAGAAAAAAGAAAGTCTTGACATAATACATGAATGAGAATAATCACATTTGTGTAGTGATGTCTATTCTTACCTGAAAACAATAGCATTATACTATTTGCAAGATTTCATAATTTTAAAAGACTTTGTTATAGAATTAAATAAGATTAATTGAATGTCTGAAGTCAAAACAACTAGGTTAGGCTATTGTAAAAACATTGATATTACTGTTTTTATTTTTTAATTTTTTTTTGAGATTTTGTTTTTAAAGATTTTATTTATTTATTCACAAGAGACAGAGAAAGAGAGAGGCAGAGACACAGGCAGAGGGAGAAGCAGGCTCCTTGCAGGGACTCCATCCTGGGACTCCAGGATCACGCCCTGAGCCAAAGGCAGACGCTCAACCACTGAGCCACCCAGGTGTCTCGAGATCATTGTTTTTAAATCAATATAATTTCAGCAAATTTCTTCAACTAATGACTGCTGATTCTACTTTACCTACCAGTTTACTGATAAAGAGCCATGTTTTTCTCATATTTTATTGTGCACTGGAATCATCTGGAGGGATTTTTAAGCTACAGATCTGTGGGTCCTACTGGGCATTTCTAATTCAATACATCTGTGTTGAATTTTGAACAAGTTCCCAGGTGCTACTACTGCTGTTGCTGGTTTGGGAACTACACTTTGAGGACCACTGATACGGAGGCTAATGGATCTGCAATGATGGAGCAAGGCACAAAGGAATGGCTATTGAGGGCTATGAAAAATCTCAGACCAAAGCTCAGTATATATGAACTCTACTCTCAGACACAGATACAGTGTCGTTGCTTATCCCCCATATATATATATATATATATATATATATATATATGTATATGTATATGTATATGTATATATGTATATATATGTTTAAATGTATAAAAGTATATAATTGTATATACAATTATACATATAATTGCATATGTATATACATATATACATATATGTATATATGTATATATGTATATATGTATATATATGTTTAAATGTATAAAAGTATATAATTGTTTTAAATATGATTTACTTTATAAATACAATTTTTACATATAAATAATTATTTTCAAGAGGTACAGTTTACTTTCACTATACAACATTCCTTGTAAAATAGGAAGCAATTTACAAGCTGCTGAGAAGATTTCTGGGGGAAAAAAAGCAAGTGATGGTTTTGCTTTTGCACTCATTTAAAAAATCTTGTTTACACATCAGTTTTATACACCAGTACCTTGGTGCTCAAGAACATTATTATTCTAAGCTTACACTTTTGTATGTTATAGGTTGAGATATAGAGTCAGTTACTATTAGATGCCCCAAAATAACAGTGATGCAAATAAACCAGAAGTATGTGTCTCTCTCACTTTAGAATCTAAATGTAGGCAGGCAAGCTCTTGCTTCTGGGCTAGCCAGCTCTGAACAAAACAAATTGCTTTCGTTTCTGTATCAAGGTTGCATTTGCATTTGTGGTCTTGGGCCAGAAGAGGAAAAAGTGGAGTCAGGACACAGAACTTGTCTTTAAGTTGAAGATAAAAACAAGAAACTGTACAAATAGCTTTTCTTTATATCCTGTTGGTAAAAACTTAGTTACCATGACACACCAAACTTCAAGAGAGGCTGGGAGTATGGCAAGGGGTGAGCAAGGGGAGAGTTCACTCCTAAAATGAGAAAGATGAGAATGGATACTGGTGGGGGTGGGAGGAGAGGTGTCAGTTTAACAGTATATACAGGTGGGAGTATACCAGGGGAAATAAAGCTGTTCAAATCCAACTTTAGTGGAAATAAATGCCTTAAATAAACTTAATGTATTCTTTAAAGAATCTCTGAAGGAGGCTACCTGCCTAAAGAGGATTGAAATATTTTAAATTTAACATTCCAGAGATGAATTAATGGGCAAATTTATTTTTAAAGAAAAGAACTTCACGGGATCCCTGGATGGCGCAGCGGTTTAGCGCCTGCCTTTGGCCCAGGGCGCGATCCTGGAGACCCCGGATCGAATCCCACGTCGGGCTCCCGGTGCATGGAGCCTGCTTCTCCCTCTGCCTGTGTCTCTGCCTCTCTCTCTCTCTCTGTGACTATCATAAATAAATAAAAATTAAAAAAAAAAACTTCACTTACAAAAGGACACAGCAAGCTTCTTTTCTTCTCCAGGGTGATATGTTTTTGTGTATGGGTATGTGTTTAGGAGGTAAAAGAAGAGAATAATGTTACTGTTGTGTAGTATTTTCTATTTCATTTATGACAATATAATTCATATACCTACTAACAAAGAGAACAACTTTTATTTTTTATCATTTCATTATCGATCATTAGAAATGGACATTGCAGTAGAATTTTAAAGACTCCTCTTTTCTCTTATTTATTATGCTTCAATATGTGCCAGGAGACCTAGGTGAAAGCAAGCATTGTTGCAAGTCTAGTTCCTTCATATAAAACAGAAAACAGCCTAATCACCCTTATTTTTGTTTAAACAAATGTCTTGCTCAAAAGTTATTTCTATTAGCTCTCTCTACGATTTGTATCTTCAGTGTTCTTCAGTCCTAGCTCTCATTCTTGTTCTTCTGAAAAGATTAGAAAATTTGAAAGTACAACAAAAAAACTATGGCCACATGTTTTGCTGAAGCAAGGGTAAGGTGGCATTTTCAGGCACACTGGCTTCTTTTTAACTGAGAAAACAAGGAATTATGTTAATGGAACAAATGCCTGAAATATACAGTCTGTTCTAGAGGGCATTTGGTTGTAAGAGTGGTCATGAATACCTGAGTATGTGATTTCTGCTGAGAAAGTCGTAGGACGTTTACATATCAAAATAATAAACACTTGTCTCAACTGAACTTTTATGGCTTTGTGCAACTGCAGGACATAGATCAGGTCTTTCCAGGTGTATAAACTTCCTACTGTGAAATCTGACACCTTATATAGTGCTTTAGCACCTATAAACTCCAGAGGTAGTGACAGTTTTCTGTACTTACGTACAGTATTCCATTGGCAAGATCTTGTTCCACGTATGTGAAAAGATGAGATGAAAGTTGGAACACCAAGGCAAGATTCAATTCGCATTATACTCTGGGTTATGTGACAGATTGGAAGCAGTGTTGTGATATATATTTTATCACATAAAAAGCTGGAAAGCTGACTACAGCAACTATAATGGCACTGCCCTGCTCTCCATCACTGGCAAGATTCTGGCTGAATGCCTTCTGCAGAAACTCAGAAAGCATCATCAGCCATTCCCTTTCAAATCATGGTAATAATTTTAAACTCCAACACAGCTCAGTGGACATTATCTTTGCAGTGGATTCTGTGTTTACTTGAGGAAGAAACTCAAGTAAATGGTCAACTTAAGTAGATACATGTTACCCTTGGAAAACTTAGTTGGCAAAAATTTATTTTTATTTTATTTTTTAAAGATTTTATTTATTTATTCATGAGAGACACACAGAGAGAGGCAGAGACACAGGCAGAGGGAGAAGCAGGCTCCATGCAGGGAGCCCAACGTGGGACTCGATCCCAGGTCTCCAGGATCACACCCTGGGTCAAAGGCAGATGCTCAACCATGGAGCCACCCAGGTGTCCCAAAAAAATTATTTGTAAATCTAGATAGTGAAGTAGGATGGATGATGGACAGCCAGTCACTCAGAACAAGAAAAAGTGTTGCTTTTGGTTATGTGGCAAAATACCATAAGCTACACAGAATAAATTACAGCCCACATTCAAGCATATAGTATACCTATAACAATGATCATTTCTCACTAAGTATCAAGCTAGGAAAGACTGCATTTATCTCATTAATCAACCAGTTCCAAGTACATGGTGGGGATAAAGATGAATCCAAGTTCTCCAGACTTAAGAATGGATTATTATTCATTTTGATGACTGAATAATCTCATGTCTGTTGTAACTATAAATCAAGTCTTCTAAACCTAAAATTTTTCTTTTGAAATATCTGGCTTTACAGTTGTCTACAAAAACAAGGTAGTTTTCAAAAAAAAAAAAAAGGTAGTTTTCTTGCCTGTTTAAAAGATAATTTAATTTGTAAAATTAAGAATATTGTGCCAACTATGAAAATTACATGATTTGAAGAGCCTTTAAACGACTATTGTTTCTAATGATGTAACATTGCCCAAAGTAACTGTTGTCTACGTTATAAAGGGTTCAACGGGAAAAACAGTTAAAATGCAATGAAGTGCAACATTTAATGGTATTGCATAAGAAAGTCATGACATTGATATTTTTGTGTAATGGATGTTTTTTTTTTTTGAATATATAACTCATATCCAACCTAGAACATATTCCTCAATCCAAAGGTACTGGGAATACTCTCTTCCATTGTCATCGCAACATATGAAGGTAAAGAAGAAGAAAAAGAGAGAAAGGGAAAAAGAGAGGAGACAGAGAAAAAGGAGGCTAAGGAGACAGAAGAGAAGGGGGAGTGAAAAGAATAACGTGTTAATTTAAAGAAAACAGAGGCTATACATTAGAGAAATATCAAAAGTTCCAGAGTCATAGAAATATAAATGAACAAATGAATAAATAAACATATAAATATTGAGAAACAAGAGGCAATACATGCCTAGATCTGCCTGACCCAGGGAAGTGAGTTCTCTTTAATAATACATAGGTTAAGAAGTTTGAAATACATTTGAATTATTGTCTTGGGAAGGCAGTCTCCTCACAGGAAGAGCTGTGGTATGAGAGCTAGGCTTCTATTAAAATATAGCAAACTAGCAAACTGCTACCCGATCCAAGTAAGATAAGCAGTGCTTAAAATCATTAATATTTAGTCAGCATTTTCCATATTTTATAGTCTTTGTGGTGAGTGCTTTAAGAGTATTACTTGTTTAGTTCTCGCAAAATCACAAGGCAGGAAATGGAACAGAAATAATACAGAATGAGGCAAGGTTCAGTAAAAGTGAACTAAACTTCTCTGAATGATGATTGAGCTGAAATCTGGAGGTTGAGCAAGAGTTATGGAATAAAAATGGTGGAGCAGTGTTTGCAAAGGGAGCTAATACAGTGTATGCAAAAGTCCTGTGGTCATAGGAAGCATGCTTTCTCCAAAGAACTAAAAGAAAACCATTTGTGAGAAGTAAATTTACCTAAGTAGAGAATGATGTGTGAGCATAGAAGAACATTATTATAGACCTATAGAAACCTTAATAGTCTCTGTCCTTAAAAACGTGCCATGTTACAGTAATGCAACATCAAAAAATCAGGTTATATTCCAGTTCATTATTTGTGCCACTTTTCATGGCATAAGAAAATAAAACTCACAAAAATAAATCCCTCTTAAGAAGATTATTTCATAGATCTATAGATTTTCTTAATAGTTTGTTAGGGTCACTTTTCAGTTCCTACTGTATTAAAATATAATTATTTCTGTTTTTAGCTAATTCATGTGAGCTTTTTCTCCCATATTTGGATCTTTGCCCTCCAACCTTTGACTCTTTCTTATTTGTGTACATTGTGTAGCTGAGCTTTACTCTTCTTTTTCTGTTAATAAACCTCCAGGTCCATGAAATCATTAGCATTAATATGTCTGGCATTTACATTTAATATTCATAAAATAGCACTTATTCAGACAACAAGGGCATTTCACCAAGTAAAATTACACTTGGAGAGAACTAATTACTCATTTATGTTGAACTCTGAAATTAAGTAGTATATTTGAAGATAATTTTATTTTTTATTTTTTTTGAAGATCATTTTAAATGGAAAATATGGCATGGGGAGAGAGAATGAGAATGGCAATAATCAGACTGTAGGAGATTAAGGGAAATAGCAAAGATAATAAGTGATTATAAAAAGTATGGTACACATTGAAGAGTGAATAATAAGAGGAAATGCTAAACAAAAATGATAATTTTTACTGGTGTTTGAGTGTGATTGGAGATGAGAGGCTGAGATATGTCTTTCGGACAAATTCTCAAATGATGCTCATATTGCTGGTCAGTAAACCACATTTTGAGTAGGGGAGTAATAATGCATAATGATGGCTTTGAAATGGCATAGTGACATCCATGGCTCTATTGTGCACTCTGGGTTTAAAAAAAGCAGACACGAATAGAATTTTGACCTTAGGATCTGAGTGCAACAAAAAGAATACAAGAATAAGAGAACCATAAGCAGTACTGATGCCCCTCACTCCATTTGCTTGCAGGAAAGAACAAAGTACACAGTCACAGCTCAGATGTTATTGAGGTTCTTTCCATTTTCCTAGTACTTGGTAATACCTTATCCTTCTGAATCAAATGAAGTCACAGGCCAATTCCTTATCTATCCTGTAGGAGACAACTGTGCAGTCTTATTTATTCTTCAAGTACAGCTTAGATAACATCCTTGTGGTCTAGACTGATCTTTTCTCTTACATTTTCTAGCATGTATTGTGTGTATCAATAGTACCAGATGCTGTAATATTTTATCTTTCCTTTGCTTCCATTATCTCTTTCCCACAGGTTGATTATAAACTTGGTGAGGAACAAGTCACAGCCTTCTTTTGTTTTACCCCACAACAGTGAATCCTATGCTCATAGGACCTCCCACTATATTTGATAGGAATCAATACCCTCTGGTAACCAGAGTAAGAAAACCTGAGTGAGAAACTCCTGGGTTTCTTAGTCAAATATTTTGGTGTAATCCTTTTTTAAAAAAAAAGTATCATTAACAGTTTAATGGAAGAAAAATGGATAATGCCTTCCCCACTTGAATTTTTAAAAGCCCATAAACAGGGTATCTTGGAAAAGGATATCTTTATAACAAAGCTTGTTTCCACAGTCAGAAAGGGTTAAACTTATTTCAATTGATGTAATTTGGATTTAGTCCATTTCCATCCTTTCAAACAGGAACAAATATACTAGTTGATATGTTATCTTAAAATAATCCATAAATGTCTTTGTTAAACTGTTTTAAAAATACTTATTTATTTTAGAGAGAGAGGGAGCGCAGGGAGAGAGAATCTTCAGCAGAACTCCACTGAGCACAGAGCCTAGGTGACGGCTCCATTTCACGATCCATGAGATCATGACCAGAGCCAAAATCAGGAGTGAGACACTTAACCACTGAGCCACCCAGGTGCCCCCTTTGTTAAACTTTTTAAAATTATACTTAGCATAACAATATTGAATAGGTAAAAACTGATATTTTAACAGTGAAAGGAAAGATGGCCATATTCCTTACCAAAGTGATTTAATTTTTAAATTTTTATTTCGTATTTATTATGTCTCAATCTTTCCTTTAGTGGACTCATTCTTTAAATATTTTATTAATACAATGAATAATTTGTCAAAAGTGCTGATCTAAGGTGTTTGTCATCGACATATAGGTATGTTTACAAATGTTAGGTTTTCCGTTTAAATTGCTGTAGAGCTTTAAAACAAAGCTAAGTGTTTATAGGTCAACTTACTCAAGGATTGCCAGTTCTGCATTACTATAATAAAAAAAATTAAATTAGTATTCAGTATTCTATTTCCTATATGCATGCAACTCCTGAAGGCATACTGAAAACAGCTAACATTATCACTGCCTTCAGGAAAAAAAGAGACACTCCTCAGCTTCATTGTTCACCTCCTAATAGCTCACACACTACTTTAAAGTACTTGCAAACATGGTGAACGGCAGAGTGTAATAGTTCCTGGTTTACATCTCAGGCAGGTTAATAGGTCTTCAGACTTCATTTAGCACCACATTTTCAGACCATCATAAGTTTTAAACTTACTTCCATGCTGACAGTTTAATGTTCGAATAAGCAAGGAGTTAACTCACTTTTAACTTCTAAACCCTAGGACCTCTCTCTTAGAGCTATAAAATTGACATTTCAGCATGAATATTTTTTTTCATGATGTGTCTTTCAAACGTGCACATGTTACAATGTCTAAAACAGCTGTCCATGTTTACATTAAAAGCCTTTCAAAATATTTTTTTTCTCTTTAGGATGCCATTTGTGCAGAAAGGAAAATATGCAAAGCAACTGCTTTTTTCCCCATCCTTCCTCCCTCTCTTTCTCTTTCCTTCCTTCCTTTCTTCTCTCTTTCTGCTTTCTCTTTTCTTTCCCTTTTCCTTTTTTCTTACTTTTTTTTCTCCTCTAAAGTACTTCAAAGTAACCTTAGTGATTATTCAAGCAGAGTGAGGAATGCCAGCAGATTAAATCTGCACTCTGCCTTTAATTCTTGTCAGGATTTCACGTGCATATATCAGAAGTGAAATGTTCTCCTATATATCATGCTTAACCAACTAGAGGTCAAAGAACTAAATCATAGTATTCATGAAAGTAAAATGTTGTGCTTTCCAATTGCCTTCACTTTGGGAAGCTCTCACTTCCAATTACCAAAGTGACCTTCAAATTTGATATTGACCATTTTACAGTAAAATTTATTACAGTTGTGACCTTACAATACAAAATAAGAAATGACATGGGTAAAATTGGTTTAAAGATAGCAGTAACATTTATTTTTAGACTCTGGTAATTTTATATTCAATTTTTTGCTTTGTTTTCTTTTTCCTAATTCTTTATATTGCCTTTGCCAATATACTGTTTACATACTATTTATAAGATTATATCACTATTTAATGTATTTAAAGTTTTCAGGTTCTTAATACAGAGTCATGGATGTCTAAAGATTTACATGTTTTGTAAAAAGGTGTCCTACATGACATATTAATATTTCACATTTTATTAATGTGGACAGTGGGGAGAACTTATAAATTCCAGGTTAGACAATAAGCTATTGCATCAATGTTCCAAAGCACTAATTTGGAACTTTCTTATAATACAATTCCAAAATATCAGTAAGAAGTAAAAACAAATAATTATCACATGCCTACTATCTGCTAGAAAGATGATAATAAAGATTAATTGACTTTGTGCTGTAGAACAGAAGAACTTAAATTCTTTCCAAGTGCTTTAAATGTTTATGCCTCAAAATAACCCAGATTTTGTTAAAAAGAAACACATCCCACGGAAATCAGGTAACTATGTCAAAATCACATAGCTAGGATATGATTTGAAAGTAGGACTTGACTACCAGTATTTAAAATATTTCTTCTGTTCTGTTCTTATGATGGGTTGGAGGCCTAAAATCAACCAAATCTCCTCTAATGTGTTTATTTGTAGACAAGGATACTGTGGCCTACAGATATGCCAGGACTTGACAAAGCTCAAAAAAGGAAGAAACAAAACAACAAAACTCCCAAACTATCTCCTTTTGTGATCTTTTCACTATTCTAGTCTTTTTCCCCATATCACGTTTACCATGAGCTCATCATTTCCTTAATGAAACCAAGGGTTCATATGCAAAGGCCAGGGCAGTTCTGAAGACCCAATGCCAGAACCCAAGGAAGTCATCTTGCATACATAACACTCATTGCTATGCTGAGAAACATAAACTCTTTATGATTTTTCTGTGAATATTTTTGCTATGTAAGTTATATTTATGCTATGAGGCCTGAGAGTAAGTGGACAAGTGGGGAAAAGCTGAACTGATAGTCTAAAGTATTACAGGGAAAAAAAAACCTATTTATTTGTGTATGCATTTTTAGAATTATTGTTTAGCAGAATTACCACAGTTCTGGGTTTCAGAAATTCAGTAGAAATATTTGCCCATTATATAAAAAAATCAAGTTAAACATACAGAGTAAATTTTGAGGTTCCCCTTTACCTTTCAACTGAGTTCTATTTCCCTAGTTAGCCACTTTTTATAATTTTGTACCCTTACAAAACTTTTGCTCGTATTTAGGTCAATAAACATTAGAAAAATTTATTGATAAAAATAGTACACTAATTCAATAAAGATATTTTTAAAAGAATAGCAAAAAAAAACCAACACCAAAAAACAAACAAAAAGAATAGCAAAAAAAAGTTTCCAAGACCAACAGAAATTCAAAATGAGATAGTAGAGTTAAATCCAAATATAGCAATAATTAGATTAAATATGAACAGCCTAAATGCTTTGTTATTAAGAAAAAGATCATCAGACTCTGCTAAAAACTAAATCCAATTATATGCTGTTTACAAGAGGCATATCAAGCACAAAAGGCACAGAAAATTTGAACATTACAGTATGGAAAACAAATTTAGAAGACAGATAGAGGATAGGTCTTTTTGTAGACATTTTGAAGAAAATTTATAATTTAAGGCAAAAAAACAAAACCAAAAAACAAAGAGAATCAGAGATTCAGCAAGTCTTCCTATAAGTAAAAACCCAACAGAAATAAAATTTTGGTGTATAACTGGGCACCAAAAATCATGTATTACAATGTCCACAGCAGCATTATTCATGATAGCCAAAAACTAGGAACAACTTAAATGTCTATCAACAGAACAGATAATAAACTGCACAAATATAATGATGAGCAGAAGAAGCCAGATACAATTTTTTAAATCCATGTTTATAAAGCTTAAAAAATAAGAACAGTAAAACCAATCTATGATGTGATGATGATTACCTTTCGGAAGAGGGTATAATAGTAACAGTTTGGGTGATGGTGGTCTCTGTACTCTGAAATGTCCCATTACCACAACTAGGTAGTAAGAGTGTGTTCACTTTGTAATAGCTTATCAAGTTGTGTATGTACACTTTATTCATTTGCCTATATGTATACTATTCTTCAGTTTTATTAAAGGAATTACCAAAAAAGAGAAAGAAATAGAGGTAAAGAGAAACATACTGTAATGATGAAATGTTAAACTTTCCAGAAAGATAAAACAAATTTAAATTTGTAAGCATCTAATAACGTTGTCTTTTGAAAAAACACTTAAAGGAATATGAGATACAGACAAATCCATAATCAAGTGGTAGTCTTGCTCAATAATAGAAAAAAAGCATTATAATAGCAGGAAAAATAACTTTAGGAAAGATATAAAAGATTTGATTAACTTGATTGGACAAGACCTAAGGAACATATTCAGAATTCTACTCCCAACAACTGCAATATTGTGTATTTTTTCTAAGCCCGTGCAAAACTCACTTAAAAAATTAGTCATACACTAGGGTATTAAGATAAGTTTCAACAAATTTCAAAGGATGAAACTTTTGTGAAAGTGTACACAAAATGTTTACAAATCACAATGCAATTAAGTTAGAAAGATGTAATAAAATATAATTATAAACATCATTATATGTTTGAAGATTTACACATCTAAGTAATCTCTAGGTCAAAGAAGAAAGCATAATAAACTTAGAAATTAAAAAAAATATTTTTTCATGAGAGACACACATAGAGAGAGGCAGAGACAGGCAGAGGGAGAAGCAGGCTTTCTACGGAGAGCCCAATGCGGAACTGGATCCTGGATCCTGGGTTCATGCCCTGGGCCCCCAGCTGAAGGCAGATGCTCAACTACTGAGCCACTCAGGCATCACTAAAATTAGAAAATATTTTAAATGGAATTTTAACAAAAATGCTACATATCTTATGAGATGCAATTAAAACTGCATTTAGAAAGATTGTTATGTCTTTAAAATTACCACTGGAAGAAAATGAGGCTGAAATATAACAAGCAAGTTGATCAACCTTAAAAAGTTTGAAAGAAAGCTTAAGTAAATTAAAATAAATGGAAGTGTAGGAGGACAGAAATAAAAATTGAACTGTGGAAATTAGTGAAGTAGAAATATAAATAAAATAGAGAAAGTAAATAAAAAGCAAAAATCGCTACTTTAAAGAATATCAATTTGTTATAATCCTGTCAAATTTTAGAAGAAAAAAGAAGTACCAGGAGTGAAAGAGTGATTGTAGTTACAATTGATGTAGGCATTAAATAATTAAATAACAATGGTCCTTGCTCAGATTCATTTCAAAATTATGGTACTTAAGAGAATGGGATATTAGTGCAGGTATTAAAAATAAGCCAATTTAGCTTAAAGAGAAAAAAGAAATAGTCCCACATATTTGTCATTGTGTGACTTATGACAGAGACTGCAAAGTGGAGCAGAAAAGATAGAATTTTCTATTAATTATGCTGATATAATAATATGCAGTTACTAAAGATAATAAAAAGAATCTATTCTACTAATATGAAAGTCCTTTGGGATATATTATTAGGTAAAAAAATACAAGATGCGGAACATTGGGTATAGTATGCTCCATTTATGTAAAAGTAGTTAAAGAAAAAAAAGTAGTTAAAGAGAAGAATCTGTATTTATATTTGTTTCTATATGCATTAAAATTATGTATGAAAATATGTATAAAAAACTAACATCCTGGTTATTATTGGGATAGGAGGAAAAAGGGAGATAGTTCAAAAATCAAATACATTAAAAGTTGAAAATTCACACTGGCGTAAGAGGTTTTCGATGTGTGGAAAAAAAGTGAAACTACTTAACTCTCAAAACTCAAGTCTAAAAAGATTACAAGCCTAAATGTGAAAAGCAAAATACTAACGGTTTTAGAAAATATTTTAATCACCTTGGTTTAAAGAAAAATCTCCTGAATAAAAATAAAAATATTGATCACAAAATAAAATGTTGATAAATTCAGCAACATCAAAATTAATTAATTCTATTCATCCAAGATACCATGTTAAAGAATAAAAGCAAACTGTAGAGCAAGTGATAATATTTGTAATATATATTAGGAGCAAAAAATAGTATATCAAATATATAAATAACTCCTATCACTTTGTAATATAAAAAAGCAGCTAAATAAAAATTGAGGCAATACATACTAGGAAACCAAAAAAAACCATATAATAACCAATAAACATATGGAAAAGTAATCAACCTCACATGTAATAAGATAATCAAATCTCATCAAAATAACAGGTACAATAAATTGGAAAAAAATAATGTAATGTTTGATAATAGCAAATGTTGATAAGAATATGAGAGGAAATGGAAATATTCCTGAGTAAAATGTACAATCCACTTTCTGAAGGGTTGGACATTTTCTATTAAATCTGAAAGTACACAATTTCTACAACCATCCATTTCCATCTTAAATGTGTAATTGAGAGAAAACATAAAAGTGTGCCGTAAAAGATAGCTTTATACCAACAGAGAAAGCTGTACTATGGCATTCAGAAAAATCTACATGTATTTAAATATCCAGTGCTCCAAAATATATTCTTAAGTGAAAGTTAATACTAATATTAATGTATTAAATTTTAGCAAGAATGTATTGAATGATATTCTGAAAACTTGTAAAATTCTTTATATTTTTTAAATGTGCATATGAATGCCAATGGATGCACTGATATATCTCCTAATGTGTGCAACTCAAGTGCATTTATGGTTATCATCATGAGGAGATGGAGTGGACTCTGAAGGACATGATAATCATAAGATTTAGCTTTATTTATATTATTTATAAAATTTTTACAAATTTTAGGAAGAATGTTTTCTTAAATTATGCATTTAAAAAGTAATTATATATAAAAGTGAATGTAAAAGGAAACAATCCTGAAAAATGCTACTTTTAACTGCCTAAATTTTGATACCATATTCAAGAGTTGATTGGGCCACTTAAACTTGTTATAATTCTCATTTAAAGACTGAAACTAAATCATAAAATTAGATTGTAACAAAAGAAGAGTCAAATTTAAAAACTTATGAATTGCTCATTCCAATAAATTGGACTATTTTAACCATTGAAGCTAAATTTTTCAGGAATAATGAAGAATATCTATTCAGACAGTCTGAATTTTTTTAAAAAAGATTTTATTTACTTATTTGAGAGAGAGAAACAGATAGAATGAGAAAGAAAAAGAGAGAGAGCATGAGTGCCCATGCAGGGGTGAATGGGGGGGAGGTTGGGGGGGTGAGGAAGGAGAGGGGGAAGCAGACTCCCTGCTGAGCTGGGAGCCTTGGTAATGCAGGGCTTGATCCTAGAACCTGGAGATCATGGCCTGAGCTCAAGGCAGGCGCTTTACTAACTGAGCCACCCAGGCACTCCCTAAAGTTTTTGATTAAAGATTTTCAACTAGTTCTAAATTCTAATTGAAATGTTTAAGGGAAAATTCTTTTTTTTTAATTTAAATTTATTTTTTATTGGTGTTCAATTTGCCAACATATAGAATAACACCCAGTGCTCATCCCGTCAAGTGTCCCCGTCAGTGCCCGTCACCCAGTCACCCCCACCCCCCGCCTTCCTCCCCTTCCACCACCCCTAGTTCGTTTCTCAGAGTTAGGAGTCTTTCATGTTCTGTCTCCCTTTCTGATATTTCCCACTCATTTTTTCTCCTTTCCCCTTTATTCCCTTTCACACTATTTTTTATATTCTTTAAGGGAAAATTCTTGTTTAATGTTAATCAGGTATATGAGAAGTAGAACAAGAATAAAAAATTAGTGACAAAATGTAGAGATTGAAAGAAGCTTTGCGAATGTCAAATAAAAACACTGATCAATTGAAGTATTAGCTTCAAATGATTATTTGAACTGTATTACAAAGAAATCACTGTCTCTTTCAAAAGACTATCACCTGATTATAGTCTACCTTAGGTTTAAAAATAGAGTTGCATTAAATGTCATTGTATCATAGCCTCTGTTGTTGTTTTGTCCCATGAAAGACAGGAGAAAAAAAAATTGCATTACCATGAGATTATCCTTAATCAAAGAATAAAGAGAAAACAATAAACTGCTTCTATAACTATTCACTGAAATTTAAGGAAGGTGATCCCTTTATTTCCATCAGTGTTTCTGACTTCTGGTTCTATTTTTGAGGAAACGTGGTGAGATTTCCTTTGATAGAACAGTTCATATTCTGTGTCTACCTGGAAACTGATGGGATTTTTGTTGTTGGTGGTGATGGTGATGGTTTGGCTCTTAGAAACACACAAAAACCCAAACCTCAAAAGTAGCACCAGGAGAGAGATTGAGAGAGAGACTTCTGGGAGGGAGGGAGAGAATTAACACATTCGTTATCTAACCAGCAAAACACATTTTAAAAAATGTATTGTTTTCTCAGCTCTACTCCTTCTGCCTTTAAGTTCTCAATTTCTCCGTTTAATATGCTGCTTGCATTAAGTCCTCCTAAGTGAAAGCTTTGTGTTCCCACAGTAAGAACATTTATAATAACGTGTTTGAAGTTTATTTAATATTGGAGAGTGGAAACTAAATTCTCTTTCTCTCTTCTTTCCTTCTCTTCATTAAAAGGAAAAATTAAAAATATTTCAGTTTTAACTGTTTAGAGGAAAAGACTGAAAAATGTACACATATACAAAAATATCAGCTAAAATCAGGAGTATATAGACTTGCCTTAATTACATCTTGGGAAAAATTTATTAGAATTTATCTTCTTAAACCAAACTTAATAGAAATATAAATTTTTCTGAGGAAACAGACATGTTAAAAGTAGCACAACTATACCTTTGGAAGGTTAAAAATTGTATTTGATAAAGAAATTATATTTGTTTTGGAAAAACATGTACCCCAAATGCAGAGTTAGGATAACCTATTCAGTGCAAAAAGCAAAGTTGGAAATTAGGATACATTGAGGATTAAACACTATTTTAAAGTGAATTTTTAATCTAAAAATTTTGTCAATTTAAAAAAAGAAAAAGAAACAAAATTACTTATTTCATGTTATGCAGATCACAGCAAATCTTTTTTTTTTTTTAAGATTTTATTCATTTATTCATGAGAGACACACAGAGAGAGGCAGAGACACAGGCAGAGGGAGAAGCAGGCTCCCTGCAGGAGGAAGCCTGATGTGGGACTCGATCCCAGGACCTCAGGACCACGACCTGAGCCAAAGGCAGAGACGCTCAACCGCTGAGACATCCAGGCGTCCCAGACCACAGCAAATCTTAATTATATTTTGATTTCACCTTTCAAACAGTGGCTTTCCCTTTGGGAAAATATGTCCACACACTTATTCAATTGATTCAATATAACATGTAACAATTAGCTTATTTTGTAAGACAAGGTGATATAGTTCATAATACTGATGAAATTCACTGATGTTTATAGTAATCCTTCATTGAAACAAAGCTAAAATCTAATAAACTAAGGTAGTAGAAAGAGCATAATCCTTGAAGTCAGACAGATCTGAGTCAGATAGATTCAAGTTTATTCTCTACCATTTATTGGCTGTTTGATCCTAGAAAATTGATTCAATCTTTCTCAATTTCTTGTTGTCTGTAAAAAGGGAAATTGAAATGTACATTTTAGTTGCTCTGAGAATTGAATGAGATAACATGCAGCGATCAGACTGTGACTGGCCTATGGGGGGGGGGGGTTCTACTAATTCTCCCTCGTTTTTTCCCCTTAATATTAAATATATATTTGTTATGTATTTAATGTAATACATTTTCACAGTTCAAAAATCAAAAGGACAGAAGGAAAAAGGCAAGGTGTTTCTTCTTGTCCTCTTCCTTGGTGGGAACTGATGTGACTAGTTTCTCATGTAAGCTCTAGAGACTTCATGCACGTACGAGCAAGCACACCAAATGCTTTTTTTTTTTCTTTTTCTACTCAAAATAGTGGTAAACTATATGCATAATACTGCACTTTATTTTTACCTTTATCAATCTATTGAAGATAGTTTCATGATGCAGAACTAAAAAATATCCACATTTTTGTTTAAGATAGCAGAGAAAGGAACGGTGTTTCTTATGTGCAGATTATCTACAGAGCTCCTGCCTAGAGAGGCTGGATTTGGTGGTAGTGAAGATCAGATAGACAGGAGTTTGAATCTCAGCTCTGCCACTTAACAGGAGGAAACCTCAGTGTGCTCATCTGTGCTAAAAATGCACAATACCGGTACCAGGCTTGTGAACTGTCACCACGATTAAATAAGATAATGCAAGTCAAAGTCTTAGCTCTCTGCCTGGCACACAGTAGGTGTTCCATAAACGGTGGCTGCTATAACAAGTATTGCTAATTTTTGCCTGTGCCGAAGTATGAAGATTGCTAAAGGTTGTGCCACACATATCCTACAGAAACTGGATCAGCTATTTCGAAGTAGCTGTACAAACTGCTCCTTTTGGCAGATTGGTAAATGGTGGCCGTTCTACTACATCCTTAAGTATATTTTAATCAGTATTTTGCAACAGCTTTCCTGAATAATTCCAAAATTTTTCCTTTGAAGAATTCTAAAATTCTTCACTGAATTTACTGAAGCATACATACATAAAAGCAAAAGAGGGACACCTGGGTGGCCCAGCAGTTTAGTGCTGCCTTCAGCCCAGGGCGTGATCCTGGAGACTCGGGATCAAGTCCCACATCAGGCTTCCTGCATGGAACCTGCTTCTCCCTCTGCCTGTTTCTCTGCCTCTCTCTCTGTCTCTCTCAGGAGTAAATAAATAAAATCTTAAAAAAAAAAAAAAAAAGCAAAAAAAGAGCCTGTTCCTCTTATCCTTTTATTAAAGTGATTTTAAAATTACTAAGGTGTTCAAAAAGTAACTGAGCCCGTGGGAGGCATTCTATAGGAGAGTCTCTAATTCAAGATGCATAAGCAATCTTGACCAATGCATAAGCACTTGGTCACCTAGAAATTGTCCTGCAAGGAAATTTTTAAGCTTTCTTTTGAATACTGACTTTGCTTAAATTGAAATAAGTTTAGCATAGACAGAGAATGATTTCATATCCTGATAGTTTATGAAAGGATATTTACATTTTAGTTTTACCTTTTAAGGGGATTTAACAACACTCTACTTATTATTCAGATAAAATTCCATGGTTTATAATGATCTTTATAAATTTATTAAAGATTGCTTTGTATAATATCCAGATTAAGTATGACAGTAATTTTAAATAGTTTTCCTTTTGAAAATGGTATTTTTGATCATATATAGCAATAAAATCACCACATAGAATTGGAGGTTCAGTGATGTAAGCCTTTCCTTTCCAGATCAGATTAGTATATTTTTTTTTGCATAAGGAGGAATGATTTTGGAATAATCATGAATTATATTTTTACATTCCACTCTTACTGAAATGGTATTATTAAGGAACTCCAAAATATATGTTAATGCTACTTTATAGACAAAATGCACTTTTTTATAGCAGTTTGTATTTTAGTGTCTTGAAACAGACACAGAAAACATATTAGAATATCACTTTGAAAATGGCTAATTCATTCATTCCCTGGAGACTGAGGCTACTCTGAGAACATAAGACACAGAAAAAGTTTATGACCATATCCATATCCAAACCAGAAAAGCTCTCTAGAGAATTTCATTACTATGTTCTAACTACTTCACCTTAAAATGAACTACTTGTTACTAGGAGAATACCTGGTTCCAAAGGAAAAACAAACAAAACAAAACAAAACACAACTGTATGTGAGTCCATTAAAAAAAATAAAGCCACCCTGGGTGTCTCAGTCGGTTGAATGGCCAACCCTTGGTTTTGACTGGGTCACCATCTCGGGGTCCTGAGATCGAGCCCAGTATAGGGCTAACCACTCATTGCAGAGTCTGTTTAATCCTCTCCCTCTGCTCCTCTCACCCCTGCTCCTGCATGCTTTCTTAAGTAAGTAAGTAAGTAAGTAAATAAATAAATAAATAAATAAATAAATAAATAAATAAATAAACAAATAAATAAAATCTTTTTAAAAATAAATAAAATGGAGAAAAGAAAAAAGAAAAGGGCTGTAAACATCTTTTCACTGGAGTGTAAGTTTGGAAGAGAAGAGCCAAAGACAGTTTCTTTAGATGTAGAGTTAAGCCATCTTATTAGATTGTTTTGTGAATTGTTTAAAGAGTTTCATTTGAATGTCTCCACTTTCCTCTTTTTCCTCAAAATACTTGGGCTTGGCAATATAACAGATTGTTTACTACTCAGATTATGGACTTAGGCTCTCTGGGTGCAAAACCATGCTCTGCTGCTTCTTGTGTAACTTTGAGAGTTACTTAAAAATCCTTCAGCCTCTGTTTCCTTCTGTCCAATGATCATGATGGTAATAGTACTTACCTCCATAGCATCATGGTGATGACTAAATGAACTAAATTCATAAACACTATGGGGCGAGACAACATTTTACCTTTACTCTCTTACGGCCTTTTGACTGGGCCTGAGAATTAAACTGATAGAGGATAGATTAACAGGAGAAAAGCACACACATATTTTATGTCACATAGGGGCCCTCATAAGGAAACAGAGACCCAAAGAAAGGCAAAATCTAAATACTTTTATATGGGATTGAACAAAGAGAGGGCAGTTGTGGAAATAACAAAAATATATAGGGGGAGGCTAAATGAAAATACAAATTATTTTAACAAAGCATGTTTGCACAGAATTCTCTTGGCTCTGACTTGCCATTCAAAAATGCTTATTTTCTCCTGGTACAGAAAGGACATCTTGAACATGGAAGTTTTTAATCCACTGTTTTCAGGAAGAAACTGGAAGATTAGAGTGTCCTTCTTATATCTGCTGAGTGATTAAGTGCCTTTAGCTCAAAATGATCCTCATGCTAACGTGGCATAAGTTAGGGTGGCATTTCAGCACTTAAAGCAGCATCTAGAGTGTAATACATGCTCTATGAGCATTATTTACTATTTACTGGGAATATGTTAAGAAAACTTTTGTTTTTGTTTTTCACTCCTGCTATAAAATTGCAAAAAAAAAAAAAAAAAAAAAAAAAAAAGAATTCACACTGGAAAACTCTTGCAAGGAAGGTCCTAATCACATTCTTCTGGGAGATTTCAATAATAATAACAAGAAGGACAAAAAATATAAGAACAACCAAAGATAATACAATTTATAACTACTAGACATTGTGCAAAATGCTATGCAAACATTTTATTCTCCTTTAAACTTTGCATCTACCTTGACACATAGTTTTCGTATTTTATGTAGTAAAAAAGGAAAACTTCATTGTGTTTACTAATGTCCAAGAGTCACGTGGTTAGGAAGCAATACAGCCAGTACTGGATTCCTAGATTACTGTTCTCAAAATTCATACTTAACAACTAACACAGAGTTTCCCTAACAGCAACCATCATCACACTTTTTGCCATTTTGTTGTATAAGAAAAATAAAACAACACTATTTAAAATAAAGAAAATATAAATCCAGGGATTGGTTACTATGAAGGAAGGGCTGAGAAGGTAAAAAAAGAGGCCAAGAGTTTTCGCAGAGATTAGCAACAGCAGTAAGCCAATGTGGAGGGGAAAAGGAGAAGGCCATGTTACCAGATTCAAGGGCCAGTGTGTGTATGGTCTAAATAAATCTACAATTAAGATAAGTCTAACCTGTGAGAGGCAGATGAGACACACAGCCAATGTCAAAGATGCTCTATGAGGTGGAGAAAATGGAAATAAATTCTCTGTCATATCCCTTCATTACTCCCTTCAATCTCCCACCAAGATCTCTCATTAATCAAAACTACCCAGAATACAAATGACATGGAAACCTAGGACCCAGAGATACAGAGGTTCAGCCCATGTGAACATGTGAATAGACGCCAACATACATTTTGGCTATCAGGCCTAGATCGACCTATTCTTTCAGGTGCAGCTCACTTAATATCTTTTCTTTCATTTAACTACAATTCTAATTAAATAAAGATTTGTAGTAAGGAAACATCCTATCATTACCCAAATAGGAATTAGAATCATAGGGATGCTAGGGTGGCTCAGTGGTTGAGTGTCTGCCTTCGGCTCAGGGCCATGATCCCGGGGTCCTGGGATCCAGTCCGCATTGGACTCCCTGCAGGGAGCCTGCTTCTCCATCTGTCTATGTCTCTCATGAATAAATAGATAAAATCTTTAAAACATGAATTAGAGTCATATTTATAAATAGAAAATAGTACTAAACTTTAAAAAACAACATAACAACTAATTTTAGCTTTGAAGTCAGAAAGACCCAGTTTAATAGTCTACTCTCTATCACTTACTAGTATTTCAATCCTGGACAATTAATTGAGCTGTTTCCATTATTTTGTTATCTATTTAAAGGGAAACTAAAAGCTACCTAAGCCCTATAAGCACTGAAGACATTAACAGCATTCCATTTTTGTTCCATTATATAACAAAAAAGAGAGATTGACTTTCCCAATATGTATCATTATTTACAGCTGTGTCTAAGTAGCTCCAAATTATCCTGTGAATCATGGCTCAGAAATATTTATCAGGTAATTCTTCCTGTCTCTCCACATATAAATGTAAGTATGTTACCACTTACATATTTGTTGATTTATGATATACTAATGTTACAAAATGATATAGATTCAATGCCTCCTGATATTTAATAAGCATGTACAATGTTTATATGTGTTTATAAAATGTATTGTTTTGCATTATGCAGACAAGAAACATTAAGAGTCTGTAAGTAACAGTGTTTATATTTATAGGCAAAATGTTTTTAGGGCATACTTAATCATTTTAGTGGTTTTCTAGAAATTAGATTCTAAACCTACTCAAAGGATTCAAGAGAATGAGATTAACGAGTTTAAACAGAAAACAATATTTAAAACAGAAAGCCAATGGCATACAAGAATAGTAATTAAAATTTTAATTTAATATATAACTTTAATCTTGACCTTTAATCTAATTACTAAAATCTTAGTTTATTAATATTTTAAAACTATAGAATACAGGGCCTTTCTTTTAATTGGTTGAGAGGTTGGTATCTCCAGGGAACATTATCATTTTATAAAATGATTCTATGTAAGTATCTGGAGTTGGGGGACCCAGCTGTCTTGGAGTCATTTAGATGAAACAATTACACCTCCATAGAAATAAAACCTTCCACTTCCATTTGGGTAGAGATGACATGGCACACTGTAGCAAGAGATGGAGAAGCACAGAGTAGGATTGCTGCCCACAAAGAAAAATAGACACATGCTTGCATAGAGAATTCAAATTTCAACTACCTCAAAAACTTAAATTTCATTTGTACTTACTGTTTAATGATGTTTTAAGAAAAAAACCTTTCAGCAAAATAATTTTATTTAGGTTCCTTATTACAATATTCCAAGCACTTTTCCATGATTTCCTTTGAATTATGTTCACAAATAAACAAGCCCACAAACTTCTGTAGCTTCAATTTGAAAGAAATTTATTATTTTTTATTTTTGAGGGAACCTCCATACTGTTTTCCACAGTGGCTGCACAAGTTTGCATTCCCACCAACAGTATAAGAGGATTCCCCTATCCCTGCATTCTCATCAACACTATTTCCTGTGTTGTTAATTTTAGCCATTTTGACAAGTGTCAAATGAGGTGATATCTCATTGTAATTTTGATTGGCATCTCCCTCAAGATGGGTGATGTTGAACATGTTTTCATTTGTCTGTTAGCTATCTTTATGTCTTGAGAAATGTCTATTCATGTCTTCTGTCCATTTTTAACTGGATAATTTGTATTTGGGTGTTGAGTTTTATAAGTTCTTTATATATTTTGTATACTAATCCTGTATCTGATATATCAGTTGCCAATACCTTCTCCCATTCCATAGGTTGCTTTTTAGTTTTGTTGATTGTTTCCTTTGCTGTGCAGAATCTTTTTATTTTGATAAATCTGAATGTTTTTGTTTTTGTTTTCCTTGCTCAGGAGACATATCTAGTAGAAACATGATGTCAAAGAGGTTACTGCCTGTGTTGATTTTGATGGTTCCCTGTCTCACAGTGAAGTCTTTCATTCATTTTCAATTTATTTTTGTGTATGATGTAAGAAAGTGGTCCAGTTTCATTCTTTTCATGTTTGCTGTCTAGTTTTTCCAACATCATTTGTTTAAAAGACTGTCTGCAAAGTAGACAAATCTATAATTATAATTGGAAACTTTAACATGCCTCTCTGAGAAATTACTAGAAATAGACATCATCATCATCATAACAGGAAGAAGGATGTAAATAATAAGCCTATATATTAAGAAGATAATAAAGCTATAAACACTACAACATTATCAAGTTGACATTGATATTTATAGAACATTATACCTAAGAAAAGCAGAATACACATTCAATCCACATACCATAAAATGGACTACATGCCAGATACACTGCACTGTGTGTCATAAAAAATAAAACCACAAAGTTAAAATAGTTGAAATTATACAAATCATTTTCTCTGATCACCACTGAATTAAACTATAAATCAATAACAGGAAAACATCTTAAAATGTCCAAATATTTGGAAACTAAACAATACATTCTAAATAACCCATATATCCAGGAGAAAATCAAAGTTAATTTTAAAAATACTTTGAATTAAGTAAAAATAAAAACACCATGTGAAATTATACAGTGCACAAATACAGGAACAATTGGAAGGAAATCAATGAAATTGAAAATGGAATGGCAATAGTGAAAAGAAGTCAATAATATCAAAAGCTTGTACATTAAAAATATCAATAATAGGGGGATCCCTGGGTGGCTCAGCGGTTTAACGCCTGCCTTTGGCCCAGGGCGCGATCCTGGAGTCCCGGGATCGAGTCCCACATCCGGCTCCCGCATGAAGCCTGCTTCTCCCTCCTCCTGTGTCTCTGCCTCTCTCTCTCGATCCCTCTCTCTCCCTATGTCTATCATAAATAAATAAATAAATAAATCTTTAAAAAATATCAATAATAAACATGAAATGGATATAGACCTAAACAAAAAACCTAAAAATTATAGAAGAAACAGAGGAGAATATTTGTGTGATCCTGAAATAGGCAAACATTTCTTAGATAGGAGATAAGCCAAAAAAACGTTATAAAATCATTTGGCAGCAATTTTTTGTAAAGTTAAACTTGACCTATGATCAGCAGTTTCATTCCTAGATATTTATCCACAATAAATGAAAACATGACTACAAATAGCCTGTACAAGAATATGTGTAGCAGCTCTTTCATAATTTCCCCAATCTGGAAACAATCAAAAGGTCCATCAACTGGCCAAGGAATAATGCATTGTGTATAGCCATATAAGGATGTTCTACTCAGGATACATAGTAATGGATTACTAAAACATGCAGTGAATTAAAAAGGCTTTACTCAAAGTGAAAGAAACTAGACATAGAGACCATGTACTCTATGATTCCACTTACAAAAAAAAGTCCAGAATAGGCACATCTATACAGACAAAAAATAGTGTTTTTGTGTTTGCCAGGGCCTTTGGTAGGAAGAAAAAAATTTACAAAGGGGCATGAGGGAACTTTTTGGGGTAAAAGGATTATTCTGCATTGTGATTGTATGATGATTTCATAACTTCATACATTTGTCAAAATGCATAGATCTGTGTACGTAAAAAGGTGAATTTATTGTATGTGAATCAACTCATAATAAAAATTACTATTAAAAATAGTAAATGTAGAATACTATATAGTAGGTTTTGTGTCTAAATATTCGTATCCTTTCAATACAAGCTTGAAAATATGGAGGGGAGAAAATTATCAAAAATAGATAAAGAACATTCTCAAACTAGTGGAAAAAAATCTCGATTAAAAGAAAACTGCACATGCACATGTGCATACACACACACAAGCATGCATACACACACACAAGCATAGTTATAAACACAAGATCCACACCATAGTCATGAAAACTCAGATCAAGAAGTATAAGGATGAAAATCACAATATCCTTCTTTTGGGGAGAAAAAAAGATCATAAACAGAATGTCAGAAATCAGAAAGACATCAGTCATCAGCAAAGGTGGCAGCTAGTAGACAATAGACTATGTTTTCAGAATTCTGAATGAAAATTGTTTCAATACAGATTTAGCCTTCACCAAATACAAGAGTGAAATAAGCATTTTAAACATACATGTTATCAATCATTTACTGTGTATGATTCCATTCTTGAGCCTCTTGTAAGATATGCTCCACCATTATATGGGAGTACATGAAGAAAGTAGACGTAAGCTCCATCAATCAGGAGAAACTAGCACCTGAATGGTGAAGGAAATTTCATTTTAGTAGTCTGCTGTATTTTCCATTACATCAGCAAAATAAACTATTAAATTTTAAAATATCAAACAACACTTTGTACTTTATACCTTCTAGGAACCTTCTATTCTATAAATAGTAGACAATCTGTTTTTAAAGTAAGATTTAGGTGATCCCTGGGTGGCTCAGTAGTTTAGTGCCTGTCTTTGGCTCAGGGCATATTCCTGGAGATCCGGAATCGAGTCCCGATCAGGCTCCCTGCATGGAGCCTGCTTCTCCCTCTGTCTGTGTCTCTGCCTCTCTCTCTGTGTCTCTCATGACTAAATAAATAAAATATTAAAAAATAAAGTAAGCTTTATATTTATCAATAGTATGCATATTATTTGACATATATAATAAGTTTTCAATTTCAGTTCTTAGTGTTCTCTTTGAAACAACTTAATAATGCATAATTATTTTCTACTTCTACTTAGAAGTCTACAAGTTCATCTAAATATTTTCTTTTACTTTAAAATGATTACAAAGTCAAGAAACAGAATATTTAAGTACCGAGCAATACTTTCTTTGCTTTTTTGAAGATGGGTTGCTTTGGACAATATTAAAAACAAGCCAATTCATCAATGACTTGTCAGTTTTTAATATGTGATGACAGCCTGTCAATTGACAAGACTGTAGGAAAGCATTTTCATTACTAAGTTGACATTATAACTTGATGAATCCCGTGTTTCAATGACAGTCATTCTTTGCCTTTCAACCAGCATGCTCTATTTAGAATTCAGAGCAAGACATACTATGATAAAGGTCATTGGTTTAAAAACTATGCCCTTTCTGGTCTATTCACATTTAAATGGAAAACACAAAGCACAACTTCTCATATTCAGAACTTATATTTTCAGAAAATGTTGATTGGCCGACTTACATAATTGCAAATATTTTTAAACTATGCAAAATCAATATCCTACTATCTAAGCTACATGTTGCAGGAATATTTCCTTTGAGATGCATCACCACATGATTAGCAAATGAAATTTGAAAATTAATAAAGGCAATTTACTATATTGAGAAAGATAACTTTTGCTCAAAGCTCTAGATTTATCCTAACAAATAAAATAGATGTGATTCCAAATCATCTTAACATTATTTTTACATGTAAAATTATGCCATTACCCTGGTAGGATGTAAAATACACATAACTGATTTTAAGTTAGACTATATTCCTTTGAGACCCCAAATTATGCAGAATATCATCTCTATTATCAATATTCAGTCCTCCTACCTAGAATTTGATTGACTAGTTTGTGCCTGAAATTGCTTTGATGGAAGGTCCCAGTAATCCCATTTTTATTAACATTATGTGAGGTTGTTCGTCAGAGAATGGAGAGCAAATCCAAAAAATCAAGAGACATTTCCTGAAGTGGCCGTGGGGCTTCACAATGAAAAATTTTGACCTTATAAAGCTGTGAAGATGAGGGCAATTATATCCTAAAGGGAATGAGATGTGAAAGTAATGCTTGATAAGATACTTTGGGAATGAGAATCCTGTATTGGTTCCATGTTTTATTTAAGCATCGCCTAAAAGCAAAATCCTCAAGAAGCAGCCAATACTCAACTGCAGAAATAGATTAGAGACCTATGCTCACACATACTTATGCACTGGAGTCATGAGGCAAGTTGTTTATGTGGCTAATTTCTTGTTGGACAGAGAAAGACCTGAGTTTGAAAATCTGCCACTAATTGGCTGCATAAACTTGGTCAAATAATTTTTCTGGTCTAAACTGCTATTTCTTGATCTATTTGTAACTCTTTCTGTAGTAGTTTATCTCTGGGTAATTGCCCATGCTCACACACTATAGAACATCTATCTCTTTTACAAAGTATTCTCCAGTTTTTTTGTGGAGGCCATGGGACTGTCTCAAATGTGCATATGAAGAGAATTCTTGTGTTCCTTGCTCCCCAGTATTCTTGAGTTAATATCATTGCTAGTGGAACTTTGGCAAGGTTCCTACTGGTGTTCTCATTAGGATGCTTGTGTTTGTCCTCTCCTACTGCTCCTCATTTAGTCTCTTCCCCCTTACAGGCCTCCAACCCTATGAAAAATCAGTTCAGGTGGGTTCAGTGACATAAATGTTCATCAAGTCTTCAATAAGACCCAGACCCTTCATCCCAATTGATGCTCACTTAAGACTCATATTGGGTACAAAACTGGAATAAGAATCTACACATCAAGGCTTGTGTAAAGTTAATTTATGCATAGTAATGATGTTTATTCTGTGATCCGAACACTGTAACAAGTTATAGCATGTGTTAACCCATTTGAAATCTATATATTGCAGACTATGCAGTTACTGTTTTGACAATTTCATAGATGAAGCTACTGAATTTTTTTATTTTATTGTATTAAATTCAATTAATTAACATATAGTGTATCATTAGGTTCAGATTTAGAGTTCAGTTACTCATCAATTGCATATAACACCCAGTGTACATAACATCACATGTCCTCCATAATGCCCATCACATAGTTACCCATCCCCCACCTCCCTCCAGCAATTATCAGTTTTCTTCCTTTGATTAAGAGTCTCTTATGGTTTTTCTCCCTCTCTGATTTCGTTTTATTTTCTTTTTCCCTCCTTTCCCCTATGATCCTCTATTTTGTTTCGTAAATTCTGCATACGAGTAAAACCAAATGATAATTGCCTTTCTCTAATTGACTTATTTCACTTAGCATAAGATTCTCCAGTTCCATCCACATCACTGCAAATGGTTAAGATTTCATCATTTTTTATGGCTGAGTAATATTTCATTGTATATAGACATACCACACCTTCTTTATCAATTCATCTTTTGATGGACATCTGAACCCTTTCCATAGTTTGGATATTGTGGACATTGATACTATAGACATTGATATGCAAGTGCCCCTTTGGATCACAATGTTTGTATCCTTTGGGTAAATATGTGGTAGTACAATTGCTGGGTCATAGGGTAGCTCTATTTTTAACTTTTTGAGGAACCTCCATACTGTTTCCCAGAGTGGCTGTACTAGCTTTCATTCCCACCAGCAGTGTGAGAGGGTTCCCTTTTCTCCACATCCTTGCCAATATTTGTTGTTTCTTGACTTGTTAATTTTAGCCATTCTGACTGGTAAGGTAATTCTGAGGCAGTATCTAATTGGGGTTTTGATTTGTTTTTCCCTGATGCTGAATAATGTTGAGCATTTTTTTTTATGTGTCTGTTGGCCATTTGAATGTCTTTTTTGGAGAAATCTCTGTTTATGTCTTCTGTCCATTTCTTAACTGGGTTATTTGTTATCTGGATCTTGAGTTTGACAAGTTCTTTTAAGATCTTGGATACTAGCCCTTTATCTGATAAGACCTTTGCAAATATCATCTCCCATTTTGTAGGTTGCCTATTGGATATGTCTACTGTTTGTTTTGCTATGAAGCTACTGAAATTTAAAGAAATTTGTCCAAATGGACACAGCCAGTAAATAACTGACCTGAATCTTGAGACTTGTCTGCTGCCATCTATAGCTGAATCAATATAGAGACCATGTTCTGGTTCTCTCCCTCTCTTGCCCTTTCTTTGTAGTTATCTATCTCAATGATCTGATTCAAAATGTCTAACAAAACAAATGATATGCAAATTTATGGTAGTGGCATTTAAAAAAATTACTAAATAGCTAATAATCCCCAAAATCAAATATAACATTTGGGAATCACAAATTTATGCAAAGATTATTTTTAAAAATAAATATAAGAAAAATTATATTTATAACTATGTTCTGGAAGAGTATTTGAAAAAGGTGTAAATGTCTATCAATGGGAGAATATGTAAATATGTTGTGGTGGATCCAAATAATCATAAAAATAATAATCGTTAATATATCAGAGAAGAGGTTCTCAACATGTGGTATGCAGACCTTTAGGGTCTCCGAGATCCTTTCAAGGGTTTTCCTTGTTAAAGTAATTTTCTTAACAATAAAAAAAAAAAATTTTTTTTTTCTTAAAAATAACATTATTTGTTATTTTCATCATGTCGACATTTGCACTGACGGAGCTAAAGCCATGGTGAATGTGTTAGCTACTGTGTGACAAAGCATTACAGAGCTTAGTGGCTTAAGAACAATTTTAAAATTAAGTTGGTCAGGAATTCAGTAGTTTGGCTGGGTAGTTATGGCTAGTTTCTTATGAAACTAGATCAGATGCTGGGTGGGGCTAAGTGCTATGAAGTCTTCGTTAATACTGGATAGAGGATCCTCTTTAAACAAATGTGTCATTCACATGGCTAGCAAATGTTGGAGTATTGGTGGGACACTTCAGTTCCTTCCCACTTGAGCCTCTCCATAGGGCTATTTGTCCTCACAACATGTACCTAGTTCCCTCTAGATATACACACCATCACTTTCATAACATCTTATTAGTCACATACTTCAGCCCTATTCAACATGGAGAAGGACAACTCAAGGACTTAAATGGCAGAAAATGAGAAGCATTTTGGAGGCTGGCTATCACAGAGATATGATAATATGCAGGCCCCTTAGTCTAAATCCTAGCAGCGATATCAAATAGTACTAGGGGCTATCCATGTTCTTCAACACCTATGTATATGTTCTTTTTTATTATTTTTATATTTTATATGCTTTTTATATATATTTTAAACTTGGCTGCTTTGACTATTAAATGGAACAATGCATATATTCTTTTGTGTCTTCTTTCTGTCATTTACCATTATAGTCATAATATGCATATACCTATTTTCTCCTATCTTAAAAGTCAGAAAAGGTGGTTCAAGTCATACTTAATCACATATTTTGACCATTCATCTGTCTTCTTCTACTTGTATGGGCACATGTTATTCAATTGGGTGTGCCTGTTTAATCCAATATAGTGTCCTATCTCAAAATCCTTTAAACATTATCACATTTGCAAGGTCCCTTTGACCGTGAAAAGTAATATATTCACCACATTCCAGGAATAGGGACAAGGACATCTTAGGAGGCCATTATTCTATTTACTATATAGGCCCAGACAGGCCTTTAGAAGCCTATGAAAATTTCAAAGAATAAAAAATAAAAACAACACAAGAAGTCATGCAGTTATCTAATTCATCTTGAGACCAACATGAATTCAGTACTAAAATCACAGAATAGGACACACAAAAACGTTAAATACCTCTCTTCTTTTCAACTACCCTTATTATAATATTAGCAAATCAAATAAGCCGTAAACTAAGGGAATAATATACTTTAATCATATTGAGTTTACCCCAGAAATGTGAAGATATTTCAATATTACAAAATCTATAAATAATTTTATCATTTCATCTATTATATCACTATAGGAGAAATATATTCACATTTGTGTGTGTGTGTGTATGTATATATGTATATACATATTTTCATCTGAATAAATATAGGGTAGTAATTTAATGAAAGTCAATTTGAATCATGATTAAATAAGAACCGTGGACATACTGGAAATAGAAATGTGCTTTATCTGTTGTAAATGTGCACATACTTACCAGTACTGCACTGTACTCTCAAAAATTTGTTAAGAAGGTAGATTTTGTGGGACATCTGGGTGGTGCAGTTGGTTGTGTTCAACTCTTGGTTTTGGCTCAGGTTGTGATCTCAGGGTCTTGAGATCAAGCCCTGAGTTGGGCTCCAGGCTCAGCAGGGAGTCTGTTTGAGATTCTCTCTCCCTCTCCTTCTGTCCTTCCCATTTGTGCTCTTTCTTTCTCTCTGTCTAAAATAAATATATAAAAAAAGAAAGATTTTGTGTTACATTTTGAAAAAAAAAATCCCAGTTAACATATAGTGTTATATTAATTTCAGTGCTTGTCATGATAAATGTACTCTTAATCCCTTCACCTATTTATCTATTTATTTTGTTACCCATCCCCTGATGTACCTCCCTTTTGTTAACCACTACTGTGTTCTCTGTAGGTAGACTATGTTTTTTGGTTTGTCTCCTTTTTTATTGTTCATTTGTGTTGTTTCTTGAATACCACATATAAATGAAAAATATGGTATTTGCCAAATATGAAATTTTATTTTACTTTATCATTAAATGCTACATCCATCCATGTTGTTGCAAATAGCAAGATTTAATTATTTTTTTATGGCTGAGTAATATCATATTGTATATACATACTACTCTTCTTTAGTCATTCATCAATGCATACATGAGCAGTTTCCATAATTTGGCTATTGTAAATAATTCTGCTATAAACATAGGGCTTCATATATCTTTTTGAGTTAGTGTTTTCATATTGTTTGGGTAAATACCCAGTAGTAGAATAACTGGGTTATATGATAATTTTATTTTTAATTTTTTAAGGACCCTCCATTCCACAGTGGATGCTCCAGTTTGCATTCCCACCAACAGTGCACAAGAGTTCTTTTTTCCCCACTTCCTCACCAACACCTGTTATTTTTTGTGTTTTTGATTTTACCATTCTGACAAGTGTGGTGATATTTCATTGTAGTTATAATTTGCATTTTCTAGATGATGGGTGATGTTGAGCCTCTTTTCATGTGTCTGTTGGCCATCTGAAATGTCTGTTCATGTCTTCTGCCCATCGGTAATTGGATTATTTCTTTTTGTGGTATTGAACTGTGTAAGTTCTTTATATATTTGGATACTTAGTCAGACATGTAATTTGCAAATATCTTCCCCCATTCAATACATTGTCTGTTAGTTTTGTTGATTATTTACTTTGTTATACAGAAACTTTTTATTTTGGTGTAGCCCTAAAGTTTATTTCTGCTCTTATCTCCCTTGCCTCAAGCAGACATATGCAGAAAATGCAGAAAAATTCTGCTATGATTGATGTCAGAGAAATTACTGCCTGTGTTCTCTTCTAGGATATTTATGTGTTTAGATCTCATATTTAGGTCTTTAATCCATTTTGAGTTAATTTTTGTGTATGGTATAACAAAGTGGACCAGCTCATTCTTTTGTATATAACTGTCCAGTTTTCCCAACATTATTTGTTGAAGAGATTTCTTCCTTACTAATTTGGATGCTCCTTTTTTTTTTTTTTCCTTGTTTGATTGCTGTGGCTGGGACTTCCAGTACTATGTTGAATAAAAGTAGTGGACATCCTTGTCTTGTTCCTGACCTTAGGGGAAAAGCTCTCAGTTTTTCACCATAGAGTATGATGTCGGTTGTGGGTTTTTCATATATGGCCTTCTTTATGATATAATATGTTCCTGCTAAGCCAATTCTGTTAAGAATTTTTATCATGAATGGATATTGTACTTTGTCAAATGCTTTTTCTGCATCTATTGAAATGATCATATGGTTTTTATCCTCTCTCTTCTTGAGGTAATGTAGCATGTGGATTGACTTGAAAATATTGAACCATCTATGCATATCACAGGAATAAATCTCAACTGATCATGGTAAAGCAGTTTTTACTATATTGTTAGATTTCATTTGCTAATAATTTGTTGAGGATTTCTGCGTCTATGTTCTGCAGAGGTATGGTTCTTTTTTTGGTGTTGTCTTTATTTGGTTTTGATATCAAGGGGAAGCTGGCCTCATGGAATGAATTTGGAAGCCTTCTTTCCTCTTTTATTTTTTGGAATAGTTTAAGAGAACGAGTATTAACTCTTCCTTAAATATTGGGTAGAATTCACTTGTGAGGCCATCTGGTCCTGAGCTTGTGGTTGTTGGGCGTTTTTTGATTATTGATTTGATTTGTTTGCTGGTAATCAGTCTGCTTAACTTTTTCATTTCTTCCTGATTCAGTTTTGGGAGGTACAAGTTCTAGAAATGTATCCATTCCTTCTAGGTTATCGAATTTGTTGGCATATGGTTTTTCATAATATTCTCTTACAGTTGTTTGCATTTCTCTGTTGTTGGTTGTTTTCCTCTTTCATTTCTGATTTTGTTTGAGGTCTCTCTTATTTTATTTTGTATGAGTCTGGATAAAGGCTATTCAATTTTGATGATATTTTCAAAGAGTCAGCTCATTTCATTGATCTGTTCTATTGGGTTTTTTTTGTTTGTTTGTTTCTATTTTGTTTATGTCTGCTCTAGTCTTTATTATTTCCTTCCTTCTACTGGTTTTGGGTTTCATTTATTTTTCTTTGTCCAGTTCCTTTGTGTGTAGGGTTAGGTATTTGAGATTTTTCTTATTTCTTGAGGTAGGGCTCCATTGCTATAAACTTCCCTCTCATAACCACTTTTGCTGCATCCATTTGACTATTGTATTTTCATTTTCATTTGTCTCCATGTATTCTTCTATCTCCCTTTTTATTTTTTGATTGACATATTTATTGGTTAGTAGCATTTTATTTAGCCTCTTTTTATTTGTGCTCTCTTAAGATTTTTTTCCTTGTGGTTGACTACTAGTTTCATAGCATTGTGATCAGGAAATATGCATGGTATGACTTAAATCTTTTTGTATTTGTTGACACTCTTTTTGTGGCCTAATATGTAATCTGTTCTGGAGAATGTTCCATGTGCATTTGAAAAGAAAGTGTGTTATGTTGTTTTGGGATGGAATGTACTTCATAATTTTGTTTTTTCCATCTGGTCCAATATATCACTCAAAGCCATGGTTTCCTTGCTGATTTTCTGTTTGGGTGATATTATCCATTGCTGTAAATGGGGTTTTATAGTTCCCTACTGTTATTGTAACACTATTGGTTACTTCTTTTATGTTTGTTATTAGCTGCTTTTTTGTATTTGGGTGCTTTCATGTTGGGTACATAAATATTTATAATATATTTTATTGGACTGTACCCTTTATTATCATATGGTGCTCTTTGTTTCTTATTAAAAATCTTTGTTTTAAAGTCTACTTTTGTCTAATAGAAGTATTGCTATCCTGGCTTCTTTTTCACCATGATTTGCATAACAAATGCTTTTCCTTCCCTTAACACTCAATCTGCATGTGTCGTTAGGTCTGAAATGATTCTCTTGCAGGCAGCAGCATGTAGATGGGTCTTGTTTTTTTTTTAATCCTTTTTCTCTCCCTATTGTCTTTTGCTTGAAGTGTTTATTCTATTTACATTCAAAGTAATTACTGATAAGTGTGTACTCATAGCTATTTTGTTACTTGCTTTTATGGTTTTTGTAAGTCTTCTCTGTTCCTTTCTTCTCTTGCTCTTTTTTCTCATAGTTTCCTGGCATTTTTAGTGATAAACTTGGATTCCTTTCTCTTTACTTTTTGCATATTGATTGGTGGTTTTGATTTGGGGTTACCATTAGGTTCATATATAGTATCTTATGCATATGACAGTCTATATTAAGTTGATGGTCATTGAAGTTTGAACCCATTCTTTACTCTTCTCCCTGCACATTTTAGATATATGGTTTCATACTTTACATCCTTTTATTTGGTGAATTCCTTTACTGGTTTTTGAAGATATACTTATTTTTACTATTTTTGTGCTTCCTATTTTCCTTACTCCTACTTATGATCTTTTCTTTCCACTCAGAGTCTCCTTCCTTTAATATTTCTTGTAGGGCAGTTTAGTTCATGAAATCCTTAACTTTTGTTTGTCTGAGAAACTCTTGATCTCTCCTCTATTCTGAATGATAGCTTTGTTGAATAGAGTGTTCTTGGCTGCAGGTGGTTTTTTTTTTTTAATATATTATTGCACTCCCTCTGCCCTGCAAAGATTCTGCAGAGAAATCCACTGATAGCCTTACAGGGTTTCCCTGTATGTAACTGTTTTATTTTCTCTTACTTCTACTAAAATTCTCTCTTTATCATGACTTTTTGCCATTTTAAATACTATGTGTCTTGGTATGGACCTCCTTGGGTTGGTTTTGTTGGGCACTCTCTTTGCCTCCTGGATCTGAGTTTCTGTTTTCTTATCAAGGTTTGAGTAATTAAGCCCCTTGGGTTTCCATGAGGATTCCTCATGCCAAGGTTGCTTGGTGTGAGGGTCTGGTCCTCTCTCCTCTCCAAGCCTGCCCATGGTGTCCTTCCCACTTGAGAACTGTCCCCTTTAGCTGCCCACTGCATCTCCATCCTTCTTACCCTCTTCAATGTGGCCTCTTCTCTACATTTAGCTGTGGAGAGTCTGTTCTGCTAGTCTTCAGGTCATTTTCTGGGTTATTTATACTGATGTGGGTTTTATCTGGTTTTATCCATGGGACAAAGCTTAGTATCTTCCTACTCCATAATCTTCTCTGAAGTCTTCTCGTGCTATGTGTATTAACCACAATAATATATATATAATATGTATATATATAATATATATATATATATACATACACACATTATTTGTATATCCAATTTGTTGGCATATAGTTTTTATATACACACATACATACATATATAAAATAATGTATGTGTATATATATATATATATACATGTCTATAACTATTTGGAAAAATTACACTTAATAGGGAAACAGTACAGAAACACCATTAAATGAGAAATAAGACAAGTATAAGCAATAGTTCTATATATTTCTATATCATAGTAGAGACTGTGGGTTACATAAGCAAGGAAAGTAAGAAATCAAGATTGAAAAGCTGTCATTAGTTGTAGATAACATGCATTTCTACCAGAATTTACAATATCAGCTATGAATTATTAGTACCTTTAAGTGATTTCAGTTAGTACCTTTAAATTATTTCAGTTAAGTGAGCAGAGCAGAAAATATTGTCAGTTAAACTCAGATCAAAAACTTTTTAATCACCAAACACAGTACTTCTGTTTATTTCATTCTCTTGCTTCAGGATTTCCTACTATGATAGTATTGTTGGTGAAGGTGTGGCTACTGACCAGAAATAAGAGAAGTGGATGATAGCTAAATGGATGCTCAGAAAAAGGATGAAGAGGAAGAGATTTAAAAATAAAATATATCAAAAGCTTGTAATTGTGGAGGACATTTTTAAAAGATAAAATATTTAATGCTTATAACTGTATATTAGGAATTGTTATTCCTCCTTTATACATAAGAAACCTGAGGCTTGAAGAAGTTAGGCAAACTATACAAGATCACATACCTAGTAAGTTGTAGCATAAAGGTTTAAACTCTTTTTTTTTCTAATTCCAAAGCATACATTATAATATAGACAACAATGAGAATAAATTTCACACATGATATTTGTATAAAATTATATTATTTCAAAAATATTAATCATAGATAAATATTTTAGGAGAAAACTAAAGCAAAAACATAAGGTATGCATAAAAATACCCTCCCCCAGAAAAAATGTGATTTAAAAGCACTTATAGTAGTTTACCAACGTTACCATAGTAAGGACACGTTAAGCCCGAGGCATCAAATTAGAAGAAAGTTGGTGAATAAATCATGGTAAAAAGCAAATATAACACCATGGACTGCTTAATAGCATAGACACTAGATTTTTATTTAAATAAATCCTGTATCTGATGTACATAGAACATAGAATATCAATTATTTTTAATCCTGTGATAGTTAAGAAAACATTAATATTCAAAATTCCCTAAAATTACAGTTTCCCTCAAATTCTGCAATGTTATAGAAAACACAAGTTGCATTTCTTTGTGCCACCAAAATCTGATGAAGGTTAGGTCTTGAGGAGACCTAATTTAGGAATTATGTTTCCTGAAAGACATACAGATAGGTGAGGATCTGCAGGAAATAGCTAACGTGTTACACTTGGAGCTCAGTAAGAATAATCATGCTACCCCAGTGTGTATTCTTGCCTCCTTTGCCATAAATTAATTGAACATATAAGTGTGGGTTTATTTCTCCATTTTGTTCCACTGATCTATGTGTTTAATTTTGTGCCAGTACCAGACTGTTGTGATTACTACAGCTTTGTAGTATGCCTTGAAATCTGGGATTGTGATACCTCTAGCTTTCTTCATTTGCACTGTTGGTAGGAATGTAAACTGGTATAGCCATTGTGGAAAACAGTATGGAAGTTACTCAAGAAATTAAGAATTTAATACCATATAATACAATAATTCCAATGTACTGGGTATTTAACCAAAGAAAACAAAAACATTAATCCAAAAAGATACATGCATCTCTACTTTTATTGCAGCATTATTTACAATAGACAAGATATGGAAGCATCTAAATGTCCATCAATAGATAAATGGCTAAGGAAGATGTGATTATATATAATGGATATTATGCATTTATAAAAAAAAAAGAATGAGATCTTGCCATTTTTGTGACAACATGGATATACCAATAGGGTATTTTGCTGAATGAAAAATGTCAGACTGAGAAAGACAAATACTATAGTATTTCATTCATGTGTGAAATCTAAAAAACAAAACAAATGAATAAACAAACAAAATGCAGATTCAGACCTATAAATACAGAGAACAAACATATGGGGAAGGGGCAAAATGGGTAAAAGGGAGTGGGAGATACAGGCCTCCAGTCATGGTATAAATAAATCATGGGGATAAAAGGTGCAGCATAGAGAATATAGTTGATGACATTTAAATAGTGTTGAATGGTGACAAATGGTAGCTACACTTGTGGTGAGCATAGCATACATATAAAGAAGTTGAATCACTTGTATACCTGAAAATAATGTAACATTGTGTGTCAACTATACTCAAGTAAAAAAATATAAAAAAAGATCATGATTGAAAGTGCTAGTTATTGAATGTTACAAGGATGTCCCTAATCAAAATATTTAAATTTTTAGAATATAATCAAATGTTTAAAACAAAATACTTTATGTTAGATTATGTGATATATTATTTTCATCTTAAAAATCTCAGTCTAAAAGTATCAAAAATACGTAATACAGATCTAACTACCAATTTATAAGTACTAAAAAAAACTTTACTAAATTAGTAATCTGACTGGAAATTCCATGAATTACAGGCAAATATGTCCTACAGTTCATCAGTGAAGTTTAACTAAATTTTTCATGCATGTATAAGATATCATCATATAAAATGTGATATTGGGCACTGTCAGAATCTAAATTATTTTATAAATCAAAGAATCACTTAAAATGTTTTGTTATTTAAATGTTTAAGTTACCATTTCTTAAGCATATATGCAATTAATGTTAAATATTAAATACATTTTAAAATTTATTAAATAATATCCTTTGGAAATTGACAAATCAATTGTGACACTTTCAGTGACTTTTACATTAAAGTTATATTTTGTGAACTATTTTTTGTATATATATTTCTATACAGTTTATATCTGCTTAACCATATTTTTTGTGATACAAAGGTGATTTTTTGAATTTAGTTTCACTTTGTGCAACTGAAAATAATACTTGGGATGCTAAATGATAATAAATTTTTATTTCTGTATTATTTCTACAGTAACACTGAAAATATTTTAGGAGTACAAGTTGTGTCAAATTCCTGGGTAGACTTCTCAGCTGTACCACTTATGAAACTTGTGACATTGAGGAAGTTAGGACTAAGTCTCATTTTTTCAATCTTTGGAATGGAAGATACAGTAGTACCTAACCCAAGAGGTACTTAACCCAGTCAAGAATAAATAAAATATTCATAAATGTCTGGCATGTGAATAATCCTCAGTAATTCTCACACTATTTTTCAGTAAAAGTTTGTACCTTTACCAAGAAATAAGATCCAATTATTATTATTTTTTAAAGATTTTATTTATTTATTCATGAGACAGAGAGAGAGAGAGAGAGAGAGAGAGGCAGAGACACAGGCAGAGGGAGAAGCAGCCTCCATGCAGGGAGCCCAACGCGGGACTTGATCCCGAGACTCCAGCATCACACCCTAGGCTGAAGGCAGGTGCTAAACCACTGAGCAATCCAGGCTGCCCATAAGATCCAATTAATACTTCTACCAGATTTTATCTCAGTTCATTAAGAAGTACTGTGAACAATTGTACTTTTAATAAAAATACTCAAATACTAGTGCTATAAATCAAAAAACTAAAGAAATTACATTTTGAATAGATATCACAGTCAAGAGACAAAATGAGTCCTTTGCAGATTTATTTTAGTTAGAACTGGAATACGCATTTAATTTTACCTTTGTTTAACCATACAGAAATAACAAATGGAAATACGCATTCCCTAGTTTTTGTTTCCTTTTGTCTTTTGTTTGTTTTTTACCCTTGTAGGAAGTTATTTAAATTTTAACTTATCTTATTCACAGCATGCTTTTATTGAGTCATATGTCATTGATTTGACCCATGTTCAAATCGTTAATTGCCTTTTTGAAACCAAATCTTTGTTTTCACTTTTACAATTTTTTAACATACTATTTTTAAAGAAGTTTTAGATTTGCAGAAAAACTGAGAAGAGAGTACACAGAGTTCTCATATAGTTCTCTTCCTCCACCTTCCAATTTCTTCTATTATTAACATCTAGCATTAATGGAGTATATTTATTAAAACTTATGAGGTGGTTTTGAGAAATTATTATTAACTGAAAGTTCACAGTTACCTTAAGATTCACTCTTCCTATTATACATTCTGTGAGTTTTGACAAATATATAATATGTATCCACTATTATAGTATCATACATAATCTATTGCCTGAAAAAAAATGGATTCTACTTGTTCATTCATAACTCCTTTCTCCAGACCCTCTGAGAACCACTGATCTTTTTACTGCGCCCGTAGCTTGCGTTTTCTAGACTGTCATGTAATTGGAATCATTAATATACAGCCAGTCGATTACCTTCTTTCACTCAGCATATGTATTTAAATTTCTTCTAGGTCATTTTGTAGAAATGCATGTATAATGCATTGATAGCTCATTTATTTTAAATAAATAAATATTTATTTATAAATAGCTTGATAGCTCATTTATTTTATTTTATTTTTTAAAAGATTTTATTTATTTATTCATGAGAGACACACAGAGAGAGGCAGAGACATAGGCAGAGGGAGAAGCAGGCTCCATGCAGGGAGCCGGATGTGGGACTCGATCCGGGGACCCCGGGGTCACACCCTGGGGCAAAGGCAGATGCTCAACCCCCCGAGCCACCCAGGTGTCCTGTAGCTCATTTATTTTTAATATTGAATGATATTCCATTTTATGAATGTACCATAGTTGTGTTTATCCATTCACCTAAGGATACTGTGTTTGCTTCCAAGTTTTCACAATTACAGTTAATCAGCTATACACATTCAAGTGCAGGACTTTTGGTTAACATAATTTTTCGACCAATTTGGGTAAAAACCAAGGAGCATCATTGCTGGATCATATGGCAAGAGAATATTTATCTTGTCAGAAATTGCTAATATGTCTTCTAAAGTGAATGTACAGGGGTGACTGTGTGGCTCAGTCGTTAAAGACCAACTCTTGATTTCAGCTCAGGACATAATCTCAGGCTTGTGAGATCAAACCCTGAATCACTCTCCTTAAGATTTTCTCCCTCTCCCTCTGCCCTTGCATCCCACTACTTGCTTTCTTTCTCTCTTAAAAAATAAATAAAATAAAATAAAACAAAACAAAACAAAATAAGTGAATGTACAATTTTGCATTCCCATCAGCAATGGTGAGGCACCTTATAATTTTTAAGAAAGACAAAAGAAGTTAATTACTTTAATTTCCAGTAATTTTTGTTTAGGTTCTAAATTTTTTTAAAAAGGGGGTCTTTTAGGTAATGGAATAATTTAACTAAGCATTGTTTTCTACAGAGAGTGGTCATATGAAAAAGAAAGATGAAGAGACAACGCTATTAGTGTGTGATTAAAAGGTAATTCAGAGACCAAAAACAACAAACAAACAAAAAACCCAAAACTCCTCCAATTTTTCCTAGGTAAAAATATATGAGAACTTTCAATGAAACTGTTCACAATAAGAGACAATGTAACCTTGTTCATAAACACTTTGTTCTTTCTCAGATCAAGTCATCACTTTACCCTGAAACATTTTCATGGGTATAATTAGACAAATAGCATTTTTGTTTAGTTTATAATTCTTTCAATTGAGGAACTTTTTATTTCATATTTAAAATGGGCTGGTCTTTGTGCTGGATAAATGCAATTTTTGTGTACACAAAACTTATTTACTTCAGAGTGGGAAAATTAACTATTTATGCTCTCTAGCCGTTCAGGTGTTCTGACTACTTCTACAGGTTCTGCAAAGTCAACAAGAAGAGTCAGTATTACTATACTGTGCATTTCAACACAGCTTTAGGAGTAAGCAGAAAATAAATTATTTGTTTTTGTAAGTATAGTATACTGATGTAGTGAATTACCTAATATCATTAAAATAATTATTTTTTAAATGACTCTTCACTAGTGAATTTTTATTATGTTCTTTTTTATGGACTTAAAAACACTTTTATTTCCTTGTGAATTATCTACAAATGTTCTATGTTTTTGGTGATTTAAGTAATCATCTGTGTCTCCTTTGAGAAATAAGTGTCACTTAAGGGTAGAGAAGTCATCAAGGTTTGGGCTATGGAATCAGATATCCTGGATTCAAATATTGGTTCCAGAATAAACCTGAAGAATATCACTTCCACAGCCTCACTAAGCTCCATTTTCCTAAGCTATAAACTGTGATCACTTCCCTCACAGTTTTCTTGTGGGCTGTGGATCAGCATGGAGCACCTATTTTGCTAAGTGGCATAATAGAGGGTATATAAATGCTGACTGCTGTTACTATAATTATGGCATAATGTCTGTCACATACCACATACTTGATGAATGAATAAAAGAGCATATGGAAAGAAGGAGAAACATGTTATTATTGCAAAAAAAATCTTTGTTATATTTGAAAGAAAACACTCTACTAAAAGATTTTGTTTGATCTTATATTTTTCAAGGGAAATAGACAGAACTGGTATTTTTCATGATGGAAAATACCCTTGCTATGACTTCATCAGTTTTCCTCCAAAAAAAAAAAAATCACTACACATACTGTTTTTAGTGAGTTCCCTGTGCATGTTTGCTGGTACTTCCTTCACACATTGGAATATTTGAGTCAACTCAGACAAACTCTGCCCACATAAAATATCAATGTAAACTATATTAAAAGTACATTTTAGTTCCTGAATTGGGCATGTAAAATATACCCTCATATCCCACATAAAAGTTTTGAAAATGTTGACCATCTTCTTTGATGGCAAAAAAAACTTTCTGTCACTCACCCTTACCACATCTTGAAGCTCATTTGCACTGTGGAAAATAAGCTTCAATTGCGCCATATTCCAAATTTCCTATCGTTCGAGGGCCCTGGCAAAAGAGATTTTATCCTTTGCTGTTCATGTGATAATACTTCCATGATTTCATTGAAGTTACCTCATAAAATATAATGATAAACAGAAGGGTTACCCTTTTTTCTAGTGGGAACACTTTATATAAAGAAGTATAATTTCCCCTGTGGTTTTAAGTACCATATGGCTTTTTCCCACTTGCTTTGGACTTTTTTTAAAAGACAATAAAGATTAGATTTATCCTTTAAGATTTAAGAGACCCCAAAACTTATCGCAGCTTTCATCATCAGGCTACAACACATAGCTAATATAATATACACACTCTGAGGAAAGCTAAGATAAAATGGCAATGTTAACAGGTTCTAAGAGCTGTCACGAGCATTAAATCAGGGTGTGTGTTATTCAACACCAGGGTATGTTGTTGTTTCTTTTTCTTTAAATAGAATTTTCAATGGTGATAGATCGAGTTATTTATACATTTGTAAATGAACATTTATTTGACTCTATTTTCAAAACCCACAAAATGCCACATCAAAGGCACCCCACTTTGGTTATCAACATAAGTGGAATATATTGGCTTTTCTGGTGCATCTTATCCAAATTCAATTTGAATTTGAAATGTCTCGCTAATTGATTTTAAAATAAGGGTTGGCAGGAACAACTCTCTCACCCTTACAAAAAAAAAACCAAACTTTTTTTTTTTTGACATATCTGTGTGGATTTGGGACCACACACTACCTCAACCACATTTATCTATTTATGAAGTTCATTGAATCTGTATCACTAAAACTTGGCTTATTTAAGCCAGGTGGCCTTGAAACATTCACTCTCAATGTAGCATGATGTTGGGCACCCCATGGTTCTCTCTTAGACTAATATTCGAGTTACTTTTTTGACTTCTGTGACTCTTAATGATGACTATTACACACTACAAAAGCCACTGAAGAGACATTTCCTTGTGCCACTGTCAAATCTTTGAACTTCTATTCACTATACTTGAGCTGAGCATCACATTTTTTTAAATATGTCAATATACTCTAAGACAGAGCAAGTGTAAGACATTGCCCTGGTACAGGAATTTTTTCTTTATTTGTTTTTATGTTTTGTTGCTCTTTCTAATAAGCCTTGAAACTACTTGGTCGGTAACAACATAGAAGCAGAACACCATGGATTACAAATACATTCAGGAAATTCAGTCCTAAAATGTTTTATCTGAAGACATTAAAGCCTAAGATTACCAAAAATCCTTGTGCAATTTTTATTCAGTACAATGACATTTTGTCTCCAGTGTTCTTACTGTGCTCCTATTTTTTAAAAAAATATTTTTGGGGATCCCTGGGTGGCGCAGCGGTTTGGCGCCTGTCTTTGGCCCAGGGCACGATCCTGGAGACGCAGGATCGAATCCCACGTCGGGCTCCCGGTGCATGGAGCCTGCTTCTCCCTCTGCCTGTGTCTCTGCCTCTCTCTCTCTCTCTCTCTCTCTCTCTCTCTGTGACTATCATAAATAAATAAAAATTAAAAAAAAACTCTAAAAAAATATTTTTGTATTTGTGTGAGAGGGAGAGAGAGAGAGCACGTGCACACATATGTGTGCGTTCAAGCAGAGGAAAGGGGAGAGAGAGAGAGAGAGAGAGAGAGAGAGAGAGACAATCCTAAACAGGCTCCACTCTCAATGCAGCACAGAGCAGGGCTCAATCTCATGACCCCGAGATCATGACCTGAGCTAAAATCAAGAGTCAGACACTAGATGAACTGAGCCACCCACTGTGCTCTTCTTTTAAACATACTTCATTCTTTTGCCAACACTTAGTCACAATTTTCTTAAACCAAACCACTTGAAAAGAAATATGATCCAAAAGAGCTAAATAAGATAAAATTTATATATGTAAAGCATGTGTGCATGTGTGTATTTACATATATGTGTCTATAAGAAAATTCACAATAGAAACAGTTTTTTGTTTATATCTTTTTTTTCTTAGTAATTTTTTATTTTATTTATTTATTTTTAATTAATTTTTATTGGTGTTCAATTTACCAACATACAGAAAAACACCCAGTGCTCATCCTGTCAAGTGTCCACCTCAGTGCCCGTCACCCATTCCCCTCCAACACCCGCCCTCCTCCCCTTCCACCACCCCTAGTTCGTTTCCCCGAGTTAGGAGTCTTTATGTTCTGTCTCCCTTCCTGATATTTCCCAACATTTCTTTTCCCTTCCTTTATATTCCCTTTCACTATTATTCATATTCCCCAAATGAATGAGAACATACACTGTTTGTCCTTCTCCGATTGACTTATTTCACTCAGCATAATACCCTCCAGTTCCATCCACGTTGAAGCATCCATTCCTGATCAAAACCCTTCAGAGTGTTGGGATAGAGGGAACTTTCCTCGACATCTTAAAGGCCATTTACGAAAAGCCCACAGCAAATATCATTCTCAATGGGGAAGCACTGGGAGCCTTTCCCCTAAGATCAGGAACAAGACAGGGATGTCCACTCTCACCACTGCTGTTCAACATAGTTCTGGAAGTCCTCGCCTCAGCAATAAGACAACAAAAAGACATTAAAGGCATTCAAATTGGCAAAGAAGAAGTCAAACTCTCCCTCTTCGCTGATGACATGATACTCTACATAGAAAACCCAAAAGCCTCCACCCCAAGATTGCTAGAACTCATACAGCAATTTGGTAGTGTGGCAGGATACAAAATCAATGCCCAGAAATCAATGGCATTTCTATACACTAACAATGAGACTCAAGAAAGAGAAATTAAGGAGTCAATCCCATTTACAATTGCATCCAAAAGCATAAGATACCTAGGAATAAACCTAACCAAAGAGGTAAAAGATCTATATCCTAAAAACTATAGAACACTTCTGAAAGAAATTGAGGAAGACACAAAGAGATGGAAAAATATTCCATGCTCATGGATTGGCAGAATTAATATTGTAAAAATGTCAATGTTACCCAGGGCAATTTATACGTTTTGTTTATATCTTATTCTAATTTATGACTTTCATTATCCTCATGTTGGATGTTAAACCAACAGAAGGTTTAGATTTGTTTTCCTATTTTAAATACCCAATATTAGAGAGTTTTCTATCAAAGAAAAATATTTAAACACAGCACTGGCTTAAGAAGAGAATCCATGGTAGGAGATCAAAATATGGTTAAGATTATTCATTTTATATGCACATATATAGTGCCCATGAGTTTCATAAAAACTTACTTTGACTGAGGTTCATACAAACCTAAAAGGAAAATAGAATACTATGAAACAAAAAATAATGGAAAAATTCTATGAGAATCATTAAATTTATTCTCTGTACTTTAGATAAGAAGCACTCTGAGATATTATAGTATATGAAAACTTTGATCCTTTTGCTTTTAAATCTTAAATTGCGAGAAACATTTATCATCCCTATATTTAATAGTCAATGCACTTTTCAACATTCATTAAATACCTATTTATGTCAAATATTGAGCTATATTTGTCACTGTAAAAGCACTCATAAAAATCCTTAGAGTTAGCTCAAATTTGTAGAGGGTCCTTCAATCTCTCTCTGGGTCTTGATTTTCTTATATGTAAAGAAGACAATGTACTATAAGACTTTCAAGTAATTTTTATCTTTCATTTTCTATAATTCAGATGGCTCTAAGTTTTTCTCCTCCAAGACACCATTTCCTATGTAATAAATCCCAAACTATGTTCCTTGGAACTCCAAGGATCTGGAAAAGCATAGGATTCTAAAAGGAAAACAAAAACAGAACAGAACAAAAGAAAACAAAACTTCCAATACATTCAAAGAAACAGAAGAGCCAAGGCAAAATTTAAAAATGCTCAACATCACACATCATCAGGGAAATGCACATCACATCTACAATGAAATATCACTTTACATCTGCTGGAGTTTCATTTGTTCTTTTCTTTAATTTTCATTAAGCTGCAAGCCCAATTTCCTTTTAGAACACCCTGATTTCTTAAGATCTCAGATAAATGCTCTGTGGCATCAAATAATAAAAATTAGATCAGAATATGGGACACTTGGCTTCCAGGCCTGGTTCTGGCTGTCATTCCCAGCAAGTGCTTCAATTATTAAGGAATCCTGTTACCTCATTTTCAAAAAGCGGTTGGATGAGATGAACTATACAGTTCGCTTTTTGTCTAAGCGACAAAGTGTTTGTTTATTGAAACACATTTGTTATTGTTTATTGAGCACATTTGTAGTGATGGTTTTAGACTACGCATTCAAAATCCTTCCTTTGTAAAAAGATGCATATGATCCTTTAGAAGTTGAAGAACAAGTTTGGTAGGTTTAGTACAATATGAAAATTAATTTTAGATAATAAAAAGTAATAGGGCTTCTTTGACCACTGTGAACATATTAGTTTCTTTTTTTCTAAAATTAATTAATTAATTATCACATGGGCATTTTATTGTCTCAAATCACAAGAGGAAGGGTGAATATGGTACAATAAGGTTTTGAGTTTTTTTCCCAGAGGTAGAGTTCAGTAATAGATCTTGGATACTAGCCCTTTATCTGATAAGACATATGCTTTTGGTTTTATTGACTGTTTCCTTTCCTGTGGAAAAGCTTTTTATCTTGATGAAGTCCCAATAGTTCAGTTTTGCCTTTGTTTCCCTTGTCTTTGGAAATGTGTGAAGCAAGAAGTTGCTGTGGCCAAGGTCACGAGGTTGCTGTGTTCTATTCTAGGATTTTGATGGATTCCTGTCTCACACTTAGGTATTTCATCCATTTTGTATCTATTTTTGTGTCTGGTGTAGGAAATGGTCCAATTCCATTCTTCTGCATGTGGCTGTTCAATTTTTCCACCACCATTTGTTCAAGAGACTTTTTCCATTGGATATTCTATCCTGCTTTGCCAAAGATTAGTTAACCATGGAGTTGAGTCCATTTCTGGGTTCTTTATTCTGTTCCATTGATCTTTGTGTCTCTTTTTGTACCAGTACCATACTTGTTTTGATCATTATAGCTTTGCAATATAGCTTGAAGTCTGAAATCGTGATACCACCAGTTTTGGTTTTCTTTTTCAACATTCCTTTAGGTATTTGGGGTCTTTTCTGGTTCCATATAAATTTTAGGATTCTCTGTTCCAGCTCTGAAAAATTTTGATGGTATTTTGATAGGGATTACATTGAATGTATATACTACTCTAGGTAGCACAAACATTTTAACAATATTTATTTTTCCAATCCATGAGCATGATATATTTTCCTATTTCTTTTGTTTCTTCATCAATTTCTTTCATAAATGTTCTGTAGTTTCAGAGTACAGATCCTTTACCTCTTTGGTTAGGTTTATTCCTAGGTATCTTATGGTTTTTGGTGTAATTGTAAATTGGATCAACTCCTTAATTTCTCTTTATTGTCTCATTCTTAATGTCTAGAAGTGCAACTGATTTCCATGCATTGATTCTATATTCTGCCACTTTATTGAATTCCTGTATGAGTTCTAGCAATTTTGAGGTGGAGTCTTTTAGGTTTTCCACATAGAGTATCATGTCATCTGTGAAGAGTGAGAGTTTGACTTCTTTTGCTGATTCAGATGGCTTTTACTTTTTTGTTGTTATTGTCTGATGCTAGGACTTCTAGTACTTTGTTGAACAACAGTCATGAGAGTGGACATTCAGGCCGTGTTCTTGAATTAGGGAAAGAGCTATCAGTTTTTCCCCCATTGGGAATGATATTCACTGTGGGCTTTTCGTATATGGCTTTTTATGATATTGAGGTATGTTCCCTCTATTCTTACACTATAAAGAGTTTTGATTAAGAAAGGATGCTGTACTTTGTCAAATGCTTTTCTGCAACTATTGAGAGGATTACATGGTTCTTGTCCTTTCTTTTATTAATGTGGTGTATCACATTTATTGAGTTGTGGATGTAACCCAGGAATAAATACCACTTGGTCATGGTGAATAATCCTTTTAATGTGCTGTTGGATCCTATTGGTTAGGATATTGGTGAGAATTTTTCCATCCTTGTTCATCAGGGATATTGTTCCTTTTGGTGGGGTCTTTGGTCTTGAAAGGAGAAAAGGAATTTCACAATAGCAGTACACTATTTTACTAATCTCTCATAATATATCTTTCATAATAATAGATATTATTGTTATATTTTTTGTTAGTTATATTTTTTAGATGGATATAAATGTGAATGGTCAGAAGAAGATGGAGAAATAATATGGGTATATATATATATGTGTGTGTGTATGTGTGTACATACATATGCGTATAGCAAAGCTAATACAAGCTTATCATCATAAAGCTTAAGGAGGAATACATGTATCTTCAGATCCTATATTTATGTAGTTGATCAAAGATGTTATTTTAAATTTTCTTCTTGAAAATCTTATTTGAATACAATTTTAAAAAAATTATCAATGACCTCATATAGAAAACTGTGACTAATTAACTCCATTTCAGCTTTATGAGCATTATGTTTACTAAATTTATATCAAAATACTTTATACATTTGTTATTTTATAAACGCTACTAATATATTTCATGTGTTTATACTCTGTCAGCTAAAAATAAAAGTTTATTTGAGGATAGATGCTAAGTCTTCATTTTCATTTGAGGTTATACATACCCAACATCAATCATTTATTCAATTTCCATGTTGACTCACCAGTTTTATTTTTATTTTTTATATTGTTCTGTTTTACCATGATCCAGAATCTCTGCTGTGTGTGTGTGTACATGTGTGTGTTTGTGTGAAAACAACAGAGATTTATTGTCTCACATATCTGTAAATGGAAGTTCAAAATTAAGGAGTCATCAAGGCCGTGTTCTCTCTGAAACCTAATGGGGCAAGTCCTTCCATGCCTCTATCTAGCTTCTAGTGACTTGCTGGCAATCTTTCAGGTTCCCTGTCCTTTCTCTTTCTTTTTTTCCCCCTTTTAAAAAATTTTGTTATTTAGTAGTAGTGAAACTATGCTCTAAAAAACAAATCAGATTACTTTAGAATACATACAAATCACATTTAGTAAAATCACAGTTCAATATTATGGCTCAATTATGAATAATTCAAGAATTAAAGAAAACATAGTGAAAGAACAACCTCAAGCTAATCAGGAGCAAATTCTTTGGTACCCTCCTGATAGAGCCATAGTGTGTGTGTGTGTGTGTGTGTGTGTGTGTGTGTGTATACACATACACATTTATAAACACTGTACATGTATATATGTATATACATATACACATGCATATATATACATATATACACATGCATATATATATATATACACACACCACATATACATTTATATATACACACATTTAAGCCTTTTTAACTGACCATAACTGAGTAACTAATGATGGGAATTAAATCAGTAGCACTATTTTTGGTAGCTTATATGTGTTTAGCAGGGGCATCTGGGTGGCTCAGTGGTTGAGTGTCTGCTTTGGCTCAGGGCATGATCCCAGGGTCCTGGGATCAAGTTCTGCATCGGGCTCCCCACAGGGAGCCTGCTTCACCCTCTGCCTATGTCTCTGTCTCTCATTCTGTGTCTCTCATGAATAAATTAAAAATATATTTGTTCATCAGATAGGCAGATCCAACCATTAATAAATATTATTATATACATAAAGCGAATAATTTAAAGTATTTAACAGTCTATACTGATTAGTATTACTTTGTTTTTAAGTCCTCAAATTATTCAACAATGTTAAAGAAGTGATATGATTCAGTCTTGAGGAGCTCAAATGATCTGCTTTCCATTTTCCAACAGAGAGTTAAAACCTTACTGTTTCTCAGAAACATTTGTTATTAGCAGACTGTTTTCTCAGGGATTTCTTGAAAATTACATTTTGTCTGCATTAAATAGTACTCCAGTGGCTTAAGAGCAGATATTTTTTTTTTTTCTTCAGAATCTAACATACCCTGAAGTCTTGCCAAAGCTAAGGAAAAAAAACAATGAAAATTAAAGCTATATCCTATAAGAAGAATTTTTTTTCTTTTGTTGCCTCATTACTTCATCTTGGTTGTATAACAAGGTAGTGGATATAGAGGAATTTTTTGACATATAAATATGAAAGTATGAAAGCCTGATAAATCATTTATTATTTTGTTTTTTCCATACTCATTCCCTATTAAAGATAAAATATATTGGTAGATTTTGTATATACTTCATATGTACTATCTAATACATGTTATATATCACATATATATTTATATACAATAAGGTTCATATAAATATTTCACTTCCTTGTTCTATGAATTAGTTAAACTTTTACCCTGTAAGATAAATGTTACTCTAATGAATTAAAAGGTTTAATAAATTATCATTAAGTTTTTGCTGTGTGTGTTGTACTGCTGGACATTGTTACTGAAGTAACAAAAGTACAAGGTGAGTTCTTGCCTTGGAAGCCATTATTAATCTGTTGGGAAGACAGCGTTGCATATGGAAATATATAAATAATTCTAAGAAACAATATGTAATAGATTGCAACTAAATGATTGAAACTACGAATTGTACATCAGTTTGCTAAGGCTGCCACAACAAAATATCAGAGAGTTGGTGGCTTAAGTAACAAAAATGGATTTCCTCATAATTCTGGAGTTTAGAAGTCCAATATCAAGGCATTGGCAATTCAGCATCTGGTAAACTCCTGTTTCCTAGCTAGTGATGAATATTTAATGTAAAAATTTCCCTTCTCATTTGCAGAAGGGCAACAAGCACAATCATGACTACTCCGTTGACAGAAGAGAAAGCAGTGCTGACAATGTACATTCCCTGAATGTGACAAAGGGCCAATATAGAGTATATGGAGAATAATGTGCATAATCCTATTGGACAAAAGTTTGACCAGTAGCATCATATACCCTTAGTCCTAAGAGGACAATTTGGGAGTTAGGAGGTCATAATGCAGTGAAGAATATGACTGGGACTGGTTGTCTATAATCTTATCATTAAGGGAAAGTGACAGAAGAGACAATGCAACATTGGAAGAAGATATTCAGTCTCCCATGTGAAAAAGAATCCTCACAAAAAGTTTTGGGATGAGAAGACCTAGTGTACAGAAGTACAAAGTGAAGAGAATGCAGTGACACAACCAAATGAGCAGAAACAGGAGTACACAGTGATTTTATCCAGAGACAGGTGAAGCACATTTGGATTGTTTAATCCTATGAGCATGGGTTGAGTAGTTTGAAGGTATCAGACACAATGCAGGGTATGGGAAACATAGGATTAACTTAGACATGGTCCTTGGAATCAAATATCTTAAATTCTAGTGTAAGTGTATTAAGCGTATTATAAATTAAAATGTGCCCTAGTTGCTATGTTAAATGTGTGTATAGAATACATTAGGTTAACCACAGAAAGAGCGGTCAAGAGTGGGTACCTATAAAAACTCCCTCAATGTGTACTGTGTAATTAAAATGACAATATATGCTGTTTAAAATCAAAGGATGAGAAAATGAAGTAAAATTATGAGAGTCCTATATACCAGTAAAAAAATACTGTGGCACCAGGAAGGGCAGTGTGTAAAATATCAGGGCATTAAGGACTAGTGCCAGAACCATGGCAATGTAGCATAGGAGCTTGGAGAAGGAGACACACACACCAAATGCCTCCTAGAACTCAGTTTTGCCATTTACTATGTTGGCAAACTGAGTCAACATTTTGTGCCATAGTTTCCTCTTCGGTATAATGGTTTTTTTTTTTTTTTTTGGTATAGTGTTTTTTTAAAGATTAAATGATTTGATACGTGTATGTGCTTATGCAAGTGTGGTACTGGTTAATCAGAGACTGTTTTCTCAAAGATAATAGTCACTCTTAGACTCTTAGACATGGAGAAAAGAAACTAGGAAACTAGATAAATATTCCATTCTTTCTGGTGTGGCAATTTTATTCAAATACTGGGTAATAAGGAGTGAGAAAGAACCTGCTTTTCTTTTTATTAAAACAAACTGCATATGATTTAAATATAATATAAAATTCTTGTGATAGCTTGAAAATTCCCTTTAGCAGGAAGTATTTCCTTTCTGGAAAAGAAAGAATCACAGCACTAACTATTTTCTGGAAAGACACCCACTCATAGTATAAAGGAACTGGCAATCAAATAGGATCCGGTCTATATAATATTTAGCTAATATGTGTGCTACATATATAAATATAAATATAAATATATATATATATTTATTTATATTTGTTATATATATAAAGAATATCTGTATAAAATTTTCCCACAGTGTTGTTTGGGATTTTGAATTATTTTCTGGGGTCTTAGGTTAATGATACTTCAAACCAAAATTAACTAAATTTAGTATAAGCCAGTGTAGGAAATTTTTCCTGTTGTGTGGGAAGTTTCAGTTGGGTTCCAAAACTGGTATTAGTAGTTACAGAATAACTCCACAGAGTGGCAAGGAACTGCCAAAATGTTTTAAACTAAGATTCTTACAAAGTAGACAGTTGAGGGCATCAGACATCAACCTGCCAATTATCTATCTTCAGCTTATGTAAAGAAGAGACTAAGCATGAGAGCCTCCAAGTAAAAGCAACCAGTGTTAGAGTAAACCAGTGTTTCAAGGGCACCTGGGTGGCTTCACTGGTTGAACATCTGCCTTTGGCACAGGTCATGATCCTGGTCCTGGGATCGAGTCCTGCATTGGGTTCCCCATGGGGAGCCTGCTTCTCCCTCTGCCTAGGTCTCTGCCTCTCTCTCTCTCTGCATCTCTCGTGAATAAATAAATTAAATATTTTTAAAAATCAAAATAAATAAACTAGTGTTTCTATGCACTGGCAGCAACAAAGCTCTAAAGCCACAGTCCGTCCCACCTGTTGTCCAGGGCTGATTACAACACCCTGCAGGGAGTTTGGTATCAGCTTCAGAAGGAACAATGCCTCTGCAGCAAGAGCAGACAATGGAATAATTGTAGACAAGGAAAGGCACTGAAAGTATGAAATGCAGAGAAAAAGAGAGGGTCAGAATTAGAGGATATCACTGTTGATGCCATCTGTGGCTCCATAAAGAGCTGCCGTGAGGTAAAAAAGAGAAACAATTTTTCTCAAGCTATTTCTTAATTCCTCTCTAGGCCCCCAGTGGACTGCAATTGTATTTTTATTTAATCTGAAGGAAAAATTTACTTAGATGGAATCTCACATCCAACAATAGATTGTTTGAGACCAACACTCATGCTGAGAAAAATTCAATAAACTGAACAAAAGTTTTTTAAAATTCTCTTTTGAAGCCTCGGGAAATTATCAACACAGTGAGACTATGTTGTGCTAGGAAAAGAAGAAAAGATGAGAGAAGTTAAATCAAACTTTGAGGCCACTTTATTTCCCTTAAGCAACTGCTGATTCTTAAAGTGACATTGGTGGGAAAAAAAAAAAAAAGATAATAAGCCAAGCAGAGTTTTTAGAGATCTCATAGGGCTAAGGAAAAAAGTCAGAAGTCTGAGAAGAAGGGCCTATGGTAAAAATTGCTGGCTTCTGGTGGGAGCACCCAAGGAATGAGGGTGAACCAGAAATAGACTGGTTGACAGAAGGAATAAAGCCAACATGTAACCATCTCAGGCCATCTTTGGAAGGGGACTAATTGGCCTCCAGATGTGTTTTAGGCCATAAGCAAAAGTCAATATTTTCTAAGGGAAAATAATATCATTGAACAGACTTACCAAGAAATTATAAATTTTATTAGGCCATCCTTCCTTTTAAGTATTTGATTCTGCTTTATCTTTCTTTCTTTTTTTCTTTCCTTTCTTCTTTCCTTTCCTTTTTTCTTTTCTTTTCTCTTTTCTTTTCTTTTCTTTCTTTTCTTTCTTCTTTCTTTTATTCTTTTTCTTTTCTAAATTTAACTTGGTGGGATATTCTTTCCCTTAACTTCTTGAGATGGATGCTTAGATTACTGAATTTGTTGCCTTTCTTCTTTTTATGTATATACATGTAAAGCTAACTTTTTTTCTTGAATAATAGTTTAATTGTAAATTTTCTGAATGAAAGTTAAAAGAATTCACTATTTTTGTATATATCTAATAAGTTATTAATTTCAGAACTCTTTTTATGATCTTTCTTATTTGATTCCTACTTGATTTGGCCAAATGTTGAGAGGAATATAGTAATATTTCCTCTTGATTTCTTTTATATGTTATGTGTTTTTTTATTTTTTTATTATATAGTTTTTGCTTTACATATTTTTCTGTGGAATTACTGTGGAAAAGTTTCTTGGCAGCTATATTGCCATTGTTCATTCTGTTCTTGGTCATGATAAAATAATCTTCTCTACTTCATTGGCTGTTTTGTACTTTGTAGACAAAATTGTTTTAATACTAATATGACAATGGTTATTTTCTAATATTAAGAAACATTTGCTTAAATACTGGTCAAGTCTCATCATTTGCAAGTCCCCAAAACAAAAATCTAACTAGTCTAAGGGGAAGAGGAAATGGGTTGGCCAAAAGAACTACTGTAACTCACAGGATTGAGAAAGAGACATAACAATGTGGCCTTGGTAGCTACATGGAGATTCAAGTTAGCTGTTACTTCCTTATATCCAACTATAGTCACTCCATACCAAAGTTCTTGGCTTTATTTCCCCTAATTTTAGCAGGCCCTCCACACATAAGTGACACAACAGATTCGGATTCATATCCCTCCAATGTGGACCCCCAGAGGTAAAACCTCAACCCTAACTGATAATGAATGGGAAGACCACTCCTGAAGCTGCCCCACAGGAAATGTACCCCACCTCCTCTTCATCCCCCACTTTGGCTAGATCTGAGCAACCTAGGGTAGAGAGGAGGAGATGGAAAAACTTGCTCAGCAGCTAAAGACAATAAACACAATAGTACACAGTACCTAATATACACTTCATCATTTTTACCTACAACTCCTTGATTGCTTGGTTTTAAGTGTGTCTCAAGGATAGCATACACTTGGTTTTGTTTGTATAATTCAAGGGGAACTCTATTTCTTTTTTCCCTTTAAGAAGTGACTTTATCTTTTTTGTGTTTTTTTTTTCAAGTTTTTATTTAAATTCCAGTTAGTTAACATAGAGTGTAATATTAGTTTCAGGAGTAGAAATCCGTGATATATCACTTACATACAATACCCAGTGCTCATCACAAGTGCACAAGGTGACTTCACCTCATTCAACCTTTTACTTTTAGAAGATAAGTTCACCCTAATTTTCTTTTCATGTAATTTTATATGTAATATATATTTTTAAAATATTTTATTTATTGGAGAGGAGGAGCAAGACGGCGGAAGAGTAGGGTCCCCAAATCACCTGTCCCCACCAAATTACCTAGATAACCTTCAAATCATCCTGAAAATCTACGAATTCGGCCTGAGATTTAAAGAGAGACCAGCTGGAACGCTACAGTGAGAAGAGTTCGCGCTTCTATCAAGGTAGGAAGACGGGGAAAAAAATAAAGGAACAAAAGGCCTCCAAGGGGGAGGGGCCCCGCGAGGAGCTGGGCTGAGGCCGGGGCGAGTGTCCCCAGGACAGGAGAGCCCCGTCCCGGAGGAGCAGGAGCTGCACCAACCTTCCCCGCGGAAAGGGGCTCGCAGGGAGTTAGAGCAGGACCCAGGAGGGCGGGGATGCCCTCGGGCTCCCTGGGACAGTAACAGAGGAACTGCGCCCCGGGAGAGTGCGCCGAGCTCCCTAAGGGCTGCAGCGGGCACTGCGGGACCCGGAGCAGCTCGGAGGGGCTCGGGCGGCGGCTCCGCGGAGGGGGCTGCGGGGCGGGAGCGCGAATCCAACAGCGCAGACCCCGGGGCACAGGGCACCCAGGCACACAGCCCAGGATCCGGCCTCTCCCCGGGACAGGCAGAGGACGGGAGGGCCCAGGACAGCAAGGACGCTGCTGCCCCGAGCTGAGCAGATCAGCGGCCCCGCCCGGGAGCCTCCAGGCCCTGCAGACGGAGAGCCCCGGAGCTACTGCGGGAGCTGACTCCAGGGCTCCAGAGCTGCCCCCGCCACTGTGGCTTCCTCCCGGGGCCTCACGGGGTGAACAACCCCCACTGAGCCCTGCACCAGGCAGGGGCAGAGCAGCTCCCCCAAGTGCTAACACCTGAGAATCAGCACAGCAGGCCCCTCCCCAAGAAGACCAGGGACACGGACCAGTTCCAGGGGAAGTCAAGGGACTTAAAGTATACAGAATCAGAAGATACATCCCCATGGTTTTTTTTTTTTTTTTTTTTTGATTTCTGATTGCTTCCCCCACCCTTTTTTTCCCCTTTCTTTTTCTTTTTTCCTTTTTTTCTTCCTTTTTTCTTTTTCTCTTTTCTTTCCTTCTTTCTTTCCTCTCTTTTTCTCCTTTTCCCACTACAACTTGTTTTTGGCCACTCTGCACTGAGCAAAATGACTAGAAGGAAAACCTCACCTCAAAAGAAAGGATCAGAAACAGACCTCTCTCCCACAATCTGGATTACAATTCAATGTCAGAAAGCCAATACAGAAGCACTATTATACAGCTACTAGTGGCTCTAGAAAAAAGCATAAAGGACTCAAGAGACTTCATGACTGCAGAATTTAGATCCAATCAGGCAGAAATTAAAAATCAATTGAATGAGATGCAATCCAAACTAGAAGTCCTAACAACCAGGGTTAACGAGGTGGAAGAACGAGTGAGTGACATAGAAGACAAGTTGATGGCAAAGAGGGAAACTGAAGAAAAAAGAGACAGACAATTAAAAGACTATGAAGACAGATTAAGGGAAATAAACGACAGCCTGAGGAAGAAAAACCTATGTTTAATTGGGGTTCCCGAAGGCGCCAAACGGGACAGAGGGCCAGAATACGTATTTGAACAAATCCTAGCTGAAAACTTTCCTAATCTGGGAAGGGAAACAGGCATTCAGATCCAGGAAATAGAGAGATCCCCCCCTAAAATCAATAAAAACTGTTCAGCACCTCGACATTTAATAGTGAAGCTTGCAAATTCCAAAGATAAAGAGAAGATCCTTAAAGCAGCAAGAGACAAGAAATCCCTGACATTTTTGGGCAGGAATATTAGGGTAACAGCAGACCTCTCCACAGAGACCTGGCAGGCCAGAAAGGGCTGGCAGGATATATTCAGGGTCCTAAATGAGAAGAACATGCAACCGAGAATACTTTATCCAGCAACGCTCTCATTCAAAATGGAAGGAGAGATAAAGAGCTTCCAAGACAGGCAGGAACTGAAAGAATATGTGACCTCCAAACCAGCTCTGCAAGAAATTTTAAGGGGGACTCTTAAAATTCCCCTTTAAGAAGAAGTTCAGTGGAACAATCCACAAAAACAAGGACTGAATAGATATCATGATGACACTAAACTCATATCTGTCAATAGTAACTCTGAACGTGAATGGGCTTAATGACCCCATCAAAAGGCGCAGGGTTTCAGACTGGGTAAAAAAGCAGGACCCATCTATTTGCTGTCTACAAGAGACTCATTTTAGACAGAAGAACACCTACAACCTGAAAACAAAAGGTTGGAGAACCATTTACCATTCAAATGGTCCTCAAAAGAAAGCAGGGGTAGCCATCCTTATATCAGATAAACTAAAATTTACCCTGAAAACTGTAGTGAGAGATGAAGAGGGACACTATCTCATACTTAAAGGATCTATCCAACAAGAGGACTTAACAATCTTCAATATATATGCCCCGAGTGTGGGAGCTACCAAATATTTAAACCAATTAATCACCAAACTGAAGAAATACTTAGATAATAATACACTTATACTTGGTGACTTCAGTCTAGCTCTTTCTACCCTCGATAGGTCTTCTAAGCACAACATCTCCAAAGAAATGAGAGCTTTAAATGATACACTGGACCAGATGGATTTCACAGATATCTACAGAACTTTACATCCAAACTCAACTGAATACACATTCTTCTCAAGTGCACATGGAACTTTCTCCAGAATAGACCACATACTGGGTCACAAATCGGGTCTGAACCAATACCAAAAGGTTGGGATCGTCCCCTGCATATTCTCAGACCATAATGCCTTGAAATTAGAACTAAATCACAACAAGAAGTTTGGAAGGACTTCAAACACGTGGAGGTTAAGGACCATCCTGCTAAAAGATGAAAGGGTCAACCAGGAAATTAAGGAAGAATTAAAAAGATTCATGGAAACTAATGAGAATGAAGATACGACTGTTCAAAATCTTTGGGATGCAGCAAAAGCAGTCCTAAGGGGGAAATACATTGCAATACAAGAATCCATTCAAAAACTGGAAAGAACTCAAATACAAAAGCTAACCTTACACATAAAGGAGCTAGAGAAAAAACAGCAGATAGATCCTACACCCAGCAGAAGAAAAGAGTTAATTAAAATTCAAGCAGAACTGAATGAAATCGAGTCCAGAAGGACTGTGGAACAGATCAACAGAACCAGGAGTTGGTTCTTTGAAAGAATTAATAAGATAGATAAACCATTAGCCAACCTTTTTAAAAAGAAGAGAGAGAAGACTCAAATTAATAAAATCATGAATGAGAAAAGAGAGATCACTACCAACGCCAAAAAATACAAACGATTTTAAAAATACATTATGAACAGCTATACGCCAATAAATTAGGCAATCTAGAAGAAATGGACGCATTCCTGGAAAGCCACAAACTACCAAAACTGGAACAGGAAGAAAGAGAAAACCTGAACAGGCCAATAACCAGGGAGGAAATTGAAGCAGTCATCAAAAACCTCCCAAGACACAAAAGTCCAGGGCCAGAGGGCTTCCCAGGGGAATTCTATCAAACGTTTAAAGAAGAAACCATACCTATTCTACCAAAGCTGTTTGGAAAGACAGAAAGAGATGGAGTACTTCCAAATTCGTTCTATGAGGCCAGCATCACCTTAATCCCAAAACCAAAGAACCCACCAAAAAGGAGAATTACAGACCAATATCCCTGATGAACATGGATGCAAAAATTCTCAACAAGATACTAGCCAATAGGATCCAAAAGTACATTAAAAAAATTATTCACCATGACCAAGTAGGATTTATCCCCGGGACACAAGGCTGGTTCAACACTCGTAAAATAATCAATGTGATTCATCATCTCAGCAGGAGAAAAACCAAGAACCATATGATCCTCTCATTAGATGCAGAGAAAGCATTTGACAAAATACAGCATCCATTCCTGATCAAAACTCTTCAGAGTGTAGGGATAGAGGGAACATTCCTCGACATCTTAAAAGCCATCTACGAAAAGCCCACAGCAAATATCATTCTCAATGGGGAAGCACTGGGAGCCTTTCTGCTAAGATCAGGAACAAGACAGGGATGTCCAGTCTCACCACTGCTACTCAACATAGTACTGGAAGTCCTCGCCTCAGCAATCAGACAACAAAAAGAAATAAAAGGCATTCAAATTGGCAAAGAAGTCAAACTCTCCCTAGAGTTTCGCTGATGACATGATACTCTACATAGAAAACCCAAAAGCCTCCATCCCAAGATTGCTAGAACTCATACAGCAATTTGTTACCGCAGCAGGATACAAAATCAATGCCCAGAAATCAATGGCATTTCTATACACTAACAATGAGACTGAAGAAAGAGAAATTAAGGAGTCAATCCCATTTACAATTGCACCCAAAAGCATAAGATACCTAGGAATAAACCTAACCAAAGAGATAAAGGATCTATACCCTAAAAACTATAGAATACTTCTGAAAGAAATTGAGGAAGACACAAAGAGATGGAAAAATATTCCATGCTCATGGATTGGCAGAAGTAATATTGTGAAAATGTCAATGTTACCCAGGGCAATTTACACATTTAATGCAATCCCTATCAAAATACCATGGACTTTCTTCAGAGAGTTAGAACAAATTATTTTAAGATTTGTGTGGAATCAGAAAAGACCCCAAATAGCCAGGGGAATTTTAAAAAAGAAAACCATATCTCGGGGCATCACAAAGCCAGATTTCAGGTTGTACTACAAAGCTGTGGTCATCAAGACAGTGTGGTACTGGCACAAAAACAGACACACAGATCAATGGAACAGAATAGAGAACCCAGAAGTGGACCCTGAACTTTATGGTCAACTAATATTCGATAAAGGAGGAAAGACTATCCATTGGAAGAAAGACAGTCTTTTCAATAAATGGTGCTGAGAAAATTGGACATCCACATGCAGAAGAATGAAACTGGACCACTCTCTTTCACCATACACCAAGATAAACTCAAAATGGATGAAAGATCTAAATGTGAGACAAGATTCTATCAAAATCCTAGAGGAGAACACAGGCAACACCCTTTTTGAACTCAGCCACAGTAACTTCTTGCAAGATACATCCACGAAGGCAAAAGAAACAAAAGCAAAAATGAACTATTGGGACTTCATCAAGATAAGAAGCTTTTGCACAGCAAAGGATACAGTCAACAAAATTAAAAGACAACCTACAGAATGGGAGAAGATATTTGCAAATGAAGTATCAGTTAAAGGGCTAGTTTCCAAGATCTATAAAGAACTTCTTAAACTTGACACCAAAGAAACAAACAATCCAATCATGAAATGGGCAAAAGACATGAAGAGAAATCTCACAGAGGACGACATGGACATGGCCAACATGCACATGAGAAAATGCTCTGCATCACTTGCCATCAGGGAAATACAAATCAAAACCACAATGAGATACCATCTCACACCAGTGAGAATGGGGAAAATTAACAAGGCAGGAAACCACAAATGTTGGAGAGGATGCGAAGAAAAGGGAACCCTCTTACACTGTTGGTGGGAATGTGAACTGGTGCAGCCACTCTGGAAAATTGTGTGGAGGTTCCTCAAAGAATTAAAAATAGACCTGCCCTACGACCAAGCAATTACACTGTTGGGGATTTACCCCAAAGATTCAGATGCAATGAAACGCCGGGACACCTGCACCCCGATGTTTCTAGCAGCAATGTCCACAATAGCCAAACTGTGGAAGGAGCCTCGGTGTCCATCGAAAGATGAATGGATAAAGAAGATGTGGTTTATGTATACAATGGAATATTCCTCAGCCATTAGAAACGACAAATACCCACCATTTGCTTCAACGTGGATGGAACTGGAGGGTATGATGCTGAGTGAAGTAAGTCAATCGGAGAAGGACAAACAGTGTATGTTCTCATTCATTTGGGGAATATAAATAATAGTGAAAGGGAATATAAGGGAAGGGAGAAGAAATAAGTGGGAAATATCAGAAAGGGAGACAGAACATAAATACTCCTAACTCTGGGAAACGGACTGGGGGTGGTTGAGGGGGAGGAGGGCGGGGGGTGGGGTGAATGTGTGACGGGCACTGAGGGGGGCACTTGACGGGATGAACACTGGGTGTTATTCTGTATGTCGGTTAATTGAACACCAATAAAAATTAATTTATTAAAAATAATAAAATAAAATATTTTATTTATTTATTCATGATAGACAGAGAGAGGCAGAGACATAGACAGAGGGAGAAGCAGGTTCCCTGTGGGCAGCCTGATGCAGAACTCGATCCAGGATCCCGAAATCATGACCTGAGCCAAAGGCAGATGTTCAACCACTGAGCCACCTAGGTGCCCCATGTATGTAATATTTTTGAGCATACGCTTTTTTGCTGATTTTCTTTTGCCTTTTCTATATTTTTTCTACTTTTTCTTCTCTCTTCTTCTTTTCCCAGGAAGAAACATACAGTAGGCCCCCTTTTTTAACCTCTTTTGGTGGATATGTTTATTTCTTTAAATAAATGCTTACATCTAAGTTTCTTAATCCAGTAATTTCAGAAATAAACCAGTCTTTTTTGCTGCCTAGTATAAAAGAGGAAGAAATTATCAAGCAAATTTCAATTTGCTTTTCATCCCCACATTCATTTTTTAATTGATTCTCTTATTCCACTAAAACATAAACACTGTAATAGCAAAGACTATTCAAAACTGCATCCCCACTCCCCAAAATATTTCCTGGAAGTGAATAAAATATTCAATACCTAAGTTACAAAAAAGACCACATCTTTTCTTTTTTGTGTCATACTGATAACAATCATTTCCTCTGGAAATAAGGGAGATGCCTGGTTGGTAGGGCAGTGACAAGTAGGATTTTGGTTTGTCCATAAGTTTAATTTTTATAGTGTGGCTAGTTAAAATTAATTTTAAAAGGTAAAAATTATGTCACATCCTTTTGGAAAAACTTAAAGTGCATAGAATTTACAAAACTGTATTGTACCCCCACTGTGGGTGTACAGAAATGGGAGACCTCTCTGATATTTCTATATTTGTAAAAGATCTGTTATTTTTTATCTGGATGTTTATAATATTCTTTGTTGTTTTGATGTTCAGTAATGTCATCAGGATGTTGTGTTGTTTGTGGCTGACTGTTCCTTTTATTTTCTCATTCTGATACAGCGTGAACCTTATCAATCTGCTGGAATACCATCTTTCTCTAATTGCTAGAAAATATTCTTCCATTATATATTTCTATATCAATTTCTTTCTTATGTTTTATTTTTACTTTTTAAAATATATGCATTATATGCATTTAAAGTTTATATTGTCTGTCCACATAGTTCGAGTTTATTGTTGTAGTTTTGTTGTTTGGGGGGAGATAGTTCTTGTGCTATTGTTTTCTCTTCACCTTAAGAAAGGAAGAACAGCGTAGGTCTAATGACTCTAAACTCTGTTAAAAGATTCATAATGAAGAGATAGATGTTATGACACTGAGAAAGTTTAAAATACATGAACAATTCATCACTACGCTGGTTCTGAGACTAGATCTCAATGTGTCCAGTGCTCTTCTTGGAGTCTTCCCCCTGCCATGAAAACAAACTGAGACTATCATCCTAGAGGATGAGATGAATCAGAGATGACCACTGAAACTGATGTTCTCACTGTCTGCAGATGTGTAAGGAAGACCAAAGTATGTTCGGTGATTCAACCCAAATCAGCAGAATCACACGGTCAACATGCAGGCTCATGAAGAGTAATAATTTTCTCCTTTCTTTTCTTTGCTTTTTTTATTTTCTCTATTTGTTACATCGCTTTTCTCCTTTTAATTTATTTTATGTTTCTCTTTTTGTTGTTTCTCATTTTTGTTATATTATTAATTTAATTTATCTTTAAATATTATTTATTTTCCTTGTTTTATTTCTTTTAAGTTTTTTAAGCCACAAATTTTTGGGTAGCATATTACACAGCAATAACTAACTTACATAATCAGAAAGAATATCAAAACCATGACTGTGTATAGTAGATCAAAACTTTTAATAAATTGTAAATCAAAGAGACTAGTTAGAGGCAGGTTTTAACTTAGGGGTACTGAAAGAGAATTAAAGATTTATCTTTAATTATTAGTTATCATATTTATCTCTATATAGATAAAATTCATATCTATGTATAGATATAAACATATATTTACACTTAAATATTTAAAAATTATCAAAATTTGTCATAATTGTTGGTGTATAATGCAAAGAATAAATCTCCAACAAGTCTATAGTATAAGCAATCTCTTATACCATCAGTCCTCACTTGCTCTTTATAATGGTGATTCAGGTCTTACTAGTCTCAGGAATATGCTGTCTGAATTAAACAACATATGTGAGTATGCTGGTGAGGAGTTCAGTTGAAATATTTGGATTTAAAATACAAATCCCGAGGTGGTAAGCATGTAATTAAGTCCATGGGGAAAAGAACAGGAGACTCTATTCCCTTTGAAAGACTAAGGGTTTTCATATGTTTCTTAGCATAGTGGAACAATCTGATAACATTGGAGCTCTACTCTTTTATACTTTCTTGTTATGAGGTTTACTGAAAGGCACTTACTGTATGAAAGAGTATGACAAAGAGAAGGGGAGAGATCTGAGGACAAGTTCTAATTCTGCAATAAGCAATCTCTCTGTAAGACCTACCATGTCACAGTATGTAATCTAAACCTCACATTTTCCATCACATTAAAATTTTCAAATCTTATCCTTTATAATTTAAGATGCTTTGTATGTAAGTAATAAAAAACCAAAATCAAACTGGCTTTAAAATGAGAATTTTTACTGTTTCATATAATGTGAAGCCCAGAGGGATAGAAGATGTCAGATTCTGACTGGAAATATCCTATAATTCTCTTAACTCTGCCTTCCTCTGTGTATTGGCTTCATCCTCATGTGGGTGATAAAATAACTGCTGTTATTCTGAATCCCACCTTGGTGTATAACACCTTCCAGAAGAAGGGAAAAGAGAAGAATGTTTCCATCTCAGCATTCCAATCAAGCATCCCTAAATTACTAGGTTGCTTTGGCCATATGCCACTACTGAACCTGTGAAATCAGCTAACGTAATACAATGGTTGATTAGCACACTCCAAGGCTCACCACTGGGTCAAATGGATCCTGCATTAGAAGAGTAGAAACCCAGATAAAATCCAGGTTCTGTTAGGATGAAGAAAAGACATGTGGGAGTTTGGCTAGTGAGCCAGAATTCTCACTATATGATTTATATAAATAATACACCATTTTTGCTTTAATAAATCTGTGATTGTGAAGCATTATGAAGATATATTTCATATTTTGAAGATGGAGTCCGTTTTTAAAGGATTTCATAAACAATGAAAATGTAATACTTTATTTTTTTTGAAAATGTAATACTTTGTCACTATTATTATTGTGTTTATGAGGCATAAGGAAAGTGGCTGCCCTTTCAACCTCGGATCAACTCTTGTATTGGATTTTTCCATTTGTTCTTTTCTATAAAATGGCTTTGAAGACTAAGTGTAAAGGAGACATATAAAGAAGAAAGAATAAAGAGTAGGAAAAAAGGACAGTGATGGAGAAAACTCCCTGTAATGGGTAGCATATGTTTAAAGTGGGAACCAATTTTAAAAGTAACAGAATAATGATAGTAATTCTCCTATGCTCCTACCTTTAGTCACCCTGAAATAATTTAATATTTGAAGTAGGCATGATTTTATCCATTTTACTTATGATAAATTTGGGACACACAGAGGTTAAATTTTTTCTTATTGACCCCTAATTCTGAGAAATGTCACAGCTATATGATACGCCATCCTTACTCTTTCCACTCTTCACATCAACACATTTAAAAACAATAAGTCCTTGTAAAACCTTACAATTTTTTACCCAAATGAGTACAATTTCAAGAATTTCCTTCTTTCAGACAATTAAAAGCTTTCTGTACTTTTAGAAAAAAACTTGTAGGATCGTCAAAGCATGCTATTGAAGCTGAAATGTTGACCAAAGTACATAACATTAATTTCTTGGATAAAAATAATTGTTGCAATGCAACAGAACATAATATAAAAGTGTATTCATTAGGCCATTTCAATTGTTAATTTCAAAATCACCTTTCCTAAACATTTAGCATTTAGAAAATTTATCTCAGACTTTGAAAGTTATGTTGGAAGTTGGGGTAAATTTCAATATTTTGGAAAGATAAAAATTTCATTGGATGCTTCAGGATGTGTGTGTGTGTGTGCGTGTGTGTGTGTGTGTCTGCACTTGTGTGATGATAGTCATAATATCAACCATAAAATCAACATAATACCGGTGCCTTTTCATTAACCTAGTGAGGTATTTAAAAAAGTAAATCTACACTGATCTTTCATGTATCAAAATTAATGGTTAAAATTCCCCTAGAAGTTATTTCTAATATGTAACTATGATAATATTTTCTGATAATAAGTATAGCAGGTGTAAAGGAAGGTAACGGATAAAAAGAAGATGAAGGATAATACAGTAATGTTAAGATAATCTTGAGTGTTTCTGAAAAAAGGAATAATATAGGTAAGCAATTTATCAGAGCAATTGGATTTGATAACACACAATGTACTTGGTTCTCACCTCCATCTTTAGGTAACATTAGGATTTCAGGTATAGCCTATGTAAAACCTTAAATGGAAAATAGATTCAGGAAATCTAGGTTGCCATTCCCTCACCAGCAACATAACTTTGACAATTTTTCCTTATGCTTTTTCATTAACATTATTTTTGTAGTTGACAAACACAATATAGTTCTTTATATTACTAGAAATGGCTGAGCAAATGTCCTTGAACTGCACTTTGGTTCACCAATAAAATATATGGACTATGTCTATGGAATGCAAATAGCACATTATTAGGCACAAAACCCAGGATTATATTATATACTTGTTTACTGGTTGAAATATTTTTAACTCTGTCATTTATTTGCCTCAAATCTGAACACTTAATCCCCAATCACACCACAAATGCCTTTATTTTAAGATGTATTTAAACCACTAACTAATAATGGAACACAGGATATTACTGGCCAAGTAATGATGCTGTCACACTCTAACAATCATCTACAATTCATTCATAAACACCCTCAGAGTAGAGATTCCTAACTTTATCACCAAATTACCCAAGTACATGGCACTTAATCATGGATAAGGCAGCTCCTAATAGCCATGTGTGGTATGATCCTGATTTGAATTCCTTAGATTCTGAGAAATTAAAAGGTTTTTATAAACATATTACTCCATTAATTCCAATTTTTTTAACTGAAAAGCACAATCTGTATATTCAAGTTCTTTAAATTCAACAAGTCTACCACCTTGAATTTCATGTGTCCTACACCAAAATCACTGTTTTCATTTCCAGAATGGTAATCCTCTAAAAGAGAAATCTCTCATTCCACTACAAGTCTCTTAATATTCCTATTTTCCTAAGATTTTAAATCTTAGTATAACATCCTTCATATCCATCCTCTTCTCAAATCTTTCTTCTACTATTGCAACCAAGACTTCTCATTTCGATGAAAACTATTTCTTTGTCTCTCTAGCTCTTGAAATCTATTCTTGTAGCCCAACCTCTTTCTAATATTCTACTTTGCACTCATGACATGTAGCTCATTCATTCTCACTCATAACATGTAGCTCATCTATCTAACAAATATATTTAATTGCTATCAACAAAACGTTAAATATGATAGTTTACAGGAGAACTGGGTGATCAAGGGGAAGCTTTAGCCTGAGAAAAAACATTAGAGCTGAGATTGAAAGAACAAGTAAGAAATAAGTGCAATACTAATAGAATTAGAAAAGACCCAGAGACTGGAAGAGGCTTGGAAACAGGAATGAAAGGTTAGTGTGGTTGAAGCACACACAGCAAAGGAGAGTGACTTGCGATGAAGTTGCCAAGGAAGGAAGGAATCTCTGCTTTAGGTTCCCCCAATGCTTTCCAGGTAAAGGCCAAGTTTCTTAAAGCAGCCTGAAAGGACCTCGCATGTTTTTTTTTTTTTTTTCCCCACTTCTGGCCCTTTCTCTTCAAACTAAGATCACATGGCATAGTCATAAAACAAATGAGGGGGTCTAAGCGACATGGGCTTAAATTACAATTTCAATACATGTCATAAATTTGGGTCAACTTAATTTATTAATTTGATAACTAGCAAGTTACTTTACAATGTGACCCTTAACTATAAAATGGCATTAATCACACCTTGCAAGGGAGCTGTGTGTGAGTATGAAATCATTTGTATGAAATAAGTATGAAATAACAGTAAAGTGTTTACTGTTATTATTATTAAGAAGATAAGACACAAAATTAACAAAATTTCTGTAATAATGAAGCCAGTAGAGGTAATACTATTTTTACTCTATTCATATTCAGTGTCAGAAACCCAGAAAGCAATTTTAAAATTTCTTCATGGTGTTATAGTTGTACTGAACCACAGAGAACTTAGATACTGACATTAGACTATACTAATCTTGGAAATTTAACTGAAAAAATTAAAACCACCTTTAAGGAGCCTTACACACATACTTTAGCAGCTTTTTAAAGGAATTAACTGCATTCTTAATGAATTATTTAGTTTACTCTTACACATTTTCTAAAGGAAGCAATTTTATAATACTTTGCATCGATATTCAGATATATAATGGCATTAAAGGGCAATGATTATATCAAAATTTCACACCATAGTTTTTCAAACACTGTCATAAATTTACCATTTAAGATTTTCTGAACAATTAGAATAACTAGCTAGAAACCAAGAATTTAGAACAAATTCATTTCTGTCATCTTTACAATTTTACTCAATATCAGTTGGCTAAAATTTATGACTATGGCCACATATGCAATTCCCTTTGTATATAGGGAAGTGTCCAACATGAAATCTTAATAAGTTATTTATTTAAAATATTATTCAATAGCATGCGGTGAAAGTTTGAATAGTATAATTAATGTTGTGCTTTGAAGGCCCTGATGGAGGAAAGCTGTGTAATTGAGAAATGCCGGCGCTGGTGCCAGGTTGTGTTTCACAGGGTGGCATTATTTTGATGAAACCATTATATCCAAATTTTGTTTTCACCAAATGAAGCCTAGAAGAATAGATGACTATAAACAAAACCCACAAAAAACTCCCACAGACCAAACAAGTGAAAAAATACAAAACAAAATCTGAATCTTGTCATTTATGAGTTCAGTGATTCTCCTCGGGGTCTAGGTTACTTATAACCGCTTTTCCAAGTGTGTTTTCTGGGAAAATCATATCTGCAAAGACAAAAGTAGGTGACAGCTATTATCAGATGGATGAAAATAATTTGGAAACATAAATTAATGAAAGCTAATAAGAGTAATGACAGGTGTAATTACCATGTTCCCTGCTCTATAGTAAAGATACACATGTGCTAGTGATGAACCGGAGTTCATCTGGACAACACTAATAAACATAAAACAATATTATCACTAATCTGTACCCATCACAAGAACAGGGCTTCTGTCTTAACTATCTTTTGTCCCTGACACTTAACCCACTTCTGACAATTTTACTGAAAGTAACTACACAATTTTTTAAATTTAGTTCCTTCTATTTTTTTCTCATTTCCACAATGACAGATTTCCCTTTACATAAGTCATCTTTGTTTTGTTTTTTATCTTTCATAATGCTAGCAATTATGAAATATGTTATATTATGAAATATGAAAAGCTTGGCTATTTCTATTTAGGGTAACAGTACTATAATGAGTAAATCTCCATATCTCAATGGTGAAGCAAAATAAAAGGTCCTTTCTCACTCATAAAAGTCCAGGTGGATCAGCTCTCCTCCAAGTTGTGATTCAAGGATTCTAGTTTATTCTATCTCCTGGGTATGTCATCTTCAACACATAACTCCCAAGTTTTCCCCAGGGTTCTAAAGAACCTGCAAAAAGAAGAGTAAGGATGATTCTAAATGAGAGTTTAGTGGAAAGTCTTTGAAGTAGCATTTCTGCTTGAGTTCCACTGTCTAGGATCCAGTCACAAGGCCATACTTATCTGGTTGCAATGAAGTTAGATAAATATTCTCTGTATGCAGATGGGCATCCAACCAATATTCACGTAATATACAATTAATTTTTCTCATTATTATTTCTGTTAGTGTTACATTACTTTTCTTATAAAGATTGTGGTGGGTATTTGGCCTGTATACTCTAAGATCTTTTTTTTTTAAGACTTTATTTAGTTATTTGAGAGAAAGAGAGAGCACAAGCAGAGGAATGGCAAAGGGGGAGGGAGAAGTAGGCTTCCTGCCAAGCAGGGAGCCCAACACAGGGCTCCATCCCAGGATCCTGGGATCATGACCTCAGCCGAAGGCAGATGCTTATCTGACTGAGCCACTCAGGAGCCCTGTATACTGCAAATTCTAAGGAATGATTTACTCTTGTCATTTTTTTACATCCACCTGTCTTCAGCTTGTTAGTATTTCTTCAGATACATATTGCTCCATAATATTCAGGCCTCCAAAAACACGGTATCTCCTTGGTGAAGCTCTATAGATTTTCTCAACTAAGATCATAACCATTATCCATCCCCATCACTTTCTATGACCTTATCCATTTTAATCTGTAACCATAGAATTCTTCATTAAATGAATTCTATCCTTTATTTCCACACTAGTTTTCTTTTATTGCTTGTCTCTTTCACTGTAATGCATGCGCTATGAGCATATAATTTGTTGGTCTTCTGATTTGTGAATATCCCCAGACCCTAGAGTAGTACATTTTTTTCTAGTACTCCCTATTTTAATTAATCAATTAACTAGAATTTCCTTCCTATAGGTAAAACTTAATGGAATAAGTGGGATATATTTTTTTTGAAAAGAAGCTTCACCAATAAGATTAACATTCTTGAAAATATTAAAGGTAAAGTCACAAAAACTAGAATGATGACAAAACATTTTCTATATAGTGATGATTCACAAAATAAAGTCCTGATTTTTTTATGTTTCAAAAATTATTGATTTGTGATATATAATACTATACCACAGAATCACATTACCGAAAGTCTGTGATATCACCGGCCCTCTTTTTAGGTGCAGCCATATTTTGAGCACGCTGACAAAAGAATCATCTCCCAAGGAAATCCCTTAAACAACTTTGGGAAACAGGTGAAGATAGTATTTACTTGCACTTTCCAAGAAGATATTTTTTAAAGGTTTATCATATTTACCTTCATATTATCCTCTTCAGTCATAGAAATAGAAAATAGCAAACATATCTGAAGAAATAATTTTTCTTATTTTTTTGCCTTATCATAATATATGTTCCAAACTTACAAAATTGTTATTCTGATGTTACATTATTGGGATGGCTAATTCCTCCAGTATTCACTGACCCTTTTTTTAGCAATATCTTTGGTATTCAAAAAAAAATGATTTATTTACAAAGAGTGTGGGAAAGAAGAGCCATGGGTTTAATTTCCAGTCTGCAGCTTATGACCTGTGTGAACTTGTACAAATGATACCCTTTATATCTCTTGGACACTGCTTTTCCTCCTTAGTATTCAACCTAGTGATTTGTTGGGGGGATTGGAGAAATAAAATGTAAGAAAAGTATGATATCATTCATCATATCTTCAATAAAAAGCTAGAACCTCCTGATTTTTCCTTCACATTATTGACAATAGCCATGAAGACTCCAATCATCCTTCTTTTTCCTTAATTTAGTTCCCCCCCTCAATATTATTTTGCTTTGTGTGTTTTTGAAATGCATCACTGTATTTTTTAATATGATGCAAAAATACAAAATGGAAAGTAGCTATAAGAAGAGATTTTATATTGTTCCCAAACTGCAAAATCCTTATCACATCAATATTTTTTAAAAATACTTTTGTATTTTCAATTTTAGATGTCCATTTTAATAATGCAAGTGAGGCCTTTCACAAGGCCTACTTTTCAAATCTATTAATCTTCAGAGAAAGAAAAGAGATAAAACTTTAATTTGCTTCCTACAGGGCAGATTAAATTGGTTCACTTTATTTCTTATTTCATTATTGACGCCTTTTGTCCAAAAGAAGCATTACTTTTTTTTTTTTTTTTTAAGAAGCATTACTTTTAATACAAATCCCAAGATGTGGGAAATACTTGGTTGGGTATACACTTATCTTCCTTAAGAATTCATAATTATAGCTCTTCCCTTAAGATTTTAACTACTTTTCTAGAACTGGTGCTGTCTTACCCTTTGCCAAAATTTTGAATTCCAAAACAGATGCTGGTAAATACCTTTTTGATATTAACAATAACATTTTCTCTCCAAATGCACGTGTGCCTCACCTAATAGCTTCAGTAGTTAAGCCAACATGCAACAGTAAGTTTTAAGATACAGAAGATGACATCAAGCCTTGTATGTATTTCACTTACACATATACAGAAAGAGGTAGAGAAGGAAATGTGGTATATAAGCTATGTTTTGAGCTGGAATACAAATAGAGGAAATGCTTTCAGGTGATTTCTGTGTCAGGGTGTGCTTAAGAGTGAATATCAGATAAAAGCATGCTTGAAAATTTAAATGAAATGTTAACAGTCCCAGAAGAAGATAGCTATGAATCACTGAAGTAGAGATATGTATTCCAGGAAATTTATCCAATGCTGTAGTACCTGGGTGTCTAAAGTTAAAGGGATCATAAATGTATAAATTGATTTATCTTTGTTATTTTTATTAACTTATTTGACTCACATGCATTAATTGACTCTTAACATTAGTGAGAACTAATCAACTAACATACTATTATGAAAAGATAATCTAATTTGACTAATCTCATTAATTTCTAAAAGTACTTTAACAACCAATTACTCATTTTCATAATTACTTCATTCAGCACAGAGCACAAAACATCTGGGGGAAGAAAATGTCTAAAACCTCTGAAAAGAAAAAAAAATAAAAATAAAAAATAAAATAAAATCTCTGAAAAGGTGGCATTAAGATAGAGATGAGACACAGACAAGTAATTATGATATAAACTATAAAATAACTGCCATTAAAGGTAAAAAAAAAAAGTAGTGCTTTTACAGGTTTAGAGGAGTCAGCAATTTTGTGTTATAATTAGACAGGAATGAATCTGTAGAGTTGAAATCCTGGGAGACATATATAAGATTTGTTTGTCAGAGATGTAGAGGAAAAGAATAGTAAGTTCAGGAAATCTACTTTATACACAACATGTTCCTGAAACTCTGCCTGAAAGCCAAACATATAAAAACTGAAAAATAGACCTTTATATTTTAAAAATGAACTGTTATTAGAATTCTAATATACATATATAGTATATAGCATATATGCATTTACATGATTTAACCTACTATTTTAACAAAATAATTCTATAACTGTAATTTTTTAAATGGCTTGGGCGACCTCAGGCAATAAGGTTAGTGATAAGAGTGCATCCTCATTGGCTGGTCTCATAGGAAGCTTCTGTTAACCATTCCTGAAAAAAGGTCAATCTCTCCCAATAGGTTACCCATATTGCTTGGACATCCTGAAGACCATTCTCTTTCAGTGAGGCTGCTTCTCTTTTCCTCTCCCCTCTCTGCCTTTAGAAAGGAGATATGCTCTCCTGCATATAGCTAGAGTTCAGCCTGGTTCTCCTGGAATATGTGAGAAGGACAGAAAATCATAGAGTATGTACAGGATAAAGAAGGAAAAAAAGAAGAGGAAGGGAAAAGAAGAATACGGCAATTATATCACTTCTGATTCAATCTATGCCATTACTTTAAGGCAATATTCTCTTTCCTTTAATATTCAATAATTGCAAGTAAACTTATGAGTATGTGTATGTGTGTGTCATAGTGTAGCTTCTTTATGCGCATTAGGACAGAGGTCACAAGGTGGCTGGATTCTGGAGAGTTTGTCTCGTAGATAAGTTTGGATTGGCAAGGAAATATGTGTAGATAGAAAGAGGATAGATAGAGATGAATGGGTAGATGGACAGATACAGAGACGCAGAGATGCTGAGCCCCAGAGATATCACTTAGATGAAGCCTTCACTCTCCAATACACCTTTTTTGCCAACATTCCTGTTCCATTACACTGTCTACTCCATTATGTTACTCTACCCTTGCAAATACTTGTGTTTGGCACCATTGATCTAAACAGCATATTATTCCTAAGTTTTTAATCAATTTAACTAGTTTGCTGATCTGAATTTCTGAACCACTGTATGCTAACCCTCAAGGCATATTTTTGCATATTTAATTGGTTTTAATTTCTTTTAGTAAAGGAAAGCTCACAGAAAATCCTAATATACAAGCTACATAAATATGCCTAACTATTCAGGACATTCAGGGTGTGAGCAAGAGGAATATCTCCATTTTATTGTAATCTTGAGAATATTTTGAAGATTCAGTTTAAAAGATTCTGTAGAATTTTTAAAAAGGAAGACATTCTGACCAACTGGAACTGAATGACCCGCAGTCTCATTTATCATTTATCAAATCATTTTTGGTCAGCTGACTTACAAAAAGACTAGTTTTAACTTGAGAAAGATCTAAACCCCTTTTCACATTTAATATGAAAAATGCAGGAATTGTATGAAGTATAGGAAAGTCAAGAACCACTAACCAACCAATTTAAAGTTTATTTTTGTATGCTCTGTCATTGGAGGACATCAAGCTGGAAGAATGAGTGGGAGCAGGTTCAGAGGGACTGTGAACATCAAGTAAGACATTTTCAGTAAGCAATAAAATATAGAAGGAAGGCAGACACTAGCACTGATTCAATGCTTTAGATATGACAACCTCCTTTTCTCTAAACTTCACAAAAAAATATGAAATCATGTTATTAGCCCATTTCACAATTAATTAGATGCAAAACCCCTCCACAAAAATTAAGCAACTTATCTAGAGAGAGATACACAATTAGCAAGTGGCTGAAGCAAGATTTGTCTTTAAGCATATTTGCCTTCAGATCCTAGAGATCTTCCTACATTGGTGAAACTAGATTCATATGACCCAATTCTTGCCACTACACCATACTCTTGTGGATCAGTGCTTATGCATATGCATTACCTCAGATTTAATTGATCCATACATTTCTTCCTCCTTTTAACTTTAATCTGACTTATTGGAAACTTTGATAGCCAACCAATAAATTAACTTGTTTCTTTGCCTGATACCAATAAGGGAACCAGAGTCTTCAACTATAACTAAGAATTATATTTCATTTATACCGAGTAATCTTAAATCATGAACTTCAGACTCATGCACATCATCCCTGTATGTTGCAATCTCTCTACATTTAAAGTTACTTTATTGCTTCCATTTTTTTTCTACTGTTCATTAGTGTACTGCATATTTTGAGTTAATAGACTCAGTATTGATTGTGCTTGTGGGGTTTCGGGCTGTTCCTAAAAAAATATGAATCAATATCTTCTGCTCCATTTTCCACTCCAGTGTGATTTGGCTATATGCACTGTAGTATAAACAGCCACAGGCTGGTTATAAATCATTCTACCTATCTTCCTACTGACAGTCTGCAACCAGGTTGGTAGATTTCCCCAAGGGAAAAGAAAGCAGGGCAACTCTAGGTCAAGATATGCATTCCAACTGCAAGTGCTTACAGCTGGAATGAGCCTGCCTTTTAAGGAACAGAAGGAAATGTCCACAGTGAGCTGTTTTAAAAGATGCAATTCAATTTTAAATGTATCCATGTATTTCTGTTTAGGGACTTTAAATTATCATTTAAAGTTAACATAGATATCTTATTAATGGCATTGAGATCATCAGTATTTGAGTGTTTACAGATCAGGCCAAGAATGTTTAAGCAAAGAAACAGTGTATATAATTTGTAATAGTGTGCAAATATGATTATACATGCCTATCACATCTCACTTGCTAAGAGTATATATTTTATCAATCCTTCATAAAAGCAAAACATAATGATGATTAAAAACCTATTCTATAAACTACAAGAGTTAATAAACATTATACTAACCAGACATGCCATCCTTCAGATATGATGTATCTTACAATTGCTTAGCACTTTCATTTATTTATTTATTTATTTATTTATTTATTTACTTCATATCGCTGTGACAAGTACTCTACTTGTTTTAAAGGTGAAGTGCACTTTTGTCATCCATACCTGGTCCTACCTATAACATACATCTTTAAGAATTAGGGATGCAGTCTCTCCTTGAATATTTTCTTCTGGAGAAGCTCATGAGTCAAGAAAAGATCAAATTTACAATCCTGATCTCAATATAACCACATTCTGCATAATCTATCTTCACTATACAATCTATTGAAATACAAATATACTGTATACTTGCATCACTAATTAAATAATCAACCTATGCTAAGGCATTCCAGAACATGAACTTCCAAAGACAAAATGGATAAAAATGCAATATATACAGAGGTAAAGCTTAGAGAAAACTGACTTTGACTATGTGAATTTAGGTGTCTGGATACCTTGCTCTGATACACTCTAAAGTAAGCTTGAGCAAATTTTTTCTAAATATTAGTTTCCTTATTTTTAAAGTTAAAGATTCTACCATCTAAGTGTGGCTGTGCAGGTTAAATGTGGAAATGTAAAGCACTTAGTATTGGCATGAGTTAGCGCTCAATAAATGCTCTACCATCAATGAATTTTCATGTTTCATTTGTAGAAAATTAAAATAAAAGTAAATCTCACTCTTCCTTTTTTTTTTTTTTAGTTTAGGTTCGATAGGATATATTTTGGTCTTTTATTTAATGAGTGCTTTTGACTGTCAAAGGCTATCATGCAAATGCTTAGTATCAAAGTTCCCCAGACTGTTGTCTTTCTCAAAGGCAGATGGTAAATCTGTCAGCAGTAGCATTCAGAACAACAGCAACCCAGATGCTTTTAAGTGCTGCGTGTGAAGCTGCTCCTCCCATGAAGAGTACCATTGGGCAAGATGCCAAAGAAGGTCCCCAAGGCAATTAGCTGCTTCTGAATCCAACTCTGGCTGTCTGGAAAGTCAAATGAATGCAGCATGTCTAGCCATACACCACTTAATGCAAAGAGCATGCTCCTTATTTATAATTAAGCCTATCTTCCATATTTTGACCTAGCCTCATTCTAACAAGAAATCTGTAAAATCTTTTGTTTCCAAAAAAAAGTTTTCTATTACTTTATAGGTATTAGTGTTCTTTGTCAATAAAGTAAACCTATTAGACTTAATGACCAGTTACCTGTAATTATTGTGCACATGCACAATTATCTTTAGCAATTCATAATAAACCCAATATTTATGAGTACCTAAGTGTAATTTAAACCATGATGACCACTGTAAGCACAGGAGACCTACTCCTAAGTTCTGGATAAAGTTGTCAGGCTCATGTTCAATATTAGTAGAATATTCTATAAAAAGGATAAAGGGAGTAGAAAACAGTGTCACCCAATAGAAGTACTATTCATATTTATAAAAACATTCTTATCCAAAGAACATACTTTTAAAGCATATCAATTAATCAACTATTCCTTATAGCTTTTATAAAATTCAACAGAGCCAAAATATCAATATGCATTCACTATGTATCAAACACAGCTATAGGCACTTTGGATTCATTTTCTATAAACTCCAAAAAAAAAAAAAAAAAAAAAGAAAGAAAGAAAAACTTCAAATAGCCTATGATGTCCTTTGTACAGGAAAGGTACCTGACCATGGCTACAGAGCTTAGTAGATGCTAGAGGCGATAATTGAATCCTGGAAGTTTTTTGTTCTAAAGACAGTGCCCTTTTGATTACATCATCCAAAGAAGAAACAGATACTTTAACTTTTGCAATGACAAGTTTCTTATATTTGAAGGCAGAGTTCATTTTTTTATTAAAAAATCAAAACAAATAGACTCATGCTGGGATGTGAAAGTCTGAAGGCTTTAGAGGTAGACAGCACTGGTTTTAATTATGGCTATATGATATCTCTAGAGTAGTCTGTCTTCCTCTATGAAGATACTTATCTTAGAGGAATGTGGTAAGGACTAAAAAAAGACAATTAAGGATTGCATGGTACCAGGATTACACAAGTTATAAAGTGCAGCTCAGAGAATTTAACTAACCCAATTAGGGTTACATGAATTTGTATCAGAGCTGCGTTCAAACTCCTACATTTCAGATACATTCAGCTTGAGAAATCATGAAGGGTAATAGATTATAAAATATGAATGCATTATAAACACGTATTATTCACTTCCATAAGAATGATAATATTATTAGAAAAAGTAAAATAATAAGAGGAAACAATATCCCCTTGAATACATAAAAACAGTATTTAATGCATGATACCACTTATGTTGAATGTATGCTGTTATATATCTACTAAAGCTATCATAGCGAAATAAGGAGAAAATAAATCTGGAAAGATATACCAAATTAAAGCTGATTTTTATCTTTCATTTTTTTCTTATATGTAGTTTGCATCCATATATTTTCTGTAATGAAAACATATTAGTTGGATTTTTACTCAAGGAACATGATCTGAAGTAATTAAATTCTGAGTCTCAATTTCATTTTTCTAAATATACTTTTTCATTATATCCTGATTATTTTGTCCTGAAGACTGAAATGTTCTTAAACTTGTAATTTGCATTGAAATTTGAATTCACTTTAATTTTATTTTTATTTTTTTGCTTATGGTTGTCACTTACCAAAAAGATATTAAGGAATAGCTCTTGCCATGCCTCAAAGAGGAAACTGAGCCCAAGACTTAGCTATGGAAATAAATGTTGCCTTCTACTAATGATGGCATTAATTTTCTAGTTTTATTATAGTTAGGACCCCTGAAAGATAAGTGTGAAAATTTAGATTTTATGGCCTACTCTCAGGAATTTTGATCTGGTGGATGTAGAGTGGATTCCAGATCCTAAATCTGTTAAAAGCTCTCAAAATGACCTGGTAAAGGGTCCTACTGAAGTTTTGATTCATAAGAATTGACTTTCCAACTGTTGTAGCGTATCAGTGAATATAATGTCGCAGTTATGTATCTGGACATAAATAGACTGTTTTTCAAACAAGAAACAGGTAACTGAAGAAAAAAATCATGAAAAAATATTCTTCAAGAACAGATTCTTGTTATATCAGGATAGATGTGGTTAATTTGCAATAATAAAAAAATCCCAATATGGCAGTAAATTAACACAAGTTTTCCCTCATTCATGGAATAGGCATAATATAGACCAACATTAGAGTTATGCTTGTTGTAGTCACCCAAAAAGAGACTTATGAAAGTTTCTAAAATTACCTCAGCAATGGCAAGAAAATGTGGTATATCACAAATTGACATTCAAAGCTTCTATCAGAAAGGGCATCATAGATTCTATTTATATTTTATGGGATAGGAAATCATATGGCCATGCTAAAATCAAATGGGGTGAGAAAATTCAATTCGATTATGTGTCCACAAGGAAGATGGCCAGAATGGTGAATATTTTAATGATTCTCACATGCCAAACTCAAGAAGTTACAATATAATGTAGTAGTTATAAACCTCAGGTGGGGAGTCTTAAAGCTCTAAAAGTAAAACCTAGTTATACCACTTACTAGTTCTCTGAATCTGGGTAAGTCATTTAGCCGGGATGACTCAGCTTTTTTATCCCTTCAATCTTCCAGGTCTGTCAGAAACCAATACACTAATGTATATAAAGTATGTTGCATAGTGTCTAACATGTAGTGAAAAGTTATGATTATTAGTCTTATTTACAACTGTGAGTTATAATAGATGCACCAATATATTCATATTCTAAATTAAGCTAGCATGAAAATGTAAAAGATACTCATTGTCACTAATACTATACATATTTATTTAGCCTTGAGAATTCATAGGGTACTAGGTTAGGAAAAATGAAGGACACAAAAATAAGTGAAATATGGTCTCTGATACGAGGATTATTACAATGTATTTGAGGAATCAGGAATTAGGGAATAAATGCTAGACAGTCTGGTACATAATTATATGGAGGGCTATGGAGAGCTATGGAGAAGATGAAATTAGACTTGAGAAAATAGTAAGTATTATTTGGAAGAAGTGTATATCTGTTATCACTGTGCAATAAAATATTTTAAAGAAAAATTTTAAGATAAGTATGTAGCTAGGAGAGAAAAATGGGAAATACTCAAAGATGGGATGGTTTTTAGGGGAGACAGAAGAAGGCAAATAGATGACTGAAAGAGACAGATATAGAGATAAATAGATCAATACACGGCTGGATGGATGCATGGATGCATTGGTGGATATAGGGCATAGGTGCAGATACTCTTATTTGAGAGAGTAATTGGCTTAATTACCAGAATGTCATTAAAAGGATTCTCCTCACATTGGCTAGAGTCACTCATAAGCTCAGTATTTCCATATGCAGCTTTCTTTGAGTATAAGTAGATAACTGTAGCAAGCATATTGTCCTCACTTTGGTAATTGGGTTATTCTATTTTCTAAATTCAGTTTGCATGTGAGTGGTGTTTTGTGCACTCAGATCACATTCCCCAAAATACTGCTGTACCCTCAGAACTTAGAGTTGAGGAAGGAAGTCCAGCAGAAGGATGGAAGTTATAGAACAGTGTCTCAGGGATTCACGCATGCAACAATATCCACAGATGTCGAGCATGGCAGTTTGCCACAGGGAGAAACAAGGTCATTCATGCACCATTATGAGGATTGTGGTGCACAGATTGTGAGCAGACAACTTAATGCTTCTCTGATTCAACCAATCATTCTTCTTGTCTTCCAAGTGTTTTATATTCAGTCATTGTTGAATTCTATAAAGTCCTTTGAATACACAAAAACTATTAAGATATACTATCTCCTTTATTAAATTGAAAGATTTAGATAATTCAGAATTCTACTCATAAATGTCTGCTAGCCAGGGAGCTATTTAATTTGATATACGACTTAAATGGGCCCAGACACCATCAGATATGAGATTGAGGTCTCAAGCTATCTAATGCAAGAAGAGAAATTCCCCTTCTCAGTAGGTGAGGTATCAAATACAAAAACCTTTATATTTAATTATGGCACTTGAGCTCCTGATTGAACCCTTTCTATTGCTGCCTAGGAGGCATGCCAACCTTGCCTGTAGTATAAATTAATCAATTATGTTTCATTTTGATGCTTTTTGTTTCATGATTCCCAGGGTTCCTTAACAATGCCTTTTGCAATAGTAATTGCAAAAGGGTGTCACACAGGAACTAATAATGAAATAAACATTCATAACTAAAATACAATCATTTTCTCTGTACTTTTAATTTTTATGTAAACCTAAAACTGTTCTCAAAAATAAAGTCTATTAAATTAAAAGCCATGCAACTATCAACTGTCTACAATATATATCTAGGAGTGTCATATTTAAAAACTCAGCTCAATTGAAAAAAAAAGGAATAGCTACTCTTAAGATTTCCATGAAGTAGGATTACTTGTGTATACATATTTACCAATGTTTAACATATCCATGGTATTAGAAAAAAAAAAAAGCACATGATGATGTGAATTGGAAAAACATCAACAAAATGTTTCCTTCCTCAAAATATATTTTAAGTAATTCTAGGATTTCCAAAGCATTAGGAAAGTTTAGGCCCAATTACCTTGTCCAAAACTCAGATTTGGAGTTTTGCCATTGGTGACATTTGCATGTTTTGTTAAAACAAAGTGATTTGATTGAACAAGTATGGTACTCAGCAATGTATTTGCAAATATTTTCTGATATCTCCCTTTTGAAAGCTCTGTAGGAACAGAGGTTAAAATGACATCTTAATCACATTAGAAAGCTATAATTTAGAGGAGTTTAGAGGGAAAATGAACATCTATGACTAAACATGGATCTGTATATGGAAGCTTCACTGGTCAAGAGTTATGACAGGAAAATTCATAAACACTGTTCATAAGTGAGCACTAAACATGGCTGCTTCTCTCAATACTGAGCTACAATAAATCATTGCTTTAGCTCAAATTCCAGACAGTTTATATTGAAATGATCAATATACAAGGATAATTATGAAAGAGAGAAAAACAATGTATTTTGCAAGCCACAATGCTTAATGGTAAAATAGTCAGTACTGCCAGGAAGTAAGAAACCCCAAGAGACCTGAAGTATGTTCATCGTTTAAGTTGGAGGATATGGACATATGGCAATCAAATTCCTGATCAAAATGTTTGGAGGCACTTTCATGCCAAAAATACTCTTTTGAGCGTCATCTATTTAGACACTCATATGCCTACAGAACATGTTGGCCAATGAAACATATTTCCATTTATGTCCTGCCAAGTCTCACTCATTAGCTAAAAATCTCATTTTTCAGCTTTTATAAAAAAGGACTCACAGTACCATGTTTCAAAGTTAAGATTTTTATGATTTGTTTTGTTTGTTTTTAACTTGCAATGTTACCAAAGGTACTGCAACTTAATTTTTAAAAAATTTTTTGCAACTTAATTTTTAAACATTAACTTCATCTTTGCCCTTCACTAAATCCTTGATCACAGATGCTAATAAAAATTAAAAGGTATTCATTGAGAATGTTCTCTGGCATTGCTCACTCAGCTCATAGACAATAATATAATCAAAAAATCAGGGAGAACAAAACTAGTACATGAGGGTATGATACAAATGGATCTGAATAAACCATCTAAGGGTAAACCATGATAGAATTCAAATGTGGTCGAAAAAATGTAAAAAAAAATAGTTATTTGTCCTCATTTTATCATACCTTATATTTTTACTTCATTTTTGACACGTTAAACCCTTAAGTCCTGTTTTTCCTTCGTAAGCCCCTTTTCAAACTTCTTGGGGCTCACACTTCTAAACAGGATAGACCTAGGCCTTGTATTATCTCCTTTATTACATACATGTTTAAGAATGAGCATAAAATTGGGGACTGACAATGATTCCATGAAATATCAAATTGCATTGAGTTTCTGTTATACTTTAGAAATGGGAATTATTAGAGAGAAGGCACCGCAAGTAACAAGCTATCACAAACCTAGTGACTTCAAATAAGTTATTTCAAACATAGTGGCTTATATAAAAACTCATTATTATAGTACATTTTCTGTATATCAGAAGTCCAGGCATGTTGTAATTGAGCTCTCTTTTTAGTGTTTCACAAGGCTGAAATCAAGGTTCAATCTAGCTGCATTCTTTCTTTGGGGGGTGCGGAGGTATAGTGGGAAAGGGAAAGAGAAAATCTTAAGCGGACTCCTTGCCCATCTGACACAGGGTTGGATTTCACAACCTGAGATCATAGCCTGAGCCAAAATCAAGAGTCAAATGCTTAACGAACTGAGCCACTCACACACCCCAAGTCTAGCTGCATTCTTATCTAGACTTCAGCCTCCATTTCCAAGTTCATTGGTTAATAGAATTTAGTTCCTGGTGATTGTAACACTGTCTCTCCTTTCTTACTGGATGACAACTAGAGACGGTTTTAGTTTCTAGAGGCCCCTGCCACATAGCTGTCTCTACAATTATGGTAGTTTACTCCTTTAATGCCAAGAGGAGAATCTTACTTCAGTCTTTTTGATCACATCTAATGGCTAAGCTGAGTAGGTCAGGCTATCCTGGGTAAGCTCCCTTTTGATTAACTCAAAATCAACTGATCATGGACCCTACTTAGATCTGTAAAATCCTTTCTGCTATACGAGCTATCACAATCACCAGAATGATTTGCCAAAGTGAACAAACTCAAGAAAAGGTGCTTATACAAGTGGTCAGGAAACTTGGGTCATCTTAGAATTCTGGCTATCATAGACACCAAAAAATATGTGTGATAATGAGATTAAATGTTGCCAAGTTAGAAGTGAAAAGATGCAAATTTAAGATAATTGTAGGCAAAAAACAAAAAAGGAAATCTTTTGTGACTATAAAAAAAATAGTCTCATGATTTTTTTCTTCTCATGTGAATGCAGAATTTAGGAAGACATAATAAAGCTTAGTATTATTATAGCAATCTCATTTTATTTTATAGGGTTTGATGGTAAATCCTATAATTTGATGAAGATCATGTACTTCCTACCACAATGATTAAAGTGATGAAGCATCAGGAATCATTTTATCCTCTGACTCAGTGTTCTTTTTTTGGGGGGAGGGGCATGGCCATAGGGATAAATAATTTTGAACTACTCATATTTAATTTGTGACTAATAAAATATGTTTATATCTGAGATTTCTATTTGGGCCTGTGACATAAAGGTGAATTATTCAACAAATATACTTGTTTGGAAACATAACATTTGATTTACCTTAATAATCTGGAGTCTCAACACAGTAGTTATGACCCACTTTTAATTACTTCTGGGTATAGAAAAAATAGAACAGGAGTATCTACATTCAAGAGTAGATTGGCCTCAGTTTGCCAGTGACCATGTAGCAGAACTGTCAGATAACCACTGTGGCTGAAATGGTAACTCTTCCTTGTGATTGACTGGGTGAACGTGTTTTATCTTTCATTTCATAAGATCATTCTGGGAAATATTATACAATGGTAATCACCCCATATAGAGAAACAAAAATACTATCGTTAAAATTTACAAGGTGATACATATTTTAAATCTAAGGCTTGTAGAAAATTATCAGCAGCAGTTTATAAGGAGTAATAAACTTAACTAGAAAAATGCAAACAAAATTAGTAGTTTAGAGAAAAATAAAATTTCAATAAGGCATTATCAAACAGATGGCCAAAGCTAATCTAATATTAAAGATGAAAGTTTCACAGAGTTATATCTGAAGTTCAGTAGGATCAATGAGGTGGTAAATGCCACATAACCCATAAAACTTAATGCTGTAAATATGTAAAATAAAAGTAATGTTTGCAAAGAGTCAGGAATTCTTTAACTGAACATACTATCTTTTAAAACATGCTATTTAAGAACCAAAATTGGGTCCTGACTCAGTCCATATTCTTTATGGAGTATGCTTATGTTTACAGGTTTTGAAATCAAAGCAACATAACATACCTATTCTAGAATATGAGAATCACATCATATTCGTAAACTTTGATGAGTTATTCATTTAAAGACCAAGAATGAAATATAATAGAAATGTGGCTGGAACCAAGTTATATGAAGGGATAAGATTCTATCTCTAATCCTAAATTCAAATTTATGCTAATCTAATGTTATGGAATAAAAGTTTTTTGCTGATTATACTAGTTTATGTAATAGTGGTAGAAGGACTTTGAAAGCTAAAATGGTAATAACCATAAGCTGTGTACAATACTATATACTTTGTGGTTCTTTTACATGAAGTGCCTCCTTTTATACCAGGCCTAAAAATTAACATTATGATTAACATATATGCATCTATTCAATAAATAATTAATGGGATCCTAATATATGCCAGAATTTCTGGTGGTAAGTATACATACAGTGGCTGTTGGGGAGAAAAAAACTTTGCCTCTACTATGTTAGGTTCTATAAATAGGGCCTGTGACTCATAATGATAAAAGATTAACAGAAAAAAAGAATACCAGTTTTATCTAATGTTAATGTTTTATGTTTATAGGGGCTTCACAGAAGTGAAAAACTCAAAGCAGGTGGAATTGAGAACTCATATACCATTTTAACAAAGGTGATCAATTAGGGAGGAGTGATTAGCAAAGCAAAGGGGGTTTGGGGTTCTTGGGTGCTCAACCGTGGAAGCTAATAATATGGTGGGAAACTAATGAGAGTCAACAAGGAATAGTTAGTATGATTTATTTATGCAGCCTCATCTCAGTACTGTCTCTCTCTGTGGTGTTAAGGGCTGCTTTCCTCTTCTTGGTATCAGAAAAGGGAGAACATCTGCACAGGGGAATATATGCCCTACTTTTAGGCAGATGGGGGGTGGCATGGAGGTTTTCCTGTGTCTCCTTTTTCTCAGTTGTCTTTAATTCAAAATAATCTGGGCACCTGAGTGGCTCAGTGATTGAGCATCTGCCTTTGGCTCAGGTCATGAGTCCAGGGTCCTGGGACTGATTCCTGATTCCTCCCCACAGGGAGCCCACTTCTCCCTCTGCCTATGTCTCTGCCTTTCTATCTGTGTCTCTCATGAATAAATAAAATCTGTTAAAAAATTCAAAATAATCCATATGTCAAAGTGGCAAATTTTGGGGTGACATGATCTTCAACAAATGGACAGAATCACTATAGAACAGGAAGAAAAGTGCATATCCTTTGGAAAAAGACTTTAGTCTTTGCATTTGCTTTCCCTTCTCAACAGACTACTCTTCATCCTTCTCATCCCAAGACCTGCATTTTTAGCTTCATGTTTCATTTTGCATGTTACTGTTGAGAGATTTTTCTGACCAACCAGAGAAAATTAGTTTCTTTGGGTTATTTTTTTCCAATCTTAGACTGTACTTATGCTTCCAAAACCAGGGGAGTTGTCATTTGATTCTAAGTTTTTTAAACAGCAGATGAAAAATGGTCCTCAATTTGCAAATGAGGAAACAGAATCCCAGACAACAAAGTGACATACTAAAAGTCACAGCTAGTAAGTAGCAAAGCTGATACTTAAATTCTGGTATACAGCCTAAAAACTTTGTATTTTTAATATGCTATGGTGTTTTAATAAACTCCTTAGAGCAGTCTTTCTTGATTGGGTGTGGTCTTGCTCCCCAGGGGACATTTGGCAATGTCTGGAGACAGTTCTGCTTATTACCACACTCTCTCTCGTGTGTGTGTGTGTGTGTGTGTGTGTGTGTCTGTGTGTTGGGGGAATAGAAGTCCTACTGGCATTTAGTGAATACAGTATAAGGATGCTGCTAAACATCCTACAATGCACAGGACAGCTCCCACAAGAAAATATTTCTTAGCCCAAAATGTCAATTGTATCACTGTTAGGAAACCCAGCCTTAGAATACTTTAAAGAATAAAACCAATACTTAATTTTGTCATGTATTTTTGACATATAAAAAGAATAAAAATAACACCAAAGTTTTCTATTACTCCAAAGACTTACATAGTTCAACGTGAAGTAATACCAATGAAATAAAGTATAAAGGTCTATAGAATTCTCTGAAATTGAATTCATTTTTTTTTTCATTTTTTGATTTGACAAATATATATTGAGTATCTACTATATGTCAAAAACCAAGGAAGGTATATGTGCATTTTGCAGCACTTTTAAAGGATTTTTCCGAGTCTCTCTAGCGTCCTATGAGTGATGTAATCTACATTCATAGGAGATCTTTATAGGGAAGCATATGTTAATTTTAAGATCAATTTCTAATTTTGCTATGCAGGAGACTTGAAAATGAAATTGTCAGTTTTCATATCCATGAAAGTGTGAGAACTGTATTTTAAAAGCAACCATCTAAACTAAACTCTAATATAAAAGTCACATACATTTCAAGTCTATGAAGTAGCCCAGAAACAATTTTATTTTTTTCTACCATTTATGACTATAAATAAATGACCAAGTCATGTGAGAAATGAATAGAAAGGTTCACTCAGAAAGCCAAATCAGTTGGGATAGAACATCTGTGCTCACTTCTGAAAGATATAGTGTCTAATATGCAAGCAAAGTTTCCTGCCTGCAGACTGCCTGCAAACACAACAAACAGATGGGACAGCCCTGCAAGGACAAATCAGAGCAGAGTGGCCCATTCCTCAAATAAAGGTTTGGGACCACCAGAGTCAGAGAGGAGAATGGCTGGCACTAACCAACTCTCCACCTAGCATCATTCACAGTCAAGCACAACCCTTTTGTTTTTAGCAAGTAAAAACTGGTTTGTATATTTGCCTTTGCACACTCTCTCTAATTACAGGTTTCCCCTACAACCTCTCAAAACGAGCCATCAGAGAGATGAAGAAATCAGCTAAAAGGGTTATTTAAAATAATGGCAACATAAAAAAAAAAGTTCAATAAGCACAGGTCATTTTTTTCTGGAATAAGCCAAATCAATTTGTACATATATCCACTGCTAAAGAGCTATTATTAACACTTCAATCTAATTTTTTTTCCACTGGATAAATGATCACTTCATGACATTCTTTAGCTCATGTGATTGTTTGCAGTCTACCTCTCTTCACTCTAGCCTTAACTATACCTTGATTAAAAGCATGGAGCTTGTTTGTCTTGTTCAAAACTGTAATGTCTTGGACTTAGAAGAGTACTCAAGAACCTTCCACATATAAATGCTTGATAAATATATGTTAAATGGATAGGTAAAAGAGAAGGAGAAATATCTGCAATTTTATTACCAAAGTGTATGTATGCAATCTATTATATGTAATCTATTATGGGCAATCTATTAGTCTGCTACAGTGCTAAAACAAAGCACCATGGACTGGGAGGCTTAGCATAGTCATGGAAGCTAGAAGCCCTGGATCAAGATGCTGGCTGTTTTTTATTTTTACTTTTATTATTTTTTGCCTGAGGACTCTATTCTTGGTTTGCAAGTGACGTCTTCTAACAAAGGTCTTCCTTTTGTACGTCTATGTTCTAATCTCTTCTTTTTTATAAGAACCACAGATATATTACATTATTTCCCACCCTAAGGACCTCATTTTAACTTGACTACACCTTTAAAGGCTATATTTTCAAATATAGTCACATTCTAAGGTACTGGGATTGTTGCATCAACATAGGAATTTGGGAGAACACAACTCATCCCATAACAAAATTGACTGCAAAGTGATTCCACTCTTTTTGCAATATGAGGCTATTATTCGTGTGGCCATTAAGTACATCTCACTGTACAACTGTATGCAGGTCTCTGAAGTTATGTAGATTAAAATTTGTAATATACACTATACTAAGTGTTTGTTTTAACAGTTTTGTAATCAATAGTAACCATTCTTTTCACAGGGTCCAAAAAAATAAGATTTTATATTAATTAAGCTTAAAGCAAACAAGGTAAGTTTTGAGAACTGGAATTCTAAACCTATATGTGCTTAAATTTGTTAAAAATTTTAGTTTATTAATTTGAAAGTTATACCATGTGTGTATGTATATGATGTACAAACATACAAAGTTATAAAGCACAATGTCTATAATAAATAAATGATGTTTCCTAAATTAATGTGTTATGTATCTGGTTAAACATGTAAAATATCTGAAGTAAAACATAAGAGGAAAGTGCTTCATTTACTCACTTAAAATTATGTTTCCTATAGAACATTTTTAAAAATATATTTGGCATACATTATAAAAAACTATGATCACTATCTTAGATAATTTTTGATGTTATATAATCACAGATATTAAACTTAAAGTATCTCCATTTAAAAACATTGTGCTAGCTCAACAAAACAACCATATCATTTGCAGAGTGTAATTTTTAAGGTAAATATCTTACAATTTTAAATTTAAAAATGACACAATTTTTTTTTCATTTTGATTCTGCTGAATGTTTTCTTAAAAGCTACCCCTCAAATAAGAAAGAATTAGTACTTATGGTTATTAACTGAAATTAAAAAAAAGAAACAGGTTTGCCTGAAAATTTAAGGGGAAATTATTTAGAGAGGCAATAAATGAGATCTCAAAAATTAGTCCTGAAAATATGTTCTTTAAAAGAAGAATTTATAAATATATTTCCTAGAACAACGATGAGACAAAGCAATATATTTTACATATCATTCGCTAACATACAGAAAAATTTAATCGTGGGTTAAGTGGAATTGATACATATATCATTTTACAGTTTACAAGTACTTTCTGTATCAGAGAGCTTTCATTGTAATGTTCATCATTCATACAAATCTTAGGAACATTCTTTTAAATGCCTAAAGATTTTCAACTGAAGTTTTCAGTTGTGGATTAGATTTAGGTACCTTAAATTCAGGATTTTTTAAAGGTAAGAAAAGGAATAACTGAGGACTTTTATAGGATGAATTGTATCCCACAAAATTCATTATACCGAAATCTTAACCCCCAGTACTTCAGAAAGTGACTGAAGTTATGGGTGCACTCTAATCCAATATGAGTGGTGTCCTTAAAGAAGAGAATAGGCAACGGACATACAAAGAATGAGTGAAAGCAACATAAGGATACAAGAAAGCGGTCATCTACATGCTGAGGTGAGAGGCCTCAGAAGATAGCAAATGTGCTGACATTTTCACCTTAGGCTTCTAGCCTCCAGAACTGTGAGAAAATAAATACCTTTTGTGTGAGGAATTGAGTCTGTGGTATTTTCGTATGGCAGTCTCAGCAAATTAATGTAAGGATCGTTGAACCTACATTACAAAATAAAAGTACATATGTATATATTTATTTTTTAAAAGATTTTACTTATTTATTCATGAGAGACACAGAGAGAGGCAGTGACCACAGGGAGAGGGAGAAGGAGCTCCTTGCAGGGAGCCTGATGTGAAACTAGATCCCAGGACCCCAAGATCATGACATGAGCCAAAGGCAGATGCTCAACCACTTAACCACCCAGGTCTTCCTAAAAGTACATATATTAAAATACAAACTAAAGGATGTATGATTATTTATAAACAAGGTAATGATACACAATGTTGTTCTGATATTAAATTATAGTTCTTCCTTTCCAAAGAGTTGTGGAAATTTTTATCCAGGGAATATCTCCACATTTTTGTCTTCTCCATCATATTTTCTTTTTTTTTTCTCTTTCTCTCTCTCTTTTTTTTTTTTTGGCAATCTATGTTGACAGCATGCAGATACATCCACATGGTTTACATATCACTCTCTAGCATACATAAAAATGATTATTTAAAAAGAACATATACAATACGATTACATTTATATCAAAGTCTAGAAAATCCAAACTATCCTATTAGTGACAGAAAGATCAGTGATTGCCTTGTCTAGGAGAATAGGGAGGGACAAGAGAAAAGAAATTACAAATTATTCTTTATCATAGAAGTCATTCAATTTTTTTAAAGATTTTATTTATTTATTCATGAGAGACAAAGAGAGCAAGGGAGATACATAGGCAGAGGGAGAAGCAAGGTCCCTATGGAGAATTCATTGTGGGACTCTACCCAGGACCCCAGGATCATGTACCCCAAAGACAGATGCTCAACCACCCAGGTGCCCCTCAATTTCGGTTTTACTTTTTAATTTTTTAAAAAGGATTTTATTTATTTAGTCATGAGAGACAAAAGAGAGAGAGAGAGAGAGAGAATGAGAGAGAGAGGCAGAAACACAGGCAGAGGGAGAAGCAGGCTCCATGCAGGGAGCCTGATGTGGGACTCGATCCCGGGACTCTAGGACACACTCTGGGTTGAAGGCAGGCGCTAAACCATTGAACCACCCAGGGGCTCACAATTTTGTTTTTTAAAAAGAACCTTGATCACCTATTTCTCCATGTGTAACTTATTCACATGTTCCTATAATATTAGAATATAAGCTTTTCTGTTTCAATAGCTCTGGAAATACCTAGTGTGTCTGCTTATTAATACACACACGTGCGCACATAAACATACACACAATGGGTTTTTAAAATCTGGATTAAATCTCTCTACTCACTATCATATTTATACCCAGTTCTGCATTTCTGTGAATGTACTTTTGGGGAAATAAAATTTTATAGTACCTGATTTTATTTTTTGATTTGTTTAAAAACAATTTGTAAGTTGAAAAGAACTGCCAATGGTTCATCTAGTACTTAGGAAAAAATGACATTGTGCAGAAGTCTTTGAATTCTCTGACAATTTTTTGTCCCTAATGTTCAAATACCCCCACAGAATGTAATTCACTGGATTTGTGCTTAAGGTTGCTTTCTTATGGGCCGAGCTATCATTGCCGTTGTAGATTCACTTGAACAGTAATTCTGTAAAGTGAAATTTTCTATTTCCATTATGTACTTATCTGTAAGACCTGAAATATTGTGACTTGCAGTCGTTTACATGGAAATTATGGAAGTTAGAGAACTTGTGTTCTTTCTAATACACTTTTTTTTTTCATTTTCTTCTTAATCAATTTATTCATATCTACTTAAAGGATTTTCTGGTCTCCATTTCAATAATCTATGCTCAATTTCATTAATATACATAGACAAAGAAAAATTAAAAAGTCCATTTAGATATATTTAAAAATCATTTACCACTAAAAAGTCATAATTGACATAATGACTATTATGCCCTTAAATATAGATTTTTCTACTTTTTATCCATTTTCTTTGGGCTTTCATTTCCTCAAGAACAGCATTTATTATTGAACAAGACTCCTAATTCCATAACTTGTATCGTGACTTCATAAATTTTATAATTCTAATAAGAACTATTCTATGAAAATTTGTAATTCTCCAAAATGACCTGCATTGATTTCATAAAATTAACAATATATAGGGTGAATATTTCCACTACAATCCTTTTGAAGGATCATTGATATTTTATTCATTTCTAAGAGAAAGACTTTAAACTCAGGGTTGTGTGTGTGTGTGTGTGTGTGTGTGTGTGTGTGTGTATTCTCAGTAAAATGCTTTTTTACTATTTAAATAATAGACCTAGACAAGTCACCTTCTAGGCAGAGGCTTTACTTCATTTCTAGTTTAAAATTACATTTCTCATATCAATTCATACTTTTTAATGCACCTCTAAGGGATGAGCTCTGCAAAAAAAAGGTCAAGGACAAAATGGACCTTTAATTATTAAATAGGGCTTATATGTAGTTCATAGTTGATCTGGCCTATCAAGGATTACAGATCACAAGTGTTTTTTTTTTCCAAGAATATCCCATTCTAATTGTAATTTCATGAACTTTTGAACTTTGCTTTAAAACACTGCAAACTTACTTATAAATAAGTTAAACTGCCATTAGCATCATGTCAAATAAATATATTTTTTATCATAACCCAAAAGAGTTTTGTGATTTGTGACAAAGTACCTTTCCTTTGCCTCTCATAGTCACAAAGTCCTTCTTATCTGATCAGAAATTAGCACTATTTTTCTCCTTTAGGTTAAATATTTAAGTCACAATATATAAAAGATTCTTTTAAAAATATGCCTTTTGGGGGCAGCCCCTGTGGCCCAGCGGTTTAGCGCTGCCTTCAGCCCAGGGCCTGATCCTGGAGACCCGCGATCGAGTCCCGTGTGGGGCTCCCTGCATGGAGCCTGCTTCTCAACCTCTGCCTGTTTCTGCCTCTCTCTCTCTCTCTCTGTCTCTCATGAAAACATAAATAAAATCTTTTTAAAAAATAAAAAATAAAATAAAAATATGCCTTTTGGGGCACCTTTTGGGGCTCAGTTAGGCATTGCCTTCAGCTGGGGTCATGATCCCAGGGTCCTGGGATTGGGCCCCATGTGGGGCTCCCTGCTCAGCAGGAAGTCTGTTTCTCCCTCTGCCCCTCCCTCTGCTCATGCCATCTCTTTACCCCTCTCTCATGTTCTCACTCTCTCAAATAAATTTTAAAAATCAAAGTAAAATTATGCCTATCAAATAATATGCCGATAAGAATAATGGTTCTTGGGTGGCCATCATCAAAAGAGAGGAGTTTATCAGATGTATGAGGTAAACTATGACAGGCAAGAGGAAATGGCTTTGTGCCTAGGGGCAGGTGACTCAAAACACTGAGTCTCCATTTCTTCCTCTTCAGATTGAAAGTGGCACTAACTAGCTTATAGGTGATGTGATGGGGTGTGAGATGATTTGTGAAAGTACCCAACAACAGTTCTTGGGGCATACTATTGTTGAATCTTGAATCTGGTATGGGTACACTGATAATGTGGCATTGGAGGCTGGAGATATGAATGCAAGCCCAAATAGTGGTTACTCATGCAAACTCTTGACAGGAGGTGTGTGTGCAACATAAAACTGGAACAAAGCGGAGGTGTTCTGAGTGATAAGGTGACATAGGAGAAAGCAGAAAAGGACTAGTCACCAAAAAATAGATATCTTGATTAGGAAGTCATCCAAAAGGCACATTTTACCCAGGTATAGCTTTTTTGTTAAGAAGTTTTTCTAAATATTATTTTCAAGCTTTTCTTGATACTCTAAAGTATACAATATTAAAATCATATCATAATGCATCTATTTTTATTTTATTATTGCTCAATGGAAGCTTCAAAAATACTGAAATTTGAATAATGATGCTACATTCATAGAGAACTCTGTATCAGAAACCATTCATGTGGTTTGATTTAATGTCACCCTTTCTAATGTTAATTGTCAAAGGGGTAGTTTCTAGGTGATAAATTCAGCTTTAATGTGTAGCCTGACATTCAGCTTTTGTAGACTGGGGCTTTAATGGCTCAGGCACCAAGAAAACACATTCAGTACAGAAACTAGTAAGTAAATAGTTATTTACTAGTTATTACTAGGAAATGGTGAGCTATAATTAAAAATGCAGCTGTTGGGGCAAAGGGGAGTCATTGTTGTCATGGAAGCATGGCTTTATTAATTCCTGTCTTTCAATAGACAAAATCAACAAATTCTCTGTAATTGTCAACATAGGAGTGTAGATTTCTTAACACTGCTTAGTATTTTTTTTTTTTCTATGATAGTCACATACAGAGAGAGAGAGGCAGAGACACAGGCAGAGGGAGAAGCAGGCTCCATGCACCGGGAGCCCGACGTGGGATTCGATCCTGGGTCTCCAGGATCGTGCCCTGGGCCAAAGGCAGGCGCCAAACCGCTGCACCACCCAGGGATCCCTGCTTAGTATTTTTTAATAATATGAACATACAGTATAAATTATTTTGCATAATAAAATACCTCAACGTTAATAACTGAGTTTCAGATGCAAAGTGAGTTAATTTTCTGATGTGCATGTACCAATAGGCTACTACAATAACATAATACACTGTACGTGTATGAATATACAAGAATATTAAGCAGCTAAGGAGAGGCAGCAGCAAACCACAAATGAACCAAGGAATTGTAAGGTAAAGCACCTCACCACTTTTCCTTGAAATACAAAGAAACAAAGCCTTGCTATGCTAGGGAAATCTGGATTTCAAATATTTCATTGTCCTAATAACCACTTCTCTGCTTAGTAAGTTAAATGTCAATTATTTGTTTGCATCACATGGATATATGTGTGTGTGTATGCGACCAATCATGCTGATTTCCTTATTTTTAAAACTATATCTTTTTTTGTGAAATAAAATACTGTATGTATTCCCTTTATATTTTTCTCATATATTAGAGTCCCCAAAGTCCCAAACTATCCTTTATATATCATTTGCTCTCAATACCTGCTGGGTGATATTTGGCAATATCTGGAGACATTTTTTGATTGTCACAATTGTGTGGGACTATCATCTATTGAGTAAAGACCAATAATCTTACAATGCAAGAGATCCTACAATGCATGAGAATGCTACAATAATTATTTGGCTCCAAATATAAATAGTTTCAAGCTGTAGAATAAACAAGTAAAAATGAAACAAAACATCATCAACAACAGTAACAAAAGAAATCTATTTTTTTGGCATGGAAAACAAAATGAACAGGCCAATTTTGAGGTTAAACCATTATGCTGCCCTGTTGTTTTCAGGGATGGCATTGAGTTCTACTTTTTTACTATCAGGGTTTAGATTGAAGAGGAAAATCTTCACCATCAAAAGGAACAAACAGAAACAAGGAAATGAAAAATGACCAGGTCAGTGTTACACATGGAAATTTGTGGCATCAAAAGAAACTGTGATGCACTTTATTCTTTGAAAAGTGTATGAAACGACTGCATTATTTTTCCAGTTTCATTTGGGTTTAATTTTCTCTACATTTACAAGTTGACATCTTGAGATTGTCAAAGCTTCACAAGTCTGAGAAAGTTAGTTTGGTCCTTTATTTCATCCTCTGCTAAATCTATAGCTGCAAAATTCAATCTTCTTTATCGGGAGCAGTTCTTAGAGATTTTACCATATTTATACAATGTTTAGATTTGGTAGCTGATGTAAATGATTACATTTTCCCTCACAACCACACTGACATTTATTTAGCATTGGATTCAGCTTTTCAAATTTATATAATCATATATGCTAACAACTCACAAAGCTATAAAACCTCTTATACAAATCTCAAAGCAGGATACATTAAACATAAATATTATTTTTAGAATCATACCGCCATTGCAAATATGCTCAAGTGAAGAACTGGCTGGGAATTTGCTTTCATGTATTTTGAGAATCTCAAGATGTATTTTTAGAAACTATAAAAAGCTAGGGAAAAATTGTTGCCAGACACACCAATAGAAGGGAAAAAAGGGACAAAATTACTACTTTGAAAAGTTGCCATTGATAGTCACATATATACAAACTCAAAATTGAGACCTACCTCTAAAATCATTCTCAGTTCAAAAATGTTACACATCAATTTTTTTCTGGCCTCTGATGTAAGTGTTTTCTAGCATCTGCCTGTATGTTATTACAGTAGTTTCATGTGCCTTTACATATGTTCACCAAATCTAAACCTTAATATATCAGAGACAAAACTGACTTTATAGCATTTTAGATCCCTTGAGCAATACATTGTCTCAAAGACATGATATTCCCACATCTGTGAATAACAATATAAGCCCTATTAAAATAGGTATTGAGAAAATAATCCCGAACACACAAGCGTAAGAAAGGCCAAATGAATAACACATTTAAATGAAATTATATCAAATAAAGAGCCAAGGAAGATTAGTCTACATATTCAAAATGCTCCAGCTCTGAGCTAAACATTGCACTACAGAGAAATGCAAAAAAGAAATAAAGAAATAAAAAATTATGCATAATTTTAGACAATATCCAAGTGCATCTTACATACATACCAGTATTTTTCCTAAAACTTAGTTGAGGCAAAAACGGTCTTAGGTGTGAAATGCTTTGGGTGCTTGTTTTTTGCTAGTGTGCATGACTCATGACATAATAAATACATACACTAACATGGATGTCTAATTGCAAAGATTATCATATTTCATTATCACATATTGATTAATGGAATGATATCCGGAGGGAATTTTATGATATAAAGCAAGAAGACAAGGAAAGAGTAGTTAATTGAAAATAGGAGATAAAAAAACAATTAATATAATTCGAATGTTCTTATTATGAGAGCCCTAGTAAGGTGTTGTGAGTTGTAACATACACTATTATGTACATTTAAGAAGCAGCAGCCAATGCTAAATCAATGTCAAACAGTATTGTTACAATGCCTGAGGGTCTCCTGCAATTTCTTTTCCTGGACTCAAAAATCTGTGCAATCCTTTGACACCTTTATTGACTGTTATAGCTCAAAGAATATTGAGGCCTCACTATTACTGTTGCAGAACCAGATAGTTTTACCTTATCTTTCACTTCTTAAGCTCCAAATAAAATTGTTCACTGGAGGAACTGTCGATAGAATGTTCAAGAATGCAATGCTTCAAACTTTATTCACCTTCCAACACGTTCAGTGATCCATTTCTCTTTTAACTTACTTAGGAGCTTCTGTTAACTTACCTCAACTTTTGCATTTTTTACCTAACTTAAAAAAATGAAACAACTAGACTGAGTCAAAATAGGCCTAAACCAACACTCAAACAATTTTCAGAAAAAAAATTCCCTATCACAAATTTTGTATATGTCAGAAAAGAATCTGCAATTGACATACTTTCCAGACAAAATGGATAGTATTTTTGATGGTGGTGAACATCATCATCTTAGAAAAAATTATCCGATTTTCCCCCTATTTATTTATTTATTTATTTATTTATTTATTTTGATCCCCCTATTTATTAAGTATTACTTAATCAGGTGATTGATACATTCAAAGTCCAGATAAATTTCTTATTCTAAAACTCCAAGTTTATTGCTTATATTAATTGGCATAGTTGCTTCTTCCAAAGGTTTGATTTCCCCTGAGATACTTATCACTTGAAATTCTCTGGAACTTCGAGTGACAGACATCATTCGATCATCCATGTACTGCCCACATATTAAACTGAATCAAAAGGAAGAACGACATCCCTACCCTATTCTGTTTGGATGAACAACCCATTTATATATCATTTACTTCAAATTAGCTTTTTTTTTTCCTTCATTAGTTCCACTATAGCAGATGGTATCATGTAAGTGTTACTATTTGCTCTTGGCACATTACATTCCCTTCTGATGACCAGATGTGTCTTTTGGGCTTCAGTTCTCACAGGTCTGCATGTTATTATTCCTTTTTCCCAGTATACTAAGTGGGTTAGTAGGTCAAAATCACAGAATTAGCAAGAGAATTGTCCTGGACTATTATGCTACAAAAAAGAGAGAGAGAGAGATCTTTTATTTTTCACATGAATTAAAAAAGTCACCATGTAGAGTAAACATCCAGATGAATTGAATTGAGATTTTTTTAATCTGTTGATAAATGCTTAGAAAAGTTTTCAACGTTTTATTATCATTCTCTCTTATCCTATGGAAGCTGTCCACCAACCTATTAAAAAAAAAAATCTATTTGGCTAGGGAAAGGTACAAAATGTGAGAATAAAAGAGTTAAGACTCACAATTTCCAAAATAAGTCTAAAATTTCAAGTAGAATTTATTTGCTACAGACAAAATAATGAAAAAGACTTGCTTTTAGATGTCAGATGTCACTTAGTTGCATGTTCATATCTTTCCATAAATAAATTTTAAAAAGGTAAAATATGTATATTTTGCAGAAAAATGAGCCTTTTTTTCAATAGTCACATTTTTAAAAACTGGTGTGAACTATGGTAATTTAAAGGGGGGGGATCCCTGGGTGGCGCAGCGGTTTAGCGCCTGTCTTTGGCCCAGGGCGCGATCCTGGAGACCCGGGATCGAATCCCACATCGGGCTCCCGGTGCATGGAGCCTGCTTCTCCCTCTGCCTGTGTCTCTGCCTCTCTCTCTCTCTCTCTCTCTCTCTCTCTCTGTGTGTGTGTGTGACTATCATAAAAAAAAAAAAAAAGGGATTTGGGGCAGCCCCTGTGGCTCAGCGGTTTAGCACTGCCTTCAGTCCAGGGCGTGATCCTGGATGCGGGATCGAGTCCCATGTCGGCTCCCTGCATGGAGCTTGCTCCTCCCTCTGCCTGTGTCTCTGTCTCTGTCTCTGTCTCTCTCTCATAAATAAATAAAAAAATCTTTAAAACAGAAAAAGGGATTTTTTCAGTCATAAAAAAGTGGGGCAATAGATGGCCCTGGATTGGAAATTGCCTTATACAAACCAAAGTTTTGTTTTGTTTTGATTTGATTTGTTGTCTGCTTGTGTCCTATAAACAGGAACTAATAAAATAAAAAGTACTGCTAATTGTAGAAAAATGTAGCTATTTGTGAAACAAGATAAATAACAAATAGTTCATATGCTCATGGCAATAATCCAATGGATAGGAAGTAGGTGATTAGAATGAGAGTAGGGAATATTGCTGAAAAGATACTCTTGAAAAAGCAAGAGAGATCTGGCGCATATATAAAAAGCTTAGTCTTTGGGCAAAAGAGAGATCACCTATTCTATAGGAATAGCAGGGAAGATGAAGGTATGACCTCTTCTAAGGAAAGAGATTGGTACACATGGTAGTGAAGACACAAGGGATTTCTCTTGTTTCATGTTTCTAGTGAAAGAGAAAGTACAGTCATTAATTGGGAGCATGGATGGGAAGGAAGTATTGGATGTTGGGGGAGAGAGAGATGCAGTTACTTGGGAGAATGGCAGAGTGAACATACCAAGCAATGGTATAGGATACATGCACAGCATGAAGGACAGACTTGAGGTTAATGAGCCTAAATTTTGAATTATTCTTTTCAGTGTGGCTGGATGGTTTTGAAAAACCACATTCAAAAAATATGTGATGGATTACAGTTTAGGTAAGAAATAATGCAGAACTTAAATAGGCAGATCCATGCTCAAAAAGAGTCTTTGCCTTACCTTAAAGTAGTGATGAGCAATGCCATGGCTATGTTTTAATTAACATTTAAATATAGATGCATTATTTCCAAAATTTCTTGTTTTAACTAACAATTGATGATCATATGCCATTGAGAAATACCTTGAATAAAAAGCTTTAGGAAAATTCAAGGTATATAAGTTTAAGTTGTAGGAATTAATGAGCTGCCTGACACAAAGCATCTTATACTGACAATAGACCATAACAAGCCAAATTTTAAAATATTATCTAAATTAGTAATATAAAGAATATCAGATTAAACTTAAGAGACATACTGGAGAGGTTACTTAAAAAATTTGGTAGTAAAACTAAAGTTGGGATCCCTGGGTGGCGCAGTGGTTTGGCACCTGCCTTTGGCCCAGGGCGTGATCCTGGAGATCCGGGAGCGAGTCCCACATCGGGCTCCCGGTGCATGGAGCCTGCTTCTCCCTCTGCCTATGTCTCTGCCTCTCTCTCTCTCTCTCTCTCGCTCTATCATAAATAAATAAAAATTAAAAAAAAAAAACTAAAGTTGAATTTAATGCCAAGTGGGGCATGTGGGTGGCTGAGCGGCTGAACATCTGCCTTTGTGTTTTCTTTTCATTGTATTTTTTTTTATTGGAGTTCAATATGCCAACATATAGCATATCACCCAGTCTCATCCCGTCAAGTGCCCCCGCTCAGTGCCTGTCACCCAGTCACCCCACCCCCCACTCACCTCCCCTTCCACTCCCCTTGTTCATTTCCCAGAGTTAGGAGTCTCTCATGTGCTGTCACCCTCTCTGATATGTCCCACTCATTTTCTCTTTCCTCTTTAATCCTTCAATATTTTTTACATTCCCCAAATTAATGAGACCATATAATGTTTGTCCCTCTCCGATTGACTTACTTCACTCAGCATAATGCCCTCCAGTTCCATCCATGTTGAAGCAAATGATGGGTATTTGTCATTTCTAATGGCTGAGTAATATCCCACTGTATACATAGACCACAGCTTCTTTATCCATTGATCTTTCAATGGACACCGAGGCTCCTTCCACAGTTTGGTTACTGTGGACATTGCTGCTATAAACATTGGGGTGCAGGTGTCACTGCATCTGTATCTTTGGGGTAAATCCCAAGCAGTGCAATTGCTGGGTCGTAGGGCAGGTCTATTTTTAACTCTTTGAGGAACCTCCACACAGTTTTCCAGAGTGGCTACACCAGTTCACATTCCCACCATCAGTGCAAGAGGGTTCCCCTTTCTCCACATCCTCTCCAACATTTGTTATTTCCTGACTTGTTAACTTTCACCATTCTCACTGGTGTGAGGTGGTATCTCATTGTGGTTTTGATTTGTATTTCCCTGATGGCAAGTGATGCAGAGCATTTTCTCAGGTGCATGTTGGCCATGTCTATATCTTCCTCTGTGATATTTCTGTTCATGTCTTTTGCCCACTTCATGATTGGATTGTTTGTTTCTTTGCTGTTGAGTTTAATAAGTTCTTTATAGATCTTGGGTACCAGCCCTTTATCTGCTATGTCATTTGCAAATAGCTTCTCCCATTCTGTAGGTTGTCTTTTAGTTTTGCTGACTGTTTATTTTGCTGTAGAGAAGCTTTTTATCTTGATTAAGTCCCAATAGTTCATTTTTGCTTTTGTTTCCCTTACCTTCATAGATGTATCTTCCAAGAAGTTGCTGTGGCCAAGTTCAAAAAGGGTGTTACTTGTGTTCTCCTCTAGGATTTTAATGGATTCTTGTCTCACATTTAGATCTTTCATACATTTTGAGCTTATCTTTGTGTCTGGTGTAAGAGAATGGTTTAATTTCATTCTTCTGCACATGACTGTCCGACTTTCCCAGCACCATTTATTGAAGAGACTGACCTTTTTCCAGTGGATAGTCTTTCCTGCTTTGTCGAATATTAGTTGACCATGGTTGAGGGCCCATTTCTGGGTTTTCTATTCTGTTCCATTGATCTGTGTGTCTGTTTTTGTGCTAGTACCACACTGTCTTGATGATCACAACTTTGTAGTACAACTTGAAATCCAGCATTGGGAAGCCCCTGGCTCTGGTTTTCTTTTTCAATATCCTCCTGGCTATTCAGGGTCTTTTCTGATTCCACACAAATCTTAAGATTATTTGTTCCAACTCTCTGAAGAAAGTCCATGGTATTTTGATAGGGATTGCTTTGAATGTGTAAATTGCCCTGGGTAGCATTGACATTTTCACAATATTAGTTCTTCCAATCCATGAGCATGGAATATTTTTCCATCTCTTTGTGTCTTCCTTAGTTTCTTTCAGAGGTGTTCTGTAGTTTTTAGGGTATAGATCCTTTACCTCTTTGGTTAGGTTTATTCCTAGGTATCTTATGCTTTTGGGTACAATTGTAAATGGGATTGACTCCTTAATTTCTCTTTCTTCAATCTCATTGTTAGTGTATAGAAATGCCACTGATTTCTGGGCATTGATTTTGTATCCTGCCACACTGCCAAATTGCTGTATGAGTTCTAGCAATCTTGGGGCGGAGTCTTTTGGGTTTTCTGTGTACAGTTATCATGTCGTCTGCGAAGAGGGAGAGTCTGACTTCTTCTTTGCCAATTTGAATGCCTTTTATTTCTTTTTGTTGTCTGATTGCTGAGGCTAGGACTTCTAGTACTATGTTGAATAGCAGTGGTGAGATCTTAGGGGAAAGGCTCCTAGTGTTTCCCCATTGAAAATGATATTTGCTGTGGGCTTTTTGTAGATGCCTTTTAAGATGCTGAGGAATGTTCCCTCTATCCCTACACACTGAAGAGTTTTGATCAGGAATGGTTGTCGTATTTTGTCAAATGCTTTCTCTGCATCTGTTGTGAGGATCATATGCTTCTTGTTTTTTCTCTTGTTGATATGATCTATCACACTGATTGTTTTACCAGTGTTGAACCAGTGTTGCATCCTGGGGATAAATCCCACTTGGTCATGGTAAATAATCTTCTTAATGTACTGTTGGTTCCTATTGGCTAGTATCTTGTTGAGAATTTTTGCAACTGTTTTCATCAGGGATATTGGTCTATAGTTCTCCTTTTTGGTGGGGTCTTTGTCTGGTTTTGGAATTAAGGTGATGCTGGCCTCATAAAATGAGTTTGGGTGTATTCTGTCCCTTTCTATCTTTCAGAGCAGCTTTAGTAGAATAGGTTTTTTTTTTTTTTTCTTCTTTAAACATTTGATAGAATTCCCCTGGGAAGCCATCTGGCCTTGGACTTTGTGTCTTGGGAGGTTTTTGATGACTGCTTCAATTTCCTCCCTGGTTATTGGCCTGTTCAGGTTTTCTATTTCTTCCTGTTCCAGTTTTGGTAATTTGTGATTTTCCAGAAATGCGTCCATTTCTTCTAGAACCATTTACCAAATGGTCCTTAAAATAAAGCTGGAGTAGCAATCTTCATATCAGATAAATTAAAGTTTATCCCAAAGACTGTAGTAAGAGATGAAGAGGGACACTATATCATACTTAAAGGATCCATCCAACAAGAAGACCTAACAGTCATGAATATTTATGCCCCTTATGTGGGAGCTGCCAAGTTAATCAATCAATTAATAACCGAAGTAAAGATATACTTAAGTAATAATACACTAATAGTAGGAGACTTCAACACAGCACTTTCTGCAAATGAATGATATTCTAAGCACATCACCAAAGAAGCAAGAGCTTTAAATGACAGACTGGACCAGATGGATTTCACAGATATATACAGAACTTTTCATCTGAACGCAACTGAATACATATTCTTTTCAAGTGCACATGGAACTTTCTCCAGAATAGAATGCATACTGGGTCATAAGTGGGGTATCAACTGATACCCAAAGACTGAGATTGTCCCCTGCATATTTTCAGACCACAATGCTTTGAAACCAGAACTCAATCACAAGAAGAAATCTGGAAGACACTCAAACACATGGAGGTTAAAGAGCATTCTGCTACAAGATGAATGGGTCAACCAGGAAATTAGAAGAGAATTTAAAAGATTCAGAGAAACTAATTAAAATGAAGATACAACCGTTCAAAATCTTTGGGATATGGCAAAAGCAGTCCTAAGAGTGAAATACATAGCCATACAAGCATCCCTCAAAAAACTGGAAAAAAACTCAAAATACACAAGCTAACCTTGCACCTAAAGGAACTGGAGAAAGAACAGCAAATAAAACCTATACCAAGCAGAAGAAGAGAGTTAATAAAGATTTGAGCAGAACTCAACGAAATAGAGACCAGAAGAACTGTAGAAGAGATCAACAAAACCAGGAGTTGGCTCTTTGAAAGAATTAATTAGATAGATAAACCATTAGCCAGCCTTATTAAAAAGAAAAAAGACCCACATTAATAAAATAATGAATGAAAAGGAGAGAACACAACCAATACCAAGGAAATACAAACGATTTTAAAAATGTATTATGAGCAGCTATGTGCCAAATAAATTAGACAATCTAGAAGAAATGAACATCTGCCTTTGATTCAAGACATGATCCTAAGGTCAGGGATGAGGCCCACATCAGGGTCCCTGTGGGGAGCCTGCTTCTCCCTCTCTGCCTGTGTCTCTGCCTCTCTCTCTGTGTCTCTCATAAATAATAAAATCTTTTTATTTTATTTAACATAAGTAAAAAAAAAAGATTTTAATGACAAGTGACATAAAAGTTTCCATAGTGTGGAAACTAAATTTTTCATAATTTCAACTTTTTCTCAAATTAATCATTTTTATGAAATTCTATTGACATTTCCTACTGTGTCTTATATTAGTTTTTTCTATTGTTATGGTAAAATATATATAACAAAAATTACTACTTTAACCATTTTTAATTTTAAATTTCTGTGGTATTAAGTCCATTCACATTGTTGTATGACTATCACCACTATTCGCCTCCAGAACCTGTATAACTTGTTCATTAAAAACTCTCATTGAAAAGTAACTGCGGGGCAGCCCTGGTGGCACAGCGGTTTAGCGCTGCCTGCAGCTCAGGGCATGATCCTGGAGACCCTGGATCAAATCCCACGTCAGGCTCTCTACATGGAGCCTGCTTCTCCTTCTGCTGTCTCTGCCTCTCTCTGTGTGTGTCTCTATGAATAAATAAAATGTTTGAAAAAATTAAATAAATAAATAAATAAATAAATAAATAATAGTAACTGCAGGTTCTCCCTCTGAGTCCCTAGAAACCATTCTACTTTCTGTCTCTGATGTTGACTACTATGAGTAATTCATATAAGTTGATCATTCAACATTTGTCCTTTTGTAGTTGACTTATTCTACTTACCATAATGCTTTCAAGGTCCAACCATGTTGTAGCATGTGTCAGAATTTCCTTCCTTTTTATAGCTGAAGAGTATTCCATTGTATGTATGTATGTATGTATGTATCCCATTTTCTTTATATATTCATCTATTGATGGACACCTGGGGTGCTTCTATCTAATGGCTATAGTAAATAATGATGCTATAAACATGAATGTACAAATATCTGTTTGAGTTTTTGCTTTCATTTCTTTTGGAAAAGTACTCAGAAGCAGAACTGGCAATTGTGTTTTTAAATCATAAGTATTTTTATTCTTAATCTGGAATAATTAAGAAATAAGAATGTAAACGCAAAGTTTTGCAAAATAAAGGTTATACTGAAACTGGAAATAATGTTAAAACATATTATAGAACAATAATTTAAAGTATGTATCAGGTGCAAGGATAGACACTTAAATGTAGCAGAATATGTTCTAGAAACAGAACATGAGCTTTAAAAATAACTTTATTAGTCATCAAGAAAATGCAAATCGAAACCAAACCACTTCATAACCACTAGGATGATGATGATAATAATAATAATAATAATACAGATATTAACAGGTTTTGGCAAGAATGTAGACAAATTGGAAACTTTTTACACTGTGGAAATGTAAAATGGTGCAACCACTCTGAAAAACTATCTAATATCTCTTTAAAGTGTTAAAAATAGAGTTACTATATGACCCTGCATTTATACTATTCAGTATATCTCAAGCAAAATAAAAACGTATTTCCTCACCAAAAGTTGTATAGGAATGTCCATAGTAGCATTATATCGGGAGCCAAAATTAGAAAAAAAGCCAATGCTCATTAATTGATTAATAGATAAATAAACGTGGTTTATTCATACAATGAAATGTTATGTGATAATAAAAAGTAATAAAGTACTAATGTATGCTACAGCATGGATGACCCTTCAAAACATTCTGCTAAGATAAAGAAGCCAATCACAAAGACAACATGGTGCATGATTCCATTTATATGAAATATACAGAATAGGTCAATCCTTAGAGACAGAAATAGATTCATGTTTACTGAGGGCTAGTTGAGCTTTGGGGGAAATAAAAAGTGACTGTTGAACAGTGTAAGTTTATTATTAAGGTAGTGCAAATGTTTTACTGATTGTGGTGTTGATTGTACAACATTGTAAATATACTCAAAATCATTGAATTGTTCATGCTAAATATGTGAATTCTATGGTACGTAGGTTGTCTTACAATAAAGCTGCTATAAAAATAACTTTAATATTTGAAAAATGAAATGCTTACTCAAAAAGAAAAGGTTAGCTCATATAAATATCCCCTGAGTAATTAATTTTTTTTACTGAAATAAACATTATTTTGAATTGCTTCTATTCACAAACACAAATAGATGCCATGAAATATTAGACCACATATGAGGTGAAGGAAAATCTATGTAATCAGGAAATATTCTGTAAATTAATGTTTAGGGAAAATCACAAAGAAAACTACCAATAATTTGACTATATGGATTTTATAAAAGACTTCTTAGAAGCATTATATCAAGAACCTCATAATCATTTATATCATATGCCCAATAATTCTAATTCCTTTATTTTTCTTTCTTTCTTCCTTCCTTATTTCTCTTTATTTCTTTTCTTTTCTTTCTTTCTTTCTTTCTTTCTTTCTTTCTTTCTTTCTTTCTTTCTTTCTTTCTTCTTTCTTTCCCTTCCTTCCTTCCTTCCTTCCTTCCTTCCTTCCTTCCTTCCTTCCTTCCTTCCTTCCTTTCTTTTTTTTTCTGACTACTGTAGCAGGGACTTCTAGTACTATGTTGAATAAAAGTGGTGGGAATGGGCATCCTTATCTTTTCTTGGTATTATAGGAAAAGCTCTCTGTTTTTTTTATCATAGAATTCAAAGTTAACTGAGGATTTTCCATGTATGGCCTTTATTATGTTGAACTATATTCCTTCTAAACCCACTTTATTGAAAGTTTTTATCATGGATGGATTTTATACTTTGTCAAATGCTTTTTCTGCATCTACCTGAGATGATATTGTGGTTATTATCCTTTCTTTTGTTGATGAGACATATCACACTAATTTGCAAATTCTGAACCACTCTTGCATCCTTGGAATAAATCTTACTTGGTCGTGGTAAATAATTTATTTTAATGTATTGTTGAATTCAGTTTGCTATTATTTTGTTGAGGATTTTTGTGTCTATGTTTATCTGAGATACTTGTGGTTAGTTCTCTTTGTTAGTGGAGTCTTTATTTGGTTTTGGTACGAGGGTAATGCTGGCCTCATAGAATGAATTTGGAAGTTTTCCTTCCTTTTCTACTTTTTGGAATAGTTTGAGAATAATAGGTATCAACTTTAAATGTTCGATAAGATTTGCCTGTGAAGTCATTTGGTTCTGGGCTTTTGTTTGCTGGGAGTTTTTGATTAATGATTCAATTCCATTTCTGGTAACTGGTCTGTTCAAATTTTCTTTCTTCCTGACTTAGTTTTGGTAGGTTATATGTTTCTAGGAATCTATCCATTTTTTTCTAGGTTGTCCAATTTGTTGGCATATAATTTTTCATAATATTCTTCTTTGTATTTCTGTCATGTTGGGTGCTATTTTTCCTCCTCCCTTCTGATTTTATTTGAATCCTCTCTCTTATTTTCTTGATGTTTCTAGCTAAAGTTTATCAATTGTGTTTATCTTTAAAAAAAACAGCTTCTGTTCCCCAAATGGATTCATTAATATTTTTATATTTTTTTTTCTCTTTTTAGTCTATCTATCACTTATTTCTGCTCTAATCTTTATTATTTCCCTTCTTCTACTAATTTTGGGCTTTGCTTGATCCTCTTTTTCTAGCTCCTTTGGGTGTAAGTTCAGACTGTTTACTTAAGATTTTTTTATTTCTTGATGTAGGCCTATATTGCTATAAACTCCCTTCTTACAACTGCTTTTGCAGCATCTCTATGATTTTAGACTACTGTATTTTCATTTTCATTTGTCTTAATGTATTTTTTCATTTCCTCTTCAATTTCTCTATTGATTTATCCTTTGTTTAGTAGCATGTTGTCTAGCATCCATTTTTTTTTTGTTCTAGATTTTTTCCTTATAATTGATTTCCAGTTTCATACCATTGTGGGCAGAGAAGATTCCTATAATCATCACTTTAATTGATTGGGTGCATTATATTCTCTAGTTTTATATTTCCTTGAGAGATTCTCCCAAGACTCCTTGGAACAATGTAATAAACAACAGATGTTTTCTTTCAGTCTTGATTTTAGAAAGCATAGTTTACCAGTCCTTAAATTAAATGGCTAGTCATATGGGCAAAGAGTGAACAACTGGACACTCTAGATGGCTGCATTTTTATGCATTTTAAACCCTACTATTAATGTGTATATAGATGGAGTTTGAATCTGCACAAACAATAATTATGTTTTTTAATATACTTCAAAGCATGAGTGCCAAAACAAGAAGATAGTTTAACAACTTGCCAATCTATGTCAAATAACTATGAAGAATAGTATCATTTTCAGTAATAAAACACCTCAGGAAAAAAGGCAGAATAAGGGGGGGGTATGATCCCATTTCTAAAGAGCTCTCAAACATCCAAATACATTATCTACTAAGATGATAAAGACATAAAAGAAAACAAAGTAACAACAAAAAACAATGTCTGGTCTATATAATTTACAATCGAATGTCAACAAATATTCAATAGCCACAGAAATTGTCAAGATAAAATACGAACACAACATAATACCATATGGCAAATGTACTCTACTGCACAGATGGTTCATAGAAACTTACTGAAGATGGTTTAGAGATTTACTAGATTCACATAAGTTAGGGTACATCAATTGTGGCAATACAAAAGAGGAGATTAAACAATAAAATGAACAAAAAAGGTGTAGAAATACATGCCATCATAAAGGAGATGAAAGTAGATGTGAATCAGGAGAATAACAATATGATGATTTGAAAACGTTTTTATTTTAAATTAATGGCAACTCACATGACTTAAAGATGAGAATATTGAAGCCATATTACAGATAATAGCAAATGAAGATTAATGAGCAAGTAATCAATTTAGATTATTAAATTAATAAATTGCTACAACATGGTATGATGACTAAGAATAGCTTAAGGGTGATACAGATCTATTTTAATAAAATTGGATATATTGCTTCAAGTATGTGATAGAAGTTTTATTGTCTTAAACACAGTTGTCTTTTTTTAATTAATTCATTGTCTGGACAAATGAAAAAACACACCCTATTTAAGATGATAGAGCAGTACAAAAAGTCCCTAATGAAGATCACAGATAATATCCTAGTGATTAATGAGGCAGTTAGGTGCACAGGCATCCTATTTAGGATACTCTGATGAAAAGTAACTATATAGTCTTTTTAAAATCTGATGAAAATGATATGGTGCATTCCATCTGCTTCACCGATTGTGTTGTCGATTTAAAATCATATTCATTATGTATTCAAGCATTCCTCTTTAACAGTTGTCTGGCTAGCAAATGTCTCTAAAATGTAATGTTGTTTTTGTACAAAGAAAAATTGAAATCAACTCATTATGTAGATAATGCACATAGAACCAGATATTTAAGGACCCTAACTCTGCAGAAAGGGTTGTTATACAATTGTAATACTTTGTTGGTTTAAAATAGATAACTTATTTAATGGAAACATGCTCTAAGAAATAAAATAGTACAGAAGTGTGTTAAAGGAAAAGTAATCACTTTCTAGACTCACCTTACTCACACTCACTTCAACATTTCTACTTCTCATAGATAATAACCACTAACCATACCTTACGTATAGTTTGAGAAGTTTTTTATTCACAAGAAAATTCAGTGTGGGGGTGTGTACATTTGGGTGTATACCTATACATACACACTTGCTTTGAAAGAACATAGTCATATTTACATATACATATAAATGCATATACATATAGAAGAACATAAGAGTCATGTATGTATAATTATTTTCAATTTCTAAAGTGTTGTTCCCTATAGTTATATCATTATTGGTTTTACCATTTCAACAGACAGGAACTTAGACTCAGTTCTGCAGTATTATAAATAATGCTGCAATGAACATCTTGGCATAAATATCTGTGGTAATTGTGTTACTCCATCTGTAAAGTGGTTAAAATGGAATCTATTTATCAGATGTTATACACTTAAATACACTGCCAAGCTGTCTTCCAAAATGACTGACCCAATTTATATTCTTATCATTTTTCAACATTTTTACAGTTTTCTCCGCTTTCATTCTCCAATTTTCCATATGACACAGTGATCACATTAAATTCAAATCTGTCACTTCTCTGCTTATAATTTTCCAAACCCCTTCTACTGTATTTGCTGTGGCTGCCCACAGAATACCACAGACTGTGTGGCTTAAAAAATAGTCATTTATTTTCTCAAAGTTCTGGAGCTTGGAAGTCTAAGACCAAGGTTCTGGCAGTGTTGGTTTGTCCTGAAACCTTTCTTCCCGGTTTGCTGAAGGCCACCTTTCCATGTGTTCTAATAAACTTTCCTCAGTGGATGCAAGAGAGATTTTTGGTGTCCTTTCCTCTTCTTAAAAGAAGACTAATCTTATTACATTAAATGAGTGCATCCGTATGATTTCATTAAAACTTAATGATCTCCTTAAATTCCAGTTATAAAATAAATGAGTCATGGGGGTTTGATATACAGCATAGTGGCTATAATTAAAAATACTCTATTGTATATTTGAAAGTTGCTAAAAGAGTAGATATTAAAAGTTCTCATTAAAAGAAAACATTTTAACTATGTGTGGTGATGGATGTTAACTAAGCCTATGGTAGCAATCATTTCACAACATATACATATAGCAAATCATTTTATTGTACAACTAAAACTAATACAATACTTTGTCTATCTCAATAGAAAAAAGTAAGTAAAAATAATTAAAATTGAACTATCCTGAGGCAGCCGTACTGTGAAGCTAAAGCCACAGGAAAGGACCACATGCATGGATACAACTAGAGGGTATGATGCTAAGTGAAATAAGTCAGTCAGAGAAGACAAATGCCATATGGTTTCACTCACATGTGGAATTTAATAAACAAATTAGAAGAATAAAGGGGAAGGCAAGGAAAAATACAGTAAGATGAAAATTGAGAGGGAGGCAAACCATAAGAGATGCTGAACAAACAGGGTTGCTGGAGGGGCAGTGGGTAGAAAAGGGATAATTGGGTGATGGGCATTAAGAAGGGCACCTGCAGTAATGAACACTGGATGTTATATGCAAGTGATGAATTTCTAAATTCTACCTCTGAAATAAGAATAAGGAGGAGGAGGAGGAGGAGGAGGAGGGAGAAAGAGAGAGATAGGGAGAGGAGGGGAGGAGAGGATAGGATCACATGTATTCATTCTAGTTAATGGTTCCAGCTAAGTCTAGCCTTCACGTATCCCCAGCCCAGGCATCAGACATGTGAGTGAAGAAACCTACAGATGATTCCAGACCACAGCCATTAAAGTTTCCCTTACCATCTGAGACTTCTAGCTGAGATCACAGACATTAGAATCAGAGATAAGCCATCTCTCCCATATATTGTCCAAATTCCTGACCTAGAGAATTTATAATGATAAAAATATAGTTACCATTTTATGTCACAAGATTTTGGAATGGTTTGTTACACACCAATAGATAGTTAGAATGCTTCGAATATCGCTACATTTTATTTTTTTAACATAGAGTATTTTAGATCACTGAAGAGGATTATTAAACTAGTGATAGAGAAAATATAAAAGGAGAAGGAAGAATAAAAAATTTTAAGAGGAAAAAATAGAAAGAGGGACTTCCAGATATGGGAGCTTGAAAAATCAGCAATCTCTCTAAGTAAACAAATATGTAGTTCCCATCCTAGGAAAATGGAGTAGATATATTTTTTCATATTCCTGTCAGTAAGTACAACTAAAAACTCTAGACATTTACATACATAAACGTGTGTATGTATGTGTGTGTGCATGTGCATGTGTGTATCTCCCAGTTGAAAAAAAAAGTCATCTAACTTTTAGGCCAGTGTTATACTTTGTATTATTTGAATATCAGGGCTATAGCTACATGACCCAAGGGTTTCTAGTCCTGTTTTGATAAATGAGTTACCAAATGTAATTGCAAGTTTTACTACATTTGATTAGGATTTTTTGATTTCTTACTTTTTTTAAACCTTTATCAAGGCATGGGTTCCTAAAGGGACACAGTGGGAGAGAAATACTATTAATTGAAATACTTGGGCCAGCAAATATTCAAAAGGTGATAAAGCGGGAAAATATAAAAGTCAGCAAAATTAAAGTAATACAGGGTTTCAACATTAAATTGGTATTTTTCATATATTTGAAATGTTATAATAAACCCTTTTTTCTCTCGTCTCTCCTTTTCCTGTCTCTTTACTTTCTTCTCTCCTCTTTTACTCTTTTCCTCCTCCTCTCCTTCTTCCTCCCTCCCATCTTCTCTTTATTGTTGTATTATTTAATATGGACGGTTTCATATGAATTTCACATTGCCATTTATGAATGCTTCCTCTACACTGGAAATTAACACGCTATCTTTTTAACTTAACCTTATAATTCATTAAATTTGTAACTTAAAAATTCCTAAAGAGTGTGTGTGTGTTTGCACATTAAGACCCTGACACTGCATCATATCCTCTATATCCATTATTTCATTTAGTCTTTGCTGTAATCCCATGATATAGGTACTCATCATCTATTTTGGAGAAAACTAAACCTATAAATAGATGAATAAACTGTCTGAAAATGATTCTCTCAGTGAATTATATAACTGGGATATAGTTTCAGTTCTGTTTGATTTCACAATTCTAGTTCTTAACTACTGCAATACTCTCCTACATTTCACTAAAGGAAGGTTTAGCAATTTTTCATTCTACACTCACATAGTAAGTGACAGAGCTAGCTAGAACTTCTATTAATAATGAAAATTACCTCTTCAAAACATGCTATATCAATTCCTTGACTATCAAAAAAGGTACCATAAAATTAAAGTGTGTGATGTATACTTCTTACCATCAGAGGTGTGTAGTCTGATTGTGAAGACTGGCAGATACAAATGATTTCATAGATTACAGGAGTAAATTCTTAAGTGATGGCATTTTAATCGCCGCTCCTATGGACTGTTGATTATAAGTTGCCATTACCTTTTACTGCCATCATTTCTGACTATAAGACTGTGTAGAGAATTTTTGTTCTAGTACCAGAAGGATGTCCTGCCTTGGTCTTACCTACATTTATTCATTTCTATAGCTTAGTATATTCCATTATATAAAATAAGTTATTTGAGAATAGAATGAGCTATAGAGACAAATAAAAGTTCAAAATTATCTATAAATTATACTCAGGGCAAGATTAAGACTGAAGTAAAGAGTGGATAATCCAGAAATTATATTTTTTTGAAATGTACCTCCTTCCATATTGGTCTTGAATAATCAATAAAACTTCTCTTGGATTCATTAATTATTTAAAAAAAATACCTATGAGAACGCCTGGGTGGTTCAGTAGTTTAGCGTCTGCCTTCGCCTCAGGTCGTGATCCTGGAGTCCTGGGATCGAGTCCCACATCGGGCTCCCAGCATGAAGCCTGCTTCTCCCTCTGCCTGTGTCTCTGCCTCTCTCTCTCTCTGTCTGTGTCTATCATAAGTAAGTAAGTAAGTAAGTAAATAAATAAATAAATAAATAAATAAATAAATAAATCTTTAAAAAAGAAAAGAATATAAAAAGCCCGAGTAATAGTAATAGATGGTTTCTATTAGGTGCTCATTATTCAGCACTGTATAAAATTCTGTGAATTATTATTATTTTTAAAGATTAATTATTTATTCATGAGAGACACAGAGAGAGAGAGGCAGAGACATACGCAGAGGCAGAAGCAGGCTCCCTACAGGGAACTCGATGTGCGACTGGATCCCAGACCCCAGGATCACACCCTGAGCCAAAGGCAGACACTCGACCACTGAGCCACCGAGGTATCCCTCTGTGAATTATTTTTTTTAAATACTAAAAACAATCCTAATAATGTAAACAAACATTATGTCCACTTTTTAGAGGAGTAAAAGGGGGCTAAGGGAGTCGATGGTTTACCCAAGGTCAGAAATTTTGTATGTAGAAGAGGAAAGTTTTCTCACCCATAACTGCTGATACCAAGTTTTTAAACTGCTACTACCTCTCATCTAGATGAGTGTATATATTTATCCCCAGATTCTCTAAGAGTCTCAAGTAAAAGTTAAATTATTCAGATCCCTATTCAATTATATCAATCTGAAGCAATGTGGTAATATGTGTTCTAGCAGAAAAAGTGTAGAGGTAAAAGGTGTAGGGCCTTTTGTCTTGAGTCTTCCATAATGTGGTGATGGCAGTGGAAGTTCCTAAAGAAGTAATGGAACCAGGTTGGTAGTGGGATAGAAGTTGTAACCGGTCCTTTCTCTGAGTACTTCTTTAGGTCGTTTTGTCTTGTTTTGGGAATCAGTGAAAAATAGTTCTGGGGTTGGGTGTTTTTTTGTTTTTTTTTTTTTTTTACTAGAATAGTGTGTGTCTATGCCCATGCAGACATTTAATTATATAGCTAGTGTACACTGAAGATGAGTTGTCAGTTTTTTTTTCTCTCAATAGTTCTTCATGGTAACTCCTTTAGTGTAATCATACTTCAAATTTATATATAGCAGGAGTTTGACTTAGCAAGTAAACCTGAATATAGAAATTCAAAGCTGTTTGCATTGGAAAAACAGTAATTTGTATCAAACACAAGGATGTATTTGTGTTTGGCACACGGATATGGTCTCCCCCTGATGTTCATTTTTATAGATTAGAGTATGACATGTAATAGTCTCCCAAATTATTTGCAGGCTAAAATTTGGTGTACTTGAAAGTTTGATGGTATATCCAAGGTGTTTAGGCAAACATCTTGATACAGACAAGCCATTTCACTTTTTTTCTCAGTAAAACTCCACTTGTGGAAAAACAAAACTATTGTGCTTAGATGGAATTTCTCAAAATAAGATTACTACTGTATGAAAATATTTAATAATGAAGGAAATATTCTTAGAAGCCAACACTGTACCCATTCCACTTTCTCTTCAGGCACTGAAACAGTTTGGTACTGCAGTTAGAAGGTTTAATCTCTATACCTTACCAGAAAACATCTTTCAAGGTACATTTATTTATTATTGCAATTTACTGTTCATAATTAGTGGGTGTCATAGTCTAACATTTCTGAACAAACCTGTTCATCTTCATTGTTTTAACTGTAATTGTTCTTTATTTTAATATTTTGTTCAGGAATTTAATTTTTGCTAAATTAAATGATTTTCTAAATATTTCATAAATATATATAGAACACTCTTAAGATTTATATCAGGATGTATACTGGAGTGAGAGGTGCTTTTATTTTTTGTTCACCTTCTCTAAATTTTAAATTTAAGAATATGTATTTACCATGTAATGCAAATCTTTCATTAAAAACAAAAGGTTTTTTTTAACAGAAAATGTAACTGCATTTGTTTCATTCTATGCAAAAGATTATCATTACCTTGGCTGCTAAGAGTTCTTTAACAAGCAGACTATATTTAAGATGTTTGTTATTATTAGCAACATATCTGCTGCTGAAGATTCTACTGGCTGGGAAACGAAAGCTTTCTCAGCACCTTTGGCAATGACATGAGCATACTATTCTTCATGCTCTTGGCCCTCCATGACTAGAACATATGCTGTGACATGTGTTTCTATAAATATGGTGAATTGTACTGTTATCTACAGTGATGTCTCTTAAAAACATACATTATATAAAAAGAATTTAATCTGGGTTGGGGATTTTTTTTTTTTTTTGGTTTAAGCATCAAAATCTCAAACCCACCTGTCCATCTTTCCAGCTTACTCTCTTTACAAATTTGAACAAACCTTAAACTCCATCAAGAATTAAAATCCATTAATCCTAGAATATTTTCACTTTTTAAAAGAATATTTCCCTCCTTTCCAGAATAAATTGTATGCATTTATTTTTATACATCAAATACACATTCCTACAGTCACCTTCGACTCTGTTATACCTCTTACTTACAGAGCCAGTTCAATTACAATAAAAATCTGTTTTGTACCTCCTTTTCTGTACCAGCTGGATATAGTTGGAGAATACTATATAATCATACTGACTGTCTTACTGGTAAATTTGCATGTTAGATCAACTCTTCCTGTTTGTGCGTTCACACTCTATTTTCTTAGATGGCACTATCTTACTTCTACTTATTATGCAACTCAAGAATACCTCCAACTCTAGGACTCTTGCTCTTAGAAAAAATAGTAGATGATAAAAATACTTGTTGATGAATGAACTCTATAGTGGCCAAATTGAATTCGTTTTTATTTTCAGTTACTTTTTAACATTGAATTATCCAGAAAGGAAAAAAAAATGTTTTTGAAGATATGTTCTTTTTTTCCCCCCTCTTTTTTTATTTTTTTAGGTTTTTAACTGTTTTTTTTTTCTTTTATTTGAATTTACAAATTATCTTTAGGATTTAATTCAGTCTAGGTTGTTTATTTTCTTTCTTATTCTATTGTTTTGTGTTTGTTTTACATTTGTTACTCAACCAAAGTTCTAATTTTGCTTTCCTAATTTTGAGTATAAAACAATATTATTTCATTATAAATTGCAAAATAATCCCCAATAAAATAACATGTACTGTTCAGATGTAGGCGAAATTTCTTTTATATTTTTGCTTGATAGACCATAATGTGCCACAGAGATTGAGAATGCCTTTGTAATCTTCCATTTATAGTTGCAGTTTGGTTTAGAAAAACTGCTATATTTCATATATCTTATGTTCTATTTGTGGTTTATGTTTTCTCCAAATGGAAATTGATAAAAACAGTAATTTCACATTATATTATTTATTGGAAGTCATACTTATTGAGTACTAAGTAATTTGTTATTAAGTTCAAGAGACCACTATTATAAAAGGAAGTAAATGACATAATTGAATATTTTATACATACCACACAAATATACTTTATATAATATAACTTCAAAGCTTCATGGCATATTTTAAAGTAAAGGTAACAAGTTTAAAAACAAACTGAATCAAACACAATACATAAAACTATGGGAAAGGGATGGGAAATTGACAATAAAATTAAATGATTGTTCATGTCATTTTTACTCAGCACTGAGATGTATTGCTTTCAGGCATGGCTGTCATAAGGGAGGAAATTAATTAGAGGAGAAAAGAAGTCAGAGTCACCTAGTGTTATTTTCAAACTTTAAAAGGAAATATGGAAAGGAAATTTGATAAAATGCTATCTTACATCAAATGTGAAGCAACAGAGAAAAGCATAACTGATATTGTAGCTTTTCAGTTCTGCTCTAAGTTTAACAAATATTGATTAAATACCCGTCTGCCATCATTCTGATGCATGAATATCATCTATAATAAAGTTGATACTTGGCTATTACTTTAACTTCCCCTGATAGGGAACTCCTTTTCCCATTATAGGTTTCCTTCCCCTTGCTGATTACTCATTAGATCAGCTAGATTTTGACTACACCTAACACACCTATTTCAAATGTGACCTAACTGGATTAAAATGGATCTTCCCTCCATTGTGTTGGAGATTCCATGTCAAATCAGGCAGCCTAAGCTAAGCACACATTAATTTTTTTTTGACAGCCGCCAAATAATTTATCAGAGGCTATATGGCCACTTCAGACTATATCCCTAATATCGTAATGTTAATGTCATTAATATTTACTTAATATCATAAGTAAATGTCCCCATCTTTCTTGCTTTTTCCCTACTACCCTCTTGCCCTTTAATTTCATGTATTTATATATAAACACAGATAGATATAATGTATAAATTATATAATATATAAATTAATGTATAAAGATATAAATATTATTTGGAGTAGCTGCCAGAGTCATATGCATGCTTTTCTGGAATCACCCTGAAACTTAATAATGGGATCTCAACACCTATGACTGTACTGCTTGACAACACCTCCTTATAAGCAATTAATGATCAGTGGATAAAAACCTGATTAGCTGAGATTTTCAGAATTCTTCACCAGTACTTTCTAGACAAGATTTAGAAAAAGAAGACTGGCCTCTCTCTGGTGTACTTGCCAAGTGAGAGAGAAATGTTGGCAGCTATGATATGAACTACTAGTGGCAGGTGATTTGCAGAAGGAAAGAATGAAGTTGATATGCAGATGAAATAGATAAAAGAGAGAGAAAGGAAAGAGAAAGAACGAGAGAGGGGGAGAGAATGCTGAATACCTGGTTCAATAAGTCCCTAACACCTAAATAGATTCATGCTTTGCCTTTGGTTTTGTTAGTATATTTGCAATTATGCTTTCAATAAGTTACCTTCTTTTATTTAAGGAAACTCAAATCAGCCTTCTGACATTTATAATCAAATGATAAAAATCTAATATAGTGCCTATTTGTGTGCCTGTTCTTTTATTACAAAAATATTCATACTATATATAATGTTCTATTTCCTTTTTTCAAATTTAACAGTGTATCAGAGACATTATTCTACACAGTTGATTTTTGGCATTTATTATCAGTAATCTTTATATCTTATCAGGTATTGCAACACATTGAGCCTGCCCCTCTTGTCTGTCATGTTCATCTTCTCCACTTATCTCTATCACCTAGAGTTCGTTATTAAAATGTTGTTCTTAAATTTAAAAAATGTAATATATTTTAGGTTCACTATTATTTATCATCAAAGGTTAGGTCTTTTATATCACTGAAATCTAAAACTGTAGATCACTGTGATTTATAGAGCTGATAATTTATGTAGTACAAGACAAAAAGTAGTGACTCAGACTAAGACAAATATGAACAAAAAGAATAACGCCAGCTACCATTTATCTACTATGGTCTCAACATTCATTAGCATATTTTAATCTTCCCCAAACTTCTAAGTTAATATTATTTTTCTCATTTTACAGTTAAAAAACCAACTCTAAAGAGATTATATTCCTTGTCAAGGGTCTGAGAGCTTTAGGCATAAACTGACTTCAAACTAAGGTTTTTCTGACTACAAATGTGTATTGAAAGAATATACAGTCAATTAAGATACGGGGCTCAGACACCTCTGATATAAATTATGTGATAATTTAAAATATAATTTTGGAATAAATCCAGCTTCGGGTGATACAGGGAAGTTCAATAATAAAGAAGTAAATATCACACTATGTACCCAAAAGTAAGTTTAGAATTAAAATTAGTCTTCCTAAACAGACTCAATTCTTACCATCGGGAACTTTTTTATTCTGCTTTTTGAAACTGAAAAGTATGATCTAGGGATATTCTGAATTCTCAAAAAACAAAACAAAACAAAACAAAACAAAACAAAACTTAAAATAAGCCTAAAAGAATGTTTAGAATAGAAGTAGTACATTGTGAAAATTAGGAACAATGTAAGAAAACTAAGGGAATATTGCAAATTTTCCTGATTTATTTGACCACTGCTTAACAAAGTAAGGCATAATAACATAAAAAGGACTGAATGTGAATCATGTATAAATCGAGATTCACTGTAGGAAAGTCTCCGTTTGGAAATAATTACTCACTTTATCTCCCCTATCCACTGTTCTGTCTTTCTCTCTCTTCTGTGTATTTCTCTCTCTCTCTGTCTCTCTTTCATACACACACATACATACACACACACACACCACAGAGATGACATCACTATGACCTGTTTTGTAAGTACCTCAAAGAATTACTAGTTCACAGTCTCCAGGAAATCAAAAATTAAAAAAAAAATAAGGCAGTTGTTGGTAATTGTTGTAGTACCTGAAGTAGAAATATAGTCAATATGATAGCTTTAGATTTTGAATCTGATTTATAGCATCATGTTCAAAAACTTGAAATTAACATTTTTTCTGTTTTATAAGTCTACCAGAACATCTTTGTCTTTTTTGCCATACTTAATTATTGGGGGAAATTTTCAAATAATTTTAGAGGTAATAAGAAAAAATGTTCAGCAATGCCTCTGAAAATTACAAAAGGCACTGTCATGTGCTTAAAACATATTTTTGGCGTCTGGAAAAATTGATTAACATTGGCTTTCAGTACTGGTTTGATCACTTTCTGTCAATGGGATTTGGTCAAATGAATCAAATTCTATGAGCCACGGTTTTCTCATGTGTAAAATGAAGATTATAATCACTTACACTACTGTTAGGTGGACTAGATGTAACAAATTAGATAAAGAACAGAACCAGGGAGTTCTAATAAAGATGATAGTAATAGTGCCCTATAATTATCAAGTGTTTACTATGTGACAATTTTAAACTCAGCACAGTTTATTAATGAAAATATTTGATCTTCAAAGCAATACCATGAATTGACATATAATTATCCACATTTTACAGATAACAAAACAAGCACAGAGAGTTTAAAAACAAACCTAAACGACACAGCCAGTATTTGAACTCAGACAGTCTGCCTGAGAGTGTTTAATCTTTACTAAAATTCACAGTTTCTTAAGGAAAAAAACCCACAGAAACATTTATTTTAAAATAAAGAGCATAAAATGAAAAACTAAATACTCAGCAAATAAAATATAGTTGAAAAGGAAGTAACGTTTCACATATATTCACATCCTCCACTCATATCAAAGAATAGTTTTCAGATATTTAAAATGGAGATAACCAAAAGAGGATTTTCACACTAGACTACACTCCTTAATTTAGAAGTACAAAATTTCATAGTAGACTGAGAAATAAAATAAATTCTTAATATTTCTTCAATAATAATGAGATCAGCAGGACAGATATGAAGGTACAGGTAGGCTATGTGAAGATTCTGAAAAACCTCTTCTAGAACTAAATATTAATCTACTGCAATTGTTGGAGAAAATAACCTTGGAGAAGAATCTTCTCAGCTAGTATGTTTTTTTTCTTCTCCTGAATCAGTTTCCTGACTGGGAGGGGAGAGTTGTACACATCATTCTGCTGTTGAACTATAGAAAAAAAGTATCTGTGGGATAAAAACCATATACGGAACACAAATAGTACAACCTATGAACTACAGGGCTGTAACCATGACCAGACATCTCACCAAATTGGTTGCTACTCTGAGGAAGAAATAAAATTAAACTAAAGTGGCATCCCATCCCTCAGAGAACAGGTTAAGCTATTCATGTGGGGGAGTAGACCATATGCTTAGCACCCAACAAAAATTTTACAAACACAACACAGAGTGCTCACAAAATTCTTATCTCTCTCCTAACAATCTTTATGACACTGGCATTATTGAATTTTACTGCAAAAGAAAATCCTGAATCTATCTAGCTAGAAATATAAGCTCATTTCAAAAGGATAAAAAAGTAAAGATGAATTTGGGATAATTTTACTGACAAAAGACAATAAACCAGTATCTTTATTGTCTGCAGTACAAAAAGCAAAGAACTAAGAATTATAAATGTAATTAAATTGTCATCTGCATAACAAAATGTATTAAAGAGGCTGTGGAATGATGCCAAGTACTTTCATTTATATTTTCTTGGTTAAAGTAAGTCATATAGTCACAACTAACTTCCAAATGAGACTCAGAAATCCTCCTATGTCCCTGAAAGTGAGGTGAACTATATTGTCCTCTTACTCTCCCCCTCTCCCTCCCCCTTCCCTCTCCTCCTTTCCTCCTCCTCCCACATCTTTCCCTTTTCATCTCCTTCTCATTCCCTTTCTTCTTCTACTCTTTCTCTCCCTGCTATTTATTTTAAACACTGTTTAGTGATTTTCCAATTTTGCTATTAAATATACTATATAAAAATTTCCCCTGTATTATAAAGCAAAGGAAAAAATGTATTGTATGGTTATCATATTGGGTTGACAAAGTGTTTTCAGATATGGCATTATTAAGATTGCATACATTCAAAAAGTGTTCAGTATCTATTATGTGTGCTGCCATATGTTATGTGGTATTATAAAACTAAAAACATTAATGCATGATGCTAAGCTTTCTCTTCTTTTTTCATTTCCTTTTGAGTGTGGTCCAAATACACCATTCTAAAACACTATTGCCATGCGGTGACTTTAAAACAATTTTTAGCAGGAGAAGAGCCCAGACAATCCCTAGAATTCACGATTTATTTGTAATATTATATTCTTATTTTTAGAAAACCATTATCTGTGATTACAACATGAGTTCTAACATAAAACTAGCTCCACAAAAATGAATAATAACCAGAAAAATGTTTCTAATATGCATTTTTTCATTATCAGTATATATAATCTCATTAACACCTACTTTCTGCATTTATAAATTAGGGGTAGCAACAAACTTGTATTTGCTGTGGGAATTCAGTGATATGGTATGTAAAAAGCACTTACTACACTGTTGCTCTGTAATCAAACAAAGGATATTCTGTTATTAACCTTGAAACCTTGTAAGTTTTAAGCAGACATCTCTGAAAATCAATGTTTAAAATAGAAGCAAATCACATATTAATAGAAAGCACATGTATAACATATATAATATGAAGAATTAGTTCAGAAAAGAGTGGACATTTCAGAAAAAATTCACCACTTTCAAAGAAATGAAAAAAATACAGACTCTTAAAGTGTTGAGAAAGAGAGAGAGAGAGACTGAGAATAAAAGAAAAAAGATAATGAGTTAAAGGGGGAGGGAGAAAAAAGAAAGATAACAAAGAAGAAATAGGCTGAAAAGGAGTATGAAGGATAAACTGGCAGAAATTTGGACATAAGTGGAATATAATAATAACGATGTTTTATACAAAACTATACTAGAAATAAAAAATAATATGTATCTAGGTGTAAATATATATTTTAAAATATTTCATTTATTTATTTTAGAGAGAGAGCACGTGCACATAAGTGGGAAGAGGAGCAGAGAAATAGGGAGAGAATCTCAAATAGAGTCCACGCAGAGGATGGAAGCCCAACAGCGCTCAATCTCAGGACCCTGAGATCATGACCTGAGCCAAAATCAAGAAGAGGACACTTAACTGATTGAGCCACCCAGGCACCCCTGTAAATATAAATTTTATACAATAAAATATAAAATAGTTAGTGAAAGTTCCTGTCATAGAAAATGTGAAAAAGAAAAATTTCCTGAAGTATAAAATTTTCTTGAATAAAATAATAAAAAAAATTTTCTTAAGTCTCTTGTGGAGAGTAGCTATTATTTTTAAGCAAAGGAGGGGATTATGGTCATGGAGAGACAGAGAGACATTTAATTATCATTTATATCCTCTATACTATATGGATTTTAACATATCTATATATTAATTTAAAAAGAAAAACCTTATACACATATTTATTAAAAATAGTCTATATTTTCAGAAAATAAAAACAAAGATATAAATTGGTAAAGAAGTAAACATTCACTAATTGCAGATGACATGTATTATATATAGAAAAACTTAAAAATTCCACCAAAAAACTACTAAAATTGATAAATGAATTCAGTAAAGTATCAGGATACAAAATCAATGTACAGAAATCTATTGCATTTCTACACAGTAATAATGAAGCAGCAGAGAGAGAAATAAAAAAAAATCCCATTTACAATTGCACCAAAAATAATAAAGTAACTAGGAATAAACGTAACCAAAGAGGTGAAAGACCTGTACTCTGAAAATTATAAAACACTGATGAAAGAAATTTAGATGACACAAAGAGATGGAAAGAGATTCCCTGCTCATGGGTTGTGAGAACAAATATTGTTAAAATGTCTATATTATCCAAAGCAATTGACACATTTAATGTAATCCTTATCAAAGTACCAACAATAGTTTTCACAAAATTGGAAAACAATTCTAAAATTTGTATGGAACTACCAAAGACTCTGTAGGGCCAAAGATATTTAAAAAAGAAAAAGAACATTGGAGGTATTACAATTCCAGACTTCAAGTTATACTACAAAGCTGCAGTATTCAAAACAGTATGGTAATGGGACAGAAATAGACACAGACCAACAGACCAGAATAGAAAACCCAGAAATAAAACTGTGATTATATGGCCAACTGTGATTATGCCGCCAAAGGAGGAAAGAATACGCAATGGGAAAAAAACAGTCTCTTCAAAAAATGGTGCTGGGAAAACTGGACAGCTACATGCAAAAGAATGAATCTGGACCACTTTCTTATACCATACACAAAATAAACTCAAAATCGATTAAAGACCTAAATGTGAGACCTGAAATCACAAAAATCCTGGAAATTACTAGAATTACTAGAATTATTGCATAAGCAGTAATTTCCCTGACATGGGCCATTGCAACATTTTTTAGATAGGTCTCCTGAAGCAAGGGAAACAAAAGAAAAGATAAACTGTTGGGACTATATCAAAATAAAAAGCTTCTTCACATCAAAGGAAACATTAAAAAAAAACTAAAAGCAGCCTACTGAATGGGAGAAGATATTTAAAAATTGCATATCCAATGAAGAGTTCATATCTAAAATATATAATGATTTGTTACAACTCAATACCCCAAAACCAAATAATCCGATTAAAAAATGGGCAGAAGACATGAACAGACATTTCTCCAAAGAAGATATACAAATGGCCAGCAGACATATGAAAAGATGTTCAACATTTTTCATCATCAGGGAAATACAAATCAAATCCACTATGATATATCACCTCATATTTGTGAAAATGGCTAAAATCAAAACCAGAAGAAACAAAAAGTGTTAGCAAGGATGTGGAGAAAAAAGAAATCTAATGCACTGTTGCGGGGAATGTAAACTGGTGCAAACACTGTAGAAAACACTATGGAGCTTCCTGAAAAAGTTAAAAAGAGAATTACCATATGATGTAGTAATCAAACTACTTGGTATTTACCCTAACAATACAAAAACAGTAATTCAAAAGGATATAAGGACCCCTATATTTATTGCAGCCTTATTTAAAATAGCTAGACTGTGGAAACATTCAAAACATTTGGAACCAAAGATCCGATGATAGATGAATTGATTAAGCCACGATGGTAATATATAATGGAATATTATTCAGCTAAATAAATAAATAAATAAATAAATAAATAAATAAATAAAATGAAATCTTGCCATTTGTAACAACATGGCTGAAGCTAAGGAGTATAATGATAGGCAAAATAAGTTAGTAGAAAAAGACAAATACCATATGATTTCACTCATGTGAAATTTAAGAAACAAATGAACAAAGAAAAAAAAAAACAGAAAGAGGTAAATCAAGAAACAGACTCTAAACTGTAGAGAACAAACTGATGGTTACCAGAGAGGAGGTGGGCACAGGTGAGCCCACCTATATAGCCCAGCACCTATTTCTGGGGATTAAAAAGTACACTTATCCTGAGGTCCTGAGGAGCCCTAAATAGTCTGTTGAATCACTATAGTGTACATCTAAAACTAACAGAACACTGTATGTGAACTATACTGGAGTTAAAATGAAAAACTTAATAAAAAAGGAATCTACATTTTGCCATGACAGTATTATACATACAAATAAATACTCCAGTATTCTGGAGATTTTTTTCCCAAAAAACTCAATACTATTGATAATATTATTGTGTAGAGTTTGGGAGAGTCTTCTTTTTGGCAATGTGACTTCTTCTCAAGATTGATAAGAGTTTTTGAAAGAAATCAATGTTGAATACTCGGAGGATTTTATTTTTCTCAAAGATTATTTCATTCTTTGCTGTAATAGTTATTTCTGAATCTCCAAGTTGAAAGAACAGTATGCACATCACATAGGATTTTTTAACAACTCTAAACTTTGTTAAGGATAAGATTTAACTGTACATACTTAACCCTAGATTTAAGGAGAAATCTCTCTACAGAGGCTTTAGAATACTGTACAGCTTATATAAAAAATGTCTAGTTGTTTCAAATGTCAGCAATAGTTTATTTTATTTTATTTTTTGTCAGCAATAATTTTATCAACAAAGCTCCTCTTCACACATAGAAATTTGCCTTCAGTAAAAAAATGTAGATGTTTCCATTTAAGGAAAGACTTCTTAATCACAAAAACATATGCTAAGGGAAAATAATTTTGTTATTAAAAATGTGTATTAAACAAAAAAACAATTCATTATATTAGGTATATTAAGTTATCTTATACTAAATATTCATTCCTAATAGGTAATAGCTTAATATTAACTCAGTTTATAATTTACTCACATGCAGTTTAGGATTGCCTCAAGGAGGTGGAATAGGTGTGCGTGTGTGGGGAAGGGGAGAGATGGTGATGCCCTCTTTACACTTATTCACAGATTCAGGAAAAAGTTGATCTTCACTGCCTGATTTTTTTTATTTTTTTTTCACTGCCTGATTTTCATGCCACCTTAGGCATTGCCGTCTTGGAGAGTTAGAGGGAAAAAAAGAGGAATCTGTGGAAGATTCTATCAGCTGAAATCAAAGGTAGTCATTACCGAATCTCAATATTTCACTGGCTAGAACTCGGTCATGTGGCCACATTCAACTGGAAAAGCTGGATTAATTGTGTATCTACCTTAGATCTGAAGTTTTCTTCCTAGCAGAAACTTGCTTAAATCTATTAGTAGGTAGGACATATCTAGATCTGCTCTATCTGTTGGTGTTGTGGGTGGAAGGGTAATGTCTACTGAGATATTTGTCTCGTCTAAACACTAAAAACCTCACAAATCTATTTATAGAAAAAATGGCTCAAGTAAGAATTGTAATCTAGGTTTCTGTGGTTACAGAGGTAGTATTCCTAGGTACACCAAAACCATAAAAACAAATAAAAATGGTGCCATTAATTTGCATTTCACCAAGAAAGAATTTTGTTTCTTTCAAAATTCTCCCATTTTGATTCTGCTTCTCGCATAACAACATGAATGAAATATTTAGGTAAAATTACAAGAAAATATAGGTCATTTAAAAAGTTGTCCTGATTTGCTCTGTAAGGAGGAAAATAAACTTTAACAATCTTTTAAATGTCTTTGTAATTGTGAAGATAAAGTGGAATGAAACTTTAAAATTTATATCTAGCTTTTAATATCAACTGTTTATTATTTGAACTTTTTATTGCTTGAAATATTATGAAATTTAAAAATACCTATAAGAACCATTATTTATATTTAACTTTTCAGGTAAATGACATATTTTATTTTGTTATGGAAATATTCATCACAATGGAATTTTTATTATTATAGAATAATGCTTACAGTATGAGTTACAATACCTTTTCATGTAGATATTAAATATTTAAAGTATTTTAAAAATATTTCATTAACTCTACTTCAAAAGAAAAAAGAAATACTTAAGCATATGTATACATAAAAGGAAGTGATACAACTAATTCATTGTACTCTAGTTTTTCATTGGCGTTTGATTCCACCTTTTGAAAATCTGGGACTAGTTTTGTTATTGTGATTTTTTTCAGTCAGAATTTTAGTAATATAATCAATGTTTTATTTTATTTTTCTCCTATGATGTATCTTCCTAAGCTCAAAATATTGAGTGTGTTGCATTTCTCCAATTGCCCCTCCACATCTCTCACCTTTTCCCACTCTGATCTTTAACCAGGATGTTGGTATTCATAAATTATATCACTGTAATCTGGATTCTGCCTTCAATTTGAATTGTGCCAACAGAACCCTAATCACAACATGGGAAGGAGGAAAGAAAGTTATTTATTTCCTGGTTCCTTGAAATCATCCAGACTCACTTCCTGAAAGGGAAGAGTATTGCTATTTTCAATGAGTTTGACTACACATGGATTTCCTGCTTTCAGTTTTCAATAACCTCTCTCCCCTTGTCCCTTGGGCCTAGCTCTAGCTGTATTTCTGCACCATCCCTTTTACTTCCTCCATACGTTACACTGGTGTAATTAATCACTTATCCATAAACCGTCTTCTATCATAATGTGAGAATACATGTGTTTCTAGTTGGTTTCCTTATAGACTAGCAAAAGCAAAGCAACTAAACTCAACTAGGATTTATTTTAGAATCTGTATGCTTTTCCTTAGAACCTAGCAATATCATTGAGATTGGTTACTCTAGAATATTGTAAAACTGGAGATACTAATTTTGATTCTATAAATCACTTCAAAAATTTTATTTTATTTTATTTATTTTTTTTAATTTTATTTATTTATGATAGGCACACAGTGAGAGAGAGAGAAGCAAAGACATAGGCAGAGGGAGAAGCAGGCTCCATGCACCGGGGAGCCCGACGTGGGATTCGATCCCGGGTCTCCAGGATCGCGCCCCCGGGCCAAAGGCAGGCGCCAAACCGCTGCGCCACCCAGGGATCCCCACTTCAAAAATTTTAAACTATTAATTATGGTATAGTTTATTAATAGCAAGCATAGGTGTAGTTACAAGGTGTAGTTACAAAGGCAATATGCTTTTGGTAAAAAATTGCTTATTACTCTATCATATTTTGTAGACAGAAGAGTATGGAATAATAATTGTTGAAGTTATTAAGAGTATGCAGACAATGTCAAGGATTTTGGACCTTCATTTGGTTTGGTTAAAGACCAAGAGATCACATTTTATCTGAATCATATTTGAACTAACTTAAGCAAAACTTACAGCCTTTGATTCACGGAGATTAAGTTGAACCTTTTCTTATTTGTTTTGGTGTGTGTGTGTGTGTGTGTAAGTGTGTGTGAATTCATTTTGCCATCTATCAGTTTGAGAAGTTTGGGATGCTCTCAAAATTTCAGAAATTACTTCTGAAATTATAGAAACTTTAAGCAATTATCAATAGTACATAAAAATGTATTAGTCTATGATGGATAATATAGATTTTTGCCTTTTAAAACATTTTATGAATTTATTGTGAACCTCGCCCTTTTATTTCATAATTATTGACTTAATTATCTCTCTTATCAATACATTTTGTGAGCATAGTATGGTCATCTGGCCTTATATCAATTATTACTTGACTTTTAAACACACTAAGTTAGATGTTACTGTTTTTTATACAGTCAAAATTTATTCATTTTAGCCAAAAGTTAAGCATTTTATTTGATAACCATTTCCTTTTGCATATCAGTACTTTTCTCAGGAATTGTCCAAAGCCAAGGTTCAGGTAGGTATTACCCCTCTCTCTGGGTCAGGCTCCTTTTCATGTACACTCTAAAGTTATTACTCTCCATAGATCCTGACTTTTTGTAAGTGATTATATCTGAAACTCCACTCAGTTCTGTGCCCTCCCTCACTCCACTCTCACCCCTTCTATGCCAGGATTTGGAGCTACCCTAGGTTCATTTGATTAATCAAAGGCATATTTTAGAGATCCAAAGATGGACAGATGAACCCAGATTGATCACATCCTTAAAGTTTTATACCTACAGACTTGTATTTTCTTGTCATTTTTGACCTCAGTAAATAGTCCTCATTATCTCCAAAAACTAGAGATGAGAAACTTTGTTTAAAACTGTATTTTAGGGGGATCCCTGGGTGGCGCAGCAGTTTGGCGCCTGCCTTTCGCCCGGGGCACGATCCTGGAGATCCGGGATCGAATCCCACGTCGGGCTCCTGGTGCATGGAGCCTGCTTCTCCCTCTGCCTGTGTCTGTGCCTCTCTCTCTCTCTCTGTGACTATCATAAATAAATAAAAAAAAAAAATTAAAAAAAAAAACAAAAAAAACCTGTATTTTAAAACTAAGGGATATTATAAAACAAAAAACCCTTACATTTTAAAAATACAGCTATATTTAAAACCATATCTTATCCATTGTTTATAGCTGTGTTTAAGTTTTTCTCTGAACATCTGGCTCACAGTATTGTTGGAAATAAAAATCTAAACATACATAGAAAGTACTAGATCATATTTAAAAAATTCTGAATCTATATTTTTATACATACAATATTCTTGGAAATAAATTAACAATGTTCATGAATGCATTCTCAAATATATGCTTTAATACAAATAATTTACATTATAAATATATTAATGTGTATTTATATGAAATATTTTTAAAGGAAATAGTTAAAAGAGACAAGTTAATGAGCGAATTAATCATTCCACTAATTGGCTAGTTAGTATATTAGCCAGCTGGAGCAATTAATTGGTTTTCAATGAATCAAGTGTTGTGGAACTGCCATGCAGTGAATTGAAAAGGTGAATTGTCATTCTGGTAATGTTCTTTTGTAGAATGAGCTTATAACTATCAGATATGCTTCTCAAGAGATGACTCTTCCTTCATCTGCATGATGCAGTTAGATAAGAAGGACAGTTTTCCTCATTGCAAGGAATGCAAGAGAGCTGAGATTCTTAACTACTCTTGCACAAAATTTAAATCGTTTCTTAGTTTTAGTTCCATTTTCCCTCTATCTTCCAAAGCCACTTGTTGAGTCAATTATTCATCCTTACTGGGTTTTGGGACATAAATACACTAGCTCCTTGCTAAATTTGCCCTGACATAGGCACTTAAGTTTCAGCTTCTTAGGCTAAGTCAACAGTTACTGCTCCACATCCATTTATCCTTCTAAATTTTGTTGACATCCTTCCTCTGTTATTACCTTTTCTTCCATTTCTTTGTTAACGTGGGTTATTTCTTCTAAGAATTCTTTCAACCGCTATTTTAATGCAAGTTATGAGAGGGATTAGAAGTAAGTGTTTAAGTAATCTTTTAGGTTTAACTTGATGTCTTTCCCTTCTAGATAAATAACTTTAAAACATACAATAAATAATGCAATGAGAAACGTCCTTGAACTGACATATTTTGTACACAATAATTTTTAAAGATGTTGACATTCTAAATATTAACTTAAGTATTTTGATTAAAGTTGTTGTTGTTGTTAAGATTTAATTTATTCACTCATGAGAGACAGAGAGAGAGAGAGAGAAGCAGAGACACAGGCAGAGGGAGAAGCAGGCTCCATGCAGGGAGCTGGATGTGGGACTCGATCCCGGGACCCCAGGATCAGGCCCTGGGCTGAAGGCGGTGCTAAGCCAGCAAGCCACCTGGGCTGTCCTGATTAAATGTTTTTTAAAATGTATTTAATTATAGTGTGTATTTTATTTTCATACATACATTTGATTTTATTGGAATAATATCTAGCTCCAAGTGGGTTAAAGACCTCCTGGAAATTTGAGTAACATGATATACATTTTAAATATTTTAAATGCTTGCTCTCTTTCTACAAATGGGGTCTTTCATTAGATTCTGAATCTCAATGGATTCTGTTACAGCAACAAAATTGATATACTGGTTAAATAGGATTGGAATTAAAATTCCTAAATTCTTACCTACTAAGCCTTGGAAACACTCGTGAACAGTTACTCTGCATAAGAAAATTCTAAGGATTATTACAGCTTGAATTGTGTGTTTAAATTTTCAGAGGTTTCACTAGAAAAAAATGTGTTATCAAATGTGTTATCAAATGTTATCAATTGCTTCCTATTATAATCCATCTATAGATAAATATTTGATAAAATGTGGGATATATTAGCAGTAATAAAGTATTGCACATTATGAAAAACATCCACTGGCTGATTATTTGTACTGTGTGCTTCATTTGTATAGTTTATTATTAAAATACTTAACTTTTCTCAACTGATGTGAAGTGCTTTAAAATGTACCTTGATGGGGGCAGCCCGGGTGGTGCATTGGTTTAGCGCAGCCTTCAGCCCAGGGCATGATCCTGGAGACCCCGGATCGAGTCCCATGTCAGGAGCCTGCTTCTCCCTCTGCTTGTATCTCTGCTTCTCTTTCTATCTGTGTGTCTCTCATGGATAAATAAATAATCTTTAAAAAAATAAAAAAAAATAAAATGTATCTTGATCTCAATCTACTCATTATTGAAATGAGCTGAGAAAAAGGTTAAAATTGGTGTTTTCAAATGTTTTGATGATTTATCAGTTGTAATTATTCATTTATAATATCTAATTATTTTCCATTTGTTAAATAGGAGGTTAAAATTTTTAAAAAACTTGTTTCCATATATAGTGCATAGACTATTTCTTAATTTATCCTTATGACTTAAAATTTGTGACTTTATCACCCTGATAAAATTTCATCAACAGTTTTAATCATGGGGTAAACAACATTTTGTTCAGAATATATAATATCTTTAGAGAGAAATTAATAACAATGATATATTTAAAAAGCCTTTTATTAATTATATGCTTTTAATTAAAACTATCTATAGTAATATAATTTGTAGATAATACTGCTTACTTATATCAATTATTAGTAATTTAAGTAGAACAAAATGTTCAAGGCTGGTAAGCCTAAACTCATTTATTGTAGTTTTTAAATGAAGCCTTTTCAAAGGATATTATACAAAGTTTTTAACAAGAGGATTTTCATATATTCCTACTTAATAAAATATTATAATAAAGGCAAATTGGTATACTTCTTCATTTGTTCATTCCATTATCCATTTCTAGTTGTATAGTGGTGGTATCTTTAAATCTATTTTTCCTTTTTTCAACATTACTTTCACCAAATGCAAGAAACCAATATTTTTTTCACTTGATAACAATGAAATATACCATTAAAGTAAAATAGATAGAAAAGTAAAGAGAAAAAAATATTCCCAAATCTTCACAATTATAAAACTCAGGAACAATTACTCTAAACATTTAGCACATTTTCTTCCATTTTTTCTCTGTACTCACTTTACATAATTGTGAGTGTATATTATATGCAATTTCATGTTCTGCTTTTTTCTTTTTTATTCTTTTTTAAAGAAACATCATATCATACACATGCCGTGAAATTATCTACTTAAAATATTCTTTTTGTTACTATTCTTTATGTGTGGGGTTGTATTTTATCCTATCTGATGGGTATATTATAATTTGTTTAAGCAAATACTTTTTTATAGTTTTCACTAACATAAATAAAGATATAGTGAGTATCGTCAATATAAATGGCTTCTACTAAGAGCTCATTCTCCTCAGACACTCCACAACATCAGTTCATTTATTCTCATTGTGTGCGTTTTTTTAAGTGATGGATCTGATATTAAAATTAAGTGACAAATCTGAGATTAAGACCTGAAATAAAAGTTTAGCAGTCTATCCTTACTGCCGATTAGTTCCTTATAACAGATTCCCTATCAAGAAACTAGATGTGAATGTTTTCATGCCTTTTTGAATCCGCTGAAATACTTTTTCAGAATGATTCTAACAATTTAATGTCTATGATATATTTATAAACATGGCTTTGAGTATTTTCACTAGGGGGGAGAATGCTCATTTTATAAGAAAATGGTAAACATTTGTTAATTGGGCTAATGATGCTTTCATTTTTTTCTTCTTATGGTAACAGTGCTGTACTTCTTTTTAGAGAACTAGATATATTGCAATTGTCTTCATTTATCTTGTGAGTATTAAGCAAGGTGCCTTGTTTTCTCCCAAGCAAGGTATATGACCCAATTTAAAACAACTGGAGCCTTTTGCTCTGGGTTTTGAATTATTTTTATTGTTTAATAAAGGTTGCATTTATGTATTTGTTTATTTCTCCATCTGCTTATTTTGGGTATAATTTTCTCTTCTTTGTATAGTTTCCTAGGGTCGAAGCTGAGAGAATGATTTGAGAACTTTCTTCTTTTCTTTTTTCTTTTTTAAAATTTTTATTTATTTATGATAGTCACACAGAGAGAGAGAGAGAGGGGCAGAGACATAGGCAGAGGGAGAAGCAGGCTCCATGCACTGGGAGCCCGACGTGGGATTCGATCCCGGGTCTCCAGGATCGCGCCCCGGGCCAAAGGCAGGTGCCAAACCGCTGTGCCACCCAGGGATCCCACTTTCTTCTTTTCTAATGCAAAGAGTCCACGCTATAAGCTTCTAAGCACTGCTTTAATTGCATTCCACAAATTTTGACATATTGTTTTTATTTTCCCTCAGATCAAAACATTTTCTAATATGTTCTGTGATTTTCTCTCTGATTTATGAGTCAATTTTCAAATATTTGGAGAGTTTTGCAGATATATTTCTGTTGTTAAGTTTTTTTAATTCTTGTATGGCAGAGAACATACCTTATATAATGTTAATTCCCTAAAATTTATTGAGAGTTGTTTTATGGCTCATAATAATGTCTATTTTACTTAGTGTTCTGGGTGCCCCTGATAAGAACATATATTCTTTGTTATTAGATGGAGTGTTCCATAAATGTTAATATATTCAATTAGTTGATGGTGTTCTTCCAGGCTTCTATATCTTGATTTACTGTCTACTTTTACTATTAATTACAGAAAATGAAGTACCAACATTTCCAACTATAATTGTTACCATAAGATGTGGGGTATAACCACTCCAGCTTTCCTTTCATTAGGGTTTGCATGGTATGTCATTTGGCATCCTTTCATTTTTAATTTTTAAAATCCACTTGTTGTGTGATATTTTTCAGGCAGCATATAGTTAGCTCTTGCCTTTTTAATCTAATCTATCATTTAATTCAAGTGTCTAGACTTGTATTTAATGTCATTAATATTGTTGGCTTAAATCTCCCATATGGCTTATTTTCTGTTTATCTTTTTTTTTAAATTTATTTCTCCATTTTTTATAGTTGATATTATGTATTTCTTTTATTCTATTTTGTTTTTACCATTGGCATATTAGATATAACTATTTTTAATTTTATTGTCTACTCTGGGATTCATAGTATACATTTTGCCCTATATCCAAATTTAATGATATTCTCTTTACACTATCTAATCTGCTCTAAATCTTTCTAGTATATCTTATGAGTAAACTATTATATTTGTATTCTCTAGAAGTTTCATTTGGGTGTTTTTCATATCTTCATTTTTTTCTCCTTATTATGCTCATCTTTACTTCTACCTTACTGAACATACGGAGAATATGTATAATAGATGGATTTTGAATTTTGAACATAAAATATAAACACTAAAAAAAATGTAGAAGCCAAATTGTCAGGAACACCTTTGAAATGACTGTCATTATTTTCAGATACCACAATTGCAATATCCTCCTAGACTTATCTTTCTGATTCTTCACTTCCAAAACAATATTGTTAACCCATATTTGTTAAGTAAATTTATATATTTGGTTTACTTGTAGTAAGTTTCTATCATACATGTTAAAGCTGTAATTGAAATTTTGTAATTAGATTTCTTTATTAAATAACACTTCTTAGCAAAAAATCTTCTTTGCCAGTGATTTGTGCTGTCACTTTCATATTCCTTTTGTTTAATGTATACTTGTTTATTGATTTCTTTGTATAGTCCTCTTCTAAGAGATATTAATATACTTTTTTTGTAAAAATGATTTATTTAGACTCTGCTTTTCAAAATTTCTCAGCGATTTTTCTAAAAGTGTTGAAAGCTACATTATAATTTCAATAAAATTACATTTGAATTTATAGAGGGATTTATGGTAGACTATACTTTTTATAGTATTTATGTAAGTACTGTTTTATTTGGAAGTTTTTTTCAGAAAGGCCCTACATATGATTTTCTTTGTTCATTTCCATTAGTATTTTCGTATGTATGACTATTTTAATGAAGCATTTATCATATAAAAACTTGGATCATTTATGTTGTGAAAAAGCACAAATATCCCAAATACATATACACAATCATACATATAAAATTATATACATATAAAAATATGTATACATGATCTAGGCCACCTTATTCCCAGCAGCTACCTTGCCCAGTATTATACCTTCTCTGGGTACAATTCTTTTTTTTTTTTTTAAGATTTATTTACTTATTTTATTCTATTTATTCGTGATAGAGAGACAGAGAGAGAAGCAGAGACACAGGCAGAGGGAGAAGCAGGCTCCCTGCAGGGAGCCTGAAGTGGGACTCAATCCCGGGACTCCAGGATCACACCCTAGGCTGAAGTCAGGCGCCAAACTGCTGAGCCACCCAGGGATCCCCCTTATTTACTTATTTTATTTTATTTTATTTTATTTTATTTTATTTTATTTTATTTTATTTTATTTTATTTTATATTTACTTACTTATTTTAAAGAGAGAGAGAATACAAGTCATGGAAAGGGTGGAGGGGAGAACATCACATGCCAAGCTGACTCCCACTGATCATGGAACCCCACATAGAGCTTGATCTCAAAATTCATTAGAACTGAGCCAAAACCAAGAGTCAGATGCTTAGCCAACTGAGCTACCTTGGGTACAATTCTTATCTAATGAATGATCAAGAAGGGGAGATCACAAGCCCTGGTTCTTTTGTCAACATTTTGCCATTGCAGCTTCAGAGCTTCCCAAGGCATCTGGTAATATTCTGCTTTCCTAATTTTTTTCACCTATAGAATTCTCAAGAGGATCAACTATAAATCTGCAAAGAAAAATGTTATCTCTGAGTGGATTTCCTGGGAAACCTGAAAAACATGAAAATTACATATCTAGCCAAATGTGAACTTTTGACTTTAATGGTATAACAGGGAAAGGAATGAGGCCTCAGGGCCTTTCTAATGGGAAAGACCAATAGAAAAACATCTTCACCATAGGTTTGGACATAATGGTCTCTCTCTCCAGAGCAAACCTGAAAACAAATTCAAAATGTTCTTCTCAGCCCTTTAAATACACACATACACAGAGGAATACAAAAACATTCTTTTCATGTGAAAGCCAGTGAAAAAATATCTATCCCTATGTTATTGTATACACAAAACAAATAAAGTAAGACTTTCCAGGGCAGGGACTATGTTTTTGATATACTTGTATCCCTAATACACTGTCAGAAAGCATTAGATATTTGCCAAATGAACACTTAGAAAACAAATATGTTTTGTATCAACGCCTGAAACCAAACAAATACATTTAAGGTAGTTTTCAGACTTTTATAAGGGATTATAATGATTAAGGGATAGTGTGAGTTTTCTTGTTAGCATAGTAATACAAATCTAATTTTTTAAAGATATTGCCCTAGGCTTCCATATTAAATAACTAAAGTTAATGAGACTACATGAACACTGTAAACTTTCTTGTTGTTTGAAAACAAAATAGTAGTAATATGAGTGGTGAACTAAAGATGGTCTAGTTAAATTACCATAACATCTGGTAATTATACTTACTTCATGCTAAAATTTAGATGAGCAGCAGAAGGTAAAATCCTTTTTCAAAGGAAAAATAAAGCAATAGCACTCCTTCTTAGAAGATCATTAAAAATTGTCTTAAAACATACACTTGAAACACATATGTCTCAATAAAGCAATGAAATATCTACAAAATAAAAAGACTTATTAAGATCATTGAAAAGTTTGAGTGCATACTGTGTGTGTGCACATGCATGCATGTGTATAGTAATTTTTCATTTTCCCATTCCACGAATACTAACTAAATTCGATCCTCTAGAGAGAAACTGAAGAAACTATCATTGTTCAGGAAGCAGGATCTGGCTTTTGATAAAAGGCTTCCCTTTCTCTTCTACAATGCATCTGGGACCTTCACAGTTGATTACCGTAATATTTATATAATGTAGCTTTGACGTACAATTGAGGACTATAACACATTTAATAACTGGAAAAAGTTGGCTAGCATCAGATATTTTTAATGAATTGGAAGACAGCCTATTTTGTTTCATCTGAAATCAAGAAAGAGTGCCAGGTTGGTCACTAAACACTACTCAATTTCTCTTAAAAAGAATGCTAAAGATTTTTTTTTTTTTTAGTGGGGGGGCATATGGTTTCCAAAACTCCTTCATCATTATACTATAAAACACAAATGAAAATGGTGCCTTCTAAAAAAGCCCATTAACTGAATATCAGATTGATGGCCTTGTTCTTATGAACACAAAAATAATTGCACTGTATTGTTTTTAGATCACTACTTTCTTTTAGTATGTATATGGAAAGAAATTTTATTACACTGATTTGGAAGCTTAAACATGATGAGAATCCTTTTGTTTTGCCATGCTTCAATTTATTTGTAATAAACACTATTCTATTCTGAATAGTATAAATACTATTTACCTGTGTATTCAAATAAGAAAATTAAAAAGGGGAAAAATTCACAAAACTAGAAACCTATTTAGTAAAGGGCTATAAGCTAGGTTAATAAACAATTTAATTACTGCTCCATCTCCAAATTTCCATTTATTGCCCCTTTCTTTTACTGATTATGTAATTTGTATATTTTTATTACAGCAATATACAAGAGAAAATAAGCATATGTATTAAAATCCAACTCCTAAATTTCATTGGCATCATGCACCCCTGATATGATGTATTGAGAAGGCATGTGACCTTCTAATATTCTTGTCAAAAATGTGTAACATCAATCCAGTTATGAGAAAACATCAGACAATCTAAATTGAGGGGTTTCATGAAAAAAAACTTGACCAGTACCTCTCAAAGTTGTGAATGTCTTGAAAGATAAGGAAAGTCTAAAAGATGCTACAAAATGTAGGAGGCCAAAGAGACATGAGAACTACATGCAATGTATGACTCTGATTGAACCCAAGAAAAGATAAAAATCTGTCTGATTAATGAAAACAGGAAAAAAAAAGTTACATGAATACGAACAAGTTTAGTTAATTGTATTGTTTTGATTTTCTAGGCTTACATTTACACATGTCTTTGTAGGAGATCATTTGTGCTATTTTTATAAAAGATAACTTTTTAAAAGGCCATTTCTATTTGATTTCTTAGCCTAATAAACCCCTAACCAAAGGAAAACTGAAGTTAACAACTAAGTGGGTTTCCTCCAGCATCTTTTCCATATAACCATATACAAAAACTGTCTCTTTCACACACACACACACACACACACACACACACACACACACACACAGAGGATTTTAATGTGATTGTTTTGCAATGTTAATATGATATATTGTTCAAGCAACATTTGCCTAACTTTAAACATTCCTTATAGTGGGCATGCCTGGGTGGTTCAGTCTGTTGAGCATCCAACTCCTGATTTTGGCTCAGGTCATGACCTCAGGGTCATGTGATCAAGTCACACATGGGGCTCTGTGCTGAGTGGAGCCTGCTTAAGATTGTCCCTCTCCCTCTGCTCCTCCCCTCATTCACTAAATAAATACATACATAAATATATAAATAAATAAAATCTTAAAAAAATCCTCATGAAAATTTCTTCAAGTCAACGGCATAGATAAAAGTACATTTAGGGAAATATTCCACATTGTTCAAGAATGAATCAGTATTTTTTCAACCCTTTCCCTATTAGTGGACATTCATTGGGTTTCTAATTTTTGGTTTCAACATGTAATTTGACAACGAACCACATTTTACATTTTTGTGCATCTATGTCTTCTTACTTTTCTGAGATAGATGCTCATGAATGGGAGCATTGAAATAAAGAAGATATTTTATCTCTATTTGACTATAATTGATATCACTAAATTGTTTCACTTGAGGTAATGAGTCATGTATAAAAATTTAGTTTCTAATAGTAGTTGCTATAATGAGTGTTATTATCTATTCACATTTTGTATAGGTAATGTGACTTTTCATTATTTCCTTAATTTTGTCTTAAATCAGTTTTGTCCTCAACTTATAGTGAGATTGAATATCATCAGGTATACTTACAGTTTATTAAAACGAACTCTTCTTTGATGTTAATTTATACAATTTTCTTTTGGAATATTTATTTTATGGTTTTAAATGTGCAGATGCTCTTGAAAAACATGAATATTAATACATTATTTGTGATCCTTATTTATTTTCTTTTAATTTAGCACCTTTTACTATATTACTTAAAATTTGTTTATATATTCAAATAAGGATGTCTTTTCTTCTGTGGCTTCTATGATTTCAATCCTAACATTTTCTTCCCAGGTGCTATCTGTATGTCTCTCTCTCTCTCTCTCTTTATATATATTCCTGAATTTTTTCTAATTTAAGCACTTAATACAATGATGACTGGTTAGATAATGCACCCATTTCTCATTCTGTTTACTGTCTTTCCTTCTCTGACTTAACCTCCAAATTCTCAAAAGATATTTATTCTATCTCTCAAATAAACTGCTTGCATTCAAATCTTTGTCACAGAGTCTGGTTCTAGAGGAACCCAAACTAAGACAGATTTTTTATATATATACATATATATTTTTGAATAAGACTTTTGAGTATTTTAATTTTTTTTTCAGATATATAATGCCTCAGATGTTATGGTACATCATCAATCCCCAGAATTTAAAAGAAAATGTTTATATTTGCATTTAAAATCAGTCTAATAGCAGGAAACTGACTGTGAGTTCAATGAAATCAATCATTTTAGCTTGAGGAATAATTTTACTATGATTGCCTAACCTAAGTATGAATAGGAACACATTTAACCACCTGAAGTTAGGGCATTTAAAAAAAAGTTCAGCCAACTGGACAAGAAATTGACTAAGTTTGAAACTACAAATTTTATTAAAGATTTAAGCTAATTTAATGTGAATTCCAATGAGGTGTTATTTAATTTCAGATTTTCATGGCAACATTGATTTTCCACTTCATATGCACATTCTTTCACTAAAATACTTACATCATTATAACTAACTTTTATTTTTATAGTCCAGAACTTATAATGTTGCTTTGAATCTAACATATACTCAATATAATGATTAAGCTTTGTAAGGATGCATGTTGAAAGCTGAGACAGGGTGAAAAGTAGTCTTTCTGTGCCAAACAGATGAATTGTGAATGCAAAGAAAAAGTTTTTGAAGGGAATTAAAAGTGCATGAACATATGAATGATAAGAAACTGAAACAGCATGATATGAGGCCAAAGTCTAATCCAGGGCAAGATCCCAACTCTTTCAGTTCTATGAAAGCCAAGAGTGGGGAGGAAGGTGCAGAAGAAAAGTTTGAAGCTAGCAGAGGTCAGCTCTTGAGGTTTAAAGAAAGGAGCCATCTCCATAACATAAAAGAGCAAGGTGAAGCAGCTAGTGCTGATGTAGAAGCTGCTGCAAGTTATCTAGAAGACCTCTAACAATGAAAGAATTCTTTCAAAATATTACTGCTTGGTCGCCCAAAAGTTCTGATGGAGACACACAAGAAATTAATACTGTTTTCATGCCTAGTAACACAATATCCATTCTGTAGCCCATGAATCAAGGAGTAATTTTAACTTTCAAATCTTCCTATTTAAGAAATAGATTTTCTAAGGCTCTAGTTGCCAGAGACTGATTCCTCTGACAGATCTGAGTAAAGGAAGTTGAAAATCTAGAGAGGATTCACCATTCTAGATCCTATTAAGAACATTTATTATTCACGGGAGGAGATAAAAATATCAACATTGACAGGAATCTGGAAAAAGTTGATTTTGAGGGGTTCAACACTTGTGGAAGAAGTAACTGCAGATGTGGTGGGAATAGCAAGAGAACTAGAATTGGAAGTGGAATTTGAAAATGTAACTGAATTGCTGCAATCTCAGAAAAGAACTAATGGATGAGGTGTTGCTTCTTATGGGGGAGCAAAGAAAGTGGTTTCTTGAGATGGAATCTACTCTTAGTGAAGATGCTGTGAAGACTGTTCAAATGACAAAAAAAAAAAAAAAAGAATTTAAAACACTACATAAACCATTTTTTAAAGTAACCTCTATGCACAATGTAGGACTTGAACTCATGACCCCAGATCAAAAGTTGTTGATTGAGCCATCCAGGCACCCCATACATAAATTATTTATTTATTTATGTATTTATGTATGTATGTATTTATTTATTTTACATAAATTATTTAATAAAGCAACAGCAGGAGTTGAGAGGATTAACTCCAATTCTGAAAGAAGTTCTACTGCGGGTAAAATGCTATCAAAGGCATCTTATGCTATAGATAAATCATTCCTGAGAGGAAGAATCCACTGAGGTGCCAAACTTCATTGTTGTCTTATTTTAAGAAATTGTTGCAGCTACCCTAACCTTCAACAATCACCACACTGATCAGTCAGCAGTCATGAAAATGGAAGCAATATCCTCCACCAGTAAAAAAAAAAATTGTGATTTGCTGAAAGTTCAAATGATGGTTAGCATTTATTAGTAATCAAGTATTTTTAATTAAGGTATGTGCATTGTTTTTTAGATACAATGCTATTGTACAATCAATAAACAGTAGTATAGTGGAAACATAACTTTTATATGCACTAGGAAGCCAAAAAATTAATTTGACTCACTTAATTGCATTACTTCCTTTATTCACTGGTCTGGAACTGAACACACAGTATCTCTGAGGTATACGTGTACTGCCCAGTTCACCCTATATGTTATTTTTATAACTAGAATCATTTTTTCATGTCTCAGCATAGGTGTCACTTTCTCAACAACACATTCATTCAAACTTTCCAAGATAAACCACTGGCAGTGTGCTTCTTTACATCCTTAACTTCCCCATTATACAAACTTTCACATAACAGCTTTAAAATATATGAGGATGAAATCACATAATCAGGACTAGATGAGTACTGATTACATGTAACATCAAGGGGAGAAGTAAGTCTTTATGTTGCCCAATATCTCTAAGTTTATAAAAGATAATATTCATCACTGCATTCCCAATGCTGTCGCTAATATGTATTACGTGGTATATGCTCAAATAATTATTATAGTATGAAGATCATTGTGTCAATCTTTGACTCATAGTTAATTAATTCATTAAGATTTATCAAAACTTACTGTAAGTGGGACTTTGTGTTAAATTTATTAGAAATAAATTAAGTATGAGACATAGTCCTGGACTTCCAAAAACCGGAGTCAAGTGGAAATGATATGACTGTTTTCTCATGTAGTATGATAACTGCTTTTCCATACTGAGAGGTTGGTAAGGATTGGATTTAGTTATGTGGGATTATGATAATTACATAACATTACCAAATTCTAAGTAGGTAGTTCTGAGCTGAATAACAACCATTATGACATTTTTCCATTTTATTGCCAAGACATTTATTTAAATAAATACAATAGAACAAATGATTCAAAGAGCCATTGAATCAGAATTGAGACTTGGCACTATTCATTTCTTAATTAAATTTTTACAGATCATTGCCTTTAGAGTAGCAAGTATAATTTATGATTAATTATGAAAACAATTTCCTCAGATTCATGTCTCTTTTGAGCAATATATTGGGAGATCATTGAATATGAAACCCCAGGAAGCAAAGTCCATGAATGTTAACAATTTAGAAGCTGAGGAATTGCTATTGTTTTAAATTAAATTGACATTCTTCACTTGTCTAAATTAACACTTACTGACGTATTTCTTTTGTTTCCTTTCATAAGTGGCATAATAGCTCATGTTTTAGAAAATGGGTTCTTTAAAAAAAATTACAGTAACTTTTGTAAAATTTGCAGGAGATAATAAAATTAAAACAATATTAAATCAAAGTTATTTCTGAGGTGATCAACTTCTGTGTAACTAAATTCATATTAACATGAAGCTTACCCTAATTGAAACTGTATTATTTCTAATTTCAATAAAGGAATAAGAAACAGAGTTGATATAATTTAAATCATTCCTAATTTACACTCAGTGTTATTCTTATAAAAACATCAAAATTGTAGATAATTGCTAATACTGATTTTTACTCTAATTTCAAACTTAAAGAAGAGGTGCAAAAATGATAAATAAACTCTCATATATCTCCTATCCACATTTATCAGTTATTTATATTTGGCTGCTATTCTTTTCCCCTTATGCTGGACAATTGTATTCTGCATCCAAATGGATAGATATATAAAGCAAAAATAATAAAGATATAGGTATCTGTATCTATCATATATATATATAGAGAGAGAGAGAGAGATAGATGAAATTTTTTTTAAATACTTGAAAGTAAATTGAAACTATCATATGCCTTTCCTCCTGCATACTTTAGAAGGTATTTCCAAGACAAGGTCTTTCTTCTGCATAAATATTTTAACATGTTTAACCATCTTACATGGAAGTTTAATTATGGTACAATATTTACAATCTATTATACATACTCAAATTTTGTCAAATGTCCCAATAACATTGTTTTCATCAGATTTTTGCCAAATCCAGGATCATGTATTTTATTTCATTTCATGATCCTTTCGTCTCCTTTAATTTGGAACACTTCAGGTTTTTTCTGTCATCCTTAGCTTTAATATTTTTAAAGTATACAGGCCCACTATTTTGTAGAATGTCCTTAATTTGAGTTTTTTGTCAGGAGTAGCAATAAAGTGATGTATCTATCTTAGGTTGTAGTATTAGGGGGCACATGATCAATGTTTGCCCCAGTATAGAGAATGATTGGTTTTGATCATCTGTTGAAGGTAAGGTCAACCAAATTTTTTCACTGAGGGGATACTATGTGTTCCTTAGAAGTAAATAATTAATTTATGGGGATATATTTTATGACTATTTAAATATCTTGCTTCTCATCAAACTTTCATCAATTACTTTTGATCTAACAATGATTATCTAGCCACATTAGTCTTACATGTATTAGCAAACATTCTGTTCTAAGAAAGTGCTTTCCAATTTATTCTATGCATTTACTTACGCAGTTTGGCCAGTGAGAGCCCCTTCAAGTTGATTCCATCAATATTCTGTGTGTGTGTGTGTGTGTGTGTGTGTGTGTGTTGATAGATGGATAGACAGATGATAGATAGATAATGGATTTTTTAAACAAAAGTACCTTTTTAAAAAAGATTTTATTTATGTATTCATGAGAAACACAGAGAGAGAGGCAGATACCGGAGGGAGAAGGCAAAGCAGGTTCCCTTTGGGGAGCCTGTTGCGCGACGCAATACCAGGACCCCGGGATCACAACCTGAGCCAAAGGCAGATGCTCACCCAGTGAGCCAGCCACCCAGGTGCCCCTAAAGCACAAGTATCTTGCCCATCTTTGTTGGTTGGCTTGTCTTTATATTATTGAGTTATATATACTGCGGGTTGAAATTGCTCCTATTATTAGCTTCTAAGGTAGAAGTTTAGATCACTGACTTTGATCTTTTTATTTCAACAATATAAGCAATTAAAGCTATACATTTTCCTCTACATACTGCTTTAGTAGTAGCATACAAATATCAGTATTTCCATTTTTACATCTTAGAATATATTCTGATTTCTCTTGTGACATTTTTCAACTCATGGGTTATTTAGAAACGTATTTTTACAAAACCTAAATATTTATATATCTTCTAAATATATTATGGTCACTAATTTTTATTTTCTTTTTTTAAAAGACTTTATTTATTTATGAGAGACACACACACACACAGAGAGAGAGAGAGAGAGAGAGAGAGGGAGGCAGAGACACAAGCAGGCTCCATGCAGGGAGCCCAACACGGGTCTTAATCCTGAGACTCTAGGATCAGGCCCTGAGCCAAAGGCAGACGCTCAACTGCTAAGCCACCCAGGTGTCCCTGATTTTTATTTTCATTGTCTTTATAACACATGTGTTAAAAGATTTTAGTTCCTATTTCTCACTATTTGAAATTTAAAAAGTTATTATGGGTCACAATCAAACCAAAGCGTCAACAAATTTCCTAGACACAACTGCAGTCTAGCAAAAAGTCTCTATAAAGATAAAACTATTAAAATAGCATACAAGATGTGTAGCATATTGCTTTCTGGTCATCAAATAAGTTATATGCTTTCAACAAATTGAGTCATAAAAGTAATGAAAAAGAATGAAGTGAGAAAAAATATTTAAAGACAATTAGAATTCAGGATGATTATATACAGAGAAAACAATTGTAAGAACATACTAGGGGATGAGCATCTCATAATCTCATGGGAGATTGCCCAGAAACATGAGTAAAATAAAAATAAGGATAGAGAATATGATCCAATAAATACATATTTTAAGACATTTCAAAAGTTCTAGTAATTAAAGGATTGTAGCTCTGAAATCAAAACTGACCAATAAAAATGTGGAACAAAATAGATAATAATTGAGCTGATACAACTCTTCACAATTTATCCCGAGGTAATAATTAAAGAGGAATGCTAGTCTATCAATGTTAAAATTATTTAAAATAACGATAAACTAAATGTAATTCAAATTCTATATAAGAGCATGTCAGGTTTTAATAAAGCATCTTCAACCACCTCATAAATTATTCTGCAAGTTTTATGAATGTTTTCAAAGCATATTTAATGACATGGAAATATCAAGATATAATAGTAAAGAAAAATTACAGTAGTAAAATCTATCATGTTTTCTGAGTTATGACAACTTTACCTAATGTTCTAATATTGATTTGATATTAATTTCTAGTGCGTAGGTATCACAAATATTTTTTTTCTTTTTTGTTTGATTTTTTTCTTTTTGGAAAGCAGGAAAAAAAATTTCCAATAAGAAAAAAAAAAAGAGACAAAGACAAAATTAAAAATGTAAGAAATTTCCACTAACAAATGGCTAATTAAAAAAAATAAAAAAAGATTTGCTAAAGAATAAGTTTGGGGACTAGAGGCAGTAATTGATTTTACAATATGAATATATACAGATGTACTTATATTAAAAAATGTTTCCAAATACTTGTGCAACTATCAAGGAAAAACAGAGTCAGCTGAGGGATAAGTAAATGCACTTGCTTTCTGATGTATGCACATTTGCTGAGTAAGAGCTTCTGTGTAAGGTAAACCTCACTGTAGATAACCTAGGGATACCGATATATAAACTGATGTTTTGATAAGGTATATAACTAATTCTTACCTTATGTTTCATGGCTGTATCACTTTGGACATGATAGACTTCAAGCCAGAACACAAGGACGCCAAATCCCATGAACTTTGGATGTTTTCAAGACAGCAGGTTTCCTCTGGAATTCCCATCTCTATACCACTCTGCTACTCTGCTTTCTTCTTTACCAAATGCTTCTCAAGTAGGTCATGATGTAATGTGATAAGACTGGTCTCTAGTCTTCAGTCTAATATCAGTGTACATCAGTGTTGTTTTTATTTACTTTTGTTATTTTCTGGTGGTGTTTTCATTATTCTTGTTTGTACTGTAAAAGGAAATAGGTGAATTTGAATGAAAACATTTCGTTTCTTTTTTTTTTAATTCAAATTCAATTTGCCAAAACATAGCATAGCATCCAGTGCTCATCACCACGTACCCTCTTTAATGCCCATCCCCCAGTTACCCCATCCCCTCAAACACCTCTCCTTCTGCAACACTTTGCTCACATTTCATAAAATCTGAGTAAATTGTAGTACATTTTAAATAATAGAGACATATAAAAAGGGACATGCATAGAAACAAATTACCAGTTTCATAATTAATTTGAATATTTTTTCATCACTAAATTATTTTAGAGTCTTTTCCAAATGTTTCATTACAGGAAACTTTTAAACTTAAAATGTGGTGTCTATAATATCTGGTGGGGAACAGTAAACTTATATTTTCCTAGGTTTCATTCATGCAACACTCCAATCTCCAGAGCCATCCAACTGAGGCTATATTGGAGAACACTGTAATTTTTTTTTTAAAGATTTTATTTATTTGAGAGAGAGAGAGAGAGAGAGAGAGAACAAGTGAGGAAGGGGCAGAGGGAGAAGCAAATTGCCCACTGATTAGGGAGACCAAAGAAGGGCTCCATCCCAGGACCCAGAGATCATGACTTGAGCTCAAGGCAGATGCTTGACTGACTGAGCCACACAGGTGTCCCTGCAATTTTTTTTAGGAGGAGAAAAATACAATTTTATTACATACCTAATAGATGCAAATTAGATAGACTTAGCTAGGATCTATAAACACTGGGAACCCATTAACAATAGAAACATTTCTTCATGTGTTTTTGAAATAACTTACATGACCCAGGAGACCTCTGCATATGGCAACAAATAAGGGAAAAATCATAGATTAATGAGTTCCTACTAGATATGAATCCCAAAAATACCACTTGATTCTGAACAAAAAATACAGGAGAAGAAAAAACTGGGGTAACCTGAAAGCACACAGTACTCTTCAAAATTCATTCACATGCCCGAGGGGATTTTCTTATGCTGACAATGAATAAATAAATTATAAAGAAGAGAACCAAAATTCTGTTTTTTAAACAGTAGTAAACAATTATTATATAAACAACATACATACATCAATAAGGCACTGTGACTTTCCCAAATAATATAATTTTAATCATAAAGAGTTTATACATCTTTTTAAACAATTATTAAATTCAGGTTTGGAAGTAGAAAAGAATTCTTAAGCTCTATTATATTTTATATTTGCTTTTTAATTGTAAGGTTAATTATTTTTTAAAATTCTGATTCTTAATATATTTTCTAACTAAAAAGCTGCCATGTGCCTGGGTCTTGAAATGCTTAACTTGACTTTATGTATTCATTTATACTGCTAATAGTTTTTCCTGCTGTGACTTCTAAAATTTTAAGTGTCCTTGCTTGCATCATGCCAAGAAACTTTTTATATAATCTTATCATTGCTGGAAACTCATTCTTTGTGGAATGTTTACAGGCCTTACACTTTAATCTCTTCAATTTCAATTATTTTTCTTTCATATATAAAACACTCTCTCTTTCCCCTTCTCCTTCTCGATATTCAGTTTCACCAACGATAATATCAGATTTGAGTTTTGCTTTACTATAATGATTTCACACACTATTTCATGCTTAGAATTGTTTTCAATATTCCAATTTTTCATGAATTGGTGACAATTGAAAACATTTTTGCTCACTTATTCATTAGATTTTATATGCTCTGAAATCTCCAAACTGGTCATTTAAGGGAAGGAAATATTGTGAATCTTTATTATTGTGTTTTACTGAATGTATACCATTTATTGGTTACTTATTTTCCCTTTCTTTTCCTTTCTTTTCTTTCTTTCTTTCTTTCTTTCTTTCTTTCTTTCTTTCTTTCTTTCTTTCTTCCCTCCTTCTTTCTTTCTCTTTTTTTTCTTTCCTTTCATTGAGTATCTACTATGTAGCAGATTCTATGCTAAGTGAGGAGTTTAAAGATTAACAAATCAACATAATATAAGAAGCTTATGATAATGCAAGAGAAATCACGGTTTACAAGGCAGAAAAATCACATTATGTATGTGTGTGATGAAGGGACTGGAGGAAATGTGATTCTAGGCAGAAGGCCCAGCATGAACTGGAGCCATATTCAAGAAACATATGTAGTTTCGTGTGGCTAGCGTGTAGGTACAACTTGTTTTGACAAAAACTGAATAGTATCTTATTATACTCTGTCTTTCAGGAAAGGATGGATAAAAAATGCGTATCTTAAACATATATTTTATAAATATATTGTACAGTCTAGTGCAGAGAACCCAAAGAGCAATCTGCATCTATGATAGATGCATTTTCAAGTTATATGACTAATGAGGTGTTCATCTTAATAAATTAATGCTTCTATTTCCCTTAAGTTTCAGATTTTTTTTTCAGTTACTTTATCAGTGACATAGCTAAGGTTCAACTTTTCAATTGTATAAGAACCTTTGGTAGAATTTACAAAATATATTTGAAATTGTATAAAATTGCTATTTAACACTAATCACTATCAACTGCAATCCATATGTTTGACAGTGGATCTCCCTGGTAGAAGTATTTCAGGAAAAAAGCCCAGTTTCCAATGAGATCTGAATAACTTGTCTTACGTACAAAGAAAAAAAAAAGAGAGAGAAAAGCCCAAGCTTGGGGTATGCGTAAGACATTAATTACAACTGATGTTGGTCTTTACACAGGGCATTTGCCAAGTTCTCTTGGGGAACCTCAATGTCTACTACTATATTTTATTTTTAGTTTAGAATTATAGGCTGATCTGGATAGAGGCTGGACTTGCCACATCATCACCTGTCTTGAGGCATAGGCCTTCACTTAGAAAGGCCAACAAATATTATGCTATACTGCATTGTGGAAAGAATTGTGATTTAAAAGTCCAGGAATATTAAAAAATAAAATGAAATTCCAGGAACACTTATATTAAAGCATGTAATCCCAACCATCACACACTTTTTTATTTTACTATTTTTGAAAAACGAAAAAGACATAAAGTCACTGATAGAAAAGAGGGGTATGTTTTCAACCAAATATTTTTCAAATTTTTTCCTGAATATTATTGCATTAGAAAAAGTCCAATGTTTTCCCTGAAAGCAATATATTATGTCTTGGTAATCTCTGTACATTCATACGGTAGAGAAAAACCTGGCATATGAGAGGAATTCATAAATTTTTGACTACTGAACAAATTTCTAGCACCTACCTATAGTTTAAATTTCCAGAGAAGTATTAAAAATTCTAGAACATGTAATAAGAAAATAGAAAGAAATAAAAGGAATGCAAATCAGTAAGGAAGAAATAAAACAATCATTATTTGCAGATGACATGATATTATATATAGAAAACCCAAAAGACTCCACCAAAAAACTGAACAATCATAAGCAGATTCAGTAAAGTTGCAAGATATAAAACAAATGCTCAGAAATCTGTTGCATTTCTATACACTAATAATAAAGCAGCAGAAAGTGAAATTAGGGAAATAAAACATTTATGGTTGCATCAAAAATTAATAGGATACCTAGGAATAAATCTAAGCAAAGTAAAAACTACTCTGAAAACTATAAAGCACTGATGAAAGAAATTAAAGATGACACAAAGAAATGGGGAGACATTCTGTGCTCATGTTAAAGAAAAAATATTGTTAAAATGTTTCTACTACCCAAAGCAATCTACACATTTAATACAATCCCTATCAAAATGTCAACAGCTTTTTTCACGGAGCTAAAACAAACAATCCTAAAATTTGTATGGAACTACAAAAGACCTTGAATAGCCAAAGCAATCTTGAAAAAGCAAACCCCGAGGTATCACAAATCCGGAGTTCAAGTTATATTACAAAGTTGTAGTAATCAAAACGGTATGGTACTGGCACAAAAATAGACACATAAATCAAAGGAACAGAACAGAAAACCCAGAAATAAACCCATAATTATCTGGACATTTAATCTTCAAAAAAGGATGAAAGAATATGCAATGAGAAAAAGTCTTTTTGGGATCCCTGGGTGGCGCAGCGGTTTGGCGCCTGCCTTTGGCCCAGGGCGCGATCCTGGACGACCCGGGATCGAATCCCACGTCAGGCTCCCGGTGCATGGAGCCTGCTTCTCCCTCTGCCTGTGTCTCTGCCTCTCTCTCTCTGACTATCATGAATAAATAAATAAAATCTTTAAAAAAAAAAAAAGAAAAAGAAAAAGTCTTTTCAACAAATGATGTTGGGAAAACTGGACAGCAACATGCAAAAGAATGAAACTGGACCACTTTCTTATACCATACACAAAAACAAATTCAAAATGGATGAATTAACTAAATGCGAAACCTGAAACCATAACTATCCTAGGAAAGTGCCAACGCAGTAACTTCTCTGGCATTGGCCAAGGGAATTTTTTCTAGAGGGAAAACAAAAACAAAAATTAAACTATTAGTACTACATCAAAATAAAAAGCTTCTGGGAGTGCTTGGGGGGCTCAGATGATTAAGCATCTGATGGGCTCAGATCATGATCTCAGAGTCCCAGGTTCGAACCCCGTTAGGCTCCTTGCTCAGCAGGGAGTCTGCTTGCCCCTTTCCCTCTCCTTTTGCCCCTTCCCCCATGCTCTCTCTCTCTAATACATAAATATAAAAAAACTTCTGCACTTCAAAAACCCAAACAAGCAAAAACAATCAATAAAAGTAAACGGCAACCTATAGAATGGGAGAAGATACTTGCAAATGACATATCTAATAAAGGTTAGAATCCAAATATATAAAGAACTGATACAACTCCACACCCGAAAAACAAATGATTTAATTAAAAATGGGCAGAGGGATCCCTGCGTGGCGTAGCGGTTTAGCACCTGCCTTTGGCCCAGGGCGTGATCCTGGAGACCCGGGATCGAATCCCACGTCGGGCTCCCGGTGTATGGAGCCTGCTTCTCCCTCTGCCTGTGTCTCTGCCTCTCTCTCTCTCTCTCTCTCTCTCTCTCTGTGTGTGTGTGTGACTATCATAAATAAATAAAAATTTAAAAAAAAAATAAAATAAAAATGGGCAGAGAACACGACCAGACATTTCTCCAAAGAAGACATACATGTGGCCAACAGACACATGAAAAGAGCCTCAACATCACTCATCATCAGGCAAATACAAATCCAAACTAAAATGAGGTATCACCTTACACCTGTTGGAATGGCTAAAATAAAAAACACTGCAAACAATACGTGTTGGTGAGCATATGGAGAAAAAGGAACCCTTGTGCACTGTTGGTGGGAATGCAAACTGGTGCAGCCACTGTAAAAAATAGTATGAATGTTCCTCTAAAAGTTAAAAATAGAACTACCCTACAATTCCAGCAATTGCTCTACTAGGTATTTATCCAAAGAATACAAAGACATTAATCCAAAGGGACATGCAGTCCTATGTTTATTGCAGCATTATTTACAATAGTAAATAAATGGAAGCAGCCCAAGTGTCTACGAATTGATGAATGGATAAAAATGTGATACATATACCTATTTATCTACATATCTATATATCTATATCTATAGATACATATACAATGGAATATTACTTAGCCATAAAGGAGAATGAAACCTTGCCATTTGCAAGGACATCTATAGTGCTAGAGAGTATTAGGCTAAATTAAATAAGTCAGAGAAAGACAAATACCATTTGATTTCACTTGTATGTGGAATTTAAGAAACAAACTAGTAAAGGGGGGGGGGGGAGAGAGAGAAATAAAAAAAAAAAAACAGACTTTTAGCTACAGAGAACAAATTCATGGTTACCAGAGGGGAGGAGGTTCGGGGGTGGATGAAATAGGTGAGAGGAATTAAGGAGAGCACTTGCTGTTGTAAGCACTGGGTGATTAAAATAAAAAAAGTGAAAAAAATTCTAGAACTTAACTTTCATTTCCTGTATCTTTAACAAAACCATCAAAACACTAATATTTGAACAGTGGTGGGCTGAAAGTCAAGCTAGTAGCCTCATCCTGGGTAAAGCCAAATGGGTCATAAACTTTCTTCTTCAGTGCAATGCAGCTAAGTATGGCAAACAGCAGGTTTGCTATGGAGTACCAGTGGGTTCAGAGCTTCACATGTAAGTCCTATATATTTGTTTGGTATGAAATTAACAATAGCAAAAATTAAATATTAATGTAAATAATAAGATTCCAGAGTCCATGCCAGAGACAATGTAGGGTGTTTATCTAAAGCTAGTAGAACCCATTTCACCAATAGGATAACTATGGTAATAAGACATATATTACACATTTTCATGTGAAAATCTAAAATAAATAATTTCTTTGAAATTAATTTGTAAATTATAGGAATAAAAATGTTGTACTCTCTTATCACATATTTTTGGGAAACCTAATTGTCTCATTTTTTTTTAAAATAAGAGATCCATCCTATGATGGATCCTTAATGAGATATGTTCTATCATGGATAAAACATTCTTTCTCAATGTTGATAGTTTAAACCAAAATATGGTTTGATAGTGTATAGGTTTCCATGAATTTTGTATTATTTTCACAGGGATGATACACTTGTTTAAATGGTGGTAGACTTGGGTAAATTAAAAACAGTGACATTTTCAAAAGAATTTATTATGATAAATTCAATACTTCCATTCATCCATTTTTAGCAATATTAATTGGAAAATGAAAATAACCAAAAAAGATTAAAGTGCTAAAAAAAACGATTAAAGTGCTGAAATAGGAGACAGCTCTACAAAATCATTTCTAAATTTCACATTATCCACAGCTTTTCATTCATTTTTTGAATCTTCATAAAGTGAACTTAGCTGTTTAATCAGTACCCATATCAAGAAATAAAACATTTACAAAACCCCAAAAGTTCTCTCATTGTTCCCTTCCTATCTCTATTGCACTTCTCTCCCAGTGAAACCTATCAAATGTGAGTTTGAACAGACATGAAAGGATGAAGAGTGCTTTGAGTTTACAATCTGATTAGGGCAAGGTGGGCAGTTGACACAGGAGACCCCATGTAAAGAACTGTTGCTTGATGAATGATAAATTTTACCACCACCACCATAACAGCACAAAATCCAACCCATAAAGGGGACTTAAGCACTGGGGTCTTAAATTGGGAATGAGACTCCCCTGAAAATTTGAAATAATAAGCAAACCTCCTGAGGATTCAGAGCTCATATGTACATTATCTGAATCTACAAAATAAAATATAGCCAGGAAATTATCTGCAGAGTTATCAGGTGGTTTGCACCGTATAGTAGATTGTAATTTCCAAATGTGGCCTCAACAATATATATCCTGTTTCACAGCCTCTTCTAACTAAACCCTATCCTCTTAAACCATATATATCTCTTAAACTTCATGTTATAGAGCATGGCAGAAATGACACTTTGTGACTTCTGAGGAGAGGTTAAAAAAAAAAAAAAGGAAATACAAATTCTACCTAGCTGTCTCTTGTAGGACAAGTGCCTTTGGAGCTCTAGAAGCAATAAAATAAATATGAGTAGCCTGAAGATTTTAGGCTGGAGAGAACACATAGAGGACCAGCTATTCTAGTTCCCAGCTGTTTGAGTTTTGTATCATACATGTGATGAACTTTCAGATGAGTCCAGCCTTTGAGCTACCCAGGCAACTGATCAAAGTCACACACAACCTTCTGAATGAGTATGACATCAAACAAGATGTCATGAGATTTCTGTGAATTTTCAGATTCACAAAACCCAATACATCCTAAGCAAAACCAATTGTATAGAAACTATATTGCATTGAGGTCAAGGAGAACATCTTAATAGCGTACAGAATAGTATTGTTTAGGGAAAAAATATCGGAAAAAAAATATCGGTTAGACTGATAATCGACTTCTTAGCAACAACATAGATAGCAGAAAAAAAGGAAAAGAATGTCTTTCAAGTGCTAAAGAAAAATATCACACACACACACTATATATATATATATATATATATATATATATATATATATATATACTGAGATTATACATGATATTAAATAATATCAAATTTTATAGCCTAAAACAAAAGGTCTTCATAGGAACTATTATAGCATCTAATACATAAATTTTTTTAAAAAGACTAAAAACGTAAACCTTCGATCCCAATTTAGATGTCACAAACAAAACAGTTATGCAACAAAATTAAGAAATAAAATGGTGAAGAAGAGCAGTAATTAATGAATTAAAATCAATAGAGAAAATAAACTAGAAGTTGCATCTTTGAAAAGTTGGACAGTATCTAGCAAACTCTCATAAAAGTCACCAGGAAAAATGTAAACCCAGAACAGAAACATAGAAAATTATTAAAAATGGAGAGAAGAAATAACTATGGAAACATTAGCAAACATGAAAAACAAATGTGCACTACAAAAGTATGTATTATATGATTCAAATAGATGGAAATCAACAGAAGGCAAAATTTATATTCTATTATTTATTTAAAATGATCTAAATAAGAAATAAATAATAAACAAAATTTTAGAGAGTAAGAAAGAAAGGAGTGAATATAAGGGCATTCAAACATTATGTAATCTATTATTAAGCTATTTGATTCACAAGTATTCATAATTTAATATTTTTATTATATATTATGTTTTTTCTGTTTTATGTATGAAATGCTTCATAATGAAATGTTTAAGAGATGATTTTCTTAGAGTATAATAGCAGATTCATTTAGTGAATCTAATTATATAAATGTTTTATTGTCAATTCAGAATATATAATAATTATATATCTTTCTAATTAGATACCTACCTTGGAAGTGGAAGGAAATGTAACTGTTAATATTAGTTATGATTACTCATATTGCAGAAAACTTGTACCTTGAATATTTGACCTAAGACTATTTTATTATATAATTCTTTTCATGAGAAAGAGATATTTTAATTATTTAAAATAATTCTTCCTGGCTAAAAAAATAATCATGTTTTTATTGGGATAGTTCAGATAGCAAATACTCCACAACTAGAATTTTAATATAAAATAGCCTTAGTTTAATGTTTAATACTAATATTTAATATTTCTCCACTCTGTTTGCTCAGGCAATTTCCTGTGAGTTTTCAGTGGGCATTTTTCATTGTTCTCGCCTTGTCTTAATGATCCAGAAATTTAAAAGGGGTTATGACATATTCAATAAATTGGTTCAGACCTTGAAATATTCAAATAATGGAAAATATGCCTTTGTAAAGCACAGACATGTTAGTCTTTGATTCTTTTATGGTTTAGACTACTTTATGACTTTCTCTCAATAAAACCCATAAAATTAAAATGACCATGCAAGGGTTTATGAAGCGCCTCTGACCCAACATGGTGAAGCTAATGGTAGCAAAACTGTTTCCTGAATCTGCTAAAATACCTGGAGGGAACTATTTTACAATACATGGGCAGACAAGAGGTCTGGAAAATTCATTTTTGGGGAAACCCCTCATCTGGCAGCTGCACATAGAAAGTGTCAGTGTCCACAAATTATATTTTAAATATTGCAAAACATATGTCAAATAACACCTTAGCTATCACACTGTGGAGAGTATGATAAAGATCTTGACAAAAATTAAAGTATACTTATAATGGAGATCATGAACATTAATAGGAACTAGATATTATTCAAGTTCCATCTCTCATTGCATTTTTTTTTCTAATTGTAGAGATAAAGAACGAGTGATAAAAACATTGGCTCGGGATCCCTGGGTGGCGCAGCGGTTTGGCGCCTGCCTTTGGCCCAGGGCGCGATCCTGGAGACCCGGGATCGAGTCCCACATCGGGCTCCTGGTGCATGGAGCCTGCTTCTCCCTCCGCCTGTGTCTCTGCCTCTCTCTCTCTCTCTGTGACTATCATAAATAAATAAAAAATTAAAAAAAAAAAAAAAACATTGGCTCATTGGATTAGGTACCTCTCACCATTCTTTCCTTCTTAAAAGTGAAATTCACGTCATCTAAAGGATCTGAATTTAGGGGAATGTAATCTATGTTCAAATGTATTAAAGTTTTTCTCTAAGCATTCTAATAGATTAACCCTCTGCAGTACATATTTTTATGTAAGGGGATTGAAACTGACGTATCTTGCTCAGTATATAATAGTAAACAACACTTGTGACCATGGAAGTCTTAGTCATTGGCTCTGTATCGTTCTTTGAGGGCAGCTGTGATCAGAAGATTGAGATAGGGAGGCAATACAATATAACAATGAATTGTTTCAATCATTGTTTTGAGTGTTGTCTACTGCCTGGCTTTCAAATATTTTATTATATTATCATCACCTGGGTTATGACATTATTTATTATTTAGTCATTATCAAGAAAACTCTTGCTATTGATGGCTTAAACAAATTAGTTTTTTTTCTTATTTTTATTAAGTGACAATAAGAGGTGGTGATGGTAATAGCTATAGCAGCTCAAATATCTTGCAGTCTTTTGTATCTGCAGTTATGACCTCTCCCAAAGATCCTAAGATGATCACCACCGCTCCAGGAAAAATAACCTTAACTGACAGGAAGAGGCAGGGAAGAGTAGGTCAAGCTATAACCATCCAACCACCCTTTCATAAGAAAGCAAAAGTTTTCTCATGAATATTCCTTGCAGACATTCATATACATCTTATTGTTCAGAATTATGTCATGTGATGACCCCCCCCCCCTCAAGGGTAATAAGACCCAGAGAGTGAGACAACTATTCTAGCCTCCACTGTTGGCAGATAGGAGAGGCAAAATATCCTTGGGGATGGAAATTGATTAGCCTACCATCAGGATCTGCCAAAGTCATCAATATGTATTTTTCAATATATATTTTATTCATTCAATATATATTTTTTGAATGTTAAGTATTGTTCTAGGTTCTATTAACATTATATATTTTTATATATAACACACACATATGTTAAATTGACTACTTGATATTTACAAAATATATTTCTAAAAGTTCAAAAAATCTTTAAAACTTTAGAAAACATACACCATTTCAAAAAAATTATAATAGAAGTTTGCATGGAACAGTTTTAAAATTGTCCTTTCAAAAACTACCTGGGCAGTGTGGAAAATGTTATGAAAATAGGTATTGCAGTTTGAATGCTACTACAGTGGAAAACAGCAGTATTTATAGAAAACTTAAAGATGTTTTTGTGAGAACATAAAGGGACTAATGCAACCATAATGCATATGACAGATGGCTTAACAATGTGCTACCAGGCATTATAACTTTTATGTATCTGTTGATTCTTTGCTGTTGCTATTAAATCTGTTTTTCTCACTGAATAGACTTTAGGGTAGATGACAATAGCTCTTTTTTTTCTGTGAGAAAATATAGGGCAGTAAAGAAGAGAAAATTAATGGGGATGATTTAATGGCAAAATTACATATATGATCCTGAAAGAGATAAAAGTATAATAGGAACAGTATCATCTCATAGTAGCACAAGTATCTATTTGGCAATTTTAAAACAACTGTTTATTATGTTTAAGTTATGTAATTTTTCAGTTCTGATCTCATCCATAATAATTGGGGCAAATTCTTTTCCTGTTCTGAATTTGAAAAAAGCCACTTCTGGAAGGTTCTAAAATGGAGTGCTATAAATGTGTTTTACTAAATTGTTTTTTAAAAATATCTATTTTGAATGGCTACAACAATGTATAAAGTAACATTTTATTATTAATTCTATCTCTCAGACATATCCATGGGGCCAAGAAATGAACCATTTTCTTAGCTAGATAGGAATTTATTTCATAAAGGAACTTTTCATTGCTAAAGTACTTGGATCAAAACTTCATCTCTAGCTAATATCAGGTGAAGAGACAAACATGACGAGGAACAAACCTGTTTAGTTTATAATCCCCACCTCTGGCTCCCCTTGAAATAAAGTTCTGCACTTTCTATTCACCATTTGGCCTTTCGAGTGGTCCCTTACTCTTCCAAGAATGACTACATTCTTGCATTAAAGACTACTATATAATATTGAGTAGTAAGTATTCAAAATAAAAGTACAAATAAAGTGGTAGAATTCTATTTTATTTAACCCTATATTCCAAAGATTTCTAATTTCAATATATATATTTAGTATATACCTATTAATGAGATATTTTATGTTATTTTCTTGTACTCAATTCAGACTAGCTACATTTCAAGTGCTACTAATAGCCAAATGTGGTTGGTAGTTATTGTCTTGGACAGTCTAGTTCCAGGGTATCTGGGAAGTTGCTAGTCTGTTTCCAGAGTATCTGGGATGTGCTGGTTTGATTCCAGTTGACTAAAGTAGCACATCTACCTAACAAGCTAGATGCTGGGGCGAAATAGCTACATATAAATTGAGGTATATAAGAAAGATGCCTGCCTAAATAAAATACAAAACTAACTGTACTTGGAGGGAAACCAAGCTTGTACCTTCAGCCAAAATATAGAGCACATGTAACAAAATATTTAGATAATCATCACGTCTGCTTTTAATTTTTAAACATTTGAAACATAACCATCCAACATTAAGGCAGTAACAGAAAATTTTTGATATAGTTTAATAGTAAAAATTTATAGAGGCAATAAAAATGATTAGTATATACTGCATTTAATAACATGAATAATACATCCATGAAATATTTTAAGTAAAATGAGTAATAAGACATTGTGTTTGGTATGACTTCATTAGGGTAAAATAAAATCATTTATCATTTTTTAAACATATATGTAGCAAAAAAAATTGAAAAGCTGTAGAAGAAACTCTTTAAAATGTAATATATGGATATTTGATTTATGAAAATGTAGCTTTTTTCCTTATGCATATCTGTATTTTCTGAAATATACTATTTTTGTCATAACAAAAATAATATATGTGATAGCAATATGTATGAATAGATAATCTGAAAATCTTTCTACTATAAACAACTGGATATGCAAGACAAATTATACCAAGTATTTTTGTGCATATGTAATTGTGGTCATATATAGGAAAGCACAATTCCTTATTTTCCACATAGAAGACAGAGTTCAAAATAAGTTCAGTACGTATCCAACGCTGAAGTTGGTGTTGTGACTTTTTTAAATCAATGAGTTTGTGAAGATAGATGGGGAGCTTTTCTCTAACCTAGGGACCTGGGTTTTACTATCTATATAGAAATAAGAACTATGTATTGGGATCCTGAAGGGTCAATGTTTGAAAATGAAATCCTGACCATAAAAAAATCCTCAGTGTAAACACTGGCTAAAATATCCACCGGCAAACACAGGCAAATAAGCATATTTATGGTTCCCTCTGCCCTTGGACTATATCTAAGATGTCTTCTAAAAATTTGTAACTACATGTGTAACATCCAATAAGTGTGGCTTCAGCGTATACCATAACTTGACCTAGGAAAATTCTAGCTGATAAAGAAATATAAAATTACATCCTGAACTAATTACATTTCTCTGCCAAGACAAACTAAATCCAGACTACACAAGAGTTTCCGGATAAAGTGTTACAAATTTCTGGCTTATAATAGAAATACAAATTTACAAAGCCTATTAGGGTTTCTATTGCTGTGAAACAAATTCTCACAAAGCTACTGTCTTAAAACAATTATTTCACGTATGCATGGGTTCTTTGGGCTTAGAATTTAGAAAGAGCATAATAGTACTGTTTTATTTGTTGCATGATTCCTGGGGCATAGTCTTTGAAAACGTGATGGGTAGGGGTGACTCCATGGTTGGTGGCTGGAATCAGCAGGAGGAGTCTTCACATGCCTGTGAGTTGATTTTGGCTGTTGTCTACAAACTGACCTGGAATTCACAAGAGCACAAACATATGGCTTCTCAATGTGCCTTGGCCCTCTCCTACGTGGTAGCCCCAAGGTTCCAAAGGGAAGTATCCTCGTGATCAAGTCAGAATCAATACTGCCTTTTATAAGGTGGCTTCAGGGGCCCTGAGCCATCACATCCACTGTAGTCTATTTGTTCAAAGCGAGTTATTTATATCAGTTGTGATTCAAAGGAGGAGGACACAGAAGCTTTCCTCAATGAGAACAGTGTTAAAGGATTTGTGGGTGTGTTTTAAAACTACCACAAACTGCATTTTGACTATACATTATTTATATCCCTGCTACTCACAAAATAGTCTTATCTTCTCCCAAGACCCCTCAAAATTGATATTTGATTATAGCATTAGGTTCAGATCAAAGCTCAGGATCTCAATCTATATCAGATCCAATCAGATGAAGCTCTTTATGTACATATACTCTTGATATGAAGATCTGTGAAGCAAAGGGATATCTTTTCTGTCCTCTCTGCCCACATTCCTCTTCCAAACATATGCAGCATCCATAGGGATACAGGCATTGGATAACTGCAACTGATATACCCACTTAAAAGAGGGTCCTCACCATCCTCCTCTCCCCCACCCAATGCTATGTAATAGTGATTGGTCCAATAGCAATTCTGAAATACACCCAGGTACACGTTAGCAGTTCCTTGATGAAGACTCAGTCTTACACTCTCAGTTTGTTTTGTTATGTTTATTTTCCCTGTGGCACTTGGGGGTTAATTTCTGGGTTCTTCGTTTTGCTCTCTGACAAGCTTTAAAATATTTCCATAGAAAATGCATGACAAATTATGAGCTAAAAATATAAAATTACAAAGCTCATTAGGAAACAATCTCACATGATTAAAAGTAATGAATATTAATTAAAAGTAGGCTTACAATGTCAAGAATTTATAAAAGCATTATGATAGTAAAATGAACATATTAAATGATTAAGACATAATCTTCAAAATAAGATACCATGAGGCAGTGAATATAGGTTTAAAAAATAAAATTTTGGAAATAAAATTATAAAATAGCAAAACAGATTAATGGGTAAAAAATAGCAACTTAGATACAGTTTGAGACAGAACTAGTTAATTGAAAGAAAAGACTAAGAAGAATGCATATCAGAGTGAAAAAGGATGAAAAAATATGTGAGGCTTAAGAAGCTTATGGAGTAAAATTATACAGTCTAACAAAATCTACTGGAGTCTCTGAAAAAAAGAGAGGCGCTATATGATATAAATTGAAAATACTCCATAATTATCTTAAATCACTAGACCTAGAAGTATAGTCAGTCCCAAGTGAAGATAAATAACAATAAATTGTATAAACAGTCTGAGGAAAAAGACAGGATAACTACAAAAATCCCATAAGCTTGATATTAAATTTGATATCAGTAAAACACAAAAGATAATGTTACATTCAAGATGCTCAGAAAAAAAAAGTGATTATTAATCTGGAATTCCAGCTCCAGGTAAACTAGCATTAAGAGTAGGCATAAAATAAATACTTACCTAAGGAAAAAAAAAGTGAATTAACACTTGTTGAAAAAATAAGTATAAAATAGACATTTTCTAATGAAAAAAATTAAGCCACCACTCACAGACATTCATAAAAAAAAACAAAATGAAATGAAAAAGAAAAAAACAAAACTTACTAAGGATGTTATTTAGTTGGAAAGAATTTCTACACAGTAGGAAGGAATAGGATACTAGATGCAACAGTGGTCAAAGAATCTGTTATATACATGGGAAATCTAATTAAGACTTAGCTAAATTTTTAAAATACAGAAAAATTATGGACAGGAAAATTGTGTGAGATGGGAGGCAGTGAAGTAATTGGAGGTAATAAATAATAAACATCTTTTATATCTTGGGAAGAAACCAATCATAACAACTAACTTTAAACACTGTTAAATTATGGTTATTAAAACTGTTAAAATAGGAACACCTGGGTGGCTCAGCAGTAAGCTTCCGCTTTTGGCTCAGGGTGTGATCCTGGAATCCCAGGATTGAGTCCTGCATCTGGCTCCCACTGGGAGTCTGATTCTCCCTCTGCCTGTGCCCTGCCTCTCTCTGTGTGTCTCTTATAAAAAATAAATGAAATCTTAAATAAAATTATTAAAATATCATGAAAGTAAGGGAAAGAAGATAAAAGGGGAAAACTGTTTCAGAACAATAGAAGACAAGATGCTTTGTAAATTCTCTTGTGACAAAAAATAATGTTGGATAGAATATAGGAAACATCACCAAAAATATATAGTGAAATATTTAGGACTGTAAGTACAACTCTTTGGGTTCAAAAACAAAGAGTAGAAAGTAAGAACTGATGTCGTAGCTATGCTAGAAGACAGGTGTTTATAACAGTACCAGAAGCTTTGTGGATAATGGTCCAAAAGACTGTAATTGAAAACTAGGGCAGGAAGTGAGTGCTGATGCTTCAGTTATGCCTGGTAGTTTTTGTTAATAGTGGTCATTGAAGGGCTTCAGTGCTAATGGTCAGGTAGGTACAGTCAACATGGAATGTGGAAATTTAAGAAACAGAATCTGACATGAAGTCTAGACTTTCAAAGGGTCTCTAACCTCTGTGTAAATGTAAATCAAAAAAAAAAAAAAAAAAGAAAGAAAGAAAGAAAGAAAGAAAGAAAGAAAGAAAGAAAGAAAAAGAAAAAAGCCTGCCTTCAACAGGAAATAAAAGGTTTGGCTACTGATGGGGTAGAAAAATATTTCCCCAGACATTTTGTGATCATATGCTTCCAGTCACATGGATTTTTTTTTATTAATATGCATACTACTTTACTTGTGAGGTCTGGGAACTGAGGTAACTCAGGATTTCTGATATAAAGTCCCACCAAATATAAGCTTTTAATCTAAAATAACAAGAATACAAGAGGAACCATGCTACTATGATGTCAGCAGCAGACAGAAACACATTGCATGATTAATCTGTCAAGTAAAGCAGAAGAGAATTCTTGGATGAGACTACAGGGCATAGCTGGTGCTCCTCCTCTTAGATTCAGAAGTGGAGTGATTACATTTCCAAATTTCCCTGTGGTTGGCTGTGGCCATATAACCTGGCCTGTGGAATGTGTCTAAAACTGATGTATGTCTCTTCTAGGCCTAGTAGGTAAAAGCTTCCAACATACAAGCCTTCATTCCCTTTTTCCTCATCCTTGCATAATGGAGAGGAAAGTATGGGTTTGGAGGAGGCAGACCCAAGATATTACAGGAAATTGTGTACTCAAATGGACTCTGGGAAGACTACTCAGCTCCAAACCCCTGACTGACCTGATTTTCATTTGCAAGGAATATATGGCACAGAGATTGGTGTGTATTTGGAGCAACAGCTAGCACTAAATAAATTAATAAACTGTAAAATACGTGTTAAGTGATTAAATAAATAAAGAAGACATTCAAAATAAAAAAGAAAAAGACCAGACAGATTTGGAAAGGAACCAAAGTGAATACCTATAAATTAAATATTTAGGCATTAAAATTAAATACTGGACTTAATAGTTTAAACTTCAGATTAATTGGAATTGAAGACAGAAGTAGTTGAGTGAAAGAATTATCCAGAATAGAAATTACGCAGAGTGTAACACAGAGATAAAGCAGTAGAAAAATGATAGATTAGAAGACAAGGAGTAAGGCCAAAATACTTTTACTAGGAGTCCTTACTGGAGGAGAGGCATAGTTTGATAACATAAAGAATAACAATGTTTTTGATCGAGAGAATGTTAAGAATGTGTCCCAAATAGGTAATAAGAAATTGATACTTAGGCACCCATGAAACTGAAGATCACAAAAGTTAAAAGATGATCTTAAAGTAATCTAAGAACAGATATTTTACCTGGAAGTAACACTGACACAAGATTCTCAACTACAAGGACAGCATTTGTAAAAGTGTGGAAAGATAACATCACATTATTGAGACATACTATGTGTCAAAACAGCTAACCTATTATTCAAACTAGGAGTGATTATTTTATTTTTATTTTTACAAACTAAGGATGTTTACCATCAATCAGTCTTCATCATGGAAATTCCACAACAAGGAGAATAACATACTGAAGGAAGAGCTGAGTTGAAAGAATCATTGTTTAGCAAGAAAAAAAAAAGCTTATTCTATAAATACAACTATTGCACCTTGATTATGTACAAAGCACTGAAGTAGAATCTGAGAATACAGAAGTGAATAATGAGACAACCTTAGAAAACTGAGACTCTAGAGAGAAATAATTACAACATTTTAATTCAGTGCAAGAATTACCATAAATATTAAAGCAGAGAATGGAGACAGAAAATTCAGAAGGAGCTCAAATTTTTAAGTGTGGTCAGGAAAGTTAAGTATATTTTTCCTCCATGTTTGCTGGCTAATGGCAAAGGCCTAAATATCTTAGCATAAGTAAATCTGATGCCAGGTAATCTAGACTGGAATGTATATAAATGTTTGTATTATTCTATATAGTCTTAAAGTGGATGAAGTATAAATGAGAGACACAGAAATAGAGAAAAAATAATTAGTCTGCAACTAAAAAATACCTAGAATAAACAAAACTAAAACATAAGAGTAAAATTAAGGAGGTAAATAAAGTGATCCAGGTAAATTGAAATACAATTTTAAATAAGATAGAACCAGAAAGCTAATTAAGAGATTAAGCAAGTATTAGTAGAATTAAGGCTCCTTTAATTTGTATTTCCTTCTCAACAAGAAAGACAACACATCTGGATGGCTAGTGCTTGTACATGCAGTGTGGTTTAAATAACACATTCCACATAAAATGTTTGACCTAGTGCCACAGAGTACATACTCATCACTGGTAAGAGGATGAAAAGAAAAAGAAAGAAGAGAAAGAGGAAGAGAAGCTGAGCACTAGGAGGAAAAGCATGTATTGTGCCACACATATAACTGCAAGGTGAAACAATATTATATCTTTTCAAAAGGCATCCTAAAAGTAAATAAACATATTAATAAAATCTAAAAGGATTTCTGTAAAAGTAAATGCAGTGATTAAACATTTTAATTAAACTTACAGATATGTTGCATGTATTTATTTACTTATTTTTAAGATTTTATTTATTTATTCATGAGACACATAGAGAAGCAGAGACATAGGCAGAGGGAGAAGCAGGCTCCATGCAAATGCAGTAAGACTGATGTGGGACTCGATCCTGGGTCTCCAGGATCATGACCTGAACCAGGGGCAGATGCTCAACCGCTGAGCCATCCAGGTGTCCAAAATATGTTCCATATATTTAAAACTAAACAAATACTGTGTTCATATATCCTTCTATACTGAGATATAAATATATTATTTATATATTATAAATTGTGGACATGTGAATGATCATGAGAATCTTTGGATTATGTATTAAATATATATTAATATGTGGTAGCAATTTATTGTTTTGTTTTTCCCCAATTTTGAGATTTTAATCTAAAGTTACTGATAATGGAGGTCTCTGCTGGCTGTGAAAGAAGTAAAATATTTTCTCCAATTACAGATAAATTAAGGGATTAAACAAATTCACTTCCTGTAAGAGTGCCTTTACAAACACGAATTCTTAATAATCACTTTCATGCTGTATTTTAGGGATGTATTTCTTACATTAAAAAGTGGAGCACCTGGGTGGCTCAGTCTGTTAAGCATCTGCCTTAGGCTCAGGTTATAATCCCAGGGTCCTGGATTAAGCCCTTATCAGGTGTCTTGCTCAGCGGGGAGTCTGCTTCTCCTTCTCTCTCTGCCTGTGCTTTCTTTCTCTCAAATAAATGCATTTTAAAAAGAAAAAAAAAAGAAAGAAAAACGGCAAATGATATGAATTTTGTCTGAAACCCATTTTCCTAAATGAAATGACATGTGTTACATCATATTTACTTAGCACTACTTTTAAATCCTGGTTTACATCTATCTACATTTGTGGATACTTCTCTTACATTTGCTCAGAACTTAACTTCTCTTCTGATACAGAAAGACAGAGGAATTAATGTTAATTGTTTTTCTCAACCTTTCTTGAATGAAGTTAGAGTTGAAACAATTTACCCACAGGGAGATGGGAAGAAAGAAAAAAAGGAACAAATGCACAGCCATTAATTCAACAAATCCTTAAAAAAAACATGTGCATAATAGTGATTTATGAGAATATATTGACGGGGGACACGCCCAAACTCTGTTGATATGTAAAATAAATAGCCATATCTTCTGTACTCTGAGTTCCTGCCAGTACTCAGTGTGGGTCAGAGCTCTGTTTTGACTATTAAACAGCAAATAGCAACATCTGGAAATGTGAAGGTCAAGGGTCATTTTACTCATAAAGCTGCACCGGCATGATTCATAATAACCTGTATCTGAACTTTGCATGAATTGAGGGCTGCTGCTGATACTGCTGTATAAATAAATTAAAAAAAAACCCATTCTTTCATTCTGTTGTGATTTTATTTTCGTGACTTGTGTTACTTAAACAACTAGTATAGAATTCAAAAGTTCCAAATGCTGCATCCTTATGTTTAAATTGAAAAGTATCTATTTTTGCTGAAATTCATTCCATCTTACATATGTTATAATAACATTTGGCAGGCAAGGTTTATTAAAATAAAAATGTTTCCATACTCAAAGCTTCCATGTTATTCTCCACTTCTTATGTTGATAATTGAATGTATCATATTTACATTTGAAAGTATGCACTACTTTAAATAATACTTAAAACAGAGCTCCTGGGTTTTCCTTTTTTCTCTCATTATTTCTCTCATATCTTCAAAACATGCTTTTTATCGACTAAATGTTTGCTTGACTCCAAAAATCATGTATTTTAGTCCTAATCTCCAGTGTGGCTATATTTGGAGATGGGTCCCCTAAGGAAGTAGTTAAGGTTATATGAGGTCTTAAGAGAGGGGCTCTGATCCTATAGGATTTGTGTCCTTCTAGGAAGAGAAACCATCTATCTTGTTTACTCTCTCTTTCTATGTGTAAGAGGAAGTTATGTGAGCACATATGGAATGGCAACCACCTACAAGCTAAGAGTCTTCATCAGAAACCAACCATTTGGTACCCTGATCTTGGACTTCTGGCTTTCAGGATTATTAGAAAACAAATTTCTGTTGTTTAAGCTACTCAGTCTGTAATATTTTGTTATAGCCTAAGCTGAATAATACAATAGTTTACTTGATTTGGTTGTGGGTTTGTTGTTGTTGTTGTTGTTGTTTTTTAGAAGATGGTATGTTCAGGACTCCCTCCCAAAGCAATATTTCACTGAGGTTAGGACATGGAGTTGGGATACAAGCTATTCACAGATATTAATATTACTGAGGGGAAATGAAATATTTTCAAATAAAGTTACTTATGATGTTTTGAATAGTCATCTCTGTATCTGTTGGTTGATCTTATAATTGACCACTTAGCATATGGAAATCTTTTAGCTGGCCAATTTCTAAAGATTATCTATAACTGAATAAAATGCCATTGTATTAAAGGAAGCAAATAAAAATATGTTAAGAGTGCCCTATTTAGGGATATTTTTGCATATACCTAGGCAGAGAAACTTAATTCTCCTTCCCCTCCCCACACTTTTGGTTAAAATTTGCCCATAACTATCTCAATTCAGATTGCTGCATAAGTTTAAAAACATTCTCTTACTGCACTCTTGTTGCACCTTTGATCCACAGAAAACAATATGAAAAATTTAGGCAGAAGCTGTGGGGTCATTTGGAAAAGCAGAATTTCCATAGAGAAGATGTTCTGTAAGTGTGTAAAATCAGATGCCACTGGCAAATCAATGTTCTACTTTTGCTTTCAGCTCCTTTCTTTTCCTAGTACTGAACACTCTATTTGGTCAAGCTACTGTTTAACTGTTTAAAGTTTTAGATTGACTTTCTAAAAAAAATGGTTTTATCTTGTTTCTTATTACAGAGAAGAAAGTTTATTCAATAATAGCGATCCCTATATTAGCATGTGATTGCTTTGTTGCTAGACTGAGTCAGGTGTATAGTGGTTGGTTGCAATGGGATTGCTGAAGAGCAACTGGTGAACCAAAGGCAGCAATTGTTACTGGTGAAATTATGGTGACGATGTTGTTCCTAGGATGGGGGAAGAAGGAAATCATTAAACTTTATTTTTAGAAAAATCAGTGGTTTGATTGTATTTCCATTATAATAAATATTTTTCATATATTTGAAAGGTACTTTAATGTGTTTCTTTGTATTGAGTTTTATTGCTTAACAAAGCTATATGATCTATGATTTCTTGTAGATCTTGCTTAATAAGTACCAGGTGCTTGTCACTTAGCATTTGTCAATTTCCTATCAGTATCTGTGAACAAATGTTCCTAGTTAAATAAAATAGGAGAACTGGGGACTATGAAAGGGTCAGCCTATACCTGGGTCATAGTTGGCTTCATTTGATATGTTAAAGCTGATGTCTGGTTTCTTTAAATAACATATTAAAGCCAAAGGATTGAGAAAAAATAACAGGTTTTGACCTCAGAGGCATTAGTAGATAAATTTAAAAGACTGCTTCTGTAAAATGAAAAAAAAAAAATTAAAAGACTGGTTTGGCAAAAGAAAATTAAAAAAAATTATAATACAATTACATTTAGGTCAGCGTATTTTTGATAACCAATACATTTTTACATCACTTTGAATTTTTATGTGTTATATGGAATACTAAATTACTTAATTGGAGTGCTAAAAGTAGTGATCAAATAGCTAAGGCAAAAAAAAAATCCGTACAAAGAGAACTATAATGAATAGCTCCTACAATTTTTAATTTCTTTAAATTGAAGTTGTCAGGATTTTATTTTATTTTTTTTTTAAATTTTTTTTTTAATTTTTATTTATTTATGATAGTCACAGAGAGAGAGAGAGGCAGAGACACAGGCAGAGGGAGAAGCAGGCTCCACGCATCGGGAGCCCGACGTGGGACTCGATCCCGGGTCTCCAGGATCGCGCCCTGGGCCAAAGGCAGGCGCCAAACCGCTGCGCCACCCAGGGATCCCTTGTCAGGATTTTAGAACTTGATAGATAATAGAGGGTGTGTGTGTGTGTTTGTGTGTGTCTATGTTACAGCAGATTTCTAACATCCAACTGGTAATCAATGAGAAGACTGGTGAGAATTTACTAGCATGCAGAAGTACTAAGGTCTAGAATCACTGCATGAAGTTTTAGATATTTCTCTAGTATCTAACTCAATTTGAAGAGACTTGCCATCTGGATCTTATTTTCTTCTTTTTACAACTTTCTGCTGTTGCATTTTCTTCTTCACCTTCAGAATTTATGTGCTCCATTTCATAAATTAATCACTGAATATTACTTTCACTTATTACAATTTATTTAAGAACTTAGTGTATTGGGAAGATTATTATCATTAGGTCAGATTTCTTAGAATAAATCATTCTCTTGATTCCTGCCCCTTTACTTATGATTATTTTCTATTCCTGACCAATGCTCCAGATATACAATTCAAATCCTTGCTAAATATCTTTATCCAATTTACTTCTAGAGAAAATAAACCACATTCCTCTTACGTTAAAATTTTTATTCATTTTAGATAGTCAATTGCTAAATCTGGTGCTTCAAAAATTTAGTATTACCCTAAGTGTAATGGAAGTGCTTCTCATTTAAATTAATGCAAAAAGTTCTGACTCCCATGTAGGGAATAGATTGGAGAGAAGCAAGAATGTAGAATGTTGCAACAATTGAGGAATGAGGGAAGTTACTACAAATAAAGCTGGAAAGAAAGGGGACATTTAAGATAACTTTGGAAGTAAAATAAACAGTACTCAGGACTGGAATTTGAGGAGGAGATTAAAGGTTAATAATGCCATCTAGATAATTGGTGTGGGCAACTGGCAGAAAGTTATGCCATTTATTGAGATGGAGAAGAATAAGGGAGAAAGTTTGGGGCATATTATTTTTCCTCCAGCATTAGTGGACAAGCATGCACTTTGACAGAAGTGAAATTTTTGCAGGGCTTCAGGGTGTTTTTCTGTAATCTACCGCGCATTGCTATAAGCCTCTGTAATCATCCTCTGAAGCTTCCTGTGATTCCCCCAACTGCCTGACACCTCCAGAGGAAACGGCAGCTGGGGAGCTAACAGTAACTTTTTGTTATTCATAACTCAGTGATTTTATAAGTATCTGATAACCTCTATTAAACATATTCCTGTTTTGAATAGCTATAATGATTTCTGCTTTACTATCTCAATTCTTTAAAAATAGAAATGCATTAAGTATTCTGAAAGGAAATTTGTCACAAATTTTCAATTATATCTCTTGGAATGCGGGTGGGGAATGGTGACTCTTGACAATATAATTTTTGCCAAATACTTTATTTTCTAAAGTTTATAACTTTATAAGCAGTTATAATTCAATAATTAGAAAAAGAAACGTATCTATTCTGGCCCTTACTCAGATAATTATTATAATGGCAATTAAATTTATTAAATAATATTAATACCTGCTGCCTACCAGGCACTCTTCTAGGAGTGGGGCTCTCACTGTGTAAAACAGAGTGCTTAGACTCATTAAGCTCACAACTATGTATCAAGTAGAGAGAGAATGATAGAGGACAGTAAGGAACTAAGAGGTAGGTGAATTTTGGGGAGAGGCCTAACTGAAATACTGAGTCATGTTTTATAGTCAGGCAATAATTGGCCAAACCCAAAGTGTCAAGCAGAAAGATCATGAGGTGAAAATTTGTTTGACTTATTCAAATAGCATCAAGGAGATGAAGGTAGATAGTTTGTTACCAATAAGTGGGAGAAGAGCCAGCCCTTACTAAAGACTCTCAATGTTATTTTAAATGCAATGAGGAAGCACTGGAGCTTGCGAACTGTTGTGAGAATAAACTTGGAGTAACATGTTGTAACTTACATGGCAACTTTGCAGGTGTAGGATAAAAATGATGGAAAATAGTGGAGTTTAGAGTGCATGCTGAAGGTAGATCCCAAAAGATTACTCTTGGGAAAAAGAGAATGAATGGTACAAACTGATTTGGGACCTGAATAACAAGGTCAACAATTAAATGTTGCTATATTATAGCTCAGGTAATTTTCTTTATGTGTCATTTCATTATATTTCCATAAAACACCATGAAGAACACACTGTTATCTACTTTATTTCCTCTGGATAAGAAATTGAGATACAGACTGAAACAAAACAAAAATAAAACTAGTATAAGGTCACACAACTACTAAGAAACACAGAAGGAAGAAAATTATCCCAAAGAGCAAGTTTAAAAACTCTCACAGATTGCTGCCCTGGTGGCTCAGCGGTTTAGTTCCACCTTCAGCAAAGGACGTGATCCTGGAGACCTGGGAACAAGTCCCATGTCAGGCTCCCTGCATGGAGCCTCCTTCTCCCTCTGGCTGTATCTCTGCCTCTCTCTCTCTCTCTCTGTTCCTCATGAATAAATAAATAAAATCTTAAAAAAAATTCTAACAAAGAATGTACCATTTTTGCTACATTCTATTGAGCATGTAAAATATTTACGCTGCTTTGTTTCTTACCACATTGCTTAAAAACATCAAATGATTTATAATTTTATGGAGGATATTATAGATGTATTGATATAATTGGTTGAAGAGAAATATTAAGTTATTGACCTGTTCCAAAACTTCTCCATAATCAACTAGAGACACCTCTGCAAAGCAGCATTAACTGTGGTGGTCCAGATTCCATAATTTAAAATGCGATAGGGAAATTGTATTCAGGGTGATTATTGGTTCATCATCAGAAAAAAATTACTTGCACAAATTTACAGGCTTTAAGACCCGTAAACACATGCATCTGTATTTGTTAATAGATAATGCTTATTGTGTGCTACCTGCTAGCCACTGTTCTAAGTACTACATGTGTATTGATTCACTTACTACTCCTAACAGCCTTAAGAGTTGCATTACTATTATAGGTTATTGTAATTATTTTCACTTTGCAAATGAGAAAACTAAGTTTCAGAAAGATTAGAACATTTAGCTAAGGTCACACAACAATAAAGTGACAGAGTTAAATCTGAAGACACTGCTCTGACTTTAGGATCCATGAATCTTAAGCACTGCATAAAATTTATCTCTTGCTCTCTTGCTATCAAAGTGAAAGTAGATTCTGTTATTACAGGGTGTAGAATTTTGTCACAATAATTACAGGGATATTTTAGCAACTGTAATAGTGATGTAGGAACAAGTTAGGGGCAAAAGGGGCTACGCAGGAAAAGATAAGGGAAAGGCCCCAGAGTCCAGCTCCTACCCATCTCAAGAAAACAGGTATCACAGTAAAAACAGGAAAAGTAAACCTGGCTCCCTAGCTCTAAAATGTTAAAGAGTATCGCCTTTAATGGCTACTAAATAAGCACAGAAATCCCAGATGTAGGGAATTGCTATGGAGGAGTTATTAACAAGAGAGAAGGGAGCACCTTGTTTGTGCTCATATTAAAAAAAAAAAAAAAATATATATATATATATATATATATATATATATATATATATATAGTTTGTTTCAAGTCCACCATGTTTGTTCTAAATATAGACATGGTATTTACAAATCCACCCTGATATTGACAAGAAATTCATCAAGTTCCCTGGTCAGTTTCCTATAAAAGAGGGGGCATAATAACCCTGAGTAGCAACCCTGTCAGGACCCTTCTCACTTCTGAGAGCTTTCTCTGTATCTCTGATTAATAAACTTCTATTACTTTGCTCACTTTGTGGTTGGCAAGATTCATTCTTGGACTCTGTGAGACAAGAACCAAGCTCTCCCCTATCAATAGAACATCAACAAATGGATCTGATTTTGGCTTGGAATTCCTAAAAGGCATGCACAGGAACGTGTCCTCCAACAGAATGACTTTGTTTTAATTTTTTTTGTATTCCTCAGGAATTACTGGTTACTGTAAAGGATAAGCATATGAGATCCAGGGTTCACCAGCAGGGTGCCTTATTTTGTTTAAAAAAAAAATAGTAACAATACCGTAATTTTATAAAGTTATTTTTTACACTCACAAATTTTGTTTTTATTTTGTTTTTATTTTTTTTTCACTCACAAATTTTGTGTTTGAGATTGTTTTTCTCTTTTCATGCCTTAGTTTTATTCCCAGTTTCAGAAAGATCTGGTTTGTTATAAATAATAGTGAATAAAGCTGAAGTTACCCTTGACATTTCTCGTTTCATTTTTTTTATTCAAGTGTAGAAATTGTGAAAAGCTTGTATTGCTAGACCTTAAGATTATGTAACTCAGAGATTAAATTTTCTTGAGTATTCATTCCCATTTTTAAGATGGTTTGTGTTTTGCATCGTATCACAGAACTCCTAAACATTGAAACAAAAAAATAATGCACAAAATGACGAGAATATGAAAATAAGTGGTCTGTGATCTTCCAAGCTGAAAAGCGGAAAACCTTTGAAGGTTAAGATAGCCCATGTAAATCTTGTTTTCACTGGACATTTTTGTTTTGAATTTATGTTTCAAGAACCACCTGCATTTTTAAATATTTAGTTCAAAAAATCCTAAGAAATTCATAAAATGACTCCAATTTTATAATAACAAGGATATTACAAACACTAACAAAAAAGTGAGTTCTATATAAACACAATAAAAATATATGCAGGCACTATTCTAGTTTTTACCCTGTTCATTATATTTCCACAACAAATATATTGGTTAAGTGCTATTGCTATTTACACAGAGAAACTAACTTGCCCAGGATGCAGAAGTTAAGACTGACCACAATTTCTTAAAAGTGACAACCATTCAAAAATAGAAGTTTATTTTGCTTTCTATTCTATTTTCTAAGAATAATCAAAATTAATAATCATATCTAACAGTTATTGAGTGCAAATCATGTGCTAAGCACATGAATGATCACATTTAATCCTCTCCACGCTATTATTAATCCTAACTTACAAATGAGAAAACTGAAGTTTAGACAATTAGGAAAAAAAACCCTTTATGAATCATAAAATATTGTCAAAGCTTCTATTTATATTCAATCTCATCACTGAGCCCATATTTAATCAATCTCTTGCTTCTCAAAAGTTATTTATATGCTGATATTTTTATAGGAGTGCAATAGTAATATTATATACTACATAGCATCTAGTATTTTATGATTCTATTTTATCTTTGGTCTAGTATTACATATATTTTTCTTTATGATTCAATCATGATCCATGTAGTTGATATGCCACAATTAAAAACATTTTTTGTGGACATTGACATAGATAATTGGACATATTTTAAAAAAATCTTTCTTTGGTTTTGTTGTTTAAAAAATGTTTTTGGGGGCACCTGGGTGGCTCAGTGGTTGAGCATCTGCCTTCAGCTCAGGGCGTGATCCCAGGGTCCCAGGATTGAGTCCCATATCGGGCTCCTCACAGGGAGCCTGCTTCTCCCTCTGCCTATGTCTCTGCTTATCTCTCATGAATAAATAAAATCTTTAAAAAAATGTTTCTTTATTCCATTTCACTATTCCAAAGCATCTGAAAAGATTGAGTCATAGGTTTCTACCCTTAGGCACTTTTGCAACTCATTTTCTGCTTCACCAATTGATTTCATCCTTTTTATCAAATCCTGTTTCCCCCAGTAATACACGATTGTCAAATCTCCTTTCCTAGCTCTGGTCTTTCTCCTAGGTCCCAGAACCAGACATTTCTAAGTGCTACCTAGACATCTTCATTTCATTGTTTCACAGGCACCACACATCAAGATTTTCAAGCTAATTTTTACTTTCCATACACATAGTTTATTTCTTATAGGCATTATCTCAGGCATAACATTTTTTCTCCCTGAAAGTTTGCATAATATTTCAGTCATCATTGAGTTCTCCCTTATCTCATATGTAATTATTTAAGATAAAACATGGCATGTCTTTCCCTTATATATTTCTAGGCTTTACCCCTTTTGCTCCAAACTAATTGCTTTTGCTTAATTCATACTCTTACTCTACTTATCACCATTGCCTGCTGACAAGTTCCTATGTCCAGTCTGTCTCTCTCCCAAGGCCACCAGTTATCTTTCTAAAAGGACACACCACATGGTATTGTATCTTTTCTTAAAAATGTCAAGATGATATCCATTTCTCATAGGTAAAACCCTATATTTTATGACGTGAGCAAGGATAATTGCACTTTTTGTTAAGAGAAAAAAATGTATATAGTACTTCTGGTCATAAAAGGCAAGCACAGATATGAGAGACTTAGATAAATACAAAAAATATTGCAATAAAATTTTGTTATATGAATTTTGATGATTTCCTTAGAAGGTGAGTTAACAAGGCTTGGGGATCCTGGCACTGGAGAAAAATACAATATCAAGAGAATATAGGACTGATAGGGGTTGCCATAGACAGGGGCTTGCATGAAGAAGTAAAATTTCTAGAAAGAAAATAGGTGAAAATATCCAATGATGGGAATGGCCAATATAATCTTGCCTGTGAGTCTTTTAACAATTTCTCCACCACATATATATTTTTATTTTATGTATTTATCCATGAGAGAGAGAGAGAGAGAGAGAGAGAGAGAGAGAGAGAGAGGCAGAGACACAGGCAGGGGGAGAAGCAGGCCCCATGCACAGAGCCTGACGTGGGACTCAATCCCAGGTCTCCAGGATCACACCCTGGGCTGAGGGTGGCACTAAACCGGTGAGACACCTGGGCTTTTACCACATATTTTATCACATGATATCTAATAAAATGTTTATTATCAGGTGTTTTTCTAAGTACCTGTAGTAAAGCAGTCAATCAAATTGGCAAAAAACCAGTACCCTTAGGGAGCTTACATTAGAATAGACTACAAACAAAGCAATATATGCAACTTCTAAAATATATCTTCATGTATTTTATCTCTGAAACTATATCAGAGAATATTTCTTATTCTGCTGTATTAAAATCGGTCTATCTTTCACTTTGAATGGATTCTTTGTCCATGCATAAATTTGGAAAATACTGGTTTACTGAATTCTGAGCATCTTCCAAACACTGCCCGATTTCATTATGAAGTTTCAAAAAATCATTATTAGTATCACTATTATATCATCAAAAAACTCTTTAAGTGTTGGGAAGATACCAAGCTAATGATGGCAGATACAAGTTTGCCAAATGGCTAATTTTCCTCCTTTTTCACTAACCAACAGGTTCAGTTTTGGATATTGTGCTTTTCTGTTTTACTTTTCAGATCCCTGTGGACTCCAGAAAAATCCCTGCGCTTTCCTTCAAAAAATGTTCTAAATTAAATTACTTTTTAAAACATTTTTTAAAGATTTACTTGAGAGAGAGTGAAAGAGAGAGCCTGTAGCATGTGTGTGCATGGGGGATGGGAGGAGGGGAGAGGCAGAGGGAGAGAAACCTCAAGCAGACTTCCTGTTTGGAAGCTTACATGGGCTTGATCTCAGGATCCTGAAATCATGATCTTGAGCCAAAACCAAGAGTTGGGCGCTTAAACAACTAAGCTACCCAGGTCCCCCGAGTTACTTTTTAAAAAATAAATATATATATAATTTATTGGTAGATTTTGATGCTCTAGAAATTAGAATTCTTTCAATAACTTTTAAATTTTTAAGAAAAGAAAAAGAAAGCCCTATACTTTTCATAGGCTGTAGTTTGTACTCTACCACTTTCCTGTGGATTGAAATCTCATTTTATTCCAATGCCCATCATTTTATTTGATTTTTGAAAGGCAAATTTTTCTAAAGTTCTAATGTATTTCTCTTGTATATATATAAGTGAATTACCATCCTTTGTAACACTGTCTATGCACCATTATTCCAGTTCACTCTCAGAAAGATGTTTGGCATGAAAATTAAAATTTTATTTTAGTTACACAAGTATTTTAACATTTGTATTTAAGGATATGATTTAAGTAGAATCATGCAGAATGTGAGTGAAATGATAGGAATAAGTGAATAAATAAAGATCCTAGAATATTTCATTTTGCCTTAAATAAAGGTAGTAATGTTTCATATGGTAATATGGTATGACATACATTTGCATATGGTAATGACATACATTTTTACTTTTTTAATGCTACCATGTTTATTCTTACATAGTAAGGATAGTTGGGTCTTTTCCTATTGTCTTTTCAAGGACAATGTTGGAAATCTACAGGATAATTTGTGACTCTGGAAACCAACAATTAAAGGTTAAGAGATTGGAAAAGGATAAAGAAACTCATTGATTTGATTCACGGGGGTTAAATCTAATAAACTTGTGCTTAAATAATTATTTGTTGAACTCCTGCTGCTGAAAAATGCTTCTAACTGTAAAGACAAAATGGAATGTGCAGTGAGTCAGGATTGCTTTCCATCCACATTTCAGGTAGAACCAAGGAAAATAGGGTGAGTGCAGGGTAGATAAGATGTTGAGAATAATGACAGGGAGCAGATGTTCAAATCTGTTGAGAAAGTCATTGCTTTCAACCGTCAGTTCTTTATGATCTGGAGTCTCAGGAAGTGCCTCCAGAATTTTCCTGAATGTACTAAAGGAAAACTCAAATACAGATGTTTGTTTTGTAAAACAGTTCACCTCATAATTTCCATAATTATCAGTTTGTTGATAGTTCAAAGGAAAAGTTTTATTCAAATGCAAATGACACACAAAAAAAATCTGGATTTGGGGATTTTTACTTTTAGTTACATTTCCATCTTTGTACCTGTTCAATTTAACCCAATAACAAGGAAAAGGAGGACAATTGTTTTTTGTCTGCATTGACTTATGAGATCTGATCTCTTCTGAGATATGGTACTGATTAAGAAAGGGTTTGAACCATTTGGAATGCATTACTAAGTGATGTTATGAAATATCTTTTCTTAAGAGTTCTAGGAACATGGCAGAAAACTATTTTTCTTTGTACATCAGACAGGGGAATGAACAAAATCAAAGATCCTAAATCCTCTGAAACTGTATAAGGAAATTTGTGGGAAGGGGCTTTAGCGTATTATTCTGAGGAGAGGGTACACAGCTGTTGTCAGATTTTTCAAAAGAGTAAGAAAACCTCACAAAAACAACAGACACTCAATGAACACAAAGTCTCTCTAGTCCTATAAGTGTGTAACTATGCTTAAATACTCAAGTTAACAAAAAATAAGTAAACTGGTAAATAGGAAGGAACAGCCTGAGTACATGGAACTTTTCAAAAAGTAAATATTTAGAAATAAAGACATATTTCCTTAGAGCACTTGTCATTGTGGCAGATTTTTATAATTTAGAGAGGAATGTTATTTATTTCCATTTACTGCAAAAGAAACATATAGAAGTATATACTTACCATTAACAATTTCTTTATTATGTTTTTCAAATCTTACAAAAAAAACTTAATTTTCATTGGTGACTGATGGTGTGGTCTGACATTGCAAAACTCTGTGACTGAGAGGACACCAACAAAACTAAAAGGTAGGGCTTGTTTTCTTTTTGTATTCTTTTGAGAAACTGTGCCATTGTACAGATGCCATTTTCTATTGAACACAGGAGGGAAGAGCCAGTTAAATAACTTCTATTATCAAAGATCATTTATTTCACATTATTCACATTGACCTAAATAAAAAGCTAAGTTTTATGAACCTGCAGGAAATAAAATATTACACAGTGAAGTGTGAGTAGTTAAAATCCACATTTAGAGACTTTTTTATGGAAACATATTTACAAGGCTAGAAGAAAATGTTAGTCCTCTCCTCTTAAATTTGTTCATGTTTATTAAATGTATTTAAAATATTATCTCTCATATAGAACTCTGTTAGCCTTACTTAACCTTGCAGTAGAACCTTTCAAATACTAAATTAATGTTCTTTCAAGGATACAGTAGTGTTGTATATCATTATATCTTAGGATCTGGGATGAGGACATTGAACAGTAGAGGCAAAAGGGTTCTATAAAGTTTATTTCCCACATCATTGACTTACCTTATCCCTGAAATGCAAGCACAGCTTTGGAATTCAATAACCCAGTCTCCTTGTAGTTCTTTAGATTTGATATGTTGCATTGGTGGTATTGACTACCTGAGTTTCCATTAATTAAGTTCACAGAAGTTGCAATTTGCAGTAGGTTTCCATTTGGGTTTGCTAACTTCATTAGAATTGTTTTAGTGTCTAATATTAGTATGATAATGAAGTTTGATAAGATAAAGTCCCATACTCTAGTACATCTAATGTATCCTTCCATACTATTTTACAAGTATGATTTATAAAAACTTCAATGATACGCAAAAAAAATCACAAAAACACCTTCAAAACACTCTTCACGGAATAATTACTTGCTAAAATGTTATAAATCATGCCAATTAATCAATCCAACAACATTCACTTCAGGTTAATTTTATCAGGGTACTTAACATGACTACAAATAATTACTAATACCTGATAAAGATACTAAATTAGGCATTTTATGGATACAAGAATGAGTGATAAGGGGTCCTCAGCCTCAAGAACATTATCTGCTACATAACTTAAAACACGTCATGAATAACGTGTTGTAGAGATCAGTAAAATCCATAAATGAATTGCAAAGTGGTAAAAAGACTTAAGATAAAGGGAGATACTATATAGAAATAATTATGAAATTTTATTTTGATGGTGTTGGAGAATCACTTAAGTCATATAATATCTACCCATACTTTTTGACTACACTGAGCACATTTTATAAGATGTGGTACTTGCCTATCTCTCTGAATTCATTTTCTACTACTTTTCCCTGTATTATGCTCCAGCAGTATATATCTTTCTGGAACTCAAACAGGCTTCATTCCCATGTCGGAGCCTTTGCTACTGCTCTGACCTCTCCCTGGAATATATCCCACCCTTACCTGCACCACCAGTTTTACCATGGCTGACTTCTTTTCATCATTAATGCCCTAATCAAATATGATCTCTTCGACAAGAATGCATTGACCACTCTGTTCAAATTACTCTCTGGTCTGTTGTGTATCTCGGTTTCTTTCAATCATATTGCCCTCATATTATTACCCATTACCCCCTTTTAATTTCTCATATCACTTTTTACTAGTCAAAATTATTGTATATTTTGTTATATTTATTTATTCATCTATTGACTGTATCTTCCCCAGTTGGAGTATAAGCTCCATGGTGGCACACTCATGTCTTCTTCATTGTTCTAGCCACAATGCTTAAAGCAGTGCCTAGTATGTAGTAGACATTCAACAGTATTGATGAAATTTACTTAGACATGGTTGAAGAGGTCACTGTGTAGAAGAAAGTTTTGTTTGCCATATTTTATATTTTAAAACTAAACACAGATGTAGCATTTCTCTTATTTAAATTTCTAGGATAATTTTTTTATTTTATTTTTTTATTTTTATTTATTTATTTTTTAATATTTTATTTATTCATGAGAGACAGACAGAGAGAGACAGAGACACAGGCAGAGGGATAAGCAGGCTCCATGCAGGGAGCCTGACGTGGGGCTCGATCCCAGGTCTCCAGGACCGCACCCTGAGCTGAAGGCGGCGCTAAACCGCTGAGCCACCCGGGCTGCCTCTCTAGGATAATTTTTTAGAATAAAAAACCTTAACCCTATTTCCCTCACTATTTAAATCCCTATGAGATATTCACAAACAGCACTTAACAATGTACATAGGTCTTGAAGATATATATATTTTTTAAAGATTTACTGATTTGAGAGAGAGAGAGAGAGAGAGAGAGAGCACATGCACATGAGCAGAAGGAAGGGATAGAGAGAGAGACTCTCCTGCTAAGCATGGAGCCAACTAGGGGCTCAGTCTCACAATCCTGAGATCATGACCGGAGCCAAAGGGGTTAAATGCTGAAACACCTGAACCAACCAGGTGCCCCATGTCTTGAAGATACTAAAAGGATTTGAAAGGCTCGAGAATTTAAGACAAGCAGAGGAAGAAAATTCTATTCAGTGTGCACAGTGTATGGAAAAGCAATTCAACAAAGTGAGAAACAGCAAGTAGTTGAATTAAGCAGGATCACAGGTTATACACAGTAGAATAATGGCAGATAAGATGGAGGAGGAGAGAGAAGATAAGGTGGATTAAAGTCTTTTAGGCTAGCATATTAGATTTTACAGAGGTGACATCTGAATTTAGGAATAAAAAATGGACAAAATTACAAAAAGGATATTCCATATATAAGAAGTTCGTGAGCCTAGAACAGAAGTAGAAAAACACATGTCTTGCCATTAACTCAATCTGAGCTCAAATATTGATGGAACACAACTTTCATGTCCAGCATAACAACAATATCCATTCTTATGGAACTCCACTGTGAAACTTGTTCTAATTCCCTTTACCATATATTAATTTCTCTTTTCATCTCCCTTGGTACTTATTTTTGTTTTCTATGGGATTCTTATTTTACAGCACAATTTATTTTGTTTAATTTTTGAAAAGGTTTTCCTATTTGGGATCAAAATATCTATGTAGATACAAACTTCTTTTTATTATTGTATCTCTGATGATGACTAAATTAATCAACATATCTTATAGTTAGACAAAGTGCTCATCCTTACCATCTCTTTCCCCCGCCCCACCTTGCACCATACTCACATTTCACCATTCTCTGCTCTGATCTTATCATGGTCCTTTGTTTCTGATTATAAGAACAGTGTCTTTTACATTTCTCTGGGAGAAGAAGTTTTATTTTATGATTTTTTAAAAGTTTATGCCACAATTCCTAGTATAAATTTCCTCTGCTTCCACATGTCAATTATATTAAATCTAATGTTTTCATGAACATATTTCTGCTCAAGAGATTTCATCTTCCTTAAGATTTTTTTTTTTTAACTAAAACACTGGAAAACCATCCTAAAATTCCCACTAGGGCAACCTGACCCTCATAGATGCCTCATCTTCACTGGTATATTTTCCTATAGATACTTTACTGACCTTGACCCAAATACCTATTGTTTATTGCTTTCCATTTTAGTATATCATAGTTTATAGAATAACTTGAAGTGTATGGAGTTCTTGCCTGAAGCTGCTTCTGTACCCCAGCTCTATCAGTATACCAGTTCAAACTAAGTAGGGAAGGCTGTTAAAATCAGCAACCTGCCTGCCACTGCTGAAATGGTCTGAATTGACTTACCAAAAATTCTACTTTTCATTCAAAGTAAATGAAAACATAAGTGCACAAAGAGACTTGTATTGAATGCTCATAACACCATTATTATTATTAATTGTTAAAAAAACCCCAGAAAATTCTAATATCAAATGTTTGTTTAAACAAATGTGGCATGTCTATATAATGGGAGTACTAGTCACCAATGAAAATGAAGGAAATATTGACATATGCTACAACATGGACATGTGTCAAAAACATCATGCTGAGAGAAATAAATCAGAAAAGTCTTTCCATGATATTAATCAATTTATATGAAGTCCCAGGAAAAAAGCAAATTTATTTATTTATTTATTTATTTATTTATTTATTTATTTATTAAGATTTTATTTATGTATTCATGAGAGACATACAGAGAGGCAAAGACAGCAGGCAGAGTGAGAGGCAGGCTTCCTCTTGGAAGCCTGATGCTGGACTTGGCCCAGGACCTGGGATCATGGCCTGAGCCGAAGGCTGTAGATAATCAATGACTGAGCCACCCAGGTGGCCCAAAAGAAAATTTAGAGACAGAAAGCAGATCAGTATTTCACTGGTAGTTAGGCATGGAGAGAAATTACCTGCAAATGGGATTGAGTGAAATTTCATTGGTGATGAAAAGTTCTAAAACTGGATTTTGGTGACAGTGATGCAATTTTATAAATTAATAAAAGCTATACACCTGAATTTGATGAAATTTTATGGTATGTAAATTATATCTCAATAAAGTTCTACAAAAGTAATCATTGTATTAAAAACAGTCACTATGCCAGTTTAAAAAGTAGAGCTACATTGTAAAGCAGTAGAGAGAAAAAAATCTTCAAATTTTTCTTTAGTAATAAAATACATGGTAATATTGGTAATATGTACAATAAAGAATGATAAAGAGATTACATTTCATACTGTCTTAGATACTCATAAGGTATATACATTTATATATATAAATATTTAATATTTTATTCATTAATGATGAGAGACACACACAGAGAAAGAGAGAGGCAGAAACATAGGCAGAGGGAGAAGCAGGCTCCCTGTGGGGAGCCCGATGTGAGACTCAATCCCAGGACTCTGGGATCACAACCTGAGTCAAAGGCAGACACTCAACCACTCAGGTACCCAGGGTTCCTGGAATATATTGTTTTAACAGGAAACTTAAACAAAAGGAAGTCTTTAGTACTGTTACAGATATACTGGAAAAACTAAAACAAAAATGGATTATAATGGAGCTTAATACTACATGTGCATTTGTACCAAACATTAGTGAACAATTAAACAGTTTATAAATTTGATTTGTTGGTGATTCATAAAATGACTACTCAGAATTAGTCACTACTAAAACGAACTTAAAATGCATGAATATCATAACAGATTTCCCAAATTTGACAATTATCCTAAAAATATGCATGAAATTACCAATAACTTTTGAAGAACTTTTTAAAACTACCAATGGCAAAAATTAAATTTTAATAAATCATTCTGGAGAAAGACTTTTCTTTCTCTTCTATATATAGAAAATCAAATTACAGTATAGTTTTCATATGAGAACATTACAGAATATATAGAGAAAAATAAAGATCAAAAATATATTAGAGATATGTCAGGATAGTTTTAAATATCCTCTTAGGGGCACCTGGGTGACTGCGTTGGTTAAGTGTCTGCCTTTGGCCTGGGTAATGATCCCAGAGTCCTGAGATCAAGCCCCATGTCAGGCTTGGCTCAATGGGGAGCCTGCTTCTCTCTCTCCCCCTGATCATGCTCTCTTTCTCTCAAATAAATAAAAAATTTTAAAAATGCTATTTTGCTATTTCAAGTAATTATCATATCTGTCAGCTATTTAAAAATTTATAATTTATTGGAATTTGTTTTTTATTTAAATAAACATGTACGTTAGTACTATATTTATAGTTTTTTATATTTTTTTTCTAGAATTGTTCCCCTCTTGTAATTTGTATAAGCTTCATGACCTATAAAGTCTCCATCTGTCTCTACCCTTAATGACATTCCAAAGTCTGTGATGCTTTTTGTACCAGTATCAAAATATAATCAGTTTATGATTTGCTGACTCCTGGTCTCTACTACTAGAGTCAAACCCTGAGATTACCATTTCCCGTCCTAAGATCTGAACTCTTCTCTATTTCTCATGGTTTAGAATCCTTAGCTATTATGAGGCAGTCCTATTTGGCACAGTCCAACTGGTTGCTTCTCTGATCATAGTTTTCAAAGAACAAAACCCTCTTAACCCTCTACTTGGTTCAAAGTTACCCTATTCCTTTCTCATGTAAAGCTAAACTTTTCCTTCTTGCAAGAAACAAAGGGAAATTGACCTCTTCTTCCTTCTATTGTGTTTCATACTCCTGAGGAAAATCAGACTATGTTAAAACTTTTACTGATAAATGCTGCAACACAAGGTATTGAATTAACCAAATATAGTAACAGCCTAGTTTGAACCACATTCCCATCTCTATAGCCCACCCCCTATCATTTTAGTAATCCTTGATTTGAGTCCTCAGGTACAGGAAATATTCGTTTTGGTGGTAATAATAATAATAATAATATTCTTTTATTTTGAACCTAGAATTATAAGATTTCAAATCTCACATTTATTTTCTTGCCTCTGTAAGAAGCTTAAAAAAAATCTTGCCCTGACAGCAGTTAAATTAACTGAAGTCCTTGGTGTTCATCTACATACATTCGCCTCTAGGCCTTCGCCAGCTGTTACAAGTTCTGCCTCATGGCTCACGCTTGACATTGCTGTTGGCATGTAGCTTTTCTTTCATTGTCACAGAGGTATTGCTCCTCCTGTCACTGCCAATCTTCCACTGCAGCTCTCATGTCATTGCTGAGACTGCTTTCACAGAAGTGACTGAGGCACTCTTCCACTCAAGAAACTCTACTGCGCTGTTATTATCTTACATTTTCCTATGTCAAGAAACTCAGCTTATCCCCTGGTCAGGAGGTATTTGAGTGTCACTAGACATCACAGGGTAGAAAATATTCTCCCTGTGTTTTGTCGATCCTTAATGAGCATGGATCTCTATCTCATTTCAGGGAAGTTTCCTCACTACTCATCCACAGGCATTTTCTAATAGGGTGGGGTAATCTTGCCCCGGGTCCTAACATTTATTCAAGAGATTTTACCTCAAATCTTAACCCTATATCTTTCCATATATTTTTTTTTTTCTTATGGGAAGCTTACCTAGTATACATGGACCACCTAGAAATCATGCCCACTCATGCATGTCAGTGGAAATGTAGAAAAGTTTCTTTCCTGAGCACAGAAAAATAAAATGTAGATTTTCTGCTTTAATATGCTTTAAAAATTTTTATATCTCCATAGAAAGCATTTTGTCTTATATGTAACATCTGTATATATACCAAACATATACACATATGAATCAATTTTATCTATAAATCAATTATATTTGCATATGTATATATGAGATAATAATTAAATAGAAAATCTCACAAGACTGTCTCAATAATACTTACCTTATTTAAGCCTTTCACTAATCCACAATTAAAAGTTTACCACCTCCTATATATGAAAACATTATCAATGTCTTGAAACATTCCACAGTTGATTTCTCTAAGTCACTGTGAAATATAGTATATGATACACACTAAAATTACATGATTTACACTAAAAATATCTGAAATAAATCAGTTACAAAAATTAAAAATTATAGATTAGTTTTAAAGATTCATTTATTTTAGACAGAGTGTGTGTGAGTGGGGGGAAGGGAAAGGGGAGAGGGAGAGAATCTCAAGCAGACTCACGTCTCAAGCAGACTCCTCAAAAGCACAGAGCCCAATGTGGAGCTTTATCCAATGACCTATGACATCAAAACCTGAGCTGAAACCAAGAGGTTTCATTCTTCTTATGCTCATTCTTCTTATGAGCACCAAGAGGTGGTGCTCAACCAACTGAGCCACCCAGGCACCCCAGAATAGTTTTAAGATAATTAATAATGGCATTCCTTTTTAGATTTTTACAGATTAAAGACATTTAAATTTTTTTTTCAGATTAAAGACATTAATTAAAGACATTTAGGGACATATGGAAAAGTATGAAGAATACATGATCAATATCTATAATTCCATTTCATAGAGATAACAATTGCTAATTTTCTCTTTCATGTAAATCTATATCTACCCACAAATATGTATACAGCTAGCATCAGACTAAACTACTTATTTACATAGTGTGACAATTTTTTTCCATTTAAATATTGTGAACTTTTCCTTCATTTATTAAGATTTTTCCAAGTCATGAGTGCTAAACAACAATGCTCTGGATTTTTAGATTCATAAATCAAGAAGTTATCATTTAGAAATATGTGAGGAATAAGAAAGGGCCAAAGCTATAGCTAATTTAAACAAACAGAGATAAAATTAAAAGAGCAAACCCTTTAAATTACAGATCAATCCCCTATTCCCAAATTGTAACTAAGTCTCTAACTAAATGCAGGCAATCTTCATCTTCCAAACACATGTTGAGTGGTGCTTTGTTTTATTTTTTAAGAGATTTTATTTATTTATTCATGAGAGACAGAAAGAGAGAGAGAGAGAAAGAGACACAGAGACACAGGCAGAGGGAGAAGCAGGCTCCATGCAGGAAGCCCGATGTGGGACTCAATCCCAGGACTCCAGGATCACGCCCTGGGCCAAAGGCAGATGCTTAACCACTGAGCCACCTAGGCATCCCTTGAGTAGTGCTTTGAAAGACATTCAGACCTCCATCAGAATTTTTAAAATGGAGCAGTTTTCCCACCTACAGGTCTTCAGATAGCTTATCTGAAATACAACATAATTAAAACTAAGCTAAAAGGTATTAAGTCTTTCACCTTGTTTGAGGGAGGATCATATTTGAGTTGTCTAGAGAACCAGAACATATATATGGAGATATACAGAAATTGGCTTATGTGGTTCTGGAGGCTGAGAGGTCCCATAATCTTCTATGTGTATTCTGGAAAACCAGGAAAGTTGGTAATATACTTCAGTCTGCATCTGTAGTTCTGAGAATCAGGGGAGCCAGTAATACAAGTGTTGGAGTCCAAAGACTCTAGAGCCAAGAGCTCTGTTGTCAGGAAAAGAAGGATGCCCCAGCTCAGGCAAAGAGAGAGAGAAAACTTGAACTCCCTTTGTCTTTTTGTTTCATTCAGCCTCTGAATGGATTGGATAATGCCATTCACACTGGTGAGGGTGGTTCACTGAAACAACTGCTAATCTCTTCTAGAAACATCCTCACAGACACATTCAGAAATAATGTTTTATGGGCCATTTGAGCATCCTTTAGTCAGGTTGACACATATAATTAACCATCCCAAGGATAAAGCTGAATATAGAAAAAGCTTGGATAATGCCTATACCTACCCATTCTCTTCATTCAGGGCAGATACCTTCTGTTCCCCTCTATGGTCAACTACAGTGCTTTGGGGAGTTCTACTGTAGAAATTTAAAAATTGACCTATATAAATATGGAGGAAGGCTGTTTCTCTATTATTCCTTAATCTAAATCTAACTTTTTGACTATGCGAACATAACCATTAAGGATCAATCTTCAGAAAGGAGAGTTCAAGTTATCAGGAAAAATGTCTCTCACTAAAGCAGAAATAAGCAGAAAAAAGACTAAGCTAGTACTTTGAAAGTAGTATAAGAAGTATCCTAAGTGAGATGTAGGAACACAATATATTCATAAAACAAGAATATTCAGCTACAAAGATAGAAACAATGCTTTTTTAAATTAACCAAGTGTCTTTGGTATTTATGGAGAAATCTGCTGATAGGGTTTGTGTACAAGGCATAAGTTAATTTAGATTTCAAGGCATGAGGTAGGGAAGGCCATCTGAAATGAAACCAGAAGTAGACCTGGGAAATAGTACAAAAGGGGCCAAACAAAAACAGTCAAGGACAAGTTATGCTGGAAATGAAAAGTCGTTGGCCTGTCTGAAAAACCATTAAAACAAAAAAAACAAACAAACAAAACCAAAATGCCAGTTTGGTGGGTGAGAGCAATATTGTCAGAGGAATTCAAAGGGAAAGCCTGAGGTCAGACTTTAGGATTTCATACGTCCAGTAAAAGAGTTTGAATCTTCTTATAATTGTAATGGTACATCACTAAAGGAAAAAGGGAATAATCTGATTTGTGGAAAACAAACATGAGGGGGGGGCAAGACTGCAGTTTATTTAGGAAGCTTTTTTTTTTTTTAGCTAATTTAAAAGCTATTTTTAAAAGCTAAACTTATAGTGGTGGCCATAGAGATCAAGGTGAATTCCAGCTATATTTAGAAGCAGAATTGGTAGGAATTTTTGGTAACTTGGTTATGGAAAAGAAGGCATTAACCAGGAAGTTCAGGAAGATAATCTGTTATTTAGAGGAATTTGGTACATTATAAAGATGACAAGTCAGATCCATGGAATATATAAATGTTTTTAAATTTTATTTTTTTAAATTTATTCATGAGAGATAGACAGACAGACAGACAGACACAGGCAGGGGGAGAAGCAGGCTCCATGCACGGAGTCTTATATGGGACTCAATCCCAGGATTTCAGGATCATGCCCTGGGCTGAAGAAGGCAGGTGCTAAACTGCTGAGCCATCCAGGGATCCCTAGGAATATATAAATTAACCTTTGAGTGGATTGGAAAAATTGACTCCCCTTTGGAAAAATAAATAATATACCTATCTGTCATTACTTATATATCTCATCCATATGAAATACTAAAGGTTTAAAATTAAGAACAATGGGAAAATGTAAAAGAATATTTTTTTATAAAATTGGATAATAAAAAAACTTTCTAATTGCGACATAAACCCAGAAGCCATATAGGAAGACTTAGAACTGACGATTAACTAAAAACATCTGTATAGCAATAAATACCCTAAAGTTGAAAGAATGGAAATATCTCAACATACATGGCATACAAAGGATTCCTTTTTAATAACATATGGGCTGAACCTAATCAATTACATGAAAATAAAGATGATAGAAAAAGTCAATTGTATGCCTATCATATGTGTGCTAAACATGTCATATACATTATTTCATCTCTTCCTCACAAAACATCTATGACATAGGAACTGTTTTGAATCTTCATTCTACAGATGAGGAATCTGAGGCTCAGTATTAACTGATCTGCTCAGGACTGCACAACCATGATATTCTGGATATTGTGCTTATACATAAATTGTGAAATTAAATTTAATGCTATGCTTTATACTTTGCTCTGGTATATTATACTGTTAAATCCCATCCTATTCTTTCTTGTCTCATCTTATTCTCTTTTTTAAGATTTTATTTATTTATTCGTGAGAGACACACAGAGAGAAGCAGAGACATAGGCAGAGGGAGAAGCAGGTTCCCTGCAGAGAGCTCAATGTGGGACTCGATCTTGGGACCCCAGTATCATGCCCTGGGCCAAAGGGAGGCAGGCGCTCAACCGCTGAGCCATCCAGGCATCCCATCACCTTATTGTATATCATATTCAACTCTACTGTGCTAAATCCCCTTTTGTACACTCTTCCATATCAAACCACCTAACTTCAATATGGTTAAAAGCAAAAATACTTCATTTTACAACATATACATATCTCTCCTTCCCATTGGGAAAAAGCGTATTTCCTATATCCTCTGTGTCTGTGTCTCACACACACACACACACACACACAGAAACATTGCCTAATATCTGTCAGCAGCACTACAGAGATTGTTTAATGAATAATAGTTTTTTATGAAATTGTGCTGAGTACTATTTATTATGATTGTGTATTTCGAACATGAATTCACTGTTATGTATCAGAACAATAAATGATATGCACAGATAGTCTGAAGGCAGCCAGTTCAAGAAAATAATTATTCTATCTTAAGATGTTTTATTGACTTGATGAACTAAAAAAATTAATATACTTCTCAATAATAAATGCATTGCTCTCTTGAAGTGACAACATTCCTCACTATAAAATTATTAATTTACTGGCTTAGTAATGATTTCAAAATCATCATTTATACGCTACAGTGCTGCATAAGCATTTAAACATTACTAATTATTTTATGATCAGATTAAAGAGCACAGCTTTTATTACTCGAATGAATGTACTTCTAGAATTTGTCACTGAACTCCTAAAATATTTAACCTACAAGCACTCTACAGAAATACTTTCTTACATGTAAATATTCTCTAGAGGAAAGAGATATAAACTAATTATACTTCAGGTTCAACAAAAATAGAAATGAACACGGAACTTAATAGTTTTACACTTTCATTTCCTTTTCGTAAAGGGGAAATCTAGCTGGGTATTTTGAGCTGTCATGTGCTGAGACTGATCATCTCAAAAGGTAATTTATTAGGTTCTTATCAGCACAATCTATTACTGCTCCAGCCAAAACAATTGATTCAGCAGAAGCAATGGATGCAACACCTCAAATTTATGGGTTTATTAGAAATGCAGTTTTTTAATTTAAAAGAAATATGCTTAGATTGATAGCTCTAGGTCGGTCTATAAAAAGATTTGGGAGATAACTGTTCATAAACATTTCCTAAGCTTATATATTTGGATTTAAATAAGCATCCCTAAAGATCTTGTTTATAACTGTTGCCAAGTATTTAATATTTATAATAAAAACACAGAATTCTTTTGAAGAAGATTCCCTACTGTTTTATGGCATCAATTTCTGGCATTAGGCCAACAAATTGCAGTTTGAATATAAATAAACTTCTTTCAAAAGCTAAAATAGTCAAAAGTAGTTTTTTTTTTTTGGTGGTCTAGCAAATATTATTATATAACAATGCTCATAATGTGCCTGATGCTATAAGATTGTGTAATATTATTCTAACCTATGGAATGGGAGATGAGTGAAACAAGTCTGCAAAATATCATTTGATGTCCTCCAGTGGCCAAATTAATTTTAATAACATAAGTCATATAATTCCTTTGGCAGAGCATCCTATTTATTTTCTTTAATGGCATGCTATTTTTCTTGGACGTGATGTAGTTCTGATTGAGAGAATTGAAAAAAAAGCTAAATTCTTCATAATACACATCTAACCGGTTGCTTGAAGAACTCAATCACTATAAATGTGTTGTTAAAGCTGAGGTCATGGCATTAAGCTGAGTGTATAGCAGACGATCGGAGGAAATTAAAATCGTCCTTTGATCACAAATGGGGAAAATTCATGTAGCTATCTTAAAAGTTAAAATATCGATGTTTGATTTAATTTGGGAAATATTTCTTTTTGTAGATGAGGGGCTATATAATTTAAAGTGTGCTAACATAAGCCAGAGTATGGTTTCTAGAGGGCTAATAATATTGTTCTTTTTTCTATCTCACATGTTATTATAAGCAAGGGACCTAAATTTTCCCTTCTCTGATTATATATCCAAATTTCTTTTTTTTAAGTTATATATTTGGATTGCCACCTGTAATCAGCTTGTCTGGCTTTCTTCTTTCCCTTAATCCTTTCTAGTCTCTTTGGAGGAAAAAAAAAAAAAGAATAGTAAATACAACCCTGGAGCCTTTATTTAGCTTGTTAGTATGTACTTATTGATCATATACTGTGTGTAAAGCATTTTTTTTAGTAGTTGTGCTTTTAATTAGAGCACTGCATGTTTGGATCTTAGTATATAAATAGGGAGAACTCTTCCCAATTATTGAGGAAGTCGTTTTTTGTTTTGTTTTGTTTTTTTTTTCTTATAAATGGAAGTGTGTTAGGGACAACTTGAGCTAAAGAAGAAATACATATAACCAAAACAATGATAATTGTCTTAAATTTTGTATTCAGGACAAAATATTTCTATAACTACATACAAACTATATAACATCTTAGCAGTAAGAAAAGGAGTTATAGAATGATTTGATGGAATTTTATTAAAGGGAACTTCAGACTAGTATTCTCATATATACCTCTCTGGTGACTACAAAGTAGATCCAACCTCAGGATATAATTCACTGTTGGTATTTCTATCACTACTGCCTTAGAGTAGGTTTATATTTCTAAAACATGACTTCTGACTACTTAAAAAAATAAAACCCGAATTTCTTTGCAAGTTATCCAAGGCTAATTAATATCTATCTTACATCTATGTGTTTTTCCTGACCATATATGAAATTTTGACAAACTGTACTATTTGTTATTTCCTGGTGATGGTCCAGACTTTTGCTGCTCTGTTTCTTAGCCAATATTCTCCCATTTAAGAGAAATGCTCTTAAACCTCTCCTATCAAAATCTAGTAAATTTTCCAGCATTTGGATCAAGTATCATGTCCTCTACAATATCTTTTAAATTCCTATTAGAAATAATCTCTTCTTTCTGAAATCCAGCTAACACTTGTTAAAATATATACATTTTCTCAATTATACCACTAATCCAGGCATTGGCTTCCTAGGAAAAGCAAGACTGGATAGGATGACAAAGCTGACCATACCACCTAGTTAGGAATAGTCCATTTGGAGAATTCTCAACAAGTAGTAGTGATTGCTGTGGCTTCTCACTATACAGTGCAATTATTTAAAAAAAAAAAGAAAGAAAGAAAGAAGAAAGAAAGAAAGAAAGAAAGAAAGAAAGAAAGAAAGGAAGAAAGAAAGAAAGAAAGAAGAAAAGAAAAAAAGGTTTAGACTATTAAACTGTTGTTTTAATTTGTTTTGCTTTTTAACTCAATGGCAATACACGCATATTATTTGCTTCTAAGTTCTTTTTTTTGTTTGTTTGTTTCTAAGTTCTTTAGTCACCTGTCAGACCATTTGTGGCCATATGGATATTTTGTACATGTGCATAGATTGTTTTTGAGCTCAGACCTCACAAATGATTCCCAAAACTCTTTTTATTCTCTTTATGGAATCCTCAGAAAGTGGAAAGGTGAGCATTATAGATACTTGGGTATCTCCTGGAAAATGAAAAACAACACAAAACAAAACAGAATTTGCTTTGGTCCAATCACTGAAAGAACTGCAGGCTTTTAATGGGAAAAAAAAAATACAGCCAGGAAACTCACTAAATAATGGTGAACCTGAGGTCTTTTTTTTTTTTTAAAGATTTTATTTATTTATTCGAGAGAAAGAGAGAGAGAGAGGCAGAGACACAAGCAGAGGGAGAAGCAGGCTCCATGCAGGGAGCCTGACGTGGGACTTGATCCCAGGTCTTCATGAAGGCAGGTGCTAAACCACTGAGCCACCCGGGCTGCCCTGAACCTGAGGTCTTGTGTGAACTTGAGATATGTGTGTAGAAAAAGCACACATACATGGTTAAAGATCATTGAAACAAAAGAAAGTGAAATTCAACCAAATAAACCTACACTTCATAATCATACAGGTATCAATATTTTATTTTGATCTGCTAATTAAAAAACTAACCAACATTTGGTCTATTATATTTCTTTTGTTAAATTAAAGCAATGTGTATTCACTGTGCTCTCTTAAATTGCAAAAGCTGATTCTTATTCCCTTTGCTTGATAAGACTCTGAGTAAAGAGGAACAGTGGAATAAATATATATTATTTGCATGCTATTAAAGTCTATGTTTGAAGTACATGACTTTAGTTCAAAGCACTCCCTCCTGTGCTATTTGCAGAATTAGTGTAAAGCAGTAAGTAAAACAACAAGGACAGTTAGTTCTATGTTTACAAAACAAGCACCTTATTTGGCAAAGAATATGAGCCTAAAGATAAAATTCTGGGCAGAGAATGAAAACATAATGAGGTAACTGGAGAATTTCATGGACTCAAGCATTTAGATAAATTAATTTCTGTAATAATCATGCAAATGAGTGACCATAAATGAATTCTATTTTATTATTTTTTAAATATTTTATTTATTTATTCGAGAGAGAGAGAGAGAGAGAGAGAGAGAAGCAGAGACATAGGCAGAGGGAGAAGCAGACTCCCTGCTGGGTACCTGATGAGGGACTTGATCCCAGGACCCCAAGATCACAACCTGAATCAAAGGCAGATGCTAAACCACTGAGCCCCCCAGGTGCCCTCACAAATAAACTGTTAATAATATTAAAACCCTGAAAATGCATCACAGATAAGCTATGCACTTAAGAATATAGCATTAGGGGTGCCTGGGTGGCTGAGGCAGTTAAGCTTCATGATCCAGGGTCCTGAGATCAGCCTCGCACTGGGCTCCTGCTCCATCTCCTTATGCCTCTCTCTCCCACTCATGCTCTCTCTCTCTTGCTCTCTCTCTCTCAAATAAGTAAAATCTTAAAAGAATGCAGCATTATACTTGATAACTCTGTTGCACAGCCTTTAGAATTGGCCTCCAAACAAATTAGATTTTAGTTGCTCTAAGGATTGGACTTTAAAATCATACAAATTTCATGGAATAAGGTTTGATTGCCTATACTCCTCAATCTGCAGGAGAAACCAAAAGCCTGTTATCTATTTAATTAATGAACCTTATTCTGATGACATCCAGTTCATCGAATTCTTATTCCTAGTTCTGCTAAATACATTTTGTAACCGGCATTAAGTAATGTTAGTTAAATAAACATATTTAACTCTGTTATATCTGTGTATTTGTGTGTATACATATATTATTAACTATATAAACATATATAACTTCTTTAACTCAGTAGGATTTAGAAATATACCCTTCATTTTCTTTATTTTCTCCTTTCTCTAATGTCAGTAAGAGCAATTTGAATAATAATGCTAGTCAATCAACTTGAATAACAATTAAGATATGAACTATATCCCATATCAACAGACTCTGTTTAGAGGAAATAACCCCAGATGACCCTACTAGTGATGATTCAAACTTTCAGACATTGATTACACCATGAATAAATGAGTAATATATTCACTACCCAAAGGTAGTTTATTAATGAATGTAGATTCACATACTTTAATAAAAACCCCTGTTTATGCTTCTACATTCAGCTAGCTGATATGGATGTGTTTAGTTTTTAGGCTTAATGTAATGAGTTCTGTTTCACATTTCCAATGATATCAGTCAGACCTAGAGAGAAAAAGGAGTCATCAAGACACCATGGGAGGAATGTTCTATGTATAACCATAAAACTGTCATTAAGTAAGATATTAAGAATTTCTGACACTCTTGGGTTGCCTGGGTGGCCCAGTTTCTTAAACATCCAACTCTTGATCTCAGCTCAGTTCTTGATCTCAGGGTTGTGAATTCAAGTCCCAAGTTAGCCTCCGCACTGGGCATGGAGCTTACTTAAAATATATACGTATCTGATGCTTTCAGAGAAAGTAGATAAAAGAATTGAGTTCCAAATGAAAAGAGAATGGATAAGAGATTCTAAAATACTTGAAACATTACAGTAACTATAACTCACACAAAAGGGCATTTTTCAACTCATTTATTTTTTCATACTTTGTGCTGTGCTTATTGTGAAAAAGAGTGAGGCAGGTTGCATTCAAATATAAGAAAGTAAAACAGAGGGAAACAACAATAAAAGAAAAGAAAAACGAGACATAAACTATTTATATCCTGCCTTAAACGATCCTTATAAAACTCAAACTTTAAGATTGAATATAACCCTAAAGTTAATGTTTCCACCACTTCATTGCATGTTTATTCCTTTACCTACCACAATCTGTACTGCTTCTATTACTACACTGAACCTGCCCCTTCTGGGGTTACCAACTGCTTCCTTGTTGATAAATCTGAGAGCATTCTTTGGTATTTCCATACCCACCCGGCTCTCATTTAGCTTCCCATCTCCCTCAGCAGTAAGCATCTCTTTGATTTTCAAAATATTCTGCTTCCTTGCTGGTATTTCCTTGTCTTTTTATAGCAGTAGGTTGGATTGATGAAGGATAGCATGCTTTTTCCTGCTCTGGAAGCTAAGCACATGATTTTTTCATAAAGGGCACGGTAAGGCTAATACAGCTCTATAAATAAGCTGCCTAGCTTGTTAGATAACATAGGAACTATTATGAAGCAAGTAAAAATTGGCATTTATTGCCAAATGACATTGTGTTTTACCTATATCTGTAGGGAGGTTGGCTGAAAAGTTGAAGTACGGTAGTTAGGTGCAACTCTGAGATATGAGAAGAAAGAACTAACTACTTAAGACTGTTAGGTCACTCACAGTTGCAGAGAATGTCTGTGCTTGTGGGCTAAGCAGGGGAAATTCTAAATTTCAGGTTTCCAACAAAAAGCTTGAGAAACATGTATACAATAATGTGTGATACTCTTGGGAGAGAGAGGAGCTTTTCTACAGGGAAAGGATGATTTTAACATTTGAGCACTTCCTTAGGGTTTGCAGGGTTGAAAAGCAAAATGACTGGATGCATGGGGGTGATCCCTAGGATTGTAAAGGTCTAACTTTGACCTCCGAATCTGCTCATTCAGATGATCATGCATATTAATACTGGGGTAAAATTGAAAAAACCCAGAGGCTAATGATTATGTAAATAACTGCTTTAAATATAACCAAGTGGAAGACAAAATCTAGCAGAGTAGAAAAACAAGACCCAAATATATGTTGTTTAAATGAAATCCACATAAATATAAAAACAGATTATAGGTCAAGAGAAGGAGAAACATATGCCATGCTAATATAATCAAAAGAAAGCAAGAATAACTCTATTAATTTTTTTAAAGATTTTATTTCTTTATTCACAAGAGACACACAGAGAGAGAGAGAGAGAGAGGCAGAGGCAGAGGGAGAAGCAGGCTCCCTGTGAGGTGGGGGGACTTGATCCGAGGCCATGGGATCATGCCCTGAGCCGAAGGCACAAGCTCAACCTCTGACGCACCCAGTCATCCCTAACTCTATTAATTTTAGATGAAGCCAAACCTCAGAACAAGGGAAATTATTAGGGCTAAAGACAGTTATTCTCTTATAGTTCATCTCAGCCCTGAATCAACCCTCATAAATCATATCATAAATGTATTCATTTGATTATCATATTAGTCAGGGGTTGCTTACATATAACTTATGATTCAGTTATTAGGAATAACTGAGAATAAACTCAAGATTCCTATATATAACAACTGTGGCCAGATATTTTAAAATCAACAGGGCACAGGAAAAAAGTGGCTCTCTCTTGAAATTTGCAGCATTTAAGAAAATCTAAGGAAGACATTTTCTAACAGCAAAGAAGGTTAAATATTTAAATTGTTGTTAAGAGAAGTTGTGAAATCTCTTCTGCAGGTGTTTATAAGCAGAATTATTTTACATGTAATCTAATCAAAAGACAGGTTAATAAATGAAGTGACTTCTTAGATTTGCCTCTTCTGATAAATATAATATTACAGTAGCAAGTTGCCATCCTGAAAAAATAATTGAACATTGGAAAATGATGAATAATAGGAAGAGATGGCATAGATGAAATGGAGGCCTACTCTTACTTGAAACTATTAACATGATGAAAGGCCCGCATTTTGGTACCAGACAGATACTTGTGTCTATTCCACGATGTCAAAAACCCAGCCATTCATTTAATAATCCTTCTGCACACCAAATATTAAGTGGCTATAATTAATACACTCTGATTGTTGATAGGTGCCGGCAAATTTAAAAAAAAAATGCTTTTACATGAAGGAGAAAATTTAGAATGAAAAAACCCTGAATAATTAGTATTTCCTTTTTTTTTTTTTTTAAACAAAACCCAGTATTTCCACAGTTATAATTCATTCAAAGAATTTTGTCTTGGTTACTTAAAGTGTAAGAACAAAGGGAAGATAAATCTGTATTGTGCATGCTTTGCTTATAAATTCATACTTTCTCAATCTCAACTGATTCTGTATCACAGCTAAATAACCCTGTTTTTTAGATTATTCCCCCCCTCTTTTAAAAGATTTTATTTATTTATTCATGACACACACACAGAGAGAGAGAGAGAGAGAGGCAGAAACACAGGCAGAGGGAGAAGCAGGCTCCATGCAGGGAGTCCGACGTGGGACTTGATCCCTGTACTCTGGCATCATGACCTGAAACACAGGCAGATGCTCAACCGCTGAGCCACCCAGGCGTCCCTTTTTCCCCTGGTTAACACTTTTTTCTCTTAGTCTCCTCTCAATTTTTATAAAATGTAAGCCCTTTCCTCAAGACTACCATCCAGACCAAGCCTCTTACTTTTACCGGATAACTACTAGGATTTCTGTTGAAATCTCAGAAATTGAGGGGACTAGGTATGAACAACCTTAACTCTCTGGTCGTATCCCTCATCCATCCATATTTATGATCTAAAGTGCTTTCTTTTTTTCTTTTAAGGCTTAATGTTTTATTTTTTAAAAAAGATATTGTCAAATATCACATGTGATCTAAAGTGCTTTCTATCCTCTAGTTTCACGGGCTGAACTTTCTATTTATTTAATAAGGAATTAAAAAAATGTTTGCTCTGTGACAAGCATTATGAGGAGCAGTGTTTGAAGCCATGCTACCGTTATATACTCTTGATTATCTTCGCCCCATAGTCTTCTTCAGGATTAATTATTCCTCTCCTTTTTGGCTAGTTTACTTTTATCAGCCTGTAAATAAGCCTATTTAATTTCTGTGATCCAAAATACAACAAAAAAAGTTAATTTTAATAATTATCCTTAAACTATTGGACTTTTTGTCCTTTATCGATTTTCATAAAGTCAAAATCATTGTCTACTTTATTCTTAATATTCTTCAAAGCTGTTCCCACTACAACATACATACATAGAGACACACACACACATACCAGAGAAAGAGACACGGCTCTTATGAGGAACACTAATAATAATTATCTTTTTGTCAAAATAAACAAGCATGCTTTTCTAAGGTTTCCTATTGAACATATAAACTGTTTTCATGACTATAACAGATATTGCCTTGTGAAATGTCTCTACCTCCATAAGATAAAGATGCTATCTTTTCATAGTTCTCTCTTATAGCTTGCTTTCCTTTTCACTCTAAGATTATTGGGTTCTGTTCCCCTTGTGTGTGCTTCACTGTATTTTGTTGATATTTTTGAGGACTTCAAAGTTGTATCTTCTGAGCTTCACATTTTATATTACACTTTCTTTTATCAGTGGAGGGGGAATGATTAATAATACTGAAAATTTATACACGATATTTTTATTCTCCCTTTTTAAACCATGTTTTCATTTCTATATTTAAGACCCCTATTATCTATTTCTTGAGATATTGCAGTAATTTCATAGTTATTCACCTTGCCTTTAATATTGTCCTCTCTCAATTCATTCTTTACCTAACTTTATCTAACTAGGTAATTCCATCTAAAAGCAATTTGGCCTATTCTAAACTTTTATAAAATATTTCAATGATTCAACTTTGCTTTTAGAAAAATATATAGGGGATCCCTGCGTGGCTCAACAGTTTGGAGCCTGCCTTCAGCCCAGGACGTGATCCTGGAGTCCTGGGATCGAGTCCCACATCGGGCTCCCTGCATGGAGCCTGCTTCTCCCTCTGCCTGTATCTCTGCCTCTCTCTCTGTGTATGTCTCTTGTGAATAAATAAATATAATCTTTTAAAAAAAGAAAAAAAATATATAATCTTTACAACAGAACTCAAGGACTTTCAAAGTCTAGTCTCTATGTGTCTCTTTATACTCATATCCTGAAATAGCTTTTTAAATGTATTATGCCAGGATCCCTGGGTGGCCCGGTGGCTTAGCGCCTGCCTTTGGCCCAGGGCGCGATCCTGGAGACCCGGGATCGAATCCCACGTCGGGCTCCCAGTGCATGGAGCCTGCTTCTCCCTCTGCCTGTGTCTCTGCCTCTCTCTCTCTCTCTGTGTGTGACTATCATAAATAAATAAAAAAATTTTAAAAAAATAATAAAATAAATGTATTATGCCAAATCATGGTTTTTCATGTAAGTACTCTTTTGGTTGTACTGTATTTTCCTACTTTGGTGAACTTTGCTTATATTTTAAGACTCCATTCAGGCACTGTATCTTATAAGAAATTTCTCTAAACTTCTTGTTGTAGCTGAGTAGCCTTCGAGTTCTCCTTGGCAAGGGTATATATCCACTTCTTGCAGCTTATGCTATTTAGAAATAATCTGTGTAGGTTTGCTCTTTCTCTAGTAGAAAACAATTTCCTTGAAGTCTAAACTTTCTTTGCCTAGCATAGTACATGGCACAGTGCAGAGTAATATTAAATCATAAACTTATGACACTGGCTTCCAGGAAGATGGACTAGATGTACTTTCCTCTGTTCATCCTATTACGTACAAGTAAAAAAATCAGAACATCATATATAAAACCATAAAAAGGATTCTGAAAGGTAGAGAGAAGGCTGATGTAATAATGATACAGGGAATGACACAGCGGTGAGTATCCTTTTGGGGGGGGGGGCTTTATTTTGTCTCACGGATCTCAAAATTGGGGTGGAATAAGCTGGAAACCCCAAAACACCAATAACCACAGTCAAAAAATAAAAAGCACTCTAACAAAACCCTGTAAATCTGTTCTCTCTAGTTAAAGGACCAGGGGAGGAGACTAGCAAGACAGAAAACATTTAGACGATAATGGCTCTATTCCTGCCAAACAGCACAGAAAAACTGAAACTGCCTTTTCCCCAATTTTACCAGCAAAGGCCAAGTAGAAAGCCTTGTTATTCACCCTTGCTAGGTTGCAATGAGGTGACCCAATCCCACAGTCTCCACATGGAGGTATCAGAGAAGGATTACTAGGGGAGCAGGAATTATTACCCTACTGAGCAGTAATACCTTCCCTGCCTACCCTTTGGTAGTGTAAGTAGAGACCATAAGGGCCTGCGCTTTCACTCCCACCCATTCCTATCAAAATCCCAGTAAAATCTTCTGCAGTTATAAACAAGATTTTTCTAAAATCTGTTTGGAAAAGGCAAAAGAACCATTCTGAAAAACGATCTTAAAAATAAAATATAATGTGTGGTGAACCACTCTGATTTTAGGACATATGATATAGCTACAGTAATCAGGACTGTGTGCTATTGATAGAAGGATATATGCAGACATCAATGGAACAGAAGAGAGAGAACGCAAAAATAGCCCCTTAAGAGTATGGCCAGTGATTCTGACAAAGATGCAAATTTAATTCAGTGGAGAAAGGACAGGCCTTTAAGTAAATGGTGCTGGAACAATAGGGTTTATAAGCAAAAAGGAAAAAAAAAAAAAGAACCTCACCCCAAAACTTTACCAATTTTATACAAATCAACTCATAATGGATCATAGACTTAAATGGAATTTATAAAACTTTAAAACTTTTAGAAAAAAGCAGGAGATTTTTCAGAAACAAGTTCTAGGCAAAAAGTTCCTAGACAAACATGATTCATAAAAGCCAAAATAAGTTTAAACTTGGACTTCATAAAAAACTAAAATGCCTTTTTTTTGTGAAAGATTCTATTAAAAGAATGAGAAATCAGGCAGCAGACGGGGCTGGGGGTGGGAAATATTTGCAAACTACTTTTCTGATAAAGGAATCATATCTAGTCTATAAAGAGAACTGTAAATACTCGTTAAAAGCAAACAATCCAATTACAAAATAGACAAAACGAAGAGACATTTCACTGCAGAAGACCTAAAGATGGCAGTAAGCACAGGAAAAGGTGTAACTCAGCATCACTAGCCCAGGGAAATCCAAATTACATAATAAGAAATCACTATATACCTATTAGAACAGCTAAAAATTTTTATTAGTGTGACAATATCAATCGCTGGCAAAGATGCAGAGAACCTGTACTGCACACATACTGCTGATGTGAATGAAAATGTCATAGCCAGTTTGGAAAACAATTTGGCAATGTCCTAAGAAAACGAACACAACTAAATATGTAGTTACTCTATGACCCAGAAATTGTACTTCTGGACATTATCCACCCAGAAACCTGTATTTGAATGTTTCTAGCAGCAAGTAACCAAAACCTGGAAACCCAATACTCCTTTAGAGGTGGAAGGCTGAGCAAACTACCGGGCCTCCCAATCATGAAGTACTACGCAGTGATAAAGGAGAATCAACTACTGAGGAACACGATCTGGAGGGCTCTGCAGTGTGCGTTCTGCTGGGGGGAAAAAAACAAAAAACAAAAATGAATTAAACTGTGTGCTTTCTGTTTCCATTTGCATAACATTTTTGAAATGAGACAATTACAGAGATGGAAACTAATGGAGTGACTGCCGCAGGTTAGGGATGGGGGGGGGGGGGGCGGCAATGCGGTGCTGGCGAAGGGTGGCACCTGGAGGTCCCCGCGCCGTCCAGGTGGCTCTGCATCCCGGCTGACTTGTGGGGACAGAGTCACGGGGCACAGAACCACGCACCTTGTTCCAAGGCTGAATTCCTGCTTTTGATTTTGCAGGAGAATCCTGCAGCCTGAGAGGGAACAGCCAAGGGCAGGGGGTCCTCGGGGCAGAGCCTGTGCAGCCCCGTGTGGGGTGGGCGGCGCGGGTGTCATGGAGCCCAGGGGGAGCCGGACCATCAACTTTGAACAAACTACGTGGAACAAACACGCCCGGGCTGCAGGGCTGCAGGGCTGCAGGGCTGGGTCAAGAGCCAGGCCTCCACCTTGGAAATTTCTCTTGTTCAGAGAGCTCTGATTTGCTCGTTTCTTTCCTTTTTTCTTTTTTTAATTTTAAGATTTTATTTATTTATCCATGAGAGATGCACACAGAGAGAGAGAGAGAGAGAGAGAGAGAGGCAGAGACACAGGCAGAGGGAGAAGCAGGCTCCATGCAGGGAGCCCGACGCGGGACTCAATCCCGGGTCTCCAGGATCACGCCCTGGGCCCAAGGCAGGCGTCCCCCCCTCCCGTTTTTATTTCTTTCCCCTCCCTTTCCCCGCCTGGCGCAGGAACTCCCGCCTTCCACCCGCGCTGGCACCGAGAGCCCCCTCAGGGGGTTGAGCCCTGGCAGCAAAGCGAGGCGCGGCCGCCCCCAACAGCAGCGGGACCGAGGCCCGGCCCTTCGTCCTACCTGCGAGCCCCGGGTGCCCCAGTCCTCCGGGACACGTGAGTCCTAGGCCTCGTGGTTTCTGGAAGCTTCCTGAGGGCGGGTGCGCAGGCGGGTCGTGCAGACGGGGATAGACCCCGAGGGGAGGCGTCTGTGGGGCTCCGCCCGGCCGGGGGGTGGGGGGAGGGAGAGGAGGCCAGGAGGATGGAGGAGAGGGAGGGGGGCAGAGGGGGTTGGGGGAGGGGAGGGGAATGGGGAGGAGCGGAGGGGGGAGGCGGGCGGAGGGGGATGGGGAAAGGGAAGGGGCGGAGGGGGTTGGGGAAAGGGAGGGGGATGGGGCAGCCGCGCCTTCTCCGTCCTCCCCAGCCCGCGGGGGGCGCAGCCCAGGGGCTGACTTGATAAAGTCGGAAACACGCCGGTTAAAGACATAAGATTTTGAGGCAGAAGGTAAGACAAAAATCGTTTGAGCTCACGTGTATGTGGAATCTGAAGAAAGCTCAGAAGCAGAAGTTTGGGGGTTGTTGAGGCGGAGTGGGGGAGGGGAGGGAGTGGTAGAAAGAGGGGAAGGTGGCCCAGGGACACAAGCTCGGGTCTGGGTCATCCTCAGGGATCTGACGTGCAGCTCGTGACTGCAGTTCCTACCGGATTATATGCTTGGAAGTCGTTGAGTTAATCTTTTTTTTTTAGTTTTATTTATTCATGAGAGACACAGAGAGAGGCAGAGACTCGGCAGAGGGAGAAGCAGGTCCATGCAGGGAGCCCGATGCGGGACTCGATCCCAGGTCTCCAGGGTCACGCCCTGGGATGAAGGCAGATGCTCAACCGCTGAGCCACCCAGGGATCCCTCGTTGAGTTAAACGTTCTCACTGTATGGTGATATTGGTGATATATGCAAATCTATTTATGCATATATATATATATTAATTTCAAATGAAATTCTACTCTTGAAGTTGACAGTGTTGCAGCAAGTGGTACCTCCGTAGTGCCCCGGAAAAAAAGTTGGTGAATCTGTGGCTAAATGAGGTCTGTAATGAAATGAGTGAAGTAAATGGAGATGCCTCAAAGCCATTTTCCTGTAGATCTTCCTCGTTTTGAAGATGGGCAAGTCTTTTTTTTTTTTTTTTTTAATCTTATTTATTCATGAGAGACACAGGAAGAGAGGCAGAGCCACAGGCAGAGGGAGAAGCAGGCTCTATGCAGGGAGCCGGATGTGGGACTCGATCCCAGGATTTCAAGATCACGCTCTGGGCTGAAGGCAGATGCTCAACCGCTGAGCCACGCAGGCGGCCCGAGAGGGTCAGGTCTTAACACCGACTTTGGTGGAAATGAGCTGAGCTACCCAGGCTGGCCCAGGTAGGAGATGGGAGAGCATAGGCAAAGCCAGACACCCAGACATCCCACGGATGCTGAATGACAGGGAGCATCTCAGAGGAGCGCAAGTCAGGACACAGCCCTGAGCTCACAGCCCACTCAGCTGCCAGCTGCTTCAGGGAGGGGCCGGCCCTACAGGGGAGGGGCGGGCCCTACGGGGGAGGGGCGGGCCCTATAGGGGTGGGGTGGGCCCTCAGCTAGGGGCGGGCCCTACAGGAGAGGGGCGTGCCCTCAGGGCACATGCATGGCACCAGTCGGCCACAGTGCTAAGCCGTCCCTGGAATAGGTTTAAAATGTGAAGTTAGAGTTTCTAATAGGCACATATTAACATAACTGGCAGAAAGTAAGTTCTTTCTGCTCTAATTAAAGTACAATTTAAAACTTGGTGCGGGCTTCTATATCCATCCCTAAGTACTTTGGGGATCAGGGTCTTCGGGTTGCACGTTGTAATTAAAGGCCGCATTACTGACTCAGAAATAAGCCCGACTCTAGTAGGATCTTGGCAGTCACAGCCAGCCGAAATTCTGGAATTGAATGTAAAGTGCGTGGCATAAGGTTATTTGTGGTGAATGGGTGACTTATTTTATAAATCTAAAGTTTATACAAATTAATATTCCTCTAAAAATACTGCCAAGTTTAGAAAGTGAAGCTTGAAAAAAGGAACTACCCGAGTGCAAAGTGGTCTGTCAAATTGGGAACCTGAAAAATATGTCTAAGCGCCTTTAATTCTGATTTAAACTGGAGTCCAGGTAGTTACGCCTCTGAATCATTTTCCGTTTTCTGCAGATAAAAAGAAGTTGAACACTGATTGAATATATTACATTTTTACTTGTTTCTCTCAGGGGGTATCAATGAGGAAAGAATGTGATTGATAAAAGCACTCTAAAATTTTTCAAGGGGCTGGTAATTACTAATGAATGCTACGGAACTTGATTTTTATTCTTTATAAAAAACCAACTTCTCATTGTTTACACATATGTATACTTATATATACACATGGATTTTTATTTTTTTGTTTTCATAGAGATAATAATCGTATTTTATAAACAAATCCACAACTTTCTTTAACAATATACCAACAAAAACTTAGTAATATATAATGGATCTGCTTGCAAGTTAATTGATAGAAATTTAATTCTATCCTCTCTTATATCTACTTTTGTCATGCATATATTCACTGATTTTGTATTGTGTATGAGAGTATGGGTTCACACACACACACACAGACATGCATGTGTGTAATAATCCTATCACTAGTTTCTGTTTCTAGACAGAAAATTCTTTCTTTTTCTGCTAAAGGCATCCTCACCAATTATTTTGACATAAGTATTTCCTATCAGAGAATATCAGGTGGAACACATTTTACATCACGTGTAGGGATGTAAAACTAGTGACAAGGATAAAGAGGTACAGCATCCTCTTAAGTACTTTAACTTATTTGACTCTGAAGCATACTCATATTTAGTCTTTAGGTTGCCATAAAACTACTTTTCTGAGCTATAACTATTTTTTAAGTACAGCTAAAGTGCAAGATAATAGTGGACTCTCAAAAGGTTCAAAAGTGGTGAAAAAATGCAATATTGGTGCTTAATATCCTTGAAATTAAATAAACTTACAGAAGAGAAAATACTGTTATATACTGAGACTAAACGAATAAATCCAACAAACCCCAGGATTTAGTGTGGGATTAGATTGTGAGGGGAGATAACATGTTGCAAGTATTCCATCTGTTAGCAGAAGGAAAGAGGAGAACTAGGACATTAAAATCCTGGGTTTCTTGGAGGTTTTTTTAAAAATTGTTTTTGGTTTGTTTTTTAAAGATGAAGGAAGAGGGGCACCTGGATAGCTCAGTTGGTTAAGCGTCTGTCTTTGGCTCAGGTCATTACCCCAGGGTCCTGGGATTTAGCACCAGGTGGGCTCAGCATGGAGTCTGCTTCTCCCTCTTCCTTTGCCCTTTCCCCAGCTTGTGCAAGCTCTCTCTCTCTCTCTAGCTCGCTTATTGTCTCAAATAAATAAATAAAACCTTTGAAAAATAAAAATGAAGGAAAGTATAAATCAACTTGCAGAGAAAATACCTGGTATTTTGTTTCTCTACAGATTAGAGACATAAACGTGTAAATGTGACAAACAGAAAGAGGTTATGCCATTAACAAAATGGAAATGTGGAGTCGGATGCCCCACTGCCGTGTATAGGATACAGGAAAAGAGATGTGGGATAGGAAGCACATATTACTTCATCACTTGAATCTCAGCTACAGAGAGGCTTCTCAGGACAAGGTATATGATTCCTTAATTTTAGCAAAAGCAGTCTACTTCTGCATTTAGCACAACAAAACAAAGATTGTCTTCATCTACTAAAATGTAAGCCATGTGAAGTCAGTGTATGTGTGTGTGTGTACACTTTGGAACCACAGTGCCTAGAACATGCTGTTGCCACGTGGTACACAAATATGCTTATTTAATCACAAAGTGGGATTTTTTCTTTTAGCTTATTTAATTTACTGTCTGTTTTTTTCTGTTCTCTCAAAGCTGACTGCCAATAGATCTGATTTTATCTGTTTTTGTTCTTTAAGCATCTTAAGTACATCTTTCGTAAGCCTTTGTTTTGGTGCCCAGAATAAATACTATATTTCCCAGGTTCCCTCACCACTATAAATGACCATGTTCTAAATTATCACCAATAAGATGTGAGGGGATGTGTAGCAGCCCAAGAAATTCTCCTTGAGGAGTTGAAATAACTGGCCCAGAGCCAGTAACCTCTATATTTCATTACCGTAACAGAGAAATTCTGTCTTGAGACATTTCTTAAAATTTTGTTTTCTGAGACTATCAGATGAATCTACAAAACCTAATCCTAACAAATGCACCACCCCTTCTCCAGGTTCTGTATCTTAGTATGTATGATAAATGCTGCCCAGGTATGAGTAACAGACTTGTGGAAGTTGAAATTCCAAAAAGTTAAAATACTATGTCATGTTTATTTTTTGTAATATGCTGTATCTTTTAAATATCAGCATGTTTACCACTTATATTAATAGGTAAATATTTTGTTTCCATTCCTACTCAGAACATGAGAATGAAAGTGCAAGTATATTGGCTAGAAATATGCTAAGGGACAGTCTCACAATGTGCTTATATGTTTTTGTGTGATGTGTACACTTTTACCCTGAAGTAAGGAGGTATTTGGCAATAAATTATCCTCATGATACAACTTTTAAGTAACTATGCATTTTGAACAAAGGAGGATGTGAAACATGCTAGAATGTGTTGTTTCTGCTCAGAGTAGATATACAGTACATAGATACTTACACAAAGGCACTGTAGGGCGATGAAAACACTAGATCAGCCCTAAGGACCCATCTCCTACCCTTCCTCCTACTTAGTACCACTATATCAAGAAAATAGTAATGAAATCTCCTAAACTAGAAACGAATCAGCAATAATTGGAAGAATTTAGATTTCATAGAATATCAGATACTGACATAGATAAAAACAGATCCTTAATGCAGATCAAAGGCCAGGTCTTCTATTACCAGGAATAATTGAAGGCTATCTACCATCTTCGTTGGTCCTTGATATAGTCCATATTTGGCATTCTATGAATTCCATATACCAGAAGCTGAGAGTGGAGACATGAGAAAAGTAATATGCATTTTCAATTTTGCCTGTCTTTAAGACTCCTATGTTCTACTTACACAACTGCAGGAAAATATTGCATTGACATGTGACCTGATAACTGGTCCAGATTAAACACTATAGAATTTTCCTTAACCTAGATTTATAAAACTCTAGCCACCAATTGGGATTTTGTTTTCATTTGCAAGGTAATACCTTTTACTCTGCAAATTCTTATTATGACTGACAGCCACATCAAAAACAAACAACTGCTTGGTCTTCAAAGATTCCCAAATGCTGACACTAGGGTAGGTGAAGATGTGATGCTCACAAGTGTAGTTCACAGGTAGCCACAATCAAATATCACAGAATTATTAATATATTTTTATGTTGTAATTATTGTATTCCATAGTTAATATGCAGAAATAATAAAAATACGGGGATCCCTGGGGAGCTCAGCAGTTTGGCACCTGTCTTTGGCTCAGGGCGTGATCCTGGAGTCTGGGATCAAGTCCCACATCAGGCTCCCTGCATGGAGCCTGCTTCTCCCTCTGCCTGTGTCTCTGCCCCCCTCTCTCTCTCTCCGTGTCTCTCGTGAATAAATAAACAAAATCTTTAAAAAATGGAAATAATAAAAATACGTTATTAACCAAGTAATGCAGAATATTTCAACAGCATTTAGTTTGTACCAAAGTACCTCATTAAGGCAAGTTGTTTTGAATCAGTTACCAAAACAAACTCCATGGAATTCAGCCTATCTATGTCATGGACTTTTTATACAATATGTTACTTTATACTTATTTCATTATTGAATAGTAAATTAAATCTGGTGATAAAAATGGCATAAAATTGGGATCCCTAGGTGGCTCAGTGGTTTAGCGCCTGCCTTCGGCCCACGGCCTGATCCTGGAGACCTGGGATTGAGTCCCACATTGGGCTCCCTGCATGGAACCTGCTTTTCCCTCTGTCTGTGTCTCTGCCTCTCTCTCTCTCTCTCTCTCTCTCTTTCTTTCTGTGTGTGTCTCTCATGAATAAATAAATAAAATCTTAAAAAAAAATAGCATAAAATTTTAGATGTGTTTTTCTGCATCAGAGATGCCAATATTAGAATTAGTCCCATCTATTAAAGAAAGATAAGTGATAGATAATAAACATAATGTTAACTTTTTAATATAGTGGGAATGGACTTTATACTTCTATAGAGAATCTGAAAGGACTAGTTATATATTTAAATAGGTAACAGATGTTAACTAGAGTTATTGTGTTGATCATTTTGCAATATTTACAAATATCAAATCATTATGTAGATATACCTGAAACTAATATAATGTTGTAAATCAAATGCACTTTAATGAAGAAAAAGAAAAAAATGGACATTTTAATTAGATTTTCTAAGACTTTTGCATATTTAAAAATTTTATCTTAATATTATCACAGATAAATAGAACTTCTAAGAGATTAGTTCATGTAGACACTAGAGCTTGATTAAATATCAAGGCAGTTTCAGTAGCTCATATATTGTTATATACTGTGTGTGTGCATATGTGCACTGCCTGTGTGTTTTTCTTGTAGTACCTTCCTAACTGTTCTTTGAAAAGTGTACCCTTGGATCACTTGAAAGCTTCAGAAAAAGGATAGTGAGGTAAGTACAAATCTACTGGGTTTAGTAGAAGTATGAAATTGCTTATCCTATTTGAGCTTTTGTGTGTCTTTTAAAGGTTATATTTAACCATTGTTTATTTTGTTAAATTCTATTGTGTAACATAAATAAGTGGATATAGTTTTAAAAGTTGACCGTATAGTTAATGTTAAATACACAACTCTAACAGAAGAGAGTAAACAAGATACTCTAAGCTCACTTTCTATTAATATATTAGAATGGTATGTGCTTTGGGTCCTGTTTTTATGCATATTTTCTGAAAATGCACATCTGAGTAAACTGGCATCTTATTCTAAGCTTCCACCGTCACAATCAAAAATAAAATTCTAGGTGTTCTGTGAGAATTATGAAAAAGTATAGCAGCAGCATACGCAGTCTATTCCCAAATTACTACCCCCCCCCACCAAGTGTTGATAGCCTGAACTTTTATGACTTGGAACATATAAATAATGCTATTCATGGTGGTTTGGTTTCAGGCCAGTCTTCAAATCCAGTTAACCCAAAATGTAATTTAAAAATTGATTCTAATCTCCATATGTAATTACATTTTTATGGGAAAATAAATCAATACGTCTTTCTCACTGAAGCACTAATGTCATACTGGTTACTAATTTTCTTCTTTAGACTTTTAACTTTTGAAGAACGTTTTTAAATACTCTATTGGTGTAGTAGATTTTTTTTTCAGCAAATACTACTTAGTCCCCCAGCACTGCCCCTTCTATGGGAAGATTATACTTCCTTACCTCTTGACTTTGAGCTTGGCCCTGTGACTTGCTTTGGTCAGTGGATGCATTTCACACAGAGACTTTAAATGTTTTCTGGCCATTGCTTTGCTATCTTGGGTGTTTGCTATTGTCCTAGGGAGACCATGCCTTGAGAAACCCCTTCTCCAGAACAGATGTGGAGCAAAGTCTCCACACACAACCTTAGATGTGGGAATGAAAAATATTTTATAATTTCCCCCTCACATTTTGTGGCAGTTTGTGTGTGTTAACTATTGTTTAAGTAATTATTTATAATAACTACCTACAAGTCTGTGGAGGGTGTCTAAGAGAGAGATTCAAAGGTTAAAAAAAAGTTACAAGATTTCTGTCAAGGTTAATCTAAGAGTATAATATTTTGGATTTGAAAGAGATGACACTCTAAATTGTGTCACTTAACTTCGTCCTGATTTAAAACAAAACAAACAAACAAACAAAAAACAGGAGTCCTGAGTGGCTCAGTCAGTTGAGTATCCAACTCTTGGTTTCAGTTAGGTCGTGATATCAGGGTCATGATCATAGGATTGTGAGGTTGAGCCCAGTGCCAGGCTCCATGCTGAGTGGGGAGTCTGCATGAGATTCTCTCCCTTTCCCTCTGCCCCCTCCCACCCTGTGCTCTCTTTCTCTCTAAAATAAATAAATAAATATTTTTAAAAAATTTTAAAAAATAATATGTTTAAAAAGTGAAGCGAGAATGCATTTTTTGGAAATGCCTCTTTTATTCTTACTCCCTTGCTATAAGTGGTTTTACTTTGAATAACCCGGGGATAGAAGAATACTGGTAGAAAATTAATGATGGACATTTAAAAACATTGACCAATGATAATAAAATCATCAACATGTAACAACATAACATTAACAGCAATAATTGTTACAATTAATTGTAACATTAACAACATAATATTGGAAAAATAAAGAAATAGAGTCTCTGAAAACTGTTACATATTAAAAATCTTATTTGAGGGAAACCTGAGTGGCTCAATGGTCGAGCATCTGCCATCAGCTTAGGGCATGGTCCCAGGGTTCTGGGATCGTGTTCTGCATTGGGCTCCCCGCAGGGAGCCTGCTGTCTGTGCCTCTCTCTCTTGTGTCTCTCATGAATAAATAAATAAAATCTTTTAAAAAAAGATTTATTTTTTTAATTTTTTAAAAGATTTTAAAAAATCTTATTTGACGGGAGATAAAAGAGTTTTTGGCAATATGAATTCTGAACAGATGTCAGGGACTAGAGGAAATAGAGAAATAGTCTAAAATTACATTACTACTGCTTGGAAAACGAGGAAAACAGTGTAACTTAGTGTTATCCAGGAGACCCTGAGAAAGATCTTTAGCCTGATGAGTAAGCTTAAGAATGGTTCACCATCACCAGAAGTAGGTATCCTTAGTCACAAATAGAATTTCTTAATAATATGGATAAAAACAGAGAGAAAGTATATTGGGTATTCTTGATACCATGTAAAGAATGCCCAGAAAAACAAGGTACTATCTGTTGGCCTGCTTATTTCTGTCCTAATATTTCTCTTAAAATAGTTTTCCAAACCACACCGTGAAAACTGAGACAGAATTGCGCTTGGTTTTCAAGCAAGTTACCCATTTCCTTGATTGCTGGTAATCACCAACATTCTGTATATATAAAGGGGCACCGATGGAGTAAGCATGCTTATTTTAAGGTTTGACGTGGGATATTTGTTCAGATGCTATATAACTGAAAGCCAGAGGAGCATAAAACAGAACATCCCTAAGAAATTTGTGGGAAAAGGTGATTGCCTACAGTTTTGTTAATTCTGATAATATGCATCTCAAATAGCCTCAGGTAATTTGTCTAAATCTTTGTTTCTGCCTAGAGATAGTACATGAATTCTTATTCATCAGTCAGTATTTCCCCAGGATAAATCACACTAAAACACAAATTTCATCTAATGTTGCTTTTTTGCCGTTATCTAAAATCTGCTTCAAAATTCAAGCATTATTTCAAATAAAAATTCACACCTCAGGCATTCTTTAGCTTTTTCCCTAAATTTATATTTCTAGGCTAGGTTTGAGGAAATAAGGAAAAAATTTAAGTGGCATAAATGAATACACAGAAAGTTGTAAAATGTGGTTTTAAATGTCCACAATTTAGATTCCACATATAAGTGATATCATAGAGTATTTGTCTTTCTCTGACTTATTTCACTTATTCTACACCCTTAGGTTCCATCAGTGTTGTAGAAAACGGCAAGGTTTCATTCTTTTTTTAAAAAAATATTTATTTATTAATGAGATTCAGAGAAAGAGAGATGGAGGTAGAGACAGAGGAAGAAGCAGGCTCACTGCTGATCAAGGAGCCCAATGTGGAACTTGATACCAGGACCCTGGGATCATGACCTGAGTTGAAGGCTAGTGCTTCACTGACTGAGCCACCTAGGTGCCCCTCATTCTCTTTTTATGAATGATAATATTCCATTGTGTGTGTGCATGTGTATATATATTTTTTCCTATTCACCTGTCAGTGGATACGTAGATTGAGTCTGTATCTCACCTATTGTAAATAATACCACAACAAACATGAGGTTGCATATATCTTTTTGGGTTGGTGTTTTTGTTTCCTTCAGATAAATATTCAGAAGTGAAATCGCTGAATCATATGGTAATTCTATTTTTAATTTTTGAGGAACCTCCATACTATTTTGCATAGTGGCTGCACCAATTTACATTCCTATCAACAGTGCACAAGGGTTCCCATTTATCTCCATCCTCTTCAGAATTTGTTAGCTTGGGATCCCTGGGTGGCGCAGCAGTTTGGCACCTGCCTTTGGCCCAGGGCGCGATCCTGGAGACCTGGGATCGAGTCCCACGTCGGGCTCCTGGTGCATGGAGCCTGCTTCTCTGCCTCTCTGCCTGTGTCTCTGCCTCTCTCTCTCTGCGACTATCATAAACAAATAAAAATTTAAAAAAAACGAATTTGTTAGCTCTTGACTTTTTGATGATAGCCATTCTAACAGGTATAAGGATAACCCATTGTGGTTTTGATTTGCATTTTTCTGATAATTCATAATATTGAGTATCTTTTCATGTACCTGTTAGCCATCCATGTCTTCTTTGGATAAGTGTCTACTCATATCTTCTGTTAATTTTTAGTTATATTTCAATTTTTAAAAAAATGCTATTGTGTGCTATAAAATAAATGCTATAAAATATCTTATATATTTTGGATATTGACCCCTTATCAGACATGAGATTTGTAAATATTTTCGCCTGTTCAGTAGGTTGCCTTTTCCTTTATGGATGATTTCCTTTGCTCTGTAGAATTTTTTGTTTGAGGTAGTTCCACTTGTTAATTTTGGCTTTTGTTGTCTTTGGTTAGAGGCCAAATCCAAAAAAATCATCACTATGACTAATGGCAAGGAGCTTATCGCCTATGTTTTCAGGTCTTATACTCAAGTCCTTAATCCATTTTGACTTAATTTTTGTGTAATGTAGAATATAGTGGTCAGGTTTTATTCATATGCATGTGACTGTCTGGTTTAACCAAACCCACTTATAAGACACTATCCTTTACGCATTGTATATTCTTGGATCCTTTAATCTTAAGTTAATTGACCATTTATGTACACATTTATATCTGAGCTCTCTATTCCAGTCCATTGATCTTTATGTCTGTTTTTGTGCCAATACCACACTATTTTGATTTCTATAGCTTTGTAATTTAGTTTGAAATCAGGTAGTGTGATGCTCCCTGAGTGAATGGTGAGAGCAAGCATCTTTGTCTTGTTCCTGTTCTTAAAGGAAAATGCTTTTTGAGCTTTTCACTGTTGAGTATGTTAGTGGCAGGCTGTACTATAATTCTTCATCTTCAGTGCATACTTCCAAAATAATTATTATTTATCCCTATTCTATAGGTGAGGAACCTGGTACTCATTGACATTAAAAAACTTTGAAAAGTTTATTATTTATTTTTCATAATTCTGTAAAATATGCTGCTGAAATATAAGCTAAGACAACCTGCTTCAAAAGTTTTCTTTCTTTCTCATGGTAGTATTATCATTTCTATTAGCTATTATCGATTCTAGGTGCTTTTTATTTGAGTTTTTAAACATTTGCTGAGTCGTAACAGGTGAAGTTTATATCCTTTTCAGCTTTATTGAGATATAATGGCCATATAACTGAGTAAGTTTAAGATGTCAACATGTTGATTGGATATACTTACATATATTGCAGTATGAAGGGTAAAAACTTCCAGTTAGAAGATGAGTAAGTTCTGCAAATCTAATGTGCAATATTATAATGATAGTCAACAGTATTATATCATATACTTAAAAACTGCTATGAGAGTAGATGTGAAATTTTCTCACCACAAAAAGAAATGATAATTATATGATACAATGGAGGTGTTAACTAATTCTGTATTTTGTATTTTATTAAAAACCTTCCTTTGATACCATATCACATTATCAGAACAGTCAAAACTGTATTAATAATGGTACAAACAGGGATCCCTGGGTGGCTCAGCAGTTTAATGCTGCCTTTGGCCCAGGGCATGATCCTGGAGTCCTGGGATGGAGTCTCACGTAGGGCTCCCTGCATGAAGCCTGCTTCTCCCTCTGCTTAGGTCTCTGTCTCTCTTTCTCTTTGTGTCTCTCATGAATAAATAAAATCTTAAAAAAAAATTAATGGTGCAAACAGTTTTCTTTCTCTATTACAGACACCAGTGGGCTATGCCACTCCTGTGCTTGCGAGCCATAGACTTTTCTCCTCTTTTACAATAAAAATCTAAACTCCTTACTTTGGACTCTGGGGCCCTACATAAAAATTTTAAAAAAAAATTGTACTACACTGATACAATGGACTACAGTTAAGTAACAGGAAGGACAAACTATTGGTTTATGTAGCATCTCAGAACTTCATATTTGTTATTCTAAATTAAGTCATATCTGGCTTCTAGATGCATGTTTTCTCTCATCTCTCTCATCCTTTCCCTTGTCTACTATGTTGAATACCCATTGACTTATTTTAATTTGCTCATCACATGGGACACCTGGGTGGCTCAGCTAATGAGCATTTGCCTTCAGCTCAGGGCGTGATCCCAGAGTCCCAGGATTGAGTCCCAAATCGGGCTCCTTGCATGGAGGCTGCTTCTCCTGTCTCTGTATCTCTCATGAATAAGTAAATTAAAAAAAAAAAAATGTTGCTCATCACACCATGCCCCTCCCCTCATGCCACCTGGAGTTTTATGGTTTCTGCATCCTCAAAAATCCTATTTTTTTTTGTGCATGCCTAGTTTTCTTTTTCTCCCCAACTTTAATGTTACATCATCAGAGAAGTCTTCTCTGACCTCACCAGCCCAACTATCCTACCGTATTACCCTCTATTAAATCTATTAATTATTAATCTATGTATTCACTTCCTTATACGGGTTTTCAGTGGTGAAGATTGAAGATTATAAAGATACTATATGGTCACATATTACAAAATATCTTAAGATTTTTTTGCAAATTAAGAGATGAATTAATTTCTTTCTTCTTTTGAATATGGGTTACCGAGTCAGGCTGTAGATTCACTTGAAAAGTATAAATTAGGCAATTAACCAATACCTACACAAATTTCAGAAATAAGAAAGATAGCTGCAGTAAGCACTGGGACAGATAGAATGCTATATACATCACTTATTTTGAAAAAATAAGAATCTAAGCCTCTACCCTAAGACTTTCAGGAGCATGATAAAGATAATTATATAAAGCAGTAATTCTCAAAGATTAACATGCATCAGTATCACCATCAAAAATACTGATTTCTGCTGCCTCTCTCTGTGTTTCTCATGAATAAATAAAATCTTTAAAAAAAAGAAAACACCCATATCTGGGTTCAGCTCTCAGAGATTCTGATTCAGAGGGTCTGGCATGGGGCTGAATTTTTGCTTTTGTAGTAAGTACCCAGTAGTACTGATGTTACTGGTCTATGGACCACACATCGTGAATGACTGTAATACAGGAAACACTGCGGGGGCGAGAAGAGTAGGGGGGGAATACTGGATTCTGACTTCAGGTAGGAGGGACAGGAAGTCAGTATTTGGCAACTAAGGAGGCCACAGGGGCAGAGGAATTGAAATTCCAAGATTAATTTTTGACCTAGAGTTTTTATTTATGAAATGTTTAAAACAATGAATGAATGAGCTAATAACATTGCCACTCATGAAAATATATTATTTGAGATATATTCAAGGAACTGTAGTATACTTGACTGCAAAATGTGTAACAAAATACTTCCTGACCAATATTAGATTTAATCAATTTACAACACATTTCAAAGAACTACATAATCATTCACATCTGTCTTCATGTGTGGAATGCTCTAAAGAACCCTATCAAAATTTAATTTGAATCCAGTGTTTGAGCAAATCTGGTTTAAATAATTTTTCTGTGTATAAGGGAGAGCTTCCTTTCCACTTTTGGATGTGTCGTTATTTAAAAGCCCTACCTCTGTCCCTGAAAAGGTGGAATGGAAAGTGCATGAAATTGGAGTAGAAATGCATGACCTCTATTTTCTCGCAGGGATTTTTTTTCTAGGTTAACAAGATTTTCACTTATTGCATGTTTGATATCTTTTGATGAGAGAAGTTATATAAATATCAAATATTATTCTAGGCAAAGAGTTCATTAGTGCTTTATTTTCCATTAATTTTGCCAAAACCAAATTGGCACTGAGTGCAGTCTACAGAATGCTTGGCAACCACTTGTTTTCTGTCAAAGTCATGTCAATATACAGATGGATTCCATTTTCACAGGAACTTAAATAAAGTGATATTCAAGATTAAAATTTGGGATGAAATAACTATTAATGTGTGAAATGCCTTAAGGAATTTATGCAGTAATGCAGACTGTGATGAAATGCAATAAAAGCTAACTAAATTATGAAACTACTCAGGAAAATAGATGGAGTTGGATATGTTATTATGATGACCATTGGCAGTCTCGTGTAATCACACTATACCAAGAGGAAAGGGAATATTTTTAAATTTAAAATTACACAATGAGTAAATCTGGCCAGAAATAACTCCTGATGTTGATACAAAGAAATTACATCTCCCTCGGGAAAAGTGCTGTTTGTTATTGTCTGAGCACATCATAAAACTCTAATGCTAGATTGTGAAAAATTGCGTGTGTGTGTGAGTGTGCACAAGGGTAAAACTATTGAGAGTCATGAAATAGATCCTGTTAAAGTAGACTAACTTGGTTATATGGGGCATGGACAACTTTTTATTTCACACGGCTGAGCGTTAGTTACTATTTCATGCTTCAGAATTATTAGACATTAATGATTTAGTCCTATCTAGTAAGGGTAGCTTAACTAGGGAGTCTTTAGAATGAGACACCACAAACTGTCCTTACTTCAGTCTTTCAATGACTTTATTGATAGCAAACCATGTAGATGGTACAGTTTTAAGTCCTAGAGCTGTAGCAACAAAGAAATAGTATATATGTTCCTGTGGAATTTAGTGGAACTTAGCTTGTATTCTATTAGGGAAGCCACGTAATTTAAAAATACATATATAATCTGTGAAATACAAGTTAAATATGTAACATAAATATAATATATTGATAGAGTTATGAAAACTTAGAGCTGTTTATATAAAAGTTGGAGCTGTTTAGATAATAGAGTTTGAGGTGATGCCATTTTAAGAGAGATATTTAAGTGACTCGGAGTGATATTCGAGCAGAGATCTGAAAATGGGTGACAATCAATATCCCTTTTGTGGAGGTCTTTTATGGGTTTTTTTTGCCTTTTATGTTTTTTATTGAATATATTTCTGAGACTTTTGTGTATCTTATATTGCTCTAAGTGAAATTTTAAAAATATAATAGTCAATATTGTGATGCTAGCAAATGAAAATGATTTGTAAGTTAACCTATTATTCTTGCTAAATGGTTTTATTGGTTCTAGTCATTTTTGTAGTTTCTTTAGGACTATTTACATGGAGAATCTTACTATCTGAAAATAGAGTTTAATTTCTCACCTTCTGATCTCTTGCGTTTTAGTCTTTAAAAATATCTTCTTGCAGTGGTTATTACCTCCAGAAATGTTGTAGTGTTAAGAGCATTCTTTCCTGTTTTCCTGATCCTAGGGGAGATTTGTCCATGTTTACCCGTAAATAGGTTAGTAGTATGGCTCTATAGGTGTTTTTTATTAGAAGGAAAATCTTCACTTTTGTTGTGTTTCTAAGAATTTACATCCTGAATAAATATTTAGTTTCATGCATGTGTTTCTTTATCACATGAAGGTGATCTTAACGTAGGTCTTCTTTCATTGTCTTCTTCTTTAAATGTGAATCAGATTTTCCTGGTTTCTGTAATTTTGGATTGTATTCTATATACTGTGAATGCTATGTTATAAAGGTTCTAAATTCTGTTGTGCTCTTTGATTATGAAGAGTGTTGATTTTCATTTGTTTATCTTAGCAGGCAATACTTGGCTCTATCCAAAATGAAAGCTCTATCTCTTAGGCGGAAGCTTAATTCTTTTTTCTCTTAAGATTTTATTTATTTATTCATGAGAGACAGAGAGAGGCAGAGACTCAGGTAGAGGGAGAAGCAGGCTCCATGCAGGGACCCTGATGCGGGACTTGATCTTGGGACTCCAGGATCACGCCCTGGGCTGAAGGCAGGCGCTAAACTGCTGAGCCACCCAGGGATCCCCGGAAGCTTAATTCTTAATTGTTTTTTTTTTAAATTCATTTTCAGAAGGAGTGTATCCAGTTCATTTTTGTAGTTTAGAGGTCAGCCAGATATTTAGGAAGAAATTCTTTACAACATACGGGGTTCCCAAAGTGGGTTCCTCTTTTTTGGGGGGATTCAAAACTCATTTACAGATTTACACTCTGCTTCTGACTCTTCAGGACAGAAAGACTGTGGGTTTTCTGTTAGTGGTTTATGCCTTACACAATGCAATGACTATAGACAGTCCTGAGGCTGACAGCAAGAAAAATGTGTAACTACTCTTAAATATTGACGTACTTGAGAATTTGCCTGCCTTCAGATGCTGTAAGTTTGTGTAATTGTGTGTGTGTACACTTTTTATTTTGAGTGTGCATTTATCTGGGACATTGTTGAGTTCTGTAGGAACTACTTAACTAGATAATAATTAAAAGTCTTTATCTTCTTAGTTTTAACCTATCTGAATTTTTCAATTACAAAAAAAATGTAGAGATAGCTCTTAATATTTGAAAGTCTGAAACTGTATTCATTTTCTTCAAAATCTTGCTTGACAAATTGATCAAAGAATTACAGCTATGTAGGTAGTTATTTCTTCCACTCTAATTTGAAAATATCACTAAGATTTCAACTGGACTATCTTGAATTGCAAATGACAATATCCTATACAGAAAATCCCAAAGAGGTGCCTGGGTGGCTCAGTTGGTTAAGCATCTCACTCTTGATCTCAGCTCAGTTCTTGCTCTCAGGCTTGTGAGTTCAAGCCTAGCATGGAGCCTACAAAATGAAAAGAAAAAGAAAAAGGAGAAAGGAAGTGAGAAAGAAAGAAAATCCCAAAGAATCTACAAACCAATAAAATCTAAAGCAAAACTATGAGAAACAATAAATTCAGCAAAGTTTCAGGATGCAAGATCAATATAAAAATTGTTTTTATGTACCAGCAATGATCAATAAAAAAGGAAATTAAGAGAGCAAATCTATTTATAATAGTATCCAAAATAATCAAATACCAGGCGCCTGGGTTGCTCAGTGGTTAAGCTTCTACCTTTGGCTCAGGTCATGATCCCGGGGACCTGGGATCAAGTCAAACATCAGGATCCCCACAGGGAGCCTGCTTCTCCCTCTGCCTATGTCTCTGTCTCTCTCTCTCTCATGAATTAATAAATAATATCTATAATAAATCAAACACCTAGGAATTAATTTAATGAGGGAATAAATTTAATGCAAAAATTTGTATACCGAAAAGTATAAAACAGTGCTGAAAGAAATTAAATACTTATTAAATGGAAAGACATTCTGTGTTCATGGATTAGAAGACTTAATATTATTGAAAAGTCAAAAGCACTCAGTGATCTACAGATTTCATGCAGTCCATAACAGAATTCCCCGTGGCCAATTCTATGGATGTGGAAAAGTAGATCCTGAAATTCATATGGGATTTTGAGGGAACCAGATTTACCAAAATGATCCTGAAGTAGAAGAACAAATTTGTAAGTCTCACAATTCCTAATTTCAAAATTTGCAACAAAGCTACTGTAATAAATACAGTGTAATATGGGTATAATGAGAGACATTAAGCCATTGGAGTGGAATTGGGAGTCCTGAAATAAACCACATTGATAATCCTATGATTTTGGATAAGTTGCCAAGGCCATTCAATAGGAAAAGAATACTCTCTTCAATAAAAGATAATGGGATGACTGGATATTCATAGGCAATAAAATTAAGTTGTACACTTATTTCACAACATATAAAAAATCAGCTAAAAATAGATCAATGGCCTAAATAGCATAACTAAGGAGAGGGAATGCAGGGTGCCTGCTGAGTGGGTACAGAGCTTTCCTTTGGGGTGATGAATATATCTTGAAATTAGGTGGAGGTAGTGGTTGTACAATGTGAATGAACTAAATTTCACGCTTTACAGTAGTTAATTTTATGTTACATGAGTTCACCTAAAAATTACACTGTTATTATTTTTTACAGATTGACAAAAATCCAAGATTTACAGCATGTTCTGTTGGGAAGGCTTGTGAGGAAACAGGTGCTCTTATACACTGCGTATGGGAATGCAAAATAGCACAAACCCCACTGAGCGGAATTTGGCAATAGCTAGCTAAATTGCATGTGTATTTGCCCACTTCTAAGAATCGATCCATAGTGGTAAAAAGACCAAATGATGGATGTGTAAGTCTTTTCAATGGAACTATTTGTAATAGCAAAAGAAAATTGGTAAATGGGGGCACCTGGGTGGCTCAGTGGTTGAGCGTCTGCCTTTGGTTAAGGTTGTGATCCTTGGTCCTGGGATCGAGTCCACATTGGGCCCCCCACAAAGGGCCTGCTTTGCCTTCTGCCTATGTCTCTGCCTCTCTGTGTGTGTGTTTCATGAATAAATAAATAAAATCTTTGAAAAAAAAAAGAAACAAGGTAAACGTCTATCAGTAGGGCCTGATGGAATGAATACACCAGGTTTCTTTCACACAATGGAGGGCTCTGTGTCTTGAAGAAGGACTGAGTTATGGATTCATTGCTGTGAAGAAATTGCTGGGATGTGTGGTTCCATGGAAAAAGCAACATGAACGTCCAGAATAGCCAAACCTTCAGAGACAAATCTATAGAGATTAGTGTTTGCCTATGACTGGGAGGAAAGGGCATAGGAGTTAGGAAGATTAAGAATTATCTTTTTTCCATAATAAAATTAAGTGGTGATGAGTGTACAACTTTGGAAACACTAAAAACCATTGTAATATGTATTTAAATGGGTGAACTTTATAGTATGTGAATTATATCTCAATAAAGTTGTTTTAGGAAAAGAGAAGTGATAGATTTGGCATGTGGATGCTGAAATCTATCAGATCACATATTTTCAGTCATTGAGCTACATACAGTAAATTAATAGTCCAGAGGCAATGGTTCAGGTTAATGGAGATTTTCAGAAAATACTGCTCTTTGGAGACACCTCCGAAATGGGGGCAGGGGTAAGGAGGAAGTGATTTCAAATCCAGATTAAATTAACACAAAGTTCAGGGAAATGATTTCTGAGATAAAGCAAGGAGTGCTTCCTCATTTAGAAGGCCAAGAACCAAACTATTGGAAACAAAGTGAAGTGGGCCTAGAGAGTCATTTTGGAGCTCTTTCTTACCTTTAGAAAAAAAAATATTTCAAACTGGCTCATGAAGTGACAGAAAAGCAAATGGAAAAATAGCAGCCAAAAGTATAAGTAAGCTGATCTGGTATCTAATCTTGCCAGGACTGGTTATAGATGATTTATAAGAAAAAGTCTAGAAGAATTCCACAAGAGAACATTAAAAATAGAAGTGTGGAAGGAGTCTAGGAAAGAAATAGTTTCATTGGCCAACCTTTCTTTGTTTATTATGCACATCTAATTCTTTCAAGTTAGCTGGAAATTCCTGTAGAATGGGTCATTGTACACTTATCACGATCAGGATGTTAGAGGAAAATGAGAAAACTGAGGAGAAAACCAGTGGCACAGAAGGTGATGGTAAAAGAAGAGAGCAAGCTAAATTTGTGGAGCCTGCAAGATGTCAGGTGACAAAAAGTAGTTTGATTATAAACTAGCCAACCAGAATAATTTTGCAGTGATTTAAAAGCAATTAAAGAGTCACCTCATCTCATTAAAATCACTTTAATATTCAACTTCGTGTCACCTGTCAAAACAAGCTTTTTTTAAAAAAAATAGCTTTTATGTAAAATATTCTGCAGTAAATTTAAGAACATTCAATCCTTGATTATACTTTTATAAGTGAAGGGCATATGAATAAAATGAATACTACAGATAATTTGTTCTATTTTATAGTGTACACTGAAGATTGACTATTTGTGGAGTAGTTGCTCTGGTTAAAATTTACTCACACACCTTAATATTTTAGACGAGATAATAAATGTATAGAGAAATGATTCACCTTTAATCTGGCAAACTAGATTTCTTGGTTTTAAGAAATTAAGATCATAGACTTTTGTAAATAGTGTTTTTAAAGGATACTTAATCCTGACAGGGAAAGCTGGTATAGAAAAAATGGTCAGTGCTTCCCCCACCTCCCTTCCCCTGACCAATATCCAACCTGGTGCATTTAAAAACAGAGGGAACTTACTTGAATGTTAAACATGGGAGACTTTATAATAGAAAGTGGTTTTTTTCACTTCTTCAACTTACTTTCTCTTCAGAACATTTTAGATGCTTCCCAACTGTTAGTTCATATATCCAAGATGTGATAGATAATTATATTTCCTTGTTGCTTTTAAATAAAAAATGTGGATTCAGGATTCACTCTACCACTAGTTTAGTTTCTTTTGGCATTTTATCTTTTCAAATTTATCCAAATGGAACAAGATGTTCTCTAACAATTCATAGGAGAAAAAGAGAAAAAAATATTTTTCATGATTTGTTTAATCTTTTAAATTTTATTCTCATTTTTACTCCTGTATAGAGACAATCTAAAAGCTATATTCTAAATCTAAGGAAAGAAATCCCATATGCCAGAGACCAAGAGATTTACTTATTTAAAATGTGGCATTTGAAAATTACAATGTGGAGTCCATGATTATAGGTTTTGAATTCTGGAGGCAATTACTTTTTATAAACAAAATATTATTCCATTATTGTTATTTTATATTATTATTATTTATTCACGAAAGTTGCCTCAGCAATTTGCATTTTTACGTAAAACATTATCTCCTTGATAGGTTTCATTGTACCATGGGCTTCCTAATGTTTATATTTCTCCTGATATACAATCATTTTGTTAGTATTCTTTCTGAAGAGTTTTCACAGAATTAATCTAACTTAATAGTGATCAGTCATGTAATTTATATCTGAAATCTTATATCTGATCATAATTTTTCTTTTCATTAGAAATGTTTCTCATTAACTTGATTCTTCAACATAGATTTTTAAATATATTAAAATATATTTCTAGTAGGGTTTCAAATGCTGGTAACTCTTTTGTTCTTCATTTTTAAAATATTAAAAAAAATAAAAAATAAAATATTTTTTGCATATCCACTATGTGCAATTACTACTTTAAGCATTGAAAATGAATGGTAAGCTACTGAGCTAAATCTTACTGCCTTCTCTAGATCTCACTTATAAGTCATCTTTCTTGTGAACACTTCCCAAGTATTGTAGTCCACATTGATCTTTTCTATTTTTCTGTCTGAGTTTATGTTGACATTAGTCATTTGAATTCATCAGTCAATTAAACAGTTATTTGTTGAGTCCTGGCAATATGCCAGGAACATAAGGCAGATATGATATTTGATTATGTATTCTTTTATAGTTCTCATTTATTATATATGTACGTACTTTTTGCCAAGAAAACCTTGAGGATTATATCATTTTAATTTTTTTTCTCCCTGAATTGGGCACAAAATAGGAATGCAATAAGCGTATCTTGAATTGACTGAATAATATGTATAACAAACTAAATTAGGATAGACAGTTGTTAACTTGTCACCTTATGATCAATAACCCTATTAATTGGGTGTTGGGGCTTTTTTTTTCTTTTTCTTTTTCTAAGTAAGCTCCATGCCCAGTGTGGAACCCAAAGTGGAGCCTGATTAGATTCTGATTACAGATTCTGTTACATAATAAATTACAGAAACAGAATTTCAAGTGAAGAAACGGAGTGCTGTAAACTTTTAAAAGGGAAACTCATCCATTGGGGATGTAGTATTATGGATAAATTTTCCAAATATGTAGAGTGTTAGTTAACATCTAAAAGAAGAGTAGGAGTTAATGAAATGAATAAATGAAGGGCTCACATTTTAGAAATACGGGAATTAACGACAGAAAGTGGGAGAAGAATGGCTGCAAATAACTGAAAAGTAAGTATCACCCCCATTTTGAGCTAAGGCTTAAAGTAACATATTATCTGAGAGTATCTTACAGTAACTCTATCAGTAGCTTACTGCTAATCACTTTAAAAGTATGCAGATTTAAACCTGGTCTAATGCTGTTTCCTCATGATATAGATAAATCCAAACCTTAATCACTGTATGGAAGAATTGTCATGATCTGACTCTGGCTTTCTTTCAACCTAAGTTTCCATTCCATCTCATCATGTAAACTGCATTTCAGACAAATGATATGGTAAAATCTTAGAAGTCACAAAGCAAATCTTATTTATCTTTCTAATCCCCTTAGGACCTGGCAAAATGTCTTGCTCTAGTGGGAACTCAATAAATATTTATTGAATTCTCATTAACATTTCCATTGCCATAAAAATGTAGTTTGAATTGTAGAAAAACCAAAATGGATAACTGATCAAATAAAAAAGCAGGTAAGTGTTTGTTTTGTTATTTGCTTTGAGAATAAAAAACAACTAAGCCAAAATAGCATGATAAATAGTCTGTGACAACTGTTGCAAAACAGTGGAGTTAGCTCTCAGTAAAATTTTAATTAATCCCTCAGCAAAAGAAGTGTAGTATCAAATATATACAGTTGTTTGAAATATTTTAAGCTATTATTTTCATAAGGACTTATAATTTATGTCATTTTGCTCAGTTTTTTACATAGTTTGTGACACAGCTTAAATGTTAAGTCTTTTTGAAACCCGGAGGACTATGAACAACAACAAAAAAAACCAGTAAGTTTTCTCATTTCAGGAACTCATCTCCTTACTGTCTGAAATTGTGGCATTTGCTTTGTATAGTCAATTTACAAAAGAGAATTGTCATACTAATTAAGATACTAAGTTCACTTTTCAATTATGCATACAAAATCACGTTACTAAATACAAAATAGATATTCTAATTATAAAATACTGTTGAGCCTATTACTAGAGATACATTCTCTGGTAAAGTTTCTAGTGAAATTCTAAAGCCAAATAGTTGGTACCTTTATCTTTATGAAATGACTTACATTCTTGGTGTTTTGAGGTTTTATTATTTTCTTTGTTGTGGCCCCACAGCATTTATGCCTTCTAACCAATTATCTAACTCTAAACCCAGTCCATTTAGGGAGAAATCTGTGGCAAAGCTTAAGACAATAACTTTGACTTGATGTTTTACCATGATGAGAAAAGAGACTTTGTTATTCTTGGGCTGGTGGAGGATGTAAGGTGGAGGGTCCTCAGTGATAGTGTGCTAAGTGCATTAAATGAACTACTTGATTAAACCCTATAGGAATCTTTTGAGTGATGAATTCTTACTACTATTTAATACGAAAAAAGTGGCATTCCTCTGGTCACACAGCAGTAAGAAGTACTGGACTGTTTTTCTCCTATAGTTTTCAGGTCCATGTGGTTGGAATGTTCTGAATTAGCCTGTAAGCTCTATAGCTTTAAAGGGAGGTAAACCCACTAATTGCGATTTTAGTTTGAGAGAGCTAAAAGGAGCTCTTCTAATTGTGTAAACCTGGGAAATTTACAAAATCACATGATCTTCAGTTTCATTCTCTATAAAATGAGAATAATGACACTTATCTTTTGAGGTGATTAACATAAATAAATAAAAAAGTATATAAACCATATTGTCCAGTGCCTGGCACTGACTTTTTGCCTTTCTTATTCCTAATGACAGAAACACTGAAAGTAGTAACCTAACCAGAAACTGAGGTTCTTTCCTATCAGTCTGTGTTTAGCTGAGTTGTCCCTAATTGAGTCATCTATATAACTAGAATAAACTTACTATCTCTAAAGATTTTTGTAAAGATTAAAACTGATAATGTATATAGCGCTCTTAGCAGAGCATGTGACATATTGTGAGGTCTTAACATGTATTTATGTCTTACTTTTCTCTGTGTGAATTACCTTAGCTACAATTTTAATGTATAGGAAACGGGACCGTTGAAAGATGCCGGGACCACCAACTGAGTTTGAAAATCTTTATGAGTTTTTAAATCTCTGTGAAACACTATTTGGGTAATGGTGTTTGGATTGGGAGAGATACTCTAAGGTGCCAAGTGGCAAGTGTACAATTTATGTGGTTTTTCAGATTAATATGTTATAAAGGAACTTGGCTACTAACATGGTAATTCTGCTTTTAAAAGTTTAACAGCATTACATAGTGAAATCATAACCTCTGTTTTCAATGTCTAATTTTACAACCTTTTAAAATATAGCTTTTTAAATTAATTTTAGCCAGAGCAAATACCTTAAAATATATAGACTTATTTAAGTAACTCCTTAAGCATATTAAACAACTATCTACTAAACTAGCCTCAATGAAACTTTAGTTACATTAAACAACTTTAATATTAAATATGACATTTACTTTTTGTCCCTGTGGAAAGTCCTGTCAATTACAAAGAGAGATCTATGAGAACACTGCATATAAGTAAACATTAATGTGACCGGCCACAACAAAATCAATTTTGATGGTCAACTGTAGGAATTTGGTGTTAAAAAAAAATCAAACAGTATATAGTCTTACGGAAAGATTTTTAAATTATTCCTATAAAGTGGATTCCTAAACTTTTTCTATCAATTAAAGATACTTTGATTTAGTTGAAATTTACATTTTACCATTTTAACTTTACTAAGTTTTATATAAATCCATTGGATCATATTGAGATCTGAACCATTTCTAAAATATCTAGGAAATAATCCAAATGTTCTAGATTCTGAATATCTTATATCTGAACAGTAGATTTCAACATATGTTCCTTTAAGTCTATTCAACTATATCCTATCACTTGCTTATATATATTTTTAAATTCTTAGAATTTGCACATGAATTCTGCTAAATACTACAAGTTAGCTTACATATTTATATAAAATTGCACTCAACAGCTTAGATTTTCTTAAATATAGTAAGGGTAAACTATAAAATTATGAAGGGAATTTTGACCATATGTGCCATACATATTCATTTTTGAACCTAACTTATAATAAAGTGAGGTGCTTTTGGATTTGAATTTAACATTCATGTAAAACAACATAATATTTGATCAACATTTACTCAATGTCCTACACTTCAGAAAAACTTAAAGTTTTCCAGTGATACAAGAAGATGTAACGATTATGTATTTTAGCTGTGTGATCTTTTTTCCTCTGTTATTATAGTGTTGGTTTAAGAGTACCAAACCAGAGGACTTTTAGGCATTTCTAAACTAATAGCAAGCTGATTTAACATTAAAACCTTCACATTCATAAGAGTTAGCTATTCTTTGTAAATTAAAATACCAGGGCAGCAGCTAAAATATTTATAAACACCTTAAAATCAAATATAAAATCATAAATAAGATTTAAGTTGCACACCCATCACAGTTCAAAATATTTCTGTTGAGTAGAAATATTTCAGTCAGTCATTACAAAAGAGTACTATATACCAACAGTTATCTAGACAGTGCACAAAACAAACAAAAAACATTGCTCATAGGAGCTTTCATTTAATAGGAAAATCAGGCAAAAACCTGGTAAATAGATAATGGTATGGGAAATGGTGATATGTTACAGAGCAAATTATAAGGGAGATTTTGGAAGGAGATTGGGGAATTCATAGAAGGAAGTATTGGTCTTACAAAATTAAATAGAATAGTCAGAAAAGATTTCATTGAGAAAGTGATACTTTATTAAAGATCTGAAGTTGAAAAGAAACTAAGTCATATAAATATATGAGGAAAGAACATTTTGGGTACAGGAAACAGAAGTGCAAATGGCCTCAAGCATAAAACAGTTAAGAGGTCAGAGTGAACAAAGAAGATAGTAATAAGCGTGAAAAACAAGACAACAAGTCCAAAATGGAGGGTTTTTTTTTTTTTAAGATTTTATTTATTCATCCATGAGATGGGGGCCGGGTGGGGTGGGGCAGAGGCAGAGACACAACACAGGTAGAGGGAGAAGCAGGCTCCTTGCAGGGAGCCTGATGTGGGACTGGATCCCGGGACTCAATCCCAGGACTCCAGGATCTCACCCCGGGCTGAAGGCAGGTGCTAAACGGCTGAGCCACCCAGGCACCCCCAGCAAAATGGAGTTTTTATGCTAAACCCTATGTCACCAAACTGTAACAGTCCTTAGTCCTTGGTTAGTCTGTGGTTCCAGCTTGGGGCTTAACATAACTTGTATCCTAATGTTCTGTTATGAGTTTTGCATTAGCGTAGCTGATGGCTGAAATTTTAATAGCTGTAAGATTTCTATGTCTGTCTTTAGGTCCTTGTATGATCATGTGTGTTATAGATCTGTTTTTTCCCTGTCTGGATGGTATTGCCAAAAGTAATTTTAAAGAGCTCTATTTAATTATTATAAAGAAAGGCATTTTTATAAATCAAGTATACACTAAGAAAATATAGAAACTAACCCAGGGATGCCTGCGTGGCTCAGCAGTTGAGCGTCTGCCTTTAGCCCAGAGCGTGATCCTGGAGTCCCAGGATGGAGTCCCACATCAGGCTTCCTGCATGGAGCTTGCTTCTCCCTCAATATCATTGCCTCCCTCTCTCTGTGTCTCTCATGAATAAATAAATAAACTTAAAAAAAAAGAAAAAAAAAGGAAATAACCCAAATATTTTTCAAGTTCACATAATCTTGGATAACATTTGGTGAATAAAATCTAGTTTGTTTATTGATTTAATTAGTTATTGGTTTAATTACTGTCTTTAGAGTTACCAGCATTAAATATAATACTTTAATTTTATGTAGGTTTACTCTAAGTCAAATAAGCTTAAGTTATGTCTGTTACAGAATTGGTCAGCAAGAAAGAGAATTTTAGATTATGGTTAAGATGTTTACTGCCTCATGAAATTTTCATAGTAAAATAAACATAATTGTTAAGAATAGGTGAATAGATGAAAGTAAAAGTTTATAAAAACTTTCAACAATAATTATGTTTATTGTATGTCTACTTAAAAATAGTTTCTATATCTTTAGTAACTTAAAACCTTAAGGCTATACTGATATAAATTCAATGATTTTCATTGAATATCTACGTAATTTCTAAATAAGATGCAATATTGAAATGTTAATTACTAAACATAGTTTTATCTACTTTTGGCTTGTATTTACAGAGGAAATAAAGATATATGGGTGTATTAATACACATATCTTGCGCCACAGTAAAACATTTATTGAGGAAGAATATACTTGTAGAAATTATAAAATAAATTTATAAATTTGCCAATCCACAGAATGAGAATTTAACTGTCCACAATTGCTTGCTTCTTTGTTTTCACTAGGAATAAAGGATTCTAATTGATGTATGTTAATATATCAATATATATAAATTAAAGGAGGTTTAATTAGTAAAGATGAGAGGAAATAACTGCGAATGAAAAGTAGGTAAGGGGGCAGCCCCAGTGGCACAGCGGTTTAGCGCCGCCTGCAGCTCAGGGCGTGATTCTGGAGACCCAGGATCGAGTCCCACATCAGGCTCCCTGCATGGGGCCTGCTTCTCCCTCTGCCTGTGTCTCTGCCTCTCTCTCTCTCTCTCTCTCTCTCTGAATAAATAAATAAATAAATCTTAAAAAAAAAAAAAAGTAGGTAAGGAAAGACGTGTTGTTCCAGAATGAAAAAAGAAAAAAAGAAGAGAAAATCTGAATGCACATAAAGAAGTTGTAGAAGGTTAAGGTTAAAAGCAATCTTTGAAAATGAATTTTATGTTTGGTCAAGCTAGCTAAGATTAGCATGGATTTATTATTTTTTTTAAAAAAATTAGTTTTAATATTTAAAGTTTACTGGTACAAAATTAGAATTTGGTTTTCTCCCTATTAACAGGACGTTTTCTTGGAGTTTTGGTCTGCTCTTGATTAGAGATTGTAAAAGGTTTTTGTTTGTTTGTTTAAACTTTTGAGTAGTCTGGCTGGAAAGCGAGGATTTTTGGCTTACCAAAACCTATTGTACTTCATTCTGTCCCTGAGTTTTTCAATCTGAGCAACTTGGAAAATTGTCTTTAGTAGAGATGGAGAAGAATTAGATTTACAAAGTGTGTGTGTGTGTGTGTGTGTGTGTGTGTGTGAGTGTGTATTTATGGTAGGTGTTGGGGGAGGTGATCAGAAGCTCAGTTTTTATAATTGATTTGATAATCCTATTAGACATTCAAGGAAAGATGCCAGTAGCTAAGTTAGTTACATAAGCTAGATGAACAGAGAACTATGGCCTCAAGGTATCAATCTAGGAGCTTATCAGAATATTTAAAAACATTTGAGTTCACCAAAGATTTGATAGGCATTAGAATGTAGACGGAAAGAAATTCAAAGAGATAAACTTTGGGTACTACAACTTTTAGAGTTTGGGGATAAACAGAAGATTGAGAAGGAGCCCTTATATAATATAGGAGCAAAACCATGACACAATGGATTATAGGAAACTGGTTGAAGATGGGGTAGAAATGAATGATCAGCTAGGACTTGCTAGGTAGGTAGAACGAGAATAGAAAACTCATTTTAATCTAAGTCTTTAGTTTAGAATTGTTAAATTCAAAGGATTCTTATGTTATTCAATCCAGAAAAGTAATTTTCCAAATTAGAAAGTAAGGGTACTAGTTAATTGTATTTTCCAATACTGACCAGATAATTACAGAAGGTTGGGACCATGTACAAGAATACTGAATAACTAATTCTCAGTCTACTAATATAGAGATGAAATTTTTGGCATTGGGAGAAAGAGGACATTGTTCCTGGACCTTTTAAATAGCTCTCAGACAGAAATATTCACTTTTTGGTAGATTTGTGCTACTCTTACCTCATACTATACTTACTACGTCATCTGCTTTTTGTGTTACTGATTTTTTTTTTCTTTCAGTGTTTTCCCTGCTTGACTTCTGACATTTGCAGTTAAACTCAGAAGTGTAGTACCTGGTAGCATATTGAGAACTTTCCCTTTGCCCTCTTAATTAAATCTGAAGTTCACTACCTTCTTTTCAGGCATTTGACCTCCTTTATTTCTTGTTTTAGTTTTATTGAGAACATCAGTTTGAAAGGTATAGCTAGTATTCTTATGATATGATTAAATCTCTAGCCAACTGGCATTTAACTTTCTAATCTTTAACATGAAAAGATTGTGAAAGATTTGTGAAAGAAGGGAAAATCATTTTTGCCACACCAAGGCTCTCTCCTTGTTTAGTCTCATCATGTGACTAGTTCTGACCAATGAATTGTTAGAAGAAGCAAGGCATTTCCAGGCTAAGGCATTTAATTGCCAATGCAAGGTTCTCTATGGCTTTCCTTATTCTTGCACGTTAATAGAGCTTTGAGATGGTGGTTGCTCCATCAACCTGGGTTCCTGAGAAACTATGATGAGTAGAGTATTCTCTCCCTTAGTTTGAAATGGTGTTTTTGTTGTTTCTTTAAAGTACTATATGATCCAGTGCTTGGCTGAAAACAGTCCTATAAGAACTGCTACCAAAACTCTGCTTTCAAAGTTTTTAGATCCAAAAGGATTTAGGAATCAGTGGTCAATTGACAGGCCATAGTAGGGTTGGCTTTTGTCACTTAAAGTAGTTAAGTGTATTTTCACATTTATAATTTTTATTGTAAAATACTGGTTTGTTTATCAAAATATTTTTAAAAATTAAAAAGTATGAAAATTACAAATTTTAAATAAAACCATCATTGATAATCTCAATGTATAGTTAACATTTAGTAATTAATCTTTTTATTGTTTCAAATCATGAGTATATTGCTTTAGAGTTATAATAAAATACTCATAGTAGCTGATCTTTTTTAAGTATTAGTTACTTCCTAAGCACTGTTCAAAGACCTTAATGTGCATTAATTCATTATGTTCACAAAAAATCTGAAAGGCAGTTACACTCCCCGTTTAATGGCTGAGAAAAGAAGAGACAAAGAATAATTTGCTCAAGATCACTCAATTAGTAGTTTTTGGGAAATATTTTGTGGAAGCAGTTTGTAGGAGAAACCAGAAAGTCCAATAAGATGTATACTCCACCACTAACCTAGGTTCCTGTGTGATTAAATACTTCTTACTCACATCATTTTAGATGTTTCATAACGTACTTGACATTTGGGTGATATTATACACTATATTCTTTCCAATACTTTGCATAAATAATCTTGAGATAAATATTTCCTCAAGACTTTCCTCCTTATAGTTCAGAGTATTTCTATGCCTTAGGTGCCACAATATCTATTTTGGCTTTAAGAACATAAACATTCTTTTGGCACCTTGAATAAAAATTTCATATTGACTTTTAAAAATGTATTGTATTAAACAGCTATGAGCAGAGTATGAAAGAGTGCCCATTGAATGGACATGGATATAAATCCAGATCAGAATCGTGGGGAAGTATAGTGTAGGGTGCCCCAAGACTCTCAACTTTGACACGAGAAGTGTGTGAAGGACATAATATTGGATTCACAATTTTTAAAATTTGCTTACTGAATGCCTAAAATCTACTTTCTATATACCTACCTAGAAGATACTTAACATGTTGGTTTCACATTGGCTTGATCAATTTTTTTAAATATTTTATTTATTTATTCATGAGAGACACAGAGAGAGGCAGAGACACAGGCAGAGGGAGAATCAGGCTCCCCGCGAAGACCCCAGTGTGGGACTCGATCCCAGGACCCGGAACCATGCCCTGAGCTGAAGGTAGATACTCAACCCCTGAGCCACCCTTGGGTCCCTTGATCAAATGTTATGTAACAGTGTCCAGTGACAGTGTTACTTGATTAGAAAATAAGCACTGGTAACTGAAAAACCCTGTGCAACATCGTATCAGAACTAAAGGGAATGTCACACTGTTCAATTTTAAATTAAGAAGATAAAATAAACTCATAATATAGTAGATAAGTGCAAAAGCATGAAGAAAGTGTTTACCAGATTGAAATAACAAAGGAGAACAAATGAACCTAATCCAGGAATGAATAACAGAATTACTATGCTTCTTTCGGTAAGCATTAATTTTTCATAGGCTTTAAAAGGATTTGACTTCTTGTAGTTATAGAATGTACAAAATCCATTGCCCATGACACTCATTATTATGCACAGTGAACCTGGTGTGTTAGCAGTGAAGTGAAACATGTTTAAAAGTGAAACACGTTTAAATGTAAAGAGTAATGCTGAGAGCATTCTCTGTACCCTTTTCATTTGCATTGCAAGTAGATTCTGAGAGGTAATCATAGATTTACTAGAATAAAGAATATCCTACATTTTTTTTCCTGCTTTTTCTAACTGTAGTAGAAGAGTCCTTGCCTTCAAAGTTACTCTTGTTTACATGACTTCCTTCTTATGACTCCACGATAACTCTGATTTATTCTGAAACAGTGGACAAGGAAAAAAATAGTTGAAAGACCTTAAGAGTGTTTTGTAGCTTTTATTTCGAAGATGGAATCTTATAATTAAGTCTTGGCTGTTTAACTGTGACAAGTCACTTAAATTTTCTGATTCTAGGTCATATGTAAAAAGCTTGGTAGTAATCATATATATTCTATTACAAGGGTTTTGTGCAGTTGTGAGTTTTGAATAAGCAAGTGTGTGTGATGGGTAAACCATAACGATTATGTTAGATATAAAAAAAAGTGAAGTATTCCAAAACATTCAATATTTAGTAAATGTTTATTTTTAAAAAATATTTTATTTACTAGAGAGAGAGAGAGAGAGAGAGAGACAGGCAGGGGAGGAGCAAGCTCCATGCAGGGAGCCTGAGTGGGACTCGATTCCGGGTTTCCAGGATCAAGCCCTCAGCTGGAGGTGGCGCTAAACCGCTTAAGCCACCTGGGCTGCCCAATAAATGTTTATTAAATCTTTTCCTCATACTAATCTGCTGTATAATTAGATTTTTAAAATCCTATTCATAGCTTGATCTGAAAGGGTTTTTTAAATAATCTTTTAGGCCAGGTTGCTTTTGGTAATCGCTGTGACCTTAGAGGTCACCTAGTGTACATACCCAGTAGAAAGTTGAAGTAAATAGGCATTCAGGATACTCACATTAAAATGTGAACACCAATAAAAATTAATTAAAAAAAAAATGTGATACTCACAATTGAAAACCGGTGTTATACACAATCTTCAGTTATAATAATGATTTAATTTAGCCATTTAATACCTCTTAACTGTTACTGCTGCTGTTTTTCCTAACTCTATTTACAACTATGATAGAAAATAAAATTTTAAGATAACTCATCTTTAGCAAACTACTAAACTGCTCCTGTAAATGAAACCAAGTGGTGTTATGCTACCAAGTGGAAGGTATTACTTTTATTTCTGAATGTTGCATGAAATATACTTTTTGGAATTTGATATTAACTACCATACTAATTTGTCTACTGAGGTATGTTATTTCCTTTTCAACTTGATTGTAAGCTCTTTAGCCTCAGGGGATTACATCTTGCATATGATTTCCCTTTGCAGCACCTATAATAATACCATAAAAATAATATATAATACTTGATAGTTATTTTTACCTAAAAATAATCATATCAAATATTATTTTGAACTACATGTTATCGATAACTCTCATCTCTTTATAGTGCTTTATAAACTACCTTCATTATAACTCTTTATGATATATAACACATACTAATAAATATGAGTGAGAAAATGCCTCGTCATAAATGGAAGAGCCATATACAGTTTTTCCTCTGAGGCGTTAATAAAGAACTATAGTGAGCATTCTTTGGAACTCCCAAATTAGGCAGACTAAATATACTGGTTATATTGAAGCTGATCTTAAGGTAATTCCACCATCTTCTAATTTGAGAAATAGATCAGGATGGGAATAGAGCAATCAGCAGGATAATTAAGATGACTATCATAGGATTTAGATATAATCTTGTTGAGGAGTTTTGGGATATTATTTTTAGAATTCCTTTGAAATTGAAAGAGACCAGTGGGATTCTTGACAATGAGAGAAGAAATAGATATCCGGTACTTGGAATCAAAGGCACCATTATATCAACTGATTCTATAAATAAATAATAATAGAAATTTACCTCTTCTTTATAAATGATAATCAAATAGCATTTCTGTGTATGTAGCATGCATCTTTACTTCTATTATAAAATGTGATACTTAAAATAACACTTAATATATCACAATATATATCACAATATATATTAAGTGGTTTTACTATAATTAGAAGTTGTTTGTATCCAGATTTGAAACTTAATATTATCACTTAATATATCATATCAAAATATATGTATCACAATATATATTACGTGATTTTACTATAATTAGAAGTTGTTTGTATCCAGATTTGAAACTTAATATATCACTTAATATATCATATCACAATATATATATATCACAATATATATTACGTGGTTTTGCTATAATTAGAAGTTGTTTGTATCCAGATTTGAGCCTCCGTATCTAGATCAAATGTAGCTATCTAAGAATATATAAATTGGTGATCCCAAATGCCAAAACTGCTCTGGGAGTAGAGAGTTAAGAGATATAGTCCAAGGCATGTCTATTGGCTCTCTTAGTATTAACATTTAGTAGTTTTTCTGCCATATGATAGAAGGCCTTGTTATTTTATTTTTTTGAGATTTTATCTTTTTAACTTACTTAAATTCAATTAGTTAAAATATTGTGTATCATTAATTTCAGATGTTGAGTTCAATAATTCATTAGTTGCTTATAATACCCAGTGCTCATTACATCAAATGCCCTCCTTATTGCCTATCACCTGGTTACCCCATCTCTTCACCTCCTTCCCCTGCAACAACCCTCAGTTTGTTTCGTATAGTTTGGAGTCTCTTATGGTTTGTCTCCCTCTCTGATTTCTTATTATTTTATTTTTCCCTCCCTTCCCCTAAGATCCTCTGTTTTTTTTTCATAAATTCCACATATGAGTGAAACCATATGATAATTGTCTTTCTCTGATTGACTTATTTCACTCAGCATAAATCCCTCCAGTTCCATCCACATCATTGCAAGTGGCAAAATTTCGTCCTTTTTGATGACTAATATTCCACTGTGTGTGTGTATGCCACATCTTCTTTATCAGTTCAACTATTGATGGACATCTGGGCTCTTTCCATAGTTTGGCTATTTTGGGCACTGCTGCTTTAAACATTGGGGTGCAGGTGCCCCTTCGGATCACAACGTTTGTATCCTTTGGGTAAATACCTAGTAGAGCAATAGCTGGGTCATGGGATAGCTCTATTTTTAACTTTTTGAGGAACCTCCATACTGTTTTCCAGAGTGGCTGTACCAGCTTGCATTCCTACCAACAGTGTAAGAGGGTTCCCCTTTCTCTGTATTCTCGCCAACATTTGTTGTTTCTTACTTGTTGATTTTAACCATTCTGACTTCTTTGAGATGGTATCTCATTGGGTTTTGATTTGTATTTCCCTGATGGTAAGTTATGTTGAGCATTTTTTCACGTGTCGGCCATTTATATGTCTTCTCTGGAGAAATGTCTGTTCATGTTTTCCGCCCTTTTCTTGATTGGATTATTTGTTTTTTGGGTGGTGTGATAGGTTCCTTTTTTATATAATTTTATTTATTTATTCATGAGAGACACACAGGCAGACTTGTGGCAGAGGGAAAAGCAGACTTTCCACGGGGGGGCCCGATGTTGGACTCTATCCTGGGATCCCAGGATCAGGCCCTGAGCTGAAGGCAGACACTTAACCACAGAGCTACCCAGGCATCCCTTGGTAGGTTCTTTATAGATCTTGGATACTAACCCTTTATCTGATAAGACATTTGCAAATATCTATTCCCATTCTGTATGTTGTCTTTTGGTTTTGTCAGCTGTTTCCTTTTGCTGTATAACAGCTTTTTCTCTTCATGAAGTCCCAATAGTTCAGTTTTGCTTTTGTTTTCCTTGCCTTTGGAGATGTGTGTAGCAGGACGTTGGTGTGTCTCAGGTCAAAGAGGTTGCTGCCTATGTTCTCCTCTAGGATTTTGGTCTCACATTTAAGTCTTTCATCCATTTTGAGTTTATATTTGTGTATGGTGTAATAAAATGGTCCAGTTTCATTCTTCTACATGTGGCTATCTGATTTTCCCAGAACTATTTGTTGAAGAGACTTTTTTCCATTTGATATTTTTTTCTTGTTTTGACAAAGATTAGTTCACCATAGAGTTAAGCGTCTATTTCTGGGTTCTCTATTGTGTTCCCTTGATCTGTGTGTGTCTGTTTTCGTGCCAGTTCCATACTGTCTTGATGATTACAATTTTGTAATATAGCTTGAATTTCAGAATTGTGATGCCTCCAGCTTCGGTTTTCTTTTTCAACATTCCTTTAGCTTTTTGGGGTCTTTTGTGGTTTCATACAGATTTAAGGATTATTTGTTCCAGCTCTGTGAAAAGCTTTGATGGTATTTTTATAGAGATTGCATTGAATATATAGATTGCTCTGGGTGGCATAGACATTTTAACAGTATTTATTCTTCCAATCCATGAGTGTTGTATGTTTTTCCATTTCTTTTTGTCTTCCTCAATTTATTTCCTAAGTGTTCTATAATTTTCAGAGTACATATCCTTTACCTCTTTGGTTAGGTTTATTAGTAGGTATCTTATATTTTTGGTGCATTTGTAAATGTGATTGGTTCCTTATTTTCTCTTTCTTCTGTCTCATTGTTAGTGTATAGAAATGCACTGATTTCTATACATTGATTTTTATATCCTGCCACTTTGCTGAATTCCTGTAAGAGTTTTAGCAATATTGGGGTGGAGGTTTTGGGTTTTCCACATACAGTATCATGTCATCTGTGAAGAGTGAGAGTTTGACTTCTCCTTTGCCAGTTTGGATGCCTTTTATTTCTTTTTGTTGTCTGATTGCTGAGATTAGGACTTCTAGTACTATGTTGAACAACAGTAGTGCGAGTTGACATTCCTGCAGTGCGTCTGACCTTGGGGGAGAAGCTCTCATTTTTTTTTCCAGTTAAGAATGATATTTGCTGTGGGCTTTTTATAGATGGCTTTTATGATATTGAGGTGTGTTCCTTCTATCCCTACACTGTGGAGAGTTTTAATCAAGAAAGGATGCTGTATGGGGAGACCTGGGTGGCTCAGTGATTGAGTGTCTGTGTTTGGCTCAGGGTATGATCTCAGAGTTCTGGGATTGAGTCCTGCATTGGGCTCCCTGTGAGGAGCCTGCTTTCTCCCTCTGCCTGTGTCTCTGCCTCTCTCTCTGTCTTTCATGAATAAATAAATAAAGTATTTAATAAAGAAAAAGAAAGGATGCTGCACTTTGTCAAATGCTTTTTCTGCATCAATTGAGAGAATCATATAGTTCTTATCCTTTGTCTTATTTATGTGATATATCACATTGATTGATTGTGGAAGCTGAACCACCCTTGCAGCCCAGGAATAAATCCCACTTGGTTGTAGTGGATAATCCTTTTGATGTACTGTTGGATCCTATTGGCTAGTATCTTGGTGAGAACTTTTACACCCATGTTCATCAGGGATATTGGTCTGTAATTTTCTTTACTGGTGGGATCAAGGTAATGCTGGCCTCAATATGAGTTTGAAAGTTTTCCTTCCATTTCTATTTTCTGAAACTGATTCAGAAGAATATTAATTCTATTTGAAATGTTTGGTACAATTCCCCTGAGAAGCCATGTGGCCCTGGACTCTTATTTATTTGTAGTTTTTTGCTAGTTATGGGTCTGTTCAGGTTTTCTATTCCTTTCTGCTTCAGTTTGGGTAGTTTATCTTTTAATTTATAGTTAATAAATGTATGGTGTGGTATTAGTTTCAGGTGTACAATGTTGTATTTTAACATTTCCATACATCGCCCTGTGCTCATCACAACAAATGTACTGCTTGATTTGCATCACCTATTTAACTCATCCTATCCTACTATCCCCGCTCTGGGAACTGTCAGTTCATTCTCTACAGTTAATAATCTATTTGTTGATTTGCCTTTCTCTCTCTTGTTTTTTCCCCTTTGCTCATTGATTTTGTTTCTTACATTCAACATATGAGTGACTTCATTGATATTTTTCTTTGACTTAGTAGAATACTCTCTAGCTCCATCTGTGTCATTGCAAATGGCAAGATTTCATTCTTTTTTATGGCTGAGTAGTATTCTACTGTATACATACACACACACACACACACACACACACACACACACTTGGGATGTTTCCATGGTTTGGCTATTATAGATAATGCTGCTATGTATCCCCACTTTTTGACACTTTGATTTTATTTTTTATTATACTTAATACACACACACCCCACATCTTCTTTATCCATTCATAAGTCAATGGACATTTGGGGTCTTTTCATAATTTGGTATTGCTGATAATGATACTATAAATATCAGATGCATGAGTCCCTTTGAATCAATATTTTTGTATCCTTTGGGTAAATCATAGTAGTACGATTGCTGGATTGGAGGGAAATTCTATTTTTAACTTTTTGAGGAAGCTCCATGTTTTTTTCACACAGTGGCTGCACCAGTTTGCATTCCCACCAACAGTGTAAGAGGGTTCTCCTTTTTCCACATCCTCACCAACTACCTGTTGTTTCTTGCATTGTTGATTTTAGCTATTCTGACATTTATGAGGTGATATCTCATTATAGTTTTGATTTCTAATTCCCTGATGATCAATGATGTTGAGTATCTTTTCATGTGTCTGTTAGGCCTTGTTGTTTTACATATTGGCATTTCCTATGATGTTTCCATATGTGTTTTTCAAAAACCAAGCAAAGTACTGTTTTATGTTACAGAAAGTAAAATTTGGATTTTGATGTCTTTTAAGAATAGATATAGACGGGGACGCCTGGGTGGCTCAGTGGTTAAGCATCTGCCTTCCGGCTCAGGGAGTGATCCTGGAGATCTGGGATCGAGTCCCACATCGGGCTCCCTGCATGGAGCCTGCTTCTTCCTCTGCCTATGTCTTTGCCTCTCTCTCTCTCTCTCTCTCTCTGTTTTTGTCTCTCATGAATAAATAAATAAAATATTTTTTAAAAAAGAATAGATACAGACCATTAGAAACTTGTTTCACTATTTCATGCTGATATGCATTTGATACTCATTCAAACAGTATCTTTATGGGAAGTCCAAAAATAGTAAGACTTACATGTAAGACATACTTATTACAAGTAAGACATACTCATGTCTTCAAGGCCCTGAATGAGAAGAATGGGAATTTTTCTTCATCAATCATGTGATGTGAAGTCTAGCTTGAAACATTGAGTCATATGTTACAATGGTTGATTTAGTGGAATAGGAACTTTTGGTTTCTAGTTAGATTCCATTACTTCATATAGAAAGATGCTTAGAACTGAGCTCAGTTGTTTTCTAATTCCACAGATTTCTCTGCTTAAAAGTGTAGTATAATTTTTATGATATTCTCCTTATATGCAGTTTGAGGATAAAAACAAAATTTGGTATTTCTGCTAAGTATTTTGCTTTACTATAGATCAATATACCAGTTTAGATATTAAGTATAAAAAAAGTTACAGGTGTCTATAATAATACAGAGTGTTGAACAAATAATGAGATCCTGAATTTTACCAGAATATAATTCATAATAACAAGGTACCATTTAAAACACAGATACACCTGGGCTACCAAATTTTATCTGTCTGCTTTTCCAGAAATCAAACTTAAAACTTGTTCACAGGAACCCATAAATTGAACCATGTTCTTATAAAAATGCAGCATAAAAATTAGGCATCTGGGTATCTGGAACTCAAGCTGCCTTTAAACATTAAAATCAATGCTTAAATTGCTTCTAAAAGTGAATAGGAAATGAGCCCTGGCTGTGAGTTTTATGTGGCTAGGAACCTTCTGCAGGTGGGATGTTGAATTATCCAGCCACTTGGTGTGAAACTGGACATGCTCAAGATAAATCTCAAATAGATGTCATTAAAATAACATGACCTGGGTCTTTGGTTTGATGTTTTTATTTGATCATTTTCTGAACAGGGGATGTTAAAGTGTCCTTTGCGTTATTCATAGGTTGGTTATTGTAAATACATTTATGTTTGTCTCTGACTGTATGTGCCTAAATAATGGCAAACTAAAATTGGAAGAACAAGATTAACTTAAATTAAGGCCATATATTTATTTGTTTTTAGTATATGAGGTTTCAGACTTAACTGAATTTTTTTAAGATTTATTTTTATTTATTTATGATAGAGAGAGAGAGAGAGAGAAACACAGAGAGAGAAACAGAGAGAGAGAAACAGAGAGACAGAGAGACAGGCAGAGGGAGAAGCAGGCTCCATGCCGGGAGCCTAACGCGGGACTCGATTCCGGTACTCCAGGATTGCACCCTGGACCAAAGGCAGGCGCGAAACTGCCTAGCCATCCAGGGATCCCCTAAACTTGACTGAATTTTAAAGGGGTTTTTATTCAGATCAATGAAGATGGGGCCACAAGAGGTCATTCAAAAGAATATTCTTTATACTGAGTTCTCTGCATTTATTTATACATGGGGAGTCTGTGAATATATGGTGTTTTTTTTCTTGTAGGTGTTATAGTTATTTAATTTTTTAAATCTACTTTATGAATGGATTAAAATTTAAAGACACAGAGCACTAACCTAATGGAAAAACACATAGAAAGAGCAAGTTATTTTACTCATCAGTCACTATGTTCATAACGTGTTAAAATGAAGAAACCGCTCCTCTTTGTTATTTATAGGACTGAAGCTCCTTTGCATTACCATCAAAGTGTGAGAGAAAATAATTATTAAGTCACACTGCAAATATCACCATTCTAACATGGAATGGTTTTCCTCCTACTCACGAGAGCAAGGACTGTGAGTGATGAGATTTCACATCAAAGGTCAAGTCCTGATGTTAAGGATTAGAATTGTCTCCAAAAACCAGGGAGGTGTTTTTTTGTTTTGTTTTGTTTTTAACTTTTAAAAAAGATTTTGTTTATTTATTCATGAGAGACACAGAGAAAGAGGCAAAGACATAGGCAGAGGGAGAAGCAGGCTCGTCGCAGGGAGCCTGATGTGGGACTCGATCCCCAGACTGGGATCACACCCCGAGCCAAAGGCAGGTGCCCAACCACTGAGCCACCAAGGCGTCCCAAAGAAGGGGAAGTAAATGTTAGTCAAACTATTACCAGAACTATTAAACCAAATTAATACAAAGTCATGAATGCTAAACTTTAAGAGATTCACCCTTTATCCATGGATGAGTTGAAAAGAAAATAGATAGAACAGAAACTCCATCTTGTTTTACTTTCTGTAATGCTTAAGACTAAGTAGGAGACAGGCTGGCCAGGGCTTCTTACCCTGTTTATCTTAAAGAATCCAAATAGAAATCTATTATGGAAAAGAAGATTATCGATGCTTTCAATTTTTTTTCTCACAACTGTAGTATCAATGATAATGGTTAGGAGGGGGGTTACCATAGGACAGAAAGGTAACCTTCTTCTGCATTAGTCCCTCATTTCAATTATTGTCATTGGAACTGAGTAATTTATTTGTATTGTAAAAGTAACAATGTGTTTTGATCATTCACCTTTATACTTCCTTTTTTGTATGTGTTAAAATACTATAATCATGTTTCATCTAGTTATACCCAAAAATATTTTGTGGTCAGTTGTCATTGGTGGCACTTGGTCACAGGCTTTTGGTTGTGGGGGAAAGTCTATAGTAATGGAATGGGCAAAAATGCCTCAGATGGGGAATTAATTTTGAAAACATACACGGAAAACAATAATGCAAATATAGAGACCAAAATTTTTTATTTGGATTTGGGGAGAAAAGCATGGATGAAATTAAAAATCAGGGAACATTCATATACTGAAGACCAAGGAAAAATAATCAGAGGACAGGATGGCATAACTGAATGGGTGTGGGCGTAAGATCAAACTTAGCTCAAGTTTCTTACTAGCTATGGTATATTTATTTATTTATTTATTTATTTATGATAGTCACAGAGAGAGAGAGAGAGAGAGAGAGGCAGAGACACAGGCAGAGGGAGAAGCAGGCTCCATGCACCGGGAGCCCGACGTGGGATTCGATCCCGGGTATCCAGGATCGCGCCCTGGGCCAAAGGCAGGCGCCAAACCGCTGCGCCACCCAGGGATCCCTAGCTATGGTATATAAACCTCAGTTTCATCACCTGAAAAATGGGAATTATAATGTCTAATTTACTACTTTGACATAAATATTAAATATAACATATATAAACTATATAACAAAATATCTTACTTAAATGGAGCAATTGCCTGGCAAGCAGTCCCTGAGACAGGGAGTAGAGCAAGGTCAAGCCAGTAGTCAGGCAAGAAATTTTTCTAAATGGGATCCCCGGGTGGCTTAGCAGTTTAGTGTCTGCCTTCAGCCCAGGGCCTGATCCTGGAGTCCAAGGATCGAGTCTCACATCGGGCTCCCTGCATGGAGCCTGCTTCTCCCTCTTCCTGTGTCTCTCTGCCTCGCTCTCTCTCTCTCCGTATCTCTCATGAATAAATAAAATCTTAAAATTTTTTTCTTAGTAAATGAGATGTAAAATTCAGGGAGTTAGTTCGTGGGCTAGTAGTTTGATCAGTAACAAGCAAAATTTGAAACATATTTTTCCTTATTTTATATAACTATAGACAATTCTGTTTATTTCAGTATTTCTGCAGTGTTCTGTAGTCTCGGGCATTTTGCCTAAGATATAGTGGATGATCAATAAATGGGCTGAATGAATAAATGGATAAAACATAATAGGATGTAATGAAGCACTGGACTTTAATTGATGCCCTTAATTTCAGCTTCAGGTTAGTCATTAGATAACTAGGAGAACTTGAGCAGGCGATTTAACCCCTGAAGGCAGTATGGTCAACTGGATGAAACAATCTTTAAAAAATGTAGCAGGTTTAATTTTTCCAAGTCATAAAAAAAATCTATTTTTAACTTTTAACATTTTTTCCCCTTAACTGTGAACATATTTCCCCAAATAGTTATGGCTTAGGGCCAAGTGCCAATATTGGCAGTAAATCCCCATGGCATCATTAGATGTGCTATTTAAATAAAATAAAGTTACTACTAATATATGTAAAACATAATTTAAAAGGTAACAAAAGTGCAATCAAAAGATTTGGGATCTTAAAGCAAGTATCAATGGTATTACCGTTACCTATGCCATGTCTTATCCCTCCTAAAAAGGAAACTTGACAATGGATGAGGCGGACACAGAGAGAGATTATCTTTCTGCTTTAAACAAGACAGCATTAATTATTGCTGTCTGCATAATTAGCCACTGTTTGGCTGAAAACAAATGATAATCCATCTGGCAGTATTTTAAACCTTGTACATTTCATGTTGTGATTGGTGAGCTTGATCATGTTAAGAAAGATTCACCATGGTTACAAAAGAATTAGTGAATAGGAATTTAAAAACATCAAGCCATAGTTACAGCATTATACACCTTTTTTTGTTACTTCTTTATTCAACAAAATATTAGTGAGCACTGATTATGCTTCAGGCCATCTTTAGATGCAAGTGAGAATAAAAGAGGTATTGCCCCTGAATAAGCCTTCATTCCAGGAAGTGATACAAATAGGCAAACATTAAATACATAAGTAAATACTAATGAATTCTAAATAACGATGAGTACAAGCCAATAATGATGTAATTGGGAATAACTAGTTACCTAGATTTACTTACCAGGTAAAGAACAGCTGAAAGAATAAATGGCAGAGTAAAATTGATGGTAACTGGTAAAGACTTTTGCAGCGTTTAGCTGCAGGAAAGTGGTGGTTTCAAATTAGGTGTAGGTCGGCAAAAATGGAGAAAATAAAAATACTGGTGATATGTTTGGGGATATTATTGAGAGGGTTTGCTCATATATTCAATGAGGGAACTGAGAAAACAGGGAATCTAGCATCAACCCTAGATCTTTGTCTTAGGCTTTTGGATCTATAATTCTAATTACAGAGTTGGGGGAAACTGATGGAGAAGAATTTAAAGGAGAAAAATAAGGATTTTCTTGGAGAAGTTACATTAAAGCTTGAGAGTCCTTTTATGTAGCCACTGGAGAGGCCAAGGAGACAGTTGGGAGTTCTAGAGAAAGTTTGAAACTGGTGATACAGATTTTAGAGTAGCCCACATAGGTCTGGAGCTCTGCTTATGTTGATTCTCCAGGTTTTGCACTTCTCCTGGTTTTGGCTTTTGCAACCTGAAACATCATTGATTTTACATTTTTAAACTATGCATTCCAAAGACTTTTCCATCACTTCCATTGGCTCTGTATCATTAACCTCAGGAAATTTACAGAGCCTTTCCAATACTTAGACTGTAGTATAAAAAATGGTTTCATGCATGAATTAAACTGAAGAACATTTATGCCTGAGTCATGGGGCTCTCTCCACCCTGGAATTTTTACAAAAAGTTCTTTATCTGTAAAGAATAAAACTTTAAAGCATTTAAATTAAAAAAAAAAAAAAAGTTAAACTCTGGTTGGAAAAAAATGTCTCAAGTGGAAGCATGGGAAATAGAAGAAATCAAGCAGAGATGTTCAGTTCAACCTTTTGGGCCAACACTCTGTGCCCTTCTTTGGTACCGAGAGCTGTCCACTTAGGGCTCTGTTTATATGCCATAGGATTAGATTGTATCTAAGGCCCCCACTGGGACTAACTTACAATTTTATTAAGCTATTGTCTCAGGATGGAAATATCTCCTCTAGATTCTGCTGGATCTGAGTTAGTTTTAGACTGCTGCCAATTCCAGAATTTGCAGGTGGTAATCTACACATGTGGGAACACCTGGATAGGCAGAGGTTAGAGATGGAGACAGAATCTGACAGTCAGAAATGTTCTGTGTAGTGCAGAGCAGTTGCTCTGTGATTTGAAACACATGGTACAAAATCCGCAGACTGGAAAAACTATACACTGATAATTGAGATTTCACAGTATGACATTGTGCATCTCTTACTTGGAATTACAGGCACAGGTGCTAATCTGCATTAGTATTTTCTAAATATTAACTGAGAAATAAACCATTTATACTCTTTACCATTCAAACTGTTTGTATTTATGCAAAATGAATAATATGAATACCTGCATTATCTTCTCCAGACTTTTAAAGAGTACACATGGAATATATTTTAGCGGTATTTCCTTTAAGAATCTTAATTCATCACTATAAGCAATAATGTTTATGTTGTGCTGTAGATAAAGAAGAAATTCTGTAGATGTTAATGAGGTTTCAGAAGACCAATTAATTTCATATATCATTGTTGTACCAACTGTATTAATTTCTCATCACACAGGTTTGGATTATTAATTTCTCATCACACAGGTTTGGATTGTTTTTCTTTGCTCTTGTTAGCAACAGATGCCCTTAGGAATTATTCAGATGCATGGACTATTTTTTACTCTTACTTTCAATATTGTCCTGAAGTAAAAGGGTATCATTTAAAAGCCTATTGTAGTCAGAGTGGTGATTGTTCTCTTCTCTCAATTCATTCTTAAAATTTATTAAGTAACTACCTACGTATGCCAAGAATTGTCACTTGGGGTGTATCAGTGAACAAAACAAAGATCTTCGCCTTATATTTTATCAGTGAAGATAGACAGAAAACAGGTAAAAAATTAAAAAAAATAGGTAACAAATCAAGGATGTTAGAACTTACAATGTACTGTTTTAAAAAAGGAAAGGTAGTGGCAGATAATAAAGATTTGGAGCATTGGGTGCTAGGGGTGATAGAGGGAGAGAGCAGGTTACAACACAAGATGTACCTTATTAACAAGGTGACTTGGAGCAAATATTTAAAGGAAGTGAGAGAATTAGTCACGGTAGACATCTGGGAGAAGAGCCTTCCAGGCAACAGAGAAATAGCAAATGCCTTATTTTGGGAGCATTCCTGGAACAGCACAGAGGCCAATGTGACTGTAATGAATAGTGTTGGGGGAATAACAGAAAGTTGAGGTCACAGAGAGGACAGAGGACAGATCATGCAAAATTTTGTAAGACATAAGGACTTAGATTGTTTTTCTCAGCATGCGATTCTCCTGTTGGAGCCTGACATAAGCTCCATAGAGCTCCTTTTCCCACCAGTGGTATCTGTAATGGCATAAATCCTGCCAAGGCATGTGACCCGAGTGTTGCGATTACTTGTACCATGGCCTGAGCTGTGGCACTCCTTCATACTGTAGACCACTTGCAAGGATGACAGATTTCCTCGTCATTCAGTGAATGGGTGGAGAACTGAATCTCACCAAGAATGAATAGGCTACTTTCAGAGCCTAAAGAAGCCTATTAGGTGTTATATTTCCACCTTAAGTGCTAGTAGGTATGAGATATGATAATAGATCCTTTAAGTTGGAAGTAATGTCTCAGTATCCTGAAGATCACTAAATTCCCTGATGTTCCACTGATACAGTAGGTTCCTGAATCTTAATAGTGTTTATCTCCTATCATTCAGAGTACATGTGTGCTAGTAAGCCTTCAGTTGATATGTCATTCCTTTCTCATTGAATCCAGTCAACATTCTATCATTGATTAAGTGGCCAATGTGGTCTAAGTCCCTTTGAACTATATTATGATAGGGAGAAGAAAGGTTAATATAGCCTGGGGCAAGACTGTAAATGTCTAGTATATTTTCCATCCCAGGTGGTTGTGAATTGCTTCTCATTCTTCTTGAGAGGGGAAAAAGAAAGTATTTCCCAGATCAATGACCCATACTACATACTCGAGTCTTTGTTCATGTTTTTTTCTAGCAAAGAGTCCACATCTGTCAAAGTAGCTTCAGTTGGGTTATTACATGGTTAAACTTGTAACAGCCCATTGGTGTCTGCTATTATTCATTTTTTATAGGAGGAAGACTAGTAGATAAAAAGGAGATGTACCATTGACTTTTTATTGGGGCAGCTTCCTTTAAAATTGCAATTATTTATATTTGATTATTTTTTAAGTTTGCATTTTTTTGACAGGGAGTGTGTACAAACAAAGGGAGTAGGAGAGAGAGAAACAGGCTCCTTGCCAAGTAGGGAGCCCCATGTGGGGGACTCGATCCTAGGACACTGGGATCATGACGTGAGCTGAAGGCAGATGCTTAAATTTTTGTTGTATTACTGTGGCTCTCCGTCTATCTTGACCTATGTTCTATTAACTGTCTGCATAGTTCTCTGAAGTCAAACCTGCCTTCTGCCTTCAAAATAATACACTTTTTATCATCATCGTGCCTATCTTGTTTTGAAGGCTAAATATTACCAGTTGATTTCTACCCACAAAATCCTATCATGCTATTGTTATCAGCGAGCCCAGTTCAGTACTCTACTCTCTCTGAAGGAGATGGTGTTGTCTATAGAGGAGTACCTGAGTGCTTTGGAAAATAGTACCATTGACCCTTGAACGACATGGGTTTGAACTTCATAGGTCCACTTATATGTGGATTTTTTTCAATAAATATAGTGTAGTACATTTTCCATATGACTTAATAACGTTTTCTTTTCTTTTCTTTAGCTTCCTTTATTATAAGAATAAAGTATATAACACATATGCAAAATGTGTTAATTGTTTATGTTACTGGTAAGGCTTCTAGTTAACAGTAAGTTATTAATAGTTCAGTTTTTGGGGACTCAGAAGTTATAAATGAATTTTTGACTACAGGGGTTTGATGCTTATAACCCCAATATTGTTCAAGGGTCAACTGTATGAATAGTTTGTGACATCCCGCAGAAGATAGTAGGCTGAAATTTTCTGGTGTTATATAGTACATGCACTCTGGCATGCACACTTCTCTTAGGCTTTTGATCCTTTTCTCTACCATCTGTCACAGCTATTCCAGCATTTCTACCTCATTTAAGGTGGGTCATCATTTTCACCAAGCTTCCAGCTTCCAAGTTCCAAACTAGCAGCAACATATTAGCTTCACTTTTTCTCTGAGGTCCTTGCCACAGAGTTAGATACTGAATCATGAAAGAGTGCTCCCATACATAAACTTTCCTTTGTCCAATTGTATGTCCCTTTTCTCTACATCCATTATTTTCAGAACCCATTCCCATAAATACACAGCAAACTTCTGTTTTCTCTAGATGTTCACCAAGTCTTCCACTCCTATACTCCTGGATATATATCCTTTCACCATGGGAATCTCAGCACTCCCAGACTATGCTGTCATTAAAGCATAGCTATTGGTCTAATGATAAAGAAGGGTAGGAAGGGGTAAATCCTCATGGGTGCATGTGTTATCTTTCAAGGAAGAGATCTCTGCATCTTCTTAAAAAAGGGGGGGCGATAAAAAATAAAAATTAAAAAGGGGGGATGAAAATTAGGTCACATCTGCAGATTTTCAAGTGCAAAGAGCAGATGTATACATCCCATGTCTCAAATTCCCTTCCTTCCCACTTAGTGCTTGGATTGAGAATTAAACTTTCCTTGGAACTCTGCTCCCCTTATAATTACATTCTGTGCCTTATCCTCAGCTTCATCTGTCCTTTAGCTCCAGGAGAAGAGCATCTCCTTGCATATGCCAAGAAAGCTCTTTAGTTTTTCTCATTTCCCCTAAAATTGCTGATTAATTACTCTTATTCCTTAATTGTTTTCCTCTGATGTATTCCTTATTCTATATAATTAGTATATTCTCTACTTTCTCAAATGCCTCATGTATATAGGACTGTATTCTCTTTTACTATTATTATTTTATTATTCTGTATCTGTCAACTGTATAACAATGGCACCACTAGAGTTTGCCAGGGGCTGTCAGTATGTTGTCTACCCCCAGTGATAGCATTTTCATGCCAGTCAGTCAGTTGGTGGTTCAGCTCCTGAATCCCATTTTAGAGTCTGCTTCCTAGGATTATGTTTAGGATGGATCCTATTCTATCAGAATCTGAAATGGAGATTTCACTCAGGTGGTTTATTGTGGGATACAGATTACCGTAAGGAATGAGGGAAGCAGGCAGACCAGAGATAGAAGTTGAAATATGACTGAATTGTAACAGAGGCCTTAGCTGATGCTACTAGAAACTCTAGAAATAAGATGAACTCTTTGAGTTGTCCAAAGTTCAGGCAAGAGGGTTTGGCCTCTGTACCTGCATTAAATATTCATTGGATGTAAATTATCACCGGAGATGGTGCATAACCTTGATACATCAGCTCCTGTCCATTCATCAGGAAATTTTGGCAGAATGACCTAGCTGTGATCTCTAAGCAACCAACACCCCTGGCACCTGCGGGAATGAGCACCTTAGTGCAGATAAGGGATCTTGGCAGCAAATAAAGCACTCAGCACATCAGCAGAGATATAAAATGCTGCCAGTAAGGCAGGTTTTAGAAGATAGAACTTAGTTTTAGATGCATCCACTAAAAAAGGTCTATTTGACATTCAAATGGAGATTTGATTAGGCCATTTGATATGAGTCTAGAGTTTGGTAGAGAAGTTGGACTTAAAAAAAATATTTCTAAGATTTCTGTGCATATGCTTCTAGGAGCCACAGGGGCAATGGCTACTTAAATTTTCAGACTGTATAGTACTGTGCGCCTGTTACCTAATATCATTCTTTCACATTAGAATATAAACTCCACAAGTTTTTGGTTCATTATCCTATTCTTACTGTCTATCATAGAATAGAAGCTCATTATGATTTGGTTAAATCCCAGCCCAGTTGGAATATACCTTTACCTCTATTCAGACATGTGATTAATTAAAATAAATATGGATGTAACCTTTTGACTGCTTTTTTTTTACATTATTATTGCATATAGAGGGGCTGCTTTTTTTTTTTTTTTTTTTTTTTTTTTTTTTTTTTTTTATTTATGATAGTCACACACAGAGAGAGAGAGAGAGAGGCAGAGGGAGAAGCAGGCTCCATGCACCGGGAGCCCGACGTGGGATTCGATCCCGGGTCTCCAGGATCGCGCCCTGGGCCAAAGGCAGACGCCAAACCGCTGCGCCACCCAGGGATCCCGAGAGGGGCTGCTTTTAAAAAATTTATTTAGAATTCGGAGCTCTTACAGAAATATGGGAGTTTTAGCTTACACTTAACCAAGAATTTAATATAGTTCAATATATTTTTAAACCATTCTTGAAGGGGATCCCTGGGTGGCGCAGCGGTTTAGCGCCTGCCTTTGGCCCAGGGCGCGATCTTGGAGACCTGGGATCGAATCCCACGTCGGTCTCCCGGTGCATGGAGCCTGCTTCTCCCTCTGCCTGTGTCTCTGCCTCGCTCTCTCTCTCTCTCTGTGTGTGACTATCATAAATAAATTTAAAAAATTAAAAAAAATAAACCATTCTTGATATGGTTTGATATTTTCTACATTATAAATTTTTAGAAAAAATAATAATACGCTAATGTATGTATAGTAAGCATGTTGAAAGAAATTGTAATAATCCTTACTAGGGAAGGCTATTGATGTACTTTAGTAATTTTGGAAAAAGAATATGAACTCTGTAATTTTTAGCAATGATTTATTAGCAAATATAAACAAGCTCTTTTCATCAGTAGCTTACTCATTTTTTAAGAAGAGTTTCATCAAATTCTGTGGCTTGATATATTATAAGCATATTATAAGAGTTACTGTTTTTAAAACTTAAATGTCTTTATTTTGATTAAGTTAAATTTAAAGAAACTGCATTTTCCCAACATAAGTAATAAAAGGAAGTAGGGCATGCTTTTCATTGGTTTCCTCAAAAGTTATTAATTTGCAATTTATGAAGAGTGCTTCTAAATTATAGCTCATATAATAAAGATACCATATTTTGAGATCAATGACTTGACAAGAGAATGAACTATTAAAAAATGCAATCTGTATGTTTTATCGGAGTGTTAATTATTAGTGTAAAATTTTAAGGAATTATGAAATTGGTGGAGTATGGCTGTTTCTTAGGCTGCAATGATATTATATATACAATGATAGTTAAAAGCAAAAACTCTTATGTTGAATCGTTATCATGAAAAATAGTACACATAATGTTTTTAAATACAGAACAAAGTTATGAGTCATATCAAATAGACTAGCTCAAGATATATAAAAGGTGAAGGTTTTCTGTTAGAATACCAGTCTTACAGCTGAATCTGCTAAGAATTATATAAATAATTTTTTAAAAGAGTATTATTCACCCTAATTTGCAAGAACCTTATTTTACTTCCTGCAGACTGAAATTTGAAGGAATGATTTATTTAGACATAGGTGGGTGTGTGTCTTTTTAGTGAGTTAGAGATGACCAGATTTCATACATAGACATATTGTCATTAATCATAAGCAATGCTTTGTGACCAGCTACTTAAGAACTAGTGCTAGGACAATCATGCAATAATTTCTAATCTTATAATTGTCTTTAGAAATGGTTATGCTGAAAAACAACATACAAATATAGTAAAATGACAAAAAATTTCTTTTTTAGTTTTTAATTTATTTTATTTTAATTTTTTTTTAAGATTTACTTATTTGAGAGAGAGTATGCAAGGTGGAGGGGCAAAGAGAGAGGAAGAGAGAATCCTAAACAGACTCCACACAGAGTGCACCCATTGCCGGGCTCTATCTCAGAACCCTGAGATCACGATGTGAGCCAAAACTAAGAGTTGAACACTTAACCAACTGCACCACCCAGACGCCCCACTTCTTTTTTTTTTATAAGCCAGAATCACTCCATAAATAACTATTAGATCAAATTGCATTTTATATCAACAAGTGTCTTTTGAGTGTTTACATTTGACATTTTAATAGTTTCTGGGTTAATGGAACCTAATGTGTAATTTCAGAAGGCATACAGACAAGAGGAGGAGACAGATTCTGCATAAATAACCATTGAATGATAATAAGTACAAGTAGGTTGTAAGGTAATCTATAAAGAGATACAAAATGTTAAGTAAATTTATAAAGATTTGTTCTAGTTGTGGACATCATTAATGACTTCTTAGAGGGAGATAGTGATTTTAGCTAGTTTTCAAATGATAAAAATATTAGCTGAAGAAGGGAATTCTAGGTAGAAGGACATTTATAAAAATTCACTGCCAACCCATCAGATGGAAGGGAGACATTAGAATTTATTTCATCCTAACAGAGGGTCTAGAAATCTCTGTAGAGAAGGAGAGTGTAGTGATTCATACAGCTATATTTTCGCTTCAGTAAAGTCAAAATAAAGATTATTACTTCTGCTTGTTTACAATTTCAAGTTATTCACTGCCCAATACCTTATAATAGTAAGTTTGCAAAAGATGACCATGGATTCTGTTTGAGTATGATGGAATTTAGATATTCACCAACTATCCATTGTTAAGTACTGCACTAATAATAGCTACCATGAATCAAATGTTAGTTTTATACCAGGGCTAGAACTTTGTTCTTTAATGTGAATTGATTTATTGTTTGTATAATGAGCATCTTACATGGATGGTTGAGGAAATTAAAGCTTAGAGAAGGAATCAAAGGAAAAATTAAGCATGTCTCATATATTTTGAAAGTTATCCAAATATATGGTAGTTGAGTTTGTGTACATGAATATAATTGCTAAGGAAGAGTGTATATTGTGGGAAAAGAGGGCTGATTATTAAGCCTGAGTAAACTTGTCTTCCTCTATAGAGATGAGATGACAAAAGCTAGAACTATAAGTGGAACACCAAGTGGCTAGACAAGGAAAAATGTGTCTTTTCTTAAACAAAGAAATGTTTATATGTGACCAAAAGCAATAACTCTATACAAAGGTGTGATTCAGAAACATTACAGCCAAATGAATATAAGAACAGTGAAATTAGGGATCCCTGGGTGGCACAGCGGTTTGGCGCCTGCCTTTGGCCCAGGGCGTGATCCTGGAGACCCGGGATCGAGTCCCACATCAGGCTCCCGGTGCATGGAGCCTGCTTCTCCCTCTGCCTGTGTCTCTGCCTCTCTCTCTCTCACACTGTGACTATCATAAATGAATAAAAAATTAAAAAAAAGAACAGTGAAATTAATGTAAATGGGGATCAAAATGGGAAGAGAAGGTGGTTTCTACCATGGGCTCATTTCTACTATTTGTGTCAAGATGCTTGGATGACTAAAAGCCATTTAATGGTCCAGAGACACAGTAAAGAGATGTGAGAATTTATCTTTCAGGGAGAGACACCAAAAAGAAAATAACCCAAAAACATGACAGAAAATGAAAATTCATAGATATATGAACAGTGCTGTCTCTGTCAGTGCCCTGAGAGGAAGCAGATGGCACACTTTAACTTGGTAATTTGAGAAGAGTTCAATAAAATGTTTATGGAAAATGTAAGAGTTGCTAACCCCAGGATTAGTAATAGCTGAAATCTACTTGTGCCACCTAACTCTAAATAAAAGGAAATTACTCCCAGAATTCAGAGTAGAAAACCGTGTAAAGAAGAATAACAGATAAAAAGTATGTTACTTGATCAAGGGATGCTACCAATGTTTGGGAAATCCATTGGAAGAAAGACAGCAGAATACATAACTGAGCTTTACTTCCTCCTTTCCTTGACTTTCTGCTAATGGTCCTCATTGGCCAAACCAAACCTTAAGCTGTAGGTTACTGTTAGCCTAGATCAAATAGGTCAGCCTCCTAATGCAGCAGAGAGGAGAAAATGAATACACTGAATATTGTAAGATTTCACACAGGAGTCTGGTGTTTAGCAGCAATCTGTCCTCTTAAGATTCTCCCCAAGGGTGTAGGGGCCCCTGGGCAGCACAGTTGATTAAATGTACAATTCTTGGTTTTGGCTTGGGTTGTGTTCTAGGGGTCCTGCTATTGGAATCCTGACCTTGGGGCTGTGATCAAGCCCCATGTCAGGCTCTATGATCAGTACAGAGTCTGCTTGGGCTTCTCTTTCCCTCTCCCTCTACCGCCACCCCCACTGTACACTCTTTCTCTAAAATAAACAAGATTTTTTAAAGGATTCTTTCCAAAGATAATGCAAAAAAAGATGTATGTTAAGAGAATAAGAACAGTGAAAAGATAAAAGTTCTAAGGAGAAAATTTGTAAGAACACCAAACTTTAAGAGACAGACAGATCTTTCTTTATTTGTCCACATAGAATCCCAACCTTTCATTTCTGTCCCTTCTATTCCCTACCCTATGTGTAGTCCTTAGGAACAAGTTGTGGATCTATAAAAGATAAATAGCATTACCAGTTGTATTATATATAATCAATGTAGTTACACAAAAGTCAAAATGAAGTTTTTTTGTGAATGCCTGGTCATTAGTGATGTTAAATAAAATGTATAATAGAAAAGTTGTGTAGAAGTGACATTTCAAAAGGACTGAGGTATAAATACCCCCAAAAGAATTGGAAGATACGAATCTAGGTTATTCTTTTAAGAAATGTGATGGTAAATAGACAATATAGTGATAGAAAAACATTGGAAAAAAGATGATTCTTCCTTAGTATGCAAGTATAATATAATAATGTTATACATTTCTAAACCGAGGTAAAGCAATAATAAAATAAGGCATCCATCAAGAAGGGAAGACATTTGGAAAGAGAATGGGAAAGAATGATAGGAATTTCTAGAGGAGATGCATATGAAGGGTAGGTACAAATTTGGGGATGCAGATGACAATAGAGTTAGCTCCTCTGTAAACAAATTGGGTATTTTTTCCTTTAATACCAAAAGGTTTAATTATTACTCTGGGAAAAAATTGAAGAGAAAGAAAGTTGAGAAATTAAAACATAGTGTATAAACAAAGTGTCAATGATGTAGAAAGTTGGTCGTCTGGGTAAGTGTGAGCTTCATGAGAGATTTCTGTAACAAAGTGCTTTCTCTCACAAGTAATAGAAATCACTTGAATTATTTTAGGTAATACGACAATTTGGGAGCTAATGGAGGTAAAATCATGACTCCTGCACAAACATAAACAAGAAGATAGTTGGGCCTTGGGAAGAACATAAAGAACATAAAGGTCCAGAACTTATAAAGAACAAAAACAAATCATTCAGAATCCAGCGCTATAGACTGGATGTGCATTTTAGTGTGAAGCCATCAGCTAATGCAGCTACATATATACATACATATATACATATATACATATATATATGTATGTATATATACTTTAACCACCATAAACTGGAAATTTGTTTTACTGTTACCCAGTTGAAAATATTCTAACCAGCTTTGCTAGAAATCATTGTCCAGGATTGGAAAGTATTTTGCATTAAACTGCTAGAAATATAGCTTTTTGGCCATTAATCAAGTGCTCATCTGTGATTTAGTTAGCTGCATAGAGGGTCTGGAGTCATGGAGCATTGCTATCTATGGCTACTTTTCAGGATATGTGAACATAGTTAAGTCCCTGTAAGTGAGAGGTAAGCACCCGTGTTGATATATCTACCATGAAGTGTGAGATACTAATATTGCAGATAAGCCAAATTTTCAAATACAGCCAAAATTAGTGCCGATCACAAAAGAGACTTCTCTAAATTGCCCAAATATGTGGCCCAAAGGTGAGGATAGTTCTCAAGATCAGAGAAGCAATCTTTATCAATATGGGTGCTTTCTAACTTTTGAGAGGTAAATGATATAACTTGACCAAATAAGTATCCTTCCTGCAAAGGAGAATAATATTGAATATTGTATTAGTTTAATGAAAATGTAAGATCCTAAGTAAATATCTAATCTCAAAGATCTGTGTGTTAAACTATCTCCTCACCCTTGAAGTTACACCCAGAGAGTGTCCTATAGGAAATGAAGGCAAAGATAAGTGTAAGGCAAAGATAATAATATTGAATATTGTATTAGTTTAATGAAAATTTAAGATCCTAAGTAAATATCTAATCTCAAAGATCCTAAGTAAATATCTAAGATCCTAAGTAATTTAAAGATCCTAAGTAAATTTAAGATCCTAAGTAAATTTAAGATCCTAAGTAAATTTAAGTAAATTTAGTAAATTTAAGTAAACTTACTTAGGATCTAAGATCCTAAGTAATTTAAAGATCCTAAGTAAATTTAAGATCCTAAGTAAATTTAAGATCCTAAGTAAATTTAAGATCCTAAGTAAATATCTAATCTCAAAGATCCTAATCTCAAAGATCTGTGTGTTAAACTATCTCCTCACCCTTGAAGTTACACCCAGAGAGTGTCCTATAGGAAATGAAGGCAAAGATAAGTGTAAGGCAAAGATAATAATATTGAATATTGCATTAGTTTAATGAAAATTTAAGATCCTAAGTAAATATCTAATCTCAAAGATCTGTGTGTTAAACTATCTCCTCACCCTTGAAGTTACACCCAGAGAGTGTCCTATAGGAAATGAAGGCAAAGATAAGTGATCTCTCTGAATCACCATTTTTTAAAAAAGATTTATTTATTTATTTGAGAGAGAGAACATGTGTGCATGAGCGGATGGAGGGGCGGGGGGCGGGGGGGAGAGACAGAGACAGAGAATCTTCAGCAGAATCTCCACTGAGCATGAAGCCTGATGAGGGCTCCATCTCACAATCCTGTGATCATGACCTGAGCCAAAATCAGGAGTCAGACACTTAATCACCTGAGCCACCCAGGCACCCCTGTCTGAATCACCGTTTAAACAATTACTTTACTAATATTTAGCAAGAAGCTTCTATTGGATACTGTGATTAAGCACTGGGAATACTGTTATAAACAATAAAGGTGGCAATATCCTTGTACTAAAGTAGTATTCTTTAGTATTCTTTTGTTTCTCTATAGGCACAAAAAGAGAAACCACATAATCTAGTTTTATGTGGAATTCATAGAAGCAGTGCATAGAATGGTAGTTGCCAGGGATTAACGGGTCCTTAAAATGGGGAGATGTGCAAAGAGTCCGAGTCCAAGAAAGGTACCAGGCACAGAGCTTCCATTATCATCTCTGTGTAGTCATGGATGCCTTATTCTCTGCTTATAATGTGTAATGAAACAGAGTATAAAAAAAAAAAAAAGAAACAGAGTATTATTGAACAGGGAAGTTACTTTTTACTGGTGCTTGATCACAGTCTGCCTATCTTTAGCCCTTTCAGAGGTTGGCTGATACATTTTAGTTTCTAGTCCCTCTGGAGAAAGAACTGATACAGCATAGATCAAAGCTCCCATTATATATCATGCTGTCAAATTGTCTGGTAGCTAAAGCCCCTGTGTGAACAAAGATATTCCTAACAGATGTGACATTCCAAGAGCCTAGACATCATCTCCAGGTAGTGTAGGGCTAAAACCAGGATTTAATTCTTCACTACACAAATGCAAAGGAAATAAGCTACTAGTACATGTTACGACTTGATTGTATCTCAAAATGTTTTATTGAGTGAGAATAACCAGAGAGAAAGAGTAGATACTGTATGATCTCATTTATATGAAGTTCAAAATAGCACTAATCTAATCTATGGCGATAGAACCCAGAAGAGTGTTAATGGATGGAACTTGAGTTTGACTGAAAAGGACATGAACAGTTTCAGGGTGATGCAAATTATCCAAACCTTGGTAGGGAGAGTTCTTATACATATATATAGTTATGTACCTTAAATTATGTAGCTGTGGTCTGTATGGAATTTTTCTTCAGTAAAAAAATAAGCTGGATATACAGTATTATTGCTAAGTCTGTATGGCATAACTATGTTGAATATGGAAGAACATATTTAAAAGATCTGATTCCTAGAAACAATCCTAAGGAAATTTGTAAAATTGATCTGATCCTTCTGGGCCATATAAAATATGCAGTCTTGAAAAATAGCAAAGACTTGATCTCATTTATTTCAACCATTTTAATAAAGACATGGTCTTTTTCTTTTCCCAAAAATTTAGTGAGGCAAAATAATAGTCCAATTTTTCAACCATTCCACACTAAAGCATTACTAAATTGGTTTATTAACATGACATATGCATATTGATTATAAAAATTTCCTACCAGGAAAAATTATTTCTTGTGCAAAAAAAATCTAGCTCTTTTATTAATGTAAGAGAAACCCTAATAATTGTAAAGTGAGAATATCAAAGATAATATTAATTATCTTCAGAATATAAAGCACACACATTGGTCTTATTTTATATGTTTAAAATGTCTTATTATATGGTCATTTGCATATGCTTTGTTTAAATTAGATCTAGTCTCTAGAAAATTTATTTCTTAATAAGAATCCTTTTTATACTGCTAAGTTTAATTGGGATATCATTTGCATATATTTCCTTTGAGTCAATAGGAATGAACTCAGAGATCCTGCAATACTCCAAATATAAAAATTAGAGCAATATCGCCAGGACTCTTTTCACTAAAGTGATCATACTATCAATCACCTGGCATACACATATTCATAAAAACTTATAAAGGCTTAATTTCTTAATTATTACCATTTTAAATATATTTTGATAAATATTTATTTTGATAAATAGGAAAAATTGCTTTGCTAAGTTCATAAACATTACAAGTAAGTTTTGGTGAGAGTAGAAACTGGTAGACATCACATGAAGAAGAGATAAGAATGTGAAGGTACTGCTAAGTATTGACACGGCATATAAAAAAAAGTTTCTCTATTTATGATAAGGTTCAAGCAAAACAACCAATACAGCAGAGTATGCATCAGAAGGAATAACATCTATTATATGAAATCATTTTACATTAATACTGGTTATAACATGGAAAACAAGATAACAAAAGGAGCTATTTAAAATAAACACATTGGCCATGCATGAGCTCTTAAAAAAAGTTCCTGCCTCAATTTTAAAATAATCAGGTTAAGCTTTTCTATGAGCTTTTATTTTCGTACCTCAAATATATCTCAACTATGGCTAACTGCCAGCTTATGAATATTTATAGAACATTTCCTAGTTTCTCATGCAAGATAAACTCTGAAGAATTTCATGGACAGAGAGTTTGATTTCATATGAGTCCCAGTTGCATATTTCCTAAAAGTGAAGAGATGTTAAATTGAAATCACAACACTGCTTGAGTCAAAAGTGAATCTGGATTATATGCCATCCAAAAAAGGATTGTTTGAGGTGTGGAAGTATGCTTCTATGTTATTATGTTTCTATGAAATACTTTACAATTTTTCTCTATGAATCATAAAAAATATGTATTTTTCTAATCTGATGACAGTTTTATTAGCAAAAATTTGAGGGGATGGAGAGGAGAATCATAATCATGAACCATTGAAGTATGGTTCGAATAGAGGTTCCCCCCCACACCCACATAGATATAGCTAGAAACAATCTGGGGTTTCATGTAGGTAGACAGACGTGGCTAGCCTTTTATTATATTTTATCCTATTTTTGGGACTGGGGTTCTGTATATGCATTAAGCCCTATTTCTGTTCCTGAAACGTTACATTTTTAATGTTTTTATCTTGATTTATAGTTGAAGTGGGGGATGACTGGGTGGCTCAGTAGTGCTTCTCTGTTGGTCTATGTTTCTGCTTCTCTCTGTGTCTCTCAGGAATAAATAAAATATATATAAAAAATAAAGTTGAAGTGAAATTTTAAGTGATTATAATAACTAAAATGTGATGAAAGGATACAGCAAAACCATACCATTTCTGATATCTGATATCTTAGGCAACCACTTTAAGTAGGATAGCTAAATATACTGTAAAAAACATGATGATCACCTTTCTGTTTCATAGTTGCAAAATTGTGTAGTGAATACATAGAGATTGACATTAGAAAAGAGCATAAAAGGTACACCTCTGGTATCAGGCAGGAAGGCAGAGTGTGGGAGTAGATGTGATATGGTAGTTTGCTGAAATTTAACTTTGGTTCTTTTTCCTCCTCAAAGTTGAGTATTTGTTTTGAGAAGCAGTGATTGGAGGTTTGAGTGAAGAGGAGTGATTAAATAGTCACATCTGATATGGAGGAATGAGAATATATGATTGCTGGACATCATTAAGGATCCACTTGAGCTTTGTTTGTTTCCATGACTTTAAAGAGAAACTAGTCAAAATTGGATCTGTCAAAGCCATTGTATTTTACTCCCACACACGCAGGCCCAAAAGAAGTATATAGAACCAGGGCATAATATCAATAGAAAAGCTGAAGCAAGAGAAATACAAGAGGGAAAAGATACATGCAAAAGACTGCAAAATCTGACTGTGGATTATATTTAGGTAAGAATTAGAAAAAGCAATAAGCGATGAGACAAAGTAAAGATATTCATATCATTCGTGTGCATGCTATGTATAATAAACATATTCACCATATTATCCTAAAAATTGTGACTAAGAAGTAAGTTGTGGAAACAGAGCTCCAAGAAACAGTTGGCTTGGACCTCTGTCTCCTGCAGAGATGGAGATAATTGTTCTTTTAATGAAAAAATATAAATCTGAAGTTAGGTTTATTTCCTGACTAGACAACAGGGGGTCCCCAATTTTAGATTAGTAAGAATGTGCTAGATTAGTAAGAATGTGCTAGATAATAGTTCTAATATAGATTCATTGAATAAATTCATTCAAAACAATGAGTCATTGAATAAATCTACCTTACATTTTCTGCAACAGCTAGAGAATTCAGCTAATCACTAAGGTGGGTTTTGTTTACTTTTTTTTGTTTACTTTTTAATGTAAAGTTCTTAATGCCTCACTGTTTTGTCTGCTGCATACAGGACTTTATATATCGTCATGCCCTTCAAGCTAATACTTCATAATTCATTCTAATGAAAAGTGAACTAAAAATTATTGAAGAGTAGTTTGGAATCAGTCTCAACTAATTTTCAGTGTGGAGCCATTTCCTACCAGGTATCTAGTTTGTGTTTTTGTTTGTGCATTTTTTATTAAGTTCCTACCAGGTTCAAAACACTTGCCTAGGACCAGTTATCCCCCAGTACCATGCTCAAATGTAAGATCCCTTGTGTCATGCCTTGTATATAGGTTACTGGGAAATTCTGATGTTCCATTAGTAATATAGCTGCCTCCAATTGAGTTTAAGTTAAATAATAACTTGTCTTATAATAAAAAGACATCTCTGTTTTTATGTGTATAACTTTTTAGATTCTACATGTAAGTGATAGACACTATACAGTATTTATCTTGCATTGCCACCTCTGATGTTTGAATCCCATCAAATGAGCTAAGTGAAAGGCAAAACTTTTAGACACCATCTGTTGTCTAATGGATCTTAGTGTGAAAGATTACTTGTGGTTTTGTTTTCAAACATTATATATTATGAACTTATTAAAATACTTAGAGAAATGTAATTGATCTTTGAACAATGCAGGTTTGAACTACGCAGACCCATTTACCTGTGAATTTTTTTATAGTACAGTAATGTAAACATATTTTCTCTTATGATTTTCTTTTTTTCTCATGATTTTCTTAACATTTTCTTTAGCTTACTTTACTATAAGAATACAGTATATAATACAGATAACATACAAAATATGTGTTAACTATTCATGTTATTGGTTATGCTTCTAGTCCACAGTAGTCTACTGCTAGTTAAGTTTCTGGGAATTTAAAAGTTACATATGAATTTTTTTCCCGTGTGTGGACTGGTATCCCTAACCCTTGAGTTCAAGGCTCAATTGTATGTCACTCCACAGTCCATTTGATCAACTATCATTAAACGACTTTTGTCAGGTGCTCAGTGAATCTTAACCTGAGAACAAGAGTTTAGACTTTTTTTCCCACAGATTTAGATAATCTGCTAGTCTTTAAACTTTTATATTCAGTTTATCCTTACCTCATTCTGTTCTATTATGTCGTGTTCATATATACATACTGTAGTAGTAGTAGTAGTCGTAGTAGTAGTAGTAGCAGTAGTAGTGATAGTGGTAATATATTCTAATACGTGGAGGGTACATTCCCAAGTCCAGTGACCTGTTACTTCCGGTTATTTGGATTATTAGCTGGAGACGGTGTGGTATGTCTCCCCATCTCCATGCCTCAGTCATCATCTCTGGAGAAAGATGATATTTCCAGCAGGGCTCCAGCACATAGAGAATACACCCATCACATCCAGCTGCTGTTTATGATTCTAACTGCTATACTTATGTAACATTTCCTCTGCTGTTTGTCTTTCCAGCCTAGGAGTTTATAGCTTTCTTTCCTTAAAATTTATATTACTTTTATTGTCCCTAATTAGGTTCTTAGATTTTCTGTCAACTGTGTAACCAACTCATTTTAATAAGGTCCCTCTCCCCTTAAGTGCTGGTTTCTATTTTTTCTTCCTTGGCCCTGAATGATAAAAACATTATAAGTTTCACTGATTGCTGTAAACCAAAATAAACATATATGCATTCATTTATTCATTCAATTAAATATTTATTAAGTACCACATAGGGTTTTGGGAATACATCAGTGAACAAATAGTAGGCATGATGTCTGTCCCTGTGAAACTCAGGTTAATAAGTCAACAGATATGTAAGAGGTAGTTCAGAAATTCTTAGTGTCGGACTGGCTGTGAACAAGGTTTGTGGTGGGGAGGAGATAGCTCATGCATACATGGATATGTATTAGTGCAATTGCTCAGAAAGTAATGTTGCATGAAGATCATGCATAAGATTTTGTGGGGAAATGTATTTTTTAAAGATTTTATTTATTTATTCATGAGAGACACAGAGAGGCAGAGACACAGGCAGAGGGAGAGGCAGGCTCCTTGCAGGGAGCCCAATGCGATACTCGATCCCAGGACCCCGGTATCACACTATGAGCTAAAAGCAGATGCTCAACCACTGAGCCACAGGCATCCCTGCGGAAACACATTAATGGTTATTTTGTTTTGTTTTGAAATGTTTAATTTTAGGTGTCTTTGCACTATCAGAACATCCAAAGGGAGGTGCAGAGTAGTCAACTGGAATAATCAAGGCGAAAGATAAGTTGCCATTAGCAAATGATTGAAATTAGAAGGCCTGAAAATGAAGCTGCCTAAGGAAAAAGTATATACAGAGAAGTAAAGATGGATTTCTAGAAATGCATAAATTTGTAGACTTAAAAATAGTCCAAATTGGGAAATGAAAAAGCATAATTTTGTCCAGAACTCCCTATAGATATCCACACAATTATATTTCTACTGTTTACAAATGGGTTTTTCCTCAAAATCTAAGAATAAAAGTCTTTTTTAAATATTTTATTTATTTATTCATGAGAGAGAGAGAGAGAGAGAGAGAGAGAAATGCAGAGGGAGAAGCAGGCTCCATGCAGGGAGCCCGATGTGGGATCACACCCTGGGTGGAAGGCAGGCACCAAACCGCTGAGCCACCCAGGGATCCCAACAGTCTATTTTTTTTTAAAAAAATATTTTATTTATTTATTCATGAGAGATACAGAGAGAAAAGAAGAGAGAGGCAGAGACACAGGCAGAGGGAGAAACAGGCTCCATGCTGGGAGCTCGACCTGGGACTCGATCCAGGGTCTCCAGGATCACAGTCTGGGCTGAAGGCAGATCCTAAACCACTGAGCCACCTGGGCTGCCCAATACCTAACATTTTAAAGATAACTTTCCCACTCAACCCTAGTCATAGATCAAAACATATGGAGAATTATGTGGAAAAAAATTTTTGACAGATACAACCCTTTTTAACTTATCCACACATATTTATTCATATTTTCCCCAATTCCAAAATATTGATATGCATTATGTTTATATACAGAAGCATACATTCACTGACAAATGAAAAATTCCTACTAATTTCTTATAGCAAACCTGTATGTTTCTTCAAACATTTACATAAAGCCCAATTTAAAGCCCCATTTAAGAAATGGATACCCCCCCCAGCTTTACTGAAGTGTAATTGACAAAAATTGTACCTAGTTAAGTTGTGCAAATTGATGTTTTGTTGTATGTGTATATTGTACTCAGGCAGTATCTCTCTTTAGTTCCAATGCAGTGAGACAGGTAGGCAATCTCAGTGGAATCTTCATAAATAATAAAACAAAAATTTAGTTCTGTTGAAAGTGAAGCTAAAATTTAATGACATATGATAAGGAAAATCAATCCTATATAGATTAGTAACAACCAAAGCCAAGGCAGGTTTTATAGAAATAAAAGCTAGAACAATGTGTTGTTTTGTTTTGTTTTCTTCTTTTAAACTAATTGGCCAAAAGATGACAAAAGGTCAATCTGTATCCTTGACCAGGCTGACTGAATCATTAGCAAAACAGTTTCACGTATTTATGGATTTTCTAAGAGATTTTGTAGTTTCTGTTGTGGATGGTAATTGATACTTCTGTGTAATGGCTGCTGGTGACCTTACACTGGCACCTTCACCTTTGTTAAGGTAGATCTACATTATTTCCCTCTTTATAATTTTAGTTACAGTTCCTTTAAATGTTCTTTATATACTTAAGATATTATCACCTTGGGGAAAATATATGTATAAATACATAAAATAATACATCTTTTTATGTATTCATATTTATTATTGACTTTAGCTTTCTGAAGGAACTCACTAGCATAATTTTAGACTTGTTTAAAATATGGAACCCATCATCAAAAAAATTACAATTAATAGGTAAATGCTACTGCAGCTCCTCTGCCTAAAAGGTCTTTAAGAGGATTTATAGAACAACATATCTAACATTGAAGTAATCATTTTAATAAATCTAAATGGTAAGAATTTTGCAAACTTAAGTTGGATCCAGTAAAGTAAGGGAAATATAATTTCAATAGGGAGAACCCCTGCAATGTATATTCTTTGTAAGGTAATAGATTTAAGGCACAACTAGGAATTCAATTAGGTACTCCAATAAAAATGTGAAATTGACTCATACCACATGTTATTTTTATCAACCTAAAAGTCATTGGAAAAAAATAGGTGAATTTGGTATAAAAGTAGTTAACAGACTATGTAAATCAATTTGAATTCCCTCACTTGGAGATGTTATAAGGAACTAAGTGTTTTAATGGTTGATAAAGGCACTAAATCTATGTCAGTCTGTATACCCACCCTCTATCTATCTATCTATCTATCTATCTATCTATCTATCTATCTATTATCTCTCTGCCTGCCTGAGGGTCTTACCATTGCTTTTTTCACAGTAACATTTTTTTTCTTTTTTCCTCTCCTTTAAGGATATTTCTGTTTGTAGCCATTTTGTTATTATATGTTGAGGAATATTTTGTTTTAGAGGGTTTTTTTTTTTTTTACCAAATTGGGAAAAATTAAAACCATTACTTCTTCATACATTTCCTCTATACTATTTTCTCTTTCTTCTTATTCCAATACTTCAATTATACTTATATATGACCTTGTCACAGTTTTTTACAAATTTATTTTATTTTTTATTCTCTTTCCTCTAAAGATCAGTTTGGATAATTTCTACTAATGCTTAAATGTTTGTTAATTTCATTGACTTTCTAAATTCAGATATTTTATTTTCAACTCTAGGAAACCCACTTGATTCATTTTTAAAGATTCCATATTTTTATTTTCCAGGGTATAATAATTTCTCTATTTAAAAATTTGCCTGGTAAATAAAAATAAAATCTGTTATCTAAACCAATTTTGGGGGCTGCCATTGACTATTTCCCTTCTAGATTTTTGGTCCTTAAAAAAGAATTCTGGCAATATTTTATTGAATGCCTGAGAGGCCTTTTATAATAAAATTTTAGAGGACACAGATGAAATCATCCTCCTCTAGAAAGATCTCATGCTTTCCTCTTTCAGGAAGAGAAAGTTGAGCTGAATTCTAAATCCAGTCAAAGACTCAGCTAGGGGTACAGTTTCAGTTACTTCTATTTATCACATTTTTTAAAAAGTGGTTATTTTGAGCTTTCACAATAGGGTCTTCATTTTATTTATATTGTTTTTTAAACCAAGGTTTCTTTTGGGTCATTATATCTTTCCCATCACAACACTAGAAAATCCTGTTCTGCTATTCAAATTTTTTTCTTAGATTTTTTTTTGTATCCTGGGACGCCTGGGTGGCTGAGCGGTTGAGCACTTGCTTTTGGCTCAGAGCATGATTTGATCCCAGAGTCCTGGGATCAAGTCCCGCCTTGGTCTCTCTGCATGGAGCCTGCTTCTCCCTCTGCCTATGTCTCTACCTCTCTCTGTATATCTCTCATGAATAAATAAATAAAATATTTTTTAAAAAGATTTTTTGCATCCTGCTGCATATACATCAGGGTCTGTGAAATATCTCCATGGAAGACTACCCATATATGTTAGGTGTCTTAAGTTTTAGCCATATTGCCGTAGCTGCACCTAACTGATGGAAGTTCCATGGTTTCTGTATTTTCTGCCTCTTGTCCATCCCCAGAAGAATACTGTAGGGAAAAAGCAACTTGAGATAATCAGCTTTTCCTGTTAGGTTTTTATCTTTTCTATAATCTTAGCCTGTCTCGTCTCCTCTGTTTTTGCAGGTCTTTGATAATTTTAAGTGAATTATTTCTTTGTTTTATTTGGCTATTATGATTGGTGTCTATGTGAACATCAGTCTGTTCCAAATTATTCCATTCTAACTGTAAGCCAAAATGCCTCTAATTTAAGATTTGTTTGAATACACAAATTAAGTGAAGCTAGAATACTGGATTTTGTTTTTGTTTTTTTTTTAATTTTTTATTTATTTATGATAGTCATACAGAGAGAGAGAAACAGGCAGAGACACAAGCAGAGGGAGAAGCAGGCTCCATGCACCGGGAGCCTGATGTGGGATTCGATCCCGGGTCTCCAGGATCGCGCCCTGGGCCAAAGGCAGGCGCCAAACCGCTGCGCCACCCAGGGATCCCAGAATACTGGATTTTGAATCTTGTATATACCCATTACTGTATATGTGACCAAGAAAAATTATTTAATCTCATATCATTTCAATCCATAATTGTGCAAACAAGAGAAAACCAATCGAGGCTTGTTATGAGGATTAGTTAATGCATAGACAATGCTTGAAATAACAACTGGTTTAGGTGTTCTGATATATGAGCTACTATTATTCTTATTGCCTTTTGTTGTTTAACATAACGAAGTTAGCATATATCCATGGCTTCTTTAGGGTGATAAAATTCAGAAGGCTAATTCAATTCTACAAACATTTATTAAGCAGGTGCCATGTGCAAAGCCTAGTATAATTGCTATGCACTGCGGTTATCAAAATGAAAGCAAATATTATTTCAGGAAGTATATGCATTAGCAGTATAGTTAAGTAAAGAACAGTTAAGTTCTGTGAGGAAAAAAAAATAAAAGATAAATTTGGAGGCAGAGCAGAGCAAACTTCCCCTCCCAACCAGATGCTAGATTAACATATTGGCAGCTCAGAAAATAAGTACAAATAGTCCTACCTGCTTAAGTCACTTAAAGTACTCCCCCTAATAAGTTCCACTTGTGTAGAATAGAAGTTCTAATTACCAAAATGCTGCCCCTAAGCACAAACTAGGTTCCTGAAATATCTTTGGAACTGGCTCATTGACTACACTGAATGTGCTGCTGAGAACCGATAGAGAAGCTGCCAGGGAAGAGCTTGGCTGTAAAGCAAATTACATTAAAAAAAAAAAAAAAAAAGTTTCAGAAGTGTTTATTGAGTTCCAACCTGTTTAAAAGTTTCTTTCTTAATTGTCTTCATCTAAATGCAAGTCTCATTAAAATGCATGTGAATATTCAGCATTTTTAAAGCAACGATTTTCCTCTCCTTTGTATCCTTATAGAATTTACATTCTGAATGAATTTGGCTGTTGTCCATTTAAATTGGACATAATCTAAATATAAGACTATATTTAGACTAATATTTGTGATCAATTACATGATTTTCTTCTCTGATGAACCAAAGACCTGAAGAATTTATTGATTGATTTTAAGAAGGCAGAAGATAAGGACAAGAAGAAAATCTGAAATCTGTTATACTTTAAAAATATTATTTTAACACATTGTACTGAAAAAAAAAAAACATTTATTCAGCACCTACTACCTCTGTGCTAGAAATGTTAGAAAGTCTAACTAAATCAGTGTTATCTCTGATCTTTTTTACTACCAACCCCATTCTTAAATGTAAATTAAAGTGTTAACAACTTTAATGCTGTAAATGAATATATCAATATAATTAATATGTCCCAGATAATTTAACACAAGGCTTACTTTATATTAATATAATAATATATACTAAATTTGGAAACAGAACTATAATGAAACATTGCCATTCAATGACAAAACTGGTCTTTATTTCTTGAAGTGTTTTTAAAGCTATTAATGAATGTCTTTTTAAAAATCAAGGAAGATGATTCTAAAGTGTTTTATACAGTTTTAAGCAGTCATTGTTATACTTTACAATACAAATATTTTAAAAATGAATAGATTAGAAAACTGTTGAATTTTATCATCACAAATGTAACAAAACCTAAAAGTTAGAATTTCAGCTAAGCACAATAGCTTTGACATGCAATGATATATATATAAATTAAAATGTGCACATTTTTGAGGATATAGCCTGGGATTTGTTCCATGACTCCAGCATCCTATATTGAGATTATCAAAAAAGATGAGAGAGATGAATAAAGCAGGCTTTTGTGAGTAGGATCTCTGAGGAAAGTAGAGTTTTAAGTCCCATTTCCATTTCACTTCATGAGGTAGTAGCTGCCCCTCAAAGACAGGGTGGGACTGCTGTTAGTCTACTTAGAACACTTAACAGGAGACTCATGTAGATTGAAGACTTACTCTGTTGAAGATCTTGTTCCTGCTAAAGAATTTTAAGAAAGCTAGAGACAGTCTGGAGAATTACTTTGAATTTGGAGCCTTTAGAGTGCCGCTTTGCTGGGGTCAGTTGAGCTGAACTCCCCAAATTTGTAGTGTACAGGTATGCATGACTATGTCTCATGCAATATATACTATTCCCAAGTTACTCTCTGGGGATAGTCTTGGGTTCTTCAGGGTGCTCAGAAAGATGAAGGCAGTCTACTAGGCAAAAAACTAGGTGTGAACTCCTGTAGCCTGAGAAAGGAACCAAAAATGAGTACTAGAACAAAATGAAGAGCATCTCAGAATTAAGACTTTCAGGATAGAGGGACTTCGTAGGGAACTTCTGAGAATCACTTGGAAATATCCTGTAAGGAAATCATCTTGAAATACTTGCTCCATAGAATACAAACCTAGCTTAAGGTGTTACCAGTTTAAATAAGGATATTGCTCTTCATTTAGAAAATTTAGAGTAGACGCCAACCTTGTACATCCTTTTCCTATAGATAGTTTGTAGCCAAAAACTGGTTCAAACTACACCGGGAGGGACTATGTAGCTATAAAAAAAAGCTCAGATTTTTGACTGATACTTCAGATTGAATATTTTTTTGCTAATTGAAGACTGTGTTTTTAGTCTGAAAGAGCAAACTGAGAAAAAAATAAGAAAACATTTATGAAAAAAAAAAAAAAAAGAAAACATTTATGTATGGATCAGTTCAAGAGTCAGATAATTGGCTAAATTTCTCAAATTTTCCCTAGAAAAATTGGCAAGGGTGGAGGACTAGATTGCAGTCATACTAAACACTTCTTTCAAAGTGCTTCATCTGTTGATCACACTGACAGCTGCAGGCATGCACCTTGTTACCCCCATCACAGAGATTCTGGATGGGCCATGATTTGAGTTTAAGCTAGTCCGCATAGGACATGTCCCAAACCAACAAGATGTGCCAGGGGGAGGCCAGTCAATACCTTCTCAGGGCATCTGTTAGATGGTGGTAAGTGAAAAATATTTTTTTCTCTTCCTGGATTTGAATGAGAAGGAATCACTTCCAGTATTTGATAGTCATTTTTTTTTTTTGTTTTTGTTTTTTTTTTTAATTTATTTATTTATTTATTTATGATAGTCACACAGAGAGAGAGAGAGGCAGAGACACAGGCAGAGGGAGAAGCAGGCTCCATGCACCGGGAGCCCGATGTGGGATTCGATCCCGGGTCTCCAGGATCGCGCCCTGGGCCAAAGACAGGCGCTAAACCACTGCGCCACCCAGGGATCCCTGATGGTCATTTTGGAATAGTGGGGAAAGAAAATACCCAGAGAAAACCAAGTAGATGTAAAGCTTATGTGTGTGTATGTATTTATAGATTATAAAATGTTTAAAATTATAGCTTCAGACAATTATACATGATCACGGTTTCACATTAAAGATATGTTTAAAGAGGATTTCCTAATTAACTTTTTTACATTATGATTTATTATATATAATAAAGACACAGGCAGAGGGAGAAGCAGGCTCCATGCAGGGAGCCTGACGTGGGACTCCATCCCAGGACTCCAGGATCACACCCTGGGCCAAAGGCAGGTGCCAAACTGCTAAGCCACCCAGGGATCCCCTATTTTATATTTTAATTATAGTATAATTAACATACAGTGTTATACTAGTCTCAAGTATACCATGTATCAATTCAATAATTTTATACATTGTACTTAGTGTTCATTGTGATGCATGTACTCTTAATCCACTTCACTTATTTCATCCATCCCCTACATACTTCCGCTCTGGTAACCATCTGTTTGTTCTCTATAGTGAAGTCTCTATTTTTTTTATCTCTCTCTCTCTCTCTTTTTCCTTTGTTAAATTATTTTGTTTCTTAAATTCCATATATGAGTGAAATCATAGGGAATTTGTCTTTCCCTGACTGACTTGTTTTGCTTAGCGTTATACTCTCTAGATCATCCATGTTGTTGCAAATGGCAAGATTTTCTTTTTATGGCTGACTAATATCACATTATATATATATATATATATATATACATGTATATATATATATATACACACACACACACACATGTGCACACACACATACAATAAACATACAAGTGAATATTGCCTTCAAATTAGTGTGTTCATATTCTTTGGGTAAATGCCCTATTACTGGATCATAGGGTAATTCTAATTTTAACTTTTGGAGGAAACTCTATACTGTTTTCCATGGTGGCTTCCCCAGTTTGCATCCTCCTTAAGAATGCCCAAGGGTTTCTTTTTCTCTACATCTTCAACAACACTTTTTGTTTCTTATGTTTTTGATTTTAGCCATCTGAGAGGTATGAGGTGATGTTTCACTGTCGTTTTGGTTTACATTTTTTTTTAAATATAGTGCTGTTATATTAACCCATGGTAATGTCTGTTTCTCCTTAACATTATGATTGACAACAAAAGTACAGACCAGAGACTCCAAATCACTAATGGTACCTGGCTTTAGAATTTCACACAATTTCTAGGAGTTGGAAGAGGGCAAGATTTCCTTGTCCAAAGCAAGCCAAAAAAAAAAATAGTTTTCATGTCAGTCACAAGTTCAGCAGGAGAGAAAATCCAGCAGGCCTCTGAACACCAGGTCTTCAACCCTAGGGAAACCAGCGCCCAGGGCAGTGAGAGACCGCTGGCCAGAGAGAGGCTGGAATGCCTTGGCCTAATAATGATGTTGAGCATCTTTTCATGTGTCTACTAGTCATCTGTATATCTTCTTTGGAAAAATGACTGTGTATGTCTTCTTTGGAAAAATTTCTGCTCATATCTTCTGATTTTTTTAAACTGGATTGCTTTTTTGAGTGTTCAGTTTTGTAAGTTCTTTATATATTTTGGATACTAATCCTTTATCAGATATTTCATTTGCAATTATTTTTTCCCATTCCATAGGTTGCCTTTTGGTTTTGTGGATTGTTTCCTTCACTGTGCTTTTTGTTTTGATGCACTCCCAATAGTTTATTTTTACTTTTGTTTCCCTTGCATCAGGAAACAAAGATGTTGCTATGGCCCATGTCAGAGATATTACTGCATATGCTCTCTTCTAGGATTTTTATGGTTTCAGGTCTCACATTTAGGTCTTTATTACTTTATTTTTTGGCATATATATTTATATTTTTAATAAATATTTAATTTATTTATTCATGAGAGACACACAGAGAGAGGCAGAGACATAGGCAGAGGGAGAAGCAGGCTCCCTGTGGGGAGCCTGATGTGGGACTTGATCCCAGGACACCAGGATCATGACCTGAGCTGAAGGCAGAACTCAACCACTGAGCCACCCACGTGCCCCACATTTAGGTCTTTAATCCATTTTGAGTTTAGTTTTGTGTATTGTGTTAGAAATTGGTCCTGTTTCATTCTTTTGCATGGAGCTGTCTAGTTTTCCCAACACAATTTGTTAAAGAGACTGTCCTTTTCCTTTTCCCTTGGATATTCTTTCCTGCTTTGTTGAAAATTAATTGATCATATAGTTGTGGATTTATTTCTGAGTTTTCTACTCTGTTCTATTGATCTGTGTGTCTACTTTTGTGCCAGTGCCATACTGTTTTGATTACTGCAGCTTTATAGTATAACTTGAAGTCTGGAATTGTGATACCTCTAATTTTGCTTCTCTTTTTCAAGATTGCTTTCACTATTCAAGGTCTTTTGTGGTTTCATACAAATTTTAGGATTGTTTGTTCCAGTTCTGTGAAAAATACTGTTGGCATTTTGATAGGGAATACATTAACTGTTTAGGTTGCTTTGGGTAGTATAGACATTTTAACAATATTTATTCTTCCAATCCATGAGCACTACCACCATGCAGGAAACCCAATGTGGGACTCAATCCCGGGACTCTGGGTTCACAGCCTGAGCCAAAGGCAGATGGTCAACCAGTGAGCCACCCAGTCATCTTTTCATTTCTTTGTGTCAAGTTCAGTTTCTTTCATAAGTGCCTTATAGTTCTCAGAGTACAGGTCTTTCACCTCTATGGTTAGGCTTATTTCTAGGTACTTTATTATTTTTGGTACAGTTGTAAATGGGATTGTTTTCTTAGTTTTTTCTTCTGCTGCTTCATTTTTAGTATATAGAAATGCAACAGATTTTTGCACATTAATTTTATATCCTGTGACTTTACTTAATTCATTTATCAATCCTAGTACTTTTTTAGTGGAGTTTTTCAAGTTTTCTATATATAGTATCCTGTTATCTGCAAATAGTGAAAGTTTTACTTCTTTCCCAGTTGGGATGTTGTCATTTTCTTATGTTGCAGCATGTTTCCTCTAGACTTATTTTGTTGAGGGTTTTTATCATGAATGGACAAGATTATACTTTGTCAGATGAATTTTCTGCATCCATTGAAATGATCATATGGTTTTTATCCTTTTTCTTATTGGTGTGATTGACTGATTTATGAATATTGAGCCATTCTTGCATCTCAGGAATAAATACTATTTTATTATGGTGAGTGATTTCTTTAATGTATTGTTGGATTAGGTTTGCTGGTATTTATTGAGAGTTGCTGGTATTTATTGAGAGTTTTTGCATCTATGTTCATCAGAGATACTGGCCTGTAATTTTCCTCTTTTGTTATGTCTTGATCTGGTTTTGGTGTTAGGGTAATTCTGACCTTTTTGGAAAGAATTTGCAAGTTTTCCTTCCTTTTCTATTTTTTGAAATAGTTTTAGAAGAATAAGTATTAACTCTTTTTTAAATGTTTGGCTGAATTCATCTGTGAAGCCATCTGTTTGTTGGGAGTTGATTACTGATTCAATCTCCTTGTTGATAATATGTTCAAATTTTTCAGTTTGTTCCTGATTTGGTTTGGTAGAGTGTATATTTCTAGGAATGTATCCTTTTCTCCTTTTCTTTGTCCAGTTTTTGGCATAGAATTATTCATAGTATTTTCTTATAATTCTTTGCTTTTCTGTGGTGTCAGTATTATCTCTTCTCTTTCATTTCTGATTTTGTTTATTTGACCTCTCTCTTAATGAGTCTGGCTAAAGGTTTATCAATTTTGTTGATCTCTTCAGAGTCAGCTTCTCATTTCATCCATCTGTTCTATTGTATTTTTAGTTTCTAGATCAATTATTTCTGTTCTAATCTTTATTATTTCCTTCCTTCTACTCATTTTAGGTTTTGTTTGTCATTTTTGTAGTTCCTTTAGTTGTAAGGGCTGGTTGAGATTTTTCTTGCTTTTTAAGGTTGGCTTGTATTGCTATAAACTTCCCTCATGGACCTGCTTTTGCTTCATCTCAAAGATTTTGAACCCTTATGTTTTCATTTTCTTTTCTCTCCATGAAATTTCTGATTTCTTCCTTGATATCTTAATTGGCCCATCTATTATTTAGTAGCATGTTATTTAATCTCCATGCATCTGTGCTCTTTCCAAAATTTTTTTCTACTTGATTTCTAATTTTATAGCATTATGGTCAGAAAAGATGCATGGTAGGACTTCGATCTTTTTGCATTTGTTGAGAATTGTTTTGTGGCAAATTGTTTTGTGATTAATTCTGGAGAATGTTCCATATGCATTTGAAAAGACTGTGTATTCTGCTGTCTCAGGATTGAATGTTCTGAACATATCTGTTAAATCCATCTGACCCAGTGTGTCATACAAAGCCACTGTTTCCTTTTTGATTTTGGAATATCTGTCCATTGCTGTAAGTGAGATGTTAAAGTCCCCTACTGTTATTATATAACTGTCCATTCTTTTATGACTGTTATTAACAATTTTATATATTTGAGTGCTCCCATGTTGAGTGCATAAATATTTATAACTGTTATGTATCCTTGTTGGACTTCCGCTTTATTATTAGATAGTATCCTCCTTTATCTCTTTTTACAGTCTTTGTTTTAAAGGCTGTTTTGTCTGATATACGCATTGTTACCCTGACTTTCTTTTGACATCATGTGCACGATAAATGTTTCTCCATCCTCTCACTTTCAATCTGTTGGTGTCTTTTGTTGAGTCTTTTGTAGGAGTCGTATAGATGGGTCCTTTTTTTTTTTTTTTTAATCTACTCTCTCACTTTCACTTTTGATTGAAGTGTCTTATCTATTTACAATCAAAGTAATTTTTAATCGGTATTTTTTGCCATTTTGTTATTTGTTTTGTGGTTGTTTTATAGATCTTTTCTGATCCTTTCTTGTCTTGCTTTCTTCTTCCACAGTTTGATGGCTTTCTTTAGTGATATAATTAAATTGCTTTCTCTTTATTCTTTGTGTATGTATTGCAGGTTTTTGATTTGTGGTTACCATTAGGTTTGTATATAACATCTTCTGCCTGTAGCAGTCTTTATTAAGTTGATGTTCACTTAAGTTTGAACCCATTTTTTACTCATCCTCCCATTTTAGGTAGATGGTGCCACACTTTACATCTTTTATTTTGTGAATCCTTTGACTGATTTTTACAGATATACTTATTTTTACTGTTTTTGTGCTTCCTACTTTTCTTGCTCTTATTTTGGTCTTTCCTTCCCAGTGATTTTACTTTAACAATTCTTGTAGAGCTCCCTTAATAGTCATGGATTCCTTTAGTTTTTGTTTGGGAAATTCTTCTTCCTTATATTCTGAATGCTAGCCTTGCTGGGTAGAGTATTCTTGGCTGCAGTTCTTTTTCCTTTGTGCACTTTAAATATATCCCATTATTCTCCTTTTTTAAAGATTTTATTTATTTATTTATTTATTTGGCATGGAAAAAGAGTGCACAAGCAGGGGAAGCTGCAGACAGAGGGAGAGGGAGAAGTAGGCTCTCTGCTGATCAATGTGGGGCTTGGTCCCAGAACTCTGGGATCATGACCTGAGCCAAAGACAGATGCTTAACCGACTAAGCCACCCAGGCACCCCATAGCACTCCCATTTTGCCTATAAAGTTTCTGTTGAAAAATCCACTGACATAGCCTTATGGAGTTTCCCTTGTATGTAACTGTCTTTTCATGCTTCTCCCCCATCCCTGCAGCTTTTAAAGCTCTTTATAACTACTTTTTATCATTTTAATTATTAAATGTCTTGGTGTGGACCTCTGTGGGTTGATCTTGTTGTTGGATCTGTGTGCTTCCTGGATGTGGGTATCTTTTTCCTTCCCAGACTCAGGAAGTTATCAAATATTATTTCTTCAAATAAAATTTCTGCCCTCTTTTCTTTCTCTTCTCACTCTGGGATCCCCATGATGCATATGTTATTACACTTGATGGAGTTGCTGAGCTCCCTAAGTCTATTCTAATTTTACGTATTTTTTTTTTTCTCTTACTTGCTTAGATTGATTACTTTCCATTACTTTGTCTTCCAGGTCACAGATTCATTCTGCTTCCTCTAGTCTATTATTTATTTCACCTAGTATATTTTTAAAATTTCATTTATTGTGTTCTTCACCTCTGATTGGGTTTTTCATCATCTGTTTGGTAAGGGTCTCACTGGTATCTTCCACTTTTCTCCTCAAATCCAGTGAGTATCTTTATGATTATTGCTTTACATTCTTTATCTGGCATATTACTTATATCTATTTCATTTAGATGTCTTGGTGTGATTTTGTCCTAGTCTTTTATTTGGGACATATTTCTTTTTCTCCTTATTTTATCTAACTCTCTGTGTCTTTCTGTTAATAAAGTCAGCTACATATCCTGCTCTTGAAATTAATGGCCTTGTGAGGAAGAGGTTCTGTAGTGCCCTGCAGTGCTGTGTCTCCTATTCACCAGAGCTAGTGCTTTAGGGATGTCTCCTATGTATGTTGTGTGCACCCTGATGTTGTGTTTTAGCTGCTTTTTCCTTTAGGTCAATCATCTGCTGTGGCTCTCTTTGCATGTTATGGACAGTGTTTAGTCCCTAACATGTTAGTGGATCTTTCTAGGACTGCATTGGGCTTGAATTGAATCAGACCAGATCTTTTCCAAAGGTGCAGTAGCCCAAAATTATAGAGCACTATCCCTGTGTTGTTCCCTGAGTTTTCATTGGTGAGTGGGGTCTGCAATCAGACCCACTGTCTGCCCCCAGCCCACTGCTGGAGCAGTGGTTTGACCATTATATTTTGTTATTCCCCCCTAACCCCAGGGCAGAAGTCACTTTGGAGTCATGTTGGCTTCTGTTGGGGCTAGTTGCACACTACCAGGCTTCTAGCCTCAGTTTGAATGTGCTCCAGCCAAGAGTGTATTGGAGGGGACATGCTGCTAGGGCAGGGATGTCTGGGGTGGGGCACACAGTTTTAACAAGATGCAAGTTCATCTTCTGTGTGGCTGCTGCTCCCACCACAAGGACCATGGTCCCCTACAAAGTGCATGACAGGATATGTAACATTGGCAAGGTTTGTACAGGTCTTCTGCAGAAGTGGACCCACAGCCCTCCCACTGAGGCAGGTGTAATTGGAAAGGGTGAAAACGCCAAAGTCCAGTAGGATGGGACTTGGTATAAGCAAGTAAGGGAGTCAATGCCTACACAAGCTGGTTCCCTCAGGTCACCATGTGCTTATGCTAGGAGGGAAGGGTGGGGGTTTACTGGAGGGGTAGGTGTAGCTGTAGCAGGGAACCTACTAGGGTACCTGCCAGCTCCTTTGTTCCTGAAGAAGTCCTTCAAGGAACCCTGCTGCTTCAGGTTACTCTGAGATTAGTAAATAATTCTCCTTCCCATGCATTCCAGGTGTTTTTCAAGCACTGCTTCTATGCTTATGCTATATCTTCCTGGGCTATTGTCATGCTTTTTTTTTTTTTTTTTAAGGGCAGGAACTCAGCTTCCTTTTGCCCTCTATGTGCTCCCTGAGAAGAGCCACTGAATTTTAAAATTCTGATTTTAAGTCCCACTGGTTATAAGAACTCAGGAGATTTGGCCCCTCTGGTTTTCAAAGCCAAATGTTATAGGGATTTATCCTCCCTGCCTTGGTTCCCCAGTGTGAGGTTCTGTTTTTCTCCCCTCTCCTCAGTTCCTTCAGCTCCCCACTATATCTCCACCCATCCTACCCTTTGCATGTGGCCTGTTCTCTCTACTTTTAGTTATGGCGTTTGTTCTGCTAGTCTTCAGGGCATTTTACACTGATGTGAGTGTTACCTAGTTGTTTCCCTGGGAGGAGTGAGCTTAGATCCTCCTCTTCCACCATCTCTCCTACTTCCTCAGATAATTGCTTCTTAAAATGGCAAAATAATAATGTGTTGGAGAGACTAAGAACTAAAATTGTGTTCCTGAATTTTTAACACCTGTTGTAACAATAGCTAGTATCTCCATATCCTTAGAAAACTCATTTATTTATTCAAAGCCACTATTTTCTTATTCATAAAATGAGGACAATTCTGTAAACTGAAATATGGGATTGTCAGGATTAAATGAAACATATATACTTGGCCATAGTACCTGGCACTTATGGATCAGCACTCATAAAATCTTTTGGTTAATGCATTTCTTGCAAGTGGTTATTACATAATTTATTCAGTTATATTTATTTTTTATATTTAAATTTTAAAGCAGTTGTCTTTAAGATCTAAATAATTTTGATTGGGTTTTATGATGTTTTTAAAGTTGCACTATCAGTAAGAAATTAATAAACCATATATTTAAGGAATTCTTTATAATCTCTAAATTTAATATATCCTTGAGTTTGGATGAAATACATGTCTCCACATCTCCAAACTAATGTCTGTGGACTTTTACTAATTTAACTGCTTAAATAAAGCCTTAAATATAAATTTTAAAGCCACATAAATTCTGCCTTCCTATGTATTAACTATAGTAGTCTTCCAGATATGTACCAATTTTTTTTGCTTTTATTATTGATTTGTTCTTAAGAATAAGCTTTATTCTTAAGATTGCTTTGTCTTCATCAACCTTCAGTCAACTTACTCTAACACTCTTATAATCCATTTATGTATTAGACTTGGAAAAAATTCAATCTTGAATAAATAATCCTCTGTGATTCATTTAAGGATGGGAAGCTGTAGAACGACAGGGCAAATAGTTTGGTATAACTGGTATCCAGAATCTATGTCCATCTATTCTTATATCAGCATCACTCTGTATTTGTCTTTTACACTTACATACACATCTGTATTCATTCTTTAAAAGATTTTTTGAACTATAAGCAAAGCCCCTATCACAGAATAGATTAATTTTTACACCATTGTAAAAAATGGAGAGGAAGATTAGAATAATTTTAATTCTTTTTTCTTAAAGATTTTATTTATTTATTCATGAGAGACACACAGAGAAAGAGAGAGAGAGAGAGAGGGTGGGGGCAGAGGGAGAAGCAGGCTCCATGCAGGGAGCCCGATGTGGGAATTGATCCCAGGTCTCCAGGATCAGGCCCTGGGCCAAAGGCAGCACTAAACCGCTGAGCCACCCGGGCTGCCCAGAACCATTTTAATTCTTAATGAAATAAATATCTTAGTGGTTTGGAATTGAAGACAGAGGAGATAACCAAGCTCATTTATCTAAAATGTTTTTTTTTTCTTTATTGCTTTAAAGTATTTAATTTTCTTCTGAAATGTTATGAATCCACGGAAGAACTAAACAAAATAAAACTTTGATTATAAACAAATAAATAAATACAACTAGCCTTTCTTAGCCTAGAAAATACCAGGAATTATTATGCAGGTAGGGCAAACAACTCTTCTCTACAGGAAACACCTAAAAGCTCTGGCTTAGTCCAGTGGGGAAGCTGAAGTGTAAACTCCATCATGCTGTCATACAGCTAGAAGTAAGAACTCACTATATCCTCAAGAATTGGTATTACCTCATCTGTTTTCATATAGTTTTATTTTTAAAAGTAGTTATGAGTTAAAGCTTATAAATACATCCCTGTAAATTATACTATTTGACAGGAAATAAATAGATTCAAGTGTAATATTAAACTCTGAAATTGAATGTTTCAAAAATTGAGATTAATAACAGAAAGATAATATTATTATTGCATGTATTATTTATTCCCAACTTTGGTGTGTTTCCCTAGGTAAATATTTTTCTCCACGTCATTTGGGTTTTCTGTATCATCTCTAATAGAATGTGTAAAAATATACAGTGTGATTTATCTATGTATAAAATTTATGGTGAATAATTTGAACTAACTAGATATTTAGAAAACTAACTTATGTGGCCGTTAACACTGGGCTATAGTTTGGAAAATAAGTAAAACTTTCCTGGGATAGAAACAGAGAAATTAAAGAGCCAAACACTCTTAATCTTATGTTACTCCTAACTAAGATCTGCAGAGCTAATCCTTTGCCAATTGCATGAAACCTTCTGATAGCTTTTAATGTCCTTTGTAATTCTGTTCTGTTTCGTTGAGTGAAAAATTTCCACACTTGTGTTCTCTATCAAAGCAGGCTCTATTCTTCGTTTCATATACATGTTGTACTCTTTCTCTGCCTGTAAGTAATCCGATTCCAGGTTGTGGGAAAGACTTTTTCTCCAGTGTATTCAAATTGTACCCTACTGACTCCTAAGATTTTGGGGAATGCATATCTTTCACAAGAAAAATCTGGAAAAATTTGGAGGCAATACATGAAAAGCTAAATGATTTTTTTGGAACACTTGGGATCTAAGTTTTTATACTATCATGTCAGCCCAAGTGTCTCTCTCTCACCCTCTTCATTCATATTTCCATTCATATTGTATAATTTTTAGGGCAAAAAATGGCGTATACTGTTTAGTACAATATCCAACATGTAATAGACACATAATTAGTTAAATGGAATTTTGCTTTCTTTAGAAAGTCTGGTTAAGTGCCTTTCACATGGTAATTACTTATATTGTTCATTTTTTATTCAAATGTGTTTTTATTTCTCTAATACTATAGTGTTTTTTTTTAATTTTTATTTATTTATGATAGTCACAGAGAGAGAGAGAGGGGCAGAGACACAGGCAGAGGGAGAAGCAGACTCCACGCACCGGGAGCCTGACGTGGGATTCGATCCAGGGTCTCCCGGATCGCGCCCTGGGCCAAAGGCAGGCGCCAAACCGCTGCGCCACCCAGGGATCCCTACTATAGTGGTTTTAATAGAATGTGTGTTTGTTTAAATTTTAGTTGTAAAAGAATATTACATTTAGAGTGACTATTTCCGGGTCTTTTTGCTGGAACCAGAGGATTTCTTGCCACTTTCAAAATTTCCCTTTATCCACATTCAGTTGTTTGTGGGCATAATAGGATATTTTCACATGTACTTATAGATAAGCCCTGTCAACGTTTGGTGTTTTCCTAAATTTCAGATTTTGCATATCCTGTTAAAATTTGCATTTCACCAGCACTATTATTATCTGTCATTAAATTGATTTTAAAATTTCAAATACCTATCTAAACTTTAACCTACACAAATAATTTTTTGTTCTATCCATTAAATGAAATAAAACCAACTAAGTTCCCCTTTAGTCTATTTAAAATGAGAAAAGAGTTACCTCAGTAACTCCAAGTATTCATGTGTAAAGGAAAGTTAGTAAAGTACTCACAAGGAGTTACTTTTAAATGTGAAAGATTTAGATGAGAACATAGTACATTTTCTAACGTAAATATCTTTCACAAGGCTATTGTATTACAATGCACTGTACTTTTTGTTTCTTCCTCTTTTGCTATTTTCATACACAAAACCAAATCACTTATAAACTCATATTAACCTGAAATATTACTCACTCTGATGAATTACATTTTTGGATTTAATAAGAATTAAATGCTGAGAATAGAAGACATTATAGGTATCAGAACTATATATGCATATTCATATATTCATATTTAATATTCTTTTTGAAAATAGATCTTACAAATTTCTACTTTGCTCATATTGTACAGATATAGGAAATAATCAGTAGTATTATATTTACACTATTATTTTTGAATAACTGTTAACTACCTAAAAAGTTCACATATATATGATATATAAAAAAGTGACTTAAAGGTTAATAGTATAAAAGATAAAGAATAAGTCTAGGTATGATGATTTGTTTTGTTAGTTAAAAACTCTAAAATGATATTTGTTTAAAATGTTAAGAGTTTTTTTAAGGAGAAAATAAAGAAATTCTGAAATTTAGAATATCTACCTTATATGTAACAGGGAGAGATGTGTATTTCATCTTCCATGAGATTAGAATGGTATATACACTGAGATTAGTACAGTGATAGTAATAACAGCAACAAAGGCAAATGATATATTTAAGGCTTATAATTTTCCAGGTGCTGTTCTAAATGTTTTGCATGCATATTATTTTTCCTCAGTATTAGCCTAGGAGATAAAGTTGATTAATAACTCCTTACATTTTAAGTTTCTTCCTTTCCATTTTCTGTTTTGTTCATGTTTTTAAAAGGACTGTGCTTTAATCTGATAAAATTAATCATTCTTCCTTTAATTCCCATTAAAGTTTCTTCAAATGTTCATTTTATAACAAATTTTTAAAAGCTAGAGCCTTCATTTGATTAAAAGCATTCTGTAGTAAAAAATGGAAAAATGTATTGTTACATGTATGGTTTTTGCTGTCAGACTAGTCTGACTTGCTATTTTAGCTCCATTGTGTGATCTTTGGAAAGAAAATTATTTAAACTTTAAGTCTCACTTTATCTATCAGTTAACTCAGTTTAACTCATCTGTATGCAGAAGTAACTTAAATATTTAATGGGTATGAAGTTCTTAAATATCTGGTGCATACGTGCTTAATAAAAATTATCACTCATCTTATACATACCAAAGTTTTCTTATTGTAATATACGGTTTAATTAACTTATTTAGATATTTTCATAGAATATATTTCTTTTTCTCCTTCAGATGAAATATAGAAACATCAAAGAGTTAAATCAGGACAACAAGGCTATTTACATGAAACCATATTTTTTTTTGTCTGTTTTAACAGTTCATGATAAAGTAATATGTAAAGGATATGGGATGATTTTAAGATTTTGTTTTTGTTTGGCCTTTCGATATGGTATAGGGAGTAGTTGGGAGATAGAATTTTAGGTTTTGATACATTTGATAATTTGGCAATTTAGATCCTACTTTAAAATTTAATAAAAGACATTACAATGTAGTGACTAACTACAGTTTCGCAAATGCTAGAATGTCAGCCTGCCCAGGTTCCAATTTCAGTTAAGTTGGACTTAGACAATGTAATTAACTTCTTTTACTTTAAAAGTTTAGTTTCTTCCTGGATTATGTATGGATATTAGTATCAACCTCATGTTAATTATGAAATTTAAATGGCATAATAAGATAAACATAATCTCTAGTACAAAATAAATGCTCAATATAAGGAAACAGTGGTTCTAAATTTGAACTTCAGGGAATCTCCTGATTATTTCCTTGCTTTAGTGAGAGGATGCTATTAGCAGAGATAATCTTCCAAACTGTGACAGGATATTTCACCCACATCGTGCAATTTAAGACAGAACTTCTCAAACTTTAATGTAAGTGCATCATTTGGAGATCTTGTTCAGATACAGGAACAATGATTTTGTATTTTTGAGGTGGAGACTGGGATTCTGCATTTCTAACAGGTGCCCACCTGCTGCTGATGTGCAGGTCCATGGTCATGGTCGTTTTAACACATATTAGAGATTACCCACCCAATGCATTATATCTTACCCACCTATCAGCATGATGGAAATTTCATCATTTAAGATTTATGACTTTTGAGCTATTCCTGCATGTATCCAAACTTGAAATGGAAATGCCACTGGGGAAGTCTGAGAAGCAGTCCTTACCTTTCTCCCTAGTTATCAGCCAGACTTAAAGAAAAAGGGAATGTCGATGAAGTTGATGTTTCACCATGTGTACTTATCTTGAAAGAACTATCCCTAGCAGGGGGCTGCACTACAGCTGGTTGTCCTTGGATAGCTTCAGAAGGAGAGGAAAACAACAAAAGGAAGACACAGGGAGAAAAAGAAAGTGAAGTAAATTAAACTGTAAAACTTTATCTGCTTTTCTATTTTTTTCACATACAGGTACCAGGACAGACACTTTTATTGACTCCTACTGCAGCTATTACAACAATTTACCAAAAATTTACCAAAAATTTAGTGGTTTAAAAACATCTGTTTATTATCTCACATTTCAGAAGGTCAGAATTCCAAAAAAGCTTGAGAGGATTCTTGGGATCCTATCAGTCTAAATTCAGTGGTCAGCCAGGGGTGCAGTTTTCATCTGCATTTTGGAGTCAGAATTCATTTCCATCTCATATTTTTCTTGTCGTCCTCTTTGCCTTCAAAAAAACAGTGGAAGATCCAATCCTTCCTGTGCCATGACTTGAATCTCTCACTGCTGCTTCCAACTAGAGAAGGATCTCCCCTCTTAGGGGTCAGTGTGAATAGATTGTGCATAATCTCCTTATTTTATGGTCAGCTGGTTAGTAATTTTAATTACATCTCAAACGTTTCTTGCCATGTAATATAACACATTCATGGGATTCATGGGAGTAACACAAATGGGCTAAGACCATGTAAGCTATCACAGGTTCTGTTTTTGTTTTTCCTGAGAGAAAACATGAATATACTAGAATGAAGAGTATTGATTTATATTCTATTCTTGGCTTGATTACATGGTAACCCATTTATATGAGACAGATAGGTACTACAAGTATCATTTCCTTCATTTGGGAAAAAAGAATTGAAAAAGAAACAACAAAAACTTGGCTTGATTTATTAATGCTGTACAAAGTCAAATTTGTACAAAAGCTTTATATTATTATTTCATATTCCTCCTAATACCTGTGACAGAATTTTGCAAACACTATTCAGTAAATGAATTATTGAATTGCTACATCTGAAGGCCATATAAAGGCCAGCAGCATAGTAGATGACATTTGCTTGGAACTTTATATCAGTCTTATAATTAAAAATTCATATGAGATCTGTTCTTTCCAGTAACTGCCTTTTGCAAATTACAATGGCATTTCTTGGGATATTAAATATTTTTGTTTATAACAATTAGTTTTTGCAAAGCATTCTAAACCAGAGCTCTTGACAAAGATAACTCAGTAAACAAAAAGTCCAGTTGGAAAACAAATGTCAACAGACTTAGAATCCACTTGCATGTTATTCACTTTACTTAGGTCAGTTCATTGTAGAACAACAGCTGTGACCAGAAAAGAATGGAACAGTTGAGACAAAAGCCAAGCACTTTCTAAAATAAAAAAAAATAATAATAAATAAAATTTAACTATGATTTTGATGATAATACAGAGAAGATTATGTCAACATAAATCATGTCTATAAATAAAAAATACAGTGAACCCAACAACAGAATGTATTTAAATTTTTTCATATTGTTTTAGCCTTCCAAAAATTACATATACATTTTTCACAGTTGTAATCATAATATCAGAAAATCATATATTTACTTTTTCCTACCAAATGTTACATGATAAACACTTCTCTGTTTCTCTGCATGACCCTATTCTGAGAGTTGGCTAATTAAGACTCTTATCAATTTCATGAAACATAAATTCCTTAACTACTTTCCAACTGTTGGATACTTGGATGACTGTGTGTTTTTACTAATATGAATAAAGCTGAATTTTTGACATTTTTAAAAATGTCATTTTTAAAAATAACTAATTTCCAGAATTTAGATTATTTGGAAAATCGATTAAGCATTACAAAGAAATTCGTCAGATATTTTGAGAAAAAAATCCCTGAAATATTTTTTGGGAGATTTATCAGATACATATCTTTTGTGGGTATATGTGTACTGTTTTGGCTGAAAAGATAAGGGCACCCACAGCAAAGGTTTGTTTTCACACTCCATCTGTTTGGTATATACTATGTAGATTAGAAGGAAGTTTTGACCCCAGTAAAACACAGTATTTGATAATGCTGCTATCATATTCTTCAATTTCTCTGTGAGTCACTGTTTCCATATACCTAACAGTATTGTGACCTTTGCAAAAATCTTCCAGAAATGACTTCTCAAAAATGAATGGGGATTAATGAACACATTGCACTCATCACAGAAAGTGTTCCTTAAATACCAAGTAGCAGTTGGTATGTAGGCAGTGTGGAGAGGCACAGGGCATGTGGACTGGACTTGCTGTCTGTGTGTGATGAAAGCAAACATCACTGAATGAGAGTCTTTGCTTGTGTTTATGAAAGACTGCTTCAAAATCTGTGGTACACATCTTTAGCCCCTAAAAATCTTTGTATTCAAGGGGTAGATTTGGGCTAACTCTGATTTAACAATATACTCTGCCTTCAGTTGGATTTTATGAGTTGATTTTATTCCCATTTATGCTTCATTCATATTTTAACAACAAAAAGTAGCAAATTGGAAGAATGGGATATTTCATTGAACTTAAAATGACTCAAACAAGTATCTTCATTAGTGTACTATAGTTTTTACAATTTTTATTATGTTTTGCTTTCCTAAATTAATAGTACTGATTTTCTATATACCTTAGCAATTAATCATGTCATCTTGTAATAGGTATTATATTGTTATTTTTAGTGTTATTAATATTGATAACTCATATTTTAATGCTTTTAGAGGAAACAGCATGTAAAAACAAAAAAAAAAAGCCCAAATCATTAGCAATTAAAGGTCTTATTTAACATATTTGCGACTCCAGAAAAGAATTTTAATATGAGTTCACTAAGCTTCCTTAGGGTTTTAAAACCTTGACATTTATAAATCCCTTTGAGTTATTTTTCAATATGACTTTAAGTTTCTTGATGGAGAGACTGCAAATTAAATGCCACTGTAAGTTACACGTTGCCCAGAAAAGTATCTTATATATAGCAGGTACCCAATAAATGAAGTTGATATAGTCAGAGAATTAACTAAACTGTTAGATAAGCACTGATCTGTAAAAGTTACCTACTTTGTCACTTTTCATTCTGCTTTGATTTCTAACAACTTTCTCCTCTTGTATTGACAAATAGTTTTTGGACCACCAACTTCCTGATTGCTTGTCAATAATTTGGTCAGGCTTAGAGAAGAAAGTTGATGGGCTTTTTTCCCCCTACTCTACCTCATTTTAAATATCCCATTTTTTTGTAAACATATAAACACGAATATCAGGTTTTTACTCAGATGGTACAGCCAGAAAATATTTCCTTCAGGTTCTACTGAATTCACTACATACCTTTAATAATTTGATATAAGAGTTGACTATTTCTATATTCTCTATCTTGGTACTTTACTCCTTCTATAAACATCTCCCATCTTATTGGCTTTTATTTAATTTCTGCTTTTGTAGAAGATTGGTAAATGGGATGGTTTATAAAAGCTCAGTGCTTGATTATTTCTTGTGTTTCCTAATGTGGGTCATTTTTCAGGGATTGATCCCACAGAAATAGAAGTCTAGAAGTCTTAAATGCAAAAGAAAAAAAAACATGTTTCTCAACTAATTTTAAATTGAGTTTAAATCCTGTTTTAATGCATACATATTAACATATTAACATTTCCCTAACTATCCTGTTTCTCTCTCACCTGAACCTCTCTCTTTACCAGCTCCTTCCCTTTGTCTCAGTCCCAATGATGAACATTTCATAAGACCAAAGTCCTAGTCTATTGATATTCTCCTATTCTATTTCCTGTGAGAAATAATTAGCTCTCCTGCTTTCAGACTTTGTGTTTATAGAAATAGTTTCTGAATATGCTACTACTAATTAACCTTAAGTCCTATTTTCATTTATGGCACTAGTAAATCTCTAACTCAAGGTCTTTTTCACCTCATGTTCATCATGTCAAAAATGAAATCATCATGTTCCCTCACAAGTGGAATTCTTCTTTTGCAGTTTTGGTAAATGCTGTTGTTTTGCCAGTATTCCAGATGCAAAACTGAAATACATAATTAATGCTTCCTCTTTTTCAGTCCCAAGGGGTTGTTGGCTATCATTTACAATATGTGTAAAATGCTTTACCTCTCTTTCAGTCTTGCTTTCATCACTCCCAAGTAGACGCTAATGAAGTTAGGCCTGAATTGCTGGGAGAACATACAAGTAATCTTTTAGACTTTGTGCTTTCCTTTCACTTAAATGTATTCCATTCTCTGATGCCTGATAAATAACTGGGATATGTGTTAATATTTCTTAAAATGTGACATGGCACTAAGGAAATATCAAGGCTATCACATACATAAAAAACAAAAATAAATAAATTGTGAAAGAGTAGGAAATATGCAATAAGGAAAGTATGACCTGAAGTATAAAAATCAAACCTGGTTATAGTACTTTTTAAATATAAGGGATTTTTTTTAAGAGAGAGTGAGTGGGATGGGGAGGGAGGGGGAGAGAAAAAGAGGGAGAGAGAGGGAGAGAGAGACAGAGAGAGAGAGAATCTCAATCTCACAACTGGAGATCATGACCTGAGCTGAAATTAAAAGTCCAATGGCTAAGCCATCCAGGTGCCCCTAAATTTTATTTTAATTTTTTAAAAAGATTTTATTTATTCATGAGAGACACAGAGAGAGAAGCAGAGACATAGGCAGAGGGGGAAGCAGACTCCTGACTCCTTGCAGGGAGGCTGATGTGGGACTTGACTGTGAGTTGTAAGACATATGATTCCCAGAGCTCACCAAGGATGGGGAAATGTTAGAATTCAAATGAGTCTAAGAGGGGCTTTTGAAAATAGCTGGACATTCACAAGGAAGGATAATGGATATACAGAATAACAACAAAAAAGATTAGACAAATAAACACATAATGAGATGGTAAAAATTTTCCTTTTTTTTTTGAGATGGTAGATTTAAAACAATCATATTAATAATTGCATTAAATGACAGTGGCCTAAAGATTCCAATTAAGCATTTTGTCAGATTGTGTAAACATGTAACTATGTGCATAGAGAGGCTAAAAGTTAAAACACTTAGCATGTCCATAAATGTACCATGCAAACACTAATCACAATATAGTTGAAGTATTTTATATTAAAAACTAAAAAGAAGATTGCATAACAAGGTATTTTAACAGAGTAAGGAGGGATTTAATCACTTGAAAAGTGATCAATTCATTAAAAAGACATGGCGTTTGAATATTTCGAACAAATACATTCGAATATTCGAATATATATTTGTGTGCACTAATAGCAGATCTTCGACACGTGGCACAAAAATTGACATAACTAGAAGGAGAAATAGACCAATATACAAATACAGTTAAAGGCTTTAACATTTCTCTCAGTAATTGATAGAATAAGTAGACAGAAATATAAATAGAGAAAACCTGAACAGTACTATCAGATGCCATTGCTAAGGGCCTAAAAGCCCCCATGTAAGGATGCGAGGGACCTTCATTGCCTGCACATTGACTGTTACTGGACCTGCAGGGGCACGGTCATCCTCAGGGTTTGTCTGGAAGGGCTGAGAAAACATTTCATAGTGCCTAGAAATTGATGCCCACAGAGGAAATTTTTGGAACAAAGGAAGACAGAGATTGGAAAGAACCAGTAGATAAACTGTTTAGCTTTCTCCTTCCCCATAGCCTAGATTGCTTGGTCTGGTGTAGTACAGGACTGACTGACACATTCCTTATAAAACTGGCTAGCTCAGTTTATAGCTAGCAATCCTTTGTAATTGTTCTTTCTTCTTTTGAAACTATTTTCTTATTGCCCTAACTTTTTTTCTCTGAGATTACATGATCCTTCTCCACAAATGTTACCATTTCAGTTTTCACCAGAGGCTCTGTGTTGGATTAACTGACCTAAGGAAACTGAAAAGGAAATTGTGAATGTTTTTTTTTCCCCACCACTTCTCCAAGTGTGTAATATCAAAATATGTTAAAATATCACCTTGAGCCTGCTCATGTCTGACACCTGAGAAATTCCCATTTGCTCCTCTCCTTCAGTTATATCAATGTAAATAGCAATTAATGAGGTTATGTCTCTTCATTGTTTGACCACTTCTTGTCCAGCATAACGACTTAATGGAATATCTACAAATTAGGAATCTTGAACTAGAAAAGACACTTTCCTCTGGTGTGTGGGTAAGAGTTCTCCAAAATCTGGGCAGTTTGGTATTTAGATTGTTCTCCTTGTCCTTTATCATGCTAGAGTTGTTCTTGGTTTTTAGTTCTTGAGTCTCCATAATGTACAGTGTCCCTGGACATTACTGTAAAAACTGGCCCCACTTGCCCAAGACCTGACCACATGTCTTATTCCTAATTTTTTTAAAACCATTTCTGGTTTCCCTTTTTACTTTGTCATTCTTTGGCTTGTGTTCTCTTCTATCTCATATTTAAAAGCATGAAGCCTGAAGCCCAGAGGATATCCTATACAGTTGCTTTATCTGTAGTTTTGCTTTCTGTGTTTTCAGGCAGTCAGCCTTGGTGCCACAGCAAATGATTGTCCTGCTGGATGAATTGTCAGAAGGTCAGTAGTAGCTTAATGCTTTGTTAGCATGCCTACGTCATTCATCTCATTTCATCTCATTATGTAAGCATTTTATCATCTCATATCTTCACAAGAAGGGTGAATACAGTACAGTAAGATATTTCAGGAGAGATACTACATTCACATAAGTTTTATATTATAATTGTTTTATTTTATTATTGGTTATTGTTAGTATCTTACTGAGCTTAATTTATAAATTAAACTTTATCATAGGTATGTATGTATATGATATAACATAGTATATGTAAGGTTTGGTACAATCTGCGGTTTTAGGGATCCATTGGGGGTCTTGGAATGTATATTCCACGGATAAGGAAGGACTACCGTACACTGATTGTATATGAATGATGCTTCCTGAAGTATTCTAGAACTGAGGCCATGAGTTAAAACTAAGCATTAAACATGCGTTATCTCTGTAAAAGAGAGAAAACAGACTCACATTACTTTTGAAAGCACAGGCATAATTTTACCTCTAGACACAAAGGCCAATATTAATATAACCTGTCACATACTATCTTTGTCATTTTTATCATAACATGTAAAGTCCATAAAGAAATGAATTTCATTTTCTGAGCCATATCTTGGACTCACTTTGCCTTAAAGGACCTTTTAGTTTTTGGGAGCATGACTGTACCATAGCTCTAGAAAATTTTGTGTTAGGGTTTATGACACAGGATAATGAGAAAAACATAAAGACTATTTCAGGTATATTAAAACCGTTCCAGCATGGTTGATGATACTATTTCAATCTGTTTGATTTATTTAAAGCTTGTAGTTCAACCTTTTCAGGACAATGTACCACTGCAATATTCATTTATATAATATTAGCATTTAGTTAGTAGCAGTGAAATAGACTTATAGCATAGAAAATACCTTAGCTGATGACAAATAATAGAAAAAAAGAACTTAGATATAGGTGGTTAAATTTTATGAAGTTTTTCATTTGAAACCTTGGATTGATTTTCAGAAAATATGAAAAAGGAGATGAAGGTCTCTCGATAATCCAAAGATTTTGGTTAACAAGAAGGAAAGGTTTTTTCCTTTTTTTCTTTTTTTCCTCCTCCTCCTCCTCCTCCTCCTCCTCTCCTCCTCATCCTCCTTCTTCTTTTGCTTTTTTAGTGAAGTCTAATGAACTTGGTAGTAAGTTCATTAAACCTTGACATCTCAAATCAAAATAATATGTATTTTCTCACATACAAATATTTATTTAATCATTTTAGCTTAGTATTATATAATAGATAGCTTAATTGATATTTCTGATTTTTCTACTTTTTTAATGCCATAAAATCATTTGAATGTAATCATCCCTGAGTTATATGTAAGCTTGATAGTTGAAGAGTATAGTGTGGCAAGAAAGCATGGCAATAGGGGACAGGATAAAAATGTAATGAACTCAGTAGACCTTTCTTTCTTATTTTAATATGAATTCTAATGTTACATAGTATTTTCATTATATTTCTTTAAAATCATTATTTTGAGACAATTGCAGGTTCACAAGAAGTTGTAGTAAATAATGCAAAAAAGATCCTATATGTCCTGTACATAATTTTCCCAGTAGTAATATCTTGCACAACAATATCAAAACCAGGAAACTGACACTGAACATCTATGAAATTTATTCAAATTTCACTAGTTTTATATGCACTAATTTGTTTGTAAGTGTACGAATTAGTTATAGACATTTTATTCCATATGTTGTTTCTTTTATCCACCACCACAGTCAAGATGTATAACAGTCCTATCTCAAGTTCCTTCATACTACCATTTTTTAGACACTGCCAACTCACTCCCTATCCCTCACCTTTCAATCCTTAGCAACCATTAAATATTTTCTCCATCTGATCTCCATAATTTTCTCATTTCTAGAATGCTATATAAATGGAATCATACAGCATATAACATTTTAAGACTGTTCTTTTTCACTAACCATAATTCATTTGTGATGGACTCATCTAAGTTGTGTATTTTATTAGTTTGTTCCTTTATATTGCTGAGTAGAATTCCCTGGTATGGATGTACCATAATTTGTTTAATCATTCACTTGCTGAATGGTATTTCAGTTGTTTTCAGTTTTAACCTATTATGAAAAAGCTCCTATAAACATTCATAGGTTCAAACAGGTTATTGTTTGAACCTAAGTTGTCATTATCTGGGATAAATGCCCAAGAATGAAAATGCTGGGTCTCTCTGTAAGCACATACTGACTTTTATAAGAAACTGTCCTATTATTTTCCAGAATATCTATACAAATGTATTTTCCCACTAGAAATGGATGGGTGATCCTATTTCTCCACATTATTGCCAGCATTTGATGCCATCACCACATTTAAATTTTAGACATTCATGTAGTAATATATTATTGTCGTTAAGCTACATTTCCCTGATAGGTAATAATGTTGAATACCCTTTTGTGTGCTTATTTGTCATCCTTACATCCTTTTCAGTAAAATGCCACTTCATGCCTTATGCCTATTTTCTAATAGATTGCTTGATTTTTTTTAAATTTTTTTAATTATTGAGTTTGAGAGTGATATATATATGTATATATATATATATTATGTTTTTGTCACATATGGTTTGAAAATATTTTTTTCTCAATCTATAGCTTGTCTTTTAATCCTTTTAACAGGGGTCTTTTGCACAATGTGTGTTTTTGATATTGATAAGAATCAATTTGCCAAATTTACCTTTTATGGATCATGTCTTAGGTGACAAGTCTAAGAACTCTTCTAGTCCTAGGTGCTGATAGGTTTTCTGTTTTGTTTTTCCCAAAGGTTTTAAATTTTTATGTTTTACATTTAAGTCCATGATCCATTTTTAGTTTATTTTTGTATAATTTGTGATGTCTTGTTTCTTTAACTTTCTATTTGTTTTATACTTTTACCTCGATTCTTTAAATTTAATGAAGTATTTTAAATTAATTTCCAGGAGGAAAGGATTTTAAAATATTGTTATTAATTTTTATATTTATCATATGGTGATCAGAGAATTCCACTTATAATATTTTTACTTGATTTTTTGTGGTACAGTATTTGGCCAATTTTATGATTGCTCCATATATACACACAGTTAACAAATGGCATACTGTGGATAAAATACCAAATGTCTCGTCTCAAAACTCTGTGATCTTAATCATTATACTATACTATGCTGCATATTCAAGAAACCAAGGATATACTGCTCAACTATTAAAAATAATGAGTTATATCTATCTACCCATCTGCCTACCCACCTATCATCATTATCTATCTATTTGTGGGGTTGGAGAAAAGTTTAGGCTATCATATAAGCAAAATAAAAAGGAGTAATATATATAGAGTGGTCCCATTTTTATTCACATGCAGGCATGTGTGTGTTTGAGCAGAGAAAAGAATAGTCGTGTGTATGTGTATATATACACACGGTGAACATGGTTTTTATTCATAATATGTTTCTAGTTGTAATCATTGCCATGACTGCCATTGGGATGCCTGGATGGCTCAGCGGTTGAGCATCTGCCATTAGCTCAGGCCCTGATCCCACGTCCAGAGATCGAGTCCCATCAGGGATATAGTACAACATCAGGTTCCCTGTGGGGAGTGAACATGGTTTACTATTTTGAATGGCAGAGTTGGGGACTGGGGGATAAGAGGGAAAGTATTAACATTTTCCTTATAAATTTCATTTATAAAGGTACATTTTGATGTATTACATTCATCTTCTTATTCTGATGTGTACTTTTGTTCAATGGTAGAATTAGACAATTGGAGGATTAAAAAATAATTTTTCTTTATAAATTTCATTTATAAAGACTTATTTTGATGCATTACATTTATCCTCTGGTAATTTAAAAATCAAAATGGGAAGTGAAAAGGATCAGAAAATTTTTCTGTGATTTATTTAAAATCATAAAAATTAAATGGATTTGTCTACATGGATTTTCCTTTTTATTTTTATTTTTTGCTTTTTTAAAGATTTTATTTATTTATTCATGACAGACACAGAGAGAGAGAGAGGCAGAGACACAGGCAGAGGGAGAAGCAGGCCCCATGAAGGGAGCCTGATGTGGGACTTGATCCTGGGACCCCAGGATCATGCCCTGAGCCACCCAGGGATCCCCTTATTTTTCTCTTTTACATGGGTTTTCATAAAATCAATTTTAGACATGAAAGTTAAAAATAAAATGGTTTTATTTATTAAGTAGTCTAACTTACATATTTTAGAGATAAAATGGTGAGTTTGAAACCCATCTTTCATTTTTCTCTGTCAGGTCAGTTCAACACTAAATTATAGCATGTGTTTTGTTTTACAATTAAAATACCTAAGTTTTTGTAATTATTAAAGTTTTCCAAGCATACATGAATCATAACTTTAGAGTTCTTTCAATTAAAAACTATCATTTGACAATGGATCTCAAATATAGACACATCAACACCTGATACTCATTTACAGAGAAGTAACTTGATGGCATTTAATTATTTTATTGATTGATTTTATTTATTCATGAGACACACACAGAGAAAGGCAGAGACACAGGTGGAGGAAGAAGCAGGTTCCCCGTGGGGAGCCTGATGTTGGACTATATCCCTGATGGGACTCGATCTCTGGACGTGGGATCAGGCCCTGAGCTAATGGCAGATGCTCAACCGCTGAACCATCCAGGCATCCCAATGGCAGTCATGGCAATGATTACAGCTAGAAATATATTATGAATAAAAAATATAATATTAATTCATCAGGTAATAGCAAATTTTCTATGAATAAAAGGTTGAAACTGACCATTACTGCATGAAATTTTGAATTCCCAGGATTGAATCCATACTTGGATAGGATTTCTTTCTTTCTTTCTTTCTTTCTTTCTTTCTTTCTTTCTTTCTTTCTTTCTTTTTTTTAAGATTTTATTCATCCATTCATGAAAGAGAGAGAGACAGAGAGACAGAGAGAGAAGCAGGCTCCATGCAGGGAGCTTGACGTGGGCTGCATCCTGGGTCTCCAGGATCATGCTCCCAGCCGAAGGCAGGTGCTAAACCGCTGAGCCACCCAGGCTGCCCTGGATAGGATTTCAGTGTGACTTCATCAAGCTAATTTGGGTTCAAAAAGATGTATTGTATTAGCTTTACTCCAAATCTACTTCAAGTCGGAATCTCAGACTAAATAATAAATTTCCAGGGGATCCTTGGGTGGCTCAGCGGTTTGCGCCTGCCTTCGGCCTGGGGCACGATCCTGGAGTCCTGGGATTGAGTCCCACGTCGGGCTCCCGGTGCATGGAGCCTGCTTGTCCCTCTGCCTGTGTCTCTGCCTCTCTCTCTCTCTCTCTTTCTCTCTGTGTGTGTCTATCATAAATAAATAAATAAATCTTAAATAAATAAATAAATAAATAAGTTTCCAGTAATCAAATCACTTGTATCCTCTGGCAGTTAGTCTGGGAAGTATTTATCTCCTATATTTAAGCTGTCTAAGCTTCTCAGATGACATGTATTTAAATAACACATCTTTATTAGTTAGCTCTAGAAATGTAATAAATGTGTCAATTTTCAAAATTATATGTATGTTTATCTTGTAACTTTAAATGTTTCCAATATCAAAAAGTCTAATTTAGCATTATTTTGTCTTATTTTATTTTTATTTTATTTTTTATTTTTTAATTTTTTTAAAAGATTTTTATTTTTATTTATTCATGATAGTCACACAGAGAGAGAGAGAGGCAGAGATTTTTATGATATAACTGACCTTAATATTGTGTACATTTAAGGTGTACAATGTGTTGATTAGATACACTTATTTATTGTAATATGATTACTAAGTTGAAGTAGCTAATGTATCTATCACATTACATAATTATCATTTCTTTTTTGTGGTGAGAACAATATCTGGTCTCTTCACAACATTGAAGTATATAATGAAGTATTGTTGATTATAGTCACTATTTTGTTTTCAAACTATTTATTTATTTTAAAAGTTACTTTTAATGCAAATATTAATTTTATAACCATCCTTTTAGAGTTAGAAATTTGGGCTAAGATTTTTGTTTTAATAATTAACATGTATTTGCCTTTTTTTGCATTGGGCACTATTTCTGTTTCATAAGTCTGAATTGCTCTAAATGAATTAAATTCTTACATCTTTCATACTATAACATTGACTGGATAATTACGGTATGTTGTAATATTTTTAGGGAATACCAATTTTTTGTGATGTTAAATTTAATTTTCCACATTAAATATGTAAGCTATATGTATAGAAGGATGGAAATTTCTCATCACAATGCAATTGAAACTGAAGAATAGACAAAAAATGGAAAGATACTATGTTACTTGAATTTGAGCTTTAGCAGGTAGTGATTCCAAAGGCTTGGATGATTTTTCTCCCGGTAATCAATTTCTGCATATTAAATTAACCAAAAATATAGTGGCATAAAACATTTTATTATGTCTCTCAGGAATTCAGGCAAGTTTTGGATGGGCTATTTTTCTACTTCACATGATGTCAACTGGGGTCATTTGGTGGCAAATTGCTGGCAGCTGGCATGATGTGGAAGATCCAGTGTATATATTAAAATCATACACTTAGTACTGTAGGAATCCTGGCTGGAAGCTAGTTTCAACTGGGTTCATCTTCCAGTTCAGGTATTCTTAGGACTTCTCAACTTTTCCCTGTATTGGAGAAGTTGGACTTACCATGTGGGAGACTAGAGTGCTCAGTGACCAAGGCCGAGGTACCATTACTCTTATAAAGTAGGTCTGGAACTAGCACAGTATCTTATCAGTTTTACTTTACTAATCAAAAAAGTAACAGACCATTCACAGATTCAAGGAGAGTCTCCAACAACATTGTTCTCACTGTCTTTCAGGTTTTTACCAACAGTCTTCTCAAGGGTCTCCCAGTTATCATTAAGGTTCCTTGAGACATTCAACAACTTTTTCATGGGGCTTCTGGCTCCCATGAAATGCACACATACACATTCACACTTTATGTTCAGCTAGGTTTGAGAAATGGTATACATTGTATTTCCATGTGAAAATTTATAACATTTTTTTCCACATCAGAGCTTTTGAGAAGCCTAGAAATCTTTTCACTTTTAAAATTTATGTAAATTAATTTCCCCAAATCTTTGGAGGGTTTTTAAAAATAGAATGTAAGATTGAACAATTGAGAGTAATTTTGAGGAGATAAAATATTTTGAGAAATGGTAAACTTTTTGAGCACATTTTTAGTTTTGGTATATATTTTTGGTATACCTCTTAGGTGACAAATCCAAATATATACTAACTTTTTTAATAATTTTTTTGAATAAAGAAATAAAATTGGATGACTATATCATGGCTTTATACAAATTTTATATCTTTTAGAATGTGCTTTGCACCAGGATAGTTAAATGAAATTTTCTCAAATTCCAAATCACATATTTAGGAAACATAATTCTTTCTTTTCTCTGGTCACAACTAGTGATTTTTATGGAGGGAGGTTGTGGGTGTGTTTCCGTGTATTGCTTAGTCTGTGTCTGACTCAACTAGGAGTTCCTACTTCTGAGACACTGATTCAATTATGGATTATTTCTACTCCTTCCTTTTTTTCTAAGCTCCATGGGTACCCCATTTGGCACCACTTCTATTTCCATAATTTTCCAACGTAGAACCTACTGCTACAGTAATTTGTGATTTTAATGAAGAGGTCCTTCATAAAACAATTTGATACCAATAAATGTTTTAAAATATATCCTTCAGCTATTTCTGTGGTCCAGCGTTTCAGCTTTTCCCATTGTAGTGGGGCTCTTTACATTTAATACTCCTGACTCCCTTCCTTGTTCTTTGAATTCTTCTAAAAATTAGAACACTATTTTTATTATCTTCATATACAGTTTTTTGTATATGCCTTAAAAGGCATATTTTCATAACACACTAGTATATTATTATATTTTACTGAACTGAAAACTGTAGCTTAAAATATATATGTGGATATGTCTTATGTGATTTTGTGCATTCTAATCCCTTAAGAAAGAGCTTAAGAGACTTATAATTTTAAATGCCATTTATTTTTCCTTTCAGATAAACATATCTAATCCAATTTGCTAGTTTTAATCTATTTCTTGTCATAATATACTTAGAATAAATTTTGTGCTGTAAATTTAGCACTTAGGGAAATTCAAAATGTTTAATGAAAATGGACTCTGCTACATCTTCTTTAAAATATTAAAATTATTTCCCTATATCAAAAAGAAAAATATGTTGCTGTAGTGATAACTTCTAGTAATGAATTAAACTGTCTTGCTAAAACTTACCATTTTATGCATTTAGGATGTTGATCCAAAGAGATTAAGACACTTACCTTATGTTACTTACCATCAGTCAACTGTTCCAATAAGGCCAGCATATAGGTTTCTTATATCAACTTACTCAAATATCTCCATCCTGTGTCTTTCAGAGACAGAGACTCAATGTAGCATTAATTAAAAAAATTAATCAGGCATATTACATATTTTAAATTATTGTAAAGACAATTTCATAGAAATCAGATAAACGTTTAGAAGATCTGGATTACTTTGTAGTTTTTTTTTTTTTTTTATTTTGTTTCATTCCTGAAGTGTGAGGGCATTTGCATTAAAATTATCTTTTTGTATGATTCAGTTATATGAATTTGAATTTATTAAATTTACAAATTTAAGCATTACTCTTTATTTTCAAATGATATACACCTTGATTTATGCAAGCTTTAAGAACATTCATAAAATTAAAAAATATTGCCTACTTCCTTTTTATTATTGTATGAGCAGCCCTATATTTCTAAGAGGTAAGCATATCTTACTATAGATAAATAGTTGGCATATTTTTGTTTAGTTATTTTTATTTTTTCTAATATTTTATTTATTTGAGAGAGAGAGTGAGCAAGAGAGAGCATGAACAGGGTAGGGGGCAGTGGGAGAGAAAAAAGCAGACCCCCTGCTGAGCAAGGAGCCTAACGCAGGGCCAGATTGCAGGACCCCATATCATGACTTGAGTCCAGGGCAGACACTTGACTGATTTAGCCATCCAGGTGTCCCTAGTCGGTATTTTCCAGTAAATACTAAAAATAACTTATAACCAAAGTGAAGCTTGAAAATAATACAATGAAAAAAAAATCTGTCTTAGGCTAGTTTCCATGGAATGATTGCCAATAAGTGGAATTAGAGCCAATTTTCTATTTTGTACAAAAATTCTAATAATTGTATCAAATAAATTATATATGAGGTTAGTAGTCTATTTATCATTATCACAAAAGGTCATATGATGTCGAAAGCAAGCCAGTGTGTATCACCTGAGCAGTGTTCTGTATCACCTTTCTACTCTCTCATTTGGAATTCCATTTTTTTATAATTTCAGGGGTTTTTTTTAGTTAGTTGTTATCTTCATGGAAGGAAATACTGGTTTATACCACTTCTATACCTAAGTTTACTAATTATCTATTTTCCTAGTATAAGATGGAGGTATTAGATTGGTTTCTGTTTCCACTCTTCTCACTGTGTTCAGAAGTTTCACAGTCACATGCTTGAAAAGTGTGTTTTTCATTTATTTTGCAAGAATCTCAGTTGGCCATTTCAGTCTATGAAGTCCTATTTTTCACTTGTCAATATTTGAAAAATAGTAGTATTTAATAATTTTTTCCTTTCTTGCTTTTCTGGTATTTGTTTTGCTTATTTTTCTTGATAATCTCAGAATTTAGATACTAAATCGATTTGATCTTAATCTTTTGATCTCCTAACACTCCCCACTCCTATTTTTCTTTTCTATTTTACTGTCTAGACAGTTTCCTTTAGTTTTTTCCCAACCCTTTAAACTTATTTTTAAATTTTATTTAATTAAAATGTAACTTGATTTTCTACAGTATTGTGTTGTGTGTATCTTCTCTTTGTATGGTTCTCCCGAATATTTTTCTTTTTCTTTTATTTTACTTTTGTTTGTTTTTTGTTTTCTTTTTTTGATCTGTCTCTGTTTTTTGAGTGGCTTCCTTTGAATGTCTGCTGATCCTTTCCGGTCTGCTCACACTTATATGAAAGGAACTAAAAATGTCTAAGTAGATTCATATGTGGGTGTTTCTGTGTTTTGTTGACCTTCCTATGAAGTGATTAAGCAATGACCTGACAAATCTAACATTGGCTTTTTGTTAATCTAACATTTAACATGTTAATCTATTTAAAATGTTAATCTAACATTTAACATTTTTCTCTTGGATCAGCTTCTGCAGAGAAGGGTTCTGTTTCCAGCACAGACATATATAGACTTCATAGAACCTCTCAACATTGTTTTTTTTTTTGTTTTGTTTTGTTTTGTTTTTTGTAGAAAATAAGTTTTTCACTTTTGCAAGCCTGGGAGAGACATTCTCTTTTGACTTTTGGGTGGTGGATAAGATATGATTATATGCCTGCTCTTTACTTTGAATTGATAAGTTTTTTTTTGTTGAAAGTCTCATCCTTCTCTTTCATCACATAAGGTTACTAGTGCCCAAAGTTCCTCCATCTTGAGTGATTGTTTTGGATAATCCAGTTTGCCACTCAGGGGCATTTCCATTTTTATTACCCAGAATTTAACTTCTTCAGGTACCAAGTAAGTTGTCACTCATACATTTACCTTTCTTATTGCAAAATTTGCTAGTATATTTCGATCCCTGTTGTTTCTCCTTCTATTTATCTTTTGGGTTTATCCATCAAAGGTTTATCTTCATGCCATTTGGTTTTAGGAAAAAGTAAAGATGACTTCATATGTTTAATTTACCATGTTTATCATGATAATCCCAAAGTATATTTAAGCTTTCTTTTCTATTTTTACACTCTCTATTGTTAAAGAAAGTGTGTGTGTGTGTGTGTGTGTGTGGAGTATATATTAAAAAGGTATTACTTTTTATTCTGTTTATATTTCTACTGGAGATGATCATATTCTATTTTATAATATGGTGAAAAATATATTTAATCATATGCTTTTGTAGGCCTTCTTTAAACAAAACAATATTTCAGTATTTTTGAATTGCTTCAGAGATAGCATAGTTGCTGGCATACAATGTTGTAAAAAATGATAGGTAAATTGATACATTATATAATATTTTAGATTTGCCACTCTTAAAAATCAAGTATTGAATTTTGGGTTCTTTTAAAGTTGCGTGTTACATCATTGGCTTTTCATTTATAACAAACCAGTTGCTTAAACATTTTCTTTTTTATAATCACTCACAAGTCTTTGTGGCACCTGAAAACTGATTGGGGTTAGGCTCAGTAGATGCAGCTCAGCTGGTACAGCTCTGTATCATGTATCTTTCATCCTTCTCCTAAGATCTTCAGCCAATCATATAACATAGAAGCATGGGAAAGCAAGTTGCAGATAGTGTCACTGTCTTATCCTCAGTTTATAGATCTCCATATGTTTGATTTTTACATGTAAGTACATGTCAGCACATAAGGTGGCATCAATATGTGCAAATAGAATGAAAAAAGATACTAGATAATGAGGAAAATATGCATTAGTAATAATCAAGAATATAAAGATTCAAGCCATTAATGTTTTCCTCTTTTTAAATTCCCCAATATTATATCATTGTTAGTCATTGGATTCATGAACATTTTGAATTTGAACTATGGCTTTGGCATTCATACTTGACCAATAATAAAACGCCTTCATATTGGTCTTTAGTCAGATAGTAAGTGTTCTATACTTAGCATTTGGTTAAGTTATGAGTTAGTATAAGATATGGAAGGGAAATATGATCACCTAGGGTAATCCACATATTTCTTTGATAAAGAAAATCAGGATTAAAAAAAAATAATAATAAAAAAAATAAAGAAAATCAGGATTAAGAGACTGAGAATTTTACCAAAGTCAGAGAACAAAGTAAAATCTCTTTTCATGAGTCATACAGAAGCGTTTATTGTGACCAGAATTTAACATTATATTAAAATTTTTTATAGTTTCTTTTTTTTTTACGATTTTATTTATTTGTTCATGAGAGACAAACAGAAAGAGGTAGAGACACAGGCAGAGAGAGGAGAAACAGGCTCCATTCAGGGAGCCTGATGTGGGACTCGATCCGGGACTCTGGGATCATGCCCTGAGCCAAAGGCAGACACTAGATCACTGAGCCACCCAGCCATCACAGTTTTTTATAGTTTCAATTTAAATTTTTGATTTCAAGTTAAAATTAGGTTGACTCTACAAGAAGACTATTAGAGAATTTTGATTTAATTATGAAAATAATACATATTTGTTTTCAAATGAACCAAATATTTCATACAAATTAAAATCATTCAATTGGTTAAAGAAAGTACAGCACAGGGAGATCCATTTGTTTATCAGGAAATGAGACTCTTAAAACCTCTCAAGAAGAAAACATAAAAATTAAGCTTCATTGTTCTCAAATGTAGACACAAGCTCCACCCAGTTTATGGGGCAGGTGGAAAACATTAAAATCAGATTAGAACCAAAAGATTGTAAAGTTAAGGTGATTTTAAACTTGTTTTATTGTTTCTGATGCCCCATTTACAGAAGATTGCATTTCATAAAATACTTTACTGTCTTTTATGGTGGAAATGTTTTAACACATTTATTTGTAAGACTTGTAAGGACTTATAAATATTATGTTTTAATTGTTGTTGTAAGACTGATGGATTATGGCTGCTGCTGTCCTCTTGTTTTAGTTCAGTAAATCTCCAAGTCATATTCCTCAGATTTTGGATTGACTGTTTTAATATGAAAGCCATGATTTTTTTCTCCTGACTTTGTATAGAAAATAGGAATGAGGAACATAGGAATGGAATATATGGAATAATTAATATTTTTGGTATCCAATATATATTATAGATTATTAAAATTTTCTGGTATCTTATATATATTATGGATTATTTTAAAATAATATGTACATTTTGGATTATTTAAAAATAAAACTTTAAGATGTTAATACTGATCAATTGTGAAAGATGAAGAAATACTATTTTAAACTTACAGTTTCAGGAGTTTTATAAAAAGATTTTGTTTATTCATGAGAAACACAGAGAGAGGGGCAGAGGCATAAGCAGAGGGAGAAACAAGCTCTCCATGGGGAGCCCGGTGCAGGACTCCAACCCAGGACTCCAGGATCACCACCTCAGCCAAAGGCAGATGCTCAACCATTGAGCCACGCAGGTGCCCCTAGTTCAGCGTTTTTAATATTTTTAGCATACTTTAAATATTTAGCAGTGATTATTTTTATGTTATTATTTCAAACATATGAACATTAATATACCGACAATAAATTGATTTTAAAGAATAGGGGCACTTGGATGGCTCAGTTGTTTAAATAAAATCTTTTAAAAAACACAAGATGTTAATGTTTTGAAATTAGAGCATAGAATGAAATCTGCATATTGATTGATGCTGTTTATTGATACGTAGTTTTCCAGATTGCCCCTCAAAACCATCTATTCTTGGACACCAGCTTTGTTTGTGGTACGACGGACCAGAGTTGGCCTGGCATTTGGGAATTGGCTAACCAAATGCACTGTGTTTCTGGACAAAGGGAACATTTATACAGACATGAAAGTTATCTAAGTTTTGGTTTTGCTGATATGGCACTCCATGTCTTGGGATCCACCTTGGGCCTAGAAATTTATTTCAACAATCGTGGGGTATACCATGAGATCATAACAAATTGCCCATCATGTAACATTTCATCTTAATTGATGAAACCATCCATACACCTAATTTTATTCAATCAACACGGGATCCCTGGGTGGCTCAGCAGTTTAGCGCCTGCCTTTGACCCAGGGCGTGATCCTGGAGACCCAGGATCGAATCCCACGTCGGACTCCCGGTGCATGGGGCCTGCTTCTCCCTCTGCCTATGTCTCTGCCTCTCTCTCTCACTGTGTGCCTATCATAAAAAAAAAAGAAAAATTATTATTCAATCAACACATTTATTAATCACCAGGTAGCTATATGCTTCATTCATAATGAAAAATATATGATCTAAAGCAATAATATATTTTGGTAATGAATAAAATAATCAGCCAGATAAGAGAGCTATTTGGAAAGTTAAATTGGAAGCTGATGATTTAGCTGAATAGAAGAACAGTTCTCAGAATTTGTTCATGTAAACTCTCCTTTGTGTGCATAGAATCCCTGGGTTGGACTGTAGGGTTTGTTCAAAAAAGTGCTTTTATAGAGAAGGCATTGGTAATGTGGATTGACTGCCTTGGTTCATGGAAGTAATTTTTAAACAAAGTCCATGTAAAAGGACTAATTTTACTACTTGAATTCATCAGAGGTTATCGAGAGGTTGTGATTTTTTATACTGATAAATTATGTAAAATATGGGCCTTTGGAAATTGAGTATTTTGTCTATGTGGTTACTAGCGTTTCTCTTAGCTTCATAATAATATTTGGAAAATGTGTTGCTTTTGCTTCCAAAATGAATTTCTTATAAATTTCTTTGTAAATATCTTTAATAAGAAATTTTTTTTCTATTTCAAAAGAAAAAAGAAAATTGATTAATATTACAGAAAATTTACTTTTAGGATGAAAATGGTTTTGAAATCATTCATTTCCTTAAACGCTGTCCCAAAGTACATGTTATTAAGAGAAGTTTTACATACTTTCTCATAATTTTTAAATTATATCGACAATCTTGGGAAGATTAGATGTGTTCATACCTACAGCTTTAGATGGAATTCCCTTCATTTATTTGGGTCTCTTGAAAGTTCTTTTGTAAACCATCATCCAGGTCTAGTTAACAAAACAATCTTAGATGATCTAATAGCATGTGGCTTAAAACAGTGAGAAACAATCCTCTAGTACATTGCTACATATGACATTCAGGCTCGAACTACTATAAAAATCTCCAAACAGAATGAAGCATAAATCAGAGCAAGCTGTGGAAACAATAGCTCTCCAAATATTGTACTCTCATGTCGACATAGTGCCACAACACAAAAACATAACAGAGTCGGAATTAGACCACACTCAGGATTTCAAAGGAAAATATACACTGCTGCACAGCACAGATGCCATGTCTCTCCTCCTGGTATACACACATCTGTTGCAGTTCTGAAATAGGCCTATTTGGCCCAGAGGGGAGACAGTGATGGCAAAGCCATTAACTCTTTGATTTCAGTTAAGCTCACCTAAATGGAGGTTTTAGGAGCATTTCTGGAGGGCCATTTGCTGAGACTTGTTTCCTATTAATACCTTGCCACTCTTTTCTGATGTTTAGATAGGGCTTTTTTTTTTTTTTTTTTTTTTTTTTTTTTTTTTTTTTTTTTTTAGATAGTGCTACTTAGTCTTTCTTTTAATAATCTTCGGTGGTAACAATGCACACAATGCATAAGCAAAAATGCCTTTTTTTGTTCAAGACATTCTAAAGTAGTTAACATATTTATATTTCTACTCAAGATAACTGAAAAATGATCTAGATGCAGGAAATTCACTGCTATTATCTATGCCCAACTACAAAAAGATAATTCAACTTCATCCTTGTCCTCTGAACTTCCTACTGGTTTACTGATCATGAAGTATAGTTATTGTCTAGAATATAAGCTTAGTAAATTTTACAGTTTTTAGTCATGGCATTGTATAAGCTTTTATAAGCCACTTATGTATTCTTACCAAGGCAATAATGTAGAGATTTACAGAGGCTACAGTTCAATCAGATGATCAGTCTGTGCCCCAATCTTTGAAGAATGAAGTAGTTAGGGGGTGATAATAGATATAAATGTGACAAGAGAGTATCATGAACCTATGTAAAATAGATATCTTGACATCTATTTCAATTATTTGTCTGTATCAAAAATTTGATATTAAATGTACCTCTTATAATCCCTGTTTCTTTCAGTTGACTTTGTATGCATACCATTGAGTGCTTGTTTATGTTGAAAGACAAGAAGACCAAGAAAAATCTGGCTTAGTCTTTTTTTTTTAATTTTTATTTATTTATGATAGTCACAGAGAGAGAGAGAGAGAGAGAGAGAGAGAGGCAGAGGGAGAAGCAGGCTCCATGCACCGGGAGCCCAACGTGGGATTCGATCCCGGGTCTCCAGGATCGCGCCCTGGGCCAAAGGCAGGCGCCAAACCGCTGTGCCACCCAGGGATCCCCCTGGCTTAGTCTTAATGTATGCCTAATGATTACTCCTGTGATGAGTAGTACAACTGAAAGAGGAAGAGAATTTCTAAAAATTCTGAAGTTTTTCTTAAATATATATACTATTATAAAATTAGATATATATATTATATTTAATATATCTAATATATAATATTTTATCTACCTATACAGAAAAAGATATCCAGTAATTAGTAATAACTGACATCTATTACACATTTATTATGGTCTAGGTACCATACCAAGAGCATTACACACATATCTCAAGTAGTCTTTAAAGAAGCTCTAGGAAATAGATACCTTAAAAATCCCATTTTATAGATAAGTAAATTAAAGCACAAATAGTTTGTCCAAAATTATGCACACATGGAAGTTGTAATTAGGAATCAGACAATTGACCCTAATGGTTGCAAATTTTTAAAAAGCTGTTGGTTTCAGGGGAGCCTGGGTGGCTCAGTCAGTTAAGCATCTGACTCGATTTCTGCTCAGGTCATGATTTCAGGGTTGTGAGATGGAGCCCCAGGTTAGACTTTGCATTGTGTAGGAGCCTGCTTAAGACTCTCTTTTCCTCTCCCTTTGCCCCTCCCCCAACCCAGCATAGCATGTGGGTGTGCTCAGTCTTTCTCTAAAAAAAAAAAGGGTAGTTACTGCATGTGATGAACCATGCAGAAGCACTCATAATTGGCTTAAATGATTTTTAAGTTAAATGTAGTCATCTGATATTAGCTCTTAATATTTACATTTTCATATTATCTAGTACTCCAGATAGCAAGTAACAAAAATCACTGGGGGCTACTTGGGATTTTTATTTTATTGTTTTATTAATAAATTGATAAATAGTATTTTACCAATAAATTATTAGAATAAGTAATATAATTAATAAGCAGCTAATTAATAAGTAGTATATTTTTTATAATGACAGAGTGGATATTTCATGCAACTCTAGGTCACAGGACTAGAAGCAGGATCTGAAGTGCAGATCTTTGACTAGAGTGAGAAGGATCCATATCATCCAGACCAGAAAAATGTAAAGAATATTTGAAGACAAATTATATTTTTTCACTGTTAAGAGATAATGGGTTTTTTCTGACCTAGAATTTTGGAAAGGTTACCAAAGATAAGAGAATCTAGATGGTGATGTTCAGAGGGATGGTGTCTTTTTTTTTAAAGATTTTATTTATTTATGCATGAGAGACACACAGAGAGGCAGAGACATAGGCAGAGGGAGAAGCAGGTTCCCTACAGAGAGCCCAATGCGGGACTCGATCCCAGGACCCCGGCATCATGACCTGAGCCAAAGGCCAACATTCAACCACTGAGCTACCTAGGTGCCCTAGAGGTGTCTGTGAGAGATTTGTGAGATGCCCAGCAGGTACTTGAAGAAAGATCAGAGAAGAGGTGGTTTTACATCAGTTCCCATATTTATCCTGAAAAGAGAGCAAGTCTTATAGAAGCCATTATCTCTCATGGACCTAGAAATGGGCAGTGCCTACTTTTGTCTCCATGGAACACAATGGGAGGCACATATGATGTAATCCAAAAGTAACTAAAACAGACAGAAGCCCAGTTGAGAGAAGGTGTTATGGAAGAGTAAAAAAGAGGTGATGACTATGGATATAAATAGCAGATGAATTGGAAACAAAATTCATGTTAAATAATTTTCCTTCTTATTTTCTTCCTTTTTCATTCATTTTTCAACAAGTATTTATTGAACATATACTGTGTGCCAGACATGATTTTAGGGGCTAAGGATATAGCAAAGAATAGTACTAAAATTTTCTGGGTTCATGGAGATGTCCTCCTTAGAGGAAGACTGACCATAAACAGAAGTAAATAGATAAAAATTCCAGATATTCATAAGTGCTATGGAGCAAAATAAGTTATGATGAAGGAGTGTGGGGGAAGGGATATTTACTTTTGTATCCTATAACTTGTTAGGGGAAAGACTCACTGATGAAATGACCATTGAGAAACATGAGGAGAGTAAATCACTGCATACCTGGGGGAAGAAGCATAAAGATACCAAGTCCAAATACCCTATCGAGAGAGTATGCCTGCAGTGTACAAAGAGGAGTAAGGAGGTCAATACAGTTAAAATGAAAGGGGGGAAAAGTAGAAAAAAGTGATGTCTGAAAGGATTAGGGGAAGGCAGGGAGCAAAAATAATACTACACATATCCCAAATTCCTTGGTATTATTTAGACCAGCCCTAAGCCCAGATATGACTGGAGAAGAAGATAAAAAGCTTGAGAAGGCAGGAGTATATTATTTGACATTGGAGTACTGACAAAGGTTGAATTTCCAAAAAGCATTGAATAATCTTGAATCACATAGATTATGATTATTAAATGAAAATTGGACCTACCATACACTGAAGTAATTACTAAGAAATATTTTTTTTAAAATTGCAGGTGCAATTTTTAATATAATTTATATACTGAGAAATTAGAGAGTCACCAAACAATGAAAAATAAATATTAATTTATAACTTCATGAAATGAAAAAAAAATCTTATGTAGAAATTCACAGGCATTTTTTGGAATTTATGTATTTATTTTGAATTATCATGAATGTAGTTGAAAGGTTAAACACCTTCATAAGCACTTTGAGGAATTCAAGGAAAAAATGACCCCAGATGAGAGAGTGAATACCCTAACTGTGAACTATTCAATTAGGGAGAGAAGAAACTTATTTTTGAAAATCACTAAAAAGCTGTGGTATATAATTATATGATGAAAATATTTTATGACTTGTAAGTGTATTTTGAAAGGTAATATTTGCTCAAGGAAAGGATATTTAAGTAATAGAACTTCAGGAAAGCATTCTAAACAAATAATTTTGCATGGTTAACCAAATAAATTACAACAAGTTCTAATTCTCACTCTATAAATAGTAAGAGGATTGTCTATTTCAGTTTCATAATGATCTTAAATGATGGTTTTATTTTCTAGAATGGCTAAGCTGGATTTCGTTGGATCCTTGCTGAATGGTAGAAAGAATGTTTTTAATATATACTAGGGAATGCCAGTTCCTCACTAAACAAATAGAAGGGAATAGTGGATATGTTAATGGTTTTTCAGAAACAAACCAATAGGACTTATACTTGTAACTATGCCTTGGAACTTAAAATACTAATTTACATATCCTAATCATTTTGCTCAGTTGTTGAAACAATACAATCAGTAGGATCAAATCCATTGGTTAACCTCATGTAAAAATTATTTTCCTTTGTTAGCTTTTAAAATCATCTAATAGTGTGGTTTTTATTTGCTCATAATTAAGCAAGACTCATCCATCATCATAATGGCATAATAAGCTAAGAGCGTATGTTTAGGTGGCATCAGTATTTTTGTAGATTATTAAATAATATGGTTATTTTATCTTTTGTCTCCCCACCCTGAAAATGATACAATATTATATACTGATAAGTAAGATTTGCTAACTCACTTGGGAATGTTTGTTGGTGGACAAAAGGCTATTGTGATGAATTGATAGATGGATAAATGGATAGATGCATGGATGCATGAATGAGAAATGTAATACACTCAAGATAAGTTTGGATACCTCTCCCACCAGGAGGTTGTATTTTCTTCATTGTCCCTGTCTGACATTAAAAAAAAATCAAAATCTTTGAGAATTAGAAAAAATTACTGCACCTGGAGTCTGTGGCACTGAAACAAAGTAGGCCATGAAGGTCAAAAAAAAAAAAAAAAAAAGAGAGAGAGAAAGAAAAGAAAGGAAGAAATTAGGTTGTCAGATAGATTCCTATGGCTTTGGCTGTAATGCAAGCCTTCTTCTGGAAACAGCAGCAGGACTAGAGCAATCAATCTCAGCAGGTGGAAACTTCAAATGGAAATATTGTGATGGATGGTGCTGGCACAAACACAGTAGAATTCTTTGGTTCATTTGAGCTATTTTGTACTTATACACATTAGATGAAACTCGTCCAATCTGGAGAGGAGGAGACAAATGAGAATACCTAGTAAGGGCTGATAATTTTTGATACATCCCTTTGAGGTAAGCTGAGAAGGGAATAGATAATGCTGAATTCAATTAAAAGTCAACAAGGAAGGTTGACTATAAATATAATATATATAAATTTAAATATATATGATTAATGTTTGATGGTTATCCTTGGATGCTGTTGATGTGGGCTCGGGAAAGGGGCTATATTTTATACACTTAGTAGTACCAATTTCATGATTTCTTAATTAAACTATAATATGGAAGGCAACCTGAAATTTTTTCCTTTTTTGTTACCCATTATGCATAACCATTGTGGAGCATAGCAATAAGAAGAGTGTGTTTGATAAGAACTCCAGTCGTTATTTTTTTTAAAGATTTTATTTTTTTATTCATGAGAGACACGGGGGCAGGGGGCAGACACAGGCGGAGGGAGAAGCAGGCTCCATGCAGGGGGATACCCTGATGTGGAATTGGATCCTAGGTCTCCAGGATCACGCCCTGGGCTGAAGGTGGTGCTAAACCACTGAGCCACCCGGGCTGCCCAGAACACCAGTCATTATTGATGGAATATTCCTTCTTAGACTAATAAAGTGGCACCATTGCTCAAGCATGGAGGATTTTCAACAAATAAATGTCTGTAATCCTTGATTTTGTAAAATTAAATGTATGCATTATTTTTTCTTCCTCTGCTTACTCCCAAATTATAGAATCATTGTAAGGGGTTTTTTTGTTTGTTTGTTTGTTTGTTTGTTTTTAAGAAAACTTTCAATAATATATGTAGTTGTTTTTAACTTTATTTTCTTTTGGCACAGATAAGTGGAATAGAAAAGAGGTTGACTTTTTTTTTTTTAATTTTTATTTATTTATGATAGTCACAGAGAGAGAGAGAGAGGCAGAGACGTAGGCAGAGGGAGAAGCAGGCTCCATGCACCGGGAGCCCGACGTGGGACTCGATCCCGGGTCTCCAGGATCGCGCCCTGGGCCAAAGGCAGGCGCCAAACCACTGCGCCACCCAGGGATCCCAAGAGGTTGACTTTTATGTAGACAAGTAATAAAGTAGTTTTTTAGCATTAATTTAATAGTATTTGATGTAAAATAATAGATTTATTGTACTACTATTATGTTTCAGAAGTATAAAATCATGAAATAATTAGTGTAAATGTGACAATGCACAGGTTTATTTCACTTTCACATTTCACATGAATCAAGAGTGCACATGATTTTCTGATCATGAATTAGAGTTTGTGCAACAATTTATCACTTATAAATCAGAGTGATTATCAATTATTCTCTATTTTCTCAGTTTACTAAGGATACTCTCTTGTCCTGTCTCCTGATTTCATAAAAATTTCTAATTGCCACCTTTGAATACACACACACACACACACACATTTTCCATTACCTGTTAACTACAGGAAGTTTTGCACATCTTAATAGAGTATTGAAGAGAAGGCAAACTATTAGGTCTGTAAATATTTCATAGAATTTAATTATTTTATGTTATTTGTATTTATTGAATTAGGATGTATATGATTGCTATGTTTATTGAATGCAAGCTTTACCTTCAAGATTTTTTTCATTAACTTATAAACTTAGATTTAACCTTTCTATGAGTTTATGCAAAATTAACAGTCCACTCATATAGACACAGTAATAATTATGATAATTCATAGCTTTTGGTAAATTCTTAAATTCTTACATTCATTTCATTAGCAGGTTCTAACACGGCCAAGATGATTTTCATTGTCAGATTAGACAAGTAATTTTCAATCACATCTAGCTTTAAAAGTTTTAGTTAAATTTTTAAGTCTTCTACCTACATTTGCTTGCTAAGGCTGCAGATTTCTATTTCTATAGAGTTCTTTACAATTCCTTTTAACTGTTCCCCAAAACCTTACTAAGTTTATTATATCATCTTAATAATTCTTATTCTCAGCTCTGATTGTATCTCCCCTAAACCAAACCAAAAATTATTAATCTTTACTCATATAAAATTCTATATGCTGAAATTCAAGGCCCTCTATTACATGTAATATTATTCAGCCCTTCTTTTCCAGAGTTATGGTAATCATTCTGTTGGCTTGACCAAGTTCATGGTTTTCTTATTATACTCACAGTTCTCTGCCTACTTTTATTCATTCCTTAGAAATTATGATAATAACACTAATGTAATTTAATATCTGCTTAACTTTATATAATTTACAACCTGTATCTACAGATACTTAAGTAATTTAATCCTAAACAAATATATTATAGTTTATCTATATTTTATTGATAATGAACAAGAGACTCTATAAATGTGATCCATGTATCAAACAGCAGAGCAAAGAGCTATTATACTCCATTTCTTTGCTATTAAAGATTATTCCATATATCACAGCTTTTTCCGATTTTCTGGATATGATGGAATCTTAGATCAGAGGAATATCTTAACAATCACCTTATCTAACCATTTTTTAGAAAAGAAAATAAACCATTTCCTGGACTTGGGAAGGCTTCATCTTCCCCACCTGGGTTTGAAACACCTGTGTTGTGTGTACAATACTTCAGGGAATAAAAGTTGACTAAGACATGGTATGGTCAACGAATGACCAAATAAAATATATATGCTGAGACCAAGGCACCTTAGTAAAAAGATAAAGTTAGGTAAAGAAGCAATCAGTTCAATGGTTCTCTTGAGATATCTTTCCAAATATAACCTCATGGCATTTTATTGGCATATTACTCTAAAATTAATCATATCCTGTTTAGTATGTAAATATTTATGAAGATATTATAAGAACATAAACGTCCTATTATCCTACTTTTTTCAATAGAGTCTTGAATAGTACCTGCACTTAGTAGTTTTTCAATGAATATTTGTGTAAATGAATTAAATGATTACATGGTATAGTATAGCATCAGCCATAAAGATTGTAACTTTATTTTGTTTAGTGTTCATTTTATATTCTGATCACTGTGCTAACCATTTAACACATAGCATAGTTTATGCTTAGGATAAGTGTATGAGAAATGCAACAGCTTCATCACATTACATGCTCTAATTCAAATCCAATGCAAACTAAGATTTTTGTAGGTGATAATTTAAAAGCATTGAGCAAAGGGACCATTAGCTCTTATTGGGCCATGAAGATAATTTATTTGGAAGGGAGAGATTTTAGTACAGGGACAAAAGGAAGTGAATATGTAATTTCATTCACTTCCTAGTTCTTGACATTTAATGTTATTTGAGTATGAATATAGATGGAAACAACTTGTGATTATGTTCTAGTTTGAAAGTTCAAAAGCTACTATGTGACTCAGGATTTATTAGAAGTGAAGTTTATCTTCCATAGAAAGAAGGAGGAAAACCTATTTTTAAGAAGTTTTTATTTTGAAAAACCTCAAACACAAGAAAAAGTGTAAAAAAATGTATACTACTGCATAATGTCAAGATTTGTCAATTATAAAAAAAATCTTTTTCTGTATTTTTATCTACATCTTTAATTATTTTAAAGTTAAATAAATACAGATGTGTCAATGGTTCAGTATGCAGGTCTAAGAAAATTGATTACATAACCAGAATATTTATCAACACCCCTCATAGTCACATTTATTGGAGAAGGATCACAATAATGTCATTTTCAGTGACTATTTAAAACCAGAATCCACATCTTAGACAATTTTGACTTGGGAACTTTTCTCCAGATGGGTAGATTGATAGTGATTTGAAAGAAGTATCAGTATGTGATATATTAGTTATCTACCACTGTCTAACAAACCAGTCCAAACATAGTGGCTTGGAACAAAAACCTTTAATCTAACTCACAATTTTGTGGTTTGGCAATTTGGGCTGGATGCAGCAAAGATTTTATTTTATGCTTGGCTGATTCTCTCATGTATCTGTGGTCCACTGCCAACCAGTTGCAGGGTGGCTGAGAGAGACAGACCTAAGATGCCCTCATTCATATGTGTGGTGGTTGGTATTATGTTGGCCACAGTAATAGGAGCAACAAACAAACAAATCTCACATTATCCATTAGGAAAGTCTGAACTTGTTCAAATGCTGTCTCAGCTACATACTAAGAGACAGAGTAAAAGTAGGCAGTCTATTGAGTCCTAGACACAGAACCAGGGTACCTTTGATGCTACCATTTTCTATTGGTAAAGCAAGTTGCACGGCCACCCAAACTCAGTAAGTAGAGAAATAGATTTTATCTTTAAATGGATGTAACTGAAGAGTCCCATTGCAAAGGAGTTTCTATTAGAGAGATGTGGGTAATTGTGGTCATTTTTGTAATCTACAAAAAGATTTTGTAATCTACAAAAGATTAAGATTGTGTTAAGATTTCACCATATGAAGAACATGGGTAGAACAGTTTTTGAATCACTAGATAAAACTCTTGATCCAACCTTCTTGACTCTTATTTTTAGCTCCAAACTTACAAACTGGACAAATTTAGGTTGGATTCTTAACATCCTATGGGATTCAATGTCATGCCTTAAGCTCATGGTTTGTTTATTTATTCATGAGAGATACACAGAGAGACAGAGACAGAGACAAAGGGAGAAGCGGGCTCCTCACAGGGAGCCCAATGTGGGACTCGATCCCTGGACCGAGGATCATGCCCTAGGCTGAAGGCAGATGCTCAACCACTGAGCTACTCAGGCATCCCTGTAATAGTTTAAAATGTAATATGAATGATCATTATTATAGGCAAATAAATATAAAAAGAGTTTTTCATATAATGAAATCATATTCAGGTAAATAAGAATAAGATAAATTTATATATAAATAAGTAGATAAATAATTGTCTACTCATATGCCTAAATACTTATGTAAAAACCTATTCCCAAGAGAAAGACAGTTATGAAAATTAGATAGGAATCTACCTATAATCCAATTAAATCACACAAAATACTATAACGGTTCATGTATATACATTAGATATAAAAGACAAGATAGTTGCACACCAAATTCTGGATTGTGGTTGTTTCAGTATTGGAAGAATGTTTTTTGGTGAGTCAGTGTGTATAGCTCAAAGTACAATTCAACTGAAGCTGTAAAGTTTTATTACTTTTGTATTTAAAATGACCTAATGAACCCTAATGTTAGTTTCTTTATTTTCCTTTTTGTTTTATAAAAGTAACATGAAATAGAAATATGTATATGTAACAAACTAGAGAGGATATACTCAGAAAACTTGAACTTTGGCTACAAATGGGGGAAAAGAAAGAGTGGGGACAAGCAGCACTATGGGGTTCAGGGGGTATGTGTTTGTTCTCCTCTTTCGGTTCTGTCTTTAACTCTATTTAATCAGCACTTGAGACAGCTAAGTGAGAAGTTAGCATTATTATTTCTACTGAGAATCTGTACTGAACTTTCCCATCTAATGATACTTCTTTATTTCTTTCCTAAGCACTGTCTTTGAATCTATCTTAGGGCATATGTTGTGTTTTCAATATTTATTTTACAAGTATTGAAAATTTAATGTGATGCTAAATACAAAATTTCAACAAATATAAAATTTATAAATACGTGAATGTAAAATTGAATTATGGAACTTAAAATATGAGCAAAAAGCCCAAAGCTGAACACAAAAGTCACTACCCCCATATCCAAAAGACAGCCATCAAAGATTCTTTGCATGCCTATGTAGAATTTACTAAGGAGTAGTAGAACAAGCCCTGATATAATCACTTCCTTTTCCACTGATTTAAAATCAGCTCTGAAAAAGACAGTGACAGGCTTCTGGAGAAAATAATTGTTTGATAAGCTAAGTTCTAGGTAATTTCTTCTCTTTTTATGGAAACTAGGAAAAAGAAAGTATGGGGGAATTATATATTCTCATAGAATATAAGATATTTTGCATTATTTTCCTGTAGGCATACGTAAAACTGTTGCTTACTTTGCCACTGGCCCTATTCAAGGGGAAAAAAGTTCAAGGAAAAAGAAATCCTAGTGAAGAGAAAGGGCAAAAAAGTCTGTGTAATGAAGGGTACCAGAGCATGCCACCTAAAAATGTGGCACTTCCACGCAAGGTTCATTTTGACCTAAAGGCACTTGAAAAATAGCAGATGCAAAAGTTTCTGATCTCCCCTCTTTTCTTTTTGAAAACAGGAGATAAAACTCCCATGTAAAGATACCCTCCCCTTACCAGAAGAAAAGAAACATTCTTATCATCAGGGACAGGAAGTTAAGACCAAGAGAATTTTGCACCATAGACCTTACTAAAAGAATTCTTATCTTCCTTTAGCTTCTCCATATATTTTAGTTACTTTTTCCATAATTGCCTCTTTTTGTTCAACCTACTATAAAAGCACTTAAGTTTTGACACTTTTTGGGGCTCTTCATTTCCTCAAGACAACTTCCAGTTAACACAAAACTTTAAAACGTTAAATGCTTTTCTTTTGGCAATCTGCCCTTTGTTATAGAGCCCCAGTGGAGATGTAAACCGGGTAGAGGAAGAGAGTGTTTTTCTTTCCTTCAATGATATATTCAGAATGCAAGAGTTTTCAGTTATCAGGTGATGTTATGGTTATCTGTTCTTGAGCTGTCTTATAAAGTCTCCACCTAAATTTATCTGCCACCACGCTTCTAGAAGCAGGAGCTGAGGTGTAAGAGATTTAAATAGATCACCCATTTAATATAACTATGAATGTGGGAAGGCTCCTGCTGGATCTGCTGAAGTGCTCACACATATAACTCCAGAGAGCACTGTCTGGGTGCAAAATTAGACAAGTAATGACAACCAATAGAGGACTTTGGCAGTGCCAGTTAACTAAGGATACTTGTCCCCTTCATCCACCTTACCTCCTCTTAAGCCTCAAAACAGAAGAGAAAAGATCAAGAGGGAGACAAGAGGGAGAAACAGTGAGGAAAACAGTCTACCACTTCTCTGCTTCAAGAACCTGACAGTGGCCAGGCCAAAATTGAGAATGGGAAAGGGGAGAATGTATGGGTTGAATAGATCATCAAAATCTTGAATTGGATTGTACTGGGATGGACTTTTCTTTTTAATTATATTTTTTTATTCATGAGAGGCACAGAGAGAGAGAGGCAGAGACACAGGCAGAGAGAGAAGCAGGCTCCATGAAGGGAGCCCGATGTGGGACTCGATCCCAGGACTCCAGGATCACGCCTTGGGCCAAAGGCCGACGCTCAACTGCTGAGCCACCCAGGCGTTTCTGGGATGGACTTTTGAAATCATTGACCATGATAGAGAGGCAATGAGGTCTTCCAAAAATATTACTAAAGGACAGAATACAGCTTAGTTGAAGCCACTGATTGAAGATAAATAAAGCCATTTAAGTCATTTTGTGTTTGTATGCTATCACAAATGGAATTTCTAAAGTCATTTGCATTTTGTTTATTTTGTTTATATTTTTACATACCTGTACTGCATTCCAAAAAGACTATTGAAATATTTGCATTAAATGGTAAACTTAAGAGGCGTAATTACAAAGAAGTAAAGTAGGGGTAATAAGATAGAAAGGAAAAGACAGGGGAGAGGGTATGCCAAATATGCACAGTAAGATATTCTTTTCTTAGCTATCGAAGTGGCTTCACAAAGCCCATTCTGAAAGTCCTAATAGCCAATGCTAAAGATGAATATATTCACTGTCAGAAATCAAAGTGATTGTATATAAAAGGAAAACAGTTGCTATGGAGAATAATGACTAGTTGGAGAACAAGTATATATTAATCAGTTGTGGAATGCCAGACAATGAGTATTTTGAAGCCAGATGATGGCCGTACTTTCATGGAGCTCACAATCAAGTGTCAAAACAAAAACATTTAGCATGTATTTTCAAGTATAAATGAGAAAAACAACATATAGGCAATCAGCTTTGACATGCACTATGCTTGATTGATACTCCCTTGACATAAGACACTCAGAATGTGTGTAAATTTGTGACTAGGAGTGTACACACACTTCCATATATAATGTACCCTTAACCATTATTTAACAGGACTTTAGCCTCAGTAAAAAATTAGGAGTTATATGGGACCAGAGTATACTTTGTTCAACGTTCAATATTTTTGTTCCTTACAACGTCAACCACAATCCAGTTGTTAAGTTATGTTGAGGTGTGTCAGTGATTTTAGGTGTTGTTATTGGAACTATATCAGCAATGTTGTAGAATCTGAAAAGTTACTTCTGCCCTTAGTACAGCAGTTTTCTCATGCATGATACATTGTTCAGTTTCCAAGAAAATTACAGGAACTGCTAACAGAAGTGGAAAATAGTTTCAGAAATAGAGATTTCTAGGGGTGATCCAATAAAAACAAATAGTAATGTGGTAATAGTGAGACTCCACTTGTATGCTGACTATTGATTTCTGTCCTGTTTATATTGTCAGCTCAAAGAAATCCTGATGAGATTTTACAGCCCATTTTTAGCTAGTCACACAGAAATCTTTCAGGTAGAAACATTGTAAAGCCATGTTTCAGTTTTAGGTTTCAAGTAAGTGAATGAAAAAAATTAGGGGCCATATGTTTGGATCTAAATGGAAGTGTAAATCTGAAGTTAAGTGATAATTAAGAACTGTAGTATGGACATGTTAACCTAAGCTCACAGGGAATAGTTGATAAATAATAGGCTTTGAGAGATGTAATGATTAAAGTATATGATAATCTTTTTTTTAAAGATTTTATTTATTTGAGAGAGGGAGAGTGCACAAGCAGGGGGGAGCAGCAGCAGCAGCCGCAGCAGCCGCAGCAGCAGCAGAGAGAGAGAGAGAGAGAGAGAAAGCAAGCTCCCTGATGAACAGGAAGCCTGATGCAAGGCTTGATCCCAGGACCCTGGGGATCATGACCTGCATGGAAGGCAGGCATTTAACTGAGCCACCCAGGGACCCGGTATATGATAATCTTCTGTTAAGGAAAGAGGAGATATAGACCACAAAATACTGTGGATAAAACAAAATGGAAATTTGGTTCCAACAACCCTGATGAATAGGGTCCGGGTTGACCTGGAACTTCTGCTACCCTCAACACTTGACTTCCAAGTTTGAGTGAAAGGACACTGATTTAGTTCTAACCATCTAGACGGTGGGAATGGAGCCAGGGCTACAGGAATGCATGACAAAAACATTTCAAGTTAATTCATGGAAGTGGTAATGAGCACTTAAGCTCAACAGACATCTGATTAACCAGAACATAGTCTCAGGGCTATATATAGTTACCGAGGGCTGAAAAAATGTCATATAGAGATGAGCAGGTAAGCTTCCTGTCTATGGAACATGGGAGAACAGATGTTAAGACTGCCTAGTACTCATAAGATATTCAACTCAACTAGTTTCCTAACGAATACTTTTAGTTGTCAAAACTATACATCTTTATAATATTTTTAAGACCTATGCTTAAAATATGATTAGAATAAGTTAAAAAATAGTTTTACTTATAATTCCATTCTTTAAAATTACCAAGCATTTTATATGCCATTATTTATTTCTAATTTAAATAGAATTTTCCATAATTTCCAATGTCTTAAACATCTAAGTGTTCAATGAAATGAATAGGTTGTCGTCACATTTTTATTGAAGTTATTCATAATTCTAAGATAAACTATATTCCATCAACTATGTATAAATACTACATGTCCACAAATCTCTTAGAAAGTCCCCTACATTCACTGAGAATTTTGACACTTGACTCATTCTCTTCTTTGTGCATAAACTTCTGCAGTGATTCTGGATAAATACAATGTCATCTCACCTTTATTATTCTTTAGAAAGATAATTGAATTTTGAAATCAGTGTGGCCTTTGGTAGACTATAAATGTTTATCCAAAAATATATGAGTATGGGAAGAAAGAGCCTGAAGTTTGCCTCAAAGGAGTATTTATAGAATATATCCTTCAACAATACGTCAGTGTATCTCCAAAAACTCAAAGCTTAACCTGGGTTTCCAGACTCAGAGATGAAGAAATGACCCACCTACAAGGTCAATTCTCATTAATCAAGTCAATAAGCCTAACAAGGCTGATACATAAACATATAGTAATGTATTCTTTAAAATAATTACCGAATTACCACATTTAAATAAAAGACCCTATTTTACAAATATTTAATGAGAATCAATGGTTTGTTCAAAATATAGTGCTAAAAGGGTAAGTACTGGAAAGTACAGTGCTACTATCTTTGAAGTTGAAGCTCTCCAACTTAAAATGTTTTCTTTATATCTTCATGATGTTCAGTAAATAATTCAAACTTCTCTCCCCAAACTGCCACATTCCAGTTTCTTAAATACATAGGTAACACTTTAACATAGAATATGGTGATATTGGGAATACTATTATTTTATTTAGCACATATATGATTTCACATGTGCTCCCCACTGATATGGAATGTGACTGTTCAGATATGTACATTTTCCATTTTTATTATAGAACTACTATAAAAAACCTGTTTGATTTTGTTAATTCATAAGCAAATATATTTATTCCTGCTTTAGTACTAAACTGTTTTGAATATGGTTGTTTTATAATAGGTCTTAATTTCTTGTAAGCTAAGTCACTAGTATTATATAGAATATAATAGAATATAATTCAGCTATGAGTAAAAAAAAATAACATTCCAGAATAAATGTGGATTAAACACTGTATAGATTTATTCTGCTCACATATAAAGGTATAGTATATGGGCTACAACTGGTAAATCAACTCTACGAACATCATGACTTAAGGTCTTAACTGCTTTGTTCTTCTACTATCAGTAGCTGTCTTCTGCTTTACGAACCAGTCCCAGTTAACTGAATCCAAATTCCAGCCACAGAGAAGAGGAAAATGAAGGAGAGGCAGCTCTCTGTGCCTTTAAGGGCAGTTCCTGAAGATAACAAACCAATATCCCTTAGGTCCCACTTAATAGATCTTAATAACCTACATTTACAAAACAGCCCAGAAAATATTCACTTATTTTTTCAGAAATATTTTTGCTCAACTGAGGAAAAATATCAAAATAGATAATGAAAGCCAATTATAAGTTTCTGGGACATCACTAAATTTAATTTTCTTTCAGTATGTGAAATCTCTTCTTGACAAACTCCACTAGGTACACTTGAGAATAATCTTCTCAAGGTTTATTTTCAGGGAAAACCTGTAAAGAAACCAAACAGATGATTTAGGGAGAATTTACATCTCTAGATTTTTCTACATATAACACTTAGAAATCTTAAGATATATGGGGAATCCTGAGAAAGTTGATGGAAAAAGATAAAATTTCAAAAACTGTGTTTTTATATATCCCTGAAACAAAGTATAATTTAGACATCATTTATAATAGCAACATAATATGTAAGATCATGAAGAATAAACTGAGATTATTAGATGGTAGTGAATAGTTTGTTCACTGTTTCTTTTTGAATGATTATTTTTTAATTTCTTTTTCTCGCATTGGTTAGCATTTGTAGAGTATTGTATAGAAAGTTCCAGTGCCATTCATTCTTTTTCTTTTTTAAATTTTAATATGAAGTTTTCCTTTTTGAAATCATATATTTATTTAGCTATAAGTTTTGGGCAGAGACTTTAGCAGCTTAAGCAATTTCCCTTCTGATGTGCAAAATTATTTTATCTTGAGTGAATGTTGAAATTATCCAATTAATTTTATTTTTCCTGAATATATTTAAATGACTACCTGGTCTATTTCTTTTGCTCAGTTAATGTGATCATTTGGAGTATACAAGTTGCAAGTAAAGTTGTTAAATTTTGTCTATTAGCTTCGATTTCTCAAACATTTTTTCTGCTTTTTATTGCTATAATTTCTTTTTTTTCTACTTTGAGTACATATTTCTGTTCTCTTCCTCATACCTTGAGATATTATTTCATGCATTTTTTTAAAAAAAGATTTAATTATTTATTTTAGAACTAGGAAGGGACAAGGGGAAAGAGTCTTAAGCAGACTCTGCACTGAACACAGAACCCAACTCAGGGCTTGATCTCACCATCCTAAGATTACAACCTGAGGGGAAATCAAGAGTCAAAAGCTTAAGCGACTGATTGCACTACCCAGGTGCCCCTCATGCATTTTTATACTTCCTTTTTTAAATACTCTATATACAAGGTCAATGCACTTTCTTCCTGGATACCCCTTTAATTATATCCCATAATTACCTGTTTGCTCATTTCCATTGTAATGTTGTTGACCCAATTTGTATGTAGAACATTTTTTAAATGTCTCAAAAAAATAAAATGTCTCAATTATATTTATTTTGTTAATCTCATCTATATGAATGACACTGATTCTATGAAAATATTGAAAATTATTTTTGAAACTAGTATTAGTTACTTTTATTTTTTTAAAAAGATTATTTCGAGAAAGAGAGACAGAGAAAGAGCATGGGGTGGGGAGGGAAGAGGAAAAGGAGACAGAGAGAATCTAAGCAGACACTCCAATGGAAGTGGGGCCCAGGGCTCAATCTCAGGACCCTGAAATCAGGACCTGAGCCAAAACCTACTGAGCCACCCAGACACCCCAGTATATAGTTACCTTGAAATACCAAATGTAGTTTATAAATTCTCCAACTGTTGTTACATGTGTTACATTGAATTACATGTAATTCAAGTTTTCTGCTTTTATTTATTTATTTTTTTAAAGAAGAGAGGGACTGGAGGGAGAGGGAGAGAGAATCCCAAGCAGGCTTCATGCTCAGCTTCAAGCCCAGTGCAGCGCTCAGTCTCATGACTCTGAGATCATGACCTGAGCCGATATCAGGAGTTGGATGCTTAACCAGCAGAGCCACCCAGGCACCCCTGTTAACACTTTTGAAAGTCTTTTTCCATTCTATTGGTTACCTTTTTATTTTCTTCTTTGGCTGTTTTTTTTTTTTTTAATTTTTTATTTATTTATGATAGTCACAGAGAGAGAGAGAGGCAGAGACACAGGCGGAGGGAGAAGCAGGCTCCATGCGCCGGGAGTCTGATGTGGGATTCGATCCCGGGTCTCCAGGATCGCGCCCTGGGCCAAAGGCAGGCGCCAAACCGCTGCGCCACCCAGGGATCCCATTCTTTGGCTGTTTTTAATCTAAGTTTTATAACGTGTTGTGAAGTTCATTCTGATAAGTCTGAGTATGGATTTTTGTTGTTGTTTCTTAAATCTTCATGTCTATCATCCCTTTCTTCTGGAAATTCAGAAACTGTATATTGGACTCTTATTATATCTCCGCTTAACCACTCTTTGATAATTTCTATGTCCTCGTATTGTCTATATAATCTATTTAACCTTCTCTCTTTAAATTTAAATTCTGTTGTTGTTATTATTGTTATTATTAGTGTTAAAATTCTAGATGTTCTATGAGGGAATCTAAGTACCAGTTTCCCACTTGGAATAGAACAAAGGCTCCCATCTCCAACCTGAGTTCCTGGGAGCAGTTAAAACTCAAGTCTCAGGATTTCTGAAAACATCAAAAACCTTTAGGTCTGTCAGATTGTCAGCATTGGTTTATCACGATGAATTCCAGCTTTCTCTAGGTTGTATCCTATAGGAATATTCCTAATTTCCTTAAAGAGTAAGGTGTATACTTTGTAGGTGATATGCTGCTATTATCAAGGATATTGGTATTTTGGAGCTTGAATATTTTCAGAATAACTTTTCCATGTTGGCAGAACTGAAGTCTGTATGTCTTCTCTTATTTATACTTACCCTTAAGTATAAATATTAAGAGCTGGAAAATTTTCTATTACTCTAAAATGTGTTTAATTTTTAAGGAAAGATTGTTTTCCTTATAAATAAAAGTATTTTCATGCCAGAACTGATTGTCCAACTTAGTAAATATTATTTTTAGAATATACAGTAAAAATATTATCACATTAATATTAAGCCATAGGAACCGATGTGACCACCTTTTGTTATAAAGTTATGTCAGAACAAATTTAACATAAATAGAATAAAAACGACAATGCAATATTTTGAGTAAAGGATCAAGATAGGTAGAAAAAAAAAATTCTATCATCACATGCCAAAACCACAGAATAGCCTTACTAAGTAGTTGCAGAACTCTTTCTGCATAAAGCCATATGTTCTCTAAGAAAATTCTCTATTTCTACTATAAGCAAATTGATTTGAAGTATGAAAGTGTCAGAGTAAGCCTTTCTACAGATTGCATTTTGATAAAGCTGTCAGTGTCTACCTGGACTTCAAAGCTTAATTTGCTGACTTAATTGAAAGAAGTAGGAGGCTCACAAATCAAAATCACTAGATAAAGTGATCCCATGCAATCAGGCATGTAATATTCTGGACATTCTTGAATTTTCTCTCTTAATTTCCCCTTAACTGGAGTACCTATTGCCTATGCCTATACATTTTTGTCAAAACATATAGACATGGAAATAAGGTACCTTGAATGACCTTTCATTCAATATTGATAATATCTTTCTTATTTATTTCTCTTTTTTATGGTCTAATTTTGTTAGCAATTTGGGGTCACCGCATGCAAATGAAGAATCCTAAAGGCTTTTTTGCTTCTTCACAATGATGTTCCTTCCTATTAGTTATCTAATGTTAACTAATCTCATCCTATTAGTTATCACTTCTACAGGGATAACTTTCAAAACTTGATCTCCATATCTAATCAGTCTCTATTCCACTAACTACAATTATCTAAAGTACCTGAAAATTTTTCCTGGCAACTGAATTCATTATTCTCTCCAGGTAACTTCTTGCTTCTAAATTTCCTCTTCTCTTTTTAAATTTTTTTTTTTTTTAGTATAGTTGATATAAAATGTCACATTAGTTTGAGGTTTACAACATAATGATTCAAGAACTCTATACGTTATGCTGTGCTCATCACAAGTGTAGCTTACTATAAAACACTATAACAATACCTTTGACTATTTTCCCTATGCTGTGCCTTTTATCCCTATGACTTAGTCTTTCTCTAAATGGAAGCCTGTATCTCCAATGCCCCTTCACTCAACTTCTTATCCTCCACCCCCTCCCCCATCGCCTCTGGCAACCATCAGTTTATTCTCTGTATTTAAAGGTCTAATTCTGCTTTTTGTTTATTCATTTATTTTGCTTTATAGGTTGCACGTATAAGTGAGATGATACAGTAGGTATCTTTCTCTGATTTACTTCACTTAGCATAATATCCCCTAGGTCCATGAATTCCCGTTTCTTATTTATGATGTAATTATTGTCCCATTTTCCTAATCTTCTTTGGCCTAGTTTATCTTTCATTCTTATCACAAATCCCAAAAGTGTCAATTTAATCTTCTTTCTCTACATTTACAAATCCTTTTCTTTCTAAATTATTCTGAAGTAATTTAAGTACACATCAAATATTAGAGGTTAATAAACATACATGTTTCTTCTCATGCTGGTTAGAACTAGGGATCCCTGGGTGGCGCAGCGGTTTGGCGCCTGCCTTTGGCCCAGGGCGCAATCCTGGAGACCCGGGATCGAATCCCACGTCGGGCTCCCGGTGCATGGAGCCTGCTTCTCCCTCTGCCTGTGTCTCTGCCTCTCTCTCTATCTCTCTGTGACTATCATAAATAAATAAAAATTTAAAAAAAAATTAAAAAAAAAGAACTTAATATTCTGCTTTATTTGACTCAGAGTGATTTTTATATTTCAAAAAAGTTATAAATTTAAAAGTTAAAGACCTTTATTTATAATTTCCTCAACTCATGCCAATCCTTCCATTTCAGAAGTATTTACTTTCTGAATTTGATGTTAATTTGTATTTATCATTATTTGCATTATGCATAAAAATATAACACTGAAAAAAATAAAAAATAAATATAACACTTATTTACATGATTTTAAATTTTATATAAAAAGAATGATATTATATATACCTTCCTACATTTTTTCAGACAATATGCTTTTGAGATTTATCCATGTTAGTACCTTTATCTCAAGTTAATTCATATTGATATGTAATTGTATGAATATCACATTATTAATTTGCATTTTAGAAAATATTTAGATCAATTCAAATATTTAAATATTATAAAAATAATATATTATTTAAAATATCACATTTTGAAATATATGTGTTATATATGATATCTACTTGTAATGGGATTACTAGTTTATAAAATACATTCATTTTCAATTTTACTAAGCTCTCGCTGCTCAGCTTAATTAAATAAGTTAGTAATTAATGAGACTTTCACTGCTCCTCATCCTTTCTAACATTTGTTAAGAAGAGTTACTGTATTATTTTCCAATCTAATGAAAGTGAATGACATCTCATCTGCATTTTCCTGATTACTAGTGAGATGGCACATTTTATTGGTCATTCCATTTTTCTTCCTTTAAATTGCTATTCATATTTTTTGCCCACTTTTCTACTAAGCTGACTTGTTAATTTATATTTTTTATAGCTTTTATGGTCTGTATATGTTCATAAAACAATGAATATTGTAAATAGCATTTATCTTATGATATGTCATACACTTTTGAGAATGTTTTACATTCATTAGAACATTTCATGGACACTAATCCTGTTTTGGTTATACATGATAAAATATTTTATTGTCTATAACCTTATAATGTACAGAATATTTTCATTTTGGCATATTTAAATTTATCAGCCAATTTATTTTATGATTTGCCTTTGATCTAAGGATTGTTTTCTTACTACAAGGGCATAAAAATTCCATTTATATTTTAAACAGTTAATTTTTTTTATCTTTCACATAGGTAACTAACTCCTCTAGAGTATACTTTTAGTGGCATTGGAATCCCTTATTGTTATTACTATTATTATTATTATATAAAAACAAGTTGTTTTAGCATGATTTATGTTTATTCTGTCATTTTCCAGATGTGTTTTAAACCTCTTTGTGTTATATATCAACTTACCACAATTGTCTGAGTCTATTTTGGGCTCTTTATAATGTATCATTGGCCCATTTTCTGTCCCTATGTCAATATACTCTATTGAAATTGATGTAACTACACAATATATCCTGTTAATTGATACAATTCATCCATCCACCTTCTTCTTTTACAGTTATCTTGGTCACACTTTTTCTAATTATTCTTGACAAATTCCTTTAAAAGTCCTAATAAAGGTTTTAGAATTGGAATGTTTATATAGATTGTGTTTTAGTAAATGACATTGAACCTTATATGTTTATGTACTGAACTTCATATTCATGAACCGTTTTATTTTTCCACTTATCTATATCTTCTTTTATGTCTTTGAATAAAGTGTTGTTATTGTTTTTGAAGTCCTACGTATGACTAATAGATTGGACTTTTGCTATTTTGCTGCCACTGTAAATAATAATATTTTTATTTTTTTTTTTTTTATTGTTTTTTTTAAAGATTTTATTTATTCATTAGAAACGCAGAGAGAGAGAGGCAGAGACACAGGCAGAGGGAGAAGCAGGCTCCTTGCAGGGAGCCCGATGTGAGACTCGATTCTGGGTCTCCAGGATCACACCCTGAGCCAAAGGCAGGCACCAACCGCAGAGCCACCCAGGGATCCCCAATAATAATCTTTTTAAAATTAATTTTAAAGGTTGAATGTAGTATATGAGAACAATTTAATTTTGTATTACCCTTGTTCCTCATTTCTCCATATTCAATCTCCAGATTCGAATTCCTGAGAATTTGCCTCACTTTTAGATTTGCCAGAGGTGGTAGTTTTCTCCCTTGCTTGGCACATTTAACATTCTCCTTTTATCATGAATGTTCCTAAAAATTAAGACACTTTCACCTAAGAGCTTCTTATTTTTACCTATTGTTAATATGATGAATTCAAGAGTATGTGACCAGACTGTAGCCTGTACTTTCAGACTCATCTCCTCTCTCTCCATTTTATGATCTGTTCCCAAATTCACTTGATTGAAGGAGGCAGCTGAAGTTTTCTGAAGGCTGTTAGACTGCTTACTTCAGTTTATTGCTTTGTCTGTATATTACCCTTAGTTCTTTGACACATGGCCTTCCTCATAGGGAAGCTCACAACATGGCACCTTGCTTCTTCAAAAACCATAAGGAAAAAAGTCACCTCACAAAGCTGGAAACTAAAAAATTTCACTAGTATTCTGTCAAAACCATTTTTTATGTATAAATTATTTCAACAAATATTTAGAACCTAGTATATGTACCTTAATGTGGTATGTTTAAGAGCTGTAACTATGGACAAGCCAGACATGACCCTTTACCCTCTATTATAAAGAATAAGACACATACATAATTACACACATGTCATCATTTTTGCCATATTCTATTGGTTAGAAGCAAGTCAAAGGCCCTACCCATTCTTAAGGTGATGGCCTTGTAAGGTGTGGACACCAGAAGGCAGGGATCATAAGCACAGCCTTAAATCTGTCCCACACTCTATTCTATCCCAAACTTTTTAATGGCAAAACAATCAGAAGTTTCCTTTTTATAAATTTTATTTTTAAGTATCTAGAAAACTATACAGTAAGATAGAAATGAGCACATATAAAGATAATGCTTTAGTATTCACTAAAATCAAATTGTACTATTGACCCTGTTGAAAAATTTGATGTTTTATCTTAATACTCTATTGTGGGCATCATATTTCTCTTCTTTAATTAAATATGTAATAAATAATTATAACTAATCATTATAATGGTTATATTACAGTTCTTAATTTGCCTAAAATTAAACCTGGGATAATAAAGTGTACAAAAGACCAGACCAGTAAGGAAAAGTAGTGTACAAGTAATGTTGCATCAACTAACATAGATATTTCTTGAGAGCATGGTTCAATATGTTGGCCACAGAGGTGGCTGTTAAAATTTATTTAAAATTAAATCAATTACTTAATCTTTCTTTTTTTTTTTTTTTTAAAGATTTTGTTTATTTATTCATGAGACACAGAAAGAGAGAGATTGAGGCAGAGACACAGGCAGAGGGAGAAGCAGGCTCCATGCAGGGAGCCCGACATGGGACTCGATTCCAGGTGTCCAGGATCACACCCTTGGCTGAAGACAGTACTAAACCACTGAGCCACCTGGGCTGCCCACAACTTAATCTTTCAATAACATTAGCCACACAAGTTCAAGTCCAATGTAGCTATTGACTATTTTGGACAGGGTAGATATAGAACATTACCATTATTACAGAAATTTCAGTTGGACGTTGCTATTAGGGCAGTGATGAATAAAACATGTCGAGTTATTTCCTGGGAAGCTCTGTGGTCTTTCATTTTGTGAAAAGATATTAAATATTTTCCCCTTAATATATAACATAGTAAAGAAGAAAGTAATATAAGATCTTAAGTATATAACACAAAAAGATGTGTAATACTGATTTAAATAAATTAAAATGTATACAAAACTGCTTAAATCATTTAAAGGAATAAAGAAAGATGAAATAAAAAGATTTTTAAATATTCTGATTATTCATTTATATGACAAAATACCACTTTAAACTTAGGCTATTGTTCCACAGAATAATTTATTGGATATTTGTCTTTTATGGTTTTAGGATTAAATTACTAATAATTTAATTTAATAAATTTATTCTTGAATTAACAACCTATATGTATTCAGTTTTTTATATTTAACACAGTACAAGTTCCATGCTGTATGTTTAAAGTATGTGACAAAATAATTGTAAAGCTCTCATGGAAAAAAATTAAAGTGAGTGCATAGACATATATGTAAATATGCATAAAGGGAGATTATCAGTACCAAGATATGTAAACTTTCGTTTAAACAACATTAGTTTAAAAATATAGTATTGGCATATAATTGACATATCTAAAGATTGAAAGACTGTGCAAGACATTACAGTATATAAAGGGGAAAAAACAAAAATAAAAAAAACCTTTGAAAAAATAGGATAAATATATAGGGGAAATAAATTATTAGGATGCCATGAAAATAACCCTAGATATACCTGTTGTAGAGACAAGCATTCCACAAATCAACCTGTGAGCCAACCAATTAATCAAAGAACTTGCAGGAATTTACTGGGTGGGGGGGAGGATAGATGCTCTTTTTTGTACTTAGAAAAACAGATTCCAGAGGTTTAAAACAGACTGCTAAATCTGTCAGAGAAAGCTCAGTAGGCTAAGGATGATAGAAACTAGATAAGAGCAAAAAATTGGGATTATTGCTAAATTAGGAGTTATATTCTATTAGGATAGAATATGATTTTGTAGGTAAAATGTTGATTGAAAAACACATGAAATTGTGCATTCATTATTAAAATAAAAGTACATTAGTATCATATATTAGTTTTGTCTACTAAAACACAAATTATTAAATCATAAGTTTCTAGGCAGCCGGGGTAGCTTGGCGGTTCAGCGCCTGCCGTTAGCCCAGGGCGCGATCCTGGAGATCTGGGACCGAGTCCCACGTCGGGCTCCCTGCATGGAGCCCGCTTCTCCCTCTGCCTGTGTCTCTGCCTTCTCTCTCTCTCTCTGTATCTCTTGTGAATAAATAAATAAAATCTTTAAAAAAATCATAAGTTTCTAAACTTGCCATTAGACTCATCTAGTATTTGCTAAATGATTGTTAGTAAACAAAAATGCAGTACCACACTGTCTTGATGACCACAGCTTTGTAGTACAACCTGAAATCTGGCATTGTGATGCCCCCAGATAGCCCCCTGGCTATTCGAGGTCTTTTCTGATTCCACACAAATCTTAAAATAATTCGTTCTAACTCTCTGAAGAAAGTCCATGGTATTTTGATAGGGATTGCATTAAACGTGTAAATTGCCCTGGGTAACATTGACATTTTCACAATATTAATTCTGCCAATCCATGAGCATGGAATATTTTTCCATCTCTTTGTGTCTTCCTCAATTTCTTTCAGAAGTGTTCTATAGTTTTTAGGGTATAGATCCTTTACTTCTTTGGTTAGGTTTATTCCTAGGTATCTTATGCTTTTGGGTGCTATTGTAAATGGGGTTGACTCCTTAATTTCTCTTTCTTCAATCTCATTGTTAGTGTATAGAAATGCCATTGATTTCTGGGCATTGATTTTGTATCCTGCCATGCTACCAAATTGCTGTATGAGTCCTAGCAGTCTTGGGGTGGAGGCTTTTGGGTTTTCTATGTAGAGTATCATGTCATCGGCGAAGAGGGAGAGTTTGATCAATGGAACAGAATAGAGAAACCAGAAGTGGACCCTGAACTTTATGGTCAACTAATAATCGATAAAGGAGGAAAGACTATCCATTGGAAGAAAGACGGTCTCTTCAATAAATGGTGCTGGGAAAATTGGACATCCACATGCAGAAGAATGAAACTAGACCACTCTCTTTCACCATACACAAAAATAAACTCAAAATGGATGAAAGATCTAAATGTGAGACAAGAGTCCATCAAAATCCTAGAGGAGAACACAGGCAACACGCTTTTTGAACTCAGCCACAGTAACTTCTCGCAAGATACATCCAGGAAGGCAAAAGAAACAAAAGCAAAAATGAACTATTGGGACTTCATCAAGATTAGAAGCTTTTGCACAGCAAAGGATACAATCAACAAAACTCAAAGACAACCTACAGAATGGGAGAAGATATTTGCAAACGACGTATCAGATAAAGGGCTAGTTTCCAAGATCTATAAAGAACTTATTAAACTCGACACCAAAGAAGCAAACAATCCAATCATGAAATGGGCAAAAGACATGAAGAGAAATCTCACAGAGGAAGACATAGACATGGCCAACATGCACATGAGAAAATGCTCTCCATCACTTGCCATCAGGGAAATACAAATCAAAACCACAATGAGATACCACCTCACACCAGTGAGAATGGGGAAAATTAACAAGGCAGGAAACCACAAATGTTGGAGAGGATGCGGAGAAAAGGGAACCCTCTTACACTGTTGGTGGGAATGGGAACTGGTGCAGCCACTCTGGAAAACTGTGTGGAGGTTCCTCAAAGAGTTAAAAATAGACCTGCCCTACCTACAACCCAGCACTTGCACTGTTGGGGATTTACCCCAAAGATACAGATGCAATGAAACGCCAGGACACCTGCACCCCGATGTTTCTAGCAGCAATGTCCACAATAGCCAAACTGTGGAAGGAGCCTCAGTGGCCATCGAAAGATGAATGGATAAAGAAGATGTGGTCTATGTATACAATGGAATATTCCTGAGCCATTAGAAACGATGAATACCCACCATTTGCTTCAACGTGGATGGAACTGGAGGGTATTATGCTGAGTGAAATAAGTCAGTCGGAGAAGGACAAGCATTGCATGTTCTCATTCATTTGGGGAATATAAATAATAGTGAAAGGGAATTTAAGGGAAGGGAGAAGAAATGTGTGGGAAATGTCAGGAAGGGAGACAGAACATAAAGACTCCTAACTCTGGGAAACGAATTAGAGGTGGTGGAAGGAGAGGAGGGCGGGGGTTGGGGGGGAATGGGTGACTGGCACTGAGGGGGGCACTTGACGGGATGAGCACTAGGTGTTATTCTGTATGTTGGTAAATTGAACACCAATAAAAAATAAATTTATTTAAGAAATGCAGACAGGTCTGTATTAACTTCACTATACTAGAAAGCCAATAGAATGAGGGACCAGATAACAAATTCTTAAGTAAACTTAAGGAAAATTAGAGGAGGTGGGGATATAAACCAAACACAAAATTGTAATTCCAGTAAAGTTCATGTAGCAATCGGTCTGTCTTAAAAAATAAATTCTATTCTAATTAAACAAAATTGTTCAAAATAAGAATGTGACAGGTTATATAAGCACATATAATAAGATTTTGATTAAAATATTAAATGGAATACCCATATGCACATACATTAAAATATAAGATTTCTAAAAATCTAAAATTTATGAATATTAAGAAATAGAACATTTTAATTAACCAAATATTAAGGAAACTATTACATGTTAAATAGTATATTTAATATTAACCATAAGCTATTTTGTATTTCTCTGATTTACTTGAAAAACAATTGTCATGGAATACATTGTTTCAGATAATAAAATATATGTTCTTTTTCTCAATAGATTTTATTAACTCAGGAACAAACAATTAATTATTTTCTTAATACATTTTTTTATTTTATTTTATTTATTTTATTTTAATTATTTTTATTTTTTGGGGGGGGCTTAATACATTTTACATTCTTACCAAAACTTACTTACTTTCTTTCTTTCTCTTTCTTTCTTTCTTTCTTTCTTTCTTTCTTTCTTTCTTTCTTCTTTCTTTCTTTCTTCTTTCTTTCTTCTCTGTATGTGTTCATGTGTATATATGTAGTTGTGTGTTTTATGTGTGTATATATGTTTATATAATATATGAGTATGTATGTATACATTCAAATAAATATATATTTGTAGAGTTAGCCCTATTATCCCAGAAATTGATAAACCAAAGAGATAGAAAAATTTATAAGGAGACTTAAAATAGAATACTATCAATCAGCTTGTCCTAGCTGATACATATAAATCTTGGCCCTCATGATAACTATAGAGTATATTTAGTTCCAGTGCACATGGAACATTCATTAAAATGAATACACTGAACTCTGAAACATGTCTCAAGAAATAAAAAATGATTGGAATCATAAAAATATATTATTTGATCATGATGGAAATGTATTTGAAATCTATTTTTAAAGTACCTAGAAAATTGACAAATATTTGTAATTAACTGTGACATTTGTAATCTTCCATTAAAAATGACAATTTAAAAAATTATTTAGAAATGAATAATAAAGGAAATAATACATAAACTTTTTTGGGATGTAGCTATAGCAGTACTTACAGTTTTGCATTTTTTATGTTTATTTTTAAATATGTTTAAAAATAAATTATCAAAATTTGTAAAAAAAGAACTAACACAAAGTAAGTAGAAGAAAGAGTGAAAACATATGAAATAGGAAACAGTCAAACGAAAGAGGAAATCAATAAAACTGGTTCATTTGAAATATCTCTGGCTAGAGAGAAAATATAAATTACCAATATGAATGAAACAAAGTTTATAAGTTATTTTGGGGAAAGGTATGACAATAAATTTATCTTCACATGATATGGACAAATTTTTCAAAAGAAATTTATCATGAATATTTAAAATATCTGAAAGTTCTATATTTATTAAATAAATATAACAATAAATACTTTTTCACAAAACTCTAGGCCAGTATTGCATAATGTTTAACTCAAACTTTTGGTTAATAAATAATCCATACTAAGAAGAAAGCAATCCAATAAAAACAAAGCAAAAGTTTTTAACATTTCACCAAATAACATACATTGATATCAAAAAGCATATGAAAAAGTGTTCAACAGCAACAGTATCAACAGCATTGATATCAAAAAGCATATGAAAAAGTGTTCAACAGTACTGTGCATAAGGATATGCACAGTAAAATTAGATACCATGATGCCCAGTAGATTGTCTAAATTTTTTTTTGTATAAAATTAAGATTTTTAACACCAGGGCTTGGTGAAAAATGCAGTGACTGGTAGTCTAATACAGTGAGGTTGGAGGTATAAAATGTTGCAGCTACTTTAGAAAACAGGTTAGCAAGCTATGACCCAGGAGTTTACTCCTAGCTATTTAGCAAAAATTAAAATATGGTTCTAGAAAAAACTTAGATGAATATTCACAGGAACTTTGTTCCCAAAAGTCACAATCTTACATGTTCAAATACCCCTCAACTGGTAAATAGATAAATTATGGTATATTCATATGGGAGACCAACAAACAAATAAAGGAACAGTTGGAGATACACACATTAACATGGATGAATCTCAAAAAAATTGTGCTAAATAATAGAATCCAGTCATACAAAAAAGTACATATAGGTTTCTGATGGTATGATTCTTTAAAACAGGAAAAAACGAATCTAAAGTGTTATAAATTATATCAGTTTCTGCCTCTCGGGGCAAGGAAGGTGGTGAAGGGGCTGCAGAGTTTCAAGGGAAATTTTAGGGTGCCTGATATTTGGTGTAAGGGTCACATGGTTGTATACAGGTGTCCAAACATATCAGAAAACTCACTTAAGAATGAATACTTTTTACTGTATATGAAGAGTACTTTAGGAAAACTGATTTTTAAAAAGGAACTGAAAAATCTATATTGAGAAAAGTATGAAATTAAGTGAAAATATGACCATTTATTTAACAAATGCTGAAAGATACTATATTTCTGGTCTAAGAATCCCTTATTGAAAATCATTTTTTTCAATTAACATACATAGATTAATTTCAATTAAAATATTAATAAGTTTTTTTCTTAAATATGTGTTTAAAAATTCATTTGGAAGAAAATAGGGGCACCAGGTGGCTCAGTCAATTAAGTGTCTGCCTTTGGCTCAGGTCATGATCCCAGGGTCCTGGGACTGAGTCCTCCATCAGGCTCTGTGCTCAGCATGGAGTCTGCTTGTCCCTGTCCTTCTGTGCTTCCCCCTGCTTATGCTGTCATGCTCAATCTCTTTTCTGTCTCTGAAATAAAACTTAAAAAAAAATAAATAAAACAATTCATTTGGAAGAAAATAAATGGAGTATTTTCATACAAAATGATGGTAGAGAATTTTAGAAATTTTAACACTAGAATGTTCTGTAAATAAATAAAAAAATTAAAAATAAAGAAATAATGTTAACAGTAAAATGTCAGAGAAGAAATGTAGGGAAGCAAAGTATAATTTAATAAATTATAACATAAGTTGTGGAATAGTTGATTCAGCTTTGGTAAAAATAAATCTGCCGTAATATCTTATACAAATATCAGAAATAAAATTTAATGAAAGGATTAAAGTTTATCTTAAATATGAATTAAATACAATGGCATTAATTTAATTGAGTATAATTAAATATTTTATATGAAATATTAATTAAATGGGGATAGACTTTATGGCCATAAAATAGGCATCAAGAAGTCAGACTGGGAAATGATAATTTCAACTCACAATTAATATTTGTGAGTTGCCACTGAAAATATATGAAGAGCTAAATTTAAAATATTGAATGAATATGGCAAATTAAATGTTACCATCTATAAAATCAGACCTCTTGCATATCAATAAAAGCTATATCAAAATTTGGCAGAGGATATTAAATATTTCACAAAAAATTTATTTGAGAATTTCTGATAATATGAATGTCACTAATATTACAGTCAATGTCAGTAAAAGGTGGGATGGACTTCTATCCACAAAATATTAAATATACAATAAATAGTCTCCAGTGTATTTTGAAATGGCATTCTCATCATGCTATTGTAGAACTATAAATTGGTAAGACTTTCAAAAATCCTTATTTAAACTCTCAAGACAAAGTGTTCAAATTATTTACTATGAATCCTTAGAAAATTTTTACAAAGGCAATCATCAGAATTGCAATAAAATTTTATGTATAAAGATGTTAATTACATAAGCATTCAGAGCCCAAATATGATAACAGGCATTTAAAAAACAGTGATTTATACATTCATAATTTATATAACCATTATCATATATATATATATACATATTACATGATTACATCTTAATATATATGTCATAATGAAACAGTGTAAACATTTCTAAGTTTTTAAAATTTTATAGTATCTTCACAATAGAGAGAACATTGTAAAAATTGCAAAGGATCCAGGATCACGCCCTGGGCCGAAGGCAGGGGCTAAACCGCAGAGCCATCCATTGTTCTCCCAATAATACAGAGAATATGAAACATTACAAATTAATTTTGAAACATGTAGTAAGTGTGATTTAGCTTATTTCAGTGAGAACTGATAATTCATAGCATTGTTTAATTTGACTTACTGAAATTTTGCTCCTATTTCCGTATAACCTGTATAAATAGCTGGGGCACCAGGGTGGCTCAGTGGTGGGGTGTCTACCTTTGGCTCAGGTCATGATCCTGGGGTCCTGGGATGGAGTCCCACATCAGGCTCCCTGCAGGGAGTCTGCTTCTCCCTCTGCCTTAGTCTGCCTCTCTCTGTGTGTCTCTCATGAATAAATAAAAATAAAAGCTTTAAAAAAGTATAGAAATAAATTAAAGCTAAAAATTTTTAGGGATGCCTGAGTGGCTCAGTGGTTGGGCATCTGCCTTTGGCCCAGGTCGTGATCCTGGAGTTCCCGAATTGTGTCCCACATCAGGCTCCCTACATGGAGCCTGTGTCTCCCTCTGCCTATGTCTCTGCCTCTCTCTCTGTGCCTCTCATGAATAAATAAATAAAATCTTTTAAAAATGTTTTTAAAAAGCTAAATATTTTTAAAACGTTTTATTTCCAAAGATAAATTGATCTATTTTTCCACTCTGACAGCTGTTTAGCAAAAGCTAAAGAAATTTGCACATAATCGATTAATTTAAGAAGAAAAATTTTTTAGCATTTTTACACTTCTGAGAATTTTGATTTATTATATAGTAATCATTAGACAGGAGCATATCTACATCCAAGATTTATATAAAAAATCTTACATGTGTTGATTTATTTTTTCTCACTCTAACTCGATTTTTAAAATTCTGCACCATGAAAAAGTGAATGGGAAGTGAATTGTCTTACGTGTGAAGTCAAGAAAGTAATTTGCTATTTATATTTCTTAAAATCTTCTAGATAAGAAAGATATGCCCATTACAAGCCACCATTTTCATCCTTAGCTTTGTTTAGACATTTTAGCAAGTTGATAAGGTTTTATATGCTACTAGTACCCCTCCCCACCAAAATAAAAAATTATATCAATTTTACATTTTCAGGTAGAGTTACAGTAAAAAAGGTATTTTTAAGTAGGAGGATTGCTTTTAACTGGAGACCAGGAAACTTGTTAAGCACATGTCATAAGTGGCCTTTTTAAATTTTAGTAAGTTCAATCACTGATTGATTTGCTTCAAAGACTATTCACGTAGGAGAAATCTCCATTTGCAATGCTGGAGTACAAAATGGAAAAGAAGAAATCAGCTTTCTTAAAGCTTTCATAAAAGCTTTCCAGAGGTAGTAATAGTTTTACCTTTGCAAAATTATCAGTGAATGAAATTAGTGCTGGTGAAACAGAGGGAATGAAGCCAAGTACATGTCAGCTGCTATTTTGTGGACTGCCCCTCATATTTCTGCCAACAATTCTTAGCTCTGACCTTGAAACACCTGTTTGTTAGAAAGGACTGTCTGTCAAACTGAACTATGTGAAAATTGTTATGTGCTTTGAAAATGTGGAAAAGAGAGTGAAATCTCAAACTCACTTTTCTTCTGCAATATGAGCATTTGAACAAAAATCTTTGTGGATTAAACTAATCAGTTTATTAGTCCTCTCACCATTTAGTGTTTACAGAAAAAAAGATTTATTTTAATATGTAAAGTAAAACCAATATAAACTTCCTAGTTGGGATTAGAAACTGTACAGTATTCATTTAAATTGAAGCAGAAAATGCAAAATGTGTTATTTTAATATGGATGGATTAAATGGAAAAAAATTAAGAAATTTTAAAGAAGTACCTGTATCAATACCATTATTACAGTTTCAGAATTTTTGTCCTACAATTAATGTAATGAAATAAATGCCATCAAATATTGCTCTTGTCACTATTAAAAAATCCCCATTCATTCACCATAAATGGCATCAAATATTGCTCTTCTCACTATTAAAAAAATCCCCATTCATTCACCATAAATGGCATCAAATATTGCTATTTTCACCATTAGGAAAGTGAAGAGACTTAAATGTAAATCTACACTCAGCTGATAAGTGTTATGTTTTGAGAAATTAAATTTAATATTTTCTAAATCTCAGATCCCACTTTTATAAATTTGGAAAAAAGATTTTTTCCATAATGTGCAATAAAACTATATTCCCTCAGTCATTTATCAAGCAAATTTGAAAAGAATAAATGATAGAGGGAAATTTACTGAAATCTCATTCAACTAGTCTTTAGATTCATGTAGATATATTAAAAATGTTAGTCATTACTTACTTAGTAGTTACTATAAAGCTAAAAATTAACACAGGCTTACTTTGTTTCTTGTCATCATCATTATCATCATCTACTTATATCTTTTTGATATAAAGAATAAACAAAAATCCTATGATATTGATAGTTGGCTTTCATAGTTCCAAGACTGTTAAATTTGCTTAGAATTCTGGGATTATAAATTTTTATTTAGGAAAATTAAATTTATTAATATTTGGTTATAGATGACTTAATGTATTTGTTTACTTAAAATTGTAACTTAAATTTGCCATAGGAGATTTATTATATCCACCATTATTATAATAAGCTCTTATTATCTTTGATTTCACTTATTCTATACATTTCTACATTTCTTGACTAGTGTGAAACCATTAAGATCCTTTAAATCCCTAATTCACTCCCTATAGCTTTATTTTTTTAGTAAAAAAAAATTAACAGTATGCTTCTTACATAGATATTCAAAAGTTTCTAGCTACTAGAAAGCCTAATATATGACTTTTGTGAATTTACAAGTCAAATGAAAAAAACTTGCTTACCATATATGAGCTTCTATCCTAGATAAATTTATTAAACAGACCCTTAAAAAGTATTTAATTTAAACATCTAGGGTAAATTAGTAATAAATTCTCTATTTCAATATCTTCATAAAGAATATAATCCAAATATATGAAAATCATTTGATATTTTAATGAATAAAGAAGTTCAAATATCTTAGTTCATTTGATTGAATAAAATATGTCTGATATATCTATAATTACATTACTATAAGGATGTCTTATATTAATGTAAGTTGCCTTTTATTCAACCAGCTAAATTTGAAGATCTAATTGGCTTTATTAAACAGTTTATGAATCGAGTAGCATCCCATTGTAAATAGGCACTGCAAGGAGTTGGACAAAAATGGAAGGTTTTATAGAGGGACAGTGGAGGCTAGAAAGTTATTAGCAGAAGAAAACAATTTTTCCAAGTGACACTGCTTTCTACATGAAAAAATAAGAAGTCTTAGCATGCACATTACCTCATATTTCTTTATTGAGTAGAGAGGACCCAGGTGGAAGACTCATTTGCAAGGATTGAAAAATTCCTGGCTGACTGGTTAAGATTACATTTTGGGGAGAGGTTGAAACTGCAATTAGATTATGTATTGAGCACTGATAAGTGGCACCATTTGGGGCCTTTTTTTTTTTTTTTTTGACACTTCCATTTAATGCAAGCCTTACTCAACTTTACCTCCCTCAATTTCTTACTTGCACATTCAGCCAAATTTCATATCCCTCAAAGTTCTTAGCATTGTGTGTCAGGCTTCTGATGACCTAGCTCCATATCTACCCAGCACAGGCATGTGATACCACCTGTAATTTACAGGCTGAAAATAATGAATTACTGTCTGCACTCATCATGAAATATACTGTTCCTTATATTTTGACATTTGTACACATTTTCAACTCCATCTGATGTTCCCTTCCATCTGTACATTGGAAAAAATCTACCCATTTGTCAGCACCTAATTATCTTTAATATAACTTCCTCCCCCTCTATCGTGCTGTAGATTATTCTACACCTCAATTATAATAGTATGTTTCAATTATATGTCTACTCTCTTTTCCTTGTCCATTAGTATTTAGTTCTCTGGGAATACATTGTATTTCAAAAGTTTATACTTTGAAGTACTTTGGGAACATGTATTCTATTTTCTTGATATGTGTAACCTGTATTCTAAGAGGATTAATAAGTTAATGGTGAATGGAAATAAAATAGCTGGCAGGCACTTGGGTAGCTCAACCCATTAAGCGTCCATTGATTTTGGTTCATTCGGGTCATGATCTCAGGGTTGTGAGATTGAGCCTCACCTTGCGCTCGCATAAGGCATAGAGCCTGCTTAAGATTCTTTCTCTTCCTTTCTCTCTGCCTCTCTACCCCACCCCTAAAAAGAAGAAAAAAAAGGAAAAAAAAAAAAAAGAAAATAGCTGGAGTAAGAAATAATTTTTCCCCCCAGTGGAAGCTCACCTTTGTCTGCTTTAAACTCAGCATGCTGAACCAAAGTGATCTATCTCTCAAAGAACATATGTAAAACTTTTACACTTTCTCTGTTTCCTACCATTTCTCTTTATAGGACACATTTTTTAAGACTTGTAATTAAATTGTAACTAAAAGAAATTTTGGTGTTATTTGAATTTCTCAAAACAGCACAGAATGGGCATAACAAATATGGACATAGATAAACTCATTTGGTCTAGTGATTTAATGGCAAATATTCCAGTGAAGACAGAAAAATCTTACGTTTATTCTTAGGGAATATAAAAAAAAAGAGAGATATAAAGAAAACACATAATTGGAGCTCCTGAGTGGCTCGGTCAGCTAAGTGCCCAACTCTTGATTTCAACTCAGGTCATGATCTTAGGATCCTGAGATCAAGCTCGTCATTCGGTTCTGTACTAGGGGTGTGGAGCCTGCTTGAAATTCTCTCCCTCGCTCTTCCTTTGTCCACCCCTCCCCTACTACACACACTCTCTCTTTCTCAAAAACAAAATAAAACACAATGCAAGACAACTGTTTAAACAGAAAGAGAGGGATCCCTGGGTGGCACAGCGGTTTGGCGCCTGCCTTTGGCCCAGGGCGTAATCCTAGAGACCCGGGATCGAGTCCCACATCGGGTTCCCGGTGTGTGGAGCCTGCTTCTCCCTCTGCCTGTGTCTCTGCCTCTCTCTCTCTCTCTCTCTCTATCATGAATAAATAATAAAAAAAAATTTTTTTTAAATAAATAAAGAGAAAATAATGTATATAGTCATACTTTCTCAAACCAAACATTCTTAATAAAACATTGTGTAGATATTAAGAGTTTTTTAAGTTTAAATGTATTACTGAAGGATAATACCACAGTGGTGTTAGATTAAAACAAAATTAAAAAATAGAGCTAATACTAACTGGGCACTCACCATGCCCAGGCACTGATCTGGATACTATCGATAAAAGCAAAAAAAGCTAATAAATTCTTTCATCTCCTAGAGCTTTAATTCTAAAATGATTAAATATAATGATTATTTTATATGTTTGTAAATATTGAAGAAAAATTATGCTAAGAAAAGGGCATAGAAAATCTTCAGAGAGGTCAAAAATCATTGGGTATAGAAACCATATACACATATATACACACACACTGAACAGGAATCAAAATCATTAATGAGCTCTATAAAGGAAAAAAGGTGTAATATGTATATCATGTATGCAAAGACAGCCACATGAGTACAGGCACTCAACAATAGATATAATTAAAAACAGGATAAGATGAGATTTGCCTACATAGGAATGGAGTTTATGTGTTATTTATTTTTTTAAACTGAATGATTGCTAGGACTACCATAACAAATGGCACAGACCAGGTGGCTTAAACAGAATAAATTTATCTCTCTAAGTTCTGGAGACTAGAAGTCCACGATCAAGATGTTGGCAAAGTTGGTTTCTCCCGAGGCTTCTCTTCTGGGTTCACAGATGGCCCTCTTCTCCCTGTGTCTGCACATGCTTCCTTTTGTGTCTATTTCCAAATTGCCCTCCTTTTACATGCACATTACTCAGATTAGATTAGCTCATACTCTAATAATCTAGTTAAATTTAATTGCCTCTTAAAGACTGTCTCCATATCTTCATGTTCTGAAGCTCTTGGAGGTTAGGAGTTCACCATATGAATAGGAGAAGGTGCACAATTCAGCCCATAACAACTTTTATATTTTATAACAGGTTTATATTTAAAGAAAAACTGAGATGGCAACATTTAGCATTCCAGCACATTCCACATTTAGTTCACCTGGTACTAACATCTTATATTAGTATAGTGCATTTGCTACAATTAATACACCAATATTGACATACTATTATTGAATAAAGTCCATAGTGCATTTAGCTTTTCTTATGTGTTACCTAATGTTCTTTTTACCCCTTTGCCATCCCATCCATGATAGCACATTACAAATATTTGTCATGGACCACTCTTGGCTGTGAGAATTTCACACTTTGATGACCTTGACAGTTTCGAGAAATACTAGCTATGTGTTTTTTATTCTTTTCTAATGGAATTTATCTTTTTTATTATTGTTATTGCTAAAGTTATTAGATTGGGCTTTATAGGTTTGGGGGAAGAAGATGACAATGACATTTTTATCACATCGTAGGAAAGGTATATACTTATGACTTATGACTATTGATGTTGACCTTGATCACCTGGCTGAGGTAGTGTTTGTCAGGTTTGCTACCTGTGAAAACTCTTTTTCTTCTCTTTTTCACAGTGTTCTCTTTGGAAAGCAATCATGATGTACAGCTCTGACTTAAGAAGTGGGTAGTTTTATGGGTGGAGAAACTGCATTCATTATTTGAAATTCTTCTGTACAGGACGTTTGTCTTTCTTTTCCCCACTTGTGATCTAATTATTTATATCAGTATGGATTTGTGGATATTTTATACTTTGGGTTAAAATCCAGTGTTACTCTATTTATTTTGTTGCTCAAATTGTCCTAGCTTTGCTTGTTGGGAGTTTTTTCAGCTGTCTCCTATATTCCTTCAACATACCCCTGTCATTGCAGATTTGTTTGTCTGCTTTCATTGTGTTTTGAGCCATTCCTTACTTTCTGGAACTGCATAGATGCTCCAGGCTTATCTTGGATATTTGAGTCATTTATTCAAAAAGACTTGGTTCCTTTGGTTGGTAAAATGATCCTGAAAAACAAGGTCAGTTTGACAGATGTGCTTGTAGCCTTGGGATGTCATTTCTTTTAGGCCTTCTCAGACGACCAAGTAAAGAAATATGTGTGTGTATACCAACATGAGTATATGCACACATTAGTAAATGTTTCTATGGGCAGCCATTTGTTTCTATATTAAGCTAAAGTTGTATTCTTACTGAAGGCTCCAATTCTAATCCTTTACCATATGGGTCATTCTCATCTCCCTTTGCCTATCTATACACTGCTTCAATAATGAGAAACTTGGCTCCACTATTAACCTTCATTTACTTAATTGTTCCATTCCAGTATACATGAATATTAGTATCTGGACTGTTAACCCATTCCTGGATTGCAAACAGCATTACCAGTGGGAGTACAGTGCTTATGTGCAGCTCTTTTGTCTTTAGTCATGGATTTAACTCACTTCCATTTATTAGGTCAACCTGCTTCCCCTCTGCCTTCCTCACTGAGATTGTTTTGCACATTTGTTTTACAGATATATCTTTTGTCACAGTCAGCATTCTTTCCTGTAAATTCTTGATTCCCTAAATTATTCAAATTTGCATATATTAAGCTTTACTCTGTGCTGTAAAGGTTTATGGGTTTTGACAAGTGCATAATGTCATGAATACACCATTACAAATATCATAAAAAATAGCTTCATCACACAAAAATATGTTGTGCTTCATCTATGTAACTCACCCCCTTTCCCCAAGCCCTTAGAATGTTTTAATGTCTATATTTGTTTTACTGTGTCTATACTTTTGCCTTTCTCAGAACGTCCTATCATTGAAATTACACTGTATATAGTCTTTTCAGATTGGTTTTTCTCACTTAACAATATGAATTTATGTTTCCTCCCCATGTCTTCAAAGTTTTATACCTCATTTCTTTTTTGAACTGCATAATAGTCTATTGCATAGATGTACTGCAGTTTGTTTATCCATTTACCCATTCAAGAACATCTTGGTTGCATCCAGTTTTTAAAAATAATGAATAAAGCAACTATAGACAGTAATGTCCAGGTTTTTGTGTGACATGAGTTTTCAAATCAATTGGATATATATACCCAAGGGAATGAAGGTTAGATTGTATAATAATTTTTTTAGCTTTGTAAGAAACTTCCAAACTTCCAATGTGCATGTACCATTTTGCTTACCAGCAAAGAATGAAAGTTCCTATTGCTCTACATCTTTTCTAGCATTTACTACTCTTATTATTTAAAGCCATCCTAATACATATGGTAGTATCTCATTGTAGTTTGAATTTGCAATTTCCTAATGACAAATATTGTTGAAAATATTTTATATGCTTATTTGCCATCCATGTTTTTTGTTTTATGATATGCTTGTTCTTACCTTTTGCCCATTTCCCATGCATAATTTGCTTTATTTTTATCGACTATTTGGAATTATTTGTATATTTTAGATAGAGATTCTTTATCAGTTATATGTTTAGCAAATATCTTTTCTCAGCCTTTGTCTTCTGTTCTTAATCTCTTAATGATATCCATCACAAAGTAGGTGTATTTATTTATTTATTTATTTATTTATTTATTTATTTATAATTTTAATAGAACTTAACAACGATTTTTTTTCCTTTATCAATCACATTCTTGGTGTTTTGTCTATAAAATCATCATCAAAACCAAGATCACATAAACTTTCCACCACATTTTCTTTTAGAAATTGTATGACTTAATGTTTTACATGTATGTGTATAATCCACTTTGAGTTGAGTTTTGTAAAAGATGCAAGTTCTGTGTCTAGGTACAATTTTTGTGTTTGTGTGGATGTCTAACTATTCCAGAACTACTTATTGAGAAACTCTCTTTCATATATTAAATTACCTTCGTTTTTATGCCAAATATAAGCTGAGTATATTTGTGTAGGTCTGTGTGTGTAGGTCTGTTCTCCAACTTTGTTTCCTTCAGTGTTGTGTTGTATTTTATTTTATTTTATTTTATTTTATTTTATTTTATTTTAGTCTTATTACATTAGTTTGGGCTTCCATATAATGCTGAAAAAGAACAGTGAGAGGGGACATCCTGGCCCTGTTCTCAGTCTTAGGGGAAAAGAATCTCATGTCTCAAAACTATGTTTGAAGTTATATGTAGGTATTTTGTGGCTATTTCTTTTCAAGTTGAGAAAGTTTCTCTCTATTCCTGATTTCCTGAGTATTTTTGTAAAAAAATTGATTTTTAATTAAAAACGGGCAAAGGATTTTGTGAAATGATTTTTCTGCATAATTAATATATCCTTATACTTTTTCTTTACCTTCTTGAAAATGGTGGGCTACTTTTATTTATTTTTGAATGTTAAATCTGTTTGGGGAAAGGGGAAGAGTTACATAGATGAAGCACAACATATTTTTTGTGTGATGAAGCTATTTTTATGATATTTATGATATTTGTTAAATCTGCCTAAAACTAGAATAAATCACTTTTGATTATAGTAAGTCTTTTTATACATTTTTATATTCAGTTTGTAGAGGTTTTTTAACCTATATTCATGAGATATTAGACTTGGTTTTTGTTTCTTGTTATTAATCATGTCTTGTTACTAGGGTAATGCTGACCTCATAAAATGGGTTAGAAAGTGTCCCCTTGTGATTTCTACTCACCATTTTTATTTGACTTGATAATGACACAGCAATCAAACAACAAAAAGAAATAAAAGGCATCCAAATTGGTAAGGAAGAATTAAAACTTCCACTATTTGCAGTTGATACTTCATGTAAAAAACATGAAAGACTCCACCACAAAGTTGCTAAAAATGATACACAAATCGGTAAAGTCATAGGATACAAAAATCAACATACAGAAAGCTGTTGCATTTCTATACACTAATAATGAAGCAGCATAAAAGGAAATTAAAGAATTAATTCCATTTTCAGTTATACCAAAAACCAATAAAAAGCCTAGGAATAAACTTAATCAAAAAGGTAAAAGATCTAAACTCTGCAAACTATAAAACACTGATGAAAAAAGTTGAAGATGACACAAAGATATGGAAAAACATTTCATACTCATGGATTGGAAGAACAAATATTGTCAAAATGTCTATATTACCCAAAGCAATCTACACATTTAATGCGATCTGTATCAAAATACCAACAGCATCATTCACAGAACTAGAACAGACAATCCTAAAATTTGTATGGGACCACAAAAGACCGGAAATAGCCAGCAACATTAAAAATTAAAGCAAAGATGGAGACATCACAATTCCAGATTTTAAGTTATATTACAAAGGTGTAGTGTTCAAAAGAATATGGTACTGGCACAAAAATAGACACATAGATCAATAGAACAGAATGGAATACTGAGAAATGAACTCACAACTATGTGGTCAATTAATCTTCAACAAAGCATGAAGGAATATCCATTGGGAAAAGGACAGTCTCTTGAAAAAATGGTATTGGGAAAACTGGACAACCACATGCTAAAAATGAAACTGGGCCATTTTCTTACACCAGGCATAAAAAAAAAATTCAAAATGGGTGAAAGATCTAAATGTGAAATCTGAAACCATAAAAACCTATAGGGGAACACAGACAGTAACGTCTTTGACATCTGCCATAGCAACTTATTTCTAGATATGTCTCCTGAGGCAAGGGAAACAAAAACAAAAATAAACTATTGAGACTACATCAAAATAAAAAGCATAGTGAAGGAAACAGTCAACACAATTAAAAGGCCAACCTATGGAATGGGAGAGGGTACTTGAAAATGACATCTCTGATAAAGGGTTAGCATCCAAAATATATAAAGAACTTATAAAACTCAATATTCAAAAAAATAAGTAACCTAATTAAAAATGGGCAGAAGACATGGAAGACATGAATAGCCCCCTTTTTTTTCCAAAGAAGATATCTAGGTGGCCAGCAGACACAAGAAAAGTGCTGAACATTACTGGCCATGAGGGAAATACAAATCTAAACCACAGTGATATATCATCTCATACTTGTCATAATGGCTAAAATCAACAACACAAGAAAGAATAGGTGTTGATGAGGACATGGAGAAAGGATGCCCTCTTGCACTGTTGGTGGAGTTGCAAATTGGTGCAGCCACTGTGGAAAACTGTATCAAGATTCCTCAAAAAGTTAAAAATAGAGCTACCCTACTATACAGCCATAACACTGCTAGGTATTTACTCAAAGAATACAAAGATACTGATTCAAAGGGACACATGTACTCCAATGTTTATAGCAGCATTATCAAAAAATTGTGGGTTAGAAAAACCTGATGACTAGATGAATAGATAAAGAAGTTGTGGTGTATAGATGTATAATGGAATGTTACTTAGCCATCAAAAGAATGAAATCTGGGCAGCCCTGGTGGCGCAGCGGTTTAGCGCCTCCTGCAGCCCAGGGCGTGATCCTGAAGACCCTGGATTGAGTACCACGTCAGGCTCCCTGCATGGAGCCTGCTTCTCCCTCTGCCTGTGTCTCTGCCTCTCTCTCTCTCTCTCTCTGTCTTTATGAATAAATAAATTAATTAATTTAAAAAAACAACAAAAAAAGAAAAAACAAAAGAACAAAATCTTGCCATTTGCAAAGACATGGATGGAGATAGAGATTATTATGCTAAGTGAAATAAGTCAGTCAGAGAAAGACATGTGGTTTCATTCATATATGGAGTTTAAGAAACAAAACAGATGAACATGGGGAGGATAAAGGAGAAAGAGAGGCAGACCATAAAACAGACTCTTTACTATAGAGAATAAACTGAGGGTTGCTGGAAGGGAGGTGAGTGGGGAGATGCACTAAATGTGTGATAGATATTAAGGAGAATACTTGTGATGGGCCCTGGGTATTATTATATGTTTCTTATGAATCACTAAATTCTAATCCTGAAACTAACAGCACACTGTATAATAACTAACTAGAATTTAAATATAACCTTGAAATTTCTTTCTGAAGAAAGAAAGAAAGAAAGAAAGAAAGAAAGAAAGAAAGAAAGAAAGAAGAAGAAGAAGAAGAAGAAGAAGAAGAAGAAGAAGAAGAAGAAGAAAGAAAGCAAGAAAGAAAGCAAGAAAGAAAAAGAAAGAAAAGCAAACTGAAAGCAGAGTTGCAAAGAGGTATTTGTATATCCATGTTTATAGCAGCGTCTTCACAAGGCTAAAACATGAAAGCAATACAAGAATCTGTTAACAATTAAATGGATAAATAAAATATGGTACATGCATACAGTAGAATATTATTCAGTTTGAAAAAAGAAGGAAAATTTGACATATATGACAATATGGTTGAAGCCTGAGGACATTATGCTAAGTGAAATCAGTCAGTCACAAAAAAAGGCAAATACCTCATGATTCCACTTAACATGAGGTGCTAAAGCGAGGTGAAAATCTTAAGGACAGAAAGTATAATGGTGGTTGCTACAGGCTTTTGTTGGGGGTGGGTGGTGGCAGATGGAGAGTTATTCTTTAAGGAGTACAGAGTTTCAGTTCTACAAGATGGAAAGTATTGTGGAGATGGATGGTGGTGATGGTTGAATGACAGTGTAAATGTATTTAATGCCACTGAACTGTACATTTAAAAAGGTTAAGATAGCAAATGCTATGTGTATTATACCAAAAAAAAATAGGGAAAAGACCCAATAAAAACATTTCAGTTGATTAAAAAAAAAAACCAAAGGGCTAAAAAACAAAAAAATACCATGACAACAATAGTCAAAAGAAATCTAGAGTAGTTATACTAATTTCAGAAATAGCAGACTTCAGAACGAGGAAAATAATTAAGGATAAAGAAGGGCATTACATAAAGGGGGAAATTTTATAAGAAGAAACAGCAATCCTTATTGTATGTCCCTAACAACAGACTGTCAAACTACATGAGGCAAAACTGATAAAACTGCAAGAAAAAGTAGGCAAACCCACCATAATATTTGAATACTTCAATGTGCTTCTTTCAGGAATTGATAGATCAAGCAGACAGGAAATGAGTACGGATATAGTTGACCTGAAAAAATGCTATCAATCAAATTGATTAAATTGGCATGGACAGAAAACTTCATTAAATAAATGTAGAATACACACTGTTCTCAAGGTTTCATAGAGAATTTAGAAAATAGACACATTCTGGGCCCACAAAACACACCCTAACACGTTCAAAATAATAGAAACCATAGAAAGTATGTTTTCAGACCAGATGAAATTAAACTAAATAACAGACAGCTGAAACATGCCAGAATATTAGGAGATTAAACATGCTTCTTACTAAAATATGAGTCAAAGAAAAATATACCAATAGAAATTTTGAAATATTTTGAATTCATGGTAAACTTTTGGTAGAACAGTTTATACAATTTCTCAAAGTTTATGGAGTCTGTGTGAATTCTTAGGATAAAAATTGAAGCATTAAGTATATTAGAGAAGAAGAAAGATCTAAAATTAATAACCAAGACTCCACTATAGGATATTGGGGAAAAAAGAGAGCAATTTTAGAATAAAGCAAGCAGGGAAAAGAAATAATAGTAACTAAGAAATCAATAAAATTTAGTAGAAATCAATATAATTTAAATAGGAAACAACAAACCAATGGAATTGAAGTCAGTTATTTAAAAAGAACAATAAATTGATAAATCTCTAGTTAATTGTACCAAGAAAAATGGAGAAAAGAAGAAATTACAAATATCAGAAATGAAATAGAAACTACTGATCCCACGGACGTTAGAAAGATAATAGAATAATTCCATGAATGATTCGCCGTCCACAAATTTGACAACTCAGATGAAATGTAGAAACTCCGAAAGAAAAAGGCTATTGAAACTCACAGAAAGCAAAATAAATAATTTGCATAAACCTTTAGCAATTAGGAAATTTTATCAGTAATTAATAAACTTCCAAAGAAGAAAGCATGAGGCCTAGGAGATGTTACTGACCAATTCTCCCAAACATTTTATTTTATTTATTTATTTTTAACCTCACCTGTCTTTTTTTTTAAATATTTTATTTATTTATTCATGAGAGAGAGAGAGAGAGAGAGAGAGAGAGGCAGAGACACAGGCAGAGGGAGAAGCAGGCTCCACGCCGGGAGCCCGATGCAGGACCAGATCCCGAGTCTCCAGGATCACGCCCTGGGCTAAAGGCAGGCGCTGACCTGCTGAGCCACCCAGGGATCCCCTCTCTCAAACATTTTAAAAAATGATACCAGTATCTCCTCCAGCAAAGAGAAGCACAGGGAGCACTTTTATTAAAATTTAAACTCCAGTTAGTTAACACCGTGTAATACTGGCTTCAGATGTACAATATTATGATTCAACACCTCCATAGATCACCCAGTGTTCACCACAAGTGCACGCCCTAATCCCCATCACCTGTTTCACCCATCCCCCCCACCCACCTCTTTTTGGTAACCATCAGTTTGTTCTCTATAGTTTAGAGCCTATTTCTCAGTTTGTCTCTTTCTCTCAATCTCTCTCCGTTTCTTTTCTTTTACAGTTGCTTGTTGCTTTTATATTTTTCCTTTTTCTTTTCTTTCTTTTTCTTTTTCTTTCTTTTTTTTTTTTTTTTTTTTAGAGGGAGGATGCAGAAGAAGAGGGAGAGGGAACCTCAAGCAGGCTCCATGCCCAGCACATGAGCCCCAAACTAAGCTTGATCTCACAGCCCTGAGATCAAGACCCCAAAATTAAGAGTTGACACCCAACCAACTGAGCCACCCAGGCACCCCTCTTTTTTTTCAAGTTGTTTATTTAAAATTCCAGTGATTTAACATATAGTGTAAATTGATTTCAATAGAATTTTGTGATTCATCCCTTACGTGCTCATTGAAACAAGTGCTCTTTTTAATATTCATCACCCATTTAACCCATTCCCTGGCTCACCTCCTCTCCAGCAACCCCCAGCTTATTCTCTATTGTTAAGAATCCGTATTATGGTCTGTCCCCACCTTTATTTTTCCTTTGCTCCTTTGTTTTGTTTCTTAAATTCCACATATGAGTGAAATCAATGGTATTTGTCTTTCTCTGACTGACTTATTTCACTTAGCATAATAATCTCTATCTCCATCCATGTCTTTGCAAATGGCAAGATTTCATTCTTTTTGATGGCCAAGTAACATTCCATTATACATCTATACACCACAACTTCTTTATCTATTCATCAGTCAATGAACATTTGGACTCTATCCATAATTTTTTGATAATGCTACTAAAAACATTGGGGTACATGTGTCCCTCTGAATCAGTATCTTCATATCCTTTGAGTGCAATAGCTGGATAGTTGGTTAGTTCTATTTTTAGCTTCTTGAAGAACCATTATACTATTTCCACAGGCACTGTACTATTTTACATTCACACTGACAATACACAAAGGTTCCAGTTTTTCCACATCCCCTGCAACATTTGTTGTTTTCCGTTTTAGGTGTTTCTTCGCTTTTCTTGGTAGTAGACATTTTAATGCATCTGAGGTAGAATCTCACTATACTTTTCATTTGCATTTCCTTAATATGTTGAACGTCTTTTCATGTGCTTATGGGGCTATTCATACATCTTTGGAGAAATGTTTATTCAAGTCCTTTGCCCATTATTGAACTGAGTCATTTTTGTTGTTAAGTTTTAGACTTCTCTATATACTCCGGATACTAATACCTTATAAGATGTTTGATTTGCAAATAATTTCTCCCATTGTGTAATTTGTATTTTTAATCTATGGATAATTGTACTCTATGGATAATTTCATGTATATATATATATTTTCATACATATATACATATATATACACACATATATATTCTTTTGTTATCTATGCCTTTGATGTCATGTCCCAGAAATCATTGTTAAATATAATGTCATGAAGCTGTAGTCCTATCTTTTCTTCTAAAGAATATAAAGGTTTTACATTTTAGGTCTTTTAGGTTTTTAGGTTTAGGTCTTTTATTAGATTTTACATGTAGGTACTTAATCCATTTTGAGTTAATTTTCTGTATGGTTTTAGATAAAGGTCTGACTCCATTTTTTTTTGCATGTGGATATCCAGGTTTCCCAGCTATTTGTTGAAAATATTACCCATTCTCCATTAAATGGTCTTGATATCGTTTTCAAAAACCACTTGACCATATATGTGAGGGTATATTTCTAGATTCTCTTCAATTATATATCCCACGTCTTTGGAAATCCAAGCATGATTTGCATTTCTCATATGTCTGTTCTGTTTTGTTTTTAATTCTTTACTCTTTGCATTATTTTTGGGAAATTTCCAATGAACTGTTTTCCTGCTCATTCATTCTTTTTTCAGCCATATCTAGTCCACTATTGAGCTCATCAAAAGCATTTCTTATTTCCTTTATAATGATTTTTCTATTTCATTTTGAGTCTTAGAGTTTCTATTGTTCTGTTTATAGGGCCATTCTGTTCTTCATGTCATGTACTTTCCAACTAGAGCACTTAAAATGTGAATCATAATTATTTTAAATTCCCTATTCAATAATTCTCATATCTATTTTATATCTGAGCCCAGTTCTTATACTTCATTCAGATTGATTTGCTTGCTTTCTTTTGTGTGTGCATGTGTGTGTATGTAAAGTTTTATATTAATTTGGACTCAGGTTAGGTTCTGTTTAATGATTGCTGTAGTAGCAAATGCCAAAAGCTTCAAATTCCTCACATGTCCTTGTTTTTATCTTCTCTGTTTTCTCTGGTCATTCCTATAAACTCTTCCTTAGAATCTGCATATTGCAGTTCCTTTAGCTTTAATCCCTTATATTAGAACATTAATAATATGGTGATAAGATGTGAGTGATAAGTTTTCTAAAATCCTGTGATTAATTTTTACCTTTTAGAGAATGAGTGCCCCTGGGCTAAAACTATCATAAGTGTTTCTCACATGTTTTGAGAAATGTCTCTTTCCACCACCCCATCCCCCTACTTTAAGTGTAACAAGGTTAGAGGGAACTAGAGTCAAGAAATTTTCTATCTCAAAGTAGGCAAACATGTAAAATCTTTTCTTCTGGCAAGTAAGCCTCTATTACTGAGAAAGTTCTGAGTGTTTTCCACAATGGTTACTTGTTTCCCCACAAATGCAAAAGCTGATACGGGATCTTTCTTGGCTCTTCAACATTAGAATCCCCTGGAGTTCATTTGCATAGAACCCATGAAAGTGTGAGCACCCTCTTATGACTGCAGCATGCAATAGTAAGTGTTTCTCACTCTCATTTTGTCCAAACTCAGCCTCCAAGGCTGTCAAAATTATAATTTAAGACCTCTTACAAGTTCATTGCCCTGCAGACTCACCTGGCTTGCTTGATCTTGTATGTTGTTTTCCCTGTGACTTCAGTTCTCTGATGGGTCAATAAAAAGTCATTGATTTTCTGAATGTTTAGCTTTATTGTTGTTTTAAGTGTGAGAGTAACAATTTTCAATTTCTCTACATGTTGGAGCTATAACCAGATGCCTGCGCATTATAATTCTTTTTAATGAGGCAACATTCCTCTCTTATACCTTAATATTTTCTGATAAAAATTTCCCAAACACACTCAAAAAAATAAAGCACTTAAGACATAGAATCAATAATATACAACTTAGGTACATAGATACATAACAAACATATAGATATATAGAGAATGTTTAACCCCAACTTATGCTTTGTACCTAACTTCAGCAACTATCAACATGTTTCCCTAGGTCTGCATCCACCTTTAGTCCACCATATTATGGATATGTATTTAAAATAAAATCCAGATATCACATAATTTTACCCATAAGTAATCAATATTAACCTAAGAACATTTTCTCCAAATCTGCAATATTATCATCATGCAGTAGTAATTATTCAACATCCTCTTATAGTTATTTAAAACTTCCTAGGATATCTAAAATTTGTCTTTCTATATTTGTTTTTTTTTATGACCTTAGTGTTAATGCAAAAAGTAACCATACCTTTACAGAATTTACCAAAGCTGCTATTAAGATAAAGGATATTCAGTGGAGTATGGTTGAAGAATGTGTTCAGAGAAATAAATAATTTCATATTTATTCATAGTTAGGTGAATCTTACCAGCAAATTGTTTGAATTGTTTACTCCCAGAGTCAGAGATAATTATAGTACCGTCTAATAGCCACATTCTCTTTTACATTTCAATTAAAACATTAAATTTACCATTCATTAAAATTTTGTTAAGATTATCCGCTTCTGGATTTGTTTTTGTTTTTGTTTTTGTTTTTTTTGGTAATTGCTCTTTGTTTCTTTTCCCATGGGAAGTATATTTTGATTACAATGTAGTTTAAAATAAAAACCTTCTTATACTTTTATACAATGCTTTAGGTAATGCCAATATTTTTTCTTCCTTATATATTTTATAATTTAAAAAATGTATGGAACTTTTATTGAATTAAGAAATTAATTTGTATATGTTAAAATTTGCTTTAGGAAATAGAGTGGTACCAGAATTTCTTTCTCATGGGAACCAAGGTTGAAAGTGAATAAAATATATGAGGCAATTGTATTCAAGCATTGGACAGCATTCGTGTAGGGACTGGAATATTTGAGTTCTGGGTCAGTCTGACTGAAAAGACTTCTTGAGCACCTCCAGAAAGGCTATGCTTAGGAGTAAAGGCCATACCTTAGAGTAAGGATCAGGGTACTTAGGGAAAGGGATACAATTAAAAACAAAACAAACAAAAACTCAAAAAGTAAAGCACCCAAAGGGAAATTTTAGAACTGAAAAATACAATATATGAAGTAAAAAAAAATCCTGGATTTTCTTAATAGCAGGTGGAGACTTCAAAATAAAAGATCAGTAAAACTAAATGCAAACAAATATAAAACATCCATTTTGAAGAACAGAGAGAAAAATGACTGGAAAACAATAAAAAGGCTGAAACTCAGAGACAGGAGAGATTATTTCAAATATTTTAGTGTATGTGTAATTTGAGTTCTAGAAGGAATGAAAAGGAAGAATAGGGCATAAAAATATGTTTGGGGCAGCCAGGGTGGCTCAGTGGTTCGGCACGGCCTTCAGCCCAGGGCATGGTCCTGGGGCCCCTGATCAAGTACTGCATAGGGCTCCCTGCATGGAGCCTGCTTCTCCCTCTGCCTGTGTCTCTGCCTTTCTCTCTCTCTGTGTCTCTCATGAATAAATAAATAAAATCTTAAAAAAATAAAATAAAGTAAAAATATGAAGAAATGGTACCTAAAAATTTCTCCACTTGAGCCAAAAATATCCATTTACATATTGAAGATCAGCAAACCATATATAGGAAAAATAAAGAAAAGCAAACTAGTAGTTTAAATTGCTGTAAGCCAAAAATTTTTTAAAAAAAGAGGAAAATCCCAAATACTGCAAGACAAATACCACAACTTATAAACAAATAAAAATAAAAGTAGTACAGACATGATGAGTAAGTGGAGGCCAGAAGATCATGGAATGACAGCTTTAGGGTGCCAAAAAGAAAATAATTGTCAACCTAATATTCTATGAAGATATTAATGAAAATGAAAGTAGTCTTCAAGAATAAGAGTAGGAAAAAAAAAAAAAAAGAATAAGAGTAGGGCAACCTGGGTGGCTCAGAGTAGCACCGCCTTTAGCCCAGAGCCTGATTCTGGGGACCCGGGATCAAGTCCCACGTCGGGCTCCCGGCATGGAGCCTGCCTCTCCCTCTGCCTGTGTCTCTACCTCTCTCTCTCTCTGTGTCTCTCATGAATAAATAAATAAAATCTTAAAAAAAAAAAAGAATAAGAGTAAAAAACCCAAAGATTTCTTATGAATTAAATATGAGAAAACTCATCAGTAGCAGATTGTACTAGATTTTAAAAATGCCAAAGGGAATTATACTAGATGGAACCAAATCTACAGAAAAGAATAAAGAGCACCAGATATTTTAATCTTGTGTGTAAATATAAAAGACAGTCTTTTTCTCTTAATTTACTAACAACAAAATAGTTTAATGCAAAAATTAAAATATTGTATTGTGAGTTAAATAATGTACAATGTAAAATATTAAACCACAATAGTATTAGCAATGAGCTTAAATTGTATATTTTTAAAAGATTTTATTTATTTATTCATGAGAAACAGAGAGAGAGGTAGAGACACAGGCAGAGGGAGAAGCAGGCTCCATGCAGGGAGCCGGACCTGGGACTTGATCCAGGGTCTCCGGGATCATGCCCTGGGCTGAAGGCAGCACTGACCTGCTGAGCCACCCGGGCTGCCCAGCTTAAATTGTATTTTGTAACTGAAAGTGTCATGTTTTATGTGAAGTGGTAAAATATTATCTCTACATAAACTGTGATCAGTTCAGTGTGCATGTTTATCTCAAAATTAGCCACTGAAATAAAAAAGTATAACTAAAGAGGCAACAGACAAATAAAATGGATTATTAAAAATACTTGATTAATGAAAAGAGGCAAGTACCAAGGAAGGGAAGAAAATTCAGAAGTGACAATCAGAAAACAAAGAGCAAGATAGTGGATATAAACTAAAATTATTACTTATGAAATTGAGTCAACTTCTACTATCTATTTATTTTCTATTTGTTTTCTCTTTTATGCTCCCTCCTCACTTTCTGTGTTTTGTTTTCACTTCTAGTAAACAAGCATTTATCATTACATTTTTCTTTTAAGAAATAAAATAATTTGGACTAAATTTATTTAACTATCATATAAAAGATTATTTATAAAAGCTTTTCTGAATGTTACAAGGTTTTACTGAAGGACGTTAAAATTGCAAAGTGTGGTATGTTTCTTTCATTACAGTGGTTTAATATTGTAAACATAGCAGTCATTCCATAATATGTAACATTATTTTTAACTGAATATAGAGACATGCAGGAATTAGGTGAATAAATAAATATGGAAACTGAAGAATTATTAAGAGTAATTTAGTATGATACCTTACAGGATAATATCACTTGCAAAATCACTCTACAAAATGGATATTACAGATAACAAAGAATTGAGTATATATAATGGAAAAAACAGTATATGCCAAAATAGGTAGTTTAAGATAGAGGGGCAGTTTAAGATAGTTTAAGATAGAGGGGGGAAATTGGATAATTAATCCAAACAAAATTGTGTTCCAGGGCAGCCCCAATGGCTCAGTGGTTTAGCGCTGCCTAGGCCTGATCCTGGAGACCCGGGATCGAATCCCACATTGGGCTCTCTGCATGGAGCCTGCTTCTCCCTCTGCCTGTGTCTCTGCCCCCCCCCCCCTCTCTCTCTGTGCCTCTCATGAATAAATAAATAAAATCCTTAAAAAAATTGTGTTCCAAATATATTTAAATGTAAAAATAAAATTATAAGAGACATAGTTATCTGTATATCTCTCTCAAAGTAAAAGGGAAACAAAACTGATACAAATATCTACAACACATGTAACATTAAATTAAAACTTGCTAGATCTTTCATTAAATGTGTCTACATTTATTAAAAAGAGCATACAACCAATAGGAAAAGAAGACAAATTGTTTATTGAGCTATTCAAAAAATAAACTTCACGTAAACATTGATCACTCGGTAAAGAGATACAGCAATAAAAAAATCTGAAACCTTTTTTTAAAGGTTTTTTTTAAAAAAAAACAACTTTTTTTTAAATTCATTTGTTAAAAACTAGAAAGAATTTTGATACCAAAAGCCAGTAGTAAAGAGTATTTTTGCATGTTGCTTATGAAAATGAGAATCACTATAAGTTTTTAAACAAATCTATTTGTCATACTCTCATTCAGCAATACCCCCCTGGCTTTCTGTCTGTAGAGAAAATAAAAAGTACTCACACTAAAAGATAGACAATAACTATAATTATTTGATTGATGGGTCAGAATCCTGAAGAGACCTTGAATGTTTCTCAAGAAGGGAGAGATGAATACCCTTTATTATAACCACAGGATAAAGCACTATGGTGCCATTAAAATAAATTTTTTTTAGAATGTGGGAGAACACTGATGTTCTATTCATAATATACTATTTTAGAAAACAGTATTTGAAAAATTCTATGTATGCATGTAAGAATGTTTTATATGTATATATGTATATTTTAGAAAGTATGCTGGGAAAGATTAAGGCATTAAGGCACAAAGATGTTCGTTTAGTTATGTATGTTAGGGTATTTGGAAAAGGAAGTGATAGGGAGATATATCAAGAGACATAAAACTACAGGTAAATGAAAAAATGCCTCATTAAATATAAATGTAGGGCATCAAATTTTGTATATTTGACAAATGTACATTAAGTAGACAAATGAGTAAGAACTAGAGGCTTAAATGGAAAAAATAAATACACTGATATTTATTGATAGAAGTATGAGTAATTTGCATTTTAGATTACTGTTATTATTACATTCTTAGTTTTTCAATAAGTTTTTTTTTAACTAACCAAAAAATAAATAATGATTAGTTTCCATAGTAAAGACATGGAAATCATACCATAGATAATAACATAGTATATCTCACCTAGACATGAAAACATAACTACTTATTTGTAATTGATAATCATTGGCTGTTATACAGAACATGTATATTAACATAGCTTGTTATAAACAAGCAATAAATGCGTGCATGTTTGTTGTAAATATTGAAAAAAATACACAATTAATGAGAGTGCACTTTATTCCTCAGCATAATTTCATCTGCAGTATACTGTGTGCACCTCTAGGGGATCATATGTGTATTTATGTGTATGTACGTGGGCATATCTGTGTGTAGATATCAAGCAGGGGGTGGTGAAAGAAGTAATTAGGGAGCAGATAGAAAAATTTTCATTTTATACTTATTTTACTATATGGCTCTAACAAAAATTTGCAGCAGAAAATGTCAGACTTAATTCCCACATATGTAAACATAATATCACTGTAAAACCTTAATTTATAGGAAGATTTATTTTAAAAATCTCTGTATGTAGAAATATATACATCAGAAAAATGCTTTTAAGGACGCATATTTATTATTTTATGCAAGTATATTAAAATTGTGGTCTAAATATACACATAAAATTAAGGACAAGTACCGTGGAAAATATTAGCAGATAAACTTACTTCCTTGAAAGATACCATCTAGAATATATATTTGTATTTTTCTTTAACTATTTATCTATTTGTGTCAATTTCTAAGGATTAGGATAAGAAATTTGACTGTAATATGATCCTCCCCCGCAAAAAAAAAAAAACCTTTATCACTTAGAAAATGTAAAGATCTTTTCTTTCTTGGTTCTCAGATGCCTCAATTTTCTTGATACATGCTTCTGTGTTTTGTAAAATAAACTTGCATTTGTTTCTTAATTTTTGTTAGACCCTAAATGAATCTTAGGATGTGTCTAAGATAAAACACATTGTCCATATTTTTAAATTTTTATTTTATGGGAAAAACTGGAGAGTAAATGTACTTTTCCTTGAGTTAAAATATTGTTTTAAAATGGTTTGCATAATATACATTCATATTTAGGCTGAATTTTTTTTCTTGAACATATATGTTGGCTTTATTTATAGGAGGATGATGTGATTTATGAATGGTGATTTTAGAAGTCTCCAGAGTCTCTTTGGTGTCAAAAAGGCTTTACTAAGCAACTTTTTAATTAGACAATTATAAATGAATTTGAAATGTAGATGGATTTGAATTCCTAATAAAATACACATGAGCCTAAGAATTAATAGAAATCGTATTTGGCATCACACATTTTTTTTAATTTAATTGAACCTAAAGCCTCAGGAATATAAATGAAAACACTGTGTGGTTCCAATTTTGTAGTCATTGAAAAAACTCTACAGTAATTTGCATTTTGTGTTGAAAGCTTTTAAAAGTTATTAGCATTTGCTATAGCTTATTTATAAGCTTAGAAGTCTATTTTCCTCTACAAAATTTGAGTCAAACTGTAGCAAGCAATTCATTAGTTAACTCTGCTTTAGTTTCATTTGATTACCTAATCTGCTATTGAAAAATAATGTTTTTCATTAAAGCTATGTTCTAACTCTATATAAATCAATGTGAAGGTCTATATTGAACCAGTTTGAACATATACTGAATGCACTACAAACCCAGAGGTAGAATATTTTTTTTCTAAAGGCTTTTTACACTGTTCATAGACTGCCAAACTCTATTAAAATTCTTTGATCAACTACCTCATGGAAATATCTTTTTTTCTCTTTCTTTCTTTCTTTCTTCTTTCTTTTTCTTTCTTTCTTTCTTTCTTCTTTCTTTCTTTCTTTCTTTCTTTCTTCTTTCTTCTTTCTTTCTTTCTTGCTTTCTTGCTTTCTTTCTTCTTTCTTTCTTTCTTTTTTTTTTTTTTTTGATAGAAGGCAAGTGGCGGTGGTAGGGGGAAGGGCAGAAGGGGAAAAGAGAGAGAGAGAGCGAGAGAATGAATATCTTTAAAAAAGCTCCAAGCCCAGCACAGAGCATGATACAGAGCTCTATCTCCTGACCCTGAGATCATTTCTTGAGCTGAAATCAAGAGTCAGACACTTAACTGACTGAGCCACTCATTAGTTGGTTGGTTCTCACTATGGAAATGGGAAGATTATAGAAATATATCCAATGAAGTAAGAAGACTACAAGTGTTACCTAAATAAATCCATTGAGGGGTACCTGGGTGGCTCAGTGGTTGAGGGTCTGCCTTCGGTTCAGGTCATGATGATGGGGTCCCGGTATCAAGTCCCACATCAGACTCCCTGCTTGGAGCCTACTTCTCCTCCCTCTGCCTATGTCTCTGCCTCTCTCTCTGTGTCTCCCATAAATAAATAAATAGAAGTCTTTTTGAAAATAAATAATAAATAAATAAATGCGTCAAGATTGCTGTTTCATTATATACTTGTGCTTCTACTTGTTTAAATTCCAAACAGAAGTACAATTGAATTCATTTTAACAATGTTCTTTGTCAAATCACTATTATTTAGGATCATTAATTGTGCAACCACATTGAACATGATCAGTCTCTTGATATCTATCATATTTTACAGATAAAAAGTATCCAAAGTAATTAGGAATCTATAAACCACATAATATATATTTTTATCATCTAAAGTATAGCAGCCATCACAAAGTACAGAAGGATGAAGGAATGATTCCCTCTTTTCTTTTTATCTTAAAAACGTATCTTTAAAATATGGGGGAATAATTCTAATAGGAAGGTCATAATTCACTTTCCTAATTCTCTAGACATTTACTACTTTTTTTGCATTGAGCAGATGATGTGATATACTTAACAGAGAATATAGGAAAGGAAACAGCCTTAAGCCCCAAGCCAAAAATTATTTTAACAAATAAATAGTAATGTAGTAATTGTATAAAGATGCTAGTTACCTGGTAAAAATAAATAAAACTATTCACAGGAAAACAACATCTTTTAACAGTGACTCCCCACATATCCGCAAATAAAGTACCAACCATCAAACATAAGATCAGAATTTTAAAAAATAAGACATACAATAAAAGCAACAATAACAATTATTTAAAAAAATGTTAAACACAGCAGAGGTTAACTTGCTAAATTAGACTTACAAGGTTGCTAAAAATGACTGGAGCAAGAATGAGTCATTTTTCCTCTACATAAAAGGAATGCTTTCCTTTATTTTTAATAGATTATAAAATACTGCGTTTTACAGCAGTTACAATTTCACAATTTAAAATGGCATCTTCCTATTCCCTATTTTCCACTTCTTTGGTTTAGAATTTCAAGTTGCATTATTCTTTTTTCCTAGAATGTTATATAATACAGTCTTGCCATATTATGTGTTTTAGAAAATAGTGATTTTGATAGCTCTGCATAAAAAATATGTGAATTTTGCTAGAGGAAAAAAAAGTTAATTATTTAAAGATAAATTCATTTCTGTTGCTTGCTTGTCTTTTTACATAAAGTACAGAATATTCTGTGAATGCCTTGAACATATAATGCAATGGCTGCTGTTTCTATGCACCACATTAATATATGCCATGTACAGTTTTTCTGAGCTTTATCATATTGACATGCAACTATGGGGATATAACATGTATGACTATGAAATGTTTCATAAAAATAGATGTTTTTATTTTTTGTTTACTTCCATATTCAGAAAAAAATTGAGAATTATAATAGCAAATAAGAATGGCAAAATTGAGGTAAGAGAATAAAGAGAAGGGTGTAAAAAATTGAGAAGTAATAATGCCATTTATAATGGCCATTAGATATCGATATATCATCTATCTACCATCAAATCATTTTTCAACTGCACTTCCCTTTTCCACACGTTTGCCAACTATTTATATATTTAGACGTTTTTCCTTTTTTAAGTTTCACTGATCTATTACAGTTAAATGCAAATGTATTTTTTCCTACTTCTGATTATAAATTAAACACTTCACATAATTTTTGACTGTTTATAGTTCTTCTCAAGTACCAGTGAGAGATTTAATACATTTCCCTTTGTGCTGTTTGTCCTGAAAATCTGTAGAATATATATATATACGTGTATATATATATACACGTATATATATATATTCTTATGCATATAGTTATAGTACATTTGTCATATTCATGTATATATATGTATATATATAATCATATTATTGATACATATCTTTAGCTATTTGTAGCAGCTCTCTCTTCCCTAGTCTTTAGCTTATCTTTTCACTCTTTTTATGATACCCTTAATGAATAGATGTTCTTAAATTTAGAACTCATCAGTATAATTCCTATTGATTTGTGTCCTTCTCTAATTTAAAATTATGAATTTATGTACATATATAGTATATAAGTAGGATACATAGTTTTATAATGGTGTAGATTTTCCTTTAACATTTAAGTCAACTACTTGGTATTGAATTTTTTTAGTATGATTTATTAGTTATTGAATAGGATTTTTTTTAGGATTTTATTTCATTAGTAATCTGCGGTGTCAGCTGTTACTTATTATATTTCCAGATAGACATTCATCTGTTCCTAAGCCCTTATGTGGTTTTTTCCTCTATTCCTGCCCTAATACTATGTATACCTTTATCATCTCAGGCTATATATCTTTGAAGACTTCCTGGTTTTATTCATTTTTAACGCCTACTGCAACCCTGAGTTACGCTGTGTTAAATACCCTTTGATTTTCATGCCTCTCTGATTACCTTTGTTTTCTTTTTCCTTGTCCCCTACACTGAATTTTCATATTTATATTTCCATTCACTAATTATCTGTTCAATTGTGTCTAATTTGATATTAGAAATTAATATCACATTCATGTATATATATGAATACATATTATTCATATGTAATTAATTTCTAGGGATTTTATATGATCCTTTCCATAACTGCTTGAATATGTTCATAGTTACCTGTCCTGTCCTTGCTTTTTTCAAGAGCCACTCTTATTTCTTAAACTGAGTAAATATGTTGATTTCATAATTTCTGTCTGATTATTCTAACGTATCTGCAAATCTGATTTTGTTGTCTGGTATCTCTTGGTTATAGTAGCATGGTTCTATTTATACCTTATGATTTGCTTTATTTCCATGGTGTTTCAACTGTGAGAATCTCTGATAACTTTAGAGAACATTTACTTTTGCTTTTGCCAGGCATATGGGTTACTATAAACCTAAGAATACTTTAAGGTGAAATATTTGCTAGACATTTAGTGGTACAACCGTATTTGGTGAAATTGGTTAGTATGGTTAAATTAGGGTAGATTTATATTCCCCTTCAGAAAGCAAGATTCATTTGAGACCATCAGCATTCATTGTTTTTATTACTTATTATTAAATCTATTTCCGGGCCTTTGTAATCCAGTTATTGTATTAGGGTCTTCTATTAGTCCTGCAACCCAAGGGAAGCCCTGTTTACCTTACTTCCTCCCAGCCTTTGTGCCCTTCACATATTTTTCAAATCCAAATTTCAAGTGATCAGGGTTTAGCAGAAATTCTCTAAATGGAAAGCTAGCTTCTGAATTCTGAATTCACTTATTCAAAAGTTCGCCTTTCTCACTTTGAGTTTGGCTTCATTGTTCTGTATTCTCGATAGCATGGCAATGCATTTAAAATGAAATTTTCACATCTTCTGTAGAATTTTTACCTGCTTAGTGTGAATGTCATCTATGGTATTTACCTAATTTGCCATATTTTACAAATTAGAAATTTATATTCACTTTCATATCTGTGTTATTGGTCAAATATGATTAGAGTAAGCTTCTTAAAGAGCATACATTAGAACAAATGTAAAATATGCATATATAGAACAAAAATCAAGAAAATATATAAGTGAAATATTTTTATGCTTACTAGGTACTAAAAATTATAGGAAAAAAAGGCTGACATAAAATGATTCTTAACAGAACAAGCTAAATTAAATCCCATAGAAAATGATTTTTTCAGAGTTCTAAAGGGTAAATACTTGAATCAATCTTTATTCTTGTAACTTCTGACGCCCCTCCACACACCCTATTGTACATCTATGGATTATTTTTTCACCATCAGTACAGTTGACAAGACAGTGCTTTCAAGGTCTTCTCGTGCTGGCCTTCCTTATCTGCTTCACACATCATAGTGTCACATAAATGATTAAATAAGGAACTTGGGCGTATTTACTTTGCTTTTAAGATCAATCTTTCTTTCTTCCTTCCTTCTTTCCTTCCTCCCTTCCTTCCTTTCTCCCTTCCTCCCTTCCTCCCTTCCCTCTCTCTCTGTCTTCTTTTTTTCCCTTTTAATCTTTGAATTTACACAAACAAAGGAGGATAACTCCTTTGGAGATAACACCGCAATATACACAAAAATGGAAACAACAACAAAACATACCCCAAGTTATAAATATAAATAATTTTATTACAAACGACACTAAAGATACATTTAAAATGTTAGCAATTAATATTCATTCAGACAGGTAATGCCCTGTCTATTCCAGTGAAAGGATACTCATAGCAAAGCACATCTGCTATTATTGTGTTGCTTTTGGCAACAATGCATGTTGAGAAAGAAGATAGTTCTGCAGTTCTTTGGTAAGTAACCTAAACACATGGTGGGAGAATTACTTATTTTCTTCTGAGACCATGGCTACCATGATATGATGAATATTTTGTAATAGTTCCACGTGCTGATTGAGGTTCAGACTGAGGTTTTCCTTAAGTTCTGATTTGAAATATAAATCAATTTGACAGAACCTGTTACTTTGTATATTTCTTTGCAAGCAATATGCACATATGGTCATATCTTTTTCCTTTTCTCCTAAGCTTTCCTTTGACCACAATTGAAATGTTATTTATATAGAGAAAATCCTCCATTGGTGAATACCTTTCCCCCATGGTTTTCCAGTGTCTTTAGTCTTCATCTGCTGGTGAGAAGGAGAATATGTGAGAATGAATGCTACAGAACAAGTTTTGTTCTCCCTGAATATATTGAGCCAGTGCTTGAATAGACACAATTGCACCACAGAAAATGTTACTGGCTATTATTTTATGGTAGACTGACCATCTTTTAATCAATAAAAAGTAGTAATTGTGTCCCCATGGTAACTTAACACTTAAAATCTTTTTGCAACAATGAGGGCAAAACCTGAAATAATTCTATAGTAACATGAAGACATAGAATATCTCGCTTAAATTGTTCATTTCCTAGTATCTGGTTTCTTAATTTACAGTTTTTATTCTATTTATTCAAAGCAGATACATCTTACAGAGAAAAATATCTGATATTTTACAATAATGTAAATATGTCAGAATATACCTAGAGCTATCTAAATGAAGGATTAACATGACAGGGAAGAGATTTCGCTATGGACAATGATGCCATTATACAGACAAAGAATTCTTCGTTTCATACAATAGGACTGTTTTTGAAAACAACTGCTAACAATGGACATTTTGAAAACTGAAACATTCGGTGCCCTAAATAATTACCCCCCCCCCCTTTTAAATACTTTATTTATTTATTCATGAAAGACACAGAGAGAGAGACAGAAACACAGGCAGAAGGAGAAGCAGGCTCCATGCAAGGAGCCCGATGTGAGACTCAATCCCAAGACCCCAGTATCATGCCCTGGGCCAAAGGCAGACACTCAACCACTGAGCTACCCAGGTGTCCCAATAATTCCTTTTTTAAAGCAATTTAATATAAGTCTGTTTTTAGAAAAGATATGGTATAAATCTCATTTAAAATAAGTAATTGCTAACTTTGTACAGTAAAATTTTTTTAAACATGAATCTCTTTACAGAGAAGCTTTAGGATTCAACATAAGCAATTAATGTACTACTTATATCTAGGGCTGTCATTTTATAGTATGAGATTTGTATTCTAAAATAAACTGAATTACTGTATCATAATTAGTAATTTAGTTATTTTTTCTGCTTGCTGGAAAAAAATCAGTTATTTATGGTGAACACATATTGAAATATCTAACGGATTCTGAATTTCTCCACCTCTTATTCCTAAGGCACAAAGAATAGGAATAGTACCTGCCTTCATCTAAATTTCCTTCAAGGAAAATCTTGAGAAAATATGATACCTGAACAAAAGTGCAGGACATGATTAGTGAAATGAGAAAGGTTGAAAAGCCAACACAAGGATCTTATATGGATTTCACCAATACTATAAGCAACTCATGTTTTATCTCATGAGGATCTTGTAGGAGGCTTTATGCAATTCATCTCAAAGATGTCCATCAGAAAAACCGAAATGAGGATCTATTCATCAATCTGTTCTCATACTTCATTGGCCAAAGGTGGCTCCATGGGTTTTGATTACTACCTGTTTCTGATTTGAACATAAGTGAATATTGGGCAAAATCTCATGTGTGTTCCTGCCAAGTTTCAGGGAAACTCTAGAGCAGAAGCAGGAGTATGTAGCTTACTTAGGGTGAAGTACTAGCATTTATGTCAACATAAAGCTGGTCAAAGTCTTTATAAATCTATTGCTGTAGCAGTGGTTGGAGAATGAGATGGGACCAAGAAGATTTTGAAATAATTATGAGATTGCCCAGGATATTCTATTGCCTAAGATATTCTTTTTAGATTTCAATTTTATTTTGCTTTGCACAAGACAACATAGATAGGCATAAATATGAATCTTTCAGTTAAACTTGAATGTTCCTCGACTACCTTCCCACCGCTTCCATAATTTCTTCCAGTATTGACATTTTGTGGCATAATGTAACTAAATTTACTGGATGTTGTCATTGGATATGCACCTTTTTATCTTGCAAATACTTTTAAAATTAGACCTCTAAAAAAAGATTTCACATAAAAAAGAGTGGATATAACATTGCCATTTAGTAGATTTACAAAACACTGGCTGCCTATGCAATTCTCTTGCTGGATTTTGGATGTGATAGCTCTAATTCTTTGCTATTGAAATGATTTTAAAAATTGTATGATGTTTCTTTAATTAATCTTAAATTTCTCTGAATTTTCTTATTGATCTTGGCCTACCATTGAGTCTTAAATTTCGTCTTACATGTGTTGAGCATCATTGAAGGGCAGCCCCTTTTCCAAGCATAGAATCAGGAAACTCAAGATCCAAAATAAGGTCCCTACACCTGTGAGTCATCAAGGCTAAAATGGTGATACAAGGATAACTATTATGAATAGACTTCTATTTAGCTTTTGGAAAGTCTTATATATTTTTTAAACAGCAGAATCCCTTGGCAAGCTGTGAGGTTGGCTCTCTTAAATTCCCTGTTTGGCTGGCTTTGGGGCAATTTGTCAGACCACAAGGTCTGATCATTCAGAGGTTAGCTGGAATGACTCTTGCCTTTCTAAGTAAATTTTTAGTTTGGAATTCTTAAAATGTCTTTCCTTAGTATTATTCAGAGGAGTTTTAAGGCCATAATTTAATAAAAATAATTATTTTAAATCTCATTTTCTTTTGTATTATGAAATTATGTATGGCTGAGATGAAAACTGACACCTTTAATGACTTTCTGTTTCAATTCTCTAATACATACTCAAACGACTGTAACAGATTGTGATTTTTATTTTTCCCATACTTTCTCCAAGCCTAAGTATTCCATGTGAAGAATTTACACTGCTTTCAAAAGCATATTCTGAAATCTTAAAGCATTAAATGGTTGTGAGCAGAAATGTTAATCAAATACTAAGTTTCTAACCAGGAAAATTATGCCATTTTTAAGAGCATAAACTTTTCACCTGATCAGTCTGAAGAGTTAAATGTAGGAACAACATTTCACCATTTTCCCTAACTGAAAATATCCCACATGATGATGTAATTATAGCAGTTATAATAATATCTTTCATTCTTAATGCTTCATAATTACAAATAACTTTCACTTTTTCAATTTCCTTTAAGAACCAGAAAAATATTAAGATTAATATTATACACACTTTATAGACGAAAACTTTGTCTTGGGACTATATGACCAGTCATAGGTAACATGCTGTATATTATATAAGAACATTCTTTCCTACATGAAGGAAACAAGTCAACATGAAAACATAATTCAGTAAGTATCACCACTTAGGGGTTGATTAATAGTAATAATATTAATTGTAACAATTATTAGGATGTACTGGGTTTGATTAATATACAAGTCACATGCCTGTACTTTCAGGTTTTAAGCATATGTTATTTCTTGTCACATACCAAAAACAAGCAAAAAAATAATAGACAAAAAATTTTGATTTGTGAAATAAGTTGTTGGCAATATGAAAATACAAGTCACAGTCTGAGAGAAAAGACTTACAAATTGCAAATCACAAATCTGACATATAAGATTTCTATTTAGAATATATAATGAACTCTCAAAATTCAACAATAATACAAGTAACAAAATAAAAAAACAAAAAGCAAGGACAAAATATCTAAAGAATCTTACTCAAGAGGTATATAGGACCGTATCCATATCCTTGCTAACATTGCTGGGTTTTTTTAACTTTAAAGGAGAATGTGACTTATAAACTAAATAAAGAAAAAAACACAAAGGAAAAATACTATTTTTCATTCCTCTGGGTTTTTATTATTTTTTATGTTCTTCATTTTCTCCTGTGGATCTGATTTCCATCTAGTATCATTTTCCTAAATCCTGATGAACTTCTTTAAACATTTTTGTAGTGCTGGTACGATGAAGATGAATTCTCATAGTTTACTTTTGTTTGAAAATACCTTTATTTTTGTTAGATATAGAACTCTGTGATGATTATTTTTGTCACACAAAAATACTGCTTCAATCACTAGGCTTCCGTCAGTCTGATAAGAAGCCAGCCATTGATCAAATCCTTGTTCCAGTGAATATGTCATTATCAGTTAGCTAATTTCAGAAGTCTCTGAATCTTTGATTTTCAGTTGAGATCTTTGATTTCAAACTTCTTAGCAGAGTTTTCCCTAGTACTTGTTTGGCTTGTTATTTGCTGAATATCATGTACCTGTATGTTTATATCTTTTTCAAATTTAGAACAAGTTTGGCTATTTCTTTCCATTTTTTTCTGCTATGATCTCTCTCAGTTTTCCTGGTATTTCAATTATATATACATTGGACTATTTTATAGTATGTAAAACATTTAGTGAGGCTCTTTTTTCTTCCTTCCAGTGTCTTTTCCCTCTATTATTTGTTAATTTCTATTGCTCCGTTTTGTAGTTCACATAGTCATTATTTTTCATTGATTGTCAAGTCTAATCTGTGATTATTTTTTCTTTCAGGTATTGTATTTTACACTTCCAGAATTTTTTTTTTTATCATTTTCTTTCTCCAGAGATTTCCCATTTTCATTTCTCTAGTAAACATATTTTGTTTTTACATAATTGAGAATAGGAATATTAATAGCTCCTTTAAAATATTTGTTGGTTAATTTTAGTATGTGGTTTATCTCAAGTTCATACTTTTTTATTATCTTTTCTCTTGGCAATTCATTCTATATTGTTGGTGGATCATACATCAAGTGGTTTGGGATTGAATCCTGGGCATTACAATTGTGATTGTTAAGTGTTAAAGCTTTTGGATTGATGATTATTGTTTCCTTTGTGCACCAGAGGATTTCTTTGCTTGTGCTTAAACTGCGAACTCTTGTTTTATAGATGGCAGCTTCAGAGTCAGTTCAGATCTTTCCCCTTTGGCTGAGCTACTCTGCATTGGTTCCCTGGCCCTGAGGTCATTAAGAAATATCATTGGACCTTTGGCTATCCATTTTATGGTTCCTTTCTTTCTGGAATTCCCACACTCATGGTGATAGTCTTCTACCAACATTTTTCTGGTCCCCTCAACCAGAAACACTGTAGCTTTTTCACTAGTGCTGCTGCTGACACTGAACTGCCAAATGATATGCAGTTAGTCTCAGGCTAAAAGCCACAGAAATCCCAGACTAACTTCGTATTGCTTGATTCTTTAAGCATATGCTATTCTCCACAGTTGGTATGCTTCTGTTAATATCTAGTGACTTCAGGTTATTTTCTAGCATCATGAGGTTTTATAGTTGTCTCTGTGTTGAAAGTTCTCCTTTTGGGTGTCCAGTTGTAGCAAAATCAGAAGTCAGAAGTTAAAACATGCTTTTCTTTTTTTTTTAGTGATATAAGTTATATAAATTTTGCGTTTATTTAATAAAAATGAATATGATAAAAATAAGAATGTAAAATTTGTTCAGTTATCAAAATAAAGGAATATGCTTTCAGTTTAGTAAGATATTATTTAGTATATTATTCATAAAAACACTACTGGAGTATACTATTATGGTTAGACATCCAACTATATCCATATAACCTAAGGAAATAGCTCAGTTCCTAGAGTGATAGAAACATTTTATATTATGCATTATGCTGAATACAGAGAAAGAAAAACACCAAAGAATGGATATCACATAGTGATATCCAAGAACTTTAAATTTTTAAGAACCTGTCTGTAGGGGTCTTGGTTTGTAACTACTATTCAACCTAGAAAAATAACAGATCTCATCAAGAGATAACTTGAATTGTTTAAAACTTGAGATAAGTTATTCACTCTCTCTTCATCCCAGTAGTGAACAATTCCAGAAATGGCTAGCAATGGTTTTTATTAGTAAATTGGCAAGTATTCTCTTATATTAAAAAATCATTTTCACAGACACCATTTTGATCTTCATGATATCAATTTCTTCTACTTTGGCTAACTTTTCATATATTACTTTCAAACTTATATAGCATTAAATAGGCATTGCATAAATATTTTTATGTGTAGCTGTATTTAGGATATGAGAGATACAATGTTTTTCAAACTCTCTGTAACTAAGTTCAGATTCAGTTTAAAAATCAAAGATTTAGGTACTTATAACTTCCAAAGATCCTTTATGCTATTTATAGTACTGCTTGTTATGACATGAATTGTTTGACTAAATTCTTTGAGAAAAAAATTTCCATATTATAAAGACTAAATTCCTTTCTTCTTCTTCTAACAGATAAATATAAATTTATAAATTTAAAATCATAAAGCTTTCATCTGTGGAAAACCATAAAAGAAAGAAAAAGAAAACTTTAATAAGTTGCTTTAAATGTAGAGCATTTGTTTTTAGAAGTTTTAGGATTATTATTTTTAATGGAAGAAATTATATTAAATCTCTGAAAAGTAGGGTTATATTTTAACATTAAGATTGAATTTGGGTGAAAACAAATGTTTTTGAAGTTGCAATAATTCAGTTAGCCAATTGTAATTTTTGTGAGTTTGTTACAATAGTCTGTTTATCTTCCTCACTGCTGTATTTTCCAAAAAAAATTTGAAACTCCTCAAATTTACTTGAAAGATTTAGTTATATTAGTGTGTTATATACAAAGCACCATGGATTATTTACTAATAAGACTCTTTATTTTTTTATCTTTTTTTAGGGAGAGACAGAGTGCATGCATATGTGTGGGGGTGGGGAGGGGCAGAGGGAGACAGAGAGAATCTTAAACAGGCTCTAAGCCCATCATGGAGCCTTATGTGGGGCTCGATCTCACAACCCTGCGATCATGACCTGAGCTAAAATCGAGTCAGATGCTAAAATAACTGAGCCACCCAGGTAACCAAGACTCTTAATCTCTCTTACATCCTTTTTGTGTAAATTTGAGCCGTGCTCAAAACTATGACTGCTGAACAAGTTTGTTTTGAGAATCAGCTGTGATAAATGTAGGGGAAAGCATTTTGAAAACAAAGACACTGTACAAATATTGGTAATCATACAATTTTACAATATTTTTTCCCTGAATTAGAACAACTAAGGTTTTAGGTGGAGAAGTCTTCTCAGTGCATGTCCCTGAGATGCATCACAACCAATTCTCATACCACATTATTACACTTTTCACAGTGTGCAGTACCTTTCTTCTCTCATCAGTACAAGTTCCACTACTTTTAGAAGTAAAAGCTTGAATTATTATTTTGCAGCAAGTGCTCCAGTCTGTTTATATTTTACTGTCTGTTCTGTTACATAACAGTGTATCCATTTTAACATTAAGCAAAGACCATGACATAATTTAATCGTATCACAGAGCTTCTTTCTGAGGTTACCTTTACCACATGAAAGTAATATTATGCATATTTGGGGAGTTTGTTACATACTGCAGACTTCTTTTAATTGAAAAACATTTTATAATGGTCAAGTTATTTTAACATGTTTAAACAAGCAAAGGGCTGTTACAGCTTAAGTAAGCATACACTCTCTTATCAATGAATATAGATTATTTTATATTCTCCAAAAATTCAAATTATATTTTGTTTTGGGGATGTACATTTGAGGTATAAAGAGTACATTAATGAAAAGGAAGATTTTTTAATAGTAGTAAATTCCAGTGACAGACATATCTCTTTAATATACTGGAATATAATTGTATTCTTAAGAATATTAGATAGCATTCCTTCCAAATTCATACAAAGTTCAGGTTTAAATGCATTTTATGCATAAATCAGATCGTCTTTTATTTGTTTGACTTCCTCTCCTGTAGCCTCTAACTGTTAACCTTGGAAGAATCATGCTCTCAAAGCACTTAAAAAAGAAGAAAAGAAAAAAAAAAAAACCTGATCAACCCACTAAAAGAGCTCAGAAAGATTTGGAAGTACAGTAAAATCGTAGGAGTAAAGTAATTTATCTATCCTCAAAAGTTTATAAACAAATCAAATCCATTTAAATTCAGAAAACTTAAATACAATTATACAAATATTATATTAATTTTTCTTCATTAGGAGGAATTTTTTAACATAATAGAATTATCTATAAATAGAATTTTCTTTTAATTTTGAAACAATGAATTTCATATCCCTGACATTAAAACAGTTATACAATTAAGCAAATATGAATTGATTCTCAATTAGTTATTGTGGGAGGATTCCTTAGTGTTATGTCCATACTCAAGACAACATTTTCTTTTATCTTCTTTTTTCTTTTTTGCCTGAAATTTTTTAATTATTATTTTTTAAAATTTTTATTGGTTATTTTATTTTTTTAGTTTCATATTTTTATTTAAATTCCAGATAGTTAATTAGTTAGTTAATATTAAATTCCAGTTAGTGTAATATTAGTTTCAGGAGTGGAACTTAGTGGTTCGTCAATTACATACAACACTCAGTGTTCATCACAAGTGTCCTCCTTAATAGCCATCATCCATTTAACGCATCTCCCCTACACTCCTCCCCTCCAGCAACCCTCAGTTTGTTCTCTATAGTTAAGAGCCTATTTTATGATTTGCCTCTGTCTCTTTTTTGTCCCCCCCATGTTCATCTGTTATGTTTCTTAAATTCTACATACAAATGAAATCATGTATTTATCTTTCCTTGACTTATTTCATGTAGCATTATACTCTCTAGCACCATCCACATCATTGCAAATGGCAAGATTTTATTCTCTCTTTTTTTTTTTTATTCATGAGAGACACGGATTGAGAGAGAGAGAGAGAGAGAGGGGCAAAGACACAGGAAGAGGGAGAAGCAGGCTCCATGCAGGGAGCCTGATGTGGGACTCAATCCCGGGACTCCAGGATCATGCCCTGGGCCGAAGGCAGGCACTAAAGTCCTGAGCCACCCAAGGATCCCCGATTTTATTATTTTTTATGGCTCAATAACATTCCATATATATATATATGTATATATACATACATATATAGATATATATGTATATATATACACACATATATGTACATATGTATATATACCACCTCTTATTTATTCATTCATCAGTTGATGGATATTTGTTCGCTCTGCATAATTTGGCTATTATTGATAATTCTACTGTAAACATTGAGGTGCAGGTGCCCCATTGAATCAGTATTTTTGTATCCCTCGGGTAAATACCTAATAATGCAATTGCTGGATAGTGGGACAATTCTATTTTTAACTTTTTGAGGAACCTCCATACATTTTCCAGAGTAGCTGCACCATTTTGCATTCCCATCAACAGTGCAAAAGAATTTCCCTTTCTCCACATCCTTGCCAATATCTATTGTTTACTGTATTGTTCCTTAGGCCATTCTAGCACGTGTGAGGTGCTATCTCATTGTAGTTTTGATTTACATTTCCCTGCTAATGAGTTATGTTAAACATCTTTTCATGAAGACAATATTTTCTTTTGACTCCAGTTTGTATATTTGTCTTTGTGTGTAAAGACAGTATCACACTGACATCTGGGGAGCTAGACTATTAAATATGAAAGCCAGTAGGAAAAAAAGAATGGACTATAAACAGAGGATGATTAAGGACAAGTAAATAGATTGCTGAGTTAAGGGGATCCCTGGGTGGCGCAGCGGTTTGGCGCCTGCCTTTGGCCCAGGGCGCAATCCTGGAGACCTGGGATCGAATCCCACATCAGGCTCCCGGTGCATGGAGCCTGCTTCTCCCTCCGCCTGTGTCTCTGCCTCTCTCTCTCTCTCTCTCTGTGACTATCATAAATAAATAAAAAATTTAAAAAAAATTAAAAAAAAAAGATTGCTGAGTTAAATAAGTCCATGTGAATTTAGAGATCATTTGTTCTAAAAAAATTATCAATGCTCTTTTGTGTCCTTTTCAACAAATTCAGTAACCCAGATACCCAGATCCAGGGAAAGCAATTGTAGAGTGCATTAAAGGATAAAGCATAGTGGGTAGGAGGGGTGGGAAGAGAAGAGGTGAAGTGTTTGGGGGTGCTGTCAAGAGTGATTACAGTTAGTTACCATGGAGGTGAAGTCCTATAGTATGGGCTGAATTGGCTCAAATAGATTGAAAAGAAATCATAGGAGGAATATGAAAGGGAGAATGAAATCAAGTGAGAAACCCAGATAGTAAAACGTGGATGTATTAGAAGTGATTTAAATATCTTACCAAAGGGAGAAGCTTACAAACACTGCATAGGATAAAAGAGTAATGACAGAGGTGAGAAAGGTTAATAACCCATCCAGTAGCCCAGATGTCTTGGACTGCAAATGCTTCATAGTATCAAAGTCTGTATGGTATAGTCAAATGTTGATTTTTGAAGAAATTGAAATCTAAAATCTTCCAAGGAGCCGATTCCACGTGCTTTTGGCACTGAAACATAGAAGATGTTTCGATTTTCATTGAAAACTCAAGGGAAGCATTTTATGTTATTGAAGAACAGAGGCAAGATACTACTGTGAGTTTTATCATTAAAGAGCCAGACCCTACAAAAACAAAAAACAAACAAACAAACAAAAAGAGCAGACCCTTTACTAGGTCAATTTTTAGAGTCAAAAACAAGTGTTAATGCTTGCTTCAGAGTGCTTATAACGTTATTTCCATAGCTAGAAAAATGTAAATCAGCTATCTCTTATGACTTAAAATCACCATAAACATGCTGAATATGAAACTGAGAAATCCCTTGTGCCAAAATCTCACACAATAATAACATAATAAACTCCCGAAGGAGATATATAAAATAAATAAATACATAAAATGTCACTTAATAATCTTCCTCGGGATAAATAGGCACCTTGAAGAGCAGGAAACAACCATCATTTGATGAAGGGTGATTATAACTTGTCTCTCTCAAATCAGTGATACTATATTATGAACACATACACACACACACACTTTAAATCCATAAAGACTTTTGAAGATCATATATACAAATATTCTCATTTTTCAAATCAGGAAATTAGGCCCAGAGATTAGATGTTATCAAAATACAAATAACTACTCAATAGCTGAATATTTGACCCATAACCTATGATTCTTGTCTCCATGTTCCAGGACTACAATATATTATTTGTCTGTTTTACATGTTTTATTATATCAATATATCTTAAAGTGTGTATCTTTTACAGGCATTTGAAATTCCTCCAAATTAATAAATTTGCCATTTTGAAATATGCAAGGCATTTATTAAAATGTACTCATCTGTGTTGTTATAGTTCATACTGATATTTCATTAGTACTTGTTGTAAAAGTGACTAAAACCAGAAACAAACAATTTAATATAAACCATTTCCCATTAACTAAAATCTGATGAATACTAGATCATGTAGATTAGCAAATCCAACCCTAAAGTTTATGAAACATGAATGTCTCCAATTACCCTCCGTGATTCCCAAATTAAGCAAAAATTAATAGAAAGTCATTTTAATTCATTTTAGTTCATTCAGGATTCAGTAAGTCATAGATGATTCATTTGTAAGTCTATTTCTTAATATGCCTTATTTTTTAAAGAAGTTTTAGGTTCATTGAAAAATTGCACATACAGTTAACAAAAGTTCCCAGTTCCACCTCTTCACCAACACATAGTTTCTCCTATTGCTAACTTCTTGTATTAGTGTAGTTACAATTGATGAACCAGTATTGATATATAATTATTAATTAAATTAGATAGTTTACAGTAGTTCATTCTTTGCATTTTATAGTTCTATGGCTTTGGAAGAATACATTTTATGTATCCAAAATTATAGAATCATACAGAATAATTTCACTGCCCTAAAAATGTTCTGTGCTCTCCCTATTTATCCTTTCTTTCCTCCTCCTGCACCATTGTCAACCTCTGATTGTTTTACTGTGCCTTCTCCAGAAAGCCATACATGAAATCATACAGTATGAGCCTTTCAACTTGCCTTCTTTTGCTTAGCAATATGCACTTAAGAATCTCCCATGTCTTTGGGGGGCTTGATATTTATTTTTTACCACAGAATAATACTACAGTTTATGGATATATCACATTTTTTCATTCTTTCCAATTTGAGGTATTTATTAATAAAACTGGTCTAAATAACCATGTGAAAGTTTTGTGTGTGTGTGTGTGTGTGTGTGTGTGGACATGAGTTTTCATCTCATTTGGGTAGATACCTAGGGGTGTGATTGCTGAATTGTGTAGTAAAATTATATTTAGCTTTGTATGAAACTGCTAAACTGCTTTCCAAAGTGGCTGTGCCATTTGCATTCCCACCAACAGTAAATGAAAATTCCTGTTGCAACAGCTGGTGTTATCAGTGTTTTGAATTATATTTTATTTTTTATCTATTTACTCATGACAAAGAGAGAGAAAGAGACAGAGACGCAGGCAGAGGGAGAAGCAGGCTCCACGCAGGGAGCCAACGTGGGACTCGATCCCGGGTCTCCAGGATCACACCCTGGGCTGAAGGCGATGCTAAACCGCTGGGCCACTGAATTTTAGTCAGTCTATTAGGTATTTATTAGTATCTCATTTCAGTTTATAATTTACTAGTGATGTGTTATGGTGAACATTTTTTTTTCATATGTTTATTTGACATCTTCTTTCGTGAGATGTCTGTTCAAATGTTTGGCTCATTTTTTAATTGTTGTTTTTGTCGTTCGCAGTGTTGATTTTTAGAGTTCTTTCTATATTTTGATTACAGGTCCTTTATAAGATATGTGTTTTATAAATAATTTGTCCCCAGTCTGTGGCTTGACTTTTTATCATCTTAGTAATGTCTTCTAGAGCAGAGATTTTGAATTATAGTGAAGTCCAATTTATCAATTATTTCTTTCGTGAAGCATGCGTTTGGTGTTGTATCTAAAAAGTATTGTCAAAACCAAGATCATCTAGTTTTTCTCATTATTTTCTAGCAGTTTTTCCATTAAAGTCTCTTTTGTTGAACCATTGGAGTATATATATTTCCTCCTAGTCCTCTGATTGATACAGAGTAGGGCAAAAATGTTTCCCAAACCGCAGCCATCTTAGCAATTGAAGATTCAAATCCAAAGAATACAAAGTGTGGAGAAACAGTGGGATTAGAAATAATTCTTTGAAGAATAAAATGTCTGGAATCAATTTAAGTACATGGCTGGGGCTCGTCTCTTTGAGAAGGTAAAGATGAGGGGGATCCCCTAAGATTCAAGAATTAGGTGAGAGTGGTGGCTTTTATATTGCAATGCCTATGTAAGGATCAACAGAGTTTAATAAAAGGTTGGTTATGCATATACCTGAAGACTACAAATATCTAAAGGGAACACTGAAGTAATATAGATTTTGTAACTTTGGCAAGCAACTACCATCTGTAGGAATGTAGAAACAAGGGTGAGAGTTTGTGGTTGCCAGAATCATTTGGAAGCTTGGGATAGATAGGGTCTTTGTGGTTCTGATACCAAGAATCTGAGGAGGGTGGCTGATGATGGTGCCAGAGAAACTCAGAGGAGAAAACTGAGACCCTCAGAGCAGGATCTCAGATTTCAGAGAGAGGCTGCCCAGCTGGTTCCAGTGTCTCTCAGGGGCACAGAGACTGGAGAAACCTGACTATAGGAGTCAGCTCTGCAGCTGGCATGTGAAGCCATCCTTGAATGATGCTATTAAGGATAACAAGTAAACGGGAAGGCTTCTTTTGTTTCACATTATGATCTCCCTCTACTTTCCCACTTAGAACAACTTAAGGAATTGGTTGTAAAGGAAAAAAATTAGTTCACAGAGTCACAGACTCAACTTTATAGAGCAGAATATAAAAACTGTTTGGAGCTGAGAGAAAGAACTGTTACAGCTTTGTACTGGTAATCATGGTTAGAAAGGGAGATGTGAGGGCCTCTGGTCTGTAGATAGTGTCAGTATCAAAAGCTTGAGGTTTTTTGTCATTTTCAAAGCAAACAATCATAGTAAATGCTCTCTAGCTTAAATCCATTTGAAATAGGTAGGAAGATAAGTTTTACTTAGTGAAATTACTGTTATACCTTTCTTTATATGTGTTCACTGAATGCTGCGTTGATGTTATCCAGTCAGATGCTAAGATATTAATCTGATTCTTTCTACCTTCCTATTTTCACTTTATCATTATGGTTAATTTTCTGGTTTAGGTCTTTATCATCTGTATTAATGGGTATTTTCTGTTACTTTTCATTAATTATTGTTTTTATATTGCTAATGATCTATTTTGCCATCTTTCTAAAACCTAATATGTAAGAAGAGATAAATAAGGCATCAACACCAATAACCAAGTTTCTAATGATTCCAGGTAAATTACAAATCTGTGACATGGAATGAAATGCTTTATAAATCCATTCGAATTTAACCATTTAGTCCTATTTATACTCATTTCTCTCCTATGGCATATTCTAGGTATAGCAGACCACTGCACCATCCCAAAACATGTGGCACATGTTTACTTATTCACAACTTAAATTATCCATTCATGTTCTTTTGGGTAGTAAATGGCTAATTTCTAGGAGGTCCCCAAGAGGAAAATTTTTCATATATATAACACTATAGAAATACAGAAAAGAATTAATGCCTACTCTTAAGGATCTCAAAATAGTAGGGTGTAAGAAGGCCTATGAGAGGCTTAAACATCAGTACTTAATAATGATGTAAATAATATCAATAATAAAGTTATAACAATGTTTTAAACACTAATTATAAATCAAACCCTCTATTTTTTTAAATAAATTATTTAACTGGCACAACATTGCTATGTGATACATATAGTAGCAAAAAATGAATTTTGAAAATCTCAAATAAGTTTTTTAAGATGGAAAAACTGATAAGCAGCACGCAGGGAGCCTTAGATTCCACTGACTCCCAATTGCTTTGGCCTTACGCATGTAGGCTCTTAGTATCTTGAGGGTAGAGGCTATGTCGTTTAGTTGCAATAACTACCAGTCAGATCATTAATAAGGAACTGATAAAGAATGACTCAGGATAAGGTAAATAATAGTAATCAAGATGGTATAGAAACTAGAGAATGTTAGTAGGGTAACTTGCCTAACTGCTCATAGTGAGAAAAGGAAAAAAAGGTCATCTGACTAGGTGAGTGTAACTGAAATGAACCATACAGTTCTACAAAAGAATTCCTCACACAGTTCATGTTGCATTATTATAAAATTTGAACTAGAAAATGTAAAACTGTCATTGAGAGTGCAAAGAATTCTTTGCTTTTTAAAACAATGACTTGAGATTTTCATTTTAAGATTTCCATCAAATGGGTTAATTATTCCAACTTTAATTTCAATTAATGCTTCAAGGATATCTGAGAACTACTCATAAGGAAGGTTTGTTCTCCACACATTAAAAAATCTTGAGGGGCGCTGGGGTCTCTCAGTCTTTAAACATCCAACTTTTTATTTTGGCTCAGGTTCTGATCTCAGAGTCCTGAGATTGAGCCCTGAGCTGGGCTCTGCAATCTGCATGGAGCCTGTTTGTCCCTCTCCCTTTGCTCCTCACCCTGGTCTCTCTCTCTCTCTAGAATAAATAAATAAAATCTTTAAAAATTTTTTTGAATATATCATATCAGAAATTTAAAAAAATGAGAAGAATTTGAAATGAAATGGAATTTTAGTCTTAAATTGTTATCATATCCATGTTACCAATGAATTTTTATGGTATTTTCCTTGGGCTTGATTGATTTTGAAACCTTTTGAAATTATGTGGAAGTGGGATGCCTGTGTGGGTCAGTGGTTAGGCATCTGCCTTTGGCTCAGGGCGTGATCCTGGAGTCCTAGGATCGAGTCCCACCTCGGGCTCCAGGCATGGAGCCAGTTTCTCCTCCCTCTGCCTGTGTCTCTGCCTCTTTGCCTCTCTGTCTGTCTCTCATGAGTAAATACATAAAATCTTAGAAAAAAATTATGTGGAAGAGTGACATACTAAGTCATTCTTTAGATATTTTTCAAAATCTGAATATAACCTTAAATGTAGATATATGTTAAATTATACTGTATAAATTTATTAACTAACTTCATTTAGCACCAATTATATAGTACCTACTATAGAAAGAAACAAACATATTGTTTTATCCATTAGGAAGGTATAATCTGTGAAAAAAAAAAGACAAGGAAATAAACAATTACACAGTTGAGTAATTTTAAATTTGATTTAGGCTCCATTCAAGTGTTGTGGTTGAACAAATGGTCTATGAAGTTTCTTCCAATTCTAAAGAAACACTATCCAAAGACTATTTCCTAAATCACAGGATTTTCTCTACACCTGGTGTCCTCTAATCACATACCATATTTTTTTCAGACTACACATTATCTAAATACCTACTTGATAATAGCTCACAACTGAGCATGGTTTTGATAGGTTTTATTTTAATTACTATTTTTGAATAATGGCAGTACCAGATGACAAAATTGTCAGGTGGTTAGTACAGACCAAATCAAAATTTATTCATTTTATAGTGAAGAGTAAAATTTGTATTAAGTGATTTGTCATAATACTATGAATACAAAAGATTTCCTCATAACAATTTTCTCATCCCTAAACAAAGTGGAATAAATACATAATATCATAGTATCCAAAATGCTAAGAAAATATATTTTCATATTATTTGGTAAACCTTTTTCTTTTTCTTTTTCTTTTCTTTTTTTTTTTTTTTTTTTTTGAGAGGGAGAGAGGATCTTAGCTAGACTACCACTCAGCACAGAGCCCAACATGAGGTTCAGTCTCACCACCTTCAGATCTGACCTGAGCTGAAATCAAGAGTCAGATGCTTAACCTACTAAGCCACCCAGGCACCTCTGACAAACATTTTTTTTAAAAAGCAATAGACATTAAATGTTACATGTTCTACTGGAAATATTCCATAGGCTTACCTTGTATTATTGTATTTTGTTAGTTAAAGGAAACTGAATGTTTTTAGTAACACAGTGGTTTATGGGGGAATGCAAAAACTATAAACTAAAGAGCTTCTTTATGTCTTCTGTAAAAAGTAAATATTGGAGTGCTTAAAGTAATAGTAAGTAATTTTATGGAAAAACAAAGTATTTACAATGAAATTCTACCTGAGAAATTGTTGTACTTTAGTTTCATTCATAGATTGTAAAACACACAAAAAATGTTCAGTAGGGAATAAAAGGGAGTAAACTATTAAAAACAAAAGCATTGTATTCACCTACTTCTTTTGTAGCATCATCACATGTCGCTTCTCTGAGATTTGTGAAAAATACCTTTATTTCAGATTTACATATTTAGAATTAATCAGATTTCATACAAATCACAACTGGGCATACATTTTTTTTGATCAATAAAAATGATTCATTATAGTATAATAGGTTTTTATATGCTGATATATGGCATATGTTCCATATGGGATATGGTATGTATAATAATATAAAGTAGATGCTTGGAGACCAAGAGTCTCAATTTAGGGATAGAATTGATGGCATTGGCACCTAGTTTTGCATTTCACAGATTTCCTTTCTTTCTCCCTCCACACCTTTTCTTCTTTCTTCCATTCCCTCCTTCCTTCCTCATCTCCTTCCTTTGTCCCTTTTTCCTCCTTTGCCTTCCCTCCTTCCTTCATTTTCTTCCTTCCTTTCTCCCTTTTTCTGTGTGTCTTTCCTTCAAAAAATGCTTATTGAACACCTACTATATTCCTAGTACATGTCACATGTGCTTTTTAAAAATATATATTTTATTTATTTATTTGACAGAGAACACAAGAGAGCACAGGCAGGGGGAGTGGCAGACAGAGAAAGAGAGAGAGAAGCAGGCTCCCCACTGAGCAGAGAGCCCAACAACATGGAGCTCCGTCCCAGGTCCCTGGGATCATAATCTGAGCTGAAAGCAGATGCTTAGCTGACTGAGCCACCCAGGCACCCTGTCATATGTGCCTTTTTCTGTGTTTGTGAACTGATGAAAGAAACAGAAAAACAGCAATATTCAGTTGATCTTTAAGAGTTAATAACTAGTCAAAAATAAATAAATTAAAAAAAAACAAAAACAAAAACAAAAAGATACTGCTTTGTCATTATTAGGACAATCTTGATATTATAGCAAGAAGAAAAATGCTACCTTCAGTTTCCTTTGGCAATACTCTTATTTGGCTCCTAGTTTGATATCTACATTAATTTAATATCAATAAAACATGAAACATATAACCAGAACTGTAGGACACAGAAATATGCCAAATATAACATCTTAATATTAATACTGCACAGACAATAAAAGGCCATAAAATGTTCATATTTTCTTATTTGAGTCAAATTTCATAATCTATCCATATGGCTTTGGGTTATGAATTACAACAAAGGAGGAAAACTATCCGAAACTTATAATTCATGCCAAAATGTTTGAAGGAAGATACACGCAATTTTCTTATATTTAAAAACAGGTGTGTTTAGGGGTCCCTGAGTGGCTCAGTTGGTTAAGCGTCTGACTCTTGATCTTGGCTCAGGTCATGGTCTCAAGGTTATGAGATCAAGCCTTGTGTTGGGCTCCACACTGAGTATGAAACTTGCTTAAGATTCTCTCTTTCTCTCTCTTTCTGCCCTTCCCACTCCTCTCCCTTTTGTCCCTTTCCCTCTCTTAAAAAAATAATAATTAAAATGAAACATAAAAGGTATATTTACCTATATGGTCCATAAACATCTAGTTAGATATAATAGATCAACATATATAAATTATGGATAAATGCTAAATATTCCTGCTCTATGAGTTGTCACTGCAATGTAAATCATAATTACTTTCTTACACATATTTTCAAATGTACCATACCATTTTATTTATAATTATTTTTAATTCATTTGTTTTTATATATGAACTAAATTAACAAACATAAAAACATAATCAATAATAATTCAGTGGTTCAGTGGTTCACCTGGATATATCTTGCAATGTCCAAACACAATAATCCTAATTGTTTTGTCTTAGATGCAATAATGGGAAATAGATGAGTTCTTTAATGATTGAGCTCTTGCTATGTCCTTGTTATAGTCTGTAACATTTAGTTCACTCAAATATTTATTGAACAAGTACTATATGCCAGGTACTGTTTCAGGTAAAATAGATATAGCATTAAAACAGCTCATAAAGCCCCTTCCATCAAGAAACATACATCCTAGTCAGTAGGAGGTGAGAGTTAGTTCAAGGAAGAAAAAGAACAGAATAAAGGAATAGAGAGTACCAGGATATGGTTGGGATTTGGTCCCAAGTCACTTATGTCTATATGCTAGATTCTGAGTGAAACTGAAATTTAAGGAAAAGTTGTCAGACTAATTAATGCCCTGGGAGAAAGATTTGGATGGAAGTGTGTATTGGATATCACATCAGAACTTCGTATTCATTATCTCTTTAAGCAAAGTATTCACTTATGTTCTCCTTCTAGAAATGTACTGCTTTATCTGTAAATACTTCCACCATGGACAAATTTTCTCTATATGGAATGAAAGAATCTCTTATCTTTGTTCACTCTCATAAAATTTGCATTGTACTGTAGACCTGTTTCCCTAGATCTATCTCTGTCCATCTAGTTTAAAAGGGATATGTAGCTAAATACACTAATGATAATAATATGCTGGTTAAAGTTTATTAGACACTTACTATCCCAAGCATACTTCTTTGTGCTATTCATGCATTAGCATATTTAGTCCTCACAAAAATTATGTGGAGTTGGTAATGTCATCCTCTTCATCACAAAGATGAAGATATAAAGTAAGTGACTTGCACAAAATTTATATCCTCTGCAATTTCCCTTCAGAGCTTGCATGCATTTAGAAGTTCCTAGATTGTTGTTTCTAGATAGTTCAGGAAACAGCATTTCTCCTATTTTTATTTTTTTTACTTCATGAAGTCAAATAATAGCTCTTCTTTAATCTTGATGATTATATCTTGTGTGAAAAACATCTTGCTTATAGACTACATCGGGGCCTTTATTATTTATTTCCGTAGCACTGTGGGGTTGTTTCATCACATTTTATTTTAGTTACTTAATTGTTTTGAATCAAGCCCATTGTCATTTTTATTATCTCAAGAATATGGAATAGTCTTGTAATGTAGTGAATATTCCCTAAATATTTTTGGAATAAATGAATTTAAAAAACTGAATTGACTGACAGAATAATGCCTAAGAGGCACAGGAGTAGAGGAGAGATGAGAAAGAAAGGGAGGGAGAGGGCAAAGAAATTTGAATTCATAGAAATTTGAGATAAGCCTATATTTTAAAGCAATTCAATGATAAGAAATATACTAAATTATTTGTATACTAAACTTCACATTTTCAATAATTCAAGGAATAAGAACTATGATACAATGCTGGCAGAGTCCTTCTGGTTTTTCATCTTTTATCAGAATTATTTTTTGAAAATGTTGAATATTTGTTTAAATTAAAAATTCATATTGGATCTAATGTTGGCTTTTTTTTTTAAGATTTTATATATTTATTCATGAGAGACATAGAGAGAGGCAGAGACACAGGCAGAGCGAGAAGCAGGCTCCATGCGGGGAACCCAATGTGGTACTTGATCCCAGGACCTGGGATCACACCCTGAGCCAACGGCAGGTACTCAACCACTGAGCCACCCAGAGGCCCCAAATGATGGCTTTTTGATCTCATGTTAATTTTGTCTATCATTCTTTTGTCAGGAGCATACTCCAGAACTGTGGGGGTATAGAGTATTATTATAGAGACAACAGACAAGAGTTGAACAGAAAAAAACGAGTAGGATAAATTAGAATTTGAAGACAGAAAGAGAAAGTGTGTGTGTGTGTGTGTGTGTGTGTGTGTGTGTGTGTGTGTGTTGGGACAACTGCCATGAGGATGATAGTAGAGCTGAGCTTTGGCAACAGCCTCAGATTACAGAAAATTGAATCTCAGGAAATTCAGTTTCAGGAATCATTTAAAAATGATTCTATCAATTTTTCACTTTATTAATATTGTTTATGACACCAATTATATCTTTCTTAAGCTTCTTCAAATTAGCATTCTCAGGAAAACTAAATCTTCCTTTCTACTTGTTTACATTTTTATAGTCTAATTAGTATATTTTTTGTAATTTATATAAAATATTTGAGATATGCAAGTTCATATATCTCTACTTGAAATTTGCACTATATATAAGAATATATATAATCATGTAAAATGCATTAATACAATTAAAACTAGGATTTACTTATTTTAATATGGTTTAAAGCAATGAGAGATTATATCATCTTCTGAACTATAACCTCAATAACTTTCAATTTTAAGCATAGATTACTTAATTTGGGATTTTGACAAATCTATATAAAGTGATATTAGACGTTTTTTCCTTTATTGCTCTTCTATTTGGGAAGGAGTCTTAGATGAGCTTCCTGATATGAGTAGAATTCTCCAGGAGTGTTCAACACCTGTAGTTAGTTTTCACCTTACAGTTTATTTTGTTCAGCCCCTCAAAGTCATTCGCTTTTATATGCACATTTTATCTATGAACCTCACCTATTATATTTCACACTGGCCTACATCAGTTTGATTTTCTCATTTTAAAAATAAGAGCACAGATTATACATTTTACCTTCTGGTTACAGTTAAAAATTATATTTAAGGTATAAAATGTAGAAAATACTAGTTGATGTCTGAGCAGCTTTAGCTTCCTTTTTGCTTTCAGTACCCTGATTTGGTGTGATGAGTTCCCTTCAAGTTTCATGTGCCTTAGGAGGACTGACACGTGGTCTATGGATAAGCTTCAATGATCTGAGCCAATCTAGGTAATCCCATCAATCCTGACAGAGGGTTCTGTTCAAGGATGCAATTATAAAAAAGGCTTATCAGGGTTCTGCATTTCTCTGGAGTCAATAAAGGCAAGGTCAATCAGAACTAAACCAAGGGCATTTGTTCCTTGCAGAGCAAATGCACACTCTTTCATCTGCTGCTCATGGAAAAAAAAATAGTATGTAGCTCCTCTCCCTACATTCTGCTCTTGACAATATAGACTGCTCTTGTCTCTAAACTCTCCAATTATATGGTATACTAATATATTTTTATAATCTTGTGAAGCCAGTTTTTTGTTTGTTTGTTTTTGCTTTTGTTTGTTTGTTTGTTTGTTTTGTTTTTTTTAATAAATTAATTTTTATTGGTGTTCAATTTACCAACATACAGAAAAACACCCAGTGCTCATCCCGTCAAGTGTCCCCCTCAGTGCCCGTCACCCATTCCCCCCCAACCCCCGCCCTCCTCCCCCTCCACCACCCCTAGTTCGTTTCCCAGAGTTAGGAGTCTTTATGTTCTGTCTCCCTTCCTGATATTTCCCACACATTTCTTCTCCCTTCCCTTATATTCCCTTTCACTATTATTTATATTCCCCATGTTTCTAGCAGCAATGTCCACAATAGCCAAACTGTGGAAGGAGCCTCGGTGTCCATCGAAAGATGAATGGATAAAGAAGATGTGGTTTATGTATACAATGGAATATTACTCAACCATTAGAAAAGACAAATACCCACCATTTTTTTTTTTTTTTTTTTTGTGCAGCCAGTTTGAATTGTGGTTTGGTGATTATCAGAAGACATCCTGACTTATATAACAATTAGTAATTAGATATAGGTTACATAAGAGTTCCTCCTCTTATAAAGATAAGCATTGGGTTTTCTATGTTCCTTCTCTTACATCAACATGTAAATACCCTCCAGAAATACATACTGTCCATTACTTTTTGCTATGAAGGCTTTCAGTACTCAAAGATCCAGAGTACCTGAGTGTAACTTCACAATTTCATATGGCTGTTTTGCCCTCTTACTTCTGCTAAGACCCCACTTGCTAAGCACCTTCAGGTATAGTCAGAGAAAGGTGAAGAATATGTTCATTTAGATATTACCTTTCTTATCCCCCTAAATAAGTTAAAATAAGCTAAACATTTTTTATTTCAATCATATATATGTCTCAGTATTATTTTACATGGGGAGGATAGGGAGTAGACTTACTCATATTATTCCAGAAAATTCTTCCATGTTCTATTTAAATCCCAGCTTTAAGGGATCCCTGGGTGGCTCAGCAGTTAAGCACCTGCCTTTGGCCCAGGGTGTGATACTAGAGACCCAGAATCAAGTCCCGTGTCGGGCTCCCTGCATGGAGCATGCTTTTCCCTGTGCCTGTGTCTCTGCCTCCCTCTCTCTCTCTCTCTTTCTCTCTCTCTCTCTCTCCCCCCACCCCCATGTCTCTCATGAATAAATAAATAAAATCTCTAATAAATAAATAAATAAATAAATAAATAAATCCCAGCTGTAAAGAGAGTATTCAGATCATATTTTTTTTTCAGATACAGCTCAAAATGATAATCAATAGATCCATGCTCTTTGAAAGATCTGTGAAGAAAATCAAGAGCAACTTCAGAACAAATGGTATTAACTACTTGGTAAAATTGGCACAGTATGGTTATATAATTCAATTTAAAGCCATTCTCTAAATGCAGGGCTTCTTACAAAGATTGCTTTAATTAAAATTTCCTTTTTGTTTTTTAAATATTTTATTTATTTATTCATGAGAGACAGAGAGAGAGAGAGAGAGAGAGGCAGAGACACAGGCAGAGGGAGAAGCAGGCTGCATGCAGGGAGCCTGATGTGGGACTCGATCCCGGATCTCCAGGATCAGGCCCTGGGCTGAAAGCGGGGCTAAACCACTGAGCTATCTGGGCTGCCCTTGTTTTGTTTTCTAAAAACATCTTCACACCTCTTCTGATTCACAAAATAAAATGCATACTTGACTTAGTGAATTTTTTCATAATCAATTGTTTATATTACCGTTTCTTTGGCTAGACACAAACTCTCAAGAGCAGGGTGTGCTTTTGATTTTTAGGATTCCCTATTGCCTAGAACAGCACTGGATCATCCAATAAGTCAATATTTGTGAATAACTTAATCAACATTTTCATCCTTTCCCTCACCATCACTGCAATCAATATTAGAATTTAACATGAGGATCATGGGAAGAGGACTATGATGGATGGAATAATGACCTCAAGGATGACTATGTGCTAATCTTCAGAACCAGTGAATAGGGTAAATTACAGGGCAGGAAGGGATTAAGTTTGTTTATGGAATTAAGATTGCTATTCACTGATCTTCAGATGAGGAGATTATCTTGGATTGTCAGGGTGGGCCCAGTGTAATCACAAAGATTCTTAAAAGCAGAAAAAAGGAACCATTAAAGAGCCAGAGAGATGACAAGGTAAGAAGTGTCAGTTCAACTTTGCTGGCTTTCTTTTGGAGGAAGAATTCAATGGACAAGAAAAGATTTTGAAGCTGAAAGGAAGGACACAGAATCTTCTCTAGAGTTTCCAGAAAGGAATACACTTTGCCAATTTTGATGTTAGTCAAGTGTGATACTGTAACTCTCCTAACCTATAAACCTGTAAGGCAATAAATTTGTGTTGATTTAAGTTGTTAAAGTTTGTTCCAGGGGCAATAGGAATGCTAAAACAAGGGCAGTGGCAAGTTCCTCCTCAATGTTGACTTTAAAGGAGCTCCTTTTCACTCCATCCACTGGGCTTTTATTTTTTGTGGCTCGAGTCTTTCTGTACCAGGAAGCATCCTTTGCCTCAACCACAAACACTTGATGTCCTTGTTATATGAACCAGTTTGAGAAAGAGTTAATTTAAAATGAAGAGAAAGATGGAGGTTAGAAATGGAAATACTTCAAAACATCCATCATTTTCACAATGCTAATGACACTATGTTTACTTTTTAGTTCAAACTGAGAACAGGTGAAAACTTATGTGAAGAAAATTACTTCCAAAAAGAAATATAAATTATAAAAATTCAAATTTATGTGTAGTTACTGAGTTATTCTTAAATTGCATAACTTGAATAGGAATTTAATAAAGCAGAATTTAAAGAGAGACTTTATCTCCTATACTTTTATTCAGATAAGACAAATTTCATATTTGCACATTTGGGTCATTGCAAAGACTCTTTTCTATAAAATATTTTTAATTAGTGCAGTGAAGCTGTAAAGATCTTGCTTTCAGTGCTCTGGATCATTTGTGACCTGTTCACGCTAAAAGCTTTAATGGAATTATTTAATTATTTAATTCTATATGTAATTCTGGAACTATTTTGACATTTTACTTTGCTATTATACTACCTTTCTGCCTTTCTCAGAGCAGAAATCATATAATAATTTGAAAATCGAAAATCCTCACAAAAATGAAAGATGAAAATTATACCATATTTTTAGTGAAAGCTCTACTCTAATGATTAACTTTTTCACAGATTATAATCATGTTCTAGTTTTATTTCTCAAGTAACACAGGTTGTATGGGGTAATTTTTAAAACCGAATGAACTCCAAAAGAGGAATCAAGATCTAAAAAACAAGAAAAACAAGGAAAACACACACACACACACACGTGCACAAGAAAAAGTCCTGAAATTCATGTAGAGTCTCTTATTTTAGTCATAGAATTAGATAAACTTAATATAATGACCCAAATGAAGCAGTATTAAAATGTAGAACTTATCTCAATTTCTTTTTCAATGAGCAAAGAGTACCTTGCTCATTTTCGTGTAGTGGGTAAACTTGGATTTTGTGTACTGGCAAACTGACTAGAGGCTAGAGAAGAGGAAATAGGTGGACTTTGTAACCTGGGGATGAGGTACCATCCTTTGGAGAAAGGGGAGAAGAGGGTAGGAGAAGAGAGAGCATTCATACTTAGGTTAATGTGTGTAGTAAAAGGACAATCAGAAAAAGTTAACTTTCCCTAGTACAGATAGCCAATTTCTTTGCTTCTTTCAATTTCATTCTATCTATCTTATTATAATCAAGGATTCAGGGTTCTTAAAGGATCTATATACCATTTCTTCCTTTGTAAATTGTATGCTATCAAGTATATATTTTCAAGATTGTACTCTCAGAACAAATCTATGTAAAACTCAACTGTTTTCATTTATATACTTGGAAAAATAAGAATGAACCATGGGAGTGTGACTTTTCATACTCGTGTACTCGTGTTACTCTGATTCTAACTGGCTTATATTTCATGAGGAATTTGACATAAATACTAAAAACAGCATCATTTCAGGGTGCTGAAAAATCTACTATTGAAGAAGAGAACAAGTATCCTGATACTTCTGGAAAATTCTTCTGTTTGGCCTAAATAATAAACACATTTGCCCATTATATTTTATAATACTTCTTAAATTTGTAAAGGTGAATTCATCTCAAATTTGGGATATTTTGTTGAGACCTTCATGACTTTTTTTTTCCTTCATGACTCTTTATGAATGATTAGGTGAAAAAATAAAATTAATATGAAAACTCATGTGCCTAGCCTAGGCCCACTTTCTCTAGATGTGTGTTGATTTGCCCAGAAAAAATAGCAGTTGAATGCTTGCTTAGTGAGAAGAAAACACAGGAGCCTAAGAGAACAGAAAAATAGTAGCTCTCACACCAACCAGCTCTGTGTTATGTAGGAAACATAAGAGAATGAATTTCATCATCAATGCAACAATTTTGTGTGTGTAAACTCAATTTTTCTAGATGATTTTTCAAATCTAAAGTGATTTTAAAATAACTGGGAATCTATAAGAAGAACTGGGAATCTATAAGAGGAGGTAGAAATTCTTTATTTAAAAAGTTAAGTAAATGTGGAGTTTCAGTAAACTCCAATTTGAGATTATACTTCTTTCAGGTTACTTAGGTTATGATTATGAAACTACTGGAAATACTGGATGTTCACCAAACACATGAAAGTAGTTATTTATTTTGTTTAGCACCAAGAACAGATGTCAACACAAACATGTAGGGAAAGATAGCTTTTACTAGAGGGAAATGAGCAACATAGCCAATGCCAACAGTTTTGTTTTCTTCATTGTTCGCATTTTGATCCAATGGAGCAAAGGATACACTCCAATTAAAACAATCCTTTAGAAGTAAGCTGGGAAAAATAGTACGGTAGTAGCAGCCAATATGAAAGGACCAGCCAAGATGAAGGGACAGGAGTTGAATATTCCATGGACTAAAAACTGTCTTTAAATAATTTAAAATGACCTATTTTGGAATGAGTTTAAAACTGGGAAAACAAGTTCATCTAGATAGATTTATCTTTGTTTAAGGAAAATACATTTTGCAACAGGAAACAGTATTCTATTTCTTTATATTTGGAGGTCAATATCACATTCCCATGAATTTCTGTCTTTTGGTAATCCATTTAGAAACAAATCCAATTCATGGAAAGGGCAGACCCAGGAAGCAAACATTTACCTATCAACAATTGCCTGCATCTCTCCTCAGACTTCCTGCAACCCCTTATGAATAGGAATGCCAACTCTGCTCAAGAGGTTGATGGTTTCTGAGAGCAATTTTAGGGTCAGAAAACAAAACAAAACATAAACAAAAACAAAACCACTTCAAAAAACTGTCTTTAGAAGTGATACTTTGGTATTATAATTTCAGGTAATGACATATTTACTAATCACAAGATACCAGTTTCAAGTTGGAAAATATCCTTCTGAACACAGTTTAATTAACCCTTATGTTTAGATAATACCCAAACACTTTGCTTTGCAAACACACACACCGGTGAGAGGGGGCAAAGTCTGAGGACTTTGCATTACGTTTCCAGTGCCGCTTTAGTAGCTCTTGTAGATTGGTGCCATTGGTGACTTCTCAATGGGTCTCTTTTTTATATATATATTTTTAAGATTTTATTTATTTATTCATGAGAGACACAGAGAGAGAGAGGCAGAGACACAGGCAGAGGGAGAAGCAGGCTCTGTGCAGGGAGCCCGATGTGGGACTCAATCCTGGGAATCTAGGATCACGCCATGGGCCGAAGGCGGGCGCTCAACTGCTGAGCCACCCAGGCATCCCAAGAGTTCAATCTTTTTAAGTAAATTATTACCACCAATCCCTAAAGTGAAATTAGTTTGGACAGCAAAACACTATAGTATTGGTAAAACAGTTAATATTATTGTTTCTTGATAATTTACCATGTATGAAGTAGGAATTATGGCTTTCATGTACCCTAACTCATTTATACCTGGAATTATTGACCTTACTTTAAGATAGGTTTTATAAATTCCTTTTTAAAGTTGAATAAAATGAAATTTAAAATTTTAAGTAAGCTGTATAAAATCAAATGTGAATGAATGAGAATTTGAACCTAAAATCAAATTCATACTATTACTAGTTAGCTTGAACTTTTAAACCTTCTATAATATTTCCTCTATTTTTTAGTATAGGCATATATCTGATGTGACTAAATATTGGCATGTAATGGAATTTGGTAGAAGAGAGATGTGTGAGAAGGCTGGGAAGTAAGAGAACTATGTGAGAAACTGCCTCTGTGAAGTGGCACACTTTCTAGACCCCAAAATCTTCTTTCCTCTGCTTATGATTTTCTAATATTTCTTGAAAGCTGCAGGAAATATTTAATGATTAAGCCAAAGCCCCAATAATCCAAGCAATCATTTTTATTAAATACTAAGTGCCAGTATAACACAGTTTGCAGCAGTATGCAAAATGAAATTCTCCTCTGCCACTTATTTTTAAAATTCTAGGCAAACTCTCGTTTAAGATTTAAAAATACATTATCAAGCAATAGGTAATGATTTTCAAATGACCTAAAGATTTTGATTATTAAATGTTATATTAGAGATCTTAGACTGTTTTCCAATACAATATTAATTTACCTGTGAAATTATCCCACCAGGAATAACAACATGTGTTTCTAACTAAACTTATTACTTTAAAAGCTTGGCGAATGACAACTATGGAAAAAAAATCCCTTTAAAAAACATAGACTAATTGGCTGAATACAAAGTCTCTTGGGTCAGAAACAACAGCTGTGCATATACATTAAGGCAAAATATGAGGCAAGAAGTACGGATAACAGCAAATAAGTCTGTCATTTTATGTTGAATGATACAAGAGCTCTTATATATTTCCTTTCTCTCCTGTATTCTGTATATAGGGCCACATGGTCTATGTCCATGAGCAATGACTTGCCATTCCAAAAAAATAAAATAAAAAAGTTGGTTTCTTTTTTTTCCCTGTTTCTGTTGCTGTGTCTCATCACAGTTCTCCCCAGTGTCTGCTCACATCCTTGGCTCAGCTCAGCCTCACAGGGAGGCAAATCTGGGGAGCAGGTGTGATCTTCCTTACTTAGCCCTTGCAGTCTGCAAGGCCTCCATAAAGCTTGTTCTGACTTTGACATCATTTCCACATTTTTTTGTACTTACATTTTAATTGCTTGCTTTCTGTTTTATATTGTAAGTCCTCAGAGGTAAAGACCACATTTATCTTGCTTCCATTTCAAATGTAACTCCTAGCACAGACTAAAAAATTACTTGTTAAATGAACATTTCAATTTGTAAATTTTTTGCCTAGATGTCCCTTGACTCCTTACCTATACACATTAAAAATCTAATATGATTGGGTTGTCAACATGGAAGTCAGAGCCGTGGAGGTTTATAACTTTTCATAGGGAATATAGTATCAAGTATTTTATGTTAAAATAAATCTCAGGGCACCTGAGTGGCTCAGTGGTTGAGCATCTGCTTTTGGCTTATGGTCCTGGGATAGAGTCCTGCATTGGGCTCCCTGCAGGGAGCCTGCTTCTCCCTCTGCCTGTGTCTCTGCATCTCTCTGTGTGTCTCTCATGAATAAGTAAAATAAAATCTTTAAAAAAAAGAAAAAAAAACTCAACTTCTAATAATTATAGAGGATATTGTTTCTAATTGAATTTCAGATCTGTGAATGAGAATTAACTTGTTCAGTTGGTATTGTGTTGCCAGTATTTAAACTATGAGGATGAAAAACTGTAAATATGTTTACAAATGTGTGTGTGTATGTCTATCACTTTAGCAGACACTACATTTACTATTTATACAATGCCTCAGAAGCATGCAGTAAAAAAGGAGGACAATTTAGAAAGAACTAATATCCTAAAGAAATATATGCACAACTTGTATATTTCCTTTCCTATTATAAATATTTCAAACACTAAACTAAGAAACAAAATAGAAAAAACAGACTCTGGGTAACCAAAGCATACTGAGGGGAAAACAAAACAAAACATCTGCCTTCTAAGTAAAAGACAAATTTCTTTTGGCCAGATTAAATTTTCCTGAAACGCTGTTTTGGGATGCTGCATATCAATAACAAAAACATAGCAAATAAATATTGACTTGGATAGGAAAACTGTTATAGCACTTAATTCTTGACTATTCCATGGCCTTCTAAAATGAGTTAAGAATGAATTATGAGTTAATTTGATCATAAATCATCAATATTTCTTCTGATATCCTGTACTGGATAGCATAAGAACAAAGATCACTATTTCTTTCAGAGATACGTGAATTTAAAACTTTGAAAATTTATAGAGCCCTTCTGCATACTGGTAGATTTCCAAATGTTTTTTAAAAATATAGTTTTCCACATTGAATCAAGTGTGTGTGTGTTCGCGAGACCTCATGTGTATAATAAATGATGCAATGTGTGAGAAATTCATGTATATTTGAATATTGGTTTGAAGGTCAAAGAAGTGGAATTATATAGGAGTTAAGAGTTCATCTTAGCTCTATTTAAATATTCAATAAAGTATAAATTTTGCAACTTATTTTCAGAATTTGTGTAAAATACTAAATTTCTCTCCATCTCTATTCTAGCATTATTTTAAGTATTAAATAAAGCAAGGAATGAAAAGTAATTAGTCCAGTACTGGGCTCAGTACTTATCTTCATAGTAGTATTTGTAACTGGTGTGTCCTTAAAAATTTTTTAATTTTGTTTCTTTTATGCTTTGCTTTTGAACTTGTTCTATTAATGGAACATAGTATTCTAAAACTAAAGACACATTTTTGTTTAAGGATAGCAAATGAGGAACACTTATTTTCACAACCTGTATTTTTCCAATTGGAAATTTTCAAATAAATTAACAAGGGATTAAATTGGGTATTTCCATGAGAAAAAAAAGAAAAAAAAACTTCACAGATAATCTCAAAGAGCTATCTCTTACCAACATTTTTATTTAATAATTTTTAAAGAAACATTGCCCTAAAAGACTTCAGAGTAGTTTAAAATAGAATGTACATTTTGAAGTGTCTGATCATTTGTTCAATACCTAATTTATTCTACAGAAGACATTTGCCATATGAAATTACAGAAAAACTGAATAGATATAAAAATCTTGTTGTAAATGGAACCATTAAACAGTGCTTGCTTTGTCACATTTCGTTGTGACTGGTTAGAGATGTGACATCAGGTAATACATTTCAGAATGATGAGACAGGGAAATTAGATACTGAATGCTTTGTAATTCTCTCAATATATAAAACTTTTAAATCTCATTTAAGGAATGACACATCCTAAAAGTGCAACCAACCAAAGCTTCTTCTAAATTCTCAAAATGACAATTTAACCAGACAAATTGAATTTTTTTTTTTAAGGGAAAAAGTATTCTGTACACTGGGATCTGAATCATTACAAAAAAACCTTTGTTAGAAATACAAGCATAATCTATGTATTTATTCAAGATTGAATAACTTGCATTATTTTATTAAAATTTTTAATTAAAGTGATTATGTAATGTTTAGAAGAGATAATTTCAAAGTGTTCAGTATCAGACCTAATGAGGAGTTGCATGTGCAATATGATATTTTAATTTTTTGAAATAGAAGTATACTTTTTACTTCACTCACTTTTCTAATTGAATTTTATGGAACTCAAGGTAAGCATAAGGATACTATCTGTAGGACAACAAATTCTGAATAACTGATAAATTGGTGGTAGTTTTGACACCTAATATTTCAGAAACATCAGGATATTCAGAGCTAGTAAAGATATAAATAGGTTCAAAAGAGAGTTGTAATTACAATGGAAATATAAAGAACTTAGGTGGGCAATTTCAATCACTCTATTTCCTAAGGAGAATAATGAAAACAAACAAACTGGGGCACCTAGGTGGCTCCATCTGTTAAGCATCCTGCTCTTGATTTCAGTCAGGTCATGATTTCAGGGGTAAGATCTAGCCTTACATCGGACTCTGTGCTTAGTATAGAGCCTGCTTAAGCATCTCTCTCTACCCCTCTGGCCTCCCCCTGCCATTTCTCTCTCTCTCAAAAAATAAATAGCAAATAAATAAATAAATAAATAAAAATAAACAATTTTAGAAAGGGAGATATAATTTTAAGTAATTACTTAATGAAATAATTAATTTGAATGTATACTTTATGAAATAATTACTGAAATTAATAAATTGAAATTTGGGATCCCTGGGTGGCGCAGCGGTTTGGCGCCTGCCTTTGGCCCAGGGCGCGATCCTGGAGACCCGGGATCGAATCCCACATCAGGCTCCCGGTGCATGGAGCCTGCTTCTCCCTCCGCCTGTGTCTCTGCCTCTCTCTCTCTCTCTGTGACTATCATAAATAAATAAATAAATAAAAAATAAATAAATAAATAAATAAATTGAAATTTTATTTTTTTTAATTTTTTAATTGAAATTTTAGACCATATTAGTATTATGAAATTTAAAACATGCAAATAGGGCAGCCCGGGTGGCGCAGTGGTTTAGCGCCGCCTTCAGCCGAAGGCTGATCCTGGAGACCTGGGATCGAGTCCCACGTCAGGCTCCCTGCATGGAGCCTGCTTCTCCCTCTGCCTGTGTCTCTGCCTGTCTCTCTCTCTCTCTTTCTCTCTCTCTGTCTCCCATGAATAAATAAATAAAATCTTAAAAAAATAAAATAAAACATGCAAATATCTATGCAATGTGTATTAATTGAGTACGTTTCTGTTCAAGACATTATATTAGATGAAATGAAGGATTAAAAGTATGTACTAAGAGATTACTCTTCACTAATGAAGCTGACAATCTTGTGTAGGGTCAAGTAAGTGGGTGTCACTCACTTTATAGTTTTTGGAAAATGTTTTCTGTACTTTTTCAGGGAGGACTGATATTAATTCTACTCACATTGAGTAATAATGTATTTTTTAAAAGGGGTAGGATTTGAACTGAACGTCACTAGGACATGTACGATTTTAGCTAGCAAGAGTTTGAAAATAGTCTGAAGTTAGAAAGTAAGACATAAAAATCATGGATGACAAAATGGATAGGATACGTTCAAGAGACAGACAAGTCCCGACTATCAAGAGGAATGAATATAATGTCCTGGTTTCAGGAAAGAGGACTGAGAATTTATAAGGTATACTGTACCAGAGTCAAACGTGAGTCTAACCATGGAATGCCATGTATGAGCCTCATTCTTTGAGAAGTGGAGTGTCAGTGTAGGTTGTTGACAATGGAAGGACCATGATCAGGGGGCCATATCTGAAAGAATGCAGTCCAGGTAGTTAGTGTTCTGAGCTACTATACTGTTGAGAGAAACAATGGATGAAGATATTTCTCAATTAGAATATTAATTCACTGTTTAAAAAGGTATTTAATGTGAAATACATGCCATGCACTGTTCTAGGACCTAGTAACAAATTTTCAAAAAAAAAAAAAAAAAAAGCAGTTTCCTACTCTTGAGAAGTATATTTTAAATTGGACTGGTCAGGGAAAGATTCTCTAGGAGGATGACATTGAAGATGGAATGTGATGCAGTTAAGCAAAAATAAAAGGAAAGGGCATTCCAGATAGAGGGTAAAGCTTGGTGCTTTCAAAGGACAGAAAGAAGCTCTCCATGCTTACAGCTTGTGTGGCAAGGGATGGAATGATAAAAGGAGGCGAAACAAGGTAGAGTAGAACTTTGTAATCCACCATAAAGAATTTTGGTCCACTTTTAATTGGAATTGGAGGACAGTAAGCAGCAAAGTGACAGATTTTAGTTAGTGTACATAAAATCTTAGTCAAGTATTATAAAAAATGGATCATACAATGGGGTGAAATGTATAGCTGATGATGTCTCCAGTGTTTTGAGGCTGTCTGACCTGGATTGTGATTCCATTATGAAAAAAAAGAAAAAGAATAAACTTGGAAATTAAAATGCTGACTTTTTTTTATATTCTTATACAAAATATAAAATTATAGCATTATAGGTCCTTGAACCGGAAAATGTCAGAGAGGACAATGGCTGCACTGACAAAGACTACATAGAAATCAAGAGCAATGAAGACAGAGAAGATGCAAATTGATTTATCAATTACAAGGTCATTTATCAATTACAAGGTCGACATAGCAGCTTGCCAGAGTGATGAGAGGCCACATTAAGGTTGAAATAGGCGATGAGAGATGGAGATATAAAGTGAATTCTATTATTAAACAAAATTAGCTGTGAAATAAAAGATTCAGCAATTTCAGTTATTTTATAGAACTAAAAAAGAACTCTCTTCTCTATAATATGAAGCAAAAAACCTGACCTCTGGTTATTTTAATCAACTTTCTGCATTTTCCGTTTTGGAAGTAATATGTCACCTGCTTCACATTTACAGATATTTTTAATTTAGCAACTGGCTGTGCATATTGGTCTGATCTTTTTTTGATTGCTTAATAATTACAAGGAGTGAAACATACTTGAAATATGGAAAGTAGTTTAATAGATATTACTTTGGTTTATACGTTTTTTTAAAAAGTTTATTAAAGATATTTAAGAATCTATTTATTCTTGAGAGACAGAGAGAGAGACAGAGGCATAGGGAGAGAGAGAAGCAGGCGCTCCACAGGGAGCCTGATGGGGGACTGGATCCCAGGACCCTGGGAATCACACCCTGAGCCAAAGGCAGATGCTCAACTACTGAGCCACCCAGGAGTCCCTGATTTTATGGTTTTATTTTATTTTTTAGTATACAGAAGTTTATTTAAGGACACTATTATAAGTTAGTGGGCAAATGAAGTAAATGAAGATAACCCAAACTAAAGCTTTAAAATAATGTTTCCAAGCCTTTGTTTCATACCATATAAAATAAAGGCAATTAAACTCAATTTAAAGGCAAACTTCTGGCCTAAAACACTAAGTTAAACATTTCTAAGAACTTTTAGAGCTCATATGACAGAAAGAGAAAACTACCTATGACTCTAAAGCCCTTTTTTGCTTGTATTGTCTCATTTGATCTCCATGACAACTTTGTAAGTATGGATATTTATCCACAAAGTTGAGCAAATTGAATCTTAATGAGAGTGAGTTGACTTTTATGGTTTGGCAATACTAGAATTAAAATTCTGGCTGTAGTTTTCTGATACTTAAATCAGAGCTCTTGCCAATAAGCAATGTCCAAAATATTCCAAGAAAGTTTGTAATAGACCCAGTGAATTTATTATTTTTCCTGCCATGGTTTCTAGAGTGTTCAGAGATCAATTTTCCAATTATATGGGGTTTTATTAATCTAGTTCAGTATTATTTCAGTACATTGTTATTTTGCATGGCTTTATTGCTATATATCTAGGCAGTCTTAGTATTCATTCTTTGATAAGATAGTTTATATTATATTTGAACCAGACAGCATGATTATGAAGAATGAATAAATGGAAGAATGAAAGCATAAAATAATTCCCTGATGTTTTTGCATATATTTGAAAAAATATTCATTCAGCTCAGCTTTGCATTTTAGTTAGATATTCGAATACAGTTTATTGAGTAAATATTCACTGAGTGCCTCTTAAACAAATTAATGATTACAGAAGATTTTATAGAACAGTGTAATGCACAATATGAGCAGAGGGCTGTTGCCAAGTAAAAGCCATCTGGTCATTCATCAAGAGATCTCAAATATGGTTTTTACCTAAGTAGCTTCATGTTAATCCAGTGACTAAGTATCTACGTTTTAGAATTCGAATCATGACTTTTATGCCCAGTGACAGTAGCTCCTTCTGTCCAGGGTGAATGCACATAATAACCAAGTTCAAAGATACTTGAACTTAGCATATTTTATATAAACCATAATTGCAGTGTATTGATTTAAAATAAAAATGATCTGCTGAAGGAAATACATTTGTATCCTCTGTCAAATGCTCCTTATTAAAAAACAGCATGGAAAGCTAAATTATAATCACAAATTTTTTTGTGATTTTTTTGGTTTTGGTGAATTTATTTGATGAGCAAGAATAAGACCCTCAAAGAGCAATAACATTCCTTGTGAAATACACAGTACAAAAAAAGTTAAAAAGCACAAGGTACATTGAAAGTATTTTCCTAGTATGTAATATGCAACGGATTGATATAGGGACAGTATAAAGTGTTCTCACAAATCAAAAAGAAAGCAAAACAAACAGAATTAAAGGAAACACATAATTTCAGAATAGAATAATGTGTTGAAGGTATAAAAAAAGAACCAATAGATTAGTAAATATATGAAAGTCTCCTCAATCTCACTGTAAATCAGTAAATCAAAATAGACATTATTGTTTGTATTACAGGGGCAAAATGAGAAACGAAACCTTTCTTACAATCCTACTGTTGGTATAAAGTTCTTTATTTTTGTAGGATGGCTTTGTAAACTATTTGGACAAGTCTATCACATCCTTAAGCTACAAAGTATTTCTACTGGACTAGATTTGAAAGTCCCTTGCCTCAGTTATTGTCCTCATATATTATAGCAGAAACAGTACCCCAGTGGGTTAACATATTTTAATCAATATTACTATCTTATTCACTCTTTTTCTCTTAGGTGTTCATGTTCTGTATGCCATTCTTGTTGTTTAAAGTGATTTTACATATTTCTTCAATTATGAAATGACTTTACTGGTCAAAAACCAACCTTATTTTTTTTTCAAGTTATTAGAAACCATGTCTGTTTCCACTTATGACAATTAATATATATTTAAATGTGATATTAGAATTTATACATCTTATAAACATCCTATATGTGTGTGTGTGTGTGTGTGTGTGTGTATCCATAGGCAAAACAAAAAAGACAAACCCCACATGCTTTTTTCCCTGTATTTGACATCAATTATTAGAATTCTTACAGATCATTTTAACTTTTGTTTTTTTCTTTCTTTTTAAATTTTAACTTCTAAAGTGAAAAATATTAACTTCTAATCTGCTGAGGCAAATGATAATGCACCTGCTGTTTAAAATACTCCATGTTAAAGAATACTGTTTAAATTGTAGGAACATGTCTATTTTACCAACAAAATGCTTTAAATTTAGATTTATTCAAAACAAAATCAGAAATGGAATCAGTAAACTGATTACTATTTAACATTTTGGTATGCTTTCTCAATCTTTCTATACCTCTTATCACAGTGCATAACTGAACAAATGGCTTTGTAGGATTCTCTAAAAAGTGCAGAAGGGAGTGAGTTTTTGTTTTGTTTGTTTGTTTGTTTTTTGTTTTGTGTGTGTGTGTGTGTATGTGTGTGTGTTTTTAAGGCGTTGATTCTGGTGTGTGTTGAGCCTGCATGTCTGTGTATATATGTGAGTGCCAGAGTATGCTGCACAATATGAGGCTGGGGTTTTTGCCAAAGAACAGCATTTGGCTGGCTATTCATCACAAGGGGCAACCATTTCCAGAATGCTCTTTCCCCTTTCCACAATTAAGTTGGAAAAGTAACTGAATAGACTGTTTAACTGAAAAGTTACATATACAATAATTATATGAATGCAATATATTAGGGTAAAGTTCTTTGGAAAAGTAAAATGGAAATTCAGAACCTACAACTATGACTTCAAGAAACAATTTGAAATTTCTGATTGTCTAAGAAGTTATTTACATGGATATTTAAATAAATGGTGGTGAAAGTTAAGTGATTATAGTATTTGGAGTTCATTGTGTACATTTAAGTTGTGTTGCAACAGTTTATTTTAAAATATCAATCTTTATAATTCCTTCATAACTGTTGAAACAAGATGAACAATTTCATCTTTAAAATATGTGAGTATATACATGGCTTTTCAAATTCTTTTAGGGAGTTTTGAGTAAACAAAGTGGAAAATATTGTTCAATTATGCAAATTGAGAAAGACTAAAATAGTAATAGCATGACAAGAAAAGTGTTCAGGGAAGCATTTCTTTTTGAAGAGAGAATTCAGTAAGAAAGAATAAGTGATTGTCAGAAGTAGGTTGACACTGAACAAAGGACAAAGGTGTTAAATATAACCTAGGTTTAGTTGAGATTGGAAGATTGGAAATTTCTCATCATAAGAACATTTTAAACTTTTCCTTGATTTCTATTTGGTAGAATTCATCTAAACAGATTTTCGAACATGAATCAGTCAGGTCTTCCAAACTATTTAACCATTCACCTATTCAGGTTATTTAAGTATCAAGATATCTTAGTACTTAAACATAGTTATTTCAATTAGGAAAATAAAACACTGTACTTTGATCAACTAAATGTCTTAATTGTGTAAAATTTTAATTTAGAGCATACACTATTGGCAGCTAACAGTATTCTCTTTATTATATCTTCCCTGTTTTATTTTCATTGAAAATTTGGTAAATCATAATAGTTCACCACCATCACTCCTTCCAGTCCCTCAGTGTTTAAACTGAAATTGCCCATTTACTGTCATGCACATAGTTATTAATATAGTTCTAACTATTACCATACACACACACACACGCACACACACACACACACTTCTCTAAATTCAGCTACAGCAACTAACTTTAGGTGCTTTTTTTCCCCTAAATACTGCATTAAGTGCTAAAGAAAAAAAAAATATAAATAAAACATTATCTTGCCTCCAAGTTCACCCACTAGTAGAAAGATAGACCAGAACATAATTCCACACTGAGGTGATATTTAAAACAAATGATTGAGTAAAGGTCAATATGTGGTGGCGAATGATCCTAGTGTACAAAAAAAGATGTGAAGGAAGGCTTTAGAAACACAAGGAAATCAGAAGGAGATTTTGAAGACTAAATAGGAGATTTGCAAAGGAATCCAAAGGAGAAGGAGTATTTTGAGTGGAAGAAATCTCATGAAAGAATTTGACATGTTTAAATTACTGCTCACAATAAAAAAAGAAAAAGTAACTCTGGAAAATGAAATGATGGTATAGATGGATATGGTTGGGAGGAGAGGTAGAGGAAGCAGTAGAGGATGGCAGTGAGGAATCCTGGATCTCCAAAAGAATGTACCCATCGGAATATGTTGGTTTAGCCTCAGGGTCTCTGCAGTCCTTCCAGAACCCCTCCTCCATCCATCCCTAGGCTGTAGGTTGTCTCTTGTCTACAATGGAAAGAAATTTGATGTATGCTTCTCTTATTATGTGCCAGCCACATTAACTCATGTAATCCTCTTACAAGGCTCCTGCATTAAGGAAGAAAAGATAAGCAGAAACCAGCACATCCAGAAGGCATCTGTACACAACACTAAAAAGTTAAGATTTTGTCCCATTTATGATAGGAATTCAATACCTATAATAATAAAATACGGTATTAGACATGTATTTTGGAACCATTACTCATGTAGCAGTATGAAGAATGCATTGGAAGGGCTTTGGCCAGGAAATGGCAGTATTTAATTCAGGTATCTACACTGACATAGTTTTAATTCCCTCAGTTGTTAGCAGATAATAGTTTAATTGTATCATCATGAATAAAAGCTAGTTACATATTAAAAGAAAATAAATCAATTCTATTTTATTATTTACTTCAGATAAGCCAGATGTTAATGTCACATATATAAGCATGGATTTTATAAACTACAAAGGAAAAAAATCTAATTGAGGAAAGCACAAGAGTTTGAAATGAAAGATTTTCTGAAAATGTTCAAACTCACTTGAGAATTCTACTTTTTGTTCTTTTAAAAGCTGTTACTCTACTGAGCCCTACATTATGCTCAAGGAAACTACTAATAAACAGGAATAATAACGACATAGCAAATTGTCCCTAGTCAATTCTTCCACATTTCAGTAATGGCTTGTATAACAAGCTTAAACTAGATAGTAAAGAATAATAGGGAAATATGTGCAATGCTCTTTATTGTCTTGTGTCATATTATTAAATGTTCATTCATTATGGGTGTAATGCAAATCTACTCAAGACAATGAATGATATTAAAAAGAAACCCATAATTACAACAGGGCAAGGAAGCCTTGAAAGTGGAATCAATAGGTGAACTTCAAAGTATCTGTTAAAAAACAAACAAAAAATAGATTATTTAGGGAATTTTTGAATATTTGTAAATGATTATGACCTACAAACTCTGGTATAATTTCACTACAGCTTGGTTTCTTGCACATCTGGATTTAGTTAGTGGCTTTGGTAACATTGGTTTTTTTTTCAAATGCAGTCTACACTTAGTTTCAGCATTTTGTATTAAGAGCATTGGAGAAATCTTGTAAGGCTGGAGAATAATTCCTTGAATGGAAGTTTTGGCAAGAAAGATAATCATAGATTGCCTTTCGTATTTCCACACAGGAAAACTATCAATACATGGATAGTCAGATATTCAGAAAGTCAGGAATATAAAGGTCATGATACCTATTTGACCTGACAATCTGAACTTTAAAGGAAAGTATTGTGAAGGATCAACCAAAGGGTTGCAAATCATTCTACATGTACAGAGTTTGGAATCAAGTTGGACCTTATCTTAAAGTAGGAGGGATAAAGAACAAGTTGATTTATAAATTGCTGAGAAATATTCCCGTAGCATTCCCAATGATATATATTGAAAACAAAGGCTATATGGAATAATTAATATGGGCCCATTAGCATCACAATCCAATGTACTACTTATAGCTTGAAATAGATCCCATGCTATATTATCATTTATACTTTACAAGGGGGAAATTTGGAGTATGGTAAATGTTATTGTTCTTCTCAAAATGCCATTCAATATGTTTTGATATTTTAAAATATATGCTCCATTTGTCTTCTCTTCTAGAATCCATTTTCCTTGTGGATAGGAGTTATCAAACAAAAATTGCACTGGACAAAGTATACAAGTAAGAAAGACTTTATTCAAGGCTGCTCTGATAGGCAAAAAAAAAAAATGATCTGAACACAGTCCATGAGTGCAAGAGTTTTTAGGAGAGGGAATGGATGGGTTCTGGGCCATTGGTGCTTGCTAATAAAGGGTATAAATTTTGACTTAGTAATTCACCTTCTTTACTTCTCAAAGACAATCTAAGTATCAGAGAAATATATGTTTATATATCAATACGTAATGTGGCATTAATTATAATAGTGAACACCTGGAAACAACACAGATGTGTAACACAAGGAAATTAGTAAACAAACCATTCTATCCAAATGGCGGCACACTATATAACCACTAGATAATCTTTGAGGTGTATATTTATAAATACAGAATATTTATAGTATTAATCAAATAAACTATAACATCATACATATTTATGTGAAATATGTACCTGTTTTTAAAAAATACTGTATGTAATAGAAAATGTAGACTTATATAGAGTTAAGATTTAGCATTTTTTATTTATAAATTGTGGACTTAAGGTGATATATATTACCATTTTTGTATTTTTTAAATTTTACCCAAAATGAAAACATCACCTGTATAACTAAAGGGTAAGGAAAATGAGAGAGAGAATTTTAAAAAGGGAGAGATAGGATTTAAAGGGCATTTAAAAATAACCAATGTGGGAATCCCTGGGTGGCTCAGTGGTTTAGCGCCTGCCTTTGGCCCAGGGCATGATCCTGGAGTCCCGGGATTGAGTCCCACATCAGGCTCCTTGCATGGAACCTGCTTCTCCCTCTGCCTATGTCTCTACCTCTCTCTCTCTCTGTGTCTTTCATGAATAAATAAAATCTTTTAAAAAAATAAAAATAATCAATGTTTAAAACTTTAGCATAATGAAGTTAAAATGATCACTGATCTCATGGGAAAGTAGCATAGTCTTAGTAATGGATTGTGATTCATTAGGGTTTTTTTTTACCTGTGACAAATAGAAAAAGTCAACTCTAGTTTATATAAATCATAACTATAACACAATTATAATGTGTATATGTATGATATACAATTATGAACTAATTATGGAGTTAATTATGGTATATATGCATGTTAATATTTATTAGATGATGACATATTTGTGGCTTAGATATGTGAAACGGATATGAAAACATCTGGCTTTAGTCATGACTAAAATAGGATCATCAGGCCCAGCTTTTCTTCATTATTTTGCTATGTTTGTTTTTGTGCTATCTATATCTCTGGTAGGACCCAGGCTCACTGTACATTAAGTTATATGTTTTTGAATTTGTTAACAAATTAACACCCAAGTGGCTAGAGATTGCCCTGCCATGGAATGGAGATTATATATATATATATATATATTTGTCTTTATTGGGAAAAAATAATTTCCTTCTAAACTAATTCAGACCATTATCATACACTGTAATTGAGCTGCGATTAGAACAAAACTCTTAATAGTCAGAGACCAATTGAAAGTGATTTCCTATCATTATCATTATTTAGAACAGAAAATATCTTCTATTTTTTCCAGGACATCTATTTTTCTCTATAATCTTTAAAATTTTTCAAGTCATTGTTCAGAAATTATATCCTCTTGCAACTTGAAAAACCAAGAATCTGCCACTAAAAGTAGAAATTGAGCTATTTCAAGCTCTGTAAGCAGAGAAGAAGACATATACACAAAGACACATCAAATGTATGCTCACGAAAATTTTGGAAAACTATGAAAATGAGCAGAGAGTTTGATGGGGGAGTGGAGAGAATAGAATTTTAAGTAGAAAAACAAAAAGAAACCTGAAAAACAGCCTAAGATGTATAATATTTCAGTTTCTTTAATTTGTTCAACAATTAGCATCAGATGTTAAACACATTCTTTCTAGAGTCTTTACCAGAATCTCTTACTGACTTTCCTGTAAATACAAATTGATCACTTAATTTATTGATAATACTCATATAGTAAAAACTAAACTTAAGAAGTTGTGTCAACAGACTTTTGATATCAACAAATTTGGTAGATTCAGATCAAAACAAATGTTTTACAATAATTGCAATCAGGTTCTGAGCAGTAAGTGATACCAGATAACCATATGATACATTTGGAAGTACTCAAAGTATTTGATTTTTGTAGGTTTAAATATGTTGATTGTAGTAATGTGCCTTTTAAAAGCATTCTTTGGAACAAAGTGTCTTTAACAGAGTAAGTGATACAAAATAACACTTAAATCAAATATATGATTTATAAATTTGAAGCTTGTCATCTACTTTCATATATAGGGATGGCTACTTATCCTGGAAATGAGTTGATTGATCAATAGGGAGACATAATGAAGTTGGACAACAGAGTATCAGTGTATTTTGTGTCTCAAAGTGGTGTGCTGGAGCCAACATGTATTTTCCTTTGACAGAGATTTTTGTCCCAATCCCATGCTAAGTAACAACATATTGGTAATTCAAAATTGGCCATGGCCATGAAAATCAACAAATACTATAGCTTGGCATTTTATTTATCTGTTTTTTCCTCTATAGAGTCTGATGATAAAAAATTCACTCTCATACTGCTCCTATCTCCTCTAGGTAAAAAGGGGCCTCACTTCTTTGAGAAAATTCAGGACACTGAGATATTTCTCTCAAAAAAATATGGGTGTTCTGAAGTATAGAAAACGTAATCCAACCATTGGAGTTGTGACTAATGTACCTTGTATATGTGGGTGCCATTAATCTCCCCCAAACAAAACAAACTAATAATGAATCAGAAAGATAAAAACCATCAGCACTATAGTTCAAGGTTTTTGCACTCATAAGAGAGAAAGCTAGGTTTTCCCAATCAAATTTAGAGACACTAAGAATACTACTTCTCAGAGAAGAAAACCAGAAACTTAACATCAATGGGAATTTTAGTTGTGGTTATGATACTGCTATGTTGAGTCCTAAACTCCTGGAGGGGAATAGGCTTGTATTTCTATTCTGCATCTCTTGACTTCCTTTCCAAAGTAATTCATTTGTGATTTTTGAAAAGAAAGCAATTATAGGAGGGAAATCCCAACAGCAAGTCAGTATTGTAGAAAGGAACAGTACCAGGCAAGGTCCAGCCAGAAGACAGTACCACAGCAATGATTTTAATAGAGGATATTTACTACAAAAGATTTTGTATGATTAGTGAAATAAAAAAGCAAAATGGAATCACAGAGGTAACCCAGAGTAACTGCAAAGATCAACTACCACCCTGAGAGAAGGGGCTGGAGCTATTGCTTCCTAGAAGCTCAGAACAGATGCCAGGCATCCTCAGAGTTCAGATCTCTGAGAAGTAGACAGCGTTCAACTCATGCTGAATCCTCAGGGTTATCTGAAGAGGCGAGAAGAAGCTGGTTTCAAAGGGTAGAATAAGTTGCAGATGCCTAGAATGTAGCATTGCAGTGATGATACTGTCAAGAAGAAGCAAGCAGGTGGGAACCATCTCTTCTCCCTCCAGACTTCCAGACCTCCTCTAGCATCCATTTGGCAGAGCCTTAGCAAAGAGCCAGCTGGCCAAGCAGAATGTGGTCCACAGAACTCCAGCCTTCCTATCACAGAGTAGGGGGAAAATAATGAATTGGAAGCTGAGACAAAGCTGGAACTTGGAACTGATCAGCAAAACAACTACTTTATCTAATTCATTACTGACTAATGAGAAATTATTTTTGGTTGGTATTTTAAGTCAGTAAGCTTTATAGCAGTTTGTTATTTAGCAATAGATAAGTAATACACTACTCTTCTGGTAAAAGTGATATTTTCAAACCTAAAGTACTTGGATTTTTTTTCCCCTCCGTGATATCTAATTGAACAAATCATTGAAGGGTAAACTTCATTTCTACCGTGTGATAAATGGAGAAGATACAAAAAGTATTGATTCTGTATAAATCAAAACTCTGTAAATTATTGTTCCAGAATAGAATGTAAATACTTTAAACCATAAAACTGTAGAATAATTATGTCTACCCAACAGTGGAGGTAGAAGAGATGTTTATCGCATCTGGCAAAACTGTGCTCAGTAGTTTTTACATGTCACACATATCTCCCTCTTTCTCATGCCATGGGAGAATTAATTCTGCTCTCAACTTCAAGAGTAACCATTGGTAGATTTGTAGCTATCAACATATTCTTTTCCCCTCTTTGCAGTTACTGGCTCAGATATAAACACACCACTCATTTTAGAGTTAATATTGACACTATTGACATTCCGTGCCTGATAATTCTTTGTGGGGAGGGCTGTCCTACAGACTATAGGATTTTCACCAACATGCCTAACCTTTAATCATGAGATTCCAATAGCATCTGTCCATTGCATCCCAGTTGAAACAAACAGAAATGTGTCCAGATATTGCCAGGTATTCTCATGGGGGCAAAATTTCCTCTGGTTGAAAACCATTTATTAATACCAAAAGAGATGCCAAGATGTATTTCTTTAATTGTGGGCATAAAGAAATTCTTTTAAAAATGAAATTATATGTAATTTGCAGAGTGGCTACAGCCATTTGGAAACCACAAAAAATTGGTGAATATGAAAAGCTCAACCTAATAAAAGCAGGAAGGAGAAATTGAGAAAGAAAATCATAATTACAATAATTGAGCTCCCAATACCAGTAGTAGCTAGACTGGTGAGCTCAATACATCTTTTTTCTGATTCAGATTTTCTGTTTCATGCAACAGAAAAAAGACCCAACATAAAGAGAGTAGGTAGGAAGTACTGATGTGCTTCTTTCTTACATATCATGATATTTAAGAAATATGTATATGTGTGTGCATGTGTATGTGTGTAGGCCTGTGACATGGGAGAAATTGTTATCTCAGAGAGGAGTCTCTCTAAGCTCATGGTATTATAGCATCTCTTCATGTTGAAAGATTAAAAAAAAAAATCTTAAATCCATTGAGCTAGTCTTACCCAGAAGTCACTTACACAGTAGTAAAGTTTTTAATTAATAAAAATGATTAGAAGCTCTAATTATAAACTACCACTAAGCTTTAAGAAATGAACAAATAGAAAATATTATTTATTTACCATTGGATAGACAAATGTAAAACTGGTAAAAAATAAATTATAAACAATAGAAAATGAAAGTGATATTATTAGCAAAATAAAATTTATCAGATCTGAAAAATTTGTAGGTAGGAAAATCATTTTCTCTTTAAATAGCTTCTGCTTTTTAAGTCAAATTCATTTCTGAAATTTCTCCAAAGGGCATTAATATTTAAAGTGCTAGGGAATATAATAGTGGTTTATAATGTTGCTTTAAACAAAAATCCCATATAGTAACTTTAATATACTTAGGCCACATAATATATTCTTCATTCTTAAATAACTTCCAAAGTATCCACAATGCTAATTCAATTGAAGCTCTTCCAGTAAAGAGCAGCCTCTGTTAGCATACTAACGTTCATAAAAAATGATGACTTTTAGATGCACATTGTTGAGTAAAACGGAAGAGTAGTATTTGTAGGCTTAAAAAATTATTGCTGTGATTTCTACAATAATTCTAAGACACTTTACTTTGTACTAAAAGAGCACAAATATTGATGTGCTCTGTGACCTAGAAAAAGACTCCAGGGGGATAAATAGAACAAACCAAAAACCCAAGAGAGTGTTGTCCCTAATGAAACAATGGATCTATTTTAAGCTATTGTTTTGTTACATTCCATTCTGTTTGCTCATTCCACTTTTAGGAGAAACTGTTGTCTGTCCAGTGATTTATCTATGAACTTTTCTACTCTATTTTAAGTAGTTTTAAAACCTACAACACTCTAGCTACCCTTCTAAAAAAGAATACGAGTATAGTTATTTTTACTTCATATTTTTAAAGACAAAGAACTCTAAATCTTTACTAAGAAACTATTTCTGTTCCCTTGTCATCCTTCCTCTATCAAGATGCTTTTTTCAGAGCCCTTCTCTGTGGTGTATTTATAAGCTCTTCCTAATGACACTTTTTTCCCTCAGGAAATAAATATTTGCCTGTCATTCTTATATTAAGGGTTTAAAATGGGTCAGGGAATTTTCTACTACAATAGAACCCATCATTTATCACTAAAATTCTTGATGCTAATAGTCAATATTTATTGCCTCGATGTCTCCCTTCCACCAGTCTTCTACAGTCTAGCCCCACCTCTATAATTCTACTCAAATTAGTTTTTCTAAAACGGCCAATAACCAAATTGACATATTTTATTTCACCCCACTTCTTTCTTAAAGGTATTTGTTAGTGTTTAATGACCTCAAAAAAATTAAATTTTAATTTTAAAAGATCACTCTACAATTCCTTATCACAGTTTCCTTTACTCTCCCTGATTTTAAATTTAACAGGAGATTGTCCCTACAACTTCTCTTTTCATCCTACCTACCTTTGGGTAACTCACTCTATTCCTGTGATTCCAAGTGGCTGACATTGAAGCCATATCTTTTCATGTGTGTCCTTTAAAAGCCTCGGGTATTTCTCTTCTATTCCAATTTTATGAAAGTTTTTCTAATATAATAAGTTTTTTATACATTGTTGTTGAATTTTGACAAATGGTTTTCTGAATCCATTAAAATAAACTTGTTAATATTTTTCTTTTTTAGTTTGTTAATATTGACAATTTTCAAAAGTCACATCTACCTTACATCATGTCTTACATTTTGGTTTTTCAAAATTTGAGCCCATCTTACAAACTGTGATAAACTCAATTTGGTCATGATGTATCATCCTCTTAATATATTGGATTAGATTTACTGAAACTGTATTGATAATTTTTGTAACTGTGTTCATGAGAATATGGTTCCAGTTACTGTTACTATAATTTCTTTGTTTTTAACTTTGCTAGAGTAATGTTGGCCTCTTAGAATTAGTTTTGAAGTATTCTCTCTTTTTCAATTGCATTTTACTTCTCTCTCTACCTCTCTTAACACTCTTTAGCCTTTTACTCTGATAGCAGCCAGAGAGACCCAGTTAAAAATGTAAATCAGGCCACGTCTTATTTTTTAATACTAGATAAGTGTTCAAAAAGTGTCAGACTGCCATTCCCAAAGACTCATTTTGCGTGAGAATGATATACATAACCATTTCTGGCAGCAGTTGTGTAATACTATGGTTCAGCTGCAGACAAGAGAAAGTGCTTTTATAAGAATGACTATGACCAGGTCCTATGTGGCTTACAAATCATTGGGAGACCAAGAGTGGCAGGTTCCAGGCCAAGCTTATTGCTATTGACCAAACTACTAATGAGCCTCAGGAAGCTGCCACCTCAGAAAGCTTCTTGCAGTGTATATTATCAATAAATGGATCCCTTTTACTATGCTTCTCTCCTCTACTCAATTCAGTTCTGAATTAAAAATCACAGATTTTTAGAATCTAATTTGAGCACTCAGAAACAATTGAGCTGCAAAGGAGTTTAGAAATGTGTGGATTTTCATTTTTCTATTTGTGTATTTGCTGGTGGATTTTTTTAAAAAGATTTTATTTATTTATTTGAGAGAGAGAGAGAGTATACAAATGGCAGAAAGGGTCAGACGGAGAGGGAGAAGCAGACTCCCCGCTGGCAGGGAGCCCAACACTGGGCTCAATCCCAGGACCCCCAGGATCATGACCTGAGCCTACACCAGACTACTAACCATTTGAGCCATCCAGACACCCCTGTTGGTGGAGTTTTATGTTGTTATTTGGTTGGTTTATTGTTTTTTGTTTGTTTAGGTTTTTTTAACTGAGAGGGGTCTATAAAGAGATTGGAATGCACAATGAATAACTGGTCTCCAGATGATGACTCAATCCAATGCTAGCATTGGATTTGTGTATTATAAAACTCTGATCAATTAAAAAATAATTATTTTTGACTATACCTTCATATCCGTTCCATACTTAAAAGACATAAGAATAGAAATACAGAAAATAATGATTCATATTATCTTTGAACATCATGATATTTCCATGTGATTCAAATATTTTAATCAAATATTTAAATTATTTTATAGTATAGAATATAGGGATGTATTTACAGGATGAAATGCTGGTCTTTTATTTATTTATTTTTTTAATTAATTTTTATTGGTGTTCAATTTACCAACATACAGAAAAACACCCAGTGCTCATCCTGTCAAGTGTCCACCTCAGTGCCCATCACCCATTCCCCTCCAACACCCGCCCTCCTCCCCTTCCACCACCCCTAGCTCGTTTCCCCGAGTTAGGAGTCTTTATGTTCTGTCTCCCTTCCTGATATTTCCCAACATTTCTTTTCCCTTCCTTTATATTCCCTTTCACTATTATTCATATTCCCCAAATGAATGAGAACATAAACTGCTCTTTTAAAATGAAACTTCTTAAAAAAATGTAACTTCTTCATGTTTAAAACATTGGCCTTAGTTTTTGCATCCTCTTGCCTTCTAAGAATTTTACTGATATTAGGATTAATCAGTCATGTTTCAGTATTTAGTGCATATATACACTTACACACTCAGAACAGTTTATGCAGTTTGTATTGCGTTACCACCCAATGTCAGAATGGTACAATCAAATTAAATAATTTTGCAAGAGAAAAAAGGAACACTGCAAAATTGTTAAGTAATAAACATTACTTAGACTAAGGCTTAAGCTATGTGTTTTGGATATCCTGACATGACCTTACACTCCTCTATTTTTTATATGCAAAGTATTTCAGGACAGTGCTCTTTTTGGTTTTACTCCAAGCACACAAACACACCCACACACAAATACATTTGCATCCACACATACATATACATATATGCACACACTGGCCATCATGACCCTGTGCAGACTACAGCAAACGAATATTTCAAAGTTCTACTCTGGAGGTAATATTGAAAAAAGATGTCATCATGTGAAAACCTTCCTCAAAACTATTCTCTATTTATATTCTAAACCATGCTCTCACTGTTATATTTATACATATAATTCCCTTCAATGCAAGTACTTTACCTGACTCAGTAGACTACAGTATTTAACCTATTGTTTTCATTTCTATCTTTTTAAAAATTTCTCATTATTGAGGTATTGTTTGCTGAAGAAACAAAAGTTGTTCATTTTTACCCATGTACCGTTATAACTACCTTATTTCAACTCCTATGTGACATTTTGGCATCCAATCACATTTTATTCATATTAAATTCAGCAAATAAATCATAAGACACTTGTCTAACAACAGAGTGTTACAGCTTATGAGACAAAGTCGTGCCTTTAAAATGTTTTCTTTCTTTTCTCAAACTGAATGTTTCCTACGTTATTTTAAATGTTCCATCAACATTTAAAATATTATCTTACCCACAATAAAGACAAGCAATGATGAATATGTTTGTAGCCAATTTAAAAAATTCCAAATGTTTAAATAAAAATTCCAAATATATGGATTGTCATACTTTGACCCACAAAGTATCAGGCTCTCCTGGCTTTCCAGGAAGTAAGGATTCCTTTAAGATAAAAAACATCTATTTAAGGGTATTTACTTTGTGTTTGAATTTGGAAATACGCCAGGCATATTTTAACAGCATGTTAAATTATCATTAAATAGAAGTTAAGAGATTGCTGAATTGTGTGAACAAAGTCAAATTCAAAACTGTTTTGTAGTCAACATTTTAGTCAACATTTTCTGTTCGTATTTAAAACTGCTCAGCTACTTTAGTCAACACTCTATCTGTCTACAGTCTTGCTTATCAGGAGGAAAATTCTATTTGTTTTAAAAATGTATAAGGGGAGAATGTTCCCATAAATTGGTAGAGCTCTTTCCTGAATAAGTTATGAAAAAAAAATTCTGTCAGTACGCTTAGAATCCATCAGGAAGTAATTATGATATTGTTTAGTTACTATAGATAAAATTATTGGATAACAGCAATTCCTTTTCTTCTCGGCTTCAAATAAATGGCAAGACCTCTTCGATTTTAAAAAGCAAATTGGTTCAATATTTGTAAACTTACCTGTGATGAGGAATAAATCTTGAAGACTCAGGAAGCAATGTTCAACTATTCCGAACCCATGTGAACCTATTCATCTATTCATCATTCAGCTTAAGGGTTTATAACATCAAAAGTATTTAATAAATATATGTCATAGACTCAGCAGGGGATATTTATACAAAGGCAGTCAACAAAACCGTATTTATTTGCAACACTGTCGAAAGAGAGAGAGAAGGAGAGGGTTGTGTGTGTGTTTGAGCCCCACATGGGTTGTAGAGATTACTTAAAAATAAAATCTTTAAAAAACATTACAGAAGGGGAGGCTATGGCTGGGAAGAATATCCCAGAGGCAGTACAAAGCTCTCTCTTAAGACTTTTCCAATGCTCTTGATGATAGGGAATGATACTATGTAGTAAACATTGACAACCCTGAGTTAAAAAAAATTTAGCAAAAGTTAAATTTGGAATTTTAATAGTTTTGGAAATAGTTTACTCTCTTTATTTCACTTATATTTTCCTTCTTATGTACATCCAGAAGTGGACGTACATGATAAAATATTTTTAAATAAGTCTAGAAGACCTATGTCTATTAGTATAAGATAATTTGAAGTAGAATAAAACATCATATATTAGTTATATATGTATAAATTATATATAAAAACTCAACAGTGAGTTTTTATTTCTAAAGTGTTGAATATCTCAATACACAATCAATACTCTCCATGATGCCTTAGATTTGATGAAATACAGTAATAGTGATGTAATATGAAAACTACTAAAATAGAAGGCGAAAGAACTATGCAAGATAGAGTGAGAGTAGTGAATTAGCCTAATTTGCAAAAGTCAAGGGAATATTTGAAAGAGATGTGACAGTAGAACTGAGTCTTAAAGGATGCACAGGGTTTAACTAGCAGGAGAAATGTCAAAGCTTTCCATGCAACACATAGAGAGACATGACAGCACGTGGTGTTAAAAATAAAAGCCATAAACGCAGTTAAAGCATTTTGCAGAATGTGTTTCTTGAAGTGTTATTCCAGAGATATCCTTACAAGTGAAAGTTGTCTGTGGCTAAAGAAGCTTACAAAAAACTGTATATTATAGTTTCTTCTTCTAGGAAAGTTTATAAAAATGCATTAATATATTAAGAGTTTGCTTTAATTTTTTTTTACCTAAATATATTTTAACCCAGAATGCATCCTTGGGTAATGCCAGGTAAAAAATGAATTAAAAAGGAATGAGTACACAGAGATGGGACTGGTTATATAAAATAAGCCTTTTGCATATTGAGCAAGATGCTTCAAAGGGTTTTGAGCTTTATTCTTGGAGAAATGAATAGCCATTAGAGGATGAGCATAGAGGCCTTGTTTGAAATTCAAACGCAATTTTTAAACAAATTTAAGTAAAAATGTATTTAATGAAGTTAAATGTCAGATTTTAAAGAAAGAATAAGTGCTCTTTTTTTCCCTATATAATAGATATTCACTGTGAATGCTTGTAATACAGCCTTATTAAATATAGTTCTAAAATGACTTAATATAGAAAAAAATCTATTGGCATATTCTGTTGATTTTTTATGAAGCATCTTCCAACTGATTGCTTTTTAAAATATTTATTACATTACTGAAATATAATACAGATAGTAATTCAATAGAATTTAAATATCCTTAAGAATAATTTTCATGATAAAAACATTCATTTTAAGGAATAGTAAAATTTTATTTATATGGGATAAGAATGTTATAGCATTATGTGTAAATTTCATATGTATATAAATCTACATTTATACGTGAAACTTGAAAATTGATTTAATTTGCAACTTAATTTTCCAAAAACAGTATAAATTAACTATCCTTATTAAAACACACTAGAATTAATTCATACCCTATTGGATGTGATTTAGCGAAATAGTGCTCTGGAATCAATCTCCAGGCAAAATTTGGTGTCTGTTTAATATTAATAATTTAAAAGCTTATCACCAGTTTTTTAAGCAGCTCACAATAGGTAGAACATATTCTATCAAAGTCTTATATTAAATTACTTTATTCACTCGTACTGATGAGGATTGAAACTGGAGTGTGTTAACATCATGTACAGCAAGATAATTTATTGTTTTGATGTAGCCAGATGTATTAGGCATGTCTTTGCATATCTTTAAGTACGAAGTTAGATATTGCTGTTAAGACCACGGGAGAAGAAACATGACCTCCAAGGCAATGAATGAGTGTCACATACACTAGTCAAATTCATTGAACACTAGCAAGGAAGGGATTGATGTGTTGTTTTGAGCCAGAAATGCTCAATGCACTTTTTAATTCCCAATATTTTCCACATGATGTATACTCCTTTGCATTTTGTTATTCCAGTTTTTCTGTAGAAATAAAATGAAAAGTACAATGAATGTAGGGGGAAGAGTATAGCTGCAGGTCCTGGTTACTTGGTTGACAGACATTTTTTTTCAGCAAGAGTAACAGCAGCAGAAGCAACATCTGGATCTTTGGCTGACTGCACTACAGAAAGTGACTGGTCAGACATTTCTTACTTACATTGGTGTCCATTAACTTGCCTGAAGATCAGTCAGCTGGGGGGCTATCCGGGAGAACCTGCCCAGATGCATGCCATATTCCTTTGATAGCCCTGTCCTTGTCAAGAATTTGTTCAAGTTTACATGCCTAAGAATAAAATCTTGTTCAAGTTTCTGATGATTTCTTCCACATGTTAAGACCCTTTTTATGATGCAGAACAAAGGCCAAAAGAATTCCAGGGAAGGCAAAAGAGAAGGTTCAAAAGATCCCTTGGTTGACTCACATTTGATGAATTATTAAACTACAGATTTCACCATGTGATACAGAATTCATTTTTCAATGTTCTAGATGAAATACAAATTCTACCAAAACAAAAGAACACTTCTGGGATGACAGATTTACAACAAAGCTGAAACGATTAACGTCTCTACCCTAAAGAAATTTTATTTGCAAGTAATGCAAAGAAAGAAACAAGCCGATTCCATAATTTGTGAATGAGCAGAACATTTATACAGTGAGAATGTAACCTTTCTTTTAGATATCTAGACCTAATTTGCAGAGGTTAACCACAAATTAAGATTTATACGATATCAGAGTTAGATGAGATCCTAAAAGAATGTTAATTTTCCAGTCTTTACTTCCCCTGCAAATGTCTGTTTGTGTCAGGCTGTGCTTTGAGAAGTTCACTACTTTCTCAGGAAGACAACTAGAATATATATCCTTGACTTACACGGAAATCATTAATCCTCTAGTTTAGTTTTAGTTTTATCTATAATGACCATTGTATCTGGTCTCAGTATTAGTCTGCTTTTTAACTATACAAAAGCAACCATGGTGTCCTACCACTCCTCCCATTTTGAGTTTTTTCAACTTCAGACTAGCAAACTCAGCTTCCAACACTTGTTTTTCAAGTATTTTTTCAGAACCATTTATTTCCCTTATTTGCTTTCAATTTGAATATACCTCTTTACTCTGATCCTCATAACTAAGAATAAATGTGGTATCACCATTATAGAATATAACTCACTGAGTAATAAGCTAAAATTTATTAGATAACTCAAATATTGCAGATGGTAGATACAAGGAGACAGAAACTTCACAGGGCCTCCCAGAGATAAGAAAATTCAGATGATCACTCTTGTTTTTCCTGGCATGGCAATGAAAATACCTTGCATCTGTTTACCTTCGTGAGTTCTTTAAACTTCCTTTTTTGTTGTTGGTGTTCCTTCACCACTTGTTTTACAGATATTATTTGCTCACTAAAATAAGCCAAAATAATGAAACTCTCATTTGGGCATTGAGAACATTAGTAATGTTCTTTTTCCTGATTGCTTTTCATTCTTTCAACCTATTTGCATAAGACTGGAGTTTGTATAAATTACCTATCATAACTGAATTAAAAAATCACCAATTATATGTTATTTTAAAGCAAACAAAACAGACTTTTCTTTAAAAATGAAATGATACAGAGTGCCTGAGTGGCTCAGTTGGTTAAGCATCTGTCTTTGGCTCAGGTCATGATCCCCGGGGCCTGGGTTCAAGCTCTATATCAGGCTCCCTTCTCACCCAGGAATCTGCTTCTTCTTCTCCCTCTGCCCTTCCCCACCACTTATGCTCTTTCTCACTTGCTCCCTTTCTCAAGTAAATAAATAAAATATTTTTTAAAAAATTAAAATGAAATTATAAAAATCAAGGTAATTTTTCTGATAATTTTGAAAAAGTACTCAGAAAATCCCTTAAAAATCCTAAATCATGTTTTCATTCTCTACCTTTAGTTTTTGCTGAAAGAATCTGGAACATCAGTGTTTCAGAACATGTTTCATAATGTTAATCTGAAACATTGATCAAGATATTTTTTTAAGATTTTAGTTATTTATTTTGAAGAGAGAGCAGCATGGAGGGGCTAAGGGAGAGTGAAAGGGTCTTAGGCAGACTCCATGCTGAGCACAGAGCCTGATCCAGGGTTCTGTCTTAGGACCCTAAGATCATGACCTGAAATCACACCTGAGCTGAAACCAAAAGTCAGATACTTAACCAACAGCACCATACAGACATCCCTCAAAATATTTTTAAAAAGTCATAATACTTGAGGCGCCTGGGTGGCTCAGTCAGCCAAGTGTCTGACTCTTAATTTCGGCTCAGGTGGTGATTGATCTCAGGGTTGTAAGATGGAGCCCCATGTTTTGGCTTGGTGCTCAGCCAGGAGTCTACTTGAGATTCTCCTCCACCTGCCCCTCCCACTCACTCTCTCTCTCTCTCTCTCTCTCTCTCTCTCTCTGGAATAAATAAATATATATTTTTAAAAACACTTAAGCTTTTTTTCTACTCTTGCTTAATGGTATATATTGTAAAAACAATATATAGATGCATAAAGTTTTAACTATATCATGTTTAAAACAAAATTTTCTGGAATATCCTAATAATCAAAGATTTATATGCAAATCAAAAATGTCTGCCTATTTCCAAATAACCAATGTATTAACATCAGAGAACCCAACATATATTTGTTGAATATAACCTTTACTGTTTCTTGAGGTATGCACATGAACGAATCCTTGATTCTTTCTTAATGTGATAATCCAACCCAAGATTTTTTTTTAATGTTTCAACCATGACAACAGTAAATATGCTTGTATTCAATTTGATTGTCTATCTTAAATATTAAGAACTTTTGGGCTGGGAATATGTATTAGGGCAATTGCAGTCAATGAGATTATTATGTGGGGCATTGTTTCTGCCATTTAATAGTCATTCTCCCTCAAAATAAGTTGCTTGGAGTAGAAATATCAAATAAGAACAATAATGATATAATGGTGATCTTGAAAATATCATTATTCAGTGTTTTACAAATACCTTTTCAAAATATTGGATCAAGCAGTCAGATTTCTTTACAGTAGGAATTGTCTGATCTGGGATGCCTGGGTGGCTCAGTGTTTGAGTGTCTGCCTTTGACTCAGGGCGTAATCCTGGGTCTGGGGATTGGGTTCCACATTGGGTTCCCTTTGCCTCTGTCTGTGCCTCTCTCTATATATATGTATCTCTTGAATAAATAAAAATCTTAAAAAAAAAAAAAGGAATTCTCAGATCTTATGTAGGTGAATTGTAGATCTGTTAAGGGATGACATAGTGGCAGCAATTCCAGAAAAAAATGTGTGTGTGTTATATACTTTTTGTGTGTATACATATGTATGTATACGTTTCTGTGTGTATTTTATATATATATAAAATCATATTATTATATTGCATGTATATATAATCTATCCATCTATCAGACATATATACATTTTTTTAAGGAATATTTATGGGACTGCTGTTCTAAAGAACACACTTTAAGAAATGTTGCTACAGCCAAATTCTTCATCTCACACCAATGGTAAAAAGGATGACATAATCTATTTGGTGTTTTGCTCACAGTCAAACAATAATAAAGATAGAAATCTGTTTGAAATATATCTCTTTATATCTACTTCTTACCCTTTTCATTGCCCCATGTTGACACCACATTCAGAGAAGAGCTATTGAGTTGTGAACTTTCTTTCTTTTTTTTTCTATTAGTGGACAAATGGCAGTGATAAGTTAATAGAAAATCAAATTTTCCCAAAGTAATTTCAAACAATATCCAATATCCACTAACATATTATTCTACTCTTTATCTTTTTGTCTTGGCATTGTGTTTTTTTAAGATTTTATTTATTCATGAGAGACATACAGAGAGAGGCAGAGACACAGGCAGTGGGAGAAGCAGACTCCCCACGAGGATTGTGATGTGGGTCTTGATCCTGGACCCCAAGATCATAACCTGAGCCAAAGCAGACATTTAACCACTAAGCCACCCAGGTGCCTCTGATATATCAGATCATGTCTTGGCATGATCTTAAAACTATTTTTAAAAAATATTTTATTCCTACTTTGTATTCCTTTCTCTCAAATACATAACTAATTGTGTGTGTGCCTCTCTGCATTTACATATTCTATCACTATCTCTCTTCTCTTTTAATCAATCCAATGCAATGTGAATTATCTGCCTTATACCACAGTCGGCTAGAAGTTGAAGAGATGCATAGGAATCTAGAGCAATATTTGTTCCTTCAAGCAGCTTATGATAAACTTAAGAAGAGTGGCTCATATAACTTAAAATGTTACATGTTGTAATTATTATAAAGGCAACATCAGTTAAGAAAACCTGATACTGACGTGTATTCTAAGAATCTGAGAAGAAATTTTATAATTGAGGTGAAGTGATACAGTCTTCTAGGTTTTTAAAGGAGGAAAAAAATAAATTCCATGCAATGATAGAAATTCAGAAGTATGAGTGATAATAAAGTTGTCAGATTCACACACAAAGAAAGTGAATATATTTTGTGGAACCAGGAAGAGATGAATATTTAACACTAGAATATTTATTCTAGTAGTAAAATTTACCTTATTATCAAAATAAATACAAAAATTGAAAACTGATCATTTTTTTAAACACGCAAAAAATCATTTGATAAATACTGCATACTGACTGCCAAATTCATAATTTTTACAAAGAAGGAATAGAAGCAAATATCCCTAATTAGATTAACAAAAGAAAAAAATCTGAACACATTTAATTTATTTATGTACTTATTTATTTTTATATTTTTATATTTTTAAAGTTTTAAAATTTTTATTTAAGTAATCTCTACGATAAACATAAGGCTCAAACTCACAATCCTGAGATCAAGTTGCATTCTCTACCAACTGAGCAAGCCAGCTACTCATTGCACACATTTTAGCAAGTGGAGAACTATTAAAAATATTTTCTTTATTATCAATAAAAATAAAAATAAATCAATACTTTTACTTCTTTAGTTATTGTGTGTGCAATCCTAGGTGAAGTAATAGGAATAGAAATAATAAAGATACACATATAGAAATGATTAATTTTCTTCATTTGTAGATAATACACTGATTTCTGACAGAAAAACTAACAAAATTTTTGATTACTGAGCACAGCAAGTTCATGGATATACACTTGTATAAAAATGTTTTTACATGCTAACAACAACAAATTAGAAAGTATAATTTAAGAATATCTCATTTATCATAGTAACAGCAATGTTCAATAGGAATAAACCAAAAAAGCAGGATATGTATGAGTACTTACTTACAGTTTTTTAATGAATGTTTTAAAAGAAGACAATTACATGAAAAAATGTATTCATGAATAAAGATGCTCAATATTCCAAAGATGTCAACTTTCTATAAATGAACCTATAAATTCAAAACAATGAAATCAAACTCCAAAGTTTTTTTTTCCATTAAAATTTAAAACCCTCTTTAAGTTCATGTGAAGTTTTAGAGGCCATGAATAGCCCAGACAATATAATATAGAGCCTAAGGAAGAAATATATGACCTATAAAGTTTTAATATACAAATTAAATCTATAAAATTTAAGACTTTTGATGTTGGACCAGAAATAGGAAAATAGATGAATAAAATGAATGGTTCAGAAATTGAGCTTCAACATTTTGTAAAGTGTGTATATGACACAAGTATTATTATAATTAAATGCGAGCAAGAAAGTCTTAGAAGATACTCATATCCTAACACCCAGAAAAATCCCGATACCAATATATCCTAGAAAAACTGTTATATTTGTATAATGAAAGGAGTACAGTGTTACTCATTTCAACTTTATCTGTGATACAAAAAGAAAACAAATAGATTTTAAGACTGGAAACTATAATATTATAAAATATTCAAAAATGGAACATCATACAGCAGTAAAATGAATACATTTTATTTATATTTGCCAAAATGGATAAATCTTATAAACATTTTTGTGTAAAAAATAAAGTTTATTATGACAAAAAATTTTGTTGTATACACAGAAAATGTTTTATTGCCATTTGTACATACATGCATGTACATATATGCATATAGATATGTGCATACATAGACATATGCATAAGCAATAAGTAATAGAAATATAGATGCAATAATATTTAGCTTTGAAGAGGAAAGAAAAATATGAGAATTCTAAGTAATTACAAACATAGCCCCAACTATATTGATCAAGCATTATTAAAAAGATCTTCAGATTTGTTCTCTAACATCTTTTCACTGGACTCGAGTTGGTGGAAATAATCCACATATCATGTAATACACTAACAGCTCTTTTATGAAGAAGCTTCACTCTTAGTTTTATCAAATGCTCCATGAAATGTTTGCTTTTCCTATATTGCTTGGTGGGGGGAGAGAAGACTAAGGCTAGTAGAACAATTTCATATTTAAACATATCCTGCATAGGTGGTTAGGCAACTTATTGAGAATGTGAGGGTATTTGGATTTACAATTTAATATTGATCTTTTTTATTATGTATTATTATCTAAGTTATTTCTGATAAAAAGAATTATATTTTGACATGTTTTACTAATGGTCTCTCCTTCTACATATTTTCCCCTCAAACCTGCATATTCCTCATGTAATTATCCTGTGAAAATATAATTCAACCTATGATCTTTGCTTTGAAAATCATTACTATTTCCCTTGCTGTCTGAATAGGTAGAGATTCTTCAATCTGTATTCAAAAACTTGAGTGGCCAACTGTTTCTGACCTTCCCACCTTCCTTATTCCTGTAACAAAGGGAAAGAAATGGATTTCTTTATCTTATGTTACCTTTCTTCTGTAGTGTAATGAGGGGCTGGTAGGAGAGGGCCTTATTATGAACCTAGAATTTTCTCATTTTCAATATCTGATCATCAGAATTTTAGGATTTCATTAAATTTTTTTCAGATTCCATGTCCTCTTTGAAGACTTGTCTTTCTTCTCCAAGAGAAGCAATTTATTTAAAAAGAAAAAAAAATCTGTGGTCATTATGTACTAGGTATTCTTGTAACCACTGAGAAAAATAAAGGAATTTTCTAAAAATCACACAAAAAGAACAGTGAGAAAAATTTTAAAACTCTCCTTTCGGGCAACCCGGGTGGCTCAGTGGTTTAGCACCACCTTTGGCCCAGGGTGTGATCCTGGAGACCTGGGATCGAGTCCCATGTAGGATCCTTGAATGGAGCCTGCTTCTCCCTCTGCCTGTGTCTCTGCCTCTCTCTCTCTCTCTCTCTCTCTCTCTGTCACTCATGAATAAATAACTTAAAAAAAAAAAAAAAAAAAAAAAAAAAACCTCTCCTTTCTTCCTAGTCTTGTATTGTGTGGAATATAAGCTTATTTTTGTTTCTCCTACCACCAATCTCCTTTCTAATCCATACCCAACTTTACCCGAGTTAGTGTTAATTTTCTTAAAATATACATATTCTTGGTATTGTTAACTTCTCCATAGTCTTGACTCAGTTATCCCTATTTTAGTTGCAACACACACCACAAGCAGAGCACATAGCAGGGGCTCAATGCGTTTCTTGATTTGACTTCATTTAATAACACATATTTGGTGTCATGCTATATGACAACTGATTCTAGAATAGAACTTGGATCTGAGCAAATGTGAAATGAATGATGACTTGAGAGAAGCAGGTGTTATACATGAATTAAAGATCCTTTGTTGGTACTTGACATATTATTAGTTCCTAATGTAGCAAGAAAGAAAAGGACTGCATAGGCATTAAATGACTCGATGGTCCTGAATTCTGAACGGTTAAAATAATGTGTTGTCAGGTTGCTAACACAATAGCAGGGGATTGACAGGGATAAAATGTGAAACAGCTGTTGTTATATTCTAGGAAGTCTTAAATATTCCTAAACAATGATTTTCTTAAAAAAAAAAAAGATTATTTAAAGATTCAGGGAGAGAATGAAGTCCTAATTACAGCAAATATTAGGGATAGAGGAAACATAGGAATTCATAACCATACTGAGTTAGTGTAAGAAGGTAGAGAAAAGGGATCCCTGAGTGGCGCAGCGGTTTGGCGCCTGCCTTTAGCCCAGGGCGCGATCCTGGAGACCCAGGATCGAATCCCACATCGGGCTCCCGGTGCATGGAGCCTGCTTCTCCCTCTGCCTGTGTCTCTGCCTCTCTCTCTCTCTGTGACTATCATAAATAAATAAAAAAATTTAAAAAAAAAAAAAAAGAAGGTAGAGAAAAGTGATGTGAATAAAAATAACATTTATATTTTAAACTATTTATATAGAGTGCACAATTATTTTACCTTATCATACTCTATTTTTATAGCAATGATTTGGCCATGATTAAAGTTTTCATTGGATTTTTTGTACCTCCAAACTAGTTCCCATTGTGTTACATTAAAATTGTTTGTCTGCAGTTTTGATAGAAATTGCTATTGTGAATCAAAATGTGTTTTAGGATCATATGAAGAATTTTATTTCTATCTACATGCCTAGTTTTCATATAAATAGTTATACTATTAATTTGACATGGTTATTTATTTAATATAAATGTGCTGTTCCTAAAATTTTCTAGTTTGTGTTATTATTGATCTTTTATCAACAAAGAACTATGAAAGGGAATGTTATGATCATATTGGTAGAAAGAATATTGGGACAACAATACATAAAATGGACCAAAGGAATATGTAGGAAAAACTAACAAAAAGAATAGTTAGAGGCTGTGGAGTTAATCTGGTGAGAGGTGACTGTCTTGTAAAATGAGTGTCAAGGAATTCTAGGAAATTGGAGAGGATTTCCCTCATTAGATACAGGGATGCAAAGGAGGGGATAATTACAACTGAAATTGGATTTCTGGCTTTAGACACTGGCTAGTACACAATGTCCTTTACCATTAATACCAGGAAAGGAAGAGATTCTGTAGTAAATGAGGTAATAAGTTGGGGCACCTGGGTGGTTCAGTTGGTTAAGCATCTGACTCTTGATTTCGGGTCAATCATTATCTCAGGGTCATAAAATGGAGCCCTGATAGCGGGGAATCTGCTTGAGATTCTTTCTCCTTCTACCTCAGTCCCTCCCCCGACGCATGAATGCACTTGCTCTCTCTCTAAAAATAAATAAATAAATAAATCTTTTTTAAAAAGAGAGAGAGAGAGAGAGAGGTATTAAGTTGATTTGAGAACATATGGAGTAAAAAGTTTTTCATAGGATGTCCGAATCAGAATTTATATAATAGACTTAAATACACAAATATGTTCTCAGGCTGGGACTCTGGAAAGATTAAAAAAAATGACACAAACAAAAAGTTGCTGAGTGAAGTCATGGTAATGGATGTGTTCATTGAGATGAATGTTGTTAGAAGAAATGATAGTAAAAAAAAAAAAAGAAATGATAGTGTCTGGTAAAAACTGGAAAACACCAAAAGATAAGAATTAAGCAGAAGAACGGAAGTCATAAAATAAAAGAGAGAAGTTACTATGTGTGTAGGAGAAATGTGGGAAAGTGTTATTCCAAGTTTCAAGGCAAAGAAACATGTGAAGAAGGAAAGTAGTTGATAGTGTCAAATCAAAGAGAAACCAAGAAAGCAACTAAAAACTCAATGTTTCTACAAATAATCATTGATGACTTTAACCAGACTTGTTTCAGCTTAAGACTTTAGTATAGACACCAGGTCGCAAGAGTTTGAGAAATGAATTGGATAGTTGGAAACAAGATTTAATGGGAATGAAAGATACAATTGGTCTCCTAGGTGTGAATGAAATCTGCATTGACTGACTTTGAGGTTATGTCCTGATAAACCCATCATAAGTTGAAAATGCATTTAATATACCTAAGCTACCGAACATGCTTTAAACATGATCAGAGGGGCGCCTGGGGGGCTTAGTGGTTGAGCATCTGCCTTTGGTTCAGGTCATGATCCCGGGGTCCTGGGATGGAGTCCCACATCAGGCCCCCCACAGGGAGCCTGCTTCTCTCCCTGCCTATGTCTATGCCTTTCTCTCTTCCTTGAATAAATAAATAAAATTTTTAAAAACAAATAATGCTCAGAACACATTAATTTATAGTTTATCTAATATGAAGCCTATAATACAGTGTTGAACCTTATGTAATTATTGAACTGTGTACTCAAAGTGAAAAACAAAATGGTTGTACAGGTTCAGAGCAGTTGTATCAGCTGTGATCATGTGGCTGACTGGGAGCTATGGCTTGCTGCCACTGCCCAGCATTTTGAAGGAGTACCTGTCCCACGTATCACTAGTCTGGGAAAAGATCAAAACGCAGAATTTAAAGTATAGTTCCTACTGAATGAGTATTGCTTTTGCATTATTATAAAGTTGAAAAATTGTAAGTTGAGCCATCATAGGTTGAACCAACCTTACAGTCAGGGATTGTCTGTATATCCAACAGTCGTGGATTTAAGGGAGAGTTTTTTTCCTTCAAAATTTAAGGTATGGTTAAATAATGATGAGAAAGACTTAGTACAAAGCATAGGGAGAAAGTGATAAGAGACGATGTAGAGATGATGGGATTAGTCTTACCATTGAGGGGGTGAGCATTCTATTTTTACTTGAGAGAAAGAAGGAAAGATACTGAGTCAGTTTAATCTTCTTTGCAACACTTCATGTAACTAAACAAGATAATAATACCAGTTTTTGATCATGAAAGCCACATTCTGCTCAAACCAAAACAATGTAGAACTTAAGATTTATGTTTATTGGGGATCCCTGGGTGGCTCAGCGGTTTAGCGACTGCCTGCCTTTGGCCCAGGGTGTGATCCTGGAGTCCCGGGATCAAGTCCCGAATCAGACTCCCTGCATGGAGCCTGCTTCTCCCTCTGCCTCTCTCTGTCTCTCTCTCTCTCTAGGTCTCTCATGAATAAATAAATAAAATATTTTTAAAAAAGATTTATGTTTATTGGAAGACAAATAAGAAAACCAAAGAAAAAAAGCAAAAAAAAAGGAAAAGAATGAACTTAAATTTTCACCTGGTTTAGAGCACTAAAGGGAAAAAAATGCAGATCAAGAGAGTCTAGTTAACCTTTCATAGATCGTAGTTATTTGTATGCGTAATCATAGATGGTGTGTACGAATCTGTACAAGAACATTTTTTCTCTAAAAATAAGCACCTCAAATCAATTTCAGTCCTCTTCTTAAGATGCCAAATATGTTTGTAACTCAATGTCCCTATTAAAACTAAGGGTTTTTTAAAGATGTTAGTGCAAAAACTCATTATCATAAACTATATATGCATTTTATTGTCTCCTTTCCCTGTATCAGTATCCTTAGAGTTCAGTCTTTTACCTAAATAAATATATTTGAAACATATTGATTTTAACACATATGGGTGTTTAATTGGTCTCCTAGAGAAACTACTTATGATCCCTTACCATTTCTATATTCCTAAAAATATATTTGAGTAATCATTCAAACAAAAACCCTTATTTTCCTAAAATATATATTTTTTTCATCATGAGTAATATTTTTCCCATACCAGCAAATAGCATATACTTTCTGAATGGTGCACTCAGTTCTGAGACCCTTATTCTTCCTTCCACAGAAAGCACACTGTGTTATAGTCTGAAGGTGATCCTTGCCAGCGTTAAACCATTTCCAATTATATGGGGGTCATATCTCCTTCATATGTAACTCTGTGCCACCATATGAACCACAGAGGACCCATAATGGCATATATGGGTCATGTACTTAACTAAAATCCTAGGGGTTCAGTCACACAAGAGAAGGTTGCATTCAGCTTTTTCTGAAGGACGTCTTCTATTTTGTTCCACTAAATATTTATTCATATAATTTTCCCTATACATAGGTACATTTACTCTCTCTCCAATGAAGAAAATATAAAAAAAACTATGCAATTACTTCATCCAATTCAACATCCAGGATCTCTGAACAATGCAATATCTCTCCTATCATGTTGCATATAATTCTGAAACTGATCTAGGAAAAAAGAAGAATGGAAACACATTCAGGAATCAAGGAGAATCCTGTTGTATCAATAGAGTAAGTTCTTCTGTTAGCCCATCTGGCTGTACCCGATTCTTTTTTTTTTATAGTTTCATTTTTTTTTAAGATTTATTTATTTATTTATCATAGACAGAGAGAGAGAGAGAGAGGCAGAGACACAGGAGGAGGGAGAAGCAGGCTCCATGCCGGGAGCCTGACGTGGGACTCGATCCCGGGATTCCAGGATCGCGCCCTGGGCCAAAGGCAGGCGCTAAACAGCTGAGCCACCCAAGGATCCTCTGTACCTGATTCTTGTCTCTGGAAACCTTTGTATCTTCTCTATGTCTCTTGGTTTTGCTCTTGGAAAGATATTTTCTTATTTATTTAGGATTATTATTAATATGGAATACTAATGAGCATACTTCTATTTATAGGCAGAAAAATGTGCTTCCATGCCTCTTTTTTTTAAGATTTGTTTATTTATTCACTCATGAGAGACACAGAGAGAGAGAGAGGCAGAGACATGGGCAGAGGGGGAAGCAGGCTCCATGCAGGGAGCCCGATGCGGAACTTCATCCTGGGGCTCCAGGATCACAACCTGAGCTGAAGGCAGACGACCAACCGCTGAGCCACCCAGGTGTCACTTCCATACCTCTTTAAAGTGGCCACATAACTTTCTAGGGCCAGTGAAATATGTGGAAGCATCTTTATGATGGTGGAAACATCTATTGCCATTGGGCCATCTATCCTGGAAAGATATCTAATTTCACATCAAACATTTTAGGTCCAGAAATAAAACTTCTTGTTGTTATTGTTGTATGCTATAGAGGTTTTGATCATGCAACAAAACTCAATCTACACTGACTGATGCATCAAATTTCTGTGTAGCCAATTTGAATTTTAGAATGTATATCTTTTCCAGAGGATGGTGAACTTTGGGATTTACTTCCTGCTAGGGCAGGTTTGGGAGTCTGGGGGCTTTTATAGGAATGAAACAATCACAGATAATTTTGTAATTTGGAAATTTTTTGGGGGGGCAGCAAAGTTATGTAGCAGTTTTCAATTCTGATTATTTAGAAAAACTTCCACTATTGAGTAACCAAACCTAAAGTCTATTCTTGATATCGTACTTAAGCTTAGTAATTCTCTTTTGCGTACTGAATTCTGTGCTTACATCATCTATCTATCCTCCATTTAATGACTCCATGTGAAACAATAAGCCATCTAAAACACCTCCCTTAGCCTAATCTTTGCCATGGATCTGACTCACAGTATCTGGTTGAAATTCTTAATAAGAGACTCAGAGAAAATATCTGAATAAGAATAATACCTCTTGCTAACTACATTTGAATAGCTTTTCCCAACCTATGAAAGACTTCAAGTTATTGAATTTTCATTCATTTGCTTTATAGCTATAGTCTTAGTGGGCATGTGGCCTGCCTTCTAGGTTAACAAACAACAGCAATTTAAGCAAATGTTTACTATAACATAATGAGGATCACCAGCTCTTTGGCCTGCAACACTGCTTGCCCTCCCAAGTTCAAAGGCAGTACTACATATTTCAGAAATTAAAAAAAAAAAAAAATCGGCAAGAGATTAGTTTTTTCAATAACTAGTAATATAAGCCATACTATTAAGAAAAAAATTCCAAAATAAAGTGTTTTAAACCAAGTTAGTTTATTTTTGTCTCCTAATAGATTCATAAATGGGCAAGTGGTTGTCAGTAAATCTGTACTCTGTTCTACAGTTATTCAGGATTCAACTTCCCTTTTGTTCTTTTTCTCTTTTTTTGAAGTATTTATTTTTATTTTTCCCATTTCTTTTGTTTTAATTTCTTTTATTGGAGTTCAATTTGCCAACATATAGCATAACACCCAGTGCTCATCCCATCAAGTGCCCCCCTCAGTGCCTGTCACCCAGTCACCCCAACCCCCCGCCCACCTTCCTTTCCACCACCTCTAGTTCGTTTCCCAGAGTTAGGAGTCTCTCATGTTCTGTCTCCCTCTCTGATATTTCCCACTCATTTTCTCTCCTTTCCCCTTTATCCCCTTTCACTATTTTTTATATTCCCCAAATGAATGAGACCATATAATGTTTGCCCTTCTCTGATTGACCTATTTCACTCAGCATAATACCCTCCAGGTCCATCCACATTGAAGCAAATGGTGGTTATTTGTTGTTTCTAATGGCTGAGTAGTATTCCATTGTATACATAAACCACATCTTCTTTATCCATCATCTTTCGATGGACACTGAGGCTGCTTCCACAGTTTGGCTATTGTGGACATTGCTGCTAGAAACATCGGGGTGCAGGTATCCAGGCATTTCACTGCATCTGTATCTTTGGGATAAATCCCCAGCAGTGCAATTGCTGGGTCGTAGGGCAGGTCTATTTTTAACTCTTAGAGGAACCTCCACAGTTTTCCAGAGTGGCTGCACCAGTTCACATTCCCACCAACAGTGCAAGAGGGTTCCCCTTTCTCCACATCCTCTCCAAATTTGTTGTTTCCTGTCTTGTTAATTTTCCCCATTCTCACTGGTGTGAGGTGGTATCTCATTGTAGTTTTGATTTGTATTTCCCTGATGGCCAGTGATGTGGAGCATTTTCTCATGTGCTTGTTGGCCATGTCTATGTCTTCCTCTGTGAAATTTCTGTTCATGTCTTTTGCCCATTTCATGATTGGATTGTTTGTTTCTTTGCTGTTGAGTTTAATAAGTTCTTTATAGATCTTGGATACTAGCCCTTTATCTCATAGGTCATTTGCAAAAAATATCTTTGGTTCTTTTTCTTTGTTAACCTCTGTTGTCACCTACATGATTATTGCTGCTAACAATACCACAACTTCATTTCACTGTATGGGAAGAATGAAAGAAGTGTAAGACAAGTGATTTTCTTATACAAAAACATGGTATGGAAATTGTGAGCATTGAATAAACTCAGATGCTAATGACTGAGTGCCATGTCTAGCTGTAAGAAATGTTATTTGCAGAGTGATAAGTTTTAATCTCTAGTTCTACCCTTAGCAGGGAAGGGGAGCATTCTTCCTAAAAGAAGAATCCTTAGAAGGAGAGAATTAATAGCTATATTTGTAAAGCACCTGGCATAGCAGCTGATAAATAATGGTTACTTAATCAATGTATCTTTCATTGTTTACCATTCTGTGCCTTAATAATTTGGATTGAAACCAAGAATAAGACAATTTATCCCTGGTTTAGTAGCTTTGTTATGGTTTTTTGGTTGCATAACTTCTTACTCTATTTACACTGTACATAGTACTTAAGGTATATCTAACAGAGAATGGCCTAACTTTGAAAGTACTACAAGTGAAGAATTAATGATGTTTGCTAGTGGTATAATACTATAATGCTCTTAATTAACACTCTAATGAAGTTTCTGGGAATTTTAGCAAATGATGGGTCTTCTGATGCACAAGTGTTCAATTACATGCCTTCACGCTAAGAATAAGAGTTATGTTTCGTTATTTCATGCAAGGATAAGAAAGATATTTTGATATTTCCTAAAGTTTTCAGGTCCATCAATCTGGGAATGAATCAGCAATGGGACAATAAAATCTGCCCATCTGTATCAAATATAATCTTGTCCCAAGGAGTATTCTGAAACATATATTACAGTGTGCTTTTAGAAGAACTATTTAAATGCGTAATTAAGGAATAAATTAAAATCATAAAATATTGCGGGTGACCTGTTTTAACTTTAAAGATGCCATCATCAGTAGGTAGATCATGTTATAAGCACTTATTTTAACCCCCCTTCCACTCCTTTTTTATGATACAGCAAAATGAGTATTCTCATACATTTTGTTGAAGTAGGATGATTAATATATTTCTGAATAAAATTTAGTACTTCAAATTAAAGACCTTAAAAATATGAGTATCTTTAAAGCTTCAGTTTAGATTATTGGAATATAAATTTAGCAATGATATAAGAAATACACAGAAAGATAAGTCTACGAAGAGTGTCACTACAACATTCTATATAATAATTGCATTGATCAACTTTTACTTGGTAATAAAAATACCTCAAAACTCTCATTTGTAAAAACAAGCATTTATATAATGCACATGAGGCTACAGGCCACCTGTGCCTCTACCAGGCTCTTCTGGATTCAATGTATCTTCTCATCTGATTTTAGTCTGGAGAAACTCCAATATCAATGACAAAGAAGTGAGCTTTAAACTAGACACCAAGTATTTTCCAGAAACAAAAGCATTCTCACACTTTTGCCTAAATCCCATTGTTCAAAATAAGTCACAAAGCTGTAGCCCAAGTTAGTGGAAGGAAGGGGCAAGGGGCTTATATTCAACTTTCTTTACTGAGAGTTACTGCAAAGTTGCATGGCAACAAGCTTTTATGAGTCATCCTATTATAAGAAGATAGCAAGGGTATGAGAATAATAATCTAATTGATAACACTTGCTCCCAAAATAGAAATAAATGCAAAGATATGTTGGATAAACTATTTTTCAGAGATATGATTAAATACCACTCAAACATTAAAAATGGTGTTCTTGAAAGAATTTAACTAAGATAATGTTCATAACACATATTTAAGGTGAAAATGCAGATTATAAGTTATATTTAATTTTCTCAATTTTATAAATGAAAATATATAAATAATTTCAGAGGAAGCTATATAATATATATAAATTATATAATTAGTAAATTATATATATATATATATATATAAGACACATTGAAAACACTGACATTTTATACCTTTTTTAGCAACATGGGACTGTAGGTGATTTTTGTCTTCTCCTTTGTGCTCTTCCTGTAAAGTTCAAGATTTTATAATTTCAAATTTTTCACAACAAAACACATAGCTTTTCATTAATTGTAAATAATGTACCACTCTGGAGAGGGATGTTGGTAATGGTAGGGGCTTTGAATGTTTGGCCAAGAGGTATATGGGAAATCTTGTTTACCTTCCTCTAAATTTTTCTGTAAACCTAAAACTGCCCCAGAAATCAAATATATAGCTTTTACAAGTAAAAACAACACCTTTGGAGGGAAGCCTGGGTGGCTCAGGGGCTGAGCTCTTCTTTTGGCTCAGGGAATGATCCCAGGGTCAAGGGATGGAGTCCTGCATGGGCTCCCTGCATGGAGCCTGCTTCTCCCTCTGCCTATGTCTCTGCCTCTTTCTCTGTGTCTCACATTAATAAATAAAATCTTTAAAAAATAAAAAAAAAAACAACACCATTAATTTAAAATTCAACTTTATTCTCTTATTTTAATTTTCTATTTTCTAATACACTGTTTGGATTCAGTACTAGAAAATGCATCTTTAAATAGCATTCAAACCTCATATCAGTTCCTACTTTGGCTGCCCTCATCTGTGAGTTGCTTCATTATACATCCACCTTTGCCCAGTTCATAAGCAAATCACAAGGTCATACCCTTGGGATGGGAGCCATTGGGAAATAGTCCAAGCTTTATTAATTCATTCAGTGAAGCTGGGCTTCTGACAATATTTCCTAATGTACAGTTTGAGTTTCTTTAGAGATAGAAGCCAGGAACATAGATTTAATAATTCAGAGAATTACTATGTATCCTCATCCTCAATAGGTGAATCTTCTAGAGGAGGAGCAAGATGGTGGAAGAGTAGGGTCCCCAAATCACCTGTCCCCACCAAATTACCTAGATAACCTTCAAATAATCCTGAAAATCTACAAATTCGGCGTGAGATTTAAAGAGAGACCAGCTGGAACGCTACAGTGAGAACAGTTCACGCTTCTATCAAGGTAGGAAGACGGGGAAAAAGATAAAGAAACAAAAGGCCTCCAAGGGGGAGGGGTCCTGCGAGGAGCCGGGCTGAGGCCGGGGCGAGTGTCCCCAGGACAGGAGAGCCCCGTCCCGGAGGAGCAGGAGCTGCACCAACCTTCCCGGCAGAAAGGCGCCCGCAGGGAGTCAGAGCAGGACCCAGGAGGGCGGGGATGCCCTCGGGCTCCCGGGGACACTAACAGGCACCTGCGCCCCGGGACAGTGCGCCGAGCTCCCTAAGGGCTGCAGCGCGTACGGCGGGACCCGGAGCAGCTCGGAGGGGCTCAGGCAGAGGAAGAGGCTCCGTGCGGAGGGGGCTGCGCAGCTCCGGGAGTAGCTCGAAGGGGCTCGGGCGGTGGCTCCGCAGAGGGGGCTACGGGGGGTGGGGCGAATCCAACAGCGCAGGCCCCGGAGCACAGGGCGCCGGGACACAGCCCAGGATCCGGCCTCCCCCCGGGACAGGCAGAGGCCGGGAGGGCCCAGGACAGCAAGGACGCTCCTCCCCCGAGCTGAGCAGATCAGCGGCCCCGCCCTGGAGCCTCCAGGCCCTGCAGACTGAGAGCTCTACTGCGGGAGCTGACTCCAGGGCTCCAGAGCTGCCGCCGCCACTGCGGTTGTTCCTCCTGGGGCCTCACGGGGTAAACAACCCCCACTGAGCCCTGCACCAGGCAGGGGCAGAGCAGCTCCCCCAAGTGCTAACACCTGAAAATCAGCACAGCAGGCCCCTCCCCAGAAGACCAGCTAGACGGACCAGTTCCAGGGGAAGTCAAAGGACTCAAAGTATACAGAATCAGAAGATACTCCCCCGTGTTTTTTGTTTTTGTTTTTGTTTTGTTTTGTTTTGTGGGTTTTTTTTCTTTCTTTCTTTTTGATTTCTGATTGCTTCTTCTGATTTCTTTTCAAAGTATTTCTGATTGCTTCTTTTGATTTCTTTTCAAAGTATACAGAATCAGAAGATACTCCCACGTGTTTTTTGTTTTTTTGTTTTGTTTTGTTTTGTGTTATTTTTTCTCTTTCTTTCTTTTTGATTTCTGATTGCTTCTTTTGATTTCTGATTGAATTCCCCCCTCTTTTTTTCACCTTTCTTTCTTTTTCTTTCTCTTTTTCTTCTCTTTTTTCCTTTTTTTTTTCTTCTTTCTCTTTTTTCTTTTTCTCTTTTCTTTCCTTCCCTCTCTTTTCCTCCTTTTCCCAATACAACTTGCTTTTGGCCACTCTGCACTGAGTAAAATGACTAGAAGGAAAACCTCACCTCAAAAAAAAGATTCAGAAACAGTCCTCTCTCCCACAGGGTTACAAAATGTGGATTACAATTCAGTGTCAGAAAGCCATTTTAGAAGCACTATTATACAGCTACTGGTGGCTCTAGAAAAAACCATAAAGGACTCAAGAGACTTCATGACTGCAGAATTTAGATCCAATCAGGCAGAAATTAAAAATCAATTAAATGAGATGCAATCCAAGCTAGAAGTCCTAACGACGAGGCTTAACGAGGTGGAAGAACGAGTGAGTGACATAGAAGACAAGTTGATGGCAAAGAGGGAAACTGAGGAAAAAAGAGACAGACAATTAAGAGACCATGAAGACAGATTAAGGGAAATAAACGACAGCCTGAGGAAGAAAAACCTACATTTAATTGGGGTTCCCGAGGGTGCAGAAAGGGCCAGAGGGCCAGAATATGTATTTGAACAAATCCTAGCTGAAAACTTTCATAATCTGGGAAGGGAAACAGGCATTCAGATCCAGGAAATAGAGAGATCCCCCCCCAAAAAATCAATAAAAACCATTCAACACCTCGACATTTAATTGTGAAGCTTGCAAATTCCAAAGATAAAGAGAAGATCCTTAAAGCAGCAAGAGAAAAAAAGTCCCTGACTTTTATGGGGAGGAATATTAGGGTAACAGCAGACCTCTCCACAGAGACCTGGCAGGCCAGAAAGGGCTGGCAGGATATATTCAGGGTCCTAAATGAGAAGAACATGCAACCAAGAATACTTTATCCAGCAAGGCTCTCATTCAAAATGGAAGGAGAGATAAAGAGCTTCCAAGACAGGCAGGAACTGAAAGAATATGTGACCTCCAAACCAGCTCTGCAAGAAATATTAAGGGGGACTCTTAAAATTCCCCTTTAAGAAGTTCAGTGGAACAATCCACAAAAACAAGGACTGAATAGATATCATGGTGACACTAAACTCATATCTGTCAATAGTAACTCTGAACGTGAACGGGCTTAATGACCCCATCCAAAGGTGCAGGGTTTCAGACTGGATAAAAAAGCAGGACCCATCTATTTGCTGTCTACAAGAGACTCATTTTAGACAGAAGGATACCTACAACCTGAAAAAAAAAGGTTGGAGAACCATTTACCATTCAAATGGTCCTAAAAAGAAAGCTGGGGTAGCCATCCTCATAACAGATAAATTAAAATTTACCCCGAAGACTATAGTGAGAGATGAAGAGGGACACTATCTCATACTTAAAGGATCTATCCAACAAGAAGACTTAACAATCCTCAATATATATGCCCCGAATGTGGGAGCTGCCAAATATTTAAACCAATTAATAACCAAACTGAAGAAATACTTTGATAATAGTACACTTATACTTGGTGACTTCAATCTAGCTCTTTCTACCCTGGATAGGTCTTCTAAGCACAAGATCTCCAAAGAAACGAGAGCTTTAAATGATACACTGGACGAGATGGACTTCACAGATATCTACAGAACTTTACATCCAAACTCAACTGAATACACATTCTTCTCAAGTGCACATGGAACTTTCTCCAGAATAGACCACATACTGGGTCACAAATCGGGTCTGAACCAATACCAAAAGGTTGGGATCGTCCCCTGCATATTCTCAGACCATAATGCCTTGAAATTAGAACTTAATCACAACAAGAAGTTTGGAAGGACCACAAACATGTGGAGGTTAAGGACCATCCTGCTAAAAGATGAAAAGGTCAACCAGGAAATTAAGGAAGAATTGAAAAGATTCATGGAAACTAATGAGAATGAAGATACAACCGTTCAAAATTTTGGGATGCAGCAAAAGCAGTCCTGAGGGGGAAATACATCGCAATACAAGAATCCATTCAAAAACTGGAAAGAACTCAAATTCAAAAGCTCACCTTACACATAAAGGAACTAGAGAAAAAGCAGCAAGTGGACCCCACCCCCAGCAGAAGAAGAGAGTTAATTAAAATTCGAGCAGAACTCAAGGAAATCGAAACCAAAAGAACTGTGGAACAGATCAACAGAACCAGGAGTTGGTTCTTTGAAAGAATTAATAAGATAGATAAACCATTAGCCAGCCTTATTAAAAAGAAGAGAAAGAAGACTCAAATTAATAAAATGATGAATGAGAAAGGAGAGATCACTACCAACACCAAGGAAATACAAACAATTTTAAAAACATATTATGAACAGCTATACGCCAATAAATTAGGCAATCTAGAAGAAATGGACGCATTCCTGGAAAGCCACAAACTACCAAAACTGGAGCAGGAAGCAATAGAAAAGCTGAACAGGCCAATAACCAGGGAGGAAATTGAAGCAGTCATCAAAAACCTCCCAAGACACAAGAGTCCAGGTCCAGATGGCTTCCCAGGGGAATTCTATCAAACGTTTAAAGAAGAAATCATACCTATTCTACTAAAGCTGTTTGGAAAGATAAAAGAGATGGAGTACTTACAAATTCGTTCTATGAGGCCAGCATCACCTTAATCCCAAAATCAGACAAAGACCCCACCAAAAAGGAGAATTACAGACCAATATCCCTGATGAACATGGATGCAAAAATTCTCAACAAGATACTAGCCAATAGGATCCAACAACACATTAAGAAAATTATTCACCTTGACCAAGTAGGATTTATCCCCAGGACACAAGGTTGGTTCAACACTCGTAAAACAATCAGTGTGATTCATCATATCAGCAAGAGAAAAACCAAGAACCATATGATCCTCTCATTAGATGCAGAGAAAGCATTTGACAAAATACAGCATCCATTCCTGATCAAAACACTTCAGAGTGTTGGGATAGAGGGAACTTTCCTCAACATCTGAAAAGCCATCTACGAAAAGCCCACAGCAAATATCATTCTCAATGGGGAAGCACTGGGAGCCTTTCCCCTAAGATCAGGAACAAGACAAGGATGTCCACTCTCACCACTGCTATTCAACATAGTACTGGAAGTCCTCGCCTCAGCAATCAGACAACAAAAAGACATTAAAGGCATTCAAATTGGCAAAGAAGAAGTCAAACTCTCCCTCTTCTCTGATGACATGATACTCTACATAGAAAACCCCAAAGCCTCCACCCCAAGATTGCTAGAACTCATAAAGCAATTTGGTAGCGTGGCAGGATACAAAATCAATGCCCAGAAATCAATGGCATTTCTATACACTAACAATGAGACTGAGAAAGAGAAATTAAGGAGTCAATCCCATTTACAATTGCACCCAAAAGCATAAGATACCTAGGAATAAACCTAACCAAAGAGGTAAAGGATCTATACCCTAAAAACTATAGAACACTTCTGAAAGAAATTGAGGAAGACACAAAGAGATGGAAAAATATTCCATGCTCATGGATTGGCAGAATTAATATTGTGAAAATGTCAATGTTACCCAGGGCAATTTACACATTTAATGCAATCCCTATCAAAATACCATGGACTTTCTTCAGAGAGTTAGAACAAATTATTTTAAGATTTGTGTGGAATCAGAAAAGACCCCGAATAGCCAGGGGAATTTTAAAAAAAGAAAACCATAGCTGGGGGCATCACAATGCCAGATTTCAGGTTGTACTACAAAGCTGTGGTCATCAAGACAGTGTGGTACTGGCACAAAAACAGACACATAGATCAATGGAACAGAATAGAGAACCCAGAAGTGGACCCTGAACTTTATGGTCAACTAATATTCGATAAAGGAGGAAAGACTATCCATTGGAAGAAAGACAGTCTCTTCAATAAATGGTGCTGGGAAAATTGGACATCCACGTGCAGAAGAATGAAACTAGACCACTCTCTTTCACCATACACAAAGATAAACTCAAAATGGATGAGAGATCTAAATGTGAGACAAGATTCCATCAAAATCCTAGAGGAGAACACAGGCAACACCCTTTTTGAACTTGGCCACAGTAACTTCTTGCAAGATACATCCACAAAGGCAAAAGAAACAAAAGCAAAAATGAACTATTGGGACTTCATCAAGATAAGAAGCTTTTGCACAGCAAAGGATACAGTCAACAAAACTAAAAGACAACCTACAGAATGGGAGAAGATATTTGCAAATGACATATCAGATAAAGGGCTAGTTTCCAAAATCTATAAAGAACTTCTTAAACTCAACACCAAAGAAACAAACGATCCAATCATGAAATGGGCAAAAGACATGAAGAGAAATCTCACAGAGGAAGACATGGACATGGCCAACATGCACATGAGAAAATGCTCTGCATCACTTGCCATCAGGGAAATACAAATCAAAACCACAATGAGATACCACCTCACACCAGTGAGAATGGGGAAAATTAACAAGGCAGGAAACAACAAATGTTGGAGAGGATGCGGAGAAAAGGGAACCCTCTTACACTGTTGGTGGGAATGTGAACTGGTGCAGCCACTCTGGAAAACTGTGTGGAGGTTCCTCAAAAAGTTAAAAATAGACCTGCCCTACGACCCAGCAGTTGCACTGTTGGGGATTTACCCCAAAGACTCAGATGCAATGAAACGCCAGGACACCTGCACCCCGATGTTTCTATCAGCAATGGCCACAATAGCCAAACTGTGGAAGGAGCCTCGGTGTCCATCAAAAGACGAATGGATAAAGAAGATGTGGTCTATGTATACAATGGAATATTACTCAGCCATTAGAAACGACAAATACCCACCATTTGCTTCAACATGTATGGAACTGGGGGCTATAATGCTGAGTGAAGTAAGTCAATCGGAAAAGGACAAACAGTGTATGTTCTCATTCATTTGGGGAATATAAATAATAGTGAAAGGGAATATAAGGGAAGGGAGAAGAAATGTTGGGAAATATCAGGAAGGGAGACAGAACATAAAGACTCCTAACTCTGGGAAACAAACTAGGGGTGGTGGAAGGTGAGGAGGGCGGGGAGTGGGGGGGAATGGGTGACAGGCACTGAGGGGGACACTTGACGGGATGAGCACTGGATGTTTTTCTGTATGTTGGTAAATTGAACACCAATAAAAATTAATTTATTAAAGAAAATAGGTGAATCTTCTAAAAACATCAAACCTACTGTTTGTTCTGACATGTTACAGTTTGCCTGCTCTTAGGACTTCATCTGCTGTGATTTTTTTTTAAAAATCCTTTATCAATTATTGAGTGCAACATAACGATAATAATAGGCATTGACACCTCTCTTCCTCCTTCCCTTCTCCTTTGTAAAGTATATATATGTATGTAGAGAGGTTTTATATGTATATATAAAATAAATGTTTATATATATAAAATGTTTATGTGTGTGTGTGTGTGTGTATATATACACATATATTTTTCCACTATAGTCACACATTACAAATGTTGAGCAACTTGCTCATTTTCTCCAGTTAGAGAAACCAAGGTCTCTCTACAAAGGAGCAAATATTCTTTCTCAGATATCCTTGGTTATGTAATTAGTTTAAAGCAAGTCCTTTGGAAAGTCTTAATGACTAGCTTTCTCAGTTGCTATCTCCAAAAGCAAGGTATTTCTTTATTTCCTTACATTCAGGATTATTTTCCCACAGTTTTGAACCTATGTAGGTGAGATCTCAGCCTACCTAGAGGGCTGATTTTGCTCAGTTGTGGTAAATGATGTAAAAAGTTCTCAGTGGCAAGTAGGAGTTACTTGGTTGTTTGCATTACAAAATGTCTTTTTGAAAGGAAATACTTCTTACATGAGCTGAGATAATGACTATTCAAAGAGGGCTTTTTTTTTTTTTAATGCTGCCTTTTTGGGATTCTGGAACGAAAGAACATGTATTATGAGCCTAGTATGCGAATCACTGTGCTAAATACTCTACTATCATTCAGTCATCACATAAGCCCTTCACAAAGTGAAAACTGAATCTCAAAGGTGTTAAGTAAATTTTCCAGGATAACAGAAATTGTGGAGCCAAGATTGAAATCCAGGACAGTCTGCTTCCATAAACTGTATTCCTTCTGTTATTCAATAACATTAAATGTAACTCAATATAATTGAAAGAAAAATAATGGAAAAGTCTATTTTAAAATACTCCTGGATATTCACTGGATATTCACCATTGAACATCTCATATTAAATGCTATTGCTCAGTTGGCCCACAAACTCCTGATTCTGCTGAAAGGGACTAAGATAGTTGATCTCTCCCAAGGAACACAGATGAATATAGTCTTGGCTTTCTATCAAAATGGAAGAAGTTTAATAGAGGAAATGTTAATCCTTATAGTAGGAGAGAACAGTACAGTAAGAAGCAAATTTTAGGACAAGTATAACCAAATACTAAATAACCAGCAAATATTATAGTACAAAAATATTATTTGGGGACAAAAACAAAATAGTCATTTCTATAATATAAAGCTATTGCTATGCTGCTGTTCCTTTTACTTTGAAATTTGATTAAAAGTTTTACTTCTAATAATTTCTAAGGGTAATTCAGGATATTTTGGAACTTTGCAACTTTGCAGTTTACAAATTTAGCTTAATCTTCAACAAGCTATGAGAGCTTATAGATGGTCATAGATGACCATTTTAAATTTGCAAGAATTACCTTTAGTTAATAGCATATTTTCAGTTGTCTTTGATATAACTTTAATTCTTTTTATAATATCTACACAAATTCAAGCCTCTTCCTGACCTATTTAATTACCATAAATGATATTCACTAGAATTCTGATTTCAAAAATATGTTACAAAGAATGTTACTTCAGGGGATCCCTGGGTGGCGCAGCGGTTTGGCGCCTGCCTTTTGCCCAGGGCGCGATCCTGGAGACCCGGGATCGAATCCCACATCGGGCTCCCGGTGCATGGAGCCTGCTTCTCCCTCTGCCTGTGTCTCTGCCTCTCTCTCTCTGTATGTGACTATCATAAAAAAATTTTTTTTAAAAATTTAAAAAAAATAAAAAACAAAGAATGTTACTTCATATAGATATAGATATAGATATAGATATATATACACACATTTGGAGTTTAGGATAAACTAAGAAAAAAACACAAATATATATTTTTAGCACAAATATAAGTTGTACTAATGATGAGTTTTGCCCTAAATTTAATTTTGATCTGTTGATTTTCACCCACAATTACCTAATTCCTTCTAAACCTCTTTCAAATTCAAATTGTTTGGAATTCTAAATCTATATATATATATATATATATATTTTAAATTTTTCTTTATTTATGATAGGCACACAGTGAGAGAGAGAGGCAGAGACATAGGCAGAGGGAGAAGCAGGCTCCATGCACTGGGAGCCCGACGTAGGATTCGATCTGGGGTCTCCAGGATCGCGCCCTGGGCCAAAGGCAGGCGCCAAACCGCTGGGCCACCCAGGGATCCCTAAACCTATATATTTCTTGATTAGTTACATACTTCATTTGGGAATATTTAATGACTCAATCACATTAAAAATACTTTCATTTTGGTAATCATGATTTACTCCCCTTCCAAAGTCCATGATGTGATATGTGTTTTACCAAAATTGGGATGAACTAAAGGAAGTGTGGTGGCATTTTCTTGAATGCTTTGTTAGGGAATTATGGAAGAACAAGAATTCATATATATGCCTATAGAAAGAGACTTTCTTTCATGGCCTTAAGAATAGTAAGAATATAAAGGAGAATTTTGCAGACAAATATTAATTCCTCGAATGAGTATCATTGAGTGCCAATTCTGAGCCAAACACTATGCCAAGTACTAAGAAAGAAAATATAAGTAAGATCCTCTTGCCAAGGATTCAGACAAATCAAAACAATAAACATTAAATAGGTAATTTGGGATTCTGGTCCAAGATTATGAGCCCAGTTTATCTACTTGCCCTCCTGGAACCTCACTAAAATTATTCTAAGAACCAAATAAATCCACATCAACAAAAAGAACATCAGTAGGGGGCCCTTGATAGAAAAATGGTTGCAATAAAAACCTAGAAGAAAAACAGAAGTGTGTTGACTGATAAAGCATAGCAGTGGAAGTCATAGTAAGTGACATGCTCAGTAATGGCTGAAGGAAGAAGAGAGAGCTAATTTGCTAATTTTAAACCCCAGGGAGTCTCTGGGCTAAAGATGTGGAGAGTGCCCTGATATATACACTACAGTGCTTCCCTTCCCCTATTCCTGAACACAGAATGATTAGAAGAAGAGCATCTACCTCCTAGATAAATACATATCAACAAATGTAATTATGTGACTGGGAAAGAGAAGAATATCTGGAAAGGTAGCCCAGAATAATTCATTTGCACTTTGGCATTTGGGAATACTCAGTAAAATGGAACTCATCATAGAATGAAGAGTACCAGTTGCCAAGGGTTACTTATGAATGAGGGGTATATAATATGTACTCTCTTTTGCATCATTATTAATATAGTCTAATAATGTCTTATTTATTTTTAGTTTTTTAAAGATTTGTTCATTTAAGAGGGAGAGAGAGAGAAAGCATGAATATGAGCAGGGGGAGGGGCAGAGGGACATAAAATCCCAAGCAGGCTCTGTGCTGAGCAGGGACCCTGAGATCATGACCTGAGATGAAATCAAGAGGTGCTCACTTAACCAACTGAGCCACCCTAGTGCCCCATAATCAAATAATTTCTAAACAAGCAAAAATGGCCCCTTGAGAAAAAAATCTAATATTCAGGGAATTGAAGAAAAGCACAATATAAATAGGAAAAACAAAGATCACAACACCTTCACCCCTCCAAAAAATTAGAGAAGTCACTTTAGCAGATATTTAAGCAATGCATGACAACCAAATCCTGAATAAAAGGATTATATAAGAAAAGACTAAAAGAAATTGAATAGAAGGCAGTGTCAAAAACTATTTAGGAAATTATTCTTAAAACCCAAGACCTTAAATAAAAACGACATATATACATGTATATAATGAATAAAAATAACTTGAGCTTGGATATATTAGCATTGCATTTAAGAATATCAAAGCCTTTTGATATTTCATCAGTTCAACTTTCATTCATTTTAAATAAAAAATACTTCTTTTCCTTTTTTAAATTTTTTTATTATTTATTTATGATAGGCACACAGTGAGAGAGAGAGGCAGAGACACAGGCAGAGGGAGAAGCAGGCTCCATGCACCGGGAGCCCGACGTGGGATTCGATCCCGGGTCTCCAGGATCGCGCCCTGGGCCAAAGGCAGGCGCTAAACTGCTGCACCACCCAGGGATCCCAAAAATACTTCTTTTCATTTGAAGTAATGACTTGGGGATCAAGGAAATTAGGTCAATTGTGGCAACCAAGGTAACTGAAATAAACATTTTATTTTGAATTTTGTTGAACTTTCAGATTCTATTTACTGTTTAGGTATCACCAAATAAAATCCAGATTACACAAAACAAGAGAGTCTGTTAATTTTAAGAAATCATTGATTAGTAAGGTAAATTAGTGAATTAGTAAACTAAACTTCTGATTTTCTGGACATAATTACTACATTTATGTATTAGATATAGAGGAAGTCTTTAATCTGGGAAGAAATTGAAAAAAAAAAAGTTTAAACAAATTATTTAGTAGTCTTGAAGATTGTATACCTGAACCTTGCTGTGGATTTGTCTCTAAAAAATTCAAATACGAAATGCTGTTTCTTCTGCATTTTGAATTTAAAGTTATGTACATGAATATAACCCTCAAGCCTAACATTTTCCATTATAAATTGTAAATTTCTTGAAATACTCAATTTCTCATTTTTCAGAAAATATAAAAGCTTAAATTACCATATATCTAATGGTTGATTTGGGCTAGATACTGAAATAGATCTGAATGGATACAAATATGAATAAGCCATTATATAAAAGGCTGTAGAAAACATGCCGTTTTACACTTGGTTTTGGATCCATTGAAATTTAATTAAAAACAAAGTGCATTTCTATTTGGACCCATCATATTGCAATTTATTAAAATTGTAAAAGCTTCTAGGCTGAAATTTACAGCTATCTCAAAATAAAATGAGTTGTTTTGAAAGATAATAGTCTGTACAAAAAAGTGAGAGATAGTGGATTCTATACTCATTATGGACTTCTGATATAATAACCACACATACAAACAAGAAATGACCCTGGTTATCTTATAATATTATATTATGTTATAATATTATAATAGTATATTAATGTACTTTTCATTGAATCTGACATGAAAATGATAGAAAACACCAGCTTTTTTCATTTAGTTAGTGTTTAGTTAGTGTTTTTTGTTTCCTGAACACCAGCACAAAGCAATGATGCTTTACCTACCCAAGACTGTATAATTTTAGTTGAACAGCATACTTAATAATATCAATTGTTATTAAACAAAAAAAAAATAAGATTGTGGGTTTGTTAGGATTTTAGGATGGTTTAGAATTTTTCTGGAAAAATAAGATTGTTCATTTTGTACTTGTAGAGTCTTTCCTTTGGCACCCAGCCAAAATTAAATAAGCTGTTTTATTGTGCTCACAGAATATTTTATACAAATATATGTTCTGTATAAGCATTGTGTTGTAGTTGTCGATTTTGGTGTTTCCCACAAGAGTATAATCTCTCTAAGGGCAGACATCTTGTACTGTTTGTCTATTCATCTTCTGTCCTTACCACATCCACAGGCAATTTTGTGGATGCTCGATTAACAGTTCCTTGATGCTTTGATTAAAGCAAATGTAGGATGATATGTAGATTATCACTGTGTGTTTGTTGTAACAATGAGTTATTTGTTTTTTATAAACTACTCAGAAATTAAATGTGAATTTAAAAGTAACTTAAAAAGGAACATATTAATTTTTTTTCCAAATTAAAAAATCATAAGCAGACAAACCATATTAAATATACCCTAAAAAAGAGACTCAAAAAATACCCTAATATACACTCATAACATATGAGTGTATATTAGGGTATTTTGAGATAAATTTAGAGCATATCCTAAGTCAGAGAAAATAAGTGATCAATGATAAAATGACACCAATGTGGTTGTTGGAACAATAGAGTAAATATTTTGAAAAATTAGTAAAATGCCCTGTGAGAAATGTGTAGAAATAGAGATTTTTTTAAAAATCTTCAAAGATTAAATTATTATTTTTTTTAACCAGGGATTTTTTTTCCCTAGGGAGATATAGAAAAAGAGTTGGGAAAAAGGCTTGTTGCTAAATGTTGAATTATATTGCCAAATAATATTTGCCTATGGGCATTGTCTTCTAGCATTAGTACTAAGGTGCCATTCATAATATTAAATCATGGGATTTCAGTTTCTTTGATCACAGCAGCCCAGAGGGACAAGTTTGAGTAAAGCAAATTCAAGAACTGTGACTGAGCCCAAACCCTCTTCTGGATAATTGCTATTATTCCCTGCTTCAAAGTGGCTACCTTCCTTGTAATTTTCCTCAAAGCACATTACACTTCTTGTATTTGCTGCCAAGTATCCTCCACCCCAGCTGCTTTTTGTTCTCGCTTTTGTCACCAGCATTAAAAAAAAAAAAAAAAAAAAAAAAAAAAAATTCCTGGATGTGAGCTGAGCTGAATCAGGGAAAAGGGGTAAAAGTGAAAAGAACACAGACTAGTTGGATATACTTTAAGAATTATATCTATCCTCAAAAGCAATTTTTATGAAACAAAAGAGATATTTTATAAGAAATTTCACTGTATTTTTTAAAGTATAGAAATATTTTAAAACAACTTTCAGTCTCCTTGAACAAATTGTTAAATATTGAAGAATAAGAGATATATTTATGATAATTTTAAAACTTTGGCATATGGGTGTACAAACAGAATGTAAACCTGGTGGAGAAGTAATGATTTAAAAAATTACTGAATTGACTCTACCAAACTTCTCAAGGATTGTTTTCTAATAATAAAAATATATATATTTTTAAGTTACCACTGCAAAACAAAATAGTGGTAGCTTATGTTTCACATTTGAGTTTCTGATTTTGAGTTTCTCTTATAGCTTTGTCCTACAGAAATTTCCATAACCCCTTAGAAATTGAAGTTGACATGTGTCCTACTTTTGCTTCTAATGCTTCTTTACTATCACAGATAATGTCACTGACATTTAACTGGGACTACCTATTCTGCTCTGTTACTTTGCTGAGTTATTTTTTAGAAAAAAAAGATTCTTTACCTATTAAGTCAAAGTAAACAGTTATGAGTATAAATTGACCATAAACCTGTAGAATTGTTTTCTCCTTCTTATGCAAACTTATATCAAATGATCTATTAAATACATGTATAAAGGAATGGTACATTAATACTTAAGGAATGAACATTTGCTAGACGCTGACTTATGTAAACTATAAGGACTCTTTAGTTTCCACTCTTCATTTCCCGCTTCCCACCTAAAAGAGAGGGAAGATATGCAGAAGTCCTTGACAGGCATCCTATTAATTTCTAAGCAAGAAAATATTCAATTATTTTTGGAATAATTATTATAGGTAGGACATTTAGATAGATATCCTATAGCTAGAGAGGTAAAAACACGGTAAAGGGCTTTCCAAAATTCTTCTGGTTTTGGTTATGTCTTGGAACCAATTACCAACAATGAGAGTCATGATCTAGTCCTGACTGGACTAGTCCTGAATTCATTTTAGCTTTGGCATGAGAAGCAAGCATTGTATTATATGCCAGTAAGTGAAGCAGATAAAGCATTGGCTATGAATCAGGGAAATCTAGGTTCAACTGGGACATATTTTCTAGACCTGTGACACTCCTCGAGTTATTTTCCTGTTTCTTAATACACTCTCATAAATGTAGAAAATAATGACTTCTATAAAAAGTATATATGTTAAAATAATTAGATTAATTTTGTGTTACCTTCCATCACTGTTTCTCAACCTTGAAACAATTGACAGTTTGAGACAGGAAATTATTTTTTTGTAGGGCCATGCTGTTTATTGTAAGACATTCATCAGCATCCTTGGCCTCTACCCACTGGATGCCAGTAGCACTCATCATCTTTAGTTATGGCAACCAAAAATATCTCCAGGTATTGCCAAATGTTCCCTGAGCAACAAAACTGCCCCTCAATTGAGAGTCATTTGTTTAGAGTAAAGAATTGAGTTCAATGCTTGGGAAATGCAAAGGACAGATACCAGGTAAAAAGATTGAAAGTGTTATTTTAAAAAACATGCAGTGTTTTACAAAGACAAGATAACGGTTGAAAGTTGCTATAAGTTTATTCTATACAACTTCTTATTTGATTTTTTTTAAGTTGCCTGTATCTAGAGCCCACAATGTTATTCCTCTTTCTAACTTTGGCAGATAGGCTAGTTTTTCTCTGCTTTTTTTTTTATAATCTAGAATTAAAATTTAAGAAGGAGCCAACAATTTGAACAGCTAAACAATGGAAGTGTTTGACTTATGTAGCCTTGTATAGGAAACATTCAGAGACTGAGTGGACATCTCAATGGAAGGTTGGATGGAAAGTATTCTCTTATTAAATAAAATGACAAAGAATCTCTAACAACTAAAATTTTGTACGTCTAATAAAAGTGATTTTATTGCTTACATATGCAATTGTGAAATTGCAAAGCTGTTGTCTACCAGCCACTTAGTACAAAGATGTGGAGTCCCTCTCCTGACTTCAGCCTGGCTGGATGGCACCTTTCACTTGACAGGCAGCTTGCCATGACTCACTCAGCACTTCTATAAGTTCAATAAATAGAACCAAGTGAAAATTGGTAAGAAAGAAAGTGTGCGTATGGTCTCCAGATGCACTTTTGCTACTATAGAACCACTAATATAGTTCAGGCTCAGCCAATTTAACCTGGAAAACACCCAGACAATATGGAAACATAGGCTCTGTTAACAGGTAGAATCAGCCCAGAGTCTCTGGGACCATACCACACACAGAACGTTCCTCCTTAACAGAAATCATTGATTTTACTATTATGTTCTTACAGATTTTAAGATCATATGAGTACTAGTTTTCTTGCCAATATTATTTTCAGCAAGTTCTGTGATCCACCACAGTTAAACAATGGGAAACTTACCAAGTAGCTGCCATAAGCCAGTCAAAATCTAATTCATCAATTATCTCAAGTGTCACTCATCCAAATATTCACTTATTGGATGTAAGATTTTTGCCTTCCTCTTTGGTGTATAAATATTCCTGTATGTAATCTGATAACTTCACAGTTCTATTAGATGAAGATATAGATACAAATAAATAGGCATAGCTACATTAACACAGATACAGATATCTGTATATACTTATAGGGATAGATAGATAGATAGATGATAGATAGATAGATAGATAGATAGATAGATAGATAGATAGATAATAGATTTAGAAAAATGATAGGGAAATATGTTTTGGAAAAAAATTAAAAATTGATGGTTTTGTTATATTGTGTTTTAAATGAGAACTGTTCAGCAATAAAAAATGTCATGAAAATTAATGAGCTGTCCACTAAGAAATACTCAAGTAGGTCGAATTGCTCCAAGATATGATAAACGAGATGGTTTGGGAAAAATGGACTCTAAGTTTTCATCAAAGGAAACCAACTAATGAAAAACAACCAAAAAGCTAGGGTTGCTTTGGCAAATATACAAATTATTGGTGCATATTATCTTCGACCCAGATAATTAAGACAGAAGTTTTTCGAAATATATGACTAAATGGCAGCAAAGAAACATGTAACTTTTTATTTTTAAAAATTCTTTTGTAATATAGATAATATACAAATCACAGGCATTGTCATTTCTGATTTTGCAACATCAGGATATATTAATTATTCTTTTGGTTAATTTTTAGAAATTTATTTGTATTTTTCCATCAAACGACCTTATAAATAGCCTCATGTCTTCTCATTACAGGGGCCTTAACATAAGTCCTTCTATAAAGAATCATTATTTTTCCTCAATTTTCCACAGTGCAAAAAGACCAAAAACAAAAAATAATTTGTCTAGTAGATACTCTCATGAGTAGTGTACTTTGTTTCAATAAAACATGTGCACACACTATAAACTGGATTAATAAAAGGAAACCCCTTTTTAAAAAAGAACAAGGGAAGCTTTCAAACAGCTTGACTCATAGGAAAAACTGAAAGCCGTTTTCTGTTTTATGTACTGTGGTCACTTGCTGAAAGTTTATTCCCAGATATGAGTGTTGCTGGGTGCAAGAGACATCAGGTGTGTGGATGGTGCTGAATAAATAAATTACTATCATAGGTAGATAGTTCAAAATGCCTGTGGTAACTATGAATGTTGCATCTTCTTAAATGAACATCACATCATTTTCTTAGTAAGATAGAGGACTTACCATCTGACTATACTTAATAGAGTAGCATAAAGCTGCCTACTATTGGTTAATCCACATGAACACTCTGTGGGATGGTTAAATATTTCCAGAGTTGTCATGGAGAAGCTGAGAGGCAGATGGAAAATCAATGCCAGAGTAAAAATTGTACCTTTAATGTTTTGTATTCCTGAACGTGTTCAGAACCCTCCTGTGATATTTCTAACACAATTATTTATGTCAATAAAGGTAATGAATTCACCAGTTTGTTGCATACATTTCTCATGTATTTTCTTAAGAATACTTAAAAATAATGTTTATTATCCATATTTTAAATAGGACAAGTTATCACAAGCTAAGTTAGAACTGGATTTCAAATTCAATTTCTTTAAACTACAAATTTCAGATTCTCTCCAAAAGTCTATATAGATTTCATTTTGAATTAGAAAAATATGGTTTTGTGTATGCAGATTATATAAAGTATATCGATAGGATTGAAGTTTGATAATTTTTTAAAACCACAGTGTCTTGCACATACTAGAATATGCAATTTATCTATCACTCTAGATGTACATTTTATGTCACTTTTTTGAATCATAGAAATAGAAATTGAAAATATGAAGACTGAAGACTTCGTCATTAGTGCTATTTCTGTCCTTAACTGAAGATATACGTGTATATCTATAATTATATATAATTATTATATAATATTATATAATATTAATGATATTATATAATTATACTCATACTGTTTTAGCAGCTTTGAGCTCATGAAGTTCTTCAAAATGTACTTTGGATAAACAGAAATAATAAGAAAATATGTAAAAAATAAAATATGTAAAAAAAACTTTTGAAAATGTAATTAATAACTGATAGATTGTATTAACCATATGACTGGCATTATTAGTTTTCTAAATAAGTTTTGTCTTTAAACAGAATTGTAAGGTTCATGAATATTTAATGTCTATTATTTTATATGAGAAACTGAACATTGTTCAAAGGTAAAAAACAGGACAAGCTTACTGGCAGAAAGAAAGCACCATGACTGAAATGGATTTCAGATAAAAACTTGCAAGTTCTTACAAGAGGAGAAATCAAGGACAAAATAAAGCAGCATATTTTCCCCTTATCAGTGAATATATGAATTATTGTTTTCTAGGGGTAATGTAAAAAGTTATTGCCCCTTACAAAACCAAGAACATTTATGGAAACACAATTTCACTCTATAGTATTTTGTTATATTAGAGGAATTTCTATAACTCATATTCATCTAACTCTGTAATTTCAATTGCAAAGTACCACTTTAACGCAGTAGCCACTATTCAAAAATGATTTTTACATAGAGATGTTGTTATAGTTAAAGATAACCTTAATTTTAAAAAATTGTTTTAGGAGTATTCACAAGCTAAAATTTATGCAATACCTCAGTCTTTTCCATTTTCTATTTTTTTTGTTTGTTTAATGAAGTTGAGACTGAAAATCCAAAAGGTTATCATAGTATTTGTGTGAGCATTGGTCTCTGAAACTAGAGGCTATTCTAATGAATCTACAGGCAAATAACAGCCCAACCTGGGCTTGATGTTGATAAGATCAAATACTCTGGATCTGGCAGCTGTAGCAACATCATAGCAGATGTGCTCAATTATCAAAACCTGTGGCCCACTTGCAAATCAACCTGCACTTGGTAAAATGTGAATGTTTATCTCCTATGCCAGTAGACATAAAAAGGAACAGGATTTTTAAGCAAAGGAAAAATGAATAAAGTAAAATAATAGTATACATCAATTCCTACTGTTAACCTATTCCTAATTTATGGTAAACAGCACATACTTAAACAAGTGAAAAGCAAGCAAATGGAACTTGTAAGCACATGAATGCAGAACCATTTTGACCTAGACATTGGAATTAGCCAATCATGACCTGTAAGAAAAGATGCAAATAATGAACGAGCAGATAGGGAATACATTCAAAGAAATAAAGACTATAAAAAGCAATGATATTAGTGAAACTACTCTGTGTAATATAATGATGGATATGTGTCATACGTTTTTCCAAACCTATAGACTGTATAGCACCAACAGTGAACCCTAAGGTTGGGTCATTCTTTAAAATCTATTTTGTCAGTCTTTCTTTTCTGAATGATATTTAGATCAAATGGCAGATTTTAATGTTAAGACATAATGTTATTTTTTTAATTTGGCAGATAAAAAATATTCAAAGAAATTAATTATCTTGCCCAAAATGATCCAGACAAAATCAAAACTAGAACATGATCCATAACTTCTGACTTGACTCCAAGTAAAATAACTTCCGGTTTCTTCTTCAGAACTTTCATGTTATGTTTAGCACTAATATGAAAAACAGTAATATTAAGTTGATTAATCCTAAGGATTCTACAAAAATATGCAGTTAAGATACAACTATTTAAACACTAGTGTATAAGTACAGTTGTCTGAAAGATGAGAACAGCAGCTTTTGAGTCCCCGTCAGTAGATAAAAATTGATGATTTTGTATAATTCTAGGCAATACTTCTATATCTGTCTTATAGAAGTTGACATATTCTTTTAGTACCAGTGCTTTCTAAGTGTCAATTAACTTAACATTTTTGAAAACTTCTATTTGTAGGCTCTGGGCTTTTTCTTTCTTGTCTTCATGATTTATTAGAAGAGTAGTGTATAGAATTAATAGAGTAGTGTATAGAATTGTTGAATCACTATATTGTATACCTGAAACTAATTTAACACTTTATAATAATTATACTGGAATTAAAATTTTAAAATAAATAAATAAAAACAAAGCATCCCCCCCAAAAGAAACCCCCCAAAAAAGTAGGTTACTGTAATTTTAATACCCTTTTCAAGAATATACTTTTATGATTATTTTAACTGTTTAATTCTATGGCAATTACAATAAGACTTTGAAAACCAACTATATTTTAACGTGAGCTTTCAGAGTTTACTACCACAAGGTGATAGCAGATGTCAGCTATGTAAGAGCAATATGTCTAGCCACACAACCATAAGAAAGCATAGCTCAGACTTAAAAATAACATGAATCAAATCCTGCACAGTAAACATAAAGCAAAGTATATAAAATAATCCTCTCAGAGATGTGCACATTATAACAAATGATAAACCACAATGTGTTTATGTTAAAGATAAAACATTTTGAAATGGGTCTTCACTCCCTATTAGTTTTCTAAGTTAAAACCAGCTTAATAAAGTTAATATAAGATGTATAGGCTTTATTGGAAAAAATTCTTCCATTTGTCCTTGAAAGTAGCACAATTTAGAAAATGAATCATAACATTAAATTTTGAAAGTTAGAGAAGTTTATTTAACTACATAAACTACATAAATGTTGATGCAAACATTTTAACTGAAGTTTGAACATTTAAATAAAAAATACTTATTTCTGTAAAAAAAAGTAAATAATTTTCCTTAGAATGCATAAGGAGAATGAATAACTATATATCTGTAGCTAGGCCATACATCTCATCTTTAGAAAGTATATAGAATAGTTTTGAAAGTAAATAGAATAAGTATCTGAGTTACCAGATACTTACAGTTCTGAGACAACAGAATCATTGACATTTGTGATTTTAATTAAAATACAAAAAATATTTTAACAAATTTCTATGTGGATTAGAAAAGGGAGGCTGAATAATATAGTTATTAAAAGTATAGTATCTGGAATCAGACTACCCAAGTTCATATCACTACTCTTCTATATCTCTGACCTTGGATTACTTAAATTTTCTGTTTGTTTTATTTATCCATAGTATACATTTAAAAGGATCTAACCATTTCTATATTATTAATTCTATTTCTGTATTCTAAAATTATAGTCCAATGATTTCTAACATACCACAAGACGATGAGAGCATTTCATGAAAGAATACACATATTCACTTAGCATGCTCTTCCCAGGTTGTAAACTATATATTATCTGCTGTGGCCATTTTTAAAGCAGTTTCGAAAGTCTGTCCTTGCATATTGCCAAAATACTGTGTAGGTTATTGCTTTCCATGTCGATGATTCAGAAATCCATATTATGTTACTTTGGATGTGTGTGTATGTGTGTGCACATTTTAAAAAATAACACTTCAAAGTTTTGGGAAATCTTTGAGATCTCATCAAAACCAGAACATATGAACATTGAGGGGCCTGATGATCCAAAGCACCAGTATTTTTTTTCCACATATCAACTCACTCTTTGGTGAATTTTAAAGGTTTGAATGCAGCCAGGCAGTTCTAAATGCACCAAGAGTTTTGTCAGTATTCTTGCTCTTAGGTTTCTGGATTATGGCCAAGCTATAAAAATAGTTTAGTCATGAGTGAAGTGATGGAGTCACTCATGGGAAATAGCCCTGTTATCCTCCTTTCTTAAAATAGGAGGTTGCAAAAGCAGTCATATAATTCAGAAGGGAAATCTTGGCCCCCTCTTCATTAAAAAAAAAAAAAATCAGAAGAAAGTTAGTCTGACTTCTGGGGATGTTAGCCATTTCTATTTTGCAGTTAGATATAAATTAGTGGAACTTCCCATTTCCTAGTACTTGGGTATTTTAAGCTGAGTCAAGAACCATTAAAGAAATCAGAGCATAAAAATTAACAAAAGTAAATCTTTGTTAAATTCTGCTTTTGGATTCTTGCTTATGAAAACACTGTTGCATTCACTTTGTTTCTCTGTAAGTTTAATCCATTCAATAAGAAAATAATCGCTTTGGCAAACCAAAAAAATTTACTCTTAATTATAAAGAACAAAATGGTGGTTACCAGAGGGGTGGTAAGTGGGAGGATGGGTGAAATAGATGAAGGGGATTAAGAGTACACTTAAATCATGATGAGCATAGAGTAGTGTATAGAATTGTTGAATCACTATATTGTATACCTGAAACTAATTTAACACTTTATAATAATTATACTGGAATTAAAATTTTAAAATAAATAAATAAAAACAAAGCATCCCCCCCAAAAGAAACCCCACAAAATAATCTCTCTTTTTTTGTATCTCTGTGTGATTTTTGCAACTGATGAGGGATTTTTTTAACTAGAATATTTTAATATGAATTAAAGTGTTTGCCAATATAGCTGCTGCTAACAACTATAGTTAAATACATTGAAGTTTATTTATATGGGAATTATTTTTTTTAAAGATTTTATTTATTTATTCATGAGAGACACAGAGAGAAAGAGAGGCAGAGACACAGGCAGAGGGAGAAGCAGGCTCCATGCTGGGAGCCAGACATGGGACTTGATCCGGTGTCTCCAGGATCATACCCCCCGGCTGAAGGTGGTGTTAAACCGCTGAGCCACCCCGGCTGCCCAGCCACCTGGGCTGCCCTATATGGGAATTATTTTAAATAGGTGATTGAAGTGCCCTATCTCTATCAGCAGCAGAATTTGAAACTATTAAAAATGCACAGTTGAAATCAAATGCATATTAAATCATTTACAGAGATCTACAACAATTCTCGTGTGCAAGATCACCATAGAGAAAACTTAATTGTGTATTGTGAGAGTCAGTGTCACTTCAGCCTAGGTAGGGATATCACAGCCTTTCATTAAGTTGGCTCTCATACTTCTGTGCTGTAATATCTTTCTGAGTAAGATATTACTGAGTGTACTATGCTTATCTATAATAATTGATAAGATTATCTATTGTTCTAATAATTGGGCTTATGCTTAATACATATTTACATAATCATACAGTTTTAAAAAGGTAAGACATATGGACACATACAGGAAAAATTTCCTGAATGTCAGTTAAAAATGGCACTCACAATTTAGAATTCTTATTTAGCAATTTTTTTCTATTGGATTTAATGAAAAATATTATAGATATTCAAATAAATAGATTTATGGTTTTTTTCTAAATAAAGTTACCCATTTTCTATTTATTCAGTCAACAAATGCCATTACATTTTATACCTTGAATGGCTGATCTCCAAGAAACCCCTGGCAACTCCCATAGGTCTATTTTGATGCCCCTGATTTTTTTTACCCTGCCTTAAATTTCAAGAGATCATTATGGACATTTTCTTTATAATACCTAAGGGAGTTTTTCACAACTCAGTTTGCCTGCCTTCCATTAAAAATGTTTAAAGAATTTTGTGCAGAAAAATTATTCCCTTTTATCAGGACCAGAGTAGCTTTCTCTTTACACAAACTGTAGTTGCTCAAAGAAGTTGATGGAACTGACATGAAAAGGCTTATCAAAATGCATTCTGGGAGTCTAAAAAACAATTAGCAAAACAAGATAATTATCAAATTTAATTTCATCCCTTTGTAACGAGTCAACTAATTGAATGTTTGTGAATAATCCCCATGGAGTATTGACAATAAACCATTTCTATTAATTGTACAGTGCCTATCAAGAAAGAATAAAAGCCAATGAGTCTCCAAAGAATCACATGATTAAACTGATAGCTGCCATATAATTATGGATTATAACAACAGCGATTTTGAAAGAATTTATTTAAATATCTTTTGTCCCATTGGACGGAAAATAATATTTTAACAAAAGTTAAGAAATAAACTGCACTGTAAAAAATTATAGTTACATACTTTAGGAGGTCTTTATATTACATTATTTTTACATCTTGAGAATGGTCTCAAGTTATATATCCAAGGACAGATCGAGGATGTTAATATAACTGTAACAACAATAACAACAATAAGAGAAATCTAATATTTTATCAAAGGACCATGCTTATGTCACAGATGTTGGCCCATAAAAAGCTGAAAAGAGAGATTCTTAAGCAGAATTTTCAGAAGGATCCTTCTAGACAAAATTTGGTAATAACAGAAAGAGATTACTCAATGGGTAACTCAGATGACCTCAGTGAAAATACTTTTCAGTGAAATTATACCAGGAACAATTTTTATAGTTAAACCCTTGTTTTTATTTTTCAATAAACCCACCAATTCTTTTCTGAAGTATACTGGCAGTTAATTTTTATAGCAATGTAATGTAGTATCTCCTGAATCACGTCCTGAGGACATTCACTGTAATTGACATTCAAATGGTTCAACAGAGAAGTTCCAAGGGGACTCCTTTTGTAAATAAAAATATCTTCTTTCCCCCAAGTACTAGAAGTTTGTTTGAAAGCTAACAAAATCATCAGGTCTAATGCAACACAATAACTAGTCAAATATTTTCAGCAACTTTGCCAATAGACTCAAATTTACAGCAAATAAATCAGGTGAATTTTCATGTAGGGTGACAGCAAAAAAAATAGCATTAGATATATAATGTTAGGATTTTATAGTCTATATAAACATTTGTCACAAAATCTGTTTTCTATCTTTATATATCAAAATCCTATTTAACTGTAGTTATTCTTTATAAACAATAACACTTCCTGTTTCAATGCTTCAACCAGAAATTCTTAGCTTGCTTGTTAAAATCCCTTCAATGCTCTACTCCAATGTAGCTGTCTTTCTTCTCACTGAATTTTAGTTTTAATCAAACTGAACAAAATCCCCCACATATGCCTTTCATAATCCTGATTTAATGTTTTGGGTTTACACAATCCCTTTCCTCCAGAATATTAATCCTCCTTAAGTCCATATTTTCCAACATGGAAATCTCAACTCAAATTTCTCTGCTGCCATGAAAATTTTCCTTTAGCCAGAATTAATCTAGTCCTCTTCTCAATTCCCAGAACACTTTAGAGCAATAACTGTGTTCTGTCATACATTATTTTGTATCTTTTTTTACTGTCCTGGATATGTCTGCTCTTATTTTCAGTTTATATATTCTTCAAGAACAGAGAAAATGTGTTTTGTGTATATATTTATATGGCCTTCACCCAACATAGTCCTTCAACACAATATATATGTACTGCCTAAAGGAATTGGTGTTTGGGTTACTGTCAGAATGAGGTGTCTATAAAAATAGAGCTTAAATGAGAAAGCCCCAGTAAGATTTGCATTTTCTCAAAGAGATGGTACTGAATTTAGTGTAGGAATGTGTTATTTTTAAACAAAATATCATTGATAATTCTTAAATAAAAATTTCTGAGACAATTTCCTCTTAAAAAATATTAACACCAAAAAACCCCAAACAACTCAATTTAAAAAATGTTGTCAGGATGGCTAGAATCAAATACATAGGAAATAAGAGGTTGCAAGGATGAGGAGAAAAAAGAACCCTTGTGCACTGTTAGTAGGAATGTAATTTGGTGGAGTCACTGTGGAAAACAGTATGGAGGTTCCTCAACAATTTAAAAATAGGAATTCCATATGATCCGGTAATTCCATTACTGGGCATTTACCCAAAGAAAATGAAAAAACTAATTCAAAAAGGTAAATGGACCCCTATGTTTATTGCAGCATCAGTTATAATAGGCAACATAATGTTAACAACCCAAATGCCTATCAATAGATGAATGGATAAAGAAGATGTGGTATGTGTATAATATATAGATGCACATACAATAAACATATTACCCATAAAAAAGAATGAGATCTGGTCACTTGCAACAAGATGGATGGACCTAGAAGGGTGTGATGCTAAGTGAAATAAGTCATCCAAAAAGACAAATAGCAGATGATTTTACTTGTATGTAGAATCAAAAACCAAAGCCATCAAAGAGCAAAAAAGCAGACGTTTAAATACAGAGAACAAACTAGTGGTTGCCAGAGAGGAGGTGAATGGAGGGTTGGGTGAAATAGATAAAGGGCAGTAAGAGGTATAAACTTCAATTATAAAATAAATAAAAAAAAATAAATAAAAATAAGATTTTATCAAGAAGACGAAGACTATAGCATAGATGAATATAGTCAATAATATTGTATTAAAGTTTGATTTTAAAAATACCTAAATGTGGTTTAGATCACTGTTTTTCATATGTTTTACCTATAACTATTCAAATCTTAAGCAATCAACCCTCTATTCTCACTTATTATAAGATCACTTTCCTCTCTGCATATCGTGATATTCAGAAGGTCTTTTAGTTTAGAAGACTTATATACATTTGAAGTGTCATAAGACAAATCTCTAGTAGGTTGTGTTTTCCTATTTACCTGAAAAGATACATGTGAGAAGTTAATGTTTTTCTCTGATTTATATGCATTTACTGTATTATGAGTTTTATAAAATGCATGGTATTTTATTCATGAATACTACAGTGTATGAACATTTGAGGAAAAAGCTCAAATAGTAAGAGAAAAGGAGCTTGTCAGGATGAGAGCTAGATGCATTGTCAAGGATAAATTTTCACAGCTTTTTTATAGTCCCCTGCCCTAATTACATTTACATCTCAGTTATCTTAATGTTTTCTTTTTTTTTTAAGACTATTTATTTATTTATTTATTTATTTATTTATTTATGAGAGAGAGAGAGACCAAAGCAGGGGGAGTGCCAGGCAGAAGGAGAGGGAGAAGCAGGGAGCCTGAATTGGAACTCAATTCTAGGATTCTGGAATCATGACCTGAGCAGAAGGCAGGTGCTTAATCAGCTGAGCCACCCAGGCACCCACCTTAATGTTTTCTCATGAAGGGAGAAAGAAGAACACAGGCAGCTTTCTGTCTCTCTGATTTATGGGCTCAATGTTTATGCTCCCCTCATTCTCATGTTGAAATCCTAGCCCCTAAGGTGATGGTGTAGGTGGGACCCTTAGCAAGTGGTTGGGTCATGAGGGTAGAGTTCTCATGACTAGGAGTAATGCTTTTATAGAAGACACCCCAGAGAGTTCTATTGCTCTTCTGCCATATGAGACACAGCAAGAAGATAACAGTCTATGAACCATGAAGCAGTCTCTCACCAGACAGTAAATCTGCCAGCACATTAATCTTAGACTTTCCAGCCTTCAGAACAATGAGAAATAAATTTCTATTTATTTTGCAAGCTGCCCAAACTATGGTATTCCAGCAGCCAAACAGACTAAAACAATTAAGTATATGTAAGAAGCACAAATATGACACCATGCTGTCACTTATGCTACAAGAATCATTTATTTCTTTTAAAACTTCATAATTTGTAGACATTTCTCCATAGCCATTGTTTCTCTGCATGACAGATTCAAATGATAATTTATTACCGAAGTGAAAAATATATTATTTTTTAATGTTCTTGTTGAACTCTACAACAGTCATCATATAATTTTGATAAGTTAATCAAGAGCTTGGAAAAGTCACTGGGAAGACTAGAAAGTGTATTCAGGTATCTGAGCAGGAAATAATCAATTTTACTTTTTAATACATTAGGCATTTGGATAAAATGTTACCCATTGAAGATATGCTTATTTTTATTACATACTTCACTGGCTTGTTTTCCATTTTAAAGGTGTTAGTCCTTTCTTTTATAGTAATCATTAAACTTCCCATTCTCTGGGCAATAAGAAATTGTTCTTTGTTATGTATTGAACCTTGCTGTCAAGTAATGATGAAAGACCACTTTGAAAAAGAAAAAGAAAAATCAAAAGCCGATCAAAAATGAGGATGAGCACAGGAGAAAGATAGTGCTTTAAGGACATCATAATTTACTAATTTAGACCTAGAAGTCAATAAAAGCTTAATGTCCTGGAAAGAGTGTTGAAACCTGTGTTTTACAGAGCCATAGCATGCTATATTTCAAAGATGACAAAATAGCACAAGACTAGTTCTTTTGTAAGAAAAATAAGTGGCCAGAGGAAAAGATAGGAGAAGAAAAAAAAAGAAAGAAAGAAAGAAAAAGAGAAGCAAAATAGAATTAAATTCACTTTTAATAAGAATTTTATTTTAGAGATATAATTTAATTATTTGACAGAGAAAGAGTACAAGCAGGGGGAGCAGGAGAGGGAGAAGCAGGCTCCCTGCTGAGCATGGAACCCAATGCAGGGCTCTGATTTGGGCTCAGTGTGGAGTTCTATCCCAGGACCCTGAGATCCTGACCTGAGCCAAAGGCAGATGCCCAACAGAAGCTCTGCTTTTAACAGGAGTTTATTTTGTACCTATTCTATGCCAAATGCTGTGCTAATTGCTTAAAACTAGATAATTAAAAAGATACATTAAAATCTGAATTCTCAACGAATTTAAAATGTAAAGAGGAAATTGACAATAATTCTATATTAATAATAATGATAATAAGGTGTTTTATACAGCAGGTCCTAGAGCAAAAGATTATAGGAATGTCTTTAAAAAGAGTGACAAAATGAACACGCAATTTATTATTTCCATTTGCACTTAAATATAGCACCACATTTACAAGGATAAGTTTGATTTTAAAGTAATCATAAATGACTAGAATAGACATTTCTATGATGTGTATTTCAATACAAGTTTAATGGCCTAGAGAGAGTTTTCTCACTTGAGTATGAAGCCATAATACTAGTTTTCAAGAGGTGAAAAAGTGACACAGTACTACTTTTTAATAATTAGGAAAAACACCCAAACTTTCATAATTGAGGAAACTTGAAATTCTTGGGTTGTCCATATTGTACAACATCTCATATTTTGAGATGTGTTTGTATGTATGTGTACACACTCATATGACAGAAAATATGGATTATAAAGTACTCTAAGAAAATGATCTCTTATCTTTCGGTTTTATAATATCTCATGACTAGTATTTTTATTTAAAAAATGTATAAATTAGACTTTTAGAATCACATGATTTTTCCTGTACATTTTATTAGAGCACATTTTGAATGTAAACAAGATAGTGGGACTTTAACAATAAACTATCATGAATCAATCACCTCCCTCAAATCTTATTTATATACCTAATCACTTCTTTATCCCAAATATTATATTAACAAGAGCCACATTATTTCATCTGTGATTATGTAGACAGAACATTTTAGCTTCTATAAAATCATTATTTATATCCCTTAATTTTACAGATGACAAAATTCAATCCAAGGGACATAATTTTAGATATCATATGACTAGTTAACGATAGAGTTAGGATTAGTATCCGACACCAATGTTTCATCTTGCCATTGTCCAGCTGGATTTTAGGAAGTTATAAGAAGAATGGAAGTTTCTCAGTAGGAAATGGCAGAGGAAAACATATGAATGAACACATGAAAGTCTAATAATTTCAGCCCTCAACTCTGAAGAACCCCTGCAGCTCCAGAATTGCAAACCCCTCAGAGTTACAATTTTTAGAGTATTCCCTAATATAATTCCAGCATGCAAATCTCAGTCTCAGAATCTACTTTCTGGAGTAGTCAACCTGTGACAAAACTGAACATTAGAAGTATTTGTTGTCATTTTACAAGGCTGCATTATGTTGAAGATTATGAATTTGTCCTGAAAATAATTTGCATGTTTTCGTGACTTTTCCTCAACAGTGGTTGGCAGGACAAGTATACAATAAGAAGGTAAAATACTGAGTTAACCCAAAATTGTTATATAAACTTGATTATAGAATATTAAGTAGCTCAGATGTTATACTGCAGATTTCATAGGAAATATGTGGCTTTTGCAAGTATCTTTATTCCTGTCATAACCAGGATTTTATCTCTATATCACTGGCTCAGCAAAACATATTTGTAGGTTAGCAGGCTGCCATCTCCACTGAATTCTCAAGTGGTGATACCTACCAGGATGTTATACAAACACTGGCAAAAGGAAGACATAAAAAAACAACAACACTAAACTTTAAAAAATAACAATACAGTGGGGACAGAAGGCAGAAGGCAGTAGTCTGTTGTTGTCTGTAATTGTACTCATGAAACAGCTGACAGCTGTAAACACTTAGCTATTTTCTAGTTATCAACCATTATTAGAGCTGGAATAGTAAGTTTCAATTAAGAGGTCTGTTCATGCTTTATAGGGACATCATATTTTCCCCACTAACCCAGAGATTGCACAGTTCAAAATACCATGAAGTAGCTAAAAGAGATACAATCTTGAAAGAGAACTTAGTATTAGGAACCAGGGAATAGTACATAGGACATTTTGATGGTTAGCAGAATGGATGCAACTATGTACTTCTCTTCCTCTTGGGTGTTTGTATTTACTTGCCTGCACACGAGGTGTTTCTTGTTTCATTGCCTTTAAACTTCATTCTGAAATATAAATATAAATCACCTATAACTCATAAGAAATTATAACAAAGTTGCAAAATACAAGGTTAATATATAAAAGTCAACCATTTTCCTGTATCACCAACAATGGAAAATTGGAATTTGAAATCAAAAGCACAATGCCATTACCTTAGTACCCACAATGTTAAATACTTAGGCATAAATCTAACAAAAAATATAAAAGATCTATGTGAGGAAACTATATAGAATCCTAAGAAACAAACCAAAGAACTAAATAAATGGGAAATTATTCCTTGATCATGGTTAAGAGACTCAGCATTATCAATATGTCAGTTATTCCCAACTTGATCTATAGATTTAATGTATTTTAAATCAAAATCCTGGGAAGTAATATGTGGATATTGAAAAACTGATTCTAAATCTTATATGGTGAGGCCAAAAGATGCAGAATAGCCAATGCAATTTTGAAGAAGAACCATTTTAAAAGATTGACATTATTTGACTTTAAGGCATACTACAAAGATATAGGAAACAAAGCAATGTGGTATTGATGAAAGAATAGACAAATAGATCAATCAAACAGAAATAGAGCCCAGAAATAGTCAACTGATCTTTGACAAAGGAGCAAAGATAATCTTTTCAACAAATGATGCTGAAACAACCTGACATACAAATGTAAGAATCTAGACATAGACTTAAAATCCCTCAAGAGTATTGTCAGAATGTTTCATAAATCTAAATGTAAAATGCAAAGCTATAAACCTTCTACAAAACAGGAAAAATCTAGATGGTCTTGGGTTTGGAATTGACTATTTAGATACAACACCAAAGGCATGATCCATGAATGAAATAATTAATATGTTCGACTTCATCGATATTAAAAACTTATGCTCTGTGAAAGACATTGTTAAGAGAATGAGATTAGCCACAGATTGAAAGAAATTATTTGCAAAAACCATATCTGATAAAGTATTGTATTCCAAAGTATACAAAGAACACTTAAAACTCAACAGTAATAAAAATTAGACTTAAAAAATAAAGATACGCAAATGAGAAATAAGCAGATGAAAAGATGTTACGTATCATATGTCATTAGGAAATTACAATTAAAATAATGAGGTAACACTACACACCTATTAGAATAGTTGACATCCTAAATACTGATGATATCAAATACTGGTAAGGATGTACAGCAACAGGAACTCTCATTCACTACTTAGGGGAATGCAAAATGGTATACCATTTGGAAAACAATGTGACAGTTTCTTTCTTTATTTTTTTTTTAAGAGAGAGAGAGTGGGAGGGAGGGGTATAGGAAGAATCTTAAGCAGATTCCTGACCAGGGCAAAGCCTGATCTCATGACCCTTAGATTGTGACCTGAGCCAAAATCAAGAGTTGAGCGCTTAACTGACTGAGCCATCTAGGCAACCTGCAATGTTGCAATTTCTTAAACTAAATATCCACTTATTGAGTTGATCTCACAATTGTGTTTCCAAGTGATTTGGAAACTTATGTCTACACAAAAGCCTGCACATGGATGTTTACAGCAGCTTTATTCATAATTGCAAAAACTTGGAAGCAACCCTGATGTACCTCAGTAGGCAAATACCTGGATAAGCTGTGGCACATCCAGAGAATGGAATATTATTCACTACTAAAAAGAAATTAGTTATAAGGCCATAAAAAAAGAGGGAGGAACCTTAAATTCATACTAAGTGAAAGAAGCTAACCTGAAAAAGCTACATGCTATGTAATTTCAACTACATGACATTTTGGAAAAGGCAAAATAATGGAGAGAATTTAAAAATCAGTGATTTCCTGGGGATGGGAGGAAAGAAAGATGAAACAACAGAGTACAGAGGATTTTAGGGCAATGAAAATAAATGAAATTTATTCTGGCATAGCTCCTTCTATACCGTCAGAGCCAAATAATGACAATGCAATTGACAACAATTTGAGAAGTCAAACACCAACTAACATTCAACTGCAAACATCTGAATCATACTCAACGCTATTAACAGGCAAAAAATGTCAATGGATTAAAATCATCTAAGGATTAGGAACCAGGCGGTAGACCATACATAGGTTTTAGTGTCTTGCAACAGGTTACAAGTCAGCAAAAAGATGTAGTTTTATGATTGGTGAGTATCAGTCTACTTTGTAATCGGCACATTTGTGAAGAGGCAACATGGTGACATGGTGTGATGGATCAGCAGGTGTGGTGTACGGTTTGACTTAGCTTGAAAAACTGGGAGGTGTAACAATACTAGCTGTGAAGTCTCTCATAGTCACAATTAACCAGAACTTGGTGGCAGCTATTCCCTTTAGATAAGCTGTGATTTTGCTGTCTACTGCAGTCTCCTCTCCATGTGGTCTTTTTCAGTCTTGTGTATCACCTGCCTCGTCTCTGCAGTCATTTGTTTTTAAATCTCTAGTCTAGAACAAACTAAACTGCATGAAATACATCTACTTTTAAGTAACAACCTATTTTTGTGATTATATTTAATGATAGTCATATTTAATGATATTTAATGTCTTTATTTACAATGTATTAGCTCATAATTCAACATGAAGTGTGTCACCAAAATTGGTATCCACTTAAATATGGAATTAAATTTTAGTTTTGAGGTTTTGTCTCATCCTTTCAGATCAAAGTCAGTAACATGAATAGCCCTTCTGAACAAATTTCTTGCTTGTCTCACAGTTGATAAAATGCACATGAGCAAAGAGGAAGCAAATTGAATGATTTCCAACAGAAGTCCTTGAGTATTATCGCAGACCCTTATAGTATTAGTGTATTCAGCTATGCCCTGGGTCCTTTCCTACAATGATATTGGCTGAACCTTGTTCTGAAGAATACATATACTCATATACACATGTTTGTGCATATATGTATGCAGTGTTTCCCAAGAGAAATCTTCAAACATATTTCATATGCACATACCAAGAGTTTATGTTTGAAGTTGACAAATTTTTGAAAAGAGTCTTGTCATAAGTTTGAATGGATGCAAGGTCAGTGTTAAAGAAAGTTCTGTTAAGCCATGGCATAAAGATTAAAATTGTATCAGAGATGGTGCCTGGGAAATCACTAAAATCTGCAGCTTTATGACATGTGCTTTCCTCGGCTAGTGGCTTGAATTAGTCTTAGGAAAAAATGAGGGGATGTTTAACATCTAAAAAAGACAATTTAGAAAAAACAAGGGAGAATGTGTCTTCATTGTCTGAAAGCATGCCTTGGGATAGAGGGATTTGATTTATATTGCTGGAGAGTACAGAACCCAGACAATTTGGAAAAAGTTTGTGATGCATGTTTTTAGTCAGTGAGGTAGAGTTTTATAAATACAATATATTTACCTCTAAATATGCTCCCTATTTCATGAAGTAGTGAATGCCTTACCCTACACATGTCGGAGAGAATAGTAAACTGACAGGTTCTCATAGTTACTGGAAAAAAATGATGTTAGAGTTGGTAGGAAATTTAGACTAGAAGATCTCCAAGGACCATCCTTTCAACACTGATAAAATTGTGACAGGTAAAATATTTTTAATCACTATACACACACACACACACACACACACACACACATATATATATATATTAGCATATATCACTATATATATCACTGTGTGTATGTATATATGTATTCAAATTTTGACTTTATTTTTTGTTGTTTCTCTCTAGAGACATAATTTTATGGATGAAACAATAATCTGGTAGTTTAGAAACGTAATACAGTAAGAAACAGATGGCTTGAATGTATTATGTGGTTAAGAAGATGTTTCACTGTAGCTTTCTTGGCATAGTATAAAGTTATACTAATTGCACCTAACTAAAGCAGATCTTTAGTTGAAAAATAAACCTCTAAAAGAGGCTGAGCAAGGTACTACTATTTTAACACCCGTACAAGTAGATGGATTTATGACTGATTGTATCACAAATACCAAGGAAAGGAAATCCTTTAAAACTCTGCGACTCCAAAAATATTTTTAGATTCTACCTACAGTTTTATATTGATTGTAGTGGTTATTTTGCCTGACAACACAGAGTGTGATACATCACAGTTGTCAAAAATGTTAATGCAAGAGAAGGGTACTTTTTTGCATGCATAGAAGATGGTTTAGTGATGATTTAATTATACACTAGGCAAATAAAAAAAAAGCAAATGATACTGATTTTTAAGTAAATGTTTATATTAGTTTGGGAACTATAATCATAGCCAAGCTAATCATTATTAATATTAGTGTAATGAAGTTTAACCTGCTTTATTTTAGAAAGTGCCATGAAATATTTTTATTTTGTACTTGCCAGAAATATGAACTCAAAATTCCACATATAAATAAATATGGAAATACACTATATTATTTCTCCCATTGTCCTTGATTTCACTGAGAAATAATCCTCCTCCCAAGAAATAAAGTTGACAATGTATCTGTAGTTAGGAGATGGGAAAATAACAAAAATAGTAGCTGATGTAACAGTGAGAAAAAAACAACAACACATTTTAAATCTTGCAAATGTTGGCAGAGATTCCTACAAACACATGCATGCACATGTGTGCTAACACAAATATGTGTACACCCACAAGCACAGACGCACACACAGTCTTATTCTCCTTAAGAAATAACTTCTCTTCTCTTACTGACCCCTCACTCAGTTGTAGGAAGATACACTTGCCTCCTTGCTGTTCCTTGACAACCCAGGCACTTAGTAGGCCTTTGCCACCTTTATCTAGTATACTTCTACCCATGCCCTCAGCTTGAATATTCTCAAAGCTCACTCCCTTACTTCACTCAAATTTTTCCATAAATTTCACTTTTATTTAAAAATTAACATTTGGAAAAAAATTAACATTTGGTGGGGTGTCTGTGTGGCTCAGTCATTAAAGCATCTGCTTTGGGCTCAGGTCATGATCTCAAGGTGTGGGATTGAGCCCCAAAGTCAACCTACCTACTCACACCATCCCACACCTCCCCCTGCCTCTCCCCCTGCTGTGCAGGAGCATGTGCTCCTCTCCCCCTCTCCCCTGCCCCTCCCCCTGCTGTGCAGGAGCATGTGCTCTCTCCCATTAATTGATTAATTAATTAATTGATTAAAAATAAATAAAAATTAACATTTAGTTTGGAATAATTTTTCAGAAAACTTGTAAAAATAATATGCAGAGTTCTTCTGTATCCCTTAGCTAATTTCAGTTGTCCCTGATATTATATTATCTCATAGTACCGTGTAGTATAAATGTCAAAATTGAAAACCAATATTGGTACATTATTATCAACTAAATGCCATATTTGGATTTCCACTAAAATCTTTTTTTTTTTTTTGCTTTTGGAGGATCCCATTTATTATAACACAATTCATCTAGTTATCTAGTTACGTCCCCTTATTTTCTTCTTGTGTGATGGTTTCTTACTCTTTTTTTTTTTTTTCATGATTTTTGCAGTTTGGGAAAGTACTACTCAGATAATTCATAGAATCCGCTTTAAGTTAGGGTTCTTTTTTTCTCATGATTGGACTATGATTATGGGTTTTTGGAAAGAATATCACTCATCACTTCATATTAGGAAATAAATGATATCCACATGACATAACTGAGGATGTTATTCTTGATCACTTGGTTAAGGTAGTGTTTGTCAGATTTCTCTATTATATAGTTATAAGTTTTCCCTTTCCATATTTTATTAATAGGACACAAATCACTACACTGAGCCACCTTCGAGGGAAAATAGGATTAATTTCTATCAATGGAAAGGTGTTATCTACAGACATTAGAATTCTTCTGTAAAGATTTCTTTATTCTTCTGTATTTACTTAATCATCCATTTATATCAATATGACCTTATGAATATTTATTTTATGTTTTGGATTACAGTCCAGTACTAAGTTACTTATTTTCTTGCTCAAATTGTTCCAGCTTAGGCCATCAAGAGGCCCTTTAACATTGGCTCCTGTATTTCTTCGATCAGCCCCAGCTTTTTATTTTTTTCTGCACTTCTCACTTCCTGGCCCTACAAAATGCTCAAGGATTATCTTGTGTTTTCACTATTCCAGTCCTAACATCAGCCATTTATTTAAGGATCCTTGGTTCCTTTTGTAGGTGAATGGTATATAGAAGCCAAGATCTTTTTTTTTTTAAAGATTTTATTTATTTATTCATGAGAGACATGAGAGAGAGAGAGAGAGAGAGATTGAGAGAGAGAGAGAGGCAGAGACACAGGCAGAGGGAGAAGCAGGCTCCATGCAGGGAGCCTGATGTGAGACTCGATCCCAGGTCTCCAGGATCAGCCCTGAGCCAAAGGCAGCACCAAACCGCTGGGCCACTGGGGCTGCCTAGAAGACAAGATCTTGATGTTAACTGTGTTTGTTTCTACTGGCATAAATCTCTTTTCTTTTTTCTTTTTTCTTTTCTTTTCTTTTCTTTTCTTTTCTTTTTTTCTTTTCTTTTCTTTTTTTCTTCTCTTTTTTCTTCTTTCTTTCTTTCTTTCTTTCTTTCTTTCTTTCTTCTTCTTCCTTTCTTTCTTCTTTCTTTCTTCTTTCTTTCTTTCTTTCTTTCTTTCTTTCTTTCTTTCTGTTTTTCTTTCTTTAAATTAAAACTATGTGTGGTTTATTCTCTCTTTTTGTCTCTTTATCTCATCATTTTAATGAGACTACCCTAATTACCCATTCCAGGCTGAAATCTTCCTCTCCCCCAGTCTCCATTCAAAATTCCCATTATCTTTTTATAGTGTTTCCTTTATCATAACACATTCAAGAATGTTATAGAATTCGGGTGGCTGGGTGGTGCAGTCAGTTAAGTGCTAACTCTTAGTTTCAGCTCAGCTTCTGATTTCAGGGTCCTGAGATGGAGGCCCCAGTCAGACTTCCCATCAAACTCCATACTCAACCAGGAGTCTACTCAACACTTTTCCTCTCTCTATGCCCCTCCCCTTCTCTAAAATAAATAAATAAATATTTTTTAAAAAGGATATAGAGTTTACTTTTATATTCTGAGTAATTTTAATGACTGTTTTCTCCTGTCCCTACAATTTAAATTTAATGAAGGCAGGGATTTTTACTTTGATTATTATTGTATATCTAGCATACAGAACAGTATCTGGTACAAAGCTGGGAGTCAATAATATTCATTGAAAATGTGTTGATATTTGCAAGAAAAGTTGAAGAATCTAAATACATTTTAGCTTTCATCTCATCAAACATTAAATATCTCAAATTATGTTTAAGTGTAAAATAGATCAATTTAGGACAATTCCTTTAATAGGATTGGAAAAATACAAGAAAATCAGGAAACTGCACTGTTAAGATTATATATTAAAGGCCACAAATTTAGTGTATTTACATGTTAAGACATAGACAATTGTACATAAATGTAAATAATTTCTCTTCAGTGAAAGTTTGTTGTTATCCAATAAGACATAACCATTTAGTATCTAATATGGCAATCAAAAGTTAACTTTCAGGGGATCCCTGGGTGGCTCAGCAGTCTGGAGCCTGCCTTAGGCCCAGGGCATGATCCTGGAATCCCGGGGTCAAATCCCACATTGGGCTCCCTGCATGGGGCCTGCTTCTTCCTCTCCCTGTGTCTCTGCCTGCCCCGCCCCCCTCAGTGTCTCTCATGAATAAATAAAATCTTTAAAAAAAAAAGTTAACTTTCATTAATTAAATTGTCTGTAAATAGGAGGTCATCAAAACTTCTTTCAACTAATTTTAGCATCCTATTGTTCCTTTATTAAATAATGAGTTGAATAAAACATTTGGCATATGCTCATTTCAAATTTGCATGAAAGTCATAGTTTTAACCTCTGAAATTTACACTTTAGCCAGCTTACTTGTTAAATTAGCATTACCAAAATAGCAATCTTTAAGGGCCTATCTGATCTTAATTCAGTTAGAACAAAAAGAAACAAGAAACAAAGTTTAAGTGAAAACTTTATGCTCTTTAAATTGAAAAAACTGTTTGCAATAGAAGTGATTATGAAAACTGCATTAACTTGATACTGCATGGAAGTTAAATCTGCTTTAAGCATGAGTTAATGCAAAATGATGCAATGATAGAATAAAATAAAAGAATTTACTTATACAAAATTTGAATAGGAATTTATATCAATGTTCCTAAACTATGATTCAGTTTCTCCTCTACTACTGCTTCAAATACCTGAAAACAAACTTTGATGGTTTAAACCTTATTACAAATACCAAACACAAAAAGAGAGAAAAAGTAATCCTATTTTAGAATCTTAACTCTGGAGTAAAAAGAAAATGTGAAATAAAAAACAAAACAGAGACAATAAATGTAACTGAAAAAAAGTTAATATTTTCAATATATAGATATATTCATAAGATACTTATCATAAATAATCTCCTAGCCACCCAGTGAGTTATATGATATTTTCTTGATGATTAAGTTTACTGGTAATATTTTAACAGTACTTAAGAAAGATAGTCTTTCTCTCTACTGTGTTTTCTTTTCTTTCTCACAAACATATTTGTCTTCATACTCATCCACAGACATAGCCATACACACAAACACATACACTCATATATTGTCCTTTTATACATTAGGAAGGATGCCAGATGAAAAGCAAAATTGATTTTCAGTCTAACTATGTCAATCTAAATATTTATAAGTAGTAATCATTTATATACAAAGTAGGTATTTATAAATGATAGTTTTTGTCTTTTACAATAAATACTAATAACAGTATTTCAATTGTATATAAAATTTTTAGAAAAAAAAAATCAGTGAGATCAGTTAAGTTTCAAGAATATTGGCATCTTTTGCCCTGAGAGATATATATAATGTAAAATAAACAATATCCTTTAAGAATGTAATTTCATCAGTTAATTGGTAAAAAGATCATATATATGAAAAAATAGTTGAAAAATAACCAGAATTGTGCTGAAGTCCTCTTTTACCAGTTTATGAGAGCTGAATGTTTCTGTCACTTCCCCTATCTGTGTTCCACCTTTCCTGACATGTTGATAGTTAGAAATCAAACATGCTTGTAATATTTACACAATGAAGACTGGAAAACACTATGCATTAATAGGTTGTTTATGTGTGTGTTTGAATAACTGATTATTAAAAATTGTCCAGCGAAACTCTGAATATCACTAAACCCTTGCACATTTAGCAACAGAATCATCTTGTTTTCTTTCTGTTTTGAAATTATACTTTTCTTTTTTATTTAGATATATTATTTTTTTCTTGTAATTATGGAAGAGCCATTGATTGAAAAATGTGATCATTGGGATCCCTGAGTCGCTCAGCTGTTTAGTGCCTGCCTTAGGCCCAGGATATGATCCTGGAGACCCAGGATCAAGTCCCACATCCGGTTCCCTGCAGGAGCCTGCTTCTCCCTCTGCCTGTGTCTCTGCCTCTTCTCCCTCTGCCTGTGTCTCTGCCTCTCTCTCTCTCTGTGTCTCTTGTGAATAAATAAAATCTTTTTAAAAAATGTGATTACTAATAAAGAATTACTTTTGTCTGATTATCATAGCATGAGAGAAATAAAGAAGCATAGCTTCAAAATACATTTTACTGTTTGAATATTCAAGTTTGAATTAATATTTTTAGAAATCTCTAAAGAGAATGTTTTTTAGAAATTTTCTAGCCACTCTTCATCATCTTTCACTGAATTTAGAAGATCTCAAAATTTATCTGCTTGATCAATTTTCCCATTTCAATATGACTTTTAAAAGACAAAAACAAAACAAAACAAAACAAACCCATGAAACTCTTGGGTAGATAAGATTATGATTGAGATACCCATCTTAAACCATGTGAAAAGAAGTTGAGATAATAAATAAAACAGTGTTTATCGAGTCAATATTTTCTCTCTGGAGACATAGTTCCTTATCAACTAGTCAGAGAACCTTCTGTCTTTATTTTTTAGTTTTGAGTTTGGCAACATCTGTGCTATTTTTCTTTCGTGACCTGAAGAGCTACAAAATGTGGTGTCAGGTAAACCATTGTTCCCTGAAGTAAAGCTGGAGTACATAATGAGGCTAGTAAAGCCACAAGAATATATTTAATTGTATTTACTTCTAGGATGTGTGCAGACTTTTAGGGTAATGATTTGCATTCCTAAATCAAGAAAATTTTAAAAAGAAAAGCTGCTCTTTTGTTACTATTGTTGTCATTGTTGCTCAGAAATATAGGGTATTGTGTTACAAGGAAAATCTTTTTTATGGTAATTTTTTTTTTTTTTTTAGAGTTAAAGTGCATCAAATAGATCTCTTTTCCTTATTACATAAATTCTCCCCAGGAATGCCTGAGTGGCTCAGAGGTTGAGCTTCTGCCTTTGGCCCAAGGCGATATCCTGGGGTCTCAGGATTGAGTCCCACATCAGGCTCCTCTGCCAATGTCTCCTCTGCCTATGTCTCTGCCTCTCTGTGTGTCTCTGATGAATAAATAAATAAAATCTTTAAAAAAAAAATTCTCCCCAACTCTCACAGGAAAGACATAAAAGGAGATGACTTTTTTTAGGCGGGGGTGGGGGAGGTGGAGAGGCGGATTTGGTTGATCTGCATTCTTTCTAGGACAGAAGTTTATGATTAATATATGGCAACTTGAAAAATAGGACCCAGTTCCAATAGACTTATCCAATGGAGACAGCATTTCACCATAAATACAGTCAGTCAACTCTAATTATTCATGGGTTCCATATTTGCAAATTTGCCTACTCAATAAAATGTATTCGTAACCCCCAAATGAATACTCATGACACTTTCATGACCATTTATAGACATAAGTAGAGAAGCAAAAATTTGAGTTGCCTCACACATGTTCCCAGCTAAAGTTTCTGTCTCCTTTCAGTTTTTTTTCAAACTTTTTCAATTTCCTGTTATATTGTAAATTAGTGTTATTTCTATCATCTATTTAATGCCACATTTTAAAATTTTTGTGCTTTTTGTTGGTGATTTCTCTGTTTAAACTGACACCCATGCATAGTGTTGAAGTGGGTTTCCTGTGCCTAAGTACAAGCAGGCTGTGATGTGCCTTAAAGAAAAAAATACATGTGTTAGATAAGCTTTCTTTAAGGTAGGAGTTATAGAGCAATTGACTTCTACTGAGTTCATTTAGCTCAATATTAACGAATCAATGATGTGTTTTAAATAAAGTATCTTCAAACAGAAACACATGAAACGAGTCATCCAATAATCAATTTCTGAAAATGTGACCATAGGCTCACAAGAACTGAACTCTGTGTTTTTTCTGGGAGCAATGATTCAGTACTAATTAATTGAGGATTTGTATCTACTTTATAGACTATAACTACCATAAACTGTAAGAATTGACTATATATTGAAGTAAGTAAGATAGGGAGATAGACTGTCATACCTAAAAGAAATTTGCTGGAGAACTATTAATTTTAACCAAGCTTTTATATCATTAAGTGATACCCTTCATTTGAACAAATTACAGAGATTCATAGTCATGATTTAAAAAGTGATAATAGGGACCCCTGAATGGCTCAGCAGTTGAGGGTCTCCCTTTGGATCAAGTCATGATCCCAGAGTCCCAGGATCGAGTCCTGCATTGGGCTCCCTGCATGGAGCCTGCTTCTCTCTCTGCCTATGTCTCTGCCTTTCTCTTTGTGTCTGTCATGAATAAATAAATGATATCTTATAAATAAATAAATAAAAAGTGGTAATAATGATATAAATTGTAAAGCCACTTTAAAATTGTCAATTTGATAACTATCTTTTGGCCAAGGTATCCTAAAAGCTTGGCTCCTCTTGGGAGCAATTGTTTTTGATAATCAATCATAGTATAAAAAACTAGTTGATAAAGACATTCATTTATTAAGATTATTCAACTCAGTTAAAAACTATAATTCATAGAAAAATGAAGAATAAAGGTTAATAGGTCATCTGTATTTGAAATATAATAAACTTCTACAATTTATGTATATCAAAATATTGTTTTTATAATACTAAACTATATAATTTAATGAGGAGAAAAAATAGCTACCATATATTGAGTATTTGTTACTTTCTCTTGCTCTTTATATATAGTATTCCATTTTGCCCAGTAACCACTGTATTAAGTAAATTATATTAGTATCCCAGTTATACATTTAAGACTACTAATGAGCCCAAAGTCACACAACTGGGAAGGAACAGACCCAAATCAGTCCTAACTCCACGGCCAGGAAATAAAGACATAACACAGTTAACACCTTTTATCTAATGAGATTTTTTAAAAATGATTTTATTTATTTATTTGACAGAGCATAAGAGAAAGAGATCACAAGCAAGGGAGAGGGGTAGAATGAGAAGCTCACTCCTTACTGCACATGGAGCCCAATGTGGAATTTGATCTCAGGATGCTGGGATCATGACCTGGGGCAATAGCAGATGATTATCTGACTGTGCCACCCATGCACCCCTGAGGAGACTATTTTAAATACGTGAAAGTTCCATTTTTATATCTGTTCTCCATCCATAATACCTAATATATATATAGACATATATATATACAAATATATATGCTTTTATGATGTTTATTCTCAATAAACAATCTGTACTTTCAACCCAACAAAGAAAAGAAGCAAACAAAATAATTATTTCCTGTCCACTCTCACCAATTATTCCCCCTTTAGGATATTTGTAATTTGAAATGTTTTAGTACTCCAACATTCAACACTATTAATTAAGAAACCGGTCATGAATATGATTAGATGTGAACTGGACTAAAAGTTTAGGATATTTCAAATTAAATTTGTCATATACATTTTTAGGGAAATAATTCTCTAGGTTCTTGGGATGGCTATTTAATAAACAATTTAAAGAAACAAAATATTAACAGCTCCAGAAAAGAATTCCCCATGAATTTAGCATACATATGGGCACCTTTACATTAAACTGATGTAATAATGACAAAAAAAAAATAACTGATGAAACTGATAACAAAATAATTTTTTCTTGGAATATAAACACCAAAACTACAACATCCAGATGCTCTACTCTATTCTTTGTAAAATTCTCAGATAAATTTGGTTATGATGATTTGTGTTTGTTTGTTTAATATGCTCTATACATCATTTTAACAAAGTCATCATTATTCAGTTTTTCAGTTGTTCCCAGGAAGGGGAAATTTCTCCTTCATTTTATTTGTGGCAGGATTTCCACATAACCCCAACCCCACTGGGGATCTTTCCAATATTTTCAAAGAAATAGGTTTTTGACACTCTCTTTTATCAATTCGGTGGGACCTTTAGCTCAGATATGACTGCAATTCTTTTATTTCAGTTAAAATCATCCAAAGAAGACCACGGCAGATGATCAAATGCAATTCTTCCTAAGGGCATCACAGTACAACAAATGTATTTGTTTTGGGATTCGTGACAAGTAGCAAACTCTGTTTATAAATACAGATTATGCCATAGGTATTAGTGACAGTCAGTCACATCACATCACACAGTTGCCACTGAATAATTTTAAGGTGTCTGATTCTCATTCTTTTTGTGACTGTTTTATAAGCCGAAGAAGAGCATCTTTGCTACATGGAAATAAAATTCACAGCAAAACACAAATTCTACCCACCCATTGGTCATGTTTAGTCGTGGGCATCTGAAGTGACATAAAGGGCAGAGATTTCTTTTCACCTTCAGAGAAAATACATTTCATCTGCTCCTTTCCTTTTTTTTTTTTTTTTGGTTTCCTATAATAAAAGAATCTGTCTTAAAACACTAACCGATTTATTGCCTTCTGTAAAGTTTTGTGGTGAATTAGGCACAGCTGAAATCAATGGAAAGTCTTTCCTGCAAGGCTTTTTGGGGTTTGATTGTCTACACATGGAATTTGCCAGGAAATCTCAATTATGGTTTGAGCTCTGCTGGAGGGTGTGACTCCCTGTGGGGAGAATCTCTTACAACAGGGATGATGACCCTCCCTGCTGGACTGGTTCTGGAGTAACTCAGAGGATGAAGAGACGACATGATCTCCAGAGCCTCTGTCCAGATACGTAGAAGAGGGATTTAGCAGCCACTGCCAGCTCTTAATTAGAAACAGGTGCACTGAATCTTCCACCAGCAGCTCAATTTCTGCCCTTTACATTTGAGTGGTGTGTCAGTGTTTGACAATTAGACAAAAAAATGCAGGTATCTGACTATCCTAAATGAAGTCAGGAAAAAAGTAATTCCTGGGAATAAAATCTAGGATTCAAAAAAAAAAATCATGGAGTTGCTTTTTCAGTTCATAAGAGTTATTAATTTGTGAGAGGAAAATAAATTACCCATAATTGGACTAAATAAGCAAATTTCATGGACAATGAACACATTCGAGTCTAAAGTAATCACTGGCGAAACTCATGGAAAGAAGATACAAATGTTTGTGCTTGTTCTCAGACACAGACATAGTTTATATAAAAGAGTGGTTAAGCATGTGACCTCTGGAGTCAGGAGGCCTGGGTCCTCTACTTACTACTTGTATGATCTTGGATGTGTCACTTCACCTTTTGGGTCTTTTGCAAATTTGGAAATGTGCTAACATTTCCCTCATGGAATTGTTGTGAGGATTGAGTTTTAAAAGACCTAAAGTGCTCAGAATACTGCTTGGCATAAGGTAAGTGTGATGCATATTATCTAGTGTTTTTGCTGTTACTAACTTTATCTTTGATATTATTGTAAGAGCCATCTTGGCCTTGCTGATCACGTACCCTTAGAGATATTTATTTTAATCTTCTGAACCACCACATTTCTTAATTTTCCTATTTCACTGTTCTTTTTCAGTATCTTTAGTGACTTTTTTTCATCCTGTTGCAGTGTCTCTAACATTGGATTCTTCAGGGCCTCTAAATTTTGGGTGTGCCTGAGGAATCTTTCTTTGACCTCTTTTCTATCTATACGTCCTTGGTAATATCATTTTGATTCATAACTTTAAATTGCTTCTGTATACTGACAATTCCCAAATATATAGTACCAGCCCATACTTATTTCTTAAGCTCCAGACAGTTGCTTATACAATGTCTGTACTGGAGTCTGCAGAGCACAGGAGCACAAACAGGTGTTGTGTGATTCTAGGCTTATATAATTGGGAAGAAATGTATACTATAATAATACAATATTATATAATGAAACAGCATTATAAATAATATAATATTATAAATACAAAAGTAGGCATAGAAATGATTTTTCCTCCACATGTGCTGTAGAGAGTCAGACCACTTTTTCTTGAGATGTATTTTGGCATTTTACCATAAACGCTCATACTTTAATGCTTCCTGTAGGCAGCTTGATTTTTCCTCCTTACTTAGAACACTTAGCAACTCACAAATAAACTAGCATTTATTGAAATCTATACCAGAGAGGTACTAGAGCTTATCTGTCCCTAGCTAAATAGTAAACCTGCTCAGTAAAGGGATATTTGAATTTATTCTAATATATTCCTCCCTCCCCATGTTTAGAGAAATTGGAAAGCTAAAACTATATATTATGGAGATTTCCTTGAAGCCTGGGTTCTGGATGTTTTCCCTTCTCTTATTATTCCCCCGAACAATTCGATGTCTTTGTGCCAGTGTTGGAAGAGAAAAATGGCATGTAGATCATTTTCTTAGGGGCCTTGGCTGTTGCTTCTGGCAATCCAGTTAAGATAATACAAGGCTCTTCTGTAGAGCTTTCCAATGTCTTCTCTCCAGTTTTGTGGGTAAGAAGAATCAGTTGCCATGGCAGGGGCTTTTTGACCTTTTAATCACTGGGTCATAGATGGATATATCTGTTATTTAGCTTCCTGGTGAAGGCAGGAAGCCTATGCAGCAGTGAGAGAAGAGCTATTCTTGATATCTGAGATCTGGGTCCAGAAAACTATCTGAAAATGGACCTGTAGTGGTGCAACAGAAGGGCTTCAGATACATTTGTTGAATGTGAGTCTAAAGAGTTTGCCTTTGTTTTTTGCTCCCCCCAATAGAACGAGTGGAGAATGCAAGGTATTAGTAAAGGAGCATAGGTGGAAAGAGGCTAGTGAGCCAAGTAAAGTTCTTGTGTCTCAACATTTTAAAGGAGGAACAGGAATATTCCATTTGCCTGAGTGTGACATGAAGGGATCTGAGAAAACCCACTGCCTTTCCCACAACTTAGCATGGGCCAGCCATAACAAAATGACTCCCATTCTTAAGAGAAACCCATAAGCAATTGAAAGAAAGTGCCAAATGCAAAGGAGTCCTGAGTCTGACAATAAGAGACAATGTAGCAGTAAACTGTAGACACATAAGAATGAGGAGCATTCAGCAGAAACCAGTGTGGAAAGATGACGTCCCAGACAAAATACCCTTCTATAATTTTGCTAAGTATACCAAAGAGAAATAAAAACTTTTATCCATGGAAAGCCTTGTAAACAGACGTTTCAAAAAGCTTTACTCATAATAGCCAAACACTGGAAAAAATTTAAATGCCCTAAAATAATAGGTAAACAATGCTTTATGTTCCCAGTATAGATTAAAAAGTTCTCAGCTGGAGTAATGTTGTCTCCCTAGGAAGTATCTGTAAAATGCAGATTTTTTTTTTTTTTTTTTACTGTCATAATTCAGGTGGATAGTGGATTAGTGACTAGAAGCTAGAGATGTTGTTAGACATCTTGAAATGCACAGGACACTCCCATTATAAAAAAAAAAAAGTAGTGCAAAATGTCATAGTGTCACTGCTGAGGAACTCTGTGTGTGAAGAATAGGAATGTGAATATCTGAAACTAGTAGATGACTTCCTCAGAAATACAGATATTTAATGTATCTTTTCTTAAAGTGTCCCAGTTTTGTTAAGTAGGTGATCAAAGTTCCTCTATTTGCTTTGAGCTCTAAAGTTAGTTTCTTGGAAATGAAAAATTCACCAAATTGTCTCTGGGAAAATAGATTTTCTTCCTAAATGGAAAAATAAAAACTTTCCAACTCCCAAACACTTTGTTTGTAGTATTACACACAATTGAAATCCCAAGCAGTCATTTGTTGTGCTTCTGTTTTAAATGAGTGAACATTTCTTGACAGTTATGTACAATACACCAAATAGAGAAAAATCAATGTCATTTGTATTTGCCAGCATTTAATTACATGTAGATTTAATTACATCATTTCCCTCTTTATGTTTGTCTTTTCAATTCTAAATAACTTCTCATTAACTTTTTTCTTCTAAATTAGGATATTAGTTTTCTCATGTTGAGATTTTAAAGTATGTCTTATATTTATGTCATCAATATCTAAAGTATTAAAATATAGAAATACTAGTCAGAGTTATTGTAATGTCAGGAATAGTTTGTATCTAATTGCTTTACAGAAGAAAATAAGGAGCTTACCTTGTTACAAATATATATATATATATATATATATATATATCCACTAAAATGTTTGAAATAGAAAGTTAATGGACCAAATATCTATTTAAAAATATAATTATATTCAGACAAAACCATGGTTGATAGGACTTCATAAAAATTAATTATCTTACCAAAATAATTCATTTTGTCCTGAACTGGTGAGTTTATGATCTCTGGGTCTTTTTTTCTTATATATATTGACTGTCACTACTTTGGTCTTATAGCTATCAAATATAAAAACATTTTAGAAAGGATTTTATATATGGATCCCATGGCAGAGCCACTTATGAAACATAGCCAGGAGCCTTTATTTGCACAGGTGTTTAAAAATGCAGATTTGGAAAAATAACAATGGATACCACAAAAATACAAATAATTATAAGAGGATATTGTGAAAACTATATGCAAACAAACTGGACAACCTAGAAGAAATTGATAAGTTCTTAGAAACATATTAACTACCAAGACTGAAACAAGAAGAAATGAAAAATTTGACCAGATAAATAACCAGCAAAGAAATTGAATCAGTAATCAAAAACCTCCCAAATGAACAAAAGTCCAGGAGCAAATGTTTCACAAAGGAATTCTATGATTTAAAGAAGAGTTAAGGGGGATCCCTGGGTGGTGCAGCGGTTTGGCGCCTGCCTTTGGCCCAGGGCGCGATCCTGGAGACCCAGGATCGAGTCCCACGTTGGGCTCCCGGTGCATGGAGCCTGCTTCTTCCTCTGCCTATGTCTCTGCCTCTCTCTCTCTGTGACTATCATAAATAAATAAAAAAATAAAAAAAAAAAAGAAGAGTTAATACGTCTTCTTTTCAAACTATTCAAAAAAAAAAAAAAAAAGAAAGGAAAACTTCCAAATCTATTCTGAGCCCAGCATTACCCTGATACCAAAACCAGATAAAGACACCACCAAAAAGGAGAAATACAGGCCAATATCCCTGATGAACATACATGTAAAAATCTTCAAAAAACACTAGCAAACCAAATATGACACTACATTAAAAAAATTATTCACCACAATCTGGTAATTTATTCCTGGATTTCAAGGGGGGACTCCATATTGGCAAATCAGTCAACAATCTATCAATAAAATAAGGATAAGAACCATATGATCGATTCTGTAAATACAGGACAATCATTTGACAAAGTACAACATCCTTTCATGATAAAGCCCTCAATGAACTGAGAACATCTCCCCTAAGTTGAGCAACAAGACAAAGATATTCATTCTCACCATTTCAATCCAACTTAATGCCAGAAGTCCTAACCACAGCAATCAGACAACAAAAAGAAATGCAAGGCATCCAAATAGGTAAAAAAAGAAGGAAAACTTTCACTATTCACAGATGACATGATACTTTATACAGAAAACCCAAAAGACTCCGCCAAAAAAACTGCTACTCCCGATAAATGAATTCAATAAAGCCACAGTATACAAAACCAATGCACAGAAACCTGTTGCATTTCTATACATCAATAATGAAGCAGCAGAAACAGAAATGCAAATCAAAACTACAATGAGATATCACATCATACCTCTCAGAATAGCTAAAATCAATAATACAAGAAACAAGAGGTGTTGGTGAGGATGTGGAGGAAAAAACTTTCTTGCACTGTTGCTGGGAATGTAGACAGGTGCAGTCACTATAGAAAAGGTATCAAGGTTCCTCAAAAAGTTAAAAATAGAGTCACCCTATGATCCAACAATTGTACTACTGGGTATTTACCCAAAGAATACAAAAACACTAATTCAAAGGGATACATATACCCTTATTGCAGCATTACTTGAAATACCCAAGATAAGTAAACGGCCCATGTCCAGTGATTGATGAATGGATAAAGAAGATGTGGTATAGAAATACAGGGGAATATTATTCTGCTACCAAAAAGAAAGAAATCTTGCCATTTTCAATGACATGAATAGAGCTAGAGAGTATATGATAAGCAAAACAAGGCAGTCAGAGAAAGAAAAATATCATATGATTTTACTCATGTGGAACTTAGGAAACAAGCAAAGAGAAAAAAAGAGAGAGAAAAAAATCAAGAAACAGACTCTTAGCTATAGAGAACAAACTGATAGTTACCAGAGGGGAGACAGATGGGGAATGGATTAAGGAGTATGTTTGTCTTGATGATGTATGAAATTGTTGGTGATGTATGGAATTGTTAATCACCATATATAAAGATGATGTAGATTTTTGCAAATACTGACATCATTTCTAGCACCTTCATTGTGATGATAAACGTTTTCATTTAAAAAGAGCTCTCTTCAAATAAGTTCTTTTTTAAGGCCCACAATAACTAGTTTAGCTTATTATTACAATATTAAAAATTACTAATACTCTTGATGAAGACATCTTTAATCCCATGGAAAAGGACTGTACTTTTCACGTTAACATTTCTTTAGGGATTTATTTTGAAATAAAAATATTATATCAGTTCCAACTCTACATGAAGGTCAATCCTATGCAATTTAACATAATGAAAGATTCCTTTTTTTTTTAAGATTTTATTTATTTATTCATGAGACACACACACACACACACAGAGAGAGAGAGAGAGAGAGAGAGAGAGAGAGAGGCAGAGACACAGGCAGGAGGAGAAGCAGGCTCCATGCAGGGAGCCCAACATGGGACACAATCCCAGGTCTCCAGGATCAGGCCCTGGGCTGAAGGCGGCGCTAAACCACTGAGCCACCCGGGCTGCCCATAATGAAAGATTCCTATTGCATAGATTGATAACACATTTTCTTAAAGAGAAAATATGGGCAAATAATGCAATAAAATAAGTTAAACATAAATATACTATGCTTTCAACTTCCCCATTCCAGCTATTAATGTTCACAGTGTTTCACAACATTGACAAAACTTTTAATATTTCCTCCTTTTGTTCCTTTTGGTATTCTAAATATCTGGAATTTTGGCAATTCCAGTTTTCCTCACTAAGTGGTAAACATAAATTATGGAATATGTTGATGATTATTATACAAATTTGGAACAAAATCAGACTCCAATAGTTAAATTACACTGTGGAAAATTTGGAGAGAAAACAGGGACTAATATTTACCTAATGCTTGATGTGTTCCAGGGTTTTGTAAACCATGTTAATATGCCTCAAAAATGACAGCTTTGTAGCTGCATCATTATTCCCGTATTTCGAAAGGAGAAGTCTGGGATTCAGAGAGATTATGTACTCCAAAAGCTTTCTTCTGCCCTCTTTATGATTATTATTACTATAATAATTATTATTATTAACTAATGATAAGAACACAAGATCTATCTTTTAACAGTATTTTAAGTATATAATGCATTATTGTTAACTATAGGCGCTATGCTATATAGTAATTCTTTAGAACTTATTCATCTTGTGTAACTAAAATTTCGTACCCTCTAAAACCTCCCAATTTTCTCTACCCTCATGTTCTGGCAACTGCCATTCTTCCCTCTACTTTTATGAGTTTAACTATTTCAAATTTCTTATATAAGTAGTCCAAAATGTGTAGGGAACTTAGCAACTCCCCAGTGATGTGATTTTAAAAAGGCAAAAGAATTGAATAGACATTTCTCCAAAAATATACAAATGGCCATAGGTAAATGAAGAGTGCTCAACATCACTAATTATCAGGTAAATACAAATTACGGTTTATAATATCATAAGTAAAATATATATTAGAAGTAACACAGTAATTCTCCTCTGAACTAGATGAGAGAAAACAGAATGGATTGGAAGGATCTGCAATGAATAAACACAGAAAAAAATAACACATGCAGTATAATCAACTATATTCAAAATACATGCAAGAAAAGAGAACAAAGTGTATAAAACAGGTACTGATTATTTTCCCTGTGTTGTGGAATCATCATCATCATCATCATTTGCCTTTGCTTTTTATATTTTCCAAAGTTTCATCAATTATAATGTATAACTTTAACATTTTCATTAGATAGCAAACAATGTCTGTATGAGCTTTTACAGATTAGGAAACTGATGGAGAAATGATTATTCCATATCAATCTTCCATTTAGATGAAGAATAAAATAAGTGTTATGAGAGGGTTATTACTTCTATGTTTTGAACAGGGACAAGGGACACACAAAATATAGGTAGGAAAACTCTGGTAATCTTTAAGGAGTAACTTTCTATGAATGTTTAACAACTGAATAGATTATTTTGTTGTTTTTCTGCGGACAGCAGCAAAACCATTATAAATGTTTTCATCTTTAACTTTCAAGCTGTTACAGTTGGGAGGATTCTGTCATTTGTCCTGCTGTGTGTAAAAACTGTGTTTTCCTACTGAAATTTCCCATCAGCATATTCCATAAAGTTCTAATGTAAAAAATAGCTGAAGAGGGGTGGTTAGAGTATCTTTTGACTGCCAGATCAAATTCTGTAAAATGAGGGTGTCATCAGCTTGGAATCATTTAAATAAAACATGAATTGGAGGATTATTAATGAGCAAGAAGAATATGAAGTTTTATTCCATTTCTATTTTAGTTTCAGTTCGTGACCACATAACAAGGTAAACGAAATATGGCAATAGAGAAATGAAAGGCACTATCTTTAAAATGCACAATTGAAAGATAACATGACCACTTGAGAGAACGTTTGTAGAGAAACAGTTTAATTTTAACCTCAATTACACGTTAATTTTTGTTCAGAACATAATCCTTCCAGGGTTTAGAAACTTTTCCACATGGGCTGTTTTTATGACAGTGTATCTTCAACATTGGAGTAAAAATAACTGTAAATCAGAATTTAAAAAGAAAATTATTTCTAATTGTTAAAGGGTTCCTTTTTTGTTTCAAAATAAAAGCTATCTTAAAGACTAAAATCTGAAAAAAAATAACTTTTTTAGGCATCTGTATTATGAAATAACTTATTTTTGGTAATCTTTAGAAAGTTGAGACCTTGTATTATTCAAGAAAGCAATATAAGAACTAGGATGGAAATAACATGTAAAGAATATTTGGCATACTAAATATATCATCACCCTCTCTCCATGCATGTCATTTCTTACTTTCTTTTTTTGAATATTTTATTCATTTATTATTCATTTATTATAAATGAGAACAGAGACACAGAGAGGCAGAGACAAAGGCAGAATGAAAGCAGGCTCCCTGCAGGGAGCCTGACAGGACTTAACCCCAGTTCCAGGATCAAGCTCTAAGCTGAAAGCAGATGCTCAGCCACTGAGCCACCCAGGCGTCCCCTCATTTTACTTTCAATTAAGAATTAAATAAGGGATTTTTTTCCTGTATCAAAATATGATTTATTTTAATGCTCTTATAATAAAATAACTTATCCACAAGGAGCCATGTAAATAGCAGCTAGCTGAGTTGAGCTGCCAAATTAAAGAGAAAAGAAGACACACTTAAATCATCAAATATTGGAGAGCCTATTATATGTATATCATATGTTGTCTAATCTTAAAGTCTACATCACCTCATTGGGAAATATTAAAAAATACAATGTAATAAAATCATTATTTGTATTGGGACACCTGGGTGGCTCAGTGGTTGAGCATCTGCCTTTGACTCAGGGCATGATCTGGGATTCTAAGATTGAATCCCGCATCAGGCTCCTTGCATGGAGCCTGTTCTCCTCCCTCTGCCTTGTCTCTGCCTCTCTCTGTGTCTCTTATGAATAAATAAATAAATAAGTAAAATCTTTTTAAAAAATCATTATTTGTATTGTAAAACATTATCCCTTTTAATATGATGATGTTACTTCCCAGTAAATTATATAATTTGACATTTTGTGCAGGTTCATTTAATATTTTACACTCAGTTTTATAACCTTGATCAGATTCTCCATAGCAGATTCCTAAAATAAAATTTTAACTTAATCTGGAAGCACTCAAAACTGATTGCTTAGACTCTTATAATTAAAAATCATTGAAGAAAATATGAGAAAAAAAGGGAAACAGTTTTCAAGGAGATAAAAGAGAGATAAAAATGAAAAAGAAATGTGAAATTTGCCTTACACTAGGTGAACAACTGCTCATTTTTTTCTACTGAAGAATAAAGTTACTAAATACAGAACTGTCAAAGAGCATGCTTTGCTTATTTACCATTAAGTAAACTCCATCTCCATCAGGTTCACCATTCTCTTTCCCTTAGAAGTTTTAACTTGGAAAATCTACATTTCACTACTCATTACAACAGAAATACAGCGGTATCTATAACAGTAATGCCAACCAATAAAAAACTACCATATTATAACAATACAGCTATTGTATATTGTATTTTTCTTGATGCAAAAGGTGTTTTTTTTTTCTTTTTAGAGTGATAGTAATCATCAAATTGAGATGAGGAAGCTTGCTTAAATTTTTCTATGAAAAAAATTCCAGGTAATAATTTCTTAAGATGATGATGAAAAGCAGAAATATTCCCAGAATGGCAGCAATGACTTCTTAAATATATTTGACATAATTAACAATAACAGTGTAGCATTTAAAAAAAAAAAAAAGGATGTTAAGAGGAGACATTGTCTCAATTTTAAAGTCCTTGCTTTCTGGAAAGTAATTTACCTTTCTATTTCTTCTTTAGGATAGGTATTTTGGGTTCTTTTCCAGTTTGTCTGCCTCACTTCTTCCTATGCCAAATTTCTAATTGGATAGGTCAGTACTCTGTCAATCTCTTATTTTAAAAAATATTATGAAATTTTAACTCTTGACCTCTTTAATGGGATTTTTGTCAGTTCAAATTGTGGGTCGTTTGGCACTGAACAGTTTCCATCAGATATTGGGTTTAAAACTACTCAGCCACATTTCAAAACATATGTGCCAAAGAAAATACTGCAGGAATCCAGCTAAGGATGTGGAGTTTAGATCAATTCTTTTAAGAACAAAAGCCGGTCTTCTCTGCCATATAGCGATGAGTTTTGCACTTGGGAAAACCCAAAGTTTAAATAATTATAGCTATTATATATTGATTTTTTATTGATGCATTTTCTTATATTGATAATAATCATCAAATTGAGATGAGGAATTCTGCTTAAACTTCTCTCTAAGAAAAATTCTGGGAAATAATTTCCTAAAATGAAAGAAGGAAAGCAGAAGTATTTGCAAGGTCTGATTTACATTATGTCCCCAATTTGCAAGATTGACTTTTTCTAGTATATTTATCACAATAATAGGAACAACAAATAGAGCATTAGAAAAGAATTTTAGGAAGGAAAAGCTCACTAATTTTTGCCACTATTCTATTCATTTTATCTAATACATATAAAGTCATCTGTATTTTTTATTAATCAATTCTTTGTGCTTTTATGATTTTTCAAAAGTTGAAATAAATGTAATTATAAAGGAATTTAATGCAAATTTCTTACTGAGGGATGCCTGGGTCACTCAGCAGTTGAGCGCCTGCCTTTAGCCCAGGGTGTGATCCTGGAGTCTCCGGATTGAATCCCACATCGGGCTCCCTGTGTCGAGCCTGCTTCTCCCTCTGCCTGTGTCTCTGCCTCTCTTTCTCTCTCTGTCTCTCATGAATAAATATATAAAATCTTTAAAAAATTCTTACTAAATTAAATAAGAAGGAGAGCTTGTTTACCCCTTCCTTTCTCTTTCAGTAGTAGCATTTTAAGACAGAAAAAAGTCCTTCAAAGGAATATAATTAAACAAAATTCAGAGACAAATTCAGCAAGCAATGTTTTCCGATATGTAATATTGATATAAGAATATTCGTTAGGGCATCCCTGGGTAGCTCAGCAGTTTAGCACCGGCCTCTGGCCCAGGGCGTTACCCTAAAGACCCGGGATCAAGTCCCGCGTTGGGCTCCCTGCATGGAGCCTTTCTCCCTCTGCCTGTGTCTCTGCCTCTGTCTCTCTCTGTGTCTCTCATGAATAAATAAAATCTTAAAAAAAAAAAAAGAATATGCATTAAGATATATTTTTCTTAAAGGGAGAATTTGTATAATCTTCTTTATATGTTCTCTAAAAAAATTTACCCTGAGCTATTTTTATCTGGTTGGTAGGTAGCTCTATTATCTCCATTTATAGATAAGTAGAGATTAAACCAAATAGTTTAAGTAATTTGTCTGAGATCACATAGCAGGTAGAAGATGGTGCAATTTCCTAGTTGCCTGACCCTAGTGACAATGCTTTTATCCACTGCACTATGCTGCTTCTTTGTTGGTTCCCAGACTCAAGAATTTTATCAACACTGAAGAGTTGTTTACAGCTTTCTATCAAGTGTGATCATGTAGCCAAATGCTTATTAAAAAACATATATGTATATATTATTTCAATAACATCTGATTACTTCAATATAATATTAGAATATGACTGTCCGGGATCCCTGGGTGGTGCAGCGGTTTAGCGCCTGTCTTTGGCCCAGGGCGCGATCCTGGAGACCCGGGATCGAATCCCACATCGGGCTCCCGGTGCATGGAGCCTGCTTCTCCCTCTGCCTGTGTCTCTGCCCCTCTCTCTCTCTCTCTCTCTGTGACTATCATAAATAAATAAATAAAAAATTTAAAAAAAAAAAAAATTTAAAAAAAAAAAAGAATATGACTGTCCTTTGGACAAGGGTAAATAATGATGCTGTTCAGAAAATATAAATAATGGAAAACAGAATAAAGAAGGAATGCTATATTCAGATAAATGTTCTAGAATTAGAGAACAGGATATGATGAAATACACATAACCAAAGAAGAGACCAGAGTTAGAAGAGAATTCTCCTTACTGTCTCACCGTCGAATAATAAGCAAAATTTATAAAATTTGATAAAATATCTCCTTCAAGATATATCTTGATATTTTAAGTGTACTTTGAGGAAAAAGTAATGTGGCTAAAGCATATGAGAAGAAAATGAAAATGATTTTCATAATGTAATAGGGTGGGGGCTTCATATTATTCCCAAGGGATAAAAAATATTATTGAGAAATAGAGTTTAAAGGAAAAAGTACTTCAAGTATTTTAACCAAGTATACTAGTATCTCTGTGTAAAAGTGAAAACAATAAAATATCAGATAAGTAAGGATGGAGGAGGAAATAAAACACCCATAAAATATCCTGGAAAATTATTAAACTTAATCTACCCAGATATTTTTAAACACATCAAAAATGGGGAAAAAAAAGGAGGAAGAGAAAGAAAATATCAGTGAAACTACGAAAATTCTGTAATCATTACTACTATCATGATAATGAAAGCACATGTAAGAATCATAAGTCGTAAAAAGGAAATGGAAATAAGCTGCTATTAGTAATGACATATCTTAATTACATATTATAATCACAACGATTGAATAAATGATGCGATAGAAAAAGGAAAGGAAATGCATCATCTTATTACTTTGATATTATTGGCAGGAAAGGTTTACACATATGTATGTATGTGTGTGTTTAAGTGAAAATAGTATATGCACGTTAAATACCTTGAGAAAAAATGAAAATTTTGAAATATAGAAAAATCCAATAGGGAAAAAAGATAAAACCAATTTGGTATGAAAGCATGAAAAGTACACGATGGGTAAAAGGAATAAGGTCCAACTTATTATTTATCAAAATTAATATCAATGAGTTAAACCAACATACTAAAAGAAATATTTGGGGATTAAATTAAAACTCAAATTCAAATATGTGGTGTTAACAAGTCAAATAACTAAAACAAAAAAATATATAAAACTTTAAAATATAACCAAGAAGACAGAGTGGCAGTACTAACAAAAAGCAGGAATTATAGGAGAATTAAAGAAGATAACATTATATCAGAGTAAAATAAAATAAATTTATTATAAAGACAGAATCATGACTAATTGCTAAATAAGGTAGCATCACACATATGAAAATTATCTGAAATTTCAAAGAAAAACTAAACATAAACATGACAGCACATCTGTTCAGTGTTTTTTTAATAAAAAGTCTTTTTTTAGTAGAATTGAGTGAATTTTAAAGTTTTCATCCAAATATAGACATTTAATTAATATGAATAGTATAATATCTAGTATGTTATAAAAACAAGGTTAGAAAACACCTCTAATTTTATTTTATTTTATTTTATTTTTAAATTTTTATTTATTTATGATAGTCACAGAGAGAGAGAGAGGCAGAGACACAGGCAGAGGGAGAAGCAGGCTCCATGCACCGGGAGCCCGATGTGGGATTCGATCCCGGGTCTCCAGGATCGCGCCCTGGGCCAAAGGCAGGCGCCAAACCGCTGCGCCACCCAGGGATCCCAACACCTCTAATTTTAATGTCAGATCCCCAACAATTTCTCCTGAGAATGATGATGCATTCTTCTAAGACAAATATTTTTTTTAAAGATTTTATTTATTTATTCATGACACACAGATCGAGAGAGAGAGAGGGGCAGAGACACAGGCAGAGGGAGAAGCAGGCTCCATGCAGGGAGCCTGACATGGAACTTACATGGGTCTCCATGCCCTGGGCTGAAGGCGGCACCAAACCGCTGGGCCACAGGGGCTGCCCTCAGACAAATATTTTTAAGTTTTTTCACTAAATCAAATATTAAACTTATAATTATTTTATGCAGTTGGCATAGGTTCAGTCTCAAGTTTAAAAGTGAGTATTTTCAGTTTCTTTTTTAGTGTTGGTCCTCAGTGAAAAACACAAATTTGAACATCAGAGAAGTTGAATGAAAGACAAATCAACTCATTGGCATAGTATCTCTTTCAGTGTCGGTGATATGAGAGAGTGCTTTGTAGTCCCCCTAGGATGGTGAAAAATGATATGTTCATGCTATGATTACATATATGTAAAAGATCTCACCCTCCCTCACAAGAAGAAAATCCATAAATAGCTTTGCTCTTTAAGATATTATATGCACTCTTTTTATGCTAAAATTAATTGAAAGGATAATATATTAAGTATGTAAAATATGCAAATTAAACATCTTTTTAGAGCAAGTTGAATTTATCCACATCTGCCTAACACATTTATTCAGTTTGATTTTTTCAGAAATGGTATTTTTCTCATGCTGATAAATTATACAGAGAGAGCCATTCTCAAAAACAAATTTATTATATCACTATTAGTACATTCCTGACTATATCTCCTAAAACATACACAATTCAGAAAAGCCATCTTGGCCTTTTCCATGATTACTTTTAACTACATGTGGTTTTTTTTTCTTTCTTTCTTTTTTTTTTTTAAGAGAATATCTCTTTACTCTCTTCATCTGCAACACTTTACATAAGAAATATATTGGGTTTTTGTTTGTTTGTTTGTTTGTTTTAGGAAAAATAATAGATTTAGCAATTTCAATTGGCACATCTCCTTCCATCCCCACCCTGATTTGTGTTATGTGGATTTTATAGTCTGTTACAAAACACTGTCTATAAAAAATTTCTATAAGGCATACAAGTGTCCAGACACTAAAAACTATAAACTTCACTGAGAGTGACTATACCTAGTGAAAGTTAAATTTGTTATCCATTTTTTAACTTTTGCTATATAGTTACAGTAAACAAATTCCTTCATGCATCAATTTTGTCTTACCAGTAAAAAGAAAAAATCATGTTCCTTAAGATGCTGTAGCTTCAAACCATACATTAACATATCTGTTTTTCACAAAATAGCATAGGAAATTTAACAAAAGAAAAAATCATTTTTCAGGCACCTAAGAAACAGATATTTGCAAAAGAAAGAATGAGTAATAGTTCAGGAGTTGGATAAGTAAATATGTATGCAATTATAAATCTATACCAACAATTACAAGCTTCTAATCCATTATAATTAATTAAACTACATATATTTTTCTAAAAAATATTTTCCTTTGTGGATAGATAACACTTATAAACTTAGTTGTTAACACATGAAGTGCTTTCCTTTTTCATTATTCAGAAAAGAAGCCAGAATTATTAGTCAATAGTCATATGTTCATGCACACATATTTTCATGATGTTCACATATCATGTAACCTTTGTGGAAAGAAAGTTAAGTATCATATTATAGCAAGAGCTTCAATTGAGGACTCATAACTCACATTGCAGTCCATTAGTCTCAGATAAAGCTTACAATAGCAGACATGATTACTTAAACAGTTCAGGAATATATGATGAAGGCATTATTCAGTCATCTACTATAAGTAATCATAAAAGATATGTCACAATTTATTACAGCTAGATCAGCCAATGAGTCCTGAAGCACAGGCAAAATTATTTCCCTTTACTGTATATCCAACTCATCTTTGTGAGTTGGGTCTCATGAAGACAAGAGTCACTGAGATTAAAACAGACCAAGGGAAAAAATAATATGTGTATGTGCTGCTATTCATATAAGCTATAATTTAAGGTCAGCAAAAACCTGAGTTTGACTTTCTCTTTTCCCCTATGCAGAAGTAAGATGCCAAAACATCTTAGAAGTTGGCTTTGATTCACCTGCAGGTGCGAAGAGTTGAATGTGAGTAGTCATGGTGATTGAATAAATAAAAAAGTAATGTGAAAAAAAGTATACCTTTGAGATTTAAAATTTTACATCAGCCAAAATGTACTGTAATATTTCAAGACAGTTTTTTTAATAAGAATTAAGGATACAAAATCTTACATGTGAATTCATTTGATTTTACAAAGTAGTTTATATTTTTTGTAAATAGTCATGCAAAATCTTTTGTTTTTTAATGTCCTGAGTTTTTTGTAATGTGCTTTAAAATTGCACTTTCTGGGAAGCACTTAAATCTGTGAGCTACATTTATTTTCTAAGTAATGGCTAAGAAATGATGATAGATTGTCAAATATTTTCTCCAGAGTGAGCTTACAGACAGTGATTAAAATATAATGACTGATTTCATAGGAAATTATTTTTACAAGCATTTAATCAAGTCAGGTTTATAGAAATCTCTGTTTATTACCAAATATAAACACATCTAAATTTAAACTATTCTTTGAGTGTTGTTTCAAGTATAGTCTACCTCTGGCTGCCAGAAAATATAATATCTATAGTACAGATTTTCCTAAACAGTTTACATTAAAATATAACTTTTCCTTGCTATCTAACTTGCTTCTAATGTCTCACTATCACCAGGAAATGTCTCATGGGATGCAAACTTATTATTGTTTAAAATTCATGACATAGCAAATTTGTGACTCATGAACAGTTCAGAATAAGAGAATCCTACCCTATATCGAACAATGTTTTCAAACACAAAGAAGGTGCTATACATAAGCATAACTTTGTTATAGAAGTGACTTTAGCTTTATGGTTAGTAACCTCTTTCTTATTCAAAATAGTAAAAAAATGTTTTTGATAGAAGAATAGCATAGATAATAATGATATTAAGTCACGTAATTATCATTCTTAATTCTATTGACCTTTTTCCTAAGCTGAAGTCCTTAATGATGGTGTCTAGCATCCTTCATTTTGATTGCTAAGACTCTCACGCCAAAACCTTCTGACCCGTCAGTGTAATATTTGCCCTTGTCGGTTTCTTTTTAGTAATATAAATAAAACAATGGTATTCAGTGATGTGGCATGTGGTGTAATAAAATGCAAATGGAATAAATATTAATATTAAAAGAAAATACAAACAAGAGGAGAAATAGAATCTAGGACCTCATGTTTAACAGAGGTGGAGAGAAATAAGGGTTCATTCTAATTTTCATTACAATAGATGAGGTCAGTTCAGTTGAAAACAATTAATTTGAGAGCTTTCTCTATCTTGGTCACTGATTCATGCATTACAGTCATCAAGTGTTTATCGATGATCTATTGTCAAAGTCCTGCAATAGATATATTGTGGAAAAATTAAGACTTCTTTTTGTCTTTAGGTTCTTGTAGTCTACTGAAAAAGAGAGAATTATTAAGGGATTGGTACAATACAATGATAACCGTTATACTGGCGACTATGTAAACATACAATGATCCTTTGTATAGACTAAAGGATGAAAAGCCTTTTTGGATGAGATTTTTCCTAAAATTAGTTTTAAAGGGAGAGTGCCCCCATGTGAGAGAGAAACAGCTGATTCCTATTCATTATTTATTTTCCACATAGTCTACAATAAGAGCTTACTCTGTCATTTGGCTTCCTCATCCCCCCACCCCCATGTTCTTTTGTTGTGAACACGTTGAAAGTTTATTGTTTTGGTGTTTTATCGTTATTTGTTTATTTGTATGCTTTGTTGCTTAGAGTTACTTAAATGTAAGGATTAGTAAATTGAAACAATTTTTACTGATTGGAAAGAATTATTAGTCTCTTCAACATTAGAGATATCATTTGTTTAAAATTTCCCTTAAACAAATAAGCTAAAAACACTTTTTCCACTCTGTATAGTCTCCAGAACACTTACGTCCAATACAAACTGGGACTTGTTCACCTGACACCCTCCTCTTAATCCAACACTACTTCCTTCAGATTTCATAGGCAAAAAACCTGGAGGACAGCTCTAGTTAATGTCCAGTGTAGGGCAGGAGGGTCCAACTTCATGTAAGCCACAGAATTATAGACTACTGTTCCACATTTAGTGTCTTTCTTTTGGCTATTTTAAAAATATATCCACTTACTTAATTTTTTATATATTCATTATATATTAGGTCAAAACATTTTATGTCTTTTATTAAGTACTTATCTTTACAATTCACCTTTTTCACTATGATTATTGTTATTATTTTCTAATGTTCTTTTCATTATCTAAACTTTATATTTAATAGCAGTCATTATGAAACTATAAACTATGAATATCTAATTTTGGTTATACTTATACCTCCTAGTATTTATAATTGGAATAACTAATTTTACCCCTTTTCATTCTTATTATATTTTCCCTCAGTTTGCCAGTCTATCTATTTTAAAACACATGGAAGAAAATGCAAGTTTTAGCGAACAATCATGGATATATCTGTGCTTTAATCAAGGAAGGATTTTTATATTCCTAAATGGCTTTTCATGAATTAGCCTTTTTTAGCTTCATACTGTGTATCATCCACACTTAAAAAAAGTATAAGATCAGAAACTCGAAGATCTCTGTTTTGCTGAATTCAACTAGAAACCAGTTGTTTCACAGGCAAAAATGTTACTCTGTATATCAAATATACTTCAGTAGCAATCAAGTAAATAGCCAAGATATTACCTCTTGCCAAATTAAATTATTTAATTCCTATATGAGGAGACCCATGGGAGAAGGGGAAGAGCAGAGGGAGAGGGAAAAGCAGACTCCACACTGAGTGCAGAGCTTGACACAGGGCTCATCTCAGGATTCTGAGTCACAACCTGAGCTGAAACCAAGAGTCAGATGCTCAACTGACTAAGCCACCTAGGCACCCCAAATCTTCAAATTTATTTTAAAGCAAAAATATTAGTGGTAAAAACTAAAGATTCAGGCACCTAAATGGCTCAATAGGTTAAGCATGCAACTCTTAATTTCAGTTCAGGTCATGGACCTCAGGTCATGAGAGAGCCCTGAGCAGCACTCTGTGCTCAGCAGGGAGTCTGCTTGAGATTCTCTCTCTCCCTCTGCCCCTCTTCTCTCTCTCTCTCTCTCAAATAAATAAATAAATAAATAAATAAATAAATAAATAAAACACTATAGAGTCCTGAAATGTCTATAAGAACACTGTGGATGTTTTATCAGAGCATCTGTTACCAAACTCAGAATTCTTGTCATACCCTGAATTCAATGCATTTTAATTGTAGTTATTATTTCTTAACAATTATAGGATAATTTTTTCATCTTTTGTTCTTGATAGTAAGAGCTAAAAGGAAGCTGCTTACACCAAAGTTTATTCTTGTGGCATTTTTAAAGTTATTCTCCAATAGTGTATAAAATATATTATTTCTAAATGAGAAGCTACTATCACCACTTAAGACACAAACAGGACTGTCATTAGTACACCCAATCAAGTTAAAGCATTAAGATTCCCTTAAGAAAAGGAAAACTGCGCCATTTCTCAACAAAACATCTCTGTTTAAAGGTAATGTTTCCTTTTGACAATGAATTTGAGTAGATATTAAAAGCTTAAAGGGAAATCATTGCAAAGAATTCCTGACTCTACAGAAGAGTAAGCTGTTGTAGGATTCACAGGTAATATCAAAGACTTAATTTATTATGGTAAAAACACTGCTTTGCTGTAGGATTTTTTTTTCCTTCTAGCAGTGATCACAAGCTTTAGTTGCAGCACATAACCAGAATTTATACTTCTACAGAGTTGTATTTTGTTCCAGGATTGGGTAGGAAAAAGAGAGTGGGATGTGCTACCTAAAAGATCTGAAAGAATTGATAGAGTTTGAACTTTAAGAAAGGTACGTTTTGATAGAAAACAATACCGATTAGAGAGAAAATAAATCAATGGAATAAATAGTTGGAGGAAATACAGAGGAATAAAAAGTAGTAAAAATCAGTGCAATAAGCCTCAAAAAGACAGGAGTTTTATTAAAGGAAAAGCCATTTTCTGGAAGCAGCCTCAGGGTTAAAAGTAAGATAATGGGTAAACTGTAGGAAATGGATACTCTCAAAGGAGAACCTATTGGCAGTTAAGGACAGGAGGTAGAGACTTTATCAATCATAGAATGATTGGAGTTTCAAAGGACACAATGGGAAAATCTGAAAGAAAGAAGGTGTCAATTTAACTCACTAGAGAGGAAGCTTATAGCACTATGTGTCTGTAGATAATCAATCAAGGTATAGATAATGTTATCAGTTTTGGCATGGAGTAAGAGGAATGGGATAACTCTCATGGTGGACATTATTGACTGATGAGGGACTATATATTAAATCATATTGGTCCCCAGCGTTACACTGAATGCTCAAAACTAAGTAAATGCCTTCTCAGTAGGCCTAATGGCTATGGTGCGGTCAGGATGAGTTATCACACCAGGTGGCTGAGAGCAAATAATATTGTACATTCGACGCTTGTTCCTTTCCCATAAAGCCTCATGTGCAGTGATGGGCAGAGAAGCCTGGGCTGGTATAGCAAGATTTGTAACTTCAGTCAATTCATATTATCTCTCACATGTGGCTTCTCTGCTCTGCACAGCTCTAGGGCATTTTCCTTGAAATGAAATTTCAAGGGACCAAATATCTACTTCCAAAATGTATTAGGACGGTGATGTATATTTAAAGTATTTCGGCTAGATACGTTCTGTACTTTCAAGAAACTTGAACTTCGACAAGGTAAAGCCTTATTTCTGTGGTTCTTGTCATATTATAAAGAGGGAAAAAAGGAAAGAAAGTGAGCAGGGCCAAAGTTGACGTCTTTTATTTTGTGAAGCAACCAAATTCATGTAATAAAAACTTATTTCCTTCATTTAATATTTAATAATAAAATGTATTATGTCCTGGTGTTTATATCTTTCTCCAAAATATAGACAGGTTCTTTAAATATGTAGATTAAATTTGACAGAATCAAGACTTCTATCTTTTCTAGGTGCCCAATGATTGAAAAAAGAAGCATTTCTGAAAATTTAAACACAGAACTAGAGAAAGCATTTTAGAATCTCTTGAGACTAAGTGCTTAGAGATTATTTCATCATTTCCTGATATCTTGATGATAGTGACATAAGGATAAATTCTAGAGAATTTGTTTTGTAACTATAACCTGAAATTAATGTTCCCAAGGCACAGTTCTGGAAAGATTTATTAGTAGTTGCAATTTGTTTATTTAATTAAAAACTTCTCATTGACTATTACCAATCTTAAAGTGATTCCCTCAGATTATTTGGGAATTGATTTTTTAAATATCATGCCTACCACAACTATTTCCTAAACCCATATTGAAGTGATAAGATCCAGAACTTAAAAAGGCTAACCTAAATGTATATACCTCTTATTCCTTCAGTAATATTCAGTTGTGTATATAACTTTAAATGATTATCCTTTTTCTGCCTGACTCAACTGGGTTTATAGTTCCTCTGCTTAGGCTAAAGTGAGACTTACCAAAGTTACTGATTTAAAAGAAGCTATCAAGAAGTCATAAAGAAAGGAGAGATAAGGGAAAACACACACACACACAAGCACACACAAATACACTATGCCTCCCTTTCTGGCTGTATTTCTCACTTCATTCACCTTTCCACTGATACATAAAATTTGCTTTCTTGCTCCTATAATTCCAATACTTAGAATCCCTCTGCTACTACAAATTACCAAGATGATTACTTTTAGGGCAGTGTTTTGATACTAAGATAGTGGATTAGAGATCATGACCCATTAGTGGATCTGTGGAAATAAATTAGGGTTAAAAATTGAAGAGTACAGAATGGACAGTGAGTGCATCAAATGCAGTAAGAATAGTATTAATTCATGGAACTTTCATTTCATGTACATTGTGCATGTACATGTGTACGTATGTGTGTATCTCTGTATGTATTCTGCTTGCAATGTATGCTGTATTTATTACTCAAGTTCATGTTCAAAAACATTTGAAAACAATATCTTAGAAAACAGCTATTCATCTTTAAAGATTTGATTTTTACTAACCCCTGGCTGTGAAGCCTTGGGTGATACCACTTTTCCTCTGTAGGAAATAACCCATTATACTATTTTGCACCAGATTATAGTCTATAATGTCATGTTACCTTTATATTTATGCCTGCATTTCTTTGATAAGGTATATTACTTTGATAGAACATATTGATTTGTTAATTTATTTTCATAACTACCAATTTTAACTAGGTACGTAATGGATACTTAGTATATGTTTTTTGAATAGTTGTATAGACTAGTGTATAATTAATTAAAATATGTTCAATTTTGAATAAATTAGTACTTCTTTGAGGAGATGCAATTCATAACTCAAAGCCAATATTTTATAGTTGTAATCTAAGTTTTATTTACCTTTGGACATACAAAGTACATTTGTTGGTGCTATCCCACCAAATAGCATTCCTCAAATGAATAGATGTTATTACGCAATTAAAAAAAATAGGTGGAACAATATTAATTGTAATTAACTAGAAATTTTCAGCTCCAATTAAATTATACAATGAAGAATGAGCTCATTTGAAATGCAGATGTAATGTATCTATGCCACAATGTCTACAAACAAAATTTAACTATCCTGAAGTAGGCTTTATAATATCATTGCTAATATTTGCTCATGTCAGGGATCTGCTGTGTTTTCTCTAGAGGTCAGATGCTAATACTAGCAAAGCTGGTTGCCTAGGTACCACCACACTCATCCAGCTCTTCTTAAGCTAACCAGCAATTAGTTGGTGAACAGAGAAATAATGACTTTCTTCTGACATTCCTAAAACGACTTTTATTTGAGCTGCTTCATAGATGCTTTCTTTAGTTTTATACCACTAAGTGATAATTAACATTTTAACTATTAAAAACAGCAGATGAAGTCATCTAGAAAATTCCTGCAAAGGATTAGATTGATATACTAGTATTGTGATCATCTCTCGAACATGCCCAAACCCACAGAATGAAACTACTCTCTAATAATAAATTACTAATGGAATTATTGTATGTTATATAAAAATATTATGAGTTCTGCATATTTAGTACAGCACCAAAACAACACAATTATTTTTATTGTGAACAAATTGGTGTGTGTGTGTGTGTGTGTCTGTATATATAATAAACTGGTGTGTGTGTGTGTGTGTGTGTGTGTGTGTGTGTGTGTATACATATAACAATATAAAGGAATACACACAATAAACACAATATCAAGGAATAAATTTTTCTTTTTAATATACTATTCATATGGAAGACTGTTTTTCAAAGAATAATAAGAGGGAGGGGTGAATGGGTGGCTCAGTGGGTTAAATGTTCAACTCTTGATTTCAGCTGAAGTCATGATATCATGGTCATGGAATTGAGCCCTGAGTTGGGTTCCATGCTCAGCAGAAAGTCTGATTGAGATTCTCTCTCTCCTCTCCCTCTCTCTTTAATCCATCCCCCATTCATGTGCACATGCAAGTGTACACTCTCTCTCTTTCTCTCTCTCAAACTGTACAGACAGTCCCCAGCATATGATGGTTTGACTTAACAAGTTTTTATCTTTTTAAAGATTTTATTTATTTATTCATGAGGGGAAGGGAGAGAGAGAGAAGCAGAGACATAGGCAGAGGGAGAAGCAGGCTCCCTGCAGGGAGCCCCATGTGCGACTTGATCCCAGGATGACACCCAAGCAAAAGGCAGACACTGAATCACTGAGCCACTCATGCGTCCCCATATTCTGGCTGTATTTCTGAGATTAGAAAGTGATTATTTGTACAGGGGGAAATCTCAATTTTTTTACTGCCAGTGTTGTTAATAGAAATTTAGTTGTACTGTGTATAATTTATAATTTTCTAATCCTTCCTCCTTGCCAGGGAAGAAACTTAACAAATTATAGAAGATTTTATTCTTGATATGTTTGTAAAAAATGCAACCACTTCACAACTGATAAACACTTATGGATTATCTTTTCTACGAGATGTCTCCTAAAAGTTACAAAATAGAAAAAGATGAAGCATAATTACATAATCTCAGAATATGAAGCTGATAATAGGAATATAAATAATTAAATATATTCCCAGCTCTTGGAATATGTGATCAAGCCACAGAGGAGTTTCATGTATGTCATGTATTTAGAAAACCATTCTTGGAGAGATTTTCTAATATTGGCAAAAAGTAAAATAAAAATCAAGTTGCTATTGCTAGAGTTGCTAGTAAGAGGCAATTATTGCATAAATGTGACAATCACTAGTACTTTTTGTTAAAGTGTATCAGTATTCACCATTGTAGACATAGTTAAGATCCATCCTCCAGAACTCTCCTTTTCCTCTAGTGGTGTGAGATGGCTACTGCTTCATTATTAGCTTGAGTCCCTTAGGGATCCATAGAGCAGAAATCCCTCACAGACTTGCCAATAGGAGATAGCATGAAGAAGAAGGAAATAACATTATTTTTGCAGGTTTTTTCTTTTTTACAGTATCAGAAATTTGCTTTTCTTGAATGATAGAATGTAAAAAGTGAAACCTGTGAACTTGGACATATTACTCCATGCTTTCTTTTTCTTCACTATTCCATCTTGTCATAAAGAGTGTGTTAATCATTGGTAGGTCATAACATCAATAGAATAGGCATATGCAGCCTTTTTAAAAAAATAAAATAGAAAAAAAACAGAACTAAATGATAGATTAATCAGTATTATCAATTAATCTACCTATCTATTGAGATAATCACTTCATTTATTTATATGTACAAAGTTAAATGTAAGTCGTAAACCAAAATATGATATAAGCAATAAAATATTTGAACAAAAGGAAAATAATACATAATAATATATCATAATTTACATATTATATTAAAGCAGTGCTCAGAGAGAAATTTATAACATTGAATAGTTGTATTAGAAAATAAGATCTAATATGGAAACCTAGATAATTGATGGAATTATGAGGAACTTTAATAAAATGTATTTAGCCATCAAGGATATACAATTTTAAACCACAGAGATACCATTGTACAATGTTTAGAATAGCTAAAATTAAGAACCAAACAACAAAAAAAAATGTGTCAGTACCGAATGTTGGAAGGAGTAATGTTACCCAGCTTTTTCACCATTAGATGTTTACCCTTTTTAAAAATAAGATTTTACTTATTTATTCATGAAAAACAGAGAGAGAGAGGCAGAGATACAGGCAGAGGGAGAAGCAGGCTCCTCTCAAGGAGCCTGAAGTGGGACTGGATCCCTGGTCTCCAGGGTCACACCCTGAGCTGAAGGCTGCGCTAAACCGCTGAGCCACCTCGGCTGCCCTAGATATTTACCCTTAAAAGTAAAAATATGTATCCATACAAAATATTACACCTGAAGTTTTATAGTAGCACAATTCATAATAGTAAAAACAAAAACAAAAACAAAACACGTTAAAATAAGGTGTCTATCAATAGAATAGCTGGATAGGTCTGTGTATACAGTGGGAACCATTCAGTACTGAAAGGGGAACACTTAGTGAAACATGCAGCAACTTGGATGATCTAAAAAAATATACTGAAAGAAGCCAGATGCAAAAGAGTACATATTGCATGATGACATTTATGTGAAATTCTAAAATTAACTAAAATAAGTTGTAGTACAGAAACCGGATGATTATCTGCAGTTGGGGATAGAGACAAGTGGCTGCAAAACACCACTAGGAAGATTTTTGGGATAAAAGAAATGGTGGCTACATGGGTGTACATATACTTATTTCTCAAAACTCTCCATACTGTGCACTTAAAAACGAGTCCATTTTGGGACACCTGGGTGGCTCAGTGGTTGAGCGTCTGTCTTTTGCTCAGGGCATGATCCCAGAGCCCTGGGATCGATTCCCACATGGGGATCCTTGCATGGAGCTTGCTTCTCCCTCTGCCTGTGTCTCTGCTTTGTCTCTCTCTCTTTCTCTCATGAATAAATAAATAAATAAAATCTTTAAAAAAATGAAATGAGTGCATTTTACTGCCTACCATTATACTTCATCCAGGTTAGGACAGTTTTGATATTCTACAAAGTAGTGCTTGATTTTCTAACAAATAGTGTCCACAATAAGAGGTTATAAAATGAGAAATACTGATGTGGCAGGAACTTTTATATTTTTATGTGTTTTTTTTTCCTCCACTACCACACATGGCCAGACTGTGTTCCTCATCAACGTAGTTAGGGATGGCCATGGGAATAAGTTCAGGCTACTGAATTGTGAAAGCAGTGTTGCCTGCGCAATCCAGGCTTGGCTCATGAAAAAGACCTCCGTATGAGATCCTCCAAAGTCTGTATTCTATTGCCAACTTGATGGAAATACTCTAGCAACTTGGGAAGGTGTATTTTGAAGATGGCATTTTCTTCATAAGTCTGAGCCTCTGAGTGGCTGTAGAGCAGCTACCCTCATGTTACCAGTTACTATAAACACCTAGAAACATCTTGAGCTGTTCATATGAATGAACAAAATAAATACAGTCTCTATATCAGTCAGCCTACTCTATTAGCATTTAGTATAAAATTCTGCAGCAAATAATTCTGAAATACCTACATTTAATTGCCTAACAGACTTTGATCACCTTGGAATAAAAATTAAATTGCTGACTATTTGCCTACAAAGACATAATTTGGCCTTAGGCAATCTCTGACTTCAGTTTCCATCACTCTGTTGGTATATTTCAACCCCAGTGACTTTTTTACCATTACTCAAACATACCAGTACATTTGGTAACCAAGATTTTTGCACACACTGTCTCATTTGCCTGGAAATAATATTCCCCCAGGTAATAGCATGGCTTTTAACATGACCTATTTAATCTATTAAATTAAGTGTCCATAAATCGAATAGCTGGATGGGTCGGTGTATACAGTGGGTACCATTCAGTACTGAAAGGAGACAACTAGGCAGCCTGGGTGGCTCAGCGGTTTAGTGCTGTCTTCAGCTCAGAGCCTGATCCTGGAGACCTGGGATCGAGTCCCACGTCCAGATCCCTGCATGGAGCCTGCTTCTCCCTCTGCCTGTGTCTCTGTCTGTCTCTCTCTCTGTGTGTCTCTCATGAATAAATAAATAAAATCTTAAAAGAAAACCACAGAGATACCATTGTGCAATGTTTAGAATAGCTGAAATTAAGAACCAAAGAAAGAATGTTTAATTATCTATTAATACAATCCATTAATAAAATGAGAACCTACTCCAAATTTATCATTTTCTACCCTTTGATCTGACTTCATTTTTTGTCAGTAACTCAGCACTAGTTTTCAGTATATCATATGATACATTTGCTGTTAATCTGTTTCTTGTCTCTACTACTGACTCTTGTCTACTACAAGAATATAAATTGCATGAGAGTATTCATAACAGCTACAGGAGTACATGCTAGTTTTTCAATAAATGTTTGAGCAAGGAATTAATATATAAATATAATTTTTGAGAATTTGGATCTTTGAAATCAATGAGTAGACCAGCCAAGGAAAGAAAATGAATCTGTTACCATGAGTAACTTATCCTTTCATTATAAGATACTCACTTTCCAATAGGTCAAAACATAATTATTGTGCTTATCTTCTTTGATTTTCATCTGAAAATCAGGAAGAAACATCTGTCTAGATTTCCATAAATGTGAACAAATAAAGGACTTATTATTTAAAGAACTTCTCTGTGTTTAGGTAAAGTTTTGGATGAAAAATTTGCAGATGTATTTTAGATGTCGGAGTACACTGTTCAATTAAAGTAATAAAGTACATACAAAGAGAGACACACATGAAGACAGATGTATTGAATTTCTTTAAAAAACATTTTGTTCACTTTAATATGTTTTTAAACTCTTTGATTGCAAGGATGTCTTATAGCAATAAATAAAATCTAAAATACGGTATACTACCTTATAAAGTTATAGGTTAACTAAAGGCCAATGATCTTTATCTAAATATTGTTGTATAAAGAATGCATGTTAGTTAAAACATGAGTCTAAAATAAGAAAGAAGAAGAAAAAAAATAATAAAATAAGAAAGATGTATCACACATTATATCTAATGAATTGCAAGCCTGCATCTTTTATTAGTTTTTGTCTTAACTAAAAATAAATACTGTATTCTTGCCGTCATTTTATCAGCAGTACTAAATACAGATTCTTGATCAGTATACAGTAAGCACTGAATGGATGTTCATTTAATGGAAGATAGAATATTAATTGAAAGAATTAATATGTGAGTTAGGGTTTCTGGTATATTTTGTCTTTTGGGACTCAATTCTGAATAGGAAAGTGTAGTCAAAAAGGTAAAAACACATGTGTTAAAGTAGGGGTCAGTAGTTTTCATTTTAATGTACATAAGAATAATCTACAGAGCTTAAATATTTTAAGTTTCACCTGACTCAGTGAATCTAGGGTAGGGGCCAGAATATATATCTTTAGTAAGAACTATTGATAGTCTGCATTTTTATGTAGGAGGCCCTAGAAAAGAAATTTTGGCAAAATCTCTATTAGATTTCTTTCAAAAGCTTCAATTTCCATCACTTCCCATATGATACTTAACAATATGTTATCTGGCTTTCTAGTTCAAAGGAAATTAGCTTTATCAATTCACAAAGAACCATTAAAGCACAGAATTTTCTAGGAGTCCATTGAGTGCATTTAGCTCAGAAATGTATTTCCCTCCCCATACATATACCATAATTTTATCACAATATTTTAAAGAATTAAATAGAGTTATTAAAGAAAATTACAAGGCCAGTTGATGTTGTTCTCCCTAATGCCCACCTGTATAATTGGCTAAACCTATAGTTCTGCTAAATTGCACCCTTCTACTCCACTTCTGTCATTTTGTTTTGACTTAACAGTTTTTCCTCACATGTTTTCATCTCTTGGGTGGTTTCAAATTTTGGCAAATCTGGCATCACATCCACATGATTTTACATTCTTTAAACTGTATAGATCCAGCTGCCAAATTGGAGCAAATGAAAAAGACAGAAATTAATTTGTAAACACAACTCTCCTTTCACTGAAATATTATGAAAAACTGTAAAAAAAAAATTACGTGCAATGCCTCTGTGATCTCTTATCTTTGTGACTTTAGAGCAAGTAACCAGCTATGGAGAAAGACAGTGATGCTTTCTATATAATTCTCCCTATTATTTTCCCTACAGATAATTCAACATTTAATCTAATATTCTCCCTCTTTCATAATCTCTACTTTAGCAGCAGGAAATAAGAAATACTATTTTCACTAATTGGAGTCTGTCATCAGCTAGAACTACTATTTTTGATAATCATTCTTAATTAGACTTCTAAAAATTATGTATTATATATTAAAAGGGTGAAATTTTGGCAGCATTTTGTCATTCATTTAAAAATGTTTAACCTTTAGCCAGTACTCCAAGTCCTTGTAGAACTTAGTTTCCTACTCTAGAAGAAATAACAAAAATAATCCCCTTATATGGTTATTATGAAAATTACATTAGTTGGCCCATAGAAAGTATTTACTGCTGTGCCTGGAAATAAAAGTCCTCAAAGTTGCTTCTGTACTCATTCATACTATAAAAGATTGAAACATTTTTGTCAATGAATGACAAAATATAACCCTCAGGAAAGGATAGAAGTCTCAGTATCAGGACTGTATCAGTGACAATTGAAAATAATGTAAAAGCTTACTGGCAAAGTGGGGAACAGATTATACATAAATAACAAAGATTACATAGTCTGTTAAAAAAAAACCCAAATATATGATTGAGATATTTTATTCCAGAATATCCTTCACATCCAGTTCCCTGAATTTAGTTTTAGTATATATTTAGGTTTATATTCTTTTCCCAGATATATTTTATTTTTTCATATTATACATTTCAATTTTTAGATATGCATACAATTTGATCATAAAATTTGTATTGAAAAGCTCTAAAATAAAATATACATTATATGTAATAGATCTATGTTCAAATACTTCATAAAATACAATGTTTTGTAGCTCTTTCATAATAATTTATTTTTAACATTAAGCAATAAAACGTAATGGCATACAGCTATTTCTCCTATATAGATTTGAAGCAGAAAATTTTAGTCATATTATGATTTTAGCAGGTAAATGAAAATGAGAATTTTTGCTTGATTTAATGAAATAGGTGTAAAATGTTTTGAGTCAAGAAAAGAAACTGTCGGGTCACAGGTAATCCAAATGATCATGGAATTTTATCTGAACGTTCACAAAATTATATTTTTGTGTTTCAAAGTATTGTTTCAGAGGAAAAAGTCTGTTATAAACTATTAAAATTATTAATTATAAAGAATCAGAAAATACTAAAGATTTATTTTGTGTATTTAATATATGTAAACAAATCATCTTTTGGTTTAAGTAAAATGTTGGATAAGGAAACAGATTTTATATCTCTGTATATTTTTCCTTAGTAATTGTTTCAGGTCGTGGCTAATTGTGTTAGAGAAGGATTGAACACTGGTAGATTGATTACATTCAGGTGTGCGTGTAAATGTGCATGTGAGAATGTGTGTGTAAAGATATGAAAAATCCTTATGCATCAATATCACTAAAACTCTGGGGCGCAAACTGAGAATTACTTTTCTAAATATCAATTTCCACAGATTGTTCAGATATTTTTTAAAGCTATTGACTGGGATCCCTGGGTGGCGCAGCGGTTTGGCGCCTGCCTTTGGCCCAGGGCGCGATCCTGGAGACCCGGGATCGAATCCCACATCGGGCTCCCGGTGCATGGAGCCTGCTTCTCCCTCTGCCTGTGTCTCTGCCTCTCTCTCTCTCTCTCTGTGACTATCATAAATAAATAAAAATTAAAAAAAAAAAAAAATAAAGCTATTGACTAACACATAACATATAAAAGGTTTTTCTTTCAGAAAAAATGGAATATCTTCACATCTAGCCTATCATATATAATCATCTAAAAGTTCTAACTTAATCTCAAGTCCATATAATTAAAATTCACATTAAAGTCCAAAGGAGAATAAATTCTCATTAGTTTTCTGAGTTTCCTGGGCTTAAATATGACTATGGCATTTCATTTTTCCAGGAAGCTGTCAAATTCTACATATTTTGTACCACGCTGATATTTGCATCCCTTGCCTAAAGGAGATGGAGAGTGTGGATCAGTGACCTCGATTATGTCAGTATAAATTTCCATGATTTTATCTTTCCCAAACCTTCCTCACACAGTCACCACCTAAAAGATTCAATGCTACAGGCAATGACGATATATGGGCAAGGACTCAGGGATATTTCCTCCTTTTGTTCTCTTCCTCCAAGCATGAGGGGAGTTGGGCTCAATGCAAACGACAAAATTTAGCTTCTTTTTACATTAACTCATATATAGAGAGACGGCTTTTAGATACTTATAAAAATCCATGCTTGTAATTCTGAAGAGATGAGAGGTTCTCAAAAGGGCTCTTAACTAAGGGTCATGACATATAAATTCTAAACAAGGCTTTGTCACATTTCAACCTCAATAGTGCACATTCACTGCAATGTCTCTGTGTCCCAGCCTTACTGTCAGTGTTTACAGTAATAAAAAGGCTTCTTTTTATATAAACCATTATGTTATTATAAGGACTAGGTTAAGTGACATAGTGTATATTTAAACTGCCTTGTAAAGTGCAATGTATTACAAAACCACTGAGAAGAGATTTGATGACTTGTTCAAGTTAGCAGGTATTAATGAGAGGACTAGAGATTTAAATGCCCTTAAAAATCTTAAGCGAATTCCTCACAATTTCTGGTTTGATTTTTTAAAAGCATAAATTGATGGTGAGCATATCAAATATGTGTTTTTTCATTGATTGACACTATCATGTAGTTGTTTTCCTGTTAATATGGTGAATTTTATTAATCACTTTTACAATTAGATCAACACTTTACTCCTAGAGTCTCTGGGATAAAGTAAAAAAGAACATGATGGGTTACCTTATTTAATACTTATCTGGACTTAATTTGTTAATATTTTATTTAGGATTTTCACATATATAGTTACACATGTGATTACATTGAAGTTTATTTTTCTTGCATTATTACTACCAGCTTTTGTCATAGTGATCCTAATCTCACAAATTAGTTGGGAAATGATCCTTATTGTTCTGGTCTCTGTAAGTGTTTGTACATGATTCTAATTTTCTGTTCCTTAATGCTTGTGGAAATAACTTTTGGGGCAGGGCTGTATGTGTGTGTGTTTCTGGGGGATAGGATTTTAAATTACCAAATAGCTTTTTAAAATGGTTATGGATATTTACTGTTCAGTATCTTTTTGAAAGTCATATAGAATGCTTTTTGTTATGTCAATTCTTTTTCCTCTTTTAAATAAAATGTATCTTTTAGAGCACTTTTAGATTCATATCAAAGTTTGGCAGAAACCGGAGAATTGGAAAATATGAAGAATATACAGAGAATTCTCATATATTCCCTGCTCCCTATAAACAAGATCCCCCCCTCTATCAATATCCTACACTAGTGGTACCTTTGCTATAATTGATGAATCAATATTAACATGTCATTATCAACTAAAGTCCATAATTTACATTAAGCTTCATTCTAGATGTTGTACATTCAATGTGTTTTCAAAATTTTATATTGGCAAGTATTCAGCATTATTGATTTATAGAGAATTCATAGGCTATTCAAAAAGAATTGTTTCACTATCCTACAAATACTTTGTTATCCTGCTGTTCATTGCCCCCTTTCTCTGATCTTTTTACTATCTGCATAGTTTTATTATTTCCAGAATGTCATATATTTGAAATCATACAGGATGTAGCCTTTTCAGATTATCTACTTTAATTAGTAATATGAATTGAAGGTTTCCCCCTGTCTTTTCATGGCTTCATAGCTCATTTCTTTTTAGAGCTGAATAAAATTCCGTTGTTTGGATGTACTTCAATTTATTATCCATTCACCTATTGAGGGACATCTTGGTTGCTTCCAAGTTTTGGTCATTGTGAATAAAGCTGCTGCAAACATTGTATGTAGATTTTTGTGTGGACATAATTTCATTTCATTTGGGAAAACACCAAGGCATGAAATTGCTGGATCATGTGGTCCATAGTCTATTGATGTAATGAATTACGTGAATTTTGAGTTTTGAACCAGCCTTGCATATTTGGGAATCCTACTTGATCAAGATGCATAATTTACTGTGCATTACTATATTCAGTTTGCTAATATTTTGTTAAGGACTTTGGCATTTATATTCATGAATGATCTTGGTTCATAGATTTTTTTCTTATAATGTCTTTATATCTTGTTATTAAGGTGATTTTGGTCTCATAGAATGAGTTGAGAAGTGTTACCTAAGCTTCTGTCTTCTAAAAAAAAAATAAAGTAAAATAAGCTTCTGTCTTCTAGAAGGTATTATAGATACCTGATATAGTTTCATCCTTAAATATTTAATGCAGTTCACCAGGGAACATTTCTGGGCCAGCTGCTTTCCGTTTTAATTGCTGATTCACTATCTTTAGTGAAATTTTAATTTCTGATTCACTATATTTAATAGATGTAGGCTTATTCAGATATACTGTTTCATCTTGGATGAGTTTTAGTAAGTTACATCTTTCTGGGTCATTTCATCTTGATTGCTAAATTTGTGGACATAGAGAAAATCCATATCTCTGCTTATATCACCTATCTGTTCTTGTATGTTGTCTATCTTTTCTTTAGAGTCCTTAGCATATTAATCACAGTTTTAAATTCACTGATTATTTCTGCATTTCTGACATATCTGAGTTCAGTTCTGATGCTTGCTCTATCTCTTCCAACAGTATTTTTCTTTTCCTTTCATATGTCTTATAAATGTTTTCTGTTGAAAGTCAGATGCAATATACCGAGTAAAAGAAACTTATAAAAAGACCTTCAGTGATATGGCATTAAGGTGTTGGTAAGGTGTGTGTTCTATAGACCTATGACTGAATTTCAGTCTTTTAGTGAACCTATGCTTGTGGGCTGTGAAGTTCACAGCTACCTCTAATTTTTTCCCCTTACCCAGTAGGTCATGATGACTAGAGGGGCTGGAATAGGGTATTTCCTTTTCTTGAGGTCAGTTAGGCACTGATATATCCCCAATAGATTATGCTTAGGTAAAAAATACTTTTTCTTAAGGGAAAGCCTTATTAAGAAGAATAGAATGTGGGATCCCTGGGTGGCGCAGCGGTTTGGCGCCTGCCTTTGGCCCAGGGCGCGATCCTGGAGACCCGGGATCGAATCCCACGTCAGGCTCCCGGTGCATGGAGCCTGCTTCTCCCTCGCCTGTGTCTCTGCCTCTCTCTCTCTCTCTGTGACTATCATAAATAAATAAAAATTTAAAAAAAATATTAAGAAGAATAGAATGTTCAGACTGTTCTAAAATGGCTCTTTTTCTCTCCCCCTGCCAGAAGCCTGAAGGGATTTTTTTCCTGAATTTTACTGAGAACCTGGTAGAGCTACATGAGATAAAACTTAGCAAAGTATGGGGACCCCCACCTATTAACTCTTATAAAATTGATTAATCACTGAGACTTCAGCGATTAATCAATTACAGTTTGGGTTTTCCTATTCAGGTACTAGTTCCCAGGGAGATTACTGCTTGTGGGTTTCTGTTCCAATGAATTGTGATTTTTTTTTGTATCTATTTGTCTGTCTTTCTAATTTGAGGGGCAGTGGTTTGCCCTGTGGCCTCGCTTCTCTTTCTTAGTGGATCTAAGAAAAATTACTGATTTCCCAGTTTATTCAGCTTTTTATTTGTTGTTAGTATGGATTGATGACTTCCAAGTTCCTTATATGCCAGACTAGACACAAGAAGTCTTGTACTTTAAAAAATCTTACTATTTTTATATTCTGATATGAATTCCTTTCTTTCTGCTCTGTTTGTTAGTTTCTGGTAAATATTACCAAAGGTTTGTCCATTTTATTAGATCAAGACATAGAATATTAGGAGACAAGAACAAAGAGATTGTGTGTGTGTGTGTGGGTGTGTGTGTGTGAAGGAGGGAAAATTGAATCATTTCAGACCATTTTAGTGACTTTGGCTTTTACACTGAGACAAGGAGGCAATGGAGGCTTCAGAAGAGACATAATTAGATTCACTCAAGCTACTCTCTTGCAGACTGGGGGGTGGCAAGGGAGTATTGTTAGGAGGATATAGTTGCAATCATCATGACAGGTATTGGGTGCTGGAACTATATTGGTAGCAGCGAAGGTGATAAGATATGGTTGGATTCTAAATATAATTTGAAGACAGAATTGAGCATTGCAGACAGATTGGTTGTGTGGTGTGGGAGCAAGTAATTAAGAATTACCCTAAACTTTTTGGCCCCAGAAACGAATGTGAGAGTTAACTGAGATAGGGTCTCTGCTGGGTTCTGGGAGAATGTTTGGTGACCATGATGGCAGTTAGATTGGAAATTTAGTTACAGCAATTATTATACATGCACACATTTGTATCCTAATGAAGACATTCTGCAAAACTGCACATTTTAGTATGGGAGAGAATGATTTTTGTCCCTCTGTCCACTTGATAATACAGTATTTTTCTTGCATATGAGTGTTTCATGATCTTTACATTGTTTTAGCTCTTTATGTTTTGACCCTAGTTAGTACTTCCTTCTCTCTGTATATTTTATCCAGAGAAGTAACATTTACATTTTGGTCTCAGTTGAAATAGATTTTTCTCATCATTGAAGAACACATATGCATGACATTTCTTATTTTATACCATTCCTCCCCCTCCTCCCCTTCCACCCTTTCCTTCTTCTCCTTTCCCCACTCTTCTCCTTCCCCCACTCTTCTCCTTCCCCTTCTTAATCTATCAGCCATCCACACATCATAATACTTTCTTTTAGATTCCCATGCTTTACTCAGATATGGGAGAATAATATTCAACCAGGAATAAGTTGATTAATTTTACTGTATAAAGGCAATTGCTTTAAGCATAGGATTAATTCCAGCCTCATATTGTTTTCCTTACTCAATAAATGCAGATTTCCTGATCATATGAGACATGAAACATTTAGGTAGCATTCATAACTTACATAGTTTGGCATCACTAACTAAAACATTTTCATGCATACCCTGTGGCATTTCTAAAACCACTTCCACAACACACTAGATGATTTCAATTCAGCTCTTTTTACATTAACTTCTTGCCAGCAAACATAGCTGGCACTTGACTTGGCCCTCTCAGTGTGCCTTCCCTCATGTCAATTGCCACCTTCTTCACATATACAGAAATGCAATTACAAGTCATGGAAGTGCTATTCTGCAGCTTCCATTATTTCTCAAAAGGCTATATTTTTCAACATGTATTTCCACTTTTTTCTCCACTTTACTTCTAGTGTCTCTTCCCAAAATTTTATTCTCTTTCTCTAATTATTTATAACAAACTGCACATTCATTCTCCAGACTATGGGAGTATTACACAAATAATCTCTCTGTGGAAATCCTAAACCAAAAATCAATCCTATTGGGGTTGGGGAATTACTTCAGTTGGATATCAGAATAAAATTACTCCTCAGGTGATTCAAAAGTTTAATCTTATGGTTTCAAGTAGACACAGTCTGAATGTCTGACAGTTTTAAGTAGAAATGGGAATAAAACTATTTCCTTGGATCGGATCAGCCTCAAGTTAACCATGCCAACTTTCATTAATAAATGTTCTCAGAGTCTCACTCTCTAAGCTATTTTCATTGTTTTTATTTCCCTTTTCAGACAATATCCATTGAACAGGTGGGAGTTTGAAATATAAAGCCCAGGAGAATTGAAAGGTGTCTCAAGTGAATAAGACTACAACACTGTAAGAATGTCCCCAAACTAGGTCCTCCAGTATTATATACATACTTAAGCAACTTTATAGATTTTTCAATAAAACTTTTGATGAATACTAATTTTAACAAAAATTTATATTATTAATATCAAAATTAAGGTATAAGACAGAACTCAGATTATTTAAAATAAATTATGAGCAGGTGCTTTATTACACAATTTTATTAAGTGTTTAATCAATGAATTATTAAAACAGTACAGTTTGTAATGCCACCTAGTGGATTTCTGACTGAAAAATGCCCCTGAGTATAACTGATGTATAATATGAAACATATGCAAAAATAATGCTAATCGAGTCTTCCTGTATGTTTTTTAAAATATTTTATTTATTTGTTTATGAGAGACACACAGAGAGAGGCAGAGACATAGGCAGAGGGAGAAGCAGGCTCCCTACAAGGAGCCTGATCTAGGACTTGATCCTTGGACCCAGGATCACAACCTGAGCCAAAGGCTGATGCTCAACCACTGAGCCACCCAGGCACCCCTAGTCTCCCTATATGTTAACACTGACTGCTCTCTCTGTCTCTGTCATGTAACATATATAGTATTTTACCTAATAACTAAAGTATTAAACATTAAAAACATTAAATTGGAACAGAAAAGAAGAAAACATGTCTGGGAAGTTTATTTTTACATATTCTATAGGGATAGAATATTTAAAAAGAATCTCAGAGGCAATAGGTAAATTCTTGGCATAATTAGTTATAATTAGCAACCTTTGAAGATGACCTTTACTATTTGTTAGTAAATAACAAAGTGTGTATATATGGGTGTGTGTGTAATTTATGGTAATATATATTACATATATACATATATACATAAATTAAATCATTATCAGTTAAACCTTTGATTTTTAACTTCATATAAAATTCCTTGGAAAAATATAAAGCTGTAATTTGTAAATATGTCAGTATACCAAAAATCTTCTGATTACAAGTCTTTAGGAATGAGGCCCAAGAATGTCTGTCTTGGCAACCTCCTCGAGTTATTGTGATAAATACTAGTAGCTGATAATTGCTGCTGTAAATCATTATCTAGACTCAGAGACTAGTGTCCAGATTGCCTAAAAGTGGGAAAATTAAATCTTATACAAAACATTGTCTTAGAACTGTTTTTGTGATTAAATATATATGTAGCATGATAATATTCACTAGTTCCAATTAGGTGCCGATTTAAATACTAGTCTACGCTATGATTCTTTGTCTCATCCTCTTTCCTAACAATTACCTTGAATCATATGCTTCATTTCCATGGTTTCAAATACCATTTATATGCTGATATCTTCAAAATATATGAAGTAAACTCATGTCCATATCTTGACTTCAAAATCTGTAAATAACTGCCTCCTAAAATATACCCATAGATTTACACCAATTTCACAACATCCAAAGCTAAAGTCATCTTAATCTATCTGTATCCCCCAAAGAATTTCATCAAATTTTACCTTCCCTATTTTAGTAATGTAATCAGCATCATCAAGATAAGCAAACCACAAGTGTTCAAATCGGATTCTTCCATTTACCAACCTCTCATAACTTAGTCCTCGAAGCTCATACTTTATACTTCATAGTCTTTAATCTACTTTAATCTCTCTCTCCATGCTGTGACTACTTTACCGAAATCTTCCTAAATTCTTTCTCTGATATTATACTCTTTTGTTTCCCTCTAATTCACCTCTTCCCTTCACAAAGTGAAGAGTGATACAAAAGTGATCATTCTAAAATATAATACTATACTATTTTAAATTGTTATTAATACTTAAGATCCTTTAAATGGCTTTTGAAATAAAATTCCTATATTTTAACGGCAGTATTTCTCAGAGGCTCTTCCAAGATCCAGTTGAACTAAATCACCAAGTGGTGTGATAGCAGAAATGTGGATTCTCAGGTTTAATCCTAAACCATGGAGTGTGGGGAATACTTTAAGGGACCACCCACTGAAAAACAATTAGATGCTAAAAGACACATTTTTTGAAGCATGTTTGCAGTGTAAGAATTAGGAAAGCTCTTCAAGAATACTTCTTAAAACAAAAACAGGCTGGTGCCAGGTCTAGAAACACAGTCACAAATTGTTTAGAGTATTACAAAATAATGCAATTGCTGGATTGTAGCATTTTTAAAATGGATTGTTTCATTTTTAACTTTTTGAGGAACCTCTGTATTCTTTTCCACAGTGGCTGTACCAGTTTGCATCCCCACCAACGGTTCAAGAGGGTTCCCTTTTCTCCACACCCCTGTTAACACTTATTTCTTGTGGTTTTGATTTTAGCCATTCTGGGGTATGAGGTGATATCTCACTGTAGTTTTAATTTGCATTTCCTTGATGATGATTGATGTTGAGTATTGTTTCTTGCTCTGTTGGCCATCTGAGTGTCTTCTTTGGGGAAAATTCTGTTCCTGTCTTCAGCCCATTTTTAAATTGTATAATTTCTTTTTTAGGTATTGAGTTCTATTAATTCTTTATATAGTAAGGATACTAACCCTTTATCAGATATGTTATTTGCAAATACCTTCTCCCATCCAGTAGGTTGCCCTTTAGTTTTGTTGAGTGTTTCCTTTGCTGTGCAGAAACTTTTTATTTTGATGTAGTTCTGATAGTTTTTGTTTTTGTTTTTCTTGCCTCAAGGACGTATCTAGAAAAATGTTGCTACAGCTGATGTTAGAGGGATTATTGCCTGTGCTATCTTCAAAGATTTTTATGGTTTCAGGTTTCACATGTAGTTTTTTAATCCATTTTGTAACATAACTCGAAATCTGGAATTGTGATGCCTCCAGCTTTGCTTTTCTTTTTCAAGGTTGCTTTGGCTGTTTGGGGTCCTTTGTGGTTCATTCAAGTTTTAGGATTATTTGTTTTAGCTCTGTGAAAAATGCTGTTGATATTTTGGAAGAGGTTATATTAAATCTGTAGATGTCTTTTTGTATTATAGATGTTCCAATCCAGGAGCATGGAATATTTTTTTCGTTTCTTTGTATCATCTTCAATTTCTTTCATCAGTGTTCATAGTTTTCATAGTACAAGAGCTCTTCACCTCTTTGGTTAAGTTTATTTCTAGGTATCTTATTGTTCTGGGATTCTAAATGGGATTTGCAATTGGTCTAATATCTACTACCCATAGTAAACTAGTGTGGCTTATGGAAAAAGAAATCTTAAAACGGTTTAACTATTACACTAAAACAAATAAAAAAGCCTAGTATTCCTCTATTCATTGTATCCCCCCCCCCCCCCCCGCCTTCTTTCTGTCACTCCTATGTTTGTTCTGGTACTTTGAAAATTGATTTACCAGTCTCTATCTCTTTCTGGAACTGGAAACCAAGCCCCTCTTACAATATGAAAGTAGAAGACAACACTTACATAAATACCACCCACTTGCTGTGTCCCTAGATGAATAGGGCTTATTTATCACTTAGAGGAAAATAAAACAAACTGTATTATCAATATTAAGTAAGTCCTCAAGGGAAAAGAATGGGTTATAGAGCAGACCCTGGAATAGAGCTAAGGAAATTAGAAAAGGGGATTTAGATCCATAAGTTATACTGGAACAAGACAATTCTTAAAATCTTGAGAGCAATTTTGAATCCATCCCAATATAAATAAAGCTTCAGGGGAATTGTCTGAAGAGATGAGAGTGATGTGTTCCTGTTTCCTTGTCCTACTCAGGGCAGAAATACACAGCCAGAAAAAATATTGTCAATCCAAGCATTAAAAGTCACTTCTAAACATAGCATGGACTGATCTAAAATGCAAAAAAAATATAGAAACAATTGTCCTGTTTTTGTGCACAGTGAGCTTAACTTTATTCTACCAACCTGTATTGTCCTTAATTTATAACTTCCTGCATGTATTTTTTTAAAGATTTTTTTATTTATTCATAAGAGACACACAGAGAGAGGCAGAGACACAGGCAGAGGGAGAAGCAGGCTCTATGCAAGGAGCTGATGCAGGACTGGATCCTAGGTCTCCAGGATCATGCCCTGGGCTGAAGGCAGACACTCAACCACTGAGGCACCCAGGCGTCCCTTCCTACATGTATTTAATCAGTGTCTATCTTTTTTTTTTAAAGCATGTATTGGTTAATTTTCATTTATTTTAAGCATGTGTTGGTTAATTTTCAATGCAGTGTAATGATTTGGGAAAAACAGGTAGATTTAACTGTAATTTTGGCTTATTTTGAACAACACCATATTATTAACTAATATATCCTCTCCAGGAAACAATTTAGCCAGGAGAGAAGAAGGCAAATTAGTCACTGAAATTTTTTTAACTTACATAAAGCTACTCAGTTTGCTTTGTTTCTTAATATAGATAGATTTTATGAGATGATACATATGCATATTCATTTAAGTGCACACTTCAATTCATTAAATGAGAAAGAATAATTCAATGTGGGTTTTTTTTGTATTTGGAATTGGTAAAAATTATAAACATAAATCAATAGGTATATGCAACTGAAGATAACAGGAAGGCATAATAATCTTCAAATTATCAAATTTCACACTTGACGGGATGAGCACTGGGTGTTTTTCTGTATGTTGGTAAATTGAACACCAATAAAAGTTAATTAAAAAAAAAAAAACGACGCTGACACAACTAATCTAAATTTGAAATTCCTGAAAAAAAAAAAAGTGTTTGCCTTTTGCTACCCCATTGAATGTTTAATAATAGTAGTTTCGCCTGATGTGGAATATGTTCCAGGATTAATAACTTTTGAGAGTTAGCTGCCCTGAGATTATTTTTAGGCATCAGGAAATGTATAATTATTAACACTGTCTGATTCTTATTCTTCAAGGCACTTAAATATTTATTGGAATGAATGAGTTATCTGAAGAGAATGAATAAATGTCCCTGACATTGAGAATTACCGTTGTTTATTTGTCAGGACACACTTAAGTCAAAGTAAATTTGATATAGCTGAGAGTAAAGCCGAGAGCTATAGGAGATATTAGAGGTGAGAGAATGGCTGCATTGTGTAAATGGAGGTCCAGGTCCTTGGATTCCCCAGGAGAAGATTTAAGTGAGGATCTGCTGCTCAGAATAAAGGCAGCAAAGTCTTTAGTAAAGTAGCAAGCACAAAGCAGTTTGTTAAAGCGAAAGCACACACTCAAGGTTGGAGAGCCTGCAGTTTCCCAGAGGTAGAACCAGCCCCTCCGTTGTTTTGGAATTGGATATTATGGGGTCTCTCTGAGCTGGGAGGAGCTGTGACTAAGTGGGGTGATCTCTAATGCAGACTGCTTCAAACCATTTAGGAAATTCCACAGTTCAGAGGCCGAGTTTTTGACCCTGTAAGGTTTGCACTGAAACAACCCAGGCAGTCCTTCCCAATAAGGCGGGGAGGGGGGGGGGGCTGTTCCTGCAATGCAAATACCTTATAGTAAATCTAGGGGTTAATCTGGGAAGAGAGCGATTGTTCTGAACCTGTGGCTCTTGATTTGTCAGGTCCAAAGTCTTGCAAGCCACAGGGTCAGAATGTTGAGCTCCCTGGCTTATAATGTGTAGCTTAGTTAGTTAGTTAGTTAGTTAGTTAGTTAGTTAGTTAGTTATATCACCATCCTTGTACCCAGGCTCTATCTTTCTCCTTCAAGGACTTGGGGCCCTACCTTGGGTTGTTCCTTCCACGGCTTTTGTCTAGCTTCTACCTAACAGAAAGATACTGGAATATTTTATGAAAGTTTGTGAAAAACAAGAATGTTCTGAAGCATTTCCATGGAACGTCCCTCTATCTCATTCTTTTCATTTTTGGCCTATGAACTCCAATTTCTTCACTCCACAAGAAATATGGCCACAGATAGCTTCCAAAACTCATATAAGTTTACTACCACCAGAGAAAGACTCTCTTACTCTTTATCATAGTTTGGAAAATCTAGGAAAGATTTCTAAATGGCTTAATTTAATTTAGGTGCACAACTCGGACTTCGCAAGTGTAGTCAGGAATGTGTGACTGACAAGACTGGCTCAACTGGGTCAGATTAGGCTGCAGGTGAAGGAGCTAGGGTAATGTTAGCACAGAAGAAGCCAGTTGGAGCCCAATAGCATGTATCAGGCCAAGTCTTAGAAACAGCGCAATTCCTCTGAACTAGGTACTATTTCAAGTTTTTTATCCTTTCAATCGACAATTCCACATTTTCTCTATATCCAATATTTCTTGATGCTAGGAATCAAAAATAGTGTACTATTCTGAGGAAAGTGAATATATTTCTCTGAAACACATTAGAAAGTATAATTTAAAAATAATAGATGCATTAACTAACCTTATTGTGGGCATCATTTCACAATTGAGCTGATATATATATATATATATATATATATATAATCAAATCATCACATTGTATACCTTAAACTTACATAATGTTGTATGTCAATTATATCACTTAAACTGAAAGAAAAAAGAACCCTATGATTCAATACTAAGATAAACAACCTAATATAAAAATTTAGAAAGGTTTTTTCCAGAATTTCTAGAACAGAAACTTTACCAAAGAAGACATATGAATGGCCAATAAACATAAAATATACTCAGTAACATTATCATAAGAGAATTGTAAATTAAAACTACAAAAACACATCCACTAGCATGCATAAATTAAATAAGACAATGCCAAGTTTTGGCAAAGATGGGGAACAGCTGGACTCCTGCATTATTGTTGGGAGTGGAAATGTTACAACCACTCTGGAAAAGAGTTTGGCAATTCCAAATACAGATAAATATATAATTAACAAATGACCCACAAATTCCACTTATATGTAGTTACCTAAAGAAAATCACAGAGCATATATTTATAGCAAAATTTGTATACAAATGCTTTAAGCAACTAATTACTGATACGATAACATGGATAGATCTCACAAGCATTATACGGAGCAGAAAAAAGAAAAGAGACAAACAGTACATAATATATACTTGTTTGTTGTACTCTTTTCTATTTATATGAAGTCGTAAAATTGTTAAAACTATAAAAATAACAATAAAATTGTACTATTTTATAAATCTGACATAGGGGAGTTAATAAAGTCCCAATAAGATATTCTACTAAGGGTTTCATTCACAGCTTGTATTCAAGCAATTCATTTAAGTTAGAGTAAAATATCACTTTAAATAATAAATATGTCTCAAATTTCAATCAAAAGGAAGCCAAGAGAAAAATATTTTCTTACATTTTTCAGGTTTTTTCCCCTAACATTCTAAGTCAAAAGACAAATAAGAAACAAATGAAGAATATTAAAAGAAAACAAAGCCTGGAGAAAGTAAGAGAATAATTGTGAGATTTTTTAACAATTCACTATTAGGAGGAAGAACATGGAATTCTGCAAAAAAAAAAAATTCTGATATTTTACCACTCATATGATACACGTCATAAAATCTTTATTGAATAATGCATACCAAAAGATCTAAATATGTTAACTGTGTAAAATTAAGTGTGAAGTAATGAATGTTTAAGAACTTTTAATTTGAATGTATTCCCTATACTCCTGTTAAAGAATCTGCTTTTGTTTATAGTAATTACCACAAGTATTATGAACATAAAGCTTGTCATTAGGAAAACAAATATTCTTTTAATAGATAAGTGACCTAAGGTCTGCAAATAATTATTGTCAGAAATATGTCTGCTGGTAATAGATTTGTTCCACAATATTACTCATTTTATTTCTAAGAGGTATACTCAAAATTACACGATTAGTTGTTGTTTCTAAATTTAGAAACATAAAGATGTTTGCCCACATTTCTCATCTCAGCAGTTGCAATCTTAATAGAAAATGCCAACCTATTACCTAATGACACAAATGTCCATGACCTCAACACAGCATCTAAGTATTTTGAGTGATTAGTTCCCAATTATCTGAATAGTTATCTTGGTACTTCAAAGAGGCAAGACAAGCTAATATAAACTGATTTTTTCCCTAAAAATCCTGGCTCAGTGTTTGTCACTAATGTAAGTACAGATATAAAAGCATCTACTGATATGAAGCATGGAATGTAAAATTAAACCTCTTTGTATTCCTTTATGAAATTTTCACAGTAATCTGGAATTTTTAAAACAGTAGTTTTTAAAAGATTTTATTTATTTATTTATTTATTTATTTATTTATTTATTTGAAAGAGAGAGCTCGAGAGTGCACAAAGTGGAGGAGGTGTGGAGAGAGTGGGAGAAGCAGACTCCCTACCTTACAGGGAATCAGATGCAGGGCTCCATCCTAGGACCCTGAGATCATGACCTGAGCTGAAGGCAGATACTTAACTGACTGAGCCACACAGGGGTCCCAGCACAGTATTTTTTAATCTTATTTTAGTTCATGCCTTTTGTCAAGCCTTAATTTATAGAATTGATGCTGCAAAGATGTATCCCTTATTTCTTAAATATGAATTCATTTTTCAATATTTGGTGTAACTTTTCACATCCAACACCCTACCTGCCATCTCCCAAAAGTTTTCACTTGTTCTCTTAGAAGAGCAGTCTCTCCAGGTCATGACATATAGGAAAAAGAACATGGACTTTGGAGTCTCAGTGAGTAAGAGTCTACCCTTGGCCCCATAGTCTACCAGTATAATGGTAGTCTCTTTGCCATAACCCTGATAACTTTTTTTTCTATTACATGAGAATAATATACTTATTTTCCAGACTTCCTGTGAAAACCAACTGATTACTATATCTGAAAATACATAGGACAATTACTGGCATATAAGTGGTTCAACAACCCCTGAGTACTTTTGAATTGTTGAAATGACACCCTTGGGCCATTCAACAAATATGTCTGTATATGTGACAACAATTATTTTGACAAACAAAAATACAAATACTAAAATTAAATTATTTTTCCAGTGTAAACTCCCAGGACATTAAGGATGGTTTATTTATCAGGCATCCATTATACTTGAGTAAGCTATTATAGGAAATACTATACTCTCAACACTGGATCTGTTGACATGCAATAGAAACCATCCAGAATGAAACAGATTCAGAAAAGAGCCAAAAAACTAAGATCAGGGCACCAGGAAGTGATGAAACCATCTCAAACAGCCTAATAGATGTAATATGTATAATATATATCATTGTAGTTTGTGAAATAAAGGATGGCATAACAAATATTTGATAAAATGCTGGCCAAAATTTCCAAAAATTTGATAAAAATATTAACGGGTAGATTCAAAAATCTTAGTGAACCCCTGACTTAGTAATATATTGACAAGCCAGAAGGAAGAATAGCTGCATGACAGTTTGCTTATTTTTATTGTTTTAATGAAGTTTATTTGAGGCAGTTTCTCATGTTGGGCTAACAATTGTCAGAATGTCAAAAATATTATAAATAAATAAGTTTGTGTTTTTCAATTGACCACTTATTTACACTTAAGATGTGCAAACTTTGTACATAATACATAATAACAAGTTTAAAATTCTATAATATTGTATTTGGAATTGTGTTATCAGGAGATGAAGTTTAAATTTTGTGTCTATGGAAATTAAGAGTTAGAAAGCAACAAAGTATCTTGATCTTAGTTTAAATCCCTCAGGTAAATTTTTTAAGGCACAAAATAAAGATTTTTGTCACTCCACCAAAGTAGAGATGCTATGATAGAAATGGTGGTAACCAGTAAAACCATGGCTATTATTCTCAAACAAAAAAACACATACATATACTACAGAGAATTCCCTCTTTCTAGTGTTGGGCCTCTGCCATAGCCAGACTAAGACTTCTCTGAGATTTCACGAGAGAAGACAGACCATTATGAATATAAAATCTAAGAAATAATAAACAAAGTTTAATTTAAGTGCACTCTAAAACTAGAAGAGAGGATATCCATGGCATTAACTAAATTAAGAGAAGAAAGGATTAATTTTCCATTTGTTTATTATTTTAAAATGAGTTATAATTATCTCAAAATTCCCTAAGTTGCATTTCTAAAAAGGAAAAAAGGAGACAAAGAGAATACTTATTAGGCTCAAATAAGCTCTTATAAGCCTAAAGATGATATCATTAACTGACTTGTTTAAATATATTGTTAAATCACTTTCTTTGGGAGTGTGAGTGAACTAAAACATTCCCTTCATAAAGCAAACTATATGAGAAGAATTATTTTCCAGTTCAATGCTTTCATTCTTAAGTTCAAGTTACATAGCAGATTCTCAATTATTATGACTTAAACTCTGTTGTGGCCAATAATATTTTTAATAGGTGCCAAAAATCCCAGAATATTGCACATTATGAGGATTATATATACTATTTCATTCCATGCTGTATAGGGAGTGATCTGGGAAGGGTGAAGTATCAGGATCCAGGCTTCCCAAGATTTTTGCTTTGTTCTTAGAGTAGGGGGATTTGTGAAAAGGAGGTGGTTAGGGTGGGAGGGGAGGGGGCAGTAGGGCTCAAGTGTCCCCAGGAAGAGTCTGCCTTACAGTCACTCAATTCTCAGAGTCACGCTTCTTGGTAAACTGCTGTTTATGTTACAGCTTTTCACATTTCCATGTGGAGATCTTCGCTAGAAAAACACTTCAAGCTCTTTCCCCACCGGCTATGCATTTCTTTCTATGTGAGAAATGAGTTAAGATTAGCGATTTAAGAAAAAGGAGCCTGGACATGCTCAGCTTAGCTCTTTCCTCTTTTAGAGTCAGGGGTCTCTTCGTGCCATAAATTTTATAAGGGTAAGTTCAATAGAGGAAGTTTGTGGTTTTCTAGCTATGTCTGTACCTGAGTGAATAAGTGTAATTCTTCGATGCACTGTTAGCAAGCCATGTCCTCCAACCTAGCTTTTGTCGTAAATAAAGATGATAGATTAATCTCCATCTGTCTGACTCCTTCATCTAAGCCACACTTTCTCCTGTTGCACTCTTTGTATATATTTATGAAGGCTCCTGTTTCATTCTATTGCACTTTAAATTTATTCATCTCTTTCACTGGGCTGTCATTTCTATTATAGGCAGAGGATGTCAACTTCATTGCCCTATTTTAACGCTTAAAAGGTTTAAATAAAGGAAATAGGCAATGGGTGTTTGTGGAGTAGATGGATGAAAAGTGTAGCAAGAATTCCATATGATAAAGTTTATCTTGGATATGTTTTACAAAACAAATCCTAAAATAAAGATCTAGTAATCTCATTCAGTAGGCTTGCTGCTGTTTACTGGAATACAAAACATAAAGGGGATAGATTAGTTCTAACAGGGGCTGTAACAGGGAGCCAACCACCATCCTTAGCCTACTGAATGAACTTTGTAGAATCAAGGGGACTTTTCCAGTTATTTAAACACCCTCCAAAACACAGGGAGCAAAGTTTTATGTTTCTTCTGTTGGATAGCTCATCCTTAACCTGTGGTTCTTTGTGTGATTCTTTCCATATAGATCAAGTGAAAAAAATAGTTTTATTGAGGATAAAAAAGAGCCCATTGACACAATGACAGGAGAAAGCCTTTAAAAGCACAGGTATTTCTCATTCTTTTAGCAGAGCTGACTTTCTGTTTCAAACCAGCTGTTTGATTCCCTCAGGTCCTGTTCCTTAGACTATCCCAACATTGAAAACATTGTGGCATGAATTAAAAAAAAATACACAAACACACATTCTAATACTAGCTTAGAATTATAAGATTAAAATAAAATGCACTATGCAGAAATTTAGGATGATTAATATAGGCAAAGAAAAATATATTACCAGAAGTAGGAAATGTTTAAAAAGTTGCTAATATTTATTTACTGAAATATTAGCTTATGAAATAAAAGATAGCCAGGATTCTGTAAGTATTAAATAAAATGTAAAACTCTTCCAGGTCATGTTATATGCCTCAAAAATCGGGCAAGAATTTTTCCATTTCCTTTCTTTTCCAAGAGGAAAATAATAGTAATAACTATGATATTGAACCTCTTCTGGGATTTGGTAAAACATTATAAAAACTCCAACCTGTGCATTTTTGGTTTTCATGACCTGAACTGAACATGACCTTATCCCATATTTCCAACTTCCTTTCCAAAATTGAGAAATTAGTGATTTATAACATCATGTCATTTTTGGCTGAGGTAACATATCATAAATGATGTTGCACGTTGTTACAACATGCAGAGTGTTGAACAAATATTTCTTTTTTTCTTTCCCTTTTCTGTGTTGTTTATTCACTTGTATTCCTAGGAGATGCCAACTCAACACAAAACTTTCTGGCATAGAAAACTTTAAATGAGTGGAAATACCCAACTATATTTTTGGTTTAGGATTTGTACTGGCTATAGAATCCCTCAAGCCTACAGGAAGAAGCTATTAAAATGGATTCCCTACATATTCATTTTAAATGGGTCAGAAGGTTACATAACAACATAAAATAGCACACTGGAGCTTTAAAAATGATTTATACTTTGTTACATTTATTAATACTAATAACTCTGAACATTTTATATAGAAAAAAGCCACTATACTCTTGAAAAGTATCATGTCCATCTGTGGACATATGGTGATTGTAAAGTGTCTTTATTCACAGCTTTATATGCTCATTTCCAGATTTCTTATTAGTGTGGCTTTGTCTCAAATTTAGGCTTTTCTTCTTTCTTCTAGAAAAAAGTGGTTCTTGATATTAGTAAAGAAAAAAAAGATATATTCTTTGTGAAGGCATGATATGTTATCAAGAAAATATATGCAATTAGCTTGAAGAAACCACTTTAAAAAGAATAGGCATGTTTTATAATTTCCAGTTATTTCTATAAATGGTTTTACTCATTTATTTTAGTTAAGAACACTTGTATGCCATTATATCCATTCAAGCATTATTATGAATTCTTTTCACGTATGAACTTAGTGACTCCCTCATCATACACTATAAGGTAACTACTATTAGCATCCCTGTTTTATGGGTAAGAAAATTAAACCACTCTGTGCTTAAGGAATGGCTCAAGTGAATCAGCTAGTATGATAAGCTTGGTTCCAGAGCTTGGGCTTCAGAGCCTGTGATCTTAATCCTCATGCAGTTACTAAAACTCTAGAAAATTGAGAAGAAAAGCAAAGCATTCCACAATACTACATAATATTCATATTTATTTACTCTTGTCCATAATCCTATGCCTAGGGAGTGAATTTATACTTCAATATATATTTACAGTTACACCCACAATAGCTTCAAAATTTTATTGCAAACTGAACCTATAGTTTTATCATAAATTTTAGTATGTTTTTATATAGTGAATTTAACTATCAATTTGAAAGATGCATAAAATATTACACTATTTTGGTATTCTTATCCTTTCTTTATGGAGGTTGTGATTGAATATTTCTCTATGGATAATAATTATGATTAATATTTGTAGAATCTGGCTAAATGTTTCCATAATACATCAGCATTATGAGCATATATAATTATTCCTATTTTAATTAGGAGGGAACTAAGCACAGGATGATCAGATAGATAATTGGATGTCACACAACTCTATGAACTATTACATAATAAGAATAGACAGTTTGGCTAAAATCTCTGCTCTTACATATATTACATTTTCTCCCATTGAATAAACTGTTGCCTGGAGAGTTGTCCAGGGTCAAAGGCTAAATGAATTACCAAGACTAAAGATGCATTTAGACAATAGGAAAGGGTTATATTATTTACTTATTCATCTAAAATGGAGATGTTACCCAACTTCTGCTAGGATTAGAAGTTTTTGTTTTCTGGATCCATTTTTATATCTGTATACATACGCAGAAATTTTAATTTGAAGTTAAAATTTATACATATGTGCATATACATGTATATAACTTACTTTATTTTCCTTTTTTGCATAGTCTTCAATAATTTTGGCATTTTTAGGATACTTTTTAATGCATGGGATATATAAATGTAGCAAAACATCATTTTTCTACCTATTTGTTTTGCCATTTTTTGTTGTTGTTGTTTTGTTTTGCCATTTTTAAAGAAGCTGTGTTGACACAGTGGCTGAATGCTTCTCTATGTCCTATTTTCATAATGTTAATCCAGCAGAAGAGTAATGATGCTGGATGAAATGAAATTAATATCAACCAAGTGCCAAAATTGAGACTAAAAGCTCTGATTCTCCTGACTTCAGCCAGAATCCATCTCTAGAAATAGTCCTTGTGGCAAGTTAATGAGATGTGTGCCAGTTCTAACTTACATGCTCCACCCTTGAGTCAGGAATTGGAGTTGTTCACTAGAAAAGGATGGTTTGAGAGTCGGTGAGATGTGACTCCCCAAATGAATATCAGGAGCACTTAATATAAACATGGAGAAAAACACAGATTAGCCTAAATCAATAACTATAACCAACATCAGTGAATAAAGCAGATAATTACTGGTCTCTTGGAGTTTATATTATGTATGAAGACAAGTAAATCAATATGTATAAAGCAAAGATAAGAGTTGAGATATTATAAATGAATTTATAATGTAATGTTTATACTATTTGGCAGCTTTGATACATAAATTTTCTAACTTTCCTATGAGCTAAAATTTTTCATAAATTTAGAACTACCTTCTAGTCAATTAAAAATATTGATATTACCAATTACTCATACAGATATTTAGGACATTTACAGTCTGATAGGAGAGATGAGATATGTGAATACATTTATTTTTCAATGTTTTTTTGCTTATACCTTTTTAAAGTTGGACTAATAAATTAAAATTATAATTAAGGCACAGAATATTTATGGCCCTAGTAATTAGAGGAGGTTTTCTATGAGATAAGATACATGAATGGTATAGACTTATTAACAATATGATATACCTACCTTCCTAGCCCAGACTAAACAACCCAAGTGAAGAATTTTGGTCAATCTGGCATAAACATAACAGAATGATGACAACTTAATCCTGTGCTTATATAAGCAATGTGTATCTGGAGAAGGTATTTGACAATGTTCAGTGAAATAGTTCAAACATTTCAATAATTGTTAATGTATATTTTACTTTAAACAATCCTGATAGGAATTTCCTAATCATTTGAATTTGTATTTATATTTGAGCAAAAACTATTGGCTTTAAAGTAGATATTTCTTTGTAGTGTGTCTTCATTTTATTTAACGTATACAAAGCACAACTGTGTAGAAGTGATGAGAAGTTTTTACTCTATAGTACTTTATGTTGGAACTCTATATAAGTGAAAGCAAAACCTTTATGATTTCAGAGGTTACAAATGGTGGCACATTAAAAAAAGAAAATTATTTTTATTGGTTATAAAAATCCATCTTTGATATAAGTGACACAAACATTTTCTCACTTCAGTGAGGTATTTTGATTACCTCTTAACTGATCTATGAAATAATAGCCATACTGCAGAATTTTCCTTGTTCTTGAACTTTTGGACTTTTATATCTTTCTTCTTTCAGAGCCATACATTTTCTTTTAGGAACTTAAAAGCTCAGGGATCTTTGTTTATTATATTGGCAGAAAGTAGAGACTACCTGAACTTCTTTTTCCATTAATAAGCCAAGACAGATGCTCTGAGAAAATTCTTGACAGAAAACACCTATAAATGACTGGAAAATGTAGAAAAACATTTGTTAATGCAACACTATACCTATAGGAAACTTACAAAAATCTCCAGAGCCCCAAAAATAAATTTAAAAAAATCTGATCCAGGGATCCCTGGGTGGCGCAGCGGTTTAGCGCTTGCCTTTGGCCCAGGGCGCCATCTTGGAGACCCGGGATCAAATCCCACGTCGGGCTCCCAGTGCATGGAGCCTGCTTCTCCTTCTGCCTATGTCTCTGCCTCTCTCTCTCTCTCTCTCTCTCTGAGTATCATAAATAAATAAAAATTAAAAAAAATAAAAAATAAAAAAATAAAAAAAATCTGAACCAAAAATTGCAAGCTAACTTTAAAGCTATAGTCACACTTGGGGCATTTACTAGCTGTAATTAAGAGTTCTAGAGTTTAATGTTAACCCTAGAACATATAGAGCCTCAATGAAAATGTTGACAAAAGTCCCCTAGGCCTAAGAAAGGTAACTGAAAAGAAAAAAATTGTTTGATTTGGCATTTACAACATCCAAAGGAGGTCACACAGAGAAGATGATATTAAATAGATAAATGATATTAAATAAATGATTCCCATAGATAAAGTTAGAGAAAGTCTCACTAGATTACAAACCCTATAAAAATCCAAAATTTGTGAAATAACCAAGGAAACAGAAAATCATGAGTAATATTCCTCAGAATTGTACATCACGGAACTTCACATGATGCAAAGATTGGGTGAAATATGTAGTCTAGCTGAATAAGAAAATAATACAACCCTTCCACATACCAAATAGCAAATATATCTACAGTTTTGAACATTCTCTTACCCCATGAGAATTTTCTACCCACAGTAGTCTATTCAGTAGGAGGGAATTTAACATAAGGGCAGAGATTCTGGTCACATGTTGATTCACACTTTGCATTTGTCCATGTGACATCCAATTATTAATCTGATATCCCACTGCCTAACTTCTTCCTCATTAAAATAGGACTAATTGGACCTGCTCATAAAGCTATTGTGAATATGTTAGGGATTACACTGAACCTGTGTTGACATTTAATATTTTAATTATCCATGAATATGAACATAAGATGTGTTTCCATTTATTTATGTCTTTTTAAATTTCTTTTAACAACGTTTTGTAAATTTTCATTTTACAAGTCTTACATATCCTTTTAAGTTAATTCCTATTTTATTCTTTTTGAAGGTATTGTAAGTGGAATTGTTTTTTTTTTTACTTCCTTCATATTGTTAATTGTTTATATACAGAACTGCAACTCATTTTTGAGTGTTTTTTTTTTTTTTATGGGCTCTTTAGGGTTTGCTACATAAAATATCATTTCATCTGCCAGCAAAGGTAATTTCATATCTTCCTTTCTATTTTTAATATCTTTTATTTCTTTCTCTTGCTTAATTTCTGTGGCTAGAACTTAGAGTAGTATGCTGAATGCAAGTGGTGAAGTAAGCATTTTGCCCAGTTCCTGCTCTTAGAGGAAATACTTTAATTCTTCATCATTGAGTGTGATAATCACTGTGCATTTTTCATGTATGACTTTTATTATGTTGAGGTGATTTCCTTCTATTCCTGGTGTGTTGAGTAATTTTATCATGAAAGTGTGCTGAGTTTTGTCAAATGCTTTTTCTGCTTTGATTGAGTTAGCCATGCAAGTTTTTTAGTTTCCTTCATTCTGTTGATATGGCATGTTGCATTCATCAATTTCCACATGTTGAACTATCTTTGAATTCCAGGAATAAATACCACTTGATCATGATGTAAAATTCTTTTAATATGATGCTAAATTTTCTTTGTTGGTATTTTTTTGAAGATTTTTCTATCAGCATTCATAAGGGATAGTGATCTATAGTTTTATTTATTATAGTGTTTTTGGCCTAGAGATGAGTTAGCAATTAGCCCTTTCTCTTCAGCGTGTTTATTTTTATTTTTGGAAATATTTGAGAAGGATTGGTATTAATTCTTAAACACTTGATAGAATTCACCAGTAAAGCCATGTGATCTTGGAATTTTGTTTTCTGGTAGATTTTTTATTATTAACTCAGTCTCTTTAGTATTTATAGGTCTGTCCAAATTTTCTGTTTCTTTATGATTCAATTTTGGTAGATTTTGTGTTCTAGGAATTTTTCCATTTCATCTACGTTAACTAATTTGTTGATATACAATTATTCATAGTGCTCTTTAATGTTCATTTTATTTTTGTAGAGTCGGTGGTAATGGCCTCACTTTCATTTCAGATTTCAGTAATTTGAGTCTTTATTTTTCTTCTTACTCTACCTGAATGTTTGTCAATTTTGTTGATCTTTTCAAAGAACTATCTTTGTTTTTATTTTTTTATCTATTGCTTTTCTATTCTCCATTTTATTTATCCCTACTATAATCTTTATTATATCCTCCCTTTTGCCAGCTTTCAGTTTAATTTGTTCTTTTCCCAGTTTTTTAAGTTATAAAAGATTGTTGATTTGAGATCTTGTTTCTACTTTGTTCACACATAATTTTCTTGATTTTTCTCCATATCTTCCTTTAGTTCTTTGAATATCTTTAAAGTAAGATTTTTTAGTCTTTGACTAGTTTATCTGTTGTTGACTCTCATGAATAATTCCTACTGATTTACTTTTTCACATTGAATGGGCCATACTTTCCAGTTTCTTTACATGTCTTTTGATTATTTTGTTGAGCATTGTACATTTGAATCTATTAATGTCATAACTCTGAAAATCAAATTGTCCTTCTTTCCCAACACTTGCTGGAATTTTTTTTGATGTTATTGTCTTATTTACTTATTTATTTATTTTGATTGTTGTAGGTTGTCTCTTTTCTAGAGACCAGCCTGAAGGTATTTTCAGGTCTTTTTTGAGCCTTTCCTTGGACATCCATGGTCACTTTCTAATTTCCCTTGTATATACAGTTGTTATTGAAAGTCCTAGCTTTAATGTCTTCTCCTGAAAGGGAAAAAAAGTAAAAATATGAAGTAGAGGAAAGGATGCTGGCCCAAATGCCCTGGAAGTCATTTCAGCCAGAGGGATAAAGTTTTTCAGCAACAGGGAGAAAGTACAACATCAGAAGCTGCCAGCCATTTTGTCTTCACTTCTGTGATCAGAAGCAGCAATCAGAGATAAAACTATAAATCCCTGATGTTTGGAAGAACAGGCAATTTTGCTCAGCTTAGCTCCTGTGTGCAAGCTTCTCTGGGAAAGTGGCCAAAGTTGACTGTCATATGGCTGGATTTGGAGATGGGTAGCTTCTACTATGCTAAGAGCTGAAATTGACATGAAATTAGCCAAAATTTATCATCCAACTCTTCCCCCTGAAGTTGCAAGTGTTCAACAAATACCAGAATTCCAAAATAGTTACATCAGAGTCTATGAAACAATTATTGTACAGTTGGGGAGATAGATTTCTGGTATTTCTTACTGTGCCATTTTCCTAGAATCTTCTTTCCTTAAGTGATTTTATACCTGAACAGTTGACCAGTATCTGCCAGTAAAGATGATAGCTTCCAATCTATCAGAAGATTCTGAGTACTTTCTAAAACTCCAATATTACTATTTTACTGCTCAATTAATAATTTAATCTTAGAGATGAATGAGAGGTATCAAATTAAACAGTTATATATATTTTTTAAGATTTTATTTATTTATCCATGAGAGATATGGAGAGAGAGAGAGAGAGAGGCAGAGGGAGAAGTAGGCTCCATGCAGGGAGCCCAATGTGGGGGTTGATCCTGGGACTCTAGGATCACGTCCTAAGCTGAAGGCAGATGCTTAACCACTGTACCACCTAGGTGTCCCAAATTATACAGTTAAATAGTACAATTTCTTTTAAGATTAAGGTATATGCAAGGTATATAATGATTGACACAGGAAGCGCTCAGTCAATTCGTAAATATTTATTTACCCCTGTGTGTGTGTGTGTGTGTGTGTGTGAAAGAGAGAGAAAGAGAGAAGTAGTAGAATTGTAGTAGTCACAATGGGAAGAAATTAATGGATTTTAGATATTTTTTACAATTAAAATTGATGGGAATATATGAAAGATCAAACATGGAAAGGAAAAGAACATAAGAATGCCCCCTATATTTCTAGCTTGTATTACTGATGGTGCTATTACTTAAGAAAGGAAAGCATGGGAGAAAGTGCAATGATAGGATCAAACAAGGAAAAGCAAACTGAAGACATATTTCTGTATCTCCAAGGTCTATGCTTTGCACAATTTCTACTACCCTTCTCTTCTATTTGCTATAGAAAAAGCTCATTCTTATTTATGTCCTCCTTCCTTAGTATACTGTAACTGCCAAAGAGATAGGAGTTTGCATTATATAATGCAACCCTACCTCTAGAACACATCAAATAAACATAAAATATGAATGAAATGAGAGGGTTAATTATACAAATACGGCGTCAGAATAAGTTTCCTACCTCCTTTCAAAACATATAGCTGTCCTTAACATTTCTGGGAAAGAAAATTTGCATCCATCAATCTTGCAAGAATGACAGATTTATAGAGAAAATTCACTGGAGTAAGGACAACAGAGAAAGCAAGGTCTGTAGGTGCCATAAAAAATTCTATCTGGTGAATCATATAAAAAATTGCCAGTGTCTGATTCTTTTCTACTTACAAGAAAATACAATATCATATAATTTAACCAAATAGTTTTCCAGGAGAAGATCAGGTGATATTTTTGAGAACTCTAATGGTTGTCATCTTATAAATAAGTCTCTTTGCCTACTCACTGGTGTCAATATTACTCGGAAAATCCCTTTGACTTTATTTTTTTGCATGTATTTCATCTTCAGCTCCCTTTACAAACTAATGAAAATTCAACATATATATTTATGTAATTTCTCAAAAAAGAGAATGTAGCAATCAACCTATTTACCATTGTTTCTCTTGGGACAGAGATTGCTCACCAGATACAAATTTTTTTGCTGACTATCAAAATGTATTAAAATCCATTTAGAGTTGATAATTAATATTAGGTGTTTCAACTCATCGAATAGATATCAAAAACCGACAATTTTTTCATCTTACTCTAATTACACAGACAATAAGCTTTATATTTTTGTATAACATTTTTCCTATAGGTAATTCCACATTTTCAAAGTTTTCTAGCATCAATATAGTATAAATATGCTATTATTAATTAATAAGGTATTTATTAGTGTAACAGAAACAAAATTTGCTAAAATATTAGATGATTTATTACAAAAACTATGAAGCTTTATTAAGCATTACAATTCATATTTTGTATTGAAATTTAAAGATATTATTAAGCCCTTGGACCATTTAATTCCATTTTCATCATTATGTTACAATGTGATACATACCTTTATTTTTTATTGATCATATTGACTTCAAGTAATACTTTGTCACTATGTATGTTAATTTTTTTGAGAATATGAATAGAGATCAGGTGAGTGCTGGGGAGACTTACTGACTTGACCTTTTGTATTGCTCTCCTGTATGATGTTGGGTCCTGCTCAATATACAATAATAAAACAAAAATAAAAAGATGAAATTGTAAGATAAATAAGCTCTATCCAATTGAGTATGATTCAGGGGAAATACAACTGTTTCAAGAATCTTGGGAGCCAAGGTAACATCCCTGAGAACCTCAGGAACTCTGGCACTTATCTTCTGTAAAATGGATAAATGGACTCTTGCCACACCTAATTCATTCAACTGTCATAGTAGTGAAAAGTGATATAATGATGGTTAAAGAACACCATTAATAAACAGTTATGAAAATATATATAGGTATCTATTTTGTATAGATGAGGAAACTAAGATTCAGAAAGACTAAATGACTACTTAATTATAGGCTTTCTTAAAAACGCCAATGCACCCCATCTTTGAAATTCTAAAGAGAATGATATAAACTTGAAGACAATGGTTAGAGTAATAGTTCCTACATTTTCTAATTTTTAGCCTAAATCATTTCTGTTGCAATTTAGTTCAGTTTACTGCTCTTGCTGTGGTGCAAGGGGAGAACAGATGTTCATCTATCCCTAGAGCAGATCATTGACATCACTGCATAGCATGCTATTGTTAGATTCTTTCATTAGCTGTATTTTATCCAAGTTACCAAAACATAATTTTTAAGTTTTACATGTCATCCCAATTTTCTAGCTTTTTAATCATCTTTCTTTTCATTTTTGCCCACTATATTGTCTTCTTTTTTTTTTTTTTAATTTGAGTCATTGAATTTGGAAATACAATTTAAATAATGACTAGGTCAATGTCAATTATGGTTTCTCCATATTCTCTGGATAATAGATACCTTTAGAATATTTGAGACTCATGCTTGATAGTAACTTTTATTGGTATCCATTTATTGTTTCCAATAGATTATGGCAGTCTACTACACTCCATTCCTCCAAAGTGGGAAAATGTGTGTTAAGCTTCATATCAATGTAATTACATATCATTTTTCTTATATTGTTTCACTCTATAAATGCCTTATTATTTTGCTCTCAACTTTCTTTTGAGGTAGGAATGATTGGTCAGTAATATTTTAAAAGGCCTCACATTTATTTTTCATTTAGGATTACATAAAATTATATAATACAGGATGAAATAGAATCACATTTTTTAATGATAAAACTTTTAATGAAAAAAATCAATACCATAATTATTGGTTATAGCAAAATCCAAGCATCTTAGCTCAGTTTGAGAAAGGTAAATGATCAGTGGGGTCATTATGTTTTCCTTACAAGGTTATCATTATTATCTTTGAGTCCTTCTTGGACCTTTTTGGCTTCAAGCCATTCACACACTTCCAGTTTGTAGATAATGAGTTAAGTATGCAACTGGTGAATTCCCATATATAACCCATTCTACAAAGAAGCCAAATATTACTTTTAAATAATGAAAAACAATGTAAACACACCATACTTAATAAATTTGTAATATATTACACAGAATAATCAAATAAACAGCCTCAGCCAATTCACACTGGCCTGTCCTTTACTCTATAGCTTATCATTGTATTGTGTGTTTTGGACAAAAATTAAATACCAAACTTTTTGGTAATACTTTAAAGAACTTTCACTCCAATAATAAAATTTCCATGTAGTTATCTGGAAATGTTTTTATTAGTTCTGATTCTAAAAGTTTAGCAGAATACAAAAGATGTCTGCATAAGAGAATTTTTATTTGAAAATAGAGTGAAATTATTATAACTGATATGACTGTAAAATTTCATGAATCATGATAGTACAAATTTCTAGGGAAAAAAGTGCCAAAGAAGGAAAAAATTATATTAAAAAATAGAAATAACTAACATGTGCTGTGAAAATACTTTTGTTGTTCTAAGTATCTCCTCTGTGGTTTTGGAACTAATATTTAATTTTAGACTTGCCAGTTTTAAGTAGCACAATTAAGAAAAAATGTCCTTCTCTTCCCAGAAAGTTTTAATATTATTAAGAGACTGTAGCCCTAAACTATAACACATAAAGAAAACTAGCCAAATGCAATGAAGGCTAAGTAGAGATGTGGAAAGTCCCTAAGAACTGACAATGTTGAATTTTATCTAAGCCCCAAAAGCAGCAATAGTAGATGAATGTTCACACATACTTTTTTGTGCTAGAAATGGCTTACCCCTCCCTGTATGATTTCCTTAGACTTTCTGTCCACTCATCCATGATTCCCATAAGACTCACATAAGACATACTTGTTCAGAGAAGACATACTTGTTTACTTCTGACAAGGTAAACACAAATCTATAACCTTTTGCTTTAACTTAACAAGACCAGATACAGACTCTCCAACTTCCCATTCTTTGTCTCATCTGTGATTAGTAAATGAACTCTAATGTAGAAATAAATAGTCTGTCTTTCGCTGATTTGTCTAAGACATGTCCTGATTGCAAAAGCAATTCCAGTAGTAAGTCATTCCAACTATGACTCGTGTACTGTTCCTTGTAAAAGTATAAGAAGCTATCCTCTTGCCAAGACTCTCATTTTCAGATCTGAGGTGCTCTTTCTATTCCAGTGACTTGAATAAAATTTCTTTCCTTGTTTTATTTTGGTTGTTGAAAGAAGAAACATTCCAAGATGTTCATCCTATAAAATGAAGGTAGAGGCTATTTCTCTGCAAGGCATTCAAGAGCATAAACTATGAAGCCATTGCATTAGGATTACAAATTACATCTCTAACATTTTTGTGGATTTTATTTATTCATGAGAGACACACAGAGAGAGTCAGAGACATAGGCAGAGGGAGAAGCAGGCTCCCTGCAAGGAGCCTGATGCAGGAGCTTGGTCCCAGGACCCTGGGATCACACTCTGAGCCAAAGGCAGACACTCAACCATTGAGCCATCCAGGCATCCTTATATCTTTAACATTTAAAAGCTTTTTGAACTTCAGAAAATTTACCCAAAATGCTTATCTCAACTTAAAATAGGCATCAGTAAAAAAAAATAAAATAAAATAGGCATCAGTGCATTACCTATTTCAGAGTGTCATTGAGAAAATTAAATGAGTTACTGAATATCTGCATATATACATATATCACTAAGAATTTTGTCAGTCACATAGTAAGGATTATTGAGTGTTAGATGTTACTGTTATTACTATTGTTGCTTTGAATATTAGTTCTTCTTTTTATTATTATTTATTTTTTTCTCTCAGTAAATTGCACAATTTAAGGAAATAAAACAATACTCAGTTTGGAAAAATAGGATAAAATTGAGTGGACTGAAAGTGGAAACATCTCCAGATACTGTTTAAAATAAATGTGTGGGTCTAGATTAGGACCATTCAGAAAATCAATTTATGTAAGACGGAGTAAGTAACCGGGATAGAATAAAGAGTTCTCTAAATTATGAGTGTAGATTTCAGCTACAAGGACTAAGAATTAGCCTGCATTTATAAACAATAAATACACACTATTATAAAAACATTTATGCTTCTTTCAGAGAAGTACTTGGCTCACCTTTATATGAACTTCATGGAAATAGCTGGTTCAAGAAGAATTAATCTCAGAAAAATATGAGTGATAACCAGATAAAGAAAAATGTTCTCCTTTATTTATTTATCTATTCAACTAGCATTTTGTGGGAACTTGCTAGTGCCAGAATTTTTTTTTGATACATCAGTAAACAACAAGAGCAACAAAACAATGGTGACTGCTCTCAAGGAACCTTCGTTTTATTGGAAGAAATGGATAATAAAAGCTAAATTTCAGAAAATGAACAATAAACTTTATAAGTAAAAATTGTGTTGTGGTAGATAGTGATTAAGATTGGAAAAGAGAAAAAGAAAACAAGATGAAGAGAATCAAGAATGCTGAGTAGTACAAATGGGATATACTTAGAGTATACTATTAAATAAGATGGTCAGAGTGAAGGGCACCTGGCTGGCTTACTTGGTAGAGCATGCAACTCTTGATCTCAGAGTCATTAGTTTGAGCCCTTCATTTGGTGTAGAGATTATTTTAATTAAGTAAACAAATAAATAAAATATTTATTTTAAAAAAAGTGGTCAGGGTAATCTTTGAAAAGATGAGATTTAAAAAAATAAAAATAAATTAAAAAAAAAGAAAAGATGAGGTTTAGACAAAGACTTACAGAGTGTGAGACAGTGGAAGTGGGTATGTGAAAGAAGAACATTCAAGGCAGAGGGAGAAAACTGAAAATGTTCATTTTGGAGCAAAATGAAAATGTTCCTGGTGTATTTGAGAAAGAATGAAGAGACTGGAGCAACTGGAGGAGAATGAAATACAGAGCAGTATAAAAATTTGAGAATGAAGCCAGGTCATATTGGGTCTGGTAGACTGGGTAAGGTTTTATTTTTGTTTTGTCTTGTCTTGTTTTGTTTTTGTTTACTCTAAAAGAAATTAGAGAGCATTACAGGGCTTAGAGCAGAAGAGTGACATAATCTAACATATTTTAACAGGATTATTATAACTACTCTTTTGAAAATAAATGAAGTAGTTTTGTTGATTGCTTCCTTTGCTGTGCAGAAGTTTTTTAGTTTGGTTAAGTCCCAGTAGTTTATTTTTGCTTTTGTTTCCCTTGCCTCATGAGAGATATCTAGAAAGAAGTTGCTATGGCTAATGTCAAAGAGGTTACTGCCTGTGTTCTCTTCTAGGATTTTAATGGTTTCATGTCTCACAGTTAGGTCCTTAATCCATTTTGAATTTATTTTTATGTATGTATAGTTGTAAGAAAGTGGTCCAGTTTCATTTGTTTGTTGAGGTTACTGCCTGTGTTCTCTTCTAGGATTTTAATGGTTTCATGTCTCACAGTTAGGTCCTTAATCCATTTTGAATTTATTTTTATGTATGTATAGTTGTAAGAAAGTGGTCCAGTTTCATTTGTTTTTGCATATGACTGTCCAGTTTTCCCTGGACAGAGAAAAAAAAGACGTTGTCTCTTTTCCCATTGGATAGTCTTTCCTACTTTGTCAAAGGTTAATTAACCATATAGTTGTGAGTTCATTTCTGGGTTTTCTATTCTGTTCTTTTAATCTGTGTGTCTATCTTTGTTCCAGTACCATACTGTTTTGATCACTATAGCTTTGTAATATAATTTGATGTCGGAATTGTGATGCCCTACAACTCTGCTTTTCTTTTTCACGGTTGCTTTGACTATTTGAATTCTATTGTGGTTCCATTCAAATTTTAGGATTGTTTGTTCTAATTCTGTGAAAAATGCTGTTGTGTTCTTTTTTTTTTTTGATAGGGATTGTATTACATGTATAGATTATTTTAGACTGGGTTAAATAGGTGATGGGGGAGTGCACTTGTGATGAGCAAGGGGTGTTGTATGGAAGTGTTGAATCACTAAATCATACACCTGGAGCTAATATTACACTGTATGTTAGTTAACTGGAATTTAAATAAAAACTTTAAAAAAGAAATTAAATGAAATAAACTACAGAAATGATAGAAAAAGGAATATCTACTAACAGGCTATTAAAGTGTAGAATAACAGTATCTCAGTCCAGGGTAATGACAACGCATTGTGAGATGTGTTCATCAGATTAGATTTTGGAAGAATGAACAGGAGTTCAGTTGTGATGTGTTGAGATTTAGATGTGTGGAAGTTACCCAGGAAATGTTTGTGTAAGCATTTTCATAATTTAGTGGAGACCTCGGGGTGAAGTCTTTATAAATTTATGCAGTTAAAAACTTTAAGGTCCCATGTAAATTGTGTTTAGGAAATGGAATCAAAGGCATTAAAGAAGGGATGGAAAAAGAACAGAAAGGAAAAATATACCAAATGTGCATCCTGAAAACTAAAAACAAACTAACAAACATAATATAAGAATAAAAACATTTTAACTTAAATTGCTAACACTAATGTGTAGGAAAATTGTTAAGAGAGCAAATCCTAGAATACTCATCACAAGGAAAACATTTTTTTCTTTTCTTGTCTTTCTTTTCTTTTCTTTCCTTTCCTTTTTTTTTTATGGTATCTGTATGAGAAGATGCATGCTAATCTCTTGTGTTAATCATTTCATAACATATGTAAATTAAATAATCATATTGTATGCCTTAAACTAATATCGTCATGTATGACAATTATTTCTCAGTAAAACTGAAAAAAAAAAAAAAACCTTTAAAAATAGACATATACCATGTTCATGGATTGGAAAACTTGATATTGTTATGACATTACCTCTCCCCAATTTATATATATAGATTAAATGTAATTCAAATTGAAATGTCACAACATTTTAAAGAAATTGATAAGCTGATTCTAAAAATAGATATATTAGTACAAAGAACCTAGAGAAGTAAAACAATTTTGGAAAAAAAAGTGAATTTAAAATACTTTCACTACCTGACACCATAGTTTATTCTAAAAGCAGAGTAATTGTGAATGACATAGAATATTGGCATAGACAAATAAATCAATGTAACAGGAAAACAGGTTCAGACAGACCCAAATAGAAATCTTTTGAAGAAATATTTCAGAAACAAAGAACCACATAGATAGTCACACTTTAAGAGAAAAAAGTGAATAATACATCATCAAAAATTAAAACATGTACTTGCCACATATGTAGGCAAAAGGAAATGGATAGCCTAGCCACACACTGGAAGGAAATCTTTCAAAACATCTATCTGACTAAAGACTATCCAGAATATGAAGAGTTCCTACAACTTGAAATAAAAAGGAAAATAAATAAAACGAGTAAAGGAATTGAACGGATACATCAGAAGTGACCAAGAAATACATGCAAAAGACTAAAAAACAATAAGCAGGGAAATGCCAATTAAAACTGCTGTCAGTTATTATACAATCCATACAATGACTAAAATGGAAAAGACTAATAATATCAACTGTTGGTGAGGATATGGAAAAACTGTTGCTTTTACATATTACTGTGGTATAAATGGTACAACCACATGGCAAACTGTGTACAAGTTTCTGATAAAACTGATCATACACCTCTTCTGTCACCTAGCAATTCTACTCCTATGTATTCACCTAATTATTTACCCAAGAGGTGAAATTAAATATCCATAGAAAGACTTGCATAAAAGTGTTCATAGAGGTTTTATTTATATTAGCTTACAATCTGGAAGCAACCCAACTGTCTAGCATGAGACAAATAGTTTAAAAAGAAAATTCTTTGATATTAAATATATATGATTTCTAAGAATTTAGTGGATTTAGATGAAGGAGTTGGGGAATTATTGAAGAATTTAAAAGCAAAATTCAAATTAAAACAATACATGGGAAAAATATAAAAGATGAAGAGGATTGATCCAAAAGATCCAAGACCCAAATGAAATGAATATGAAAAGTTGGAAGGGGGTACCTGAATGGCTCAGGGGTTGTGTGTCTGCCTTTGGCTCAGGTCGTGTTCCTGGTCTGGGGATCAAGTCCCGCATCGGGCTCTCTCTGAGGAACCTGCTTCTCCCATGCCTATGTCTCTCTCTCTCCCTCTCTCTCATGTGTCTTATGAATAAATAAATAAAACCTTTTTTAAAAAGTTGTAAAGAGGATATTATCAATATACATCAATATACATTTAAAATATAAGAAATTTAGAACTGAATGGAGACAAGTGTCTTCTATTTAATAGCTCTATAGAGTACAAGCAGCGTAAATAAAATATCAAATGAATCACATATGTTATATACTATAACTTTGGGAATTTGTATATTGGATTTTCTTTCCTTAAAGAAAAAAAAAACAGCTGGAGGCATTTATTGCTATTATTAAATTATTAAGTACTATTTAAAGTCTAATATTATTTTGGAATATTTTCTTTTAATTATAGGTAGCCACTAGGAAATATTATTCCTAATCAACTAATAATTTTATAAGAAAATAAACAATTATAGGCATATAATGATTAACCTTTCTTTCTGGATAAGATAATACTCAGTAATAGAAAACTAAATGGCTTTCAAAGGGAAGACCATTCTTTTTCACAGCACAGATGGCTGAGGTATAAAAACTTGATCTATACTTTCTGATGGAAAACAAACAGCAAGAAAAATAGAAAGTCAGTTCTAACAGGCATACATGCACACGTACACACAACCATACACACACACACACACTGATATTTACTTGGTTCTTGTGGATAATTTTGATGTTATGAAGGAATTTTTAAACATTTCATTCTAAATTAAAACTGAATTGCTTATTACCAATATTATACTATTAAATATTACTAAATATATAAAATATGTATATGTAAATGAATTAGTTCTCAGATTTTCAAAGCAATGATGGGACCTTCTTTTGCACATTGAAGATTAAATGTAGTAATAAAAGCATGTGAATTGTAATTTCAGATTACAGTCGGATTGATAGAATTTAGAATCCTAGGTTTACTACATAGAAGCCCCTGGGAATCTGAGGACTTCAATGTCATCCATCAAATAAGAATCAGAATATATACCTTGTAAATTTAATGTGGATTTGAATATATGTAAAATATCTCATACAAAGCCTTAAAAGTTCTAGATGCTCAATTTGGAAACATTGGTAAAATCCTTCCCTGGCTTCCCAGTCCCCCTACAATAAAATCTTAAATATGTATCAGCAGTATTTTCATCAGAGACTTTTTCATCTCTCCATCTGATATCACGTATGTCCAGCAATAGTTAAGCACTTGCAATTTCTTGAATGTGCTATCCAATTCTAGCACTTTGCATATACCCCTTTCTGTATTTGTCACTCTACTCTTTTGTGTCAATATGTTTGAACTTTCACCTTCTCAGCTACACCTTACTAATTTTTATTTCTCCAATGACATAGTCATACATCACACAGTGACTGTACCTATTTGTATAAGTCGCAGAATCTGACTCTCAGAAAATAGTGATAAACAAAATAAAAATTTGCCCTGACAGACCTTGCAATGGAGTGGATGGAGACACATCTACAGGCACATGCACACACACACATGCATACAGATCTACAACACAGGCAGGAGAAGGAATTAAAAATTTATTGGTGATGAGAGCTATGATCAAAACAGAGCCACTGGCTATCAAGCAGTGTGAATTTACCAGTGTAAGTAAGATAAGGCCATAAAAGGGAGGAAATGAAATTGCTGCCAAGGAACATTTAATGTACCACATTGTAGTGCACACAGAAAAATCTAGATTTTATATTATGACGACTTTGGAGGATTTGGAACAGGAAAATAGGATAATAGGATAATCTGATGGGCATTTCAAAAATATCCCGATGTTTGCTGAACAGAGAAAATTTTACAGGATATCAAGAAAGGAAAAAAGAGGCCATGTAGTCAAGATGAGAGAAGATAATGACTTTTATTAATGGCATAGAGGTGGAATCTGGGTTAAGGGCTTGTTAATGAATATGAAAAACTCACTTTGACTTCCTGATTAGATTTAGTTCTGAGAGATGGAGGTGCAAGGTTGACCTGTAAACATGTTGATGATGGCACTGCCAGATACTAAGATGAGATGTTAGTGCAGGAGACCTGGGAGAAAATTCCTTAATAACACGTGTTTCATTTGAGATTCCTGGCAGGCAATTTTTCAAGTGAACATATCACTGAGTGGTATTTTGAAGGAAATAATCTACAGAAGATATTAACATATGAGTGGCATTGAAAACCTGGAGCCAATGGTTATATAAAGTAGAGAAAGGAGTGGGGGAGATGGATCCCTGGGTAGCTAACTTTTTTAGCACATATAAAGCAGATCATATAAAGGAAGCATGGGCAGAGTGACCAAGAAGTAGCAGTAAAACCAGGGTAATAAGTTGCCCTATACATGTAGTAAAGAATTTTGCATTATTTAGAGTAGAAGCTAAATACACACCGGATTGAATAGAAAATTTTTTGTTTTATTTTTTAAAGACTTTATTTATTTATTCATAAGAGACGAGAGAGAGAGAGAGAGAGAGAGAGAGAGACAGGCAGGGAGCCCGATGTGGGACTCGATCCCAGGACTCCAGGATCAGGCCCTGGGCTGAAGGTGGGACTAAACTGCTGCGCCACCCGGGCTGCCCAGAAAAATAATTTTAATGTATTAGTCCGAGGATTCACAGTTCAGGCTGTTAGGGCATTTGGTTTTTTTCATTCTTAGTGTGGCTCCCACTTCTGGGCCCATGTATCTACTCTTGTTCCAATCAATATCTCCCAGCTGGAGGGAAAGAGGAAAGAGACAAAGGGAGTTTACTGCTACTTCTTTTAAGGTCATGACACAGAAGAGTCACACATCACTTCTGCACACATCCTAATTGCAAGTACCTCATTTCACATCCCTGCCTAGCTACTGCAGAAGTTGGAAGTGTAGTTTTTAAGGAGATGGCAATGCAACCAACTAAAACTTTATTACTACAGAAGGAGGAAAGCACAGGTAATGTTAGGAGTTTCTTCTGCATAGCTGTATTAAAGAGGGCAGTGATTGTCTATGTAGAATGTTGCTATGTGGTCAAGAAATTTCAGACAATAGGTGTTAATCATTGGATTTGTCAAAATAGAGCTCACTAGTGATATCAATTTAGTTGGTTTCAGTAGAGTAGTGGGAACATGAGTCTAATTGCTGTGGTTTCAAAAGAACTGAAATATTTGAGAGTAGAGACAGTACATACAGAACAGCAACAGTCTTAACTTTTAAGATGTCAGTAGAACTGATTTCCAGTTAAATTTACCCTTAATAAAGTAAAACAAGGAAAAAAAAAACACAACCAGAAAACACAAGGTCAGACAATGCAAAGTTTAAAACTATGAATAAATAAACAAAAAATAAAAAAAACCATACATAGCATGATGACTTGGTTTACATGTATTGTGAAATGATTACCACAACAGGGTCAGCTAACAGCCGCCTTCTCATACAGACACAATAAAAAGAAGGAAAAAAGAAAAAAAAAATTCTCTTGTGATGACAGCTCTTAGGATTTATTCTCTTAACTTTCCTACCTATTATACAGCAGTGTTAATTATAATCATCACGTTATACTTCATCGTCACTAGCACTTATAATCTTCCAATTATCTTATAATTGGAAATGTATAGCTTTTTGGCCTTACATTTTCTTTTTTTTTTTTTAAGATTTTATTTATTTATTTATTCACGAAAGACACAGAGAGAGAGAGAGGCAGAGACACCCCAGCCTTACTGGGGTGACCTTTGTCTCCCAGGGAAAAGGGGGGATGAGGGAGGGCTGATGGGGGCTCTGGCTCTGGAGCTTGTTATCTGTGACTCTCTCTGTCCACAACGTAGAGGCCTGGGGGCTTAGCCTGGGCAGTCTGCATCTTCTCCTGACCCCACTGGCTGGGGTACGGGGGAGTCACCCTTGCCCTCTGCACCCTTGCACCCTTCATCACCACAACCCAGGGTCCCAGCTGGCTGGGTCCTCTGCACCGCCCCACCTCCCCCACCCATGTCCTTTCCCTCTGGTTATGTTGGGAGTGAGCACCTCTTCTTGTAGCCACTTCACACTGTTGTCTGTTACTCAATTTTTTTTTTTTTTAATAAGAAGATAATAAAACCTGGTACTTTCTAGAAAAAAAAAAAAAGGCAGAGGGAGAAGCAGGCCACATGCAGGGAGCCTGATGCGAGACTTGATCCCAGGACTCCAGGATCAGGCCCTGGGCTGAAGGCAGGCGCTAAGTACTGAGCCACCCAGGGATCCCCAACCTTAAATTTTCATACATTATGACCATAAGTAACTAGGTACTGAAAGTTTGAGAACTGAGATTTTCATAAAATAAATTTTTTTTTTTTTTTTTTATGATAGTCACAGAGAGAGAGAGAGAGGCAGAGACACAGGCGGAGGGAGAAGCAGGCTCCAGGCACCGGGAGCCTGATGTGGAATTCGATCCCGGGTCTCCAGGATCGCGCCCTGGGCCAAAGGCAGGCGCCAAACCGCTGCGCCACCCAGGGATCCCAATAAAAATTTTTTAAAGAGGATATATTTTACTTCAAAATCATCTCTTATTTCACTACATCCCACTGCCTTCTAAAGACGTGTGATTCCCATTCTGTTAAAACACAATTAGCGGTTACTGTAAAATGCAAAGTAATATAGAATATCAACATAGATATTTGTTGGTAACAGACCAATCAAATTGAAATCACAAGGAACAATTTCTTTCAGAGTTTGTCTTTCATTTTGATGAACATGGTGGAATGAGTAAATCTGAACTTCCTAAAAACTACTGCTTTTGGGGGAATGCACTAATTGGTGTCAAAATAAAAAAATATCCAGCTGGCTATTTGACATTTTTGGCCAAAAAATGATTTCATCAAAAGCTTTACCCTTTGGCAAGTAAATGTTTATTGTGGCATAAAATAAATGATGTCAAATTAGGAATGGGATGCTTATAAATACCAATACAGCAGAAACTGAACATGTAGGAAACATTTCATTTGCTCTAAAAACAGTGTGTCCTAATTTTTGCAATATATCTGTATTTGCAAAATTTATCTTTTTCCTAATAGGAGTTAATTCCCTTTAGTAACAATAATAGCCTGCTCAATTCTGCCTTTCATTCAAAAAGACTATTTTTATGTATATATGACGGAAAATATTAAATAAGCTAACCTCTGCTCTCACCTGACCACTTGATGTTACTCGTGAAAGCTACGCATAAATATAGGTGTTCCTGACAACTCTCAGCTTTCATATGTCTGGATGAAAAGTCACAGGGCACTTGAGTTTTAAGGTTGAGGCAAGTTCAATCAAAACATATTGGAGCAATCTTGAGTGTAAATGTGAAAAACAGCAGAGCATTCACATTATAGGACAGACAATTTTAACAAAGGGTTTCCTCCCCCTTCCCATTGTGAATGAATACATGTAAGCTATAGGAAAGTACTAATTCAAAATATAAGAAAAAACTAATACACATACACACACACATACACACACACACACACACACACACACTGAACACACACTTTTGGAAGAGAAATAGCAAAGGTAAGACTTTACTTTCGAGCTTGTCTGGAAATCCCCCTAATTAACCATACCTCCTTACAATGTGTATGTGATAAATGCATTCTGTTCAACTTACTGCATTATTCTCCAAAGTTATATATCTATATTTTTTAATTCCAAAACTATTCAACCAACACTTGTAAATACTTAATAGTTACAAAATTATCCTTTCATAGAATTTCTCAATCAAGGCTCAACTAATGGGCAAATACTATTTCTATATCCTTTTAATGGTTAAAAGAAAACGTTTGAGTGGATTAAGGTCACTGTTTGTTAAGTGGCTGTTCTCAAATTCTGGAATTAACAATTTTTTTTCTAATTGCATAATAATGTTGAAAAATAAGTCTTCCTGGAGATTTTTATTTTTTATTTTTTTAATTTTTATTTATTTATGATAGTCACACACAGAGAGAGAGAGAGAGAGGCAGAGACATAGGCAGAGGGAGAAGCAGGCTCCATGCACCGGGAGCCGGACGTGGGATTCGATCCTGGGTCTCCAGGATCGCGCCCTGGGGCAAAGGCAGGTGCTAAACCACTGCGCCACCCAGGGATCCCCTCCTGGAGATTTTTAAAGATAATTCTAAAAATCATAATTTATCATCTGTCTTATAATGCCATAATTTTCTGTAAATAGGGACTAGTTACTTGAAAGAAAGATCATGATAAGCCACATATTTTATAAATATCAACATTACTGTGGAAATTGATTTTAAATATTAGCAACAAAGAGAATAAAATAAAAACAGAGAAGGTATATTCATGTGGCAATGCTTGGTAGAGGTCAGTGAGACTTGAAATATTGGCATATAGCATGGAGGCAAATATTGTGTTTTTCCTAAAGCGGAACTTCCCAAATTTTCAAATTAAAATAATTATCTATGAGACTTATAAAAGTGATGTTTTACAATTCAGATCCAATGAGTGAGAATATTCTAGGAAGAGTCTAGGAATCCATATTTTTAACACATAAGCTAAGTGATTCCTACAATTATAGAAGTTTGGGAGAAACTAGTTTAATATATTTCAGAAACTTCTACAACTATAAAGGAATGAAATTAATCATATGCACTCTCCTTGTTCTAAATAAAAATATGATATTGAGTGTGGTTTGCTAAGTTTTGAAAAGTGCATACACCTGTGTAACCCATAATGTTACCAAGATTTAGAATACTACCATCATCTTACCAGTAGTTTTACCAGGAGTTTTTCTAATACCGTTTACAATCAGTTCCTGCCCCACCTGCTTGGAAGCAATGGCTATTCTGAATTTTTTCCACCATAGATAAGGTTTACTTGTTCTATGATGTCATAAAAATGGAATCAAACCATATTGCTCTTTAAGGTTTCTTTCACTCATAAGGTTTTGGAGTTTGACTCATGATGTTGCATGTGCTAGTAGTTCGTTATTTCTATGTAGTGTTCCATTTTATTATTTATCCATCCTCCTATTGATACACATAGGGAATGTTTCCCAGTTAGGGGCCATTATGAATAAAGCCACTATGAACATTCTTGTGCAATATTTTGTAGACACCTGTTTTCCTTTTTCCTGAGCATATATACTTAGGGTTAGAATTGCTAGGTCACAGTTTTAATTTTATAAAAAAGTTCCAGACATTTTCCCAAATGGTCATAACATTTTACGCTGCTGGCAATAATGTGACTTTCAGTTACTCTTCAATCTTCCATCATTACTGTGTTTTCAGACTTTTTATTATGGTTTTGATTTGTATTTCCTTGAAGAATAATGATGGTGAAAACATTTTCATGTGCTTAGTGATCACTCAGAACTCTTTCTGGTGAATTGAGAGTGTGCCCACTTATTTTTGGTTGGTTTGTTTGTTGGTTTTTTGGTAACTCTGGCCTACAGCATGTTGAGGCGCACATACTGATGAAAAAAATATAATTATGAATAATGTATTTATAGAGGAAAATATGGATTATATCTGTATTGTCTACTTCTTCAAGCATTCATTAAGGTTGCAAACAAAGAGGGAAAATCAGTATAATGGCAACTTCTGTAAAAGAAGAAAGGTAACGTAATAACTTGGCTAAGTGAGCCTTTCCGCCTGTGGCCTGGGATCCACATTGACTATGAGAGTACAACATTCCATCTGTCCAACGTGGGAAGCTGAAGACTCAAAGTTAGAGTTAAGAAAGTCCCTGGAGCTATAAAGAATAATAGTTAAAGACAAATTCGTTTTTCAAATATTTTTCTGTAACCCTACTTCTGGGTCTCCAAATACATTTCTGAGAGTGTTTGACAATGTTGTACAGGTCACTGGAACTCACATTACTTTTTCAGTGTTTTATTTTTCTGAACTTCAATTTCAATAATTTATATTGCTATATCTTAAAGGTCACTGACCTTTCCTTATTTCTTTTCTAAATTATGTTAATTTTATCCTAAATTATAGGCTATATTTTCTGCTTTCTTCATCTTTAGTAAAAATTTTGTTTATGTTGGATATTGTGATTTTTTTCCTGTGGCTGGTATATAAGTTGGTTGTGAGTCAGCTTGATCTTTTTGAGGCTTGTGTCTATTGTAGCCATTTTTCTATTGCCTGTTTATCCCTATTATGAATGCCTGACATTCCTAGGGCATTTATTGATTTGCAAGTGGTCAACAGGATTGCTTCACAGGGGATAGCTGGAACTTGGCATTATAAAATAAATGTTGACATTTTATAAATGTCTATGATTTATTATAATTTAAATAATGAATTTTACTGAATGTTAATTTAAAAATGTTAACGAGTTCCATAAAGAGTTTGGGAGAAAACCCGTTTCAACTCAGTGCTTACACTGAAGTTTGTCTGCCTTTTTTCAGTTTCTTCCAAATAATCTCACAGATCTCGTGTGAGCTTTCTAACCAAGACCAAAATCCAGTGCATGAGGCTGTGATTACCATCTCAACTTACCCACCTCCCACTTATCTCTACTTCTCAGTTTCTCTGCAAAATCTCCCATTTTCTTCTTTAAATGCCTTTCTCTCTCTTCCTCTTTTTAGTATATAATCAGTGCTTGTTTGTGTATTTTAGAGGAGAATTATTTAGGGAATGAGAGAAGTGATGTGTTAATGTAAATTGTCTTATTAAGCATTCCTAATTTGATGGATTTTTTATTAATCAAATATAGAAACTGAGATTGGAAGTTAATAGGCTCTGGAACTGAGGTTTTCACTTAGATATTTTCTAACTAGAAAAGAAAAACTGATTTAACTGCACCGGACTATGAAATTGATCATGTTTCTGGTGTATACTAGGCTTTGTAGTTTCTAATTAAAATTTAATAAACATTATTTAATTTAAAATTAACAAGTGTTTTTCAGTCAAATGTAATTAATATCCTATGCTTTATCAATTTTTTCAGTTTTGTTATTTATTTTGTTGAAGTATAATTAACATACAGTGTTCTATTAGTTTCAGGTGTACAATATAATGTTTCACTCTATTCTGTACATTTTTTAGTGCTTATCATAAGTGTACTCTTACTCCCCTTTATCTCTTTCACCCTCTCTAACCACCTCCTCTTTGGCAACCACCAATTTGTTCTCTGTATTTATGTCTTATTTTTGTTTGTCTTTTTGTTCATCGCTTTGTTTCTTAAATTCCATATATGAGTGAAATCATATGGGATTTGTCTGTCTCAGTCTAACATTTTCCACTTAACATTATAGCCTCTAAGTCCATCCATGTTTTTGCAAATGACAAGATCTCATTATTTTTTATGGTTGAGTAATACTCTATTGTATATAACCATATCTTCTTTATTCATTCATCTATTGATGGGCACTTGGGTTTATTCTGTGCCTTCTAAAATGAGAGAAATATGGGCAACACTCCTGGATTTTTGTTAAACTTATAGTAAATTTAAATCTACGTTTAGTTTAGCAGTAGTTTGTAATTGTCACTACACTTCAGAGGGAGATCTTTAAAGTACCCTGAGTTCTTAAATACATTTTTACTATATAGAACCTTCCAACTATTACTGTCACAATATCCAGAAAAGCATAATTATTTTTTAAAGATTTTATTTATTTATTTATTAGAGACAGAGAGAGGGAGAGAGAGAGAGAGAGAGGCGCAGAGGAAGAAGCAGGATCCATGCAGGGAGCCTGACGTGGACTTGATCCCAGGTCTCCAGGATCAGGCCCTAGGCTGAAGGCAGCGCTAAACTGCTGAGCCACCCGGGCTGCCCAAAAAAGCATAATTATAAACTACTGAGCAACAGGACATTTTCAATGTACCAAACACTTGTGTTTTTAATTCAAATCAACATCTGGTTATATTCTTGTTTCACCACTGAAGAAGCAAAGATTGATTGAGTAAAGAAAGATCAATTATTATATATGATATATAATAATATATCCTCCTCATTCAAAATGCCCAATTATAATACTACTACTTTTAATTTATACCACTATCTTAAAATTTATGGTTATAGTTTTATTTAAAATGTTTGCTCTCTCAGAAACTTTATTGATAGTGTTTCTTTCCTTGCTAAAATGCTAAATGTGTAGTAAATTAAACAGTAAATAGTGTATAATGAGATATTTACTTATGTTTATTTGCTGTTTTAATTATTATTTGCATTGAAACTAGCTGTTAAATCTCCTTCAGAAGTTCACTTTACCAAAATATTTAAAAATTATCTGGCCTCAATATAAAATCATTTTTAGCTTAACATATACATTCATGGATACAGAAACCATTGCAGATTTGTGTTTATACTAGGGTTAGTATATATACATATATTGCTATCTCAGAGAGAGCTTAATAGCACCATAGTAGCAACAGGCACATCAAGTACTAAGGTTTTAGTTTTAACTATCGTTAGCCAATAAAGGGAACCAAAGTTTTTTTGGAGAAACAGTCAATTCTAGGACTGGGGTAAGAAAAATACTAGACAATTCTGGGTAATTTTTGTTCTCAAAAAGTAATTAAAGCTGAAAAAGGAAGAGAAGGATGAAAGCTTATCAGAGAGATACAGGAGCAAGCTGAAAAAGCTCCGAATCTTAGAAAGATTTGAACAAACAATAAATAATTATAATGTTGGGTTATAAATCAAAGAATAAAATAAATATCTAAGTTCATATTGATATAAGTAAATGATTAGATAAGTCAGAGGAGAAAAGACATGTTTTCTGTACAGAATAATTCCAAATAATAAAAGCAGAAGAAATAAAAATACAAATAGAAGATCATCAATAAATAACCACTGTTATAATTGCTACATGCAAAATCTTCTGATGAATGCTAAAAGTAGTGGATGAAACTTTAAGAAAAATCAGTATTTGTATAGCCTCAATGTGTAATTATTTAAGGATTTATTTATTTGAGTGTGATAACAGGTATGTGTGCAAGTGCAAGCAAGGTGGGGAGTGAAGGAAGCCAGAGGGAGAGAGAGAATCCTCAAGCAGACTCCCCACTGAGCATGGTGCGTGACTCAGGGCTCATTCCAGGAACCTGAGATCATGACCTGAGTCAAAATAAAAAATCAGACACTTAACCCACTGAGCCACCCAGGCACCCCCAATGTGCCATTATTAATCATTGTGGTGGTTTTAACCATTGTGATAGACTTTGATTCCTTTCCCTTTAAGTGTGGACTAAGTCATTTGTTTTAAAGAGCATGGTAAGTGAAGATACAAATTTGCAATAGAAAAACCTGGCAAACAACAACTTAATGGAATGATTTAGGCTAGTATTACCAGACACAATCCATGTTCATACTATGTATCCTCTAAAAATATTTAATTAAAAAAACATTTTACCTCTATTCTATTCTTTCTCCAAATCCAAACATTAATCATGAGAAAATATTAGGAAACAGTAATTGAGAGAATTCTATAAAATATTTTACCAGAATTCTTCATGTAAAAGTACCGAAAAAAAAAAAAAAAAGACAGAAACTGTCACATATTGAGTAAACTTGATGACTAAATGTAATACAGTCTCCTGGATTTTGATCCTGGTGTAGAAAAATCCCATTAGTAGAAATATTGTTAAAATCCATATAATGTCTAGAAATTATGAATATTATTTTACCAATATGGATTTATTTTCTATTTTTACATAACTATTTAGAATATTAACATTATGGAAAATAGGGTAAAGATTATATGAGAACACTGCAATCTATAATTCTAAAATTATTCCAAAATAAAAAAAAGTGAACTCCAAATGACCAATTAATAGGAAGTGACAATCAGATTGATTAGTAATCATGAAAATTTAATGAAATTCTCCAACACACACACAACAGATTGACATGAAACTGAAGAGGCTGGAACTAATAAATATTGACTAACGTATAGAATGAGTTTTCTGAAATACTTCTAGTAGAAGTATAAGTATGACTTCTTTGGAAAACCACTTGGCTTTATGTAGTAAACCTCAGGATGTACATATCCATGACCTAACAATGATACTCTGAAGTGGATGGATACTCTAGGGAATCTCATACACATGTATACCAAAATAAATGTCAACAATATGTATAGCAGTGTTTTATTTTTAAAGACTTTATCTATTTATTCATGAGAGAGAGAGAGAGAGAGAGAGAGAGAGAGAGAGGCAGAGACACAGGCAGAGGGAGAAGCAGGCTCCATGCAGGGAGCCCCACGTGGGACTCGATCCCGGTCTCTAGGATCACACCATGGGCTGAAGGCAGCGCTAAACCGCTGAGCCACCTGGGCTGCCCTATAGCAGTGTTTTAATATTAACCTAAATCCCAAAACAAAATGCTCACTGGTGGTAGATGTATACATTGTTATAGAATCATACACCAAATTAACAAACATACAGGAATGAAATTTACTGACCTCCAACCACATGTAAATAATATACATGATATCATAAAAACAATATTGAGTGAAAGATGCAAACATCAGTTAAAATATGCAATATAATTGCATTCATAAAAAGGTCAAAAATACAATATTATATTAAATCATTCTAGGGACATATGCATAAATAGTGTCCTAAGTAGTGTGCACTTGGGCTTTTTTAACAAAAATAATTTAGACTAGTGACTTAAACAATAAACATTTATTTCTCATAGCCCCGGAGGCTAGGATGTCCACAATTAAGGTCCTGGTCAGACTGTGTCTGGTGACAACCTGTTTCCTGCTTCATAGACTGTGTCCTTGTGGTTGAGGAAAAGGCAGGGGAGCTCTTTGGGGTCTTTTAGGAAAGGCCACTAATCCCATTCAAGAGGGTTCTGTCTTCATGACTATCTAAAGCCCCACCCCATAGTACTGTCATATTGAGGGGTAGGATTTTAGCATATGGATACAGTGGGTGGGGAGGACATACAAATATTCAGCCTATAGCTGTTGGTGAAAAAATGAATAAAAACAAAGAAATATCATCAGAGTCAGCATATGTTACTGGTAAGATCTTGTTGGGATGCATACATATAAACATATAAAGTATGAAGCTACTCCCATAAAGGCTAGCATAGTAGTTTCTCTTGAAGAGGGAGGGTGAGATCAAACAAAAATATATGAGGGACTTATTGGCAGGTGGCAAGTGTTTTTCCAATCTACATGGTAGTAACATGGACATACAGTTATTTGATATGCTGCATGATACAATTTTATGCACTGTTCTTGTATATGTTATTTTTCATATTTTAAAAGGAAAATGTATAGATATATTTAAGAAACCCAGAAGCCAAGCTAAGTCTTCAAAATCTGTAATACTCCAAAAGTAGCATTTATAAAATTTAAGAATAGAAAAAAAACTTGGTTAAGCAGAAGTTAACATAGTGCTTACCAAAGGTGTCATTTGACTCTAAATTTGAAAATTAGGTATGGAGTAAAGTCTCCACGAATGTGAAACACATTTCCCCTTATATTTTGCAATGTAAAATCTTAAATTTATGTGAAACTAGGAATAGCAGTTTGGCTCACTGTCCAGTCTAAACATTTCAAAATTACTGCCAACCTGAGAGATTTGATATAATATATTCAGACGAAGCTGATACACTAAAAAAGTGAACACCAATTACAGGGACACAATAAAATCATAGGGGAGGTAGAAGAAGAAGTAACACAATATTACAAGTTTCACTTTTGCGTCACTTCCAATAGTTTATTATTCAGGCAAATCATAATCCCAGAAAGATTATACCCTCTCTGTGGCTAACTTCAACAGTCCAAGTAAAATATTTTGGTCCTTCATGGACTAGGTTGTATAGCTAAAATAAGGCTTAGTCACTAAATAGGTCTCTTTAAATCCCTAGGCAGACTTAACTCCTTCACTTGTCCATTGTGGAGCCTTTATTATTATTTTCTATTTTTTTTAATAATATCTGCTGCCATTCCCACTTGCCTCATTGTTTGCTGACTATAGGATTTAAATATACCCAGACCATGAGAGCTTATCCTGAATCATTTATTTGGTGTTATAGTAAGATTTTCTCACCATCTTTTTTGATACCATAGCTTCTATTTAATAGATTTTTTTTTCTTTTCACTGAACTTTCCTGTCATTACCAATCTTTTTTCATAGTTTATACGTTTCCAATTATGGCAGATAGGGTGTGAGGACTTCCCAGTAGACATGCTTGTATCTTGACAGCTCTCTCCACAGCATTTATGGTATCCAAAACAAAGAATGCATGGATCATACACATTCCTTTCTGCACTCCTGGATTTTGATCTTACTTTGACGGTTTCATTCCAACTTATCTCTTCACTAGACATTTTAATTTGGAGCCTGATCTTTGGGGACATATAGCCACTTCAGTTTTACTTAGAAAAAACTCTTTTCTAATACCTGCCATCCAATACTAGGTCATTGTATGTTTCTCCTGCATTCTGTAGAACAACCATCAAGTATATGAGGAATTTATCTTTTCATATTTTCAGTTTATAATCCCAGAATCTCAAATGTGTATGCAGACTACCTAAGTCCATTTTGTCAGTATCTTTTTCTGCCTTGAGTGATAGCAGTTCTAGAGCAGCTTGATTTCACCCAATGGCCAAAAGACAAATTTGCAGGGAGTAGATGTCCTAATAATTTGCCTCTATTCCAGACATAAATCTGGTCGAGGAACAGCCAGACCGTTGAATGAAAATGACAGCCCAGAGACATGTTACTGATAATGAAAAATATCAGAGGTAGTCGCTTTTCTGAGAAATGTAAGAGAGATTTTTTTCTTATAGTCATATAACATTTACTACTTAAAAAAATTAAAGTTTAAAAATATTTCAAAATATCTTTCCTGTATAAATTTTAAGTTGTCTTATGCTAAATATAAATTTTGAGTAATATTACCCCTTCTAGGCTACTAATTGGTAAATATATTTTATCAAAAATTAAATGAGATTTGTTACATAAATAGGATAACATGTAGGGGACAAGATATGAAGATCTACATGAGAAAACACATTTTGATTGTTAGTTTTCAGTTACCATAAATTTCTATCTTGAATTTGAAAGCAAAATTTTTCACCAAAGAATAAGTACTCACTTTTCATGGCAATAACTTGTTTCTCTATTTTCTACTTTGCCTTTTCTTCCCTCAAAATAAAATGTTATAAAATATTATGAAAGAGGTAAATCAACAGTCTCACAATATGTTGTTGTCTGTGGCTTCTGAGGGAAATTAATAACATCTGTAATTGGAAATTTTGTTGAAACCAAATCTCCACTGAATGGCACCACAAGTGCTATTATTGACTCAGAAAATTACTGTCTAAATAAAAATGAAAATCCATGTTTCAGGCCATTATTATTTCCTTGCCTCAAGTTAATTTCCTCTCCACCACCTTTCCCACTGATGACAGCCACTAGAGTTTTGACTAACCACAGCATATTACTGTTCAAATGCCACAATAGCACAAAACATATCCATACCGGAAAAACCCTGAAGATAGCTCTGTTCTCATTCCAGGCTGAAAATACTTTTTCAGAAAGATAAACAGATAGGACAGTTAACCTCAGTGGCATTCTGGCACTCATAAATGTAATATTTTAGTGTAAATATCTGTTACAGTATCTTCCCTATTTAGCACTTAGATCTTATTTTCATGCCTAATAAAAACTATGAAAAGAAGAACCTATTTGTAAAATAATAATTATGTGAAAAACTAGCAATACTATTACAGAAGGAGTAATGTTGAAATCATGCTGAGTGTGCTGACAAATCAAATTTCTTAGCAATTAGATGAAGAGTCAGTCTCTGGGGTCTTGCAGATTCATGAAGGAAGACAGCATTATGTCAGGTTTCTTGGCCTCTTCCTTGGATAATTGTTGGTACTCTAACTGATGAAATATAGTTTTCAGATAGCAGGCTTTCAAAAAGTAAGCAACAATTCGCAGAAAAGCAAGATTCTGGAACTGGCCTAGCTGATCCAAGGTCTGTCATTTTCCTAATAATTTTCTTTGCTCTTCTTCCCTGTTCTCATCAATATCCTACAGAGACATAATCTTCATTCCTTAAAGTTATAAGACTATATATGTGGCATCTTGAAAAATACAAGGAAGCAGTGAGAAGGTGCAGTATAAAAAGTAGGTAGAAGGTATTCAAATAGTTGAGCTAGAGGCAGGGATCATCCAGAAAAGAGGAATGCCACAAATATGACAGGAGAGAAAGAGATGTGATATATATGTAAAAACACATGGAATATAGCTCTTTTAATGTAAAGTATGAAAAAGCGGAAGCCTGCTTCACCTTTTATGATTTTTGAAGCCCTGATAAAAGTATAAGTTTGGGAAATTAGATTTATCTTTTGGAAACTCAGAATTTGAAAACCATGAGATTGAGCTAGTTTCTGTTGAGGACTTGAAATGAAAAATTAAAGCGTTCAGACACCAGAAAAGCGAGATTTAAGGACTGAGAGAAGTTCTGTCCCATGATAAATAGAAATTTGAGTTCCTGGTGGCTTTTAAATTCCCAGTTGCACTCCATAAGAGGCCTGGTTGTATTTTGGTTTGTTTGTGGGTTTCTGGGAGACTGCAGTGCGTACCCATACAAAAACCACTTGCTTGAGCTTGATCCAGTGAGTCTTCAGTGCCTTGTAGGAAGAAAGAGAGAGAGAGAGAGAGAGAGAGAGAGAGAGAGAGAAGAGAAAGGAAAAGAAAAGAAAAGAAGAAAAGAAAAGAAAGAAAAGAAAAGAAAAGAAAAGAAAAGAAGGAGAAGGAGGGAGGGAGGAAGAAAGAAAAGAAAGAAAACAGAAACAAAACTTTTAACTGAGAAAGAACAGAAATTGTTGAAGATCTATACTAACGGTGATAGAAAAAAAAAAAAAAAAAAGGAGTTCAAGACAGAAGGAACAAGAAACCAAAGAAAGCAGTGAGAGAAACTGTGGACAAGAGGCTGATATAGATGTAGATGCATATATGCTTTCCAGAAATCTACTCAGATGATTCCAGCTGAATAATGCAGTAGAAGATCATGTATCCGTATGGCAGAAACCATAAGGAAATTTGTCTATAGATCAAGTTCAACTTGAACCAAATTGAAGTAAAGCCTGATCCCAAACCTAAAAATACATTTATTTTAGCCAAGATAGTTTTGTTTATAGTGCAAGGACCTCTGCTTAGCAGTCTGTAATTGTATGTTTATTTTTGAAATGTTGCTAACTAAATTGAGGTTAAAAATAAGACTACTGTTTAAAAAAGAAATGAACATTTTATCAATCAACAATTATATAAAGCTGTGCTAAATACGGTGACAGACCTAGTGGCAGTAAATAGCACTTTTATTAAAATATAAAATTGGCTTTCTATTTAGAAAAAGAAAATAAGTCATGGTCAGGAGAAAAATGAGAACTATCCTAGATGAAAATGGCCTTAGACCTGATGGACTCCGTTAGGAGGTGCTCGTACACTCTCCAGAAGGCAGCACACGCTGAAGTGGGAAGGGCGCAGAGGTCAGCTCGGCCCGCGCAAGGACCACACGCGAGTCGCGCAGCGTGCCCTGTGGTTGACGTGGGCCCTGGCACCCGCGTGGCCCCTTTCCGAGCCCGGGATCAGACCGGACACTTTGTGCTGCGGCTGCGGCTGGCGGGCCCAGGACCTCGGCTGGGAGGCGGAGCGGCTGCAGCCGGCGAGGAAGGGCTGCCTGGCGCCGCTCGCAGCCTGCTCCGGGAGCAGAGGCGGAAGGTCCGTGTGCAGCCCGGGCTGCGCGGGCTCGGGCCGCAGGTGCGGGCATCCTGGACCGCCAGGGCGCCCACTGCTACCTGGCAGGCAACGCCAAGTGCGTGCCAGCAGACGTGTGGGAATGCGCTTCCAGAGTCAGACGTGGGCCGCAAGAGTTTCCCTGCTGACCTCAGCCACTCTGGCCACTGCTCTCGGCGGGGGGGGGGGGGGGGGGGGGGGGGGGCACCATCACCCCCCAACTTGTCCCCTGTGCAGCCTCGCGCTCCAGTCTACCTGGGGTCCTCTACTCAGCCCTGACACCACTGCCCATTCACCCCCCGACCCTGCCCTGTCCAGGGTTCCAGCCTACCTCTGGCCTTTCCCACTGGCCCCAGCTTGGGTTCTGGTCAGGGTAGTCCCTGGGTTCCCCCCCTGCACAGGACAGTGGCTGAGAAAGGACCCGGGAGCCTGGGGAGCCTTAGGAGGTGGGACAGGGGCTTGGGGAGTGCCACACTCCACCGCTCTTGCCCTAGGAGACCGCAGGTGCCCAGTCACCCTGTGCCACATCTGTGTGCCCTGCCACAAAGTGCATGGCTTGGGCTCAGGCTGGAGGTCAGCAAGGACCAGAGCCCCAGGGGGAGGAGGGAGGAGGCCCCCAGCCAGCACAGGCTCTCCCTGCCTCCACCTTGGAAGGCCTCAGTAATAAATGTGGGCTCTGAAAAAAAAAAAACAAACTCTCAAGAAATAAATAATCTCACTGGTATGTGCTAGTCTACAGAGAATAATCTGTCAACCCATCTATTTATCATATCTACCTACTGATATATATGTGTGTGTGTGCGTGTGCACTAAATTATAGTATCTACATATTTATTCCTTTACCTTCTTCAAATAAAAAGAATGAAATGTAATAAATATATTGATATAATTAGGTCAGTCTTTTGGGTTAAAGCCTTCATCATGTCAGGCTGTAGACAAAAGCCTACAGTATATCATATCATTGCTCATTTCGAGGAAGAGGTAAATAATCCGTAGATAAGGAATAGAATATTTTGGTTTTATACCGTTACCATTTTTAATGCTATCTTAACCGGAGTCATATCATTCCAATAATATATGACTCCTGTGTCAGGTATTCCCTGGCCCAAAACATTTTCTAGTCTTTCATTTTGAAATTCTGACTTCATTAATATGTACTTCTTTGTCAGAACACTTAGGAACATCTACAGAAAGATTAGGCAGGAGGTCTAAGTAGTTACGAGGAAGGCAGATGGGGAGAAGAGAAGGAGAGTAAATTAACATGTTCTATTTTATGCCAAGCACTGTGACCTTATCTTTCATCCTCAGAGCCCAGTGCAGTAATTATTCTCAGTTGAAGATGAGAAGATAGAATCAGAGATGGTTATTCTGACTTCACCCCACAAGCATTTTCTCGCAGCCTGCTAGCACACTAGTAAAGCAGTGGTTTCAGACTTTTGTGAAACATCTAAGTTCTATTCATGAAGAGGATAGTGGTTAAGAACACAGACCCTAGGGGGCACCTGTACGGAGTCAGCTTGAGTTTCCCTCCCTCTGCCGCTCTCCCTTCAAATGAATAAATAAATCTTAAAAAAAAAAAAAAAAAAAAGAACACAGACTCTAAAACCAGATGCCCGGGGTTCAACATAAAATATGAGATTTATTAGGTTTGTGACCTACAGCACATTTTATAAACAATGCTTTAGTTGCTTCACCTTTAAAAAAAGATCGGTAATAATCCTGCCTCCTAATGTATTACAATGATTCAATTGGTTAAAATGTATGAAATACCTAAGAGAATTTTTTTTTCCATGATAAGTTTATTAGAAGAGCCAACATTCTAAAGAAGCCCAAATTTGAACTAATGTGAAAACTAATGTAGCCGCAGGGTGAAGGCAACAGGTATAATCAGTGTTAATGATTAAATAATAATAAAACATCAATAGTATATTTCCAATTATTATAATTAATATTAGATCATAATTGTTATTAAAATAACTGACCAGGATTGAAAAATTTGAGGACGAACAATCATAATTATATTAATACATGTTGAAAAGGCATTAATGAGATAAAATCAAATTTCTTGGTACATAGTAAGGGATTTTACATGTTTGCTGAGAATACTATTGCCCAAAATTTAACTTGGTGAAAAAATGAGAATTTTCTGTTCCACAGATCAGATCATAGTTTCTATTCACTATTTTGTATCTTCTAGAAACATGAAACTGTGAATTCCTAGAGATTCCTTTTTTTCACAGTCTTACACACGTTTTTTACTATTCCAAGTTAAGTGAGACTTTCTGTTTTCTTTTGAGTATTAATATACTCCCCTAACTTAAAGCAATAACCCTGTATAATGGTTAATTTTATGTCTCACTTGTCTGGGGCCACAGGGCCCAGATTTTTGCTTCCTTGAGATTATTTTTGGAAAGGATTTACATTTAATTTGGTGGACTTTGAATAAAGCCGATTCTTCTCCAGGATGGGGATGAGGTGTACCCAATCAGTTGAAAACCTGAATAGAACAAAAAGCTTCTCCTCCTCTGAGCGAGAGGAAATTCTCCAGCAGACTGTCCAGACTTCACCAACAACGTACTGACTTTTCCTGAATTCTACTATAGAAGTTCTTTGGACTTGAACCACAACATTGGCTTTTTCCTATGTTTTCTGCCTGCCAGCCAACTGTATAGATTTTGGGCTTCTCAGCCCCCATGCTTGCATGAGCCAATTCCTTAAAACAAATCGTTACACACACACACACACACACACATCCTATTGAGTATGTTTCCCTGGAGAAACTTAATTCACTCTGATTACTCATTTTCTGATTCCATTGTTTCAAAAACATTCCCCTGTGTTTTTTGGTAATTTAAGAATCCCTCCTGTCCAGTAAAAGCAAAAAGAGCCAACCTCTTGTTCCTACTAATTTGGATAAGCACATTATAAAATCCACAGAATAAAAGGCATCTTACTCTGTAGTCGCATCTGATTATCTTAGTCTGGGAAGAGAAAAGTATATATTGATGTCTACATTTTTATTCTTTTCAAAACACACTAGAAAGTTATTAGGTGAGGATTTTTCTTTTTAAGTAGGTCCCACCAGCATGGAGCCAAATGCAGGCTTGAACTCACAGCCTTGACATCAAGACCTGAGCTGAGATCAAGAAGAGACAGACACAACTGACTGAGCCACCCATGTGCCCCAAGGATTTTTCTTTTTAAGTTTGAGATTTTTTCTAGTAAATAGAGTTAACAGTCCAAGTACTGTTCTAAGTATTTTCCTTGCTTGGAAATAGCATTGGCATGAAATGAGTCTGAAGAAGGGTGACTTAACATAGTCTCACATGGGGGCAAAACCTAGCCCCCCCATTTAACCTCCGTGAAGTCTTCAAGGTGATAACCCTTTTCCACAAAATTTCCAGAATATGTACACATTAAATCATAAAATGTCATAGTTGTGTGCTATTTATTGGAGTCAGCTGTAAGGAATATCTAAATTCAAAATGGTAGAAAGTATTATCATACTATTAGAAAATGAAAAAAACAACAACAAAAAACAAAACAAAGCACTTTTTTGGTTAAAAACAAACTGAGGCACACAGAGGCAGGACGAAATATTGCAGGATACTATAGGGCGGTGTTAAGAGTGTGGGACCTGGAGTACAACTCTACCACCTACTTAACTTTTATTTCTTATTACTTTTAAACTTTTTACCTTGAATTAATTTGTGAAATCACATGTAGATGAATGTTTTTTAAGACCAAAATCAACTTACATTTTATAACTCATCTTTGATATGCAAAGAATTCTAATGTGCTATATTTAAATGTTGGTTTGCTCTGTATGTGTGCCACCCCTTCTTACTCTATTTTAAAAGCTGGAGCTGTCCTAATTTGTGAGTATGAAAAAGAAAAAAAAAAGACTAAAAAAAAAAAGAAATAATACAGGTTCTATGTACCATATACCCATTTCCCCCAATGATAATGTCGTACAAAACCATGGTACAATAACACATCCAGGATACTGATGTTGATCTTGGCAAGATACAAAACATTTTCATCACCACAAAAAAAGCCTCATGATGCCCTTTTGTAACCACATTCACTCGATTCTACATAATCCTTTTTCTTTTACTACTATCCCTAATATCTGCAACCACTTATGTGTACTCCATTTTTACAAATTTGTCATTTTGAGGTTGTTGTATATGTTGAATAATATAGTATGGACCCTTTGGGGTTGACTTTCTTCACTCAGCATAATTTTTTTTAAAGATTTTATTTACTTGTTCATGAGAGACACACATACAGAGAGAGAGAGAGAGAGAGAGAGAGAGAGAGAGAGGCAGAGACACAAGCAGAGGGAGAAACAGGCTCCATGCAGGGAACCCAACGTGGGACTCGATCCCGGGTCTCCAGGATCACGCCCTGGGCCTGCAGGTGCTAAACCGCTGAGCCACCCAGGCTGCCCCACTCAGCATAATTATCTGAAGATTGGTCTAGGATGTGTGTGTATCATAGATAAATTTCCTTTTTTTAAAATTTTTATTTATTTATGATAGTCACAGAGAGAGAGAGAGAGGCAGAGACACAGGCAGAGGGAGAAGCAGGCTCCATGCACCGGGAGCCTGATGTGGGATTCGATCCCGGGTCTCCAGGATCGCGCCCTGGGCCAAAGGCAGGCGCCAAACCGCTGCGCCACCCAGGGATCCCGATAAATTTCCTTTTTATTGCTGAGTAGCATTCCATGGTGCAGGTGAGCCACAGTTTATTTATTCAGCGGCCAATTGAAAAGCATCTGGGTTATTTCTAGTTAGGGTTATTATAAATTCAGCAGGGGTAAATGTACAGATATTTTTTCTTTTTTTTCTTTTTCTTTTTTTATTTTTTTAAATGTACAGATTTTTGAGTGAATCTAAGTTTTCATATATTTGGGAAAATGAACAGGAGTGCAGTTTTCCAGTTGTATGGTAGTTGTGTGTGTGTGTGTGTGTGTGTGTGTGTGTGTATATATATATATATATATGAAACTGTCAATTTATTTTTTTAGAATTGTCATTTTACATTTCCCCTGACATGCACAAGTGATCCAGTTTCTCCACATCTCATCAACATTTGGTGTCATCACTATTTTTCCCCTTTCTGGTAGAGTTTAGTGATATATCATCATTTTTTTTTTTAATTAGGTTCAGGTGTACAATATAATGATTCAATAATTCTATACAGTATGCAGTGCTCATTACGGTAAATATAGTTATCTGTCACCAAATAACATTATTACACTGTCATTGACTATATTCTCTATGCTGTACTTTTCATCCCTGTGACCGATTTAAGACTGGAAGTTTGTACCTCTTAATCCTCTTCACCTATATTGCCTGTCCTCCCCCACTTTCCCCTCTAGTAACCACTGGTTTTTCTATGTATTTATGAGTCTGCTTCTGTTTTGTTTGCTTGTTTGTATTGTTCTTTAGATTTCACATATAAGTGAAATCATATGGTATTTGTCTTTCTTTGTCTGATTTATTTCACTTAGCACAATATCTTCTAGATCCATCCATGTTGTCACAAATGGCAAGATTTCATTCTTTATTATGGATGAATAATATTCCATTGTGTGTGTGGATTCATATATAATCATTCACAATGCTTCAAATAATCGTAAGGGTGCATATATCTTTTTTGAATTAGGGTATTTGTTTTCTTTGGATAAATCCTCAATAGTTGAATTACTAGATCCTATGGTATTACTAGTTTTAATTTTTTGAGGAATTGAAATACTGTTTCCCATGGTGACTGTACCAACTTATATTCCCACCAGTAATGCACAAAGGTTCCCTTTTCTCTACATACTTGCCAATACTTGTTATTTCTTGTCTTTTTGGGACTACCATTCCGACAGGTGTGAAATGATACACATCTCTAGTTTTGAATCACAGTGCCCCAATGATTAGTGATATTGAACACATTTTCATGTGTCTTTTGGCCCTCTATAGGTCTTTTCTGGAAAAATATCTCAAGTTCTCTGCCCACTTTTTAATCAGATTATTTGTTTTGTCTTTGATGTTGTGTTGTTTAAGTTCTTTTTGTATTTTGGATATTAACTCCAATGTCCAAGAGGTTACTGTGTTTTCTTTTGGGAGTTATATGGTTTCAGGTCTCACATTTAGGTCTTTAAATATCTTATTTATGTGTATGGTCTAAAAATGGTCTAGTTTTATTCTTTTGCATGGAGTTACCTAGTTTTCCCAAATCACTTATTGAAAAGACTGTATTTTCCACATTGCATATTTTTGCCTCCTTTTTTGTCATAGATTGATTATATAAGGATGGGTTTATTTCTTGGTTTTCCATCTTGTTCCATTGATCTATATGTCTATTTTTGTGACTGTGCCATAGTGTTTCAATTACTACAGTTTTGTAGTTTATCTTGAAATCTGGAATTGTGATAGCTCTAGTTTTGTTATTTTTAAGATTGCTTTGGCTATTTGGGGTGTTTGTGATTCCCTATTAACTTTAGGGTTATTTACTCTAGTTCTTTTAAGAATACTATTGGTGTTTTGATAGGAATTACATTGACTATATAGATTGCTTTGGGTTGCAAAGCATGGGCATTTGAACAATATTAATTCTTCCAATCTGTGGGCATGGATTATCTTTCCATTTATTTATGTCGTCTTTAATTTCTTTCATCAATGTCTTATAATTTTTAGAGTATAGTTCTCTCACCTCCTTAAATTTATTCCTAGGTATTCAATTCTTTTTGATAGAATTGTAAATGGGATTGCTTTTTGTTTTTAATTTTTCATTCTGCTATATTATTCTAACCATTATTGTCATATAGAAATGCAATATAACATATATATTAATTTCATATCCTGCAACTTTACTGAATCTATTTTCTAGTTCCAATAGGTTTTTGGTTGAGTCTTTAGGGTTTTATATGTATAGTACAATGTCATCTGCAAATAGTAGTACTAATTTCTTACTAATTTGGATCCCTTTTATTTCTTTTCCGTGTCTGATTGCTGTGGCTAAGACTTCTACCACCTTGTTGAATAAAAGTGATAAGAGTGGACATTTTTATCGTGCTCTTAATCTTAAAGAAAAAGGAGGGGCAGCCTGGGTGGCTCAGTGGTTTAAGCGCCTGCCTTTAGCCCAGGACCTGATCTTGGAGACCTGGGATCAAGTCCCATGTTGGGCTCCCTGTATGGAGCCTGCTTCTCCCTCTGCCTGTCTCACTCTCTCTCTCTCTCTCTCTCTCTCTCTGTATATCATGAATAAATAAATTAATTAATTAAAAAAAAAAGAAAAAGGAAAATTCAGTTTTTCATCTTTGGGTATGATATTAGCTATGAGTTTTTCATATATGGCTTTTATCATGTTGATGTATAATCACTCTAAACCCACTTTGTTGAGAATTTTTATCATGAATGGATGTTGACATTTGTTAAATGCTTTTTCTGCCTCTGTTGAGATGATCACATGGTTTTTATCCTCCATTTTGTTATTGTATCACACTGATTGATTTGTGGATATTGAGCCATCCTTGCATAGCTAGAATAAATTCTACCTGATGGTGGTGAATGATTCATTTAATATATTGTTGAATTTGATTTGCTAATATTTTGTTGAGGACTTTTGAAACTGTCTTCATCAGAGATATTGGCATGTAGTTTTTTGTTTGTTTTGTTTTGTTTTGTTTTTTGTAGTGTGTCTGTCTGGTTTTGGTATCAGGGTTTTTGGCTTCATAGAATACATTTGGGAGTTTTCTTTCTTCCTTTTTTTTGGAATAGTTTGAGAATAGGTATTAATTCTCTAAATATTTGGTAGAATTTGCCTGTGAAATCATCTGACTCTGGACTTCTATTTGTTGGGATTTTTTTTTGATTCATTATAATTTTAATTTGCATTCACTAATGGCAAATATTAGTGGACAACTATTAATGTGCTTACTTGTTATCTATCTTCTTTGGTAAAATGTTTATCCCCACTTCTTAATTTTATTATTTTCCTATTGAGTTGAAAGTTCTTTGTATGTTCCAAATACAAGGCCCTTGTCAGGAAAATGTAATAAGCAAATATTTCATCCCAGTGTGTAACTTGTCTTTTAATCTTTTTAACCAAAAGCTTTTAATTTTACGAACTCTAATTTGGTAATTTTTCCTTTTATGGATTGTACTTTTGGTATCAAATCTATAAACTGTTGTCTATTTCTAGATTTCAAAATTTTTCTCTTATATTTTTTTCTAAAAGTTTTATGGCTTTATGATTTATGCTTAGGTCCATGATCCATTTTGAGCTAGGGTGTGTCATTATAGGCTTGAAAGAATGAAATTTTAGGCTTGCTACCAAACTTTCTCTAGTATGTGTACTGGTGGGGCCACATTTTTTTTTTTTAATTTGTTTGATGGAGTACAGCTGTTATCGTCTATTAACTTCTTGGCTATTTGGTTAAAGATAGTACATTTTAGGGTAGCTTTTTTTGTCTCTTCTGTTTGGCATTTCTGGATTGTTGGCTTCTTCAGCTCTATTCTGGGATATATGAGGCAAAAAGAAAATCTGAAAAACTCAGCACCATATCATTCATTAGATCTCAAAGTCCTTAGTCAATTTATTTAATTTCTATCACCTCTAGAGTCTTTTTAAATTTGTTTTATATATAATGGTCATGGGTTTTAGTTGTACTAAATGATAGGAATAGGGAAAGTTGTGTTTACTAACTCTTCCTAGAAATGAAAGTCATTCCTTAAACTGAATTTGAATCTGTTTCTACATCCATAAAAGAATATAGAAATACATTCTAACATATGAGTTCATTGTGAGAATTAAACAAGTTTATTTAAAGTATCTATAAAAGTTTGTGGCATATAATAAACACTTAACATATGGTATATATAATTAGCACATAATTATTTCACTCTTATGTCTAACTAGCAAATCCCATGTTGCTAAAAAGAATCCCATGTTCTAGGTCTGCATATTATTTACTTCACTGACAAGTATTCACACATACACACAATTGAACTATAATAGATTCAAAATTAATAATAAAATTTTTCCTGGAAGTTACAAATATTGCTATTTTTCCAATACACACATTTTATCTTTTACTATAAGTTCTGCAAGAGAACAAAGCAATTGCATAAGAAGTATCAATACACATGTGTATTAGATGAATGATTGAATAGATGTTTCAGAATTTAATTTAGACTGTTAGTAGAAATCTCTTATTTTTAGAAAAAAATGGTATAAGAGAGGAACTGAAACTTCTTTCTCTTTCTCTTTATTTTTCTTTTATTTCATTCACTTTTGTTTTCCTTCTTTTCTTTTCCTAAACAATTTAGTCCTAAAGGCTTTTAGCAGGGCTTAACATTTAATGCATCTGGGTTTAGAAGAATCACAGTAGTCCAGAGTGATAATTCACAGCTAGCTTCAAATGAGGAAGTCCAAAATGGGGATAGTCTAGCACAAGAGTCTAGCACAAGCATTTGAAGAAGTTGGTTCATAGAAGGGCAGATGGCATGGGGTTTCAGAGCTGCATTATCTGGAATAGTAATTAGGAGACTGCCCAGCCTAGTGTAAAGGATGAGGATCAGAGCTAAGGAGGGTATTCACATATGAAGTAGCATCCTGGAACAGGATGTTAGAATGTTAGAACCTAAGAAAGAAGGGCATCTGTAAAATAAGGCAATGATGAGAATTTGGTTAGGTACAGGAGGGCCATTCAAATAACTAAATGCATTGTATATAGTGGGAGCCAGATTTCTCACTTATCTGAGGACAGAATTACAAATTTAAGAGAGAGAAGGCTAGTAAGCTCTATAGTTTTGAATTGATATTGGTGGTATCAGTGTGAACTCATAGTGTTCTTTTTAAATGTAAATAAGTGGAGAAAGAAATATAAATGTATGTATTTATTCACTGGCTTTATCTATCGAGATCCCCCAAGATTAATAAGCACACCCCAGAACATGGCTTTATTTACCAATATCTATTAAAAAAATAAACTAAGACTCCTTTGGAGAAATGGTTGATTCCAAGCATGGTTCAAGAAAATTACAAAGATCTAGAATATTTAGTTTTGCCATAAAATAACAAAGTGTTTAAAGAATAATTCACCTATGTCCAAAGGACCTAGAAATAGGTCAAAGGTTCTCCCACTGGCCAAAGCAGAAACACTTTGAGCATCAAAAAAATATAATTATAGTATTATTTTCAATAAAATAAAGATCTCTGAATTTGTACTGACAAATTAATTCAGAACATAATGACGAATGAAATATTTACTTAGAGTCAAAGTACCTCCCGAAAAAATACCACATTTTATGAATTGACACAAAATGATAATGTATCCCATTTAAGGTGATGTTAACATTGATTATTAAGATGGGATTTTCGGGCAGCCTGGATGTCTCAGCGGTTTAACATCATCTTCAGCCCAGGGCGTGATCCTGGAGACCTGGGATGAGTCCCATGTCAGGCTCCCTGCATGGAGCCTGCTTCTCCCTCTGTCTGTGTCTCTGCCTCTCTCCTGTGTGTCTCTCATGAATAAATAAGCAAAATTTTAAAAAAAGATGAGATTTTTCCAGGATTCTGCACTATTTATTCTTTGTCTCTTTGTATTAATACATGTTTTAGCGGGGAGCGCTTGGAAGAAACTAAAAAATTTAGGACCAATGTATATATTGCTTGGATGCTAATCAATAGATTATATTTCCTTGTATTTAAATTATTTTTTTGTGGATTTATAGAATGTATACTTAATAAGAAATACTCTATATTTTTGTGCACACAGGTTTAGACTCAGACGTTTTTATTATCAAATATATGATACCGAGATATAAATGTTAATAAAGTAACTTATTGTTTAATTTTCATTTGCTGTTGGAAATAGAGCTGAAATTAGAAGGATAACTATTACTTATGAACCAAATTTTTCTTAAGATTCACGAGAGTGGTAGCAAAACTTCATAAAGTACATAACCACCCATATCACATTGTGCTGATCACTTTACATTTTATCCTAGGCATTTTTTATATCAACCCTTTTGCATTTTATAAATAATAAATGGAGTCCATTCTCACAAAAATTTTGTTTTAGAGCTGGGATTTAAACCCATGCCTTCAAGATAAACCCCTTTGCCCCGTAACATATAAGGTAGCAGATCATGTGTTGTCTGGCAATTATTTGTCAGAAACTGAGGCATGATAATTAAACTTAAAATTCATGTTTTTAATATTGTCCCTTGTATCACCCCTACACTCACGAGGAAACATTCTATTCTGCTACCTAATCCTGGGTGATTCTCTTCTCCCTAGCATAGACTTTTAAATGATTTCATGGCATAATACACATTCAATTTGCGAGTTTTATTGTAATCCTTACTCACTCAGAACTTTCTCTTTTCACTTTTTTTAAAAAAAAATTTATTTATTCATGACAGAGAGAGAGAGAGGCACAGATACAGGCAGAGGGAGAAGCAGGCTCCATGGAGGGAGCCCGACGTGGGACTCCAGGATCACGCCCTGGGCTGAAGGCAGGCGCTCAACCGCTGAGCCACCCAGGGATCCCTCTCTTTTCACTTTTTATTTCTTCTTAAATTACTTAGTTTCATGTCTTGGTTTTCCTCATTAGATTAAAAATTCTTTAGGAGACCAAATCAGTGCTTTGCATCAAGCAGCAGGCTTTCAGTAAATACTGATTTAAGGTTTTCATAAGTTCAATTTATTTCTTCTTCAAAAATGAATTCCAACATTTATATATATTGCAAGAAATATAGTAAAATTAAAGGGTCTAAGTAAACTGCAGCTGAAATTTTGCTGGAATAATTTAATAAAGATTATTTAATTAGCAATAGACATTTTCGGTAGAAACAGAGCAAAATTCAAACATGAGGTAATAACTTTTTCATTTTTGACTAGAGATTATGTGAGAAAATATGGTCTTGTGATGAAAAGAAATGTATTTGAGGTTCTGTTTTAGTAGGTCTATGAAATGTTTCCTATTTTCCTTTTGAAGAGGGAGAGTATGAAAGAATAAGAAATCTTCCTTTCCTGTTATCTCTTCCATAGGATAGACAAATGAGAGACTAAGAGGAAAAGTTCTTATACTACCCAATAGTTGGAGAGTTTTTGGCATCAATGACTAGGAAGAATTGGAGGGGAAAAAAGAAATTTTGATATAAAGTTACTGAAAAGATACAAAGCTTTCTTTGAAGCCAGTTATACACAATTAGAGAGAGAAGATCCAGGAAAGGACAATTGCTCATAATCAAATTGCTAATAATCAATATTATATGACTATGATGAATCTTCATTATTTTGTATTTTTCTATTGAAAAGGTAAGAGTTTTCTGATATGAATAAAATTTGAGCAAATAATAAATCTGTATAACCTAAATATGTTTTTGGAAATGATGCAATAACTGTTGTCAGACTAGATATGTCACTGTCAACAGTTTTCAATTGGACAATATATATAATGAAATTATTTTCAAGTCAACAAGAAAGTAACACTACAACTCTAAGAAAAGGGAAGTTTACAATGTAAACTTAGGCATGAATGTCCAACTTGCTCCCTAGGATCAGTTTCCTGACCACAATGCAGAAAGCTAGTTTATAGAACCCCATGATTCTGTTGAGCTGATGAGGCAATGATCAGATCTGTGAGTTAGAATATCTGAGAGTGGAGCAATTGCAGAGAGAGGAGTCCTCAGAAGCACATCCAGAGGACTGTGCAATATCATGATTGAGAGGTGGGCTATATATGCAGGGATTATGATGATTTGATGCTTTCCAAAAAGTGGACGAAACTGGGTTAAAACCAGGAGAGAGACACTACATTGCGTTGGCATTATCATATTGGTAAAAACAAAAAATGGAAAGATTTGAGTTCTGGCCCACCCAGAATTATCAGAACTTATTAACATTTCAAAAAAAAATCTAGAAATAGAGAAATTAAAACTACCAAATTATTAAGTGCTATTTAATAAGTATTTATTGTTCATGTAAGAACAGGTCATGAACTGGAAGTTTTCAAATTCAAAATTGATATGAAGCTCAGGCGCATGAATACAAGATGGCTTATAAGATGAGAATGAGGAAGCTGCTTAGACTTCACAATGTTTGTTTGTTACAATGAGGATCTCTTGGCAGCTGGATATTTGGTTAAGTGATTATTTTATACCATTTTTTGAAAGATAATTTAAATTTCTTCTACACTTATCAAAGCCATTCACAACAAAATGTAAATTAAATTTTGCATATGTTCATAAAATACATTTTGCTTATGTGGCTTAAGTGGTTTTTGCTCCGGAATTTTCAAGTCTAGTCTCCATTTGTATTTAATTTTAACACATTCATGGCATCCAGCTGAGACAGCAGAAAGACCACGATGTATTAGGAGCAGAGACCATGTCCTAGAGCAGTGGTTCCTAATGGGAGGGTTGGGAAATCAGGTGAGTTTGTCAATGACTGAACAATATCTGAACTGAACAATGTTTGGTGATGTCTGGAGGCATTTGGGTTGCCACAGATAAAAAAGCGCTACTGGCATCTTGTGGGTAGAGGCCAAGGACAGTGCTAACCACCCTCCCTTGCACATAATAGCCTCCACAACAAAAAATTATCTGGTCTAAAATGTCAGCAATGCTGAGGTTGAGAAACACTATCATAGAATTGGATCTACTCTCAGCTTTACTCCCCAAAAGCCTAAAACTAAGCTTCACAAGATCCGTGGGAGAAAAAGACATCTTATGTACAGGGTAACAGAGATAACAAATTCTGTTTACTTCACTAGAAATAGTGGAGGCTGAGAATCAATTGATAAATCTTTCTAAGTGTGAAAAGTTGAAAGAAAGAAAGAAAGAAAGAAAGAAAGAAAGAAAGAAAGAAGAAAGAAAGAAAAAGAAAGAAAGAAAAAAAAAGAAAAAATAAAGAAAAAGAAAGAAGGAGGAAAGAAAAAGAAAGAAAGAAAGAAAGAAAGAAAGAAAGAAAGAGAAAGAAAGAAAGAAAGAAAGAAAGAAAGAAAGAAAGAAAGAAAGAAAAAAAAAGAAAGAAAGAAAAAAATGAGTGAAAGAAAGAAGGAAAGAGAAAGGAAACTGTTGACAGGAATTTTATGTTCAGTGAAAGGCAAGGTTCTATTGATATTATCAGAAAAATGAAACTATGACAGTTTGTCACTAAAATCAGTGGTAAGATGTCTTTCAGTCTGAAAGGAAGTGTTACCAGATTGAAACCCAAATGTACAGAAAAAGGAAAGAAGTCTGTGGATAGGTTGGTCTCCAGAGTTGATTCAGTTGCCCAGCATAATCACAGAGATCTTAGAGTTTTTGTTTGTTTGTTTTACCTTCCAATTTAGACAGCAGAGAATATCATAGAATATCATAGAATGATAATATATCTGCCACTGTGTTATACATCACTTTCTGACATAGTAACTGCAAGTAAGTAAAGGGGGTGATCTCTTTGAAGTTTTAAGAAGTAAAGAAATCCTTTCCAGAACTTTACTGCATGTTTCTTGGGCACTAATTGAATCACATAACCTGTTACAAAGCTAATCACAAGCATAGTTTGGCGATGATTAGTGAAGAAAGGTCACTTAACATGGGGTAAATTCCAAGGAATCACCCTGAAAGTTTAAATAGTTTTGTATCCATCTGCTTTCCACAAAATCACATAATTTATCTAGTACTGACAACCCAACACCTCGATGTTTGAAATGGAAATTTTTTCAATTCTCTGTGTAGGTTTGTGATTAACTGCAGGGTTTCTAGGAATATGCAGTAATATATTCCACATTCTATCAATATCACAACTCTTTTTTGAAGTTAAAATCTGTATGACTTTTAGTTCTCAGGATGGAGGGTAGATTGAGGGAGGAGAGAGGAGAGAAACAAACATTTTTTTTTTTTTTGGAAGAAGCAGACATCTTGGATTTATTGTTTAGGCAGCAAAACTCTTTCTCTCTCTCTCTCTCTCTTTTTTTTTTAACAACACCATTTCTGTGAAATAAGATCAGGAGTTTACTCCCCAGAAATGTGGGTGCACTCCCTTCTAAATATAGAGCATCAGGGACCCCATCCATGGCCTCTGCAATGTAAAATAGTCCCCACTTCTAATAGATACCATTGGTTGACTGGGTAACAGAGCATTGGAGCTACTCATTCTCCAAAGTTAGCTCTGTCCACAGTAAATATTTCAGGGAAACCCTGGGTTGGTCCTTGAAATTGTCTTGAATTTTTTTTTTTATCCCCTTCTACCTTTTGTAGGAATTATCTGTTGGGTCTGGAAGTTTCTGATTTTATCACCCCTTACCACTTAGACACAACTAGGCTGTCTTTGCCAAGAGCCATCACCCTGAGCAAGAGCAGGCTCTTTTACTGTGTACCTTCCCCTTTCTGCACCTCTTCATTGTCTCCTTCTCTATAACACTCATCACTGCATATTATTCTCATTCCCAGATAGTTTTCTACCATCTCCAGCTGCTCAAATCCTATCATTACTGCAAATCAATCAGCACCTTTTCTTTCCGTGAGGGATTTATTTTTAAGATTGATTTATATTTATTTGGGGGGGGGGGAGAGAAAAAGAGAGCAGGTGGAGGGTCAGGGTGGAGCGAGAAGGAGAGTCCTCAAGTGGGCTCCCCGCTGACCTCACAGCCTGAGGAGGGGCTCAATCCCAGGACTCCGAGATCATGACCTGAGCCAAAATCAAGAGTCCAATGCTTAGCCAACTGAGCCATCCAGGTGGTGCCGCACTGTGAGGCATTCTTAATTCAACAGGGAGGATCAGTTATTCCTAGAAGACCTTGAAGTTTTGTCATGGATTCCGCCATTAATTGCCTGAAAAAAATAAGCTCACAGATTTGCTACTCAATAATAAACTCACTTTTGAAGCAAGAATAAGGTTTTCCTTGTTTCTGCTTCATGGAAAGAATATGTATGGTCCTTCAGTTAGACATGTACAGGCTTGAATTCCAGCTCCACCATTACTGGCAGTTTGACCTCAGACAAATTACAAAGCCATTATGAAACTTAGTTTTCTTCATCCTTAAATAAGAAATACAAATACACTGGAGATTGGTGAGCCTTAATGTATATTAAACTCCAATAAAAATATAAATCTCAAAATGTGAAAGGCATCATGGTTGGAGCCAAATTTTTAAGTATGTCTTCAGTTTCTTTGGCTAATTCTGTTAGCAGCATATTCAAATATCAGTGACAAAATTTAAATAAGGAAAAAAATATATACTCATGTGGATATTTTGTTTTCAAAATGTTACCAAAGACCATCTCTTCCAAAATAACAATAAAACATTAAGTATATAATTTATTATATATCAGTATTTATATTTAAAATTCTACATAGTATAGATAGATACATAAAGTTGGGCTCCTTCAGGTATAAGGAGCCCAATATATATAAATAATGTTTCCTTAATGCTTTCGAAAGCTGTGGATATAATAAAGTTCAATTTAACTCACTTTCAGAAAGGAAAGAGGTTTTCCTAGGTCAAAGTTATGGTTGAATTGTGACCACTGCCATCCTCCAACATTCATACACAGAAGTCCTAACTCCCAAGTGCCTTGGAAATTGATTACTAGGATATAGGATCACTCCACATGTAATTGGGTAAGATAAGGTAAGGTCATTAGGTCATACTAATTCAGCATGATTTGTATCCTTATAAATAGTGGAAATTTGCACACAAAGACATACCTGCATGCTGGGAAGATGATGTGAGGAGATGGAAAGAAAAAATGCTCTTCTCTAAGTCAAGGAGGAAGGCCTGGGGTAGATGCTTCCCTCAAAGCCCTCAGAAAGAACCAACTCTTATCTGTGCCTTCATTTCTAGAGCATAAAAGGGATAGTACATTATGATTAAATTGGGTTTATCTAAGGACTACCAGTGTAATTTAACATTAGAAATTTGATGTTAAATATATCATTTTAAGAGATTAGGGGGAAATAAAGAATATTATCTTCTCAAATTATACAAAAAAATGTTATGTTGCAGAGCTAAAGACCTTCTAATTAAAACCACTTAGCAAACTAGAAATTGAAAGAAACTTCTTTAATCTCATAATCGTCATCTATAAAAAGAAAAAAAACCCCACAAAGCCTATATTATTCTTGATGAAGAAAACTTTGGAGTATTTTTTTAAGATTTTATTTATTTATTCATGAGAGACACAGAGAGAGAAGGAGGGGGGGGGGCAGAGACACAGGCAGAGGACGAAGCAGGGAGCCTGACGCGGGACTCGATCCCGGGTCTCCAGGATCAGCCCTGGGCCAAAATCTGTGCTAAATCGTTGAGCCACCCAGGCTGCCCCTGGAGTATTTTTTTAAATAAATAATAAGAAGGTAATGGCTACTATCCCACATCAATTGAACATTGTACCGCAAGGTCTATATAGAACATTATGCAGGCCAACTAGCATAGATTTTCAAAAATGTTAATGTCATTACAGAAATGGTTCTAGTTTATGAGAGAAAAATTGATATAATGGGAAAAACTTGAATATGACTTCTCTATTAGGTAGTATAATTGTATCAATGTTAATTTTCCATGAATATGGTAATTACATTTTGTTTTTGTTGGGAGATACATGCTGAAATATGTGAGTAGGGGTAAGGTCCCATTGTATCTGTAATTTACTTTTAAATGATGCTATCAACAATATACATAAATATGTGTGTGTTTCTGCAAATATGAATGCAAACAGAAAGAAAGCAAATGTTATGAAACAATAACAATGGTAAAGTCTAGATGAAAAATATATATGAGAGGTCACTGTATTTATTCTTTCAAATTTTCAGTAGAGAGTTTATATTTTTTAAGCAAAATGCTTTAAAATATAGTAAAGAATAAAATAAATTATACAATAAATTGTATTGGGAAATAAAATAGCCATTTTGAAAAAAAAACAACAGAATTGAATCCTTTCTCAAAAACCACTTTTATATGAATTAAAATCTTATTTGAGAAAGAAAACTATTAAAAACTTACAATATAGAAGAATGTCTTCATATTTATTATATTTTGTGTATATATATATATATATATATACACACATACACACACAAACCATAACGGAAATGAATGGTAAATTTAAATGCATTAAAATTAGCAAAAACAGAATGAAAATGAAAGCCACTCAACATGGTTCTCCCAAGTGCATTTAACTGTCAACAAATTAGTATCCAGACTATATAAGAATGCTTAACAATAATTAAAACAAAAAATCACAATAAGAAATTAGACAAAAAATATGTATAGACAATTCACAGTAAGGAATCACAAATAACCAATAAACACATGAAAATATTTTTAGACTCACAAGTAATTATGGAAATTTTAATTAAAACTAGAGAGAAACATCAGCTGTTTAGATTGGCAAAAAAAAAAAGAAAAAAAGAAAAAAACACCAAAAAACCCCAAGATACTGATGATATCAAATATCTGCCAATTATTTTGAGCTATAGAAAGTTTTATACATAGCTGGTGGGACTATAAATTGGAACAGTCATCATGGAAAATAAACTAGTGCCAATAAAGACAAACAGTAATATCCCCTTTTGTACATCAAATCACGTTAGGTACATACCCCAGAGAAGCTTTCACGCATGCATGAGGTATAGTGTTCAGGAATATTTATGGCAGTATTATATGCAATAGTTAAATCTTGGAAGCAACTAAATGTCCATTCAAGTACAGTGATGCTTTATTTTGTTGTATTTCTGCAATGGAATATAATACAACAATTAAAATGTGTACATTAGATCCTACCATTAGGGGGAAATATTTTAGAAAGATTTATGTAGTGTCATATCATTAATGAGACATGGACAAATAGGTTAAATGTTGTTCAGCAATGTATGTATGTGTAGAGATATTTTCACAAAGGAAGAAAATAATGAAGCCATGGAACACAAATATTTAGATAGAGAATAGGAAAATGAGCTTGGAAACAAGCTTGAAATGTTATACGTTCATTTTCAGTACACTTTGAGATTGCAAGGTGACTTTTGGATTGAAGGTCAGAAAGAGAGCCCTTGTCAGAAACTAGGTTTACCAGCCAGGATCATGGACTTACAGATTCCAGAACTATGAGAAAGTAAATGTTTTTTTTTTGTTTGTTTGTTTGTTTAAGGCACCCAGTTTTTGGTATTTTGTTACAGCAGCCTGAGCAGACTTATACTCCTTATGAAATACATGTTTATAAAATGTTATAAAACCAAAAGAACTAATCATGACTATGCTAATAATTGGCTATATCAATAGAAATATGCACAAAACTATATTCTTTTTGTATATTCTGTTTTGTGAAATACTAGAATAACATGAAATCTATCCTTTTATCAAAATTTTAAGTGTACAGTAATGTTAACTATATGCATATTGTTGTACAGAAGGTATCTAGAACTCTTCCATCTAGCTTGATGGAAACCCTAACCCACTGAACAACTCCCAATTTCCTCCTATCTCCAAGCTTCTGGCAACAACCATTCTACTTTCTCCTGAATTTGACTGCTTAGATAACTCATATAAATAGATTCATGTGTCATTCATTCTGGCTTATATGACTGGCTTATTTCACTTAGCACAATGTCCTCAAGTTTTATCCATATTATAATTTTTATAACATATTACAGGATTTCCTTCTTTTTAAAGGCTGAATGATATTCCATTATATGTATAATCACATTTTCTGTATCTATTCATCCACTGATGGATATTTAGGCTGACATAAAAATAGCCAATAGGTATATAAAAAGATGCCTAATATCACTAATGTCGGGGATATGCAAAACAAAACTCCAGAGATGTCACATCATACCTGTTGGAAGCCATTATCAAAGGATGCCTTGGTGGCTCAGTGGTTAAGTGTCTGCCTTCGGCCAAATGTGATCCCAGAGTCCTGGGATCGAGTCCCACATCAGGTTTCCTGCATGGAGCCTGCTTCTCCCTCTGTCTGTGTCTCTGCTTCTCTCTCTGTGTCTCTCATGAATAAATAGTTTTGTTCTGTTTTTTTTTTTTTTTTTTTTTTAAGGAAGCCATTATCAAAAAAAAAAAAAAAAGACAGGTGGGGAGGACATGGAGAAATTAGATCTCTTTGCACACTGTTGGTGGGAATATAAAATGGTGCAGCCACTATGGAAAACAGTATGGTGATTCCTGAAACAATCAAAACTAGAACTGCCCTGTGATCCAGCAATCCCACTGCTGGGTATTTATCCAAAAAAAAAAAAAAAAAAAAAAGGAAAATAGTATCTCAAAGAGATATGTGTGTTCTCATGTTCACTGCAACACTATTCATATTAGCCAGAAGAAAAAAATCTGTATCTTTAACTTTAATTCTTTGAAATAATGGCTGTGTAAATCTTCTGTAGGCATGGCAACATGTAGTGTTGCCTCCTTCACTAGTAAATAAGTGCATCACAAATGACTTCATTTTTTATAAGCTTTTTCTTCATAGGAACATTTAAAGTTTAAAATGTAAATTGTGTAATTAAAAAATGACTTCTAAATCCATGAAAACAGGAGTGCCTGGGTGGCTCAGTGGTTGAGCATCCTCCTTCAGCTCAGGGAGTGATCTTGGAGTCCCGGGATCGAGTCCCACATCAGGCTTCCTGCATAGAGCCTGCTTCTCCCTCTGCCTGTGTCTCTGCCTCTCTCTTTCTCTGTGTGTCTCTCATGAATAAATAAATAAAATCTTTTTTGAAAAGTAAAAATAAATAAATCCATGAAAATAGAGGTTAAAAGAGAAGCAAAAATTTTCGCTACCTTTATGTACCACACGCCATAAAGTCTGTTTATATCAATTTTTCTTTTAATTATACATAGCTCCATACGCCTCGTAACCACCACTCTACATAGTTCAGTAACTTAGTTTTCATTTATGCAAAGAATAAATCTAAAGCTGAATTCTTTAGATTTAATGAGTGAGATATATACATACATATATATAAACCTATATTAAAAACAAACCAATGAACTGATATCTAACTTTGTATGTTCATATGTATATACATATATAGCATAAGAATGATTGATTGCATTTGCGGACTGCACTAATATTTTCCATTATTTTACCTTAGTTTTGCTGTATGTAAGTTATGTCAGTCTTACTGTCATGGAAACATTGATTCCCCACTGTAATCACTGCTGGTGTAAAACACAGCTGCCTAACAAATGTACACTGGAATGGGCTTCTTTTAGCATCTGTTAAATCTCAATACACTGTATAACTGCTCTTTTTAGAGTGCATCAATCATGGAAGAGTGAGACAGAATTAAAAGTTTAGCCCTGCTTGGCTCCCTTTGTATCTAATTTAGGCATGTATGACCCATTGCATTCATTGTTGTGCTTACAACAGCTGTTTCTTATTATTAAGAAAAGCAGCTTTGCGTGCAGAACATAAAACAATAAACGCTAGCCATGTGGATAGAGTACATTTGCTTCTAAAGGTTATAAATATACGCTTAATAAAAAAGCAAGGTGACACTAACCATATTTCACAGAGAACAAATGGTATCAAGTCAGGCAATAAAATCCAACACCTCCTGCTCCAAACAAACAATAATAAGAAGCACAACAAATATTGAATCCAACAATCCCAATCAGTGCAAAAAAAAAAAAATTGTAATTGATAAAGTTGCCCTGAGCACAAAGAATTGAATTCAGTGCTTATGAATTATGGTGCAGAAAGACCATCTTTAAGGTTTTTTTTCCTAAAATGCCAGCTAATTTAAATTCTAGAGACTACTCAGAAGTACAGAAATTATAAAAATGTTAAGTGAATGTGAGGATTTATGCTGCAGATCATGAACTTAATTTCACTTGTATGGGTGTATATTCATAGAAAAAAAATGGAAACACTTTTTTAAACATTTGCTTGACCTAATTTGTAATGTGAAACTCCAGTACTTTAATAATCATAACAAATAAGTATTAATACACTGGCAATTAATCGTACACTTTATAATTCCCTCCAAGTGGAAATTTCATAAAGTAAAAATCATTGAGCAATTTAAGAACTTTATTGGTTAGGAAACTTCAGTCACTAGAGGTCAAAATAATAAAATGTGGTATCAAAAGAATAACTTACATTTTTAAAAGTAGTTTCTCTATATGCCCTCCCCTTTACCTGTAATTATAACAAAAAAAAGTTAAAATAGTGACTATTTCCGGCATTATATTCTTTTCTTTAATCTCTTTTCAGGCTAAAGATCAGTATATTTCTTTCTTTCTTTTTTTTTTAAGATCAGTATATATCTAAGTGTCTTTGCTGATTGTGACTGGTAGGTCCTACATAAGAATGATTTTTTTTTAACTTTCTGGTAAAAATTCTTGCAGCTACTAGGAGTTCAGCAAGCACATATTTCTATTTTTTATATGAATGAATATCCTCTACATTAGTCTTTTACTTAATTTATTTTTAAAATTTTGCTTCTTCAAAGTACCTCTCCACTCCCTTTTATGATAATGGTTTATCTTTTAAATTTTCACACAGTGCCTTCTTTACCATGATTTCTTTTTTTTTTTTCATTTACTTCCTCTAAACATTCTTAAAAGATGTTGTAAGGCTAATACTTATTATAATAATATTTGAGAACACTCCAGAAACTTATACATCTTCAGGTTCAAAAACTATTATATACTGGTAAGTAAATTAGTCTGTGAACTCTGTAAAACCAGGGACTATGTGTAACCCTGGGTTATACTGGCCTAAAAATAAAAATGAGGTCTTGTAATAAGTAAAATTTTGCTTTTCCCATCCATTATTACAAATACTTGTGTCTCTCAAAGTCTTCTTTCTTACTTTTTGGAGCCCAGATGGGTTGTCAAATGCGTACCATGAAAAGACCTGAAGTTCTCATCTTCCTCTAATAGTCAGGATGCCTGTTATTCAGACACAGTATGGTTTTTGACCACCTATCTGCCGTAGCCCTTTGTACCTGGGCTTGCATTGGGCTGACACAAAGAGGCTGCCTCTACCTTTACCAAACTTGATAATATCCTCTATCCTCTCTTTATACATTGCCCAAATGATGCTAACTTTCTGATTCCAAGGCCTCAGAGAAGTTTGTCCCAAAAGAGTTATATCATTTTAAACTTGTTGCATATGTCTTTCTCTTCTCAATATTAGGTATGAGTTCATGGTATTGGGCTCCAACAAATTTAAATGAGAAACACCAAGCATTATCCCTTCCAAAGAAAGAAAGTTGACCTCTGAAGGACCTTTATTAAGCATGTTTTCCTTCTGACCCCTGAGGCTCTGTTTTTCACTAAACATGGATGTTTGATGGTTTCATGATGCCACTCCCACTACTGCAACCCCTCCCTCTGTGTCTGCATTCTTTATACCAAGCAAATCCTGGTGGCTTACCATGACCTTCTAGACATGCATTATAGATTCAAGTTGGAAGTGTCTGCTGCACATTAAATTAACCTTTGTTATTGCTAAGGCACCATCCAAATACCTATGCTTAATACATGGGTAGTTAAAGGAAAGTTCGTATATAAAATAAAATTGCTTTAAAGAATAAGGCAAAAAAAAGAATAAGGCAATTATTTATATTGAACCATGAGTTTTTAATAATAAATAACTAACATTGATTCCTTTTTGTATTTTAAAAATCTACATTGTCAACCTCAATCTGTGCTATGTGCCATACTCAGCGCTACAGAACTTATGGCAAATACAACATTTTGTAAGGAGAATTGAATTCACAATCTAGTGGAAAAAGCAAACACCAAACAAGTGAACAAATACTAAAATAAATATTGACAACTTTTTAAAAGTTCTCTGAAGAAATAGTAGCCTAATGAGAGAGAATAGCAATTGAGAATTCAGGAAGTCATCAGGAAAGCATAATTTGTCAAATAACAATTATTTTTAAAAAAAGGCATGAAAAGAACTGAAGGGAGACCCTTGAGGATAGAGTAAAAAAGCATATTGCCTCTAATACAGGCAAGATCCTGATGTGTTCTTTCATGTGACTGAGGAGGATATGACATACAGCAAGGAAGGAGGGAGGATGGGAAGAGCTAGTCAGGCACAGCCTTCTAGGGGCTGCTAAGAAGTTTGAATTATTTTGAATTGCCAGTAGGAAAATATGATGTTTTAAGTAAATATTTTTGCATTTGCTGTATAACAAAACATATTTGACAGTCCCTCATATATGATGATATGCATATTTAAAAAGCAATCCTCATTTTTGTCTATAAAGCTGAAAATGTATATCCACAATTTGCAAGAGATCGTGACATACAATTTTAACAATTTCCAAGTGAGTTTGTGTCAGTCTGCCTTAATATTTTAAACAACTCATTATAAATGCTCATAAATAAATAAGAAATTTCAAATATAAAATTCCAGAATATTCATTTTTACATTGATTTCTATGAAACGATTTATATCCATGGATGTCTACTATAGAATATGCACTGAATTTTTAGGAAAATGAGTCCCCGGTTTACTGGGAGTGGTATTTTATGAATGAAAGCTTTTCCTTTGCTCCTCTCTCACTTTTTAATTATTATTTTGTTGTAGTGTAAGTATGGGCCTGTATATTCTTTTTTTTTTTTTGAAATCAATATATTATCATTCATTTACATCATTATTCACTTTGAAGCTCACATTTAGCCAACAAGAGCTGTTTAATCTGGTTTCTGTGGTTTAGCTGGATTTCCATTAGTCTGAGGGCATTTTTTGACTTTATTGGGCAATTAGGTAGTTCAGCTTACTTTCAAATTCTCCTGTCCCAGTGTTGAATCCAGTCATTTCTACAAGAACTTGTGGGGGATCCCTGGGTGGCGCAGCGGTTTGGCGCCTGCTGTTGGCCCAGGGCGCGATCCTGGAGACCCGGAATCGAATCCCACGTCAGGCTCCCGGTGCATGGAGCCTGCTTCTCCCTCTGCCTGTGTCTCTGCCTCTCTCTCTTTCTCTATCTCTAGCTCTCTCTCTCTGTGTGACTATCATAAATAAATTAAAAAAAAAAAAGAAGAACTTGTGGATTTTTGATTTGTTGGTTGGTTAGTTTGATTTGGTTTGGTTTGATTTTTACTAGAGAATAGTTTCTGAAGTGGTAGTGACATGTGGTCATCACTAATCAGCTTTCCTGTATTTTAATAATGAGTTGACTCCCAGTGCCTGTAACTCCAGTTCAGGATCATTCTTCCTTCCTCTTCTTTCCCAGGGGAAAATTTATATCACTCTTTATCTACAGTAAGGATAATTGCTCCTAAATATGTTTACTCATTTACTTATTACTTCCATAGACAGATTTAGAAGTTTTAATGTGCAAAATAAAAAAAAAAACATGGCTCAAAATAAAACTGTGTCAGACAGTATATTCACAAAAGTTGAATTCACTTAATGACTTTCAACTCATCTCCTGTAAGTAACTGTTTTCATTAGTTTCAAAAGTTATTTTTCTTATATAAAATTCTTCCAAAAGTAGCCTTCTTTTGTTTTAAAGATTTTATTTATTTATTAATGAGACACAGAGAGAAAGGCAGAGACATAGGCAAAAGGAGAAGCAGGGTTCTTGCAGGGAACCTGACTTGATCCCTGACCTGGATCATTCCCTGAGCCAAAGGCAGATGCTCAATTGCTGAGCCACCCAGGCATCCCCAAATAGCTTTATTTTTATATCTTATGTAAAAAGTTTTATATATATATATATATATATATATATATATATATATATATATAACTGTTACACATAATTTAACTTAATAATATATCCTAAGAACTATTCCATATAAGTTGACAGAGATTTTTCTTATATTTTTTATAGCTGTATAATATTCTAATGACTAGATACCTCTCTTTTGCAATCATTAATTTATATATAAAAATAATAAAAATTGATTATTTCCAGTATATTGCTATTATAATTGCATTTATGAATACATTTGCACATGCATTTTTGTTGTTAATATTACATCATTGTTTATTTTCAAATTAGTGAATGTGTATCTTCAGGGTAAATTCTGAGAAATGAGATTTCTGGGGAAAGGGCCAAAAAAACAGTGTTTCATAACATTTTTTCCAGACTTTCTCAATAGAGATTGCATCATTGTTCACTTGCAACATATGAATTTTTACAATCTTGTCAGTCTTGCCGTGTTTAATCAAGCTTTTGGAATTTTGCCAATGTAGAAGGTGAAAAATATCTATCTCAAAATAGTTTTAATTTATGTTTATCTTAGTATAAGTGAAGTCAAACAACTTTATATATAACTTTACATGTATTTTAGGGAGAAGTATGGCAGTTTATCCCTTTTGTCTGTTTTTCTAAAACATTTTTCATTTTCAGTCCCTCTGTTATTTTGATATTATTTATTTTATATTGAGATATAATTTACAATTATATTGAGATATACAATAAAATGTTCAAGTCTTCCTCATGGAGTTTGGGAAACTTGATAATACACACTGAAGTAACCATCACTGCAGTGAGGATAGAGAAAATTTTCCATACTCTGAGAAAATAGTCTCATGCTGATTTCCTGTCAATACTAACATCTGCTTCCAGAGGCAAACTCTGTTTTGATTTTAAGTAGCATATGTTACATTTGTATTTTCTTGAATTATATGTTAATAGAGTCCTATCGTATAACTCTTTGGGTTGCGTTCAACATTGTCTCTCTGAGGTTTGTCCATGTTGCTCCATGAATCAGTAGCTCATTTGTTTTTATTGCTGAGTGGTATTCTTTAATCAGTTTATCTATTCCTCTGTTGGTTGTTTCTGATTTGGGGGTATTACAAATTAAATGATTATAAGCATTTTGATATAAGTATTTTTGATAATATGCTTTTATTTCTCTTTGATAAGTACATAAGAAAGCATATATAAAATTCAAAAGAAAATGTTGAACTGTTTTTCAAAGTGCTTATGTTATTTTATATACCAATGATCCACAGCTGAGAATTCTAATTGTTTTACATCCTTGCCAAACTTTTATGTCAATTACTTTTAATTTTAGCCATTCTAAAGAATGATGATCATATCTTAATGTGTTTCATATTGCATTTCTGTTATGATTAATGATGTTGAGAACCTTCTCAAAGATTGGCCATTTGAATATCTTTTTCATAAGATGTAGGTTTGTATTTTCATCCATATGTATTACATTGTTTCAGTTATTTATATTTAGTGGTTTTATTTTATATTCTGGATACTATTCCTTTGTCTGTAACAGGCCCTGCCAATATTTTCTCTAAATCTCTGCCTTGTCCTTTCATTTTCTAAATTATACATTTTTGATGTGGAAAAGTTTCTAAGTTTGTTGAACTCCAATATATTACTTTTATTCCATTGCAATTAGTGTTTTTTGAATTAAAAATATTTTCCTACCACAAGAATACCAAAATATGCTAAATTTTCCTTGTAAATCTTTATAATTATAGCTTTTTTGATTAAGCCCATGATCAATCCTGTATTTATTTTTGATATGGTGAAAGTTAGGAGTCAAAAGTTTTTTTCCCTATATTTCTGTAATTGCTCAGAAAGAATTTTTTCTAAATTTTCTTTTGTAATGAATTTATTCTAAACTATTGCAGAAAATAGTGACTATATTCCATTGCTCTATCTCTATGTTCTTATGCCAATACCATACTTTCTTGATTACTGTATGTTTTTACTAAGTCTTGAAACCAGGAAATGCAAATATACCAACTCTTCATTTTCAGTATTGCTTTGCTATTTTAAGTCTTTACAATTTCTTATGAATTTTACAATTGGCCTGCCAGATTATATAAAAAAAAATACTGTAAGGGTTTTTGATTTGGGACATTTAATCTATAGACCACCCTGGAGAAGGTTGCATTTTAATAGCAAGTTTTCCAATTCATGACCACGGTATATTTCCTTATGTATTTATGTATTCTTCAATGTTTTTCTTGCAGTTTTCAATATAGAGGTTTTGTATACTTGTTAATTTATTCATAAGGATTATTTTTTTGAATATACATTTAATGGTTATTTTTTAGCTATCTTCCAACTGTTTGTTTCTTAAACATATATATAACTGGCACAATGATCTTGCATCTTACAACTCTGATCAATACATTTACTAGTATTACATATGTATACATTGTGTAGGATTTTCTACTTGTAGAATTAGGTCCTCTGCAGATAATGTTCCTGAGCAAGAACCGCCTAAAAAACATGGTGTCAAAATAATATACTTCATTCTCTTAAATTTCCTAAGTATGATCATGTTCATGGAAAATTCTCACACTCTACCCATAATATTTTATTCCCTTCTATAAAATTATTTCTGCTTCTAGTTTTTCTTTTCATTTGATTGCACTGGCTAGAATCTCCAGTTCAATGTTGAGTAGCAAACCATCTTTGTTTTATCCTCATGTTAATTGTGTGATGCTTCTAATACTTTATCATAAAGTGTACTGTTTTGGTGAATATCTCATGTTTGTCTCTTAAAATGTAAGCAAGTTTATTACTAGTTATATGGGTTTTAATATGAATGTGGATTGGATTTTATGAGATTATTTTGGAAATTTATTTACTTGTTGGATTACAATATCTGCTTTGTTCTACCATTAACAAATGTTCTACCATTAACAGTGATGGTATAACTCTCTAGAAAGAATAAGTTTTACACACGTTTTCCTTTATTTTTTAATGGCTTTGTTGGGATATAATTGATATACAAAACCACACAGGGACTTTAGTACTTCAGTTCCCAGTTACATATGTAAGGCCTCATTCTGCTTGAACAGTAAAAGCTAAAGAAGGTGAAAAATCAACAACTGTTCTAGGAGCTATAAAAGATATGAAAACATTAAGACAAACTATTGACCCCAATATTGGTGAGAGAGACACAAAAATACAGGAGTGACAGGCTTACCTGAAAAGAGACTCTTGAGACAAAAATTATCCTGGGAACCAATACCAGAGTAGGAAAACCTGTGCTGTAATGGCTAATGAATTGCTGGAACAGTGGACATCCACATGCAAATAACTGAGACACAGACTTTGCTCCCTTCAAGAAACGAATGAACTCAAAGTAAATCATAGACCTAAGTATATAATGCAAAATGTTAAAGCTCTTAGAAAATAACATATGATAAAATCTGGATGACTTTGGGTATGGCAGTGACTTTTTATTTTATTTTTTAAAATTTTTAAAAGATTTTATTTATGTATTCATGAGAAACACAGAGAGAGAGGCAGAGACACAGGTATAGGGAGAAGCAGGCTCCATGCAGGAAACCCAATGCAGGACTCGATCCCAGGACCCCAGTATCACACCCTGGGCAGAAGGCAGGGGCTAAACCACTGAGCCACCCAGGGATCCCCCAGCAGTGACTTTTTAGATACAACACCAAAGCTCTATCCATGAAAAAAATAGTTGATAATCTGGATTTATTTAAAATTAAAAAATCTGCTCTGTGAAAGATACTGCCAAGAAAATGAGAAGGCAAGCAACAGACTAGGATAATTTATTTGAAAGAGACACATCTGATAAGAACTGTTATCCAAAATATACAAAGAACCCTTAAAGCTCAACAAGAAAGCAAACAGCTTAATTAAAAAATGGGCTAAAGAATCTAAACAGACACCTCACCAGAAATATACAAGTGGCAACTAGACATATGAAAATATGCTCCACATCGTATGTCATCAAGGAAATGCAAATTTAAAAAAACAATGATACCACTACACACCTATTAAAATAGCCATTATCCAGAATACTGACAATACCAAATGCTGGTCAGGATGTGAAGCAACAAGAATTCACATTCATTAACAATGAGAATGCAAAATGGTACAACCACTTAGGATGACGGCTGGCCAGTTTTTTGTTTCTGTTTTTACAAAACTAAACATACTTTTATCATAAGAACCATTTATTTACACAAAGGAGCTGAAAACATGTCCACACACAAACTTGTCCACGATGTTTATAGTCACTTTATTTGTAATTGCTGAAACTTGGAAGCAACCAATATTCCCTATTGAAGGTTAATGGATAAAAACAAAAAAACCTGTGGTAGGGATCCCTGGGTGGCGCAGCGGTTTGGCGCCTGCCTTTGGCCCAGGGCGCGATCCTGGAGACCCGGATCGAATCCCACCTCGGGCTCTCGGTGCATGGAGCCTGCTTCTCCCTCTGCCTGTGTCTCTGCCTTTCTCTCTCTCTCTCTCTCTGTATGACTATCATAAATAAATAATAAAAAAAAATAAAAAAAAAAAACCTGTGGTAAAATTCCAGACAATGGATTATTCAATACTGAAAAGAAATAGGCTGTCAAACCATAACAAGACATGGAAGAAGCTTATATGCATATGACTAAGTGAAAGAAACCTGTTTGTAAAAGGTACATACATTATGGTTTCAAGGGCATAACCATCTAGAAAATACAGAACTATGGAGACAACAGAAAGAGTGGTTTCTAGAGATTGGAGCAGGCAGGGAGAGATGAATATGCAGGACACAGAATTTTTAAGACTGAAAATGCTCTGCATTATACTGTAGATGGATGTATGTTATTATACATTTGTCCAAACTCATAGAATGCCCAACACCAAGAGTGACTCCTAAGCTAAACTATGGACTTTGGGTGATTCTGATGTGTCAGTGCAAGTTCATCAGTTGTAACAAATGTAGTACTCTATTGAGAGATATTGATATTGGGGGGAGGCTATGCATGTGTAGGAGTAGAGGCTTATGGGAACTCTGTACGTTTCCAACAATTTTATTTTGAACTAAAATTGCTCTAAAAATATAGTCTTTAAAAATGCATCTATTTAATATGAATTTGGTCATATGCAGACACCCATGAAATCGTTGCCCACTCATGGAAATAGACATCTCCGTCACCTCCAACAATTTCTTATGCCGTTTTCTTTTCTTTTTTTTTCTTTTTGTGTGGTAATAATATAGAACATGTTGTCTACCTTCTTAAAATTTTAAGTAAACAATATAGTATTGACTATAACTCTATGCTGTATAGCAGATCTCTAGAACTAATTTAAGTTGTATAACTGCAACTGTATACCAATTAAACAACTCCTCATTTCCTCTCCCATCTAGGCCCTCGTAACTAACATTCTATTCTTCTATGAATCTATTTCAGATACTTCATACAAATGGAATCATGCAATATTTGCCATCTTTCAAGTGGCTTTTTACTTTGCAAAATGCCTTTTAGGTTCCTACTCATGTTGTCATGGGTGTCAGGATTTCCTTTTTCAAAAACTGAATAATATTTCATTCTATCTATTAATAACTATTTCTTTTTTAAAAAAAATATTTTATTTATTTATTCATGAGAGTCACAGAGAGAAAGGCAGAGACCTAGGCAGAGTGAGAAGCAGGCTCCCTGAGGGGACCCTGATGCAGGACTCGACCCCAGGACCCCAGGATTGCGACCTGAACCAAAGGCAGATTCTCAACCACTGAGCCAACCAGGTGCCCCTTAACCACCATTTTTTAATCTACTCATCTATTGATAGACATTTAGTTTGTTTCCATAACTTTGCTATTGTGAATAGTACTACAATAAACACGACTCTGATTTCCACTTTTTGAGGTATATACCAAAAGTACAAACAACTAAAGCAAAAATGAGTATGTGAGACTACATCAAACTAGAAATGTTTCCATATCAAAGTAAAAAATCAAGAGAATAATAAAGCAATGGACATAATGAGAGACAATGTTTGCAAAAAATCTATCTGATAAGTGTTTAATATTTCAAAATATATAAGTAACTCACACAACACAATAGCAATAAATAAATAAATAAATAAACAAGCAAACATACAAAAATAAAGTGAAACAAAGAACAGATAACCCAATTTAAAAAAGGACAAAGAAGTTTTTCTCTGAGGTAGATATATAAAAGTGGCCAACAAATATTGAAAAGTTGTTCAACATCAATAATTATCAGGGAAAGATAAATCAAAACCAGAACAATTTATCAGTTCACACCAGTTAGTGTGGTTATTATCAAAACAAAACAAACCAAACATAGCCAGTGTTGCTAAAATGTGGAAAAACTGGGAACCCTTGTACAGTGTTGTTGGGGGAGTAAAATGGTGCAGATGGTAGGGGAAAAGTACACTTAAGTATACTTATTTTTAAGAGAGAGTATAGGACAAGAAATAGAACAGTATACCCAGAGACATATGACGTGTCATTAATTTTTCTTGCAAAATTAACTCATGTAATTTTTATGAAATGACACTATTTATGCCAGATCCAAAATAAATGATAAACTGAGGACTATTTAGACTAACCACATATACTTTATTGTCAGGACTGTTTATTGTGTAATGTATAACAGGTTTTGAGATCATGTGGCTGCATCAGAAAATAAGGTATAGGCCCATATCCTTGAGAGGGTTATGCGACTGCTAGTCATATATACTGATTAGTGAAATATAAAGATGAAGAAACAGAGAATGGTGGATTGCTTGAGCCATATACATCCAATTACTTGACCTCTCATAACCATACATGACCCACATATGACATCAGTGGATCATGAAAAATTGATGGGAACCATGATACTTCTCTGTTCTTACTTTCCAAGTTGCACTGTTTTCTTTTTTTTTTAGGCAGAAGTGAACATATATATATTCGTAATATCTTTTTTTACAGTATATATTTCCTTTAATTTCTTTTCAACACATACACATACACAGAAAGAGACAGAGACAAAGAGAGAGAGAGTTTAATGATCCTGTTCTCAAGCTTTTATCCAACCCAACACACTAAGGGATATGATAAATGCTTATGATTGCAGTGACCATACTATAGGAGCATGCATTTAATTCTGATCTGACTCCTAGGGCATAAAAAAGTCCTCCCAACCTTTTTCATATCACAGCACACATAGAAAAAGAATATAAAAGTATGGTACACAGAAGTGATGAGAGGCTAAGTGAGGCTGGTGCTGACCGAACCTTACTGTTTCAAGAGTTTGATCCTCAACCCGAAATACTGCTAATAGAGATAACTGTGACAATTACATTTTGTATATTTATTATTTTTACATTAACCTTATAGAGTTGAAACAATTTTTACATGATGATTATACATTTTTCATATTAGTATATTTGGATAATGTATAATTATTTTTGCAATTATTTATTTCTATATTTTGAACATCTATATTCATAAGATTGAGCAATAGTTTTATTTATTGTTGGTTGTTTGGTCAGTTTGTTATTGGTACTCTTTTTGTTTTAGGGAAATTTATGTCAGGAGTATGTAATTCTTGCAAACTGTGTTGGATAGGTGTCCATGTTTTGTTTTGTTTTGTTTTTAGTTTTTTCCTACAGAGTATTTTATAAAAAATGAAAATGATCTTTTTCTTAAATGCTTGCTAAAATTTTCTTCAAGATTGCCTTGGCACTGTCTCTCTTTATAGGCAGAAAATTTACAACCTTTTTATATCAACTGCAGTTATTGATCTCTTGAGGTACCATGCTTGTTTCTGAGCCAGTTTTAAAAATGTATATTTTTCCCAGAAAATTGACCATTTTGTCTATGTTGTCAAATTTATTGCCATAAAGTTGAGCACAGTATTCACTTATTATTTTATCTCTCGTGCTTAAATCTTCAGTTATGTGGGATTTTTTTTGTTCCCAGTCTTGCTTGTGTATGCTTTCCTCTTTTCTAATCACACTTACTGATTTGCTGATTCAATAGTGTTTGTAAAGAATAGGAATTTTTAATTAATAGGTTATATAACGGTTTTTCTGGTTCATTAATTCTGGCTTTATCTATAACAATTACTCTCTTCTAATTATTTTATCCTTTTTATTTAAAAAGATAAACGTTTAACACTATTTTCCTGAGTATTCTCTTGGCTCTTTCCAAGTGTTTTCATATGTGTTCGGTTCTTTTCTTTTATAATATTGTTTGACTTTAAACAATTGGTTCTTCTTGGGCCCATGCTTACCTTTATATTGTTAATTTCTTATGTTAACTGAATTCTATCTCTACTATAGCCTTTTTATTTATTTTTTTTAAAAAAGATTTTATTTACTTATTCATGAGATACACAGAAAGAGAGGCAGAGACATAGGCAGAGGGAGGCGAAGCAGGCTCCATGCAAGGAGTTGGATGTGGGACTCGATCCCAGGAATCCAGGATCACGCCCTGAGCCAAAGGCCGATGCTCAACCACTGAGCCACCCAGGCATCCCTATAGCCTTTTTATATAATGGACTTTGATGCTGCCCTGTTTCACTTGAATGATTCAGTAGGGAGTAAAGTTCAACTGCTACTGTTTATTAAAATGAGCCAGTGTCACATCTGGGACAGATATCAAATTCCCTCCTGAGAGTCAGTGGTCATCTTGGACATTGCTCTTTCTCTCTAATGCATTATTTCACACTACTTACTGCTCCGAACTCTCGTTTGTCTCTTTGTGATACTTGAAATGAAGGATCCATTTCTTATTTTACATTATAATTGTGCGTTGTAAATAGATTGGTTGGTAGATAGACGTATGTGTATGTTTATATGTACACAACGCATGCAGTTGTGTATGTGTTAATGCTTATGCATACATGTGTATTTTATTTTAATCAGATATTCAAATACCTATATTGTAGGTGATACATTTTGAGAATATATATATATTTATATTTATATTTACTTATTTAGTGATACATTTTGAGAATATATATATATTTATATTTATATTTACTTATTTCCTGTATTCTGAACCAACTGAGAGATAGATAAAGCGTATGGAAGTCAAAATACCTAATTTTAGAAGTTGCAGATTATGTACTTTAGGTGGAAAGGACTATGATTTTATTACTCAATTAAGCAGCATTAGTCCCCCACCCAAACACAGATAGTAATAGAAAAACTCTGTCAGATCCCCAGGTGGCTCAGCGGTTTAGCACCTGCCTTCCGCCCAGGGTGTGATCCTAGAGTCCCAGGATCAAGTTCTTTTTTTTTTTTTTTAATTTATTTTTTATAAAGATTTTATTTATTTATTCATGATAGTCACACAGAGAGAGAGAGAGGCAGAGACACAGGCAGAGGGAGAAGCAGGCTCCATGCAGGGAGCCCGACGTGGGTTTCGATCTCGGGTCTCCAGGATCGCGCCCTGGGCCAAAGGCAGGCGCCAAACCGCTGCCCCACCCAGGGATCCCCAGGATCAAGTTCTGTGTCGGGCTCTCTGCCTGGCGCCTGCTTCTCCCTCTGCCTGTGTCTCTGCCATTTTCTCTCTTTTTGTGTCTCTCATGAATAAATAAAATCTTAAAGAAAAACACTCTTCATTCTTTATAGAAAACAGAATATCTAGAGAAGCAAAAGAGCTAATGTGCTCACTGTAGGTAGGCAGATCTGAAGACAGGAGAGAAGGAAAGACTTGAAACATATATTCCTGGTTTTTCTGCACCATTTACCATTTAGATAATTTAATCCTCCTACTATGGGGAAGGGTGGGTGAGCAGAGAAAGGGCAAGATCGTCTTTGTACTGGAGGCTACTTTACCTGGATATTGGAGAAAATGGGAAGAGATATTTTTCTCTCTCCTTTCAATGAATCATAGATTCAAAGCAGCTGGAAGCTAATAGGGGATAAAACATCTGAGTCATTGGTTAACAGTAGATGGTGAAATTGCAAGAGTCATCTGAGGAGTTCTATCAACATGCATCTCCAATGGTCTTGATTCAGAACTTCCCATCTAAGAAGATGTATTGATGAGTTTAACCAGAGTAGATAACATTTATTAAGTGTTTAGGAAACTAATGCTCATCAGTTAGAAAAGACTTACCTAAGGCTATTTAGCAATATGTGGTTAAATAAAGATTAGAGTATAAAAGCCTCACTCTTATCATTGCCTGTCATTGCCCAGACAAATTAATTTTTTAAACTAAATCGTAACTTTTTATAGTTACAGACAAGAACTTTGTACTATGTAGAAGTGTTCAACCACTGTGAAATTAATATAATATTGTATGTCAAGTATATTTTAATTAAAAATAAAATAAAAGAATAATAATAGGATCTATCTGACATCTATTTGAGGATTAAATGAGAATATCGTACATGAAGTACATATCTGATAACCTTAGTAACCGTCAGTTATTTCACCTGAAAAATATAGAACTATTTATTTCAGTAATAACTTAAGACTAAGAATGTCCTTGTTTGGATTACTCAATCATGAAAAAGAATAGGAAGGAATAAGGAAAATGGAGAACTCATGGTGCTATATGGAAAACTGATAAAGATAACAAAAAGGAGATGAGACAAAAGGAAGCTAACTCCAAGGTCCTAGTCCAAAACTCAGAGAAGACAGTGGCTATCGAAAAATAATTTGGTAGTCACAATTTGACATTCAATTTGATGCCAAACTAAATAAGCATTTGCCAAAGCTTACATTTGTTGAATTGTGTAAAAAAGAATTAAATGAGAAGAATGAGACACAGTAAAAAAATTAACAAAGAAAGCATAGAATTTTAAGGAGTAGATTTTAATAGATAAGAGCCAAAATGATGACGGAAGATTAGAATTAAAAATTCTGTGGCTTTTTTTAAGTTTACTAGTAATATTTGCAAACAGGTTTTATATCAGAAGACTGCAAGGGACTGAGAAGAGCCTGTGTGTAGAAGTGGACTGCACCCTCTTCCTGCATTTTTACACGTAAGTGATGTTCTCAAAAATAGCAGATGATATACTTTGAGTTATTATCCTTTTAGAGGCAATACATTTTTTTGAGTCATGTATGTTTTCTTCGTAATGAAACTTTATCTTTACTGATAGCATATGTTTTGTAAGGTAATTTCCTATGAGTAGCATCAATCAATAATATAGCTTGTTTTAGAGTTGATTTTTATAATCACTTGGCTTGGATGCAGCCAGAAGAACTAGTTCTCTCTCTCTCTCATTTCCTTTTCTCTCTCTCTCTTTCTTTCTTTCTTTCTTTCTTTCTTTCTTTCTTTCTTTCTTTCTTCATAGATAACATTTTTAGGAAAAGACACCTCTCATAAATAATCTGATTAATACTGTTTGCTTGTCCCTTCCAGGAATGATTTGTGACAGTTGATATGATAATGAATTTTTCAAGAAAAACTTAGGTGAAATAGATAAGATATAGAATAATAAGTTTAAAATATATTAAAATATGGTTACAGGATTTAACTGAAAAACTGTTTTGTGCTATCAAAAGTTATCTGTATTTTAAATCTGGCACTCCACCCAGATCCCCTTAGATATTCTTTTACAGTTTGTATATTTTTCAGAGAAGGGACCCTCAGGCTACTAGAGTTTACTTTCCTGACATTTTCTGAAAGCCAGACAGTGCCTGAGAAATTTTTTCTGTCTGGAGCTGCCCGTAACCAATGACTAACAGGCATCTGACAGTCGTAAGAAAGACCTGGCTCCTTTGCCTTAGGTCAGTTAAACTGAGAGGTGAAACTTATACTTCACGGTTCCCCTATGGGATCAGGCCTATGCTACTCTCTGTATGACTTAGCTTGAGGTCTCATCCTTGTTTAGCCAACTCCTGTTTTCTCATCTGTTGCCTACATTTCCTTATTGATTTTCCCTCAGAACATGTCCTCAATATATCATTTACAAACTTATCCTCACCTCAGAAGTCTTTCTGGGGAGACTAGCCTAAGAAAATACTTTGTGAGATTTTTGGGTACTTACTGTGTAGTATATAAAGAATCTTATGATTAATCATTACAAGATACTTTATATACTACATTTATTTTCTATTTAAGATAGCTATTTAAGAATATTCATTGAGCACCTATATGTATAAGGTACTGTTTATGGAATCACCAGAACAAATGTCATAGTCTAAAGTAAGAAGCAAGACTATGGAGTGGGATTTTCAAGGGATGAGTTATAAAAGGTTATAATTGTTTTAATGCTTTTCCATATTCACTCACATTTGTGAAGTAAAATGGTACCTGGGGTTAGAGGCTAAAATAGGATTTACCAACAGAGCTGTGGTTTGCTCGGGAGTGAAGCTTTAAGAAAATTCAGTGAGCTTGATTAATGCCCTGTGAAGAGTGCACTGGCATTCGACTCCTATAGAGATATCTAAAGGGAAAGTGATGAAATGACTAGCAGCTTTGACACACAAGCGATAGAAAAGTAGCTGCTTTGGGTGGCCCACCCTCCCAGAGCTTGTTGGGATAAAGCATCTGTTTTTACCAAAGACCAGATGTGTGCCATGCTACAAGAGAGTTAGCATGGTTTTGTCTTGGACACCATCCAAGAAAACTGCCTTGAGGTATAAAAAGACCTCAGCAAAGAGACATTCAAAATACTACTATAAACTTGAAAATTGAACAAAGACAAAATGGCTGAAATGTGTAGAGATACCTTTTCAGGGCATCTTTAGATAAGTAACAGCTGGCCTCTAAGTGATGGGCAACATTCATAAAATTTTCCAAAAGTGAAAATTCAATTAAAATACTTTCAAGTCCCCGAGGTTGATGCTATATTAGTATAAGATTGAGTTATAACATTCTTTTTGCTCCTACATTTTCTCTTTCTTTATACCAAAGCCTTGTAAAGATCAGAAACTTAGATTATCATGATGGTAAATGGCAGATCACCCACTTTTTGTGACACCAGAGTCATCACTCCCATTAAAGAAAATGTGGGTGGTGTTTCAGAATGTATACAGCAAAACAGTTCTGGTTAAGAGGAATAGAAGTGTTGGCTGTGAAAAGAGAAGAATGAACTAATCATCTTTCCCAATACACTTGAATGCTAAAAGGGCCAGGGATTAATTTATGGCTTCAATTAGGAGTGAAAATTTGACAAGCACACATGGCTACACAATCAAATGACAGTAAACTGAGACTGTGTATTATTATTTGGAATGATCAGACTGTTTTTGTTACCTCAGTGCCACCATAAAATTTATGAGTTTTAGTAGGCAACTTCCAAGATGGTCCTCAAGGATCTTGTCTCCATGTATTCATGCCCTTGTTTAATTCTCTCCTCTGACTGTGCACTAGGTCTGGTGACTCTTTTCTAATGAGTAGAAATATGGCAAAAATAATGTACATCACTACTGAGTTTAGGTTCCCAAAGAGTGTAAGCTCTGTTATGCTGGCATTATGTCTCTGACCTTGTGCGGGTTCATTCTAATCAAACCAGCTACCATGTTAAGAGCTATTATATGGAGAGGCCCATGCAGCAAGAATGTGAGAGAAGCCTATTGTCAACAGCTTGTGAGACACTCGGGCCTTCTTTTCAACAGCTAGTAAGGAAATAAATCCTGTCAACAATGAGTAGAATAAGCTTAGAGATTGATCCACACCCATCAGGTCTACCGATGAGACTATATCGCTGGCCAGTACCATGATTACAGCTTTGTGTCAGAGCTAGAGCCTGAAGGCCCAGCCAAGCCTTGTCTGGATTCCTGACATGCAGAAATGGAGATGTAATAAATGTTGTTATTTTAAATGACTAAGCTGTGGGGCAACATGTTACAAAGCATGATAACTAAACATGAACCCTGCCTTCAATTTCATCCACAAGGATCAGAGGATAGAAGTCTAGTGACTAAGTGTAAGAAACAGTGGGAGGCAAAGATAAAAAAAAAAAAAAATGTGTCATCTCCCAATACTCCAAGGATCTGCTGTCATAAATGTGACCATTGCAAAATTTATGTAAAATATATTATCTGATTTTCAATGGTTCCACAATCTCACAATGGATATTTGCACAAAAGCAGGAGGTCCTAAGGAATAATTAAAAATGTATGTACTGGAGAATTCCAAGGCCTTTTGTCGAATTCATAAAATCCTAGAAGGCTGTAACTTCTTTTCCTCATCTCTAGCTCAGAACTCCCACTAACAATGAGTTGTCTCCAGTTAATGATCATCTCAATATCCTGCAGTTGTTCTATTATACTTTCATTTATATAAAATTTCATATATGTAAAATTCACATGCACACACACGCACACACACACACACACATCCTCCAGAAGGAATTTAAGTATAGAAGACTATATTGAAAATTAGAATAGTAATGGGAAGAACAGAAGATATATTGATGTTCAAACAACATACATTGATTTAAATAGAACTTTAGGGCAGACCGGGTGGCTCAGTGGGCACTGCCTTTAGCGCAGGGCATGATCCTGGAGTCCTGGGATCGAGTCCCATGTCGGGCTCCCTGCATGGAGCCTGGTTCTCCCTCTGCCTGTGTCTCTGCCTCTCTCTCTCTCTCTCTCTCTCTCTGTGTGTGTGTGTGTGTGTGTGTGTGTGTCTCATGAATAAATAAATAAAATCTTTTAAAAAATAAATTAAATAAATAAATAAAACTTTAAAGAGCAACAATTACAATGATTATTTTCCTCCAAATAGAAATTTTTATAAGCTGCTTCATTTTATGTGAGTACCCAATTCCATATAATCACAGGATTTAGTTAACCAGGCAATATCTTCTCCTTTATAATTATCCATCCATTCTTTCTTAGGAACAAAAATATATTCTTCTAATTAATTATCTACTTAGTACACTTGGTTTCTCTCTTTCTTTTCTGAGGCCCTTAGCTAATACCCATACTCTAAAGGGCAACCCCTCTCCCCTAAACACCTATTAAAATATTGTATTACAAAAGGATGATAAATTTTAATTAAATCAATTCTATTTCAAGCTGCTACTTTTCACTTGGTAATGGAGGTTGACAGTGATCTAATGTAGATTGATGCTATGGACACTGAGGTGTGCTCCCCATGTGCCTCCTTTTTTTAAGACAGAAGTATTAATTTCTTACTGACTGCTTAAACTGTGACAACTGAACCTGAGAGCTGAATTCACCTTATGCTGAAGACAGCCACCTTGTCCAAATGTAGGACATTCTTTTTGAGAGGCACATGCTCCAGTGGCTGGCCAGTGTTGGGTATAAAGGTCTCATCCCCTTGCCACAGTATTTTTTCCTTTGCTTAAGTCTGTTCCTATGTTATCCCCGTATGTTAATAACTCCTAACTTTCACACACACTTTTTTCCACACACACGCTTGTGTGTTGATCACTGTCAATAAATCTTTACCTTAGAGTTTTATTCCTGGGAAACCTAACCTGCAAATATTGACCGGATAGAATAGCAGACTTGAGGAGGATGTTAATGAGATGGATTTTAGATATACTGGATTCTGTGTACTAGTAGATGGCGAGTGTGAATTGCTCACTAGTAGCAAAGAGAATAAATAGAAAAGAAAGCAAAGTTGAATATATAGATGTTGGACTAATCAATACACTGATATATTTTAAATCACAGGAGTTAACTAGTTCCTTTTTTAAAAGATTTTATTTATTTATTCATGAGAGACACACAGAGAGAGGCAGAGACATAGGCAGAGGGAGAAACAGGCTCCATGCAGGGAGCCCAATGTGGAACTTGATCCCAGGATCACGCCCTGAGCCAAAGGCAGGTGCTCAACCGCTGAGCCACCAGGTGCCCCAACCAGTTTGTTTTTTATTGAAACACACACACACACACACACACACAAAAACAAAAAACAAAACAACAAAACTTGTCCTTTGGTTTCCAGGACAGCCAAATTAGTTTTTCTCAGGACTTGTTCCCCAAGTTCACTTCTTACTTCTCACCTGCTAATGAAACAGCCTAATTACTCATAAATTAAATAACTAATTCATTCAAATAATATCACCTTAACTCCCATAATGTACCATAGAAGGTCTAAGATATGTTGTCACGAACACCAGAGAAAATTTTTTCACCTACTAATTAGGAGACAGACATCAATGGTTTGACAGCATAATAATCCAGGCAAAGATTCTGGGGGGTGAATTTGTTTGGCGTGCTTAACATCATCAATAAGACCAGTGTGGTTGAAAAGAAGTAAATGAAGCAGGAGAATATATAGAGATGAGTTAAATAGTTTAGTATGTGTTATAAATTATAGGGCTTTGAGATCATGCTTTGAATTTTTATTTTATTTTAGTAACAACGGGGAGAAACTGAAATTGGAGATTTTATGCAACACATAAATTTTTGCCTTAATTATTAAAACTTACTATGCACCTACTCTGTATTTATCTCTCTTATTATTGGGGTTCTAATGGCAAACAACCAGATTACCTACTTGTAACTGCATTCTCATGATATAAGAAACTGACAATAGAGAGGTAGAGAAGAATGACAGAGAAAAAAAGTGACAATAAGTGTGTTGGCAAATTGAGCACCAATAAAAAATAAATTTATTATTAAAAACAAACAAACAAATAAATAAATAAATATCTGTGTAATAAAATATCAGGTAGTAGTGATAAAACTCATACAGAAAGATAAAGCTGCATAATAAAATACAGAATGGCAAAGGATTTTAATTTAGAACGTGTAATCAAGGAAGACTTTTTTAGCACAGACCTGAGTAAAACACAAGAAAGAGGGACGCCCTGGTGGCTCAGTGGTTGAGTGTCTGCCTTCAGCTCAGGGCATGATCCCGGGACCCCGGGATCAAGTCCCACATGGGCTCCTTGCAATGAGCCTGCTTCTCTCTCTGCCTCTCTCTCTCTGTGTCTCTCATGAATAAATAAATAAAATCTTTAAAAAACACACACACAGGAAAGGAGAATGATTGTGTTTGTTACAATCATATTTAAACTTTAGAATATTGTGTTAGCTGTAAAAATTTCTTAGAGTCATAGATTTGAGAATCACTAGCAAATAGATGACTTTTCAAACATTGACATTGGATAAGTTCACCTTAGAAGAGAATATAGAAAGGAAAGAGATAAAAACAGAAGCAAGAGGAAGCTCAACAAGAGTTCAGTTGAGAAGATAGAAGAGTCCTATTGAAATAAAGTGAGAGTATAAAGTGGTGAAAAGTGTAAGTTTGAGCATGAATGAGTTCTGAGAAATTCTCCTGTAAATGGAAGAAGACGTGATAGCTTGGATGGGTTCAAAGTGGTTCTTTGATGATCCTATTATACATTTTGTGTACTGGTGAAATGTGTTGATCAGGTCATGTTTGGTGATATGGTAAAGAGCAGAAATAATTTTAGGAGCACAGTTCTTAATTATATGGATGAGAGAGTGAGCCAAGGTAGCATTGGAGGAATTAGCAATGGACAGGAAGAGAACTCTTTCCACTGTAACAGGGGAGAGACACCCCAACTGAAAGTAAGACTATTACCTTAAAATTAAGAAATGCAAAATTAGGCAGCCTGGGTGGCTCAGCAGTTTAGCGCCGACTTCAACCCAGGGCCTGAACCTGGAGACCTGGGATCGAGTCCCACATCAGGCTCCCTGCTGGAGCCTGCTCTTCCCTCTGCCTGTGTCTGCCTCTGTGTGTGTGTGTGTGTGTGTGTGTGTGTGTGTGTGTTTCTCATGAATAAATAAATAAAACCTTAAAAAAAAAAGAAGTACAAAATTAACTCACCGAGGTTCCCCCATCTTCTCTTTATGTGTTTCCTAACTCATTTACTAGAACAAACTAAATATCCATGATGGGGGCGGGGGGGTGGGGGGTGAGGCAATATTCAAATCCCTTTCTCATCACTAAAATCCAACACAACCATCTAAATTATCTCTAAACCCCTAAACTTCAGTGAGAGTGAGGCATACTGGTAGGATAAATGAAACTCTCCAACACGATCTCAGCTCTATGGGGGTGCTTTTTCTGAAATGGATAGTTACTGTTCAGATCTACTATATTCTGTTCTTTAATGTTCTCTTTACTTCTTATAGTCCATCTCTCCTTAATCCAATACCCTATTTTAATTAATAATTCTTTAGAATCAGTTTTTCCTGTTCAAATTATTGTTGTGGGTTCTCTGTCCCAATTTTAATGTGACCAGTCTGTCTCCATCAATTCACATAAGAAGTGAAACTTCAATTCAAAAGCAGATCTATTAACAACAGTTTGTAATATTTATGAAACTGTACAATCAACATTTTCTACCTTACTTGAACAATGAACTCAAGTTTTAATTAGATACCTGAGTGAGCAAAACATTTGAAAAGGTAATATTGATTACCCGTGTAGATCTGTTTTGCCAGGCAGTTTAGTTAATGATTAGAAAAATCATCCATTCAGTAAAAACTGAGAGAGCCCTTGCCATTCAATGTATTGCTCTAGGCCCTTGAAATAAAGAAATAAATTAAACTGACGAAATTTCTAATTTCATTGACTACTTCTGAAAAAGAAAGTGTCATAAGTTCTACTACTAATGTTTTGGGTGGCTTCAGCATTGTTTATTGAGGAGATGGATGTGTATATGCTTTGTGTTCGTAGGATTACAAATAACTCATGTGCAAACTTCATACATTTCTAGAGACTATTATTATTGACTATTATTACTTTACTCATATTATGTGTTACACCTACTGAGTTAACATATGTGTAATAATAGGAGAAATAAAGAGCAAATGAAGATAGAATTTTTAAGTTACTGTTTTATTCGTTCTTTTAAAATCTTAACATTACAGAATAAATAGATTTGACCTTTTCTTAAAGAGACTGAAAATACAGTACACATAATGATATTTTCTCTTCACTCAAAACATCAGTCAAAGTGTATGATTTTGGGGTGTCTGAGTGGCTCAGCTGGCATCTGCCTTCAGCTCAGGTCATGATCTCAGGGTCCTGGGATCCAGCCCCATATAGGGCTCCCTGCTCAACAGAGAGTCTGCTTTTCCCTCTCCCTCTGCCCATCCCCATACTTGTGTTCCCTCTGTCTCTCTCAAATAAATAAAAGGAATCTCTAAAAAAAAAATATGATTTTACACTAAGTCACTATTTCATAAGTTCCACCTCTTGCAGATGAAAATTCTTAATGAGTTAATGTCCTCTACAGGCACTTCTATCCCTCCCTGCTTCCTTTTTGAAGATTATTGTAACAGAGGAATTACTGCTACTCAGAACTAATGGCAATTTGCAATATATTAAAAAAAAGAAGACTGCCGAAACTTAACTGTTCATTTGAAAAGAATATAAATAATAGTGAAAGGGAATATAAAGGAAGGGAAAAGAAATGTTGGGAAATATCAGGAAGGGAGACAGAACATAAAGACTCCTAACTCGGGGAAACGAACTAGGGGTGGTGGAAGGGGAGGAGGGCGGGTGTTGGAGGGGAATGGGTGACGGGCACTGAGGCGGACACTTGACGGGATAGCACTGGGTGTTTTTCTGTATGTTGGTAAATTGAACACCAATAAAAATTAATTAAAAAAAAAAAGAAAAGAATATAAATTGCAAGAACTTAACTCAATTCAGATTTATGCTAATAGTTTGTTAAACATATAAATTCTGAAAAAATATATGCATAGTTGAACTTTCTTAATATGTAAATCTTGATTCCTTGGTACCAAATTCCTTGGTAATGAGATATTAGATGTAGATTGTAATACAGTAAATCTGGTTTAATACAACATGTTTTATAGTGGAAATACCTACATTCTAAACAAACAAAATTGTGTTTAATATGTTAGGAGAGGTTTCAAACATACAGCATACTTAAGGACATAATATGCATTAGAGAAAAATGTATAGGTATTTCATTTTTCAACTAGAGAGAATTTAATTTTTACATTTAGCAAGGATTCCCTATGTGCTAAGAAAAAAAGTGTTCTCTATGTTCATTTAGTTTTTGCCAATATGTGGCAGAGACTCTCCAAGTCTCCAAGTCACTAAAAATAGAACAGTACTTGGCTCTACCCTTTTGTTTTATTTTCTCCTCATAGGATGCTGTGAGTTTTTAATATCCCCTCTACAACATTACAAAAGTGGGAATAGCAGAAATAGTAGGTTGCAAAGTCACCATTACCGCCCATGCCTGCCTGTAGAAATAGACAATTTGAGGACAATACCAGTTTAATATACTTATTAATAGAAAAAAGATAATAAAGTCAGCTTTGCAACTTTGTCCTATACTACTATTTGTTTAGGATAGAGTTAATGAAAATGGCACATTGCAAGTTTTATATTTATTCATTCATTGCTGTGTCTGTGTTAAACATTAAATTAGATCTCATATAAACAAGATCCCCTTTTTTTCACTAAGAAATAACCATTGCTTTAAATATTCATTTTTTTCTGAGAAAGAAAGGGATTAAGATGTTCAAATTAAAATCAATGAGCAAATAAAATAAAATAAATTAAAATAAAATCAATAAGAGCATGCTGTGAAGGAGATACTATTCTACAGAGTTACATCAGAGAGGAACTATTAGAGAGATAATTTGCTTATGATCAATAAATATGACTGTATATAGTTAAAATTGTAAAGTAATCATCATAGCTAAAGGATATGCAAAGTTTTACACTTTCATCTAATAATATTTCATTACATTATTATTTTTATTACACACTTTTATTTGAATGATGAGTTACATTCAGTTTTGCAAGTGCATATGTGAAAATCAAAAAAAATCTATGATTAGTTAGGCTCAAAGATCAGCTCCCATTCTGTTATATTAAGTTCTCCATTCTTAAAATTTCTTGTTGAGTCAATCTTTTTCCTTATTATCAAATTTTATTCCTTTCTCCTGGAAGTTACCTTCTTACATAGAAGAAGCTAAACCATTGTCTAAAATATTTTTTCTTGTTTCTATAATAAAATATTCTCAAAGTTTATTGAGTAAAACCACCAACAAACTATTATTTAATGTTTCCTTTAATTCAGATACTAGTAGAATTTTATTTAACATTTAACCCACAATCATTGCTTATCCTTAAGTAACTCAGGAGATGTTCACTTAGTGCAACCTGATGACCCAGCACAGTGCTAGGTGCTGGATGTCACCATGCAGACATGTTCCCAGCTCCTGTGGATCTTGTAAAAAAAGTATCTTCTGTGTCTTTTAGAACTTTTGCTATCTGTACTTTACCATGTTCTATCATAAATATGTTGACTTCCCTTTATCTCTTTTTTTAATACATGAGAAACATGATCAGATTACATGCCTTTCAAATGGCAGAGTTCATGGAACTTGTTTGTTTTGTTTGTTTTTGGTTTCACTCAACTGTGCACTTAGATAAGATTGAAGTCCTTTTCAGATCTACTAGTGGAAGCTGAGTAATACGCAGTGCAATCTCTAAGGAATCTGGTTGTATCCAATATGATTACCTCCTTTCCTCACTATCTGAATCTCAGGCACTTTAAAGGTAGACCAGGTGTTTGTTCAGTTCGGACCATACTTTGCAATCCAGATTTTTCTTGACTCTTACCTTTGTACAAGACTTTATGGTTAAATTGTATGGTTTCTAGAATGCAATATGGTATCATAAAACAGTTGATATTTCCTGCCATATTAGTTTGCAGGAATTGCTTACTCTGAAAAGATATGAAAGTGGTTTTGCAGATTCAAGAGTAGAAAACAGTAACCTTGAACAGATATTACTTTAAAAAAGGTAGTAGCAAGAAAGAAGAAAGAGATGGCTTCCAAGTTTTCTGTTTGACACAAACCCTGTTTCTTGGAATCAGGGCAAATGGTAGAAAAGGGTTCATGGCCTCATGTTCTTCCAGTGATGCAGAGCTTGCAGTTGTTTCATGAGGTGATGAAAAGCTCTCCACTGATGATTTTTATAAATGTAATTCACATTTAGTTGATATTTATCCCAATATCTGGCAATTATTTTTCTCTTAGTCTCAGATTTAGTACTTTTAATGAGTTTTCATGTGTTTCCTGTTTGGGAAATAGTGTAAAGGAAAGTAGGAAGAAGTTGACTCCATTGTAATCCAGAAGTTACGCCCAATTTTTTTTTTTATTGCAGTATAAATATTGAATAGGTTTATTTTACTTTTCTTTTGAAGATTGCATTAAGTAGTTGATTTATTCATCATGCCATCTGTTTTTCCCCCTTTCCCTTTAGGACACCAAAGGAGGAACATGTTTTGAAACTTTAGTTTAATAAAGAGAGAGAGAAACAAAAAGAGAAAAAAAGCAGTTGAACTTACACATGAACATGTACAGCAGCCAGCTGTGTTTGCTTTCTTTTGTATCTTTAAACATCAGTTTAATATTACTTTTCTTTTTTTTTTTACATGAATGTTGCCATAGATTGCCAACAAGGCATTTTTGGACCACTTTCAAAGCATTTTAAGAAAATATACCCACATGGCAAACATTTTTCTTTTTCCTCATCCTAGTTATTCCATTTGTGACTGATGTATTACAGTAAAAAAATGTATACTTTAAATAAAATGTAATTTATTTTATGTAAATTTGATCAAGATAGGTTTCCCTATATAACATAAAAAGAAAAAAAACTATTTTTATAATAATAACTTAAAAAGTCTAGGAATAATTATTTTTATAATATATAATAATATTTTAACTACTGTTAGAAATGCATTATTTAGTATAATGCATCATATTTGTATTTTAAGAATACTTTATTATAAAAATGAAATATATATGTCTAGTTAAGGTCAAATACAGAAATAAAATACATTAAACAAGAAAAAACAAGGAACTATCTCATGGTTGCTTGCCAGAATAATTCTGATGAAATGTGTGATAAGCAGAAGATCCACAAGGAAAAGAGTAAAGAAATCACAACTGTAACAGAACTGTATTCTTAGAATTATTAAACTAGAAATCCAAGTAGTCTATTACTAAGCTAAATAGGAAGTCTAGTTTTTTTTTTAAGTGCAGAATAGTGCCACTTTACATAGTTTCTAAAATCTTCTGTTTTACTTTTAAATTTAACATCACACCAATTAGATAATTCCTGGCCTAAAAGCATTGTGACAAAAACACCTGGAAGAAATTTAAGAACCATTTTAACACAAGAATTTTAATGTAATTGAATAAAAGATTCATTTTAAAATGTAATCATAATCTTTAAACTTTTTATAACGTTTGTAAGATATATATCCATTGCAGAAAATTTAGAGCATACTAATAAGAAAAAAATTATTTTCTTTGCAAAACTTAAGGATAAGTAGTACAAGGTAGTTATTTTTCTAATTTAATTTTCTGTTAATAAATGTGTTACATATTATAGTCTGAATAAGTATTCCTTGAATAACTAAGTAAATGAATACCTGGAAACATCCAAACCAGGTGGCACAAGCTATCAAAATTTACTTCATCTATATATTCTTCATATGATTATTTTTAAAATATTTTATTTTTTTAGAGAAAGAGAGATGTGCTTGGGCAAGCAGAGAAGGAGCAGAGGGATCTGGGAGGAGGAAGAGAATCTCAAGTAGATTCCCTGCTGAGCATGGAGCCTGATTTGGTTCTCCATCTCACCACTGCAAGATCATGACCTGAGTAGACACCAAGAGTTAGCTGTTTACCTGGCTGAGCCACCCAGTCACCTCAGTATTCTTCATATTTTAATTTTCATCTTCTTTTAAACCAATATATTTGGACAATAATCACTGAAGAAGAAAGATGGAAAAAAGAGGAGAACAAGGAGAGGAAGAATAAGAAAAGACAAAAGAAGAGAAAAAAGGAGATGAAGAAGGCAGAGGAGAAGAAAAGGAAGAAGTTAGTTAATACCTACAAAGCACTATTTTGTGTGGATACCAACCCAACAAGATAGATATTTTTATTTTCATCTCCATTTTTCCAATGAGGAAATTCAGACTCAAATAAGTAAAATACCTTCTCCAAGTTAGCATAGCTATTAAATTAAAAAAAAAAAAACACATTAGACGCTCTTAAATGTTAGAAGCAGAACTTGATTTAGGAGTCTGATTCAAAGTCCATGCTTTTAATCAATATTTATTCTGATAGAAATAAGACAGTATATACAAAAAAGATGAAGAAGATAGTAGAATAAAATGTATTTTTTTAAATCTTTACTATTTGTTAGAAGAGAAAAAATGAGTTCAGAGCTGGTATTGAGGCTGCGTTCACAAAGTCACAAGGGTATATAACTTGCTGTCTCTTTGTTCCACTCCGCAAACCTCACTCATATTCTCCAAATTTCCCCAAGGTCAACCTGGATGTTTTAACCTTCACATCTACATTTTAGCCAATCAGAAAGAAAGGACACAAGCTATACCTTAAAAGAATTATCCTGAATTCATACACATCCTTTTTCCTATATTTGCAATAGCCAGATTACACCAATTAGTCATAAGTAGTTGCAAAGGAAATTGGAGGTTTTTTATGCTATTAAATGTTATCTTATTCTTTTCCGTCTGCCTGTCTGTCGCCGAAACACAATGTGTCAGCTGTTATCTTATTCTTAATCAAAGGGAAAACAAGTATTAGGTTAGAGCTACGGTCACTGCCATAGGGAGATACATAGATATCATCACAACTAACAAATTAAAAATTTTTTAAGTTTACAGTTTATATAGCTATTAAATGTGAGAGCGAGGGTTTGAATTTAGCAACCTGAGTTAAGTCAGTATTGACATTAAGAAGACCTACTATTAGAAAAAATGTATTGATTGAACCTATTTGGATGTGGATAACCTTGGAACAAGATTATAATGAGTATTCATCTAAAATATTAAAAGGAGACTAAAATAATTAAGTACAAAACCAATATTGATTTTTACCTTTAGGTAAAATACTGCCTAAGATGAAGATATCTAATTTTCACTGGATATAAAATTACACATATCGGTCCAGTGCAAAATTTGTTGAGAATTCATAAAATATATTGCTTTACTAAATAGGAAGAGATCTCACTAATAAATAGTTAGAAATTATCCTAGCTATAAATAAATTACACTTCAGGCATGATTTCAAATTGAGTAAAAAGAAAAGTATTTAACATTAAAAAGTTATATGATTAAAAGTTAGATTAAAAAAAGTTAGATAAAAAAGTTAGATTAAAAGAGTAGATTAAAAGTTTATAGGAGATTAATCACAATTATTTCTTTTGGTGTATAATGTAACATAACCTTATTGGATTTAAAACTTAATGAAAAATAAAGAATGTATTATTATTGAATCTAGTGATCTCTAAATGTCAACACTAACAAAGAATTTACATTTATGAAATATTACTTAACTGGGAAAGCTTATTTAATCTTTAAATCCAATTTAAAAAAAGAAATTGTGTTAATTCACTTAAATAGCCACTTTTTAAGGTGTTTATCCTGGTTTTGATGTAAAAATCTCCTCCAAAATCCAATCACAAGAGAAGCAAAAGGTATTTGCTCTTAAGCTTTATAGTAACTTCATGTACCCAATGAATCTGCTCATATTCATTAGGATAAAATAAAGAACTCTGGAGTTAAGCAAATAGGTTGGAGGATAGAAATATAAAGGTCAGTATAGGAGGAAGGAAGAAAGTATTCACCCCAAAGTTCACATAAATAATAAAATAAATCTTAAGTACTCAGAGATGATTTTAATTCTCCCCAGGGAATTTCTTGGAGTTTGGTACTTTATGACTAAAAATAAAAAATTAAATAAAAATGTTTTTTTAAAAAAGTCAACCTAAAAATAAAGCAACAAATACACTTCAAATTCTTCATCGAAGGAAGTAAGTTACAACATAATTTCAAGGAGTCAGAGATTCTCCTCTTTGTGAAAAAAAAAAATACTCCATAATACATCTTAAGGAGTGGCCATGAAAACGACCCATTCCTATCTCCTGCTTTGGGGACCACATGGTTGACTGAGCTCTACATCCACCCTCACATCTGTGCAAGGTGACCCTCCCACAGGTTTCTCCTAGCAAATGACTGAATGGGGCAGGATATTGGTGCTGAACCATTTCTATGGAAGTAGGACTCCTCTGACAGGAGAGTTTGGCTCATAGATTCACCACTACCCTGCCCAAAATTTTCTCAGAACTATGCTGTCATCCTGATACTTCCTACTCAATCCTTCTTTCTTCCTACTTTCCTTTAGGCCAGATCTCCATTGTGATCTGAAGTTTCTTCTACTTCCTTTGATTTATTCTTCATAGTCATTTTCCTCAATAAACCTCTTATGTGTCTGATCCCATCTGAGCATCTGCTTCTTCGGGAAGCAGAACTAATGGAGTTTGTATAGGAAGTTACATCAGAGAGTGAGTCCTGGAGCCAAGATGTAGGAAATTTTAAAATAGTATGTAAATTCTTGGGACAATTTTTATTGTTAATGTTTATAAATCACATCATTAGAAAACAGCTGATTTTCCCAAGGCCTTTAAAGTTAAGAATAATGTGAATATAGCAAAATTTTGAATTTTTGACTTAATACTATTTTGATTAACTTAATAATTTTATTTAATATGGTATAGAACTACTTGGATGGGAACATATGCCCTCAGATAATATAAAGATTTTGAGCTTTTTTTTTCCTTATAAAGTTTCTCTGGCAACTGCAAACCTAAGTTCTTAAAAGTAGTCTGTGAAAATGAACTAAACAAAGTTGTTGAACAAATTAACAAGTAAGACATCTATGAGACTCTTTAGATATTTACATAATGAATGATTATTCTGTAGTAGATTTTGTGTTTTTTCTCATTTAGTCCAATCAATCTCTATGAAAATCTTAGCTCATTTTATATCACTGCATCTTTATTCTTTTGCACTACAAGTGATAGTTTTATTAGACTAACACACAAACATGAAAATGTTTATAGGTCCCCTAGTGCAGACTATAAAAAAAGTTAAGTTGCATTAAAATACCCACATGTGAGCTGAGTTGAGATCAAGTAGTTTAAGAAATTTGGAATTAATTATAAGAAAAGCAAATCTCACAGTCTAAAATAGTCTTTTATGTGATTTTCAGCGACCATAATCTAGTTAATATGAAATTCTTTTTCACTGCTGAGCACAAGTAGCTCTCTGTGCTAGGAATAAAGGCAAATTAATTGCCAGTTAAAAGTTACTCCTTCACCACTGTATACATTACTGTCCATCCTGTGCAGCTTCTGATTTGAATTATTTACCAAACAGGCTTTAGAAAACATGATGTTATTAGTTGAAAAGGTGTATCATCTAGACCAGTGAGAAGACATATTAAATAAGAAATTTTCATCACCAGACGAGTACTGCAGTACGGCATCCCCCTGCCAAAATACGGGGGGATGAAAATACAGTCTTTGCAGATATAATTAATTAAGATGAGATCGTAGGGGATTAGAGTGGGACCTGAGTCCAATATCTGGTGTCTTTGTAAGAAAATGAAAATTTAGCACATTGGGAAGCTGCAAGCCAAGGGTTAAGGGCAACAACAAAGCTAGGAAGAAGCAAGGAAGGATTCTTCCCTAGAGCCTTCAGAGAAATAATCAGAGTGATAATATCTTGATTTTTAGACCTCTAGCATCTATAACTGTGAGGGGATATATTTCTGTAGTTTCAAACTACCAAATTCGTGGTAATATTTTATGGTGGCATTAAGAAATTAATACAGAAAAAAAGAAATTAATACAGATACCTTCCTATGATAAAAAATTATTTTAGTTACCAGCAAATATTTCTCCCCTACATTGTACACACATTATTTTACCTATTTACAAGAAGATGGGTGATTTAAAAACATAGAAACTTTTTATAATCTGCCACCAATATACAAAGGATACATTTTTTCTGATGACAGCACAACAGCGTTATCTTTGGATGAAATGCACACGTATGAAACATTTTAACCTGTCATCAACAGTCAAAGCGAAATGTTTACTCAAGATGGAACAGCATTAAAAAAAAAGATGGAACAGCATTATCTACCTGTTAATCACACACACACACACACACACACACACACAAAACACATTTACTTACATCAATAGTTTCCACATTAAACATAACTGAAGCAAAAAAGAAAAGTTTATTAACTAAATCAACACACAGGACATATATAAGTAGATTCTTCTGTTCTGGTGTCAGTAATTATGATTACATTTTGTTAAAAGAAAATTAATAGGCTTTCTTCAGAGAGGCTTTAATTTACATTATTATTAACTACAATCCACAGTATACATTAGATTTCATTCTTTCTGTTATGCAGTTCTACAGCAGTTCTACAGGTTTTGACAAATGCATAATGTCATACATTTACCACTACAGTAGCACAAAGAATGGCTTCACTGCCCCAAAAGTCACCCATATTCTGTTCATTCATCCCTTCCTTTCTCCCCACAAATCTCCAGAAAACACTGATATTTTCACTATTGCTATAATTTGATATTTTCAGAATGTTACATAGCTAGAATCATATAATATGCAGCCTTTTCAAATTAGCTTTTTTCATTAAGCCACATGCATCAGAGATTATGTCTTTTTGTGCCTTGATAGCTCATTTCTTCTTATCATTGAATAATATTCCATTGTATGGATATACAAGAGTTTGTTTTTCCATTCCCCTATGTAACGACATCTTGGTTGCTTCCAATTTGGAGCAATTATGAATAAAGCTGCTATAAATATCTGTGTGCAGGGTTTGTGTAGACATAAGTTTTCAACTCATTTGTGTAAATACCTAGGAGCACAATTGCTGGATCATATGGTAAGCCTATGTTTAGCTAACATAGCTATGTTTAGCCTACATTTAGTAAGAAACTGCCAAAATGCCTTCCAAAATGTCTGTATTATTTGCATTCTCACCAACAGTGAATGAAAGTGTCTATAGCTGCACATATTCATTAGCATTTAATGTTGTCAGTGTTTTGGGTTTTACCCATTCTAATAGAAGTGTGGTATCTCACTGTTGTTTTAATTAGCTGTTCTCTAATGATATATGATGTTGAATTTTTTTCACATGCTTACAATCTGTGCATCTTCGGGAGGTTTCTGTTCATATCTTTTTGTCCATTTTTTAATCAGGTTGTTTATTTTTTATTGTTGAGTTTTGAAGAAGAGCATGATGAGCCTCATTCTGGGAGTGCTGTAAAAACAAATAAAATCTGAGAACTGGAAGCAACTGCCATTGTCAGCTGAAGGGCTGTGGGTAGGCTTTTTGGAAGGAAACAAGCAATGGGAGAGTTTTTTAATTCCTATGATTGCTCTCTAGAGCCCTCTATTGGCAGAGTTTAACAGGAAGCTAGCTCAATAATGAAAGAGCTGGTGTTTCCTGTTAAGCACAGGTGAAGTAAACTCAGCAAATGTGCAAAAAGGTTTTTATGATGTGATAGCCTATAAACCATCATATTATTTTCAAGACACTTTATAATTACGTTCAGTGTAGAAAAAAGAATTCTCAGAAAAGAAAGCTAAAAAGACAATAACCACAATAAAAAAAAAAAAAAAAAAAGGACAATTTGTTTTTCTGAAAGTGTTTTAACCTTAAAATTTCTTCCTATCCAAGAACCTATAATGGTCCAGTAAATTTCTTGGACTATTGGTTACTATGTTAGCAATAGCAACTTTAAAAACGCTTAGAAATATTATTTAAATAAATTAATTTTACAGTTTGACCTAAACTTACATTTATATAATGCATGAATTTTAATTTGGCTGAACTGCACATAGAATCTCATATATTATAAAAGGCTTCTGCTTTTTAAGGTGTATTTTATTTCTATGTTTATGAAAGGCAAATTCTCCGTTTGGATGTACCTTGTGGTGTTTAGTTATTTACAAGTGCTCTGTGCTGTATACCATTTTAAGTGGTATACAGAACCCATTTGTTTCAAAGCACAGCTGTTGAAAACGTGTATGACATTTATATTCCCATAGTCTCCATACAATTATTATTAAAGTTTACAATTAGATTTTTCTCAACACAAAGAAACTATACAAATATAAAATACAGCATTTATAAACATCACACAAACATTTCATATTTCCCCGTATATGTCCAAATAGAGGATGGCTTAAAAGTGTTCAACTGCATTCTATCTTAAATCTTAAAATCCTGGAATATTTCTACAGTTTATTTCCACAATATTGTCTACACTCATATTTTTAAAAAACATCTATTGTTTGCAAACTGGTACCATAATTTTTGTTGCTATAAGAAAGTTGCGATAGAAATCAGCCTATCAGGTGTAAGGTGTGTGTGTATATGTATTTTCTTTATTCCTAGCCTGTGTTTTTTATTTTTTCAGGAATGAATATGATATTTTATCAAATATTCATAAATATATGTTGAAATTATCTTTAATTTATATTATTATAATTAGTGTTATGTAGTGGTAAAATATTTGGTAAAATCATCACATGTAAAACTTAATCATAAAAGATGTACCAAATAAACTTGTGGCAAGATGGTTCCCAGGCAAAGTGTTGAAAGTTTGAGATTGTTGCTACATATATGCTACCCAAAGAAGCTGGTAAGTTCAGAAAAGAACTGGACAGATTTCAAGCAGAATTTAGAGGTAAAGAAGAGAGCCCAGAACATTGGATGGAAAACTAAAATGGTCTCTTGTCTCCAATCAGTAACAAATTCTCAAATTAAGATATAGCCCAGGAACACAGACAAAATCAAGAACAAGGGAGGCACTTTGATAAAAGCTCTGAAAGAATTAAGGTGATGTTAGTAGATCTTTTTATTTGGTTAAAAGGACTTATAAAAAACATTAAGAGCATGGTTTTACTGGGGAAAAATGTACTTAAATTACTTGTAGTTAAATCTACAGGAAAATAGATGCCTCTAAAATGAGTATGGGTATAGACTGAGACAGAAAGAATTGACTGGAACCAAATATATGGAAAGTCCATGAAGTTTTTAAGAGAAATGCATTTTTTTAAAATACAACAAGCCTTGACTTAGCTCAAGAGAAGAAAAGTTATTTTGATTCTCAACTCTCTATAGGCATAAAGAAGGATGGGAAATCTGCTCATATCAAAAAGCATGCTTTGTAATTCTCTCTATAAATGGCCAAAGAAAATTATGGTAAAAGAGAGATGTCTGTAGGGTCGATCTAAGAGCCTTGGAAAATCTTAGAATGGTGTAATAGTCCCAGGAAGCAGAATCAGAGCCTAATCATGTATTTTCTACTCCACTAATAGGAGGATCTAGCATCATTTATCCAGCTGGATTTCAAAATGGTTGGAGAGGAATAAACAAATAAGTGACTGCCATGTGTATCAAATTATTTAAATATGAGTTTTTACTGTGGGTATCATTTCTCTGTTCTATCATTATATGTTGGAGAGATGTTTTCCTTTTAGAAAGAATTGATATTGGGATGCCTGGGTGGCTCAGCGGTTGAGCATCTGCCTTTGACTCAGGGCGTGATCCCAGAGTAAAGATCAAGTCCCATGTCGGGCTCCTGGAGAGAGCCTGCTTCTCCCTCTGCCTGTGTCTCTGCCTCTTTCTCTCTTTCTCTCTCTGTCTCTCATGACCTAACTACCTCCCAAAGACCACACCTCCAAATATCATCACATTAGAAATAGGGTTTCAACATAAAAATTCTGGAATCATAAAGAGTAAACATAAAAATAAAAAATAAACAGTAAACATTATAGTGCTCAGAATAGTTCAGGGTATATCTTTTATTATTGTATAGGGATTTTTATTGCCTTAGCCCTATTATTGCTTACTAAGTACCTGGTAAAACTTTTTTAAATTTCTAATTTTTACTCTAGTAATTATTTAATTGTGACTTTCAGACTAAGTGCCAGTTGTATATTTTTTAACATCAATGTTGGCCTCTACACCTTTTACAAATTGATAAGTTCACATTTATGATGATGATTTGGAATCAATATCTTCTTTTGCTTTGACTGAATGTAGTTTTCTCTCTCCTTCATTTTCTTCACTGATTTGAAAGTCACAAAATATATATTATTTTATTAACTGGTTATAACATTTAAATCAATATTTGGCTTACCAAAGTATACATTTATTATTTGTTTTATCTGGAGCCATAAAAAGGAGCTCAAAACTATATGTTTTTAAGATTTATTTATTTGAGGGAGAGAGTACCTGAGCAGGAGGAGAGACAGAGGGAGAGGGAGAGGGAGAGAGGTGGACTCCTCGCTGAGCACAGAGCCCTATGGGAAGCTCAATTCCAGGACCCTGAGATCCTGACCTGAGCCAAAACTGAGAGATGGATGTTCAACTGACTGAGCCACCCAGGCACTCCTAGCATTCAAATACTTTAAATAAAATAATCTCCCTCCCATTTTCCATATTATATTTTAAGATAACTCCTTTTTTACTCTCTAATTTAGTCATTATTATCATTTTACACCCCTTCTCTGGATTCACAGCATGTATATTGAATCTCCCCACTCTCTGTACTTTATTGTGTCTCTACATCTTTCTTCTGTATCCAGTTTTCTGTTTCCTGAAGGGCATTCTTTTACCGTTCTTTCCGCAAGGATATGAATGTGCCAGTCCCTCTATGTTGTATCTCAGATCATCTGGAATTTACCCTGGGAACCAGAATACAGAATGCAAATTATTAATTTGTTTTTTTTTTCTTCAAAACTTGAAAATTTATTTGACTGACTTCAAGAATCTGTTGTTGCTTTGGTGAAGAATATGATTGCTCCTTTACAGATATTTCCTTTTTGGCCTGCCTATCTTTGCCTCTGCTATTGTGCTTTTTTACCTTCAGCCTTCTATGAACGAATTTAATTGCATTTCCGTTTTTCAAGATTTATTTGTTTCTTTAACCTGAAATCCATGTCTTTCAACAATTCTGGGAAATTCTTCAAATATTTTCTCTAGCCCACACCATTCTTCCTGGACTTAATAGTGTAGAAATTCCTTTAGGTTTATTTTAAACTGAGACATTCTGCTCTCCTTTTCTCCTAACCTCTCTTTCACATTTTAAAAAATTTCTTCTTTTATTTCCTGTGTTTAGTTTTAAGCAATGTCTTCAGGTTTACTGTTCAGTTAATATCCCATATACAATGTGTGTATAATATACATGCTTTTATGCAAATTTAAATAATTTAAATATATATAAAATCATATACGTGGAGAAACCAAAATCAACATCTCTTTGTTGATTGCTTTTATAACTAATTTATGACAGGTTCCACAGAGAATCTCCAAAGCATCTATTAAAATATCCCATTAGAGAAAACCACATAAGAGACAAAGGTGTGCAAACAAAAGAAGTCATGGGTTCAATTAAAAACTATTTCCCTACCTTTCCAATTCCTTCTCACCTCTATTGATCCTGCAGATTCCCAAACACAAGGGGATTTTCCACAAGTTAATACTGTTCCCATCATTCCAACCCAACAGTCAGAGCTAGAGAACAAAATTTCAATTGCAACACACATGTGAGGCTTATTTAAGATACTGGTTACTTACATTTTGATATTACCATTGAAAAATAGTGCCTAAAATTTTCAGTAGATTTTATGCAATCTATTTTATAACATTCTACTTAAGAGACGTAGATGCATTTCACACAGTTATGTTTACTTTACAATATAAGGCTACTGTGATATGATACATGTAGTTAAATGAAATGATCCAGTTACAATTACACACATTTAGTAATTTTAGACACAGAAAGTAGAGGGTGTTAGATCATACAAAATTCTAAAATTGAGCTTAATGGAATACACCCAACCTTGGTCATACATGTTTATTTAGTAACATCAGAGGAAATACTTATTATTGTTAGATAACCAGAAATCTATGATCATATAAGAGGATGTAGAATTTTGGTAAACATCTCTGTCATAAATGATATAGCAGATAGCAGTAAATATTAGAATAGTGCCAATTACTGAAAGTAGCGCCTGTATCAGCTAAGTGAAGAGCAGTGTTTATTATCTATGTTACTGTATATTAACTCTAAAAGCAATTAGGAAACTAATACATTTATACCCCATTTAATTTTTACAATGATATATTATTCTCCTAGTTGAAGTAGTTAATAAAGTTACTGAATGTAAAACCAAACAGAAAGCTTAACTCCTAGTTTTTATGAACTACAAACTTGGATACTTGTCAGAGTATCTTAGTAATATTATCTAAACTTCATTTAGAACTCAGGTTTATAAGATGTATAATAATTATGGGGGCACCTAGGGGGTTCAGTTGGTTAAGTGTCCAACTCTTGATTTCCACTTCTGATGTCAGATTTGTGAGATTGAGTCCAGCGTGGAGCCTACTTAAGATTCCCTCTCTTCTCTGCTGCCCCTCTTGCACCCTCCTCCTCTCTCCCTCTCAGAAAACAAAACAAAACAACAACAACAACAAAAAACTATGTGTAATAATCATGAACACTTATACCCATGAATGTGCATAATACCTCACAAAATTAAAAGGAAATCTGTGTTGTAAAGTTCTATAATTCTTAATAAATGCATCATGTCATGCTTTAACCATTATAGTATCACACAGAATAGTTTTACTAGTCTAAAAAAAATCTCGGTGCTCACCTATTTATCATTCCCTTCCCCCATCTGGGCTTCTGACAACCACTGAAATGTTTAGGGTTATTACAGTTTTATCTTTTCCACATGTCCTATCATTGGAATTATATAGTATGTAGACTTTTCAAAGTGGCTTGTTTCTAGAACAATTTTCATTTAAAACTCACCCATATCTTTTTGGCTCTGGATAGCTCTTTGTCACTGCTGAATAGTATTTCATTGTGCAGATGTACCATGGTTTGTGTATTCATTTACTAAAAACTGGAAAGTTTATAGTGAATATGAGTCCAACTGCTATAAACATTCATATGCAGGTTTTTATGTGCATATAACTTTTCAAATGAGCTGAATGCACACCTAGAGCACAATAAGCAGATCGCATGGTGAGACTATGCGTAGTTTTGTAAAAACCTGCCAGAGTGGCTGTACCATGTTGCACCTGCACCAGCAATCAGTGGGAATTCCAGTAGCTCTGCTTCCTTGCCAGCAATGAGCATTTTTAGTGTTATGAATTTTGGTTATTTGTACAATTTTGTGGTGATATTTTGTAATTGCCATAATTTATAATATCCTGGTGACAAAAGATGTTGAACATGATTTCATTTGCTTTTTTGCTATCTTTACATATTATCTGAGGAAGTGTCTTTTCAGATCATTTGCCCACTTTTTTTCATTTGGGCTGTTTGCTTTCTTGCTGTTGAATCCTAAGAATTCTTTGTATATTTTGGATACAAGTTCTTTGAATTTTGCAAATTACTCTCTCCTAGTCTGTGGCTTGTCTTTGGTTTCTCTTAATAGGGCCTTTGTCAGAGCCGAGGTTTTTACATTTAATAAAGTTTAAAGTATCTTTTTCTAAATTTTGCATATTGATGCCTACTTTTCCCAGCATCATTTGTTAAAAGAGTAGCTTTTCTCCATTATATTGCCTTATCTCCCTTATCAAAAATTAATTCACTGTATTATTGTAGGTCTTGTTTCTGGGCTCTCTATTCTTTTCTATTAATCTACATGTATATGCTTTTAACAATACTACATTATCTTAATTACTGTAGCTTTATAAGAAGCCTAAAAATCAGGTAAATTAGAGCCTCTTCTTCTCCAGCACCATCTATACTATTCTGTGTCTATTCTATTCAGCATAAACTTTAGAATCAGCCTATCAATATCAACAAGAAGGCTCACTAAGACCTTGGTTGAGATTGCATTGATCCCTGCATAAAGCTAGGGAATATTGACATTTAAGCAACCATGAGCCTTTCAATCCATGAACACAGAATATCTTATCCTTTAGTTAGATCTTTTATTTCTTTCAGAAGAGTTTTGTAGTTTCCACCTACAAATCCTACACATATATTGTTCAATTTAAACCTAAGTATTAATTTTTTAATTTTAAAATCTATGTTAAATAGTGCTTTTTAAAAAAATTCCAAATTCTAATTTATTGCTGGGTTATAGGAAAGTGATTGATATTATATATTATTTTTATTATGTATTAACTTTATATCCTACAGCTTTGCTATATTCAAAGTATTAGTTTCCAGAGGCTTTGTTTCATTTTTGTTTAGTTTTCGGCCAATTCTTCAGTATTTCCTGCATAGACAAATCATGTCTCCTATCATCTGCTAATAGAGTTTTGTTTTCCTTCCTAGTGTACCTTTTTAAATTTCATTTTATTGTCTTATTGCACCTGCTATGACTTCTAGCATGATATTTTTAATTTATTTAATTGAAGTAAAGTTGACAATGACATTACATTAGTTGTAGTTGTAATACTGAATAGGTACAATGAGACACTCTTGCTTTGTTCTCAGTCATAAAGGGAAAATGTTCAATTTCTTATTATCAAGTATGAACTTACCAATAGGTTTTTTTTTATAGATATTCCTTATCCAATTGAGAAAATACCCCTCAAATACAAGTTAGCTGAGAATTTCCATCATAAATCATTTTGTTTTTTGACAAATACTTTTTCCACAGTTATTATTATGATCATATGGTTCTCATTTTTCAGCCTTTTGATGTTATAGATAATACTGATGTTTAAATGTTGAGTCTATCAGCCTTATTTAAATGAAATAAATCCCACTTCATCTTGGTGTATATTTTGTTAACATTGCTAGATTTGATTTGCTAATATTTTGTTGAGGATTTTTGTACCCATGCTTATGAGCTATATATATTAGATGTAGAATTCCTTTCTTGTAATGACTTTATCTAGTTTTGTCATAATGGTAATTCTGACTCATAGAATGAGTTAAAAAATGTTCCCACCATTTCTAGTTTGTGGAAAACTTTGCAGAAACTTTGTATTGTTTCTTTCTTAAAAGTTTGGTAGAATTCACTATGAAAACAATCTAGGTCTAATGTTTCCTTTTTATGAAGGCTATTAATAATTCAATTTATTCAATAGATTCAGGCCCATTCAGAAGACCTGTTTCCCTTTGAATGAGTTTGATACTTTGTGTCTTTCAAGAAATTGGTTCATTTTATCTAAGTTATCAAATTAATGGGCACAAAGTTATTTATAGAACTATTTGATTACACTTTTAACACCCATAGGGTTAGTAAGGATTACCCTTTTACTTTTCTAATATTAGTAATTTCTATTTTTTTTTCCTTTTTCTTTCCTGGGTTATGCTGGCTAGAGATTCATCAATTTTATTGATCTTTTCTTTTCTTCTTCTTTTTTTAAAAGATTTTATTTATCCATTCATGAGAGACATACACAGAGAGAGAGAGAGAGAGAGAGAGAGAGAGAGAGACAGAGACACAGGCAGAGGGAGAAGCAGGCTCCATGCAGGGAGCCCGAAGTGGGACTAGAACTCAGGACTCCAGGATCAGGCCCTGGGCCAAAGGCAGGCATAAACCGCTGAGCCACCCGGGCTGCCCCTTTATTGATCTTTTCGAAGAACCAGTCTTTGGTTTTGTTGATTTTCTCTATGTTTTTCTGTTTTCAATTCCACTGGTTTCTGCTTTAATTTGTATTATTTCTTTTCTTCTGCTGCTCATGACTTACATAGATGTTCTTCAGAATATATTCCTTAAATACCCTAAGCCTAACTACAAATAACACTATTACTCCATGTATAATGCAGGTACTTTATAACAAAATATTCCTATTTTCTCCCTTCCCTTCCCTTATGACATTGCTGTCATTCACTTCCCTTATTCATACCCTACAATACCCCAATACATTTATCTGTGCTTAACATTCTATTGTCTAGATGTCCTACTAGTTTTGTTTAAAGTTATCTTTTATATAAGTTAAGAATAAGAAAAATAAAATATCTTATTTTACCTCTGTTTAATATTCTTTCTTTCTTTTTGTAGACTTGAGCTTCTGTCCTAGATCCTTTTCCTTCTCCTAAGATCTTTTAAGATTTCCTACAAGGAAAATCTAGTAGTAATGAATTCCTTCAGGTGTTTTGTTTTGAATATTTTTTTGTCCTTCACTTTTGAAGGATAATTTCACTAATATAGAATTCTAGTTTACCAGGGCTTTTTTTTGTCATTTGTACACTTCCTTCAGACTTTGTGCTTTTGATGAAATACCCATTGTTATTCTTTTCCTTGCTCCTGCATAGGTAAGAGATTTATTTTTCTCTGGCTGCTTTTCACATTTCTTTTTGCTTTGTCTTAGGTTTCCAACAGCTGAATACGATACGCCATAGTGTAATTTTGTTGTTGTCGTTGTGTCTTATTTTATTTTTGTATTTATCTGGAATGATGTTTTCTGAGTGTCCCGTAACTCTGATTTGGTGTTGGTAATTAATTTGTTTTGTTCTCAGGCATTAATACCTCAAATATTTATTCTGCTTCCTTCTATCTTCTTCTTCTGGTATTCCAATTATGTGTATTTTCATCTTTTGAAATGCTGCCACATTTTGAAGGTCCTGGCCTGGTTTTTTCATTCTTTATCTATTTGGATTTCAGTTTGAGAACTTTCTATTGGCCTGTCTTTAAGGTTACTGTTTTCTTTTCTTCCTTGTCACTTATGGTTGAGCCCATAACATTCTTAATTTTTCTTATGGTATTTTTTTATTTATAGGTTTTGTTTTTGATTTTTTTCTTAGTCTTTTCTTCTTTTTGCTGAAATACATATCTATTTTTGCACATTGTCTTCTTTTTGCCTTAGAACCCTCCATATTAAATAGTTATTTCAAATCCCCTATCTGATAATTCCAACATCTGTCTCATGTCTGTGGCTGGTTCTAATGGTCGCTTTGTCCATTCAGATTTTTTTTTTTTTTTGCCTTTGACATATCTTGTAATCTTTCATTGAATACCAGACATGATGAATCAGATGAAAAAGAACTGAGAGAAATAGGACTTTATTGTGAAGTTTCTTGTTTATCTGGCTAGGAGTTGGGTAGGTTTAATGTTTGCTGTCCCTGTAGGTTCCAGTCTTCAAATTCCTTATATTCCTTGTTTTTGTACCGCCTCTTTATTTTGGGCTTCACCAAGCATTTTTCTTCATACATAGTCTGTCCTGTAGCTCTTTTAGGTGTAATCCATTGTTATACACCCAGGCCTGTTGGTGTAGTGATGAGGTGTTGAAAGGAGAGATATTTTATAATCTCATGATTAAATCTCAAACTTGCTGTAGGCCTGTGTCTCTAGGCTATCAACTTCACAAGTGCTTTCCATTGACATGGCTTATTCTTCCCCTTATGTGGGACAGGAAAGTAGAGTTGTGGGGGGATATTAAGAAAGAGGGAGAAATGCCCTTCTCTGGTTCCAATAAGGCTCAAGGAAAATCTTATCACCTAAGAAGTAGGCCTTTGTTATGGAAAATGTTCTGAGTGAATTTCACATTGATTACTATTTCCTTCTCCCTGCTGGAGCTAGATCTTTCTCAGATCCATGAGACCATCGTGGGGTGTCTGGAGGTAAAATCAATAAAAGTCTGAGTTCCTCTAAGAACATAGGCCCCAGGAGTTTCTCTCTCAGGCTAATACATTAGTCTTCAGGCATGTTTACTATACCCTCAAGTGTCTTCTGAGAATTCGGGATATTAATTTGTTGTTGTTAATTAAGCAAATGGCTGATTTATCTTTTGAGAGAAGTGAGAATTCTCTCACTTAATTCATCTCTGAAGCAAAATGGCCCATAAATCATGTTATAGGAGCCATAATTTAAACAAAGTGTATGGAATCAGAAGCCCAGAGCTAAATATGGTACAAATCTACTATTCCCAAGAATTTGCAGAAATCTTGGGGAATATTTAGATTCCCTTAAAGAGTATAATAGAAGTTTGAGCTGTATGCATCTGTCTTAAGGAATTCTCAATCCAGTTGACAAAAGACACAAGCATATTCTCCTTTAAATTTTTTTTTTTTTTTTTGCTTCCAGTATCTCTAAGAAAAGTTGTTAATCTTTTCAGGGGTAAACTGAACCCTAAGATTTGGGGATTTAAAGAGAATAATCTAAAACTTGAGATCTCAAAAATTCTATAATTTGGGGGGTAGGCTTGAAGCAAATGTAAGAAAACAATGGCCTAATTTTATATTTCTAAGAGTTACTTTTTGGTAAAATTTTGAATAAAGTAAAACATTTGTTGAGAAAAGTATACACATTTTAAGTGTATGGAATGACAACTTTTAAGTGAACAGATGTAGCCAACATAGATGAATTTCACAAATTATACACACATGTGTGAACAAGACCCAGATCATGAAACAAATTATTACTAATAGCCTCCATCAGTCCCTTTATGTCCCTCCCCACCCTAGAGCAATAAAAGTGTTATGATAGCAGCCATAGAACATGTTTGGAGATACCAAAGGAGAACTCAATTTACTTTTAGGAACAATCACTATACAAACCATTGTAATTAATATTTAGGTTTTGAAAAGAAAAGCCAAACCCTTCTACAATGGGCTTTCCTTAGTTGAAGTAGGTTAGAATATGCTACAGATAAAACAAATAAAACTCATCAAAGTCCCAGTGACACAAAAAAGGAAATTTTTATTTCTCATCGGTACGTGAAGTCTGAGTGATGCTCTAGGGATATTATTTTCCGTGCTATTATTCAGTGATCCAGACTATACCAGTCTTACTCTATCTCAGTTAAAACTTGATATGGTTGTTCAGGCATAGGACAAAGTCAATGAAGTCTTACACTGGTTCTGTATCTTCCTATAGTGCATTGGCTAAAATGAGGTGCATGGTTCTGCCTAAGCAGAAGAACATGAGTTGTAGCAGAAGAACAGGTGCTCATGAACCTGGAAGGAAAGGAAAGCTGGCTAGAGGTGAAAAGTAGAAGCTTCTACTATAAGCAATATTTGGGGGGTTTCCCTCTATTATGCTATATTACTCTGCTTAACAACAAAAATATCTGTTCATGATGAGCAGAGTTGTTCTACATAAAATATTTCTTTTTCTAGAATTGCTAACATAAAATATTTCTTTTTCTAGAATTGCTTATTTTTTAATACTGAGTTCGGCTGCTTCATACCAGTATATTTTTGGTTCATATTGTGTATTTCATTTCCTGGTCTTTTTCAAGGAATGGTTTAGAGATAAAGTGGAGATGGAAATCTAGTCTTCACCATGACTTTAAGGAAGTTGTAAGAGATATAAGTAAATGGGATTGTTTAATTTGTTTATAACAGCTTAGATGTTGGATAGTTGTGCTCTGGTTTTTGAGAGAGGAGAGCAAAGGATGCCCACACATTTGAAAGTATTAGTTTGATTTCTTATAAAGACAAAAAATAATCTCACTGCAAATATTTCTGTGAAAAACTCATTCTTTGGACATGAGACAGGATTCTGTAGGCATGACTTTATCATGGGTTGAGGAAAATCCTCTTGCTAGGCTAGGCCTACATTTGGGGCAGTGAGATTTCTGAAGTGTTTCTAATGATGTAGGTTCTTTTTTTTTTAATGGTGTAGGGTCTTAGACTCTTTTCCTCCTTAACCTTGAAAGGAATGCAAGTGAAAATATGAATATACGGCCCAAAATGATTGCTAAAAGAGGAGGCATGAAGAAACTAAAATCCCTACCAAGACCAATGGACTGGAACTCAGCATTGATTCATATCCAAAGAATGAAAGCATTTTCTGGATCTTCAACTAGATGTTCACAAACACAGTCTCTCTCTCTCTCTGTCTCACACATACACACACACACACACACACACTACATACACAGAAATTTATTATCATAGACATTTACGATTTATTTGTATTTATTTATTCTGTAAATAGGAATTTATTATCCATCTAAAAAATCTATAATTTTATAATAGGTTTGAAATTATGGCATATCAGTGTATGGTGCCATGCATGATTCTAGGGCATTACTCAATATATTAAGCACTTAATAGTCTATATGCAGCAAAAAAAAATATAGAATAATTTGGAGAAACAAGGTCAGGCCCAAATATCCAAAGACCTGAGTTCTACATTCAACCTCATTATTAACTTGCTGTGATGCCTTATACATCATATTGAACCTGTCCAGATACATGTTCTCATTTCCTCATTAATTTCTTCTCTGATTCCAGTGAAATCACTTATGAAAGTGTCTTTTTAATTAACTCACACATTCCCAGATCCCATTCTTGGTGACTCTGTGTTGAAGCCACCCTCCCCCTGCCCGCCATGGAGAGAGACCATTGGAACAGGATAGCTCCAGCCATTATCCCAATTACATACTGCTCATGAGAAGCCATAAGTGAGACTCATAGAGGTAAGCAAACAAGCAAACAAACAAATAAACAAACAAAAACACCCAGCTGAGCCCCAGCCAACAAACACAATTATGCAATATAATAATTTGAAGTTATTTTAAACCTCTGAATTTAGGGATGGTTTTCATGACACAATACCAGGTAACGGAAAATGTAAATCTAATCATGTCCCCACGATCTCTCAAAAAAAAACTCCCTAAGTGATTCTAATACCCAGCCAAATTTAGAAATAGCAGAATTCACTGATAGTTGATGTATTTTCCAGTTTCAGCATTTCAGGAGTCCAGGATCCTAGTGTGGCCCAGGAATGAATCAAGTCTTAATGAGATTCAAACTGAGTAAAATTCTCCACGTCTCCGCCTTCCAATGATCTAGAGTTTAGGTGGTCTCAATAGGCACGGGCACAAATTCAGACTCACTACCTGATATAACAATGCTAAATGATAGAAATACCACAAATACTGAGTCTTTTGCAACCTTCATTATATGTTCCAATTGGCAGCCTAGTAGTTGATTCTTAGGTATCCTGGGAAATATTGCATATCAGACTGCAACTCAGGAAAACTTACTCTACCTTCTAGGATTCCAATTTTAAAACTAATCTATGTTTGATTATTGACATCATCACTCAAAACAAAACAAAAAAATAGTAGCACAAATTATTTCATCGGACTCAGTGGTAAATTTAAGCAAATGTGGCTAGTGTGTAAATATGCAGCGTAGCCAATGGTTGAAGGTTGTAAGAGACTTTCACAGCTAGTCGAGGCCAAAACACATAGGCTTATGATTTCCAAGTAAAAACATTGGGAAGAAGACTTCTGGCGTAAAGAGATAAGAGCTTAATTTTACTGTTTCTTGAGAGTCAATAGTAGACCTTTGGCAGCAATCAGTACCATGAGCATTGTTATTTAAGGAAGCAAAAAACCAACCTTTTAATACTTTTATAAACTATCTCATAAAACTTGAAGGAAAGAAATGTTTTTTCTTACCCTCCTTTACTAAGAAATTCTCATGTATGGAGCCAGACCCTGATAAGAGAGAAGCACCAGTTGTTGCAGTGGATTCCACAATAAACTTTGCATCTGGGCTCGTTTTTACCATTTATTTCTCTGGCCAGACTTTTGGCTTGGGGATAAGAATTCTATCTACCTTCAACCTATGTTTATACAGCAATTCAAGATCTAGTTCCACGCAAAACACTATTCCTTTCCTTTCATATTTCAAAAAATTTGAAACAAAGCTAGTAAAAAATTATTTTAGAAGTTATTTAAATTATTTGTTGGGTCTTCATGAAACCTGTGAGTAGACCACATAAACTCAACTCATGTGAATTATGGGTCTATTTTTCACCATTGCACAAAATGTTCTGCTCTAACTTCTGTTTGTAATTAGTTACTTTGGAAAGAACTAAGCAGATGTGTTACAGTTTTTTTTTTGAATTATCAGCATATATTTAAGACAAACTGCATCTTCAGAAGAAATTGTGTCCTCAGGGGAATTATTTGTCTTGTGTTAACAGATTTTTATTTGAGATGTAGAGTTAGTTTTAGGTTTCAGGTGCGCTGGCCTGAAGTTAATATAGCTAACAGTTATAGCATAAATTTTTGAACATACAAGATCATCACACTTGGTTCTGATCCTTTGATTTTTAAGAAAGAATGTATTCCCAGGATTTAATAGCTGGAAATTATATCTGTACAAGGATTTGCAGTAATTAGGATTAATGCTACAAAATAAAGGTGACTGTGAAAGTTTTAAAATAATTGTGAAACCTTCCCTATAGCACGTTTTGGGCTAATTTTATTACAGATATTTGTTTTTATAGGGAAGAAAGTGTTCAGGGTAGAGACATATATGTCTCATCAAAACAAGTGAACAGTTCTCAGTACAGAGATTTCAGAGAACTAGTACCTTTCATTTTGAGGAGAAAAAAGGTAGTATTGGGAAAAAATAAGTGTTTTAATACATTGTGACATAAACACAATAACAATATGAAAAAAAAGTTCAAATCAGTGACCATTATTGTTTATTTGAATATATATCCAATTACTATTTATCAATCAGTAAATAATGTTACTCTTTCTGTTATGTTGCCAGTTTATCGTCATTTTTTTTACTTCATTAATTTATTTAACTGCTTAAAAATCCTATCAACTTCTCAATAATACTTTTTGTTCTTTTGGTTAAAGTAGTCATCCAGAAATAATGTTATGACATTTTTATTTTATAAGTGACTTGGTTCCTAACCATTAGCCAAGCAAAGCATCTTTCATTTAACAAATATACTTTGAAATGCATGACTAATAAAGTTATGTTTGATGTAGGATAGCATTTTATGTTTTGTCTGAAATTTTCTCCATGTATTTTTATTCTAAGATGTGTACTTTAAAGTAATAATCTAAAGCAAATATGTCAAAATTTAAAAGAATGATTAATAGTTTTTTAATGGAGATATTGTGTGTTAATATGCCATGCCTTAAATTTCTTCAAGGCCTTTACTTTTTAAGATTTTATTAATAAGATTTTCATATTTGAAATTTTCTCTAGCTTTTGTCTATATTTGGCCATCTTACTTATGACAAAGATAATGATGCCTTCTGAAAAAACAAACTATATTTTGTCAAATCTCAAAAAGAACACTTGAGGTTATTAGTGCAAGGTTCTTTAATTTTTAAAATGAACATAATGAAAATAAAATAAAATAAAATAAAATGACCATAATTGATATCTTAAGAAAAATTTAACTGAAATATTTGAAATATTAATTTGCTCAATAAATTATATTAATTCAATTTAGTTGCATAGTTTATGATTTCCAATTGGCTTCATGTTTAAACTCCATTCTAAATAAAAGGCTTCAGTAAGGCTACTAACTTCACTCACAATATCTTTAGAAAAGAAAAACAAGAAAACCTTCTAAGAAATATATTTCCCCCAGACTTTTCCCTAAGACTAAAATCAGGCTTCATATGTTGTACACTGTTTCTTCATGCTATATTAAAAAACAGACACAAGTTGAAACTACAGGGAGACAAGGGAGGTTCTTTATCTCATTCCTAACATATACACAGTAAAAATGGGTATCCTATTTTTCTTATTTTGTTTTAAATATAAGACTTTGATTCTAATTTGGGAGACCATCAAAACTGTGAAAATGAATAATGACTCTGATTTGGCTCCAACCTGCAATCTGTACATTCACATAACTCCCACTGAAACTAATTATTTTTTTTCTTCAATTTATGTTAGTAGGAGTTGGGCATTCAGAGGTTTCAGTTAAATTGTGTATATTGAAGTCAATGGGAGTTCACTGATGTTGAGGGAGTTACATGCATGAAAAGGATATAAAAGAGGATGTTAAAATTTGATCAGGTTAGATCACTTAGCAAAGAAATCTGTTCCTTAAAATTAAAGGGCTATTTATTTGTCCTCTAAATTGCAGTTTAAATTTTATGTATGCTAAATTCTCAAACTTTTGAAAATGATTTTAAAATACATATTCAAAAAGACATGCAAATACCTGAATTCTCTAAATTTATCATGTAAAATATATAGTTTTCATCATAGTGTGAATCTTTTTTTTTAATTTTCTATTCCTGTATTATTGCATCCTTTATTGACTGAAATCAGATTTAAAATGTTGGGAAAGGCAGTTTCATGTGTACAGTCCACTGATCTTCATTCAGCCATATAATAATCATTTTGGGGCCTGAGCACTTTCTTACAAACACATAAAGAGCTCAGTCACTGGGTAGTGGACCTGTATCTTATGCTGAAATATCTTTTCCTATTTCATGGTCAGTGGGGGTTCCTTTATCCAACCTAAGTGTATATGTCAGTGGACCTCAGGCATGCCCCTGCTTTCAGTATTCTATATTCCACAGAAGTAGGGTGGGATCCTTCTGCAGGGCCATGTGAATAGAGCACATATGCCAATGCCCTGCATCAGCTGCCAGGAACACTCATGAGCAATGAAGGACTTACACACACGATTGGAGTTGATCTTAATCTGTCTCTTTCTCCATGAGAGTAAAAGCATTGATTGTTCCATTTAATGTTGACTATGTTGTGTTTTCCTTGGTGACTCAGATATCAAGGTGCAGTGGACAAAAGTATTTGGACTTCAATTTCCAGTGGCTAGCATTGGGATGACCTTTGCTATCCCTTGTGTAGTTGAAGAGTTCCTCTCTGGCATTGGTAAAGGGGACATGGTTTTCTGCCCAACATAAAGGTATTTAAAAAGGAAGAAGGAGGAAGCGAATATCCACACAGCCAGTCCTTTTGTACATAAGAATTTCACTGGATGTGGATGCTGTCCATCTCAGGAACATATAAAACTGTCAATGGAATGAGCTCTGAAAATCTTAAAGACATGAAAGATAAATAGATGGATTGATAGATAAACAACACATAGAGATATTGAAATATAAGACTTTTGGTATATAATATCAAGTTTTAACCCACAAAAGTTGCATATGTGTCTTTTTACTCAAAGAGAACTTCGTATATACTACCCCTATACAAGGCATCAGTATTATTGTAATGTAGTTTATTAACTTAATGTTCAGAACAATTCTGTGGAATTCCAATTCTGTGGAATAGAAATCAATATCTCTAGAATAAAGGGAGTAAACTAAAGCTTAGAGAATTAAAAAGCAGAGCCTGGATTTCAACTTTTGTCTTGTGACTGTAGTTTCAGTTTTCTTTATATCATGCCAGACTGGCTCATGAATCATCTTCAAAATTATTGTACATATGTAAATCCACTGATATGTTATTTGATGAGCCTATCATTCCCCATCTTATTGGACTTCAATCGAATCTAAATAGCTTAAACTCTCATTCTTTAAATCCCAATTCCCAGTTAAAATGTTATAAAAACCTTAGTAAAGGGATGTAACTCATAAATCTATGCAGAATTCATAAACTTTTTTTATACCAATGTTTTGCTAAGATGTATGTGAGTAATTATGGCCATATGTTTTAAATTTTATTTAACAAGATAAAGCAAGGAGAAATGTTGCTTGACAAAATATTTTTCTTAGACCAAGACACTCAAAATAATTTGGGGATGTCTTGTCAAATCAAAATCCTCAAGTCCATTCATCCATAGTTTTCCATGTTTATTATTGTCACTTTTTTTCTCAGCAAAAAGTAGTAATGAGAATTGGATATATATGACCACCTCTGATATATAACACCAATGCTATACCCAACACAGTGATGACTAATTGAAGGAAACCTTATTGTCTATAAAATAAATCTCTTTAGAGATAGAGGAGCTCACAGTGATGTTGTATAATATAAATATACATAAAATTAAATGTAAATAATATAGTTTTAATAAATGAATGTGACATTGGAATTCGTTTAAGTAAAAATAGGATGATATTGATTCTTTCAACTCCAAATTAAATTTAGACTTTGCTACAAAGTTAGCAAATTTTATTTTCAAAACCTTTTTTATCTCTTTTTTAAAAAATTTCATTGCATTTTTTATTTAAATAAAATTTGCCAACATATAGTATAACACCTAGTGCCCAGCCGATCAAGTACCCTCCTCAGTGCTCATCACCCAGTTACCCCATCTCTCCCCCCACATCGCCTTCTGCAATCCTTTGTTTGTTTCCCAGTTAGGAGTCTCTCGTGGTTTATCTCACTCCCTAATTTTTCCCACTCAGTTTCCTTCCTTTCCCTTATAATTCCTTTCACTATTTCTTATATTCCAGGTGTGAGTGAAACCATATGATGATTGTCCTCCTCTGATTGACTTATTTCACTCAGCATAATACCTGCCAGTTCCATCCACATTGAAGCAAATTATGGGTAATTTTATTACATTTTTATTTATTTCTTTTTATTTCTTCCATTTATTGCTTTTTTATGAGATGCCAACTATGTTCTATATTTACTGAGATTTGATAAACTATATTTATCATAGTTTTTAATCACAACCTTTTATGCATCATACTAGCTAGAAATCCAAATAAGAGAAATAAGTAATAGATGCACATAGGACCATAGATATATTCATCTCTCTTGATCCTCTGCCTTATATTTAACACAAAGTTTTTTCCATTTACTAATCATTTCTTCAAAAAGCCAAGTTGGTTACCTCCCCCATTCCTCTTCTTTTTGTAGCTTTTATAAAAGTAACTCTTTAGCAGAACACTTAATTATGTTACCTCAAAAATTTACTTGAAATTATGGACAACACTAAATCTCACTTATCTTTATATTCTATCTAACACCATCCTCTATATAATAACAACTAAGGAGAAATACTTCTTGAGTTAAACTGCCCAATTTACTATGTTGTAGCCCTGAACAATCTAAACTATGAATCCTGGATTTGTTATACACTCTTTGGAGAATTTCAGATGAAATATAGTCATTATTGTATCCATTATTGTAGTAATGGATATAAATAAAAGTAATTGCCATTTTAGTACCTCCTATGTGTTACCATTATATTGTAACATAGATTACTATCTGTCATGCACTTTTCATAGATTGTCATAGTTAATTTTTGTAATCATTTATAAGGCAGCAAAGTATTAGCACAGTGTTCAGATAGGGAAACTGAGATTTAGAGACATTGAATGATTTTCTGAAAGACACACAGGTAATAATAAGTATAAGCATTTAAAATCATACTTTTTTGACCTTAGCTTTTTCAACATTTTACTAAGCTATACTTTAAAGACAGTATGCTAACTTTAAATTCCTTGATTTTCTTTTAGGGATATCACTTATTTTCTTTAGTAAAAGTAAAAGACACTGGTCCTGTTCTTTCTACATGTGCAATAGAATGACACATACCTGTCCCTTTGAAGAGAAGTAGGGCTAAGATACTTTCTTTGGCCAAAATATATTAGTGATGTGATGTATGTTGCGTGAGTACACACTTATCCATCTGGCATGACATTTGACAATGACCCAAATAGTGGAGTTCTGGTCCCTAAGGAGACAATATAGAGCAAACTCCTATAACTCATAAGTGAAAATCCTTGCTTTTTAAAGCATTGAGATTGAGGGATTTTTTTTTCTTACTGCAGCAAAATCTACCTACCTAGCAAGTTCAAGGAGTTAATACATAACAAAAACCCAATTTTAGACATATTTTGGCTTTTGTTGATTAACATTCCAAAGGAGCCTTCCGATATCAGACAAGAAAATGTAGGGGATAAAAATTTAACCCCTCCTTTTAACAGCTTTATGACATATAATTGATATGTAAAAAAGACACATTTAATATACACAATTGAATAGATTGGCCATATGCAAACACATGTGAAACCATCACCACAATCAAAGTTTTAAACATGTCCAACACCTCTTTTTTTTTTTAATTTATTTATGATAGTCACACACACACAGAGAGAGAGAGAGAGAGAGAGAGAGAGGCAGAGACACAGGCAGAGGGAGAAGCAGGCTCCATGCACCGGGAGCCCGACGTGGGATTCGATGCCGGGTCTCCAGGATCGCGCCCTGGGCCAAAGGCAGGCGCCAAACTGGTGCGCCACCCAGGGATCCCCCAACACCTCTTAAAGTTTCTGTGTCCCTTTGTCTTGTTTTTGTAGGGTTTTTTTTTTTTTGTGTGTGTGTGTGTGTGTGTGTGTTAACATTTAAATCTACCCATAACAAATTTTGAAGAGCATGATACCATATTGTTAACTATAGGCACTGTGTTGTATAGAAGGTCTCTAGTTATTCACCTAGCATAACTTTATACCTATTGGGCAGCAGAGGCAAGAATACATTTTTAGTTCAACTGCACAGCAATTATTTTCTGGTCAAAGTCTCTCACTGGTAGTAAAGATAAATAAAAAGTGGCCAGAAGTTTAAAAATAAAAAACTATGTGAACATTTAATGAACAAAGCTCTATTAAAAACAGCTATTTATAGCTGTAAGATGAATGAGGTCTGAGAGTCTAATGTAAAACATGATGACTATAGTTGATAATACTAGATTGTATAATTGAAATTTTCTAAGAGCTTAGAACTTAAATGTTTCCACACAGACACACAAAGTGAGTTGATGAATGTGTTAATTAACTAAACAAGGAGAATTCTTTCAGAAACACAATTAAAGAAAAACAACAGCTATTCTCAAAACATGTGATGGAAAGGAAAACTCATATTATTCTACAGAGAAATAAACTTAGTTTATTTTCCCATTTAAATAAAATTTACTCTATTTGTGTGTGTGTGTGTGTGTGTGTGTGTGTGTGTGTGTAAGAGAGAGAGAGACATATAGCTTTCCAGGCCATTCCTATAAAGTCCTTCTGAAAAATATATGTATAATGAAATAGATTCAGCACAAATTCACTTGTTGAGAGATTTAGGGCTCCATTTGATATTATGCTCATATATCATGTGACAAAATGTTAATTTATTTTTTTTAAGATTTTATTTATTTTATTTATTCATTAGAGACACACACACAGAGAGAGAGAGAGGCAGATACACAGGCATAGGGAGAAGCAGGCTCCATGCAGGGAGCCTGACGTGGGACTCAATCCCGGGTCTCCAGGATCACACCCTGGGCCGAAGACAGCGCTAAACTGCTGAGTCCCCCGGGCTGCCCCAAAATGTTACTTTAAACATTATTTGTTCACCAATCCCTTATGGTTCAAAATAATAAAAATAGGAAATTATAAAAAAATAAAAAATATGCAACAAGGTATTCCAGATTATACATTAATGATTGGAATCTGAGGTCAAGCTGACAAAGATTAAAGCTTGAGTCAGTGTAAAATTATACATGTATGTAAATATCCATAAAAATAAAATTCTTGACTATTTGAAGGCCCAAGTACTATTATAACTAATTTGACTTAAGAAGTAACTTTATCCATGTATATTAAAATAAAGTAAGCCATTATTTTACACCTATAAACAACACTAAAATGCTTGATTGAAAATCTAGTCATTTGACAGTGTTATTGACTACATGACAAAAAAGCACTGTCTGCTTTTTACAGTTTTTATTTATATTTACTGATTGTGTTTTTTTCTGAGTAAAGAAATTGTCTATAGTAATATTGTATATGATAATATCTTTAGATTTGAATTGCTGCTATGTTTTATGAAAAAAATGATATATATGTACTTAGTTTTACAGATATTTCAGTCACTACTGGCTTAATTGTGATTGCTCTTATCTTAAATGATTCTTTTTCATTCCCACGTCTTCTTTTAAAAGTTTTATAGAGCCATCTCTAACCAATTAAGAACTTGTAGATCTATTATTTGAGAACTTAATTATGAATTCTTGCTACACAGTTATTAAAAACAAAGATAGGATTTAGTCTTGCATAGACCAGGTATATAAACAAAAACAATGATAAACTATAATCTTGTTCATCCTCTTAAATGACAATTACTGGTTTTCCTTTTCTTTTTTTATGTGTCTGTATTTACAAAGACATTGAATATACATAACCAGAAACATATTAGCAAAGGAAAATATTTATATTAAGCAAGAGATACTTTACTTTAACAAAAAAAAGAAGTAAACATATAATAAGCATACCACACAATCAAGGTGGTAATATACTTTTACATAATAAGTTAAAATTGTGTCAAAATTTATACTTTTAATAAAACAGGGATATACAAAGCACCTGGGTGGCTCAGTTGGTTAAGCATCTGCCTTTGGCTCAGGTCACAATCTCAGGGTCCTGGGATCAAGTCCTGTATTGGGCTCCTTGCTCAGCAGGGAGTCTGCTCCTCCTTCTTCTTCTATCCTTCCCCCTTGCTTGTGCTCTGTCTCTCAAACAAATAAATAAAATCTATAAATAAATAAATAAATAAATAAATAAATAAATAAATAATAACAGATAGATAGATAGATGATAGATAGATAGATAGATAGATAGACAGATTTAAACTGGATATATACACAATTATAAGGCAACTCCATAATGTATATCATTAGGGTTTTCCCATTGGTATTTGGCTGTTTGTTTATTGGTTTCTAATGAAGTGTGAAAAAGATAATTTTGTTGAAAAAGATCAGAATATGGCCAAAATTTATAATTGTGACACACTGTAAAGATTAGTATACAAGATATATGAGATTTTTGAATAAGTGACTAAGAATATTGTTTTCAAAGTCTTCATTTGTAAACTCAAATTTAAGGTTAGATGAGCTCCAAAGGCTTCTTCCAGCTCAAAATTATTTTTGTGCAATATTAAAATTACAAGCCATTTATTACACATTACCTTTTTGACTAAGTCTTATGTGTTCTCAAATGATATCTATAGTAAATACAAATGAGCACTAGCTATTCCAATCATTAACTAATATTGGGAAAGCATTTTTGAAACTCTAAATATATGTACTCTCTGTACTCAGTCTTTTCATACACTTGCCAGAGTAAGAGAAATCAGAGACTGTCAGCAGACACTAAAATTCTTTAGCACTTGACACTTCAAATATCTTCTGGCAACATCCCCAAGATGATGTCAGCTTCTTGTACAGTACCAAACATTTAATACTCCCCCAGAGCGTCTCACTTTCAGAGTTGGTGCGCTTTGAAATATCAAGTGCAGTAATGGTTTTTCTCCAACTGGTGACTGAAATCTTTAGAAGTTATGCTCTGATCTCAACAATGAATGATATTATGATAGGGAAAACAAAGTGAAAGAAACATAAAATGCATATTAAATGTCTGAGAAAACATTTATAATGAACAGATGCCTTAAAAAGCATTCTAGAGACAGCTATGCTAAATGGTATAATTAAAACTGAACTTAATTAAAATAATATTTTAAAGGAAAACATTCCCTTTAAATAGAAGTCTAATGAATGTTGACTCAGTATAGCTGTTGATCCTATTTCTTAATACCACATTTCAGAGAGATTTTATTGTGATTAATCTTGTATTGCATCATATATTTAGCATCTATTGGTAAATAATTTGTTGCCTATATGCCAATTTGTATGTTAATCAATATTTTAAATCAGAAACTTAGCTTAATTTTTAAATAAAATAACACATTTTTTCCTGCTGTCTTAAAAAGCTAACTCCAAATCTGCCTAAGTTTTTCTAAGCAACTGCAGTACATACAGTATTTTAATCACCAATTTAGGGATTCTCACTTATGCATGGCAAAATAAATGTTCCAACACTAAACTCACATTGATAACAATGGTCTTTGGTATATTTTGCTGATTATAAAGTATAATGTACACTGATAAATAAGATACTGGGAATTATGGGAATAAAAGAAACTGAGAAAGTCACTTACAATTCCACCATCTACAACCATATTTCCTTTCTTCTTTTTTTTTCTTTTTGGTTTTCACATAGTTAGAGTAATATTTCTATAAGATTATGCATTCTGCATTCTTTCCAGAACAATATATCATAACCACTTCTCCATTAAAAGTTTACAACTCCATTTTTTAATGAAATAACATCCATTCTATTATGCTAAGGCACCTATTACTGGGTTATCAGGTGATCTCTAGGGTTTTTTTTTCTCTTAATCATAATTTATGTTATATCCCTAAAACAGTAAAAATATTATTTAAATACCTTATGCAAAAAGCGGTCTACAGGGAGGTAATTTAGCAATTAAGTGACATGAAGCCTCTGCCATTTTTTCAGTTCTCTTAATCTTTCCCTTATGATAGCCAAGCAACTACAAAATCTCCAGGCTTTATTTCCTTATACAATTTTACTGAAAGATAGAAAGTGTAAGAGGTAACCAGAGTGACAAGAGATTTATTAATATATCTTTGTCCTTTGGTCATAGAGAAAAATCTCTCCAAGGGACCACCAGCAATTCTCATGACTCATGGGCCAAAACTGAATCACCTGAGAACACCTAATTACAGGGCAGAGATTGAGAACAAGGGATAAAGGATCAGAATTGGACTAGATTAATTGTGCTTCATCCCCTTGGTCTGGCACACTGATGTAGAAAGATCAGTTTTCACGTGGCAAAGTAAGAACAGGCATCCCTGTTGATTGAGAAAATAACTAGATTAAGAAAATCTTGCCATTTATTACCTAAGAAATACTAGCACTTGATATATGCACAAGCAGTACATGATAATGTATTCATCAAAAATGTGACCATTTTTTCTAAGTTCTTATTAGCTGAGAATCGAGTTGCCCTGATGACTCTCCCCCTGGTGGTATTCCTTTTCTTGGTTGTTATTGTGGATTCTAACATCTTGCGTATTGGAAAAATAGGTGATTTTTAAAATTTTGCCTATTAATTTTTATTTCCTGAACTTCGGTGCTTTGGAGAAATGTTTTAAAAATTTACTCCTGGGATCCCTGGGTGGCGCAGCGGTTTGGCGCCTGCCTTTGGCCCAGGGCGCGATCCTGGAGACCCGGGATCGAATCCCACATCAGGCTCCCGGTGCATGGAGCCTGCTTCTCCCTCCGCCTGTGTCTCTGCCTCTCTCTCTCTCTCTCTCTCTCTCTCTGTGACTATCATAAATAAATAAAAAATTTTAAAAAAAATAAAAAAATAAAAATTTACTCTTGCACATTTCATGTATCCCATAGGTTGTTTTTATTTTAATTTAAATTCAAGTTAGTTAACGTACCGTGTAATATTAGTTTCAGATTTACCATGTATGTGATTCAACGCTTGGATACAAGACCTGGTGCTCATCACAAGTGCCTTCCTTAGTCCTCATCACCTTTTTAACCTATCCCCTCCCCGACCTCTCCTCTGGTAACCGTGTCAGTTTAACTTCAATTCTATAGTTAAGAGCATGTTTCTTGGTTTGCCTCTCTCTCTCTCTCTCTCTCTCTCTCTCTCTCTCTCTTTTATCTCCCTTTGCTCATTTGTTTTGTTTCTGAAATTCCACATATGAGTGAAATCGTATGGTATCTGTCTTTCTCTGACTGTCTTGTTTTGCTTACCATAATACCGTCTAGTTCCATTCATGTTCTTGCAAATGGCAAGATTTCATTCTTTTTTGATAACTAATAGTCCATTGTACACACACACACAAACACACACACACACAACACACACCACCTCTTCTTTATCCATTCATCAGTCGATGGGTGCTTGGGGCTGTTTCCATAATCTGGCTATTGTAGATATATATGCTGCTATAAACACTTGGAGTAAATTTCTAGGAGTGCAATTACTGGATTGTAGGGTAGTTCTATTTTTAAATTTTTGAGGAACCTCCTACTGTTTTCTAGGGTGCCTATACCAGTTTGCATTCCCACCAACAGTGCCGGAGCATTCCCCTTTCTCCAGAACCTCACCAGCTTTTGCTGTTTCTTGTGGTTTTGATTTTAGCCATTCTGACAGTGTGTGGTGATTTTCATTGTAGTTTTGACTTGTATTTCCCTGATGATCAGTGATGTTGAGCATGTTTTCATGTGTCTGTTGGCCATCTGTATGTCTTCTTTGGAGAAACGTCTATACAGGTTTTCTGCCCATTTTTTAATTGAATTATTCAGTTTCGGTGTGTCGTGTTTTATATGTTTAGAAAAAATAATGTTTCTTCAACAAACTGTACTGGGAAACCTGGACAGCAACATGCAAAAGAATGAAAGTGTGCCACTTCCTTACCCCATACACAAAAATAAACTCAAAATGATTAAAGAGCTAAATATGAGACCTGAAACCATGAAAATTCTGGAAGAGAGCACAGGCAGTAACCACTTTGACATTGGCCATAGCAACCTCTTTCTAGGTATATCTCTTTTGGCAAGGGAAACAAAAGTAAAAATAAATGATTGGCACTTCATCAAAATTAAAAAAAAATACTTTTGCACAACAAAGGAAAAAATTAGTGAAACTAAGAGGCAACCTATAGTGTGGGAGAAGATATTTGCAAGTGACATATCAGATAAAGGGTTAGTATCCAAAATATACAAAGAACTTAGATGCTGTAAAGTTGCTGAGTGGGGATTGTTTACATAGAAAAATTCTACCTAAATATTCTGCTTTCTAGAAGCTAAGGAGGGAAAAAATAAGGAAAGTCCATATTGCTTGGTCAGGCTATGGAATTAGTTGACAATAATAAAAATGGGGCCACCAATGGTTAGCCCATCAGACGTCATGAACCCATAACGTCCTTCTGGAGTCATTGGCAATTCACCAAATGATGCAGAGAAAGGGAACTTTTATGGATGATGAGGGTGGATCTTTGACTGTAATGTAATGAATTCTGGTATAATTGGAGAAAAGTTCCTTTCTTCAAGGACCATATTGTTCAAAAGGTAGATGTAGTAAGCCAAGCAGACCTAAAACATTGATGATATGATGTGTAAGAGTTTATAAAAAATCTTTCACAAAAAAATTTAGTCTTACAGATTTACATTAAATACTGCCTGAAAGTCTTTCTGAAAGTCAGGTTTACCAGAGATCTACATGTCTGCTTATGCCTTTGACTTTCCCCCCGCTAATTCTAGAGATACTCAAGGATAGCCACTTTATCTGCACCGGACCTTGTATTCCTACTTACTATTTAAGTGCTTATCTGTATTCATCTTGTAAAATTACATTTCTTAAGGGAAATTATAAAGATTATTTCTCACCTAATAACAACGCCTTTAAAATATATGTAATTTATTTCTATAATTGTAAAGCCTCTTTTCAGTTGGTGAATACAAATCAATTGAGTTGACCATAATCAAAGCAAACAGGCATAGATCAAATGGCATGCAACATAGAAAAGATATATAGAAGCAATATTATTTTTAAAATCTTTTTGATTCTTTTAAAATTTTTAAAGATTTTACTTGTTTATTCATGAGGGACACACACAGAGAGGCAGAGACATACGCAGAAGAAGAAGCAGGCTCCCTCCAGGGGAGGGATCGCAGGACCCCAGGATCAGGACCTGAGACAAAGGTAGATGCTCAACACCTGAGCCACCCAGGTGCCCCAATATTCAGTTCCATTGAGGTGAACCAGCAGTGATATTATAAGTTACAAATAGCATTGGTGCTGTGTTGATAATGATTATTATAGGGGTTTTGGTGCTTACTGTAAGCCTGACTCTTAGAGCTACATTTTCTATCATTCACTTTCAGTACATGAGAAATCAGGCTATGGAAGCTTAAATAAATTTGCTAATACACCCAGCTTGTAAGTAAAGAGGATTTTATTCCAGCATATATCTGTTTGGCTTTATAATCTATAGGCTAAAGCTGCCGTGCAAAAGGTAATATTATCAATTTTAAAGTAACCAAATATGAAAGCAATAGGTAGAAAAGGAAAAAAAAAGGATATAAAAATTTTTAAGTTGTAACAAGCTCTACCAACTGAGAATATTTTTTCACCTTTGAATGAATTCAAAATGCCAGATTTAAAATATAAACTACACTAGCTATGGGATATTTGTCTTTATAAATATTCAATAAAATCTGTGGCTCATGAGCTTGTAACATTACAATAAAAAGTGAATTCAAAATAACTAATACTGTTTCAAATATGAAACCACAGACTAATCGTCTAACTACTCTAACACTAAAACATTCCAACACCTTTGCAGTATATTTAACAATAATTATAATAATAATAATATCAATTTTAAAGTGATTGTACTAAAGCAATTAGTATATTAATAGCTGTATACCCTAAGTTTCAAGAGAAAGTTTAGATTTAAGCATATCTCTCTATATATACAGTGTCAATATATATAGTTTTTTATATATATATATTGCTTCTAAAATGATAATATATATAATATATATATATATCTTTCTCTCCCCCTCTCACTCTCTCCACCTACCTCTCCTCTGAATTTCTCTCTCTCTAACAGAAATAAGAATAATACATAAGAGTCTTTTAAAAAACAAATTCCCTCTACCAGCACCTTCCAGTAATCACTGGCTTCACTATCAGTATTGAATTGTGAATAGTTAATATGCTTTGGAAATAGTCCTAAGAGATCCAAATTTCAGTTGTTCTATTTACTAACTACAAAACCCTGTCAGTAAACTGGACAATGGGACCTAAAAAATATTAGTGCCTCCACACACATTTCTTAGAATTAAGATTTCAATTATATTTAAAAAAATTAGCTTTCATTGGAAAAGAGGTAAACTAAACATGGTGTACAGTACAAAGTGAAGCCATAGCTGAAAACCATAAACTTAGCTCCCAATTTTGGAATATAGATAAAAATTTAAGCTCCGTAATAGATGTACATCTATTCACTTTGAAACAAAATTAATATGCTACTTTAATTATTATCACCTCATTAATATAAATATGCATAACAAAATAATAAATCTTGAAGGATATCCCCCTTTTCAAACTGTTTTTTAGGTCTACTAATTTCCTGTGCTGACAAAATTGGTTTCCTGTGCTGCAGGAGCTGGAAATTAAATTTTTCAATTTAAAGAACCCCCAAAATAATAAATAAGCAAATGAAGTTATATCACAAGTTGAGTTATTCAATATAGCAGTATAATGTAGTTTACCGTGGTCACTTTAAGTAGCTCTTTAAAAAGATCCAGAAAGTATAAATTTGACCTAAACATCAATTTCGGTACCCTATATTTTTGTACCATTTCCTTAATTTCTGTGAATCACTTCAAATTTGCCTAAGATCTCCTAGTCTATTCCATCTTTCTTCTCTTGTCTGCTCTTGCATCCCTTCCTTGAATTGTGAAATCCAGTTCTTTGACTGGCTTCTACAAGAACACCCTCAAGCAAACATTTCTTAGTAACTTTACTGAAGAACTGGATACTCAATCAAAAAGGATTGTATTTGGCTTTATTCTCAATTCACCTCTACTCTGTCCTTTCTCTGTCTCTCTGTCTCTGTCTGTCTCTGTGTGTCTGTCTCCCTTTTACACACACACATATAATGTTTGTCGGGTCGTGCCACAGAGAGAAATTATTTACCTTGGAAATCTCAGGTTCCACTACATATAGTTTGTCAAAGAATTCTTTCTTATGAATCCCCTGCAATTTTTAAGGGCACACAGGTTTGTACATATTGCTCATTTTGTTATGGCAATACTGTATAGAACTTGATGAGGTTGTAATATTTTTCTCTGGGCTCAAATCTAGTATGTGCCGACATAGAGAAATGCCACACAGAAGATGCCACTAGAGCTTTTAGGCTGGATCGTGCTTCTATTGGCAGTTGTGTTCATTTCTTACATGATGCTTGTATAAAGAAATAGAAGCTGTCAGTCATTAAAATGGAAGGCATTCAGCTTTGTGCCTGTCTGAGGATAAAATTGGATTTCTCTGTCTGGGCTCTGCTGATTCCTTTTTATTCCACAAAGCAAATTGCTTTTCCAAGGTGTCGATATTAACGGAAAAAGCCTTTGCTAGGACAGGTAGTACTAAAAGCTTATTAGGAACAATACTTTGTATTCTCTCCTGAATATCATACTATTGGAGAATAGATTCACGGAATACAAAACTCATTTTGAAAGTTTTGTGCAATTTCATGTGTTTTACTATTTTTTTATCTTTCATTCCCATTCCCTTCTTGTCTTGTTTGTGTCTAATGCATCACATTTTTCACATTTATTGACAGTGCAATACTTCATTTTGGAAGCAATAGACAGCTTTAGCAAATGGCTACATTTGTGATGAAAAACCAGATAAAAATTTTAGCGTCAAAAATAAGATATTATTCTATAGCCTTTGTTGATACATTTGAGAAATTGTTTTAAGCATGCTAATTATTTCTGTAGCAGTCTTTGTACAATTGACGGCAAAAGTGCCAAACATCAGTGTTTCCCTATGGTATTTCTACTATATGTATTTCTACTTTAACAAGGGAAATTTATAATGCAGCACATATAATTTAAACACATATAATTAAATCAAATTTGATTTAAACACAAAGTTTGAGTACATATTATGTAAATTGATACCTTCATCATTCATGTTCCCTAACACTGCAGTAATTTCAAAAGGTTTGATGTAAATATAGTCATCAAGTTGCAATTGAGGTACTTAGATCTTTTTTCCAACTATTTAAATTTACTTTTAATACCACTGAGACATAAAATGGTTTGTCATTTAGGTGAATATGAATCAAAGTTTACTAAGGTACTAATGAATTTCATAAAGGTGTGTCTCCACAAAAGTAATTCATGGTTCTGGGCCCCTGGGTGGTTCAGTCATTGAGTGTCTGACTCTTGGTTTTGGCCCAGGTCCTGGTCTCAGGGTCCTGAACTCCAGTCGCACTTGAACACTGTGCTGGGTCGGCACAGTGGGCACTTAGGATTAATTACCTCTTCGTCTCTCTCCTCCTCTGGGTCCAGCTTCTGGGTGCATTCTCTCCCTCTTTCTCTCTCTTTCAAATAAATAAATAAATAAATAAATAAATAAATAAATAAATAAATAAATAAATAAATAAAACCATTTTTTAAAAGGTCATTCATGGTTCATCTACCTCCGCTGTGACTCTGATTGAAGATAACTGTATAAAAAGCAAAAACTGGGGGCGCCTGGGTGGTTCAGTCAGTTAAGCATCTGCCTTCATCTCAGGTCCTGATGCTAAGTCCTCGGATGCAGCCCTGCTTCTGGGTCCCGCTGAGAGGGGAGACTGCTTCTCCCTCTCTCCACTGCTTGTGCTGTCACTATCTCTGTCTCTCTCTCTCAAATGAATGAATGAATGAATAAATAAATAAATAAATATTTTTGAGGAGCAAAAATTGGGTAGCCATTTGGAATTTTAAGTTTTATAATCCTGGAATTTTATTTGTAATATCATTTAGAGATAAGAAATAGCATGCCCTTCTTTGGTGAATGGAATAAAATTCCACTTAAAGCATAAATTGCTTTAATTTCATTGCTTAAAATCGTAGTTTAAAACTATTTTAAAGATTAGTTTTGATTTTGATTTAGTAAAAATTAGTAAACTTTTCTCAAATAGTTCTTTGTAACATCATTTGAAAATGTTAATGGTATCCTGAATAAATATCTCAACCAAAGTATTGCTGGTTCATCTTTTCTTGATGACCCCATTAAAAAAAAAGTGGAAATGTCTTGAATTGCTTCAAATATTTCAAAATAATGTATCCAAATAATAAGTGGTTTGTATGAAAATATGAATAATAACTGTGACCAGGGCATTTTCATTTGTCATTGAAATATTAATTTTTGCTCATTTCATCAGAGTCTCTTTGTTTTCATAATACTACATTTGAGTTAATTAGTGCATTCAATTTTTTCTTAACTGATCACAAAAGTCTCATCCTTTCCTGGCCCTTTCCTCTCTTAGTGTAATCTAACAAATATTGCTATAAATGGGTAAGCCTGGTTACCTAGAAAAACTTAGAAAATTCAACTCTCAAACATGTCCTAACACTTCATATTTCTGGTACAAACTAAGTGGAGAGGTACTTTTATATGTTACTGAATGTTGCTTAGATAGTAACATCATGTTTTACCTTATTTTTTTACTAGATATATGTTTTTAATGATTCCTTATTTTATATTAGTTTATTTTGGTTTTATATTTTATAGCATTATTGAAATATAATTAGTCATAAAATGTTTTTACTTAAATTGTACAGATTGAAAATTTATACATTATACATAAAACCATGGAGCCATAATCACAATCAAGATACCTCTCTCCTTGCCCTCTTTGCCCAACACCTATCTTAGTCCCCACATAACCATCAGTCTGCATAGTGTCACTATAGATTGGGTTCTGGAATTTTTACAAATGAACTTATATAATATGTATATCTTTTTGTCTGGTTTCTTTCACCCAGTATAATTATTATGATATTTATCAGTGTCATTTGTGTGTATCAATAATCCGGTTCTTTTTGTTGCTGGGCACAATTGCATGTATGGATATCCCAGAGTTTGTTTATCCATTTACCTCTTGGTTGACATCCGAGTTATTTACAGTTTGGGTCCATTACAAACAAAGTTACTACGAACAGTTATATATATATTTATATTTTTTTTTCTTGAGTAAATGCCTAAGAGTGGGATAGCTGATGCATGTGGTACTTTAATAAACATTTTTAGAAACCCCAAACTAATTTACAAAATTATTGCACCATTTTACATTCCTACAATCAGTGCATGAGAATTCCAGTTGTTCTATATCCTTGCAAAAGTGGGTGTTGTCAGTGTTTGTAAATCTCAGCCTAGCACGTGTAGTAGTTATTTTGTGGTTTTAATTGTCTTTTCCCTTACTATCCCCTGATAGTAAGCATTAATGGCAGAAAAGGTTTTCCTGTCTTTATGTGCAGTCATAGGTATATTTTCTTTGGTATAGTGCGTACCAAAGAAAGGTTAGTTCTGAGTTTTGAGGTTTTTTTTTTTTTTTTAAATAAAGATTTTCCTTATTTACTTGAGAAAAGAGAGAAAGAAAGAGCACGAACAGGGGAAGAGGCAGAGGGACAAGGAGACTCCCTGCTGAGCCCAGAGCCCAACACAGGGATTGATCCCAGGACGTGAGATCATGACCTGAGTCAAAATCTAGAATCAGTTGCTTAACAAACTGAACCACCCAGGCACCCCATTATTGAGTTTTAAAAATTCTTATTACATATTGTGGATATAAATTCTTTATCAATATAAGATTGGCTCATACTTTTATTTTTTCTTGCCTGAATGTACTGATACCTCTAAAACAATGTGGTTGGGAATGAACAGCCTTGCGGGGTTTTTTTTTTTCTTTCTGTATTTAGGAGCATTTGGTCTTTCACCCTTTTATTTTTGTTTTAAAGATTTTATTTATTTGTTTGAGAGAGACAGAGTATGAGCATTGGAGAGAAGGAGAAGCAGAGTCCTGGCTAAGAGGGGAGCCCAATGTGGAGCTCCATCCCGGGACCCTGGGATTGTGACCTGAGCCGAAGGCAGATACTTAAAGACTGAGCCATCCAGGCGCCCCTAGTCTTTTAATCCTAAATATAATATTAGCTGTAGGTTTCTTGGAAGAAGCCTATATCAAGTAAAAGGTTACCCTATTTTTCTACTTTTCTTAAAATCCGTATAGCGAATGGATATTGGGTGTAGTCATTTGATTTTCCTGCATTTAATGAGATTATTAAATGGTTTTCTTCTTTTAGTTTGTTAATTTATTATATCACATGACCAATTTGGGGATATTAAACCAATATCACATTCCTGGGATAAAATTTAATTAGTTTTAATGAATTTTTCTTTTTATAAATTGTTGGGTTTGGTTAGCTAAAATTTTGCTTAGGATATTTACGTATATATCCAGGAAGGATATTCATCAGCAGTTTTAATTTCTTATTTTGTGATTATTTGATTTTGATATCACAATAATGCTATTTTCATAGAACAATTTGCGATATATTTTCTCCTTTTAATTTTTTGTAAATAATTTGTGTAAAATTGGTATTACTTATTTCAAAATATTTTCTAGAATTCATCAAGAGCATCTGATGGAGTTTTCTTCTTGATAATATTTTAAATTAAAGTTACATTGCTTTTAAAAAAGTTAAATTGTTTTAATAAATGCAGGGTTGTTTAGATTGGCTGTTTCTTCCTGAGTGAATTCAGTATGTTGTATCTTTTGATGAATTCATACCTTTTATCAATTCATCTTTTAAATTTATTGACATAAGATTTTTATATTTTCCTTTTACTTATTTTCCTTTTAATATCCATAAAATCAGTGGTAATGTCATCTGTCTCATTCCAGACATTGGTTATTTGTGTTTTCTGTATTTTTTTCCATAATCTGTCTCTGTAGATGTTTATGAGTTTAATTTGAGAAGTCAAAGAAAGGTCTTTTGGTTTCATTTATTTATTAACTCTATCATTACCCTGTGTTCTTATTCACTAATTTCCATTCTGAATTTTATTATTTGTTTTCTTCATGTCCTTATTTGCTCGTATTTTTCTAGTTCCCTAAAGTGGAAACTGAGCTCATCAAATCATGGCTGTTCTTCATAACAGAAGCATTTAGTGCTACAAATCTTTCCCTGAACATATTAGTGCCATCTGCAGATTTGGATATTCTATGCTTTCATATTCATTCATTTCAAAATACTTTTTATTTCTCATTCGAATATTCTTTTAATGCTTGAATTATTTAGAAGAGTGCTAAAATAAATATCGAATACATATGCAGGAATTTTTCAGAAACTTTTCTATTTTTTTATTTCTGATTTAATTCCATTATAGTCAAGACACAATTCAGTATAATATCAATATCTTTTTAATTTTTAAGACTTGTTTTTGACCAAAAATATAGAATATACAAGTAAATATTCCATGTGTACTTGAAAATAATACTTTGTTGTTGTTTGGTAGAATGTCCCATAAATATCAGTGTCATCTTGTAGGTTAATATTTGTTCATATTTTCTATATTGTTATTGATTTTCTCTTTTCTTGTTCTATCAGTTATTCACAGAATAGTATAAAAAACTCTATGATTTTACATATGTTTGTTTCTGCTTACCATTCCATTATGTTGTGGTTTGTTTATCCAGGAGCTTGTTTGGTAGCTACTAGCTCCTTTCTTTGGTCTGAAAACATCTTTTGGAAGTGGGTTGTTCAGACCATTTACATTAAATGAATTGATTGATATTATACAGTTAAAGGGATCATTTTGCTTCTTGTTTTCTATCTGTTCCATGTGTCTCTACTTCTTTTTTGCCAAATTTTCATTATTTGACAATTTTGTTATTTAAATGTATCTCCTCTTAAATCTTATTAAGCATAACCATTTATTTTGTTATTTTGGTGGTTATATTAAGATTTATGATATTCACTTTTAGCTTATCAAAGTCCAACCTGTATATAGCACCAGAGATTTGAGTTATATTTTTTCATATAAATGGTTCCAGCATGATCTTTTATTACTGATTTTCCCTTTCTTAAATGTCTTTTTTCTTTATGTGTGAAAGAAATAAAGATTACCATCTTTTTATTTCTCATCTGTCTTTGAGTTTATACGTGAAGTTTATTTATTGTAAACAACATAAAGCTGGGCCTTGCTTTCTTGTCCAATCTGAGAATCTCTACTTTTAAATTGGGCTGTTACATTTATATTTAATGTAATTATTTATATGGCAAAGTTTATGTCTATCATCTCTCTATTTATGTTCTATTTATCTTACATTTTCCCCTCTGTTTCTCCTTTCCTTTATTCTTTACTTTAAAATGTAGTGGTTTTGGTTTTGGTTTTGGTTTTGTTTAAGATTTATTTATTTATTTACTCATGAGACACACAGAGAGAGAGGCAGAGACATAGGCAGAGGGAGAAAAAGGCTTTGAATTTTACTCGCTTGACTATATTTTACTTGAAATTATTTTTCTTCATTGTATTGTTTTGTTGTTGAGTTAAATTTTCATTCAAATTCAGGAAAAAATCAATTATTATTTCATGAACATCTCTTTTCCATCACATTCCTTTTCTCCATCTGTATCTCCATTTATACAAGCAGCAAACCATTTGATATTACCATCATGTCTGTGAAACTCTTTTAAAATTAAAATCTTCTTTTGGAGTTCCAGCTTGCAAAAAATTCTATTTGATTGCATGTTTACCAACCTTTTCTTCTACAATGTTCAATTTATTGCTTGTACTGTCCAGTGCATTTTTAATTTTAGAGGTTGTGTTTTTCATTTCTATAATCACTATTTTTTTTCTTTTTAGAATTTCGATGTTTCTACTAAATTCTCTAAGTCTTCACTTATCCATATCCATATACATTTTCTACATGTTAAAATAGTTACAGAAGAGTCTTTATTTGCTAATTCCTTTGTAGACATATGGATCCATTTCTAGTTACCAGATTTTCACGATATTTTTATAGGTTCTACTTTCGATCTTATCAAAGATCCATTGCATCCTAAGACTCAGAGTTGGCAATTATTGAAAAGGAACATTTGCCCGTTATATCAGACCTCTCCTGCACTGTTTCTAAAATTCCATTTTTCTCTCAGAGCATGCTGAGAGTACATCACACTCTAGACTGTACCTTTTTATTCCCTATTTAGGGAATCAGAAAGTGCCCTGAAGAGAAAAAAATAAAATTGACCAAAGTAGGGTTCAGACTTACACATTTTGTTTTCTCAAAGTTATTGCCTCCTCAAAACTTGTCTCCCTCGGATGCTCTCCAATACTTCAAACTGCTAAAATTTTATATTTATTTATTTATTTATTTATTTATTATTTATTTATTTATTTATGTTTATATAATTTCAGTAAGAGGCTTAGTCTGATACTAGCAACTGTCATTTCAAAATAAGAAAGTGTTCCCTCCTTTCTGTTCTGTGTTTATTACTGCATTGATATATAGTTGAAAAGATTTTTTATATATCAATGATCAATTCATTTATTTGATCAGCTATTTATTCAGCAATTATAGTTTATGTGCCAGGCATTGTGTTAACTCCTGAGATCACTTTAAAAATGGGTAACAATAGATCATAACATCTTTGCATTGAACACAAACTTTTTTTTTATCATTTCATTGAACTTTTTCAATAAGATTATTATCTTTTGAATTTTTGGTAAATTGAAGCTTGATGTTCACATATTTAATAATGAATTTAGATTTTGGTCCCAAATGCATATAACTTCACATAGCATGCCCTTTTATTGGATTTTAAGCATAATAACATTAGTGAAAATCACTACGTTTTTAGAGATTATTATACTACATGGTACAAAATAGGCATGATGGAAATAATTGCTTAATTTACAAATGATTGAATTTCCAGATAAAACATTCTTCTTATACAATGAATCTATATCAGTTTATCTAAATCTTGATATTATACAACACTGTTAACAAACAATTGCCTACTTCATGTTCATCATCTTGCCTAAAAACCCTTATCTTCCTTTCTCATGTACACACACTATATATAAATAGATTATACCATATTTGTTAGAGCTAAGTTCAAACCACTCAAAAATATCCTACAGTATTTACAGAATGGGTACCTATACGATACTTATCAATACAATATTTATCATTCTGTGATATTTTATGCAAGAAATTTACGAACCAGGTTATATACATCCTCTTCATAGATTAGATATAGAATTATGTGACCCAACCATTTATTGAACAGTCTAAAACTGGAGCTCCTATAGGCTCTAATAATAATAATAATAATAAATCAATTAAAACCATGCTTTGCCTAAAGCAAAATCTAGAAAAGGAATCTATTTATAATTTTGGATCACAGCCTGATTAATAAGAGGCAAATAATTTAGTTATATTTGGTTTCCCTAGAACTCATGAACTATGACATTTGTACAAGTCTATGGCATTAAATTATTAACCTAAATCTTATTTAAGATTTTATTCTATTGAATACAAATATTATATTATATGAACACATCACCTTTTTTTTACTTTTTATTAAATAATATCACCTATGATTTTACTACTTATATAGCTTTCTGCTGGGACTTTTATTATCATAGAAATTATTTGCCTCTTGGGACTGTTGAATTACATGACTTTTATCAAGGATGAACCTCCAGTATCTAAAGCCCAAGTTGTTTAAATTGCCCTTTTGTATAATATACAATTATATTTTCATGGTTTTATTTAATAAAGAGTGTATTTGATGTAAATATTTGTTAGTTCACAACTCCCTCAGGAGCTCTTTAGTTATAATCCGAAGTAGCCCCCATATGTAAAGAGAACGGAGAAACCAAAAAAAGAGGTAGACCACTCCAGATTGGTAAGTAGAAGCTTTAAAAAGCAAGGAAACATACTTATGAGGCTTTGTTTTGGGCAATCTCAAGACAAATAGATCTTCACCCCTTCCTGGCAAATCTTAAGCGTTTACATAGAGGCTTTAACTGCGTTCAGACACACATACTATCCAAATCAGGTCAACACCATATTTCAGCCTCGGGGTTGTATCCTTGGGACAGCTTCTGGGAATGGGAAAGGCGAGTGGAATACACATGCCTAGGACAGGGGAATCTTCGATTGCCTGGGTCCAGCTTGCAGGTCAACCGGTGGTCAAGTCTTCTCAATGACTTCTGCAACAACATCACTGGTGCCCTTGGTTATCTATATGGAAGGAACGGCATTAGGGCCAAAGTAGTCCAATGAGACATTACTTCAATCTGTTGACAGCGAACCAAATTTTTGCACAGCCTCAAAGAGAAGCTAATGAGCCTCCAAAGACAATGATTTTTTTTTTCTTTTGCTTTTTAGCTAATATAGAATATAAGAGACCTGATCTGAAGATTTGCAAAGTTCATCGAAAAATGTCTCTACTTTATTGGGTTATAGTAAGATTTCACTGTAGTCAGAGACCATAGGACACAGCTGGTCTCCAGCTGGTGCTTTGCATTATTTCACTGGAGTGGAATGTTTGTTACACCAAGCTTCATTAAAATTAAATTCTACCTTCACTCTATTTACAATGAAAATTAATATGTTTTATAAGCCATAGCTCATGATTCCACAAGCTACAGAGTAAGAATAAATAAAATGGAGTAAGTTAGGATATATATAATTTAATAGAGTACAGACAAGGTTTTGGAATAAATTTAAAAAAAAACTAAAGAAGTCAGTATTTACAGATTAGTAATATCTAAGATTTGATGAGATTAATATTCTTGATCCTGAGGATCTTATAATCAATCTAGTTAAGTAGTAGCCTTGAGATCAAATTAGAGAGAAGCAACTTTTCTTCAACACATTTATTAAAATAAATAAATAAACAAAAAATATGATCTAAAAGGGGAACATTTATCTAGTAATAGTAAACACAATATAAGTAACTCAAATATGAATCTAAGATCTGAGGCATAGGAAAAGAGGGGCAAATAGTAAAAGATAAGGACAATGAAAGTGGAGAAATAATTTAAAATTTGCTTCCAGTGCAACTGCCTTTAGACTTGCAGCCATTGGATTTTTTGCTATAAATTATAGAATACCAATATAACAATGGCTTAAATAATTCAGACATTTATTACATAAATTGACAAGGCTGGAAGGAAGCCATTTCATAGTGCAGTAACTTACTGATGTCATCTTCAGCATAAAAATAATATTCAAGTAACAGTTGCAGTGTATGCATCATTTGGTATGCGATAACGTATCAATAAGAAAGGAAAATGAGTTTTGAAAAAGTTGTGTTTTTTCTCAGCTCCCCTTTCCATAAAGGAATAAGCTTTTCTTCTAAAAACACCTTGTGGACATTCCCTTGAGGATCAGTGATGAGGAAACAACCATTGTCCCTCAAGAGACAAATCAAAGGCCACAATGACAGAGTTTCCATTAGCTGGCTTTTATCCAAAGATTTAAAAGTACCCCGCAGTAAAAGGTTACTTTTATATGAACACTCTTACACACAATTTATATTTTAATAAAAACAGAAATTCTGTAAAACTATATTTACCATACACTGGAAAAAAGCACTTTGATTTTTTCTTCACAGTTTAAATTGATTTTGACCCACTAAATTAATTTTATGACTCACAGTTGGGTAATATTGCATAGATTGGAAAATGCTGACTTACTTATTTCTTAGAGCTGGCAGGTTACTTAGGTTTCTGTGAGCCGGGAAGGTGGATAAATTATTATTGGGCATGTATTCAACTATATCCCACTACCAGAGACACAATGTGGCAAAGTGGCTTGTCTTTGGCTTTTCTCTGCTTTTCTTTTTATAATTCTCTCCTACCCTTCCCCAATGTGGATGTCATCCAGATTGTACCCTACCAGAAAGTTCAAAGCTGCTCTGAAATTACCAACATTCTCCATGCCTGACAGGGGAAACCATGTTCATTAGTTCAGTGTATGTAAAAAAGGAAAATTTTTATTAATTCAGACAATATGCGAAGGATTATTAGGCCATCACAACACAGCGCTTTTTAAAAAAGGATGATTTCTAGCCAAGCAAATATTCATTTGGTGTCAGGTAATACAACCAACTACAGCAAAAACAAAAATCAAGCAGTGTAAGGAAAATGCTTAGTTACATAAGTGTCAACCACTTAACAAGGGAAGTTTTTCTGGGGTTGTCAGCTTGTGTGTGTCTTTTAGGCCATTCTCAATTTTCATAGGTATAATTTTTCCTTCTCTGGACCCATTAGCAGTATTTTACTCCAAATGTATGAAATATAGAACAGAATGGGAAATAAGCACTTTGACCTACTTGTTAACTTTAAAAGTAATATGGCTTTATGAAGATCAAGTATTGCAGATGACCCAGTAGAAGGCATTAACATTTTATCAGATTGTCCCTGTAGAATCTATGTATTCAACTCTGTGTTTTTGTTTTCATTTTCTGATGCTAGATTTTGCAGGTATAGATGGGCAAACGTGGTGATCCCTGCTTGGGAGTAACAGGAGGAGCAGATAAGGAAAGAATTTAATAAGCAAACTAAGTTGTAAAGCAGTGTATTTCTGATTAAAGATAGGATTGCTTCTCAGAGACGGTCTTCCTCTTTGTATAATCATGGATTCTAGATTTTCTGAGCTATTTCATACAAATGATTTCATGAAAAGATAATATTTATGACCATCATTGATTAAATACATAAATATATGCCTTTACAACTTTCTGAGATGTTTAAGAACAGTCATGAATATTTTTTAAAAATATTCATTGTCCATTTCTAGGTTTTCTATTCTGTTCTATTGATGTATGTGTCTGTTTTTGTGCCAATACCATACTGTCTTGTTCACTACAGCTTTTTTTTTTTAAGATTTTATTTATTTACTTGAGAGAGAGAGAGAAAGAGAGAGAGAGAGAGAGCACAAGGAGGGGGAGGGGTAGAGGGGACAAGCCGACCCCTCCATAGCACGGAGCTGGACTCAGGGCTCAATCCAGGACCCTTGATCTCAAGACTCTGATCATGATCTAAGCTGAAATCAAGAGTTGGACACTTAACCCACTGAGCCATCTAGGCATCCTTTGTTGACTACAGCTTTGTAATACAACTTGAAGCCTGGAATTGTGCCTGGAATTGTGATGGCCTCCAACTTTGCTTTCCTTTTTAAATTTTTTTAATTTAAATTAAATTTAACTAACATATAGTGTATTATTCATTTCAAAGGTAGAATTTAGTGATTCATCACTTGCATGTAACACCAGTGCTCATATCATCAAGTGCCCTCCTTAATGCCCATCACCTAATTGCCCCATCTCACCACCTACCTCCTCTCTAGAACCCTATTGGTATCCTATATTGTTTCTTATCATTAGGAATCTCTTATCCAGGGCTTAATCCTGGAGTCCTGGGATCAAATCCCACGTCGGGCTCCTTGCATGGAGCCTGCTTCTCCCTCTGCCTGTGTCTCTGATTCTCTGTGTGTGTGTGTCTTTCATGAATAAATAAATAAATAAAATCTTTAAAAAAATCTCTTATGGTTTGTTTCCCTCTCATTTTTTGTCTTATTTTATTTTCATTCTCTTCCACTATATTTATCTATTTTGTTTCTTGCTTTTCTTTTTCAAGATCGCTTTGGTTATTTGGAGTTTTTTTGTGGTTCCATACAAATCTTAGGATTATTTGTTCTAGCTCTGTGAAAAAAGTTGATAATATCTTGATAAGTATTGCATTAAATGTTCATCAACTAATGAATGGATAAAGAAGATGAGGGATATATATATATATACAATAGAATATTACTCAGCCATAAAAAAGAATGAAATCTTGCCATTTACAACAACATGGATGGAGCTAGAGAGTATTATGCTAATTGAAATAAATCAGTCAGAGAAAGACCATTTGATTTCACTCATCAGTGGAATTTAAGAAACAAATAGATGAACATAGGGGAATAAAAAAGAGAGAAACCAAGTAATAAACTCTTCTATAGAGAACAAACTGAGAGTTACCAAAGGAGAGGTGGATGGAGGGCTGCGAGGGCATTCAGTAGGTGATGGGTATTAAGGAGCGCACTTGGAATGAGCACTGGGTATTGTATGTAAGTGATGAATCATTAAATTCTACACCTGAGGGATGCCTGGGTGGCTCAGCGGTTTAGCGCCGCCTTCAGCCCAGGGTGTGATCCTGGAGTCTTGGGATTGAATCCCGCGTTGGGCTCCCTGCATGGAGCCTGCTTCTCCCTCTGCCTGTGTCTCTACCTCTCTCTCTGTGTGTGTTTCTCATGAATAAATAAATAAAATCCTTTTAAAAATAAATAAATAAAATCTTAAAAAATAAATTCTACACCTGAACTTATATTACACATATGTTAACTAGCTAGATTTTAAATAAAATCTTGAAGAAATAAAATAACTTGGAAAAATTACTTTTTAAAAAAATCAAGAAAAATAATTTAAAAATTTTTAAAAATTTACATTATCAAGCCCCATTTAAAAAATAATTAATATCTGTGTGTACTGCTACTCATCTTAGGTACCATTTTGTAGATGAGGGGGAGTAGGTCTTGTTTGTGGACATTTCTTATGTAGTTATATTCTTGTTTAATTATATTTTTGTTTTTATCTCTTTTAAACTTTCTAGTTTTCCTGGAAAATCAAAAAATCAAAACTGAAAACTGAAACACTATTTTTTTGATTTTGTTAACAGGCAAAACATATAGTGAAAAGATGTAGTTTTTAACATTAAAACAAAAAGGTATGCACATTCCCTAAAATTACTTTTTTAGGAAAAACAGAGGATAGAATTATTCCTAAAACTTAGCAATGTATTTTCCTATAACATTACCTATAACTTAATCTTCTTCCTAAAGAGAAAGAATAAAAAACCAGTAATACTTGGCCACTTTGTTTACTTGGGTTCTAGGGAATTTTCAGGTCTATAATTTGTAGGTGACTCAATAATGCTTTTAAATATAATGGTGGGGGTGGGGGGCAGCCCTGGTGGCTTAGCGGTTTAGGGCCAAGTTCGATCCAGGGCCTGATCCTGGAGATCCAGGATCGAGTCCCACTCGGGCTCCCTGCATGGGGCCTGTTTCTCCCTCTACCTGTGTCTCTGCCTCTCTGCCTCTATCTCTCTCTCTCTCTGTGTCTCTAATAAAGAAATAAAATCTTTAAAAAAGGCCCATAGAAATAAATAAATAAATAAATAAATAAATAAATAAATAAATAAAATGAGGGAATGAAAAAGGACAGTAGTAGGGTGACCACATAATTTTTTTCCAAACTAGGAAACTTCTTGAGAGAAACAAGGAATACTATTAATAACTATGTAATGACAATAGGTATAAAGCACACACTCAGGGACAAAAGGAACCATAAAGTCATTCTACCTATAAGGGATGTTGGAGAAGCGATTCTTCAGGTTCTTTTGCCTAGAATAAACTTCCTGTATTCATTAAAAAACATGTTTTTTTTATTGTTATTCTGACATTATTGCTTGCTTATTATGTGGTGCTTCTTTACTGAGTGCATGCATAACTTCATTTTTCTTTTAGAAAACGTATGAGGTAGATATTATTATTTTATCTAGCTCATGAAAAGAAACTGAGATGAAGCTCACTTTTCATTATCATGCTCTAGTGTCTTGCACTGCTTCAAGCACTATTATATGCCTCCCTAGCTAAACCACTAAAGCACCAGAAGAAATGAAAAACAGTTATAAATCTTCCTTCCATGGAGGCTTTATAGAGCACTTGCCTCACAACATCTGTGAGAACATTGTATCAAACAAGCTACTAACCTGTTTTCAAGTAGAGATGATAAAGCAAATAAGGTGCTTTGGATGATGTGGGCAAAACTCACTCATCCATATGGCAAACAGTTTTTGAGCAACTATCAATTATGAGACACTGAAGTAAATAAGATGGAAGAAATCAAGTTCTTAACTGCAAGGAACCAACATGAGGCATCAGGATAAGATGGTAAAGACCACTCTACCACATGGCATTATTAGATTAGGAGCCCACCTGCAGTGTGTTGCCAAGCATGGAGTGATGGACAAGAGGGGCTTTCCAAGTAAATGAACTGAACGGACCAAAGAACGAAATGCCCACTTTGTCTCAGGAAAAAGAAAATTGCTCTTGTCAGAGGGGAAATACACAGGTACATCTGCATATGCTTGTGCTTGTACTTGTATATTCGAATATATACATGTACTCCCTTAAATACTCACACCTACATGTATCCGTGCATGCACATCCATGAACACATTCATCCTTAACAGCTCTGGGAAATAAAGCAAACAGGGCAATGAAGGTTGCATGACTTTATCTATATAGTAGTCCTAATTCTGAAACTTATTTCTGAGATACAGGAACTTTTTTTGTTGCCAGCATACTTAATCATCAAACTTCCATCATATAGAAATCATATGTCTGTTACTTGTGTAAAAGGAAACATGCAATTCCCTTGACACTTTCCCTAGTATTGCTTAGGAAATTGTTATATTTGTCACTGCTTTCAGGGCATTTTGCAAAGAAGAATAAAGCTATAATTTATTAAGCTCAGATAATATATTTGCCCTTTTGGAATAATGAAAGACCCATTCAGGAAGCTCCGTCTGTGGAGAATATGTTTTTCAAAAAGTGATACATTTTATAGATAAAAATCAAAAAGGGAGGTAGGGCAAGGCAGATACATGTATGTTACTTTATTTAAAATGACATTTAGAAGCAAAATAAGAAAGCGATCTAGTTTCAAGTATATTCAGTATTGGAAAATGAAACACTGTGTCTGTTTTTCTTAAATTGGACATTTCTTGTTAGAGTTTTAAGATCTTGCCTCCCTGGAATGAAAAAGATCACAAAAAAGTTGTCAAAAGCATTAAAACTTCCTTTGTTAACCAATTACTTTGATGAGTAGTGGAGTTATATTTGCTTGAATACATTTTGTAAAGAGATACTCAACATGTGTAATAAAATGGCAGTATCCAGGAAATTAATATCACATACAAATTGTAATAAATGTTTCAATAATACTTGGAATTCAAATGTATAACATAATTTACATCTTGATTTCTTCACACTTCTTTTCTTTTGTTTCTACATTGGTAGAATTGTCAATTTAGACTTTTAACAAAAAGGAATTATTCTAAGGCACAGTGATTTTTCATAAGACATTATTTTCTGCCTTCTCTCAATAACATTGCCCCCTGCATCTTGCATAGCCTGTTCTTGTACTCAAAATATTTTAAGCTAATAGAACTCAATTTTCTGTTTTTCCAAAATAGGGTCAACATATTTTATATATTACATATTCAGTATTTTATTCAATGAATGTACTCAATGATAATATACTCTAAACACAATGTTGTGGTTAGAAAAAAATTGAGTAAGCACGATGTAAAGTGTTCTATCACATATGGATGGAAATTACAAAAAAAAATTGATTAATAGTTTCAGTGATTCAGTCTAGTTTTGTTTTGTTTTAGAAAAAGAGAGAGCACAAGTGAGCAGCAGTAGGGTGTGCAGAGGGGAGGGAGAGAGAGAATCTAAGGCATGCTCCACACCCAGCATGGAGCCCAACACAGGGCTCAATCTCAGGACCCTGAAAACATGACCTGAGCTGAAATCAAGAGTCAGATGCTTAACTGACTGAGCCTCAATTCATTATAATTTTTAAAATAGTAAAGATAAGTTTAAAAAAGATTTTTAGATTTTTTTTCTAATGGAATGCCATGTGATTTTTAAACTTCACATTCCCTATTTTCTTCCATTAATTTGTAGTATGATTATTGGATGTTTTAGACTATATTTGTATATTTCTAGTGTATTCCTTGGAATATTACTAAAATCATACAGCCCCAAATATAATTACTTATGTTGGTTAACCCCAGATATTAAATATTCATTTGTTACTAAAAATAATAACAGCAATTTTTTTATTTTTTAATTTTAAATATTTAAACAATTTGTTTGTTTAGAAAGAGAGAGAGAGAGAGACAGAGGTGGGCTGGGGGAGTGGCAGAGGGAGAGGGAGAAAGAGCATCCCAAGCAGCCTCCATGGGAGCCAGACATGGGGCTCAATCTCTCAACCCCAAGATCATGACCTGAGTTGAAATCAAGAGTCAGACTCTCAATTGACTGAATCACTCAGGTGCCCTAAGATCATAACAGTCATTTTTATTTGCACTAGATACTATACTGTGGACTTTTGAATGCCTAAATAGACAAAAAACATCACATAACTATATATTTAAACAACATAAATGTGTGATAAAAATAGGAAATTCTAGACAGCAAATACCAATCACTTACTATGTTTATTTTTATTATTGCCATTCAAATTTGAACATACACATATAAGTATATATATGTATTTACATATGATTTTCTGTACAATTTTAGAATCAATTGCAGCTGTACATGCCATATCACTCTGAAATAGTGTGCATTTTGGAAGAACAAGAACATTTCACACGCAATCCTAGTACAAGTATCAAAATCAGATTATTTAACCTAATTTACCCTAAGTACAATTAATAACTATAAACACATTTAGCAATTATAATTAATAAATATGACTATAGTTATTAATTTATAAAAATCAAGTACAGTTATCTGGTTAACATACCACAGATGCTTTGCCGATTTCCCAATAATGTCTTTCTGTGTAAGATAATCATCTGTCCTGACCCATGGTCCAATCAGGATCACACAGCCTTTAGTTTTCATGTCCCTATAGCCTCCTGAATAAGAAATAGTTTATCAGTCGTTGTCTTTCATGTTTTGGCATTTTAGAGAAGGGAAGGCCTGTTATTTTGTAGACTTCTCCTCCTTTTGGGTTTGTATATTACTTCCTTACAATTAAGAATACCACAAAGGTGATGCTGTGTCCCTCTCCTTGCCAAACAAAGCCCTAATCCTCGGTGTCCATCGAAAGATGAATGGATAAAGAAGATGTGGTCTATGTATACAATGGAATATTCCTCAGCCATTAGAAATGACAAATACCTACAATTTGCTTTGATGTGAATGAACCTGGAGGGTACTATGCTGAGTGAAGTAAGTCAATCGGAGAAGGACAAACATTATATGGTCTCATTCATTTGGGGAATATAAAAAATAGTTTAAGGGAATAAAGAGAAAAGGAGAAAAATTGAGTGGGAAATATCGGAAAGGGAGACAGAACATGAGAGACTCCTAACTCTGGGAAACGAACAAGGAGTGGTAGAAAGGGAGATGGGCTGGGGGTGGGGGTGACTGGGTGACGGGCACTGAGGGGGGCACTTGATCGGATGAGCACTGGGTGTTATGCTATATGTTGGCAAATTGAACTCCAACAAAAAATTAAAAAAAAGATTAAAAAAGCCCTAATCCTCAAACAGAAGGCAAGTCTGTGTTACTCTGGCCATTCGCAGGATTTGAGCTAAGAATAAAGACAGTCACAGGACCTGCCCTCAGTTATTTTGACCATCCCCAGGTTTATTATTTTTGTGTTTAAATTCCTAGTGCAGTTCAAAGCAGTTAGGTTATTGTCATACCTTTATATTTCTTATTTTTGTTGGATAATCTATTGTAGCAGGTCCTCAACCTATCCAAACTTGACTTCAAGAGACATTCTATTTCAGCACCACAGGCTAGGTAAGGTAACTGCTTTGCCCTGATGTCATAAAAACGTCAGTGTCCTTTCCCTCATGTTCATGAGGACGTCAGCGACTCCAAACAGCACCAGAAAGATAGCCAATCTCACAGTGTCATGTCCCTGAGTGCCTGTTGCCTGTGACAACTTCTGGTGGCGTCAAATGTTCTAACAGGATACAGGGTCCAGAAAAAGGCGTGAACTCTTAAAGTAGTTTTCAGGACTGTCTCCTAAGCTATCGATGACAGAAGCAGGACACTGAGTCGCCACTGCCTTATCTGTAATTCAGAGAGTGTTGGCATTGTTGTGACTTCAATCAAAATCACAATTATCAGAAGCCTATCATATTCTGGAAGCTGTATGTTCCAGAAATGTGTGACGTGGGCAAAAATGGATGTCCCATGCTTTCCCTCTTGGCATCCCTAAGTTAGTGACTGACAGAGATGGGTGCTGTAACACAGAAAAACAATGGGTTCTGTAACTGCACCTGTCAATAGAAACTTCAGAACCAACAGACTTTGGAGCCCCACCCTACTTCCAACCTCCCCCTCCCCCACAAATCTGGTTGGCCAGATCTAAATTTTATCTGCAACTGAGCCACAAAAGAATCTAGAAAATGTAAATCTTAACTTTTCAACCTCTATTTTACAAGGAGCCGTATAGTTAAGAAGTGCTGACCCACCCTTACTCTTACTTTTGAAGAGAATGTTGCAACATCCTCAGAGTTTCACCTCTTAGCATCTTCTACTACAGTTTGCTTAATGCAGGCTGTGGTCTTTGGCTCTTTCAGCCAGATATGTTTTGAGTCCTCCAGTAAACAAAATGATTTTCTATAGAATATTTTCAAAAACTTCTATTCAATATGTTTATTTTCTACAGATGTCATTATTTTGTTTTCCATCACTAATCTGATGAGTAGTCTTAGATTATTTTTCATTTAAATTTAAGGCATTTATTTTCACATATTCCCTGGGCAGGTTTAACTGCCCATTTCTCTGCATCATGTTTACTATACTGAGGGTTACATAAACCTTGACAAAGTTAGTAGTTTCACAGAAATGAAGGCAAGATACTAGGATTCAGATATGTTCTCAATCTTTCTTTATCTGCCAGGCATGTGTACTAAAATCTCTCATCATTTACATCAGCTCACACTGCCAGTGCTCGAAATGCTGATCACTGCTTAATGGTACTTTAAGAGTTACTTTCCCATGTGTGTAAGATGGGATTTGGAACAAGACTTCTCATTCTATTCCTGAATGTCTTGTGGGATTTAATGAGAGATGAGTTGAATGTACTTTCCTTAGCTCCTAGGAGCCCTGGGTTGCTGCTCCCCTACCTATCCCTCGGGTGTAGTCAATCTGTTGACTAAATTACTGGCATATCATCCTCTTCCAGTCCCCTGCTAAGATTTCACTGAGCTCTGCATTCTCGCATGGCCAGCTGAGAGTTCTGATCTCCTCATTTGGTCTCTGCTGGTACTTCCCCTTGGGGTCAAACCTTGCTTCTGGTATCCTCTGAGTCAAACACATGTTGTCCAGCACATTATCTTTCATAAATAATATAGATCTCTCACTGCATTTCCTGGCAATTTGATCACTTGCTCTAGGTTTCATATTGAAAACTGTCTCAGTCTATATTGAGTTTTCCTTGTTCTTTATACTCATTTTTTTTCCTTTGGCTTTTCAGTCACAAAGTATGGGCTTATTGGATTTTATTTTCTAACTTGCTCTCTCTGTTCCATAGCTGTCCATAGCTCAGTCCTTTGCCTTTCCTTCCTATTCCTTCTCTAGAGAGTGGATATTTCCATCCATTCTTTTATCAAAGGTACTTTGAAAAAGGGTCTAATAATTTATTTACACAAAAAAATTTTTAACAGATTTGCATGCTAAGGAAACAAAGCTTGGGCCAAAAGAAAGAGGATGTAAAAAACTAATATGTCCCAAGCCATGATGGATGGATTTGGCTTATAAACCGCACCAAGTACCATCTGTATTGTTGAAGTTTATGACCATTATTATGGAGAGTTTTGTTGCTTTTAGGGAATAATTAGTCATTTATTAATGGAGAATAATCTGGTTTTATAAAACTTTAAAGGAAGAAGAAATTTCAACAGCCATGGCCTGAGAATATTTCTTTGGTGGGCTTTTGGCCTCTGTAATGAAGCAAGTCTTTCATGTTTCAATATATATTCTTACTCAACAGGATCAGTTCTTACAACTCCAGAATCCTAGATTTAAATAGCTCTTGAGGGGACCAAGTTTTTTTATTGGTCTCCAATTACTAGTTGTCCAGCCCTCAGACTAAATCAGTTCTCTATTTTGGTCCATTATGATATCCACCAGTTTTTCCTGAAAAGAAATTGTAGGTGATAAAACTAATAACTCAAGGGAAAGGACAACTGTGACATTTAACAAGGACAAAATAAATGGTTCAATTTAAGGCCAATATTGCTTTGCAGAATATGAAATGCCATACCCTTAGTAGTCCCAAAAGGCCAACATTTTTCAAAATCTCTCTGAAATGCTAAGGAATATTTGATAAGAGTCTACAATCCTTATAAAATATATATCTTTATATTAAATAGGCTGTGGCCTGCCTTTTTTCAAAGTCTAGAATTCAAGAATACTGCAATCTTCTTCTACATTCAACTTATATTTTAAAGATGCATTCCTTTTTCTAAACATACAAAAAAATCTATTTCTCTTCTTTCTAAGATTGTATTATACTCTGTGAAGTTCAAAGCAATTAATCATCTCACTTCATTTGATCGTTCTAAGTGTTCTTATTTTCAGAAAAGGAGGAACCAAGTCTGAAATATTGCCTAAGAACTTTGTACACAACAAGATAGGTAGCACTGTACTTACTAGGGTACAATGGAATCTAACCAGTCATCCTTAGTATTGTTATTTGTTCACGTTAAAAAAGAAAAAAAAAAACCTTTACACTTATTATTTAATACTCCAGTGTTTTTCAATTTGTAGCCTACTAATAGAAAACAATTTTTAAGAAAGATAATTTGAAAACTAAATTTACAGGTTTTTTTTTAAAGATCCTATCTATTTATTCATGAGAGAGACACAGAGAGAGGGGGGCAGAGACACAGGCAGAGAGAAAAGCAGGCTCCATGCAAGGAGCCCAATGTGGGACTCAATCCAGGACTCCAGGATCACACCCTGGGCCAAAAGCAGGCGCTCAACCGCTGAGCCACCTGGGTGTCCCCTAAATTTATATTTCTTATGAGTCAGCCATGTTAATGGGAAAACTGGAGGTTATTATACTACTTGATATTTTTCAGAGTGTGTTAGAAAACACAAGGCTTCACAGATAGAAATAAGTTTAAAATTCAATTATACTGTTATTGAGGAACTAGCATAACCTGTATGACTCAGTTTATTCATCTCTTAATAGGTAGATCACAAACTTATAAAGTTTGTAAGAATAGACATTGGAAAGGGCTGAGCCTGAGTCTATAACAGGCATAACAGTACAGGGAACATAGACTGTTTCACCAATTCTTAAAACTGTTACTCAGGCTAACGGAATTCAAAACAACTACTCCCAACTAGTAGGCACTCATGTAGCCAAAGCTTGAGAGCATAGAAAACAGCATTAGAACTAAAAACACCCTTAAGAATGACAAATAGAGCTGTTTAAGTGTCTCTCAACCAATAAGGACATTTCCAATAGCTCCTGGGAATCATTGTGAAAAACCATTGTATGCCGTATTCTATGCAGCTATCCTCATGATGTACCTCTTTCATAAACCTGTATTATTCTTTGTATTTGTTGGTTATACATCAGTCACTCTTGAGGCAACTGTGTGGATTTTTATGCTGTCATTATTAAAAAACATGTAAAGTGTCTTACACATAGTAACTAAACCCTTAATGAATGTTCATTTGCTCTCTCTTCAATACATACTACATATCAGTGACCATATCTCCCATTTATATATATACGTATATATACAAATATATATATATACATATATATCTTATATTTCTCCTAAAAATTCTGAGTGTCACATACAACTACTGTGACTTTGGTTTAGATGGGGAAATTAAATCCCAGTGTAAAAAAAAATTACAAATCTAGTAATTGACTGAATTGTTTGGAACCCAAAACTGACTCAAAGCTTATGTTTTTTTCCACTGTCACATAAGCCTTCATTTTCGGTGAAGCATACAAGTGAGGAAAAAAAAAAGATCTATCCTTTATACCTAAGGAAGCAGTATATATAGTGAAGAAAACTGGTGCACTGATTACTCTCAAATTGATGTGTAGAGCAAAAGACACAATTAGTATAATATTGATATAGATGGTGATTAATGATGATAAACTGAAAAAGTCAGTGACTGGATCTTTCACTTAAATAAAGGAATGAATAGAGATAACACGAAGGAGGTAGAACTAAAGGTAATAAAATTGTTTATAAAATGGGAGAAGTTTTACAACAGATCTAAAATCCATTCTCTTTTAGTGGAACAAAATGGAAAAGTAGACTGGGCTTGCATCTAAAAATCTTCGGCTAAAGATCCAATATTTGTATTTACTTTATTTATGATTTATCATCCCTTAACAAACATAGTTGGCCGGGGCACCTGGGTGGCTCAGTCAGTTAAACGTCCTACTCTTGATTTCTGTTCAGGTCATTATCTCACAGTCATGAAATCAGGCAGCTTTGGGCACTGTGTTTAGCAGAGAATCTGCTCAAAGATTTTTTTTCTCTCTCTCTCCCTCTCCCCCTAACCCCACTTATATGTGCATTCTCTCTCTCTCTCTCTCTGTCTCTCACTCTTTCTTTCTCTCTCTTTCTCAAATAAATAGATCTTTGAAAAACTAAACAAAACAAATATAGTCAACTGACCTGACAAAGGAGCAAAGGCAATTCAACAGAAGAAAGATAGTCTCTTCAACAAATGGCGCTGAGATAATTGGATATCCCTATTCAAAAAACCAAACCTGGGCAGCCCGGGGGGCTCATCGGTTTAGCACCGCCTTCAGCCCAAGGCCTAATCCTGGAGCCCCAGGATCGAGTCCCACATCAGGCTCCTTGCATGGAGCCTGCTTCTCCCTCTGCCTGTGTCTCTGCCTCTCTCTCTGTGTGTCTCTCATAAATAAATAAATAAAATCTTTTAAAAAAACCCACAACCCTAAACAAGATCTCATACCTTTCACAAATACTAAAAAATAGTGAATTGTAGACCTGAATGTAAAACACAGTATCTATAAATAATTCTAGAAAAAAACTTATGTGAAAATCTAGGTGACCTTGAGTTTGGTGAGGAGTTTTTAATCCTTTTTTTTTTCATTGAGGTATAATTGGCATATGACATTATATTGATTTCAGGTTTCAGGTGTACAGCATAATAATTTGGCATTTATGTATGTTGTAAAATGATCACCACATGAAGTCTAGTTAACATCTGTCACCCTACATACTTACAGTTTTTTTTCTTGTAATGAGAATTTTTAAGATACAACACCAAAAGCACAATCCATGAAAAGAAAAATTGGTAAGTTGGACCTCATTAAAATTAAAAACATCTGTTCTGTGGAAGGCATTTTTAAGAGAACCAGAAGTTAGCCACAGAATTGTATGAAAACACTTGTGAAACATATATATAATAAAGATCTTGATTAAAACATACATAGAACTCTTAAAAATCAATAATAAGTAAACAAGGAATCCCCCCAAAAGATAAATCAAAGATCTAAGCAAACTTTACAATGAAGAAGATAAATATTTAGCAAATAAGCATAATGACAGGTGCTTAACATCATTTGTCATTAGGTAATTGCAAACCAGACAATGAATACCACTACACGCTTATTAGAATAGCTGAAATCCAAAAAACTGAAAATACCAACTGGTGTCTAAAATGCAGAATGATAGGAATTACTTCAAGAGAATGCAAAATGGCATAGGTACTTTGGAAGGCAGTTTGGGGTTTTCTTACATTGCTAAACATGAATAACTTACCTGTTTACATCCCCAACTGGTTTGAAAATATATGTCCACAAAATCCTACACAGGGAGAGCCCACAATGTTTAAAGAGACTTTATTAATATTTACCAAAAACTTTAAGCAATTAATATGTCATCTAATAAAATGATAAATTCTGGTACATTCATGCATTTGAATATTTTTCAATTGTAAAAAAAAATAATGTTATCAAGCCATTTTAACAACTTAGATATACTTTAAATGCATATTGTTACATGAAATAAGTCAGTCTTAAAAGGCTACATATTGTTTGATTCTAATTATATGACATACTAGAAAAGGCAAAACTCTAGAAACAGTAAAAAAAAAAATTAAAAATTACACCAGTGGTGGCCAAAGCTATGAGAGAATGAGGAGGATTTTTTAGAACAGTGAACATATTCTAAATTGATACTGTAATAGTGGATACAAAACTAAATACTTTGCAATACAACCAGTGAAATGTAATGCATGCAAATAAAAAATATTTAGGAGGTCAGGGGATACTGGTATGGAATGAAGAAGATGACACAACAATCTGTGTTATGAATACATGCAGCAACCACACGAAAGGGCTTGGGAGGAACAGGTGCTGACCTAGGTAACTATGAAAAGGAAGGGTATCCAGAAGACTAAAGGCAAAAGAAATCCCACATAAGCACTATACCGTAATTAATAAAATCTGTTCCCATGCGAGTACAGGCTAACAATTCTGAAATTGCTATCCATATATACTGGAACTGAACATGTAAGTAAGCAGGTGGTGTTACTGGAGCAATTAATTTTTTTATGGTGGTCACAGGAAGCCAGCTTTCTCATTGTTAGAGTGGGAGATCAGCAATAAGAGGCCAGAATAATTTATAATAATTTAAATAATAATAATTTATAATAATTTATGGTAATGGCTTAAGGCCATAGACATTAGAATCCACATTTACCTTAATATAGATATAGATATCTACATACAGATATCTATAACTAAATAAAAAATATTGATTTTTAAAAGGCACAAGCATATCTGTGTGTGTGTGTGTGTGTGTGTGTGTGTTTGTGCTCTGATAGCTGCCAGGGGCTAGAAACAGGGACACCCCAGGATCAAGGAGGACACCTAGCACCTAAGTCTTGATTTCTAGTAAAAGTCATCAGAGCTCCTTGGAATTCTAAGACTGAGGAAAGAAATACTTAAAATGAATCTAGAGCTCCTTGTAGCGTCAGAATGTAAGGAAATACTGACATTTAAAAAGCCCTCAATGACAGGTTACATCAAAGGGATGCAAAAACCAATTGAATAAGCCCCCAATGGCCAAAGTTTGAACAATTTGAGAAATAAAATAAAATAGAGTAGTATTGGATTATAACTAAGGAATAAAATAAATATTCACGAGTCCATAGTGATGTGAATAATTCAGTTAGATACATTAATAAATGGAGGAAAAGAGGCAAATTTCCCATGTGAAAGAAGGTATAGATTTTCTGCCCTCAAGTAGTGAGGCATAACTCCGCACTTGATAAGGGTGGGCTGAGTATAGTGGCTTTCGTCTAAAGGATAGACATTTCAAACCAGGTGACCCTAATCCTAGCCTTTAATATGACGTGATGAAGATGTATTTTTAAAAGATCTTATTTATTTATTTGATAAGGAGAGAGGAAAGAGACAGAATGAGAGGGAGAAGCAGACTCCCCACTGAGCAGAGATCCCAATTCGAAACTCAATCCCAGGACCCTGAGATCATGACCTGAGCCAAACGTACATGTCTAACTGACTGAGCCACCCAGGCATTCCACTGAAAAAGACTTTTATTTCTGTAGTCTTTCGTCTAAAAACCCATACCTTTGGTCTAATCATGTTTTTTGTAAAAAAAAAAAAAAAAAAATCAGAATAACCCAGTTGAGATATTTGGATCTAAAAACTTCTGACCAGTACTCCTTACAATTACGAAGATAGATGATTAAAAAAAAAAAAGTTCGAGGGATCCCTGGGTGGCGCAGCGGTTTGGCGCTTGCCTTTGGCCCAGGGCGCGATCCTGGAGACACGGGATCGAATCCCACATCAGGCTCCCGGTGCATGGAGCCTGCTTCTCCCTCTGCCTGTGTCTCTGCCTCTCTCTCTCTCTCTCTCTCTGTGACTATCATAAATTAAAAAAAAAAAAAAAAAAAAAAAAAGTTCGAGAAACCGTTAGTCAAGGAGAGCCTAAAGAGACATAATGAATATATGTAATGTGGTCATCTCAAAAGGATCCTCAAATAGGAAAAAAAATCAATAATAAGGATCTGAAAAAATATGGACTTTAGTTAATGGTATTATATCAATATTAGTTCATTAATTATAACAAATGTACTAATAACATAAAATGTTAAAAACAGGGAATGCTGAGTGCAGAGTAAATGGTACTCTCTATATCTGATTTTTCTGTAAATCTAAAACATTTCTTAACATTATTTAAAAACAATGTTTTATAACTTGTGTTGGCACTTAGAGAATGTAGCAGGGCCAGGATTTGAACATCGCTATTCTGACCCCACATCCACTTTACTGCCAACTAATACTAACTGTGAAGAGAGATATATATAAAAGAGAACATAAAGAGAAATAACCTGAACCAAGTTAGGTTGAGGAAGTGTTAGTTAACAAAACTAAATCAGCTTCTTTATCACATTAAAAGATTTCTAGGTATCTTCAGTGGACTAATGTAACCATGACTACTCAAGAAAAGAACAGCATTCAACCATATACCCATTTCCCCACCCTGAACCTTTTGGTCTTGGAGCACATCCTGGGACTTCTGTTCCATAAAATATTCACTTTAGGGGAAAAGACAGGCCACTTTCACACATCTGGGAGGTGAATAAAAGATTACTCTGAGCTAAAACCTGGGCATTGCAGATAATATGTTAATTTTAGTTTGTATATTTGTTCATTTTATTTTATTTTTATCTTTTTAAAGATTTTATTTGACAAAGAGAGAGAGAACACAAGAAGGGGGAGCGTCAGGCAGAGGGAGAGGGAGAGGCAGGCTCCCCATGAACAGGGGGAGCCCCAGGTGAGATCGTTCCCAGTACCCGGAGATCATGACCTGAGCTGAAGGGAGACGCTTACCTGACTGAGCCTCTCAGGCTAGTATTTTTTATTATTTAAAAGAGGAAGGAAGACATACTAAGACTAGAATATAGTGCTTATATCATCATTCTCCATTTAATAGGAAAGCCAAGGAAAGGAAAAACACAAAGTGAAATATTATCTATTGTTCATTATTGGCGTATTTCTCTATTTAATTGGACCAATTTTAGAATAATGATGTATGTTTTTCTATAATTAATCTTAGTTTGTCATTTTATTTTTCTTGGCAGCACTTTGTTCTTTTTTTTTCTGATTGTATAGCAAGGGTCATAGTCTGTGCTGCAAATTATAGAAGAGGGAAGAAAGTCTGTATATGTATATATCTTCCACTTCTGTATTTTAAAAAGTACAAAATGATCAAACTATTTTAGTGGCTTATGAAGCATTTGACTGAACATTCATTCTGATTTTTTTCAGAAACTTTCTCTCATCTGACTTTTACTATTCAGTACTAGAACCAGATAGAAAACAGTTCATCTTGAGTTTTCCTCTGAAAATATGAAATGAAATAGTCTATAAAAAAGAATATGAATAAATGCCAGGTGTAAAATTAATACAAGGGATGGAGCGAATGTCTTTCCTCAATGATTAATATTCCAAAATTTAAAGTGGTCTAGCTTTTATAATTAAAAATATTTATACTTAGCCCAATGAATGATATAAAAGACTTCATAAAAAAAAGACTTCATCAAATATGGAATTTTCTATAACTGTCAAAATAAAACTATAGATATTCTATCCTATTGGGCCCAAGATATACAAAAGTTATTCAGCATGCCATCCTGAAGTCAAAAACAGGTAGTTACTGCTGTCTTGCCTAAATCTGACATTCATACAAATACAACTATGTAGGTAATTTATAACATGAAAGTCAAAAGGATATCATATTGCTAAATAGTAAATATGTATATTTTCAAACTTATGTGATTCAACTATATTCTAAATTCCTCTTACTTGTTTATCCAAATAACCTGTTAATTGTTGGTTTCTTAAACTTTTAAAGCTATTCCATTTAGCTCACCTGGTTAAAGCATTGACAATAGTAGAGTGACAGGTATTATAACAATTGATGAAAGTTTTAAAATTTTATAAATAAATACAATATAGTAAGACTTGCTATGATATTTCATGCACAGAAAAAATATATTACTGATCACCTTTTTAAATAGTACAGAAAATATAAATATGCACTGACTTTTAAGGTAAAGGTAAACCCTAAGTCAAACTGATGAAAAGAAATTAGAGAAAAAGTTCTATAAGGGCAATTTAAGTATAACTTATTAGTATATTAACTTTTATTTTGATATTTATTTTATATTCATTATATTTCAGTAGTATTCTAACAGAATTATTCTGTGATGATTCCATTAAATAATAAAGGGGGGATAATAAGGATGATAATAATAATGACTGTCCCTGTGAGTTCATCTTATGCCCTAAGAGTCATTTCTGGCTTATATTAGTTCCCCTAATAATCACAAGTTATAAGAGCTAAACCTCATTATCTCAATACTTTGAAACAGGTGGTTGCATTTGTTGTATACACTCTAGAAATTTAACGTGGTTTAGAAATTATTTTTGCAATCCATAAAATTGTTATTTATATGATGTTTTACATTTCCTGGTAGCATGGATGGGTATTTAATAATTTAAACACAGTCGACTACTTTAATATCTAAAATATAAAAGTGTATATAACATTTTGAAAAATATAAATGGTTGAGATACTCTAAATGGAACCCAAAAAAGCTTACCAACTATCATTTAATGTCTTCAATTGTAATATGGGATATTGACAGTATACTGATAGAGTATCAACCTTGAAGCTTCCTTTAAGATTTTGAAATCACTTTACAGAAAAAAGACATACATTTCCAAAATAATTATAATAATGAATATTAATTCTGAAATGTTGAAATGTAGAAGAATGGTGAAAAACTCTACAGTTTTGGACGCATTAATAAAGTATGTAACGATTTCTTTAACACAAGTTATATACCAAAATCTATGCTGGTCGATTCCTTTTGTTATTTATTTTATCCTCACAGTGTGATTATGCGATTTTATTATGTCCACAGATATGAGAACTGAGGTTCAAAAAGTTGAAATTGGAGGAATAACAAAAAAAATATTGAAGAAAAATATAAATAGGAAAACTAGAACTGTCTATTCTTAATGTAATAGGAGTTACTATTTAAGACTCAGGAAAACGATAAGATTAATGAGTCTTAACACTGGGAAACAAATTGAGAGTTGCTGAAGGGGAGGTGGGAGATGGGGTAACTGGGTGATGGACATTAAGGAGGGCACGCAATGTGATTAGCACTGGGCGTTACATGCAACTGATGAATTATTGAAAACTACATCTGAAACTAATGATGTACTATATATTGGCTGATTGAATTTAAATTAGAAAAAAAAGATTAATAAATCTAAGCATTATGATTTATAAATAAGGGACACAAGCATCTCTTCATCCAATGGACTAGCAGGGCTTTTCACATGGTGATCAATAAAAGGTTCCCAAGTGCCATAAGAGAGTGAAAATCTCAGTGAGCAAGCACTTTTATTAAAATCTCTCCTTGAATCATGTTGGTTTTGCCCAATTGGCCAAATAAGGTCACAGTCATGTTGATTATTGTCCCATGGCCAAGAACATAATCAGTATGGGAAGAGACTACCAAGAGTAGTGGCTATGAGGAGGTAAATTATTTGCAAGCAATCTGAAGTGCAAATTGGTTTTTCTTATCTCAAGCCTACACTCTGTCCACCACAGGGTGCGTTTTGTATCTGCAAAACACAAACAAAAAAAATAACAACCGTCCCAAGACTATTGGTTCCAAACCTTCTTGCTCTCAAATGTTGAAATCAAATGATGCCGTCTTATTGGCCTCTTCATACTGCCTGGTAAATACCCCTCTTTTTTCTCCCTGGATTATTTTCTCATATACCTCTAAAACTACTGGAGTCGGTCGCATTATTTTCCCACTGCTACTTCCTTCACTCTATTGACACTCAAGCTACTTTTAACATGAAGCGTATGTGTTAAGAATATGTATTCCAGAGTTAAAATATATGTGTTCAAATACTGACTATTGACAAGTTACTTAATCACTCTGCTCTAAGTTTAATTCCTCATTTATAAAATCAAAAGAATCAAGTACCTCCTAAATAGGGATAAAGTGAATCTTAGCAAAAATAATATGTGTAAATAAAATAGTCAGCATTTGCATAATACTTTCTGTGTTCAATAATAAGTAGTACTCAATATTTTATTTGCCTTCTGCTGTCATATGCAAATATTCTTAATTCTTTGAAAACGATTTTTTGGTTACACTCCAATTCCTGCTATCAAACTGGGTGATGTAAATAATATTATGGGTAACTTACCTAACACTGCTGGGCTCTGAACTTTATTGCTCGTCAGAAACTTTTTTCCATCCTACCTTGGTAACTAACCTTCTCTACCATACCCTGAAGGGCCATTTCCACAAACTTGTCTCCACTGGAGTCACAATTCTGTATCTTCCACTCTTACGAATCCCTCACAGTTACTGCCTTCTCTGTTCCAAATCTTCATTGGGACCTTCCAGTCTTTGATCCCTCCTTTCGTTCTCTATCCACCGGCAGCTTCCTTACTCTGCTTACCTCCCTGTATGGATTCTTTGGTCCAGTAGGTCAAGTTGTCCTTTGCAAGTACCTTTCACTTCTTTTTGGCTGCTCCATGGGGATATTATATCCTTTAAAGTTGATCTTCACTTCCTGGCATAGAGTTTTCCTCATATTTATTAAATCAAGTTCCAATTCTTTTGACCCCCTCCCATCCCTTTTCACTTAAGTAAACTCAAATCCCCTGGTGGAAACCTCAATGCATTGCTTCAGGTAAACTCCCCATGTGTTTTTATTGTATAATTCAACCCTCATCAAAACTATGCTTACCTAACTCATCAAACTCTCCTTGCTTATTTGTCAAATCTCTTATTGGCAGTTGCTCCAATGAGCCCCTAGAGAGCAGGGACCACATCTGACTTGCTTGCCATTTTCAATAGTAAACTGCTTTATAAATATTTTTATTGATGTCTAGGTCAGTACAGATGTGAGTACTCTTTTGGCTCTTTTTCTTCCCACCTACCCCCTTCTTCAAACTATTTTCCATTTTCTATGCAAAACAGAACCCCTTCTTTTAAAATTCTGAGTTTTAAAGCTAGTAATATAAACCGGATTCTGTTAGGTCACTGTATCCAAGTCATCTGTTTTGTATTGGTTAATATTATTTCTTGCAGATGACAGGAAATGCAATTCAAACTGGCTTAAACAACAACACAAAAAATTTTATTGCCTCATGTAACTGAAATGTCCAGCTGTAAGTTTTCAGGTGCAGCTTGATCCAGAGCCTCAAATGCTGTCAACAGGGCTTATTTTCTCTAAATGTCTTGGCTCTAAATATACTATGCTGGCTTTGTTCTCAGCCCCCTAGCCTTTCAGGTTTAAGCCTAATGGGAAATAGTCTCTGCCTCTCTTTCATTGGCCCCAGAAAGCATCACACTGTGTCTCAATGGCTTTGTTTGGGTACTCATCACTTAGCCATCAATGTATGCAAGAGGATGTTCTATTTCATTTGGTCAGATTTGAGTGTCCCACTTGCCTGTCCTAACCCTGAGATTAGGGGTGGAATCCTATGTGAAGCATCTGGGCAGAGACTTTCTCAAAAGGAAGTTACAGAACTGTTTTATATAGCTACCAGATTACGAATATGCAGCACACACACACACACACACACACACACACAGATGTGTACTTATATGCACATGTTTACTGTAAACCCCATAACTAGAAAGGCTTTGATGAAATTATATATACTCATATTTATAACACCAACTCTTACCATTTTGGTCACATAGACAAGAAAAAAATTCATGCAGTGAAATCCAACAAGATCCATCTCTCTAATTGAAGGACACTTGATCATCTTTACTATATAGGGTTTTTTTTTTTTCTAAAAAAAATATTTGAAGACAAAATTCAAACCATGGAGTTGATGATATTCATGCTTATCTTAGACATTCACATAGGTATAGCAAAATTCATTTTGCATGTTTCAGGTTAGCCCTTAACTGAAATATATTCCATGTTCAAATTTTCTCACTTCAAAAATTAGCATAGTAAATAAATAATTAATCTCATGTTTCATGAAGTATCAAATATGATTAATTTTTATAATAAAACAGCATAATGTAAGGAAACAGCTGGGACCATGTGGGTGAAAATCTATCCCTGTGAGAGCACATACTTATCCAGCCTACTAGATAAAGAGGAGGTCGGAAGGAGGACATTGTATGCACTAAAAGTAACGTGACAGGAATTCAAATCCAAAAGGTCAGTTCTTAAACTAATTGGAAAAATGAGATAACTGTCAGAAGAAGTGAAAACCTGTGGTTAGAGAAGGATTCACAGGAGTGTGGTGAGGGGGGCACTTGAGAAGATCCCAGTCCTGCCACTTACTATTTGACTTTGGTGAATTGTTGAGATTCTCTGGGTTGCTGATTTCTTATTTATAAAATGGGCATATTAAGACCTACCTCTCCAGTAGTGATAACCAAGATCTCTAACACAATGATATTGAAGGCAATTATGACTCCACCTTGGAGATAGAGTGTTACTTTATAAGGCAGAGAGGGAAGGGAGGATGAACATGAGAAGGAAAAAGTTAAAACAAAGACATGTAGGCACAAAACTAAGTGTACTGTGGAACTATGGAATGCATTCTCTCACCCATTCTTTCTCCAAATCTTAGGTTTTAAAACTTCAAGAACTGAAGTGTTGATTGGCTTTCATGAACGTCATTCTCTCTCCTTTACTTAATTGTGCCAATTACACCCTTCTCCAACCCCCCCCCCCCCCCCCCGCCCACACCAAGTAGAAATCTCAAATGTCTGCCGACAGGATCTCCTCTAAGATCTCTGATAACCTTCCCACCTGGAGTTGTGGGAGATTCCCAAATTACTCACTTAAACAGTCATCCGATGCCTTTCCGTGCCCTGGTTTCCAGATCATGTCTAAGTATGGTGGCTACATTTGGACAAGCAAAGCTCAAATAGGGGCGGCAATAAACTGTATCTAACCATCCTGACAGCATAGAAGTTGTCAGCCTTGATTTCACTATAGTTATTATAGAATACTTTGTGAATTATTAGCTTCTCTCACCTCCCTTGAGAACATTTTCAGCATGTTCACATTATCAGTTATTAGTTGGTTAACATATTAGTAAAGATTTATTGAGGGTACATTCTTTAAGCTTCCCCCCCCCAAAAAAAAAATAAGTTGGATTCAAAATTGATGGTGGACCTTTCCTGGCAGATATACAGATTAATTACTGGGTCACAATGTTTTATCAATGACTATTATGATTTTTAAGGAATGGAAAAATAATTTGACAACCCATGCCCTTTTCATAAGGACAACTAATTTTCTCTTTGGGAGTAAAGTCTCTTTGCCTTGTAACCACAAAGGCTGAGAAGGAATCCTTTTTATTCCCAACTCCCCCAAACTAGGATGCATTTTTATGAGTGTGGTTTTTTAAAACTGCACATGTGTTTAACTTGGTTTTTGACTTCACAATCCAACAATTTAGACAATGACTGACCAACACATAAAATCTATGATACCATTTTAGGTTTTATATACAGAAAAAAATACAAGGAATTTCTGGAGTACACAGGAATGATACATCTACTCATTCACATCAGTCATCTATGTGCTCCTGTACAATGTCCCGTGATCCCCACACACTCACCTCAAAGTGTTTCCTCCTCCTGAGTAGGGGAATGAGGTTCAAAAGCCTCTGTGTTTTTTCTGTCTCTGCTTCCATTAATCCAAAAAGTCTGTCTTGCTCCATCAGACAGTATTTCTCCTTTCTCCTTTTTCAACTATTCCCAATAGTTTTAGATCTGAGATTTCTAAATGCTTTAACATTGAGTTTCAGCATGAGTTTTATAAATGGTACCATTATAAATATCACCGGTTTTACATATTTAGTAGCTGACTCTTGCAAACTTATTTTGATAAAATGAGTGAATTCATATTTGGAATAAAAACACAACTAATGATTTTGTCAGAAGTTCCAAAAAGCATGACTGCAATGAATCATGAGATATTTAATATTGAAGTTGTTTCATGAGTTTTCAGTGTGAAAATATCACTTTTCTTGTATTTTGAACTCCTTTTATAACCCCCAAATTACATTATTGGTTTAATTTCTGTTGCTCTGGCTATACCATGAGGTTTTCAAGAGCTAAAATAGTTTCTACCTTTTTCATCGAGCATAGAAGTGTCCAACATATGCTAGGTACTTAATAAATATTGGTTGATTAATGAATACATTTTAAAAATTTGCAGAGAACTTGTAATTTTAACATCATATCTTTCTATAAGATTTATCATTTGGTGACAAAAATTCTTCCTAACAGAGATTGTGTTATTTCACACTCCTACTTATAAATAATGTTATTTCTTTATTCGAACTTTCAGAAATAACTACCAGATCATTTAAAATCTTCCTTTACAGCAGTTTTCCATCTCCACAGTATTCTTCTCTACACTTCTTTACCTCCCTATTTCTGCCATTGTTACTTTGGCTTACAATATTATCCTCCTAATTCTATAACTTATAAAACTTTAATTCATGTTACTGCCAGCTCAAAACTTCAAACTTGGGTTGTGAATAAAGCAACACCATCATGAGATGCTCTGACCATGTTATGATTCAGAGTAACTGAAGAGGAAATAGGCTTGAAAAATATCCCTTCATTCAGTTGTCTGAATTCTTAAAAAGGCATTTACAGTGACTTTTGCTCAAGCATTAATGACTGGGACATCTGGTTTATCCCTATAAAATGAAGGGCTATGCAAATAGAGGGAGCCAGTGATTGTGGCTGAGATTGAGTTTTGACAGGTTGTGATGCTACTGCATAGATTATCTGGATGAAGATCTGAATCCTGGTACGTACATCGAACTAGTCAAGTAATGGACAAAATTATTCATGACTGATCATGGGGCCTATAGTTCCTGACTTGTAAAGATGATAACTAAGCTACCTACTTGTCACCGCATAAGATTTGCTTATTTTTGTGTTTTTTTTTTAAAGATTTTATTTATTTATTCATGAGAGACACACACAGAGAGAGAGAGAGAGAGAGAGAGAGAGAGAGAGAGAGAGGCAGAGACACAGGTAGAGGGAGAAGCAGGCTCCATGCGAGGAGCCCAATGTGGGACTCGATCCTGGGACTCCAGGATCACACCCTGGGCTGAAGGCCGTGCTAAACCGCTGAGCCACTGGGGCTGCCCTATTTTTGTGTTCTTAATTATGGCATTTTTCATCTTCTTTACTTCACTCATGGTACCCTCCCTTTTTATATTCTTTCCAGCTCCTTTAAATTTTATACTTTCTTCTTGAAAAATTTTTCCTGTTACATGAATGTATATTGAGCCCTCGCTCACATAAATCTTATCATGTTTATGTTTAGTATATAAAAAAAGAAACAACTTGGCCAAATAGCTGGAGAGCCAGATAATTAAGTGGTTAAGAAAATGTGTTTTGTAGTCATACAAATCTTACCATAAATAGCAACATCACCACTTTCCTTTTGTGTTCTAATTACCATGCATATGTGAAATATATGAGGTATTTTATGTTCAAAGGAAAAAAAGAAATTTTGATCCCAGGGAATATTTTTCCCTGAAGGACATTCCCTACAAAGACATGTTTACAGAATAGTTAAAAATTAATATATGTGACATTAGTATTATGTGATAAAAATCCATGACACCAGCACAATCCTTTTTCTTTCAGCTTATACCTGAAACTGAGTTTTCTAAGTACTCTCCAGCAGGCATTTTACTTTTCACTGAGTTTTACCTAGATTTTTATTCCTTTGCTCATTCCCAGGGACATAATTATACTTTTTTTCTCATTTAACACTCAGTAACATAATAAAGCATTACCTAAGAAACAAGTTAACTTTATGAATGTGAAACGTATTTTTTTTTTGCCACAACATGTTACACATCGCTTTTGATTTAAATGTAAAATTTGGCACACATAAGCAAACAAAGAACAAAGAAGCATGTTGTTGGAATCAGTTGTGTATTGGCCTCTGAGGATGGACTTCAAGGTATAAGCTTATAGAAATTCTTTCTAACTGGAAGTTGTGTGCGTTCCCTCCTGCTGTTTTATCCACAGTACTTGCTTATACACTGGAATCCTTTTGGGGCTCTACTCACAGAAATTCAGTTAGTCTGTTAGGTTCAAAACCATGACTCTTTCATATTTGAAATGTTGAATTTTTTTCTACAATAAGCTACTTAGATCAAAATTTATAAAATAAAAGAGAATTTTAAAGGTCTTATATAACTCAGTGTAATAGGAATCCTTCACCACATTAAACTGTGACAACTTGGTCAATTTTACATGTTCTTCCTCATGTCACTAACTTGATTCTGCATAGAGTGTCTCTGAAGAACAGAAAGACACCAAATAAACAGATGTGAGAAAGTGTGAGTTTGGCCAAAATAAAGACATATCATTAGAAAGATGGGCAAGATTCCCAGCATTCTTCAGAGACACCTGAATTCTGTTTTCTTTGCAGTGTGTAAAGTTTCCATGTCCAGTTGATTCCCTTATGATTTGAACTTAATTAAGTAGAACATAAGAAATATTTCAGTAGATTTGATGGCTTTCCTTTCGTGTCCATAAACTTCACAAGGTCAGAAACTATATTAGCTTGTCCTGAGTCATTCTGTTATAACAAATAATCCCATAATTTTACTGGCTTAAAAAAACAAAGGTTTATGTTTGTCCATATTATGTGTCAGCTGTAGGTCAGCTGGGGCTCTGCTCCACATATATTCATTCTGGAATCCAGATTGAAGAAGCAATAACTAGGTGAGACATGTCATGCTTATGACACACAGAAACGAATAATGGTAGAAAACTACATGGGTTCTTAAACTCTCCTCTTGACAGTGGCATACATCACTTTTACTTACATGCCATCGGTTATACCAATAGCATGGCTAACCTTGATGTCAATGGAATGGTATCTTCCTACTTAGATATACATGGCAAGTCATATGATGATAAGAATCATATTCCTTGTAGGAGATGGGCATCAACTAATTAGGAGCAATTACACAATTTACCACAAGAACTTAGTCTTGACATTCACCACTACTTGTACCTAGGACAGTTTTGGTCCTTTAGTAGTATTTTATTCATTCAATGGCTATTCAAACTCCCATTTATTATTTATTATTTCACTTATTTCATTTAATTTACTACTATGTGCCTGAAATACATTAGATGATTGGATACTGTAGTAAAGAAACATGGTTTCATAGAGCTCATATCCTAATGATAGGGAAGACACAATAAACCAAATAAGTTAAATGTACAGCAGTTAGATGGTGATAATCTCCATGAGAACATTTAGAAAGAGGCTGTTGTTTTAAATAGTGTGATCAAAAAAGGTCTCATAGGGAAGGTTATAGAAAGACTGAAAAGGAGTGTCGGAGAACAGTGTAGAGATCTGGCTGCCAGTGTTATAGGGACAGAAACCAAGAGGTGAAAATTCCCTCATGCGGATATACCACCTGCGTTTGAGAAACAGCAAGGAGATTAGTGTAGTAAGAGTTCAGGCAGACAGAAGGGATGTAGTAGGAGAATCAGTGCATGAGAATTTATAGGGAATGCAGGTCTGTTCACATATTTAGCTTTCAACAAATAGGAAATCATCAGAGGGCTTTAAGGAGCAGCATGATCTGATTTACATTGATTTACATTTTATTTATTTATTTATATTTAATCTTGTTGATTTGCATTTTAAAGAATCATTTTAGCTGTAATATTGAGAACAGATTGACTTGGGATTAGGTAGGAGAAGGAAGGCTAGTTTGAACATGTAACAAACTAGATAAGAGATGGCAATGATTCAGACCATGGGGAAGCAGTGCTGGGGGTAAGAAATGGGTTCTGGCTATATTTTAAAAGTAAAACCCATCACATTTCCTTCTTGAATAGATGTGGGATAGGAGACAAAGAGGCACAGGGATGATTCTGTGATTTTGCCTGAATCGATAAAGGACTGAAGAAGTGGATTAACTGGGCCAATAAATCCAGTTTCTTCTCACATTCCTTTATCAGCATATTTTGAATACAAGGACATTTCTTTCAATACTCCTATGCTAAATCTGTGCTTGGCCATATGACTTGCTTTAGTCAATGTAACAGTAATTTGTAAGACTTTAAAAGTGCTTGCATATTGGGGCTAACCCTCTTGCTCACCTGAAACCCTGAGCCTCCATACAAATAGGCCCAAACAGGAGTCCAGATGATTAAAAGCACACAGCCCAATCACCCTGGTTGTCTCTGATAATAGCCAGTCAATCCCTCAAAGCAGAACCAATCCAGCTGATTGGTCATTAACCTCCAATGCATAACTAAGCCCAGCTTGGAGTAGTAGAATAATTATCCACCTGATTCTAGCCCAAACTCCTAACCCACATAAATGTTAGCTAAATAATTGATTTCTGTTTTTAGCTACTAAAATGGAGGGGCTGGGTGAGGTTTACAGAGCAAAAGCTGTCTGATACAATGAAGTTACTATTAACTTTGATAAAGATGGTTTTGTGGGATTCAATTCTGACGATGAAGATTAGAAGCCTATTTTTGGACATGTTAAATATATAATACCTAAGAGGTATTGAAGTGGAAGAAATGAACAAGAGAAATATAGTAGAACAAGCAGGAAGCCTTAGAGACTCCATACTTTTAGTGACCAGTGGGTGTATGTGTGTGTTTCTCTCCACAAGAATGGATAAAGAAGAGGAGGAAGCAGAGAGCTGGACTTGCTATATATTTGCTAGATATTGGGATATTAAATATTGGCAGGTTAAAATGAATAAAAATTGATTAAATAAAATAAAAAATCTTCAGAGTCTCTCAGTGTATCCCCTATATTCCAAATTTCTTAGTCAAGCACTAAATAAGACCCACAAATCTATCCTCGGTGCTGTGAAATATACAAAATAAAAATAAATATGATTTCTATTTATTTGGAAAAAGAGATTAACATACATGAAACCAAGTGAAATGGATTACATGAAAAGCTGCATTATACTAACTAGGATTAGAAGAAATAACAGAAGATGGTAAAAACCATAAACTAATGTAGCTGGGGAAAATTTCTGGCAAATTCTAAGTAAGATTTTTGTTGGTAGAGCAAGGAAGAAGTAGGGAAGAGAATTTACAGAGGCAAATAAATCATAAGGATAGAATGAAATCACCAGCTGGAGCAGGAGATGGATGATACAGTAAAGGCGATTATTAGACTTTGGTAACTCACCAATCACAGGCTGTCAAGGGCAATGGATATCCTGATAAATATTTAACAACTGGCTTTTCAAAGATTGAGGAGGCTGGTTATCTGTAACATGTGCTGTTTTCCATGGTGTAAATTCTGCCAACATTGCCAACTGCAAATTACCAATATTCTTTGACCAAGTTGTAAAAATCCTGAGATTGAATAATCATGTCTTGTAGGCCAGTATTTGCCAGGTCCAACATATCACTCCTGGACATTCTTACAAGTTAAACATAAATGTCTTTGTCACTTTGAGAATACTGCATCTTGGGATAGTAAGCCCTCTGGATCACCTGGAAAATGACTGCTTTTATTCAATCCAGAAACGTTTCTAAAAAGCTAAAATAACTTAAGTGCTCAATTAAATGTGGTTGATGATCTTTTCCTTATTATGAGGCAGAACTCATTTAGTTCTGTCCTCCAGAATGCAACAGCTCATTGAATTCTCCTTGTGTGTGGGTTCTTGATCTATCTCTGGTGAACCACCATAGAGACAACTTCGTGTCGATCTCAAGTGTTCTATCCCTAATCTTATGGAATTTGATGTCCTGGGAGGCAGTTCATATAGACTGAAAGAAACTTATGAGTTCACTTATGAGTTCCACAGTTTATCATCTCTGTTTTATAAAAGCAAACTTATTTCTTTCTTCACTCACAACAATTCTAACACGAGATGTATGAATTGTTCTATACTAAAGCAATTTTCCGGTTCTTGGCAGACACTGACTGGATGTCCTATAACTTAATTCTGAAACTGCCTGGAGTGAGCACAGACCTCACAAGTTAAGGGCCCTGTCCCCTAAGACTGCTTTCCCCCAGATGCCAATTGCAAGTAGTAAGTCCCAGTTTACCCACAACTTTTGTCCAACCTAGCTACTTATCAGAGGTTCCTATGAGCCCCTCCTCAGTTCTGATAATTTCTTAAAACATCTCATAGAACCCAGAGAAACAGTTTATTTACTATTATGGATTTATTTAAAAGGGCTATTTTAAAGGAAATAAATAAACAGATGAGATATATAGAGTGAAGTTTGAATAATCCCTGAATATAAGAGCTTCTTAGGTTTTTATTTCAACCAGCATTCATTTTCAGAAGACTTAGGATATAAAATTTTGTTTGAGATTAGTGGACTCCCAAAATTTCCTGCCATCTTCCCTATTATGACTTGTATTTTCTACCCACAAATAAGCCCTTCAAGACTGAAGTGTTATAGCCACCTGCAGCCATGGCTATCTATATTTACAATAAGATTAAATAAAAAAAAAATTCAGATCCTCAATTGCATGAGCCATACTTCTGATGCTCAGTAGCCACATCTGAATATAGAGAGGATTTCTGTCATTATAGAAAGTTCTGTTTGGCAGTTCTCAAATTATTAATGAGATCCCATAGTTCTTTTAAGCATAGCACATAAAGTCAAAAGTCCTTAATAAAATTAGAACTTTTTCATTTCTGTTTCCCAGTCTAAAATCTATTAAGTATTATATAATAGAACACATCTTAAGAATGTAGCCTTATTATTCTTACCAAGGAATTTATATTTCTGCTATATGTTTGTTTTATTGGCAGTAGAAACCAGTCAAAAGTTATTTTTCTTGAAAAACAATTCTCTCAAGACTTTCTGCTGCCTAGTGAATCGAAGTCATTCATTGAAGAAATCACATGAAGACATCCCTTTAATTTCAAACTATAATATATACTAGATTCATAGGCAGATCTACACCCTAGTCAGTAGGATTTATTTTCTTCTGTAGCAAAACAATAGAATTAGAGATAGAAAATAAAAATGTTTCTGTCATATAAAGAGAAATATTAAGTTAAAACAAAAATTGTCTATGTCTTTCAGAAGGTTAATAATATTTTGTTGTATTTGTTCTTGCTTACCTATTCTTCAAAATGATAAGTGTTTTAGGTTATGCTCTTCCTTATGTCCAGACATAGATGACTTCTCAGGGTATTCACTTGGATGAGAAGCCACATATTGGAATGATTTAGAGCATCCATTAATAGGAACCAGGCTGCATAGGTTTGGCTACTAACTTCAACAATCTATGTGACCTGGTAAATAATGCAACTTCTTTGTGCCACCATTTCCTTATTTGTAAAATGGAAGTAACAAAAATCCTACCTCAGAAGAATAATTAAATTTTGAATTAATTTATAATCCAAGGATTTACAACTGTGCCTAGAATAGCAAATCTTCCATGTTAACATTTAGAGATGCTTATTTTAAAAAGTATAAAATATTAACATATGAGTATATAAATACATATATTTTTAACAGGGAATCATGATTTATTTGTGTTTTTTTTTAAGATTATTTGTTTATTCATGAGAGACACACAGAGAGAGGCAGAGAAACAGGCGGAAGGAGAAGCAGGCTCCCTGAAGGGGAGCCCGATGCGGGACTCAATCCCCCAGACTCGTGGATCACATCCTAAGCCGAAGGCACACGCTCAACGCAGAGCCACCCAGGCATCCCTGATTTGTTTTTTAATAGGATAAAAACTAAATAATGCCTTATGTGATTTTTCTAACTTTGCTTCCTTTTTATTTATACAACAAATAGTAAGCTATAAAACTTAAATGTGCTTTAGAGAAACTGTTCATTTTTATAAAGAGAATAAAAGTTGTGCAAGTATGTTCTTATATTTTCTAAGGAATAAGCAAATTATATTTATATTAATCAGATAGAAGGATTTTCATAAATTTAGTTTTGTTCCTTATTCAAATATCTGGTGAAATTTTAAAGTGATGTGAACTTTCCTAAATTAGGACCTAGTTGGTTAGTTATTTAGTAGGAAATCATGATCATATTTGTAGGAAACCTGATAAACAATCTTAACTAAAAACTAATTGGTTGGTAACTTTTACATTTATTTTTTGCTAACAGATCTTTTAATATTTCTTATAGGAGGTTTTTATTTTAATTTTAAATTACTGCTTGCATCAATCAAGGCTTGAGCACAGAAATGGCAATTATATTTCATATTTAAACAGAATTTTATATAGTGAATTGGCTCTGCATTTGGAGAGCTGAAAAAGCAAAAAGGAACATTGAGAGAACATAATGGTAGTTTAACAGCAGGAAACAGCTGCCAGACATAGGAAGCTGTATTATCAAAATCTAGAAACTTAGGGGAGGGGCCAGACAAACTGGCACTCATACCTCTGAGGAGAGGTTGTTGCCTGGCCTGGCTGATGCTAACTCAAGAGCTCCGAAGGATGCTTGGAAGTTGAGCTAAATTTGCTGAGAGGGGTAGCATTGTCCAGCTTCTGACAAACCAGGAGGGGCCATTTTGAGGCTCATGTTAAGTGTCAGAAAACCTGTTTGTTGCCCAAGTGAAGTGCTACTGTGTGGGCTATGGTGACAGGGACAGCAATAAATAGGAAGGAGAAAGTCCCTTTCTCTTCTTCCTGCTTCCAAAGCCCCTCTCCCTCCAAGTCCTCCTAGTGACCGAGGAAGTCTACTGATAAAGCAAAAAAGTAATTTTTGAGAGACCCAGCCTCAGTGTCACAAAGCTGAGAATAGAAGGGTAAACAGGACTTCATAACTGAAATATACTTAAAAATGAGATTATTATGAATGTAAATGTCCCCAGTGCTAATGGCTCTCATTCATCTCATGGATCGCTTCCTCTTTCTCTCTGTCTCCCCTCAGAATAAGGTGAATAATTCCTCCCATCTTCTCCAGAATTTTCCTGGTTTTAGCATTGAAAAACATGCATCTGGAGAAAGTTTTCATCTTGGGCAAACTAGGATGGTTGGCCACCTTACCCTAGAAACTAATATTTAAGTTTCTATATATAAGGCAAAGAGAAATTGCCGATGCAAGGAGGAAGGAAAATATACTTTATTGCAAATAGGTCTATGCATCTACAAGTTAGGCATACCCCCTGCCCTGCTTGGTATCTTTTAATTTTGATTATTTCCAGAGGGCCAAAAGAAAATTGATAATGTAGGAGGAGATGAAGAGGAGAGGTTGAACTCTGATCTCACTTGAGTGAAACTTTGCAAATTGTCACTACCTGACTGATAGCTGGGACTGATTTATCCACCCACAGAAGAACCCCACACTGACAGCTTACTGTGTGCTAAAATAATACAAGACAATAAAAATTTAACAGTACATTTTTCTTTCATAGTCAAATCATTTTTTTCTTTGATCTTATTGCTCTTCAAAATAATTTTAATGAGCTAATTTAAGCCTATTAAAGATCTGGTTTCTTACTACCTTCTCAACCTCAATTCCAATTACTCTGCTTCTCTTCATTTGCCATCTGGTAATGTGAGATAGTTCAAAATTTGTATCAATTGAGGTGAAGGATAAGCTAGGGTAGTTAAAGCAAAGAGACAAGAGGCAGCTGTGCTCCATGAAGTCATTCTGGGATCCAGGTTCCCTCTTTCATTTGCCATGCTATTCACTAGACATCAGACTCTTCTGCATGGTCCAAGCTGAGATGCAAATTGAATTCTAGAAAGAGGAAAAAGGCGCTGAAATCCAAGGCAGCAGGGGTTTTATTTATTTATTTGTTTGTTTGTTTGTTCGTTTGTTTATTTATTTATTTTTCTGCTCAAGTGAGGAAACTGCACAAGTCACAGTTGCTAACCTGGCCAATCACGGCTACAAGAAAGAATGGGACCTGTAACAGATTTGAGGGTTAGTCAGCCACTCATTTTATGGAAGTTTCAAATTGCCTAAATAAATGTAGTCAATTACTTTATTTTCTATACCTTGAACATACTATTGCACTTACCAAATCATTTATATATTTCAATATCTACTTCTAACAAGAAGTAGCAAAGTCCTGAAAATAAGAAGAGAGGTCTCTTCATTTATATAGTTCCTAAACTTTGCACATGGTAGATAATCACATTATGTTACCACGTTGATCTGAATAGATTGCATTGTTGTGATAGCTAATTAGGTACAGAGATTATAACAACCTCTATATTATAGATGGGGATCCTGAGGCTCTGAGAACATCAAATGACATTCCCAAAATCAAGTTCATGATGAAACCAGGAGTAGAGCAAACATTTTGATTTCTGGTTCAATTTTATTAAAGTAAGCCAAGCAATTTTGTAGATCTATTCTGTCATGGAAGTCATTAATTTGAAAACTAAACACTAGTCATTTGAATGGTACTGTGTTTATTGTGTGGGGATTTTTTTAATGTCAGCATCCAAAGATATCCTTCTGCATCTTGAAAATATTCATAATCTAATCTTTTCCTTAACATCATTTTACAATGTCCAGCTGAACTATTTCCAGTGAATATTGCCATTCTCAAACATCACATTGGTTTTTGATAGTCTTAAAATTGAAGTTGTTGCTATATTACACTAAGAGAGCTTCAGAAATAAAGACTGATACTAATTAATAAGATAAATTTATTAGAAAAACATAAACATACATGCTAATGATGGAGGAAAGGGTGTGGAGATGAAGTTGAAATTTATCAGAAAAAGCAATATGTTGGAAACTCAGTGGTGACCGACTACATTACAAATAGGATCTAGAAGAGATACACTTTGGTGACACTCTGGCTCTACTACTTAATAATAGCTCCACAACTTTTGGAAAGTCGCTCTTTCTTTGTAAGCCTCAACTGCCACATTCCTAAAATAAGGATAATCCCTTTAGACCAACTTTTTGGATAATTGAATTAACACTTTTGCTGAAATAGATGAAGCAAATCATAAATGAAAGCTTTTATTACTATCATTATAGATCTAAGTACCCTATGACATGTGACTGTAATTAAGATATTGAAAAAGCTTTGTTTAAATTAGCTAATAATTTTGAAATAATCAATACAAATAATTGTTATTCTAAAGTCAAGGCATTACCATTGATATTAATTTTTTTTGCTTTTGCTAACATACAAAGAAAAATGACATACTTTTTGAACTAGTCTACATTATACTTAAGGCAGTAGAGCAAAGCATAGATATCCAGCACACTCCAATGGGAAAACAAGCAATTGTCAGAGGGGATTACTGCGAAGAAACGCAGATATTGGCAAAGACCTTAGAAGAGCTGGGAAAAAATACATATGAGATAGTTATTTTTAAAAGGGAGAAAAACAAAAACATATTCACAGTCAAAGGAGTATGATAAATTGAAGAGAGATAAAAAGAGAAAATAGTTTTCACTAGTAGATTTTTTAAAGTATAGCGTTTTTTCATCAGCTATTTTCATTACCAAACTAGCATCAACCCTTGAGCATCTCACAAAAATAATGGCCTGGAAGAGAATTTGAATTGGATGGAACCATTTCTCCAGTGAGCTTTGAAACTTAATTACTGCTGAGTTTTTTGATGGGATAATGTTATTTCTGCAATCAGTTGAACTAAATGAAAAGTGTGCATCTATTTATCCCACCATAAAAATTATAGGAATTAACACTAATTAACTCTGTCATCAATTTGTGGTTGAGGGCTTAAAGGAAGGACTTCCAAAAGATAAGATTGTGAATATTTAAATGAAACATTATAAGAACATGGTTAGTAATTACATATTTAATATGACATTGAGAAGGCTGAATCCAAAATTTAAGAGCTGTGTGGATATGGAACCCTCATTAATATTGGTTCATACAATTAATTGCATTATATCCGATACATTTTAGGCCATTTTGTTCTCTCATTTGACTGTCTCTGTAGTTACATGTTTATCTTACTTATATATGGATGAAGTAAACTAAATTTAGTTAATTTTCATGATAGTTGCACTTGTGATTTTTTTTTAATTTTTGAAGAAAATCTATAAAAAATACAGCAGAACCAGATTTCTTCTAACTAAAGGAAATCTTCTTAAAACGTACTTTAAGTGGGGCACATGCCTAGTTCAGTTCAGAGAGCATGAGATTCCTGAATTCGGGGTCATGATTTCAAGCCCCATGCTGGGCTTAGAGCTTACATTAAAAAACAAAAAACAAAAACAAAAAGACTTAACCTATTAACATTTTAGTAAAAGTAAATGCAAATTAAGGATTAATTGTTCTGGGTTTCAGCAGCACCATTTTTTGTTTCAAACATGGAAAATTATGTTCATAGAAAATATTGTCTAAGTTTTTATAGATTTTTATTTTTTTCTCATATAATTAATTCATTTCACCTTTTACTATGAGTTATTGCTAAGTTATTTAAGTGTGAATCTTTGAGGTATATAATGAAAATGGAACTAACAACATGAAATCCTTACAATTCAGAACCTAGAAGATCAATTTTATGAACATTCTACAATAATTAATTTATTCACATTTTAACCCTCGAAAAATGTAAGGTAGATCTTGAAACTATTTTAGATAATTTTTTAATCAATCATCTTAGGCTACAATAATCATGCATAACAAATCATCACAGAGCTCTTGTGGAATACTACATGTGTATTTCTTACTCATCTGCAGTCATTGGCTAAGCAGTGCTTTGGCCTCACATATTAGATAGCTACTGAAATCTGCTGGGATGACTAAAGTGAGTCCGCTCTGCTCCATTTATCTCTCATCCTGCAGCAGGATAGCCTGACCATGTTCACATGGTGGTAGTGGTAGAAACACAACAGAGTCAACAAAAACACACACAACCTTTGAGATAATAGAGTGGGAATCCACTCTGTAGCATCTGTGTTCATAGCATTCTGTCAATCAAACAAGTTCCAAGGTCAGGTCAACTTCACAGTGTGGGAAAAGTTCTGCCTACTTTATAAGGGCTCCATACTTACATGACAAAGGGAGTAAAGACAAAGAGAGTGAAGGATTATGACTATTTTTAGGATCTATGATATATACATATTTTTTTGTTTTCTAATAACTTTCTTAATGCTTATCAATTAACCAAACCATCCATACGCAGGAATTATGCAATAACAATTAACTAATGTATTTATCTGCTGTGTATTTCTGAACTATTAGGCTAACATTCATTTCCCAACTGAAAAAAAAATTCTATTTGGATCCCTTTGGCCAAATTTTATCAGTAGTGGAACAATGAGTTGAGCATCAACAAATTAAATCTCAATAGTCCATTGCACCCTGTACAGTTCTTATCATTTTAAACTACGTGGAAGTGTTGTCCAGTAACATAGTAAGGATCCTTCTGTTTAGACAACCACCATTCCAGTGGAAAGTAGAGTTATAGACACAACCGGATGATAATATGCATTTGCCTCTATAAGAACTCATAAAAATTATAATAACAAGGATATGAAGTAGAAGTGAATATTAAAATATACTTCTCTTCAATTATGTTCTATATAACATAATTATATATCCTTTTAAAAAAGTGTAGAAAATAAAATTCCCCTTAATATCAACTCTAGAAGGAAAAAAATATAATTCTACCACATAGATAAGAAAATAGATTTATGATATTAATATTTCAGTTGATTAATATTATCCCCTAGTCAGGATCTCAGATTACCTTAATAAAGACTCATGTTTTCAGAATTAAGCCTGTATTAATTCACAAATCTTGAATTGGACAGTTTCTGCCCTATACTTATTTCTTAAATATCCTAAAAGCCATGGCTACTTCTGAAATTCATTGCTCAGTAAATGACTTAATAATTCCAAGTAGTCATTGGCCTTTAATGGAAGTAATTTTAGACTTTGTCTATAAAATACCAATCATTCAAATGAAAATTTGAAGGAAAAATGATATTTTCTATTTGGAATTTACGTTACTTTTTTAATACTGAATTTTTAAAATAATGGTCAGTTTGATTTGTTGATTCTCATGGGGCACAACATTTATCTTGTTCACTGCCAAATTGCCAGAGCCTGGAATAGAACCAGGTACAGAGTATGGACTCAATAAATTTTTTTTTTCAATAAATATTTTTAAATAAAATATTTGTTAACTGAATGAATGAAATGATGTTATCATGTAATTGAATAACATTGCTCCTTGATGACTTGGGAGTAATCAACAAAGAATTTTTCATAATCCATATGACTGGAAAATAATAAAGACATGCTTTAAGGACTATCACATTCTTCAAAAATTTCATGAGAGTGACATGAATAATCCTAAAGTGAAAATCAGAGCCAAAAAACTCCATGTTATTTTCAGGTTTTATACATTTTGCAGATTTCTTTTTAGATTCATTGCATTTGAACTCTTAACTGTCAAATCAGAATGGTTCCTTTGAGTTACTTTGGCAGCCAAAAGAGAACATATTGTTAGGTTAAAAATCTAGGACTACATTTAAATTCAATCAGTTTATACATTCAGAAATTTCTAAAATTTAGGGAGAAATGTTATTTGCACTAAACTAGGAATTGGATACCTATTGAATTTGCCAAAGAAAAACCATAAGCAACATACATTATAAAAGTAATAATTGTTCCAATAGTTCAAATTTTATGAGATTTTTAAAATTCAACAGGAAATCATTGTTTTGTTGTTGTACTATTACAAAATCCAGAGTTAATTCAATACATAAGGAAATATGAACCTGAATTTTCTATTGTTTAAAAAATGTTGTGTACCGGTAAATAAAAATCATTCTAGGTGTATTTTTATTAAAGATGAATTCACTACAATCTGTCTTTTTCCATCATGAACAAGTTTGTACGAAGAAATACTATAAAAATTACAAATTTCACTGTTTTCTCACGAAAAACCTATTCTTAAAATCATTGATATCTCTGAGAGAGAGGAAATAAAAGAAAGGTTATGAGAGAAAAAAAAAGAAAGGTTATGAGAGGGAAAGATTAGTAAACTCAAATCACTATATTTTAGTTCTCAGACTGACTAGGTATCTCATGAGTAATAGTTATAGTACTCTGCTTCATAATATTATGCTTGTAATCTATGTATGTATAGCTCTTATGTAAGCAACAATATTTATAAGCAAAATCATTTTCGGAGACAAAATGTAGTCAAAACTACTTATAAGTGCTAATTGTGTTAAACTATTTCAACTCTAAAAGTATCTTGCTTTTAATCACATCCCTAGAAACATTTTCAGATTTGCTTCCTGAGGAAAAATAAAATCTTAATTTTTGTATATGAGATTTCTGCATGGTATGTCATCAAAGTGTGAGTAGCATTGCTTCCTGTCAACTTGGGAGAGCTCAGTGGAGGAATTTCTACATCTTCATAAATGCAAGATGATAGAGATATACAATTTATTTATTTTGCTCTAAGAAAATGATCATTTGTAGAAATATTTAAAGGGAACTTAAAGCTAAGAAGAATACACTTATTTAAGAAACGACTTGTTATTTATGACAATTCTTATCTTTAAATATGGGGTCAAGAAAGTGTATGTGTACACATTTTTTCTAAATGGAAATTATACCAAAAGGAAAACTAAAAGTACTTAGCAGTGTTCATGGAGGTGATTAAGTAAGCTCAACAATTTACATAGATTATCAAGAAATTACAACTACAGGGGTGCCTGGGTGGCTCAGTCATTTAAGCATCCAACTCTAGATTTTGGCTGGGATCATATCAGAGTCCTGAGATCAAACACCGCATCTGACTCTAAGGTGAGCATAGAGCCTGCTTAAGATTCTCTCTCCCCTTCTCCCTCTGCCCACCTCGCTTGCACTCTGTCTAAAATAAATAAATAAATAAATAAATAAATAAATAAATAAATAAATAAATAATATTTTTGAAAAGGAAAAATGAAATTAAAAATGTAAACTACAATATACAATTTAATGCAATTGTTAAGATGTAATAAAGTTCTATATAAATAAAATACAGAATTAATGTTAAGACAAAAATAGTAAATTGATAAAAATATAATTGGCTAAAGCAATGGTAGGAAAGAGTCAGTTTTTAGATATCTAGGAAATGCAGCTTTCTAATATAAAAAATTGACATGAAATTAATATGTATTTTAAAACTAAAAGTACTTCTGATGAATTTTATTAAAGTCTATTAAAATTGCATTATGCTAAGCATAACATTGTAAAATATAATTATACATGAGTTCTCAAAAATTTTTCTTATTGTCATTCATGTTTTCCTTATTTTATTTTTTAATTTTTATTTATTTGTTTACTTGTTTGGGTTTTTTTAAGATTTTTTTCTCATTTGACACAGAGAGAGAGAGAGGAAGAGAGTGAGAGCCAAGGAGAACAAGCAGGGGTAACCCCTGCAGAGGGAGAGGGAGGAGACTCCCTGCTGAACAGGCAACCAGAAGCCAGCTCCATCCCAGGACCCTCGGATCATGACCTGAGCCAAAGCAGACACTTAACCAATTGAGCCACCAGGTGCCTCTTCCTTCTTATTTTAGAGACTAAATTGTCATTTCTCTATACCTCACCATCTTTAGGTCACCTTAGGCAGACGCTTACTGATTATGAGTGAGAAAAAAAAACAAATCGCATTATTTTAAGCAAAAAAGAAAAGGATATTTGCTAACTCATATAATAAGTAAGTCAAAAGGGGGATTTGGATTTGATTTTGGATATTGCTGGTTCCAGAAATTAAGTGAAGTCAGAAGGGCATCAGGCCTTGATTCAGCTTTGTCTTGTTTGGGAAAATATCTTTAGGCCATTTCTACCTATAGGGTAAAGAAAATGTCTATTAACAGATGGATTATATTCTTTCAGCTTGGTGAATTCTCATTGACCTTTAGTCATTTGTATGTATATCCCTGAAAAATGGTTGTTCAAAGGAAAATCAAGCACAACAACCAAAATAAAGACAAATGGATTCTGGGCACAAAAGCAATAGATGAAAATGCCTAATATATCCCTAGTACCTACTACTCAAACACACTTTTTTCCACATGTATAATTTTTTAAGTGGCCCTGCTCTAATACGCTCACCCTCTATTTTGTATTTTTGTCAACTCAAGTCCTTTCTTCCTTCATACCAAGAAAATTATCCTTGTATAATGGAAGTCTGTACCTATCACTATCTCAAAAAGCCTTTATTCAAAAATATTTATTCAAGGCTTACTCATATATAAGTGTGTTTACACAGGGGCTACCATAATGGATAAATTGGATCAGGTCTTTGTCCTCTGGGATTTTTAAGTTCAGGGAGGAAAGTATTTACCATGTCATTGCACCAAAGATGTAGTAGTTTCCATGGAAGGAGATTGGAGAATGCTGCGCCAGCTCAGAGCCAAGCCATATTTTATAGTTCAGAAAGTGAGAGGGAATACTGGGAATAGCTTCCCAGAGAAAGTGACGTCTAAAGGGAGACTAGATTAATGACAAAGGCATATGCTGGTGTCCATGGGAAGAAAGTGTTCCAGGTAAAGGAAACAACAATTCTAAACATCCAAAACTAAGAGTAAAAAGGGTCATCGGAGGAATTGGAAGATGTTCAGTAAAACAGGATTATGGAGTAAAATCAAAGGCAGTGCACAGGGGAGGATGCTGGAGAATTAAAGTGAATATATTATAAAAAGGCATTAAAATGGTCTGTAGTATAACTTCTTATGTATGTCTTTTCAAAATTTATCTCTCATTACACCTCATAGAAATCTCTCTTCCCTCCAGCATCATAAACATCAGAAAATCTGATATACTGGAAATAATTCTGAATAGCTCAATTTTCTTCCACATAAAACTAAGATGATGAGTGTCTACAGAGTTGATGTGGATTAACTGTGTTAGCAGATGGAATCTGCTTAGGGCACTGCCTGATTGTATTTGATTAGTTATTACTGGTATTACTATATTATACCAGAAATCTGTCATACATTTCTCCATTTCTTTACCTTTAACCAAGTTGGTTCCTTTGGCAGGAATTATTGTCTTCTCTGTGTCTAATGTCCATCTCAGTAATTAAATATTACCTATAAGAATAATTCTCCTATCGGGATGCCTGGGTGGCTAAGCGGTTGAACATCTGCCTTCGGTCCAGGGCATGATCCTGGGATCCGGGATCAAGTCCCACATCAGGCTTCTTGCGGGGAGCCTGCTTCTCCCTCTGCCTGTCTCTCTGTCTCTCTGTCTGTCTCTCTCTCTCTCTGTGTCTCTCATGAATAAATAAAATCTTAAAAAACAAACAAAAAAAGAATAATTCTCCTATCTTGATATCCCCATAGCTCATTTTGGCTTCTATTAGATGTAATAATGCATATTGTCCTGAGTTAAAATCGTGTATACATATGTCTTTCTGCCTAAGTATCATGTGGCCTGCAGGTCTTGTTCATCTGTGTTCTCCATAGCATCTACCATAGAGCTGTGTTAAATGAAATGCCACAGTTTCATTTTTTTTTTAATTTGAGCTGAATCCAGACAGCAGAAGTAAAACAAATAAGAAATTCAAAACTGTCGCACATGTGTGCATAGACGTGTGCATGCGTGCACACACACACATACACACACACTACAAAAAAATCAATATTAAAAAAGAACCCTCACTCATTTCAACCTTTGGTTATAAATGTCTGGAGTTCATAGGAAACATAGAAATACACACACGCATACACGTAATTTCAACTAAGGGACTAAAAGCAACCTGTGTCAAGTACTGTATAAAATAGGTGCCAACAAGGCAGATTGGAAGACTTGAGAAGTTTACTTTTATTCTGATATATTGGGTTGATTCTATATTTGTATGGTATATAATCAAATGATTAACTGTTGAAACCCAGGGTGTAAGCGAGATGTCAAAAGATAACATTAAGAATGATTAAAGAATCCAGGGCTTTTAAGCACTTTTGGAAATGTGTTTACAATAAAAAAAGCAGAGCCAAGTGGTGCTTAGGCTCTGACTTTGCCATGCTTATTTCAGTACTCTGCTATCCAACCATTGCAGCGGGATTGTAGTGCAAGGAGGAGTATAAAATCGAAAAATATAAAATGCCATTTCTCCAAATGTCACAAATAACTCAACATATCACTAATTCAATTGTCTTATTCACTAAATATTTAAGAAACACTTGTCTACTGCCATTCAAGTACAGGTTTAAACTCCTTAGATGAATAATTTCATTTCATTCCCAAGATACTACCTCTACTATTATTTTACAGGTGAGGAAATTGGGCCACAGGGAAGTGAGGCAACTCACTGAAACTCATACCACCAGTCAAGGGTGGCTCTAAGATTCTTCCCAGACAGCTAGGCTCCAGGATACGAACTGAACACCACAGTGTGCTGCCTCTGACGTTTGAGAATATACCTGACACAGAAAACAAGGGGTGGAAAACTAAGGAAAAGAAAGTTGAATACTCAAAATACAACATTTAATGCATCCAGGATCTGCCATTACTATGTGGATATTTACAACATTTGAGGTTAGAACTGCTGTCCCTTTCTTTGTATGTCAGATCTATCATTTGATTTGATCTGACAAATCGGGTATTGCTTTGATATCCACTTTGAGGTTATAAACTGTTTCATCATATCTTTATAAATACCACTTTTAAAATATCACCTCCTAACATAGACTGTTAGAATTTAAACTATGAAATGTTACCGTTGAGTGTGGTGGTAGGTAATGGTTACTATAATGTATCAAATGTATTCAAGGCAGTACATAGAAAAAGCTTTTTTTCATGGGCACATTTATATCAATTGGCATATTCATGGGTTTATTTTTCTGCCATTGAAAACAATAGATGTATTTATATGTGTGTACTTACTGTGAGTATGCTTCAAGCCAAACACCCTGAACACTTATCTTCCAGGTATGACAAATAACTCCTACCCACAGCTTCCAAAACCAAGCACTCTTAATATTTGCTTCAAAATGATAAATTACAAAATAAATACTTCCATCTCTTTGGCTATCAAGTTGTCTTTCAGCTTGTTTTAAATCTATTTTGGGGTTTTGCTCTCTCAACATTTCCATATGCACATTTTCCAAGATGGGCATTAAAAAAATGGCTCCTAAATTGACATGGAGTTGTGAGTGGCTTGTGATCTATAGTACAAAAACTTCCTGTTGCCTTTTCTTATTAATTGATGCCCATGACTAGAAGCGAAAAAGAAAAAGTTGTGTGTTTCTGTGTGACTCATGTTAAAAGGTAAACTGAGGCATATTACAAATTTTTAAGAGTTTGAACAAAAATCAATCCGAATCATGCAGCATCCAATGTGGCAGGTTGGAAGGAGCTCTGAGGAGCTATACAAAATGGAAGAGTTTTATAGACTGAAAAGGGAGCAGGAACAAGATTATACTAGGCAAAAAAGTGAGTTGATTGCAAAGTTACTTTCCATTAGGGGATTGCAGGGGCCTCTCAAGTAGATGACCCAACTCGTGCCAAGCAATGATTCCTGATTAACTGATTTAAGATTCTATTTCTGGGAGAACCAAAACCAATTAAGGCTTGCTTTGTTGAAATGGGCTTAGCATACCATCTCCATTTTGAGTCTGTTGTCTTATTTTTAAGATTCATAAAGAACTACTTAATAGTGAATATCGAAGTGTGAGAGGAAGAAGTACAGTGGATAAGAAGAGAAAGACCACAGAAAGAAATAAAGGAAGAAATCTCTTTCTGAAAAACATGTAATTGGCTATTTGAAAAATCCTTGTTTTTAAGCACATTCCAAAACTATAAGATAATATATATATATATATATATATATATATATATATATATATATAGTGGCTCTGAATGTGAGCCATCCTGCCAAAAAGAAAAAAAAAAAAGGGCCAGTGTTCCTCAGTTCCTCAGCCCTAAAAATGGTAGATTGTTGAGCATTCAATAGCATTATTGATATGATTATACCAAAATGACTGGAAAAGTTATCGTTATAGATCAGTGGAAAAATCTATTACAATTTTGTTTGGTGAGGCACTTGAGTGGCTCAGTTAAGGGTCCGACTCTTGATTTTTGGCTCAGGTCATGATCTCAGGATCCTGAGATTAAGCCCCATGTCAAGCTCTGCACTCCACACAGAATCTGCTAGAGATTTTCTCCCTTCCCCTCTTCCTCCCTTCTGCCCCTTTCCCTGCTTGCATATGCTCTCTCTCTAAAATAAATAAAATCTTACAAAAAAATCGGTTTGGCAATTAGTACTTCAGAAAAAAAAAGATTAATTATAGGAAGGGGTTTGAGAGGTTCATATCAAATATCCTGAGACTCAGCATTCCTTCCTAGGAAAATCTGATGCAGTTGTCACTTTAAAAAATAATATTGTGATCTTATTTTTTCAAAGCCAATATTTATAATGTTGTGTTAATTTTACTATTGTCCCTGTGTTTCTTTAAAAGATTGAAAAATTATGATAACTATTTCCTCAAAAGTCGGCTAAGCTAAAACCTTAAGCACATTTTATCTTAGGATATTTTAGTGCCCTCTAGTGTGCAGAAATCTGCAGTAGCATTTTATCTTCTAAATGATATAATTGTTTTTAAAAATGCAAAATTTTAAAATGGCAACTTTGGATCAGTATGAGGTGGAAAAAAATTCAGCTTGGAAAGCAAATTAGAACCAGATGTCAGTTCAACCTAAATATAATACCCAACCAAATGCAACTTTTTTTCCTACTTTTATTCAACTCAAATTAAACAGCCCCTGTTCCCCTTCTCACTTTTTTTTTTCTAAAAAAGGACTCTCATTTCCATAAATCCATCTCCAGCTTTCAGAGATTCAGGTGAATGAGACTGTTGACCTCCCTAATACTGTGAGTTCCACTTTTTCTTGCTGGTGTGTGCATAGAACAACGTATGCATATGGCTAAAAGGAATGCCTTTCTGAACCTACTAACCTCCAACATACTGAATCATTTGGTTTATGTTTAGGGCAGTTGGTTAGTGCCAAGTAAAAGGAGCCTAATAATCCAAAGCGAACTGCCACTTCCATAGGTGGATTTTTTATTTAAACAAGGAAGGGATATTAAGAAGATGCAACTATTCAAAAGAAAGAAAAAAGAAAGAAGAAAGAAAGAAAAGAAAGAAAGAGAAAGAAAGAAAGAAGAAAGAAAGAAAGAAAAAGAAAGAAAGAAAAAAGAAAGAAAGAAGAAAGAAAGAAAGAAAGAGAAGAAAAAAAAATGCAAGGTCTGTGAAGCAACAACAGAAGGGATTTGAGCCAAAATAAAGTTTAAATTAAGTTTGGAAAATCATTTTGGGGGTGTTTTTTGAAATTTAACTTTAAATACAGTGGTGGATTCATCAATAGCATTAAATGCCAAATCACTTCTGCATTAAAAAGATATGCTGGAGGATATCTCCTAGCATTTGTAGAAATGTCTATGTTGAATGCATGACTTCTACATTCAAATGCATCCAGTTAGAGATCATAGCCCAGTTCATACTACTAGAAAATCTGTAAATGCCTCTCAGAACCAACTTGCATCACATTCTTTATCATGTTTTTACTGAAAAGTGAACAGCAAAATTGAGTGATTACAAATTGCTTTGTGGTTTTTTAATATCAGAAAAGGGACAGTAAAGATCAAGAATCATTACTAAGTATTAAGAGGATATCCAAAATTCCAGATAATGATATTTTATTTGGCATTGTTATATTCTTAATATGATCCAAATTGTATGAACAATCATCTCCGTAAAAAGCAGAGAATTATTTTGTCTTTGTGTTTTGGCAGGTGTCCTATATGTTCCCTATGTGTAGTTTGGGGATGAAATCATAAAGTTTAGGGAATTATGGCATTGGAAGAGAACTAAACATTTCCATACATTTTAGAATTTCAATGAAATTTGAGTTGTTATTTTACTATCTTAAGATAAAATATTAATAAGCAATTTTATTCAGTCAATTTTCTAACTGTCCTCAGTCAACATAACACTCTACACATTACATTGTATAATAAATTAGCCAGATAGACTGAATTTCCCTAATTTGTACAAAAACTCACACAAATAGTTGCAGGGTTACCAAGTGACTTAAATATCCTAAATTATTTTACTCAACAGTTTGGACAAATACAGAATTACAGCTATATCTACTGTTACGATTAATAGCAGCATCAGTATTCCCTTCCATGTATTTCTTGGGGCAAGTTTCATTTTCCTGTATACTTATTTACATATACCATTTCCCCTAGTCCAAAATAATTAGGCATATGAGAAATATGAAGAGCCTTGAATGCAACCATCGTTTTTATACTCTGAACATAAGAGGGAGAAATTCATGTTAGTGGAGTGTCTACTGTGCCTAGACACCCTTTAAGTGATTTTGTGATCTTTATCCTTTACCCCTCATAATAGTCATTTGATATGGGTACATTACCTTTAAAAAAAAAAGATAAAAATAACAAAAGTTCAGCAGCACCTGGATGACTTAGTTGATAGAGCATGTGACTCTTGATTTTGGGGTTGTAAGTTTGAGCCCCATGTTGGGTATAGAGATTACTTAAAAATAAAAATTCTTAAAAAATAACAAAGGTTCATGAAAAAATAACAATAATTTCTCTCATGTATTGAGCTTCTTCTTCTAAAATCTTTCCAGAAGGAAATTTTTTAATCCTGATGGCAACACGGTGATGTAGGTTTTATGTCTCCAGTGTTACAGATGAAACAACTAAATTTTAAAGAAATTAGTAACTTGACCATGTTTATAAAGCTTTCAAGTAGTAAAACTGAGACTTTCAGCTCTGATTAGCCTGATTCTAAACTTTGTTGTCCTACTGGTGTAAACAGGGTAAATTAGTAAGAGCACATGAAGGGTGTCAGCTTCTCTGCCCTCATCTCATCCCCAGGAAAAGGATAGCATTTCTTTTCTTTGTTTACCTAAAGGCAGATTGGGGGTAATTACTAAACTGACAGCCCACATTTGTGGAAACCAGACAGGAATCTTGTATCATGCTAAACACTAGGACTTGGGCTTCCAGACTTGGCAAGGACTCATGTGCCCAAAATTAGCATGAAATTATAATGTAACCCAATTTAAAAGGAACTGCAGATTAGGGAGGAAATAAATGTTAAGAGCATCTTAAAGAAGAATCAGACCAGTATAAACAGAAGATGACTAAAGTTGAACAGTGAGGTGAAAGGAAGGCAAGCCAAGGAAATCTCGCTTCTTAGAGAAAGGAAGACTTTATCCACTACTGTCCAGCCCACTTCCAAACTCCTATTCTACTTTCTATTCATGCTTGGTTACTACTTCTACTTCCTGGAACAAGCAGTGTTCTCTTTTGCCCCAGACACTTTAGTTATGAAGCACCTTTATATGGAATCCATTTCCTCACAATCCCCCTTCCCCCACTTTGCCTTGCCAATTCCTAGTCATTTTTCAGGTTATAATTTATGATCATTTCCCCCAGGAAACCTTCTCTTACCCTAGGTCCACATTAGGTCCTACTTCTTAAATTTCCTAAAATACCTGAACTTCCCCTCTCATAACTCTAATTGCTTAGTTCTTAGGTACCTAATAATTTCCTATTTACACGGCTGCCTCTTGACCACACTGGAAGCTTCATGAAAACAGATTCTATGTCTGATATACCAGCATTTCACTGCATTTGGCACATTGTTGAAGAGATGAATGAATGTTAATCTGTAGCTTCACATACATGGAGGATCATAATTACAATTTCAATATGAGTTGGAGTTCTATGAATTAATGAACTTCTCATGAGGATACAAAAAGGGATGAGCTAAAGGACCTTTTTCTTTGAACATTCAGAGTCTAGTTACAGAAATAAAATAAATAGCTATAAAATATTATGGAATGAAAATAAATATAAAATTTTGTTCAGGCTGTAAATAAGGGCTGGATTGCTTATAGGTCAGTTAGAGAAAAAAAAACTCAACAGAAAACAGGTCTAATATGCCTTTATTAGTTCCTTTAATAGTTTACAAATAAAAATCAATCACTCTTACCATTTATGTTCTCCTAATGGTCAAAAATATATTATAGTCTTTACTCATTCAAACACATTCAAATACATTCAGTTCAAGTACTCATTCACATACATCAACATCTACATGCAAAGCACTCAGAACGTACTAAAAGGCTGACATTGAGCATATTAAGGGTACATACTTATTAAATCTTTTGTGCTGGACTAACTTATCAATAAAATTTGCATCTCCTTTATAAAGATGCTCTAAGTTATACATAATAGGAATAACTCAGATTTTTAAAAAAATACACTTTCCATAACAAGCAAGTAAACTACAAATGAAGGCATATTGGACAAGTTTAATTAAGTAGGTTTGTAGTAACTACGTTTTCAAACACTTGGGACAAAATAGTTAAAAGTACATATTTTCTTGACTTTGGAGCTCTCAAAATACTTTAGCATCTATAATTGTCAAAAACAAAAAGAATCCATGCCTATATTAGTCTGCTGTGGAGAAGTGATCCAACCTAATTTATTCTCCATGAAAGCAATTTTGCAAAATTTATTCAGTGTCTATTTATATTTATAAATCATCAGCTATAAAATGGAATAAAATTGATTATATTATTCCACATTTTAAACTTATTGTCTATATTTTGTCCTTCCTGATTATCCAAGTCATTCAAGTAAATTCAGTCAGGCTTCTCTTCACCATCTTATGGATGCAGATAATATTTTTAAGACTCTGAGCCAAAATAAATCCTCATTTTAACTGACAGTGAATGATGTAAGTATCAGATTTAATAATAGGAAGCACCGATATTGGGTAGACTAACTAGATGGATAGAGGCAAGAAAAAACACAGATAGGAGTTTATTTTTCCATGCGACAGGAACTCCACATGTAAGCAATCCAGTGATTGTACAGCTGTCCAAGAATGTGAAAAAAAAAAAACTGTGCTCCTTCTATCTTTCTGCTACATGATGTTTATTGTCTGGCTTTTGTCCTCCGGTTTGCAATCTGGCTGCATACCTAGAGGCATTATTACTGTATTTTTCACAAAGAAGAAAGGTCAATGTTCAAAAGTGACTGTCCCAATTTGGCTTTTCCTTATTCTTTAGGAAGGGTTGTCCTCTCATGAACTTTCACTTATGGATCATTACTTTTTATGTATCTAACATCCCACCGCTAGGTGCAAGAAAAGTTCAGTTTAAGGTGTTTTGTTTTTAACATTTGTAGTCTTGCCGACTCTATAGTAGAATCAGATAATGAAGAATGGAGTTGAACATCAACGTGTCATTAGCCAAATTTTAGTGCTGGCCACTCTCTGTTCACACACACACACACACACACACACACACACACACTTTCAGGTGCTGAGGAATGAGCAGACCACTGTCATCAAATTCTACAACATTCTTCTTTTCCTTGTTTACCCTTCCTACTTATCCTGTTATCCTGTTACTTGTACACATCCCCCTATCCTCCCACAAGCAACCATTTAGCTTGTTTAATACATTTGACTTCCTGTTTGTATCTGTTCCTATAAAATGTTTATTTCTGGTTTTATAGGTAAAAATGATTTATGGACATGATATTGTGCTATATATTTCATTTCTTAGTGCATTTTAAGTGAACATTGTACTACATAAAATTTTCAATGTAGAATTCTTAATGAATGAAGATATGGATTATTAAATTCAGCTATTTATACAGAATATATTTATTTAATGTCTTCTATGTGTCAGGAGCTATGTATAGATACTATGGATACAAACAATGAATAAGAGATAGTTTTTCAAAAAATGTTTTCTGGAGTTTACATTCTAGTGAAGGTAGAGGAAAAAGTGAATTATTAAATTATACAGTATGTTAAATAGCAATAAGCACTAAGGAAAACAAAGCCAGAATTATGGATAGGGCGGGACAGAATAAAGAGTAGAGCAGCAAGATGTAACAGACAAGTCTGAAGGCAGCCAAAGAAGATAGCATCGAGATGGCACCATGTGAGTAAAGACCTAAAATGTAAATACAAGTTGTGTTGATATCCGGGGAAGAGGGTTCCAGAAGAGTTTCTAGGTATACAGACATTCGGGAAGGAGAACAACCAGTTTGGAAGAGGAGATGAATGTGTGAGAGAATATAAGGGGATAAATTATATCAGGCTGGTAGGTCATCATGAGCATTTGGACTTCCACTTGGAATCAGCAAGCTCTTGGAGAGCTTGAGGTGAGGAATAAACATAGTCATGCTAATATTTTGTAGGATAATTTGCTGCCAGATTTAGACTAGAGCAAAGGTGAGCAACACCAGATTCAGGGAGGATACCCTGAGAAACTATTAAAACAATGCAGATGAGCCATAATAGCTACCTGAAAGAGGTGAGAGCAGAGAAGTAATGAAAATTATTAAGTTCTAGATATATTTTGAAGAGTAGAGATAGGCACAACCATTAGTGAGTTATATGTGGAATGTGAATATAAGAATATATGAGAATAAAGTGTCAAAAATGATTCTAAGCTTTTGGACATGTTGACTGAACAGGTGTATAAAAGGTCAGGTGACTTTTAACCTTATAATATGTGGCTAGGCTCTGGATCCCTGACTACAGAGCTGTCTTTTTTGTCAATTCCTGTGCAGTAAGTCCCAACACAGACACTCCAGGGTAGTGGACTGGAGCAAATGGTTTGTTGTAAATCTCTCATGGGTATGTCACAAGGTCATGATTAATGTGTTCAGTGTATTATTGCTATACTGAGGATGGATTAGGTATGGCTCATCTCCAAGGTAGACTGTGGAGCAGGAGAATCATACTATATGATGCAGAGTGAATATAACTTATCCCACAATGAAGCAAAGCTTAAAGATAAGCCAGGTAACACTAAAGATCAGGAGTTTCTTGTAACATTGTGCAAGTGGAACAGACACCATTCCTGCCTCCTAGATCAAAGCTACTTTTTGTCCATTTTCCCTAGATAATTCATTCTTGATCTGGAGAATAATCACAGACTTGATAAACTGTCACTAAAAAAGCATGATTTAGACCTTTGTCTCTCAAGATATAATTTTTATGCTACATAAAGGGAAGACTCAACAGCTGAGCATGCTCATAGTTCATACATCTTGCTACTAGGTAAATTGTGATTTTTCTGTTTGACAATGCAGTGCCCAAATAAAGAAGGAAATGCTATGAATGAAAAATGTGATTATTATCAATCTTCCCTTTTACAAAGGAGCAAGCCAAGTCACCTTGCTAGGGAGACAGGTGATAGGGTTGAGTTCACAGAGAATGTCTGTGGATAAAACATCTTGTTTGCCCTCATTTTTTTATGATTTCATTTATTTATTTGAGAGATAGAGAGCGAGAGAGAGAGAGAGAGAGAGAGAGCATGAACAAGGCGGAGAGGCAGAGGGAGAAGTGGACACCCCACTGAGCAGAGAGCCCAATGTGGGGCTCAATTCCGGGACCTGGAAATCATGCATGAGCCAAAGGCAGATGCCTAACTGACTGAGCCACCCAGGCGTCCCTGTTTTCCCTTCTTAACAGAAAACAGAGGAGGAAATTCTTCAATTCTGTAGGGGTTTTGAAGCAAGGGAAGGATCTCAACACTGAGTATTAAGACACCAACATATGTAATGATCTGATTACCAAAGACCAGCATGTCTTCTAAGTAAGTGAGATGGGAAGCTTTTGGAAAAATGCCTACAATTCTTAGGCTTTGTCAAATGTGCCTAACAGTTTCAAAACCTTAAAGATATGACAACAACAACAACAATAAGAAGAAGAATACCATATAAATATCCACCAATTAACCATGACCTCTCTTTCTTTAGAAGACATAGTTTTTAATGTTTTAGCTACTATGTCCCCAGGGAGGAGCAAAGAATAACAGAACCATTCTGTTGAATGTATCCTGGGCAAATTTTGTTCACAAATAGTTATGAGACCTAACTTTCATCCATTTCTCAGCCTGTACATGCAAATATGTATAGATTGTTTGATGACTCACATCAGATCATCTCATAAATGATGAGTGCAGTTAGCACTGCACACTGAAGCCTTGCTTATCAAGGGTGTCCTAAATGGTATCTCTATTAAAGAATAAAACATCCTGAGAATGTGCTATAGGCATTGTTCATGGCTAGGAATGCAAAGTAATGTAAGCTAAAGCTCCAGCTGGACTGTTATGAGGAATGTAAATTGGTACAACCACTATGGAAAACAATATGGAAGTTCCTCAAGGAATTAAAAATAGAAGTACCATATGATCCAGTACTTCCACTGTTGGGTATTTAGCCAGGAAAAATAAAACAGTAACTAAAAAAGATACATGCACCCCTATGTTTATTGCAGCATTATTTAAAATAGCCAAGATGTGGAAGCAATCTAAGTGTCCATCCATATACGAATGGATAAGGAAAATGTGATGTGTACGCACACGCACTGGCATATTACCTAGCCATGAGAGATGAGATCACGCCATTTGAGACAACACGGATGGAACAAGAGGGTATAATGCTTAGTGAAATAAGTCAGACTGAAAAAGACAAATACCATATGATTCCACTCATAAGTGGAATCTAAAATAAATGAGTACACAAACAAAAAGCAGAACCAGAACTGTAAATAACAGAGAATAAACTGATGGTTGCCAGAGGAAAAGAGGGTGGGATTTGGGGCAACATGGTTGAAGGGGGAGGGAGATGCAAGCCTACAGTTATGGCATGAGTAAGTCAGGGGACTAAAAAGCAGAGGTAAGTAAATACAGTCAATGATACTATAATAGCAATATAATGGGTGAACATAGGATAATGTAATAAAATTGCCAAATCACTAAGTTGTACACATGAAATAATGTAGCATTGTGTCACCTAGACTCCTTTTAAAAATAGTAAGATTTTTAAGATAAAAAAACTCCTACTATAGGTCAAACGTTTATAAAATTTCAAATGAAATCTAGCAATATTGTTTTTTAAATACTGTCTACATCAAAAATGGAGATAGGGAGAGATTGCCCTTCTTTTAGGGCACTCACTATGTTTTAGTATGTGGACCCAAGGCAGCCTTATCTCCTGTCATCCTTTCCCTTCTCACTTACTGTCTGCCACGTGGCCTATGTAGCCCATAACCCCCTAAACTAAGATTCATATTGAGACTCTTATCCTGAAATATCTTTTCTTCTCTATCTGAAAATGATCTACTTATATTTTTAAGTCTCTGTCAAATGATACATACTTTGGGGGAAAAAAATTATCTGATTTTTTCCAATAGGAAAGTTAATGACATTGTTTAAGGTACCCATGTAAAACTCTGATAATAACATTCATTATATTGTACCTTGTATTGTAATAGGGTTTACAGGCCTGTCTTTTCCAATGGAATTTGAGAGACTGATTAACAAGAATTTGTCTTTATATTTTGTACACGCCATGCCTGCCCAAAGGGTTATCTATTTGAATGTATAAATCAATCAATGAATCAATCAATCAAGAGTGTCTGCTGTACTGCTACATTAGACTATATCTGTGATTTGCATGAGGGCACAGACCATATCTCTTTTCCTCATCACTGTTTATCCCACCTGAGAACACTTACTCTGTGACATAAGGTCAGTATCTTTATATATAAACAATGTACTTATAACCTTTTCTTTTGGTGTTTGTATGATTTTTTAGACTTTGCTTCAATTACAATACAGTTTTTGTTTTTCTAACTTCAAAGGTATACAAGAGTATATAATATCTTTAAGTTTTACAATCTATAGCTATTTATGATGTTTGCCTCAGAAATCCCTTATAGAAAATTTCTAACACATTATACCTGTCTGTACATCCAGAATGGTCCTGGTGCAAATTCCTGGGATAAGAGAAACAATATACAAGTGACATAATCACAAATATTGTCAGTTTGAAAGAAGCGTTTTACAGAGCAGTTTTCTACTTTGAACAGTGTGTCATTTTCACATCAGTTAATGAAAGAATATATTTTCTAGAGGCTAGGAATGAAAACAAAATATAATTCTTTCCTATAAGTAGAAATCCTAATTGTTTGAATAAATACCTGACATTGGGTCCTTGCTTAAAATTTCTCACATGAGAAATTGGGGGATAGTCTACCAAGCTTTAGTACCAAGCAAAACAGATGTTATTTCTAAAATTGTATAACTGGAGGCACCTGGGTAGCTAAGTGGTTGAGCATCTGCCTTTGGCTCAGGTCATGATCCCGTGGTCCTGGGATCAATTCTCACATCGGGCTTCCTGCAAGGAGCCTGCTCTCCCTTTGACTATGTCTCTGAATCTCTCTCTGTGTCTCTCAGTAATAAATAAATAATCTAAAAAATTCTATAACTGAAGATAATAAAGAAATAACCGGGCGGGCCACAAACAGGTTCTGTTTCCCATTTGCCATCAAGACAAAGAAACTGAGTTTCTTCAAATATCTGGTGCTACTTTCTTACGTGGCATTATTGGCAAAAATGTTTTCATTTAGTTTTACAGTTTGCAAAAATGCCTTCCTAATGAGAAAACTGCTTTCATTTCTCAGACCTTGTGACCACAAGAAAACAGATTGCTGTAACATAATGTGCTGCAATGTTATGTTAAGCTTTCCTTTCATGTCAGAACATACTAAACTTGAAGCTATTATCAAATACAATGAGAGAAACAAATAAAAATCTCAAAAGGCATGGGGAATTCTGTGCATCAACAGTAGGTTTGGATAATGTGCTTTTATGACAGCCAAACAAAACTGTAATGTTTCCGATAATGGTTCTGGAAATTGGGACCTATGTATAAATGTTCGTTACTTCTAGAATTTTGCTTTCATTTAACAAAGTATAAAAATCGTGGGCATTCTGGTTACTTTGATTTTTGTGTATTGGGGAAAGGGGCATATATGCCTTTGATTCACTTAGTGAGCAGACTCGTCTGTAACAGCTAACACTATATGAAACTCTGGAAATTTAAGTAATATAAAGAGGGTTTGCATTTTATTTGTTGAAGGCACCCAAAGCTCCTGGAAATACAGTAAACTGGGAAATACATATATGGAATTATTCTCCATTTAGTGCTACAACAAAATAATATGGCTCCGAGTAATGAAAGGTCCTAGAAAAAAAGAAAAGAAAAATCTGTTCAAACAGCTACCTGCTTCTATCAGTAGGTAAAGCCAAGATGATAATTGCCTTCAGAACTTTAAATAATGTATTATCTAACTCTGCTGGCATGCCCTCAAAATATAGTCTAAAGACTTTCCTAATGGTCCACATGAGCAATAATTTGATTAAAAAAAATTTAAGATGTCTTCTATGTGCTTTATCTAAGAACAGGACTAAGACTGAACTTGGTTTAACTAAACAAATGGAATGCCAGCCATTCTTTTCATTTCCTATTTGTTTCCTCCTTCTTTCTTTTTCTCACTAACTTTACATTTCCCTGTGATTTAATTAGATTTTTATGCCCTCTTTCGGAAAGGGTTTGCATTCTAAAGGATTAAATTAAACCACAGACCTAACTGAGGAAATCACTTACTGGCAATATGCACGTAATAAAAAAAAAAAATTTCAACTGGGGTTTAATATAAATTGAGTCAGAAATAGAGTTTGTATATTTAAAAATCAAATAACACTTTAGTCATGCTAAGATTTAAGCAGTCTGAATATAGTTCTCACCGTTTTAGGGATATGAAAACAACCCGAAAAACCCAGGAAGGAAGAGTGAAACTGTTTCGAAGTTGGATTCTTTTTTTACTTATCAACTGAGAGATGAACCTACCAACCTATTCTCAAAAGTATAAAAGTCTCAATAAAGCAAGATAAGCAATTGCCTACTTTTGCTAATTTTTATGAATGGGGAAACATCCCTCTGCCCAGAGTTTTAACACCAGCAGTTCTTATACTAGTATTTGTGTACTCATTCATTCATTCATTCATTCATTCATTTTAATCATTACCTCCACCACCACCGGCTACTTATTCTGATGGTCAAATGTGATAGACATTGAAATTCTTCTGTGCCATCCACGTCAAACAAAAGAATTTCAATATCTATCACATTTGACCAAAGTGAGTCAATTAGAGAAGGAAGGACAATCATTATTTGGTTTCACTCATATGGGGAATATAAAAAATAGTGAAAGGGAATAAAGGGGAAAGGAGAGAAAATGAGTGGCAAAAATTAGAGAGGGAGACAAACCATGAGAGACTCCTAACTCTGGGAACCAAACAAGGGGTAGTGGAAGGGGAGGTGGGCAAGGGATGGGGTGATTGGGTGATGGGCACTGAGGGAGGCACTTGATGGAATGAGCATTGGGTGTTATACTATATGTTGCAAATCAAACTCCAATAAAAAATATACAAAAAAAGAGAAATTCTTCTGTTCATTTAAAATAAATCATTTCTTGGAAGACAACAGTCACAAATTAAAATTCTTTTAAGGTAAGTGTGTCCGCCTTCTTCCAATTTGTAAGTGGAAAGCCTGAGATGAGAAAGTTGTGAGCCATTGACTTCCTCTCTCTTCCCCAGCTTGACTTCTACTCCCTTCTCTCCCTCCCTATGGCCTCTGGTTCCTCCAGGTTGAAGAGAGATGAGGAGAAGAGGATTTTGTGTCTTGGCATTGCTTATCTCAGTCACTGGGGAATTTTTAAAACTAACCTGTTCTGGACTCAGTTAATGCTCTTGTAATGCTCTTTATATGGGCTTTGGAAGTAATACTAGAAACATTTCGTGCATTGCCATTAAAAGATGATGTGATTTTTTTTTTGTTAAACCCTTTATAGTTCTTTGTCTATTCTTGGGATTTGCATGGTTCATCCTTTTGTTGTGATCACATTCTTTCCCTGAACAGCCTCTGGAGAAGGATTTGAATTAACTCCTGGGCAGCTTTCTCTACAGTGCAGTTGACACCTGATCGTCAAGAAATAACAAATACCCTCCCCTCTACTCTCAGTAGGAAAGAAGCTCCCAAAGCACATCAATTTTTTTTCTTCTTCTGCCTCAGATCAATATCCATAGCCCTTCTCATTTACTTTCTTTCCATTCAATCCCAAGACCAGTCCTTTCTGCTCTTCAAACAACATGTGGGCTTCTTAAAACATTTCTCATCTGGCTTGAGCTAAGGAGGAAGCAACGCTTCTGTGCCGTGATACAGAGCACATTTTCTCCAAAATCTCATCTCCATTTCCAATGCACTGGTGGCTTCCACTCTGACCATTGGACATAGGCAAGGTGTGTGAGGGGCAGCTTTTGCTTATGTTATTCACTAGTAATGCATTGGTGGTCTACTAGGACATTTCTTTAATCTAAAATATTTGCTGCATTTGTTAATGGTGTTTTGGACCACTGTGTCTTGTCTGACGCTGAGGCAATTTTTCACTTTTACAGTCAATTGTGTTACTTAAATCAAGTTCTAGAAAACCAATTCATTTCAAACTTACAGTCATGTTATTATAATAATTCCATGCCTCCTATTGATTTGTTTAATCAACAGATAAAATAGACACTATTGTCAACGGGATTTTCAATCTAAAAGCTATTGAACATGTAAAGTAGAAATGAAACAAACAGGGTAAGGTACACTATAAAATTATTTATGTAGCTTGACCTGGTCTGGGGATCAGAGAAGATCTATGCAAAAAAAAAAAAAAGTATTTAAGCTGAGAATGAAGAATGAGTAGAGAATAGGGGCATTATAAAAGTGAAAATAATATATATGAAGGCACAAAAGGAAGAAGAGTTACAACTTATTCAAGGAAGGAGGGAAATACTTTTATAAACAAAGACTCAAGAATAAGAAGGGTACAAGGGGTGCCTGGGTGGCTCAGTCAGTTAAGTGTCTGCCTTCAGCTCAGGTCATGATCCTGGGGTCCTGGGATGGATCCTCAGTGGGAGCCTGCTTCTTCCTTTCCCTTTGCCCTCCCCTCTACTCCTGCTCTTTCTCAAATAAATTGAAATCTTTTAAAAAAAAATAAGAAGAAGAATACCAAGACATAGGCTAAAGAAATAGATAGCAACCAGGAGTCATGGTTGGCTCAGTGGTTGAGTGTCTTGCCTTTGGCTCAGGGCGTGGTCCTGGGGTCCAGGGATGGAGTCCCACATCGGGCTCCCTGCATGGAGCCTGCTTCTCCTCCTGCCTGTGTCTCTGCCTCTCTCTCTGTGTCTTTCATGAATAAATATTTTAAAAAATCTTTAAAAAATAGGTAGCAATCATGCTACTTAAAGCTTTATATTAAGGATTTAATTTTCATTAAAGGGTTTTAAATTAGGAAATGACAATCAGATGTGTGTTCCTAAAATACCACTCTAGCTTCAAGGAATATATCAACTAAAAAAGTAGCGAGAAGAACAACAGGTGGCCTCTATTTTAGGTGGTAGTGGCAGCTACTTGGATTTTGGCAGGCGAGGATGTATACTAGCTTGATTAGACTTAGTGCTTGACTGTATCCAGTCCAAGAAAGAAGAAGGGCTCATCGATGACCATTAGGAAGGGCACCCAATTAATAACCCCTGGGGGGAAAAAAACAAGCGAGTCACCTGACTTATAGGATCACAGAATCATAGATTTATGAAAGGGATCCTAAAGATCACAGAGTTTAGTGCCTTCTTTTTACCAAAGAAAAAAAGGAGTTCCTTCTCCACTGAAGACTCATAAAATTCCACTTTTTCGCTAAAATACTTGCTCTCTCCTAAGGAGAATGCTTCTTCTCCAGCCCTTTCAAGTGGCATTGTGTTCTCTCTTATACCCTGTACCAATGGTAAAATTGTCCCATCTGGATACACCACCACTGCTCCTCACTACAAACACTTAGCTTATTAGTCATTATCTGTCACTGTAGAAGTAACCTATCAACTGCGCTCTCATTTTTTGAAAATGATTGTTTCTCAACTATCACGTTTCTCCATTACTAATTTTATTTTATTTTCCTGGTAACCCCAATATCAACATAGAATATGCTTATGAGGAATTTGATTCCCTATCTTCTATTCCTATATTCCCTCTATATTTTTTATTAACAATAAATGCAACAGCTCTAAAATCTCACTTTTACGTACCCTGTCCATATTTATACTACTTTCTAGATTTCATTCACAGCTGGAGTTGTTACAGTGTACTGCAGCAAAATGTATCTGTTCTTTCCCACCAATAGTGTGGTATAGATTAAAAACTGAGTCATCACCTACATAAATTAAGCTACAGGATGGCCACATAAGCATCTTTGTGTTGTTGACCAGTTTAAATAAAGAGAATGCAACTCCTTGCAATACTACTAACACAAAAATAACCCTGGAGCTCATTACTGAAAAAATGCACAAGGGTACAGTTAGAAGAGACAGTCGGGTTTTTGCACTGGCATTCCTGTAAAAGCTTAAAGATAAAATGAGTGGCTAGAGAGAGAAATAAAAAAATAATAATAATAAAGAGGGGTGCCTGGGTGGCTCAGTCAGTTAAGCGTCTGCCTTCAGTTTGGGTCATGATCCCAGGTTCCCTGCTCAGTGGGTTTAAATTAGGAAATGACATTCTCCATTGGATTCCCTGCTCAGTGAGGAACCTGTTTCTCCTTCTCCCACTGCTGCTCCCCCTATTTGTATGCTCGAGATCAATCTGTGTGTCAAATAAATTTTAAAAATCTTTTTAAAAAAGGAAAAAATAGAACTGAAAGGGTTATTCTTCTTACTCACCTTTAAGATTAAGGTTCTACTATATATCATTACTGGTGTTAAAAGATCGAGGTGGCAAAGACATTCATTAAGACATAAGAGTTTCGTAGTACAGGAGTTAAGGACATTTCTTTTAGCCTTGGCTTAATCTTGGTGACCTTGAACAAGTCATTTATTCACCTAAACTTTTATTTCCACATCAATAAGACAGGAATAATAATAGCTACTTCAGAAGGGTTTTGTGTTGATTAAATGAGATAACGCATATAAACCACTTACCACTCTGAAGACTCTTCCATTTGTGGCCTGTTTAGAATTCATACTTTTTTACTAATTAATCACAATTATTTTCCTCCAATTCCCTGAGATCAGTTACTGGTATGAAGCACATCTTCAGAAGCAGAATGTAGTGGAGTAGCATACTAAATTTCTCTCATTTCATGAATGGTGGTCTTCAGGATATGCTTGTTCTTTCCTTAGAGACAGCCCACTGAATTCCAGAACAAAGAGGAACAGTTTGGCCTAGGGTTTACTAAGATAAACATTAGAGTAAATAAGAAGAATCATTGTCTTTATTTTGCATTTGTTTAAGATTACCTTTTAAGTACTTATGGCTGGATTCTTAAAGATTATTGTACTAATAATACTAATAATTTTTGCAGTTTTTCATTATTAACTATTCAAACTCCCAGTAATTCTCCATCTTCAACTATCAATCTTCCCATCAGGATAAAACCACTTCAACAAAATTCTCTCTTAAAAAAAAAAAATTCTCTCTTGACATTACTTCTCCTCTTCCTATCATAATATTCCTCTATACATTCACCAAACTGTATTAACATTAAGTCATCAAAGAAGTTTACATGTTTTGGAATCTTTAGTAAGACTTTATTTTTTTAAATGGTTTAAGTTTATAACAAAATTGAGATGGAGGTACACAGATTTCCCTTAATCCCCACACATACATAACCTCCCCCATTATCAATATTATTCATCAGAATAATGCATTTTGTATCAAGGATGAATCTATATTGACACGTCATTATAATCCCATACAGAGTATTTTGACTGGCCTGTAAATCTGTTGTGCTCACCTTATTCATCTTCCTTCTTCCCCTAGACTTCCTTGCCTCCCTAATGGTAATCAGGATTTTTTTTTTTATTGTCTCTCTAGTTTTGTCTTTTCCAGAACCATACAATAACATTTTTCAGACTGGCTTCTTCTAGTTACTAATATGCACTTACGGTTTCTCCATGTCTTTTTATAGCTCAATACCTCATTTTAAGTGCAGAATAATATTGCAATGTCTTGATATACTGCAGTTTATTTTTCCATTCACCTAATAAAGGACATCCTGGTTGCTTCCAAGGTTGGACAATTATTTTTTAAAAATCTGCTAGAAACATCTTTGTGCAGGTGTTCGTGTGGACTTGAGTTTTTAACTTCTTTGAATACAGACAAGGGAGCACAATTGCTAGATGATATGGTAAGAGTACATTTAATTTTATAAAAAACACAAAACTGTCTTCCAAAGTGGCTGTATCATTTTGCATTCCCATCAACAATAAATAAAAGTTCTTGTTTTACGTCCTTACTGACATTTGGTGTTGTCAGTGTTCTAGATTTTGCTCATTCTAATAGGTATGTAAAAGTATCTTATTGTTTTAATTTTCATTTCTCTGATAACATATTATATGAAGCATCTTTTCTGTATATCTACTTTAGTGAGGTATCTCTAGTTATTGGCCCATTTCTTAAATTGGGTTGTCTATTTTCTTATGGTTGACTTTTAAGACTTTTTTTAATATATATATTGGATAACAATCTTTTATCAGATGTAGTCTTTGCAAATATTTTCTCCTACCCTGAGACTTACATTTTAATTCAATTGTTTTGGAAATCTGTGATACAGTAGAAGAACAATAAAAAAGTAAAATTTTAATGGAAAAATCAAGAATGTGAGAATGGGGACACCTGGGTGGCTCAGTCTGTTAAGCAGCTGCCTTCAGCTCAAGGTGTTATCCCAAGGTCCTGGGCTTGAGCCTCACATCAGGCTCCCTTTTCCTTGAGGAGCCGGCTTCTCTCTCTCCCTCTGCCACTGAGCCTGCTTCTCCCTCTGCCATTCACCCTGCTTGTTCTTTCTCTTTCCCTCTCTCTCAAATAAATAAATAAAATATATATTTTTTAAAGAATATGAGAATGGATTATCTAGAAATGCACAACCTCATATACATGTATTTGTGACTTGGATATATATATGGAAAGAGAGAGAAATTGAAAGAGTAAAGCCAGTGGCTAAGCCCTGATGAATCCAAACTATGTCACACTGTATCATTCACACTATGTCTAGCAGAGCATTGATGGAGTAGATACACTATAGAGGATTCCAGGAAAGAAAGTCCTTCCCTGAATGCTCTATATTTTTTTCAAATAAGAAGATGATACAAAGATGATCCAGGATACTCTTTTATAATGGGGAAATTACTGATTTAAGAAATGTCTTTGTAGAAGGGAATATCTCTGGGGTTGTTAGGTAGTAGGTATCATTTTAATCTTATACTGAGTTAATTCACTCTTGGTAGGCCAGTTTTTGCTAAGTTACCTAAAAAGGAATGGAATGATACTCTAGGGCCATCTGAATTTTGAGTTTAATTTTAGCTATAATAATCACAATGATCAGAATAGTTTGAAAGCAATTTCGATGTATGTACAGGTTATACTAAGTAGTAAATTAAAACAGAAAATATCAGGCTTATTTCTAATACTAAATTTTATAAAACTGAAAATACAGTAGAATATGAGGGCTCTAGACATTTCCCGTGACAGGTTTCCTCATATAAAACTAAACCTCATCTAAAAAGTAAAGAAAAAATCCTAAGTTAAGTCAGCCCAAGCATCGTCCTTTGACACGGCTCAAAGTTAATTGCCAAAAAGAAGTATATATATTTTTTTTCCTTAGCAATCTTGTGCATCTCTCTCTCTCTCTCTCTCTCTCTGAGAGAGAAATGTATTCATATTATGTTTTATGAATAGTTTCCAATAAATATTATTTTATATAAGATACAATAAAGAAAATGTAAAAACATTTTCTGCCATTCCAATAAAAATGAGTCTAACATGGTTGACTAGGAAATCTGAAGACTTATTTGAAGTATATTTTATATACAATATTTAGTAAGCAAAATTATTTTCTACACTTTAATTCTTTCAACATGTTCAAAATTTTGTTCATATTTAACTACAATCATAAATTATAACTGAAAATAGAAAAAGTTTAAAGAAGTGCAAAAATAGGTTTCTTCAAGGATTCAACATAAAGCATGTTTATAATTAGACCAGAATATGTTCAACTTCAGATTTAGATGAACATTACTTATACTCCTTTAAGGTCTATGCCCTAAAAAAAAAATCTATTTACCCATGAGACATACTGGATTCAAAAGATATTGGGAATCCAAAATTCATTCTTCACCAAATACTTATGGAGTTATGGGCTATTCCAGGTTCTCAGGATACATCACCAAGCAAAAGAGGTAAAAGTTCCTGCCCTTGTGGAGCTTACTCTTTTTTTTGGAAGAAACAGAAAATATCATTAAATAAACATATATTCATAAAAGATCATCGATAATGAAAAAAATTAGTCTGAGAAAAGACATATAAAGTACAGAATGGGTGAATTTACAGTTATAGACAGGGGATCCAGGAAACACTTAAAAAAATACTTTTAAACAAGTATCTGAACGAAGTGAGAGAGTCTGAAAATAGGTAGGTATCTGGGAGGAAAGCAAGCTTTCTAGGCATATAGATTATCACTTGCAAATTTTTGCCCATAATATTCCAATAACAGGAAGGAGGCTTGTGTGTCTGGGTTAGCATGATCCACAAGGAGGACATTGATGCATTGAGTTGAGTTGAGCAGAAAAGTGAGCTTCCTGATTACATAAAGCAGTAGGCCTAATAAAGGCTGGCTTTGTCTTTACTTGGAGACAGATGAAGAGACATTGTGGGTTTTGAGCAGAAGAATGACATGATCTGACTTTTTTTCCTGTTTACAGTTTTTAAAAGATTTGTATTTATTTATTCATGAGAGACATAGAGAGAGAGGCGGAGACACAGGCTGAGGGGGAAGCAGGCTCCATATAGGGATCCCAATGTGGGACTCCATCCTGGATCTGGGATCACACCCTGAGCCAAAGGCAGATGCTCAACCACTGAGCCACCCAGGTGTCCCATTTCCTGTTTACATTTTTTTTAAATTTTTTATTTATTTAGGATAGTCACACACAGAGAGAGAGAGAGAGAGAGAGAGAGAGAGAGGCAGAGACACAGGCAGAGGGAGAAGCAGGCTCCATGCACCGGGAGCCCAACGTGGGATTCGATCCCGGGTCTCCAGGATCGCGCCCTGGGCCAAAGGCAGGCGCCAAACCGCTGCACCACCCAGGGATCCCCCCTGTTTACATTTTTATTAAATGATCACTTCGGTATATCAGGGAACAAAGACTGCAGAAGTAAGAAGTCAAGTGAGGAGGCAATTGAAATAATCTAGGTGAGAGAAGATGATAAACTACAAGTTTATCATCAAGTTCTTGGTACATGGTAATGGTTGGGAGACATGGTTAAGAGATAGAACTACAAGAATTTGCTGATGGACTGGAGTATTAAAGATAAGGGGTGGGGGGCACTACCAAAATGATTGGTTTTGGCAAATCAAAAAATGGCTTTGATAAACACAGATAAAATCTTCAACACATTCACTGGTACAGGCTAAGCACTCAAGACAAGTGAAGGAAAGATTGGGCGTTCTAAACAGAAAACAGAAGCGCGGGGATCCCTGGGTGGCGCAGCGGTTTGGCGCCTGCATTTGGCCCGGGGCGCAATCCTGGAGACCCGGGATCGAATCCCACATCGGGCTCCCGGTGCATGGAGCCTGCTTCTCCCTCTGCCTGTGTCTCTACCTCTCTCTCTCTGTGACTATCATAAATAAATAAATAAAAAAAAAAAAAAAAGAAAACAGAAGCACGACGTATAGCAGATATAGTATAACCCTGTAAATGGATATATTCACGTGGTAAGGGGGAGGGAGAGCATGTAAGCAAACGAGGCACACAAAGGTCAGTTTACAGATTTTCACAGGACATCATAAACCTCAACTATCTTGTGTTAGTTGGGAAAGAGTAGAGCCAAGGATTGGTAATATACATGTCTTTTATATGCATCCTCTGTAATCTTGATCCATATAAATTCTCAGCTCTGCTCCTATTTCCTGAAGGACAAAAGACAGATATTGAAGTGGGGGCAGTGAAAGAGAGAGAAAATAGGTATGGAGTGACTTGATTATAGTTGAGTTCCTCATTTGAGTGCCCCTAGGTCAGCTCCTCCCCTTTTTTCCCACATATTAATTACAGAAGCCAAAAATTCCCCCATTTTGCACAAATTTGGATTGAGTTCCTTTCACTTGGTACAGAAAATTCATAATTATATCAACTTAGATGCATATGAATAATAACGTTCGTATCCAGATAGGGAGTCTCCAGTGTTAAATTAAATATTTCCTCAGTATATAATTAGCAACAAAGCTTCACATCTCTGCCCTAATTTCAGTCTAAGTACTCTTCTGTCATTATTCTGACTCTACTTCCTAGCATGATTTCTGTCACACGCTCATCTGTATTCTATACTCTTCCATATGATTTACTCGGTATATCACTTGATAGAACTAGTGACCAGATATATTCAATTTCTGCAATTGTTCAAATTTAGGCTTTAAATTGTAGCATTTTACATCTCAGTAATGTCAGCTACATTTTTTCTTAATACCTACTCTAGAAATCCAGACTACGTTGCTAAGGAAGTTCACTCTTCTCCATTACATACTCTGCAAATCCACCTTTTGCAGCTCATTGCTGCTATATTGCTTATTGCTGCTATGCCAGTGTGTGTGCGTGCATGTGTGTGCATGGGCACACAAGCACAAACATGAATTCATGTGCATGTTTATGAACTAAAGCTGTATATGCATATGTATATACAGTATAAGGAAGAATTATAGACACCTATATAATTACCATCCGGATTGAAAAATAAAACATTGTCAGTAACTTAGTCCTTTGCTCCTCCACCATGTGCACCTCTAATATATCACAACTCCCTTCTTCCTCCAAAGGTGATTATTTTGACTTTCGTGATAACCATCCTACTTTTTAATATTTGTTATCTATTTATATCTTTAACATAATCACCAGTTTTGCCTGTTTTAACTTTATAAACTCACACTATGTAAATGTGACATATGCAGCTTAATTTTGCTTGCAAGCTGTATTCATAGTAATGTGTGCAGCTCTAATTTATTTTTACAGATATATAACATTCCATTGTAAAACGATTTCATCTATCTGTGCACCCTCCTGCAGTAGAGTTCTCAACTAGCAAAAATATTAAAGCCTTCAGGCTAAAGAGTCCCTCCAGGAATTCATTGTTCAAATAAGAAATATTCTACGGTTTGGGGTCCCCAAAATATGTTCTTAACGTTAGAACAATGAAGTGTTTAACAAACTTCTTTACTCTAGAACTTTTCAAAGCATACATATTCTAAGGATATTTTTGATCCACAAGAAGGAAATATTGTGCAGTATTTTACCAAACACATTTACTAGAGAAAATTCTGTTCAAATTACATCTCTCAGGGTATGTGTTTCAAAGAAAATACTTCAGCAAGTGGCATTCAAGGTTACTTCTGTCAAATACCCCTTGCATTCCAATCTCTCCTCTGCTTCCTTCAGCCCCAGTTTTTCCCGTGTATGTGTGTGCCATGAAGTACCATATTGGGTTTTTTTGTTTGTTTTGTTATTTTAAGAGGAGATGGTTCTCTCTGGAGGCCCACGGTGCACTTTTGACCCCACTCATATCCTTTTACTTTCTTTGAGAAAGCAATTAGCTTGATGCCTCCCTTAATTATGCCCCCTGGCAATTCCATTTTACCAAGATGGAAATAATTGTATTTTCATTGATTCCTGGACTCACAGCTGAGATTGAGACTATAGTAGTAAAATATTCAGTCAATAATCTGGATTGCATATCCGAAGAACAAATTCAAGATTTTTCAAAGCGTATTATAAAACTCATAATTGTCCACTGTCAGAGGCTATTATAATGTAAATGAATCAGTGAAAATTACACTTCAAGCCAAATGTATTTCCTTTATGGCGACTACCATATTTTATCCACTAAATTATGAATTGTGTGCAATACGTTTTACAGGCAGTCCTTCATAGAAGCCCAGTGAAATTAAATTGGATTTAGAGTAAATCAGCTTTGGGTAGCTCAATTCAAGTTGACTTTTAACCCACTTGAAGGGCTGCAGATGTAAAAGCCTGTGGATGTAGCTCTATCTGTGTGTTCTTATTTTTAGGCATAGACTGAATTTCTTTTGGATATGCCAAACCCTTTAGCATCTATATATTTTGATGTTTGACCATTCGCATCTATTCTGAGCAAGCAGCCTTGCTGTTCCCCCTCCCTCTTTTTTTTTTTTTTTTTCAGCTTCCAGCTTTACAGAGTCAACAGTGTCTCCTCTGATGAATGGCTACTCCACTCTAAGCTTCCTTGATGAAAGTACATTAGGATACACACACTCTCCCACTTTTAGAGGGGCATGGAGAATCCATACATACTATCTATTCTGATAACTGTAAACAAAACTTAGATTTTTATTTTGCTGGCTAACAAGGTCTTTGCCTGGCTTTTTAGATGAGTTTTTGAGCCTATGGCACAAATATATAAATGCTTTCAGGAAAGCTTATACATCAAAATCACTGCTTTGAGTCTAAGATGAATTTCTCAACATTTCCCCAACATGCCTAATAAGTCAACAAAGAGGAGAGCGATATAGAAAAAATTATAGAAAGGCATGTCATGAGAGGCTCTTAAAGAACCCAATTTACTTGTATTTTAAGTCAAAATTTTGCGCAAATATGTCCTCTCTACCAAAAGGCTTCTCAGGCCTAGACAAAAACTCTGTTACTCCATGCAGTAGAAACCAACTATAGTCAAATGTGGTATAAGGATTTAGACCAGGACATCTTATTTTTATTATGGTTGACTCTAAAGAATTTATTTTTAATTTTATAATCATCGGTTAAAAATAGCCATACAAGAAAATTGTTGCATGAAGGAGAAAATGAAATGAGTTGCACCAGTTTGAATGATGATGAACAAATGCGAAGCTAGAGGTAAAATACTAAAGGACACAAAAAAGTAGGTATTTGCACAATGACTGGCCGAGCATGAAGTTGATATTAGCTATAAGGGTGGTAATGGTGATTGTTATAGTAATTATTAAAGTCACCTATCTAAAAAGAAATGAGAAAACAAACATTACAGTTAGGAGATTTAAGTTTAGTAGGAAGAAGATACAGTACCATCTGGTTTAATCATCTGTCAATATGTTAAGCTAAAATAATACTAATCCAATTATTTGAATGCAGGTTTCAGTCTACATGGATAGATATCACTATTCTCTGATTTTTGTGTTCCCTGGAACTTATCATACTATGGGTTGAGCTATGGCAGTAGAAATCATAGTCATCTGTACTGAATAGTGCGTACAAACAGCTAAATATAAACCAACAGGGCTTGAGTAAGGGGACAACAAATTTAGTTGTAAACTTTATTCTAGAGAATAAAGGTAGTGCATGTTATTATCAAGAGTAAAAGACTAGGGACACCTGGGTGGCTCAGTGGTTGAGCGTCTGCCTTTGGCCCAGGGCGTGATCCCGGAGACCCGGGATGGAGTCCCACGTTGGGCTCCCTGCATAGAGCCTGCTTCTCCCTCTGCCTGTGTCTCTGCCTCTCTCTCTCTGTGTCTCTCATTAATAAATAAATAAAATATTTAAAAAAGTAAAAGACTGATCAGTATCACAAGAAAAACTGTGATAGTTTTTTTTTCCCCCATGCTGCATAGAGTCTAGGCATCCAAATAAAATGTTAAATAGAAATAAGGAGATTTGAAATCTATGTCCTTTTTTTTTCTGATCTAGCTAAGGTGAATATCATCACCTGGTGATAGCTAAATGTTTCTCATAACATCTTTTAAAAGTCAAAGAAGGGATGCCTGGGGGTTCAGTCAGTTGAGTGTCTCATGATTTTATTTCCTCTCAGTTCATGACATCAGCCCCTCAGTGAGCTGCATGCTGAGCCTGGAGCCTGCTTAAGTTTCACTCTGTCCCTCTCCCTCCTTGCTCCTGCACTCTCTCTCATTTAAAAAAAAAAAAAAGCCAATAAAAATAAATAAATAAATAAATGTCTGAGAGAATTCTTGTATTCTTATTTTGCCAAGTTTTCACCATGAGTGGTATTGAATTCTATGAATTTCTGAGTATCTATCACTTTCTGCTTCATGCTGTTATTATAATGAACCATATCGACTGATATTTACATTTTAAATCAATGTCACATTTCTGGGATGAATTACACCTGCTTATTCTGTTTTATTCTTAAGTATAGCTGGATTCTATTTTATAATATATCTGGGGAATTTTTACTTCTATATTTCTGAAGGATATTGGTCCATAGGTTTAAAACAAATAATGACTGAAGGATATTGGTCTATAAGTTTAAAACAAATAATGACTCTATAAGATCATAATATCAAGTAATACTAGTCTCATAAAATAAGTTGGAAAACATTCCTAACATCCTTTATTTTATGAACAAGACTGTATAATATTAAATGTTTAAGAGAATCCACCAGGAAAGGCATCTGTAACTGAGGTTTTCCTTTGTGAGATGGAATTCCAATTAAAATTTCAATTTCTTTAGGCTTTTAATTTTCTATTTATTTTTGTGTCAGTTTTGATAGTATCTCTTTAATAAAATTTTTCCAGTTAATCTAAGTTACATAATTTATTGTTGTATAAGTTATACAACGTATAAATTTGTAAGTGTCCTAGACAAGCTCCACTCAAATCTTTGCAATTTAACATTCAAGAACTCATAAGAAATAATAAAAAAAAAAATGACTCGGTTTGTAGTATGCTGTTTTAGAGCACCAAAAAGTATATATCTTGTGCCTCACTGAACAATATTGTGTTTGGAACTTTAAGAATAGTTTCAATAAGTAGAGTCTATAATTCTCCATGTAGAAAATTTATGTCTAATGAATATCATCATTTTATACTCATTTCATCAATGATTTATGCAAGACTTTATGTAAAGAAATATTTAGAACGTACAATTTTTTCATTAGTTGTATTAAGAAATATTATTTGTAAGATCCTGAGGGACAAAGAAAACTAATGTTTCACAGTATCCCCACTAAACCAGCTCCAAGTTTTACTGCTTTAGAAGTAAATTCTAGACACTAGTTGTTTTTCAAAACATCAAAAAAGAATTTCTTAATATTTTTCAAAGAGGAACTGGACTTCAGAATAGAACATAAGTAACCAATTATTAATAGCCACAAATGTTTATTGTTTGGAATTTTGTGTTTTCTTGGTGTTGAAATAGGAGAATATGTTTCTTGTCTCACAGCAACATAACTGCCTCAGAAGTGAAAACCTCACATAATCGTAAGTCCTAAGAAGTTTAGTAAGTCATCTTCAAGGTTTGCAGAAGTAATCTATTTTCTGTAATTATTCTATTACTTCACTGCTTATTTTGTTACTCATGTTTAATGAGTACAGGTGTATAATTTGTCTTCTTATGTAGATTACAGTTTCAATGATAGAGTAGAAACTAAGAGTATAGTCAGTTGTCAAGTACTGGTAGTACTATTTAGGAGGGTATTGTAACCTTAGCCAATTTATTCAATCTTTAGAAGCCTAAATTTCCTCATCTGTAATGTGAACTTAAAAAATATGCCTTCTTCCTGACATAATAAATGTAAGTCAAAATCTAGCATATAGAAACACCAAATCAATTTTCAATAATAATCCTAACAACAACAATAATAGAAACATTGTCTGCTGATTATTCACTTTGTTCCTTTTCCTTTTTCCCTGTTGTATCCTCAGCCAAATTCAATCCGTGGACAGATTTAGTATGGCCTATGATACAAAAATGTATTTTACATTTTTAAGGGCTGTAAAAAAAAAGAAGAAGAATGAAAGAAAGAAGGAAAAGAAAGAAAGACAAGAAAAAAGAAAGAAAAAACAAGGAATCAAAAGCAAAGATCTAAGATCTTATGACCTGCAAAACCTAAAATACTTGCTATCTGCCTTGACAGAAAAGATTACTGGCCTATATGTAGTTACTGTGTACATTTAATTTTGTATTTAATCAATTTTTAGCTTCAATAATCATATAATGACCTTCATGTTTCGATTAATTGATTAGCTTACTCAAGTTAGATAAATGGAAAGGAGTACACAGAAAGGAATCAGTTTAGAGCCATGTTTCAATAATACAGCCAAAATTTTCTGTTTTCAAATAATAAGAACTGCTTTACAACAGTTTTATGAGTGTTTTCAACTCCGTCATGTAAAGCATGATTTAGACAAGTGGTCGAAATGGCCAATTGAATTGAGCAAAAGTTGAACAAAACCAGGAGAAAATTACAAGAATTATTTTTGCCAGTTAATTGAAGTGACTGATCTGATGATTAATTGATGACAGCTAAAATAGTCACTCCATTTCTGCTATTTTATGGGGTTGAGGTTTTGTTTGTTTGGAAACAATAAACTCTTAAAAACTAATTTGTGTTACTAAAAATATTATCAAAACTACGTGGTAGGCAGAACTCTAAGATGACTTCCAAGATCCCCAGCTGGATGTGCACATACCTCCTTCCAGTTACTCAATCAAAAACTAAGATAGGTACTGTGTGTAAAAAAGTTCCCAAATTAGTTGATCTAGGGAGCCTGACTTAATCACCTGAAATCAGAAACAATGGAAGTAAGAAATTCAAATGAGAGGGATTCCACAGATGAGAAATTCCCTTTTGTCTTCAAAGATGGTGAGTTCATGGGTTAAGGAATGTGGGTAGCAACTGGGAGCTAAGATTGGCCCTGATGACAACTTTGAAAGGAAACCATCTTAGTCCTACAACCACAAAGAGCCAAGTTCTGCCAAAAAACTGAATGCAGTTGGAAACAGATTCTTCCCCAGAACCTCTAGCCTAGAACTCAGCGCATCTGACAGTCTGATGTTAGCCTGTGAGACCCCAAGTAGAGAACTCAGTCATGGCAGGCATAGATTTCTGACCTATGGAATCATGAGCCAATGAATGTTGTTTTAACCTATTAAAGTTGGGGTCTTTGTTACTCAGCAACAGAACACTCATACCAACTAACATTTTCAAAGTGTTAAATTTTTCATGTTTGGGCATTTGTATTATTTTGAAGGTTTTAAGATTGTCAATATTCATTCACACCATGCCAGGTCAACAGAGACTTAGTATAATTGTCTAAACAGAGATCATGTTAAATTTATTAAAATGAATCATTCTTGACAGATTTCAGAGTTTCTTAAGCAGGAAAATGATAGACAAACCTATGATTTCATGACTCTTTATCAAATTTTCCACCTTTTCAATTTCACAGTAATGATAGTTAATATGAAGTTTTCAAAATAAGTTCATAGGTGAAGTCAATCAAAATTCTTGCAACAAATATTCACCTTATATTATGGGATTACTTTATGGCCAAACAGTTTCATCCCCTAAAACACTGTAATTAATCTGGGATATTTCTAATACTTTCAGTTTTGAAATTTTACCCAACAGAAGACTATTAGTCTCACCTACCTATCATTATATTTGTTTCAGACACAAAACACAAAAAGACAAAAAAAAAATTTAAGCCATTTTTACTGGCAAGTAGACTCATGTTCAGTATTGTGGTATTTTAGTTTTGCTATAGATTCATAAATGTGACTTTTCCTGAAGGCAAACAAACATATTGGATAGGAGATTAAGGAATCACTGCAACACTTTTCGAAAAATATTTGCCCCAAGTCATGTCTCCTGAGTTTCAAAAACTGTCTTGTCCATTACAGTCTGTGGAATTGGAGAAACTGAATAACAGGAAAACAATATATGTCAGACATACTCTGCTAAATTTTCTGGAATATTTTTTTCTGCTATGTGCGAAGTACTTCATTCCCATGATCTTTTTAATCTTTACAGTCAGACTATAAATTAAATGCCATCATCATTCCCATATTACAGATGAGCAAACTGAAGTTTAGTGGTGTTAAGCACCTTGCCTAAGACCCCAAAACCACCATGAGACTGAGCCAGGATCTCAGTTAGGCATACTGGCCTCAACTGCTTAACATTGCCCAGTGCTGCCTCCATGACTGAATATCTTCAAGTTAAATCAAGTTACTTCATAAATGTTTAACTTAAATATTAAAAGTATTTTAGAAAACATTATATATACCAAAATTAATTGTTAAATTTGATCTGATGTCTTTTTCAAAATAAAAATAAATTTCTTTAAATTACATGTGGCATAATGAATGTCTTTAAAGATTGTATTCATTTTTTTTATTTATCTTTTACTTAGTAGTAGCTATATTTCACCATGGTCAGAGGACATATTTTAATCCTATGAAATTTGCAATCATGTGATACTTGATAAGACTTGCATACAATGTCAATAAATGCAATATGTGCCTTGTTCCATGATGCTCCATGAAATGCTTCAGGGAAAGCATCTGCAGTCTGTCATAGTTGGCTGCAGATATGCCTATAAATAATGTCAACTAGATCAGATTTGCTAATTGGGGGGAAAATATGCTAATTGGAATGTCATATCCTTTGAATCTCAACTGATTGTTTTCTGTTTGTTCTATCAGCCATTGAGAGTATTCTATTATGATTGTGGATTCATCTATTTTTCCTTCTAGTTGATTCATTTTTGTTTGTTTGTTCTTTCTAAATAGTTTGGATCTATGTAGTTGGCTGAATATGGATTTAGAGTTCCTGGAGGACTATTTCATCATTATGAAACATTCCTCTATTCTCTTAAAAAATGTGTCAACCTAAAGTCTACTTTGTCTGATAATTGGATAGCTGTACCATCTTTCATTGACTAGATTGCTGTTATTTCCCCATCCTTTTACTGAACCTGTTCTTTATTGATTTAAAAATCTATGTGTTCAAAATTCCATGTTTCTACCATTATGCCTTGCATATAGCAGGAGCTCAAAAATATTTATTGAATGAACAAGTGAATATATGTTTAGATAAGTGAATGAATGCCTTTGAATCTAGATTTTCTGACTTAGAGACTATCTTTCAAACTACTTCCAAATGCATTCCCTTTGTTTGGCTACCAGATAGTTTTATACTTATTAACAACCACATCCCTTCACTATATATCCCCCAAGGTATAATGATTTTATGAGGTACAGCTTATATGAAGTATTGATTGACATACAGCCCTGTCTCCAGAGCTTGCCAGAGAGGCCAGGTTATGGTGGACATGGTGAACATACTGTTGAGATCAAAGTTACTAAATTCTCCAAGCCCAAGATTTTAGAAATCCTGCTGCTCCATCTAATATGCCTCTTCTGACTCTGGATAGGAGAAAGGATAAATGTTTTATAGATTTAACACACACAAAAAAAAAAAAACTGAAGGAAAGCAGAGTTGCTGTTCTTCAATACTTAATGACTTAGGAAGCTTTGTCAATAGGTACAGACTGGAAGAGACTGAGGGAATCAGTGAGGACATGCTTGTTCCTCCTTCCCAACCTACAAAATGGGTAACAGCTGGCAGTTATAACCAAACATGGAGACAAATTATGAAATCAGACTGAGAGGGTGTTAAGAGTCTACCAACTGGTAGGAAGAGGGAGAAACAACAGAACAAAAAGTCAATAGCAGTTTCTGAAATATTAAGCTTTGCCATATTTACAGTTGAAGTTCTTGAAATATTAATTTTGTAGATAAATTTTATTTTTCTTATTAAACTTTCTGATTTGCATGATTTTTCCATACATTACACTTAGCAACTGACCAATTCCATTGCCTGAAACTTACTTCTTCTTTATTCAACCCAATTATCACAGCGAATAAGTAATTCTCCAAGCATAAATTTAACTATACTATAAGAAATGTTTTCTTTCATATGAAAAGACATTGAGTACTAGTAAACGATTTAAATGTTAAGTGTTGAGCTACAAGGATTTTTTTAAATGTGTAAATTATCAAAAGAAAAATATGACTACTGATTACTTTCTAGCTCAATTTTATCTTCCTATTTTTGAACAAAAATATCAAAATATTTCTGTAGAGTTACATTTTTATTTAATGGAACACATTTTTCTACTATTGATTTGTGTGTAGTTAGCACTGAATTAGCCAGCCTTTTATTTTGCTTCACCCTCAAGATAATCTGATTTTTACAAGAAGTCCTTGTCCTAGATTTGTCTGAAAGTAATCTGTAAGTACAGTTTCAACTAAAATACTTTGTGCTTTAGAGGAAAGATACTAACACACAAAGGCTAGTAGTGAGGAATTGAATCATTCTAACCTGTGCAATCCACACCCCCAAGCAATTTCTGACAGATTAGGAATTTCAGATAAAAGCCCAGAGGGATTTGTGTGATGGAATTCTATTGAGGAAAATTCATTAAGACATCAATTTATAAGCATAAACAGTGTATTTGAGTTGTTTATTGATGCCTGTGAGCATATTAACAATTTAGCATCATATTAGAATGAAATAAGTAGTATTACCCCATTCAAAACAATTATATTCACAAAATAGATTTCCATCTTCTGTGTATTGGCAGCATGTCAGCTTCGAAACAAAACAACTGGCACATTACTGAAGTGTCTCCTACTTGGAAGCATTTCACAAAAGCCAGAGGTTGCTCTAGCCAGCAGAATTAAATTATTAAAATTGTTGTTGTTCCTAAGTACACTTTCTGTCCTAGGGTTACTGGGATTTGGGGAATTAGGAATGACACATGATGAAAAGACAAAAGCCTGATTTTAAGTTTACTCTTCAAAGAAATAGAAACAAAAGCAGTAAGCAAAGGAAAGGGATACTAATTATAGGAAATTACAATTTACTGAAGTTAAATGTTTCTAGTTCCCCAAGAATAGTGTTTTCTTTATGCATTCTCTAGCAGCCAATCTATCTTACTCTCAGGACATAGGAAATTATTTCCTAGGTGCAGTTTCCTATACATTATGGAATGATAATCAATAAAATGACTTAAGATCAAATCTGAAGCATTATACCTTTGATAGTAAAGCATACCTTTGGGAAAAGACAGTGTTAGTCACATGTTCAGGATTCTCCCAAATATTGGAAAACAGAAGCAAAGCAGATTTTACAACATGACGAGACAAATTGTAACAACCACAAAAACGCAAAAGCAAAAACTAAAAATCTTGTATATGGCTTGAATTTATCCTTTCTAATATTAAAGGAAAAATTGCACAGGTATTCCCTGGGCCCATCCATTATAGTTATTCCAAGCATCATATGGAATTAATTCCTAGAAATACATATGTCTACCCACCCTAGCTTTGCCCTTCTAGAAAATGGTGGAGGTGGGTGAAGAGATAAAGACAAAATGAAAAGATACCTATCTTGGGAGATAGGAAAAATGAAAATGAGGAAACTAAGGACAAAACTTTAGCAGGATATGTTTGTGTGTCTCCTTTTCTACCATGAATCTCCATCCTTCTGTCTCTCGGTTTCCATTTGAGGAGTGCCTTCATTCTTTTCCCCCACCCCTCCATGGAGAGACCAATTCAAGGGTATATAAATTATATACCATCTGTTCCATTGTCAAATAAGTGCTATTACTGATGGATACATTTCACAGAAATAGTTAATGTTTCTAAGATAAACCAATTAGGAAAAATAACAGACCTCAGGAAGAACAACCCATGTGGCCATAAACTATCTAGTTTTTTCAAAGCCACACAAAACAGTTTCACACAAAACAATTCCCAATCAAGCTAATTTCATATTCCATATGAGGATATTTGATGACTTTGAGAGGGAATGCAGTCTTCGAATTAGATGTCAGTTCAAACTAGATAGCGCTTGGACTGGTGATAGAACATAACAAAGCAATAAACAATGCCAGTAATGGGGCAGTGAGTGGGGCAGCCACTCATTGGTGAGTTACTCACATTGAGCTAAACCCCCATACACGTCAATCAATAAGAAGTTCCGTTCTTAAAGCATCTTCATTACTCCATTTTCTACAGAATCTATATATGTATCATAAAGAATTAGATTTACTTTGACAACTCACAATGACATTTTGAAGGTCAGAGCTCCCCCTGCCTGTTCACTGTTAACTCAAATAAAATGAAACCTAACAAGTCATGTCTTCCTCTTCCAGGAATGAGCAGATCTATGAACCTTTCACCCAATTGTTTATGTCTGACAAACGTGTGACAAGCCTTCCACTCCCCACTCAGCTATTTCTCATGAATTTGAGTTTCTTATTTACTTAGGGAAAGATCTTGAGCATCTAATTACACTTCAGTCTCATTAGTAGCCAATTTCTCTACATTACTTGTATTATTGCCCCACCCAGACTTATTCATTTAGTTTCCAATGTACCAGTCAATGTACCTGACTCAGCTAGTTTCCTGACAGTGATGACGACTCACATTTTACTTTGTATGTCCAATCTGCAGAGTGGTCTTTCTGTGAATTAAGTAATCTAATAAACATAAAGTCTAACACGAAAATATTACTATGCGCAGCAACATTATCCAGAGAAAGGATTTCTGTAAGTTAGCTAAGGGCACAGCAAAGCTAATACATATTGAGAAGGAAGCTTTATACAAATAGTGCATTTTACAAGGCCAATGCAGACATTTCACAATTCCTGATTCTGCAGTGCATAATTAAAAATTATATTTACTTTGACTCAAGCAACCATCTTTTTTATAGTATTAATCTATTTACCTTAAATTCTGATCTTACTTCTCATTCCTTGGAGAAATGGCTAAAGAAGGGATATGCTCATTTCTTTTTCAATCAAATACATATAGTTGGGAAATTTAAAAACACCCAATTTCTAAATTGTATTTAGATGAGCTCTAGCTTTATTAACAAACAAACTTCGTGATCATTTCAATAGATAATCTTAGCCAAATAATAGTGACCTCACCGAAAACCATAAAACTGGTTACATCAGAAAACACTGCGATGTTATATCGAGAATATTGTTAGTGAGTTGTAATGGCTAAAATACACGTTTTGTGAAATTTTTCCATATCCAAAAATGAAAGTAAATACAAACATTTAAAAATGTATTTTTGAACTAACACTTTAGTATTGAAGGATGTAAACTTTAGAAGTTATTGCTAAATATGTCATAGAACGCCTCACTGCAAACTAGCTATTTTTGTAATGCTGTGATAAAAATTTCACATTAACAACAACAAAAATAAGCATTAACATTTATTGAATAGTGATAATTATCAGGCATTGTGTTCAACACTTTACACGCATTATATTAATTGGCTCCCATAATAACCCAATAGGACTGTTATTAATGCTCTCATTTTACAAATGAGAAAAATCATTCTTTCTCATGGAAATGGTACACAGTATTTTGTCTAAAAAACATTAAAAGTTTCTAAGTCCATATTTAAACATCAAATTTCTATTTTGAGATCAATGAAATATTCATCTATTATGTGGCATACCCTATACAGCTTGGGGTTTCAATAGAAATAGTTTTTCATTACAGACTCCCAAAGCATTTAGCAGTTCAAAGTAACTTCTATTGAATAATTTAAATTCAAAGTTTTCCATATTTTCCAAAGGTGCTTCTTTTGTGTTCCAAGATGATTACTGATGTTTTTTTCATCATCCACAAAACTATTCTCTAACTTTCTATAATTCTAAAACCTTCTGAAGTCTGGAGCACCTAAGTTTTATACAGCTATATAGTGGGAAAAAGGGATGCCTCGGATACACAAATACCTAGTTTATTTACATATTTTGAGGACATTTATCCTATTTTTAAACATGGTAGCTGCAAAAATATGCAGGAAACATACACACTCTAAGCCTCTATAGAAGACAATAAAATATAGATGTATATATTTACTATAAAATAAAGTTTTAAAGCAAGTTAATTTTTTAAAGGAGCATAGATTTTATTTCTTTTTAGTGAAGCAACTTTGATCAGAGGCCAAAGGATCTTTTATGTCTCTAGTACCAAGTAGAAAAAGTAGATTCATAGTGTTGGGGGTGTACACTGTGATGGGCCACCAAGGTACTCTTCAGGAAGTAAGGGCTGACAGCTTTCAGAACTTCCTCAGCTCAGAGGCCAGCTCAGTTGGCCAAGGGTTAAGCATCCAACTTCAGCTCAGGTCAGGATCTCAACACCCTGAGATCAGCCTCCTAGGGCTCCATGCTCAGCAGGGAGTCTACTTCTCCCCCCTCTTCCTCTACTCCTCCTCCAACTCCTGCTTGCTCCTCCCTGCACACACACTGTTTCTCTCTGTGTGTCTCAAAAATAAATAAATAAAATCTAAAAGATAAAAAGAAAACAGAGCTTCCGGAGTGCAACCATACACAAGGTCACATGGCCATACCAGTGCAAACTGCCAGCAATGCCTGTTCAGCGTGAGCCTGTCCAAGCCAGGCCCCTCATCTCTGCTGTACAAAACTCTGAATGGCCCAGCCTTGGCCTCTGCTGACACCTCACAAGGTTTATCTGCCTCCCTCTACCCACTGATGCTTCATCACTTCCCCTCACAAGGGAAAAGCTTGTTTGAAAACTTCTTGCACACTCATCTCCATCTCAGAATTGGCTTTCAGGGAACCCAGCCTGGGAAAATATTTGTTTTGCATTTAGTTTGGTTGGGTTTGGTATGTTCCCCTTAAATAGCTCCACCACTAGAAGCATTCAGAGGACAGTAAAATAACAGTGGAAAGGAACGAGTGAACTGATAATGCTGCAGAACTAAGTGGTCAGCTTAGTACCTTAGTGTGATAGCACAAGTCTCAACAACAGTGCAGCTCTCTGGGCGCTGCTCTGAAGGAAGTGGATGTGATGAACAGCCATGAGATGTGGGGATTTCTAAGGCCCATGTCCTGGAGGAGGCTTGCCCAGTTTTGAAAATTGGTCTCTTGCTTGCTTGCTTGCTTGACATTTCTTTCTTTCTTTCTCTCTTTCTTTCTCTCTTTCTCTCTTTCTTTCTCTCTTCTTTCTTTCCTTCTTAATAATATGTGAATCATGAAAATTAATTTGGATAAATTTGGCATTTTCCAAAGTGAAAATCAAAGTATTCCTTCCTAATACATGAATTCTTTGGTTTAAATGTGACAGTGTACTTTTTTTTTTTTTTTAATTTCTAATTCTGAAGAAAAACTACCAAAATCTTACAAACTAACTCGGTCACTGTACTAACCCCACACAACATGAAAATAATCATTTTGTCTAAAATGAAATCTATCTTAAATTCAGAAGTTTAAAAAATATTTGAGAGTAGTAAATTCTTATGAATCTGAGGTATCAGGAAATTTTTAGGTAAACAGATTGAAGTTAGATCATGTCTGCATAAGGTAGTAGTAAAGCGATTTAAGTATCTCCACTTAATTTAGCTCAGATTCAGGGGGCATTTTGGTAGTTTAAATAATATTTTTTTGTTGTAAATTAAGATCATAACTCCAGTCTCGAAAAAAAAAGAAAACCTGATTAGTGTACGATTAGTGTATTGAAAATGGCCAAACTCTCTTGCCTTACAGAGTCAAAATTTCTGAAACATTGCTTAAGTAAAAGCACACATAAAACATATCACAAGGTAATTACATTGAATTACTTTGGCTTCAATTTTTGCTAACAAAGCAAAATTTCGTACCCTACCTTCTCCTAATATGAATTGAAGGAACAAAACATTTTAAATTATTCTCTACATTATAACATCAAAGATGAGTTGTTTTTAAAATCAAATCCATTTGATATTCCTTATACTTCTTATAATAGTTCCCAAAAGGTCAGAGTTGATAACAATTTCCTTAAGGAATGTGCTCAAGCACTGGCTTTTTTGCTTTTATTTAATTCCAATGGATCTTTACCTTTTTTCATGCTCTGTTTCATCCTCCCATAAATCCTCTTCATGCAGGGTAATACACCAATAAATCAGCTTAAGGACGTTGGCCCAATTTCCTGATGAGTCTTCAGGGTAAATTCTCTAGGTACTTATGAAATGGTATGTAATACTGAAGAATTATTGGAAAACAATTTTAAGGTAATCATACAGTTCAAACGAGGGAAGAAAAACATTTTTTTGATAAATTTCGAGTGGAGAAAACTTTTAATTGGCTTCAGAAAAATATATTGCTTAATAGTTTAGCTAATAAAATGTAACAATTGTAAAATTTCCTCAACAATGTGTAGAACTACTCAATAACACACTGGTCCTTCTGAAAAGTTTTTTTTTTTTTTTCAAATCAAAGAGAGATGACCTTCCCTCTTCTTTAAAATTCTATTTAGTGCTAAATATTTAATGTAGAAAATAAAAAGCAGCCCTGGACATTATGACACAGGAAGGCTGGGTTTGAAAACCCAGAGGGTACCCAGCAGGAACAGCCAAGAGTGTCCTTAGCCTCACAAAATACAGGAATCAAAGAGCCAGAGGACATGAAAGCAGAGTTTATTGAATAGCTTAAGTGACAGAGTACAGCAAGTAGAATGTGTGGAAGACTCAGAACGGAGAGGAGAGTGAGTCATGGTTTGGGGTTAGGTTTATAGTGGCAAAAGAGGTCCAGGATAGGTGTTCCTTCAGGAATCCAGGTACAGGTGGATCAAGAGCAAGTGACAGGTGAATAATAGGTATTATTTCATAAATCATCAAAGGTGGCAGGGATTGATGCCAGTGTTGGCTGAGGTTTGTTCGAAGCTAACATCTTAGAACATATTTGGGATCTGGTTCTTCGTAGATGTTATTAGATGTTTCGAAGCTGAGGACAAAACTCAGAAAATGATTAAACATCCTTGCCCCGCCCCTTGGAGTGGAGGCATAGCATCTTTGGTTTATTCAGATGCAAGATGAAATATAGAACATGAGTAAATAGTGCCTCGCAGGAAAACAGAAATGGAGCCTTTCTAACACTGTAAACCCCTCAGTTCCTGTATCTCAGTTGGACCTTGGGCAACACATCTGACACTCACAGCTAAGCCTCCATGTCTTTACACATTTATCTGATGCTTAAGATAAACATTTACCTTAGACAGTCACTGAGCAACCCACAAAATAGCACACATCCTCGGGCTCCTACTGAGTGACTCCTACTTCTTTACCTATTCTATCTTCCTCTTCACTCTAGTCTGTGTGCTCCACAGATAAGACTGACTTGCCCGATCACAAAATTGCTCCCCCTTTCTAATAATACCCAATTGAGAACATACCTCCTCCACTTCTTTATACCTTTCACCAAATTTCTCAATCAGTACCCAAATTGTTCAAGTTCTTTCTAACAACCTGTTACTGAGATATACCATAGCTCATATGGTAAATGTCCTCCCTTGCTACAACCAGTAATAAACTCAATTTAACTACAGATGTGTGTTTTGGCTGAAGGCGACTAAATAGAAAAGTGGTTAAGGTATTCATAAAGAACTAAAGGCTGTCTAAAGTTAGGATCTTAAAAGCAAACTTGCAGACAACCAGGTCTTCAAATTAAATTTTAAATGTCTCAGTAGAATAAATATGAAGTGCAACTAGAACCTTTAAAGTTCCAAAATTAGGATTTTTGTGTTGTTGTTTTATGGTTGGTTTGTTTTTTGTTTTGTTTATTTTGTTTTTGTCTAGAATAATTAGGCTCTGCTGTGTAATATATACCCTTTCTTTCTTGAGAAAAAAAAAATGATTCATTGTCTTTCATCTCTTCTTGTTTAAAGGCCTATATTATAGCTTTTCTATCTTCTTTTCTGTTCTGTTTTATTGGTTCAATAAAACCAATTATGGAAGCTTTCCTTTAATAATCACTACCCAATACTTTTATCATTGTAACAGATCTTTTGCAATTTTCACATTCTGAGATAGAAGCAAGAAAGTTTATCATTTTCTGAGTTTTGTCCTCAGTCCCGAATTTTCAGTTATGCTATTGGTGTTACAAGACTGCCTGAAATAACTGCAGATGTGAAAGGGGAAACGTAAATCATAATTTAGTTTGTTTTTTGAATATACATATTTAACCTATGCATAGATTTTGTCTTTATATTAATAAGATAGTGCTAAAAATAGGGGTACTCTTGTTTTTAAATATACTATTTTATCAAATGTAGATATAGTTACTTGTATACAGAGAAATCAAGTCATTTCATTATATATGTAATATATATATATGAGTTAGATATGTGAATTCTCCATCTCTGCCTCTTTTGCCTATGTCTGTTTGCAGAATGCTTCCTGACCAGATTTTGTTGATTTTACACTAATTGAGATCTTTAGTGATATTCAAACTCTGTACTTAAGATTCCTTGGCAAGAGGAGATGACCAGTTATTGTATATATTAAAATGGTCTTGGAGTTTCTATCCAAAAAATCTAGACCACCGTTTCAGAGCAGATATAGGGTACCTTGTTATTGTCTGCCTGGCATATTTTGGCATTCCATGACAGTAGGCACTCAAACTAGCATAACACAAATAAAGCCCACCACTAGGAGGCTTCAAGAAGTTTAAAAAGTTTGTTTTAGCTTACAATTTCCACTTCTAAGTCTTAATTAAAAAGCACTCTAAAACTATAATACCATTTATAATGTACTATATAAAGATGGGGGGATGAACAAGAAAGTGATCACTATAGGATAGAGTTAAGTAAAGACAAAGCGTTAAGCATCTATAGGCTTGAAAAGTTAAGTGTAAGATTTTCTACAGTTATAAGCATATAAAATAAAGAAAAAAGTGTAAAAAATGGAAGAAAATGCAGAAACATTTGCAAGTGTTAGATTTTTCTAATCAAGCAATGGTGTAGCATTTTTTTAAACAATTTTCTATATTTTTAAAATATAGAAAATATATTTTATTTATATTTATACCCTTGCATTTTAATATAATATCATAATAAACCATTTTAAAACATAACACTATAAAATGATTTTGTGCATTTAAATGTGAACTAATTTGATGGTCTAAATTAATTTTTTATGTTTTAAATAATTAGACAAAATATAAATGTGGATAACCTAAAATATTTTCTGTGCAGTCCTAAATAGGACCAATTCACAACTGAGGAATAGTTCAACATCAGAGATGAACTCAAATAAAACGCATATATGCAATTAGAAAGTACAGTGTCTGGCTTGTGACTCTTACTGCATAGTTTATAATATATGTTAGATTTTTGTGAATTATTTCCATTTTATTTATAAAGCATTGATATTGGAGCTGAAAAATGTTATATCTCACAGAGATCTGGTGTGGAAGTAATAGAACCTCGTTCTGGCTTAACTGAGAAAAAAAATAGTTTATTGAAAGGAATTTAGCTATGTGATAGAATCAGAAGGAGGCTTGTAAAAAAGGCTTGGGGAATGGCCGGAACCTGTTTTGGCTAGGCAGCAGGAAATGTCAGAAGCACAGAACAAAGGCTATCCAGTTAGAGCACTGCCACTACCACTCTTGGGTTTATTGTGATGCCACACTGTAACTTTGATCACTCCTGACTTACAGCTTCCTGGCTTTCCCTTCAAACCATCTGACAGCCACAAAAGTGAAAGATGTTTCCTACAAAGGTGTATCACATTACAGTTTTTTGTATTATCAAAACTGTTACTTACTGAATGAATCAGCATCTTCACAATCATTCAAACTAAAAACTTGGAATTCCACCTCAAATATTTACTCTTTCATCCCACCTATTCACTGCATTGCAAGGTCTTACCAATTTAAATTGTCTTTAACATCAGCATCCTATTTGCATTCTGAATAGCTCTGCCTTAATACCACACCCTCTTTAATACTTACCAGGACTGTTGGAATAATATACTTAGTTTCTTTTTGAAGGAGATATTAAAAATACATAGCAGCCTAAACTATTATTCAACTAACTAACTATATACATATGTATATATATAGTTATGTATATGTATGTATATAGTTATAAATATATATAGTTATATAGCAATGGAAATAGAAGAAAAATGTGGCAAAAGCCAATGATTTATCAAAATGGCTTCAGAAATGGACAGATCAAGTGAAAGTAATAAATAATAATATAAAAGAGGTAAATAATTGAAACAATAAGAGCGATTTAGTAGATAGTGATTTAGTAGATATTGTAGTTGTTTTCTATTGCTAGTATAACAAGGTATCACAAACTTAGTGGCTTAAACAACACAAGTTTAATATCTTACAGTCCTATAGATCAGAAGTCTTGCACAGTTCTCGCTGACCTAAAATCCAGTGTGAGTGAGGCTACAATCCTTTCCAGACGCCATAAAAAGAACCTGTGTTCTTGCCTTTTCTAATTTCTAGAGGTTGTTCATAATCCTTGGGTCATTGCTCCCTTCTCCCATCTTCAAAGCCAGCAAAATCACATCTCTCAAATTTCAATTGTCATCTCTCTCTCTCTCTCTCTCTCTCTCTCTCTCTCTTTGACCACAGCCAGGAGAGTTTCCCTGCATTTAAGGACTCACATGCTTAGATTAGGCCCACCCACAGAGTTTAGAATAATCTCCCCATTTCATGGTCCTTAATCTTAATCACATCTGCAAATTCCCTTTCCTAAAGTAAAGTAACAGATTAACAAATTATAGAGGTTAGGGTATGAACATCTTTTAAGGGCTATTATTTTTTGCCTGGTACAGATACCATTAAAAATTTTGAACCACCAAGAGCAAGAACATACATTGTTTCTAAAACCATGTGGGAAGTCCACAAAAAATGATCATAAAGGCAATATTGACAAATACCAAAATGCAGAAATAATACAGACTTTTCATCAGAGTACAACATAATAAAATTAAGTATAATACAAGAGTAGCTGAAAATATTTATACATCTGGAAATTCATAAGCCCCATATTAAAACACTATTCAGAGGAATTAAAAACAATACAAAATGGAGATTGTCACCAAATGATAAATACATACCATTGAGAACACAGTGCATCAAAAGCTTGGAGGTAGAGCTAACGTGGTACTCAGATGAACAGACATCCTTCGTGCTTATTGCTACCAAATAGGAAAATTGAAAATAAATGAGATTATCCTCCCAAAATCTAGAAAAGGACAACTAAATAATTACGAATAAAAATACATTAATAAAGGTACGACTTGAAGGGAAAACCAAAATAGTGTTAATAAATAAAGCAAATAAAGACAATGATTCATAGCAAGTTTTATCAAGTAGAAAATGCTTTCATAGGTATGACTGATCAAGATGGGGAGAGAGACAGAGGTAATCTAGCTTCTTGTTTCCTCTCTGACTGAATTTCCCACTAGCTCTTCCTCTAACTTAGTCTCCATCTGCCCCCATAACACTATTCATCATTTTTCTTGGAAAATTCCAGCTATGTTCTGGCTTGAGACATGACATTTGCTTTTCCTTTGCTTGGAAATCATTTTCACCACGTATCCACATAAATATCTTCAATATAGGTGTTTGTTATTTCTTTCCATTAAGATCTCTCTTGGTGACACTATTTAACATGGAAAACAACCCTTCCTATTTTTCTCCTTTACTTTTTTCTCTGTAACTTTTACTGTCATCAGAAATACCATATTCTATTTATTATTCACTGCCCTCCACTACTCTATAAATTCAATGAGGCTAGAGATTTCATTTAGTTTGTTCATTGTACCTACCCCACCAACTGGAAAGTGATTATCTAGTACATAATAAGTACATATAAATAGTTTTTTAATAAATACATGAGTGAATAAAAATAAAATTAAATTTTTAGAAAGTTACACACATTCAGAAGATAAAAAATTTACAACTTTGTAGAAATAGGAATTCAAATTTAGATGAAATGTGATTATTCTTGGTGAAAATATAGGAATGATATTCTCAACATTTAGTACCTAGAGAGAAACATCACTCATATATAGAAGATAAGATATAGTGAAAGGGACTATAAGGTGAGGGCAACTGAGTGGGGAAAAATCAGAAAGGAGACAAACCAAGAGAGTCTTCTGACTCTGAGAAACAAAGGGTTGCAGAAGGAGAGGTGGGGGGTTGATGTGGTGACTGGGTGACAGACACTAAGGAGGGTACTTGATGGGATGAACATTGGGTGTTACATCATATGTTGGAAAATTGAATTCAAATTAAAAAGATAAAAAGAAAAATAACAAATATCATTTACAGTGGATAGATGCAAGGAAAACAACTGATCTGAATATGTTAAGTAAAGATACAAACTGATCATTATTGAAATAAAATCACCTCTTTAATTGCATATTTTGGAGATGGCCGGGTGGCTCAGTCTGTTGAGCATCCCTTGGTTTTCGGCTCAGGTCTTGATCTCAGGATAATGGTATTGGGCCCATTGTCAGGCACTGCACTCTGTGGAGTCTGCTTGTCCTACTCCCTCCCCCTTGCCACCTCCTCCCAACACTATCTCTCTCAAATAAACTTAAAAAATCTTCTTTAAACTTGGATAGTTTATTTTTTTCATTGTGCTTTGTTTGGGGATGTTGTTTAAAAGTTGGGCAATAGCGGGCAGCCCGGGTGGCTCAGCGGTTTAGCGCCGCTTTCAGCCCAGGGTGTGATCCTGGAGGCTCAGGATTGAGTCCCACGTCGGGCTCCCTGCATGGAGCCTGCTTCTCCCTCTTCCTGTGTCTGTGCCTGTCTCTCCTCTCTCTGTGTGTCTCTAATAAATAAATAAAATCTTAAAAAAGAAAAAAAAAAGAAATTGGGCAATAGAAACAGAAAAGGTAGGAGTGAGGGAAAATTGTTAAAGATAGCATTAGGGGTGCCTGGGTGGTGCAGTCAGTTGAGCATCTGATGGGTTTCAGCTCAGTCATGATCTCAGAATCCTGGGATCTAGCCCTGCCCTTCTTGGGCTTGGCTCTCTGTGGCAAGTCTACTGGGGAGTCTCTCCCTCTGCCCCTCTCCCCTCCTGCCCAGCTGTCCACACTCTCCCTCTAAAATAAATAAATAAATAACCTTTTTTAAAAAGTCAGATGTCTTGACTTTCCTATAATGAAGAGTATGCAGACAAAAGTTACTTTTATAATAATAAAATATTTGTGGAAGGCATGAAATTTGAAGTTTATTATGATTCAACCAATAACAATTACATAGAGAAAAATGAACTAACATTATATGGAGTCCCATTCCTTTGGTTTTTCTTATACCTGGACTTCTAGATCTATATCCATTACATTTACTACTGTATGGAGTAGTCCTTGCTTTACTATTCACCAGCTTCCCTTTTTTTCTAACAGCATCCAGATTTTCCTTTGGGGAACTAGCCTTCCTCTAGTGTTACTTATCTTTGTGATTTTGATAATATTAAACCCACACCAAGCTCCATGGATAGGCCCTCAGTGGCATGATTCAATCAACATACCCTGTGCTGAAGGTTTGATTTAGGAATGAGTAATAGCCTCATAAAGTAAGAGCCAGTATTTCCTGGCCAAATTCAGGGATTTAGGTGATGATGACCAAAATTGTTACTCTTCTTCATCCTTAATGGGACATTAGTGGCAGCCATTCTCCAAACTAGGAAAGAGAGCCTGGGGCACAGCCAACCTAAAGAAGAGGGCATTGTTGAAAGAATCACAGAACAATGAAGGTGAAGTCCTGCTCGCCTTAGGTCTGCCACCAGACTTACCACTGAGCTTTTCAGCTATGTCAATCAATGGATCTTTTCCATTTTTAAAGCATGATTGAGGTTTTTTTTTTTAATTTAATTGAATAAGGGACACTTGTAGGCACATGAGCGTCCGTGCATGTGTGTGTGTGTGTGTGTTGTTGGTCAGCTTTGGACTTTGAGAAAACAAAGTGTGTTTTCTATTTTGTTTTTTAACCTCGAGAGATATTTTTGCCATATATAAGTTTCTTCCTCCTCTCCAGTACAGCGGAAAACTCTTGTCGTTCTTCACATCACATGAAAATTCTCAGCGGTTTTGCTTCTCTGACCTGACGTTTTGTTCTCTGAACCATAAAATAAGTTTAGATATGAATATGGAGACACTTATTCAGTGCATTATTACAGATTGAGATAATTTGGCTCTGTAATTACAATGTTTCTCTTTAGAAAAATGGAATCAGAGCACTAATATTGCAATTTGTACATTGATCCCTTTATATCATTCTGTCAGGCTCCTGGCCTTCAAAGGTTTCCTGAGTCTATTATAATATAGCATAATTCATCCATGTTGCTATCTGCACCATTTGCAAGAATTTTCTCATTAATTGCTTCCAATTTCAACCATTATGCCCTAATCCAAAACTATGTCCTTCTCTTCAACACTTTGCCATGATGTTTTAAACTCTTTCTCAGGGAAAAAATAATAATCCCAGATCTTTGTGAAGACATGATGAACTATTTCCATGAAGGCTCATTTAGAAAAAATAACAAAGTGCTCTTATTAGAAACAAGGGAATAATCAGTTCATGTGAAAAAAGAAGTGACCTATGCCTACCCAAACTCAAGTGAACCTTTCCTATGGTTCAAAATTTGGTTAGCTTATTTCTATTTGTTTTCTTTTGCATTTTCATGCTTCTCTGCATTTCCAGCTGGATGGACTCTGGAAGGAGCAATATATTACAAGAAACTTTGTTCTCATATTTCCAATCTGATTTCAACCTCTATGAGAAAGTTTAGGATAATCACAAGAATGTTGAGTTTCTTATCTGAACCCCATCTTTAAACCTTGAAAAGCTTACCCATCACTAGTTCTTAATTTTCCAGGGTTCCCTTCTGGGCTAGAATATTTGTTATGATTAATGTACCTCTGATCTTTCCCTCTGTCTCTGTCTTATTTTCTTTCTTCCTCTGTCTTCCAAAGATAAAATCTCTCCAGTTTTTCTCTCACATTGATTTGTTTATTTTCAGCTCTTTCATCTTTGAAAGGTTAACTTTGAAATCATGGCTAGAAAAATGCTGGAAAGTCCACTAGGAAAATATATTAGATGGAGATTTAGTTAATTTTATGAATTTTCTCTTTAAAAAAATATCAGTCCAACAGCCAGTTATTTGCATAGATATTAAAATTAAGGTAGCATTGAATACATCTTTGTCACTATCGGGAGTTAATAGCCATTGGCTTTAATGTACAATGGCTATACTTAAGAAGTTTAGAACTAACTTTCATACAAATATTTTCTTATTTAAAATGAAGTAACTTAAAACATTGTTTTCAAAATATGGTATTTTATTAGAGCAAGAAATTGAAGCCATTATTGGGTTCATTTCAATTTCTCTGATCTGTGAACATAGAAACAAGAGAGAAGCAAGCCAGGGACATTCAAATGCTATGAATTTAATTTATTATTTTACCATCGAATCTGAGATTTAGGGAAAAGGGTTACATGGGAACCAGCGAAGAGGATATTGGAGAAATAAAAGTAATTCCTTGTTATTCTCCGTAATACGTTTATTCTCAAAGGCCTTATTTTCTTATGATAGAGATATTCAACATTTCATTGAGTGAGTTCTAGTCTAGATCTCTATTATTAGGGATATTTAAGAATGCATAACATGGGGCTGGAACTCATAACCCTTAGATCAAGAATCACATGCTCCACCATCTGAGCCAGCCAGGCGCCCCCTACTGAATATAATTTTTTGGTGTTCTTTTCAATAGAGCTCTACTTGTATTAGGGTTTAATTCTCACAATTATATAAGGTAGATACTGTTTTTCCTGTTACCCTGATCTGAAAATTAAGGTTTAGGAGTTGATTTATTTGCTTAAATCTAGAAAGCTAGGAAAAGCTAGGGATTTAAATCTTTTTGAATTTCTAATTTTTATTCCATAAATTGAGCCACTTCTATTGACAGACTTTGAAATATGCACTAGAGATAGCACCTAAAGCAGGAACAATTCTTGAGATTGAGATTAGGTAAATAAATAGCCTATATATTTTTCCAGGTTTTGTTATGCAAAAAAAGATCAGAGGTATATTAATCATAACAAATATTCTAGCCCAGAAGGGAACCCTGGAAAATTAAGAACTAGGGATGGGTAAGCCTTTCAAGGTTTAAAGATAGGGTCCAGACAAGAAACTCAACATTCTTTACAAAAACCAAAGTATTACAATACCAACAATTATATTTATTAATTATAACTGGTTTTCTAAGGAGTAGCATTTTTTTCTTAAAGAGGCATTTCATAATGTTTTATATTTAAATATGCACATTCTCCTTCTTCCTACATATACACATTACTGAAGAGAAACATACAAAGTGAGAAATCATGAGAAAACGATGAGACTCTAAGTAGATTAGACTTTGGAGTCAGACTCAGCAGAATTCAGATTAGAACTTTTCTGCTTTTGAACTGATGACTTGATGCAAATTCCAGTATCTTGTATCTCTAGTTTCCTCTATTGTAAAACAAAGATAATGATGCCTATCTCGCTGAGCAGCTTTAAAAATTAAACAAGATGATGCTTAGCAGAGCTTTTCAGCGTAAGAAACCCTCAATGGGACTAACAATAATAATTAGTATTATCATCATTATTAACAAGAAGGTGCTTTCCAAGTGCTTTTAAGTCAAAAGATTGACCCAGGAAAAAACTGTAGCCCACTGAAATTTGTGAGATTGACCTTTTAAAAAATCTATAGGTCTTTTCAGGCTAAAGGATGCTGAGCTGACATTTTGTCATACCATCATACTGGAAAGCTTAAATGCACATTTTTCACATATATTAAATAATGGGAGGAACTAATTTTAAACACATGAACCACTTTGATGCAACGGTTTCCCCCCCACAGTTCCACGAGGACTTTTTAAACTCCCTTAAGGTTAGTGTCAATATGATACTGTTTATTTCAAACTATGGAGCTGCTGCCTCTTGTTCCTTCCCAGGCCACATTTAACCAGTTTTAACTGGTGTCAACTCTTTGTGACCTCTAGTGAGGCAAATGGCTGAAGCGTCTGGCAGGTTCATTTGCACAGTAATGAGTTCTGTCTACTAGTCTGCCAGAGACTGATGGGGAGAAGGAGATTACCTTCCACCACTGCCTATTAAATGTGATTGACATGCCTGTATGATATCCGTCTTCTTTAACAGCTCTCTCGTCCTCTAGAAACAGTTTGTGAGCAAAAAGAATAGTACTTAAATGAGGTCTGAAGAAGCATTGTTCTACTTTCACTTGTTTTTGTTTTTGATTGCTATGGTGTAAAACGACAGAATTTTTTAAAGGAAAAATGATATGATATTGTGAATAACTGGTAAGAGAAGGAAATATTTCATTATTAAAAAAATGAACTGAAAAAATACTATAGCAAGTGTCCTGCATTACAAGAATTATAGGGGAAATAGTAGGAAATGTTTCCTCAACTCATTATAAGCTTTTTTAATAACATTTTTAATTGTGCCATTTCATTTGATATTTTCAAACATTGGCATTTATTATAGTTTTTATATCTACATTTATTCTCTAATCTTCTGTTTTATTTTTTATTCAGTTCATATCCTGTTTTAATATAACTTTTGCTTTATGGTGTAATTGCTATAAACATCTTCTTAAAAATGTCTCTTAATAGCTCAATAACACATAAAATTGCAACAACTCACATAATGACTCTAATTTTATACTTCTATAAGAATGCATCTAGAAGAAAACATTCCAAAAGCGTCAACATAAAAGGTGTATTTTAATTCTTGTAAAAATTATCTTCTCCTATTACACTTCACCTACAACATTTTAGGCGATCAAATCATATACATTTTATTTTAAGGTCCTATTACAAGAGTCATTTTTAAACAAAATGAAAGGCTAAATTCTATTTAATTGCAAGAAATCATGGGCAAGTCATGTTGAAACTCTCTTCAATAGTGAAACGTGACAGGCATTTTCCATTGTTAGAGATGTAAATTAATTCCTGCTTCTGTTTTATGGTCTATAGTCCATGTCAAATTTCAGCATGGTTTAAGTTTTAAATATGCCCAATCACAACATTATTAATTCTAAGATCTGACGAATTAATAGCTTAAATAGTTGCTCACAGACTTGAAACTACAAGCATTGGCTCCCTGCATTGACATCTTTCCCTATAATGGGACCAGAATATATCCAATGGTTATCATAAAGCTCTGTCTGTTGGTTCAGGTTTTGAGTAAAGCTCAATTTGAAGCTGTTTGGGACCTGAAATCCACCTCACTGTCACCTAGGAGTTCTGAATGTACTGGTTTAAATTAACTGCTTGACTAGAGCAATGTAGCCATGAAAGTGAGAATAGAGCAGAAATGTATTTACATTTAATCTACATTCACTTTCCTCAAAAGGGGAGAGCAAGGGGCAGGCAGCTGTAGAAGGAAAAAGCAAATGCTGCTGTTTGTACTCACTTAACAACTGTGGTAACACATCAATCGTTTATAATATACTATTCCACAGTCTTGTTCTTGAAGAAGGTGAGCAGTAAAGAATAGTAGATGTCATCCGTCAGTTCTAGCAAAACAGTTGTTCTTTATATTCTATATATAAAACATAAAATCCTGCTCCTACGTTGATGATTGCCTGACTAAAGTGTGGAGAAAGAACTATCGGGGACCCTTCTGGTATCAGTATTATAATTTAATTTAACTCAGGGAACCACCAGGAAATTGATTAATAGCTAGAAAATGCACACATGATTTAAAAGCATGAAAAGTAATTACTTCACCAATTACAGAAAGTCCAAAACAATTGTGACTGACAGAGCACAAAAAATACAGTAGAATTGAAAAAATTGACTTGGAAAAACAACAAAAAGGAAGACCTAGAATCTCTTGATTTTGTTTATAAAAGCACACAGAGAAAAGCACACACATACTTTTTTCTGTTTAATAACCTATTAAAATGAAGTAATAAAATCAAGATTCATAATTGTTTACAATCCTTAAATGATTTTTGATTGTGATGTTTTTGTGACCTGAATCACCATATTAAAGGTGAAAATTATATTATCAGTATTTAAAAAGTATTCTAAAGGAAGAATTAGATGTACAATATAACAGAGCAAACAATGGCATGTCTAAAAAAAGCTATCTATATATATATATATATATTTAAATATCAGAGATAAGGAAAGAGAATTCACTTTTACTTTAAATGTTCCAAAAGTTTCAGATATTATTTAATGCAAAAAATGGAAATGCAACCTATAAAATTTTATAGTAGGACATGCAATCTTACATAAATTTCATGCTTTTGAAGCCATCATTATAGAGGATATTATACATGTATATTATATATTATTTTATAATAATATATTTTTATTCCAGATAGCACAGTAAACAAACTTACAAATTATTTTCTTTTTTTTTGGTTGGTTTTCTTTTTTACAAATCTTTTTACCTATCTTTTCTAAATATCCTTTATTTTGACACGCACTTTTATTTAATGGCTCAAAAGGCCATATATAAGACCAATTTTTTCACTTTATTTATTTATTCAGTACATTGGTGGGGGGGATATGTTTATCACCGAGCGTTACATATAGTCACAGAGACTGCTCAGCAAACATATTTGGAAAGATCGAATATTGAATATCAGCATTGTTTTGGAGATGGTATTAGTCATTGGACTTTGGATATTTCTAAACTGCATGGTAATTTATTTGAAATATAGAAATTTGCAGGAAGTATAGTTAAATAATTTCAGATATTTTGTCTTCCAGTGACAGACCACACCTTTTGAAATGCAGATGTAAATAACATTCCAAATAAGTTTTCTTCAATCTATATTAAAACTTCCAGAATCTTTGAGACATGTACTAAACCTTTATTCTGAGTCCTTACTCAGAAAAAATCTAAAAATTAAATAAATAAACTTCAGATTTCTTTTGAAGTCTATCCCTGTGGAAAAACTCTGTATTTATTAACTTCTGAGATTTCTTGTCCATGTGACAATGATTTCTGATTATGCATTAGCTTCCTTATGGGCTGAATATATTATATTCAATAACATTAATATATTATTACATTATTTTATTCAATACTATGAATAAGTTATACTTGTTCAGTATATAGAATTTGAACAAAAGAAAATGACTTCACAGCCAAGCCTCCTAGCTACATTGGCATACTATTTCTAGCATGTATCCACTAATACTGTAGTTGATTTGCCCTCTGAAAAGTCCATGAATTTTTCCATAAAATGTTGATCTCACTAACTGCATACCCATTCAGAGTCCACAGATAACATATTCACTGGTATACTTAAAATAAAAATAAAAAAAAAATCTGGGCAGCCCGGGTAACCCAGTGGTTTGGTGCTGCCTTCAGCCCAGGGCCTGATCCTAGGGACCCGAGATCGAGTCCCACATCAGGCCCCCTGCATGGAGCCTGCTTCTCCCTTGCCTGTGTCTCTGCCTCTCTCTGTGTGTCTCATGAATAAATAGATAAAATCTTAAAAAAAAAAAAAACTAGATAAAATCTTTTTAAAATAATCCTCTTTTTTTAAAGATTTTATTTATTTATTTGACAGAGAGAGAGCATAAGTAGGGGGGAGTGGGAGGCAGAGGGAGAAGGATAAACAGGCTCCCTATTGAGCAGGGAGCTCTAATGGGGGTTCAACCCCAGGACCTGGGATCATGACTTGAGCTGAAGGCAGGAGCCCAGCCAACTGAGCCACCCAGGCACCCAAAAAAATCCCTTTCTTTAAAGATAATGAACTGGCTGATTAAATTAGTTATTGTAGATAACCACTAATTGTTAAGAAAAGAGACTAAGCAGATTTTTAAAAAGAGCTTGATGAAACTGAAGAAAACTTTTGAATTTTATCTAAAGCTGCTAAAATTAATACCAGATAGCTACAGAAATTCTCCAACTTTGAATGAATCAGAAAAATAGTGACAATGTTGGAAACTGTTTTCAAACCCCAACTTTCCAACGATCTTATTTAAGTGTTGTTATAGGAATTGGTCATAATCTCTAATATATCTGTCCAACAAGTTAATGCCAGAATCAAAGTCAACCAAAGTAATAATTAAAATACACAATATTCATTCAGAAACAAAGGAGATACAGCATATGGGCAACTAATGTTAAAAGGTTTCCTTCCAACTATAAATAGGCTAAAGCTGATAGCCAGTTCTTAAAATAGACTTTTATAAAGAGAGTCTTAATTCATAGATAAAATCCACTTTTTCCTTTAAAAAATTATATATATGTATATATATATATGAAATCAGCATTTATATCTCATCTTTAATGTAAAATTTACCTAGCTTATCCTAAAGCCATTTATAACAAATTGCCTTTACTTTATTCACTGTCTCCCTTAATGAAAAATTCATTTTCCCTTTTCTGATTTCTGGAAGTAACTTGAATGTTTAGGATTCACTTTGGCCTCTTATTATTCATTCAAATTCTATTTCTTCTCTGGAGGTAAAAGATATATATTTATGAATCATTCAGTATGTCAACCACATGTGGATTCTACAATACTACCAGCATATGTTATTTGTATTCTGCTTTCTGATTTTCTGATTGACAGCATGAGTTTAAGGGTGACTAGGCTTATTTCCTGCAGTTTAAGATTGATATAAGTTTTGCAAAGCATATTCACTGATATATAATATCACTTCCCTGATGACAGTGGGAATGAAAATTGGCACACGAACTCTTTGAACTTCAGAAAGAGAAAAAAACTTTAGCAGATTGCGTGCTTATGCAAATAGTGACATAAATTAACTCTGAAAATGTTGAGAATCCAACAGGAAGAAAGAAATTTGAAAGTGAGCCAATCATAATGTCAGGAAATTACAGAATCTTTTCAACCACTTTTCATTTACTGAATTGTAAATATGAGCATTATTCTTTTTTATAAGGTAAGTCTTATAAGTTTTGTTCATTTGCATTCAGAAAAAGGAATCCAATTACATGATGAAAAATTAAATGAAACTCTATTGGAACTTCTTAAAAGAAGTGTATCACAACTTGGCTTCTTTGGTGGCAAGTTTGACAGAAAACAATGAAAATTACTGAGACTATGTCCTCACTGCTGAAACTGATATTGTCACAGAACTTTAAGAAGAGAATGGAATTCAAATTTTGATTTGTATTTATTTTTTTTAAATTTTTTTTATTTATTTATGATAGTCATACAGAGAGAGAGAGAGAGGCACAGACCCAGGCAGAGGGAGGAGCAGGCTCCATGCACCGGGAGCCCGACGTGGGATTCGATCCCGGGTCTCTAGGATTGCGCCCTGGGCCAAAGGCAGGCGCCAAACCGCTGCGCCACCCAGGGATCCCTGATTTGTATTTAAAAGCAATTAATATGTCTTTTTGCTTTGCAAAGATGACCAATATAAATTAATGACAACACATGTTTTTCTTTTTTCTGTAGCTTTTTTGTTAGTCAAATTTCAAAATTGGAAAATGAAGTTTCTTTTTTTTTTTTTTTCAGTCAAAGCTAATGCCTTTTTCAGTTCTCAGACAGACCATACTTCTCAAGTGTACTTAATCTTCCTGATGCCTGGAATTCTGCAAGTATTTTTGCCAGAACTCCTACTAATACTTTGGCTCTGCATTTAGATATGACTTCCCCTAGGAAGAGATCCCCAGATATGAGTTAGACATGTCCCTCAAATGTTCCACAGACCCTTCCTTTTCTCTGTCTGAGATTTTATCATACACACTGTATTTGCCTGTTGTCCTGTCTTTATTCTTTTTAAAATGTCCATAAGGACAGGAACAACATCTACTAGCACAATATTTGATATCAATTGTGTCAGCGATAAAGACTGTATGAAATTTATGAGTTAAATAGCATATCCTTAGACATGGGATATGAACTTGTCTGTCTCCACATGCAATTATCTTTTTATGGACATGAATGGTGTCTTATTAAACTTTTTATATCCAATGCCTTTTTCAAAGCCAAGAATATAATATATATTCAATAAATATTTTATTAAGTAAATGCACATTCAAATAGATTTTTGGAGAGACACAACTGAATGAAGTTGAAATCCTTACGTTACACAACTGAAATCCTTACGTTTATAAACACAAAGCTTGTTTTCATTAAAATAGAAGCTTTCCCTGTGTCAGAAAAAAAAAAATTGTTCCTGATAAAAAAGAGCAGTCTCTTACTTAACAGTCTTTGTACTTACAATAAGCCCTAATATCATAGGCTAATATGTGACCTTCTTTCTTCTTCTCATCCCACGTAAAACCAAAAGTGCATCCTTCCTTTTCCATTTAAATAAACAAGTGGTCTGGCTTTAAAAAAGAAAGCCAAAGAACTGCGTACTTTCAAGATGAAAAGGGGCACATGCTCAGAGTTCAACATCTGGAAATAAAATGATTGTGTCAGTGTCTTTTCACAATGGATACATAACATGGTGGCATTCACTGCCCACCCATGTGTCAAGAGGAGTTTCTCATATTAGGTTGTAGCAAGGTTGGTATATCATGGTAACAAAACATGAGCTGAAAAATCAGAAAATCCCAGGCTTGTTAGAATTCTGTTTCTACAGCATACTGGGTGGAATCTTGGGGGAAAATCACTTAAGTATTTTAAATATCAATTCCTCCAATTACAGATAGAGAAAATACTATCTAATTCATAGGACTTGTAAGGACTAAGTGTGCAGTCCTGTGAAGGTCTTTTCTTTAGTTGGAAGAAGGTTATAGAGATGAAAGCTCTATGGCTTTCTTCTGAAAGAGCTGAAGGTCTACAATATCAAAACTAGCATTTCCTCAGATGCTCTGATATCCTATTTCATGGCCTTCGATAACACTGTCCATGATGCTTGGCAGTGACCACTGATAATTGGATCATTCCTTTCCTAATCCAGGTAACTTTCATGGGTAACTGGCAGGACTAGATCCCAGGTCCCCGGGATCATGCCCTGAGTCACAGGCCAACTCTCAACCGCTGAGCCACCCAGGTGTCCCCAGGGGTAACCTTAAGAAAAGGGAATCCACATTCAAATCCTCAGGAGTGCTTAGGTGTTCTTAAGACTCTAGTTCAAAATTCAAACCCTAGAGCCAAGGGCTGGAAAAATCATCACATTTTTCTCTAGTTAAGACAATTTATCTGATTTTTCCCTTACCTTGGTTTGTGGTAGTAATTAAATTCTACTCTAGATTCTTTAAAGTTCTTAGTCCCTTGAAGCTCAACACATATTTTTCTCTCAAAGATCCCTAATTCTATAATTGCAATCTTAGCTTTTAGGATTATTGCTTAGTTTATAGGTTTTAGGAGAAGTTTGATTTGAAATACAAAACTGTGCAATGATGTCTTTATTCTTGGATATATTTCCTTCTCCCAAGGCAAATGGACAGCTCTCACAGCTGCCTAATTATTGCCAAAAATCCAGACATTACTAGGAATCCCTAGAATTTGAATTGTTAATAAGTATCTAAAAACATTACCTGCCAAAATATTAGCACAAAATTCCAAATCAGGGTTTTATTTGAAAAGCTTCTTTCTATTAAATTTGACTACAAATGGTGCCATACTCCATCATCTTCCAAAACTCCTGAATTTCCCCTCAGGTCACAGTATCATTTACTTTGAATGACAAAAATGCATACTAAACGTTTCACATCTATAACAATGCTTGGCAGATAGTAAATTCTTGATAAATAATACATAACATTTTAACTCAATAGATGACTTTTTATAGGAAATAAAAAACAATATTTCTCTTCATTCTATTGCACCAGGACCATCTGAATCACATATAATTTTGCAAAGATCTCTTCTTTGAAGTAAGCTTGGTAACGAGAACGTTTACCACTGATCACATGAACTTTCCTTATCTCAGACTCCATGTTCTAACATGAGTTATTCCTTTTACAGTTGATGCCATTTTCTGCAGCTTCTTTGTATGAAATCAATAGAGTATTAGCGAATGTATTTTATATGTTTTTTTAAAAGTTGTTATTTATTCATTCATGAGAGACACACACACACCACAGAGAGAGAGAGAGAGAGAGAGAGAGGCAGAGACACAGGCAGAGGGAGAAGCAGGTTCCATGCAGGGAGCCCGATGCGGGACTCGATCCGGGGTCTCCAGAATCACACCCTGGGCTGAAGGCAGGCGTTTAACCACTGAGCCACCCAGGTGTCCCAAGTGAATGTATTTTAAATGGCCTTCTATGTCTTTCAAGTATTAACTTTATGTCTTTAAGCATTTATTTGCTTGCTTTTTAATTTTTCTGCCCACAGACAGAGGAGAGTGAGGATTGGCTAACAAGCTCCCTACATCATTTAAACTATCAGTACGGTTTCACTTTTGGTCAGTTACTAAAATACCATCTACTAACCATTTGGTTGTTTTGTTTGAGAAGCAAAATTCAATGTCCCCAAGTATACCTTTTTGGCATAAGGATTATCTTGAGCTGATTATTTTTAAGAAATAGGAGACACAGGAGAAGCTCTGGAAACTGAATACAAGTTTGTCTTTTGCAGGAGTAATTTATATTTATAAGAGAAATCTCCATTTTTAAGAGGTTCTCCCTTTCTGTAGCAGGAAGAGAAGGATGGTTAAATCTCTAGAAATTTATCAATGGAGAAAACACTGACTTAAATTTGAATAACAACCATACTCTTATTCACTGTGCTTTGTCTGATAACCTCCTATAACTGGCTCTCCGCCCCCCCCTCAACAACTTCTTTTGTCTTCAGCAGGAGATAATATTTTGGCTATCTGGGGAATTACTGAGTTTTCCTGGGTATCTCCCATTTACACAGGAGGTATACGTGTTACTAAACTCTCGTTTGTTTTTCTCCTGTTAATCTGTCTTTTATTACATGGTGGTCTCAGCCAAGAATCTAGAAGGGTAGAAGAAAAATTATTTTTTCTCTCTTACGTAAGGTAACAGTCAACCACATATTTGTGATAAAATATTAAACATTCGTGACTAATTGCAACTACAAGTGTTTGAAAAAGTAGTTAACACAAGCTAAGAATTATCTTAATCACCCCAGATATGGAACTTCTAGTACTATAGAAGGGCATCATGCCAGGCAGAGGGGGGTGCTGGGTAGTTGGCAAAACATTTTTCCAGTCTTTGTTTTGATGCATGCTGGCCAGGTAGGGGGACTAAAGGGAATCCTAGAAGACCGGCCAAGAGGGTTCTTGGCTTCATACAGGCTAACAATCAAATGCAAGCCAAGAGGAAATGAGAGCAGAATTTATTGAAGACATAGAGTATAGATACAGACAGAGCTTGTGGGAGACTCAGAAAGGAAAGGAGGATGAGTACAACACTTGTCTTTGCTTGGCTTGGGGCCTAGGGTTTTTATTGAGGATTGTGGTTTGGTGTAATGTCTCTGCAGGCATCCAGGAACTGGTTAAAACCAAGAGGAGTGTTTAGATGTCCTCCATAAGTCATGTATGACCTAGAGCCAGGTATCTTGGTGAGTCAGTGGTCTGGGATATATGACATACATGACATATATGACAACTTTGCCTGATCACTCCTTAAGTGTTATCTATTGTGCTAGAAGACTCCAAAGAAATCATTAACTCCTTGACTTTACAGGAAGAACATACATTATGATACCCTAAGGCTGTAAGGCAGGGGTGCAGGTCCTAGCAAGAATAGAAGCAGCAAAAAAGCAGTCTTTTATGAGGTCCCTTCAGTTTCCCTGTCTCAGTTTACAGGTGAATTGAAGGAATATGTTGGACTGGTTCCAAGTGTGCAAACCTGGTTTCAGGCAGTATGTAATGACCCTCACTGGCCCCTAGAACCTACAGCTGATAATATCAAAGTTTGATAGGTAAAGTTCACAAATGGCTAAGACAACCTTGTGCTCTTTTCCTTTGTTAAAACAAGTTTTATTATCATAACTTTTTTTTTCTTTTTTGCCATTGTTATGTCTAGGCAAACATCTCAAACTATTTTTCATTTCAAAGGAAGGTTAGAAAAGCCTTGACTGGTGGTAGGTAGCTAGGAATTCAGAGGAATTTGAAATAAGAGTCCATGTGCACTTTTGACATAGCTCTGCTAGGTAGTAAAACAGTTGTAAGATTTACAAGCATCTCAGCACAAAAGACAGTGCACAGAGCTTGGCTAAGCTCAACAAGCTGCACCAGTACACTGATAAACAGTTGCTTTTTGCTTCTCTTTCTCTGCCAGAGCACAGTGCAAAATAGATAACTGATTGCCCCAAGCATTGTTGGAGCGAGAAAACTCACATCATTATTGATCCTATACTTTTGTCTTTTCCCCTGAGTTCAACCTTCCTTTGGGGTCTTTGTGGGTGTTTAGAATGAAAGACTAAAAGAAAGTTTGAGCACTGACTGTAGGGGTCTTTTCGTTCTAATAAACTCAGCTTATACCAGAAAGACTATGCCAGCCATATTTCCTAAACACTGTGTGAAGAAACAATGAATAGAAACCATCTGCATTTCCGGTTTATCAGATTTTTTTTTAAAGTATTTAACAAGCCCAGTTATTTTATAACATATGTGGTAGGACTTATGGCACTTAGGGATCAAAACCAATGTACCTTGGTGGACTGCTTTATATAAACATGTGGCTACAGGTAGAGAGTAGAAGTGGTCACTTACAGGAAAAGTAGAGATCTGTTGACAAAAAAACCCCCAGAGATTTCCACTACATTCTTTCCACAAGAGAATTTGGTAGTCTGTTAAATCCCAAGTACAATTTCAAATCGTATAGAAAAAAAATTGTCATGCATGTATATATTGTATATGGATATATATATTTGTATATATACATCTATATATAGGTACATGCAAATATATAATGGTGCTCTCATTTCCCTTAGAATAATTAAAAGAATCGTGGGGTAAAATGCATAGGAAAGAACACTGAACCAATGCTTCTGTATCCTAAAATATTTAAATAAAACAATTAATCTAACTATACAAAAATGCCATCATTAGGAATATTAGAGTGTTTCCACAGGCATAACTCATCTATCTTTCCATAGCTAACATGGCCCTACTCAAGAAGTCAGTTTTTCAGAGTTGCCTTCCGTCTTCAAGAGGAGGAAATCATTTGCAAAAGCAAGATAGGAAACAAGATTAGCTGTTTGAACTAAATAATTGACTAGTGTTTTTCTTTATTATATTATTATTTTTCCTAGTGCACTGGGTAGTTTTTGCACTTTTACAATTTTACTTTAGGTTGAATGGATTAATAAGACTAATATAACAGAATATCTTCAGAAACAACAGTAATATACAAAAACTTATTTGGTGAAGTTGCATTTGTAATATATTTAGAATATAGCAAATACCATATGAGTGAGGTATTTCACAAACAAACCACAAGACAAGACATATTTGCAGTGACAACCTTTTGGCATAAAGGGACTTGGAGTGTGGGTACAAACACTGAAAGTTCATTGATTTGAGTTGGTCTCCTCTGGAACTAATGAAGAGATCCTCTCCTCTCTTCAGGTAGCTGAATTACAGCATGGGTAAATCCAAAATTTGTTCTTGGCTGTATTTTGCTATCCAGACCAACAAGTAGGAAACAGTGGTTGATAATTAGAGAATAGATGAGAGCAGATACAGTGGGGAGGAAAAGGAAGTGCATCCAAGTGAGGAGGGAGTGGAGGAAGGTAAACTACAAAGTGGAAGGGAGAGGGAGGAAGAGAGAGAGAGAGAGAGAGAACTTCCTTGGTTTCCCCAGTATTCTGTTGACTCGTTTCTATCTGTTTCTGACATGCATCTTCAACCTTGAATTCCCTGAGATACCACGATGTTGATAGGCCAGCTCAGAGGACCCAGAGGCTCCCATAGGACTAGTCAAGAACGTCCTTGGCTTTGTTGTGAAGAATGGAAATCAGATGTGAGCCAGCCAGCAGGAGGTGAAAACAGATAATTAAAGTCTCATACAGAGGGAGATTGAGAGAGAGAGAGAGAGAGAGAGATGGACTCAGCATCCGGGAGACTCAGAAAGGGAAAGAGCTGGAGTCGCATCTTAGCTTCGGGACTGGTGCATGTGTCTGCTTAGGGAAACAGGAACTGGTCAGAACAAGGATGGGGTTCAGGTGTCCATTGTAAGTCATTCTTTCCCTGAAATCAGGGGTCTTGGCATCAATGTTTGGAGTAAGCAGTCATGGAGAACATTTATGACGATCGTGCTTGGTCTCTCCTTAGATGTTACCTATTGTGCTGGAAGGCTCCAAATATATCAGTATCTCCTGTCCCTTAGTAGGAGGACATAAGCTATTTGTATGACAAGGCATCTGTAGAGTGAAGCGGGGGTCCTAGGAAGGCCCTAGGAAGACTAGAAGCTGGAAAAGATCAAAGGAAAAAAAAAAACAATGACCGTTTTTAAGGGGTCTATTCAGTTTTCCTGTCTCCCTAGCACCTGCCCAATAAATATACTTTCTAAATAAATGAATTAATTATTTTAACTCTAACCAAACAATGAGAAAATCCAAATTTGGTTGGAAAATTTCAAGTCTAGAACTACACTAGGAGAATGGTTGCTTGGATAAAGTAGCATCTGTTTTGGACCAGAAACCTGAAGCAAAGTCATAGGTATAGGTAAACTTTTCACAGGGATTTCTTTTCTTTTCTTTTGTAAGCCTCTTATGCTACAAAGTCTAGTGCTTTTTTTTAAATAAAAAATGTGAACTTTGGATTTATAATCCAAATCCATCTCTTATATGTTCTCGTCAAAATTCTTTTGACCATAAGAAACATAACCAGCTTAGACAAGCTCATATAAAACTGGAAGGAAGAATGAAAGAAAATAATCCATAACTAGGTCTTCAGAATCTAGAATAAGGAAGCTTGTCATGAGCACCCTATGAAAGCACACACAGGAGTTTTATCTTTCCACAATGTCAACTTTATTCAATCATAAAGCAAAGTTAAATCACAATTATAAAGCAGGTTCAGAATTCCAAACTCAATGACAACTGACCAGATGATTAAACTTGGCTTCTTACACAGCACACAAAACAGGACAGAAGACAAGCCACACAACAAATAAGAGAACAGAAGGGTGCAGGACTCTAACAAACCCAACGCGAAGTCCATCTGGGGGCTGGGAGCTGAGCTAAGGCCTCCTTCTGGTCCAGGTCGGCTCTTGGCACCTACTGCTGCTTCTGATGTTCAAGCAGTGAAGGATCTGTGTTCTGTTTGGAGATCCATTGATGCAGAACCTTCAGTGGCAGCTGTCTTTTTTAAGTGGTCAGAAGAGTCTGACAGTTTGCTGCCAAAATCCTTTCCTTTTTAAAGGGATTTAATCGGTTTTGGGTCTCTGCAGACCTCCTGGGTTCTGCTTGTTATCACTCATGAGTGTCCACTGATGTTGGTCTGGGACACACCTCATAGCTGCAGTACCTTAACTGTTTGCATCCTTGCTTGACACAGGCTCCTGCTTGACATCAGAGACTCTGTTTTGCTCTCTACAAAGCTATTCTCTGTATTTTTTTACTTCTGAAATTCCTGTGGTCAGGAATTCTCTGCGCAAATTTACTAAATTTCTCTCTTTGAAAACTGTCATTCTTAGTCTAATCAAGATTTCTGCACACAATATAATTTGGGCTTGAACATGCCTTGACTTACTCTGATCCATATTCTGTGTCAGCCTTCCGCTGTGAATTTACTGACTAATCTTGGTGTCTTTTAGAGATAAAGGGAAGGCAAGAAAATCTATTTAGTTGCTAGGGGGCTAATTGCTGGTAGATTGGAATATTGTTTCAAATATCATTGCCAAGAGGTCATAGGATTAAGAAAGGATGTCTCTGACATATCTGATAAAGGATTGTTGTCCAAAACAAACAAAGAACTCTTGAAACTCCACAATAAGAAAACAAAATTCCCCATTAAAAAAATAAGCCTAAGGGGATCCCTGGGTGGCGCAGCATTTTAGCACCCGCCTTTGGCCCAGGGCGCGATCCTGGAGACCCGGGATTGAATCCCACGTCGGGCTCCCGGTGTATGGAGCCTGCTTCTCCCTCTGCCTGTGTCTCTGCCTCTCTCTCTCTCTCTGTGTGACAATCATAAATAAATAAATAAAAATTTTAAAAAAATAAATAAAATAATAAATTTCCCCTGCATACCTATAAAAACTGACAAAATCCGAAACTCTGACAATATCAAATGCTGTGAAGATGTGGAGCAACAAGAACTCTCATACATTTTCAGTATAATTCAATGGTCTTTTATGCTGCAATACCTTTTATAGGGAGCTATATATTTTACCTGGTACTATTACATTCTCTCCTAGCATACATATTCCATATTACAAAGATCATTTTATACTTCTCTCTATTCCTCAAATGCATGCAAACAAAATATATCCAAAGTAATGTCATAGATTTTGAACAGCCAAAAGGAAAACTTCTCAGCAACTGTTTCTCTAAATCTAGACAAATCTGCCTCTAATACCTCAACCCAGATCCCTCCTACCGCAGAGTTAAGAAAACAAAGACCAAATAAATAAATAAAAAGCAAAAATAAAAATAAGCCCCACAACTCTGTCATTGACTCTCCATCTTTTCACCAGTTTCTTAAGAAGGTCTTGAAGCTCCTTCCCATGTTAGTACAGGTGAAGCTAGGTCCCCTAATTTGACCAACGAATTAGGTACATTTATATGGTCCCCAGATGATGGACATCTCCATTGTTTCAGTGTTCATTGGGAATCCTTGCCATGAGAGGAAGCCCATGTTATACAACCAGCCTTGGACCAAGTTCACCATGGTCCATGGATCCCCTCCTTTCTGAGGTCTCACTACTATTCTACAGTAGTACAGTTCTGCTGGGCTCAGGTCCTGCTGTAAGGAAAAACCATCATCCCCTTCTCAGCATTGGGAAAGATTTCATCTCCCGCACCCCCCACCAGGATTGGTAGCTTCCATTTCTCTCCTACTGTCCTTTCCTCCATATCTTCTCTCTCTGGTAATGGAACTTTGAATCTCATAATCTCCCTTCACAGAAACCTCAAAATCCAGTGTTGGTCTCTTTTAATTCCCCATTGTTTGTCAGCAGGTTTAAAATATTGAAATCCAAGTTGTTGGTTTTTTGTTCTTTTCTCTTACTAGGTCCCCTTATTACATACATAGTATGCACAGTTCAACACTAGCAAAAATTTTTAAATAGGGTAGGATATTTGACTTGTTAATATTTTAGTTTGTAGAAATGTAAATAGAGAGATCATCCTGAAACTTAGAAATTTCACCGAGTCTTTACATGAGACTACTATCTTACTGACTTATAGCAGACAGTATTAATAGCATTGCGCATTATTGGGCATGAGCAAAGTTAGAAGAAATCTAATAAATTATCTTACTTCCCTTCTTGTTAAATTCCAAATTGGCCAATTTCCATATGAATAACATTTGCTCTAGATGAAAGGAAGTACTGTTCATTATTTATAATAAGTGTCTGACATCATGGATCAAATAATTAAATCATAAAATTGGCAGACCTGACCTGACATTCAGGAATAATACAGAACATAGAAACTGATATTTAAAAATAATAGCCCTTTCCTGAGTTACTTGCATGGAAAATTCTCACTAAAATGAATTATGAAATAGAACTGAGATATTTTTAAAGCTCAAAAATGTGTGCTGGGAATGATAAAAACAATATTTAGAGCACTCAAGCATCAACTTGAAATAAAATGGGAATATTGATGAAAAAATTAAATCATACATGCTTACAAAATCAATAAACTACAAATATCACCATTATAAGATGTCATGTTAAGATAAGCAAAATATCTAGAAGTTTTCATTCTCTGGAAACCACCTAACTCCTGAGGATAATGTAGAAAAAAGAAAAAGCCATTCTTAAACACTCGTTGTTACTGCTACAGATGAATTATGTTCATTTTAAGAGTCCTCTAAAATGGGTAGACCAAACATTACATTTTATGCTTGACAATTTGCAGATTTTCATGAACCTGATTAAAGTATGTCTAGATCAATTCCAAATAATGTGCAGGAAGTTATATAAAATAAAAGACTTGGCAAAAGCTGTTATGCTGAGTATCCCAACTTTAATAAAGACATTTGGACATCAAACTTTAAAAATCAGTCAAAATCAGATGTTTCTCTAAAAGGAATAATGTGGCATTCTTAAAGACAATTAAAACAATGTATGCTTTTAAGTGTATAGAGTCTGGCAATTATCATTAGCCCTCTTCTCTGTAGCCCCTGCCTATTCTCAGCCCATGCTACATTTTCTTAGTTTATTACTTCAGCTTGCATATTCTTTATAGAACCTATATTTCTTTACCCAGGCTACATATTTGCTTCTGAAATGTGTGTAAATTCATTTCTGGGAAGAACTAATTTCAATAATATTGACTTTATAATACTGATTTTGATTTTAGACTCTAAAAGCCAGCATGTTTATATTGTGTTTATTTTACTTTAATCTACATGCTTGATATAATACAGAAATTGTGGTAGACTAGCTTCTAAAATGGCACCTAAAGATCCTTGTTTGTGTTCATGGCTTTCATAGTCTCTTCTGAGTAATTTGTTCTAATCAAGAGAAGATGGAAACACAGAGATGCTGCTACCTCCATGATATGGCTACGAGAGATTATGACCTTGTCCCGCTAGTAGATTCTCTCTCTTGTTGACTTTTATGAAGCAAGATGCCATGTGGAAAGTCCTCTGCTACAGGGAACGAAGAGAACACCATGGTCAACACTGGGGAAGGAACCAAGGGCCTCATTTTACCAGCCCAAAAAGAACTGAATGAATCCTGTTAACAACCACTGATGATCTTGGAAACAGATCTTTCTGCACCCAAGCCTTCAGGAATTCAGCCCTGGCTCATATCTTGTTTCGAGCCTGTGAGAGACTCTGAATCAGAGGATCCAACTAAGCTATGCCCTGACTCCTGCCCAACAGGAACTATGAAGAAACATACATTTATAGTTTGAAATCACTGAATTTGTAGTAATTTCTTAAGCCATAACAAATAACAAATCCAAATAATAATAATAATATAGCAGTGATAACAAATTAAAAAGGCAAAATTTGAAATGTAGTAAATTATCAATATGAAGTTCTCTGTCTCAAAAAGCATGTCTATATCTTCTGAAATATTCTCCGTATTATTTGGGTGCGGACCTAGCATTAATAATAACAAAATACCACCATCTGCTCAGTTACTTACGTCATGGTTCTTTTATTCCTGGCCCCTAACATCTATTTAATCACTGAACCCTGTTAATTCACTCAAAAACTCTTTCATTCCCACCACTTCTCTCCTTCTCCTCTGCTTTCACCATTACCTGGCATCTCAAATACTACATTCTGCTCCCTGTGTTCAGTTTATAGGTCCTCTTTCTCCCTTTGATCCTTTTTATTCAGGTAATCTAGAGTGAATTTTTAAAATTCATATCTGATCATATCCTTACCCTTTTTATGGCTTTTGTGAAATACAGTCACAAATCTTGAATGGAATGCACCTGTGTAAATATAACGTGGCACCTGCTGACCTCTCTGGGTTTCATTATGATGGATTGCCCCCTGTACTTTGGATAGACATTTTGTTTTCAGTTCTTTAAATGGACCATACTTTGTTCTTCTACATGCTTCTTCCTCTGTCTGGGGTGCTCTTTTCTTTTATATCCACTCTCATTCTCAATCCTTAATTAATCTATTCTTTTAGAACAGTAATATCGCAATTTACAATGATTTCTTGGATGGAAGTTTTCCCCAACCCCTGGTTTAGGTTAAATTCCTGAGACATACTTTAATTTTACTCTATGTTTCTTCATAGCAGTTATTTGAAATTACTAGTTTAGTTATCTCTATTTTCTACTAGATTTTAGATTTTTGAGGGCAGCAAGGGTCTCTCATTTATTTTGTAAGATTTATAGACTGCAACAGATATCATTTCATCGGTGGTTCTCAATTGTGTGTGTGTGTGTGGGGGGGGGTAATTTTTCCCTTCCAGGGCACTCCTGGCAATGTCCAGAGATCTCTGGATTTGTCACAAATGGGTAGGAGATGGGGAAAAAGAAAGGTACTGTTAATATCTAGTGGCTAGAGATCAAAGGTACTGTTATGTATCCTACAATTCACTGCCAGCACCCACAAGAGAACAACACAGCCCAAAATATTAATCATGTTGAGACTAAGAAACTCTGCTTTATGTCTTAATATTTACTGAATGACTAAGTCAAATAACTAATGAATAAACTAATTGTGTATTATCAAGGAATAAGATCTTCAAGAGCATGAATAAACAGAAGCTTCTGTTTCTTTAGTTTATTATTTTCCTTTACAATTCCTGAATAAAGAGATTTATTTATTCACTCAATTAAGTGTTTATTGACTCTTAGACATTGTACTTGGTGGTGTGGGGGGAGGATTCTATAGTAAACCAGCATCCTGTACTCAAGGATCTTATATGTCAAAGGCAGAGAAAGATAGCAAACTGATAAATAAGTAGATTGTGATAAGTGTTAACAAATAAACAGAATGATATGATAGAAACTGGCACAGGAGATCAAAGTTGGCAGCACTTTTAAGGACATACAAGGAGCCAGTCATACAAAGAACTGGGAGAAATATTCCAGGTGTAGAAATAGTGGATGCAAACTCCACTAGACAGGAAAGACCTTGATATATTCAGGAAACTTAAAGGATTCCAGTAGAGTTGGATCATTTCAAAATTATTTCAAACGGCAAAGGGAATTTATTGAATGGTTTGCAGTAGAAGAATAACATGATTTGTCTTATATTTTTAAAATATCCTAGCTGTGCAGAGAATTCATGGAAAAGGAAAGAGATAGATAGTAAAACAAGACACTGCTTGCAGGAGGCCAGTGAAAAATAATGGTGACCTGGAGATGTAAAAAAAAAAAAAAAAAAAAAAAAAAGGATGGATATGAAGTCCATCTCATAGATACGATTTATGTGATGTGTTGAGAAATTGGATGTTGTTGATAAAATATATATAAAATCTAATGCTGGGGATCCCTGGGTGGCTCAGCGATTTAGCGCCGTCTTTGGCCCAGGGTGTGATCCTGGAATCCAGGGATCGGGCTCCCTGCATGGAGCCTGTTTCTCCCTCTGCCTGTGTTCTGCCTCTCTCTGTGTGTGTTTCTCATGAATAAATAAATAAAAATCTTTAAAAAAATAAACAATATAATTTAAAAAAAATAAATAAAATGTAATGCTAAAAGATTTAAAAACTAAAATAGAATTTAATGCTGCTTTTTGTGTAAATGGAGTAAAGGTGATACCATTTGTTGTTGAGTTTGTAAAGACTAAAGGAAAAGATATGACTGGAAAAATCAAGAGTTCTATCTCAGATATGAAGTATTTGAGGTTCCCTGGGGGTTATCCAGTAAGAGCTGTTACAGATCCAGCGTCAGTTGATTATGTTGTATCAGGAAACAAATATGATCCACCTGTTTTTATGAGTAAAGTGATAGAACACTCCTATTCATTTACATATTGTCTCCAGCTGCTTCACTCTACAACAGAATTGCAAAAGAGAGGATATGGTCTGCAAAGCTTAAAAGATCTGTCTGGTCCTTTACTGAAAAAGTTTACTGACTCTCTCATAGATATACACATTTTTCAGGAATATATACCAAGTACCAAAAACAGTATCTGTCATCTTTATGAGTACTTAATAAATATATATTGTAGGAATAAATGTCAAGTGGGCACTCAGGTTTATAGACTTGGAGGTCAGAGAGCAGGTCTTATATTGAGATATACATTTTGAGAGCATCAGCATGGTTATCATTTGAAATCATAGGATTAAATAAAAATGCCTAAAATAAAAAAAAGCCTAAAATCATGATGTTAATGAAAAAAAAAAGGGAGAAGAGTGGAGAGAACAGATGTAAAAGAAGAAAAGCATAAAGAAGGTGAGGAAATACGGGTTACCCCTGAATCTCAGAAGCATATTTAAATGTAGAAATGGGGTAACAAAATACTCTAACAAAGATAGCCTGTAAGGTGAGACGAAGAAAAGCTTATGCATAGTACTTCATGCTGAAATGGGAGAATGAGGAAACAGAGAATGATTTTGATTTAGAAAGTGGTGCTTTTAAGTAAAGTGGTAATGATAAAGAAAGATTGGAAAGTTCTGACGAGAGAAGTAAGAGATTAGTCTCATTGCAGACAATACTTCCACTCTGCTAAAACACAGCAGAGCAATGCAATGGCATTTGGGGGATGATTTAAGGACAAAGGAAAGTTTTGTTTTAGGTGATTGGTCTTCAAAATGGGAGGTACTGGAAAGTTTTAGTGACAGGAAATATAGAAAGGGAAAAATTTAATGTTGTTACTGAGTGAGGGAATAATTGAAAAACTTCTTGAGAAGCTGAGAGAGATGTGACCCAGAGACAATGGAGGGTTTGTTGTTTGACAGGAGGAGGAACATTCATTCTAATAGAGGTTAAGATGGAGCAAATAGAAGCAGATAAAGGAAGATTTGAAGATATGGTAATTGGAAAATACTATTTTCCATTGCAAATAATAGAAGCATACAATTCAATATGCTTATTTAAAATAATGGAATCTATATTTATTTCATATAAGCTGAACGTCCAGAAGAACCAGTTCAAGAAGTCTTTGAATCAATTATTAACGTGATGGAATTTGCTGTTTGCTCTGGCTCTACCTCTGTCTGAGCCTTACTTCTCTGCACAAGCCTGTGGCATTACATTAATGGCAGTAGATTCAAATCTTATATCTTTGTGCCACTTAATCTGAAATAAATTGCAAGCTTCTCTTTACCCAAGTCATCAGAAAGAAAGATCTTTCATTTCACTGTCTTTGGTTGATTATGTATTATTTGCCAGATCATCTCTATTTAAGAATAGAGCATAGGGGATCCCTGGGTGGCGCAGCGGTTTGGCGCCTGCCTTTGGCCCAGGGCGCGATCCTGGAGACTCGGGATCGAGTCCCACGTCGGGCTCCTGGTGCATGGAGCCTGCTTCTCCCTCTGCCTGTGTCTCTGCCTCTCTCTCTCTCTCTCTTTCTCTCTCTCTCTCTCTCTCTCTCTGTGACAATCATAAATAAAAAATTAAAAAAATAATAAACAAGAATAGAGCATAAACTAATTGGTTTAAGCCCATTATACTCTTCCCTTATATGGAGGTCAGTCCTGCGCATTTACAGGGCTTGAGTGTTGAGATGATGGTTAGGAACTCCAGTGGAACTCAGGAGTACAGTAGCCGAGAGACATGAATGATCGCTGATGAGTAAAAACAATATAAAGGGTATGAGTGATGTGAACTTAAAATTACACAATAATGCAGTAACTCTCATTTTGTGTACACATTTCATAAATATGCAAATCCCTCAATTTTTAACACTGTCCAGAATTGGAGTAATTTCAAATATCAGAGACCAAGTAAACTGGATTCTATGTACTACATTTTCACATTGTGGAAGCACTTTGAGAAGAAAACAACAGAACCTGCCCTGTTGGTGGTTACGTGCATCAGTACTTCTGTAAGGAGTTTGTTTATTCTTATGCCATTATTGCTATATCATTATATAATGTATTGTCTTACAGCATTACCATCTGAACATATTTTAATTTATGAGCCTGGTGTCAAAAATGACCTTGATACCCAATTATTTTATTTTATTTTTTTTCAATAATTTTTTTTAATTTTTATTTATTTATGATAGGCACACAGTGAGAGAGAGAGAGACAGAGACACAGGCAGAGGGAGAAGCAGGCTCCATGCACCGGGAGCCCGACATGGGATTCGATCCTGGGTCTCCAGGATCGCGCCCTGGGCCAAAGGCAGGCGCTAAACCACTGCGCCACCCAGGGATCCAGATACCCAATTATTTTAGAGAGAAAATCAGATTCCATAAAAGCCAAAGAAGAGGACAACTGACATCATTATACAACATGTAGGTGATTTCAGGAGACACACACACAGCAGAATATACCAGATGGTGCTGCACAAACACAAAAAATCAACATTGGGGCACTTGGGTGGCTCAGTCAGTTAAACGTCTATTGTGGTTTAGATCATGACCCAGGCCCACATCCAACTCCCTGCCGAGTGAGGAGTCTGCTTCTCCCTCTCCATCTGTCCCTCCCCACCCTGGCTGGTGCACTCACATGTAAATAAATAAATAAATAAATAAATAAATAAATAAATAAATAAATAAAATCTTTTAAAAAGTAAAAAAGTTAAAAATCAACATCAAATGGAAAAATATGTTAGAGCTTTTGGATTTACGTATTCCAAGCATGAACACATGCACATGCATGTACATGTTCATTCTTTGCATTGAAGTGCAAAATTTAACCTGGAGTACAAAATGTGGCTACAATGTGACTACATGGTGTATCTACTAAAAAATAATAGAACATTTTTCTTTTAAAAGAATCAGTTTCTAAAGGGAGAATGAAATATGGTCATGAAGTGAGAATGAGAACTATAAAGAATTATAAGGTAGTTTCCCTCAAGGAGAAGTCATTTAACTCTACTGAATATTTTATATTGCTAAAATATAAATCATAGGTCCCAAACTGACTTTTGCAAGAAGTTGCATCTCTTTATTTTTCTCTTATTTAATTCAATTTCTGGCTAAAATTCCCCAGCCCAGGCTGATGAGAAACCTAAATTTAGAGTTTCCTGGTATTTATTTTCTTCCAGTAGAGGAAGAGCTTCAAATGCAAGGGGAAAAGTTAGTATCTATTATCCAAACACACGATGAAAATGTAGTACAATTTTAAGACATTTTGGAGTACTGAGCTGAGGTTTGTGGTGATTAGTTTAAAGTGGTAAGAGTCAGCCCAGTTGTGTGGCTTCTCCAACAACTTCAACTGCTTGAGGGCAGGTGCAAACGTGGTGAATATCTAGATGAAGGTAGGAGAAGTGTTACCAGATGAGTGCAACGGAAAGAGCGTGCTTCAAGGGAGCTGAGGATATTCACGAGGATTTAGTTACACGCCACCATTATCAGGTACCCATTGTGGATGATAGTGGTGTAATGATAAGGAAATTGTTTATATGGTAAGCAGTTAAACTTCTTTAGTGGCATAATGTGATGGAAGGAGAATGGGCACCAGCTCCAACAGAATTGAATATTTAAACTTTAAGAAATTAAAATAAATAAGTAAATAAATAATAAAAAAAATAAAAAAAAAACTTTAAGAAATTAGCCTAAAAGCTTTCAAAGTCCCTTTTCTGTATCTGCTAGCACATAAATAGATAGTTTAAATAAGATTGGTTCAGACCAGGAATTGAACCTTGTTCTTTCTTAGGATTTAATGGCTTTCTGTTTTTATCATGTATATATGTGTGTGTCTTATATGTATATACATGCACATATGCATATTATATATATATTATCTGTAAGAGGTAAAATATAGAATGCAACTAGAGATATATTTACCACATGTCCAAAACAGTAATTTTGGCAATGATTATGAAATTGATGCCAAAAAACAAAGTAAATGACCTTTGAGAATTTATCTTGATTCTTCCTCAGTTCTCTTGCTTACAAGTCAGTAAAGTCCACATTACAGTTTCATTTGTTTTGTGCTGCTAATGAAGGTGTACACACACACACACACACACACACACACACACACACACACACACCCCTTCCCAAAGATTGGGCTGGTTTAAAAAAAGAAATCCTATTGGAATAGTTTGTTTCCAATTCCAAATAAATCTTCTATAAAATGTGCTAGAGGGAACACAAAAATAAACTGCTGTTACTCCTGTCATTTCATTTAACACTAAAGAAATATTGACTGTTGAAGGAACTCTCAAAATACGTTGATGGATGAGGCAAATATTGAGTGTCCAAATTCTAAAGTCAATATTTACCTTGAACAACAATATATCTTAAAACTTCCTCAAGCAAGATATAACATATATCTATGGCATCATATGTCAATGTATATATGTCATAAGTTTCATAGCATTAAACATTTTTGAAAATTATCCTGGCAGTTTTCTTCTGGAAATTTCCCTATTATAGTTACTCTGTAGAATATTTTAGTTTATTTTAAAAGGTTACCACAAGGGTCTGATTTTAACTACTTAGAGTCTGTTTCTATAATCAACTAGTGACTAATACATCAAAATAAATAAGTGATATTTATTCTTTTCCTTTAGACATAATGTTATGCATTTTGTATGATTTTACTTTTCTACTAAATTATGAAAATACAGTTCCTACAATAACACTTAATGGTTTTTGGCTTAATAATGCTTTTCATATATAAAGTGAGTCAATATTGATACATATCCCCAGATGCAAATAAAACTTAGGATGGACACATTAGAAAAATGTCAAGGAGTTCTATAGGTGATATGTATAAATTTCCTAGGGCTATTGTAACAAATTACTAGAAATTTTTTGGCTTAAGACAACAGAAATTTATTCTTTCATAGTTCCAGAGGCTAGAAATCTGAAATCAAGGTTTCTACAAGGTCGATGCCTTATGGAGGTTCTGAGAGATAATCTATTCCTCACCTCTCTCCTAGTTTCTGATTGCCTGAAATTCTTGGTGTTACTTGACTTATAGATATATCACTCTAATCTCTGCTTCTGTTGTCTCATGGCATGCTTCCTACATGTGTTAGTCTCTAGGTCCCTTCTTTTTTTATAAAACACCAGCCATACTGAATATTAAGGCCCCCCCTTAGTATAGTATGACTCATTTTAACATGATTATACACTACAAATAATTTATTTTCAAATGAGGTCACATTCACAAATTCCAGATGGACATGTATTTTGTGGGGGCACTATTCAACTCAGTACAATATACGATTAGGCTCACAAGGTAGATTTTCAACACATACTCATCGTAGAGCTCATTTATCTGCCCAGATTAAAAATGTAGAATTACTGTAGGGACTTATAGTTCTGAAAATATGATAGACTAAAGAACTGGAACTGGAAAATTTAAATTGGAAAATTTAAAATGCTGAGGACAATATTTATTAAGGCACCTTAAATTTATAAGTGAATTAGCAATAAAAGAAAGGAAATTCTCAGAGAAGAAAATTCTAAGAAGACATCTCTGGAGAGAAGAGATCTTTGGAGAGATCATCAAGGACTAAAGCCAACAGCTTCCTTAAGACATCTGCCTTTCTTTGTCTACAGCTTTCCATTTTAAAAGTTTACGTAAGTATGGGGTAGAAAGTAAAGTGTAGGACCTGTGTGAGAAGGAAAGTTGGATGGATGCCTTCACATAATTCCAAGACCCAAAAGGAGATGTTACAGATGATTGTCTCAGCCACGGTTCTGGATAAACAGAGGGACAGAAAAAAAAAAATCTCCCTCTAAGATTTTCTAATCACCAACTAGAATTGAATTTAAAATAGTTCCAGATTGGTAGTGTCCCAGATGCCTGGCAGAAGGAAAGGTAACTCCTTCCTGGAAGAAATCACCTTCAGCCTAGAGCTCAATGTCTTACCATAGGTAAAGTCCCATGGAAATTGTGCCCACAGTAAAAGTCATAAAGTAAATAATGAAACAAGTCAGCATGAGAGGAAGAAATAATGACAAACAGAAACATCCATAAAGACTGCAGATTTTAGTGTTATATAAGATAGAATATGAAATAAGAATTATTGAGGAGACATAAAATTTAAGAAAAGGTATTTAAAATATGACAAAGAAACAAGAGACTATAAAAAAAAGATCCAGGAGAATTTAAAAAGAACCAAATAGAGTTGAAATAGGAAAAGGCTAACAAAATTTAAAATTATTTTGTGGACTAAAGAGTACATTGGAAACACTGAAATGAGACCTTGTGAATTAGAAAATGCATATGAAGATTTTTCCCATAATGCAGAAAAAGACAAAAGAGACTAAGATATTAGAAAAATAAAATGGAGAAATTCAGAAAAAGGAAATAGAGTATAAGAGAGAAATGAAATTTAAAGAGCTATTGGATGAGATGACCACACTGACCAAAAATACAAATAATCAAATTTAGAGGAGCAAAACATCTTACTATAATGAACAAAAATAAATTTGAACCAAGAAACAGAATGAAACTTCAGATGAATTAAAATAGAGTATCCTAAGAGAAGCCAGGAGAACAAAGGACAAACTACCCACCCCCAAACTAAACACACACAAAAATTAAATTAATAGCTGGCATTTTCAACTGCCACAATGGAAATCAGAATTATATCCATGAGTAACTGAAAAAACATGGCAATCTAAAATCATATACCTAGAGAAACTATTATTCAATGAGAATCTATTAAAAACATTTTTAGGAAAAGTAAGAACTGAGATGGTACAACCAATAGAGCCTCACTAAAGGATTTTATTTTTTTAGATTATGCACCAGGAATTAGTAAAATATACTCATAAGAAAAGTCTAAAATATAAAACCAATGGTGAGTAAAGAAAATTCCAAATCCAAAAGGGGAAATCTAAAAAACTTTAATTGCATGAAATAATAATATTTGTTTTGTGAGATGATAAAATAATATATAATTACAGTGCCGCACAGTTATACAGTTTCTAACTAGAATTGATACCTTCGAAGATCCTTACATTGTTTAGATGGAAGGTATAAATGTATCTCCTAGTCAACAGAAAGGAGTATGATACGTGTTGGGGGGCAGGGTATGATACAGGTAATATAAAAAGTAGGACAAAGAGAAAACCCAAAATAAAATGGTAGAAATCAATCCAAATTTTATTAATAACTACAACTGAACTCACATAAGTTTTCTCCTTGTGAATCACAGATAGAAACTACATCAGGTGAAGTTATTACACAAAGAAGACTTCATTGATGGCAAATAAGTAGATTATGGGGAATAACTTCCAAAGGCATGACTCCCTGAGCAAGGGTAAATGGGTTTCTTTTATTTAGAGTTAGGATAAATGTTTAGAAAGGAGAGCCTTGTTATCGCACGGAGGCAGGTATAAGGTTGCACATGTGCCCTAAAGAAACATGCTTGTACATGCATTGCATGTTATGTAAGTGAGGCTCCTCCTAGGGTGGAGATTTTAGTACTATATGAGGTTAAGGTCACTATCAGCTGCTTCATGGTCCATGAGTGCAGGTGTAAGTTGGTGGTTAAGCTCAAACTGGTCCGGTATTTTGGGCCTCCAGAACTCTTTGCCTGGAGAGTCATTATTGCTGGCAGGGTACTTTTGGTTTCCATCATTGGATGCGATGCCTGTAGGGTCTTTTGCCTGAGTTAACAGATAAACCAAAAAGAAGAGCTTAAGGAAAAGTGTAGGACAAGCATTGGTGGGTAGAAACAGGTGAACTGTAAAGTCAGCTCTTGGGTTGTAGCTGCTGAAATAACTGCATACAACCCCCCCCCCCCACCAAAAGCAGAAAAACAAAAACAAACCTATCCAAGCTATGTAATCTTTACAAAGACATACTAAAGCTAAGAACAAATTTTGAAAGTAAAATCCTGGAAAAATATGCAGATACATACAAATCAAAGGAAAGCTAGAGTAGCCGTGGTTATATCACACCAAAAAAACTTTAGGCATTTTGATGCCCCCAGATATGGTTTTCTTTTTTAAAATTCCCCTGGCTATTCGGGGTCTTTTCTGATTCCACACAAATCTTAAAATAATTTGTTCTAGCTCTCTGAAGAAAGTCCATGGTATTTTGATAGGGATTGCATTAAACGTGTAAATTGCCCTGGGTAACATTGACATTTTTACAATATTAATTCTGCCAATCCATGAGCATGGAATATTTTTCCATCTCTTTGTGTCTTCCTCAATTTCTTTCAGAAGTGTTCTATAGTTTTTAGGGTATAGATCTTTTACCTCTTTGGTTAGGTTTATTCCTAGGTATCTTATGCTTTTGGGTGCAATTGTAAATGGGATTGACTCCTTAATTTCTCTTTCTTCAGTCTCATTGTTAGTGTATAGAAATGCCATTGATTTCTGGGCATTGATTTTGCATCCTGCCACGCTACCAAATTGCTGTATGAGTTCTAGCAATCTTGGGGTGGAGGCTTTTGGGTTTTCTATGTAGAGTATCATGTCATCGGCGAAGAGGGAGAGTTTGACTTCTTCTTTGCCAATTTGAATGCCTTTAATGTCTTTTTGTTGTCTGATTGCTGAGGCGAGGACTTCCAGAACTATGTTGAACAGCAGTGGTGAGAGTGGACATCCCTGTCTTGTTCCTGATCTCAGGTTGTACTACAAAGCTGTGGTCATCAAGACAGTGTGGTACTGGCACAAAAACAGACACATAGATCAATGGAACAGAATAGAGAACCCAGAAGTGGACCCTGAAATGTATGGTCAACTAATATTTGATAAAGGAGGAAAGACTATCCATTGGAAGAAAGACAGTCTCTTCAATAAATGGTGCTGGGAAAATTGGACATCCACATGCAGAAGAATGAAACTGGACCACTCTCTTTCACCATACACAAAGATAAACTCAAAATGGATGAGAGATCTAAATGTGAGACAAGATTCCATCAAAATCATAGAAGAGAACACAGGCAACACCCTTTTTGAGCTCGGCCACAGTAACTTCTTGCAAGATACATCCACAAAGGCAAAAGAAACAAAAGCAAAAATGAACTATTGGGACTTCATCAAGATAAGAAGCTTTTGCACAGCAAAGGATACAGTCAACAAAACTAAAAGACAACCTACAGAATGGGAGAAGATATTTGCAAATGACGTATCAGATAAAGGGCTAGTTTCCAAAATCTATAAAGAACTTATTAAACTCAACACCAAAGAAGCAAACAATCCAATCATGAAATGGGCAAAAGACATGAAGAGAAATCTCACAGAGGAAGACATACACATGGCCAACATGCACATGAGAAAATGCTCTGCATCACTTGCCATCAGGGAAATACAAATCAAAACCACAATGAGATACCACCTCACACCAGTGAGAATGGGGAAAATTAACAAGGCAGGAAACAACAAATGTTGGAGAGGATGCGGAGAAAAGGGAACCCTCTTACACTGTTGGTGGGAATGTGAACTGGTGCAGCCACTCTGGAAAACTGTGTGGAGGTTCCTCAAAGAGTTAAAAATAGACCTGCCCTACGACCCAGCAATTGCACTGCTGGGGATTTACCCCAAAGATTCAGATGCAATGAAACGTCGGGACACCTGCACCCCGATGTTTCTATCAGCAATGGCCGCAATAGCCAAACTGTGGAAGGAGCCTCGGTGTCCATCAAAAGATGAATGGATAAAGAAGATGTGGTTTATGTATACAATGGAATATTACTCAGCAATTAGAAACGACAAATACCCACCATTTGCTTCTACGTGGATGGAACTGGAGGGTATTATGCTGAGTGAAGTAAGTCAATCGGAGAAGGACAAACAGTGTATGTTCTCATTCATTTGGGGAATATAAATAATAGTGAAAGGGAATATAAAGGAAGGGAAAAGAAATGTTGGGAAATATCAGGAAGGGAGACAGAACATAAAGACTCCTAACTCGGGGAAACGAACTAAGGGTGGTGGAAGGGGAGGAGGGCGGGTGTTGGAGGGGAATGGGTGACGGGCACTGAGGTGGACACTTGACGGGATGAGCACTGGGTGTTTTTCTGTATGTTGGTAAATTGAACACCAATAAAAATTAATTAAAAAAAAATTTTAGGCAGCAAGCATTACTAGGAAACAGTGCTCTGCATTACCTAAAAACAAGGCAAGTCATTTACAAATCAACCCCAAAGAAGAAAATTAGAATAGTTGAACTAAGCCCAGAGAGCTCAGCTAGTACTGTACAGAGATTCCAAAATTTCCTTGATGCTAGATAGTTTGGTGACTTGGTTAACAGAAATAGCAGGCCTTCCTCCAGGTACATACTCTGCAAAGTGTTGTTAGGCATTGAAGTTGTCTTGAGACATGGAGTCCCAGACATTTTGGGATAGGGCAGTTTGGACATAAAATGAAAATATTAATGATGGTGAGAGAAAGGGGAGATTTGACTGAAAAGCTTTGGATTCCATTGCAGTCGTAGTAAACAAAGAAAATATACTACTTACATACAAGAGAAGAGTAAGCTACCTCAGCAAGAGCACTATGTGCTAAACCACTGGTTTAGGAATTGAGAAAGTGAGCTACATCATCATATAAGGTCAGTGGGGGGGTGAATAGTTTTCTCGGCTGCACTCTGAACCTTACTATATTCCTTGATCACAGGTAGGAAGTACATCAAACATTTTAAAGGAAGCTCTGTTTAGAATTTTGAACAAAAAAATCGGTCCATTTCTAATAATTAGAATCTTTGTGACAAGTTTTAAGATTATGATCTTTATGATCTTTATTCAATTTTGTGTTTTACAACATAGCTCACCAATTTTTGACAACATAACTCGAAGCTCTGATGAAAATGACGGGAAAGTTCTTCACATTTACATAAAGATTATGTCATCCATTCTCATGACCTTACATTCTTAGCAGGCAGGATTTCCTAAGCTTAAATTGCTCAGAGAAATAATGTTGCCTCAGAGTAGTGTCCTACTGTGTAAGTAAAATGGAAAGTGAATAACAACATTCAAATCCATGAGAACAAATATACAAAAATGAAGTTAAAATTTTCCAAATGTGAACCCAAGATTGGATCTTTTTAATTTTATCTATTTATTTTTAGATAATTTGATGTCATTTTAGAGGAAATATCAGAGCTGATTTTAAAAAAAATGTATGGTCTGGAGTCAGAACTACACAGAAACAGAAATAGAAATGTTTTCCTCTGACTAGTGACCATGTAAATTTAATTAAAAGACATAGTGGGCTATTTCCTGTTCTTGTAAACTAAGCTCAATTTTGGATCCTTTATAATGGTACTAATTTGCATCATGTTATTTAACATACTGGCTTTTTTTTCCCTCTAAGTAAGAAAAGAGCATTAGATAGAAAATTTGAAGCTTTTATTGTAGAATTTTCATTAAAATGCTTTAGGTAGATTATCATTGTGAAAGGTAAAAGTAATCTTGAGAAGCTTCTTTGAATTTTTGTTGCATGTCTTTGTCTACAGAGATTTCTCTGTTGGTTTCTCAGGGAGTACACATCTGTTATGCCCACACGTATCTAGAGCACTGCTATTTCTCAAATTGAGTACATGTGTATCATGTCTACCTATGCTCATCCTGATAGTTATAAATCAAAGGAAGCATTTCAAGAAGTCATCTGGTCCATCTTCACATCTCTGGGCATAATTGCCTTGGAAAGAGGCCAGAAAAAGAATGATCTGACTTACCATTAACATCAGAGAAAATGATTCCACACCTAAGTATGGTCGTGTCCTCTCTACCATTCCAAGCCTTAAAAGAGCACATTTCTATCCATTTTACTTCAAATTCTTTTTTTCCATGTAAAAAACCCATTAATATTTGTATCTTATCCTCATGATCATTTGTTGCAACTACATAGAAACTAGTAAAATAATTTTTGCCTGCACTTTCTTCCCCAACTCCTGCTTCTTTTCACTGATCTTTGAAAACCAGTAAAACACTGTTCAATGTCTCATACATCTTTGTTATAGTGTAGAGACACTAATGTGTTTAAAATATGTATGAAAAAAAAGTGAGGACTGAGTAAAGCAGGGCTCTGGGTGGGAGAATTTTAAACATTAGCAAGCAAGTCTAGGAGGAAAGGAAGATCACAGTAGTCATTTTCCTTAGATTTCTTAGCAAACACTGACAGATGTCGCTTGTTATTATGACTCTACTAAAGCTTAGGAATGTGTGTGTGAAACTATTTTACTTTCTCAAGCACTGAGAATAAGTTCATATTTCTTCTAAGATATAGTTAGAGATAGATACATAGGTAGATGTGGTTGTTGAGCTATCAGAAGTCTTCCATATTGCCCACAGTTCATCATTCATACAAAGAAAAATTCTGTAATAAAAAATAATAGCATAGTGAACTATGACAATGATTCATAAATTCAAATAATCAGAATGATAAATGTAAATTATAATTGTTTTGAGTTTTTAAATTTAAGTTTTCAAAAACAAGTGACTTTCCCTCAAACAAAACTGTATCTTAAAAAAAAAAGATTTTGTTTACTTATTTATGAGAGACATGGAGAGAGAGGCAGAGACATAGGCAGAGGGAGAAACAGGCTCCCTCTGGGGAGCCTGATGCAGGACATTTATTTATTAATCTTAGAACTAATCAAATGAATACAATACATTAAAACATAAATTTATTTACTATGGGGAAAGCATTGTTAGGAACCATTTGAATTCAAAATGAGTAAGTAAATACTGTAAATACAGTTTTCAAGAATGTATTCTCTGGTAGAAGAAATGTTTTTAAATCTACACATAAATGTATTATTACCTGTTTCATTTGCCAATGACAGTGACATTTGCCAATGCCAATGACAGTGACCTGTATCATTTGCCAATGACAGTGACATTATCCAAACTGGATTAATCCAAGAAGGGGAATTTATTGCCTCAAATAACTAAAATATCCAGTTCCCACATGACACAATTCCAGGGGGCATCATACATACAGAACACAAATGCACGGTGTTCTATGATATGGAATTCCTTTTTTAAAAAGTTTTATTTATTTATTTTTAAGTAATCTCAACACCCAACATGGGAACTCATGACCAGGAGATCAAGAGTCACGTGCTCTTCTAACTGAGCCAGCCAGGCACCCCAGCAACACAGAATTCCTAAATCTAGAGTCTCAGAAATTTGTATTAGAATTTGGACTTTCTTAATCTATCATTCTTCTCAACTCCATTTAGTCTGTGTTGACTTGATTCTCAGGCTGGTCCTGTTCAAGACTATGTATGAAATATTGAACCTCCTAAGGAATAACCCAATGAACATTCTGAAGCCTTGGCTTCTTTGACTTCTTTTGTTATTAGTCACTTGTGAACCAGGAATTCTTTTAAAAATCATTTTTCTCTTGGCTCTCATGTTACTACACTACCATAGAAAGATTCATCGGTATCTGCGTCCCTCACTTCTATAAACATTCAATCTTTGAATCTTTCTGTCTCTTCCTCTGTGTCCCTCTCTCCTTCTCTCTGTGTTTTCCTCTCGAATCCCTCACTCAGAGGATTTACTTTCAAGCTGCTTCTTTTACCACCACGTGGCTGGCTGCCTCCTCACTGAGATTGCTGGCCCCAGCCTTTCTCTTGAACTGCAGATCTACATTTGTAATAACCTACCTGCTATTTCAGCAAGAATATTGTATCTTCTAAAGCTTAACTTGTACGAAAATCAAATCTATATCATCTTTTTTCTTATCACCTTTCTTCAATTTTCCCATTATTTTTCACTAATTGTATCATTCCATTAGGCCCAGATCAAATGCTACTTTATCCATGAAGACCTTTAAAACATACCTGACTATGTATGTGATTCTCTTTTCCTTTTTTTTTCAAGAATTTATTTATTTATTCATGACAGACACACACACACAGAGAGAGAGAGAGAGAGAGAGAGGTAGAGACACAGGCAAAGGGAGAAGCAGGCTCCATGCAGGAAGCCTGACGTGGGACTTGATCCCAGATATCCAGGATTACACCCTGGGCTGAAGGCAGCACTAAACGCTGAGCCACCCAGGCTGCCCTGATTCCTTTTTCTACACTGCTATTGTACCTGGTGTGTACTTGTCTTGTTATATATATGCATTAAAGCATTAATTAATTTTTTGTTAATGCAACAAATATTTATTAAGCCTTATATGTTCAGACTCTATGGTAGTAATTGAAAAATACAACATTGAACAAACCACCAGATATGATTTCCTGCTTTCAGGGAACATGTGTGTCCAATTGTAATGTCCTTGTGTGTAGACTGTGTGTCTGTTTATAGCACAGGAATTGCCATAAAGAGTTCTTGCAATAAATATTTGTTGGATAAATTAATAGATGGATGAATCATCACAACTTTACCATTTTCGATGTTGAAATATTTGGGGTGTTGGTGCAAAAACACTCACAGTATAAGATTCTAGACACAGGGTTATGTCACATACTTTTTATGTTACCCATAATTCCCAACTCACCATATTTAATATTTTTCCCTTTTGATCTTTTAACCATTTGAAATGTTCTAAGAAATGTTAGATTGAAAAAAAAAAAGAAATGTTAAATTGACAATGTATATGTAACTGAGTACATTGCAAATACTTAGGTCATTCTTTGTTTATATATTTTCAAAAGATAAATGATAGTATGTCAGAAAATAGACTCATTTCATGAAAAACATTAGGCGAATGTCTTATGTGGGTTCTTTTCAGTTATTTTGATAACATGAAAAAGTTCCATGGTTAAATATGCATGAGTAAATGCCGTGGAATTAACTTTATTTTCTGACCAGAAATTTCAAAGCTTTTATCATGTGCCAGGGTTCTTTGATAATTTAGCTTAATAAAAATTGTTAAACCAAAAATTTGCATAGCTATTTGGTCCAGGGAAGAATTGTATAGGATAAGAGAATTATGAAAAGTTTTTTTTTTTTACCTGTTTGAAAAATTGCTTAATCACACAGCTTTTTTTCTGCATAATTTCTTTCTAGAGTAGTTGCTATAAAGTATTAAATATATGGCACACTGCTGCTGTTAGATGTTTAAATATAAACACAAATAACAAAGTATTATTTTATTGTTTTCTTTCACGCAAAACTGCAGATTCAATAGAGCTCTTCTATTAGCCTTAGTGACTGCCAATAACAAGATTATCTTTACCTTTAGAGTTTTTCAACCATGACACTATTGATATTGTATGCCACATAATTTTTTGTTGTGGAGCTGTCTTATGCATTATATATGTAGCATGTTTATCATCTACCTGGTAGATGCAAATAATACCCCCAGAGGTGAGAATTACTAAATGTCCTTGGGATAAAGAGGTAAGGGGTCTGGAAACCATCCTGCTTGGGAACCAATGTCCTTCGTGATGTTGAATTATCCCAAATCTGCTGGCACCGAGGAGTCACTTTTAACATTTCCCTGAAACTGAAAAATGAGTTTCAAATTGACTATTTTATCTGATTTGTGTGACTATCACACAATGAAAAAATATGCAATCTTCTCCTTTCATTCTCAGTGAAGATAAATCCTTCCTTGCTTTCCATCTCTGGAGATGTAAGCTGAAGAAGATTGTCAGCCCGTAGCTCTCCTCAGGGAGACCTGAATGCAATTCTGTACTTCCGATTCAACCCTTCTAATGAACCCCGCCTATGACAAATAAAATCACCATATGCAATGTAAATAATTAAAATATATTGGGAGAAAAATTTGTTTTAATTTTTCCAAAATCATAATAAATTCCACACCAAGAATTTGTAACAATGTGATTATTCTGAACAACTAAGTTATACTAATGTTGTTTTGACTTTCTCTGAGATGAAAATTAAAAGAGTTTCTGAGAAAATTGAATTGATATAAGCATATTGTTACATAAAAATGTCAAATATAATCCAGGCACTTTTGAGCTTTCATTTAAATGAAGAAGCAAAAGTATTTCATATTAGTTACTACTGTCTTGAGAAAGAAAAAACCTCACAGAATAAATGGAAATGTAAAGACTTATATTTATCTTGCAAATGCAGCTTCAAAGGTAACAATTTGGACTTTTTTCAATATCATTTATATGTCCACTTGTTTGTTTTCTCACGGTGGATTTAAAGAGCTTTCAAATAACAATTCCCTGAGCAGAGTAATTTTGCATGTGCAGTTATGTCTCCTGTAATGGAGAAAACAGATCTAGCAGATGATATTCCTATCATTTAAAGCCATTTTCTTTTACCTAAATAAAAAGAAATAAGGGAGGAAAAAAAAGAAATATCATCTGTGAGACAGAAAAAAAAAGAAAGAAAAAAGTGCAATGTGTTGAACAACTGTGATTATGACATATTGATCATTATATTTTCTATATTGAGGAGCAAATATAAAATAAATGGAATTCCAAGCAAGCCTGAATAATGACCAGTGGGCACTATTCCACTGTATGTCTCCAAAGATTTCATTAAATGCCATTATATTGTTTGCATCTGGTTTGGACTCTGTAAGACAAAGCAAGGGTTAGAAATAGGGATGATGACATGTATGCACAAACTTACTAAATATCTTCATTTAATCCAACAAGAACCATGTTCTCAAGGGCCATTTTAAACAGATGTTCAAACAGCTTTAGATCATCTCCCAGTGAATCAATTTAGATTTTTCGATGTAACATTTTTTTCTTATTATTAATAATTGTCCTAGTTTTCATGTGCTGTTAGTTGGATTTTTAGAAATATTTAATTGTAACTAATCAGCAGGTCTGTAACAAATATCTATATAGAAGGGTATTTAAAAAGGAGACAAATAAAATATAAATAAAAGATAGCTCTCACTATTTGTGATTTTATACATTTCCAGGGAATGCCTTTAGTAGTCAAAACAACTTTGCTCATATCTTTAGTGTCTTTTTTTTCAGAAGGACAGTTACAGAATTTAGTTTCCTCTTTGTCATTTAATCACCAGCAACTATAGTAAGCCACCGTAAGTAAAACAAGCTTATAAATACATAAGAAATTGCCCACCTGGGTGGTTCAGTTGGTTAAGCAGATGCCTTTGGCTCAGGACATGATCCCAGAGTCCTGAGATCGAATCCTGCATCAGGGTCCCCACTCAGCAGGGAGTCTGTTTTTCCCTCTATCCCTTCTGGGCTTACGCTCACTTGCTCTCTCTCTCTCTCTCTCTCTCTCTCAAATAAATAAAGAAAATCTTGAAAAAAAAAAGAAATTAATTTAGTACCCTGCAATAGTATTTACATAACTTCATATTCAACTGAAGATGAAGACAAAAAAAGTTCATTTTAATAAAACTTATAAAAACTCTCCATTTTTATATATTTAGAATTTTTAAATGTCTCCCCATATGGTTTAACATTTGTTAATTCATTTTAGTATCTGTCTCCCCTACCTAAAATGTAAATTTCGTAAGATTGCAGAATTTTGTCTATGTTCATTGCTTTAGGCCCCATAGGTAGCACAATTTGCCTGGCATATATTTGGCACATGGTAAGTATTGGTTGCATGACTGAGTGACTGAATAAAGTCTATTCAAATATGATTCCAGAAAAAAATAAAAAGATAATTTGCCCTCATTTTTTCTGTTTTACAATACAATGACTTAGCAATTCTGTACTCAGTGCTCATTAAGGAAAATGTACTCTTGATCCCCTTTCTCTCTTTCACTCATCCTCCCACCCACCTCCCCTTTGGCAACTATGAGTTTGTTTTATGCATATGAGTCTGCTTTTTTTCACTTGTCTCTTTTTTCTCTGTTTGTTCATTTGTTTTGTATATATATATATACAGCTTTATTGATTTATCTGTTGATAGACATAGACACTTGGGTTACTTCCGTATCTTGGCTATTGTAAATAATGTTGCAATAAACACAGAGGTACATATATATTTTTTTCACACTAGGGTTTTCATTTTCTTTGGATAAATACCCAGTAGTGGAATTCCTGCATCTTATGGTCATTTTGTTCTTAACTTTTTGCTAAACTTCCATACTGTTTTTCATAGTGACTGCCCCAATTTGCATTCCTATTAACAGTACATGAAGGTTCCTTTTTTCCCATATCCTCACCAACACTTATGTTATTTCTTCTCTTTTTGCTTCCAGCCATTCCAACAGGTAGAGGATGGTATCTCATTGTAGTTTTGATTCACATTTCCCTGATGATTAATGATGTTGAACATTTTTCATGTGTCTGTTGCCAACCTGTCTGCCTTCTTTAGAAAAATGTCCATTCAAGTCTTTTGCCCATTTTTTATTTGGATTATTTGTTTGAAAGTGTTCAATTGTATAAGTTCTTTATATGTTTTGGATGTTAACCCCTTACCAGATATACCATTTGCACATATCTTCTCCCATTCAGTAGATTGCCTTTTTGTTTTGTTGATGGTTTCCTTCACTGTGCAGAAGCTTTCTTTTTTGGTATAGTCTCAATAGTTTAATTTTGCTTTTATTTCCCTTGCCTGAGCAGACATCTAGAAAAATGTTATTAAAGACAATATCAAAGAAATTGCTCCCTATGTTTTCTTCTAGGAATTTTATGGTTTCAGGTCACATTTTAGTATTTAGTTTGCCCTCATTTTTAAAAATTTAGATGACAAGGTCTAACATGAAAACAATTTTGCTTATAAATACAAACATTTAATAAATCATATGTTTTTATATTCAGATTGATCTAAGTATAAATTTTGGTTGTTGTCACAGACTTTCTGTAACTTCAAGCAAGTAATTTAACTTTTCTGGGATTCTATTTCCTTATATATGTAATGTGGCATCTGCAAAAGTACCTGGCAAAAAGTAGATGCTCAAATAAAAGTTATTTTCACTCACTTTCAGAAATGTTGGGAAATCACTTAAAGGGAGCAAAATTACTAGTAAATGCCAAATGGAAACAGAATATTACTTTATGGGATGTCTTTTTAATACTTACACCACTGAAATACCTAAGAAGTTATGTATTTGCACACCTCTAGCAGAAAAAAAATAATCTATCATCTTCTTAAATCTAGCTATTCCACACCATGTGTGGCCTTACAAATAGTAGGCCTGCTGTGCAGTTGATGCATTTTCACTTTGGATTTTGTGCCTTGCATAATTATAGCAAGTGTAGCATTATTCTTACTGTCAGAGCGTATTAATCCATTTTTACATGGAAATGGGAAGAGTGCTTTTGGACAGCTTTCCTTAAGTTGACATAAAATAAAGATCTACAGTCATGTGATGATTTTTCTTTCTCTTTTCTATTAGTGAAGCTGCAAATTAAATTTGAGACAAATAGGTAGAAAAAAATTTTACAGACAGAGGAATACAACTATGGTTATGTATTTTGATGTCAAGATATAAATACTGAAAGTGACAAAATTAATCAGTCATCCAGATAGATTTATCTAATCACTCACAAGTGATTATTTCTGATTAAGTTCAGTGTTCAGTAGCAGTTGCTTTGGAGGAATAAAGTCTATGTGTAGTCAATCAAACTGGGTACTAATCTAGAATTTACTACATAATAGACAACATGAAATAAATTATTTAACCTCAATCTTCCCAAACTCATTATCTTAACTTGCCCCGGTCCCTGCAGCATAGTATATTTTGATTAATTTAGTTTCTTTGAGATATTACATGTGAAGAGTCAGTGTCCAAGTGATATTTGATATTTAATAAATTATAGATACTATTATTGTCTACCCAAACCTATGCTTTCACATCCAGCATATAATAGAACTCTACAGCTAAAGCCAAGAATAACAAGCTAAGGATGTTTTAGCATCTTGGAGGCATTGCCAATGACTCACTATGTATCCAAGCTCCTTTTCAGTTTGTTCTTTCATCAAATTTCTGGCCCTTAGATTAGGCTCTATTTTTTGTTGCCTATTATGCTTACCTCTGATTATTCTCTTACTGGCTTGATTTCTAGAACTCACTAAAATTTATGGCTTAGAAATTCCCTTTAAAATTCCAGTTAAGGGATCCCTGGGTGGCGCAGCGGTTTAGCGCCTGTCTTTGGCCCAGGGCGCGATCCTGGAGACCCGAGATCGAATCCCACGTCAGGCTCCCGGTGCATGGAGCCTGCTTCTCCCTCTGCCTGTGTCTCTGCCTCTCTCTCTCTCTCTGTGTGACTATCATAAATAAATAAGAATTTAAAAAAATAATAATAATAAAAATAAAAATAAAAAATAAAATTCCAGTTAAAAATACCTTACTTTTAACTCTCAGTATCAAATCTCTGCTTACCTAAAAGCTGTCCAATGTCAAAGATTTGCAAAAATCAAGGATTTATGTTGGGTAAGAAATCTAATTCTGTTTTAACTAGAATAGACACCCAAATGTATAATGGCTGTAAACAATAGGAATTTATCATTTGTTCATCATAACTTTTCTTTTTCTAATAATAATTTTAATAAGTTTCCCCTCCATATAGTAATTCAGGAATGCAGCCTTTCTCCATCTTGTGGCTCTAACATTTCCTACATTTTTATTGTCATTTGCATTAAGCCCTCTGAAAGGAAAGAGAACAGTAGGCTAGAAAGAACACACATCATTTGAACTGAATTTCCCTTGGTTAGAATTCAATCACGTGGACCTGCAGGGGATTCTGGGAAACTTCCTTGAGTTGTGTGCCCATAAACTAAAGGAGAACATAGATTTTGATAAACAGAAAGTCTTTACCACAATTTTTAAATCTAGCTTTTAATGATCTATCATCTCTCTGTCTTTCTCATCTATCAGTTTCCTTCTGCTCTAGACTTAGTAAGCTTCTTTCTTTGCCCCAAACATTTTTATGGCCTGAACTTGTGGCTTCCTCTTGCCCAAAGTGTTCTACCTTTATATTATTCAATCTTATACCGGAGACCTTTAGGTCTCTGCTCCAATGTCACCCTTGGAAGCTTTTTTTTTTCCATTCTGATTTCCAACCTATAGACATTTCCTTTGATATCACCTTATTTAACTGCTGTGAAAACATTTGCCTTTCTGCAATGACTTTTAAGGCTAACTGTGTGAGGATAAGCTAAATTTCATAGGTTAAGGGCACAGTCCATCACAACACTGCCATCACTTCAGACACCAGCCTCAAGCTTGGAGGTTCCCCGGGCCACCTGCAATTTCTGTCAAACTATCTACCAGTTTGGGGGTTCTCATTACCCTCTTAGATTTGATAATTCACTAGGACAAATTACAGAACTCAGAAAAATGTTACACTTACAATTACAATTTTATTATAGCAAAAGCATGCAAATGAAGATCAGCCAAAAGAAGAGATGCTTGGGATGAGGTTTAGGAGGGTCTTGGATGTACAGCTACTCATTCCTTCACCCATAAAGTCAGGATGAGTCACACATACTCCACCTTGCCACCCATTAATGTGTATTACCAACCCAAGAAGCACACCCAAGCTTTAATGTCCAATTTTTATTGGAATTTTATTATATTTATAGGCAGTTCATTGATTAAGTCATTGGGGATGTGATTGAACTCAATCTCTAGACTCTGAGAGGTTGACTGTTATTATTTGGCTTGAAATCCAATGCTGTAATCACATGGTTAGTCTTTCTGACATGGCCAGCCCTTATTCTGAGTCTTCTCATTAGTGTAAATTATCCAGGATCCACCATAAATCATCTTATAAGGATAAATTATCAAGATCTACCATGAATAAAAAAGATACTTCTATCACTCAGGAAACTCCAAGCATTCAGCGACTACCTCCAAAGAACAGAGGCAAAGGCCAGGCACCTTTATTTTTCAGTCTGTATTCTTCATTTTTTTTTCTTTTTTCTTTTTGTATATTTTTTTATTGGAGTTCAATTTGCCAACATACAGCATAGCAACCAGTGCTCATCCCATCAAGGGCCCCCCTCAGTGCCCATCACCCAGTCACCCCGTCCCCCTGCCCACCTCCCCTTCCACTACCTCTTGCTCGTTTCCCAGAGTTAGGAGTCTCTCATGTTCTGTCTCCCTCTCTGATATATCCCACTCACTTTCTCTCCTTTCCCTTTAATATCTTTCACTATTTTTTATATTTCCCTATGAATGAAACCATATAATGTTTGTCCTTCTCCGATTGACTTACTTCACTCAGCATAATACCCTCCAGTTCTACCCATGTTGAAGCAAATGGTGGATATTCACTGTTTCTAATGGCAGAGTAATATACCATTGTATATATAGACCACATCTTCTTTATCCACTCATCTTTCAATGGACACCGAGGCTTCTTCCACAAATCAAAACCACAATGAGATACCACCTCACACCAGTGAGAATGGTGAAAATTAACAAGACCGGAAACCACAAATGTTGGAGAGGATGTGGAGAAAGGGGAACCCTTTTGCACTGTTGGTGGGATTGTGAACTGGCACAGCCATTCTGGAAAATTGTGTGGAAGTTCCTCAAAGAGTTAAAAATAGAGCTACCCTAGACCCAGCAATTGCACTGCTGAGGATTTACCCCAAAGATACAGATGCAGTGATAGACCAAGACACCTGCACCCCAATGTTTATAGCAGCAATGTCCACAAAGATAAACTCAAAATGGATGAAAGATCTAAATGTGAGACAAGAATCCATCAAAATCCTAGAGGAGAACACAGGCAGCATCCTTTTTGAACCTGGCCACAGCAACTTCTTGCAAGATACATCTATGAAGACAAGGGAAACAAAAGCAAAAGTGAACTATTAGGACTTAATCAAGATAAAAAGCTTCTGCACAGCGAAAGAAACAGTCCACAAAACTAATAGACAACCTACAGAATGGGAGAAGATATTTGCAAATGACCTATCAGATAAGCACCTAGTATCCAAGATCTATAAAGAACTTATTAAACTCAGCGGCAAAGAAACAAACAATCTAATCATGAAGTGAGCAAAAGACAGGAATAGAAATTTCACCAAAGAAGACATACACATGGCCAGCAAGCACATGAGAAAATGCTCCACATCACTTGCCATCAGGGAAATATTCTTCCTAAATATAAGTTTCATGAGACCAAAACTCTTGCTTGCCTTGATAGTAAGTACAGAAGAGTAACTTGTAAATAAGTATTTATGAAATGAAAAACTATGAACTGTCAATTCTGACCTGGACAGTTTAATAGCAAGTTGTTGGCCACCAGTTAATTCTTGAGGCAACTTTAAGCTATGGTATGTGGGCCCCCAAATAATAGCTTAATTGGAGTTTTAATTATGTAGAGAAATATGTTTTTACTATTCATTATTTGGTATTGAATCTTAGCACTACTTACGCATTGCTCCGTGATTCGTTTTCCAGTTTCAATAGAGTGATAATAACTCTACCTCTTTATGAGATCAAATGAAATGTCTGAAAAGCTGTTTTAAGGGCACCTACTATATTGAAATATTTAATAATCATCACTTATTATTGGGGATACTGTGATTTGGTGTAGAAAGGTGTCATTGAAATGGGAGAGTCACTGAAGTAAACCAAGCATCATTATTAACCTTACAGAAATTAGTACAGTCCAGCCAAAATATTCACTAAATAACTTTTCTTTTCAAGAAGTCTTTGATTTATGTTATTTAACTTAATCTGAAATTCACTTATTAGATGTGCTGTGGGAAAATCACATAGCCTATCTCTTAAAACAATACAAAATATCTAGAAAAAAATTCACATAAAAAAGATTTTGCCATCATGTCCTTGAAGACAGAGAATGTATATTAAGATTTGTCTGTCTCCCAGTGTCTTAACTGTCACCTGATTGTAAGATCAAACTAAATGAAACAAATTTAGTAGATCTGATAAATTAACTAAATTTGTATATGTAAAAATATGTGTACTACATTTATTAGGTTACATACACTTATGAAATTATTGCCATGGGAATGGTCCCTAGATCAAAAATTAGTTGGGGAATTCAGTTCTGGACCTTTTCATTTAAAAATATTTAACTATTGGGGTGCTGTGGGTGACTTCGTTGGTTAAGCATCTGAATCTTAATTTCACTCAGGTCAAGAACTTAGGGTCATAAAATTGACCCTAGTGTTGGGCTCACACTCACCGGGAGCCTGATTAGGATTCTCTTTCCCTCTCCCTTTGCCCCTTCTCCTGCTCATGTTGTGTGAATGCACGTTCTCTCTCTCTCTAATAAATAAATAAATTTCTAAGAAAATAAATATTCAACTGTTGATTATATCTACATTAAAATTTAATGTATAAAAATCAAAATATGTGCTAATAAAAAAGTAGTTTTTATTTTGGCAATTCCAAAAATACATTTTTAAATATGCAGTTATTTTTATAATTAATAAAGATTAAAAAGTTAAAAACTATAACTCTTGGTTTTTATATCAGATGAAATTAACTTAGGAATTTAATTGTATTTCTCATAAAATTAAAAGTGTTTGAAGACATTTAGGAAAATCATATATTTTCCTTCCTCCGTCAAGAATTTTATATTGAATTTCACTTCAAAACAAAGAGGCATCACAGTTTGGGTGCTATAAAGAACTTCTGAAGATTTCTAAATTGATGTAATACATAATTTTTGGAATCCTTAGTATGTGCCAGGCCCTCTCCTAGATTCTAAGATACAGTATCAAATAATACAGAAATTCCAGTACTCATGAAGCTTTCATTCAAATCATGATACTGACTACTTTGGGGGACGAAAAAGTTCTATAGTTTAACAAACAGAAAGCCAGATATCAGTTTCTCTTTATCATTCTATACTTAGTATTCCTTCAGTATTTGGGCACATATTTATTTTGTGCCTCCTAAGTGTGAAATATATGCTTGATCCTGAGGATAAAGTATTGAAAAGGGCATAGGTGACTTATGTCATAATGAAGCAGAGAAAATACAGGACAGAATTTTAGGGATAACAGTATTTTTAAATGACTCTACAAATAATGGTTTGATTAAAGTTTCTATGATGGTGATGAATACATTTTTACACTTTCTTAAATTTACAAGGGCCTACCTAAAGGAAGGCCTTTCCCTCAGTTAAAGAGAAGAACTGAGTTTCTAAAAAACTACATTTATTTACTCTAGTTAAAGATAGCAGCAAGGATAAAACACATCTGAAACCACAGCCAAAATTTGCTTTGCCTTAGCACCTTACTTTCAGTTCCTCATGAAAACAAGCTACATGGTAGGTTTGGAAAAATTCACACCCAGAAATCTTAGTGTCTGAAAAATTTTAACCAGATTATTTAGCCTACTTTTCATACTGATTTCTCTTTTTTTTCTTTACAAATATGTATTCTTTGGGACAAGAGTGGAAGAAAAAGTTCATGCCTTGCTCACTGAGGCTCAAATTGTGAGATTCCATAAAGACAACAGAACCAAAGCAGTATGGGGACTGTTGTCAGTATCCAACTTCAGCTGAGTGGAGTAGAAGTCTGAATCAGGAAGAAAATGTCCTTCTCTCAGCATCCCCAGTCACACCCTCGATATTTTCAATAATCAAGGTGACAGTCAAGGCTTTCTTATTTTTTACTTCAAGTAGTATTGCCAGATAAAAAAGAGGATTTTCAGTTAAGTTCAAATTTCAGATAAACAATAATGTTTCACAAAAGTATGTTCTCTGATATTTTTATTTACTAAAATTGTCAACCCTGTTTTAAAAGAAAGAAATTGCAGTTGCTCTAGTCAGTGAAAGATGTGGTTCAAAAAAAATTTAAAAGAGAAAAAAGAATTCTATAGCATCTTTCTGACACACTGACACCAAGATTTTTTAAAGGTGCAATAAAAGTATTAAAGAAAGAGAATAGTTAGTTGTTGTGTGTCTGACTGATGACTCCACTACCAAGACATTCATTAAAGCATGGTTCAGCTTCAGTGAGATGTGCTACCATGAAGATTTCTTCAAAATTCTCTCAATGAGCGATTGCTCTGCCTAGTATTGATTTTCTATCTGTATTTTAGGGTGAATCAAAGGGATCTGTTCTCAGTTTTCTACACATTTGGCATTTATATTTCTATACTGACTGGGCCTGACAAACAAACAAACAAAATATATCCCCATAACCACTGTCACTTTCTCCTCAGCTGAATTGTTACAGGATAGAATAGTAAATGGTTTTACAATGAATATTTTGTACAAACCTTTTGCTAAATCTCCTTGTTGTGTGGCCACTTTTGCCTAATAAAAGCATACTGATGATTTTATTGCCACAGAAGAATATGGCCTATGGTATATTGAACCTGCTAATTCAAAAATTTAAAGAAGGAAAGATTTAAAAATATAAACTAGAAATCATACTCTCAAAATGCATGTGTTATTCAAAAGCATATACTTGAAGAGATCAAAAGGTCAAGGGTTCTTGTTAATCAAATCCTTACTGATTTTCATAGTAAATGAACCTATATTTTCAAGTACAAATCAGTAATGGTAGAAAGAGTTGCTTCTTTATTTTTTTAAAAAATATTGTATTTATTTATTTGAGAGAAAAAGAGACAAGAGATAGAGACCAAGATAGCACAAGTGGGGAGGAGAGGGAGAAGCAGACTCTGGGCTAAGCAGGCAGCTTGATGTGAGGCTTGATCTCAGAACCCTGGGATCCTGATGACCTGAGCCAAAGGCAGATGTTTAACTGACTAAATCACCCAGGCAACCCAAGAGTTGTTTCTTTAAATGAGCATTTTCTGTTACATGATTCCAGTTAATACCTAGTATTCTCAAATTTAAAACGCTCTAATTTTATTGATGAACTATAATAGAGAATGTCTTCCTGTACTTTCTTTAAAAAATCAAAATTAAGCTATAATTTCACTGTAAAGTATGATCCTAAAGTTATGTCTTCATTTAAAAAATGCATTATTATAAAATTGAAAAGGGTGCTGTTGTGCTAAGAAAAGAGTAATGTGTAAAATGTTATGAAACTAAAAGAAAATGGATTTTTAGGAATTTCTTTTAAAATATCTTGACCACAGCTGCTAAATACTGATACCTATCTTCATGAAGATAAGAGCTGATTATAGAGGAGAATCTCATATACCCAACTTGACATCAAACAAATAGATCAGAAATGGAAGGCATGTAGAAGAATCACAAGCAAGATTGATTAAAGTAATCAAAGGCCAAGACTCCTGCCATCTTAAACACTGGTTTTCAGTCTAAGAAAAAGGAATACTGCAGAGAGCAGAGAATATAAACCTAAATTCATTCATTGACTGAATTCGATTAAGAATGTAGTATTTACACAATTGGAAATTTACCAATTTCACTCTATATCAATGGTGGAAACCTTGACACTTCTCCCTGAAGAGTATTCTAACTCATTATAAATTATTGGTCAGACAGGTATAAGTTGCCTGTCAGAACATTGTAAGCAGTGCTTCTATCTTGGCTGGATATCTCTAAAGGGAATAGATCTTTCAAGTTTATTCCAGTCTAACTCTTGAGCTGTTCTGCCTGGGAGAAAAGGAATACCTTGTAAAGTGAGCAAACAAAATACATGAGATAATCCCAAATCTCTAGGTCAAAAATATGTTTTATTTGTCTATTTAGTTGATAGGCATATAATTTGTACAAAATTCAATATAAAATTTTCGGACGTATTTCACTTTTCAGATGTATTCAACTGAAGGAAAAGCTAATGGGTAGTCGGGGAGGAAGCAGAGATGAAATGAGATGAAATGAAATTATTTCCTGAAATTGTGCTCCATTTGATTTGAGTGGGGAGACATCAGATATTGTTTCTAGCAGAGAATGATGTGTATGACAGAGAAACTGTAAATTTTAGCATGCAGTTATAGAAATAGCCCTGAAATGAATGGATATTTTAATTTCATTTCAACAAAATTTTCTGAGTTGGTCAGATATCAAACACTGTATTCAGAACCACAACTACCGCAAACAGGATAATTCATGGAAACTATTCGTAGAAAGATTTTAGTAGCACAGTAAAACAATGTGCAATTTCTATAACGCACTAGAAAACCTACTCTAGGGCATTCACAGAAAAACATTCATCTAACCATTGGTTAATTGGGTAGCCATTCCTTTCACCTCAGTGCCTAGTATGTTTCCTGGAAAATTCAATAAATAATTGTCTAATAAATGCATAAATGAGTTGTGAAATACCAGAAGAGAGGGTAATTAATTCTGCATGGGGAAGTCTGGAAAGGTTTCAAAGAGAAGCTAACATTTGAATTGGGCCTTGAAAGATAAATGAAATATTAACAAGCAGTTAGAAACAGCAGAGTATCCAAGCCATAAGCAACAACATGCAAAATAGGTGCAGTTTCCTGTTGTATTTAGGAATAATAATCTGTCTTGTTTTGTCAAACTAGAAGTTGTACCTAGAATTTAAGAGGTCCATGGCAGAAATTGGTGTGAAAACGTAAATTGAAGCCAGATTATAACTAATGATCTGAATTCAAATCAGTTTTAATTTACCATAACAATGTAAATTAATGCAATTTATTTAAACATTTCTGGGCTTAAATGCCTGAAATATATATATATATATATATATATATATATATATATATATATATATACATATATATATAAAATTTATATATATAATATAATTTATATATATAATATAATTTTTATATTATAAATATATAATAGTCCTGGCAGGAGATGATGAGAGTTTGATCATACTCTATATGATTTACAGAGGTAAAATTAGCAGGGTTTGTTGATAAATTGAATGTAAAGAATGAGAAAATTAGAACATCAAGAGATACATTTGATATAGCACATCAAGTATGATCTAAGCAAATGGAAAGACAGAGTTGCCATACACTCAGGCATGAGCATTTTTATGAGGGAAAGAGCAAAATTTCAGTATTGTATACCTTAACATTAGGAATACATAGTGGTATATTCAAATAAACAATGTTAAGCAGGCAGTTGAACTATTTAAATATGGAGTTCAGGAGAGTGGACCAAGTTGTAAATATAAATTTGAAGCAATCAGTCTTTGGATGGCATTTAAATGTGCTCTCTGGTTAAGGTCAAAACAGATTGTCAATAAAAAAAGAAAAGTACAAGGGTTGAGCCAAATGAAATTGTGGTATTTAGAATTCAGGAAAAGAAATGGAGAAAACTGCAAAGAAAAAATAACTAATGAGGTGGAATAATCAAGTGAGTTTGATATCCTGAACTCAAGTGATAGAAGCATTCCAAGTAGTTGTATGGTTAGCAATGTCAGAGGTTGCTGAGTGATCAAACAAGATGTGAAATGAAAGTTGACCCTTGGGTTTCCACAATGTGAGGTCACTGGTCACCTTGGTCAGAGTGGCTTCAGTGGAACGATGGTGACAAAAACATATATTGAAGCAGGTAATATGAAAATGGGAGGAGATAAAATGGAGCCATCAAAACTCTCTGGAAAAGTTTAGAGAATTGAGATGTTAGAGGGAGTATGAGATTAAGGGGTAAGTATTTTAAGAGGGTAACATATTACATTTGTGTTCTTATGGGAGAGGCAGCAGAGAGGGAAAATTGACGACACCAAAGGGAAAGTAAAGAAAATCAGAAGTGACACACTCAAGGAGACAGGAGATGAGATGGTTGAGTGGAGGAGTTGGCCTGAGTGCAAGAACGGTTCATCATCCACTGTAGTTAGAAGGAAGGTAAGATATATCCGTTCAGACTCAAGTAGAATGGTATACTTATTGATAGGATTTTCAGAAATTCTCTTCTAGTTGCATCTACTACCTCAGTTATGGAGAAGCAAAGTTATCGAGTATGAGTATGAGTTATCGAGTATGAGTATAAGCAAAGTAGAGTATGGAGCAGAAAGAGTTGTGAAATAGTGATGAAAAAAGCAAGAGAGTAAATTGACTAGGGAAATATGGTAAAATTGCCTGGGAGTGCTAAGGGCTCACTTGAGATTCCTGGTCATGAATTTAAAGTGAGATCAGCCAGCATGGTTTTCTAATTTTCTGTAGCTGTAGTGAGCTGCTGTCATGGAATTGAGTAGGTGGCAAAATGAATGAAAGAAGTATTGCAGTTGTTATACCAGTTGGTGCTATAGCATTCAAATAACCAAATATATAGGAAATAACTTTGAAAGCTATAGAGTACCATGGAGGTATACTCATCACTGGGGTCCAGGACTGTAAGTTCTCATGTAGTAGCTTTGTTTTATGAATGAAAGTCAGAGTGCCAATTATTGGTGCCAGTCTTTAAAGTACGTCAAAGATGCCTAGTAGCCTCACAAGTCTTGAAGCCTGTACCTGACACATCATAAAGTAAATTAAATTTCACATTACAACATAAAAAGAATTAAAAGGACCTGGCCAAGAATGTACATATATAACTGAGCCAAGGGCTGTAGCATTTTCATTTTTCAGGATGCTTACAAACTCCCTTGAAGCCAGTATGATTGTGAGATTCTAATAGACAAATTTTGCTTTAGGATTTAAAATGTCCATGCTTTCTCTTGTATGTCATGTTAATAAGTTTCCTTCCGTGGAAAAAAAAAAGATGCTTTTGCCAGTTATTTCCCTGATGATTCCTCTGTGAAACAAGTGTTCCACTCCAAGAAATTCTTTTCATATTGCGAGATTAGATCAATTTCATTCATTACCATCACCCTTGGCAATCCCTGTAGGACTTTTTCAGAATAATTGAGTAATTCAACAAATTCAACAATGGCTTCAGCTTTCCCATAACTGAAGAATAGTTCTTTAGAATCTTCATTTTCCATTCAAAGCTTTGGAAAGGGAATTGCAATTTTAAAGGCAAGAAAGAATATACATTTGACTGAATGGATTTTCAATATTTGGTTTGAAAATAGGGTCTTTCCAAAGGTAACACTTTTTCATTCCCTTTCAATCATTTTACTTTTAAACTGCCTATACTATCTCTTAGTTTTATACATAACTTTATATTTAAAATAATAACTTTATAACTTTATATTTAAAATAATTTTATTTAAAATAATTTTATAATATTTGAATCCTAAATTGTTACTATTTGGTAAAAATATCAATATGGTGAAAATGGTCATGATCAAGAAAATTCTTAAAATTGCTTTAACTAAGATGCACCATTTGATTACCAATGTAACTACTCTACAGTTTACTCAAACATAAATTCCTAAGATCAGCTAGCAAAAGTTTAAAAAAAAGGAGAGAGAAAGAAAACTAATTGCTAATACTTATGTGCTTACAGTAGGAGCAGAACAATTAGTCAAATATATCATGATCACAAACTTAGCATTATAAATTATAATAAATACCTGAAAAAATATTTGGTTTAGCCCAAACATCAACAATTATACCTGTGATTCTGATTATTAAGAATGATTAATTAGAATTTTCACTGGAGATATTGTATTGTAATTTTATAATCCATCAGAGAAAAATATGATAAAATTACATTCAAATGGATAAAAAAATAATAGGAAATAAGGATTTTTCTTCTGAAAATATTAAATATATTTGATACAAAAATAACTTAGGGGCACCTGGCTGATGCAGTCAGTTGAGTGCTGACTCTTGGTTTCAGCTCAGGTCCTCATCTCAGGGTCATGAGATCAAGCCTCGTGTCTGGGCTCAGAATGGAATCTGCTGGAGATTCTCTCTCCTCTCCCTTTGCCCCTCCCTCTCATGTGCTCTCTCTCTCTCTCTCTCAAATAAATAAACAAATCTTTAAGAAGTATCTTAAATTGTTAAGAAATAAAGTATGACATCTCAATACTGTATTGAAAATGCTATTAGGGATTACAAACCTAGAAAGAGCTCACACAGTTCTTCCCCTTTTTTATGGAAATGAGAGAATTCTGGTCCAGAAAAGTTTCCTACCTAAGTCACAAAACTCTACCAAGTCCTTCAAATCTATATCCTCCATATCTAATAAGTGATCAAGATTAAAAAAAATTAAAACAATAGAAAATATAGGCATATCTAGGGTTGAGGCAAGATGACAGGTCTATATCCTCTGAGGATGGAAGAGAATTATATATTGAACAATACTCTAGTTAACAGAAGTATCCTTTCTAAGTATCATGGAGGCAGGGAGGGGAATAAGAACATTCTTAGATTTTTTAAAAAAGTCTTGTTAGCAAACATTAAAAAATTGAGTAATGGCTGAAGAGAAATTTTCAAACTAGAAAGGAAAAAAGAGCAAATGAAGGAACATCAAAAAGGAAAGAAAAATATTGGAAATGTTAAAAAGTAAAATAAATATAGACTACATACTTCTCATGATTTTCTTAAATTATATTTAATTGGAGCAAAGTTATAATATCATGTAGTGGTGCTAAAGGTATGCAGAAGAAATTCTTAAGGCAATTATATCACCCAAATGGGGAGGATAATGGGACCTAAGTGGAAGTAAGTTTTTTACATTTCACTTCAAGGCCATGTCAAACGTCAATATCAGTCAACTCTGACAAGTCATTATGTAACCACTACTGTAAGCATTAAAAAAACTATGCAAAGTGATATACTTGAATATACTATAAATCAATCAAGATGGCATCCTAACAAATATTCAAATAACTCACTAGGTGTTAAGATCAAAGAAACAGAGGTATGTAAAACACAGGAAATAGAGAGCAAAGAACAAAATGGAAGATTTTAAGCTCTAACATGTCAAAAATTTCCTTTAATTTAAATGGTTTATATACAAGACTTAAAAGACTATTGGGGGTAACCCCAGTGGCTCAGCGGTTTAGGGCCACCTTCAGCCCAGGGTGTGATCCTGGAGACCCGGGATTGAGTCCCATGTCAGGCTCCCTGCATGGAGCCTGCTTCTTCTGCCTGTGTCTCTGCCTCTCTCTCTCTCTCTCTCTCTCTGTGTGTGTGTGTGTGTCTCATGAATAAATCAATAAAATCTTAAAAAAAAAAGACTATTGGCTTTTGATAAAGCAGACAAAATGCATCAGTCAACTAGTTGCTGTCTACAAAGCACTCTGTTCAAATACAGTACCATAAGTATGATTGGTAAAGAGATACAAAAAAACATGCCATGGAAACATAATCTAACGTTTTAAAAAGGCAAAACTGCCCACACTGATGTTAAAGAAGACTTCAGAGAAGAGAGATTACCTTGGGACAGAGAGGAACTTTGCAAAGAGATGAGAAAAATCAATCCACCAAAAAGCCAGAAAGTCCTAAATGTTTATTTGCAGTCTGTTGGGTTAGGATAAATATATAGAAGGGAATCTCCCAAAAAGGTCTGTGAGACTAAGAGAAATCAGTTCTTCTTTAATCCCTGATAGGAACCTATTTTCACTTCTATCATTTATTACTTGCATAACCTGGTGGAAATTACATATATGTATGAACTTATCTATAAATCTAAATTAATAATAATTCTATCACATAGTGTTGCTATGAGGGTGAATTGAGTACATACATATGAAAACTTAGAAGCATCTTTAGCACATAGTAAACAATAAATATTCTACATTATCATTTTATTATTAAAACCTAGACAGGTTTGAAGATTTCATCTTGACTCCAGAAAATGTGAGAAAGTAAGAAAAGATCTGAGGATGCTGTTATGAATATCATTAAAAAATACACCCTAAAAGCATGATCATTACAAATCTTCTTCCTAATAGGCATTGCGAAGAAGCCATTTCTGTGTCTTGGGTAATATATATCCCTACGGAACAAGCTAGACACATTACACTGCTCACTCCAAATGGAATCTGCCAGTTTTGTAGCCAGAAAATATTTCTCAGGTTTTTACAAATAAGATTTATTTTGAATCCCTATATATTATTTCAGATCTCCCAGTAGTTTTTGAGAGATGACAGGAAAAAAATACTTAAAAATGCTAGTTAGTCTATAGACTGACCCCAAAATCCAATTTTCTCTAGACTACAGGTGAGGAAGTAATTTCATGAGTATGTTCTTATGAGGAGTAAAGGACATACAATTGAATTTTGGGCCACATCTTTTTTCAGAAGTTGAGTATTTTCCACATAAATACAAGATTACATCAGTATTTTTTCATGTTAGTAGCCTCCTTCTTTTCTACGGGAATATTGTCTGATGTCCCCTGTATTTTAGGAGACCAAATAGATCACCTCCAATAAAGCATGAGGTTGGCAAACTCTTTACATAAATGATCAGTTGATAAATAATTCAGGCTTTGTGGGCTGCATGGTCTCTGGAAAATATTTAATTCGGCTGTGTAATTGGTTCATGGGCAATATGGAACCAATGCTTGTGAGATTTCAAGAAAACCCCATTTACAAAAACAGGTGGTGAGATGAATTGTTTACCAACTCTGAGAAGGGGACTTAAAGTTGAAGTTTTTACCATAGGATCTACAGACTTTATCAGAAGTGTTTTGCCTATAACATTATTTTGATTAATAGCCATTGCTTGGAAAACTGGAAATTTTATTAAGCATAAATAAAGTGATGCCTGTATCTCAGTGAGTCATTCTTATGAGGTGAATGCCTTTGCTTCAGTTTTGCTTAGTTTGAAATCTTCATGTGGCTTTCTCTTATGGTGAGAACTATGAAATATTTATTATGTATTTAATAAATGCAATCTTGTGACAAAAGAATGTATGCATTATTCAAACTTGTAATAAATCATGTTAGTTTCACTTGTTTAATGTTTTTAAAAAGAAAGCAAAGTAGAGCATAAAACCTAAGCCTTATCTTTATAGAAGATGAAAGTAAAACAGAGAGTTTAAGTAACTTACACATTAAATTGCTAAATTTGTGTCACAGATAAGAAGTAGCACTGAGGCCTGGCCAAAAGTCCAGTCTTATTTTGTTATTTTGAAGTTCAAAAATATATACTCATGTCCAACAGATTTTCGACTGAGTTACAAAAGCAATTCAAGGACAAAAGGCAGCTTTTTCAATAAACATTACTGGAGCAATTGGATATCCAAAGGCAAACAAAACAAAACAAAATAAAAAAAAAAACTACCACAATCTAAACTTTATACTTATATAAAATTTAATTAGAACTGGACTAAAGTGTAAACCCACAAAATATTTAAGAGGGAAAAAAACCAGAAAATCATTCATATCTAGGATTTGGGCAGAGCATTATTATACTTGACCAAAAGAAAAATCTCTAAAAGAGAAAACTGAGATGCCTGGGTGGCTCAGCGGTTTAGCACCTGTCTTCGGCCCAGGACGTGATCCTGGAGTCCCGGGATCGAGTCCCACATCAGGCTCCCTGCATGGAACCTGCTTCTCCTCCTGCCTGTGTCTCTGCCCCCCCCCCCCCTCTCTCTTATGAATAAATAAATAAAATCTTTAAAAAAAGGGGAAACTGATAAGTTGGACTTTATCAAAATTGACAACTCTTGCTTTGTAAAAAACCTTGTGAAGAAGATGAGAAAACAAGCTATAGACAGTGAGAAAATATTTGCAAACCAAATATCCAATAAAGGATTAGTACCTAGAAAATATAAAGAACTCTCAGAACTCAACAGTAAAAAAGCAAAAATTTCAACTAGAACATGGGCAAAAGACAGAGATATTTCACCAAACACAATACATAGATAGCAAGTAAGCGCATAAAAAATGTTCCACATTGTTAGGCATTGAGGAAATACAAATTAAAATAAGATTTCATGGTCCTGAGATTGAGCCCCTGCATCGGGCTCTGTGCTCAGCAGGGAATCTGCTTCTCTCCTTCTCCCTCTCCCTCTGCCCTTCTTCTCTATCTCTCTCTCTCTCTCTCTCTCTCTCTCAAATAAATAAATAAATAAATCTTTGAAAACAATAAAAAACAAAAGAGAGGAAATATAAATTTAAAAAACACTATATCACTACATACCTGTTAGAATGGTTAAAATTTGAAGAAAAATAATAATGATGACAACAGAATGCTAGTGAGACCATAGCTTGTGAAAGGGTAAATGTTTTTCACTCTGGACAACATCTTGAAAATTTCTTGTAAGACTAAACATATACTCACTATTAAGACTGTTGTCTTAGAAATTTATTCCAGAGAAACGAAAACTTATATTCACAAAACACTTCTGTTAATCTGTATATGAGTCTTCAGAGCAGCTTTCTTTGCTATGGCCCCAAACTGGAAAGAACCCAGAAGTTTGTCAACTGGTGAATGTTTAAGCAAAACTGTGGTAGATTCTTACCATTTTACTTAGGACTAAGAAGGAAGGAACTGTTAGAATGTGCTGCAACTTAGATGAATTCCAGGGAATTCTGCTGACTGAAGAAAGCCAATACCAAAATGTTACATACTATATGATTCCATTTATATAACATTCTGGAAATTTTTTAAAATCTTAGAAAGGAAGAACAGATTATTAATTGTCAATAGGATTGTGGTTGGAGTTTGAGGGTGAGAGGAAGGACAGGCAATGGGGGGGAACATGAGGTATCTATGATGTAATGGGATGGTTCTGTATCTTGAATGTGGTGATGAATACACAAATAGAAATGTGAAAATTTGTGTACTCCAAAATACACACACACACACACACACACAGATGAGTATATGGAAAAACTGGGGAAATTGAAAAAAGATAGTGGTTGTAGCAGAATCAATTTCTTGCTTGGGATATTATATTGTAGCTTTGAGAGATGGTATCATGTGAAACTGGATCAAGGATACATAGGATCTGTCTATATGATTTCTGACAAGTGCATGTGAATCTACAATTATCTAAAAGAAAAGAAAGAATAAAATGAGTGTATTTTGTGTATTTATATATATTGTATTTATTTCAAAATTAATTTTTCCCACTTTAAGATCTTTGAAATGAGGATTTTTTTATTTTATTTTTTTGAGGATTTTTTTTAAACCAATGACTGTATGTTTTTATTTGGTACTCTTTTTCTTTTTTAATTGCACAAAAAGATGTATCCACTATTTATGGCATCGTGGATTCAGTGAAATACATCAATATTCTTTCAGAATATAATCTTAAAGCTTATATATTCAGCAGTAAGTAGAGAAATGCCATCAATCACTCCTAAATCACCAGGGACACATATTTGTCCATACACATTTTCAGATCTTCAATTAAAAATTTGTATGATTAATATGTTTCTGAAAGACAGTCACATTGGATCTACTGAATTTAAAGTAAACCTAGACAATTGGTAATGTGAATTTACTCCTTGCATTTCAATAAGTTCTACATTTTCACATAACCTCAGGGAAGACCAGAGAAATGCTTGATTAATAAAAGCCCCCTTCTCCCATGTCAGGTAGCCTTTCTAGCTGTGAAGCTGACAAGAAATACTGATTTGAGCATAAGAACTCCTGAGGATTTTATCTATGAAGTCTGTGCCTCAGTTTTCAAAAGGTCAGAAAAGGACATCATTGTGTTCATCCTTGTATCCCCAATCTCCATCACAATGCCTTTTAAAGGAATGAATAAATAAATGTTTCAATACAGTTGGAATATTGAATATAAATCTCCAAATTATTATGCTCATTTCAGAACCTGCACTCCCAAAGCTTTCCTGTGCATTCTGTTTCAAGAGATATTCTACAAAAAAGCACCGAGTATCGAATAAAGGTTTTCTAAAAGATAGTAGATTTTATTTTACCATTAGTCTTACCACTGTTTTTGGTAATGAAATTGTTCAGAACCAATTACCATTCTTTATAAGTTGAGAGGGGAGAATTTAATCATCTGGAGATATCTTTTTAGAAAAATCCTTTGTATTGGTCTAAAAAATGGACAGTTTTTCTGTGAATTAACGTTTCACTAGGTTAGAGAACAACCCCAAGGTAATTCAAAGTTCAAGGCCAATGTGATTCTTTTGGCTAAGAATTCAATCATGTCATCTATTCATTGCTTCCATGGGTTTGGATTTTGGTACCACACGTTATTTAGAAAGAAACTATATTAGTAAGTTTTTATATGTTACTTTAATTCAAATTGAGGCCATATTTTCTAGCAAATGATCTTTGTACTGAAAAGGGCATATATTATTTCCTTTTTCTATCATGGCATATAACAATCTAATTTTAATGTTAATCTCTGACATTATATATGAGTTCAATAAAGTGATTTTTTTGTATCCTCATTTTTACATTTTGGAGATGATGTTCATGTCAAGGATGGTTTTGAGAAAATGTGCAAGAAATATCATCCTTTAGATATAATATATTCTAAATAATGTTAAATAGGAACACTTAAGATATAGCTACAAATCCTTGTTTTCTTTCCTCAGAATACAGGCCATGTGTAATATTGCTGATTGTGCGAGTTCCAAAATCTTTATTCTAACCACCACCATCTATTGTCTACTATTCCAGTCTCTCTCATTCTCTCACTCCAACAGAGCTCCCTCTTTATTCTTTTTAAAATATTTGGCCTCTCACTTTTCCTTATTTTACATCTGAACTTTCTTCTGAGCATTTATCTTATTTGATGTGGAGTCCACCGTCAATCAATCATGTCAACCATGACTTTTTTGTGCCCTAGATGTTTCTATGTATTATAACTAACTTGGAACGAAACTCTTTTTCCCTACCATAGTCTAAGACTAATTTTATAGCTGCAGAGCATAACTTTATCTTAAATGATAGGACTTAAAGGAGGAATGTAGACTCATTAAGTGTGAAGGAAACAGAGGAACCAAAATGTCATGCCTCCCATTGTCTGGAAACCTATAGGAAAAGAAGTCAGAAGATGCTTAGCAAAAATGTAAGAAAGAATTACTGCTGTCGTAAACATCAGAATAAATCCACAGTGATAGTGGAGAGGACTTCCCACAGATCATGGGAGGTGTCTAGAGGCCTGGGTCTCCTTATCCAGTAAAGGAAGATGAGATAGATTTTTATTGTTGTATTCAGTATAGACAAAAAGATACTTCTCAAATGAATTGGGTGGATGTGAATATTTGCACATCAAGCAATAAATAAATAAATAAATAAATAAATAAATAAATAATAAATTTCAAAGTTGTACTACCCAAAGAGCCAACAGCATGGATTAAGAGGTAAAAAAAAAAAAAAAAAAAAAAAAAAAAGAAAAAAAGAAAAAAGAAAAAAAAAACAACTTTGGGATTCCAAATATTGACAAAGAAGCGACTGAAATGCTATGCAACTTTCAGGAATAGTGTATTTTTCAATGCCCTTTCCAGATATGGCCAAGGAAATTCCTTGCTACAGTCTGAATACTTTTGTCCCCTCAAAATTCCTACATTAAAATTCGAAATCCCTAGGAGATAATATTAGGAATTGGGGCCTTCAAAAGTTCCCTAAATTGTGAGGGCATAGCCCTCATAAAAAGGATTAGCATTCTTATTTTTTAAAAAAGAAAGCTCCGGAGAGGTCCCTAGCCTTTCTACCATGTGAGGATTTAGCAGAAAACACTGGCTATGAATAGGAAGGGAGCCCTCACCAGAAACCAACTATTCTTACACCTTAATCTTTGACTTCCCAGCCCCCAGAACTGTGAGCAATAAATAAATAAAGAGCCATAACTCAGTTTGAGTTATGTTGCTATAGCAGCCTGAAAGAAACCAGACAAATATTACAGATGGGGAATCCAAAAACCATGAAGAAACTACTCCCAAGGAATGGAATTGAGGCCTAATTTGGGAACATCCCCTTACCATCACAGTAGAGAGCTTTCACCATACTTGCCCAGAGAATGTCAGAATTACTATTAACCAGCAACTGCTCTGTGTCTTCCATGCTTCCCCTTTATACACTAGAGTGTACATTGCATTTACTATGCACCTGTTTCCCAATGTGTATTATATATGTGGAAGAAAGATCATTTAAATTTAAATTTATTTTTAAAATTATTATTTTTTAACTTCAGTTGAGTGATATCTGATGGAAGAGAAGCCATCTAATTTAATATAAAGAGTATCATGAGATCCTGGGTTTGGGGCCTAATGCCATGATTGGATAAAACATTGGGGTGTTTTCCTTAGGAAAAAGTGAATTCTGCATATGGAAAGTAAGTAAATATTTGTGTAGAACAGAGAGGATTACCATGGTTTCTATTATTATTTCTAACTATTTGTTCTCTTTTCCTGTAAGAGGATTAAATATCCTTGCCAATTGCTATGCATCCAGCAGTAACTTTTTTGTGGCAAGAGTATACTTTCCCATCCCATAGATATTGGGTTTAGCCATCTAACTTCCTTTGTCCGTGGCATACAAAATAACTTTTTGTGTGCCAAATCCAAGTCTATCATTACAAACGTCTCATTTGAGATAAATTCAAACTACCCATTAAAATTAAATTACTTCAGTCTGCGTTTTATTTAAAGTCTTCAAGCTTCAATTGAAGGGACATTCTGGAGAAAAATTCGTATTACGTGTAGAAATTTCTTAGGGGATTTTGAAGTCTCTTTTGATAATTGACCTAATAGATCATAACAAACTTACTATCCTTTTTCCTTTAAAATTTTTTTTTCATGTGCTCAATCCTAGGCTGTTGATAGTTCTGAAGAAAGCAAAATGTACCAATTAGCTCTACTGCAAAGTATGGCCATCTAACCTAAATTTGACATAAAATAATGCTTAGCAATCTTTATTTTAATTTCTTATTGATTTGGTATGGTACAGTTTACCAAATTTTAGACTGCAGAATATTATTATCACGTGATAGTCCAGGAATGAAGGAATCCATGGTCTAATAAATTAGGGAACTGTTATATATTGATCTTTGTGGAAATATAGAATGCATAATGATATATTTCAAACACAGAGAAAAGTCCAGAGACTAGAATGATGAACAACAGTATACAACTACAGAGCTCTGTTATATCCAAGTGTTTTGTCACACCTCATTTCATTTTATAGCTGAAACAATGTAGATATAGCCAAAGTCTCTCTGTATAGCTCTCTTGATAGGAGGGAATATTAGTATTCCTATTTACTGATTGAAATAAACTGAAAGGTAATCTCCAAACTAGTAAGGAAATTAACTGATGTCTAAACTGGTTCTGGCTCATAATCCAATCTTTTTCTAAGTAAATCGTACATATGATGTAGGTTCATTATCACCAAAAAAAGAAGGAAAGAAAGAAAAAAGGAAAAGAAAGAAGAAAAAGAAAGGAGAAATATATATATATTATATATTTAATATTATATATAATATTACATATGCCATAATATCTCCTATCTGCTAAGATTTTGAAATTAAATATCAAATCTAAAATTTCTGTAGATGATAGCCTGTAAATATGGAACAATCTGTGTATAAATCTACACAAACCTATCTTGTAAGAGATAATTGTATATTTTAATCCAGTTAATTTGTCTATCTTTCTCCCCTTTGCTTTAAACTTCCTTTAACCAGACACCGTCTCTTTATCAAGGTGCTTGGCACATATTAGGTCATTAAATGCTCAGTGAATGTGACTGAATTTACAATAAATAAAATGGTGTATTAAAAAGTAGCATACAATTAAAATATTCTTTAAAATATAGAGTCCTTAAGATATAATGGACCCAAAATTATTTTTTAAAAAGGATCCTAAAATGAAATTTTCATTTTGTAGAAGAGACAGACCCACTGAAACCTGGCCTTTTTTGTTTTTTACTCTATTCTCTATTTTTAGTGAGAATTAAGAAAAGCCTTAAATCACAATTTTTTTAGATATAACAATAATGTCAAACCCTTACACAATGATTTATTCCAGAATACTAATTTACTGTCACTGTCAACATCTACAACTGCATCCTAATTTATCTATGCTTGTGAATTTCACACTGACATCTAGTTTAGAAGCATAAAACTATTTTGAAGTAAAACATCTAAACTCTCAATTTTTTCATTGTTCAAGGAATTTTAAAAAATCAAAATTAAAAAAAAAAAGTTCCATGCCATGGAGTGATAGAATTATATATGTATAAAAATACTGTTTCTAATTGTATTGACAACAATATAGTTTGTTAAAGATTATAGAATTTGAAGTTACTTAAAGTAAGAATGATTATGATTTTCCCCCAGTCAGATGAAGGAATGGAAAAATTTGCAACTAAACAATAGCTAAATCTCTAAGTATTAGAATGATACTTAAGATTTTTAAAAATAAACTTAATCCAATTTTCTCCTCCATCTTAAATTGTTGTATCACACTGTTTAAAGAATTGTAACTTGATATTTTCCTAATTATTAAGTTGGTCATAATAATACTTCATATCTTGAGCAAAAAGTACAAAGTTTTGAATTCATTTGTAACTTTGGAACATTGTGTTGTAGGAGAGGAAAAAAATTCTCCTCCATTCTCTTAGGGTCCCTGGCTGGGCCTAAAACTTAAACTGACAAAGACAAATTAATAGGAGATGATCATACAAATTTATTAAATATAAGTATTACATTACATGGTAGCATTAACAGTAGAAAAACATAATTTTATTTATTTATTTAGTGTAGTCTGTGGACCTTGGTGGGTCCCTAAAACATATTTAAGAAGACATCAAGTTCAAAATTATTAAGACTTTTTTTTTGCCTTTTCTGTTTCACATGTTGGTATTTCACTGATGGTGGGTAAAATTGCTGGCAACAGAGCATGAAACAAGGCAATGGCACCAAACTCCAGTAGTCGTTCTAATTTTTACAATGCACCACACATAGAGTTTTTTAAAGGTGATTTACTTAAGAATACTATTGATGAAGCAGTAAAAAATAGTAATTTATATTAAACATTAACCTTTGAGAACACAACTTTTTAAAAATTCTACCTAATGCTTCATACTACAGTACAATTGTTATCTCCAGGAGAAGCACTTTTGTGATGGTTCAAGTGGTGAGCTGAACTAGCAGCTTTTTCTGTGACACATTTGTACTTGAAAGAACAACTGACAGGGGTATCTGGGTGGCTCTTTCAGTTAAGTGTCTGACTCTTGATTTCAGCTCAGGTCATGGTCTAAGGGTCATGGAATTGAGGACCAGGTTGGGCTCCATGCTGGGCATGGAGTCGGCTTGATATTCTTTCTTCCTCTGCCCCTCCCCCTTCCCCCACCACTCACTTTCTCTCTCCCTTTTTACAAAAAAAAAAAAAGAAAAAAGAAAAGAAAAGAAAAAAAAGAACAGCTGACAAACTATTCTTATTCAGGCTTGTGTATTTGGCAGGTATTTTCTCAAAAATGAACAAAGTGAGCCTGTCACTTCTGGGAAACAAGATTATAGTACTTGCCAATGATAAAATGTGAGCTTTCTAGCAAAAATTGTGATTTTACAAAAATTACATACACCACCATTAACGTGACAGTTTCCCAACATATGGGGACCTTCCTGAAGATGTCAATGGTGATACTAGGAAAATTCATAAGATCTGCATAAATCAATGAATTCATATTTCTTAAAGACTAATGTAAGGGTTTACAAAATAATGCAAAAATGAATGATCCATTTAACATATAAGACAGACCCATGGATTTCAATGCAAGGCATTTATTGATATAATTTCAAGTTCCATATTGCCATTAACACCTAAGAAATTACCACTTGTCAGGTTTGGTTTAGTATCAAAGGAGATTGTCCACAATTATCTGAAAAGAATATTAAAACACGTTTCCCATTTTTAACTACATATGGGAATAAGGCTAGATTTTCTTCATATACTTTAATAAGAGCAACATAGGGCAGTAGGTTGAATGCAGAAAGAGAAATGCAAAATCAGGGTCTTCAATGAAGGCAGGTATTAGATTTGCAAAGATGTAAAGTAATGCTAATACTATTATTTGGTAAAATACAGTCATGTTACATAAAACATATTATTTATGTTGCATTACAGAGTTCATCATAGCTATTCCTAATTGAATTATTTTGAAATCAATGTTTAATGTTGATAAATAAAAGTTATAAAAATAAGAGTTCTTTGTTGTCAACAATAAACTCCTTTACATGCTTGTACTTTTAAGATTACAAAGCAGTTTTAAGATTAGAAAGTTAGAGAATTACTGGCATAGACTTTTAAATACTTTGCCCTATCTACTAGAATTGTGACTTCTCAATTGCTGTCCATTTGTAGTGCCACTGCCACAGAGTCCTCCTAAAGACTCTGATCACATCACTTTTGAAGGTCACCAAATGTCAGTGATTCTGTGCCTCAATGCTTAGCCACATCATCTTCCTGACTTTGTATTTTTACCATTTTGCCAGTAATGTCCTTTCCCTGTAATCCTGCCTTTCAAATGCTTTTCATGCTACAAGATCCAATGCTAACACTTTTTCAAAACTTCTTAGATCATCCCCTTCTACAGGAAGTCATCTTTCTCTGCCCTTGCATTCATTAGGAAGTTCTTTAAATTGTTCTTCTCATACTTGCAGTAATATACATTTTAGCGTGAATATTGTTGTCTTTCTACTCCTATTAGTTTTGAGATTCTTGAAAGCAGAATCATGCTTTTCAAAGGGCCTTATACATAGTAGATTTGTTTAATCCATTTATCCATTTTTTAGCAAATATTAGTAATGACTTACCATGTGACAATAAATATTAACAATTGTTTAGATACAGAATAAACAATTGGTCAGATACAGAACATTGCATCATGCTGTTACTATTAGTTACAGAAAAGATTTGGTCTTGTTTTATGTAAAATTCTTCCCATATAACAGCATTAAATCTCTACTCTGTCTATAGCTGTTTAGCTAATTAATTCCCAATGTTTTGTGGATTTCATTTACATAGAATGACTCATTTCATGAAATGGAAAGTATATCAAATTTGTTTTTATAAGAATACATAGAACAATAAAAGTTTATGGAGCAATTAATCAGTTAAGGTATATAGTTTAAATGCATTTTTCACACCAAGTGTGAGTATATCCTTGTTGCCACAGCTATAGTTCTAAAGCTGTTACTCTGGGCAATTTAACTGAAATGTGTTTAAAACGCTGAGTTAATATGATCAGTATAATTATTTTAAAAGATTCCATCCTACTTTTTCTTTTATAACATCTTCTATAGTTATAATTTCAGCTTTGTTATATAATTGATTAATATTTGATCATTCCACTGGACTCCAAGCTTAAAAGGGCAAGAACATCAATATCCTTAATTGTTGCATTCTTAAAACCTGATATTGTGCCTGAAATATAGTTGATTTACATATTCATTAAATAAATAAGTGTAAAGAAATTAATGTTCCAAGATACCAATAATCTCTGCTTCCATTATGATTTCCATAATCCTAAGTGTGAACCACTTCTATGTATGTCAGTGTTCTGTTTTGGATGTAAGTAAGTAAGTATGTTTTGGATGTAAGTATTGTTTTTACAATAGCCGAAAATGGGAAATACCAGGCTGAGAATAGATGTATCTGTAAAAACAACAGCTATAGACAATATGCAAAATATTAGACTATTAAGCCAGAGCTGTTTGTTAGGCTGTAACATGATTAATAATATTATATATTTGGCAATAATATTTGTGTTCAAAATATGAGGTAACAGTCAAAATGTCTGTGGGTTGGCCTTTTAGAGAATGTTACATATTTACTTTGATTACATTCTTATTTGGCTTTTCCTTATTCATAGCAATGAAAAAAGCTATGGCAATAGCTCCTACTCTGGACCATCAGCCTGTACTTTATCTCTATCTTCTCTACTTTTCATATCATATTATTTGTCCTGCCACCAAAATTCTGTCTCTAAAGACTAAATCTCATCCTATAACCCTGCTACGTGGAACTCTTTCATGATTATGAAACTCAGTGGTTCTCAAGTGGGGAGCAATTTCTCCTTCCCAAGGAACATTTGGCAACGTCTGGAGATATTTTTGGTTGCCACACTGGGGAAGAAGGGAGTGTTACTTGAATCTAATGGGTAGAGGCCAAGGAGGCTGCTAAACATTCTAGAATGCACAAGAGAGCCCTCAATGGCAAAGAATTATCAGACCAAAGAGTCAATAGTGCTGAGGCTGGGAAACTCTGACCAAAGGATACAGTTCAAATTTGTATACATCCCAGATGAAATCTCCCTACTGTTCTCTCTACCTCTTTCACATAGGATTCTAACTTGTAGCTTAAGGGACACATCTGGCAAACACATGTGTTTGAGCTGATCGTCTGCCCCTTTTGGATGCTTCAGATGCTTTCCAGTTTGCCACATCCTCCACCACTTGTTATCGTCTTCATCCAGCTGTCTTCACTTATTCATGTTTCCCACCTTCCCTAAAACATCCAGTCTTGGCAAACCCTACTTCACATCCACGCAAGAGCCACACTAACCTGCCTGTGTTCCTCTTATGCTCTTTCGTGTCTCCATATCTTTGCATATGCTACAAAGTCTGACTGAGACACTTCCTACAACTGTGCTTCTCAAGTCCCATGTGCCTGATGAATTAACTCATGTTTCTCTAAATTCGTTCTTTGCATTTGTTTTCGCTCTCTACATTTTATTATGCCTTTGATAAGAGTTTGCACAGAATCACATTTTGGTGTTTATGCTTTTGCTTTTCTGTTGAAGTTCTTCAAAGTTAGAACCATGCTAATAATTATATTCACAGCACCTAAGATAGTGCCTGAGCAGGCATTTAGTACATTTTGGTTAAACTCCTATAATTAAATCAATTTGTGGAGTACTCTTTAACTCTGTAAGTCACAACTACTATACATCTAATCATTTTAGAATCCAAATAAAGAATATTTTAGACTAATTTTTTTCTCAAATTAATAGACAGTAGAATTAACGTTGTTTTCTTTTGAAATTGTAGGGAATAGGAATTGCTGATTTGATACCCATTCTTGCTGTAAAGAACAAACTAAAAAAAACCCCTTATGGTTAGTACAGCCACTATGGAAACAGCATGGAGTTTTCTCAAAAAAATTAGAACTACCTATGATCCAACAATCTTACTTCTGGGTATATATCCAAAGGAAGTGAAATCAGGATCTCATAGATATCTGCACTCCCATGTTCATTTCAGCATTATTTGGAATATCCAAGATATGTAAACAACCTAAATATCCATGGATAGACAGATAAAGAAAATATATGATATTTCAAATAAATACAAATGATGCCTGGCATGTAGGTTGTAAATTAAAGCCCTTCAATATTAGACAACTGTTAGGGTGCCTGGGTGGCTCAGCAGTTGAGCGTCTGCCTTTGGCTCAGGGCATAATCCTCAAGTCCTGGGATGGAGTCCCACAGCGGCCTCCCTGCATGAAGCCTGCTCCTCCCTCTGTGTCTCTGCCTCTCTCTCTGTCTCTCATGAATGAATAAATAAAAAATCTTTTAAAAAAATTAGACAACTGTCCATATAGTACAATAAATATTAAAACTAACTGGCACACACACATGCACACACGTACACACACATAGGTTATACTTAAATAGATTTAAATAAATGATAAATAATACAAAACCATAGCTAATTTTCATACAGGCAAGCCTTAAAAGTAACAAATTAACTTCAATAGTAGAACTGTAATAGTTAAAACTCTGCTAAGGAATTAAAAACTAGTATTTACTGAGAACGATGGCTAGTATTTTTTTTTAAATAGGCTTCACGCCCAGGGTGGACCCCAACATTGGACTTGAACTCATGACCCTGAGATCAAGACCTGAGCTGAAATCAACCAACTGAGCCATGCAGGCGCCTCAATAATGGCTAGTATTTACTTGGACAATTTCTTGGCTCATTATAGGTACTGAGCCAATGTTAGTAATGAATAAATACATCAATAAATGAATGAATGAACACTGAGCACTCTTGTAAGGAATTTACAAGTGGTATCTTACTAATTCCTCTCAATAACTCTATGAAGTGGCATCTCACAAATGCATTTTCTGAGGCTGAGACATTAAGAATTATAATCACCATTGTAATTCGGATGTTTTTATTGGTCTATTGTCTTCTCTTTCACTCACATGCATATGCATTTACAGCACATGAAATGAATATAGGTGTTGAGGGAACAAAAGACACATAGCCAGGGGCTCACACACATTGAGCCTGATGGAATAGCATTTATTGGAGAAAAGGTCAGGGAAAAGAGCAAAAGCACATTCAGGTCCCTACTAAACAGTGTGGTCCAGCAACATCAGAAGGCAGATTCTGGGAGAGAGAGACCTCAAATTTGGGCTGTGTGACATTTAGGCTAGATGTTGGAAAAGAAAGTCTCTTCTCGTGTCCGGGATGAAAGGGGAGTGTTGGCATCCACGTCCTGTAGTAATCCAAAATTGATTGCTTTAAGCACCAGGCCACTGCTCCTCAACATGGAGCTTGGGAAGAGCTCAACTCTTTTCTGGGAGGCCAGCCTGTAAGAGATTTGCCTTGGACAAATTGACCCTTAACTCTTCAAGTTAAATCTTAGTAACAATTCCTGTTATTTTATTGAGCACTGATTTCTCAACACTGAGTGCCTGAAACAGCTGTCCAAGCCAGTCTCTAAACTCTCAAATGCTTCCAATGCATTTCATATAGAAAAATAAAAGTGGTCTAGAAACCCTAATGCAAAAGTCCTTTTTTCCTATCAATAAATAAAATCACAGAATTGAGCAAGATTGGCAATAAAGATATAGCTTCTCTTTGACTACTTCTTTTAGTCTGCATAGGAGCAGGTTACTTGCAGAAAAACCAGCAATCCAGCTAGCACAGCTTTGTGTTTGGGAAGACAATAAATAATCTTCCACTGAAAAGCTTACCATAATTATTACATTAGATTCAAATTCAGGTCTAAAAAGCAAAAGATTTTACCCCCGTGACAAAACCCTTCATTAAAAAACAAACCCAAAGAGTAATTTAAATGGGATTTGCAAACCTCCAGGTTATACATTACTCCTGAAATCCAATTAAGTCAAATAAATACCAAATCCTGAGGAAATGTTAAGAATTTAGTCCATTCTATTTAGTTGAATAATACCAAATTTATTAAAGGAGTTCTCAGCTTCTCTTTTTTCAGCTGAGTACTTCTTAAAGGAATTTGTAAGCATGTATTTCCTCATAGACACTTTGCATAGAATATTTCATAAATCTAAATACTAGCAAAGGAAGTCATTGCTGCATGTAGTAAATACTGACTTTTTGAAATAAGTTAGTTGTAATACTTTAAAAAGTGAATCCAATGGACCAAATACCATAGGTGTTTTTTATATACTTTTTTATTTAAATTCAATTTGCCAACATATAGTATAACACTCAGTGCTTATCCCATCAAATGCCCTCCTTAGTGCCCATTATTCCCATGATCACACATTTTTAAATGCATGAAAAGTCTACTTTTTAACATTTTTAACTTTTACATTATTTTCTCTTGAACTCATATTTCCAGTATACTTCTCCAATAGAATATTATCCTAAAACATGTTTTGATGCCCTCAAATACTTTATTGATTACCTGTCATGCTTCTCAAATGCAAATTGTGAATCAACATTTGATATTTTTCAATGTCACAGAAATGCTCAGGTTTTCTTCTGGATTAAGTTTTTATTACAGATCTTACTTATATACTATTGATTTAAACACCATAAATACAACACGTGTCCCTTAATTTAAAAATTACCTTTAGGGGGACCTGGGTGGCTCAGCTGGTTAAGTGTCTGCCTTCCATTCAGATCATGATCCTGGGATCCTGGGATTGAGCCCCCCATCTGCAGCCAGTTCCCAGCTCTGCGGGGGGACTGTTTCTCCCGATGCCCCTCCCCTGTTCGTGCTTTCTCTCTCTTTTTTAAAAGATTGTATTTATTCATGAGAGACTGTGGGCTGTGTGACATTTAAGTTCTCACCCAGAGAGAGAGGCAGAGACACAGGCAGAGGGAGAAGCAGGCTCCATGCAGGGAGCCAGATGTGGGACTCAATCCAGGGACTCTGGGATCACACCCTGAGCTGAAGGCAGATGCTCAACTGCTGAGCCACCAAAGCATCCCTCTCTCTCTCTCTCTCTCAAATAAATAAAAAGAAAATCTTCTAAAGATCACCTTAAATGTGATGGAAAAAAATTTTAATTTTCTTTTTTTTTTTACCAGTTGTTATGTAATCTTTGGTTGACTGTAACTTATTACTGGATTGAGACTGGGTCCAACATTGGTTCTATTTCTGTTTTTTTTTTAAAGTAGATATCCACACTGATGACCACCTTTTCATAGGTCATCTGCTCCTCAGTATATTTCATCTGTGTGGAAAATACTTTAACCCTCAGATACTTGCTTATCCATAAAGGGCTAATGACATCAGAGGAAAAGTAGCTGCTGCCATCAGCAAACCTCTGTGATTCCGACCTCTCTGGAATATGAACTTCTGTCCCATTCCTTCTGCATCCCTGTGATCTCTTTAACAGACCAATTGATAAATCAGTTTTCTCTGGTTATTGTCTTTAGGGCATTTGTCCACTCAGAGAATTATTCAATTTCACTGTTTGTTGGTTTTTAACCTTGTTTGGTGACAAAGAAATTTTGGTGCATTCATGCAATTGAATACTAAGCAGTGATTTAAAAGAATGAGGAAGACTTAGAAGTCCTGATATGGAAACTCACCAAGGGGGCGCCTTGGTGGCTCAGAAGTTGAGCATCTGCCTTCTGCTGGGGTCATAATCCTGGGGTCCTGGGATCAAGCCCCGCATTGCGTTCCCTATGGAGCCCAGTTCTCTCTCTGCCTGTGTCTCTGCCTCTATCTGTGTCTTTCATGAATAAATAGATAAAATCTTTAAAAAAAAAAACCCATCAAGTTATATTGGTAAGAAACTAGCTTAATTTTTAATGTATACCTTTTTGAAATATGTGCATACATTAAAAAATACAATTTTTTAAATTAAAAAATCTGCCAGTGGAGATCTTTCAGTGATATTACAAATTTAAGAATTGAACCTCTTTGTTTCAGAAATGAAAATGAAGGAAACAAATGTTTACCTTCTAAAATTCTATCTATATGGAAAACGCATTAACAAGCAAACTTTGATGAGAGAATGCCATACTGAAAAACCTAGATGTTACAAGATTTATACTCTAGTCTGATTCTGTTAGCTGAGTAATATTGGAAAGTCTCTAACTTCTCAATGTCTCAAGTTCCAATCTGTAAGATAACACTAAATAATATACTTCATTTCTAGAATTCTATTACCCATTGACAAAAATGTTATTCTATACCTAGCAACTTGACAAATGAAATAAATGTCTTATATATACAATCAATCCAGTGAAGTATATATTTATATTTAGTTGTTGTATATTGTGTATTTTAATGTATTTTATATTTCTTATATATAATTTAATTTAGTAACTAATTGGAAGCAAAGTTTGTTTTTGTTTTTGTTTTTTTAATTTTATTTATTTGTTCATGAGAGACACAGAGAGGCAGAGACACAGGCAGAGGGAGAAGCAGGCTCCATGTGGGGAGCCCAATGTGAGACTCGATCCCAGAACCCTGGGATCACTGCCTGAGCCAAAGTCAGAAGCTCAGGCATCCCTGAGCGTTTAACCCCCAAGTCACTGAGCCACCCAGGCATCCCACAAAGTTTGTTTTTAAGATTTAATTTATTTAATTTAGAGAGAGAATGAGAGAGCATGTGATCAGGGTGAGGAGTAGAGCAGGAAGGGGGAAAAGAAAGTCAAGCAGCCTCCACGCTGAGCACAGAGCCTGATGCTGGGCTTTATCTCACGACCCTGAGATCATGATCTGAGCTGAAACCAAGAGTTGGAAGATTAACCCACTGAGCCACTCAGGCACCCCATAGTCAGAAATAAAGCTTAAAGATTAAGGTGATAGCCTTAGATTAACTTGTCAGTGTATATGTGTGGGTGTGTATTTCATTTAGGTACAAAATACATTTCTAAATCACTGAGCTTGTTTAGTGATTTAAAAAGAGCAGTATAGTTCTCAATAACTTTTACTTTTTTTTTTTGCCTATATTCTATTATTAAAGCTTTTTGATTACTCTTCTATAACCTTGGCTATACAGATCATTTACATTTTACATGGTGTTTATTAGAACTTTTTTTTAAGTGTTCCGATTTAAACTTGCAAAAGCAATCTTCCAACTGTAGAGTTTTGATTATCCAAAATGGATACAAATATTCCCGTTAGGAGGTGTTAAATTTAAATTAACACATGGGCCAATCTATTATGAAAAATAGAAAAGCTAAATAGTAATGTCTACATTTTGTAGCTATTTAATTAAACTAATTTCAAATGTAATAATTACTTTGTGTTTTAGAATGTCTCTGAGAAACCTGGTAGTCTTAAACCAGATTCAGTATGTATTAAAAGTGCACATGCCTTTGTTATATTGAACACTATATTACTTTAAGCAACAGCCACAATATTTTGGAATTCAGGTATAAAGGCACTGTAGCAGATACTCTGGGCCCTGCCCGGATCCCCTGACTCCCTTTAACTGATTCTGTGGGTCCCACCACCAGCTCCCGTCCATTGCTTCCAAAAGCTCACCCTGGCAACTCTCTTTGGAAGATTTCTTTGATCTGTTCAGGCAGCTTTGCCTACAACACATGCAAACAACTGGAAATGTTTGGAAGTTTCACCAAGCGCTCCTTGCCCTCCAGTTATGCCCTCTTTAGCCAATACTGACTAGTGTAGAAGCGAAAGTCCAAGTCCTGTGCTTTAGAACATGACAAACTCTGAGACATCATTTACCCTCCCAAGACGCCCTGTAGGATCAGGCCCAGGATGAGGCTCTCCCTGAAAATATGCCATTTTTTAAAAATGTACATTGTTTCTCTGTCCTGCCTCTCCCACTCTTTTGTTGGATTATACCGCAAGGCCTCCTTTAAATAAATCACTTGTACACAAACCTTGTCTATTCCTACTTCTAAGGAGTTGACATTAGAAAGGCAAGTTGCAGCAGAGCAGCAATTCAGCAGAGTGCTAAAGAGAAAAGACAGGGCACTGTCACCCTCATCTTCATCCTAAGCCCTACTTTCAAAGGAGTTATCACTTTGTAAAAGGACAGGCAACTGCACAATTCTCCTGCCCTGTAGCTGTGCTACTGAAGTCCTGCCAAGGGTAAAATGACTGTCCTTGCATAGAACAAACAGAAACTCTGTCCAAAACGTGTTCATCCTTCCTCAGCATGAACATGGGGCATGCCGATAGCCATACAAATAATGTTACTTTTACTGGAGTTCTTCCAATAAATGAAAATAGTATTTGACTGTTACTCTATACCAAACGGATTATAGCTTGGATTATGTATTAAGGATTATTTGAATTAAGTACTTTAAAAGATATTTTGTAACCAGTGTTTAAAACCTAGTAGTGAAAAATTCTTATACCGATAAAAGTTGTGTTTTGGGGTTTTTTTTTAGAATTAAATGCCACAGCAGATGGTAGTATATTTGAAGCATTTCCAAATTATTTCACCTAAATGTAATTACATTATAATCCTATTACAGAAAAGAAGAAGGGGGCATAGGGGCCATATTTAAACTGAAGAATCACAGTCACGCTAAATTGTCAGGTGTAGTGATACAAACTAGAACAGATGGCAAAGGTGATAGCATACTTTGAAATCAAAATAAGCCGTTTTAATATAAATGAATATTTTTGAAATATGAAAAATTATAATTAAAAGTAATAGATTTTGACCTTATTTGTTGTTGCTCTGTAATTAGGAAAATCCTTTTAGTAGAAAAAAAAAAGCTTTATTTTTTTTAAAGATTTATTTATCTGAGAGAGAGAAACAGAGAGAGTGTGGGAGGAGGGACAGAGGGAGATACTCTTTCAAGCCAACACACAGCTGAGAAGGGAGCCATAAACAGGGCTCAACCCCAGGAACCATGAGACAATGACCTGAGCCGAAACCAAGAATCAGACACTTGACCGACTGAGCCACCCAGTGCCCCCCAAAAGGTTTTATTTAAATGCAACGTACACTAATACTCTTAAATTCCCTTCCAGATGAATTAATGCTGTAATTAACATGCTTCTTTTTTCTTAATAATAAAAAGAGGTATCTTTTTTAAGATTTTATTTATTTATTTGAGAGACGGAGCATGGGTGAGGGGCAGAGGGAGAAGCAGACTCCCCACTGAGCATGGAGTTAGATGTGGGGCTTGATCCAGGGACTCTGGGATCACGACCTGAGCCAAAGGCAGACACTCAATAAACTGAGCCACCCAGGCACCCCTACCCGCTTCTTTTAAAAAATATTTCTCCAATTAATTAGATTGTATTTTCATATTTGTTGCCATCAGAAATACATCTCACAGAGCAGTTTTATCTTTTTCATTTCATAAAATTACTATTTCTAGCAATAGAATTCTTGATTTTATACCTGTTTTCATCTCCTGGCCCTGATAAATATGTTCTTACAGAGGCCAAAGTGTCGGATGCTCTGTATCAGTGCTTCTCAAACTCGAGCATACATAAGAATCACATGAAAGGTTGTTGAAACATATGTTCCTGGCTGACCAGAGATTCTGAATCAGTAGATCTGGGGGGGGACCAGAGAATTTGCTTTTTAAACAATGTAACAGTGCTTATGCTGCCCTTACTAGGGGCCACATTTTTAGCAACACCCTATAGGTGAAGTTATTCTTTTGTTTCCCAGTAAAAGACTAAATGGGCAGTAGGTATCTAATCACATATATTCTTTTCATCTCTCTCTCCATATATATAAGACAGGATGTAAGTTTTTTTGTTTTTTTTTTTTTAAGTTCTGAAATTAACATTTTTAGATTATTTTGCAATATAGATTTTGGGATTAATCAAAAAGCTAAAAAGACTAAGTTCATAAAAGCACGTATCTTGAGGAAAATATCCAGCTCTTAACATGCTCATCAGAGCATGATGTCTGGAAAATTACATGAATCTCCTCAAAGGGAACAGCTTTTGAGGAGTAGCATCAACTAATTTCTTCCTCTCAACTATCACTCCTGCTCTCACTTCCCCATCCCTGTCTTTCAGTGGACGCTTGGCAGGTCCTCGATTGCTTGATAGTTTTCCGTCATTCTTTACCACATTGGGAAAAAGAAATTAAAACTGAGAAGCACCATAGTGTCTCCATCCTTGAAAGAAAAGTTACTCCATGTGGCTTCGAATTAACTAAGCCTGGGATTCAATCCTCGTGCAGTTCTGGGACTTGTCACATGATGCCTTCAACCTCCAGGCATCTTGCTGTATAACCTTTGAATCTCAGAGGACCCTTATAACATATTTTATCAAACAGTTAAGTGCGTCAAATTTGAATATTTTATCGCAAACATTTTAGGAGTCTCAGCAAGCCCTTTGCTGTGGTTGTTAAATATTCTGGATAAATCTTCATATTCCTCAGTGGGCCAGTTACTGGACTGAAACCATGAACACTCCCTCTGTAATTATCTGTTTTACGAGATCTTGTACAAGTCACTTCTCTTGCCTTCACTTTCTTTTCATCTGAAATACAAAATGGACCAGATCATCTATATCCACCTTCTTTTCCAGCTCAAAAGTCTTAACCATTTCAGAAAACAGTTCCTTAAACCACATTTCTTCTTTTGGAGGTGGTGAATATACATAATCTTGGTCCCCGAGAAAGAAGGAAGATAGAGGACAAATTAAGTTTGCACATATTTTCACGAAGAAAACTAAATTGCAATTATTTAAAGGATTTTAACTACTTCCTCAGGCCAATTTGTTAATCCCAAATGTAATGTTTAGGTTCTCTATAAACCCGTATTCCTTAATTACTTACACCCTTTGAGAAATCATACTGCCATACACTGCGATTTAATTAACACTACAGAGTGGTGTTACTTGATAGGCTTAAAATATTATCAAACTCCAGATTTCTTTAATAGACGTGGCTTTCCAAGTTCGTTAATGTATTTTTAGAGAGGTGTCATAAATATATATAATGTAAATTAAACCCTGCTTCACAACATATATATATATATAGGAAGATAGGGTATGAAACAGGATCGAAAAGAACTCAACTTATACCACTCCTAATTTTAATAACGGTTTGACAAAAACTTGGCTTTTATTATGCTTCCGTAGAAGATCTTCAGCTTTCAAAGGAGCCAGACCCTGGCCATCCAGGGCCCCAGGCCAGCCATTTACAGCTTCGGTGTCTGTTGTTCTGACTCCAGGCTTGTCACTTCATCAGAGCCAAAGGATCTTTTAAAATCTGGAGAACAGCTTTCTGGGCAGAGCAGGAACAGAGCTCTTCACCCTCTTCCCCAGGATTTCCCTCCAAATCGTCAAAGAAGGCCCTCCACACGGCAGCCTTTTGCTCAGATAAGATCATCACATCATTCAAGGCCTCAGTTGTCCTCCAGGTTCACCATCTCCGTCCAGTCTGTTCTCACTCACTGGACCAGACCAGTGAGTCTCATGCCCCTGATATCAGAACTCACCCTTCCCACAGCTGTAAGCTTTTAGCAGCTTCACAGTCTCACCCAGTCCAAGACAAGGAGATATTTGAAAGGACCACCTTTATCTATTGAATACTGTCAAATACCTTTAAAACTATGTATTTAAGCCATTATTCCTGCTCACCAACAGCAGTGCTTATATATCCCAAACTTCTAATTTTAAGAACTAAGGGGGGGAAGAAGGGATGAAATGATCAGATGAAAAAAAGGCCAGGAAGAAAAGAAAATAGCAGAGATTGCAGGTTCAAGGATTTATTATGCAGGATCCCTTTGTCGAAATTAACAAAAGTTTTAGTACGGCCGTAAAGTCGATAGGCTTCAAAACCAGTTACATAGGGAGCGTGATGGAGATACAGTAGTTTAAATGAAAAATATAGAGATGCTTATTTAGCCATAAGCTTAATAGAAGCTAACAGTACGTAGAGAATATATATATTAACACCTTGTGCTCTGCGGCCTTCAGAGGGCTTCATCTAATTTTGGATCTCCTATCTAAAGAAAGTATTTTGAAAAGACATCCAGAGTAGTTTTTAAAAAACCTTAATATAGCATAATAGGATGGTTGAATAAACTAAGTGCCACCAGGACCATATGGCTAGCTGTGGGTTGGAGATATAAATATATGATCATTGCATAAAGGATGGGGTACACTGGGGCTCCTGGTTGGCCCAGTTGGTTATGCAGCAGACTCCTGATTTCAGCTCAGGTCATGGTCTTAGGGGGCTGGGATCAAGCCACCTGTCAGGCTCTGCTCAGTAGGGGAGTCTGCTTCAGGATTCTCTCTCTCCCCCTTTCTCCCTCCCTCTACTAGTTTGCTCTCTCTCTCTCAAATAAGTAAACAAAAATCTTTAGTTAAAAAAAAAAAAAAAGAAAGGATGGAGGTATATTTTTGTTTTAAGAAATTTGCAAATAGAGGGATGCCTACGTGGCTCAGTCAGCTAAGCATCTGACCCTTGATTTCCACTCAGTTCATGGGCTCAGGGTCCTGAGATCCAGCCCCGGGTCGAGGATGGAGCTGCTCAAGAGTCTCTCCCTCTCCCTCTCCCTCTGCCCCTCCTCTCACTCCCTCTCTCTCCATAAGAAAAGAAAAGAAAAGAAAGAAATTTGAAAAGAGATTATTCTGTACTATTTCTGAAAACTAAATTAGCATCAAAAAGGTAAATATAATGAAATAATTTGGACTTAAATAAAAATCAACTTCCAAAGAGTTATCAAAGGTAGCAGAGAAATAAACTTCCTCACCAAATACAGAACTGGGCACTAAAAGAGGTGTTAGCAGTAACCAGGTAGCTAATTTTTACAATGATTTCAACCTTAGATTTAAATTAGAAAATAGAACTTCTATTCTGGCCAACTGAAAAAAAAAAAAAAAGACTAAAAGACTGATTTCCTCAGTTTGAATGTGAGCTTCTTAAGGACAGCGTCTTGCTTTCTTTTATACTCCTCAAATCGAAAGCCTGTCTTAAAATGGTGTCATGAATCACAGTCTTTCTTTTTTCCTAATACAAGTGCGTAATTACCTCCTGAGAGCAATAAGCATTATAACAAAGGAGGAGGGTGATATAACCCAGGAATGAACGTAGAGGAAATAAATGATTTTTTAAAAATGGACTGTTTTTCAGTCATCCCAAACTTTATTTTATAGGGGATTTATTTAAGCCCTGTGGATCATAATTTCTTTAGCAAATGATAACTAGAATCTTCATTATTTTTTATTGCAATCTAAGAGGTATCATGAAAAATTCTTCTGCCAACATAGTTTTATTTTTATTTTTTGCCAACATAGTTTTAAACTTTGTTTTTGCCAGCAGTCCAGATTTCCAGTGACGTAATGTTTTCCTCACAAATGAGGAAACGTATGGAACAAATAGTACACATAAGATCCCTTCAGGTTCTTAAGTGGAAGTTTTTGTTTTCTCATTTATAGAGCATTTTAAAAGTGAAAGAAATTCTGGGAGAAAACTTAGAAGAAGTTTTAAAATCATTTTGCTTAAGAGTAAGCTTCACATTACATCAGTTTCAAATGCTATGCTTTCGCTGGATTTCCACCTCAAAACTCTTTCTATTTGGTTGATTTTTATGTGGTGTTTCATATTTCCTGCCTTTAAAAAATGATCTTTGAGGGATATTGACACATTACCTCTATGCAATACGATTACAAGGGAGCTTAAAGAAAAAGAAGAAAACAATTCTAACAGGTTAATGTGCTAGTGCTTTGGTGTTAGAAATAGAGGCTCAAATTTCAAACTGTTGAATGGGTTGGACGCCAGAGGGTCATTTATCCACTTCACAAAGATAGTATAAAATTGGCAGCTTCATAGTAGGAGAACAAGACTATTGAATATGAAGGAGACTACATATTCTTCAGAATAAAGCCCTTTTGTGGGTCTTTTCAAATGTCATTTATAAAAGGATGAATTTTCTGACATTCTTCAAACCATTTTGACAAAGATGCAATCTCAACTTTTCTTGAAGATGCTCCTATGTGTTTGGAAGCTTATTTCAAGATTTGCATAATTGGGATGAAATAAAGGTCTCCTTTTTCCCTCCGTGTTGCTAATGGCTACATTTAAACATAATGTGGACTACTCTTTCCCAAACATTTTGAAGCCTTAATGCAAGTTAAGTTCTCTCCTCGGAGAGCTTCCAGCACTTTTTATTTTTATGAATTATGGCATTCTGACATCTTCTGATTACTTCAGGTTGAATATTTCACTATAAATTCTGTTAATTTTAAATAGTGAAATATAAGATGGTGCAAAAAGGGACTATCGAGATATTCTACAGAGAAGATTAAATTAAAGTGAATATTCGATTTGCTCAATGTTAAGTTGTAGCTTGAGATGATAATCATACAACTTCTCTCCTGTGAATCTTGAACGCCCAAAGTAAACTGCAAGTCCTAAATACATTCCAAGGTAGAAGGCAACAAACTTCTAGAGCTGAATGTGCCAAGTATGTGCAAGGAAGTCTGCAGAGGAGATTAACGGCAATGAAAAGAATCTGTGGTCAAGTTTCAGAGCATAATGCATCTCTTTTTGGTTAAAAAAGCAAGACCCAAGAGAAGATGGAGGGTATTTTCCCCACCATCATGAGAAATATGACGAAGAAAAGCAATAAAGGGCTGATTATGTGTCAGAAGTGGCAGAGGTCTCTATCAAAGGATGTGAGGACCCTAAAAATGTGGACACTAAAATATATGGTGCTTCTCCCAGTTGGAGAATTAGACATCCAAGCCTATTAAACTCAAGAATGGCCATATGACTTGCGTTGGCAAGGAAATGTGAGTGAAAGTGACCTGTTCCACATTAGTATGAAGGTTTCAATGTGTTTTACCACATTTGCTTCTCACTGACTGCAATTTTGGAATCATTGTGCTACAATAGAGACTTCGTCAGCTTGGATCTTTAGATAACTGTAACAAGCATAACCTCCTTGCCTGCCCACCACAGACATGTGGCATGTATTAGAAATTAACTTTGTTGTTTTCAGTAATGGCATTTTCTATTTGTCTTTATAGTCCTCAACTTATGCCACTCTGATTAATACATTAGGCCATGTGGCCCATGAGGCCATCATTAGGAGTGACAGACAAGGAAGATATTCCCCAATGGCCTAGAGGATTCTGGATAGTGGCACATCTCAGATATTCCATTAATGTCATCAGTAAAAATATATGTGTGTGAACTGGATTTCTGTAATTCCTGGGTGGATATCTATCATGCAAGAAAGTCGCAGACACACATCACTAGCCCAATACAGAAGTAACAGGTTTAACTGGGGAAAATCTTATAGTAGAAAAGAAGTAGAGTACACACAAGCCTAAGTCCATTCAGTTCCATATAAAATGTTAGGGTCTTAAGAGAGCCCAAAAATCCATACTCTGCTTCCCTACCTACATCCTAATAACACTAATAAAAGGAAATATTAGAAAGTGGATGCTTATCCTCTTTATGACTCTTAAGTGTAGTAGGACAGTCAACCAGTATCACCATTTCCCTAACCACCAGTCTTGGCGTTAGCATGATTGAGGAGACATTTCCAGTGATCTGCTCTTACTGGCCTGAGCAGGATGAAAGGAGTTTGAGAGACGGCAAATTCCCTTCACATAGTCACTTCTAGATGATCTATACTCAGTCAAGAAATTTCAACCCTGGAGTACCTGATGGCTCAGTTGGGTAAGTGTTAAGCTACTAAACTGCTACCTTTGGCTCAGGTCATGATCCTAAGACGCTGGGATGGGGCTCCATGTTGTGCTGGGCTCCCTGCTCAGTGGGGAGTCTGCTTATCCCTCTTGCTTCTCCCTCCACTCTTGTGCTCTCTCATAAATAAATAAATAAATAAATAAATAAATAAATAAGAAGTTTCAACCCTGATGTTAATTTACTCATCTTCTGTACACCTACTAATTTTATTCATTTTTAAAAAGAAGAGTGAAAAGTAAGAAAAGAAGCCAAGAGTATTTAGGGAACTCTCTCTGTACAGAAGCTAGTAGTAAAGGAAAAGTCATTTCTCTATAAGATCATTTTGCTGTCTTAATCCTTTGAGCTTAGTCATGAAGTCATGGTATACCAGAGGTAAATCCAACAGCCTAGAAGAGGATATCAGTGATTTCTCAGAACACTGATCCAGTCTTCTAGAGACAGCGAGTGTGGGTGGTAGCCAGTGTGGGTGGCATAGGTTTAGGCCTCAGAAGTTTCTGAGACGAATAAAAATAGAGAATTGAAAAACACCATCCGAAGGCCACTTTTTACTCAAGACTAAAAATACATTCCCTATTCCATTTCCCTTCCAAATTATGACTGGTTATTTTGTCCAATATAGCCTTGAGATTATGAAACCAAAGTGACAACATTCAGATAAACCTCATGAAGACATCCCAATGACAAAAATGCTGATGCTTTCCCTTACCAAATTCACAAGGAGAAATTAAATACCAAAACTCACATTGATTGTTATTTTAAAATGAAAAGGAATTAAAGTCGAATATTCAATTATTTTACCCTATGAATTTCAGGAGTTTGATGGCCAAATTCTCCCCCAGTCCTTTTTTGTATTTTGCTGAGTCTCAGCTAGTGTTTCTCAAAACCAAATAGACTTGTGGTTTTCCCCAGAAGCTGCAGTCTGTGTTCTCTCTCTTCAATTGTTTGTGGTTCTTTGACATGAGTTTAGTGCCAAGTCTTTCATGGGCCAAACACTTGAAGAGTCTAAAAACATTAGTCAGCCTTAAAAGATTATCACTGTACTGCTCAACATCCACCAAATTTAGAAAAAATAATCCAATGTGTACCTCCTGCAAAAAATCACCCCAGAAAACAAAATATTATTCCTAGAATACAAGTAGGGTTGCCACAGACTCATTGCTATGTTGGAGATAGAGGGTAGACAGAGAAAATTTTTGGCTTTAGCCTCAGCAGGATGCCAGTTCATCTTTATTGAATGGAATCCACCACCACTTTGAACCTATCTATTGAGAGAAATATCCCAAAAGTAGTTCATTTGTATACTCTTCCCATACCATACTTTTGGAGAAGGACAACTGTCTTATCTTCCCTCAGGTGGTGACATTTAAATCCCATTGCTTTCTCAACTAATTGAGACCTTTGGGGGTAAGGGGACAGCAGTTATTGGTTCTAATTTGAGGTCTATATACATATTTTAATTGGTTTCCCCTTTTAGTTTTCTGCTTTTGGCATTTCAGTGCTGAATTGAAGGTGAATTCTTTTTGTGTATACGTGTTCATTAAATAACTCAGAATTAACGGAACTGCTTGCTGGGGAAGAGGCTACTTCATTCTCATTTTTTATTTCATCTGGGGAATCACCTTCAGATTCCTAAAGGAAGATGCTGTTGGAAATTGTGAATCTGTTCCACCAGAGGAATAGTGAAGGCCAATGCCTCAGCCAGGCAGTCCTCATGTTATCTTTTCCTCAATGTTTTAATGTTTCCATCCCTGAGTGGGTTTTCTCTACAGCAGAAGAAGAAAACTCTAGTGTGTTACTTCCTCTTAATATTCCTATCCTTGCTTCAGGAAGGCGCAGTCAGGTTTGTACAGTTAAACCCACTTAATTTTGCCTCTTTCCTTACCTAATGCATCCAGGGTGAGCACAGTTTTCTGAATCAGGGAGACTCTTTTTTGGTTTTTGTTCCAGATATTTTTAATCAGCATTTTCCAGTAGAATCCATTTTTTTAAAATCCCAACAGTGAGAGATTTGAAATTATGAGTTCTGGGATTGCTGAAAGCATCAACTGTTCCAACATCAGGAGATATTTTCCCATCATTCATTATATTAGGCGCATCTTGGACTCCAGTGATCATTGTCTACCCTGATTTTCTTTGTGTCATCATTCCTGTATCTTTCCTTGGAGTCCTAATTCCAACCATTTTTAAGTATATTTTCGCTACACTCAAACATTACCTGAAGTATTTTGCTACACTAGACACATTTTTGAATATCAAAAAAATATTTATTTGATTTTTATTTTACTGATATTCATGGTCTTCTTTTCTTAAATATGTTTAGATTCTTATTTCATATATGTGCCTGCCTTGCAAAGATGTCTCCAAATTTCTCTGACCATGGATGTTAATACCACTTAGAAGTCAATTCTGTGTGTGTGTGTGCGTGTGTGTGTGTGTGTGTGTTTTAAGGAGGGTTCTTCTCTTTTGTTTACTGATGTATCAAGTGTCTAGAACAATTCCTGGTACATGATTGTGGCTCAATGAATATTCACTAAACAAATGATTGTGATCATTTTTCAGCCTTACTTCAAGATTAGTCTGTCCATGGTTTTAATCTAGAAGGAGTCAAACTAAAGACAACCAATCTACTGCCACTTTTCTAGGCCTGGAATTAGAATCTTTCACAGACATCCCTGAAAGCAAGATACAATGCAGTAAGTAACTGTCTGCCTCCTTAGGGCCTTAAAGTTGTGACTGTAAAAAGATTTCTCTTTTCCTTGGAATCTTTACTTTAGCCAAGCATGCACTCTTGATGCCTGTTAAATCTCCAAGCACTGTTTAAGGCCAAGGCAATGGATAGGGACATTCATCTATATAAAAAAAATAGGCACATACCTCAACTATGAGCAAAGTGACCCAATAGGTTGTTCTTCAGAAAGGATCATTTAAGACTGCTTTTTCAATTAATTCAGACTATGAAAACAACTATTGATAGTTCTAATTGTTTTTCCCTTATATACAAATTTTAAGTTTTGCTTCTCTTTTGAGCTCCTTGTTCTGGCTATCAAGAACCCATAAAACCGAAACCTAAATAAAGCATCGCCAGAATTTAGAGCCACTCTCCTTGACAAGTCAGAATGCTTGAACTCTCTATATCAATTTTGCCTATAAACTTATCCCCTTTTGTTTATCCCAGTGCAAGTTTCCCCTTGCAACCACATAATATAGCTATTAATTATATATTATCCTTACCCAAACTGAAGTTAAACATCATTTCACTACTCTGAGAAGAGGAAGGTAGAGTGGGTAAATAAGCCAGGAGCGCTTAGGGAAAATTCTTAATGGAAAACCGGTCTAAGCCTCCGTATAGGATAATCCCCTTTGATATGTGAGTATCTTGTTTGAGCTCCAAAATCCATCATTTGCCTTATTGTCTCCATTTGTTAAGATAAGGAACCTGAGCTTTAAAACAAAATGTTTGTGAAATCACACAGCCTATCACTGGCCATAGTTTCTAACTATGTCCCTTATTCTCTCCATTACTGAAAAACTATATCTGTAAGTATATGTAAGAAATTAACATCTCCAAAAATAATTCCTCAACACTTTTGAAATTCTATTTATATCATCTCACTAGTCTAGAATATACTACATAGGTGTTTTGCCTTTGGTTACACAAGGAAGTCTAGTACCTCAAGAAAGATGGAAAAGTGTGTTCCTTACCCCCTTCCTTAAGGGCTATTTTCAGATAAACTTGGAATATTTAAAAAATACAGTTTAAGGCCATGAGGAAGGACCTGAGCCGTGTGGCCACAAAGTGATTAAATCCTGACCAGGGCAGAGCCACAGACAGTATTTTGGAAGAAGAAGAAGAACCCAGTAGACAGGGGTCTGCACCAGCCAGTCAGCAGCTATATGGGGTAGCAGGGAACCAGAGGAAGGAAGCCACATCCCCATCATGCCGACAAGAGCACCCAAGGGCTGGTAGGGATGGCTAGTGATCCAGAGGTAGTTGTAGTGTAAAATACAGGGGGAGAAGGACCAGGATGAGGTGAGAAGAAGGCATGATGCCACTTGCAGACACCTCTTCTGGTGCACACAGAAGACAGATGTCAAATGGATATTGTATGCATGCAGTAATGGTACAGCCAGCCTCAGAGGGCATACTGGGTGTTGGCATGCCAGGTGGGTGGGTCAGCCCCATGCACATACTAGCCCCTATTAGCCTGAGAGCCACTAGCCAAGCCTGGGATCTGCCTGTGAGGGCATGTCTGTGTGAAGTGGTGAGGACCCCTGTGCTAATCCCAGCTGTCGTCTTCACAGGTCGGGGAGGGGGTAAACCATCAGAGAGGGACCACTGAAGCTCAGCTTCCCTGTCAGCCGGAGAGGACAGCCAGCCCCAGGGCCTGCCCGCCTGCCTCTCCTTCCTCTTTGGAAACAGGGCTGATACGGTAATCAGGACGCCACATATGGCCCCTGGAAGATGACTGCTCCCCAGGGCCTTTGTTTGCCTTCATTATTCTGGATGAGGGTTGTTTTGTTTTGTTTTGTTTTGTTTTGTTTTGTTTTGTTCCCCAAGTCATAAAAATGACTTTAATATGTGGAATTTTTTAAAGAAAAAAATACAGTTTATATTTTAGGCTATGATATTAAACTATGGACTGTTCTGAATTATAATATTTAAATAAGGGAAAGGAAAGGGGGAGAAGACCAGAAATATCTAGAAGAAAAAATTTGTGGTACCAAAATACCAGGACACTAAAAATTGAAAAAAATAGAATAGATTCTAGGTTGGGAGAAGATCCCTGTGATACCGGGATTTGCTCCCTTTATACTCACTTTTTCCCCCATTTTAATCCTTTCTCCATTTTCTTTCATTCTTTTCCTTCTTTGCCTTGTCATCTCAAGCCCCATACTACAGAAAATAAGCATAGGAAACATAGGAAAGTCCTAGAAAGGTTTTAAAAAGTATTAAAAATTATTAAGGTATTCTTTTTAGACAAAAGTGAATATAGATAAAAAAAACAGATATGCTTTTAAAATATTATACAAGCTTTAGCAAAAATACCAGAGCTCATGTATAAAAGTGAATAGAATTCACTTAAAACCTTCAATGATGGGCAGCCCAGGTGGCTCAGTGGTTTAGTGCCACCTTCAGCCCAGGATGTGATCCTGGAGACCCGGGATCGAGTCCCACTTCAGGCTCCCTGCATGGGGCCTGCTTCTCCCTCTGTCTCTGTCTCAGTCTCTCTCTCTCTCTGTGTCTTTCATGAATAAATAAATAAAATCTTTAAAAAAAAAAAAACCTTCTATGATAATGCAAAGGCTACTACTAGAAATGCAAACCTTTAGAATTGTCTTCAGAGCATGAGACTTCATGCTTGGAATGTGCTTCTCGGTGAATCTCAGGGTGCAATTTGTTTTCAGGTACCCATGTGGGCTTTCACATACCCTGTGAGAAGGAAACCCAAAATTTCCCTCCTCTTTCTTACTGTCAAAGAAGCTATGGGCTAGTGTCTAAAAAGAATTCGGTTCTGACTTCTAGACCCGAGACAGAGACTGTTAGTTTGGGATGCTTCTCCTTTGATCCGTTTCCTCCACGGCTAAGTGAAACTGGCATTTAATATCACAGGTCCCTATGCAGATCATGCAGTTCTTTGACAGAAAATAACTTTATTCCTCAGTCTCCAGTTGGCCACGGATGCTTCTTCATGCTAGTGCCCCCGTGTCTTCTATTTTTTATTGATTCATTTCCAGTTCATACACCTTGAAAATCCAGAATCACTGTGCTCATTCCTCTCATGGGTTCCACATGACGTTTGCCAGCTTTTCATAGAAATACAGTGTTACACTTACGTAGACAGGGGACCTATTCACTCACCTCCCGAGGGCCTACAATAAGGGCCCTTATTCTTCTTGTATAATAAGAAGTAAAGAAAGTCAAAATAACTTATAAGCTAAACTTCTATGATGTGTGAGTATAAAGTATCTTCTTTGCAGCCTAGCAAAATTTTAATGGAAATAGAAATGAAATGTGTATACCCACTTCAGTGAGAAATATGTTTGAGGGAAGTAGAGTGATGGATGGCAAATGTAAGGTCAAAAGTTAGGAAGGACTTCAGCAACCTGGGAATCAGCCGTACAAGGAGCTTCAAGAAAGACTAAGAGTAGAAACTGGACAACCATAAAGTTATCACTGGAAATGATGGAAGAAAAGAGTGCCACTAAGGGCAGGGATTCCTCCCCATGTGCATCTGAGGGAGCTAAGTTTAAGAATTCTGTGATCAAAAAAAAAAAAAAAGAATTCAGTGATCATCTATGATTCTAAGAGAAATCTGGAAGTTTTCCACTTCCTTTAGGGTAAAAGAGTGGTCAGTTTTCAGTGATTTCCATTTCAATTTTTTTTCCTTTGGTACGTTAAAGAAGAACAAAACTAGAGATTTACTCCCTGAATAAATTTTGTTACATTTGAAATTGGTTTTAATTTTTCAGTAATACCAAAACTCATTTATAACTGAGTAAATTAAATGAGAGGGTAATGCAAGCTGGGTCTAAAATGAGCTATATCTCTACTCTGTAAATGGGTGGTGGTGATGATTGTACAACAATTGAATGTACTTCCTACCACTGAACTGTACAATTAAAAATTATTATGACAGGATGCTTTATGTTATGTGTATTTTACCACAATAAAAATAAAAATGGTCTATAATGTATCAAAAACTAGGTGGCTGACAAACTGGTTCTGACAGTATTTTTATGCCTGCAGTCCTGGTACATTTGTTTCTATAAAGATTTTTACTTTATGGTCAGCACTTATAAAGACAAGATTATATCCAAAAATGTAATGCTTAACATTCCAAGAGCTAGAAAAACTTATTCAATGGGTAAACTTTGGAACATTTTTTTTAAATAAAAAGGTGTTAAGAAACATTTTTGAAAAGTTGAAGTGTGTCTTTCATACAAATTTTAAATATCTGTCAAAAACTCTACTTAGTTTTAAAATTCAAGCAGTAACCAGTAAGATGATAAAATTAATTAAAAGGAGAATTTGAGAACCAAGTGTTTATATAGTTAGACAACAGAATACTAAGATAAAATTGCAACTTGATACAAGACTAGCTAATCTCCTACTGAAAACTGGTTATCTTTTCTATCAGACCAAAATCAAAAAGTTCACATATTAGAGTTAACAGTTTTCAGAGCTCAAGTAAAATATTAAATAATAAGTCAAACACAAGTATTTTCTCATATAATTTAAAATATTGGGGAGGAAACTATTTTTAAAAACTTGAAAATATATGCAAGATTTGGAAGGAGGGAAGACTATCCACCTGCTATATTTCAAATTTGGGTAATTTTTCTTAACAAAGAAAACCAAAACACAAAGAAAAGTGCCGTTGAGAAGAAGTAACAGTAGGTTAATAGTTTAATTTGAGCTTCTATTTTCTCCTTAAAACTGAACTGAGATACTAAGAAAAAACAAGATATTTATTATAGGTAGGGGCATATTATATTTGCCAAATGCAACAGATTTTAAAACATTAACTGAAATACAAATAGCATTCAATTTAGAATAGCACACATTCTATTCAAGCACTGGAAATAAAAGAAGGTTAAAATCAAAAGACTATGGACAGCTTTACTTTTTAAAAATTGGTTGTTTCTCAGTAAAGCCTTTCTTCTTTAATTGAGAAAGTTACCCTTAGAGGTTTGCCCTGTACGGAAAATCATTCAATATCAACCTGGCATGTCAGGATATAAGATTCAGCATGCATAGAGCAGAAATCCATGACTCTAAATTGGTAGTTCCATGTCAGGAAATAGTTTTTCCTTCTTACATTCTTGTTTTCATTCCACTCAAGCCCATTTTAAATAAGTACAATACCAGCCTCAGCATGGGAGTAGGACCAGTAAGCCAGTCACAAATGGATGTGGGCATGTGAGGTAGCTGTGTGTGAAAGCATACCATCACTTATTTAGCAGAGTGCTGTGCTTTCTTCAACTGGTTTTAGAAAATATTTTCAACACTTTATTCCTAGGGCAAAGTATCTCTTTATCCATGGGATCATTTGAACATTTATTTGTCCATGGGAAAATAAGCAATATTAGAAAGCAAAATGAAATTTGACAATACAAGTATCTAGCAATCATCACTGAAAAGTAATTCTTTCAAAAAGAAAAAGTTCTATAATCATTAATAACTACAAATAATGCCAATTAATTGCCATAATCTTATATAAAACAATTGAAAAATATCAGTGCATTTATTTAATAAATATAAAGTTTTTCAACATTATTTGATTTATAGTAGAACTATTGCTACTTTTACATATATATGTGTGTGTGTGTGTAGAAAATACATTAGTACAAATTTCAGCTCACATCCCATCAATTATATAAAGAACTATAGAAGATATTTGAACTAAAATTTTAACTAACAGTCTATATTTAATAGTTTACTCAAATTGTCCCCTAGCCCAACCATTCACAGAGTTAAAATATATACTGTAAGGTATATATGATCTATTTTTAAATTTTTTTCGTGAGATGTACAAAGGTTCCTTTATGGGAATGTAATATTTAAAATATTTTTATTGCAAACTTATTTTCAGGCCTATTCAATGTAAGAAGAACAAGTACAATATGAAGTTATAACAGTCCATGTTATTTATTAGTTATGTTACTTCTTTTAATATTATAGTTCAGAGAGTCTCAGAGACTACAAATATTTTTTTATCATATGTAACATCAAAGCTACCCAGCATCTGGAGAAATGTCTATAAAATAATGTATACGACTGCATGGTAAATACATCTGCCACTGAGGTCTTTTTTTTTCTTTAATGCTGAATCACAGCTGGAAATAACTTTAAAAACATTACTACTAATATTAAACTTCCTTATTAAACTTCCTTATTAACCATTTTGGATATATCAGTCTGTATGCTAAAAACATAGTAGATTGTCATTATGATTAAAAAATCAAGAAAAAAAACAATAACAAATATCCACATATCTTTGGGTCAGCTAAGTATGATGTTTATATCTTATTTATCCAATGATATACCTGTACCTTCATTGTGATTCTCCAATAGAAAATAAATAATTATGCATGGATTTAATAAAAGTCTAGAATTTTTGCTGGCCACATCTAAATTTTGAGTCCAACTGATGAATATTTCTGGAAAACATCACAAAGAAGGACCTAAAATTCAGTCTACCCCAATGTTGTATTTACTTTGTATTTTTCCCCAGTGTTGTATTGCTGTTCTAACAAATTGTCACATATTTGGCGATTTAAAATTACAGAAACTTATTATCTCACAGTTTTGTGTATAGGAAGTTCAACACAGGTCTCACCGGGCTAAAATCAAGGTGTTGACAGAACTGCATTCCATTCTATAGTCACCAAGGGAGAATCTATTTCCTTGCATTTTCCAGCTTCTAGAGGCTGACCACATTTCTTGGCTATGAGCCCCTTCCTCCATCTTCAAAGCCAGCAACATTGCATCTCCAGTGACATTCTTTCATAGATATGTCATCTGATCCTTCTATGCTGCCTCCTTCTTCCTCTGATAAGGACCCTTGTAATTACACCAAGACCACCAGGATAATCCAGGATAGTCTCTCTATTTTAAGGTCAACAGATTCACAACCTAAATTCCATCTGCCATCTTCATTCCCCTTTGCTACGTAACCTAATATAGTCACAAGTTCCGGGCATTAGGACATAGTCATCTGTGGAAGCGGCTATTACCCTGCTGACCAATCCTCCCTCCCCATTGTTTTTACTGTTTTCCTTTTAAAATTATTGGCTAGGTTATTTTAGTGATATATTTAAATCCTCAGAGAAACTCTTGTGAAGAAAATACTCTTCACTGGCTTAATAAATGAAGATCCCCAAACCCCATTTTCCTTGCAGGCTCCACTGTGGAGACTGACATTGTTTATAACTTGCTTTCCCAGCCAAAATCCTGATGAAGAGTAGCTGTTTGACATAGTTTTGGTTAATGAATCTGCTGTGGGCTTCTGAAAAATAGTTCCTCTTTGCTTTGAAAAGGCTCAGACCTATATGCTCTCATATTATTTTTTATTTTTGCTTTGGTTGCAAACAATTCCTGAAGATGACATAACCAAGTAGCATACATGAGGAAAAGGCCCAGACGATCACAACTATGGCAGCTCTGAAGTGGCTGACCCAAATTAATGCCTGATGCTACTTATTTTGTTTCATGTGAGAAAAATCAACAGTTATTTATTTATGTGACTATTAGTAGTTTATCCTGTCACTTGCAGCCAAACTGAGAATTCAGCAATTAGTTGCTGAAAGTACTCATACTCAACTTATCTTGAATCTAGAAGCAACATTTCAAGACTTTTTTTTTTGGAAAAGCAATCCAAATGTTCTCAATTGCTGCTGATTGTTCCTGGTTTTTTTCTCTTTTTGTTTTTTTTTAACAAGAAAACCATTCTTTTTGGACCAAATCATAATCCTAGTGTCTGTAGAATACCATGAAAGTAAACAGAGAAAGAGCAACAAAAGAACAAAAGGGTTAATTTTCATCTAAATATTCCAGTCAGTTATCAACCTAATGCCTCTCATCTTGAAATTTGCCCCTTTTTGCATACTCTGTAAAAACAGATGTGGCTCTCTAAATATATTTTCCTTTCCAGTTGGTAGTAAGCTGTGTCAATAGCTGGTGCAGGACAAGCTTTGCAGAAGGAGCTTTTCCTTCCTGGTTCAGGTGTGCTCACTTGGCAGGGTGATGCAGCACACTTGGCTCCTCTAGCACTGAGGAGCTGTGGCATGGATGGCTTCTCTGCCTCTCTATTGCCCAGCTCTGGGAGCATACACAAATTTTCTAGCATCAGGTGATTGCACTTGCATATATAACTTCTCTAGCTCCCAATTCCTGTCATGCATGGCATCCATCAGTACTTAGCAGCCAGCAGCTTTGCCCAGAACCTCCTCAGGTAATTTTAATGCAGAATGATTCCATGAGACACTTTTTTTTAATAATAAATTTATCTTTTATTGGTGTTCAATTTGCCAACATACAGAATAACACCCAGTGCTCATCCCATCAAGTGCCCCCCTCAGTGCCGGTCACCCAGTCACCCGCACCCCCCGCCCTCCTCCCCTTCCACCCCCCTAGTTCATTTCCCAGAGTTAGAAGTCTTTATGTTCTGTCTCCCTTTCTGATACTTCCTACACATTTCTTCTCCCTTCCCTTCTATTCCCTTTCACTGTTATTTATATGCCCCAAATGAATGAGAACATACACTGTTTGTCCTCCTCCAATTGACTTACTTCACTCAGCATAATACCCTCCAGGTCCATCCACGTTGAAGCAAATGGTGGGCATTTGTCATTTCTAATGGCTGAGGAATATTCCATTGTATACATAAACCACATCTTCTTTATCCATTCATCTTTCGATGGACACTGAGGCTCTTTCCACAGTTTGGCTATTGTGGACATTGCTGCTAGAAACATCGGGGTGCAGGTGTCCCGGCGTTTCATGGCATCTGAATCTTTGGGGTAAATCCCCAACAGTGCAATTGCTGGGTCGTAGGGCAGGTCTATTTTTAACTCTTTGAGGAACCTCCACACAGTTTTCCAGAGTGGCTGCACCAGTTCCCATTCCCACCAACAGTGTAAGAGGGTTCCCTTTTCTCCGCATCCTCTCCAACATTTGTTGTTTCCTGCCTTGTTAATTTTCCCCATTCTCACTGGTGTGAGGTGGTATCTCATTGTGGTTTTGATTTGTATTTCCCTGATGGCAAGTGATGCAGAGCATTTTCTCATGTGCTTGTTGGCCATGTCCATGTCTTCCTCTGTGAGATTTCTCTTCATGTCTTTTGCCCATTTCATGATTGGATTGTTTGTTTCTTTGGTGTTGAGTTTAATAAGTTCTTTATAGATTTTGGAAACTAGCCCTTTATCTGATATGTCATTTGCAAATATCTTCTCCCATTCTGTAGGTTGTCTTTTAGTTTTGTTGACTGTATCCTTTGCTGTGCAAAAGCTTCTTATCTTGATGAAGTCCCAAAAGTTCATTTTTCCTTTTGTTTCTTTTGCCTTCGTGGATGTGTCTTGCAAGAAGTTACTGTGGCTGAGTTCAAAAAGGCTGTTGCCTGTGTTCTCCTCTAGAATTTTGATGGAATCTTGTCTCACATTTAGATCTCTCATTCATTTTGAGTTTATCTTTGTGTATGGTGCAAGAGAGTGGTCCAGTTTCATTCTTCTGCATGTGGATGTCCAATTTTCTCAGCACCATTTATTGAAGAGACTGTCTTTCTTCCAATGGATAGCTTTTCCTCCTTTATCAAATATTAGTTGACCATAAAGTTGAGGGTCCACTTCTGGGTTCTCTATTCTGTTCCATTGATCTATGTGTCTGTTTTTGTGCCAGTACCACACTGTCTTGATGACCACAGCTTTGTAGTCCAACCTGAAATCTGGCATTGTGATGCCCCGAGATATGGTTTTCTTTTTTAAAATTCCCCTGGCTCTTCGGGGTCTTTTCTGATTCCACACAAATCTTAAAATAATTTGTTCTAACTCTCTGAAGAAAGTCCATGGTATTTTGATAGGGATTGCATTGAACGTGTAAATTGCCCTGGGTAACATTGACATTTTCACAATATTACTTCTGCCAATCCATGAGCATGGAATATTTTCCCATCTCTTTGTGTCTTCCTCAATTTCTTTCAGAAGTGTTCTATAGTTTTTAGGGTATAGATCCTTTACCTCTTTGGTTAGGTTTATTCCTACGTATCTTATGCTTTTGGGTGCAATTGTAAATGGGATGGACTCCTTAATTTCTCTTTCTTCAGTCTCATTGTTAGTGTATAGAAATGCCATTGATTTCTGGGCATTGATTTTGTATCCTGCCATGCTAACAAATTGCTGTATGAGTTCTAGCAATCTTGGGTTTTCTATGTAGAGTAGCATGTCATCGGCGAAGAGGGAGAGTTTGACTTTTTCTTTGCCAATTTGAATGCCTTTTATTTCTTTTTGTTGTCTGATTGCTGAGGCGAGGACTTCCAGTACTATGTTGAATAGCAGTGGTGAGACGGGACATCCCTGTCTTGTTCCTGATCTTAGGGGAAAGGCTCCCAGTGCTTCCCCATTGAGAATGATATTTGCTGTGGGCTTTTCGTAGATGGCGTTTAAGATGTTGAGGAATGTTCCCTCTATCCCTACACTCTGAAGAGTTTTGATCAGGAATGGATGCTGTATTTTGTCAAATGCTTTCTCTGCATCTAATGAGAGTATCATATGGTTCTTGGTTTTTCTCTTGCTGATACGATGAGTCACATTGATTGTTTTACGAGTGTTGAACCATCATGTGTACCGGGGATAAATCCTAAATGGTCATGGTGAATAATTTTCTTAATGTGTTGTTGTATCCTATTGGCTAGTATCTTGTTGAGAATTTTTGCATCCATGTTCATCAGGGATATTGGTCTGTAATTCTCCTTTTTGGTGGGTTCTTTGTCAGGTTTTGGGATTAAGGTGATGCTGGCCTCATAGAACGAATTTGGAAGTACTCCATCTCTTTCTGTCTTTCCAAAAAGCTTCAGTAGAATAGGTATGGTTTCTTCTTTAAACGTTTGATAGAATTTCCCTGGGAAGCCCTCTGGCCCTGGACTTTTGTGTTTTGGGAGGTTTTTGATGACTGCTTCAATTTCCTCCCTGGTTATTGGCCTGTTCAGGTTTTCTATTTCTTCCTGTTCCAGTTTTGGTAGTTTGTGGCTTTCCAGGAATGCGTCCATTTCTTCTAGATTGCCTAATTTATTGGCGTATAGCGGTTCATAATACGTTTTTAAAATCGTTTGTATTTCCTTGGTGTTGGTAGTGATCTCTCCTTTCTCATTCATTTTATTAATTTGAGTCTTCTCTCTCTTCTTTTTAATAAGGTTGGCTAATGGTTTATCTATCTTATTAATTCTTTCAAAGAACCAACTCCTGGTTTTGTTGATCTGTTCCACAGTTCTTCTGGTCTCAATTTCGTTGAGTTCTGCTCGAATCTTTATTAACGCTCTTCTCCTGCTGGGTGTAGGATCTATTTGCTGTTTTTTCTCTAGCTCCTTTATGTGTAAGGTTAGCTTTTGCATTTGAGTTCTTTCCAGTTTTTGAATTGATGCTTGTATTGAGATGTATTTCCGCCTTAGGACTGCTTTTGCTGCATCCCAAAGATTTTGAACGGTTGTATCTTCATTCTCATTAGTTTCCATGAATCTTTTTAATTCTTCCTTAATTTCCTGGTTGACCCTTTCATCTTTTAGCAGGATGGTCCTTTACCTCCACATGTTTGAGGTCCTTCCAAACTTCTTGTTGTGATTAAATTCTAATTTCAAGGCATTATGGTCTGAGAATATACAGGGGACTATCCCGATCTTTTGGTATTGGTTCAGACCTGATTTGTGACCCAGTATGTGGTCTATTCTGGAGAAAGTTCCATGTGCACTTGAGAAGAATGTGTTCAGTTGAGTTTGGATGGAAAGTTCTGTAGATATCTGTGAAATCCATCTGGTCCAGTCTATCATTTAAAGCTCTCGTTTCTTTGGAGATGTTGTGCTTAGAAGACCTATCGAGTATAGAAAGAGCTACATTGAAGTCACCAAGTGTAAGTGTATTATTATCTAAGTATTTCTTCACTTTGGTTATTAATTGATTGATATATTTGGCAGCTCCCACATTTGGGGCATATATATTGAGGATTGTTAAGTCCTCTTGTTGGATAGATCCTTTAAGTATGATATAGTGTCCCTCTTCATCTCTCACTACAGTCTTCGGGGTAAATTTTAGTTTATCTGATATAAGGATGGCTACCCCTGCTTTCCTTTGGGGACCATTTTAATGGTAAATGGTTCTCCAACCTTTTATTTTCAGGCTATAGTGTCCTTCTGTCTAAAATTAGTCTCTTGTAGACAGCAAATAGATGGGTCCTGCTTTTTTATCCAGTCTGAAACCCTGAGCCTTTTTTTTTTTTTAGAACGATTGAGAGAGAGAGAGAGAGAGAGCACACATGGGAGCAGGGGAAGAGGCAGAGGGAGAAGGAGAGAGAGAATCTTAAGCTGAAACCCAGCAAGGAGCTGGAGGCAGGGCTCATTCTCATGGCCTGAGCTGAAATGAAGAGTCAGACACTTAAAGTCACCCAAGTGACTTTGGGAATATTCTTCACAATTCGCTTTACATTTCACCAGCCTGTCATCTAATCCCTCCCATGGTTGAATATTCTTTATATTAATTGTTTTTCCATTTAAATTACTGTATGGTTCTCTCTCCTGATCAGACCCTAACTGATTCACATTTTTGAAGTACTGTTTATTAAGTTACATTGATTTTTAAGAATTGTAGTATTTGCCTTAAAGCAGCTTCTCTCAAAAATGTTTCTCAGAATTCATCACATGACGTGCTCCAAGAAAATGAGTTCTGTGGTCCAAGAGCTTAAAGAATTCTCTTTCAATTAGAGATTCATGGTGTATGTGAGCATCTCAAATTCTCCCAGAGGTTCTGCAGTAAATATGACCTATTTAACCTTATTCAAGCTAGCATTTCTTAAACCTTGCTCCCCTTGAAAATAGTTGATTAAACAAACCCAACCAGGGATCCCTGGGTGGCACAGCGGTTTGGCGCCTGCCTTTGGCCCAGGGTGCGATTCTGGAGACCCGGGATCGAATCCCACGTCGGGCTCCCAGTGCATGGAGCCTGCTTCTCCCTCTGCCTGTGTCTCTGCCTCTCTCTCTCTCTCTGTGACTATCATAAATAAATAAAAATTAAAAAAAAAAAACAAACCCAACCATACTAACGTGTGAAACATCGTACTGGGAAGCAAATCTTAGCAAATCTTTTCCTAAAGATATCATCATAATACTCTACTCTGTCACAACAAAAAAGGTTTTGAAGAGCATGGAAAATGTATCCTCATGACACCGGGTTCCATTTTTAAGACTCTTCTTTTGTAAAAACCCACGAAAAATTTGACGGTAAGAGGGTTTCCCACGTTTTCCTAAAAGTATTCTCTTCATATTGAGTATAATCTGGCATAATTTAAAAATACATCTTTAAACTGAATAGCTGTGGGGAAAAAAAGAGAGCTTTGAGTTCATGTTATCTCATACTAATGTTTACCATGTGTGATATTGGTCACTCTATTTTATTATGACTTATTCTTGATCAAAAATAAATTCCTAACTGAAGTCTGGTTAGCCTCTCATCCAAAGAGGTTTTAAATAGAAAAGTTGCTCTGCAACACTCAGTATCTGTGGCTGGCCACTGCTAAGTGAGTTTAGCAGAAAAAAAATCAACACTAACTGCCATTATAAGGTAAAGTGACACTGTGTAATGGTGATATATGATCATTATTTGTTTAGACTCAACTGCAAAGATTGCTATTCTTTTCCAAAGCTATAACATGATCATAAACTAAATATCTAGTCTCACTATTCCCATTATTTATCTTTGTGATGATAGATTAAATAACTAAAATTGATTCTTCAGAAAGCAGAAATATTTTTACAATTTAACTGATTAAAAAGATGCAGTAAAATTGTTTCACGTTTTTCCCTCCTCAATGCTTAAGATGTTTTTTCAAAAAAAATGATATCACATTGATTTTTGTGTTCTTTGGCATAGGGTAGTAATTAAGGCTTCTATTGGAATTTTTCCATGATATCTTGAAATGGTGACAATTTCTTATAAAGTTCATTAAAACATCATCATTTCTCGCATTTCTTTTGTAACTCTGTGTGTGTAAATTCATAACGTACCATGGGTCTCCAATAAAAGATGAAGTCAGAAATTACCATGATAAGTAATAAAGTGCCTAAGGTCTACAATCAAATGTTCAAAACGGCATTAATGAACTTCTCTTTATGACAGTTATGTCTGAATTATTCCACTCTCATAGTTTGCCAACATTTGCTTCTTGACTGTCCTGCAGTCGTTTGGTAAAAGTTCTTAGTACTTCACCAAGATCCCCTTCATCTAGATACCCAGGTTGCTGTGAATACTGAGGCCAATGGCTTTTAATTGTGACCTTCTCAAAAGAATTGTCCTTGGCTGAAAAGAACCAACTTGCTTGGAGACAACTGAGTAATGGTTACATGACCCCTCCTCATGTACTGCCTAATAAAAAGATACAAAATCCGCCTCTCAGCTTCAAGGTGGTACAACTCTGTGGTGTAATTTACTTTTGGGAATATCCCCCATTCCCTCTGTGTGTCACACCAATATTAGTTTACATCCTTGCTCAGATTAATCCATTCCCGTCTCCTGCCTCCCTTATTCCCTTATAAGATTTTCCTGAATGGCACTCACTCAGTAAGCCACCAACCAACACCTTAATCTCTTACTCTCTGTTAGGAGAGTGACCTTAGGAAGGTCCTTAGGAAGTGACCTAAGGAGTGATCCCTAAAGAAGCCAACCCTAGGATGGGATCTGGAGTTGAATATATGGTGACCAGCTGGTCTGAGAACCCCATATCAAATAATAGGTGGGAAATTGATAGTCACTGGTATTCTGTAAAACTGCAATTGTGAAGGTTTTTCACCTCCAGTGAATTTGGCTAAACTACAGTTGGAAAAGGTGCACTGGCATTTGATATTTGGTATAGCATTTCTTGCCTTTGAGAAGTACAGCTATAAGAGCTGTGATATTAATTGAGAAATTAGATAGGTATAGGAGAGCAACACTGATTCACTAATACTGTGAGAAGAGAAAATGGCAGACACATGCTGACCAAATATTAATTCCAATAATTCAAATAAAATTTGAACAAAAAACATTTGAACAACATCTTAAAAAATATTTTCTATAATGGGAGGGCTTATGTTGAGAAACAGGTATAGAGGTTTATTTAAAGAATAGCAAAATTTGGAAGAAGGTTAATTACTCAACTTGGCAAATTTTCTTCATGAAATTTGGATTTCAGTTATAAAAAGAATGGAATCCTGAGATGTGGGGTAGTAGCATATGGTAGATTAACTGAAAAACTTTAAGGGCCCAGATTCTTCTGAAATTTCTAGGCCAAGAAAAGTAGCACATAGCTCATGCTAAAGGATGACATATACTTCCTTACTTTAGGACTGGGTGGAATCCTCAAATGAGGCAGATGCCTTCAAAGGCAACATTTGCCCTCTTCAAGTTCTACTCCCAGAATCCCTCCTGTTTAACAAGTCAAATCACAACATAACTAACCGGAGGAAAGGGGGTGTCCTGCCAAGGGAGAAATGTAAGGTTTCAAGGAGCTGCCATGCTGGCCTAGCGTGTAGCAGCAGGGTCTAGGAGGATCATCACTAGGAGCTGATCTGAGGGAAGTGAATTAAGGTGAGTGGGGCAAACAGACTATCAAGGTGAAGAAGAAGGAGTTTGTTGATATGGAGAAACTCTTCTTTTGAGAGAGTTTAAACTCTGGCTTAGGCACCAGCCACCAATTCTAATACATTGTTGAGATGGCTCTTGGACACCTGGAAAAAGATTATCTACAATAAGCAAAAAAGATGCCAGAACTGCTAAGGCAGATCGTGGAGAAAAGTGGTCATGTCTGAAGTGGGCATGCTAGGATGGATCTAAAAGGAAAGCCCATAAATTCTCACCAGCAATCTATTCCTTAAGGAGACTGATTTGTCATCAAGGGACAAAAAGGAATGCACTGTGAGCAGACGGCAGCATTGGTAACATGTTCAGTCATCATTTTCCTTTTTTGTAGACTAGAATTAATTATTAGAAAATGCTGCATAGGATAGAAATCTTTAGTAACCATGGAGATTATTAAATCTCTGAATAGCAGAGGCCACATGCAAGCTCGCTGAGTATAATTACTATAATAGGACAACAAGGTTGAAATTGTAGCCTGTGATGCATGATTATGTATGACTATATATGGACAAACACGTGGAGATAACTAAAAGAGTATAGTGGTTTAGAGGCAGGAGACATAGGCAGGAACAGGAAAAATATATGTACATATACACATACACATATACACAATATTATTATTTAACACATATAGTATATATTTATATAATACATAATTATGTTATAAAATAACAATATGTATTTGCCTAATACATATTATTACCAAAGAAATTCAAGACAGTTATATTATGTTTACAAAACAACAATAACAATAAAATAAGTCTAGATTCTGCACTAGTAAAACCTAGTAACAACTTAAAATAATAAAAAGGTTGAAACCAGAGGATAATAGATAAATCAATGAAAAGCAAGTAAAAACAACAAAAATATAAGCCAAGGTTGAATTTAAGTATAATAATAATAAGAAGAAGAAATCAAAATATGATGCAGCCATCTAATTAGATATACAGTAGACATTTATGTACCAAATAACATAAAAACTAATAAATAAAGCAAAAATGTTTTTAAAAAGACCTTTATAACAATGTAATTATACTGAGAGACAGTTTTCCAAATTGGAAAAATAGAAAAGTAAAATAAGTAAATGAATGAATGATAGATGAATTAAATAATATATTAAAAATTATTAAATCTATCTAGCATTTGTTCCTAAGTTATTAATTATTGTTATTAAATATATGCATTATTCTTGGTATGAGTATGGAATATTTATAATAGAGGGATTATGTATCACAAAGAAAATTTTACATGTTTAAAACAACTGCTCTGTTATCTGTTAATCTAGAAAAATTTAAAATAAATCATAAATATATTTTAACAATTTAAAAATGAAAAGCAAAAAAATAAATAAATAAATAAATAAAAATGAAAAGCATATCATATGATCCTTGCATCAGAAAATTATATTGTCAAACTTTTAAACTTAGAAAAACTAAACTCAAAAGTAAACATGTAACCTAACACTTTAATAATAAATAACTACTAGAAGAAAATAAGGAAGAAAGGAAATTCTTACTCAGCCCACAAAACATTTGAGAAAGAAACACAGAGTAAACCAAATAAATCAGTAAGGAAAACTAATATGGCAAAAATGTGAATTAATAGTTAAAATATAAATTTAATAAATAGAAAATAAAAGAAAAAATGAGAATAACTTAAGGAGTTCTTTATTAAAAAACAATTAAATTAGCATAGCTTAGTAGAACTTTATATAAGGATAGAAATATTTTATATATCTGTTATCCAACACAGTATCCTCTAACTACATGTAGCCACTGGAACTGAGGAACTAAATTTTCGATTTTACCTAAATTTAATTAGTAGAACTATAAACTTAAAGGTCATGTGACTAATTGCTATGATATTAACACAGATTTAGACAGATAATTTTTACATCACTAATTCAAGAAGAAAGAGATAAAAATTTAAAGATTTTTTATGGATAAAAAAATCTATAAACATAGTCAAAGATAAAAAACTATAAAAATAACAGATTTTGGGGGAAAAAAGACTTTGGTGAAGAATAAAGACAATAAGTAGTATCTATGGTATATAAAGAGCTTTTACAAATTGGCCAGGAGATAATTATACAAGAAGAAAGAAGAAAGAAAAGAAAGAAAGAAAGAAAGAAAGAAGAAAGAAAGAAAGAAAGAAAGAAGAAAGAAAGAAAGAAAGAAAGAAAGAAAGAAAGAAAGAAAGAAAGAAAGAAAGAAAGACAAAAGAGAGATAAAGAAAGAAAAGATTCACAAAGAATAAATACATAAAAGTCCACTATGTTAATCAGAATTCTAAGACAGCCTCTGATCCCTCATACCCACCCCTCTCCTTGGGTATAAGTGGAACCTGTGACTTTTTTTAACCATTAGAATATTGTAAAGTTAAAGAGATTTTTCATACATAAGCAAGGTTCTTAAGGTGTTGACTGTGAGTTAATGAAAAGAAAACTCATCCTGGCAGGATCTGACCAAATCACATAAGCTTAAGAGAGTCCAGACCTTCTCTGAAGTTAAAGACTAACTCCCTCCATTGCTGGTTTTGAGGAAAAAAAGTGGACATAAATTATATGGCCTTAAGGAAATGAATTCTGTCAACTACCAGAGGAGGCTTGAAAACAGCTCCTTCCTTAGTCAAGCCTCCAGATGAGATTGCAACCCAGCCAAAACTTCGGAGTTCAGCCTTAGGAGACCCTAAGCAGAGAATCCTTCGAAGCCATGCCTGAACTTCTGACGTGCATAATCTATAAGATGGGTATTATTTTCAACTGCGAAGTTTGTGGCAATTTGTTATGCTGCAATAGCAAACAAAAAAATGCTCAAAATAAGTAATGAGAAAAATGAAAGTTAAAGAGACAATGCACTCTTTCTATGGTGACGATTTTTAAATAATGGACAGTTCTTTGAAGTTCCTTTGAAGGTGGAGTCTAGCTCTTCGTGAATATAAACTGGCCTCAGAGACTGACTTCTAATGAATAAAATGAGGTAGAAGTGATGCTAAATGAGTCTCCTGGAGGCTGAGCTTTCTCTCCTGGAATGCTTGCCCTTGGAATGGAGCCACCATGCTCTGAGGAAGCCGAACAGCCCTTGGAAAAGCCACATGCATGTATTCTGACCACTGCCCCAGCTGAAGTCTCAGCCAACAACCACCATCAACTTGCCAGATTGTGAGTGAGGGAGGCTTCGGTTGATTCCAGCCCACAGCCTTTGAGCAAACCTAACTGAAGTTGGATGCGGCAGAGATGAGCGATCCCTATCAAGTCCTAACCACGTTGCTTATTCCTCTGCAAACGCTGTCATTATTTTAAGCTGCTGGCTTTTGGGGTAGTTTGTTATGTAGCAAAAGATAATGGAACATGTTTGTGCTCATCTGACAGACAAAAGTTTCAAAGAACAGCAACACCTGTGGCTGGATGAGATGCTGTGAATAAACTAGGTGCGAAAAACGAGCAAATGTTCAAAAGGGATTCTGGGTGCTCATTCTGATTAATGGTGAAACAGTGAGGGCACTCAGCCCTGCTTCCCACAGCACTGGTAGCCACCTTCAAACACTGGCAAAAGAAACTTCATATGGATTCAAATCCTCCAGGTGCTGGGCAGCTGGTTTTCCTAAATAAGGGTAAACATCTCACAATGAAAATCTACCTGGAAAGAACTAGAATATTTATGTATCCACTGACAAGATTGCAACAGTGAGTTAGAGCCCTCTCTTGGAACACCTATACCCTGTGTGCATGGTCAGCAAATTGTTCCAGTCTTGGCAGGAGTCTCTCCAGGAAATAATGGGGATCAAAGATCTATGGCCTTCTCCTCTTGTTGAACTCTGATTTAAAAGTTTTCTTAAGTGTTCTTGTGTGATATTATAGAAAATGTCCTCAAGTCTAGAGCAAGACTGGTAGCGAACATAACAGGACCCACCTTGGGTGATAGCTAGTGACAAGAAAAGGTCTCAACCTAGCACAGTATTTACTCAAACATTGCTGGTGATTGTTCCATAGAGTTTGCTCGATAGCAAATAGACAAACACGAACACAATGAAGAAAAAAAGCAAACAAAAATGTACGGAAAGGGATTAAAATAATTTGAATATCCATTGACAAGGTAATAATTGGATACAATATTGTGTATCAACAAGATGGAAAATAAGAACTCCCATGTATATACATGTGTGTATAAATTAATTATGTATGTAATCCATGATTTTGATGAAATGAGAAATATGAAGGAATCTATACTGGGTTATCCTCTCCAGTAGGAGAGGATAGGTGTAGAGAACAAGAAAACAAAAGTTGATTGTTTCTTAAAAAGCAAAAATAAAGTGACATGAGAGTCCATGTGTGCCAAATTAAATAGGTATCACTTATTTTAGTCAGCCAGACATGATTACCTTGAGGTCGCATTATAGAATATTTCAGCTTTTCCTTAGCTACTTCATTATTTAACAGAGTATGATAGAAATAATCATAGTTTACTCATTTTATCTTTTTTATTTCTTACAAATACTTCCATTTTTGGTGCTCAAACTAATTTGTAGAATAAAAGACTAAGTAGTAGTATATTTCCCTTAAAGGGCATCTGCATTATTCTGTAATTGATGCTATTTCAAAAAAGCAATGTCCTGATCAAATGATTGTCTGATTACTTCCAAGTTGCAAGGCCCTGGGGGAAATTGCCGGAAAGACAGAGGAATGTATTTTATCGGAATCTTTGCATCTTTCTTCTCATCCTAAGTGCACTTGAGTAAGTAAATCTAGTAAATGGCCAGTGAGAAGAGAGAGCAAATGTTAGAACAGCTGTGGGTTGAGAGTAGGACTCAGAAGCCCAGCTGCTGGATTCCCAACTCTGCTCTACCGCTTATTAGCTAGGTAAATTTAGACCATTCCTTGTAAAATACAGATAATAATGGTATCTATTTCACAGTGTTGTAATGAGGATTAAATGCATTAATACCTTTAATGTACTTAGAAATAGAGCTGGCATGCTATTAAGAGCTCAAAAGATGTCAGCTGATATTATTATAATTATTATTCATCAACTGAGAAATCTAGTTCCAAAAGCAGCAAATAGCTAGTGACTGCTATTTTCTAAATGGCTAAGGTGCTTTACTTCACCAATAATGACACTGTAGCTATGGATGGCCCACCTACGTCCTCTGGACTTTACCGCTTCCAAGTACTGTGGCACCCTCCTCCTGGTTTATTCCATAGAGGGCATGAAGAACTAGAGACCCAAGAACCTCCAACCCCACCCCGTCCCCACACACCTAAATAGTTCTCAGCCAAACAATGAACAGGAGTTAGTGTCTAAATTCCCTGGCTCCCTTGCCCCTCAGGGAAATAATTTTGAGATATGTGTTTTACACCTTTACCAGGACTTCTCTGCTGAGATTCAGGTACAGTCAGGAGTGGTCTATTGGCCACTGTCCCTTTAATGGTCTCATGGTCCCGCTGCCCTACCTGGTGTACTTTAGTCCTGATTGCAGAGTTGGCTTCTGGAGGAACCTCTGGTTCAGAAACAGAGTAAAATATGCTGGACATTTGAAATATTGAAGAATATATTCAGAAATCCCTCACTTGACAAGTAGCATCACCTTTGCCCTATGAGGTGCTATAAAATATAACTGAAAAAAAGTAATTAAATGAATAATGGTGAAGAACTCAGACTCCAGAGTCAGACTGTTGCCAGTCTCCCTCTACTTTGGAAATGCCACTAACTTCTCTTTACTTAAATGCTCTCACGTGTAAAATGAATATTGCAATCTTACCAAACACATAGAGTTGTTATGAAGAGGAATTCACATAATATTCAGAGCATTTAGAACATGATCACTGTTGTTATTAATAAAACTGAGTTGAAATGTGGAAGCTATGGAGATTATAAAGTGGATTCCTAACCTAACCTCTTCTGCCTCTACTTCTCAATCTGATGCCTCCAATGCCATCCTGCTTCCTGGAACATGACTGACCCCTCTGCCTCCCAGTCCCCCCTGCTGTTATGGCCTGGCCCAGCCATTCTCAAGAAAAAGCAATTCAGCCTCATATCTTGACTCAGAATCCCCTTCAAAATCATTCTCCCCATCTGCAAACCCAACACTACAATGTGATTCAAAATTGGGCTTGGACAAGTTTCCAAATTGTTAGTCATCAGAGAGTCTACGTGCAAAGCTATGAGTGCTTGAATTCCAAATACTAAAGATCTGTTGTATGTGTTCATGGTCATTAAGTAAGTTTCTAATTAAATTATTCTATCCTATATGTAGTTTTCTTACTGTCTAAACTTGAGAAGGCATCTAATATTAGTAATGGAAGGCTATCACTTAAAATTGGGGTGAAGGAGAAGGGCACAGTTGCCTGTCCAACTGATGCTATCTTCTATAGATGCTTCTGTAGAGACTGGGTAGCTTCTGGCCTGCTCTCTCTGCTATGGTCTTTGCAACCGTTGTATTTAAGTTTCAATTTTAACCCAGCTCACCCCAGTACCAGAGCTGTCCATTGGCACCTGCTTTCCTTCCATCCTAGGTCAGGCATGATCTTTTATCATTGCGGATTCTTCAGAATTTCTCTCCTCTGACCTGAATTCTTGCTACTTCTCCAAAAGTCTAGACTATTGAAATTTAATTGCCTTTTCCTTGCTTTTCTACAGTAATGGCCTTCATCTCAAACAATAGATACCAAATGCCTGGCTCTGATGGGAGAAATCTCTCGTCTGATTTCGAGAAATCTCTTGTGTCACAAGAAATGGAACAGTGTGGGCACTGTCCATTCATAATGGAAAAGTTATATCCCATCAAAGCTGTTTAAGGATTGTATACAGAGATTATGTGTTAGTATTTTTTGCTAAATTTTATAAACTGCTCAAGGTTAGAAGTCATCTCTCAAACATCTTTGGGTATTAATCCCTAGCAAATTGCCTGGTACATTAAAAGAGCTACATTTATATTGTCTCGTTGTTGGTGGCTGAATAAATTTATGAGTTGCCAAAACGGGAAGACATAGAGAGATGCACGGTAGGTGGGCAGCATTTGAAATTTGATCGTGGGCCTACGGTGGACCACATAACATTTGTTCAGAGGAAATTCCGTTTTGGGTGGCTAACATCAATAGGAAACAAAAAGCAGCTCTTTCGACCATAGTAGAGTAGAGAACTGTTTTACCCGAAAGGGAAAGATAATGACCTCTCCTATGCCAATACACACATACCTAGAAAAAAATCCCAGTGAGAATAAACTTTGATTTAAAAGGAGGGAAAAATAAGGTGCTAGTTGAAATAGGTTATAATAAGGCAGTTTGTTAAGGGCTTAATTATCCATGCCCCCAGAGGAGGGTATGATGTTATGGCAGGGGAAGAAATCATAAAACTTAGCAGCAGGGGTTCATCTTCTCAGGTATTAAATAGGTAATTAATCTTAACTGCAAGAGGCAATTAAGCCTCACTCAGTAAGGTGAGGATTTTTAGGTTCACAGTCAGAGCAAAACTACAAGCCAAAGCAGAAATGAAATAGGCAGGAAAGCAAAATAAGTGACACGTATGAGTACTTTTCTTTTGAAAAATACATTAATCTTCATATTGTTTGTGTACTAATCTGGATAGTTATGGAGAATGCTACATTGTGTCTGAGATAAAATTTTATTTTCTTTTATTTAGAAATGTTCTCTGAATTCTCCTTGATTTTGTCCATTTTTGTTTCTCTGCAGTTACTATAGGCATATAACATAGATGCCAAAAGTGTGCATTTGAACATTCTTCATGTCGTAGAAATGCAACTCCACAACAAATCCATAGAACTCTTCCAAGCTAGAGGAAGCATGAGTAGTAGGATCCTTTATATATGCTTTAAAAAGTACATAGGTTTTAAAGTTTTTATTAAAAGAAAATATGATTAATTTTCATCCTACATAAAATACTAAATAAATCAAATTGAAAAAAATATTTTACCTGATTTCACAAGTTGAGAAGTAAGAAAGGACAATGCATACTGTATTGGTTTGCTAGATCTGTTATAACAAATTGTAGCCCTTCTTCAACCTATTTAAATCATAGGCTAGATAGCATAAACAACAAAAACTTCTTTTCCCATGGTTCTGGAGGCTAGAAGTCCAAGATCAAGGTGTCAGCAGGTTTTGTCTCTCTCCAAGCCTCTTCCTGCTGCAGATTGCCATTTTCTTGCTGTATCCTCATGGCCTTTTCTCTGTGCACACACCCCACTGGTGCCTCTCCATAAATCGTCATCCCCTCTTCTTACAGGGACATAAATTAGATTAGATTAGGACTCATCCTGAGAGTCTCATTCTAACTTAATTATCTCTTGTACAGCCCTATCTCCAAAGACAGTTACATTCTGAGATACTGGGGGCTAGCACTTTAACACATAAACTTTTGTAGAACATAATTCAGTCTATAATATAAACACATCACCAAAAAAAAAAAAAAGCATACCCCTTTGAGGTGAAAAAAGCTGTGTCAACATTCCAGCTCTACTTACTTGCTTCATGATTTGAAGCTAACTATTTAAATCCACTGAGGCTTACATTCTTATGTATATGTGATTGGATATTAAGCTATTAGTATAGAAATTCTCCCTGACTTCCACCTGCCTCACAGTAGAATCTTGTACTTGGAAAATTTCAAATCTCTTCTTACACGATACATGTACCCTCCTATTGATCCAGGTGAGACTATCTTTGCCAGACCAGCTACTGGAGTTCTTATCTATAAAACTGAACTCGATAATACCTACTTTGTAAATTTGTTATGAAGTTTAAATAACTTACTACAGAAAAAGTTCGTACAACAACGCCTGGCAAAGAGAAAGAAGTGCATAAAAAATTAAAAAAAAAACCAGAAATTACTACCCTGGCTATTAAATACTAGGGATAATATAAAATACATGTGCTAGAGCTTGGTGCTTATTGCATTTACATTACAAATGTTACTTTTCTTACTGTTTACTAGAAATGTCAGATACTGTTAGCTTTCTCTAATATCTGTTCTTTCCTTTTTCCTTCCTTGTAGAACTAGTTGATTTTTAGCTGGATATGTAGCTGCCTTGAAAAAAGACTACATTTTCCTACTGGAAGGAAAGCAGACTAAGTTCTGAACACTGGGTCACCAAAGTAATTAGTGTGTAATATCCAGGACCTGGGTTACTGAGAATTCATTTTTAATATGGATGAGAGACAAATAAGTCTTTATCTTTTTAAGACCACTGGTAAACAGTTAGATATACAAGTCTGGAACTCAGTTTTCAGGAAAAGTTGTATGAATTTAGGAAATCATTTGCTTAAAGATGAGAGTTAAAGTTTAAGACTGATTAAGGCCACCTAGGAAGAAACTATTGCCAGAGGCCAAAAAATGGAGTCTGGGGCATGAGACTTAGGGAAGAGGAGGAAGCTTTATCAAAAGCAGGCTAAGACAGAGCAGCCAATGAGTCTGTGTTATCTTAGAAACCCAAGGGACGAGACGTCTAAGAAGGCAGGAGTGGTTAGGCAATAGGTCACTCAGTGAGGACAAAGAAAGACAGTGGGTTTGCAGCATCAACGTTAGTGACCTTGATGAGAACAATTTCAGAAGAAGATCTGAAGATCTTCTGTACAGAAGATCATTTTAAAATGTTGAAGAGAGACTAAGAGGATTAAAAATAAAGACAAGAAAGACCACAGGCCACATACCTGAGTTTTTAAGGGTTGGTGTTTTTGTTTTATTTAGCTTGTTTTTTTTTTTTCTTTTCACCTTCCTAACAGCACTAAAAAGATGCAAAAGCAGAAGGAGAATGAGGGAAGGTGAATCAAAGGAAATGGATTTTATTTTGTTTTGTTTTGTTTCATGGCAAATAATAGATCTATTGGTACTTTAAAACACCCCAGGCATGGTCTTTTCTCTGGGCTTTTTCACATGTCTTCTGTGTCTGGAATAAATAATCGCACTCAGACGTTTCTCCTGGCTTCTCCTTTTGGCTACCAGGTCTTACACAAAGGTCCCAACCCCTACTGCCTTCATCATCCCATCCTGGCATTCGATATTTACTGGTCTGTACATTCTACTCACTGCAAACCCTGAGAGCAGGGTGTGGGAGCATCTTATTTTATCCTGCTTCTCACTACCTAGCAGGTATCTATAGTGTATAAGGGGGCAATACAATGGGAAGAACAATGACTTCTTGTACAAGTCATTGTGAAAGCTGGCTAAAATAAATCATGAAAAGCATGTGGAATATTGCAGGTGCTGAATATATCTGCACGCATTGTTATTTGTACTTAAGTTGAAGTCTACTATGAATAGTTTTGTTTTGTTTTTTAATCATCAGGGCATCATGGTTTATTTGCCTTTTACCATGTAGGATTATATAATCATTTTCATGAATGGGATCTCTACCCCCTGAGCTAGAATTCATGTGTTACTATCAACTTTAATTTGTGGTCTCAGTTTAAGCATTTCATTTTTCTAGTGGGGGGTAGGAGGGAATATTTTTTCCCTTCTTCTAAATCCTTTGGCTAGTGAAATAGTGAAATTGACATAAGATGGATTAAGAGGAGAAAAACAAATTTTAGTTTTGTAATATTGACCCCAAAATATGACTCTCCTTGTTTCTGTGCCATCATGAGTTTAGGAGAACTAGAATAGGAGTCTGGGACTTTTAAGGGGAGGGAGATAATTCACAGGAAGATGGGAAGAGCAAATGTTTGGTAAAGAAATGTTTGTCAGGTCCTGAAGAAACAATGGGACATAGAGAGGAATTCAAACAAAGAGGCCTTACCAAGCTCCTCCCAGCCTACCACACCAAGCCCATAGTTTTTGTAGTTATGTCTCTTCCTGAACTAAGGTAGAACCAAAAAAACTCCACCTGAGCCCTTTGGCCCTCAAAAATTATCGCTTTTGTTTCTACTAGAAGGAAATACTGAGAAAGTATTGATAGATCTATTATTTGTCATGAAAACAAAACAAAATAAAAGCCATTTCCTTCGATTCACCTTCCCTCATTCTCCTCCTGTTTTTGTATCTTTTTACTGCTGTTAAGAAGGGGAAAAGAAAAAAACAAGCTAAATAAAACAAAACACCAACCCTTAAAAACTCAGGTATGTGGCCTGTGGTCTTTCTTGTCTTCATTTTTAATCCTCTTAGTCTCTGTTCAGCATTTTAAAAGTATATCGGTTTAAAATAGATGATTTGCCTATAAAAATTTATTTTTGTTAGCATAAAAATGGGAAGGCAAAAGAAAAAAAATATTAGTTAATGAGCAGAATGTGTCATGGCACATTTCTCAACTTAAGTCAAACTACCTTAACATTGCATTATAACATATTTTAGTAAAAAATGATCCCTTTTGTTTCTATCAGAGGGAAATACTGAGAACTATCCTAACACGTGTACCTGAAATTTACCTAGTTGTTTTTTTTGTTTGTTTGTTTTTTGTTTTGTTTTGTTTTAATTTCATTTATTCATGAGAGACACAGAGAGAGAGAGGCAGAGACACAGGCAGAGGGAGAAGCAGGCTTCCTTTAAAATCTTTAAAATATATATATTTTGTTGATAATGGTTAAACTCAAGTTATAGAATGAGAACCACCTGCAAGTTATTAAACGGTGAAGCATAATCATTAGAAAAATCCATAAGAAAAATTCTCATCTATTCCTCTGCATTCCCTTTCTCTTTAAAAAAAAAAAAAAATAGTGAAAAAGCCTGGGGAGAAAGAAGTCTTTTCTTTCAGAGAGGCAGGTTTATATGGTAGAAAAAGAAGAAAATGAGGTTAAATGGGCCTTCTAAATATAAGTTGTTTCATGCTGCAGTGTTGCTTAACCATTCTCTCCTCATTTCCTCATCAATAAAAATGTGGCATAAATATTTTTCTAATTATTTAAAGTCTTCTATAAAACCTCCATGAGATAATACATAAATGGCTTTTAATTACAACCTGTCGTATAGTCATCCATCAATAAAAGTAGCTCTTTCCATTGTAGCTCCAGGTCCCTCTTTTCTTCCTCACCCAATTTCTACAGATTCGTTTCTGTGTTTCATTTTTGTTCACTGTTAGACTGAGCTATAATGTCAATTTTTTCAGTAGTTCTAATTTCAAAGAACAGAGACATTCTTATGCCCTTAACATAAAAATATATAGATAGGTAAATATTTTTATATAAATATATTTTATATATTTGTCGTTGCTTTATTTGTTTGTTTTAAATAAATATGTTCAAGTAATACAAAAGACTGGTACCTCACTGGAATTAGGAAAAGCTATCCTACCAGACTTCAGGGAAGACATAACAGCGAGTATAGTCTGGTTTCAGAAGACTGGAGTATAGTTCAAAAAATGAGTCACTCAGGACTTAGATGGTTCTAGGGACTGGGTTCTATCTTTGGCCCTCAAGCAGACACTGTTAATCTGAATACACGTAACCTCACCATAAAGTTGACTCAGAGTCAACCAATTCCTGTTTCTATTTCTCCTATTACTGCAAATCAACCATATCCTCTCTATGATGATAGTCTTTCAAAAGTCACTTATTCACAGCTTCCGCTTACTCAGGGCTGTTTTTGTCTCTTGGCATCTGCAGATTAGCACTGCCGTTTATGCTTCTACCTCAATTACTAATTGAGTCTCTTTGCATCTCAAATTCAAATTACTGAGTTAGATCCAGTTAGTCACAATTAACCTTATTGCGAAAGTCATCTCATTTTAGGATATTCTGTGGGACACTACATACACTATAAACTTGTTGCTTTGGAGTCCAATATCCCATTTTATGCAACAAGCTCCTTCCATGAATGTGGGCCATGTGACAAAAGTCATGACCAAATACATTTAAAACTAGACCACTTCCTTCTGAAGGTGAATTTGGTAGTTTCTCTCAGCATCTATGGATATACTTTAAGTTTATTTTATTCATTTGAAATACAGAAAAATGGCAGTGTATATATTTCCTTAAAGTTCAGTTTAACTATTTATTAAAAATATTATAAATAATCTGTAAGATACCACTTGCTAGTTAATATGAAGTATGGTATATTTCTATTGACATGGGCTCACAGATCTGAGCAAACTACACCTAGGGTAAAATTTATCAAACAAGTTTAGAAACTGTTTATGTGTCTCATTTGATCTCATTAGACTGTAAGTGCTTCAAAGTAAGGGCTATTTTTTTTTTATTTTGGTTTGGTTTTTTGTTTTGTTTTGTTTTGTTTGTGTAAGGGCTATTTCTTACTCATTCAAATGCCTCTAAGAAAATTCAATATGGTCTGTTTTCTGTTTCTTAGTTTGTGTCTATAATTCACTCTTCTCTGTGACATAACTTTATGATAAAATTTAAGTTCTATTTTTTTTTTTTTGCTAAAAATGTGACTTCTATATTGACTGTAAGCTTTAGTGCTTGTCTCCTGCAAGCGTTAACTCCACAGAGTTAAATTTGAGATTTAATTGAGATTTAATCCCTAATATTTGTTGCTGTATTTCTAGTACTTAGAACAAGGCTTGGCACATATTAGGTCTTTATTAAGTATTGTTGGAATAAAGGGAGACCCATTTACACATCACTGCTTCAAAGCAAGTAAACATCTCATAAGGTCAGTTTCCAGTCATTGAATATCTGTTGCTTTAAAGATTAAACCTGTATGTCACAAGGCATAGATGAAGCTAGCCAAGCAAGCACATATTAATTTGATCAGCTTTATAAATTTGTCACGCATATAACATAGGCACACTTAACTTTAAAGTTCTGTGGACTCTACTGCCTTGGAAGCTATAATATGTAATCATTTATGAATTCTTCTGATGTTCTCTATCTGCTGCTACTCTTTGGGGAACTGCGATAAAATCTGTAATATCTGACCCTAACTATAGCAGAAATAGAGTCTTATGGAACATAAACAAAAAAATACCCAGTAGTATAGATACCAACACCTTTAATGCAAATATATATATATATAGATATAGAACTTAAATGTATTTCAAAAATAAAAAGAGGTGATAACTTTAATTATTGTATATTAAAGGTTGTCACTCAATGCCAAATGTTTTATGTTTCCAAATTTCTTAAAACCGTATACCGACTATGTATGTTATCTTAACTGCAGCAGCAAACCTTTCCATCTGGCTACTTCCTCTAGGGTAAGAGTATAGAAAAATGACTGAAAGGATAGATTCTGGAGGCATGGGGCTTTATAGGAGGCCCAAATCCAACTCTTTCAAGCTGTGTGATTAATCTTCTTGATCCCCAAAGTGGACTCACCTCTTTCCCCACATCCTGCCTCAGAGATGTAATAGAAATAGAAACTTAAATAGAAACTTAAAACTGCCTATCAGACCTCTCCCTTTGGGTGTCCCTTAAGTATTTCATTTCTCCTTCGAAACACTCTACATTTTAAGTAATACTGGACAAATGCAATTGCATGAATGTTTTTTAGGCCAAAGATCAAGCAGAAACCCTTAACTTTATAGGATACTGATTAGTTAATGGGCTGTCCTCTGTTTTTATTTTGATTTTAAGGCACGAGTCAAAAGTTCAGGGCAGCATGAGACAGACATCATTCAGAAATTTTTGTTTGGTTGTTTTTATGTTCTTTTATTCTGTACTCAGGATACAGGATACCAAATGATTAGATATTACTTATGGACATTGTTTTCTCAGCTAATAGTAAACCTTTCATATTTCTGTGAAGTGAGGTGACCCACTTTTTATGATGGTAGACAGAAGGAGACTTACCCATAGAGAGCTCCATAGTCATAAGCTTGCCATTGTGTTTCTCCTTGACAAGGTGACATCTCTCCCTCTTTTACACCTAAGATGATGGAGAATATAATAATATTAAATTTCTTTCATAGAGATATGAAAACTAACCAGCATATAATATTTCTTATGATATAGCACAAGGTATAAATACTGTGTCATGTATCATGCTTTCTGATTCTTCCACTTGGAAATTCTATGAATTGTCTGTTGGGAATGGAATAGCCCAATCCATGTGGCCTCATCCTCTCTGGTTGCAATTTATTAAATTCCTATATTCGTATAAGAAAGAAGCATTGCAGTATTGCAAATGACCATGGTTTGGGGTGTCTGAGCAAGAATGTCTGTGCTCCTCTGACTTATTTGTGACTTTGTGAATTTGTACATGCTCCTGGCTCTACCTAGAATGGCCTGCCTCTTCCTACTCCCATTCTTCATCTGGTTACTTCCTCATCATGGATAAATATCTTTCTCATACATTTATTTTTGTTTTTCTACATCTTATTCTTGATACTTAGCACCACAGACTGCACTTTATAAGCCCTCGAGGAAAGGCATCAGTCTTAGTAAGGGCTTGTCACATAGTAGATACTCAAATATTTGAGTGAATAAATTGATGGTATTTTACTTTATCTTTTGGCAGACACATGGCAAAGTACAATGTGATCAGTGATGGGAAGAAGGACTTGAACCAATAATAGCACTGTGTATAAAATGATATCTAGTGACAAAATTTTGGATAAGGAATTCACTACTTGAATGAAAATAGACATAGATTGCCCCATCTTTCAGTAGCCATGGAGACTTCAATTTTCCTGGAGGATGTAACAACCCAGGGTGAAGGGAAAAGAATAAGCTAAAGAAGTTTCTCTTTCCTCTGACTCAGAGACCCCATTACAAATAAAGTGTTAAGCTGAGCTGTAAAGAGATTATAGTCCCTTTTTCCCCATGTAATCACTCCATTTTCTCCATAAACTAAATTTCAAGAGGGACATGATCCCTTAGGATGATACTGAAAGTTTTACTGCCATAGGCCCAAAGACACAGGCCTCATATTATTTTTATGGGCATGTGTCTTCTCAAGGAAAATGTGAAAAAAAAATAAGTTGAATATACATGTGCAGGGTTCCCTCACTATCCAAAAGTAGAGCTTTCTTAAGAAACCTTTCATAAACTGAAATTGTGCAAAATGAAGAGAAGCCATTACTATTAATTAATATGGAACATATTTTAGCATTCCTAGACCCCAAAGATAATCTCTCTTAGGCTTTTCTGAAACTTTAGGACACATCTTGCTACTGGATGCATAAAATAACTTGAGACATAGCATAGTTGTTCACAGACACACTTTAGAATTGTGGCAGCCTGATGCCAGGTTGCTCCTGGTGAAGGAGCTTGGCGGAGCCACTCCTGCTGCTCCTGTTGTGCGCTGCCGCTAGATCACCTCACTGGAAAACAAATGCTGAACACTATACTCACTGTTTTGTTTTGTTTTGTTCTTTTGTAAAAGCTAAAATCCTCTTTGGATTTCTTTCAAATAGTGAAAACAGGTAGCCATGTAGGTCTTTAGTGAAAGCAAAATGATGTTAAGGTGAGTTTTCCAAAAACCAGGGCAACCTGTACTCACATAAAATCCCACTTCTCAGAATCTTTTACTATAGCCTTTTAAAAAAATATTTTATTTATTTATTCATGAGAGATATAGAGAGGCAGAGACACAGGTAGAGGGAGAAGCAGGCTCCATGCAGGGAGCCCGATGTAGGACTCCATTCTCATGCCCCTGAGCCAAATGCAGACAACTCAACAACCACTGAGCCACTGAGCGTCCCTTACTATAGCCTTTTAATTGAAACAACCAAGTTGGAAAGAAACTTGTCCTTTCTTCATTTTCTGCTTTCCTGTCATAGCTGAAAGGATCAATGGTATTTTCAAAGTATCAAAGGTATAAATGAATTTCTCCAAAGGCAGAAAATAGCTATTATCAATAAGTACTTGTGAGCATTTTAATGTTGATACATTTAAAGTAAGGTAGAGATGAAGGGATACCTGGTTATTATGCTAAATACTTAGTATATTTGTTGCATGACTTAATGAATTAACTAACAAAGGTTTATTAGTATATGGCTTGAGGATTTTAATTGTAAATATAAATTAGCACTGTGATCTAAAAATGTAAAAGTTCATATCAACAGTTAAGCTTTGGAGAAATATTCTTGATGTTGGACTTCCTTACCAAGATATCATGTCCTTTACATTTCAAATGTTACTACATCAAAAACATACTGTATTTGTTGCCCTTTTAGTTTCTTAGAGGAATTGCAAGTTTGGCTTAAATTTTCATTAGTCTTTTTTTGTCTCCAAGCTCTTCCTTTCTTCTGAAACATTAATTATGGATCACTTTACTATCCCTCCTATTAGGTTCCTATTGTGCAAAGACAGAACACGGTACACTTTCCTTGCTCTCCTTTGCAAGAATGTCGCTGATACTAAATTCTTTAAATATCATTGAATCTATTAAATGTACAAGAAAAATTGAAGATTCACAATGACAGCTCGTAAAAGTTTTCTGAATTTCTCTTTATAGAAATATCCCTGATAATAAATTAAGAAGTAATGATAGAATTGGAATATCACCAGTTTGCAACCTCTAATTGTATAGTGGACATAGGAAATGAATATATTAATGCCCACTCAGATAAAAAAAAGGAAGTCAACAGCAGAATAATTGTTTCCTGACAGAAAAACACAATATTACTTATGAACTATTCCTGGCAAAAATATTGAAACTATATCTCATGAAGTCCCTGTATCCAACCTTCAATTTATGGCAAATAGAACAAGATGTATATTAGATAACACCACAGATATACAATCAGCAAAACCTGGTGTGTGATGAACTCTAAGGAAAAATGACCCAGTGTCTTCAACAAATAGGTAAGAGAAAAGATACAAAGAAAGGGATGAAAAGATGTGAGATTTGGGACATACAACCAATCTTAGACTTTTAAAAGGTGAAATTATGAAACAGTTGGGAAAAGGTAAACACCAATTGGTTATTCAATAATTTTGAGAATTTATTATTTATTATTATTATTCATTATATTATTATGTTGATGGGATAATAATGTTACCGCAGTGAATTTTTAAAAGTTATTACATTCTAGAATTAACTAAAATATTTACAAATTAAATTTTATGATGACTGGAATTTGATTCAAAAAGATCTAGGAGGAGGAAGGAATGGAACGTTTGCAGTGTTAGAGAGAAAACAAGATTGGTCACTGATAGATAATTACTGAAGCTGGGTGATAGGTACAGCGAGATCATTAAACTATTCTCTATAGTTTATCTATGTTTGATATTTCCCATAGCAAAAATGTTATTTTAAGAAGAATTTTGTTTGTTTGTTTTGTTCTGTTTTGTTTTATTATTTATTTTTTTTTTTTTTTAGAATTCTGGCCACCTCACAATAGGAAATGTCTTGTTACCTCATCTTGTGAATGGGCTTCAACTCTTTGTCCTGGTGCTCAGCACTTGTTCCTCTCTGCTCTCTACCTCCCTTTCTTCTAAGTTTGTTCTGTTGACTAGTTGTGTTACATGCACACACACTTAATTCTCTCACTTACTCAGAGAAATCTAGCTCTCCACCTCCTGTAACTAACTGTAGTCCTGCCTTTGCAGATCTAAAGACTCACTAATGTGTTGTCTTAAACCACACACCAGGGGCCAGTGCTTACCATTCTACACTGGCAAAGACATTAAAATGTCAGACCTATCCCTTCGCACACTCAGGCTCTGTGATAGGAAGAGAGCAGTAAACACATGTTTATTTCTTTCACCGATCTGAATTATGCAATCACTACCTCTTTTGTCTCTTTAAAAGGCAGAAATGGTTAAGATCAAGGTTCGTTTTATATGACTTTTGGGGAGTTCCTCTCTATGACCATTACTTTTTATATGATAAGTGCCTATTGGTTGAAGGACGTAATATTTTGGGATAAGATTGGAAGCAAGAAAGTTCTCTCAGCTTTTAGATCAAAACAATTATTATATAAAGTGCATGCTTTGAATATAACAGCAACTTTTCTAGTGAGGCAATTTTGTATCTTAATTATGTATTTTTATCTTAACTAGGAAGAGGAGTTAAATATATCATCATTCAAAAAGAAAAGTCCCTCTAAGTCATTAATGGAAATGTTCTCTAAATTAGAATTGCATATTTTAATTCTACTCCTGACTAAAGTTTGTTATTTCATCCACTTACCTAGGCTTGACAGGAAATCAGTCTCTGCTTTCTTGACTGGTTGGCAGACCATTAGAATTTTATGTGTTTACTATAGAGTCCAGGATAATAAGTCAGTGAGGGTTAGTGAATTTCAGTGGTTTAGTGAGTTTCTTTGATTGGAGTTTTTTTCATATAAGATCAATGGGGATCCCTGGGTGGCGCAGCAGTTTGGCGCCTGCCTTTGGCCCAGGGCGCGATCCTGGAGACCGGGGATCGAATCCCATGTCGGGCTCCCGGTGCATGGAGCCTGCTTCTCCCTCTGCCTGTGTCTCTGGCTCTGTCTCTGCCTGTGTCTTTGGCTCTGTCTCTCCTTCTATCTCTCAAGAATAAATAAATAAATAAATCTTTAAAAAAAAAAAAAAAGATCAAGGCAATTGCATAGATAGGATGTTCTCCGAGAGAAAACTGCATGATGTTATCATAATCCAATGCAGGTAGTGAGGTCAAAATGTGAATTTTTCTCTCAGTCACTGAGGCCATCTTCCCCCAAACTCCATCCCACCAATTATATCAGCTCCCTCACATTTAATGATGGGAGGGTCTGGAAAGCAGGTCTGTTCCAAAGGATGAATGAAAGTATTAAACATAAATGTTAATATCCCATGTGGATGGAGCCCTAAGTATATACCACACATCTTTTTTCTGTCAAGCCTGAATGCTCGCTTTAGTTTGATCAACTCCTCCAGAAGCACAAAGTAGCTACTGCACGGAAGGGCCATGTACCACAACATAGCCCCTTTTGGTGGACTCTTCACACCTAAACGCAGTTTCTAAATATTTCCAGTCACTAAGCAATTACTACATTCAGTGTATTTGCCATACATTCTCACTTTTCTCAAACATATTTCCAATATAATCTGGCTTTCTCCTGCTTACAATTATTTCTCCCATTTTCGACAAAAGAAAAGAGACTATTTTTAGTGTGGTGGTTGATAACAAAGGCATTGGTGTCAGATTGGATTCAATTTAATCAGATCTCTAAAATTTGCTGAGGCTGTGGCCTTGAACATATAACTTACCTTTAGTACATCTTAATCCCCTCATCTGAAAAAATGGATATATTTCTTATAGAGTTATTTATATAAGATAATGTTCATAGGACATGAATCGTAGGGTCATAAATGATAAGCAAACTTTTCAGTTGATAGTTATCAAGAGAAATTAAATAGCATAGCTTGCTGAAAGTTTACAATTAATCAGTGGCATTTAAACCCACAACTGTAGACCTCAGCAGCACACTGAAGTCTCTGTGTTCAAGAACAGCCCAAATTAACCCCAGCTGGTAGACTGGCTGCAGTCCATATTACACAGCAGATGAGTTGTTCCACTCATTTATAGTCACTAAGCAACTATTTGGTGACTGGGAATATTTAAATCTGGATCTTCTGACCCCTAAACTATGATATAGACTCTTTCTTGACCAAATAAATGGCCTTAACCACTAGCTTCTCCCGCAAAGCCATGAAAAGAGCAATGTTGAAATCTACACACTAAAATAGAATATTTGAAATGAAACAAACAGAAGCAAGAAAAAACAATTGTAGCTTTCTCTATTCTTAGGATAGAACATTTAGCTTCCTAGCATTTCTGTTAATTCATGTTATAAGCTTATCAGGGAAAACTATCTCTTCAATAGGGAAAGATACTCAATTCAGGGATACCTATAAGGGAGTGCGATTTTAGCCCTATGTCAAACTGTTTCTTCTAATCAGGCTCCTTTGTTTTCTTTTTTTTTTTTAAACAAAACAAAACAAAAAAAAAAAAAAAACAAGCTCTGGCCTGTTTAATTAAATAAAAAATTTTTGTTATGTCGGGGTGGCTCAGCGGTTGAGCATCTGCCTTCAGCTCAGGGTGTGATCCTGGAGTCCTGGGATCGAGTCTCACATCAGGCTCCCTGCATGGATCCTGCTTCTCCCTCTGCCTGTGTCTCTGCCTCTCTGTCTCTCATGAATAAATAAATAAATAAAATGTTTTAAAAAATAAAAATAAAGAAAGAAACATTTTTGCGTGATTTACTTCTTAGATGCTTCTAATGGTATCACAATCTCCTGGATCAATGATAGCCAGGATGCATACTCTGTAGTATTTCCCACATACTGTGCCCAATTCAATATTATCACTACTGGAGTGATGGACACCAGTTTTGGCCAACATGATATAGGTTCTACTTCAGATTTCCTCAGGCTGGGTAGTTGTTGATGAGGATGACCACTTTTGCTTTTCCATATCTGATCATTTTCAGTCTACTTGTACCCAGGCAGGTATTTTCCACTTTTCATAATGAGTTAGAGTCCAGAGTTGATTGAGACTCCAGTGACTTTTTGTTTTCTTCGTGACCTACCATCTTCCTGCCTTAGGTGGTTGGGATGGCCCCAACCAAGAACACCCACCAAAATAGCTTGATGAGAGAAAGGCCTTTTATTTTATTTCTTTAATTGGTGCCTCACAAATACTTACGTCCACCAATAGACAACCCATGTAGGATAATAAACTGGGCATATTATATGACTGCATCTCTCAAACCAGTATATGATTAATTTGTTCTTTTCCTTCTGCTACATCACTTGGGGAAGCCCAGATAATGGAGACTGCTTCCCCTTTGTCTCAGAGGGAATACATCATAGATGATGGTCCTATGGTTTCTGAGTCATGCATGTGTGGTCAGCTGTCATATGTGGTCAACTGTATATATGTTATATTTTAGAATAAGGAGAAGATATTACACTTTATGTTATACATTAGTATATTAAAAGAATTGTATTAGAAAAATGCTTCAGATAATTTGACACATCTGTTTAACATTCTTTACATGCTTTCACTTAGAATTTAGAACAAAGTTGGGATCCCTGGGTGGCGCAGCAGTTTAGCGCCTGCCTTTGGCCCAGGGCGCGATCCTGGAGACCTGGGATCGAATCCCACATCGGGCTCCCAGTGCATGGAGCCTGCTTCTCCCTCTGCCTGTGTCTCTGCCTCTCTCTCTCTCTGTGACTATAATACATAAATAAATAAAAATTAAAAAAAAAAAAAAAAGAATTTAGAACAAAGTCAAAAACTCCTTAAAACAATGTGTTCACAGTTTTGAAATTTTTTTAAATGCTTTCACCAAGTATTTTCAGATTTTCTTCTTCCTGCCACATAGTAGATTTGCATTTCTCTGACTTCTTTGTAGATATGCCCACTACATGACTTGCTTTTGCAAATGAAATGTAAGCAGAAAGAAAATGCCCCACTTTGGAAGAAAATTTCTAGGAGTAGTGCTTGGTTCACTATATTTCCTTCCTATCACTATGGTAATTGTCATGAATCATGAAGAGAGAAGCTTCTCTCGGCCTGGGCTCTTGAGTGACAATAATGAACGGAGACCCTATTGGCCTACAATGAGCAAGAAATAAAGTTGTGTGCCTGTGTGTGTGTGTATGTGTAGCTACCAGGATTTGAGGATTCTTTGCCACAGCTTAACCTCGCTCATTTTGACTACCTAGAAATTGGTACTTATAAGTTCAGTGCTACAGAACAAAAGCTTACAAACTAGATTGATTTAGTGGTCACTTGGTCATAGGCAACTGTTACCAAAGACTGGGAAGATGGTGCTCGACATCATTCAGAGGCAAAGCATTCGGTAAGCTCTGATACCTGAGGTAGCTTAGAAGCTGATATTATGTTACAACCCTAAGGGAAGAAATTGGAAAATAGAAAGCTTGTACTGTGTTGGTTTCTTTTTTTATATAAAAAAAGAGATGAACACAGGGGGGAAAATAGGCTGGTTTTAGGGAAACTGAAAGAATCTATGAACTGAGGGAACGAATCATAGGATTTGAAGAAGAAACCTCCCTCCTGTTGATAAAAATAAACAATGTATAGGTATGAAAAACAAAACTGCTGCCAAAGGGAGAGGGAGATAGAGAGGAAAAGATAGAGAAATAGACTGATTGAGAGCAGGGTGTTGTTGGAGTAAATTTGTTTTAAAATGAATAAGCTATATTCAGTGGAAACCTGAGATCAAATTGTTTCATATTGCAGAAACATGATCTTATTTTATAGCAAATCTCTATATCCTCTTCTCTCTTTAACCGCACATCATTTGGGAGGGAAAAATCAATGATGTAGTTGCTGCTTTCTGAAATTATATGTCTTAGACACATGGATTCTTTGGGTCATTGCTTTTCTTCACTAATGGAAAATATAATGAAAACTGCATAATGGAAAGAACAATTCCAATGAGACCAGGTTAAACCGGTGCAGAATTTTAAACTCAAAATGTGAGCTATGGAATAAGTATCTAATATAAATTGTCATCTCTTTAAAAATAAGAGTTTCTTCATATGAATACCCCTGACTTTATTTTTTTCTGAATTTAGAATCTTCTTTCTTTATATCAAAAGATTTATTTTAATCTTAAATGAAGAGAGCATCCCTAATGACTCTAAAGCTAGGGCACGGAAATTAAAAAGACCTGGTGTGTCGATAGGCTAGCAGTCCTAAAAGGTGCACCTCTGAGGAATTACCAAGTAAGCATTATTTATATGTGTTAATTCCCAAAGGAAACTGAGAAATGAGTAAGCATATTAGTTTTTTAGTTAGACTATATGTACATGGAAATGGCATAAATATTGAATATAAAATTATTAAAAAGTAACACCTCATAACAACTGAACCCAGGGCATATTTAAGAACACAAATACAGGAAGTACATGATGTTCCTGTTTCTTCCAAATGAAGAAAACCACTCATATTTCCAGCACCATTCAGGAATTTCTTCTGTATTTCCCACTTACCCCATAAAATAAAATAAAATAAAATAAAATAAAATAAAATAAAAACCTTGAGTAACTTGTTAGTTTCATTAACCCATATGAAACACAAAGTTACTCAGGCCAAATTCAGAGGCAGTTAGCCAGACAGTATAATGCTCAGAAAATAGACACAAAAATTGAAGGGTCATAAGTACAGAGACAGAGGTCTTCCCAAAGCAATAAGAAGCTAGAGGAGGCATTTTTCAATTATAGCTATGAAGCCTGATAATTTCTTATAAATTTTAAAATGCACTCTGGAAGTAGAGAGACAAATTCCCAACACATATAAAATTAGGGAAAAGTTTTATAAAATATTGAGAGGATAATAAAGTGTATAGGTTATATATGCTGCACAAAAAAACTACCACAAATTTAGCAGCTTAAAGCAACATTTATTATTGTAATATCTGTGGGTCAGGGATTGAGATGTGGCTTAACTAAATAGTTCAGACTCAGAGTCTCCTATGAGACTGCAATTAAGGTTAGGGCTGTGTAGACGCCAAGGGCAGGCTGCCCTAAGAAGTGCCACTTCAGCATGCAGGTTATATCTAGCTGAAAACAATCAAGGTCCAGATGACTCAGGAAGAAACTTTGACCGTCCCTCTTATTGCCTAAAAGGGTTTAGAAAGAGGAACAGCTCCAGGAAAAGGGCTATCATCATAGACAACCACATTACGATATCAATTTTAATAGACCTAGCAAAGTCTGTTAAAATTTCTCCCTAGGTCCCATCCTTTCTGTGTGGTCTAGCAAACATTTGTTTACCAAACATTTACTTTTTCATATTTCTGGAAATTACTTCCCCTCCTTTAAAGTCCCAGGCCTCTGCCACCTTCTCATTAGTTCAGGATGACATATAGGCCTCATCTTTGCCTGAGTCTTTGGAATCTCATGTTTAGGTGGATTCCCCGTACCTACATAAATAAATATGATTTTCTCTTTTAATTTGTCTCGTGTGAATGTAATTGTTACACCAGCAAGAAGAATCTTACAGGGTAAAGAAAACTTTTTCCTCTCCAACAACTGTTATCACCACAAGCCTTGACTGGAGCTGGAAAATCTGCCTCAAATATGGCTCACTCATAGGCTTGCTGGCAGAAAGCTCAGTTCTTGCTGGATGTCAGAAAAAGGCCTTAGTTGTTGACCATAAAGAGTTTGAATATTTATATGACATGGCATCCGGCATGTGACAGAAGCCACACTGTCTTTTATGGCCCAGTCTCTAAAAGTCACTTATAATGACTTCTTTTGTATTCTGTTGGTCAAACAGACCAATCCTAATACAATGTAAGAAGGAACTATACAAAGACATGGATACCTGGAGACGGTATCATTGGAACCATCTTCAAATCTATTTATCACATGGAGGGTTGATAATACACTTTCTCCTTCCAAGGTACACCTGAGGTAGTGTTGACATAAACCAGAGCCATAAACCAGAGTAAATATGCTAATGATACTTTACTACCTGGGAGATACCTGGATGAGTTCTCATCTAAGAGTACTTAGCAGGCTATGTTTAGACTAGATTGACTGTTGAAAATATATCTGAAAAAAAGGGGTGGTGGTGGTGCTGAGTTACTCAGTCAGTTAAGTGTCCAACTCTTGATTTCTGCTCAGATCATGATTTCAGGATTGTGAGATCAAGATCCACATCAGGCTCTGTGCTGTGCTTGGAGCTTACTTAAGATTCTCTCTCTCCCTCTCCTCCTACTTGCTACCCCCCCTTTCTCTCTCTCTCTCTCTCTTAAAAAGAAAAGAAGTCTGGAATTTATCAATTGAGATATACCTGGCTGGAAAATAGATGGTAACACACAGTCTCCCTAACCCTGAATGATTTACCAAACCTAAAAATGATTTACGTAAAATGATTTACGAAACCTAAAAATCTCCAAACTTAAATATCTTCTGAGTTTAGATATACTACAGGCATTGATAGCATTCATTTGTTATTCTGAAATTATACCATGCCCTCCTATGGCAAAAGAGATTACTAAAAGGTTATGCCTGATGAGTTTGGAGATCCCTCCAGAAAGAATGGTGAAGCTATGTTTGGTTTTTGTTTGTATTATTTGATATGTATCACAACACATAGCTTGAGTTGTGTCCACCAGAAAGATATGTTGGGGTCCTAACATCCAGTACTACCGAGTGTAAATAGATTTGGAAATAGAATCATTGTAGAAGTAAAAGCTTAAGATGAGGTCTTACTGGAATAAGATGGGCCCATAATACAATGACAGGTGTCTATAAGATGATGTAAAGACCAAGGGAGAGAATGCTATGTGTTGATGGAAGCAATAATTGTCATTATTCAGCAGCAAACCTAGGGATGTTAAGGATCACTGACAATACCAGATGCTAAGAGAAAGGTGTGGAACTGAACTTTCCCTAAAGCCTTTTGAAAGAGGATGGCCTTTAGACGCTGATTTCAGACCTCTAGCCTCTAGAACTGTGAGAGACTAAATTTCTGTTGTTTTAAGCAACCCAGTTTGTGGTAATTTATTAAGGTAACCTTAGGAAACTAAGCAATAAACATGAGTCAGCTTTGATGTGAGAGGTCTATTATATGTTTGTCTGCTTTGACAATTCAACATTCTGTGTAATGCAGATTAGTGGCAGTAATGGGATTGTCATTCAGATCACAAATTATAATGGCTAAAGTATTGGAGGGTTAGCAAAAAGGAGGGGAAGAAAAGCCTGACAAGAATATGATAATAAGATGTCTCTACATATCCTTTGTATGAAGAGATGAACGTCTTTCAATAGATCACACAAGACAATGTTATTAATGAAATACAGAAGAAATACACTGACACTCAAGGGAATTGACTAAGAGGATGGACAGAGAGGACCAAGCATGGGGAAAGTCAACTAAAAATACCATTTCTGGCTGTGACAGCAGCACTGGTAAAAATTAAACTTCTAAAGAAGGAATGTAGGATATGAAAGTTATTTTCTTCATTCAAATGTATTGTTAAGAGGAAATTAAAAATCTGTATTAAGGGGATCCCTGGGTGGCGCAGCGGTTTGGCGCCTGCCTTTGGCCCCCGGTGCGATCCTGGAGCCCCGGGATCGAATCCCACGTCGGGCTCCCAGTGCATGGAGCCTGCTTCTCCCTCTGCCTGTGTCTCTGTCTCTCTCTCTCTCTCTGTGACTATCATAAGTAAATTTAAAAAAAATTTTTTAAATTGTATCAAAACCTTACATGCCATTGGTTAGATCTCACATATGTATGCCTATTAACTGAATAATTACTCTCCAGTCTCTAACAGGACTTAAGGCATTGTCAAATATTTATGCATGCTTTTAACAAAATACGAAAGTAAAGAAACCCTCAGGATATTAGTATGGATAGATATTTAGAAAATGTATGTCCTAAATGGCCATTTCTTTGTTGCTTAGAGCAGGGAATGCTTGTTATTTTAAAGGTTATGATGTTTTGAAGTGAAAGCTAAATAGATACAGGGTAAGCTATTACTAATGTGACTGTCCATTAACCAAATTCTATAACAGTAAGCAAATTATGATGCAGAGCGAAGAAGATTCCATGAAATGAAACATCAGAAGAATTAACAGATTACATTGAAGAGAAACCATTTCATGTTAGAAGAATTTTCTGTGGTTATATTTTATTTTTAGTAATTAATACAAATCCATTAAATCTTAATAATATAAATTGCTTGAGATGGATGGGTTGGTGCTTCTTAGCATTTGATAGTAAAAGGAGTATTATTTGATCACCCTTGTCAGAGACAGTTATAAAACGAGACTTGGAATGTGTTACACAGTATACTTACTGAACAATTACCAAATAACTGAGTTTATACACAATGGATACCACAATTATACTAAATATAAAGAGAAATGTAACTCTAGGTAAATTATAAACAATGTATCTTATCCCCTTCATGCTCAGTGCCCTCCATTGGACTTGGTTTATGGATGTTGTTAATGACAGTGATGATGATCTTTTATGAAGGGAAAAAGGCAATGTGTCTCTTAGCCAGTCAGGTGAGTAAGGTTTTTGTAAACAAATGGAGTACAAAAATTCTACCCTAATCCTATCATTTTTAATTTCCAGAATAAGAACTTTCCAAATACCTAATCTTTCAAAAGATTAAAGGAATAATTTGGGATTCTATTCAAAGTTGAGATTTGTCAATGAGTTATTTTTATTCATTTAACAGGGATTCCATTTAATCAAAGCATTTGTGAACAAAGCATTTATGAACAATGCTTGAAAATCAATGTATTTATTTCCCAGCAATTCCCTAAATACTTCAGTCTATAAAATACTTTAAAAGGAAGAAATGTAAGCAATGGAACAGTTTGACAGAAAATATTCTAGACTCATCTTTGGGATAAATAATTTATAATGACTTGATTCAGGAGGCTCTCAGTCTAATTCTCAGCAGCTATAAGACATTATTAGAATGTATATTTATCATTATAAAAAGTGAGTGAATGCTGTTTTGTCTTTTAAGACATGATCACTTCATTATAAAGAGTTTTGGTAAAAAAAAAATCAAAACTATTTTTACATGAGATGAAAAAGTAGAGCTACAAATAATCATAGGAGAAAATGCTTAATTTAAGTAGATCTATCAAAACTAGAATAGTTATTAAGTAACAATTCCATTTAATTATAATACTTCATGATTAATGTGCTATTGTTCATTCAATAAATCCATACTCAGGCCTCCATCAATTCCATCTTCATGTCACTCAACATAAGTAACATTTTTATGTCAGTCTTGCAGCTATTTATTTTACTATGATTTTAAATATTCAAAATCACTGATTTTTACTTCCAAAGTACTTCCTCAGTTCCTTGCAGTTAAGATTTACTAATAAAATAACAAAAATCAAAATAGTTTTGACTTGAGTGGACATCAACTCTATCTCAATAAAAGCAGCAATTCCCAAGAGAACTGGGTTGACCACAAGCTTTTGAGCTGACTCAGCTGCATTGCTAAAAGTCCTAACTTTCCAGCAGGTTTAAGGGATTCAATATTGAGAGTCAGTGCTCACAGATCTTTCAGCATTATCACTAGCAAAGATTACCCAAATCAGAATGTTATATAGAGAGCCAGGAGAGCCATAACCCCATCAAAATCCTGAATATATTTATCTTCTGCAGGATTTTGTTTTTAAATGCAAGAGTTGCAAAGCAAATTTTAGTGTGAATAGATATATTTATGTGCGTAAATATACATGCCTTCCTTTATTGTTTTGTTCAGTTTGCCATTGTAATCTTCACAATGGTTGCAAAGCTGGTGTGTAGTTTACCAGAAAGTGCCAAAAGAGCTTCCTCAAGATAAGTCTCATTGGAATTCTGGCAAAGAATGTATAAGGCATCAGTTAGGGAGTTTAACATCTTCCTTCCCTAACACACTTTAGAAAGGCAGCTTAGAATTGAATACGTGTACCAGGGTCTGGAATATAAACTCTGTTGATACATGGATATAGAAGTATGGTCCTCACTCCCAAGTCTAGTGTGTGGAAATGTACATATATAAGCCACCATTTATACAATATTAAGTGATAAATCGCATGTGGTGAGGGGGAGTATGTACAAGATACATTGGCAACATTGCCAACTTAGTAGAATAGATAATATTCAGGAGGTGATATTGGAGCTCACTTTTGATAAATGAATGGAAATTTCCTAAAATAATAAGGAAAAAGATATCTCTAGCAGGAAGAACTGTAGAGCAATGATAAAAAAATAATAAAATAATAAAAAAAAGACCAGGGAATGTGTGGCACGTTTAAAAGGCAAAAACTGTTTAATATTTCTGAAGTATAAACAGAAAACTTGTAAAATTAAGATATAAAACAGGATAAGAAAGAAGGTCTTTAATCTTAAATGGCCTTGGATACTACGACCAAGGAATTTTTATTTGATTTTGTAGATAATAAGGAGTCTTTGAGGAATTTTGAAAAAAAAAATGGCACTAGAGGTAGAAGAAACACCAATCCCAAGTGCTTAGGATGGTGGTTAGCAGGTATCAAATACAATTTAGTTGACTCCTTCAATCCTCACTAGAACTCTGTGAGGTAAATACCATTATTCCTTCATTGTATGAATGAGAAAACTAAAGTAAAGCAAGGAATCAAATTTAGGCCAGAATTTATATACTAACAAACGCCTTGCAAACAGAGGCAGTCTGGGTCTAGATCCACACCATTATCCACTATGCCAGATGTGTGTCATAACTGAACTTTGATACACTCCACAGTGTTCCATGAAGTAACATCATACATATTTGTGATAACAACTTTATCACAAATGAAAAGGATTCATTCTTTGATGAATCCAAATTGATAAATCTGCACAGAAATGTTCCAGAAGTCAATATTTTTTATTCTGTTACATGAATGTAAGTTCACTAAAGATAGGTAAGGATTTATGTCCTCTATGCTGCTGCTGTATCCATTGCAGCTAAAATTAAAGCACTTGGTAAGTGTTTGAAATTTCTTAAATTAATGCATAATTAAACAAATTAATGAAACATTAATGATACAAAATATGGGAGTGCAGTCTCTTTTAATCAAAGAGTTTATATTGGCAAATACAAAGTTTCCCCTGTCAGAGTTTACCTGCACAGAAAATGTGTTAACATTAGCAAGTGGCTAGATAAAAAAATAATGCAATTTATTTTTTATATTCCCTAGACACTAAAGACACCAATTTATCATTTTAGTATATGGCCCTGACTTCCGACCACTCTTCAATAAATAACATATTGTGATTATTATAAAGATACAATTTTTTGAAGAAAATATATGTAATAAAGGAAGGTATAAATAAACAAAATTGAAAAGAGCTTCTAATGCATCATCCATCCTGTTAAACATTGAGTGTACATCCAGCATCCATTCTATGAATGTGATTAAGTTTCAACTTAAAAATTAGACTTATAGCATTATATTGCTTTATTGTCTTCCTTTATCTCTTAATAGTGTACAGTCATAATTTCCACGTGCCATTTAACATTACTTGAAAACTGGGTTTTAGGATACATAGCATTCCATTCTAAGAATATGTGACTATAAATCTGACTTTTGTGATTCCTATTTATTTTATTGAGCTTTATAAATAACAATGTATACCTATTCTTATATGTAATACTTCATATCTCTAATTATACTTAGGAATAAATTTCTAGATTTGGGATCTATTATTATTATTCAACTGAATGACTACCAACTCACTAATCATTAAATGTAGATTTTAAAGGGTTAGAGAATTCTCAATTTACCTTTCCTTTAATCAGTGAAACAATCCCAGTATATTGGCACAACTTAGAAGCATAGGCATTAATACTTAATAAAAACTAAATTGGGAGATAATGGTTATATCAAATATTATTATTCTGCTAAGAGTGATAAACTTCTGCCAAGAGGTTTTAATTTTCTTCATAACTGTCTACATTTGCTTTAATCATTTATTGTCCAATTATTTAAGACCTGACTCTTGACCCAAAATCAAAATTATAACTCTACAATCTTGCAAAATCAAGAGATCATAAATTGCAAATCTATGAAAAGCCTGATAGCTTCCCAGAAAAATGGTAAAGATGAGCATTTTAAAGAAAATATACAAGAATAAACCCATTTTTAAATTCTCATTCTAAAATCTAACTGGATATTAGTATCTTAAAGTTCTTTAAATTTAAAAAGCAGTGCTTTTATTCATATTTTTACCCTATAAATTATTTTAAAATCAGATAAGATTTCATCTCAGGAAATACTGTATTCACTAAAGGTACATGAGGTGTTAGAAGCACATAGCGGCTATTTTTTGCATGACAAGAAAATTTAAGTGTGTGCTGTAACCCTCAACTAAGTATTCTAAAGTATTATTTTCTATTCCATTTGCTTAGTTTCTTATCTTTTCAGTTTTGTGAAGCATTTTGAGAACTTCTTATATGTATAAGTTAATATTGACCCATAATTCATCTGCCATCGAACACTTTAACCAGATATGTATACATGGCTCGGTGTGAATGATTAATCCTCACATACGTCTGGCATAAAATGGCCTTTTAAAATTTTTTGTATCAAAACTTTGAGAATTGAAGACATCTGTAGCAAAAACAGGAAAGGGAGAAAATAATTACTTTAAGAAAAGACATATAATAAACCTGACCAAGTTCAGTCTAATTAAATTAGTCATTTCAAAGCAAGTGGAAACCCTAAAAACTGGTCATTACTTTATATCATCTGATAGATTATCTTTTCAATGTTATATTTCTTTGAATTCCACAGAAATTTCCAAAGTGTGCTCTATAGACTATTACAGCAGAAAGGTAGCCTTTCATTTATTTAAACAAAACAAAACAAAAACAAGGAAGGACTTTTGAAGTTCTGTAGCCAAGTTGAGGAAAGTTGACCAAGCAGAATTATGTTTGAGACAGAGAAACTGAAGGACTCCATAAAAATCTGGGTGTTTTTTTTTCTCCTTTTCCTGCTTCTATTCTTATTAGGACCTGAACCCTCACATCACTCTACACATGCCTCAGAATGTGAATATCATATGCCCCCCTTGTAAGGGACAAGGAGTCCATGACTTATCTAGGATAAATAGTATCTAAGGAAGGACCAGGTAAGAATAACCAGACAAAGCTATCATATGTGTATTCCTTACCACTGGCACTAGACATCTCAATGCCAAGGTCCCCTGGTTCCAATAATACCTGAGCAGTCTTTGTTCTACCAAGTTCCTGGAAGTTTGAGTGGACATGTACAACAGACCACCATCTTCAGCAAAAACTCTCAGACCCCAAGCAAAGAGGAGACTCCTTCCTTTCTTTTCTGAGTCTCCCAGACATTGTCTGTTATCTGGTTTCTCTATACCTTCAATAAACTGCTTTTACCTCCTACTCGTTTGTGTTTGATCTCCATTCTACGCACAGCCAGGGACTCTTTGGCTGGTCCCACAGGACCCCATCTGAGTCCTCAGACTTGGCCTGCTGGCATCATGTTTTTTTTTTAACTGCTGTTTTGAATCTCTTGTTTCTTTTCTTATAGTTAATATTATGTTTATCCGTGTTGTAAATTCTTAGGATATTTGTTTCAGTAATCTATTGATGTAAAACAAACCACCTCAAAATTTTGAATCTATGGATTTTCAAACAATTCTGCTCATTCTGACTGTGCTCTATTGATCTCTGAGCTCACCATGCTTCTCATCAGCAATGAGAGACTATCTAGACACTACCTAGTCTAGTGTGCTCAGCTGAGGCAACTTAACTCTGCTTCATGTCTTTCATTCTCCAGCAAGGAAACCTGAGCTCAGAGTCCTAATAGAGGTAGATTATAGAAGGGAGATTGAAAGCATGCTACTGAGCCTGCACTTAGAAATGACAAAATATCACATCCGCTGTATTCTATTGGCCAAAGTAAGTCACAAGTGCAGCAAAGATTCAAGGGATAGACAAATAGATTCCACCTCTTGATAAAAACATTTCTTAATAAAAGTTGCATCATAAAAGGTGTATATACAGAGAAAAACAGAGTATGGGAAATAATATAACCAATTTACTGTAGAATTCAATTGGGAAACCCTTTTTTTTGCTTCCTCCAAGATTGAATTTGCAGCTCACATCTTAGAAATGCTAATGTAATTTTAGACACTCAGCTTATCCAATAAATATTAATTGAGCCCTATTTGAATCGAGTTAACAAACTTCTGGTACATGAGGTGAATTGACATGTTCTTTTTCTTCAAGATGTGGGTAAAAAGCACAATTCAATTAAGTTTTTGATGGTTTTGATGGTTGCTCAAGTAGGTAGAGTGAACTGTTTCATTGGTGTTTTCCAATAAACCACACTTATTTATACTCTTGTTTCTCATCCATGGTGATTCTGAGGTTGACCATGTGGTTTGCATACCAGCGGGACATTAATAAGTGTGATGCAAGCAGAGCCTTGGTAAGTGCTTGTACAGAATTTGTCCTCTTGAGATATTACCTCTTGGATCTCTGGGACCACTATGAGAAAAGTCAAGCTAGCCACATGGAAAAGCCAATGAAGAAGAACCAGGGAATCAAATGGACATCCAGGCTCCAGATCCCAGGCCCCAGATGTATGTTCCAGTGAATCTTTTTCCGTCAGCTCTTGCCACTCAAGCCCTAGCAGTTTAGGCCACAAACATTATAAAGCAGATACTGTCTCTACTGTTCCTTGTCTGAAATTCTGACCCACAGAATTCTGAACTTTACTTAAAGTATTTCTTGCTTTAGGGACTCCTAGGTGGCTCAGCGATTGAGCATCTGCCTTCGGCTCAGGTCATGATCCTGGGGTCCTGGGATCGAGTGCCACATTGGGCTCCCTGTGTAGAGCCTGCTTCTCCCTCTGCCTGTGTCTCTGTCTCTGTCTCTCTCTCTCTCTCTCTCATGAATAAATAAATAAAATCTTTAAAAAATATTTCTTGCTTTGATAGACTAAGCTTTGCTTGGGGGTCATACAGCTTGTGACAATAGAAAACTTTAAGAGAAATTAATACCAGAGTGTAGTGGTGCTATAACAAAAACCTAAAACGTGGAATTGACCTTGGGACTAGGAAGCCGACTTTCATACATATATCATTTCCTATGAAAAACAAAGACAGACTCAAAGAGAAGGAAAAAACCCCAGAAGAATCACTCCATGGAGCAGAACCGGCCTCTAGTCAAGGACCATTTTCTACCTCCTGAATGATAGTCACCTGACAATATGGAACAGGATGATTTCAGAAGTACCATGGACCAGCGACTGCCATATTTTGTATGTTCTCCCACTTTTCTTTTTTTTTAATAGGAGTGTGTGCTGCAGTCTTCCTATCACTGTTTCATCATTAAATGTGGGGTGTATGGAGGCAGAAAACTTCCCTTTTTTAATTTTATTTTTTTTTAATTTTAGAAAACTTCCCCTTTTAGCTCACAGATGTCTGAACTGAGAAGAATTCACACCTAAGTAGCTGCCCCCAAGAAACTATGTCCAAGGATCCTCATGTGTACCTGAAACTGATTCAGATGAGAGCCACTGCCTGGTACCCAGGAGCGAGGACAATATTGATAGCATACAGAACTATGATATTGAGGGTCTTGGGTTGGAAAGAATCTATTTTGCATATGGAAGGGCTGTGAATTATTAGACTTCAAAGGATGGACTGAGGTACACAGTTATATTGGTTGCTGCCACAGATCCATGCCTTCCAGTTTTCACAGCCTTATACAGTCTCCTCACATTGACTCTGGAGTCAGCTATGCAACTTGCTTTGGTCAAAGGGACATTAGAGACTGTGACACAAGCAGAAACTTTCTAGGCATGTACACATCGGGTTTAGCCCTCATGTAATGCCCCCCCCCCGCCCTTGTGACTGTAAGACCATCTTTCTACAAGGAAGTACACACTAGCTACATGGAGAGGTCCTATATAGCAGAATGGAAGAACCCAGCTATATCACAAACACAAAATCCCTAAACAGCTGGCCTCAACTGAGCTACAGCAGCCAGCCCCCACCCGTTCAAGGTGGCCCACCTGAGATATCCAACGTCATGGAGTAAAATTAGTTATTCTTATCCTTCCCTGCCCAAATTTCTGACTACAGAATCTTGGATTAAGTAAAGTTGTTATTTTAAGTCACTACATTTTGGAATTGTTTGTTGCAGAGAAAGAGATAACTGAAACAACTGAGTATGCTGCAGATTGGTGGAAGAATGGACATCACTGAGGAAAATCAGGTGAATCAGTAAGTGGAAGAGGTGCAACAGCAGCATCACATAATGAGGAGTGTGATCCTATAACCTCAGGCTGCACGGGGGGTGGGAGGGAGGAGAGAGAGATTAGTCTCTTCTTTTTATTGATAATTGGATAATTGAAACATAGTTCTATGACTTTGAGGTTGAACTCTCAAAGCAAACACAGCCCACTAGGTCCTTTCACATTATTATAAAATCTCCAGTTACATTCCTTCTTTAGTATAGTCTTTTGTATATACATGAGCCTACTTTTAGTTAGGTTCACAAGCTTAGGGTAATTTAATGGAAACTGTCAAATAAAGGGAGATAGTCTTCTTCCAAAGGAGTAGATGTAAAGAGGGATTCTCCAAGAAAGAGAATTTTCCTGAAAAACTCATACTATTAAGAGTACCTATTATATACAAGGCACTTACATATTTGGATATTCTAAATTGCATCTAACCTTATCCTGATCTGAGAACATTTTAAATAGAAATATTATATGTCAAATAAACTGGAAATTATTACAAATTCCAATGAATGCTAAATATTTTTCTATTATTTTACATCCTCTATGGCTTGAAGAAACAATTTAATGGTAAATTTTAATATTTTCTCTTTATAAATTATTAATGACCTATATATACTTATTAAATGATACACCTGTAATAGGTGGGAGGAAAAATGCTAAACATGTTTTCACTGAATATAAACTAGAAATCTTCATATGAAATATTAAACAATAAGTAATTCATCAGTTATAGTTCCACAATCCATATTGATTGAAGAGAGGTTTTTTGGGTTGGTTGGTTGGTTGGTTTGAAAGAGTAGTATGACCTACTGTTTAAGAACAAGAACTCTAGAGTTCTATCGACCAAGGTTCAAATTCTGGGTCTGTCACTTCTTATTCACATGATCTGTGTCTCTGATTCCACAATGTTAAAATGGCGACAATGTTAGTAGCTTATTCAGAACACTGGTAGGAGAATTATAGGAGGTTAACACATTTTAGGGCAATCAGAGCACTACCAGAAACAATCTCACATGCACTACCTAAGTGTAAGCTATTGTTATTTTCAGCAGATTGGTTGCTAAATTTCACGTTAGTTTAGCTAAATTGTCCATCCAGTGCTCTGTACTCCTTTTGAAACTGTTAATAATTTCTCTAAAAGGAAAAGAAAACTAATATTTATTGACTGTCAGGCTATCTTTCAACAGCTTTACTTTTAGAAGTAATATATTGATTGATTTAATCATTATGACCACCTCTACAAGGCAGAAACTATTATCATCTCACTTTATTTTTTTTAAGATTTTATTTATTTATTTGAGATAAAATGAGAGAGCATTGCAGGGGGAGGGGCAGAAGGAGAGGGAGAAGCAGACTCCCCACTGAGCTGGATGCCCAATGTAGGGCTCAATCTGATCCCAGGTCCCTGGGACCATGACCTGAGCTGAAGGCAGAAGCTTAACCAACTGAGCCACCCAGAAACCCCATCATCTCACTTTAAAGGTAGAAGATTGGAGCTTCAAGTGGATTAAACAATCTGCCCAAGATATACCCCTAAAAAATGGTGACAACAGGACTCAAGGCAGGTAATGGAGCTCTAGAACTTGCAGTCTTAATTATAATATTATGTGGTCTTTAAGATGTTCGAGATGATATTCAATTTTTTTCTGTCAAAGTTATACCCTATGAAAATGATTGCCCCTGACAGTCTAGTCTGTTCTTTCAATATCTTTACCTTTGCAAAGAAGAGAGAAAACAACAGATCTTGAAAGAATCAAAGGAAATGTTCAGATGGGTAGGAGAAAGAAACAGAGGGATGTATAAATCACTGCAGCGGGCACTTATGCTGTTTTAAGAACTGTCAATACAGGAGCAGCCAGGATCGACACAGAGGTCCCCCCCATGGCAGTTTGCATTGATTCCAGAGGAGTCACACAATGGAATGATGATAAAATTAAAGAATCAATAGATGCTAAAAGAGTAATAAGTAGATAAACCAGGTGAAAGGAATCAGAATGTGTCACCCCAAAATATGCCACTTTGGCATATTGATTCTTTTGAGCTAAAGGCAATTGAGAGGCAGCAGTCGCAGGCCAAGCTCTCCATCATCCCCCTATCTCCCTGAGGCAGGCTGTATATTTTCCCTTAGAGAGGTGCCCTCCCTGTACCAAGAGAAGCAAGCCCTCAATCACCAAAGACAAAGGGTAGACGCCAAGATGAGTCTGCAGAAACAGACCTTACTAAAATTAACTGTATCCCCCATGAGTTCCCCTGTGTGCCTCATAGTCACCTTCCTAGGATGTGCTGGCCCTAGAAGCCCAAACTCTCTTTCCTTTGGCTAGTCACATCTCCATAATTCAGCGTGTTCTGTTAAAATGATGCATAAACTGCCAATCTGCTCACTTCTTTGGATTTTTTCCTTCTTTTCTGGGAAGCCCCACATCAGGAATCCCTGCTTAGCAGAGAGTCTGCTTCTGCCTCTCCCCCTGCTTGTTCTCTCTCTCTCTCTCTCTGGAAGAAATGCAAACCAGCATGTAGAATCATGGTTATTATCTATTTTGTTGGGTAGAAGAAGCCTCTCACAAAAGCAGATCTAGGTACCCACCAACATAATTTAGCACACATCTTGTGCATAGAATCAGATCTTTGGTTTCCATTCAAACTTAATGTCAGTGAACCTTGAATTTATTTTCTTCTTGTACTGTCTTTTTTTGGTTTAAAACTATACCCCAAACATGACTGAGTCTCAATGATTTTAAAATGTACTAAGTCCCGTAAGTGTGTAAATTATACTTGAGATATTTTTACTTGGAAACAACAAATATTTATACCATTACGGAGTAGGATTTTTTAAATTAAAGATTTGATTCCTTAGGTTAAGTTTATAACAGATTGAAATAATGAGAATAAAACTAAAATTTATAAACTCCTAAGAATTTTACTGAGTCTCCATAGCCATAAGTACTTCTTAGTTTGGGGTTTCTTTGTTTGTTTTAGTTTGCTTTGTTTGTGGTTTCGTTGTCTTGTTTTGAGGTTTTTTTGCTAATTAGCATGCAATTGGAACACAAAATAAAGGACTGTTCTCTGGGCCACTATAGTCCTTCTGAAGCTGCTGCAAAAATTGAGTATTTCAAAAGCACATCAGAGTTGTCTTCAGTTAATTTTTTAGAAGATTTTCTTTATTTATTTGAGAGGGAAGGAGAGAGAGAGAAAGTCCCACATCCCGAATCCCAGGAGAAGCAGATTCCCCGCTGAGCCAGGAGCCCCATGTAGGACTTGAGTCCAGGACCCTGGGATCATGACCCGAATCAAAGGCAAGGCAGACACTTAACCTACTGAGCCCAGGTGCCCCCCAGTTAATTTTCTGGTAAAGGTCTTGTAAAGGTCTTGCCTGAGGGGATAGTCAGAGGTGTGCCATAGTGTTTGATTTTAATGCTAAACAGAAGTGAAATGATATGCCCATAGTCATCAATTGTCACTACAAAAACTGAGAAAAAACTCCATCTTCATCATTCACTACATGAATGATTTATATCATTTGGTTGTGAAGTTGTGATAAGTGTAATAAAACTTTCTGATGGGTATCTGAATTTTTTCATTTTTTAAAAAAATCGGGTATATTTGGATATTCAATATTATGTAAATTTTAGGTGTACAAGAGTACACCTTCAGATACAGATACCTTCAGTATCTGTATAAATTGCAAAATGATCACTACAATGAGTTTAGTTAATATCCAAAGTCATACATAATTACAGAATTGAGTTTTTCACTTTTTACCTGACTTTTCTTATGTAGTTCTTGGCATCTTACCTGATGAGGGGGCAAAAAGCAAGCTGAGGGCAAAACAGGAGCTGACACCACTTCACATTCACCCCTATCCCCACCATCCCACCTCCTACCCCCCTCTTCAACTTAAGGCGGGAGATATATATATATATATATATATATATATATATATATATGTGTGTGTGTGTGTGTGTGTGTGTGTGTGTCTTGTCTTATATATGTTTTATATATATATATATAAAATCTGGGATGGATATATATTTATATATCTATATTTATAGCAATGTCTCTCCTCAGACACCAGTAACTGCCTAAGAACAAAGGCAGGGGGAAAATAAATGGTCAACTGATAAAGATCACAGTCATGTAGGACATGAAACTCCACTATAGTTTGTAACTGTCTTAATGATTTACAAGAAAAACACAATCTTAATACTAGCCAGACCTCCAGGAACCCATAGACTCAATTTCCTGGAGCCCTAATGTCACCTTCTCCTCCATAGGATAGAAAACCCTACGTAATCAGTCACTCCTCACAATCACGATGCAGCTCTTTCCACCCACGGGTCCTGTCCCTGTGATATAATAAACAGATCTTTTTTGCACTGTAAAACATCTCAAGAATTATTTCTCAACCATTAGGCCCAACGATCCTGCATCACTACCCAGTGTAGCATACTAAAAAGATCACAAGAGGTTGAAAAAAATAATCAGAAGATTTTGGTTATAGTCTCAGTTACATTTACTAGCTCTTCCACTTAACTGTTCCCACAGGACATATGCCAACATTTAGTGACTTAAAACAACAGTGATCATTGCATCACTTATCTGCTCCCAGCTCTAGGGGCTGATTGGGCTCTCATTTGGAATTTCTCAAATACTTGTTCTCAGGTGGTAGCTGAGGATGGAGCAATCACAACACTTCTTTCTTCATGGGTCTGTTGATTGATGCTAGCTGTTGGCCATAACATCCACAGAAGGCCTTTTAACAAGGCTTAAGCTTCCCCTCCCAGCATGGTAGGTGAGTTGCAAGCATCAGAAGAAGGGATATTACCTTTTAAAACCTAATCTCAGAAGTCACATAGCTTTAATCCCACTATAGCCCAGAGTCTCCCCAGGTTCAGGAAACATAGATACTTGCACTTGTATAAGAAAAGCATGTGGGATGGAGTGAACATAGACATTTACACTTGTGTAAGAAGAGCATGTGTAAGAACATAGGCACTTGTGAAAGAACACAGACACTTGCACTTGTGTAAGAAGAGCAAGTGGAACGGAAGACCTTGTTACAGCCATCTTAGAAAACACAATCTAGCATACTGACTATGCTATTTCAATCATGTTTCTGAATCCCTTGGTCTTCCATTCTCCCATCTGTAAAATGCTAATGTTAACTGCCTGATTTATTTAGCCCTGGGATTATTAAAACAAATATTTAGATATATTTTAAAAGAGTAATATATATTCAAATATAATACAAATGAAAATTATTTTTAGGATATAAATATTTTCTAAATTATGTGACAAGGGGGAAAGAGAAATGGATTAAAAGCATAGATTCCAACTATTTGTCTAGATTTATTACTTTCTACCTTGGCAACAAATTGCCCATATGGGATATACAATGGAATTAACTCAATATAAAAATTAAAAGAATAAAGCCCTATAAAGTTGACTCTGAAAATTATTTACCTGTACATATTTGAAAATAAATTGTCATAAGAATGAAAATATATTATTTATGATAAGATAATGACCCAATGTATTATGCAATTGTCAAAATATACCTTAAATTTTAATTTTTCTAATGAAAAAATGTCATCAAAAGAATTAAAATACTAATACTTTGTTATGGATATTATGTTAAATAATCAATCGGATTGCATTTAGAATGACAAAATGACTGATGCATACAATCTGTCATAGAAATACAGTTGGAATTTGATTCTGAGATAGGCTTGATCATGCCACATGGAAAGTATGAAATAATGACCAAATTCCCACCCCAGGATATCCTATACATTTGAGCATATCAGGGGTCTTATATTTGTCTCTTTTTCTTTGCCTATGAATTCTGATGATAGACTTCTTTATTTCTGGCTCTCACTAAGGATGTTTTCTAGTGACTCATATTGCAGAAAAATGTGACAGATGCTATTTAATTAAGAAATTCAGAGTGTAGGATCATGAATCAGTATGGGTGTGCCTGCCTAAGAAAATAAACAGAAGACTACATTTTCTTAATGTATTGCCATTAGTTTAGTGAAAAATGATGGAAAGAAAATAATTAAAATGATCAAAATAAAAATTCAATTACACTTTAAAAATAATTTTGACTGAGCTATAAAGTGATTTAAAAAAAAACTCATGTCTAAATAAGTCAGTGTAAATCATTCTAAAATAAGAAGATTGGTTGACTACATATTCCATCACTTGTCAACTGGAATTTATACAAGCAATACTAACTTTAAATATTTTAGGGAATATAAGTGGTAGAGTGAAGTGTGATTAAAGGCAGCAACCTTCACAGTCATCTCAAAAATATCACCTCTCACCAGCAATGATTCATCTACAAAATATTTGCTGGGCAGCACACTTCCTATGTGCATGACATTTTTCTTGGATCTAAGAAAACAAAAATAGAAGACAAAAACACAGCCCTCAAGGGCCTTATGCTCCTGTGTAGAAAGTAAACATTAAAACAAAGCAACATGATAAATGTCTATAAAGAAACAATGTGTAAGATAATTCAATTGCATAATTAATTATATATTAGATGTTTGTCTTACACTGGCAGAGATTTCTTTACTGTTTATCAAACTAGTTTCATGTTCTTCTTGGGCACACAGCTACCCATATTTTCCCAGACCCGTTTGCAGTTGAATGTGGCCATGTGTCTGAGATTTAGCCAGGGGAATAATAGCAAAAGTGAATTATGCCACTTTCAGGACTAAACCATGAAACTTTCTATGGGCATCGGTTGTGGTCTTTCCTCATGCACTGTTTTGATACAGAAAAACAATGAAAAGATATGGGTGGATAATACAAAGCCCCAAAAGTGACCAAAATCCACTTAATATTTCCTTTAGTTTGACAAAACTTTAGAGTTTGTTTCTTGACTATAAGCTCCTGACCTCCCTTTTCTTAGAGCATTTACTTTAGAATACTTGTAAATTATACATTTTTCCTTTGCCTCTTTCAGATACAAATCTTCTACAATCCAACAATGTGTTTGTCAAGAACTTGAGAGCCATCCCTTTGAAATGTAATCATCAAGAAAGACAGGGCCTCTATATCCCAGTCTCTGTAGGATAGTAAAAACCTATTTTTTTTTTTTTTTTTTTTTTTTTTTTTTTTTTTTTAGAGAAAGAGAATACAAGCATGTGAGCTTCTGGTGGGGGAATAGGCAGAGAGAGGAAGAGAGAGTCTATGCAGGCCTACATCCATCCCAGAGCCCAGGGTGGGGCTCCATCTCCTGACTTGAGCCTAAATCAAGAGTTGGACGCCTAGCTGACTAAGCCATCCAGATGTCCCAGAAGTCTAATTTTTATAAGCGCCAGTTAGCAAACACTGATGGTCTAATTACATTGACCATATTCACTAATGTCTTCCAATATTTTTCCACTAGCTTATCCTTGCACTTAAAAACTTCCTGGCCTTGGGCAGCCTGGGGGGCTCAGTGGTTTAGCACTGCCTTCAGCCCAGGGTGTGATCCTGGAGACTCTGGATCGAGTCCCATGTCGGTCTTCCTGCATGGAGCCTGCTTCTCCCTCTATGTCTCTGCCTCTCTCTCTTTCTCTGTCTCTCTCTGTCTCTCTCTCATGAATAAATAAATAAAATCTTAAAATAAAAAATTTTTTTAAAAAAACTTCCTGGTCTTTTGTTTGAATAGAGTTCAATTGAGTCTACCCTCTGTTGTAGTAGTCTTGAACACCTATTGTTATAGTCTTCAATAGACTTCCTTGCCAGTTTAACTTTACTGGGTCCATGGAAATTTATTTGACAGAAGAACAAACCACCCACTCCATAGATGGGAGCAACGACACCTACGTGCAGTTCACCCCTTGGCATGGCTAGTAGAGTGAGGACATGTATCTTCAGATACTCTCCTTTTCACTGCCTGAAATTATCCTCACTGAAGTTACACTTTGAATTAGCTCAAGTTGAAAATAAATGTGATATTGATAGCAGGACTTACTAGAATATCTGTTTGTGTCCTGAAATCAACAGCAGGACAGATTTTGAGTGAATAAGACAAAAAAAATGATATATTTTTATTAACCAGGAATTTAAAGGCAGTTGGCATTGGAGGATCAGCTCTTTAAGTCATGAGAAGTTCACCAGCAGTCAGCACAAAATTTATATTCCATACTTGAATATGTAGTAGCAGTTGGCATATGGTAATTATCAACAATGAGCTCTCTAAGATCTTGTCCGCTTTCTTTTAGGAAACCCATTATGGTCTTCTAATTAAAGATATTTTCCCCTTTTTCATTATTAGAAAAGCAATCAACACCTTGAGATTGAGAATTACATGTAAACTGTAAGATTTTCAAATATCATATCTTATGATAATAGAACATTTATTGGCTCTTACAGAGTTGTGTATAACTTGTTTGAACCTTCTTGCTGGAAAAGTGATAAGACTGTTTTGAAACCCCAGTCACCACAACACCTTGTTAATAGACAACTTAAAAAAAAAAAAAAAAAAAAAAAAAAAAGCTATGCATTGTTTTTCATTCAGGTGAAAATTTAAAAAGCAGGGCAAAATACAAAGCATTTGCACTGGAAAATTATCATTTATTTTTGACACTATGGTGTAATGCATTGTTAGGGGCTGTTAATTTTGGACTAGGTTACAGTATAATGAGTTCTTGCAAATATTACATGTCATTCTATTAAGAAACATTCCATTTACACAGGAGCTAATTTTTTAAAATACAGCTGTGCTAAGGTATCAAATAAAACTTAATAGGCAACAAGATGATGTTTAGAGCTCAGGCTCTAAAGACAAGCACACTGGCTTCAAATTTAGTTACTGCCACTTACTAGCATGCAACTTTAGTCAGGCTATTAAACTCCTCAAACCTTGGTTTTTTCCATCTTTAAAATTAGTGTAATAATAATACCTATCACATTCTACCTATGTAGGAGTTTTATTAAATAATGTATGTGAAGTGCTTGTAAAGTGCATATTACCTTTCAATAAATAATTACAGTTTTTGTTAGAACATGAATGTAACAGGGTAGAGGTGACGCATTGAGGCATAATTAAATTATTGTGGACAGCATTTTAAACATCATACAAAATTGTTTCCTTTCTCCTAAAAAACTTGGCCTCACTTATAATACTATGCTATTAACTGACTCACGACCAGAAAATTTTGTTATTAATTTTGAAGATCTGCTCAAATTGTCCCTTTGAGTAACACCCTTTTCTACATGTTGTATTTTCAGATACATTTTCCCCTACTTCACAAATAGTAAGCAACCCTTTCACTGTACTTTTTTAATATGTAGGTAATGAATTCTAAGAAAAGAAAAAGATTCAGCAATATAATATTCAGGTGATATTTGCCATCAAAGAATGAATGTTATTTTGGCAGCAATTCCCCTGGTGTCTGATCACTTATCGTCTCTAGTGACACTAGAAATGCAATGTCATCAGCAGCCACAAGTTAATTGGAAAGATTAGTAGAGCACTTGTTCGACAAATAGAGTGACTTCAGAAAGATACAGTTGAGTCCTTATTTGATTTTACACTTCCTCCATAAATTGTGGCTTTATTGGTTCAAGAAGCTACACTGATTAAACAAAAATATACATAATTTCTCCCACTTCCATATTAGCGGTCAAAGAAAATCCTTTTTGAAACATGTAAGGATCTTGAGTTTATCCAGATACAAAGTATTAATGAGGCTTTAATTTTTTTTTATTATTTTATGAGACTTTTATTATTATTATTATTATTTTTTAATGAACAGATGTTCACACATGATTTTTTTTTATTTTTTATTCATGATAGACAGAGAGAGAGGGAGGGGGGCAGAGACACAGGCAAAGGGAGAAGCAGGCTCCATGCTGGGAACCCAGCGTGGGACTCCATCCCAGGACTCCTGAGCCAAAGGCAGGCACCAAACCGATGAGCCACCCAGGCATCCCCTGCTGTGAAGGCGTTTGTGGCCTCTGACGTCCTGGAATCAGGATCCAGGGCAGGACGTAGAGCTTGAGCGCTGCACAGCGGCTGGCACGGACCCGGCCCACACCCGACAGGTGTCGGGTAATGTGTCCCGGTCAATAACAAATGTGGGGAAATGGAGTGAGAATGGGAGAATATTGAATCTGATCAATCAGCAAGTACTAGAAGTAAAAGGAAAGTCATAATAAGGCTGGACATTCCATTGTCCAGCTTTTTAAATTTAAAACTAGCTATAGAGAATATAATGAGAAAGCCCGGGATTGGGGTTTGGAGTTTGTGCCATAACAAATAAGGCCAAATGAGGCAAAGAGCAAAGTAAAAGGTGTTATATGCTAAACATGTAACCCCCTCCCTCCCCGCATTCGTATGTTGAAGTCCTCACCCCTGGTTCCTCAGAACTTAATCATATTTGGAAATAAAGTCTTTAAGAAGTAATTAAGTTAAAGTCTTTGGGACAGGTCCTAATCCAGCATGACTGTTGTTTTTAAAGAAGAAGAAATTTGGACACAGATGTGCACACCCACAGAAGAAAGACCCTATGAAGACAAAAGAAGATGGCTATCTTCTGCAAGTTAAGGAGAAAGTCTTCAGAAGAAATCAGCCCTGTAGACACAGACATCTGGATAGACTTCTAGCCTCCAGAACTATGAGAAAATAAATGTTTTGATTTGTTTTTAAAGTTTTATTTAGTAAAGTAATCTCCACACCCCATGAGGGACTCAAACTCATAACCTCAAAATCAAAAGTCGCATGCTCTTCCAACTGAGCCAGCCAAGCACCCCCAAAAACTACATGTTTAAGTCACCCAGTCTGTGGTACTTTGCTATGACAGTCTCATCAAACTAATATGGAGAGAAAAAGAAGGGGCTGCAGAGGGAAGAAACAGATGTCTCTCTTCCTCCTGTCATTGTCACCTCCTACTTGCCAAGATGACCCTTATTTGGTCTCCAAGAACCATAGGTCTTCAAAAGGGCACTTTTGGCATAAATTGTTCTCTAATCTTTTGAGAGTCCTTATTTAAAACATTCTTTCTGCTGTTTTGGAACTGATAATTAACTATTCCTATGTCTTGGAAGTTTTTCTGCAATAATCCTCATCCGAAGGTGGAAGCCTTTGATTAGTTGAATGTTGGCGCAAGAAATCAGGGAGGTTGACCCATCTTTTTATTATTTTTATTTTTAAAGAAAAGATTTATTTATTTGAGAGAGAGAGTGGATTGGGGCTAGAGGGGAGGGAGAGAAGCAAACTCCCTGCTGAGCAGGGAGCGCAATAGGGGCTTGATCTCACAACCCTGAGCTCATGACCTGAGCCAAAATCAAGAGTTGGACGCTTAACCAACTGAACCACCCAAGTGCTCCTAGATTGGCCTGTTTAGATCAATATATAGGTTGACCTTCTCAGCTGTGAGAAAATTACACATAACCACTAAATATTCAATTATGTCAGTAAAAATTTCCTATTATAAATTAGTTAGTTGGCATCCCAGAGCAATGCATGAAGATAATTTATTGAAACAGTAATATCTACTGTTATTCCTTTTATTGTTTTCTCTGTCAGCTTTTCTGTCTTCCACCAAAGTAAATAGCCAGACTTGTAAAAGTCTAGGGATTTTTGGTGGAGTATAAAGCTTTAGAAGTAAAGTGATATGATAGATATTTTTTTGTCATGTGAATTAAAAATTTTGTTTCTGTTCCTGAAAAAGTGGGGGCTGAAACAGGCCAACAGTAGTGTTGACATAGTTAAAATTATGAGGTCCACAACATCTTCACCATTCCCTAATGTGTTCGATCTAATTCCAGGAGAAAAGCCAGCTTAAAATCTCTGGGCCCTAAGCCAGTAAAAAAGGTTATGTTAGATGATAGGGGGAAAGTCTGGAAGAAAGGGAGTCTTTAAGAATCAAAGAGGCAGAGAAAAACGGATTATGGAATGGAGGAAAAGATTCTAATTTCCACAGGTAATGGTTATCTAAGGACTGCTCCATGCTGGACCAGGGGAGGTGACTTAATCTTTAAGGAATGGTTGTATGACATATCTACAGAGGCGCTGTATCTGTTACAGAAAGATCCAGATCTTGAACAGAAAGACAATCTATGAGTTTACATGACAGAAAAGTTTAGGTATTATTATTAGTTGAAATAATGTCCCAGGATTCAGTTCCCCATTCTCTTTCAATTCTATTCGCTGTAACATCAGTGCTGTTGTTCAGTAAGCTCTCCTCTCTTGGTTTTAAAATAGCTTAAGCAGCTCCAAACTGTACGGGCTCTGAACTTCATATTTTAAAGGAAAGAATGAAATTCTCTTAGGCTTTTTGCTCCAAATAAAGCTTTTCATGTATTTCATTTACCCTGAGCGTGTCCTATGTTCATTTATGAACCAATCACTGTAAACCAGAGGAATGTGCTGTACTGATTGCCCAGACTGAGATAATATGTATATTTATGGGTCTTGAAGATAAAATCAGCTTTATCCAAGCCACATAGGATAAGACTGGAAGTAGTGACAGCTTTTGAAAACAAAAGTGGTTTTATCTGAAAGGAATAAATAGATCCTGGATGCAAAGATTCCTATATCCCTCACCAGCACAAAAGCACAGCACTGCTGGACATCAAAAGAACACTGCAGACTTAGAGAAAAAGGATATTAGTAGTAAAGAGTAAACAGGAGCTTACAAGTCATTATCTCATTTTGGAGGTAATGTCTAGATCTCCTGATTTCTGAGTTAAAGTTGAAAAGGATACCCTTAAAATGACTGGGATGAAATTCTCATCCAGCATAGGAGAAGTGCAACTCTGAGATAAATCTAAATTGATTTAATGGTATATACAAAGTAATATTTCTTTTACACTTCACTTGTGGAGTAAGATTAATGTCCTTTCATGGCTATCTTAGGCTTGCTTAGTAAATGCTATCCCAGAAAAATTTCTGAACTTGTAAGTTTAAATGCCATCACTGCCATCACTGCCGTCATGGAAAGTCACCACAGAAATACCAACATTTGATGACTATATATGACCTAGGATATATTTCATTGTGAAATATTCATAAATTAATGAATACACAAAACTATAGTCATCCAATAATGCAGCCATTTACTGAAGCCTAGCTTACAAACTATATTTTTAATACTACAGAGTCATCACATGAGTTTGAAAAAAAAAGGAATAGAGTGGATGGAGGGGGATGTTTTATTTAATAATAAAGCCTCTTTAAAGGGAAAAATCAAAGAAGAAAACAAAATTTTGGATCATGTGCCATATTTCCTCTTGATACCTCTCTGATTTAACTTCTTTTTCTGGAAATATAAAAAGATACATCTGGACTTCAGAGAGAAGAGACCCTTTTGTTACTAGCATTAAGGTTATGTTTTAATGTGAAAACAATGAAAAACTATAAATATGGTTCCAACCATAAATATATATGTGGAACACTTTAAGTCCCAGAAACATTCATTTTTGCCTCCACATTCCAGCAGAATAAATAATGAAACCAGATGACCTCCGGTGGTGACAGATGGGCTCAGCTTTTGACAATGTGAATTTTACATTTGCTCTAAGCTAGAACATCTTTAAACTTGATGAGGAATCAAATGAGAATTTTATTGCACAATATGAAATAAGACTCAGTCATATAAATTGAGCATGAACCTAGAGCATTAATTTGCAATAACTTGAGCTACATATAATTATACAAACATTTATTCTAAGTCAGTAAAGCAGAAGCAATTTTCCAATATAGTAGTTCAGTTTCCTAAGTTGGGGCAGAGTTAATGGTTAGTTTGCTCCCTTAGTTCACAGGAACTTTTGAAAATTAATTTTCTTTCTCTTGGTGACTTAGCTAATTTAATGGTATATTTCTCCAGGAGATATCTTCCATGCCAAAATCTAATACCTTCAAATGTCTAAGAAAGTATCTTGCTCTGATTTTGCTGTATGTCTACAGTTAAGAAATCAATTGCTGTAAGGAAAGTTTATTTCATTTATCATTAGGTTTATTGTTTTCTTTTTTCCTACTGATATCGAGGGCATTTGTGTAAATTTTCCTTCTTATTTGTAATGGTCTGTGTCAATAAATGAGGAAAAGTCTAAAGAAACTTAAAGTTAGAGACTTTACATATAGTTTTCATTACCCTTCAATATACTGAGATAGACTACTGCCAAACATTTACATATTTATTTCATGGTAAGATACTAAATCTTCCTTTTCTCCCCAAGTTATTATAGTTAGCTAGAAATATTTTCATTATAGTGTTAAATTGAATCAATGGAGGGCAAATGTGCATCGATATATCCATGCCCAGGATTATATCACAGAATGATTTTTGATTTTCCACTACAGCTTCCCTATGGGAATACTCTGCTACTAGACAAGGGTTTAGCTGCTTTCCATCAAATCATCTGTACCCAGCAGTGGAATGCATAACTACTTTGAATTCTAGGTTTTTTGTTTTGTTTTGTTTTTATTAGGTTGAGTTGCAGAAATGAGTATCTTGGGTGCGTTAAAAAAATTATCGATAAATCAAGTAGTTAAAAGGCTTCTTTTTGCCTCATTTGAGTCTATACTCATATTCAACCAGCTGGTTCAAGAAATCAGCTTTCCTGATCCTTCTCTTTTATTTAGCCTTTACCTGTGCAGGGGAAGCTGTATCCAGCGGTGAATGAGAATACAGGTTCTTCAGTCAGGTTACCTGAGTCATAACGCTTTTTTCCTACTGCATACCTGCATTAATCAAAGCTAGCATGACACCAATGACAAAATTCAACTTATGGTATCTTACAGAGAAAGAGAATTCATGGACTCCTATAACTGGAAGAGACAAAATGTATCCAAGGACACAAAGTCACCAGAACTCAGTCTTGCTCCATCCTCCAGCTTTTCTTCCTTCTATACTGTTCTTATTTTCAGACAGTTTCACTCCTCGTGGCATCAAAGATAGTGACTGGTTTCTCCAGGCCAACACTATTCCTACAGCTCAGGGAAAAATATTTCTTGTGAATGATTCTAATGGGCATGGAACTTTTTGCATGTTCTTCTTTGAAGTGAATCACAATAGATGACACGAATGGTGTGTAGCATAGACCCAAATACCATACTGACAACTCCAACTGGTTAAGGGAGCAGCTCCCAAAAGGAAAATATCAGAGGCAATTAAGAAGGCATAGATGACCTTCATGATAACCTTGAGCAAGATACTTAGCCACTGTGAAGGTGACTCCCTCTTCTATATAGATAAAGAGACTAGTTCTATAACTTCTATCATAGTAAAAAGAAAGGAAGGAGTCATCAGTAGAACGGGGAGATTTCTTTTTTTAAAATCTGGGAAATAAAAGCAAAAAAGAATCTTATTAACAACTTGAGTGAATGAAGGCATAAAGAAAGTACAGAAAGGATATTTAGAAAAAACAAGAGTCAATCTGTCACCCTGAAAGAGCTCTGAGCTTGAGATCATTGGAGAAGTAGAAGAAGAAATCAAGAAATAAGAGAGTGAACTGAAAGCATGTTTAAAAGGCAAGAGGTGTTTCTACTTATTCTTCTTCCCTAATCCATCAATTATATCACCTTGTTTCCTAGGTACAAGCTAACCATTTGCTTTCAGTCAAAAAGAACTAAGTATTTTTTGAAGAAATGGGACAAAGCACTGGGGAAAAATCAGAACAGGGTATTCATGCTTCAGGGCAAAGCTTCCCCAATCTGGTTTGGGTCTGCACCACATTAAAGGCCAGCTCTACATTGCATGGCCTAGAGGGAAGCCCATAAGTAGAACAGCACACGATATTCATATTTTCTCAGGAAGTCCCAATCTTCTGGAAGAAAAGAACTCCAGAGAAAATAGAATGGCATATACCTACACACAAAGGAAACGCATGCCAGTCACCAAGAATAATCAACTTAAGTTCTTCTAAAACTTGATGAAAGTATTAAAAATCATTAGACATATGAAGAAAATCAGAAGTATGAGAGGACAAAAATAATACAGCAATTTGCACTACACAATATCAACATTTCAGGGAACAAAGACAACTTTTTAAAAAATCGAGTATCCTCAGGGATGTTCAGGCCAGAATATTTTGTTCTCATAAAACAGCAACAGGATATTACTTTAAAGCAACAATTTGGGAATAATAAATTCTAAAAAGAAAGAATTGATACAATAGGGAAAACTATCAAAAATAATTGAAGAAAATATCCCAGACTTAAGAATATTGCAAGACTAAAGAATTTAAGGGTCCATATAGTGCCAAGAAGGGTGAATAAAAGATACATCATAATGAAATTTCAGGATATAAAACAAGCATAGAGAATCCTATAAGCCATCAAAAAGAGAAAAAAAGTAAATGCTGACCATAAAGGAATGAGAATCAAATTGACTTTATCCTTCTCAGTACAATACCAGATGGATGAGGACATCAGAGCAGAGGAAAAATGAATTTTGAACCAGAATAGTCTATTTGGTAAAACTACTAATTTAGCAGATGAAAATACTTTTTTTCTGACAAATAATGTATTTAATCTCATTTTCAGTTAAGATAATGCACCAAAACAAGAAACTAAAATCAGTGGTTACCTCCCCCCCACCCCCATAAAAATGAACAAACCCAATTCAAAGAAAAAAATTAAAATTCCAAGATGACAGCTTCTCAGTCCAAATTAAAACAGATATTCGGTGGGATCAAAGAGTATTTTTCTCATAAAAATAATGGAATTATTGTCAAGCAATTGATAGTGCCCAAAGATAATATTCTTGAAATGTAAATTTCACTACCATTAAAATAAAATGTCAAAGATTTCTTTTTCTCATTTGCTAATGAAGTAAATAAGATGTTACAACCAATTCAAAGAACATGTCAGCATATAGATAATCTAGAATGCTAAAATGAATTTTTCAGAATGCAGAACTGCTCAATATCCACAGGGCAATAATCAATTTCATGCCACCTGACAAAATTCACATATATTTTTTTGGACATGAATGATTTACTTTTCTATTAATTTTTTACCACTTGTAGCCATAAAAGACCTCAAGACAATGAAAGGCACAGCTGACCTAGCAAAGTGCATTGACAGAAGTCCAGGCCTGTCCCTGCCAAATTGTTTTAAAAGCATCCTAAACCCGTCAATGTGACCAGCACACTGTGCTGTTCTACGTGGCTTGGTCTGATCCACATGCCTCTTCTGGACCTAGAACTTAAGACAAAGTAACTAAATCATCACAAATTGATGTTAGACAGACTGAAAACTTGGGATGCGAGTGCCTAGAGTGAAAACACATTAGACAGTATAAAGGAGACATCCAACAGACAAATGGACACAATCTTTCTTCAATCTGTGGAAATGACAACCCTCTGCTTTTATATATGCCTGTGTCCTGGAAAATGTAGAGTGCTGACGACAATCAAATGGTAGCTTTATGTACGGAAGAGTATTGGATTTTTGTTTTCGGAAACTCTAGTGCTACTGTAATTTCAATGTATGAATACCAATGTGAGTAACTCTCAAGGACTTGACTGATTACTTGTAGGAAACTGTTGTTTGTGCCTAAAAAATAAAAAGCAATGGGATAATATATCATTTGGCTATAAAAACTAACTAAGAGAATAGTCTCCATGCCTAATGCTTCATGACCTGATATCAAGACCTGAGCTGGGGTCAAGAGTCAGACTTGTTTAACCTAACTGATTCCCCCAGCTGCCCTGAGAATAGTTTTGTTTTGGTTTGGTTTTTTTAAATCTGTTCTTCACCATGATGGGGATCATCCAACTCCACATTTGGGAACATTTGGCCTATTAATAGTAGCACACTTACCATGACATTGGACATGTTATAAAAGTTAATTTAACTTTCCTTTCTGGTACACTACTTCCCACAACTCTTAGGCTTCACATAAGAAAGCTTTCACCACCCTTTAAGAACTTTGTTCCTTCATGTCTTTATGTTTTTATGCTTTCTGCTTATTTGTTTACACGGCCATTTCCCGTCTTCCAGTCTTCTCAACTAGGCGAATTGATAATCACTCTTCATTACTAAGTATATGCCATTTCTTGGAAATTTTCCCAGCAAGACCAGGTAAGGTTATGTTACTACAGGGTGGACTCACAAGGCACAAGTATATTATTTATTATATCTATGTACCTGGTATATTCCCTGCCCCCAATTTGCACTTGTCAATGGCAGGGATTGTGTTTTATTAAGAGCATGGTGTCTAGAACATAGTAGGAACTCATAAGTACCATATTTCATTAACTCTAAAATGTCATCTGACATAAGATGCACCATTATATATCACTAAGAAAGAAAATCATAACTTTAGCAAGTAGAATTCTTATTTTATACTTTCTTATAGTCTTTATCACATATTCTTGAAATGTCCTTGGATCAAGTCTCACTTTGCAGAAATCCTTTTCAACTCAGATAGATTGATGTCTATTTTTTTCTATACAATACAGCCTCTATGCTATTAGTAATATCCACGATGTCACATTTTTTTAAAGGGTTCTCAACAATTATTCAGAATTTTCTTTCAAGCTGCAGACATCATTCTACATGTTTTTATACTGGGATCTTTTTTATCTTAATAGATCAAGGACTCTCATGCCACCTTCAAATAGTACTTAAATGTTTATTGATGAAAATATCAATTTTTTCTAGTCCTGTTGTATTACCAAGAATAACCACAATAAAGCATTCATTAGGCTGAAGTATGTTCAAAACAACTAAGTAAAATAAAACATATTCTGCATTCATTTCTTTTTTCTGACATATTATAATAAAAAGTTATAACATACAGAAAAGTTAAAAGACTGTTGCATTATATACCCATATACCTAGTACCAGGTGATATAACTAATATTTTATTACACGTGCCTCAACACATATTTGTTAATCAATTCATCTCTCTATCAACCTATGTTATTTTTGATGCACTTACAAAATTAGTAGCAGACATCAGTACATGTATTTTTAAGACTTCAGGGAGGATGTAGTTACCTAGAGTTTAAGCTTTCTTTCTTTTGAGATAAAATTTATAAGCAATTAAATGCATAAACATTTAGTGTATATTGCAATATACTTGCAAAATTCAATCAAGATATGGAATATTACCACAACCTAGAAAGTTCTCTCATGTCTCTTTACAGTAAGTCAATGCAGCACCAACTCCCCAGAGACAAATAGTAATTTGAATTTATTTTTTCCTATTCTAGAATCTCTTATAAATGTAATCATGCAGGGGCAATGAGGTGGCACAGCTAAGTGACTCTTGTTTTCAGCTTAGGTCATGATTTCAGGGTGGAGGGATTGATCGTTGCGGCGGGCTCTCTGTGGTGGATCTGCTTGGGATTCTCTCCCTCACTCTGCCCCTTCCTCCACTCTCTCACTCTCTCTCTCTCCCCCAAATAAATAAATAACCTTAAATCAATAAAAAAAATAAATGTAATCACACAGTATTTATTCTTCTGTGCAATTTCTCTTTTACTCAGTTTTTGAAATTCATCCATGTTGCTACATATATTGATAGTTCATTCTGTTTATTACTGAGTAACATGCAATTTACAAATATATCACGGTTTATTATTCTCTTACTATTACTTGGAATGGTTCCAGAAAGTTTAGGTTATTATAAATATAACAGCTCTACATATTCTTACAGGTGTTTTGTTGTTGTTGTTGTTGTAAACACGCTATTAACTCTGTTGGCTAAATACCTGGAATTGGAATTTCTGGATCATGGGTAAATATGTGTTTGGTTTTCAATAAACACACAGTTAATTTCCAAAATAATTGTAACATTTTAAACTCCCACCAACAATATCTAAGAGTTCCAGTTTCTCCAAAATCTTGCCGATAGTCATTATTGTCAGTCTTTCTAATTTTAGCCATTCAGGTCATATGTTGTGGTATCTCTCTGTAGTGTTAGTCTGATTTTTCATGATAACCAAGTATATTATATACTTTTTTTCATGTGATTATTGTTCATTCCTATGTTTTATTTGTGAAGTGTCTACTAACATTTTTTGCTAATTTATATTATATTGTTTATCTTTTTATTTTTGAATTGTTGAAGATCTCATATTTTCTGGATACCAGCCCTTTGTCAGATATGAATTTTGCAAATATTTCAAATATTTTTCCACATCTGTAGCTTATATTTGCATTTCTTTAATAACATCTTTTAAAAAAAACAAGTTTTATTTGATAAGGTCTAATTTTTCATCTTATTCTTTTATATTTTGTTTATATTTTGTTGTTTTTTAATATCCTAACAAAGCTTAGCCTACCTAGCCAAAAGTTGTGAAGAATCTCCCTCCTCATGTTATTTTGTGATTCATTACATGGTAAGTATTTTCAGATTGTAACTTGGACATTATGAATGACACATTGTAGAAGTTCTGCCTTTTATATTCCTCAAAGTTTTTTATGTTTTGTTTTGTTCTGCTTTTTAACAAGGGACTTGACCATTCAAACTGCAAATTCTTATTTACCTTTTAGTGGAAGATAGATTAAATCTCAGATCAGTTCATTGGCCTTTTCAGGGCTGCTTGGAGTCTTTCCCATGCAGGCATACTCGGGGGTCAATTGACATGTTGGCAGAGTTTGTACACAGAACTTCAGTCCCTCTCTCTGACTTTTCTTTTCCTAGGATTTCACCTAGCTTTCCAGTAAGTTTGGCTCAAACCCTGTCCTTTCCTCCAACACAGCAAGACAGAGCGTTTTTTGTCAGTTGTAACTGACCACATGCATAGTCTTGGACCCGCCCTTCAGGTAAAAGATATAAAAAGAAAAAATGACACGCAGTGTCATTCTCTTTTTCCAAGTGTCCCCTCTTTTTCAGTATCTACCTACTTTCATTTGTTCTCCACCCTCAGATAATTGTTTTATACATTTTCCTCCAGGGTTTATGGTTATTACCTGTGGTATATATATCATTCTCTTTTTCCAAGTGTCCCCTCTTTTTCAGTATCTACCTACTTTCATTTGTTCTCCACCCTCAGATAATTGTTTTATACATTTTCCTCCAGGGTTTATGGTTATTACCTGTGGTATATTTGGTCCAACAGAAGCTGTACCATCATAGCTGATGTGGAAGTCATACATTCATTTTTTACATACATTTGTATGTAATTAATTTCTTCCACCAAGAAAACACATTGTAATACAGTGTAATTTTACAATAAGATTAATAATTTACTCCATTTTTCATAAATCTAGTAGAAAAGACTAGGTTAACAGGATGTGAACTAGTGGTGGAAAGATCAAAGTTGTTTTAGAAAAAAAAGAGATACTGGTTTTTTGTTTTGCTTTGTTTAGTTTGATAAATTTTTGCCAAATATGTGAAAAATCCATAAAACAAAACTATTCTTTGTTCATTTCTTTCTCGGAACTGGACAGATTTCACATGCCTGATAAGTAGGTTTTATGTTACCTTAAAAACTTCTCAGTTACCTGAAATATAACCACTTTGTTAAGGGCCAAAGCCTCAAAACAAGATACTAACTTATCAAAAATTATGACTGAAATCGTTTTTTTTTGTTTCTCTAATAATTCTACATCCAAAATGATACCTTTAAGCCCTTTGTCTATAAATGTGTAACTTTCTATAAATTTAACAAGGAAATAATGGAATATGATTACAAGAAAATCAATAAACAAACAAAAGCCACTTAATCTGCCATTATTAATTTTTTATTGAAATGTAGTTGACATGCAATATTATATTAGCTTCAGGTGTACAACATAGTAATTTGATATGAAATTATTGATCTGTTATCTTAGTAATTTTGAAGTCTATAATATGGTTTAGTGATTGTTATCACTATCCTGCTCATTACACCTCAGAACTTACTCTTCTAGCTGCAAGTCTGTGCTCTTTAACATCTTCCAATTCCCCCACCATTATTGATTTATATAACTAGTGTCAAAATATCTGAATAAGAGTGAAACTATCAATCACATCTGTATAAATTTTACCAAAACTTAGCCAAATATAGCTAAATAAGTATCTGAGTGCTTTAACATATTATGCAAAAGTTGCTTTGGATTAGTTTTTGCAGCAATTCCATCAAGCAGTCAATTTTTCTGGGTGTCCAGCTGTGCAAGCAAGAATATATACAAAGAAGGGTTACTAAAATTTTTTTAAAGCTGAAAAATAATAGATGCAGAAAAACAGAAAAAGTACCACCATAAGAAAAAAACACAAGTGGCTTTTTCTTTTTTAAATTAAGACTGGCATTTGGAAAGGATTAGAAAACAGGAAAGAATGAGATTAAAAAGTTTAAAAGGTAAAAATAATGAAATGCAAATAAATGAAAACCAAATAAGAACCAGCTTTGCCACAGTGAAGTCAAATCCAAGTTACAAGGGGGAAAGAACATTCCAGAACACATTTATCCCAAAGTAAAGGCCCATCACAGGGCACTTGAATGTGAAGTCCAGTTGATACAAGTTCTTAAACAGATAGCTAACTGTAGTTAAATTTGGAAAAAAATAATTAGGACTAAATTGGCTAGAATATAAGCTTAAAAGCTATCCACCAAATGAAATTTAAGGTAAATGGTCTGTAGCAAGTTGAAATAAATGGTGCTTGAAATATATCACTTCCAAAAAATACAAGTTGGAAGTTGACACTGTAAAGATATGCTCTCTAGAAAGAGGAAAGTATATCATTTGACAATTCATTGTTTTCCAAACTTCATCTTTATTATAGCATATTGATTTCCCTGGTCTCATGTATATAACTTAAATAAAAAACAGACTCTGTTTGTTCTTTTTTCTATAAGAACTTGTTGTTTAGATAGATTTGGAATGAAGTTAAAATATACTGTGATTTTTTTAAGCCTATGATGTTAAAGAAGGCTTCATTCCTAATCCTAAGAGAATTGAATGGAATTTTCTATCTTAAATTTATAAAAATGGATAACCCTAATCAAATAATAAAAACAATAAAAACAAAAAGTGTTCCATTTTGAAAGACCTACAGAGATATTTGGCTCTCACACACACACACATACACACACAAAATCCTGGCATTTATATGCTCCTAAAATTTCCAACTAACTACTGTCTGCATTTGATTTATGGACTTGCCCTGGATTCCATTACCTAAAGTAGATAAACTATGTAATAAATGATTTAGCTTCATTCTTCAGTATGATTTTTAGATAAGAACAATATAGCAAAGAAAAATTATAGGATAAAAACTTCCAAAAACAAAAATGAAAGTAATTGTATTTTCTCTTTATTTTCTTTCTTTTATAGTAGCCGAAATATTATCATTGTTATTGAAAATTAGAAAAAGTCTCTGCATTTTAATTAAAAACTAGACTAACCAATATTATTGCATATGCTATACATCTATAGAGTGTTCTATGCTGCTAAAGATGATAAGTTCTGAGGCCAGACATTTTCAGTTCAAATCCTGTCTCCAAATGCTTCAGCAAATTAACTTCCTTATGTCAAAGCTTTTTACCTATATGATGGGGATAGTAATGTTATCTTATAGGTTTATTGTAAAGTTAGTGTGTGTAAAATTCTTACAGCAGTGCTTCCTGTATTATAACTGTTACAATTATTTGTATAAAATATACAAACAAGGGGGATTGAAATTTAAAATTATGACTATTATGAATTATTGAGTATTTTCTTATCAATCGTTTCTCGTCTTATTGGCATGTGATCTTTGAAACCAAGAGGGAGAAGGATAAGAGTGAAGAAATAACAGAATCAAGGGAGGTTTTGTTTTGTTTTCAAAATACATCTGCCTAGAAGTCATGTAAAGGCTACTGGATTAAAATTTCAGGATGGAGGTAAAGTAGAAAGGAGAGGTAAGTTCTGTGTGTCACTTTTTCATTACCAATCCTTTAGAGCCATTTTTCTAGGATACAGATTCCAGAATGACTCACCTCAGAGACTGTGCAATGCTTATCATTGCAACCTTACTTTCTTGTTTCTCTACAGGTAATCCAGAAGAACAAGATTTTGCAACTTTTCTGTTATTTCTCCTCTAGAGAGGTAAGGAGAAGAGGAACTTAATATCTCATGCCTTTCTCTGTGTCTTTGGCTTCTTCAAAGTTTCACCTGAATTATATATTTTAGAACCCTGTGACTCTTCATCTTTGATGATAACAGTAAGCACATTTCCTTTATATTCCATTTCCTCAATCAAAGTACACACTTGAGTGACTAGCTTTAGATTTAAAAAATCAAAAAACATTGGGGAGCCTGGTTAGTACTGTCTGTTAAGTATCTGATTCAGCTTCAGCTCAGGTCGTGATCTCAGGGTCTGGGTCTCCTGTCAAGTCCCACATTGGGCCCCATGCTCGGCATGAAGTCTACTTGAAATTTTCTGTCCCTCTTCCTCTGCCCCTCCCACTCATCTTCTCTCTCTCTCTCTCTCTCTCTCTCTCAAATAAATAAGTAAATCTTTTTAAAAATCAAAAGAGATTAGTCAATCCTTAAAGATTATTGGTATGATGTTTTGTGCTTGCACTGAGAAAAGGAAAACAAAACTTTTTTAACAACCAAAAAATTAAAAACTTGAAAATCTGTGACTAAAGATATTATTAAGAGTGGGTATATATCCAAGTTGCTACAAATAGTAAATTTTGATTTTTAATGGCTGAGTGATATTCCATTGTGTATATATATCACATCTTCTTTATCCATTCATCTGTCGATGGACATCTGGCCTCTTTTCATAGTTTGCCTATTGTGGACATTGCTGCTGAAAACATTGGGGTGCAGGTGCCCCTTCAGATCACTATGTTTGTATCTCTTGGGTAAATACCCAGTAGTGCAATTACTGAGTCATACGGTAGCTCTATTTTCAACTTTTTGAGGAATCTCCATACTGTTTTCCAGAGTGGGTATACTAGCTTGCCTTCTCACCAGCAGTGTAAGAGGGTTCCCCTTTTTAGCATCCTTGCCAACATATGTGATTTCCCGACTTGTTAATTTTAGCCATTCTGACTGGTGTGAGGTGGTATCTCATTGTGGTTTTGACGTGGTTGGAACTAGTAGTATTATGCTAACAAAAAAGTCAATCAGAGGAAGGCAATTATCATATGATTTCACTTATATGTGGAACTTAAGAAATGAAACAGATCATAGAGGAATGGAGAGAAAAATTAAATAAGATGAAAAACAGAAAGGGAGACAAACAATAATAGACTCAACTATAAGAAACAAATTTAGGGTTGTTCAAAGGAGTTGGGTAGGGGATGGGGTAACTGGCTGATGGGCATTAAGGAGGGCATGTGATGTAATGAGTACTGGGTATTATGTACAATAGATGAATCACTGAACTCTACCTCTGAAGCTAATAATACACTATATATTATTTAATTGAATTTAAATGAAATATATTAAAATTTTTAAAAAGAGTGGGTACATATGCTTTCTTCAAAAATGTTATTAATAATATTCTCACATGATTTTCTGTTCTAAAAATAATTCACAATAAATTTGGGTAATCCTGCTTGTATGTAACTTGTGTAACTGCCATTATATGTTGAATTTTATAGCAAGTTATCTTTTCTATGCATTTGGAAGCTTTGTTAAATGAAATATTTAACCTTGACCAGGGATTCAGAAATTCTATTTAATACCTACTCCATACACTGATGGATATGACTAAATAAAAATCCTGTGTGCTTAGATTCAATTTATGATTTTCCCAACCCATGGCAAATGTATTATTGCCTGGAACTGACCATAACTAAAGTAGTGTTAGGCTTCTCTAATCTATATAATGATTGATGAAATTCTAATTCCATTTGGTTCTCTGTCTAGTGACTATTTTGGGTTCTATTTTCGTGGTTATGTATGGGTCCTTCATCTGTTTATTCAATGAAATAATTTGTGAGCCTATTATGTACCTGGCAAAATAAAAAAGAACAAGCAGTTCCTGTGCTTTGAATCTCTGAGGAGGAAGCCTGAAGAATGTCTGGGAAGAATGTCTCAACTTTTAAAAAATAATAGAAGGGAAGTTTCAAAGTAGGCTTGCTTGATGGTAGGGTTTAATTAGGAGCTGGGAATTTCATGTTAAGATCTAAGATGTAGAGAGGCTTCTCTAAGCCCAACATTGTCCCCTGGGTTCTAGGGAGCCTTAGAAGCAACAGCCATGGGAACCTCAACGGAGTGAAGAGGGAGGGAAGTAAATGTTTCTCTTGAATAGACTGAGGAGGTACTTGGAAAGAATTTTGGTGTTAGCAAAGGACATTTACTGAGGAAAATCCATAAATTTCATTTAGCCAGTCATTTAACAAATGGTTTTGAGTGCCTGTAATGTTTGTAGAACTACACTAACTCTTAGGAAATAGAACCAGAGTCTGTGCTCCCCAAATTTATAGTTTAGAAGAGGAATCAGACAAAGTGTATTTACACATCATGATAAGTTCTGTGATAGAAAGGAAAATAAAGAAAACTAATAGTTCTTCAGTATTGACTTTGTTTTTATTATTTGTTATTTGTGCTCAAATACAATAGTGAGTGAAGCTTCATAGCTGAGGAAGAGATACCAATCAAATAAACCCACCAATAGGCAAGCTGACACAGGCCACGTGAGATATATAAAGGGTTAACTGACCAAAGTTGGACATTTAGGGATGATATTCAGGAATAAATGATGATTGAGCTGAAAGGCAAACCATCATCAAGAATTAACTAGTAAAGGGAGATGGAAAGTGGGGGTGAGAGAAGCAGATCCAGCCCAAGAAAACGCTTTCAGTTCCAATGAAGATAAGTTCAAATGGCCTGATCTAACACCTGCTAGAGCTTGGGTTCTAATTCATCATGTTGGACCGAAAGTTTATAGTCATTCTCCTTCACCTTGAAGATGAAATGCTGAAAGAGACTAGAAAACCAATAGTGATTTATCTGAGGAGAAGCTGTTCCTTGTAGAACTCTATGTGGAAATTTATCCACCCCCCTCTAAGCTAGCAGTGTGAGGTAAAATATCCTTTGAGTTGATAACAAAAATGCAGGTAGTACAGATTGTGGAAGTCTGGAAATGGATGTCCCCGTATGTGTTTGGGTAAGCACTGCCCAATCCCAATCGATTGCCCAATGGTTAATGCATAGCCTCTGAGCCTTATAAACCTGGTGGCAAAGATAAAAGGAAAATCATGAAGCCTGACAGATTTTAGGAGACCAGGTGGTCAAAAAGTGAAGCATAGCTTATTAAATGGCAGATGTAGAGTGCAGTGCATAGCAATTACAGTCAAGTAAAAGCAGAGCTCAAAGTGAAGAGGCCAAGAGAGCATAAAGCAGCAGCAGTAACAGAGGAATCAGTGATGGGTGGGGAGGGATTTCATGGATCAATTTAGCAGCCCCTTGGACTATGGCAATCTGATGCTAAAGAAATCGTGTTGAAATTTGGAAACAAGGCAATGTAAAAGCTCCAACGTTAACTGGATTAATATATTTATTAATCGGTTTGCAAATATCGGTTGAGTTCCACTCTATTCTAGGCACAACTGTAGATGTGAGGGATACAACAGTGAACAAAAATAGTTATTCCCTGAGATCATGAGCCAAAGGCAGACGCTTAACCAACTGAGCCACCCAGGCACCCCCCCATCATCTCTATTTTATAGATGAGAAATGGAAGAAAAGAGAAGTTTAGCAACTTGTCCAAAGTCCCACAGTTACTGTGGGGGCATTTCTCAGATTTAAACCCAAACATTCTGGGTCCAGATTAGTCTCCAGTCTCTCCCACATCACATCTCATCCAACCTGAGCCTTGACCACAGCTTCTAATTCTGTCTTCTCTCCCTTCCTTTTCTGACATGAGGGCCTCTGTGATTATACTGGGCTCACCTGGAAACCCCAGGATAATCTCACTATTTTCAAGCCAGTCAATTAGCAACCTTATTTCTATCTGCAACCTTATTTCTCCTTTGCCACGTAACATCTTCACAAGTTCTGGGGTTTTGGACATCAACATTTCTGCAGAGACATTATCCTGCCTCCCACAGCCTCCAAGTCTGTACTCTCACCACTAATGACTCAACTCTTATAAATGTGGCCAGATCATAGATGGTTTCTGTTTGGGTCAGCCAGACTGTCTCATAGCCTCTACATAGTCCAGACCAGGGTGATGGAAGCCAGATGAATTGGGGTTTCAGAAATATGTTTTGAGTCTAGTCACAAATCCAGTAGATACTGAATTGAAATATAGGGGCTGCTACTCATCCCATTGGTCTGGAATTTGAATCATATGCAATTATTTAAAATGCAATCCAATTATTTCTATGTTTTAAAAATATGCAAATTATCTTAAATTTTAAAAATATGATAATGTGCTCATTTTCCACTTAGTTTAGTTCCATTGGCTTTGGTGTAACTTGTTTCTGGTAGGCTTTTCTCAATCTTTTCCTTTTCATTCATTCATTTCTTTCCTACATAAGAAACTCCAAATGTTATTCCTGCCTATGATTTGTGTTCTTCAAGAAACTTCACGTTAAATAATTTTTTTAAGATGTTATTTATTTATTCATGAGGGACACACGGAGAGAGGCAGAGACACAGGCAGAGGGAGAAGCAGTCTCCATCCAGGGAGCTTGATGTGGGACTCGATCCCAGGACCTCAGGATCATGACCTGAACTGAAGGCAGACGCTCAAACACTGAACCACCCACGGATCCCAACAGAAAATAAATTAAGAGTGTTTATCTACCAAGGTAACTTCCCTCCAAAATTGGGACCATTTACCTTTTTCTAAATATGTCCTTTATTTTGTCTTATGTGTGACCTTTCCTCATGTTCCCTCATCTTCTTCCCAGCTTTGCTGGTTAACTCTACTCATCTGTCAAGGCCTGCTTCTTCTCTTACCAGCCATGTTTTCTTCTTTATGATGCCACATATTGTATTTTGTCATAATTTATTACCATACCTGTATATATTTTATCTATTCCTTACCAGATTTTATGTATAGCAGGATGTGGACTTTCAAATAATTTTAATTAAAAATAAATGTAACTTTAAAAAAAATAAAATAAAAACAAAAAAACAAAAAAATGTAACTTTTAAAAATATTTTTGACTCTACTGTAGTTTTCAAGTTTTTCAGATATGTACAAAATTCTTTTTATAATTTTCTAATACCCCATTTTCCCTGAAATTAAATTCATAGATAAATAACTACTTGCCTATAAAAAAATAATCTAATGTGTGAATTTCAGCATTTGAAAAGTAAAAATAAAATAATTTATAATGAAAATGTATAATAAAACTCTGCTTTCTTTCTCTGTGTTAATGCTACATAGTATGGAAGTCCACATTAAATGATATGAAGTAGTGGATGAGTTGAGACTGAATGTAGATTAACAGTGGACTCATGACCACAGATGTTGACCTGTACTGTTTATATTATCTTAAATATTATTACTGGACTTATTATTATTTATTTTATCCCACACAGTATGACATACTCTTGGTAAACTCTAAAACAGAAAAGTGTATAATTTTCCCTTGATTTTTTAATAATAATTCCACTTCTACAAATTCAATGCAAATTAAAATAACAAAAACAAATTTTTTTGTTTATATGTAACATACAGGAAGGTTCTAGTCTCAAGCAATTATAAGTGAGTTTTTCATCTGCAAAATTGACTAGGTACATGTTTAAAAGTCATTAGGATACAGTAAAATTATGTTTGTGTATGATACTCTCTCCACCATTCCAGGACTTCTAGAACTCTGATGGAAGGCCCTGAATGCTAGCAGTGCAAAATGATAGTGAGAACCAGAAACCTGCTCCACAAAACTCCAACTTCTGCTTGGCTCTCAGCAGCTAATATGGTATTTTTAAAGATCTTATATTAAGGTTAGTTTTACTCGGGGAGAAGTACCCGAGCACCATCACCACTCAGAAAACAGTGAAAATATTTCTTAGTAATGAGAATTTGCTTGAAGATTGATCCCTTTTTGTTCTCTAGGAACTAATCACTTAGACAATTGTTTAATGGACCAGCAAGGTCTATTTTGAAAGAAAGATAGAGTATTCTTACGGAAGGTTTTAAATCTATTACTTCAATCATTACTTCAATTTTTTTTTCTCTTCTGGATTTTTTTCATATTTACATAACTAGGATTGTTGAAAATATGTCACTAAGTGCCTTGCACAACATTGTGTACATTGCAGGATTCAATAATAATTCTTGAGTGAATTAATAGATGAATGACTGAATAAAGTAAATAGTACATGTTTGGCAAGAGACTTAGCAAGAGACCCAAAATGGCCTGTATTTAGCTCTTGTCAACTCTGAAATGACTACTTTGATTTAATCATTACTATAATTTTAGAACACGATACGATGAGGTTTTGAAGTTGAAATTGGAGCCTCTTTTCTTTCCTATACCTACTTGTTTTTGTAGCTGAATCAACAGAAACAACAAGTGCACATTTATCTTTGGATCCTTTGAGCATGGTCTCCTGTGCCACAAACTATGTAAATAAATCAACACAACTGGATGACCTAGGTCAGAAAACAACATAGAAACACCAGTTTCCAGTCTGTTTAGCAAAACCATGCATCAATGCCTCATGTAGGCCATGTCAGTATGGGCAATCTCTTGAGCTATGGGGTTGCGGAAATGCTATATAACGGAAAATATAGACCTCATTGGATCAAAAGTAAACAACTATGAAATAGCGAGCTCTTGATAGACCACAAGTATATTAAGTACAAAAACAGCATCCCATCATATGATTACTTTAGCCAGCTGTGTGAATTTGCCTTGAGCAGAGCCAGACTTTCTGCAGTACAAGTTCCTCATAAGCAGAACTCTGGATATACATCTTTTGGAGAAAAAAAAAATTGGATGGTGGGAGAGGAGGAATCTGAATACCTGGATGTTTTTTGACAAGCCAACCCATTAGACACAACCATACTCTAAACTTGCTTGGGAAAAGATCATAGCATAAATGTTGGGAATAAATGTCTGATTTGTTTGCCCTTGCTCACTTGGAGAAAAGAGCACTAACTCAGCCATCAATGTTGGGCAATGTTTTTCTCTCCAGAGAAACATAAAACAGAAATCATTCATTACATTATAGCAATGCAGCAAAGCTAAAATATCTTTAAACTCCCCCCACTTATATTATTTAAAGAGACAACAAATATTTATTACCCATCTATTCTGTGCTAGGAGGTGTTATGTTTGCTTAGTACATACCTCTGAAAAACTACACTATCCTTAAAAAATGTATATTCTAATAAACTCAAAAACAAATAAAAATTGTGTATGTGTGTGGGGGGAGAGATTGATAAAGAGAAAGGAAATGAGGAATGTAAAATAAAGAAATGTGATAGGCTACTGTAATAGAGTGTTGAGGATAGAAGTTTGAAGATGAGAGCTTCTTTTACTGGAACAGTTACAGATCTCTCTCAAGTGATACTTGAATTAATAAGCATTTATTCAATTATGAAACACATACTATGGGATAGAAATTTTCCAGCAGTCTGGCATTATCTTACAGTGATGGTGGAGAAGAGGGGTGAGAACCAAGAAATGAGAAGCAACATAATAAATAAGTCATATGATAGAATGTGGTATGTGCTATAGAAAAGTAATGTAAATAAGGTGGATCAGAGGAGCTGGTAGGAAGTTGTCATTTGAGTAGGGTGGTCAGGAAGACTTATTGAGGAGACAGTATTTGACCAAGTACTTGAAAAAGGTAAAAGATCTGCCATTGGGTATTTGGGGTAAGAGTATTCCGGGCTGAAAAACAGCTAGTGCAAAATTTGGGGGTGGTTTGTTTAGGGGAAAAATGGTAAGAAATAGCAAGGGAGCCAGTATGACAGGAGAAGATTTGGAGAGGGCAGAGAATTAGGAGATGATTTACGAATCTTTGCACTTCCTTATGAATAATGAGGCTGTGACTATGTATCAAATTGATTTTGCCTCACAAGTGCTTCTCTGGGAAGAAAAAAAAGCTCTGAAAGCAAGAGATGCAGCTGCTCAGAATGAAATTCACCTTCTCTCTCTTGACTTCTTAAAAACTTTCATTCCAAATCCCCACCCACACTCCTCCCAACACACACCTGTGCCCATGCACACTCTCAGCAGAGAAAGGCATCCTCTAAGTCAGTGGTTCAGCACTCTGGCTGAGACTCAGAATCACTTGTGGAGCTTATTAACTGTACACATGTCAAAGGCTCACTTAGGTGAGGATTTGGTCTATGACCCTGGCCTCTCTTAGTTGAAAACCTCCCAAGATGACTTCGACACTCAGGTATAGGATCCACTGCTTTTTAAATCCTAGCTACTCAGACCATAGTTTGAGGATTAAGAGCATTATCTGGGAGCATATTAGATACACAGAATCTCAGACCTCATCAGATAACTGTGGAATCAAGAGTTATATTTTAACAAACTTCTCAAGAGATTCGTTGGACATTCAAGTTCAAGATACACTTCTTTAAATCAATTTTTTCTCACATAGTCTGAGTATGTTTGCCCAAGTATTCAAACCTGTTTCTTAGATGGAAGGAAATGTAAGCCAATAAAATAAAATAATCTCCCCAATAGAAACGCTTCATGGAAAGTCTTATGTAAATCTATTATCCTTTCTCACATTATTTTTATAATCTGGAAACAATTTATTAAATAGTTTATGTGAAAAAAAAATAGTTACATGGCCAGAAATCTATCACACTAATTCTATGCAATTTGATATCATAATTACATAATTATTTGTTAATTCATTGGTGAAACATTTTTTAAAAGTTTCTCTGAAGCTTTCTTGAAATCGGTTTTTTCTCTTCAAGCTTGGAAGTATGAGTGGGCTCTTTTGCATGTTTGAAATTAGAAAATGATCAAATTCAAAAAAAACAAAAGCAAAAACAAAAACAAAAACAAAAAAAAAAGAAAATGATCAAATTCATACAGAAAAAATATTTAGGGAGTATATTTCTCAGGATCTGGTGAACAACGTAACTTCTTTTCATTTTGTCCTTTTCTCTCTTTACATTAAATGCAAAGTATTGTACTTACACATTCGGAATTTTTCTCACCTATGTTTTTAAAAATAAACAACAGCCTATAATTGAAATAAAATATTTTAAATTAAACAAATGAATTGAAGGAAAGGTATTTAGGGTTTCTTCATTTTATATATATATATATATTCTTATGTATATATTTCTATATATGCTATGTTAATTGCAGTGATGTATTCAGCAAAAATAAATAAACATCAAAACCATATATACATATCCCCACTAATGTCCACAGCTGTCACAGTGATATCTCACGAACCTCAAAACGACCATCAAGGGATGAAAAAAATATATCAGAGAATATCTTTTTCTTTAGGTTCACCTCACATTTGTTTCTGCACTGACAGCCGGTTGAAAAACTGGTTAGTCTATTTGATATTTAATTTTGAAACTGAAGGTGTTTCTTCGTCATTTAGAGTCCACATTTTATGACAAGGGAGAAATTTCAGTTTAAAAAAGGGCAAGGCTGATTTGTTAAATCACCCAATTCTATATAGTACACTAAAGGCTATCGCTTGTTGGTAGGGTCACCTCTAATGATGAAAGATTGTTAATTGAGCCACAAATCATCAAAATAAGTAACTGATTCAGAAGAGCAAAGTACATAAATTATCTTGCAAGAAACATAAGAATGCTGTTACAAATTTTTAAAACTGGCCCGCACCTTCTAAAGGCAAACTTGATTTAAAACTTTGTCACATAAAATATACCACATGTAAAAAGCATTTCTTGAAAACAATAAATTTTTCTGTCCTTGTAGAGAGTTTTTATAGACAATATTTCATTTCAGCTACACTATAGTTCTGTGAATTTAGGGTGAAACCTTAGGATTGCCTCAGAAAAACAGACTCTTTAACCATTTATTAACTCATTATTCATTAGAATGTGCACAATCCTGAATTAACTCCTTTGTCCAGCACCTTCCACATTTTCCAAAGACCCAGTGGTATAAGGGCATGAAAAGATAAAATGATGCATATTATCTGTAATTTGATCTATTGGCAAAGATTCAAAAGGAAATGCCACAAATTCTTCCATTTTTAGAGTTACAGAGATTATTTATTATAGTTAAACTGTTTTTATTTTAACTAAAACCACCAGAAAGCCTAATACACATCATAATAACAGAAATTAGAATAAAATGAGCAGTTTTCAATATGGTACTAAGGTAGTTTGAATAATTTAGGCAAAATTTTTTTCTGGATTATCTCGGTAAAAGAAAAGCATGGGTTGTATCTCTTTTCTTGGGTTTCAAGGAAATTGGAAAGAAAAGGGCCTAATTAATGATTGCCTATTTTTTTCAGTTCTAAATGCTATTATCAGATCTTTCTTCAAAATAAAGCTACTGCAAGACCAGAAATACACACATTTGACTGAGTCACTTGCAATCAAAAGGATGTCATCTGTGGAAAAAGATTCTGAAAGGAAGTTCAAATATGTTGAAGACTATATTAATTTTTTTAAAGATTTTGTTTATTTATTTGACAGAGAGAAACAGCCAGAGAGCACAAGTGGGGGGGATTGCAGAGGGAGAAGCAGACTCTCCACTGAGCAGGGAGCCCAATGCAAGGGGGGGCTCTATCCCAGGACCTCAGGGATCATGATCTGAGCTGAAGGCAGACTCTTAACACACTGAGCCACCCAGGCATCCCTTGAAGAACTATTTTTAAAGAAAACCACTTCTTTTGCCCTATTTCAGTAGTTCTCAAACTTGGCCACAGACTGGAATTACTCATGTTATTTAATAAAAATGCAGAATTCAAAAAGTTAATCGCAAGAGATTCTGAATCAGTAAAGTTCCTAGAAATGGAGAAAAATTTTAAACTCCTCAAGAGCCTTGGGTGGGACTAGTCTACATATAATGTAGTATCTGTGCCAAAAGATGCAAATGTACAGGATCAGGTCAAGGAGAAAACAAACCACCACCAATAACAACAACAACAACAACAACAACAACAACAAAACAGATAATATGTAACAACTGCCTAGAAACCTACCAATATTGTACCTGAGTGCTGTCTTTACTTGAAAATTTAGATAAATTACATTTTTTCTATAAACTATTTAACTTGCTTTAAACCATTTATTATCTCCAAGATCAACCATAGTGACCACTAAGTGCAACTGGGCACTCATGCCAGTGTCTTGTGGCAAAAGGAATGATTTCAGGCAAGAAGAAAACCTCAAGTAAATATCTCTGCAATTATTATTTTCCACACTCCATTATGTCATATTTATTTTTACTGGTTTTTCCTATGAGATTGCTTCATGTATGGTTATTTCAGGATTCTGCTTAGGAAACAAAGAAATAAAGTGTTAGGTGTAGGGATTTTAGGGATGCTTACAAAAAGCTTATTAACAATTTTTCTAGATTATTTTCTGGTTGCTGGAATTATGAATGATTTACTTTTACGATTTTTCAGTATTTCCCAAATTTCTGTATAATGTATATAAATTGCTTCCATAATTAGAAAAAAAAATTTAATATGCCAACGGGAATTGTGGATGGTCTGAACACTGTCACAATCATCAAAAATATCAATACCAGTAAATTTACTCAGGGGACAAGATAATTTAGTGATTCGATAGGTTATGCATTTTTATTCTTGTTAATTCCCCTTTATCAAGTTATAACTTTGGGGTCCTCTGCCTCAGAAGCAAACCAAAAATTGTTTGTAGCCAATCTGCCCTACTCATCTCACACAGAAATTTTAGTTTATTGGGAGTTTAAAGACTTAAGGCTTGGGGGCTCTGGGGGGCTTAATCTGTTAAGTGTCCCTCCTGGTTTTGGCTCAGGTCTGGACCTCCGGTTGTGGGAGGTGGGGATGGAGCCCTGAGTCAGGTTCTGCAGAGCTCAGAGTCTGCTCTTCCTTTTAACCTCCCTCTCTTCTTCTCCCTGCACCTGCTCTCTCTTTACTTCTCTCTCTCTTTCAAAATAAATAAATAAAGTCTTTTAAAAAATACCTAAGTTTTGCGGAAGAACAGAAGCAAGGAAAGGGTCTTTGTGGGGGTAGAGAATAAGCTAAAGGCTGTTCAGTGGATCTAAGGGAGCAAGATCCTTTGGACCATGAGGTGTTTCACATGTGCTAGCCCTGAGAGTATGAAGTAAAGTGAAATAATTCGTGCGTCTGAGTTAGCAGAACCTGATACATACTCACTACATCATTTTCTTCTCTCAATTACTGAAGTTGATTTTATATGTTTACACTCTGGGACAAAATATTTCTCACAGTGAATGAAGATCATTTGCATCCAGATCCCCAGAGATATTGGTTAAAAATTATGCTGATCACTGTGTTCCTCTCAGACTTCTTGAATCCGAATTTCTGGGGCCCAGAAAGCTGCAATTTAAACATAAGCCTCCGAAGTAATTTTAATCACAGTCAAGTTTGAAAACTATTATTATAAAGGCATAAACTAATATTTATTAAAGACTTTCATGGTCATTAATTAACGTCATACTATCACACATCTTATTTTAATACTAAGGGCGAACCTTTCGTACTTCTGTCGATCTAAGATGTAGTCTTCTCTGATCCACAGTAAGGTGGGAAAATAAGGATAATGCATGAGTATGTGTGTAACTGAGTGCTCACCCTCTCCTTTTTCTTTTTCTTGACCCACTGCGGCGGTCAGTCCATTGTTAGGTCCATTGCTGCCTATTGCTATGGACAGGAGGATAATGAATCCTTATCCTACTCCATTCATCTGCACCAATCTGCTTCTGTCTAATCTAGGGTATTTTTTTTCTTCCCAAAGGAGTTCTTGTAGAAGAAGGTATCCACAAGGGACTGAGACTTGAAAAGTGCACATCAATTAGCATTATTTCCCATTGATCCATAGCCCTCTGTAATTGGGAGGAGGGGCATGGGTGTGGGTGAGAACATGTTAGCATCTGCATGATAGACGAAGCACCCTGCAAAGAATATCATATATTTAATATGAACCTGGACCATAATGATCCTGAATTTATTTGTCAGGTGTGGGTTTGTGGCTATGGAAACATTTTACATGAATTATCCATTAACAACCACACGTCAGTCTGTGCTAACAGAGGGGCAAAACTCATTTTAGAATGAGATTCAACTCTACAATTATGGATGGAGTTTTCTAAGGTAGAGGAAATGGAACTCTGGTAACTTAAAGGGGCGTATTTCTCAGGAGGTGGACAAGTAAGCAGGATTTGAAACAGTAGAGCATGGCTAGGTCCTGAGAGTCAGTCCACAAGGGACCAGATGCTTTGGAAATCCCTTGGTTAAATAATTTATAAGAGTATGGGGGATTTCCTAACACTCATCATAAAAGAAAATATGTTTTTTTCCCTCTTCTCACAATATAGCTAGGATTCGTCTTTTGATTGCTGGCAATTGACCTTAATATCTGCATAAACTTTTGCAGAAGAAGGTACATTGATAATAATATAAGCTACAGGTATTGACTGCTTGCTATTTTAATGTTTTTGGAGAACAGAAAGGGATCACCTGTTCACTAACCCTATCTCAAATGAGGTGATAGAATTATGATTCCCTTTTATCATGACCCATTGTTTTTGCCCAAGAATAATAAAAGTGGCCAAAATCTCTCTATATTTTGTAACTGTCGCTTGGTTGTAAGCAAAAACCCACTATGGGAAGCCTAGAACTCCTCAGAGTTTCAGAAAAGGAGGAGGAAGAGAAAGACTAATTTGTATTAAGACTAAGGGCTGAAACATAGGGAATAGAACCTGAATGTGTTTAATGAACTATGTGTATGTGTGTGTAGTGGGAGGAAGGGTAAATTATAGAAGCACAGTGGATTGGTCTCTGCCTCTGTCTAAAGTTTCTATTAAAAATAAAAATAAAATTATATAATGGCTGAAATTGGCTTTAAAATACTCTTGGAAAACTGGCCCTGGGTAGCTTAGTTGGTTAAACATCTGACTTGTGATTTCAGCTCAGGTCATGACCTCAGGGTCCTGGGATGAGCCCTGCATTAGACTCCATGCTCAGCAAGAAGTCTGCTTGAGATTCTCTCCTTCTGCCCCTCCTCCCCCTGCTCTTTTTTCTCAAATTAATTAATTAATTAATTAATTAATTAATTAATTAAATACTGCAGAAAAAAGTTGTAGACTAAAACAAGCAAGATAAGTCAATCCTTCAAAATATTCAATTTGGGTGAATGGAATATGTGAGTGTTTATTTTATCCTTTTATTCTCCTTACATGTACTTCAAAACTACATAATTTAAAAATTCATTGTCTTTTATCCCAGGAAATATTACTATCTTTGATTTTAACCCTGTCTAAAACAATGATCCTATTACAGTACTTTTTTCCACATTATACTATAGAAGCCATAGTCACTGTGCAGTTTCATATTTTTCTTCTATGCTTAAATTTCCTAGTTACCTCCAATTTTTCAGTAGAGTCTTATAAACATGTAGCCTTTAATGAGGACCACAAAGATATAGCACAACAAAGTTTGACCTTTTGCATATCAATATGTCTTAGAGGCAATTGTAGCATCTTTCTGGGGAGGTCAATGATCCAGAAATTTTCAACCATAATCAGCAAAGAAGTTGCAATAGTGGTAGTCACTTTAGCAGTAGGAGAATTGAGAAGGAACATGAAAGAAGTCTGCTTTCAACTAATCCAATTAGCCAAATATATAGCTACTTTTGTTCCCGAATATCGTAGAGAAGAATGATCTATGAGGAGTGTCCGTAATATGTCTGTTCATGTCTATTTTGAGTGATAAGGTACTGTCATTTCAAAGGAAGGACTGACTTTGATTTTGATAGTATTTTAATCCATCATTTGTATTAAAATTTTTTACTTCATGAAGTGATGGTGCTAACATACGGTAGTATGGCAAAATGTCTTTTCATGTCTATTTTATATTGGCCTTCATAATAGCTTTAGAATTGTTCCCCCAAATTGAAATATAGGAATCATTGTCTTTTTTGTTAAATCCCCATTTTATCTATTTCCATCTCTTTGTCTCCTTTCTTTAGTCATCTGCTTCTCCAATGCCTTCATTTCCATATCATTTTCTTTTTCTATCCCATAAAGCTTGATTATGTTGAACTATTTATTCTATCACAGATATCTTTCTTCTTCTTTTTGATCACTGTTGTCTGTGCCACTGTCTAAGACTCCTAGGGGCCTAAACATGTGCAACAGAAAGATGTATAGATATGTACAATAACTTGATCTTCCGTCTTGCAACTGTGAAGAATCATGGAGTGGAATAAGCAAATATGTTCCACTCTGTACTTCCAAAATTTTTCTAGATGCATTGGTTGATGGCAAGTGTCATTAACAAAAGTATATTTAAGAAAACAGAAGCCACACTTATTAATGTAATAGAATTTAATAAAGAGAATTGGTTGAAGAGATTTGGGCAGCTCAAAAGTTCTTTTTTGTTTTTGTTTTTGTTTTTGTTTTTGTTTTTTAAAGGCAGCCCAGGTGGCTCAGTGGTTTAACGCCACCTTCAGCCTGGGGCCTGAGCCTGGAGACCCAGGATCTAGTCCCACATCAGGCTCTGCATGGAGCCTACTTTTCCCTCTGCCTGTGTCTCTGCCTCTCTCTCTCTCTCTCTCTCTCTCTCTCTCTCAACCTCTCTCTCTCTCATAGATAAAATATTTAAAAATAAATAAATAAAAGGCATTCAAAGGGGCACATGAACCCCAATGTTAATAGCAGCACTATCAACAATAGCAGCCCATTATTAGGGTGGGGAAAGGGGAAGAGGTTGAAAGGATTAGAACCTAGAATCTTGGAGAAGAATTTCTGTAGAACTCTCAGTCCTCTTAAAAAGTAAATAGTGCATCTGGCCTGATGGAGGGTCTCAGCAGATCTAGGACCCCTGGCCTGCAATAGAAGATACTGCCTGGCTGACACTTGGCACAGCAGGATCTCAGAGCCAGTGCTTTGCAAGGATGGAGCCCAGATTTCTAAGGGAAGAGCTCTATTCAGCTGGAACTTGTACTTCTGAGGAGATGTAATGAAACTGTTTTGGGAAATAGGTTAAAAACAAAAAAAAACAAAAAAAAAAAGCTAAAATCTTGAATTAAGTTCTGTTCCCAGACTGAGAAGCTATTGCTGTGGAAGCACTGCCAGAAACAGCCTGCCATCCCAGAGCACAGAATGAAAGGATGGGTTTGGAGATGAGAGAAAATAGATTGATTACCAGCATGGTCAATTCCTTCTGCTACTCATCACCTGTATACCCTCTCACCATACACCAGAACACCACATAACTACAATAACAATGTTATGCTCTCACCTAAAAGTATTCAATTATCTTTTATACAATAAAGATGTTCTCATCTACTCTCTAAAAAGGGTGACACAAATCCAATTGGTCATAGCAACTACCACTGGATATTGTAATTACTCCCCATATTCTGTTCTTACCTGTATATTCCATAATCTAAAAACCGTATCAGAGGAGGGGCAAGATGGTGGAAGAGTAGGGTCCCCAAGTCACCTGTCCCCACCAAATTACCTAGATAACCTTCAAATCATCCGGAAAATCTACAAATTTGGCCTGAGATTTAAAGAGAGACCAGCTGGAACGCTTCAGTGAGAAGAGTTCGCGCTTCTATCAAGGTAAGAAGACGGGAAGGCGGGGGGAATAAAGAAACAAAAGGCTTCCGAGGGGAAGGGGCCCCGCGAGGAGCCGGGCTGAGGCCGGGGCGAGTGTCCCCAGGACAGGAGAGCCCCGTCCCGGAGGAGCAGGAGCTGCACCAACCTTCCCGGGCGGAAAGGGGCTGGGAGTTAGAGCAGGACCCAGGAGGGCGGGGATGCCCTCGGGCTCCCGGGGACACTAACAGGCACCTGCGCCCCGGGGAGAGGATCCCGAGCTCCCTAAGGGCTGCAGCGCGCACGGCGGGACCCGGAGCAGCTCGGAGGGGCTCGGGCGGCGGCTCCACGGAGGCGGCTGCAGGGGGTGGGCGGGAGCGCGAATCCACCAGCGCAGGCCCCGGAGCACAGGGCGCCGGGACACAGCCCAGGATCCGGCCTCCCCCCGGGACAGGCAGAGGCCGGGAGGGCCCAGGACCGCAAGGATCAGCGGCCCGGCCCCGGAGCATCCAGGCCCTGCAGACGGAGAGCCCCGGAGCTACTGCGGGAGCTGACTCCAGGGTCCCAGAGCTGCCCCCGCCACTGTGGCTTCCTCCCGGGGCCTCACGGGGTAAACAACCCCCACTGAGCCCTGCACCAGGCAGGGGCGGAGCAGCTCCCCCAAGTGCTAACACCTGAGAATCAGCACGGCAGGCCCCTCCCCAGGAGACCAGCTAGACGGACCAGTTCCAGGGGAAGTCAAGGGACTTAAAGTACACAGAATCAGAAGATACTCCCCCGTGTTTTTTTTTGTTTTGTTTTGTTTTCTTTTCTTTTCTTTTTGATTTCTGATTGCTTCCCCCACCCCTTTTTTCCCCCTTTCTTTCTTTTTCTTTCTCTTTTTCTTCTCTTTTTTCCTTTTTTTCTTTTTTTCTTTTTCTCTTTTCTTTCCTTCTTTCTCTCCTCTCTTTTGCTCCTTTTCCCAATACAACTTGTTTTTGGCCACTCTGCACTGAGCAAAATGACTAGAAGGAAAACCTCACCTCAAAAGAAAGAATCAGAAACAGCCCTCTCTCCCACAGAGTTACAAAATCTGGATTACAATTGAATGTCAGAAAGCCAATTCAGAAGCACTATTATACAGCTACTGGTGGCTCTAGAAAAAAGCATAAAGGACTCAAGAGACTTCATGACTGCAGAATTTAGATCCAATCAGGCAGAAATTAAAAAGCAATTGAATGAGATGCAATCCAAACCAGAAACCTAACGACGAGGGTTAACGAGGTGGAAGAACGAGTGAGTGACATAGAAGACAAGTTGATGGCAAAGAGGGAAACTGAGGAAAAAAGAGACAGACAATTAAGAGACCATGAAGACAGATTAAGGGAAATAAACGACAGCCTGAGGAAGAAAAACCTACGTTTAATTGGGGTTCCCAAGGGCGCCGAAAGGGCCAGAGGGCCAGAATATGTATTTGAACAAATCCTAGCTGAAAACTTTCCTAATCTGGGAAGGGAAACAGACATTCAGATCCAGGAAATAGAGAGATCCCCCCCTAAAATAAAAAAAAACGTTCAACACCTCGACATTTAATAGTGAAGCTTGCGAATTCCAAAGATAAAGAGAAGATCCATAAATCAGCAAGAGACAAGAAATCCCTGACTTTTATGGGGAGGAATATTAGGGTAACAGCAGACCTCTCCACAGAGACCTGGCAGGCCAGAAAGGGCTGGCAGGATATATTCAGGGTCCTAAATGAGAAGAACATGCAACCAAGAATACTTTACCCAGCAAGGCTCTCATTCAAAATGGAAGGAGAGATAAAGAGCTTCCAAGACAGGCAGGAACTGAAAGAATATGTGACCTCCAAACCAGCTCTGCAAGAAATTTTAAGGGGGACTCTTAAAATTCCCCTTTAAGAAGAAGTTCAGTGGAACAATCCACAAAAACAAGGACTGAATAGATATCATGATGACACTAAACTCATATCTGTCAATATAACTCTGAACGTGAACGGGCTTAATGACCCCACCAAAAGGCGCAGGGTTTCAGACTGGATAAAAAAACAAGACCCATCTATTTGCTGTCTACAAGAGACTCATTTTAGACAGAAGGACACCTACAACCTGAAAATAAAAGGTTGGAGAACCATTTACCATTCAAATAGTCCTCAAAAGAAAGCAGGGGTAGCCATCCTTATATCAGATAAACTAAAATTTACCCTGAAGACTGTAGTGAGAGATGAAGAGGGACACTATATCATACTTAAAGGATCTATCCAGCAAGAGGACTTAACAATCTTCAATATATATGCCCCGAATGTGGGAGCTGCCAAATATGTCAATCAATTAATAACCAAAGTGAAGAAATACTTAGATAATAATACACTTATACTTGGTGACTTCAATCTAGCTCTTTCTATACTCGATAGGTCTTCTAAGCACAACATCTCCAAAGAAACGAGAGCTATAAATGATACACTGGACCAGATGGATTTCACAGATATCTACAGAACTTTCCATCCAAACTCAACTGAACACATTCTTCTCAAGTGCACATGGAACTTTCTCCAGAATAGACCACATACTGGGTCACAAATCGGGTCTGAACCGATACCAAAAGATCGGGATAGTCCCCTGTATATTCTCAGACCATAATGCCTTGAAATTAGAACTTAATCACAACAAGAAGTTTGGAAGGACCTCAAACACGTGGAGGTTAAGGACCATCCTGCTAAAAGATGAAAAGGTCAACCAGGAAATTAAGGAAGACTTAAAAAGATTCATGGAAACTAATGAGAGTGAAGATACAACCGTTCAAAATCTTTGGGACACAGCAAAAGCAGTCCTGAGGGGGAAATACATCTCAATACAAGCATCCATTCAAAAACTGGAAAGAACTCAAATACAAAAGCTAACCTTACACATAAAGGAGCTAGAGAAAAAACAGCAGATAGATCCTACACACAGCAGAAGAAAAGAGTTAATTGAAATTCAAGCAGAACTCAACGAAATCGAGTCCAGAAGAACTGTGGAACAGATCAACAGAACCAGGAGTTGGTTCTTTGAAAGAATTAATAAGATAGATAAACCATGAGCCAGCCTTATTAAAAAGAAGAGAGAGAAGACTCAAATTAATAAAATCATGAATGAGAAAGGAGAGCTCACTCCCAACACCAAGGAAATACAAACAATTTTAAAAACATATTATGAACAGCTATACGCCAATAAATTAGGCAATCTAGAAGAAATGGACGCATTCCTGGAAAGCCACAAACTACCAAAACTGGAACAGGAAGAAAGAGAAAACCTGGACAGGCCAATAACCAGGGAAGAAATTGAAGCAGTCATCAAAAACCTCCCAAGACACAAGAGTCCAGGGCCAGATGGCTTCCCAGGGGAATTCTATCAAACGTTTAAAGAAGAAACCATACCTATTCTACTAAAGCTGTTTGGAAAGACAGAAAGAGATGGAGTACTGCCAAATTCGTTCTATCAGGCCAGCATCACCTTAATCCCAAAACCAGACAAAGAACCCACCAAAAAGGAGAATTACAGACCAATATCCCTGATGAACATGCAGGCAAAAATTCTCAACAAGATACTAGCCAATAGGATACAACAATACATTAAGAAAATTATTCACCATGACCAAGTAGGATTTATCCCTGGGACACAAGGCTGGTTCAACACTCGTAAAACAATCAGTGTGATTCATCATATCAGCAAGAGAAAAACCAAGAACCATATGATCCTCTCATTAGATGCAGAGAAAGCATTTGACAAAATACAGCATCCATTCCTGATCAAAACTCTTCAGAGTGTAGGGATAGAGGGAACATTCCTTGACATCTTAAAAGCCATCTACGAAAAGCCCACAGCAAATATCATTCTCAATGGGGAAGCACTGGGAGCCTTTCCCCTAAGATCAGGAACAAGACAGGGATGTCCACTCTCACCACTGCTATTCAACATAGTACTGGAAGTCCTCCCCTCAGCAATCAGACAACAAAAAGACATTAAAGGCATTCAAATTGGCAAAGAAGAAGTCAAACTCTCCCTCTTCGCCGATGACATGATACTCTACATAGAAAACCCAAAAGCCTCCACCCCAAGATTGCTAGAACTCATACAGCAATTTGGTAGCATGGCAGGGTAAAAAATCAATGCCCAGAAATCAATGGCATTTCTATACACTAACAATGAGACTGAAGAAAGAGAAATTAAGGAGTCAACCCCATTTACAATTGCACCCAAAAGCATAAGATACCTAGGAATAAACTTAACCAAAGAGGTAAAGGATCTATACCCTAAAAACAACAGAATACTTCTGAAAGAAATTGAGGAAGACACAAAGAGATGGAAAAATACTCCATGCTCATGGATTGGCAGAAGTAATATTGTGAAAATGTCAATGTTACCAATTTACACATTTAATGCAATCCCTATCAAAATATCATGGACTTTCTTCAGAGAGTAAGAACAAATTACTTTAAGATTTGTGTGGAATCAGAAAAGACCCTGAATAGCCAGGGGAATTTTAAAAAAGAAAACCATATCTGGGGGCATCACAATGCCAGATTTCAGGTTGTACTACAAAGCTGTGGTCATCAAGACAGTGTGGTACTGGCACAAAAACAGACACATAGATCAATGGAACAGAATAGAGAACCCAGAAGTGGACCCTCAACTTTATGGTCAACTAATATTCAATAAAGGAGGAAAGACTATCCATTGGGAGAAAGACAGTCTCTTCAATAAATGGTGCTGGGAAAATTGGACATCCACGTGCAGAAGCATGAAACTAGACCACTCTCTTGCACCATACACAAAGATAAACTCAAAATGGATGAGAGATCTAAATGTGAGACAAGAGTCCATCAAAATCCTAGAGGAGAACACAGGCAACACCCTTTTTGAACTCAGCCACAGTAACTTCTTGCAAGGTACATCCACAAAGGCAAAAGAAAGAAAAGCAAAAATGAACTATTGGGACTTCATCAAGATAAGAAGCTTTTGCACAGCAAAGGATACAGTCAACAAAACTAAAAGACAACCTACAGAATGGGAGAAGATATTTGCAAATGACGTATCAGATAAAGGGCTAGTTTCCAGGATCTATAAAGAACTTCTTAAACTCAACACCAAAGAAACAAACGATCCAATCATGAAATGGGCAAAAGACATGAAGAGAAATCTCACAGAGGAAGACATAGACATGGCCAACATGCACATGAGAAAATGCTCTGCATCACTTGCCATCAGGGAAATACAAATCAAAACCACAATGAGATCCCACCTCACACCAGTGAGAATGGGGAAAATTAACAAGGCAGGAAACCACAAGTGTTGGAGAGGATGTGGAGAAAAGGGAACCCTCTTACACTGTTGGTGGGAATGGGAACTGGTGCAGCCACTCTGGAAAACTGTGTGGAGGTTCCTCAAACAGTTAAAAATAGACCTGCCCTATGATCCAGCAATTGCACTGTTGGGGATTTACCCCAAAGATTCAGATGCAATGAAACGCCGGGACACCTGCACCCCGATGTTTATAGTAGCAATGTCCACAATAGCCAAACTGTGGAAGGAGCCTCAGTGTCCATCGAAAGATGAATGGATAAAGAAGATGTGGTCTATGTATACAATGGAATATTCCTGAGCCATTAGAAACGATGAATACCCACCATTTGCTTCGACGTGGATGGAACTGGAGGGTATTATGCTGAGTGAAGTAAGTCAATTGGAGAAGGACAAACAGTGTATGTTCTCATTCATTTGGGGAATATAAATAACAGTGAAAGGGAATATAAGGGAAGGGAGAAGAAAAAGACTCCTAACTCGGGGAAACGAACTAAGGGTGGTGGAAGGGGAGGAGGGCGGGGGATGGGGGTGACTGGGTATCGGGCACTGAGGGGGGCACTTGACAGGATGAGCACTGGGTGTTATTCTGTATGTTGGTAAATTGAACACCAATAAAAAATTAATTTGTTTAAAAAAATAAAAATAAAAATAAAAACCATATCATAAACTTAGCCACACAATCCTTAATAAAATAAGAAAGATAAGAATAAGAATGAGAGGCAATATACGACCCAGCAATTGCACTGCTGGGGATTTACCCCAAAGATTCAGATGCAATGAAACGCCGGGACACCTGCACCCCGATGTTTATAGTAGCAATGTCCACAATAGCCAAACTGTGGAAGGAGCCTCGGTGTCCATCGAAAGATGAATGGATAAAGAAGATGTGGTCTATGTATACAATGGTATATTCCTCAGCCATTAGAAATGACAAATACCCACCATTTGCTTCGACGTGGATGGAACTGGAGGGTATTATGCTGAGTGAAATAAGTCAATTGCAGAAGGACAAACATTATATGGTCTCATTCATTTGGGGAATATAAAAAAAATAGTGAAAGGGAATAAAGGGGAAAGGAGAACAAATGAGTGGGAAATATCAGAAAGGGAGACAGAACATGAAAGACTCCTAACTCTGGGAAACGAACTAGGGGTAGTGGAAGGGGAGGTGGGTAGGGAGTGGGGGTGACTGGGTGACGGGCACTGAGGAGGGCACTTAATTGGATGAGCACTGGGTGTTATTCTATATATTCTGGCAAATTGAACACTAATAAAAAATAAATTTATTTTAAAAAAAGAATTTAAAAAAAGAATAAAAAAAAAAGAATGGGAGGCAAGGTGATTAGTGTGCACACACAACATGCTAAGGAAAACAGGCACGGCTGCTATAGTACTTGCTTTGTAGTAAGTCCTGAAATGGTAAACTCTACAGGCTCTGTCTTGTTGTATTTCCTGATTACTGTGGCAAAAATACTTCCAAAGGCTGATTTCAAGCTTCCAAGGTTGTGTTACTGAATATAAGGTGAGAAATAGCACACATAATCAATTCTTGAGAGTCCATCTCCACCTGCTCCAATTCACCACTGCTTTCGTAGTCCTGGAAGCTGAAACCTGGCCAGTTTGCACTCCCCATGCCCTTCAAGAAAGAGGTAAAGAGGGTAGTATACCGGCCAGGAGATGGATCCTAACTAACAAATTGTGGTTGCTGTTATACAGTGGAGGAAAGAGAACTTTCTCTGGAATCTCTGGGCTTTTCCAGGGTTACTTTTCGTTGCTTCCATTCCAATCAGTAAAGATAATTGAAAATTAGAGCAAAACAAACAAATAGTCAAGCAAAACAAACAAACTAGGAAAAACAGACAAATGAGGCAGGTCCACTCATGACTCAGACCCTTCAGAAACAAACATTTAGGTCACTAGCAGCTAGAGAACTTCAACCAGCTGAGATCCTGACATTAAGTAAAGGGCATTGGGAATGTGTAATAGATAAAGATCATTGCCTATTAAATTTTGTGTCTCCAAAACCTAATAGAGTTTCAGATACATTTAAGTGCTCGATAAATATCTGGCAACTGAATAAAATTTATCTACCAAGTTAATTATCTAAATTGTCATTAAACCAAGTGCTCTTCTTGGAACTGAATTATCAGATTCATTAATGGCTTCGAGTTTGACATTCCGTTGTTTGTTCCCCATAAATGTGTGCCAAAGTATAACAAAAAAGTGACTAAATTAACTTTGCCATCATGATAAAAATCTGAGTAATCCTGATTAGATATTCCCTAGTTCCTCATTTTGCTTTTTCATTGTATTGATTTAAGGGATTCTGCAGAACTACAAACAAAACATTCACTTTTAACTGACTTTAATAGCAGGTGTGGAAAAATAACAAGCCATTAATTTGAATATTGAGCTCAAAGAAAGAGTAACATCAATCCACCTGTGATACATATCATTTACTGATTCTTAGCACCGTTCATCCTTCAAACCTCCCCCAAAGGCTACTGGGCAAGAAAGCCAAAAGCCATACTTCCCAGACTTCTTCATCAGCTGGGAGGTGGAGGTGAAAAAAAGGGAATATTCTTCGGCAGCTGCAAATAGGTATGTGGGCATCAGTAGGAGCAGCAGATGAAGAGTATTTTCAGCAGCCATTGGAATTTTTCTTATTACCAAATCAGTGTTCTATTCCTTTAGGATCATTAATGGGAGCTTCCAGAGGCTTCCAGGAGTACTGAAAATAACCCACATGAGTACTATAAGCAGCTGAGATCATGGGTGATGATTTTCCAGTTCTACCATTATTTCTCTATTTCCTGAAAGTGCTTTTTCTGCCCTCCATATCCTAGTCATTTAGAAAGTCTCCAGTTTTCCATTTAAATGTCTTTTCTGTGTCACATTAATCTAGAATGACCTCTGACTGATATACCATTCTATCCCACACTTCTGTCCACATAAACCATGCGATATCAGGAAGGGAGACAGAACATAAAGACTCCTAACTCGGGGAAACGAACTAGGGGTGGTGGAAGGGGGGAGGAGGGCGGGTGTTGGAGGGGAATGGGTGACGGGCACTGAGGTGGACACTTGACGGGATGAGCACTGGGTGTTTTTCTGTATGTTGGTAAATTGAACACCAATAAAAATTAATTTAAAAAAAAAAAAGAATAAATGAAAAATAGATAAGGAGTTCAAAACTCAGATGACATCCAAAAGCCTGAAATACCTAGAGGGCTAAATTCTATCTTCTGAAATAACTTTTTTTTTTTTTTAAGTTTCAAGTAGAACATAATCTCATTAAATAACATAATGCAAAAGTGAACATAAAAGTTGTACAAGAGAAATATTAAAAAAAAAAGTGAAAAAAAAAAAAAAGAAATGGATGAAGCACAAAGAGGCACAAAAGAAGGAAACAGAGATCAATATTTGTTGATTAATCTTTGAAATTCATGCAGATTTCTAGTACCTGGATCCTTAGAGATGGATCAGATAATCATTTGTCAGAAAATACTGAAACACAGTATTTTTTTTATTAGTCATTTCAAAAAGTACTTTTAATGCTACCATATTGTAATTCTAGGAACTATCAAGTAGCAACTAAAGGGTGGGCGTTCTGAACCATTATGGAATCGTTATCAAATGACATAAAATGTCACAGAATAATAGAGGCAATCATATCGATAGCTTACATTAGCACTTAAAAAATTTTCAAGGTAAAAAGCCTGTATAATTTCTTCATAAAACATTCACTATTGAGGCATTATTCTATAATTACGTCTACCTTTCTGATTATTTTCAAGTGATATAAAATTATCACTAAACATATGAAACACACGGGAATATTTCCTGTATGCAAGACCCTAGGCTATGCACGTACTTTGAGACCTACCAAAAGAGTGTAATTTACATGCTCCCTATTTTACAGAGAACCCTAGGGTCATTCTTAATCCTTCCATTCAATAGATAAGCCTGTAGCTGTAGCTTCCAAATCCAAAATATTAACCTAAAGTCTACTCCTTTTTCGTCAACCTTACAGTCACATCGGGTAGACAATCATCATCTCCCACAGACCTGCCTCCTTACTCCTGCTTCTACACTTCTCCTCCCACCCTGCCATCAACAAGCCAATTCACACTCAGCACAGAGTATGGTTTTAAAACACAAATCAGATCATGACAATTACCTATGATACACTTTCAGGGCTTCGTCTTTCTTTTATGATAAAACCCAAATGCCTCTGTCCAGCATAGTCTTGCAAGACAGAACTTCTGCATAATTGCCGAGCCTTACCTGGTACATACCACATGCTTTCCCTCAGCACACTCGGCCATCCTGCCCTCCTGTCTTTACCTCCCTTCTCTGCTCTAGTGTCTGGCATTTGCTGTTCTTCCTCCCTGGTAAATTATTTCCTAGTGGTTTTTGGTGGGTTTTTGTTGTTGTTGTTTTTGTTTACTTTTTCTTTTGAAGTAATTTCAAATTTACATAAAAGTTGCTGGATAGTATTAAGAGCTTCCATATGCCTTTTTCTGTAGATTAGAGCACTCGCCTTCATAAGCATAGTAAAGTCATTACAATCGGGACTTACCATTGACTAAAATTGATTAAATATTACCATCTAATTCACAAACCCCATTCAAATTTCACTGATTATCCTACTAATACACTGTAAAGGACTGAGATCCAATCCAGAATGTTATGATATACTTAATGGACATGTCTCATTAGACTCTCCAAATCTGGAACAGTTCCTCAGGCTCTCCTTGTATTTCATGTCTTTGACAGGCTTAATGAATGCAGGCCAGCTACTTCATACAATGTTTTATATTGATTTGTGTTCTCCTTAATACATTGTATTAGAAAGTACACCATGGCCAATTGTATTCCTGATGATGCTAGCTTTTACAATTTGGTTCAGATAGTGACAGATTTCTCCATTATAGAGTTCATTACTTAATGTATTTATTAATAATAACTTTAATTATTTTGTAGAAGAGTGCTTTGAGATTCTATAAATATCTCATTCCTCATTAATGTTTGTATCTATTTATGATTCTCATATGAATTATTTGTATGATTGCCAAATGCTGATGTTCCAATTCCAGCATTCCTTTCACACATAGTAGTTAGCATTCTACTTAAAGAACTTGTTGGGGATCCCTGGGTGGCTCAGTGGTTTAGCACCTGCCTTCAGCTCAGGGTGTGATCCTGGAGTCCCAGGATCGAGTCCCATGTCGGGCTCCCTGCATGGAGCCTGCTTCTCCCTCTGCCTGTGTCTCTGCCTCTCTCTCTCTCACGAATAAATAAATAAAATCTTTAAAAAAAAAAAAAAACTTGTCCCTTCAATTTAATACATAATTTTTTGTATATATGCAATTTGAATTTCTGTGTTACTCAAAATGTTGACAATTATTACTATTGATATTTGTTTGACACTCAAATTCTCCCTTATCTGGTCACTGGAAGCCTCTCCAAAGGGATTGCTGTATCCTTCTGACTCATCTACATCATTCTTGGAGCACCTCCTTGTTCCTAGCCCAACAAGTTGTCCTGAGCTCATCTTGCTTTTGCCCTGCTCAATCCTTGGAATCAGCCACTTCTTCAAGATCCTCTGGTTCATTTTAATGGAGAATAGTATTTATAAACCAGGGTCTGGGTGCTAGTTGTGCTCTTTTCAATTGGAACATCATTATTCATTGGCTGGTCAGTGGAAACTATTGGGAAATTCATGTGTATATACACACATGCACATATATGTGCACATACGTATATATGTGTATATATACATATATGCATCTAAAACTATTTCTACACCTACTTCTCTACAATGTATTTTTTTAAATCCTCACTTCACACTGCTACCTACAATTCCAGCCTTCCTTTCTATGCTGGTAACTTCATTTTTAATAGCATGGAACTTTATTCCCATTATCCTGTATTTATAAGCTTATTTTCTCCTCCTCCTTATATTGTATTTACCAATCCTCCAGCAGGCTTGGCATAAGCTCAATGTCTATGAAAGGGAAACGGGGGGGGGGGGTGACGTGGGGGGAAGAGAAAGAAGGAGGGAATCTCACCATGTCTTTTAACCATTTCAGTATCATTCTTAGGTATTAACTCAAATGCCACTATCCTTTTCACACAGGGACACACTGGTCATCAGTAAAAGTATAAAAAGGTCACCTATCTAGTTTTCATAATCTCTTATTTAAAAAAAATGTGTCAAATCTCTGATGCTTTATTCCAGCGAACTGGTTAAAATCTCAGGCTCCTGGAGACCTGATTCTAACACTTACCTGTATTGTGAACTTGGGCAACGGATTTTAATCCACAATTATAAAACGGCGATCGTAGCATTAAGATGGCTAATTCATATAGACATCGTGAAAAATAAATGAGATCAGAAATATAAAATGCTGCTGTGAGCTTTATGTGGCATGTAGCAAGCCCTTAGTCAAAAAATGTTAGTTTTTGTTGCTGCAATATATTTTGGGTAGTATTGTTACTAACACCAAGTTCAATTTTCTTAATATTAGCATTAACACTCCAGATTTGTGTTCTTCAAGAATATGTAACCCCCAAATCATATCCTACACAGCTACCACTAAACTAGCTATACAACTTTAAAGAAGCATTATAAATCTACATCAATGCTACATACCTGTCAGCACATTATACAAAATAATATGAATAAGTTTATTTTGCTAGGCTATCTATTACAAAGAGGTACTATTTATTTTCAATGATTCATGGCATTCTACACACTAAAACACACACATTAAATATCTAAACAAGGATGGAAACTTGTCTATTTAAACTCTTTTTCTTATATTTTACCTTTAAAAAGTGTTTTCAAAATATTTATTAACACCCAGAATTGTTATTGGGATATCAATACATTATGTCACTTTTCTTGATGATTTGATTTTATTTAGGAAAACAAGATTTTTAAATTATTGTTTATTTGTATTTTGTTTTTAAGAATCAATTTGTTAATCTTCTTATATTTTTAAAAAGGTTTTATTTTTACATAGAATTAAATTTTTTTCTTTTAAATTTACAAGGTAAAAGACCAAAATATAAAGTTTTAACCCATAAAAAGTAAGATTTTTACATAAATATACGCCTTCAAAAGCACCAATTATTACTGTCAATTTACTTGGACATAATATGAATGAAAATATTTGAAAACCTATTGATATGGAAATGTGCTACTGCCCTCTTATGGAATATACTTGAATGACAGTCAGTGATTTTACTCTTTTGAAGTAGAAATAAAACATATTTTTAAAATATGATTCAATTCATTATGCTCTATTCTATTCATTTAGTTTATTAATTTCCTGGCCACAACACATTTTAAAAACTTTATTTGTATAATTTTTCTCCCTTGAGCTAATCAATGTCAAATTTCTACAAATTTCCTTTTCACATAGTGTCCTTCGAATTTGTATCAGAATTATAGTATTATATTTAATGGAAAACTGAAGTATAATATTTCCCCATCTAATTTTGAGGGTGGCTGAAAATACTTATTTTAATGTTTAAATGCTGGCTGGTTAAGATGGCTTACTAGCCATCCAGGTGGAAAAACTAGATAAAATAAGAAAATGTTGAAAGTAATAATTATCACTGCATACTTTTTGATATACATTGTTCTAGATACAAAGCATTCCTAAATATATAACTCACTATCACTCATTATCATCCTTAATTTACAGGTGAGGAAAAGGAAGCAAGGAGATGTGAATTACTCATGGTCACTTGGGTACTAAGTAGCAGAGCTGGCATTTAAACCCTGGCAACTTGGTTCCCTGTGTTGAACTCCAAAACTCTACTGGTTCTCTATGATTGAGATAAGTTATATAAAGATCTGAAATGATCTATTTATCAGTGATCCCTGAAAAGAACCCAGAGATTGTCAGCTCATCTCTGTTTAGATCATTTTAATGAGTTTGAACAAATTGAATGGGTCAACTAGTTGATCCTATTTAATAAGAGTGTGGGCATTAAGATATATATTTATTCTCCTCTAATGCTTCTTCCTCTTTCAATGTCTACTTCTCTCCTATTCCTCTCTCCTTTAAAAAGGAAAAAAAAAATGTGCCTGTTGAGTCTGTGCCAAGCACTATGTGACTCCAGGAAATATAATTTTGAATAAAACAAACATCTAACCTTGGGGAATTTATAAGCTAATGTGGGAAACAGAGAATTTGAATATAATGTCATGAGCGCTGTTCCAAGGGTAAACAGGGCAAACAAATCCACAAAGGAAAATGTGGAAAGGAAAATGTTTTCTAAACTGAGAACTGAAAGATATGTAGATTCTAGCCAAAGACAAAGGGAGGAATGGGGAGGAATGGAGAGCAATCTGGACACATACAACAATATGTGCAAAGGAATGGGCTAGAAGGAATTTAGAACATTCAAAGAAGCATAAATATAGTGATCGTATATGACTGGGGTGTGGAACGTGCTAGGAAAAAGATGAGCCGGTGGTAAGAAAGAAACTTATGAAAAATCAGATCTACCATCTGAAGCAGTTTGTAATTTATCCTAAAAGAAATACAAGGCCTTAGAAGGACTTTTGAGAGAGTGATCAGACCAGAATTACACAGTTAACTGTTTCAGTTTTCTGAATTTTCCTCCAGAAATATGAAGGAAAACAGTAAAATCTATATTCTATTATTACTCATAACAGTGTTAGATTTATATTTCACCAGGGAAGCTGAACATAAATGAACACAGCTCAACCTTCTCTGTGGTGGGTTAAATTGCGTCTCCCAAAAATATATGTTGAAGTACTAACCCCTGGCGCCTATAAATGTGACCTTATTTAGAAATAAGGTTTTCAAAGATCAAATCAAGTTAAGAGGAGGTCTTCCTGAATCAGGGTGGGCCCTAATCCAATAGGACTGGTATTCTTATAGGAAGAGAAGATACAGAGACATATTAAGGGGGAACATCATGTGATGGAGAAGACAGATATTACAGTGATGCATCTTTGTCCAGGAGCACCCAGCATTGCCCAACACCACCAGAACCAAGGAAAAGGCATGGGACAGACTCTTCTCTAGAACCTTCAGAGTTGGAGCTTCCAGATCTGTGAGAGAATGCATTTCTGTTACTCTAAGCCACCTCGTCTGTGGTACTTTGTTTTGGCAGCTCTGGAAAATGAATATACTCTCCCTCCTACTTCTTCCTTCATGCAGCCTTCATACCAGGAGCCCAACAGAGCACTACAGAATTCACCAAGCGATAGGCAGCTGCCTTGGGAGAGAAAGCCATCATTATATTTTGCAAGGCATTTTCACAGAGTATTTTCCCCTCCCTGAATTTTCTATATGGCTCTCTATTTAGGGAAATGCAATTATCCAAGCACTTGTAAGGTTTCATAAGTCTAGTGTCTTCTTAGCTTGCCAAGATAATAGTGTTTGAAGAAATATTCCCTGGCCAGATGATTCTCAAGAGTTTAGCTGGACACAGATGAGATATTGTGCATGGGTGTGGTGATAAACTGGCAGCCTGTGTGAAGAATCTGGCCCCCAGACACGTGGTATTTCATTATCACATCTGAATCCTCGTTTGTTTGCTTTTTAACTACCATTTTGAATCAATTTAGACATGTAGTCCAGTCCCTAACATTCCCTCCTGCTCTCTAGATTATAAAATTTGTTTAACTTGAAGTATCTGAGTCTGTCACCTCCACCATCCATCTTGCTCTCCATACGTGTATCTGTCATCTGGCTGTATTTATGCTGAAAGAAGGCAGGGAGGGTTGGCACTGATCTGGTTTTAAGCCAATAGAAAAAAAAAAACATTGCTACTCCTGTTTGAAGGGGATTTTGGTACCCCACTCACAAAATGTTGATACCTCACACATCATTTTTCCCTTTGATACTTAGCTCCCAATTTTTTAGATTCTGACTCAATTTTTAGGCCACATCTTCCATCTCCAGCTCTGCATTCATTGGTTGGATCTTATCATTTACCCTGTATCTCCACAATGTGGCTGCATTTACACATGGCATAGGCTTGGGAAATGTATTTGGAGTGCAACAGAAGTATGTAATGCGTTGGCCATGTCTAAACAAACAGGCTTAATTTGCCTTGGCATCTCAAGGCTAGTATTACACACAGGAAAAATAGGGAAATACTTAATATATGGCTTGATTTTTAGGGATTCTCAAAAGCCTCAAGTTCATAAGGATCATCTTCAGCCTTTGAAGAATGCCTGAATATAATGATTGCTTCATCTGGGCCAGCAATTGTGCTGCACATTGCATCTCATTATCGTCTTTAATTTTCATAACTACATGTGGTAGATACTATTATCAATCCCACTTTAGAGATAAGGGAACCGAGGTGCAGATTGGCTTGATGAGTTGTGGAGTTATGTAGTAATAAGTAGTAGAACTGGTGATAAGAAAAAAAATAAATCTGACTCCAGGACCAAAGTGTTCTCTCTTATTATGTATATAATTTGCATATAGCCTCTTGTAAACTTGGAATTCATTTTTTTAACAAAATGTTACTCAACCTGAAAACAGAAAAAAAAAAAAGGGAAGCTGCTTTAGTTGGATAGAAGGGGGGAGGCAGTGGAGTTGAAAAGAAGTCCTATATACTGCCTCCCAGACACTGTGGATTAAAGGTGTGAACTGATTGAAGACTGTACTTGCAGGACACCTGGATGGCTCAGTGGCTAAGCATCTGCCTTCAGCTCAGGGAATGATCCTGGGAGTCCCAGGATCCAGTCCCACGTCAGGCTCAAACCTGCTTCTCCCTCTGCCTGTGTCTCTGCCTCTCTGTGTGTTTCTCGTGAATAAATAAGTAAAATCTTAAAATGCTAAATAAGACTGTACTTGCTGGTAAGGGCACCTGAGTGGCTCAGTCAGCTAAGCACCCAATTCTTGGTCTCAGCTCCAGTCTTGATCTTAGGATCATGGGTTTAGCCCCACCTTGCGCTCTGAGCTGGGCATGGAGACTAATTAAAAAAAAAAAAAATACTGTATTTGCTAACAAACTATAGCTGCTCCTGGGAATGGAGCTAAAGCCTAAAACTTACTAAATAAATAAATAAATAAATAAATAAATAAATAAATAAATAAACCTAAAACTTTTCTAATTATTTATTCCCTGACTGATGGGTAAGTGTTAAGGAAAAGAGGATAGAAGAGAGCAGGAAGGACAGTAGAGCCGCAAACTTGACAAGTAGGAGGAAAGACCTGAGGAAAACCTGGTTGGCTTTAAGGCTCAGTGAAAACAGTACAGATTGTCCCTGGCTTAATGATGGTTTGACTTATGTGGGTTCAAATTATGATGGTTTGACTTTATGATGATGCAAAAGCTGTATGCATTCAGTAGAAACCGTACTTCTACTTTTGAACTTTTTCCAGGCTAGTGATGTATGACATCATGTTGTCCCTGCGATGCTAGGCAGTGGTCAGCCACGTGATCATGGGGGTAAACAACCACCCACAACCACTCTGTACGCCTACAGCCATGCTGTTTTTCACTTTCAGTGTTCAGTAAACTACACGAGACATTAAATACTTTATTATAGACTGTGTTAGGTGATTTTGCCCAACTGTAGGCTAATGTAAGTGTTCTGAGCAGTGTCAGTAGGGCTGGGCTTGCCTATGATGTTGAGTGGGTTAGATATATTTTTGACATGACATTTTCAGCTCACAACCAGTTTATTAGGATGTAGCCCCTTTGTAAGTCAATGAATACCTGTAAATACCCCGCTTAAGTGGTGTTCATTAAAGGGATGCGATAGGTAAGTCCTCTATACCTAGTTGCCCAGGCCTCCATATCAGAGCTCTTACCTGGAATGTTAGCCCTTCCCTCTTTCAACATTTTGAACTCTAATTTTCAGTAGCTGAGTCTCTAGACTTTCCAATCCACATTGCCTAAGATATGTTGTGCTTCATAAAACATGAGTGACTTGTGGGAGCTGCTTCCAGAATTTCCATAGGCTATGCTAGTCAATAACCCTGCTTGCAATTAGTTGCCATGCAAGGTTTTAAGACGGGGCTGCTGTTGGGGCTACATTCTAATGCGACAGCTCCCAGTATTTCCTTTGTGTGGAACCAGCTGGACAAATCTGAAACCTGGACAGCACAAGGCTCCAAGTCAGCCTCGAGAGTTAATCAATAAGAGCAGACACCGCTGCCATGCCTGGCTGATCAGTGGCGAGCATCACAGCCTGGGAAGAGAAAGGGAAGTCCTACAGCCTGTTCATTCATCTAGGGCACACCAGGAAGCTCTTCTGCTGGAAATATCTCCCTGCTTTCTCTGAACAGACCAGAGTGGCTGATTCTCTTTCTTTAATGATATCACATAGGTGATACTTTTTTCCCCTATTAAAAGACAAAGACTCATTCACAGATCAATTACTTTCCTCTCTGATGACTGAGACAGTGATGTAAAGACAGAGATTCAGAACTCTTTTCAGACTGTTGTCAAATAATTATCAGCATTGTTTTTATTCAGAAACAGGACTGTTTTGTGCCAAAAATATTTTCTCCCCATTACAAGAACTTCCTTTATGCCCTTGACATTCCCTGAAATTATTTGATCATAATGAAGAAACGCTTGTGCCTTAATCATACACAGGCATTCAATTCCCCTGAGACTAACTACTTGTGAAATTCCAGGTACTTTTTCATTTAATAGTGGCAAAATCTCTGAACTAGCAATTGTCAGCACTATCTGCATTAGAAAGTTTACTTTTGTGGTAAGAATACAAAAAAAAAAAAAAAAAGTGATGCTTCTGTCTCTCCCATTCTAAAGGCGTTTTTGCTTACTCTGCCTAAAAATAGAGAATCAGTTTTAAAAAGCCTTATTTGGAACCGTTAGAAATGCAAAAACCTAAAAACTTTGAAAAATTCAAGTTTAGGATATAGACTACTGTGTTTTCTAAAACAATACAGAAGGTAAATTAACCATAAAATGATGGCAAAAGGGGTGTGCTCTTTTCCTATTGTAATTTATCTGTAAAATTCAAGAGGAAGGCACCTTAATCTGCTTGTTTGGATTGGGATTCGTTTGAATATAAATATTTTATCAAGAAGTGGGAAAAAAATTGAACACCAATAAAAAATAAATTTATTATTAAAAAATAAAAATAAAAAAAAGAAGTGGGAAAAAACTAAGAGTGAGTTTTGGATGAGAAAATGCCCTCTATTTTTAATGATTATGAGTTACAAATTAAATAGTAAAAACATAAAATAGATCATAAATTCCACATCATGATAAAGTGCATTATGTAAATAATTAGACTTAATTCTATTGAATGTAAGTCTTAGAATCCAGTTTATCAATGACCTCACTTGGCTAAGGAAATAGGGATTAGAGGTTCTTATTTGAAATGACTGGTTGGTTAGTTTGGTCGTCTGCATCGATATTGCATTACTTCATATAGCAACCCAGAAAAAAAGGTTTGAGATGATTCACCCTCATATGATTATTTATAAAACGCTGAACTGAATGGTTGGTTGTACCAAAAAATTGTATTTAAAAACTATATAAGGAAAATGTAAATAAATAAAAACTATATAATGAATAAACTTCGGTTTGATTAGTTAAGCAGAGAGACAGGGGGGCCATCCAGATCCCCTCTTGCTCCGACAGGGTGTCTTCTTTGTTCAATTGTGCCAGATATTGACTTAACTGACCCCAAGTGTTTTCAGATTGATCCTTTTAATATTTATTCTAATTAAAGTAAAACTTTAAAATGAAGAGGGAAAAAAGCATAATCCTGACAAAACAGAGATACTGTTTTTCTAGGGAAAATGAATATAGGCCAGGCACCTGCATGCATGAATTCTGTTGACCTGGTCAATAATGTGGGTGAATGCCAGTGATAAGCAGATCAAATGAATGCCACATTGCTACCATGTTAAGCTTTACTCAATCTTTTCAAATTGGCGTACATTAAAGTACTGTGTTCTGCTTTTTTACTTTGTATAAGCATCCCTTTAAGGAACAGTAAAATACATATTTTTGCAACTATTTAATGGCTTTTTCTCAAGAAAATTGTATTCTCAGACACATAAATGCCACTCTTCTAAAATCGTGATCTTCCTTCCTATACAACATATGAATATATTCTGAAGAGGCAAATGGGGAGAAAGAATAGCAGCTGGATACCACTATTAATCTACAGGGTTCTTTGTATTTACATGGCACCACACGCAGCATTGCATGGGTACCACAGGGCTTGTTTTTTGCTATTCGTATAAATCAGGTGTTTTGGAAGTGCGTGGGTGGCTCAGTCAGTTAAGCATCTGCTTTTGGATCAGGTCATAATTCCAGGGTCCTGGGATAGAGTCCCAATGGGACTCCCTACTCAGCAGAAAGTATGCTTCTCCCTCTGCCTCTACATACACCCCATCTCTGGCCCACTTGTGCTTGTTCCCTCTCCCTCTCTCTCTCTTTCAAAAAAATATTTTTTTAAAATCAAGTCGGTTTTTTTTGTTGTTGTTATTGATGGTCATGGTGGTGGTCTCTGTGTGTATTCTGAGGATGATTTTGAGAATGACAGGTGTGTTAAAGCAATAGCAGAATCCAAAGGTCATTAAATTCAGGACAAGATATCGTCCCGGTCTTTTTTTCTCTTCTTACCTTTGCATGATAGGCATTCTCTAGGCAGTGCTTTAGATGCGAACATATGGCCAAATAAGGAGACAATAAGCCAATTTTAAAGTCAGTCATTTGAGGCAAAACAACATATGAAACACTTTATTTCAGTGTTAGTTATAAAAGTAAAATATGCTATGCTCAGTAATGACTAGCTTATGGAAAGTGTTATCTTTAATATTTCCAATAGTTTTCTAGAGTTTTACGTTTTCCATCAAAACTTTATGGCTCAAAAGATTTACAACTAACATTTATGGGAAAATCCATATAATTGGTATTGATTTAATTCATATACAATGAACATAGATAGGGATCTTTGGGGGGAGTGTTCAGGCAACAGTGACCAGAATAAATTCAAAAGGAGAAATATTTTACTCTTCAAAGCATTTTTTAGATTATGATTTCCAACTTCTATCCACCTAAATTATTTTCCTCTCCAGTTATCACAGTTATAGCATCTTCATTTCCATCTGCTTGATTGAAGACAATTAGAATTCACATTTACTTGTCCTTTTCATCTCCTTCAAACCCACGGTTCCTAACCAAGAATGCACATTAGAATAAGTTTAAAAAAAAAAAGCCAGTCATGTCCTGCATCCAATCCTAAAATAATTCACATTTAATAGGTCAGAAATATGTCTCTAAAAAGGTCACAAGTAAATCTAAAGCATAATTACAGTTAAGAAACACTTTACCCCTTAATCTTAAGTTTTCTGGGATCACTTGCCCATCTAAAATTCAATAATGAAAGTACCTTCTTCTTTTAAAAAATGCACATACACATAAACACATGGAAATGCAAAAAATACTTTCATAAGATTACATCCCATGATTTCGTTGCACCAAACTGCTAGACTTCCTCCTTATGATTCTAACACCTAATACCAAGTACTTCTTCCCTTTTACCCACTGTGAATACTCTGTTAGCCCTACTTTCACACTCCCCAGCCTTCTTTCCATTTGAGGGTAGACAATACTTGACGGTGTTATATCCAGGTACAATTTAGGCCAGAGTTTACAAAAGTGGTGTAAAAGTACTACGAAAACAGGTATAGCTCATATGCACTACTGTTTACTGATTAAATACTACACATCTGGGAAAGAGCAGGAAAGGGGTCTCCCTGACAAAGAGAAGAAAATAGAGTAAAAAATGGATAGTTCACACTAATTACAATAGTGCTTTGGCTTAGTACTAAGAATAGGGTAGATTCTTGGTGGAGGGATGCTCAGTTAAAGGGAAGCAAATGTGTAAATACACTAACAGCTGAAGAACTGACTGAATAAAAGAAGCAGAAAGGAGAGGCCATCCTGTTCTTTTCACTGTCTAGTTGCCTCATCTACCAAGTGAGGGTACTAGAAACAGTTTGGATTCTCTTCCATCGTACAGCATCCCTGCACTTTACTGTGTAAATAGAAGGGAGGACATCAATTCACCATTGGAAGGCAGGTATCCAATCTGTAGATTAAGACGCCACGGCAAGAGAGTGGGCAAAGAGGGATGGTGCCATCTGACAGTGCATAGTCATGATAGCTACAGGCCAGCAGACAAAGTCAGTGTTTGCTACAAACTTCTCAATATTGAGGAAGCCTATAAAAATATTGCTTCAACCCAAAACATAGATGTATTCCTTCAACTTCTGAAATAATGAGGCAGATGTGCCTTCACATGAAACACTGTCCAGAATAAACTATTCATAGAAATAAGTAAGATCCAGAAGGCAGAACAAAAGATGTGTATGCATAGAGCATCTCCAAAAGGATACATAAGCAACCGGTAATGGTGGTTGCCTTTAAGGATGGAACTGGGTGGCTAGGAGAAGTGTTGGGAGGGAAGTTTACTCCATATTGCATTGTTAAAAATTTTGAGTTCTGTAAAATGTACATATATTGTCTGCCAATTAATATTTTTAAATTTTAAAGTGATATAAAATATTAATGAGTGTGTAAAAACAAAGATCACAAGTTTTAGTCACCAGTGGAATTATATTTTAAATACTGTGAGGTAGTCTGATAACATAGGTCTAGCAGGCCAAACATATTTGGCCAAAAAGACATTGATGGGTCTGGTGTTTGTACTACCTCCCCCATTTTGCTGTTGTATTCATTGCGATTATTTAAACATGACTAAGATAGCAGCAAAACAGTTATTAATAGAAGCCTTTTAGTGAGATGGCACTCAGTGGAGCTATACTTTATCCACTTTCATAGATGCAACAGTTTCATTAAAAAAAGTAATCATAATTTCTCACACTTCGGAGACAGTACTGACCCCACAAGCAGTCAACTGCACCCATGGTCTCCTAGGAGATTACTTTTTCAAGAATCATGAGACTACATTAGGACGCCATTTAACCATAGTACACTATTTTTCCTTTGTCTCTGAAGTGGGGTAACTCTATTAATCAACCTATGAATCCCTCTTGGAATGCGATGATTAAGTATTACGAAATGCCTAAGCGCTGACTGAAATGCAGGATAATCCAGTTCAAGAAAAATCAGGATGGAGAACAAGCATCATGTTTAACTTCATTTATTTGCAGCTTAAAATTTAATGCCATACAATCTTAACAATCACTTAAAAAAGGATTTATATTTGCATAAAACAGAAGCAAAACAGAAAGATATGAAATAAAATGCCATCTTGCTTCAAGTTTTCAAATCAGTACGTAGATGTATAATATACATCTATATACATTGCAAGTATATATAAATATACTATGAGTAATCTTGAAACCACAATAAATATCAAGTAGGTTTTTAGGCACACGGCATAGGAAAATGCAGAATCTGCATAATTCTTGAGAGTGCTGACTCGTTCTTAGATCATTTTCACACATATATTTTACACAAAATATACAACCGTCACACACATGATCCCCAGTCACCTCTGAATCTAAACTGTCATCCAGCATTAGTGCCTCCTTATTCTTTGATACTATTGCTCTATACAGCCATTACATAAGAAAATATTTTGCAGTATTCTTCAGTTAATAGCCTAAAAAGGTATCAGCGCTACCAAAATAAGTACAGCCTACCGACACAATATATTCATGGAAATGTGCTTAGAGGCACCAACTTACAGAACTGCTCATTGTAATACTGGGCATTACCCTGAAGGCAAACTTATAAATTTTAAATCATACCATTCTTGGATTGCCAATACCAGAAATTATCAGAAACTGAGGTAACATCTGTTTTTTGTTTTGTTTTGTTTTGAGTTAGAAATGCTTGAAAAAAACACCAAAAGTATTTTTAAAAATTCTGACACACATGGACCTCAGTCACTATCGGCTTTGTCTGTAACTCCTTTCTGCGCAAATGTAAACCAAAGAATCCGAAGGAATGCTCTAGTTGAAGTTACATATACTTAAGGATTAAAGATCACAGCCAAGGAACACCTGAGATCGCCCTCTGATAAATGAAGCCTAATGCTTCTCTTAGTGGAGCCAATGTTCATTGATAAAAATGAACCAACTGGAACCCACTGATGTTTTCCTCCCAGCTACAAGTCAGATTCTGGCATATCTGGCATGTCTGCCATCAAGTACCCGATTCCATATCGTCCATTGGGAGCAGTGTCCAGAGTTGGTGATCCACTCTGTTTTCGATAAATATTTTTACCAAAACTTGGAGATGACATCTCGCTGGATATCTTTCCATGAATGAGGCTTGCGTCATCTCCCTCTAAGTTTACAGGCTCTTTCAGAACCCTTCCTCTCTTATAGGTCACAGATGCTAAATTACCAGAACTATTGTCTATCACGTTGCAGCGACGAATGATAAAGACAGCTGGGATGGGCAGTACTGCCAGGACCATCAGCGAGATACAGACAACCAGTCCCCATGTTGGATAGCTTAGAAATTCTTCAGATGCCTGTGAAAGCCAAAAAAAAAAAAAAAAAAAAATCATCATTGATAATCTTCTTGCAAGTATGTGAAAAAAAATGCATTTGTCTCAGGTCTGTAGGCAAAGAGTCTTGTGACATGCTTTGACCAACAAAATGGTGTGGAAGTGACATCAATCAACTTCCAAGGCTATGCTTTACTGGCCTTGCAATTTCTGCCTGTTTCTTAGGATGCTGCCCTGAGTCCATTATGCTAGAAAGAAGCCAAGAATGAAAGATTACATAGAGAGACCAGCTCTTCAAGTTTAATCAACTGTATGAGTTAGCTCAAGTAAGCCCTAGAGAAGAACCATGCAGCTCACCTACAGGACCCTGAGAAATAATAAATCAGCATTACTCTCAGTTGTTAAGTTACATGTGCCACATTGTCTTTCTAAAATCTGAAAATCTGGGCAACCCGGGTGGCCCAGCGGTTTAGCGCCACCTTCAGCCCAGGGCCTGATCCTGAAGACCCAGGATCAAGTCCCATGATGGGCTCCCTGTGTAGAGCCTGCTTCTCTGCCTCATTCTGTGTCTCTCATGAATAAATAAAAATCTTTAAAAAAAACTAAAAATGAAATCTGAAAATCTAAGTTTTAAAGCACCTCTGGCCCCAAGGGTATTAGTAAGGGTTCACAGACTTATGAATGCCCCAGTCATGAACTTAGTTGTTGTTATATAGAGTATTGACCATGGGATAGTTAAAGGTCAGAGGTAGCTCTGAAAAACAAGCCTTCTGATTTTATGACAATTAACATGTATCTTTATTGTTATGTGGCTAATGCACCTTGAAAACAGACGGTGAAACAGCCATTGCTAATATAAAGCACTAATAATAAAACTTTCCTTCAATATATATTTCGATTATATCTTCAATGACTAATTCATATTTTCTTGTTACACAGTATCTGGGATATGATATGATACATTTATATAAAAATATTCCTGGTGGTTTGGGCAATACGTTTTCTAGAATCAAAGGCCCCATAATTATTGGGTCACCTATGGAGACATAAACACAGATACTTTAGTGAGGACCAAGTCAGCATTTCTCGGATATTAAAAAAACCTACAATGTGTAACAAAACCATACATGTTTGGGGCCAAACAAAAGACAAATCTCAAGATCCTTACATAGAAACAACATCATTCACTAAACAGCAAAATACACTGTGAAGAAAGCAAAAGACAAAAACCCCTAAAATAATGTTTTACATATATTTTTCATCTAATTTCCTTAATGTGTATTTTACCTTCTCTTCAATCCATGCATTATAGCCAGGGGGACTTAAGCCCATATTCACAACGCTCGCCGTTAGCAGTGACAATAGCATCAGGGGAGAAATGTATTTCCACATATAGTAGTAATATCTGTTGGGAGCAAAGCCCATCATGTCTTTCAGGTCTTCCATAAACCTAAATAAAAAGAAAGCATTTAAATATGCCTCACGTTAATATTCCTATACTTTAAAAAGGTGCATTATATCAACAGTTTGACAAAGGTTTAGCTATGATACCCTGTGACATTTTATGCTGAATCAAAAATCGTATTGGGGGATGACTTATTAATTAGAAACATTTATATTTTGTGTAGCAAAAGCCCTCTATTTTTTTTTTTTTAGCAAAGGCCCTCTTAAACCAATTCCTGAAAAGTCCTCATTGATGACTTTCTATTCTATAATAAATACAGTATCTGCAATACATTAAAAATTCCTTATCTCTTTTTTTACTTAGCAATATTTAATATCATCCAATAGCCAATCAGTGTTTATATAACCTAATATTTCACATAATCTAACCTAATTATATAACCTAATCTTTCACTTCTTTTCATAGTCTGAATTGAAAGAAGGTCCACACATTGCAACTGGCTAATGTGTTTCTCAAACCCATTTTTCTTCTCCAGGTTCTTCCTACTTCTTTTTGTTTCTTCCAATTTTTTGTTCAATCAGCTGGACGCTCTATCTCATAGTAATCTCACGTCTGGATTTTGCTGATTGTATCTACACAGTGTTGCTTCACACGTGCAACTGATCCTCTTATTTCCTATAAATTACCACTTAGACCTGATAACCATTAGACTTGAGTTGTTGTTTTAAGTAAGGTTATCACGGTATCATTTATGTGAAATAGAGTTTACCCTGTTAGGTATATGATGTTAAACTGTCAAAGCATAAAATCATCACATAGTAGTCTACATCCCTCGACATTTATCTAGCGATAATTAACGCTCACCCACCAGTGCTCGTACCAATGTTTCTGTAGAGTTTTGTTTGTGTTAAGATGGTTATCTAGTAGATTCTTCAAAGAGAGATCATAGTAACTATATTCCCTAAGTTCTTGTTCATAAGTGGCTATATAGTCACTATACTTGAATGTGCGTTTTGCTGGTTTAAAAAATCTGTGGCTTGGGACGCCTGGGTGGCTCAGCGGTTGAGCGTCTGCCTTCAGCTCAAGGTGTGATCCTAGAGTCCTAGGATCGAGTCCCACATCGGGCTCCCTGCGTCGGGCTCCCTGCCTGCTTCTCCCTCTGCCTGTGTCTCTGCCTCTGTGTGTGTGTGTGTGTGTGTGTGTGTGTGATGAATAAACAAGTAAAATCTTTTTTAATAATAAATAAATAAATAAATAAATAAATAAATAAATAAATAAATAAATAAATTTGTGGCTTAGGTTTTCCTTCCTTGAGATTGTAAATATTTTAACTCATAATATTGTTACAGGAAATTTGTTGACTATCAGATTTTTCTCTTATAAACAACTTTGACTGGCTTGTTGGTTATTGTTTTTGCCCAGATGGCTTTTTTCTTCTTCTTCTTCTTTTGTTTGTTTGTTTTTTTGTCTTAAAGTAAGAGCCTAGACTATATCCTGTTTTGGCCATTATGTCTATTTTTCTAAATATATCATGTGCCCCTTCAACATTCAGGTTGTCTCTTATTTTAGGCAAGTTTCTTGAATTACAGGTTTAGTATTATTCTGGCCACTGCTTTTAGAGGACTTTATTGTACACATTACACATGTGGAGTCATCTTTATTTAATACTTGTCCCTATTCTTTTCCTTAGCTCCTTTGTTATTTCTTCCTGATTTAAAAAAAAAATATTCCTTCTAATTCTTGTAGAACTAGATATGGTGCTTATTGCTTTTGTGTTCTTTTTAATTTGATCATCACTTCTGAATATTATTATTCACAATTACTTCCTGAGTTCTACTACCTGTTTTCAAATCTTCCTTTTCTTAATTATCATACTTCTTGATTTTTAAATAACTGATATATGCTATTCTTTTTCTTTTTGGAAAATTTATTTCAACTCATTTTTTTTTTTTTTAATTTTTTTTATTTATTTATTTAATTATGATAGTCACAGAGAGAGAGAGAGAGAGGCAGAGACATAGGCAGAGGGAGAAGCAGGCTCCATGCACCGGGAGCCTGATGTGGGATTCGATCTTGGGTCTCCAGGATCGCGCCCTGGGCCAAAGGCAGGCGCCAAACCGCTGCGCCACCCAGGGATCCCTATTTCAACTCATTTTGAAATGTAGTTAGTTTTTCATCTATTTTGCTTGTATGCTTTTGTTGTCTGTAGGGATTTATTCTGCTCCTTTCCTTTCAAAAAAATTTTTTTCCCAAAGATTTAACCGCATTCCATTGAAATGAATTTTCCTGCATTTTTAGACACTAAGATATACACTAAAAAATGGCAGAGCATTTTTTGGCATTTTTAAGAAAGAGATTTCTATCTTAGGAGGTTATTGTTATGCTCGTGGGCAATGTATGCAGAGCACACTACCTCACATACAGTAGGAATTTAACAGGTGCACATATAGTAGAAATTTAATAGATATCAGGTTAATAACTACTATTAATCATGGTATCATTTCTCCTGCTGTTATTAACTATTATTATTTAGGGACACTAACTACTAAAAAGAGAATTTTGTACTATGCCTATTGTAAATGACAAACTATATAAATGGAAGTCTAAATTATGATCTTATCGATCCACAGATAAGCCCACTAATGATATCCTATTCCAACACAGTGCAAGTTAGGAGTTGGGAGTAGAGTATAGAGAAAGCTAATGCTGCATTTAAGGTCTAAATAACAGTCCTGGCTCAATAGCTAACATACTGATTCTCCTGTTCAAGTAAGGCCAATTTTCCACCTGTAATATGGATAATATTAGTTACCACAGGGTATTTTATTTTTATTTTATTTAATGCATGCCAGACAGCTATCACTAGTATTGACGTATAGTAGATGATTATTAAAAGTAGGTCCCCCGCCCTTCCTTACCTGGAGGGTTTAACACTAATAAAAACATTCTCTAAGTGTTGTCATGAAACCCATTCAAGGCCAATAATATTCCCTACATTGTTTAAGAGCACTCTGGTCTTCGTGCAACAAACTCACCCCTACTTTACACAGACCTCTAATAAGCTTGCTGAAGTCCATACATGTTAGCTAAAGACAACAACTTTAAAAAAATATTGTACAAAACCTCCGGTAACCTTTTTCTTCTGAGATTACGTTAATGCCTCTTTTCATGCCAAGTATATATACTTTCCACATCTAGCAGGCATATAATCTAGAGGCTTAGGCATCTAGCGGTTCAAATAGTGACTCCGCATGAATATGAAGTTTGTGCAGAGCAAATGCCACATACGCCTCAGAGCAAGATACATCATTTTCCAAAACTGACCTGCTACTTAGGACACTATGTAGTATAATAAAATAAGGCATTATGTAGCATAGTAAAATAAAATTCCTCCCACAAAACAGATTAGTAAAGTAATTGGGAAGTTTAAAGCTCAGCAGAGACAGCTATGGACCCCAGGTGTGCCTCCGCCCAGGTAGGTGATGAGCTGGTCCGGTGATGTCTCATAAGCCTGAGAAATGTGAAATGTGGGCAATAATAACCTAAAATAATAAGGTTTTTGGAGCATAGCCACTACTCCCCAGATCCTGGCAGTTACTATTTGATAACTAGGATTAAATCAAAGCTCCAGAATCCTAGATTATCTTACTGCCTACACAATTCTAGCTAATCACCTAATAGGAGACTATACTTTGTTAAAATGACTGAATGAAGAAGAGCCTGCAAAACATTTGACTTTGCTGCAAAGAATTTTTCCCTCTACTCATTTCCCTCCTCATATAGATGAAATAGACATTGACAATTGTTTTTTCCAAAATAGAGATGAAAAATGAATGCATAAAAGCAAATATACTTACTTATCTATGCCATAAACACAGGATACAGCAATATTCTCCAAAATAACTATAATTAGCAGAGGCAGCGTAGCAGAATAATCATCAAACATTGTAACGAAGTAATTTCCAGAGCGTTGCACAAATATCAGGCCAATACAAAATGCCAGAAGACAACAAGCAACTGTACAAAAGAAATAGATTCAAAAACTAAGCTTTTATTCAGTCAAGTCTTTTAAATTTAATTATGAGTTCTTACATTCAAACAATGTTGTCTTCACTTTTATAACTTGTAAATGACAAAAAGAGGCAACACTTTTCCTGATACTTTGGAATATAATACATGGGCAGTTAGTGACTTGGACTTAGCCCCAGATTTAATATGAATCACTGTAGACAGTAACTTTTGACCAGTTACTATTAATGTACAAGCTTAAAGAGATTTCTGGAATCCATATAATATTCCCATATTTATGTTAGACTCTATTCTCTCATGCACTTCAGTTGAGATGTTGTCAAATACAAAAGATGACTGTGTTCTATTCCTCAACCACCTGTTAGTAGAGGTGAGTAAAAGTAGTAAAGCAGAGGGGATCCCTGAGTGGCTCAGTGGTTTAGCGCCTGCCTTTGGCCCAGGGTGTGATGCTGGAGTCCCAGGATCAAGTCCCACATTGGGCTCCTGCATGGAGCCTGCTTTTCCCTGTGCCTCTCTCTCTCTCTCTCTCTCTGTCTCTCTCTTCTCTCATAAATAAATAAATAAAATCTTTTTTAAAAAAAAGAGTAGTAAAGCAGGTACTTCAGTTCAGGAGGGGAGAAAACAACATCCTTGGGTTCACTCACGTGGGGGTTCCCTGACAATCTCCACTAAGCATGGGTTAAGTGAAGTCATCTCCTCCACCTCTTAAGCTAGTAGTGTGAGTTACATCACACATAAGTGAATAGTATATGTCAACATATAATGTAGGGAAGGCAAAGTAACTTTACTTGGGGCCTATCACATATGGAAATATTTAAATGCTTGTCACAGTACGCAGTACTCAGAGTCTCAGGATGGAAGTAGCAGGGCACCAACTTCCACCATGTTACATAGTAAATATGAAGAAAGCGTATTGTAGGTGGTACAGATAGTAAGAGTTTTGCTGCAGATTTGATTGGAAAAGATCATAAGTAATTTACTTATCTAAGTCCTACCATACTGTCAGAGAAGACAAAAGCACATCTGGCAAAGATGATGGAGGAACAGTTCATCAAGGTGAAATATGACTTTAAATATAGGTATGATCCCGAAAGACAGATAACGGAAAAACAGAGGACATTCCCCTCTGCGTGGCACCAAACAGGTTCTCCAGTGGGTTCACCAAATAATACCCTGTGTGTTTTTTCCTTCTACACTGTTGATTTTCCCTTAATTTTTCAAGCCCTCTTACACAGAAGGGTTTAGACATGGGGCAAGCATGAGGAAAGCAACAAAGATGTTATTTAGTACACGCATCAAGAAGGATATTGATATCCTTGAACGGAATAGAAACTTCAGAAGAAGAGGCTGCCTTGTGGGATATGATAAGGAAGTTTCTCATTTAGGTTCAGCTGAGTTGAGGATGTTGAGACGAAAGTATTTAACAAACTTTTGAAACTGTTTTACATACATACACACCAACTTAACAGAGCAGTGAGCGATAAAGATACATATTTGAGAATTATTTACACACAAGCTATTACTAATCTTCCAGAGCAAAAAAAAAAAAAAAAAAAAGAACTTTGAGGAGCTTATATATTATTGCCCAGCACTCAATATCATATTTTTTTCCAATTTGTTTTTGCCTTACTTAAAACACTGTTGGATTCTGGTCTGGACTCTGGTCTGGCTGGCTTCCTTAACTATTCCCTTTATCTCTGTTTATATATGCTAAGCTAAAGCTATTACTAAAAAAAAAAAAAAAAAGCTATTACTAAAGCTATCCTCTGACCCCTAGAAGACTCTTTCCCTTTCCAATTCAACTGCCATCTCTTTTACTGATAGTTCTAATATATATTTAGGTGAACCTTGCAGCTTCTTGATTCTTGTAACACGTTAAGATGCTATTAGGGTACTATGTTATCTATCAGTGTATTACATGGTGTAAGTCTTATGTGCCCAACTTGGTTTTAGTTACTGGTACTATTATTTTTGGAGACAAGGCTCTTCTGTATCTCCTGTATCTCTTATAATTTCTCTTACATCCTTTAAATCCTTCAAATGCAAAGATGATGCAGTACAAAACTCGTACTTTAAAAATTGCTTACAGACTTTACTTATTAATAACCATCAATATTGACAAATTATTTTATTTTCTTTCCTACTCAGAGATATTAACTACTAGCAGGCTACAAGAGATATTTTATATGAACTGAATTTAGGTTTATCAATTTCAACTATGCACTTTTTTGGAAAAGGAATACTGGATCTCAACTTTTAAAAATAATTACTTGTCTCACTTAAAAATTATACATGAACATTCTATGACTTTATTCTAGTGCCAGTAATTCATGATAGTGATACTATTATTAATAAAAAGTAATATAATAAGTAATCACTAATAGTATAATCTACATTAAATCTATCATTTGCATTGTATATAAACATATAAATAAAATAACAATAATAACACATATTCATGAATGGGCATTAATAAAACACTTCCCTATTTCCATCTCTGACCTCTCACCAAGAGTAAAATGGCCTGTGCCAGTTCAATGAAAAGACAAACACTTAAAAACTCACCAGTAAGAATTTCTTTCCTCGCTTTGAAAGTGTCCACAAAGGGTGTGATGATCCCTTCAATGGTCCCAAACATGCTGCCAAGCCCTAGGTTTACCAGCATGAAGAAGAACATCACTGACCAGAAGGGGGATGCAGGGAAATGTGTCATTGCTTCTGTAAAGGCAATGAAAGCTAAGCCAGTTCCCTGAACTGCCTGTAAAATACATAAATTAGCAACATTAGTACTGAGCAATATTACCGGATGGCTAAATGTATCAGTTACATAGGGGAGGGAAAACTGAATAATGCTTGGGGGTTTCTGGAAATAGATAGGCTGATATCATGCTGTCTCCTAAGAAACTGTGCCTCTAAACAAAAGTTGATTGTGTTACCTCATAAAAACAACAGGCCAGAATTAAAAAAGGAAAAAAAACAAAAACAAAAACTTTTAAGGGTAACTTAGTAATTAAATCTTTCTTTACAGAGCTCAAGATTTTTATGCAAATGATGGCTCCATCCAGAACTTCCTGCACATCATTCTTTATGTTTAGTCTCATGTGTAGTGTTAGCTATCTTACTGAGAGGGATTAATGGTCAAATTCTCCATTACATTTTCCTTTTTTGGCAATACAGGGAAAGGGCAACAAACACAATGATACTTATTAATATTCACATGTTTCATGTTTCTTAAATGACAGTAGCTAAAGGAAAGGACTTTTTCATGACTTGTTAAACATAAATGGCTGAATATCAATTATGTGTCCAATCATGCAATAAATAAATGACAGTCATAATTCAAATTTTGTATTAAACATTATACCAGGAAAAGTATCTAATTTCATTTTCTATGATGAAAGTCAATTTATATTCATAGTTTTAATTCTTTTAAGATTTTATTTATTTATTCATGAGACACAGAGAGAGAGAGAAAGAAAGAGAGGCAGAGACACAGGCAGAGGGAGAAGCAGGCTCCATGCAGGGAGCCCGACGTGGGACTCGATCCCAGGACTCCAAGATCACGCCCTGGGCCAAAGGCAGGCGCCAAACCACTGAGCCACCCAGGGATCCCATCCCCCATAGTTTTAATTTTTGTGGCTTAATCAATGAGATTGCTTTTTAAAGTAAAGCAAACCTATGTAATTTTAAAAAGTATGTTCTTTTGATTTCTCTCTGTCTTATTTTTTCCCTTTGCTTGTTTGTTTCATTCCCTAAATTCTACAAGTTAACTAAGATAAAAACTTAGAAAAAAAGAAAGTATGTTCTCCGAAATAAAAAAGGTGAGTTTTGAAAGAGCATAATCTTCTGCTGGCATTTTAAGGGTCATTTTCCTAAAAGAAGTCTTACAGATAATGCAAATTTCACTGAATGATAATTACTGTATTGCTTAAACAGAGCCTACTCACTTTATTTAGTTCATCTTCAATTTTACAGGAATTGAGATGAAGAGCAGGAAATTCTTCTTCTTTCACTTTCTGAATGATATCATAAACTAAACGATAATCTTCTGCAGTAACAGCTGAAAGGTTGATATGACGAGGAATAATATCCTGACTAATGTTGCCCATTTTCAAAAGTTTTATGATAATTTTCGAGTTTCTGAAAAATAGAACAACATAATGAATAAGACTTTTGGGTTTGGGGGTATACTTTGTATATAATTATGTCATCAAAAGCTAAAGGAAATTAATATCCATACTCTGTTATGCATTTCTCATTTATAACATTTGCTTTGAAGCCCAGAACTGCAAACACCACCAGTGTTGCCAGGACAGATGTAAAAAAATTAACGAAGGACACCAGGACAGCATCAAAGTGGCAGTTGTTGTCTCTTTTGTTGTAACTTGAAAAGGCGATGACACCACCAAATCCCAGACCTAAGGCAAAGAACACCTGAGTAGCAGCTTCTCTCCAGACCCTGGGCTCCAGCATCATTTCAAGCTGTTTAAAATTAAACATAAGAGAAGTCAGCTGCAAAACAGTATTTCAGAATAATCTACATGGAATTAGTTCTATCATTTAAATACATCATAATGATATTTATGCACCCAAAGGTTATTTAAACTGGAGGAATAATCTGTTCTTAGTAGAATAACAAAGTTTTCACTTAGCAGTGAAACAAGAAATATGAATAAGAAAAATCATAGACAATCAAGTGTGTAGATGGAGATTTTACTCACATAGAGATTTTCTACACTTTCTACATTTCTACATTATAGAAATTTTTAGGTTATTTTTAAGACAAATCAAAAGGAGTATTTGAAATTAACTATCTTCAATCATCTCTTACCTAAGTCTTTGTTTTCTTTACAAAGCAAAATAAATTAACTACCAACATAGTCTAATGATTTAACTAATACCTTGAGTTTTGTGTCTTCTTGTGGTAGTCTAATAGTCAGGGCAGATAATAAGCAGATTATAAACTTTGGAGAGTTGACTATTTGTACTTTGCATATTTACATATGTATTTCTTTCAAAAGTTTCCTGAAAGCCTCTCTGAAAATTGAAGCAATTCAACTACATCGTCTCAGAGACCCTTTCAGAGCCAATATTCTAAAGTTCTGAACCTGTGCTGAACATTTATTTCAAGTAACTCTGCTATGCTTCTGGGACAATTATCACTGCGTATAACCAAATCTTTTATTTATTTATTTTTAATCAAATCTTTTAAACGGAACAATTAATATTAGCCATATCTGACACAGATGTCAATAAAGAGTTAAATTTGATTTCAATAATAACAGTGTTTAAGTTGGTATTTTATCTCCTTTTACTATTGCAATGAAATTGCCTTCATTGGGAGCAACATCAAATATGGCTAAGAACATGAGTTCCACAGTCAGTTTCAGACCCTGATTTTGCCATTTAATAATCCAAAAATAGTGCAATCTAGAGTAAGTGGCTGCCCTCCCTCAGTTTCAGCTTCTTCAACCGAAGATGGGAGTAACAAGGCTTATACCACTCTGTCATATTCCCTACCAAACCCTAAGAGCTCAATAACTATTGACATACATGGACTGTATTGGTAGGAACATTGATAAGCACTTTGTATGGATTATGTCATTCAATCTTCAGGACAATCCATGAAATTTATTGCTTGCTATTATCTGAATCTTAAAAAGGTTAAGTACCGTGACTAAGGTTACATGGCAGTTCTGGGGAAGAGTCGGAATATGAACCAAAGTAGATTCCAAAATGCAGATTTTCTCAAATATGAGGATTTATTGTCCAATTAATTTTTGCTATTACTATTGAAATAGGATATAGGTATAATATTCTGATGAAGCTTAATCGTGATTAGATCTATAATTTATTGGGATACTGGGGTGGCTCAGCAGTTTAGCACCTGCCTTAGACCCAGGGCACGATCCTGGAGACCTGGGATCGAGTCCCACCTCAGGCTCCCTGCATGGAGCCTACTTCTCCCTCTGCCTGTGTCTCTGCCTATCTCTCTCTCTCTCTCTCTCTCTCTCTCTCTCGTCTCTCATGAATAAATAAATATCTTAAAAACATTTAAAAAATACAGATCTATAATTTATTAAGATTTAATTAAAATGTGCATATTGTTTATTAATCTTTGCTACATTACCATCCTGTCATTAACACTGAAGATGAATACACCTGACTATCTGTCTCTACTTTACCCACTAGATGGCAGGCAATGCCTATTTACTAAAGACATTCAGCTTACTTCCAAGTCAGGAACTAAATCTCCATTCACTGTTTTGGGAATAGTTGGTATTCTTTACTTTCTCCCTGGGATGAACAACGTAAATTAAAAAGTAATTGACAACGAATCATTATTATATTAACTGACATACCTTGCAGTGACCTAATACAGAATTTTATCTACAGTCAATGAAAAGTGACCTGAAGAGTTAGCTATATTTTAATAGTGATTCCTCGTCTTGTTTATAATGTCAATAACGACAGTTTTAAATTCAGAGCCAAGTAAAAATGTCATACCAAAGTAGTTTAATTCCAAGATTTCTTTTTAAATCAAATATTTAGAATTTTGTCATGGGGAATTGCCAACTTATATAAAGAAGTTCAAACCAAAGGTTGTTACTCGAAGCTCAGAATCTTTTTCTCAGAAATCTTTTTAAAAATATTACAAGATTAATATTTTTGGTCAGTAAATATGGCCCATTTGAAACTGATTTAAATTGTAATGCAACTGGAATCTATAAATCTTAACTAGGTATTCACTGGGGAGTTCCAACAACTCTACATGCTAACCAGGACTCTTGAATTAGTTAAGAAAATCAGATACCAATGGCAGCATTTTTGCTACTTAGAGAATGAATACCAAGCTGGAACCTGATACCCAAAGAACACAGTGTCTTTTACATAGTATCAGGGCAGCTGCCAGGAGTGACAAAGAATTCCAAGGAAGATAATTTCTGCCCAAATCCCGCAGCAGGATGCTGGCTGCTCATTCACTCTTCAGATAACTTCCAATTCTGAACTAATTTTGAAATTTTATCTTTATAACTCCATGTCTACCTATGATAGTGTTAGCAAACTAATAATGAAGTGTTAACTTCATTTCATTGAAAAACTAAAATGTATATGTACCTCAAAACTTGTTTTTGTTTCCTGACAAATCACTATATCAAGTCCACAGGATTAATTAAATAGGTTCAATGTGCTCAGTATTGAGTTCAATTCTAAGATGAATCAGAGAACATAAATGCTGAGCCTTCTATTGACCCAAATGAGAATTTTACTGAAATGTAAATGCATTTATAAAGGTTACAAAAATCCCCAAACTCACCACTATAAATATTATTCTAGGAGGTACAAAACCTCAAAACAAGAACACTGATATTCTCTGAGGAAACAGGATTTAGAGTACAGAAGCCTTCTTTGCCTGGATTCATGGATTTTAGATGATCTGTCAATCTTCTGAGATGTTAAACAAATTAATATGTTCATTATGTTTCTCTGGTAAGAAGATGTTATTATCGTTGTGGGATTTTTTGTTTCCAAAGGGGTCAACTACAAAAGGTTAAGAACCACTGACATAGATAGAGAAGAAAGTAGAGAAGAGACGGAAAAGTCCTCGGGTGCCCAAGTGGATCAGTTGGTTACATGTCAGACTCTTGATTTTGGCTCAGGTCATCATCTCAGGGTTGTGGGATTGAGCCCTGTGGTAGGCTCCATCCCCAGCATGGAGTCTGCTTGTCCTGCTCCCTCTGCTCCTCCCTCTGCACCTCCCCCTGCTTGCATTCTCTCTCTTTCAAATAAATAAATAAAATCTTAAAAAAAAAAGATTAAAAAGTCCCAAAATTTAACAGTGTAAAAAAATGAGAAGTTAGTTTACTATAAAAAGGGGAATTTTTAAAGTTCACATAGTGACTGCCTTACTCTAGAACTAAAATGGAATATTTAAAATTAGAAATAGATGGATATAATTATAGATATATAAAAGCCCGGTTTTTCTAGGCTGTTTAATGTAACAGCTGTAATTTAAAAGGTTGGTATACATATGTTTAGGACAATTATCCCTTAAATCTAACTGTGGGTACATTTTAACAGTAAACAAAATGATTTTACAATCATAAGCCATAAATAGAAATGCAATACATACCTTAGGGGTAAACATGTGGCGGATGCCATCAATTGAACCATTTAAAAAGAACACTCTGACTAGGAAGCATGTAAGTACGACATATGGGAAAAGAGAACTAAAATACATGACCTACAAAGAAAAAAATAAATATAGGTGAGACATATTAACAACCATATTCCTTTCTATAGTTAAGATTATGTGTTCTGTTCTATACTCGGACAGTCTCTATTTTTATAGCATGATTAATAGTACTATTAATACCTTGTATAACCATCATACTAGAATGTCTTATTAGTCTTAATGCAATGTGACTTATTTAAGGTGCCATTTGAGATATAATAAGAAATAGGGAATCTCCCTTACTTATACTCCTTTAAAATAGTCCACAGGCATGATGTAACTTGAATAGTGTTTATTTCTTATAGTTTACAAAACAAGCAATCTTTAAGAGAAATAATGGCTACCATCTCCCTAACAAATTTCTACTTTTATTGTTTTAGGTCACAGCAACAGTAAAAACAAGTCCTTTTTTTTTCTTCATTAATCAAAATTCCATTATAATTCTGTAAAGCTTCTGAAGTAGAGGGCAGCCCCTGTTAAGTCTCCTAAGACTCTAATTAATGTCAAGGTTTTACTTTCTGCTTCACTAGTGTTCAGTTTAAAGTTAAGTGAATGTTTCTTGTAGAAAAGCAATTGTCCTGACCAGACGTTTGCTGCTTCCTTGACATCTCCATGTGGAAGCCTAACAGGTCTCTAAAACATTTCAGGTCCAGAAAAGAGCTTCTGACTTTCCCGCAAAGATGTCCCTACCTGTCTCTGTCTCAGCAAATAGCCTCACCATCCATCTAGGTGCTGAAGTCAAACATCTAGAAGCAGCCCTACACTACTGGTAATATTCTCCTAGTTTCCAGGCTACCACTCATGTTCTCTTATTCCTACTCCAGGGATTTTTTTCATACAGTTGCAATAAAGTGTGAATTCCTCTCTCTAACCTGCAAAGCCTCACATTAGAGTGGCCTCCCTGCCCACCCCACCACCTGTCCCCCAGCTGAGCTAACCCCCAGGCCCTTGCCAGCTGCCTCAGACCCAGCTCTACAGCCTCAGAATAGAGCAGGGCTGCACTCTCAAGTCTGAGTATGAGGCGCTCATCCCCTGATCTGTATGACTCACTGTCCTGTTATTTATGTTTCACCCTCATCTTTGGTGAACTAAGGGTCAAGGGAAAGAACAGCAAAAATGAAGGTCTTTTAGGTAATGACACAGAATTTCAAAAAATGTCTTGGGTGAAACAAGGAAAGATTATAAGTGACTTTAGATTTCACTACAAAACACGTCCTTACTTATGTTCTTTCTTTAAACACACTTTCAAAAGCACTACTTTCCACCAATCTTTATTTAACTACCTAGAATGACACGGTACTTGTAGTTTGCCCACAGACATTTATAGCAGAGCTTGAGGCGGGCATCACACGCAGGAGTGGTGAGGAGCAGAGTCAGGAGGGACTCTAACATACTAACTTTTCCAGAAGATTGAATGCCTTTGATCATAGCCAAGCAAACCACAGCCCAGGCAGCCAGCAAGCAGACGGTCATCTTCCAGTTTAAGCCCCCACTTTCAGAAATGGAACTGGAAATATTCAGGGTTTCTCTGTACCAGTAATAGGTGGTGGCAGAACTTTTTTCACATTCTGGCTCTACAACTATGGAAAGAAAGGTAATACAATCATTTCAGAGTAGGAAGAGTAATTGGGTTATTGTTCTGCTCCCAGTAAGCCTATAAATCAGTTCTTAATATTTCATAGAAAAGTACACTATTCTACAGAAGCATTTAAGTTCACCATGAAAACTCAACTGTGCAAAATTGTGAAAAATCCACAGACATGTATTCTTGTTGATATTTTTTATTACACATCGCTGAAATAGGAATATGTAAGCTTTTTATCAAAGTAGTTAAAACACATCAGGTTTATAGCCCCTTCAATGCCCAGAATTATCTGACTGACTTCCTGGGACAGAGCTGTCAAATATGCTAGCCGCTGGTCAGATGTGACTTTTGAAATGAAGCTAGTCTAAAGTGGCATGTGCTATAAATACAAAATACCTGAAGATTTTAGAGACGTAGTGCAATTAAATAATGTAAATTAGGGCATTACTAATTTTTCTATTAATTATTTGTTGAAATGTTAATATTTTGGAAAAAATAGTTCACCTATTTCTTACTTGTTTCAGTGTGGCTAGCAGTAAATTTTAGACTACATATATGTGTTGCATTCGATGTTTACTGGACAACAGTACTAGAGGGACTTCTCCTTTGTTTACGTTCTAGAATTTAAACATAAATGATTGAAAAACTAAACAAAACAACAGAACTAAAGATATAAAAACAATTACTTCAATCCTAATTCTTTTGCCCTAATTTTTATGTTACTTTTATTTTTCTCTCCTTTATGACTACCTGTAGGTCCTTTTAAAAAAAATTTGTGTGACTGAAGTATAGTTGACATACAATGTTATTCATTTCGATGTACAATATAATGATTGTACAATTCTGTACATGACACAATGCTCACCACAATAGGTGTAGTTAGTTACCATGTGTCACCATATAATTATTACAGTATTATTGACCATCTTCCTTATGCTGTACTTTTCATCTCCATAACTTACTCGTTTTATAGCCGGAAGTTGTATTTTATTTATTTTAATCAAAATATTAGGCATCAAGAAAGGTGTACAAAATAAAAAATTGTCAAAGTTAACAACTGAAGGGTTGTAATATTTTACCATAATGTTGTGGGGCATGATAAAATAACTTGGGAAGAGCTAGTAAAATTAGATGGTGCCAAAGGTCTTTGCTCTAAGTATGCCAATCCTAAAAGTGAAGAAAGCTTGCTAGGACAATTTTGCAAGATTTTTCTATATTATTTTCAGAAAAGAAAAAAAATCTCAAAATATCATGCCCTTAGCAACTTTATGATTTTTATATACAAAAAAAAAAAAAAAAAAAAAAAACACTGCATGATACATGTCTTACAAGTGTGTGAAGCATTTTTCACCAAAGGACATTGATCCCAAGGTAGAGGCTGCTGAAAAGATTGAGAAAAATAGAACAAACTCCAGCCAATGATGACATTGTAGTAGAGACCCACAAAAAAGCACACCTGCAAAACAAAATAGTGCGATTACATTATGCTTCCTATGCCCCTTCCTTTGAAATGAGATGAAATGCATAAAGCCCCATTTAACATGTTAAAAAACCCTCCCCATTTCATTTTTATTTGAAACACATTATCTTTTCTAAGAAGATGTCTCTCTTAGGTCTTAGGAACATGCATTATCAAGATTGAACTATATTAATATTTACAGCTTTGAAAGTGTATTAGTGCAAACTAATCGTGTTTTTTTTAACACAATTAAGAGTTGAATAGAAATACACACTCAAGGGTTTCATTTAAATGCAAACTATACAATGACAAACCCTGTAAAAATTATATAACATATACCATACCAGGAAACTTACTACACAACTTGCAAATCCAATGCCACCCAGTTTAGGGCTTATGTAATTCCATACACCAATGCTTCCTCGCCGGATTCTCTGACCCACAGCAAGTTCCAGGAAAAAAAGGGGAATACCTATTACCAGAAGCAGTATTAAATATGGCAAAAGATATGCACCTACAGAGACAAGAACAAATAAAATAGATCATATTTTCAAAAGTCACAGTAGAGAATACACTAATTTTGAATATCTCATAAAAGACAGTATTTGAACTTCTATTATAGTATAATTATAAAGGACTTGAAAGAATATGCAATTTCATCATTTTAAACCTTCTAGTATTTGAAATCTGGATTTGACAGCTACAAAGAGTTTCTGATAAAAAAAAATTATCGTAAAAGTAAGAATGTAAAGTTTTGTTTCATTTTATTGGAAGGGTAGACCTTCATTTTCCATAAAAATAACTGATTTCTCAAAGTTAATTATTTTCTCACGTAGGCTTCACAAACTCCTGGAATTCTTATTCATATGATGCTCATGAAGTAATTTATTAAATCTCATTCAAACTCAACTAAACATGCATTCCAAATCAGTTTAATTAGAATGAATGAAATTTTATAGTATTAAAGCTGACTTTTTTCCCCTAAATAACAACAGGGGAGAAGAAATGGCAGCTTAGACTGAAAAGGAAAAAAAAATAGGAAAAGAAAAAGAACTTTTACATCAGACAAATATCATTTTTTCTCATAAATACTTCATTTAAAAAGTATATTTAAGGAATTTTTGTTTCCCTTTTTTTTTTTTTAAGAGAGAGATAGAGAGAATGTGGGCACACAGGCTAAGGGCAGGGGAGGGGCAGAGAGAGAAGGAGGGAGAGAATCTTAAGCAGGATCCATGCCTAGTGTAGAGCCTATCATGGGGCTCAATCTCACAACCCTGAGATCATAATCTGAGTCAAAATCAAGTCAGAAGCTTAACCAACTGATTCTATACACTAATTCAAAATTAGTGTATCACCACCCAAGCACCCCAAAAGGAATTTTTTATCTTTCAAAATTCTGTGAAGGGGCAGTGAAGTTGAGTGAGAAACTAAGATATTTAATACCTATTGAAAATACATGTGCAAATGTATATTATCCTTGTGGTAAGATTTTCATACTTTAGAAAATTATAGCTAAACCTCGAATTAAGACATATGACCAGTTATTTTAAAATAGTTTCACAATGTTAGTATCAGGCTTTATTAACTGATAAAGTTAAATGTGAAACGTATTCATTTCTACATAAGAACACATATGCAAACTATTCATTAAATAACCTCTAGAATGAACTTCCTACATTCAAATTTCCTATCTGGAGCTTTGTCCAATCAGATACTGTCAAGGCAATCATGCAATTGATGGTGTCAATGCCATAAGAGGCCATTTGTTGTATTCTCCCATTTTTTAAAAAAGAAGTGTTTGATGGCTTTGAATAGATCCTGAGATTTATCTCAGTATCTTTGTACACTTCTGAAATTATGACCATATACAAGAATTTCCCTAATATTGTGGTCCATAGAAAATCTCTACTTTCTTATGACTGATTTGCAGTCTTTTGGATTTGAGTTGATTCTACAAATGGATACATAATGTAAAGCATGGATGCGTGAGCTCATAAAACAGAATTATCAACTATCTAATACTAAAATGATTAGTAACATTCAGGTGCTAATGACCTTAAAATGTTTCCCAAAGAACTGAAAGTGCATTTTAACACATGCACCTAATCCTAGAATGTGGATGAGTTTGTGTATGTGTGAATGACAGGGAAAATGAATTAAAACTGGACTCCTTGGGAATCTTTCCTCAGTTATGTGTGCATGACATGCTATTAGATACTTCTAACTCACATTACTCACATTAGCCCCCATATTAATAATAGTTATAACTAAATAAATAGAAACATCATAACTAACACAAAACTGAGCATTTACTATTTGCCAGGCACATTTCTAAGCCTGATATGCATAGTTATCCATGTATTCCTTACAAGAATCCAATGGGGTATCATTATCATCATTTTACAGATGCAGGAACTAAACTAGAAAAAGTAAGCTAACTTGTAAAAGGTCACATGGCTAGTGTGGGAAAGAGCCAGGCTTCAAGGCCAAATTGACTTCAAAACCTGAGCTGGTAAAAAAAAAAAAAAAATATATATATATATATATATATATATATATATATATATATATTAAAAATAATAAAATTAAATTAAATTAAAAAATAAAAATAAAACAAATAAAACAAATAAAACAAATAAAATAAATAAATAAATAAATAAATAAATAAATAAATAAATAAATAAATAAAGACCTGAGCTGGAAGCTTCTATATTACACTACTTATTAAGCATCACCATTTTTCTTTAAGTTTAATATCTTCAGACAAATCATGTTATGTTGGGTCTGTTACTTTTTAGTTCTATTATTCATGAAGTGCCTCAAGTGACAAATGAGTGAGATTCAGGTTGTCTGAGGCTGTTTGACTAGACAGGCGAATACACCACTCAAATATCCCAAAAGCTCAACGCTACGCTGCATGTTGGGTATAGCCTTTTGTACCCTGGCAGTCATTTAGAGACGATAAAGTCCATTGGCATTTTGTAATATCACTGTCTAGTATTTGTGATTAGAACAAAGGAAACAATAGTAGGAACAGCATTTTGACTCTTTTTGCATTTGAAAATAAGGAGGAGGGATCCCTGGGTGGCACAGCGGTTTAGCGCCTGCCTTTGGCCCAGGGCGCGATCCTGGAGATCCGGGATCGAATCCCACGTCAGGCTCCCGGTGCATGGAGCCTGCTTCTCCCTCTGCCTGTGTCTCTGCCTCTCTCTCTCTCTCTCTCTCTCTCTCTGTGACTATCATAAATAAATAAAAATTTAAAAAAAATTAAAAAAATGAAAATAAGGAGGAGGAGCACATTTTTCTAATAACTAATTTCTATTTTTATTTAATTGGAGTTAGATTTGCCAACATATAGTATAGCATCCAGTGCTCGTCCCATCAAGTGCCCCCCTCACTGTCGGTCACCCAGTTACCCCATCCCCCTGCCCGCCTCCCCTTCCACTACCCTTTGTGCTTTACCCAGAGTTAGGAGTCTATCGTGTTTTGTCACCCTCTCTAATATTTCCCATTCATTTTCCCTCCTTTCCCCTATAATCCCTTTCACTATTTCTTATACTAATTTCTAAATATGAAATCCTTTGAGTTCTCTGCCAAAACGAAAATGGTATTAAATGGAAAGCAACATGACTTTAGCCAAGACAGCCTTCTTTCTCAACAGTGTGGTGAGTGAGGTTCACAAGATGAAAGGCTTAAAGATCAGAATTCATCTTCTGCTAGTCTTGGCAAATGGGATGGCTCATGAAAAACAAAAAGCAGGTAGTATAACTAGTCAAGTCAAATAAGTATAACTTATTTGACAAATAATGCATATGTGGTGTTAATGACTAGCTAAGGAGCTTACAGTTTCAGTGGCGTGCTCTGCAGTGTATCATGGACTTGCTACATTGATAATTACCTCTCAGACAGATTTGTCCAACGGACAACTATTTCTACACCAGTCGTTATGTGCCTAGCTGAATTAACTAAGCAAGATCTTAAATATATCTTGTTATCAGGACACCTTAGCTTTTTATCTTATAATCGAAAAAAGAAATTTCACATATGATTTTATTATTTCATTTGATTTGTACATCAAGTATAAATACCATATTTTCATCCAATCAACAAAACTATCACAAACTGGAATCAAATCCCAAAACATTCTTTCTACCCTTTGTGCGCTGATATGCAGCTAATATAATATTTGGTTTTTAACCACATTTATTTTAATAGTCGCCATGTAATAAAGTTTCAACTCAAATGTTAGTTAACATTACCTGTCTTTGATGTACTATAGCACTTGCAGGGCAGCCCTGGTGGCTCAGTGGTTTAGCGCCTGCCTTCAGCCCAGGGCATGATCCTGGAGACCTGGGATCAAGTCCCATGTCAAGCTCCCTGCATGGAGCCTGCTTCTTCCTCTGCCTGTGTCTCTGCCTCTCTCCCTCTCTTGGTGTCTCTCATGAATAAATAAATAAAATCTTAAAAAAAAAAAAAGAACTTGCATCCCAACATGAACAATACATTCCTTTGTTTATACTTTTTAAATTGATCTGTAAGATAATTTTTGTTAAACAACCCTTATTGAGTATGTACACAAATACAAAAAGGTAGAATATTATGTTGATGGAGATATATTTGTTTAAAATTAAGGACGGAGGTGTCTTGGTGGCTCAGGTGGTTAAGCGTCATGATCCCAGGGTCCTGGGATGGAGTCCTACTTTGTCAAGCTCCCTGCTCAGTGGGGACACTGCTTGGATCTCTCCTTCTGCCCCAATCCCCTGCTCATGCTCTCTCTCCCTCTCCCTCCACCCTCCCTCAGATAAATAAATAAAATCTTAAAAAGAAAAATGAAATTATATTAAGGATGCTAATTTCCTTAAAGTTTTCTTTGAAACTAAACTTTGCCCCCCAAATACTGTAGCATTAGAAACCAAATATATATAATATCTAAGGATGAAGAATGTCTGGTATTACATTAATTATATGATTAAATCCCTTCTACTGGGATCTACAAAATTCTGGGCAGCATTTGAACACCATAATTATTGTAAATTATATGTAATTTTCTTTTGAAAAGTGAAATAATTCAAAATTCAGAATTAATAAATTGTGGAGAGAACATTCTTTCTGACTTCTTTCACCAGTACTGTCTTATATGAGAAACTTTAGGTTTTTCTCCGAAGAGTAACTGACAGGCATAAGGGATGCCTCTAACGTTAGAAAGGTCAGGAATTTAGTGATGTTTAATAGCACCCACAGAAAAAATTTGAGAATGTACTATCCTTAAGTAATCTTTGAGTATTCGTAATAAGCCATTAGCTCCTATGGAAACCTAATCTGAAAACAGAGTTGCGCTCACTTGCAACAAAGGAGTCTCTCTGGCTTTACAATGGAATTCATAGTTTCTGAAATAATGAGACTGCAGCAACAATATGGGCTACTTGAGACAGGCAGTTGCAATTTACTCAGCAATGTGTCACTTAACAACAACAACAAAAACAAAAAATAAAAAAATAAAAAAACCCCAAAACTTACCACCTCCATTCTTCTGACATAGGTATGGGAATCGCCACACATTTCCTAAACCTACAGAATATCCAATTTGGGCCAAGAGGTATTGTAGCTTGCTATTCCAAGCTGGTCTTTCATCTTCGACTTCGGATTCTTCTTCAACATCGATATCTTTCTCTTCCTGAACATCAACAATCAGTTCACTCTTCTTAAAAGCATCATCAGCTGAGTCTTCATTGGAAAGAAGGTCTTTGACAGACTCAATAACTTCATCATCTAATTCTCTTTTTACCACCTTGCTATTCTTCGGCATTGGAAAGTGTGGGTATTACTACTATTATTTTTTAAAAATATCCTTAAGGTAAATTTGCTAATTCTTTTTTGAAATATGTTAATTGATATGAATAAAAGATGGAGGAAGGTATCATATAAATCCTTGGTTCAAGGTGACAGAGTCTTAATGAATCCTGGATCTGTATGTCCAATATCCAATGGATACCTGTAAAATTTTAAGTTGAAAAACAATAATATTAATGGGGGAAAATATTTAAAATACTGAAGACTCTTTATTAATAATTTTTATGATAACTCTTTCTGTAAAGTATAAGACATCTGATTGCCCTTGTCCCTTCAGAGCTTAATAATTACCAGAAGTGGAAAAATTGTAAAGTACACATGTGCTTCAGACACACTTTCTTTTAACTAACTTCTTCCTTCTTGCAAAATCTAATTTGATCCCAGGTATACTCCAATGCAAAACTATGCTATTTGTTAGTAATTAAAATTTTGTGACTCTCTCTCTTAATTCTTCTTTTTTACCTCTCTGACTAATGCACGTCCCTTATTTTATTCCTTACAGAATTACAATTACATGCCATCCTGTAAGTGTCTTATACACAATCTCTTCTGTACACATATTTATCATTCACTCACTTGATATTAATTGTAATATGGATAAAATACAGAGATATAAACAGTAATGAATCATATGATATCTACTTTAAAGGAGCTTTTGTCTAACAGGGAGAAAGGCGCCTCCCAAATAATTACACTACATTATATAATTTATATTACCCAACACCATTAAGATAGGAGACATCAGGAATGTTGTACAAAAGTGGCATTATAGTTGGGCAGGGATGGAGTGAGGCCACACCAAATGTAAGGAATAGCATAAACAGATGCAAGAGGTGGCAACTATTATTATTTGTGTAAACATTCTCTCAAATGACCCAAAAAACACACTGCCACCACTTGACATTTTTCCCTTTATTTCTTTTTACATTATATCTCATATCCTTTTCTCTGTTCAAATACAAACCAAGTAAGTGTATAGGGTGTATTTATAAACCAATGACATTGTCAATTTTAAAAAGTGATTGGGCAGCCAGGGTGGCTCAGCAGTTGAGCCTCTGCCTTCCGCCCAGGGCATGATCCTGGGGTCCCAGAATCAAGTCCCGCGTCGGGCTCCCTGCATGAAGCCTGCTTCTCCCTCTGCCTGTATCTCTGCCTCTCTCTCTCCCTCTCTCTCATGAATAAATAAAGAAATCTTTAAAAAAATAAAAATACAAAGTGATTGAACATATGAATGTTTCTCTTCAAAGCTGGGTTGGGAGGCTTTGGAAATAATCTACCAAGAATTTTGTCATTTATTTCTAGAAAAAAATGGAATTCTTTGATAGAACTGTGTTAGATTTACATTCAAAGTCAGATAATTAGGCCATCATAATTTAATTCATAATCTTAATGAACAAGACAGGGTGCTTGGTGACTCAATGAAAAAGAAAAACAGGAACTCATTAACTTGACCATGTAACTTATTTGTTGCCTTTAGGTTTGGAGGTGTTTAGTTCTTTCCAAATTAAAATAACAGCAAACCCTCATTTTGGATTTAGTGAGGATTAAGAGTTAGACTGTGAAGGAAATTCTGAAAAACTACCATTGAAAATATTTAAATAGGGTGGGGGGAATGGGTGACGGGCACTGAGGGGGGCACTTGACGGGATGAGCTCTGGGTGTTATTCTGTATGTTGGTAAATTGAACACCAATAAAAAATAAATGTATTTAAAAAAAGAAAATATTTAAATAATAGACACATCTCTAGAATAAATGAGCAACTTTTTATAGTGACTATTGTAAAGACATCACCAAGTTTTTGATGTGGAAATAGTTTCAAGAGGTTGTGGATCATGTCTGTTTAATTTGCTTTCTTTTCTCTGAGAGATCAGTAAATATTAGGGGAGTAAATAAATAAATAGAACCATTGAAAAACTGAAATAAGCTAATTTTCCACATATTTTTTGCTGGAAGAAAACAATCTGACATATAGGAAACTATGATTTGTGAGACATGAATTATGTAGAGATCTACACTTGTTGAATTATCTAAAGATAAGTTATTAGCACAGTAATTTAACTGATACATAGATAAAAGCATTGGCTCTAATCTAACAAACTTGAGACTTCTAGTTCTTTCATTTATTAGTTGTATAACTTATAGTAATAGAATAATTCTTAACCTTAGTTTTCTCAATAAAGTAAGGTTTGTTAGCTATTCTTTTTGCTTTTTCCATATAAATAGAAAGATAAGGAATACATCAAAGTTTAGAATATTAAGGTGAAGACATCCACAATTTCAGAAGAAAAAATTTAAAAGACAGGGTTCACTCATGAGCCTCCCGCAAATTCATTGTCTCACAAATTGTAGTATTTCTTCTATAAATATCTAGTCTTTGCAGAAAAAAAATACACAAAATATCAAAATGAAAAAAACAATTTTGGACACTGCTGAATATTTTTTTACACATTTAATGAATAATTATACAAATGTACATATGCTATCCTTTGGCAAAGTTTACATTTAAAAGTTTCTATCAGACTGGGGCCCCTGGATGGCACAGTCAGTTAAACTCTGGGTTTTGGCTCAGGTCCTAATCTCAGGGTAGTGAGATCTAGCCCCACATGGGGCTCCATACTCCACATAGAGTCTGCTTAAGATTCCCTCTGTCCCTTTCCCCCTGTGCTCTCTTTCTGAAATAAGTCAACAAATCTTAAAAAAATAAAATAAAATTTTCTATCAAACAACCCAAAGTTCATATCTTCCATGAAAAAAAATCAATGTCAAGTGTAAACAAAATTGAAATACAATGATATAATATAAATGCCTGCAATATATTTAATATATAAAACATATCTATATATACAGATTATATAATACAATAATCCTGGGCAACGTTTATAAAATTAAACATATTTTAAAAGGAAGCTAAAGTTGTTGCATTTATTTCATGCTCTCTTCTTCACTAGGCCATAAACTTTGCTTAGAAAATGATTTTATCTTACTCATCTCGCATTCTCAAGGTTTAAACTTATCTGTCCAATGAATGAGCTCCAAAAAGTAGGACACATTAATATTGTATGATAACTATAAGTATTCTGCACTATTACACATTTGGTTGTTTTTTGGGTTTTTGATTTTTTTATCCTAAGGCCCTAGATTTATTGAGTCAGAGACTTTCCTTTCAGAGGCTTCATAAAGCCAAGAGTAAAGATATAAACTGAGTTTCTGAATGCATTTCAATGGATGTAAAATCCATTGTATATAAGACAACAATTGGAAGCCAAATTATTTTCACATCTTTAAGACCCAACTTTTCTAAGAGATAACATGTTTTATCACGCCAAAAGCTTACTTGAAGAACTTAGTTCATAAAAGTAGACCATAAATATAGGTTAAAAAGAGAATGAAAAGTGAGGCTGACTATTGCCAAAAAGTATATTGATCATTGCTACATCTGGGAAAAGAAATGAAGCGGGAATGTCCAGGAAGGAGGTGAGGTGGAAGGTCATAAAGTGTCAGCAATCTGCAGGTCATGGGCAGTAGGATAATCAGTTTCAAGTAACTGCACAGCCTCTGCCAAGTTAGCACCAGCCATTCATGCAATAGAAAGAAGCTATCATCTACTGCACTTTGACTGCACTTAGGAGTTTCATTGGCAGTCTACATCATTACCTGGTAAAGGCCTCCCATCTACCCCTGAGCAACAGATATTCAAGATCGAGGTCAACAAAATATTACCCATGGGTCAACTACAACCCATTGTGTGATTTTATAAATAAATTTATATTGGAACATAGCCACACCCACGCATTTACATATTTTTCTATAGCTAATTTTGTGCAACAGCAGAGTCAATTTGTACAGACTGCAAAGTTTAAAATATTTACTGACTGTATTGAAAAAATTTGACAACCACTGTTTCAGAAAATAAATTTGAATTGAAAATGTGGAGTTCTTCAGACCACTTGATATAGACTCCATTTGTATGGCACTAATTTCTTTATCAAATAGTATGACAAGATAGAACTCTACCCATTTAAAAATAAGTAATTACCAAGAATGATAGGGTTTTATATAGAACCAGGGAGATGGAGTGGGAGTAGTTGACAGGGGAAGAAACAAATGTAGAAAATATATATCAGGAAACAGAGTGCTCTAGAGCTTCAAGTATATTACTTAAGAAAACTCAGAGATTCAACAAAATAAAGATAAAACGAAGTTCCTTTTGAAAAAAAAAAAAAAATCAGACACCTGGGTGGCTCAATGGTTGAGCATCTGCCTTAGGCTCAGGGCGTGATCCCCAGGGTCCTGGGATCAAGTCCCTCATCGGGCTCCCTGCATGGAGCCTGCTTCTCCCTTTGCCTATGTCTCTGCCTCTCTCTCTGTGTCTCTTATGAATGGATAAATAAATTTTTTAAAATAGATAAATAAATATTAAAAGAAATTTTAAAAACTCAAAGAAAAGATATAAAAAAATGATTGGGAAGAAAAAAGTTAAATAGATGAATACTGAATACAGATAAGAGATGGGAAATTCAGTATAGGGATAAAAGGTACATTAGAAACAAATAAAGGCTGCCACAGTACATCCATAGACTTAGAGAACAGACTTACGGAAGCTTCTCAAAAAGAATGAAAAGAGTCAAATATCTTAAAGTAATTCAGAGAAAAGCTAATGGAAACAGAGACCAGATAAAGGTGATCCAACAAACTTAAAAAAATTGTTTTTTACAAATTCATTCAGAAACTCAATTTATATCTTTCCTTTTGGCTTTATGCAGCCTCTGAAAGGAAGGCAAGAAAACAGAATTAATATAAACACAAAATACTGAAAGATAAATTAACAGAAGTTTTGCTCAGATTCATATTTTCAAATAGTAGTAATACAGAGGTGTCAACCCTAAAAAATACTGGGATAGGGATCCCTGGGTGGCGCAGTGGTTTAGCGCCTGCCTTTGGCCCAGGGCGCGATCCTGGAGACCCAGAATTGAATCCCACGTCGGGCTCCCGGCCGGTGCATGGAGCCTGCTTCTCCCTCTGCCTATGTCTCTGCCTCTCTCTCTCTCTGTGTGACTATCATAAATAAATAAAAATTAAAAAAAAATACTGGGATAAAGATTCCTAGGGATTTCAAGCAGAAGTAGAAAGGGGGAATAAAAAGACTTCTCAGTATGTTTCATAACTGCTAAAAAAAATTTAAGAGGAAAAAAATACTCAGTCTCCGATTTTTATACTCAAGTATTTTGTATTCCAATTATAAAAGCCACAGGCAAATATTCTTGTCTGTAAGAGATCTGATGATCCCTCTTGGGGAGGGAGAGAAACAGGTTACATGATCATGAAATTTGGCCAAGTAAGAGAGAAAAAAGGTAAAGACCTCATTAACAGAGAAGCCATGTTAATGGATAGAAGTGAACACTAATTTAAACAGAAAATAAGCTTTAAAATTTGGGATCCCTGGGTGGCGCAGTGGTTTAGCGCCTGTCTTTGGCCCAGGGCGCGATCCTGGAGACCCGGGATCGAATCCCACATCGGGCTCCCGGTGCATGGAGCCTGCTTCTCCCTCTGCCTGTGTCTCTGCCTCTCTCTCTCTCTCTGTGTGTGACTATCATAAATAAATAAAATTTAAAAAAAATAAAATAAAAAATAAAATCTATATGAATTATGTCTAGATGAAAAATATAAATTAAAATTCAGAAAATAAAATCAGGAATTGGAACAGGAGAAGATTAGAAAGAAATAAAAGCATGAGAATATCCTCATATTTCATATCAGGAAGCAATTTAGGATACTAACTATAAAATACATAGTCAAAAAAAAAAAGATAATGACCCCAATCTCTTCATATTTTCATATAATCCTTCTTGTTTATTTTTATTGATATCTTGTAGAAATTAACATTTCTTGCTGTGAGGAGACATATATTGATGCCAAACACTTATATTTAGTTTCTAGAAACAGACGGAGTTCAAATCCTAGCTCTATCACTTATGGTTTTATGACCTTGGCTAAGTTACTTTGTTATCTAATAATAAAGTGCTTGGATAAATGCAACACATTGAAAGAACTCAATATATGTCTTCTTTTGTTATTATGATTATCGTCCCTCTTATAGCTGTATTCTGTTATAACTGGCTTATTGCAAATTATTAAGGATAATGTAAGTCTAGAGCCAATGCCATACGTTCAAATCATTTTAACATCACTTTTTTTTTCCTAATGCCATTTTTTTGTTGCTGTATAATAAGTTACCTCAAAATTTAGTGGCTTAGCAAACAAATGTCTTATTTGCTTATGATTCTGTGTGTTTGCAATTTGAACTAGGCTTACACAATCAGTTGTTTTGCTGGTCTTGACTCAGGTCACGTCTCCACTATAGTCATCTATCAACTCAAGTGGGGAAGGATGGTCTAGGATGGTCTCACTCACATTCTGGCAGGAGGCAGCCTATCAGCCAGAGCACTTTTTTGTTGTTGTTTTTTGTTTTTTATAAGTAGAGCTTTTCTTTCTTTCTTTTTTTATTTTATTTATTTATTCATGAGAGAAACAGAGAGAGAGGCAGAGACACAGGCAGAGGGAGAAGCAGGCTCCATGCAGGGAGCCCGATATGGGACTCGATCCCAGGGCCCCAGGATCATGCCCTGGGCTGAAGGCAGCGCTAAACTGCTGAGCCACCCGGGCTGCCCAGCCAGAGCACTTTGATTCTTCCAAATGTAATCTCTCCAAAATGCTAGCTTCAACTTGTTCACAGTATAAGCTCAGAGCTCTAACTCTAGCCAAAAGAAGCCCAACATGCAAGTGCCAGTGAAGCCTCTGTGTAGCATCTGCTCATGTTTCACGGCCCAAAGCAAGTCACACAGCTAAGTCCAGGTTGATTAGAGGGGCTAACCTCTACCTTTTGATGGAAGGAGCAACAAAATCAAATTCTAAAACATATGAGTAGAGAGAAAAGAAAACTACTGCCACCTTCTTTGCAAATAATCTTCTACACTTGTCCAGTTAGCACTCCCCTCCCTGGATTCTGAATCCTGAGGACGGGAACAAAGAGATCAAAAGGTTGGCATCTCACTCAATTCCAAAGGTATTATGCCCAGGCTCTAACTACTACCACCGTAGTCATGGATTCTGGTTCCTAGCTTTAAGAACTGTTTTCATTCTTGCCCTTTTCCATCTCATTGCCAAGCACCCCATTGTTCCTTTGAGCCCGAACCTTGCCAATATTTATTTTATTTTTGCCTCTTAGCCAGGCATCAATTTCTGCAGCTTGCAAACAAAGAATCCTAAATAACATGGCTCCAATCAATGTAAAACAATTGGTATCTTTCCATTCATTTACTATAAAAGGATTTAACATACACTTAAAATGTTGGGAACATTACATTACTTAATTTGGACTTATATTTACATTTTTCTCATTCTCCCATTTTTGTATTGCTTTAATTGTATTCATATGCAAGTTTTCAGAAAAAAATCTATTTTGAAGAACTTAAAACTAGATTCAAAACATTTTTAAATCAACATAATAAATTTCTAACTCAGTGCTTCTCAACCCTAACCTTTTTAATGTTTTTTCTTTTTTGAGATTGTTTCCTTGCCTTTTCAGATAAGTTTTGAAGTTAGCTTGTTAATTTCTACCCCAAAGAAAGAGCCTGCTAGAATTTTAACTAGGATTGTATTGATTCTATATATCCATTTGGGGAGCATTGACATCTTAACAATTTGAGCTTTCTAATCTATGAACTTGGTATATCTCTTCATTTACTTATATCTCTTTAACTTCTCTCTGGAAAAAAAAAAGTTGATTTTTTAACACAAGCTTCCTATTGTGTAACATTGATAATTTGAGCTTATGGTGTTTTAGGATTTTTATATACACAGTACGTCAAAGGTAAATAAAGTTTAAGCTCTCTCTAATTGTTTACCTTTCATTTCTTTTTCTTGACTTACCTACTGGCTTGGGCATCCACTAAAATTTTGAATAGGAGCATTAAGAGAGACACCTTCATCAATGCCCTGATGCTAATGGGAACACACTATTTTACTAAGTACAATATTAGCTATGGATTTCTTTCATAGTTGTCTTTTGTCAGTTTAGGGAAGTTTCTTTTTATTCCTAGTTCAGAGAGGGTCTTTTTTTTTTTTTTAATTCTGATTAATTGTTGAATTTGGCACATAATTTTCTACCTTTATTGAGATAATCATATAACATCTCTTTTTTTTTTTTAGAGGTTTTATCTATTTGAGAGAGGGAGTAAAAGAGCGAGAGAAAGCTAGTGAGCATGAGCAGGGAGGAGCATAGGGAAAGGGAGAAGCAGACCTCCCGCTGAGCAGGGAACACAGATGATGCTGATGACCTGGGCTGAATCCTGGGACTCAATCCCAGGATTCCAGGATCATGATCTGAGCCAAAGGCAGATGCTTAACCAACTGAGTCACCCAGGTGCGCCAATCATATAACTTCTTAATCTACTGATACACAATATAACATCAATTGATTTTGAATTTTAGACTAATCTTTCATTAAGAAATAAATGCCACTGATCGAGATCTATTACCTTTTTAATATATTACTGGAACCAATTTGCTAATATCTTGATAAGGATTTTTTCAACATTATTCATAGGAACGTGGATATATAATTTTTTCTTGTATTTTGCTTCTCCGGTTTTGGTGGACTCATATATGGAATTTTAAAATGGTCTCTCATTTATTTTCTGAGAAAATACATGTAGAATTAGTTTTACTTCTTCCTTAAATGTTTGGCAGCACTCACCAATGAAGCCATCTGGGCCTGGAGTTTTCTTTCAGAGAATATGTTTAATTAAAAATACAATTTATTAAAAAATGCACTTTGTGTCATTGATATATAGCTACTGAATTTCCTTTTTTCTTATATTAGTTTTAGTAAGTTGTGTTTTTCAAACACATTTCACTTAAATTGTCAAATTTTGTTTGTAGAAAGCAGTTCATAATATTCCGTAGTTTTTTTTAATAGTTGTAGGATTTGTAGTTATATCACATTTTTTATTCCTGATATTGACAATAGGTGTTTTCTCTGCTTTGTCTTAATTAATCTTGCTAATATTTTCACTATGTAATTAAAATATTGTGCAATTCTTATTCTATCTTTCAAGACTTCTTAGTTCTTAAACTACTGTTACAACTTCTTTTGAAACTGTTTTAAATTCTAATTAACATTTCCAGTGAAAATATGCAAAGACCTAAAATAACAGACAGGCACTTGCATCTTAGAGATGAGAAGGGATTCAAATAGACATGCTTGCGTTGGCTAATTATTGGTACATGCCAAAAGTTTAATATTCTATAATAAAGAACTAGAAGTACAGCAAATTATCTCCCTGACTTGGACAATTATAAATTTTACTGAATAAAATTTTCTTCAAATATGAACCAATCATGAACAGTGAATCTGAACTTTATAGTAGATTCAAATGAAACATATTTTTCTAATTCTAACATACAGGGTAAAAAAATAAAGGCTGTCTGAATAAAAACAAAATGTTAAACCATATAGCAAGACTCAAGAAAAAAATGACACATCTAAAACTTCAACAATATAAAATTCAACTTAAACATTTCTTTTGCAAATTATATCCCCTTCACATAAAATGTTTGCACTGAGAAAAAAATAATAAAATTCACAGAGTCAATCAAAAGGAGAGAATTTTTTTTTTACAAATGACAATATAATGTCACAATTTACACTTTATATATTTTAGGTAGACTATAACACGCCTATGAGGATGGCTAACATGTTTTTAAAAACAAGTCTTAAAAAGTAAAGACAACAAAAGTTGGTGAGGATGAAAAAAAACTAGATCAATCATATATTTCTGGTAGAAATATAAAATAGTACAGCCACTCTAAAAATACAGCTGGTAGTTCCTTTTAGCACTAATAACAGAGTTATTACACTGACCACCAATTTGCACTCTTAGACATAAATCCCAGAAAAATAAAAACTTATTTTCAAGCAGGAACTTATACATAAATGTTCATACCAACTTTACTTAAAATAGCCTGAAACTGAATGTCTTTCAGGGGGTGAATGGTAAAACAAGTTATATTTCCTCCATATCATGTAATATCAGCAATTAAAAAGAAAAGAATTATTGATACTTGCAATAACTTGGACGAACCTCAAGGAAATGATGCCACATGGGGAAAAAAGTCACAGGGATGCATATTGCATAATTCCATTTATAGAACATTTGTGAAATAACACAATGATATAGATGAACCACAGAACAGTGGTTGCTAGGAGTTAGGGTAGGGAAGGGCAGGTGAGTGTGCTATAATGGACAAGGGAATCTCGTGAGATGGTACAGTTTAGTATGTTCATTATGGTTAAGGATTACATGAAACTACACATTTGATAAAACTACAAAGAACTATACCCATATACACACATAGGCAGAGAAAATAACTGCATAATCTGAAAAACTCTGGATTACACCAATATCAATATGCTGGTTTTGATATTGTACTGTATGTCTATATAAGATTGTAAAATGACAGAGGCTAGGTCTAGGTGAAGAGTGCACAGGACTTCCCTTTGTACCTTCCTATGAACTTGCAATTATTTCAAAATTATAATTATAAAGTAATATCCATAAAGTGAGATGTATCTTTCATTGACTTCTATGAACCAAGAGACTGAACTAAGAGATTCAAAATCTTAAAGTATTTTTTTTTTTAAGACTTTATATATTTACTCATGAGAGACAGAGAGAGAGAGAGAGGCAGAGACACAGGCAGAGGGAGAAGCAGGCTCCAGGCTGGGAGCCGGACGCAGGACTCGATCAAGGGTCTCCAGGATCACGCCCTGGGCGGAAGGCAGACACTCAACCACTGAGCCACCCAGGCGTCCCTTAACAAAGTATTTCAGGAAGTCCTTTAAACATTTAAAAATAGACAAGAAATTCTTTTAAATTCTTAAAATTTTGTTAATATAATGAGAATACCTCAGGTTTAGACATTGTATTCATTTCCTAAGAATTCTGTAACAAATAACTTTAAATTTAGTGGTTTCACATTGCACAAATGAATTTTTTCAAGGCTCTGGAAACCAGAGATCCAAAATAATTTTTAATAAACCAGAATCAAGGTGTGGTCAGGTCTCTCCCTCAAGAGGAACTAGGAGACAATCTGTTCCTTGCCTTTTCTAGTTTCTGGAGGCTGCCAGCAGGTCTTCACTTAGAGCCACATCCCTCCCATCTCTAACTCCAGTCCCTCCTCCTCATCTGTGTGTATCTGATATTCCTTTGACTCTTTCATATATGGACATGGTGATATAGGGCCCATCTGGATATATCAGAATAATCTCTTCATCAAAGGATTATGTCTGTCAAGACTCTTTTTCTAAATAAGGTAACATTCACAATACCAAGACTTAGTAGATAGACCTATTTTAGGAGCTATTATTAGCTGATGATAGGCATATAACATTAAACTCCATGTATCTATATTTTTGAGTTATGTCATGAAAAATGAATTTGGAGGCAATAAACATGTTTTAGTCGTTATCATCATAAAATGTCAAGTATGATCTTCAGTTCTTTCCCATAGTAGATTGTTTACAAAAAGAACATTTACAATTCCTCCCAATGCTGTACATGTTTGCTACTCTACCCATCAGGAAGTGGAATCTATTTCCTGTTCTCTTAATTCTGGGCTGCACTTGAACTTGAATTTGAATTCTGGAATTACCTGAACTTGCTTTGACCAGGGGAAGGCCAAAAGAAGTGACAGGGCAAGTTCCAAGGCTAGGACTAAAGAAGCCTGACAGTTTCAGTTTTCATCCTTTTGGAATTCAGACACTATATAGAAAAGTCTATCTGCCCTGCTAGAAATCCCACATGGAAAGAGAGGGAGCACCTTAGCCAGCCACCAATTGTTCCAGGCATTTAGCTGAAGCCCTAGGCATAAGAACAAAGGCACTGACATTCTAGTCCCAGTCCAACTGCTAACCATACCAACTGGAGCTGATGAGGTACCCACAGCCCAGCCACACACAGAATAATAAGAAATAATAATTCATCATTGTTTTAAATTATTACAATACCAGAAAGGCAAGAGAGGGTACAGGGGCTCAATAAACCATTTTAAAATGGTTCACACCATTTGTTTTGAACCTACTGAAAAAAAAAAAAAACAACAACAGTGGTGGAGAAGATTTGTTATGTATCAATGGAAAACTGAAATATTTGCCTGTGGGGGAGACAAATTATTCAATTTGTCAATTAAATTATTCAATTATTGAAGTATTCAATTTCAGTTAAATTCATTGAATTTAACCGAAAGTATACATATTTAACTACTGAAATTTAGAATATTGTCCAAGGAATTGTTCACAACAGGGCTAGACCTATGCAAAAGGGGTGCTGTTTAGATTTTTAAATCCATGCAGTGATTTTCTTTTAAGCATAAGATAAATATTAACCTTGAAAGACACATTTAGTCATCCTTTTGTAAAGTTCCATGTGGTCAGTCTTTTATTTTAGGCATTTGTATGTCAGAAATGCACCAGGGATTATCACAACAAAACTCACAGACATCAAAATGATCATAAGGTAATAATAGCAAAACACTCTAAACACATAAATTAACAACCTAGATGAAATGGACAAATTTCTTGAAAAATACAAACTCCCACAACTTACCCAATATCAAACAGATCATGTAATAGCTCTACATCTGTTAAGGAACTTAAATGAACATCATTTAAAATTCTCACTAAAGAAATCTCTAAGCCTAGCTGGTTTCACTGGGGAATCCTAGTAAACATTTAAAGAATTAATACCAGCTCCGCACAATCTCTCCTACATAATAGAAGATAGTGGAACACTGCACAATTCATCTAATGAAACTAGTATTACTCTGATACTCTGAAGACAGTACCAAGGAAAAAGAATACCAAAACCTATAAATCTATATCCCTTATAAATATGGGCACAAAATTCCTCAACACAATATTAGAAAACAGAACTCAGTAATATATCACAGGAATTATATACCATGACCAAATGGGCTTTGTTCTAGGTGTACAAGGCTGGTTCAGTATTCAAAAATCAATAATGCAATATACCATAACCACAGGCTAAAGAAAAAAATCATGATTATATCAATCGATTCAGAAAAGGCATTTGTAAAAAAGAAAAAAAGAAAAGGCATTTGTAATTTAAAAATTGCCCCAAAAAACCCCAACTAGGAATGAAATTAAATTTTATCAATTTGATAAAAATCATCTGCAAAAAACATACAGTTGATATTACTTATCAATGAAAGACTGAATGCTTTTGTCTTAAGATCAGAAACAAGAATTCCCGTTCTCATACTTTTAAGAGAGTGAGCAGAGTACTGAAAGTTCTAGCTAGCGCAATAAGGAAAGAAAAGGAAATATAAAGCATAAATATTGGAAATAAAGAAAGAAATTTTCCGTATTTGCAGACATTCTGGTTGTCTATATTGAAAATGCCAAGGAATCTACAAAACATCGATAGTACTTTTATGCTGAAAAATATAAAGTGCTGATGAAAACAATCAAAAAAGATCTAAATACATAAACAGACATAACTACCATGTTCATGGTTTGGAAGACTAACATAGTAAATATGTAAATTCTCTCAAAATTGATATACAAGTTTAATGTAATACCTATAAAATCCCAGAAAAATAATTTATAGATAAATTATTCCAAAACTTATATTAAAAGGTAGAGAACTAAAACAGCAACAAACATTTAGAACAGAAGAATGAATTGAATCATTCTACCTGATCTTAAGACTTATTTTGTACCTACAGTAATGAAAATTGTGTGAAGTTAGCAGAAGGATAGATACATAGATTAATGAAACAGAAGAGAGTATTCATAAATAAACCCTCAAAAAATACACCCAACTGATTTTTGACAAAGGTGCAAAGGTTATTTCAATGGAGAAAAAAATGACACCCCTTTCAACAAATGGTTCTGAAATAACTGGATAGCTCTAGGCAAAAATATGATCTCAACCTAAATCTCACACCTTACACGACAATTAACTCAAACTGGATCATGGATTTAAATGTAAGACATAAAACTATAAAACTTTCAAAAATAATCATTGGAGAAAATCTTTGAGATACAGGGTTAAGCAGAGTCCTTAGATACGACATCAAAAGCAAAATCCACTAATGTGAAATCTGGTAAACTGAACTTCAAAATTAAAAACTTTTGCTTTATGAAAGAACCTGTTAAGGGGATGAAATAATGAGCTAGAGACTGGAAGAAAAATATTTGCAGACCACATGTCTGGGAAAGGGCTGGTATTTAGGATCTATAAAAAATGTATAAAACTCAACAATTAAAACCAATTTTAAAATGAGTAAAAAAATATACAGGGACATTTCAATTGAATATGATGTGAGGATGACAAATGAGCGCCATGTAATGAGGTTCAACGTTATTACCCACTAAGGAAATGCCAATTAAAACTACAATGAGATGTCATGCATACCTCTCAAAATGGCTAAAATACAGTGACAACAAAATTCTGGCAAGGATACAGAGAAACTGGATCATTCATACATTGCTGGTAAGAATGTGAAATGGTACAGCGCTCTGGAAAACTAAACATGTAACTACAATATAACCCAGCAATTACACTCCTGAGCATTTACCCTGGAGAAATGAGAATTTATGTTCCATAAAACCTGTAAATGAGTATCTACAGCAGCTTTATTCATAATAACCCTAAACTGGAAATGACCCAGATGTCTTTCAATGGACTAATGGTTAAACAAACTGGTAAATCCGTGCCACGGAGTGCTACTCAAAAATAAACTACTGATACACACAAAAATAAACTACTGATACACACAACTTGGATGAATTTATAGACAACTATGCTGAGTGGGAAAAGCCAGTTTCAAAATGCTGCATATTACATGATTCCATTTTGATTTCTTGAAATACAAAAATAATATGAAGGACAGAGTGATGTGGCTGTGGTTATAAAGGGCAACACAGGGATTTTTACAGTGAGGGAATTGTTCTGAAACTTGACTTTATCAACATCAATATTCTGATGATGACACTGTAATGGTTTTGCAAAAGGTTACATTTTCAGGAAACTGCCTGAAGAGCACACAAAAGCTCTCTGTATTATTTCTCAACAACTACATGTGAATCTGTAATATCTCAAAATTTTTTTAAAAGCTGTCAACTCACTAAATCTTTTTGCACTTTTATACTGATAAAACTGGCTAAATTTAGTGAATCCACTAAATCTCATCTGCTGCTCTAATATAATGTTATTGCTAAGAAACTGGAAGTAGAAACTTTCTTGTAAAATCAGAAACCGCAAAAAACCATAAAGCCCTTGACTTTTATACCTTACTCATTCTACAGCATCTGATGCCTGGATACTGTTCTCCCAAGGGTATTTGCTATCATCTTCACTTTAGAATATATTTTAATCTATATTTTCAGTAAATAATACAGTATTAAAGAGCATAGAGCGAAAAGTTATCTTCCCACTCTGTCCCTCAGCATATCTGTAAGTCATCCAACAGGCACTGTTGTATGTATAGTCAAGCTAATATATGTTTTCTCCCCAAACTGGTATGTGTTTTCGCCCCACCCACCCAACCTGTTTCTTGTTACACAACTGTCACTATATGCATAACTCTGCATTTGGCTTTTCACTTAAAAAACTTGCTCTCAATACAATTATTTGTTGGGGGGTGGTTATTAGTTTCATCTTGTCTTAGTAATATGATAGGCCACGGTATAAGTATATATTTAGGTCATTTCCGATAATCTGCTTCAGTGTTCAAGCAACTGACTTTGTATACCTGGCATTTGCATATCTGTAAAATAAATTCCTAGCAGTGGAACTACTTGATCAAAGATTATGTGCTTCTATAGATTTGGTAAATACTGCTGAGTGGCCCTTTATAAAAGTCTCAACTTGGACCACAACAAGCAATGTATGAGAGTACCTGTTTCCCTCTGCCTTCTTCAATGTAGTAATTTTTGATCTTTGCCAATCTGTTAGGTGAAAAAGCTTCCAGTGTAAACACTTAATTCAAAGATAATCGATGAATCTTTTTTTTTTTAAAAAAAATATTTATTTATTTATTTATTTATTTATTTATTTATTCATTCATTCATTCATTCATTCATTCATGAGAGATACAGAGAGAGAGAGCAAGGCAGAGACAGAGGCAGAGGGAGAAGGAGGCTCCATGCAGGAAGCCAGATGTGGGACTCGATGTCCAGATTCTGGGATCACGCCCTGAGCCAAAAGCAGACACTCGACCACTGAGCCACCCAGGCGTCCCACAATCAATGAATCTTATGTGAAAGGATACTTTTGTGCATTAATCACAAGGAAATAAAGTGAAATAAACTGAAAACAGTTCTATACCAAGTGATACTGTACAACAATCCTGTAATCCTGTCTCTGGGACTAGTTATTCACAGAGAAATATCAGAAAATCATTATTGGCCAAAGTTAATATTTAAGTAGATAAACTCATTAAAAATTTACTAAATGCATGCAGAAGAGTAGTAGTTAGGACTTATTTTAAGTTACAAGAGAAATTGGAAATAAATATAAAGATTCCTCCTGGCATGTAACTTTAAATGTTTTCATGTATTAGACCGTGCCCACGGAATCTTGTTCAGAAAGAATTTTAATTTACTCTGCATAGAATATATTAAAATACACAATCATGCCTATGTATATAGTAACAAACAGTCAACACACTACCCAAAAGAAGTTGAGAAATAAATTGAGAAGTGAAAGTTTTCAGGGCTTTTGATAATCAGCAAGGTCTCTTTCAGGTCTATCATTGTAAATCAGTGATTTTTTTTTCTACCTGGGTAACCCCAGAGTTCAACAGAATGCAAATCTCTTCCTATTCATACCCAAGTTTTATTTTATGAGTGGACAAGCACATTTTCTAACATGCACACAGCAAAATTTGAACCCTGATCACTGGGGAAATTAATGATTATAAATGCAGAGTTTAGGTTTTAGTAATTATTCTAACTTATTTTAATGACTGACAAGTAAGGCATCTCATTTGATTACTGGTATTTCAAATAGCTATTAGCCCATAAAAAAAAATTTCTACTTGCTATGGCTTGAATGTTTGTGTTCTCCACTCCAAATTTATATATTGAAATTCTAACCCCAAGAGGATGGTATTAGGAGATGGGGACTTTTGGAGGTAATAAATATAATCCCAGAAAGCCAACTAGTCCCTTCCAACATGTGAGGACACAGCAAAAGACATCATCTGTGAAGCAGGAAGCAGGCTCTCACCAGACACCAAATCTGCTGGTGCCTTGGATTTCTCAGCCTGCAGAACGATGAGAAACGAATTTCTGTTGTTTATGAAGCATCCAGTTTATGGTATTTTGCTACAACAGCCTGAACAGACGGATCTCTTATTTACGTTATTATTCGGTGACAGAGCATGCATTTTCTAGAGACATGTATATATATCTTTCTTAATGCCATTAAAATATTACATCTTGGGCAGCCCGGGTGGCTCAGCGGCCCAGGGCCTGACCCTGGAGACCCGGGATCGAGCCCCATGTCGGGCTCTCTGCGTGGAGCCTGCTCCTCCCTCTGCCTGTGTCTCTGCCTCTCTTTCTGTGTCTCATGAATAGATAAATAAAATCTCAAATAAATAAATAAAATGTTACATCTTAAGATGACATGTATTGGGAGTATAAAGTAATTCTTGAACCAAGAATACCACGTGCAATCAGGAAAGAAAGAAAAAAAAAAGAACACACCGTAAGAGATCATCTTCCTTTCAAAATAGTGTGAATTCGGGGAATCCCCGGGTGGCCCAGCGGTTGAGCATCTGCCTCCAGCCCAGGGCGTGACCCTGGAGAGCCGGGATCCAGTCCGCATCGGGCTCCCTGATTGGAGCCTGCTTCTCCCTCTGCCTGAGTCTCTGCCTCTCTCTCTCTGTCTCTAATAAATAAATAATCTTAAAAAAAAAAAAAAAAGTGTGAATTCTTGCCTTCCTGAATGTCTCGCGTGCAGGAAAGCGGTCCATGAACTCAACAATACACTTGACTCCAATAAATCGCCATGGGTCCCTGATCACGCGGCCACAAAAAATACAACATGACAATTCTGATGATCAAAACCCCCCGACCTCAATGAGACGCATACCCTTCCCGGGCCACCGGGCCCCCCAGCGGGCACCCACGAGGAACCCACTGCACTAGTCGGACCTGGGCGCTCACTCGCTGTGTGTCCTGCGGAAAGGAGGCGGGGGGGGGGGGGGGGTGCTGGGGTCGCTCGGTCAGAGGATGCTACTTCCTAAAGCAAACCTGTTCCCGGCGGTGGCAGGTGCAGAGCAGCTCCGCAAACTGGACGACGAGGCGCTGGGCCGCCGGTGGGAGCGCCAACGCCTGGGACCCGCGGACCGCGCCGACCGAGCCCCGCGCCCCGAGCCCCGCCCGCCCGCGAGCGGCGGCCGCAGCCTCATTTGCATAAGCACCCAAACACTGCTGACGTCACGGCGCGGGCCCCGCCCCGTCTTACTCCAGCCGCTGCCTCCGAGCAAAGGACGCGGAGCGCGGGGAGCGAGCTGCCGGCCCGGGGGGCGACCCGCGGCCCCCGCGGCTGCGAGGCGCGGTCCCGGCCGGGCGGGTGCTGTGGACCCCCCCGGGCCCGGCCCGAGCTCCGCCCATCCCCGCCGCGCTCCCGAGACCCCCGGCCCCAGCTCGCCCCGGGCCACGTGCCTCGGCGCCCCGCGGCCCACGTATCGACCGTTTCCCGCAGGACGCCTCGGGCGACGGGGGGCGGGGGTCCCGGGCGGACGCGGCCTCCGGAGGCAGGAGGGGCGGGCCCGCTGCCCCCCCCCGGCTCCCCTGGGGCTGCGGGCGCCGGGCTGCCCCGACCCTACCAACTTTCCCCTCGGACCGCGCGGCTCGGGCCGCACCCCTGCAGCCCGCCCGGGCTCCACCAGGAGCGCCCAGGTCTGGGGGGCCCGGGGGCGAGCCCGCGGCCAGAGGGGAGGCCGGCGGCTCGTCCCGACCCGTGCGCTGCCCCTGCTCGCCAACACCCCCCGCCCCGCATCGGGCACAGGTGCGGGACGCAGCCTGGAGGTCGCCCGCCCGGCCCCACTTCGCGCTCCGAGCCTCGCAGCTGCCCCCTCCCGCCCCGCGGGGGCCCCCGAGTCCCGCCCGGGCCCCGTCCCCCCACCCCGGGGCGGCCGCCGGGGAGCCCCGCCCGGCCCAGCCCCGGGCCCTCGGCAGCCCGGGCGCGTCCCTACCGTTCGCGGGCTCCACCGCGCACCTGCCGCCGCGTCGGCTCGGGCAGCTGCAGCAGCGAGGCCGGAGGGGCGGGCCCGGGGCGGGGAGCCGGGGGGTCGCTGCCGCGGGCGGGCGGGGGCCGGGGGGCGGCGGCGCCTGCGTGTCGGCGGGGCCCGGGCGCGAGCTGCCGGCGCGCGGCTGCGTGCGCGCGGGTGTGAGCGCGGGTGTGACGGAGGCGCCCACGTGCCCGGCCCGCCCGCGCCGCGGCCGCCAGCTGCCAGCCCTGCGCCCGGGGCGGCCTGGACCCCAGGCGCCCTCTGCCGCCGCCGGCGCTCCCCGCCTGCCGGTCACCCCCTGGCAGCGGCGAGCCCCCTGGGCGGCGGCCCCCCGCCCCTCCCCGCCCCGGGGCGCCCCGCCTCGCCCGGTCCCCCGCGAGGGCTCCCCGTGGGGCGCGGAGGCCGCCGAGACCTCCACACGGCCGCGCCACGTGCGGGATCCCCGGCGCCCAGCGCTGAGCCCAGAGCTTCGCCTTCTCCCTGAAAATGGCTGAGCCTTGCCCCACAACGGAGCGTATGCTCCAAAGGTTAAGCGCCGCGTCCCTGAAACTCTTTTAGGTCCTTTCAAAATTTCAAAGCAATGCGGAGTCAGCCTGAAACAAAGGAGGGGAGCTTCAGGGACCCTGTTCACCTGCAGACGGTGACTGTTTCCATCACAAAATACCTTTGCGCACTTTTAGGCCTTCCAGCAATCCCTCGCATTTTGACAGTTTGTGTCCAATTAAGACAATTAAACCACCAGGCCACTGCAGATAGGTTTCTCATGCAGTTTAAAAAAAAAAAAAAAAAACTGGAAAGAAATCACAAGACCTCACTTTCAGGTCAGAACATTGCAACTAATCCTTAGCTTTTACTACAGCCTAGAGAGCTTTTTTTCTCAGTCTCTTCCAATCTCACCTTTAAAATACATATATTTTTTAATTAAATTAGATTTGATTCCCCGGATGCCTCCCCCCTGCCCTGAGCAAATAAAGACTCAGGCTAAAGAAAGACATATTTCTTCCAGAGGAAGAAAGTAAAAAATCGTTCCAATAAACTTCATGCAAAACACAGGGTATATTTTGTTTTTTTACTTCACATAACTGGTGACAGGCAAATATATCATTTTATATACTGAAGTTGATATACAGTAGAAACAATACTAATAACAACTGAGAAGAATTTAAATAAGTAGAGCTGTGTCCTCCATAATCAGGATTAGGTTTATCTGTGGGAAGGTTTTCTGTATGCTCACAAGAATGGTTTATGGTGGTCCAAAGGAGGCCTACTTGCCTACAAGTATTCCCTCCTCACACTTGTTCACTGACATTTGACACCTACTTCAAATACATGTACAAAGCTGCAGGTCACAAAATATGTGTGGAGTGATACCCCCAAAAATGACTAATATGAATTCATGTCTTAAAGCCAATAAGAATAAGAGAACATAGATATTGAGTTCCCCACTCAATACCTAGAGCATTACAATAGCTCATTTAAGCTTCCCAATTAATTAATGAGGTGACTTTAGAGATTAGACAGAGGTGATACTCAAGAAAAAAAAGCTTACAAAAAGCCAAACAGCTAGTTCAATGACAGAATGGGCATTTTTACCTAGATCTGACTGGCTTCAGAGTTCACAGTTTTTCATGCCGTCTTGTAAACTTTTAATGAACGTATAAATTTTAACGGGAGGAAAATGTAGAATTAACACAAGGGCTATTCACCTTTGAAAATAAGAAGTGGATTGGGGGCTGGGAAGATCCCAAAAGGAGAATATAGAAACTCTAGTCACAGAGGTAAAAGTGTATTTTTAATTTTAACGGTAAAGACCCTTCAATGACCTAATGTCCAATCACGAATATCTTTTAGGTAACAATTATTGAGGGTTTTTTTTATCACGCAGGGAAAAATGATCACATGCTGCTGGTGTGGGGGCGAAAAGCCAGAAGGGGAAGAGCTGGAGTTTGAAGAGTTCAACCTCCAAGGAAAGGGAGGCTAGTCTGTTTTGGCCACACTGTATTTAATATTAGCAAATATTGATTCAAAGTTAGGTATGTGCCTTGGCAAGGTGCAGAATAATTTAAACGCCTTATTTTTCCTAATTCTTATACCAACCCTATGCAGTAGGTAGTGTTATTAGCCACACATGCAGAAGAAAAAAAAATGAGGCTGTGGTTGTTCAGACTTGCAGCCAGAAATCATCTTATCTGTTAGGTACCATTAAATAAATACCTGCCCCTATCTGAATCACTTTCTGAATCTGATAACCTATTTTGAAACACCAAACCCCCAAAATGACAACATTATGCAAAAACTCCCAAATATAAAGCACCAGAGTTCATAATAATAATGCAAAGATTTACCAAAAAAAAAAAAAAAAGATTTAAAAATCACAGTACTAAAGGAAAATATTTAAATAAATTCACACCAGGAGATTATGTTAATTCATTCTCCTCTTTGTTATACATATAGTATATTGTGGAAATTCTTTTTTTATTCTGATAGAAAATGTTATTATATTATTTATTGTCCATGTTAAAGGTTATTTGAAATACAGTTTCAAATTTTTACGACACCAAAGTCTGCACAACCCCAAAGTACCTAGTGAAAACCCTATTCATCCTACATCTTCTTGACCAATGAAGGGCTAAGATGTAGAAGCAAGACAAGTAACTCTATCATTTGATCTCCCTATAGGTAGAGGATGGGTTAATTGAATTGACAAATGTCAAAGCAATCAAGTCAGTAGGTATGGTTCGAAACTCACAATGTTGTTTCAACAATAATTTGAGGAAAACAGGACAAATAAAAAGTTATTTTTCTTTTGATTTGCATCAAAATAAATGCTTACAGTTTTCACTGACATCTCTAGTAACTCTATCCATCTTCTCTTATTCTTCTCTTTCTAAATGTTAATGGCTTTGGGGCTCTGTCCTTGGTCCTTACGTCTTTTTTTTTTTCTCATACTCTCAAGTGATTTCAATCCCTATTTTCTTTCAGGTTTGATTTAAATAATGGTCATGTTAAAAATATTTAAAATATTTAATTTTCTGTAACTAAAACTCTAAGGAAATCGAGCATAGAGAGAACCAGCATCCCAGGAAGGGAGCCAGGGTGACTAAGGTAGCAGAAAGGAAGCACCTGGGGGACTTAGGGAACAGCTATTTTTCCAGTAGTATGAAAATATTTCGGGGCACCCCTGGGTGGCTCAGCGGTTTGGCGTCTGCCTTTGGCCCAGGGCATGATCCTGGAGTCCTGGGATCGAGTCCTGCATCGGGTTCCCTGCATGGAGCCTGCTTCTCCCTCTGCCTGTGTCTCTGCCTCTCTCTCTCTCTCTCTATCTCTCTCTCTCTCTGTGTCTCATGAATAAACAAATAAAATCTTTTTTAAAAAAGAAAATATTTCAATATTCCTTCCACTGGTGCAGCTCAACAGTGGTGATAACTGAAAACTGTTTATTCAGATTAATGTGTGTTTTTGGATATGTTATTTCTGATATTAAGGAAATATCATTACTAATTTACTGAGTTTTTAAATCATGAACTATTTCATTCAGCAAATATTTATTGGATATTTACTGTATAGCAGGCACAGTCCTGGATGCTTAAAATATATCAGTAAAAACATTAGACAAATATCCCTAACCTCATAGAATTTATAATCCAGCAGAGTGGGGCAAGAGAAGGCAAAAACTTTACAGTAAATATAATAAGTAAATCAATATAATATGTTTAAAAGAGCTAAGTGCTATAAAATTTTTTAAAAAGATAAAGTAGGCTAAGGGAGTTAGAAGATTCAGGAGAAGGAGGCTGCACTACAAGTGTAAATGGAGTTGTCAGAATAAGCCTCTGAGATTTTACTGGTACGGTGACTTAAAGGACTTGCAAAAGTTAGCCTGGCATGTTCCAGGCAGAGAAGTCAGTTGCTGAAAACACCCTAAGAGGAGTTTGCTCCGTATGTTTGAAGAACAAAGAAGAGACCCAGAGGTAGCAAATTCTTGCCTTAGGCTATAACGGCGAGTTTATGGTTTTTAAACTTTAATTTCTGTTATAAAATTTATATTCATATTTTTTGATGTTCACACATGCTTTAATTTCTGGAATAAATCCCACTGGACTATGATATACTATTATTTTTTATTTAAATTGATGGATCCAACTTTTCATATTTTTTAGTTTTATATCTATATACAAAATGAAATTATTTGTGATTTATGTTTCCCTTACATTTCCTTAAAATCCAGGGGGATCCCTGGGTGGCTCAGCAGTTTAACGCCTGCCTTTGGCCCAGGGCGCGATCCTGGAGTCGCGGGATCGAGTCCCACGTCAGGCTCCTGGCATGGAGCCTGCTTCTCCCTCTGCCTGTGTCTCTACCTCTCTCTCTCTCTCTCTCTCTCTCTCTCTCTGTGTGTCTATCATAAATAAATAAATAAATAATAAATAAATAAATAAATAAATAAATAAATAAATAAATCTTAAAAAAAATCCAGGTTACTAGAGCATTATAAAACGAGATCCATAGTTTACACTCCTAATCTCTCAAACACTCTTACAGAAGATAGAATTTGTTTATTACTTGCCTGGGAATTTGAAGAAAGTAGGAAGGGAGTAGTACATAGAGATACTTCAATATTCATTGACTTTCTCTATTAGTCTATTTAAAGTAACTATTTCTTAATTGAGTGAATTTTGGTAGTTCCTTTTTTCTAATTGTTCATTTAATTTTTAGAGTGTTGCAATAAATTTGTTAGTACTATTTTATTTTAAATTCTAGATTATATTTGTAGACACACACACTTTTCCATAATGCTGTTTATTTTGATCTTACCTCTTTCTTTTCTATTAGTCTTGCTAAACATTTGTCTATTAGTCTTTTCAAAGAATCAATTTTTGATATTGTTAGTGATGCATTTCTTGCTTTCTTGTGAATTTCTTTTCTCATTTATAATTTTAGTTGTCTTTTCTAGCTTTTGGATTTGAACAACTGCTATTATATTGCTTTGGTATTATAATTTACTCTTCTAGCACAGCATTAGTTACAAACTACAAATTAATTAAGTGATCCTTTTAAATAATTTCAATTCCTAGTTGCATAATTTATAAGCACAATTTTAAATTTTATTTTTACTGCTGATCATTTATGTTGATATTGTAGTGAGATAACTTGATCTTTGTAATATCAATTCTTTTGGAATTCTTGAGACTTTTTGTGGTCTAGCATTTGTTCATTTTTTAAAAAATCATTTATGTTAAACTCAAAAGAGTGCATATGTTTAATTTGTTAGATTAAGCTCACTAATTATGGATTTTAAATCTTCAAATATGTAGCATAAACTTTAGTGTCCATATGATTGTATAATCCTACTCCAACTAGATTTTTTTAATGTGTATTTTATTTATTTTTGTTTGGTTATTCTGGGTCATGTTCTGATATCTGAACCAACTAACATAGCTCTGAAAATGAGATTCATAGTTCCATAATGATCACATTGAGTAGAAGAAATTTCTCCTAGTGAAAGAAGACACTATTAACAGAAAAGGAGCATGAATGTAGCCAAAAATATGGGCTAATAGAAGAACCCACACAAAGCATGGTATGAATATACCTTCTACAGGCAGTATAGTTACATTAGATTCTAGAAACTTGGTGTTGGAAGAGGTCAACAAAAGGATGTGACTGCTGGTTGACCCATGAGCTGCACCCAGGCAATCAGAGGCTCCTTAACCTCCAACCCTGTCCTTAGAATGTGTATTCCTCTTACCGTTCCCATAGCTGGAGACATTTCAAGAATGCAACCTTGGGAGAGTAATGTGTTGTTAAGAACATCTGGATATATACAAAAATGAACCCCACTAAGGCCTCTATAGCAATTTTTAGGAAGCTGGTGGGCAAGTAGAGATATTTACTCATCTTGTAGCAGCCTCAAACAAGCCTCATATGTAAGTTTCCTTGCTTATTAAACCTGGCACTACCAATCTGGAATGGTCTGCCTCTTTCTTGGGTCTCTCCTTGCCCTCTGTGGACTCTGCCTAGTTTCAGATTTCACCTGGGGAGTTCTTGAGGTTTCAAATCAACAGTTGAATTGGTGAGCCAGCCAGTGTCTGAAATATAGGCGGCCACCCCCCACCACCACCACCAAGAGAGGTCGATGGCTAACCCAGGATTTCTACAATACTTCTTTCCCGAGTTGCAGGAGGGATAAGTAAAGTCGCATTATAACAATCTTCTAGAAAGAATTATCCTAGCTTTCCAATAGCAACTTTGTAAATTTTTTTAAAAAATGATTATGACAATCTCTTTTGTATGAGGAATCCCAAAACAAACACACAAACACAGGCAAAGTTACACACTGTAAAAAAAAAAAAAAAAAAAGTCACACACTGTAAGAGAATGAGAGATAAAGGAGAAAAGCTTGTAGTGAGAGAGGGGCTACATCATTCATGGGCAAAAACAATCAAAATCTAGATCAAATATCAAATATTGTAAATTTGTAAACCCCTATAGTTTGAATTCATACTATTCATAGTTCTCACTCAGTTTTGTCATTGTTCTTCAGTCCCTTTCCTCATATTAGAGAGACTATCAGAAGCTCTTTTACCCATTACAGGAATTTCATGAAGCCTTTAAAAATAATTTTAAAAAATATAAGCACATTCTAGAATCAATTCCAGACTCTCTTCCTTAAGATTCTTTCCCCTTAGAACCACTCTAGTACGAACATTCTTATCAGTCTTGTTGGTCAGCAAAGCAGGACCATTGTAAATGTGCAGGAATAAGAATTTAATATAGGAAATAAAAGTTAGAAAATGTGGAAGGAATTAGAAAAGGGAAGTAAAGTTCAAGATCAATGCAGCTAGAGATCACTAACAATGTAGCCTGAAGCAGTGTAGCTGGTGGAGATTTCCAAGACTACAGTGAATCCCAAGAAGCCACTGTGTCTGGCCATGTGATCTTGTGAGAGTGGTGACTTCCACTTCACTTCTGTTCTCCAAATTACATGTGTTCCTTTTATTGACAAACCCTCACAGTTTTCAAAGAAGGGTATTCTTAGCCTAGGGGTACTCTCTAGTGAGGTTTGGAGGTCCTTCAGCCATCCCGTGGAAAGCCTTCTCAGCACACATGCCCTAGCTTCCTACTTTGGCCCCTATGGGGCGTGCACAACACAACAACTGCAGATCAACAATCATTATCTGCCTTTTGTAGAAAAGAAAAACCAAAATGTAAATAAAAATTTTAAAAAGTAAAATAAAAGTTTAACTGCTAAAAAAAAAAAAAAAGTGTGCCCACCTTAGAGGGAAGTAATGATGGCATTGAACTGACGACAGCCAACCTACCTCCTAACATCTCTAGCTTTAAATGAGTTGTGTGTGTGTGTGTGTGTGTGTGTGTGTGATATTTTCAGTGTTTTTATCCTGTGCTGACTTTACAAATTGAATTGGGAAGATTTCGTTTTACTAAACTGTTGACTAGTGTGTATATATCTTCTTGGAAGTATCTCTTCTTTAAAAGATTGAAATGAATTAGCTTGCAAAACCATCTGGGCCTAGTAATCTTTCAGAGGTAATTCATGTTTTTTTCCAAGAGCTTCTAAAAAATCTGCCTTTTTAGGTTTTCTTCTTCCTTTTTAGTCATTTTAGAAAAAAAAACATTTTTTCAGAGCCTATTCTTTATTTCAACCAAATGCCAAACCTAGAATTGGGCATAATATCATATTATACTTTAAAAATATGTTTCGTAGTTATGCTTTTATTAGTCAAACTTGCTGTACAACTAACTACCCAAGAATTACAGCTGCTTACAACAAGCATTTTTTTACTCATATGACATTCTGACAATTGCAGTGAGCTCAGTTTTTACTTCTCTAAAGCTTCATATAAATGAAACCAGTCTATTTTCTCGTCTTCTTTAATTCAGAATAATACCTTTAAAATTCATCCATGTAGTGGTAGTAGTTCACTCCTTTTTATTATTGAGTAGTATTCTTTTGTGTGAATATAAATATACAATCTTTATCCATATTCCTATTGATGGATACCTGGGCTACTTCCAGTTTGGGCTATTATGATTACATTGCTATAAATATTCTTTCAAACTTCTTTTCACTGATATATTTTTTTTATTTCTCTTGGGTAAGTTCCTAGGAGTGAACTTCCTGTGCCATGTAGTAGATATATGTTCAGTTTATAGGAAACTGAATAACATTTTCCAGAGAAATCGGACTTCAAAGTCTGTGTTCTTAATTATTATGCAATAGAGGTGAAATGAAATTTGCATGAAAAATGGGACTTTTCCAGATAGGAAATTCGGGGAAAAATATTTCAGATCAAGAAAACATTAGCAAAAGCATGTCTTTGTGCAAATGAAGTTTACTCAAGAGAGGGAACTGAGATAGGGTTCTGGTACAGTTAAGAGATGAGATTGCAAAGGTAATTAAGTCATGTCTTGGTGAACTGCTTGATCACAGTGCTTAAGATTTATGGCTTAAGAACATTAAAAAATTGGAAATTATAAGAGTCTTTTGGGGGAAAGAATAATTATTTATTCATTCACTCATTCTTTACAGTAAACATTTGCTAACTGCTAAGCACATGCAAGCATCACAATGGTCTTTGCAGTGCTTTAAGAAGTGCTAAAGGTCTGGGAAGGGAAGAACATCTCTAAGAAATACTGAAAAGAACAATTGCAAAAGATTTTGTGGTTAATTAGACACAGTTTACTGTAGGAGAGTAAGGGCTTACTATTAGCCACAACCTAAATAATCGGGAAATTGATACTGAGCTTCACCACAACAGAGAGTTTAAAAGTCAGTCAAGGGACACCTGGGTGACTCAGTCAGTGAGCGTCTCTCTTCTGCTCAAGTCATGGTCTTGGAGTCCTGGGATTGAGCCCCTCATTGGGCTCCCTGCTCCGAGAGAGTCTGCTTCTCCCTCTTCCTCTGTGATCTCTCGTTCTCACTCTCTCTTACATAAATAAATCTTAAAAAAAAATAAAAATACAAAAATATAAAAAAAAAATACAAAAATAAGACAACTAAGTTAGGGCTAAGAAGCTGAAAGCAGACTGTTTTGAAGACCTACCTTCCAGGAAACACAGTAGTTCTGTTACAATAACAAGTATTTTATTATAAAAAGTTCTAAAAGTAATAGAGTTTAATTATTCCAGGTTTCTACATTAAAAAAAAAAACTGTAAACTACTCTGTAATAAACAGAGCAATTTTAATTCTAAGTTGATATACTATAGTCCAATTACATTTATATGTTCTGTCAAATAATTTCTTAGAATAGCTTTGTTTATTGTGGGAAATAAAGCCAAGAAGATCATATTTCCCTTGAAAATAATAATATTCAGGGATTTAAAAATTGATTTTAGGGCTTTTTAAATTAAATAATGTATAAGTATTGGTGTTCTTTTGGACTTAAGCCAAACTAATTTGCAGAACTTAAAAGTAGAGGGAGATATAATAGCATATCTTTCAAGAAACAGCAGTATGCAATCATATTTAATAATATGTTCATCTAGTGTTATGCCTGTAAGGATTTGGGAATATGTGTAAAATATGAGTGAGTCAGAAGAGAATCTATAGTCTAATAAAGACTCTAACAGCAATTTTTCCCTTCTATTATTTCCACACGCCCTTACTCTAATTGTCATATTGTAATCTCTTAGTTATTTGCACATATTTCTCTTGTGAGTAATACTTGAAAATTATATTTCCCACCCAGTCAGGTAGTTTCTTAAATTAAATTCTTCTTCGCCTCCCCCAATCTTTAGATTCTTTCTGTATTTGATAATGCTGGGGAATACCATTTGATTGTCCCTCCCCACCTACGTGTACAGATCTGTCAATTTCTAATTATGAAAGGAAAGATAATAGTTATAATTCAAAATAATAGTATGACAGGAGGAAGTGAGAGGGACTGGGCCAATTCAATTAAAAGATGGTGCTAATTCAAGGATAAGTGAGGAGTACTGAGTAAATTGGTCATTGGTACAATAATGTTGCAAAAGCAAATCATTCCCAAATTCAGTGGCTTAAAACTACAATTATTGTCCTCATCACGTATCTATGAGGTGCTTGGGAATTGCCTTAGAGAGACTGACTTGGCTCTATTGGTTCTAAGCTTTATTCAGTGCTGCTCCACACATCTCTCACCCACCTTAAACCATTAACTTCCAAGGCATGGTCTTCTTATGGCAAAAAGGCAGGAGTGCAAAATGGCCCAATAGAAACCTCATGCCTCTTAAAGCCAGAATTAGAACTAGCACACTATCAAAACTTCCCACATTCTATCAGCCAAAGCAAGTCACTTGGCCAAGTCCCATATAATGGGACAGGGAAGTATATTTCTCCCATAAGGTTAAGGAAAGTCCTGAATATTATGAACAATAATCTAACACAACCCAAACATTTAAGTAATCTAAGGTATTTTCTGTAGCTAGATTTCTCTCTCTTGTTTCACACCTATTTCCCCATCCAGCTGTCCCCCAGGTAGCTCAATTTCTCAGTTCCTAATGATTCTAATCTTGCCTAAAGGCATGTTTTAAAGACCTTCCACTTGTAGGTGTAGCCTTGCGCAGCCCTTGAGTCAGCATAGTGAAGAGGCAGTTTGTTAGGCATTCCATTTCTATTAAGGCTTGCTGTGGAAAGTTTATGACATGTTGCCTGGGTTAAGACACAGGCTTACTGAGCACTGAGCCCTTTTCTTCAGGGTTTGCAAAGGTGTCCCCTAAAATTGCATAGGTGGCCGATGTCAGCTTTCTGCAACCATCTCAAGTGACCTCAAAGAGCTATCAAAAACAGGAAAAACTGGACAATCAGTTAAGTGGAGAATTGAAAGCAATATTTTTGAATGATCAGATATGACTAAAAACAGAATGTATTAAATGACCTAAGGGTCTTTCACATGTCCATGTGGAAATCAGTCAACCTTAATTTTTACAACTGAACAAATTATACCTTGTGAGAACGACTTGCAAGCATGTACATTTCTTTTCCTTTTTTGTGTATATGACCCCTTACAGCTAACAAGCTGCAGAGCAGTTCTTCAGAGCAGCCTGAAAGTCTGTCTCTGGGCTACGTTCATTCCTTAGTCACACAACAAATGTAGCATTTACTAACTTGTTTTGAAGCTGGCTTTCTGTTAGTCGACACAGAGAGGTGGATGGCTTTGAAACCAGGAACCTGCATCAATTTTCATAAGTGCCAAGGAGGTAACAATAATTTGTCTTAAAGAATGCATCGTGTGGTATCGACTTTTTTTTTTTTTTTTTTTTATGATAGTCACACAGAGAGAGAGAGAGGCAGAGACATAGGCAGAGGGAGAAGCAGGCTCCATGCACCGGGAGCCCGACGTGGGATTCGATCTCGGGGCTCCAGGATCGCGCCCTGGGCCAAAGGCAGGCGCCAAACCGCTGCGCCACCCAGGGATCCCTGGTATCGACATTTTAACAATATTATTTCCAATTCCAATTCACGGTCATGGAATATCTTTTCATTTAGCTCTATTATTTATTTGTTTGTTTGTTTGTTTGTTTGTTTGTTTATTTAAGACACAGAGAGAGTCAGAAACATAGGGAGAGGGAGAAGCAGGTTCCCTGCAGGGAGCCGGATGCAGGACTCCATCCCAGGACCTCAGGATGATGACCTGAGCCAAAGGCAGATGTTCAACCACTGAGCCTCCCAGGTGCACCAGCCTTGTTCTTTTAATTTCTTTCATCAATGACAGTTTTCCAATGTTCACTTGCTTGGTTAATTTTATTCCTAAATTTTTTATTTGGTTTTGTTTGGTTTTTGAAGCTATTATAAACGAGATTGTTTCTTTTTTGGATACTTTGTTATTAGTGTACATAAACACGACTGATTTTCGTATGTTGATTTTATGTCCCACAACTTTACTCAATTCATTTATTAATTCTAATAGCTTTTTTGGTGGAATCTTCAGGGTTTTCCTTATATAAGGTCATTTCATTTAAAAATAGAGACAGCTTAAATCCTTCCTTTCCTATTTGGATGCCATTTATTTATTTATTTATTTATTTATTCTTCCTAATTGCTCGGACCTGAATTGCCAGTACTATATTGAATAGAAGTGGTAAGAGGAAAAGCTTAGAGGAAAAGCTTTCAGCTTTTTACCATTGAATATGATGTTAGCTGTTGGTTGGTCATATACAGCCTTTCTTACTTGGTGTATATTCCTTCCATACCTAATTTGTTTAGAGTTTTTGTCATAAATGAATGTTGAATTTTGTCAAGGGCTTTTTCTGCATCTATTGAGATGATGGTATGAAATGATAATAATGCTTCACTCTATTAATGTCGTTTATCACCTTTATTGATTTGCATTTGTTGAAACATTCTTGCATCCCAAAGATCAATTACTGTTGATTATGGGACGTGATCCTTTTAAGATGTGGTTGGATTCAGTTTGCTAGTATTTTGGGGAGATTTCTTGCATTTATGTTCATCAGGGAAATTGATGTCAATAAAGCTGAAAAAATAAAATACACGTTTTCTATACACCAAACTGACACATACAAAACTTAAAATCAATAAAAATTAAAGACTGCACTGTTAGTACAATGACAAGGAAACTATTTTCATTCATTTAATTGCTAAATATATATTAAGAATTTAGTTTGTTCTTTCTAGGCATTCTGAATTCTAGATTTCAGAGGCAAAGGAAGTAACATTTGGACATAAAATGGATCTTGAATTTGAGAACAAGTGCAAAAATACATGATAGTGTCATTAAGAATATAATTATTTGTTTTGGTTTTCAATGCTAGCATATTTTGATTGTGGCAACCTATATGTTATTCCGTACCTAAACCTACAAAGTTGAAGTGCAGATTTTTAAAAATAATACCTACCAAAAATATCAGTCAAATCCATGGTCTTTTAAAAAAAAACTCATCTTTGAATATTAGGAATTCATTTAATTATTTAAATTGATGTGAATAAAATGTTCCTATATAATTTAGAATTTTGGTATTTCACAATATGCTCAGTGCATATTTGAAGTGTCTATGTTATTGAATCAAAGATAAATCTTTATCTTTCAATTTTTAGAGTCAAAAGTTATCTCTAAGTACTTTAGAAATAACTGAATTCATAGGTACAACCAATTGTGTTTTACAGAAAGATGTATACCATTTAGATAAAATATAAATATAACAATAAACTTTATTCTCTGTTCTATGCTAAAGGTCGAGTACATTTTCCCCATCATCTCTGAGGACACTACTGTACTCCAAGGTATTAAATTGGGAAAGTAGGTCCATGTGCGCAAAAATACAGAGAATGATAAGCCCATGAGTAGTATTACTCTTTAGTCTCAAAAGAATGGACATTTCATGGGATAATAATAAAGTAATTTGCACTTTGTCAATAACTGTATAACATTTAATAGTTGCTTAGTTTGTGGTTTGAAAACGTTGGCTCAGGCAATCAAAAAGAATAATTAGCTGCAGCATCAAAAGTAGCATTTTTATTTTGCAGTACTTTTTCTAAAGAAATGATTGATGTAAATATACTGCTTTTAAAGTGGCCGTGAAAGAATATGTCAACTTCGCTATATTTAATTAGTAAAAATGCACTATTTTATAATAACATTAATTAAAAGAAAAGATAAAAAGTGCCTTTAATATATCACACGTTTGACAACTATAGTTCTGGCAGAAAATTTTTTTCTGTTTCATAGAAACATTTATTAAAATTAGAGACTGAATGAAAAACAAGCTAAATAAATAGATTTGATAAAGTGTTTTACCATTGAAAAATTTACTCAAAAATTTTTAAAATCTCAATTCTGTAGTTAAAAATTGATTAGGAAGATCACTAATTTACATAAAAACTGGCTCATTATCATACCAGCTGCTGAGAAATTTGTGAAACAAGTTTCATGTTGCCAAGCAGAACTGCAGGCTGTCTTAGATGTAAAAATATCTGCAGGCATGAAAGATGTTCTATGCAATTTGAGTAGAAGTACAGATCCAAATTTCTAAGGATTTCTCTTATGGATGATTTTCATTCTCAGTGAAGATGAGAAGTTATAAGGAAAGGTACCTGACAAATGTGCACATCCTGCAACTAAATTGATCTATTCTCAGATGAAAGTATTATTACAGATAAGGAATCATATAAACTTAGTATAAGAATCATATAAGCTTAATGAATTGGCTTGCTGCCTGGGTATAAATGTGCATTTAAACACTTTTCATGATAAACTGGAATCAATGGGTGCTTCAGATTTTATTTTGAAGTCTATCTTTTATTTCTAAGTTAAGAATGTTGAAACATCTCCATGTGGCTCTAGTTGAGTTATTTTCCACTAGATAGTAAAATACTCAAAGATTAAAATATCTTTATTTATAAAACTCAGATTTTTTTTTTTGCTTTCAAATTTTAACACACACACACACACACACACACACACACACACACACACCTCTACCACATAAGAATGCTGCTAAAATAGCTTTGGAATTTGCATAATGCTATTATCCATTCTGTGAAGGCTACTAAAGGTGACTTTTTAGAAGAGAAAAAAATCACAAAATTATCCAATGAACTCAGATTGTGAAAGAGCAGATGCTTCAGAAGTATTTTTAAACTGAACTACTTGTGTTACATGAAGTTCTACAAAAACTTGTCATTAATCATTTTGTCCCATGCCCTAAATATCTCCAATCTATCATTAACAGTTATTAATGTTGTGCTCATTTTTTAACAAGAAAAACTCTGGTTTCAATCACATTGAAATTTAAATATAAATGTAAAGGTTGTTGTAGGCTGAGCTTATAGAGGCAAAGTGTTGTTATCCCAACAATGCAAGCAAGATTATTCTCTTCTCTTCTCTTCTCTAGTGATTAAACATGTTATGTCAGATATACTTTCTGCATAATGCCTCATATCCTTCAAATTCTTGGATTAGTTACCTTCCCTGATTTTATGGGCTTGAGATCAAAATAACAAAATACAAAAATTAGGTGAGCACAGTTAAATTAACTTTCATCTTATAAATTCAAATTACACATTATGTTGAATATTTTTTTTCCTTTAGGACAATGTGTATTCTCCTGGATCCAGGTTAAAATGTGTATTGCCCTATGTAGGGGGTAAAGACAGGATATGTGTTTTCAATTTGTGGTCAGATTTGAAAGCGATATTATATTATAATATAATGTCTTGTTATATAGCTTACATTATGGAGGTTATTGGACATTTCTGTTTATTTTGTCCTAAAGAATAATGTAACTTTAAAAACAGTAAATACTAAAAGATAAATTATGTTTATTGCACTAATTTTCATATCTTTATGACAAGAGTTATATCCAAGCATACTGTATTAACTGTTACCAAGAATATTTCATTAACATAAATATACAACTCTTTCAAGGGGGAAATTTGAACTTCCACTAATATTTACTCTTTCTTTTTTATGCTTCTCCTTCACTGGTAGCGTTTCTTTCTTGATTGTATATTTGCACCAAAAATACAAAGAATATTAAATTCTATCACCAGAAGAATATTATAATTGATGAAAAGATTAAGTGAATTAACCTTTGTAACCACAATATTTTATTAAAATAATGAGTATTTGTTGCCATAAAACATATCCTTAGATCTTGCATAATGTTTTTTACAATTACAGAAGACTTAATAAGCAAGAGAACTATGCAAAACTGGAGATTTTCAGAAAGCTTTCTCAAGTCTTCACTTAAGAAAAGTCTTCACTGAAGAATGCTTACTGAGTACTTTGTTTGTACAGTTAAGGCAGAGTGATACTTAAGATTCACATCATTCACTCAAGCAATTCACCATCCACATGTGAGATAATAGAAGTATACTTCAAAGAAACAGTAAATGCAACATTTTAAGGGAATATTTTAGCATTACATAACCATTTTAAGGCTTTTGTCTCTTGCTGAGTTTATACAAGAACAAATTAAACAAATTAAATCAAATTAAAATAGTAATACACCTTCAAAATATTTCTAGAAACTGGCTACTTCTATCTTCTAAACTTCCATCTTCCTGGTGTGAACCATCATCTATCTCTCACCTATACTACTCCAATAACCTTCTAACTGGTTGACCTAATCTTGCCCTGGCCCTCTAGCTTCATTTCTAATAGCAGCCAAAATAATACTTGGAAAAAGAAGTCCTAAGCTGTCATTCCCATTCTTAAAAATCTGCAGCAGCTCCTCACTTCATTCAGAGTACAGTAAAAATTCCATAAAATGGCCTACAAGGTCTTCCATGATCTGTTCTCCATCCCTGAACACACTGCTTGAACATCCCTGAACTTACACGCAATTCTGTTCATCCCTTTTGCTACCACAGCATCTGCCACCTTGTCTTCCCTCTTGTTCTCAAACACCCTAGGCATGTTTCACCCTTAGCAGGGACTTTGCAGTGGCTGTTCCCTCTGCTTGAAACACTTTCATTCCAAATATCTGCAAGCCAATGTCTTCATCTCAAACTCTATTCAAGTATTCTTCATCATATCTTTAAAAATTTCATCCCATCACTCAGCTCTAGCACTCTCAATTTTCCCTACCCTGTTCTAATTATTCTTTTTCCATAGCATTTATTGTGTTCTCATTAGCTATAATTATTTCTTTGCTATGTTTATTGTATTTTTCTTTAAGCCCATGAAGGTAAGATTCTTTATATTTCCAGTTGATATATCTCAAGCACATAGAGCAATGAAGGATTCACAGTGTGCATTTAATAAAAATGTGTAATGTAAATAATTAAAGACTGTAAACAAATAGGAATTACTAGGGTTTGTGGGTTTTTCTCCCCCTGAAAATGTCAATTTCTATTAAAACGGAAGCTACTTATATTATGTTTGGATTTTGTTTATTTTTTTAATTATTCTCTCATTTCCAATTATAAACTTTTTCTTGAAAGACATAAACATTTCCACCAATGCATGTAGAAAAAGCAAGAGATAATAGAAAAATTATCAATGAGCTTCTCTTCATTACTATTGATCAAATATAGAAGTTCAAAGTTATAGTCTAATTATTCTACTAATTACTATTCAAAAAGAAATATCTCTTGTGATGCTACATTAGATAAATTATTATTTTGGTTTTCCAACAGACAGATCAAAGGCTGGGCTTTGGACCACTTTCAGAGAGGAGACACCTTATGTAAGTTTATGGAAGGAAAAGACTGAATAGCTTCTCTCCTTTGATGAAAACAGATCTCTGCATACCTGTTTTATTCCCATTCCCCTTTCCTTGGTGCTGGCACTTCAGTATTTGTTTCCTTGTAAGGATATACATATGGGTATATGATTAAGGATACAAGCTGAATTATGTGAAATTCATGCTGCGGTTAACCCAATCTGTATTTTTTCCCTTGTAGAAAAAAAAAAACATATTGGAATGCCAGTGTAGCAAATAACTTTATAACTAATCTCATTTATTTTCATAAAAATATTTATAAGTCCTCAAATGTTGTTTCTTTGCCTACCTGTGTATGCAAGGTAGGGATGTAAAATAGATGCAAAAACAGCATAGAGTTTTGACATTGAGTGAAGAATCACCACATGGTCAAATGCTGAGCATGTTCTTCAGAACAAAACGAGGTGTTGGATACAACTGCTACATATGGGTAGCTGACTAGATCTTTGACTGATTCATTCATTCATTCATTCATTCATTCAATAGTTACTGAATTTTATGAATATATTTCATTGAATATATTCAATATGTTGTTTAACAGAGTAAATATAAAATATAGCCCTTGCTTAAAAAGAGAAAAAAATCACCCACTATTAAGAGAGGAAAAGATAAAGACAAAGTTAGAGTACAATATGCTAATTTCCCAAATATAAACAAAAATTCCATAGAAGAAATAGACCAAAAAATTCTCCCCTCTGGAACTAAAGAGTTAATGTTCACTAAATTTGGTTCAATCTGTGCCATATTCTGAGTATTTTATGATTTTGATTTTGTGATAACTTCTTTGTCTTAAAATTACCTAAGAATATGCATTTGTAAACCAGATTTTCCTTGCTGATGTCACTATGGCATTTCTGGAATACACATCTAAGTATATCTGTGTGCTTAAAACCCTCCAATGCCCTCTCCTCCTACCAGTGACTACAAGTCCTTGCCTAACTTTACCTTTCATATTCCTCCATCACATTCTGTTTTTCTAAAATCAACCATCTGGCCTTCCTAAGGACTGTGCTCCTTTTTGGTTCAACAACATGGAAACCCTTGTATCCCCTTTCAAAACAAAACCATGCTTTTTCATACTGTGAATCTTTGCTTACACTGTTTTCCTTGCCTAGAATACAATTGCAACTTTTTCCCCCTAGTAAACTCTGTTTATCCTTTAAAACTTTCTTATGTCTACATTTTATGAAGCCTTCTCTGAGGCCCCAGAGTCACTCATTTCTTCTTACACTCCTACAATTGCATTTAAAAGTCTTTATTTTGCATTCATCGTAACACATTTAAACGTTTGCTGATTTTCCTATGTCTCTTCCTGGCTGGAGCACCTTGAGACTAGAAGATACAACACTCATTTGTATTTCCATTATCTTTCACAATATTGGTATCTCCTAGCTGCTTGATAAACACTCATTGATTAAAATAAGTTCAATTTGACCATTTCATAAGTTGTTTGTGCCAACAGAAAGGTTTTTTAAGCATCTACACTTACCATTTACCTCTCAAGAAGTGCTAGTTCACCAGATCTCCTGACCTAAACTAATTCATGGTTTTATGTTAGACTCATAGAAAACAAACTACATTAGTACATTAAGATTACTTTTTAAAACAGGAAGTATACCTTAGAGAATGAGATCCTAGAGAATGTGAACTAACTTATTTTTCAAGCTTACAACCTTGAAATATGTTGTAGACAGCTAACTTCTATGATCTCTACCTGGAACCACTTTCCAAAACTATCAGCACTTATCTAACTTTCCTTCACAACTCCAAGCCAGGAAACTATGTATCTTTGTTTCCAAGTGAAGTAGTTACTAAGTACACCATGAAATACTTACAGTTTCCAAATGGTGGAGTACTCAATGAGGTAAAGAAAATCTGTTGTTACTCCAAAAGGTACATATTAATCTTTCTATTCATGAGAAAGTGAAATTGATACCTGAATCGCCTAGATTTTTATTATTTCAGGTGGAAAGAGAAATATAAAGAAACCCAATGATACTACAATAAAAGTCAATCCTAGTGCTCTTTATGTATTGACTTATTTCGGTGCATCACATTTTTGTTATCGTACAGACTTAACACATTGGTCTGTTGGTTCAGGTTTATGTATCTTGACCTGTTGAGAAATGATCCCGTAGTTATTGCCTGACAATATTTCAACCATTTCTTACTCTTAAAGTAATTCATCTGCCACTGAGAAGTGGTTTTAAGTTCATCAGATCGTATCGGCAAAAAAAAAAAAAAAAAAAAAAAAAAAAAAAAAAGATGAAAATAGAATGTTTATTCCTAGGCCAGAAGGTTTCTCTAGTTATTGTAGTGATTTGTCTGGGAGCAAGGGGGGAGTTAGGGGCAGGTAGAGATAAGTTTAAGGAAATAATTTCTCAAAGCCCTGTATTTTCAATTTGGGGGAAAAATCTTAATATTCCTAAGTTACAGACTAATTTTAATATAAATAATAAAGTTAGTTTAGAATGCAAAATGATCTACAAAATCTATAGCTGGATGATAATATCAACCTGAGGAGTTGACAGAGGAGGTAGGTCTAGAAAAAACCCTAAAAGAAAATTTATTCTATACTGGTTTAATTTGGAAACTATTTATAAAATTGGTAGCAGTTATGACTTCAACCTACTTTTAATTCACTGGAAGACATATATGGATCCATAATTAAGGTACAGCAAATACCAGCACATCTTTTCTTTTCACCCTTAAAAGTACCCACCTTGGTTTTTGGAATTGAAAACAATGTTCTGTGATTATGGACACGTGGCTGGAAATGAAAACAGAAGACAGGATTGTTAAAAAGCCAGTTTCACTGATCAACATAATAGTGCATCTGGATTCTGTGATTTCATTTTCTTTCTTCTGTTAATATCTTGATTTCTAAAATCTGTATTTGTATCTGTAATTCTCATCACCCACCACCAAATTTCAAAAGGAATCCCTGTATATTCTGGGGTCCTCGCCTTATTTTCTAAACTCAAATGGTAGCCTAATTTTACAATCCTATTACCAACAATATTATTACTTAAAACTAGACACTGAATATGATTTTATACACAGATTATTTGTAGATAGGAAATAAAAAGCTAGCAACATAGAGATGCTACTTACATGGGCAATACAATCGTAAAAGATTGGTATTATGAAATCCAGCTTTGTTACCAGCCCTCAAGTCAGTATTTGAAAAATGTGCAGGTCTTCCCGTATACCCAACATAATTCTTTGGAAACATTTCTGCACATACATAGATGTCACTCTGGTAGGGATATGTATTGTCCATTAGAAATTAAAGCTTGTAAATGATGTTTGGTGGAAACTAATTAGGTAATTGATGAGTACTCAGGGTGGGTCAAAAAATTGCTACAAATGTCTTACCAAGTTCAGTACCCTTGAAAAGGATGGATTTATTAACAATACAATCTAGTGTTTTTCACCACAATTATTTGTAGCTGAGCTTTCCAAGCATAGTTAAATGGCCCACTGTTGGCACCTTAATCCAGTTTGGTATTTTTTCAGCAGCCAAATGTGTTGGGTCTATACACAGATGCTGGCAGTAACCAGAGGCCTTGGAAACCATGAATACATAATATCCTTCCTGATACAACCTCAAAAGATTGACAAATATAATTGTAATTTTTGCTTTGAAAATTAAACCACTCTTCAATAAGTTAAAAGTCCACTGATAAGGATGTTAGTACTAATAGAATACTTTGTATAATCAAAAATTACAAATGATCAAATGATCATACATAAAACCGATTGAAGTGATTAGATCCATACAGTGATTTTTCCGTGTTTATGCCATTTGTATTGTATTTTGCATTCGAAGTGACTGACTACAAGAAGAGGTAAAAAATATTACTGCAGTAAAGTTAATGTAGATTTAAAATGGAGCAATGTTGTGTTTGTCATATTGTGCTGATACTTTTTTTTTAATTTTGTAACTGTCTTTTCTTTTGATGTTAATTAACTTATAACTCAACCCACCATATCTGGCACACATTATTAAAATACAAATCATACTTCCAGGAAAATCTGTACAAGTTCAAAAAGTTCAATCAAAATTTGGAAAGATTAAGAAAGCCTTGGGTAAGTAAAATGAGTCTAATATCTATATCCTATTACAAGGCACTTATGTGAAAGAAAATTAAGATTTCTAACTGAATTGAAATGCTCAAACTTTATGGTGTGATTTTCTTTTTTTTTTTTTTTTTATGGTGTGGTTTTCTTTCCTTCAAGACATGCCTCCTTTTTCCAGCTTAGTGTATACCTAATATTGCAAAGCTATTATTTATGTAATAGAAATGCATTTCTTTAATTTACCTATTAAGCTCATATCTATTCATTCCCTTCTATATCCCCGACATTGAATTGTTTTTAAGGAATGCAGTATATGGGATCCCTGGGTGGCGCAGCGGTTTGGCGCCTGCCTTTGGCCTGGGGCGACGCTGGAGACCCGGGATCGAATCCCGCTTAGGGCTCCCGGTGCATGGAGCCTGTGTCTCTGCCTCTGTGTGTGTGTGTGTGACTATCGTAGATAAATTAAAAAAAAAAAAAAAGGAATGCAGTATATGGTGGGCATCTTATTTTCTGTCTATTGTTAGCATTAATGCCACAGTAGAATGTTGAGAGACACGTTCATTTCTTACACCACAAGATTCTGGTAAAGTGGCCCATTATGTAGCCCTACCTCCCATTACAGAGGTGAGCACGTGATCCAGACCAAAACCAAAACAAAATGATTTCATTCCTCTAGCTGATTGGTGCTCTTTTTTAGGGTTTGACATAGGTGCAGGGGGAGAGAGATGCTCTCTTTCTGTCTCTTCTTCTAGGGATGGCATAAGCTTCCTAGATGTAAACTTGAAGGTGCTAAGAACCGAGAGAGGCTGCCCGGGAATGAAGTCTACACAGAGGTAAGCTTAGACAAGATGTCTACTTGTGAATGATCAGGAGAATCATATAAACAGTCAAATTTGAACATGATCTCAAGCAATAAATAGGATACCAGTAGTTATAGATGAGTAAGAATGATATTTCGGGCTTGAGGGAAGCATAGATACATGTGGAGAAGTAATTAAGTTCCTTCCTTCCTTCTTGCTTTCCTGCCTTCCTGTCTTCCTTCTTTCCTTCTCTCTTTTCTTCCTTCCCTTTCTCCATCCCTCTACTAGTCCCCCCCACACACACACACTTTATCCCTCCTTTAAGCATTTTGGAAAGAACTATAAACCATAATGGATATTGAGAACAAAACATAAAATTAGAGTCCCTAACCTCTAGGACTGTAGGGTCCAAATGCAATATCTTTATAGTTCTCTGATGGAGGTGAAAATTACCTATGCAAATCATCTTTTTTATGCCCCACTTACAATTCAGATAATAGAGCAATTCTAGAAATAGAAATGTATGTTTTTAAAAGAATACATTTTGTGGAGAGTGGTTTTAAATCCCCGAGAAGTGTCAAGAGACCATGACTTATAAATTAATCTATTTAGAATAGGATAATTTAGATAAGTAGTATATAATGAGTTGCTTTTCACATGAAATGTGTAGATTTCTTCAAAAGTCTATAATATAATGAATGTTAAGTTTTTCTGGCTCTACCAATGCCACATGATATGCATCTTAAAAATAATGGTTTCAGAAACTTATTTCAAAACTGTGTTGCTGAGGATTTTTAATGACTTAAGTAATTACTGGATGAAACTTGTGAGTACAAAGTCAAAAATAAAGACATTTTATTTCCCAAAAGTGGATAGTTTGATAAAAAAAAGGAGAAAGCAATAATATATAAATAAAATTTAAAATGATACATCCATACCACACACACAAGCATACACACACACACATACACAGACAGGAAATGTTTCTACATTTTCCTTAATATGATAAAACTTAAATTTAAATTAATTTCAACAATTCTGAGAAATTAAATTAATTCTTCCTTTAAAGATTTTATTTATTTATTTATTTGAGAGAGAGAGAGTCATAGTGCACAGGAAGAGAAGGACAAGCAGGTTCTCTGCTGACATGGGGCACGATCCCAGGACCCTGAGATCATGAACTGAGCCACAGACAGACATTTAACTGACAGAGCCACCCAGACATCCCTTAAATTAATTCTTACAAACAAGATTCCTTCAAAATAGTGGAATCTTCTTTTTATATTACCAACTATGAAATTGCTAACATTTTATAGTCATAAAATACTGATGACAAGTAATCAAAATGGTTAATTTCATAACTCTTTAGTATAAAAAAGAGAATGGAATTAACATTTAGATATTCAAATTCTAATATTGAATTCATAAATTCAAATATTTATGTTCAATATGCTTTAGTTTATTGTTTCCCCAATTTGACATTGGGTTATGGCCAAAAGTAATTTCTTTCTATTATAAACTGCACTCTTAAAATAAGCATTTTATAATTTTGCCTCTATTAAAATTGAAAAAAATTTCCACATAAATTATATAATTACTTAAGTCACTGAAATTAAATGAGGACAGTAAAGTGAAAACTTTACAATTATCTATTTCATTTAATACAAAATTCACACAATATTATTTTAACAGATATCTGCTTCACAATGTATGTTTAGGAATATATTAAAGCAATTTTTGTCAGGTTTGAACTGAGGTGATTTTATAAAAATTTAAGATAAAAATGATGTTTGACTATAGTAGAAAGAGGCATTATTCCATTATCTAATGCAATGCCCATAATTATACATATAGTTCCCAAATTATAAACCTAAGTTTTCCAAAACCTTACTTATGAGAAGAATTTTCCAGAAAGGAAAACACTGAACTCAGGACTTCCTGAAAAACCCCATGAATGTTTATTTCATCCACAAATCAGAGGTCCTACGACATACAAGTACTGTGTCAATTTCCTGTGTGTAAGGATACTCAGGGAACATAAGGTTAGAAAATGAAAATTTAAGAACAAAAACAATTGAACAAGATGGAATAGGAATCACTGATGAGAAAGAAATGGAAAGGAATATTTTATTTGGATTATTTTTTCAATTATTTCTCTGGGTAAATACTATTAAAGCAAGGAATTTTTTTAATGTATTTACTTCTTTAGAGAGAGTGTGCACCTCTGAGATTAGGGTCGGGGGTGCTTAGAGAGAGAGAGAGTAACCTCAAGCAGACTGCTTGCTGAACACAGAGCCATGTGCGAGGCATCAGCCCAGGACCTTGAGATCATGACCCAGCCGAAATCAAGAGGCCACCCACTGAACTGGCTGAGCAGTTAGGCAATCCTTTTTCAATCCTAAAGCAAGGATTTTTTTTTTTAACAGCAATATTACTGTATTGGACATCATGGTTCCCCTAATTATCCATAACTTTCTTTCCAAAATGTTAGCCCCCATGGTTTGTAAGATGAATCTCAGTTCTGTGCTCTGATTAGTCCAAGCCACTCCTCAATGCTGCCAGTGCATTAGAATAAACAGGAAGGTTCTTAAAACTATGTTAGAGGTTCGCTTCTATGGCCTCCAGTGAGTACTTGTTTGTTTATCTGGTCATGCTGTGTGGCCATGATTGAGAATCACTGGTCTATGTTAATCACAATACTGCATAAATATAACCAGCGAGTGTTCTAGGAATCAGGATTGGTTCAGATCTGGATGTGCTTTGCAGGTTCTAGTTAGACTGTGGCCCTTAGTCTCTCCAGGCAAGTCAGAGACTAGATGCCCACAGACAGACAGAAGCTATGATGCACTGCCTGTGGGTGATGCTTAATGATGGTAGTGTAACCTGCAGAAGACACAGCAAGATGGCTGAAGGTACATTTTTAGAAAATACGTCTGAAATTCACATTTTAGATCCAAATGGTGTGATTTGTTAGAGCCAGTTTTGGCAACTCTGTAAGTCAAGTATTTGAGAACATCAGGGCGAATTGGTTAAGGATATAACTGGCTAGGCCCACCCTCAGGACTTTCCAAAATCTGGAATTATGATACCAAATTATCATCACACATTTTTTTTGAAGATAGTCACCAATGGGGAGCCAACCACTCCAGACAAGACTAGCTTACAGAGAGGATTGGAAGCTAATGCTTTATGGATTGCTTTGCTTTGCTTTATGGATTGGAAGACTTTTGTTTCCTGCATTTTTGCACATAAAATTTACTCCCTCTGTCTCAGTGCCAGCCATGGAGAGTACCGTTGCCAACCACAGGACCAGGCATGACCAGGAGAACTAGGAGACCTCACTAAGTACATATCCCATCTGATATCTCCCTCCGTACAGGCATTCTTCCTCGCTGAATTGACTTACCTGACAGAGATGCGATGCAGGAAGATAGAAAAGGTCATGACCTTTTCCATCTGAGGGAGATTTAGAGGTATAGGGTGGGATTTTAGACATCATCCTCCTTAAATGGAAGGCCAACTACAGCAGCTCTAATTTGTGATGGGACAATATAAATTTTAAGATTTCTTCCCCAAGTCTTATTAATAGGGTGTTTTGTTTTGTTTTGTTTTTCTGGGAGCTACCAGACGGGTACACTTGCAACTGTTCTCAGGGGATGAGAAGTTTTGCGGTGCCCCACACCTGGTCTGCCAAATTCCAGTGTGTCAAGTTGTTGATTTTAACAGCTACCATCGTGGTTGGGAAGCTGCTGGTTTTCAAGACTATCATGGAGTTGGGCAAGGGCAAGTTAAAATACTGTAAAGCTCACTGTTTTTGTTTTTTTGTTTTTTTGTTTTTTTGTTTTTTTTTTTTTGGAAGCTCACTGTTTTTAATCAAGATTCTCTCATTTCTCCTCAGATTACCATAAGCCTTTGGTTAAATTCTGTAATTCTGAGAAAGTGATTGTTGCCAATTATCTACAGTTTCTCATAGCTCTTATGGAGAAGTGGATTTTTATTGTCTTTATTGCGCCATTCCAGAAATACTGTGTTCCATCCAGTTTGAAGGGCTGGTTTCTATTCCTTTTATCTACTTTATCTCCAGTGGGAATTGGATGTAAACATAGATGCTATATCCTTTCTCTAGATGGTTTGAATCTTTCCTGTGGCCATAATTAGGTCAAGATGGAAAATCTTTGTGTAGCTTCTGGGGTCAATTAGAAGAGTATTTCAGTGATCATGGCATTAAATGTGCTGGACTAGATAAAATTTTAGATTGCATTGATAGATTATGAATTTCTTCGGGTTTTTTTTTTTTGATGTTGGGGTGGGGGATAAAGGAACTGAAATGAGTGGGGAATACTATTTGCAGAGCACATATATAAATCAAGAATTCTAAATGAGATGGTGCTGAACTCTAGAGATAATGAATAAAATAAAACCCTATATGATGTCATCAGAGCTCCATTTCTTTCTGGAGCTTATTAGGGAAAGCATAGAATTTTGTGGGGGGGGGGGCAGAGGAAGCCACTCGGTAACAATCATCAAGCACAAAAGGTCAGAGTCTACCTACTGATTAACAACAATGATATAAAGAAAACATGCAGCAGTGGTAACACAAAGGCTAGGAAGGAAGTTATAATCAAAAAGGCATAAAAGTTTTCCCCAGGGGAATCTTGAGATTTAGACCAAAATAAGTGATAATAATCCTATATATTAGCCAAAGTAATTAATGCCAGTTTCTGCAACAGACCACCCCCAAATTTTAGAGGCTTACCACAAAAGGTTTATTTCTCATTCACATCACATCTAGCGTGACTCAGGTGGCTCTTCTACAAGAACTTTGTTCTAACTAATGACTGAACAATCTAGATTGTTTCCATCTTGCAACTCCATCTTCTTCAAATTGTTTCCAGCTACACAGAGAAGAAAAGAGTTGAAGAGACCCACACACTCTCGGCTGCCTTAAAGCAGAGCGACCCATATCTTCACTTCCTCTTGCAATAAATTGGTGGTTAAGTCACCACCTTTACCCAGCTAGACATGTGAGGTCTCTGAAATAAAGCAGGACACATTGATATTTGATGAACACTGACGATCCTTAACAGATTTCTTACAATCTAAAAGTCAAACAACAATCAATGAAACTCCTTTTTTAATGGTCTTTCTAGTCTAATTTGATAGTACCAACCAACCAACCTTGTTGTTTCCAATATTTAGAGTCAGTTTCTGCTGACTTTCTCTTCTAAGTTGCTAATTGCTAAAACTTTAAAAAAATCTACTTAATGCAGCTTGACTTTTTTCTATAGAAGTGATTGAAATGATTGTAATTATATAATTTTACTCTATAAGAAAATCCTAATTTATAGGAAATTAGGTATCATTTTAAAGTAAGGATGAAAATAAAAGAACATTAGGCATTTGACCATGCCCCTTATAATATTTTTTTACCTTGCTGCCAATTGCTACTTGCCTAAATCTACACTTTGTACAGAAGTTTACTCTTCTTTTCCTCCTAAATCTAATGAGGGATTTATATTCACATAAATCTGTGCTACATTCACTGACACTAAGGCTTATCCAGAGGATTTTTTTTCTGTATATAATGCTGCAGTAATGAGTTATTTCAATAGACATTATTTATGCTGAACAGATTTGGGAGACTACAATGAATCTCAGTTTCATAGCTGCACTAAGCAAGGTCATTTGATTTGAGCTTCATTTGTTATTGGTACAAATCTGAATTGTAAGCCTTAAAAGGGCAGGGATAGTGCCTCTTTTTACATGAAAAAATATATTTAGACTATAGGAAAAACACCTAACATGATATCTACCATCTTAGAAAATAGAAGTATGCAACACACAGTCTTATTAACTATGCACAACGATGTCGTATAGCATATCTCTAGAACTTATTCATTTTACATAAGTTTATACCCTTTGAACAAGTCCTGCTTCATATCCTTCCCCTAGCTCCTAGCAACCATTATATTATTTTTTTAAAAAAATGAGTTTGGCTATTTTAGAAACCTCACACAAATGGAATCACACAGGATGTGTCCTTCTGCGATTGGCTAATTTCACGTAGCATAATGTCCTCTGGATTCATTCATGTTGTCGCATATGTCAAGATTTTCTTCTTTTTCAGGAGTAGTGCCTTTTTCCTTTACTCTAACATCTCTTATGTCTAACATAATGCCTGGTATGCACAATTCATTCTGTAAATACTTGTTGAATAAGTTAATTTATTCTAGGTTAAATATAAATGCCATAATCAGCTCTTATTTTTATGAGTCTGTTCACTTTTATCTCAATGATTAGCTAAAGGTACATATTCTCCTTCTTAATTCCAGATTTCCTTCGTCTCCTCTCCAAATATGACACTTGGTACCTGTCTCTATAATGTCATGATCATGAACCACGAATATTTGTTGTGATCGAATGGTAGTTCACGTGTGCATCCCGTTTACTACCCATAGGCACTGAACTTGATATACATGAACTCAATCCTCTATATGAGTATTGGTATTCTTAATATGTCCATTTCGCAGATATTATAACGAAGGTATGGAGATACTAGTAATGTGCTCAAGGTCACACAGCTAGTAAACAGCAAGGCTGGGATCTTAACCCAGCTTATCAGACTCAAAAATGTATATTCTAAACAGAGGTCCAGCCACTGTGATAATCTGCTGCCTCACTTGTATGCTGTGACTGAAACTATAATTTACTTTCAGCCAACATAATTTTCATGGGTGTAATAACAAAGGCATTTTCCTGGAGACATACCTACCTAGAACAGATCTTTACAATTCAAAATGATTTCCTTAAAAGTTAATGCTTCTATTTTAAGCATTAAAATTTGGAAACAGGCTCAGATTTAAAGTTGTAGATTTACCTCACATCAACTGTACCCCTTTAAGTAGTTACTTACTTTTATCCATTTTAGCGCAATTTTTTTCAGTTGTGACACAGCTAACTCACAGGGCTGCTGCGAAGTTAAATAAGACAAACAACAAAAATATTTTAAGTGTTAGCAGAGTGTGGGAAATGTAGCAGCCTTTCAATACATATAAGTAGTAATACCACTTCTTTAGGACTTCATCAACAAGTTTGATTTTTACAATACTAGGTAAGAAGGTGGTTTCCAGCATAAGGTAATATCCATTCCCGTAAGGATTATAACATAATTATTATTTTTTCAGTGTTTGTGCCAAATATTCTCCCATTTTTAGTTAAGGTTTATGGTTCAATATCCTGACTAGCTTTCTGTGAAATCTCATGGTTAAATAAATAGGTAGCATAGGGACGCCTGGGTGGCTCAGTGGTTGAGTGCCTGCCTTTGGCCCAGGGTGTGATCCTGGAGTCCGGGGATTGAGTCCTGCATTGGGCTCCTTGCATGGAGCCTGCTTCTCCCTCTGCCTGTGCCTCTGCCTCTCTCTCTGTGTCTCTCATGAATAAATAAATAAAATCTTTTTAAAAATTTAAACAAATAAATGGGTAACATAAAAAGATTACCTATTGCTTTATTATTAAGTTGCAGTGACATGCTTTTATGTCAAGAGAGATGAATAAAAGTCCTCTAAGTAAGTTTGTCTTTAAATATAAGATATTTACAGGAACATGTAGTTTGGAGTGTACTAGAGCATTACATTGATTCTTTAGAAGTGCATATGCATCAACACTGCACTTCTAGTTTATTTCCATTGGTAATCTTGTTAAATGTGAGATTTCTTGACATCTTTAAGAATAAGGACATGAAAAGCCCTTAATTCCATTTTATACTCAAAAAAATGTCAACATAAAAAGCTGTGTTGTATAGGAAATAATACATGTTTGACTTGTAAATGCCACAGGATTTATTTTAAAATCGTAGATTAATGTTCAGTTATGAATGTACACTTTGAGGATTAGCCTGTGGGTACAGGAAACAACATGTTCAGAGATCTCCTTTTCAGAACAGTAAAATACCTACAGCATTATGAGGCTTAATTGAATAAAATTTCACCAAATACACACATTTATAAGCTTACAACTCTTGACAAGTTAAAACTTCATCAAGAATTCAATATCAAATAAAAATTAATTTCTACCAGCAGTGTGGCATACAACCTTAATCCAGACAGGACGATCTTACTAACACCAGTGTTCTTTGTCCAAGTAACAGTTGCCCCAAAGCTAATTTTAAAATGGGTCTCTGTTTTCTTCATTCTTAAAGAAAGTGTTGTAAATATCTGGCACCGTGTTCTCAGGAGATTGGTTTCCAAAGGACAAGACTTTTACAATTCTATTTTCCCATAAAGAAATATATTTGAGATAATAAAACATATGCATAGATATCTATGAAATACTCTTCATTCTTCATACATTAATAGTAGGGCATACACGAATAAATATATTAGCTATCTTAAAATGTTTTATTTACACATAATAAAACATATACATATACAATCTTGTACCTATTCAAAATCTCCTTGAACAAAGCATGATTTATGGCTTAAACAATCATTAAACACCAGTTATGTATCTATCTGGTATATGAAGTGCATATGTCTTTCTTACTAATTAAATGTAAGGATAGCACAGACTAAGGCAAACCTAGGGAGTTTATTTGTGGTCGATGGTTATTTCATAGTTTAAGTTTTAAAGACCAAGGTATTTTACTCAATTATATATTTGCTTCTAAACAATAAAATACCTATCTTAAGATGGAGGATTACGAACTACAACTACTCGTGTCGGTATAGTTTTAATAAGAGCATTCTGTATCACCCAGACTATCTATGAGACACAGGTGATGTTAAATATATTCTGTTGTTTGTGCGGGAAAAGTTTTTCTCCCTTCTACTCTGTCTTGAATATGTATTAAGCTTGACATGATTCTGAGAGAATAGAGTTATTGTGACTTTACTTGTCTTACTTGTCAAATGATTTGAAGCAGACTTTAGGTCAACAGCATTTAAAATTCCCGTTGAATAGTGAACAGCTGAAGGAATGTTCTCAGTGGGATAGAAAGGAATAAATATACTCATCATAGATCCAAACATGGAAAAAGCAGACTGGGAAAAATGCTCTCAATCTTTCTCACATCTTTTTTCTTTTTCTTGCTTTCCACCGTAGAACCTATTCATAAATGCCACTCTTGCTCTCTTTGGCTTTTAGGAAGAACTTTATTAGACAACTAGTAATAATAAGTCACTTAATTTCTCAGTGCCTCAGTTTTCTATCTGGCAGGAATACAACATGTAACTCATGAACTGGGGTGTGTATGAACCAAATGGGAGCTTATTAGCATGAAGAATCCCAAGACCTGCCTTAAAAATTCTCTTTCACTAGGACTGGGCAATTCTCTGAATTTGCTTTTATTAATAAACTCCTAGAGATTTTTTTAAAGATTGTATTTATTTATTCATGAGAGACACAGAGAGGCAGAGACACAGGCAGAGGGAGAAGCAGGCTCCATGCAGGGAGCCCAATTGGGACTCAATACCAGGGCTCTGGGATCATGACCTGAGCCGAAGGCGGATGCTCAACCACTAAGCCGCCCTGGTGTCCAATCCCTAAAGACTTTTGAGGCAGGTAATCTGAAGACCCTACTGTGAAATCCTGAAAATATGACAAATTCTCTCCAAGGCTTCTCCCACTTCTCATAAATCCCCAAGACATCGTTTCATTTAGATTCCATAAAAAAGGAATGAGAACTGATTTTTCGGTCTTGCAAAAGTACAAGGAATTTTAATATTATTATAGTGTTTCAATTTATCCATTCAATTTCTTAACACTTAAATGAAGGACTTTCTGCATGTCAACAGAATATTACAAGATAAATATATCTTTGCATGGTGATTATATTGTAGTTTATGGAACATTTCATTGAATATTACAAAACTATATAGGGGTGCTATTATGCTATCAAAGCAAAGAGCCTTTTTTTGAAAAGTGTTTTACTTCCTTAATAGCTTCAGGGTTGTAACAGAAATAAAATTAGCGTTCAGCTTATCTTTTTCATTTTGAATTTTAGTTTGTGTTGGAACATCAAGGGGAATCCAAATTACAAAGTTTTCAAGCTAAAGTATACTCTGGAGATTATTATACACAATTCCTGTTCCCTATAAAGTGTTATCAGTCCTATTATACCAACAATCACAATATATTCATGTTTATATTCTCATTGTAGAGTGCCTGGCTCATTGTAGACACTCAAAAAAGTTCACTAGTGAATAAATAAATGGAATAGAATAGATAAATCCCATCATTGAACTACTTAAGGAGAAGCTAAGTAAGGTATCTGACATCACTCATTTGGTAAGTGGCAGATTTAGATTTAGAGTCCACTCAGATCTCCTGAATCCTAAGAGAGCCCTTTAAATGTTGGTGTTTTGCTTCTGTAGACAGAGTTCTTAAGTCTTCAAAAAATGTGTTGAAAGCTGCTTCTCCTCTTCACTCATCTCCACATCCACCTTAGGTAGCATAGATTGAAACACTCTGGGCAGTGACATTGTATGTAAAACATCTTACTCCTCACAGCCTTCAAAATTGAAAACTCAGTTAATTCTAGATTATACTTGATCTTTCTGTTTACCCGCTAGTATAACTATCATGTGACAGTAACATAAACTCGGTTTGCTGGGGCACCTGTGTGGCTCAGTTGGTTAAGCCTCTGACTGGTGATTGGGGCTCAGGTCCTGATCTCAAGGGACCCTGGATCAAGCCCCCCTCAGGGGGAAGTCTGCTTGGGATTCTCTCTCTCCCTATCCCTGTTCCCCACACCCCCTCCCTATTTGTGTGCTCCTATAAGCATGTCAGCGCGCTCTCTCTCTCTCTTTCAAATAAATAAATCTTTTTAAAAATGTAAACTCAGTTTGTAAATAATAGCTAGTAGCCTCTGAAACCCTGTGATTCTTAAAATTCCTTTTTATTTCTGAGATTTATATCATAAAGTAAGAGTTAGTATTTTACATCTCACCAGCTCACAGTTTTAAGATTCAAATCTGCACAAAATATAACCACACAGTATTACCATTTTAATTCTGGCACAGAATGGCCACAAATGGGCTCAGTCTATTTTGGCTATCTCTTGTCACTGAACTGGCTTTCTACAAGGCCTTGTTTGGATAGCAACATTTGTAATTGGAGTGGTTGTGTAGTTCATTAATTTTGTTATTTGCCTCTCAGGGGAAGGGAATAGTGTAGTCCATTCTGTCATGGTGTGTCTGGGTTGGGACTTTTCATGTGATATGTTTTCTAGATAGATGACATGTCATGTGTGGGGTAAAAAGTCAAGAACCAATTTAAAAAGTAATTTCAATGCCTTAATAGTAGTAGATTTGCTTATTTGTTTGCTTGAAAAAAGAAACTGAAATTCAACATGTTTAAGGGAGGACAAGATTTAGGGGATCTTATTCTTTCGGTTATCTGTTGCTGTGTAACAAGCCAGCCCCAATTATAGTGGCTTAATGTGACAATCATTTTGTTATATCTCAGATTCTATGGGTTGATTGGGGCCCATAGGTGAACTTTCCCTACTGATCTTGCTTAGACTATTCACATAGTTACAGTGAAATAGTGGCTGTTACTGAATGTCTGGTTCTTTATTGCTTCTCCATGTGGCCTCTCTCTTTCAACAGATCTACCTAAACTTCTTTGGTCTGGGTATCAGTGCTCTAAGATAAGGAAGGAGAAGTAAGTGGGCCGGCAAGTGGCCTTGTTAAACTACAGGGTTGACAAGTCCCAGAGCATCCCTTCCTTCATATATTGTTGGCGACTTTGGAATTGTTTTGTGCTATTTTTGGAAACTAGCCACTTCCTTCTATGTTCTTCTGGATAAATATTGATACACCCAGATTATTGATGATCTGGAGATAGTCATTGAATGCTTTCTGAAATTATTTCTGTGATTTTTAAACAGGATATTGCAACTCATCCTGGCCCACTTATTTGGTGAACTGAAATACTATCCAGTATTAATCTCTGTATTTTCACAACAAAAAAAATGGAGAATGGGATTTATTGGTTGCTTGGAAAAGGTAAAGAAGAGCTGGGAATCCCATTATCGCATACATAACAAACCTCAACCCATGCTAATTTGGCTTGATGCTGCAATGGAAGACTCTTGTGGGCACAGGCATTCTTCCTTTTTGAACTGACATACTTTACAGAGATGTGATGTGGAAAAAAAAATCATCATCTTCTCCGTCATAGAGAGGAATAAGATAGAGATTAAGACATCATCCATCCTAGATAGATGGAATAATAATTAGAGCAGCTATAATTTGTGATGGGAGGCTATACATTTTAGATTTCTCTACTACCTCCTGGTAGGTCTTGCTAATTAGATCAAACCTACTCTAGTTTTTTTTTAAGATTTTATTTATTCACGAGAGAGATCAAATCTACTCTAAATGACCCTCCTTCATCAAGCCTATGCTATCAAAAACTTAGTATTTTATCTCTCTCTGTCTGTTCATCCACCCATCCATCCATCCATCCATCCATCCACCATCCATTTATATACCTATTTCATAGATTATTTCTCTCTGAATCCAATTTGGAAATATTGGACGTACTTTGTATTTTTTCAACTCTTATTTCATACACAGAGAGATAAGTTTAATAAATCAGAACAATCATCTGGTGAGGTTTAGTTGACAACATTGTCTGATTTAAAACACATTTGGCAGCAAATCCTGTTCATCATTTAATGCCTAATCATTAGCATTAAATTTTATCTCTATGTTCCAAAGATAACAAATATTGGTAGAGGAGAAAAATTCTGAAAGCATAGACTGAAAACTGCTTTACTTCAAAACAAAACAAAACAACTCCTAACCACCAAGAATACATAATCCAAAAACTACTTTAAAAATATGGTGTCAGTTCACATATGTCTGAGTGCAATCCTCTCCTCGAATCATAGAAGAAAAGTAATTAACAAGCTTGTATTTCTATAATAAAAAGGTGAAAAACTACCAATCTGCTCTGAAATCTTGGTGCTGTGATAGAGCTCCACCACATCAGTAGTAGAAAGGACTGGATCATGACCTCAGGAATCCTGGATTTTTGAGGTCCTTCCTTATAATCAGTACATTGAATAAGTGGGTGTCAGGAAACGTAATCAGAAAGCAGATTTGTTTTTGCTTCTGTGGGGGAGTTCTTTCCTGCCTCTAGATAAAAATGTGGGCAGTCTCATGATTTTACACCTTATTCTTAGGTAATTAAAATTTTCTTGCCTTCTTTAAATCACAAAAGAGCAACATCGATTCAATATTTAGAACAGCTGCTCCTATGTACAAGTCAAGGCTGTTGATTTCATTCAAGGGTATAGTCAGTCGCCTTTTGACTTAGGCTTCTAACTCTCCTTTTATTACAGCTCTGATTCCTCAGAATTGAAATAGGGGAGGCTGGAAAGTGAGAGTGGGCATTCTTCAGAGGTTCCCGTGTTCATATGCAGCTCCCTCATCCCGCTTAATGCTTCTCTCTACTCTCTTGTGACTTCTTGATTACTCTTGCAACCCCTTAGAATATAGTGATATTTGCTACCCAACACTAATGTTCTTCTGCTCCTCTAAAACAGTCTTACTGGCCAAGGCCCAAGATTATCTCTCTGCCTACTTGCTCTCTTCTAGATGTGACCCATGAGGCCCTCAGGGAACACTCCAAAGTATTTGCTTTTATAAGTAGTGTGAAAGGAAAGTTGATGCTAACTAGTGGCAAAATCCTTTTACCCTTGCCTTTGGAGCAGCTGCCTGGCCCATCTCTGCCATTTAGATTCACACCTGAGAGTCTGGAACAAATCCACCATACTTTCCCAAGTTTAGGGGACAAGTAAGTTTTCTGAGAGATCCATTGAAGCCTCTTTGTCTTGGCTTGAGAGAAAGAAGGAGCACCCCCACCCACCTCCCCGGGGAAGATTCTAGGCAGTATCTAGTTCTTCGGTCCTTTTGTGTCTATTTACCCAAGTGAATTAGGGGGTTCAAGACTCATAGAACTGGTTTTTGGTTGTACCCCCTTTGAAATTGTTCAGCATATCTGTCTTACTTGGGTGTCTGACAAGCAGCATAGTGTAATAGTTAAAGACTCTGGAACTACACTCCTCAGCTTCAAATTCCAACCTAACGTTTATAGCTGCAGTTTCTTCTTCTATAAAGTGTTCTTATCTGGCTGATATTAATAATGCCTACTTGTTAAGTTCATTGTGATGAGTACATAAGTTAATAGTATAGAACACTGAAAAGAATGGGAGTCAAGACAAGAAAAATATTATTTTAACTGTTGACTGTCTCTTTATCACTAAAAATGTCAATCAAAAGCTGGCATATGAAATACATAGGAGAATTTACCTCTGTATGAGGTGGGAAGGTGGACATCTAAAAATATTTCAACTTTGAGACTAAGATTCAGTTAGTTAGGAGACTAGTCAGAGGTTCGATACTGTAGTGAGTAACTTGTATGAACTACAGCAAGTCCTTTAATAACTTGTATGTTTGCTTCTCTCATTTATATGTAGGATTCAGTTTTTCCCATTTCAGGACATGAAACTTCCTTATCAAAGGAAATTTATCCCTTCAACAAATGATTATTAAGCACGCACTATGTTCCAGGTATTCTAAGTGCTAAGTATATGACAGTGAACAAAAACTGAAAAAAAAAAAATCTCTACCATCGTGGAGCTTATATCCTAGTGGCAGAACCCAAACAAATAAAATATGTATAATGTCTTATAGTTGCCCCACTGCCAATAGAATGACAAAGGGACTTGTACCCAGAAGAAGAGGAATGATCTGGATGTCCTCAATTCCCGTGACAGAAGTAATCCCATGTTTAGGGCATAACAAAATGAATTCTGACCAACTTCACGCAGATAGTGATGGCAAGGATGTGAATACAACTCAGCAAAGGGAAGAAAGAGGCTTTTGCCAGGAACATGCAGTATTCTGGGCTCCCACTCTTTTGCTGGACAGTGATGGTGTTGAGGACAGCAGGGGAGAGGCCTCACATGGAGCTCACAAATCTTCTGGGCTCCCATCTGGACTTCCAACAGAGTCTCGAGACTGAGCTGGGGCAGCCTTACTTAGAACTCCTTATCCTATGCTCCTGTGCGATTCTTAGAGCAAGAAGTCTCTAAAACTTGCTGTCGTATCTTGCAGATGGGGGCAATAAGAAAAAGGAAAAAGAATCCGTTTCATAGAATTATGTATTTGGAGTTCTTCCTAACCAGAATGAAACATTACTTCTGTGATCTATAAATGAAAAGCTCAGAAATATAAGCATCATTTAAAAAAAACTTATATTTATCAGAATATCTAACACTGAAAGAAAACTGACAGCTTCAAATGTGGATGAGAACGCAGATCCAGCCGGGTGCTCATGTATTACTGGTGGGAGTGGAAATTGTTATAATCACTTTGAAAACTGGTTTGGCAATAGTTCTAAAATTAAGCATACACCTACCCTGTAGCACAGAATTTACTCATGAGGAGTGAAAGCACATGTTCACACACACACACACACACACACACACACAAATGTTTATAGCAACTTATTTATAGTAGCTCAAAACTAGAAAGAGCCCGGATGCCCACCAAGAAAATGGATAAACTGTGGCTTACTCATATGGAGGACTGCTTACTACTCAACAATGAATAGGAAAGCAACAATATGGAGAAATCTCAAACACAGAGAGCTCAGGGAAAGAAATTTTATGAGAAAAACTATATACTGTATAAGCTATATGAAGTTCCAGAAGAGGAGAAACTAATCTATGCAGAAAAAAAGAAATAGTTGTTTCTGGGTTGGTGGGAATGCATGGAGAAAGGGTATGAAAGAAATTTCCGGGGTTTCAATAATCTGTATCTTGATAGAAATTTGAAGTTGCACGTGTTTGCACCTGAACTTCCTGAATGGTACACTCAAGGTTTTTGCATTTCATTGTATGTAAAATTGAGCTCAAAAGGAAAAAAAAAAATCTGTAAAATATTAAACTCCAGTTAGTATCACACATACTTAAAAATCTGGGGATATGTACTGATATCTGCAAGTTATTTGGAAAAGTATCAAAAAATAAGATGGATTGATAAGTGGATAGTGGGACGGATAGAAAATAAGGTTATCCAGCAAGTAGAGAAAAAGTTAATCGTAGAATCTGGGTGGTTGGTACATGTTTATCTACTATAAGCTGATTTTCTTTAAGCTTGATCATTTTCAAAATGACTTTAGGGAAAAAAAGTCTGGTTTGAGGTGGGAATACTATCATGGCTCATGTATTGTACAAATTCAAACAATATGAATATTTATAGCTTTGTTGTGTGCCTCTTATTGAGATGACACAGATGATAGGACATGCATTCATTCATTCAATAGTTATTTATTCAGCAATTCCTTATCAATATTTAATAAGGAGAGGCAAAGTATCATCTTTTCCTTTCCTTATATTCTTTCTTTTTCAAATCTATTTCTTTTTTTTTAATTTTTATTTATTTATGATAGTCACACAGAGAGAGAGAGAGAGAGGCAGAGACATAGGCAGAGGGAGAAGCAGGCTCCATGCACCAGGAGCCTGATGTGGGATTCAATCCCGGGTCTCCAGGATCGTGCCCTGGGCCAAAGGCAGGCGCCAAACCGCTGCGCCACCCAGGGATCCCTCAAATCTATTTCTGATATTTTATCCTAAATAGGTAGTCCATCCTTTTTTCTTTTTATTCAAGAATAATTGACATACTGCATTGTATTCACAGTAGTGATTTAATATTTACATACATTATGAAATGGTCACCACAATAAATCTAGTCACTACCTGTCACCATACCAAGTTGTTAAAATATTGTTGACTCTATTCCCTAAGCTGTACATTAGATTCATGTCTCTTATTTTATAACCAGAAGAGGTACTTTTATCCTTTTCACCCATTTTGTCCATCTCTCACCTACCTCCCCTCTGGCAACCATCAGTTTGTTTTCTGTGTTTGAGTCTGTGCTCTGTTTTGTCTCATCTGTTTGTTTTGGTTTTTAGATTCCACATATAAATGAAATCATGTACCATTTGTCTTTCTCTGTCTTATTTCACTTAGCATGGCACCCTTTGGGTCCAACCATGTCACAAATGGCAAGATTTCATTCTATTTTATCGCGTGGTAATATTCCATAGTATATAGACACATCATACCTTCTTTATCTGCTCAGGTATTTATGGGCATTTAGGCTGCTTCCATATCTTGGCTACTGTAAATAATGCTGCAATGAACATAAGGGTGCATATGTCTTTTTGAATTAGTGTTTTTATTATCTTTGGATAAATACCTAGAAGTGGAATTGTTGGATCAGATGGTAGTTCTTCCAGTAGAGGAAGAACAAATCTTCAGTTTATCATTATTCTGCAAATAAATAATACAGCATTTATGCTAGAAATAATTTAAAACAATTTTCCTTTAAAATCCTCAATGCTGTGTAGATAGGTCACTTATATTTGATTTGAAATATTTTAAATAATGAACTTTACGAAAACAAGTTCTAGGGATAAATTTTATGGCGTGTCATATATTGAACCGAAGCTAGCAGATTTTCTCCAGTTAATACTCTTCATGTCTTTCATCTAAAGTACAGTAATAAAATATTAGTTTCTGAAATTAATTAATCCAAAATAAAACCGGTTGAATGAGTAATTAAAAAAATTCTCTCTCTCTCTCTCTCTCTCTCTGTCCCTCCCTCCCTTTCTTTTTTTCTGAAACATAAGCCAGCAGCATCACAAGATTTTCCCTTAATACCTACATAATGTAAATTACGTCTGGCATGTCTCCTAAGTAAAACCACAGTGCCCAGACATAACTAAAGTAAATAGCTTTAAGCAAGTTAATTTATAATCTCATCCAGTGAGTGTATATGCAGCTGTCAAGAAACATTATTCTTCTAGTTACTGACTTTAAATACAAATCCTATTATCTCATTATTGAAATGCTAAAAGCAAGCATTGGACCAGTAAAACCTTGGATCCCGTCCTCAGTCTTCTATGTGTTCTTTTCTGTGAATTTATCCATTTGACCTTTTCCCTTAGCAATAGTCTTATTTCTTCTATAGAGAGTACTGAATATTTTCTTTAAACGTTCCCAACACTGAATTTTTCAAAAAGTCATACAACTTTCCTACTTTAATCATAGCTCCACTATTTTCTCATCATCCACATGCTAACTCTAGTCTGTTCTTAGTTTTTCTCTCAAAACTTTCTCATATCTTTCTCTCTTTATTCTCATTCTCACCAGCCTCATTCAATGATCTTGTACTGAACTAATGTAATAGCTTTTAAAAGTACGATTTACTGTTGCTCTGTTTCTAATTATTAAAAAAAACACAAAATAAAAAAATTTTTTAAATGAATTTAAAGCATGGTTTTAAAAATGAATTTTTTTCTTACTGGAGGCTTTGTCTTTTGCTTATTCATTCTGGCACAGTTTTTTACTTAGTGTTTTTGTCTGCAGCCTCTCCCAATTCCAAATACCCTCTGACTCATTTCAAGAGAAATATAATTAATATGTCATTTGCTTGTCCAAATTGTAAATGGCTCATTTCCCTACAGAATGAAGACTGACATTCAGGGATTCTAATTTCTCTACCTACCTAAGCCTATGACTAAGTATCACCATCCTCAACACCAATAATGTGTCCATCCCTACCAAGGTTGTGCAAAGATATCCTTCCCTAATGGCTCCTGCCTCTCTTACCCATCTGAAACCTATCACTCCTGACTCATACCCTGCATGGATCTTATCCAGTTACCCTAGTTTACATGAATCTTTCCTGGTGGAGTTTCTGTTTACTTTTTCATCATTCTACCTATATGCTCCTGCAAGAAATCTGGGAGCCTTGCTGACACTTTCCTCTTTTTTACCTTACATAGTTGATCCATAAAGTACAGTACAAGTACAATTGACCCTTGAATGACATGGATTTGAATTGTGAATCTTAAATAGACTCCACACCCAGCACTGAGCCCAATGTGGGGCAATATTCCAGGACCCTGAGATCATGACCTGAGCTGAAATCAAGAGTCAGACGCTTAACCAACTGAGCCACACAAGCACCCCAAGAGTCAACTGTACTCTTAATCTTACTGCATAAATACAATTGAAATTCCTTTACTTGCCTGAACCAACATTGCCACTAACCCAGACCACAACTTTATTCTGTACTACCCAGACTATGAATATCCCCTTCGCTACCTATAATTTGTCTTTCAGTAGTCATAGTGACATTTTTATTTTTTTTTAAGATTTTATTTATTTATTCATGAGAGACACACAGAGAGGCAGAGACACAGGCAGAGGGAGAAGCAGGCTCTATGCAGGGAGCCCGATGCGGGACTTGATCTGGGGACTCCAGGATCATGCCCTGGGCTGAAGGGAGGCGCTCAACCACTCAGCCACCCAGGTGTCCCATAGTGACATTTTTATTTATTTTTTTAAATGATTTTTTATTATTTATTTATGATAGAGAGAGAGAGAGAGAGAGGCAGAGACACAGGCAGAGGGAGAAGCAGGCTCCATGCACCAGGAGCCCGACGTGGGATTCGATCCCGGGTCTCCAGGATCACGCCCTGGGCCAAAGGCAGGCGCTAAACTGCTGCGCCACCCAGGGATCCCCATAGTGACATTTTTAAAAGGCAAATCTGATCACAGTTCTTACCCTTGTTTAAAATTCTATCAATAGATTTTTATGGCACTTAGGATAGAATCAAAAACTGCTTGTGTGGCCTACAACATCCTGAAGGTACTGGCTGCTTTTCATCATCATCTTTCACTACTTCCCCTTCCCACAGCCTTGGTCACTGTCATCCTCAAATACCCTTCAACTTATTTCTTCCTCATCAGCACTTTCTGATATCCTTCTTCCTCTGTGTTACTCTCTTCCCAGCACCCAATCCTATTCCTCCTGCTGTTGCCAACTTAAATGTAACTCCCTCAGAGCATGCTTCTCAACTCTCTGAACTAGGTTAGCTTTCTTTTATGAGGTTTACAGCATGATACTTTTCCTCCACAGTGCTTACAATCATTTTAGTCACTGCCTGATTCTTACAGTTATTTGTTTAACATGTGCTGTGTCTCACAAGAGCAAGGACGTCTGTATTAAGTATCAAGTAGAATGTCTTGCAAAAACAAGAAGCTCAATAATATTTTGTGGCCTGGGGGTAAAAAAAGGAAAGCCTGATTTATTCTATGGATACAGTCCTTCATTGTTATTCTCCAAATTATCCCTGGGGTTAATTTTTATTCCCCTAAGTATATTTCATCTTTTTCAGGCCAAAGACCATGCTCTATACTTCTCTATAATCTCTATAGCAGAGAGCAGTTTTGCCAAACAGCACACATTAAATATATTGCAGTTGAGATAAATGTGTAGTTGAAGAGTCACAATTCTGACCTTTCAAAAGAAACTGAAGGACAGGTAGTCAAAACAAAATTTGATACTGAGGGAAGATAAAAGAAAGAGAATAAAAATATGTCTTCTGGTCAACTGGGGATTGATTAATAATCAAGTGATTAGTATGGATGATGTTCTCAGTTTAACCAGTTGCCAGGTATTTAAAACTAACACTCTTCACTGAAATTTGTGTTTTTCTTTGACAGAAAGCAAGACCATTTCTTTCCAGAAATCTGTTAATGCAGAAAAATCATTTGTTTGAATGCAATTCAAATTAAGAGATTGAATTAATTCAAAAATTGCCATTTTCTCTTACATAATGGCAAGTATTAGTAGCTGTTTCTTATTGTCCCATCTACCGATTCGTTTAAGGAACAGCTCAGTGAGATAAAGAGGCATTGAGGAGTACGTAATAAGGTCAAGGAAAATCCAAAATTAAAATTTAAAACAAAAATATAGTTAAATCTGAATTATTTAGTTGCAACTAACCCAATTAGGACACAGGTCAGATCTGGTCCCTTCTCACTGCCATAATGAAGCATATCTTCATCTGGAACAGAAATGCCAGGGGCTAGCCTCATTTCCACAAATCTCAAGTGGAAACTAAAATCAGCATCAGTTAACCACTGCCAAATTATTCAGCATCTCTGGGTGTGCATTTATCCCAGGTCCTACTGTGCCTCAGGTTGGAGCTTGCCCTTCCTGCCACTTACATCTACCTCATGAGGAAGAGTTTCTTTGTAGTTTATAGATACAGTGTGAATCTTTCTTTTGAAACAGTGTAGTCGTATGATCTCCTGGCCCTAGTTGCTGAGTTCCTTGTGGGGTGTCGGAATGCTAACCTGAGCTCAGGAGCCAGAGTACCTATTTGCTCTTCAGAACTGAAGAATTAAGCACTTTAGGAGGGACCTGTAGGAGTAAGAGACAATGGTCAAGCTCACAGTTGGGAGGGGAGAGTACTTGTGTGTTTTGGAGGTAGGAGAGGGGAGGGCCAAGGACTGCTACCCGCTCCTTCACCCAAGTCTCTAGTTGAGTGCACTAAAGCCCGTAAAATATGTAGTCAAAGTGGACTGATAGTGCAAACTATTGAAGAGGCTACAATTGGGTGTAAGTTAGTCTAAGACAAAATAGGGAAATCCAAAGAGTCCCTGGCAGAAGCTAGACTCTCTAAAGGGTAATTACCAAACAAGAGTGTGGTAAAGTCTTTGCACCTCCACAGTTTACACTCAGTTTAGGTAGCTGCACAGGGCCCAGGTATCTAAAACTAACATCTCTAACTGAAATCTGTGTTTTTGGTTTTGTTTTCTTTGAGAGAAAGCAAGATCATTTCTTAAGGAAAACATATGAAACTCAGTGATGTTATAGGTAGCTTAGTTAAAATAACAAAGGAGTCAAACAGAGGCATCTGGGTGACTCAGTGGTTGAGCATCTGCCTTGGCTCAGGGCGTGATCCTGGAGGGTCCAGGGACCTAGTCCTTCATCAGGCTCCCTGCATGGAGCCTGCTTCTCCCTCTGCCTGTATCTCTGCTCTCTGCATCTCTCATGAATAAATAAAAAAAGTTTAAAAAAAACAACAACAACAACATAGAAGCTAAACAAAGAAGCAAGTTAAAATCATCTATTTTTAAGGAAAAACAATCCTATGGGAAAAAGTCAGTTTCATTGAAATGTCATGCAAATTATAAAAAAAAACATAAATTATAATCCTATTTCATTAAAGGTTTTATCTGGAACCAAATTACTTTGCAATCTTGTTCAGAGTGTCTTATTTATAACATGTGATTGATAATATTTGCAGTATATGACAGAGCTAGGTGATTGCCTAAGACCATTATGTCTCTCAGAAATATGATTCTTATCTATGTAACGGAAACTGAATATTTAAACATCTATTTTGTTCCCATTACTAGCAATTCAACTAGCTAAAACAAGCCTAATTAGTAAAAACAAGCCTAATTAGTAAAACAATCCTAATTAGTAAAATGAATATCATTAAATAGTTAATTTTCTTAATTTTAGTAAAGGACCCATGATATGAGAAAAATGATATCTGGGTAGGCAAGAGAAGATAAAAGCATGTTTTCTAAGAGAGTTCTGAATGATAATATTATTTTTCATAAATATATAATTGAAAATTTTATTGTATCCTTATTTAAAATACCCTTGCTATATCTTGAGATAAATCTCAACTATGTGTAGTGGCAAATAAATAAACAATTTATCTGTTAGGTATTATTTCAAATTATACTATTAGGCAATATTTTTATCTCAAAAGTTAGATTACATTGTTATTGTTAATTTCTGACTTTCTATTTGTTTTTTTTTTTTCTGTTTTGATATAATCCCATTTTTCTCTGAATAGGCATTATCTCTGTTAAAGTCCAAAAACAGTAAGCCAGTACCAGACAATAACAGAGGTGTATTTAAAAATGTATTATTTAAAAATGTACTTACAAGTAAGTTTCCAAGCCCATGTATTATTTTTCAAATTTACATACAAGGAAATTGAGACTCAAAGAGGTTAAGTGAAATCTAAAATCATATTGCTGTCAGTGGGAGAGTAGAAATTCAAATCCCAATTTCTAACTTAAATTCATCTCCTTTTGACTTTACCAAGAAATGGAGAACCCAGAGGTAAAACAGAGAGAGATAAATGGCACCAAAAAACAAAGTCACTTTTTGTGCCCTCCAATATTTAGAGGGTTTAGATGATTAACATTTTCATAGCATTATTAATTCCTATCTGCAACAGCCACATGAAAACACAATAATACCTTGGTGAGTTAGATTAGGTCATGTGCTCCATCACTCTCACTTTAATTAGCTGAATAATTGCTTCAGCTTTTCAATTCTTTGTCCATAGAGACTTGAGACTCAACTTTCATTGCATGAAAATCACCTTCAGATTTTTCAAAGATAATTTGTTCAATTTTGTTCACCAAAATGATTGACAGCTGTTCTGAAAGAACAAAATCCAGACAAAGCCAAGCACTGAGAATCACACTGATCCGTGAAATAATGTTTCTTTTTTTTTCCTCTGTGAAAAAAACCACACGGATTTATATTTATTAATATTTTATATTATTTTATGTATTTATATACTTCTATCAAAAGTCACCTACTTGCCTATATTTATATTTTTGTATATCTATGTCTAGATCTTAATTAGGAAGTGTTTTTTAAAGATATGTGAGACCCCCAAGACTGAAACACATTTAGTCAAAGTAAAATCAGGAGGAAGACAGGATGCACAATGGACTATGCAGACATACGGAAATTAGAAATTCAAATGTAATATAAACTTGACCATATCCTTTTTATACATGACCTTGAATTTTATGATTTTTTATTTATTTCTTATTGTCTTTGAAATGAGGTTCAGGCTAATCATAAAGGCAATTAATTGATTCCATAACAACGAGGAGGAAATCTATTTAACTGGATTCAGCTCTGTGTTTGAAAGGTCATATAATCATATAGCATATAAAATCCTAACCCTTAGAGGCAAACCGCCTTTGAATGGTTTAAGCTGTTTCAAACCATCATGTGTTTGTGTGTGTAACATGTGACGTATAATAGCCAGTTTTTGCCATCTGTGGTGTTGCCCTTAGCAACGGAAAAGCATGTGACTGTGCTTATGTGACTCTGCTGGCCTGCAACAGTGTGTGGAAGGATTTAAGCAAAATGAAACAGACAGAAATATTGATCCAGACAACTGGAGTTCTCAAGTGTTATTGCAATGATAATGCAGACTGTGAAGAGAAGTAAGGAGCAAAGAAAACAAGCAGAGAAAACTGGAGTGAGAGACCATGGCAACATAAAGGGATATGCTTTCCACAGATTATTGTAGAGTTGAATTCAAATTATGTACTTGTAAAAAAAATTATGTACATGTAGAACAAATGTGATCATTTTATTTCTTTGTCATCACGATTTTATAATTTATACTTAGTCAATAAGACTAAACTGTATTCTGATGCTTGATATGTAAAGGGATAGTTCTAGAATCACAAAACCTTCCTCGGTTACCATCACAGTTAGGAATAAGATTGAGGATTCTAGTAACAATAACCATGCTCATTTAAAGAAAACTAGAGAAATACATTTTCAGAGGAGATTCTTTTTCTGGTGTTCATAGAACAGCTTAAATTAAATAGAACCCTGAGATCATGTGGATGGATAACATATATATATATACATACATATAATATATATAACATATGTAATAATATAATAAAATACATAATGAATAATATTATAATATATTATTATAATATATAATATAATCATGCCAAACACAAAACCATAAGATGTTTTCAAATGTAATCTTTTTTTTAATTTGAAACAATAAAACTATGGGAGAGAAGATTCCATAGTGCACATGATAAACTCAATTTACTCTATTAAGAAATTCTGGCTATGTATCTTTATCAGAAAGAAAAAAAAATGCAGATGTAACAACCTAAGGACCAGTGTTAGATGCCTCTCACGTAGAGAAATAGGCTTCTGTGCCTTGTAATCCTTCCATATACGTTTCAATGCATCTGATATTCTACTGTAAAGAGAATGATACTGTGAAGAGAACTATGGTGAAAAGAACAAACCTCAAAAGAGAAAATACCTTCACTTTTACTATCTTATGTTTAAAGAGGAGAGGAAATACAGGCACTTCACACTTACGAAATAGTCCGCTTGATAGAAGAACCAACAAATGCTGAGCACTTGTGATATTTAGGTTTCTGTATAAGATCTCATACTGCAAAAGCAGTGTGACGTACATGGTATTGTACCCATTTTATAGATGAGAACATTGAAACTTTAATAGCTTAAGTGACCCATCCAAGGCTATTACTGAAGAATTGAGTCTGTATTTTCACCCTTATACCAAGCCTTATACCATACCCTTGCTTGCCACTAAGCTGCTTAGACAGAAAGAAGTCTCTGTGCATGTGCATTTAATATCATAAGGTCTTGTACAATTGCAAGAGGTGGGCAGTACATTTGAACTCTGAGTTTCCAAAAAGTCAAACCAGTAAGATAAATACATCATTAGTTTTAATTCTCTAATTATTTCAATATAATTATTCAGCACCTCCTCTCTACATGCAGACAAGTATAGTAGGCATTAGACCTACAATGGAGGGAAAGCAGACTTACTTGTTGCCTTATATACTAGTCAGGGTTCTCCAGAGAAATAAAGTCAATAGGAGATCGACCAATCGATTGATCTATCTATCTATCTATCATCTATCAATCAATCTATCTATCCTGTTGGCTGAGATGTCCCACAACCTGTGCTTTGCATGCTGGGGACCCAGGAAGGCTTAGTGATATAGATTCCAGTCTGAATCTAAAGACCTGAGCACCAGGAGCACTGGGGGCCAGGAGAACAGTATGTCTCAGCTCAACAGGCAGGTAGAGAGCAAATTCAACCTTCCTCAACTTTTTTTGTTCTATTCAGACCTTCAAGAGATTTCAGGATGCCCACCCACCTTGAGGGGGATATTTATTTAGTCCACCAATTCAAATGCTAATCTCTTCCAGAAACACTCTCTTGGACACACCCAGAAAGAATGTTTAACCAGATAACTAGCATCTCATGGCCCAGGCAAAATGACAAATTAAATCAAGCATCAACCCTTGTAGCTTCTGTCTTGCCTCATACAATCATGGCCTCATGGAATTCCCATGCCCCTCCCTCTTAGTCCTCACTGAAATGGTGAACTACAGCATTAATCAAGTATTTTATTTTCTGTCACCCCAGTAAGAATATCATTGCTGTAACTCACTGCCTGGAACTCTGGCCCCATAATTATATTTCAGTGAATGGTTAAGGTAATCACACCTAAATATATCATTACAAGCTATGGAAGGAGACATTTTGGTTTCATAAAGTAGGAGGAGAAGGGTGATGCCAGACAGCTTTAGGAAAGTGAAAGAGGTATGAAAATAGAGACTGGTTGGAAACGACACTTAAGAAGATTGGCTACAAACGGGAAGAACAATGAAGTGAGGCCATAGCTAGAAGCTAGGGAAAAGGCAAGTGTTTTATGTGTTTCTGTTCAATTTTTCTTTGTTGTGGTTTTTAAGGTAGGAGCACTTGCACAGGCTTAAGGGTTGATGAAAGTGTGGCAGACCCACTTTAATTGGCCCCGGAAAGTTACTCTTTTTATCCACAGATATAGTTTTAGCACCTGGAGACTCAGCTGAAGACTATGTTTCTCAGCTTCCCTTGCAGTCAACCGTGGCCAATGACCAAGCTGTGTTCAAGTGAAAGGGATTTCTGCGACCTCCTTCTCAATAAGTCTTGCTTAAAATGGCATCTTGTGCTCTCCACGTCTGTCCTTCCCCTCCTCCTACAGGCTGGAATGTGGAAGCTGTGGTGACTTCATCCACCATGAGGAAGAGAACAGGATGAAGGGAACCCGGGTCTGTAAATGGATCAGAAATGCTGTGCAGTTCATCCCCAGACAAGCTAGGTAAGAGAGAAATAAGCATTTATCTTATTTACCTCTTTTTTTTTTTTTTTTTGAGTGTCTTTTTCCTAGATGCATTGCCTACACTTTAGTACAGAAAGGATTCAGTGAAGAGGAAGCAGAGGAACCATAGTAAAAAATAAAAAAAAGTAGGTAAGTAAAAAAAAAAAAAAAGTAGGTAAATTTCATAAGTAAGAATTTAAGAATTTAGAATTAAGAACAACACTGAATATTACCATATGAGTATTATATATATAAACACATATAAAGATATCAATCTATATATCTATATCTATATCTATATCTATATCTATATCTATCTATCCTTCCTGGCTTTGAGATTTGAGAGAAATTTCTTTTGGAACCTTCAGTTCTTCGAGATATTAAAAAAATTATTAAAAATACACATTGCATTTTGCACAATTGCTTATTGATCATTTCTCAGTGCCTATGTATGAACTAATATCAAAACCCTATTTAAGCCTTTTTCCAGGCGGCCGGGAAGATGGCAGACATTCAGACCGAGCGTGCCTACCAAAAGCAGCCAACCATCTTTCAAAATAAGAAGAGGGTCCTACTTGGAGAAACTGGCAAGGAGAAGCTCCCGCGGTACTACAAAAACATCGGTCTGGGCTTCAAGACGCCCAAGGAGGCCATTGAGGGCACCTATATTGACAAGAAATGCCCCTTTACTGGCAATGTCTCCATCCGAGGGCGGATTTTGTCTGGTGTGGTGACCAAAATGAAGATGCAGAGGACTATTGTCATCCGCCGAGACTACCTCCGCTACATCCGAAAGTACAACCGCTTTGAGAAACGCCACAAGAACATGTCGGTGCACTTGTCTCCTTGCTTCAGGGATGTCCAGATCGGCGACATTGTCACAGTGGGTGAGTGCCGCCCCTTGAGCAAGACTGTGCGTTTCAACGTGCTCAAAGTCACAAAAGCTGCTGGCACGAAGAAGCAGTTCCAGAAGTTTTGAGGCAAGACTTCTGTCTACACCCCTGAAGAAAATAAAACTGTCTACACCCCTGAAGAAAATAAAACTGTCTACACCCCTGAAAAAAAAAAAAAAAACCCTATTTAATAAACATCACTCTGTGAGATTCCAAATTGATAAAGGTATAGATCTTTGGTAATTTGGCTTAATATATATATTTGGTACATTTAAGACAGAGGATTGCATCTTTTACATACAAACAAGCTTTTGATAAGAATCAGCAAAATATTTAAGATTTTATCCCAAATAAAAAAATAAGATGCTTGAATTCTTACTTGAAATACTAATTCAAATATCTATTTTCTTAAACCAAAGATCTGACTCAAATATCTAATATGCTACAAAGAAGTAGTTCAAAGGAATATTTTAATGTTATACCAATTTATATAAAGGATTGCTTATTCTATCTCATGCTTGTGATTATGGTGAATTCTGATTAAACATGATCCTGCTTTAAGTCCAAGTCCTAAATCTAATTGCTTTTGTTTGCTTGACATGGTGCCCTAGCCATCAGCCTCTAATTTGTTCTTTAAAAATGTCATAATCAGGGGCGCCTGGGTGGCTTAGTCTGTTAAGCATCTAACTCTTGATTTCAGCTGGGGTCATGAGATTAAGCACCGCATTTGGGCTCTGCTCTTAGCGGAAAGTCCGACTGAGATTCTCTCCCTATCCCTCTGCCCCTCCCCAAAGCACATGGGCTCTCTCCCTCTCTTTTTAGCTCTCTCTCAAATAAATAAGCCTTTTAAAAAGTCATAATCTGAAGCTTCTTTTTTGAACAAACTTCTCCAACTTGCAACTCACATCAATGTGAATATAATCTTTACAACAAAAGTATGTCATCTCTGCTTGTACCAGGTAAACAGCATTAGCATTCACTAGTATAGTATTTCCATGGCATTAGAAATGAATGAATTTCGGTATAACCTTTCAAAACCTTTCATTACCTTGTTCATGAGAAGCTAAGCTTTTGTACACTTGACAGTTTCCTATGACCAGTGTCTCTGGCTGGTTACAATCCTCAGAGCAAGGAACTTACCCCCATAGCCAGAATGCTTGTTCAAATCCCAGATCTTTTCTCTTCCTAATTCCAAGTTGTTGTTTAAGTTATCTCATGGCCCTCTGCCTCAATTTCTACATCTGTAGATAGGGTACATACCAGAAGAGTTTGCTGTGAAAATTTAATAAGATAATTTGTAGAATTATAGTTAAAGAATATTCAAGAAATAGAGTACTGAAAATATTCTAATTTTTTGCACCTCATTTACACATATGCAGTCATTATTCAAACTAGATGTTTATTTTTTTTCTTAAGAGTACATAATAGCTCACTAATGCTACATTGCTATTAACAAATGTGCAAATTAAGAAACATCGTTAAAAACATCTTTGAAAACATGAAATAAACTCCTAAAATCTTAGGAACAAATTTTAAAATGTGTAAAAAGCTGAAAGTTCACATATAAAATGGTGTTTGTGTACTAAACTTGAGCACTACCACTTCTTTTTCACAGTTTAAGGTTTTAAAATAATTATTCTAGAGGCACCTCGATGGCTCAGCTGATTAGATGTCTGCTTTGGCTGGGGTCATGATCTTGGAATCCTAGGATGGAGCCCCATGTCAGGCTCCCTGTTCAGTGGGGAGTCTGTTTCTCTCTCTGCTCCTCCCGCCGCTCCGTCTCTCTCTCTTGCTCACTCTATCAAATATATCAAATATTTTTAATATAAAATAATTATTTTAATAAATGTATGTACACACAGAGTGTGCATAAAACTGGAATTTGGGTTCAGTGTTCAATTATGTCTATTGATATTACTCATTCCTGTTGTAAGTGTGAAACAAACAGCGCTTACATGTGCAATCTTCATTTCATATCTTCCAAACACACCAGCTAAAGCTTATATAGAAGCGAGGAAAAGAATTAGAGTCACTAACTTTGGTCTCTACCACAATTTGGCAAAGCCCAATCCATTTGATATCCACAGGTTCTAGAGGTGCTGATAATCTGTAGCTGTTTGCCCACATTTTATTTATTCTGAAAACTGCCGGTTTGTGACTCTGAGAAAAAATGTTTTGGAGTTTATTTCTTCAAATGTCTTTTAACGATGCTGAGCTTTTGCTCTAAGTGGGGAATAAAGTATAAATAAAGCTCAGTTTAGGGGTTCAGCCTGGGAAGATCCAGAGGCAGGGATAGCAAAAGGTTGTTATGAGCTTAAGGAAGAGGAAATCAGAAATAATTCTCAATTTCTTTTCAGTATTATAAGAATCCACAAAGAATATGTTATGTATGACATCTTGCTTTCTTTCATCTAGTGAGAGCAACATGTCAAGAGAAACATGGCAAAAAATAAAATACAGACAAAAAGATACAAAAGAACATGGACAAAGACAAATATAGTAGATAATTTGTGGGTGGTGGGTGGGTTCTTTTTTTTTCCAGTTAAGGAAAATGTAATCTCCTTTTTTCTCTTTGTTTTCAAAAAGAAAAAAAAATTTAGTGCTTTTAAAAAGCATGAGACTTTTTTTTTTTAAGATTTTATTTATTTATTCATGAGAGACACAGAGAGGCAGAGGCAGAGACAGAGGGAAAAGCAGGCTCCCCGTGGGGAGCTTGATGTAGGACCCTATTGTAGGGCCCTAGGGTCATGACCTGAGCCAAAGGCAGACACTCAATCGCTGAACCACCCAGAAGCCTAAAGAGCATGAGACTTTTAACAGAGTTTCTGACATTAATCCAGACCATAAAGTTCTAATATTTGATAGAATAAAACAAAGTAAGGTTAACCTTTTCAAAGTTTTTGAGAATGCTGTTATGTTTCTTTAGGACTTTAATGTTACAAAAAATTTTATAGTTGATTTTTATTTTAATTTCTTGATCTTGGACTTTCCGACCTCCAGAACTGTGAGAAATAAATTTCTATTGTTTTATAAGCCTTCTGGTTTGGGATATTTTGTTATAGCAGCTCAAATGCACTAAGAAATTGGATTAGGGCTCCACTCTTAAAACCTCATTTACCTTAATTATTTCTTTAAAGGTCTTCTCTCCAAATATAGTCACTTTAGGGATTAGGGCTTCAATATATGAATTTTGGGAGGGGACACAATTCAGTCTGTAGCAGTGACTAATATATATATATATATTTCTTTATTTTAGCATTCTGTTTTTCCTTTTCTTTCAGGTTGAATAAATGGAAATATTGCTAGTTTTATACCTTCTACAGTAAGAATATTGCCCTTACTATGAACTAATTTTTTTATAAAGGATTGTATGTATTTCTGTTATTTGGTGAATTTGTTGATATCTACTCATCCATTCATTTATTCATTCCATTCTCTTCCCCAATATTATTTCTGTTCCTGAAAGAAAAAAGTTTTGTTATTTGTGAGCATCTATTTGCAATTTACGTAAGTGGTGTTGTGTTATATACTTCATTCTGTTTGTTTATTTTTAAATTCAACCTTGTATTTTTAAAATCCAGCCATGATTCTCAATGATGTCATTCTACCTCCTAGGAAGTACTTGGAAAACCTGTGGTAATAGTGTCCTAATAGTTGAATGGACCATAATTTAGCTTTTAGTTGATAGGGTTCAGGAATGACAGATAGCATATTGTGTTAGGACAACCCACAGAAACTAGGTCCTATACTACTCTTGAATGTCCCTTTTTTCATAATTATCTGAGCCAGAAAATAACCAAGTTTTAAAATAAGCTTGAACATCTGCTTTTGGCTCTGGTCATGATGGCAGGGTCCAGGACTCAGAGCAAACCATGCATCGGGCTCCCTGCTCAGTAAGGGAGTCTGTTTTTCCCTTTTCCTCTGCCCCTCCCCCTATTTCATGATCTCTCTCTGTCTCTCTCTCAATTAAATAAATAATATTTAAAAATTAAAAAATAAAATAAAATAAGCTTGAAGTATTTTGTGCAGTTTTAATATAAACTGCTCTATTTTTTCCAGGAATGCTACTACCACACACATCAAAGCAAGACTGTAATTGTGTTGGTTAGGATTTACCAAGATTTGGTCACTGTTTTGTAAAATTCTCATGGCAGTGCTGTCCATGGTGTTTGAGTTATCGATGCAACAAGCCTATCAGTGTGCATTTGCATCTATCACATTCACAGTAATTGCAAACATCTGACTACTTTGTTATGTCTTCTCTTGCTGTCAAGCACAAGCATTTTCATTTTGAAATGCATATTATTTTATCATAATTACTTTCCTGTTATTTCTTCTTTATTTTGCAACTAAGGCATAATATATAATTTTCACATAGGTGAATTCTCTTCCTTCTTTTCTCTCTCTCTCTTTCTTTCTAAAGTGTTACAAACATTTGTTATAAAAAGTGGTATTGGGTCCAGTAGGATTGTGAATCATTTATCTAATGCATTATTTTTAACTGGTGCATGGTATTCTAAGGTGTGCATCCATGACATTTGCCTTTTTGGTTTCAAATGATGGACACATAGCTTGTCTCCAACTCTCCAGGGGCCTTGTCCATGCTGAGACGGGACATCGTGCTAATGTCACCATGTGCTTGCATGTGAATTATATATCTATATCTATACTCTATGACTTTGCAGTTCTATAAATAGCTTAGAGACATGTGAATTTCTCTGGAATATTTATAGAACTGCAAAGTCAGAGAGCATATGTATACCGCATTTGATTAGGTAATGCCAGACTATTCTCCAGAAAGTCTACCCAAGTCTGTTCTCCAGTAGAAGTACCGTATCTTTATATTGCTACCAAGTTGGCCCTTATCCAGTCTTCACTTTTCACTAAGCCAATATGCTAATGTAATATTTTGTTGCTATTTAAATATACATTCCTGGTGTGCGTGTGTATGTGTTTTGTCTTTTCTAATAAGTTTTAACATCTCTGCATATGGTGATGGCCCTTGGGGTTTCCTTTTCTGTAAATTGCTTGAATATATTTTTGTCTATTATTTTTCATTGGGATTTCTCTTTTTTTTAATTGTAAATTTGTCAGAATTTCTTTATAGCTCTTTTTTGTATATTTTTTATTGGAGTTCAATTTGACAACATATAGTAGCATAACACCCAGTGCTCATCCCGTCAAGTGCCCCCCTCAGTGCCCGTCACCCAGTCCCCCATCCCCCTGTCTTTATAGCTATTAAACCCTTATTAGTTTTAAACATTACAGATATCTTCTTCCAACTGTAATCTGTTAACTTTGTCTATAGAGTCCTTTAATCAGAGAAACTAAATTTTTATGTATTCAATTTTTCCCAGATGGTTTGTATTTAAGAAGTCTTCCTTAACTTCTAGGTCATGAAGATACTTTATTTTATTAACTTTATGGGTTTATTTTTTATAACTAGGATCTTATTCTATCTGACTTTCATCTTTGTATGTAGAGTTAGTTAGGGACCCTTTTATTTTTCACCATCTAACAAGTCATTTTTCCCAGGATCTCCACTAAATATTCACATATTTGACATTGATATGTGGTATTAAATTGATAACTTATTCAATGTGCATATATATACTGATCTGTTTCTGAGCATGCTGTTCTTTAAAGTGTTATGTTTTTTTCATTATGCTACAACTATCTGTTCTTTTTCTTTCTATTTTGGCTTTTTTTATGATTGAAGTATCTGGAAATGTAAACCCTTAATCTTGTCTTTTTTGTGGTTGACTTAGGCATTCAATAACCTTTGTTCTGCCACATAAATTTTGGAGCAACCTAATTTTATTCTTCAAATTATTCAACTGAAATTTTTATTGAAATTATATTAAATGGATGAATTCAGTTGTGAAGAATCAATATAATATTATTCTGGCCAAGACTATGTAATTCTTTCTAATTCTCAAAACATCTTCTATGTCCCCTTTTTAAAAACAATTTTACATTTTCTTTGTGGAGTTTTTGTGCATTCTGAATTATTTTATTTTAATTGTGCTTTATAATTATTTTAGTATTAATAAAGATTATATCATTTTTATTAAATTTTCTAATGTTATTATTGGTGAAGCAAACAGTGCCAATTTCACATCTAAACAAGTACCTCAACTATTTTATTCTAAAAGTATTGCCATTGCTTCTGTTGTGTGTGTGTGTGTTTTTTAAGTAGGTGATCATATCTTCTGCAAATTATGAAAGTTTATCTCAACCCTTTCAATTGTTACATTTTTGTTTGGCACCAAATAAACATTTTAAATTTTAGATATTTTATTCTTTAGTTTCTTCTTTCATTTTTCTGGGTCTGTCTATTTTCTGATGTTGACCCTTCTAGCTTTACCTTCTGTATTTCTCAGCTTTTCTCTCATATAGTATTCCCTTCTCCTTCCTCGGGGAGTTCCCGAATCTGAACATTCCAATTCTCTACTTCATTCTTCAGCAACATATATCTTGCTTTTTCATCAATTGATTCTTCATTTCAAAGACCATATTTTTCACACTTTATGTAATATACCTTAACTTGGAATTTTGAGGGGATATTTTCTTCTAGTTTCAAGTTATCCTTATACTTTTGCCTCCTTAGGTATATTTATCAAATTTATTTTGAATTCTTCATTTATCTGTTCTGATAATACTGCCTCAGATGGCAAAAAATGTTCAGCTTTTCTTGGTTTTTGTTTGTTTTCTTTTTCATTGAGGTAATTATACTTTTTTAAAAATTTCTGGTTATTTTTGCCTATGAGGTCACATTATTTAAGAAGGCATCAGTTACTCTTTTTGGTAATGAATATGAGAAAGGGACAAAAGCCAGGCCCTAGTACTTGCCTGCTATGGTGACTTTAATGAGATTTAAGTGGATGACACTCAGAGTAGAATGCAAAGAACGACTGTTGTTTATTCTTAGTTCCTGATATTCTATAGAGCAAATCTCTTATGCTTCCTGATTTATCATCTTGGACAATTTCTGGTCCAGGTCATTGCTTCCAACTTTAATGGTAAAAGGGAAGATACTGGTTGTTTAAAGGAAATGTGCAAATGGAAAAGAGCAGAACTAGAAAGCAAAATAAGAAACACAATCTGTGTGAAAAATAATAAAGTGGATGCCATGCAAGAAGGAATTAGTGAACAAGAATGTCAGATCGAATAATTATTTCAAAAGGCAGCAGGAAAACAATAATGTACTGTTTATTTTTTTTAATATATTTTATATACTTATTCATGAGAGAGACACAGAGAGAGGCAGAGACAAAGGCAGAGAGAGAAGCAGGCTCCTCGCAGGGAGCCTAATGTGGGACTCGATCCCAGGACCCCAGGATCATGACCTGAGCCAAAGGCAGACACTCAACTGCTGAGCCACCTAGGCATCACATTAATGTAATGTTTTAAAAGTTACTTGTAAAAACCCCTAAAAGACATGGAGGATAGAAATGGAAGTGTATGGGATATAGTATGGATAAATCACATAACAGGCAAGCCAAACACATCTAAACATATCTCAGAGTATATTTTAACTCCTGTGAAGTTTTAAAATTGCATTTCTTGAGGCACCTGGGTGGCTCAGTTGGTTAAGCATCTGACTCTTGATTTCAGCTCAAGTCATGATCTTAGAGTCATGAGATTGAGCGCTGCGTGGGCTCTGTGCTGGGTAGGGAGCCTGCTTAGAATTCTCTCTCTCCTTCCTCTGTCTCTCCCCCACAAAAAAAGAAAAAAAAAAAGATTAAGATAAGACAATTCCTCAGGTCATTGATGAACATAAAATGAAAGTCAAGAGGCCAAAGAAACTGATACTTTTTAGCTAGAAAATTTAAGTTTGAAGAATAGTGTATCAAATGTCACTTCATTTGGACAAGATTCATAAAACTGTTTTGGAGAGGGTTTCTTTTCTTGCGAAAGATATTCATCAAAAAAGAGATAGAACTTTCAGTGATATTTAAAATGTGCTTATTTTTTCACATGAGGCTACAATTAAATTTAATAGAAATTCATGAATTTCTACAAATAATTCTGTGAGAAAAAATGCTGAATATACCTGTACTGCCTCTGAACTTCACTGTAATTTGGTCTGAATATTTTAAATGCTTTTGAGTAGACAATTTAAACCATAAAGAACTGACATGTTGCCATGGTAGCATTTCCTCCCCAGCTGAAGAAGCTATAGAGAAGAAAGGATATAGGGCAGAAAGTGTTTACACTGAAAAACAACTGCATATTTAAACTAAATGCTTTTGTAAATGTCATGCCAAAGGAGAACTGTGAATCCTAGTTTCAGGCTACTAAAGAGACTGATTCATCTTTGGAAGATGTAGCAAGATGTGCTGTGAGACATGGGCATTCAAGTTCCAGGAATACTCTCTTCCCTGGATATTGGCAGTCCAATTAAAAAAAAAAAAATTGGGGGCCATGATAAAACGTTTTGCTACTGGTTCCATCTGTGTTCCTTGAAATAAAGATATAGCCAATTGAAGAATTCTCCCAGAAGGCAACTCATCTCCTATTACATTACTCCTGGGCAAAAAGGATCGACTCTATGATCAATAATTATCTGTTGGTCATTCATTCTGTTCCCTGATTAATGGCCAAAATTTCCAAAAATGCAGTTGAAGCAAGATATAACTAAAGGGAATAAGGGTGAAAGATGCAGGAAGAAATAAAGGGAAGTTAGTCAACGCAGAGGTGGGAAAAATGAAGTAAGCAAATAAAAAAAGTAAGAAGGAAGGAAGGAAAGAAAGGAAGGAAGGAGACAAGAACACTGGGAAGTATTAAAGTCCCCCTGATAAAAGGATGAATCTAGCATTTACAAGAGAGTGGTTGAAAAGGAAATTTGTAGGCTGCTTTCACAGTGTACATGGGTTTCTACAATGTAAGACAAGCAAAAGGGGAATCATACTTTGCAGTTTTACTGAATTTGGCTTGGATAAGCTTAACTTGGATGCCCAATTCTAAGGGTAGTGTCTGATTGCCTAAAACTAACCTTACATTCCATTATCTACCAAACTAAGTAATTAATTCCAGGATGGGCAGATGATCCAGTCTGAGCCAGTACTTACCTAATCTTTGAAGCTTCTAAAAAAGAAAAGCTCTTTCAACCTTCTCCAAAATCAAAAAAACAAACAAACAAAAAAACAAAAAACAAAATAAAAACCTCCTTAAGACTTAAGGTCTCTCTGCAGCCATCTTGGGACCAACAGGAAAAACTTCAAGCTCAGAAGCCATCAATGGAAGCTGGGGATAGAGATACCTCAGGGAAAGAGAACCAAGACATGAAGTTTTTTTAAAGATTTTATTTATTCATTCATGAGAGACACAGAACAAGAGAGGCAGAGACCTAGGCAGAGGGAGAAGCAGGCTCCATGCAAGGAGGCTGATGTGGGACTTGATCCCAGAACTCCAGAATCACGCCTTAAGCAGACGCTTAACCACTGAGCCACCCAGGCATCCTCCAAGGCATGAATTGAGTAACATTTCAACCTTGGACCAAAGCACACCAGAAGGCAGAACTATCCCGGGACTGCTCACTGGCTGGGGCAGTTCATTCTTGATTTTGTCTTAGTCAGTTTGAATTGGATTTTCCTTTCTCTGCTTTGGGACAGAATTCTGTTAAAATTTCCTGTAATTCCCAAGTGTTTCTACTTTGGCCCAAATGGAGATAACTCAAGTAACTGAAGCACAAAATAGTTGGAATATCCTTGGGTTCAGAATCCATGAAAATCCCTGGAACATGCACTTGTGACCTCCCACCTGCAAGGCACTAGTGTTGGACCCTGGCTCACGGGAGCCAACGTGTCCCGGTGGACGCCCCAGAGACTCAGACCCCAGACGGACAGATGCAACTAGCAAGAGGGTTTTATTGAACGTTTGCGCAAAGGGGCCCTCCGCCTCAGAGGTGGAAGAGCCCCGATTGGCAACTACAGGCATCTTTTAAAGGCAAAAACCGTGGGATTAGCATAGCATACATGATTGGTCTATTTGAAGGTCAATATGAGCATGTTCAGGGAATTTCCAGTCAGGGCGTGGGGGGGTGGGTTTCTTATCTCGGAAAAACCACAGAACGTTTCTCCTTGCTTAAGTTCCAGGAAGGCACCTGGGTGTGGACTGCCTCTGGGTTAGGCCTGGTTCTACATTTTCATGGGGGGTGGGGTTTCTTCATTCCCTCCTCTTTGTTTGGGCTGATTTTAACCTTAAAATCTTAGGGAACCTTTATTTCTTCAGTTTGGAGGGCCTGATATTGTTGAGTTAGTACCAGAGCTTGGGTAATGGACAATCTTTCTCGGATGAACTGGAGCAGCCGGTTGAGGATGCAGGGGCCGAAAGTTAGCAGTAGGAGCAGGATAACTAGAGGGCCCATAATGGTAGAGATTAGGGTGGTCATCCAGGGAGACTGGTTAAACCAGCCTTCAAACCAGCCCTGCTGGGCCTCCTGGTCCCTTTGTCTTTTATTTAGCCTATCCCTGAGTTTGGCCATGGAGTCCCTGATGACTCCAGAGTGGTCTGCATAGAAACAGCATTCCTCTCCCAGGGCCGCACACAGTCCTCCCTCTTTCAGGAGTAGTAAATCCAAGCCTCTCCTGTTTTGAAGTCCTACTTCTGAAAGTGAGGTGAGGGATTGTTCTAACTTAGAAACGGACTGCTCTAGTGTCCGAAGATCCTCATCTACAGCTGCTTGAAGTTCTAAATAACGTCGTGAGCCCTGGATCAGAGCAGCTGCGCCAGTACCAACCCCAGTTGCGACCCCTAGTCCCAGCATAACGGCTAGGGTTAGGGAGACAGGCTCGTGCCGAAAACGGGTGGGATGTCCATCATACTGATTTTCTAGAGTTTCGGCAGGGTGATAGAACACCCTAGGCATGATCTGCACCATGACACAGAAGTCGTTTGAGTTATTTAGAACCTGAGCAGATACACAGGGGGTGAGGCCTCTGTTGCATGCCCACCAGGTTCCCGGCTGGGGCACCAGGTAAGAGTCAGTCCCTAAAATCGGGGCAGTAGTATTGCAGAGTCCCTGGTAACCCCGGGGGGGGGGGGGGGGTGTTCATATGCAGGTTCCTTGTCCTGAAACTTCTGTAAGGGTAAGTTGTGGTTGGGAGTTGGGCGTGCATCCCTGAGTGCTAGTGGTGTTGTTATAGGTCCCGGGAGTAGCAATTACCTCATAATAAGGGGGGGCAGATGCAAGGCAGAGCCAGCAGGATTTAGTTATGTCGGGACTGGTCTGATTAAGGGCCAGGAATGCCCCTGTGATGAGGTTGGGTGGCGTTGTCCCGTGTTGGGTGACGACCGAGGGGTTGGAGTGACCGGGGAGTTGGCGGGTGTGGCGCTCCCTGCGGCTGGGGCCGGGGCTGTTGGTTTAGCAGGAGCTCTTTGACTCCCCAAGGACCGTGTTGGGCCCCATCGCCAGGGGGTCTGGGGGTTCTATTTTTAGTTTAATTCTGAATGTAAAACCATCATCTGTTCTTTCTTTGTATAACCTGAGTCCCCATGAGTATCCATTGGCCCAGTTAGTAGCCCTTTTTCCGGGTTCTGTGAAGGATATCTGTAGGGGATGACACCACCCTTGGCAGGACCCATGATTAAGGGTTTTCCATTTGTTAAACGCCGGGTGAGTATAGTTAGCCTTGACAGTGATGTAATCCCAGGAGGAGGAGGGCCTCCATCCTGTGTCTCCCGTAGTCTCGCACCCCCAATTTTTACAATAGAAGTGTTCCCCCCCTCCACAGGTGGGATTTAGCCTGCGATCTCTGTGGTACCCGGGACAGACATAAAAGGGAAGAGTGCTTAGCATGGCCCTTCTGTCAGGCGTGCCACATCCCCCCCATGGGTCTAATCCCAGTCGCCCTGGGGGGCTTTCTCGGTTGGGGGCCCTAGAGGTGTCAAAGTATCCCTCTAGGTCCCATGGGCTGGGGGCCCCTATGGTTAGCTTGCATAAGTCAGGATATAGGTTAGGCCACCAGGTTCCCACGGGAGCAGTCTTAGTTGTGGACCAGACCTCGTCACCCCCAGACGTTAGTACCTGCCAGGTTAACCTTTTGGGGGCATGAGGGTTACCTTTGGTGGGGGTGAAAAGCGCTAGGAGAGGTAGGAATATAACAATTGTCATTGAACAATTTTTGAAAGTCTTATCTTGAGCGGGTTTTGGGTGCGGTGGAGCTTCCATTGGGGTGGCTCGCCCGGTCCGTCCTGGCTGGCGACAGCGGTGCTCGTTGATGGGGCGTGCGTGTGAGGCGTGGACCCAAGCAGCAATGCCGTCTACTTTTAGGGTGGTTGGGGTGGTTAGTAGTACAGTGTATGGGCCCTTCCAGCGGGGCTCAAGCGTCCTGGACTGATGTCTCCTGAGGTAGACGGAGTCACCGGCCTGGAACAGGTGTGGGTCGGTTGCACCTCCAGGGCAGTAGACAGCTGCAAGGGGTTTCCAGATCTGGCGCTGGATAATCTGGAGCGCCTTTAGCTGGTCCTGTAAACCGGGAGTATCAGCAAGAGGGTCAATAGCAGAGTCTAGCAAGTCCATCACCGGTGGGGGACCTCCATAGAGAAGCTCGTAAGGGGTTAGCCCATGGCGCGCGGGAGTGTTACGACTCGGAACAGGACCATGGGGAGGAGTTGGACCCAGTCTCTAGTGCCAGTCTCCAATGTCAATTTGGTTAGAGTCTCTTTAATTGTTCTGTTTATTCTTTCTACCTGCCCTGAGCTCTGGGGTCTGTATGCGCAATGTAATTTCCAATTTATCCTTTCCTCCCTTTCCTCTGGGGTCTCTCTCTTGTTAAAAATCTTTTCTGCCTCTTTCACTAAGCCCTGTAAGGTGTATCCCTGACGTCCCTCCAACCGTTGTAACTTATTACGAATACCCGAGGCCGACTGTCCGATGAAGGACATGATGACATCTGGTTGTCGATCTTCGGCCAAGGGGTCAAAGGGGGTGTACATACGGTAGCCTTCCATTAATCTTTCCAGAAAACCTGCCGGCGCCTCATCTTTCCCCTGCACTATAGCATGTACCTTTGCCAAATTGGTGGGGCGTCGCCCTGCCCCTCTGAGACCCGCTAGGAGTACCTGGCGATAGAGACCGAGCCGCTCCCTACCAGCAGCAGTGTCGTAGTCCCAGGTCGGGCCAACCAAGGGGAAAACGTCCTCGATTTCATTAGGCAGCTGGGGCGGCCTCCCATCTGCCCCCGGACATTTTTCCGTGCTCGAGGTAGACGCGCTGTCTCTCCTCCGTGGTGAGGAGAGTCTGCAGGAGCTGTTGGCAGGCATCCCAGGTCGGCTGGTGGCTCAACAGAATTGACTCAATTAACCCGGTTAGCGCCTGGGGGTCTTGGGAGAATGTGGGGTTATGAGTTTTCCAGTTGTAAAGGTCAGAGGCAGAGAACGGCCAGGATTGCATCTGGCCGCCTACTCATCGGAGGGGACGTGCCGGGGAGGTCCAGACGTCTTCCGACTCTCCCCCGCGCTCTCGTGGAAAACGGAGGCGACTGGAGAGCGGGGGTGAAGCGAGGGGTTCCCTCTCTACCCCAGTAGAGTCGGGGGAGGGAGCTGAGGGAGGGGTAGGGGCCTCTGGGTGGGGCGTTGGGGGTTGGGCATAAGGGGGGGGGGGAGTCCAAGAGAACAAGACTGTCCTGGTCCCCTGGGAGTACAGGCGGCTCCTTAGGTTTTGGTTCAGGAAATTTTAGGGGGCAAAGGGTGGAGGTGGAGGAAGGAAGGAAGGGGAATAAGGGGAGTGACGCAGGGAGGGGGTGGGGGTCTCGGGCCCGGTTCCCCCGGAGAAGGGGTGAAATATTTTATCCAGGGGGGTGGGTTTTTAGCGAGATCCTCCCATACTATGATGTAGGGCACCTGATCAGGGTGCCCACTGGGTCCTGGCTGAAAGACCGGGGCCTTCACCTGCAAGATAATGTCAATATTAAAAGTTCCGTCCCTGGGCCACCCGACGTTGAGAGTCGGCCACTCTGAGGAGCAGGAGGTGACCCATCTTCGTCTTCTGACTCCGACCGAAAGGTTGTGTGCCCGGCCGGGACTTCTCTCCAGTCAGTGATCTAGAGTGAGGCTTAAGGGGGTGGTTACCGTCTGCCCCACGGGTGTAGAAAAGAGGTGAGCGGGGAGGAGGAGGACAGGGAGAAAGACACAGAACAGACAGACGCACACGAATGACAGGACTGGCCGCGCGGCGGAGAGCGGTTACAGACCAGGAATGCAGATTCGCATGGGAGCGGTCGCGAACAACGACCCTCCCTGAAGAGGAGGGAGTTTCTCTCCCTAGAAACTAGGCAGAGGACTCGGCTGTCTGCTCCCTCCTTCTTCCAGATTACTCCGGAGTCAGACTCCGGAGCGGGACCAGGGGTTTCAGGGCACGTCTGCCTCCCCCGCTGGTCTAAAAACAGACGTTAGTCCTGCAGGCACAATTCGGACCCGGCCAGTCAGACAAACGGAGGAGACAGATATGACCCTAGCGAGCTCGGTCTTACCTCCTACCGGTCTCAGGATTGAGCCTGGGGGCGTCTCGGATCCCGGACGAGCCCCCAGATGTTGGACCCTGGCTCATGGGGGGCCAACGTGTCCCGGTGGACGCCCCAGAGACTCAGCCCCCAGACAGGCAGATGCAACTAGCAAGAGGGTTTTGTTGAACGTTTGCGCAAAGGGGCTCTCCGCCTCAGAGGTGGAAGAGCCCCATTGGCAATTACAGGCATCTTTTAAAGGCAAAACCCGCGGGATCAGCATAGCATACGGGTTAGGACATGATTGGTCTATTTGAAGGTCAACATGTTCAGCGACTTTCCAGTCAGGGCGTGGGGGGGGGGTCTTATCTTGGAAAAACCACAGAACGTTTTTCGTTGCTTAAGTTGGGGAATGGCACCTGGGTGTGGACTGCCTCTGGGTTAGGTCTGGTTCTACATTTTCTTCGGGGGGTGGGGGGGTTCTTCACTAGAGAGAATATAAAAATGAACGAGACCAAGTCTGTGACATGCAGAGCATAAACATGAGCAGGGGACTCAAATAGTTAACACATACTTTACAATAAGGTAGATTTTATTTTTTACCATCTACCAGTGACAAAACTGAGGCACTGAATTTAAGTAATTGCCTCAGGATGTACACTAAACGTGCAGTGGGTGACTGGTGCCAGCCTTCTGTGACCATCTCCAGTGACCTCAAGGAAATATCAAAAACAGGAAGAAGGGAAAACCAGTTAAGCAGAGGCATGCAGGCAATATTTTTGAACAATCAGAAATAGTAGAAACATAATGTATAAAGATTGGCCTAAAGATCTTTCTCCTGTCTATGTGGAAATCGGTAAATCTTAATTTTTACATCCAAATGAATTACACCTTGTGACACACAAGTATTTGGACAATTGCTTGTAAGTATGTATACCCCCTTTCTCTTATATATATATATATATATATATATATATATATATATATATATATATATAATTCGTGTTGCTAACAAGCTTCCAAGCCGTTCTGCAGAGCAATCTAAAAGATTGTCTTCTGGGCCGTAGTCCACAGTATGACAAGGAATAAAGCGTTTACTAATCTGCTTTGAGGCTGGCTTTCTTTCAGTCTACAAAGAGGTGTCCGGACTTGTTGGGGGCCGCGTGCCAGGAAGGGGTTAATGGATCGAGCAATGGCTCTCTGTTGACTCTTCCAACCAAGGCCCACCTGTCTCACGCTTGTTGTTAAAGGATTGTGGCTCAAGGACGCTTACTATTGCTATCTATTCAAGGGCGCATACTATTGCTATCTATTGTGAAAGGACATGTCTGGAGAACTAAGCTTAAGATATCCTGCTTGTTATACAACCCTGCTTTATAAAAGAGTGAATAATACAAATAAAGTTAGCATTGTGGCTGAATCCGGCCATATGTCCCTCCTGCTCCCAATCTGTCTATGTCTTCTTTCTTTTCCTCATTCCCTTGCCCTCATTCCTGGACGGTTGTCGCCCCCAATGCACGCGACAAGGACTCATGTGCGATGGAGCTGGGAACCAAGGCACTTGGATGTATACAAATCGCCAGCCAATAAATAGTAGGAAATACCATGTTCTGTCTGTATTAGGCTCATACATCTACATATTCCATCTGTTTATTGATACATCTATTAGTAATAAAAACTATGTGGCTGTGCTTGGAAAGAATTTGACTGTTTTATTTTTCCTCTGGTTCCTAAAAAGGAAGTTAAATTCCCTGGGATTTCCTCTGTGATAGGAGTTCTTTGTTATTCATCATGGACCCTGATGGTTATACTAATGAGGTGACTCACTGGGGGCCTCTAGTTTATGCTAACTAGAGGATTTAGGATTGGGCAAGCCACTTAAGAAAAAGACCAAGCACGTGATTAAAGGGCTTGAGCATTGAGCCACATGATATAGCAGCCCAAGTCCTTGACCTCCCAGGATGGGAGGGAGGCTGCAGTTTGAGTTCAACGAGGTGGCCAATGATTTAATCAATCACGCTTAGGTCCTGAAACTGCAATAAAAATTCTGGGCACCAAAATTCTGTTGGAGTTTCTATTTTGTGACTACAGCAATGTGCTGGCCAGGTGATTGTGCCCCGATTCCACAGGCAGAGGACACGGCTGTCTGCTCCTTCCCAGACGTACCCTCTGTGCCTCTTCATTGACTGGTCCTCCCAATTTGTATCTCTCATAATAAGACCTAATCATAAGTACAGTACTTTTGTGAGTTCTGTGAGTCATTCTAGAAAATTACTGAACCTGAGGGGGTCGTGGGAACTTTCAAATTTACAGCCATTCAGTCAGAAGTGTGGGAAGCCCCTTGGTGATCTCTTTAACTGTGGCCAGCATCTGAAGTCAGATCAATCTTTTGAGGAACTCTGTCCTTAAACTTGTGAGGTCTTTGCTAACTTTAGGTAGCCAGTGACACAGTTGAATTACAGTACACCCACTTAGTTCCAGACCATTTGGTTGAAATGGAACAACAGCATAACACCATAATGAAATTTCAGGGCCTTTACAAACACTCAGAAAATATTGTACCTCAAACAGAAGTTTAATCCATTAGTATTTAATTAAAAAAAAAAATTCCCTTAATCTTTTCTTCAGTAAAGCATAGCTAGAGTTCCAGAAGAGCTTTAAGGAATGCCTGGAAGCTTTGAGAGATAATTTGATGGAGGAGGGCTCTATTTCAACAGCTTCTAAGTTGGAGCAACAGTTGTTCACAGTTCACAGTTGGAGGAAGAGACAAACAAGAGGATGACAGTGTCACATGAAGGCAGCTAGACACGAATTCCCTTCTGCACCTCATTCTGTAACAGGCACAGAGTGCGATCAAGGTATTTTGCTTGCTGTCAAGGTCAGCAGAGGTAGTTTGGGGGGGAAAGGAGCTACTGAGGCTCAAGTGATTATGAGACTCCAGAGTCTCTCTGAAGTAGATCCAGAGCTCAGTTTCAGGTGATTTAATTCCTGGTCCGGTTTTTGTTTTTTTTGGTTTTTTTTCTGCCATAACATGCTGGTCTAGGAATTAAGATGGGCTAGTGCTAAAGTCATAAATAAGGAACATGTATTTACAGGTTCATTATTTATGAACATTTTTATAGTTACTGAAAGAGTACTTGCTCACTTCTCCAATCCATAATACCACACCCAGGATCATATTCCTCATGAGAGAGAGACCTTACTGGAAAACCACTAGCATTTCCAGAAAGTACTGAGTGCTGATTTGATGTCAGTGTTTACGATTTTATAGTGTTTGGTGCCATTATGATACCTCCTCCAGCAAACTTTGATTACACCGAAGCCAGCATAGACTTGGGAACTGAGATTAAGGGGGGAAAAAGAATGATTGTAAAGAAATTACTAATGAATCATGAACCTAATTAAATTTAAAAAGGCAGTGAGGACAAGAGGTGGCTGTGATAGTAGGGACATGGAGGTAATGAGAAACTAGAAAAACTGCAAAGGTAGAAGAGCTGATTTTATGGGACCCGTGGGCAGGGTGGCAAACAGTGTAGCGCAGATGCCAAGATATTTTTCTAATCTCACCTCAAGTCTTCTGAGATCAGAGGGCCAAGAGGCTCAACCACTCTAGTTGGTTGTATTTAGGAGAAAAAAATTTATGACTCAAAGTCAAAGCATGATAGAACCAAAAGCAAACACTAAAATTCAGTTTTTATCTTCAATATCTTTCAGACTTGAAAAGCAATCTTCTTAATTCTATGACTATTTTTTCACAATTAATTTTGAAGTTATTGGTAGTGTCAGATTTTCATGTAAAATTATTCCGGAGCTTTTAAAATAGTGCCCCCCCCAGCCCCGCCCAAGGCATTCCTGAAATTAGGAACAGAACAATTTACCTAATTCTATCTACTACTGCAGAAGACAAGAAAGCCAGTTCAGTGACTTAGCAATGAAACATGAAAACACTCTTTCCTCTCAATGTCTACCCTGTCACGCCAGCTCCATCAATCTCAGCCAGGGGCACACCATGTACATTCCTCAGAGCAATTAGGAAGCCAGTAGAATATATTCTTCAGAGTAATTACAAAGCCAGGGTCATTTATTTATTTCACAAATACACAAATAATGTTCATTTACAATGTGTTATGTACAGTTTTAAAGACTCTACAAATGTTGAGATATTTAATCCTAACAGAGTAGTACCACTTTTTTGTAGTTTTACTTTTTAACTATATGCATTCAAATAAGGAAACTAAGCTACAGAAAGGAACACTAACTTGCTCAAGGTTATAGCTAGTATCTGGCAGGATGTGAGCCTCGACCATCTGATTCCAAAATCATGCATTAACCACCCCACTCCTGTCTCTCTGTGGTCCTCAAAGACATTAGGCTTCTGCCAATGGGAGGCAGGCACTCAAGGTAATGGACAGAGACATGGAGAAGAGCAGAAGAACTTATTTGAAGAATGCGGTGAGCTCAGACTGATTGAGTGACTTCTTTGTTGGTGGTTTATATGACTGGCAATGAAAGATGGTTGTACACTAGTAATGACACCAGCTGCCAGAATAAATATACAAAGCAAATATTTTGGATGAAGGTAATACATTTCTTGTCGTAACAGCATCATTCCTAGATCTCAGGTGGCCTCGAGCCCTTTGGTAAAATAGAAGTCTCCTTTTTGGGGAGGGTGTTGAGGTTCACCAAGACCGAGCTAGGTTCGGTGATTCAATAAATGGCCTTATTATTTATTCAATAAATAAATACATGGCCTCAGTACCTAATTTTCCCCACAGCTACACTTTGTTACAGTGGGAAAGATACAAAAAGCAGAGTTCTCAAGGGGGAAGGAGGCCGGGGACATAAGTTTAGAGGAAACGAGGCACCAACTTTCCAGAGTCCCCTACCTGAATCACAAAAAACACACCTCATCTCTCCAGCATTGGGTTGTGACAAACATGTACGAAGTTTTTTGTTAGTTTGTTTTTTACCAGGGAAGCTCATCAGATGTTCAACATCCAAGGTTCAAATTGGCCACAATTTGGCCACATAGACACATTCTGCATCTAAATTCTAGAATCCCAGAGCAAGTGTTCAGCATATACTACATTATTTGCACAATGCACCACTCTTATCATTTAAAGGAAGCTTTATATCTGTTTGCCAGCCTAGTCCCCAGGTGCAAGCCAAAGGTAACCTTGCAAGCAGGATTTTCTAAGGACATGCCATCTCGGGCTTGTTATGCTAACTCTTTTCTGCACAGAGGTCTCCAGAAAAGTGTTCTTTATAAGGAAAGAATATTGCCTTTTATTCTGAGTCTGGGATCTCAAGTGAAAGAAGCATCTGTATTCTTTAAGTAAATTCATATTTGATGTATGCTTGTGAAATGATGGAGATACCAAATCACAAAGCTGGCCTACATGTAGACTACAGTGAGCAGAGAGCAAATTACCTGTAAAACACCCTCACATCCTAAAGTATAATGCAAGACATTCTTGCAAGTCTTGCAAAAGAGAGTGGCTCAAGTGAATTGGGCAAACCTTAGCCTATCCCCATCTTAAATGTTTATGGAGTGATGGTTGTACAGGCCTAAAGGAGACCCAGATGTTTTTTTTCATCCTTTGGGCAACACATGAATCTCCCCATAGAGGCCTAGGGAATGGGAGGGACCACCCAGCAATGGTTGTGATATTGGGGATCTTGGATTTAATTTAGACAAAACAAAGATAGGTTGGGCTTCTGAAAGCCTGAATTTTCTGATGGCAAATCTACATCTGGTAGATGGAAGAGAAATATCAGAGATATTATAGAAAAGGAATTGGTTGACTTTGAAATGGACTAAAACTGAAAGACGGAAAAACGATGCTGGTAATGTTTTTAATAAATATGGATGAATACACGATACTGTAAATTTATAATATAAATCTATAATAAATTGGCGTCATGGGATTCAGGGTTATCTGTTTTTCTGTTTAGAAAGAATTATTTTTTTAAATGTAGTTTCAGGCATCTCATAGCAATCCAAGCAGATTGGATTTAAAAGAAAAATTTTACACCTGAAAAAGCCACACACCAATAGACATACAAATAAACACTAAAAATCAGTGTCTTCAAATCATACAGACTTAAAAAAATAACCTTCCCAATGTTATGACTGTTTTGTTTATACTTCACTTTGAAGTTGTTGGTAATGTTTGCCAAACTTTGTTGTAGAATCATTCTAGACCTTTCACAACTGTTGCATTTTTTAATACAGAAGAAATTCTTATTATCTCGATTGGTTTAAATTGGTTTAAATGTAGCTCGTGTCATGCTACATTTTTCATTTGCTAGTATTTAGAAACACTAGATAGTGGTATATTCAATACAATCTGAAAACTGCTGATTTTGTTGTTAAATCTGATTTTATTTTTTTATTTTTTTAAATTAATTTTTATTGGTGTTCAATTTACCAAAATACAGAAAAACACCCAGTGCTCATCCCGTCAAGTGTCCACCTCAGTGCCCGTCACCCATTCCCCTCCAACACCCGCCCTCCTCCCCTTCCACCACCCCTAGTTCGTTTCCCCGAGTTAGGAGTCTTTATGTTCTGTCTCCCTTCCTGATATTTCCCAACATTTCTTTTCCCTTCCTTTATATTCCCTTTCACTATTATTCATATTCCCCAAATGAATGAGAACATACACTGTTTGTCCTTCTCCGATTGACTTATTTCACTCAGCATAATACCCTCCAGTTCCATCCACGTTGAAGCAAATGGTGGGTATTTGTCGTTTCTAATGGCTGAGTAATATTCCATTGTATACATAGACCACATCTTCTTTATCCATTCATCTTTCGATGGACACCGAGGCTCCTTCCACAGTTTGGCTATTGTGGCCATTGCTGATAGAAACATCGGGGTGCAGGTGTCCCGACGTTTCATTGCATCTGAATCTTTGGGGTAAATCCCCAACAGTGCAATTGCTGGGTCGTAGGGCAGGTCTATTTTTAACTCTTTGAGGAAACTCCACAAAGTTTTCCAGAGTGGCTGCACCAGTTCACATTCCCACCAACAGTGTAAGAGGGTTCCCTTTTCTCCGCATCCTCTCCAACACTTGTGGTTTCCTGCCTTGTTAATTTTCCCCATTCTCACTGGTGTGAGGTGGTATCTCATTGTGGTTTTGATTTGTATTTCCCTGATGGCAAGTGATGCAGAGCATTTTCTCATGTGCATGTTGGCCATGTCTATGTCTTCCTCTGTGAGATTTCTCTTCATGTCTTTTGCCCATTTCATGATTGGATTGTTTGTTTCTTTGGTGTTGAGTTTAAGAAGTTCTTTATAGATTTTGGAAACTAGCCCTTTATCTGATACGTCATTTGCAAATATCTTCTCCCATTCTGTAGGTTGTCTTTTAGTTTTGTTGACTGTATCCTTTGCTGTGCAAAAGCTTCTTATCTTGATGAAGTCCCAATAGTTCATTTTTGCTTTTGTTTCTTTTGCCTTTGTGGATGTATCTTGCAAGAAGTTACTGTGTCCCAGTTCAAAGAGGGTGTTGCCTGTGTTCTCTTCTATGGTTTTGATGGACTCTTGTCTCACATTTAGATCTCTCATCCATTTTGAGTTTATCTTTGTGTATGGTGAAAGAGAGTGGTCCAGTTTCAGTCTTCTGCATGTGGATGTCCAATTTTCCCAGCACCATTTATTGAAGAGACTGTCTTTCTTCCAATGGATAGTCTTTCCGCCTTTATCGAATATTAGATGACCATACATTTCAGGGTCCACTTCTGGGTTCTCTATTCTGTTCCATTGATCTATGTGTCTGTTTTTGTGCCAGTACCACACTGTCTTGATGACCACAGCTTTGTAGTACAACCTGAAATCTGGCATTGTGATGTCCCCAGCTATGGTTTTCTTTTTTAAAATTCCCCTGGCTATTCGGGGTCTTTTCTGATTCCACACAAATCTTAAAATAGTTTGTTCTAACTCTCTGAAGAAAGTCCATGGTATTTTGATAGGGATTGCATTAAACGTGTAAATTGCCCTGGGTAACATTGACATTTTTACAATATTAATTCTGCCAATCCATGAGCATGGAATATTTTTCCATCTCTTTGTGTATTCCTCAATTTCTTTCAGAAGTGTTCTATAGTTTTTAGGGTATAGATATTTTACCTCTTTGGTTAGGTTTATTCCTAGGTATCTTATGCTTTTGGGTGCACTTGTAAATGGGATTGACTCCTTAATTTCTCTTAAATCTGATTTTATTGTTTAAATATTTCCTAATACTTCCTACTCTTTGGAATCTTAATAGCAATACATTACAAAATGAAAAAAGAATTACCATTTCCTCTTGAGTGAAATAAAGTGAAAAATAGTAAATAACTTACATTAGAATATTAATTACAAAATCTGATTTTCCCACATTTTAATGTGTCTAGACCGTAGAAAATTAATCACATAATGACTCATTTTTTTCACACAATATCTTCTAATTCCACCACATATGATAATTTAAGTGCTATTTACACAAATATTTAACAAATTCTGAATTTTCTTAAAATATTGTAGATATTCTAGACATGCTGGTGTCCAGTATCTCTCACACTTTTTTCTCTATTATAACTTGTTATTGTAAAGAACTGTTAGAATTGTTAACAAACTGTAATGAACTATCAATGAAGGAAATCAGCGATTCTGTATATTTCATTTCATAAATATTTTCAGACATCCAGAGAACTATCTATTGTACTTGAATGCAATAAGTTTTAGTATTAAAAAAATGATTATATACTCTGTTTTCATATTATAAAGCTCTGGTACAAAAACACTTCTTTTTACTCTTCCAAATATTCTGAATACTAGCAAATTGTTGACCTCTATAATCTAATTTGTCAAGTATTAGCTTCTGTTCTCTCAGGTTTTATCATTTGTATAAGGTTAAAAATCCATTATTACTCAATAAATATTTATAGATTTACTACAAATATGCCATTATTCTCTTTCATCTAATGGGTCACTTCAAAGATAAAAAGGGATACAGAAGGTAAATAATTAACAGAGACTAAACAATGATAAATAACAGGTGGTGTAAAATAGGTTTTTAAAAATTTATTTAAAAACATTTTTTAAAGATATTTTTATTTATTTGAGAGAGAGTGTGTGCACAAGTGAGAGATAGCATGAGTGAGGGTAGAGGGGTAGAGGCAGGGGGAGAGGGAGAAGACTCCCTACTGTGCAGGACCTGGATCATGACCTGAGCTAAAGGCAGATGTTTAACTGACTGAGCCATACAGGTGCTCCTAAAATTTATTTTTATTTATTTATTTTTTTTGCAGCCTTATATCATGGTAGTGAACAGATTAGATTTTTGTGTTTTCCTTTTGCCAAGGACTCGCATGCTGAAGAAATACTCCTCTAAAATCAGAAAAAGAAAACAAAGGTATAAAAATATTACACAAATACTGCAAACATTCAACAAACACTTAGGCCTGCCTGATAGTATTTCTGCTGCAATATTCTATTAAAAATGTGTTTCAATGAAATCCTTTTAGAAAAACTTTTGCCAACGCCTCTTATTCGGGTTGCTGGAGTAATGAGATGTGGGTGGCAGTGACTAATTGAGCTGGCAGCTACTGTTTACTAAACAAGTCTGGATAGATTATATTTATGATCGCCAAATGAAATCAAAACCATTGAATACAGAGTAAGACAATCTAAAAGGGCAGCTGAGTTTTATCTGATAGCATGCTGAATAATCTGACTCATTAAAATTCATTAGCATGTGTTGGCCACCTACCTCGTCAAGCACTGAGTGAGGCTTTGGAGTTGCAAAGAGCCTCAGTGACAGATAGAGACTACCCTTATCCTGGGGAGCTGTGAGTAATGTATGGAAGTGCTGAATCACTAGATTGTACACCTGAAACCAACATAACACTGTATGTTAATTATACTGGAATTAAAATCAATAAAATTTTTAAAATAAATAGAAATAAAGTGTAAAAAATTCTCCAAAGAATCTTTCTTAAAGAAATGAAGGCATGTGTGTTTATAGGCTGCTTTAGAGAACATGGTTATTCTGTTTCCTATTGCACTGTCTTTTAAAAAGTTCATAGGTCTCTGAAATCTGCAGTGTACTGAACAGATGGATGAAAAGATATATGATTGAATTAGTGAGCCTTCTATTGGGGCAAGAGCAATGCAGGATATCCAGCTAATGGATCCTTCTTCATTTCCTCAAGGTCAAGGCAGTATTTTTGCTATAAAAAACAACAATGATATGATAATTCTTCACATTTATACAGCACTTTTTATTTGTCAAAGGATTTTTTTTTCTGTTCTCACAACATCATTTTTAGGAAAATAGAATGGTAGGTTATGTTTATATCCTTCAGGGAATTGTGTATGCATGCACTGAACAAAATTTAAGGAAAATGAGGAACCAGTTGAGTATGGAATTGAGTGATCTTTTAAGACATTTTTGCTACAGTTCAAAATTCATTGTAATTTTAATATTTTATTACTTCCACTGAAGTATACCCAAATCTCTAAAATTTTGAGTTTATTATCCACTGTTGAATATTAATCAGAAGACAGAAATAGATGATTAATTCAGTACAGAAGTCACTGTCATGAAGATTTTTAATCTTTCTTTTAAATCTCACCCAAATCAGTGTTGTTTTCTTAAAATTTGCAAATGTAAGGTACATGTTATAATTGCTTACTTAATTAGGGTTTTCTGAACAGAATGTAGGTATACTTTTCTATATAAGAAACTCAAAACATGTAACGATACTCCATCACATTTTGAATTCAGTATATATGATGATATCCTCCGAATTCAGAAAATAACTCAAGGTAAAATTCTGAACTGCAGAATTTGCTATTTTGAAAAACAAAATTAATAATAATTTCATGGAGTGATTTATAATAATATTCAATAATTCTATATTACATATAATCATTGATTTGAATAAGTCCTAAACTTAACTAATGTAATTCAAAACCTTTTTTGGGGTGGGGAGTAAAAGAACATTATGTGATTATTTTGAGAATTAGCTGGTTTCTTCTGGGCAAATTAAAATCCAAGGATCACACTTCTGTGTATATTCTATTCTTGATGTGTCTGAAGAAAGAAACAGTTAATAAGATTTGCAAAACCTGGAAGAAAAGGAAATGACAAAAGATCAAAATATAATCAACAAGAGCAATTTGCCAGGTTAACACTTACGATCACTTAAATGCATGCTGTTTAGGGAAAAGGGATCAGAGAGGGTGGAAAAATTTTGGAGGAAGTTACATACGGTTGTGAATAAGAAGTCTGCAAAAAGAGTCTTCTAGAGCAACCCAGCTGTCCAAGTTCATTTATAGAAGGACTAACTAATAGTTCCATTTTAATTACATGGGCTATCATTGGACTAAATGTCTTGAACTGCTCATCTCGTTTTAGTTCATCATCTATGTCATTAGTCCTACAAAACCTCTTCTTTTTGTGCTAGTATCGTTGAAGATGGTGTGCAAAGGGTAGATAATAAAATGGACCCTAGGTACTATCTTGCATTGTCTTGTCTTAAATACCTCAGCATGAACACAATGGAGAATAAACATTTCAAAAGAATGGTATTAATGCAGATGAGAATGTTTTAATCACTATTCTGAGACTCTAACTATTACCAGTTGAAGGGAATTTATGGAACCTTAGGTCAATGCCATTGTGGATCAACATAGAATTAAACACAGTATCCTGTTCTGATCAAACCATGCATTATATATTCATTGCAATGTTATAGTCTACACTGTAATAATGTATTCACTCTCACAGTTTCTTCATATCTATAGTATTCCCTGCTTTCATCAGTCTTCACTGAGACTGGAGAATGAAGTTCTGCTTCTGAATCTCAATTCTGCATCTGGCACCCTGCAAGTCATGGAGTGTGTCTGTTTTGCTTCCCATTGTATCTCTAACAGCTAGCACAGTACCTGACAGTAAATGTTCTCCCTTCCTCCAAATTTATTGAATGAATGAATGAATGAGTATATGAGTGAATAGTATATTTACGAATGTAAAACATGGGTCTAGATTACCAAAGTTTGCCAACATGAAGACTGCCTGACATGGGCTCCCACAGCTAAGATATGAAGTGTTTTTTATATTTATCACAAAGCAATGAAATCACTAACTTCCAAGATGACCATTTATTAAACTGGTCATTTGGCTGACTTAGGTATATTACCTCCAGTTAAGATCTATATCTCTCCTGAATATGAATAGTTTCAAGATCCTGACTCTTATTGTACTAATTTGTCTGATTAGGACTCCATCTGCAGTTTGTTATGTATGGTTTCTATTTAATACATTTTATCCTTAAACATATGAACAAAAGCTTACCTCTGAAGCCAAAAGTCCAAAGTTAATGCCAATTAATGTTAAAGCATTATCACTATACCATGTGTTGATTTTATTTTCACAACCCTAAGGAAAAAAAGTTATTTAGATTGACTTGGAGATGGTAATGGTATATTTTTTTTTTAAGATTTTGTTAATTTATTCATGAGAGACACACAGAGAGAAGCAGAGACATAGGCAGAGAGAGAAGCAGGCTTTTCACAGGGAGCCCAATGTGAGACTCGATCCCAGGACCCTGGGATCATAACATAGGCCAAAGGCAAATGCTCAATCGCTGAGCCACCCAGGCTTCCCAGAAATGGTCTTATATATAATTCTATTACAAAGAAGAAATATGAGAGTGATTTACCAGAGTCTAAAAAGCAAGTCAATGTGTAACTGGAGACTATACTTTTTAGTCCAGAGAACTTCATATGACAGCAGGACATCTCAGTTACTATTTTTAAAGCTGCTAAGATGCTGTCATAAAACTGAATTCAGGATTTTTTTTAAAAAAAATTAATTTTAAGTAATCTCTACACCCAATGTGGGGCTCAAACATACAAACTTGAGATCAAGAATTGCATACTCCATCGACTGAGCCAACCAGGTGACCCAAAATCAGAAATTTAGAGAGGGATTTAATTTTCTGCAAATTACTGTAATACAGCAAGGTACGTAATACAACCTAAAATGATTATTTCCCAAATAGGAGAAGCTTTTTAAAAAACATAATGCTCTATTTATCTGTGAATGAGTTATGTAACTGAAAAATGCATCTTATGATTAGAATAACATCAGCATATAAACTATATAAAGTATTAGAAGTTATTGCAGTGAAAATCTCATTTATCAATATCCCATACATGTAAGCAGCAGATGAACCCCTACTCTTGCTTCTGCTGCATTTACCTGAACACCGCTTGTGTCATTGCTGGGCTCCCTTCCCTTTAGTTTCTGCCAATCCTTATACCTCTTTACCTCTGGTACTGCAGCTCCCTTACCAACGCTATAGACCAGAAATTTGCCAAAAGAGATTTGCCAATCTGCAGGGATTCAGGAAAGAGGATTAGAGAGAAAGGTTGATGGTATCCCAAGTTCCAGGAGCACTTGGATGACATACTCCCAGAAAGTTTATTTAATTTGTTTACTATATACCTGAAATAATAATTATTCATCTAATTATGAGTTCAGTTTCATAAAGTAACTTAAGAACCTAATCACTATAAATAACATTGTTTTATATAAAACTTTGCTCAGAATTCTAAGTTGACTTGAAAAAATAAAAAAGACACCGCAAACACTTGGAGAGAGCCTTATCTTTACCTCTAGGTAAGTTGAATTCAGTGGCTCATCACAAAACCATTTCCTTAGTGTAGAATTTGTGCAAGAACATGGCACCTGTTCTGAATTTTCTTTATTTTTGTTCTTTATCCAATCTGTATAATTGTACTGGCCACAACACTGCAACTAAAAAAAAGAAATTCTATGAATTTTACTATAAAATATTCAAAATGCAGTTAATTATGATTCCCATGCACATTAAAGTAGTTTTTGTGAAGAAAAGCTATTATTCTCCATTGGAATGTAGTAAATTACAAATATAAGTATACTTTTGTTGGTTTAATCCATTACTTCGTGGCTACTTTTGTTAATGTTAGCCAGAACTAAAGATCTTTAAATGTCAGTGGGCTATGTTAGCATGAAATTGTTAGATAAGAATTTATCATTAAAGGAACCCAGGATGGAAGAAATGCCTGATTTACTGAGGCTACCAACTATGTTTGAGCCAGAAGACAGAAGAGAGATCACAGCAGCCATATCTTCCTCCTCATTATAGCAGCTCTTTTTATATTTAATGCTGCTATGTGTATTTAATATATGTAAAGAGACACGGGGTTCTTTTTACTCTCTTAGACTCAATGTAAGATGTTAACTTTCAAGTTTTGCATTGTGTAAAAAAATGGCCACGGAGAACCAAAAAAGTTGGTAAGGCAAATAGCCACAGAAGCGATAAAACATCTAAGAAACACCTCATTTCTAATCCTGTCAAGTGGAATTGGGAGGATGTAAAAGAATCAGCTTATCTATTTGTCATCAAGAATTTAAGACAAAGTTGGAATGAATATTTCATTGCTTCTAAACTTGTTATTGAAAGTTACAGCATCAGTACTGCCTATGTCACAGTATGTACCAACAATTTTGGAAATGTTGCATGACTAAATGATGCTTTAGAGTTTGGGTTTTGAAAATGAGTTTGATCAAAGCTATATGTGCTATCTCAATTATACCAGTGCCTGGGAACTATAAACTAGATTTTTATTAATAATACTGATGTCATAGATTAAACTGCTATCTTGTTTATCAATTTATCTCCATAGGAAGGTTTGATTCTCTGCCATCAGCCCTAATGCAATCTAATAAAGTAATACATACATGTCACATATATCTGAGAAAAAACAAGACTAGTAAGAGCATCTATAATTATGTTTCAATTTTCCTAAAATGCATTGCTGCTAATAATACACCAAAAATAATATTTTATGTGGGGCACCTAGTATAATAGTTAAGAGTATAACATCTAGTGCAACATTTTCTGGAATTGAATCCTGGCTCTACCAACTAATTAGCTGTGTGACTCTGGGTTAGTTACTAAATTTCACTGTCCTTTATCTATAAAATGAGGATAATAGTTCTTCATTGGGTTTGAAGGATTAAGTGAGTTAATAATACAGGCAAAGTGTTTCCAGAAAGGTCTGGTGCTATGCCAATGCTTGCTGTTTTCTTTATCAAGCATTTACTATGTTCCAGCTGCTGATCTATATAAACCATTTGAGTGAAAATACCCATTCTTATGCCCTGCCTAGATATATTTGAACTGTAGAATAATAATCCTAATAATGTTAGCTAACAAGTATTAGTTCCAGATCCAAGGCTTTCTATACATTCTATATATTACTTCATTTATTCCTGCCGACCAGAGGTAAGGGTTATTCTGTCCATTTTACTAATATGAAACTTGAAATTAATAAAGGTACTTGTCCAGGGTCAGAAAGCTCATATGCGGCAAATGGATACCTCAAATGGTAACCACTATGCTTCTCTGGTGCTAGCAAGCGCTGTGCTCAGACTTCTCTCCCACAGGTGCAGCAGGGAAGATTACCCCACTTGGGAGAAAACCACTGTTACAGGTGAAACCAGGTTAAAATGCACATCAATTAACCAAGAATAGGAGATTTAAGTTATAAAAGGAGGATAAAAGTCAAGATCTGTAAGTGGGAACAGTGCTATTCCACCCAGTTTTGGGGGGAAGAAATACAAGAACCTTTCATTCCTCTGACCCTATCTCCTGCCCTTCCCTGTCTCCTCCTTACCCACAGGGACCAGGTTTGGCATCTGATTTTTAGTTTTATGTTATTTTTTTCTTACTGTTTTCTGTAAAGCATTCAGAACAGTCCACTTGGGTATGTCTTCAGGCATATCTTTAGATCCATACTCACTAATGATTAAGTCAATTTTATCATGCCATGCTTGGTGAACCTGTTGAAAATTGCATCAAAAGTCAAAATCTGAAATCACATGGTATTTGTCTTTATCTGACTGACTTATTTTACTTAGCTTAGCATAATACCCTCTAGCCCTTGCAAATGGCAAGATTTTATCCTTTTTATGGCTGAGTAATATCCCACTGTGTACATAATCACTAAATTCTATACCTGAAACTAATATGACACTGGAATTTAAATAAAACTTGGAAAGAAAAATAGAGTCAAAATCTGGAAGAAACTTTCCTTATGGTTCCTAATAAAGGAGTATTTTAGTCAGTTTGCTCTGTGTTTTCTTTTTCTTCTTTATAACATTTTTAGCAATCTCAGAAAGTGCTGAGGCATTTGGTTTTTTGCATTATGATCTACAGGAGGAATATAGGAGACTTGTTTTATGATTAGGGAGAGAGTTATGGGCTATTCTCCTGAATGTCTAAGGATTCTGTTTTTCTTCTTGTACCCTCAGAAAAAACTGAAAAACTTTGAAATGGACCAAAAAGGATTACTGAGCATCTATTCAGTGGAAACTGGGCTTTCTTTAGTATAACTTCAGAGTCTTATTCTATGGGAGCATATACCTGTTTTAGTTTTTAGCTTACTTCACAACTTTGTAAGTTGTAGGAAGTTATAGTTAGACAACTGACTCTTTGTCAGAGGAACACAAATGAATTTTTCCTGGTGGGGTGCAGTTGGTATCTCCCCTACCAACCACATTTTGTATATATTAAGAAACGGCCTTTGGACACTCTTTCAAACTGGTTTTGATTTCTTACCGGTTCCTACATTAATCAAGATCCTAAATAAAATCGTTGACCTATGCCTACTGTATATTTATACAAGAATTATGACTTTCATTGAAAAATTATCCTTTCAAAATACTGTAACAAAAACAATCAGATTTGAAAGTCTGGGGGGCAGGTAGCCCAGGTGGCTCAGCGGTTTAGTGCCGCCTGCAGCCCAGGGTGTGATCCTGGAGACCTGGGATTGAGTCCCACATCGGGTTCCCTGCATGGAGCCTGCTTCTCTCTCTGCCTGTGTCTCTGCCTCTCTCTCTGTCTCTCATGAATAAATAAATAAAATCTTAAAAAAAAAAAAGTCTGGGGGGAAACTACTATTTCAAAATATAGATACTGCAGAGGTAGATTTTAATAGTAACTTACTTAAATATTTAGAAGTTTATATGACTTTCATAGCTAAAGTTAAAGGTAAAAAGAACAGATAGTACTATGAACAAAGAGCTAGATACTCAGATAATTTAGTTATTTGCTTTGTTTACATGAATGACGATGAAGAGCTGGGACTTCTCAATATGATTCATTTGAACTCTAGGCTACTGGTTTCTCATTGTATTATGCTGTCTTTGAATAATGAAAATGAAATTACTGGTGGAAATACTACAACAATTGAACCATGTGTACAAGTTAAACTCTTATGTAGTTAACTTATATATCTATGCTCTAATCCATTTAAGAAGATTAGAATAATGCAGTGTTATCTAAATTTCTAAGTTATTTATTTAACTTTTTCTCTAAGTCAATTTTTATTTAGAATAGAAAACGTTTTCCCATTTTATATTGTGGGGAAGGGGAAGATTTATGTTCTTATTTACCTTCTAAAGCATTATTCAGTGGGACACCTGGGCAACTCAGTTGGTTTAGCATCTGCCTTGGGCTCTGGTCATGACCCTGGGGCATAGAGCTCCCTGCTTAGCAGGGACCCTGCTTCTCCCTCTCCCGGTGCTCCTCTCCTGACTCATGCTCTCTCTCTCTCTCTCTCTCTCTCTCTCCCCATCTCTCCTCTCTCAAATAAATAAAATATTTTAAAGCATTATTTGGGAGATCCAGAGTGCATATAAATCACATCTTAGTACATAAGAGTTTCATATATAATCTCTGTGACTGCTATATAAATGAAATTCCCTCACACTTATTTATTCTGACATCCTTTGAAGCCCTAGTGTACCTCCCACATTGTTGGGTGCTGTAAGTACCATAAAAGATTTAGAGGCTCCTAAGAGCTTAATTAAATATGAATGTAGAAGAAAAATCAATGTGAACAAAGCTGTTCGCTCTAGGTTCAGTAAATAAGTGTTTGAATTCAGGCTCTATCATTTGGCCATGATATATTTTAGCAAGTATCTCTTCTCTCAAATCCTCAGTTTCCTGTTCTAGAAAGTAGGACTAACCAATGCATCTCTGGAGGTTGTGAGGATCAAAACTATAATGCCTATAGAGTGCTTATCACGGTCTCAGGCACATGGTAATTATTCTCAAACGGTCATTCTGTTTCTTAAATTAAGTAGAGATGAGTATGTGAATAACTCTTAAGTGAATATGAACAACACTGATAAACTAAATTTATGCGCTAAAGATCCTGAAGTGTTATATTCAAGTTCTATCATCAGATCCTCAAGTGAGAGGCTGATAAGTTGGGATGAAGTGCTTTGTCATAAGCATAGCTTTATAGAACTCACACTCTGTATTGACACACACACACACATACACACATACACAGAAATTTTAGTGCTAAATGTCAGATCATTAACAGTAAGTCCTGGGTGGTTAGATATCCAGGATAGATGCCAAGCAAAGGAGAGCAAATGAAGTAGCTAGTCTATAAAAGAAACTGTTTAAGTCGTCAGTTGATGTCACTCTATACAGGAGGAAAGTAGGAACCATATTGTACAGATGAAGACATAGGCTTTGGGCTGTGAAGTAGCTTGCTGAGCACTAGTCATCTGTAGATCTCTATGACTTCAAGTCCAGGCTCTTTCACTACAGGACAATCTCCCATGACACAAGAAGACAGACTGTGGGACGCCTGGGTGGCTCAGCGGTTGAGTGTCTGCCTTTGGCTCAGGGTGTGATCCCAGATCCTGGGATCAAGTCCTGCATCAGGCTCCCCACAGGGGCTTCTCCTTCTGCCTGTGTCTCTGTCTCTGTCTCTGTCTTTCTCTGTGTCTTTCATGAATAAATAAAATATTGAAGAAAAAGAAAAAGACAGACTGTGACTACACTGAAACAATGACATTTCTTTAAAAATTGAAAGTAATCATTGACCTTACTGGGTAAGCTTTGTTTCCAAAAGGTTTTTTTCAGGTAATATATTATTTTTTAACTTAATTTGATAAATATAAATCTTATTGTGATTAATTATATCACTCATGACCATACCTGTGCAAAATACAGGAATTATTCAGTTAATCTCACTTATTTATGTACTTATTTATGCATTTATTTATTGTTATTTTAAAGACTTTTTAATTTATTTGAGGGATTGTGCAGGGAGGGGCAGAGGGAAAGAATCTTCAAGCGGACTCTTTATTCAGTGGGGAGCTCAATGTGGGGCTTGATCTCAGGACCTATGATCATAATCCGAGTTTAAATCAAGAGTTGGATGCTTAACCAACTAAGCCACCCAGGATCCCTGGTTCATCTCATTTAAATAAAATCACAAAATTTCAAATTTGTACAAGACTAAAGAAGTAGAATATATATATATAGTCAGTTTACATAGAAAAATAGAATTGAGTCACTCGTGGTAGCCACAGTTGGCTGGGACCAGTTTTGGATTCCCTATACTCAGTATCACCTCCTCTTACCCCATGTTCTTTGTTATTTACAACATTCTCAATCTTCCGCTGAGTTGAAGACAAATTTCTCTATCCCATCTTTCCATTCTGACCCTTGGCCCTTTCCTTATAGAATTCTGTAGTACTTCAACAAATCTCCCCCACTCCCAAAGACATTTACCTTTTCTCTTAATATAGGCTCATAGGTCTCAGTAATTTAAGATATCCAATTTTCTTTAGATTTCAAGTAAAAAGGTGATATTTCCATACCTCCTTTTTCTTTATGATGATGAATGCTGAAAACACAACCTGAACACCAAAGGCCCACATTAACAGTGCTGTGTACTGAAACAAAAGAAAAACAGAGATGGCAACTGTGTTTCTAATATGTATTTTAGATGCTTCAATGATGGGACAAGGCATATCATAGGAAATATACAATCTTAAGGTACACACAGGAAGTGATAGTTCCCTCTCCCCACCCCCCCACCCTGCCCTAGTGTCCAGTTCCCTGCTCAGTGGGGAGTCTGCTTCTCTATCTCTCTGCCCCTCCCCATCCCACTCATGCTCTCACTCAAAAAAAATATATATATATACATATATATGTATATATATGTATGTGTGTGTATATATATATATGAGTGTGTATATATATATATATATATGTGTATATATATATATATATAATTTAAAAGACCACAATAAACCACCCTGAAGAGTTAAACTGCAAGACTAATATCTATTCAATTGGAGTAGGGGTCTGCAAAATCACCTTTAAGACAAAGAATAGTGCTTAGACCTATAAAATTTGCCCATAACTTGACTATGTGAATTAACATGGTTAAAGGAAAAATGTATCCATCAGAAAAATATTGGTAAATTCAGAGGAGAATAGAAAAAGTGGCCTGATTGCAAAAAGTAGCAGTGCCCTTCATCCGAGTGTCCAGACAAGAGTGTGGTGTTTTAGCTTCAGGTCCTGGTATTATGTACATTCCTTGCGATGGGGTCTATGCTCAGTCACCGTCCATTCATACTTGAATTCCATAAGGCAGAACTTAGAAGATGTTTGTTTTTCTCCCTCTAGTTTCCCCTTTCCTTACTCATCTCCCATTTTATACCAGTATCAGGCTCTGTACTCCTTTTGCCTAAAGGGAAATTTATGGCAAGGAGAAAAATAAAAATTTTCCTATAAGCCATTTCTGTCCTGGTTTCCAGATCCAAAATTAGAAGCCCAATGAGAAAATTATGCTAAATGTTCTGGAACAAGAGAAAGGTAGGAGATGAGAAGAGAAAGTGAGATCTCTTTTTAGACTAACAAGAGTCTGAGACAGATCCTGGAGGGCTGAACACTCCCAGAGCAGCAGAGTCTAGCATTGGGCTTCCTGGCATTACTCCAGTGAGTGCTAAGACCCCAGAGGGAAAAGGAAGTGTGGCTTCCAGCTTTGCCCAAAGAGCCTCTGCCAGAGGGAATATTTAAATAATAAAGGTTCCAGGACACCTGGGTGGCTCAGTGGTTGAGCATCTGCCTTCAGCTCAGGGTGTGATCCTGGGATCTTGGGATCAAGTCCCACATCACATCAGCCTTCCTGTGGAGAGCCTGCTTCTCCCTCTGCCTATGGCTCTGTCTCTCTCTGTGTATCTCTGTGTGTTTCATGACACACAGAAAAAAAAAAAAAAGAAAACGTTAAAAAGCTATATTTCATCTGAGTCTGCGCATTGTGATCTATACCTACCACAGGCCTGGTAAATGGTCCATATTAGGTCTATATTTCTAATTATAATCTACCTTTTCATGTTATATGGCTAGGGAGACATAGTGTGCAAGCCAGATGCCAGAGTCTGGTCCTCTCAGCAGTTATATTTCTCTTTGTTCAATAATAAATCGCGACTTCACTTTTAAGTTAGCTTCCCACACGGCATTCCCACAGGGAGAAAACTGCTGAGTCCTGGACATGTTTTCTTTTCCTTGCTAACCCACATTGCTTATTGACATTAACAGTTTATTTGGATTTCAGTCTTTAGATTCTTAAGTTTGGTTAAGTTTGGTTATCCTAGGCAACCCTAGGATTTGGGTTCCTATTGACTCTGTGTCGAAAAGTAATATCTAAGTGTGTAGGTGCAGAGTCCCAGATTTGATCCATGAAAAACTCACTAAGAACATTCTTGAGGGGAAGTTTCTTGAGGGGAAATGCTTCATTTACCTTCTTCCCTAGGGCACACTACACTGCAATGTTACGGTGGAGTACATCAGTATTGCTCACTTGTGTAACATAGACACTCAAAATCGAAGATACAAATTCATTCAGGCTAAAATGAAATACATACCAGAAGTAGGAGCCACCTGATTTCATTGTGAATTCCCAAATAACCCAAGAGGCAAAGAAGAACAATAGCAGATCCAATTCCAATAAAAATTTGAAAAACATATACTATTGAATGATTATCTTCATCTGTGGAAACCACAAAATAAATTTATTAAGTGATGTTTATCAAAGTCAGCCGCTCAACCACTGAGCCACCCAGGTGCCCCAAGTGTGTCCCTTTTTTTTAAACTTCATTCTGGCACCCTCTTATTTAGTCTTGGCAACAACTTTTCTTCCTTTAATGACATGATAGAAAATGTTTTCATTTCAGAAGATCTCTTTACCTTCACCTTATCTTCATTGTCTTCTATGAAAGCAGAATTTTTTTTTCCTGAGGTAAACTCTTCTATGCTTAATGAACATCCAAAACATTTATGAATTTATTCATAAAAAATTTGAGTGTCTAATATGTGTGGGTTATGTTTCTCTTATATGAAACTCTGAGTTTATTGGTAAAATGACCTGATTTAAACTGTATTTTATTCTCTCTCCGTCGAGACTGAGCTCTCTGTGTTAGAGACCACATATATTTACATAGTCAACAGACTGTTAAATGCTTAGTGTTATGATACAGAGTGTAGAACACTGAGTTCCTAACAAATATTTGTTAAAAAAAAAAAAAAGAAGAAGGAGGAAATAAATTAAATATACCTAGATTTTATGGGAGAACAGTGGTGTGCTGGAGCCAGTTTGTTCTGGCTCATAAACGCTGTTACATTTTCAAAAACTCCGTAAGCCAACTCAATTCATGTTGGCACTGTGAAATCAGCCACCATGGCATTACGTATTTAAACCACAGAAATAGGTAAATACCATAAATCTAGACTTTGTATCCCAGAACCAGTTGTTAAATGTCTACTAACACACCACTGGGTACAAGAGCACCTAATCCAGTAGGGGGAGGAGGGTGGAGAGCTTAGGGAGGCAAGATTGCTGGAGAAGGCAGCACTGTGCTTGGGCTTTAAATGATGGAAATTGAAAATATCTTGGCTGGAATGATACAGGCGTTCTGAGACACAGAAAAGCATGGTGTGTGTTGGACACTCAGCTTTGCTGGCACTTTAGGGTTTGAAGCCAGTGAAAGTGGGCAGGATTATAGGGGCCAAATTATGCCCACTTTGTGTACTCTTATCCAGTCTTCCTTACTGGAATTAAGCTCCCTGAGGACACATTTGTCTTCCTTGTACAGTACAGCATCCTCAGCTCATGGGATTGTGTCTAACATGTAGAATGGGCTCTATAAATATTTGCCATGTGAATAAAAGATTGCAGTGGGGAGCCAGAAAAAAAGTGTTTAATATTATGTGGATAGATGATCATCTTAGATTATTTTAGTGACATTTGGAAGATAACTGAGAAAGGAGGTCAGAACACAAGCCGAGGAAGGTGGGACCCTTAGGTGGCATGGTGGTTCTTACAAATGGAGAGGTGAAGGCAGAGTCATTTTTAAGAAGTAGGTTCACTGAAAGTTGCAGATAAAAGAGAGAGGAGGAACCAACCAGTTTCTTGCCACAAACTGGTTATTTTCAGGCCCATGCCTTAAAACCTTAACTGAGATTTCACTTAATGTTTAAATACATAATTTAAAAAACCCCCAAAACTTAAAGAATAAGTTTCGGATTATCTGTTTAGGGTCTCCATCCCCCCGCCCCCACAAGCAAGTACAGTAAGGTTAGTGAGAATCATCTTTCAATTCTATAATGGAGGGAAAGAAAAAAAGAAAATGACTTTTGCTCTACCCTAACTACAACACTATTAAATTATATACTGTATGGGAAGTGCTAAGCCCAGTGCTGGCACATAGTCAACATTAAATAACTGGAAGCTATTATTGCCATTCTTCTGGGGAAGAAAAGAAAAGAAAGGCTGTCATATGATCGCCACACACCCATGTACTCTGAGCAAACCACTAATGCACTCAGCCATCATGGACACTTTCCCATAATCAACATATAGAAACAGAAGAGAATAAAGATCAGACACTTCAAGTGTAGCTGAAAGTTTAACTAAATTACTCAATATTTTGTAGCACTTCATTACCTATGAAACCTTTTCATTTAGCTTTTGTTTTCCTGCAAATGTATTTTTTCTTCCTTGAAGTCCACTAAGAAATGTTGCTTCTAAAGTATGCATGCCTTGTGTTATATATTTAATGATGCTGTCTAATAGAACTTACTGAGTAGTGGAAATAAACTAAATCTGCATTGCCTAATTACATAGCTAATACCCAATAGCCACATATGGCTACTGAGCACTTGAAATGTGGCTTCCTTCCCTACTACCAAGGACACGTATATGAAAACAATACTTCGTCATTAAACTTCAGTCCATAGTGACCAAGGCATACTACAAAATGGTAAAACAAAGGGTTTTTTAATTCAGTTAAATGCATCCAACTATTTCATTTATATTAGGATAATTTTATTTTTTTTTTTGTAACACGTAACGGTGAGAGTAATTAAGTTTTAAAAGAAATGATTTAGGGATCCTGGGTGGCGCAGCGGTTTGGCGCCTGCCTTTGGCCCAGGGCGCGATCCTGGAGACCTGGGACTGAATCCCACATCTGGCTCCCGGTGCATGGAGCCTGCTTCTCCCTCTGCCTGTGTCTCTGCCCCTCTCTCTCTCTCTCTGTGACTATCATAAATAAATAAAAATTAAGAAAAAAGAAATGATTTAACTTAAGCACTATGTTGATCTCCATTATCTTTTCATCCAGAGTGTATTAGAACAATTCACAATCTTCCATTCTTGAGCAATATAAATGAATTTTGGAGAAATACTGCCACCTGCTGAATAAACCACATAACCAATTATTTAAAATGGAATGCCAGGCTTCACTTAGAGAGCAAAAGGAAAACAGATACATACCCAAAGCTGTGAAAAAATTATTTCTATCTAATAACAGCCATGCACCAAATCCCATGAGAAGAAGTCCAAGAACCTACAGGAAGGATAATCAGTGCTTATATTCTTGGTGATTGCCAATAAAAATGCATTAAATTTTCTTTACGAAATAAAGACTCTTACCAAGAACGCTCCATTAATGAGATTAAGAAAGTATTTAAAAATTAATGTTTTGTTTTTTCTTGACATTCTTTTTCTCTCCAGATATTGGTGTTTCTGAAAAGATAACCACAATTTTTACTATAAATAGTCACCACAGTTACAACTTTAAATAATCCTGACTACTCATGTCATTTTTTTTTTTTTTTGCACATTTTTCCTCTGATAGCAGTTGTCAATATAACATTCCCCTTCTCCCTCCCGAATATAAGGACATGTTGAAGATATCTTGAAACTGGGCCTGTCTTCTCTATCTGCAGTAGGCAGCTGAGACCAAGAAGCCATTTGAATAATATGCCAGTAGCCACTTTACTAAACTTCTTGCAGTTTTCAGAAAGTTAAATATTTTACTTTGTTTCTAGTCTTCACATGCCTTGTTCTCCTTGCTGGAAAGCTTTCTTTCACCTCTGACTGTCCCTCCTCTTTTTCCAGAATAATAATGTCGACTCCTCATTGAGGTCTCACCTTGGAATCCTTTGCTTAACCTCATTTTGTTGCTCCTCTATTTTCTCTTCACGTGTCTTTTCTTTCCTTGTAAACTCTGAGCTCTATTAGTGGAGAGAGTAGATCTGTGTGCCATTATAATCCCAGAGTGTACCAAACAGAGAGCTACTCAATAGATATTTGTTGAATGAATAACTGAGGAGATGATTTAGATTATTTAACTAGTGAGTAATTTAGTTTGGTATACAATAGAAGGAAACACACCAACTTAAGGTTGTGTTAATTAAAAATTATTTAATTTAGTTCTTAAAACTTTTATGGGAAAATCAACACTTACATCATTGGTTTTGGGGTGCTTTATGAGATACGAAGGTTTTTAACTCTCCTGAGCATGTTTCTGGGTTTTATTTCTTCCTACAATGTTTCAGTTCTAGCCAGTACCATATTTTACAAAGTATTGTAGTTTATAGTGTTTTAATCATGCAATGCATAACTGACATGACGAAAACAGATTTAATAAGACTAATTTGCAGTTATTTGTCTCTAGCTGGAAAGATCTGTTTGTTGAACTGAAGGATGCTCTGGAAAGTGGAGAAATAAGAGATGCTGAGGCTAGTCAATGCACTTCCCCTCTCTACTCTGACCCAAGGCCACATTCCTCCCTAAAGTGCCATGGTTCTCCTTCCTAGCTGAAGAAGGAGTCTCTCTAGGCTTTGTCTTCTACTCTCTGCTTTGAAGTCTCCTACTGCCATTTGGTTTCTCCAGGCTCTGCCCTCCAGTCTTATTCTTAGATTCCTCCAGTGTCTGGCCTGTTTGGATGGAACAATCAATTAGAAAGACTGCCTTATTTTTATTTCAGTTTCTCCCTAAGATGCTGGAGATACATAATTCTGGCTTCAATTCTATTTTCACTTCTGCCTATGAGAAAGTTGTGATCCTCTCCTATAGCCTACACAAGTTCTCAGGGCCAACGTCCTAGGCCTCTGTGAATGCATAAGAAAAAGTAGACTCATGAACAAGAACACTGCCATGACTCTGGTGTGAAGTACTGTGAGGCGTAGACTTGACTGTTGATTTGGCAATAATTAGCATGTTAGAATCAGGGATAACATGCTTAATCAAAGGATCCAAATGCAAACATAAACTGAAGCTTATTTCTCTTTCCATCCAAGGTAGGTAATTGGTTCTTTTCTAGATCATCTTAGGGACTTGTTTCAGCCTATTCCATATCTGGCTCCCAAATTTCCTCATGGTGTCATCCTGTATAGCCACCAGAAAGGAAAGGGGGATGAGTAAACTTGGGCCAGCATATTTTAAGCAAGTAAGGTGAAAGTTGCATGCTTCCCTTCAGCTCATATTCCATTGGCACATACTAAATCAGACGGCAGGTCTCAGCCAGAGGTGGAATCAACTATGTGCCCAAGATGAAGGAAAGAAGTGAACTAGGGTGAGAAGAACCAAACAAAATGCCCAACAGTTAGGAAAGGGTATTGTAAGAGATAATTAGAGAAAGTAAAAGAGCACTTGGATGCAGTTTCAATATTCCTTAATTTGGAAAAGAAAGAATCAAGCATAATCAGAAGGATTCCTTTAGGAATAGAAAAATTAAAAAAAAAATGATGATCACTAGCAATAGAAAATTTGAGGGAAAAATGAAAAAAAAAACCTACATATTTCATGTTTAATAAGTGAATTTAAATTGGCAAAAGATATCTTTGTGGTTAAGCACTGGAAATGGAGTGCAGCTAAACAGATAGCATAGGTTATGCAAATTTGGAAGGAGCTCATGTCATGGAAATGAATGAAAGGGAGGGGATCGACTGTAGAAAAAAGTGAGCACGTGTTTGATAGTAAAGAATGACGTAATTAGGAATTTTAATTTTCTAATGCAGACTTCTATGAAATGAGGATGTAATAAAAGCATGATCTCATGGAAATCAATAAATCATTTTCTAAAATAGTGTTGTATGATATAGAGGTCAAAAAGGGTAAGAACTCAATACTCTCAAAGTCAGCCTACTTGGTAAGAAGACTGTTCATGGTAACTTCAAAACAGCAGTGTTTTAGTCCGTTTAGCTGCTATACCAAAATACCACAGACTAGGATGCTTATAAACAACAGAAATTTATGTCTTACAGTTCTGGAGGCTAGAAGTCTGAAATCAAGGTGTCAGCATGCATGGGTAAGAGCCTTCTTCCAAGCTTCAAACTTCTTCCCATATCTTCCTATGGTGAAAGGGGCTAAGGAGCTCTGTGGGATCTCATTTATAAGAGCACTAATCCTATGCAGGAGGGATCCCCCCTAATGGCCTAATCACCCCTTAAATGTCCCATCTTCTAATACCATCACATAGGGTATAAAGATTCCATCATGTGAATTTTGAGGTAATACAAACATTCGGACCATTGGAAGGATTCAGGTTAAAGAGTTGGAACACAACAAACAGGGTGTCTAAGCAACAAGTCAAGGAAGTACATAGCCATATTTGCACAGAACCAGAAGAGGAGATGGTCATGTGCTGATCTTTCCCATCACAAGTACCACTTACTGGAAACAACATCACTGAAAATAAAAGACGTGCTAACACAAAGATACACAGTAAGTTCATTCAGTTCCTATTTAAATATTTGTAGTGTGGAAACTATGTTTTGTTTTGGTTTGTTGTTTTTGTTATAGACAAAGAATTTGTTTTTAACTCAATCAAATAAGGTCCCAGTGTGGCATTTCTTTTGTTCATTTCCTGATTAGGTAATTAATGGTCCAATAACAGAGATATTTTTTGATAGTACAAATAATGTAGGAAAGGACAATTTATAATGATTCAACTATCCACAGGTGCCATTTTTCGCTAGTTAAATAATAGCCAAATTACTTTTTGTTATTGTTTTTAAATTCCTTCTAAGTTCCAGGAGATGGAGACACAAAAATGAATAAATAGCCTGTCAAGGAGTCAAATATTAAAATCTGTTGCCCACTCTGAATTATGTGTTGGGGGTGTGGGGACAAGGAATAAGGGGAACTGAGAAGTTTCAGAGAGAAGGCAAATTTGACATAATCCTTGAAGGATGCTTAAGAAGGACCTAGTCAGACAGAAATGGGGTAGACATAAGATTTCACAACACATGGAATACTGTGTTCACAAGCTTTGTAGTGATGGGCATGGGAGTGTGGGTCAAAATGGCAAGAGATGAAAAATAAGACTAGAGAGAAGTAGACTCAGTAAAGATTGTGAAAGATCAAGTATGCTTTGCTAAGGATTTGCTTTTATTCTTTTACAGATAATGGAGAACCATATTTCTGTCATCAGTGTGGAAGTCAAATTAGAAAAGATCATGTTTGGAATGCACTCAGTTCAGTACCTGGCTAAATATTACCTATTAATCTTGTGATAGTACAGTAATCTTATACAAGAGAAGTGCACATGAGCTTGGGAAATGGGATGGGAATGGTAGGAAAGTGATGGACTCAAATTGGTCCTTATGTCAGCTGCAGAGGCACAAAGAGGGTTGGAGAAGGACCTTGAGAGTTTGGGACAGGCGTTAAATGGAAAAAGAGAAGCAGAAGTCTAAGAATCCGACACTATAGGTCACCTATTAAAAATATTATTATGCAATAGTCATCCTCAAGAAAATAAAACAATAGCTAGGCAGCTATTTGAGCTTCACTATGATACTCTGGGATATTTAAATTATATTACTGCTTTATAAGACAACTGTTGAACAATGTTTTTAAGTTAAAGTAATCTCACTACTCAAAAAACATTTTCAAAGAAATCCTATTCTTCTCAGATGTCAGAGGAATAAATAGTTATCTTTCACCCTTTCATGTATGTCTTCAATAAATTTTACATGCTCTCTAAGGAAAATATATTGTGTTAGGTCAATAGGCTATAAACCAACCAGACCTGCAGATAATTTTCAAAATAAGATTAAAAAATTCACTAAACTACTTAATAAAAAGAAAAAAACCCTACTCTGTTAAAACGTTATGGAAAACTAACATACTTAATTTTAGGTTATAATTTCTAGAAGATTTCAATTAAGTAAATCTATGCTACATTCTGCACAGTTAACAGTTTCAAGTTAAATTGACTTATAATCTATAACTTTGAGGTAAGTGTTGTATATTGTTCTTTAATTAGTAATATTAATTAGTGATAGCTAAGTTATGACTAATTGATAGAGTTGTCAGTTTTCCTCCCAAGTAAAAAATAACATAAGAATATAAGAGATGTAGTAACATGCACCATAGATTGTCTGTAGAACTTTAAAAATTTTTCTTTTATGCTATCAATTTGTTTGGCAAGGTAAGATTTAAGGAAAAAAAGTAATTTAGACTATGTTCAAAAAAAGCTGAATACTAAAATAGCTGTTTAAAATTAGTTCTGGAAGTTAATTAATTACTAATTGATGCCTACAGAGTTTTGACACTATAGAAAAAATCTGTATAGTTTCATAATTATAAATAAAATTAATCTTAAGAATTTTATGTGTGAATTTCAACATAATAGCCCCAGCATTTTACTTACTTATTTTATTTACTTATTTAGTTTTTTGGCTGAACATTTTATTTTTTTAAGATTTATTTATTTATTTGAGGGGGAGGGGAAGACAGAGAGGGAGAGAAGAATCTCAAGCAGACTCTTTGCTGAGCGGGGACTCCCACATGGGGCCCCAGCCTGAGATCATTACCCTGGGATGATGACCTAAGCCAAAACTAAGAGTTGGGCCCTCAACTGACTGAGTCACCCAGGAGGCCCGAGCCTGAGCATTTTAAACGAAAAGTTTGAATAGTCTATACATTTGCAACAAAACTAAACTAAAAAAAAGAAAAAAAATGGCACTTCAGCATAAGCTTTGATAATGAAGATATCCTACATTTTAATTAAATTTGAAACCAGAAGTCGTTTATTTTTAAAAATCATTGTCTTTGAGTGAGGCACTAACATGTGTTTTTTTTTTTAATATCAAAACTCTACTTATTTCTCACTATTATTAATTCTTATGTTGATGCAATGTTAATTGTTACCAGGAAATAGTCTATTTTCTTTCAAAGGTTCAATCGAAATGTTTGTTTTTACTCTATTGTATGTCAGATATCTGTTACTATTATGCTTAGCAACTTCCTCCTGGAATTTCACACTTTGCAAACTTGAAAAAAAATTAAGAGTAAGAAATACCTGTTATTAACTAAAATATATTTCACATTTTGTACCACAAAAAAAGGAACTTAGATAAATTTTTAAGTCAAAATTAAAGAGCATGATATATACTTATATATCAAATATAATTATATTCAAATATATATATCAAATATAATATATTCTTATATATCAAATATATATTCCTATATATCAAATATATTAACTTATATATCAAATATAGTATATATTCAAATTTTATATTAAACCAGTAGGTGTTACTGTCAATCTTTTACCATAAAACATATTTTAGAAAAATATTTTTAAAAATCCAAAAAATAATAATAATTTTTAAAAATTCTTACCCCATACACTTGGGAGGTTTTTCATAGGCATGGGGTGATAATCAATTCATTTGTCTTTTAAAAAATAAAAAGCTAAAAATAAATAAATAAATAAATAAATAATAAAAAAATAAAAAATAAACAGCTGTCACTGAAAGCAAACCATTTATTGGTTTCCCTTGCAAACTATTAACTTCCCTTCCCGCAAGTCACTGTTCAAGCTTAAAGTTTGGTGGAACGAAGTGTTTACGTGGTCAACTGAACTGGACCTAGTTGCAAGTTGTAATAACTCACAATTAGTTGTGCCTTCTTCCTAATCAGTTACTAAGTAACACTAACTTATTACTAAGTAATACTTATTATTTAGTTGTAACAAATATAATAGATCAGAAAAAAAAAAAAAGGTCAGCCTACCTCGACTTGGGCAACGCTGGCAACATGCCGTTTCTTTATTAAATCCTTTCCCAAAGCATTTGAACATCAAAGTATAACCTGGAAAAAAAAAAAAAAAAGGTCAAGCTCCTCGGGGCAGCTCCTGAGCTGCGGCGTTCGGGGCACTTTGGAGCGGAGGTAGTTTGTCCTACTGAGGCACCGGTCAGAAGGGAGCCGCCCCTCTGCCCTGGGATTGGCTGTTGCCGTGGTTACGGTTTGTTTGGAGCGTCTGGGCGCCGTCTTCCAACCGAACCCCGGGGTTCGGCGGCTGGTGGGTGAGCCGGGGCCCCTCGGGGCTGGGCTTGGAGGCGCGGGGGGCCCGGACCGAGCCCGTGTCTGCCCAGGCCAGGCCTTCGGGCCAGCGGGCGGGGCGCCGCGGATCCCTGGGCTGCTTCGGTTTGGCAGGTGTTAGTTAGCTACCCTAAAACTTGGAGACCCACCCCGGCGGTCTGGGGAGCGCCCGGTGGCGGCCGTTGTTGCCCCCTCCCTAAGTGATGGTTCCTTTCGTCTCTCCCTCCACTCCCCTCCTCCCCCTCCTCCTACCCCCTCCCCCGCCGCCGCCTCCCTTTTATGGTTCATAGTCACCCTCTCAAGTAATTTCCTTCCCTTATGTTTAGAGCTTGGAGAGCTACAGTTTGCAAGGCGAGCTCCTTAAGACTTCCCACTTTGGGCAGCTTTATTACTCGGTCCCCTTGAAGTCTCCCGCAGCGCGCGTGCGGCGGGGGATTTCCCTGCGGCAGTGACCTCCGCGGCCTGTGGCCGCCAGGGGGCCGCCGAGGGCTGCAAATGCGGCGGCTCCAGCTCCAAAGCTGCTGCGGGCGTCAAGCACGCGTCGCAATTTGAAGAATTAGTGTATAGGATGCAAGACCAGTCTCTTTGCCTCGATCTTCATAATTAATGACTTTGATGCTGACTGCGCGATGCAATGATATTTTGGGTATATGGGGTCAAATAAAAGTATCCTTTTAAAATAGTATACATTTATCATTATTATATTTTTTGAGATAGTATTATAATAGTAAGTATATTATGAAAGCTAATTTCACCCGTTACTCTTTTTAAAACAAATTGCTACTGGAAAATTTGAGATCACATATGTGGTTGGACATGTGGTTGGACAGGGCCGATGTAAAGGGCCATTTGAAGAGCCGAGAGGGACACGATGGAAATGACTTTTACCTTTATTACCTTTATTCTCCTGCCTTTCTTTCTCCATAAAGTTTGTGTCCCTCGCATTTTGCTTTATAGGTACATTTTTTTAAAAAAAATCTAATTTCCACCTAGCAGATCTTTTGAATTGTACCTTAAGTTCCATTACCTTTATTCTCCTGCCTTTCTTTCTCCATAAAGTTTGTGTCTCTCGCATTTTGCTTTATAGTTACATTTTTTTAAAAAAATCTAATTTCCACCTAGCAGATCTTTCGAATTGCATCTTAAGTTCCATTACCTTTATTCTCCTGCCTTTCTTTCTCCATAAAGTTTGTGTCCCTCGCATTCTGCTCTATAGCTACATTATATATATATATATATATATATATATATATATATATATATATCTGATTTCCACCTAGCAGATCTTTTGAATTGCACATTAAGTAAGTTTAATAACAGGATAGCATCTTAACACTGGTTCTGTTTCTGGCTTTGTTTTCCTTTGCAGGAGGAAGATATGGGTAAAATTTGTTTTATTTGTTTATTTTCCATAAAATTTGTTTTAAAACTAGTTTTTAGGATGACAAGAGTAGTACATATTCACGTTTTTTTTAAATCACTCCACATAAAGGTATGAAATTAAAATGAAAAGTTCCCCAACTTCTCCCAGAACGTTTTTCTATGTTTAAAAAGAGAGAGAGAGTGTGTGTGTGTGTGTGTGTGTAGTTACACAAAAGAGACGTTACCCTGAATAGTTTTCTACCATGTGCTGTTTTTTTCAATTATTTCTTCTTTTCTACCTCTCCACAGGAGCACAGCAAATATCCCCATTTTTAAAAGGACTTGTATAGTATTCCATTCCATGAATCCATCATAATCTATTTAACTTTATTTAGTGAGTATGTGGGATTTTTCAATTAATTTTTTTTTATTGAAACGATTGTAGATTAACACATAGTTTTAAGAAACAATGCAGCAATATCGGTTGCACCCTGCCCAGTATCTCCCAATGGTAACATCTTGTTGCTAATCTTATTTAGATTTCCTCAGTTTTACTTGTACTCATTTGTACATATTATATACAATTTTTATCATCTGAATATCGTCACTTATCTACTACTCCAGTCAAGATACTGAGCAGCTCCAATGCTACAAGACTCTTTCATGTTACCCTTTTATTACCATGACCACCTTCCTCCAACTCCATCCACCCCTGACTCCTGGAATACACTAATCGGTCCTCCACTTATAAAATTTTGTCATTTTATCATTTCAAAAAAGTCATATGAATGTCATTTAACATATTACCTTTTGGTTTGGGCTTTTTCTCAACATAGTTCCCCAGAGATTCATGGAGATTTGTTGGAGTTGTGACACACATCAATATCCATTCCTTTTATTGATGAGTAGTATGACATGGTATGGATGTACTAGAATTGGTTTAACCATTCACCTACTTAGGGGCATTTTGGTTGTCTCCAGTTTGAGGCCATCATGAATAAACCTGTTGTGAATATTCATGTACAACTTTTAGCATGAACATCAATTTTCATTTCTCTGGGATAAATGTCCAAGAGTGTAGGCAATACAAGGAAATCAGTCCATTATTTATATGTGAAAGAAAGATGTGATATAACTAGAGGAAAGACAGGCACAGGTGTTTTTCTTTTCTTTTCTTTTCTTTCTTTTTTTTTTTTTTTTTGGATGGGAGTGAACTGATTGTGTTTACATGGAGAAGAGAGACAAGTAGGATAAAAAGATGTATGGCAGGGGGTAAACAGCAAGAATAGTGGGTAGAGCACAGTTTAATGGTAAAAAATTGTCAGATTCAGAGAATAGGCAGAAAATTACACTTATTAGGGAGGGGTTACTTTCTAAGTAAGATGAATATGACAAGATTTTGGGAAAAGAAATAGGAAAATGAGGGTATCTCATTTTCTTTGTTAACTAGACTATAAACTATGAACACAGGCTACTTGTCTTATTTAATCAATATAGCCCCCAGCACTGATGTTAATGTATCTGGTTGGCTCCCAAAAAGTTGATTCTGAGATGAATGAAAGAAGGAAAAGAGAAAGGAAAGCAGGCAGGCAGGTAGGAAAGAAAGAAGAATCAAGAAGACAGTACTGGAAAGGTCAGGGACTTGAGGAAAGAATGAAAGTTTGGAATAGTCTGGAAAATAAGAATTGACAAGTGCAGTGATTTTCAAATTTGTTTTCTTAAACCAAGACTCACATTAAAAGAAACCAGTTTACACATTACACTGCAGCCCAGCACACATGAGTACATATATGCCCACTTACAAATGAAACAAAAGCTTTTTTAAAATGAATTTTTTATCTTTAACATATATGGTACATTTATAGTTTCTTTTCTGACCTACTCTAATCTTCTCTATCCTATTCCATCAAAACTTTATGATGAAACGCCACTGAATTAATTTCTTGATCCGCTATGAGTTAACATCTGCAATTTGAAGACTGTTGGATCAGGGAATATTCTAAAGGATTGCCGGGCAGATCAAGAGCTTGACTAAGTTTAGAGATCATTTCATAGTGGGGAGAGCACTGGCTTTGGGTGCAGGATCTCTCAAGTAGGGCCCTGTCCCCATTAATTATTAGCATAATGACTACATGCAGTTAAGTAGACACTACAAACTTTGGTTTTCTTATCAATACAATGACTATAATGACGTTATATCTGTTAATTTTCTCTGATGATTATCAATCTTACAAAGTGTCTTCTAGTGCCTGGCTTGTCACAGGTGCTCAATACATGGAAGCCAGTTGATGATGGTAATGATTATGTAAAGATATTCTGTAATGTACTGCTTGATTGATACCTATCACAAGCATTAAAGATTTAAATAATATAAATAGTGATCTTATAAGCCATATATTATCCATTATTACAATATATTGTTGCTAAACACATGTGGCTATCTCTAGTAAAATTGACAACTTGAGCTAATGAGTTAAAACTAACCAATATGTTGTCCCATGTATAGACTTAGGTTGTTCACTAATGAGTATTCCTTTTTTTTTTTTTTCTTATGAGGTTTCTAATCTGAATATTCAAGCTGTTCAGAAGCAATTATTCCACGAGGATGAATTTTACTATGACATTTCTTGGTTCAGGAAGCTAAGACAGGCCATTTAATGTGACTTTCCCCTTAGAGAATTGAGAGAGTATTATTAGAGTTGATCATGTTATAGTCAAACGTAGAGACATAATAAGTTAATGGAGAGAAAAAACAATCTTCTTTAATATATGGTACAACTAAGATATGATAAAAAAAATGTCCTAGGTGAAAACATATTTACACAGAATGTGTCAGATTGGTATCACACTTTTAAAAACCCATAGATTTTATTCATTTTAGCCTCTTCAATTTTCTTAAAATGGTTCTTTGTTTATTATGAAGGATGATGGAAAATGATGATGATGATAAAAAGCTCAAAGAAGAAATAGAAGCTGAATTGGATAAAATCAGCATTTCTTCATTAGAAAAAGATGATGTTGATAGTGATTCAAAATCAGACACCCAGAGTGATAATAGTGATACAGTAAGTGTTAAATGCTGGGCTTTCAAGAACCTTTTAACTGGAATTAACTTTGCAGGAGAAATATTAAACTTTTCTCAGTGTATTTTTCATAGTTATCTCATTTTTTAAACTTAGGATCACTTTTTAAAAATGCATATTATTAGATATTTAAATATAGAAAGTACATTGAAGATAGAAGTCAGGGATGCATAGGTGGCTCAGCAGTTGAGTGTCTGCTTTCTGCTCAGGGTGTGATCCCGAGATCCAAGATGAGTCCCTCATCCGGCTCTCTCTGGAGAGTCTACTTCTCCCTCTGCCTATGTCTCTGCTTCTCTGTCTGTGTTTCTCATGAATAAATAAATAAATCTTTATAAAAAGAAGTCATGTATATATGTTCATTTCTTTGCAAAATTGGGATTATATTACACATAGAATTATTTATTTGTATCCTGGTTTTTTTAAACTTAAATCATGAGCTTTCCAATGTTATTAGATATATATGGAAAGCAAAATTATTATGAAATCTGTAGACCTATAGAAGTAGTTATTTTTTGGAAATCAAATCTATTATTTTTTCATTTGTGTATTTCCCTCAATGTTTATGTGCTTAGAAAATGTATTCATAGATTCATTCTTTTATATCAAAATCCTTCAACTAATGGGAATTTATTTTCACGTATGTTATAAAACATAGATCTAAATAGAAGTTTTCCTGCACATATTTAGTTAATATTATTAATGTCACTTGGCATATAATCTACCTCTTAATTGATTCATCTTAGCTTTTGTATATGTTTAGTTGTTTATACATATAATCTATCCAAGGCTGTCTATTCTTTTCCATTATTCTGTTAATTTTTGCTGTTTTGTAGTTTTTTATTAAGTATCAAACATGTCAGATTCCTTGTTTTACTTTTTCAAAACCTTCTCCACAAAGCATTTTCCAAAAAAATCCTCACTTGCTAAGTTTCAAAAGGTAATTATACTTTGACTTTTAATTAGGACTGCAATAACCTATATATTACTTTTGGAAGGTTAAAATTTTTACATTATTATGTCTTCTTATCCGTAGCTAATTCAAGTGAGACAAAAAATTCTGTAATTCTTCATTTGCATATGAAATCCAATAGAATCATGGATGTATTTCATAATCATCTGAAAATGAAAAGCATATTTTAATCAAATATAGTTGTTTGAACTCATTTACACGTTTGCACAAAGTTTTGATGTGTCAAAACTTTTATCAAATTTTTGATATATGGTTTTAATAAATAACTTAACAGTTTGTTTTATTTTTTTTTTAAATTTTAGGATTTAGATGAATTACCTGAGTCAGTTCTTCACTGCATTAACATCATAAAGAATAAGAGTAAAACTGTTGAAGAGCTCATTCTTCAGGACTTGGAAGATACTGATATTTTAAGTAAGTATAGTTTTTATCTGTTTGACAGATAAGTTTTTTGTAAGCATGAATAATTTATAACTTAGAAAATTATACTGCTTGAAGTTTTTATTATCTGCTGTTATATACATGTATGTGCATTTCTCCCAACTATAATATCTATAATATACTGGATTGTTAAATTTATTATAATCCATTTATTTTATTTTCCTTACTACTTTCTTTACATGTCCAATAAATACTAGCCACCAACAGTTGGTTTTACCAGCCCTAATTAAAACCAGACATTCTACTACAGTTGATTCTTGAACAACACAGTTGGTTTGAACTGCACAGGTAATTTATGTGCAGATTTTTTATAGTACAGTATTGTAAATAGATTTTCTCTTTTGTGTGATTTTCTTAACATTTTTATTTCTCTAACTTTCCTTATTGTAAGAATACAGTATATAATACATATATAATATATATTAATAGACTGTTTATGTTATTAGTAAGCCTCTGGTCTACAACAGGCTGTTAGTAGATGTGTTTTGGGCAATCGAAAGTTATATGCAGATTTTTGACTACGTGGGGAGTTGTCACTCATAACCCTCATGTTGTTCCAGAGTCATCCTTACTTTGCATTAAGGACAAGGAAATTAGTGACAGGAATATTTTAGAAGTATTAGTTTATACATCTTTTGAGAAAAACATAATTTACACCAGAAAACTAACAATTTTTTAAAAGATTTTATTTATTTATTCATGAGAGACAGAGAGAGAGAGAGAGAGAGAGAGGCAGAAAGGCAGAAACACTGGCAGAAGGAGAAGCAGGCTCCATGCAGGGAGCCTGATGTGGGACTCCGTCCCAGGTCTCCAGGATCACGTCCTGGGCTGAAGGTGGCGCTAAACCGCTGAGCCACCTGGGCTGCCCAGAAAACTAACAATTTTTATTTGCTTTAACTGAGCAAATTTACTTCTTGGAATTATTCTAAGAATAATAGAATGATCAAAGATTTAATTAGAATTAATCATGGCTTGGTTTATAATGAAAAATCACAGCAGCCTAAATGTTCAACGGTTCTCAGTGTGTCCAACAACATTCATTAGAAAAGATGGCTTAGATAATATTTAATGAAATAAAAATATTCATGATATAGCATTTAAAGTTATTATAAAAATCAGTTTCATTTATGCAAATATGGGTACATATTACAATGTGGGTATTCATAGGCATTCATTCAACAAATATTATTGTGTGAAAGGACCTGTTTCAGCCACTGAGAATATAACAGAGAACAAAATAGGCAAAAGTCTGCTTTCCTATTCTAATTATCCAGTGTGGAGAGATAGACTATAAACAAATAAATATGTAATATTTTAATAACGATTACATCTATGAAGGAAAAAAATTAAGATAGGGGATAGAGATTGGAGGTTGCTGTTTTAGATAGGGTAAGTCAGGGAAGTCCTCTCTCAGGAGGTGATATCTGAGCAATGACTGAGAAGGAAAACCACATGGATGTCCCAGCAAATGAGAAGATGAGCCACATGGATATCTAGAGAGCCAGTGTTCCAGAAAGAAGGCTCTGTGAAGGCCAAGGCACAGATCATCTGGGGCTCAGATCATATAGAGCTCTTATAGATCATGATCTGGACTTTGAATTCTACTCTGTGTATTGAAGGTTTTTTGCATAAGGAGTGATGGTATCTGACACATTTTTGAGGCAATTATTCTAGTGATTACATAAAAAAGATAACCTGAGGTAGCAAGAGTCTACTACAAGACTGTTGTAATAGTATGGTTAGAGATGAGAGTGATTGGAGTGGAAATGATGAAAAATAGGCATATTCTAGAAACCATTTTTAAAGTAAAAAGAACCAAAAGATCCAAAAGGATGGATTGACACAAAATGAGGAGAGGAAATTGACTCCAAGACTTTTGTTCTGAGCACTTGTGTGAATGGATATATAGAGACTTACCTTATGTAGATGCTTCAAGTTTTGGCAGTGATTATCTGTAGTTGAGTTATAGGGGATTTTGTATATATTTATTAAAGTTTATACAATGAAAATATATTATAGATATATTGGCAATTATATAGCCTAATTAAGAAAAAATAAAAGGAAACACATTGTAAAAAATTAGTTACATGAAAAGTTATATAACTATGAGTCTAGCAGTGGTTTAGAGATTATGAAATCTCCTGTATAGTTCTTTTTTTTTTTTTTTTAATTTTTATTTATTTATGATAGTCACAGAGAGAGAGAGAGGCAGAGACACAGGCAGAGGGAGAAGCAGGCTCCATGCACCGGGAGCCCGATGTGGGATTCGATCCCGGGTCTCCAGGATCGCGCCCTGGGCCAAAGGCAGGCGCCAAACCGCTGTGCCACCCAGGGATCCCTCCTGTATAGTTCTGATCAAATAAGTTTGTTAGTCTCAATAGAATATTTTTTGAAGAAAATTTAAATTATCAAAATTGCTTCAAAAAAGTGGGAAACATGATTACATCAATAATCTTGCAAGAAAGTGGAAAAAGTTTCCTTCTCAAATGTCCTTAGAAATTAGTATGAGTTTTAAGAAAAGGAAAAAAAGAAATGAGTATGGTTTTACAGTTGAATTCTTACAATCCATAAAGGATAAACAAATCTGCAGATTATATACTATTTCATTTATAAAAATTTGCATATTTCAAATACAAATATAAATCTGTACAAGCATAGCATACACACAAAAGTAACCAGAGGCTAATTTCACTTACAAATGTAGATATATTGGTTAGGGCTCTTAGTTATAGACAGAAACTATTTCAGCTGATTTAAGCAAAAGGGTTTTGGGGATGTTTGTGTGTTTGTTTTTATTGGTAGAGGTAGAAGTTTTGGTTATTTATTGCTGAAAAACAAACTGAGTGGTTTAAAATAACCATATTCTTATGGTTCTGTAGGTTGCCTGAGCTTAGCTAGGCAATGCTTGCTTGAATTTCTGTATGCATTCACAGTTAGATGTTATCTGAAGTCTTTAGTGGATTGGAATTCCAACTGGCAGAACCTAAATCACCCTTAGAAACCTAGCTTCAAAGGAATCTGGAGAATGTTATTTTTGCTTTTCAACCCCCTCACATGGGAAAGCAGGCTGGTGAAGCTGTGAATAGGTGTTGAAGAAGAAAATCTGTAATGTCTGAAAAAATAGGTGTGAGTAGTTAGTTACCAGCAAGATAGTCATCCGTGAACAATAGTTTACTGTTAATGAAGATTACCATGAAAGAGCACATTGGTTAAATACGGAAAAAAAATAACTGCATCTGCACAGAGGATAAAAAGACAATAAAATTCAACAAAAACTCATAAAATCAGGAATGAAAGCTAACTTCATTCATGTTAGTAATTATAATCTTTTAAAATAAACATACTTTTATTAAACTGTGTTTATTGCTAGTTTGTGGCAGTAGAATTGAACCTTTATTGATTTCTAATCAAGGTGTCACTGCAGTATCAACTTCAGTCTAGAATATGAAAGATGATCAAGAGAGTGCTTTATAAATTTGTCACTTTTATTTTTAGAACAAAGATTACAGGTTTTCTCTGTTCTTTATTTTTCATTATTTTCCTATTGTTTTGAGTCACTGACCAAGAATATGCTATAATAGAATTTGAGATTAAAGTATAATGAAAGAATTTGATATTTTAATATGTTTTACCCTACCCTAATATTTAAAGCTATAACATTTTTTCCCCTCTAGACTATAGTTATAGAGTTCCTAATAATCACATGCACTTAAGGATAGAATTATCAACTGAACATAAAGAAAATCCGGAACAGTTAATAAAGGTATATGATCAATTTTTGACTGAAAGTACTGAATATTACAGTTAGAAATTTACATTTGCCTCTTTTGAAGGATGACAGTTCACTGATTGGGACGGCTGGGTAGCAGAGTCCTTTAAAGCGTCTGACTCAGTGACTCTTGGTTTTGGCCCAGGTCATGATCTCAGACCTGGGATGGAGCCCCATGTCAGCATGGAGTTTGCTTAATATTCTTTCTCCCTTTGCCCCTCCTCCTGGTGTGTGCACTCTTTCTCTCTCTTTCTCTCTCTCTCTCTCTCTCTCAAATAAATAAATGAATCTTTAAAAAAAAAAGATAAAGTTAACCAATTTAAAAATATAAAAAGTAATTATTTTTAAGCAAATCACTTTTGGCTTTATGGTTTACTCTGACATGTAATATGTAACAACTCAAATTTCAATTTAAAAAAATATTAGAAATAGTGATCTGAATCATCAGTACTTGGAAATTTAAAATGCATGTAGATAAAACAGTAGAACTATATTATGTGATATTTTTCCCTAAAATCTCCAAGGGAAACAATGAATATAATGTTTATTACCCTGCTTAGGAATCTACTATGTTCCTCGTAGACTTTAAATATCCCATGGAAATTTTCAAATAGAACATCTTGTTAGTTTAAAGAAATTAAATATAAACACTCCTATAGAAGTAAGAGTAAAGGAGAGCCTAGCATTTTTGGTTAAAACCTCCAGAAATATATTTGAGAAATTTCTTCTACAGGTTCATCATCTTGGACTCATTTTACTTCTCATTTTACCAACTATCTCTAATTTTACATAACTCCTGCTTCCTAAGATGTTTAACATAATTTGAAAATTGCATATAAATATATATGTATATACACACAAATATATATATGTATATATATATATATGTCTCTTACTCTCTTTCTTGGTAACAGATTTGAAATATTAATTTTGAATTATCATAATGCTACTTCATTGAAATAGAGATCCTCTATCTTTCCAACTAGAATTATGTAGAAGTCTTGGAAAAGTATTCATCAACATTATGACTTTTGCATAATTCAGGTTAAATTAGAGAATAATTCTCTTTTTTAAACATAGGTATTAGCCATTTATATATATGAGCAATCACTTATTAGATCATTAAGAAATATGGAAATATATTAGGAAGAACACAATCATTAGTATAGATGCTTCGAAATGATTTTCAAGCATTTTTTTTGTTTTTATTTGAATATAGTTGACACAATTTTACATTAGCTTCAGGTATACAGCATGGTAATAAAACATCTCCATACATCATGCTATGCTCACTACAAGTGTAGCTACCATCTGTCACCATACAAGGCTATTACAGTATCATTGACTATGTCCCAATGCTGTACCTTTTATTCCCATACTTAGTCATTTTAGATTTTTAAGTAGTATATTTGAATACTACCGATAAATATCAGAGAGTGATTAGAAAATCATTGTTTTTCTGAAAAACAAGGATGGTGAAAAATAATCTTATGGGAATAATACTTTTGGTGTGCTATAGAGTTGTATTTGAGAGAGATTCAAAGTAAATAAAGGCTTAGATATGTGTACATAAACTTGACATATTTTTAAATGATTGCTTTACTCTTTCTTTACTCTTTCTTAATTATTGGTACTCTTTTAACCTCTTAGATGTTATCTGAAATAGAAAAAGAAGAATTTCTGAGGAGTAAAATCCATTGTGATAGTCCTGATTCTATTCCAGAGCCTGGTTCTTATGATTTGCCTATGGATGAACATGTTTTGATGGGTGAGCCAAACTGCTCAATGATATTTTTGATTATTTTTATGTGATTGACCATAGTTATCTGAAAAAAAATTGGACAGTTTTCTTTTAGCATTTAGAAAAATATAATCATGATATTTGAAAATTACTATGCCTTTACTGTACTTGTTTAATTTCATATTTTCATAGTTTTTTATGCCTCCTACATTAACTGGGTTCAAAATTTTTTTAAATTATTTAAATTTAAAATCAATATGTATATATAGAGAGATGGCTGAAACATATATGCTCAGCCTTGGATTTTTTTTTTTTTTAGATTTACTTATTTATTTTAGAGAAAGAGAGAGAGAGAGCAGGGGGAGGGGCAGAGAGAGAGGGAGAGAAGCAGACTCCCTGCCAAGCAGAGAGCCTGAGGTGGGGCATCATCCCACAACACTGAGATCATAACCTGAGCCAAAACCAAGAATCAAGAATTAGATACTAAAAATAAAAAAAATAAAAAAAATAAAGAATTAGATACTTAACTGACTGAGCCGCCCGGGTGCTCCCAGCCTTGGATTTTTAAGTATCCTTTAACTATATTCCCTTAGCTACAACACACACACACACACACACACACACACACACACACACACACTTTTTTTATTAAATTTTGTGGTATAGTTTAAGTCAAGTTGTGATTTCTTTATTGACGAACTTCCTTGTATATGACTACAATAGAACTTCCCTGCATATGACTGCAACAGAATTTTTATGTGTATTCAAACATGTAGTTTTTTTTTGCATATTATCATTTTTACTTTCGTAATACATTGCCCTTATTTCTTCATTTCAAAATTACTTTTATACTTTATATTAGGTCACTTTTGAGAGGTTTTTTTTTTTATAAGGTTTTATTTATTTATTCATAAGAGACACAGAGAGAGAGAGAGAGACAGAGACACAGGCAGAGAGAGAAGCAGGCTCCATGCAGGAAGCCCGATAGGGGACTCAATCCTGGAACTCCAGGGGTCATGCCCTGGGCTAAAGGCAGACTGAGCCACCCAGGCATCCGGAGAGATTTGCTTTTAAGAATAATAATATTTGGGCAGCCCAGGTGGCTCAGTGGTTTAGTGCCACCTTCAGCCCAGGGCATGATCCTGGAGACCCGGGATCGAGTCCCACGTCAGGCTCTTTGTATGGAGCCTGCTTCTCCCTCTGCCTGTCTCTCTCTCTCTCTCTCTCTCTCTCTCTGTGTCTCTATGAATAAAAAAAAAAAGAATAATAATATTTCTCTTCATGAATACAGATGATGCTGATATAAATTTTGGATACTGTGAAGTGGAAGAAAGATGTAGGCAGTCTTTTGAGGCTTGGCAAGACAAACAGAAAGAACTGGAAGACCAGGAAAAAGAAACTCTCAAAGCTCAAAGAGATAGAGAAGAAACACAATTTCAAGAAGAAGAAGAAAAGAGACATTGCTGGATGAAACAATTTGAAGTTGAAAAGAAGAAATTAGAGAATATTCAGAAGGTAAAGGGTATTTTAAATTTTTTTGTTTTTTATACATTTTTTTCTTTAAAATTTTTTTTTACTTTAAATTTGGTTTAGTTAACATACACTGTATTATTAGTTTCAGAGGTAGAATTTAGTGAGTCATCAGTTGCATATAACACCCAGTGCTCATGACTTCAAGTGCCCTCCTTAACGCCCATCACTCAATTACCCCATCCCCCACCCACTTCCCCTCCAGCAACCCTCCGTTGGTTTCCTATAGTTAGGAGTTTCTTATGATTTGCTTCCCTCTCTGTTTTCATCTTATTTTATTTTTCCTTTCCTTCCTCTGTGTTCATCTGTTTTGTTTCTTAAATTCCATATATAAGTGAAATAATATATTTTTCTCTGACCCACTTATTTTGCTCAGCATAGTACCCTCTAGTTCCATCCATGTTGTTGCAAATGACAAGATTTCATTCTTTTGAAGGTTTAGTAATATTCCATTGTATGTATATATATATATATATATATATACACACACACACACACACATATATATGTATGTTATACACAATATACACAATATATAATATATACAGTATATGCAATATACAATATATACATATATGTACATATACACACATTCATCTGTCAATGGATATCTGGGCTTTTTTAATACACTTTTTGAATTGGTAACTACTTCTGAATAGCACTGATGCTTTTAGATTATGGTATGGATTGAGCTCTATTCTATGGGGTTTAAGTACTCCCTTTTTTAAAGATTTTATTCATTTATTCATGGAGAGACACACACACAGAGAGAGAGAGAGAGAGAGAGAGAGAGAGAGGCAGAGACACAGGCAGAAGGAGAAGCAGGCTCCATGCAGGGAGCCCGATGTGGGACTTGATCCCTGATCTCCAGGATCATGCCCTAGGCTGAAGGTTGCACTAAACTGCTTGCTGAGCCACCGGGGCTCCCCCCACCCCCGCTTTTTAAAGATTTTATTTATTTATTCATGAGAGACACAAAGAATCGGAGACACAGGCAGAGGGAGAAGCAGGCTCCATGCAGGGAGCCTGATGTGGGACTTGATCCCAGGACTCCAGGAACACACCCTGGGCCAAAGGCAGGCACTTAACCGCTAAGCCACCCAGGCATCCCAAGTTCTCCTGATAATTGCAGCAATTGACTGTAGTAACTATTTCTATGGACTTCCTGATTAGTTTTCATTGAATTTATTGGAATTCAAAATTTTATTTAAATTTAATTTTATAAATTTATTTAAATTAATTAAATTAATTTATTTAAAACTTATTAAAATTCATTGAAATTTCAGATGCTTCTTTGGATCTCCAGGGCCCCTAGGGTCAATTAAATTACGAAGATTGTCCTAGAAAGGCTGATATTTACACATGAACTGTTGCTTTTTCATACTCTTCTAATCATATAAGAATGCAACAGAATTTTCTAGATCATGAAATGTCCTTGATATGTGGTCTAATGTATAGCAATTACATAAAACATAATTGGTTGTAGCAGTTCACTCATGGAGTTAATGCTCTGTGCCTTGCTCCCACAATTGAGCAAATTCCTGGGACTAGAAATTTTTTGGTATAAAGGAGTTTTTGTTTTTGTTTTTGTTGCCTCCTAACCCTACCCCAGGTGGTCCACATCCCTAGATCATGGTAGTGGTATATTGAGAAACTGGTGGATTTTTAGGACCTCACTTTATGGCCATCAGGATCCTTAGAATGTGTAGATAACAAGCAGGAGTGACTTCTCGGTCTTACATATTACCCACATTTACTAATTTTGAGTGTTGCATATAGAGAACATTGACATGTGATCACAGAGGCAGTCCAGTGTATTCTCACTGTCCATGTTGAGTACATTTCATTTCCTGATTATATATATAAGCAATTATACATGAGACCTAGTTTGCCTGTGGCTTTTTCTAGTAGTGTGAACTATAGATCATTAACTTTCCTTTTGTTATATTTTCCTTTCCACAGACCAGATTAAGTGGTTATTTCCAAAAGTCAGAAGCTTTACCCTAGAATGGCTTTAATATAATATAGATTATTGTAGTAGTGCCGTCTTATGTTTAAATGCATCATTGCTATTGATTAGTAGTGGTGTTTTCAGGCTAAGAAAACATCTGACTTTTAAATTCTGTTCACCTAAACTACCATTTTTAATTGCTTTAAAACAAACAAACAAACAAAAACATGGACTACCTCAATGGCAAAGCATTCAGCTATGTGCTTAGATGACAAAAGAGATCCAACACCTGGGCCCCACCTTCAAAGAATTCTTAGTTTCTGAACTAGTAATTTGTGCTTTATCATAAAATTATAGTTTAAAATACTTTAATGAAATCTTAAATGTATGCTTTGTCATGCCTTAGGGCTTAAAACGTTACCAATGGGATCATGCCATAACTTTATAAAGACGGATTGTAAATTTGTAATTTACTTACTTTTAATAGTTCTTTTCTGTGTCCTTTGTTAGCTTCCTGTTCCATTCTCCCAAATAGCTATTGTAAATTTCTTTCCTAAAGAGTTCTACCTAACTTCTCCCTCCTCATTATTGGCAAGTGATCACATAACATTTTTGCATCAATTGCGAACTTCTTCTTAATCCTCTTATCTAGTTTGCACCAACCTCTGTATTCACTTCGCTTTTTTTTTCTTGTCCTTGTTCCACACTCAGTAGGAAAGGTTTCTTCTGCTAAAGGTTAGCTTTCCCCATTCTGCTCCACATTCTATTATTTTTCAGTTTACCCCTACTTTTTTGTTTGTTTTAGTTTGTATGCTGAAACACTCCTGTCAACTTCCTCTTGTTGTTTATAAGCAAATTCAGTTTTCCCATCCTAGAAACAAAACAAAAGAAAAGTCATGAGATTACCTTTGTTCAAAGTCTTACTTTAGCTGCTTCTTAGCTCTACTTATCATAGGCCTCCTAAAGGGTAATTTTTGCTACATTTATGTCTTCATCTCTCGTTGAATCCCAAACCTACTAGGTATATATCACCACCATTTGACTAAATGAAACTGCTCTTGACAAAAATAACCAGTGATTTATAAGTTTCCATACTCACATATTCTTTTTCAGTTTTTATAGTGTCCTCTGTAGCATTTTATGCCAATAAGAATTTGGTTGTTAACCATTTCTCTTTTCCTTGACTTCTCTGTGAATACACCACCTTGATTCTCTGCTTATATGTTTGGCAGTTCCTCCTTTATATCCATTCTAGCCTTCTCTGTCTCTGTCTCTCTCTCTCTTCTTAAATATGGTACTATTAAGGATTTCTTCCTTTGTCCTTTTTGTCCTTCATATACTTTCTCGATAATAGTTACAACCATAGCCGTTCAGAAACAAATCTATATTTTTTTTAAGTATTACTATCTTATGTTTTAATGTTCAGATCTCATACATGAAACATAATTTAATTCATGTCTTCAGTTAAAATCAAGATGTCCTGTGTATTATTTAGATAATTTAAAAGATTAATAGATATAATTACTTTTATGGCATATATTACAAACAGAAGAGACTACATAGTTCATATTTGTGAAGTACATCTATTTATTTGTTTTTCCATGATGTTATGTTACTTTGATGTTAAAGAGGGTATTTGATATGTTAACTTCTATAGCTATATTTCATCTGTGGACAAAAGGACACTTCTATATGAAGAATTATTATCTTAGAGCTTTGAAATATTTATTTTACCAGTTAATGTTTTCATTTGCTACCCTTCATATATGAAGATGACAGCACAGATCCAATCAGTAGTATGACCTGTATGCTCTTGATTGGTTATTTTCTAATAGTGGTGCCCATTGTGAATATAGAGTTCCCAGATTCCCTGTTTAGTCCAAACTTTCTCTTTACAAATCTATATTTATAACAAAAAAATGAACTACATAACTCTCCTATAGGTACTTGACACTCAGAAATTAATATGTCTAGAACTGAGGGCATTGTCTTTCTAAATTGTGCTTCTCCTTTGGTACTTGTTATTTTGATGAGCTACACTAGAAAGGTAGAAAGATAAGGACCATCTTCAGCTCTTCCCTCTAATAGTTATATTATCCATCTTCTCATCCACTCACCTGTTTACTGTTATTCTGTAGTTTAGCATGTCCTAGCTTGGCTTACTCACTAAAGTCTCTAGTTGATCTCTCTACTTTTGGTCTTGTATTCCACAAACTCACTCACCATAGTGCTGTCAGAAGGATTTATTTCTCTGCTTAATTCTCATCCTATAAGATTATGTCCAAAGAAATATTCCCATTTCCTTTATTTCAGACAGTTGGCCATTTGTAGCAATTTCAGGTTGACATTGTCTTTGTATCTGTTCTCAGGCCACTCTATCTACAGAAAGCCCTCCTTGATTCTTACATGGGCTTGTCTAATACCTACCTCATTGATCTCTTTAGTGACTCCTTGGCTTTCTGTCTTTAACTTTAATGTAGGCTTTTAATTTTCCTAAAAACAGAGCTACAATCATTTTCCTAGTTGAAAACATTTAATAAATGCCTTCAATACAATCTTCTATGTGCAGCTTTTCATGATCTTCTAGTTATAGCACCTTTTCTACTGTGATCCTTGATAGTCTTCTCTTGTGATAAATTTACCCTGCTAAATTTGAGGTAATATGCAAACTTGCAATAGAGTTCCCATATGAAAGGTAAAATTTTAGAGGAAAAGATCTTGTTTATTCTGCAGATCCTTCACAAAATAGATACTAATCAAGAAAATCACTATCCACTGAAATGTTGGATTATGTGAGTTAAATTGGGATGGTGTGGAAAGAAAAATTGTAATGCAAAACTCATCTTGCAAATATTATTTGTAATTTTTGCATTGCCAACAGCATATCTAGCCAATGCATTTTATTATGTGAATAAACATTATCAAATAACATTCCCAGGTTGCAAACATCTTTATGTGCTCAAAATGGGAACACTAGATATCATTTATGTGATACTTTATATTGAGATTAAATATTTATCCCAGTACTAAAAACAGAGAATCATTGGGTGAGTTATTAACTTTAAATATGTTTTTACAAATATAGGTTGTAAGAATTGAATATAATGAACATAATGTTATTTGATATTTGAATATAATAACTTAATATTACCATATGTTCAGCAAGAACAGGAGAAGATGAATGATGAACTCATTAAAGAAGAGAAAATATGGAAAGAGAAATTTAAACAACATGAGGTATCTATTTCTTGTTCTTGATCATCACAATAATCATTCTTTTTGAAATAAATTATTATACTTGAAATGGACATTTTTTAAAAGATTTTATTTATTCATGAGAGACAGAGAATGGCAGAGACAGGTAGAGGGAGAAATAGACTCCCTGTGTGGAGCCTGATGCAGGACTCGATCCCAGGACCTCCGGATTATAACCTGAGCCAAAGGCAGATGCTCAACCACTGAGCCACCCAGTTGCCTCTGAAATGGACATTTTAAAATAATATTGCCTACCTTATATAGGATTTAATTTATTAAAGCTTTAAAAATTATCATCAGAAATTCTCTTTGAAATATAATGTCCTAAAATTAAAATAAACTGGTTTAGTGAGTGAATATGCTTATATAAAATTATAATTCTACAGTTTTTTAAGGTTTTCCTCAAATACTTGCTGTATTTTATTTTATTTTTTCTTGATGAATTTTATTGATCTGTTTACTTTTATTTTAGGACTCTAGTGATAATGATATTTTTCTCACCTAACTCCAAATGATCTAATTTAATGCAATATATGCTTATCAGCTCTCTTAATACTTGAGAAAGGATAAAATGTGTGACTAGGCTAGTTCTTCATATTGCTCATATGTATGTTTTACCTTGCCTTCATGGTATCATAAATCTCACCAAGTCTATTGCTTTTGCAGTCTCTGTGCTGGCTCTGGAGTCTCCTTTATCAGAACTCCTATCTCAGAAAGTTTGAAGTCCTTTTCTCCTACACAAAATTTGGCTTGTGGTTTCTCTTGCTTTTTCTCTATTTTAAAGGAATTCCTCAATTTATATCTGAGTGGCTTATTATAGCTATAATATTAGAATATCAACTTACTAACATGATCAAAACTCTCAAATATTTTAAAAGATTAATATACTTTAAAAGAAATAGCTTTACTTCTTTGAAGTGAATTTTATAGTAACTTCATCTTGATTCAATTTTATTACTTGTTTTTAGCCTATATTTTAGATGTTATTGTAATAATATCTTTATGTTGACTATTTATCTTACTTTAGGAGTTTGTTTGTTTATTTTAGTATATTTTTTATTGGAGTTCAATTTGCCAACATATAGCATAACACCCAGTGCTCATCCCGTCAAGTGCCCCCCTCAGTGTCCGTCACCCAGTCACCCCAACCCTCCTCCCAACTCCCTTTCCACTACCCCTTGTTCATTTCCCAGAGTTAGGAGTCTCTCATGTTCTGTCTCCCTCACTGATATTTCCTACTCATTTTCTCTCCTTTCCCCTTTACTTACTTTAGGAATTTATTAAAAACTTGCATTTACAAATGGAAGAAGAAAGAACAAGATTTAAAGATCTACAAGAAAAAGAAAAAATGCGCTTATTAAAACTGCAGCATAATGCAGCTGTAACAATCCAAGCTAAATATAAAGCATTTGTGGCCTTCCAAAAATATGCTCCCCTCATAAAAGAACGAATAGAAAGTAAGAAAAGGAAAGCACAAGAGTGGAAAGAAAAGGAAGCAAAAATACGACAGATGGAAGAGGAAAAACGAAAAAGATTGGAGGAGGAACAAAAGATAGAAGAAGAGATAAAAAAGCAGAAGCAGGAGGAGAGGAGGAGGAGAGAAAAAGAATATGAAGAAAAAAAGAACATCATGAGAAGAGAAAAAGAGCAACTGCTAAACAAAGAAAAATTAAGATTAAGAGAAGATGCAAGCAAACAGGCAATAATAAGTAGAGCATTAAAGAAAGGTGAATATAATATCAAAAGTTTAATTGTTGAAGATACATCAAAGAATAAGGATGATATTGCCAAAATGGTAGGGGATGAAAAGTCAAAGAAGTGGGAAGATGTTCGCCTCCGGTTACTTGAAAAATCAGATAAGAGAGAAGATGTAGGTAGGCAGCTTGTATTAAAAGAATCAGTACAAATGCAATCAAAAGATTCTACTACAAACCAGGCAATTTTGGTAGAAATTGAAGTAAAAAATGAGAACTTGGCAAAACAACAATGCTCCGAAAAAATTGTCAAGGAAGAAAGAAAATGTGAAAATATAGACAAAAAAACTGAATTGGAAAACCCAGATCTAAAAGAAAATGTGAAAGAACAGTTTCAGCTGCAGGAATTAAAGTCTCAAGTACAAAAAGGGGCAAATGTGAAACCTGCCATAAATGAGAATATGAGACAAGACACCCACATAGTAATATTAGGATATAATCAAGAAATTAACAAGGTGAAAAACATTGAAGCACAGAAAATAATCAAAGATAGTCAACAGAGTAAGATACAAAAAGAAAAAGAAGAGATATCAGAAGAGAATGGAACGTTATATGAAGAGAATAATATTCCAGTGATTTCAATGAAGCAACAATCACTAAAATTAGAAAATCCTGAAATTATAGGAGAAAAGGTAATACAAGAAAAAGAAATTGACTTAAAATCCAAAGAAACTGAGAAGAACCCAAAAGGCAATACTCTGAATAGTGCTGTGATTTTTAACAGTAGTGATTCCATGATAAATATAGAAGGCAAAATAAACGAGCAAGATTATATTTTAGATAGAAATGCTCTTTGTGAAGACATGGGTAGTTGTAATGCAAAAAACTCCTTAGTTTTTAAAGGAATAAATTCTCTTAAGTCTCAACCTAAAGAAACCTCAAAAGAATGTGATGAAAATAAAGGTGAATGTGAAAGTATTGTGACCTCTTCTTTACCAAAGCCAACACTTCTATCTTCTATTGAAGAAAAGAGGCTAGCTTGGATAAAATCATTTAAACCTTGGTTTGAAATTTTCAAACAAAATCAACAAAAGAAAATTGTTAAAATGAAGAGACCTGTAAAATGCCCAGTCAACATGATGCCTCCTTTGAATACCCTAGAAATTCTTCGATGTGGCTCTTGGAATACTCTACAACAGGTACTTTATAACTTTATAATACTTTTTCATATTTAATTACAATTGGTTCTCTAAAATATAACTTTAAAAATATCAGTAGGGGGCACCTGGGTGTCTCAGTCCCTTTAGTGCTTGCCTTTGGCTCAGGTCATGAACCCAGGGTCCGCATCTGGCTCCCTTCTCAGTGGTACCTGCTTCTCTCTCTGTCCCGCCCCCTGCTCGTGCGCTCTCTCTCTCTCTCTCTCTCTCAAGTAAATAAAATCTTTAAAAAATTATTCTTTCATAAAAATATCGTAGAAAAAATATCAGTAGAAGACATATTTTGTATCCAGGAATTTTGTGTCTTAATTGCTGAAATTGCTGATGAATTATTGCCCCATTTGAGAGGGGATGTATTTAAAAGATTTCCTTGATTAAAATTATTCAAGGTATTTTCTCCCTCAGTGTAGCACTACAAAAAGCTTTGATTTATATCTTGAAGCCATGTTCAAGGGTCCTGTAGCCATTATTAAGCTTCTAAGAGTGGAGACATCTGGGAATTTAGTGTTGAATTAGAGTAGGAAATTCCTAAATTGACATTCAGTTAATTTGCTATAGTCTTGGGCACAACACCACCTACTGGCACCTTTTGGAATGTAGTGGATTTCTCTGTACCTGACAAGGGCTGTGAAAGAAGGGCTTACCATAGAAGACTCTAGAATTTCTATGTGGAAACATAGTTAGTCATGTGCTATATAAACACAGTGCATATAGGCCTGAAATAAGAAATAATAATCACCAACTGCTATGAATTGTTTATGTTTATAAAGCCTATATTTTCAACTAAAATTAAGATAGAAACTAATGGGCGCTGGGTGGCTCAGCCTGTTAAGTGTCTGTCTTGGGTTCAGGTCATGATCTCAGTGTCCTGGGATTGAACCTCCAGTTAGGCTCCCTGTTTGTCCCTCTCCATTCGCCCCTCCCCCGATTCATGCCCTCTCATTCTCTCTCACAAATAAATAAAATCTTAATAAAAAAGAAACTAATACATGTGTAGAAGAACAGGAGAGAATATCTCAAGTAGCATGATACTAGAAAGGATTTATGATTAAAATACATGTATCTGGCTAGGTCCTGAAACTGAAATGTATTCAATAGAATTTATTTAGATTTTTTGATATAGACAGATGCCTAGGAAAAGACACATTCATGTTAATATATGTGGATTTTTAAATGTATTCACTCAGCAAATATTTATCTGTCCAATATGATTGATCAATATTTGTTGTTGGACTAAAGAGACAGAAAGAAACCTCAGTCCTTGACATTATGGAGCTGACTTTGATATACAAAAGGCTTTTTTTTAAAGATTTTATTTATTTATTAATGAGAGAGCGAGAGAGAGAGAGGCAGAGACACAGGGAGAGGGAGAAGCAGGCTCCATGCAGGGAGCCTGATGTGGGACTCGATCCCAGGTCTCCAGGATCAGGCCCTGGGCTGAAGGCGGCGCTAAACTGCTGAGCCACTGGGGCTGCCCACAAAGTGGCTTTAAACCAATAAATGTACTGATAAATACATTACTACAGATTTTGATAATTGCTGTAAATACAATTTCAGGGTGTGCTCTAAAAGGATAATAAGATAGTGGGCTTTAAAAAGATCTTGGGGTGTGAAAAAGCAGTCTAAGGAACAAAAACCACTTTGAAGTTCCTCTTTCTCTTTCTTTTTTAAAGGATTTTATTTATTTATTCATGAGAGACACAGAGAAAGAGGCAGAGACACAGGCAGAGGGAGAAGCAGGCTCCTTCCAGTGAGCCTGATGTGGGACTCGATCCCAGGATTCCGGGATCACAACCTGAGCCAAAGGCAGACACTCAACCACTGAGCTACCCAGGCATCTCTGAAGTTCCTTTCTTTCCTAGACGACGTATTTTTCCTATCCATCAGATCTGTAGAAGTACATAGAGAGTCTCTCGTTAGCTCTTCTATTAATATTTTCTTTGGCTAGGTTATCTCTGGAATCATTCATTTTTCTACTTCCCTAAGGTGTTGGTGCAGCCTTTCTGAATTGATAACTTTAGCTACTAACTTTTATTTTGGGTAATTTTTCTTATGTATATCTGTTTGAGTTAGGAACGAGTGACAACTTCATGCCTATCGTGTACTTATTTCTAAAGTAAGCTGAAAGTAGAAAAACAGCAGTGTCTTCTCTTTCATCTGCTCTGTTCAATGAGAAGAGCACCAAGGAAGTTAAGATGTGTGCACGTGTCTCCTTGGTGTTTCTTCTCCTATCCACTATGTTCCTTTTGTGAAACTCTTGTCAATATATATAAAGTAAGGATTACTCCTTTTGCTTCTTAGAGCAGGTCTTCTGAAACTGTATTGTGCATACAGATCACCTGGGAATTTGTTAAAATGCTAATTCTGATTCATTGGGTCTGGTAACCAGTCTCGATGTTCTGCTTTTTTTTTTTTTTTTTTTTAAGATTTTACTTTATATGAGAAAGGAGAGAGAGAATGAGAATGAGCAGGGGAGAGAGAAGCAGACGTTCTGCTTATTGCAGATCTGATGCAGGACTCCATGCAGAGCTCCATCCCAGGACCCTGAGATCATGACCTGAGCTGAAGGCAATTGCTTCACCGGCTGAGCCACCCAGGCACACCGATGTTCTGCCTTTTTGCAGGGCCCCTAGACAATGCTGGTGGTGCCCAGCCATGGATTAATAGGATTAGAAATGTAAAGGACATTGTAATTCTCTTGACCACTGCTCAAGCAACAATGTCAAATATTTAATTTTTCTTTGAAGCATCAAGCATACAGTATAAAGTTGAAAAATATTTAGGAATGTGCCTCTAAATGCAGAAGTGTTATAAATGCCCTCTTGTAATGACTCTGGGAGGTGGTTTATGCTGGTGTCTTTATTCGCTACTGCTACTAACCTATGACTCTCTTCTTTGATTTTCTAATCTCTTAGCTTCATATCTTGATCTTGATCTTGATCTTGACCTTGATCACCCACTTGCTATCTTTGGAAAGTCTTTCTAGAGAAGACCTTTAGAAGATGAAAGTTTACTCCTCTAGAATTTCACCCAGTGATGAATTCATTTTGCTTATATTAATCTCTCACTTTCAGCCTTCAGCACATGAAATCGGGCCTGCCTATTTTCTATACTTCTTTACATATTGTTAGGCAATAGCAGTTTTCATGACTTGACTGTGAGGTGGATGAGTGGGAGGATGGATAAATCGATGAATAAGTAAGTCCAACTAAATGTTAATCTTATGTCCATGTTACTGCTAGCTACACAGTTTAGATATAATGTATTAAAAAGGAAATTAATGTAAAATTATTCGAATATAATTCAATAAAGTACTAACAAACCCTATATCAAGTAAGATCAGGGTCCTGATTTTATTTCTGCCATTTACTGGCTGTATGACCTTGGGTGTGGTGCGTGACCTTTCTGAGCCTTCTTTAAACTGGGAAGAGTAGTATCTATTGGATAGGATTGTTGTGTTTTAAAATAACATGTATGAAGAATATAGTCTAGGGCTCCTACTATATATAATAGTTATTGTCAAACTTGGACCTGAAGCAAAGATTATTGATAACTAACATATAGGTTTTTTTTCTAGTTTTAGTGTTCTAATTCATTTCTATTTTTGGTATCTTACTACTAATGATAATGTACTTTAATCATAAAAACAAGTACTAAACTAAAAGGATTTTTTATATGGCTTTATAACATGGCATGAACGATAACATTTTAGCTGTTGATTAACTTTTAGATGGAATGTCATGTCCCTTATACAAAGCTAACTGTAATAAACTGGTGTTGTAATGGTACATGAGCTACCAGAAGTTAAATTCTGCTTCATTTAATCCAGTAATCATATCTCAGATTCAGTCTCTTTGCACCTGATTTTTAAAATGATATTATTTATTCAGATTAAAGAGATTTAAGTTTTTATCACTGAACAGATGTTCTGCAAAAAGCAAAACCAAGAGTCACTGCTTTCACTATTTCTGTAATTACAGTCTACCATAAGTAGACGTGTTGAATTCTAGAATAATTGAAAGTGAAATCTCTACAATTATATACCTATTTTAGGTCATTTTATGTATCAGGATCTGTCAAGAATTTAGGGGAATATAGATATTAAGTAGAAAATTGATTTGTTATCTTTTATTAAAATATAATGAGTGAGTCATAAGTTCTGTAGGTAGAACAATTCATTTTCAAGTTATGAGAGCCTAAAAATATTAGTTTTTGAAATATCTTTATATTACTCTTTATTAAGGAAAGAAATCATGAATGCTATATTTTTTTGCCACAGCAAAAAATATTTCATTCATTTATTTCTGAAATACTCAGTGAACAACTGCTATGCTCTAGTTACTCTTTTTCAGGCTGACCATGCAGTGATGAACACCTATGAGTACTAATTCTATATTGACCTTAATATTTGAAGCATAAAGCAGTTTTATTTATATGATTATTGCCATACATGTATCAATAATGATTAATATTAAAATTTATTTTGATCTCATATATTTGGAAAAACCTAGGGTAGGATAAATAATAAATTACCATAGCATAAGGAAATTTAAAAAATAATCCATAAAAGGGAGGAGGAAATATTATGAAATGCCTCATATTCAAAAGTAGATATCATCAATGAGGTATCACTCCTATATTATAATTATTTTTTTAAAGATTTTATTTATTTATCCATGAGAGATATAGAGAGAGAGGCAGAGACACAGGCAGAGGGAGAAGCAGGCTCCATGCAGGGAGCCCGACACGGGACTCGGTCCCAGGTCTCCAGGATCACGCCCTGGGCTGAAGGCGGTGCTAAACCGTTGAGCCACCCAGGCTGCCCCCCTATTTTGTAATTAAACTAAACTAGAGAAATACCACATCATAAAAACTAGAGCCTAACAGTTTACGTAGGTGATTGTAAGCAGCATATGATTACATCAGGCAGGATAACATAAATTAGAAGGCAGAGGAATATTTCTTACTATAAAGCTGCAGTTGTGGAGTTTTTGATTTTTAAGTACTTAGTTCTAGTGTGTTCACTTTTTAGTATACAGCTAGCTTCCCAGTTACAGAATTTATAGATTCTCTTTGTGGACAAATAAAATGGGTAAGACACAGTGGTTTTCTCGACACAAATGGATGAATATTTTTCTTTCTGAAAAACCATAAAATATAAATTTTTTTCCATGAATAACTGAGAAATTCCTGACTTAATTATGAAATGAGAAACTTATTCACCTGAAGTTTGAAAAATATTATTAGTATTGCTACTTAAAGCAACGAGTGGACTTAATCCCTTCTTTATATCTTCATGAACATATGGTCTTCCCATTCACTTACATAAATATGTAAATTTAAAACTTTTGGTTTCATTTAATGCACAGGAAATGTACCATACAAAGAAGAGTTACTGTACTTAAAGCTCTCATACTTTTTCTAGCTTTTTCTGAAGCAATAATGCTTTCAATTTCAGTAGAACAGTTTTTAAATTTCTGTTTCCAGGATGATATATACTAGACTCTTTCTATAAAGCTAATAATATTAAACTTGTTTTTCAGTACATGAGAAACCTGGCCTTAGGATTTTTGATATGACAATATGAAAGTATTCTTACTATAAAATGATTTAACATATATAGTCATTTCAGTGCATGAACTCAATTATAGTGAAGAACCAACATACTATATTTATTTTTCTGTCATTTTTTTTATGTGAGAGCTCTTGGGTTTAATAAGTAGAGTACTTTCAGTAATCCTGAAAATATTCCTGTTGTCTGACATATTCTTATGCACTGTAAATGTAGTCCTTAGCATACATACCATAAAGTTGAGTACATTCTTTGATACTGAATTTTCTTTAGTTAAAAAACTAAAACCAAAATGATAGAATAATTCTTTAAGGAAAAAGCTTTGTAAAGTATTAAGAAATTAATACTTAAGAGATTATTAAGAAATCTCATAAATGTGTGGTCTTCAAAATGTTTGAAAATACAGAAAAAAATGCCATTCACGCTATGTTGTATCATAGATTCTATTGCCTTGGGTATATTACATTATTCAACAGTAAGGAATAATTCATACCTTTATGATTCAGCAGACATGTAATAGCTATTTTTATTACATGGTTTAATTATTATTGCATGGTCATATTTATTACAGATTCTATAACTTCTCAAACTTTCTTTGTTTGTGGAAGATAGTTGAGCCATTCTAGTTGAAGCATGGCAGGTTGGACCCAGAATCTATCCCCTGATCTATTGTGGCAGTACCCCTAGGAGATACTGTCAAATACAGATCTTAAACATCTATGTAGTACAGTCTTGAAAATAGTGCCAAAATAATTCACTCAGAAAGTGAATTTAGTGAAAAATCAGGGAGTGAGCTAGTAGATGATATTATTATTGCTTTTATGCACATGACTTTTGAACTTGAATTGGTCATGGATGATTACAATATTTTTCCTTTTTATGTGAGGACAAAGGAGGCCCAGATAGCTTAATTGAAAGTGCATTGTTAACAAATGAGATTTTCAATACATATCATTAGTTTTTTTGAGGAGTATTTAAAAGCAATTTTGCAAAGCTAATATAATATAGTTTATATTTATTATTGTTAGATAATGTTATGTACTCCAATTTTCTGAATATTATAGGTTACAACAGTTACATTTCAAGATTTGCCAGGTTGTAGTCTCTCCACACTAGCAGAGTGTCCAAATCTTCAGTTTCTGTCTCTTCAACGCTGTGGATTAATTTCTTTGCACAGCCTGAGTAACTGTAAAAAACTGAAGCACATTGATGCCCAGGTATGTCCTCTGTTCTCATTATTTATCCTATTATAAAATAGAAAATAGATTTATGTTTATATTTCGGCAATGACAATTTTGAAGAAATATTTACTATAATACCTTGTAACTCAGGTTCTGATATCTAAAGATATCAAGGGTCAAAGAAAATTTGTGAAAACTATCGAGGAAAGATAATTAGGAAAATCACTTATCTGTATTTGCAGATGATATAGCTATTGTGTTTTTTTACTTTTTGCTGTATGACAAATGACATTACTTAATAAATTAAAACAACTACTATTTTATTTGCTCATGGTTCTGTGGGCTGGCCGTGAACTGAGGCCAGGCTTGTCTGGGTGTTCTGCTTCATGTTTTGTTGACGGGGTCTCTTGTGTAATTTGAAGCAGGGGCTAGAATGTCCAAAATGCCTTTCTTATTTGTCTGGTGCCTTGGGAGTTTGGGATTTCAATCTCTCTTTCTCTCCGTGTGTGTGTGTGTGTGTGTGTGTGTGTGTGTGTTTTCCATTTGGGGGCTTCTCTAAAGTGGCCCAATCCCAAGAGTGAGCATTCTAAAAAGACAAGCTCCAGTATGCAAGAGTTTATTAAGCATCTGCTGACACCATGCTAGCTATTATTCATTCTATTGGCCAAGCCTGAATTTCTGTGAGAGGGGACTGAGCGGATGTATGAATATTGGGTTGTGAGGTTTATTGGGTCCTATCCAAGTAACAATCTACCATAGTCTACCCCCTGGCCCCTAGAAGTCACATCCTTCCCACATTCAAAATACATTCATGTCCCAGAGATCCCAGAGTTTCATCATCTTGTGGCATCAAGCTTAGACTTAACGCGCCAAGTTTTCTCATCTAAATCAGATCCAAGTAGAGATGATCTGCTCAGATAGAGTTCTTTCAACCCACAGATCTGTGAGATAAAATGAAAAGTTATCTCCTCTCTTCCTGTCCCCTCGCCCTCCCCCCCCACACACACTGATATATAGTGGTGAGATAGCCTTGATTAATTACAATAGCTATTCTCATTCAAAATGAAAGAAAACAAGAAGCCCATAGCATCCCTATTCCATAGCTGAGCACATATCATCATTTCCTTAATAAGGGCTCAGTTCTGCTCCATGAAAATGGTTTTCTATGACTCTTGGTTCTGCCCACTGGGGTTTTGACATTCTCAAGGCATACTTCTTTTTTCCATAAGCAGTGCTATTTGCAGCTGAGAATTTTTCTGAGCCTGTTTCTTTCCCATAGAAGATGGAGTGGGGTGGGAGTGGGGGGCTAAAAGCTTCTTTTCACTTGACTTATATTCTTTTCAGTTCACACAGTCAGTGTTTCCATGAGCATGATTTTCTTTTAAAACTTTGTGCATTTCTTACGCTTCTTAGTAGGTTCCTTCCATTAGACAAAGGCTATACTTATAAATATTTTTGAGAGCAAATCTGTGGGACTACACACTTAAGATTCTTAAAAGCCCATTTATTTTTCTCAGGTCTTAAAAAATAAAATAGTTGTTATATCCTACACACATGATCTTGACACTGAATCCAATATTATGTATTGCAAAGATGTGTATGTGTAGGACAAGTGTAAACCTATTCATGAGATAACATATCTAATCCCCAGTATTGGTGTTCTTTGGAGAGGAAGGGAGCAAAAGGGACTGAGGAGGGGAAGTAGGATTTCAGCTTTTCAGCGTTTTTTCTTTAACAGTTTTAAAAGAACTATGACCTCATCTTCATTTTTGTTCATTTAGATTGTTTGAAATATTTTGTAACATGATCCTCTGTATTTTCTGTATTCAAAAGATTAAGAAATATTTAATCAGTTGGTTATTTATTAGGTTACTTAATATTTTCATCTAGATAGTATAACACTCTGCCTTTTTGTCTTAAAAGTTAGACATTGGGTTATTTACTTGGAGATCATATTTATCCTTCCTCTTTTTTGTAAGCTTTCATGTTCCATTAATAAGCCATTGAAATAAAGCTACTTACATTTGTTTTTTGTTTTAGGAAAACCGTATTGAGACTATCAGTTGTGAAAATTTGGAAAATCTCTGTGTTGTTCTTCTTAATAAAAATCAACTGACTTCTTTTCATGGTTTCGATGGCTGCACTAATATCCAAAATCTTGAACTCTCACATAATAAAATCACTCGAATTGGTAAGAACTAGGGAATTTGAATATATTGACAATTATTTTTCATTATTACATCTTGTTTCATTTATTCCTTTTCAAGAATATGCTGCCATTACTAATTTGCTTATTTTATTTATGCCATGCTTATTTAAGCTTTTATCCAAATGCATGAAGGAAATGGGAATATTTTTAATATATAAAGGAAATATGCTTCTACCACTGGCAAATGGCCAGTTATCAGTGGCTTCTTAAATTAGTATAATCATTTACCTATTCCTTTTTTTCTAACAAGTAGTGATTTGAGCTCTACTGGGGAATATAATACCCTCGTTTGATGCCATCATATTTTTATGGATCCTAGACTTTCTGTACTTAGCAGCTGTCATAACTGTTTCCTAAAAATCCCTGTCATTACTCCTTTCCTTGCCTACGTACACTGCTTGTATTAACCTTTCCTTTTTTAGATAAAGCAACCACCACATGAAAGAAAGAATTCATCGGTTTGAATCTACTTAATCTTTACCATCTCTCCATTTGTACATCTATATCCCTATTTATCTATATCTGTTTCCACCCTCATCTTTATAATCCATATAATTCAGCAGTGAAAAAGTCTTTTCTTATTTAGGACCATTCCTTTCATTTTCTATAAACATAATTGTCAGTTTTGTGACTATTTTTATACTGATATTTTATTCTATCATTTATCAGCTGTCTTATGTCAAACACTTTCTACTTCTACCATTGTCCCATCTCTCTTACCCTTTGCTGTCAAATTTTGTGAAAGTGTTCTGTTCATGCTTTCACGTTTTACTATCCAATTTTCCTTTTCTTCCTCCTGAAACTCCAACTTACTTTTATATTGTTAGTGTGATTATTCTAAAATAAAAATTTCATATTTTTTACTACCTGGCTTAAAGCTCTCTGTTATTTTTTATTTACACTTGTGAGATTCTCAAGGGAATTGATAGGGGCTTAAATAAATGGCTAATGAATAATCAAGGATTGCTTAAAAAACTAGATAAAAATCAGGAACTAGATAAAAATCTTACTCTGGTACAATACTAATAGTTTAAATCTTTGGATCCCTAAAAGGCACTATCCGTACCACCTCCTACATCCCAAAATCATTAGGAAATAAGGTCTAGAGTGAAATTTCAGGAAGTGGGATGGGAGGAAATGCAGTAGTGGAAGTAAGTTCATTTTTCCCATTTGATTAAATTTTATTTTTGGTATGTAAAACAGATATATGTTTCAAAACCGAACTGCATTGAAAAGGGCATTACTCAAAGAGATTGATCTTTCATCCCTGCCCTTATCACTTTGTTCTCTGATATACATTTCTTTTTTTAAAAGATTTCTTTATTTATTGATGAGAGGCACAGAGAGAGAGGCAGAGACATAAGCAGAGGGAGAAGTGGGCTTCATGCAGGAAGCCCAATGTGGGACTCGATCCTGGGACTCCTGGATCACGCTCTGAGCCAAAGGCAGACGCTCAACCGCTGAGCCACCCAGGCGCCCGTATTTTATTTTTTCTTCTATTTAAATTTGAATAGCTGACATATAGTACATCATTCATTTTAGATGTAGTGTTCAATGATTTATCAGTTGCATATAACACCCAGTGCTCAACACATCACATGCCCTCCTCAATCTGATGTACTTTTTATTTTATTTTATTTTTTAAAGATTTTATTTACTTATTCATGAGAGACAGAGAGAGAGACAGGAAGAGACACAGGCAGAGGGAAGAGCAGGCTCCATGCAGGGAGCCCGACACGGGACTCGATCCCAGGACTCCAGGACCACACTCTGGGCTGAAGGTGGCGCTAAACCGCTGAGCCACCGGGGCTGCCTTACTTTTATATATATAGGTGTTTTTGTATATATGCACACGTAACATATATATGTGTATATAATAATATGTGTATCCCTTATGTGTATGCATGTACATAGAAATAAACACATATGGGCAGCCCTGGTGGCGCAGCGGTTTAGCGCCGCCTGCAGCCCAGGGCGTGATCTGGAGACCCTGGATCGAGTCCCACGTCAGGCTCTCTGCGTGGAGCCTGCTTCTCCCTCTGCCTGTGTCTCTCCCTCTCTCTCTCTCTCTCTCTCTCTCTCTCTCTCTCTCTCTGCATCTCTATGAATAAATAAAATCTTTAAAAAATATTATTAAAAAAAGAAATAAACACATATATACTAGTATATATGTATATATACTAATCCTTTCAAAAATATAGAATATTTTAAGTACCGTCCTTTATCTTGCTTTTTTTTCACTTAACATGATATGGAGTTCAGAGAATTCGTTTCCCATGGTTTCATAGTCTTCAGTTTTGTGGATGGACCAGGTTTTATTCCACTGGTTCCTGGTTGATGGACATTGGGTGGTTCCCAGTCTTCCACATTTGCTATAATAACTACTCTGATACTTAGATTTTCCATACTTTATCAGTTATATCTTTAGATTAATTTTCTGCAATATATATTGCCAGCATGAAGGACATCTGTAATTTAGGAAGATAGTGCCAGGAACATTTTATGGGCTATACCATTTTGCACTCCTACCACTAATACACGTTAATCCTAGTTTCTTCCACTTATCTTTTCTTGTTTTGTTCTTTTCTATTTCTGAGTTAAATATTTTAATTCAGTTAATTTTTATTCCTTGACATGAATACTTAAGTCTATGAATTTTTCTGTGAGCACTGCTTGTATTTCTGTATTTTTGTCAGTTCTACAATTTTATGACGTATTTTGCCTTGTAGCTAAGATTTAAAATTTCTGTATGGTAAGACCATTTTGTGTTGTTGTTCTTATTCTTTTTAGTTTATTGCATTATAATGAGAGAATTACCTGTGTGCCGTTTCTGCTTTTGGCAACTTATTGAGATTTTCTAATATGTGGTCAGTTTTCAGGAATGTTTCATGTGTACTTGAAAAGAGGTCATTGTGTTTTTAATTGGAATATGGAGTATTTATTTATTTATTTATTTATTTATTTATTTTAGAGTTTTTATTTTTATCTTTATGATCTACCTTAGGGATCATTTGTTTTAGATCTATATTTACTTGACCTACCATAGACTTGAGCTGAGCTAGTACAAATTTGTTTATGATTAATCAGCCTATTTCTTTTTGTATATCCTTTTGTTTCCATTTTTGAGTGTTGCTCCATGCTGTTTTGTAGATATTCTTAGCTGTGTTATCTTTATTGTGAATTTTAGCCTTGAAATGTATGGTTCTTTGTCTCTTTACCATTCTGAGACTAAATCCTACCTTGTCTGACAGCATTTTCTTTTTGTTTGTATTTGCCTATGTAGCCATTTAAAAAATTGACACTTTAGAAACACTTGGTTTTAGGCATGTACTTGTATACAGCATAGACTTGGGTTTTATTATTTGATCCAATTTTAAATGTTTTTGTTTCATATAGAGCATGGCCATTTGTATTTGTAATTCAACTTTCATTCTTGCTGTTAGTACTGTCATACCACTTGGGATGATGCTTTCACTTTCTGGAAAGAGGCCTTGTTGGTAATACATGGGTTCTTCTATCACTGGAGCATCTCCATTTATTACTTACCCATCCAGTTTGTGTAGGATTCCCTCTGTACCAGTAGCCTGGATTGTGTTGGTTATGGATAGTTATTACCCTATTTAGAAAAAATTCAACTTGTAATTTCTTCATCTCTTATTTACACTGGAAGGATAGATTGGGGTATTTTTATTTATTTGTTGCTCCTTATGAATAAAGGAGATATGAGGAGAGTTGGATCAAGGCAGTTACTGTCATCTCTGATCTTTTTTTAATATGGGAAAAATATAGTTGTTTACACAAAGCAAGCTTTTACAGACATTTCAAGGCACACTTTTGAAAATATAATGTATAATATTCTTTAATGTGTTTATTTGCCTGTGTGTCTGTGCTGCTTGCTTTTGGGACTACTCATATTTTCTCCCATATGGAAATAGTGATACTTTTGATACAACTTTTTATCTTAAATTTTTAGTTTAAAAAACACAGAAATAATTTTGTTGTTGTTGGAATGAAGGCAAGTGCATTGATAATGTATGTTGCTATATTGGCATACACTGAGGCAAACTTTAAAAAAAAGAAAAAGGCTGTTTGTAAGAAGAAATGCTTTAACTCCCATTCACTTCATTTTCATTGCCAGCAGGGCTGTATGGGATTTCTTGTAACCAGTGGATTTCCTGGGATAGGATATCTGCAAGATTTATGTGGAAACTGCCATAGTATTAATTGATGTGCTTGAGGTATCTTTATGTAGTACAGAGCAAACAAGGTAAAAGACATCTTTGCTGTCTGTTGGGTACAATGAAAACACTGTATTTATTGAGTGTGAGAAGAGTATACATGAAAAAGTAGATTTTCTGAAGACCGTTTGGAGTCTGTTTTTCATCTTCAGGAACTACTTACAGAGATTCTGGTTGAGCTTAGGGGAAAGCATAGATTTTGTCTTTCAATGATGTATTGATGCTAAGAACTCTTATGAAGGGGCACAAAGATATATTTGTGTTTATAAGTTAATAGGTTACTATTCCATGCTACAATATTTCTTAAGGAGGTGAAATAAAATTGGAAGCCATACCACGTATTATACGTTTGTAGTTTCAAGTTAAATTTGTTCCTAATTCTTATTAAGCTGTAGTTATTACAGTAGTTAAATGTGTAAGGTTAGCTTTAATTACTTTTTTATTAGAAAACACTAATGTGCATTTTTCTTTGAATTTCATTACGTGTAAGTGAATGAGAATAAGAACTGTATCAATCTGTTTAAGGCAATTCATTTGAAATTATTTATGCTAAGTGATTTCCATTCTAATGAAACTGCTTACAGAAATAGAAACAATGTAAAGTATACTTTTTAAAAATAACAACTTAAAATGTAATTCTATAAATTGAAAGTTATAAAGTTAATAATGTATTTTTGTTATTGCCATTAATGTTTAAACATATTGTGAGCTGTGGCTAGTGTAAAGACTACCATATGATATTTTAATCTTATTTTCTATAATTTGTTCTATTTGGGTAGCAAGTTTTTGATTATAGAATACTTTGATTTGATCTGGAGCTATTCTTGAATATTTTGAATGTCAAAATAATTGTTTAAATTTATTAAGCTCACTTTAATTGACAATTTTAAATATGGATTTATTTTAATCAGACAACAGATTTTATTATGCTTTTTATTAATCTAAAATGTTTTGTTTTGTTTTTTCCCCTGGAAGTTGATTTTTTTTCCTGTACTATCTTTTGTAACTCGATTTAATTTTGGTGATTTCCAGTTTAACTTTTAAGGTCATGATATCATTATGATATTTCTTGCTTTTTTTGCTTGAAATTTCCCATAAATAAGCCTCAGGTAAAATTGGTAAAACATTTTGTTTTCCAGAATATGGAAAAACATTCCTTGAATAGATGTTGAATATCTGTGGGAAATTTTTCATATTTTGAGGTTGTATTTTTGACTTAGTTTTTAAATGAATAGCCAAAGCAAATTAAAAATAGGTGATTTATAATTTATAAGCTAGTTTTCTTTGTTTCTTCCATTTTTATGTTGGACTTCATTGATTTTTCTAAGGGAAATATTCTGAAAATAAATTAATTTGAAAAAAATCATGCCATATGACAAAGTTGTTTTATAAATTTTATTTACAGAAAAAATGCAACTTAATATAATAAATATAGTAATAGATAACTTCTTTAAACATTTTTATGTGCTTTATACATTTAACTCATTTGCTTTCTATATAAATGCTAGGAGTTAGTTACTGTTAATTTTTACCCTCCTCAGGTAATAGTTGAGGCACAGAAAGGTTAAGTATATTATCTGAGATCACACAGTTAGTAAATGATAAAGTCAGGATTTGAAACTCAGCAGTCTATCCATAGTATCTAATTTTTTAATTGCCTCATTCTACTTCCTCTCTAATAAATATGTATTTAACATTTAAGATTATTAGTATTTTATTAGAGTATATTAATACTATGTTGAGAATGTAATGATTTTAAGGTTTATTGATTAATACATTTCTTAATGAGAAAATTTCTTGGGCACCTTCTATGTTTAAGCACTTTCCTAGGCACTAGAACATGGTACTAGAATATTGCTGAGGATGCAGCAATAAGCAAAACAAAGGAGTATCCTGACTTTCACCAAGATTATCTAGATTATTACACAGAAATAAAATGGAATAAATTGTATTTCATTTATTGAATATTGAGTAAAAATGAAAATAAATGTGATGTTAATGTGTAAGAGCAAATAATTATCTTTGTTTTCTCATTTTTGAAGCTTCTATCTCTGCTGTGTGAAGAAAACTTTAATATGGAAAAACATGTTTCTTTAATGCCAGGAATTAATTTGTTAATAAATAAATTTCAAGTGACACATTCCTAGGAAATATCATTGTAAATAGAAGTATTAGAAGACTTTTTTTCTCCTGATGCTTTATTTTCAGATAATACTGCTTTCTGGAAAAGTGACACTAATATTATAAGTATGAAAGATATTGAAATAATGCCACATTTTCATATCAGCTTGATTACTGTCTTGGCTTCTAGGAGAAATGTTCCTGGTTAATTCTTGTTGCTCAATGTTGTCTTTGCAACATTAGAAAAAAATAATGAAGTAATGTAAAATAAAGCTCTGGATTATTTTCCTTGTAGAAATGCTTTTCACTATTGTATACTTGGTGAATTTCTTGTATTCCACTAGGTGGTGCTGGTTTACTCTTTAGTTTTGATATGCAACAATGCCCAGTACAAAGCTAAAAGGGATTTTACAAATCTGCTAATTTAGGCTTCTTAAGTTTACAGATGAAAAAATAGACCCACGTAATTTTCATCAAACTCCTACCAGAGGTGGGGCTAGAATCCAATTCTTCTCACTCCTGTTTCCACACAATATGTATGATCTGAAGAACTTTTGCCTTGAAATTAAAAATCTTGAGCGCAACTCAGCATATTTGTATGTAACTGTCAAACATAGCAATCATTGAGCAGCTAAAGGAAGTAGACGTTTACCAAACACTTATTGAGTGAAAACCTCCAGCCTAATTTAACATCTTTAGTTTTGCTCTTCCTTATAGGAGAAATTTTCTCCCCCTGTGGCAGGAATGTTTTATTAGACCATTGGCTCATTTCTGTGGGAGGAATTCTTTGAAATAGATATTTGTAGCAAGTATAGCCAAATGCTAATTTTGCCATGGGCAAGGGCCCTTTGACGGATAAACACACTTGGCTTCAGTTCTATTTTGTGGGATGTTGGAAACTTTTAAAGAGTTAATAAAAAATATATTGAAGCAGTGGACTCAAGAATATTTAAGTGATACTTTATATTTGTTATATTTACATCATTTGCAAGAAACTCTTAATATTTTTGTGGCTACTGTTTTGTTTTGTTTGGGATGGAGAGTGGATGAAACAGAAATGTTGACTGGGAGAGAATCATTTTCTTTGAATTGTTGAGAAAGTAATGGTATTCTAAGGTAAGACTTGCTCTAAGTTTATTTCGCTGTTACTATCCTTCATTTGATAGTAAAGAATTTGTAATATTAAAAGAGGAAGGGTGGCAACTTCTCTAACTTCCTTTCCATCTAGATTCCCTCTTTTGAGCCAAATGCATTGCCTAGATCAAATTACCTGCTTAATCAATTGTATATAGAGTTTTCAAAAGTATGTATTAATATCCTATTTCTTCTTCAACGTTTAGCTCAAACAATCTCTTTGAAGCCTGATTTGGTCACAACAGTTGAGAGTTTTTAAACTACTTTTCATTGAAGATAATTGTTAGGAAACAATAGTAGTTATCATTTTTAGTGCCCAATATGTGACAGTGTTGTACAAGCTATTGTAAAAGATTGTTTTAAATCCTCCCAGTAACACAAAAACACCTTCACTCCACAAATAAAGGAACAAAGGCTCAGAGAAGTTAAGCAACTTGTTTATATTCACACAGCCAGTTTTGGAATAGGCCTGAAATTCATGGACTGCCTGCCTCAGAGTCTATTCATTTTTTATGATGCTGTACTGCCTGCAATCAACATGCTCTACTGACCGTGTTATTAGCATAGTCATAGAGAAAAGGCTATATACATGATTCCCATGATGATTGCAGGTTGTAGATCTTTGTTCTTAGAGCCTATTTTTTTGTTTTAACTGTTCTTGAGGCCATGATATTTGTTTTATATAAATTTATAATTGTTATACATTTCTTTTAAATTGACCAATTTTATCACTTTTAGATGTCCCTTTTCATCTGTAGTAAAGCTTTCTCCCTTTGTCTCTGTGTCTGATATACCAAACTAGCTTTCTTTCAGACACAGGAGGCTTTTATCCTTGTAAAAATTATTGGGTACCCGCCTCAAACAGCTTTCATTTATGCAGGTTATATCTATCAGTGTTTACTATAAAGAAAAAAAATGAGAAGATTTTTGTTTTTATTTATTAATTCATTCAGAGCTTAAGAAAATAAAGCTTTTCTATTAATAGCAGTTTTATAAATAATAAATGTAGTTTTTAACCAAAAGTTATGGTGAGAAGAGGGTTATTGTTACACATATTTGCAAATCTCTTTAATGTCTAGCTTAACACAAGACAGATGGATTTCCGTATTTCCTTCTGCATTCAATTTGCCACAATATCACACCTCATGTAGCCTCTGGAAAACTGCATTATAAGCTCTTGCGCAAATGAGAGCGAAAAAGGCAAATAACATTTTAAAATTATTATGAAATAGTTCTGACTCCGTGGAACCTTTAAAAGTGTCTGTAGGAGGTTGGTCACTGGACCACACTTGGAGAATCATTGATTTAGTGTGTACATATCTTTTTCTATCCTCTTAAAATATTTCTACGTATTCTATTTTTGGTATGTCTCTTTTATGTCATGTGAAACTGTGTTGCTTCTGTTATTGTTTGCTTCTGTTATCTAGGCTGCCTGACAAATTTTAGCTTTGTTTCTAGCCTTTGGTCTCTAATAACTAATTAATTAATAAGTAAGTGCAATTATTAATATATGAGTTTAAATCTACTGCATTACTATTTGATTCTATTTGTTTTACCTGTTCTGTTTTTTCTCTTTTCTTGCCTCTTTCTGGTATAGTTGAGGTTTTAAACTATTTCATTTTCCCTTTCTCTTACCAGTTATATATTATTTTACTCTTCTTTTGGTTTGCTATAGATACAGCATGCCTTCTGATTTACCAAATCTAAATTTATTTGGTACTTTTTCAAAGCAGTTCTAGAGTCTTAGAAAATTTAAACTTAATTTACTCCCAACTTAATATGCTATTATTGTCATGAATTTTAGTGTGTGTGTGTGTGTGTGTTTGGAATAGCTTAAGACAGTATTATTTTATAATATAGATATCATTTAGATTCACACACTTTTTAAAACTTTCCTTTGTGTGTGTATGTGTGTTTTGATATTTTCTTTTTTGAGATAAAATTGATATATATTTGTTTCAGGGATACGACATAATTTGATTTTTGTATACATACACTAAAAGTGATCACAATAGTACATCTAGTTATCATTATTATACAATTGGCCTCCTTTACCCAATTTGCCCTCCCATCCCCTTTTTCTCTGATAACCACTTAACTGTTCTCTGCATGTATGAGTTGTGTTTTGGTTTGTTTGTTTAGTTTTTTTTTTTTGATTCCACATATGAGAGTGATCATATGGCATTTATCTTTTTCTGACTTATTCCATTTAACATAATGCCCTTGAGATCCATCCATGTTGTCACAAATGGCAAGGTTTCATTCCTTTTTATGGCTGCATAATATTCCATTATACATCTAAATACCATGATTATTTTATCCATTGTCTCATCAGCGGGCACTTAGGTTGTATCCATATCTTTGCTATTGTAAATAATGCTGTAATGAGTGAACATGGAGGTACATATATCTTTTCAAGTCAATGAGGTTTTTTTTCTTTAAATAAATTATCCTGAAGTGTAATTGCTAGATCATAAGGTTGCTCTATTTTTAATTTTTTGAAGAACCTCCATACTGTTTTCCATAGTGGCTGTGCCAGTTTACAGTCCCACCAGCTGTGTGAGAGGGTTGCCTTCTCTCCACATCCTTGCCAACACTTGTTATTTTTTGTCTTTCTGATAATAGCTATTTTAACAGATGTGAAGTGATATCCTCTTGTGATTTTGAGTTGTATCCCCCTGATGGTTAATGATTAATGATGTTGAGCATCTTTTCATATCCCTGTTGGCCATCTGTATGTCTTCTTTGGAAAAATGTCTATTCAGATCTTTTGCCCCTTATTTAATCAGATTGGACTTTTGCTAATGAGTTGTATGGTAGTGTGTGATAGTCTCCAATTTTGTTTTTTCTTGAAATTGATAGTGTGTGATAGTCTCCAATTTTGTTTTTTCTTGAAATTGCATTCAGGGTCATTTGTGGATCTATACAAATTTTAGAATTATTTGTCCTATTTCTGTGAAAAACGCCATTGGAATTTTTAAGGGATTGCATTGGATATGTGGATTGATCTGGACATGGACATTCTAAGTACAGAATATTTTTCCATTTATTTGTGCCTTCATCAATTCCTTTTATTAGTGTCTTGTAGTTTTTAATATATAGATCTTTCACTTCCTTGATTAAATTTATTCTTTGGTATTTTATTTTATTTTTTAATGTAAGTATAAATGGGATTATTTTCTTACTTTTTCTTTCTGATATTTCATTGTTAGTATATAGAAATGCCACAGATTTCTATATATTGATTTTGCATCCTACTAACTTTACTCATTTATTTGTTAGTTCTAACAGTTATTTGGTAGAGTCATTAGGGTTCTCTCTATGATACTGTGTTCTGCAAATGGTGGTAGTTTTATTTCCTTTTCCAATTTGGATGTCTTTTATTTTATTTTCTTGTATAATTGCTGTGTCTTTTCAGATTGCTTTCTGCCATTTAAATAATCACTACTATAATAATAATATTGTTTTGTAATTTATTCACTTCATGATATAGTTAGCATTTTTACATTATAATTTTTAAAAAGTTGTAGTTGAATTGACCAAGTAAGAGATATTTGAGCAGATATTCTGTCTATATTATTTTTCTATTTCCATGTGGACACAGCACAACACAGGGCCAAAACTAGTAGAATGAGTCCCTGATGAATTTATATTACAAGTCAAGCTATTTTTGAAAAAATAGATTTTTGATATTTTTAGTAGAAATGAGAATGTAAATGACTTATGTGTGTTAATATATAGGATACTCTGCCTCTTATTTCAAAAAATTACAAAATTTTTTTCACTATGCCACTATTAGGAAAATAAAACTATAATAAACATAATTCACATCTAAATAGAAATCCAAAAATCTTTGAGGAATAACTAATATCAAAAGGTGATCAAAATGTCCTTCTATACAGAGGAGGCATTTATATGAAAGGATAATCAAAATAGAAATCACTTGAAGTGAACATGGTAACTCTTCAGCCAATCATGCTTACTTTTCCTAAATAAATAAGTGTACTTGGGGCAAAATTTAATTTAAAAAAGTTTAGGCAATTAATTAAACAAAGTTTATTTAAGCACTAGAAAAAGTTTAATAATACCTGTCATTATTATAGTACACATAAAGAGATGAGCTCTAGACATGTAATTTATATTAATATTAAAGAAACAGTTAACATTGTAGTGCTGCTTTTGAGATGACGCAGATATAACTTTAACCACTACTGAAGTTGAACACCAATTTGAATTTTTGAAAAGTACCATAATTTATGAAGCAATTGTTGAAATATATTAATATATATAAAATAATTTTATGAATAAAAAAATCATTCCTATGTTAATTACTGGCTGGGAATATTCCTTTTCAGTCCATTTTTCTACAAACAGTTTACTAAGATGGGACATACTTAAAAACTCAAAAGCATTGTTGAACAATAGAGCAAGAGATTACATGAAAATGTTTTCACTTCAAAATTTTAGACTGGCTTCCTCTAGCTTCCTGGCTAGACATGATAAAATTATCTCATTTACACTTCCATCTCCCCCTTCCGGTTTTGTCCATTATATCTTCTTTGTTGTTTAGTAAATTATAAAACATGTGCTTTTGATTTCATGTATTTTAGACAATAGTAAGTCCCCCTTAAGAAAATAAAATAAATTAGAATATTTATACTTGTTCCAGTCTTCTTTTCCCCTCACCATTTTTATTATTCACAACAGGATTTATGACTCTGTGTCTATATTCTTTAGTGGCGTTAGCTCTATATGACAAGGGGTCAGTACCAGTTCCTTTTTACAACTGTTCCTTTCATCCTCTGCTTGTCTGGATTACCTAGTTCATTAGCTCTTTTTAATCTTATTTTTCAAAGGAAGATGGACCCTGTAATCCCTGAATTCTTTCACTTTTGAGAATATCTGTCAGTTGCCTTCTTGAATGAGAATAAAGCTGTGTTTTCTATTTTTAGGTAACACTTTCACTTGGTGCTTTTGTGACATTGCTTCACTGTATACATGATATTGTCTGCTGCTATTGCAAGTTAGAAGCTAATTTGATTTTTTCTCCTCATGACTGAGTTCTGTGTGGATACCTGAGTACCATTTTCCTTGTTCTTGATCAGTAACTCAACCAAGAAACATCTAATAGTCAATAAATCCACATAAATTTGTTTTGGAATGCAATGCCCCTTTCAAACTACAGATTAAGTTATTTTTTGTTCCAGAAAAAAAATTTGTTTTTATATATTTGAAAACTTTTTTATTTTTATTCTATTTGTCATGGATGATCCATATTTTGATTGAGTTTATCATTCATGTCTATTATCATTTAATTAATTTAATCTATGTCTTTTTATTTTTGGCTTTCTTCATATTTTATTCTCAGTGTGATGATCTTTCTGTGAGCAATTAAAACTTCAACTCTCTGTTCTGTACAATGTTGTTTCTAAATTATTTATTAGTTCTGTCATGGTGTTATTTTGGTCCATTTGTTTACCCACATCTGTTGTTTTAATATCTTTGAATTCTTGTTACATTAAATTTCTTTGAATATCCTTCTATAGCCCCAAACATTTTCAGCATATTTTTTCTTTCTCATATTTTCCTCAGAATAGAATCCTTACTGTATTAGTTATATATTGTTGTGAAGCTAGTACCCTAAAACAGCAGTTTAAAACCACAAACATTTATTTTTTAAATATTTTCTGTGGATCAGGAATCTGGGAGTGGCTTAACTGGGTGGTTGTGTCTCAGGATCTCTTAAGAGGTTGCAGTCAAGCTGTCAACCAGGACTACTATCATCTCAAGGCTCAATGAGGCTGAAAGATATACTTCTAAGCTCATTCATTTGTTGACAGCCCTCAGTTCCAATTATTTTTTGAATGCCTTTTTTTTGTCATTAAGCTAATTTTTAGATTATATAATATATATTTTAGATTATATTTAATTTTATATATAATTTTAGATTATATATATATATATTTTTTAAAAATTATTTGTTCATGAGAAACACAGAGGTAGAGACATAGGCAGAGGGAGAAGCAGGCTCCCTGCAGGGAACCCAATGTGGGACTCGATCCCGGATCCTGGGATCATGCCCTGAGCCAAACGCAGATGCTCAACCGCTGAGCCACCCAGGCGTCCATTTTATATATATATATATAAATTTTATATATGTATGTATATATGTATATATTTTATATATGTATATAAAATTTATATATATAAATTTGTATATAAATTAATATATATATAAAAATGCACATTCTCCCTCACTTTTACATTTAGGTCAGTGTTTTAGAGATTTTACCGTCTCTGTTTACTATTTCAGTGAATTTCCTTTAAAACTTTCTTCTTAAAACCTAAGAGATATGCCTTCTTATCTCTTATCTCTTTAGAGAGTTCCCTTGCTTTGGCTGTATAATAAGCCCTTTTGATGAATAGCAGTATCAGGTTTTCCCAAGTTTTTCTTCAGGTCAACAATCATTGTTGGTAGTGGTGGTAGTCAGGATTAAATACAAAATAGCACTTGTATTCAAAACTTGTTCTGATTTTTTTCAAAATAGATTGTTTTTAAATATATATTATGCAAGAAGCACATTCTCATTTAATTTTTTAAATAGAGAGTTATATAATATTAGCAATAAAACATCCTGTTTACCCCTTCTCTTTCTTATTTTGTAAGAGTGACCACTGTTTACAGTTCTTTATGAATCAAACAAGATTTTGTTCTATACAATACAATTATAGGTGTGTAGATTTGTATTTGGACTCTCTCAATAGCTAAAAGCCTATGTATATAAATTAGGTTTTATACACAGTAATAGATTATGGACATCCCTCAATGTCAGACTACTTCATATTAAAGATTATGTGTGTTCATTTTATAGATGCTCATAATTTAACTAGTCCCTTACTAATATTTAACTTGTCTCCATTTCTTTGTTTTAAATAACACAGAAAGGAATCTCTCTACATTTTACTTTATAGTTATGTGTTTTATTATGTAATGGATTCCTAGAAGAAGAAATGCTTTGTCAAATATTCTTCAATATCCGAGACTTGAAATCATGGTAATTCTACCGAATTGAAGTCTGTTGAGTAAAGTAATTATACCTTCTCTGTATATTGGCTGAAAATAATGGTGTCTTAATATTTGAAATTAGCTGATAAGGTTTCCTTAATTTTTCCTAGCCTAACATGTCACACACTGATACTGGATTTTACATAGACAGACTGCCCTAAAGTAGAAGTGTGTGTGTGGCATATTTGAGGGACAGCAATGAGGTTAACATGCTAGGATCAACTAAGAGAAGGGGACAGTAGTAGAGGATGAGTTCAAGATAGAGTTTTATGGGCCATTTTAAGGACTGTAGAGGATCTTCTCTCCATAATCAAATATTTAAAATGTAGTCTACATCCCTTGTCCCTACTTCTACTGCACTGTGGCCTCCATCCTGTGTGTTGCCTCTAACAAAAGTCTTCAGCTACTTCATGACTGCCAAGGCAGTGGCCTCTTCATATATCTTGGCACTCTGTTGGCCATATATAATTTAGTGTAAATAAAAATGCCTTTGGTAATTGTAAAATGTAAATTGCTTTATTTTATTTTTACTAACTACTGCCATCGTCACAGAATTGTTTGCCTGCCTTTTCCTCTTGTTCTCTCCCAATTGCTCTGCTGCTTTATCTGCTATTTTCTTTGAGCTTCTTATGCCAAATCCTTTAGCTTTCCTCAGTGTGTGACTTGATGTTTCATTCTTGTTTCTCTTCTTCGTGACCTTTGAGAAGTTTCACAAATGCATTCCCAACTCTAAATGAGTTAATAGAATATTCTATTTCTGAATAGCTCTGAAAAACTTAAAGGCAATATTCATGACTTTTAAAAATATTAAGCTTATGGAAGCTTAATATATGGAAGATTGCTTAATATATGGAAGATTGCTTAAGATGTTTAAATATTTGAAAAAGGACATTTTATTTTACACAACTACAAATTTTCATTAGCATTTCCTTCTGCCTTGAAGGCCTTTAAACTGCTTCAGTGGGCTAATTGATGTTCATTAGGTATGATCATAAGACATATTAAATTCCAAAATATTTTCTTTTTCAGCAATCTTTAAATTACATTTTAGCTAATATATATTTATTATTATATGTAAATACTATTTTAATACCTTAGAATTCATGATGTATAATTGGTCTATTATTTAAACATAATCAACTATCTTATAAGGCAGAACAATTCACTCAATATCAGATGACAATTTTTTCTAAGTTATACTTGCTATTTTACATTACAGGAAAATACTAGTACATTAATCCTAGATAAGAACTTAAAAATGTAAAAATAGGATGCTCAGCGGTTGAATGTCTGCCTTCAGCTCAGAGGGTGATCCTGGGGTTCTGGGATCCAGTCCTGCATTGGGCTCCCTGCATGGAGCCTGCTTCTCCCTCTGCCTATGTCTCTGCCTCTTTTTCTGTGTTTCTCATGAATAAATAAAATATTTTTTAAAAATAAAATAAAAATCTAAAACTACTGCCTAAATTTAAATTTAAGTCTCTTTCTTCTTCTGTGGGTCTTCTACGATTTTCCCTTGTTTTCCTAGATAATATATAATTTATCATTAGAAGAAAATTTACTCTTTAGCATAAAAATGTGTTCCTTTTTGTAAGAAATAATCATCCATAATGTTTTTTGATTCAAACTATTAGAAACACTGCAATTTTGAAATATAGTTTTTCTTTAAATGTACCTCTATGAAATATTTGTATAATACACTCAATTCTATTACATTATGTACATTTTAAAATGTGATGTGGAATTAAGTTTTCATGTGAATCTTATTTTATTTCTCCATTTTGATACAAGTAGCCTGTGTGCCCTTTCCTTCTATAAATTACAATATACAGTCACAAGAGCAAACCTTGAGTTAATGCTTTAAATTTCTCCAGGATAAATTTACTACATAAGTTCCAGATATTATTTTTATGCATAATTACATTTCTTTCAAGATTATCTTTCAGTTTATTATCAAATAACCTTTTTTTGGTCAAAAAACTAATGTCTATTCCAATATTTAATTGAATGAAATATTTGGGGCTTGACAAGAAAATCACAATGAAGCTTTATTCTTTCTCCAAGGTCTAGCCTCAATGACTCCCATATGTACAATACTTACTGAAGACATTCTGCTTACCAATACTTACTTTAGACCTTAAACCATATTTCTATTTTTTACAACTGCCTATTTCATATAATAGGATGGTACCTAGAGAGATCATATCTAATATCTAGTCCAATATTCAGTCTAAGTAACATTTTATAGATTTTTAATATCTTCCATGAAACATTAACAGACTTCCTCAGCATTTCTTCCCAGTGCTAATTCCTGATGGCTTATCTGAATAACCTTCTCAGTTTTTTCCTTATGAGTGTGGAGCTATAGTCTAAGATTCCTCTGTTATTTTTTAAATAGTATCATATTTGTTATAACTTTATCTGGGCAAAAAGTATACTTGTGACTATCTTGAAATACCTGAAGAATATGCTGATATTTCATTGTTGTTGATATGGTTGCACCTACTTCACATGGGAATCCAAGATAGCTATCTCAATGGTAGGAAAATGGCATTCCAGTGTTAAATATTCAAACCTAAGGATTCAAACTTCAAAAACCTGAAACTGAGTTGAGAATGATTTTGAAAAACAAATACAAATACAAATACAAATACAAAAAAAAAAAAAACCCACAAGCCCTCCCTTGTTCATTGTCATTTGAAAATAAAACATTCAATGCCCAAATATTTTTAGTATTTTGTTCAGTTTTCAATTGCTATATAACAATGTCACTCAACAAAATATCTTGTATATACAAATTTTAAAAAATACATTTTATACTTACACAAAATTTCACAGGAATATGGGCTAAATCTTCACTTGTGATTAGAAATATTGGGAGATATAAAAGTGCAATTTTTCAGAATTTTTAGTATCTGGAAGAATGTATGATACTAGTGATTTTGGAAAATTTTTCTTCCAGGCGGTTTAGAATCTTTGAAAAATCTTCAGCAACTAATTGTGGACCACAATCGGCTAATTAGTACAAAAGGTCTTTGTGATACTCCTACCATTGTATACCTGGATTGCTCACATAATCATCTTACTAAAGTTGAAGGTATTGAAAACTGTGGATTGCTTCAAGTGCTGAAGTTACAGGGAAATTATCTAAGTGAGGTAATTTATTTGAATTATTGGCTTCTGTGATTAATGCAGCATTTTTCTTTTGATAGAAAAATCAACTGCACATTTTAAAAGCAATTTTGATTAATTTTTCTTTGTTTTTTGCTTGCCATCCATATGTGATTTCCAGTTTACTTAAAACTGTTACATACTTCTATTTAAAAAATATTCAACATAGAATATTTTGTAAAGAAATCTAATTTAACCTAAGTTTTTCAGAACACTAAAATAAATCATAACTTTTCAGTTATATTTCAGTATATAAGTGGGGCCAAATGTATCAGTTATGAAATTCTAGTTAAAATTTATCATAAAGTAACTTTTATTTAAAAATTTCTAATTGTGAATTTAATTCTTAGAAATTTTATTGATACTAAAATTCTCATTATACTTTGACTTATGATATGTAGTTTAACAGAATATACCTCTTGTTAGTTTTAGATTTTATGCTTTTAAATTTTATTGAATGAGAAAAATAGTTTACTAAATATAAGCTAATGACTCAAATTTAAATATAGCTTCCATCCTTGGAGAATCATGTCCTACTAAGAGAATTGCACTTGGATGATAACAGCATTTCAACCGTGGAAGAGCTTTCTTCATATTGGTTGCCTTTACTACAAAACCTGACTCTCTCTCAAAACAGGTAAAAACAAACCGCATCATAAGCACTAAATGCATTGAATGATTGCTTAAAGTAAATGCATGATGTTTATAACACGTAGAAATGTTAATTTGTACCAGCAATTTAGTGAAAGTGCGTCACAATAAATTAGTATATAAATTAGAAATTTAACTTTTTTAGTAGCATTTTAATTGTTACTTATACTACCCATTTTGTTTCTTCTCAAAGACATACTTGTAGAAATCTCCTAGAGCAGATTTGTTTATATTTGTAAAGAATATAGTCCTTAGAAAATGCAGGAGGAAGTTAATTTAATTCAGAAGGATGTCTCATTCTCTCAAGTGGTACTTATTAAGTCCTGGAAGAATGATTTTTAATCTGCTCTCAACTTGCATGTCTTTTTGTAACTGTTAAGATTGATTTAAATTTGATTTCCCTAAGGATATAAAGTAACACTTAAAAAAATACCTTAACATTAAATCGAGATGGGTACCTGACACAGAAGATCCATTTGAAACCACCAAACATCTGGATCTTTGCAGAGAATAACTGTCTAAAACCAAAACAGGAGCACAATGTCTCCCTCTGCTTAATATTTCATTGAGACCTATTCACTTTAATATGATTAATTTGTTCATCAAAGGCACATTGAGTAGAGGAAAGAAACCACGTTTAACAAGAAATTGCTTTTTTTGAGTTACACAACTCTTGCAGAACAAGTGAACAAGTACAACCCAATTTTAATACATATTCTTTTCCTAAAAGAACCATAACATTTTTTCACATTCTCTGCACAATGGTGCTGATCCTTTGAGTGTATATGTCCCAAATGATTTCACTTCCACCTGTTAAAACTATTCCAGCATTTGACAAATCAAAAACTGAATCTGTGTTCAAAAATTCCCTCAAATTATTTTAATCAGATCTAATATATGAAAGTTGATTTGGTTTTAAAGTGGCATTTATTATAGAGCAAGTTCTATCAGATAACACTGTTTAAATCATTTGGGGCATCTACAAACTCGTTAGATCTTCTCACAATATTTTCCAGGTAAGAAACACAATGTCAATAGAATGCTCAGCTGTGCTTTGTGCATATGCAATAAATCACTCAGTAATTGACATACCTCATACATTTTATGGAAGTGGATCTCATACCACATTAATGAGCAAAATAACATTAAAAGAGATTAGAAAATATTCAAGTCAATAACATTTTTTGAGAAATAGTGCCTTTAATTTCTTTGGACAATTTAAACTATCAAAGAAATCATCCACTTTTAAAAGTTAAAATTAATACTAATTGATGGACTTTTACCCTATCAATCTGGTATAACTTATTTTCCATATCAATCTGATATGACTAGGAATTATATACTAGATTACTAGACATTTATTAGGTTTGATAATAATAATTGGAGTGCTTAATCCAAATAATCCTTATTTATAAATTTGTTTGCTTAACCTTATAAAATCTGAATGTTGAGATGGTGTTTGCTATTTTGGGGGACATAGAACTGAGTAATATATGTCCTCATCATAAAAAAAACTCTTAAGAAGGGGTGCCTTGTTAGTGCAATTGGTTAAGCGTCCAACTCTTGGTTTCAGCTCAGGTTGTTATCTCAGTATCTTGAGATCACCCGAGGATCCTGCATGGGTCTCCTTGCTCAGCACAGAGTCTGCTGGAGCCTCTCTCTCCCTCTGCCCCTTTCCCTACCCTGTCCACTCTCTTGGTCTTCCAAATAAAGCAATAAATCTTTTCTAAAAATTATTTTTAAAACCCTCAAGAATAAAATAATCTTTTGAACTTAACTGTATAAAAAAGTACTTTGTTATATAATGCATGCTTTTTTATTTTTTAATAATACTGTCACTTATATTTGAATATATTCTTTGCAATCTCTCAAAGTTCTTGCACATTAACCTTCTATCATTTCTAAAAGAACAAAAGGGAAAGACCGAAAGATATCAGGGAAATGCAATTGATAGAAATGGACATAGAGAATAATAAAATTATTTCCTAAAATCATAGTATAAAATGCTTAGAATTTTTCATAGTAGGCTACTTCCATTAACTATAGGAATTATCCATCTTACATTAAGCTTTTACATGTACATTGACTTTTTCAGAACTATATCAGTTTTGGTAAAACTCAGGATCAGCACATCTGGGTATGAATTCTGAACCTACAATTTACCTATCAGTTGACCTTGAGCAACTCTCTTCTTACTACCCAAGCTTGTTCTTTTTTTTTTTTTTTTTTCCCTCTGTGTAAAAGGAATACTAATACCTACCTACCTTTCCTATTTGATGGGATTCCAGTGGTGATCCAAAAGGAGGATAAATGTCAATACATTTTGCAGGCCTCAGAAGGGTTTTATAAATGTGATATTTGGATTTGTGATTGGTATGTCTTTTAAATTGTATATATTTTTCTTTTAATTTTTGATAAATATTTTTACCACAAGGAAGAAATTATGTGTCCATATGTTTTTTTTTTCTCCAACAAATGAAATACAATAAAGAATGATACTTAGTACAATTGTTTGAAATACATGTTTCATCTTGACTTCTGTTTTAAATTTTCATTAGGACATATGACTGTTTTAAGTTTGACTCAGTGGAGTCCTAACTGGAAGACTCTCGGCTCATGTCTTTCTACTTCCAGTGAGACTCTAAGTAGGAGCAGAAAGTGGAAACTATTACCCATTGGCTGCTCATTGTACAAATCTTTTGCTTTTTGTCGTCTTTGAAATTTATATCTTTTTTATGCCCAGGGCTAATGTGACAAGGTCAAATGGTATTAGGTTTTCACTAATGTCCTTTGTCTTTCTGGTTTGAATTTTCTTGGAAAAAATATACACAGAATGTCAGTAAAAGGAAAAGTTCTAGAGGTTTAAAAAAAGAATTGTACTATTAGGTTTCTACCATCCTAATGAATAGTCATAAAGGTGAATGAATAGCCAGTTTTCTTAATTAAAATTTTTTAAAAAGAAAAAAAATGATTCTAAAAGCATGGTTATCCGAAAAGATAAAATTTTAATATTACAAAAATATTCTGTCAAACCAAATATTTCTTTGCTTGCATAATTTTTGGGAAAAAATTATTTTATTTTTAATTCTAATATGTGATTGGTTATTTTACTGGATGCCTTCATATAACATATATGTTACCTATACTTTGCCATATAACTTATTTTTTAAAAATATGAAATAGTCTGAAAAAATGGGAAAACTCGCCCATTTATCTTTCAAACCCTTTTAGTAGAAGGACAAAGATTTAGAATTATAAATTAGTTAAAGCTACAAAACAAAAATTTTCTTGTTGATAAATATATTTATTAGAATTATATTAAAGAACTTAAATTTCTATTTGTAATATTAATAATGATCCAAAACGTGCCTGAATAAGAAAATCATCAAACTAGAACTTGAATCCATTAATTATGCATCAACAAAGTTTTAAGTTTTCCTTCCTTCCTTCCTTCCTTCCTTCCTTCCTTCCTTCCTTCCTTCCTTCCTTCCTTCCCTCTCAGTGTACATGTAATATTTCAGTAAATTTTACTATTTAGGAATGTATGTACAAATAATGAAGTATATATAAATGCAATGGCCAATATTTTATTACTTTGGATTTTTTTTCATCCTAGGAATTATATTTAAGAAGTCGTGTTGTGTAGGTTTGATATAAGTAATACTATTGTATTTAGGTTTAGCTACAGTCAGAACTATTTCCAACCTCATTATTTAGTCTGTTTTTTCATTTGTAGTATATTCTGTCTCTCTGCTAATGCAGAACAGAATATTACAAGAAAGGAGTCAAGGTTAGGACAAGGGTTAGTTTTGTGCCAAACCCCATGAGGCTTTCCAGTCACAGTATTATTCTATAAGCGTCTGACCCTAGAATAATAGATTTTTTTTTTCATGACAGGGAGATGGTAGAAATAAAGAGGTAAAAATGTGTGCCAGGACAACTGGAAGGACAGTATAAAAAAACAAGAAAGCAAAAGAAGTAGAAATAAATGCATGCCTTTTTTTTTCTTTTGTACTAGAAATATTCTGTTAGTTGAGGCATATTTTGAACTGTGTGGATTTCCAACATTTATGGGGGGGGGGTTGGTTCAGGAGATTTGTGTTTGTAATGAGATTATATTTGAAGCAAAGGAATTTTTCTGTTGTTGTTTAAAGATTTGGAAGAGCTGGTTTAATTTTCATTTCCAAATAGCTACGGTAATATGATACTATATTACAGAATAAGTGTAGATTTGTCTTAGTTGGAAATGCAAATCAAACTAAATTAATTTTCCCTTCATGGGTTTTGTTTCCAATGATGTAACTATTTTGAATATCACTTATATCCCATGCTTGTTTTGGAGTCCTTAACAACAATTATATCTTAGAAAATAATAGAAACTTTAAAAAGCAGGAGGAAATTTCATTTGAATATGTAAGCATTAATAATATGTATTGATTTTAAATATTACATTATTCTGCCAAACTTAAGCTTATTTTATATATACATTTACTTATATATATATATATATATATATATATATATATATAATGTTCTATTATTATCTTCCTTAGAAGCATATTTTGAACTTAGAAATATTCTTAGTGTAACTTTGGATATTTAGAATACTTATAATACTTTCAATCTGGTAAACAAAAACAATGTTTTAATTAAAAACAAAACTAGTAACTCTAATTTGTTGTGCTGTCAGAAGTGAAAAATTTTTTTTTATATTTTTACCTCTTAATGGTTTAAGTTATGTGTTTGAGCCAGGAAAAATTATGTAGATAATATAAATTCTCTGTAAATTTGACCTTACACCAAAACAAAGCAAAAACAATAACAACAAAAAATCCCCTTATTTTTATTTAAATAGCAAGTACATATTAAACTCTGATATTTGTCATTGAAATTGACAATCCATGGCAATTTCTCTTTAGAAATGAATATAAATCTTCCATTATAGAATAAATACTTGGAATTTTATAATTACTACATTTTTAATTAGTACTGTTAATATTATATTTTATACACATACAACTGTATATATAACTATATTTGATTGCATGTCACCAAATATTTGAATTATATAAATACATTATTACATAGTTACATCAATAATAAGGACATTCCAATTTAAAATTTTTATGAATTTTATTTCTTTGTTTTCAGCTTGACAAAAATCATACCACTTTTTCATTTTGTTTCTTTGGAAAAACTAGATGTCAGCAACAATTGTCTTTCTGGTAAGTTTAGAACAATATATAATTTTTTTTAAGTATATAATGGGGTTTTGAATGTCTTTACCAAATGTGTTAGAGAGTTGTTTTGGATAGATGTATTAGTGGTACCTACAAATAACATTATCTATACAATAAGAGGTAGAGGAGGAAAAAATTCCCTGTAGGCCTAAGAAATTGACATAAGACAGAATTAGAAGCAAAGAATGCAACGTGTAATTTTTTTTGCAAGTTGGTATATATTTCTCTTGCCTTCTACTTCATATACTTTTGATAAGAATGTCTCTTTCCTTCTGATATAGGGAGGATTCTAGAGGATGTTTAATATCTGGAGTATGTTTAATATTCCATTTGCATTATCTCATTGTGGTTTTAGTTTACATTTCCCTCATGAATGATGATATTAAGCCTTTTTACATTCTTATTTATTGATGATTTTTGTACATTCTTTTGTGTCTATTCAAAAGTCTTACCATTTTTATCAGTTATTTCCCTTTTTCTTATTGATATGTATAACTTCTTTATATGGTCTGGATGTAATTTTTTGTGATATTTTCTCCTGGTCTTTTCTTTAACCATGAATTTTATTAATGGTATTTTCAGATGAGTGGAAGTTTAAATTTTGATGAAATTTATTATTTTTAATAGTTTTGTTCTGTGTCCTGTGTAATATTTTTCCACCTTTCAATTTGAGAAGATGATTTTATATATTTTCTTGGTTCTTAGAGAATTTTTTTTTTCTTAGAGAAATTTTGTACTTTTAGTTTTTACCTTTAGGTCTGTCAATGGCCTATATCAAATTATTTTTTGTGAATGGCATGAAGTAGAGGATGAGTTCAGATTTTAATATGGATATCCAGTTATTCCAGCAGCATTTGTTGAACAAGTTTTTTTCATCATTGAATTATTTGGTGTCTGTCAAAATATTTGATTTACCTTTGACTTACTTTGGGATGAGTTTCTATTAACATGTTTTCTCTATTAACTGATCTAAATGATAGATCATACTTTCCTATTTCTTTATATGTTTAGTAAGTATTATGAGATGGTGCATTTAATTGAAAATTTTGGGAAAGCAGCACATGGATCAAGATTCTAAAGGTTCAAAAAGGAATTCAGGAGAAAGGAGAAAAAAGTGTCCTTAGCTTTGTTTCCCCAGCAGCAGCCAAAGTTACTAGCTGGTCAATGCACCCTAGAGATATTCAGTGCATACACAAGCATTTGAATAACAGATTCCTCTCTGATCTTGGCTTCTGTTATATCCGCATCTCCTTCCTATTATTCCCTGGCAGTTGCCTTGGCCTCCTGGTCTTCACAGATCAGGCTGCTAGGTCCCAAATACATTTTTCCTCAAGGCCTTTGCTTTTATCTCTGGACAAAATTAGTTTCCAAGAGGCAACAGTCAACTCAAGTGATGGTGGTAGTATTTTTGAAAATGAGAAATATATTAGAAAACAAAAACAGCCATATTACCAAGGGCACCTTTATGATCTGCTTAACAGATCATGTGCTCTGTTAGCAGATCACTGGGAAAACTTTGAAATAACCAAAACAAGAAATCTCTCAAACAGATCTGTATAGTTATATACATAGCACAGTTCCAGAGAGTATAGGTAGATAGTTCAAGTACCATAGCAAAGGAGACAGAGTACTTTTAGTTCAAAGGTACTCTGGTTGCAAGAATCTGTGGTAATTCCTATATAACTGGGGACATACAATATTAACTAGAACTAGAACTTTTCTTCCAAATTCTAATCCTATAGACTCATTTTTCTCTAAGTAGTTCTATTTGGTACTAAAATGTTACCTTTTGCTTCTAGAGTTAGATGGGCATTTACATGATAAACATAAATTTTGCAAAGGATTGTGGTTTTTTTTCCAATTTATTTAAACAAACAAACATTTCATCTAAGCTCTGGGCTTGTTTTTTGTTTTTGTTTTTATTTTACACCCCACACATGAGAGAGATAATATAGCATTTATGTTTTTCTGACTTATACCACTTAGCATAATGCCCTTGAGATCCATCCATGTTGTCACAAATGGCAAGGTTTCATTCCTTTTTATGGCTACATAATATTCCATTATACATCTAAATACCATGGTTATTTTATCCATTCTCACATCAGGTGGGCACCTAGGTTGTATCCATATCTTTGCTATTGTAAATAACGCTTAATGAGTGAATATGGAGGTGCATATATCTTTTCAAGTCAGTGAGGTTTTTTCTTTAAATAAATTATCCTGAAGTGGAATTGCTAGATCATAAGGTTGCTCTATTTTTAATTTTTTGAAGAACCTCCATACTGTTTTCCATAGTGGCTATGCCAGTTTACATCCCACCAACCATGTGAGAGGGTTGCCTTCTCTCCACATCCTTGCCCAAACTTATTTCTTGACTTTTTTTTATAATAACTATTTTAATGGATGTGAAGTGATTTCCTGTTGTGATTTTGAGTTGTATCTCCCTGATGATTAATGATGTTGAGCATCCTTTCATGTGTCTGTTGGCCATCTGTATGTCTTCTTTGGAAAAATGTCTATTCAGGGGCACCTGGGTAGCTCAGTGGTTGAGTGTCTGCCTTTGGCTCAGGGCATGGTCTTGTGATGCTGGGATCAGGATCAGGCACCAGGCTCCTTGCAGGAAGCCTGACTCTCCCTCTGCTTATGTCTCTGCCTCTCTCTCTGTGCTTTTATGAATAAATAAATAATTTTTTTTAAAAGAAAAATGTCTTTTCAGATCTGCCTGTTTTTAAATCAGATCAGATTTTTACTATTGAGTTGTATGAGTTCTTTATAAGTTTTGCATATTAGACCCTTATCAGACATGTGATTTGCAAATATGTTATCCCATTCAATGGGTTCATTTTGTTCATGGTTTCCTTTGCTATACAGAAGCTTTGAGTTTGATAAGGCTCCACTTCTTTATTTTGCCTATGTTGCTTTATCTTTTGGTGTTAGATTAAAAAGAATCAAGGCCCTTGTCAAGGAGTTTACCACCTATATTTTCTTCTATGAGTCTTATGGTTTTAGGTCTTACATTCAAGTCTTCATTTTGAGTTAATTTCTGTGTATGGTGTAAGACAATGGTCAACTTTCTTTTCTTGTTATGTGACTTCCCAACACCACTTATTGAAGAGACTGTTCTTTCCCCATTGTATATTCTTGGCTCCCTTGTCATAAATTGATTAAACATATAAGCATAGGTTTATTTCTGAGGTCTCTGATCTATTGATCTCTATGTCTGTTTTTTAGTTACTATGGCTTTGTAATATAGTTTGAAATCGAGGAGCATGATGCCTCCAACTTTGTTCTTTCTCAAGATTGCTTTGGGTCTGCAGAGTCTTTTGTGAGTCTATATAAATTTTAGGATTGTTTGTTCTATTTCAGTGAAAAATGCCATTGAAATTTTGATAAGGATTGCATTGGATCTGTATATTTGCTTTTGGTGGTATGGACATTTTAACAGTATTGATTCTTCCAATCTAGTGCATGGCATTTCTTTCCATTATTTGCCTTCCTCAATTCCTTTCATTAGTTTCTTGCAGTTTTCAATATACAGGCCTTTCACCTCTTTTGTTAAATTTTAATCTTTTGATGGGCTTGTTTTCTTAGTTTCATTTTCTGATGGCTCATTATTAATGTAAAGAAACCCAACAGAGTTTTGTGTATTGATTGTGTATCCTGCCACTTTAGTGAATTTGTTTATTAGTTCTAATAGTTTTTTGATTGAGTCTTTAGGGTTTTCTATATATCATGTCATCTCTAAATAGCTACGGTTTTACTTCTTCCTTTCCAATTTGGATGGCTCTTATTTTATTTTCTTGCATAGTTGCTCTAGCTAGGACTTCCAAAACTATGTCACATAAAGTTGTGAGAGTAGGCATCCTTGTCTTATTTCTGACCTTCTAGAGGAAAAGCTTCACCTTTTCATCATTGAGGATGATGTTAGCTGTTGGGTTGTTATATATGGCCTTTATTATGTTCAGGTACATTCCCTCTACACCCACTTTGTTGAGCATTTTTATCATAAGTGGATTTTGAATTTTGTCAAATGCTCTTTCTGTATCACTTGAGATATCATATGATTTTTATCCTTAATTTTGTTAACGTGGTATATTACACTGATTGACTTGTGGATGTTGATATATCCCATTTAGTCATGGTATATGAATTTTTAACATATTATTGAATTTAGTTTTCTAATATTTTGCCGAGAATTTTTTGTATCTATGTTTATTTTTTTTTTATTTTTTTTTTTGTATCTATGTTTAACAAGAATATTGGGTTATAATATTGTTGTCGTGTTCTTATCTAGTTTGGGTATCAGGGTAATGCTGACTTCATAATGTGGATTTGGAAGAGTTCTCGCTCTTCTTTCTGGAAGAGATTGAGAAGGATTAGTATTAATTCTTCTGTGGATGTTTTTCAGAATTCACCAGCGAAACCATCTGATCTTAGACTTTTGTTCCTTGGGAGGTTTTGATTATTGATTCAATCAATAATTGAATAACTTGTAATTTATCTGTTCAGATTTTCTACTTCATCATGATTCAATCTTGGTTGTATGTTTCTAGGAATGTACCAATTTTTTTCTAGGTTATCCCAATTTGTTGGCATATAAATATTCCTAGCAGTGTATGATCCCTTGTATTTCTATGGAAGAAGTTGTAACAGTTCTTTTATTTTTTAATTCTATATATTTGAGTCTTTTTTTATTTTTTTCTGAGTCTAGCTAAAGTTTGCCAACTTTATTTTTTCGAAGAACCAATTCTTAGGTTTATTGATCTTTTCTCTTCTCTTTTCAGTCTTTATTTCATTTATTTTTGCTTCAATCTTTGTTATTATTTTATTCCTTCTAATAACATTGTACTTCATTTGTTCTTCTTTTTCTGGTTCCTTGGGGTATAAAGTTAGGTTGTTTATTTGAGACTTTTCTTATTTCTTGAGGTAGGCATTTATCCCTGTGAACTTCCTCTTAGAACTACTTTTGCTGCTTCTCCTAAATTTTGATATGTTATATGTCCATTTTCATTTGTCTCAAGGCTTTTTAAAAAATTTCTCTTGATTTCTTCTTTGAAGCATTGGTTGTTTAGTAGCATGTTGTTTAATCTCCACATATTTGTGACTTTTAATTTTCTTTTTTAAATTTATTTCTAGTTTCATACCATTATACTGGAAAATATGCTTGATATGATTTCAGTCTTCTTAAATTTATTAAGACCTGTTTTATTGCCTAGCATATGATCAACTTTGGACAATGTTTCATGTGCACTTGAGAAGAATGCATATTCTGTTGCTTTGGGGTGGAATATTCTATAAATATCTCTTAAATCCATCTGGTCTAATATATTGTCTAAGACATGTTTTCTTCTTGATTTTCTATCTGGATAATCTGTTCATTGATGTAAGTGGAATATTAAAGTCCCCTATGATTATTGTGTTGCTGTCTACTTCTTCTTTTAAGGCTGTTAATATTTACGTTAAGTATTTAGGTGCTCCTGCATTAGCTGTGTAAATATTTACAATGTTATATCCTCATGTTGGATTGATCCCTTTTATGATTATGTAACACTCTTCTTTGTCTCGTATTACAGGTTTTTTTTAGTGTGTTCGTCTCAAAATCTGTTTTGTTGATATGTCTACATCATTTTTGAAGACTTTTATTTATTTATTTGACAAAGAGAGAGAGAGAGAGCATGAATGGGGTGGGGTGGGGGCTGGGCAGAGAGAGAGGGAGAAGCAGATTCCCTGATGAACTGGGAGCCTGATGTGGAGCTGATCCCAGGACCATGAGATATGACCCGAGCCAAAGGCAGATGCTTAACCAACTGAGTTATTCAGGTGCCCTGATACGTTCAGTAATTTTTAACTGTATGTTGAATATTGTACATAATACAGTATACAAGTCTGGAAATCATTGTTTTCCTTTTAAAGGCAGTTAAGTTCAGTTCTGGCTGGCAGTTAAAGTATTTATGGATTTTTTTTTCCTATCTTCAGTTTCATTCTCTCTTAGTACAAGCCATTTTAGTTTTCAGTTCTTACTGTGTGTCCCTACCCCAGGGCATTGTATTCACTCCTACTGCATTGTCTCTCTGGATTGTAGCTCCATCTATAAGATATTCAGTTAGGTCTCATTTTGGCTGGGCAGAGATCCCTATGTCTTACTGCTTCATGAACTTATTGTTGTCATTCAGCTTTTAGCCCTACAGCTGGTGATCTCTGCTAGGTTGTGTATGTAACCCCTCATACTTGTCCATGGACCTGTGGTGAATCTTCACACAGACTTCTTCCCCCAGTTCCTTCCTCACAACAGTTCCTTCTTGTACTTTTCATCATAAATTCCAGCTTTCGTTCTCATCTTTGCCTCTTCATTCATCAAAAGAGCTTCTTAATTTGGTCTCTATTGCTCTGAAGTGGTAAACTGCTTTCAGACAGAAAACCACTATGATTGTAGACTTACCATATATGTCTCCCATCTCTTAGAGTCAGGTTTAAAAACAAGTGCTTCATATGTATTGTCCAGTTTTGTGATAGTTTTCTGTGGGAGAGCAATTCAATACAACTAACTCTGCAATGTAACCTGGATAAATCCTACTATTCTTACTTTTGAAAGTAAAATAGGTCTGTGTAATTCTATTTAGGTATGTGTTCAACATTACCACTTATTACTTTAATTTCACTTCTTTAGATTTTGTCCTAACAATCTGGCACAAACTGTTCTAAGCCCTTTACACATATTACTTCATTTAACCATGATCTAATAAGATAGGTACAAGCCTGAATCACAAAGTAATTGCATGGTTTACAGAAGTTCACAAAGCTGCTAAATGGGAGAAATATATCTTCTAACAGCAAAGTCTGTGTTTTTAATATAATCCCTTTTTAAAGGCATACTGTGTTCTGCAAAATAAATAATTTTGTTGCTTTCCTTAATATCTAACCAATAAATAAATGGTCATTTATTTATGATTATTTTTTTCTATGTATTAGCTTTCATAATGATTATTATTATTTATTTTCTATAGATCTTACAAGTGCCATTAGATGGTTTGATGCATGCTATTCTCTCCATGAATTGTCTCTCACTGGAAACCCACTTCTTCAAGAAATAGACTGGAGGTAAAAAACCTTCTTGCACCCTATTATATACTTTATTATAGTTGCAGAAAACGCGATTTGATGAAAATTGTTCTGTGCATATTAATTGCTTAGGAAAAGTCAATAAAAATAATTTAAATGCTATTCAAAACAAGAAATTTTTGCAATATTAGTTTAAAAACTGTCTTCAACCTCAAATAATTTTGCACATGTATGAACTAATACAAATTTAAAATAATTATTTTGATCCATATCGTTGATTATATGACAGTTTTTGTATGATGTTAACTTGGGGCTTGTATTTCTAGAAAACATATTTAAAAGAGATATTTGGCGTCTGTTAAAGTATGAATTATAAGCATATGTGAATTAATGCTTCTCTTTGAAATATTGCAGTACCTAGATATAATAGAAGAAAAATATTTTGTAATTTTTTAGAATGAATTTTCTTCTTTAAAAAAGTTTTTCTAACCTGAATTCTCATATTATGCTAACACCATTCCCCCCCCTAAAATGACCAGCATTTTTTTGCATGAGCTTTTTTGAGATAATTTTCATCCCACAAACAGTTTTGTTTATGAGTATGAATATGGTGTAAACTACCACAATCAAGATATTAAACATTTTAATCACCTTAAAAATTACCTCATGCCCCTTTGCAGTCAGTTGCCTCTCCCAGGCTTTAAAAATACCTCTCCGCTCTTTTATGGCTTTCATTGTTATCTGATGAAAAGTCTACCAACAGTCTCTTAGGAGACTTCTAATATTTTTTCTCTTTTTTTTAAAGATTGTATTTTATTTGAGAGAGTGAGAGAGAGAGAGCATGAGCTGAGGGAAAGGGAGATGGAGAGGGAGAGTCAAACCGCCTGCTGAGCAGGGAGCCCAACACTCGGGGCTCAATCCCAGAACCTGGGATCATGACCTGAGCTGAAGACATACTTAACTAAGTCATGCACTCCTAATATTTTCTCTTTATAAGTGGTTTTCAGTAATTTTATTATAATGTGTTTTGCTGTGGTTTTATATAGATTTACTCATCTTGAATCTGATGAATTAGAGGTTTCCATAAAATTAAAAAAAAAATGGCCATTATTTTTTCACATATTTTGTCTGCCTCCTTCCTGTCTTGTCTTACTAGGATGCCAGTTTCACCAATATTAAATCACTTGATATATTCTAGAAGTTGCTATTGATCTGTTCTTTTATGTATTTTATACTTTTTTTCTGCCTGTACTTCACTCTAAATAGTTATTGCCATATCTTCAAGTTCTCTGATATTTTCTTCTTATACATTTATTTTGATGTTAATCCCATCCAGACTTTATCAGTTCAGAGTTCAGATACTATGTTTTTCATCTCTAGAAGTTTCATTTTTTTTTAACATTGCCATTTCTCTCCAAATCATGCTTGTGTTTTCCTGAATCTTCTTGAACATATGGAGAATATTTATAATAGCTGTTTCAAAATCCTTGTCTGCTAGTTTCATCATTTGTATCATTTGGGGGTCTATTTCTGTTGATCCCCCCAATTCTGGGTCATATATCCCCGATTCTTGCATACTGGATCAATTTTTATTGTATTCTGGACACCTCAAATTTTATGCTGTTGACTTCTTAATTTGGTTCTTTTTCTTTAGGCAACATCTATTTTATTTCTGATGTGCAGCTAATAAGTTACTTAAAATTGGTGAGATGCTTTTAAAGCTTGCTTTTAAGTTCTGTTAGGGATGTCTCAAAGAAATGTTTAGTCTATTGCCAATTTAGCTTTACTGCTATGGCACCGAATTTTTGAGTTTTCTCTCTGGTACCTAAAATACCCTTTCAACTTTGGCTGATATGAATTACTTCCAGCCCTATATGGGTTCCAATAATTTTTCTATCTTTTACTTCCCCCTAATTCTTGCCTTTGGCCTTAAGTGGTTTTCTCTCATACATCCTCAGATCATTAATCATTTACCCAGGTCCAAGTGAATTAAATCCCAGAATTCTGAAAGACTTTGCATATGTCCAGTTTTCTAATATTGCTGATGATTCTGACCTAAACTTTTGTCTCTCTTTATGTCCAGCAGCATGCATTTGTAAGATAGTCTAACATGATTTATTGTACATTTGACATTTATATCATGTCAAGTCATGGGCACATCAAGATAGAACAAGCTAAGACTAGACAGGGCCTATAGCCTAATTTTGCAAGATAAGTTTGACAACACACTAAGTACAGAGAAAGGAAAATAGGTACTGAAATTCAGGTGGGGAAACTTACTTCAGAATCATCAGACTTTGGATCAAATCTGTAAATCCTATCGATTTGATTAGATAGTGAAAATACAACATTTATGAATCAAATATAGACAAGGAGGAATGTATAATTGAAAAGAAAGTTGTTGTGACATCTGATCCTAGGGAAGAAGCAGTTGAGTCTTTGTCGTGATTTGACATTCCTGTGATGTGTGGCCATAGCCAGGAAGATCCTGGTTCTGATGACTTCCAAAGGAATGTATCTTACAGAAGAATCAATAATCTGGTGATGTTTAAAATTTCTCTATCTAACTATATCCACTTGTAAACAACATAAGAATATCTAGGAGGTAGTCTCTTTCCCTCCCTTGTCTGAGCCCATTGCAAACCTCTGACACTCTTTTTCTACACATATTGATTATTATGAATTTGTTAATTGATCTTTGGTTAATAAATAGCATTTTTATACCAAGTCAAATAACTGTGTAATTTGCTACTTGTTGATAGCCTGTGTATCACAGAAGAGTTATTATCTTTGCTAGAAAATCTAGTTTTATATTTTCTTTAAAGCTCAGTTTCCACATAAATTTCTGAAGTTATACTGTTTTTTAAGGAAATTGGTATGCTTTTACATGTTTTAGAATAGAACTTGTCAATTTCTACTTTAGAAACATCTATTTCCAGGTGCAATTTAAGCTGTTAGTAAAGAGGAAAGACTACAACCCAGTGAAGTGGTTTTCAAAGATGTTTCCCTAGACAAGCAACTTCACCATCACTTGGACACTTGTTAGAAATGCAAAATTTTGGACACTGCCCATACTCACTTAATCAGAAACTAGGGGATGATGTTTAGTAAATTGGTGTTTCAACAAGCCTTTTGAAAGATTTGATGCACACTAATGTTTGGAAATCACTGTGTTTTTAAACTGTTCCTGCCCCATACTGTATGATATGATAAGTAACAACTTTCCTATGTGTCTGAATCCTCACTGGTAAAATGAGGATCATAATAGTACCTATTTTATGGGGTAGTAATGATAATTGAATATAATACACATGTTTTGTTGGTAACAATTCATGGAACATGGTAAACATTCAGAAATCTATTATTTTCCATGTCAAGGCTAACCACACTATGGGCTCTTATTACATCACCAAATATTTAGTGTATGATTACTACCTCCAGCCAATGTCCTAACATTTTAGACACTCTAAAGGAAATTCTGTGCACTCTGGGATTTCAAAGCATGTTTATAATCTTGACAGGGATATAAAATATATGCAGAAATGATAGCCATGACAGCTAATAGTGATAGCAAATGCTGTCATGGTGTTTCCTTTGTATCCAGCATTGTTCTCTCATTTAATATTCACAATATGCCTAATGAAATTGCTACCTATTATTCACATTTTACAGGTGGGGGAACAATCATATAAAGGCTAAATAACATGCCCAAGGTTGCACAGCTAGCTAGTGGAAGAGCCAGGATTTGATGTAATCAAGCTTCAGTTTGTGCTCTTTAACTGTTAGATTTCAGTACCTAATACCAGTGTCAGATGACTACTGTAGGCAACAGATATGCTTTAGAAATCCCACCTTAATTTAGTGTGTCCAGGAAAAACTATCATTCCCAAAGAGGCAAACTTTGGGTTAAACCTCAAAAGTTTGGTAAGGTTTAAAATCAAGTTAAAAGGAAAAAACAAAAGCATTTCTTATGGAGAAAATATCTACAAAAAGGAGGAAATATGATAGGCAAGGTTAGGTTTTGGTCTATTTAGATGTAAGGTGGATGTAGTACCTTTGGAAGGAAGTAAGAAGTCAAGTGTGTACATTTACAGTGGGTCAGAGAATGGGCGATATATCCACATATTACTCCACAGCAACTCTGAGTTGGGTTCTATAATTATCATTCTGATTTTACAGAGGTATTTACTAAAGCTTGGATTCCTTGTAATTTGCCCAGTTATGATGTAAGTGTCAACGAAGGGATTTGAGTTCTAAAGCCTGGAATTTAAATACTATGCTTAACTGTTTCACATGATCTATTGCTAACAAATTGTAAAGGGCCTCGTGTGCTAAAGGTCTCCTTTATCCAGCGGTCATGGAGAGAGCCTGTAGGATGCTACATATATGTATAGACCTTGTGAGTAAACTGCTCAGGTGCATGTCTAGTTCCACCACTTCCCAGCTGTTTGCCTTGTACAAGTTACTTAACTAGCTATGTCTCAGTGTCTTTATCTATAGAATGGATATAATAATAATAGCTACCTCAGGATTTATTCATTAAGGTAATATAGGTTGTACTACATAACAAACCCAGAAATCTATGTCGTTTAATACAATAGAAGTTTATTTTTTGTTTATATTGAGTCTGATGTGATGAGTTCAGCCTGTCTAATGTAAGCAGACTCAGAAACTCAGGATACTTCCATTTTGTGGCTCTGTGTCGTATGACTTCAATATAGTATGACTGTTTTAGGTAGTAGATTCTGGTGAGAGAGATGGGAAGAAACCACAAGGAAAGAACAACTGATATTTAACAACTCTGCTCTCAAAAGTGGCATTGAGAGACACCTGGGTGGCTCAGCAGTTGAGCGTCTGTCTGCCTTCAGCTCAGGGCATTATCCTGGGATCCAGGATCAGCCCCCTCACTGGGAGCCTGCTTCTCCCTCTGCCTATATCTCTGTCTCTCTGTCTCTCATGAATAAATAGATAAATCTTTAAAAAAAAAAAGTGGCATTGATCACTTGTCACATTTTCTACTGGCTGTAACCAGTCATAAGGCCAAACTAATTGCAAAAGAGGCCAGAACATGTAGAGAAGAACATCAGCATCAGAGTAGGCCAGCAGTCTTTGTGAGGACTAAATATGTTAATCCATAAAAGCATTTTATATTTGTGCCTAGCATATAGCACAGTTGATAAATATTAGCCATTATTTTTAAGAAGCTATAGAGAATTTTTGAATAGTTGTATGAAAAGGAAAATAGGATTTGGGAAACTTTTTTTCAGGAGTGAAGTAATAAAAGATTAGGGAAAATGGCCAAATTAAATGTTATTAGAGGGTCCAGGCATTAAAAAGTGGCTAAAATTAAGTAGTGGAAGTAGTCCCAGATTATTGTACAGATCTTTCTAGTTTAGAACTGGAAGAGTGACTTTAATGTGAGTTACCTTCTTTACAAAAAGAAGAGTAATTATGTCTAAAAGGCTCTGCTTGGCAGGTGATATTTTTTTAAAATATTTTATTTATTTATTCATGAGAGGCACAGAGAGAGAAAGAGAGGAACAGACACAAGCAGAGGGAGAAGCAGGCTCCATGCAGGGAACCCGACGTGTGACTCGATCCCAGTTCTCCAGGATCACGCCCTGGGCAGAAGACAGCGCTAAACCGCTGAGCCACCTGGGCTGCCCAGGTGATATTATTTATAATGAAAATATCTGATGGGTTGTTCTTACATAGATATTTTTATTTTCCTAGGTAACCAAATAAGCTGTGTGTGTAATACATATGTATATGATATATATGTATATGTCATAGATGACCAAAATTATTTATTGAAGGAATACCTTATAGAATTTTACAGTACAACGTGTCAAAGGTTGAAAAAATTTATTTCAGGCCCTCTGAGTTTCTATTGAATTTTTTAAATTTTACTTTAGTGATTGAAAGTATTATTACCTATAAATTAACAATTGATCTTATTATTGATGCAAGCCCCAATCCCAGACCCTGGGATCATGCCCTGAGCCAAAGGCAGACAGTCAACCACTGAGCCACCCAGGCGTCCCTCCTTACACTGAGGTTCAAAACACTATTTCCTAGGTTTGGGGTCCTCATTTTTATTCATTTTTATTATTTTATTTATTTATTTATCTGTTTGTTTATTTATTTATTTATTTGAGAGAGAGAAAAAACATAGATGAGCTGGGGGAGGAGCAGAAGAAAAGGGACAAGCAGAGTCCACACTGAGCACAGAACCTAATTTAGGACTCGATCTCAGGACTCTGATCATGACCTTAGCTGAAATCAAGAGTCAAATGCTCAGCTGACTGAGCTAACCAGGCACTCCTTTGGGTCCTCATTTTTAGAAAGCAAAACTTAGAGTGAAACTTACTACATAAAAGTGAAGTGTCCAAAAGGCTCTGCTTGGCACATGCTATTATTTATAAGGAAAATACCCAATGGGTTGTTTTTAGGTGGATATCCTCATTTTCCTCAGTAACTATACAGACCAGATATATGATAACAAACAAAAATAGGTGGTTGTGCCCAATTTACAGAGCAAGCTCTTTAGGGGACATGGTTTTTCAATTAGACATTGTGCAAATAAACATGGATTCTCTTGCTGATCTAAATTTCCATTCAAATAGCTGCCATGTTGCCAGTTGCAATAACTAGAAATAAACCTGTGTCCCAAATAATCTTTGAGTTTACTTATGTTTTTTTGCATGAACAATAAATACTTAGTTTGTTGAATAAAATAAGCTCACAGTAAAAAATATTGATATAAATCTATTTAAATATATAAAGATAAATATTCACATTTTACCACTACCCTACTACTAAGTATCATATTTTACAGTTTTAAAGAAAATATTTAATTAAAAATAATATTGAAAGAAAAATACGGTATTTATATTATAAACATGTACACTTATTTAGTTATTATAATCTCTATGTTTAAATGAACTTTACCGGACCTGATTAATAGCAACTTGAAAACTTTGCTTATCAAATTTCACTTTGATCAGTTGGCCTAGTACAGCTCTCCTCTCATAACTTCAAGAAGAGATTCAGTTATCTAAAGGGTTTAAAATCTAGTAATCTATAAAATATGGAATCGTTAATGAAAAGATCAAGTCAAACTTTAAGCAGTGTGTTCCAATGAACTTTACATAACCCCTTGATACCAACAAAGGGATTAGTTATAGATTTTCCCAATTGGCTTCTTACTTTCATGTCTGGCCAGTGATAACATGAACAAAACTGATGTGCTAAAAAAAAAAAAAAAAAAAAAAAAAACTCTTTTTAAAACTTAATCTACAGACTCAGCTTGGAATCTCCTTTGGGAATGTGATTCATTCATTAATGATTAATAGAGCCTCTTAAGCGACAGAATATTCACCAGGAAGTTTTCACTAAATGAAATATTGATTCAGCCCTTGGCCCGGAGGAACCCAGCTGGAAAAACTAATGCTGAGATCTCACAGTATCCTTATACTTCATTTCCAACATGAATCAACTTGTTACAGTACTATCTACTATATTCATCATAGACTCTCATAAGGCTGTATTTGCACTTAAGGCCAGCTCATTGCACTGCTAATTTATACAGATCTGAGAACCATTCCTTTAAATAAATAAATAAATAAATAAATAAATAAATAAATAAATAAGAAACAGTGTTTAACATAAAACACTGAATCTAATCTGGATGTTTTTCATATAAATCAAAACTTCAAGATATTGTCATGCTCTTTAAAAGCCAAAGGGGGCTCCCAGTGCACTGGCGCACCTGGACCTCCACAAAAAATAAACAAATAAAAAAAATGAAAAAATAAAAAATAAAAAAAGCCAAACAAACTGAACTTTTATATCCAAAGAAGTTTCAAATATTCTCACTCCAACTGTTTGGAATCTCTTTTTATATAAAGGTGACAAATGTAATATCAAAATATTTTTGATGTAAAAATTCAAGACTGTAGATCCACATTCTCTATAATTACGTGTAGCTAGCTACACTATTGTACATGATGATATCTATGTCAATCACCATGTCCAAAATATAGTATTTGATGACAAAATTATCATTTTGCCCCTTGCTAATCTGGTTGGTTAACATCCAAACAACTTCCACATAGTGCCACTTGCAATATCTAGAAACAAACCGAATAGCCTGTATTACATTTGCATATATTTATTTTTCATTATTTTCATTGTCCGGAGCATAAAGAGTTGTTTTATTAAATATAATATACTGGTGGTAAAGTATTGATCTTTACATTAATCTGATAAAGCAAATTCTTTTATTTTTACTTCTAGGATTATATTAAATTATTTAGTTAAAATGGCTTTTCATTTTGTCATCAATTCTTTTTTTTTTTTTTTAAAGATTTTATTTATCTGACAGAGAGAATGAGAGAGAGCGCACAAGCAGGGGGAGGGGCAGAGGAAGAAGGAGAAGCAGACTCACAGCTGAGCAGGGAGACAGAGGCAGGGCTCCATCCGAGGACCCTGGGATCACAACATGAGCTGAAGGCAGATGCTTAAGTGACTGAGCTACCTAAGCGCCCCTGTCACTAGTTTTTTCTGAATAGAAAGCTGGTTCAATATGCACTCTGTAACTTCAGTGTTACAAGAATACTTTTCTAAGAATCTTTCATACCATTTATGTAAAACCAATGGTAATGTTAATCAGTAAATAGATTGTTGGAATATAACTGTCCAGGCCTGTAGTATCTCTTATTTTAGCAAATTCTCTGACATACAGGGCATGCTACAAGCTTTTAAGTAGGACAATTTCCAAATGATTAGAACTACAGAGTTGTTTTTCTAAGTGTAACCCAGAACATCTCTGATTTATTTTATATATATACATTTTAAAGATTTATTTATTTGAGAGACGAAGAGGAGAAAGCACATGTGGGCATATGCACAAGACAGGGGAGGAGGGGGACAGCAGGAAAGGGAGAGGGGAAGTGGACTTCTGCTGAGCCTAGAGCCTGATAAGGGGCTTAGTTTCAGATCATGACCTGATAGCTAAGAGTCAAATGCATAATCCTAACCACCTGAGCCACCCAGGCACCCCCCCATCTCTGATTTTATTACAACTCACAACTCTGTTGTAGTCTATTTTCTTCCCAATGCAGTGGTTCTTAATTCTTTAAGGTACATAAGAAAGGCTCTATTTTAAAAATGAAATTCCCCAGAACCCACCATCTTTGGGATAACTGAATCTACTACTCAGTCATAAGGAAGGAAGGAAGGAAGGAAGGAAGGAAGGAAGGAAGGAAGGAAGGAAGGAAGGAAGGAAGAAGAAAGAAAGAAAGAAAGAAAGAAAGAAAGAAAGAAAGAAAGAAAGAAAGAAAGAAAAAAAGAAAGAAAGAAAGAAAGAAAGGGAGAGAGAAAGAGGGAGAAAGAAAAGACATCTTGCCAGTGGCAAGGAGTGGATGGAACTATAGGATATTAAAAAAAAAAAAAAGGAACTAGAGGATATTATGCTAAGCAAAATAAGCCAGTCAAAGAAAGACAATTATCATATGATTTCACTCATATGTGGAATTTAAGAAACAAAATAAAGGAGCATGCAGAAGGGAGGGAGAAATAAGACAAGATCAGAGAGGGAGACAAACCATAAGAGACTCTTAATCATAGGAAACAAACTGAGGGTCACTAGAGGGGAGGGGGGTAGTGGATGGTGTAACTGGGTGATGGACATTAAAGAGGGCATGTGCTGGAATGACCATTGGGTGTTGTATAAGATTGATGACTCACTGGACTCTACCTTGAAACTAATAATATGCTATATGTTAAGCAATTGAACTTAAATTTTAAAAATAAGCAATAATTGGGGGGAAAAAAGGAAAAACATGAAGACTCCTTCGAGATCCCAGGACCCTTTCAGGGGGCTTATGGGGTCAAAATCATGCATGCATGCATCAAAGATGGGTTCAAAATTTAGGATAAACCAACCAATGGACTGTAAGATAACGGGGTGCAAAATATTCCTCAGTATGGTTTCAGGTACCACACTGCAACTAACCTTTAATAAACTACTACTTGTTAAGTTTTGGTGTAGTGGCACAAAAGAATATCTTCAATGATCTGAAAGGGCTACTAAAATTCTCTTCCAGCCCCCAAAATAATACTCTTCCACTTTCCAACACCACATCTGTATGAGGTCAAATTTTCTTTATATACTTTGATCAAAATAATATATTGCAATAAATTAAAGTAAAATTTTAAAAAATTAAAAAGCATCCCAGGTACTACTGATAACAGTAGTTCAAGGACATTCTTTTCAGAGACACTGCCCTGCAGGGTTAAAGACACACATAGAAGGATCTAGCCTTGAATTTCCATCCCTGTGGATTTAGAGAGTAACTAAGATAAAAAATAGAGACATGAGACGCTGTGGCTCTCATGATAACAGCATGAGTATTTTCTTCCTTTTGTTGACACCTCCTCAATTAGACAAAATGAGACCTGAAAGATAGCTCTTCAAGTCTTAAGTGTTACTTCATCTGCACTATCACTGTAGGTCCAATATCCTATTGAAAAGTTGTTTAGGTCCAACAGCTTACTGTTTTGTTTAACCAGAAATGACTGTACAATAGAAATAAACAAATCAGCCTTACCTAACTCTTAAGATGTCCAATTTACAATAAGAAAATCTGATTTATCTAATTTTCCTTCTAAGATATAACTATTCAAAGACCAAAGCCTGCTATTAGCGTACCTCATTCCTTCTCTGGTCAGGTCCACTCTGGAGACCAAGATATCAGACAGAAATTGGCTTGGTACCCCAAAAAATTAGAACTGTTGGATTATCTAGGGCTAGTTTCATCGTTATTGAAGCCTTATGTTTACTTTTCTGTATTTTAGAAGATATGATCTAAAGAAATAAGATCATTAATAAGATTAGAGCATCTCTTTTAGGATATATGAACACCTTTACAGTTTTAACTTTTAATGCCCTTTATTATCACATTTCAAAAAAATATCACATCTTTATTTCATATCTGTCATTTTATAGCTATAAATAAGTTATTTTGACATTACAGTCATGTCTTGAAGAAAAGTTGACTGGATACTTTGAGAGATATTTAGAATGCGAAGTAGCTTCATTAGTAAAGTAAAAATAATTTGATTGGATAGAATATGGATAGTTAATCTCTCTGTTATATTTTAATTATTACCAGCTTCATTTTCAGAGATTAACCTTTCCTTGCTTTGATGATAGCCTCAGTCAAAAATTTTATGTTATATTTAATATTGTACCTATGTAATTACCTCTGGTTACTTCATCACCCCTGTGATGAATAGCTATTATCTTAATTAGCATTCTGCTTTTGAACCACATCTAAAAATGAATCAAAACAGAAACACAAATATATGCTACTTATTTAACCTTTTGTGGTAAGTGTGGCTTTTTATGATATGAGGAATATTGGTAGCTTCAAGCCTAAGAAAAGCCTTAAGAAAGTTTAAAATACATAGGCCTAAATTTTCATTTGATCTTAGTCAAATGAGTGATGAACCCAAGTTTTCTTAACTAGTTTACACTCTTAAACATTGTAAAACATCTGAAAATTATCTTGAAGAACAAAATCTATTTGTGTTCCCTCTTTCCTTACTTAAATACCTATAAGAAAAAAAGGTATTATTTTTCAGAGAGTAAAGGGAGGTGAGGGTGGTAAATTAATCATGTGTCCCCAATAAATGAAAAACTGTAGGATTCTTCTTTTCTTTCTGTGTTTTAATTGAAGGAGATGTATTTATACCTCTCGTGGTTATCTTTTATTAAACCTAAGACTATTAAGATCATAACTATATGTAGCAATGTGTTATGACTTTATTGACCATTGGCATTTGTCCCTTAATAGACCCCACTTCCTTTATTTATATATAAATTATACATAAATATATAAAATATAAATTATATGTATTTATGTTAATATATAAAATTATACTTTACAACTGTGTTTGTATAAATGGAGATATTGACCCTGACTATCATCTAGGTAGAAGAAATAACTGACTGGGGTTTTCCTTCTTAAACTTTTGCATTTTAGTAATCTTATCTTGCCATCCTTCATTTAGTTTTTAGGAACTGTGTTTGTTTGTTTTGTTTTTTAATTTAAAAACTTCATTTTTTAAAAGATTTTATTTATTTATTCACGAGAGACACAGAGAGAGAAAGAGAGGCAGAGGGAGAAACTCGATCCCAGGTCCCCAGGATCAGGCCCTGGGCTGAAGGTGGTGCTAAACCTCTGGGCCACCTGGGCTGCCCTAACATCCTGCATGTTTCATATTTTTTAGAGAGGGTTATGTTAGCAAAATTAAGCAGAAAATATAGAGAATATCACCTACACACTGTCCCCACATATGGACAACCTTCCCTACTATCAACATCCTGCACTAAATTAGTATACTTATTATGATTGATGAAACTACATCAACACATCACCTGAAGTCTATACTTTACTTTAGGGTTTACTCTTGGTATTGTGTATTCTATGGGTTTTGACAAATGTATAATGACATGTATCCATTATGTAGTAGTTTTATATAAAACAGCTTCACTGCCCTAAAAATGCTGTATGCTTTGCCTGTTCATCCTATCCTCCACCTTAATACTTGGCAAACATAGATCTTTTTACTGTCTTCATAGTTTTCCTTTTTTCAAGAATTTCATGTAGTTGGAATCATACAGTATGTAGCCCTATCAGATTGGGTTTTGTTTTTGTTTTTGTTTTTGCTTAGTAATATGCATTTAAGATTTGTCCATGTCTATTCATGGCTTAATAGTTCATTTCTTTAGTGCTAAATAATTTTCCTTTGTATGGATATAACACAGTTTACTTATCCTTTACCTACTGAAGACATTTTGGTTGTTTCTGGGTTTTGGCAATTGCAAATAAACCTGCTGTTAACATCTGTGTGGGGATTTTGGTGCAGACATCATTTTTAATTCATTTGGATAAATCCATTTAATTCATTTGGATAATTCAGCACATTGCTGAATTAGAGTAAAAGTATGCTTACTTTTGCAACATACCAACCTGCCTTCCAAAGTAGCTACACTGATTCTGCATTTCCACCAGCAATGAATGAGTTTCCTTTTCTTCACAAGAGTTTCTGTTTCTTTAAGAGAGTTTTTGTTTCTTCACATCTTCACCAGCATTTGAAATTGTCTGCTTTTTGGATTGGACATTCTAATATATGGATAATAGTATCTTGTTATTGTATCTTACTGTTTGTTTAGTATCTTGTTATTTTAATTTACAATACTCTAATGACAAATAATGTTGAACATCTTTCATATGCTTACTTGCCATCTGTATATCTTCTTTGGTGAGGTGTCAGCCCATTTTTTAATTAGTATGTTTCTTTTCTTATTGTTGAGTCTTAAGATTTCTTTTTATATTTTTATAAGAACGCTTGATCAGATATTTTTCCCATTTTATGGCTTGTCTTCACCTTCTCTTGACATTTCACAGAGCAGAAGTTTTTAAATTTAATGAAATCCAGCTTATCAGTTATTTCTTTCAAGAGTTGTGTCTTAGGTGTAATATCTAAAAAATCATCATTATACCCAATGTCATCTAGATTTTCTCCTGTGTTATCTTCTAGGAGTATTATAATTCTGCATTTTATATTTAGGTCTGTGACTCATTTTGAGTTAAATTTTGTGAAGGGTACAAAGTTTGTGTCTAGATTCACATTTTTGCTTGTAGATATCTATCTAATTGTTCAACATCATTTACCTGTGCTCCATTGTATTGCCTTTGCTTCTTTGTCAAAGATTAGTTTATTCTATTTATGGTGTTCTACTCCTGGGCTCTCTCTTCTGTTCCACTGATCTATTTGTGTGTTCTTTTGCCAGTACCATACTGTCTTGATTACTGGAGGTTCACAGTAAATCTTGAAGTCAAAAGTGTTAGTCTTCTAATTTTGTTCTTTTTCAATATGGAATTGGTTATTCTTGGATTTTTCCATCTTTTTATAAACTTTAAGGTCAGACTGTTGACATACACAAAATACCTTGATGGTATTTTTAGTAGGATTGCATGCATTTAATCTATAGATCAGATTGAAAAGAATTGATTTCTTGACAATATTGAATTTCTTATCTCTGAAGATATCTTCATTGGAGACCTCTCTATTTATTTAGTTCTTTGATATCTTGTAGCAGTTTGTACTTTTCCTCATAGGAAATGTTAGTTTTTAAATAAGGGGTTTAATTCATTTAAGAAGTCCATTTTACTCCTGTGACCATTAGTGGCCTTGTAAAAGAATCCCAGAGTACCCCTATGAAAGGTTGGGAAGTACTTATTAAATGGCTAGGTTTGGTGGACAGCTCTTGCTGTCTGGCTTGGTTTTTCACAGCATTAGACTTTTAAATTGATACAGACTTTTGCTCATACCTCAAAGATTCTATTATTATAATCTTTAGCAAGATTCAGAAACAAATATAAGTTTATATTTTTCAGATCCTGATAAACAGGGTGATCTCTTACTGGTCTTGTTTTGGCTCTATTCTTAAGTATGTTTTATCAAGAGAAACAATTAATTGACCTCTATTTCTGAAATAAACAGCTAATTTTAGTAATATAATTATATTATCATCTTTTTAAAAGGATGTATCTGATGTTATTCTTTATATATTGTAGCTTTTTATTTACTCCCACCTCAAGTTTCCAGCTTCTTAAATTTACCACTTGTATTATAGAGGAAAACCGTTAAGTGTTTGTCAAGTCTCTAAAACCTAACTTTGTATATGACATGATACCATAAATTTTTTTAACAAATTTAATGATATTTTCTCTACAAAATCAATAATGGCATTTTCTGAGATATACTCTGCACTTAATATTGTTTAAGTAAAAGGTATACATTTATTTTAGGTATAAACTCTCCTTTTCAAGATTATTAAGTTTTTTCCTGCTTTCAATAGGCAATCTCTCCTGAAAATGTTACCAGCTCTAAGAATCCTCAATGGTGAAATACTAAATCCTTACTCAGAATGGCACACTGAAGAATACTATCAACCTGAATTAGGACGTTTTGTGGTATTTTGTCAGTCTCAGATTCAAGAATTCAACTCACTAACTGAAAGCTATATTACTGGGAGAGGGTAAGACTGTTCTCTTCCCCTTGTCATAATTTAGAGAATTAATGCAAATTATGTAATCATTAAGAAATACTCTGATTAATGTAATGTTACTTTTTTTGGATTAGGACTATGTGTTTCAGGGATATTCTTCTTTAAAAAACATAATTTAAGATATAATTTAAGTGCTAAAATATTAGATAAAATAAATGAAATCATGAGGATAGTTTCAAGACAATAATCTATTCAGTAAGTCATTCAATTAATCACTCAAATTTATTTGACAGTTATTGTAGGTAAGACACACAAATAAGCTAAGTATTACACTTTATACTCAATTCACAGATCAATATAAGAGAAAATGAAACAAACAGTTACAATGGAATAAGGCAAGTTTTATAATACATATGACCTTTATTCTGTATTAAGTTTTATTGTACATGTGTTATATTTATATATTAAATTTAGGAGACCACAGTAGAGAAAAGCAGTCAACACATATACATATTCAGAAGAACAGACGCTAAGTTATAAAAGAAAGAGAACTTCCCATTCCCCATCCCAAATTCAGAGTGTGTTAGTATGAATGAATTATAATCGATCTTTCTAAAACTGTATTTTCTAATTTGCATTGCTCCAGAAAACACAAATGAAAAAGGAAAACGATTTCATTTTTCACTTATGATGATTTTCCATTTTAACTGAATTATAACTGTAATATGTAAAATTCCTAAAGTTAATCATTAAATTATAATCATAAATTATTGTTCTTTGCATATTCATACATGCACATCTATATATGATTTGTTTTCTATCTAAATATTTTTGAATATAGTCTATTCAGATTAAAAACAAATCTCAGAACTTTAAAAATAATTCCAATTGTTACAGATAATTAATGTTTACTTTTAAGAAATACTAAGGTTATTTATACTTATCTTTGTGAAAAACCAAACTTGTATCTCTTTGCATATGTGTGATAATATGCAATTTTTGTATATAAAGGTGACCCTGATATCCCTCATATTGAAATGTAGATTTCTCAGTTTCTCTGTATAATCTCTTCTCTTTGCAGCTTGTTTCATTTTGGCATTGATAATGGAAAATAGACTATATTTTATATTAATGATAAATGGTATTGAATTTAACACCAATCATAAGTACTTAAAATTCCAATATTGAACCGAAACTTTTCTGCCATTAGTAGTCACCAAAATGAATGAAATATAAAATATCAAAAATATATTGGAGGAGCCTAGGCTAATGGCTAATAATACCTTTGTGAACACAGCACTGTTTATCTCTATATTTTAGGAAATATAGCTTTCATTTTGTATGGTATGGTTGAAGGCTTTATATTTATTTACATCCTGCATGTTTCAGGAAAAAAAATAAGACGTTGTGGCTATATATTAAATACAATCAGAAAATACACATTTGAAGTAAATAAATTATTAAAAAATAAAACAAATAGGGGAAGATAAATAAAATGTAGCCAAGAAAAAGTTTCATACAGATACAAAGTCCTTTACATTTGCTATTGAGATCCTCAAATCTGGCAAACAGAAAGTTTGATTAATTACATAAGCCATAACCTCAATAAGAGAAAAATTCGACGTTGTTCAAGAGAATCACCATTTATGCCTTAAAGCATTTGAATTCTCTTTGCAATGGATTCTTTTTCCAGAGAAAAAGGGGAATGCAAACTTTCCCATAATATAAGTTCTTTGTTTAAAAGTCCAATACAAATATTTTGCATGGCAAGAGTCAATGTAGAAAGTACTTTTAACTTTGTTTCATAAATAACTTCTCCAAATTTAGGCAGCCATGATTTCTCATGTTTATGGTAGTAAAAGCATGGATTTTTCTCATTCAATTGTACCAAAAATACCTAGAATAAAAATGGTTCTAAAACTTCCAGACATTTTGTCTGGATTGATGGATCTAAATTAGCTAAACAAATATTTTCAAATTTTGTTAGAAATGAGATAAATTTCTATATAAACAACAAGAAATAAAATTTTTAATAAATGTTGTAGTAAGGCTTAATTTTCATGTCAACCATACAAGGGAAATTTCCAAAACTTTTACAAATTTTAACTTTTGCTGATTTAATTCTTATTATTAAATGTCTTCATTATTTGTTTAGGAATTTTGTCACACTGGATGCTGCAGAAAATCTCTGCCAGTATTTTAAGAAATTAATGACACTTAGTAATGAATATCGATATTCACATGAACATGGGAATGTAAGTATCACCCAAAGAGAAGAATCAGAAGCCCAGCAAAATCATTTGGCCCTTACAAATAATGATAGCATATTGCAAAATAGAGTTCTCCACTCTTGTGCAGACATATATAAACTGGGCTCACCAGATACTTCTGAGAAATGGATGAACTCTGATTCCAGTCATTCCACATTAACCAACTCCTTACATGAAGATACAGAAGGACGAAATCAGGAAGAAATAGTAGACCAACAGAAAGAAGACAGCAAATCAAACAGTATCCCCATAAAAAGAATACCATTCATGAAAACAATAATGACAAGTTCTCTGCTGAGGAAGTGCCAGAATATTGAACATCATAAAAGAGTGTAAGATTTATAGATCATTTTTATACAGTTGTATATTCTTTATTTTTTTATGGATAGTCTCAGTCAATGTTACCAAGTGATAATTTGGTAAAAGATTTATATCACTATTGTATTTTAAAGTAATTCCCTGAATTATGTTTTTATGATGTGTACAAATTATTATAGTACAGATTAATTTTATTGAATTTTGGTAGGCTCTGATTTTATTGACTAATGTTTAATTGAAAATTAGTACATGTAAAATTATTTTTTCTTCAAATCTTTAAACAATTAAAATGAATTTTTAAGAAGAAATAAAATACCTTGCTATTCTAAAAATAATATAGAGAAAATGCTGAATAATCAGGTAATTTAATTTTTTAAAACATACCTGTTCATGCACCATTTATTTTTTTATTGATTTAGAAACTATTTAATAAGCATCTATGCAAAAATTTGAATGTATGTTCTATAATTTTCTTTGGTATAACAATCTATAAAATATGGCAATATTCTTAAGATTAATCACATAAACCCCTTCCAACTATTAAGTACTTTTATTTATTTTTTTCTTTCAACTTTTATTTAAATTCCAGTTAGTTAACATACAGCATAATATTAGTTTCAGGTGTAGGATTTAGTGATTCATAACTTATGTACAACACCCAGTGCTCATCACAAGTACCCTCCTTTTATGGTTCACCCAACTGTGAAATATTTTTAAAAAGCATATGGTAGGTGCCTGGGTAGCTCAGTCAGTTGAGCATCCTACTCTTGATTTTGCTTCAGGTCGTGATCTTGGGGTCCTGGGATCTAGCCTTGCATCAGGTTCCCTGCTCAGTAAGGAGTCTACTGGAGGATTCTCTCTCTTTCTCTCTCTCTATTTCTCTCCATGCTCACATGCTCTCTTTCTCAAATAAAATAAATAAATCTTAAAAAAATTAAAAAGCTAATGGCTTTAATTTTTTATTCAACAATCAAGATTACTTTCTACTTTGGCTTGTTAATTTTTTTCTTTTTTTTTTTTTTTACTTTTATCCTCAGTGTCAAGCCAACAAAATTAAAAATGGTTAAATTCAGCTTCTCCTGTAATAACAGGTGCTGAATAGGGCAGAATGCAGAGTATCACAGTAGCTATTCTTATTTTTCCTGGTCTTTATTCTTTTAGAAGTTGTCAGTGTGAATGGCGACTTCTTTTCCGAAAGCTATGTTAAAAAGTTTGATATGCTGACACTAATATGTATTCCCTAATGAAAAAAAAATTAAATTTTATTGAAAGTGACTCTAACACTTCCTAATTTATATTTCATCAATTTATTTAATCAATTACTTTTGCTCTGTAGGGAAGGAAAAAATAGCTTTTATTTCTACCCTTCTAAATTCTCAGCTGAAATCCCTGTAATAAAAGTTAGATTAAAAAAGAAAAGCTTGGAAATGTATTTAATATAAATTTTACATGACATGGGAGTCTTCATAAAGAAATAAAGACCTAAAGAAATAGTTAAACCTAAGCATTTTTATATTAGGTTTCATGAAAAGTAGAAGGTCATGGAAAATATGATCAGGGGAAAGAGTATGAGCGAAGCATAGTAACCTAGGAAATTTATCAAGGCCTGTTTTTCAGAGTCTTCTTGTCATCCCTTCATCTTCAGATAAGAATAGTTCTTTTCTTGGGATATAGGGAAGATACCTTTCATAGGAGGGTCTTATGGCTTGTTTCTGGGGGCGGTCAAAAAGTCCTTCCTGGACATGACATTTCTCAAATTCCTGCAGCTTAAAATATTCAGTGTGCCAACGTGGCACATTTCAGAGTGGCATATTCTGAACCCCATCAACTCCAATACTCCAGACACTGCCTATTGCAATTTCATATAAACAACATTTAGAACTTCTTATTCATGATCAGTAGAATAACTAAGTGATGATAAAACGAAGAATGAAGCACTGAAAATATAGACAAACCAAAGACTGAAAGAAAAACAGGAAAAGAAAATGTACCCACTTGCTGAGCCTTACCATTCAGTGATTTTGGAAGATTCACTGTCAGTTGTATAGGTGTTCCATAAACATGATTTACACGTGTTCTTATTCTTAGCATTATGATTTTTGCTAAAAACAAAAAAAGTTGATGGTGATGATGATGATGATAATAGTTATAACAGGAGATGTTCTTCTTAACATGGAGAACACCCTACATTCAGGAAGCCCAGAAGTCCTCTTCTTTACCTGCTTTCACTTCATTCAATGTAAAAAAGCAGTCCTCATGTTAGTGTAACTGAGGAAAATATTCCTCATCTACCTTTTCTTGTTGTCGTATCCCTTAGGAGATTTTGATGATAGTGGGCTGAGGAATTCATTCATTCAATGACTGGTTGAGAAGAAATGTGCAGTTTACAGTCAGTGAAACTTGTATGCATTTATAGAGAGATATAAGATGCTGTCTCTGAGTTTTCTTATGAATTTTCTTACAAGCCTTTCACTTGTTACCAATTTTCATATTATTTATCAGCCAAAATACCTATTAGAGTACTTTAAAATTTCCTAACTTGTTTCTGTTCAGAAGATGAAGGAATAAACTGATGATTGGACAACCGAATGCAAATTAAACCCATAGCAAAATTTACACTATGAGGAGGAAATAATTTGTTGGAATGTGATTATTTTTTCTAAGCATTTGGAGTTCAAGTAGCTTATCAATGATAGTTTATCAAGTACTTTAGGCCAGAAGTATTATCCATTAGCTGTAACTTTCTATTCATAGCAAAATAGATTGAAGACTCTCAATCTATAGGCTTTGAGCATTACGATGATGATAGCAATAGTCATGACAATAAAGGAAAATAACAATAAAAATGTTTACATCAGTCCTTTCTAATTTCCAATAAGTATATTGCTATGAGAAAAAAAAAATTATGGCCATGTCTGGCAGAGTTTATCACTCAATGCTACTTTGCCTTAAACTTACTAGTATGAGGAAAGAGAAAATTTCATTTTAATTGCCAACAATTATAAAATTATTGAAAACTGTTTTAAAAAATACAGGGGAAGGAGTATATGCAAGAACCATATCTTTATATGCCTTTTTAATTTATTTATTTATTTTTTATTTTTTATGTAAATTCAATTTGCCAACATTATATGCCTTTTAAACTGTACTCTGGAATCTGAAGAGAAATTAAGACAGAATAATTAGCATTTTGACTATATTCTGTACCTTGATAATATTCCTTAAATAATCTATCTGGAGAAAGGAAAATATAATCCAATTAGGAAAAATTAAGAGATTAAGCATATCGATAACCTACTCACTATCAGCATACATTGCTATTCAAATTTTACTACTGTTGCTGGGCAGCCTAAGGGGATATGGAGAAAATGCAGCATTGGTTGATTCAGCCCCTGAAATTGGCAAATAGATACAGGCTGGGAAGAAATTAGACTTCACTACTGGGCTTGTAAGAGTATGACTTAAGTATTTGTTATGATGAGAGACACCTAACTCTGGGAAATGAACAAGGGGTTGTGGAAGGGGAGGTGGGCAGGGGGCTTGGGGTGACTGGTGACGGGCACTGAGGGGGGCACTTGACGGGATGAGCACTGGGTGATATACTATATGTTGGCAAATTGAACTCCAATAAAAAAAATAAGTATTTGTTATGGGCAGGGAGGGAAGTGGACCTGATGGGTCCTTTCTCTTACAGTGAAGGGAGGGGGGCTCCCTCTTCTCCCAAGTCTAGTGTCTCCACTGTGAACAGGGTCACATCCTCCCTTGCCAACTCAGCATCGGATCCTCTACTTGCCCCCTTTTATCAACATCATCACTTTTCTCCCCTTTCTACTTGATCAACATACTCCATTATCATACAAAATCTTGATATTATTTCCTTCCTTAAAAGAAACAAGCAAAACCCCTCTTGTCCTCACGTCCCTCTCTAAGTTACTGGCCGATTTCTGTCCTTCAGATCTGAAGGTTTTCCACACTATTTTTACCTATGTGCCTATAGTTAAGTAAAAGACATTCTTATTATTAATTAATACTTTATGCACTTCATGTTTACAAAACTAGTTTATGAGGACCTCTCATCTACAACTGTGTTTTTATGGGTACCAAACATGTTTTCTTTTCTTAATAGAATGGCGGCTATAGTAATCCAGTCATACTGGCGTGGTTACATCGTGCGCAGACCTATTCATTTCTCTACAAGGCTGCATACTGCTGCTGCAGTGGGACCCCTGGCATCCCAGCCAAATTTTAACGTCATCAAGAATAACACTATTTTAAAGAAAGAAAAAAGAGAAAATACTGTGACTATCCAAGAACAGAGGAAAAAGGCTGCTATTCTTATTCAGGTTAGTTGTAATCTTGTGGTGAAATAGTCCTGAGAGATGTATTTGTCATCTTTCACTGGGTTTTTCTGTATAACAGACAACCCCCAAGTCTTAGTGATTTACAACTGCTGGATTTATTTCTTACTCAGGTGATATGTAGGCCGCAGGTTGCCTGTATGAGTGTCTACAATTTGGAAATACTGTTCTCATGACCAAGGGCCAGACTGACCCACACAATCATATTTAAAGTTCTGCTCAGATATGTCATTTGCCACATCTGCTAACATTTGATTAGCCATAGTAACTCATTTGGTCCAATCCACAGGTCTTTTTAGAAGCATGTTTAAAAATCTACTAAAATAATTGTTAAAGTCGTTCAAATACACATTCAGATTAAACATTCAGAAAGTAGATAGTGAATAGACTTGATTCAGCCTCACCAAGATCAGATTTTGAAATGAAGTTCAGTGTCACATTCATCTTTTTATTTATTTATTTGTCAAAAATTTTTTAGAACCTACTACTTGTCAAGCACTGTTCTGGGCTCAGGACCTATAACTATAAACAAACCAAACCATACAAGTTCTCTGCCCTCCTGGAGTTTACATTCTGATGGAAGAGACAGAAGTAAACAAATATATAAATATAAACTAAATAAACACATAAAATAAGGTCTGTAGAAATTCATGGTACTGTGCCTGAAATGGAAGATAGTAACCAAAAATTGTTTCCCTTTATTCATTCATTCAATAAATACTTCTTGACACAAAAATCTTACTAGTTCATATTCTGTTGGGATGAATGGTTAGTAAATAAGTACATTAGATAGTGGTAAGTATTAAAAGGAAATGTGAAACAGGAAAAGCAGGATAGGAGTATCAAGGAAAATTTATCATTTCAGATATGATAGAGGTGGAAGACCAGGAAAGGTGACATTGCAGTGAGAGATTAAGCCATTGGGTATCTGGGGGAAGAACATTCCAGGCAGTAGAAGATCTGATTTAGGAGCAAACTGCAGTGTTCCAAGAGCAGCAAGAAGCCAGTATGACTGGACAGTGATGGAGGGGAGAAGGGTAACACTTACAAATCATAAGTCATGGTAAAGACTTTGGTTCTTGGGGATCCCTGGGTGGCTCAGCGGGTTGGCACCTGCCTTTGGCCCAAGGCATGATCCTGGAGTCCCGGGATTGAGTCCCATGTCAGGCTCCCTGCATGGAGCCTGCTTCTCCCTCTGCTTGGGTCTCTGCCTCTCTCTCTCTCTTTCTCTCTCTCTCTCTCTCTCTCCCTCTGTGTGTGTGTGTGTGCGTGTGTCTCATGAATGAATAAACAAAATCTTTAAAAAATGACTTTGGTTCTTACCCTGAATGATATAGAAAGATATTACAGGACTCTGAACAGTGGACTCACATGGTCAAGTTCATGTTGTGATTATACTGTAAGAAGGCAGAAGTTGAAGCAGAAAAATCAGTTAGGAGCTATTATAGTAACGCAGACAATGGGTGATGGTGGCAAGGATCAGAGTGTTGCAGTACAAATGGTAAGAAAATCATATTCCAGAATATATGTTGGTTTATTTTGAGGTATACTTTGAAGGTAGAGCTGATAATATCAGTTCATGGGGGATGTGGGATAGGAGAGATTATGAGAAGTCAAGGATGCCTCCAAGGCATTGCCAGAAGCAACTGGAAGATTAGCCTTAAAATTAAGTTGCTGGCTTTCCCTATTAAACCCATAGTTTTCAAAATTATCTTTGCTATGGTTCTAATGAGTATATTCAGTATTTCAGTTGACTTAATTTGTCTCAACTGTACTCCTAAAGGCAATGCACAGGCAAAGATGTTACTAATGCCTGAATGGTGGTGGGAGTCGAGGTAGAACAATGGATTCAAGGAAACTGAAGAAAAGAAAAAACTCCAGTTACTATCTCAAAATATTGCTCTGCTACATGAGGAATAAGTAGATCATGCAGAGCAAACTCCCTCCTGTTATCAGTTGATGAGCAACATTTTTCCAGCATTAATGGTACATGAATATTAAACTTTTGCTTCATTCTCTTCAGTAAGGAGAAGTTCACTGCTTTGTGAAACAATCTAGTTCAGTGACTGACATCTCTGCTGAATGTTTTTGGTTGAGCTTCTGTGTATCTGTGACAAAAGTAAGCATAATCCAGCCTTTCTCTGTTACTTAGAACAAGTCTCTTTTGTTGTACGTCATGGTACTTAAATTCATCAAAGTCATTTCAGTTTTATTTTCTTTTCTGCTGAGTACAATCACCGAGTTTCTTAAACTATTCATATTAAAATTTGAATTCTAGTACTGCCTAACCATCCTGGAGAGCAGAGCATGATATAGTAGAAAGAACCTGGGCTTTAAAAGGGGCAAAATGGAAATTTTACGATGGATGTTGTAGAGACTGCTTTCTGTTCATCAAACCTCACATTCTCCTCCTCTTCCAACCATACAGCCACTCTAGATATCCCACCTTCCCTTGCGCTTTAGCATGGCCCTTTTTCTGAGTTCTAGCCAATACAATGTGAATGAAAGATACATGCACCACTTCCATGTCTGCCACGGACATTCCTTCATATTCATTTCCCTTTCCCATTGGCTGAAATGAAGACAGCTCCTGAGGCATTCTTGGAATGTAGGGTCGGCAAAGTCTGGGTACCTCAAACACTTTATGTTAAAGTGCTGCCCCATTATCTTTGTCAGTCTCTCAGTGTTTGTTAGGTGATTAAGAAATAAACTATTGTTTTTTGAGTTATTACACATCTTTGGATATTTTTGTTATGGTACTTAGCTTTCCCCAACTAACATAAAGGACATAGGATGGATATACCTTGAGAAATAGATAGGGTCCATTGTAAATATGTAAGAGAATGGAATTCTAGGTAGGATAGTGGATATAAAAGAACCTAGAATTTCATGTTACTGGAATAATGAGAGGTTATAGTGCAACTGGGCTACCATAACAACCAGAGAATATAGAATGAAAATGGCTGGGAAAGTGTGAAGGATTTTAACAGGAAACAAATATATAGTATGTTCTGGATGTGAGAGTTGGTCATAGTTGGAGGAAAAAAAAAAGATGTCATATATGTCTAATATAAGCAGAATTGCCACCCAGGAAATTAATTTGAATTTGTGAGAAATGAATGATGAATTAATCATAGATGGGGATTAGTTTACTGGGGAAAAGTTGAAACCTTGACAGAAAGAAATAAGCTTAGAAGAAGAATCCAAACATTTTATATGTTACCATTATTTCTCATATACTGGACAGAGATGGCTGGAACTTGAATCACTGGCCCTATGGTAGATTTCAGGGGGGAAATATCTGTTTCACACCAGAAAGACACACACTGTGTATTGTATTTTAGAGCTTTATAGAAGTCCTATCCCTGATGAATGGGGCTGGATCCATTGTGAACCACACCGAGCCAATCCTTGTCATTGAAGGCCTGAATTAAAGAGTTCTCTTTAGACTTTCTTTTCCCTAGTTCTGCACATCACCTTGATATCTTCTATAACCAACCTACCTCTTTCCACTCATAACTAGATAATTTGAAACACATCCCAGATATCTTTCTTTTATAAATATCTCAGTCTGAATTTCTGTAAGACCTATTGTTTTAAGTATTACCAAACTAAAAATTGAAAATTATTTTTCACTATCACCAAATATCAAATCAATATTCAAATTTCTTTGCTGTTTTACAAATGTTCATTTACAGATTTTTCTTGATCAAAAAATAGGTAAGGTCGTCATTCTGCCTTCAGTTTAAATGTTAAGTCTTTTAAATATATAGCAACCTCCTCTCTTTTTTCTTTGCAGTTTATTTACTAAGGAAACCAGGTCTTTTGTCCTATAGTTTTCTACTTTCTGAATTTTGCCAGATGCATTCCCATTGTATCACTTACATATTTCTTGCTCCCTTATTTTCTGTAAGTTGATGGTAGGTTTTAAAATTTGATATGATTTGCATCATTTGACTTTTTATCAAGAATATTTCTTAAGTGGTGGTGTGTATTACAGTGAGGAAGTACATAATATCTAGTTGCCTCTCTTTTTGGAATATTAGTGACCACTGATAATCATTGCCTAGATCAATTCCTGTATTAATAGTTTGCAAAATATTAGTACTCTACATATAATTGCTTCATTTATTAAATAAAATATGTCAGTAAAGAGAAACATTGTTTAGTTGACTATTTAGTTACCTTGAGGTACAGTTTATCCTGGAAAGGCAGATTAATTTCTAGATGACTTTTTTTTTTTTTTACCAGTTTTTAGATTAATGAGGTTTCTTAGCATCCTTCAGAGGTCACCATGATACGTTCTATCGTAATGTACACATAAACTTTAAAAATATATGATATATTTAATTCCATTGCAGTCTTATTCTTATTGGTGCTCAAATTGTCCCTTAATTTGGCCAAGATAGCTTCAGTTAGGCTTTTGTGACACAATTCAGTGTTTTTTAAAATTTCCCTTGCTTTTCAATGTGGTTTGATGTTTTGGGTTCATTTTGTATACATTTTGCCCCAGGCCTGGACTCAGTCATTGCTCCAAAGATCTTTGATTCCTTTAGTGGGAATAATACTTAGAGACCAGTCTGGATTTTAGGTATGCATTGGGGGTATTAGGAGTGTTGTTGCTACTGGTATGGTCATTGTTTTTAGAAACTTTTCATTGTAGTGAGTTTACAAATACATATCTTAAAGAAAAAATGTATCATAGGTTCATACTGATATTATAAAATTAAATTTAGGACTTCAGGATTTTTACTTACTTGATTTTATATTTGTATTTCTTTTCTTCTATGGAAAGTTTTGGTTCCAATGAATGACATTAATATAATTGTTCTTTTTTTTTTTCTTCCCCTTTTCACTTCCCCTTGTGTGTATGTGTGTGTGTGTGTGTGTGTGTGTGTACACGTGCACATACATAGTGGAAATTAACAAAAATCATACAAATGAGAAAACAACACAAGCTATGCTATTTATTCAGAGAGTACTGTAGCAAGGAAGTCAGCTACCATCACTTGCCTTTAGCATAGGCTCAATGGCAGGAAAGGGAATAGGAAATCTTTAGAGTGGAGAAAGAGAGAGAGAGAGAGAGAGAGAGAGAGAGAGAAAGGTCTCCAGGTATGGTCTAACTGAAGGTTTTGGAATGGGGAAGATAGAAAGTGGACAGCTAGAAGTCGGGCATATTCTGTGATTGGTTGGGAAGCATATTTGGTGATCTCTGGTTGGTCCTGAGTTAGAAGTAGGGACAAAAAAAGGGAGGCAGACAGTCATGGATTGACCAAGTCTTGATCATTTTTGGCTAATTGCTGCTGAGGTTGTGGTTTAGCTTTCTAAGCTGGTTGCTTATGAGGTTGTGAGTGACTTCTATTGTCATATATAGTCTGGCTATTGTCTATATATTCCACTTCTCAAGATATATGTTTTCTGTAATAGCAATACCAATATTATTGTTACTAACAATATGATTATGAAAACATTTAAGTTATCTTTTGTAATTAAATTTGTCTTTTGAGTATATTTCACTAAGAATATAGTCAAACAAATCTATTTTAAAGTCACTTTAAATAACTTCTGTGTGTGCGTATGCCCATAGCATGAAAACATATTTTTTCATTTCTTCAGGAATTCCTTTTTATTTCATATTTGTTTGTTTTATAATTATCTTAAGCATTTGCACAGGTTTGCACAATTCCAAAGTAAAATCTAAGAAAAGTATATTCAGAGAATTCTGGCCTCTGTTGCTGAATCTTCTATCCTATTTTCTGCCTCTATACTTAATAATTTTTAAATGTAATTTCATAAGTTATACTTTTACCTTTTAAATATTAGCAGCCACATATATATATTTAAATATATATAAGTTTCTATAATTTATATGTTTATTATATATTTATATACAGTCTTATACATACTTATTTTTTTATACTTATTGTATCCTGGAGCTCACTCACTAGCTCTTAGTCTCTAAAAGCTGCTGTGTTCTTGGAGTAATGGTTAGGAAAGCTTTCTCTACTCCAACATTACTGAGGAATTTGAATGATTTTAATTCTATTTTATGTACTTAGTTTATTTTAAAATGAAATTAGTTAATAGTTATGGGCCAGGATAGTACTTCTCTAATACGGCCATTTGTATACGTTGAAATTTTCCTAAATGTGTTAGTTTATTTTATACATAATTATTTGAAAATTAGAAAAATTGGTTTTCCTTTGTATCTCTTTCTTTTAGTTTAGAACAGGTCCTGGTGGAATTGTCAGATAATTGATTGGTTGACCTACATGTGCAGTTGAGGGAGTTTTAAAGATTCTTTTCTGCTTACCACAAGAAAAGTCTCCTGAGATTCAGAACTTTAGACATATGCAGTTGTTTAATTTATCTTACAGTTTTAAGTGTCACATAAAGTTCAAAAAACAGATTATTGAGCCATTAAACTAAGGTCTTAGATGTTTTATCTTCCTAATAGGATAACACAGAGAATCTGGTTTGTAGTTTGATCTATAACCTTGTATAACATGCTTTAAATTTTTGTTTAGGCAGTTTGGAAGGGCTTTCTTTTGAGAAAGAAACTGACAACAGCTTTAGAGGCTATTAAGAATGAAGAATCTGAAGAAGAATATGAAGAAATTAACTTAGAGGATTTTACATTTGATGAAGTAAGTACCAACTACAAAATATAAATACTGGTCTTAAATTTTTTTTAGCATACTATTTTGGATCTAAATCCATTTCTAAGATTTTTATCCTCTTAATGCTATGTTACACTTGAAAAAGTATACTTCTAATTTCTTAATATCTTATCTACTCTATAGTGTGTATAGTGTGTAAACGTGGTCATGGAATATTTACAAGAGTTTCTGGGTGCTCTCTGACTAGATTTATATAATGTTTTATCAGTTATCCTTCATTAAATATAACTCTGAGCCTATTTATGCTCTGCTTAACTTTATTTTATAGTTTTTTGTTGCCTAGAAAAATGAGACCACCCTCTTTAAATTGTTATTTAGGAATTCCATAGTAAGGTAGCACATTATACAGTCATCTATACCACTAGTTTTCTGTGGGTTCCATAGGCCTCAACCAAATTGAGCACTGTTTTATTGTATAGAGCATTTGCCTTTCAAATTCTGGTTTACCTCTCTTTGCTTTCTCCTCTTCAGACAGTTACAAACACATAAACAGCATTCAGATGAAGATGTAGAACATATGAACACCCCCAGACTTCCTCATGCATCTGTAGTATTCATATCTCCATTGTTAGAGATTAGTTTCCCTCATATTTGAACTTCCTAAAAGTGGAATAATGTAGTATGTACTCTTCTTTCACCTAATAGTATGTCTGTGAGGTTTATCTATGTTGTTGAATGTCATTGTATATATACCACTCTTTTGAAAATACCACTTTTTATCTATTATTTACAATATACCACCTTTTAAAAGTATATTCTACTATTGGAAGATAGTTGTTGTTATTTCTAGTATTACCTATTATGCTTAAACACTATGAACATTCTTGGGCATGTCTTTTGACGTGCATATTCACCTTCTTTTAGGAATAGGATTTCTGAGCCTTAACTCTTATCTAGGTTTAGTAGATAGTGCATAATGTTATTCTAAATTAATTATATCAGTCCTATCAGCAAAATATGAGGATTTCAGAGAAGCTTAATCTTCACCAGGACTTTGTATTTTCATGTCTTTTTCTTTTATTCCAGTAAGTTTGTAGTGGTATCTTATTGTTTTAATTTGCATTTCTGTCATAATTAATAATGTTGAATACCTTTTAGTGTGCCTCCTGGCCATTTAGTCAGTTTTATGACATGATCAAGTGTTTGCATATTTTTCCATTGAGTTGTGTATTTTTTTTCATATTGACTTGTAGAAGTTCTTTATATATTCTGAATACCACTCTGTTTTCCCTTGAAAATATCCTGCTTAACCTCTGGAGTTTACCTTTCCACTGTCTTTCTCATTAATTTTAATGAACAGAATGTTTCTAACACAAATTAAAAACAAAAATTTTAATTTTTGTGACCTGTAAGAAATCTTTGCTTACTCTTAGATTATTAAGATATTCTAGAAACTTTATTAACTTTCAGCATTTAAGTCCAGATGCATCTGGAATTAATTTTTGTGTATAGTATGAGGAAAGGGTTATGTTCCCTTGGATCAAATGAACATTGAATGAATGAATGAATTATTAGACTATGAATTTTTTAAATCCATGAACATAGACTGTCCTACCATTTGTGTAAACCATTTAAAATTTCTGTCCACAATGCTCTGTAGTTTTCTTTGTGGTGGTCTTGTACATTTTTGGTTAGATTTATTTCTAGGTAATTGATATTTTCTGATAATGTATTTATTTTTGTATATTGACCTCATATTCAGCCACTTTGTTGAAAGTTTATTAGTTTTAGTAGGTTATCTTTAAAGTCTTTTGTATTCTGTATATACAATCATGTCATCTGAGAATAATTAAAGTTAAAGGAAATCTTATTATGATGAAAGGGTCAATGATATAATGTCTTAACTATACAAAATATGTACGTCCTAATAATGTAGATTCAAAGTACAAGGCAAAATTTGACAGAACTAAAGCTCATTTAAAAAAACCCACAATCATAGTAGGAGATACTATTATTTTTCTGACAATAACTGATAGAATCCCTCCCCTCAAAATCACTAAGGACTAAGGAGATTTTTTAAAAAAAATATTTTATTTATTCATGAGAGACACAGAGAGAGAGAGAGAGAGGCAGACACAGGCGGAGGGAGAAGCAGGCTCCATGCAGGGAACCTGATGTGGGACTCGATCCCAGGTCCCCAGGATCAGGCCCTGGGCTGAAGGCAGCACTAAACCACTGAGCCACCTGGGTTGCCCAATTTAAAAAAAAAAAAAAAAACAATAAATAAGCCTGAAGTAACTGAGACCTTAATAGCAACATACTTAACACTCCTTTCAAGTACACATGGAACATTTCCCCAAATAGATTATATGTTGAGACACACTTCCAAGAAACAAAAAAATCAATTTCACATCAAACTCTTCCAGAAAACAAAAATAGGGGAAACACTTCACAATTAAATGCTCAAAGCCAGCATAACCTTGACATCAAAATCTAGTTTCCCTCTTTAACTAAATGCCTTAGTGGCCACTTCCTAGTATTTTCATAACTACAGCTTTCTTTTGATGGTAATTTTATAGTAGTATATATTTTTCTAACCATTCCCATTCAACATTTCTGTGTTTTATATTTAAAGTGTGACTCTTATAAGAGCATATAACTGGATTTTGTTTATTTTTATATTCTATTCTGACATTTTTTTCATTAACATATTCAGATTATTTTATTTTAATATATAAGTGGGTTTATAAATACCATCTTTGTCCTATGTGTTCTATAGTCCTTTTTTCATTTTTTATTGCCTTCTCTTATATGAATCAGGTTTTTTGTTTGTTTTTCTCCTTCCCTCCTTCATTAGCTTGTTAGTTTGTGGTTATGTTTTTCTATATGCTTCATTTCTTCTTGGATTAACATGCTTCCATCTGGTTTTATTTTCCTTCCCCTGAAGGATTTTCTTTAGTAATTATTTAACTTCAGGTGAGTTGTTTTATTGGTTGAACTGTTCTCTTACTTTAAAATTTGAAGGATATTTTCTCTAGGTATAGAATTCTAGGTAAAGTTTTGGTATTTAAAGATGCTATTTCATTAGCTTCTGACTTTCATGGACTCTGTTGAAAAGTCAGTAATAAGTCGTGTTTTTTCCTTCTCTAAAGATATCCTCCCACTCCCATTCCCAAGACTACTTTTATTTTATTTTTATTTTTTTTTCCAATACTACTTTTAAGGTTCATTTTCTCTGTTTTTCATCATTGCTATGATTTTATTTGTATTTACTCTGCTTGTAGTAAGGAGGTCATATGGCTTCTTGAATCTGTGATTTATGTCTTTCATCAATTTTGGAAATTTCTTGACCAGTTATTTTACACATATAGTCTGTTTTATTATTTCTCTCTTTGAGGTAAAATGGTTCCCAAAATATACATTTAGAATTTCTCACCATTTTATATGTGTTACTTAGACTCTCTTTTGAATTATTCTTTTTTTGCTTCTCTGTTTTAATATGAATGTTTTCTACTGACCTATCTTGTAGTTTACTAATCATCTCTCTTAAGCTATCTAATCATTTTAGCCTATATTTTGAATTCTTAATTTTAGTTATTGCATTTTTAGACCTAGAATATTTACTTGATTATTTATTGTAAATTCTGGTTATGCTGAAGTTTTCTATCATTTCCTATATTTTCAAGACTTTTTCAGTTAATTGCAACATATGGATCACTTGTAGGTTTATTTCCATTGACTGTATATCTCTTGCATTTTGAGGAAACCAATTCTCTTTTTTAGCATTCAACCTTTGATTAAGTTTCAGACATATATGGAAAAAATGTAAAGACCCTGCAAGATGTTTTCTTTTTCTAAAGAGAATTTAATTTTAATTTTGCAGGCAGATAGCACATGGGCAGAGATTCTTTTGAGGCTTGTTTTCAAGCTTTAATAAAGCCCTAATAGGGCTAATGATATTTCTGGTTTCTCTTGGAGGTTAAGCTAATATAGTGTCTTAACAAAAAGTGGCGTGTTTACCAGGTCATCCTCACCTTGCTTTTCCCTCAATTCTAATACCTTTTTCCACAGCATAAAGTTACTGAAGAAGTTTCTTCTTGGCTTTTAGGATTCTAGGAGTTCCTATTGCCCTTTGATTCTAGGTTTCTTTCCTACACATATTCTACATGGTGGCTTAGCAGTTTGGCACCTGCCTTCAGGCCCGGGCATGATCCTGAAATCCTAGGATCAAGTCCCACATCGGGCTCCCTGCATGGAGCCTGCTTCTCCCTCTGCCTGTGTCTCTGCCCCTCTGTGTGTGTGTGTGTGTGTGTGTGTGTGTGTGTGTGTGTGTGTCTCATGAGTAAATAAATAAAATCTTTCAAAAAAAATAACTTTAGGGGATCCCTGGGAGCACAGCGGTTTAGCGCCTGCCTTTGGCCCAGGGCGTGATCCTGGAGACCCGGGATCGAATCCCATGTCGGGCTCCCAGTGCGTGGAGCCTTCTTCTCCCTCTGCCTGTGTCTCTGCCTCTCTCTGTGTGTGTCTCTCTGTGACTATCATAAATAAATTTTAAAAAATTAAAAAAAAAATAACTTTAGTGCCTCCTCCACTGTGAATCATGTCTAAACTCCATCAGTTGAATGAATGTGGCTTATACCCCATGAGTCTGGGGTAGCATAGTGCCCTCTAGCACAGAGTAAAACACTCACTATCTTCCCAGGGTGTTAGCTATATAAAGATCCTTGAATACATAGTCTGGAAAGAAAGCTGTCACAAGACATGCAGAAACGGAGACCCTTGGAGTATTGTCTCCCAACATTAAACATCTATTTTATATTACTCATAATGATGAACCTCAGAAACAGTGATGAATAAAACATTTTTTGGGCCTTGAATCCACAGAGTAAAGTGATCTTTTTAAAGATCAGTAGTTTTAATGAAGTTTTAATAAACCTAGGTCTCAATTTCCTTTAGGGGGAAATATTTCCCATATAATATCTGTAATAACAAATAAATATATTCCCCATAATGTGTCTGTAATAACAAATAAATATTTCAATAGTAGATATATTAAGTCTAATATGGCATAGTGACCTACAGTGGCACTTTTGTTTTGCAGCTTTTAAATTACAGTGTAATTTTAGTGTGATTTTTTTTTACTTTTAAATTATAAAGTAATATACTTGATTTAACTTAACAAGGTTTATTTTCTCTGTTACTTAATACTGGTTAGAAGCCAACATGTAAAAAAGGGAAAAATATCTTTAAATTTAAATATTACAAGTCCTCTTATGAGTCCCTAAATCTAGAGAAAACGAGAAAAGCTAATATAAAATTATCTAGAAAACCAACCACAACAGTCAAATTTGGATTTGTTTTTGTCTCAGACCCAAGTAAAATTCAGTAAGTTAGCAGGAATAATTTTTGAGAAGGAGGCAAATGTGTCAAGCTGGGCAACTTTTAGCTCTGGAGTTCATGTTTGATCCCTACCTCAAATCTCAAATTAACTTCAAGAGTATTACATATTCCAGTACATTGTTGGAAAATAAACAAGTGCTATCTAAATTATAGACAAAGGAAAAGACTAAAGTTACATTTTGTTTGATAAAAAGAGGTACATATGGCATATGACAGCAATCTCCAAAACTATGAGCCACCATGCTTTTGCATTGGGGATGGAGGAGATGGTTTATTTATTTATTTATTTATTTATTTATTTATTTATTTTTATTTATTTATTTCTAAGATTTTATTTATTTATTTGACAGAGAGAGCACAAACCAGGGGAGAGGCAGAGGGAAAGGAAGAGAAAATCTCAAGCAGACTCCCTGCTGAGCACAGAGCCTGATATGGGGTTGATCCCAGGACCCTGATATCATGACTGGAGCCAAAGTCAGATGCTTAATTGACTGAGCCACCTAGGTGCCCGGGAGAAGACAGTTTAGAAAGTGAGATTTGAGATTCATAACATGCCAAGTTTCCAAACTCTAAGGATTCTAAGATGCTCCAAAAGTTATCAGGAAGTATTAGAAAGAACTATACTGGGGATAGTAAGAGGCAACTTGGGCAGAAGAGGAGAAAAGTGTTGGGATGGGGAGGGGATAGTGAACGGAGGAAGAACAACATCAAGTCATGACTTGTAGCATTTCTAGGACTTGTTCAGTTCTAACTGACTTGTGTCTTAGGACAAGTCTGATCCTAGTTTCATGCATCAAATAAAATCAGATAGATGGCCTGAAAAATTTTGCATATATACACCCAAATAAACACGAATGTTATTTGTAGCCCTCCTTCCTGATAGCCTTATATTCTAGATTCTCAAAATTAGATTGTAAAATAATGATTTCTTCTCTGATCAAAAGCCAAATACATGTATATCTGATCAAATGTTATATTGTGAACACAAAGTTACAGATTTATAAGTTCAAGTTCATTTTTAATATGTAAGTAAATTTGCTAGTAGTCTTCTAATAAGCAGAAAGCTTTCCAGATCCTCTGTTGTAAGTTAAAGAATATCCGAACAGAAGGTTTTCTTAAGCAATAACTATAATTTGTATAAATGTCCAGTGGTAAGCATGATATATTAATATACATTTTTAAAACAGTAGTATATTTATAATCTTGGCCAATTCCTCCTGACATTTTGAGATTTTTTCCAACATTCAAAGTACTGCCAAATATACTTGATATTAATAAGCTTGAACTCACATAAATCAGTAGTCTTAGTAACATTTTTTGGTTGTGATTGTATAATTACTAAAAGTATCTTTAACATTTTATACTAAGCCTTCTCTATGTTTCTAGAAATTTCTGAGATAGTGGTTAAATAATTGTTCTGGAATCTTATGAAAGTTTGTGACCTTGCATTGAAAAAAAAAAACAATAAAAACTATTTTCAAAGTTTTCTGCATTTCTAGATGTCAATTTAAAGACTAAATTTTTCCCAGACTTGGTATAACTTCTTTGAGAAAGAGACTTCATTAACATGTATATGATATGGCAAAGAAATCACTCTTTCTGAGTCTTTGTCCTTCTGTAGAAAGAAAATAGCTGGAGTTCTAGAGAATATAAAATAGGAGGTGGTTGGCAGGTGTTTAAAAGAAAAAATAAAAAAATTAAAAATTTAAAAAAAGGAAAAAAATGTGTGCATGTCTGTGTGTCTGTGTATGTGTGTTTACACAAGAGTGTATAAATAACTCTCCTTGTCTACCAACACTGACCCTTTCCATAATCAGTCCTCAAGTGGCACATTATTCTTTAAATTTTCTTCCAATTTTTTATTGTAGCAAGATACACATAAAATTTACCGTCTTAATTTTTAAGTGTACATTCAATGGTATTAAATACATTCATAAAGTTGTGTTAACCATAACCACCATGTAATCCATATCCAGATATTTCTTCATCCTGTAAAACTGAAACTATATAGTTATTAAACAATAACTCCTCAATCCCACTGGAGTTATAACACTCCAGTTTGAATTTATACCCTCTAACTTCAATAGTATCCCAAAACGCTTTTTTACAGCTCCATCTCTACCTCTTTCAGTTGTTGATATCACAAAATTACCTCTTTATAAACATAAACCAATAATTCCTTTAAATGCATCAGTATCTTAAATTATGTAGGAAATTAAATATGGAGTTATAAGCCAAAGTTACAATAATACTAGCTTTTAAACTAATAATTATTTTTATGTATTAGTCTCCTTAAATCATGTAGGAGACAAAAAGCAGAGTTACGAACTGCCATTACAATAATACTAGCTTTTAGAATTTCCCATGTATTTATCTTTACTGAGATCTTTGGTTTTTTTCATGACTTCAAACTGCTATCTAGTCTCTTCATTTCAACCTGCAGGACTCCCTTTAGCATTTCTTTCAGGGCAGATCTAGAGGTAATAAACTCTCTCAGCTTTTGTTGATCTGAGACTGTTTTAATTTTTCTCTTGATTTTGAAGGACGGTTTCGACAATATAAGAATCTTGTTTGGGGCACCTGAGTGGTTCAGTGATTGAGCATCTGCCTTTGGCTCACGTCGTGGTCCCGGGGTCCTGGGATCAAGTTCTGCATCAGGCTACCCACACAGAGCCTGCTTCCCTCTCTGCCTATGTCTTTGCATCTCTCTCATGAATAAATTAATAATTTTTTTAAAAAATCTTGGTTTACTGTGTTTTTCATTTTGTTTTTTCTTTTTTTAAAAGATTATTTATTTATTCATGACATAAACACAGAGAGAGAGAGGCAAAGACACAGGCAGAGGGAGAAGCAGTCTCCATGCAGGGAGCCCGACATGGGACTCCATCCTGGGTCTCCAGGATCATACCCAGGCCAGAAGGTGGTGCCAAACCGCTGGGCCATTGGGACTGCCCAGTTTTGTTTTTTTTAACTTGCTGCACTTTGAATATATCAGCTCACTGCCTTCAGGACTTCAGAGTTTCTCATAAGAAATCTGCTAATGTCTTATGAGGATTCATTGTATGTGACAAGTTGCTTCTCATTGGCTTCTTTCAAGTTTCTAACTTTGGCTTTTGAAAGTTTGATTATGGGTCTCGGTTTGGGTCTCTGAGTTCATTGTATTTCCTTTTTTTTTTTTTATAAATTTATTTTTTATCGGTGTTCAATTTGCCAACATATAGAATATCACCCAGTGCTCATCCCATCAAGTGCCCACCCATCCCATCAGTGCCTGTCATCCAATCACCCCCACCCCACCCCCGCCCACCTGGGAATACTTCTTGAATCTATATTTTGTTCTCCATTCCCACTGACATTGACTTAATTTACATTACTGTTATCAATTGCCAAGATAATTATCAGAGGCTATAATTTACCTCTAACAAATGTTTTTTTTCCCTTATTTTCCATTCTTTCCTTCTTTACAAGATAACAAGATTTCCTGTTTGCAAGATAAGCTATTGCATAGCATTAGATGATCCTTGCAGATACTGTTTTTTTTGTGGTTGTTGTTGTTGTTGTTTTTTACATTTCTGTGCTATTGCTGTTCTCTCTCCTTGAATGGCTTTCACTCCGTATTGTGTATATATAAGTTGTACCAATTCTTCATGGCACAGTGCAAATGATTTCTGTTCTCCCAGTCTGCCTTCCTCATGAGCCTCTTCTCCTCTTGCTCTTTTCCCTTTTCTTTTTTTTTTTTTATTGAACAAGTCTTTTTTTTTTTTGTTTTTTTTTGTTTGTTTTGTTTTGTTTTGTTTTGTTTGTTGTTTTTTTAATTAATTTTTATTGGTGTTCAATTTACCAACATACAGAAAAACACCCAGTGCTCATCCCGTCAAGTGTCCACCTCAGTGCCCGTCACCCATTCCCCTCCAACAACCGCCCTCCTCCCCTTCCACCACCCCTAGTTCGTTTCCCCGAGTTAGGAGTCTTTATGTTCTGTCTCCCTTCCTGATATTTCCCAACATTTCTTTTCCCTTCCTTTATATTCCCTTTCACTATTATTCATATTCCCCAAATGAATGAGAACATACACTGTTTGTCCTTCTCCGATTGACTTATTTCACTCAGCATAATACCCTCCAGTTCCATCCACGTTGAAGCAAATGGTGGGTATTTGTCGTTTCTAATTGCTGAGGAATATTCCATTGTATACATAGACCACATCTTCTTTATCCATTCATCTTTCGATGGACACCGAGGCTCCTTCCACAGTTTGGCTATTGTGGACATTGCTGATAGAAACATCAGGGTGCAGGTGTCCCGACGTTTCATTGCATCTGAATCTTTGGGGTAAATCCCCAACAGTGCAATTGCTGGGTCGTAGGGCAGGTCTATTTTTAACTCTTTGAGGAACCTCCACACAGTTTTCCAGAGTGGCTGCACCAGTTCACATTCCCACCAACAGTGTAAGAGGGTTCCCTTTTCTCCGCATCCTCTCCAACATTTGTTGTTTCCTGCCTTGTTAATTTTCCCCATTCTCACTGGTGTGAGGTGGTATCTCATTGTGGTTTTGATTTGTATTTCCCTGATGGCAAGTGATGCAGAGCATTTTCTCCTGTGCATGTTGGCCATGTCTATGTCTTCCTCTGTGTATTTCAAATTCATTGAGTTTCTTGGATGTTTATATTAAGATCTGTCATTGAAGTTGGGAAAATTTCAGCCATTATTTCTTCAGATATGCTCTTTGCTTCTTTCTTTCTCTCTGCTCCTTCTATAACTTCCATAATACATATGTTGGCCTGCTTGATACTGCATCACAGGTCCCTTAGGTTCTATTCACTTTTCTTTAATATTCTTTTTTTCTATTCCTCAGACTCAGATAATTTACATTGTCCTTTCTTCAAGTTCACTAATTCTTTTATCTGTCAACTCAGAGACAGATCTCTCTAGTGAACCCCGCTAGTGAATATTTCATTTCAGCTACTGTACTTCTCAGCTTCAAAATTTCTTCTTGATTTCTCTTTAGACTTGCTATCTCTTTATTGATATTTCCATTTTGTTTATGCATCCTTTTTTCTCCTTTTAGTTATTTGTGTGTCTTCAAAACAATTATTTAGGAATCTTTGTCAGGATGCCTGGGTGGATCAGTAGTTGAGAGTTCTACCTTTGGCTCAGGCCGTGATTGGGATCGAGTCCCATGTCAGGCTCCCTGCATGGAGGCTGCTTCTTCCTCTGCCTATGTCTCTGCCCCTCTCTCTCTCTCTCTCTCTCTGTCTCTCATGAGACATAAATAAAATCTTTTTAAAAAAATTAAAATCTTTGTCTAGTAAATCTGCCATCAGGTATTTTTTTAGGGATAGTCTTGGTTGATTTATTTATTTTTTCCTTTGAATCAGCCATAAAATTTTCTGTTTCTTTGGATGGCTTATGACTATTTAAATTTACAGTTGGACATTGAATGTAGAAATTATAGTAATTCTAGAAATTAGATTCTCTTTCCCAGGGTTTGCTGGGATTTTGTTTTTCTTTTAATGTTTTTGTTTTTATATTATTGTAGACTGTCTCTATGCTGAGGATCAGCTGAGTTATAAATTTAAGGTCCTATCAGGTCTTTTCTGAGCCTGTGCCTTTCCCTGGATATATATCTTGACTTTCTAATTTCCCACATTTATGGTAATGCTTTTGAATAGTCTAGCCATTTTTTTTAAATGAGCATCTTAGTCTGATATCTGGCTTCCAAAAGATGAAAAAGAGAAAAATGAATGGGTGGGGAAGGACACTAGCCCATTGAATCCCCTGGAAATCACTTAGCTAGTAGAGCAGAGGCTTGCAACAGTAGGGGAAGTACAAGGACCCCTACCTCTTTGCACCTCTGTGATAAAAAGTAATCAAGATCAATGCACAAATCACATTATTTGGAGGACAGAATTCTCATTATGTACGCTGGCTCTACAAGCTATGTGCAAGCTACTCCTAAAACACATGAATAGCTGCCTACCTCAGGGTCTGGGGATAGAGAATATCTGCTTCTGGACTAAAGCTGAAATTGACTAAAACTAACCACTATTTACCATCTAAGTTTTCCCCTGGAAGTTATTAGCCTTCCATAGACTCCAGAGTTCCAAAACAGTTTTAACAGATGGATTTTGCCAGTGTAATCATTTTCTAGGTTGGAAGACAGGTTCCCAGTTCTTCCTACTCCACCATCTTCTCAGAATCCTCTGGCACATTGCTTTTTATCATATTGTCTCCGTATTTTCACATTTTTCTCTTCACTTTAATAGTTTTCACCAGAGTAAGAATACAAATTTGATGATAGCTGCTGATATGCCATGGGCCTTGATCCTTCCTGGGGGTAGAACTGGATTTTTCTTTACTTGTCATACAAAAGAAAGAATTAAAAAATCTGAGCCCTGAATCCTATTTGCATCAAATAGCACTTTTTAAACCAAATATGTATTCTTAAAACATATATAACTGATATATAACTGTGATATATATGTTAATAATGTCTGCCTAGAAAAAAATGGACAATGTACCTATCAAACTGCTGAGTAGAGGTACCTTATTTGCATATATTCAAATGACATGAATTTAAATAGGTATTCTAAGACTAAGTTCTAGAAGTAAAAGTCTGTCATTACACTGCTAACCTATAGTCAGGATGTCTTAGTCTTTCTTTCCCAATGATCTTTCAAGAGATAGTCAAGAAACACTGGAATTGTATAAGTGGAAATTGTATTTAGTTCTCCTCAGAATAGAATCATTCCTGTTTATAAATCATAAATGTGTAATTATTGGGGCACCTAGATGACGCAATTGGTTAAGTGTCCAACTCTTGGTTTTGTCTCAGGTCATGATCTCAGGGTCATGAGATTGAGCTCCATATCGTGCTCCTGCTTAGTGCGGAATCAGCTTGAGATTTCCCTCTGCCCCTCCCCTTGTGCTCTCTCTCTCTCTCTCTCTCTCTCTCTCATAAATAAATAAGTCTTTGAAAAAGGGTGCCTGGGTGGCTCAGTCTGTTAAGCATCTGCCTTTGGCTCAGTTCATGATCCTAGGGTCCTGGGATCAAGCCCTGGGTCATGCTCCAGGGAAAGCAGATCTCCCTCCCCCTGCTCATGTGTGCACTCACTGTCTCTTAAATAAATAAAATAAATAAATAAAATCTAAAAGAATAAATAAAATAAAAAATAAATCTTAAAAAAATAAAAATAACATGTTTAATTATTTTAGAACCTTTTAAAAATCAAATTCATAAGCATGCTGATCTTTTTTTGAAAGATTCAAAAACATTATGAACCACAGAGGATTATTCTACACCTTATTAGAAAATCCAGGCAAAAAAAAAATTAGATAATTATATCCTAAATGATGTAATAATAACATTCTTGGTATAGTTCCATATCAAAAGATAAAATAAATTTGGTAATTATGTAAATGGAATAAGGATGTTTTAAAGATAAAGAGTGAAGGGATTTATAATAGTGTCACTTCAAAATTTATTTATTTTTTTATCATTTGCACACTTGAATTAGAACCTATATTATTAGGATCCATGATTTTTATGTTGCCACAAAATTCATTTTTCCATCTATTCGGAAAGTTTGTGAAATTTTTGAAAAAATTAAAAGCTGTCTTATAGACAGGGTTTATGAGAATAATGTGTTAAAGTACCATAAATTTTCAATAATGATTTTTGGTAGAAAAAAATAAAATTTTGCATTATAAAGAAATAAAAGGTTATTTCCCTCATCTACATCTTGAGTTGACACAGAATCATGGTTATCAAACAGTTAAATACATTGAACAATCTGCATCTCTTATTTTTGGAACACTTGAGGACTCAAATTCTCACTTTATCCCACTTAGGGATGAAAAGTCTCCTATTTTTTTACAATGTTTGCATTAAACAGACGTAAGACATCTCACAATAGCAAGTAGCACACTTTCCTGTAAATGAAAATTCTGATATATTCTCTTAACATTCGTAGTATAAAAGGCAATTTAAGAGATTCTTTGTAAAAGTTATGCAAACTGAATTATGTACATTAATGTTTATTATTTGTGCAGGCTGCCTTAGAGAAAGAATGGCTAGCTTTAGATTCCACCCGCTTCCCTTCACAAACACTGCTTCTCCCAAACCAGCTGCACCGGCCAAAGGTAACATGTCATGGAAATCTCTTAGTGCTCCATCTTTGCTCATTTTTTAAGGTTATGCCGTGCTGCAGTGATTAATAATACAATTTATTGACTTGAAAAACACAATTACTTTTAGAAGCCTCTGACTTCCTCCTCATCCCCAGATGTAATTTTTCATATAGCTTTTCTTTCATTTGCTCCTAATTTTTTTCTTTATTTTGGATTTCTTTCAACACTTTATTTCACAGTAGCAAAAAAAAGTGATACACTTCAGCTGCATATTTGGCAGCAGACTAAAATCACTAGTTGACAGCACTTTAAAAATACAAAAATATGCATTAAGAGGGCAACAGCTGAAGATTCTCAGTCGGAGGTCAGTGGGCTGCAATATCTGTTATTTATTTGATAATCTTTGAAGTTTTTGTTTTCTGATATTTTTTAAGATTTTTGCAATTAATCATTCTGTATATGCAAACAATACCAGAAAGCATATCCCTCACCACTACAATAAAGACATTTAGATGTGTATTAATAAATTTAATTTTATTATAATTTTCAGTTATATGTGTTTCCCTGGGGAGGCTACTCAGTAATATGCATGGAAAGTAATATGATATAAATGCTAGAATTTTTCAATTTATTTTATACTTAATATACATTATTTTCCTGATAAGTTCTCTGAAACCTTAAAATATGATGAAACTTCACTGAATGTACCAAGTCATCCAGCTCAAGCATGGCTATGTAATGAGAATGAAAATTTGTTTTCATCAGAACATGCACAGTTCAATAGCAGGTAAGCTAAACTACTCTTTTAGAGGATCAACCCATGATGAGAATATTACACTTATTAAAAAGTAATAAAATGATGAAAATTAGGTACGAATTTACTTGTTTAGAGGATGGAAAAGCATTTAGTGTTATAAATGTATAGACTTTATGGGGTTTTCAATAAAATAAAATGTGTGAGGTAGCTTCATTAAAGCAACGACAAAAGTTAAGTGTCAGTGAAATAATGTCATTAATTGTTGTAAATGTGATTTTTTAAATATTACTATATAGGTAGAGATAAGGATTAGAATAAAAATTCCAGTGCTGCATTTCTTTCGACAAAAGGATTGAAATATGCTTCAAGTAATTGAAATGTAAACATTTTAAATTAATGGCAGACTTTTATTACTTTTCAAGATAAAGTTTTTCTGTAACTTAAATGGATTTTATTTCCAAGTATGAGACAACATAAACAGCTTGTAGTTTTAAAAAGTGCTGATAGATGTATGTTGATTCAGTTAGTGTAGTTTTTTTTCTATTGCCAGATCAGAAAATAGGACTTTCTCCCGGACACCTGAATCAAAGACCAGCAGAAAGAGCTTGCTAAAAGCTAAAAAAGAAGAAAAAATTTCAAAAGAATGGTATGTGGTCTATTTTACACTAAAATATTAAGAAATCGAGAGATTTTTAAATATTCAGGATGTTATTCAAGACTTTAGGAATTTTTAGTTTATAAGAAACTGTATATCTTAAATTACAGATTCTTACATGGGAATCTAAATTTGTTTTAGTATAATATAATTCAGATATGTATGTTTACATGCATAAGTAAATACGGTCTCGATATTTGTGTTGTCTTTATTAAATTTAATCTTTTAATATTAATAGGGGTTTTAAGGATATTGCTACTGCTCAGCAAATGTTGAAGAGAGCACAGAAGATGAAATCAAAGAAATTAAGGAAAAAATTAGGTGGGTGATGAATGCCCTTTGGATAATTGTGTCTGATATTGAAGATAAATTATTTTAAAATATTAAAAGACCAAGTCATATTTAATAATATTTAATAAGAACAGAAATGAAATGCACAGATATGTCTAAGGTAATAATACTGAAAACTGAAATAAGGTAACAGCGAAAATTATGTTATTATGTTAAATGATTTGTTACAAGCTTAAATGCTATTTTCACTTTCTCCTCTTACTACTTTGTTATTGATTATTCTATCTATTGTGCACTAAGAATTATGCTGTAATTTGTTTCTAAGTTGGTACATTTTGGAAGATGTTGATTCTAAAGAATGTCTGCTTCATGTGCTTATTCTTTTGTGTGTTTTTAAATTGCTTGATTATTCAACAAATTATTTCTATAAATTTGTTAGTTTCATGAATATTAGCTATGAGGTCTTCACAACTTGACACTGAAAAAGAAATACAACTTATATCTTCACCATTATGCAGAACTTGGGAAATGTTCAGAGGCATCCTTTCTTTTACCCCACTTGATTCTTTAATTTCTTTCTGTGGATACCTCTAATCCTTTTAGTATCATTACGTAATAGTGGAGTGGTTTATAGGCAAGAAATAGCAGAATATTATGACTTTATAATTAAAACTACTCAAAATTATTTGCATATTGTATATAACTTAGCATTTAGTTACAACCTTATAAATATTTACTCATGAACTCATTGGTTTAAAATAAGTAATGTGACCTCTTTTTATATGCTGTTTTTAGTTTTTCTTGTTTATCAGCTTCTTTAATAATGATTTTAACGTCAGTGAAATGTTTTTATAAGAGTGCCATTAGTCCTGAGAAAAGCAAAGAATCTATATCTATCTTATAGTTCTAGCTTATATAAGTATACAAAGGAGTCAGAAGATTATTTTTCTTTATTAATTTTCCCATTTATTATTTTAAATCCTTAATTCCATAGTAGAACTCTAATTTTGTATATACATTTTTTTAAAATAAAAATAACCAAACTGCCATTGGTATCCAAGGAATAACTGATATTTCTTGGTATAACACTTTATTGGTAAATTTCTGATGATTATTTTTATATTCACAAATGTTCAACTTTCCTTTTTTAGTATTAAATTAGTGATCCCTTTTACCTTTTTGAGATAGCTGTAGTATTTTTTGTTGTATACTAAAAGTTTATCAGCTTTGAAAGATTGAAATTTTAAGCACTTTTAAAGAAAATATAAATATGCACTCCGTTCAACTTGCTTTGTGCCTCCCACACTCCTGAGTTGTAAACTCCTATGAAGTTCATCAGAACTCAGTGAATGGAGTACTATGTAGTGGTTAGTGACTCCAGACTCTTCCTAATAGTGAGACTTTCTTTCAGTCCTGGGGAAGTAGAATCCAGTACAGTAAGTCAGGGTGGTTTGATAAACTATTTTTATTGCTTTGATGTATATTTTTATTCATCTTCAATAATATCAACAAATTTTTTTTAATAGCTGTTTTGAGAGCAGTAAGTTTCTGAGGCTCCTACGGGAAGTTCAAATACCAGAAGAGGCCTAAGTACCGATTCAGCCAATGTTTAACAAATAATTATTACTTATTTATGTTTAAAATCTATTTTTTAAAGATATTTGCAACGTTTCAGTAGTTTCTGATAGTGAACCTAAAATAAAATTTATCTTGTTAAAATCTGTCTCTGGAAATATGTAGGTCTTTCTAGCTAATTCTTATAACTAAGGAATTTTTGTTGTTGTTGAATTCATTTTTAATAAATCAGCACAGTAAATACTATTTTTGGCAAAAGTTTTAATAAGGAATCTATGGTCATACATAAAGACCTTTGTTTTAATGGTCAAAAATTTGATATAATTATCATCAGGCAAAAATTAAGCCTGTTTTTATCTGTCACAAGGTGGCATGGTAGGGTAAAAAATGTAAAAGGACAGCCAGACATACAAGTTAGCAACCACCTCTTAAATTTAACACTTGACAGTAGTCATTAAGTGTGGTCTGTCAGGTAAAAATCCAAAATGGCAATTGTATAATTTTTTATGGTGGTCATTACACCAATTACATAATTGCAAACCAAATTGCATTCTTACTACTGTAGGAGGTCTTATATCTCTGTTAAGCTTTTATTTTGCTTTTGTTTAATCAAAATATTATTACATTCATTAAATAAAAGCAATTTTTTCTTTAAAATTTGAATTCTGAAATGTAAAACCTTTAAATTCTCCTCATTCTTTTTCTCTACTGCCCCCTCACAACAGATATTCAGAATAGAAATATTCAAGGTAAGATTAAGGATGAAGTCATGACAAAGAAGGTCACTGGGATCCTCTCCAACTATGATACTTTAATCTTCTATTAAGTTAATAATGTAGCACTTATATCACTTTGTGAATGAATCATTTAATCATTTAATATTCTGTGCCTCTGGTTTTCTCCTTATAGAGAAAGAACCTTCTAGTACCTTTCCAGTTTACAATTCAATCAGTCTGTGATAAGCTATTAACTTATTTAAATCTGCCTAAAATAATGGCCATAATTTTAAACTTTTATTTACTAATAAATTAAAATTATGTTTTAGATACTTAAATTCTGTTAAACACCTGAACACTTACTATTAATTTTCAAATATACATGGAGATCAATTGATCGATTGATCTCTTATCCTACATGGATAACCTGCCAACTTGAAAATCTTAAGCCACCAGAGGGCAACATTGTCCATAAAACTGCTGGAAACTAGCCATCTCTGTGGAGGTAGGGAAGGTGGTAGGTGGAGCAACAAAGAATAAAAACTTTTAATTAAATGGAATTAATTACATCCTCCAGTCTAAACAAAGCAGTAATCCTCAAAGAGGTAAGGCATAAGTGCACAGGTTATAGAAGCTTTTAACTCAAATTTCTACCACGAAAATCCTTAGCACAAGTTGCTCAGTAGCAAACATATATACTTCTTGTTTGTATATTGTACATGTATTTATTAACCAAGGGATATGAGTCTACAATATCTGATTTAAGGTGAGAGTTAAAATAGGGCAAAAGGCATGGAGTTAATATTTTTTTTAAATTTTTTCTTATTTATTTATGATAGTCACAGAGAGAGGGAGAGAGAGAGGCAGAGACATAGGCAGAGGGAGAAGCAGGCTCCATGCACCGGGAGCCCGACGTGGGATTTGTCACAGAGAGAGGGAGAGAGAGAGGCAGAGACATAGGCAGAGGGAGAAGCAGGCTCCATGCACCGGGAGCCCGACGTGGGATTTGATCCCGGTTCTCCAGGATCGCGCCCTGGGCCAAAGGCAGGCGCTAAACCACTGCGCCACCCAGGGATCCCTGGAGTTAATAATTTAAAGAAAGTTGCCAATAGAGGAAGAATACCACTGAGTTTGCTGATTAGTAAAGAAGGAAGAGGCCAAGGAAATATACAGTACAGGCAACCCTCAGGAGAGACTCAGTAATGATGACTTCTTTTGGGATAAATGAGGCCATCTGCTTTAAATAGAAAAAGCAGGAATAGGATGGGAAATGGAAAGGGGAATTGGTTGAAAGCCATAAGATGAAATCTAAAATTTTGAGGAGTTATATTTACTCAGTTTGAGTTTCGGTTCTGATTATTGTTATACCTAGTAAGTTATTGGTTAATAAATATGATGGACATAAGAACAAACAGGTAATGACTGCTCTTGTTCTTATGGGGTTTTGTTTGTCTTTATTTTTTATTGTTGTCTCATGCACAAAAGTAGCTTTAGAATTTGGTGATCTGTGTTGGAATTTAGCAGATACCTAGGGAAGTTTAGGGTTTATAACTGCAGTTGGAGAACATCATGTGCAAGATGAGAGTTGCTGATTTATTGAAAACCTAAGTCAATAACCTAAAAGTATGAGCATAATTGGTAGCAAGATTGAGCAGGATCGGGGAAGAGAGTAAGTGCTTGCTGTTGATGCAGAGCACGCCTTAGAGAGGATGGATTCTGAGTATAGGGGTTTGTGTAGAGAGCAAATGATTAAAAATAGATATATATAAATAAAAAAGAGCAAATGATAAGTTTAAGCGCTAAATACATAAGGACAAAAACATAATGTGGTTTTCCAACATCTATCGTACTTAATGCATGTCACATCTCAAAATTTCATAGAGTGAAGAAAGAGTAGGATGAAGCAAACAAGGTTAATTTAGTTATAAAGGTAGGGCCACAGTAAGATGTAAGAATCATCTTGCAGCTGTTTGTAAGACCTCTCATACTGTCAAGTACATATTAAGCATTCAATAAATACTTGCTGATTTTATTTCAATAATGAAAATAGCTTGAGAATGCGTTGGTAACATTTAGTTATAGTCAAGAATTAAGCAGGTAGAAAATAGGCTTTTTTTAAAAAGATTTTATTTATTTATTCATGAGAGACACAGAGAGAGAGAGAGGCAGAGACACAGGCAGAGGGAGAAGCAGGCTCCCTGCGGGAAGCCCGATGTGGGACTCGATCCCAGAACTCTGGGATCACGCCCTGAGCCAAAGACAGATGCTCCACCACTGAGCCACTCAGGCGTCCTCTAGGCTAATTTTTTAATGTGAATTGAGCGCTTCATGGGCTATAGCAAAGAGATCAGGTTGCAAAATGATAAGATAACTAAGGAATGAATGTTAAGGATCAAAAGGGAAAAATATATAGGCAAAAGTGTGACAAAACGAAGTTTGTTGATGATTTATTTTGCTTCAGTGATTTCCAAAAAGAATTTATAAGGAATTTGATCAAATGTTCCTTTGTTGTGTGTTCTCAACAAGACAATAATAAAGTCTATTTGAATTGTGAAATCCTGGAGGCCCGAGACTCTCTTTATTCCCTACTGAATTCCCAGAACCTAATACCATGCTTGGCATATGGTAGATGTTCAATAAATAACTATTAACTGAGTCAGCAATAAATTAGATAAAAGTCACTGAATACATTTGACTGTGTGTATGTGTATGACTGGATGTGTATAATACAGTTATTTAAATATATGTTTCTATTTGGGAAGGCAAATTTAAATTAGTAAATAATACTCCTTATAAATGATGAAATACAGGGGCACCTAGGTAGCTCAGTTGGTTAAGCATCCAACTTCTGATTTCAGCTCAGGTCATGATCTCAGGGTTGTGAGATCAAGCTTCACGTTGAGCTCCACACGGGGCATGGGGCCTGCTTAAGATTCCCTCTCTCCCTCTCCTTCTGCCCTTGCCCTCCTAAAAATAAATAAAATAAAATAAATAAAATAGAGATAAAGCAGTCATTTAGCCTTAAAACATATTTTACAGTACTGCTGTACTTATATGTACTTGTATATGTAAAATTGATAATAAGCAGGGTTTCATGTATGAAGTTAACAAAATTATCAATTAGTGAGCTAAGATTAGAACTATAGAAACTGAAAAAGGATTATAGAGGGGATTAAATAATTTTAAGGATATTCTAATGTCCAAATAAAATTGTGTTACTTAAATGAAATAATGAAGTACAGAGCTACATGCATAATAGAAACTCAGATTCCTTATGGGTTTCTTTAAATATTTTATTAAAATGTATTTAAAACCTATTTCCCAGACATTGACAAGTCATACTGGGAAATAAAAGATTTTAAAAACAGCAATATAGACCTGCCACTGATGATCTCAAAGGAGTAGATTTCAATGTACAAAGCTGATTTTATAGTGCAAGAAAAAGCTACCATAAGCTTTACTCTTTACAATAAACTTGTACCTTGGCTTTCCTACTTGACTTTGTATTTTTTGAGAGTAGGAGTAGTATCTTATTTCACAGTGATGTTTCCAGGGATATCGAACTCAAGTGATTTTTTTCCCCATCTACAATTACTATGTTTCTTGCCTCTTATCATTATCCCTTTGCAGTTTACATGAGTGTAAGATTTAAATAAATTAAGGTTTATTCTAAAACATCATAATGTTTTAGAATAAAAGGATATTGAAAATATAGTATTCTTTATGTGCCCTTGATGAATAAAATTATCTTTTTGAGTAAATTGAGCTAGACAACTCTTCTAAATAATTTATATGTATTACTTAATCTTGATAATCCTCTATGGAGGATTTAAAATCTTCTCCAACAATACAATTTCCAAGTTGGATATTTTATTGTTATTTATGTTGTTATTATATATTTACTAGCTGCCATTTGTTGAGCACCTACACTGATGTAGACATGAGTCTCAATGCTTTACACACATTATTTCATTATTTCTCACTGTAGTATTTCACAGTCAATATTATTTCTCTTGGACAGACAGGGGAAGGGCAGAGAGTAATAGCAATTTCTCCAGAGTCATACAACTAGTAAAAGTTGGGGCTTGGGTCTCACTCAAGTCTGTTGAATTGTAATGTTTTTGCACAGGAAATACATAGATCAAATAGAAAAGCAAGAAGAGCAGGATGTTTAGAAAGATCAGTTGTTATAAAGTATCATACAAAATAAGAAGCCCATGGTAACCTGTCTTCTCTGACTAATGCTCCTTTTGATGTGTCAGTATATTTTTCTGTAAATGGCTTAGATGATGTATAATATATATTGTATTAAATATATATACACAAGGTTTTAGTTTTTAAAAATTTGTTATTCTTATTGATAATTCATGTTGAATTCATATAGAAGTACCCAACTCCATAATATCTTAGGTCACACCTAATTATGAGATATGCCCAAATATTGACTAATATCTCCTTAATCTTGAGAAATATCATCTCTGTGAACCATGTAAATCATGCTTAAAAGAATAAATTATTGCTAGATTAATGGAAATCTTTAGTTTCCACATGCTTGAAAAATAATTCTGCAACTACTATTCTGTTTTTCTAATTAACATTCTAAAAAATATACTACCTTAGCATTTAATTAAAATATATAATTTGGGCATTACATTATTAAAATCCTACTTTTCCATTTAGAATATTCAATTATACATTGCATTAGCAATTAATCAAAGATTCTTAGTCTCTTTTTACAAGATGATATAAGATATTAAGAAAATGTATCCTGCCTTTACTTGTGGCTTTATGTTAACCTACTTTAAATGCATAATTTTCCGCTCTTTATTCTACCCTTCTTACTTACATCATTATTTTTTTCTCTTACAGTTCTTCAACAAGCAAAAATTACAACTGCACAAATCCCCCATTACCAATAAATTATAGGGCTCTGTGTTTACAACCATCCTGTTTATTTCGTAAAATAAATAGATTTACAATGCTCTTGGCTATAAAGTGAATATAGAATTTTTATAATTTCTTTGATATCTAATACATGAAGATAAAAGAGAAACCATTCATTTATCTGTACAATGAATAAAATGATCTTTTTTCTATGTCTCATCCTATCAGTGTATTGCTTACATCTCCTATATCCCAGTCCTCATATGCAAAAGAGAGAAAAGTAGGGCCTATGGTTTTTCCTATAATAATCCCTTTTACCTAACCATGCTATTGTGGAAATTTTACTTTATTCCAGCAGAAATATTGAGAATATAAGAAAGGAGCTAAAATAATAAATAGTAAGGCAATTCCTCAAATAAAGAGATGATACCATAACTAGAAAATTTTAATGTAATTTTTTCACATTATTAGTATTTCTGTGCTTTGTATTACGTATTAAGTATTAATCAGATAACCAAAGATATATAAATGATTTGTTACCATTTCATATTATGAAACTTTCAAAAATATGTCATTACCAGTTTCACAGCGCCTTATAGAGTGGGTATTTTTTAATACTATTGTAAAAAAAATATAGCCACTTCAGAGAAGGAATGAGCCAGACCTTAACTTTTGTCTTATTGTCTTTTTTGTCTATATCCCATTGTTTGCCTAGCATTATTCAAAAATAATGAAAATGAAACTTCTGTTGCAAAATCACCAAAGATGGCACAGCCCAGAAGAGATGATTACTTTGAAGGTATGGTTTAATCACAGATACATAGAAAGCCAAAAAAGATAAAAATGGAGTATGGAATTGTTGAATCACTATATTGTATACCTGAAACTAATATAACACTATATATTAACTAACGAATTAAAATAAAAAGTTTAAAAAATAAATAGAAGGATTTGTAGGAAATAAAGATGAAGATGGAAAATTGTATTTAAAATAAAATTTTAAAATCCTCAGTAGTCGTACAGTACACAAGTAAAAAAATCATATATGAAATATAATTAAATAAAAGTCAAAATGTGGTTCTTAGTGCTAAAATACTAATTTAGTGTGTTGAATCATTGGCACAGTAGTATAGTATTTGTATCAGTGCTTCTTTAACTTTAAATTTCATATATTTTTATGTAAAAGTCTTATAAAGCTGTTTCATTGGTATAACTAATTTTGCTTAAATTTTACACTGACTGATAATATTAGCCTATATCAATGGAAGTGAACCCACATGGAAATGATATTCTAACATATTTACTTTACTGCCAGTATACACAAATTGCATTATATATTATAAGTTAAACTCTGGAATTTTAAATATTTTACTATATGTGAAGCTTGCCCTACTCATTTTGGGGTAAAGGATTTATACATTTAAAGGGCAGATTATATTTCTTATTTCAGCATTTGGAAGAATTTTGGACTTATATTATCAAACAAATATTTAAATATAATAGAGAAACAAACATGACTTATAAGTTTGCCATTGCTTTTTCTTTAATAGTTAAATGTTCATAATTTTGTCTATACTTTTGGATGATAATTTATAATAGGAAAAAATATATTTGAATGGAAGTGGGCCACTCAGAATTTTAAATACTTTGTCTTTTAAATAAAATCTTAACATTTAAACATTATTTTAGTATGATTGCAAATAGATACTTTGATTTACATTTCTATTTAGTAATGTCTCAAACTAAAGAAAAATTTGACTAACATCAGTTTTATAATTTTCTAGAGATGCCTTTTAAATATGTAGCAATGGAAGACATGGGGTATAGAATTTTCTTTAAGGCATATAGTAATAAATATATACATAAGAAGATAGGTAAAACAAGCATAGCAAAGTATTGAAATTGTTGGATCAATAGATGATGGTATATGGAGGTTTACTCTATCAGTCAATTTTTTTAATATTAAAAATTTTCCAGAGAAAAACATTTTAAAAATTTGGTAGCCATTGAAGGTGTCAAAAAACAGTATTTAAAAAAAAAACTTATCAAGTCGTATTTTAATACAATTAAAATATGTTTTCAATAGAAAATAAAGCTTGGATTCTAATCACTTAATTATCTTATTACAATCTTAATTTCACCAATTCACTGTAAGAGTCAGAAGTCTCCTAAAATCAATAACAATACCAAAGATATTATCTATTAAATAGAAGGATTGTTAATTTACAAAGACATTGCCTAGTAAGAAAGATAAAGGGGGCATTTTTGCCCTTTAAATTAGCATGCATCTCAGCATTAGAAGGGAGAAGTCTGTCCAAGCATGTTCTACTGCATTATCTCTTGTTCTGTGAAATGTGAAGACATGTTGTCATCTAGAATAGTATATATGCTTATATGGTATACTTATGGATTTGTGTACTAATATAAAATATAATAGGAATAGTTCAGTTAGCAGTAGAAATAGAGTGGCCTGTAGAACATGAAACATTTCTGTGCTTCATGATATGAAGTTATATGTTTTTGTTTACTTTCCCCTATATGAATTGTGTTTGGTTTAGTTTCCTTTTTCCCCTGCAACCTCAAGTACATTTACATTTCATTAATTTCACTTAATGGTCACTATGTGTGTACCAGATACTCTAGTGACTGATAGTTATTTTCAGGATTGGTGGGTTTGTTTTTATTTTTGTTTTGAAGAAATGGGTTTGGCAAAAACAGTTGTACATTGAAGAACGTTTTTTCTTCAGCCAGTATGTTTATTCCTGTCTTCTTCTTCTTTTTTTTTTTTTTTTAGAGGAAAAGAGTGAGGCAAAGTTAATTTGATCGTTGTTGGCTTGTTGGCCAGGTTGAATCCTGTGGTGTCCTCACCTGCTGCTGGCCTAACAAGCCTCCTAGACTCACACTGTTTTGTAACTGGCCAGGAAGACCCGTAGACTTCCACATTAGTAGCCTGACTCACCCCAGTTTCCCAGTAGAGGGCACATTTTAAAATTAGGTCTTTTGAGATACATGAATTATATAAAACATACCAGATTTAAGAGTACATGTCCATTAATTTCAATATATTTGCAGTTAGGGTCACCTGGGTGGCTCGCAGTGAGCATCTGCCTTCAGCTTAGGGCGTGATCCCGGGTCTGAGGATCAAGTCCCACGTCAGGCTCCCTGCATGGAGCCTGCTTCTCCCTCTATCTATGTCTCTGCCTCTCTCTCTGTGTGTCTCTCATGAATAGATAAAATCTTTAAAAAATTTTTGCAGTTATACAACTATCACCACAATCTCATTGTAGAATATTGGAAGAACTCTTCCTCTAAAAAATCCAAATAAAATTAATAGTTGGGCATCTTACTCCACCAAAAGTGAGGGAGACCAGAATTAAACTTCATTGTAGGTTTAGGCTGAATGATTCTATATGTAACAGCATCTCAGCACAGTGGCATGCCAGCACTGTTGTGTTATTTCCTTGGTTTTGTTGGAATTAGATGATATGATTTGACTATTTCTCTCTATAATTCCCACTTATTTTATAATAATATTGTCTGATTTTTTTAAAGTTGAATTTAAAATATTTTCTTCTTTACTTTGTAATATTATTTATGGGGGTTTCCAAGATTTCTCTTATAAATTGTACTAAAATTCTTTTATTACTATTGCTGCTTTTTTCTGAATGTCACTAGCAGGACAGAGAGGATGGTGCATATCCTCTATTAGGCAAAGAAATGTTAAATTTAATGAATATTTAATGAATACCAAATTATATTAAATGATATAAGGTAAAGAATTATTCCCTTTTAATAGTCCATGTTTTACAAAATATCTTTCTTTTGTTTCAGGTTTTTAACTCTAGTTAGTTAACATGTAGTGGAATATTGGTTTCAGGAATAGAATTTAGTGATTCATCACTTACATGTAACACTCAGTGCTCATCACAAGTGCCCTCCTTAAAACCCATCACTCATCTAGGCCATCCCCCCACCCACTCCCCTCCAGCAACAATCAGTTTTGTTCTCTATAGTTAAGAGTCTCTTATGGTTTGCTTCCCTAACTTTTTCCCCTTTCCCTATGTTCATCTGTTTTGCTTCTTAAATTCCACATATGAGTGAAATCATATGCTATTTGTCTTTCTCTGACTGATTTGTTTTGCTTAGTGTATTACATTCTAGTTCCATCTACAATGTTGCAAATGCTAAGAATTCATTTTTTTTCTGATGACTGAGTAATATGCCATTGTATATATACCACATCCTCTTTGAATGAATACCTTAGAATGGATATCTTGTTTATCCATTCATCAGTCAATGGACTTTTGGGCTCTTTCCACAATTTGGCTATTGTTGATAATAACTGCTAAAGATATTGGGGTCCATGTCCCTTCGAATCGGTATTTTTGTATCCTTTAGATAAATACCTAGTAGTATAATTGCTGGGTCTTAGGGTAGTTCTATTTTTAACTTTCTGAGGAACCTCTGTACTTTTTTCCACAGTAGCTGTACCAGTTTGCAATCCTGCCAACAGTATAAGAGGGTTCCCCGTTCTCCCCATCCTTACCTACATCTGACAGATGTGAGATGAGGTATCTCATTGTGGTTTTGTTTTTTGTGTTTTTTTTTTTAAAGATTTTATTTATTTATTCATGAGAGACACACAGAGAGAGAGGCAGAGACACAGGCAGAGGGAGAAGCAGGCTCCATGCAGGGAGCCTGGTGTGGGACTCATCCAGGGTCTCCAGGATCACGCCCTGGGCTGAAGGCAGGCGCTCAACTGCTGAGCCACCCAGGTGTCCCTCATCGTGGTTTTGATTTGTATTTCCTTGATAATGAGTAATAGTGAACATCTTTTCATGTGTCTGTTGGCCATTTGGTTGTCTTTTTTGGAAAAATGTCTAATCATTTCTTCTGCCCATTTCTTAACTGGATTGTTTGTTTTTTACGTGTTGAGGTTGTTAAGTTCTTTATAGATTTTTTTTAAGGTTGTATTTGAAAGTAAGAGCATATGCATGAGCCTCGGTGAGGGGCAGACAGAGAGGGAGAAACAGACCTCCCTGATGAGCTGGAGCCCAACACCATGGGGCTCCATGTATCATACCATACAGAGCTCAACCCTATGACCTGATCAGGACCTGAGCTAAAGCAGACTCCTAACCCGTTGAGCCACCCAGGTGCCCAGTATAGATTTTGGATACTAACCCTTTATCTGATATGTCATTTGCAAATATCTTTTCCCATTCTGTAGGTTGCCTTTTAGGGTTTTTTTTGTGTGGGGTTTTTTTTGTTTTTGTTTTTTTTTTTTTTGCCTTTTAGTTTTGTTGATTGTTTCCTTCACTGCGCAGAAGCTTTTTATTTTGATGAAGTCCTAATAGTTTATTTTTGCTTTTGTTCCCCTTGCCTCCTGACACATGTCTAGTAAGAAGTTGCTACAGCCAATGTTAAAGAGGTTGCTGCCTATGTTCTCCTTTAGGATTTTGATGATTTTCTGTCTTGAATTTAGGTCTTTCATCCATTGTGAATTTATTTTTGTGCATGGTGTAAAAAAAAAGTGGTCCGGTTTCATTCTTCTGCGTATTGCTGGCCAGTTTTCCCAACATGTTTGTTGAAGAGACTTTTTCCCATTGACTGTTCTTTCCTGCTTTGTCAAAGATTAATTGACTGAATAGTTGTGGTCCATTTCTGGGTTTTCTTTTCTGTTCCATTGATCCATGTGTCTGTTCTGTTTTTGTGCCAGTACCATACTGTCTTGATGACTACCAGCTTTGTAATATCACTCCAAGTCCAGAATTGTGATGCCTCCAGCTTTGTTTCCTTTACAAGATTATTTTGGCTGTTTGGTTTTTGTTTTTGTTTTTTGTTTTGTTTTGTTTTGTTTTATGGTGCCATACACATTTTAGGATTGTTTCTTCTAGTTCTGTGAATATCTTTCTATTTTACAATGTTCACTAAATGTTGACAATTTATGTCTAACTGCCAGATTTTGAGCTTTAGCCTAATGAAGGCTGGGAAACCTTTGACCACATCTGCTCCCAGTATAACCTCATACATATGCTGTGCTGTGTGTTAGGTATCAGTAGTCTGAGGACTTTACAGGTTCAGCATTGGCTTACTTGATTTGTTATTCATAATTTATTTAATGTTAGATAACTGTTTTGGTTATCCTGTATCACCCATAATTTCTCCTTTGCTTTCAATATCTGATTTTGCGTTAGAATTTGAAACACGTTCCTGATTATTACCTCAAAGATCTCCCACCATGTTTCTTTTTTATGTTGAAATGCTCAATTTAGAACCCTGACATTACTCTTCTATTGCTATCACTGGTATGAAAAGAAGCCTAGCATAATGGATCTAAGTCTAGATTCCTGAGTTAGTCTAACCCAGACTGAATCTTGATTCCATTTATTGGCTGTGTGGCCTTGGGGACATTATTTAACTGCCCTGCTTAGAATTATTTTTCACATGTAAAATTGGATACTAATAGTACCTAGTTGCTGGGGATTACATGAGTTCCTACTTGTGAAATGCCGGAAACCCACAGTATGAATACATAGTTAAACCCTCAAAACTTGTAATCATTGGCAGCAGTCATTTTAAAAGTATAGCTTTATTTTTTTCCCCTTGTTTGCAGTTGGTAGTATTTATTGTACTTCTTGCTGGGTGCAGTGCTAAGAGTTTTAAATTCTCTGACTCAATCTTCTCAAAAACCTGAAGGAAGGTATTGTAACTGTCACATGAGGAAACTGATTTTGAGAGTTTGATAAGTGATCTGCCCAAGGTCATACAGAGAGTAAGTGGCTAAAAGGGAATGGAGATAATTTCTTCATCAAAACAATGCTAGCAAAAATCAAACAAAATGCAGACATTGAAGAGTGACAGTTCTTGGATAACCCTAAAATGTATATACAACTTAGAACTAAATATTTAAGAAAAAAAAGACTAATTAATAGGTTAGGTAAAACTCTGGGAAACTGATAATCAATTTTGTTCTTTATTACTTTCTCATAGCTTGCATTGATATAAATTAAGAAACAATTTGGTACCAACATGGCGATGAATATCTGATTTGTGCCTTGTAATTAGCTCCTACCTTACCTCAATATTATTATTATTATTATTATTATTATTATTATGACCTTACATTGCTAAGGACCAAATCTATTAGCTCTAAGGGTGAATTCACTTTCAATCACCTATTTTAATTTTCAGATAGATGAGAACATCTCCACACAGTTCAAAAGCTGACGCTATATTTTTGCTTCATTTACTCTTCATATTATTTATGCATAAATTAAATGACTTTCTTGCCCTAATCTGAAATTTTAAGATTTGCTACTTCTAAACTAATGCCAAATTCAGACTTTTGGCTTTAGCCAAGGAAGGAAGCTAGACAAGCCAGGGGGAAAAAAAAATTGGATTTGGCCCAACAACCTTCTCAGAGAGGCAAGTTTTGTCTTAGTTCTTCCATTCCCTGGGACATTTTACTTGATTTTAATGTCAGGTTTTCTTAATTCTCAGTCTGGTGCTGTCATCACTAGCATGCTTTCTATTTCTCCTCTTATAAAACTGAAGATTTACACATACCATATGTCCTTTTACATCATAGATGTTAAAATATTTTTGTATTAAATTTTTGAGCATTGAAGACATTGAAAGATGTTTAACTTTTATGATTTTTTTTCTACAGAGCATTTCTAATCAAACCATCTTCCTTTGTGGTATTCTTTATTGTATGATTACAAGCATTTTCTTCTCCAGCTTTCTTCCTTTTAATACCAGCTTAGGGCACAGAGTCACATGATGTAGACTGTGTTAAAGTAGGTCTTGTATTTCCAATGCTGCATAGAGGAATTGCTAATAGCACCAATGCGATTAAATATTAAGGACTGGTAAAATAAATGCAAGCAGCCAAAAATACCTGAAGTCATGCTCTAAAGTCATTGATTTGCATTCTTATTTCTACTAAACAAAACTCAATATTAGTCAAAGTAGACAAGGGTATGAATATTCATAAAATGTGATCTGTCCATCAGTATCTCAGTTTGTAACAACTATACTTTGAATTATTGTTTTCCTGCTAAATTTTAAGCTCTATGTATCTCCTTAGTATTAATGGCCCTTACGATAATACCTAATGCATATTGATGCTTCATAAACTTTCTTGGTGAATAAAAACACAAAAGACAATACCTTTAAATAGTTTCAAATACAGATGGAGCTTCAAAATGCTTATATAATGTCTTTGAATATACTGCTTCCTATGATGAAGTAGATTCACTATTCTATGCATTGCAGGAGATCTCTTCACTTAGCTAATACCTGTCATTTCAGACAGTAATCTTTTAAGAAAACTTTTTTGATTCTAGTTTGGAACACTGCTCACTGTGCTCCCGCAGTACCTTGAATAAAATTTTATCCATCATATGATAAAATGTAATATGATATAATAGTCTCTTTACTCGTGTTTGCCACCACTTGTATGTGGCATTGTTCAATGTATTTTATCTATAACAAGTAATGAAATCCTCACAACAACATTTTGATGTAGGAAACAAAACTTTTTCTTATTAGAAAAGTGAAGATCTGCCTGCACTTACAAAGAATTAAAGACCAATTAGCAAAATCTTCTCTAGTTTTTGTATGAACATTTTTTTCTCTCATTGACCAATAAAAAAGGACTTGGAGAAAGTCAACAGCAAAAATAAATAAAATTGAAAAGTAAGTGGGAAGCCCAACTTAGAGATAATGGAAGATCAAGAGCTATATTTTAACCTCTTTTAAAAAATTTAATATGGTAGCTTTTTATATAACTAAATATCTAAAATCTTTCCATGACCTCTCATTGCTCTTAGAACAAAAGCTATCCTCCATATCATGGCTCACCTGACTGTAAATGTCAGATCCCTTCTCAGTTCCTCAAATATGATAAGAAATGTTTTTGCCTTGAGGCTTTTGTACTTCATTGTTTTGCCTGGAAACTCTGCCCTCCACACTTTGCACAAATATTCTCTCATTGTTTAGTTTGTGTTTCTAGTCCCATGAGAGAGCCTTCTCTTATAACACAGCCTAAGTAGCTTTTTCCTCTCTACTTGGTTACTCAATCACACAGCACCTGCTCCATTCATGGTATTTATCTGCTATTGTCCTATTTATTAATTTAAATTGTTACTTATGGGGCAGTTGGTTAAGCGTCTGCCTTTGGTTCAGGCCCTGATCTCAAGGCCCTGGCATGGAGCCCTGTGTCAGGCTCTCTGCTCAACAGGGGGTCTGTTTCTCCCTCTCCACCTCTCTCTCTCAAATAAATAAATAAAATCTTAAACAAAATAAACTGCTATATGTTATCTTATATGTTATTTTTCCACTAATAGAATGTAAGTTTCATGAAGGGACTTCATAAGTTCTGTCTGACATGGTTCTTGTCAGACAGATCTTATTCAGTTATATCTTTAGCACTTAGAGTAGAGCCAGGTATATATTTAGTACTCGATAAATATTGAATAAGAAAGAAAATATGTGTATGTGACATGCTTATAATTAAAACTCTCTAAATATATTTTAGATGCTATCTTGCTATTTTTAAATATAAGGTTCAGAATTATTTTGATTTTCTACAGAAAACAAATCTGATTAGGAATCCTATCCAGTAAAGAATGAAACAAACTATTTTTTTTTTAATTATCTGTGGATAAGGTGGATTCAGGAAATGGTAATCCCAGGTCAGAGAGGAGCTGCTTAAACTCTTCTTTATCCAAACTTCTTTATGTAAATAGTTTTATTTTTCTGCTTTCCCCCCAAATTCAACCAAAAGAGAACATTCTGTATTCTATAGTGTGTGTGTATACATCTTCTGTATATATGTTTTACATATTTATATATATACACTTTAAAAAAAAAAGAAAAGAAAAAAGAAAAAATCTGGTCATACTCAAATCACAGGTCATTTTGGCCATTTGCATGCGAAAATTGCAGAAATTTCATCTGTAATATTAACTCCTAACAACTTAATGGAAGTTCTTTAATACTATGGTTTTAATACGTGTCATGTGTGTATACATGTATATATGGTGCATATATGATTTTAAAAACGGGAAAGTTACCTGGGTGGCTTAGTCAGTTAAGCCTCAAACTCTTGATTTCTGCTCAGGTCATGATCACAGGGTGATAAGATGGAGCCCCAGGTCCTACTCATGCTCAGCAGGGAATCTGCTTGTCACTCCATGCCCCCCTCCCATCCTGTGTGCATGCATTCACAGGCACACTCTCTATCTAAGATAAATGATCCTTAAAAAACTAAAAAATGTGTTTGTAGTACAACTTGAAATCCAGCATTGTGATGCCCCTGGATTTGGTTTTCTTTTTCAATATTCCCCTGGCTATTTGGGGTCTTTTGGATTCCACACAAATCTTAAGATTATTTGTTCCAACTCTGTGAAGAAAGTCCATGGTATTTTGATAGGGATTGCATTGAACATGTACATTGCCCCGGGTAGCATAGACATTTTCACAATATTAATTCTTTCAATCCACGAGCATGGAATATTTTTCCATCTCTTTGTGTCTTCCTCAATTTCTTTCAGAAGTGTTCTGTAGTTTCAAGGTATAGATCCTTTACCTCTTTAGTTAGGTTTATTCCTAGGTATCTTATGCTTTTGGATGCAATTGTAAGTGGGATTGATTCTTTAATTTCTCTTTCTTCAGTCTCATTTTTAGTGTATAGTAATGCCACTGATTTCTGGGCATTGATTTTGTATCCTGCCACACTGCTGAATTGCTGTATGAGTTCTAGCAATCTTGGGGTGGAGTCTTTTGGGTTTTCTATGTACAGTATCATCTCATCTGCAAAGAGGGAGAGTTTGACTTCTTCTTTGCCAGTTTGAATGCCTTTTATTTCTTTTTGTTGTCTGGTTGCCGAGGCTAGGGCTTCTAGTACTGTGTTGAGTTTACCCCAAAGATACAGATGCAGTGAAAAGCCAAGACATCTGCACCCCAATGTTTATAGCAGCAATGTCCACAATAGCCAAACTGTGGAAGGAACCTCAGTGTCCATAGAAAGATGAATGGATAAGGAAGATACACACACACACACACACACACACACACACACACACACACAACACACAATGGAATATTACTCAGCCATTAGAAATGACAAATACACACCATTTGCTTTGACATGGATGGAGCTGCTTGGAGGGTATTACGCTGAGTGAAGTAAGTCAATTGGAAAAGGACAATCATTATATGATTTCACTCATATGGGGAATATAAAAAATAGTGAAAGGGATCATAGGAGATAGGAGAGAAAATGAGTGGGAAAAATTAGAGAGGGTGACAAAACATGAGAGACTTCTAACTCTGGGAAACAAACAAGGGGTAGTGGAAGGGGAGGTGGGTGAGGGTATGGGGTGACTGGGTGATGGGCACTGAGGGGGCAGTTGACAGGATGAGCACTGGGAGTTATACTATATGTTGGAAAATCGAACTCCAATAAAAATACTTTTTAAAGAAAAAATAAATAATAAAAATAAAGATTAAAAAAATAAATAATAAAAATGGGAAGGGATTTCAGAACTCTTAGAGATCTTGAAATGAACCATGATATGTAAGCTATGAGATTTTACATTTTCCATTAAAAAATACAAGAGGACTTCCACTTCTGGTAATAGGAGTCTTTGTACTCCAATTCTCCTCAGAGAAAAGCTTTAAAACTTAGAAAAATTATTTTTAAAGGATCTAATTGAAGTCATTGGGGAATTAACAAGGAAGTAGAGAATTATAAATCAAGAAGGAAATACAAAGACTGAGTAGATGAGCAAAGCTTTTGATAATGTCACAAGTGTAGGTGAATTATAAATTGACTTTCTACTAGCTTCTTGCCAGAAACAAACATAAACCATCTCCAAGAATAGATAACATCAACTCAAGCTTCATATTATCTCTACATTTTTTTCCTAGGCAGTATTTGGCACACAATTAAAAAAATAGGCATAGAAGGAGATGAAACATCATTGAATACCATGAGAAAAAATAGACAAAAATAGAGCCAATGAGATTTCAGATAATGGGTATTTTTAAAGAAATATACACAATACACAAATCTTAAAATAATTTGTTCTAACTCTCTGAAGAAAGTCCATGGTATTTTGATAGGGATTGCATTAAACGTATAAATTGCCCTGGGTAACATTGACATTTTTACAATATTAATTCTGCCAATCCATGAGCATGGAATATTTTTCCATCTCTTTGTGTCTTCCTCAATTTCTTTCAGAAGTGTTCTATAGTTTTTAGGGTATAGATCCTTTACCTCTTTGGTTAGGTTTATTCCTAGGTATCTTATGCTTTTGGGTGCAATTGTAAATGGGATTGACTCCTTAATTTCTCTTTCTTCAGTCTCATTGTTAGTGTATAGAAATGCCATTAATTTCTGGGCATTGATTTTGTATCCTGCCACGCTACCAAATTGCTGTATGAGTTCTAGCAATCTTGGGGTGGAGGCTTTTGGGTTTTCTATGTAGAGTATCATGTCATCGGTGAAGAGGGAGAGTTTGACTTCTTCTTTGCCAATTTGAATGCCTTTAATGTCTTTTTGTTGTCTGATTGCTGAGGCGAGGACTTCCAGAACTATGTTGAACAGCAGTGGTGAGAGTGGACATCTCTGTCTTGTTCCTGATCTTAGGGGAAAGGCTCCCAGTGCTTCCCCATTGAGAATGATATTTGCTGTGGGCTTTTCGTAAATGGCTTTTAAGATGTCGAGGAAAGTTCCCTCTATCCCAACACTCTGAAGGGTTTTGATCAGGAATGGATGCTGTATTTTGTCAAATGCTTTCTCTGCATCTAATGAGAGTATCATATAGGTTCTTGGTTTTTCTCTTGCTGATATGATGAATCACATTGATGGTTTTACGAGTGTTGAACCAGCCTTGTGTCCCAGGGATAAATCCTACTTGGTCATGGTGAATAATTTTCTTAATGCGTTGTTGGATCCTATTGGCTAGTATCTTGTTGAGAATTTTTGCATCCATGTTCATCAGGGATATTGGTCTGTAATTCTCCTTTTTGGTGGGGTCTTTGTCTGGTTTCTGAATTAAGGTGATGCTGGCCTCATAGAACGAATTTGGAAGTACTCCATCTCTTTCTATCTTTCCAAACAGCTTTAGTAGAATAGGTATGATTTCTTCTTTAAACATTTGATAGAATTCCCCTGGGAAGCCATCTGGCCCTGGACTCTTGTGTCTTGGGAGGTTTTTGATGACTGCTTCAATTTCCTCCCTGGTTATTGGCCTGTTCAGCTTTTCTATTTCTTCCTGCTCCAGTTTTGGTAGTTTGTGGCTTTCCAGGAATGCGTCCATTTCTTCTAGATTTCCTAATTTATTGGCGTACAGCTGTTCATAATATGTTTTTAAAATCGTTTGTATTTCCTTGGTGTTGGTAGTGATGTCCCCTTTCTCATTCATGATTTTATTAATTTGAGTCTTCTCTCTCTTCTTTTTAATAAGGTTGGCTAATGGTTTATCTATCTTATTAATTCTCTCAAAGAACCAACTCCTGGTTCTGTTGATCTGTTCCACAGTTCTTTTGGTCTCGATATCATTGAGTTCTGCTCAAATTTTAATTAACTGTCTTCTTCTGCTGGGGGTGGGGTCTATTTGTTGCTTTTTCTCTAGTTCCTTTATGTGTAAGGTGAGCTTTTGAATTTGAGATCTTTCCAGTTTTTGAATGGATGCTTGTATTGCGATGTATTTCCCCCTCAGGACTGCTTTTGCTGCATCCCAAAGATTTTGAACACTTGTATCTTCATTCTCATTAGTTTCCATGAATCTTTTTAATTCTTCCTTAATTTCCTGGTTGACCTTTTCATCTTTTAGCAGGATGGCCTTAACCTCCACGTGTTTGTGGTCCTTCCATACTTCTTGTTGTGATTAAGTTCTAATTTCAAGGCATTATGGTCTGAGAATATACAGGGGACTATCCCGATCTTTTGGTATCGGTTCAGACCCAGTATGTGGTCTATTCTGGAGAAAGTTCCACAATAAGGATATAACAGAAATTGAGAATTTTAATAGATACTAAACCTAAAAATATCCAAAAGGAAAATCTATAACTTAAAAGCACAACAACTGAAATTAAGAACTCAATGGATAGATTTAACTACAGATTAATCAAAACTGAGGAAAGCACTACTAGACAGGAGAAAAGATCTGAAAAAAAAATCTAAATTGAAGCATGAAATAAAAGAGAATGGAAAATACAGAAAAGAGACATGCGAGATACAGCAAAATGTCTCACACATACATAATTATAATCCAAGAAGTGGCGAGAGAGAAGAGTGTAGGAGTAATATCTGAAAAGTTAATGGTTGAGAATTTACTGAAAGTGATGAAAAACTTCAAGTTATGGATTTAAGAAACTCCATAAACCACAGAACATATATACATACAAGGAAAACCACACTGCAGCACATCATGGTAAAATTGCTTAAAAGAGAGAGAGTGAGAGAGAGAGAGAGAGAGAGAAAACACTTTTTTTTTTAAAGAGCCAGAGAAAAAAGTTTATTATTATTCAAAGGAGCCATAATGATGAATAATGAAGCTGGCTTCTAAATAGAAATCCTGAAATCCATAAGACAATTGTTATGTAGTGTGCCCCTCCCCAAATTCACAGGTTGAAAGACCCAAACCTCTGATTATACTTGGAGATAAAACTTTTAAGGAGATAATTAAGATTAAAGGAGGTCTAATGAGTGGGTCCCTAATCTAATAGGACTGGTATACTTATCAGAAGAGGAAGAGACATCAAGAGTATATGCTCACGGAGAAAAGCCCATGTCAGGACACAGTGAGATGGCCATCTGCAAGTTAAGGAAAGGCATCTTCAGGACTAAACTTGCTAGCACTCTGATCTCAGACTTCCAGCCTCCAGAATCATGAGAAAATAAATTTCTGTTGTTGAAGCATCCAGTCTGTGGTATTTTGTTATGGCAGCCCAAGCTAACTAATACACAATGTAATGGTATCTTTAAAGTACTGAAAAAAATAGGTTCCACCATGAAAGTCTGTATCCAGCAAAATTTTCATTTTCAAAAACGAAAGTAAGGCACTCATGCCATCCAGGCTCCCTACCTGCTGCTTCTCTGTTTAGCCACAAGGAAGAAGGAGAAAAACACCTGGATTCCAGAGCTAAACTTCACAAAGGAAGAGGGAAAAGATAATGGTTCTGGGAGAAGAAGCCTATGGCAGCCTTTTTTAAAAAATTCTGTGTTGTCCCTTGCTCCATGAAAAAAAAATCTCTCTTCCCACCTATATTAGATGCCCACCCACTTGCTACATAGGAAAATTTCTTTATTTTCAAGATTGCCAATAATCCTATCAAGGTTTCAGATAATTATTACAATACCTTAGAAAGTTCATCATCAAGAACAGAGTCTTCTAAAGAAGACTACATGAGATGACATTAACAGTAGATTTCAAGTTTGAATTGTGTGTAGATACTCAGTAGCTGTGTGATTCATATCTTTGTTTTCTCATCTATAACTGGGAATACCAGATTTTACTTCTCATGATATTTTGAGAATTAAATGATAATATAAGGCCTCCTAGCTAAAGATAATGGATCTGAAAACCCTCACTAAAACTGTGAAGACTTTTTTAAGACACATACTAACAAATATAGGAATATAAAGAAGGGGCAACAGCAACATAATTTTTTAGGCTAGAACACAAATATATGAGTAATAGAAAACAAAAGCTTAAACCAGCAATGAAATATGAGAACTATTTCAAACTTTCAAAGTTTTAGGAATTGATGGCCTCAGTCCCAATGGAAGTAGTGTGAAGAGATCTGGGTTACCTGTGCAAAATTCTTTATTTTTTTTAGATAGGATAAAGGATTTTTTTTTAGATAGTCACAGAATCTATGACTCAGGAACATCCTTGACACCTTTCTAAAACTAAGAATAAATGTAAGTCTACATGCTAAAGCCTCAACCCTTTCTCCTACTCAGCTCTCAGAATTCTGACAATCATATTTTTTAGTCAGTTCAAGTGGCCATGAGAAAATACCATACACTGGGTGGCTTAAAAAACAGAAGTTTATTTCTTAAAGTTCTGGAGGTTGGAAAGTCCAAAATCAAGACACTAGCTGATGTACTTCCTTAGAGCTCTCTTTCTGGCTTACGTATGGTCACTTTCTTATTATATACACACATGGCTTTCCCTTGGCTCTTGAATGTGGAGAGAAGAGATCTCTTTCTTCTTCTTATAGCCACCAATCCCATCATGAGGGCTCCATCCTCATGACTTAAATTAACCCGAATTACCTACCAAGACCTCACTCTTAATAGCACCACTTAGGGAGTTAGAGTTTCAACATAGGCATTTTAGGGAGATGCAAGCATTCATTCCATTGCGCCATACCTCCAACCTCCAGGAAAGATATTATAAGAGTGTTTCTGGAGATTCTTATTGGTCCAAGAGGAAACATTTAAATATTGACATCAGGTATTTCCAATATAGAACTGAAATAAGTCATCTTAAAAGTGAAACTTTCAAAAGAGGCCTCATTCACTGGTGTAGAGTTTCCTGTCAACTTTAAAGACTCCTACTCTAAAATATAAGCACACAAGACACCTGGGTGACTCCATTGGTTAAGCGTCTGCCTTTGGCCGAGAGTCCTGGGATCAAGTCCCACGTCTGGCTCCCTGCTGGGCGGGGAGTGTGTTTCTCCCTCTGCGCCTCCTCTGCTCATGCTCACTCTATCTCACAACCTCTCTCAAATAAATAAACAAAATCTTTTAAAAAATAAAATAAAACAAAAGCACACAAATGAGGATCTGAAGCAAATTTAAAACATGAAAGATAGAGAAAGAAACTGACAAATGTAATAATCAACTTGAACAGACACTGGATCAGCAGAACAGATGCTATAGTAGGTGAAAAAATTCTTCAAATAGATCGTGAATATCATCATTGACATAAGAAAAGATTGCATGCATGAAATAAGAGTGAGATGCTATAATAAGAAAGAGAGGTTGGAGAACCAAAAATATCATTTTGAAAATAAAAACATGATATCAGAAATGAAAACTTGGCAGAAGATTAGAAGATAGTGTTAGAAGATAGTGTTAAAGAAATTTCCCAGAAACTGGAGCAAAAATACAAAGTGATGTGAAACATGAGAGAAAATGTAGAGATGAGACTTATTCCAAGAGGTCCAACCCTTGATAAATAATAGGGAATCCAAAAAGAGACAACATTCAACAAGTAGGTTGAAAGAAATGATCAGAGAAATCATTCCAAAAAATTCCCCAAACTAAAGGATACCAGTTTCTAGATCAAGAGAGCCCTTGAATGTCAGAAAAAGGAATGAAAATAAACTCATCTGTTTGGGGGACTAAAGAGTGGCTCAGTGGTTGAGCGTCTGCCTTTGGCAGCTCAGGGCATGATCTCGGGGCCTGGGGATCGAGTCCCACATCGGGCTGGGCTCCCTGCAAGGACCCTGCTTCTCCCTCTGCCTATGTCTCTGCCTCTCTCTCTCTGTGTCTCTCCTGAATAAATAAATAGAATCTTAAAAACAAAACAAAACAAACAAACAAAAAAAACAGCCAACATCTGTTTGGTATGTATTTGAAAAATGTCATAAAAGGATGGAAGATGATGAGAGCCTAAGAGTCCTCCAGAAAGAAAACAGGTCACAGGCAATGAATCAGTTATTTAAAAGGCATTGGATTCCCAAAGTTAATCTCAGAATCCAGAAGATAATGGAACAGTATGTTCAACATTCTTAGAAAAAAGTTATTTCCAACCTAGAATTCTGTAAACATACAAACTATTAATAAAATTTAAAAATAGAAAATGTGCCAAGTCTTAGTTTATCTCCCTTGCAAACTTGCTCGATAAGTACTGGAGGAGCTGCTACACAAAAATGAAGGGGGTCAAACACAAAAAAAGAATACATGAGATCTAGTGAGGAAAGAGACAAAGGAATATTTACAGTGATGGTGAGGAGAGATCCCAGGATGACATCATACAGAGGTTGAGAGAATGAATACTCCCAAGACGAAAGAAAACGTCATGAATCATCTCTCTGAGAAAAAAAAAAATCTTCCTGATTGTCTTCTGTACTCAAACATATTTGAAAGGAGATACACAATTCAGGAAGAGTTTTGGAGTGACCTACAGATATGTGTATAGAATACTAATGCCTGTATGTATAGTAGATGCAGCCTTCTTTTTTTTTTTTTTTTTTTTAATTAATTTTTATTGGTGTTCAATTTACCAACATACAGAAAAACACCCAGTGCTCATCCCGTCAAGTGTCCACCTCAGTGCCCGTCACCCATTCCCCTCCAACACCCGCCCTCCTCCCCCTCCACCACCCCTAGTTCGATTCCCCGAGTTAGGAGTCTTTATGTTCTGTCTCCCTTCCTGATATTTCCCAACATTTCTTCTCCCTTCCTTTATATTCCCTTTCACTATTATTCATATTCCCCAAATGAATGAGAACATAGATGCAGCCTTCTAATAGAGAATTTGGAAACTACCTAGAGTACATACACGGGAAACTAATTAAATGTAAAAAAATTGAGAACTAAATATGAGAAAACAAAAAATTGCACAAGACATGAAATGTTATCTGTAACGGCTGTGCCACTTTTTTCTATGAGCAGCTGTTTGTTCAGAGTTCAAGTGAACACGAATTCGTGAAACACAATAGGCTTTATATGACCCTAAATTTACTTAGCTTTAAGGATGGACAAAGGAGAGGAAACCACAAAGCATGCTTAGTGGAAAGAGGACATTGTGATGACCTGGGCAGTCTGGTGTCCTAGTCCTACTTCACTTAGGAAATACGTGGGCATGACAGACGAGGCTGTAAGTGTGTGGACAACTTCAACTAAAGGAAGCCATCAGCTCTAAGGATCCCAACAGCTTTTATAATGTCACGTAGTCTTGTCAACTAGTAACCTAGTCCACTGAGGGGTATATAGCTCATTCCCAATTTTCTGGTTCAGTTGCATTTCATTCATACTACTTGCTTATTGCCCAATAAACAATCTCAACAATGAGTAAAAGTGTTTGGTCTGATACAGCTGAATTCTCATTGTTCTTGCATATTGTATAGATTAAATTCTAACAATTTCTTGACACGAAGATCAAATTCTCATACCTACCTGCATCTAGGGGAAAACCATAGAGCAAACTATTAATGCTTCTTTTCAAGTACCCTATATGGCCGAGCTGTAAATGACATTTATATGTCATAAAAAGATAAACACCACGACGCCTGGGTGGCTCAGTGGTTGAGTGTCTGCCTTTGGCTCAGGGCATGATCCTGGGGTTCTAGGATTAAGTCCCACATCAGGTTCCTTGCAGGGAGCCTACTTCTTCCTCTGCCTGTGTCTCTGCCTCTCTCTGTGTGTCTCTCATGAATAAATAAATTAAAACAATCTTTAAAAAAAAGATAAACACTGAATCACAGGGATTTTTAAGAAATGAGAAGAAGAGATATATATGTGTATGGTAGAAATGTTGTAAAAGTGGTAAGTCTTTATCTTTCATATAGTGGAGTCAATAGATAATATGAAAATACTAAAATAAAGACATCAAGATACTTGCAGGCCAATAGTGAAAGAAATGACAAAGAAGGTTGAATAAGGTTGCCTTTAAGAGTGTAAATTGGGGGGCAGCCCAGGTGGCTCAACGGTTTAGTGCCGCCTTCAGCCCAGGGTGTGATCCTGGAGACCCAGGATAGAGTCCCACATTGGGCTCCCTGCATGGAGCCTGCTTCTCCCTCTGCCTGTGTCCCTGCCTCTCTCTCTCTGTCTCTTTCATGAATAAATAAATAAAATCTTAAAAAAAAAAAAAAGAAGTGTAAATTGGGGATGGGGAGGGGCAGAGTTGAGGATAACCATTTTCCATTCTTAAAAACATGTCATATATAATCTTGATGCTTTTTCTTAATGATTAAGATATTTTTTAAAACATCCACTAAAGGGTCTTATTTTTAATAAAAAGCTAATAAATGAAAGCATATTAAGGTAAAACAAGAATTTTTAAATAAGCAAAGCAGAATTCTTCGCCAATAGACCAAGTCCAAAATAAATACTAATGGGCATTTGTTAGGCAATAAGAAAAGGATTCCAGATGAAATGCAGAGCAAAGAAAGATGAATATGTACTGTAGCTAAATCTAAATGAATATTGACTTACACCAGGAAGTCTAACAAGGATAGTAATTTCTGTTTAGTTTAAAATATTTATAAATGGGTACCAGTAACATTTATGCTTTGTTTTTCGTAACTCTGCATCGAATCATTTCCCTAGTTTTGTTTGTTTGTTTGTGTTATGAGTCTTACATGCATCTGTTTCTATTTTTGCTTTCTTCATCCCAGTAGAAACACATATACTAGCTTGGAATTAGATAGAACTGAGTTTGGATCCCAGCCCAAATTTGTGTAATTTTGGTGAAGATACTTACCCTTTCTATACTAAATTTTCTCATTAATCAACTGGAGCGAATAATATATACCATATAAGTCATTGGATACATTGAATAAAAAATGTTTAGAAGATACTAGAATGACCTAGGTTTTAGAATGTGGGAAAGAAGACTTAATTCCTTATATTCCCTATTTAATCTACCAATATATATATATTTACTGAATATCCACCATGAACTTGGCATTGTGCAAAGAGATGAAGATACAGTGATGAATAAAATAACCACAGACCATGAGTAATAGAGTTCACTATCCGGCAGAGGTGGGAGCAGGGGTTATTTATAAATATTCACGAAAGTATATAATGACACAACTGAATAAAGTTCTATGGAGGAAAAGTAAGGGGTGCTCTCTTTATGAATCTAAACCAATCAGATAAGGGAAATGACACTGAATCTGAAGTTCAGGTAGGAGCAGCTAAGGAAAGAGAGAAGTTGTACATAACAAGTCTTCCAGGCCCAGGTGTGGGCCTACTGAAAGACTTTGAAGACAAGAACAGCCTATACCACTCAGAGAACTGAAGGAAGGCTGGTATGGCCAGAGAACAAGGAGTAAATGGGGTTGGCAATGGAGTGATGTTAGTCTATCCCTTTTCATCCACGTTGAGGATTTGGTTTTTCTGTATTCCAAGAACAGTCAATGGAAGCAAAAGATGGAATGGTCAGATTTATTCTTCAAATGGTGGTGGAACATGTGTTGTGGGTAACAGATAGAAAGGAAATAAGAGTGAACATGATAAGTCCAGTTAAAAGGTCACTGCAGCAGTCCAGCATGGACCAGAGTAAACACAATGGGCATGCAGGGGTGAGGGGGAAAAAGCAAAGAAACAGTGACCACAGGTCTGGGAATGTTTAACTTGCTTCTCATCTGTTGAGTGAGAAGAGTAATACCTATCCTGCAGAGTAGATGGAAGGAGTGAAATCACTGTTTAGCCCAGTGCTCATTATGTGGCAGGTCACTGGTTTTATTTCCATGAGCAATTTCCAAACTTTCACTGCAACTTGCTCTCTCCCTTAATAAATGGTTTCCCATTTCTTTTCCAAGGCTAAACCGTCCCTCCTTGCTTTGGATGTTATTTTGCGTGATCCCATGATACTCTGCATGGTTAGTCATCTCCTGTCTTTTGTTTCTTAGACTTCTGTCTCCTAACTTGATGAAATCAGCATCCCACAGGCTGCGGGGCTGCCACTGACAATGTGATGCTACCCTCCTCTTCAGGCTACCACCCCATCCATCTCTATTTCCCTCAGCAACCTCCGCAGGCAGTCTAATCACTTCTAATTACTCTGCCTTTTTTATTTCTTCAATAAACGTCTTTGAACTTCCACTGTCTTTCGTTGTACCTGAGCCTGGAAGCATAAGTAAAAATCAGTTCCTGCTTCGGAAGTCCAGTGTAGTGAGAGACTAACAACAACAACAAAAAAAAAACCAACCTGAAATTGATCTCATGTAGACTGTGTATCCCATCATTGTCAAACTACATTCCTTACAGCAACTAGTGTTTACCTCTTCATTGCTAACCTCAAGAACCTCTTTTCTGCCTTCATTTTACTTGCCCTTTCTTCAGGGATTTCTTTTCCCGGAACTTCTCTTCTCCCCTTTCATCTTCATCCCCCACTCTCTCCTGGACCTCCTGTTTATTTGGCCACTCCCTTTAGTTATCATCTGTACCTATTCCTGTCCCTTAAATATCAGTATCCAATGGAATTTTGTCTCTGACCTTATTGTATATTCAATCCACATATTTATTTACTTGTATAGCCACTGTTTACTTTGTGAGATCTTACACTTACGTAAACATGCAAAAGCTAACATCATCAAAGTACAAATCAGACCTATTCCAGTGGCGGCACGATGAGACGATCAAGATGTTACCTAATCTTCTCATGTAGCTTATGTTTAGGGGCAATGACAACTAAATGTCCCCATCCTTCCCTCTCTTGAGTTTTCTAGGCACTTCAAACCCAACAGGTCTAACATGAAGTGTATTAAATTCATTCTACTCTGTGCACTTGTTTGATTCTTTTTATTCCATCTCCACTGATAGCATCATCAGCGATTCACTCAAGTAACCTAGAAAAATCAGAATCATACTTATTCTGTTCCTCTTATTTGTTAAATATAAGCACCACCCCATATCAGCCACTGCCTTCAATGTCTACTGAAAAATGGTAACAGACTGCCTTCTAATATCCGCACGTCTTTCAGAATTGTAAATGCTGTCATCTGTGTTTGTTCTGCAACGTCTTTCTGAACTATAATTCTGTGTACAGCACACCTCTGTTTAAAATCTTGTAATACCTTTCTGTTTCCATTAGAATAAATTTCAAAATCCTAAGCATACAATGCCCTTTATATACAGTTTCCAGCCTACCTTTCCAGCACCACCTTGTATCATCTCCCCACTTCCTAAAATATCCTCTAACCATATTGAACTATTTCTGTAACTGTATCTACACTATATATCCCCAATGTTTCCTCTCAGCTTTGCAGCTTCAGATTTCTACTTATCCTTCACGACCCAGATACACTTCATTTCATCTGTACGCCATCTCCTGTAGGCCTTTGCCTATGTTTGTTTAATACCGTCCTATACTATATGTTTTTATCTATTTCCTCCCCTGACTATAAATCTTTCCAAGGTCATGGATCCAGTCTTAGTCATATTTCTGTTTCTTCCCATCCCCAAAACCTAGCAACAGTATTAGACTCATTTTTACTAGGCACTCAATAAGTATTTGTTGAATTAATAAACAGTTCTGACTTAAAAAAAATATCTTTGGATTCTCAGAAACACTCTTCCTGCCAATTGCTATTACTCAAAGTCAGATATTGGCCTCTTCCCAACTTAAACTTACAACTCATTCAGTGTTCATATTCAGGCTTTAGGTCCCACTGTCTCAGGCACCCTTTGGATCTATTTAGTGAACTTTGGAATTCATTTAATCATTTCCGACTTAAGCTTCACCAGCTGTGAGATTTTGGATCTTGAAAAATTTCATCATTATAAACAGTATCCCTTCATTTTAAAGCTTCATAGTTTTTAAAAACATTTTCTGGAAGGATAGAGATGAGTAATATGTTAAAGTCAAGGTATGTTTTTATGTTTCTAGAAAACTAAATGATTACATTTTCTGTTGAGTTTTTATAGTAGTTTAGTAGAATTTTTATAGTAGTTTAATAGAATTCTGGGATCCCATGTATTTTCCCTAAAGCTTCACTACCTCCTACAGGAGTTTTCAAAGTCATTATTTTAATTATAAAATGATACTCAACCTGATGGTTAAGATAGCTATGGAGCCGGACCATCTAGGTTTAAACCCCAACTCCATCCCTTGCTAGAAATATGACTTTGTCATATACTTAACCTTTCTGTGTTTTTCCTTATTTATGAAATTGGCATAATGATGTAAAATGATGCATATCTGTGAGAGTAAATTGATCAGTATGTGTAAAATGCTGGCAATAGTACCTAATGCATAGTAAGCTCAATACATTTTAACTGCAGTTGTTACCAGGAAGAGTAGCCATTTACAATGAAATTTGTACAATTTAGAATTTGATTATAGTAACTGGATACATTTTGAAACATTATACCTTAAAATATGGTGTATGTGTATGGGGGAAATTTATTATTCTGCTTAGCTGATCATTTTTACATGGAAAGGGATTTTCCAGGTGAAGGTAAATGCATATACTTGGGTGGATAGACTAGACACAAATTCTGGTCAATGATTCATTTTACTCTAAATTTTAGCTGGACAAACTTGATAGGCAGCTTTAATCCAGACTTTAAAAAGTAATGTCAATCAATCAATCAGTCACACTTCTGGCATTAACCTTCCACCCCCAATGTATATGCTATCTCTTGTCATTTCTTTTCTTCACTCTGTATAAGGTCTTGAACTTAAGTAGCCCATTGAAGCATGAATTAAAGAAGAAACTGATATCTTTAAACATTCCAGTAATAAATCTAATTATAAAAATTAACTTAGTTTTTATCCCCCACTTGGAGATAAAATATTTTGACTCAGATATTGATATATGTTTTGTAAAGATAAAATTATTTTGCAACTTTATTCAAGAAGAATAGAAGAAACCTACACTCTTGGAATTACTGAGGTGAAGCAGTGAATTGGTTTTCTGTAATTCTTGTGATTGGAAGATTTATAATTTTTGACAATTTTGAGGTGCCATCGATATTACATAGAAATAAAATTATCCCTTAGAGTTTTCTAAATTATATCCTGTCATTCTTTGCATCAGTGACTTAAGATGTATATGAGGTTTTCCTATTTAAAGAGAAAAGATCATATCAACTACTATTTACAAATTAATTAGGTGAATTGCTATCATAAGTAATATTTAGACTTAATTTTAAGAAATTAAAACTTATTTACCACAGAGACATTTTATCACCGCCTAAATGCTAAACTCAAAGTTTTTATCAAGCTCAAAGGTGCAGGTGTCCCAGAATTGCCACTTATGAATGACATGCTTATGTTTAAATGGGATTATTTGTGTTTGTGCTGGGGTATACCTTGAAGCTGCTTTCCAATTTCATGTTGTACTTGTTTGCATTCTCATGTATATGTACATGTATATATATATAAATTTCCATCTGATAAAATGAGTTATTTTTGGCATGCAATATTAAATTGGAATTTATACATTTTTCCTTAAATTTTTGTCTTAACAGATACTTTATCCCTTAAATTTAATTTTATGTGTTTTTTCTTTGATATTTCTATTAATTGTAGGAGAGTAAATATTTAAATATATTACTGAGTTTTTCTGTTGCTATGTGTATATGTTATTAATTTATACTTTTGAATATTTTAATGTTTAAAATATTTTAACTTTAACTTGAATTATCACCAGTGCAATCTCATTTGGAAACTTAGGTCTTAAGACATTTGAGTGTGTTCTCCAAAAACAAAAATCTATAAAAATCTTACCCTTTTGCACTGTTTCTTCAAAGAAGGAAAAATGTTCTTGTTTAAAGAATACTAATAGTCATCTCTAAAAATGTCATCCAATCACCTCTGAGTTTAAAATATGTTCCTGTGAGAAATATGTAAAAACACCTGAGCTATTTTCCTACAACTCATCTCACCCATAATAATAAGAAAATGTAGAAACAGAAACAATGACGGGGGTTGGTACATAAGAAGGAGAATAGACCCTTTTATATATTTTTGTTTGACTATTAACTAAAATTGTGTGTGCCAAGATTTAGGTTAGTTGAAACCCCCTACAAACGGGCTTATGGAAACAGTAACTGATCCTTCTAACATTATGTTTTTTAATACACCACGAGAATGCATTTCCCAAAAAGTCTAAGATCCCTATCTTGGGATGTGATGAAATGCTTTTAAAAATTCTATAGTAGAGGAGAAACACCTTTCTTAAAATTTTAAATCATGTATTTAATGTGAGTTCTCACAATAAGAGCCCAGCACAGTGAAGTATTTTCTCATTTTTTAAGGGAATTAATGGCTCTCCACCAGCCCTTTAACATGTAAAATGAGTAAGTTACTTGTGTCCAGTACATCCAAAAAAGAGCCAGGATAAAATAAACATAAGGGGTTGGATATCTTGGAAAAAATCTGTCATGGGTTTGGGTTAATCATCTCCAGAAGAAATTCAACTTGATGCCTGAAATGTAAGACTTCTTGGAGAAAGCAGAAAGGCCCGAGGCAGTGTTGATCTGAAGGAGTGCTCTCCATGGGTCAGAGCTGCTCTGCTGGCAGAGTGCAAACCCAGTTCACAACCCAGGCCTCCGAAAAGTTGTAAAAGACTGCAGGGGCCTTCCAGTGCACGCACTCCAGCTTCGGTTACATAGTTTTAATAGCCCAGTTTCTTATTATAAAATAAAACTTAAAAATAAAATCTGTGCCTAATTCTCCAACTTTCTGTCTGCCAGTGATAGGATTGCTTCCTTTAACATTTGTGGAAGAAAACATCGACTTCTTCAGTTTTAGTGATCATATATAAAAGTTATGTAAATATGGAATACCTTTCTTTGGTAGAGTTTTCATAATGTCCTATTCTTAAGCTTCTGAGCATTTGAAAATGAATTTCTCAAGCAATCCTTTGGTTTAATTCTCATCTACCACTTTTCATACATTTTTAAAATATATGTTTTTCCTGCCACAATCTTCTCTTTGCCTAAAATCCCTAACAACTAAAGGCCTTGGAAACCATGCAAAATGATAATTTTGATTTCCGGTAATGATCATCAACTATAGGGAAACTGATCTAGTGCTAAATGACTCAAATGTAATATTTACTCATTTTGAACCAGCTTCTTCCCATTTTGCCTATTTGCATCATCAGCAATAGATTGTGTTCATTTGCAGTAATATCAGGTGAATTATAAAAGAGGAAAACATCACGGGCTTGGGTTAATCACTATTACATAGGAGTAATTATACGATTTGATTCTGTATGTCAGTAAACTATGCTGCAAACTTGGATGGCAAGTTTTTAAGTGTGCTTTAGAAGAAAAATAACATAGAAAAGTAACTTAGGTTACTGGGTTTACCCCCAGTTTTACAGCACCCTCCTGCCAATGGAGTTATATTAGCCCTGGACTCAGATTAGTTTTTAAGTAAAATATCTGTGCATACCCTAATGACTATTCCTTTTTTGTAGATGTATAAGGCTTTTCGTGTACACTCTTACACTCATAATCTTTCTGTTTATACTCTACAGATTTTTCTTAAAATTTCTGTAATCATGTAGGCATAAGTTGACTAATTCCAGTAAAGAAACGTCAACCTTTAAACAACATAGGAGTCAATCATTTCAATGAATAGGGTCCTAAGTGCTGAAGCATTTCAAATCCTTTTTCATTTGACCACTCAGTGACCTGATAACTATTTCCTGTCCCTAAATAAGGTTGTGACCCAGGTCTTAGAGTGCGAAACTCAGATAATTTTAGAAACAAGTCAAATGCCATAGAATTAAAGGAGTAGAAGACAGTTTGACTAAAACTCTGCCTTTTAAAGTGGAATTACGTATCTTAAGTATGAGAGAATCAAAATGTGTTACCTTCTATTTGTTCATCATGTTTAAAACTGTCAAAACCATTGATTTTATTGCCCTTTAGGATGGAAAATCATGAGCCGTCTCCAAAAGATCATAGCACAATTTCACTTTCTATTCCTTTGAGGTATTCAGATTATAAAATAAGCAATTAAGTAAATAAAATGCAAATGATATTATTTCTATAACTCATCAGGATAGTTTGAGAATGGTCATGTTAAAAATTAACTCCAATTAGATTTGCATGCGTGGAGTGTGTGTGTATGTGTGTATGTATGAGTGTAATCTTCTGTTTTTATTAGGATTTAAAGCTACAGAAATGAGAAAATCATAAAAGATTTTCAAAAAACTAAATACATTTCAGAAAGTATGGCAGGAATGTTTCTGCTCACCTATCTGAGCTGCTAAAATGCCTTTGGCAATTGGATTAGGGGAAGGAAGACTCTTACAAGTGCATTTTGCTGATCTGAAAATGTAATTGACTATAGTTTGTTTTGATAATTTTTTTTTGCTTTTCCATAACTTGGATGTGAAATATAATGTTATGAAATGTTAATTATTTTAATGAGGTCAAGAAGTGTTTCCTTAAAATAACAGCTTTTATGTTTAACATACATTTGATACTTTCTCCTCTTGTACAGTTAATAAACTTATGAATTAAAAATATACTAGAACTAAACTTAAAAATATGATTTTTAAAAAGTAAATATTGAGAAAAGCCTCCGAAATTGACACTTGGTCTGAGCTACTTAAGCTGAGATTTACACTTCTTACAGGGATCATACAGTTTATCAAACAATATAAATTTTCAGTTTTGATCTCACACATTCTAAAGAATCATTATAAATGAAGCAACTAAATGCTATAGGGTTGATTGAACAGTGAGAAGAGTATTATCTCAGCTCTTCTTTTAGAATATAACGTGTTATATTACTCTTAAGGAGCACACTTTTCTATTGTTAATATACTAATTATACAGCCATGAAAAACCTGAGGTTCACTAATTCAGTTGAAGATTGAAATATTATCAGTTTTAATCTTTCAGTTTTATAATTTGGTTCATTGTATGTTTTATTTGGGAACATGTCGTGGAATTGTGTGTATGTGTGTGCAAATTTGGGGGTGTGTATAATTTAAGTATTAAATATAAGAATTTTCAAGAATGAAATACAAATTAAAGTACAATAATATCAATCATCAAACCCTTGATTTTCTTACTTCTTGGAATCTGTGTAAACAAAAAGAGAGCTCTAGAATGTATGATTTTTCAAGCATGATTTGTGGAAAATATGTAAAGAGGTAAAAACATAGTAAAAATAATTTCTCAAGGATTTTTATTTAAATAAAGCAATAACTAAAATGGTAGCCTGACTAAAGATGTTTTAAACATTTATTAAATTAGAAGTATGGACTAAAATTAAAAGTAAAGTAAATTTGCAAATGTGATTTGTCCTTTCTTAAGGACAAATTATCATCTTAAGTGATACTAATAATTCATAAACTCCAAATTCCTGGAAAATGTAAACTAATACTTAGACACCATGTATCTCATATAAATCTGAATGCAATACTATCCTATATGTATTTAATTTTCCATATTTGATTTAAATGCATGTCTTAGCTACTTATTTATTAGTATACCTTTTATATGTTAATTACCATTTGTAAATTTTGCATCTTTTATCCAAAATTACTATTCTGAATTTACTTTCTTTTGTATAAGGTACATGCAGTGACACATAAATGGTTATTTACTGCCAAAATTTAAGATTATTCAGTTTGAATATGAGACTATTTTTCTTGTTATTTAAGTGTAATATACTTTATACATTAACAATATGAAGTTTAAATTTATTATCACTATAGTCAGAATTTTAAAATTACATTTGAGAACAAATAATAAAATGAGTTAAATAACAGATGCATACATTTAAATGAAGGTTTGTTGTTAAGGTCAGAAAACAAAAAATTAAGTTTTTACTTGATCTAAAGAAAATTACAGTTGTAAATTTAAAAACTGTAAGGGATTAAGACTAGAAAGTAAGCTCTAAGTACCAGGAAAAAGAACTCAGATTTAACCTACAGATGACCTGGACTTGTTTGTTCAGATGACAATTCTAAAAGTGTGCAGGGAATATTCCTGTTTAATACAATTATTTGCCGCAAGCCTTGACCTCAGTGACTGTCAAGGAGCAGATCTGAATTGGCCCATTCTCTGATATGGTGACATTGCTTCTGTTGCCTCGATTGTGACCTCTGATTGCATGGTACTCTTGAGAGTTCTGTGTAACAAGCGTAACTCCTGGTTCTTAGCCAGGAAGGTTGATCTGCCTGCGTGTCAGCCCTTTATTCCGAGTTAACATATGCTGTCTATCCATTTATGATATATAACTGTTATTTTGTGTATATACACCTGAGTACTTTAAAAGGAGTGTTTCACACCTAGTGAAATGTGCAAAATGAATACATTTTTTTCAGATAAGTCTGTGTGATCTATTAATTTTCAGAACAAATGCTCATTTAGTTTCAAGCAGGTTTATTGTTCTGGTTTTATGTCTATACCTTTGTCCAGCTCAGAGAAATACACACGGCTTCTCATCCCCCATCTCCCTCCTCCAACCATGTCTAGGGTAGAGAAAATTAATAGAGAGAAGTAGCATGGCATAGTGTAGAGAGAATAAGGATTAGAGGAGAGAAACCACTGACTTTAAGTTACAGTTTCACCGTTGTCACCATGAGCAAACTACCTAATTCTCTGAACCTCCTTTTTTTCACTTTGATAATGGGGAGCATCACTCAAGAGTTTTATAGAGATTAAATGAAAATTAATGTGAAGGGCATGTCACAACTCTCAGTACCATATTGTAATCATTATTATTATGGTGATATTTTTTTATATGCCTCCTAAAGGAGAGAAAAGCATGACTATCCCTACATGTAATGGATACAGGATAGCTTTAGAATTCTTATAATCACAGCATGGGCTGAAGGCTGTTCCATGCACAGCAGCCCAAATAGAATAATTTACATAGCTTTCTTCACAGTTTAACTGAAAGCTAGGATCAGAATCATTCGGAATCATTTGTTTGTCAGTCATGTGTTTAGACGTGGTTTGGTTATTTGAAGTCAAATTATAAATGGGCAGTAGAGTTGGAAATTTAATTTAAACATTTTCATGCTGAGATTAGTGCTTTGTCCACCAGATCTATGGTTTTCAAACTTTATATTTTAGCAGAAAACTTCTTTCTTCAAATGAAATATTACCCCGAATTCAATATAGTGTGTAAAACAGCTAAGAGTACATCTGCTCTGGTTTAGGAAGTGGGTCTGATCTCTTGGCTACTTCCCATAGCAGCCACTAAGATGCATTTGAAAAGTTTTCAGGCTTTTCAAAGCACAATGTAAAGAAGTGTACCTGATTAGCTTTTACCAAAGAATAATTCCCTTCTGATATATTCCCATTGGACCTAGGACTGACTGATACGTTCTTAGTGCTTATCATATGTGGGGGTGTATGTTTAATAACTGTGATTAAAATGTCTTTATTCTGTATGCTGAAATTCAAGACTGTTAGTTCACTGCTAGATCCTCAACTCTTAGAATAATGCCTGGCAATAGTTGGCAATAAAAAAAATAAAGCAATTCACATAAAATGTACCAAGTTCATATTACAGTACTAATAAAAAATCATGTAGCATAGTTCTTGTTCTGGGTAGGATTATTTAATGATCTAATATTGATTTAATGAAAATTACATGTCATATTAAAGCAGACAGTATGCTAATAAAAATATTAGCTTATTTAGAATTTCATTGATTCCAACATATCCATTTTTTCACCTTTTAAAGTCTCTGAACTTAGAATGCATCTCATAATAAACGGAAATGTAGAAGTTGCTGTCAGCCAGGTGTTGACTGACACATGCTACGAATACCTTCAATTGTCATTTTCCCACAAGATCAAGATCAAACCATCACACATACTCCGAAATAATAAAGTACTCTAAATTCTAGAGAGCATTTTAATAGCTCACATGAGACTGACGTAGTGAGTATGATGGAAACAGTTGTTAAAATACTGAAATACGTCTTATCTGATTGGTAAATAGCTACTTCCTTGAGCCTCTTCTCACTACTGCCACCCACTACTGCTTTAGTTTCTTCCCTGGAAATCCTCTCCCAAGCCTATGATATTTTTTTAAGTTTTTTTTTAATTTATTTATTCGTGAGAGACACAGAGAGAGAGCGAGGCAGAGACACAGGTAGAGAGAGAAGCAGGCTCCATGCAGGGAGCCCGACATGGGACTCGATCCCAGGACTCCAGGGTCATGCCTTGGGCTGAAGGCAGGCACTAAACTACTGAGCCACCCAAGGATCCCCCGCCTATGATATTTATTAATTATAGGGTTAATGGCCTGCATAGTAGGGACTCTCCAGTACTCTCCTCCAGTTCAAAGCCAGTGTTCTTTCAGTCAGTGCCCATAGCATAAAGCTTAAAAATTGTTATTATCATACCAAGTACACATCATTCTTAAAAATATGATTCAACTCTAAGGAAAAGGAATTGCTGTGATGCCCCAATTTTATATATGGAGAAATAAGACTCAGCACAGCAAACCTATTTGGAGCTGATACCCTAAATAATAGAGAGAGAACAAGGTGGAGAATCTCCAATCCAAGCAAGCACAGGCACAAAATTTGTGAGATGAAAAGTTCAAGTTAAAATAGGCAAAATCTCGGTAAAAGATAGACAACTAATTCAAAGGCTTTCCCTCAGCCATGGAATGCCAGGGTATGCTTCCTGTTCGTGAAGTAGCTCATATCTAAGAATAGTTAGCTTGGGGTCTACAGATGATGTTAAGAAAAAGCAAATGACTAGATTTGGTAGAGTGAGGGGACGTGCCGAATATCAACACTTTCCTGACAGTTCTGACATTTGCTCTACCTCAGCTTCTTTCAGTTGCCAGAGATGTTGTCTGTATTCTTTTTTTTTTTTAATGATTTTATTTATTTATTCATGAGAGACACAGAGAGAGGCAGAGACACAGACAGAGAGAGAAGCAGGCTCCATGCAGGGAGCCTGATGTGGGACTCGATCCCGGGACTCCAGGATCACACCCTGGGCGGAAGGCAGGCAGTAAACCGCTAAGCCACCCAGGGATTCCCTTTTGTCAGTATTCTTGCCATAATATTAACACTGAGAAAAATAGAGAAGAGAATAGAGATAGTTGAGGTAAAGATGGGTAAAGATAGTTGGGGTAAAGATCTATTTTTAGATAGATGCTAAAAATAGCAGATGAGTAAAGATAAAGTAGGAATAATTGAAGACTGAAAAAAGTACTGAAAAGCAAAATAACACAATTATATGGATTATGATTTCATACTATTGAGAATTTTAAAAGTATGTCTTTCCAATACTATGGAGCTTCAGAAAGATAGCAGGAAATGTAGAAACAAACAACAACAACAACAACAACAACAAAAAACCCTGTATTTTTACATGTATCCATCATTACGATGTCCCACAGGACAGATACACTGCTCTTAAAACTCTCTGTGTTCCACCTCTTTATCTCCCTGCCTTAAGAAATACTGATCTTTTTATTTTATAGTGTTGGCTTCTCCAGAATGTCACATGGTTGGAAACAAATAGAATGCATGCCATCCACCTACTAAAGGGCATCTTGGTTGCTTCCAAGTTCTGGCGATTATCAATAAAACTGCTGTAAACAACCATGTACAGCTTTTGAATAGACTTAAGCTTTCAACTTCTGGAGTAAATGACAAAGAGAGTGATTGCTGGATTATGTGGTAGGAATGTCTTGTTTTGAAAGAAACAGCCAAGCTGTCTACCCAAAGTGTCTGCCATTTTGCATTCTTGTCAGCGATGAATAAGGGTTCTGTTGCCCCACATTCTCACCAGTTTGGTGTTGTCAGTGTTGGGGATTTTGGCAATTCTGATAGGAATATAGTGTTATCTCAATGTTTTAAATTTATACCCATTTTTAAAATCAGGTTGTTCTCAAGCTTTAGGAATTCTTTTTATATTTCAGTTAATCGTCCTTTAGGAATTCTTTTTATATTTAAGTTAATCGTCCTTTATCATATGTCTTTTGCAAATATCTTCTCCCAGTATGAGGCTTGTATTCTCATGCCTTTGACAGTGCCTTTCACAAAGCAGACGTTTTTTACTCTTCATTTTCTGCATTATTTTTTATCTGCACAGTCATCACCCAAACCCAAGATCACCTAAATGTTTTACTCTGTTATCTTCTAGAACTTTTTTTTTTAATTTTGCATTTAGCATTTATGTCTATGACCCATTTTTAGTTAATTTTTATGGAAATGTGGGGTCTGTGTTAAGATTCTCTGTCTCTGTCTCTCTCTCACCCTCCTTCTCTTTCTCTCTCTGTCTGTCTCATTCATGTGGATGTCCAGTTGTCTTAGTACAAATAGTTGAAAAGACTTATTTTTTTTCTCCTTTGTATTGCTTTTGTTCTTTTATCATAGACCAATTGTCTATATTTTGTGGAGTCTCTTTTGTTCCATTGATCTATTTGCCTGTTCTTTTACCAATACCACATTGTCTTGGTTACTGTAGCTTTATAGTAAGTCATGAAGTTAAGTAGCAACAATTCTCCAAAGTGTTTTGAAATAAATTTTAAGTAATAAAATTAATAATAATTAATAAATAAAGGTAGAGAATTCCTCAGAAGTCAGAAATGACAAGAAAACATGAATATAAGGATGAATAAGTTTACAGATCTAATGTACAGTGTGATAACTAAAATTGATAATGCTGTATCGAATACTGAAAATTTGCCAAGAGAGTAGATTTCAGGTGCTTTCAACGCCCACACACACAAAAGAACTATGCGACAATATGATATGTTAATTAACTTGCCTGTAGTAATCATTTCACTTCATATATGTGTATCAAATCATCAGACTGTACACGTTAATAATATATATTTATACAACTTTTATAAAAGATAAAAAGCTAAAAATTATAAAAAGGAAGAAAATACAAATGTATAGGTGTAGCAAGTAATTGCTTAAATGTTATCTTTTCAGGGTAAGGAAGAATGTACCCTTATCTTACCCCAGGTAAGCAGGAATGTACCCTGCTTCTGGCGGAAACAGTCAGAAATCTTTCTGAGTTGGATAGTTTAAACTCAGACCTCTAAAAATTTTCATTAATATAGGTCTAAAGAACATAAACTAAAACAATAACAAAATCACTAAACACCTTGGGTAATAAGTTACTAGAGTGAGAATCAACAGAAAAAAACAAACTACAAAATTTGTCCATTTAAACTATGCAGGTAGTAGATTTATCAGATATCCAAAGAATGTAAATAAAAATAGTCACCTTTAATTTGATGAAGTACATAAAATATTTGGCACTTCTATACCTGAAAATGGATTTGAAAATCTAATGAATCAATAAAAGATTGGTAAAATTAGGGAGCTTCAAAAAAACTGGATAGAAATTCTGGATGAAATTTGATTGATAAAATCATAAAAATTAACTATAATTTATGTAAATAGGTAGATTAAACATAAAATTAGATTAACTGAAGAAAAAAATTATTGGACCTGGTGTACTGTTCTTATGCATTATCTGTACATTTATCTATTAAATTCCAAAGCCAGCACATTCTATTTTGTTTGTTTGTTTTTATTTTTTGTTTTTGTTTGTTTTTTGTTTTTTTGTTTTTAGAGAAGGAGAAAGAGGGGAAGGGAGAGGGAAAACAAGAATCTTAAGCAGGCTCCGTGCCAAGCCCAGAACCTGACTTGGGGATCAATCTCAGGACCCTGACATCATGGCCTGAGCCGAAATCAAGAGTCATTGGGATGCTTAACTGACTGTGCCACCCAAGCACCCCTATTTTGAATTGTTACCTGATGTCATAAACCTGAGATTTACTCAAGACTCACATGACCTAAAGTACCTGCATTTTTCTGTAGAGAGTTAAGAAATTCTGTCTTCTGGCTCCACAACTCAAAAGAATATATGAATGAGTGTTCTTGACCTCTGTGAATGTGGAACATACTCAGCTGTGATCTCAAAGAACTTGAAGCTCAGCAATTGTCTGAGTAGTCACAATACAAGGAAAAGGGCACAAGTTAGACTTAGAAGAAGCATCCTAATTTGTCACTAACAGCTGTTGCATCCTGGGTAAATCACAACTTTTCTGAATCTCAGTTTTCTTATTTGGAAGAAAGAAAGTGATTGTTTTCTCTTTGTTATGAAAGAACTGCATTTTCATTTGTGAGTTTATCTTTCAGTAGAGCTAATTAAATATATGAAGACCAATTCCCTATCCTTAGACTAGTAATTAGACAATGTCATAAGGAGCCCTAGTAACTCTCTATACCCAAAGAATTAATGTCTAAGATTTAGTCTTCATATTTTGGGATAGCTGCCTCAGGAGAAAGGAGAAAAGAATGCTATTTGTTGAACAACCAGAATACTATCTAGTGACTTTATGTATTTCATTGCATGTTCACAACATCCTCATAAGAAAAATATAATTATCCGCCCCCCCTCTTTTTTTTTTTTTTTTTTTTTTTGGAAAATGAAGCTGAAGTTTTGAGCTTATGTAAGAATAATATGAATTTGAACCTACCTCTGGATGACTCCAAAGCCCACAGTGTTTCCATTTCATCAGGAAGCCATATTTTCCCACAAAATACTTCTTAATGTCATATTTCTGAATATGGAAATGAATGACATTTTAAAATGTTCTTAATATACCAGCTGTAATAAATAACACGGAATTTCCTTTTCTCTTGTGGATAACTTTTGGAAAATAAGGAATAATTTTGAAATAAAGTTTTCCATATCTGGTCTCAGAGGAATTTGTAAATCTCTACTAAATCTATTCAGATTTTAAATTATGGAAAAGCACAATAAGCATGCTGGCCATAAAGATGATGTAGGAATTGGTAAAAAAAAAAAATCACAGTATTCTGTAACACTGTACTTTTATTATGGGAATACTTTCTGAATAATAGTTTTTTTTTTACACATTTGGAGAATATGTAAATTTCTGATTATTTAAAGCATACTTCTCATATCTATACTCACTGAAAAACTCAAATAGTTTTCAGATACTTATGTTTCTGTCCTCCAAAAAATTATAAAATAGCATATTTCAACCTGAAGATGGTAGAACTTGTTGATTTTTTCTTTTCCTTTTTTTGTTTTCTCCTAAACTTAAATGTAAATGGCTTGGCTTACTTGTTTCCTTTTCAAATTAGGAAAACAGTTTTATAAAGAGAAAAATTTTACAAATTGAACACTAAAAATCATAAACATTAATAGGACATAATATTTTGGTTAGATTAACTATTTTTTGTGGGGTTACTTCAGTCTGAATTCTAATAGAAGGAAAAAGGGGGCTTTATTGGCTTCACATTCAAAACTGACCAGTGGTAGTGTTCTGGGAAAGATCTGCACTTCTGAATGTCCCGGAAATGTGGCACTAAACTACTCGTTGGTTCCAGACTGTCTTTTCAAAAATGTTTATATACCTAACAGCCATACAAGATAAAGATGGTGTCTCCTCTGAAGCAAAGGGCAGATTTGCTTGCTGTCCAGGTAGCTTTTTCTCATCAGTACAACAACCGGCTAATTTGTAACTGATAAGATAACTTGAGCTCCCTAAGCTTAGGATGTCTCAGCTGAGACAAAAACCTACCGTGAGCTTAGCATCTACCTGGACTTCCTTCATTTCACGCTTGTGGAAATTGAGGGGCAAAGGGAACCACCACAAATATGCCAACACTCACAACTGCTTGCTATGCTCTGAATAATAAAGCCTTTTTCCTGGACCTAGGAGTCTCAGGTTAGCCTTCTACCTGAAACTATGACCAAATCTCAAAAATCCTCAGTTCTTGACATAGAAAACTAATACCACAATTTAAGGAAAAAAATGAATTGTGATTGCGAACTTTATTCCATCTATCTTCTTGTTTGGTTTTGTGGAATACTGTCAATAACCATGAGTGTGTACTTCTTGCTTATTAACTATAGTGTTAAAAAATACTACCTTAAAAATTTTAGGGCTGTAATAATGTGTCAAATTTGCCTGGTTGTGGCTATGATTTTAAGAGAGGTGTTATGTGAATTAGCCCAAACAAACCTTATCCCAGGAAACATGTAATTTTCTATTACAGAGAGAGAAAAAAGTCTTGAAACCACACAGATCTTTCTCAAAAATCGAAATTGCCATTTCTAAGGTTTGCATCCACTAGAAACAAGAACATTATAGAAGTTTCTTATTTAAGTACACAAATGGTTTTATAAGTTTGCCTCACAGATTGGCAAGACTTGTATTATTCCCACTTTACAATTGATGAAACCAAGATTTGAAGTGATTTGTAATTCAATTCTCTCTCCATCACACCAACCTATGTTAAATTTGCATCATTCAGAAAAGATAGGCAATGTTTTTTAATAATCTATTTTTCCAACTTAGTGAAATACATGGAAAGCCATCTATGGCTAGTGTTCTTACACAGAAAACAGAAGATAAAAAATTGTTAAACCTTGAAGTACAAAACCACCATTGGGCAAATAAGTGTTTATATGAGTTTTATGATATTGGAATAAATTTAGATAGAAGAAAGTGAAAGAATTAGAGGACTAAAAAAATGGTATAGAATTTACATGTGGGGAAATAGAAATAGATAATTTTATATATAAAAAGACTATATTTTTATTCTATAATTTATATATTTATATATATGCTATATATATAAAGACTATAATTTAAAAACAATCACACATATGAATTTATTGGAACATGATTCCAATCTGATAGTACCTCTACATACATGACAGACTTGAGAAGATATCATCCCTGGAAAAATATATTTTTATCTATAATAAAATAAGACACCATGAGTCAAACCAATAAAAACAATAGAAATCACAAAAAATATACAAATAATTTATATTAATTCTATTAGACAATTATTATAAGATAAATATGCTTACTTTAAGGAGTAAAAACTGTCTTGGAAATATCTGCAAGGGAGCCAGTTTGATAAAACTGGACATAAATTTTGGAAATGAAAAATAAAATATTTGAGATTAAAATCTATAATATGGGTTGACCTGCAGATCAGGCAAAGCTGAAGAAATAATGAACTTGGAAAAATGTGAGAAAACATCTAGAATCTAGAGGAGAGAAGCCAATAAATGAAAAAAATAGGAAATAAAAATATATAGAGAGAAAGAGAAGGTTTAATTATGTCTAAATAGAATTCCAGGAGGAGAGAAGCAAGAGAGAATGAGGCAATGGCCATATCCAGGAAGATAATGACTGAAAATGTTCTCAGCTGGATAACAAACATTACAATTCAAGAAATTGAATCATAAGCAGGATAAATTTTTAAAAATCCAGAGCTACTCATCCAAGTAGAACTTTATACAGCAGAAAAGAAAATGTCTTACTGAGAAAAAGAGATCACATGTGATCAATGAAGTTTCAGTTAGATTTACCCCTGATGCCTTAACACCAACGAGAGAAAGCAGAAGAGGGTCAGGGATCTTCACTTGTCTGAAAGTGAATGAAAGTTGCTGAATGAAAGTCACTGTCAACCAATATTCACCAGAATAGGAACAAAATATAGACATTTTCTTTCTTTCCTTTTTTTTTTTTTTAGGTACAAGTGTAAATATTGACTTTTCTGTTTATTGTTTTCAAGGCTTTTTTGTATATTTTTACTTATTTTTCATTTCATTTTTTTCCATCATAAGTATGTTCTTTAATCCCCATCTCCTATTTCCCTCATCCCCCCAACCACCTACCCTTTGGTCACCATCAATTTGTTCTCTATAGTTAAGAGTCTGTTTCTTGGTTTCTCTCTCTCTCTCTCTCTCTCTCTCTCTTTTCCTTTGCTCATGTGTTTTGTTTCTTAAATCACATATGTGAGTGAGATCATATGGTATTTGTATTTCTCTGACTGATCTATCTCATTTGGTATTATCCTCTCTAGCTGTATCTATGTTGTTGCAAATGGCAAGATTCCATTCTTTTCTATAGCTGAATAATAGTCCATTGTATGTGTGTACAACATTTTCTTTACCCATTCATCCATCGATGAACACTTAGGATGCTTCCACAGTTTGGCTATTGTAAATAATGCTGCAATAAACCTAGGGTGCATGTGTCCCTTTGATTTAGAGTTTTTGTATTTTGGGAGTAAATACTCAAGTAATGTGATTCCAGTGGGATCATATGGTGGTTCTATTTTTAATTTTTTGAAGTACCTCCATACTGTTTTCCACAATGGCTGCACCAATTTGCATTCCCACCAACAGTGCAAAAAGGTTCCTTTTTTCTCCAACTCCTTGCTAACACTTCCTGTCTCTTGTGTTTTTGATTTTAGGCATTCTGACAAGTGTGAAGTGATATACATTGTAGTTTTGATTTGTGTTTCCCTGATGATAAGTGATGTTAAGCATCTTTTCATGTCTCTGTTGGCCAACTATATGTCTTCTTCGGAGATATGTCACTTCATGCCTTCTGCCCATTTTTAATTGAATTATTTGGGTGTTGGGTATTGAGTTGTATCCGTTCTTTATATATTTTGGATACTAGCACTTTATCAGATATGTCACTTGCAAATATCATCTCCCATTTAGTAGGTTGCCTTTTGGTTTTGTTGTTTCCTTCACTGTACAGAAACTTTTTATTTTGATGTAGTCCCAATAGCTTATTTTTGCTTCTATTTCCCTTGCCTTACAAGATATATCTTAAAAATGTTGCTATAGCTGATGTCAGAGAGATTACTGCCTGTGCTCTCTTCAAGGATTTTTATGGTTTCAGGTCTCTCATTTAACTCTTTAATCCACTTTGAGTGTATGTTTTGTATAAAGAGGTCCAGTTTCATTCTTTTGCATGTGGCTGTCCAGTTTTCCCAACACCAGTTGTTAAAGAGACTGTCTTTTTCCCATTGTATTTTCATTCCTCCTTTGTCGAAGATTAATTGACCATATAACTGTGGCTTTATTTCTGGGCTCTCTATTCTGTTCTGTTGATCTATATGTCTTTTTGTGCCAGTACCATACTGTTTTAATTACTACTGCTTTTTAATATAACTTTACATCTGAAATTGTAATGTCACCAGTTTTGTTTTTCATTTTCAAAATTGTTTTGGGTATTTGAGGTCCTTTGTGGTTCCATATAAATTATAGGACTGTTTTTCTAGTCCTGTGAAAAATGCTGCTGGTATTTTGGAAGGGATTGCAATAAATGTGTAGATTGCTTTGGGTAGATGAATATTTTAGCAATATTTGTTATTTCAATCCATGATTTTCGTTAAGTTTATTCCTAGATATTTTATTTATTTATTGTTTTTGGTACAATTGTAAATGGGATAGTTTCCTCAATTTCACTTTCTGTTACTTCATTATTAGTGTATTAGGAATGCAACAGATTTCTGTACATTGGTTTTTCTATCCTGTGACTTTACTGAATTCATTTATCAGTTCTTGTAGTTTTGGTGGAGTCTTTAGAGTTTTCTATATGTAATATGTCACCTGTATATGTTGAGAGTTTTCCTTCTTCCTTACCAATTTAGATGCCATTTATTTCTTTATGTTGTCTAACTGCTGTGTCTAGGATTTCCAGTACTATGTTGAATGCAAGCAGTGAGAGTGGACATCCCTGTCTTGTTCCTGACCTTTGGGGAAAAGTTCTCATTTTTCACCTTAGAGAATGGTGTTGGTGGGATCCCTGGGCGGCTCCACAGTTAGCGCCTGCCTTCAGCCCAGGGCGTGATCCTGGAATCCCAGGATCGAGTCCCACATCAGGCTCCCAGCATGGAGCCTGCTTCTCCTTCTGCCTGTGTCTCTGACTCTCTCTCTCTCTTTGTGTCTCTCATGAATGAATAAATAAAATCTTTAAAAATAAAGAATGGTATTAGCTGTGGGTTTCTCATATAAGGCCTTTATTATATTGAGATATGTTCCTTCTAGATCTACTTTGCAAAACATTTTATATGAATGAATGTTATACTTGGTAAAAAATTTTTCTACATCTATTCAAAAGATCATATTTTTATATTTATTTGCATCCTGATAGCATTATTTATAATAGCCAAGATACAAAAGCAACCCAAGTGTCCACTGATAGATGAATGTAAAAAGGTGTGGTATATAAATATACAGTGTAATATTACTCATAAAAAAAGTACAATCTTGCCATTCATGATTTCATTCATGAAATCTTGCTGGACCTAAAGGGCATCATGCTAAGCTAAATAGGTCAGAAAGAGAAAGACAAATACTAAATAATTTCACTTATATATGAATCTGAAAAACAAATGAACAAACAAATAAACAAAACAGAAACAGACTCATAAATACAGAGAACGGACTAGTGGTTGCCAAAGAGGAGATGTATAAATTGGTGAAAAGGATTAAGAGGTACAAATTTCATATATAATAAAAAGTCATGAGGATGTAAAGTACAACATAGGGAATATAATTAATAAGATTGTAATAACTTTGGTGATAGATGGTAGCTACACTTATTATGGTGAGCATTTTATAATGTGTATAATTGCTGAATTACTATGTTATGCATCAGAAATGAATATAATAGGATATGTCAACTATACTTCAACTAAAAATAGTTAAATACATAAATGGGAGAAATTTACTGATCCAAAGAAACCAAAACACAAAAATGCCTTGGTCAGGCCACCAGGTCTGAATGCCTGACCTGACCCAGCATTCCTACTTGTGGGCAAGCCACTAACCTCTTGCTGTGCCTCCCTTTTTTCATCCCTGGTTGTAACTGTACTACTTCACTGAATGGTTGTGGGGATTAACTGAGATAATACATCTAACATATTTGGAAGAAGCCCTGACACTTGGTAAGAGCTCTAGAATGTTATTGGGTAGGTTATAGATTTGATCTCTTTAAACAAAATACTCAACATATCTAACTGGAGCTTCATTACATCAAAGGTAATCTAAGAGATGAAAATTTTATATTCTTCTATTACAGGTCTCTATAACTATATTCAAATGTTAATGTTCAGGGAGTAGAAATCTATGTGCTAGAAATCACAGATACCTGGATATCAGAGATATAGACATTGTCTCCCTAATAATACAAATCTAGGAATTTGGGGACTGCAATTACGGTAGCCTCTGTGAACTAGCATAATTAAAAATGGGGGTAGGGCTAATAGAGCTGCAATTGAACTGTAGGAAGCAAGAGAGTTAGAGCCTTGTATTCTCTCAGAATTTCTTTCTCACTTGTCTCTGGCTTTATTCTTCCCTCTCATTGTTGACTGCTTCTCTGCTTCCTAGGCCACTGGGTTAAAAATACTATTCCCGACAATTCCAAATTTAGATGTTAATGCTCCAGCCATCAGAGCAACAGAATGAATCAATTCCAGTTTCATCTCTACCCATTCCCCCAGACCAAGAGATTGGGTTACCCTATGTGACCCTTTTGGGGAGTATGCTTCCCACCCCTGGTCCCATCAACTATGACTCTTTAGTAAATATGCCCACTGGGACTCTCTATACTACGTGTATGTGGAGGGAAAGGGGAAGCCCCAGAAGGAAGGGACTAGGAATTAACCTAGGGGGGCCCATTAAATGTTGGTCTATAAATCTCTATTGGGGCAGAGGAATTAGAAGTGCTAGAAACTACAGGTAATAAAGACAGTTCAGAGGAAATGATGAGAACTCCAAAATAACAATATAACAAAAATTTTATTAATTAGGACTTATGACTTTACACCTCACTTCTGTCCCAAAAATTGATAAGAAAATGCTTGATTTACAGAATTTTATCTTAACAAATAATTTGGGGGGAGGGACACATCAATTAGTAAGGCAAAATGGCATAGCTGTGGTTTGTGTCAAATTACATTTGACTGTTGTTAAAATCAGTATTTGGGAATTATTAATATAGCATTTAGAGTCTTTGTGCTAATTTTATCATTCCAATTTTAGTATAAGTGCTCCTGAAGCAAGCACTATTAATATAGCATTTGGAACTGATTCTTTTAAGAGACTATACTTCTCCTTGTAGCTGATATTCAGCAAGTAATTTTTTGTAATTTAATTTATCCTACAAATACTGACTGTGGGATTTAGAAAACCCTAAGTGAGATGTGTGTTTATTGCAAAGATTTATGTCTATTCTCATCATACAAGATTTATTTTTTTAATAAATTAATGTTTATTGGTGTTCAATTTACCAACATACAGAATAACACCCAGTGCTCATCCCGTCAAGTGTCCCCCTCAGTGCCCGTCACCCATTCACCCCCACCCCCCGCCCTCCTCCCCTTCCACCAACCCTAGTTCATTTCCCAGAGTTAGGAGTCTTTATGTTCTGTCTCCCTTCCTGATATTTCCCACACATTTCTTCTCCCTTCCTTTATATTCCCTTTTACTATTATTTATATTCCCCAAATGAATGAGAACATACACTGTTTGTCCTTCTCCGATTGACTTACTGCACTCAGCATAATACCCTCCAGTTCCATCCACGTTGAAGCAAATGGTGGGTATTTGTCGTTTCTAATGGCTGAGGAATATTCCATTGTATACATAGACCACAGCTTCTTTATCCATTCATCTTTCGATGGACACCGAGGCTCCTTCCACAGTTTGGCTATTGTGGCCATTGCTGCCAGAAACATCGGGGTGCAGGTGGCCCGGCGTTTCATTGCATCTGAATCTTTGGGGTAAATCCCCAACAGTGCAATTGCTGGGTCGTAGGGCAGGTCTATTTTTAACTCTTTGAGGAACCTCCACACAGTTTTCCAGAGTGGCTGCACCAGTTCACATTCCCACCAACAGTGTAAGAGGGTTCCCTTTTCTCTGCATCCTCTCCAACATTTGTTGTTTCCTGCCTTGTTAATTTTCCCCATTCTCACTGGTGTGAGGGGGTATCTCATTGTGGTTTTGATTTGTATTTCCCTGATGGCGAGTGATGCAGAGCATTTTCTCATGTGCATGTTGGCCATGTCCATGTCTTCCTCTGTGAGATTTCTCTTCATGTCTTTTGCCCATTTCATGATTGGATTGTTTGTTTCTTTGGTGTTGAGTTTAATAAGTTCTTTATAGATTTTGGAAACCACCATTTATTGAAGAGACTGTCTTTCTTCCAAAGGATAGTCTTTCCTCCTTTATCGAATATTAGTTGACCATAAAGTTCAGGGTCCACTTCTGGATTCTCTATTCTGTTCCATTGATCTATGTGTCTGTTTTTGTGCCAGTACCACACTGTCTTGATGACCACAGCTTTGTAGTACAACCTGAAATCTGGCATTGTGATGCCCCCAGCTATGGTTTTCTTTTGTAAAATTCCCCTGGCTATTCGGGGTCTTTTCTGATTCCACACAAATCTTAAAATAATTTGTTCTAACTCTCTGAAGAAAGTCCATGGTATTTTGATAGGGATTGCATTAAACGTGTAAATTGCCCTGGGTAACATTGACATTTTCACAATATTAATTCTGCCCAATCCATGAGCATGGAATATTTTTCCATCTCTTTGTGTCTTCCTCAATTTCTTTCAGAAGTGTTCTATAGTTTTTAGGGTATAGATCCTTTACCTCTTTGGTTAGGTTTATTCCTAGGTATCTTATGCTTTTGGGTGCAATTGTAAATGGGGTTGACTCCTTAATTTCTCTTTCTTCAGTCTCATTGTTAGTGTATAGAAATGCCATTGATTTATGGGCATTGATTTTGTATCCTGCCACGCTACCAAATTGCTGTATGAGTTCTAGCAATCTTGGGTTGGAGGCTTTTGGGTTTTCTACGTAGAGTATCATGTCATCGGCGAAGAGGGAGAGTTTGACTTCTTCTTTGCCAATTTGAATGCCTTTAATGTCTTTTTGTTGTCTGATTGCTGAGGCGAGGACTTCCAGAACTATGTTGAACAGCAGTGGTGAGAGTGGACATCCCTGTCTTGTTCCTGATCTTAGGGGAAAGGCTCCCAGTGCTTCCCCATTGAGAATGATATTTGCTGTGGGCTTTTCGTAGATGGCTTTTAAGATGTCGAGGAAAGTTCCCTCTATCCCAACACTCTGAAGGGTTTTGATCAGGAATGGATGCTGTATTTTGTCAAATGCTTTCTCTGCATCTAATGAGAGGATCATATGGTTCTTGGTTTTTCTCTTGCTAATATGATGAATCACATTGATTGTTTTACGAGTGTTGAACCAGCATGTGTCCCGGGGATAAATCCTACTTGGTCATGGCGAATAATTTTCTTAATGCACTGTTGGATCCTATTGGCTAGTATCTTGTTGAGAATTTTTGCATCCATGTTCATCAGGGATATTGGTCTGTAATTCTCCTTTTTGGTGGGGTCTTTGTCTGGTTTCGGAATTAAGGTGATGCTGGCCTCATAGAACGAATTTGGAAGTACTCCATCTCTTTCTATCTTTCCAAACAGCTTTAGTAGAATAGGTATGATTTCTTCTTTAAACGTTTGATAGAATTCCCCTGGGAAGCCATCTGGCCCTGGACTCTTGTGTCTTGGGAGGTTTTTGATGACTGCTTCAATTTCCTCCCTGGTTATTGGCCTGTTCAGCTTTTCTATTTCTTCCTGCTCCAGTTTTGGTAGTTTGTGGCTTTCCAGGAATGCGTCCATTTCTTCTAGATTGCCTAATTTATTGGCGTATAGCTGTTCATAATATGTTTTTAAAATTGTTTGTATTTCCTTGGTGTTGGTAGTGATCTCTCCTTTCTCATTCATGATTTTATTAATTTGAGTCTTCTTTCTCTTCTTTTTAATAAGGCTGGCTAATGGTTTATCTATCTTATTAATTCTTTCAAAGAACCAACTCCTGGTTCTGTTGATCTGTTCCACAGTTCTTTTGGTTTCGATTTCCTTGAGTTCTGCTCGAATTTTAATTAACTCTCTTCTTCTGCTGGGTGTGGGGTCCATTTGCTGCTTTTTCTCTAGCTCCTTTATGTGTAAGGTGAGCTTTTGTATTTGAGTTCTTTCCAGATTTTGAATGGATGCTTGTATTGCGATGTATTTCCCCCTCAGGACTGCTTTTGCTGCATCCCAAAGATTTTGAACACTTGTATCTTCATTATCATTAGTTTCCATGAATCTTTTTAATTCTTCCATAATTTCCTGGTTGACCTTTTCATCTTTTAGCAGGATGGTCCTTAACCTCCACGTATTTGTGGTCCTTCCAAACTTCTTGTTGTGATTAAATTCTAATTTCAAGGCATTATGGTCTGAGAATATACAGGGGACTATCCCGATCTTTTGGTATCGGTTCAGATCCGATTTGTGACCCAGTATGTGGTCTATTCTGGAGAAAGTTCCATGTGCACTTGAGAAGAATGTGTATTCAGTTGAGTTTGGATGTAAAGTTCTGTAGATATCTGTGAAATCCATCCGGTCCAGTGTATCATTTAAAGCTCTTGTATCTTTGGAGATGTTGTGCTTAGAAGACCTATCAAGGGTAGAAAGAGCTCGATTGAAGTCACCAAGTATAAGTGTATTATTATCTAAGTATTTCTTCAGTTTGGTTATTAATTGGTTTAAATATTTGGCAGCTCCCACATTCGGGGCATAAATATTGAGGATTGTTAAGACCTCTTGTTGGATACATCCTTTGAGTATGATATAGTGTCCCTCTTCATCTCTCACTATAGTCTTCGGGGTAAATTTTAATTTATCTGATATGAGGATGGCTCCCCCTGCTTTCTTTTGAGGACCATTGGAATGGTAAATGGTTCTCCAACCTTCTATTTTCAGGTTGTAGGTGTCCTTCTGTCTAAAATGAGTCTCTTGTAGACAGCAAATAGATGGGTCCTGCTTTTTTATCCAGTCTGAAACCCTGTGCCTTTTGATGGGGTCATTAAGCCTGTTCAGGTTCAGAGTTACTATTGACAGATATGAGTTTAGTGTCATCATGATATCTATTCAGTCCTTGTTTTTGTGGTTTGTTCCACTGAACCTCTTCTTAAAGGGGAAGTTTAAGAGTCCCCCTTAAAATGTCTTGCAGAGCTGGTTTGGAGGTCACATATTCTTTCAGTTCCTGCCTGTCTTGGAAGCTCTTTATCTCTCCTTCCATTTTGAATGAAAGCCTTGCTGGATAAAGTATTCTTGGTTGCATGTTCTTCTCATTTAGGACCCTGAATATATCCTGCCAGCCCTTTCTGGCCTGCCAGGTCTCTGTGGAGAGGTCTGCTGTTACCCTAATATTCCTCCCCATAAAAGTCAGGGACTTTTTTTCTCTTGCTGCTTTAAGGATCTTCTCCTTATCTTTGGAATTTGCAAGCTTCACTATTAAATGTGGAGGTGTTGAATGGTTTTTATTGATTTTAGGGGGGGATCTCTCTATTTCCTGGATCTGAATGCCTGTTTCCCTTCCCAGATTAGGAAAGTTTTCAGCTAGGATTTGTTCAAATACATATTCTGGCCCTCTGGCCCTTTCGGCGCCCTCGGGAACCCCAATTGAATGTAGGTTTTTCTTCCTCAGGCTGTCGTTTATTTCCCTTAATCTGTCTTTTAATTGTCTGTCTCTTTTTTCCTCAGTTTCCCTCTTTGCCATCAACTTGTCTTCTATGTCACTCACTCGTTCTTCCACTTCGTTAACCCTCGTCGTTAGGACTTCTAGTTTGGATTGCATCTCATTCAATTGATTTTTAATTTCTGCCTGATTAGATCTAAATTCTGCAGTCATGAAGTCTCTTGAGTCCTTTATGCTTTTTTTCTAGAGCCCCCAGTAGCTGTATAATAGTGCTTCTGAATTGGCTTTCTGACATTGAATTGTAATCCAGATTTTGTGACTCTGTGGGAGAGAGGACTGTTTCTGTTTCTTTCTTTTGAGGTGAGGTTTTCCTTCTAGTCATTTTGCTCAGTGCAGAGTGGCCAAAAACAAGTTGTATTGGGAAAAGGAGAAAAAGAGAGAGAGAGAGAAGGAAAGAAAAGAGAAAAAGAAAAAAGAAAAAAGGAAGAAAAAAAGAGAAGAAAAAGAGAAAGAAAAAGAAGGGAAAAAAAAGGGTGGGGGAAGCAATCAGAAATCAAAAAGCAAAAAAAAAATACACACACACACACAAAAAAAAAAAAAACCACAAAAATACCACGGGGGAGTATCTTCCGATTCTGTATACTTTAAGTCCCTTGACTTCCCCTGGAACTGGTCCGTGTCACTGGTCTTCTGGGGGAGGGGCCTGCTGTGATTTTCAGGTGTTAGCACTTGGGGGAGCTGCTCTGCCCCCTGCCTGGTGCAGGGCTCAGTGGGGGTTGTTTACCCCGTGAGGCCCCAGGAGGAACAACCCCAGTGGCGGGGGCAGCTCTGGGACCCTGGAGTCAGCTCCCGCAGTAGCTCCGGGGCTCTCCGTCTGCAGGGCCTGGAGGCTCCGGGGCGGGGCCGCTGATCTGCTCAGCTCCGGGCAGGAGCGTCCTCGCTGTCCTGGGCCCTCCCGGCCTCTGCCTGTCCCGGGGGAGGCCGGATCCTGGGCTGTGTCCCGGCGCCCTGTGCTCCGGGGCCTTCGCTGGTGGATTCGCGCTCCCGCCCCGCAGCCCCCTCCGCGGAGCCGCCGCCCGAGCCCCTCCGAGCTGCTCTGGTCCCGCCGAGCGCTGCAGCCCTTAGGGAGCTCGGCGCATCTCCCGGGGCGCAGGTCCCTGTCACTGTCCCAGGGAGCCCGAGGGCATCCCCGCCCTCCTGGGTCCTCCTCTAACTCCCTGCGAGCCCCTTTCCGCGGGGAAGGTTGGTGCAGCTCCTGCTCCTCTGGGACGGGGCTCTCCTGTCCTGGGGACACTCGCCCCGGCCTCAGCCCGGCTCCTCGCGGGGCCCCTCCCCCTTGGAGGCCTTTTGTTTCTTTATTTCTTTTTCCCCGTCTTCCTACCTTGATAGAAGCGCGAACTCTTCCAACTGTAGCATTTCAGCTGGTCTCTCTTTAAATCTCAGGCCGAATTCGTAGATTTTCAGGATGATTTGAAGGTTATCTAGGTAATTTGGTGTGGACAGGTGATTTGGGGACCCTACTCTTCCGCCATCCTGCCCCTCCTTCCTCAGTCCATACAAGATTTAAAACTAAATATAAAGTTCCCTGTCTGTGGTAAAAAACAGATAAAGTAGCAAAGTGTGATCATATAGTTTTTATTCTTTCTCTTATTAATGTGACATATTACATTGATTGATTTATGAATATTGAACCATTCTTGCTTCCTGGGAATAAATTCCATTTGATTGTGGCATATAATTTTTTAAATGTATTATTGCATTTGGTTTGTTAATATTTTGTTGAGGATTGTTGCATCTATATTCATAAGAGCTATTGGCCTGTAGTACCCTTTTTTTATTATTGTGTCTTTATTTGGGTTTGGTATCCAGGTGACATAGGCCTCATACAATATGGAGGTTTTCTTTCCTCTTCTATCTTTTGGAATAGTTTGAGAAGAATGGATACTAACTCTACTTTAAATGTTTGGTAGAATTTGACTGTGAGGCCATCTGGTCCTGGATTTTTTGTTGTTGTTTTTGGGAGGTTTTGGTAACTGATTACATTTCATTGCTAGTGATTGGTCTGTTCAAATTTTCTATTTATTTTTGCTTTAGTTTTGGTAGGTTATATGTTTCTAGGAATTTATCCATTTCTTCTAGGTTGTCCAATTTGTTGGCATATAGATTGTTATAATATTTTGTTACAATTGTGTTTGTATTTACGTGGTGTTGGTTGCTATTTTTTTCTTTCATTGGTAATTTTGATTATTTGGGCCCTCTCTCTCTCTCTTTTTTCTTTTTGATGAATCTGACTGGAGGTTGATCAATTTTCATTGGACCAGCTCCTAGTTTCATTGATCTGTTCTATTGGTTTTTTTTTAGTTGCTTTATCATTTATTTCTGCTCTAATATTTATTAAATATTTCCTTTTGCTGAGTAGAGTTTTGTTTTTCTTCTTTTTCTAGTTCTTTTAGGTGTAAAGTTAGGTTAAACTAACTTTTATTTGAGATTTTTCTTGCTGTTTGAGGTAGGTATGGTAGTCTACTCCCATAAGCTTCCCACTTAGAACCACTTTTGCTGCATCTCAAAGATTTTGGACCATTTTGTTTTCATTTTCATGTAATTTTTTAATTTCTTTGATTACTTGGTTGACCTACTCATTGTTTAATAGAATGTTATTTAACCTCTATGTATTTGTACTCTTTATATATGTTTTTCTTGTGTTTAATTTCTAGTTTCATATCATTGTGGTCAGGAAAGATGCACAGTATTACTTCTATTTTTTTTTTTAATTTAACTTGTTTTTGGCCTGATATGTGATCTGTTCTGGAGAATATTCCTTGTGCCCTTGAAAAGAATGTGCATTCTGCTGTTTTAGGATGGAATATTCTGAATATGTCTGTTAAATCCATCTGGTCCTGTGTGTCTTTCAGAGCCACTGTTTCCTTGTTGATTTTTCTATTTGGATGATCTGTCCATTAATGTAAGCGGGGTGTTAAAGTCCTCTAGTATTATTGTACTAGTATAAATTATTTTTTTATGTTTCTATTAACCATCTTTTGTATCTGAGTGCTCCCATGGTGGGTGCATTTATATTTACCCTTGTTATATCCTCTTGTTGGATTGTCCCCTTTATTATTATGTCGTGTCCTTTGGTCTCTTGTTACAGTCTTTGTTGTAAGTCTATTTTGTCCAATATAAGTATTGCTATGCCGGCTTTATTTTGGCATCCATTTGCATGATAAATGTTTTTCCATACCCTCACTTTCAATCAGCAGATGTCTTTCAGTCTAAATTTCTTGTAGGCAGTATATAGATAGGTCGATTTTCCCCCTAATCTGTCACCATATGTCTTTTGATTAGAGCATTTAGTCCATATACATTCAAAATAACTATTGCTAGATATGTGTATGTATTGCCTTTTTTTTTCTTTTTACTTTTTTTGTGGTTGTTTCTATAGATTTTTCTGTTTCGTTTCTTCTCTTGCCCTCTTTCATGGTTTGTTGGGTTTCTCTAGTGACATACTTAGATTCCTTTCTCTTTATTCTTTGCATATCTATTACTGGTTTTTGATTTGTGGTTACCACTAGGTTTGCATATAGCATCTTCTTTCATATAGAAGTAGTCTATATTAAGTTGATGATTGCTTAAGTTTAAACTCATTCTTTATTCTTCTGCCTCACCCATATCTTAGGTACATGATGTCATATTTTGCACCCTTTCATTTTATGAATCCCATGACTAATTTTTTTAAAGATTTTATTTATTCATGAGAGAAGAGAGAGAGACAGAGACAGAGACACAGGCAGAGGGAGAAGCAGGCTCCATGCAGGGAGCCCGATGCGGAATTCGATCCTGGGACTCCAGGATCACACCCTGGGCTGAAGGCAGACACTAAACCGCTGAGCCACCCAGGGATCCCCCCATGACTAATTTTTAAAGAAATATTTTTTTTTACTGCTTCTGTGCTCTTTTTATTTTTACTTTTTATTTTTCATACTCTCACAGTCTTTCTTTCTATTCAGGGTCTCCTTTAATATTTCTTGTTAGGTGTCATGAACTTCTTGTTCTTGTTTGCATAAGAAAATCTTTACCTCTCCTTCTATTCTGAATGATAGACTTGCTGGATAGAATATTCTTGCCTTAGATTTTTTGCTTTCAGCACTTTGAATATATCATGTCACTTTCTTCTGGCCAGCAGTTTCTACTGAAAAATCTACTTATCACCTTCACCTCGTGCGGTTTCCCCTTATATTTAACTGTCTTCTTTTTTCTTGCTGCTTTTACATTTTTTTCTTTATCACTACTTTTTGCCATTTTAATTTCTATGTGTTTTGGTGTGGCCCTCCTTTGGTTGTATTTCTGGGGGATCTCTGTGCCTCCAGGATCCAGATATCTGTTTCCTTTCCCAGATTAGGGAGATTCTCAACTATTATTTCTTCAAAAAAAATTTTCTACTCCCTTATCTCTCTCTTCTGCTGAGATCCCAAAAATTCAGATATTATTATACTTGATGGAGTCATTGAGTTCCCTAAGACTATTCTCAATTTGCATAATATTCTTTCCACTCCTTTGCTCAGCTTTGTTACTTTTCATTACTCTGTCTTCCAGGTCATTAGTTCATTCCTTTGTTTCATCAAGGCTGCTATTTATTTCATCAAGTATATTTTTAATTTCATTTAGCATGCTTTTCATCTCTGGTTCTTTTTTTAAATCTCTATGTTAAGGGATTCACTTATGCCATCCACTCTTCTCTCCAGTCCAATGAGTATCTTTATAATCATTACTTTAAGTTCCCTATTAGGCATACTACTTATATCCATTTTGATTTGGTCTCTGGATGTGGTTTGGTACTGTTCTTTCATTCAAGAGAAGTTTCCCTGTCTTCTCATTTTGTCTGATTTTTTGTGTCTATTTCTGTGTATTAGGAAAGTCAACTACTTCTCTTGCTCTTACTGATAACACCCTTATGAAGAAGAGGTCCTATAGTGCCCTGCACCAGGGCCTGGTGCTGCAGGGAATGTCTCCTTTGTGTGTTGCATGTATTCTTCTGTTGAATCTTGGCCTCTTTTTCCTTTAATCCAGTCACCTACAGTGGCTCATTTTGCCTCTTATGGCCAGCAAGGTATGTGGTCATCTGCCTGTGAAAGATCTGCCCCTGCCACCTCTGGAACTGAGGTCCTGCACAACATTGTGGGTCAGGGTTATGTGGTGTTGACAGGGTTTGCACTGGTCTTCTGAAGGAGAGACCTGCAGCACTGGGACTCAGGAGAGCATGACTGGGAAGGGTGATCTACTTAAGCATAGGGGAAGGCAAGTTAGGTACTGAGTGTTGGAACCATGCCAGTTCTCACAGGTAGCTGTTGTTTATCCTGGAGGGGTTGGGGAGGGATGTTACACCTGCTAGCTCCTTTGTTCCTGGAGGGGTCTCCCTAGGATTCTTGTCTTTTTGGGCCACACTTTGAGATGAGCAACTCACTCTCCCTCCCATCAGCCCCTGGTCTTTTTCAAATGCTGGGTCAACACCGTAACCGCAAGGGCTGTTTGGTTTTTTTTTTTTTTAATATATATAATAAATTTATTTTTTATTGGTGTTCAATTTGCCAACATACAGAATAACACCCAGTGCTCATCCCGTCAAGTGCCCCCCCAGTGCCCGTCACCCATTCACCCCCACCCTCTGCCCTCCTCCCCTTCCACCACCCCTAGTTCGTTTCCCAGAGTTAGGAGTCTTTGTGTTCTGTCTCCTTTTCTGATATTTCCCACACATTTCTTCTCCCTTCCCTTATATTCCCTTTCACTATTATTTATATTTCCCAAATGAATGAGAACATATACTGTTTGTCCTTCTCCGATTGACTTACTTCACTCAGCATAATACCCTCCAGTTCCATCCACATCAAAGCAAATGGTGGGTATTTGTCATTTCTAATAGCTGAGTAATATTCCATTGTATACACAGACCTCATCTTCTTTATCCATTCATCTTTCGTTGGACACCGAGGCTCCTTCCACAGTTTGGCTATTGTGGACATTGCTGCTAGAAACATCGGGGTGCAGGTGTCCCGACGTTTCATTGCATCTGTATCTTTGGGGTAAATCCCCAGCAGTGCAATTGCTGGGTCATAGGGCAGGTCTATTTTTAACTCTTTGAGGAAACTCCACAAAGTTTTCCAGAGTGGCTGCACCAGTTCACATTCCCACCAACAGTGTAAGAGGGTTCCCTTTTCTCTGCATCCTCTCCAACATTTGTGGTTTCCTGCCTTGTTAATTTTCCCCATTCTCACTGGTGTGAGGTGGTATCTCATTGTGGTTTTGATTTGTATTTCCCTGATGGCAACTGATGCAGACCATTTTCTCATGTGCATGTTGGCCATGTCTATGTCTTCCTCTGTGAGATTTCTCTTCATGTCTTTTGCCCAATTCATGATTGGATTCAGGGCTGTTTGTCATGCTGTCTCTTTAAGTGTGGAGGCTCCACTCAGACTGTATTCTCCTAGAACAGAGACAAGCAGATTTTTTTAAATTCAAAGCTTTAAGTCCCATTGGTTTTAAGAACTCTCAAAATTCAGCCCCTCTCACTTTCAAAGGCAAATATTATGGAGATTTGTCTTCCCTGTTTGTTGGCTCCCTGGTGTGAGAGTCTGAGAGCCTGTTTTCCATCTTTCTCCACACCACCAACTCCCTCCCTACTGGGGACATCCAAAGTCTGTTTCGCTCTCACTGTGTCTTCACTCTTCCTTCCTTCTTTGATGTGGCCTCTTCCCTGCCTTTAGTTTTGGAGTTTGTTCTGTCAGTCTTTGGGTGATTTTCTGGGTTTTTACATTGATTATGGGTATTATCTAGTTGTATCCATGGGAGGAGTTGAGTTTAGGGTCCTTCATCTCCTCCATCTTCCCAGCAGATCTCACCACAGACATTTTCATATTGAGAAAAACTGAGTTTGCTACTAGTAGACACTTACTAAAGAAACTTATTTAAAGAGACAGTCCTTTTCACAAGAAAATCCCAGATGAAAGATCCATGTGGCAAGAAGATAGAAAAAAATAAAAAATAGAAAATATGGGATCCCTGGGTGGCGCAGCGGTTTGGCGCCTGCCTTTGGCCCAGGGCGTGATCCTGGAGACCCGGGATCGAATCCCACATCGGGCTCCTGGTGCATGGAGCCTGCTTCTCCCTCCGCCTGTGTCTCTGCCTCTCTCTCTCTCTCTGTGACTATCATAAAATAAATAAATAAATAAATAAAAATAATAAAATTTAAAAAAAATAGAAAATATGTGGTTAAAATCAAGCAAATGGACAGTATGAATAGCAATAATCACATCTAGTGAAATTAAATGTCACAAGTAAAATCAGATAAATATTTATATAATAAGTTAAAATGGAATTAAATTGAGATAAAATATTCTATGATTCTTATATTCCCTAGGAGGAGGAGGAAATTGGTTAATTTTAGATTGTGTTAATCACATGTATTTTGATATCCTGGGTAAAAACTAAAATGAATACATGCAAACAATGTTATCTCCACACTAGAAGGAAAAAAAAAAACAGAACAATAAAAAAAAGAAGCACTCAATCCAAAACAAAGCCAAGAAAGTAAAGAAAAAACTAGTGTGTATTGGATTGCCTGGGTATCTCAGTCAGTTAAGTATCCAAATCTTGATTTTGGCTCAGGTCATGATCTCAGGGTCATGAGATTGAGCCCCTCATCGGGCTCTACTCTGGCCATGGAGCCTGATTAATATTCCCTCTCTCTCCTTCTGCCCTTCCCCCACCTCTCTCCCTAAAAAAAAAGAAAAGAAAGAAAGAAAGAAAGAAAGAAAGAAAGAGACAGAAAGAAAGAAAAGAAAAGAAAAGAAAAAAAAGAATGAAAGAAAAGATCATAGTGTATCCAGGCAAATAGAAAGCACAAAATATACACATTCAAATCATATATATATATATACATATATATATATATATGTGTGTGTGTATTGTGTGTATACAAATTCAAATATACTGGTACTTATATTACATGTAAATAGTTAAATAACAGATAAAAATTCTAGATTTTTTTTAATTCAAGGGCCAGACTTAAATTCTAAAGGTGCAATACGTTTGAAAGCAAAAAGATAGGAAAAATAGTTCAGATACCAGAAAGCTGGCATCCTCATATTAATGTAAGAAAAAGCAGGCTTTAGGAGGAAATTAAAGCATTACTAAACTATGAGAAATTAAAAATATATATTTTTGAACTTAATGGAACTTTTGAATTCAATGAAAATGAAATGAAAACACTATTTATAAAATGTGTGAAATGCAGAAAAATATGTGTTTAGAGGGAAATTTATAGCCAAAGTGCATGTATTATAAAGAAAGAAAGATGTAAAATCAGTCATCTAAGTTTCTACCTTAGTAAACTTGAAAAAGTAGAGTAAATTAAATCAAAAGTTAGCAAAAGAAAAAAAAAGAATTAAGGAAGAAATTAAATCTATTCAATAAAATTGAGTCAAAAAGTAATCCCCTTCTAAAATGGAAAATGCCAGGCCCAAAAGGTGGATTCTATCAAACATTTGAGAAATAAGTTATACAAATTCTCTATAATCTCTTTTGAAGGATAGAAGCAGAAGGAATATTTTCTAATTCATTCTGTAAGGCCAGAATTAACCTAATGCTAAAGAAAGACAAAGACTATACAAGAAAAGAAAACTACAGACTTTTAATAACATGATACAGAAAATACTCAATAAAATATTAGCAAATCAAATCCAACAATTTACAAAGAGAATTATACACATTATATTACATAATGAACAACTGGGATTTATCCCATGTATGTAAAGCTGATTAAACATTCAAAAATCATGGGGCACATCAGTAGCTTAATCAGTTAAGCATCTGCCTTTGGCTCAGGTCATGATCCTGAGGTCCTGAGATTGAGCCCCACATTGGGCTCCCTGCTCATCAGAGAGTTCATTTCTCTCTTTGCCCTTCCTCCTTCCCCTGCTCCTGCTCTCTCACTCTCACTCGCTCTCTCAAATAAATAAAAAATCTTTTAAAGAAGTCAAAAATTAGTGTGTCCATCACATCAACAGGTTAGAAAAGTCAACTCACATGATATCTATTGAAGAAAAAAAGCATTTCACAAAACCCACCATTCATGATAAAAATTCAATAAACCAGGAATAGAGGGGAACTTCTTTGATAAAGAATTTCTACAACAACCCTACAGTTAACATCATTGTAAATGGTAAGAAGTCCAAAGCTTTCCCACTAAGATAAGGTACAAAACAGGGAATTGCCTCTGACCACTTTTTTTCAACCTTGTACTGGAAATCCTAATGATATAATATACAAGAAAAGGAAATAAAAGGCATACAGAATAGAAAGATATGATTTTTTTTGGTTTTCAGATTATATGATTATCTATATAGAAAATTTGAAAGAACCAACAAGAAAACTTCTGAAACTAAAGTAATTATAGCAAAGTTTCAGGATGTAGGGTTAATATACAAGATCAGATCTTTTTTCTATATATTAGTAATGAACAAGTAAAATTTGAAGTTAAAAACGCAAAACCATTTACATTGCCACCCCCAAATTAAATGCTTAGGTATAAATCTAACAAAATATGTATAAGATCTATAAGAGAAAAGCTACTACAAAACTTTCATGAAATAAAGAATGCAATAAATTTATAAATATTCTACGTTCATGGATAGAAAAATGCAATATTGGCAAGATTTCAGTGCTTCTTAATTTGATCTATAGATTAAATGAAATCCCAGCAAGTCATTTTGTGGATATTAACAAACTGATTCTAAAATTTATATAAAGAGGCAAAATACCCATGATAGCCAACACAATATTGAAGGAAAAGGACAAATTTAGAGGACTGACAATTCTTCAAGATTTACTATAAGCCTACAGTAACCAAAACAGTGTGGTATTGGCAAGAGAATAAACAAACAGGTTGATGGAACGGAATATAGACAGCCCAGAAATAGACCCACACAAATATGGTCAACTGATCCTTGACAAAGGAGAGAAGATAATATAACAGAGCAAAGACTATCTTTTCAATAAATGGTGCTAGAACAAGTGGACCGACACATATTTGAGGAAAAATGAATATAGACACAGACAGTATACAACTCACAAAAAAAATTTTTTTTTAATGATAGTCACACAGAGAGACAGAGAGAGAGAGAGAGGCAGAGAGAGAGAGAGAGAGAGAGAGAGAGGCAGAGACATAGGCAGAGGGAGAAGCAGGCTCCATGCACCGGGAGCCTGACGTGGGATTCGATCCCGGGTCTCCAGGTTCTCGCCCTGGGCCAAAGGCAGGCGCCAAACTGCTGCACCACCCAGGGATCCCCAACTCACAAAATTTAATTCAAAATGGATCACAAAGCTAAATGTAAAATGCAAAATCCTAAGACTCAACTATAACATAGAAGGAAATCTAGATCTAGGTGACCTTGGGCATAGCTATGACTTTTTAGACACAACACCAGTGGCACAATGCATGAAAGAAATAATTGGTAAGTTGAACCTCAATAAACTTAAAAATTTGTGTTCTGCTGAAGACAACGTAAAGAGAATGAGAAGACAACTCATAGATTGTAACAAATGTACCACTGTGGTGGGGAGTGGAAGTATGCCAATAATGGGAGAGACTTTAAAAATGTAAAGGAAGAGAGTATGTAGAGAAATCTCTATATCTTCAAGTTTTGTTTTAAACCTAAAAATGCTCTAAAAATGGAATGTTATTATTTTTCAAGTAATATAAGACAAAGATTAAGGAAGTACCAAAGAGAAGTCAAAAATTCCAAATTATATTGAGAACTTTATTATATTTTTCTTAGTAATTTATAGGACAGGCACTCAAAAACTCAATAAAGACATGGTTCGATAAATCAATTTAATAACATTTGCTTAAAGGACACATATAGAACAATGACCAGGGTATGCACATGACCTTCAAGCACACATAAGACATTTCCAAAACTTTAACTTATCCTAGTCTTAAATCAGATTTCAAAAACTACTTGAGGATTGAAGTCATGTGCAGTAGGTTTTCTGAACATAATGCTAATAAACTATAAATGAATGATAAATGAAGATAACTAGATAATCTTTATTTTCTTGGAAATTAGGAAACATCTGAAAAATTCGTGAGTCAAAAATCATAAATATTTTTAAAAACAACTGAGTAATAAAACTATGATTGTATATAAAAGAAATAGCTAATGAAAAATGTTAAAGTAAAACAATTCATCAATAAAGATAAGTTTTTGAAGGAAACTTTTTGGATTCCTGGCAAGTCTGATTATGAAAACCAAAGAGAAAGCACGAATAACCAGTATCAGAAATTAAAATGAGGCAGGATGACAAAATATACAGACTAAAACTGTATATAGTAAGAGAATATTGTGAAAAACCCTCTGGAAGTACATTTGAAAATTTAGATGATCATTTCCTAGAAAAATATGATACCAAAACTAACCTTAACTTTCATCTTAAACCTAACATTAGAGGCAAGAAACAAAGAAGGAAAAAAAAATTAGACCTGTGACAGTTTTTTTTTTTTAATTTTAATTTTGTTAGTTAATATACAGTGTGATATTGGTTTCTGGGGTAAAATTCAGTGAATCATCACTTACGTACAACACTCAGTGCTCATCACAAGTGCCGCCTTTAATATCCATTTCCCACCCACCTCAGTTTGTTCTCTGTCACTGAGACTCACTTATGGCTTCTTTCCCTCTCTCCCAAATGTCCATTTTCTGATGAATGGATATAGATGTGAAAGTATTTTTAAATCATGTACCAAAGAGTGTGTCTACAAAAAATGTGCAAGACTTTATCAGGGAAATTGTAAAACACTATCAAGAATGTTAAAGAAAAACTATAAATAAATTTATGAATTGAAAGACTAAATTTCAAGGATTTAAATTGTTCCAAAATTAGCAGTGGATACTATGAAATCTCAATGAAACAAGAGGTGTTTCTGGGCACTGACAAGCAGAATCTAAAATCTGTATAGAAAATCAAAATCTGCAAGTAGCCAGAAGACACTCAACAAGGATGAATAAATTGGGAGAACTTGTCAAATGCCATAATCTATTATTAATAAACATATTATAGAGCTGACACAAATGAGACAGTGAATATATTGTGGTGTGGTATGGTATTGAATGGTATGGATGGAATGGGATGGATGAGATGAGATAGGATGGGATGGTTAGTAATTCTAAGATCAGATAAGGTAGGTAAAGTAAAATAGTATAGAAAACGACAACTGATGGAGGCCCATGCATATATGCTTAATTGATAATTGTAAGACAGTATTCTAAATCAGTGGGAAATTGGTAGACTTTCAATAAATCTTACTTAAACCATTATCTATACTTAAAAAAATTATTATATTCACATTAAAGACCTAAATGTAAGAAGCAAAAGCATAACACGGAAGACAATGTGAAAGAATATAACATTGGATATGAAATTATTTCTTTAAAAGTACTGGTCATCTTGATATATATATTTCCATTAAAATTAAGAATATATCTAAATCCAAAAATGTCATAATAGTAGTGAAATAATAATCCACAGAGATGGAGAAGGTATTTGCCAAACATATAACCAACAAAGTTCTCATATCCAGGATATATAAATAATTCCTTAAAGTCAAATAGCCTAATAGGCAAAATAAACAAGAAGCTTTAACATATTTTTCACAAAAGAAGAAATCCACATAATTTGTGAACATATAAAAAGAGGTCTAATCTATTTTATAGCAGTGAAATACAAATTAAATCTGCAAAGTAAAAAAAAAAAACCCTAACAAAACTGTTAGAAAATAAATAGCCAATAAGACTTATATTTTGCTGATTGAAATACAATCTGGTACAACCATTTGGAAAGCACTTTTACATGTGGTGGGCTTGAAGATACACATTTCATATGATCCTTCAATTACATTCCTAAATGCTTGCCCTACGGGAACTTGTACAAGGATAGTCAGAGTTGTGTTTTTCTTAATAGTCCAAAGTTGGAAACAGCCCATGTGTCCAACAACAATGGAATGGATAAACTGTAATACATCATACAGTAGAATATAGTATGGTGTTGGAAAGTAATGAACTGCATCTATACACAGCAACATAGATGAATCTCACAAACAATATTGAACAAATGAACAAAAAAGAATACCTACAGGGGATCCCTGGGTGGCTCAGCAGTTTAGTACCTGCCTTCGGCCCAGGGTATGATCCTGGAGTCCCAGGATCAAGTCCCACATCAGGCTCCCTGCATGGAGCCTGCTTCTCCCTCTTCCCGTGTCTCTGCCTCTCTCTTTTTCTCTCTCTCTGTCTCTCTGTCTCTCATGAATAAATAAATTTAAAAATCTTAAAAGAAAAGAATACCTTCAGAATTGTAGCAAGCAAAGCTTGCTTAATATATTGGTAGTAAAAATTATAAAGGAAACCAAGAAAGTCATAAACTTTAGCATAGTGGTTATCCCTAAAAGAAGAGGCTTTGGAGCAGGACTTCTCATATACAAGCAGTGTTCTATTTTTTTTAATGATCAGAGGTCACATGGAATATATATTTATATTCTTATTTATATAATTTTAAACAATTTATGCATAAATTATGTAACATATAATCTTATAAATCTAGAAATTGTAAATGCCTGCTATATGCAACATTTTGTATACATTGTATATTTCACAACAAAATAAAAATGATAAAAAGAGCTTTTAGTGCTCACCTGGCAAAACATATACTAAAATTGAAACATATAGAGAAAATTAGCATGGCCTTGAACAAGGATGACATGCAAATTCATAAAGTGTTCCATATATTTCTTTCCTTTCTAATGTTGATGAATGACAAAATTGTCTCTGATAAGCAAAGTGACTTGACCAATTAAAGTCCCATCCAGTTTCAAACCCCGTCCCTTACTTCCCCTCCAAAAAAAAAAAAGCTTCCCCAAATCATGTATATAATTAGTTTAAAGCCAAAATTAATTTTGTGGGGAAGACTGGTAATGCCTGTCTTCACTTTTTTCCTCACTAGAGTATAAGTAGTTCAATAATACTTTTACCTATCTTTTCAATTAAAAGTGGAATCAATGAATGGAGGCCCTGATTCACTTACAAATGAACTTCTGCTACATAAGATTAAAATCTTTCTAAACAAAATATAATGAAAAAGTCTGCATTAATAAAGTATACACTTAGAAAACTCTAAAATCTTCAATCTATAGGAATACTCATTTAAATGATTACCCATGGAAAACAATAAGTTTGGGACCAGGTTTATTGATCTCTAATATGTTTGTCAAATTATGAAAGAAGATCACCTGGGTGGCACAGTCTGTTAAGCAAAGACTCTTGATTTCAGCTCAGGTCATGATCTCAGGTTGTGAAATCAAGCCTGGAGTTGGGCTCCATGCTGGGTGTGGAGCCGGCTTGAGTCTCCCTCTTCCTCTGCCCTTCCCACCCTCCTAAAAAAACTGTGAAAGAAAATTATTTATGCTTACTATTGGTTTTATAACACAAACAAAATTTAAAATATATTCAGTATTTTATGTGATACCAGCCGGGTCTGTGACAGAAGTATATCTGTATTGATCAGGTAGAGAAATCATCAGAGGCAGAAAATTAATAGTCAATAGGAAATGTATTATGAATGTATAAACGTGTGATAAGTATTGTTGTCTTGTTGCTATAAAAACAATGATTGCAATGATACCAAAAATGCTTAATTGGATCCATCAAGCCTCTATCATTAGTGTATCAATATAATACCACTTACTAACTTCTTTTGAAATAAAATTAATAAAGGAAATCACCTGTATACTTGGCCCTCAATTAATAAATATACATAAATGAGTAGAATTAGAGATGTCTTTTTACCAGAGCAAAAGCTTTTAAATATAGCAAGAACCTGAAGTCCAACTACACAAACAAACAAACAAAACACAGGTGGCAGTAATACTTATATGGGCACTATGATCATGTTATTTTGAAAGCCAACCTACTTACATCATCAGCCTCTCCATTCTATTGGGTGGGCCCTAGTTTGGATGACCTACTATATTAACACTCCCTGAGGGAGTCTAGATTGGATAGGGGAATATTTTCCAAGAGTAATTAAATTGAGAGAGTGAAACAGGAGAGAATCATGTCAATGGACCCTCCTTCATGGTTATTACTGAGCAATTGCTAAAAATTATTTGAAATAACTTGAAATCAATTAGGACTCTGTATCCTTGTTATCTTTTGGAAATTAACTTTTCTTTATTAAAGACACACAGAAATCCTCATATATTATGAAATAAAATACATTTTTAAAAATACCTGTTATAGATTTAGAATTCTTTGAACGAAGACTTCCTGGACTCTCCCAGAAAATTGTTCTGTCTAGTTTTGTGGTTACTCTTGGGATCTTTCCAGTGACCCCCTGGAACCTTGATCTTGGCCTGTGTTTAGAGATTCCTACAGATAGTCTCACCTCCAGAATAGCTAAGTCTTGGTCCAAGGCAACTGAGATAGCATTAAGGCTATGCATAATAGAGCTCATTTAATTTTAAAAATAGCAAAATGGCTATACTTATTAAATCCTTACTATAGGGGCGCCTGGGTGACTCAGTGGTTGAGCATCTGCCTTAGGTTCAGGTTGTGATCCCGGGGTTGGATCGAGTCCAGTATCAGGCTCCCCACAAGGAGCCTGCTTCTCCCTCTGTCTATGTCTCTGCCTTTCGCTGTCTCTCATGAATAAATAAAATCTTTTAAAAAATTCTTACTATATGTTAGGCATTATATGTGTTCTGGGGTTTGGAATTATTCTAGACATTTTAAGAGAAAAAAAACGAGGTAGAGAGAAGATAGATAATTTGCCCAAAATTACACAGTTAGTAAGTTAAAAAAAGCCAACTAATTACGTGCAAGATAGATCCTAAACAGATAGATGACTAAGGTGTAGACTCTCCTATATAGACTGAATTAATTTATCCTATAATTAATTTCTCATATGTCACAATTCCAGGGGCTTTTCTAGTGAAAAAATTAAGTAGTGTGTCAGAGTGATTGGAAATGTAGAAAACAATCTTAGACAATGGCTACTGGGTAGTTCTAAAAATAATATCCTATTAACACTTATTATTATTTAGGAAAAAGTAAATCTACCAATGCCTTGACTGTGAAGGATCAGTATTACTGATATTTCCCTTACCTCAGGTTCTAATACAGCTTGGCATAGCACTTTACTGATCCTGTCACTTAAAACTTTTATATTGTGTTTATCATGGATTTTTGCATGAACTTTTATTTTAAAATATTACATTCAAATATTATTCGCCTGATTCCTGAGATTTTTGTCACCCCTTAAATTTTGTGTAAATTTTGTAAAGTATTTCATTTCCCCACTTCACTTAACCCTAGTCCTGGCCCTAGTTAATAGCAAACTTGGAGACACATTATACATTAATATGACTAATACACATGACAATATGACTTTAACAACCTGCAATTTTCTTGACTTAACGTGGTTCTCACAGAAGAAACTAAAGAACCACACTTTATGTAGTGTTTGTACTCCACTATAAGGTTATTGAGGAGATTAAATTCAACTGACCAATACAAATGGCAAAACATATCATTTCGGGTAGAATTATATATATGAGTTGAATACAAAAGACTTTTCCTTTGCTTTCCTAAAGGTCATTCGTCTACTTTATGTACCACCCAACCCCCAAACAGACAGATTTTGAAAATTAATTTAAATGTCAGAAACTACCAAGTATTTTTCATTCTAGTACTTTTTTTTTTAGCTTCCCTCCCATAAAATATAGTGAAATATGTAAAGGAGTGATCAGTACTGCAGTTAGCCTTTGACCCTTACATACAGCTTTGGCTCTATTCCCAAAATTTCTGTTTTTAACGTTTGGCAACAACAATCCTTTATTCATGAAGTCATTTTCCTTAGTGATCAATTACATATATATTTAAATATATTTTAAAAGAATAGGAATGTTGCTTGTCACACACAAATGGATCTTAGAGTTACTGGTTTCATGCCAATGCTGTCTACTTTACAACAACAGATTGGATTGGTTAAGGAAGAAGCCATAAACACCCTATCAACAAGTATTTATACAGATGTTAATGAATTTAAAATTCTGTTAGTATAACATTTATGCCAAACTCCAATTTTATTTGTGCTTTATTTGTGAAGTATGATGCAATAATTCCTTTAATAAACATGTACAGACCACTTATACTTTAAAATGGAAACATATTTTTAGCGTTTCTAGCATGAGATATGTAGAATCAGCCATTTATCAACGTTACCAAAAATATTTCCATTGCACATAGTATTTTGCTCATCATGCAACTATGTCCTCCAAAAGCTTTTGGTAAAGAGATGAACTCATTTCTATCCATGAAACCAAGAATACGTTTTTATTATATTACTAAGAAAGGCCATTAAGGGAAAAGAAAATAGTCATGGGAAAGTTGCCATATGTATTTAAAATATAAATAATTAGCTTTTTGTGTGTGTCCCAAATGATAATTGAATCTTAATCTCCCTCTGCGTAGGATATTTATGCTATACTGAAAATTTAGAAAACATTTATTTGAAGCATATGGGTTTAATGAACACTTATTTTGTTTTTCATGAAGAAAAGAATATTTCCATTAATTTCAAAAAAGACTGCATTTCTTTCAGTGAACTTCTTAAAGCTGAACTGCTTTCCTCTAGGATTTCATACACTGTGGACATTTTATAAAGTAGCCTTATATGATGGAGTAGTTTTCTATTTTGTTTTTTAATTTGCCTTCTTTGGTTGTCAATTTTTATCCCAAATTAGTTATGACTTTCAGAGGTGAAGTTTCTATCATAATGATTAAGTTGATTATGTAAAGGAATGTAGTATCCTCCACAATGCATAGGTTTGTCTACATACTGAAAATCTAAATTCCAGCTCTACATTTGTCAGGGCACTGACAGATCATTAAGCAACTATGACAATTATTCCATTATTTCACAAAATTATTAAGCACCATCCTACTGTGCAATCCTTAAAGAGATTATATATAGTAGGCAAAACTGACACATGAATAAAGTAAAATGTAATAAATGCTAATATGGACTGTCTATAGGAACCTTTGGAAGACATCACCAACTTAATTTGAATAAGGAATGCAGTGTTGAAAGATCAAGGACTTACCTCAAAGAATGTAATCTCTAAACTGAGACCTGAAGACATGAAGCAAAAAAAAAATAAAAATAAAAATAAAAAAATAAAAACATTGGCAAAGTAAGTAATCTGAAGCATAGGTCTACAGCCAAAAAAGACCGTTCTGAGTAATTCTGACATATTTGAATGACTGAGGCAAGAATCTAATGGATGTGTCAGAAGGTATATGCATGGCTTGTATGCCATGCAAAGGAAAAGAAAAAAAAAAAAAACATTATCCAAAGGCACTGATGAACCATGAGTTTAACCTATGAAGCAGTGCAATTGAATTTGTATTTCAACAAGGCCATTTGCAGTATGGAGATATGTACACAGGAGCAAGACCAAAGGGAAAAGAAAAGAAAGGAAAAGAAAAAAAGACCAGTGAGAGGGGTCTTACAGTAATTCAGAAGAAATGATGGTAGCATGAAATAAAATAGCAACAACAAAAATCCAGGAAATTTGAGATTGAAAAGAATTTAGGATGCAAAATTTGCAGTTGTAGAATAAGGATGAATGCTGGTTCAGTAGAAGACTCTAGTTTCTGTCTTATACATTGACAAAGGTAGTATCACTATGGGACCTTAGGAAAAGTAAGATAATACAGGAGTTCAGCTTTTTTACATACTCAGTTTAAATTATCTGTAGGGTGTCTTAAGTGGCAAAGCTTTGGGTGGATACATGTTTCAAAAGGAGATAATGAAAGTGATTGAAGAACTTGAATGAATATCCTATACAGGAAAGAGTGAATCGGGCCAGGATTGAACCCCAGAGAAGAATCCTGAGATTAGAAGGGATGTCAAGGAAAGAGGAGCCCTTGAAGGAGATTGGGGTTTAGGCAAAAGGTCAGAGAAAAAACAAGGAGAGTAACGAAACAAAATCTAAAGGAAATAAGACTTTTAAGAGGGGAGGAAGGCACAACAGTGTATAATATTATAGAGGAGTCAATAAGATAATAATTTCAAAAAGTTCCAACGATTTTGCAATGTTAGTGATCTTGGTGTGAACAGTTCCAGTGAAATGGTGTCAAGAAGTATCTTGCAGTGAGCTGAAACATGAATTGTAATAAATCAACAAGGACTGGTCTTTATCTATTATTTCAAGAAGTGTATCTGATTACAGAAGGAGAGAAAAGAGCAGCTAGAGGGGAAGGTAAGAGCCATTTTTGACAGATGCTGGAAATATGGAAGAAAAGAAAATATTGATGGATACAAGATCCTGGATTATATGAAAGGGTTGGGATCCAGAGCAGAGTTCAAGACACTGTGCTTAGGAGAAGGGGTGCCTCTTCCACTGTGATAGGTCAGAAAGATACCTTTGGACTTACATCACCACATACAAGCCTACTCACTCCTGCTCAAAATGGAGCCTGAAGTGAAATGGGTAGTGGGGATAGAAAGGAGGAGCCAGTTATTAGTGAGATACCCAGCAGGTAGACTAGATCTATCTTCTGATTAGATGTGGGTACTTTAAGGCGTGAGTAGTCAAGGTTGATTCAACATCCTGCAGAAAAGGGACAAAAGAAATGGCTTCTGTAGTTGAATTCAGTGGAGAGGTCAATTAAGATGAAATAAATATGTTTGTTAGTTCTTAGTAACATCCATTTCAATTTGACAAAATCAGATTGCAATAAATTAAGGTGGGAATGGAAAATGAAGAAATAGAAACAAGGAATAGAATTCTCTTAAAAGAATTTTGTTAACCAACATCTTTAAAGTGAAAGGGAAGGTATTAAAAGACTATAGAATTTGTCCCTGAAAACTTGTATCTTATTTTATATGAATTTATTGAATTGGGAGACATGAACCTAAAAATTATGAGGGGAAAATGACCTGTAGTTTAAAAGATATTTAACAAATAAATTGGTATGCTGAGAAAGTTGCTCCTTTGGAAAGTACACTAGAAACTAAAATCAAACAATAGCCAAGAGAAAATATTTGCACCAGTGATAACAGATAAAGAATTACAAATGACCATTTAAAAGCAGAAAGGGAAATACTAGGATCCAGCAGAACTGGGGAGAACAAGAAAGTATTTTACACTATTTGATTTATAATTAATTAGTAATTGTGGAATAACATTCAATCTTACTAGCAGTAAAGATGTATAAATTAAGACCATATTAGACAATATTTTTGTCATATTATCAAGAACTTTAAAATATTTTATATCCCAGTGTTGACCAAGGACTCAGTGAAATGAGTAATCTCATATAGTCTGTGGTAAATTGATGAAAGCTATTACAGCTATTTGACAATATAGAGCTCCTCAAAATATTCATAGTTTTAAAGATGTTATCTTTATTTTTTTTTTAATTTTTTTTATTTATTTATGATAGTCACAGAGAGAGAGAGAGAGAGGCAGAGACACAGGCTGAGGAAGAAGCAGGCTCCATGCACCGGGAGCCTGATGTGGGATTCGATCCCGGGTCTCCAGGATCGCGCCCTGGGCCAAAGGCAGGCGCCAAACCGTTGCGCCACCCAGGGATCCCAGATGTTATCTTTAATTCCACCTGAAAAACAAATCAATTAAATAGATCATTAGAAACTTATCATGCAACAAGTTGGTACATCATAGTGTATAACCCCTAAAATTATGTTTAGGATGAGATTTCCATTACCTAGAATGCATTTGTTATAATACAGAAATGTCGGATGTATGGAATACATACAATTTTATGTAAACAAAAAAATCTATTAAAAAAAGAACTATGAGGAAATGCCTTAAAAATATTCCAGTGGTTATCTTTGTATAGTGGAACTTTCATGGATTTTTTTTTTACTTTTTACTTTTTTGTATTTTCTAAATTATCTATAATAAGAATGTATTCCTTTATAATAAAAAAAAAGTTTAACAATTTGTTTAAATAAAATTACTCACATTTGTGTTTCGAGGGAAAGGAACATGTGCAGACAGCAGTAACTAGGGGACAGCAGGAATCAAAGGAAAGACCTTTTTTTCTTAGGTTATGATATATAAATTCATGAAGCAAGACCCAGAAAAATATGAAAGGATAGCAAGCAAAGCATTTTGAGTTCTGCAGGCAGAAAGATGCCTCTTCTACAACTGAAAGGTTTTACTCGACAGCCTAACTAATGACAAGGGTCCATTAAATAATTCAAATCACCATTATTCTTCCTATGTGAGATGCTAAAAACAGAACTTCCTCTGTGAGTGTAAAAGGGTTAACATTTTTTTCTTCTCAATGACAGGAGTGATCTCGAAATGGTTTAGCCAACACAGAATCAATTTCTTCAGTATGTAAATTACAGTATCTTCAAGTACATCCAGCCAACTTCACCAGTATGCTTGTTGTTTATTACACTGAGCACACGCCAATCTACCAATCTATGCCTTAGGGTTAAAATAGTTAACATGAACTGGACCCTTACAGTGAAATCTCTCGTCTTTACTCAGGAATTCTTAGCTGAACTCTGATGTAAAACCACTTAAGGTTTATGGAGTGCTATTGTAGAGCTGAGGAAAACTTTCCAAAATGAGTACTTTAACAAGTGACTATTGGAATGATCTGTCATTATTTTTAAAAAGAGAAAGACACAGATAATTTTTATTTTTAGCTAAAAGTATAATTACAAAAGGATCACAAAGGGTTCTCTACATATCAAGAGTAGATAAGATTCTAGCTATGGGCTCAGTTGATTATCGATGGTCACTGAGTCCTCACTAGTTTCTGTCACTGCATTTGTGGGTGCAACATCTGGTCTGGTCAACCAAGAAAAGCTGATAAAAGGCTGGGACTCTGCCAGAGAAAAGATTTAATGCTGTGCAGTAACTGGAAGTGGCAATTCCAAAGGTTCCCTTTTTTTAAGTCTTTCTTCTAGTTTCTGTATACTCTACAGCCACTTAGGATTCCGTGGTCAGTCCTCGCATGTGAAGCAATTGTTCCTCCAAATATATCTGCTATTTGGAGGGGTCGGCTTAAGCTCAGGGTGCAAGGGCTGGGGCTGTTTTAGAAACACAACGTGGCATGAGAAGTGACAGCAAGTTAACTTTGCCAAGTTAACATGGAGTCTAGGGAAATAAACATCCTGCTTTTTAGCTTTCCTAAGAACTGGCTACAATGTCTCTTTGAACTAAAGTCATTTCACTAATTTCAGCAGCAGTTTTTAAGGGAAAAGTTGTGCATGGTAAATGTATCATGCCCAACATGTGCAGAATGACAAATGCTAACCATGTCTGTATATGTATGATTGTGTGTAGTACATGCACCAAGTGTTCAAAGTAGGCCTTGCACCATGCTTCATTTGTTTTCCAAACAACTTGCAAATATAAGGTGACGTTTCTGTGCACAAAGATCTATAGTGAAAGAATAAATTAATATTTTAAACATTAGGTTTTAAATTGTAGGATTCTCGTTAGTTGGATTATCATGAGTTAGTTTTCAAGAGGTACCTTTCTCCAGGGTACTGTCAATCAATCCAACAAAGCCAGTAAGTCCCTAAACCTGATAATGGTTCCACAAAAGATTTAGTCCATGGAAGAAGGCTTGAAAACAGCAGGTCTTTGGTGTAATTCTGAAATGCATGGCATTGTCATAGTAGTAACATATATTTTTTTTTAAATTTATAAAAATGCGTAAATTTAAATATAGGGTTGAATTTTTATTATGCAAATGTATACATTTTACATTTAAATATAAGAGTTGGATTTTTAATTTTCTTTTTTCCTTTTTTTTTTTTTTTACTCATATTTGTTACTTGTATTCTTCCCTTGTATTTCTCCTCTTGCGTATTCCCCATATCCATTTATATTGGTAGGCTTCCCCACCTCCTTTTTTGAAATAGCTACTATGGCATGAGCCACAAGTTCCCTAAACCTTATATAATTTTATTCCTAGCTTAAAATACTTAATTAGCTTACACAAACCAAGCTTGGTTTCATATACAGAATTAAGACTATGTTTCAAATATCCTTAATATAATTTATGAATTCTATTGTATAAGATTAGTGTAAGAACAGCTGGACTTTAAAATAAGCCTGAACAGGGGATCCCTGGATGGCTCAGCAACCGCTGAGCAAATGAGAGGCAGAAACACAGGCAGAGGAAGAAGCAGACTCCATGCAGGGAGCCCGATGTGGGACTCGATTCCAGGACTCCAGGATCACGCCCTGGGCTGAATGCAGGAGCTCAACCGCTGAGCCACCCAGGGATCCCCCACATTGAAACTTTTTTTATTTTTCAAAATAGATGAGTTTGAAACACAAGCAGAAAAATTACTTAATCTATAAGTGACTGACTTTTTTCTTACAGACATTTAAGCTTCCATGAATTAGTCTTTTTTTCTTTCTTTTGATAAAATTGTTTGCCTAGCCTTTTGATCTCCTTAAGTAACCCATATTTTTCCCCAGGTAAGGAAGAAGAACTTACCTACAAGGATGCCACTACAAATGAAAAATTAGAAAGGAGTAAAGAATACACATACCAATGGCTTCACACACAGGTTGGGATTCGTGAAACAACTAATTCCAGAGATATGAAATGGTGAGGTCATTTCCTTTAAATTAGATTTTTGCATTGTAAACACATCTTGAAAAGTGAAACCTAGGTTCATTGTGCTAAAACAAACATGACTTTATAGCTAAAGGCCAATACACCCGTTGCCAGGTTATAAAAGGCCTCTTCTATAGAATAGATGTAATCACTCTTTATATTTTTCACCCTAAAGTGTTTGAGAATTCTGTTTCTGTAATGCTTACTACCAACAGATGAACCACAGAAATGATTCTTCTTTATAAAGTAAAATGCATGGTATCCATTAACTGTTTATAAATATCATATGTATTGATGGTTATATTATATTTTGTATCATGTCTATCATTAACATTTGCCAGTTAAAATTATAATTCAACACTGGTACTGCCATTTTACCAGTCATATATTAATAATTTCCAATGATGTCTCCATGCTTCAGTTTCCTCTCCTTTATAGTGAAATGATAATATCTTATCTATCTATCTTACAAGATGGAGGTGAGCTCACAAGTTTGAGGATATTAAATATTTATATCCTTTAGTAACAAACAAGGCAGCTCGAATCTAATAGGTAATCAATTAATTTTTGTTACACTAATGTATGTATTAGTTTTCCATGTCCACCATAACAAAATACCATAGATTAAACAGTGGAGATTTATTTTCTCACAGTTCTGGAGACTATAAGCTCAAGATCAAGGAGTCAGCAAGTTTGGTTTCTTTGGAGGAGTGTCTTCATGGTTTGCAAATAGCCACCTTCTCCTGTGCCCTCACACAATCATCCTTCCATCTCTGTTGCCTATTTTTTAATCTCCTGTCCTTATAAGGACACTGGTCATCTTGGATTAGAGCCTACCCATATGACCTCATTTTACTTTAATTACCTCTTTCAAGGCTTTATTTCAAATACATCACATTATGTGGTATTGAGAGTTAGAACATAAACATTATCAATTCCGATGAAACAAATTCAGCCCATAGCAATGTGATAAAAAGCATATATATGCATAACTATTGAACCAAAGTTTTAGGGAAATGGAAGTCCAAAGACAATAATATTTTTGATATAAATTTTTGAGACTCGTTTTAGCTGCATATGTCCACAAAATAATTTTTAAAATGCTGTTATAAACACTAAATATATAAATCAATATTGAATCTAAATGTAGGTAATGCTTGGGAATGTTTTAAATGTCTAACAAATAAAATCCTGTAATTATAAGGGTTAAGACAATTTACAAGCCAGTTAAGATATGTAAAATATGAAATTTTTTATGATATAAATAAATGTACACTTTCCTATGTGGTCAATTCTACCCATGTAATTTCTTTAAAAATATGGAAAAGGAAGTGAAGACTGAAAGTGAAATTGAAACAACACTTTATAATTTGGATTATTTTGTCCTTTTTCATTGTGAGCAAAGAAAGTAGGAATAAAGCAGTCAACATTTGAGAACTTTTTTAATTTTACTAAGTATTCGAATTAATACAAGCACAAATTTCTTTTATGTTTGTATGAGTCAATTTAGTGTAATTCATCAAATGACATCCTTAGAACTATAAACAAATATAATATAACCATAGTTTACCATCTATCTTAACCAAATATAAAAGGTCTTGCTCAGGGATTTAAAAGCATTAGGATAGATAACGTGAAAAATATAAGCAAATTGTTTCAGGATGTATTTTAGATATACCTAAAACTTTAACAATATCCCTTAAACTTAAATAAGTTGGATTTAAACATATGATGCAACAGGCAATTGTTCATGTACTTTCTCTTCTGAAAATACATAAAAGAGTAAGTGGCGATGTTTTAAGAAAACGTATTTTCAAGAACAGATGAAAAGCTAAATGTCAATGTTCTAGTTTTAAACAGAAATTAATGGTGAGCATTAGTATAATGTTTGGCACACTATAGGTATTTTAAAATAGGGAGCTTTGCTTTGGGGACCCCTGGGTGGCTCAGGGCTTGGGCATCTGCCTTTGGCTCAGGGCGTGATCCCAGTTCTGGGATCGGGATCGAGTCCCCGCATCAGGCTCCGTTTGGGGAGCCTGCTTCTCCCTCTGCCTATGTTTCCGCCTCTCTCTGTGTCTCTCATGAATAAATAAATAAATAAAATATTTATAAAAAAAAAAAGGAAGCTTTGCTTTTCTCATAAAACAAGATATATGAGTAAATGTAAGTAAAATATTCATATGTTCTATCATTTATTAACTGTCATTGGTAGTTTCAAATTTTTGCTCTTGGTATTCTGTTTGGTAAGGAACAGTGGTTTTGAATATTATTTAGAAATTTAAATTTTATGTTAAATTGAATTTTCAAATGACTATGGAAAGGTAAATTTGTATGTATCTTTGCCTATACTCTAATTTAATAACACTGTTATTTCCATTTTGTAGATTACTCATTTCTCCCAAACCTTCACTGGGCATTTCTGTCATATTCTTCCTCTACATTTATATAATAATATAATTTTTGGTTTTTGTCATTATGCAGCAATCACTTCTTGCCTGAGTTAGACCCAGATGTACTTAATGGTGGAAGAGTTCAGCTTGTGGTAAGAAATGTGTTTAAAGTTACAGAAAAATGTTGTAGATACTGGTCCTCAGTAAAAGGCACTTTAAAATATGTGCATAATTAGTGTAAATTAATAAAATATCATAACTCTATTTGGGATAATCTCAAAATACTATATGTTAAAATAATAACCTGTAATAACAACATGTTTTCTTGACTTGTAATATAACTTTAGAATCTGATAGTACTTTAAAATATTGATTCTATATGGTAGATTTAAAAATATTAGCATGCTACCATATTTAAAATAATTACTTTGAACAGGAATTGCATAATGGCTTCATTTACTTGAATATTTTAAAATAGTAGGATACTAAGGGAAATATAAAGTACCCTCACAAGTTAGAAGATCAAAGCAGATAAAAATTAACAAGTAATTGTGACTGCAATCACTGTAAGTCATAAAGTATAAATCATTGGAGCTTTAGGAACAAACAAGTTTTAAACATGGTGACCAGAGTGTAAGACTCTAGACAGGATAACTGTATGTGCATTGCTAAATTGTACTATATGCTATTAGAAGGAAGACTATATTAACAGAAGGAGAATGGCCAATGTGGAGTTTAGAAAAATGGAGCCCACAAAACAAGAAATTTTCAGTGTGTTTCCAGAAATTTCCAGAGAAGCGGGTGCCCTAACGAATGACAGAAGTGTGCGGCCTCCTTGGCAGGTGAAAATGGATGCCTCAGGTGACCCTAACTTTATGACACCTTCTGGTGATATCAACCAATTAATACTTCTTACTCAGATTCTACATTCACCAAGGAAACAGATTATAATTTAGCTTGCCACGTAGAACTTAGCATTATAAAAAGATAATGCACTTTCTAATGGGACCTGGTATGATGGTATCCAGAACAGTCATATTCATCATTCTTATGAGCAGTTCATTCAAGGAGTTTTCCTGAAAAGGGAGCAAAATTAGAGTATTAGCTAAAATTAATGTGTTTATGAAAATATTTATAGAATCTATGTACAGATTTGAAATAATCAGTAAGCAAATATTTCCTTGCATTTCAATACAGACTCCTCTGGCAGAGTGACATGTAGATTGCCCTAGGAAAATTGGTATTTCAAACTATGAACACCTAATATGAACAGGCATATTACTAACAATTGCACATAGATTGTTGAGTTGCCACTATGAAGCAAAAATGAGGATTATTAAAGTCCCAAGGAATGGCAGGATAAAGAAACTGATATTACATTGAATTCTTTTGCTGCTAAAAATGAATGAAAACAGGTTGGGTAGATTACTAATCAAAATGGTTCTGTGAGCCACCTGGATGGCTCAGTCGGTTAAGATCTGACTCTTGATCTCAGCTCAGGTCTTGATCTCAGGGTCAAGAGCTCAAGACTCACACTGGGTTCCATATTGGGCATGGAGCCTACTCAAAAAAAAAAAAAAAAGCTTCTATGAAATGAATGCTCTGACATTAATCTCCTTCTGTATCCCACTGTATTATACTATATTCAAATATATGACTAATTCATAGCAATGATAAATACTTTTTTGATATTGAAGAGGTACGGGTAAATAAAAAATAAACAGGATAAATGGTAATAGAAGTAAGTTTTCATTTCTTTTTTTTTGTGGGGGGGGGGGGATGAAATGGAGATAGAAGTGAATAAGAACTCATGTCAAAATGACACTGGACTAATTGAAGACCTGGAGTAGAAATCTTTCAGAGTCTTGGAAACGTGTTGAGAAACTGAAGGCAGATAGTTGCACAACTAGGACAAGGCCATAACTGAAAGGAAAATTTAAAAAAAATCAAAACTGTAACTGCTTCCACTTTTCCTCCAAGAAATAAGGAAAATATCCATAGTGAAAGGACAGAAAATTATGAAACAAAGTGATCACATTTTTATTTAGAACACTTATGAATATGCAAATCAGCATACTATAAATTCTGTCTCTATAAGATATTACCATTCCAATAAACTATGCACTGGACACCACAAAAAAAGAGACTTAGTGAATTGAAAGATTATCTACAAAGGAATAATAATTATATTGACAGTTGACATTATGGCAGAAAAACAATGCATACCAAAAGACAGTGGAGTTACTTCTTAATAGTAGAGATCTGAATATTATCCAGAATACTCTTCACTAACCTTCAAGAATAAGAATAAGATATAATAAAACATTCAAATTCTGGGTTTTGGAGAAGCTAATAAATAACATCTCTGTCTTCCAAATAAGATCAAAATATTTTATGAGGCAGACAGGAATGAGAAAAATGAAAATAAGGTATCATTTTAATTATTACCAAATATATATCAAAAGACATGCCATAGATCTAGACAATTGTATTGCTGATTATATTTATCCCCTAAACTCCCAGGATTTTTCTGAAGGAGACAGTCATGGTTCAGGTTCTCCAGGAAACATAGTCTGAGATTCTCATATTTGAGTGCAAGACATTCATTGGAAAAGGCTTTCATACACAGTTCTTTTGAGGGGTGAAAGAAGGATAATTGGGCAGAGGGAAAAGGTAAAATGCAATAGGGTTGCAGCAATGGAAGTAAGCTCTAGTGATGTAAAGGCTTTTTTAAGTTGTCCCAGCTGAGGCAAGCTCAGACTTTATGCTCCTGAAATTCCTCAGGAGACAGTGTGGTTTAGGCACAACTGCAATCTTTAGCTAAGGACGATTTCCAGAGAATTATTCAGCTAAGAGCCATTAGACATCAACTTTCTCAGCAGCTGGGGGAATCTGATTCAGTTGTTAAAAGTGTCTGAATGGCACATGGTAATATTCACTCTACTCAGTAAGTTTATTGTTCATAGATGCAGCAACTTAGCATATAAAGTAAAACCTAATTCCAACCAAAATTACAGCTGTTTTTTTAGGAACCTGAAAAATCTTTCTAAAATGTGTATTGGTGAATAAGAACCTAATATCATCTAAGTCCACTCTGTAAGAGCAGAGCCAATTTACATGGTAAGATTTAAAGATTTAGTATAAAACTAAACATTGTGGTACAGATAAGTAGACCAATGGATATGAACAGTTGTTCAAAACTAGACCTGTGACTATATTGGAATATGATATGTAACAAAAGTAGGAAAGGTCAAATTGTTTGGTAAATAGAATTCAGTAAACTAGCATTGAAAAGCAGGACTGTATATAACTCATGCACACTATAGTCAAATGGAATTTAGAAGGTTTGAAGACTCAAATGTGAAAAATACAGTTGTAAAACTGATCAAATAAAATAATTGAGAATATATTTGCAACTTAACAGTAAAGAAATACTCTTTTAAAAGATACAAATAATATAAATTATATGGCAAAAATTTTTGATTGACTTGACTTTTAAATATTAACTTCCTATGAAGGATTTTATAGAAAAGGTTAACAGATTATAGACACAGACAAATTACTTTCAGTGCCTAAAACTAATAATAGCTTAATATCTAGATTTATTTTATTTTATTTTATTTTATTTTAAATATTGTATTTATTTATTCATGAGAGACACAGAGAGAGAGAGGCAGAGACACAGGCAGAGGGAGAAGCAGGCTCCATGCAGAGAGCCCCACGTGGGACTCAATCCTGAGTCTCCAGGATCACACCCTGGGCTGAAGGCGATGCTAAACCGCTGGGCTACCCGGGTTGCCCAATATCTAGATTTGAAAAGAACTTCTGCAAATATAATTATAAAGTCAGGTAATCTAATGAAAAGGAAATATAAATACAATAGAAAAAACACAGAGACAGTTTATAGGGATCTGACTAATGCATAAATGTATATAAAGAGATGCTCAGTTACATGACCAGAGGGAATAAAAATTAAAACTAAGAAGTCACATGACTATCCTCATCAGAATGGCAAAAATTAGAAAAATTGGGTAATGCAAAGTGCTTTCAATAATGTGGAAACGCTGATGTATGTCTAGTGAAAGTCAAAGCTCGTACAGTCATTATGGAAAGAAATCTATCAGAATTTATTAAACTAGGTCTTTGTACACCCTATCATATATTAGCAACAAACTTTAGTAAACTTTAATTAAAAATATTCTATTCACCAAAATGTAATAAACAAAATATTTTAGGATAAATATTAACATTAATATGTGCAAGGCTCCTGTAATGATAATTACCAAATATTGTTTTAAAAAATCAAAGAGATATACTCATGAATAGACTCAAACTGTAAAGATGTCAATTCTCAATGATCTGTAAATTTAATGACTCTTAGAAAGCATTTAATAGAAATGGACAAATTTTAAAATGCATATGGAAATGTAAAAAAGCTAGAATAGTCTACACAATCTTGAAAAAAACTCTCACTACCTGATCTCAAGACTTAAGACTTGCTATAAAGCCTCAGTAACCAAAACTATATGTTATGTGCATAAAGACATAAAAATGAATTAATAAAAAATAATACCACACGTAGAGAGTTAATTTTCCTTAAAGGTACTAATTAAAAGAGGGAGAGAATATTTTGTTTCAACAAATAGTGCTGGACAACTGTATATATATATATATATATATATATATATATATATATGGAAAAAAGTATATATCTATATATAGGGAAATATATAGGGAAATATATAGGGAAAAAAGTCTATTTTGATTCCTACTTTACATCTTAAAAATAAATTTGAGATGAATTATGGACCTAAATGTAAATGCTTAAATTCTAAAACTTCTCAAAGAAAACAGCAATATAAAACCTTGGATAGGCAAAAAAATTTTTAGATAGAACATAAAAAGCATAAATCAAAAAAGATAAATTATACTTCATATTTAAAGCATTTGTACATAGGTACAATTCAGAAAACAAAAATAAATGAAAAGTCAAATCACATCCTGAGAGAAAAAAATGTATTTTCTTTCTCTTTCTCCTTCCTTCTCTTTTTCTCTCCCTTCTACCTCCCTCTCTCTGTCCTCCACAGCCTCCCATGTGCAAATAACACCTCCCCCAAATGTACACATCTAATATAAGGGCCTTGTATCAGAAATATATAGAAAAACTCCCACAATCAATAATATAAAGACAAATATCTCAAGTTATTTAAAAATGGTGAAGCTTTGAGAGACTCCACAAAGGAAGATATTTGAATCGTTAAAAAGCACACTAATTTAAATTAAAACAACAATGAAACACTACTATGCAACACTAGAATGGTTAAAATTTAAAAACCAGAAAGCACAAATGTGGACAAAGAAATGGAAAAACTAGAACTCTTCATGCATTACTGGTAGAGTGAAAAATGATAAAAACCATTTAGGAAAATAGACACTTTATAAAATTATATGTACTCCTACTCTATGACCCATTAATTCCACTCCTACATGTTTACTGAAAGGAAATGGAAACACGTGTCTTCATAAAAACCTGTATGAAAATTACATTGCAGTTCTATTGATAAAAACCAAGAAAATGCAAACAACATAAATGTTTATCAACAGCAGAATGGATAAACTGTGGTATATTCTTACAATGGCATACCTTCTCAGAAACGAGCTCTTGATACATTCAGCAATGTAAGTGAATACCAAAAACAATACAGTGAGTGAGAGAAGCCAGACACAAAAGAGCACAGACTGTATGATTATATTTATATTAAGTTCAAGAGCAGAGAAAACCAACCTCTCCATTGTAAAAGAAATCAGAACAGTGTTGCTTCTGACGATAAATTACTGGAAAGAGGTACAAAGGAGCCATTTGTAGTTATGTTAGTCAGGGATCACTAGAGAAACTTAAGCAGTAGGATATCTATATCTGTGTCTGTATTTAACTATATCTAATATATAAAATCTCTTTATATATGTATATAGAGCCTAGAATGGCCAGTGCGATCTTGAAACACAATATAAGAAGAGTCAAACTACCTTATTTCAAGATTTTCAGACTTGGCCTGAAACTGGCAACATTGGCCCTCTGGTCTCTATATCTATCTATAGAATCAAGAGGAAGATATATATCTATATACACATACAAAAAGATATTGTATAGATATATTTATTTTAAGAAAGTATGTATTATTTATTATAAGAAATTGGCTCATTTGATTATGGAGGCTATGAAGTCCTGTAATATGCAAGCTGGAGACCCAGGAGACCCTGGAGACCCTGGTGGTGTAATTCCAGTCTGAATGTGAAGCCCTGAGAACCAGTGGTATAGGTTCTAGTCTAAGACTAAGTGCCTGATAACCCAAACAGCTGATAGTGTAGGATCCAGTCCAAGTCTGAAGGCCTGAGAACCAGAAGCGCTAATGTGTAAGTTCCAGTGTTAAGACCAAAGATGTGTGTTCCAGCTTCATCCGTCAAGCAGAGAGGGTGAATTCTCCCTTCCTCCACCTTTTTGTTCAGTTTAGGCCCTCAGTGGATTAGGTGATGCCAGAGAGGGCAATATGGTATCCTTAGTCTACCAATTCACGCTAATCTCATCAGAAACTCTCACAGACACACCCAGATAATGTTGAGCCAAATACCTCAGTACCCTGTGGCCCAGTCAAGGTGACACATGAAAATAACCATCACAGTAGTCATCTTTAAAAAATAATTAAATCAAGCAGTGCAATTAGAAAATGAACAAAGTGCTTGAGTAAATACTTCACCTAAGAGACTATCCAGAGAGAAATATGCACATGAAAAGATCTTACACATTATTAATCACTAGGAAAATTGTTAAAGCTACTATATAATATCAATATACACCTATTAGAGTGATTAAAATAAAATACTGACAATACTAAGTGCTGACAAGTATGCGGAACAGCTGGATCTCTCATGCATTGCTGCTGAGAATGGCACAGGCACTTGAAAAAAAAACCATTAATTTCTTATAAAGTTAAATACACACTTCTATGACTCAACAGTTCTGCTCTTGGGAATTTTTCCTAGAGAAACACACTTATGCTCATTCACAATCCTGTACATAAATGTTCACAGTAGTTTTATGCTTAATAACCAAAAGTTGGAAACAGGCCAAATTTTATTCAAGCGATTGAAAGGATAACTAAATGGTGGCCCATATGAATGGACATACAATAAAAAGAAATAAAAAGCAACAAACTAGAACAGACCCCTGATACATATAAAGACTTTGATGGATCTCAAGAACATTATGCTGAGTGAAAAAAAGACAATCTGAAAAGGTTATATATGGTCTGATTTCATTTACATGACATTCACAAAATATAGTGACGGAGAACATTTGAGAGGTTGTCCGTGATAAGGTTAGGAAGAGAGGGATATGACTAAGAGGAGAGCAGGGGAGTTTATTGGGAAAAATGGAATAGCTCTGTATCCTGGTTGTGGTACATGAATTTATATGTATGATAAAATGTCTTAAAGTATAAACAAACCAGAAAAATAGTGCATGTGAAAACTGGTGAGGTCTTAATAAGGTCTGTGGTTTAGTAATGGTAGAGCACCAATGAGATTTCCTGGTTTTATGAACCACACTTTGGTTACATAGGTATCATGGGGCAAGCTGGCTGGAAGTTATACAGGGAACTCTCAGTACCAAGTTTTGCAACTTCTGTAGGAATTTTAAGTTACTTCAAAATAAAAATTTTGAAAATGATTGAATTTCATGTTTAAGATCTATGCATTTCATTGAATGTAAATTAGAGCTCGATAAAAGATTTAAAGTACCCTCCAGGGGCACCTGGGTGGCTCAGTGGTTGAGCATCTGCCTTCGGTACAGGGCGTGATCCTGGAGACCTGGGATCCCCTGCAGGGAGCCTGCTTCTCCCTCGGCCTGTGTCTCTGCTTCTCTGTGTGTCTCTCATGAATAAATAAACAAAATCTTTTTTAAAAAAGTACCTTCCAATGCTCACACATATGAGTAAAGGGGTTTATACAATGATGATGATGATGATGTATTATAAATGGAGGGGTAAAAAGAATGAATTAAATCTAGAGCCCACAAATGTACTGTACAGTGAAAACAAGCAAGTTGCAAAAAAGAGATACCACTGACATTAATTTTGAAAACAATACTCTAAAATTTTGTGAATACTTTTATAAGATAGCTTATAAATGAACTTTGCTTTGTAAATTTTCTTTTTTAAAAATCTCAACAATAAGGAAATAGGTATTTCTTTTTATGTGTGCTATTTGGTATAAACTTCTAAAATTCCAAAAATAAGTGTTTAGTAAAATCTTATTTATGAAAAAAGCAGAAGAGGAATTCCCTGTTCTTTATTAAATGACAGAGATTCTGTATTTTTAAGTAATTTGCGTGGGTTGGAGGTGAATCGGGATCCAGATGCTTAGAAGTCATGTTCAAAAATTCATGTTCCTCATTTCACTATGAAAATATGAGGGGAAATATTACAGACCTTGCACCTGGGGGCCACAAAGTCACCAGTTCAGAAAACAAAGATGTATGAGAATTTTGCAAAATTACTATTTAAAAAATATTTGCTGTTGAATTGCAATAAGAATATTCTTGTCTAACATTGACTCAGAACTATTTATTGTGGTATAACCAAAGAAAATATTTAATATTACAATGTTTTAGAATTAAGCATACATTTTTTTGTTTGGTAGAATGAGTGCTAAAAGTATGGTCAGTCATATTCAGTTTTTAAGTATATCCTTTTTTCATGCTATAGAAAAAAAAGAGAAATCATAAAGAAAATTCATCTTAGCAGTAAAAGGAAGACTAATGTTCAATTTGAAAGCCAGTGTTTTCAGAAATAGAATTGGAATACTAATTAATGCACATGTGACTATGTCAGATGCACTACTGACCTATAACTAACTCCTTTATAAAATACCTAGATTTGCATTTAAGCTGCCAGGTGGCACCATTGTAAAATTGTGTATTCTTGTTAAGTTCCACTTCTAAATTTGATTGCCTATTATAATCTGGCCTAATTAGTAACTGATATTAATTACTTTCTGTATCAGAAGACATCTTTTGGGTGTCAATGGTTCGATGGTAATGAGATTTTTGGAAGACATGTGTTCACAAATATTTTCTTGACATGTAGGTATCATCAAATTTGGAAATGGGTGGGAATTTTACTTTTAAATAGGTGTGGTGATATTATATCATCAAATTGAAGCAAATAAAATCTGATTTTAAAATCTTGAGTCTTGTAGTTAGAGCCTCTTTGGCTAGCCAGGAGGGTCTCTGTGTTGTTAAGATGTTTTTCCTTGTTTTGTGACTGATCTCACCAAAACTGTAGTATTGCTTTGGCATTTTCCCCTTACTTTTGACTGGTTCTTTTTAAGTCTTAGTATTGATGGAGCTTTGCTAATGGAAATATTAGATGTGTGCGTTCGTACACTAATTGAAATAAAGTTCAGAAAGAATGTATAACATTTTTCATACCAATCACAAGTATAAACTGGAAGCCAACTGTTATTTATTTCATTTTTAAACTGTTTTCTACTGAGGTCTTTTGACAATACACTTGTATCACTTAGGCAGGTACATCAACAAGTGACATAGAATGGTTTCTTTTTTTTTTTTTTTTTTTAAGATTTTATTTATTTATTCATGAGAAACACACAGAGGCAGAGACACAAGCAGGTTCCATGCAGGGAGCTCGACATGGGACTCGATCCCAGGTCTCCAGGATCACACCCTGGGCTGAAGGCAGCGCTAAGCCACTGAGCCATCCAGGCTGCCCCATAAAATGGCTTTTATTCTGAGTTCATCAATAGCAAACGTGCTTACTTAATAATGAGAAGTTCATGCTTGTGACAGTGGGAAGAATTTGGGAATCGAGATGTAAAGGAGAAGGGCAAAGATCTGAATTTGAAAGAGAATGATCTTCAGATTGTGTTTTCACGAGATTTTTGTAGCCCTTAATATGGGGATAGCTCTTTAAGCCCAGTGATGGTTTTATGGTTTTATTTTGCGCTATTTCAATTTTTCTCACATTGAACATTAAGACAATGCTTTCTCACAGGATTTCAAGCATCCTGTGGTTTGGGTTAAATCCCAGTTATTTTGAGGCTGCTTTGCTTTCCATCATGGCATTTTCCCTTTCTCCAGAGTTGAATCCTGATAAATTGGTACTTAATGTCATTAGACATTATGTAAAATAATATTTTATAAATAGCAAGAAGTGACTCTTTCAACTGTTAGGTTCAGTCCAAGGTAGTAATAAAAGTTCAGATCGGTAATTTTAGAAGTGATTAATTTAATCCTATGTCCTTAAAATAGTATGTCTTGAAATATCTATTTACCACCACCCTTAAAATTAGACTTACTGTAAAATATTTTTATATTAATAATGGTTTTGATGAGAAGGTAAAGCTCTTTTGTGACTTTGTAGCAAATGAATATGGGATGAAAGGCATTTGAGGAATACTGTTGAGAAAACGAGTACTTATAACTGGTAAAATATAAATATTGCAGAAAATAATCCACTATGACATTTCTAACATTCAATGAAGAATTAAATAATATACTTGGTAAATAAGTGATGTTAAGCTGTTTAAAGTTTCATCAGTTGCCTTTAAGATTGATTTTCATCAAAATTACTGTACTCAAATGTTTTCTTTTGTTGTACAGACTCAAATAGCAAACCTCAATTTTAAAATCGGCTCTTATTTGCAAAAAATGCTTTGACATAGTGCATTTGTTCTGCCTGGACAGCAGTAAAGGATTGTGGTATCATTTTGAAGAAGGTTGTTTGACAGAGCCTGTTTGTTTATTTGGGGTAATGTGAGCTGCATTCAGAAAATGCCATATTTTGTTTCATGATTGTATACATTCCCTCCCATTGCTCCCAGGCAAGACTTGTAAGCAGAGAAGACACGGATTTAGACCTTTTTTCCATGACCAGTGGAAGTGCTTTGTCTGTGAAGAGAGAAAAAAAAAATCAGGCACACAGACACTCAGCGGGATCTTCAAGTAAGTTGTGGTTTCCTTCAGAGTTAATTTAGAAATCACAAATGAATTGATGGAACATGATGCCAACAAGCATTCTTTCTTAGATAAGGGGTAGGATGCCAGCAACCAGAACTGCCCGAAAGTGTGTATTTGAACTTTTTCTTTCTTTTAAACGTCTTCTTTTGATATAAATCACATTAAATTATTTCTAAAATTAACAGCATCAATTTTTACTTTAATCATACTCTGAGACTCAGACTCACCCATGAATTATATTGAATTATTTGATCATTTAATTCTAAAAGAACTTTTTGGCCAACTGTAAAAAGTTGGATTTATATATCAAACTAGTATATTTTGGCCTTTTGTCATTGATTTGATCGATGCTGTAGGTAACCTTAACTTTTAAAGGAAACTTCTTAAATAGCGGATTTTAGGTGATAATACTTTACTGTCAAAACAATGCTTTAAAAACTATTTCTGTTGAATAGATGACAGTTTATTAATGATGATCCGTTACACTTATAAACTTGTCACACACATCTGTTACTTTTAATACGATTTCAACAAGATTTGCATTGCAGTTATTAACTCTGAAAAAATAAACATTTAAAAATATTTGTATCTTGTGGTAATAGAGTCTAATTTTTTTCAAACTCTTCGAATACCCTAGAGGTTTTGAAATGTCTTCTAAAATGTTTTGGTATATTAGTATAAAAGATGTTTTATTGGATATCATATTTTGTTGATTTCTCCAAAGTATAGCGAACCTCAAAAATCCACATATTAACTTATACTTTATTGTAAGTATTCTTTTTTTAAAAAGCTTTATTACCTATCAATAGTATAGTTTTATACATACAAAGTCAATATTTGATTGAATGTAAAAAATTCAATCATCCAGATTGATGCTCTACAGATAAATGAAAACTTAAAAATGATCCTCTCTCACTTTTTATCCAAGCATGTTCATTAGTCATTCAAATCCACTAATATATGCAAGTTCATTTTGATAAATTTTAATTTTGTTTTGAAACAGTGATTTTAATATACGTAAATTAAAAACATTTCCAGGCTTCAAAGTTCTTAGCTGCTTGAATTTTCTTTACTTGATTATAGAATCTGGTCACAAAAGGATCCTCTAGGGACGCCTTGGTGACTCAGTCGGTTAAGTGTCTGCCTTCAGCTCAGGTCATGAGCCCAGGGTCCTGGGGTTGAGCCCCACATCTGGCTCCCTGCTGAGTGAGAGTCTGCTTCCCCCTGCCCCCTCGCTCTGCCCCTCCCCCTGCTGGTGCTCACTCTCCCCAAATAGGTAAATAATTTTTTTAATTGCTCTAGTCAATATGGTTAAGAAAGAGTTTGTGATTTATTCACTAAGTAAAATTATTGACCGAATATAAAATTTTGTATTTTAACATAATTTATTAATTATATCAACTTCCAAAATATATGTATTTCAGAAGTAATCGCCTGTGTCACACATAATGAATAATGCTATCTTCATTTAAAGCATTGCATATTATGAAATCATATCACTTTGAAGCAGTGTAAAAACAAATTACCCTGTCACATTACAGAATATCAAAGTTTCTATTTATAATGTTTCACCTGTTAAAACAGTTTTATATAGCTCAATAAAAATCAGCAACTATCCTAAAATGCACAAGCCTTATCTTACACTTATGTCATGTCAAATCATAGATTTTAGAGAATACAAGATCATTATACAGAGTTAATTTTTTTGTAGTCTTATTTTCGTTTTAAATTTTAATTCCTGTAGAGTTACTATACAGTGTTCTATTACTATCAGACATAGGATATAATGACCCAACAGCTCATTCTCTAAGGAACTGTAATTGAGTTATCCTCACTGATTCCAATTGGTTGTCAGTAATGACATTATAATAAACTCTACTAATCATTAAATCTGTTCACTGACAATTTACAATGTTGGTTTACTGACAAACCGTTTTAGAAAAATAGAGTTTTTATCCAACAGCATGATTATGAATAAAATACACTTTAAAATGGGAATATCAAGTACTGTCCCTACCTTGAGGAGTTGTTGTTAGGATAAAATGTAGAGCATTTAAAACAATATCTGGCACAAAACAAGAGCGTAATAAAAGTCTTTATGATTGCTACCTACACATAGCCATACAAGAAGAATCGTTTGAAGTAAGATATTAAGGTCACTAGTATCTAGACACACGATCTAACTAGCTCAGCTTATAAGAAACCTATTATTAATAGTTACTTAACTAAAAAACTTGGGGTAGCCTAATATCCATAGAAATCTTTAACCATCAAAATCCTTGGGTCCTAGGCCTCTATGGCCCTGAGCCAACCATGTACAGCTTTGGTATTTTGAAAGCTCTTTTTCCTCCAGCTTTTTCTCTCTCTTAAAAAACTTGTCACCTTATTAAAACTAAAGTATTTCTCTTAGCTTTGCAAGCCAAATCTAGAGTAGTTTATGGGCTGCAGTTATAAAACTCTCTCAGCCCTTGAACTTTTCTAAGATATTTCTTTCTATATTGCTATAATATTCATAACGTATTTTATAGAATCAGATAAAGCCAGGTTTAAATCTCAGTTCTACCATTACGCATAAGTTGTATGATCTTAACACCCAAGTTAACTATCTGTAAAATGGGAATAATAAAGTCCATATCATAGAATTTTGGTGAGGAAGAAATGAGTAAAAATATAGGTAAAGCATATAGTACATTGACCAGCATATAGTAAATACTTGTTTATATTACTTTTGTTTTATATTTTATGTTGCTGTTGCATAATTTTAAATAATTTCAAAGTAGAATTGTCTTTCTTCTTTGTGTGTCAAATAATTCCAGAACCAGTGTACTTTCAGCATCATGCCAGTCACCTCAAGCCATACTGTCTTAGAGAGTTTCCTAGTTCTCTTCCTTTTCCTTTTATGTCTTACTTCTTCCTTATACATGACCTTCTAATCTACCTTATGGTTTAAGAAAAGATGAAAGAGGCCACATTCTTATTTTTAAAATGCCATTTATAAAATGAGTATGCAAATGCATTTCCTAATTTAGACAATATTTATACAAAACATTTGATTTCCTTAGATGGTTTTGGTTTTCTCAATTAATTTTTCCATTTAATTCTTAAAGGATGCATTACAATAATAATAATTTTACTGATATAACAATTTATAGCTTTTCTAATTTTTTTTAATTATCTTTAAGATTTTATTTATTTCCTTGAGAGAGAGAGCAGGAGAGCAAAAGCGGGAGTTATAGGCAGAAGGAGGAGAAGCAGACTCCCTGCTGACCAGGGAACCCAATGTGGGGCTTGATCCCAGGACTCTGGGATCATGACCTGGGCCAAAGGCAGACACTTAACTGACTGAGCCACCCAGGCACCCCTTAATTATCTTTCTTATTTATACTGATTATTTTTCTTTAACAGCTAATATAAATAAGACTCAGAGTTTATTTAGCTTGTTTGTGACCCAAAAAACTTAGCAAGGAAAAGCAGCAACTTGAACCTATCTTTTCTTATTCCAAACCCAGTGCTATCTTGCTTTTGATTCCTCCATGCACTAAAATATAATCGCTTAATTGTAATAATAGAACATATGTAGTTCTTATTTATTCATTCAGAAGCCATTTACTAAAAGATCACTGCTTACTATATGCATAGTTTAGGTTCCCAGTTGCCTACTCCTAATCATTTCTGTGCGTTCTAGGACATACACCATTTTTGGAGTTAGCTAGGGATTGGGAATCCACAGAACCCCTGATATAGTGAATAATCAGCCCAAAGTCAATTTCTCCTTTAAGGATATCTAAATTCTCTTGAACTATAAGCCCTTTTAATATGGTTCTGAATATTATAAATACAGAAAAACATATTTATTTTACAAGTGAAGTGGCTAATGTAAATTGCATGAGAAAGTCTTCTCAAAGGCAAAATATTTGATTTGCAACTGGAATGACATTTGGGGTGTAAGGAAAGAAGTGGAAGAAAGCCATTTTAACAAAAAGCAAAGGATAAAAATATGAATATATTTTTGTTGAACAATTAGGAGTATGTCCAGACCAGAATATGCAAATTTGCACATTGCACATACCAGAGTATGCAAAATAAGACTGGATTAAAAATGAAGCCTAGTTTCAGTTAAGCTTGAATGTAAAGTGGAAGAATTGGACTTTCCTACTGATAATGAGTAATGAACAATTTCTAAAAATACCTTGGTGTTTCTCAGTGTTTTAGATCAGATGAACAAATGTATTTTGAGTCAGATTTAACATTCTACAATGCCTCCAATATATTGACAAAATGATTTTACACTTCTTATCAAAAAAAGAATATTTTCAGTTATCAAAAGTAAAAAGTGAAATAGTTCACCAAGTGTCAATACCTAATAATATAGGCAGATTGAGACTAAAGGTGGTCATTCAAGCAAAAGTAGATTCCAAGGATTACTATTAAAGTTTACTCCAAATTTACTCTAAGCACATTCCATTAACATAATTTTAAATTTTCAAATAAATAATTATCAGCATCTTGTATATTCGTGTATGTCTGTATGTATAGAGGCACATGTATAGGGATATCTAATTTGTACATAACTATAGTATATTTACATAATATGCATCTGTAATCCCTAATTCAGTAAACACTTAAATATTATTGCATATATCTGTGGGTCATTATATAAAAAGCAGGCATCATGATCCAAGCAAGTATATACCTACAATATACAAAGTGCTATACAGGCCATTAAAAAAGAACAAAAATGGACAAGTACAGCCCTAGAAGAACCAATACAGTATTAAAGGAAAATAAAGAGCAAATTCCCTTTAATACTAACTATAAAGGGAAATGCCAATTAAAACAATGAGATACGGGATCCCTGGGTGGTGCAGCGGTTTGGCGCCTGCCTTTGGCCCAGGGCGCGATCCTGGAGATCCGGGATCGGATCCCACGTCGGGCTCCCGGTGCGTGGAGCCTGCTTCTTCCTCTGCCAGTCTCTCTCTCTCTGTGACTATCATAAATAAATTAAAAAATTTAAAAAAATATTAAAAAAAAAAACAATGAGATACCACTACATACCTATCAGCATGGCCAAAACCCAGAACACTGACAGTACCAAGTGGTAGCAGGGATGTGGAGCAGTGGGGGCACTCATTCATGGCTAGTGGAAATGCAAAATGGTACAGCCACTTTGGAAAAAATTCTGGTGACTTCTTGTGAAACTGAACAGTCTATTACCATGTGATCCAGTAGACCTGCTTCTTTGTATTTTCCCAAAGGAATTGAATACTTATGTCCACACAAAAACGTGGATGTTTGTAGCAGCTTTACTTGTAACCACCAAAACTTGGAGGCAACCAAAATGTCCTTTAATAGGTGAATGTCTAAATAATCTGTGATACATCCAGATAATAGAATGTTATTTAGTGTGAAAAATAAATGATCTATTAAGCCATGAAAAGACACAGAGGAAATTTAAATGCATATTAGAAAGTGAAAGAAGCTGATCTAAAAGGCTACATGCTGTATGATTCCATCTCTGTGATGTTTTTGAAAAGGCAAAACTTTGAAAAATATCACAGGTTGCCAGGGGTTGGGGAGGGGGGAAGAGGAGATGAATAGATTGAGCATAGGGATTGGGGGGGGGGCAATGAAAATACTCTGTAGGATACAGTAGTGATGATACATGTCATTCATTCCCCCCTTTTTTTTCCTAAACCCACAAATTGTGCAAAATCAAGAGTGAATTGGAAAAAAAAAGTGAATTGGAGTATAAACTATGGACTTTGGGTGATTATTTTGTGTCAGTTTAGGTTCATCAGTTATAACAAAGGGAATGGGGGGATATTGATAATGAAGAGGCTGCATGTGTGGGGACAAAGTATATGGAGAGTGTCTGTATCCTCCCCTCAATTTTGCTGTGAACCTGACACTGCTCTAGAAAATGTCTTAATAAAAATGGTGGGGGAAAAAAGAAAATCTTAGAAGAGTGCTTTTTGCCAGCTATTCTGGGATTTACTTTATTAATAGACAGTTACTATTTTTAAAGAATGGTTGTGATATAAATAGCCCTCTATTATGGAATTCAATCAACATGAAGATAGAATTTTGAAGGGCTTGGTCTCCAGCAGGGGGAAAAACTAATCAGAAATCCTTTTATCACAAAACGTATGATGAACTAATCAGACTTCCTTTCAGATTTTCTTGGCCACAACAGTGTCATACTAATATTTTATGTTGTTTATTCTCCTTCTCCTCTGCTGGCATGTATGTTCCAGGAGGGCAGAGAATTTAATGTAGTATTTAGTACCTAGTACCTAGAACAGCTCCCTGGCATGTAGGCCCTGTAATGTGTATGTAATGAGCGAATTAACAGATGGATGGATGGATGGATGGATGGATGGATGGATGGATGGATGAATGGGCGAATTAACAGATGAGCGAATTAACAGATGGATGGGTGGGTGGATCCATGAATATGCTCCACAATGGAGCAGAGAATGTCAGATAAGAGCCAGAAAGAGAATATTTGACATTTTACTGCTCCATAGTGGGAGGCAGGCTGTACCTACAAAAAAAGATGGTGAAAGATTTATTAGTTTGGTAGACATTCATCTATATCAGCCAAAGCTTCTAAGAGCAACTGATCTATCTATAATCCTTGTATGTTCAATCTCTCCAAACAGTAAGGGTTTTTTTTCCAGGTGAATCTTTCAAACAACCAATCATGAGAGTCAGATTCCTATGGATCCAATCTACTTGAAGCAAATACTCTCATTTGTTCCTTCAAAAATATTTGCAGGGTCCTCTTAAAAGCTCAGTGCATCACACAGATGAGAGAGTGCTGAGCAACACCAGTATATCTCTGGCCTGCATGGAGTTTATAATTTATATAAATATGTGCTGTAACCATTTGGGTCCAATCAGAAGACGGCTATCACACAGAAGGTTAAACAGGGAAAGTTTAAGTATTATTATTTATACTAAAGTATTATCCATATCAGCTATGAAATACAAAGAAACTGTATATGGTACCCTGTACCCTAGGACTGAGGCTGTTTGAGGGTTCAGAGCTCATTGGAGAAGGTGTGGTTTAGCCACTACATAGACAAGTTCCCTGGTCTGGAGTTACTCATCTGAAGTTACTGGGCAAACAATAGGCAATTCCCTGGAGTGGGGACAGGGGCCAAATAATGAGCAGTTGATGACAAAGAAAAAGGCATGCAGTGAGAATGGGTCCTGGTAAGGCAGAGGGTTCAGCAGGTTTTGGTTTCCCTGTGGAGAAGATAGGACACAGGTTATTGCTAGGCTGAAGCTGCAGGGCTGCTGAGGGATCATGTAATGGGACTGGAGCTCAGGGGGGCTGCATCAGAGCTCATGAAACCCACAAGGCCAACCCTATCCCCACCTATGCCAGAAATTACAAAACCCCTTTTTAGAGCAATGTCCCTTCAGCACCCTCTATTGAGAAAGCTTAACGTTCTTCTCACTTTAAAGCAGAAATGCTTGAAGAAATCCTTTTATCGCAAAACATATAATAAAGGGCATATTCATTGCTTGTGAATTGATAACTGACATATGTATGCACTAAACTCCTACTCTCTGGATAGAACTTATGTATGTGTTAATTTTATATATATAAAATTGTATAATTTTATAAGTAAATATATTTTTTAAATCTTTACAAAAGTAAATTGTACACACTTTTCTTTTTTATTTTATTCATTTTATTTATTTTATTTAAGATTTTATTTATTCATGAGTGACACAGAGAGGGAGGCAAAGACATAAGCAGAGGGAGAAGCAGGCTCACCGCAGGGAGCCCGATGCAAGACTCTATCCCTGGACCCTGGATCACGCCCTGAGCCAAAGTCACACACTCAACCACTGAGCCACCCAGGCATCCCTCACTATTCTTCTTTTTAAAAGAGAGTCACAGCATGGACCAAATTAAGGCTTAATGTTATTTTACTCATGGCATCTAAGACTAGGAAATATGCTTGGGTGAGGCAAATTGTGAAGAATTGAGGAAAAGCATACAAAGACTTCAAATTGTTAAGAGAATGTCATCCCATCATTGTATTTCTCTTTCTTCTAAGTTTTTCCTCTTTCTTCTACTTCCAGCCTATAAAATCATGTCATTAACTAGGGAAAATAATTAACTAGGGAATGACTTGATTATTTTTAAAAAATATTTATTTATGTATTTATTTATTTGAGACAGAACATGAGGGGAGGGACAGAGGGAGAGAATCTTCGAGTAGACTCCCCGCTGAATTCGGAGGCCTACTGGGGGCTCTATCTCACCCTCAGTGAGATCACAACCTGAACAGAAACCAAGAGTCCCAACACTTAACCAACTGAGCTACCCAGGTACCCCAGGAATGACTTTAATAAGGCATAGCATAGTCCTCATGAAACGAATTATGAAGTCCAGAGCTAAGAGATGATTAATATGCCAGTTGCATTTTTAAACACCATGGGAGAGAGTGTGGCATTGGTAAGAAGAGACTGGAAAACAGATTTCTAATCTTGCAGTGGCTCCTCATCAGCTTGTGACTTTGGTTAAGTCATTTATAACTCCTTTGTAAATTTAGCAGGTAAAAGGTGACCTGGAATAAGGGAAAGAAATTTGGAGTAAGGCAGATCTGAATCTGAATCCCATTTCTCACATGTAACATTTTTGTGAGCTTGGGTGAGATATTTCAGGTTTGGTTTGTTCATTTAGAAAATATCGTGGAAAATTAGATAAGTATATAAATATGTAGTTTTGCTCTCATATGAGAAAGGAGGAGAAAAATAAAAAACAAACATAAAGGAGATCCAAGAGTCCTAATAGCTTTAGAATTCTGGAATTCTGCAAATAGAACGATAAAACTTGTATGTGAAAATTTCCAATTAAAAAGCAACAGAGGCTATTATTTCTAATATTTTATAGCATGAAAATAATGTTTATAGTTGAAAATTTTCTCCACACAATAACACTTCTGATTCTGATTTCAAATGTTTTCAAATTTCTCTAATTACTTTAGCTGAGCATAGTCAACCGAAATGGAAAAAAAAAAAAAAACTTTCCTTTAAATGTTTTCCAAGTAAAGATTAGAAAACCCCATCATCTATGAGAAATGACTTTTATTTCATAAAAGCAATTTGAATTTTAAAAAGCTAAACATGATTCTGAAACTCTCTAACTCTGAAATGTGACTCTGATACATATTATAAAAATTTGGCTTAAGAATATTCTACTATAAATACTTAGTAGGTATCTTGATGTCTTGATACATTTTTTTTAAACGAGAAGAAACAAAACTTTCTACTAAGAACCCAGTCGACATTTCATAGGGCGTACTTGGACATAATCTTTAGCATAATCCTTAGCTAAATGTTAACCTTTTAGAAAAAAGTTGTTTGTAAATTTAATGTTGAAGACACTACAGAGGAAACTAGGTGTAGACATACAGCTATAAGGTAGTTTAATGAACAGGTTACCCTGAAAGCAATTAGTAAAACCTATGGTGTTTTGTATAAATGTAAAATGCTGTGGTGGGAAAAGCAAAGGAATAACAGGCAGCTGTCTTCTTTAAGAGAAATTTCAGTTTTTCAATTTATAAGACTGTGTGCAAGGTGGCCTTGCTTTTAAATCTGATTATTCTCACTCAGAATATAAGTAAGAACCAGGCCTATAGTCTCTCCTGAAGTATGTTTTGGAGAGAACTCTAGTATATTTATGGGCCAAAATTGGAAGCAAAGAGAGGCACTCTCTCTTTTTTTAAGGGTCCTCTTTTTGAAGATGAGGCTAATATTAATAATATTTTAAATTCACTTTGAATGAATTATACCTTGGAAGTTATTTGTGGTGGTCTTATTCAATGAGCATTTATTGAGCACTTAATATATATTAGGTGTGATTCTATGTTATAGGGACAATTTCAAATTCAATTCAAATTCAATTAAATATCAAAATTCTAAACTTTTTAAAAATACAAGTCAGCCTCTTTTATAATTATCCTTAATATAGTAAATGTTGCAAATGTTTTAAAAAGTAGAGCTTTGATTCCACATATGAGTAAAATCATATGGTATTTGTCTTTCTCTGGCTGACTTATTTTACTTAGCATAATATGCTCTAGCTACAATCCACATCATTGCAAATGGCAAAAATTCAGTCTTTTTTTATTGCTGAGTAATATCCCATTGTAGGTATATACCACATCTTCTTTACCCATTCACCAGTCGGTGGTCATTTGGGCTCTTTCCATAATTTGGCTATTGTTCATAATGCTGCTATAAACACCACGTACAGGAACACGGGGAGAAAAGAGGCAAACCAGAAAACAAACAATAACTGCAGAGAACAAACTCAGGGTAGCTGGAGGGAAGATGGGCAGAGGGATGCACTATGAGTGATGGGATGAAGGAGGACACTTGTGATGAGCACTGGGTATTGTATGTGAATGATGAATTACTAAATTCTACACCTGAAACTAATATTACACTGTATGTTCATGAACTGCAATTTAAATTAAAACTTGAAAGAGAAAAAATATTAGAACTTAAATTTATTTTCAAAAATTAAAAATGTCATTATTTTGGTATTTCAAGAATATAAGCAGTATCTCTTATGTGAAATGGCTTTGTTTTTTCTCTGAAATTATTAATGACTTAACCAACTTGATCCAATGCAAAGATGTGTTAATGAATTGCAGTGTTAATTTTTAAGGTGAGAGGACCCATATCTGTGGTTACCAGCTGTCATCCTCCATTCCTCCAGTAAGAAAACTTGATTGGCTGAGAAAGATAATTATATTCTCCAAAAAGACTCTTCCGAATTGAAGAGAATACCCTGAAATAGACTACACAATGGAGGTCACTCAGTGCCCTCAAAACGAGGGGCCCCTGGGAATTGTTAGGGAATTATAGTTCTAGTAATGGGCTAGATCCTGTTCAAAACCATTTAGGGAGCGTTTTCCAGCACAAAGAAGGTGAAGGTATTCATACTTTTTTTGTCCCCTGCCAGCCAGAATAATAGCATTTCCATCACAGAGTCATATTGTTAAGTGAAGAGAAAACCATAATTATGTAACATTTTCATATTACCAAGTGTCTTCTTTAGATCTAAAGATCTAAAATTTGAATTTTACATAAAATACCAGATCAAAAAAAGATAAGTAGATAGGTAGATGGGTAAATAACAGAGAAGTTTACCTCCTAGTTCTTGACATATTACCATTTCTTTTTTTTTCATATTACCATTTCCATTTAGTTACAGGCATGATTTTCAAACTATGAAACTGCAGAAGTAATAGCTGTAAGTATAGTAATAAATGATCTTATTTCACTGATGCTTCGTTGGTGGATTTACCTCCCCGTGTTGTCACCTTGATGCTTTGCAAGCCTTCTGCAACCCACTCTGAACCCCTTATCTCCATCAAATTTTTCCTTTTTCAAGGCCCCAAGATTTCCAATTAGCATTTTGACCTCTTTGGCAGCTCTGCTACATCCTAGGGATCCCTTTTATTGTGTAACTTAAATTTACAAGTCAGTGGATTTTCTCACTGGATGTCTAGAAATGTTTCACATGTAACTTAATTTTCTGTCACATAGAGTGGGCAAAGGTGAGTAAAAGTTACATTTAATCATGTACCTATTTTTATATTTTTTGCATAAACTGAAACTACGCATAAAAAGAATAAATTGAGTTTTGGTTCAATTGCCCACTAATTAGCATATTGGTTTTACTTGTACCTGGCCTTTAAAAAAAATCTACATAGTTCCATCATTCTGATATATTTCATCTTGAAAAAAACACATAGTCTCTAGTATTCTATATCAAATTTTGCAAAGTTCAAAGGAGACACTACTCATTAATATTACTTTATTAAAGCATGTGCTCATGTAATACAGCCAAAATCAACTCAATTGTGGGAGTATTCTTTGAACAACTTCAAAAAGTCTGGTCACAACTCATTTACAAAGGCCTTGAGGAATAAAGAGTGACATAAGAAAAGGGTAAGAAAGTCTGAAAAAAACTTTCAGTAATTATTAAATTTTAAAAATCATGTTCGGAGATATGAGAGCATATAAAAATATATAGGTGGGCATAGATATGGATACAGGTATAGAAACGTATTTCATGTATTTCCTCACTTACAGACATTGAAGATTGTGTTGTTTTCCATTGATACATATTATTCATTTTTAGTTTCATAGGCCTATTTCCAGGAAATGGGCAGTTCTTTCCATTCCAAGGCATGAAAAAACAGATTTACATCTCACATTTGATTTTCTTTATGGTACTATTACGTTAGAGGAATCCTTTATTTCTGACTATTGAACACAATATTGTCCTCTTTACAATAAATCTTGGTCACTTGAAGCTGAGTTTCACCTGTGCTATTATCACTTACCTTTGGGCAAATAGTTTAACAGCCTTACCTCAGTTTCCCCCATCTTTAAAATGAAGATGATGTGTATCTCATAGAGTTGTAATTAGGATTGAAAGAGTGGGTGAAAATAAAGTGCTGATCAGGGTCCTGGGGTGTAGTGAACGCTTAAATCCCTGCAACGTCACATTTTCAGGCAAGTTATGAGCGGGCTGACAATGACAGAGAATTGAAGAGCACGTGGGTGATGAGAAAATATGAGCACTAACATGTAATACTTGTAATAGTTTTGAGAGTAAAAAGTAATATAACTGTACTCAAGCAAAAATCTTGTTGATGCTAAATGCATAATGAAGAGTTGTTAAGTATGTCAACTATGGTAATACTTTTAATTAGCTGCCGTACCAAATGGCATAAGTGGTCGTGTTCTATCTACAAAATCTTCTAATAAAATAATTCCATGATACCATTGTGTATGCCAATTGTTGCAAAAATTCATTGTACAAGAACTAAAAATTGTCATATTACCCATTTAAATGATTCAAACTTCCATCCCACTATACATGTTATATTTTTTGCCCAGATAAAGAAAGGTAAAGATAAGAGTTTATAATTATAAACTGTTAAACTTTTTTGGTTCTCTCTAGGAAATCTGGCTTTGCTTCTCGTCTTTTTTTAATCCAAAGTGTTTGATTTAAAGTAGTACATCAATAGAGAAGCTAGAGCTAAATCACATGGAATTTAAAAAAAAAAATTTTGTTCAGCAAGAGTTGGTCTCTAACAATGCAAAGTTGTAAACTTTAAGGTTTTTTTTTTATTTTTGTTTAAGCCATTAACTCTGACCTTTCTTGGTCTCAAATTTTTTGGCAGAAGCTTTAAAAATAAATTTGTTAGGTCTTGATATTTTGTTCCTGAACCTTGTCAATTAATCAAACAAACACATTAACACTTTAACCCTTAAAATAGTCCCACAACCAGAATTAGATAATCAAAATTAATTACTATTATACCATGTTTACATGGTTAGTGGAATCATCTAATACATATGTATCAAAAGTCTAGTACAAAGTAGGCACATAATAGATAGCTGTTGATTTAATGTTCTTTAACAAGTTGATACTGCCTGTTTCTAAAATCTAAGACAATTTAATGAAACAGTCAACAGTCAAGGATTCCAGACACAGTTAAATGTAAGTTATTAGTAACCACAAAACAGTGTTTACAGATCTAAAACAGTAGTTTGACCAGCAGCTGACGTTATCCAGAGAATAACAAATTTCAATGTACTTGTATGAGAAAACTAGTTTGTACATATGTCAACTATACTTATTCTTTGTAAAGAAACAAACAAAAACCCACACATTTTTAATATTTTTGAGGACAGGATCCACGTATGCTCTATTGATAATAGATTAAAGCATCAAGTTTCTGACTATAGTATACTAGTTCTTATGCCTTCCCTTCATGTTCATTTCCTTTTTTAGAATAAACTACTATACTCTGAATTTTGGGGGGAGGGTTGTTATTGTTGTTGCTTTCAAACCAATTTCTTACACTAGCTAATGTGGTGAGTAAATAAATGGGCATGGTCAAATGTGAAATGCATTTGTCAAGTGAATGAAACTGAAGTGCAATAATATAATAAATCCTCAGGCTAGTCATGTTTATTGTTGCCAAATGTCTCCCTGCTAAGAACTAATAAGCATGAAAAGGGATAATGAAAGTTTCCATGAAAAGTTTTTGGGAAATCTATCCACAAGTCTTCACTATCTGAGAATGTGGAAATAAGTATTTGTTTTATACAAGTTCCATATGAGGGCTGTAAAGATGGAATTACTAGAATAGAGTAAAATGGAAAGCAACTACAGTGTGATAGTTACTAATGTTATTTGGCACATGGAAGAAAATTGACAGGGAGGGTCCACAGCAAGGCTGACTAGAACAGTGCCTGCTATAAAATAGCAGTAAATAAATACATGGTGAATGAATGTGTAAATAAAAGGATCATTTTAAGATTTATGTATTTATTTGAGAAAGAGAGAGAGAGAGGTCAGGAGAGGAAGAGTAGTGTGGAAGGGCAGAGGGAGAGAGAATCCAAGCAGACTCCTCACTAAGCACCAAGCCCGAGGTGGGCCACAATCACAGGATCCTGAGATCACGACTTGAGTCGAAATCAAGAGTGGGATCCTCAGCCGTCTGAGCCATCAGGTGCCCCTAAATGGAAGATTTTAAATTAAAGCTTTCAAAGGCCCCATGTGATCTCAAAAATCCAATGTGGTTTTTAAATGTTTAAATTCCAAAGGAAGGATCCCCGGGTGGCGCAGCGGTTTAGCGCCTGCCTTGGCCCAGGGCGCGATCCTGGAGACCCGGGATCGAATCCCACGTCGGGCTCCCGGTGCATGGAGCCTGCTTCTCCCTCTGCCTGTGTCTCTGCCTCTCTCTCTCTCTCTCCCTCTCTGTGTGACTATCATAAATTAAAAATAAAAAAAAAATTAAATCCCAAAGGATAACTGCTTACTGATAAACGTTTCAAGATTTACTTAAAATACATATTTTTGCTAAATGTTTACTTTGACTAAGTTAGTTAACATGGGAAAGTGAGGGTAAGATTATCAGAAATTAAAATAGAGTGCTTTATTAGAAACTAGGTTATTTCAAAGGAATTTACCTGTCTATTAAGGGTAGGAAATACTCTCAATTATTAGAATCATTGTTCTTTATTTGCAAGCAATATGGACACGTGGTTGTAAATGTCATAAAACTGAATAGAGTCCTGAAGAGAACAATGAAAAAAAAATGATTAAAGGAATTGGGAATAGACCTTACCTGAACTGACAAGAGTAAAGGGACATATAACTTGATTTTTAGAAACAATTGTGTGCAGGAGAAAATGGGGAGCTGGGTAGCTTGTAAACTGTTAACTCCTCAGCGAGTTACAATTTTTATTTCCTAGTCGATTTGGAAATTTAAACACTCGCTAACTATTAGTTTAGTGGGAAGCCAACAAATTGGGCATAGTTACATAGAATAAAAAGAAGAGTTTTCGTTAATTTAAGGGCCACATGACCAAAAGCAAACCTAGTTCTTAAAAAAAAAAATTTCACAAAACCTTTTTATATTTTACAATCAAAATAAGTCACTCAAATAATTCCTCTAGAGGGACGCCTGGGTGGCTCAGCAGTTGAGCCTTTGGCTCAGGATATGATCCTGGGGTCCAGGATCAGGTCCTGCATCGGGCTCCTCACTGGGAGCCTGCTTCTCCCTCTGCCCGTATCTCTGCCTCTCTCTCTCCGGGTCTCTCATGAATAAGTAAGTAAAATCTTTTTTTAAAAACCCTCTAGGGAAAAAATAAATAAAAATAATATTGAATAATGTTAATATGAGAACTACAGAATTTATAGAAATGACAATATTTTTAGCATCTAGCTAAAAATATTCTAGCCATCTTTGTGCCAAGACACACAAGGTATCTTCAAGAAGAAATTAACACAATAGTGTGTTACAAATAGTAAAACCTGGCAAACAGTGCAAACAATAAGGGGGCCTTAAAAATTCTAGATCAAATATTAAGGGTAGCTATTTATAAAGGGTCAAGAAATAGGCAAAATACAAACACAAAAATATATACAATATCTATCAAAATAAGATTCCTCACTCTATTTGATATACATTAGTTTCTATGCTCATTAGGAATTGTTTTTCAAATAAATATATGTAGCCAAGGCAAATTATGTGTCTGACTTAGAAATAATATACATCATGATTTTTACCAATAATAACAAATATTGTGGATATATTATATCAAATGTACCAAACCTAACTGATTTTCTTAGTAATATGTCTCTTAAATATTGGGTATGAAGAATCATTGTAAATGTCATTGTCCAACTGAAATGTTAAGAAACAGAAATTTCGTTAATATTTTTATAAGTTATAGAAAACAATTTTAGTCACTGAAAAAGCTTGAAAGCAACTTGAGAAAACTAAAAAAATGTTAGTCACTGAAAAAGCTTGAAAGCAAAATCACCATGATTTATTGAGGCAATCTGAATACAATAGAGACAACCTGTTATTTGTTTAGTTTTCATTCTCAGTGTTAGACTTTGAACTATCTAAGTGAAGTTCACTCTAAATATCATTATAATCCAAGGTAGGACATAGCAATGACCTTAAAAAAGCAACTGTTATTTGAACACTGTAATAACTCCCTCAACCTCAAACATACCCAGTGTAACTCATTCACAGCACTTAAATTGATATAAACGCTTTGCTGCTAAAAATTTGTTCTGGTCACTTTCATTAAAATGTTGAATTTTTTTTTCTCCATGCTTTACTTGTGCTGTATCTGCTGTTAAGCAATACAATATGGGAAGGGCTTTGAAAGGATTTCTATATCCAGACACATCGTGTTGGGTGTATCGATGAAAATCCAATGACGTATTACTATACATCATGAAATTTCTATTTTGACCGGTTTAACGAAGTTTTTTTTATACATACCAGGAGAGTCATTCAAAGCATTTTACATATTAAATTACTTATCAAAACACAGCATATATAGACCTTGACATTTGTTAAAGAACCAAGGATTTAACCAAAAAAATTTTTTAAAGGACCAGAACAAATCTTTAGCAGAACACAGATTATGTGGCAAAGAAGTGACTTATTGGAAGATAGAGCATATTTATCTAGACATACTTTCAGCATATATGTAAGAAACTGATTGGATAATTTGTATGATCACCTGCAAATATGCACAGACTGTTGTTAAAGAAACATAAAATCTATAAGAATAATGTTGCAGGAAAGAGACAAACACTATTAAAGTTCCTTTAGTCATAATTTTTTTTATTCCAGGAGCCCATCAGTAGGTCTAGCTCTAATGTCAATTTTTTGAGGCAAGATTCTCTCGCTATTGTATGTTCATGGGGGTAAGTAATTTTAGAATGATTATACATTGACTGTATTAAATTGCTTATTTTCTTTTTTCCATTTCTAAAGTAGTTACAGGACAAAGTAATAGCTTTACAATAAATACCAATATGTGGTTTCTTGATAGATGTGTTGTTTTACACCTCAATTTATGTTCCATGTATCTTGTGGTTCAAGAATTTAAGTGTCAACAAAAAGACTCTCACTAAATGCAATGAGAGAATAAGCTATATTGATTACTGCCTGAATTATTTATTTACAAGTAGCAAAACAATAAAATGCAAGCTTTTAATTACATCAAAGATATGTTTTTAAAAAACTATATGTATATGCAAGTATCTATGTGATTTTAAAGACCAACTTCCTATAGCATTTTCATTCAACTGAAAATTTACCTCAAAATTACTATGAAGGTGTTTTAATATATAGCACACTATATATTTTTCAAGTTATTTCCTGAAGGGAGTACAGTAAACAATTGAAAAATTTACAAACTGCCCTTTAAATATAGGATTACATTGTAAGTACAAAAAGACTGGAAGATTCATCAACAGCTTCAAAATAACAAAGACAACAGAACAATATTGGGGAAAAATTATTGTACATACAGTAAATTTTTAGTCAATAGAAAAATCCTTCAGAATGCAGATACTCTGTTAAGAATGGGGGATTTGGTCTAAAGAGAAGCCATGTTTTAATGCAATTCAATTGATTTCGTTTTGAAATAATTATTTTAGAAGTGTACAAAATTATAAATATTTCAATACTTTGTGCAGAAAGCGTCTCCCTCACATATAATTTGTTATCTTTGATAAAAAGTTTATATTAATAGTAAAGCTATTAAATAATACATCTTTATACTATTAAGATACTCTCATAGAAAATATTAACCAATAATGAACTATTATTGGATTATATTTTAAAATACTTACTGGTACATATTATCTTGAATAATGCTTACAAGGAACTTGATTTAGCTTACTCTGTTGGAAGGACACATCTGTGTCAGGCATATGTGGAAATCGGCTTACTCTTTTATTGATCAGTGTTTTTGTCTTATATAAATATATCTGAATTCTAAATGTGTTGAAGCAGCTCTTCGGTTCTTGGACCTCTCTGCTGCCCCACCCCTTCACCCCAGCTTTCTCCTCAAATTATGTGTTCTCCTAAGTACACACTTGCTATCCAGGAAATAGTTTATTCATTGAAGAATTTTTACTGCTGGGGCAAGGTGAGATTTTGCTGTTACTGTTGCTGTTTTCCAAAATAGACCAAAGAGAATTTCCATTCTGTTATCTGGAAAATATTTTTTTTCCACATGTAACTAGCAAGTAGGAAGATGATAAGCTTTTAGGACACGTTCTTACACCTTTTAGGCCACTATTTTATCATTAGAAAATTCTTAATTAAAAAAAAAAAGGAAATTCTTGCTTTTCTGCATTCATAATATTCCTGTTGCTTGAAAGAGTTCGTGAAGCTTCACAAGTGCTACTGACGGATTTCCAGGGAATAGCTTCTCGCAGGCCAAATCTGGCTGGCACTTGGAAGCCAACTTTACCTGGTATGGCTGTTGGTCCCTCTGCCTTTGACTGCCTTTGAGTGAAGCCATCTGTGAAGGTCTCTAAACTCGTGAGCTATGTTCTATCTCCAACTCCATTACAGACTTGTACCTGTAGCCAGAGGTACTCTCTCTGTCTAGCACACCCCTCCTTAAATCCATGGCTTTTCCTTTCCTGCCTTTCAGTAATATTATTTTTGTAGATTAAAAAGTAAAATATGCTACCTTTCAGGAGGTTCATTAACTACTTTGAAATTATTTTCTTAATCACAGTTTTAGTATAAAAATCCAGAAGGCAATACTGTTTTTAAAAAGCTTTTAGGGACGCATGAGTGGCTCAGCGGTTAAGTGTCTGCCTTTGGCTGGGGGCATGATCCCTGGAGTAGGGATGGAGTCCTGCATGGGGCTTCCTGCATGGAGCCTGCTTCTCCCTCTGCCTATGTCTCTGCCTCTCTCTCTGTGTGTCTCTCATGAATAAATAAATAAAATCTTTTTAAAAATAAAATAAATAAAAAAGCTTTTTAAATATAAAATGGGCTTTTACAATCAATATCTACCATCATGCTGGACCAAATTTGAAATTAAGGCAAATTTCCACAAATGGTCTAGTGTTCCCTGACCTTTCTGTTTAGACACATTTAAAAATTTTAAGTTTCAGTTGGAAAAGCATAATGTTTGTTTGTTTGTTTGTTTGTTTTTTTAATTAGGCATTTCTCCTCCTAAACATTTAAAGCACAATAGCATCACAATGGAGAGTCACGTGGTTTGAACCTTTGCCTGCAGCCTAAGGGAGCTCTGGAATTCCTCACTCTGCTGCTTTTCAGACTGCTTCCCCCACAGATAGGACCCTGTGCTTGCTTAATCTTCAGGAGATTTAAAGCAGATGATTATAATTCTTAAATAGTATTTTTGATATGGCATTCTGGGGTCTTGCTGAGTAAAACATTCCTAATCCACTGTCCTATTCTTTAAGCTACTATTTATTTTTAGCTTCTAACAATTTTTGATACTTTTTTCTGGATAAATTCTAAATTGTTGACTATAATAATTTCTCCCATTTTATAGCATCTCTTTACAAAGCATTCTCATAGTTCTTACCACCATTGCAGTATAATCAGAAAGGTAATCTTCACAATAATCCTGTAATGCACAGATTGTTTCCCTCATTTATAAAACGAAGGTTTAGAAAGGTCATAACCTGTTTAGAGTCACAAAGCTGCCAGACTAGAACCCATGGATATCTTTTGATTCTAGACCTAATACGTTTTCTGTTTTACCAAGAATTTTTTTTTTAAAGAAGTCCTTAACAGAACTATCTCTAAAACTAATTATAACATATTCTTTTATGAAAACACAATTATAAACGTTTAAGCTTTGAAAATAAAAACAAATTTAGATATCTAAAAACTAGGAAGATGTATCATCTCAGTCTTGAACTACCTGTAGATAGTCTTGACTTGTAGATAGAAGAAAACATACCTATTTATTTTTTTCAATCATTTCCTTTTTTTTGAACAAAATGTATGTTATACCAAACTTTATTTTGCAAACAAAAAAAAGATACTAAATATGCTTTTTTTTAAATTCAAAGATCATACAATTCTCAAATAAGTGTTGTTGACAAATATATTTCTTACTTTAAAATATAATTTTACTCGGGTAGAGTTAAGTGAAAGTGTCCATTTAATATCACTGTCTAGGTTTTTCAATTAAGGGAATACTTGCTCCAGTGATAACAAATACAAGACCTTCTAAGAAAGAACGTATATCATTCCGTGACTATCCTGTACAACTCAGTGGTGGATGGGGAAGTGGCAAAAAGAAGGCGAAAACTTCAAACTAATTCTTCAAGCTTCAGCATTCAAAACATATGGCACACGGTTTTCTCCAGAGATCTATGGGTATCTGGTCATGTTACCAATTGAATAAAAGGTTTTAGAGTACTGTATTTAATTTGTATTATTATACATATTCCACAATTTTGTTTGCTGATGGAGTTATCTGATTTCCCATCTGTAAAACACAGTTTTGCTATTGTTCCTATGTTTATGAGGAACGGCCTCCAGAATTAATTCTTAAAATATTGTAATGGAATTTGCCTATCCAATTTCTTCTTTTGTTTAAAGATTTTATGACATATGTATTAAAGATGGTTTTCATACCATAATAAGTTGTAATACCATACACATATTGTAAGAGAATATAGCTGCAATTTATTGACCCTGCTCATAGTATTAATGAATAATTAATACATTGATAAATTTTATTTGACTATTATCATTGGGCATTTGAAAGATAAATTCATCCAGAAGATATTTAGAGTAGACAATGAAAATGGCCTTTTCTTTTTACTTTAAGTCATCTTAAATAGAGTTATTTTAAGAAAATATACTTTGTGCTTAAACTAAAATGAAATATCAGTTTAAATATTTATATTATCATATACTCTTATTTTAATTTCAGTTAAGTTGCCTCAAAATTATTTTTAAAAACTTTTCACATCTCCATCTTAAAATTTTGTAATATTAATCTATTTTCTAAAGCCACAGACCAGTTTTATTAAGTTCTTACTTTTTGTGGTTAATATTCTATGATGTCTTAGTAAATACAATGTGCAAAATACTGTATTCACCTTTCATGCTCCTTAGGATCTTTTACCTTCCTGAGTTTGGAGCTTTTTTCACCAAGCTAAGTTCTCCAGTGACTTCCCAGGGTGTTGTTGTGTAATAGGATTTAGTGAACTTTAGTTTTTTTCCCTTTGCTTTTCCTACTCTTTATTGAAGGATTTCATCTAAAAATGGCTAAGCAGATTTAAAGATGCACTTATTTTGTTTGTACCCCCTACCTACTTCTGTAGCTCTATTGCATTTCAAACCTATAAATGTCTCTTAACATGATTGAGATAGAAATGTTAATGAAGCTTGAGCTGTCAATCAAAGAAAACAGATATTCATATGCTGTGGCCTAGAAATTGAGCTTTGGAACATAAGCTCCATGTGTAGTTGCTTTATGAACATGCTGTTATGTCATCTTTCTAATAAGAGCACCCACAGACCAGCATAATGTAATGATGGAAAATATTTTATCACAACTTACTGTGAACCCTGCAAGAGAAAACCACATCAGAGCTGAAATTGGTGGGGTTTTATGGTTCATATGCTCAAATCAATGAAATGAAAAAGTTAGTATGAGAAGTGAGATGTTTATGATTAAACTGCTTTCGTGCCTAAAAATAATTTAGTCTATAGTTTCCTTATTCTGTGATTTGTGTAAATTGTTTCAAAATATTAATTCTGAGGAAGATGATGGGTGCTGATGCTTCTTAAATTTGTAGGTGATGACTGATGAAGATGTCAATAAAATACTTTCCAAATTATGTTGTTAAATTGGAAGTTCTTTGTAGTGTTGTTTATTGTGTCTGGGCTTCAAATGTTCATTTACAAAATCCAAGTTCAAGCATCATTTCTACCACTAGCTTATTTGCCTTTATGAAAATAGAAAAGGTAAATTTTAAAATCGAATCCTTTTTTTAAATAATGTAATTTTTTTTAATTTAAAAAGTTGAATAGAACCTGAAAGAAATCAAACCAAGAGATACTCTTTCTCCTGCTGCCTTGCGGGGGAGCCATTAAGGCCAATATTTGTCTTTAAGATTTGGGAAGGCAAAAATGTGAGCCTATGTTGTCACTTAGTTGACTGAATTTTGGATTGATAGCAAGGGACCCAGGCAATGTTACTATTCAAATGCACAACTCCAAGTGACATTTTGTCTTTCCTAAACCCTCCCCAACTCAATTCTCACCTTCCTAACTGTCCCCTTCCCCAGTGCTATCATAATTACCAGGCATTTCCAGTGAGAATGGCAAAGTGAATCCCTGATCACAAAAAAGGCTGGTGGATGTGTTTGGCAGTGTTTGGAGATTCCAGAATGTCTTGATATGAGAGTTAACTCTATGGTTTATGGAGGTGTCATTTTCCCAAGGTCCAGTCTGCCAACAACATCTTTGTGCACATAGTGCATTATAAGAGAGCTTTTTAGGTATTTTGAGAAGCATCCAAAACCTCATTACTTATTGTGCTCATAAATTAATTAAAGTTACAGCCACCATGTTAAAAAACAAAAAAGTCAGAATAGTAGAACAAAAGCCAAAGCACTGTTCAAGGCAATGCTCTGCCTTAAAGGCAAAAGGGAGAATACACCAAAATTCCTGGAAATTAGTTTTGGGTTGTTTTTTTTTTTTTTTTTTTTTTTTTTTTTTTTGAGAAAACAAGGGATAATGCATTTTAACCAGAAAGAATAAGTTGGAAGGCACAGACAGGGATTAAAAGGTTTTTAAGTTAAAGTTGCAAATGAACAATAAATAGCAGTGTTTTAAGAGATCTCTGTAATTCTAAACCTCCTAGCATCAGCATAAGTAGCTTTGGATGTTCCACATTTTGATTATGCTGTTATGGAATTGGCCTTTGCCATGATTTTCTCTTGGTTGCTCATAATTTACTCATATTCTCACATTTTTCTCAAAATCTAGGTAACATTGAGCCAAAGTTCAGACTAATACAATTAAACATGTGCTATGTATTTTGACAATACTTTACTGGTAGTATGCTATAACCAAAGTGACTATAATACGTTTCTTAGAAAAGAGAAACATTTTTTGTCTATTCTTTTGAAAAGGAAAATAAGCTGGTAAGGTCTCCCCTTACTATTTCCTTTATTATCGTATTTTGTACCAAATGCCGTTTCTATCATCTTTAAGGCCCAGAAAATAATTCAGCATCTGAATTTATGGTTTTCATGACTCTACTGGGAGAAAGTGAGTTATCAAGTGAATAGACTCTAATTTAGTGGAAGAAGGTCCCTAATCATTCTATGGAATAATGGTTGTCAGGGCGAATTTCTAACTCATCACTAATAAGAGATGTTATTCTGTCTTTTTCCATACAGATGCAATCCATTATCTACCATGATATCTTTGCTTACCCAGATGCAGCTGTTTTTGTCATTGATGGTTAAGAGATTCAGAGAAAGCCTCTTTCTAGAAGCTAAAGAGCTATATATAATCTAGACCTAAGGTATCTAGAACATTAGCCCCTAGACACATGTAGCTACCTGGTACTTTCAATACAGTTAGTTTGAATTGAGAGATGATGTAAATATAAAATACACAGCAGATTTCAAACATTTAGTATGAAAAGAGAATGCAAAATTGCCCGATAATTTTATATTGATTATGTTGAACTAATAGTATTTTGCCCTAAATAAAAAGTATCATCGAAATATATATATATTTTTTTAAGATGTGAGTACTGGAAATATTTGAAATTACATCGATATTGAATGTTCTATTTCTGCTGGATGGCACTGATCTGAAGGCTATTAGGTAGAGTGTTATAGATGCAGAGAATAATTGGTGAGATGGTAGATAAAAGATAGTGACCCCAGAAAACAGGGCACAAAAATGTTAATTTGTAAGAAAACAGATAATTGATTCTGCTAACCCTAGAGAGTATTATGAAATAAAAAGGAAAATTAAGTGAGGCTGACAAAACATGAGAGACACCGAACTCTGGGAAATGAACAAGAGGTAGTGGAAGGGGAGGTGGGTGGGGGGTTGGGGTGACTGGGTGATGGGCACTGAGGGGGGCACTTGGCAGGATGAGCACTGGGTGTTATATGCTATATGTTGGCAAATTGAACTCCAATAAAAAAATTAAAGAAAATAAAAAGGAAAATTAAATTGTGGTTCTAGACTCTAAAATGGTGTAATTGAATTTAATTTCATTAAAATTAACATATATATATATATTTCATTTTGTTTGTATTTGTTTTTAATAAAAGCCCATCTTATAACGTCAAGTAAAGGTCTTTTATGTTACTGGTGGCAAGAAACAAAATTAGCACTCACCTTGTAGTCTATGTTATCTCAGACTTGACGTATGGATAGCTGTTAATTTTCAAATGGCATGATTTGAATGGACATAAATAAGGCCTTTCCATGGGAACAATGTTATATTTGGCATCTTACTGTATTATCAACCCAATTTTAATCTAATACACAAAACATGAAAACCGCTAACAGTTGCATAACCGAATATGATTTATTTGAAAACAGCACATAGCATGTTTACAGCTTCTAAAAAGCATATAATCAACATGGGCTTTATGTGGTCCTGTCTGACCACCATTTTTCCTTCCCATCCAAATAGTATGCGGTTCACCTACTGTTCCTAGGAGCCAGAATTTTACCCAAGTCAAAAACTGAAGTGAAACATTTCATGTGACTTGTCATTTATGACATACCCCTGCCAGCACTTTAGAGCCAGAGCCCCCGCCCCCCACCACCACCTGCCTAGTAGGTCTGGAATGGCAACCTGGAGAGGGGTCATGAGAACTCCAGAGCTCAGGGAAGCAGAAGGCAGGGGGCAGCATGCTCTCGTGGAGCAGCAGGAGAGAATGCGCCAACTGGAAAAGTCTGCTTAGCCGCCTTTCGCTGTGCTGTTTCGAGAGTAAGGGCCTCTCTGGTACTTGTCTGTCATCTTTGCCTTCAGGCAGTAGCTGGCCAAGGTGCCAGGGAAGATCCCTTCTAGGGAGCCTTTGAGAAAAGTGAACTAATCCAATTAATATTACAACAGGTAAAGGGTTCCTTTTTATTTCAAGGTTGATTTTTACCATGACTGAGTGTAATCTTCGTAGCATTCCTTACATTTTAGGTATTGGGATAACCACATCTCCAATGCAAAAGCAAAGGGGAGAAACCACTTCAAGCCTATGCTTTCTTTCTGGAAGCCTGAATGCATCTACCAGTGGTAACCAGGTGAGTAAATGTAAAACTTTTTTTTTTTTTTTAATGTCATTGGCATTTCCTAAAAATAATTTTCTCTTGTAAAAGCTGTAATAGAAGCTTCACACTTGTTTCAGAATCCTCATAGACTCGTTCTAGATCAGCATTTGTACAGTACAAATATAATGAGCCACATATATAATTTTAAATTTTCTGGTAGCCATGTTACAAATGTAAAAAGAAATTGATAAAATTAGTGCATTTTATTTAACCCAATATCCGCCACCTATTTCTTTTATCAAATGGAACTGCAAGGACACACTATCTTACAGGGACAAAAACCTCAGCTGCCCTAACCCCTAAAATTACGTGTTTGGGGAACAATAAAATGGTATAAATATAAGATGATTTCTGACTGATATGTCTCATAGACATGGTAAGGATGGATCTGTTTCTCATCTCTCTGAATCATTCAGATTTTGTCTAGCCGTGGACTTTCTACTAACTTTGATATGAATCCAATATTTAGAATAACTCAGTAAAATACATAGAAGAAAGTAAGAAATCAGCACAGCAATTTTGTTCTGCTTAGTACATGCTTTGGAATGAGGCACCTGGACAAAAGTAAAGAGAATATATATATACACATATATATGTATATATATATGTGTATATATATATATGTGTGTATATATATACATATATATGTAAAAAAGTAAAGAGTATATATATATATATATATAGAGAGAGAGAGAGAGAGAGAGAGAGTTTTGTAATCTGTCCTATGTTCTAATCCTCACTCTTATGTATCATCTTAGACAATTGCAAACTCTGTGAGCCTGCTTGCTTACCATTAAATTAGGATTATAACTCCTATGATGCTATGAGGTCAAGAGAACAAGTATATGAAGAGCCCCTGGCTCAGTACCTTATGTATCATAAGCACTCAATAAATGACTTGGCAAAGAAAATCTTTCCAAACTCATCTTCCAAAATTAAGCCAAAAATTGGATCGATTCTGCATACCTTATTTAGCAAGTATTTCTATGAAATGATGGAAAATATTTTAAAAGATCTTTAAAACTGGCTTCTCTAAATTTGACTCAGAATGACGGTAGAATTGAATGCTTCACATATACATACATATTGTAAAAAACACATACATATTGAGCATCCTCCATTGAAAGTATACAGAATATTTTGGAAATTTAAAATGCATACATTTCTAATAGCATGTAGCTTGCTTTTCACATGGACAAGTAAAGCACATATTTCTATAAGTTAAAATGCCAGCACCAGAACTCGGTAGGCAGTGCTCTAAACTCCCAAATGGACCCATAAAATGTTTCTACTACCAGGTCCCAAAGTGGATGCCAGGTAATTAGCTAGACTGGTGCAGAGTCTCCACTTCTCTCATATTTCTTCACTTCTCATCCCCTCCCCTTCAAAGGGAAATATTGGCTCATTGTCTCTCTAGGGAGACAAAGAAAAGCATATTGAGAGAGAGAGAGAAAAAAAGAGAGAGAGAGAGGCAGAGGGAGAAGCAGGCTCCTCACGGGGAGCCCGACATGGGACTCGATCCTGGGTCTCCAGGATCACACCCCCTGCTACAGGCAGCGCTAAACCGCTGCGCCATCGGGGCTGCCCCGATTTTATTCCTTTCTTAATCTTTATTCATTTTTTGATCAACAAGAAACTTTTTTTTAATCTTCATAAATATAGTCTAACTTTAAAAGATGAATGTTAGCCTAAATCCAATAAACACTAACAGGAACTTCTATTTTAGCATCCCAAAAGGGTTAGAAAATGTTTGGAGCATGGGAAGTATTAGTTTCAAGTGAGAATAGACATGGAAAGGGTGTTTTCACATTCTATTTAATTGATCTCGAAAGATGAATTGATATTAAGGAAAGCATTTTAGGCAAATAAAATACCTGGACACAGCTAGCAGTGACATGTCCAGGGAACGGAGAGAACAATCCAGAGACTGGATTATTGGACAGAACGGACACAGCCTAAGAACGCCTGGGTGGCTCAGTGGTTGAGCGTCTGCCTTGGCTCCAGTCATGATCCGGGGGTCCTGGGATCGAGTCCAGCATCAGGCTTCCCACGGGGAGCCTGTTTCTCTCGCTGCCTATGTCTCTGCCTCTCTCTCTCTCTCTCTGTATCTCTCATGAATAAATAAATAAAATCATAAACAAAACAAAACAAACAAACAAACAAAAAAACAGAAGGAGCCTGGTGAGAGAGAGAATTACTGGGAAATGTAATTGGGAAGTAGGATTGGATAAAGTACTCTGAGATCTGTCCTGCCTACAGCCTTTAGGCAGAAAACTGCTAGGTGATGGTTTTCAAAAATAAGAAGGCAATGCTATTATTACCAATAATTGCTGGCATAATCTCAAAATAAAAATGGACATGATCAGTGGGAAATTGAATTTGATTCAAATATGAAATAACAGTAAAATTACTCGCATCAAAGTCTGTTGAGAGTTGGTTTTACATATGCTGATATTCTCAAATTCTAAGTGAAGCTGCTTCCAAGTACAGACATGGGCTGAACTCTGTGTAAATGCTTCCCCTGCAAGGCCATGGATACAGACGGTGATACCCTAAACAAGCCGCTCTACTCCAGCGGAAGTGTTATGAAGCCTTCAGGAACATGATGCTGAGTCTTCGAAGTCTCATAATGGCTAGAAAAAGCTAGAATTTCTATAATTGGAATCTATTAGAATCAAAGGATTGTTAAGGCCTCTGTCTCAGTTGGCTTGGGTTGCTACAACAGGATACCATGGTGTGGGTGGCTTAAACAACGAGCATTTATTTCTCACAGTTCTGCAGTCTTCAATTCTGAGATCAGGGTGCTAACATGGTCAAGGGGCCTCTTCCTGGTTTACAGGTGGCCATCTTCTTGCCATATTCTCTCATGGCAGAGGGTGAGACCTCCCATCTCTTTATCCCTTTATAAGGGCGTGAATCTCATGAAGCCTCCACTCTCATGACCAAAAATATAACCCCAATCACCTCCCAAAGGCCCCACCTCTAAATACTATCACATTGGGGATTAAGGTTTCAACATATGAATTTTGAGAAGATACAAACGTTCAGTCCATAGTAGCCTTCTAGAAGCCATGTAGTTTATTTAATTGATAAGAATTGTATTTCTAAAAAATAATATGATCTTTTTTCAATAGATGGCTTTCAATGGGAGTATTTTAACAAGAGAAGCTGAGACTTACATAAGTAACTGTATTTGTTTTAGGTTATACAGAATGATGGTTAGTAACAGGTCCCCAGCCTCCCAAGTCATAAAAATCTTGGAAAACCTGTTAGAGGTAATAATACCTATGTTTACAACCTGACTGAATTATAATTTGCAGCAAACACACTTACCTCAAACTAGTACACACATGTCGGGACATAGAATTCTCATGGAGATTTGTTTCTCAGGTGTGATCTTTCTTAAATTGTACTTATATATTTCATTTTCTTATTTTAAATAGTTGAATTTTTTTTAAAGTCACTTTTCATTCCATAGCACCATTTGTTTATTTTTTACTATGTCCATCATCTTAAGTGCTTTCCCATTCTGAATTTTAAAAATCGTAACAGTAAACACATAGTGCTCATAATATGGCCAGGCACTGTCCCTGAGTCTTCTACATGCATTCAGTCCTTTTATTTACTCTCATTTCTTGAGGTAGGCACTAGTCCTAGCCCCATTTTATAGAAGATGATACTGAATCATAAATGGTTACGTACCTTCTCAGCACCACACAAGGGGCAGGTGGTCCAGGTGGACCCAAACCATTTGAGTCCCAACCTACTCCGTATTTGCCTACACGAAAAAGATATGCACACATACGCTATTGCAGACACTGTGTTACCAGCTACCCAAAGGTGCCACCGATAGGTAATTGAAAAAGTTATCTAAATAATAAAAATATAGGCAGGCCAGAAGGATACAATGATAGTTTGACAGACAACATTTGCTTTTAATTTCAGCTCCTAATTAAGGCAAAATATGGAAAAAGTTATTTTTTCCTTAGAGAAAATTAATCCTAATTTGGATATTAATAGTACAGTAATTTTTTGAGGAAGGAAACTTCAGAAAGGTAATGCTATGGTAACTGTGAAGGACGCAGTCTGAAAGCTTTGATTTGCGAGAGATTTGTACAACACAGGCTTACCTCTGTCAAATCCCTTGCCCAGAGCATGCAGCTTTGAGAATCAGCTCACTTTAGTCACAGAGAACTTTCAATGTTAAAACTTTTTTTTTTTTTTTTAATACTAAAAAACCTGGTTTCTATCTGAAGCCAATCCATCTAGTTCCACCGCAGGGGCCACACTGAATAAACGTGATAGGTCTTTTGCATATCTTCTCTTAGCTAAAAATCATTAACTCCTTTAACCATTCTTTGCATGACAGCCTTTCCAAATCCTCTTTGACTCATCAACTGTATACTAGAAAAGCTCAAAATGATCAATTTCTCTTGGTTAGTAAAAATAGTTTCCAGAGCACTTCTCAGTTCTCTAGATTTCTGCATAACAGAGCATATAGTGAAGATTAATCTTTCTGGATGTATGATGCTTCAATTCTGCTAATGTAAGTGAAGTGTGTTTTAACTACCTTAGCAACTAAATCATGCTGTAGACTCAAAATATGCTCAGATCTTTATTGTATGGACCCTTATTAGCTTTGCTTCCCCTCTTCTGTATTTATTTTTAAATCTTCATTTGAAACTTCATATTTGTCTCCATTGGTTTAATTCCATCATTCCACTTTCTCCAAAAACATTTGCCTGCCAATTTTTCTTGTATTTGAAGTCTTTATCCCCCCTAAGAATAGCTACTCTATAAAACTTCTAAGTGTGATATCTGTATTTGAGATTTTGGAGAAAATATTGAACAGAATTAAGGTCCACCCTTAATAACACTTGAAGGAAATTTTTAAATAGTTTATAAGATTATAGTGTTTACTGCTGGAACTAAAAAAAAGCTGCATGAGATAGTTTAGAGAAGCCCCTCCATCCTATACCATTTGCCTCAATTCTAACTCAGCAGTTAGAGATACCCAAAGAAGCTTTATTTTTTTCCCAAAGAAGCTTTAAATGAAACATTGCTCATAGATCTATTTTACTTCATGAAAAATAAAGACTGCACTGATAGTTTCTTTTAATTCTGTCAAGATTTGTATTTTTAAACTCTAAGTTAGTACTCAAAGTTGTATTAACTTTAGAATGCAGAATTAAAGGACATTCTTAAAATAAGATAATCAATTACTTAGATTTTGCTTAATTCAAGTATTAAACGATCCTTAATGCAGCATATATGTGGTGCTGAAGGGAGCACCGATTCTTAATATGGCAAAAGGATGATTGCAAACCCCTTTGTCCAAAAGTAGCACATGTGAATCAAACATAGCACAGAAGAAATAATTTCATTAATGTAACCAGAAATTAACTTTATTGGAAATATTTGGACCCCTTAAAAGTAACTGCATTAAAGAGATTTCTTCTCAAATAAATTCTATTTTAAACGTGTGTGTGTGTGTGTGTGTGTGTGTGTGTGTGTGTATTTTGGTTTTGGTGTTGCACAAGTGGTTGAGATCTTGCAAAGAATCCAATTTCAATGAACTGGTTGAAGCCATCTCTTTTCTTTTCTTTTCTTTTCTTTTTGATAACCTGAAGAAAAAAAAAATGTTCCCTTAAGTATCTGAAAGGATAGCACTGGATTTTAACTGCTTGTCATCCTTGAACTTTATGAATAAATTATGCAGTCGTGAGGTTCTGTGATCTAGGACGGCAAACTGCGAGGGCAGGAAAGTGTTTAATTGCACAAAGGTCCCTGTGATGTAGGGAAAGCGAGAAATGACGTAATCCGCGGAGGTCCCGGGATTCCTGTCTGGGGACCCGCTGCCCTGGACGTGGGTCTTAAAACTCCAGCCACCGCGGGGCAATGCCTCGCGTCAAACGAGGTCTCGGCGCCTAGGCCGTTGCCCGCCGTTGGGTCTTCCCGCAGCCCGGCTCCCGCGCGGGGAGAGGCGGGGAGAGGCGGGCGGCGGGCGGCGGGCGGGGAGCGGGCGGGGAGCGGGCAGCGGGCGAGGAGCGGGCAGCGGGCAGCGGGAGGGGAGCGGGAGGGGAGCGGGCGGGGAGCGGGCGGGGAGCGGGCAGCGGGCAGCGGGAGGGGAGCGGGCGGGCGGCGGGCAGCGGAGAGCGGGCAGCGGGCGGCGGGCGGGCGGCGGGCGGGGAGCGGGCGGGCGGCGGGCGGCGGGCGGGCAGCGGGCGGGGAGCGAGCCGCGGGCGTCCGGAGCGCGCCGGGCCTGCCGTGGCCGGGACCGCGCAGCCCGCGGGCGGTGAGCGCCGAGCGCGGCTCGGGAACAGAGGGGCCCTGTCCTCACCGGGGGACGGGGGCGGGATCCATTTGCCAATATCAATATTTGGATGGAAAGCTTAAAATACGTTGTTTTCCCAAGAGTTAGACTTTAAAGGAGGGAAAGCACCACGGGTGAAATATTAGCAGCAACTCGGTTAACCACCGGCCTCTCGCCGTCGTCGTGGAGGCTCGAGGTTCACGGGAGAAGCGACGCTGCGCCCTCTCGGCTCCGAGACTCCCCGGCCCGCTCCCCCGCGGCCACAGCGTCGTCCCGGGCCTGGGTGACCGCGCGGCCCCCAGGTCGCATCAGGCGGGGTCCCCCCCCGCCCCAGGTCACATCAGGCGGGGTCCCCCCCCCGCCCCAGGTCACATCAGGCGGGGTCCCCCCCTCTGCTACCCTAGGTCACATCAGGCGGGGTCCCACCCCCGCCCCGAGGTCACATCAGGCGGGGTCCCCCCTCCCCTCCAGGTCACATCAGGCGGGGTCACCCCCCTCTGCTACCCTAGGTCACATCAGGCGGGGTCCCACCCCCGCCCCGAGGTCACATCAGGCGGGGTCCCCCCCTCTGCTACCCTAGGTCACATCAGGCGGGGTCCCACCCCCGCCCCGAGGTCACATCAGGCGGGGTCCCCCCCCCCCCGCCCCAGGTCACATCAGGCGGGGTCCCACCCCCGCCCCGAGGTCACATCAGGCGGGGTCCCCCCCCCCGCCCCAGGTCACATCAGGCGGGGTCCCCCCTCTGCTACCCTAGGTCACATCAGGCGGGGTCCCACCCCCGCCCCAGGTCACATCAGGCGGGGTCCCCCCCCGCCCCAGGTCACATCAGGCGGGGTTCCCCCCCGCCCCGAGGTCACATCAGGCGGGGTCCCCCCCCCCCCCGCCCCAGGTCACATCAGGCGGGGTCCCACCCCCGCCCCAGGTCACATCAGGCGGGGTTCCCCCCCGCCCCGAGGTCACATCAGGCGGGGTCCCACCCTCGCCCCAGGTCACATCAGGCGGGGTCCCCCCCCCCGCCCCAGGTCACATCAGGCGGGGTTCCCCCCCGCCCCGAGGTCACATCAGGCGGGGTCCCCCCCCCCCCCCGCCCCAGGTCACATCAGGCGGGGTCCCACCCCCGCCCCAGGTCACATCAGGCGGGGTCCCCCCCTCCGCCCCGAGGTCACATCAGGCGGGGTCTCCCCCCCCCGCCCACGGAGGCGCCCCGACTCCCCTCCCGGACTCCGCTCCCGGGGTGGGGGGCGACCCGCGAGCCCCCCTCCCCCCCACCCCGGGCACCCGGTCCCGGAAATCTGCTTGCGGGCCCTTCGCCAGGGAAACGGCCCTCGGCCCTCGGCAGGACTCGGCAGGACTCGGCAGGACGGCGGCGGGAACCGCGGGGCTGCGGGGCTGCGGGGCTGCGGGGCCGCGGGGAGCCGAGGGCGCACCTGGGGTCCCCCGTGGCTCGGGGCCGCGTGCGCTCTCCGGGAGAGCGGGGCGCCGCGGCCGGCTGTCGGGGACGCGATCGTGTTTCCTCCGCTCCGTCCAACTTCGGAAGCGCGAGGCTTACGGGGGCGCGGCTCGCGGCGGTGCCTTCCCAGCGCGCCGCTCGGGTCCCCGCAAACCCTGGGGCCTCGCCCGGGGTCGCGGGGCGGGGGGGGCGCGCCGTGGAGGCCCAGGCGGGGCCAGGCCCCGGGGTCGCTGCTTTCTCTTTGGATCTTGGCCCTGACTCCGTCCATGAATCGTAGCCTGGTGGGTTGGCTTCAGGACCGCGGACTCCCACACTTCGGTCGTCTAATTCGGGCGCCGAGGAGGACACCCGTCCTGCTATTTTGCCTCTGTCTATACTGAGACATTCTCTGAGTTTTTACCTGAAACGTGAACACAATGCGCGGGTGGGTGGGTGTGCACAACCTGCTGGAAGAGGAGCAGCCCTGCCTTTCCGACTCAGCCACAGGGGGCACTTGACCGCCAGCCCTGGGTGTTAGCCTACAGGTTGGCAAATCGAACTCCAATTTTAAAAATATACAAAAAGAAAAAAAAAAAAGACTTAGCTACATAATCAGCTGGGGGGGGGGGGATCTAAAAATACCCATGGATAGAACTTTAAACAATTATCTCATAATAGTGGAAGACATGCTCCAGGTAAATGGTTAATTGCGAGTAAAATCTGAGTTTATGAATGAACTCCAGCTTCATGTCATCATAAACTTTTTAAAGGTGTACGCGTCATAGATCTTTATTCTTATTTTTTAAAAAAAGACTTTATTTACTTATTCATGAGAGATAGAGAGAGGCAGAGACACAGGCAGAGGGAAAGCAGGCTCCCTGCAGGGAGCCCCAGCGGGGACTGATCCCGGGACTCCAGGATCCCGCCCTGGGCCAAGGCAGGCACTGAACCACTGAGCCACCCAGGGATCCCCATAGATCTTACTTTAATGATTCTGTATTTCACCTAAAACTCCTGAAGCAACGAAGACAGCCATCGCGAATAACAGAGGTGACTAGGTTATCGCGGTTGAATTAATGAGTTTTTGTATTTGTAAAATGCACTTCTGTAGTAGATGTAAACGACTTCATAGTAAATGTAAACCATGACGTATGTTAGATAAGGCCACATATTTCCACGGGAGGGAAAAAAATGCTCTTAGATTTTTAGATTTAATTTGGAGCCTTTAGGAGAACAGAAGTCAAATCCACTTCTCTAGTTAAGAGGGCAACTATGTGAAAAACTCTGAAACAAGTTGAAATTCAAAGGCAAGCATAGCTCTTTGAGGAATCATGCGAGTTTCTGAACGACCATGATATTTAGTATTACTAGTGAAATTGCAGGTAAATTTAATCTATCCTGGATGAGAGCTTTGTAACAGGACACTTGACAGACTGACAGGATGGATTAAAATTCGAGTAACTGTTTTTTAAAATTGAAATACAGAAGCCTCAAAAACCTGACAGTCATACATGAGCCTGTAGGTGTGTTTTCTTGAGTCTATGATGATGCATTGGCACATGTATGTAAAAGAAACACTTAAAGAGTTCTTCGTGTGTGTGTGTATGTATTTTTATTTGGGGGGAACCTCTTGAGCTGCTTTGATGCAAAATGTATTTCTGGATCTGTTATGTCTGTGGAGCTGTGGGAAGGCTGCAGGGGAAGCCAGCAAAGAGAAACAGCAGCAGAGCACACATGAGCACGAGGCCACCTGGCTTCTTGCCATCGTACATGACATCCAATTATTCGAGTACTTTTTCATGAGTTTTCCCTCCTCCACCCAGCCTTTCCTCCCCTCTCCGGACCCCTGCTTTTCTGCATTTGGCATAGGTCATATGATTCCGCCCGCGTTTTTTCCTCGCTGTACTTAGTAATGTGTCTCAAACTCTCACCACAGAAAAGAAAGTGCTGAGACTCAAGTCCTTGCAATACTATCTTGACATTCCCGCTCTTATTCTAGAAGTGTGACTTCTCCTTCAAGAAGCTGGGAAGGAAAGGAACTAGAGTGGTCCAACACATGGCTTCAATGGCTGCTTTGATGTATGAACTCAAAATATATTTCATTTCCCAGAATATATTCTCATGGGGGAGGGGAACATTAAATGCAGCTTTTTCGACCATGAGAATTTTATATATATAATATATATTAATAATTAATATTTATATCAACTATTTTATATATTATATATGTATATATAATTATATATTAATTATATTAACAAGTATTTATATCAGTTATTTTACATATATTATATAATATATAATATGTATATATGTGTATAATATGTATATTATATATACATGTGTGTGTATATATATATATATATATATATATATATATAAAGTATGTCAGGCTGAGAGCCAACCTCTTAGCTTATCTGAATTTACACGTGTGTGTCCCTGTCTGGAGGAGTCAAATAGTCACCTCCGTGGGCTTCTCAACCAGTTTTAGTTTATCCAGTTACTTTAATTCTAGGCTCTAAAGGGAGTTAAGTAAAGAACATTTTAAAAACAACCCATCCCAAATTACTGTTTGCCAACTGTCGTCAGTTGGCACCTGACAACAACAGCAACAACCACAGACTGATTGCAGGAATGTTAGATGTAACTTCAAATTCGAGCATCATCATCGGAGTCACTTCACCATACAGCCCCCCCCCCCCCCCCCCCCACCGTTTGCAAGTGAGGTGCCAGAGGAAGGAGGAGAGAACCAAGTTCACAAAGAGGCTGAGACTTGAATCCACTGGGTGCTCACCACCCTTTTGCTTTCGGGACTAGGGCACTAGGGCGCATTCCTTACTGACGCCCCTCCCCACCCTCCCCACCCACCAGGCACTTCATCCCCATCAAAGCCAAGTGAGGACACATGTGTGTCTTCACAGCACCCAGAGACCTGAAGGTGCTGGGATCCTAAGATGTCCCAAATTTTGCGAGGCTTTAAAAGAAACTTGCCCCCCACCCCCAGCTCCCTGCCCCTCTCCTACCACCTCTCAGCGCCCTTCCAGCACCTCTCGCAAGCCCTGATGCCCCCTGAGAAGGTTCAGGTTTGAAGGAAGCAGAGGAGAAAAGGAGGCCCCGCAGCTTTATTCCGGGTGGATTTCTTGACCGACGGGAAAGATGGGGAGCAGGATCTCGAGTTTATTATTATTATTTTTTAATTTATGATAGTCACACACAGGCACAGAGAGAGAGAGAGAGAGAGGCAGAGACACAGGCAGAGGGAGAAGCAGGCTCCATGCACCGGGAGCCCGACGTGGGATTCGATCCCGGGTCTCCAGGATCGCGCCCTGGGCCAAAGGCAGGCGCCAAACCGCTGCGCCACCCAGGGATCCCGGATCTCGAGTTTAGAACCCAGGCTCAGAGTCTAGAAAGAGATCAACAGCATCCTCCAAAGACAAAATAGGAAGATGGAGCAGAGAAGGAAGGGAGCGGTAGCCTGGGGGGCACGACGGACTGAACCTGCTGAGATAAAATCTCAGACCCTGACTTAACAAACTGGGTCTTACTTGCCAGCGGATGGTTCCTCAGAACCTTGACCCCTGGGGCCCTGGCCGGGCTGACTGGTTGGAACTGGAGAGGGTTGGGACGAGGAAGGAAGATTTAGGGGAGGTTTTAAAAGCCTACGGAGGAGGGTAGAGCTATGCCAGGTTTGGGTAGAAAGTATTTATCCAAGTGCTACAGTCAATTTCCAAGAAAGTTATCCTCAAAACATCAAGGAAGAAAAAGCCCAGGTAGGTCTCACCGAAGGCGAGATAGCCTCCAATCCGATTTGGTCTCTCTTCTTGCGACTTCCAGAAATCATGTAATTGGTATTATTTTCACGAGGCTTATTTTAAGCGTGTTATCAAAGCTCCCATGGTGGGAGCTGTGTCATTACCCTAAACTCCATCTCAGCCTCTCCACATCTATTTAATACAGCTTTTGGCAACCAGACACCCAACTTCTTGCCAAAAACTGCGGATTAAGCATTCGTTATGGGAGTTTGCCATTAGCTGTTCCCTCTGTTAGGGGCACAAGCGGTTACCTGTCCCCAAACACACAGCCTTCCCGTGAAATAGATCTGCATTTGCAGGAGGCTCCGGGGATGTGAAGGGTGGCTGGTGACACCTTGCACCCACCCATCCCTCCAACCACCACCACCACCAAAACTGGGTTTGGGTGTGGGTCAGGGCCGGTTTACTAGGCGGCTGGGCTCCCGGGCTCCCCCGTAGTTTTTCCTCCCTGAGCTGGCCCTTCCGCGGTGGACAAGTACTCCGGAGCTGGCTTCATATGTCTTTCATTTAAGCTACATCGCATGTTTTTCAGGAAATTTAGGGTCCTTAAGACGCATATTTATAAACAGGCTGACAGCGCGGTACCTCGCAACTGAGCTCAGAGCTAGGGGTTGTTCGCGTATCTCCGAGGCCGCGAGGCGTCATTCTTGCTGCTGCGAAATGTTTAAAAACCTATTCAATGGCCATCTCTCTCCCCCTCTCCTTGTTTACTACAGAAAGTCACTCTTGCAGACTATCTCTGAAGGTAAGGGGGGGGGGGGCAGGAGAGAGCACAAGACCGTCAGGCCGCGTAGAGATGGGGATGGGGATGGGCGGCTAAGTGGCCCCCGGCTTTGCGGCAGGGGCGGCGCGGGCACCCGCCCGGAGGTGCCCTGCAAGGCTTGGGGGCTCCTCGGCCTTGAGCGGGGTCCGCACGCCCGGGGTGCCCCCCCGCACCCCCTCCAGCCGACGGTGCCAGGGCGGGCCCCGCGTCTCCGTGGAGTCTGGCTCCGTCCTCGGGGCGCAGTCCCCCGGGGGTACCTTGTGCCCCGACCGCGCCCCCCAGGACGGCTCAGGTCGCGCTCCCGCCGCCCCGCCGGGCTGGGAGGTGCGGGGCGCGCGCTGCGGGAGCGCAGTGGGTGCAGGAACGGGGTCAGCTCCCCGGGAGCCGAGCGCGCGCTCGCGCTCGAGGCCCCAGCCCGTCGCGGAGGCGTCCCGGGGCGCCAGGGCTCCCCCCGCCCGGCCCCGGGGTTCGCGGCCCGCCCAGCAGCCCAGAGGTGCGCTGCGGGGCGGTTCCTCCGAGGCTGCGGGCGGGGGTGGTCCCCGGGGCATCTGGGGGCGGCCGAGGGGGCTTCAGGCTGGGGGGGCGTCCCCGGGGGCGCCCGCCGGAGCCGGGCCCGGCCTTCCCGCTCTCGGAGCCGCGGCTGCCCCGCGTGCCCGAGGCGCGCTGCGAAGGCCGTCGGGGACCCTGGCACAGAGTCCGCCCGGGGGGAGGGGGGCTGCCGGCCGCGGTCCCCAGACCGTGCGAGCTTCGCAGCAAGCCCGCCAGGTCCGGAGCCCGCTGCGAACGGCTGCTCGGGGCGCCCGGGGCTCCGAGCGCGAGCGCCCTTAGACGCCGCGGAGGCCCGGGTCCACCCGAGGCCGCGGCGCTGCCCTGCCCGCAGGGAGCCCCCCGCGCCCCCGCCGCCTCGTGCGCCCCGCGCCGCCGCCGCCCTCGCAAAGGATTTGTGGCCAAACCGGCGCTGGAGGCCTCCCCCTTTCATAAGCCCCTTTGTGTAGCGGCCTCCGTGTGGCCTGCGCCCCGGGCCCGGGGAGGAGGCCCCGCTCCTAGCGGGTTTTCCTAGAAGCCTCTGGAAGGAGCGAGACGACCGTGGCGCGAGGGGAGCGGGAGGAGGAGGAGACGGACTGGCAGGGGCCTGACGCCGGCAGGGCCTCTGGCTCAGCCTCTGGCTCCCACCCTTCGCACGCGCGGCCTTCCAGAAAGCTCGGCCGGGCCAGGCGGCGGGGGCGCGGGGGCGCGGGGGCGCGGGGCCAGAGGCGGGAGCCCCCCCCGCCCCCCAGTCCCGGGCTGCGCTGGAGCTGGCTTCTGGGGATCCGGCTTAACGTGGACCTTCCACATAAACGATTTACGGATGAAATAAAAGCTCTTTGGAGTAATAACTTCCTTTCAAGTTCTTAAGACGCCTCTAAATCTCTCCGGCTGTGAGTGGCCGGCGGGGCGGGGCGGGGGCGCGGGGGCGGACCGGGCGCCGGGCGGGCCGCGCGCCGAGCGGAGGCTTCAGCGCTCCGCGATCTCACCCGCTCCTCCGAGGCGCCCGTGGGCTGTCGCGGCGACGAGGCTTCTGGGGGCCGCGGCCTCGGCGCTCCCGGCACCGGCCTGGAACGGCACTCGGGGCTGCCTAAGCCAGGCCCGGGCGCGCCCTGCCCGGGGAGGCGGGGGTGGGGGGGGCGGGGGTGGGGGTGGGGGCGGAGGGGGCCCCGGGGTGGAGTTAGTCGCCTGCCTATTTTCATATTCATTAGAGCTGGGAGGTTGCCCGGAGCGCCCAGCTGAGTTTCAAGATATAAAAGCGACCTCGGATGCCCGCGCCGCAGCCGGGACGCAGCGGAGGGCTCGGAGCCGGGCAGCCCCCCGCCGCGGCGCCCGCTCCCGCCGCGCCCGCGCCCGCGCCCGCCCGCGCGCCCCCCCGCCCCCCGGCGCCCTCGGGCCTGCCGCCCCGCGACCGCCCCGCCGGGATTATGGAGTTTCTGAGCGAGAAGTTCGCGCTCAAGAGCCCGCCGGGTAAAAGCGGGGACTTCTACATGGGCGCCGGCGGCGCGCTGGAGCACGTTATGGAGACGCTGGACAATGAGCCCTTTTACGGCAAAGCGGCGGCGGGCAAATGCGCGCAGGCCTTCGGGCCGCTGCCCCGCGCCGAGCATCACGTGCGCCTGGAGCGAGCCTCGCCCTGCCAGGAGGGCGGCGGTGAGTCGGCGGCCGGGCCGCGCGCCCTCCCCCCCCTCCCCTCGCCTCCCCTCCCCCTCGCCTCCCCCTCGCCTCCCCTCTGCAAGCCCCGGGGTGCGGGGACGCGCCGGGCCTGGGCGGGGGCCGCGGGAAGGGCTCGGCGCCCTGGTCCCGGGGCTGCGCGGGCCGAGCCTGGGGGCGCGCACCCCTCGCCCCGGCCCCGCCGCGGTCGCCGCAGCCCGCTAGCCCGCGTCCCCGCTGTCGCGGCTCCGAAAGTCGGAGCTCCTCCCGGTGGAGACAAACAAACAGAAACCCCAAAAAACAAAACAAAACCCAAAAAACCTCTTTGTAAAAAAAAAAAAAAAAAAAAAAAAAGCTGTCCAGGGCGTAGCGGGAGTCTTTCTTTGGGAAGCTGCAAGGTTCTAAGAGCAGCTCGTGTGCAGCTGGGATTGCTGGTTGCTTGGGTTTGCAGCGCAACACCCAATTTTTTTTTTTCCCCTAAATGCCAAATCCTTCTCAAGAGCTTCGGGTAAAGAATCTCCCGTGGAAGCACTCAACTCCCGAATCCTCTTTTATCTTTTTTTTTTTTTTCTGTGTTTCTGACCGCACGGGAAAAGCACCCCCCCCCCACCCCAGAACCCCCTCTCCGAAGGCTTCTGGGTGAAACCTTCAACTTTGAGCGGCCAAGTATCTCAAAGTCAGAGTGTTATCAAAACAAGCCATCTATCTCTTCTATCTTGTAACCCAAGACAAACCTATTTTTTTTCTTCCAGATCGCGACAGCTAGAGCAAGTTTACAGTTCCAAGAGGACTTTTCCTTATCATTGTATATATTGCACAGTTAAGCTGTAAGGAGCGGGTTGCTTTAAAATAACAAACGAATTAAGTGTGAAATATTTACAACAAGCCTCCCGCCCCCTGTTTTAGTGCAGAGGGTCAAAATCTGGCAAGGTACTGGCTCCTAGGAGCGCATTTTCCAAGTACTTTGTATACAGTGACTAAAAAAAAAAAAAAAAAAAAAAAAAAAGAACGCCATCTCGTGTATTTGACTTATTCAACGTTGCAAATTACTTTTGACTCGCAAGGTTGAACCAAGAACATAGACGGGAACGAGAGAAAAATCAGCTAAATCGTTTCGGTCGTTTATTTCGAAAGACACATGCGATGAATTTTTTATTTTTAATATGCTAGCTCTTTTGGCTTTTCTGGTGGTATTTCAGACTTCAGGGTCCTTATTTCTGGCATTCTTAAATGTATATACGTGAAGTTATTTGAATGGGCGGGATTTTAAAACAAAAAGCGATTCTCTGCTGTCTTGTGTGAACTGCTCTCCGTAGGACTATATCCTATTTTAAATTGTCGGGAATCCAAAACAGGAAGAGAAATAGGTGATCTTTTTTTAAATTATTATTATTATACCTTAACAACTTGGGAAGGAACATCACACTTTTCGGATGAGTTTTAATAGGAAAGTAATAAGTAAGATGAACGGAGGCAGCAGTTGGCTAAATTTCGGAAAGCTCCTGTCTTTCTCCTGAGATGCCCTTAGCCTCACCACTGCTTTCCCTCCCCCATCCCTAATTACCGAAGTTCCCCCATTTAACTCTGCCCAAGACAAAACCCTATTGTTAATCAGTCCTGGCTCTTCTTTTATATCTGGTTTCACATCAGCTCTTTTGCTTACAAGATATAAAGCATCTAAGTTATTATAGGTCTTAAAGCTCAAAACATTTGCATACTCATTAGAGCAGTTGCTAAAATAGGTTATGAGAATTTAAGAACAGATCAAAAGGAAAGAAAGTATGGCAGTTCCTTGGAAATTACTGTTCTGGCTCGCTTCGCTTTACATTTTTAAAAACTCTTTCAAATTTCATGATGTGCATCCACTGCATTTGTGTGTGTGTGTGTGTGTGTGTGTGTGTGGCACCATAGGATACGTTTTTGTTTTATATCATACTGCAAGCATGCAATCAAATCTGGAGGAAATCACTGAAAGTAAAACAACCCTAAACAGAATGGAAGATGACATCTTTTGCGATCTTTTCATAGATGTTTTAATTTCTCTGCTTTAGGGAAGAATAAGGCTTTCTGTCTTAGAACATGTTCCATGAGCTAAAGATAAATACGACCTATTTCGAAAGAGCTGCAAATGAGTTTTTACACTAATGAAGTTTACTTAAATCTTATTCTGTTCTAGAAGAAGTACTTCCAGAAACCGATATGACAGTCATTTTTTAATTTAGTAGGTCACTTTTTTGAACAACAACAAAAAAAAGGTTAAAAAGCAGCCATGAATAAACACTCAAAATATTCAAAATACTATAGAAACAAAAACGTATCTTAAATCTGTAGTCCATACATTTCGTGTGGAGCAGGAAAATAACTTTGGGGAAGAGTTTGGATTTGGGTTTACAGATATTATTTAAAATTGAAATCACCTTTCCCGGGGCCACCTAATTAGCCCGATTTTGCCTGCTGTGAGTACATACGTACCCATCTCTTACGTTAAATGTGGTTCGCTTTTCAAAAATTGCGCTCACTTATTTTTTTCTTAAATCTAGAGCATCTTTTAATCCGATCACCTAATTTGCTGATAAGTTCCATTTATAAGCTCTGCATCAGCCCTGTAGGGTAGAACCCGTAAGACGTGGCACGTTTATAGGAGTTCCACGTACACATTTTTAAATGGTTTCAAACCTGCCCAAAGTGGATTAATAATGGTACACAACGCGATGATTGAATGAATAGTGGCACAGGGAGTCGTTAACAGCCCGCTTTCCTGATGCGTGGGCCCTGCAGTAGTTGGGCTTAGGTGCCTCACCGGCTCGGTTCACAGTCCTGAGAAGTGTTGTTTCCCCCTCTGGGTACAGTGAACTATGGCATCACGAAAGTGGAAGGCCAGCCGCTCCACACGGAGCTGAACAGGGCCCTGGACAACTGCAACAGCCTCCGCATGTCGCCCGGGAAAGGGATGCCAGAAAAGGGAGACCTGGATGAACTTGGGGATAAATGTGACAGCAACGTGTCCAGCAGTAAGAAGCGGAGACACCGAACCACCTTCACCAGCCTTCAGCTGGAGGAACTGGAGAAGGTTTTTCAGAAAACCCACTACCCGGATGTCTATGTCAGAGAACAGCTTGCTCTGAGGACAGAGCTCACGGAGGCCAGGGTCCAGGTAGGAGCCAAGGGGGGCCTTGGGTGGAGGGGGGTTGGGGGAGGTGGGGGGGGGGATACTGTTGGGATCATTCAATGGTTTCCTTTTGCCACAAAAGACAAAAGAAGGAACTGATTCTATATGCATGGAGGTCTACTAAAAGTTCTTCTTCCTTGCAAAGGATTTAATCCTTCACACCGAAGAAACATAAAAGAACACTTGACTTATTAGGTAGGCATATAAATTGGCAATCGTTTTTTAAAGAAACAGGATAGCATAAGTATCTCTAATTTTAAAAAAGTGATTTTCAAAGGACAGGTAGCAGAATCCTAGCTATCTCCTTACTAACACATGTATTTTATTTTATTTTTATTTTATCAGCTATTAAGGTTCTTTTTAGGTTATATAGCAAGTATTGGTAAGCCATTTGTGTAATGGCCCATAGATCTATAATTTTATTGAGGTTGGGTTTATAATAAAACAAACAAAAATGAACCAATTTCACACATGTCCCAATTGTGGTGTATGCCATGACTGATTTTCACTATGCATGAGGAAAGATTAGGTACCTCACCTACAACCTTTCTAGCTCTAATAGTTGCCTTGCCATTCCATTTTAATTTTTAAATGTAGATAGCTTTTGTCTTTTTTTTTTTTTGTAGAGGCAATAGGGATAATGATCTTGAAGTAATTTTCAGATATATATACTAAATTATATTTATGAGTTTCATTCAGGCTATCAAATTGGATGATACAATATACTTAAAATTATTTGAAAAAAAGAGTTATATGAGGTTAAAAGTCTACCTCTGAGGCATATTTTATTTTTACTAGAGTTGGTATTCTCAAACTACATTTATCAGTTCTCTAGTAACAACAGTTTCAGGGAATGGCCCGTTTCTTTGTGTGTTTTCACTGTGCTAAATATCAGAATATTGAATTTTGCAGTTCCCATGCAGTATCATAGGGAAATTAATAAGACAGTGAAAAATTTTGTTCTGAAGTAGTAGTACTACTTCTGAAGATTAAACTATTGTAAGGCCTTTACATGATTAAAGGCGACATTTGGTGATGCAGGAATACCAAGCAGCAGGATTTTTCCTTAGCTTGTGGAGGCAAATAGTTACTTTATCTTAGTTCAGGAAGTAAATCTACAGAACGTTGATGCTAATGAAGAATTTTAGAAGGTGTTAACACCAGTCCCCGTGAGTGTGTGTGTGTGTGTGTGTGTTTGCCTTGTGTTCATATATTTTAATTAGTTATACTTGTAGCCATAGAAAAATATGTTTACATACGGGATGATCAGCTGTGCACAATGGATATTTTCCCCTTAACATTTCATCAACCGCTGAATACTTTTTGTCTAAAAACATGCCCAGAGAACCAGCCCGAACCTAATTGACTCAGGTTTTCTCTTTCCTGCTTTCACATCAGAGTGGTAATTCACACCTAACGATCTTTTTTTCTTAATGAAAAAAAATTAAAACAACAACTCACTATTAAATTCCCTTACTATGCTCCTAGTGCCTGAGAAGACGGGAAGAAAATAGGTTTTGTGTTGTTGTCAATGTTGGTTTGAGCCCTGGGCATCCTGTGTAATACACCTTTACCAACAGAGTTCTAAGAAATCGTACTGAACAAGTAGCTCTCGTCGCCTTATTTTAATTGCTGGAAACTCTTTAAAGCGCAACCTTACATTTGCAGTCCATGCTTGCGCACTGAACTGAGGCTCAATATGGATCCATAAGTGTGATGGTAAAGGTATAGAAGATTACAACTGAATATGAAAAAAAAGAAAAATTTCGAGTAAATTTTAGCAGTTTTAACAGTCTGCACTTTTGTATGTAATTTCTAGCTTCTTTTGTAAGTATTTTGTGCCCTGAACATAGTTTTGTAAATACTCGAAGAGCTTCCTGAAAGCTACTTGTGAAATGTCTACTCAAAAATAACAAATGATTTATAGTGAATGTAATGTATTGTGTCTCCCTTTAATTCATTAAAATATTAAAGTGAAGATTCTGGAGAGCTAATTCAGGTGTGAATTAGTAATTATTTATCTCTCTGAGGAAGATGGTTGTTATGCAAATATTATTAATATAGAATTAGAGAAATTTGGATGACAGTTTAGTGAACCTGTAGAGATTGTAGTAGCCCATAGGCTTTCTTGACACTTGGTTATACCTCCTCATTTCTTTTATTATTTATATTACCTGTATGTTGCTTGAATTGGAGAAATGATTTGGAGGTTTCTGAGCATTTTCTATAAGGGAGGATAAATATTATAAGTGGTGTAATTTGTGTAATAAGGACATTTGTATATTTTAAAACCAGAGTTTAATTTCAGATGGTTCCATTTTACCTATAGTCTTTATCATGCTCAATATGATATGTGATCTTAATATTTTCAGTTTCTAAATAATCATGATATTTCTGCCAGTGCCATATGTTTTGGATGTAATCATTGCGTTTAAATTTTTCTAAGATTATCTAAGTATGGGTACAACCCAGCAGAGTCTTCACTCTGTGACATGTTTTAAAGATAATTGTTTTGACAGACCCAGATATTAATTTGGTTATAGTTTGGCTGGGTTAATGTTATGTGCATAACCCCAAACTAAAAAGTTATGAATGTCTTCCAGATTTGCAGCATTCTCTGAGAGGAGGGCTATCTATGATAATTTGGAGACATAAGGAGTCTTCAAAGTCATGTAATCTAATTCCTTTTTATTTTCCAAAATGAAAGAAAAGAAAAACCCAGATACTGAGACACATTAAATAATTTTTGAAGTATTCCGTCCCTTTCTATTAATTTATAGTACCTCATGGACATGCCACTTACCAGGGTAAAATAGAAAGTAAAACTCGTGGATACTTTTCTGACCTAAATTTCTTTTTTAGTGATGTTATTGGCCTGGTTGGCCCTTTCTGATCTGTGTCTTTTAACATGACCATTGCATTTTCAAATATTCCTCAGCTAAAATTCTACTTTTTAAAAAAATTAGGTTTGGTTTCAAAATCGAAGGGCCAAGTGGAGAAAAAGAGAACGCTATGGCCAAATACAACAAGCTAAAAGCCATTTTGCTGCCACCTATGACATATCGGTTTTGCCGAGGACTGACAGCTATCCACAGGTATGGTTAACTTCACAGAATACTGATGGCGAAAAATAGATGTGGTTTGTATATTCTTAAAAGGGCTATTATTATTGGCTTTATTATACCCAACACAATAATCGAGAATGGAAACTTGAACCTCCAGAAGACTTTTTGCATGTTTGTTAGATGTTTATTTTACCGAAATGTTTATTTTGTTTTTATTTTCTTTTGGAGCCATTCGTTCAAAAATATTTCCGGGTCCCTTCCTCATTATACACGGCAACAGCTGAAGTAGCATCATTCACAGTCTGAGTCTTTTAACTAGTCTACATTTTAACTATTCAGGCTTGTTTCGTTAACTTTTAAAAATAAAAAAAAAGCTTTGCTTGGCGTGCTGTCCCTGTGGCTAATGTCTTACGAACCTCCATCCCCTAACCTACTGTCCAGTGTGGTTTATGAAACCTTCAGTTCCACTTAAAAATATCTCTTTTCCTATGTTGTCTTTTCAGCTTTGAAATTACTCGTTGTTTCAAGGAAACATTTAGCCCTTTGTTACTTAAAACATACATAGGATTAGTACTGGACATCATTTAAAAAAATTGATCACATTAAAAAAGAACAACGCATCCACGCCTTTATAATGGGAGCTCTCATCTCATTTTAAAGAGCACTTATTTTTCTTAATTTTTTCCTTTTAATTTAGAGGCTTTTTTTTTCTTTTTCAGACTTTGTAATGCATGTAGATAAAATGCATATTATCTTTTTAATTGGGCATTAGTTTTCCCTATTACTGAGTTCCAATATTTGGATCTGCCTTTGATACAGGATACAGAACACTTGTATTATAAGGAACATGAAAATTGAACACCAATAAAAGTTAATTAAAAAAAAAATAAGGAACATGATATTTGTTATTTTACTCCTTACTGTTTAAGGATATGCATTGTTACAGACCATTTTGAAAATAAATAACACATATGCTGGGGGACTACCTTGATAGTCCAGGAACCAAATCTTCACAACGCCGGACTTAAGGGTACTCATTTTCTTCAACTGTAGGTTCATACCCTGTGAGCATGAATTCAGTCCTTTAATTTTGTGCATCCTTGTATTCTGATGCTTTTGATGATTCTTAAAAACCTATTTTGAGACCTCCACCCTTCCAGATAAGATCACCTTAGTTCAGTCCTTCTAAACGTTAGGAAACGAGACCCATGGGAGTTATGGAAGGAATTGGTTCCTCCTATAGGACAGCCCACGAGGGGCTTATATGCTGCTACAGCTAAGCCTCCCTACTGCAGTTCACTAGAAGACGACGGTACCTTTTGAATAAATAAATGTCCATACCTGCCATCAGAACAACCTTGTTTTTCTTACTTTTAAAAATTTATAGTAAAATAGTTCCTTTATTTTTAAAATTTTTTCTCCAGTTTAAAAGCATGTATGTACTCTGTTACTTACCATTGTAGGGCCAATGAGCTTTTATTCACCGGATAGTTTTGAGTGTCCTAGTTGAGTTCTGAACAAAGTGCCATGAGGAAGTTTCCCTGGTAGGCTACAAGCTCCATGGAAGCAGGCCCTGCAGTGGATTTCTTACCTGTTGACCCAGCCATGGCCCTTATATCAGTCAGTGTTCTGAGCAGGTTACACATGGTACCTCATTTCATCCTTACGACAACCTTATGCACTAGGTGTCGTTAATTAATTGTCCTCGTTTTCCGTGTGAGGAAACTGAGGCACAGAGAGGGCAGAGATTTTCTCACTTTCACCAGTGGCAAAGCCGAGATTTCATCACAGGCAGTCTGGCTCCCAAGTGCAAGGTCTTAGCCCTTACAGCACACTGGCTCTCCCAACGACTGTGTTGAAAGGATTGAATGATTGATAAATGAATACCAAAGGAGCGGAAGGCTTAAGGTTGCACCGTACAAGTCTGCAGCTCAGTTCAGGGGAGCAGAAACTAAGAGCAAGTGGAACAATGATGAAAACAGTAGAGACAGATGATGTATGCTGGCATGTACTTTATGTAATTTTGAACTACCTCACTGTGATGAATGTACAGATAGTAAAGTTACAAATTAATGAATTCTTTTCAAATGGACTTTTTACAGTCTTCCTAGTGGAGTGTGCTCCACCACCCTTGACTACCATCTCCTTCTCTTGCCGCATTTACTTCAGTCTTCATTCCTTTCCTCGGAGACCCCATTTCCGGTTGTGTGTGTGTCTGTGTTTCCCCACTTCTCTGTGCCTTGCTGGTGGTTGCTTTATCTCGAACTTCCCTTTCTTCTTCGGTGCAACATAAAACATTTAGTATAGTGCCTGGCACAAACTAAGCTCTTTATAAGGGCTTCATGTAACTTAATATACTCTTAGTCATGCTTTGTTCCTAGGATTGTCTTGCCATTGTGTTACTGTGCCTCATAGCTTTAGACACTGTCATTCAGCATGCTGAGGTAACCTAGTAAGGTCGCGCAAGCAGGAAGGGAGATGGTCCAATCAAATTACACATTTGATAGTCTTTTTTCACTCCAACAGAGGATTAATTTTAAAAATTTCCCCTCAGGAATCATGGGAATGTTGCACTAATTCTCCCTGTGGCTTCTCCAAAGCTATGTCCATTGGTGATGTCAACTCTTAATTTAAGTATGACAACACGGACATCACATGTTAAAGTTTGTGTTTTTGAAGTTATTTTGATGGTGTAATTCATCAACAATCCTAAAAATCAATACTGTAAAATCCATACTAATTTTCTGTATTGGTAATTCATTAACTATTTGGTTGCCAAAAATACTGAAATCAAGTGTCTCCCACTCCCCACTGTAGGGATAAAGTCAGTAAAATTCCATTTTAACTTAAAAATGTGTGGTGGACTTTTTTATTTTGAAGAAATAGTTGTGCCAAGATCATGTCTCTCAAGCTTCAGCCTAAAGGAAACTTTTTTTTAAGCATGTGTCTTGAAAATAGAAATTATAATCAGAAAAATGGGGACCAAAATAGAATCTGACAACTCAGTGCAGCAAGACACTGAGCTTGGTTACTGTTACTAATTACAGAAAAAAAAAATTAATTACCAAAAAGTTGGAAACTAGAAAACTAGAAACAGGACAGAAATAAAGAATGAAAAGTTTGGCAGGAAAGCAAAAGCATATACAGAAATACATGAAAAACAGAAATGGTTGAGAAAACGATCTCCTCAGGTCTTCTCAAATGTGATCTTACCAATTATAAAGGTATCTCTGTATAACATATAATAAGTTTATTTATGAGTAGTAATTAATGTTTTCTAAAGTGTTCTAACTACTTTGCTTCCATTGCTCTCATTACAAAATAGTAACAACAGCCCTACTGGTAAAATTAATACTTACCAGTTGAAGGCTTATTTTAAGCCAGGCTTCTTTCTTATAGCCATTAACTCTCGGAATTGAAGAGCAGGGGTTCAGAGCTCTTTACGCAGCGCCACTGAGCCATGAAATATTTCAATGTTGACCCTAAAACACCAAGTCACTTTGGAAAGCAAAAATGCTTTCATTTTTCAAATGTATAAAATAGTGATATAAAGCATTTTAAAAGCATAGACACTTTTTCGATTGCTTTCAGGTATTCTTTTTTAAGCTTGCTCACATGTGACATCTGATATCATGTTGGATAGCAAACAGTGAGAGGCGTGATGTCAGTAGTAATATACTTTAAGGAAGTATATATTTTTTAAAGATTTTATTTATTTGTTTGTTTGTTTGTTTATTTATTTATTTATCAGAAACACCAAGAGAGAGGCAGACACAGGCAGAGGGAGAAGCAGGCTCCATGCAGGGAGTCTGATGTGGGGATTCGATCCCAGGACCCCGGGGTCATGCCCTGAGCCAAACACAGATGCTCAACCGCTGAGCCACCCGGGTGTCCCTAGGGCAGTATATTTTGATGTACTGAAAAATAGTATCTGTTTATAAAAAGCCCTTTATTTTGGCTCACCATATCCATTGTCATTTGGCAACACAATGATTTAGCTAAGTGAAACTACTTGACTGCCTAATGTTCTCCATGACATGACACTTTAAACAACAGTCACGTATCACATCTATTCCTTGCGCGACGCTGACTCCATTTTCAGTTCCCTTTCCTCACCTAAACTGTATTTCCTCCAGGAAACCTTCCTTCAGTTCTCCTTCAGTCAGCACAATTCTCATTGACATGGTGGTGGACTGTATACAATGTCAGCTCCCCCCTTTATAACATAAAGTATTTATGGTTCAAAAAGAGGAGTCAGTTCTTAACTTCGTATTACAACCGTATTAAACAAAGTATGTATACACCAAATAGGTGTGAAAAAAGGAGTCTTGCTTCAACGTTCTGGAATACGTTATGAACCCCCAGATTAATCAGATTTCAGTTAAATAGCTGATTCCTGGATCTCTGCTATTAACCATCTCTGGGGTCCTCAGCGTTAACTTTGCCTCTCCGAATCTCAATTTCTTCCTCTGTTGAAAGGAATAGATTAGGAAGGTTTTGCACAATGTTTTCGGCTTAATTTTTTTTTTCTTCCAAAGCTATTTGCATTTAATTCAACAAATACAGGTTAAGTACTGTTTGAGGCCCGGGGTTTTTATAAATGATCCAGGCAAAATTTCTTGCTTTTTGGGCAGATGACAAACTAGGTAATATTTGTACCAAATTCTGCAGACACTTCTTGATAGAATCTACACCCAGCAGACCAAAAGAAAACCTACATAATTTTGTCTTCGAATTGCAAAAGCGAGCATCTATCAACAGTAGATTTTAATTTATTTCTAATTTATGGACATCAAAGCATTTCTTTAAATAATTGTTTTGTTGAATAAAATAGTTTTCCAGGTATAAACATTTTCTGGAGGATTATAGCCAGCCTTCGTTCTTACTAGAAAGTCTAGTTTCATGCCCTTAGGTTTGGCTCAGATCCCATGTGCATTAACGTTATCATTTATTTGCTGGGTGACGTGGGTAAATCTTCTGACTTCCTGGGATCTTCAGATTCTTTATTTGTAAAATGGAGGTGGTATTGGTGCTGGAGTTGGTGGTGTGATCATCATCCTAGTACCTTTTCTGTTATTGAGAGGATTAAATTGATTTCCAAACATCTGTGGAGCTAAGTCATGGGGCTGGAGGAGGACTAGGTGTTAATATTTGACTATGGGCTTCATAGCCAGGGGGTTCTGGGTTCAAATGAGTCTGAATCTGCTGCTTAATAGATTTTAGACCTTTGGCAAGTAAATGAACCTCTTGGCATATTTCTCCTCAGTTACAAAATGAGCATAAAAGTTCACATGATGTTTGTGAAGATTAGACACAATAGTTTCTGCAGAGTACTTAGGACATTGCCTAGTACATAACGAGTGCTAAATAAATAGTAACAGTTCTATAATAGCCAGTCACTCATTATTGATTCTACAGTAGCGAGCTAGCTAAGTGGTGTGAATGTTTTGTTTTTGTAGCATTTAAACGAATCCAATTTTTTAGTAAATTCACTATTTAAGGATCTAGGGAAAGATCACATTTAGTTAAATGTGCTTTCCTCTTTAAATTAGGAAAATCAAATATGGTAATTTGAGGGATGTTTGAGTATACTCTTAACCCACCAAAATTATTTTCTCATGAAGAAAATATTTTCATCAAAAAATTTTTAAAGGTTTGAAGCTTTAAAGGTTTTGAAGCTTTTTTTTCCCACCAAAATTTTCCATGGGCTTTTACTTAGTGTATAGTGAGAATCATAACTAAATCTATGTTTACATTATATACAAGGGGACCCCTGCAGTGTCTTGCTTTCTGTTGCTTAATTGATGACTTAACAAATAAATGCCACTTGGAGTTGGATTCAAGTTATAAATAATTTTTAGTCATTGGAATAATTTAAGACCTAGGTGATAGCTGTACAACACTTCCAGTTTAACAAATTCTCCTTCAAACATTGTAATTATGCAGTGTTTTAAAGGAAATGTTAAAGTTTCTATAAAATAGTGATTGGGAAAAATACTGTTCATTCTGCCCTTCTTGTAGCATCAGTCTCTGTACTCATCTTGAAGCTTACCTTCACTTAAACTAAATAAATAATATGGAACTTGTCTCCCTCAACCACTGTGGTTTAGCAATTTAAAGGCATCTGAAAAAAAATAAATAAAGGCATCTAAAATAGTAAATAAATAACAAAAATCTTTTTCTTAATAAAAAAGTCTTATTAATATAGCTATAATTGAGACATTATATAATAAATATTCTCATATCTATGAAACAGCCAGTGAAATGGTCACATAGTGATACAGTGAAACCTCTCTTGTGAAGAATGGAGGGACAAAAATATTAACATCATTAGATCAAGTCATATTGATAGAAAATTGCTTATTTAATTAAATGACTAAGAATGAATGAAATTAAAATGTATACGGGTTGTATAACAATTTGTATGAAGAATATTTCACATAGGTGTATAAGTACATATTAAAAATAAGTGATATGTAGCATGAGGCAGGTATTGTTAGCATCAGTCAAGTTAAGATGCAGCTAGACACAAAGAGGGAAAAATTTTAATTTTGTTGAAAATACAGACACTTTACAGAGATTTAAAAAATACCCTGTAAAAGAAGCAAAGTGCATTAATATTTTAGATTATGAATGAATTTGGGCATGTTTTTTGAAAAACATGGTATTTAAGTTTTAATATGACTTAATGACTTTACACAGTAATACTAATTTGGCAGATTTTCTTTTTTTTACTTTTAATAGGTTATTGCTGTTAAAGCATTGAATTTAACTGAATTGGTCATGAGTATTTTATATTTTTAAAAGGAAAGGATAAATAAGAAATTGAGTAGATTACCAAACTAAATAATAAGAAAAAATGTAAATCTAAATCATTGAAGAGTGCTATTGTTGCTTACATGAATAAAAACTATCTACTAGACGGGATGAGCACTGGGTGTTATGCTGTATGTTGGCAAATCGAACTCCAATAAAAAAGTAAAAATAAATTAAAAATATATTTTAAAAAACTACCTTACAGAGGATGGAGAACCAGAGGGGAAATTAAACTTGAGAAGTCCGTGAGAACAGACTCGTAGGTTAAAACCAGCACACACTGTTATTGTTAGTGTGAACCTACGATATATTTTAACCCAGAGTTTTATGCTTTCCATATTTATTAAGCCTCATGAAATCTCTAAATTTAAAAATATTCTGTGCAGATGGAAGTATTTGCATACTTGATTTGTATTTTAAGTTACTCATTCACAAGGAAAACGTCATTTATATTTTAATCTTTGTTTCTTGTAATTGTGGATTTTTTTTGAGGGTTTGTGTCATTAAAAATGAATCAAGCACTGTCAACAATGGCTATCATGCCTGTATTAAAATACATGAAAAATAATGTGACAATTAATTGGAAAATGTTCCATGTTGATCATTGTTGCTGAATAAGTAAAATAGGAAATCTTAAGTGCTGTTATTTTATTCCCTACTTAAGTGAGTTGACTTGAAAAGTGTCTTTTTAAGACATATAGAGTGAGATCTCCTCTAAATCTTTTTAATGATCATAATTACCATATAGCTTAAGAACACATCTAATCCTAAAGGAAGAGGAAAAAATGTCCTTAATGTTTCTTACATCTTTGACTTGGAGCACATATTTCAAATACTATTTAAATAATGCAAAATTTAAACACATTTATATGATGTCATTCTGAAAATTTCCAGACATTAACATTTCTTCTGAGGGTTGTGTTTTTAATTTCTGCACTAAAAAGATATATACACTTATTTTTCTGTAAAGCGGTTTTTTCTCAGGTTTTTAGTCTCATATGATTATTATATCTTATTTTTTTAGTGGAAAATCCATTCTTCCTTGTTCCAAATCTCTGTACACATTTGTAAGATGGAATGTTATTTTAAAAAAATCAAAGTAGCAATCAATATTTAACATATGACCCTTTCCTGATAAGTAATATCTAATCGTTTCAGCTTAATGATACACTATGTTGACAAAGTATACCTTTGAAATTTTTGAAATGTAAATTGATTCCCCCCAAAAATCTTTTTTATGTGAAAGTTACAGCTATAAAGTAGGCACTGATGAAAATATACCCTCATTTCTGTTTTAGGTAGTACCTAAATATGCTCAGGTTAATAATCTTTTCACTAGGTAATTAATTTAAGTTGGGATTTTTTTTTTTTTTCCCAGATGGACAGTATCAGTATTTGAGACTTACTCACTTATTCTCTGGTAGCAAGTGAGACTTACTCACTATTCATTATTTAGAAAAGCATTTATATTCTTTCTCCCTGCCAGCAACTTATTGTTGTAGTTACTAGAAAAGTTAATGGGACCCTAAAATTAGTCAACATCTAAAAAATATATACAAGTTACTAAGTGTATGATTCTTACTGACATTTTATCACCATAAATTTTAAAGGGAGGGATATGCTAGTAAAATATATAATAGCCTCTTAAAAAACTAAACTGCTTTTGTGGAAACTCATGTTTGCATTTTTTTAAGAGACCATATAAAAAATCTGGAAAATTATGTAAGTAATAATGTGGTAATAAAACTATGTAGTAAGTATTGAATAATATACAAAGTGGTCAATAGTTGTAAACATTCTCTCAAAGAGGAAAAACAAAAATCAGCTTTTGGATTTTAAAGCAAAGAAGCTATTGCTAAAACATTACAAATACCTCTTGGTAAATCCCTAATCTGTGTCTTTTTAAAGCAACTTTTAACTCCCACAGGGAAGTGTGTAGGCATATGGTGTGAGGGTAGTATGTGTGTGTTGGCTGTTCACGTGTTTGTGGTGTGTATACATATGGACTTTGGTGGCAGGTAAGAGCAATCTATGTATAGTGGAGGAGGAAGGCCATATAAACTTGCTTTCATAGAAAAATACTTAGTTTTAGAATTACTTCAAAATTAAGGAATGATTGTTACTCATTGATTTCATGGTATTCAGTGTTTCTATTAAATCCAGATTAAAGTTCATAGAATACTGTCTTCTAAATAGCACTAACATTAGGATATAGAATATATAATGCTGTCATGAAAGTATTTGTTTTTTATACATCATGATACTTTACAACTAATTCAAAGACTAACAAACTTGTATTTCTTTTCAAAGGTTTTTTAAAAGTACGAGAAGTTGCTTACTATAATAAAATCTGCAAATATATTAGAAATATACACTAGGTAGGGTTAGTATTCTAAAAATTTCTTTGCAGTTTTGGTTTTACAAAGAATATATCTGTATCAAGTTTCTAAGGTGGAGGTAAATGAGATTTATAATTTCATTATTTACCATATAATTTCAACGCATGGTGAATATATACCACAGTGAAGAACTCTGTGTGTGTGTGTGTGTGTGCGCGCGCGTGTGTGTAAAATACGCATATATATTGACCCTTTCCTTCCTATATATTACTTTTAATTCCTTGGGGGAAAAATGAGTGTTAAATAAATTTAATTTCTCTTTGGAAGGAATCAGACAAAAAACAACTTTCCTCCTAAATTCATAGTCATGGAATAATTAAGTGCTAACTTTTCATTTGATTAGGAAAACATTAAGGGGCAAACATTCAAAGTGGAGTGTGGTAAGTCAGCTGAACCTGCATTCGTGCTAACGGGATGCAGTTGGCTAAGTTCCCTGGACAATGCTTTGAACGTACCCCTAGAATTTTTTTAAAACATTGCAAAGCACATTAAAACATGGAATGTTTTTAGATTTTCTACTCCTTTTTATACAATAAAGAAGAAAAAATGTAAAGGCAGTCCTTTTTTTTTTTTTTTTTTGGCACGCAGGAAAGGAGGATGTGGGTATTACTTAATAAGAGTGTTCCTGGTTGTGAAGCTCTTTAATATACAGTTAGAGGCCCACACACACAAAAAAAAACCCCTAAAATTTATTTGGTGCTGGGCTTCTACCATCGTAGGTGTCTCTGAAATAGTAAAAAAAAAAAAAAAAAAAAAAAAAAGTAGTGATCCTATTTGGGGAAAAAAAAAAAGTACTCTTTCATTCCAAAATCTAACAGCAAATACAATATTTCTTCTAATGAGTCAGCAAGATTTTTATGTGGCTTCTCTGCTAACAAATCTGTAGTTTTAGACAATATGGCTTGTAGATTCGAGCACAGAGTTTGAAAATAACCACTGAATTGGTGGAGGGATGGAGGGCCCATAGACTGAGCCCACCTTGACAGCAGTAGATTTATTAAACCACAAGCTGCTGTTTGATCAAATACTGCCTTGAGAAATGCTGAAGAAAAGAGACATGTGCAATAATTGCCTAAGATACTTGAAGATTTTCACATGTAAGAAGAATGCCAGCTTCTGTATCATTTTAAAGACCAGAAATAGAAGTGGTAGAGGAAGATAACAGCTCACGTTTTTATAGAACTGTCCAAAAAGGAATGAAAAATTTTTGAAGAGGTGAGCTTCTTATCACAAGAACTAAATGTAATTGAACGTGTGTGTACAAGGGGTTTTTGCATTTGGTGGGAAGTGGAGCTTCAATAATGCTTCCTAATCCCAGATGATTTTCAGAATTCCTGTATTATTATCATTGCCATTATTTTAATACAGATCCCATAAGCCACACCCCACGCTTAATGAGTCAGAATCTCCAACAAGATGTATCTGTGATGAAGAATAAGTATGTAATAGGAAAATAAAACTACCTTGGGAAATACAGTGTCTGGGATGGAATTTTCATAATTGTCAAGATTATACATAGTAGTGATTATAGAGCTCAAATCATGAAACAAAATTTAGATATATTACCATAAATTGTCCATAAAATTTTGATTACACCTGCAAGATGGATCAGTTCGAATTTCAGACTGTTCAGAGATTTTTCGATCATTTAATGAAATTGTATTAAATGCTTATCATGTATTGTGTTAGGCTGAAGGATGAGGAAAAGCTTATGAGCAAGCATCAGGGATTTCGTTTTCAGAGAACAGAGCCTACGAACCCACACAAAGTTAGGATAATTTCAGTTTATAACAACTAGTTTTGTATCATTGTAGCATTTCTTAAGATTGCCTGCGTTCAGATTTGACCTCTAACATTGAAGTTACACATCTTGGAGAAGATTTTAAGCTCCCTGCTCTATAGTTTTACCATTTACAAAATGTGGATACTGAAAGCAAAGAAGCATCTTTTAGTGTGTTGAAATGATTAGAAGTCTGCACAGTGCATTTAATAACATGTATATGGTGAATAACTGATAACCATTAGCTATCATGAGCATTGTTTTGATTGTTGTCATCAGATGTTTAATCATCCCAAGGGAACGCTTCAGAGGAAACAAAACCTCAATTCACTGGGGATATTGTCTTTTATGATTTGCATCTAAACTTTCAATATCAAAACCAACTAAAACCCTAAAGTGAAATGAAGACATGTCAGGAATATTTTAAATGAAAAAAAGATATGAGGTGGAGAAGATAGAGATCAGGAAATAGGACATATCAGTAGAAACGTGTGACAGTGTCACTACCCTTGGGATGCCCATGGTATTTTCTCAAATCCAACTAAAATATTGCTGCAGTAACTTGCTTTACCCGTCTCTTCTTTTTGGAAAACATTTCTTTCTATATGCTAGAAATTATTTCACCAAAAGTAGCACATTTATCTTGTTTGATCATGTCCAGATAAGACGTTTTGGCCAAAATAAAAATATTTTTTCATGAAAAAAATTTGTTCATGCCATAGAAACTGAAGAATTTATTTTCAACTTATAGGTAGATTAATGTGAATTATTTTAAAGAGAAAAATCTTTCTTAATTTGTATTCATAGATCACTTTCCTTGTCTTGACCTTCTTTTCTTTTTTTTTTCTTTTTGCCTACTTAGTAAATATATTTCTATGCATTTGGAATATGAGTAGATGATTTTAATAATAAATTTCAGCAATGCTATGTATAAATTGAGGAATCCTTTAACTAACTTAAACTGTAAATAATCTTTCTCTACCGCTATTTTGCCTTTCATTTATTTTTTCAAAAATAAGCAAGCAAGTTCACTTTCATTTCCTGAAAGCCCTTTTGTCAGACATGTGACTGTGGTTTTTGCAGTGTAGCACAATGTTTGATTAAATGTCAGAGGAAAATCACCCAGATCAAGTTAGAAGAGCTAGGTTGACAGAGTAATGACATTAACAGTCCCTCTTGTTGGTTTGAGATACATAACTCAGCAATCAGTGGCACCAGTCATCATATTTTGGCTCAAGTGGGATGCATTTAGTTAGAACCAGCCAAAATTAGAACAACATAGCCCATGATGGCTTAAAGATTAATAGAATGTGCAAATCATTATATATATATATATATATATATATATATATATATATATATATATATCTGTAGAAATGTCTCACAGATTTAATATATTTAAAGCAGTTTATAAAGATATCTATATAAATGACTATTTTCTAAAATAACACTGAAGTGAGCATCGTGCCAATCTCTGAAGCCCCAACTAACAGATGAAATTAGTTGTTTCAGTTTTTCCTTATGTTTGAAACTGGTTAAGCGGTCTCTTCTTGAGTGACAGAGTAATATCTCTACCAGTATAATGTAGAAGATTCATTAACATTTTATGCTATTAATTGAAAATAATTTGTCTTAAAAGGCAGGATTTAAGTATGGGTGTTGTGAGACTACACCAGAGGCTATATGTGGTAGACTGGAATTCTTACGAAAAAGTAAATATAAGCAAACATTGTGTATGTGTTAAAAACAATCAATGATTCTAATTATTACGATTTTTAAAAAGGGAGCCAGAGGGGATAAACATAGGTATTCCTGCTCTGTTCTAGTTCAGATCTGTTGTATTAATATTGCAAAAGCATACAGTTTTTAAATTTTGTCTTCTAAGGCTCGAACTGTCCTTCATATTATACCATCCAACAGTTTTCCCAGGTTCCTGCTGTTTGTGTGATTTTTCTCGATGTTTCTCAGTAATGCATGTGAGCACTGTTTTCTTTCCATGTTTAAATAGCTGGTTTAAGATCCCTCCTATTTAAAACTCCTATTGTACAAATTCTACTTAGTGTCTCCTTTATGTGCTAGAAACTTTAGAGAAATTTCTGTTTGTTGTTTCCTATAGAGATTTAATACTAAGAAATGTGAATTTCCTGGGCACAAGTGACAACCTAGTTTTCAATCTTATGTGAGATGTTATATAGTACTTTAATTATACCCATAAGATATTTTTGCTAATACTAGCAGGCTTTTCTCAGCTGTACTTCCATTATTTGATAAGGTCATGTTTTAGAATTTTAAAATGTTTTACATGTCATAATTCTGTTGCAACCTCACTGTATCATACATAAGGCACAGAAAAATGTTTAAAATATGTATATATTGCTCATATTCACAGACCTCTGTATTTAAGACTATAAGAAATGTTTAAAATATGTATATATTGCTCATATTCACAGACCTCTGTATTTAAGACTATAAGAAATAAAAAGCAATCAAAGGGCAAACATTTCTAATAATGAGTTTGATTACAAATATCGACAAAGGTAATAGCCTCATATCAGGAAGTTTCCAACCAAAATCGCCACATTGAGTCCAACTATAAAACTTTAAAAAATGCGTTTGTGTCATTTTGTTTAGAAGGATGAAAACTATATATAAACTTAAAACTGTATTTTGAACTGTTTTTCTAAACACATGAATTTGTCATGAATCATGACCAGATTTTCTAGATTTCACTTTAACAATCACGACTATAAAAAGAATACTCAGGAGATTGACATGTTTTGAGTATTTTATGTGGTCAAGTACGTGGGTTTTGGTGAACTATTGCAGTATAACAGATTGGAAGGATCCTTCAAATAATTATTTTTTAGTAATCACTTTATGTACTCGGAATGTAATTACAGACCACCCAATAGGAGCAAACAATGAATAGTTGACAAAATTTAGTAAACACTGTTTAACAAACGTAAGGGAACAAAAGTGAGAATGCATAAATGTAATATTTGTTGTCTTATATATTCCAGATTCAGAACAATTTGTGGGCAGGAAATGCGAGTGGTGGTTCTGTGGTTACTTCATGCATGTTACCACGTGACACTTCCTCCTGTATGACACCTTATTCTCACTCGCCTCGGACAGATTCCAGTTACACAGGGTTTTCAAACCACCAGAACCAGTTCAGCCACGTGCCCCTCAACAATTTTTTCACTGACTCTCTTCTTACTGGGGCTACCAATGGACACGCATTTGAAACAAAGCCAGAATTTGAAAGGAGGTCTTCCAGTATCGCAGTTCTTCGAATGAAAGCCAAGGAGCACACTGCCAATATTTCATGGGCCATGTAACATACAGTACTCTTTTATTTTTCTTTCAATGGCAAAGTAAAACATTCTATTTCTCATATTTAAAGGATACCACAATAAGCTGCTGTGTGTGGAATTGCTAAAGGTCAAGATATACAGTGAGACCAGCTTTAAATGAATAGTTGTTATTATTTAACATTAAAATCTAAGAATGAACCTCTGAAAAGACTAAATAGATTTACCATCCATCCGTCTCCACAAACTCTGTTTTAGTAGTAAATTTTTTTCTATTGTACGAGTCGATGAAATACGATCATGCAACTTCTTAAAAGAATAAATGTATTAAACAAATTCCTCTGTTATAGATTGATTTATGTCAGTTCTGTATAACAAGAAATCCCTTGTAAAATAATACCTGATAAAGGAGGAAATGCGCTGGGGAAAATGTCAAGATACCAAAGCTGTCAGGTAAATATCGAAGCAGGGTGTTTTGGGGAGTTGACTATTATTTTTCCCTCTCTGGCTCCAGGACACAATGGACATATCCCCTGTTGCTGAGAATCTGTCTTCAGGCCTCTAAGATTTTTTACATTTAGATGTTTTAGTGAATTTCCACTCCCCTGAAATAGAACTCTTCTAAAATGACCAGCATTTGCATGATATATTTGGGCATAGTTTCCTGAAACCATGTGGCTAAAGGTGATAACTGAAATATTCTGGTGTGATTTAAAATACAGTCATGAGAACAGTTTTTTATAAATGCTATCTTTTCAGTGAAACAGCACCAACTCAGTGGAAAAAAATCAACACTGACTCACCTCATTGACTTCGTATCACTAGGAAAAAAGTAAGCTGCAAAACCTGCTGCTGCTTTTAAATTAAAATGGTGTTGATTGAACTGTACACACAAACATCTAATAAATACACTAAAGAAACTTTTTTGACATGTAACATTATTATGCTTTGTTATATTATAAAACATTTTCAGCTAAAAGAGCAGCAGATCTGAATTTATATTTATTTCATGGGCTTATGCAAGTGCACATGTGTGCGTGTTTGTTTTTTGATATATAAGCTGTAAGCATTTTTTTGCTACTGTGGTTTTGCATAGGGAATTAAAATGTCAGAAGGCTCTCTAAAATTTCTGGTGGAAAAGAAAAGAAAAATACATTGCATCTGGAAAATTGCTAACCCCTTTGATTTACTTCTCCTCCCTTTCCCCTGTCACATTCCAAGCTTTTTCAGATGAGTGAAATGTCAACCTCCTTAAAAGACTCTTAATTCATAAAGGCAAAGTAAATTAATTGAAATGAAGATGGCTCCCATGGCTTGGATCAGAGCAAGGCCTGCTCTTTGTACTCCCTTAGAATCTTCCTTGTGGTTCCTACAGCCTTTTAGGGATATGCTTGGAATCCCTAAAGCCTAACGGACAGGAATAAATGAATTTTTAAAATTAAATTTCAGAAAAAACACGTAAATTCAGTGTCTCTTCCTAGTAGGGAAAATATTTATGGCAGTTAGACATCTTCTGTAATAAAACTTTAAAATCAAGCAGATGATGGAGATGAGTGATGTCCTAAACAAACATTCCTTGACTTCATAATAACTCTATCCTTTATTACTTTTGTGTTCTCTCTTTTTAGTTTTCTTCCCAGGACAAACTTGTTCAACTTTGGCCCTGAGAATTTTGCTTACATGCAGGAGCTCTTGTTAAAGGATTGTTTAGGCAGCTGTTAAATATCCTTCATGTTTCAAAACAGAATGAGTTCTTTTAATATATTCATATATCTGCTCAATAGATATAGTTGTGAACTAAAACTTAGAATGAAAATGTACGATTTTCTTTTTAAAAATTCCCAAATTAGTAGTGTTCATGTTCATTTTCTTCTGCTTTCTTAATTGGAATTTTAATGTCCCTTGGCTAATACATTATAGTTTTAAAATGAGAGATAAAACTCATTTTTGAATCATGTTTGAATTTCACTTCATCTTTCAGTTTTCTTTCCTACTGTTTTTTTTAATCATTATATTCTAATAATTGGAGCTTCTGTAGATCCTTTTTTTTTTTTTTTCCATTTTAACAACATTTTTTGATTGCTCTACATCTGCAGGGCTTTGTATAAATTCAATTCAATCAGCACATTTTAAAAACATTCTCCAGGGTGTGAAGTACTTTTGGGGATGATAAAATAGATAATAGATCCATGGTTTTGTCCTCTGTGAGTTCACAATCTTCCTGGACAAATGCATCCATAAAGTTTGCATCCTCAGGCATGCCTTGCATTTATGAAGGCAGTAAGAATTTAATGCAATTTTTTGTGTTATTCTGACCTTTCTCTTTCACTGGCTGGATTTTACTACATATTTAAATTACTAAGATATAACAAAATGAACTTTTCATGCAATAGGATAAGATAAAGCTAAAACAAAGAGTGTGTAGAATGCACTTCCTGAATTTTCTCTTGCTATTTCTGAACTTAGGTTAAACTAAGTTTCATATGCTAGAATTCAGATCACTCACAAAAACATTGAACTTAGGAGCGCCTGTGTAGCTCAGTTGGTTAAGCATCTGACTCTTGATTTTAGCTCAGTTGGTGATCTCAAGGCTGTAGGATCAAGCCCCGGGTTGGGTTCTGCACTCGGTGTGTAGTCTGCTTGTCCATTTCCCTCTACTTCTTCCCCTACTCTCTCTTTTTCTCTCAGAGAGATAAACAAACGAATAAAATCTTTAAAAATAAAATGTTTTGAACTTACACAATTAAGAGAGGAAAAACTAAGGAGGGTTTTGATTTACTTCTGTTTGGGCTCAAATTATTGACAGTATTGCTCCCTGAGAGTTTTGGCCCACGAAATAGTTGATCCACTTGGACATTTGTTTCCATGCCATTCTCATCGCCTATTTGCCCCTTCTACACATTTTTCTTGCACAGATGGTTTAAGGGACGATTCTTGTGCTCTTTCTCCTGAGCGATTTGGTTAAGATTTGGTCTTCATGACAGGAGGTAAATTTATTGGAGAATTAGGTAAGTTTTGTAGTTTCTTTCATAAACATAAGATGAAATTTCAGAAAATGGTTTGTGGATTTTTGAAGAGACATAATTTCCTTGAGAATGTTATATAGTGATTATTTCCTTTTTATATAACGTCTCATGAAATCAGAAAAAGAAAGCTACTATAACCTTTGCCTTCAGTCTTGACAACGTATCTCAAAAGAATAACAGTTACTTAACCTATATAACTTTGAGGAAACTCATGAAATTGAGTATATAAATTACTGGAGCATATTAACTTCGTTGTTTCAGTAGACTGTTGATTTTTTTTTTACCTCTGAGGAAGGGAGGAAGGGGCATACCTATGCATTTAACACTCTTCTTACAAAGATGATATGTTATTGTTCCTTGTAGTATCTTTGCTTTCTTGTCTCAAATACTGGCTGCTTATTTGACCTTCATGGTTCAATTCATATATCACCTCCCTACATTTTATTTAATGCTCTTTTCAATATAGTGCTGTTGTTTTAGTCTCTCAGCAGCTAAACAATTGGCTAAAAAAGAAGTGGGAAGATGGACTACAGTGTTTGCTTAAGCTCCTTGAAAGATTTAAATACTTTTCCAAACTTAATGACCTTTGTTTTTCAATATTTAAATCAAAGAGAATTATAAATGATGAGTAATTATTAGATATAATTTTTAATTAATTTAGCCATTTTTTATTTGCTGCCATTTATTTTAGGAGAAATCTAGGAATGGTCTTATTTTTAGAATCCTATTTGGGCTAACTCCTTTTTTCTCTGAAATGTAAAGATGTGTGTTTATTATTTAAAACATAATTGCTAACTTTCAACCATTTCTGCTTTAAGACATTAGGCATCTAAAATTTCAGCAGACATTATTTCCTTCTAGTTATTCGTATTTTGCATTGAAGAAACTATGGCTTTTTGTAAGGGACTCTATTTAAGAAAATCCTATATTAAATAGTACTTTTGTTCGTAGTGTCTAAGTCTCATTACATATATTTTAGACAAGCCAGGAAGCAATGTCACTAATGATGCAAATGAAAACGAAATCACAAGTGAAATGCCTAGCAGTAGAGTCCTCATTTATGGCAGGGATCCTCAAAAACAGATTAAATGTGTTTTTGGTTTTCCAGCATATAGAAAATGCTCAAACAGGATTTTTTATTTGTTTTGATAACTCTCCTCTGCAAATGAGCATATTGTCATTGTTCCTCCTAGAAATATATTGCAAAAATCGTGAGCAAGTTTTCAAGACGAAGGCTAGCTAATTCTTCAGTTTTACTGCATAAAACAGGAGAATTGAAACATTCTGTAAGTTCCAGCAGCAGTTAAATGACTTCACTTGAGTACTTCATCATGACATTATTTTATAGCATGCCTGACTTTAGAGACATTACTTACTGAAGTTTTTCATGCATCTTTACATAATATACACTTGTAATATTTTCTCTGGTTTACCTTAACGTACATATTAAAGACTTAAGAGAATAATTCATAATAATCACCAGCATTGTCAAAACTTGACAAGTTTTTACTAGAAGGCTAAAGGAGCCCCCTACAGGCTATTTATGCTGTCCAACTGGTGGACATAAAAAGATTCAGATGCTTAAAATCTCCCCAAATCACTAGAGCAGATTCATAACTTAGGTGGGAGTGGAGATAGAGGAGGATGTATCTCTGGACAGGAGTCAGAGACGGTCCACATATTGAGATGGGGAAATAGACCCTCAAGTTTCACTAACCCCTAAAAAGAAACGTGGCACTTTCCTTTATTTTTGAATATGGACAACAAATCTCAGTAGTATTAGCAGTACCTGTGATTTTGTCACCCAATAAAGGAACAGATGTTTGCATATTACATTAGAGTTAATATAGATACCTTGAAATAATTACACTTCAAGTTTCTCTCTTAATTAGGACAGTTTCATTAAGGAATTTTTAGCTCTGTTGCTGGGTCTTCTTAATCTATCAGTAAAGATGCACAGATATTACAAATTTGTTTTGCAAATATTTGGACACCTTTATTTCAATACAACTGGTTTTCTTCTTAAGCCTATATGTTTTATTTACTAAAATGCATTCTCTAAGAAGGGGTTCCCGAGACCATTAAACTGCCAAAGGGGTCCAAGGAGCAGAAAGGATTAAGAAACCCCTTTTAGGTGCCACTGTCACTTCCCGTATCGAGTAATTTTTCACCCTAGAGGCTGGTCATATGTTACAGAAGGAGTAAAATCAGGTACATAATAATTTACCAGATTATCTCTTACAAGCAGAGGGTAGGATTGAAAGAGAATAGGGTTTTTTAAGCAGGAAGCCCTACAGTATTCATTGTCGAATGAATGAATGAGGCATTTTAATGAGGATCACTGAGAAGCTAGAATGCACTAGGTAGGAATGAGGCCTTTTTTTTTTAAGATTTATTTTTTTATAAGAGAAAGAGCGAGGAGAGCATGTGAGCAAGAAAGACGGCAGAGAGAGAGAGAGAGAGAGAGAGAGAGAGTCTCAAGCAGACTCCCCACTGAGTGCAGAGCCCAAGGCAGGGCTTGATCCCAGGTCCCTGAGATCTGAGATCATGACATGAGCCAAAATCAAGAGTCTAACTGACTGAGCCACCCAAACAGGTTGAAACTAGGCTTTTGAAGAGATAGAGAAGTGTTTGGTAATGTCATGGAAAGAGTATGGCCTTAGGATTTCTAGTTCTACCACTTTTTAGCTTTAAAGCTGTAGGCCAGTCATTCAATTCCTCTGGGCCTTAGTTTTCTCATTGTTTTTTTTTTATTGTTGTTGTTTTTAAAGATTTTATTTATTTATTCATGAGAGACACACACATAGAGAGGCAGAGACACAGGCAGAGGGAGAAGCAGGCTCCATGCGGGAAGCCTGAGGTGGGACTCGATCCTGGGTCTCCAGGATGACACCCTGGGCAGAAGGCAGGCACCAAACTGCTGAGCCACCCAGGGATCCCCAGTTTTCTCATAGTTAAGTGAACAACTTACATAAGGCTTTAAGCTAACAAGGCACTTTCACATTCATTTTCTCTTGTGACTTTCACAGTTTTGTGACAATGGGCCTTATTATCATCTGCATTTCACAGATGAGGTATAAAGTCAGAGAATATAAGAAATTTCTAAATCCAAAGACTCTCCTCCTGCCTTCTTATCCCATAGACTTTCCTATGAGCTATGAAGAAAAAATAATTGAAATCTGCATTTAAAAATAGTTTATTGTAGTCTATGAGGTGCTTAAATTACATACCTTTTTTAGACGCCAATTTTTCCTCCTATTGAGTCAATGTTAAGGTTTTTCTTCCTTCATTTTTTTAATCTTTAAATTCACTTTTATTCAATTAACAAACAAAATTATGAGAACCCCCTTTGTGCCAAGACCTTAGAGAAACTAACATGCTGGCTGAGGAGGTGAAAAGCTATGATAAAGACCTATAACATGACGTGGAAGTGGCTTCTGCAAAATACTATTGGAAAACAGGTAAGTGAGCAGTTAGTTCAACCCTTTTTAAGTCATAGAAAGCTGCAGAGAAGAAGTGTCTTGAGTCAGATACTGAAAGATGAGTAGGGGGTGCTTGGCTGGCTCAGTGAGTAGACCATGCAACTCTTGATGTTGGGGTTGTGTGTCTGAGCCCCATGTTGGGTGGAGAGATTATTTAAAAATAAAATCCTTAAAAAAAAAGAAAGATGAGTAGGAACTTACACGAATGTATCATTTTACCTTTTTTCCTCTGAAAGAGAACTCAAATCAATTTTGAAAAGCTATGTTGATGCTAATTAAAATATTTGCAATTTTTTGGTTTATATACCACAATTTTTTCTGTACTTTTAAATATTTATCCTTATTTTATTATTATCAGTTTGTTAATTAAACCAAAGTGCTCAGATTCAGCAGAGAAATAATTTGTTTTATTCAATAATGTTTAAGAAATTTTTTAAAAATAATGTTTTACAAGTTTCTGCTCTCAAATAATTCAGTGAATGTGTGTCAAATTCATAATATTCCTAAGTGGAGGTTGTGAATAAATGCAAGCCATGGCCTTTGTGTTCAGGGGATATTCAGTTTAGTTGGATGGATGACACTTGCTGAAACTTGCCTCTCATGAAAATATAGCATACATATTTTACTAAGCTTTCTCTGTAAATATATAACAGAAAACATGGAAAAAATGCAAGTGCAGCTTCAAAATACACATCTGCAAAAAGCTGATAGAAAAGTTCAGTTAGAAGAGGGTTTCACCCTGGTATACCCCTTGATCTCTGACCAAGAAAAAGACAGAAGATTCTGAGGTCATTGCAGGAAAAATACTCCCCACTTCATGAAAGAGAAAAGGAAAAAAGAAGCTGCAGCTGGGGGTTGCTTTTGTGTCTTTAATTTAACTCTTTGTCTGCCTCAGTATGGTCAAAGTTTGTCTCACTTCATACAAAACTCTTGCCTAAATTCTATAAACAGAGGTTTAAGGGAAGAATTGCTCTCTTATCTTGATCCCTCTTTTCCCAGCTGTGAAATTGATCGATGTTTTTAAAACCCTAAGACAGCTCGCCCCTTAGATACGTTTTCTGTTTCAAATGGCGGGGGGGCGGGGGGGGGGGGCTGGAAAAGATAATTTGGAGAAATACCTTAGAAGAAAATTGTGAAGACCTAGGAAGAGAGCTATGTAGCTAGATGTTAGTCAGAGGGTAAACCCTTAAATTAGTGAATGTATTACGAGTGAAAAGAATAATGACTTAAAAAAAAAAAAAAGAATGAAAATAAATGGCAAGAGAGGAGTTGCCAGGCTCTTAGGTGACTCAGATGAGCTTTTTGTAAAACGATGCACAAGTTCCTTAGGTTTAAGGTCGTGAAATCTTTTGATTGGCTTTGGCTGAGATCCCTACCAATTTAGCAGAAGAGAATCAAGATTCTGATCCCAGACGTGTCACTGATGATTAGTGCCACCTCACCTCGCAGTTCTCAGAGTTCAATTCAATTCAGCAAATATTTATTGAGTGCTTATGGCTGCCAACTTTGGTAAGTCAGAGAAAAATAATGAGATGTTAGTAAAATGTGACACGTCTCGAGTCAGACAGCACTACTTCGAGAAAGCCATTATCATCGTTGGCCTTTTAAACAGAAGTCTGATTTAATTGCATTAATAACACCAACTGTGTACATCCCCTTGCGGTACAATAATTTCTACACTGGATTCTGATTTTGATCTGCATGCTGGATGCAAGTCACAGTCCCCAAGGCTTGACTTCCACATACAACAACCCCATCCCCCACCTAGCATCAGCCATGCACATCCCTAATAGCTCGGCTGAAGGACAGCATTAGCCGTTATATAAACTAATTGGGTTAATTCTGCTCTGGAATTTAGGCAAATAATGTAACTGAGATAAACAGAGGGTCACTTATGCGTCTACTTGTACACATTTATCTACACTTCTTATTTATACTACTAAATGCTTAAAACAACACTAGGCTATAAATTTGCCTTTGCTTTCTGATTCTCTTGGCAGGGTTTCCTACATGCTTAACTTTTAAAGAGTGGAGTTGGGTCTCCTCTCAAATAAATAAGAGAGCAGTGGAAGGAAAAAACTGCAGCTACAAAGTAGTTCTAACCCATTAAACGCAGATGGCTCACAGGGTTTAATCATCAGGAGCGAACACACATCACGCTGAAATATAGAGCTGTTTTCTATCACTTGGTACCATTTGAATGTCTGTCTCAGGAAAGTGAATTCCATATATCTTCCTGGCCATCGGTTGCCCTTTGAATCCTCCTCTCTCTGATGTAGCTAGATTTCTCTTCAGAACTTACTGAGATGAATGAGCTCTTGCCACACGTAGAAGTGAAAGAAAACATTTCTTTCTCTGCCAGAACAGATGAGATTCGTCATTGGGAGAATGGATTTGACCTTGTAAAGTAGACCAAAGCAATTAACAAACAAACCCCTTTGAGGCAGATTGCCTTTATTCTAGTCCTCCGACAGAAATGTGGGGGTTTTTTTGTTTTTGTTTTTGTTTTTGTTTTTCTTAACGTGCTCACAGCTATGCTGCAAAGACAGTGGAATCTCATCACCTGAAAAGAATCCAAACTGCCGGATCAGAAATCATCTCTAACTTAAGCCTTTCCATGCAAAGAGAATTTCATGGACACTTAAAAAAAAAATCATATGGATTTAACCCCAGCTGTCATGTCAATGATCAATTATTAAGTCATATTGATCAGAAATTATTAAAGAGATTCGTAAGATCAACTTGATGGCAATGTGTAAACCAAAACTAGAGAAAAGCATGAGAATCTAGATAAGATGGTGGAAAACTCCACTGGGGGACAATTTATAATATCTAAGGAGAAGATGGATCGTGCTTTGCCTCTTTCTCTTCAAGTCACTAATCTATTGGGTTCCTAATTCATGATCTCTTTTCCCTAGTTTCTGTCCCCCTCCCCCGCTCCTTATCTCTTCCTTATTCTTCTTTTATCTGTTTTCCTCTTTCCCAGAGCCCATTCCTCTCTAAAACCCATTCTTCAAGTCTCAAGTCCTGGGTGATATTCAGGGAAAGAGCTGCTACCAATAGCTGGGATGACAAGAATAGTGAAAAAGCAGCTTCCTTGCTGTCCTCAGAGGGCACGCTCAGCCAATGCTATTAAAGTGATTGACACAATCTTGAGTAAACCCAGCTGATAAACCACATAAAGGCTGCTCATCTACCGTGGACCTGCAGTACTTTGGTCTTGCTATTTCATTTGTCTTTCTGTCTGAGTTTGTAAACCATTCAGCAATGTAGACACCTGGATACAGATTAAAAGCTGTTTCACCCCGCAAATGCTATAGTCCGTTCAAGGCGTTTTTAGGAAGGCGTTCCTTCTAAAACTTTTGTGCATGCCTTTTGCTTATTTTATGCTTTATTTGGCAAAATCTACTTTGGAAAAACAAAATATAGGTAAGGGGGAAGGATATCAGACTAGCAAAAGATCAGAGATGTCAGTGCATTTTTAAAGATTCAGAAGCTTCACAAAATTTATTATGGAGGGAAATATTAAGTTCATATTATTATTATTATTACTACTACTATTACTATTTACCAGTAGATGGCACTGCACAGGTGTAAAAGATGTCTACACCGATGTGATTTGGGGAGAGAGAGGATCTTCAGTCATGCTCACTGGTGTGAAACGCCCTCCACTAGAGTTCTCTTCCATAGCGAGAGTATTGTACCCAGGAGTCCTAGCAGGTGTATGTGGGGGAAGAACGTAAATTCATTAACACTAATTTTATTTATCAAACACTTAGACAGTGTTTACTATGTGACACATGAGCAGGTCCTCTTATTTCCTTTTTCAGATAAGAAAACTGAAGCAGAGAGAGGGATGACGATTCCCTCATGTCACACAGCTAGCAGGTGGTAGGCTGGAGACTGGCCCAGATTTTTGACCTAGTTGTGCCCCCTCTGCTTTGCCCTCTCCCAATTTATCAACCTGAATTACTCATCCATCTAAGTAAGTCAACATTTCAACATTTTTAAAAGAAAAGACTTGAAAACCCAAGGTGTAGAAACTGATAAATTCCAATCAGAAACCTACAGAACCTTAGGGGCTTGGTAAAGTCGAGGACAGCAAAGCGGACCTCGGAGGGAGGGGCCGTGTTGGTCTGTTAGGGGCAGCAAAGAAGAGGAAGGAGAGGATGCCAGGCAGAAGATTCCCCAACTCACAGCCTTGCTTAGCAGCAGGACGCTGCATATTGTTAAAACAAATATATTCTTAACATCGTCCAGCTCTATTTTATTTCTGGCTGATGTGGAAAATACTAACGTACTTTAAAAACTTGAACAAGCAGAATTTGACTTGCTCAGTGTCTTGCTGCATCAATGCAGTAACTCTTGCCTCCTCCTTACTCTGGGTGTCTCCATCCCTGGTGGCAGCTCACCCACAATTGTGTCCCCAATTGGCACTCAGTTGTGTCATCGTGGACAGCTGGGAGCCCGGCCTGCCGTCCTCCTGCAGTCCCCCCTCCACCATTCGAACCTTCTGACTTAGGTTCCTCAATGTGCTGCCTATTATCCAACCTCATCAAGTCCTCTGTCCCTTGATCGTAGCACGTTTTCCCTGACACTCTGGTCCATATCTACTTCCTGTCCTCTCCCTCTTACACCTCACAGGCCATCCTTTCAACTACACTTTGGCCAATACCTTCAAAGGCCTGCTGTCTTCCTTTCATCACACCTGCCTCCACCTGGGTAATGAACTCGCTAAAGAGGAATGCGTGCAGATTAGCTCCATTAAAAGAATGTATATTATCTCCACTAAAAATGTGTGTCTTCGATCCCAAAGGGAGGTTTGCTTGGCCGAGTAGTCAGTCCTGCTTCCTGTTTTCCACCGTACACACTCCCAAGCTTGTCTACACTTCAAATCTTTCACCTTAATGCTCGCCCATCTCACTGCACCTTCTTCACAAGAAAAAAGGGGGGGGGGGAAGGCCTCTTTAAGGGAACTGTCGATTTCTTGCCAAACTATATCTTTAGCAATAAGTGTTTTTTTTTTTCTTTTCTTCTGATTTATTTTCAGGGAAGAGATTCTCTTTCTAATTCTGATTCTCATTCTGTCTTGTATCCCTTCTGATCCTGTCGTGGTTTTCCTGCCATCTTCTGTATGTTTAAATTTCTCCTTTCAGCCATCTCATTTGTTAAAAAAATAATAATAATTAAACTTGGCCAAAAAATCTTCATGCCTCTTTACGGCTTCCAGATTTGCTCCGAGATGTTGCATGAAGGTATATCTGCCCCCAATATCTCCACTTTGTCATTTGCCCCTCACTGAATATTCAAACCTCCACAAAAGGGGCTTGAGTTCTATCAGTTCATGAAAATCACTTTTTTTTTTTTCAAGATTACCAACCCAAATCCAATGGTGGCTTCTCAGTTCTTCTGATCCATTCTGTTTTCCGTTGAATTGTGTCCTCCTTTAAGGCCTAACGCTCAGTGCCCGTGGATGTGGCCTAATTTGGAAACAGGGTCTTTGTGGACCTAACCAAGCTTAGACAAGGTTATACTGGGTTTAGGATGGATCTTAATCCAATGGCTGCTGTTCTTAAGAGAGAAATTTGCAGGTAGGCAGACAGGGGGAGGATATCACGCGATGATGAAGGCAAAGTGTGGAGCGGGGTGTCCACAAGGCAAGAAACACCAATGACTGCCAACCACCCCCAAAACTAGGAGAGAGGCGTGGGGCAGGTGCTCCCTCAGGCCCCCAGGCCTGCAATGCCCATTGACACCAGTACACCAACACGCCAAGACTCCATACATTCCAGCTGTTTTTATTTTTTATTTTATTTTATTTTTTATATTCCAGCTGTTTTAAGCCACCCAGCGTGTGGTGCTTTGTTAACAGCAGCCTGAGGAAATGAGTACAAATCCGCAGGTTCATCTGGCACTTGTGACTCTACTACTCCTTCCTGCTCAGGGAACCTTCCCTGTTGGCTTCTGCGGCACCACATGCACCCAGTCATCCTATTCCTTCTCCCTCCTTGCCCCAGCCTACTCTCCCACCATGCAGAAGTGTGATTCGGGGTGCTCTCCTCTGTCCTCTTCCTTCCTCACCATCACTATTCTTTGCAGATCCCTTGATCACCTTCTAGACCTCCCTCCTGAGGAGCAGAGCTATGTATCTGATCATCTACCACCACACTCCACAAGGACACAGGGACGCTCAAACTGAGCGTGAAATCCCAACCCACTTCTGCTTTTATATGTATAAGTAGATAGATAGGTATGTTATATATAATAGATAAATATTTAATATTATATTTAATATATACAATTGCATATATAATTAATGTATTTCTAAAAGATTTTATTTATTTATCTGAGAGAGAGTGGGGAAGGGGCAGAGAGAGAGGGAGAGAAGCAGACTCCCCACGGAACAGGGAGCCCGACATGGGGTTCAATCCCAGGACCCCAAGATCATGACCTGAGTCAAAGTCAGATGCTTAACTGACTGAGCCACTCAGATGCCTCAATAGAATTTCTTTTTAAAAGCACTTTTAGGTTCACAGAAAAGTTGAGAGGAAAGTTCAGGGTTCCTACGCACCCCTTCCTATTATTAACATCATCTTGCATGAGTGTGATAGATGGTTTAAAATTGATGTCAGTTTAGATATATTATTATTAACTAAAATCCACAGTTTATGTTAAGTTTTACTCTTTGCGTTGTACATACTAGGAGTTTCCACAAGTGTATCTACCATTACAGTAGTATACAGAATAGTTCAGCCGCCTTAAAATCCCTTAAAATCCCTCCCTCCATCCTAACCACTGGCAATCACTGATCTTTTCAGTGTCTCCATAGTTAGGCCTTTTCCAGAATGTCATATAGATAATTATACAGTATGTACCTTCTTAGTTTGGTTTCTTTCATTTAACTATGTGCATCTGTTTCCTCCAGGGTCTTTTTCTTATGTGTGGTTTGATGGCTCATTTCTTTGTTTTAATAAATAATATTGAATGGATGTCACACTCTGTATTCATTCACCTGGTAAAGGACATCTTAATTGCTTCTAAGTCTTGGCAATTATGAATAAAGTTGTTGTAAGCATTCATGTAAAGATTTTTATGTGGATATAAATATTCAAGTCATTTGGGTAAATACCATGGAGCATGATTGCTGGATTGTATAGTAAGAGTATGTTTAGTTTTGTAAGAAATTGCCAAACCGGGGGATCCCTGGGTGGCTCAGCAGTTTAGCGCCTGCCTTCGGCCCAGGGTGTGATCCTGGAGTCCCGGGATCAAGTCCCACATCAGGCTCCTTGCAGGGAAGCCGGCTTCTCCCTCTCCCTGTGTCTCTGTCTCTATTTCTCTCTGTATGTGTCTTTCACGAATAAATAAATAAAATCTTAAAAAAAAAAAAGAAATTGCCAAACCATCTTCCAAAATGAGTATGTTACTTTACATTCCCACCAGCAATGAGCAGGGGTTCCATTCCCATTGCTCCGCAGAGGTTCCCATTGCTCCACATTCTCACAGCATGGAGTGTTGTCAGTATTCTGGGTTTTGGCCATTCTCATAGGTACATGGGGGTAACTCATTGCTTTAATTTGCTACTCACTAATTTGATGTTGAGAATATTTTCTTTTTTTAAGATTTTATTTATTTATTCATGAAACACACACACAGAGAGAGAGAGAGAGAGAGAGAGAGAGAGAGAGAGAGAGAGAGAGAGGCAGAGACACAGGCAGAGGGAGAAGCAGGCTCCATGCAGGGAGCCCGACATGGGACTCGATCCCAGGTCTCCAGGATCAAGCCCTGGGCTGAAGGCGGTGCTAAACTTGCTGAGCCACCCGGGCTGCCCAATTTTCATATGCTTATTTGCCACCTGTATATCTTCTTTGGCGAGATGTCTGTTCAGATCTTTTCCTCATTTTTGAAATTGGATTTTTTTTAGTTGTTGAGTTTTAATAATTTTTTGTATATTTTAGATACAAATCCTTTATCATACATGTGTTTCATAAAGATTTTTTCTCCTTATTATATGGCCCTGACAGTGTCTTTCACAGAGAGAAATGTTTAAGTTTAATGAAGTCTAACTTATTTTTCTCTCGTGAATCATGCTTTTGGTATATCTAAAATGTTATTACCAAACCCAAGGCCACCTAAATTTTCTCCTATATTATCTCCAAGGAGTTTTAGAGTTTTGTTGTTTACCTTTAGGTCTTTGGTCCATTTTGAGTTAATTTTTATAAAAAGTATAAATATCTATGTCTAGATTCACTTTTTTTGTATGTTGATGTCCACTTCTCCCAACATCATTTGTTGAAAAGACTATTCTTGAATACCCTTTGCTCCTTTGTCAAAGGTCAGATGACTACATTTGTGTGTGTCTATTTCCAGACTATTTCTGATTTTCATCTATTATTCTAACATCTCCGCTGGAGGCCTGAGTTTCATTCTTTATTCTCCTTTCTCTCATAATCCTGTGCTAAGTACTTCACTTGTATTACTTAATGTAATACTACAGTAATCCTGTTCTATATTTAGGATTATATTAATAGTGAGAACCTGAGTTCAGAGACAACTCTACTTGTATAAATAGACTGAAACATCTTTATTTTTAACCCCTGTGATGTGTTACCACACAAAGCTCATAAGGAGCAGTGCAACTGGACTTCAAGATAGGAACCTTCAACCATTACACTAATTTCTAAATATATTTTGAAATCATAATATCTCTTCATCCTTATAGTCATCATATTAATTCAAGCACCAACACTTTTCAGAAAGTTTACTAACAATACTTTCTTAATGGGTTTCTTGCATCCAGTCTGGCTCTATTCCGAACTGTTCTTCTTAAGTACAAATCTGATAACACTAGACATAAAACCATCTCATGGCTCCTCATTGCCGCTAAAGAAAGCAGACATTCCAAAATATGTTTACAACTCCCCACTCCAGCCAAATCTCAGATTCTGCCCTAATGACCTGTTTGTACTTCTCCAGGGCACTGCCTATGCTTAAATCTGCATCTTCCCACACGTGGGTCCATTTGCCACTGTTGGTCTTTTCTGTTTCTTTATCTGACTCTTTTCCCTCAGACTGTAACTTAAACATCATGTCTTAGGAGAGTCGCCAGATTTAGCAAATAAAAATACAGGACATCTAGTTAAAATACTGCATGATTGTACTTATATTAAGGAATTATTCATTGTTTATAAAAAAAAATTCTAATGTAGCTGTGTGTCCTCCATTTTTTCTGGCAATCCTATGTCCTGGGGTAGCCTTGTCTGTAAACTCATCACCTAAGATTGGGCTAATTACCCCTCTGATCCACTCCCACAGCCTCCTATGTGTACCCCATCAGAGTATTCACTTCCTGTCCATTATTCATGGAATACATCTGTCTCTGCCAACCATCCTTAAGGACAGAAATTGTATCTTTTCCAGCAGCCTGGTTCCAGCATCTAGACATCCAATGAATGCTTGGTGCTCAACAAATGTTTATTAAGTATTTTTAAATGAATGGATTCAACACATTTAATTCTCTTTGTCATTGTAGTTGCTATTAGCTGTTTGTACTACTAAGATATATTTCACACCTAATGTTGATATATCTAGTAGAAATTGCTTTTTGTATTTAACTTTGAAGTTCTTGGTTTAGAATTTTGTGAAATTACATAATAATAATAATAATTCCTGCCCGGCCTCAGGTCCTTTAACCAGAAAGACAAAAGTATGCACGATGCAATGGTAGGCCGTTAAGTCTGTAACTCATCTAAACAGCAGCAAGATGGTGGGTTCCTCTCCTTTCCAGAAGCTGGAAGTGATAGGTGAGGTGCCAAATATATGCTCATTTACCTCAGGTAAGGGGAAAAATCATTATTTTCAATGTTAGTCATCTATATTGATATTTATTCTCTACAGGTTTCAAGGAACACTAATTCCCCATGCTGATAGTAGGTGTTCTTCAAATGCAGACATATGTTTAAGTTTGCTTTTCAGCTGGGTAGAACAACTTTGAATAGGTCTCTATCCTCTAGGAATTCTCAGAACTTTTAACATGTAAATAGTGAATCTTCGGGAGGTGATATATAATATGGGGAATATTGCTAGTCTAACTAATCATAGAGTCTTTTTGTTAGTTATCGCCTAATTTGGAAATACTAATGTAGACTTTGATACTCTCCTCTGGGTAAATGAATATATTGACCAGATTTTGTTGTTAAAAAACAGGCTCTTTGGAATGCCTGACTCAGAGATGTGATTATATAACTTATCTAATAGAACCAGCTTTATTAGGTCACATTCATCTGTTTTGAACTAGAGCTCCGAAAAGTTTCCAAAATAAATGTCTCGAGGATTTAGTGTATATAAAATAAAATTTGTATTTGACACAGAAATCGGTAAGCCCATAAGGAGCTATGGAAAATCCTAGAGCAGTTATATGTAATTCAGATCGCTGAATATTTAGTATTATTGGATTTTAAAACAAGAACTTCAAAGGTAAGATACAATTCTCACTAATGAAAAGCACATGTGATACGGCTGGAGCCCTTCACCCCCCATAGGCAATAGTCAAGGCAAAGCCTGGTGTGTGATCAGAGTACTCAGCCACCTGTGAGCTGTAGTTTGAGGGCCCTACCTCCCCACATCATACTTACCTCCATTATTTGAATGAGGTTGAGTATTACCAGAGGCTTAATATATATTGTGTTGATTCTGAAAGGTGGCACATCACCTAACAACCTAGAAGTAAGTATGAGTTTGTTCCTATCATTGTTATATACCATAGCACTAATATTTGATAATAATAATTTCCATTTGTTTAACCACAAATGCAAGTACTATGCCAGTTGCTTTATGTGATGATAGTGACAGGAGCTAATATTTTTGAGCATTTAGTGTGCTATATACACTGCTGAATTGTCTGTTCACATTACTTCTTTTAATTGTCTCAATAACTCTTAGAGGGCGATCTCACTATATATATCCATATTACAGATGATGAAAGTTCAAGTGACTTACTCAGAAATACAGTAAATAGCTCTGAGATTGGCTTTAAAATGATCTCTATCTGGGACACCTGGGGGCTCAGTGGGTTACACAGCTGACTCTTGTTTTCAGCTCAGGTCATGATCTCAGGGTCATGGAATCAAGCCCCAGTGTGGGGCTCCATGCGGGGTGTGGGGTCTGCTTGGGATTCTCTCTCTCCCCCTCTTTCTGCCTCCTCCCATCACACTCCACCTCCCCCCCAAAAAAAGAAATGATCTCTATCTAGCCTGTGAGCCTGCATTCTTAAGCAGCACTATGCTATCATAATGTCCTAGTTTGGATAGATCTCCGAACATGTTGTAGGTATGCTTAACCTCTTTTCTTGTGAAAGAAACTGAGGCTGAGAAAAGATATCTACTTTGCCCAGGACACTGAGGGACTAAATACTGGGAAAATAAATGTAAAAACTGTGTGAAACTACCAAAGTAAGGAGAAGCACCAAAAGTAAGGTTGAGAGCAATGAAAACACAGAGTTTTTAACTGGGTGGAGAGGTCAGCAGAAGTAGAACCAAAACAGAGTAGGCTGACTCCCAAAGGGCAAAATGTTCTTCTTAGCAATTCTGTTTTCGATTTTAAGAAAAATCTCCAGCAATTCAAACTTGATAATATTTTCTATCTAATTCACAAACTATATCAATAATAAAATAGGTTTGGTGTAATACGATTTTTTTTTTTCTGCTAAAAACATTAGGAAAGAAACCACTTGAGGTCAGGGTAACACCAAGAATTTCCTAACACTAAAAGGAACCACACTGCAAACTTTTTCTAAGTGCTTAACAACGTCCTGAAATGGCTCCATTTATGTGAGGCTTGAAAAACCAAAGGAGCCTCTTGTGAACATTTCAACCACAGAGAGGAGTATGCTTTAAGAAAATATATTCACAGTGATATAGCAAGTGCCAGCTATAAGTTGGTGCATCTCCTTCCATAAAAACAAGTGTCAAGAAAAGATTTTCTTCCTGTTGAAAACCCAAATAGTTCAATCTTTAGCCAGTAAGCTTCTGAAAGCCATAATGAAATTGTATATGTTTAATGTTCTTTAGATCCCATAATTGGTTTTTAATGTCTTCCATTATTTTTTCATATGTGTACATTGATTGTCATTAAAGATCTCACAATTTTTTAATGCAATGTCCTATTAAATGACTGGGTAATATAGATGGATATTAATAAAAAATGGACATTTAGTGATCTCAGACACTCTCCTCAGAGGCTTTGGAAAGCAGAAACTAAAAATCTGTCTTGGTTGTTGCTTGATTTCAAACAACCTCCCTTTCAAGCAGATTTCCCTTGGAGAAAATTTTGGTTCCAACTCCCACAGCCCAGATGCAGGTGAGATTATTAATAACAGTTGATATATCACTAAGGTCAATATAGTAAATTATTATTCCACTAAGCACTTCATCACCAACTTTCAAAATCACTCCCATAAGGCAGCTCTAATTATTATACCCGGTTTATAGATGAGGAAACTGAGGTTGAGAGAGATTAAGTATTTATCCAAAATAACACAGCTAGTCGATGGTAGAGCCAGGATTCAAACTCTGGCAACCTGACTCCACAAAACAACACATGTTACCATTATGGTCTATATGGTCTCCCAAGGAGAGAGCATTGTTGGGAAACCGGTTCTGACATGACTCTGACCTTAGTTTCTGTGTCTTGGATTCCTCCGCTTAAAATGAGGGCATAATCTAGCCGACCCTTAAGATCCATTGAAAATCTAAGGTTCTATGATTCTCTCTAATTGTTTTAGCAAAACCCTAGAGAAATGACTACTTGTGCAATGTCCAAAATGGATTATATTATAAGTGGAAAAAATATAGAGAATGAATGGTGATTTATGATAGAGGAAGTTAAAATCATACATATTAATAATGTATGAAGTACAGTGAACTCATTTAATGTTCCCTGTACATATGAAAAAATTGCTTTTACAGATGCCTTTGGCAATTGCATACCTAGACTGTGGAACTTAAACCTGGAAAACATTTGCTTTTTTTGGTTTTGTTTTATGTATTTGAATTCAGACAGCTAATACGGAGTGCCCTTTTTCTCAGTTATATTCATAACTAATGGTAAATTAGAAATATTTTGCCAGAGAGACTTTAACCCCCAATTTCTAAAATGTGCTTGTCTGACTTTCTTGGGTGTGACCAAAGGCCTTTAGTCTTTGTTTGGATTTTCAAGTGAACTTTTCCTCTTTGTAATTTCATCTTCCATTTTTATTAACCAGTCAAGCATGTTTTACTTTACACTGTGATAAGGGGATCAGAAACAGCTTCCCCACATCTAAGACGATCTTAATCAATTGCAAGGAATACATGAGTGGCATGGTGTGGAAGCTTCCTGCCTTGAGGAGGAAGAGATCTCCTCAGGATTATGACTTTTGATTTCATTGATAGAGGGAGAAAATTAGGTAACCTTGAAAACAAGGTACTTTTGATTGTGAACCATTTTGAGAGGACATAAGGTAAATTGTCACCCCCCCTTGACCTTTAACTAACCTTTCGTTTTTAACATATGTTTTGAAGTGCCAGCCATGTTGATTTCCATGGCTGTTTGGGTACAAGTTTCAGAGAAACTGCCTCCATGTCTTTAATCACTTTTTTGAACTTTGAATACAAGCATTTAAGATACTCTTAGGACTCATAGGAGACTGGCTAAGTGGCACTGACTATAAAAACTTCCCGCAAGATGTGTTAAGTAGTCCCTCATTCAGCAACCTAACTATGAGGTCTTATTACCCAGGATACAAAATAAGTAGTGTAAGCGCACTATGCACTGCATGGTGACGTGGTGATTGAAGCAGGGAATCTCCTGGATATCTTGAATTCCTCTTTGTGGCACAGCCGTAGGCCTATTTGTTTCTGGGGCATTCTCCAGGTCATTTCAGTGTGAATCAAACTATTGTGTGCTGATAATTCTGTCTTTCAGTGCCATAAAGAATAAGAGATGAAAAAAACAAATGTATAGTTCATGTGATAGGAAACCGACATGGCAAAAATGAAAGCAAAGTATCAAGGTTCATTTATTTGCACTTTCTCTCTCTGAAAGTGCAAATGTGCAATTAATCATAAGTGCACATAACATGGCCCTTGAAAGAAGAGACCAGTAAGTGTTAAACACATCGAAGTCTCTTGCTTTCTCTTTTGGTTTCTGTTAAATAATTTTAAGTCTTTTTCTTTTCTATTGTCTTTGCCACCAATGCTCCCACCTCTAAAAAACCTTCCACTATTGTGTGGCTTTTTTTGAAGAAGAAGGAAGGTCACAGGAATGGAATGAAAATCAAGTCTCACTAAGGTCCAGGGCAAGGGTTGGCAGCCTTCCAGAAATGCTTTTCCAAAATACTGGTCTCAAGTTTTCATTGTCGAGGGGGAAAGGAGAGAGGGGATTTTGGAACATTGAGGACCTCTGGGGATTATCGCTTGCTCAGACACCTCATTATGGAGCTTTAGCAGCAGGAGAGCCCTGGAGGCCCGGGAGATGGTGAAGAAGGATTTCATGAAAGCAAGAGTGTAGAAAGAAAGAAAGAAAGGAAGAGAAAAGAATGTTCTTCATTTGTGATGTTAATGGTATTAGCTTCCAATCTATGTGCCACCAAAAATTACCTACTGTGTATTGGCATCTAGATATCAATTTCTAACAAAATAATCAGTTGAATTAAATATGGCCATAGGATTTACAAACAGCATGTAAAAAATGTGTATTCCTTTGCTCTTCTTTGAGCTTCCAATGGGCAGCAATACATTACATAATGAATGGTCCATGAGAAGTGCTCAATAAAAATTGTGGAATTAATTTTAGTCAAATGCCATGCATGGGTAATATAGTTCTTCATAAACTCTGTACATATACTTTCTGTCAAGCAGCATGTGAAGTCTTGTGGAGGATATACACGAGAACATTCTTAGACATAGACTCTGGCCTCAAGGGGCTTACCGTTTAACTCTGAACATAAGTTTAAAAGAAAGTTTCATGTAATGTCAATTGCATTAAATTGATCTTGAGTGAATGAGAAAATCATGGCACTTTAAAAACATTTAAAACAGATTCTCAGTTGGCAGGGATAGATAAACTTTAGCTTTTTATTTATTTTTATTTTTATTTAAGTATTTATTTGTTCATGAGAGACACACAGAGAGAGGCGGAGACATAGGCAGAAGGAGAAGCAGGCTCCCGCAGGGAGACTGATGTGGGACTGGATCCCTGGACCCCAAGATCACGACCTGAGCCAAAGGCAGATGCTCAACCACTGGGCCACCCAGGGGTCCCAAACTTCAGCTTTTAAGAAAGCTCATGTATCTACAAAAAAAACTGGTTTCATTATCATGTAAATACATGTGTGTCAGTACCTTGCAGAATTCCCTCAAATAAAGACCACAATCCCTACTTGAACAACACCGATTTAAAAGTAGATCTCAGTGTGATTTGTATAAATGTGTCCGTGTGTGGTTGCATGCGTGCAGGTTAAGAACATGGGAGAGAAGGAGAATAAAAGAGAGCTCTTTCTCATTAATCCTTTCATGAGTTAATGACTAACATTAGTTTGAAGAAAAGGCCGTTCCTCAATAGTCCAAGTAAAGCAAGATAAAAAGGGAAACTTCCTCCACCTTGGAATAAACAATCTATTCCCCACGTCCGCGTGGATCACCGTACTTCTGTGTCTAGTCTTATCCATCCAGGCCCATAGCTCATCTCTGTACCACAATAGAGTGTAAAACTCACATCTATTGTGATCACTCAGTGATCAAGTCACTGCTTGAAACTCATCAGTGTCTTCAAGTGCCTCTGATTAGAGTCCCAATCCTGTAACGTGTCTGGCAAGGCCTTCTGGGACCTGGTATCCACTAACATCTCTAGCCTTTCTCACTTGATGTTCTAGATAATGTCTGTTTTGTTCACAGCACCTGGAACATAGCAGAAATACAATATTTAAAGAATTCATTCAACCAACAAATATGTGTTCATTGCTACTAAACAGTGTTCTAGGTGCTTGGCCTACAGCAATGAACAAAATGGATAAAGTCCTCTGTCCTCATAGACAGAAATTCTATTCTAAAGGAATAAATAAAAACAAAGGAGGTTAGAAATGATGAATGCTAAGTCAAAAAAGCGAAGAGGGAAAGGGCAATAGAAAGTCACTGGAGTAGAAGAGAGTTAAACTGAGATGATAAAAAAAAGCCTCATGGAGGGGCGCTTGACTAGCGTGGTTAGTGGAGCATGGGATGCTTGATCTCAGGGTTGTAAGTTCGAGCTCCACGTTGGGTGTAGAGATTATCTAAAAATCAAGACCTTAAAAAAAAAAAAAAGATTCCAAGGAATCTTCTCCATGGAGCCACAGAAGAGGTCAAGGGGATATTGGGAGGCAGGTGCTGCCACACTAGAGGTAACTGTCAGGCCCTGGTTGTCCCCGTTGTGTGAAGAACATTGTGGAGATGTGCGATCAGATGGGTAATGGGGCCAGATCACCCAGGTACTTACCAGCTATTGTAAGAACTTTGGCCTTTTATTTAGTTTTTATTTGGAAATAATGTTAGATTGGTAGAAGAATTGCAAAGATAGTACATGGAACTCTCTCATATCCTTGACCTACCTTCCTCTACACTTTCCATCGGTCATAACCAGGTACATTTACCAAACGGGCCTACTAACACTGGTGCGATATTGTTAACTAGTCTCATCAGATGTCCTCAGATTCCCCACCGATGCCCATTTTTTCTGCTTTGGTTTCCCATCCAGGATACTGCATTGCACCTCGTCCCATCTCGTTAGTCTTCTCTTACCTGTGGCATTTTCTCAGTCTTCCTGTATTTTTTACATTCTTGAAATTTTTGAGGAGTCCTAGACACAAGTGCTTTGTGGAATAGCCCTCAATTTGAGTTTGTCTTTTCTTTTCTTTTCTTTTCTTTTCTTTGCTTTGCTTTGCTTTGCTTTGCTTTGCTTTGCTTTGCTTTGCTTTCTTTATGATGAGAGTGGGGTTGTGGATTTCCAGAAAGAACACCTGAAGAGGTGAAAGCCATTCTCATTATATCATATTAGGGGGTACATCATATCAACATGGTTCACCACTAGCCATGTTAGCCTTGATCACTCGCCTAAGATGCTACATAGTTTCTGCTCTGTAAAGTTACTATTTTTTCCTATTCCATACTTTATTTGGAAGGGGAATTCAGCTTTTCTCCCTGGAGGGAAGAGTATAGGATAATTTGTGGAATACATCAAAACTGCCACAGAATTAGTAGGTCCTTGGGGGAGATACTTTGAAGCTATGCAAATATCCTGTTTTTCACTAAAGCTTTACTTATTAATTATAGAATTCACTAGTGCATCTTGCCTGCAGTAATTATCACTGTGGTGTTCTAATGGTAATTTTCTATTTCCCTCATTTCTTCTGTATTTATTATTTGAAATTCTTCCACAAGGCAGTTGAACTACATATATAATACATATATATGTGATATATATGTCATATATCTCTAACTGTATATAAACTATATGTATCTTTTCACAATAATTCCATTTCTATTTTTTCCTCAAAGATTTTATTTATTCATTTGAGATAGGGAGTGAGAGAGAGCATGAGCCAGGGGCAGAAGGAGAGGGAGAAGCAGGCTCCCCACCAGCAGGGACCCCAATTCAGCATGACCCCAGGACCTGGGATCATGACCTGGGCTGAAGATAGACGCTTAACCAACTAAGCCAACCAGGTGTTCCTCTATTTCTGCTCCTTAAGGGACATGGGTTTTGTACATTTTAAAGAGAACTAAATTGCAAAAGAGTAGTTACTATTCCACATCTCTGCTCTTCAGTTGGGAGTTCTGTGTGCCCATTTGAATCTGACCAGGTCCAAGCAAGAAGAGACTTGTACTGTTTGTGGTTAGTGTGTCTCCAAAATACCGTCCAAAATGGCATAAATACTGTTCTTTGAGGAGGGCTCCATAAATTGTAAAGCTTGATATTTTACTTGACTATGTAGTAGAGTAGCTTATAAAGTAAAAAATAGCCCTGAGAGATAACACATACTATAATTTAGTGACTATTACATTAAATGTATTTTTACACCAAAATAAACAAAAATACCAAAAGTTTCTGAAGCTCATTTGTGGACACAGGTAGAGCTCTTGAGGATGCCACACTGAGCAAATAGCAATAATAGAGAAGTGTCATGGGACTGAAGCTGACTTGCTAAATACTATTCACTAGCTTGTTAAAATGACAGTTGTCTTTCCTGGTTTATCATCCTAAGCCAAAAGAAAACAAATTTAGGGTAAAAGAGCTTCCTTCAAATTATTTTAATAAATACCTTTGTTTCATTTTTATTCAATATACAGGGGTGCATTCAGTGGACAATTGCAACAGGAATTTTAGGACAGTTAAAATACACCCTGCATCACCAAAGGCTATTAGACACACGTAAATCAACTGAAATTTTCCTGGATAAACCCAATCACAGTAAGCATTTTGGTGTGAGTCGTGTTGTCCAGGTGCCTAAGCTCAACTGTCCTCCCACCTCCCTGCCAACAGGACCTACAGATGTTTCATCCCCAGCTTTGTTGGAAAGTGATCCATACACATGCTTTCCCCTCCCTTTTCTTCTTTCTTCCCTTTTTTCTCTCCACTTTGTCAAATCTTGCTTTCCTTTCAGCCTTTGACCCTCTAGTTCTCTATCACTGACTCCATGTAATTCTTCCCTATATTTCCTTAGCACTAATAACTCTATTTCTCCATTTGCTTTCCTCGTTCTTCAGTCATTACAGGGTAAAGAGAACCACTTGATCATAAAATACATTTAGCACAGTCACTTCCAGTACCCACGTGTCTTTTTTTTTTTTTTTTTGCTTGTGCAACGTGTATACATAGGCACACTGGTTCTTTACAGACACAAACAAGTGTGATTGTTTTTTCTGTACCAGTCACATCAATCATGGAATTCACCCTTCTTTTTTTCCCCAGTCCTGACTGATTAAACCAGTCAAAACATCAAACTGGTTTCTATGACTAGATAGCATCACTCTGCGTCCTGTTTGCTATGACATGCCATGGTTCCCTGACATTTTTGTAAACTTCAGGTTATGACATTTTCTTTGAAATCTGCTGCTATTATTTCCTAAGGAAGGTATCTGTGAAGTGTCGGGCTTTCAACTACCCAGTTGGAAATCATCACTCTCTCCTGGGTACTTCCGCTGCACTTTGATCAGACCCCCATTACTTCATGAGTATTGTTAGCTGAACATGCAAATGTTTCCTCTGCTAGATTATACATTCTTCAGACATGGATTTTAAGCAATAATTGTAGGTATTTCCGAGTTCTTTTATTTAGGTGCGTAGGTAGGTATACATTCTATGAAGAGGTGAGTGCTTGCATCCTAATTTTCAAAATCAAAATTTTGTGTTAACACCAGCCAAAATAAAAAGACTTTATAAACAAATGGCATCAGGAAATATGATATGCAATTTCAAAGAAAAATAGTCACTATGGAACTGTGAGGTCTTCTATAAGATCATTTGTGGCAAAATAGTTCATTTTCCCTATTCCTCTCCCTGACTATATAGACCTATAGGAAAAATAAGTAAATTTAGAGGAATTCTTGTGCTTATTTATGGAAAGAATTTTTTAATTTTTTTCATTGAGTTAAAGGCAATATACATTTTTTATAGGCCAACATGCTTTGAAGCTTTTACTTAGATTTAAGTTTATGTAACTCTTAATTGGTAACATGTGCTCTGTGCATGTCTATGTATATAAATGTATATATAGTATGCCTATGGATATAGATATAACAAAATGATACAAATCCTCCTTATCTGTTTATATGCTTCCGCTTTGCAGCTTCTAAAATTTACTAAGTCTATCTAGGTACTACCGTACTTTGACAAATAAAACCATTTAAAAATTTATTTATGCCTTTGTCTCTCTATACCACATAAGCATATTTGCAGGCAGAAGAAAAACCAGAAAGAAGAGGAAAAGAGGAAAGAAATATGTATGTGAATGAATGTTTTAGTGGGGTCACGTGTTTATGTTTGTGCCCCTGGCTGGGAAACCATGAACACTGGACTTCATGCACAACTACATCTACACCTTTGTATCTCATTCTCCATGTATTGTCTGGTAATTTAAATATCTTTTTGCTTGGGGCTCCTGGATGGCTTCATCACTTGAGCGTCCTGCTTCGGCTCGGGTCCTGATCCCAGGGTCCTGGGATGGAGCCCACCTGGGGCTCTGCGCTCAGCAAGATGTTTGCTTGAGGATTCTCTCTCTCCCTCTCTCTCTCTCTCTTTCTCTCTCCCCCTCTGCCCTCTCTCTCTCTCATGAGCCCCACTCATGCTTTCATACCCACTCTCTCAAATAAATAAATACAACGTAAGAAATAGATCTTTTTGCTTATGTGTATGTTCTAATTTTGTAAATGAAGATATTTTATGCTACCAAAAATAACTACTTTTAAAAATTAGACTAATAATTGTGCTACCAATTACGTAGAAAATGCAAAGTTTAAGTCTTAATATTAGAAGTGCGGCCATTTAGCCAAAATGTAAATATAAGCTTTTTCCAATGCTCGTGAATTTTTAAAATCATAATGCTTTTACTCTCTCAAACAGGGTAAGATATCAAATTGGAATAATTATGTAATTTTTTGACCAAGCCAGGTTTTTATTCTTAGGACAGATTGAACAATATACCTGTGTAACTTAAAGTGAATAAACAGCTAAAGAATTTTCAACTTTTGTTATATAAAACATTTGTTCAATATAATTATTATCTTTTCAGTAATCTGATTTCACATTAGATGTTAAAGCAATAGCCATGTATATGATTTGCAAAGCATAAAAACCAAACATTTTTCCCCAAACAGGATGCCTAAAAGTAAAAAATATTGTAGATTATTTAGTAAAACGGCATATTCAAGAAGTAGACCCCATCTTCCTTTTTAATTCTTAATTCTGAATAAGTCCTTACTTTTATCAGTAGTTCCATGTTGTGTATATACTTATAAGGATATCACTTAATTCTCTAGTGTAATATGGCTAAATTGAAAAGTTGTGAATCCTAAACATGTATAATCAAACAGCAAAATATTTGTTTCTGTGCCCGTGAAGGCATAAATGATTTATTGGTAATATAAATATGGACATTTCAGTTTCAGTAAATTAACTAGAAGTTGTCAGCCCTGAGTATGGTATAAGGAAAGCTTTTATTGAAAAGCACATAGAAGAAAGAATATCTATTTAAACTAGAATATTTAACCATTAGTCTGAAACAGATTCATTGCTATAATTTTTACTCTGATAGCATTTAAAGGATGTGAAATAGTAGATGTCATGAAAATAAAAAATGGCCTATTTGTTTCCTGGGATTTTATTTTAAGACCTGAAAAGAAAATTCTAATTAGTCATAACTTCATAGTAACGAATGTATTTCTTTTAGCATTTTTTCAAAATGGAAACTAATTTTTTTAAAAAGTTTAGGCAAATAAACGTCTTTGTTTATTCAGTGTCAATAAACAAGTTTCCTAACTTTTTTTTTTTTTTTTACTGAATTCAATAATCTTCCAAACTTGTGTGTCAGAATAGGGCTGGATTTAATTATAAAAAAAAATGTTCACAAGCCGTGTCCTATAATATTTATGGATCAACTGTATATTAAGTTTAGTGAATCTAATTTTTTCAGTCTAGTTGTTCACTGTAGACCCATTGTTTCTTCTTCACGATTTACATACATAAACACACAAACACACGCTCATTTTATTAAAAGGGCTAAAGAGAGAGGGCAAACAAACCTTTATTTCAACGAATTAGTTTTTCTTCTGGGCATTGAAGAAGAGAATGAAACTAGGCATTCATTAAACATAGGACTCAGAGATTCTTTTTAAATTATCTTCTTTGAAAACTGACCAGATAATACTGCCTCTCAATTGAGGATGAAGGCCGTAATGAACACATGGAGATACACAGTTGTTACCTGCCTGGATGACACCTGTGTGTCACTACAGGGCTTCCTCACTCTGACCCTCAGATCGTTTTCTCACTGCCTTGTGGTCCTCATGGAGCCTCTCCCTTCTGTACTCTCCCTCCATCTACCATCACCCTCTTTCTTCTTCTTCAGGAAGGGAGATTGGACAGCGATGACTTAGATAAAACGGAGGAGGTGCAGAGATATAAAAGGGAAAAGTGAGGAAAGGGGACAACAGGAGAGGAAGTTGCCTTAAGATACTGAATGATGAGGGTGTGCAAGCAAGATGTGCTACACGTCTTCCTTTCATTTCCTCTGTGATCTCTTCCTTTCTTGAAGATCACTCGAGTCTATGTAGGTAGGCAGCGTACGAAGAACACAGATTGTTTCAAAGCAAGCATCTAATTCAGAAATTTATCCATGAAGAGAGAATTCAGTATCTGAGGGATCCTTAAAAAAAGAAGTCTATACTTAAGAAGAATGGGACACTCTGATCTTTGTGCTTATTCAGAATAAAGCTGTGAATTCTTAAAAAAAAAAAAAAAGAATATGATACTGATTGTATAGAATTATCTGATCAATTATTATTTTCAAATGATTAATCTATTTGGTTCCTAATTTTACATGTCTCTATTACAAATATAGTAAGAGCCACTCCAATTGCTGTGGCTGAGACGGGGATAGTATTTGGTTCAAGGCTTCCCACTTTATATGAGTAAACTACAACTTCCAAAGGCATTGTATCCTAAAAATTCCTTCCTAATTTGGTTGATCGGAATTTAGCAGACCCTTTTATTTTCTCCAGCAGTAAAATGGTGGCTAAGATCTCAGGATAATTCACAAAGACACATTTAGCCTGACACTGCAGCCTGGATTACTCCTGAATACAGATCTGAAACATTCCCCAAGAAGGAAAGATGTGCCTAACTTCACAAAGTCCCCAGCAGAGATGACATTTTCTTCTGGCTCCTGTAAGGTATTTTCTTTTCGTTTTTTACCTCTTCCTCTCTCCCCACACCACCTTTATTCATTCCCTTTCTCCCAACATCATCATTGTGGGACACCAAGAAACACATGAAGAACTTCTCATCCATACTGTGAAGTCAGTTTATATCTGCCTGATTTCATGAGGCAGAGGGCACTGGTCTCTAGCACTGGGATGGAAAAGAACCAAACACTTACCTTGTTTTACAAATGACAGATTTTATTTAAGGATGAGGATTTTCATTTTTCCTTGGATTTTCTCAGGCAGCCAGTTGCCATTGTGTGTGTTATGTCAAACAGAGAGGATTTTGATTGTATCTGGCTACGCAGACTGGGCGGTTTATTACATGGCCATAACAAAGTGCAATATGATGCTAAACTTCTGAGGAATATACATACTGCACGTACTTATGGCTTTGCACATTAATGGAAGACTGGATTACAAACAAGCATTTTCAGATTTTTTTTAAAGCAAATTCTAAAACCAGAAAGAAACATTTCATCCTCTCCTGATGCACTTTATAATTCCTTTATGGGAATGATGCTCTGTTTCATGTCTGTAAATTTTACTCGATTGCATCCTCAATTTAGGTTTGGATGCAGTCTGTGTGCATTCAATATCACATCTCTAGATCTGGTCAAGGCTTTCCCTTAAACCTAAAGGAAATAGTTGAAAGGAAAAACCCAGAATATAATATCTTAGGAAGACTCAAACTTGGTCTGGCTATGTTTAGATTTCTTCCAAATTTTGGCTCAGCTTTAAGCTTTATTGGCAGACTCATTCAGAATTGTGGCTTTATTCTCTCTCTCTCTCTCTCTCTCTCTCTCTCTCTCTCTCTCTCTCTCTTTCATTTGGCTAATATGATTTGTTAAAACATTCTCTGTTTATTTCTTCTTGCTTAAAATTTTTCCACACAGCAGGCATAATGAATTTTTGTTTATGATGGGCCGTGCTGCCTGAATTATGGTATGGAATCTGGATTTGGTTTCCTTGGAAAGGTATTTTATTGCTCTTTTAGCGGATTTATGCTGCTTCTGGTGTTCTCTTAGACATGAGTGTTTCTGAAGTTGATTGCTTAAGAGGAGTTATTTTTAAGGAAAACTAGGCAGTATCTGGTAATAAATAACTACCATAATTTATTAGAAATAGATCTCTTGGTAGAGGTGTAATCATATTCCCTACAAACTATCTTTGCATTTGAATTGTGAAATGTATGGTATATATATATATATATATATATCCTTTTAACTGAAGTTCATCAAAGCTCTTTAAAGTGCCACATGTACTGGGTCTGGTTGATGCTGATGGTCTACAGAGAATACACATCGAAATATACCCTCCCTAAAAAGTGCTATGGAGATCAGATTTCTTTGTACAAGAAATATCAATATGGGCTACCTTTTGAAATGAAAAGTTCCTGGTTTGTAGCTGAAGAAATTATTATACCTCTTTGAGATACCCCATGGTAAATTTAAATTAAATAAAATGAACTTCTAAAGAGACCAAACTACAGATTCTGGGTTTATGTGTCACCGTACCATATAAATTGACTTGACTTGTTAGAGCTTCCCGTGAGAGGAATATTCACTAATTTGTTCATTTTTGAAATGCATACTAAACTGGAATGCATTTTCTTTTTATATCAATTGCTATGGTATTTTTCTTGAGATACAAAGATAAATAAATCAATAAAAGCCAAACCCCTCTAAACCCATGTGGAATTATTTTTAGTTTATTTACTTGTGAAGTAGCCATCCAAATATCTGATGTCCTACAGAGTACAGAGCATAGGCTTTGAAGGTAGGCTGATCTCATTTGGAATTCCAGTTCTACTTCTGAGTAAATTACTTAATCTATGCTATCAGTTTCCTCTTCTGTAAAATAAAATTAGGAATGCAAAACTTGAAAGATTTTTGGATGTACTAAGTGATGTAATGAATACAAAATGACTACTATTACATCTGGCAAATATTATATACTCAATAAATGGTAGCTAGTAATACTTTTATTATTATGCATTCAGTGGTAATTACTGGATCTTGACAGACATTTTGAAACAGAAAGATGCTCACCTGTGACATGTTTTCTGAAAACATGTACTTTGTATTTAATGGCTGGCAAACAAAATATGGATCAATAATATAGAAATAGTATCTTAAGACAATGCTAATATCATATTGTAACACAAAGTAATTTTCCTGATACAGATCCTATTAAAGATTTTGTAATCACTCAGGATCAAAGAACTCGAATAGAATTTTAGTAATTGAATATGATTAAAGTAGTGAAAAAATAATACCAATGATAAATGGAGCAAAAGAAATATTTGTGGGCATTTTTGGTTTCCTTCAGTTGAGAGTTGTATCATTTCCATAGCGTAGTTGTTAAGAGCACAAGTTCTGAGGTCAGACTGCCTAGATATGATCTACTTACCAACTTTGTGATCTTAGACAAGTTGGTTTCCTTTTTGCTTTCATTTCATTGCCCAATATTATTAAATTGGCCTAACAATACCCCACAAACTAATTTTTATGCTTCTATATGTTAATACATGTAAAGTTCTAAAAATAGTACTTACTATGAGGAGTAGGAGATAGAGGCTATTAGCTATGGCATGAATAAGTCACAGGGATAAAAGTTACAGCATAGGGAATATAGCCAATGATATTAGAATAGTGTGGTATGGTGACAGGCTTGTATAGACTTGTCTAATCACTATGTTTACACTGGAAACTAATGTAATATTGTGTGTCCACTGCACATAAGTAAATAAATGCATATGCATAGGGGGTACTCAAGACATTTGTCTAATAAAATTATATAGAGAGAAGAACAATGATTTCTATTTTTATCTTATATATACAAAAATCAGAAAAGTGGGAAATTTTCCTCATGAAAATGACATTCTTTTGTTATATATGAATCTAATGTTTTTTTCTTTATTCTCCAAGTCAAGATAAGCATAAAAAGGGATCCCTGGGTGGCGCAGGGGTTTGGCGCCTGCCTTTGGCCCAGGGCGCGATCCTGGAGACCCGGGATCGAGTCCCACGTCGGGCTCCCGGTGCATGGAGCCTGCTTCTCCCTCTGCCTGTGTCTCTGCCTCCCTCTCTCTGTGTGTGTGACTATCATAGATGAATAAAAATTTAAAAAAAAAAAAAAGATAAGCATAAAAATAAAACCAAAAATCAGTATTGGTGGACCTTCCCTATTTTATTTTTCTTAGCATTTTCATGTATAATTCTTATAAAAGAATCACATAAAATATCAAAAAGTTTATGTCTCTGTGTTCTTAATTTTCTCCTTTCCTTTTAATGTTTTCAGAGATTTCCCCCTTCTTTTTAATGTTTTCTGCTATACTGGCTTATACTGGCTTACAGTTCCTTATTCATTATTCTAAAATCATGAACCCTGAAAATGGAAGATTTTTGTGACTTATTTGGTAGACAAACCTGATATGACCAAATAAATTATTTGATTACAAAACATGACCTAGGGGGATCCCTGGGTGGCGCAGCGGTTTGGCGCCTGCCTTTGGCCCAGGGCGCGATCCTGGAGACCCCGGATCGGGTCCCACGTCGGGCTCCCGGTGCATGGAGCCTGCTTCTCCCTCTGCCTGTGTCTCTGCCTCTCTCTCTCTCTCTCTCTCTCTCTCTCTGTGTGTGACTATCATAAATAAATAAAAATTAAAAAAAACAAAACAAAACAAACAAAACATGACCTAAAATAGTATGATATCTATAGTCATTTTTTTGTCCACTAAGTATGAATACTTAAGTGTATATCTGTTAGACAGGACTAGGTTTTGCTGCAATTATAAACAACTTCCAAATACAGTGGTTTAAAACAACATGTCCACTAGGATTTGACTATAGTCACTCAAGAACCTGAACTTAGAGAGCACATACGATCCCAAATACTGCTGGCTGTCATGCCAGGAGGGTAGAGGGCTGGAGAGGATCTCCCATTAAAATTATTACTTGACTTAGAAATGACACATACCCTTCCACTCACAAAGAGAACTGGCCACATGGCTCCTCTCAACCACAGAAAGTATAATACTATTCTACCTTTGGCAGGGAAGAGAACTGGAAATTTTATTGGTAAATAGCACTAATGATTGCCGCATTATGTTTCGCTGCAGAAATATTATTATGGTAATTACAGGTGATTAGAAGCTGCAGTCCCTAGTACCTGACTGTGGTCTTATAGATTACACATTGTAAAGTCCCTATTCTTTTTCTAAAATCTAAAAGAGTTTTGGATTTCACCAAGAAAAATCTCAGATTTTTAATTAAGAATTAGTACTTTAATTAAGAATTAGTACTGTGTTGATCTCTAGGGATCTGAAGAATAAGATATAATCTCCATTTACGTAAGACTCATAGTCCAACCAGAGACATAGACATGAAGCCACAAACTTTCAATGCAATGCATAATGCATTACATTAGAGATATGATGAAAGTGTGATCGCAGTTAGAAGAGGAGTAAGCAGGTAGGCCTGCACTTAATAGAATGGCTTCAGATAGAGACTGTGTTTAAGCTGAGGTTTGAAGCATGGCCAGTAGGTAGATAAGCATTGAAAGGGATTATAGACATCTCTGAAGATTTTAATAAAAAATATGTTTGTTGTTGGTGCTGGGTCTATGCTTTGCTCATACATCGTATGTGGATAATTTGAATGTACACACTATGTTTGGGGGCATATTAAATATGATGGTGGTTCCACCGTAGGGAAAGGACAAGAGATGAGTCTGATATAAAAATTCACACCCAATCATGAGGAATGCTGCAGTAATGTAGTCTAGTATTATTCTGTGGGTACCAAAGACACTCAACGAAGTTTTTTTTTGAAAAACTTGGAGCATGAAATGTTCTATTCTCTGAAAATATCCTCTTGAATCAAAGGATGGGATGTAGGAATGTCAAATCATTGCAAACTGACTTATGAAAAGAGAAGTTCATCTTTTGTTTTTGTATTTCATTCCTTTTTAATATCACCTTTTCAACATACAGTTTTTATTCAATGTTAAACATGAAAACTAAAATCTTAAACATCTTTACATTCATTTGGGCAAAATGTCATATGGAGATATTCTTCATGTTTATGCTTTGATTTGGTTGATGTCGACTTGTCTTTATGTATCTTGCATTTCTGGAGTCGCCTTCGGTGTCAAATGCATTTGCCACTGTCATTCTGTATTTTAATTCTTGAAATATGTGTGTAGAAAATGATGGATGAACTATGTACAAGAAGTGGTGTAAACACCTCTTAAAAACCACAGCTGCACTTGCATTAATCCTTGAAGTGAAATTGCAGGAAAATCTCTGAAAATGAGGAAAACATGAAAAAATGGAGCAGTTTACATTTATAGAGGAAACACTTCATTTAGAAAGAGATATGGTACATTTGAGCAATATTGAAGTCAGAGATTCACCATTATATTTTGCACATTTTATATAATTACAGGAATTACAAAGTGTATATAGTCTAGTAGGATCATATGCTACTAACTTATGGGGAATATTTCGAAGTATGTTCCAGCTTATATCTTTTTAATAGTACATAAAGTTTAAGGTGCTTTTCCATATATTATGTTTAGTTACTAAATGCTAAACTTACTGAGGTAGTAAAAGTGAAAACTGTGTCATATCTTCATCAAGCAGACAGCACGTGAGAAGCACACTGTACTTAACTAGTTAAATAAAACTACCCAGTATTAAAAATGCTATGGTATGACTTTTATTATAGAAAAATATATGTAAGACCTTCTTTTTATTGAAAAATGCCACTTTATAAGAATCATATTAATAATTGCTTATGAAATATAATTTCCTTCCTATTTACTTCATTCTATGGACCAACATAGAATGGAGCAGTGGAATGAACTGAATTTTTATTGAAATAATTATGGATGGAAATCCAGTTTGTCATTATATTAGCTATGGTCCTCAGCAAGTGGGTTCAATTCTCGAGTTTCTCTCTTTGCTATGTAAATTGAAGACTGTGACAGCAGTATGTCAAAAAACAAAATTCAACTGAGTAAACTTTAAAGATCTTATTGGCTTTATTTAGTGATTCATGAGTTGAGTAGTATCCCATCTTTTCCTAGACAGAAAGGAGCACAGAAGATCTGAACAAAATGGGAGACTTTCAGGGTGATTGGGTGGCTCAGTCAATGGTTAGGCATCTGACTCTTGAATTCACTCAGGCCATGATCTCAAGGTCCTGGGCTGGAGCTCCAGGCCGGATAGCATGCTCAGTGAGATTTTTTCTCTTTCCATTTCTCCCTCTGCTTATATGTGTGCTCACTCTCTCTCTTTCTAAAAGAATAGGTAAAATCTTTAAAAAAGAAATGGGAAATTTTCATAGAACTGTAGGCAGGGACAAGGAAAGAATGGAGTACCTCATCCTTTTTTAGAGGATGGTGAGGGACTATCAGGTGGATTACCTCACTAGTACAGACCAGATTTTTAAAATTTTTTTTAAATTTTTATTTATTTATGATAGTCAGAGAGAGAGAGGGGGTGGGCAGAGACACAGGCAGAGGGAGAAGCAGGCTCCATGCACCGGGAGCCCGACGTGGGATTCGATTCCGGGTCCCCAGGATCGCGCCCTGGGCCAAAGGCAGGCGCCAAACCGCTGCGCCACCCAGAGATTCCCCAGACCAGATTTTTAAAAAAAATATTTTATTTATCCGAGAGAGAGAGAGAGAGAGAGAGAGAGAGAGAATAGAGAGAAGCAGACTCCCTGCTGAGTGGGGAGCCCTACGCATGGGGCTCCATCTCAGGATCCCTGGATCATGACATGAGCCCAATGGAGATACTTAACCAACTAAGCACCCAGGAGTGCATATTACCAACCAGATTTACTGGATTTTAAGATTACATTCCTGGGAGAAGTTGAAACTACAATTAAGTTAGGTAATGTGGATTTAGCCCGCCTGACTCCATTTTGGGTCTGTTATCTGTTTCTTTAACGTAACATAAAGAGTTGTGCATGTGAAGGAAATAATGCAAAGTCAACCCAGTGAATAGGAGGCACTGATGGATGAAGAGAACTTTCATACTGTTCTGATTTCACAGTTAATGGCCTTGCACCTCTTCCCATAGAAATCCCATCTTGATGTTTGTCATCCTTCAAGTGGAACAAAATGTTATTTCCCAAGAAGTTTGGAAGAAAAATATTCCAAAGAGAGGAATCATGGTGCATTTTTCAAACAAGAAGAATCAGTGGATGTATCCATGGAGTAAGTCGTACTGCAAAGAGAAAGTGAGGGTATCAACAAAAAACAATGGAATTCTATAGACAAGAGTCAGGAGAGAAGTACAAAAAAATCAGTTTGAACTTGATATCTGTGGTATTGTGCTTTACTAATAAGAAATATGTGATAGATCTTCAACCCCCTTCTGAAACTCCTAAAACTCTTGGAATTTCCTGTGATAAGAGCAGTAAAGGTGTCTTTTGTTGTATTAATGAGGTGACTTTTGAAAAGCCCTCAGGTACCCTAACGATGGGGACTGGTTGCCAGAGGAACCAAGTTTAAGATTAGAGAGTTGGAACTTTCAGAATTGCCGCCTCCGCCCCCAACCTCATCTCCAATCTCCAAGAGGGGAGAGGGATTAGAGGTTGAATTAATTGTCAGTGGCCAAGGATTTAGTCAATCATAACTAAGTAATGAAGCTTCTACCTAAAAGGCCAGCATTCAGGGAGCTTCCACTTGGTGAACACATGGAGATGCCAGAAGAATAGTATGCCTGGATTGGGCAGGAAAGCTCTGTACTCTTTCCTTGTACTTTACTCTATGCATCTCTTCCTTCTGGCTGTTCCTGAGTTATATATTTTTATCATACACTGGTAATCTAGTAAGACAAATGTTTCTCTGAGTTCCATGATCCACTAGATTAATTAATTAATTAATTCAAATTAATTGAACCTGGTGAGGGGATCTCAAGAACCTCTAATTTATAGCAAGTCTAAGTACATGTAACAACCTGGGTTTGTGGCTGGCGTCTGAAGTTGGGGGCAGGTAGCAGTCTTGGGGGATTGAACCCTTAACCTGTGGAATCTGATGCTATCTCTGGGTGGATAATGTCAGAATTGAGTTGAATTTTAGGACACTCCACTGGTGTCCAGAGCATTGCTTGTTAGTGAGGTCAACCACATAGCACCACACTCAATGGAATTGGGTCCAGAACACAATTTATCATCAAAACTTCACAGCAGATGAGCCCCAGAACATCACTGGTATTTTGAAATAGAATGCTCCAAGATGATATTCTCTCTTCCATTTCCAATTTCTTTTCTGGCATAATACCTCTTTCCCATTCAAACAATTTATGTTCATTCAATTATAAAAACCTTTTTCCTGTGTTAGAATCTACTGGTAACTTATTTTCATCCTTATTCTGTTCATAAGCTTGAGTTCTAACCTTGATACTAGTTTCCTGATACCGCCCTGCTCATCTATTCCTAATTAATACTCCTAAGATTTTTCCTCTGATTGTTTCTTAAATTTTTGTAATTCCAAGGATGCTGTCTTCTATATTTTCCTCACACTTTTTAAGTGCATATCTAGCAGCTTGGTTTTAACTATCACCTATCTACATATTTATTCCTAGAAAATGAATATTTTAGAAGTTCTTTATTATGAAATAAATAGTTCTCTGTGATGGGACTGTTTCTTTCTCATTGAGCCTTATCCTGCAGCAACAACAGAATTCATACACAATGACAGACACACTATGTATTCGTGAAGACAATCGCTTTCCTTTCTGTGTAAAAAGATGGAATAAACTTCCCAGTGTTCCTTGCAGATAGGAGTGTCCAAGTCACGGTGTTACAGGTAAATGGAAGTGAGTTCAACTACTTCAAGGACTGGTGCATGAAAACCTCTTATAGGTTCTCTTCTCCTTCTTTCAACCTGATGCCAAGAAGCTTGAAGACCTTGCCACACATTGATGGTGGTGGAGATTTAATATGGAAGGATCCTGGGTCACTTTATGAGGAATCTTTTTGACATCAGGAGAACTTGCTTTGATAGTACAAGCATGAGAAAACTTAACTTCTATTAGGTTTGAGCCAATATACATTTTTGGGTTTGTTGTTGTAACAGCAGGATTTTGACTAACACGCATGCCATACTGAATTAGAACTCTGTGGCTTTGACCTTGCAATCCTCTCTGTCTGGAAAATCAGTTTCACCATTGTCATTAATCAAGATTCAGCATGGGCATTACCACTTTCCAAAAAACCACCTTGGGACCCATGTTTTTGGGTAGAAGCTTCTTGTTTCCACAGAATGTAAGCTTAGTCCTATTAGTATGGTTCAACATTAAATTGAAATTACATTCACCTATCTTGTTACCAACCTCCTCAACCGAGATCAAAATTTCATAAAGGGTAGAAAGCAATCATTTTGTATCTTCAGCCAAGCATGGCATTGTGTTCCTGGCTGAAGATATAAAATGATTGCAATAAAGTTGCAATAAATTCTTGCTGGACTGACCTCAATGCAATTTCCTCACCTATAAAAATAACATAATAATTCAGACCCCATATGGTTAGTATGATGATTAAGTGAGGCAATCTATGCAAAGCACCTGGCACATAGCAGGTGCTTACTAAGTGTTCCTTTTCATTCTTTCACAGAGCCTTCCATAACTACTTTGTTGCATAGTTTCATCTTTTTAGTTTAATTCTCTCCAGTCAGAATAGAATTCATCTCTTAGTTTTTTGATAATTATTTTACCTATGTATTAATTTTCTCTCCTCATCCAAACTACAAACCACTTCTTGACACAGCTTGTTTTATCCTTCTTTCTAGCTCATTGCACCTTGGATAGAGGAGGTGTTCAATATAAACTTTTTAAGTTGGCTGAGATCTCTCTATATGTATTCTATTATGTTGCATTAAAAACAGCTCCAAAGCCTGGTCTTCATGACAGAAAACAAATCTTTGGCCAAGAAATAAGCCAATGCATAAAACATGCTGTCAACTTGGCTTTCATACTAACCTATGCAGGTGTGTCTATGTTTAAGGAGTAGAATATTATGGAATATCAGTGCCAATTTAGGGGGAAGAGGAGTGGTGAGGTGTGTGTGTGTGTGTGTGTGTGTGTGTGTGTGTGTGTGTTACAAATAATCTGTAAAACATAAAACTTTCTAGTGCTTAGAAACCATTTACTGGATTTAATAGCTGTATTTCAGGCTCTGACCCTAGAACCATATGAAGTTTTGTCAGGACTTGACCTTCTACAATCAAGGATCTCCCTATTTTACATCTTCTAAATTCCTCTATTTTACATCTTCTAAATTCCTCCAGGAATATATCCTTTCTTAAACCACATCTTCTGTAACAACAATAATTTGTGTCTATCAATTTGCACATGTGGTCAGAGTTGAGAGTGGTGGGAAGAATGGGTATTCAGGATTGAGGTGGCGGTGAGCTAAAGGTAATCTCTGAATTACAGAGCACAGTCTGTAACCAGACTACTGGGTTTCAGCCCTGGTACTGCCCCTTGCTTTATGCGGCATGTTTGTTCATGTTTGTTAAAGCATTTGAGAAATGTTTATTGAGTACCTAATATGTTCCTATGCTGTATTGTGTGCTCAGGAAAAAGTAATGAATAACATAGACAGAAGTTACTTCTTGCCATGGTGCTTACATTCTAGAGGGAGAAAGAGGACAATAGACAACAATAACAAAAATATGTAGAATGTTAGTAAAATTTTCTGAGGAAAAATGAGAAAATAAGGAAGACAGATAAGGACTATAGGGATAAATGGGTATGAATTTTTAACAAGAACATCGGGAAAGACCTCATTGAGGATATAATATTTGAGAAAATCTCCTTAAAAGGAGACAAAGGAGATTCTACAAATACTGGAAAAAGAGCTTTCTAAGGAGGAAACAGCAAGTGAAAAAATTCTCAGCTAAGAGGAAAGTGGAGAAGTTATAGTCCCCTTAGGATCTTCTGGATCATTTCTGGGACTTTGGTTTTATTTGATTGTGTTGGGAAGCAATGAAAATGCTTTGAGCATAAATGTGACCTGATACGACTTAGATTTTCACAGGATCACTTTGATCGCTGTATTAAGAATAGATGGAAATGGGGTAAGGTCAGAAGCATGAGACTAATTAGGAGATATTGCAAAAATTTAGCTAACTTTAAGAAGCTTTGACCATATGGTAACAAGGATGATACAATAAGAGGTCAGTCCTGGAAATATATTTTTAAAAATCGAGTTAGTAGGTTTTGAGTGGATCGCAGAATGAGGAGAATGAGAGAAGATAGTTATGAAAAACTCAACAATTTTTGACCCGATTAAGCAGAAGGGTGGTTAACATTCACTAATAGGCAAAGGCTGTGGAGCACCTTTTGCTGAATAAAGATAAAAGCTAGTTCATTTTGCTAGGTTTGAAAAGTCTATTATGTATCCTAGGCAGAAAGATTCATGAATGTTAAATTCAGATAGAAAGATCTGAACTGGAAATACAAATAAGGAAGTCAGTTCAACATATAGATAGTATTTAAAAGAATAAGATTAGATAACATTAGTATGTGAGTACGTGTAGGTAGAAAAATTTAGAACCTATAAAGTGCACAGGCTGATGGGATCTGCCTCAATGGATCATTGTGAGGATTGAATAAGTTATACATGTAAAATGCTGAACGCATTATCTGTACGTAGTAAGTCTTCAATGAATAGTAAATGTGGTTGTTTTACTTTAAGCACAATAGATGGAGACAGCCCTCTTCAGATATCCTGAGCCCCAAATTATGTTGGTGAGTGAAGACTATTATTTGATACAACAGCCTTCTCATATGTAATCTTCTCTCAAGCATATTTTCTTACAATTACCTAATAAAAGAAAAGAATTGATACTTAATATTAGAATTGGAATTGAGCAGTGGTTTTATTTATTCTGACCTTTCTTCCAAAGGGAAATGGATTTATTCAGTATCTCTAGTCTATTCTTCCATGATATTCTGTTACATTCCTCTTTCATTTTATTTATCTCTATGTATCCTCATTTGTGTGTGCATTTTACCTACTAGATTATGAAATTATTTTTTTAAGATTTTATTTATTTATTCATGAGAGACACACAGAGAGGTGGGGGGCAGAGACACAGGCAGAGGGAGAAGCAGGCTCCAAGCAGAGAGACTGATAGGAGACTTGATCCTGGGTCTCCAGGATCACACCCTGGGCCGAAGGCAGGCGCTAAACTGCTGAGCCACCCAGGAATCCCCTAGATTATGAAATTCTTGAGATACAGATGTGTGTTATTAATCTGTGTAGTCCTAGTGCATAGTTTATGCAGGATCCCAAACACTACTCAATAAATATTTGGTGAATGGATGGAAAGGATAGGTGGATATCAACTATGTGGTAGGCATTATACTGGGGCTGTTTGATGGGATGGATGACGTACTTAATCCATATAAGAGCCTGTGCTAGATTGGAATTATTAGGTCCATTTAAAGTATGGAAAGAATTATGCACAGCAGCTAACTGATATGCTTGAGACTAACAATCTAGTTAGTGGTAATATTTGTATTATACCACAAGAATACCCTTAGGCCCTCCTGTTCCCTGCTTTATCCAAAAATCTCTTGTTAACACAAAAGATTCTTTTAAAATAATTACAATGATAAAGAATAGTCATTGATCCTTGGCTGAAAAACTTTGAAACACGTTAAGTTCACTAATAACAAATCTATGTTATTAGATAGCCTTAATCAATAGCAACCCTTACATGTCTAAAGCTCAAAGTTAAATTATATTAATATGGTGATTAAATATTATGTATATCATCTGGATGATCACAAACCTATAAAAAAATTGAAAGTACACAGCATGTAGAATGTTTTTTCTGAACTATTTAAGTACATAGTGTCAAGATGATGCCCCAACACCCTCAAATTCTTTAGTGTATATCCATTACCAACATTATCACATATAACCACAGTACAAGCATCACTACTAGGAAATTAACATTGACACATTGACCTCAGACACCATTCAATTTCACTAGTTGTCCCAGCAATGTTCATTAGCACAAGAATCCAGTTCAGAATCATGCGTATATTTGGTTGTCATTTCACTTTAGTCTTTTTCAAGATGGGATAGCTTCTCAACTCTTATGACACTTTGGAAGATTACAAGTCATTTATTTTGTTGAAGTGCCTCTCAAATTGGGCTTATCTAAAGTTTCCCAATGACTAGATTCAGGTTATGCATCATTGACATCAGCACATTCTAATTATTACATCCTGTCAATATGGTCCATGATTTCAACTAGGTCCATGATTTCAACTAGTTCCATGCTGATCATACTCATTTTGATCACTTGATTAAGGTAGACTTCTCTACTGCAAAATTAATCTTTTGCCTTTTATAGTTAATATTTTCTACATACTATGTCAATATCCTATTCCTCAACAAACTTTCAATTAATTCATCTTTTTATCGATAACAATATGGTTTCAGAGTTTCTTATATTTTCCAATGTGGTATAATTTGGTTTTATTCAACTATTTTGATGCTTATATTGTCACCAATTTGGCTAACGGTAGCCCCATTCAAGCTGGCTTCTGTATTCTTTTGACATGTCCTCAATCATTTATGAAGCACCTCCTTGCTTCCTGGTATATGAAAATGTTCCAGCCTCATTTTATATTTTCCCTGCCCCAACCCGGATTAAAAAAAGAAAAGAAAAAATGGACCAGCAAGTGATATTTTTAAAAGTCAAAATATACATGCTCATTTCCAATTTATCATTTTAAAATTTCTTATGAAACATTTTTCTTTATTTGTGTTATATTCTTCAGACTTTCAATTCAAACTTCTAGCAAATAATAGGTACAGAACCAACTTACAGAGTTGTTGTTGTTGTTTCCCAGCCCACCACTGCTAGTTTGTATTATTTCACTGTGTATCTATCTAAACATAAGAAGCAAAGAATTTCAGGGTTGAACAAGATCTTAGGGGCTATATGATCTCAGCTCTCTCCCATTGCAGAAATATATTTGTAGATTCTTGATTGACTGCTACCTAGGTTCTTGAACCATTATAGAGACCACTTCACTACTTTTTGAGACTTTCTCTGTATTAGATAATTCTAATCTTTTAAATTGAATCAAAATGCCTATTTATCAGACCTCTACACATTAATACTAGTTCCACATATTCGTGCCAGACAGAAAGGACATATATTTTCTCTGTAACAGCCATTCAAATACTGAAGAAAGCTTTCATGCCAGTCTTCCTGGCCTTCAAGTCTTCCTTAATCCTAGTGAAATAACTCCAATTTCCTCATTCTTTATAATACATGTTTTCCTGATCCCTCATTTTCTTTCACTATGGAAGTATATTAATCTACTAAGAAAATAGAAAATAGCTCCAAGACTACAATCTATTTAAATCTAATAATACGAAATTATTATTTTATATTTGGGATGTCTAAGAAAACATCTCCCTGGGTTATTTCAATGAGAATGAATTCCAGATGGAATTGGGATCCACCTTGCTACAAATTTAGAAATTTCTTGGGCTGCAACTAATAATGCACTAGAAAGTCTATATTCTAATATCTCTATACAGATAACATTGCAACATAGTCTTCTTTTTAGTATTTTAATAATACATTGCACTTTCAAATTCTATATTTCTTATAGTTTTATATCTTTAGTATAAACATAACTAATTTTCAAATGTGATACTGAAGAATTTCCTCGAATGAAATTTTAAATTTCAAATTAAATCCCAGAAGTAGATCAAAGAAGAAAAAGCTGAGAATATTTCAGACCACTAGAAGAACTTTAATTAAATTCCAGACCCATGAGCCCTCTGTTGAGAAGAGCTTACTCCTGATCCCTAATTTGCAAGCTGGGGATTTTAGAAAAAAACTTTTTTCAGTTCCACTGCCATGGAGGTCCAACAGGTGACTGGAAACTCTGGTGAAAAAGAAATTGTGAGGCCATATCAAAATGTCCTGAAATAATTCTCCGTGCCTAAGGGTACCTAACTGGGTCCAAAACACTGAAAAGAGAATGCATTTAGAACTTCATGGTATCAGCTTATGACTTTTTCTAAGTCAGAAAGAACTTCAAGTAATTATGAGAAATCAGTGAATCTTACATTAAGCTCTGATTTGCTAAATTACTTTTAAAACCTTGATTGAAAAATAATTGTGCACTTCCAGATTTCTTTGACCAGAACGTAATGCATATTAGTGAAACTATGCCACAATTTTTTACCTATTTTACCATAGTAAATTTAATCACGATGTTCATTTCAGAGGAAATGGAAGCAGAAGAAGATAATAGGGTTTTAGAGGGAAAATTAATAAAAAGCAAAGAAGAGAAAATAAAAGTGATGAAAACATACCAATGGTAGAGCTACTTTAAACGGTTCATATTTTCATATGCATTCTGAAAACAAAACAAAACAAAAAAAACAGGGCTGGGGTGGGGAACATGCATCACTTTAACTCCCTACAAAGGTAACTCCTTATGACAGATGTGGAATCAATTAGTTCATTGTCTCAAAAAAAAAAAAAAAAACAAACTTGCAGACTCTAATCATTTCAAGTGGACAAGCAAAACATTACCTTTCAATATACAGCTTCTTAAATTTTTGCAACATGTTTTGATGTATTTTATCTTTTTATTTTTAAAAGAAAATAATATTTTCTATTAAAATGACAAAGTAAATCATCTCCTAAAGGAAAGAAGCCTTTCTCAAAGTAATAACTTGTCAGTTGAGAGAGTATGACAGTGAGATATTGGTTATTTCCTTTTACATTTCTCAACAATATAGCTTAATTCTGTAGTTCTGACAGGTGTGGTTACAAGTTTTGACACTTTAAAAAAAAAACAATTGCTCCTATGTAGGAATAAAGGATTTTTTTTAGCTTATTATACATAAAATGGTTTAGTAGACAGATATTTTTCCCTATCTTTGTTAAGATTATTTAAATTTGGCAATAGAAATACGAGAAAGTATTTCTTAGCATGTTTCATAGCAAATATTCGTATCTTTCTAGCTAAAGAGTAGTCTTTCAAGATCATTCCTATAAGGCTAAACCACAATAATAAAGAAACTTCAGCATCAAGATCAAATAGAGAACAATACTCAGTGGTTTGCTTAAAGAGTGATTCTTAAACCAGTGAATTGCAAAATGGTGGGTAAATGTATCTTCTAATTACATCTTACTGAGACAACCAGATGTTCATGCATCAAAGGATTCCACAAGGTACGTTTTTCGAAATTTAAAAATTTACCACTTTCTATATTTGCAGGTTTCTACCTTCACTAAAAGTAGATTTTAATATAAAGGATTTCAAAGGCTTAAAAAAATGCAACGACATATTAAATATCAGGAAAGAGTGAAAATTTAAATATCCCTCATGTTGATTTAAGGTGGCAGTTGTGAAAAAGGAACAGATTCGCTGGTATAAGTCTTTTTCTTAACAACACTTCACTCATCATTATTAATGGCTCGAATGTTTTAATTCTCAAATTTATCAGACAATCAAAAAAAATGCCGAGTGATTTTAAACCTTGGATATAGTAACTTCTGTCCTGAATTATTGGGTACCAAAAAGGACTTTTAAAAGTTCATGGATTTAAAGTTTAGTGTAATTTTATTCTTCAGTAATGCCCGGTTCTGCTGTATGTCTCCTGCCATTTGTGTCCTGGAGACATTCTGCTTTCCTTCCCTAATGAAGTGTATTAGTCAAGAGCTCAGTGACCTCTGACAAGGCTCAGTATGGGATTATAGCCTGACAGGAGGCAGCTGGAAGGGATACTTGACAATTCACACTTAGAGTAATCCCTGAAAATTGCAGGGCAGTTATGAGGAAGTAACAGTTTGGCTCCCTTGTGAAAAAGACTAATAAAAGAAATTTCAAGTAGAGTTTCGGACACTAACTACAGTTCCTAAATTAAAACCAAATCATCAAGTTCCCCAAGCACCAGTCAATAGGGAACACATTGTCATGAATAGATTCAATCTACAGCCCTATTTCAAGCAGCTACCACTTTCGTTCATTGATAGAAACCTCATTTAGCCAATGGATTATCTATAATTGACTAACTTCTTTAATACGGTTTTAACACATCTTATATGTAAAGACATTTCAGCAAGGGCTCACGGAGAATAATAATGGCAATCAGAAATATAAAATGGTTATCTTCTGTAAAAATCACCACAAGAAATCAATAATATGCCATTTTGTTGACTTGTATTTTTCTAACATGCTATTTAATCTAAAATGTGTATTTTTTCAAGTAATAACTGCTCTGCTATAATTTTACTTAAAATACCATTATCCATCTAACAGCAAAAATATTTTTGCAAAAATAACTTTCAGAGATTAAATATGTTAAAAATTTTAAATCATCATACAAAATACATCATAACATATTACATAATATATAATGAATAATAAACATGCTTTTAAAACATGGATACCTTAATTTCTCCAGTAACCTCTTTCTCTAAGTCTCAGACTATTACAGGTTTCTTGGTGCTACTTGCTACAATTTCCTTGCAGTTGTGACTGAAACCCATCCCATAATAGAAAAATGAAAACATCAGAATGCAGGTTCCTTGGAAAATTCACTATTTTTAATATTACTTTGAATTTTCACCAGTTATAATATATGTTGATTGAGTTATACCTAGCTGGCACCAATAAATGTGTGGTGGATAAAATTTTAAAAACTCATCAACATTATTCTCATAATTGTTCAAATTACAGTGAAATAGTTTCACCAAGTCATCTAACAGATAGTTATATGACATCCACTATGTGATAACCTTTATTAAATGCTGAATTCTGTTTTGCTGTCTTTAAAACTTTTTTTTCACTCTGGTAAAATCATCGCTGAGCCTTTAAGCTTACTCTATCCAAGTCTACAATGTGTTTTAAGAAAAAATGGTTAATAAATCCATTTTTAATCATATTAATCTTTGGCACTTTGTAGCACTCTTTGTGGACAGATGGAATAACCTTCCTCCCAAATAAAAAAACCTCCTTGAGTTCCTGATTTTCTACCTAATAATTATAGTTTTTTAACCTGCAAACCTAGTGTCTAACTTATGCATCTTTTGAAAATATTTGGTCTCTCAAAAACTATCATAAAACTCGCTCAGTTATGACTCTGATGAACTATCAGAATTAAGGCTGAATGTCCACACCCAGGTTTGCTTATTTTGATGATCTGAAGATGGCTAAAGGAAAAGAAGGAGGCAGGATGTCTGCTCAAAGCGTGAACTGCTGGTTTCTTTCAAAAGATTTTGAGGTGGCTAACCTCTTGCCTATCAGAGGAAGTCAGGTCTCCCCCATAACGGACTCAGACTGGAGAGGCAGGGTGGCACAGCAGCTGTAGGTAACTTGGCAGGTGGAGGGGTCTCCTGGGTCTCTCCTCTGGCATGTGCATTAAGAGCTACTGATTTAGACCATGTGTCTCTTAGGTAAGAGAACTACTTGTGAGATGATCAAATTCAGAGTTGTTATCCTCAGTTTAATGGTACTCAAGAGAATGGCAACATCTTGCTAAATTTAGTTTTTCAACTTCCCCATTCTTAATTTACATTTTTAAAAAGAAAAGGTTATCTTGAAAAAGCTATGCTTCTTTTAATGATGTGTATTTACTGAGATTAAATGACAGCAATATCATGCCTACATAAGGCTTACAGGATAACGTAGAGTGTACCATGTTCTCGGTTCTTGCAAATTACTTTAGATGACTTGTTCTCACCTCACGGGTTGTTCGTTTTGACTTTTTTTCTTTTCTAAAGATAGATATTTTCCCCTTCTTGATGAGATTTTCAGACAGTTACTCTGCTAGATGGGTTAAGAGTTGGAGACTTTACACATTAAGACCCAAACTCTGATGATTAGAAAATAATCTGGGCTTGAATTCAATTGCTTCAAGGTTTGTCTACTTTTCTCATTGGTAAAATTGAGATTGTAAAAGTTAAATGAGTGAAATAGAACTGCACATATTTTGTAAATTTGAAGGCCTCCTAATTATTTAAAATATTAAGCTATGCTTTACTTGTTTCTTCCTTTAATCTACCTATTTATTGTTAGTGCATGTACTACAACTGAAACTAGATTATATTTAAGGTTTTTTTTTTTCAGAAAAGCTTAAATATGTTACTATCTAGAAGATATTTTCTATGGTTTTGAAAAAAATTAATGCTCTGAGAGGTCACTTTTTGAATTCTGTGACTATACACTCACTCATACAGTATTTCTTTTTGGTGGTAGATGTGACTAAAAATAATGATGAGAAATTTTTTTTCTGTTCTGAGCATATTCAATATGCTATAAAAGGCTTTGTGTGAAGCTGATTGTTGCTTGTTAACTTTTAGGAAATTATAAACACAAAACAAGACTTTCAGAAATTTTGAGTTGCTTGTAGACATCTAAAAAAGCCAGTAGACATCTAAATATTGCTTCCCAAGGACACCACATGTTTTTTAGCTGTTTCATTGTTTTTTTTATTCCTCTTGTAACCTCCCTTTTAAAATGTTTGTGCACATTGGATTGCTTTTTGTGTTATGCAAAGTATCAACGAAAATGTAAAGTCTCGCTTAAAAAACTCTATGTTTCAAACTTCAGTTTCAGGGAATACGCATTTCCTTTGGGATACAGTAAAAGTTCTGTGGTTCAATTGCCCAGCGGTGAGTCCTTTTCCTTCAAAATATGCTCAGCACTTTAAAAGACATGTCCTCAGGATATGTCTTTTAAAATGCTGCTATAGGATATCACAGAACTGCCTGTATGGCTCAGACTTAACAGTTACCTTCACTTGAAACCAGTTAATCGGATTGTTCAGACCTCATGACTTCCCATGCAGCAAAATCATGAGTAGCTTGTTTTTATGACTAAGATTGATAATTCCATGCCACGCTTTTACTGAAAATATATATATATATTTGTTGTTTACCATCAGGTTTTATTATGTCCATGCTAGCACTTCTGTGATTTCCTTTTTTGCTTTTCAAACTCATCTAGGTAATCAGAGATGTCGATAGTGATCAAGCTCAGACTGTATGTAGCACCAGCCTGTCTCCTTGAAACTCAGGTTTAGCCTTATGTCTGGATGTGAGGAATAAATCATTCACGTAAGTATCTCATGGGGAGCTATATATAAAGGTACTGTAATTCTTCAGATAATGAAACCTCAAGATCAGAGATCATTTTTATTATTAGGTGTGTGGTAACGTCTAGTATACTGCCTAACATGCATACGACACGTTCGTGGAAGTTTTCTTTGTTGAACAGGAGGCTAGAGATTGTTTAGAGATAATGACTTATAAGAATTGTGTAGTCTTAACCATAATCATAATCTCCTACATTACTGTTTTGCTCAGGTAATTCTCTTCTGACCCTTACTACTACTAGGATGCTCCAATTTAACTTTAGGGAATGTGCATATCATTTCATGGAATACCCAACTGCTTGATATACTGTGGGCCAAGATAGAGACTACTGTATCAACTCTTTGTAAAGAATAACCCACCTGATAACATTGCATATTTGTTCAAAATTTATTGAAAACTATTTCATCTGGGTTCTATATATATAGTCCATAAAGTGCAGAGCAAAATTTTTCTATCTCAGGGGAAGGAAGAAGAGTATCTCATATTTAAATAGTATTTTCCCATTCAACTCTTCTAACTCATTTTCATTCATTAAAATGAATAAGACAGAGCAAAATCCATGAAATTCTATGTAAAATTATGTATGTAGGTATACATTCATCTGACAAAGGGTCCAATATCTTTTTTTTTTATCAGATTTTCAAAATGATTTTCTGACATCCTCTTTCCCCTAATTTAGAATCTTTGATATTGGAATTTTCTGAGTAAGGCAGTAGAGTAAAAGGAACTCTTAGTATAAGGTGTAATGTGAGTAGAGCCCCATGTGTAAGTATAGGATGCATTTTTTTAAAAGTCACTTAATTTGGAGTGGTTGGAGCATGGGGCACAAAGAAGCGTACCTGAAGGAGGCGGAGAGGAATTTGTCAGATGTTGTGAAGAGCCTTATGGTTTGGACTAATGAATTTAAGCTGTAGCCTATGACTAATAAGGGGAAATTACAAATTTCAAAGCAAGGAGTAACAGTGGATTTCCTCTTTTTTCTTCTTCTTTTAGGGTGAGTGGTGGGGGCACGTGGGTGGCTCAGTTGGTTAAGCATCTGCTTTAGTCTCAGATCATGATCTTAGGGTACTGGGATCGAGCCCAGCATCGGGCTCCTTGCTCATGGGGAGCCTGCTTCTCCCTCTGCCCTTCCCGCTGCTCATGCTCTCTCTCTCTCTTTCTCTCTCTGTCAAATAAATAAAATAAAACTCTTAAAAAGAAATAAAAAGAAAGGCGAGTGTTGGGAAGTGTGCTGGTGCAGGAGTAACTAGAGGAAGGGAGCAAGAAGACGGATATTGTAATAATTTTAAAGATGATGATCTGCTTAACTAAGGGGACAGTCATATCCAATAGGAAGAGTCAAGGGAGAGGAACAATCCTTGGAGAAAACAAGAGAGCACATGGAACTTAAGGAAGAAGGAGAATAGTCAGAGATGTAAAAGAACAATTGTGAATGTGCTGATCTAGGGGGGCATTTTCACAGTTCCTGACACATACAAAACATTCAGTCATGGTTAAGCAAAATTATAGAATGTTCTCTTTAGGAGTATCAAATATCCAGAAGGGACAAATTGTTTAAGGATGGGCACTAACTAGAGACTGCCACAAGGTCACTGGCGACCTCTTGGAGAGCAAATGCCACAGATTTGTGGGCATGGAAGTCATAGTTTAGAATAATGAAGAGTAAATTCAACCTGAGGAAGCTTTCACAATGATGATCAACTGCCCTTCTAAGTTTCGCCACAAAGAGAATAATGCAATTCAAGAGTTATTTATGGATTATCCATTTTGCATCAGTGCTGTGCTAACTCCACTGTGTTTCCCAGTGGAGTTTAGTGCCTGGTGGAGAAAACAGGGATTTAATGAGTAAGCTGGGTATTAAGAGGATGTAAGCACAAGATGACAGGAGCTGCTATAACAAAGGAGCAGGAGCTGACCTACTTTAGATCAAGGAAGACCTCTTTGGGAAAGAGACAACTAAGATGAGAAGGGGAATATGAGGGGGAGGTCGCCAGCAAACACTGGGGCTGGGGGGTGGTTAGTGGGCATAAAAATGGGGAAAGAATGTTACTGGATGAGAGGAATGTAAAAGGATAGAAACAAGAGAGATGATAGAGCTTTTAAACTGTAAGATATGTCATACCCATGGAAATTTAGATGTAACTTTCTGGATTTACCACTTCATGTAAGAAACAGAATAATACCAATCATATTAAAGCATTCTGTGTTCCTATTCTTGTGTATCCTTCTTTCTTTCTTCAACATGTAGAAGTGGGAATATATATATAAATATATATATAGTGAATATATAGTTATTATTATTAATTTAGTGCATGTTACTTGTTTTGCTTTATATTACTAACATATGTGAATATGTCTAATTCATGCATTGTTAAATTTTATTAGTATCTGAATTTTGTGTAAATGGAATCTTATTACATGTATTATTTTATGATTTTCCTTGTTTCATTCAACATGATGTTTTAAGATCCATCCATGCTTATCCTGGTAGCTGGGGTAAATTCATTATCACTGCTGAATAGTTGTCCAATGTAAAAGATATAAAAATTTATGGATCCGCCTATCAGGCATCTTTTCTTATTGTTTTCAGAAATTTGCTTCACCAACAATACAGCTCTACAAATTCTTTCTTTATACAGTTTATTTATTTATTTTGGAGAGAGAAAGAAAGACAGACAGACATGAGGGGCAGAGGGAGAGGAAGAGAAACTTCAGCAGACTCCCTGCTGAGCATGGAGCTCAACGTGGGGCTTGATCTCAGGACCCTGAGACCATGACCTATCTCTACAAATTCTTGTACCTTACCTATTGCTCACGTGTGAGAATTTCTGGGGCATTTACCTCAGAGTAGAATTCTGGGTCATTGGCTATGAACTGTTTCGCATTACCATGTAATAGCAAAATGCTTTTGAGACAATAGAGTTCTTGAAGAACTGAACGAATAGGAGGTTGTTGAAGTAGAGAAAGAATGGTAGGTTATGGGGAGATAAGATCAAGGGAAAGTTTGTCAGTGTGTGACTGTGTATGTGTGTGTGTGGTTTGTATGTTTTCAGCAACGGAAACATATAAGCATATTTATGAGAGCGCATGGGAGGGAAGCAGTTGAAGGAAAGATTCTGACGATAAAAGCGAGAAACTGCATGATTAATGGTACACGTCCCCAAAGGAGGTAGGAAAATATGAGTTCAAGATCATAAATAAGAGGAAAGAAACTAAAGCTCAAAAACATCAAGCAAATAGAGATCTAAAGGCTAGAGTGCAAAAATAAGAAGAATCTTCCAGTTACACTCTTGGTGTTTCTTTTAACTGGTTAAAACTGGTAAACACACCAACAAACACAATAGCGGTGCAGTGTAAAAGCAAAGCCATAATTCCTTTATAATTTAAAACAAATCATTTTTCAAGTAGTGAGAGGTATATGTGTTACAGGTTTTCCCATAGACTAACTCAAGTTAACAGGGGAAAAAAGTGTGAATTAAGTCCATAAGCACAGGGTAAATAAGTGAAAGCAGCTCTCTTGGAGTCATCCCTTGAAACATATGCCTTGGAAGTTACGCTAGTCACCATTTTCCTCAAGTATTAAGATGGTTCCATTGCATTTTTAGAGTAACAGAGCTATATTCTTCAAAAGGATACTTATCTGGTTTAATATTCTTTTTCTTACCCTATTGCTATTATTACAGTGGTCGAGGGAACTATATTTCACCATTACATTGAGCATTACCAACACAAGGACCAAGTTGGGAAAATTCAAACATTTAAGATGTGTCCATAAGTCCACAGCCATGACTGTATTTATTAGCTGCTCATGAAGAAGTGTGCATGATGGTTTTGAATTTTTTTGTAAAATCCATATGCTTGTATGTGTATATTTATCTGTGTATATGCACGTAACATTGTGGCTCTATATTATATATAAATATGTACACATTTCATGAATATATTTGTAAAATCCATATGCATATATGTGTATATTTATGTGTATATATGTACATAAAATTCTGGACTTACTTATTTATAAATATATACACATTTCATATATACATGTACGTCAAATATGTATAAACTACTTGTATTATCCTTTAAAACTACTGTTAATTCTTTTAAATGGTTAGACTTTTTGGGAAAGCTAATTTTTCTGAAGTTGGCATATGTGTTTCAAGATTCTAGCATTTGCCTCAAGAAATGGCTTCAGAAGAGTCTTTTTAAAAATGTGCTGATAGGTAAAAATTAATCAAAGGAAGGATAAATGCTTCCAGACTTTCACTACCGTTTGTATCTAGGCTAGACAAGCCTATCTCGGCTTATTGTTATTCCAGTCTGTGTAATTTTCTTTTCATTTAATGACTCTGTTACGTGTGTCTGCTTTATGTTTTTCAAATACTTAATCATCTACTTGTTTTGTCCCAGAGGAGCTTTTTATTTATAGATGTAGCTTCAGTATGTGTGTGCTGCTTCTTCACTATTTGATACCCCTGGAGGATAATCTCACTAAAAAAATACTTCCTGTTCCCTTCCCCTTAAAGTCAATATTCATGCCTTGTTTTCACTGCTATTGGAGGTCAACACAGCAAAAATCCTATAGCCATGCTGGCTTTAGCTTTAGTGAGAAGCCGGCAGCTATAAATTTGAAAAACTTGTTATAATTTATATGGTGTGGGCAATATCTTTAGCAGCCTGCATGAAAAAGATTTCCAGTGAAGGTTTGCTGGTCTTCCACTCTAATGTAACACCTCTATATCTCATATGAGGTCATCAAAATCCCATACACATTTATTCCTTTGGAAAAACTACCATGTGAGGAACATATTAAAGCTCAACATGATTTTTCCATTGCTGCCAGCTCTAAGGTCACAACCAACTCAGCTGGAAAGATAACACTTTATTTCTTATGGTCTTTTAAGAGGAAGGGTTTCCATTTTCTTTATAACCCTGGTCACCTTAGAAAAGATTTGCGATTACTGTTTGTAAGAGAGTGTTTTAGCTTCTGGCTAAAACTCCGGATTTTTTTTACATAGGTTTGGTTTCAGCAATCTATTCTATCCTTTGCTCCTGATGGGGTACAAAGGGCCACAGTACATTACAAAATGATATTTTTAATCTCCACTCCCCACCCCATAGATATGCTTGAAAATAGGAGTTACATGAAAAAGAAAAGTCACACGAGACTCACGTGTCCAGATTTATAGTGGAATTTTGAAAAGATCCTATTGTAAACTGAAAAGTTAGAAGCTGGCCTCCCCAAACTAGTTGCTGATAACCTGCTTCATCTGTCTTATGTCTGGGAGCTGAGCTTAACTCAGAGATGAGACAACCTTTCCAACTCTGAAGTCAACATGAGAAGAAACAGTGATGGTGTAGGTAGAAGATGATTTATATTCCTCGGACTCCTCTTACCTTCCTCAGACACCCATGGAAATATTTCAGTGACTTTTGTACCTTATTTATGCTCAGAATAGTTTGACTTTTTTTTTTCCTCACAGATTTGTAACTATATTGACTCTAGGGCTCATGTAATGAGTTCGTTTAGAAAAATCATATGGGCAATTTTCAAAGTATGTTCTCAGTCATTATCTCATTTAGCTACAGTAGATAATTATAAATGAAACAGATAAAATAATTTTGCCCGTTTTCTTATTGAAAAATTTGAGGCTAAAGGTATTTAAAATAACCTTTTCAAGGTCACATGATTAACAAATTAGAGAGTGGAATTCTAGATTCCTGACTCTTAATCCAGTACTTTTTATTATGTTGAAATACGAAAATTTTTTCTCAATTCACATTCAGAATCTAACCCTGACATTTCATGTTTAATGTCTTTCCTGGGTAGAATCATGCTTAGACAAATTTGCTTTAGCCAATTCTCAACTGCACAAAAGCCCCTTTATCTGTGTTAGTATAAATCAATTAACCTCTTTTACATTCTGCTGGAAGTCCTAAACTTCACATGCATTGGCCGTTAACTTTGACTGCGTGCCCAGTGTATTAACAACAATGAAAATAAACATCTATAGGATGTGCTGAATGCGCTGTTACTATCAATTCAGTTTTCCTAAGCATTCCTACTAGAGGGCCGTTGGGAGTTGGCCCTGATATATTGTTTTGCTGTGGAGAAGCTGTTAGGAGCGACTCCACTTGTAAGATTGGCTGTGATCATTTCACCTGCTTTTTTTCTTCCAAGTTCTTATTTAAATTCCAGCCAGTTAAATAGGTTTTTTTTCTCAGTTAAATAGTTTTTAACAAGTCTCCATTCAACAGGGAGTGAGAATTCCAGCATTCTGTGCACCAAACAAGTGCATCCTCAGAGTGAAATTCTCACAAGTACACGGTAAGAAAATGAGCCAGAGATGCAATTGACACAGCCCTTTGGCAAATGATTTATTAAACTTCATTGTTTTGGGTTTTGTTTTCTCCCTATGAGGTATCATAAAAATAATCAATTTATTTCACTGTTTGAAGCATAGCTAGAATCAGGCACATGGCAAAGAAGTTGACTGGAGTTCCAAAGAGGGCATACTGGAAGTTTTCTTCTTCCCTTTCCTCCTTGTCTCCCTCCTGCTCACACCCACCCTCTTTCCCTTTTTTTCTCTCTCTTTCTGAAAGAAAGAAAGGAAAGAAAGAAAGAAGAAAGAGAAGAGGAAAGGAAAGAAAGAAAGAAGAAAGAGAAGAAAGAAAGAAAGGAAAGAAAGAAAGAAAGAAAGAAAGAAAGAAAGAAAGAAAGAAAGAAAGAAAGAAAGAAATGCTTAAATGCTTTCTTCTTAAGAAAGAAGAAAGAGAAGAAAGAAAGAAAGGAAAGAAAGAAAGAAAGAAAGAAAGAAAGAAAGAAAGAAAGAAAGAAAGAAATGCTTAATCTCAAATGCAACCTGGCACAGTTATATAAAGTTCAGAGCATATTATATAAAAAAATAATCACATATACTTTGTCTACTTTTTATTCCTGTTTGGGTTAACAGCTGACTACCCTAACATATCACATGGTATGTAACATGGTCCTCCTACCCATGCCTGATTTCTAACTTTTATCATAGGCAACCCACTACATGAGTTCTCCAAAACTGAGCCGGCCTATGGCCTATTTATTCAAGGAGGCACATTCAAATGCTTGAATGTCTTGGGAATAACAAGGATTTGGAACAAGCAGTTCATTAACCAAACCGTGGTGGCTTCTTGCATGGCTTATGCCAGTAAGTAGCTTTGCATTTGGATTTATCTCTTCTAATAATTTCCACATAGAAGCCAGGGTGATCTTTTTAAAAATGTAAGCAATCAAGTAATTCCTTGCTTGAAATCCATCATGGGTTTCCCTTTGCACTTAACACAGGTGGTTGACCTGGGAACCTTATATGAACTGGCCCCTGACTATCTCTCCTACTCAATTTCCTTCTGTGTTCCCACTTGTCACTGTGGCTCTGCCACTTGGCTTTGTTTAATTTTAGAACTTCTGTGCATATTGCTCCCTCTGCCTGGAAAGCTTTGTCCCTGCCTCTTCGTAAGGCTGAGTTCTGCTGATCTGTACGTCAAGGATGGGCAAAGGTCTGCATAAGACTAGGTAGTAAATGTGTTTAGTCTTTTGGGTCTTACAGTCTCCATCACAACTATTCAATTCAGCCATTGGAGAGTGAAAGCTCTAAACAAATATGGACGATTTTGTCCCAATAAAATTTTATTTGACACTAAAATTTGAGTTTTATATAATTTTCATATGCAATTCTTCTTCTAAATTTTTTTTTAATGTAGAAAAAACACTCTTAGCTCAAGGGTACAAAAACAAGTGGTGTGGCTTGCAGGCCCTTCTGTTTAATGTTTAGCTTCAATGTCATTTTGTAAAAACTTTCCCTAATTCTCTTATCTGATTAAGTCTATTCCTTACATCAGCACTGTTATTTTCATGTATATCACCTTTTCTTTTCTTTTGATAATTATTTTCTGATTTTTTTGGGGGGGGGATGTTATTTATTCTATCTTTTCATTTAGTTACATGTTCCCTAATCTTGTCTATTCCATTAATCTCTGTATATCCACAATTAAAATAATGTCTGGTACACACTGGTAAGTGCTCAATATTTGTTAACTAAATTAATTCTGTTAACTCATTTCACTATAATTCAAGTGCTTTAAACACTGAGTTACGTCAAACTCTTTTATGTGTTTTAAGACACAGAGAATGGAGCTTAACACAAACATCCTGTTATCTCACTCATTGTGTCCTGTCTTCCAGCTAAACCTGAGAACATACTTACTCTTATTTGTTCAGTCTATGGACAACAGTGCAAAAAAAGCACACCTTCTACCCATTCATATTGTGTACCATATTTTGTTTACAAAATGGTCATAAAAAGAGACAATGCATTATTATAGTCTTAGGAAGACTTATTTGACATTCAGATTACAGTCATTATCATAGAAATGGATTCCTGTGGTATCATTTGAAACTCTCATAATATCTCTTTAAAGACACGTCTGGATAGAGAAGCAGAAAGCAGCAATAGTTTTGGCAGTCATTGCTTTTTTTTTTTTTTTTTTTTTTTTAAGATTTTCTTTATTTATTCATGAAAGACACAGAGAGAGAGGTAGAGACAGGCAGAGGGAGAAGCAGGCTTTCCTCAGGGAGCCCGATGCAGGACTCGATCCCAGGACCCCAGGATCATGCCCTGAGCCCAAGGTAGACGCTCAACCACTGAACCACCCAGGCATCCCTTGGTAGTCATTGTTGATGCCCCTCTGGTACCCTGCTCCTCCCACCCCTTTCTCAGTAGCAGAGTCTCTGTGTGATTGTGTGCCCAGGAAAGCTGCCCCTATTTTAGCTTCAGAATGAATGTTGGTCAGTCTCAGGGAATCTTGACAATTTCATCCTCCCTGCTAATGGACTCACCAGGCAGGGGCCAATAACACCGAAAGAGGTTTGGTTGGGGCTTTGGTGAAAGATTTTCCTCCCTGACAAAAGAGAGACACCAAAAGAGCAACTGCCCTTCTTGTCTTTGAACAAAGTTACATGAAGACATGACGTTCAGAGCTGTGGCAGCCTTTTTTGGAACATGAGTGGAAAGCCAAGAAAAATACAGAGATGCTGCCTGGGGAGCTGGAAACTACTTTCCACTTCTGTGAAATAACGAAATATTCTCTGGATTAGGCTAGTGATTCTCCAACTGTAATGTGCATCTGAATCACCTGGGAATCTTCTTAAATTTAAGGTTATAGTTCAGTAAATCTACATGCTCCCAGATGAGGCTGATGCTATAGGTCTAAAGTCTAGGGTCCTTCAGCAGCAAGGCTTTAGGCCTCTGTTAGTTTTGACCTATTTAGAGCTGAAAGCTTCTTACCTGATACATTATGAAAACCTAATCTGCATAAAGAATGAGAAGCTGATTTTGCTTTGTCTCCATTTACACAATCATACTAATAAATATAGATTATATAGCTTTATGTTGCTTTAATCAGTAAAAAACATGCTATTCTGTTCTAACAGTGACTGTCTCTGAAAAAAGTACTCAAGCCATTAGCGACTGTCTCCTGTGATACTGCTATGAGTTATATGAAAATTGAAGCATTTGTTGAAACTTTAGCATTGTGTTTATTCTTGATAGTTATATAATTTTTATCATAATTTTTAAAAAATGATAAGTGTTGGAAATAGATCATGTGGATTTTCAAAGACACATTTACTAGTAGATACATTCATTTGGAAATTCGATCCGTTAAAAAGAAAGTTTGCTCAACCAAATTTTGGGGTAGGCTTGCAAGTCATCATTTTTGTTGTTATTGTTACGCTAGATTTTTTTTCAAATATTCTTTTGAAGTTGTATCAAGATAGATTGAAATGTATCAAAGCAGAGACAAAAGAATCAAGGTAGTAAAAAATTAAGAGACATCCAAAAACTAAGAAAAATCCCATTTTATCCCATTTTCTAATTTAAGCCCTTGATTTTGGGATGTTAAAGCATAACTGGCTGGGAACAATGCAAAGGTGATAGGGTGTAAAATGATAAACAATGAACAAAATTGCGTCAGTACGAAAATTGACCTGGGAAAATATAAATGACAGCTTCAGGATGAAAACTGCTTCTCATAGTAAACACAAGATGACTTCCTGTAATGGTCGCTTATTACTTATGGGAAATAATATTCTTTGTATATATTGTGATTATTGCTTCAGTGCAAAATCATTTAGTCCAATGAACTAAAAATAGGTTTTGCGTAATGAAAATTACTGTTGCGAAGAAATCTAATTTCATCACATTCCCATTTTCATATTTTCCAAATCAAAATAAAGGTTATGTCAAAATCAAAAGTTCATTTTTTTCTGAGAATGAGTAACGAGCTAGATTGGCAGCCAATCCTGACGCAGAGCCAATTGATGGGTCACGAAATAAATTCGGCAATCCAGGAACACGAGGTTAATTTTGGCCAGTCTCTAAGAATGTTTATCCAAATATTCAGGGTGGGGCTGACTCGAGTTTTTCTTTCTGCCAGCAGGATGCTGAAAATAAATTTTTCTTCTGCAAATCTTCTTCCTACAAGTGCTTGTTCTCCGACAAAATAGTAAGAGACAGCTTTTAAAATTTCAGAAATTTTCCTAAGCACTTGATCAGATACATTTCTACAAAAAACCCAGGATCTGGTCTAAAAGAGATAAGGAAGTAGGATGGTTATCTAGACCCCAGCTTTTTAGGCAAATCATTGCTAAGGACAGATTTATGTTTCCCTGATCCTATAGAATCAATGACAGGTCACACATCTCTGAATTATAGAATACTTCATGTCTCTACATGCGGACTTTGAGTGCTATAGATTTATAAACAGTAGTATCTGTTGCTGTGTTCGGTGCTGAATGATTCTGACACTCTTTGCTTTTGCATTGTATGGCTTGTTTATGTGTTTATATATATAGTTTGTATTGTGTATTTTTAATATTCTATTATAGATATTAAATTGCAAATTGAATGATCTTAGATTAAAAGTTATAGATAAACATAGAAGCATCACTTAATTCTTTAATAATTATAGTCATTTATGCTCACAAAGGAATAATGTTTAATGAAAATTAAATAAATGTGACAAAATGTTTTATAAATATTGTTACATAAGACATTTAATAAAACGGTGAAGAAAGGTCTACATCATCACAAATGTTGTGGATTCACGTTACCAATATACTTGATTGGATGCCACAGTAATAAATATGTGAAAACAGATCATTTTTCATTTATTTATTTATTTAAGAGATTCTATTTATTTATTTATGAGAGACACAGAGAGACGCAGAGATAGGCAGAGGGAGAAGCAGGCTCCCTGTGTGGAGCCTGATGCGGGACTCAATCCCAGGACCCTGGGATCATGATCTGAGCCAAAGGCAGATGCTCAACCAGTGATCCACCCAAGTGTTCCCAGATCATTTTTATTTAAAATTTGTTTGGATGCATCACATAAAACCCATGTGCTGAGACTTAGCCACTGGAGCAGACGAAGTTTTCTAAACCAAGTTATACATGTTGGGCCCTATTGCACAATCTCATGGTGGACACTCTTGCTTCTTTATTACAAAAAAATTTTAAAGTGTTTGGGAGCAATGCAGTTAGAACACTAAAATCAAAGATGTTACTATTCCATTTAGATACAGAGATTTCATATAATTCCATAAATTTTTCAAATTTCCTATATCACACTTATAACTCTAGGTTTGCTTTTTCCAAAATTATTTTATGTTCTGTAATAAATTATCTTTTAAATATGGTTAATGGATGAAGGTCTGGCAATTTAACAGCACAGTTAGAAAATATAGAAAGAACTGATAATATCTGCAGGTGTTCAGCTAAAGACTTGTCTTCAGAATCTTCAGATGAAATTTAGAGTTTTTGTTTTCTATAATAAAAGAGCAAGTGAACAAATCAATAGATCTTTAAGTTTAAAAAGATGCTGTAGGCTATTGTTAAACCCTAGTTTACTATGGGTATTGCAGAAAATTAAAATTCTATGATGCTTTTTCTTTTTAAAAAATCAATAAAAAGCCATTTTATTTGAGCTGTGATTTTCAAAATTATAGCCTACTGGTTTGGATTCACTGTAGAACCGATTCAGTGGTGAGCAATATATTATCATTAGAATAGTTTGAGAAAAAGCTGTTATAAGAAAAATGAGTTTAGACATCACAGGCAGCCTAGGTATATTTGGCTTCCTATATTTAAAGACGCACAGATAAAAATAATAATAATAAAACCTACACTGAAGCTCATTTTGTGTAATAGTATTCTAGTGTAAAAGACTATAATACTGTGTATCAAATATAGAAGTGGCCTTGATAATAATGCACAGCATTATTGCTCATTGTGGGCCAGGTGCTGGGCCACACTCCTGACATGGATCTCTGGTTTCATCATACAACAGGCCCTGAAGGTGGGCATTCTTTGTCTATTTTAAAAGATCTGCAAACGAAGGCCAAAAGTGGTTGAGTAACTTGCTTGGCATCAAATCATTAGCAAGGACTGTAGCCAGATTTGACTCCAAGGTGCAATATAGTTCTTCTTGAATTGTTGTCTTGACCCTGAACTAGAGGCTGGTTAGTTACCTTCTTAATTAAGCTAATTAAGAAGGTAATTAAGCTTAATTAAGCTGATTAAGTCCATATATCAACCACGTTCCATTTTGGGGGTTGCCTACTCAGGACCTCTGCACCAGCGCTAGTCACCCTAGAGCCAGGTGCTGGACAACCAGGACCAGAGCCTTTTGGTGAAGGAGGTGAAATTATTCAAATTAGCCAATCCTCAGGGAGCCTGGGAAGCCTGACTCACCCCACTTGCCTTACATAAGCCGCCTCCTTACAACTCCTAATTGCCATCACCCTGACCCCAGGTGCAACCCTGTGTGACCCACCAATGCTTTAGGTCTGTAAGTAGCAGAGTTCTGCTTTCCATCTCTCCCGGGGGCATATTGTGGTCCACCATCAAAATAATCTTTAAATCCTATAAACTCAGGAGTCTCCTCCCTCCACCTCTATACTGCCTCCAATCCGGATGATGTACAGTGAAGGTACGTGAGCAGTTATTCAGCATTTTAGATATGTAATGGCTATGAAACTCTAGGCCAGGACTGAAATAACAAACCTGTGATCTCTCTGTTTTCATATACACTTGACTGGTCTGGATTCATATTAGATAACATTAGTCATAAGCATTCCACCTAGTACTTTTCCCACATGTGTCAATGAAGGTCATATTTAAGGTAAAATTGAATTTCATAGGACAAAAGGGAGATTACAAACTTAAAGAAAAAGAATAGGCATATACTACCTGGCAGGTTTATGAATAATAAATTGAGAAGCAAATTCATCAGAACAAGAAAAGAATTATAATTTTTTTATATAAGGGGATCCCAGTTTAGGACCTATGAGGTCCACGTGCTAGGGACAAGGTAAGTCTAGAGTGAACCAGCCAAAGCTGTCTCTTTGCAGCACTATTTATAATCATAATTCAACTTGACTTTTTAGGACAGTTGGTATAGATCACCTAAAGTCAACTTGACTTTTTAGGACAGTTGGTATAGATCACCCAAAGAAAGAGAGTGCTTTACTGTGATATTGGCAGCTTTCGAAGACCACTGATTTTCACAGTAAAGTTTATCTGACCTGTTACTCTGCACTTTCCATTTGCTAACTTCTAAAAAATAATGTGGGGATCCCTGGGTGGCGCAGCGGTTTGGCGCCTGCCTTTGGCCCAGGGCGCGATCCTGGAGACCCAGGATCGAATCCCACGTCGGGCTCCCGGTGCATGGAGCCTACTTCTCCTTCTGCCTATGTCTCTGCCTCTCTCTCTCTCTCTCTCTCTCTCTGTGACTATCATAAATAAATAAAAAAAATTAAAAAATAAAAAATAATGTGTACCCACTACAGTACTCGCCGTTCCTGTGCAATGAAGTATTGGAATTAGAAATGAATGATTATCTTCCGTATGTGTGAATGATAGAATAATAATAATAACAATAATAGCTGCTAGTTATAGAATAGTTACCATATAAGAGTCTGTTCTGTTCTTTAAGACGCAGGCCTATTCTGCCCAGGAAACCTTCTCTGATGTCATGGATTGGGCTTTATACACTTTTATTCCTCACCTCTCAGCGCACCCTGATTTTCTTGTATCCCAGCACTTACTCCACTCCAAAGTCTTGCTATTAATTCACTCTGAAGTTGGTAATAAGTGGCTGGTGGAGGGCCAGGATGGTGGGGGGCGGTCAGGAACCCCCTGGAGTCTAGCACCGTGCCGGGCTCCTGACAGGCTGCCTCGCCATAAGTGCTTTCAAAAGAAATGAATGAACAGATACCTCAAGCCACAGTCCAGCAGACTAGCTGTCGGAGGCCTCAAGAAACTAAGAGGAAAGGGGGAAGATCAATGCTCAGCTGCATGAAAGGCCCATCACTCTGTGAGTCATTTTAGCCCAAATGATAGGCTTTAAAAATGGTTTGTGAACATTACATTTTTTAGTTTCCTGCACTGTAAGATAGCTTCAATTTCGCTTTCTTCTCCAGGCAGCACTCACTCTGATTGTATGTTGGTTAGTTTGCTCAAGTAGAGGAGAAAGCCAGTTTGAAAACCAACCACGAATCAGGTTGCTTTTCTACTCTGACTCCCGCTTTGTGTCTTTCCGGGTACCAGAACTAGGATGCCTTTAGAGATGTGTGCAGATAGGCTACCAGGAATGAAATTTCAATTCCAGTTTGGCACTGAGTGAGCCACTCTCCCAAATGTCTTTTACAATCTGCTGACTGGAACGCTTTGACCATAAACCACTGGTAATAGCAAGAAATTAGGCCCTGGTTAGAAACGTATTACTGCATTGCCAAATCCTTCTGCGGAATTCAACTACTACACATTTTTGGGTTAAGGAAAACTAGATCTCTGTGCTGCAGCCAGATCTGACTTTGGTTTCAAGTTACCATGGAGAAAAAAAAAAATTCTTAGCTGATAATGCATTTGACATGGTTTGCTTCACATGGAGATATATTTACAATGTGTTTGGTAATGAAACATTTTTTTCCCCATTCAAAAGATGACATTTACTAACTAGAAGCTCCCAATGGAAGGTGCTGGTTATTCTTTGGGAGGTAGGGGAGAGGGGAGAAGGAGAAGTGGGCAGGAATTATGGCATGTTAGGTCACTCAAAATGGGGAAGTAGAGATTTGGGGAAAGCAAAAAATATCATGAGAGAAACAAGCAAACAACAACAGTAACAAAAATAACTCTAAGGACTCTAGAGAAACATCTGGACAACTCTTGGGACCTTATTTCAGGGAACACTCTTGTTAGGTTAGTACCAAGCTCTCTAATTCTCGTGGGGCTTGTTCGGTTGTTGCCATATATCACAGATATGTGCCTTCAACACGCTGATATTTCTCATTTCTCTTGATCTCTCCTCATTCCTTTTATCTTGAAAACATGCTGATGAAAAGAGACATCCTGGAACATCTCCCCTAAACTCAGTGGGGTAAGACATCAGCATGAAATAGGCTTGCATTTTTCCAGTAACTTGCCACCCTCAGCATTGTTTCAATGAGCATATTAGGAATACCAATGCCTCTGAGAAATAGCTTATTAGAATTTCTAAAGGAAGAAATAAAACATTTCGAGGGCAGTAGTTTGGGCCAAGGAGGGTTCAGTAATCATTTACTTATTCAACAAACATTGATTGAGTGCTTGCTATGTGGAGATAGGTGAAAGTAGCCAATTAAAAAAGACCTTATATTTCATTGTCCTTTCTCTTGAGGAGCTTATTCTGTAGTGAAAATTTCCAACTTGACATTTTAAAATTATGGGATCACTGAGAGATTCTAACTGCCAAATTCCATTATAGATTCTTGTTTGAGATAAGGCTGAGCTCTGACCTTTATAAGTATTACCTATTGGTCATTTTAATAATTGATCTTCATTTGGAATTCCTTATTTTTGAGATCCCTCCCCAGTCATTTCTGACAATTAATTTTACTAACTGCTAAACCTAATCCTCCACAGTGATTTGTGTCTATGTACCCTATGCTTATTGTCAATCTAAGAGATTGTAATGAGCAACATGGAATATATTTTCAGCAAAAAAAGTTCCATTTTCTTTACCTACATAAAATACGAGTATGCTTATCTATAGATGTTTTTTAATTTCAAAAATTTCTCTTGCATTTAAGGAATAAAAATGTTTCAATTTTGATTTATGACTTTTTACAATCATGACTTAAAAATATAGACTTTGGTCATAGCAATTATAATGGTTTCTGCATATTTCTATTTTAAGAAGGAAGCTTTTAATTGAAGTAGAATACATGTACAGACAAATATACAGAACAGAAATATCTGGTTAGTTCTCTGGACTAATTAACATAGTCGTATATGGTTATAGGCAACATTTTACTTGTAGAGCAATATCACTTTTCCAAAAACCTAAATGTTTAAAATTTTGGATTCAATCTCCTGGTTTCCTTTATCAGAAAGCAAAGGTTTGAATAAAATACCAGTTTCCCTAAACTTAAGTTATGCCCTCCCCTTTTAAAAAGAACTTAAAAGTACTCAGACAACACATTATGAAGGAGTGTAACATCTACACATTGGCATATTTACATTAACAAGGAGGAAAAAAAATTACATCCTTCTGAGCATTATTCTTTGGCAGCTTTTCCTCACTGTTTGGGGAGGATAATCACTTTGCCAAAATGTCAAGAAACTAATGGTAACTGACAGTGATGATTCATCTTTTTGCACACTCCTTGGAAATAGACATTCTCTTTGAAAATTAGTCTTTCCATTAGTTAACAGATGCTTTACCTACCAGATACAAGAATAATTATGAAAAAGTTGCAACATATTTAGGAATATGTCCAGTCACACACAATTAAACTTCAACTTATTTATCAATCTATGTATAAATACTTAATGTAATTGGTTCATTCAGGTATATAAGGGTTTTTGGGTGCAAGTGCAAATTACTTAGACTACAAAGTTTATAAGGACACAGTATAGTGTAGCCAAAAGACGCTCCAGTTGCGATTAGGAGACGTGTTCTGATTTGCATTCAATCACTGTTAGCTGTGTGACTTCCGGCACATTATTTTAACTCCAAAGGCCTTAGTTGTCTTATCTTTTGAATTTCCACCCCTTTCTAACATTTAGTGATGCCTCATGACTCAGAGTGTATATAGAGACAAATGATCTGGTTTGAATGAATACAGTGCTTTTAAATATCACCTAACTGGCTTGCTTAAATTTATACTTGTAGTTTTCTTCATGAGTTTAATAGTGCTTTTTATTTTCTTTTTCTGTTTTGTTTTCTTTTCTTTTTTTTTTTTTTTTTTTTACTGCAACATCATTTCTGATTGTTCAAGTGTTTGTATAATTTGACACAGGTGCTTGATGAACTAATATTTTGATTAAAGAAAGTTACAAAGTGCTGGTAGAAGTAGCAGAGATGAGCATAGAAATCCATGAACAAGATGGGGTACTTGACATAAAGCACTGAAAAGATCACTTAACTTTCTGTATTCATTTTTTAACCTCCTTATCATCATGTAAAGCAATTGGCCAGTTACCTGTGCCATGTTAAGCATTTGGTTACTTACCTAGATATTTAGAATTTCCACTTAGGCAACTAAAATCTGAATTTTCTCCTCATCTTTTACCTGAAATTGCTCTTACAACTTCTTAAATACCATATTGAATTATTACTTTTCATTCCTTGACTACTTACTTGACCTCTGCTTGATCTTCACACTCTCTGGAATTCGCCCTCTGCCAGATATTTGAAATCTTTCTTTTCTCTCTTCTTTGCATGTTTTGATTCAGAATTCTTTGCTGGCTCACCTTCCTCTGCCTGTGCATTAAATATTGATTTACTCCACAGCCACATTCTGGGATATTCTCTGATTTGACTCACTCTTGGGTGATTTTATGACTTCAGAACAATGTCCTCCAAATTTCTAATTTTCTTTTTTTTCAAAGATTTTTCATTTATTCATTTGAGAGAGAGAGAGAGAGAGAGAGAATGATCAAGAGCACAAGAAGGGGGTAAGAGTCAGAGGGAGAGGGAGGTGCAGACTTCCTGCTGAGCAAGGAGCTAGACATTGGCATCATGACCTCTGTAGAAGGCAGATGCTTAACTCACTGAGCCACCCAAGTGCCCCCCTATCTCTAATTTTCAACCCAGTTCCAGATCCCTATTTCTAACAGCAGCCTACTCCATTTAGATCTCCTGCAAGACCCTCAAATTCAACATAGACATAAGTAAAAATTACCCACACCACCACCACCAAATGGCTCATTCTCCTCTCATGTTTATTTTCAATACTAGCATGACATCATGCAGTCATAAGAGAGAATTCTGGTACCCATGTTATTCTTTATCCCCTAAGGTTTCCTGGTTATAAAAGCAGACTCAGGAACCCTTGTTTGAATTCTAGCCCAACAGGTCCTCTAGTTACTATTGGTGTGACCTCAGGGGAGACACTGGACAGCCCAGTGTGTTAGTTTTTTCATCCATAAAGTGGGGGTAATAATTGAATGAATTCCTGGGGGGTTGTTCTGAGCTTTAAACGTGTTATGAATAAAGTCTATCAAATATGATCTGGCAAAGAGTGAGCACCGAGTAAGTGTGAGCTCTTGCTGTCCTCGTAGGCACTAGCATTCAATACCTTCAAGAGTTATCACCTGGCTTATCACTGGTGCTGTCCTCTAGGACTTCATCCTCTCTACCTGGCTGTGGGCCTCTCAGCTTCTCAGTGTTCTCCTGCCTGCTGTCATACCCTCTCTCAGTTTATGCTTTTCTTTGCCACTTGAGCAATCCTACAGAGTTTTAAAAACCTACTTATATTTTTCTCTACTTGACCAATATTTGTAAGGAGCACAGATATTGCCTTATCCATTTTTATATTTCCAGTGCTTAGCACAGAGCTCTTTGTTAAACAAAATGAAGAACGATTGTTAGTTTATTTAGAACTATGATGTAATGCAGTTTAAAATTTCATGGTTATCAAATTATGTTTACCAAATAGAGTCCTGAACAGACCAAAAAAAAAAAAAAAAAAAAAAGATGGTGCTATTACTCTGTGTGTATTTAAAACATATAATTAGTAAAACTTTTGGTGAGCTGTAATATCTAAAATAATCTGTTAAGTTTAAACTGCATAGTTCATTTAAAAGAATCTTACACAGATTATTGTAGGAAGTTTCTAATTTAACACTTTTCTGTCAAGATACACCCTCTCTGGTTAATCTTTTACCATTGCATGAGGCTAATTAGAAGCCACTTTTTAATGTTTTCCTAGAGAGTTAAGAATCCATGATAGGCCCTCTCTAACTAAGCCTGCTAGGGAATCCAAGAAGAACTTTAGTGACTGCCGAGCCCAGAATTAGGTCACAGACAAATATTTGACACCTCCCTCTTTGCCAGACAACCCAAGACAACACAGCAGGCTCTCTCATTAGATAAGGTACAAGATAAAACCTCCCATCCACGCTCGATTCAGGTTAGTCAGCATCTAACAGACTGCTAATCTTTCAAGAAAATAGAAGTGGTGAAACCTTTGCTGCTATGACCAGCTATTTTAAAAAGACTGGGATTCAAGAATAATAGTTTCTTCTGAGTTTGTTTAGAGATACTCTGGCTGTGCCAAGGGATTCATTAATTCAATCAGTGTGAGCATCAAATCCAAATCATTCTCGAGAAAATTGTTGCTGTACTCAATAATAATTTATTTCACTTCAGATTTGACAAGACTATAAAATTATACTCAGAGCAACAATCCTGAAAATTGACTAAATGATGGGTTTGATCGGGCTTCACAATTCATTAGGATTTTCTGAAAGCGGAATTGTATATTTTTCTTTGGTGGCCAATTACTGCCTGAGATTGAAAAGTCAATTTTCCATGGATTTAGATGCCAAGGACATTTACTTCTAAATGAATTCCAAGGGCATTTACTTCTAAATGAATGAGGATTTATGCATAGCTACCTTAATTATAAATCTAATTTGAGATTATAATACTCATTCGGTATGGGAAATTATTATGTCTTCTGAAATCATTTCAGTTTCTGTTATCCTTCAGTTCCTATATTAGACTTTAAGTTTGCTCTTGTTTATGCTTTGGTTCTTTACTAAATTATATGCTTCTGAACTGAGAAACTGCCTCCTGTATGTCTTTGTATTATTATCTTTCCACAGTGCTTTTAACATATTGAATATATACTAGAAAAACTCCCAAACTTCCTTTTATACCTTTAATCCTCAAAGCAACCATATGAGATAAGTACTACTTATGCATATTTTATAATTTAAAAATCAGAAGTTCAAAAAAAAAACAAAAAAAAATCAGAAGTTCAGAGAGTTTAAAGACCCCTTCACCCAACCAATCTCACCTGGATAGAAAATACAGAGTGAGGAAAGGTCTATGACTCTTCTCACAATGCCATCCCGTATTATGTATTGGTTATTACTGAGGGCAGTCCTTAAAACATAGTACATAAGTCCCAGAAAAAAATCTTTGGCTAAAAGTTACTCAGCTGAATAATTGAAAAAAAATTTCATGGAGTTTGATAAAATTTTTGTGGTAGAGTAAATGCCCAAGGTCAGCCACGAGATTTCTAAGGAAAACCAAGAATGAGGACTTGCCATAGCCGGTGTTGGAACTTAGTAGGAAGCTATAGTAAGTGAGACAGTGTGGCTCTGGCTCAAGGAAAGAAAAAAAATGACAAACAGAATTCTTTTTTTTTTTTTTTTAATTTTATTTATTTGAGAGAGAGAGAGAGAGAGAGAGAGAGAGAGAATGCTAGAAAGAGAGCAAGCACACACACAGGGTGGGAGAAGGGGCAAAGGGAGAGGGAAAAACAGACTCCCCGCTGAGCAGGGAGCCCCACTCGGGCCTCTGACCCAGGGCCCTGAGATCTTGACCTGAGCCGAAGGCAGACACTTAACCGACTGAGCCCCCCAGGTGCCCCAGACCAGCAGAGTTTTTTGTTTGTTTGTTTTTTGTTTTTTTGTTAGATTTTTAATTCATTTATTCATAAGAGATACAGAGAGAGAGGCAGAGACACAGGCAGAGGGAGAAGCAGGCTCCCTGCAGGGAGCCTGTTGTGGGACTCGATCCCAGGGCCTTGGGATCACACCCTGAGCTAGACAGAGATGCTCAACCACTGAGCCACCCAGGTGTCCCCCCATTTTTTTTTAAGATTTTTTATTTGCAGAATTCTTGATAAAGATTTCCAAAAGAGACCCTTTCTGTGACTGTTTGGTGTCACCTTAGCTAAGTCAGAATTGTGTTTCTCAGAGTTCTCATCATTTTGTTGGGAATGACGTTTTCAAATCCTTCACTCTTTATACTAGGTCAAGGGCTGGGTTGCATTCCCTCCCATAATCTTTTTCTGATCACTTTAACTAAAAGTGGACCCCACCTCCTCTATAGCTCTGTGATACCTCCTCACCCCCTCATTCTTTAAAAGAACAGCACGTCTGTAAGAGGCTTAGCATGAGGCCTTATTTCTAGGAAGTAATAACAGGGGTAAAAACCAAGCATAATGTAGAAAGCAACTTATTTCTAGACCAGGGGCTTTAAAAGTGACCCATTATTTTTATTGGACAGTTTATAAAATTCTACCAAGGACATGTTGAAGGAATACCACAATATTTAACCTTCAATTTAAGTAAATAACCACAAAAATTTATCATTCCAAGGTTACTGCCTGGTTGGACATTTTATTAAGACGCCATTTTAATACATAGAATAGAATTTCTCAAGCTATTAATAGATATTTTCAGAAAGAGAGAAAAAAGTAAATTTGAATATATTTGGCAAATGCTGTCAAATATTAATTACCTATTGGTTACTAACAATGATAATTATCATACAAAATTCTCTGAAAAACCTAGATGTAAAGAAGCCCTATATTTGTTTAAGATAGTCTTTTCTGTACTTATTTGTACAAAAAACACATTTTTCTTACAAAATTTTTAAATTTCATAGCATTTAGAGTAGAAAATTCTCATGGTGTTCTCTCTCAATCTTTATAAATTTTAATTAAAAATTAAATAATGTAAATAATATTAAATAATTAAATTTAATATTAACTACTTAAATAATTTTAAAATTGATTATTCATATGCTTCAAAAATCAGAAAAATGCAAAAATATTACATTTGTGTTTTTTCTTCCATCCTTATTTTTGTCCATCATTCTGATTACGCGCTTTCTTAGATTCTTGTTTATGCTTCCAGTGTTTTTTTCTTCACAGACAGACAAGAAAACTAAAATACATATATATTTTACTTATCCCCTTTTCTTACACAAAATATAACAAAATATGCAGTCTATGCTTTATTTTTTTAAACTTAAAAATATATCATGTATTTCTTTCCACATTACTATATAAGGGGTGACTTTATTCTTTTTTAAAGATGTGTAATGTTCCATTGAGTGTATATACTATGTGGCTTGTTTCATACCCTAAATTTGGATAAATATATTGTTTTAAAACTTCCGCTATTACAAATAAAATGACACAATGAATAAGCTCATATGTGTGTCATCTCATAAAGGTGCCTGCTTATTTGTAAGATAGATTCCAAAGATTAGAGATCAAAGTGTGAATACAGCAGTTTTGTTAGCACCCATTTGCTCTCCACAGAAATCACATGCTCCACTACCACAGCCTATTTCACTGTAGCTTTGACAACAGAATGTTTTCAAGCTTTGAATTCTGCTAACATTATAGTTAGAAAATTATTTAATTTCTATTTTGTCATACTATAATTAAGGTAGAGCATCATTTAATATGCTTAAGGGTCATTTGTATTTTTGAGGGCTAAATATGAATTCATGTCTCTTGTCTATTTGCTTTCAGAGATTTATTTAATAAAGAGATGAGCCCTTCATATGTGATGTGAGTTCCAATTATTCTCTCTGCTTTCCATGTGTCTTCTGATTTTGTTTCTGATCTTTTTTTTTCACTATGCAGAAACCTTGGTATTTGTGTACTCAAAATGTTTGGATTTTTTTTTTTTTTTTTTTTTTTTTTTGGTGGTTGTTTGTTTCTGAATTTTGGTTCTGGAAAATCACATTTTCCAAATGATGATGATCTTCTATCCCACATACTCTTCATTACAATGTGACTGAATTAGTTTGCCAGAACAAAGTACCACAGGCTTGGTGGATTAAACAACAGAAATGTATTGGCTCACAATTCTGGAGACCAGAAAGTACTAGATGGAGGTGTTGGCAGGGGTGATTTCTTCTTCATCTTCTCCTCCGCCTCTTCCTTCTCCTCCTCCTCCTCCTCCTCCTCCTTCTTCTTCTCCTCTTTCTTGTTCTTTTTCTTTTTTTTTCTTCTTGTTGTTCTTGTTCTTCTTTTTAAGATTTATTTATGTATTTGAGAGACAGAAAGAGAGAGAGAGTGATGCGCAGAGGGAGAGGGGAGAGAGAAACCTCAAACAGCCTCCCCACTGAGCACAGAATATGATGCGGGCGGGGGCTGCATCGCAGGACGTTGGGATCCAGACAGGAGCTGGAATCCAGTATCAGCAGCTCCACCGCCAGAGCCACTCAGGCGCCCAGGGCTGATTTGTTCTAAGGCTTCTCTCCTTGGCTTGTAGATGGCTGTCTTCTTCTACCTTCACATGGTCTTTTACCTAATTTCCTCTTTTTAATAAGGAGACCATTGAGGTTGGTTTAGGGCCTTCCCTCATGACCTCATTTAATCCCAATTAATACCCCTTTAAAGACCCCTTCTCCAAACACTGTCATATTCTGAGGTCCTAGTGATTGTTGAATTTTGGTGGAACATGGTTTAATCCGTGACAGTAACTTTGACATTCCTGGCTGTGAGAAATGGAATCTGTTTCCTCCCTTTAAATCTCAATGGATCTTTTGACTGCTTCCATCAGTAGAATATGGCCAAAGTGATACTATGTGACTCCCAAGGATCAGTCCTAAAAAAAGATATAGCTCCCAGTTGAACCACATTTTTTGGAATGTCAGGCTTGGAACCATTTGCTTTTAGTCTTGACACCTGAGGGAGAGTTTGAGGTAATGTGAATATGTTTTTTGTGAAATGTTGTGTGAAAATTCTGACACTAGCTTTATCTTCTTTCTCATGTATGTGACATGATTGTTTTTGCCTGGCTTTTAAATTTCAAAGTCCAAAAACTTCACAAAGAGATGTCTAATTGCTCTGAATAAGGTTTCCTTGGCACACAACGTCTCATCTTTCAATGTATGGAAGCATTGATGGTTCTTCTATTTCTGAAAAATTTCTTCAGTTATATATTGAACTTTTTTGTTGGTTTCAGTTTCTCCTCCAGGAATTTCAATTATATATACAATGCATTACCTTTTCTTGTCTTTTATATTTATCATTTCTTCTATCATATATATGTATATATGGCTTCTCTAGTATCTACTTTCTCTTCTTATTTCTGTACTTTAAGCCTTTGTGTCTGAAAAATTTTCACCATTTTACTTTGATTTTCTCCCGGGTTCCACTTATTCTCTCCTATTGTTTACTTGTTACCTACTTCACCTTGTATAACTATTCTGAGTTCTTGTATTTCTGGTCTTTCATCATATCGGCAATTGCTGCATTAAAGTATTTTTGGTTGTTTGTGATGCTCTTCATGTTGTTATGTTGGATTATATCTTCCAAATGCTTTGTGACAACTTTTCATTCTAACGAAATTTATTATAGTGAGTTTTTCTCATATTTAGGGCCGTTTTGTAACTCTTTAATTTTTTCTTTTAATGTATAAATTTTTAAAACTTTCAGTAAAATTTCTATATTTGACAGGGATGGATTTATTTGGAGAAACTATTAGCGGATGATTTCTATGTGTTTAAGTGTGAAGTGGGGATAGTGGGCAGGAGGGCAATGATAATGTCAGAAGAGCTTCCGCATTTACCATCCTGGCTCCACCTCTAAACATGGAGATTTTCCCACTTCTTTAATTTCTCTGGTCTTTTCATAATTGCGCTTACTTCCCTGGCCTACTATGAAGAAAAAAGCAAACACAGTTCTGGTTATATAATGAACATGCAGTATATGGAAATTTTTGTTCTAGCTTCTCTCTGACCTGATTTGACTGTGCTATAAAAGTTAGAAAATGGTTGGCTTCTATTGTAGCATACATTTAAACATGGAAAGCAAATAAATGTTGAAGTGTGAGTAGCCAAAACCTTGCCTCAATAATTCTGTACTTTTTTGGCATCGACCTCATCATCTTAGACAGAAAGCAGATACCAACTTTGGCCTGCTCCCCAGGGAAACTCTTTGATACTTGTTAATCATCCTAGTGAATGGAAATTTACAGATGCTGGAAGAAGCATGAATGACTATCATCTTAAAAATATCAATCCTCATCACAGATAGCACAAACAAGAATCTTGGCTTTAAATGCTGAAAGATTCTTTGACTTCAACTGCTCTTCCAGGGAATATATATTGATCATTTGTTGGCGTTTTTCTATGACAGTCCAGTGGAAAATATTAAACAGTTATGAGATTAAAGATTACAGGTTTTTGACTGATGTATGAAATAATCATTCAAATGTACCCCTTCATTAAAAATATTTGCATACCTTTAATAAATAAAAGAAGGTATTTTTAAATATTTGATGTTAGAATGGCTTCATTAAAACAAAAAAAATAAAGACATAAATTAATTAAAACGAATTAAATAAAAAAAACTAATTAAATCTTCAAGATATATGCTAAAAGCAAATTAACACATGCACTGCAGTGGAAAAGTTGTTATTTATCTTTTATTCAAAAGTAGATTTCTGGGACACCTGGGTGGTTCAGTCAGTTAAGCATCCAATTCTTGATTTTGGCTCAGGTCAGGATGTCAAAGTTGTGAGATCAAGCCCCATGTCGGGCTCTGCACTGGGCATAGAGCCTGCTTAAGATTTTCAATCTCCCTCCACCCCTCCCATCTCCTGTCTAAAAAGTGGAACAAAACAAACAAAAGTAGCTTAAAAATATATCTAATTAAGTTCATTATAGTTCACATATATAACCATATGAAATTATTTTATGTACCTGTGTACTTCTTCATGGAGACTTCTGTCATCTTGATATATTAAAAAATAAGACACTTATTGATAAACTTTAAGTCTATACATGCTTCAGAATAGTTTAGGAAGTATCTTCCAATGTATACTTTAGAAAACTTAGATAATTTATGTAATTGAACTGGCAGCTCAAAAAAGAGAGAAAGCCAGTATTTATGTGCTTTGGCTACTGTACATCAGTAACTTGCCTACAAAACAGCTATTTCATTTAAATAATTTTTAAGGGACAAAACTTTAAAAAAACTTAAAATCAGTTGTCATTTATTGGAAATTGAAATAGTCATAGTGTTTATCCAAACATAAATGGATTTCTTTTAGCCCTTTGGAACTGAGACTAAAAGTTTGGTGAAAATTAACTTCCTCTTCGAAGATTTACAATTCTTCAGGTTTTTTTTTTTTTCCATGGGAACAAAATGCTGAAATATCATTTTTCCCTTAAAGAGTACAGTATTTGTGTTTCAGAGCCAAACCAAACTAAAGCCATCTGGGAACTTGCCATTCCTCACCTTTCAATTTATTCACTGAGTAGAAATGATGACCCACAGCTCTTAAAGTTTGGCACTTAAGTTCACCTCAACAACTGTTGAATAAATGAATTCATTTGCCCATGCAATTTTTATCTGTCTTTACTATTTTCAATTTGTTTCCTGTAAGTCTATTGCCTGACCTAACAGGCTATAAGTTCTTAACAATGTATAATTACTTTGTGATTATTATTATTGATCTCCATTCCTAGTATGGTGCCAGTCACAAATTATACATTAATAGTTATCTGTGAATTCAATAGGAAATGGTGACCTGTAAGACTTAAAAGATTTCAGCTTCCAACTCTAATAAACATTCTGTTTTCAAAGTCTTATTGCGTAGAGATGAAACTACACAGTACATTATTATAAAGATCTCCTGTGTTCTTTTGATACATGTTTTCTCCTCTTTGTGCTTGGTCAGGCCTAGACACCCTAGAGATCATGGTCAGTGAGAAAGATTGTGCTTCTTCCCTTATGGAGGTCCGGTCACTTAGAAAATGAAAGACTAAAAAAATACTCAAATAATGAGTTAAAAGTTGTGATAAGTGTATTGGGTACTGAGATACAAAGTAATAGGCAGACCTACTTTTGATTGGGTAATCAAGGAATTCCCTGAGGAAGGAAACTGGAGGTGAGAGATGAAGATTGAGGAGCCAGTCATGTGAATAGTTTGATTCACTCTGAAGTCTTCATTAGTATTAAGATTTCTTTGCAACATATTAATATATAGCTTTCCTCCTTACCTCTCTATTTTTTATGTATTTGAAGTGTCTTTCCTTCACTTTTGCCATCACTCTTAGATTTTGCTACTAAAACTTATTAATCTTGTTAGGAACAAACTTTTGTTTCTACTCTGACTGACTCCCCTTTCAAACTTGTTTCTCAGCAGCTTTTATATATCTTTTATGAACTCTCTATCCAGCCCCCAAATCCTTTAATTTTTAATAATATTTCCTTTTTCTATTGTATTGCTGTATATTTTATATCTTCTGTGTCAGGGTGGCTTCCTTAGGAGCTGACACCACCCTAGAAAGATATATTGAACTCCATGTTGCAAGAACTATCATGCCATTCAACATTTATTTCTTAAAACACTCAATCTCATAAGTGCAAGTGTGGTGTTTACAGTTAAATTGTCCCCAGGAAGGAGACTGGAATGGTTATTTGTGTGTAGGCAATTTTGGGAGAGTGCTCTGGGATTATCTTCTCTGAGGGAGAGAAGGGATAGGGCTAGGCAAAAGGAGGAGTTTAATTGGGATGGAGTTGTAACAAATGTCCTAGTTCATAGGATGCCCTAGAGGTGGTATGACTCTGCAGAGCCATCCTTCCTTGATATAAGGGACTTGGTCTTTAAATGTCCATATTGATGAGCCATTAGATGTAGACTGCAGGACAGAACCCGGTGTGTGATTCCCTTCACTGGAGACCATTTTTCAGAGAGGAACTTCAGTTGAGATCTATCAACTATCAATATCCTCAGCATCAGAGTAAATGACTACCTATTCTAAAGAGGGGTTCAGGGCTGCAAATCACAGTGTGAGACAAGAAAAAGGAACACAGATGACTTCCCCAGCCACAACAGGTTTTTCTGGGGAGAAGGGCAGAGGGATAGGGAGAGAGTGCATCTTAAGCAGGCTGCATGCCCAATATGGAGCCCAGTGTGGGGCTTGATCTTATGACCGGAGATCATGACCTGAGTGAAAATCAAGAGTGAGACACTCAACTGACTGAGCCACCCAGGTGCCCCACCACACCATGTTTTTTAACAAGGGATATTGTATACTGCTACCAAATCTCATATATTTTAGATGTATTAATAATAAACAATAAACAATTCCAGGAACAGATGCCCTTTTTCTTTACAAATTACTGATAATTGCAAGGAGAAAATATGTAAATCAACAATTGTAGCTTGAAATATTTACACACATATCTCAGATGCTAGATAATAAGCAGTTACAGAATATCATATAACTTAATTGTAAATCTGAACCAATAAATGCATAAAGAACTCAATGAAAAATGAGTGTACATTCTTTTAAGGAATGTATGAGACATTGACAAAAATTGATCAAATTCTAGATCACAAGTCAATATTAAACAAATTCCAAGGAATTAGCATTCTACAGAATATATTGTCCTACCTTAACACAATAAAATGTGTTTTTTAGAATACCATGTATCTGGAAGCTCAAAGGTATATTATTAAATGACACTTGAGTTACAATGGACAAGGGTGGTGGTGAAATGCTTAGACCTGAACCATAGTAGAAATAAAACTAATAAAAAACACACCAAATTTGAGAAATACTGGTAAATAGTTCCTATAGGGACAGTGATAGTTACAAATACAAAGTATTTCTTGACTTTTCTATTTTAAAATAACCTATATTTATACAGGGAAAGTATACATTATACATTCTGGATTATTAGCTACTAAAATTTCAAAGAAGGTTTAGTTCATTTTTTTCAAAATACATCTTATTTTATTCATTTATTTTATTTTATTTGTTCATCATGATGAATGTAGTCTTTAATCTCTATCACCTATTTCATTTCACTCATTTCCCCTCTCATCCCTCCCCTGCTAACCATCAGTTTTGTTCTCTACAGTTAAGAGTGTTTTTTGGTTTCCCCCTCTTTTTTTCCTTTGCTTATTTGTTTTCTTAAATTTCACATATAAGTGAGATCATATGATATGTGTCTTTCTCTGACTTACTTATTTCACTTAGCATTATGCTCTCTAGCTCTATCCATGTTGTTGCAAATGGCAAGATTCCATTCATTTTTTTTATGGCTGAATAATATCCCATTGCATACATATCACCTCTTCGGTATCCATTCATCTATGGATTGCCCCTTGGGATGCTTCCATATTTTGCTATTGTAAACAATGCTGCAATAAATATAAAAGTACATATGTCCCTTAGAATTAGTGGGGGTTTTTTGTATTTTGGGGGGTAAATACCCACAGTGGTATTCCTGAATTGGGGCTAATTCTATTTTTAACTTTTTTGAGGAAACTGCATGCCGTTTTCCACAGTGGCTGCACCAATTTGCATTCCCACCAATAGTACAAGAAGTGTCCTTTTTCTCTACTTCCTTGTTAATACTTCTCATTTCTTGTGTTTTTGATTTTAGCCATTCTGATAGGTGTGAGGTGGTCTCACATTGCAGTTTTGACTTGCATTTCCCTGATCTTGAGTGATGTTGAGCATCTTTATGTTTCTGTTGGTCATCCGTAGGTCTTCTTTTGAGAAATGCCGTTCATGTCTTCACCCATTTTTTTAATTGATTTTTTTGTTTCTTTGGCATTGAGCTGTATCAGTTCTTTATATATTTTGGATATTAGATCTTTATCAGATATATCATTTGCAAGTAACTTCTCCCATTCTGTAAGTTGACTTTTAATTTTGTTGATTGTTTCCTTCACTGTGCAGAAAAACTTTTATTTTGATGTAGTCTTAATAGTTTACATTTGCTTTTGTTTCCCTTGGTTTAGGAGACATATCTAGAAAAATGTTGCTATGGTTGATGTCAGAGAAATCACTGCCTGTGATCTCTTTAAGGATTTTTATGGTTTCAAGGTCTCACATGTAGGTCTTTAATCCACTTTGAGTTTATTTTTGTGTATGGTGAAAGTGGTCCAGTTTCATTCTTTTGCATGTGGCTGTCTAGTTTTCCCAACACCATTTGTTGAAGAGACTCTTTTCTCCCGTTGTATATTCATTTCTTCTTTGTTAAAGATTGACCATACAATTGTGGGTTTATTTCTGGTTTTTCTATTCTATTCTATTGATCTGTGTCTATTTTCATGCCAGTACCATACTGTTTTAATTACTACCCCTTTGTAATGTAACTTTAAGTCTGGAATTGTGATACCTTCAATTTTGTTTTTCTATTTCAAGATTTCTTTGGTTATTCAAGGTCTTTTGTGGTTCCATACACATTTTAGGATTGTTTTTCCAGTTCTGAGGAAAATGCCGTTGGTATTTTGAAAGAGATTGCACTATATATGTGGATTGCTTTGGATAATATCAATTTTTTTAACAATATTTGTTCTTTCAATCCATTAGCATGGAAAGCCTATTTATTTGCATCATCTTGAATTTTTTTCATCAGTGTTTCATAGTTTTCAGAGTTACAGGTCTTTCTCCTCTTTCAATAAGTTTATTCCTAGATATTTTACTGTTTCTCATGCAATTGTAAATGGGATTGTTTTCTTAATTTCACTTTCTGCTACTTCATTAGTAGTATATTAGGAATGCAACAGATTTCTGTACATTGATTTTGTATCCTGCAACTTTACTGAATTCATTTATCAGTTCTAGTAGGTTTTTTGTTTTTTTGTTTTTTTGGTTTTGTGGAGTCTTTTTTTTTTTTTTTTGTATATTTTTTTATTGGAGTTCGGTTTGCCAACATATACTATAACACCCAGTGCTCATCCCGTCATGTGCCCCCCTCAGTGCCCGTCACCCAATCATCCTGTCCCCCCGCCCACCTCCCCTTCCACCATCCCCTGTTTGTTTCCCAGATTTAGGAGTCTCTCATGTTCTGTCTCCCTCACTGATATTTCTCACTCATTTTCTCTCCTTTCCCCTTTATTCCCTTTCACTATTTTTTATATTCCCCATATGAGTGAAACCATATAATGTTTGTCCTTCTTCAATTGACTTACTACACTCAGCATAATACCCTCCAGTTCCATTCACATTGAAGCAAATGGTGGGTATTTGTCGTTTCTAATGGCTGAGTAATATTTCATTGTATACATAGACCACAGCTTCTTTATCCATTCCTCTGTTGATGGACACCAAGGCTCCTTCCAGAGTTTGGCTACTGTGGACATTACTGCTATAAACATTGGGGTGCAGGTGTCTCGGTTTTTCACTGCATCTATATCTTTCTTTTAGGTTTTCTGTATATAGTATCATGTCATCTGCAAATAGTGGGAGTTTTACTTCTTATTAATTTGGATGCCTTTTATTTCTCTCTTGTCTAATTGCTGTGTCTAGGACCTTCAGTACTCTGTTGAATAAAAGTGTTGAGTGGACATCCTTGTCTTATTTCTGACTTTAGGGAAAAGGCTCTCAGTTTTTCACTGTTGAGTATGATATTGGCTGTGAGTTTTTTGGCCTTTATTATACTAAGGTATGTTCTGTTTAGACCTACTTTGCAGAGGATTTTATTTTTTATCATGAAGGATGTTGTACTTTATCAAATGTTTTTTCTGTACCTATTGAAATGATCATGGTTATTATCCTTTCTCTTATTGATGTGACTTATCATTTGATTGTTTTGTGAATATTGAACCACTCCTGCATCTCGGAAATAAATCCCACTTGATCTCAGTATATGTATTGTTGGATTCAATTTGCTAATATTTTGTTGAGGATTTTTACTTCTATGGTCATGAGAGATACTAACCTGTAGTTCATTTTTTTAATGGAGTCTTTTTATGGTTTTGGTATCAGGGCGACACTTGTCATATGGAATGAATTTGAAGGTTTTCCTGCCTCTTGTATATTTTTTTTGGAATAGTTCAAGAAAAATGAGTATTAATTTTTCTTTAAATGCTTTGTAGAATTTGCCTTATGAAGCTAACTGGTCCCGGACTTTTGTTTTGGAGGATTTTTTTTTTTATTACTGATTCAATTTCTTGGCTGGTAATTGGTCTGTTCAAATTTTCTATTTCTTCCTGCTTTAGTTTTGGTAAGTTATATGTTTCTAGGGATTTATCTCTTTCTTCTAGGTTATCCAATTTGTTGGCATATAGGTTTTCATAATATTCTGTTATAATTATTTATATTTTTGTGGTGTTGTTATTTCTTTTCTTTTATCAGTGATTCATTAGTTTATTTGGGCTCTCTCTCTCTCTCTCTCTCTCTCTCTCTTTCTGAGTCTGGCTAGAGGTTTATCAATTTCATTGGTCTTTTCACAGAACCAGCTTCTGGTTTCATTGATCTATTTTATTGTTTTTTTTTTTTTAGTTTCTATATCATTTATTTCTGCTGTACCCTTTATTATTTTCTTTCTCTTGCTGGGTTTGGGTTTTGTTTGGTCTTCTTTTTACTAGCTCCTCTAGGTGTAAAGTTAGTCTGCTAATTTGAGATTTTTCTTACTTCTTGAGGTAGGCCTACATTCCTACAAAACTTCCCATTTAGAACCACTTTTACTGCATCCTAAAGATTTTGAACCATTGTGTTTTCACTTTCATTTGTTTACATGAAATTTTTATTTCTTTTTTGATTCCTTGGTTGACCCATTCATAGTTTAAGCAGCATGTTATTTAACCTCTATGTAGTTGTGCTCTTTCCAGACTTTTTCTTGTGGTTAATTTCTAGTTTCATATCATTGTGGTCAGAAAACATGTATGGTATGGCTTCGATTTTTCTGAATTTTTTGAGACTTGTTTCATGGCCTGATATGTGATCTATTCTGGAGAATGTTCCCTGTGTACTTTAGAAGAATGTGTATTCTGCTATTTTAGGATGGAATGTTCTGAATATATCTGTTAAATCCATCTGGTCCACTGTGTTATTCAAAACCACTGTTTCCTTCTTTATTTTCTGTTTGGACGATCTGTCCATTGATGTAAGTGGGAGAAGGCTTAGTTCTTGAATATTCCATTTGAATTTAAATTTATTTCTACTAATAAAAAATTAATTTATAACATTTTATTGATGACTCATTTTCTGCCAAGCACTGTTCTTGGTGTTTTATATGAATAGTCACATTTAAAATTCATAATCTATTGGTGATGTTACTAGTGAGATACTACTACAATCTTTATTTACAATTTGAGAAAACTACAGCCCAGAAAGAGATAGTAACTTGCTCAAATTTATCTCAGTTACTTATTTTATGATGGAGCACCAATAATCAAAATTTTTGATCATCAAATATACTAGAAAGTAATTTTTATATAATTTTTATAAATTTTTACATGATCAACAATCTTGGAATTAAAGTCATCATTAACATCTTTAACTGCCTTCTCCAGATCCAAGCAATGGCCACGATGTAGCACTTCTATTTTTCTGTCCTTGTATACCTTAGTCTGCTACTTTTTATTCCTACTGTCTCCACTACAGGTTATTTTCTCAGCACATCCGTGACATCACTCTAAGAACTTTCCAACCTGGTATCCCATTCTTCAACTTGTCTCCAGTTTAATTTTTCCTTCACACTGCTTCCAGATAAATCTTCATTAAAGCATGGGCATAATCATGTGATTCACAATTTTAAAACTCTTCTAATACTATGTTTCCTAGTGAATTATATTTCTGTCTCGAGTTTGGATTCAGGACCCTTCATAATATATTCTATCTATATTTTTGCCAATGGAGATAACTTGGGTGCACCAGCACCCAAGAGTGAATGTTAAGTTTTCAGGAATTTTGTGAGCAAATTGTCAAACACAGTCATTATAAAGAACTATATTGTATAAACCTATAATTAAAAATTGTATTAAAAACAAAGGCAATAAAATAGACAATAAATACTCAAAACTCCCCACTTTTTGATCATTTTAATATATTTTACAACTATGATTTTGAGGTTCCTTACATATATTGTACCTAATGATGGAAACACTCTATAATGGTATGTTATAATGGTATAATGGTATGCTAATGGTATAATGGTAATAACATTCAGAATGTGACCTTGGAAGATTGAAATCACTATTATGGGAATATTTACACCATGGAAATTGGAAAACATTGCAAATTGGGGATTAAAATGAATTATTTTCTTGAGTGTTTGGAGCCAGGGTCAGCAAACTATGGCCTGGTGACCAGCTGTCTGTTTCGTATTAGCTTTCAGACAGGCTCTTTTGTGGAGTGCCTGAGTGCTTTTGCACAGTAGTGGAGAGTATAGTAGTTTTTTGTTTGTTTAATCATCTAGACTATTTATTTATTTATTTATTTATTTATTTATGTATACTTGATACAGAGACTAGTTCTTTCTTTTTTTTTAATTAGAGTTCAATTTGCCAATATATAGCATAGCAACCAGTGCTCATGCCACCAAGTACCACCTCAGTGCCCATCACCCAATCACCCCAACCCCCTGCCCACCTCCCCTTCCACTACCCCTTGTTCATTTCTCAGAGTTAGGTGTCTCTCATGTGTTGTCACCCTCACTGATATTTTCATTCATTTTCTCTCCCTTCCCTTCTATTCCCTTTCACTATTATTTATATTCCCCAAATGAATGAGACCATATCATGTTTGTCCTTCTCCAATTGACTTATTTCACTCAGCATAATACCCTCCAGTTCCATCCACATCGAAGCAAATCGTGGGTATTTGTCATTTCTAATGGCTGAGGAATATTCCATTGTGTACATAGACCACATCTTCTTTATCCATTCATCTTTTGATGGACACTGAGGTTCCTTCCACAGTTTGGCTACTGTGGACATTGCTGCTATAAATATTGGGTGCAGGTGTTTCAGCGTTTCACTGCATCTGTATCTTTGGGGTAAATCCCAGCAGTTCAATTGCTGGGTTGTAGGGCAGATCTATTTTTAACTCTTCGAGGAACCTCCACATAGTTTTCCAGAGTGGCTGCACCAGTTCACATTCCCACCAACAGTGTAAGAGGGTTCCCCTTTCTTCACATCCTCTCCAATATTTGTTTCCTGTCTTGTTAATTTTCCCCATTCTCACTGGTGTGAGGTGGTATCTCATTGTGGTTTTGATTTGTATTTCCCTGATGGCCAGTGTTGTGGAGAATTTTCTCATGTGCTTGTTGGCCATGTCTATGTCTTCCTCTGTGAGATTTCTCTTCATGTCTTTTGCCCATTTTATGATTGGATTGTTTGTTTCTTTGCTGTTGAGTTTCATAAGTTCTTTGTAGATCTCAGATACTAGCCCTTTATTTGATATGTCATTTGCAAATATCTTCTCCCATTCTGTAGGCTGTCTTTTAGTTTTGTTGACTGTTTCTTTTGCTGGACAGAAGCTTTTTATCTTGATTAAGTCCCAATTGTTCATTTTTGCTTTTGTTTCCCTTGCCTTTATGGATGTATCTTGCAAGAAGTTGCTGTGGCCAAGTTCAAAAAGGGTGTTGCCTGTGTTCTTCTCTAGGATTTTGATGAATTCTTGTCTCACATTTAGGTCTTTCATCCATTTTGAGTTTATCTTTGTGTATGGTGTAAGAGAATGGTCTAGTTTCATTCTTCTGCATGTGAATGTCCAATTTTCCCAGCACCATTTATTGAAGAGACTGTCCTTTTTCCAGTGGATAGTCTTTCCTGCTTTGTCGAATATTAGTTGACCATAGAGTTGGGGGTCCACTTTTGGATTCTCTATTCTGTTCCATTGATCTATGTGTCTGTTTTTGTTTTTGTTTTTTACCACACCGTCTTGATGACCACAGCTTTGTAGTACAACCTGAAATCTGGCATTGTGATGCCCCCAGCTCTGGTTTTCTTTTTTAATATTCCCCAGGCTATTCGAGGTCTTTTCTGATTCCACACAAATCTTAAGATGATTTGTTTCAACTCTCTGAAGAAAGTCCATGGTATTTTGATAGGGATTGCATTAAATGTATAAATTGCCCTGGGTAGCATAGACATTTTCACAATATTACTTCTTCCAATCCATGAGCGTGGAATATTTTTCCATCTCTTTGTGTCTTCCTCAATTTCTTTCAGAAGTGTTCTATAGTTTTTAGGGTATAGATCCTTTACCTCTTTGGTTGGGTTTATTCCTAGGTATCTTATGCTTTTGGGTGCAAATGTAAATGGGATTGACTCCTTAATTTCTCTTTCTTCAGTCTCATTGTTAGTGTATAGAAATGCCATTGATTTCTGGGCATTAATTTTGTATCCTGCCACACTGCCGAATTGCTGTATGAGTTGTAGCAATCTTGGGGTGGAGTCTTTTGGGTTTTCTATGTACAGTATCATGTCGTCTGTGAAGAGGGAGAGTCTGACTTCCTCTTTGCCAATTTGAATGCCTTTTATTTCTTTTTGTTGCCTGATTGCTGAGGCTAGGACTTCTAGTACTATGTTGAATAGCAGTGGTGAGAGTAGACATCCCTGTCATGTTCCTGATCTTAGGGGAAAGGTTCCCAGTGTTTCCCCATCGAGAATTATATTTGCTGTGGGCTTTTCGTAGATGGTTTTTAAGATGCTGAGGAATGTTCCCTCTATCCCTACACTCTGAAGAGTTTTGATCAGGAATGGATGCTGTATTTTGTCAAATGCTTTCTCTGCATCTATTAAGAGGATCATATGGTTCTTGTTTTTTCTCTTGTTGATATGATCTATCACATTGATTGCTTTATGAGTGTTGAACCAGGCTTGCATCCCAGGGATAAATCCCACTTGGTCATGGTGAATAATCTTCTTAATGTATTGTTGGATCCTATTGGCTAGTATCTTGTTGAGAATTTTTGCATCTGTGTTCATCAGGGATATTGGTCTATAATTCTCCTTTTTGGTGAGGTCTTTGTCTGGTTTTGGAATTCAGGTGATGCTGGCCTCATAGAATGAGTTTGGAAGTACTCCATCTCTTTCTGTCTTTCCAAACAGCTTTAGTAGAATAGGTATTGTTTCTTCCTTAAACATTTGATAGAATTCCCCTGGGAAGCCATCTGGCCCTGGACCTTTGTGTCTTGGGAGGTTTTTGATGACTGCTTCAATTTCCTCCCTGCTTATTGGCCTGCTCAGGTTTTCTATTTCCTCCTGTTCCAGTTTTGGTTTTGGTAGTTTGTAGTTTTTCAGAAATGCATCCATTTCTTCTAGATTATCTAATTTATTGATGTATAGCTTCTCATAATAAGTTTTTAAAATCATTTGTTTTCCTTAATATTGGTGGTGATCTCTCTTTTTTCATTCATGATTTTATTAATTTGAGTCTTTTCTCTCTTCTTTTTATAAGGCTGGCTAATGGTTTTTCTATCTTATTAATTCTTTCAACTCCTGGTTTTGTTGATCTGTTCCACAGTTCTTCTGGTCTCTATTTCATTGAGTTCTGCTCGAATCTTTATTAACTCTCTTCTTCTGCTGGGTGGAGGTTTTATTTGCTGTTTTTTCTCCAGCTCCTTTAGGTTCAAGGTTAGCTTTTGTATTTGAGTTTTTTCCAGTTTTTGGATGGATGCTTGTATTGTGATGTATTTCCCTCTCAGGACTGCTTTTGCTGTATCCCAAAGATTTTGAACACTTGTATCTTCATTATCATTAGTTTACATGAATCTTTTTAATTCTTCTCTAATTTCCTAGTTTGACCCTTTCATCTTGTAGCAGGATGGTCTTTAACCTCCATGTGTTTGAATCCCTTCCAAATTTCTTCTTGTGATTTAGTTCTAGTTTCAAAGCATTATGGTCTGAAAATATGCAGGGGACAATCCCAATCTTTTGGTATTGGTTAAGACCTGATTTGTGACCCAGTATGTGGTCTATTCTGGAGAAAGTTCCATGTGCATTTGAGAAGAATGTGTATTCAGTTGCGTTTGGATGTAAAGTTCCATAAATATCTGTGAAATCCATCTGACCCAGTGTATCATTTAAACCTCTTGTTTCTTTGGAGATGTTGTGCTTAGAAGACCTGTCAATTACAGAAAGTGCCATGTTCAAGTCTCCCAGTATAAGTGTATTGTTATCTAAGTATGTCTTAACTTTAGTTATTAATTGACTGATATACTTGGCAGCTCACATTAGGGGCACAAATATTCATGATTGCTAGGTCCTCTTGTTGAATAGGTCTTTTAAGTATGATACAGTGTCCCTCTTCATCTCTTACTACAGTCTTTGGGATAAACTTTAATTTATCTGATATGAGGATGGCTACCCCTGCTTTTTTTTGAGGACCATTTGAATGGTAAATGGTTCTCCAACCTTTTATTTTCAGGCTATCGGTGTCTTTAGGCAGAGACTAGTTCTAACAGAGATAGTTGGCTCCCAATATTTACTATCTAGCCCTTTAAGGAAACATGTACTGACCAGGGGTTGCCATTATAGCAGAAACTAAAGATAATAGGGAAACAAATGGAAAGGCTTGTATTCCTATAAAACTTTATTTACAAAAATGTATGGTAGACCAGATTTGGCCCATGGACTGTACTCTGCTGACCCCTGGCCTAGGACTTGAGGAAGTCCTAGAAAAGAATGATAATAATGTAGTTCAAACTTAAATATGTGTCATGTCTGCAGCTCTCAAGTTGTGAATATCATAACAAATTGAGAAAATATTATTTCAGTATTCAAAAGCTACTATTTGATACAACAAAAAAGTTTTCTCATGTCATTAACAAATAAATGAAAGTTGACATTCATCTTTATTGTTTTAATTCATTTTACTAGTAATGTTAGCAAAAATATCAACCAGTATTCATATTTGAATTACACTGGATTGTCAATTGCAACTCCAGTTTGCCTCTGGATACAAGAGTGCAGCAAAAATTAATGAGAGCATTCTGAAAATCATTGGGCTAAGTGGAAATTTAATAAAAAATATTTTGTATTGGGCAGCCCGGGTAGCTCAGTTTAGCTGAGAAGGGGTTTAGCGCCCCCTTCCTCCCAGGGCATGATCCTGGAGACCCTGGATCAAGTCCCACAACGGGCTCCCTGCATGGAGCCTGATTCTCCCTCTGCCTGCATCTCTGCCCCTCCCCTCTCTGTTTCTCTCATGAATAAATAAATAAAATCTTTAAAAAAAGAAAAAATATTTTGTATTTTATTATTATTTATAAAATTGTGAGTTACATATCTTTTGCATCAGTAAAATTTATTATAAATTCAAGTATATTTTTGTATAAATGCATGGGGTGCCTCGGTGTCTCAGTCGGTTAAGCACCAGACTCTTAATTTTGGCACAGGTCAGGATCTCAGGGAGGTGAGATCAAGCCCACATGGGGCTCGGTGCTCAGCATAGAGTCTTTTTCTCCTTCTCTCTCTACCCCTCCACCTGTTCTCACCCTCTCTCTCTCAAATAAAAAAGTAAATAAAATCTTTAAATATATGTATTAACATATACGTGTGTATTTTTTTAGAAAGCTGATTGTTAAACATTTGCCAACAGACTGCTGTATAGAACTTTATTTCTAGCACTTCTTCTTCATGTGTATATATTCAAATTAAAGTGAATATGCACTCTTTCATGGTCTACCTTTCATTTTTCTCTCTTCCCTGTGCCCATACATCATGATCTAGTTCTGCTCGTCAGTACTCTTTATGTTCTCTAAGCCTTTGCTCCCATGGCACCTTTATTAAAAGTTCCAGGACCTCTCAGGTCACATGTAACTTGTTTCTGCCCTACATAGTTATAGCACTGTTTTTATATTTCTTTCCAACATTTGTCAGAGTTCTTTATTTATCTCCCTAATGCTTGATGAAAGTTCTGTGAGAAGGCACACTCTCTCTCTCTTCCATTTTTCACTCCTTATGGAATCCAGTCATATGTCTTATGCATAGTATATGCATAGTCAAACTGAGCTAAATAGGCACTATAGAAATCAAATTTCTGGGATATTTTTGTCACGCTTACTTTTTTCATATAATTCACCTTAGTAAAACTGATCTATTCACTTTTTCCTGACACACAGCTTTTACATGTATGCCCCTTGCCTGTGTTATTTCTCTAACACACAGGTTCATTGTTTTAGTCTGTTTGGGCTGTGAAAGTACCACAGATTGGGCAGCTTATAAAAAACAGACATTTATTTCTCAAAGTTCTGGATGCTGGGAAATCCAAGATCAAGTCACCAACATGGTTGTGTTCTGGTGAAGACTCTTCTTCTAGTCATAGCTGATACCCTTTTCCCATTGTCTTCCCATGGTAGAATGGGCCAGTGAGCTCTCCAGAGTATCTTTGATAAGAGGGCTAATCCTATTCATGAGTGTGTAGTCCTCATGAGCTAATCAGTCCCCAGAGGTCTCACCTCCTAATTCTATCACCTTGAATGCTAGGATTTCATAGGAATTTTGGGGGGAGACACAAACATTCAGATCATAGCATTCTCCTCTTGTCTGAATCCTAACCTGAAAACCAAAGTTGTCTGCCAACTCAAGCAAGAAATATTCCCTGAAAATAGGAGCCCAGGGAGAGTTTCTTTGTCTAAACTTCAGTATGTTTCATTTATTCAGTATTCTTCTTACATTTTATGTGTAAAAATTTTACCTCCTAGCTGGATGTAGGTTTCTTGAAGAAAGAAATCTCATCCTCATCTTTACAAAGCACAGAATACTTCTAAAGCACTTGGGATAGAGCCTTGCACTCAGATGCTGAATATGTTTCACAAATGAATAAATTTCTCATAAGGCTCTGTATTCCCTACAGTGTTTAATGGTGCTGAACACATTGTAGTCACTCAATAAATAGTTGTTGATTGATTGACATGTTAATGAAACATAGAAACTGCAAGTAATTGAAAATTAGACTTATAATTTATTGAAATGCAATAAAACTATCTTCGGTTTCTAAGTACTTTAATACTTTCAACTGTTGTTTCATCTTTACATCACGGACAAATTTTTATGCAATGTCATGAGGCTGTTGTCTGCTCGAATTTATAAGACACTTAAAAATGCTCAGGCCTCATAGCAATGCCAGGATCTAGAAAATCTGCAGTCATTTATGATTAATGATGCTCTGTGTTTTGTGAGGGATTATTAAAAACAGGAGCCTATGACTTCACTGTTTCTGACAATAACTTTGAACACAGGGTCAGTCCTTCAATTTTAACATGTCTTTGTAAGATTAAAAGAAAGTAAAACATTGCATTGGAAGTTTCACCCAGATGTGACAAAATAGGAGACACAAGTTTTCAATCTGTTCCTTCCAATGAAACGTCACCTCATTCATAGAATATTGATGATGAGCAAATGTTACTGAAAGGCCAATCTAGTCATCAGAAAAACATAGGGTTCAGGATGCTATCAGGCATCACATGGTCAATTCATAGAAGATGTTAACCAAAAGACTTAAGAGTGAGTTAAGAGCTGACTCATAACAAATGTAGTTTAATATTTGCATTTCCCTCCACATGAGTAACTGGAGCAGGAGTTATCAGGTTAAAAAAAAAATCAAAGTATTCAAGGTTCTATCGAAAATCTAAGAAAGTACCAGATTTTTCCTGAAAAAAAAAAAAGATTGTATAACATAATGATCACTTTTATTCAATTACTTAAAAACAATAATCATATGCTTCAGCAAATAAAAAAACAGGAACAACATGATAATTTGTTTTTAATGGACACTTCGTATTCAAGAATATACATAGTTCTCCCTCTGTTATCTTCTTATTTACATAAAAATATCTACAATTTACCTATAATTATTTATAGTAGTTTATTTAATTGCAATCCCTGATGTTTGTAAAAGGAATATATGTTTTTACAAAAACTTATTCAAACTTTTCAATTCTGCTTACTGACAATACTTTATAATCCATGGGACATACAAACTAACTTCTTATAAGCATTCTACAGTCCTCAAAACACACCACTGCATGAATTCCATCTCTGCTAGCATCTTGAAAGCACTCTCTTAATTGTCAGGTAGGATGGCTGTGATATCCTGAATAGCTGCACAGTGTGCAACTTCTTCTGTGTTGTAAGCACCTCACTGGTTGCTAGGCCACAGTCTGACCTTAAATTTGTATGAAAAATTAAGTGGAAGACCAACGATTGAGTTGTGGTTTTTCTCAGCTTAATATGATTGCCCCAGAGTCTGGCAAGGGAAGAAAAAAACAGCTGCTTGATAGGAATTGTCACTTTCCAGGCCTTCAGAGAAACACTACTAGAAAGGATTTAGTTGGAGCCAGCTTTCAGCCAATTCCTCTTCCTGAAAATGTGATGACGTGAGGATAGACAGGCCGAAAGGACAGAATAATTCAAAAAATTTCTTCCTCACTTTATTACTACAAGTTAACTTCTATTTTTTTTAACGGGCTCCACTTACTTCTTGCTTCAAAGCAGTAAAATGATGTGTCAAAGCTATACGGTTAAATTAAACAGTCCTGTGCTGTAAGAACAAAGATCCTATCCTGTCACGTTTTCAGTTGTTACAGTAACCCCAATTTAAGATAATCAAACAAGAGATAGCTGAAGAAAGAACACCCATTCATAACTACACAGTTCAAAACCTTCTTTTCTATTAAACTGAACAGGATTTGTGAATTAGAGGGTGTTGTACACATGTGCTGAAATAAAGCTCTTCGCAGTTAATGTCACAAAGGAAGTGAGTTATAGGTTTTTTAATAAGACACATTTCTCTTTAAGTAATACAAGTTATGCTGTTGCTTTCTACCAATGAAATAGTCCTCAATTTATGGATTTTTGGTGGTTGTTTATTTTAACTGTTGGTTCTATCTTTGTATCCATCCCTTCAGTATTTGACCAATCATGTAAAAAAATACAGTACATTGTAAATAGATCTAAATGTTCTGGGTGTGAATATCTAAAAATGTTGGTGAAGCTCCAAGAACTAAATAATACAAATTATTGCCTCCATAAGTTTGTTGTTAGCATTCCCTCTTTATATTTGGAGGACCAAACACGCTAGAAACAAATAATAGAAGTATAAAATACCTTGCTGTGTTTTAAAAATCCTCCCAGACACATAAAAGGAACCAGCAACATACTTTGTACCCCTCTTCACCACCGATGACTTCAATTAAAAAAAAAAGTTCCTACTCACTCATGGCTTTTGTTCATTCATTTCTTCCTACAATGAATATTTAGTGAGCCCTTATGCTACCACTTATGAAGCATCATGCTAGGTCCTGAGAGTTAGCAATAAAGAAGGTAGGCATGAGCCCATTCTCAGGGAGCGGAGTATTTAATGATATGAAATGGATCATAAATAAGTGAAAATAATAAAGTAATAAAAATGATAATGATGAAATAATCAAAAATAATAAGAATATTAAGAAATAATAAGCCCTTCCTACCGCCACTTGTGGAGGTGACAAAATGGCACCAGTACTGGACTCTCTGTATAGAAAATTCCAGATAGCACATGCAGAACCCCTGAGGGAGTATGTGTTTGAGGAACTGAAATGAAGCTACCTATGGCTAGAGTCCAGTGTGACCTTGTAGAAGCCATAAGAAGAGAGGCCTTGCCTCCCTCTCACATATTACCTCATAGGCTGGGGCAAGGAGGTTGGCTTTTTTTTTTTTTTTTTTTTTTAGCTGTGATGGAATGCCATTGAAAGATTGTTTTTTAAAGATTTTATTTAAAAAATAAAATAAAGATTTTACTTATTGATTCATGCCTCACACAGAGAGAGGCAGAGACACAGGCAGAGGAAGAAGCAGGCTCCATCAGGGAGCCCGATGTGGGACTTGATTCCAAAACCCCCAGGATCATGACCTGAGCTGAAAAGCAGACACTCAACCACTGACCCACCCAGGTGCCCCTGCCATTGAAAGATTTTAAGGAGAGGATAATACAATTTCATTTATGTTTTTATAAAAAAGATCCCTCTTTTTGCTTTGTAGAGAACAGATGATAAGAGAAGAGTAGTCGAGGTAGATTTATAATCACTCTCTTATTGCTGTAGGGTAGACTCTGTAAGACAACCTGCAATAGACAGGGCTTCCTGTGTGTAGTGGAACCCTGATAAAGTCCTCCTGATTTTTTAATCTGTCTTTTGTGTGTACTGTCAATATCACCTTGCCTTAGCCTCCTGAGATGCCGTTTTTCCTCTACTTCCCAATCTGTCATATCTACAAGCTGTGTGTCCTTCCTGAAATCTTCTTTGATCATTATAGAGTAATTTTTACTTCCACAAATACATCTTCAATAACAAATCATGACTTATAATAATATGAATTAATAATAACTGCTATGATCACTCTGATAATAATATAATAATTGGGGCTGATTCCACTAATTCTAACAACTGAAGCATAAGATATTGTTCTCACTTGCAAATAATAAAGACCCACTGAAGTCAATATATTGACTAAGTAGGGGAGGCAGGGTCTGAACCAAAGGTTTTCCAACAGAAAAGTTCCTATTTATTTTGCTACACTAAGTGGCCCTGTTAATCAATAATTTATTCTTTTTTGCTAATTAACAGGGATGTAGGTAGACATTGACATAAAAAAAATGCTTCCGTATATGTTTGCAAGTGTAGGGTATCACTAGGTAGGAGTAATTGTTTTAACCAGTGCGAACCTTCTCACCCTTACAAAATACCTGAAAGAATATGAATATGAAATATCAGAACCTTCTTTTCAGGGACTAGGAAAAAAGGAACACAGAGTAATGATTAATAACATGTAGTCTTATCAGTGTCTTTTCAATCAACAAAAGTCTATCCAGTTTGGGAAAACAGCGCAGTGCCATAAAACTGCCGTGGTCATATCTCCTTATTTTAGAGTAAACGATAGCTATAGAATTACACAATTGCCAAAGCAAAATGGGCCAGAGAACAAACTGCTTGTCAGTTTCTCCCTCTCGTCCCTCCGTCCATTGGCCACGTAAGATAGTAGGAGTATTAGAATGATGCACATGTATTTTCTATGAAGACTGATTTGCACACATGTCCTCCAGAGTTCTTGAATCCACAGTGGTGGATTTCTCTTACTGCACTATGCCAGGGACCTCTTTCAGGCCAAAGGGGGTAAATGATGATGCCTTATTTTCTTCTTGGCTGTTGGATCTTGGTGATCATCTTAGCCCATTGAGGTAAACGGAGATTGCTTCTGAGTCAATAACTAGAGATCAATTTTCGTAGGAAGACGAGAGGGAATGGTTATCAGCTAGTCCGTTGGTAAAACTGAATTACCCACTGACTTTGATTTTGTATTAGCACATAATGGAAGAATTAATTCAAACAACTCCTGGTTTCAAAATAGACTTCACTTTAAAGAGAAAGATGGAAATATAAACTAGATAGTTTAAAATGAAATTTAAAATATTCTACTTTGCCTACATAACGAAAGTAGATCTGTACTGTAATTAACTTTTAGAAGGATGGGGAAAATGTGAGTGAAAAAGTATGTTCTATTTTGACATGAGAGACTCCTAACTCTGGGAAACGAACTAGGGGTGGTAGAAAGGGAGGTGGGTGGGGGTGGGGGTGACTGGGTGACAGGCACTGAGGGGGGCACTTGATGGGATGAGCACTGGGTGTTATTCTATATGTTGGCAAATTGAGCACCGATAAAAAATAAATTTATATAAAAAAAGAAAAATTATGTTCTATTTTGAATTGCAGAATGTAATTTCTATTTTCTGAATCTTCCTTTCCTATGGGTTTCTTACTTTAGCTACTGAAAAGTTGCGTAATTTGAGTTCATTTAACTAATTTATATTCAGTTTTCAGAAACACTTACCTGATGTTTGAAAATCTTATGAGTATTTTGAAACGTGTTATGTTAAAATCCCAGAGCTGTGTGTTTTCCACCAATATAAAGCTAGATTCAATGCTTGAAAAAATGAGTTGGTTCTTCTATCAGAATTGACAAATTTTTATTATCTTTATTATGTATGATTACTCACAATCTGTCCTAATTTGATTACATTTAATACAATAATTTTAATGTTGATTATAGCCACTTTGCATTTTATAACAGTTCATTTAGTGCTTTGATTTTCACTTGTTGAGCTACTATAGAATTTTAGAAGATACTTTAAATAAATGCACATTTTTAAACTATAATGTAAAAGATTATATTTCAAAAGAGAACCTACTACACATGAACCTTCTACTACTACATTGCCATATGAAAAATGGACTGCTCAGTCATCTAACTGTTTGGGTTATGTAACATAAGATACCAAGATATTAGGGAGTATTGACATGTTATGAAGGATCAACGTAATGAAATTTTATTTTACACTTTACTAAGATTTTGCTTATCATTTAAAAATAGCAGATTTAAATTTAGTTAAATATTTTTCTTTATTTTGCATTCCTCATGCTGGACCTTTTAGTCCCTAACTATTTTTCAAAACACCATTATTTAAAGTGAAAAACACAGCTCTCTGTTCATGTTTGAATGGAGCAATGATTTTTAATGAGGGTTGATTTTGTTCTCCATGGGGACATTTGGTAATGTCTGGAGACATTTTCGGTAATTTTCAATAGTGCCAATTTTGAGAAACACTGAGGTAGAGGTATTAAAGAAACTTAATGCTAGAGAGTGCAATAAAGATGAGCTAATAATCATGTAAGTATTAAGAAGTTAGGACCCGGCTCTGTTTGGTTAATAACTTGTCTTGTACACTGTAGAAACTCAGTTGTTCCCTGAAGATTTGTTCAGTTTTTGTATGTAAAAAGATGCAAGTAATTATTCTTTCCTATACCAAAATAAGTTAGTGATCATTGCTGCAGGGCGATCTATCCTATTCAATGTATGGGAAGCATTTTTAGAATTATGTTTATGACACACTTCAGAATGCATGTAAATGAAGAGTTGAAATATGTTTCAGCTTGCTCTAGAATAAGGGACATATTAAGATGGATTTGGAAACACATATATGTAGCCATTTTATTATACTGTGAAATTACTGCTCATTCTTACGGAAAAATAAAATTTGTGGAAATGTACTTTTTGCAATTTTTAGCCATAAATGATAGAATTTTCATATACCCCAGGCACTAATATTACTTATAAATTTATACCATACACCACTTTAACTTAAACTTTTTTTTTCATTATTAAGGGGAGTTATCAGAGTCAAAACCATATGCTGTGGCTTTTGCCCTATGGAACTCTCAAATATACTGCAAGAATAATTATTCCTACTTAATGGAGTTACCGAAGAGAATGTGGTGCTGCTTGGTAAGACATGTGTAGTTTAATGAAAACCCTCTGTAAATCCTCTAAAGGCTTGTGTTAAGAGTTTTGAGTTTTGTGGGTTTTCTCTTATTAAAATACTAAATAGCAGTTGAAATCTCTAAGAGAATAAATAGATGCTAAGGATTCAAAAACTTTCCTTCTCAAGGGATTCCATCATAAATGTACAATAAAGAGTTTGGTCTTCTGGGAAATCAGTGTCCTCACAAACAGGAAGGGGGGAAAGAAACACACACACACACACACACACACATACACACAGAGAGAGAGAGAGAGAGAGAGAGAGAGAGAGATTTTTATTTTTCAAAAATATATCATGTTGAAGTTTTGTTTATTTGGAAACTAAAACATAAATCTAGGTCCTCATCTTTTTCTTTGATTAGCCTCCTAAGTCTCTTTCTATTCACAGTCTCTTCTCTAGCCCATTCTTCAGAGCTCTGTTGTTCGTTTGTTTGTTTTGTTTTCAAAAGCACAGATCTGGAGATGCCTGTCCCCAGCCTGAAAATATTTGACCCCCTTAGCATGGCAGAAACATTCCTTTAAAATCCACTCCCTGCCCTTTTTGGCCAGTTATGTTCCCACCACTCACGCACTATCCATACATATCTCCCTATGTCTGTAAATGCCACGATCTTTTCTGTTTTTCTTTCCTGCCTTTTTAGTTGGGTAATGTGAAAGTCTTTCAAATGGCAAATCCATAAAAATCTTCTCTCATCTTTCCTTGACTTCACTTCCCTATATTGTTAAAAGAATTTCCAGGGGCGCCTGGGTGGCTCAGTCAGTTGAGCATCTGCCTTTTGGTTCCAGCTCAGATCATGATCTCGGGGGCATGGGATTGAGCCCTGCACTGGCTCCATGCTTAGCAAGGAGTCCGCTTCTTCCTCTCTCTCTCTTCTCCTCTGCCCCTCCCCCTGTGCTCTCTCTCAAATAGATACATAAAATCTTTAAGAAAAATAATTTCTACACACCTATGTTAAACAATTTACCACACTCTACTAAAATTATGTGGTTGAGTATTTATTTTCTCATCAACTGCTACATCTGTGAAAGAAAGGGCATATGTTATTAAAATTTGTATTTCTCCCGCCAATGCTTGGTACATATGTGTTTTAAAATTTGAAGGTCAACCACCTCTAAGAATGGTTAGAATTTAAAAGGCTAAGCAAACCAAATCAGTCAAGGCAAGGATGTGGAAAACTAGAACTCCCACATATTGCTGATGGGAAAGCAAAATAGTACAAAACCTTTGGAAGATAGTTTGGCAATTTCTTAAAGAGTTAAGCATATACTTATATCACCTGGCCATTCCCCTCCTGCATAGTTACTCAAGCACACATCCACACAAAAACATGAATGTTCATAACAGCTTTAATAACATCAAACAGGAAACAACCCAAATGTCTATCAACAGATGAATGGATAAGCAAACTGTGGAATACCCAACACAATGGAATATTTACTTACGGCAATGCAAAAGAATGAACTATGGAGAAATGCAATAATGTAAATGAATCTCAAAATAATTATGTTAAGTGAAAGCAGCCAGACAAAACCTAGTACATGCTATCTGGGTCAGTTTTAATTTGATATTAAGGTACACTTAAAACTCTTAAAATGCAAACTTCTGGAGTGACAGAAAGTAGCCTCATGTGTAGTTGCTCAGTTGGGGTGAGGTGAGGATGGAAAGTTGAGGAAAGGGTTAGAGAAAAGCATTGCAAAGGAGATTTGAGGAAAGTCTCAGGGTCCTGGGTATACTCATGATTTTCACTTTGGTGATAGTTTCTTGTGAGTAAACATACATAAAAACTTACCAAATGACATATTTTAAATATGTGCAGTTTGTTCTAAGTTAGTTATACCTCAATAAAGCTTTTTTAAAAGAAACAAAATTAGAAGGTGATATCATAATGCAAGTGATTTACAAAGTAGATGCTACTGGGTTTCTTAGGGAGAAACTGGGTTAAGTGTTTATATTTGTTGACATAATTCGACAATCTGTACCCTCCTTTCTCAAGAACTCACAGAATTATTGGTTTGGGATACTGTAAAGTCAAACACTATTCCATTAAATAATATTCTCTGTTAATCAAACATACAATTACTTAATATCTATATTTAATGTGGTGTGCTGCTATGGAGAGAAAAAGTAAATTGAACATAACTCTCATATTTCTACCACAGTCACTATGTAGCCCATGAGCAGATGATTTAAACTGGTGGGGCATTAGCTCTTCATTTTGTAAAATAAGGTTGTTGGTGTGGAGTGAAGACAGTACAACAAATATTGAAGTAATTTTTTACAAAAGCACTTGGGAAAGATGTTAGGGGTGGAAGCATTAAAAGATAAACTGAAGGACATTGAGATTTTCATGTTTATTTGAGCAAACATCGATTTGAATCAGGCAGCACTAAACCCAAGGTAGGTGAGGGCACGCTGTTCCAGTAGGAGTGAGAGGAACAGCTTCTGGAGCTCAGTGTTGGCTCACAACCTTGGGGGCTCCCTGGATGAACTCTGAAACTGGCCATTGTTGTTGGAGGGCAAGGAGAGACTGAACAAGGCCAACCACTACAGGTCAGTGGACAGCAGGTTTAATTAGCAAGGTAACTACTACAAGAGGCTGATCTCCAGTAGTCGCAAGACCAGTAGATCTCCACACCCACCTGCAGAATCTTAAATATTCATATGGAGGCCCTAACTGCGATTAGTCATGTATATGGTCCAGGTAATCTCAACAATACATTCCTCTCTCGAGGTTGCGTACCTGAAAACAGTTCCCACAAACTTACTGTTGTTGACCAGAGCAGGCTAGTCTCAAAAGCAAGTAGGAATATGGGGTGATCTGGAAAAGGTGCCAGTCATCAAGGGGTTTGAATGATTAAGAGGTTTAGATTTGTGTTAATAGAATCATGTCTCAGAAAGCAGGTTCATGACATTCTGCACTTAAGCAAAGCCACAAAGTAAACATGAAAAATCTTTTATCTTACCTAGTCCGGAAAACATTGATCCTCAAAACCAAGTAAAGCACACAGTTGGATCATCTGGTTTCTAGGAAAGATGATTAAACTCAGTGTAGACATGTTGATTTTGAAGAACTAGTGAGTGGAATGATTAGATCCAAAAGACCACTGGGCAATTCGTACTAAGAATTCTATGTATGTGTGTATGTATATACGTATTTAATACTAAGGATTTATGCTAAGTCTAAGGCTAGAGAGGTCTACTATGAATAAAAGATATGCTATTTATTGATGGTTGATGATATACAATTGTTAAAAAAAAAAAGCCCAACAATTTTACATGCCCATTAGCTCATGTAGATTCTCACTATATCTTACTGGGGCACTTTTCTGTCTTCTTGATTGGTTTTAACTCACATCCCTAGCCTCTAAAGATGAGAATGAGCCAAGGCTCAGTCTCTGACTTTCTTTTTTCCTCTATCTATTCTCTCTCTTTTTTTTTTTTTTATTTATGATAGTCACACACACAGAGAGAGAGGCAGAGACTTAGGCAGAGGGAGAAGCAGGCTCCATGCACCGGGAGCCCGATGTGGGATTTGATCCCATGTCTCCAGGATCGCGCCCTGGGCCAAAGGCAGGCGCTAAACCACTGCGCCACGCAGGGATCCCCTAACTATCTATTCTCATTCCCTAAGAGATCTTGCATCCAATCTTGCCTTGAAGCACAATCTTTATGTTGAAGACACCAACATAAATGGACTGGGCTGGACTTTCCCAGAACTTTGCATGTCTAATAGATATCTTGACTTCAACATAGGCAAAGGCAAATCTTGATTTTACTTTCCTCACCCACATTTCCTTCTGTTCTTGCATATCTCAGAAAATGGCAACTCCATCCATTCAATTACTGAGGCAAAACAAAACAAAAAAGAAACCATTCTATACTTATTTTCTTCTCTCACTCTTTTTATCCAATCCATAAATAAATGCAGTAAGCTCTCCCTTCAAAGCATATCTAGAATTCATCCATTTCTTACCACATTTACTCTACTATCCTGGTAAAAAGCAACATTGAGGCTCACTTGGATTAATACATTGTTCCTCAGATGGTCTCCTTTCACTCTTGCCCTGTTTCAGCCTATAATCCATTTAACAGAGTTGTTCCTTTAAAACATGTGTCAGATCATGCTGTTCTTCTGCTAGTAATCCTCAGAATAAAAAAGCCAAAATTACTTTACCAAAATGTGTAATGATCTCTTTAACCCCATCTAACTTCTTTTGTTCCAATCAGGGATACATTTCTTACTATTTCTGGAACTCACCAAGCAGACTTCATCCTTCGGGCATTTACACTTGCTGTATCTTTGAATTTCTTTGAATTGGAATGCTCTTCTCTCTTACATTTCCAAAGTTCACCCCTTCTTTATCTCTAGGTCTTGCTCAAATGTCACCTGATCAAAGAATCTTGGCTTAACCAATTTATATACAAAGAGATCAAACAAAACAACAACAAAAGAAACAAGCCTCTCAATTCTACCACTGACACACACTAGGTGTTCAAAAATACTTAAATGGATATTCAACATTTCAAAGAGCGGTCTGTATATTGAAAATGAGGACCATGTGACCTAAATGAAGTTTCTAAGTTTCATATCTGGTAAATTATAGGGTTGGAATTTGAATCTGATTCTTCCTGACTCGAAAATTTTATTTTATGGGGATTTAAATTTAAAGAGAATATTTGAAACTGTAGGAGGAGATTTGAATCCGATTCTTCCTGACTCCAAAGCTTTATTTTATGGGGATTTAAATTTAAAGAGAATATTTGAAACTATAGGAGGATATGGGATTATACAATGGCTAGACCACATAGATGGACCAGGGATAGACATTGGAATAAGGATTCTTAATCTTTTTTGGGTCATGGATTCCTTTGAAAATTGAACAGAACTCTTTGGCCCTCACTCCCCAAAGCGCATGTAAGCATGTATCATAATCTTACATAATATTGCATGCAATTTACAAACTCTATATTATGCTCTAGCTGAAAGGGACAGAAGATGGTAGAAGAGGGTAAGTTTGCAGATAGTTTGTGCATACTGGTGTTTGGGAATTTTGAGAACAAATGTAAAGGCATGGGGTTATGATTCTGACTTCCCTGTTCATGCCTAAATTATTGAACCTTTATGTTCCCATAGAATCAAGATAGAAGGGACAAAAGAGGTCATCTATCATCCTCATTTTGTACCTGAAACAGCAGGGGCCAGGTGGCCCCAGTTGCATGCTTGTTGTGTATCTCCAACTGGCTAGTTGCAGGGCAAAGATTAGATTTCACATGTCATGAGTCAGGGCTCCTGCTCCTTTTGCCATACCATACTGTCCCCTCAGAAGAACGAGGTTGTCCTCCTGTACTTCCTAGCTGTTCTCGAGATGCTTCAGTATATAAGTTATTGGTGTTTTTCTACATCAAAATATATATTGAATATAGATGATGAACAATGCTTTGCACTGGAATTATTCTTTTGTACTGCTGAAACATGCTGAAAAGTCACTTTGTAACTAACTCCTGGTTAGTTTGAGAAACTTACTGGCCGGTTGTAGCTGATGAGAAAATATTTGATGGTTAAGTGAGAGCTTAAAAATATAGACAAGGATTAAAATACTGGTGCAAGAATCTCATTCCATTTTCCAACTCACTTTAATCTGCAGTTTGGTTTTCATTTCAGTCATTTCATAGACTGAAATGGTACAAGGTGGTGACATTGTGGTTAGTTGCACAATTATGAGGAATGTTATACATTCCAGATATTTATAGCAAAATGTCAGTGTAGATTCATTCATTAGGAGAAATTTAAATAATATCTAAAATCTTCAAGATCTGATGGTGATACTGAGGCACAATTAAAGGAAATAATTAACTCATATAAGTATCTCTTTGACTATGCATCTATCCATTCACCCACTGATTTAAAAAGGGTTTTGCAAATATAAGCGGCAATTCTCAATCCTGATTTATGAGGTCTCTTAGAGTGACTGACAAGACTACCCAGAGTGCCAATGTACTCTCTGCTCTAGCTTATCAGTTACCTAGTGAAATTTAACACGAATGGTGTCAGCTTTATATTTAGAGTGTAACTGTATAAACAGAAGAAGCCACTAGGAGAACCTTGCTTTAGACTTTTCACCTCATTTAAATTCTTAATTTGTCCCTTCAGTTTAGAAAAGGTGATTGCAATGTGGTCCTGCTTCCAATTAATGAGCTTCAGAGCAGGATTAAGATCACCTCACTCAGCCTTTCCAAAATAGACTAACCTTGAATCACACAAACTCCAAGAAAAGGTAAATACTCTGTTCTGATTCAAATTAACCTCAGCAGAGAAGACAATCCGGGGTTGTTTGTTTCATTACAGTCTGAGCTAAGAGGAGTCGCTAAAAGTTAAAGTTGATAAAACAGACATCTTTTTTGAAAGTTAAAAAAAGAAAAATATTAGTTTGACATACTTATTTTTTTTATTTAATTTTTTCTCCACTTATCTAATGCTTTCTGTTCCTAGTCATTCAATGAAATAGTAGCATTAACTAATAGCTTGTATCACTCTCATAAGGTAGAAAATATTTGGGTCATTTTGTTATTTGGTGTTAAATCAATCTTAAGGAGCCAGTTATAAAAAAAGGCCCCTGGTATATTAAATACCTTAAGCATATTATGAGATTATAAAAGGAACATAATTGTATATATATTTGTAGAATCACTTTAAGACTATCCATTCCTCTATAATCACTTTTTGGGGATTTCATAGTATCAGCACATCTGAAAGTATTACAATCTAGTTTCCTTTTTCATGAAGGTAGTCATCCATCTGCCCCTAAAGCCATCCCCACATTCACATCCAAAAATAAAAACTGCATGTGGGGGAGTATAAGATGGCATCAATTTCTAACTTAGTCCATTTTTAGCAATATTTTTATGTACTTCCACCTGAGTCTGATTTATTTATTCCTGAATTCTTTGACTTCAAAATATTCTGATCATGCTGACAAGCACATGTACATTCTAGTCCCTTCCAAAGATAAAATTAAACTCATACCTTATTTATATAAGAGATGAATGCAATACATCTGTTGGTGTTTAATTGCTAAACATCAGATTTTTTTAAGTAGCAAAAAAGCAACAAGGAAATTCATTGATTTAGGTCAAATTATTCATGTTGTTAAAAAACATTGATTTAAAGTTTTGTTTCACATAAATTACCCAGTCTGGGTTAGGACAATCAACACAGTTGCAAATGAAAATATGTTTGAATTAAAACAATTAGGCTTGATTTTCATGTGTCTTGCATCTCACAGCAGGTATTCAAGCACAGCCAAAACTTGGATGTGCTGACACCTGTAATCAACACAAAGGGTCTCTTTCAAACTAACAAATCATCCCTCCCAGTGGAAGTATAAACAAAACCCTAATTGGAGATTTTGCTAACTATTCTCCCCTGCTGTGAATACTAGTTAGTGTTTAGTGTTTAAGCAGTAACCTCAGCTATAATTTATAATTGCCAAAAGATAAGAGCTAATTCTCTCGATTCAATCAATGTTACTATGTTTGCTTAAATTGAGCCTATACCATTCAATGATTAATTACCAACTAGTATCAAGCATTTTTTAATTGCAAGGAGAAACTATTTTTTAATTGCAAGGAGAAAAATAATAATTAACACATGTAGTGCTGATAAAGCACCATTACTGTCTTAAGCACTTTTACTCTTCACCAAATGCATTTATAGATAATATTGTGGCTATGTAGTGGTTTGTCCTAAGCATCACAGCTATAAGCAAGTGTAGGTAAGATTTGAATCCAGGTTGTCTGTGTTCAGGGTTGGTGTCTTGCCTTCATCACTAAAAATAAAGATGTAAACAAATAAAAATTGGCTATATCCCATTTTAGACAATAAACAACACATTTGCTGGCGAAATTCTTCATGCAAGCTTCCTAGATCTTATGCATTGCCCAGAAGAAGGGGTTCATGGATTTTAAGACCACAGTTTGCAAGCAAGGCATATCCTTGGTTAAAATAATTAATTGCAGTAAATAAACGAAATCTAAATGCACAATGAATTAACACAAATAAGAAGCAAAAATGGTACTAACTCAATAATCAATATGCGCTTCATTTCATTTCAAGGAATATTTCTTCCTATCCCACACAAGAATGTAACTATCCCCGTTTCTTAATGTGGCTATTCCTAGGCCTAACAGTAGTATTGGGCTCTAAAAGTAGTATTCTAAAAGTAGTATTGGGCTACAAATTAAGAACTCTAAAAGTAGTATTGGGCTACAAATTAAGAACTTTGGAAATTTTCATTAAGCCTTTCAGGTATTATACTAGTGTAATCAATTGAAAAAGTGCTACAATTTCATCCAAAGCCTCCTTTACTTGTTTGAAGTCTTGCTAGTCTCCTGTGGCCATCAACCCGTGAGCTTGTTAGAGATGCAGGATCTCAGGCTGCAAAACACAGACGTATTGGATCAAGATCTGCATGGATAAAGAAGCTGTGGTCTATGTATACAATGGAATATACTCCAGCCATTAGAAACGACAAATACCCCCCATGTGCTTCAAGGTGGATGGACCTGGAGGGTATTATGCTGAGTGAAGTAAGTCAATCAGAGAAGGACAAACATTACATGGTCTCATTCATTTGGGGAATATAAAAAATAGTGAAAGGGAATAACGGGGAAAGGGGAAAAAATGAGTGGGAAATATCAGAAAGGGAGACAGAACATGAAAGACTCCTAGCTCTGGGAAATGAACTAGGGGTGGGGGAAGGGGAGATGGGCGGGGGTGGGGGTGACTGGATGAGGGGCACTGAGGGGGGCACTTGACGGGAAGAGCACTGGGTGTTATTCTATATGATGGCAAATTGAACACCAATAAAAAGTAAATTAAAAAAAGAAAAAAGATCTGTGCACTAGGGGCAGCCCGGGGGCTCAGTGGTTTAGCGCCTGGCTTTCGCCCAGGGCATGACCCAGGAGACCCGGGATCGAGTCCTACGTCGGGCTCCGGAGCCTGCTTCTGCCTCTCCCTCCCTCTCTCTCTCTCTCTCTCTCTCTCTCTGTGTGTCTCTCATGAATAAATAAATAAAATTAAAAAAAAATCTGCACATTAACAGATAGCCCAGGTGATTTGTGTGCAAATGTAACTTATAAAGAACTTTTAAGCCATTCTCTTTCAAGAGGAAAAAACAGTTGAGGTTTCAATTAACATTAGATCAAGTTTTTAAGAATTGTACATATTTCTCTTTTCTGCTAGTACAGTAAAAAAAAAAAAAAGTAACTATGGGATGCCTGGGTGGCTCAGTTGTCGAGTGTCTGCCTTGGGCTCAGGGTCTGATCCTGGGTCCTGGGATCGAGTCCTGCACCGGGATCCCGGCGGGGAGCCTGCTTTTCCTCCCTCTGCCTATATCTCTGCCTCTCTCTCTGACTCTCATGAATGAATGAATGAATGAATCTTATAAAAAAGAGTAAATCTTAGCGGAAAAATGTATAGAGCCATATAGACTATGGGATTAATGAATGAGATTCATATTTTATGTTTTACTTTATTTTCAGAAACATTAGTGGGAGTAGGCTAGGGAGCTTCAGGGTGTTATGTACATCTGTGATTTTAACTGCTCCAATATCCTTTTATATTTCTTGAAACCCACTCGGTCCCCACGTCCAGTCTTGGCAGGCTCAGGGGGACCAGAATCTAAGGGTGGGGCTTAGACCCTGGCTTGGCCAATGGGCCTGTAGTGACTGGTCCAGGGGGTGGAGCACGTGACCCTGCATTTACCAATGAGAGCTTTTCCCAGGGCCTGGGGGGCTGCACCGGAAGGCTGCGCCAGTTGGCTGAGCCAGCGAGCCGGCCGGGCCGGAAGCCGGAAGCCGGAAGCCGGAAGGTGCCTTGAATTGCCGTTGCCGCCCTGAGGGCAGGGGCCGTTGGCTGACGAGGAAACCTGCGGAGAGAGGAGAAAACCCGAGCGACGGATTCAGACAGGGCCCCGGATGCAGGTACATCTTTGCGTGCATCACCTGGACGTCTCAGGTCTGTGAGACGAGCCCATTTTCCTGAATTGAGCTGTAGTGACGTAAAACATTGTGTTGGTTTTAGGCGTGGAGGTAACGACTCGGTATTTGCATATAGTAAAAATGCTACGATAAGTCTGGTTAACGTCTATCACCTTACACAGATACAATCGTTTTGTTCTGATGAAAACGCTGAAGACTTTGAAATACGTCATATAGTGTAATTCACTGCGGTCGCCATATGGCGCATTGCATCCTCAGGACTTACTTGGTTTACATCTGGAATTTGGGACCTCTTGTCCCCTCACACCTGCCTCCCCTCAGCCACCCACCTGTTCCGTGTGTCTGTGAGCTGCGCTTTCTATTGAGAGTCTTAAGTGTGAGTGAGATCCTATGGTATTTGCTTTTTCTGACCTACTTCACTTAGCGCGGTGCCCTCAAGGTCCATCGGTTTTTGTCACAAAAGGCGAAATGTTCTTTTTTTAATGGCTGAATAATATTCCTGCCTGTGCGCACGCGTGTGCGCACACACGCCTCGTCTTTATTTGTTTCTCTGTCGGTGAACACGTAGGCCGTTTCCATCTCTCGGCTGTGGTAAATAATGCTGCCGCGAACCTGGGGGCTGCGTGTATCTTGTGCTACGTGTTTATGTTTTCTTCAGGTGGGTGCCCAGAAACAGAATTGCAGGATCATATGACAGTTCTATTTTAATTTTTTTTAAAAGATTTTCTTTATTTATTCATGAGAGACACAGAAAGAGGCAGAGGAAGAAGCAGGCTCCATGCAGGAGCCCGACGTGGGACTCGATCTTGGGACCCCAGGATCACGTCCTGGCCTGAAGGCAGGCGCCAAACCGCTGAGCCACCCGGGGATCCCCCCTATTTTAATTTTTTTAAGGAGCCTCCACACTATTTTCCTTCAGGGACTGCCCCTATTTACATTGCCACCAACAGTGCACAGGTGTTTCCTCTTCTCTGCCTCCTCGCCACTACTTGTCAAATTTCTTGTCTTTTTGAGAGGAACCACTAAGAGCTGTGTGGTGTTCTCTCCTTGTGGTTGATTTGCATTTCCCTGATGGTTGGTGATGTCGAGCCCGTTATCCTGTGTCCATTGGCCATAGGTCTTCTTTGGAAAAATGTCTGATCCTCTGCTACGTTTAATTGGACTGTGTATGTTTTTGCTATTGAGTTGTATGAATGCTCCCTAGATTTTGCATGTTACTACCCTTTATCAGATATATTATTTGCAAATATTTCCTCCCATTTGGTAGATTGCCTTTTCCCTTTGTGGATGGGAAAAGCTTCCCTTGCTGTAGATTCTCATTTTAAAATGTAGCTATTTTCTAGTTTCAAAAATATATATATATATTTTTTTAATTTTAAAACCTTTATATTTTTTAAATTTTAAAACCATTTTAAAACCTAATTATTTAATTGATAGCATTTAATAAGCCTATTTATTTAATGGATAATGTGTTTGTATTTTAGCTTACTCCAAAAATATTTTAGGGTGACTTACTAAGACACAAGCATAGCCTTTGTGAGCTTTAAATATGAAGCCGCATTGCCTATATTTGCAGTGTGGCCTCTCTTTAGCTGTGTGAACTTGGTCAGATGACTACTCTTTCCTGTTTCCTTATTTGTACAATATGGATACTACTATAATCCTGCATACCTCTTAGGGCAATTAAGAGGAGTCATTGATTCATATTTTAACTGCCTGGTACAGTCCTAGCATATGATAAGTGCAGTGAGCTTTAGGTACTACTGGGATGCAACAATAGAGTTGTGTAAAATTAATTCAAAATAAGCAAAAAAAAATAGAAAGTAAAATAAGGATTAAAAATGAGAATATGCCGGGTGGAAATTAAAACCATAAAAACATGTGCTACAAAATCCCGCACCTACCAGAAGCAGGTCCAAATTTTGGCTCTCAGCGTATTAGTTGCCAAAGTGGACACCATCAGTTACCTGACTCATAACCCAAAATGAAGGTTAAATTGTTTTATAGTTACACTAAATATTCTTATGAACAACAAATTTCCAGATAATATTTAAGCATATTATGTGCTAGAATTTACCAAGTATGTGCCTTTTACTGGACATGTAGTTTGTTTCCAGTTTTTAATGAACCAAACTTATAACTGAGATATTTTTGTGTATGACTTTTTAATGGGTTTAGTATAATTTGTTTTGGGTAGATCACCAAAATTGAAATTGAGGTCAGAGAGTGTAAGCACTTTAAGTTTTCTGATGAAGAATAGTGTATTTGTGAATACTGCAAAGTGTCCGCTGGTTACAGAAATATTTTTTCCAATCAACTCATTAACACATTTTGACTTTCAGATAATTAGCTATGAATATACTTGTTAACACTGAAAATCATTTGCATTTGTAATCTTTGTAGTTAGACATTGTGTTGTTATATCTATACTATCACTAGGAAAACTATTCACTGCAGATACCTTACCAGTGGCAGTCCAACAACTAATTTTCTACATGGAGTATTTTCCTTTAACACATACTAAAATACCATTTACTGAATATCCTCTTTTTCCTAGAAAAGTTTAAATGCGTAGCTTTTCATCTTTTTGACTGCATTAGTAAATGTTTAGAAAGAAACACAAAACAAATTGCAAAGGTTTAGTAGCTTAGCCCAATACAAATTTATATGTCACTCACCTAACAATCCAGTGTAGATATTTCTGATTGGGCCTGAGGAGGACGTCTGTTCCATTCAGTACATTCAAGGACCCAGGTTGATGGAGACTCTGCCATCTTTGATGATGGCTTCCACAGTTACCTTGAATAGCAACATCCAAGTGGTGAATTAATGGAAAAGAGGGTAGAAAAAAAAATACACCCTTTTTGGTCTTGTCCCCAAAGTGACAAATCCCTTTTATCACCATTTTGCTCACCAAAATTAGTCATATGGCCTTACCTAAGCCTGATTTGCATAACCTTGGGAATATTACTTAACCTTTTAAGTTCCAGTTTTCCCATATGTGAAATAGGGATAACATTTCTGCTCCCCTGGCAACAGTGAGGTTTAATGCTAGGTATATAGCACTTAACTCAGTGTCTGACTCATACTAAGGGCTCAATTAATAATAATATTCTTATTGTCAGTTTTAATATTACATAGAACATACAACCTAGATATATATTACAAAAATGCTTTTTAATTACGTCAAATAATTTTTTTAAAGATTTTATTTATTTATTTTGAGAGAGAGAGTATGTGAGCAGGGGGAGAGGGCAAAGGGAGAAGCAGACTCCCCATTGAGCAGGGAGCCCAATGTGGGGCTCTATCCCAGGACACCAGGATGATGGCCTGAGTCGAAGGCAGATGCTTATCCAACTGAGCCACCTAGGTGCCCCTAATTACATTGAATAATTCCCGAGAAATGGGAATAAATGTTATCTTACCCCCCCTCCAAAATATTGCGGTCTCACATGTCTCTGTAGTACTAAATACCAGGAAGGAAAAGGGAAAAAATAAATCTTGTGACCAACAATTTGATCACTGGACTAATGTATAAGCAATAAAAAGACATGTTTATATGTGTAGTTCCCTGGAAAATATAGTATATGCTTCATTTAGAAAAAGACATGAAGATACGTTTTAAAAAGCTGAGCTTAGGAACGAATAAGACATTGGATAAAAGGGATGGTGATAAATTCTAACATTTTAAGCTAAGTTTGTGGGTTATTACAAAGATTAGTTTAAAATAACTAAAGATTAAGAATATTTATTGAAAGATAATGTGTATTGTGAAATTAGTGAAGTAGGTTTGAAGCATGCAACTATTTAAAGGAGAAATGTGAGGAAAGGTAGAGTTAAGGTGGTTCTACTGAGAACCAGAGGAGGCAAGTGGCATGAAATGAAGCTGAGGAGTAAGCAGGGACCAAAGCAGGAAAAGCCTTTCTCAGTGTTTACCAGTAGTTATATTGGAAGAATGTATATAATAGAAGATGATACAAGATTAGATCTGAGCTTTCAAAAAAAATCACTCTAGATGCATTTTGGCAACTGGATTGGAGAAATGTAAGAATAGATGTGGTAAGTCCAGGTGGTGGGCTGTTAAAGAAATTAAAGTAGAAGTGGTGGTAGTTCCCACAAGGTGTTTGGCATTAGAGAGAAATTGAGGTGATTAAGAATATTTAGGCCATAGAAATGGAGAACTTAGTAATAGGTGGGGTATATGGCTGAGGGCAAGATGAAGGATGATTCTGGGCAGTATGGCTTGTAAACTTTGTGTCCTACCCTACATAGTGGGTGGTGACACCAGTTGCTATGATTGGAGTTAAAGACTCGTAGGAGAGAATTTGAGCAGTTTGTGATGAGTTGAGTTTGAGTGACTCGTGTGTGGAGATGGCCATGTAAGTATATAGACATTTGAATGTTTAGATCACAAAAAGATTCAAAGGAAATATTTATAGTAAAAATATTAATGCATAATCAATATGTAGCTTAAACTGAAGTTTCTCAACCTTGGCACTGTTGATATTTTAGGCCAATAATTCTTTGTTGTACAGGATCTACTGTGCATTGTAGGTTCAGATCATCTCTAGCTTCTACCCACCAGATGCTAGTAGCAGCCCCATAGTCATGATAACGAAAAATATCTCCAGACATTATAAATCATCCCCTGGGGGGTTGGAGAATCTTTGTATCTTTGAAGGTTGATAGAATATTAGAATATTGAATCATATGTACCAACATTATTTGTTATATGTTATGTATTTTCAATACATAATTTTTATTAATCAACTTGTATAAATTTAGATTATGTCTGTTTGAAATATTTGAATTCTTTTGATTATTTTATTGGTAAATATTTCCTTTGTTCCCTAAATAATATACAAATATATAATTATTTTACAAACTGAAACTAGTATTAACCTGAAGTATGGTTATATTATGCAACATTTGCTCCTTTTTAAATTAAAGTTATTTTCTTCATGTACAAATATTCAGTTGAATAGGGTTTTCTAAAGTACTTGCATTTAACTTTCACTAGACTCTACTCTGGAATGCTCTTAATATTATACATTTCAGAGTTTCTTTGCTGCTTAACTTTGATTTGGAATACTCAGTATGGTGAGTTGTAATTTGCCTATAACTGCTAACTCCTTTGAAAGTGAGGGTGAAAAAAATAGAAACCCCTTTTAAAATTTAAAGATCTCTCTCTCTCTTTTTTTTTCCTTAATGACCAGAAATTTCTAAATCCTGGTTACTAAAAACCGTGCCATTTTGAAATTTATCTGGCGGATAGCACTGCTCTGCTGCATTACATGTGGTTGATGTTAGTCACATCCTTGATGTAACATAACACAAGCTGGCTAAGGTAATCCAATGTGACATATGACAGCATTTTGAGCCAGTCTGGGATATTTGAAAATATGCCATCTTTCAAAGACCATGGACAGATAGCATGGTGAGCCAAGATTATGAACTCTGCTGCTTTCATTTTGAACAACCACAAAGGCAAGTTTCTGTGATAATTAAACGGTGAATTCCAACATGGTGGACTCTAACAAATAGTAACAGAAGTACATTTTTTTTTTTTTGATGGTGAGTTTATACTTGAAACCACTTAAGTTAAATCATTAAGAAAAACAACAACTAAAGGGATGTGATTATGCATTATTACAAGCATGTGAAAAAATAATGCAGAAATCAGCTAACAATATCTGGTAACAAAGACACAAAAAGGGAGGGGACAAGTGGGCATCTGGTTATTTACCATTTGTTGAAAGTGCTCAGGTCAAGTCAAGTATCATTTTGGTAGTGTTAGAGGAAAAACAATCTAGAAACATGAGCACCCAGGCAAATATCTATGTTTTCTACACATGTTGTGGCATTTCTCTGTGAAAAGTCTCTCTGTACTCAGCCTAATTTATTGTGCAGGCTGTGGAGAATTTGAAAACCACGTTTTCTTCTAGGATTACTTCAAGATCAGCTCCTTTGGTTTTAAATTTGTTTCACATTTGTTGGAGCAGAAAATTCTAGCACTAATAATACCTGATAAATAGTGATGAGTTACAGAAATGAAAATAACCTGGACACTGAATTAGAGAACGGAAGAGGAAATTGAACGTAATATGTACATCTTAGAATGAAAAGGTAAAATTGAACTACATGGAAAGGGTCAGCAAAACTGTTTTTTGTTTTTGTTTTTGTTTTTTTTTGTTTTGTTTTTTTGCTTTTGTTTTTGGTGAGATTTACAACCAAAAGTTGTAATATGGGATTGCCTTACTCAATTATATTTTAAAATCTCCTCTTTCATTAAATGTGCTTATCTTTTCTAGGTGGATCAAAATCATTAAGTAATTCTGGTGCCAATCTATTAATGTGATTTAAGTAAATGTGGAAAACAGTTCACTTTCTTGCAAATTAAAAACACATAGTTTAAAAAAGCATACTTCATGCATATATAGTTATATATGTAACTACATTTTTAAATTATTTACACATATATGTTAAAAGTATTAAATTGAAGTTTCCTGAACTGCCTAAGATGACATTATAGCATAGGAAGAAAATGCTGGAATTTTTTTTATTACCTTAGGTACAAATAGCAAAAATTCCCAATACTTTAATATCACTCTTACAACTTACAGTATGTTTTTCTAATGCTTTCTCCTTTGAAATTCAAAAGTATGTATATACCACAAAGATAAATTGTTTTATCCATTTGGCGGAAGGAAAATTGAAACTTAAGGTTCTAGTAATTGATGCAATCAATCCAGTTTTTGAACTTGAAGTCTCTCCTTTTTTATGGTTCTCATAAAATTAGGATTTTGTTGATATGACCTAAGACTTAGTTAGTGACTGATACCAAAATTTAACGTAAGGATAAACGGTTTAACATTAAATGGAGGCTGGATCTGTCACCCTGATGTTATATTTTTACAATGCTGAAAGTGAACAAATAATTACCTCTCAAATTCTGGTTGATAATCAGATTAAATAAACCTGGTTAAAAAACATTATAGTATTTTGTGCTTAGGGCTATAGCTTGTGTTGGAATAAAAAGACAGTAATACCCAATGAATCTAATATAGACAATCTGATGTTTTTGATTTAATGGAAACAAAAAATATTGCCACATTCACTGCTGTTATAAAATAACCTAGAAAAAGCCCATTAGAAAAACAAAGTCATTTGTCTTTTTGGAGAAAACTAAAGGTTAAAAGGTATAAGGTGAGGAGAACCAAGGTGAAGCAAATTATTGTCTTTGCTGGGTTGGTTTCAAAAATGCTATTTGAACATTTTACCAATCCATCTATCAATGACCCTTTGCCAGCTATTCTAGACAGGAGTTGCCTAGCCAAAAGGAGAGATAGGATACTAGAAACAGATTTAATGTTTGCTCTGTGCCTGCTGTGCCAACATTCATTTATAGATTATTCTCGCAGAAAGCCTGTGACAGTGATTTTCCCATTATATTCACCAAAGATTGCAGCTCAGAGATTTGAGTGACTTGTTCAAGGCAATATACCTAACGTGGCTGAGGAGGAATTTGAACCCACTAAACAGAATTGAGATTCGAACATTGAAAATATTGAAAAAATATATTAATCTTGGAAGAAATATAAGCAGAGGAAAAATGTGCAATTAAAAGAAAAAAAAATAAGTTTTTTTTTTTTTCAAACTAATGGTCTAGTATTGGTAAGAACCTACCCAGAAAGATTTATGTGATTCAGTTGGTTAACAGATCATCCTCTTTGATTATCTGGTTGAATTAGGAATTTTCTGGATAATGAGTTGGCATGCATTTTGACCTTCTAAAGTACTCTAAGGTAGAATATAGGGTATGGAGTTGGGCAACTCTGAATTCATTTCTTGACGGTTAGTTTACTTTTTGTTTTATTTGGCATACCTAATTATGCTGATCCTCAATGCATTCCTCTGCAAAATGAATATTATTGATACTTACCTGCATTCTGTTAAGGTATACAGGGGTAACAAACATTACTAAAATTTGAATGGCTCACAACAAAGGTTCATTTCTTGCTTGGATTGCAGATCCTTTCAGGTCAGGCATAGCTCTGCTGCCTGTTTTCTTTCTTTTGGCAGAAGGAGCCTCCCCATTCAGCACTTGTTTATTCAAGACAGAGGGAAAGGAGATGCAGAAACCATAGGATGACTCTAACAGGGTCTGCTTGTATGGTTCATGCATCGCTCTCACTGACTTTTAAATGGCCCACGGGGGGATGTCACATAAAGCCTTATGTGAATGAAGCAGAAAGCATCGTCTCATAGGGAAGGCAGTGAATCATTGAGAACAATCCTACAGCCCACTGTAACACCCACATTATTGTTATGATGAGTAAATGAGATGAAAAAAAAAACGGTGTTCCTAGCAGAGTTCTCGGCACATACTATATGCTCAAGAAATTTTATTTCACTTTCATCCGGGACACTGGGGATCCAGAGTCAATCTGAACAAAGGCCAAACTCAGGAAATACTGCAACTGTATGTAACAGTTTTGAAGTATTCATTCTATGACCTTATTTCAGTAATTGAGAGAACTACAAATAAGAGAATTACTATGTTTCTCATTAGAAATTGGAAATTAAAAGAATTAAAATCCTATTGAAAAATCACAGTAAGTTAGAAAGACCTTAGTATTCTTATTTAACTCTTAATAAAGAATTGACAAATTAAGACCTGGCTTTTAAAAGTACTTTCTTAACTTCTCAGGAATTCCCAACTTATTACACACACAGACACACAGACACAAAGACACCCCCCAAAAACATAAAACAAATGAGTGCTATTAACAAAATAGCAAGGATTTCAATTGGAAGCTGGCGTTTGGGATAACAGATGAACATAGATTTTGATGAGAGTTATTTTCCAGTAAAAAAAAAAAAAAATCTCTCAGGAATTTTGCAAACTTTAGCATGAGAGAAAAATTCCCTACTGAATGTTTCTGAAAAGGTCTCTTTTCTATGTCATGTGGTCAACTCCAGCAAGAGTTTTGTATGAGTAATGGATTTGGTCTTGTGGATTTTTGGATGAATCCATGAGGAAAAAGCCAACAAGTCTTGCCTTCCCTCTATGAGATCAAAGACACCACTGTATTTTTGGTATGAAAAGGGTTTTACCATGTTGCCAAAAATATGCTGTTCCCCCATCAGCTGTGTAGTGGCCATGCAGTGATTGACAGACCATGAAGTCTCTCCAGGGTGGCTCTGTTTCAACTTAATGGTAGTGTTTAATTTGAAAAGTACTCTGAGTCCCTTTTGGATAAAAACTGTGACAGTACACAAATAGTTTTTCCCTCAGCTAAGAGTTCTGTCGACAAAACCCACTGTGTGAGGTGTTAATCCAGTACGAAGCAGCCGTTTGTGAATTCATGGGATAAATTTTTATCTGTGTAAAACCATAGTATTCAGCTGATGACTTATCTGCCTCTTTTTTCGCCATAAATTCAATGGAGAAAAAAAATATTCAGACGAAGACTAAATTATTTAAGTGCTCCTAAAGAAACAAATTTGAGAATTATTTTTTTGGGGAAAAAGTGTCGAAGAAAGTCATTGGTAGGCCATTCTTCATTATAAACTATTTAAATAATGGAAATTGTTATCACACGATTTTAATATATAATGGACTCAAATACATTTTCTCATATAGCAGATACTCAACTGGCTGGCAATGGGCAATGACAGGTGGGTATTAGTTATCTTAGCAAAGGATCCCCTCTGTATGAACTTTATTACATATATGAGAAAAAAATGAGAATTTTCATTTGTAGCTTAGCATGTTTATTTTTTTAAGTTTCAATATACCTAGTAGACTGCAAAATTAGATAGCAAAAAATAGCAAAGTAAATTAGCAAAGGTTAACTTAAAATCTCCATCTTCACTTGTGAGAGAGAGGATAGACATACAGATAAACAAGCTCCCTTTTAAAAAGTGTACCCTTCAAACTGAGTTGCAGTATATAAGAGTGGAGAGTAGCAAATCCCAGAACACATCCTCTGCTAGGAATGACCTGGTCCTAACACTAGTGATTGCAGCCCTCATATTTGCAGCATTCCTTGACTTTCATCTGAATCTCAAAACCAACTAAATGAAGTGATGTGGAGAAAAAAAAAAAACATACCAACACCGTTAGCACTTTATGGTCCAAGTCCTGAGGCTGAGGATTCTATATCTTGAATGATTAGGACTATTTGGCGACTGCACACAGAGGTTGAATTCACAGGAAGCTCCCTTTTTGCTTTAGTTCGCATGAACTGTTTAAGATCAGATGTAAAAAACAATAAAATAAAATTACAAAATTAGGGGGGTTGCATGTTGTATTGTGTCAGGAGTATGTTTTCTGCTCACTTGTGATGCTCTAAAATCTAATGAAGTTGTATGGAATGCAAAATGAAACAGGAGGTTACATGGGAGTGGCAGCCTCCTGGCCTCAACCAGCTGGTAGTATGCTAGTAAGCATTCATTTGTTCTACCTCTGATATTTGGGCCTTGTTCTGGAAATATTCTTGGGAAAAAAAAATAGAAGAAGATCTATGTGAAAATGGTAAATAAAATACTCAGTGAAGTTTTGAAGGTTTTGTTGTCTCAAATATTATGTATTTCATGAATTCTACTTCATCTCATTTTTCTAAGTTGGTATTATTCAATGTCTCCAATTCAGTTTGTATATATCTTGTCTTGAATATTCTATAGCCCGCAGAGACCCTCAGGTCTATGGTCTATAATGCCTAATTTTAAGTCTATAACGCACAATTTATGTTTTAATTATTTAACAATATAAGGAAATGAAATTCATGGAAACCTTAAAAACCCACACTAAAGCTAAAGTTTGCTTTAACAATTTTAATTTTATTGACAAAGCATGCTACTTTTAATAGTAATATTAGTATGTATGTACAAATGCATCTTTTCTAAAATAAACCTTGCTAGACATCTTTCTTCTAATTCCTACCTTACAAATGTCCAGGATCTGAAAATAAGTTTCTCCTTGATGTCAGAGTGATCTGTGATGGAAAAAAAAAAATCCAGGATCTTTGGCAGAAATACAGGCAGTAGGCTTCAATTGTCAGATTTTTGAAATTCAAATAAAAATATTGGGCGATGGTTATCTATAGCTCAGTCTCTTCTGATGTTTGAACTTGCCCTATTACTGCCTGAATCATTGTCAGGAAATACCTTTTAAAAAGATTTCTCTAAATTGGGAAACTTTTAATCAGTTTTGTTCCTGTTACCAAGTCAGACTCTACCCCTGACAACAGTCAATAAGAATAGAGGCTTTTGCTCCTAACAATGTGTGTATCTTTAGGCTAATGCTACTATTTGAGTCAGAGATTAATAAAATTTACTAATAAAATATTAATAAAGTAACAAGTTTAATAAGTTTAAAATATGCTAAAGCGAAACTCAACCCATTTTGTGTTTAAATTCCTGAGGCTTTGATTAAATCCTAATACATATCATCCAGCTGCATTGAATTCATGTGATGGAAACACTTGATAGCTGTTCACCTTATACCCTTATCACTTATACACATTCCCTAGCACTCTCTACGTATTATTTGCTTGAAATAATAAACTCAAACACCAAAGTAAAAACAAAACAAGACTTAAACAGCAGTTCGAACACTGAAGAAAAAAGTAGCCTACTCTGAAAATAAAAACAGAAACCTCTAAAATAATGTTTTATTTATCACATATAAACGTGTTTTCCTAAGAATTATTTCCAGTATGGGCCACCATATGGAAGTAGAAAGCCATTATGGGAATGAACTAAGTAAGATGGTTTGTATCACCTGCATAACTTGTTTTGTTCTATGCCTTCAGGCTTCAAAATCCACTTCCCATATTTTTTTCCTTTCTTAAAAGTAATGTACATCAGTTTAATTTATCCCAGGTCCTGACAGAAGGATCGGATTTTAAGCATTTAATGCTGTGGTTTCAAATCCAATTTCTCAGTGTTCATCGTTTCAAAAGTGGTAGAATTCAGTTTTTGAAAGGGCTCAAGAACTTGGGGAGGATTGGCATCCTTTCTAAAGTCTTACATTGGTGTTAAAGGCAGCTCTGTATGTAGAGAGCAGTTTGGTCTGAATTTTTCTATAGTGCTCCAGGAAATACTACACCCTTTGCCTACTCCAACAAGAGTCTCTTCTTAATGGTGTCAACCTAGGAAAATTTTTTAAACTCATAAAGCATATTGAATAAATAAGCTATTTACAGATTTTTTTTTTCTGAGCTAGGACCCTGATTGGCTGGTACATTTTTCCTAAAAGGAGGGTATCAGTATATCTGCTGAAGGCTTGATTCCACCACATGTGTTCGGAAACAACTTTCCTTAAGACCAATGGGATTTTTATCCATCCAGACGCTGAGGCACTAGATCCTTGCACAGTAAATTCATTGTAGGCTCTTTATTGGTGGCGGGTGAACCTCAAAAGGTCAGGAGTCCAGATTGCTTCAAATAAACATCCAGAATCTCAGATGCTTTTTTGGAATTGGGCCCAAGTTTATTTGAACCTCTTTTCTGGTTTGGAAATCAGGCTGAAAATTTTACAGAAACAGATTTTCTTGTGAGATCTCAGAATGTTGTGGTTTAAGTAAAGTAATAAACAAATTTGAAAAATGAAAGGCAAAATTGGCTCAAACTCACCTGATTTCATTCTTTTGAGTGCCTGAAACTGAGTGGCATTGTGGAATATTAAAAAAAAAAAAAAAGAAAAAGACTTTGGCTGTGGTTTCACCTAGAATCATCAAACATTCCCGCTGAGGAGGCTTATGAGACCTTTCCATCACTCTGTCCTCCATCCTTATGTTTCAGTGACTTTTCATCTATTTTTGTTTGTTTTCACTTCCGTAACTTTGGCATTGGCTTTTCATTTTTGAAATGATGGTGAAGAGTAACTCTGACTTTCTTTGGGAGTGGAATAATTTCTATACATGTATGGACGTGATCTCCTTGAAGTGCGTATGATGGCCTTCCCATGGTATATAGAACATGGAAATAAAGAAAGTAGAGTTTTTGGAAAACTTATTAAATACCAGGCATGAACATACATCATATCTAATTGTCCCAGCAAAACTACTCAGCAGGTATTATCATCTCTGTTTTCAAAGTGATAAGAAAGCAGTTTATGAAGTGATGGTCACTTGCTCAATCGTATAGCTAGATTTCTTCAAACTAGGAAGTAACAGAGGAAGGGTTGAAGCAGAGGATGTGTGACTTCAAAGGCCATACACTTTATTACTACTTTACAAAGTTTCCTGTATAGCTGTGGTGTTTTTCCCTGAGAGCTTTTTTTTTAAGCTCATTTTTCCCTTCCTAATAACTTTAACCTACCCATTACATATAATGGGTTATATACATAAGATGTTAGTTGGAAAGAGTATTTTTTTTTGTAATTCTCCGATGTGAATAGGAAATTTCTGTAGTTAAGAAAGTCTGTTACAACCATGCCTTAGATTTGTGAAGCTCTGGTATATACACAGAGACCTTTTGTGTTTGTTATATCTCCTTCTGATCTGTCCAGCAAACCAGGAGGTAGGCAGATAAGGCATCTTGATCCACTTGTACAAATGAGGGAAACTGAGGCTCCATGAAATTAAGATATATTCCTAAAGTCCTAAAACTAAGAGACATCAGAAGAAACTCTAACTGAAATCTCTTAACCTACATGAGCTGCTCTTTGCAAATTCCATTCTGCGGTCTCCTAATACTTGGTTTTCTTTTCTCACTCTTACCTCTTTTTCAATTACACTATTTCCTCCACAGCACTTTTGCATATTTCAGCTCTGAACAGATACTGTGCTCCTGATAGAAAGCGCCCTGCACTCACTGATAAAAATCCAAACTGCTTTTGCAGAGCCCAAAATAGTCTGGACACATGATACCAAAGCTGTTCTTGTGCTACCCATTTAAGTTATGTATCAAGTCTAAATTTAATCAAGGCCACATTTTATTTATACATTTCATGCATTAAACTCATTTAAACTTTTAGTCAGATTTCATTAGAAGAAATACTACCGTGCACATCATGCAGTAGTAAAGCTAATGTACTTCAGGAATTTGAAAGGAGTTAGAGATCGGGAGTCTGATTTCAAAATTTCTTTTTCTCTCTCTCCTCAGTGCTTGCAGCAGGTCTGTGAGCAGCACACGGTTTGTTTCCTAGGACACTAATACAGTCAGCATGCTCCGCACAAACGTGTAAACACAGACATTCCGTGTAATCAGGGAGGTTGGTGTCTTAAGGCAAGATGATGTTTTTTTAGGAAATGCAATTTATGTTCAGGATTAAGTTTCGCCTGCAGACTGATAACGTCTGAGGTTCAGGGAGATGATAATAAGTCTTGTATCCTAACTCTCTGCCCTGCATCTGAAGCCTTGGATCCACCTTCCTGGATAGCCTTCATTCTTCTGATCCCCGGTACAATTATTTAGGGCCTGCATTTCTTACAAAGATGAGAAAAGTAAATGATGTGAAAATACAAAACACATTTTAAGAAATGCCAGGCATCTATAAGCCTCGTTGGTGGGTGCAAGGAAATAGAGAGAGACGTGAGGAAAAAATACGGATGACACCAGAGTTCACATTCTTCACAACTCAGGAAATTTAAATTTATGTTAGGTACTTTGGTCCTCTTGAGGTTGAGGTGTGATTGGGTGAGACATGATTCTTAGAATGTAATCATTTTTGCCTGCTTGTGGCATGGCCCTAATACTAGAAAACAAGTTAAACATATGGCACATATTCTTTTTTTTTTTTTTACATAAAAGTTGAAATAAATCCACTCAGAATATCATGGAAGCCCTTTCTATAAGTCCTTCAATTGAAAAAAAAAAAAAAACACTGATTTTTAAAAAAAAAAAATCAATAAAAACCTTTTTCAATAAAAAAAGGTTTTCACAAGTTAAAGAGCAGCTTTCATGCCAAACATACACATTTTTTAACCTAATACTAAATTCACAGGTTTTCTTTCTTTTCTTTTCTTTCTTTTCTTTTCTTTTCTTTTCTTTTCTTTTCTTTCTCTTTTCTTTTCTCTTCTCTTCTCTTCTCTTCTCTTCTCTTCTCTTCTCTTCTCTTCTCTTCTCTTCTCTTCTCTTCTCTTCTCTTCCTTTCCCTCCCTCCAGAGGCAGAGATCTGAGGCTCCCCCATCCCTCCCTTCTACACACATTGTGGATCACACAAAAGAGAACTATGGCCACCATCAGACAGCTGAGTTTTCTCCATCTTTAAAATTTTTTTGCCCACAAATGAATTATGTTCGTAGAACTAGAACTTTTTTGACAACAGGGAAGATAAAGTGTCCCCCTTCCTTTTTTAAATCATGGTAACAGGTACTGCATGGGGACGGGCCTTACCCCGGGAACCTCAGTCTAGGTGGTGACTTTGAGAGGGGGAGTGCCACCAGACAGGCTAATGTGGACAGGGGGAATGTCTGTCTGTTCAAACATATTTTCTAAATGATTTGTTTGTGTCAGGAGGGTAGAACTGGAAAGTGTAGCTTTGAGCTGGTTTTTACAGACTAAAGTCCTTTTGTAGCTTTATAATAATCTCCTGAGGGCAGGGAATCAGGTCTGATAGGGCAAGATCAATTCTATATTGTGATGACTCCTGCTATTTTCTAAGACATTGGAAAGAAAACACATAGTAGTTGAGAAAGAAAAATTCCTTTATCCCCCCTCCCCCCCGTAAAGTCTCACCTCCTCTAAAAACAGGATTTTATTATGTTTGATCTAATTTATTTTCAAGACCATTTATTTAAAGAAGAAGAAAATTCTCCTGGACTGAGATGCAATATAACTAAATAATATATATATTTTTTTCATGGAGTTAATGTTTTCGGCAAAGGGCAAAGCATTGAAAAAATGGAGCCGAAATGGAAACTCTGACATCACTTTAGCAGAAGTCCTGCTGCCTTCACTGGGGAGAAAAATATTAGCCCTTGTCCGGCTTACCTTTTCCATGAGGTGTAAAAAAGCACCCTATACAAAGGGAGGCTATGAAACCCAGAGCTGCCCTGATTGCCTGCATGTTATTCATATACACGCCCATTGTTGTAAACTGGCACTGGGTGAACCCGCTGATTCTAACCATATGGCTGCTGCATGCAGAAGTGCATGGAGAAGTATCCTCTAGAGTGCCCACACAGTGTCCTACTGGCTTCCCAGGCTGCAGAAGAAAATACAAAATCTGCGTTCTCCCATTATGAGATTTAATCCAGATGCTCACGAGGTTATATATTTAAAGAATGGATCTTGGACTTTAAGGAGAATTAACGTTTTAAAGCTTTGAAGGCTCTTTGCTTTTTCCACTGGGTGGCGCACACAGGCCATGCTAGTGAAGACAGCTCAGGCGCTGGAAACTGCAAATCTATTTTTAAACTGTTTTAAGGGTAGCTTAATTCAGAACTACTACTCTTCTAATCGGGTTACGAGTTCATCGTGTCAGATGTCACTCAGACTGTACCTGTACTACCTGCTGAGTGGTCAATAATAATTCCACATCGCAGAGACCACGTAGAAACTTTTGAGCCATGGAAATGGTTTATGCTGGTAAACTAAAATTTTTTGAGAATAAATATTTTCTACTCAATGTATAAATTGATTGGCCAAATGACCATGAAAATTTCCCTGCAGTTAAGTTTTTTTCCCCCAATTTCTTTCAGTTTTTAAGGAAAATATAGTTCCAGTCCTAAATATCTTTCAAAATTCCAGAAAAATACCATTTTACTTAATAGTTTTGTGTTATGGCCCATTATTAACAGCTCTTACAAACCATTCTCATGCTTTCTGGGAATTGAATTTTTGGGGCTGTATGCTACATTCATTTTAGTTTGATGATAATCCGTTATTGCGTGCCACATGGGCCATCTACAGAAAATAGGAGATCTTATGTAGAGATTTATGCTTTCTGCATATCGGCTCTGCAGATCTTATTTTATAGGTCTCTCTTGGCTACAGAACGAACAGCGTTACTGGTATATGTAGCGTATACATTAGGGCCAAACTCTCTTGCTACCTTTAGGACCTAGTCATATGACCTTTGCTCAATCATACATATTTTCTCACTAACCAGGCCAGCTATATGCAAAATATTGAAGTAGGTGATGTAGTTTTTGATAATGATATTTTCTTTCCCCGGCCTTGTTTGCACATCACATGCAATAGAGCTGATCACACAAAAACACAGGTATTAAATGGACCTGGGATAGAATCTTGATGTTTATTGATTATGTGACCTTGGGTTATTTACTTAATATTCTTGTATGTCTTTTACTTACCTTAGAAGATGGGAATAGTAGTCTGCATAACCATAACTCAAAAGGGTGCTTTTGAATATTAAGTTATAGCAAATGTATGAGGAACTTAATGGTCTGGCCTATGCAAACTTCTCGATAGGTGATAGCTATTGTCATCAAGAATAAACATTTAAAAAAACCTACCTCTGCATGGCACTGCATAGACTGATTATAAGACACACTGAACTAATATTTATGCAGTTAATAATTCATTGTTCATTCATTTACTCAGCAAATATTTATTGAATACCTACTCTATGACAGGGATTTTTTGGTGGTGATATTACAATAGTGAATAAAAGAGACAAGAACGGTGCCCTCATGGAGCTTAGTTTCTCAGGAGAAACAAACTCTAAACAAAAACACATTATTCAAACAAATTTTAAGGTTGGGATAAGTATCACGAACAAAGTACAGCATAGTGAAAGATTAGATGTATCCAAGGTCACTGTTACCTTTGAATTAAAAAGAAATAATCTGAACTACTTTTATCTTTTTTTTTTTTTTGCAAAAACTAATATCTTCTTCATAGCTATGAGATTCCTCTAGATTTGTTTTTCTGAGAGTCAGTCCTTTCTCTAATTTCATATTCCTCTAAAATCTTTATTTCTCTGTGATGTTAACTCCTACAGTGATTTTCTTCTCTCTGCCTCTCCTGGACCTAGATAGATTACTCAGCCTTTCTATTGCTAACAAGGTTTTGATTTTAAAAAATAGGCCTCTCATTCTGAAATTGATTAATCTGGCTGCTGTTTACTAATGGCAATGCTGATGCAAATAAAGATTTATGGTGAAGATCAATGATAGTGATCCTGGTCTGGTGGAGAGAGATTTTTATAATAGAATACCCTTTCTTGTTTCTTAAAACACGTCAAATAAATTTGTATACCAAGTGTATTTACAAATTGGTTTCCACAAACTTGGACAAATTAAAACACATGTGCACATGCACACATACGCACACAGGCTTGCTCTCTCTCTCTCTCTCTCTCTCTCACACACACACACACACACAAACACACAACTTTTAACCAAAAGTTTAAAAAAAAAATTCCACAACGTTTAATCTTCAATTTAATTTTTCTTCTTCTTGCTATTTCATGATGTCTGTCTTAAGGAAGTAAGATTTATAAATTTGGTGAAAAAAATTCATGAAAATTTTTTAGCTATTTCAGCTATCATAATTAATGAAATTATTAACACGAATAGAGCTAAAATAAAAAATAAAATGAATTAAATACAAACTTAAAAAAAAGATTTTATTTATTTACTCATGAGAGACACTGAGAGAGACACAGGCAGAAGGAGAAGCAGGCCCCACGCAGGAAGCCTGATGTGGGACTCGATCCCAGGTCCCCAGGATCAGGCTCTGGACTGAAGGCGGTGCTAAAACCCTGAGCCACCAGGACTGCCCTACAAACTTCTTTCTTTTTTTTTTTTTTTTTAATTTTTATTTATGATAGTCACACACACACACACACACACACACACACACAGAGGCAGAGACACAGGCAGAGGGAGAAGCAGGCTCCATGCACCGGGAGCCCGATGTGGGATTCGATCCCAGGTCTCCAGGATCGTGCCCTGGGCCAAAGGCAGGCGCCAAACCGCTGCGCCACCCAGGGATCCCCACAAACTTATTTCTTATAAGTTATTTCAGTCTTCTGTTGTTACCTTCAAAACTGGCTTCTGTTAAACATTTACTGTGGTATCAAAAAAGATTGGCTTTGGAATCAGGAGGCCTGGGTTCTAATTATCCAAGTAACTATAAATAAGTCTCTAAAACTTCTAGAAATGCACTCTCCAGGATGGTAGTCACATGTGTGTTAATTTTTTTTCTAGATTTTTATTTATTTACTCAGACACACAGAGAGAGACAGAGAAAGAGAGAGAGAGGCAGAGAGACAACACAGGCAGAGGGAGAAGCGGGCTCCATGCAGGGAACCTGATGCGGGACTCCAGGATCACATCCCAGAGCGAAGGCAGCACTAAACTGCTGAGCCACTTGGGCTGCTCCACATGTGTGTTATTTATATTCAAATTTTAAATGGTTAAAGGTAAAAAAAATTTTTTTAATTTTTTAAAGATTTTATTTATTCATGAAAGACACAGAGAGATAAAGGCAGAGACGTAGGCAGAGGGAGAAGCAGACTCCAGACAGGGAGCCTGACGGGGGACTCGATCCTGAGACTGCGGATCACGCCCGAGCCAGGAGCAGGCACCCAACTGCTGAGCCACCCAGGCGTCCCAAGTCAATATATTTTTTTTAAGATTTTATTTATTCATGAGAGACAGAGAGAGTCAGAGACATAGGCAGAGGGAGACAGACGCAGGCTCCATGCACGGAGCCTGATGTGGGACTTGATCCTAGGATCATGCCCTGAGCTGAAGGCAGACACTCAACCACTGAGCCATCCAGGCATCTTGGTTAGAATTTAAATTTAAAATTTGATTTCTCAGTCATATAGTCACATGTTAAATGTTCAGTATTCACATAGGGTTAATAGCTACCCTATTCGACAGTGCAATTACAGACATTGCAGATTTTTTTTAAAATTCAGGTTTTATGTATTTATTTAGAGGGGGACAGTGGGATGGGCAGAGAGGGAGAAAAAGAATCTCAAGCAGACTCTGGACTGAGTGAAGCCTGATGCAAGGGTGGATCTCACCACCCTGAGATCTTGACCTGAGCCAAAATCAAGAGTTGGACGCTTACCCGACTTAACCCCCAGGAGCCCCCAGCATGTTCTATTCTGCAGTGCAGTTGTAGAATACCTATCCTGATCTATAATATTTCTTTCTTCCCTGCTTTATTCTTCATTGTCTTAATGATATGTTTTGAAGAACAGAAGTATTTAATATCTTGTACTTTATTCATTCAACACTTACAACTATGTAGAATTTTCTTATTTGCTTATTACTTTTTATTTTTTAATGTAAACTCCATTCTGTTTTCCTGCTAGCAATGTACTGATTATGGTTCCTTCTCACCTTATCCATGTCTGACCTACTTTTTCCTAGTATGAGAAGAAATGCAAACATCTTCAATAGATTAAGACAAAACACAAATTAAGATAATAATTATAAGCAAGTTTTATGGCCCTGTATTTTGCTGATCTTGTTTCCAGCTCTATCCCTATCATGAAGAATAGTAACTGGCACATGGTAAGACACTCAATAAATAATTTTTGAATGAATGACTATCTTCCCAATAAGATAAGCAAGAAAAGATCATTCTGTGGTTTCAAGGCAAATGTGGGATAGACATACAAGTTTGCTGAGCATTCAAGCTCATACATTTTCTCTAGGACAATCTGCCTCTGAACTTAATTTTGAATAATAAGGACTTGGTGGTGAACTAGAATTTAGCAGTCTTATTTTTTAAGATTTTATTTATTCATGAGAGACAGAGAGAGAGGCAGAGACACAGGCAGAGGGAGAAGCAGGCTCCATGCAGGGAGCCCGACGTGGGACTCGATCCTGGGTCTCCAGGATCACGCCCTGGGCTGAAGGCAGGCACTAAACCGCTGAACCACCCAGGCTGCCCGAATTTAGCAGAGTCTTAAGGGAAATTTACCAAATCATGTGAGTTGAGTCTAGTCAAAGAAGGGTTCCTTAGAAATGAATATCTGATTTAAAAAAATAGGATTTCCAGAAAGTCCAGATAAAAGAAGTTTGAACAAATGGCTTGAGGCTTTTAAAGGGAAAATGGATGAAAAGAGATGAGGGGGTCTTCAAAAACACAGTTACCATATCTGTGTTCTGATACCAGAAGGGTATTATATACTTATCTTACTCTGTTTTGGGTTAGAGTTTACTGAGTATTTACTTTGTTGCCCTCACTATATTTTAACTTGATTTTATCCTTCTCTGCTCCCCACAACATCAAATATAGCATCTTGTGCAATAAACACTAAATACTGTTGAATTAGATCGTTATTCAAATCAAAAGAAAATTGGATAGATCTAAAGAAGTAAATGCTTCTATTCAATTTTATTATAACTTGGATTTTAAAAGGGTTTATCTAAGAAGGATTGTAAAACAGCTACAAAAGAGATGCACAGAATAGATAAAGTTTAAAAATTAGAATAATTCGTCTCTATTTTCCTATCAAGGATTACTCTTCTGGAAATAGAAAAGAATAGGGAAAATGTAGATAAGGAGAATTGAAAAGTAAAATCAATTAGGAGTTTGTTAGGAAAAAAATATCAGTCAAAACCTATAGGGTGCCCTTACAGGATTTCATGTTTTCTAGGACAAATGAGTCACATTTTGAAATGTGACTCAGGTCTATGAAATTTATGAATGAGACATCATGGAAATTAGGGCAATCCTGAAAGGAAGTTAGAGATAAAGAAATTAACAAAATGGAGAGGAATTCATGGCAATAACTTTAGTGTTACAAATATGACATCAATACTTGGTAAATTTCTAAAATATTTACTGGGAATTATAGTAATTAGTAATCATCGATCACTAGGAAACATTAAAATCACTTGGAATAAAGTTTATCAAGAATCTCAGTGGATCTGAGATTTTAGCCTACTTGCAAACTAACAGGTTAGTCTAACTTTAGGTCTAAAGTTAAATTAGACTGCCTCAACCGCATATAGATGCTGGCAGGAGAGAGAAGACTCCTGGGCCAGAGACCGAGAAAATTATTCATAGTAGAGCAGATAGTGAGTGTATTACCATGTTGTTTTGTATCAATTTGGTCTGCATTGAGTGAAGAAGAGGGCCAGATAATGCCTAAAAATAGAATCTTTTAGTCAGGGCAGTAGCCCTTTGCTCTTGAGACACTGTTGCTGTCTTCTGAAGCTGTTTGCTCTAGGAACATTCTTGAAAAGACCAGGAAGAAAGGAAGTTATTGCCTCTCTTGCAAGATGTGAAGAAATGCCAAGGGACCTGAGGAGAATTGTCTCAACAGAATTATGCAAAACTAAGATCATTTTCTTTTCTTGATAGACATACTATTTCAGAAGAATTCTTATAAAATATATACTAATTTTATCCTTTGATAACATTGTCTTCAAACATGTTTACACATAAATTACAGAAAGCTATAGATGGTAGATGTTAAAACTGGACAGATTTCTTGTTGATTGAAAACTGTATACAAGATCTTAATTTACGACAGCCTTAATTTGTGAAAACCTGAAGGCATATCTCAGGTAGTTATCACCAACATTGTAAACTCTGATATAATGATTTCAAGCACTCTTTTCTCTGACCTATGCTGTATTCTCTTGTTAAATATATTTTGGCACCTCCAATCCAAATAGTCTTTCAGTTGTCATTACCCATCATACCCTTATTTCTTACACACTTTACATTCTGTGGTTCCTGGTTAAGATCATCCCCTATAACTATAATCTGATTCCATTGCATACAAGCATTGTGGGAGCGGAGGGAAAAAACAACCATAATCCACATGCACTGCAACACACACACACACACACACACACAAATTCATGATACACATACACTCAGGCACACTGGTGCTGCCTTTTCACTTGTCCATCACCACAAACCTCAGATGTGCTATATGCACTTAACATGGATAAACCATTCCATTATATTGATAGTATGTTTTCTTTCCTACTTACTTTCTCAGAGCATTATGGCACATATTCTCGCTCTGCACAGACTTCCAGTGATCTTTGAACTCAGATATTTACTCCTGTTTAGTTGGAAAATAAAACAAGAATAATCAGATTCTAGGAAGACAGCTGTCTCCAGAAATTTGTAATGCCATCTAGTATATGGTCAAGAGGGCTGATATAGGGTTAACAGAAGTTATAGAGAGACTAAGTTCCTTTTACTGTATGTCAAAAGATATGCTCAGATGATTTTGAGTTAGTGAAATACTTGAGGGAGAAGCTAGACAACTGTATTTATGCACTCCTGTGTATGAAGAAGAACCAGATCTGAGTCCCTGTACTTGCAATAATCTGATTAAACCTAAATTTCTAATTCTCAAACTAATATAGAGAACAGGTTCTGTATCTCCTAACCAAGTGAATGTTTAGAGAGAAAAATCAGACTTACTGAAAATGAACAAAAGAAAAACAGTGAATTTGCCTCATGCTGCCTACCCTCCAAACTTACCTGAAAGGCTGGAGGAAGAAGATCCATATTAAGGGTCTCAGATCTCATATACCAGGCCTGTAGAGCAGGGTAGAGGCTGGAGGAGGAAGGCAGCCTCTATTCTGCCATTAGAGGTGAGGAAGACAGAGGTAGTGTGCTAGTAACCACATTTTACCTGAGAATTTCTGAGTCCTTTCTTTAGCTCCACAATTTACCAACAGATTTTAGTTAATGACCTATAAAGAAGTTCATGTTGGGCTACCTCAGAGTGCTCTAAAGTAATTCCTGAGATTCTTCCTTTGTTAAAGGGACTGAAATTCAGCCTGTGGTTTATCCACACACAGTTGTTTAGCATTTTATTGCTGAAAGCTAATCATAATTCTCATTCATTCATTGATCCATTTGTTCTTTCAACACATTTATTGAGTACTTGTCACTGTTCTAAATGCAAAGGATAGAGTAATGAAAATTTAAAAAAATAGCAAACCATTCTTGTAAATTTTATTCTAATGAGGGAAGGCAGAAATTAGGTTGAATAAGTAAAATATATCATGTTCTGTATAGCACTATGAACTATGGACAAAAATAAGTGTGTGTGTTACAAGATTAAATGAAATAGGCAGCAAGGCTTGAGAATGTGATATTTCAAGGAAGGACTGAAGGTTCAGGGAATAGGTGTGAGAGAAAAATATGTAGGGAATAGTTGAAAACACAGGAGGAAGGGTGTCTTGGTAGTAGGCGCTGTAAATTCAAACCCCTTAATCAGGGCTGGCTTCATGGGTATATATCTGTGCTCTGGCAAGTACCCATGGCAAGTACCATGCCATCTTGATATTCTTAATACATTTCAGAGGATCTGCATTTTTATTTTGCACTGGATTCCACAACATAACACAGGCAGCCTTGTCCTTAGGGGAATAGTGGTAAGGTCCCCCCCGCCCCCAGATAGAGAGGAGTGAGCAGGATAGACAGCAGTAAGATGTATAGGATATAGTGAGGCCACACTTCTTGTATGACCTTGAATGATCTGAATAAGGTATCAGTATGATTCCAGCTGCTGCATTGGAAATAGAATGAAGAAGAGATTAAGGGTAGAAATAAGGTGATCAGTTTGGGGAAACTATTTGCAATGAAATCTCAGAAAGACTTGAGGGTGGGATAACAATCTGGCCCTAAATTTAAAATACCATTGTGGGGCGTAGAGATTACTTAAAATAAATAAATAACATTTAAAAAATAAAATACCATTGTATTGTCCTGTTTTTAATTAAGGGCTTATAGGATTCAGTGCATTTAGATGACAGTTTATGGACAGCAGGGAGAAAGCCTTGTTATTGTGTCATTTGCTTCTAGGATGCAGGCCCAGAAAAAGGATTATCTTATGCCCATGTACCACTTATGACCTGTACTCTGAAAGTCTCATGCATATTTTAAAAATGCCTTAGAAACTATACGAAGTTATTATGGTCATTTTTATATTTGGGGAGTTTCAACTATATCTGTAAAGGCTCTTTCCAGTTCTTATTTTCTTTGCTTCAGTGTTCTTTTGCCATTTACACTATCCTAAATCTGATTTGTTTCACTTACTCTGGCCCCAGACAGACTGGGTTTCTTTTCTATTTATATTTAATTTTGAGGGTTGTGGAATTGTCACAGGTTTTACATTTTTATTATAGTTATATATCTATGTATATTTTATCTATTAGCATCAAATGAGATAATGTATATAAAATGCTTTAGAAAGCCTAAATAAATCTATAAATGTAAGAGATTAAGTAGTATATTAGGAAGATTACAGTTTAAATCTGTTTGAAATAGTTTGAAATCTTGCTTACATTTTCCAACAATCTGAGTGAACTATGTATGTACTCATTACTATAGCTAAAACATAGAACTTGCTTTCATTTTATAAAATTAAATTTTTGGAGAAGGATTAACTAGCAATTTTCTACATAGTGTAAAGATTGTTCTTCTGATATTGGCACTTGTAGGCTGTTTAGAATTTTCCTGCCAAATGTGCAGTTTCTTGACTTTTTTTTTCACTTAGGGGAAGAGAATTAATTTTCTGTGCTCATGCTTGTTTCCAACTTTAGACTTATATTTACAAGCTTGAAAATAAGCTGCCCACCACCCCCTTAACGAAAATGTTAAGTTTGAGTACTCATTCCCTGGATCAAGTTGTTGGCAATTATAAAATGTTGCTTACAAATGTATCTGTGTTCTTATGATCCAGACAGTGATGTCATTTTAGATATATTTCTGTAGGAAGTTGTCCATCTTTGCAAAGGTTAAGTCCTTCATAATTGCTCTTGATCCCAGCCTCAAACATCAAGTATCAGCTCTTACTCAAATATCCCTTTCCAGCCCTCCCTAAATTCCCAGGTTAGGTCACACCCCTTTACTGCCCTCTGCTCTGTTCCTCCAAGACATTTGTTGTGATTAGGTTGATAAACAAACAAACAAACAAAAAATCAGCTGTCTCCCCCAGAGATCCTAAACTTGCTTATAGTAGAGACCATGCCCATTTGTTCTTTCAATTCTGTCACATTGCTTAACAAATCATCATCTATGCAGAGGAAAGAGAGGAAAAGTAGATGTGGTGAAAACTAATAAAAAATTTACCATTGAGTAAAATTTTTATACTAGGAAATGTTTATTTCAGGTGTTAGAATGAGGAATTGCCTATACGATAATAAGTAGAGAGCTAATTCCTATAAAACAACAGGACTTGATCAGAGAATGTCATCTCAAAGGCAAAGTGCTATGAATTAACCTTATTCACTGAACCTCAACCATCATCTGTCAATAACATTGCTAAACTTAAGTTTCTTCAATTCTTCCATCTTTCTGTCCTTTCTCTCTCTTTTAAACAATAAATTCGGAAGTTTGAAATTTATAAACTAGTGGCATAGGCTCATTAAAAATCAGAAATGAAACAGACTCAAATGATTTTTTTTTGGATTTTATATTTCTTTAAAGAGCTTTCATGGGTTAAAAATGTAAGTAGCAAACATATACAAAAAGTATGAGATAATATTTGATAAAATCATTCAATCACTTTACTCTGCTTTTGAAAATATTTGAAATAGAGCATGGTAATGATTATAGTGAAAGCAGTCACCATGATTATGGGAATGGAGGGACAGTGTTACAAGCAAAGTTCCATGCTTTGGCAACTTAAGTATCTATTCATAGAATGGGAACACAGATTTTCATAAAGAGTCTTGCACTAGTCTACCTAATCAGTTTTGACATTTTAACTAATTTTGGAGCTTACTAAGTACTTATTTTTCAATTTAGTCAAATAACCTACTAATAACACATGTGTTTAGCCAAAGTAGTTAGTAAAACTAAGAAAAATAGTCAAACTGATGGAACATATAGTTTTACTTCAAATCATAACTAAAAGACTATGACAGAAATGAGTGTGACCAGAAGTTGTTTTGTTTTGGAATCTCTGACCCCATTTTGGTGTAAATGTTAGAAATCTGCATACCCTGGATCAACTTCTTACTAGGATGTCTTACTGAATCAGACAAACTGACTCTTTTACCCACATCTGATTCTACCACAATTGCACATATACAGACTGGGCATAAAAGCCACATTAGAGCATTTCTCACGTGAACCCAAAGAGTGAAATCAAGTATAAAAGTTAGTATATGCATTTATGCGACAGATACACTTACGTTATAAAAATACACATTCTAGGAAACCTGGTTTGGTTCACTGCATTATCCTAATTCTTCTTCACAGAAGGAAGTCTTACATCAAATTATAGCATGTAATGTCAAGTGAGCTTTGGCAGACTTTAGAGATGTCTATTTTGCTTATTGTTTCATCATTTATTGCCAATATGTTTTATATTATGCGTTGTAAGTATCTTTTGAATTGAGATTGATACCAATTATGCAGTATAATTGACATCTTTTTTCATAGTTCTAATCAAAATCCTCGTCAAACTGCAAATCAAATGTGTTTTGATTGAACACTGATTAATGCTTGTAGTATAATTAATTCATTCAGATATTTATTGAGTACCTACTAATACCACTAGTCTGGACTTTGAGTTTAAATCCATTAAACTCATGGAGCAGGGAGTCAGTTGTTAACAATTATAAGTAAGTATCTATATAGTGAGCTGGAGAGTAAGTGGCGTGAAAGTACTGAAATATGGATGGGACAGGTGAGGTTTCATTGAGAAGGTGCCATTTGAACAGAAACTTGAAAGTGTGGCAGTAGGTTAGGAATCATTTGTGAAATAGCATTCCAAGTAAAGAGAAGAACTAGAGCAGAGGTGCATGACCGGTGTATGTCTCCTGTGTTTAGAGAAAAGCAAGGAAGCCAGTGAGGCTGGTGTCAAGGAAGAGGAGCAAATGGTAGGAGTTGACACTCGAGGGGAAACCAGGAACCAGGATTGGCTTTTACTCTAAGTGAGATGAGGAGCCTTTGCAGATTTTGAGCAGGACAGTGACATGGTCTAAGTAGTGATTAGAATATAATCTGTAGGTCAAGAAAAAATGGTGGGAAAAATGAGGGCTAAAGCAAGACCAGTGGTGAGGTGATGGTTGCTAAAGAATAAGCTAATAGCAAGAGGGATGGTTTTGGAAATACAATGAAAGTAGAGTGAGGGATCTCTGGGTGGCGCAGCAGTTTGGTGCCTGCCTTTGGCCCAGGGCGCGATCCTGGAGACCCGGGATCGAATCCCATGTCGGGCTCCTGGTGCATGGAGCCTGCTTCTCCCTCTGCCTATGTCTCTGCCTCTCTCTCTCTCTCTCTCTCTCTCTGTGACTATCATAAATAAATAAAAAAATTTAAAAAAAGAAAGTAGAGTGAACAGGAAATCTTGACAGATTGAATGCAAAATTGTTTGGTGACAAAGATTTGAGTGAGGGCTATGATGAAGATCAATGCCGAGTTTGAGGTAACACATTTATGTGAAACATAACATGAGGCTGAAGCATTAGGAAACAGACTTAAGTTCTAATAAGAATAGCTGAGGAAAACAGACTTTAGGAACAGTTTGAGAGGCATTTATGTGTTTTCTGTTCAAATAGGAAACTATTTTCCTCTCTATCCAATATACTGTATTTTATGGCTGTATATATATCCCATAGGACAATTTATAGGCTTGCTGGTGGGAAGACAGCACCATCTTGTGGATAATATTATACAACTTTTTAAAGAAAATCTATGTGAAAATACTTTTTTCTATATAACAAGGGAGTTTAATTCTGAAATTATTTACCAATATTTTGAAAACTCACACAGATTTCTGAGTGTATTCATATAATGTTATATCTACTGGGTGCCAAAATAGCTGACAAAACCAACTTGGATAATTCAAATAAATATCAATTCAATAAATTATCTCACAAATCTTCTAAGGAGGTTATATAATTAGTAACTTTTTAAAATAGAGGAGATGATTATGTATGCTTATACATATAATTTATTAAAGAATGTAAATTCTACCTTTGACTGCTTCCTGGAAACTCATTAATTCACTTATGCATTCCTCATATAGCATTAAAAAACATTTTCTGTATATGCATAATTATATCAGACCCAGTGAGAAACCAGAAAAATATATAAACCATTATTACTGCCCTGAGGAAACTTACTACCTAAGTGAATTTACCATTTACTAAAGTTTAAGTAACAATAAAATTGATAAATTATAGCAATGAAGTAGTAAGTATAGAGTAGCTACTTATGAATCAAAATATTTGCTTAGGCTATTGTTTTTCAAATTGCTTCAGGAATTCCACATTTTGTCAAAAAAATAGAGTGTGCAAGAAAGTTTACTTTGATTGTGTAAATGAGCATATAAAACATTTAAAGTACTGTGTTAGGATACAAATTCCATAATTCTTATCCTTTCACTTTAATTTTATTCTTTAAACAAGGCAATAGGGGTATATTTCGTTAGATCATCTAATGTATTTTTTTAATAAGAGGGGTATCTTTTATAAATTAAAACAAACATATAATTTGACAAGCATCAGACAACTAATCTTGGCTCTTATCACAAAAAAGAACTCCACTCAGATATACCAGAAATGAATGAATACTTGCCAAGAGAATAGTGGAAGGGAAAGGGAAAGAGGTAAGACTCCTTTGAATATACCTTTTTATAAAGTTTTGATTTTGAACTATGCAAAAATTTTCTGTATTACAAAAACTAATTTAAAGGGATAAACAAGGAAAATCCTAAAATTAAAAATCAGTGAATATAACATTATATCAAGTTGACAACCTATCATAAGAATCTATCAGCTAGATTTTGAACAATATCTTGATTATACTCACATAAACAACTTCAAGAGAATTTTGAACTTTAGGTTTGTTGTTGGTAGCATTGGTGTAGTGATTCATTCTTTTTTCTTTCAGAGAGAAAGAGGGCAGGGGAGGGGCAGAAAGAGAGAAAGAGAAAGAATCTTAAGCAGGCTCCATGCCCAGCACGAAGCCAGACATGGGGCTCAATGAATTCCAGGACCCTGAGGTCATGACCTAGGTGAAAATCCTGAGTTGGACGCCTAACCAGCTGAGCCACCCAGGCACCTCTGGTGTAGTGATGTTTAATTTCTGGTGAATTGTAGGATAAAACAAATGAGTAAATAAATATATAGATGCTGTTGTGAGCCAATATTTCCACTGTGAGGAAAGTGAGGTACAAATTTGGAGTGTGGAAAGTTTGAGAAAGAAATCTCTGGTGATAGATTTTAATTGGAGCTGTAAGTATGAGCTCACGTAGATACATAAAATATATATAACCATAAGTATGAAGTCATATATATATATATCCCTTGATGAAGAGAGCCTTGCATTATTGTTGGGCTATTTGCATGATTTCCTAAAATATCTGGCAAAGAATGCTACATCTCTGTTTACTGCCAGTGATTACAAAGTGGCTTCGCTGAGTACCACCTCAAAGCCCTGTGAGGGTCTACTGACCCACTCACTGTTATGTCTGGTATCTGTAAACACTCTTTTCGTTCTTAGTCTTTTTCTTGTATAATTGATGTTCTTTAAAATTGTTAATGTATAAAAGAACAGGGCTTATGTTTCAGTTTGTTTTCTGTTGTGTTTTTAAACAGAAAATGAAAGGAGTACAAGCTCCTTTTCTCATTTCAAAGTTGCTACCAGTGTACACAGTAATTAGACGAAGAAGAAACATTCAGTAGAACATTTTATTGTGTAGTTGACAACATTGCTTGAATGCTGGTGGTTCTATCCCTTTGACACTACACAATTTTCTAATATGTGTTAATGCTATGTGACAAAATGCCCTGATTTGTAGTGCCAAAAGTTCAACTTAATGTATATACCTGAAAACTCATGCATTTGTGCTCTTTTTTTTATGGTGCTTGAAGTAAAACAGCCCATCCTCTGCAAGTCCATCTATGTTGTTCCTTAGGCATTCTATCTTTGCTCAAATTGTTGAAGGATGGTGATTTGTTTCATGGTTTTTGTATTTGAGTCTAATGCACGTTCTAACATGATAGAGGCAATGCATTATTGTGTAGCCACGGTTTTCTGGAGAAGTTGATATTTTAGGAATTGTATTTCAGATCTTAAATAAAATTTGTTTCTAAATTTCAAAAAAATATATAAAAAAATACAATCTGAATAATCAGTGCAGGTGCGTTGCTGTTTCTCTTAAAATCTCCAGCTGTTAAGCTCGATCTACAAAAGATGTAAAAGCAGTGAAATCTAAGTAGCAGTAAGCACCTTCTTCTCTACCCCCTGATCTTGGTTTCTAAAATCATGTCCATTCAAAGGAACCAGGAAAGCACCATTTCAGTTTTGGAGAAGGAAAGGGATAGGTGAACCTGAAACATACTTTTGTGCCAGAAACTAAAGAACTTAAAGATGGGTCTTGTGGAAAAGATGGAGGTGCCGTTCTGGTAGACTGTCCAAATATGGGATGGATTGAAAAGTAAAAGAATAATGAAACCAATGAATTATAGAGAAATATAATAAATTAGATAGAATGGTAGAATTAGAAAGTTACCATTTTGTAGCTATCACTTTAGTAACTGATTCAGGTGAAGATCATTAATACATATTAAAGCTCTTGGTTTTAGAGTTGTTTTGTAACATGATCACATGGTCAGAAAGCATCACCACTGATAACATATAAATTACAAAGATAATAAAGTACCTTGAGAATGGAGAAATCTAGTAGGCATCCCCTTGAGCAAATGATCAAGTTTAAGGTAATCAAAAATGGTACAAACCTAAATTATATGCCTCCTGAGATGATGCAGTAGGGAGGACACAATATCACCTAAAAATAGTATTGTTGACATAAATATTTAACCTGAATATAATCATGAAAAAAATAATTAAACCCATCTACAAGGTATTCATAATACAACTGGCTGAGACTCTAAAAATATGAATTCCATAAAATATAAAATAAGAAAGCTGTTGTAGATGAAATGAGCTAAAGAGACAACTAAATGTAGTGTTTAATTTTTTTTTTAAATTTTTATTTATTTATGATAGTCACAGAGAGATAGAGAGAGGCAGAGACACAGGCAGAGGGAGAAGCAGGCCCCATGCACCGGGAGCCCGACGTGGGATTCGATCCCGGGTCTCCAGGATCGCGCCCTGGGCCAAAGGCAGGCGCCAAACCGCGGCGCCACCCAGGGATCCCGTATTTAATTTTTTTAAGACCTAGATTTTTAATTTTTTCATGAGAGACACAGAGAAAGAGGCCATCAGAGGCAGAGGCAGAGGGAGAAGCAGGCTCCATGCAGGGACCCAATGTGGGACTTGACCCCAGTACTTCAGGATCTCGCCCTGAGCCGAAGGCAGATGCCCAACTGCTGAGCCACTCAGGCATCCCAGTATTTCATTTTTTAGTTGATCTTTGATCAGAGGAGAAAAAAACACTGTAAACTACTTGGGGAGTTTTTTTAGGTAAGATGATAATTATTGCAGTAGTGTTAAATTTCTTGGGTGTAATAATGATAATGTGTTTTGTGGCCATATAGGACAATGTCCTTGTTCTTTAGAGATAATGGCTAAATATCCTTAAGTAATTAAGGATAAAGTCTGTCTGTGTCTGCGGTTTACTCTCAGTTTTTTCTGGAAAAAAAAAGACAAATCTATCTGTATCTATGTCTATATCTGTCTGTATACCTATACTTATATCTTCCCTACATTTACATCTGTGAAGCAACTGTTAACCACTGTTGAACCTAGATTAAAGCATTTGGGGTTCTTTCAACTTTATAGGTTGGAAAATTTGCAAACTAAGGAAATTAGGGAAAAACTGCTCTTGCTTACTATGTATTTTTTTTCTAAAATGCCTCATATTTTTAAAATAAAACAGGCTACAAAAATACACTGAAAATTGAAACCAATATTCAAAAAATATTAGACTATTTACTCACAAAATTCAAATGTGATAAAGGTCCAAGACTTGACTGTAAATCCTTTGACCTTGCCACATTACAGTGTTGCCTTTACAGCATATATAATCACAGACTTTGAACTAGTTTAGGGAATACCAGTTGTTTATTTAATCTCCTGATCATAATGGTTTTCTGAATTTAACTTTTGCCTTTCACTGACTTTTTGACATTGTCAATTCTCAGGGTACTTTGAGTCTATAAAATAAAAGATTTGAATTCAGTGAAAGTTCAGGGTTCAGATAGTTCTAAGATTTTAGGTTTTCATGGATTTTAAGTATTCTGTCTCAAGTACAAAAATATAAGATCTGACATTATGTGTATATATGGCCTTTAACTCTGAAAGACCACAGAATGTTTTCTGAATGAAAATAATATATAAATTTGTTACTTAAAGTTTAATATAAAGTTATATTCTGATTATTTGATATTATATTCAGTGTATCCAAATCCTAATCATTCCAGAAATTTCAGCTTTTGCTATATTTTTTAAATTGAAATTTTAAAAATGAATGACTTCTATCATTTGAGTTATAAATAGATCTTTAAAATTTTATTTAAGTAATGCAGTAATTTAATTATTTTCAAGTAATTTATCTCTGAATGGATTGCTTTCCTCCTGCAGGATTCCTAGCCTCTACACCTTGAAATGAAAGTCTCATTCACCAGTTGAGGGATTTCTGAAAGCTTTTACTTTGTTTCTTTTGCTAGGATAGCCGTTTCCTTTGCATTAATTAAATTCAGCAAACCTGCCTTACATTCCACCTTATTTTAACAGAGAAAGCATTGAGGAATGGTATAAGGAGGGGAAAAGTAGATATAAACACGGAGAAACACTGAACAAATGCAATAAAGAATGGACACAAATGTTTTGGTTAATAAATTGAGATCATTTGGATAAGGAGAGTTTTGTGGACTTTATAGAACACCATGATTTATAGCACTATGGTGGCTACATTTCTATGTAAAATTCCCAGTATATAAAAATCTAGATCAAATTAAAATTGATAGAGCAGAGATTCAGAAAATAAGAAAGTTGCTGGTTACTACCAAAGAGTAACTAAAATTATATACATCTATGTATTAGGCTCAATATTTATATTAATATAGAGATATTAATATATTTAATATTTTATATATGCATTATGAATTAACATATTCACTTGACATTTATTAAGCATCAGCTATATACCAAGCACTGTGCTGGGCAAATTTATATGCAAGGACCCTGTTAATATAGCCAAATGGGGTTGAGGTTTACCCCTCCCCCACCCTGTAGATTCTGAGCCACCTCATTTGTCCACCTGCCACTCAGAGTTCTCTCTTGAAGCTGCTTAAAAAATGCAATCTGCAAATATGAGCTCTTACCCTCATGTTGGAGCAATAAAGTAATTGAGACATTGGTTATTATGCTTCCCCTTTCAACAGAGTTTTGTTATTTTCAGATTTGTCATGGAAATCCATAATTATAGGTGTCTTAATCATATGTTTGGATAGAAATGCATTTCTGACTTTTCTTGATGGCAGCTATGCTCTTATTTTTCAGATGTGATTTTTCATCTTTTTTTTTTTTCATCTTAATTCCAATATGGAGAATGTGAAGTTACAACAGTGTTGTTGCTGATAATACTCATTGCCACTTGAGCCTACATGCTGTTTTCTGTCCTAGAACAGTCAAATTAATTTTTAAAGGAATAGCAAGATGAATAATATGCAGAAAATGGCAGAAAACTTGACATAGGATAACATTTAAGACAAATTACTTCAATACATTTTTAACAAGCCTGGTGGCACAATTACACCTTTAGTACCATGATGCAGCAAGTATATTGGGCAAATCAGGCAAATGGATTTAACCATGACTTATTTCTGAAAAGGTCACAAAATGATTACTGTCTTATTTTTCACTTACACAAATGATTTTCATGTATGCTATTTTAAAGCACAGAATTGCTGTAGAAAGTCATTCTCTATTTCTCTGACCTCTTCTGTGACATTTCAATCTAATGATTAAGTTAAAAGATGTCAGATAAGTGTCCTCAAGAGGTTTCAAAGTAAACCTCACCAAAGATCTAGAATTGTTTTCACTGTAAGTTACTATTTGCATTTATTCAGTTTCCAAGAATCTAATTTAAGAGAGGCTCAGGCACTAGTTGTATATCTAATGGCAATCAGTCAAAAAGAAAAATCTAAGATTTCTTGAATGATACAAGATGAATCTAAAAGCAGTACTTAAAATATAGCTCATTTGTCTTCTGTTTTTTTCAGAGCTACTGTTTCTATACCATCTCCTGAGATGGCTTTTGGGAGGGATAAAATTTGGGAGGAATGAAATTTTTGAAGTATAAGCATTTATAATCCCTATCTTGTCTGTTCCCTAAGTGGGGGGTGGATACTGATTGAAGAATCTCTTTAGTGGTAGATGGAGAGGCAAATAATAGAATACTTGAGAAATGCTGGATATCAACATGTATCTTGGAGAGATGGCAACTTCAATGACAGAAAGAGGTAAGGTCTAGATTCAGCATAGCCTGAAAGGCTGGGATGAGGCTGCCATGTTTGCTTACCAAACATTCTCAGTTCATTGCTGAACTGGGACTGAGAGTTCATGAATAGTATGAAACTTTTACTTGTTTATTGGTCATGTCTATTTCTTCATATGTGTTTATATCTTTTGCACTGCACTGATTACTAAAATAAGCATTTAATTTTTTATTATTTTTACTTGTAGGCATTCTGTTGCCTACTTAATAGCTCTCTCTGGATGTCCCTTTGGCCCCTCAGATTCACTGTGTGCAAGGTAATTCATTATTTTCTGTTCAAGTGTGACTGTCCTCTACTAACACTTTTGTAGATAGTGTCATTCACCCAGTTGTGGAAGCTAAAAATTTTAGAGCCTCTTTGAATCTTTCTTTTTCATCTTGCAAGTTGAATTCATGACCATCTTTCCGTCTCTCCATCCCATGCCACTGTCTGACCTCAGGCCCTTATCTTCTCTTACCTGGGCCATTTTACTAGCCTCAGGTTTAGTCTCTCCATTTCAGGTGAATTGATTGTCTACACCATTACCACTTATTTTCTTTCTAAGGCAAAGATCATATCCCTTTTATAGGAGATGCTACACAATCTATCTGAAATCTAACTTTACTAGCCTTACTTCCAGTCTATCTTGACCACTCTTTAGCCAGACTAAACTGATACGTTATTTATGATTTTGTTCAATCTGTTCTTCAAACATGCCTAAACATGTTCCCACCTCTGGGTCTTTGCACATTTACCCTGCTGTTCTCCTTGAATGCATTTCTCACACATATACTATCTGCACACAGACTTCTCACTTCAGGTACCTTCTCATATGTTACCTTATTAGAGGAGCCTTCCTTAGCCACACTGTCGAAAAGATCAATCCTCCCTATGGCACTCTTTACTTCTTAGCGTTTTGTTTTACTTCTTGTCACTTCATGGCACTTCTCACCAACTAACATACTATGTTTTTGTTCATTAGTTCATTCTTTGTTTTCCATCACTGAAATTTAAGCTCCTTGAGGGGACTTTATTTTGCTGTATCTCTTCAAGTATAGTGCTTGCCTTCTGGAAAGTGCTCAAAAAAAAATTTGGGAATGAATATGTAAATTAAGTTCTTTTCAATTAGTTGAATGTGTTCTTCTCTTCTTTTGTCTGAATGACTCATTTTTCCAAAGCAGACCAAAATCAAATTCATCTTCCCTATGCCACCATTTTTTTCTACTGGAAAGACTTAATTACTTCATCTTCAAAGTTACTATTGCACGTTATAAATAATTATTTCAAAGCATGTTGTTTTTTCCCAGCATATTGTTTATAAATGTTGTTTGTATTATATATGTGTTTTTCTCTATATAAAATATTAGATGTGATAGATTGTGTACCAGGAGCTCAAAATGAGTCCAAATTAGTTAACGAGCTTGAGTTGATAATACCAGTTATATTACAGGACCAGAGGCTTCTCTTCACAGTTACTTGGGTGGGGCCCCAGAACTGGTGAAAGTTTTCATGCTGACTGCCAGGGATGTTCCATATCTCTGCTGTTTCATCCACTGTTACAGTGATGCCTTATTGCATGCTGAGAATAAGCATCACTCCTACTCGATTACAGTCTTAAGATACAAATTAGTAAATCAGTGTTTCTTCATGTTCTAATAATAACAAATAAACAAAGTGTTGGGCTCTGCCCTTTCATCTTTGTAACAGAAATTTGCCTCTAGCAATAAGCGCTGATTATATTTTCTCATGTGAAGCATTGAGCGCAGGACCAGTCCCCACACTCACTGCTCAAGAAAAGTTGTTGAAGAGAGTCCAAAATTGATTAATTTTTTAATGGACAATAAATTTTTTTAAAGATTTTATTTATTCATGAGAGAGAGAGAAGCAGAGACACAGGCAGAGGGAGAAGCAGGCTCCACGCAGGGAGCCCAATGTGGGACTCGATCCCGGGACTCCAGGATTATGCCCTGGGCCGAAAGGAGGCGCTCAACCAATGAGCCACCCAGGCGTCCCATAATGGACAATAAATTAAAAGTGAGTGCTAGATATAAAGAAACATTAAAGTAATTTCCCCCTCTTTGGAATATTCAAAGTACCCCTCCCCCCACTGGATAGTCAAAATCACATTTACAGCACATATAACTACAATGTTGTGTCATTAAATGTAGAAATACAAAGGGCAGAGGTCTGGGCAGCTGGGCTTGGCCCTAACTTGACATATCAAGTTAATTCATTCTACAGGATATAGGAAGACAAATGTACAAAATCTGCCTTCCTTAAAAATCTCTGTTGCAAATAAAGAAGAATTATACTCTTTCTGGATATGATTGAAGTCTTTTAGAACTTTAGGAGTTTAATTTGGGGCTTGAAATTAGGGTTTTCTCCTAAATTGTTAAGTTGTTCAGGAAAGCACCTTCTGAAGTATTTTAAATAACATGATTGCCTGACAATTGCTTCGAACACACTGAATAATTTTCTTTCACTGAGAAAAATCTGAGTTCTTGAAAAAAATAAAGTGTGTCTGTGTGTCTATGTCTGTATATATGTAAGAAGCAAAGGGAGCGAGGGAGCAGAAGCGGACAGGAGGACTGGGGGAGGGGCTGGGCTATAAAATTCTGGAGTAACAGTCCAAAAACATAATAGCCAGAATTCCTTTCCTTGTAACTTGCCAAATAATCTGAATAAGATACAATTTTCCTGTGACTAAAATCATAGAAGAATCTATATAATTCTTCCTGTGGGTTCTATAGGACACAAAAATGAACCCTAGAGGAATAGAGTCATGAAGAAATGAAAAATCTTCTCTCATGACCTTATTCTTTAACTCTCAAATTAGGCCTACAATGCACACAGGCTGCTCCTCAATCCCCCATCTCCAACATTTCTCTTGATATTTTTATTTTATTTTTATTTTTTTATTTTTATTTTTTTAAAATTTTTATTTATTTATGATAGTCACAGAGAGAGAGAGAGAGAGAGGCAGAGACATAGGCAGAGGGAGAAGCAGGCTCCATGCACCGGGAGCCCGACGTGGGATTCGATCCCCGGTCTCCAGGATCGCGCCCTGGGCCAAAGGCAGGCGCCAAACCGCTGCGCCACCCAGGGGTCCTCTCTTGATATTTTTAGAGCTATATCTGCACTCTCTGTTGACATCCTAATACTTAGATTTTTACTTCTTTTCTAAATTTGAAAGTCCTCTCAGACCATAGGTTGGCATCCCTGCGACAATTAATGTTTTGCCAAGTCTCCTCCTAGTAGCAGTTGGTCCTTATTTTCTATCTCCAGTGTAGCAATCAGTGGCGGTGCTTTATTCATGTGTCACAGTGTTTGGAGTAATGATGGGTGGGTTATAGTTGATACATTATGGACTTTGTTAGTAATAAAATAAAATTTTATTAATGTTATGTTAATAAAATGAAATTTATGCTAAATTATAATTTCAGATGTATTTGAAATAACTATATCATAGATAATCATAAATAAACATGGAAGATGTATTCAAAGGGAGAATGGAGATTGTTGAAGCATTTTATGTATATTGTGAAATTTCATTGCAGGCTTTCAAAAATGTCAAAAAACTGATCCCTTAATAAAAGTATGGATATATTTTTAAAAGATTTTATTTATTTATTCGTGAGACACACACACAGAGAGAGAGAGAATGGCAGAGACACAGGCAGAGGGAGAAGCAGGCTCCATGCAGGGAGCCTGACATGGGACTTGATTCCGGGACTCCAGGATCACAGCCTGGGCTGAAGGTGGTGCTAAACTGCTGAGCCACCCGGGTTACCTCAAAGTATGGATATTTATTATAATTTTCTAATAGAAAAATATTATATCAAGACAGTAGTAATAATTTCTTTGGGGGAATTGTAAAGAATTTTATTGTATGACTCATTCTTTAATAAAACTAGAATAATAAAAAAAACCTAGAATAATAGTAGGAGAGATGGTAACCTTTGTTAGAACAAATTATTTTAAGATTTGTGTGGAATCAGAAAAGACCCCGAATAGCCAGGGGAATTTTAAAAAAGAAAACCATAGCTGGGGGCATCACAATGCCAGATTTCAGGTTGTACTACAAAGCTGTGGTCATCAAGACAGTGTGGTACTGGCACAAAAACAGACACATAGATCAATGGAACAGAATAGAGAACCCAGAAGTGGACCCTGAAATGTACGGTCATCTAATATTCGATAAAGGAGGAAAGACTATCCATTGGAAGAAAGACAGTCTCTTCAATAAATGGTGCTGGGAAAATTGGACATCCACATGCAGAAGAATGAAACTGGACCACTCTCTTTCACCATACACAAAGATAAACTCAAAATGGATGAGAGATCTAAATGTGAGACAAGATTCCATCAAAATCCTAGAGGAGAACACAGGCAACACCCTTTTTGAACTTGGCCACAGTAACTTCTTGCAAGATACATCCACAAAGGCAAAAGAAACAAAAGCAAAAATGAACTATTGGGACTTCATCAAGATAAGAAGCTTTTGCACAGCAAAGGATACAGTCAACAAAACTCAAAGACAACCTACAGAATGGGAGAAGATATTTGCAAATGACATATCAGATAAAGGGCTAGTTTCCAAAATCTATAAAGAACTTCTTAAACTCAACACCAAAGAAACAAACAATCCAATCATGAAATGGGCAAAAGACATGAAGAGAAATCTCACAGAGGAAGACATCGACATGGCCAACAAGCACATGAGAAAATGCTCTGCATCACTTGCCATCAGGGAAATACAAATCAAAACCACAATGAGATACTACCTCACACCAGTGAGAATGGGGAAAATTAACAAGGCAGGAAACAACAAATGTTGGAGAGGATGCGGAGAAAAGGGAACCCTCTTACACTGTTGGTGGGACTGTGAACTGGTGCAGCCACTCTGGAAAACTGTGTGGAGGTTCCTCAAAGAGTTAAAAATAGACCTGCCCTACGACCCAGCAATTGCACTGTTGGGGATTTACCCCAAAGATTCAGATGCAATGAAACGTCGGGACACCTGCACCCCGATGTTTCTATCAGCAATGGCCACAATAGCCAAACTGTGGAAGGAGCCTCGGTGTCCATCGAAAGATGAATGGATAAAGAAGATGTGGTTAATGTATACAATGGAATATTCCTCAGCCATTAGAAACGACAAATACCCACCATTTGCTTCTACGTGGATGGAACTGGAGGGTATTATGCTGAGTGAAATAAGTCAATCGGAGAAGGACAAACAGTGTATGTTCTCATTCATTTGGGGAATATGAATAATAGTGAAAGGGAATATAAAGGAAGGGAAAAGAAATGTTGGGAAATATCAGGAAGGGAGACAGAACATAAAGACTCCTAACTCGGGGAAACGAACTAGGGGTGGTGGAAGGGGAGGAGGGTGGGTGTTGGAGGGGAATGGGTGACGGGCACTGAGGTGGACACTTGACGGGATGAGCACTGGGTGTTTTTCTGTATGTTGGTAAATTGAACACCAATAAAAGTTAATTAAAAAAAATAAAAAAAATAAAAATATTAAGTAATCTGAATTGTTTTAACTCAGTAGTTACTGAAAATCCTACTTAAGGATCAGACAGCCAGTACTATAAGGTTAATTTTACTGTGTACAGGGGAGCAGCAATATAAACAACTTGAATACATTTTGAAGAAATGAATGAATGATTTGGGTGAAACACTTTGTTAGAATATATTCTATACTGTATATATTCAATAGTGAAGATCATAGGACTATAATATATAATTCATCAACTTGGAGATTCTTTTAAGCTCTTGCCATTTTCAAAAAAGTAAAGTCATACTTAGAGTGTAGCAGGTGAGAGAAGTTTATTTTTCAGGTTCATCTGTGATAAAGCAGGAAACATGTCCCATCAGGTGTTGGGGAGAGAATGTGACTCAAGGTCCAGGATAATCGGTTTTTCTCTGACAGCCTCTATTTTCTTCTTAAAAGTCGGTTTCTGTTTTTCTCTACAAGATCTCTGCCACTGTAGGTAACCGCTAAGTTACCCTCTGCTTTGGGTTTTACTGTTACCGCTACCACCACCCAAGTGTTCTTGCTGTGTCCTGTCCTGCCCAGAGCTTTGAGTCACTTAGAACTTCTCCCTCAGGACATACTCAGCTGAGTAAGGTATCATTGGCTTTGGGGAACGAAATATTCTTTGTTGTTGGAAGGAGGCTGTTCTATACATTATAGGGATGTTTAGCAGCATCCCTGCCCTCTGCCTGCTAAATACCACAAATAGTTCTCAAGTTATGACAACCAAAACTATCTCCAGACATTGCTAAATGTTCCCTTTGGTTTCAACCACTTACACTTAAAACTTTCTGCTTATGCATCCCTCCTTATGGTCTCTCCCTTCCTTCCCCTTTCTCTCCCTCTCCCTCTCCCTTTCTGAGTCTCTCTCTCCCTGATTTTCACTTCCACTCTCTCTCACCCTCCCTCTTTCCCCTCCTCTCTCTCTCTCTTACTATTTTACAGTTAAGCTCACTTTCAGAGAGAGAAAATTTCCCAGATAGTGATAGTATGCCCAGCCAGTACCTTCCATGGTCTTTCCATGAGAGTTAAATAATATCTATCCTTAAGGGAGGTTAAATAAACCAAATCAATGACACAATTTCCCTTTTTTCTGTTACCATTTATAAGAATTTATTTTTGTAAACTTTTGTAGAAATAATATCTTTAGTTGTGAAGAAAAATTTATTTAAAGTTCAATCACTCCTTCCTTTTCAATTGTTTTTTTTTAAATCCAAGTAAAATAAAATAAATTACTTTTAATTTAAAATAAAACTATTATGTGATTTAATTTTTTACACAAGGAGTTCTACCCACCACTTCTATCAGTACATTTAGATCTTATATTCCAGAATGCTTGGCTCAGATTCAGATTGACAGTTACTGGTAGTCTTACCTTGGAAATTTACATAACCCAATTATGCCGTAGTTTTCCTATTTTTAAGTGGGGATAAAATTAACACCAACCTTGTAGGGTTTTAAGAATGCTAAAATGATTTAATATTTATTTTTTAAAAAACCTTTGTCTGTTAAATGAACAAAATAATAAATATATCCATTAGTCCCAAAAGAGACAATTCCATGGTTATTTCCTTTATCAAACTCACTCATCACATTGTGTATTTTAAATAAGTACAGTTTATTGTGTTAATTATACTTCAATAAAGCTAATATAAATATATATTTATAAATTTATATTTATAACAGTGTTGACCTAATAATGAAAAAAAATGGTTTTTTCTAGATAGTGGTAATCTGGGTGGTTTGTTTACAGTTAAAGTACAGTTTTATTAAATTTAATTAAACTTTTTCTCTGCATTGTTTAGATTTTTTATCATGAGATCAACACAAACTGTCACTTTCTTAGAGGGAAGCGTTTTGAGTATAATAATGATGCCAATATTCATTTGTAATTCTTTACAACCTGTCACCCTTTCTTTGGCTTCTGTTACAGTATTTCTTATCCAAATGTCTGAAGACTATTAAGTCATTTTATATTTGACAGGCACACATCTCAGAGAAGACTTACTTTGCCATCTCTGAATGTGGCTATGAAAACTTATTGCATAACTTCCCCATGTGTTGTATTTCTTTCCTGTATTCGGAAACAATGTGTTGAATAAGTGAACCTTCCTTATGTTTAACTTAATAGCATGAAACAATTTAAGTGTATTGTTGCTTCCTTTCTACAGAATGCAACTGCTATTAACCAGTTTTGGCTTAGCAATTTTTCACGTAGAGGAAGTGCTATGTTCTTAAATTTCCTCTTAGCTCCTCTATGTAAGATTAACTTTATTTCCTGTATTGCTTGTTTCTTATTGTTTCCGCAGGCTGTACACAAACATGACATTTTCCACGGAACTGTGTCTGAATGGGCCAAACTTTTATCAATTTCTATGCCATAATGACAGGAACATCCTCCTCTTCTTTTCCCTAATACCTAAAGTGATCCTTTCATACTTGAAGCTGTAGGTAATTGGAAGATTTTTAAGATGAGACTATGGATGACAAGACAAAATATTTCCGCATGATCTGGCTACCAATAGTCTCATGTATTTCAACATTTTAAGTAGTGACTATGTGAAATACTTTTTAAAGTTACTTTTATTTTTTGTTACAATAATGTACATTACCTGTAAACATTTAGAAAATGCAGATAATTATTTTATTTCATCATCTCTCCCTGATATTGGAAATAGCAGTGGTCTTCCCTGTGCCTACTTTTGTGTGTGGATGCAGGTGGGGGAGGGCAGAAGTGTGCTGGTTATGAGTCTTTTCTTAATTTACAAAATCAGGGACATCTGCATGGCTCAGTGAGTGCCTTTGGCTTAGATGGTGATCCCAGGGTCCTGGGATCAAGTCTGGCATCAGGCTTCCCACAGGGAACCTGGTTCTCCCTCTGCCTATGTCTCTGCCTCTCTCTCTCTCTCTGTGTCTCTCATGAATAAATAAATAAAATCTTAAAAAACTAATAATAATTCACAAAATCAGCAATCACAGAACAGCCTTAAATCCCCCCGCCTTTTTAAACCTTGGGAGCAGCTTAGAACCAGTATACCTCAATTTGTTGGACATAATTATATTCTTATTCAAAACCTACTATCTGACCAGCTACTCTGTCAATATCCCCAGTCTGTTAAAGTATCATTTTGATTCCCTGTATACAGATTCCCTGTATGATTCTGTTACATATCATTCATATAACTACTTCCTTACCACTTAGTTCTTTCTCTTTTATCCTTTAATTGTATCTTTCCTATTGTTTATTAAAGATACTTGTGAAAATTCTCATTTTCATTTTCAAAACACCTCATGATCTCATTTGGCGGCTGCCTCTGATATGGTCCTTCTGCATGCAGATGAGTTATCAGGTTTAAATGAACATGCCATGTCATTCACTGTATTAGATTTTTATTTTCTGTTAGATTTTTCCATGTTTGGATGCCTTCCTTGTCCTCCTTGGACACTTTCTGGAATCTACTTTTGCGTTAAGACTCATTTCAAGTCTTGTTTTCTCTAAATGTCCTCTGAGAACACATTTATTCTTATCCTAGTCTGATTATCTTTATTTATTTTATTTTATTTTATTTTATTTTATTTTATTTTTTTTATTCTATTCTATTTTTTTTTAGTCTGATTATCTTTAAAATTAAAGTCCAAGAATTTAGAGATAGAAGAACTCTTAGAGATCATGTAATTCAATCTTTTGGTGAGGCCTAAAGAGTTTAAGTGAATTTGTCAGTGTTGGCTGACTAGTGGGTGCACAATTAAGATTAGAATTTACATTTCCAAATTTTATATCACATGATCATGATCTTTCTCCAGTTTTTTTTTAAGATTTTATTTTATTTTATTTTATTTTATTTTATTTTATTTATTTTATTTTATTTTATTTTATTTTATTTTATTTTATTTTATTTTATTTTATTTTATTTTATATTTTATTTTATTTTATTTTATTTTATAATTATTTTTTGAGAGAGAGTGCAAGAGAGCAAAAGCAGGGGGAGCTGTCGAGGGAGAGGGAGAAGCAGGTTCCCTGCTGAGCAGAGAACCCCATTTTGAACCCAATCCCAGGACCCTGAGATCATGACCTGAGCTGAAGGCAGATGCTTAACCAACTGAGCCACCCAGGCACCCCAGCAATTTGGTTCTGATATTTAGTCACATAATACTTTCTGGTTTATTTTATTGTCTCATTGTGTGAGTCTTGTTTCCGAGGTTGGTAGAGGCTTATTGAAAATCAGGCTCATACTTGGATATATATCCTCCACATGTGCCAGCCCAGTCTGAGCCATGGAGCTGTCATATGTGCACACCCCCTCTCCTTTCTTTCCCTCTGTGTGTGTCAGGGGGTACCCTAATACCAACTATAGATTTTGCAGATATCTGGTTTTTTTTTTTTTAATTAAAGACTATTCTTTTAGGAGTAGTTTTAGGTTTACAGCAAAACTAAGAAGATAAAGAGATTTCCCATTTACCCCCTGCTGCCACACATGCATAGCTTCCCCATTATCAACATCCCCCACCACAGTAGTACTTTTGTTATAATTGCTGAATCTCTATTGACACATTACAATCACCCGAGGTTCATAGTTTACATCAGGACATTAGGGAGATGTCTGTTTTCAGGGGTTTTTATTATGAAGTCTTTATATACCCAATATAAACTTTGTTGGAGAATTCTGTAATCTTTTGTGTTGAGTTTTGACCAAATACTAGATCATAACATTTTTTGATGACTCTCATACTCTCCTCTATGTCTGACATACTGATCCTTATTAATCAGGCCCATTACCTCTCTTCCTTTTGCTTTCCTTGGCAGTAGGATAAAGCAGTCCTCTGTATGTGACAAGAACTCTCTCTTCTCCACCAAAATGAATCTTTCAACGAGGCCACAAAGACCAGAGCTCAGTGTAACAAAACTTTCTGCATCTTTTACGATCTGCTTTTTATTTCCCTGGTCCATTACTTAATTCTTATTCAGGTTTGTTTGGTCATGAAATTGTGACAAGTAGTAGTCCCTGTGTTCATTAGACAGAGTACATCTTTGTCAACACATGTGTAGGAGTTTTGCCTCTCTCTGACTGGCCTCACCACAAATACAGAAGAAGTCTATAAAAACTTAAAATGTGTTTGGTGGATAGGAGGTTGGGAAGCAGCTGCTGTTAAGACAGTTGTGTGGAAACCACGTGGCTGAGTCCTAAAATGCACTCTTTGGAGAGAGAACAGGTTTGTACATAAGGAAGTTTTAGAGGGAAATGCCCTTTCACAAGGGAGCACTCCCTCTGGAACATCAAGTTAGTAATCTAAACTATACTTTACTATTAAAACTACTCATGCTTAAAATAAGTTGTCTTAGTCATTAATTAAATCATAAAACCACTGAATAAACTAACTGACATCTCTGTAAAATGAGGATTTAATTATAAACTTTAATCTTGGCAATGCTGCTTGAACGAAACTTAAAACTGTGACCGTAACTGTGTATACTCCATAAAAGGTAACCTTTGCGCTTATTAGCAACACTTCCCCCACTTAAGGGGTTTCCTTTCCAGAAGCTTTTGGCACATCTGACCCACTCTCCACTTTATTGGTCCTTAGGAGACATATGGACTTTTTAAAATATGGATTCAACATTCAGAAGCCTCTCAAATGACTTCTAACTCAAAACTTATGTTTGATCAAAATTTCAACTTGGAGAGATAAAGGAAATGTTAAGTAGCAGCATGACACATTCCTTTTCACATGTAATTTATTTATTTATTTTTTACTATGAGCTCATAACGTTTATTACCTATCGCAAAAATGAATTAGAAAAATGCTGCTTGCCAGCTATAATATCCCTTCACACTTAACACTTGCTGGGAAATGGACTGCCTTTGAGGAAGTACTTTTGCGTTGAGGTGATGTGAGGGCATAGCACAGGGGCCATCTGCCCTAGTGCGGGCCCATCTCCTTGGATACCTTCTTTTATAGCAAGCCCTAGAAACAGTAGCTCTATAATGCAGGCTATCCTGGGGTTTTGCTTATTAAATTAGTGAAGATAATGGAACTTTGCTAACACTTTCCAAATCATATAATGGCTCTTACAAAATAGTTTTTTATTTTTTTTTAAATTGCTCACATAGATTACCTGTTAGGTGGGAATTGGACCAAATGTCTTCCTCAGCAGTCATGTAGGCTCCCCAGTGGATGTTCTGTCATCTTCAACAGATGTTTTCAAGGATATCCGTTGAGCCACCATCCTTGTCAGCTTGAAGGGAAAAGTGTGGTGGCTTTAGGAGAATGTGTGGTAGATTTTCATAGACCAGTCTTGAGCGTAGTGCATACCATTTCTGCTTGCCTTCCATTGGCTCATCGGTCAGATGGCCATACTTAAGTACAAGTGAAGCAGGAAAACATTCTCAGGATTTGTGTCTGGAAAGAAGAGACATTCATGGATTTGGGCGAGCAGCTGGTTGTTTCTGTGACACCCATTCAAGTTCATTCAATTTCCATTGGTGCAGACAAGGGAATACCTTATGCTTGGACAGATCTTAAGAAAACTTGGTCTTCTGAAGACAAAAATAGGAAAGGTTGGTCTTCTGAAATGAGATTCTTTTAGTCAACTTCCTGGATTTTGATTCAAGAAAGTAGACCTGGTTTCCCTCAATGAAATTGAAATCATTGTTACCAACACGTATAACTTCAAATAGATGTAATTTATAATTTTACAAAATTTGTGATCATATTTTCTGTGTTTGGACAAAGTCAACCACCTCTATCCCTGTGTAAGCCTGTATTCTATCCTTTAGTTGACCATTTCAGAGCTAGGTCAAAATTTCAAGGTCTATAGAACCTGTTTGAGTTAGTGGATCTTAAAACTCAACCAGGTTTCCCAAAAGGATATATTCTTTTTCATTCGGAAGAATTATACTAAAAACTCAAATGAGGAGATATACTGTCCTTGGGATGTAATGGATTTACATGTTGGTGGAACTGAAGGCTTCAGAAGACTTCACACTAAGTTCAGTCTTACATTATTCAAATGGACATAGCTTTCCTGATAGCAAGTTGTGCCAAATTCACTTTTCCCTCTTCTCCTTTCCTTTTATTGTCAGTTTATTTGTTCAGTTGGGAAATAAAGACTACAAAAGCTTGAAAAATGTTTCTTCTAGCAGGACAGATTATCTACTGTGGTAACTCCAGTCCATAAGCCCTTCTGAATAACTGCCTCTTCCCTATTGTGGCACAGGTAGCTGCTTTAGTGGGGCCTACACTACACCTCCTGGTAGTATTCCTAATAGTGATTCCCTAGTAGCTGGATTTTCAGTCCAGATTACCCCCAGGAAGCCCACTCGTTCTTTACCCAGCTTGCTCTGGAAGCTACAACTGTACACAACACTTTATAGAAGGTTTTTTCAGTGGGGTGACCAGCTGTCACAATTTTCTTGGGACTGATGAGTCTTTGGGGGTTCTAAAATTGTGAAAATCCCCAGCAAACTGGGATGAATTGGTCCTCGTGTAGTCTTAAAGTCGTCTAGAACTTCTAGGTAACAACAGAAGCACAAACTACACTTTCTTATCCCTCAGCTTGACTTTGTTTACTCCTGAGGTAGTAAACCTAACTCACTTGCCCTTAGCTCAGCAGGAAGTAATTCTCAAATTGTAGTCCCAGACCACATGCATCAGAATAGGAGTGATTTTTAAAATACAAATCCCAGGGTTCTACCCCCAGATCAACCGCCCAAGCCTTAACAGTTGGGGTTTAAAATCTCAAATTTCTAATAAGGGCACTATGGTGAAATGTGAATGTACTACAATTTGGGCTTTATTTCCTTGTGGAACCCATTTATGGAGTGGTGAGAGATTCTCCTTTGCCCACCTGTCTGGATCAAGTTTAGGTAAGTAAAGTGCTTGCAAAAGCCTCACACTTATTTTTCAAGGCACTCAACTTTATTTAGGAAATATAGGCACTTATGTAAATAAAGCTCCAAATTACAGTTAGAAACACCAGGGATTGCCAAACGCCTCCCCCATACAAGAATGTTTGCTGTATATATGGGATTTCAAATATCTTTTTCTCAGTGGCTCCCTCCCCACTCCCTCTCAGGGCAGTCATTGAACTTCCAAGCTCCCATTAGGGTTTCCTTTCTCTTGTCTGTTCCATAGCAGCCATTATTTTATTTTTTTTAAAAGATTATTTATTTATTTATTCATGAGAGAAACACACAGAGAGAGAGCAGAGACCCAGGCAGAGGGAGAAGCAGGCTCCATGCAGAGAGCCGGACGTGGGACTCCATCCAGGGTCTCCAGGATCATGCCTTGGGCTGAAGGCAGTGCTAAATCGCTGAGCCACCCACGGATCCCCTGTAGCAGCCATTATTTAAATGGACTTTACTGCAGTCATCTGTACCACTGTCAAATCCTCTTGAGGGAAAGCTGCACTTTTTATCAACTCCGGCCTATTTTCTTTGCCATTTTTTTCTGTCTCACAGTCATTACCCCAATGAATGTGCTCTCCCCTGGAATATGAGATGTGTGGCCCTTCTCACCCTGTGTCAGGCATAGTATGTACAACTCTCCTGAGATAACACAACAGGCCTCCCTCTTTTCCTCCTCCATAGCCTCTAAGCTGGATAATAGGTTTTCTGTGAGGGAAGAGAGAAGGCAATAATTATCAGGTTTCAACTTCTTTCCTTAATTGCCAATTATTAGCTAGAACTTTCCTTTGCTGGACAGCATACTCCCCAATCTTCATTTTTTAAAGAAAAGCCTGTGGAAGGAAACAGCCTGGTGTGGGCATAGTAGATCTTTCCACTAGATGGCACTCCTAGGTTAGTTTTGTTTTCAGTTTCCTTCAGTGCAATGGATTAATTTTCACATTGAACCAAGAACAGAAACCCTTGATTTATATTTCATGATTTACTTGGCTGGTTACAGGGACGAAAGTATTTCACATTGTTTCAGGAATTTAGGAATATTGTATTGTTGAATCTGAGATATACTGTGGTATATTGGGGAGGGGGTACATCATAATATAGGCAAACAGTAATAAGCAGATGAATACTATTTGTTACTGCAGAACAAAGACTTCAGAAAGAGGGCCTCTTTCCACAAAGATGGAGCTTGGGCCTTCCTATATCTTTCATGGGACAACTCTATTTCTGCAGGTACCTTTCTTCCAACTCCTAATTAAGCAGCGCACGAACCATCCTGCAACCTTTCACTAGACCTTTCTTCTTGATTCTCTATACCTAAACAGACTAAGTTATAGTAATGACTTTGGTTATACTTCGTGTTTGTTATTCCAGTCTATGACTACTTCAATAGAAAATAAATATATTTCCAGAGAAGATATGCTCAGCATTTTGGAGGAAGGTGATTTTTCATTTTAAATGCCTTGTCCAAATTAGTAAGACATTTAGCAAGTATCAGTGTTTAGAGGCAGGAGAAATGGAGGTTTGAAAAAGAAAGAAAACCATGAGTAATAACCATATGCAAGTGGAATCTATGGTCTTAAGTTGGATGCCCCTCTTAGGAAAGTGGTGTCGACTTGGAAGAAAGCCAGTCTTAAAGAGGTTAGTAAATGCTTTTTTTGTTGTGTTCCTGAGGAGTATGGCCTGGGAGACAATTTGAAATTGTTCTGAAGAACTGCTCTGAAGCTTATTAGCTACAAGGCATGTTAATACAAAAGGGGAAGAGGGATACATGCTTGTGAGCAGTTCTCCCAACACTTATGTCTTAGTACAGTAGGATCTCATGTATTGGGAAGCATTACTATTTTTTTAAAATTAATCCTCTTTAAATAGTTAATAAATAAATCATACATGTTGGATCACTTTGCTTTTATACTTTAGAGTTTCCTTGTTAATGCTAATTTTCTGCATTTATCTGGGAAAGAGTGCACTTATTTGCATATTTGTAGAAAGAGGAAAAAAATGATATTAGAACTGGGGTGGAGGCAGGATTGGGAAAAGAAGTGAGGTGAGGTTTTAATCCTTCAAGAGAATAAGGGATAATAAAAGAGAGGGTTTGGAAAGCATAATACAAGTTAGTGGGTATTAGTGGCCGTTAGCTTGTGGAAAAACCATAAAAAAACTGGTTGAATATGTTAATAAGTATGGGCTTATTCTTGAACCCATTCTGTTTGCTGTTGTTTATTATATTTATGATAAACTCTTCACTTAGACTTTGATAAAAAGAAAATATACTAAAAATATATAAATGATCAAGGCCATTTTAGATTTTCAAGTTGTTAAAATGACTGAATTTCTTGACTCTTTCACAATGATGATGTCTTTGAACATTGCTTATAAATCTCAAAGGTCCTAAAACTAAACAGGTTTTTTTTTTCAGTTTTTTTTTAATTGGAGATGTTTTCTACTTTATTCCAGCCTTTTAAATGTATATGCATAGTCTGAAGCAGGTTCATAAATTTCTGTCACTTATAAGGAATCTTGTCAGAGAATGAATATGAATTAACTGTTTTCTTAATCATACCCTATAATAGACTGTTATTTCAGTTTTAAAACATTGAAACAAAATAAAAAACTAGCAAATACATTTAGAAAAATGGCCTGTTACAATGTTTATCTTTTTTGTTGGAATGAAGCTTTGATTGGGTTGAAAGGTAGATTTATATTACCACTTCAAAAAAGGCTGCTTGTAGAGTCTCCAAATAACAAACTAAAGTAATACTATGAAGTGTGGACACCTGCATAGCACAGATGTTGCAATGATGTGAACTTCCCTTATTTCTGACTGCTTTTATGTCTTACAATGGCATTCTAAATTCCTGCCACTTCTAAAACAAGGCAAGTAAGTTGATACTGTCTGTAACTTTATTAATAATGTTTTCAGTAAGTCATATCAGCAAAAGATAACTTCCTATAAAACAGGACACAGGACACATTCCATGAGCATGTGTTCCAAGTTGACAGTGGCCTGTTAATGACAGTTTATGGAGATTAAATTACTTTTTTTTTTTTTTAAGATTTTACTTATTTTTCATGAGAGACAGAGAGAAGCAGAGACATAGGCAAAGAAAGAAGCAGGCTCCCTGTGGTGAGCCTGATGGGAGACTCCATCCCAGGACCCCTAGGATCACGACCTAAGCCAAAGGCAGACGCTCAACCACTGAGCCACCCAGGAGTCCCTGGATGAAATTATTTTTATCCTATTTATTAATATGCTGAGTAAAACCACTTACTGGAGTCAAGACAAAAAGAGCATTGAAACTAAGCAGATCCAGAGTTGTACTCTTTATACATTTTCTGGATGCCAGAATTCAACAGAATTAGGAAAATGCAGGGAAAAAAAACCCTATATTTTAATTGTTTTGAATGAGATTTTGCAGATATGAAAAATACTAGAGTTGTTTGACTGGTAGGCTTAAGAGAGTGCTTCTCAAACTTTTAATATATCAGATTTAAGGCAAATAAAAAGGTATACTTAACAAAGCCAGAAAGAACCTTAGCATTTCATTAGTCCAAGAGATAGTTGTTATTTTTGCTGAGTGCAAAATTAGTACCAGTGTTTCTTTTCTTTAGGAAACGTTGCCAGTAGCTACAAGTAATTGCACATTCCTGATAGCTCTGGTCTCAAATGTTCAACCACTTATAGGAATGATTGACAGCGTAGAGAATTTTCCAATTTTCTTTTCAATTTTAGAGATAACACAAAAACCAGTCTACATATAATTATTAATGACAGCACATTTAAATATAAGCTGCAACTTAAATAAAAATTTTAAAGAAATACAAATGACAAAATGTATTTGGTATCTTTCTCTAAATTTTTCACTTTACCAACGTCTACAAATGTGCTTCTAGTTTTCATTTCAAGTCTGTATTAAATGAAAAATTCAACAAAGCTGGTTGAATTTTTTTTTAATTGAGAGACCTTTAAGATTTTTTTTTTTTTTTTTTTTGAGAGACCTTTAAGAATTTTAAACTTAGGTTTGGCTCTTTTGCTTCAGGCTTCAAGATGGCACCTGGAGTCCTTATTTATTAATTGACCTATAGCCACCTGCTTAGGAGTGGAGCAGGAGGTAAGAAAGGAAAGTAGGAAGAAAGAAGGAAATGAAAAGAATGAAAGAATTAAAGAAAAAAATGGAAGAAAACAGGGACAAAGGAATGAAGAGAAAAGAAAGAACACACTGACTTTTGCTCTTTCTCTCTTCTCTCTCACTTCCTGGAATATGAGTACAGAGAGAGAGCTATCATTAGGAGTGGTTTAACAGTCAGTTTACTCATTTTACACAGTAGTAAGCGCCTCAACCTTAGAACTCTTTACATAGATGATTCACAAGAATGTTATATAGGTAAATTATAAATGTAATTAAGCCATGAATACACATAGATGCTGATTTGTATAAATCTTCTAATGAGATGTTTTTCTTAGTCGGCATCAAATAGCTCACACACACACAAAAGCCTCCTAAGGAACATGTCCTTTGCGCAATGGCTACTTAAAATCCATTTATAAATGATTTCATGGAGGGAGAGAGGACCTAAGATGGCAAAGGAGTGGGAGGACCCTAGGCTCGCCTCCTCCCTTGAACACAACTAGAGAAATATCAAATTATTATGAATACCCAAGGAATTTATCTGAGTACTGACAGAACAAACTGCACAACTAGACGGAGAGGAAAGGTCACATCGTGGAAGGTGGAGGTGCTTAGATATAACTTGAGGGAGAAATGGATCACAGGTGCTGCAGAGGGAAGGAGAAGGGAGAAAGAGAGACATGGGAGCTCACAGGAGATCCACAAGGAAAACACTTCTCCAAAGCCATTGACTGGAAAAATGAGATGGATTCATTTTCATTTTCATTCATTTTCATTTTCATGAATTTTCACAGCCAGTGAGGCCCGAAGACTGGAGTTTTAAGAATTTGGTGGTGTGACTGATGTGGAGCCCTGAGGGCGGTGTGGTGCTAAAGTGAAGGGCAAAGGCTTGGGAGCAGACAGATCTGAGGATCCCCTGGGATGCACTGGCAGGGACAATTCTCTCTTCTTGGAGTGCATCAGGGAGAGGTGGCATTGCCACTCCAGGGACAAAAGAGATGGCAAGAGCCATTACTCTCCCCCGTCCCTCACCCTCGGCACAGAGATGCCTACTGAGGGTGGCTAACCTGGACACTGGCCCTTTTCTGGGCTGTACTCCATGCACCTGCACTTTGGTGCCTTCTACGATAAACCTACATAAGTCCTGGCACATGAGACCCTTCCTAAGAAGACTGGCATTGATCTGTGCCACACCAGGTCCCTAACGTTTGGAGTCTTAAACTCAGTGGAGGGATACATGAGACACACAAGGGGAGATTGTTCATTCTTCTGCTTCCTGGATAGCAGCAGGTGTGAACTCCCTTCTCCAGGAATAAGAAATGGGATTGGTGCTATTTCTCTCCCCTGTCCCTCAGCATAAACTAACTTAAGTAAGCAGTGAAGAATCAACACTGGAGGCCTAAAGCACTTACACAAGCCCTGCCCCCTGCATTCTGCAGGTGCTTCCTGGGCAAGTGTGCCTAAGAACCAGTGCAGTTTTTCTGCCCCTCACCCAGAAAACCAGCACAAAGCCACTGCATGCACCTTGTCTACTAACCAAAGAGTCCTGCAAAGCTTCAGCTCTAGTGGAGATAGCATCAGGTCTCTTTACAAGCAGACCAGAGCACACCTAGTTAAAATTTGCTGCACTCTGGCCAAGATCCAAATACTCCCCCACTGCAGGCAAGGAAAAACTCTACAGAGGACTCATGTGAGGGAAAAAGTGGCTAAAATACAGCAGCAGAGTGTACTTAGCATACGCCAGAGATCCTTCCTAGGGCACAAGGTCTTGGACAGTATATGGCTCTTCTTCATAAAGCCATTACTCTCAGGAGCAGGAAACATAACAGACTGTCCTAATACAGAGAAGAAGACAATAGACCTAGACAAAATGCCAAAACAGAGGAATTCAACCCAAAAGAAAGAACAAGAAAAAGTCATGTCTAGGGATTTAATCAAAGCTGATATAAATAATATGCCTGATCCAGAATTTAAAGCAACAATCATTAAGGACACTAGCTGGGTTGATAAAAGCATAGAAGACATCAGAGTATCCCTTACTGCAGAGATAAGAGACTTAAAAACTAGTCAGGCCAAAATGAAAAATGCAATAACTGAGATTCAAAGTTGTCTTTAGTGACCACAAGGATGGAAGCTGATGAACAAATAAATGACATAGAAGATAAAATTATGGGGATCCCTGGGTGGCGCAGCAGTTTAGCACCTGCCTTTGGCCCAGGGCATGATCCTGGAGACCCGAGATCGAATCCCATGTCGGGCTCCCAGTGCATGGAGCCTGCTTCTCCTTCTGCCTGTGTCTCTGCCTCTGTCTCTCTCTCTCTCTGTGACTATCATAAATAAATGAAAATTTTAAAAAAAGATAAAATTATGGAAAATAATGAAGCAGGAAAGAAAAGAGAAAGAAAAATATTAGATCACGAATGTAGACTTAAGGAACTCAGTGAGAGTTCCTTATATAACATTCATATCATAAAAGTCCCAGAAAAAGAAGAGAGAAAAGGAGGCAGAAAATTTATCTGAGGAAATTGTAGGTAAAGACTTCCCTAATCTGGAAACAGACATCCAAATTCAGGAGGCATAGAGAATGCCCATCAAAATCAATGAATGCAGGCCAACACCAAGACATATCCTAGTTAAATTTGAAAAATAAAGAGATGAAAGAAATTCTACAAGCAACACAAAAGTAGTTCCTAACTTCTAAGGGAAGACAGATAAGATTAGGAACAGATCTTTTCACAGAAACTTGGCAACCAAGATGTAAATGACATGATATGTTCAATGTGCTGAATGGGAAAAATCTGCAGCCAAAAATACTCTATCCAGCAAGGCCATCAATCAGAATAGAAGTAGATAAAAAGTGTTTCCCATTATAAGCAAAAGGTTCATCACATGTAGGGTTCATCACCACTATGCCAACTGTACAAAAAGTATTAAAGGGAACTCTTTTAGTGGGGGAAAAAAAAATCAAAAGCAACAAAGCCTAGAAAGGAACAGAGAAAATTTCCAGAAACAATGACAAAACACAATAAAACGGCACTAAATTCATTTCTGTCAATAATTACTCTGAATGTAAATGGAGTAAATGCTTTAATCAAAAATGTAGGGTGTTAGAATAGATTGAAAAAAAAAAAACCAGACCCATCCATATACTGCCTACAGGAGACTCTTTTTAGACCTAGCCAGACACGCAAATTGAAAGTGAGGGGATGGAGAACCATTTATCATACAAATGGACATCAAAAGAAAGATGGAGTAGCAATACTTATGTCAGACAAACTTAGATTTTAAACCGAACTGAAACAAGAGATAAGGAAGGGAACTATATCACGATTAAGGGATCTATCCAACAAGAAGGTCTAAGAATTATAAATATTTATGCCCCCAACTTGAGAGCACAAAACAATAACAAACATAAGGAACTCACTGATAATAATACAATAAGAGTAGGGAACTTTAATCTCCCCACTTACATCAACGGACAGATCATCTATAAACAGAAAATCAACAAGGAAACAACAGCTTTGAATGACAAACTGGACCAGATGGACTTAACAGATACATTCAGAACATTTCATCCTAAATCAGAATACACATTCTTTTTGAGTACATGAGAGATTCTCCAGAACAGATCACATATTAGGTCACAATTAGGCCTCGACAAGTACAAACAGATTGAGATCATACCATGCATGTTTTCTGACCACAACACTATGACACTTGAAGTCAAACAGGAGAAAAAAATTTGGAAAGACCACAAATACATGAAGGATAAAGAACACCTTACTAAATAATGAGTGGGTTAACCAGGACATTAAAGAAGAAAGTTAAAAAAAAAAATACCTGGGAACAAATGATAATGAAAACATGACAGTCCAAAATCTTTGGCTGCAGCAAAAGTGGTCATTAGAGGGAAGTACATGGTAATATAGGCCTACCTCAAGAAGCAAGAGAAATCTCAAATATACAGCCTAACCTTACACCTAAAGAAAAAGAACAACAAATTAAGCCTAATGCCAGCAGAAAAGGAAAATAACAAAGATTAGAGCAGAAATAAATGATATAGAAACAAAAAAAACTGATAGAATGGATCAGGAAACCAAGAGCTGGTTCTTTGACAGAATTAATAAAATTGATAGATAAAGCCCTAGCCAGACTATTCAAAAAGGAAATAGGAAGGATCCAGATAAATAAAATTGTGAATGAATCAGGAGCGATCACAACCAACATCACAGAAACACAAATAATTAGAATATTATAAAAAAAATTATATGCCAAAAAATTGGGAGATCTGTAAGAAATGAATAAATTCCTAGAAACATACAAACTACCAGAAGTAAAACAGGAAGAAATAGAAAATTTGAGCAGACCCATAAACAGCAAAGAAACTGAGTTAGTAATCAAAAATCTCCCAACAAATAAAAGCCCAGGGCCAGATGGCTTCCCAGGGGAATTGTACCAAACATATAAAGAAGAATTAATATCTATTCTTCTCAAGCTGTTCCAAAAAATAGAAATATAAGAAAACTTCCAAACTGTTTCTATGAGACCAACATTACTTTGATTCCAAAGTCAGACAAAGATCTCACTTTTTAAAAAATGTAATTACGGGCTAATGTCCTGATGAACATGGATGCAAAAGTTCTCAATGAAATCCTATCAAATTGAATCCAATAGTACATTAAAAGAATCATTCACCGCCATCAAGTGGAATTCATTCGTAGGCTGTGAGGGTGATTCAATATTCACAAATCAGTCAATGTGATACGTTGCACTAATAAAGGATAAGAACCATATGATCCTTTCAATAGATGCAGGAAAGCATTTGACAAAGTATAGCATCAATTCTGGATAAAAATCCTCAATAAAGTAGGGATAGAGGCAACATACCTCAACATCATAAAGGCCATATACAGAAGACCTGCAGCTAGTGTCATCCTCAATGGGGAAAAACTGAGAGCTTTTCCTCTATGATCAGAACTAAGAGAGAGATGATCACTCTCCCCATTCTTAGCATAGTACTGGAAATCATCACCTTAGCAATCGGATACCAAAAAAGAAATAAAAATGTCATCCAAATCAGCAAGGAAGAAGTCAAACTTCCACTATTCGCACGCAGATGATATGATACTCTATGTAGAAGACCCAAAAAATTCCATCAAAAAGTTGCTAGAACTGATACATGAATTCAGTAAAGTTTCAGGATACAAAATTAGTATACAGAAATCTGTTGCATTTTGATACACCAATAATGAAGCAGCAGAAATAGAAATCAAGGAATTGACCCCATTTGTAGTTACACCAAAAACCATAAGGTACTGAGGAATAAACCTAACCAAAGAGGTAAAAGACCTGTACACTGAAAACATAGAACACTAATGAAAGAAATGGAAGAGGACACGAAGAAATGGAAAAAGATGCCATGTTCCTGGATTGGAATTATAAATATTATTAAATTGTCTATACTACCCAAAACAATCTACACATTGAATGCAGTCCCCATCAAAATACCACCAGTGTTTTTCACAGAGCTAGGACAGTCCTAAAATGTGCATGAAACTGCAAAAGATCCCAAATAAGCCAAAGCAATCTGGAAAAAGAGAAGCAAAGCTGGAGGCATCACAATTCTAATTTCAAGCTATATTACAAAGCTGTAGTCATCAAGACAGTATGGTTCTGACATAAAAAGAGATGCATAGACCAATGGAACAGAATAGAAAACCCAGAACTGGACCCACAACTATATGGTCAACTAATCTTTGACAAATCAGGAAAGAATATCCAAAGGAGGGGGGTACTGTCTCTTCAATGAGTAGTATTGGAAAAAGTGGAGGGTAACATACAAAAGAATGAAACTGGACCACTCTATTACACTATACAAAGGTAAATTCAAAATGGATGAAAGACCTAAATGTGAAACAGAAAACCATCAAAATCCTAGAGTAGAACACAGGCAATAACATTTTTACATCAGGCATAGCAACTTCTTACTAGATACGTGTCTGGAGGCAAGGGAAACAAAAGTAAAAATGAGCTGTTGGAGACTTCATCACAATGGAAAACTTCTGCACCATGAAGGAAACAAAACTAAAAGCAGCCTTCAGAATGGGAGAAGATATTTGCAAATGACATATCTGATAAAGGGTTAGTATCCAAAATCTATAAAGAACTTATCAAACTCAACACCCCAAAAATAAACTATTCAGTTAAAAAATGGGCAGAAGACATTTATAGACATTTTCCCAAGGAAGACATAGATGGCTAACAAGCACCTGAAAAGATACTCAATATCACTCATCATCAGGGAAATACAGAACAAATCTACACTGAGATACCACATTGTACCTGTCAGAATGGTTATAATTAACATCACAGGAAATTACAGATGTTAGCAAGGATACAGAGAAAGGGGAACCGTCTTGCACTGTTGGTAGGAATGCAAACTGGTGCGGCCACTTTGGAAAAAGTATGGACTTTCCTCAAAAAATTAAAACTAGAACTACCCTACAATCCAGCAATTGCATTATTGCATATTTATGCAAAAGATACAGAAGTACTGGTTTGAAGGTATACATGCACCCCAGTGTTTATAGCAACATCAACAGTAGACATATTATGGAAAGAACCCAAATGTCCATCAGCTGCTGAATGGATAAATAAGATACGTGTGTGAGTGTGTGTGTGTGTGTGTGTATGATATCAGAATATTAGTCATCAAAAAGAATGAAATCTTGCCATTTGCAATGATGTGGATGGAGCTAGGTATATCTTAATAAGCAAAGTAAGTCAGAAAAAGACAAATATACATTTTCACTCATATGTAGAATTTAAGAAATGAAGCAGATGAACGTAGGGTGAAAAAAAAAAAGAGAAGAAAACCAGAAAATAGACTGTTAACTCTGAGAGTTGCTGGAGGGGAGGTGGGCAAGGGGATGGGTTAAATGAGTGATGGGTATTAAGGAGGGAACTTTTGATGAGCACTGAGTGTTTATATGTAAGTGATGAATCACTAAATTCTCCTGAAACTAATACTACACTGTATGTTAACTAACTAGAATTTATTTATTTTTTTTAACTAACTAGAATTTAAATAAAAGTTCAAAACTGAGGTATAAATGAATGAATGAATTCATGGAAATAGGATATATCATGTGTTTTATAGGCAAATTCTGGACAAAAAGATTGATTTAAAGGAGTGTCATGCTCCTTGGCATCACTGGTATCATTAGTAGAAGAAACAGTTGTCTGGGACTACTGCAGATATACCTGAGTTCTTGAGTAGTAGCCAAGTAAAACTGTTCTCAATTCTAAATATTTATCTCTTCAGCTCAGATTTTCAGAAGAAATTGGCCACATTAAGGAGAGTATGAGCTAGTAAAATTGTCATACCTTTTAGATCCAATTCCATTTTGTAACAAATATCCTAAAATTAAATTCATCGGTAATATATCTTATCTATAAACATAACTCATAAATCTACATAATGTCCATTCATAATAGTAAAGGACAATAAAAGAACAGATAATAAAATGATCTATATTACCATATGTAAATACTCAGGCACAAGTGTAGTAGAAAACAATCTAGGTATTTGCACTTAAACACAAAACCATTGTAATGCAACAAACAGCTAAACAGTGTAAACTAACACAGGGGTTTTGTTTTGCCAAGTATATTCTCATAATACCATAAATGATTTTGGTCAATGTCATGATTTTCTAACATGGCGAATAAATCTTAAGGCTCCAGAAAGAAGTGAAAGTACAATTTCTCTTATTATACAGTACTTGCGTTCCTGGAAAAATCAATGTATATTTAAAAATATTTTTTAAATGTTTTTATTGGCAAAGTACAGTTAGATTCATGTAGGGAAATACAAATCAAAATAATCACAGCATAAGACCACCAGGTTTCTCACAGAGTTCCATCTCTCTGAGTTGGAGGTTTCTCTCTTAACTTTAGACCTTTGGCAATACTAAGAGAAGAGAAGGAAAACAGACATGAGAATGAAGACAAACCACAGAGTAGCACAGCTGCGGGTTTTCTTATCATCATGATGACTCTGAGACCCAAAACTGGTCTCCCTCTTAGTAACACAAGTTTCCTGGCACAAGGCAGTGAGGGTACATAGTCAAGTCAGTTGTCCTTGAACAATATTTGCCCTTCCTGAGAACTGAATACAGCCCTACTAGTTAAGTCAGTAGTACTGGGTCACTTTTCCAAGATCATTGGCTACACGAATTAGAAATTCCTCAGAGAACAGAATGGAGAGTGTTGCTAATCCCAGATTATCTATCACCAATAAAGAGATGTGTTTTTTTTAAGATTTTATTTATTTATTCATGAGAGACAGAGAGGCAGAGATATAGGCAGAGGGAGAAGCAGGCTCCCTGTGGGTACTCCATCCCAGGACCCTGGGATCACACCCCGAGCTGAAGGCAGATGCTCAACCACTGAGCCGCCCAGGTGCCCTAGTAGCTTAGAGTTCAAACCTATTTGCAAATCTTAACTTTGCAAACTACTGAATAATGTTCAGTATTTACTTAATCACTCTGAAATCTCCTACCTTCACTTCATGGGGCTGTCATAAGGATTAAACGAAGTGTAGTAAGTGGAAGCTAAACTTCATTCTTTCTGTTTTCTCATTAAATATCCCAAGAACAGAAATAGAAAAACTCAACAGGGATGTGATGACAGGAAACATAAGACAGAAGGAAAAGTAAATATTCCTGGGAGAGAAGAAAAAAAGAAGTGTCAAACTGGAATAGATAAGTTGAGACTTAATTCCACTCTGAAAATTAAGATTTTATTCTTTTATTTGTCTGGGTAAAAAGTGACTGGAGCTATTGTTGCTTATATGACAGAAACTACAAGGAAGTCATTGCTCTCACCATTTATTGAGTAGATTTCATATGTATTCCTTTTTATTATTTTTTTAATGGATTGAAAGGAATAAAGACCTTTGGGAATATTCTTTGTTAAACTAACATCGCTGTGGATATAGCAACATCTTAAAGTATCTAGTTTATCTGCTTAACTTTCATAATTTAAAATTGACATTGACAGAAAAAGGTATATAAATAGTTAAAATTTCATGATATTTTAAAAAGAAACATTGACATATATGCTTAGACTTGGGGGAAAAAAGTATAAGTCATGATTAATTATGCCCTGACAATTAATTCTGCCCTAAAATACAATTTGTGATTATTAGAAAGGGAACCCTCCTTGATTCATTTGTTCATTTATTTTAGCATAATTAATTAATTTTCTTTTCAAATAAAAAGTTTAAATTCCTGCTCTAGTTTAAGCCCTATGCCAAGTCTGGGAATCCAGTGATAAATAAAGTTACAATAGAGAGGGTGACAAAACATGAGAGACTCCTAACTCTGGGAAACGAACAAGGGGTAGTGGAAGGGGAGGTGGGCAGAGGGATGGGGTGACTGGGTGATGGGCACTGAGGGGGGCACTTGACGGGATGAGCACTGGGTGTTATACTATATGTTGGCAAATAGAACTTCAATTAAAAAAAAATACCTAGGAAAAAAAAATACCAGCCTTCAAGGAAGTAACATTCACTGCAAAGTACACTCTAGAAACAAAGCAATGATGGATTTTTACATGGAGTTTGCCCACATACACATATTTTTCCTGCTTTTCCAGTTTTGCTTTCTGCATTATGTATCATTCATGTAAGGTACAAGGCATAAACTTCCTTTAATTACTAAAACACATTTTAATAAAAATGAAACCTCACAAAATAAAAATAGTTTATTTTTTTCCAGACCTAGAAAGTAAAATTGTCAAGTAATTTGTCATGTGCAGCAATCTTCATGATGAATTTGGCCCAGCAACCCACCTATTTCTTATGGCTGATAGCACAAAATAATTTCTATCGAAAATTATGAGGAAATTTTAAAGACTGTCAAACATCCTTTTTGGAGATCCTTGCTTTTGAGTGTTTGAACATCATGCTGCGTTTTTCACACTGTGATGATTAACAGTGAGGTATCATGGTTGGCCCTTACTCTGATGCCTGGAACTAATGATTCACTCCAGTGACTTTCTTAACTAGAAATTTAAGGCCTTCAAATAAAAATAAAGAATGTTTCTAGTTCTCACTCAGAGCTCACAGTGCGCTCTCTCCCATTCTCATTCCCAAACTGGAGCAGAAAGTTAGATGTGATTTGGTTCCTGAGGGAGCTGAAACTTTTAGTTGACTAATTTTTAAATGGCAAACTTAATTTACCCTTCACTTGAATCTGAGTTTCATATTGAATAACACATGGGGGACTTAATAGGAAGTGTACTAGAAATCATAGCTTTGGTCTCGAACTTTTTAGATATTAAATTTTTAAATTTCATTAAAAACAAACAGCTCAGGAAATGTTTGAGATAAAATTGGGACTGATTGATAAAAAATGTTGCTTAAGTTCAAATGAAAATTGTCTGCAATATATTGCACTTGCTTCTAGAAAAGTTAGTTCATAAATCTTTGTTTTCCTCTAAAGAGTCTCTGTAAATGACCTCTCAATATATGTCCCTAAAATACATTGTCAAGTTTTTATTCTATGTAGTTATTCAACTTAACAGTTATTGAAGTCATAACATGTAAAGCAGGGTGCTAGGCATTGGAGTCCCCAAAATGACTGTGATATGGTTCTTTTTTTCATTTGGTCATAGTCTATGTGTATTTAATTAGAAGGACAGATCTGTCTCCTGAAATCATCTTATATAAGAACTTCCTATGTATGGAGAGCACATATGAGCTACAGATAAACAGTTTTTCCCTAACTTCTCTGAAAAGTCCTCAGGCTCTATATGAACATTTAGGTAGATCTAATTATTAGTGTAATGAAAAAAAATATTTTTATTTTCTTCTGGTTGATGGCACAGGATATTGTTTTAAAGTTATGACTACTTTTCCACACTGTCCAGGGGATCACTTCACTGCACAGTTTTACCAAGGTGATGCCAGAGAGCCTGAGGAACCACCTGTATTATAGCCATCGGTCCTCAGCTCCAACTGCACATTAAAATAACCCGGAGCTTTAAAAAACAGCAAAACATCCACTCTGGATTAAATAAGTCAAAAATCTGTGGGGCTAGAACTAGGGAACCACTTTCTGTTTATTTCCTAGAGTAATTTTAATATGCAGCCGAATTCAGCAATACCGCCATAGACATTTGCTATATCAAAATGGCTTTAATCAGATCACTAATGAATTCAGAGTTAACTAGTTATTGTGTTACACCAGAAAGGCAACATGGAAAGTAGGTGTTTTATCCTATTATATATTACATAAATCTTACTCTAGGTATCTTCCCTCCAAACTATGGAGGGCTAAGCTCTCTTACATGCGATTGTATTGCTGGAACCTTGATTCACTCACTCTTAACTTCTCACACGATGTAGTGTCACATCTGGAGCATCTGTGACATTGATAGTTCAATTGATAGCTGTGCATTGATAGTTCACTGCCTCACAAAGCAGCTTATTATATTAGTGGGAAGATTTAGCCATCAGAAAACTCTTGTTCCTTATCTCAAACTGAAATACTTATCTAATTTCACTTATTACTACTGACATCAATTTTCTTGAGTAATATAGACTGTATCTTAATTTCATTGATGACCAGATAGTTGAAGACAGTCATCAGAACTTTGCATCTTCTTTTCTGTAGAGACATTCTTAGTGCTTTCAAGTCTTCCCTTTAGATCTCTGATGGTTTGGAAACGTGGTTAACAAATTCGGTGACATTTTTATCCATCCAGAAATGGGGTGTTCATCTGAATGACTCTGAGTGAGCTCATGATTGAGGTGCAAATGCGGTGATGCTCTATGAAGTACAAAGTTAGGTCATTAAGGCCATGCAGCAGCTTCCTCCTTGTTCTGTTGAATCACATAAGTCCAGTCATTCTGAGGATGCCATGCTGAAGAAATCACAACCAGGATATCCAGTCGTCACTCCCAGCTGACCTCCGTCTCCCTGCCCTTCTCAGAAAGGGAAGTACCCTCCATACCAGCTAGATCTCACTGTTTGCAGTTGTTGCTTCACAGGACAGAAGAAACCCCAGCCAAGTTCTATTCAAATACTCACAAAGACAGGAGATGTGATATGATTAAGCTATTTAGTTTTGAAGTAGTTACCCAGAACAGCCACAGATATAAAATGGTACATTTGTTATATATTTTAATTTGTCGTGCATCTTTTTTACATACCCGTATGAGCACAGAGCATCTCAAAAAAGAAAGCATTCTCCTATTTATATACGAAGATGTAGTTTGACTTGCAAGATATTTTCATCCAACAAATATAAAATGTATCACTTGAGCTTTGTTTTGACAGTCACTGAGAATTGTCAGTTGTTTATTTTTCTTATATTCTATGGTCTTCTTAATTTACCTTTAACTGGTACTCTGTCTTATGAGCTTGAATTCTAGTTTGTGATAACGGAAAGACAAGAAGAAAGAAAGGCCACCATATTTAGGACATTTTTCTGAATATAATTTAGATGCTCTAGATGCTCTAAACTCACTGTGAAGTATTATCTCACTTGAAATGAAAATGTGATATCTCTGGGATTGATGAAAATACTAATTTTCATCCTTTATCTTTGGTATTGATATATATGCTATACACAAGTGGTCATAAGAAATAAATTAACAATCAGTTAATCAAGTTAATAAGGAGTTGCAATTTTGTAAATAATTAAACATTTGCTACAGCCATTTTTATAAAATACAGTAAAAATATTATGATGTGGGAAGTTGAATTTTAATTTCTAACTAGATGCTTTAGTGAATACATGCACTTGCAAACAGAAACACGTAGGTACACATGTACACACAAAAATTTAGAATATGTAAGAGAAAAAGTAGTTTGTGCTAGTATTTTTTCTTAAAATATAGCTGCCTTTAATATATTTCTAATTGTTCCACTAGATGGAGCTCATTGCTAGAAAGTTAGCTACCTTAACCCAAAATGCTCCTTGAGAGTGGGAGGGAATCAATCAATCTATCTATCTATCTATCTATCTATCTATCTATCTATCTATCTATCAAACATACGGGATAAATATATACATTTATAATATATATGGCTTTTCCACTATATATCCCTTTGAAAATATTTAAAAATTACTCTACTTTTAGAAATTTTTATTAGACAGTTTTCCAAAATAGAAGGTGATTGAGATTACATGTGACTATTTGAACACTCACAGATTTCAGAAAAAAATTTCATGTGAGTGAATGAGATTACACATGAGGTTTATAAATAAAATGTGAAGGTCACCTGGCTGGCTCAGTTGGTAGGGCCTGTGACTCTCCATCTCAGGATCATGAGTTCAAACTCCATATTGGCTAAGGAGTCTAGTTTTAAAAAAATGTAAAAAAAATAAAAATAAAATCTGAGACTTCATAACCATGTTCTCTCGATTGATATACTAGCCTGGACATAATTTTATCAAAGACTCAATGGTGAGAGTTCTTGGGTGAGAGATTTCTCCTATGTCTTACTAACTTAGAATATGTTCTTCATGAATGCTAGAAGCTATCACTTTTAAATCTGAGATGCTTTTTTTTTCATAGAGCCACAAATATGTACGTCCTTTATTCTTACAAACTCCCACAGTGAAGTGGGAGAGCTAGGTTCTTGTATTGCGGAGTTGAAGAATGAATCTCGTGGACAAAGGACAGTGAGTAAAGCAATAGAAGTTTATTAAGCGGGGGTACAGAAAAAGCTCTTTGGAATGTGAGGGGTCCCAGGGGTCCCAACAGGGTAGTCAATGTGGGCCTGCATTGGCAGGCTTTTATTTAGAACTGGCTAGGGAGCTTGTAGCCTTATCATTCTTGTGATGTCTTGGTTTGAGTAAGGACTGGTGATGCCATCTTTCATGGCTTACTTCTTTTTAGGGTCTGGTTATTCTTTATTGGCCACAGATGACTGTCATAAAAAAGACACCCTCCCCACCCACACCTAGGCAGGTGGTCTAGCTTGTTCCTCATCATTTTCTTAGACCTCAGCATTTTGGGGATTTCTGTAAGCCTGATCACATAGCCCCCTATTTGTCTCTCCCTGCCTAGTCCTGCCTGTCTCTTACTCAACATGTTCAGTGATAAGGTAGGAAGAGAGAAATGTGTGTGTGTGTGTGTGTGTGTGTGTGTGTGTGTGCGCGCGCGCGCACGCATGTGTGCATGTGCTTGCATATATGTGAAAATGCTTTAGGACTACTACTTCATATCTGGATATGCTCAGTCATAGCATATCTCTCTGTGGAAAGAATTGAAGAGTGGGAAAGTACAGGTAAGCCACCAGGAAAGTAGGCATTGCTTTCGTTGCTGGAAACCCAGAGCAGAAAGGAACAGAGTCATGGATAGCCCTGCCAGTCTTTTATATAGAACGCTGATTGGATTAAAAAAAAAAGAACTCACCCAAGTTAGAAGTATCTATGCTTTTTGTCTGTTGATGGTGAAAAATACTGGAATTGGAGGCTCTAGTGACAGGGATGAACTGATTCAGGAGCTCCCAAGTGTAAGAGGAAGATACCAATGCATTCCTCCCCCAATGCACATTTAGAGGAGGCTTTTGTCAGAGAGATTTGTTTTTTTAATTTTCGGATGATAAGACAAAGTCTAGATAAGAGGGACATTTGAGAAAGGGAAGTAGAAAGGAGTATTAGGAAGGGAAATGACAGTAAAACAGGCTTGCAGAACTTAATTTTGTCTTTCTTAATGCTCTGCTTAGAATCCAATCTTAAAGTCTAATAAAATATTTGGTTTGTCTGGCTCCAAAAATCAATGCTTCTTTCCTTATTATGTAGTTTTGGAATATAGGAGAGGTTTGCTGGGGTGAGGTCTGGAGCTGAAGGCCAAGAAAGAACTTTTGAGTCATCTTTGGTGTAAAATGGTGCTTTTATTAAAGCATGAGGACAGGACCCCTGGGCAGGAAGAGCTTCACTGGGATGGTGAGGAGAAATTGATTATGTACTTGGATTGGGGGGGGGGAAGTATAGAAAAGGGAAGTTTTCAAAGGAACTTTCATATGCTAAGGAGAACCTGCTAGATACTGGAGGCCTGGCTACTGTCAAGTTAAGGTTGTTTTCCCCTCTAGCAAGGCATGACATTAAGACAGCTGGGAGCTTCCTGGAGAGAGAAACTCTGCCTGCCTCAAGTATTTGTCAATGGGGTGCAGGTTATAAGGACATTTAATTTAGTCTACATTTCCTTCTGGAAGTTAGGTTATTGATAAGAATGCTTTTTTCTTGTAAATCATTAAGACATTTGTAAACTGAGGGAGACTCTTGTTTTATGGGACTGTAATCCCTAAAAGTTAAACATTTGTTTTTCCTTCTCTTATCTTAAGGGCAACCAGGAGTGCCTGAGGGTCACACTCATCCCACCTGGCTGGTGTAGGGGGCAGGGTTTGCAGGGTGACAGCTTGTGCTTTGTCCTCAGCTCCTTCTGCTCCCTTATCAATTACACTGAGTGACAGAAAAAAGGTAATTATAACTAGGTAGGGAAGAGAATACAGCTATGATTTATGTTTTATATTGGCAGAAAATCCAGTTATGTTAACATTTCAATTTGGAACAAAAATGATTCAGAGCAATTCAGACTTTTCCTTTATTCCATGGGTGCTCTCAAAATATTGTCAAATTGTCCTAAATAAGTTTTAAGGCCTAATTTTCATTCCTCCATTATCCAGTGTTAATTGAGGCACTGTAGTAGACTTCTTAAGGAATCTTGGCTGGCCATGATTCCCTTGGCTTGAAGTATTTCTGATAATTAGCCATTCTTGTGCTGTCCTAGGAGATCAAAACATAAATCCCTCCATTTTGTCTTTGCCTTGTGTTAGTTCCTCAAAACACAAATATTCTCAAGTGGAAGTCACTCATTTCTGACATCTTAATAAATCATCTATATAGCCACATTTTTAACTGCGATATTGTACAATGAAAGAAATACTCTTGGAATGAATGTCTTAGAAAACCATGTAAAAACATACATTTTCAACAGCTTTAATTCTAACCATTTTTTTTTAACGGAGGAGAAAAGGAAATACAATTTTGAAATAATTGTTCTTTAGATGAATCACACTTTCCTTCCTCTTCTCAAACTTTCATCTATGATTATACAATATAAATATTGAAAATGACATAGATTTACTTCCTATACCGTGAGGTGAGATGACCAACCTTTAAAAAGACAACTGAATTGGGCAGCCCAGGTGGCTCAGCAGTTTAGCGCTGCCTTCAGCCCAGGGCCTGATCCTGGAGACCCAGGATTGAGTCCCATGTCGGGCTCCCTGCATGGAGCCTGCTTCTCCCTCTGCCCGTGCCTCTGCCTTTCTCTCTCTCTCTCTCTCTCTCTTTCTCTGTGTGTGTGTGTCTCTCATGAATACATAAATAAAACCTTTTTTTTTTTTTTCAAAAAAAAAGACAACTGAATTTTTATTCTAGCAAGACTCTGAAGAGTCTAGAATCTCCAATATAGGAAATAAAGGATAATGATTTAAAAAAAAAAAAAAAGTGATGTGGGGCTTATTCAGACCACATGTTGAATTTAAAAATCTTGATTCACTGTTTCAGAGCTCTTACAAGTGTTTGTCTCATAGTCAGAAAGTTAGCAAATAATCTTTGTCTTGCTTATGTAAACCATTATTTCAAAAATAATAAAATTACTGTTTGACACTTTTCACAGTTTTAAAAACAATCTGCTTGTCTAATGTATCAGAATAACGATTAAACACTGTGTCTCTAGCCAGGAATCTAAGATGATTTGATGCTGACAAGTATTTTTTGTAGCATAAAGTAAAATTAGTTTGTATTACATGGTAGAAAGTATGCTCTTATTTGGGAAGCTGTCATTGCAATAGCTGTGTGACAGCAGAAAGTGCTTATTAGTACTGACCCTATATGGCTAGGATATTAAATTAATAGTGAAACCAATCAGCATCCAACTAAAGAGATAATAATTGCAATGTTATTTTTTTTCAATGTACTTTCAAGTCATCAAAATTAAATAGACTCTCAGAATTAAAACAGATTAGACAAGTATGTTTAATGGAGACTGAAATATACAGGGGAAGTGAACAGGAACCAAAAAAGCATTTATAATGCAAAACTATTCAAAACTGGCAACAGTGAACTTCTGCTGCATGGAAATTGGGAAGTGACATTGTTTAATGTCAACAAAGGAGATGCCAAGTACTTTCTTTACAGAGGCCAAGAAGAAATAATTTGCCATGGAAACCTTACCCAATTCCAGAAAGAGCATGTGTTTCCATTCCAATCAGGAAACCTCTGAGATCTAATTCTTTATAGAATGTAAGAGAAGTCACATGCCTGTCTTCATTCCTTACTTTAATTTTACCAAAAACTTGATTATGTGTCAAGTGCTAAGTTAGATGATAGAGACACTCTTGACCTGGAATATTGTGTTGGATATATATAGATGGGAAAAGAAAACATAGACTTTCTGCATCCGTCTTCCCGTGGGACATTTCATGAGATCAGACACCATTGTTGTAGGGCATACCATCATTTTATATACAACTAGGAAAGAAAAGGGAATGCCAGTTAAAGGACAACAAGCTGAGATTTGTACACCACACTGCACCTTTAGGGGAAATCTCCCTCTTAAACATGTTTAAAAAAATGTGAACTATGGCCTGTCTTTCCCACAAGGGAGATTTGAAAGACAAATATACTTGTAGTTCCCAAGCCCAGCACTTTCTGTGGAATGTTCCATAGAACAAGTAGCTAGGCAGAATTTTAAAAAGTGTATCTAAGAAACAGCAACTACATAGACAACAAAACATTCGATGCTCAAAGAAATTTGGAAAATAAAGGTAATGTATAAGTAAAATGCATACTCTCTCTTCCATGGTAGTATTCCTATGCCACATTTCGTGCAGCTTTCCTGTCCTGTTGATATGAATCAAACAATAAGGAAAACTCAAAGATCCCTTTGGTTTTTGAAGAACACTTGCTAATGTTCCCCAACCATTAGTTTCCTGGGAAGAGACTTCCTTTATGATGACACCCCCGCCTTCTCCCTCTGCCTCTTCCACAAGCCTGTTTGGCTACACCCTAAGTAAGCAGTGTATCCCAGCCTTGCTTTTATCTATTATTAACCTTCGGTTTTGATCTCTGACTCTTTATCTCTCTGCTGGTTTTAAACTCTGGCATAGAAGAGAGAAGTCTTGCTATTTAACCCTCAGGATTATTATTATTATTATTATTATTTACTATTTATTTATTTATTTATTTATTTATTTGAGAGAGAGAGAGAGAGAGAGAGAGAGCAAGCAAGCCAAAGATAGTATGACCAGGGAAAGGGGCAGAGGAGGGAGAGAGAGAGAACCCTACTGAGCCTGGAGTCAGACTCGGCACTTGATCCCAGCTCCTGGAGATCATGACCTGAGCCCAAATCAAGAATTTGGCCGTTAACCAACTGTGCACCCAGGCACCCCTAACCCCCAGGATTTTTAATCCCTTTATATTAAAAGTACATTAGACTGTCACACCCAAGCAGTTAACTGTTTGTGTGTCCTTGGGACCTTACCCTGCCCCCTCCCAGCCTTCAAAGAATATCTTAAAATAAGGCACATCTAGGTACTACTCAAAAGGTAAATTAAGAACAGTGAAGGCCCATAGGTCTAAAACTCCCTACAAAGACTCATAAGACAATATTTCCTTTTACAAGCTTTTCTAGAATGATCCATTCATTCCTTTCAAGGCTTCAAAGAACCCTGCTCATGTCAGATCCAGATAATTGTAGAGTTGAGTGTCCTCCAGTTGTTCTAGTTCTGTGATACAGGATGCCAGTCAAGCCATTTCCTCACTGAGAAAATTGAAATGAGAAGCAATAGGGTATGTGTGTAACCAAGTGATTTCTCAGCTGCCTTCTTGGAAAGCCAGCATTTTAGGAAAAATAAGGATACCTTTTCTATCTTTTCATTTCTCTCCAAGAATTTGCATGGTTGTTGGGCCAGAAGAATTCTGAAGGCCATAAGATATATAAATGCTTGTCTTCTTGTGATCTTCAGAGAATCCTCAGGAATAGTCACCTTGTGCCCTTCTTTTTCTCTCTGAAATGTTTCATTTTTTTTCCCTTCAATTTTTTGTTTGCTGTATGTAAAATCTAAGAAGGGTAAGAATTAGTAATTTACAGGCATTTCAGCTTTTCCTAATAGGTATAAAAGTCTAAAATAACTTCTCTCTTAAGTCCTCCTTTTCTTTCTCTTTCGAGGGGAAGATTTCTGGAAATTCCAGGTTGAGAAACTTGAGTCATTGCCACAAAACCTCATTGTAAATTCAGTGATTACTTTGGAAGGGCAATTGCAAAATAGTAGCCCAACTCTCTAGAAAACATTTCATTTTGACCAAGTTTTCCTAATGTGCTGTCCTCTGAACAAAATCATTGGGTTATTGAGGTTCTCAGTATTGAAAAGCTACTAAAGAGGAAATATTACAAGCAGTTGACATTTCCTTTTGGGAATTGTGCCCAGAATTTAGAAAAATTAATGAGGCGTGTGAGAAAACATTAATAGGTAATGATAGCACATTATAGAAATGTAACTATGCAATCTTTCCTAAAACTGTGCAACAGATTTTGAAAGGTGGAGTTTTTAAAGGACAGAGGTCACTGTAGCAATAAGAAAAGTAAAAGCATGATATAGAACTCCAAGTAGACTATGGAACTGGGGTGGAATGAGTAATTTCCTCTCATGAGGGAAGAGTGAAGCAATATTGTCAAACAGCTCTGTTTCTATATCCCTGTTTGGCCTTCTATTCCCTCACCTCCCTTCCTATAAGGAACCTGGAGAGGAATTAGTATCTGGGTCATGAGTTTCCTTGGTAATATAATCGTTTACATAATTTCTTCTACTGCCAGATCCGTGTTGAAACTCAGGGCAGGGCTCTTTTGCCAGCAACTTCTGAGACATTGATCATGTCCTTAAATCTCCTGTTTTCTTTGAGATAACTTTTGAGGATGTTGGAACAAGCATACTTCTAGGTACCTTGTGCCTCTTCTATTGTGCTACTCATTTTTGAGCTTGAAGAAAGAAAAGGAGACTCTGTAAATAAAATATAGAACATCCTTTTTTCTCCCCCCTGTTGGAACCCTGAAAAGTCAGTGCTACGTGTTTGAGGAGGTTTAAAATTCAGGCTGATAAATAGGGTATGTGTGTAACCAAGTGGTTACAAGCATCACAATTAAAGTATACTATGAAAACAATACATCACACTCAACTAGGTTAATGAAATAAGAGATTCTGTTAGGATCATTTTAATTCTTCTGGAACTGTTTATCTTATGTACATCATCATTTTAATTAGAATGAAGACTTTCTCTACATGGTCATCAATATAAATCAATTATTTTTTTCTCTTTCAGAGTTTATATGGATAGTTGCTCTTACCACTCTGGACAGCCTGGGCTAACACTGCTGTCATCTAAAGAACTTTTTTAAGGGGACTCTGGATGGCTCAGTGATTGAGCATCTGCCTTTGTCTCAGGTCATGATCCTGGGGTCCTGGGTTTGAGTCCCACATTGGGCTCCCCGTAGGGAGCCTGCTTCTTCCTCTGCCTATGTTTCTGCCTCTCTCTGTGTGTCTCTCATGAATAAATAAAATCTTTTTTTTAAAAAAGAACTTTTTAAAACAAAAATCCCTCCATTTCTCTTGTGTAAAAATGATCGAAACCCACTGAAGAGCTCTACTTATGCAGCACAGTTTAGTGTGGCTGCCAAGGGAATATCTGAACACATGCTTTAAAAAATGCTTTAAGCCCATAAACACATTTGTTTTTTCCACAAAAGTCTTGAAAGTAGGAGACAAATTATTGGACATCAATCTGTTATTGTTAGAAGAATATGACATTAGAGCAAATTTTATTTCATTTAGAGTTTAAATAATGGTTCTCTCTTTTCCCCCTTCTTCTTCACAGTTTCTTTTATAAGCCTAGAGTATAACATTTATATGGTTTAGCTTACAGAACTGGCCACTTAATGACATGAACTATAAATCACAGTATGAAATAGCTTTTTCTTGGCCAATCAGAGAAAAAAAGACAATGGCTGCCTTTATTTCATTTTATTCGAGTCTGGTGATAATTAGATGGAACAAAGGCTTTAGCTCTAAGTGGACATGATTAGACACAGTCTGCATGGAAAGTCAGAGGATAAAATTGATGAAAAGCATATTTTTTTATTAGGGGATTTCCATTCCTAAACACTAATGCATTTAAACAATGATGAACTGTGTAAATACATAAATATATAATAACTATCATTTAAGAAAATGTTTAAATTGTGGGCCGAGTGGGTATGGAGGGACATCTCCCATGGCAATTATAAACCCCCACCCCAGTTGAGTATGAGCATGTGCAATGAAAGTGTGTTGTACCACTGGATTCTATGGACAGCAGATAAAAGATGAGAAACTGTTAATCCAGAAAATCACAATGAGATACCCTCTATTTAGCTAAATGTAAGGTATAAGGAAATAGATCTTTACTTCTCCCCTACTCATTCATCCACATATGCAAACAAGCTCAGTGCACTGGGGATTGGAATTTAGTTTACAGTAACTTAGGTCATAGAAAGTAGGAATATAAAATATTATCTGAAGCATATAACCTTTTAGGGGGAAAAACCCTATATATGGTGCAAAATAATGGTCTCTACTTAGATCATGATTTGATTTGCATATTTTGCTAGGATTGAATTTTACTAAATTACAGTTTTCAATGTCCATATATTAATAAAGATACCTCATTAGGCAGTTTGGTGTGCTTAACATATACTATGACTAACACTATTATTGCCTTCAAATTAAACATAAACACTAGGAGATACTCATCTAAATTGACTTAATCATAGTTTAATTACTATATACCAAGGCACACCCATTACAAAATTCAGACCCATGTTGGCCAAATAATAGATTACAAATGCAGTGTGATCATACAAGACTGGATAATAAATTTAGTTATTAGATGTTTGAGAAAATATTTTAGAAGAGATTCTTAAGATAAAGAGAAGAAATCTATTTTTCAACTTTAGAATCTTAACTTACCAGACTCCCATTTTTCTAGACTGATAACTGATTAGTTCAGAATCAAGTGCACCACTGACTTTCAGAGTACAAATAGAAACTTGTGACAGCATATCCTGATACCTGCAGATTCCACAATGGCATACCTCATTGCTCAACCTCAAGATATCAAAATAGACAAAAATGGAACAAAATATGTTTATGCTTTGATATTGTAAGCAAGGAAACTTATGATGAGAAGCGTTCATCCATCATAGAAGAGAATCTCTCATAATTCCAAGATCCCATCTCAATCTTTCTCAAAACAGTAAATGGTTTGAGAGTCAGCTTTCTAGTTAAAGCAATCAAATTGTGGGATAAGAGGTGTCTCTTGTGAGGATACAAGTTTAGATATATTCGAGTCTGAACTGTTTTAGCAAGAATGATTTTTATTGTGAGTTCAGTAAGAAAGAGTTTTGGGCTATGTCCAAACTCAATTTAATTATGCAGATGTTTATAGAACACATAGTGATTCTTAAGCACAGAACTAAAGATGAAAATCAGATCCAGGCAGCAACGTAGAGACCCACTAACCTAAAATCTTTCAGTTAGGATGTTCTTTAAAGCGAAGGTTACTCTGTGAAAAGCACAGTCCATGGTAGCTTAAGCACAGAGGGAATCACAGCATCAGAGTCAGGGCGTTGATGCAACGTTGGACCTCACTGTGCACGTAATCTAAATTTCTTACCTTGAAGTGCAAATTACTTCAGAACCTGGTGCCTCAGTCACCCACATGTCTGCCCTCCAATATCTTTCTACCCTTTCCCTCTTTTTCTTCTCTACTGCCTTTGAGAATCTTCCCTAAAACCTCTAATCTGATCAGATATTTTCATTACATGGCTCATTTCATCTCAGTGGTTAGCTGCAAATTGAAATACCTTCAATTTAAGATCCAGATGAGGTAATATAACCTTTGAAACCTCTTGCTTCCTCAAGGAATGTTGTCCCATTCTCTACATTTCCGCTGTTTATTGCCTATGTCACTGCATTTGTGTTTATTACATTATGTTTTAATTCAAAGGCATACAAGTCTTTCTTTATAGCAAGGACCCTGTGTTTAACCTTAATGTCTTTAGTACTTAGTAGAGTATCAGGTTTGTCTTGTCCAAAAAATGTTGAATGTTGATTGAGGATGAAGTCTTTTTTTTTTCCTCCCCTTAGAGGGAGGAACTCATGAACTAATAGAAACACAAGCATGAAAATAAACAAGGAAAAAAGACTGTAATACAACGATAAGAACTTTTATTAAGCTCTTCCTCTGTACCAAATACTGTGCTGAAATCTTTTAAGGAATTATTCATGCCAATCTTAAAAGTAGGTGTTTATCTTTATGCCCATTTTATATATCCCCCTGAATACTTCTCACATGAAATTGGCATTTCTTTGTTACTTGTTGGCCTAATCCGCTCTAAACTGTAAACTCTTTGAGGACGTGGACTGTATCTAGCAGTGTTTCATTCACAACATCTGATAACAGTGCCAAATAGATAATCAAAATTTTTGTTGATGCTTTTGTTAATGAATTCATGCTCTAATCCAAGAATTCTTTTTGTCTGGTGTTTTAAAGATTATTATAGCACACATTTATACAATGTTTATGTGATGCTAGATGCTGTTCTAAATGCTTCACAAATACCAGTTTATTAGATCCTCACATCTTATGAACTAACTTCTCTCACTGTAAGCCAGGTAATGTTTTACAGATACGGAAACTAAGGCCCAGAGCAGTAAAGCAGTTTGGCCAAGGCTGTACAGCCAGCTATCTATCTTTTGGATGCTGCTCTTAAAGATGAACCAAGATAAAAACCTAGACTGTGACATCAGCCATATTTAACCTACTAAAAGGGCAATTTAGGAAGATTATAAAGATTTTAGGTACCATGGTGATAGTTTTTCATCTTTCTTACCCGGTGAAGTACTTAGCTAATCCTGATCATTTTTCTTCATTTTGGTTCAACATCTGCTTAGCTTGTCTTTATTGATCCAAAGTTAATAAGCTCTCTGAAAAAAGCATATGCTTATTTCCTGAAACTGCTCCTTAAAAAGTAGGCTTGGTTACAGGTACCCAGATTTTAGGGCCTATACTTCAATTGTCTTTTCTGTTTCCCTTCCTAATTACTATCTCACAAAGCTGTGTAGAGTAGGAATCTCAGGAAATGTGATCTTTCAAATGTAAATATGGCTTCCGTGATAATTAGGTTTTGTAGATCTTTGCAGTTTTAAACAGGAGAAAAGTAATCTATGCAGATTTTCTATAGTGTTTAAAATTTCTTTCTCTAATAAAGTTATTTCCTAATTGCTCCACAAGTATCCCCATTTCTAAGAAACTCTCCTCTCCTCTGGGTTCAGTCTAGTGAGCTGAAAAATGTATTTTTCTCTTTATTGTTGTTACACATCCAGTAACACTGCATGTGCATTAGTACATTTGTCCCCTATACCATATATCTACTTTGTGGTTACATTTTTCTCTATTGATATGGACCTGCTGATTGAACAGCAGTGATCAAGAATTGATTTATTATTGACAAAGTTGGTTCCTAATGATTATGAGTAATTTAGAGAGTGGTTCCTTGGTGAGTTATAATTGGATCTTAATCAGTTTTCCTATACCAGTAAACACATAATGTAGTTAAATGATTCTCAAAGGTATGTTACCATAGAATAATATGATATTTTAGTGAACATTTAAAAACCAGTAAACTCAAAGGTTGAAAGATGTTGGACATACAAGGACACTATCCAATTTTTGTAATCTTGGAATCAATTTTAAATCTAAAGAAGCCTGAGTGTACTACTGGTGACTCCTTAAGTAGTCCTTGTATTTGTTGTCTGTGGCTGAATAACACATCACCACAAATTTAGAAGCTTAAAACAACACTCATCTCTTTGTTCATGATTTTGTATGTCAGAAGTCCAGCAAGATGAGGCTAGACACTCTGCTCACTCATAGGGTGGAAATAAAGATGTCATAAGGGCTTGGTTCCCTGATGGGAGGAGCTGCTGGAGAAGGATCTGCTTAGTTCACTCAGGTGGTTGGCCGAGGAGAGCTCCTTGCAGCTGAATACTGAGATCCTGAGTTTTTGCTCTTGGAAGATTTTCTAGAGGCCTCTCTCAGGTTCTTTCTCTATGGCCTCCTCTTCAAGCCAGCAATGGCATATCAAACCCTCTCCTGTTTCAAATCTCTCATTTCCACTCCTGCAACTAGCCAGAGAAAACATAATGTTCATAAAGGGCTCATGTGATTAGGTCAGCACTTGGCTACTTTTCCTGTCTTAAACTCAGTTGTGCCATATAACATAACTTAATCATGGGAATAAAATTCACTATCTTGAGGATGATTCAGGGCCTGTACACAAGGGGTTGGGAATCTTGGAGAAAATTTGGCATTCTGCCTATCACAGTCCCCAACTAGAAAAGGCCACCTCTGAATTGCAAAACATACTCTCTTTCTTTCCAGTGAGTGACTGAAAATTTTCTCCTGTCTTTTCTGATGGTGCCATATAATCTCATCCTGACAACTTTTGGAGTGCTAACATTTTAGGGCTGGCTAACAATGAGTATTATTTCTCTCCCATTTGTGTATATGTTTGTGGTATAGACCTACACATGTTTGTGGGGTTTTATATATATATATATATATATATATATATATATATATATATATATATAGACATACACATGAGCATTTGAAGTACTGGTAACACTTGTAATAAGTATTAACAGTTAAAAATCTACTGACATCATAGCTGCATGAACTGTGAATAACTAGAGAAAAGACTAGATATATTAGCAAAATCTATCATTGCTGGAATGACAAAATATTTAAAATGCTATATTACTTTGCTAAGGTTACCATTTAAAAAAAGGGGAAAGAAAGACTGAATGGCTTAAAGAAAAGCAGCTTATTTTAGTTCTGGAGGCTGGAAGTCCAAGGTGAAGGTGTGAGCAGGCTTGGTTTTCTCTGAGGCTTCTGTCCTTGACTTGCAGATGGACACCTTTTTGCTCTCTTTACACTGTCTTCCCTTCTTGCCATTTACATTCCTAGCATCTCCTTGGTGTGTCCTAATTTCCTCCTCTTTTTTTTTTTAAGATTTTTTTTTTTTTTTTTATTCATGAGAGACACAGAGAGGCAGAGACATAGGCAGAGGGAGAAGCAGGCTCCCTGTGGGGAGTCTAATGCAGGACTCGGTCCCAGGACCCCAGGATCACAACCTGAGCCAAAGGCAGATGATTAACTACTGAGTCACCCAGGTGTCCCCTAATTTCCTCTTCTTATAAGTATACCATTCAGGTTGGCTACCTTCATTTTAACTTAACCACCTATTTATTTATTTATTTATTTATTTATTTATTTATTTATTTATTTTTAAAGATTTTATTTATTTATTCATGAGAGACACAGGCAGAGGGAAAAGCAGGCTCCTCACAGGGAGCCTGATGTGGGACTCACTCCTAGATCCCGGGATCATGCCCTGAGCCAAAGGCAGACACTCAACCACTGAGCCACCCAGATGCCCCTGAAATATGAACTAAAATAGTCCAAGAAAATTATTTTTTGTAATAGAAAGATCCTGTACTAACTTGTGCAACAATGTAAAATTGGGAAGAAATATTAGAGATTGAAGAATAAACTGCATGACCAGCAAAATGTAGTCTATTACTCTCTTTTTTCCATATATGTCGTAAGTATTGTTTTTTTTAGTAATTAACACATCATAAACTGAGTATGTTGTCATAAATACATAAATCAGTACAGAAATGGAGAAATAATTTAAGGAAAATTTCCTTTCCAATATAAATTCTATCATATTGCATTTTACCTGGAGTATATTGCTTTTATTCAAGTTAAATAGGAATGATGAAGAATTTACTGTTATTTTCCAGGGTGCTAGGAAAGTGCTTTCCAGAAGTCCCTACCATAGCCCAAAGTCCAAAGTCAATTAAATAATTATTAAATAGCTGCTATGTACTCAATTGTATTTGTTTGCAATTGCCTTTATTACATATTACCACAGATTTAGAGACCCAAAATAACAGAAATTTATCCTCTGTGGCTCTAGAGATAAATCTAAAATGAGACCACCAGGCTCAAATCAGGGAGTCAGTAAGGCCGTTTTCTTCTTGAGGCTCCAATGGGGGAATATATTCCTTGCCTCTTTCTCTTCTTGTAGCTTTCGGCATTCCTTGGATTTTGATCCCATCACTCCATTCTCTGCTTTTTTGGATCACCTTGCCTTCTTCTCTACTATAGTGAAACCTTTATCTACTTCTTGTAAAGACATTTGCAGTTATACCCAGGGTCCACCCAGCTACTCCAGGACAGTCTCTTTATCTCAAGATTCTTTTTTTTTTTTATTTATTTATTTATTTATTTATTTACAATAGTCACAGAGAGATAGAGAGGCAGAGACACAGGCAGAGGGAGAAGCAGGCTCCATGCACCGGGAGCCCGACGTGGGATTCGATCCCAGGTCTCCAGGATCGCGCCCTGGGCCAAAGGCAGGCGCCAAACCGCTGCGCCACCCAGGGATCCCTATCTCAAGATTCTTAATTAATTAATAATCATCTCAAGATTCTTAATCTATTTATTTAAAATGGCATCTAAAGTAACATTCACAGATTCTGGGGCTTAAGCTGTGGACATCTTGGGGCCATTATTCAGCCAACCATACCAGTGTTGCTCTTTATTACCATTAGAGATGTAAAACAGTAAGGAGGCAGGTCCTCCATGGCTTTTTAATGTAAGTGGAGACACAAAAGGAGCCTCTGTTACTCAGTAAAGCATAACCTAGTCTATGTAAAAGCCAAGCTAGTAAAAGCCAAAACCAAGCACAATTAGTTATTAATGAATAATTTATTTGGAAGAAGCTTAAAGAAAAAATGCATGAGCAAGGATGGAAAAGGCAAAAGAGGCATATCCTGACAGGACAGTTTGTAGAACTGGATTTCCAGAGTATAATCAACAAGTGGAAGGTGGAAATATATATGAAGATGTCTAGTCCCTTCTTTGCTAGCAGGTACACAGGTAGACAGTAAGTGAATATCTTTATAAAAACAATAGATGATTGAAATGGGAATGATTGAATCTGTGGACAAACAGTATGTTAAATAGATTTGAAGTTGAAAAACAAACCCCACAAATTAGAATCAATGTAAGAAGTAGAAAGTTTTTGTGGGTTTTTGAGCACAAAAGATGTATGTATAATTATACTTTAATCGGTTATACCCAATTGCTCCAAGTGCTCGGGGTACCCTTTTTCTCTCATATTTATGCTCCTCTGCAATAAGATTGTCTAACCACACACTTATACTTCTCCGAGGGCCACTTCTTTCTAGTTATATTTGGAGGAAAGAAAGCGGTCAGTTCATGGGGTACCAGGCTTTTTCCAGTATCTCCTGGCACTATTCTGAACCTAAGACTTCTCTCAGATCTCTGATGATTTCTGCAAATCACTGCCAATGCAAGGCTGTCAGATGGAATAGTCTTTGACAGGAAATTTGGGGGAAAATTATAAAACAAGCAAGAAATAACTTCAAAGCCAATGCCAAACATGCTATTTTATGGAAATTAACCATTTGCCATACAAAGGTTTGTATGAGTGGTTTCCTTCTTTATGCCCTGGCTTAGGCCCATCATTTGCTCACAAATTCTTCTCCTCTGTCTCTGTATTCCAATCCCTTCCTCCCTTTTCTCCCTTGATGGCTTAATGTAATGCAAAATGTTTGTCCTTTCTGTTTTACAGATCAAAGGCATGTTCTCTTTGTTTCACCCTTGTCTATCTGTGATAAACAATTTCTTAATTTTTTTCAAACGGAAGGTCCACCCTATCAAATGTTGAGTCACCTCACTTTCTTAGAGGCCATATATCATGATACTTGGTTTGCTCCTGTTTTGTTTTTTATTCCTCCCTGTAACATAATGAAAGTAATAATTTCTGCAAATTTACTGGAAAGTGATGTGCAAGATATTTTGAGAGGGCAAAGGGTGGTGAATCTTGATTTAGTATAAAAACATAGATTTATGGTTTAGACTTTTGGTTTAATCCACCCTTCCTTCATACTGTAATGGGAAGAATTCAGCATCTTGTTCATTCATAAAATGGGATAATAGCCTTGTTATGAGAATTTAAAGGTATGATACTCAGAGTCTGATATATAGTGAGTTTCAATATGTGATATCTCTTTTTACTTTAGGACTAGAGAGTTTTGCTAGTCAGCCATTATAGTCATTCAGCATGAGGTAACTAGACTGCATACAAGGGGCTAGAGCTGAGTGATGGAAGTGAAGAGAATAAATTGGAGATGCATTTTGGGGGAAGAAATAGCAATAATTTATGACTTCTGAGTGAATAATGGACAGAGTGTTACATTAAGGGAGAATAGCAATAATCCTGAAAAGTCAGTATAGACTCTTTTTTGATCTTTTAATAAAAAAAAGGGAGAGATCAGTGTAGTTGAGTGTATGGTTGTGGAGGACGTATGATTTGCACAGTGAATAAAGACTAAAAGTAAAATAAGTGGGGTAGAGAAATGAAGGCACATTAGCAGTAAACATGCATCAGCATGGGAGTGGTAATTGGTAAAGTCAGTGGAGAGAGGTAGTAAGAGTATAAATTCAACTGGATTGATGGATTGATACTATGAGTCACAATATATTAGGCAGGGAGTAGGGAAAATTGGGCAATCATTTGCTATGAGGTCATCAATAAGAGAGCTTTTGTAGGCTTTTAAACTAGTAAGACTCTCTGATCAGTCTCCAGAACCTATTACTTGTCCACTTAAAATGTCTCTCAGATTTATCATTTCCTCCTTATTTCTAGAACATTCAGTGTCATCACCAAATTCTTTTTTTAAAAGATTTTATTTATTTATTTATTTATTTATTTGAGAGTGATGGGGGAGGGGCAGAGGGAGAGGGAGAGAGAATCTCGAGCAGACTTTGCACACTGAGCATAGAAGCTGATATGGGGCTCCATCTCACAACCCTTGAGATCATGACCTGAGCCAAAATTAAGAGTTGGAGGCCTAACTCTGAGCCACCCAGGTGCCCCTGTCATCACCAAACTCTATGCATATTATGATAAATTCTCTTTTTAACAGAAGGGTCCTCCTTCCACCCCCACCCCCAGGAATTTCTCTCTTCTCTAGTCCATGCTGTATACTATGTCAGTTTATCATCAAAGAGCTCTGTTATCAAAGAAAACAAAACAAACCTCTTTATTGTGACATTTGTTATGGTGAATTGCATACTGGACTTAAATAGCAACAGTAAACTAAGACCAAAAAGCTGAAGAGAACCATGCTAATATCCTGACTCAATTTGCACAGCTGTGGGTGCCTCAAAGCACTTGCTACATATAAGATTTAGGGCTGAGGATTTCTTTAAATACACTTGTCTTTTAAATGTCCTGCTCACAGTTATGATGGCTCTTAAAAATTACTGTTCCATTCAGTATCTGCTTATCTCACATGAAAAGGGCAATTCAAGAAATGTGGAAGACAGAAAAGCACAGAATAGAAATAACAGTAAGCTATAAATTTTTAAAAAGAAATATATCCCTGCATCTAAGAAAAATAAGAGCAAAGTTTTTTAATTGATTGGGGCTAGCTCAAGAAAGTTATTGCTGTTAACTATTTTTGAAAGGCAATGGTGGAGGGATACCTGGGTGGCTCAGTGGTTGAGTGTCTGCCTTTGGCTTAGGGCGTGATCCTGGAGTCCTGGATCCAGTCTCACATCAGGCTCCCTGCATGGAGCCTGCTTCTCCTCCTGCCTGTGTCTCTGCCTCTCTCTCTCTCTCTCTCTCTCTCTCTGTGTGTGTCTCTCATGAATAAATAAATAAAATCTTTTTTTAAAAAAAGGCAATGGTGGGCAAGAGATGAGAAGGATTTGAAGATTAATACATATGTGCATATATGTATGTACATATGTGTATATTCTATATTTTAGAATAATGCTGAACAGTAATTAGAACTGTACACATAACTGTCTAAAGATAGGTTTGTGTTTCTCTCACTGTGAACTATGAACTGTTTTCAGTGTTCATGAAAGTGATATGTGTTGTGAAAATAATACATGGATAGAATGGCTGTGAATTTAAAGTTAAGGCTTTTTTTTCTCTGTATTTTCCTTTAATGAATGACGCAAAACTAATTTTACACATTTTATAAATGATTTAAAATTAATGTGTTTCCCTTGACAATATAAAACTTTTGCAGTGAAATAGTTACTGGAATTAAAAACAACTGCAGGCACCTCATCATCACTAGTTTGTTGAATGAAATTTTGTCTCTCATCTGTCTGTAAATGTTAAGTCTGTTGAAATACTTAGGGGTAAATCACTACTAGCATTGCTTTATGTAACAATATCTTTGGATTTACCAGAAAGAAAGATCACTATTTATGATCTCTACACAGTTTCAATGAGTAGTATTTTTTTGTGACTATTTTTCTCTGAGGGTCTTTCAACCAAGCGTAAGCACATTTTACAGTTGGTTCCAAAAATACAAATTATGGTCTATTAGCAGCTGAACAAAAAACAATTCACTACATTATTTTCAAACAGCTGTTGTCTTATAATAATATGTGTTCCTCAAAGAACTGGAGCTGAGATTTCACTCAGCTTAGAGGTATTCACTAATGATCTTTTGAATCATCTACTCCTCCATAATTTTTCTTTTTCTGCATTAGGAAGCTTAGAATACATTGCTAATCTTTTACCAATGATTCATGAAAGACCTTCCGTATGATCTTTCACTCTACTCTCCAAACTCATATCCCATAATTGCATGGAGATAATTTTTTTCTTAATTTTGCAATCTCTCAATGTAATAGCTTACTATAAATTACACTACCTGCTGTTGAAATTTGGCTAGTAAATTTTATCAGCATGTAGGCACTATTCTTTTTAACTATATATCATGTAGGTATTAGGAAGAAATAAAATTATGTCTCAACACATCCTAAATATTATGAAAAAAGTAAAAACCATTAAAACATTACCTCAAAGCAGGTATATGTTTTTTCCCTTTCCATTTATTTCATATTATCTATTTTTCTAATTTCTACTTTATTTCCTTTATAGCACTTGTTACAGTATGACATTACCTTGTTTGTTTATTGTCTGTATTCTTCATTAGAATGTAACATCTCTGAGCAAATGTCTCTATCTTGTTTAGTGCTAGATCATCATTGCATAAAACAGCAGACTCTTCCATAGAATGCTAGATTGAAAGCTATATTTAACCACAACATCTAATAGTCCTGTTCAAAAATTATGAGAATATAATATTAATAAGTAATAAACACATTAACTAAAATATGAATAAAGGAAATAAACTTCTATATACTATGAGTTTTATAAGTGTCCATATTCTAATCATTTCTGACTAAATGGATAATTAAATAGTCTTTTAATTAAGAAACAAAATTCCTAAAAATTATAGAAGACCATATATTCGGCATGAGTTTAGGATGAAGCACAGAGCTTGCTTCAAGAATATGCTCCTGAGAGAAGGGTGAGGTAAAAGAATAGCTAACTATAAATCAAAGCATATTGCAAGGAGTTAGGAAAATGGAAACAAATGTTCAAATCAAGAAGCTATCAGTTAGTTGTCTTTAGGGTGTTGAGAGATAAACTGAGTCATATTAAAATTTTTAGGAGTTTATTTGAGCAAAAAATTGATTTGAATCAGCATCCAATCTAGCAGAAAGGATGGAGCCCTAAGGAGCTGTACAAAATGAGACTTTTCTAGATAGAAAGGAACAGGAACAAGGAAGTTATAATAGGCAAAAAAGCAGGTTGCTTATTATAAGGTCACTTTCCTTTAGGACCTGCCAGGAGTTTATGGGGCATATTACCAGATTAGTACTGATCAAGTAATTCCTGATTGGTTTAAGATTCCATTTCTGGGAGAGTCAAATGTAATTAAGTCAAATCTGAGTTTGGTAATATGGAGTTTAGCATGAGTGAGTCCATTTTAGACCTGTTATCTTATTTTTAACAATGGAAAAGGTATTTTTCAGGGAGTAACTAAATGATTTGGAAGATATATTAGGATGTGTAAGTAATCTATAAGTAAAGATGAGGTAGTGGAACATGAAAAGAGCCAAGAAATATTGGAAGCTATTGCATGTGTTGGAGAATTTAGTTTGGTTGGACTTGTGTAGCAGATAAGGTTGGAAGAAAGGTTTGGGTGTTATCATACCAAGTCCTCTATTCGAGGCTGAGAAATTATATTTAATTTACTTAGAAACATTCTTTGATTTTCTGTTTCCTCTCATGGGAGTGAAATTGTAAGAACTCTTTATAAGGATTTGTATAGCCATGATTAGCAGTTTTGACACAAGTGAAATGTAATCGAATGTAGGAGAGTAGGCAGTGGGTGGCTGAAATTGGTCAGGTGAGGTTACGATGTATTGCGGAAATTGAATAATAGCGCTGAGAATTTTTAAAAAGACTTTTAAGTAATCAGAAAGGAATCTATAGGACTTAGATATGGAAAAGGTCTTAAACTAATTCTGTGAGCTAAACTATAAGCCCTATGCTAATTTTGATCAGTTCACCAGTTATTCAAAAGAGGAAACCATTAGGACAGGTTTAAGACAGTTTCTCTATCTGTGTCCCCTTTTTATAAAGCTCCTATGTAAGGGTAGCATATAGAAACTCATTTTTGTGCCAACTCTTATGCTTGTGAAAGACCCAAATTAAAATTCTTATTAATACTCTTATTTTGTTACATATATGTGTTAAACCTGAGCATGTCAATAGCAAATGATTTGTTCCCATATTCTACTGTATTTTGCAAGTACACTTCTTTTTGACTTATTAGGGATTTTAATGATTATTAGAAATATATTTGGAAGCATTGATTGGTGTAATAAGAAACTGGCAGACAGCCCTCTTCCTTTAACCTTCCAATTTCCAATCTGTCAGGTTTTTTTTTGTTTTGTTTTTAATCCTGTTATTTAAAGTGGCTAAACTTAAGGTGAATGTTTTCTAGGACACTACCCCCTGGAGCAGTATGCCTCCTCCTTCTCACAATGAAGCCTTTGGGTGAAAAGTTATGGTGTCTTATCCTACCTTTCCATACTTTGCATACTACTTCTTCTCTTTATTTTTGACTTGAGATACTTCACTCACTCTAAAACTTTCAGCTAGATACTGGAGGATTGTGCTTAAGAACTTGAAATATACCCTTCTTTCTCTTTAAATCCCCATTTTCCAAGTCTTTTATTCTATAACTTTTTGTAAGATTAAAGTAGCCTTCTGACTCTTTTGAAAAGTGTTATAGCAGAACAATTGGGAGACTTGCACCAGTGAAAAACACAAGGTCATTGCAATGCCAGTGGCTTGTTGGGTCATGTCATCTTACACTTGTTCCCAGGTTATTGGGAACTAAGCATTTTTCTCTTTGACATTAGAACAGTATTTAATCTCCCTGAGGAACACTCTTATCAATTTCAACATGTTGCCACATACTCTTGGTCTTTTATAATTAGCTTTTATATATAACCATTTCTCAGCTGGTTACCCTAGATTCTGAAATTGAATGAGGCAGAAAAGATCCAGATGAGGTTATTAAATTATAGAATATTAGCAAATCCTTTAATTTATTGTTTGGGTGAATGTATAATCCAACTGTATCTGGAGATAATAGCATACATAGTCAAGATTATTTTTTATTTGTATGGGAATAAATGTTTGATCCCTTTGTCAAATTCTATAAAAATAATTGGCTATCAGTTATATATATCCAAATGGAATGCTCATTGAGTCATTATTAAGCCAAAAGATTATTGTCTAGACTCATTCTCTGAAACTTGATTTCTTTATTAATGCTTTATTTAAAATGGAAATTGGAAATAGATCCAAATGTGGATGTACATAAATGTATACAGTACTTTATAGTAGTAGGTGTGTATTAGGTGATAAAATTATATTACATTTTGCTTTAAGATATTCTGTTTATACTTAGGTATGCAGTACTTAAAAAGAATTTTTCTTATTCTTATTAATTTACCATATGAGTTTTAAAATTTGATTTACATTTTAGAGTTATTATATTTATATGTTGGTGAATAAGACAAAGAAAACTAAGGATATTTGCTTTTTTGAATTACTAGTTATATATTAAAAATAAGTGAAAATGATTGTAGGACTTTGACTTAATAGAAAAATGTTATCTTAGACTTATTATGTGATTGAAAGAAACAACAACATACATTAAATTACATACAGACTCTTGACTTTAGATGAAAAACCAGTATCTTCAGAAATATAATTTTCAACATTTTAAAGTACATGATTCCCTTACATAATTAATGTTTCTATATCATTTAATAAACTTTTATAAAAAATTCAACTGTAAACCTTTAATATTCCCAAAGACTTTTAAAAGTTAATATAAGTAGTCATTTGCATAGTGATTAAGCCTGAGAGAATCATAAACTTGTCTTTTTTTCTTGTTGTGGTTCAGCAGTGGATTGAGAGCAGCTGTGGTAATTGTTCAATCAGTTAAGATGCCCCCCAAAATTCAACAAATAAAAACCTTTTTGGCTTTTTCTAACCACTGTTCATTTAGCTGAGAACAATGTGAAGATTTGAATGACATATTTACTGTAACAAACCTTAGCACCAGCAGTGGTAATACAGGCAGGCATTATGTGCTTTTTATTGTAATGAGCATTTGGGTATACAACTCCACCTAGGCAGAATGTTCTTGTCAAAAAAAATTGAGTCTGAACCTTTAGATACTATTTTCAGTTTATAAGAAATAAAGAAGATAGAGGAGCAGGTAAGAAAACTCCTCTGTTAGACATTGAACATCATAGCGTGTAACAAAATGTGGATCATTGCATTTGGTATGTTTTGCCCTTTTCTTGTTCACTAGCAAGCATAATGCTTTATTTTAAAAAATCACTGTATAATAAATTAGGAGTTCAATTTTTATGGAATTTAAAGGTTTGCATATATCATCCCATTGAAACCACACTCTTGGGAGGCAAGTATAATGTGCTCACTTGAAAGATGACCGTGACTCTGGGAGAATAGCCCTAATAGCCCTATTATTTCTCTCCTGAAATATAAAGCATTTATTAAATGTAACAATACTCCAGAGGAACTGCTCAAGGTGCTGAAGAGCGGGATTGAGTTGGAGCATTAGGGAGCTCAGTTTGCTAGGGGATAGATCAGTAGTACTATTTATTTGGCATCAGCTACATGAAACTTCATATCACAGGAATTTTTCAACCATTTAATTGGTTTGGACATCATCTTTAACAAGTCACTCATTCATTCAATGTATATGAGTGTAAACTATGTATCAGATAGTTTTGAGGTGTAGAGGGAAACCAAGAGTGAATAAAATGTCCCTACCTTCATGGAACTGACAATTTAGCGTCAAAAAAAACCTTAAGCTATTTCTTGAAAATACATATAGGATTTGTTAAATGGTGGTACATTTTATAGAGAAAAATAAAGCTGGGTAACTAAGTGAAAAGATTAATGAGGGGGCAGGCAGGGAAGAGATAAATAAGATCATAAAAGCTTCTCTAATAAGAGATTTAAACTATGTCTGAAATAAGTAAAGAATTAAGCTATGAAGACCTCTGGAGAGAAGTCTTTTCAGGAGAGGGAACAGCAAATGTAAAGAATTGATGCAGATGTGAGCTTGTCAAGCTGGAGAAAGAGCAGAATATGGAGTGGAATGAACCAAAGGAAAATAGAGATAAATTCAGAGAGGCAGCTGAGCACTGGATCCTGAAGGGCTTTGAAAGCCATTGTAAGTACTTTCAGTCTGAGTGAGGTAAGAAGCCAGTGGAGGGTTTTGTCAAAGGAGTGATGTGACGTGTTTTATGTTTGGTGCTTCTCAAAAGCTTTTATTTCTGATTGTGTGGTGGTAGTGGTAGTGGTAGTGGTGGTCTGAAGCAGTAAGAACCTCCAAGAAAGAGAATTCAGTGTCTTGGACCAGGTGGTTAGTGATAGAGATGACAAAGAGATAGTCAGATCCTGGATATATTTTGAAGGAGTAACCTAAAGTAATTTATTGATAGATTGGATTTGTGAGAGGAAACATGAAAGAGTTAAGTTGACCCTCTAAGCTTTTGGATTTAAGCACCTAGAAGGATGAAGATGACATTTCTGAGATGGAGAAGTCTGTAAAGAATCAACTTTTGGCAGGAGGATCAATGGATATCAGAGAAAGTCAGAGAGAGACAAACACTGTATGATCTCCCTTATGTACAGAATCTAAAAATAACCAAACTCATAGAAAGAGAAGACAGATTTATGGAGGGATAGGGGGTAGGGAAATGGGTGAAGATGGTAAAAACAAAAACAAAGAAGAGAGTTCTGAGAAGGAAGACCTAGAACATTCCACTTGAGAGGTTACGAAGATAAGGAGCAAAGGAGATTGATAAGGGACATCAGGAGAATAGAAGGAAAGGCTACAGAGAGTGAAGTGGTCTCTCAGAAACCTAAGTTTAAAAAAGTGTGAGGGAGAAAGAAAAGGGACTGGTGAGGTAAAAAAGCTTAAAGGATGTTGTATCACAGAATTTCAGTAGAGAAAAACACAGTGGTCCCCTTGGCAAAATGCTTCTGATCATCAGGAAAGAGGGAATCAAATATTGTCCTTGGAATTTATCAACATGGAGGTCATCAATGACCTGTTTTGTTGGAATCGTGTTGCCAAAGATTGTTTGGGATGGGTTCTAAAGGAAAATGGGATGTGTATTCATTTTCTAGCACTGTATAATAAATTACCACAAACAGTGGCTTAAAATAATACCCATTTATTAGGCCATAGTTTTCTCTAGAACAGAAGTCTGGCTTGGCATGACCCTCTTTTCAGCATCTTACCAAGCTGACATCAACATGTCAGCGAGCTTATATATGAAGCCCAGGATTCACTTTTAAGACCACCTGGTTGTGATAGAACTCAGTTCCTTATAGCAATAGAACAGAGGTCCGTGTTTTCCTTGCTGGCTATCAGATGGGAACTTTCCTGAGCTTCTAGAAGCCACTTTAGTCCTGGCTATGTGGTCATATCTATCTTGAAAGCCAGTAGTGGAGAATCTCTCTCATGTCAAATCTTTCTCACACTCTGAATGTCTGACTCCCTCTTCTTGGGCAGCCAGAGTGAAACTGTGCTTTTAAAGGGCTTATGCGATCAGTTCCAACTAATTCGGATAATCCTTTTACTTTAAGATTAACTTGCTATGTAACAAAACCTAAGCAAGAGAAGTATATCCATCATATATGTAGTCCCAGGGATTATGGAGATGGTGTAGAACAAGCAGGCAGGGAGTCTTAGAGACCATCTTAGAATTTGAGCTACTACTGGAAGAATACAATTGGAGACACGAAGTATAGACTGATTTTGAGAGGATGGTTCATTTTGCCTACAGAGGAGAATGGAGTAACAGGGCAATAATTAGTTGTAAAGCAGGGCCAAAAGGAATTTTTAAGAGGCAAGAATATCTGTATGCTGATAAGAATGATCCAAAAGAGAGAGAAAGCTGATGTTTCTGGAGATGAGTGAGCTGTTTGAATGTATTTTTGAGGAGGCAAGGAGTGATGGCTTCTAGGGCATGTGTGAAGATGATGATCTTAGGACACTAGAATGAACAGGTTCTCCATAGTGAAGAGAGGATTCTTCATTATTTTGCAGGGAGCTTGGGTAAATTTTCTTCTATGGCTTCTTTTTAATTTATCCTCTGGTGAAATAAAAAGATTTGTTGGTGAGAGGAGGATGGGGAAGTGGTGTTAGAGGTAGAGGAGCATAGCAAAGGCTTTGAAATGGGATGTTTACAAACCAATATATAAAATAATCATGAAGATAGTTTTATAAAGTGGATTATTTGCACAATGAAATAAAATCATTTTATGTTGTAGAATTGGTTTTGTATTTTTAGAGAAAAGAATAGAATAAGGAAGAGGAGGAAAAAGGGAGGAAGGAAAAAAATAAAAGAAAGGAGGAGGGAAGGCACCCATACTTTTACTTGGCTGAGTGTTATTTTTCCTTCACAACATTATTAATTCTGTGACAATAAGTGGAATACAGTTCTAGTGCGAAAGATTAAGGAGAATCTTAGGAACATTTCGTTAAAATGTATGGTGATCATTACAAAAAGGGATGTGAAGAATGACAGAATGACAACCTGCCTGGAAAACTTCATAAAATATTGTTTGAGATAATTCTTAAATGAAAAATAGGGATTTCTCCAACAAGAATGGAGAATCTAGTTCTTAATTCTTATGGAAAAAAGTATCATTGAGGAGATGATACAAGAGAGTAAAATATGATAAATCAGGACAAACTCAGACAACTATCAGTGCAGTGATGGCTTCAACCTTAGGCCAATAGTGAATTATCTTCCTCATTTACGCGCCTCTACTAGTCCCTTAGTATTACACTAGAAAGATGCCCTGTAGAGAACTTGGCATCAGGATAATAATTATTCAATTCATTAGATTTTACTAATATTTCATGATGGCTTTAGTAAGACTCAGATCCCCATTTTTTTCAGATTCAGAATAATTTTTGCCTATTTTACTTAACTAAGCTATTTATAAATGTCAATTATCACAAACTTTGTTCTTGATTCTGTTTATCAGATGTGTGGCCTCTCTACTCCATACTTCTTAATTTAAAAGAGTAATGATTTGTATAGACTGTTTTTCTGTGAACTAAGGTAATTAAAATACCAACAGAGACTGGCCATTTCTTCCATAGTAATTGTTGATGTAAAGTTTACTACTTGATTATATGCATTTGGAAATTGCTAATTGGTATTTAAAGTTAGACTAGGGATTCTTAATAATACTTTAATAAACTATACAATCTATTTGTTTTCTTTAATTTTTAATTAGAAAAAAGACACTTCGTACCAATAAACAAGACTTAAATAAATTGCCAAGAACTTTATTATTTCTCCTGTTTATTGAGCTCTTCAATAAAAGCAACATTCAGAATCATTTTGAAAGCAGCCTTGAAGCTTTCATTTTTGAACTAGGGAAAAAAAACAGGTTTTTTTTTTTTTTTTTTTTTAGTTCTAGGTAATAGTGTAATATTGAAAGAAATGTCAAATAAATGCCACTGCAAAAATTGGTCTTGTCATTCTCCTAATAGTTCAGAAAATTAGACCATCATGATTACTTTTCACTACTGTAACAACAGACTTGAAGGGAAAAAAAAAGAGTATAGAGAAAATTGCAAATCCTATCCTCATATACTCTTGAATTCCCAGAAATTTAGTTCCATTTTTGAATAAGAATATATCAATGTATAACACATACATATTCTTTTCACCTAAGGACAAAAATCAGTAATGTGATTTTTTTTCTCTAGCTCTCCAGGCAATGAACATCAGCAGAATATGCAACATTTTCTTTTTTTCAAAAGCAAATAATTAAACTAATTGAATAGCATCTATAATAACAACCACTTATTGGAAATACTAAAAATTTGAAACAATTTAGCATTTTGTTAAAAATAATCACAATTTGTAAAATTTACTATAAGTGAAAATGTAATATGTGTATTTATATAATAGTTCAGAAAATGATACCTGATAATATCTCTCATCAAGTTTAGAAATACATATATATATATATATGCATGTGTACATATATGTATGACCAAAACTGGAGGGAGAAAAATACCATAAAAAATTTCAAAGGCCAACCAACTCCAAAACATATATGAAATATCTGATCATAGTTTAGCTTTATTAATGTATAATTTCATATGCATCACACATGCACAAAGGATAAACACCAAAAAACAATTGGGCAAAAAAAAAAAACCTGAACACAAAATCATATGTTAAAGAAACATATGAGAATATCATAAATGTCAATGAAGAAAGAAATATAAAGTAAAATATTATATTTTTTAAACCTTCAATTTGTCAAAGATTATTTAAAACTATAAAACAAATATTTGAGTAAGAACTTGTCAAAAACTGTTACTCAAAATTTGGAAAAAAAATTTGGAAACATTCAGAAGATCGACTTGAAGTCTTTTTTTAAAAAATATTTTATTTTTATTATTCATGAGAGACATAAGGCAAAGGGAGAAGCAGGCTCCCTGCAGGGAGCCTGATGTGGGACTTGATCCCAGGACCCCAGGATTATGACCTGAGCCAAAGATGTCTAGATTATCAACCTCTGAGCCACCTAAGTGCCCCCAACTTGAAGTCTTTAAAAGGTTTATACTATTTACTTTGTACCCTTATTTTTTTTAAGATTTTATTTATTGATTCGTGAGAGACATAGAGAGGCAGAGACATGGGCAGAGGGAGAAGCAGGCTCCATGCAGGGAGCCCTATGTGGGAATCAATCCTGGGACTCCAGGATCACACCCTGAGCCAAAGGCAGATGCTCAACTGCTGAGCAATCCAGGCATCCCTACTTAGTACTCTTATTTAAAGAGATTTATCTTAAAATAATCAATTATGTGAGATGTCCATAAATGTTTGTCTATACTAATGCTTATTTTTGGATACTTTATAGTAGCAAAAAATAGAAAGCAGTCAAATTATCTAAACTACTAGGAGGATGATTGATTAAAATATAGCAGTACATCTATACGATATAGGAAACCTGTGATCCTTTCTACTCTAGACAGCTATAAACATATTAAAGTTTAGTGAAATATTTAAATAGCAAAGGCAAAAAATGGAAAGATAGATAAATCAGTAGATCACAGTAGCCTTTGACTAACCATCCCTAGATTCTAGAGTCAGGGCTCCAACTCCAGGTCCTCTACCACTGGCTGCCTAGCCATGGGACAAAACTTCCCTAAACATTAGGAGATCAAGCCACTGATTATATGCCCAACAAGCAACTCTTGAAATCAATTGCTTTATAAACCTTGCTGCCAAATAAATCTAGAGTGTCTGTTATTCTTTTTTTTTCTGAGTGTCTGTTATTCTTAATCAATGATGGTGATGTAGATCATCCTGTCATCTTATCTTTAATATAAAATAATTCCCATATCACTCTGTCATTCTTCAATCCAACCCACTCCCAGACTGCCCCTTTTCTTTACAAAATCTTTCTACTCTGTTCTTGGGCATCTTAGTTCCATAGCAAGCACACTTTGTTTTATCACAAGTTATTTACTGAATGCTATTTATACTTTTGCTAATCTTGGCTCTCCAGTAAAGGCATTCTTTTCTAGCAGATCTATTTCAGAGTCGAAAGGGAAGTTGTTTCCTTTCTTTTCCTCCTGGTGCTGCTTCTCAACTATTCTTTATTCTGACGTAAAGTTCCTTTTTCTCTGGGAGCTTATGAAATTGGGGTAAACTCTTTATAAGAGTTGTTGACAGGGATCCCTGGGTGGCGCGGCGGTTTGGCGCCTGCCTTTGGCCCAGGGCGCGATCCTGGAGACCCGGGATCAAGTCCCACGTCGGGCTCCCGGTGCATGGAGCCTGCTTCTCCATCTGCCTGTGTCTCTGCCTCTCTCTCTCTCTCTCTGACTATCATAAATAAATAAAAATTAAAAAAAATATTTAAAAATAAAAGAGTTGTTGACAGCTACTCAAACTCCTAGCCACTCCAATTTATGAAAAGCTTCTAGATCATGATCATTGGGGATGCCTGAAATGTAGTATGAGTACTTCAGTGAACAAGCTAATATATTACCAGATTCTTCAGCTAACTCCAGTGACCTTCATCTCATCTTAGTTTTCCACTTCTGCCCAAACTGTAAAACTTGGCATCACAGAAGTTGATTTTTGTAATAGTAAGTTTAAACATCCCTCTTTCTGGCTACAGCAGCCTAACCTTCTGGTTGCCTCCCTCTCTTATTCCCATCATACATTTTCTGTGACCCCTTGGAGATGACCAGTCTCCTGACCACTCTATTTTTTCTTTCCTGAATAGTTGCATCCTGTCTTAATTGTCTTTCCTAATCAGTTTAATTCCAAGCATCACCACAAGAGAGTATTATCAATTCTCATTTGCCTTCATTGTCCTCAGATAGCAAAACTAGATGAATCCTATTGATCACAATCTCCATTGAGCTACGAGGGAGGGTGAGGACTGCTGGAGAATCCTACATGTATATTTACTTTTTTAAAAAAAGATTTTATTTATTTATTCATGAAAGACAGAGAGAGAGAGAGAGAGAGAGAGAAAGAGAGAGAGAGAGAGAGGCAGGCAGAGACACAGGCAGGGGAAGAAGCAGGCTCCATGTAGGGAGCTTGACATGGGATTCAATCCCGGGTCTCAGGATCATGCCCTGGGCCAAGGCGGTGCTAAACCACTTAGCCACCTAGGCTGCCCCTAAAGTGACTATGATTCTACAAAAATGTCATATATACCTACTTTGAAATATATATTACGTATAATATGTATGCTTTTAATGGAAAGTAAGCTTAATATCTGTTTTAACTCTGAGGAGAACAATGTGCAAAAACTCTCCTTTCTAAGCTTCAAGAAGTCTTTAAATTTTCTCTCTCTCAAGAATCAGAGGTGTGACTTACCTTTGGAAAATACTTTTATTTGGGAAGAAAAATCTCTTTAAAAATTTTCTCTTTATTTTCAGAAATAAAAAGAAAATATTATTCATTATCCTTATGGAGAATGGCAAAATTCCATTTCTGTGTGGGATTTTATTACATAAATTATGTGTGGGGGTGAGTCTGGGATGAGTTTCTTTTTTATTTTTTTTTAAGATTTATTTATTCACGAGAGACACAGAGAGGGAGACATGTGAACTGGATCCTGGGACCCCAGGATCACGACCTGAACTGAAGGCCGACGCTCAACCACTGAGCCACCCAGGTGCCCTGGGATGAGTTTCTGCAGACTTGTGCTTTTAATGAAATAAGGGAATTTTTATTTCCTTAGATTAACATGACACTGTGCCGACAAATGTAGTTTGTTTACACTTAGGTAGTGGGAGATTACCCAGAGGTCTAAGCACAGGATACACAAATAATGCGACCATTGGGAAAGACCCAGTAAAGCTTGGCCTGGCTTTCTATACTGCTTAACCTGGAATTGAAGTTTCCTGACCAAGTCTCAATGTTATGTAAGTCTAAGTAACCTGAATGTAGTGAGTTGTGTATTGTGTTCTGATATTAATTGTAATGCGGGCAGGGTATAAGATCACAGTCCCCTGGTTTTCCCTAAGGGGATGGACATATCCATTCTCAGTCATTCTGGAGAAAGCAAGCCCTCAAAAGGACCAAACTTTGAACTAATTGCTGGGGTAGGGGCAAATGAACCATTTATTGCAAATTATGTCTTTTTTTTTTTTTAAGATTTTATTTATTTATTCATGAGAGAGAGAGAGAGAGAGGCAGAGAGAGAGGCAGGCTCCCCCTGGAGCAGGGAGCCCAATGCAGGGTTCAATTCCAGGACCCTGGGATCAGGACCTGAGCCACCCAGGTGCCCCATGAATTATGTTTGCATAATTTCTGGGTAGTGATTGCAGGTGGGAGTTGTGGAAAAATAATTAGAATGTTCTGATTCTGTAAGTATGCCTTAAGTGGAGCCCAGAATCCATGTTTTGTATCAAGTCCTCCTCCCCATCATCTATTACTCCATGATTCTGATGAAGATAGCCTGTGTACTATACTTTGATACAAAACTTAAAGAATAGAAAGTTTAGCATATCAAATCAAGCATAATTGAACAATAAAAATAGCTTCTAAAAATGTATTATTTTGTCATGTTCGAAAATGTCTGCCTTCTTTTCCATGCCAAAATTGTATATTAAAGCTTGCTAAAGATCTAGCTAATCAAAAAATTCTAAGACTGCAGGCTTTTATTTGAAATACCTGCCATTGGGATCCCTGGGTGGTGCAGCGGTTTGGCGCCTGCCTTTGGCCCAGGGCGCGATCCTGGAGACCCGGGATCGAATCCCACGTCAGGCTCCCGGTGCATGGAGCCTGCTTCTCCCTCTGCCTGTGTCTCTGCCTCTCTCTCTCACTGTGTGCCTATCATAAATAAATAAAATAAAATTTAAAAAAAAAATGAAATACCTGCCATTTCATAAATATGGCTAAGGTGGTGAACTCCTTGTTCAAATTCATTTAGGGTCCTCATGGTCAGTCTGGCCTTGGAGGAAACAGAATATGCTGACATGAAATCTGTTGTCTTTTGTTTGAATTTTAGGTATAAGAAATGAAACAAGTCTTTGGACTTTCTCTCAATTAAAAAGTGAACAAGTAATGTCAGTGGTACACAGGATGAAGAAAGTTGTCCACAGACATATCACTTTTCATATTTACAGTTCACACTTCATCACAATCTGGTTAAAAAATAAGATGTAATGATCCTAGTATGTAATAGACAGAGGCAGTCTTCAGTTTGACTAGCGATTAATTTTAAATTAGTTTTCCCTTCCTTGATAAATGGCAGCTAGTAATTATTTATTGCTTTATGTTGTCAAATGCATACAAGCAGTGTTAAAGAAATGGATCGGTTTTTCAACAATGATAAATATCACAGAAACAATTATACCTTATCCTTTCTTGCAAATATTTAACCTTTTGTGACCATATATCATGGAAGTAAAAATATTCGCAAGGTAACTAATTTTAATTTCTTCAAATTAAAAATGACATTTTTTTTATTGGGGGAGATCAAACGCTTAGGTTTACTGCATTAAAGTTTTCACTGTTTTCTGGAAAACAGAGATGGGCCAAAATATATTTTGGAACCCCTACTGCACCCCCTGAGAAGAAATTTCTGATTAAAGGGCAGGTGCAGGTGGTCATTTTTGATTATATGATACTTCACTTACCCCTGACGGGGGTGATCAGTCCATGATAGAATTATGTCCTTGAGAATAAAGAATGCATTATATTTTCCCCTTGGGACTTTCAGGAGGCAAATGAGGTTACTCTATATATTGTTGCTTGTGGGCTCTTCAACCACAAGTTGAAAAGTTATGTAGAATTGAATTTGAATTTGCAACCAAGGCAAACCCAATTATGGGAATTAGAGACCATGAGGAAACAATACACCAGCCATCAGAGAAGTAAGAGAGTATAGAGAGAGGAAAGAAAAAATCTAGTGAGCCAGGGGAGGGGGCAGGGCAGGGAGAGAAGGGAGGAGGTGGGGGTGGGGTGGGGAGAGGGAGACAGAAAAAGAGAGAGAGAACCCAGGGCTGGCTTGCTGGCTTCATGGAAATGGGATTTGTTTAATGGCACACAGAAGGGCTCTCACTTGGTTCAATGTTCTGTTCTCATCCACTTGAAATTGTTCATCGTTTTTGAACAAAGCATCTTGCCTTTTCATTTTGTGCTGTACTTTGCAGATTATGTAACTGATCCGGCCTGTTCCTTTGCAGTTTCTTAGAGTAGCCAGAGTAGGTTTTTAAGTTATAAACCAATTCATAAATTATCCTACATAAAACTATTTTCTACCCTTCTTCCCCTGCCAGACTTTCAGAATAAAATCCATGTTCCTGACTTTTGCCACAGAGAGGCTCTATTATTTGGCTCCTGCCCCACGGGCCCACTGCCCTGTTGCTCTCCTCTTCACTCCTGCCACGACGGCATTCTTTACCCTCTTCCCACAAGGGAACTCCTTTTCTGGGTCTCTGTTCCTTCTGATCTTCAGCCTAGAAAACCCTTCCTTCAGCTCTCTTCACACCTGACTTTTAAAATAATTCAGGCCTCCCACATTCCATCCGTGAGGCATCCACTGAGCAATACCTTTTAGTAGTTGCCATATTTGCTTCGTTATGTACATCTGTTTGTTATTCTGTTTACTTGTTTTTGATCTGTTCTCAGCCAGCCCGCTCTACCCATACTCCACACAGTGTCACCTCGAGGGCAGGGATGACATTTGCTGGTTTGCAGCTCCAGCCCCATACTTAGGCCAGTTCGTGGAATATTGCACGTATCTATTTCTTGCAAAGTGAATGAAAGGAATTTAGAAGCCTTAGAGAGAGGGAAAATAATTTTTACTCACTTCAGTGCCCAAGGTGTTTGTATTTACCCCAATAAAAGTGCTGCAGAATTGTTCATTTGGTCCAAAGGTTAAGAGAAAAACCAGAAAATAGGAAATAGATACTAACTGTATTATCTAATCTACAGATATGGTTTATCAATAGACAATATAGTTAAGAAACTATAATTCTGATACCATTTATGCAAGATGATCAGAGAAGTTTGATTTATTTTGTTTGAACAGAGTTTCTTTTTTTTTTTCTTTTACTATGTGAACATCTGGGAGCAATAGAAATCAGAGATAGTGCACAAGTGTTTATGCTTTGGGTATTTCTCATGATGAGTAATCTATTGTTACTTTTATGTACACACTTGTGCAATGATAAAATGGGATTCAAAATATAGTGATGTTCCAAGAATGTGTCATTAATAACATACTCTCTCATGTCATCAGCATATTTTCACTGAGCTGGCAGCACCTCCAAAAGAGTAAATGTTACACTGTGTTCTGAAACTCTACGTTCAGCATTTTCTGTGACAACACATTAAACTAATGCTTTTCAACTGGTGTGTCATGAAGCTTAAATGGACTGCGTGAGCTGACATACATCCTATAGCTGCACATCAGCTCACTCCTCTTTTCCTGGAGTTTGTATTAGTCATCAGACCTAGGAGAGGGAGAAGAAAAGCTAATATCAAATAATAGCTAACATATATAGAGTGCTTACTCTGTATTTTACATATATTCAATCTCATAATAAACCAAGGGGTCATTTCTCTATCTTCATTATACAGAGTGCAATGTGCTAGGGTCAGTAAATGTCATATAAATCTTCACAGTTTGATAAAAGGGTTAATACTGTTCTCATAAGTAGGAAAAACTAGGTTAAAGGATGGTCAAGAATTTTCCAAATATTCATAACTCATTATGGAAAAATAAGGATTGAATTCCATATCCGTGTGACTCCACCGCTGAGTTCTGCTATATCATAATGATTCCTGGAAAGAAATTTCAGACCAAGTTTTTCAAATTTAGATATTATCAGTGGGAGTGAATTGATTATATTAGCTTTTCCAATACTGTCTTTTTTGTGTGTTCTTTATGACTCTCAAAGTCATATTCCCTATTATGAGCAATTGCTGATCTGGGTCAAAGCATCTTCCTTAATATTACCTCCTTCTCTGTCATTATCCCTTGGAAAGAGCAGTTCCTCCCTTTTCAGGCCAAGTCAAGTTGATCACTGTCCATAACTATGCTAGATATGATGCCTATCTTTAACTTTTTCTTTAAATTCTTCTTTTCTTGGAGTGGCTGAAAATTTAGTTTTTCTCTGTACTAGTTTCTTGGACCTGCCAAAACAAATAATTATAAACAGAATGGCTTAAATGAATAGCCTTTACTTTCTCACAGGTAAGGAGGCCAGAAGTCCAAAATTGAGATGCTGACAGATATAGTTCCTTTTGGGAGATCTCCAGGAGAATCTGTTCCGTGCCCCTCCCACGTGATGGCCAACAATCTTTAGTATCCCTAGGCTTGTGGTTGCATCACTCCAATCTCTGCCTATTTCTGCGTGGTATTCTCTATGTCCCTGTGTGTCCTTTTCTCTTCTTATGAGGACACAGTCATTGGATTTGATAACTGATCCAGTTATGACTTTATTTTAATTTAACTGTATCTGCAAAGAAACTATCTTCAAATAAGGTCACATTCTGAGGTTCTTGGACAGCATGAATTTTTGGAGGGCATGGTTCAACCCACTACACTCCCTGAGAGCCCAGCAGTTCCCAGAAAGGAAATCTACTTTTTTAAAATTTCTCCCTTCAATGAGACAAAATGAGGTTGCCAAATATCTCTTTGATTCAGACTACTGCTTATAGATTATCATCACTATGTTATGTTAACTAAATGGCTTCTCTTTTGATAGCACTTCTGACACTATCCCTTGTCACTGTAGACATTTACCAACATCTAAGATACTTTCCCATCTCCATCAATGGCTTGATACCTTACCTATAATCTTTCTTTCATCTGTGTTTTCTGTCCTGAACAACAGGATGTTCACATCAGTGTTGATGAACTCTCTGACTCTGAAGTTGTTCCCTGTCCCCAGCATACAGATCTCTATTCCCTTTATATTTGTGACTTTACTTATGGGGTCTGCTTCATACCTTACTCAGGGCTTCTGTCAGAGTCTTCAACTCAGAAATCTGACTAGAGTCTTCAGCCTGGCTATTGTTCATATCTTTCCACTCCGATACCATGATTTTCATTTGTAGCATGACCTCAACTTCCTTATCTACCACCCACAGTACTTCACTCCTTTATTTTTCTGAGTTTTTAGCCTCTTTCTTATTCTGGAATCTGTGATCAAACATTTGAGGAAAGTTTTGTTTTTCCTATATATAAGAGCTGGCTAAGTATTTAACTTATTAAAGAGAACACAAATATATAAGGATCAAATCATACAAAATAAACAAAGGTCAAATTTAATTAAGTGTCAACTTCTTTATCCATTTTGGCCCTCTGTAATTCTTAAACTCTGGTGAAAAGAAATTAAAATTTTATAGTTTCTGTCTTTCCAAAATAAATATATTTCTGAAATTATTTATACTTCTAGGAAGTAGAAAACTTGTTTCTAGGAACAAAAAATGGTGACCTTAAGAAAACACTCCCACTGAAAAGCTCCCCAAAACATAAATAACAGATATGCATAATTACTAATAAAATGCATGAGTTTGGGCATCCCCAGTGGCCCAGCGGTTTAGCGCTCCCTTCATGGAGCCTGCTTCTCCCTCTGCTTGTGTCTCTGCCTCTCTCTGTGTCTCTCATGAATAAATAAATAAAATCTTTAAAAAAATGCATGAGTTCTATGAGTTTCTTATAAATTCTTCAAAAATAATTAATACTATGAACATTAATTATACCTAATATATTTAGCTTTAATCCTTACAATTCAATAAGTTTTAATTTTTGTATTAATATTTCCTGAATAATATATAATAAAATACAGTTAAAATATTTTAATTTTTATGTGGATTTTTCAACCCCATTGAACTCCTGTGCTCTTTTATAGGTTTTCAGAATAAACTGTTTTTTCATTTTATCCAGGTTAGTTTAATTAAAACTAACCTATACAGCAATGATGTATGTATTAGAGTCTTTGTGACAACAATAATAATAGTAACTAACAAAAACAACAATGACAAAATAACAATGGTACTAAAATAAAAATAATTTATTAATATATATTTCAGACATGTACTAAGATAATTTATATATTATTAAATCTGCACCAAAAAAAACCCACTATAGAATGCTTAGTAATTCCCCAATTATACAAATAAGAAGACATGTACAAGTAAGTTAATTGCTAAAGAATACTAATAATTTCAGAACTGAGTTTTGCACTCTTGTTTGCCTGACTGCAATGCCTGGGCTCTTAATCATGATGCCTTACGACAACCTAAATTTGTACTGAATTTTTTATAAAGACAATGTTAAAATAAGCTCATGTCATTCCTCTATTAGTAAGTCATGTCAGTGTGAAGGTGTGATCTTCAGATCAACTCTGAGAGAAACAAAACTCATTCTTCCTTAAAGCAGTCTGCATTAAAAAGCATGCTTACGTATATTCCTATAAAATTTTTGTTTTTGCCACGTGCATGCATAACAAAACAACACAAAAACAAATTTTTATTCCTTTAGCATTCATCAGACTATTGAGATAATAAGGCTCTGGGGGTTATCTTATTCTCACATTGCTTCTTTTTTCTTTTTTTTTTTAAACTTAAACTTAAGCCAGGTATAATATAAGTTGCAATCCCCAAGTCTGACACTGGGAAGATTCTGCTCCTGGCCCCAGAGGGATACAGGCTTAGTTTCTGCCTGTGAGGCCAGATTCAGAGATGTAATTACATGCTACTTCAAAGGTAGAGAATCAGAGCATTAAAACATGAGTGGAGTGGGATCTACCTCAGTTCCAGTCAGATCTTTTCCATTGAAACTATGTGAGTTTAAGCAAATTAATCTCTCTAAAATAATAATTATTCTCAACTGCAAATTTTAACCTAGTCATATAATCTAGTCAGAGTTCGTGCAATTAGTAACCAAAAAAAACCCCACTATAGAATGAATTAGTTAAGGCACTAGCACTTTTCTTTGAAATGTATTATGGAAAACTATTTCTCTTCCCAGCCCCTATTTTAGTAGTAATGGATGAGTGAGCTTTTTTTTCCTTGAAAACAATTTTTCCCATTGGTATTGCAATTTGTTTATTAAAAGGCAGTCTATCTTTCTTGTCTCTTAAACCCCAAGTCCTGGTACAAAATAAATACCTGTTAAGTAGAAATGAATTTGTACAAGATAGGTAAAATAGGATAAAGATCTGATCCTTACAAGTGTACCTCATGAAACATGTATTTATATATTGTTTCATTAATTACAGTCCTTTATTGCTTCATTAAACTCCCAAACTCCAAGCAAAACCTGGAGAAGAGACTTCAGTTAATTGAATAGAAATTTAATTATGTCAGAAAGTGGCCCTTGTAAGTAACTGTTTATTGGTCTCATTTTTGTTAGCTTTAAAGAAAAGGTTTAAGAATAGATGTGATTAAGAAAGAAAACTGAGTTGCAAATTCTGAGCCATTAGGATTGTTACCATATTCCTTTTGAACAAGATTTGGCTTGAAAATGTGTCTAGTTTCCTCCCTTAATTCTGTTATTTCCAATAACAATTAGCCTTGAAATTTCATGTTTCCCTTTAGCTTCCTGAAAGTTTATGTCCTTTTTTTTTTTTTTTTTTTTTTAATTTGAGGCTCTTGGGTGGCTCAGATACTTAAGCATCTGTCTTTGGCTCAGGTCATGATCTCAGGGTCCTGGGATCGAGTCCCATATTGGGCTCTGGGCTCAGTGGGGAGTCAGCTTCTTCTTCCTCTCCCTCTACTAATTCTCTCTCTCTCTCTCTCTCTCTCTCTCCCCCCCTCCCTCCCTCCCTCTTCCCTTCTGTCTCAGATGAATAAATAAAATCTTAAAATTTGTTTCTCTATCATCAGTATATCTTTCTAATCATTTCATAAGATACAAAAATGGTTTTTCTCTCAAATGAGTAAAATAACCTTCCCCAGGATTATCTTCAATATTTTGTTTGGATTGTGTCTGGTACAAAAAATTGATAAAATATTCTTTTCAGTAAATGGAAATTCTAAATCATTGTCAGATTTTTCTTTTATGAAATTTGATTATGAGAATATATCCAACTTTTAAAAAGATTTTTAATAAATTATTTATTTTATGAGAAGCAATTTTTATGTATAATTTAACACCCACTTACTTCTCAAAAAAGAATCAAAAGCATTTAGGATCATCATTGAACTGCTCATCCTCAAATATGACTAATTAGTTTAACTTTATGCTTCAGGTTTCCCTTTAAATGACTCTGGAAAAGACCTTAATTGTGCCTTTTCCACCCAAGTGAACTGAGAAAACAATGTAAAAGTGGCAATGGATATAATAAAATCATTTTGTTGATAATTTGACCTCACTACTGATAAGAAAGAGGAAGTACTTTGTTTTTGCTATCACCAGAACTACAATTATATTTTTAAAAGTAACTTCTTTAAAAAGCTACAAGCCTTTTATTGCCTAGCTTTCTGAAAGATAATTTAATTGTGGACTTGGACCCTGAGAAATTGTCAGATGCTAAGACCTAAGTTTTTCAGCAAAGGATGAGATCAGGAATCATTCAGGCACCACACCCAGAAAATATAAAATAAGTGAAAGAGAATTGTGCTAGTTTAAATGATAGGGGCAAGGCCAGAGTCCTCCTCAGACTTACCCATAGTGCTTGCTACCTCCCTTGTTGCCTCACTGGCCTCAAATCCAAGAAGTGCAATGCGTGGCATAGTGTGGAGACCACTGAGCATGTTCCTGTGCCTTCTCTTTCTTGTATCCTTAAAATTTGTTTCAGATGCGTACATGAAATCTATTGTCCTTCTCCAGAGAATTTTTTTTTAAGATTTTATTAGAGAGAGAGAGCACAAGGAAGGGAAAGAGCAGAGGGAGAGGGAGAAACAGTCTTCCCGCTGAACAGGGAGCCTGATATGGGGCTTCATTCCGGGACCTGGAGATCATGACATGAGCCTCCCAGGTGCCCCTAGAGAATATTATTTTGAAATTAGAGTATTCAGCTACATAAAAAAGAACAAAATCTAATATATACTAGATATTATGCAAATACATATGCTTTTTCTCTTTTTCTAAAATGTCTATACCATGACTAAAATGATTCATTCAAGGGTTCTAATAATTTTGGTCAGATATGTAACACTGGACTTAAGTCTTTATTATTGCTAAATGTTTTGAATAAATAAAAACCCTTTGTGGCAAATAATTTGCTATACTTCATGCATATATGATCAATCTTATGTGAATCATGATTTAGGAACATGTATACACAAACACAGTTAACTGTAAACTCTATAGGATAGTAGTTAAGAGAGTGTGCACTAGAGATGGATTTTCTACATTCAGATGTTTGGGAAGTTTATTCAATCTCTTTGTACTCACTCTCCTTATTTATAAAATAGATAAAATAATGTTACCCACTTAAAATTATTAGGTAGATACAAATAAAGTGTTACACATAATTTAGTTAGTACTTTTTTTTGTATATTTTTTTTATTGGAGTTCGATTTGCCAACATATAGTATAACACCCAGTGCTCATCCCGTCAAGTGCCCCCCTCAGTGCCTGTCACCCAGTCACCCCATCCCCCCGCCCACCTCCCCTTCCACTACCCCTTGATTCGTTTCCCAGAGTTAGGAGTCTCTCATGTTTTGTCACCCTCTGATTTTTCCCACTCATTTTCTCTACTTTCCCCTATAATCCCTTTCACTATTTTTTGTATTCCCTGTATAAGGAGACCATATAATGATTGTCCTTCTCTGATTAACTTACTTCACTCAGTATAATACTCTCCAGTTCCATCCACGTCAAAGCAAATGAGGGGTAATTGTTGCTTCTAATGGCTGAGTAATATTCCATTGTATACATAGACCACATCTTCTTTATCCATTCATCTTTCGATGGACACAGAGGCTCCTTCCACAGTTTGGCTATTGTGGACATTGCTGCTAGAATCATTGGCGTGCAGGTGTCTTGGCTTTTCACTGCATCTGTATCTTTGGGGTAAATCCCCAGTAGTGCAATTGCTGGGTCTTAGGGTAGCTCTATTTTTAACTCTTGGGAGAATCTCCACACAGTTTTCCAGAGTGGCTGCACCAGTTCACATTCCCGCCAACAGTGCAAGAGGGTTCCCCTCTCTCCACATCCTCTCCAACATTTGTTGTTTCCTGTCTTGTTAATTTCCACCATTGTAACTGGTGTAAGGTGATATCTCATTGTGGTTTTGATTTGTATTTCCCTCTCAATAGATGCAGAGAAAGCATTTGACAAAATACAGCATCCATTCCTGATCAAAACTCTTCAGAGTGTAGGGGTAGAGGGAACATTCCTCAGCATCTTAAAAGCCATCTACAAGAAGCCCACAGCAAATATCATTCTCAATGGGGAAACACTGGGAGCCTTTCCCCTAAGATCAGGAACATGACAGGGATGTCCACTCTCACCACTGCTATTCAACATAGTACTAGAAGTCCTAGCCTCAACCATCAGGCAACAAAAAGAAATAAAAGACATTGAAATTGGCAAAGAAGTCAAACTCTCCCTCTTCGCCGATGACATGATACTGTACATAGAAAACCCAAAATACTGCACCCCAAGATTGCTAGAACTCCTATAGCAATTTGGCAGTGTGGCAGGATACAAAATCAATGCCCAGAAATCAGTGGCATTTCTATACACTAACAATGAGACTGAAAAAAAAGAGAAATTAAGGAGTCAATCCCACTTAAAATTGCACCCAAAAGCATAAGATTACCTAGGAATAAACCTAACCAAAGAGGTAAAGGATCTATACCCTGAAAACTACAGAACACTTCTGAAAGACATTGAGGAAGCCACAGAGATGGAAAAATATTCCATGCTCGTGGATTGGAAGAATTAATATTGTGAAAATGTCTATGCTACCCAGGGCAATGTACATGTTCAGTGCAATCCCTATCAAAATATCATGGACTTTCTTCAGAGAGTTGGAACAAATCATCTTAAGATTTGTGTGGAATCAGAAAAGACCCCTAATAGCCAGGGGAATATTGAAACAAACAAACAAACAAACAAAAAACCAGAGCCGGGGGCATCACAATGCTGGATTTCAAGTTGCACTACAAAGCTGTGATCATCGAGACAATGTGGTACTGGCACAAAAACAGACACATAGATCAATGGAACAGAATAGAGAATCCAAACGTGGACCCTCAACTCTATGGTTAACTAATATTCGACAAAAACAGGAAAGACCATCTACTGGAGAAAAGGACAGTCTTTTCCATAAATGGCGCTGGGAAAATTGGACAGCCATGTGCAGAAGAATGAAACTAGACCATTCTCTTACACCATACACAAAGATATACTCAAAATAGGTGAAAGATCTAAATGTGAGAGAAGAATCCATCAAAATCCTAGAGGAGAACACAGGCAACACCCTTTTTGAACTCGGCCACAGCAACTTCTTGCAAGATACATCCATAAAGGCAAGGGAAACAAAAGCAAAAATGAACAATTGGGACTTAATCAAGATAAAAAGCTTCTGTCCAGCAAAGAAACAGTCAACAAAACTAAAAGACAACCTACAGAATGGGAGAAGATATTTGCAAATGACATATCAAATAAAGGGCTAGTATCCAAGATCTACAAAGAACTTATGAAACTCAACAGCAAAGAAACAAACAATCCAATCATGAAATGGGCAAAAGACATGAAGAGAAATCTCACAGAGGAAGACATAGACATGGCCAACAAGCACATGAGAAAATGCTCCACATCACTTGCCATCAGGGAAATTCAGTTAGTACTCTGCTAGCACAGAGAAAAGGCTGTATACACACTTGCTAATGGTATTACAAATAGTGATGGAAGATACTGAGTGTGATGAAGTCTGAAGAAGGAGAGGTCTCATTTCAGGAAATTTTCTGAAGAAACAAACATATTTGAGAAAGAAAATTGATGCATTATTGCCAAATATGAAAAAGTACTGGGCTGCTGTTTACTAACCAGCTGTGCTCATCTTTCATCCATGTTTGACCAGTGAAAGATAATACTCTATTCTGAGTTAGTGCACAATAGAGAAGGGGAAACAGTTCAACACTATTAAGCTCTGAATATTGAGATTAAATAGAAGCATCTTTTAGTTTCCAGGAATAAGACAAATTGTATTTTACTTAGCCCTTCAGATGGGATATTGATTGCTTAAATTTAAAGCTTCCTTTAAGTGAAAAGACTTTGTTGAATTACTTCTCCCTTCTAAGATTCCATTAAAGCTAGTATGAGTAGTATGAAATCATTCACTGTCTTTTTCATCAGTGTTTGGTATGTCATTATAGCTAGCTTGCCTTCACGTTAGCTTTTCTTTCTTATGCCATTACCTTTGAAAAAAGATCAATTGACTATCTAATGCCTTAAAACAGGTCTTAGGTATATGGAATCTCTCTCTCAACAATCATTTTTAATGTTTTATTCAATTGCTAAAAACTTGATTCTTTTATCTATTCATGGAGAGCAGAGGAAGTTAGCTGTCCCTTTGAACTCACAGAACCCCTCTATCCTACCCATTTCCACAGTCCTATACTGATCTTATTCACAGAAACCCTTTGGTTGTGGTCCAGGTCTTGTACTGTCATGCTTGTAGGCCCACCTCTACTAAAGTTACCTGTGGTATCATTATTACACAACTCGGGAGCCTCTAAAAGTACACTGCTATGGTAAGAGACCAAAGTAGGGACCATTTGGGCCCATCCACCTGCGTCATAGTTAGCTGGATAGTAATGATGAGGTTGCCTCGGAGACATGCTCATTGGACTCCCCCAGCCCTCCTGGTCTGCTGGCTCTGCTGCCAGCTATGATGGGTACACCTCCACCAAATCCTCTGAGTGCCAAAATGTATTACTGTATCTGCACAGATACCTTCTTTGAAAGCAGTGGGACCTAGACTAGTGAGTTGGGTAGCTATATAATTCAGTGATCTGATTTATTCCTCATGTTCAAAATTCAGTTTTAATTGTTCTTTAACAACTATACTCAAAACTTTTGTTTTCCATTTTGGTCCAACTTAGCTATGACATACAGTTTTCTATTTTATAAATATTGTTCGTGGCATCGGCAAGATGTAATATACCTCTGATAGTACCCGTATTTTTTAGTAAATCAGTTTATATCTCTAAAAATTAAGCCAGATCATGTAGTTTTGCTCAATATATTTGATATATTCACTAACCCAAAGTTTAGTAATGGGAAATAGTAGCAACTGCATATCATTTGGGTCAGGAATTCTGTCAAGGTGCAGTGGTAATGAGGACTTTCTGTTCTTGAATGCCTTGGATCTTAGCCAGGAAGACTTGAATAGCTGAGAATATTCAAGCTGAATAGCTTGAAGACTGAGGATATCTGGAGTCATTTAAAGGCATTTTAACTAAATTTTTAGTGCCCAGGATAGGATGGTTTAAAAACTGGGTTCAGCTTGGATTGTCAACCAGAACCCCTGTTTATGGTCTTTCCATTTGGCTTGAGCTCCCAAGAGTGTATCGGCTGGTTTCCAAGAGGTAGTATCTCAGAAAGAGGCATCTGGAGAATGAATATACCAAATGATCCAGGGAGAAGCTGCATGATTCTCTATAATTTATCCATGAAGTAATAGAGCATCATTTCCTTCATACTCCATTGGTCAAATACAACACTGCCTCTATTCAAGGGGAAGGGACTGAGATAGTGCCTCTCAAGGGGGAAAAAACATTAATTTGCAGAACATTTTTAAGTTTCACAACCTGTGCCCTAGTACGACATAGTTATATTCTTCGTAAGGGCAAAATACACTAACAGTCTTCAAAGAATCACCAAAGGCCTCATTCCATTTTGGACTGAGATGACTTCAAAGTGGGACTTAGTTGGCGTTGTCATTCAGAGCCTCTTTTTGTGGCCTCTCTATGTGGTTTGGGCTTCTCATTGCAAGGTGGTTGGGATCCACCAAGTAAAAGTCCAGAAAATGAATTTCAAGAGAACTAGAAGGAAGCTCCATGCCTTTTTATGACTTACCCTCAGGAGTAATATAATATCACTTCTGCCATACTCTATTAGTTAAGAGTTGTAAGCCTACTTACATTTAAGAGGAGAAGACGCTCTGCCTCTCTCTCTCTCTCTCTCTCTCTGTGACTATCATAAATAAATAAAAAAAAAAAAATTAAAAGGATCCCTGGGTGGCGCAGCGGTTTGGCGCCTGCCTTTGGCCCAGGGCGCGATCCTGGAGACCCGGGATCGAATCCCACATCGGGCTCCCGGTGCATGGAGCCTGCTTCTCCCTCTGCCTGTGTCTCTGCCTCTCTCTCTCTCTCTCTCTCTGTGACTATCATAAATAAATAAAAAAAAAAAATTAAGAGGAGAAGACGTAGAGCCCACCGCTATGTGGAGAAATGTCAAAGAACTTTATTAAAAAAAAAATAAAAGCTTCACCCAATATGGTCTGTCCTTTTTCTTGTCTTACTAGTGTCCTCTCTGACATCATCTCCTTCAACTCTACTCTTGCTCATTCTATTATGCTGAAGTGGCTTTTTCACTTTTCCTCATAAACATCAAGTAGGCTCCTGTCTTAAAGCTTCAGCATTTGAAAAAAAAAAAAAAAAAAAAAAAAAGCTTCAGCATTTGCAGTTCCCTTTGATTAGAATTCTTTACCAAGATAGCAAATTCTCTTTCCATTTGATAGAATTCTCTTTACTATCTCATTCCCTCATGTCCTTCAGTTCTTTCCTCACGTGTTACTTTTACCAGAATCTTAGCTTCAGGAGAATGTTAGATGTTTTTGTTTAATTTTGATCCACTAGTGCTTAGAATACCACTTAATCCATAGGAGATGGTAAAGATATTTTGAATGTCTTATATGAACTGATTTCTATTTCCCATATTGATAATTTCTAGTTATTATTTCCCCATGTTTATTCATGAAGACCCCACTCATTATAAACTTCAAAGTCTGAACATGAGAGAATGGGAAAGGAAGAGTAGGTGATAGGGAATAAGAGACACAAATCAAAGCAAAAGAATTTCAGTAAATTAAAGTGTCTTCCTCCAAATCATATTTCTACTTCTGACTTACAGTTCTACCTCAAAAATTAAACTTTTCCACATAATCGTCTTAAAACTATGAGCTTTATTTATATCTTATATTAACTAACTAAATGTTTCACAAAATATGGTTGAGTGATTAAAGAAATTTGTTAGTAAAGTTTAAATCTAATCTCATTAAAGAATCTCCTTGTTAGGATTTGGTTATTCTGATGCATCATAAAAATTCATGACTAATCGAGGTTATGCACATTCACAAATCAAGATAGACAAATCCTCACTTTAGTTTATAAGAAGAAAGTATATAATTTATATTTTCTTGTTCTATCGCATCTGCCATCCTAAAGGTACTGCCATGTACAAAATATACATATGCAACCTCTACAAAAGTCTAATGATCTATTTTCCTTGAGGGTACCCTAGTTCTGGAATTGATAAAAAATCATTCTCTGTTATACTTAATTTTTTTAAGATTTAATTTATTTATTCATGAGAGACAGAGAGAGAGGCACAGACAGAGGCAGGGGGAGAAGCAGGCTCCATGCAGGGAGCCCGGCGTGGGACTCGATCCTGGGTCTCCTGGATCACGCCCTGGACCGAAGGCGGCGCTAAACCACTGAGCCACCCGGGCTGCCCTGTTAGACTTAATTTTTAAGTATTTTAGGTCCTGTGATTTAGTTCAAGTTTGAATCAATTCATGATTTGTAAAGTGTGTAGAACATCACTAGAAATGAAAGGATTGATGACTTTTACAGGGAATAGTTTTTTGGATATCACTCTAGTGAATTAAACTTTACTTTTATTGGAATTCCATATAATAATGAAAGAAATAAAACATATGCTTATCTTGGAAGGAATACACAATAGAGCATCCTAATTGTGAAATTTTAGAAATTCCATGTCTTATTTTTATTGTTTTCTTGCTGTATCTTGGAGGTAAAAAATTCCATGTATCTAGAAAATAAATATCGATGTCATTTTGACTAATCATATGTTATATTGTAAAAATGCTAATATTGATGAGTAGAATGATTGACCTTAACAGCTTATCACTGAGTCAAAATCACACTCTATATTTGTAAATTAAGCTTGATGGAATTTTATGGTGTAGCAGATGGATAATTATTCTCAAGTATCTTTCTCTAATTCATTATGTATTCAAACTTTGTTCAGTGAGTAATGACCAAAAGTTGCCATTTCATTGATTGATGACTTGAATCAGCTGCAATCATTGCAAAAGTTCAGATTTTATGAGTTAATTGAAGTATATCAGGTGTTTGGGGATTAGGTGATATTTTCAGATCCAGTTCATATTCTCTTAGGTAAATGAAGTTAAATGCTGGCTACGTATTCCATTTACAATTTTTACTACTGAAATGTACAGTTTTATCTTTTCTAACATTTATTTCCAGAGGTTTTCTATTTAAAATGATTATAAAAATAGCTACAACACTTAAATAAGAGAAATAATTTTTTTAATTTTCTATTGGAATGAAAACATAAAACTCTGTTCCTACAGTCTAAGTGTTGATTCAGCCATTCATCCTAAAAGAGAAGACTATGCCTCAAGACAGAGAGGCAGCTATTTCAATGAATGGATCTCCCCTTATTTTCTGAACTGCTCTTTCTGACTTTTGAAATCCCTGCTATGAATTTTATCAATTCAATGTTAATTAGTTTATTCCTGTGAGTTAATTGTCTCTCCCTACTTACGGAATTTTAGTTTCTTGAAGACAAAAGCCATTTCTTATTTTTCTTATACCCATTTTTGTACATCCATAATTCTCTCTCTTTTTACTTAACAATAAAACAAGGCATTTTAAGAAAAAATTTTATTGTAACATATCCATATTGTTATTTATATCATTAATTCTGATTACATAAACATAGGATCTGTGTAGTTCTTTATTTGATTTATAACAACAGTTTGTCTTCTGACAGAATGTCCTGTGATGGAGGAACAGGGGAAAAATCACCAGAGCAGATAGACATTTGCTTGATTAGTGATGATGGTTTCTGTTACTTATATTTAAAAGTTAAGTAGTATGTATTGAATGTTGTTCAGTTTCATCAAATTATATTTATTCATTTTATTGCTATTTTAAATGCTCAAATAATTAAAAGGTAAATGTTTTCATAGAAATATAATACTCAAAGGGACCTCAACAATTTATTTTCCTTTGTATTCAAGTAGATTTTATCTAAGACACCTCAACTAGATATAATATGTAAATATATGTATATGTATATATTTGTATTAGTAATTTAAAAAACAGTATAATATTTCCAGTTCCATCCATGTCATTGCAGGTGACAAGATTCCATTCTTTTTTATCGCTTTGGCTATTTTTGATAATACTGCTATAAAGATCAGGGTACATATGCCCCCTTAAATAAGTATTTTTATATCCTTTGGGTAAATGCATAGTAGTGCAGTTGCTGGGTCATATGATATTTTTAACTTTTTGAGAAAACTCCATACTGTTTTCCAGAGTGGCTGCACCAGTTTGCATTCCCAACCAACAGTGTAAGAGGGTTCCCCTTTCCCTGTATCCTTGCCAATATCTCTTGTTTCCAGAGGTGTTAATTTTAGCCATTCTGACAGGTGTGAGGTGGTATTTCATTGTGGTTTTGATTTGCATTTCCCTGATGTTCCGTGATATTGAGCAGTTTTTCATTTGTCTGTTGTCCCATTCGTATGTCTTTGGAGAAATGTGTGTTCATGTCTTCCACTCATTTTTTAACTGGATTATTTATTTTTTGGCTGTTGAGTTTGGTAAGTTCTTTATACATTTTGGATACTAGCCCTTTATCTGATAAGACATTTGCAAATATCTTCTCCCATTCCAAAGGTCAACTTTTAGTTTTGTTGATTGTTACCTTCGCTATTGGGATGAAGGATGAAGTCCCAATGGTTTATTTTTGCTTTTGTTTCCCTTGCTTCCAAAGACATATCTACTAAGAAATTTCTATGGTCAAGATCAATGAGATTACTGCCTGTATTCTCCTCTAGGATTTTTATGGTTTCTTGTCTCACATTTAGGTCTTTCATCCATTTTGAATTTATTTTTGTGTGTGGCATAAGAAAGTGGTCCAGTTTCATCATTCTGCATGTTACTGTCCAATTTTCCCAACGCTATTTGTTCAAGAGACTTTTTCCCATTGGCTATTCTTTCCTGCTTTATTGAAGATCAGTTGTGGGTAGTTGTGGGTCAATTTCTGGGTTCTCTATTCTCTACCATTGATTTATGTGTCTGTCACAAAAAAAATCCTTTTAAAATGTAGACAAAAAAAATTTACATGTTAAAATATTTTATTAATATTTAATATAATTTGATAATACTTTCCCTTAAAACTGAGTTTTAGTCATGTTTTAAGATAGTTACTTTTTTGGTTAATATATTCTTGCTATAACAAAGTTTATTACTTCATGAATATTATGTGATCCTGAAAAATGGTGTTTGCGAAGTTTGTTAATGTTAGTTATAAAACGTCATTTTTTAAATCTACAAAATGGAGATAATAAAGATCCAATTTATAAACTGTAATAAGCTGACAACTAAGTAATTCCAATTGTCTTCCATGGCACATGGTAGGATGGCACTTCTCAGTTCCCTTGATGTTAGTTGGGATTTGTGTCTTGTTTTGGTCAGTAAGTAGAAAAGATGTATGGCACTTCAATTTGAAAGCTTCAAGAGCCTGTGTGTAAATTGTGACACTCAGTATTATGTCTTCTCAGAATTTGAATGTCAGAATTATGTGAACAGAGCCCTCAATCAGTGGTGAACATGTAAAAGGAGCAAGAAATCAACCTTTGTTGGTTCAAATCACTAAAATTTGGAGGTTGCTAAACAATGCTGTATAACCTAGTCAAAGTATGAGACAATGCATGTAAGTGTAGAGCACGGTGTTTAGCATAGGTATTATTATTTTTATAAAAGTTTCACATGTGACTAATATAGAAAAAATGCAATGTAAATACTATTGACTAGTTAGGACACATAAAACCCATATACTAAGAGTTAATTATATGCCCCTAATGCTAGTTTGTAATAAGTGAGACTGTTATACTTTCTTTCCTCATGTGTGCTGAGTTTTTACTAATAATGATTAATATAATTATTATAAAATTATAATTTATAGGAGGAAACTTTAATGTTTTGAGGATGTATATGTAAAGATACTGATACTTAAGAGGATATAGAAAACAGAATTAATGGGAAAAGAAACACATTTTTTTCTCTCTCTCAACAGTTCATTAAAACCATAACTCCAGGGATGCCTGCGTGGCTCAGTTGGTTAAGTGTCTGCCTCGGGCTCAGGTCATGATCACAGGGTCCTGGGATCCAGCTCTGTTTCAGGCTCCCTGTTTAGCAAGAAATAGGCTTCTCCCTCTCCCTCTGCTCCTCCCCTCTGCTTACGCTCATTCTCTCTCACATAAAGTAAGAATCTTAAAAAATAAAATAAAACCTAACTCCAGCATCTAGAGTAGTCTCTGGTTCATATAAATTTGTTAAATGAATAAATGACTGAATTTGACAGTTCATACCAAAATCTGTTCTTTTATCATTTCAACTTTATATGCCTGTTTTTATTAGTGGAAACTTTGTGTTAGATTGTTTTTTCTATAGCTCTAACTTTTGCAGATATTAAAAAGATATCTTCTTAAAGTGTGCATATTATTTATATCTTCACCTATCTGTGAAATCACATCTCCAAATTCTTATCAATGAAAACTGCAGATGTATTTTTGTAGCCCGTATATTCAGGTGATACATTTTCTATATTCTAAATAGTTCTTTTCATATAGGAACTATAGAAGGTAGTAAGAATAACTTAGGAAAACCAAATATATAACATAGAATTAATTATGATAAACTCAGCAACTAATTTGGGCTGAGGTGTAAGTACAAATAGTTAAATACAAGTTTTCATCTTTAATCTCCAGTATGTCTTTAGTAAGAGTTTGGGAAAATAAGAATGTAAATATCAGCATTGGGATGAGAGAATGTTTTTACCTTTTTATCTTTTCCCGCAAAGAAAATGTTTACTTACCTTGTGAATAGGTGGTAACTAAAGTTGATAAATTTCTTTTTCAGAAAATTGGAGCTCATATTTGGAGTTACAGGTTAACCACCAGAATTTATTAATTAAAATTAAAAAAATAGAAATGGCGGGATCCCTGGGTGGCGCAGCGGTTTGGCGCCTGCCTTTGGCCCAGGGCGCGATCCTGGAGACCCGGGATCGAGTCCCGCGTCGGGCTCCCGGTGCATGGAGCCTGCTTCTCCCTCTGCCTGTGTCTCTGCCTCTCTCTCATCTCTCTGTGTGACTATCATAAATAAATTTTTTTAAAAAATTAAAAAAAAAGAAATGGCCAAGAGAGGTTACTCAAAGCGAAGGAAATAAGATATTTGAAAATTAAAAAAAAAAAGAAATGGCCAAGAGAGGTTACTCAAAGCGAAGGAAATAAGATATTTGAAATTTAACCATGCATGTGCTCTTCTGTATTTGATTAGATAACATGTGGAAGTATTGTTTTAATCCAGCTGCCTACTTGACAACTTCATTTGGATATCTCAAATGCACCTCAAAAGAAGAAATACCCAACACTGAATTCATAGCCTCTTTTTCCATTGTCTCCCGTATCAGTTAATGGCAGGAATCCATTAATCCAATCATCCTTGACACTTTCCTCCTCCTCATCCCCCTTGTCTTATTTTTCACTGAGTCCTATCACTCAATTTGATCTCTTAAATATCCCCTGAATATATAGGTTTCTCTCTTTCTCCATGGTTGCCTTTATGCTCTGCTCTTTACTATAATACTGAATTAGCTCTTCAGTGGTCTTGCCTAAATTCACTCTGAGCATTCTCATGAGAGTGTCGGTGATATATTGAACTGCAAATGTGATTGTGTTTCTTACTCTTGCTTAAAACACACCAATGACTTCTAATTGCTTTTAGGATACAGAAAACACCCTTTCCTTAACAATGTGGGAGGCTGTGCATGGTGAAGCCACATCACTGTCTTATATCTCTTACATTACTGTGTGCTTCCCTCTCTGTGCTCTGGTGGTCCACTCTAACTTTTTAAAATTCACATAGTCTATCTATTCACAGAACCTTTGCACATGTTTTCTTCTGCCCCGTGTAACTATCCTTATCACCTCACTCTCTTCAATCTTAACCATTCGTCAGATCTTGGCCAAAGGGAAGCCAACTAACTCGTTATACCAGTCCCAATCATGTTCTTTTATTTTATACTCAAAAACCACATTCATTTGAATTAAAATATTTATCTAGCTTCTCTGAAGCTGAATACTATGCTGAATGAGAAAGTGACTGCATAGGTTTTTACTCAGTGTTTATATTGCTCCACTAATTAATATCCGATTATTAGTGACTGACAAATTGTAAAGAATCAAAAATATTTTGTTATGAATTAATATATGGCCCATGGATCACTTATTCAAGCAATAATACAAACTTTGTCAGTCTTTCTATCGATATTCCTTCAAGTTATATACACTTTTTGCTTTTTCAATTTCTTGTTGGACCCTGATTTCTACTCTTAATTGCTATCACGCAGTTCTATACAATGCTGGGGAAGCAGATTAAGGTAAATGTGCTGTACTCTCTAGTGCCTTCTTCTACTGCTTGAGATTTGCTAGACCCCTGTGGATTTAAGGAGAAATAATTTTTTCCACATTTAGTGCTGATTGTAGTTTTTCTCTATTCTCAGATGTTCTTATTTTTTTTTATCATTTTCTCTATGTTACATATCCCTTGAAAAATAAATACTTATGTCCTGTTGGTATATGTAGTCAATTAAGCCAGTTTTTAATATTTACATTTTTCAGGTAATTATATTTAGGCTACTGTGTTTCCATGGAGAACTTTCACTTTTACCTGTAGATTGTAATTTGAGTCATTGTCAAGAGTGGCATATTGTGTTCTATGAACTAAGAATTTACTTTTTATAAATTCCGAAATAAAGCATAAGGCTAAAGACAAAGTAGATGATTGCTTAATGGATGAAAACTTGATATTGTTTGAAAGAGGAAAAACAAATAGAAGTCAACATTAGTGATGCTTCTAGGCTTGTGTTTTTGTTTTGGAACTATCATGGAGCAGAAAAGTCTTGTCATCCTATGTAAGAGGCGAGGAAAGGATTTATGAGCTTATACAATTAGCCTCTTTATTTTCAGATGGAAAAAAAAATCACAGTATAGAGATTTTAAATTACCTAAGATAGTAGTGTGTTTTAAATGTATATATATTTTTAGATTTATATTTTTCCTGATTGCCTGCATATTGCTGCCCCAGATCGAGGTTAATTCAGAAACAAACAAGTCTCAATGTGTTGCCAATTAGCAGTCAATCTTTTTGATTCTGAGATAAATTTATGGATTAATTCTGATTAGATAAAATTGTTCTCAGGAGAGAACTATGGAAATAAAACTAAATTATGTTATGTCGAGATTCTCTATTACATTTCAAGTTGAATGAATTACAAAAGAAATGACAAAGTTTCTTTAGTTAGACAGAAGTGGTATTTTGACATGAATAGAGAAAAGATCAAAGAGACAGAGATAAATTTCCACTTTCTCCTGACTTTTTCATCAAATTGCGGTTGAGTTTGACAAAAAAGCTCTTTTCTTTTGCTAACTCCCACATTCCATAAATTTGAGCTGAGAATCCTCAATAAGTGTCAAAGAAGATGCAACTTGCTATTTAGTTTTTCTTGCTTGAATGATCCAAAGAGACATTTTCCAAACTGAAGGAAAATGCTATAATCCAGCTGTAAATTAAGAAGCTGTTCCATTGTGGAGACTGCTCTGGAAATGACTGTGAGAACTCTGCTATCTGTGTTGCTCTAATTCTCTGGAGACCCCAGCACTTACTCTGCAGATGGATTTCATTCTTTGAAATATCATTGAAAATTACATTTTTATAACAAATGCTCAATAGCGTTTTTTAAAAAGATTTATTTATTTATTTATTTATTTATTCAGGGGGCGGGGGGCAGAGACACAGGCAGAGGGAGAAGCAGGCTCCATGCAGGGAACCTGATGTGGGACTTGATCCCGGGTCTCCTCGATCACACCCCGGGCTGCAGGGCTGCCCTCAATAGCGTTTATGTATATGATGCTTCTTTATAGCTTCTTCCTTTTAGAAAGATGCTAGGATAAAATAATCTAGAGATTAATTTACAAGTCTCTAGCTACATATAAAAACCATGTTTCACTGGTGAATAAATGTAGATTAACTTTACGTCTGATCAAGTAAAAAATTCCTATATTTGGTTTGCTAGTTAAGGATGAAATATGGAGGGGCACTTGGGTGGTTCAGTCAGCTGAGCATCTGACTCTTGATTTCAGCTCAGATCAAGATCCATCGCAGGGTGGTGGGATGGAGCCCAGAGACAGGCTCCACACTCAGTAGGGAGTCTGCTTCTCTCTCTTTCTCTCTCAAAAGAATAAATATTTTTTTAATAAAAGGATGAAATAAGGAAATTTTTTAAATTGCTATTTTCTTGGTTAGTGGACTAAATTCTGAGACAAAGCTGAATGAACAGTTAGATGCCTATTATATTCTGTTTTTTATAAATTGGATTATCAAAGAACAATTTTATTTATCTTGAAGCATCAACATCCATATAACTAAAAGCAGATCTCCCTAGGAAATTTGAACTCATCTCTCATGGCATTTGCCTTTCCTTTACAGAAAGCTCTAAAATTTCATCCGGAAGATATAATTTTAGTTTTTTAAGATCATCAATGAACATTTATTAGTAAATACCTACTATATCTTAGACATTTTGCAAGGCACTGGTAGTTCAGAAAGAAAGCATGGTCTCTGATGTTGAAGACTATATGTCAGGAAAAAAGACCTGTAGTACATATTTACCATACAGTGTAATGTGTGCTTAGACAAGATTTTAAAGAAGAGTAGAATAAGGAGATAGATTGGGATTTAATATGTTGACAAACAGAATTTAGACTGTAACCCGGGGGATTGGGTTGAGTGAAAGAATCAGAAGTTGTGTGTGGGTGAACAAATTATAGCAACCAGATGGAAGCAACTGTAAGCGTTCTAAATTTGAAATAACAACTAGACACTTTTTATTGTTCAATGGAAATTGCTAATAAGCTGTCCTTCAGTGTATTCTCTCAGCCCAGGCTGAAAACAACATGTCTCTCAATACAGATGTTGAAACATTCTCTAAATCTGGAAGTATTTCTTCTTCAGTGACTGAATTCAGAGCTCAGGGGGAACTTTCTTTAATAATCATTGCCCAGGAAGATGCTGATAATGGGGACTTGTCTGAGACTTTTGTTACACCAGTGCCATCCACTGCATCACAATACTTGCTGGCAGATATTTTAAAGAAAGCAATACTTTGAATGCAAATGGGGTCTAAATTTGCATACAGGCAGATTATATATGAGGAATAACACTCAAATGTTACTCCATTAGCATAAATCTTGTTTACTCTTTTCCAGATCATTTTTAACCTTTCAATAAAAGTAAAGATTCTCCTGTAATGTAATTTAAGCTACCAGCCTTCTTTGTAGTTCTCCTTACTTTCCCAAACACATTTAATGCTGAAATATTGTTCTTAACTTGGTTACTACAGAAATAGGGTTGTTTTGTCCCTGAGCCTTGAAGCTTTTTCCTAGCTTTAGTTCACTATAAATCATCTTGAAGTTATGTAAATCCAGTTTAGCCATATGCCCCTCCTGGCTTCTGATCACAGACATGTTTTGAGTGCAGTACTTTTTTTTTTTTTTTTTTTTGTTCTGGGCTGGGAGTGCTCTGTTTAATAACTCAATCACTTTTCTGCTTCGGTACCTTTCTTCATCTCCTTCTCTTTCCTGTGATTTGTGCCTTGACAATTATCTCTCTAAAATTTGATTTCATCATGTGTTTGTCAGCGTACCTACAGTTATCACTTACTTTGGTGGACCCGCCTCTTTAACCCATGGCTTCTAATTATGAAAGCAGCAAAGATGAATGTTTGAAAGGGGAAATCAGGATTTTTTTTCTCTTTTTTTCTGAGGAAGGTTATTTTAAATGTACTTTCAGAAAACCTCTTTCAACCAGAAATATGGCAAGAAAAGATTCTCAAGGGATTCCTTATGGTAGGATTTATTTTTTTTAAAATTATTTTATAACCTATGGAAGATGAAGCTGACACTGTGGTGTGGGTATCAGACACTGGACTGCATGTGGTCAATAAAGTCTGTACCAAACTAGAGAAGACACAGAGAAGCAACCCTTTTGTCATTGGGGCAAATTTTTTATCTTGGGGCAAATTTTTTTTTTTAAGATTTTATTTATTTACTCATGAGAGACAGAGAGAGAAAGGCAGAGACATAGGCAGAGGGAGAAGCAGGCTTTATGCAGGGAGCCGGAGGTGGATCACACCCTGGGCTGAAGGTGACCCTAAACCACTGAGCCACCCGGGCTACCCTTGGGGCAATTTCCAACCGCAAATCACCAGTTGCAGCTGAAACAATTAGAACATATGAGGGGTGTGTTTTATTTAAGTGAAAGATTTGAATTTGCAAAGACAAGAGCAGGTACCCAAATTCAGCCTTGGAAAAAAAGAAATCAGAGAAGTGAACCAAGAATAGATGCACAGAATGCAATGTCACCAAAGTAGAGAACTTTCTACAATTAAAAAGTATATTGGACACATAATATGGCATATGAAGAGTTCTAGCCAAATAACCAAAACCTATGTTGTATCCCAACAATTATAAAAAGAGTTAGTATGTAGCATCATAAAATAGCCTGACCATGCCTGATTTATTTTTAATCTTTAGCACAAATTACCACATTATTTTGAGAAGGAATTTGTGATTAGTAAGGATGTATCTGTACTATACATACTGAAATTAATTACAAATCTGTATCAGAATCTTAGTAAGGAAATAGAATTTAATTTACTTCAGACAGTTGAAATAAAAAGACTATCTGGGTTTTTGGTTAAGAAAATAAGTAAGAATGATGAGATACCTAGAGCATAGCAACAGTGGGTAGCTGCTGTCATCGCCAGAGGCAACTAAAATAATGCAGGCGCAGCCACTCAAAAAGAACCACAGTCAAGGAAGGACAGGGCATTGTCAGAGACGTGATACCATGCAGGGAAGAAATCTCCCAAGTTTTATTTCTACTGACCTCCAGTCTTCCGCTACTAACTTTTCTTGGCCATTCCGTGAAGCTGGTCAGTGGACAAGCTTAATAATTTACAATAGGTCATCCTTAGAATTCAGCATCATGGGGCACAGCATATCAGAGAAGGTTTTCCTTCCTGAGTAAGGAAACACCTAGAACAACATGTAACTGATTTGACTTAGTAAATTTGTATGATAGATTGAATTACAGGTCCTGATTTTATATTCTCCTGTATATAAATCTTATAATCTGAGAGAGTTTGATACTCAAGATCTATGTCTATAAATACAAATTTATAAGTCTTCAAATCCACACTCAGGTTCATCTTCCTACCTTTTGACTTTGAGGTTGGCCATGTGATTTACTTTGGCTAATGTTAGCAGATGTGATGTAAACAGAAGCTTAAACTTTCTTGCATAGTTTGGCTTGCTTTCTTGTACTTTTGCTGCTGCTAGGAGAGTACACTTCTATAACCTTTCAACCTGGGTTCCTTTCACCTCCCCCCGCCCCCGCAATGACACATGGAACAGAGTGAAGCAGAGCTTTTCTAGTTGATGTATGTGAAAATAAATGATTGTTTTTGAAAGCCACTGAATGTGAAAATAAATAAATGTATGTGAAATAAATGATTTGTATGTGAAAATAAATGATTGTTTTTGAAAGCCACTGAATTTTGCACTGGTGTATTACACAGCAATACATGTGTAGCTGACTGATAAAGCATGCATGATCATATTGCATGTATTACCCTTTAAAAATTTTGAACATTAAAATAGCAATTCAGGTAAATTAAAAGATAGAGCTACCTGGAACTGAGAGAACCAAACTGCTACTGTGATCTTTATCTAGTGCTATCCTAGTCTCTACTCTTAAGTACCAATTTTAACTCAGTAGATGGGATATTGGATATTATAAAATCAGTGCCCTGGTAGAGTCTTGTCTTATGTGAATTACTAAAGAAACACTTCTTATTATTTATTTATAACTTATATTCTTATTTTAGTAATATAATGTCATATACATATAAAAAGAATATTTAATATACATGCAGGGCATATATATAACACACTATTATCGATTCCTGGAGCCCTTTCCCTAATGCATGTACTAGAACATTTTCAGTGTTTAGTATCTATGTATTCCTCCCCTATTCTATTCCCCTGTCTTCCTCTTCCTGATTAGTGAAAATAATACTAAACACAGTCTTTGGATCCTTTAAACAGTTTGTGTGTCATCTATATTGTTTCTTGGTGCTCTACTTTATTTGTTTCTGTTGTTGGATAATATTCATTGTGATTATGCGCCATACTTTATTTAGTAAGTTTCATGTTAGTGGATATTCATGTCAGTAGAGTTTTCAACTCTACTTTCCTTGTCACAGTGTTGTATAAATTAGGGTAATCATATGGTGAGAAGAAAGTATAATAACGTATTGGTTACTATCATCCTGACACAACATATACGATCATGGTAATCATTTCCAGGAATGTGAATTATTCTAGTAAGAATTCTTGAGTTCATATGACATAGATTTTGAGTATTGTACTCTCTCAGATTAAAATGAACTTAATAAAATTGCTACCAGAAGCAGATAAAAAAATCTGGCCCTCTAGAGATTAGGTTCATTTACTGAAGGAATTGAACTGGCATTTCTTTAACACTTACTAGGTATATAGGACATTAAACTTTCTCCTGCTATAGATATAATAGTGAACTCAATGCAGAATATGTGTGAACATTTATACAATTAAGTTATTTTCAGCTAGAGCTCCAAGAAAATAAAGTGATCCTTTCCACAAGACAGCTTTAAAACACCCCTAATCATTGCCACAGTGCCTAAAAAAATACAATAGAAAGAAAAATATAAATACAGAAAGCTCAAGCTTAGTTCAAAAAGAGACACCACAAAAGTTAGACATTTGTATTAACAAGCAAGACTGGAAACTAATATTTTGAAGAACATGATAGAAGAAGGAAAAACCTCTTGTAGAAATCAACTTTTAAAATGTTTAAAATTCAGAAGCAAAAACTTCATGAAATAATACATAAAACTTTCTGTGATTAATAGAGTCCTGAAATCACATAAATGGATCTTCTAACCTGGTAGATCAACCAACCTTCTAACCTGGTAGTTGGGGACAGGATAATGTGGGGTCCTCCAAAGAGAATCCTTTTATAGTCCATTAGTAAAAAAAACAAAAAACAAAAAACAAATACAAACAAACAAAAAACAAAGTTCACAAAAGTAGTTATCAGTAGTTTTTTATCTGATGGAAGTGAGACTGACATTATAATCCTTCTATATATCCTTTATAGTCTGTTATTGATACAGATATAGTTGATATAGATGTTTTAATTCCAGAAATCAAGTTCAGTCACTAAAAAAACCACTTTAGTTACCTTCATAATCCCTAAGATTAAAAAAAAAAAGCTCTAGATATTGAAATACATAGGCAGTGCATGGACAGGATGAGCACATCCTCATTATTTGAGCTGAAGTTCTGATGCTCAGTGTGAAGATATTTAGGTAAGCATACCTTTCTTAATGTACCTTGGTCTCTCCAGTATGCTACAAATAACATTGTCACATAGCTGATCAGAAACAGAAGCTACAGAGCTTCAAAGCATTGGTTTAGTTCTCTTCTTTCACACCTTGGTGCCTAAATACCTATCCTAATTGCTAACACCTGCTAAAGAGAAAATGTTGAAACCCTTTGCTCCTAAAGCTATATGTCTCTCTGACTTAGGTAGCTTGAATGTCCATGTGCCAACTAAGATAAAGTCACTTCCAGGGGCTCCTCGGTGACTCAGTTAAGCATCTAACTTTTGATTTCAGCCCAGGTCATGATCTCGGGGTCCTGGGATCAAGCCCTGCCTGGGGCTCTGTGCTCAGCATGGAGTCTGCTTGAGATTTTCTTTCTCCTCCTCCCTCTCCCCTTTCCCCTGCTCTTGCACACATGTGTTTGTACACATGTATTATCTCTTTCTCTCTCTTACTCTTTCTCAATAAATCTTAAAAAAAAAAAAAAAAGGATAAGGTCACTACCAAAGAAAAAGATTGTACTTTAACTCCAGTTAGCTATCTCTAAACTTTATGCCACTGGTCACAACATAGATAGAGCGTTATTATGAATGAATGGAAGCACATCCACAATCATTAAAGGAAAACAAACTCTTATACATTGTATTTATTGCTGTTAGACAATCTGCATCATCTTTGCATCCATTACATTATATGATATTCTTTGCCAAGGACAATTAAAAGTCCTAAATACATAAGGGGCTATTATATCCAAGGATGTGTTAAGCTGCCAGCCATCTGGAGATGAGTTTAAATTTTAGCTGATGGGATTAAGGATGCTCATAATCATTGCTGTTAATATTGATGAAACATTCCTGGTCTATAGATTGGTAGACAAAAAATGTTTGACATATACTGATGTGAGATTAGGAGCAATCTAGTAGGTTTCCAGGAGAGACTTATGTCTTCTTTCCTGGAAATTGTTGATAGACGCCTTGCAGTCTGGTGTAGTAAAAAATCTGTCCTCCCCCCTAGTCAGAACAGATGATCTAATGTCTACAGATCCATTCCAAACCTATGTCAGGGAACTAACAAGACAAGACAATACAAAGAATAGAACAAATAGATTTTTCATATCCTTTTTGAAACCTGTTACCTGCAACAACAGATTAATCTGAGCACCTGTTATGTGAATAATATAAATCATCTTACAATTAACGAGTATATATTACATATAGTTAACCTAACAGCTATTATCCTTATCACTTGATCATAATTTGAACTAGACTAAAAAAAGAAAAAAGCAGAGCTGGTAGTAAAACTCTTATTATGATTGCAATGTCTTTCCAAGGGGTATTGTGGATAATGGTGATAATTTTGTAAGATAAAGTACTATATTTGGGGAGTTCTTAGCACATGGGAGAGTGACTCCTCTAATAAAGCTAAAAAAGCTTTCCCTTCCCTATATTTGATTTAACACAGGGGTCTGGCTTTACTCTATTTTGATATCACGTTTCACACACTGTAGAAAACCTTTAACAGCAGCCCATTTAAAGACATACTCCTACCTTAAGCTTCTTTGCTCTCCCACTGCTTCTATATCAACTCAGATCTTTCGTTGTTTCCTCTTTTTTTTTTCTTTCTTTGACCACTTTGGTTCAATGGCAGTTTCATCCCCTTGAAGCACATTATATCAGTTAGAAAAAATAGGTACCATGCTGATTTCACTTCTGCAGAAATATGCTATATTGCACTCACCCCGCACTCACCCCGTAAGCTCTTCAACATGACACAACGCTATGAAATTACCTCCACTCTCACTGTTTCAAACAAACCTTTGCAACCACAGATCAAGACTTTTAAAAGTTCACTTCCTGATTTGCAGCAGCTCGCTGAATGTTTTCCCAGCTTCAAACATGCTGTTCCAAAGGAACAGTGAAGCTTCTAATGTTTGAAAAGCAGCAGGATTCAGTTCTTTAATGGAGAACATTCAAATTTGCAGTCCCAAGCTGGCAGTACCTGGGTGTCACATTTCCCACAATCTGCTGTAAGGCCTGCAGGTGTAACAACCTTGCCACATGTCTAAATGAGCACAACTGCTCCTTCTATATGCTGCAGAGTTAAAGGTTTATCTCCCCCCTGTTCTGCTTGCTTGCTACAAATCATTTTCAGAAACACAGTCAGAAGAATGCACTAATAATCTAACATTTCTACTTCCCACCCCCCCCCCCCCAATTGTGAATCTCTTGAAATCCCTGGCCCTTAAAGGGTAAACCAGGTATCATTTTCATGCATTTGGTAAGACTGTGTCACATTAAATGCAGACTAGAAATCAAATCTCAGCTTTCAAAAGAACATTGCAGATCCAGTTTCCTTTGACTCAATAGGATCTCATCTCATCTAAACTTCCACAGGAGATAGATACAAAGGCGAGAGTAGCACAAACAGGATATTTAGACTTAGAAGACCAAGAACAGTAGTAGCTTGCTGAGCTGCTTTCTCTGTTATCCTGCCTGAGCTTCCTAAATTTCCAAAGCTTCTGTGCTCTTATCTGTCAAAAAGGGGGAAATTGGCTTAGTGTAAGAAGGAAATGAGACTGTGTCCCCTATCTAACCATTCAGACTCTCAGCAAACACCTTTTTTAAAAAAAATAATAAATATATTTCGTATTGGTGTTCAATTTGCCAACATACAGAATAACACCCAGTGCTCATCCTGTCAAGTTCCCCCCTCAGTGCCTGCCACCCAGTCACCCCCACCTCCCGTCCTCCTCCCCTTCCACCACCCCTAGTTCTTTTCCCAGAGTTAGGAGTCTTCCATGTTCTGTCTCCCTTTCTGATATTTCCCATTTCTTCTCCCTTACCCTCTATTCCCTTTCACTATTATTTATATTCCCCAAATGAATGAGACCATATAGTGTTTGTCCTTCTCCGATTGACTTATTTCACTCAGCATTATACACTCCAGTTCCATCCACATCGAAGCAAATGGTGGGTATTTGTCATTTCTAATGGCTGAGTAATGTTCCATTGTATACATAGACCACATCTTCTTTATCCATTCATCTTTCGATGGACACCGAGGCTCCTTCCACAGTTTGGCTATTGTGGACATTGCTGCTAGAAACATCAGGGTGCAGGTGTCCTGGCGTTTCATTGCATCTGTATCTTTGGGGTAAATGCCCAGCAGTGCAATTGCTGGGGCGTAGGGCAGGTCTATTTTTAACTCTTTGAGGAAACTCCACACAGTTTTCCAGAGTGGCTGCACCAGTTCACATTCCCACCAACAGTGTAAGAGGGTTCCCTTTTTCCCGCATCCTCTCCAACATTTGTGGTTTCCTGCCTTGTTAATTTTCCCCATTCTCACTGGTGTGAGGTGGTATCTCATTGTGGTTTTGATTTGTATTTCCCTGATGGCAAGTGATGCAGAGCATTTTCTCATGTGCATGTTGGCCATGTCCATGTCTTCCTCTGTGAGATTTCTCTTCATGTCTTTTGCCCATTTCATGATTGGATTGTTTGTTTCTTTGGTGTTGAGTTTAATAAGTTCTTTATAGATTTTGGAAACTAGCCCTTTATCTGATATGTCATTTGCAAATATCTTCTCCCATTCTGTAGGTTGTCTTTTAGTTTTGTTGACTGTATCCTTTGCTGTGCAAAAGCTTCTTATCTTGACGAAGTCCCAATAGTTCATTTTTGCTTTTGTTTCTTTTGCCTTCGTGGATGTATCTTGCAAGAAGTTACTGTGGCCGAGTTCAAAAAGGGTGTTGCCTGTGTTCTCCTCTAGGATTTTGATGGAATCTTGTCTCACATTTAGATCTTTCATCCATTTTGAGTTTATCTTTGTGTATGGTGAAAGAGAGTGGTCTAGTTTCATTCTTCTGCATGTGGATGTCCAATTTTCCCAGCACCATCTATTGAAGAGACTGTCTTTCTTCCAGTGGATAGTCTTTCCTCCTTTATCGAATATTAGTTGACCATAAAGTTGAGGGTCCACTTCTGGGTTCTCTATTCTGTTCCATTGATCTATGTGTCTGTTTTTGTGCCAGTACCACACTGTCTTGATGACCACAGCTTTGTAGTACAACCTGAAATCTGGCATTGTGATACCCCAGCTATGGTTTTCTTTTTAAAATTCCCCTGGCTATTCGGGGTCTTTTCTGATTCCACATAAATCTTAAAATCATTTATTCTAACTCTCTGAAGAAAGTCCTTGGTATTTTGATAGGGATTGCATTAAACGTGTAAATTGCCCTGGGTAGGATAGACATTTTCACAATATTAATTCTGCCAATCCATGAGCATAGGATATTTTTCCATCTCTTTGTGTCTTCCTCAATTTCTTTCAGAAGTGTTCTATAGTTTTTAGGGTATAGATCCTTTACCTCTTTGGTTAGGTTTATTCCTAGGTAATCTTATGCTTTTGGGTGCAATTGTAAATGGGATTGACTCCTTAATTTCTCTTTCTTCAGTCTCATTGTTAGTGTATAGAAATGCCACTGACTTCTGGGCATTGATTTTGTATCCTGCCACACTGCCAAATTGCTGTATGAGTTCTAGCAATCTTGGGGTGCAGTCTTTTGGGTTTTCTATGTAGAGTATCATGTCATCGGCGAAGAGGGAGAGTGTGCTTCTTCTTTGCCAATTTGAATGCCTTTAATGTCTTTTTGTTGTCTGATTGCTGAGGCTAGGACTTCTAGTACTATGTTGAATAGCAGTGGTGAGAGTGGACATCCCTGTCTTGTTCCTGATCTTAGGGGAAAGGCTCCCAGTGCTTCCCCATTGAGAATGATACTTGCTGTGGGCTTTTTGTAGATGGCTTTTAAGATGCTGAGGAATGTTCCCTCTATCCCTACACTCTGAAGAGTTTTGATCAGGAATGGATGCTGTATTTTGTCAAATGCTTTCTCTGCATCTATTGAGAGGATCATATGGTTCTTGGTTTTTCTCTTGCTGATATGATGAATCACATTGCTTGTTTTACAAGTGTTGAACCAGCCTTGTGTCCCAGGGATAAATCCTACTTGGTCATGGTGAATAATTTTCTTAATGCACTGTTGGATCCTATTGGCTAGTATCTGGTTGAGAATTTTTGCATCCATGTTCATCAGGGATATTGGTCTATAATTTTCCTTTTTGGCGGGGTCTTTGGTTTTGGAATTAAGGTGTTGCTGGCCTCATAGAACGAATTTGGAAGTACTCCATCTCTTTCTATCTTTCCAAACAGCTTTAGTGGAAGCTGTTTTTTTTTAATTTTTTTAAAATTTTTTTATTTATTTATGATAGTCACACAGAGTGAGAGAGAGGCAGAGACACAGGCAGAGGTAGAAGCAGGCTCCATGCACCAGGGGCCCAACATGGGATTCAATCCCGGGTCTCCAGGATCGTGCCCTGGGCCAAGGTGGATGCCAAACCGCTGCACCACCCAGGGATCCCTGGTTTCTTTTTTAAACGTTTGATAGAATTCCCCAGGGAAGCCATCTGGCCCTAGACTTTTGTGTCTTGGGAGGTTTCTGATGACTGCTTCAATTTCCTCCCTGGTTATTGGCCTGCTCAGGTTTCCTATTTCTTCCTGTTCCAGTTTTGGTAGTTTGTGGCTTTCCAGGAATGCATCCATTTCTTCTAGATTGCCTAATTTATTGGCATATACCTTTTCATAATACCTTTTTATTTATTTATTTATTTTTATTTTTTTTATTTTTTTTTTATTTTTTATTTTTTTTCATAATACCTTTTTAAAATCGTTTGTTTTCCCTTGGTGTTGGTAGTGATCTCTCGTTTCTCATTCATGATTTTATTAATTTGAGTCTTCTCTCTCTTTTTAATAAGGCTGGCTCATGGTTTATCTATCTTATTAATTCTTCCTAAGAACCAACTCCTGGTTTTGTTGATCTGTTCCACAGTTCTTCTGGTCTCAATTTCGTTGAGTTCTGCTCGAATCTTTATCAGCTCTTTTCTTCTGCTGGGTGTAGGATCTATTTGCTCTTTTTTCTCTAGCTCCTTTATGTGTAAGGTTAGCTTTTGTATTTGAGTTCTTTCCAGTTTTTGGATGGATGCTTGTATTGCGATGTATTTCCCCCTCAGGACTGCTTTTGCTGTATCCCAAAGATTTTGAATGGTTGTATCTTCATTCTCATTAGTTTCCATGAATCTTTTTAATTCTTCCTTAATTTCCTGGTTGACCCTTTCATCTTTTAGCAGGATGGTTCTTAACCTCTACGTGTTTGAAGTCCTTCCAAACTTCTTGTTGTGATTAAGTTCTAATTTCAAGGCATTATGGTCTGAGAATACGCAGGGGACAATCCCAATCTTTTGGTATCGGTTCATACCTGATTTGTGACCTAGTATGTGGTCTATTCTGGAGAAAGTTCCATGTGCACTTGAGAAGAATGTGTATTCAGTTGAGTTTGGATGGAAAGTTCTGTAGATATCTGTGAAATCCATCTGGTCCAGTGTATCATTTAAAGTTCTTGTTTCTTTGGAGATGTTGTGCTTAGAAGACCTATCGAGTGTAGAAAGCGCTAGATTGAAGTCACCAAGTATAAGTGTATTATTATCTAAGTATGTCTTAATTTTGTTTATTAATTGATTTAAATATTTGGGAGCTCCCACATTCGGGGCATATATATTGAGGATTGTTAAGTCCTCTTGTTGGATAGATCCTTTAAGTATGATATAGTGTCCCTCTTCATCTCTCACTACAGTCTTCGGGGTAAATTTTAGTTTATCTGATATAGGATGGCTACCCCTGCTTTCTTTTGAGGGCCATTTGAATGGTAAATGGTTCTCCAACCTTTTATTTTCAGGCTGTAGGTGTCCTTCTGTCTAAAATGAGTCTCTTGTAGATAGCAAATAGATGGGTCCTGCTTTTTTATCCAGTCTGAAACCCTGTGCCTTTTGATGGGGTCATTAAGCCCGTTCACGTTCACAGTTACTATTGACAGATATGATTTTAGTGTCATCATGATATCTATTCAGTCCCTGTTTTTGTGGATTGTTCCACTGAACTTCTTCTTAAAGGGAAATTTTAAGAGTTCCCCCTTAAAATTTCTTACAGAGCTGATTTGCAGGTCACATAATTCTTTCAGTTCCTGCCTGTCTTGGAAGCTCTTTATCTCTCCTTCCATTTTGAATGAGAGCCTTGCTGGATAAAGTATTCTTGGTTGCATGTTTTTCTCATTTAGGACCCTGAATATATCCTGCCAGCCCTTTCTGGTCTGCCAGGTCTCTGTGGAGAGGTCTGCTGTTAATTTGATATTCATCCCCATATAAGTTAGGGATTTCTTGTCTCTTGCTGCTTTAAGGATCTTCTCTTTATCTTTGGAATTTGCAAGCTTAACTATTAAATGTCGAGGTGTTGAATGGTTTTTATTGATTTTAAGGGGGGATCTCTCTGTTTCCTGGATCTGAATGCCTGTTTCCCTTCCCAGATTAGGAAAGTTTTCAGCTATGATTTGTTCAAATACATATTCTGGCCCTCTGTCCCTTTCGGCGCCCTTGGGAACCCCAATTAAATGTAGGTTTTTCTTCCTCAGGCTGTCGTTTATTTCCCTTAATCTATCCTCATGACCTTTTAATTGTCTCTTTTTCCTCAGTTCCCTCTTTGCCATCAACTTGTCTTTTATGTCACTCACTCGTTCTTCCACCTCGTTAACCCTCATCATTAGGACTTCTAATTTGGATTGCATCTCATTCTATTGATTTTTAATTTCTGCCTGATTAGATCTAAATTCTGCAGTCATGAAGTCTCTTGAGTCCTTTATGCTTTTTTTCTAGAGCCACCAGTAGCTTTATAATAGTGCTTCTGAATTGGCTTTCTGACATTGAATTGTAATCCAAATTTTGTAACTCTGTGGGAGAGAGGACTGTTTCTGATTCTTTCTTTTGAGGTGAGGTTTTCCTTCTAGTCATTTTGCTCAGTGCAGAGTGGCCAAAAACCTGTTGTATTGGGAAAAGGAGAAATAGAGAGAAGAGAAAGAAGGAAAGAAAAAAAAGAAAAAAAGAAGGAAGAAAAAAGAGAAAAAAAGAAAGAAAAAAGGGGGGGAAGCAAGCAGAAATCAAAAAGCAAAAAGCAAACAAACAACAAACAAACAAACAAAAACAAAGGGGAGTATCTTCTGATTCTGTATACTGTAAGTCCCTTGACTTCCCCTGGAACTTTCCAGTGCTGCTTGGTCAATAATTTGTTTTTCCCCTGTCTGTCTAGCTGGTCTTCTGGGGGAGGGGCCTGTTGTGCTGATTTTCAGGGGTTAGCACTTGGGGGAGCTCAGCAAACACCTCTTGAAGGCCAATTTACTCTATGGGTCAGATTAAGAAGTATAATAATAAATAAGACAAAATACGGACCCAAAATGAAAAGCACTATGTTAATCATAAGATATTATACTTTTACGAGATGTTTCTGTTACACCCTAAGGTGGGAGTTCAGAACTAGCTAAGTAGTCAAGAAGCAGTATTGATAATAGTATCATTTGTAATCACAGACAATAAACATATAGTGATATAGGCACTAAAGTATTAAATTTAGAGAAAATTGTCTTTATAGTAGAGATTCTGGAAAGAAATCAGATGTGAGAAAATTGTGGAAGATAATAGAAAGCAATTTATGTGAGTCAAATTATTGTCTATAATGGTAGATAAAAGTTCCAAAGTTCTATTTTTGCTTTATTTCCAAAGCTGTTGCTTAAATACAAAACTGGCTAAATTTATCAAATCAATGGATAAGGAATATATCTTCCATCTGTAACTGTATCAAAAGAGAATTTAATATAATTCCATGTGTTTTTTTTCTTTCACAGTGAAGGTGTAGCTCATAAAAATCGAGGCAAAATTATTAAATAGCAGTTGGGCCCAACCCTGTGCTAGGCCTAATAAAGAACTGTTAAAGTAAGTTGAAGTACACATTTTATTTTTAGGTACTTTAAAATATGCTTGAGAGAAATAAGCTTGACATCTATGAAACAATTTAAATATTGTATTGCATGTTAGGATAGCACACAAATGTCCCCTGATTGCGAGCTCTAGAATACTTACACAATCAAAAGAATGAACATCAGAATGTAGAAATTCCAAAGAAGACTTCTCTCAAGGATAAATTCTAGAAATAATTCATAGACAGGGCCAGTGTTTTAGTGCCCTTTGTGTCTCCCTAGTACTTAGAAAAGAATCAGATCTATACGCATACTCAGTAAATGTTGAGTGGAATGTATTGTCACTCACTGAACACATGCAAATTGAATCATTTGCTATGAATCAAGTTAGGAGGATGCCAGAGCAAAGAAGTTGCAGTCTGATGAGAAGAAAGACCTGTAAGCAGACAATTGTGGTGAACCTGTGTCTTGCTTTCAGAGTAGTGGCATGTATGAGGCATAGCAATGGCATGAAAGACAACAAGTACTTCCTTTCTGAGTAGTCTTTCCAAGGAGGAGATCTGGTGGGATATTGGGATTTCTTCTGGAATGCAAGGAACAGGGCATTAAGAATTTAAAAAAAGGGTGCAGAGATGTGAAATAGTAATTTTATGTTTGGGGATATAAGAAACTCAGTATGGCTGGGATATTGAACAAATTTACTATATGTCAGATAAGCTCGAATGTTCAATCTTCAGCAAAGGTTTCAACTTAACAGGACATGTAAATAAGTCAAACAAGTAAGAAAACCTTTCATGGAATAATATGGATTAAAGCACTTGAGTAGTCATAAGGAGTGGGAATAGGGTGGGGAGGTAAGGTGAGTAGCCAGAAAGACCAGGCACTACCATGGCCAAGATCAGTGATTCTTAAACTCTAGTGTGTAACAAATGACATTGTTGGGCTCTCACCCCCAGAGTTTCTGGTTCAGTAGGCCAGGGGTAGGGTCCTATCATTTGCATTTTTAAGAAATTTCCAGGTGTTACCAATGCTGCTAGTCAGGAACTACACATTGAGAACCACTGGTTTAGAAAAATAAAATTGTATAAGCAGTGTAGGACTAACTGATGAAAAGTTTTAAACCTGGAGATCAAGAGTGTGGACTGATCTTATAAATGTTAATAAATTATAATGCCTTCTTAAAATCCATAATTCTTAGATTTAAAATGTATATACATATAAATATATATGTATATATGTATACATATCACCAAGAAAATGAATATTTGAATATGGGATTCCATTGGATAAATTTTTAGTTAAAATGAAATATGCAAATATTAGCATGGATCAATGTCAAAACCAAAATTTAAAGAATATATACACTGTGCCTTCTTATAACATGTCAGTGTGTAAAGAAATTCTGTATATTGTGGATACATACACATATAGTCAGTGTATAAAGTCACATAGAATGGTGTATGCAAATAGAAGAGTGATTACATCTGCTATCAATGGAGAATGAAATTGGAGACAAATATATAGAGGGGCTTATATTTTGTCAGTAATTATTTCTGTTCAGCTTGGTTGTAGATATGTGTCTGGTTTTTTTTGAAAATATTGTCCTCTATATTTGTATGCAAGAGTTAGTTTATAATTCAAAAATAAGAATGCCATAATGAAAATAATGCTTAAAAAAAATAACATAAGTTGAACCTATTAGATGTGATGGATTGAATGGGAGTGACCAGTTAAGAGACAGGCAGGTAAAGATGCCTATTGAGAGGTTACTGTTCAGATTTCTTTTATATCCACTGGATTTCATATTTCTATGACTTTTCTAAACAATGGCTTATCACAGTACTCCACTTGAAGTTAATTTTCATTAGCGTATTTTTTTCAACAGCTTGTATAAAGTTAAAATTTATTGACCTTATTTTTTTTGACCTTATTATTAATAATTAGCCCCATTGAGTTGAAATTGTATTTGCTTACCTAACAACACTAGCAGTGCTTAATACCTTAATCAGAATGGAGAGGCAGGAGTGGTGTGCAGGGAGAAACTCAATCACACTTGATTCTATAAAGTTACTTGCGGTAGTAAATTAAATATTAGCTTTAAGCATTCAGTAACTTTCTTCTGCATAGGCATGTCTGGCCAACATTGTCAAAAACTAGATTTACTTATACAACTTATTTTTAACTTGTGGGTTATATTAATATTCTGATAAGTGTCTTTGATGAAATAAACAAGATAGTTAAGAGACTCAAGGGAGAATAAAAAAAATTCAGTCAATGAATTACTCACGTCATTTTTCAGGTGTTTCTGCTCTTATGCCTTCTGTTCTTATGCCTTCTTACTATTTCCACTTCTCATTGGCTTTTGTGTCTTACTAGTCACATTAAGATTGGTTAAGTGTCATATAACTAATAATCAGAATTCAGTGATTTAAGCGTGGCTGGCCATTAGTGAATGGTGAAATCAAACAGAGGGACAATTCTTGAGTAATACTTGGTTTGTATTCTGGATCAATGTCACTGAGACTTTATTACCCACATTAACTTTTCCATATTAAGCCCATGTCCACATTAGAGAAAACAATTTTCTCTTCTTATTAGCTATTGTTGAAGTGGGCAGTGGTGTGATTTCTATTTCAAGCTTATTGAATTGAGCACCAGAAAAAGCAAAATTTTGTGTTATACAATATTACATAATGCATTTCGACATCTAACATAAGTTCTGTTGGAAGTATAGCTCTTTGGGAGTGATTGCAGAGTTGCTTCCCTATTGGAATTTCCTCTATGATTTCAGAAAAAAGAAAAAAAAGTAATGTGGTGACAATATATACCAAACAAATTCAGTGGTACTTGACAGCTAGTGAGTGCTTGAAAACTCTTGCTTTAATGTGACCAAGTGAAATATACTTAAGATGTCATAAAAAAAAAATTATGATGATGACAATGGAGATAGTTTGAAGGCTAAAACTAGCACTGATACCTGGGTATCTTAGTCAAATTAAAGGCAGATTGAAGTACAGACTTTAACTTGACCAATTGTTTAATTATGTGTATTTTGAAAAGCAAATAATTTAAATAATTGTAGATGAGTAATGAGGAACAATTCTTCGTATGAGGCAGCATGATATGGAGGTAAAGAGCAAGGACATGGGGACCAAACTTACTTCAAACCCTGGTTCTGCCACTTAGGCTATGTGGCCCCAGGCTTGTCACATAGCCTTCTCATGCCTTAGTATCTTCACATGGAGATACGAAAATAATTATAGCACCTACTGAATAGGGTTGATACTAGGATTAAATGATTCATTGTCTAAAAAGTACATTGAAAGTGTCAGGTAGTAATTACCAGATAATTGTTTATTAAATAAATAGGTTAACAGTTAATACAAATAGCTGGTATGGCTAAAACCACTGTTGAGATTATGCATCTTGTTGATCTGGTTCTTGAAGTCTCCATATTTGTTTGTCATTTGCTTTCATGTTTCCCTTTTATTTTCTGCTTCTCCAAATTTGGATGTAATATCTATAGATTAATAATAGAGGGAATTAGAGGGTAAATAATAACTATATAACTAAATATTTCTTGCCTGATAATTGCTCCACCACTAATTCCTAGGAAGTATAATAAACTATGATTCTTTATCATAAAATATATAATCAATAGATGATATATAAACATTTCTTATGAGGGATCACTAAACTGGTCACTTATTTTTTTTTAAAATAAAGGAATCATTAAAGTTGTACTGTCTTTAACAAAATTATTCCTTCTGTACATAAAGGTTTATCAAATTATTAATTCTATACAACTACTTACCCTTGAGATAGTAAAGGGAATTGCACAGTCTATCCGATAGAATGGCCTGTATGCTGCTGAGTTTATGCTTGGCATAAACTTTTTATATGACATCATGGACACCTCATTGTAAACTAAAACTTGACTCTTAGAATTTGCAAGAATGGGATCTGATAGTGTCTCCCATGGCTTCTTCAGCTTCTCCATGTACGTGTTATAAGAACTAATAGGTGTTCAGCTATACTTATGTGTTAATCATGGGTCAAAGTATTTCATATATATTAAATGTTTATCTTTACAAAACCTTTTGAAATGTCTGCTGTTACTATTTTACTGATGAGAAAATTGTGGCAAAGAACAAGTTAAGCAACTTGGTCAAAATCATGAAGAAAGTGGCAGACCTGAAGTTTTAACCCAGACAATTTAGCTTCAAGAAACATGCTTTTAACTATTACAGTATACAGTGTCTCCCCCATTTCATGCATAACACATAAGATGCAAACAATAGTTAGCTTCTGAAGTGGTCACTAAAGTCCATCTTTGGGAGCTGGTATGGGAGGTATTGGTTGAATTATCAACACCACGAACATCATAGTGTTACTGAAATTCAACCTTGTAATCAGTGTATTTTATTTTTAGTGTAAAGTAGTAAATCAGGCTTAGAAAAAAAGTAGGTAAACATACTTACATATTGTTTTTATTCAGTATCTTTTAAGTCTCACATTATTGATTTCTAAGATATGCCCCTTTTTAACAACCTACTTCTATTGCTTTGAAGACCTGAGGACATACACTTTATTGCATTACCAATCAATATTAAAAGCCATAAAAGTGTTTTCTTTAAATGAGTAAAGCAGGTAGATACCTATAATGTAAAACATCTGTTTGACAGATGTGATTCGTAAGCTTTTTTTTTTTTTTTTTTGGCTTTTTAGAAATATCTTTATGACAAGTTTCCTTAAACACTTCACTGCATTACAGAATGGGCATCAACTATAAGCTTCTATTAGCAACTAACTGTCATTTTAATATGTCTTTTCTGGTAGGTTTTACTATTTCTTCAGTCTTGACTCATGTCTAGGTAAAACGTGGCAAAATTATGAAGATTTCTTATAATAATTCACCCTTGTTCTTACAAAGAACTTTATTAGATGAACAAAATATATTACTATTCCAGAATACTCCAATATATTTCATACAAAGTTTTAAGAAACATTATCATTTCCCTTTTTTATTATTTTTATTCTAAAAATAAAATAAAGCCTATCTAATTTTAAAACTGAGAGTGACCAGAGTTACTTAGTCCGACTTTTTAAAATCAGCAAACTGAGTTCCAAATGGAGTATTTTTCACTGCTGTAATCTTGGCTTGTGATACAAATGAAAGACTTGACAGCAGGTTGTCTTTTTATATTCGGAGCTGGAGGAGTTTTCTACTCTAGTATTTGAGAAGAAATCATGAGTATATCCCCTAATGAAATATATAATTGTATAATCTCTAAGAGTTAAAGTAAAAGGGTGCTTCGGAATAAGATGAAAGCAACCTGGATTAATTGAAGTTTTCCCAATAATCTTGGGAATAGCTCAGAGAAGTTAATCTTAAAATATTACAGGGATATTTTCTTAATATTTCCTTTTCTTTAATTTACAAATACAGTATATCATACATAACATAAAATACCTGTTAATCATATTGGTAAGGTTTCTGATGATAGTACGCTATTAGTAGTTAAGTTTTGGGGAAGAGAAAAGTTATACAGATTTCTGACTGTTGGCATCCCTATCCACCACGGTGTTCTCAAGGGTCAACTGTACTAACAAACTAAATTCAACACTACATCAAAAGAGTCCTATATCATGACCAAGTGGGATTTATCCTTGGGATACAAGGTTGGCCTCACACATGCAAATCAATCAATGTGAGACACAATACAAACAGAGTGAGAGACAAGTATTACATCATCATCATCTCAACAAATGCAGATCATTTGACAAAATTCAACATCAGTCATGTTCAATAAAATCTCTCAAACCTCAACACAATAAAGGCCATCTATTAAAACTCTATAGCTAATATAACGAATGAGTTAAAACTGAAAGATTTTCTTCAAGATCCAGAACAAGACAAGGATCCCTACTCTCACTACCTCTACTTAACATTGTTCTGCAAGTCCTAGCCAAGCAATTAGGCAAGAAACAGAAATACAAGGTATAGAAATCATAAAGAAAGAACTAAAGTTATCTATTTGCAGGTAGAAAGATCATATATGTAGGAAACTGTAAAGACTCCACAAAAAACTACTAAAACAAATTCAGTAAACTTACAGGATACAAAATCAGCATACAAAAATTGGAGACATTTCTAAAGGTGTTAACAATGAAATATCTAAAAAAGAAATCAAGAAAACAGTTCCATCTACAATAACAACAGGAAGAATAAAATACTTAGGAACCAAAAGAGGTGCAATACTGTATGTTGAAAATTATAAAACACTGATGAAGGAAATTTTCAAAGACACAAATAAATGGAAAGACATTCCATGTTCCTGGAAAAAAAATATTACAGGGTTGTTACTGCTCTGTGACAGTAAACACTGTTCTTTTATACTACAAAACAGTATCGGATATTTCTCATATGAAATGTACAGCGAGAGGGAAAATGATTCATGTTAGTGAAAAAAAATAAACACATTATTTAACTTGTATTTTGAAACACGGTGATTTTTTAAATTTTTTAAAAAGCCCTTTTTGTTTATGAAAATAAAACATACACCGCTAGGAATTTTTTAGAAACAAGATTTTAGTATGTGTTCTATTTTTATGGAATTTAAACTGCTATGGAGGAAAGATAAAAAATAAATAAAATTCCACTATAATATATCTCATGTCTGTACTTAGGCATTCTGGAAAATATTTAAAGAAAGATTAAAATGACAGTTTTTTATTTTTGGCTTTGGAGGGTATATAACAGAGTGGAGTCATATAAAAATATCAGGAAGATATAACAATCAGAAGTAAATGTGAAAATTCCACCTGGTGCATAAAATCACAAGCTTATAAAGGCATTACCCTAACATAACTCAGGAAAAATCCCTCATCAAAATGAGTTATTGCTGCACTGTAAAATTTCATCAATCACAATTATTGGGTAAGACTATAATTATACTTAAAGGAAAGAAAAAAAAGCCTCAAGAGTATTTCTAGAAGTATAGGTGTTCATAATCTGGGTAAAAATATTGTTTCTCTGACTAAAAATCTAAAAATGGAGTTGGGTTGCCTTATAACTCTTTTGTTGGTGATTGCTAATAAAAATATATGACCAGAAAAGTAGATATTGATGCAAAGATATTAGGAAACAGCATAATTTTGTATAATGTGATCTGAAGTATAATATAATCTATATAGAAAATAAGAATAAAATGTTTGTCTAGTGGGGATATTATTTTGCTTTAAATATTCAGTAACTTTTAGCAATTTACCTAATTTAAACATAAATTGATTGGAAGGAAGCTTAACTATAAGCTGGAGAAGTAGACGGTGAATCTATTATATAGAAAGTAATCACAGTAAAAATGAAATGACCTGTTTCTTATCTTTAATCAGCTAAAGAGTATTATATGTGCAATCTCCATGTGGTAAGATGTTATTATTATTATTATTATTATTATTATTATATGTTATAATTTAATTTCCTTTCCTATGGAAGCTAAATAGACATAAAAAGTTAAGCTGAATTTTTTTTCATTCTGGGAGAGGAAAGATCATTGGATACTATGTGTTTTTTTTTTTTTAAGATTTTATTATTTGTTTGATAAAAAGAGAGCAAGTAAGGGAAGGAGCAGAGGGGAGGGAGACAATCTCTAGCAGACTCCTTGCTGAGCATGGAGTCTGACTCAGGGCTCAGTCTCAGGACCCTGAGATCATGACCTGAGCCAAAATCAAGAGTGGGATCCTTAACTTACTGAGCCATCCAGGTGCTCCTTTATTTGTTTATTTTTAAAATAACTTTCTTTTAACTTTAACTTAACTTTTAACTTAACTTTATTTTAAATATGGCTTGAGTGATTGGAAAACTATAAAATGCTTGATAGTTACATAAATATTTTAAATGGGTACTTTTTCCTTATAAGGAGACAAACTTTAATACAAGAGATGTTCTTGTGAAATCTTTGCAAGAAAAGAGTACAAGATTTAGGATAATTTATCTAGGAAACATCAATAATAATGAAAACAACCCCAGGTGCAGGTGCATATGAATTCTTTAGAAATTTTTAAAGTGTACATTTCAAGAACTTAGCACACATGAATTAGAGATATAAAAGTTGAAAGATTCTAATATGTAATACCTAATTGGTGAGAAGTTCAAATAATTGTCATGATGGACTGAATGATCCAGAATGTAGTCATTATAGCCTCATTCAGAGAGGAACATAGATTTTTCAGAAAGTTCAAGATTAACGGCTCATAGGACAGTTACTTCATGTGAGATGTGTCACATTTAGCCTGGAGAACAGGAAATACTCGTAGATTGAATGAAAAGAGAAATATTAGAGGATGAGTAATAACAGGGATTACTAATGCCCATTTCTCTGTGTTTTTCCTTCATACTTTTCTCACTAGTAAATATATCTCATCCCTCATCATACCATTAATGTGCTATGTTAGCCTCTTTATCACAAAAATGTTTGAGATTTGGAGAATTTCATTTGTAAAATCTAGCCAGTATGTTTATCATCCTACACTAAGTCACAATCCAGCCCTTGTCATTCTTAGTTATTGTGAAAGCTCTGATGAATAGAATAATGGTTTTATCTTCTCTTATTAAACTGGCAGGCGGGTATATTATACTCAGTGTACACTATGAATAATGCCATTTATAGTTTCGCTTTCAACAATGTTGAAACCAAGTGCATTAATTTATGAGAATTGAGTAAGACACTTATGACTAAATTGTTTTTCAATATGATGGAAGGAACATGTCCTAGAACAGGCAGCAATAGTCTAAATTCCAGTTATTTTCATTTAAAATGATCTTCTGATCCCCATTTTTTTCTATTGTAAGATATATCTTGTCATTTTGTTTTTTTAACCTACCAGGAACACTATTGCTCTAGTAATAGAATACTAATTTTCCTTTACATGCAGTGTTGTTGGGAATGTCTTCTCTAAAATCATATATCTGATTGGCAGTGCCAAACAGAGATCACTTTTCCTAGCCAGGGTGTGATCAGGTTATCTCCCTTGGGAATATGAACTTTGAGCCAAATGTAGATGCAAGAACAATCATTTTATTTCAATGAGCTTATCCAGTGGTTACTGGTACCAAGATCTCAAGAGTCCTTCTAGTTCCTATCCCCTCCAAAACCCAGTTCTTCAACTTTTTCTTTTATTTTGTGACATAATCCTGTTTCCTTCCAGTAATTTCCTTTTTGCTGAATTTAGCCAGAGTTCATTACTTTCAAAAAAAAATTTGACTTTCAGCACTATTGCATTTGTTCATTACTACCCCTCATTTACTATTGTTTCATTAACTCACTCATCTAATAAAAATACATTGTACAATAAGTCAGTCGGAGAAGGACAAACATTATATGGTCTCATTCATTTGGGGAATATAAAAAATAGTGAAAAGAAATAAAGGGGAAAGGAGAAAAAATGAGTGGGAAATATCAGAAAGGGAGACAGAACATGAAAGACTCCTAACTCTGGGAAACGAACTAGGGGTGCTGGAAGGGGAGGTGGGCAGGGGGTGAGGATGACTGGGTGATGGGCACTGAGGGGGGCACTTGACGGATGAGCACTGGGTGTTATTCTGTGTTGGCAAATTGAACACCAATAAAAAGTACATTTATAAAAATAAAAATAATAAAATACATTGTGGAGCATATGTCTGAAATGCAATTAGAAAAACATATGTCTTCCCTTAAGGAATTTGACATCTGATGAGATAGACCAGATAGTAAATATTTTAGGCTTGTGTGCCATATTATCTTTGTTGCAGCTACTCTGAAGGTATAGTACAAAGGCAGTAATAGACAACACGTGAATGAAATGAGGGGGATGTATTACAATAAAACTTAAATAGACACTGAAATGATATGTATATTTCATAAAATTTTTATGTTCTTAAAGTATTTTTTAAAAATTTAGCTGTTTAAAAAAGTTAAGAAACATTCTTAGCTTGTGAGACATACAGAAATAGGCAGAACAGATTTTTGTGGATTCCTGAGATGCACAGAAAAAGCAGTTACTTGTAAGCAGTAGAGTTAAGTAGTTGAGCAAGGAGAGCTGTTTTAGTGATAAATACAAGGCAGCATGGAGTTGTAGAGGTATGACCCTAACTTGGTATTTGAAGGAAGAAAATGGGGGAAGCCTTTCTGAAGGACTTGCATTAAGCTGTACCTTGAGAGTAGAGCAAGAGTAAAGTAACAGAAGAGGAGACAACAGAGTGTTCAAATGAGAGGGATTTGATTTCAAATCAGCAATTATGAGTGCCCACAAGAAAGGCAAAGTATTACAACTTAATGTGGTTGCGCACATGTCCTGGAGAGTGTGAGAGCAGAAAGTAGTTGGAAGAGGGGCCTGGAAAGTAAAGCTAGAGTCTTAGGACCTTGACACTTAGTTTTCTTATGGAGATAATGAACACATACTTATCACTCCAGCAGAAAGAGGTAGTTCCAGAGTGCCTGGTAGGAGAGGACAACCTTTGAAGAACAGCTAATAAGAATTAGCCATTATGAGACACGGGGGTGGTTCAGTCATTTATACATCTGGACTCCTGATTTTGGCTCATCAGGTCATGATCTCAAGGTCATAAGATCAAGCCCCATATTGGGCTCCATACTCAGAGAAGAGTCTGCTGAAGATTCTCTCTCTCCCTCTCCCGGCCCACTTGTACACCCCCACTCTCTATAAAATAAATACATAAATCTTTTTTTAAAAAGAATTAGTCATTATAAGATAAAGTGAGTATTATTATATGTCCTAACATTTTATGTTTTCCTTTTGTGTGCTATTTATTTTAAATTCTTATGGGAAAGAATGTAAAACAATATTCAGTTCCTCTAAAATTTTAATTTCAATCAATTTGCAGCTCAGTTACGTATTATGGATTTCAATTTAAGGGCAGTAGGGACTCATTGAAAGCCTTTAAGCAGGAAAAACATGATATGATCTTCATTTTTGAAACACGACTCTGGTTTTCATATAGATATGACTTAAGGTATTGTGACCTTCCATTAGAGAGATGATGATGGCCTAAAATAAAGGAGTGACTATGGAAATAGACAAATGGTCCACATCTAGTGCTATAAAATGGAGATTAGAAAACACTAAGGAACTCTGATACGGAGAGTAATTGTGAAGATAGAGGCAAGGATGACTGCTAGGTTTCTGACTGGCACTGCCTCTATGGACATCTTCACTGCATAGGAAACATAAGAAGGAAAGCAGATTTTGCAGGGAAAAGAGTTTGAATTTGACATATTGAAGCTGGTGTGCCTTTAGACTTCCAGATAAAGATAATGAGTAGGTTGTTGGATATACCAGAAAAGAGATTTGGATTACTGCATTTTCTGTATAACACAGTGTTTTGGAAATTTATTATAATTTGCTAAACTCATATAATGTGTCAGGTATTTTGCTGAGATCTTTGCATGCATTTTTCACTAATCTCCACAAAACCTATAGCCTTACTGTTATTATTACTATTATTGCTACACTATTAGTGAGAAACTGAAGATTTTATAGGTCACGTAACTTACTAAAATTATTGGAGTTAGAAGTAGATGGCAAAGAAGTGATTTGTGCATTGAATTTTTTAGTTTTAAGAAGCAACACTCTTAATTACTATGCTGATTCAAATAAGTATAATATGAGAAATGGTTTCTTTCCAGGTTGAAGTAATTCGGGGAAGAAAAGTCAGGCAAGACCCTCTTATTTCAGGAAGACAATGAGAACAATAAGAGTGATGCAGTCTGCCAAGTGTTTTAAACATTTCCAATAAGCGATACAAATAGTAGAATGATTGATTATAAATGTTATTCCTGTAAATATACCTAAAGGTTATCTGCTTAGATTCTATGAAATTTCAATGTACTGTGGGCCCTTTTACACATTGTTCAGGGATTTGCCCAAATCAGCTGGTATTAGCTAATAGACTTTCTCATCCCAAATCATGACTAGTAATATTTCTTTTGACCATTATGGGTACCTAATTCAACATCAGTAGCTAATACTAAGTATAAGAAGTATGTGACATGATGATGACACTGTGTGTATGTATAATGATTACGCTCTCTTGGGTTAGTATGACAGATCAGCTTAGACTAAGATTTTCCTACAGAAACAAGAAATGTATTTAAAGATAGCAAGAGGTAAATAACCATCTCTCTTTTTCTGTCATAAAAATTGAAACTGACAAAATGTGTTGGATGCTAAAAATTATGTTAACGTATAAATTCTACAGAATACTCTCATCTCCCCATTCTGCCCACTAATATAATTTATAATGCAGTAATAGCCATCGATTCTTAGGCATGTGATGCCCATAAAAGCTCCCCATCCTCTTCTCTCTGTAGACACTTTAGAATGATTCATGCCATTAGGTAACAGGTAGTTTTCTTTGTTACATAGATTTCACACAGTGAATGATAATGACCAAGTGGAGAACTGCACACCTCAATTTGGACTAATGTATACAGGAGCTATTGGAACTAAAAATCAAATGTGAAATTCCTTATCCATCAAGAAAAAAGTAACGATTTGATAAATAAGGAGAATCATAAATTCCCCCTTTATCAGGGCTTTTCAATTTTGAAATTAATAGTATTTTGGACTGAGTTATTCTTTGTTGTGGAGGACTCTAACAAAACTATTTATTTATTTTAATATTGTGTTTCAACAGGTTGATTTATTTTAAAAGATTTTATTTATTAATTGAGACACAGAGAAAGAGAGAGAGAGAGAGAGAGAGAGAGGCAGAGACACAGGCAGAGGGAGAAGAGGCTCCACGCAGGGAGCCCAACGTTGGACTCAATCCCAGGTCTCCAGGATCAAGCCCTGGGCTGAAGGCGGCGCTAAACCGCTGAGCCACCCGGGGCCACCCCAACTCTAATGAATTTAAATACCATACCTGGATTCCACCCACTAGATTCTTGTAGTGCCTGCTCCATCATGACCATCAAAAATGTCTTCAGACATTGTCAGACATCCCCTATGGGGCAAATTTGTTCCTGGCTAAGAACTGCTGCTTGATATAAAATGTCCTAAATCATAATAGTGCCCATAATGTATTTACTTCATATTTTTGCCTCATTTATTAACATTAATCAAATGATAAAGATACATAGAGTCTTTATCAGACATATTTTGTGGGCAAATCGAATGGAATTAGTGAATATAAGATATAAAAACTATATCAGGGTAGATTAAGATACTGAGAATTTTGTCATCTGTGAAATTTTAATAGGTGCGTTTGATTTAATACAATTACTTTTGAAAATTTTTCCATTCTGCGGGAAAATTAACCCTCAAGTAGATAAGGTTAGAGGATACATGTAGGAGAAATGAGAAAACAATAAATATTAAAAAGAGAAATATAAAAGTTATAGGGCAAGGAAAAAGGAAAATAATTGGAAGTTGGAGAATGCAATTATCAAAGCTCTTCTTTCAAGAAACAATGGTCTCTGAGCTTACTTCAGAAAAAATTTAAGTCACGTGGTGGAATTGACTGTTTCAGTTTCGTACAGATTGATCTGCTCTGCATCAGACAGGAAAATTATGCAATCTTGTTGAACAATTAGAGTATTCTGAGTGAATAGCAGTAAAACTAGTTACCAGCATGCTTTTGCTTTTACATAAAATGTCTGCTCTCCTCTCTGACCTTATTTTTGTTTACTCACCTTTACAGACACACATAGATTGCAGGATTGCTATAAACATTTTTTAGTAACAGCTTAGGAACTCACTTCCTAGCACTTTTAAAGTCATCACATTTGATATGCACCTAATTACATTGTATACTGTGTTCTTTGCTCTCAGATGAATTCTGTTTTATTTTTATCTCAACTGTATCGTAACATTTCTTTTTAAATAACTGTATTGTAATTTGTTTGAAAAATATATATATATGTTCATAGTCAATTTCTCAAAGAGTGAGTTAAATCATTATTTATATATTGATTCATTTTATAGTGGTCTTTGGTTTTGTGTTAATATTTTGACAAATATGTTCATCAGTTATTTATTGATATAAATTATTTATTTTTAAAACATCTTTTTTTTTTATTTATTCATGAGAGACACAGAGAGAGGCAGAGACACAGGCAGAGGGAAAAGCAGGCTCCATGCAGATCCCGGGTCTCCAGGATCACGCCCTGGGCTGAAAGCGGTGCTAAATCGCTGAGCCACCCAGGCTGCCCAACATATATTATTTTAAGCCTTGTGGGCTGGCTACTTCTGTTACTCCTATTAGCCTCATTCTGGTGATTATATATATATATATATATATATATATATATATATATATATATATATATATACATACACACACACACACACAATTTCCTTCTTTCTCTCTCTCTCACACATACACACATGCACACACACACACAGACACATATGGAAATATCATGCCCCAAGCCTATGTCCTCAGGAACTTGTTTTCTTGTCATTGACCATAGGATCACTAATCTTTCCTTTTAATTAATAAGTTACCTTTCAATGGAAATTATACACTAAGCATATTTATTAAATATGTGTCATCTTATGAAAATTTAAAAATTTTGATAATGAAAGTAATCTTGGATATTTCCGAAATTAGATGCAGAAACGACTTTTGTCAGGCAAGTCTTTGCTTACCACCAAACTATACAACATTATTGTTTAAACTTCAATGTTTAGAACACACTTTCTAGGTTAAAGTTAGAATATATATATGTACACGTATGTCTGTGTATGTGTATATATGTATATGTACCTCTCAATACCCCAACAAGCTTATGAAGAAAATATAGGAGTCTTTTTCCAAGTTTCAAAGCACAAGATCATATATTCTCCTAAAGATTGCCCAAGCTAATTTCTAACTACCTATAAAATGGTATATATGACATTTGGGGTTTTATTCAGAAGATTGCCTATCATTTTCCAGAAATGATCATTACTATTATTCTAATGAAATAATACATTCTCATTTATTGAGCCCATTCAGGGAATATAATACTATTTGTAGAAAGAAGATTAAAAACAATCTTAATTCTACTTTATATTATAAACAACTTTCCTAATAAAATAATATGCACATGATATTTAAAGGACCATAAATAAAGGATTTCTTTTTTAAAAAATTGACTCTTACCTTGGTCTCTAACTTAAAGATAACTTCTTAACCATAAGTTGTTCTGATAATGGAAATGAAAAAAATTTTCAAATTTTATATGAATAATAACTTTTCATTTTGGATTGCTACAGTAATATATTCATAAACTAACTAGACATGAATACACATTCATATAAATAAGCTATTGTTTAGATGAATAAATGGGGATAAGGGACACATTTTCCTTAACTAATAGTCTCAAATTTTGTTTGTGTATATACATACATATATACATATATATATACACACACTGATATACTCATATATGTCCATATATATACATATATATACACACTCATCTATAATAGAACCCAGACATAAATCCATATAAATATAGCAATTGAACATTGACAAAGGAGTAAAGGCAATACAGAGGAGAAAAAATCTTTTCAACATATGCTGGAATGACTAGACATCCACATGCAAAAAAATAATTTTCCACTTGGAGTTAAAAACCATACATTTGCTTATTTTGTTGCTAAAATTATCCCAGTTTTGGTTGTTGAGAGCTTTTACAAATTGATTCCTGTGCTGCTTCAACATACTCCCATAAATTTTTTTAGCTGTTTTTTTTTTTTTTTTAATTATCTGGCACTATCTGGATGATGTGCCTTAGTGCAGAATCAACCATTTTTTCAAGGAGACCTGATTTCTTTCATTGGAAAAGGATACCTATTATCTTTTGAACATTGCTAAAAATTATTTTTATTTTCTTTTAAGATTTTATTTTTAAATTATCTCTATAACCAGTATATAGTTTGAACTCACAACCCCAAGATCAAGAGTTGCATGCTCTACCGACTGAGCCAGCCAGGTGTCCCTGAACATTGATAAAAATTATTATTAAATTATTATAAAATTAAAATTATTTCATAATTCCATTATTATGGAAAAACCTAAAATTATTACAGAATTTTTTATTTTAAGTCAACTGGATACATGTGTTTTGGAAGCTAGACAATGAGATTAGATGTTCTAGGTTCTGTTTTACTAGTTCTGGATATCACTGATTATATTCAGATATATATTCTGGAGAAGTGAGTAAGCACTCAGAGACTAGAGATTATCTTTTGGGGGCCAAATCTTAGCTCTGTGACTTATTTTGGCAAATTATTTAACTCCTCTTATCTTCAGTTCCTCATCTGCAAAATGGAGATCATGTCTCCATTTTATAGTGCTACTGTGAGAATTAATTGAGACCGACCAAGAACAGTGCTTGGTACAGAGTGGCTCTACCAATGCGTTGGATTCTCTTTGTTGAGTTAACTGATTGCCAGAGTTCAGAGCAGATGAGGAGCCCAAAATGTCAGATTTAGCTCTCTAATCCCTTGTTTTTGATGATATTTTTAATTTCTATAAATAATATGGCCTTTTTCCTCTGATAATTCTCTATTGATACAAATTACAAGAAATTCTTGTTTTTTAATAGATTTAATCCATTTACTTTAGAAATTTTCTATCAACAACTCACCTGCTATTCACAAAAAATTGTAGTGTTTACGTCTTATCTTGAATTCATGCCATGTGGTCTGTGATAGAATGGGCAGCATGCTGATACAATCATGTTTTTAAAATGGGCAAGTACCTACAAGCTTTGGTAATTCCAAATTCCAGGATAAACCTAACATGGAGCCAAGCTATGCTAGGTTCTGTAATTTTAACAGCTGTTATGTGAATGCAATGAATTCATTTTAGAGCTTCTCAAGTATACATATATATGTGTGTTTATATTTGTGTAAACATCATAAGCAACTGAAAATAAACATTTAACCCTTTAAATTCTAAGTTCTATGTAAAAGCTGTGGGCAATAACATCTGTATAATGACCTCAGTGCAATTATGTTTTAATGACCATTATATTAGTTTTCTATTGGTGCATAACAAGTTACTTCAGATAATGCTTAAGACAGACATTTATTATCTTGCAGTCTGCATGAGTCAGGAGTCTGGGCAGCTTAATTGGGTCCTCTTCTCAGTTATCACAGGCTGAATGAAGGTGTTGGTCAGTGGCTACATACTCATTCGAAGTTTGGGGTCCTCTTCTAAGCTTATTCAAGTTACTGGTACAGTTCAATTCCTTGTATTTATAGGACTAAGACCCTCAGATTCTAGAAGCTGTCTTTTAAGTAGGTGGTTTTAAAATTGGCTTTTGGTTTTTCAAGGTCTGGGATAAGCATTTTGGTTGCTTTTAGTCTCTTATAAAATGCCTAGACTCTTTTTAAAAGAGCTCACATGGTTAGGTCATATGCCCCCAGCATAATCTTCTTTTGGTTAGAAACCTTAATTATATCTTTAAAAATGTCTTTACTTTCTGTCATATTCTGTTGATTAAAATAGGGGAAAGATAGAGAATATCTGCAAAAAAAGTCTACAGCTAACATCTTACTTAATGTTCATAAACTCAAAGTTTCCTTCTCAGATCAGGTTCAAGACAAGGGTGTCCCTTCTCACCACTACTTTTCAATATTGTACTGGAAGTCTAGCTAAGGGAATAAGATGATAAAGGAAAAAGATACAGATTGGTAAAGCTGAAACAAAAATCCCTTTGTTTGCAGATGACATGGTCATCTATATAGAGCTGAAAGAATCGATAAGAGAAATTCTGGGAATTACTAAGTGATTGTAGTAAGATTGCAATACACAGGATTCATATATAAAAGTCACTTTCCTATATACCAAGAATGAACAAATGGAATTTGAAATTAAAAATACAATACTATTCATATTAGTAACCAAAAATTGAAATACTTAGGTATAAATCCAACAAAATACACACATGATCTATGTGAGGAAAACTCTCAAAGTCTGATGAACAAAATCAAATACCTAAATAAATGTAGAGATATTCTATATTCGTAGATAGAAACACTCAATATTGTCAAGATGTCAGTTCTTCCCAAATTGATTTATAGATTCAATGCAATCCCAATTAAAATCCCAGCAATTTTTTTTGTGGATATTGACTAAGTGATTATAAAGTTTATACGAAAGAAAAAGATCCAGAATAGCCAACACAATTGTAAAAGAACACATTTGGAGGAGTAACTATCTGAATTCAGGACTTAAAGCTATGAAAATCAAGACAGCGTGGTATTAGGGAAAGAACGGACAAATAGAACAATGTAACAGAATAGAGAACCCAGATAGAGACCCACATAAAATAGTCAATTGATCTTTGACAAAGCAGCAAGAGCAGTAAAAGGGAACTAAGTCTTTGAACAAATGGTTTTGGAACAAGTGAACATCCACATGCAAAAGAATAAATCTAGACACAGACTTTATACACTTTCCAAAGACTAACTCAGTCAATCATAGATCTAAATGCAAAACTTTAAACTCCTAGAAGATAACAGGGGAAAACCTAGATAACCCTGGAGTATGGCTATGATTTTTTAGATATAGCACCGAAGGCAAGGTCCATGTAGAAAGAATTAATACACTGGACTTCATTAAAATGAAAAAAAATCTACTCTGTGAAAGACATGAGAAGACAAGCCACAAAGTAGAAGAAAATATTTGCCAAAGATACGTCTGATAAAGGAAGGATTGTTATCCAAACTATACAAAGAATTTTTAAACCTCAATAATAAGAAAACAATCCAGTTAAAAAATTAGCAAGAGATCTAAATAGACACCTCATCAAAAAAGACAGATGACAAATAAGCACATATGAAAAGATGCTCCACGTCATGTATCATTAAGGAAACACAGCTAAAACAATGACAAGATACCAATATACACCTATTAGAATGACCAAAAACCATGACACTGACAACATTAAATGCTGTAAGGTTTTAGAACAAAAGGAACTCTCATTTGGTGCTGGTAGGATTTGGTGCCGGCACAGCCACTTTGGAAGACAGTTTGGCAGTTTCTTGCAAACTAGACATGCTTTTGCCAGATGATCCAGCAATCACACTCATCACTGTTTATCCAAAAGAGATGAAAGCTTATGTCCACACAAATCCTGGCACACGGCTGTTTATAGCAGCTTTTTTTCATAATTGCCAAACCTTGGAAGCAACCAAAATAACTCAGTGTGGGTGAATGGATAAATAAATTCTGTTCCATCCAGACAGTGGAATATTAATTGACACATGAAATGGGAGAACCTTAAATACATATTACTAATTGAAAAAAGCAAGTGTGAAAAGGGTATTATATTACTGTAGGTTTCCAAACATAATACATTCTAGAAAAGGCAAAACTATAGAGACAGAAAAAAGGTCAGTAGTAGTCAGAGGTTGGGGTGGGGAACACTGGCATGGATAGGTGGGACACAGAGAATTTTTTAGGGCAGTGAAAATACTCTCCTACTTACCATAACAGGTACATGGCATTAACAAACATACATTTGTTTAACCAATAGAGTGAACCTATGTGAACTATGGACTTTTCGTGATACCAATATATAAGCATAGATTCCTCAATTTTAATACTCTGGTGGGGGATGCTTTTAATGCGGATTGTTACATATGTGTAAAGGCAGAGGGTGGATCATAAATCTCTGCAACATTTCCTCAGTTTTTCTGTGAACCTGAAACTTCAAAAAAAATAAAGCCTTAGTGAAAAAACAAAGCAAAATGTCTGTCTGCGTTCCAGGGGACGGGATTACACAAAAGCATACCAGTGGTGAGAATCATGAGTCTTGGAACAAGTGATCTTGGGTTCTGCCTACTTGGACAAATTCATACAACCTAATGGACCTCCACTTGTGTGTGTTACTTTATCCAGCTCTCATGAAAAACCACCCCGTTCACTCTGCTGATCTACTTTGTATATTAGGGCAGAAAAGAAAAAATAAAAAAAGCTCATACAATGAAATACGGGCTCTGAGTACTCAATATTTTTTCCAGTCTAAATTTTCAATTCCTTTTTTTTTTAAATTTCAATTCCTATTATAGAACTCATTGAATTCAAATAGATAATTACACTATATCCAAAATATTCCATAATGGTGACCAAACAAATGATCCAGGTTCACTTTTTATAATCTACATGTTATTTGCTATTTTCTTCACACAATAAGCTAAGAAATGCAAAGAAAAAATATTCCTTATTTCAAATAAAAAAAACAATTAGAAATATAGAAATAGGTTTGTTAAAACAAATTCCTAGATAGGTATGTTTTTAGAAAGCAAAGTAGTTAACCTTTTTAACCTGAGAGTATCAAGATACTATGAAAAGTCAGCTTTTTAAAAGTACAAGAACTCTAAAACTTCTATTTCAAATATACAGAGCAGAAACAAAAGCTGTACTCAAAGAACTCTTCTAGGGCATTTGGGAATATGTTCTCCTTCAACACAAATCTGTAGATTTAGAAAATTTTCTTCCATGGATTTACAACACTCTACCCTCGAATGCATAGTTTGAGTAATTGGATAAACCATATATATTTTTTAATGTACAAATAAGTAATTTCTTGGCGCTATTAATGATTCTTCTGAAAGCCTCTAGAAATCATATTGCAATGCAAGTACAATTGAAAATATGTCAGATGCTAAGGTCACAGATAAAGTTCAGCATCACTTGTACAAATTTATATAATTTCCTGGAGCTTTCTTTCTGTGCCTGACTTTACAGAGCTGAACACTTTGGCCTATCTCAAATCCATTTTCAGCTCAAGAAAATGGCAGATTTTTTTTAATGGCTAATTTAAAATGTTATGAAAATAAGTTATTCTTTTCCTTACTTCAATTCTCAGGAGAAGAATTAAAAGAAAATAAAAATCTTCTTTACATGGAATATGACATTTAAGATTATCATCCCCTTATATAAGTATGTCCAGCCCCTTTAATTTCTGTGAACTCCTTTCATCAGATGAGTGGTTATTTTTAAAATACAGTTGTTCTTGAATGTTTCTTGTTTCTTAAATTCTATCTTGTTTACTGCCAATCCATTTTTTAAAGATTTTATTTATTTATTCATGAGAAACAAAGGGAGAGAGAGAGGCAGAGACATAGGCAGAGGAAGAAGGCTCCCTGCAAGGAGCCCAATGTGGGACTCAATCCTGGACCCTGGGATCATGCCCTGAGCTGAAGGCAGACTCTGCACCCAGGCGTCCCTTGCCAATCCATTTTTAATGACATCTTTTCACTCTCTAGTCCAGTATTTTTTGGCTATATGTATAATTTTTTCCTAATTTTCAGTGTTGCTCTTTTCTTCACCTATGGCAATGTTTTGCAATGGAATTGGAATCTCCTTTTATTTTTCTTCTAAAGGAAATGCTATTGTTACAAAATGCTAAATTTTATTGACATTAGCAATAGAAAATAATAAAGAGTGTTGAAAATCAGATTTTAATTTAACAGAATCAGAACCTAAAGACTGAAACTTGTCTCAGTATCTAGGGGCATTGAGGAACATGAATATATAATCAAAGATAGTATTTTTTTTTTTTGCAAAATGCAGACAATATTATGTTTTCCTTTCTGATTCTTCATTGTCTTACTATAGGCAAAGGTAAAAGCATGCTATGAAAGCACTTTAAAGCATAAAGTACAGTTATGGATTGAATTTTGTCCCACAAATTTGTATGTGGAATCCTACCCCCCCCTCCCAGGGTCCCTTACAACATAAGCTTATTTGGAGATAGGTCTTTAATGAGATGATCTAGTGAAAATAAAGTCATTAGTGTGGGGCCTAATCTAACATGATCGGTGTCCCTTTAAAAGGAAAATTTGAAAACAGAGAAATGCATAGAGGAAATAATGATGTGATGAGACATCACCCTTTACAGCAAAAAGATGGCCATCTACAAGCCAAGGACAGAGGTCTGGAACAGATTCCCCCTCACAGTCCTTACACGGAACTCTGCCAATGCATTGCTCTCAGACTTCTAACCTCCAGAACAATAATCTAACCTCCAGAGACAATAAATTTCTGTCATTTAATCCACTCAGTTTGTGGTGCTTTGTAATGGCAGTTCTAGGAAACTAATACAAGTACCTTAAAACTGTATTGTCTTGTGCTTATTAGTATTGTCTTATAGTTATTAGTAATAGTAGTAGTTTCTAGAAACTAGAAAGAAGAGACAAAACTGGTATTATCCAATGAGGGATAGTCTTCCCTTTTGTTTTTATTATCATTTATTGATCATGTCCTACATTCCATCAGCTGTCATGAGTTTTGATGCCTTAATGCAGAAATACTGTGTTGACATAGTGGTTAAAATCTCATATTTGGAGTTAGACCCCCCTGATTCCATGAAATTAAATTCTGATTCCATTATTTATGGCTGTATGTTTTTATGCAGTTTATCTGTAGTCGTATCTGTCAACACAACTTATGAGGCCTAGTGCAAAACAATAATTCACCTTGTGAATTCAGCATGAAAAAAGCATTGTTAAAAATACTAAAATAGAAAACTTTATTTTTATAAAATATTTTATAACATAAAATGTAGCAGGGTAATGGTGACGTGGATAACAACATAGAGTTACAAAATGTAAAAAAAAAAAAGAAAAGTCTTATATATTACAACAAATAACAATATTTCATTGTCATATCCTGCTTGGCTATAAGATTATTCTGACTCAATTTTCTACAAATTCATTTATTAAGTTATTATTTAACAAAATTTTGTTATTAACAAAATTTGTTTGAAAAAATTTAATCTTTCAACAATTTGAAAATGACATCAGTTACTATTGGCAAATGTAAGATCACAAATAATTTTTGGTAATTTTTCATTTGAGAAAAAACTTTCTGCTGATGTAACTAATAGAGCAGTTAGGGTATTTTGTAGACTATATTAATATTAGGAGGGGATCCCTGGGTGGCTCAGCGGTTTGGCGCCTGCCTTCAGCCTGGGGTGCGACCCTGGAGTCTCAGGATCGAGTCCCACATTGGGCTCCCGACATGGAGCCTGCTTCTCCCTCTGCCTGTGTCTCTGCCTCTCTCTCGCTCTCTATCATGAATGAATTTTTAAAAATCTTTATGTTAATATTAGGATTAATTTCTGATATTTTTTTTAGAAATAATTATAATTGTTGGTGGATCTAGAGCTTATGATCCTCATGGAACAGTTACTCTAAAAAGGTTTAACTCAGTGCAAATCAATTTTCATAACTCTAAATTTAATTTCAAACTTAAGTAGACACAATGATATTTTAATATTTCCTCCCACAATTTCTATAATTAGTTTAAGAAACCAAAAGTAGATTCATGATGTGAGTATAATTCCAAATGCCTATTAATACAGTATTTTATCTCCAAATCCTCAATCAGGGAGGGAAAATTAATTTTAAAATTGTTTTCCTCATTAAGGATGGATTTATTTAAAGTTTCATATGGAAATCAGGCCCTTTTCTAATATATTGGTCTTTAAACTTAATTCCTATTTTTAATGTGGATATTTGCTTTCGAATATTACCTCAGTTTTCAAAAGTAAATATTCTGAACTCTGAAGAATTCTAATCGCTTCTTGATAAGCGTTTTTTTTTAATTTATTTATTTGAGAGAGAGAGATCATATGAATAGGGGGAGGTACAGAATGAGAGGGAGAGAGAATCTCAACCAGACTCCCCATTGAACCTGGAGCCCCGATGCGGGGCTCAATCCCATGACCCTGAGATCATGACTTGAGCTGAAATCAAGACTCAGATGCTTAACCGACTGGGCCACCCAGGCACTCCCCCCTATTAGCTTTAGTAAAATGCTCATATGTACCCTTTATTTTGTAATAATATGCTAACATCATATATGGCCTGGGCACCAGCAGTTCTTGTAAAGGGTTCATATCAGTGCACCTGCCATGGAGATGGACAGTCAAGCCAATCTCCCAACATGGGCCCAGTGCTGTTCACATATGGGGCCTCCCCTATCTCTTAGAGCTATGGTGACTGTGTCCAGGTCCCACCCAGCCACCTTAGGTACCCGAAGATACCCCTGATTACTCTGAAGACTGCACCTGTGTGTTGGGCCCAGACCAGTTGTTCAATGCCCATGTGCCTATCAGGCCATGATCCCAAGCTGGAGTTGGCATGTGCACTCCCAAGCTATCTCCGTTGTTCACTCACACTTCCTTGTCTCGCAGATCATATGGAGTTCCAAGATAAAATTATTAAGAATTTCAAGTGGTGACATCAAAGCTATAAACCAAGTACAAGGCCCTCCCGAGAGCAAGGCCCTTTGTTTGCCTTGTCTGTGTTTGCTTATTCAACTAAGAAAATAGATTAATACCTACTTGGTAGGGTTGGTGATGATACTGAATTAGTTAATATATGTGATGAACTTATAAAAGGGTCTGATTCATAGCAAATAATCATTATTAGTCCTTGTATTATAATGACATTAAGACTCAGTCACTGTCTCAAAGTGTTCATAGGCTAGTTAGAAAAGCATGTGAACAACTTATTACAAAAATACAATAATAAATACCACTAGGCCTTGAGAATAGAAAAATGTCCTATATACAAGGGATTAATAGAGCTGAAACTAATTTACACATATAGCTCAGTATAATTAATAGCACTTGAACTTCCATTGTGGATATAGATCTCAAAAGAATCTTGCTTCTACTCTAACCTTGAAAGGGGAAAGAAAAGATAATCTGTAAAATCATAAGTTTTTAGAACCCATCAGAACCCATCAGAAAGCCAACTCAATGAACTAAATTCCAAAGGGCAACAAGCTCCTTCAAAAAGACACTGTGTTCAGCAGTGGGACCTGGGAGCACTGTCAGTTGAGCATCGTCCACTTGGTTTCAGCTCAGGCCATGATCTCAGAGTGGTGAGATCAAGCTCCATGTCAGACTGGTGCTCACCATGGAGTTTAAGACTCTCTCCTCTCTCTCTCTCTGCCCCTCCCTCTGCACCCTCTCTTTCTCTTTTATTTATTTTTTTATTTTTTTATTTTTATTTATTTATGATAGTCACACAGAGAGAGAGAGAGAGGCAGAGACATGGCAGAGGGAGAAGCAGAGGGAGAAGCAGGCTCCATGCACCGGGAGCCTAACGTGGGATCTGATCCCGGGTCTCCAGGATCGTGCCCTGGGCCAAAGGCAGGCGCCAAACCGCTGTGCCACCCAGGGATCCCTCTTTCTCTTTTAATCTCTCTCTCAATTTAATAAATAAAAAATTTTTAAAAAACACTGAACATGCAAACTGTTTTGCCTTTGGCAGAATATGGGAGGAAGTAGTAGCATACATAAACGTGTATAAAAGGAAACGACTGAAATTTTAATGATTTTTTCAAGATTGAGTGTCAGTTAGCAAAAGAATTTAGAATCCCTGGAAACCTCAGACACAAAGGTCATCTGTATTTTCTCATCATCCTTTTAACATAAGCCTCCTGTCTTATGCATATAAGGAAGCATGGGATCATGAAAGGGGATCTGAAGAATCAGCTGCTGAAGGATAAGGAAGAAATCCAAACTCTTCTCTCATGGGAGCAAAATCCTTCCACTGCTGTGGCAGAGGTAAGACCATGGCCAGAATTTTGTACTCTTGTCATGACACAAAGCAGAGCTGCTGGAGGAGGGCAGATCAGTCCCTTGCCCACGAACCCCCGTTCTTACAAGAGAGGGGGAGATGGGAGGAAAGCTGAGAAAACCCCACTCCAAAGCTGAACCTTATTCTTGAGGTTGCCCCAGAACAAAGAAACTTCTCTGCCTCTCATGAGCTTTGCATCAAATAATAAGCAACAGCAGTCAGCTGCTGGTGTAGCTCTTCCTAGCTTCAGAAGCGGAGACCCTCTGTTGTCACACCCACGTAAGGCCTGCTCAAAGCTAATGGGGAGGGGTGGAGCCCTCCAGCACCACAGGCCTCCCCTTAAGCTTGAGGTAGCCAAAGTTCCTCCCCTTCGGGACCCAGAATCACCTCCACCGATGGCTGGCCATAGCAGAAAACTGCCATTAGATGGCACCAAATCTCAACCAAGCTCCAGACCGGTCTGGGTTACACAGCTGTACACCTGGAGCTTGCTAGATGTGCAGCCTGGCCCTAGTCATTTCAGTATTTTTGTCGTATTACAATTGAATTTGATTGTATGACAATTGAATACTGATTTTTTTTATTGCCATTTGCCTCTGTGACATTGGGTATTGCTCTCCCCCTCTTTTTCTGTTTACTAAAACAATGTATTCCAACTAGGTATGTGACTTCTTGGGAGAAAGAGATCACACGCACCCGCACAGAACATCTAAGATTAAATAAATATTCTAGCTCAATTTATCAAGAATAAAAATGTTTCTGGAAAAAAAAAACGTTTCTGAACTACAGTGGCACACAGGAAGGGAAGACATTTGGCATGTGTTAATGTGGTTCCCATGATCTTCAGGGATCCAAATGGAACCTGGAGCTATCATTGACGACACATGGATGATAAGTATTTGCCAGATCTGGAAAATTCAATTCTTGCCATATCATGGATTACTAAGAAAGTATAGCTGCCAAATATCTTACACATAAATGTCTTGTTTTCTTCTCTTTGCAGCAACTTTTTACTTTTAGGAGGCATTGATGATCTTGCCTAAATCAGCTATTACATCGAAGATTTTAAATGGTGATTTGCAGCTTGTAGTTTAGGCCTTTTTATTTCCTCTCATTTTATTTTTGTTCCAAGAGAGAAAAAAAAAATATAAACATGATTCATCAGCCCCCTGGTTTAGCCTGGTATCAGACCAGTTTAGAAGGCCTTAGGAGAGGGAATGAAGAGATATATTTGAATTGAAAGATAAAAAAAGAAATAGTGAAAAAAGGTCATAGTCACTTGCTTAGTTCTTGGGCCTAAGCCAATTTTCAAATCCAATTGTACTAATGGAAGAGGTAGCCAGGTCTCTAGAAGGAAGGGTCCTGCAACATGTATATCCTATAATGATTCCCCAGTTAAAGAAAAAAATGAGTTAAAAAATCAAAACCTTTCCCATTGTATATTTTTGAGATTCCAACAGGCAAGAGTTTTTTACGCTTATTGTTCTCCTTAACATTTCATTGGGAATTGGCTGTCTTAAACCTCAACAGACATACATTTTACTTACTACATTTCCTATCCTGACCTCTGAGTCTCTATGTGAATTTCCTCTTACTTGACCTCTCAAGCTCTTTACAGTTCTCGTCTGTGATTAGCACAGTACAGATGCACTTGCTCCTCATTCCTCCTTATTCCTCATATCCGACTTTCCTCAGCACTTCAAGCACGATCGTCATGTAATTTGTTTCTTCTTGTCTTTCATTTCTTGGCTCAGTGTACTCTCCACAGAGAATCCTCCCTGAGTATTTAATGTTAGGTAGCCAGTACCTGTTCTATATGATAGGATGCTCCCTAAAGTCCATTGTAGTACTGGTGATATGTGACAATCATGTTTGTCTTTTCTGTCTTGCCCCAGTAGAGTGGAAAATCCAGGAAAATAGGTATCTTGGCTACTTGTTCCTTACTATATCCTGCCACTTAACAATAGAATTGAAAACAAGATTCTTGAGTAAAAGACAGACCTCAGTTTATGTACTTGTTAAACCTTTATCTTTCTTTTTATTAGTATTAGGTATAAAATACGGATTTAAAATTGCTTTGGGACACCTGGGTGGCTCAGTGGTTGAGGGTCTGCCTTCAACCCAGGGCGTGATCCTGGAGACCCGGGATCGAATCCCACATTAGGTTCCCTGCATGGAGCCTGCTTCTCCCTCTGCCTGTGTCTCTGCCTCTCTCTCTCTCTCTGTATGACTATCATAAATTAAAAAAAAATAAATAAATAAATAAAAAATAAATAAATAAATAAATAAATAAATAAATAAATAATAAAATTGCTTTTAAAATGAAATGAAGTAGGGATTATGCTTCTAGGAGTGGCAATGGTGATTTGTTTCAATTCACTGTGCAGAAAAGGATTAAGAAAGCCCACAAGTGTGGTGTGTGTGCGTGCACGCACACGCTGTGACGTGATGCTGCCAAGGCAATTGGCCAAATTCTAGAGGAAAAGAAGTAAGACCTAGAGATGTGAGGCTAGTATCTACCTCCACTTTTCCTTTGTGGGATCTGCCAATTCTGGAAGAAGTAATTGACAGGTCAAAAAAGCTGATGAGAGTTTTTGACAAATTTATAAGAATCATAATGAAAATTGGGTTCAGTGGTCAACAGAGAGCATTGGTAAGTCACTCTAGATTTTTATTAAAATCCAAATGGTCTGCACCCCCAAAATAAGTATAAAATAGGAAGTGAGACTTCTGAGTTCAATTCCTGGTAGAAGTGAGGTAATTCTAGTTTGTGGATGATCTGAGCCACTTACAGAAGCAAACACAAATCTGCTTCAGAAAAAATAAAGTTCTTTTAGACCTTGAATATCTCTTTACAGATTTGTATATTGAACCTAGCAAATAATAAAGAGCAATCAGGCAAATGAAAACCAAGAGAACTGGAAAAAAAACAAACAAGCAAGCAAACAACAGTAATTGACTACAACAAACTACTGCTACAATTGTTTTAGGAAGTATACATATATTGAATACCAAATTACCATCTCAATTTCAAACTAAAACTGTACCCTTAATTTTTTCCCCCAAACCTATCCTGCCATGGCTTTCCTTATTGCTGTCAAAGATAACACCATGTTTCCATAGCTCAGCCCAAGACACTGTTGTCATCTTTGACTATCTTTCTTTGTTGTCATACCATATATATAATTGGTTAGGAAGCCATCACTCTTATTTAAAAATACAGGTAGATACATAATCTGACCATTTCTCATTACACCCACAGCTACAAGCTTGTTGCCCTATTCTCACTGAATTGTCTGTGGTCTCAAGATAGCAGTCAGGGTGATTCTATTAAAGCGTACATCAAACCAGATTTTCCTCTGCTTGAAATTGTGCAATGTTTACCCTCCCCTTCTACTCAGAACAAAAGCCTTAAAAATGGCTCACGATGTCCTATACCTTTCCAAATCCATGTCAAGCCCTTATAGTTTTATATCTGTATCATACAATATATATCTCACTGAAATTTTTACTGTAGCACTTATGCTATAGGATGTCAACTGTATGTGTTATCCTATAATATACATGTTTACATTGAGCCAAGAAGCGTTCTGTTGACACTGCAAATACTGCAATGAAAACTGTTTACTGGAAGCCTATATTAATCATTTTTTTCAAAGACTCATAATTTTGGTAGCAGAATTAGATTTTAGTCATCATAAATGAAGACTATCTTATGTTGATTAATGGGCATCAGCTGCTATTGTAAATAAGCAACACTAAAAATATCTTGGGCAACTTGGGTGGCTCAGCGGTTTGGCGCCACCTTCAGCCCAAGGCCTGATCCTGGAGCCCCGGGATGGAGTCCCACGTTGGGCTCCCTGCATGGAGCCTGCTTCTCCCTCTGCCTGTGTCTCTGCTTCTCTTTCTCTCTCTGTGTGTCTCTCATGAATGAATAGATAAAATCTTCAAAAAATAAAAAAAAACATCTTGATATAACTATTTTTGCATGAGTTTGCCTTATTTTATCACTTTTCCTTTCATGTAATACTTTCTGATGATTCTCATTGGGCACCAGAAGGCTATTTTATTAAACTATTTTAATCTATTGATAGTTTAAGATAAACAAACTTGGATATATATGACTGGTAGCCTTTTTTTCGGGGGGGGGGGCGGTTTGCTTTTGTGTAATGATTCACAGTTAAAGTAGTCTCCCATTGCACTCCCATTGGACTCTCTTACTAATATATTTCAATCTAATGATAATTGAAAGATAAATTTGAGAGTAAATAAATTTTGATGTAAAGAACTGTAGAGGGCAGAGATGCTAGAAACTAGAGCACAACCCTAATTACTACATGGTTATCATTTCTTTTATTCATGAAGCTAAGCTTAGAGATACTTTGAAATTCAAGACTGTTAAATTTTGAAAGTTGAATTTTTATTAGAATTCAGTTTCCACTGGCCTCTCATGTATCTTTTTTTTCTTTTCCTTATCCACTCAAGTAGAAATTAGAACTATTTATGTTCTTAAGCTCAATCAAATTAGATTATATAATTGAATTTAAATCAGAATAATAAAATAGAAGTTAAAACTATATACCAATTTTATATAAACTTTATTTAGCAAGATGACAAATACATTAATAAATCTAACAACCTTGGTTACTGTCACCGTGACCTGGCCCCTCCTAGTCCACATCCTGAATCAGGATCTCAGACGTCACCTAGAGTGGAACTTGTGACATGTTAGTGGAAAAATGGAAACGACATTTTGATATTCACTTCTGGGGAGGAAACTGTTTTGCCAAAAACAATTCACTTTGTAATTTTTCATTTTAATTATCTGCAGCACAATGGCTAAAATGTGTTTTCTTCTCTTTTGTTCTGATTTTGTAAGGAAACACAAGATCAGTCTATATAGCCACCTGAACACTGTTGCCAAGACCATTCCTTATAAAGAGGATTATTTCTGCACAATAGAGAGTGCAAGCACGTTTCCTTTCCCTGTCACAATTCTCTCTACCTTGGGATAGGAATACAGCCCCCACTCTTCTTTTCCCAAATTAGATAGTATTAAAGTTCTAAAAAGAAGGCAAATTATATCTTTAAATATCATGTGTTATGAGATAAAACATTTGAAATTTGCCTTGATAGCAATGCTTGTCTTTATATAAATGTTTTTAGACATAAAAACATCTTAGTATATATTATATTCTCTATCAGTGTACTTCTCTTAAGAATTACTTTTCTCTTTACATGCCTACAAAGTGACTAACTTAACTCCACCATTTATAAGGAGAACATACTGTTTAGCTCACTAAAACTTAAGGAAAAAAGAAAATATAAAGACATCTGAACAAATAGATTTTTTATATATAGTTTATTTTACAAGATAAAGTAATATAACAATGTTTTATATGCAAGATTTATATTCTTAATACACATTTACTAAAATGCTAACTTCTATGCACTTATAAGGCTTTTGATACTCAATTTAGGGAGATAGTAGAACAAATTAAATCCATTAGGCTGCATGTAGAATTCTAAAGTTTAGAAACACTTTGTCAGTAGTATCTTTCAATTTGAAATTTTTTTTCTTTAAAAAAACACAAAGAAAAGCAATTTGGGACTCTTTATAATTTTATTCTTTGTTCATTCAGTACATCTTGATTGAGTGCTGACTTTGTATTGGGCATACCTCTTTAGTACTAAAGACACAGTAAGAAAAAAGGAAAGAACTTCCTACCCCTGGGTGACTTAGGACAAGTGAGTATAATTAGAGAGTAGCAATTGCTATAGAAATAAATTGAATTTCCTTGTACATTGAACTTTTTCTCAAAGTGATGAAGTGTAATGTTCATTTTACTCCCCATCCATACTCCTTTTACCTACATATTGAATTGATCTTCTAAAATTGTTCGAAAGCAAATAAAAGATTTTTTCTGAAGATTCATTTTTTAGACACAAAAGAGGTACTATGCAGTTTATCATTCATAGAGTTCTTACTCTCTTCCCTATTTCTTTGTGACTATTCTATTTCAAATAAGTCAGTGCAGAATATATACTGCCCTCATAACCTATGAGCAAATATAGAAGTCAGATATGTGTGGAATAGTTCTTATTTCTTCACCGGCCTGAAATATTAATGTAACTCCCCAAAAACAGTGCCAGAATAAACCTCTGTCATTGAACCATCGTTATTTTGCTGTACATGCAGTTCATTTACTTGCAGTGATTTGAATAGCTTGCTTGACAAGAATGGCAAAATCACAATCTTATGCTGTGACTCATTTTTGTACTTATTCTGATTAGAATTTCCCTGAGGGCAAATAACATGCCTTATTCATCACTTTAAAATAATCAATTAAAAATCAAACAAAAGGAATTACAATAGTAGTTAGCAATTCATATACATTAAGTTTGTTGTTGACTTATGTAATTTTGGGGAGATGAAAACAGAGTTGTGCTTTCAGGTAAACAGGAGAATTCCTTAGTTAACATATGACTTGAATATTGACAGTTCAAGAATATGAAAGCCAAAGCAGTGCATCTGAGATTTAGTCTAGGTATCAATTCCTAGAGAAATTGTTCCATGACCTCTCTTTTTTCAATGGGCATACTGCTCATACCCTCTCCTGCCCTGAGACTGTATCTCTTCTTTATTTTTCCATATTTCTTATCATTACACTTAACACATGGTTTATAATTGTGAGTTGTAGTCCCAGACAGACAGTGAGCTCAGGACAGGAAGTATGTTTTATTCCTCTTTGCAGACTTCCTACCTAGTCTTAAATAGTTTGAGTTCGAGTTAATTCATATATTCCTATGCTTTAGAATGTTGTGTGGATGAACTGAATGAATCCATGAGTGAATGAGACCGTCATTTTGGCTGGGCATTCTTTCCTTCAAATAACCCAACTAACTCTCTGTTTTCAGTCTAGCTTCAACATGCTTTTTTTTTTTTTTTTCTGTCCTGATGGTAATAGATAAAATAAATCTGAAATACAGAGTAGTTAAGTTTATTGATTCAGAAGGTTACTTAGAGTTAAATCTAAAATTCCAGATGAATTGAAAGAATGAGACAGGCAGCTGGTGGCTAAAAGTTTAGTCTTTTGTGTCAAAAAACAAAACAAAACAAAAAAAACCCACCCAGCTTAGAATATGGGTCCTCTTGTTGACAGAGGTAAGGTGCGTAATTTTTCAGAATCTGTGCTTTTGAGTAATGCCTGTTTTGTAGTACTGCTGTGAAATAATCTATATGTAAAGAATAGTCCCATGCTTAGTGTGTATATGTATATATATGTGTGTGTGTGTGTGTGTGTGTGTGTATATATATATATATATATATATATATATATATTCATGAGAGACACAGACACAGGCAGAGGGAGAAGCAGGCTCCATGCAGGGAGCCCGATGTGGGACTCGATCCTGGGTCTCCAGGATCACACCCTGGTATATATTAAATACAATAATCTTACATATAAGTATTGGCATTATTGCTTTTAAGTAATAATAATAATTCAGACTAATAGGAAAGTCATAAGATGAAGGAAATACAAATAAAGAGCCATGGGTGTCCATATGACAGAGTGTAGTAACAAACAAACAATAACTCATGAAGTTATAGATCCTAGAAGGTAATTTCATGATGGGGTAGGTATATTCACAAAATGGCTGTGGCTGTTGTGAGTAAATATCCATGTGTGCCGGGGACAGACCTACTTTACATTTCTTGTCTCACTTATTAATAGCTCTCCATTTCACTCTCACAGTTGAATTTGGATGATGGATTGCACTGTTACAAAATGATGGCATATGTGCTTATCTGGAAAATTTTAGGGGGAACTTTCTGAAATATCTAATAAGCACCAGACAATGAAAATTTGCAAAACTATATGTAAAAGGGTCTCAGCTTCTATATACAAAAACCTAGGTTGTTCAGCATTTCTAATCTATCCACATGAGACCATCTTGAATGCAGATATTTTTTTAGAAATTCACGTCAGTGTTCTTTTACCACATACCTGAAAAGAATGTAATTTGGGTGGGTAGAAGTGAAACATACCAAATGACTCTCAAGGGTTGCATTTTTACTTTTTTTTCTTTCTATTTTACAAGCTTACTTCCACATTCAACTTATTTTAAAAAGCCTTTTTTTTTTTTTACCTTTATAATCTGAGATTCAGGAGTTGAAAATAGCGAGAAATGTTCATTTTCTTTCTTTCTCCCTTTCTATACAGAGTAACATCCTTTCCAGTAACAAATATTCAATAAAGGGAAAATACAGTTGTGATAGAATATTCTTGTTATTTACCAATCTTCTTTGTTAGCATCATGAAATAAAATATCATGTTAGCATCATGTTACTTCAAGTGATTTCTACAAGTCTGTTCTCAGCCATTATCTAAAAACAAAACAAATAGAAAATAAGTTGCAGTTATTCATAAATACGGCCATTTTTGCTATCAAAGATCTTCCTAATTAAGAAAGCAAATATGCAGGTTGCCTCTCTTAAATAGATCAGTTTTTGAAAACACATTCTTTCAAGGTATTATGTAGAACTTTTCTCATTGTGTTAAATAATTAGTGGTGAAAAAAGCAATATCAGATTATGGGAATGTACAAAAGAATAGCATTTTAAGCTATTATTCATGGAAATACAGATAGAGATTCAGATTACATTATTAGAAATCCAGTAATTTTCAGATAATTTTCACATCAGAAATTTGCAACTGAAAGAGCTGTGAGAAATTTGGCAAGTTAAACACAAATTTATAGTTATTATAATTCCAAGAAAATTTAAAATATTCAATAGTATTTCAAAAGATATTTTAATCAGTACTGATGGCTTCTTGGAGAAGGCAATGATTTTGAAGTATTGATGTGCTAACCAATTATCTGTAAGTACAATAAAATTATGCTGCAATGAACATTGACAGGTTTTATTTTCTGGCCTTGTAGTATCCAATCTGTTTAAGCATTAAAACTCAGTGAATTTATAGGTAATGAGTAACTATTTTACTGTATTTTAGACTAATTTTAATATTCTGGAGATTCAGAACTTTCAAAGTTATAGCATCATCATAGAAAAATACATTCTTTGTCTCGATATTTGTTTAATAATAAATGTGTCAGAAAATATAACTTTTAGAAAGGTTTTAATAAGTTATATTTAAAAGTAGGTAGAATGTCATATTTTACAAGCTATGTACTTTCTAGTTATCTGGCTTGGTTTAAAGTTTTGGATCTTTAATATCTCTCATACCACAGATTGGACTTATGTTTGTTGATCATTTTTTAAACAAACTGCAAACTTTCAGTTTATTCTATGTAAGCCTCTGCTACATAATCCTTCTGGGTGGACCAACTCTCTATAAAGGTCTATAAATATCCCAAATTCCAAACTAAATTATCAAAAGATGAAGTCAAAGTGGAACACAGGTTACCCATGTGCCTCTACTTCCTTCTCTAAATTTTTCATGGCATTGAGTATAAGTGCACACACATGGTGGGGTCGAAGAAAGGTGGTTGTGATGTACAAACATGAGATATTAAGGGAACTCTCCCTCTCTTCCGCATAACCAATCATCCAAGTAAATACAATTCAAGAAAAAATAATTATATAACAATTTTCCAGCATATCCAATTATTTTATTGATGTTATAGTAGCTAACATTGATTTTGGATGCAGAATCCAAAATCTGCAAATCACTGCAGAAGTTTGAATTAATAGTTAAAATACATATCAAGGGCATCTGGTTGGCACAGTCAGTTGAGCGACCAAACTCTGGTTTGGCTTAGGTTGTGATCTCAGGGTTGTGATATTGGGAGTTGGGGGGCAGGGGGGAGGCTCTGCACTCAGTTCTGAGTCGGCTTGAGATTCTTTCTCCATATTCCTCTGCCCCTCCTGCTTGTGCTCTCTCTCTCTCTCTCTAATAAATAAATAAAATCTTTAAAAAGAAGTACATATCTGTCAGTTTAGCTTTGTGATTATGTTATGAAAATTGTAACAGAAAATGTAGAAATTTATTATTTCTGTCACCATCTCAGGATTGGAGATCCTAGAATCTTAACAGCAATGTTTTTTTTTATTATTATTTGCTGGTCACACAAAGCTGTTAAGCCTAACAGCCTTGCACAGACTTGATACACAGATGGTTAAAGGTATGGACAATTGGAGAGAACTGGTGATATATTTATTAATATATGAAAGCAGAGGGATTTGTTTGTGGTGGGGGATCCTGTCTGAGGTGGGAGGAGGGTGGAGGGTACATGCAGAAAGGAACCTAAGGAGGTAAGCAAGGAAGGAAGAGGCCTAGGGAAGTAGGGAGAGAGAAAGAACGGCTACATTAGGGTAAAAAGATATTTCAGGGGTGAAAAGCTGAGTCTTGGGATGTGACTGCTCTCTCCCTCTTCTATGTCCTTTTTTTTTTTTTTTTTTTTTTTTTATGATAGTCACAGAGAGAGAGAGAGAGAGAGGCAGAGACACAGGCAGAGGGAGAAGCAGGCTCCATGCACCGGGAGCCCGACGTGGGATTCGATCCCGGGTCTCCAGGATCGCACCCTGGGCCAAAGGCAAGCGCCAAACCGCTGCGCCACCCAGGGATCCCCCTCTTCTATCTCCTATACAAAATTTTCTCACAAACTCCTTGATGTTTTTAAAATGGACTTTCTTCAAAGGATAAAGAAAAATGCTGAGCCCTGTTCCAAAGTTGACAGAGACTAAAACCTATAGATATTCAGGAAATCTACTACATGATTTTGTGCCTATCTATTCATCTATCTATCATCTATCATCTATCTATCATCTATCTACCAGCTATCAGAGAAAGAGAGATTGAGAGGGAGAAACAAAAGGTAAATATTAAGTGACAGCCGTAAAATTTCTCAAATGAGAGCACCTGGGTGGCTTAGTCGGTTAAACATCTGACTATTGGTTTTAGTTCAGCCCATGATTTCAGGGTTCTGGGATCAAGCCCCCGTGTCAGGCTCCTTGTCCAGTGCAGAGTCTGCTTGTCTGTCTTCCTTTGCTCCTCCCTCTACACACGCACTCTGTCTCTCTCTCTCTCTGGAATAAGTAAATAAGCTCTTTAAAATGTTTTTCTCAAATGAATACAAAACACATTTGTAAGCAAGGGATAATAGTTGATTTCCATATTTTGTTATAATCTACAGAAAGGGCATGATCCAATTTGAAATTGAAGTTAAAGAAAATGTTAGGCCATTATGTTATATTGTACCCTGTGGAATATTCATAGAAAAGGAAATAAGAGAAAAAAAGTAAAATTAAAAAAAATACAGTAAAAGTCTGTGTCAGTTAAAGAACTGAAGCAATTAATGTGATAGTGATCACTCTCCAGTTTGGTTCCAGCTTTGGTCTTGTTTTCATTCTACTAAGAAACCTATTCACCTAGATGATGTTTTCTCTACATGTTTTTCTCCCTGAACATCTTACACTTTTCCTTCATAGTGCTCAACACAGTTGTGATTAATATCTGTTGATGTCTTTTTCCTTCTTTGGACTGAAATTTCCATGAAAATGAACCTAATGTCAAAATAATGGACCTCTCATTCCAGATCTGTCCTTTTCTAATGTTCTGCATTGAAAAAAAAAAAAAAAAGTTACCACCAACTATCTAGGAGCAAAACCCAGAAACCTAAGTGTCAGCATTGACATCTTGCCCTCTCTCACCCTTTGTATATAATTTATCATGCAGTCTTACTGATTTTAATTCCTAAATATTCCTTAAGTCAAGATATTTCTTCCCACTTCATCACAGCATCACTTTGAATTTGTTCTTTGACTTCTAACTGGTTTGTTTGCATCTGAGCTAGAATCCCCTGCACCCAATCAACTTCTACACCTTTTCAAAGTCACCTTTTTATTTTATTTTATTTTTTTTATTGAAGTTCAGTTTGCCAACATGTAGCATAACACCCAGTGCTGATCCCGCCAAGTACCTTTTCAAAATGCAACCCTTACTCTGTATCTTCTCTTCCTAAAATGAGGACTGGCTCCCAGTTCCTCCTTTAATCAGGTGTCACATCCTGCACTCTCTCAAGTTTGTACTACAGTCGCAAGAATGACTTTATTCCTTTATACATGATACGGCATCAGGACACTAAACTGGTCCTTTATCAAAAGTGTTTTTCTTTCCGTGTTTCACCTTTTTATCTGCTCCTTACCCTTCAGATGTTGGCTCATATGGTACTTCCATAGGACAGACTTCACTGAATTTCCATTTTGGGTCAGTCCCTCATTTTATTTATTTATTTAAAAATTTTTTTATTTATGATAGTCACACACACACACAGAGAGAGAGAGGCAGAGACATAGGCAGAGGGAGAAGCAGGCTCCATGCACCGGGAGCCCGACGTGGGATTCGATCCCGGGTCTCCAGGATTGCGCCCTGGGCCAAAGGCAGGCGCTGAAACCGCTGCGCCACCCAGGGATCCCCAGTCCCTCATTTTAAAGGTTTCCTAGCATGGTATACTTTTTTTTTTTCCTTTTTTTTGCAACATTTGTTGGAGTTGAAATATCCCAGTGGTTTGTGTGATTAGTTGATTAATGTCTGTTTACCCCAGTAGAGAAGAAAGGAAGGTATCAGCCTTTGTAGCTAGTGCAGTCCCTGGCTCAAAAAATATTTGTTGAATCAATAAATGCATAAACTCAGGTCTATATGTTTTATAGAGAAAGAAATGAAAATTTTCTTTTTAGCGTTTGAATCCAAAGGTGAAACCATGGGGAAATAATAAATTGCTCAATATAAAATTCCAGAGTTTCTTGTGTAGGTAAAAATAGAAAAGTGACAGACATGTAAAATAAGAGGTAACACTGGCTACCTGTGGCTTGAAGAGAATGCTAGTCATCTAGTATGGTTCCTGTTACATGCAGGGATGGAATTTTTTTTTCCTTTCCAATTTGCTCATAATAGCTTCCATTAATACTTTATAACCTGACTGAGTCATGACATTTTCCCTAAATCCACCCCAAACTATGCAATCTCAATAGTGCCAACAATGTTTGAGTATAGCCCTCTACAAGAGTGTCTGTCTATGTTTGTGCATTAGGGTTACTATGGTTAGAAGATATTTCCTGAGAATGGTCTTTTACTGTAGCTATCAAAATCAGGTAAACAGCTGTTCCAGAGTTGATAAGGCTGAGAAAGTAGATAGCATGTAGATATTGTTGCCAATGGCTACTACAGTTTCAGGACATCTTGAATATTATATATTCATAGTTTCAAACAAAAGCACTTTTGGTAATATGAGACAGATCAATTTATAAGTTGTATGCTAGCAATCCTGTTATTGGAAGATATATCATAACCAAAAAGTTATAATATTAAAATAAAACTTGTTCATATGAAAAGGAAGTTCAAAGAATAAAGGGGAGAGAGAATAGTATGGAATGGAGGAAGAGGAAAGAGAGGAAAGGAAGCTAAAATTAGAGGGAGATAAGAAAAAAGAAAAGAAATGTTCATGTCATTAAGAGACTTCATGTCAAATTTTAAAAATAAATATATGATCACATCCCATCAGTGTAACAATAAAATTATATTGCCAAGTACTATAATTATGTCTTGATTAAATCAGTTCTACTCTTCTCTCAAGTACAAAATTAATGACAAAGTTCTAGTTTCTTAAGGATCAAATGGTTGAAAGATTTGTAAGAGCTTCACAGAATATATAACAGTATATTGCAAATATGCAACTTAGAAAAAGTTAGAAAAAATTCAACCTTTTTTATTATTGAAGTTTATAATCTTAACTCAGACCCAGGTTTAAAAAATCAAATACTTCTTATAATAGAGCTAAATAAATCTCATATATTTCCTTAAGTGCAGTCATAAGATACATGTATGCATGTACTAATTAAATTTCTTGCACTTAAAAAAAATATTTATTTTTTCATAAGGGAGGCAGAGACAGGAGAAGCAGGCATCACACAAGGGGCCCGATTCAAGACTCCATCCTGGGACTAGGATCATGCCCTGATCCAAAGGCCGACGCTCAACCACTGAGCCACCCAGGCTTCCCAAATCTCTTGCACTTTGAATGCATTTAAAATTCCAAGTTTTATCTTGTTTTGTTTTTGCCCTGAGACACTTAATGTTCAGGAATCACTTAAGACATTATAAGAAAATTACATATACTGTTATGGATGGAATTGTGTTCCCCTCCAAATGTATATGTTGAAGCCATATACCCCGAGGTGACTGTAATTGGAGATAGGGCCCTTAAAGAGGTAATTACAATTAAATGAGGTCATAAGGGTTTGACACTAATCCTATAGAAATGGTATGGTATCTGTACAAGAAGAAGAGATTCCAGGATCTCTCTCTCTCTCTCTCCTAACACATACTTGCACAAAGAAAAGACCATGTGAGGACACAGAGAGAAGACAGCTGTCCTCAAGCCAAGAGAAGTATCACTAGAAACCGACCTTCTGTCACTTTGATCTTAGACTTCCAACCTCCAGATTGTGAGAACATTAATTTCTGTTGTTTAAGCCACTCCATTTGAAGTACATTGTTATGGTGGCCCTCTCTAACATGTACACCATCATATTTTATTTCATACATTCACTTGAACTACAGCCTTTATATCTATCAGATTTAGCACAGATATACATACTTAACTAAAATAAATAAATAAAAATTTACAAATATAGCGTGATCTAAAATAAAACCTATACTGAAGGTATGTAACATATTTTTTAATTTTTTTCTTAATTTTTTTTTAATTTTTATTTATTTATGATAGTCACAGAGAGAGAGAGAGAGGCAGAGATACAGGCAGAGAGAGAAGCAGGCTCCATGCACCGGGAGCCCGACGTGGGATTCGATCCCGGGTCTCCAGGATCGCGCCCTGGGCCAAAGGCAGGCGCCAAACCGCTGCGCCACCCAGGGATCCCGTAACATATTTTTTAAATTAAAAATTTTAGCTTCTTGGTGAATTTCTGGTTCTTCTCACTTTGGAAGTATTTTCTATTACATTACTTTTAAGTCTATCTGTGAACAACATATGAATGTTTTCCCTCATTGTCATTTTTGGCAGTATCCTTCCAAAAGTGACAAGGCAGAATAACAAGGAGCCAGAGAATTAAGATTTATTAAGTATCTTCTTTGATATCAGCTATAGCAACTTCTTTCTAGATATTACTCAGCCATTAGAAATGACAAATACCCACCATTTGCTTCAACGTGGATGGAACTTGAGGGTATTATGCTGAGTGAAATAAGTCAATCGGAGAAGGACAAACATTATATGGTCTCATTCATTTGGGGAATATAAATAATAGTGAAAGGGAATAGAAGGGAAGGGAGAAGAAATGGGAAATATCAGAAAGGGAGACAGAATATGAAGACTCCTAACTCTGGGAAATGAACTAGGGGTGGTGGAAGGGGAGGAGGACGGGGGGTAGGGGTGACTGGGTGGCAGGCACTGAGGGGGGCACTTGGGGGCACTTGATGGGATGAGCACTGGGTGTTATTCTGTATGTTGGCAAATTGAACACCAATAAAAAATAAATTTATTGTTAAAAAATTAATTGGATATAAAATAAATTTTTCAAAAAACAAACAAAAAAAAAAGATATGCCTCCTCCTGAGGCAAGGGAAGCAAAAGGAAAAATAAGCTATTGGAACTACATCAGAATTAAAAACTACTGCACAAGGAAGGAAACAGTCAACAAAACTAAAAGGCAACCTGTGGAATGGGAAAAGATATTTGTAAATGACATAATTGATAAAAGGTTAGTATCCAAAATATATAAAGACCTAATAAAACTCAACACCAAAAAAAAAAAAAGAATAATCCAATTAAACATGGGTAGAAGACAAGGATAGACATTTTTCCAAAGAAGACATATAGATGGCAACAGACTCATAAAAAGATGCTCAACAGCACTGATCATCAGGGAAATGCAAATCAAAGCCAGAATGAGACATAACCGTGCACTGTCAGAATGGCTAAAATGAACAACACAAGAAACAATAGGTGTTGGTGAAGACGTGGAGAAAGGAGGAGAACCTTCTTGCACTGGTGGTAGGAATGCAGCCCCTGTGGAAAACAGTATGGAGGTTCCTCAAAAAAAAAAAAAAAAAAAAAAAGGAAATAGAACTAACCCATGATCTAGCAGTTACGCTACTAGGTATTTATCCAAAGAGTACAAATATACTAATTCAAAGGGATATGTGCACCTCAATTTTATAGCAGTATTATCTACAATAGCTATATTATGGAAATAGCCCAAATGTCCACTGACTGATGAATGAATAAAGAAATGGTGTGTGTGTGTGTGTGTGTGTGTGTGTGTGTGAGAGAGAGAGAGAGAGAGAGAGAGAGAGAGAGAGAGAGAGAGAGACAGAGAAATAAGAGAAAGACCATAGCATGTGATTTTGCTCACATATGGAATTTAGGAAACAGGACAAACTAGCAAAGGAAATAGAAGTGAAAGGAAAAACCAAGAAACAGACTCTTGATTATAGAGAAGAAACTGATGGTTTCCAGAGGTGAGATAGAGGTGGATAGGGGAAATAGGTGATGGGGATGAAGGAGTGCACTTGTGATGAGCACCAACTGTTGGATTGAAATACTGAATCACTATGTAGTACACCTAAAACTAATATTATACTGTATGTCAGCTACCTGGAATTTAAATTAAAACTTTAAAAATATTTCTTAATTATCTACTATAATAGATGAAGATTTTCCTTACAAATAAAAAAAGAATTATGTATTAGGGAAATTATTACTGTATTTTGTTCATTGGCAAGGAAAACTGTATATCTTTCTAATATCTACTATACTTAGCAACCCCAAACTAACTTAATGAATGTTTGTTGATGATGGTGATAATACAAGGACTCTAATTCTACATACCCCTTTTAGTCCTTACAACAGGTGTTGAGTAAAGTAAATAATGCAATAAATATTTTAACTAATTGAAAATCCTAATTAAAATAAAAATCAGTATAGTTGATGCAGGTATACTTGTCAGAGGTTATTTCAGACTCACATTTTTTTATCAGACTTGCTAAAAGGAGCCTTTTAAAAACATAATAATGATACTCTCTCCAAAATAATATTTTTAGTTACCAGGGAAGTGGTTTAGATTGAAATAAATATTACCATATCTACCAAGATTCTGTCTTCTTATCAATCAAAAGGCAGCTCTTTTAAAGTTTTGTTTCTGTGTATTTGCATGTTTTATTTCAATTGTTATTTCTCCAAAAGCTTTTCCTGATCTATCATACTCTTATTCTCCTATTTTATAGCCCAATGTGATATTACTTTTTAATAATACTTTATGCAGTCATATTTAATTTATTGTTGTAAATATTTGTTCATAACAATATCAGTTATAGAATTCTTTAGCGTTGATATCGTCTCTGTTTAGTGTAGTATATGTATGTATATGTGTGTATCTCTATATCTACATATTTATATCTATGTCCATATTTGTATGTGTATATACAGAGATTTACTTCTGATTAATATCCAAAGACTTTGACAAAGCGGAAAGTTTTAATTGCTTACATCCAGCCAAGAACATCTTTCAATAATATGGATCATTGGTATCAGAACTTGAGAGGTTGAAGGATAGATCATATTGAGAAGGCCAGGTCTTGAGAGGCTTAACAATAAATGGCAGTTGAAATAATGCATATGGATGAGACCACCTAGAAAGGAAGAATAATACAAGAAAAAGCCATGAAGCATAGTTGTACAAACATGACCGCTGAAATAAAAAAATCTGCCTTCATAACCTCTTTATTACCTACTAGCCATGTAAAATTAGTGAAGGTTAGTTTGGGTCCTTGTCTTAGGATTTTTGCAAGGATTAAATGTAATAATAAAATGTAAAACATTTAGAGGAGTGGCTAACTAAGAGAAAACAATGTGTATTGACTCATAGACTTCAAGGAACAAAAGGCTAGCACTAATTCTTTAGGGACTCCCAAAAGATGGAAAAGGATGGCCAGAGAAGTCACAGGTAAAAGCAAAATAGGTAATGCTATGAAAGACAAATGAGAGTATCTCAAGAGGGGAAGTCTCTTAGGCCTTCAGCTTCTCTCCAAGATTAACCCTCAAACCTCAAAGAAACTAAATCCAGATGTAATAAATGATTTAAAAATGCCTTCAAGATATTGGACATTCATTATTAAAGATGGTAATTCCTGTGAAAATGGGAAGCAAATGAGATGAGCCCTATGATTACCACCTCCCGGCGCCCTTGCTCCCTACAGAGAGATTCCTGGATGGTGCAGGGAGGGGGAAATCAGGTGGATACAACAGATAGCCTGAGTTGAGGAGTCAGAACTGAATCTGAAAAGAATAAAGTGGCTTGAATTCACAGGGCAGTGTACCAGAAAGAAGAGAGCTGTTCACAGAGAACCCTGAAGATCTGTAGAGGCCCTCCTTGGGTGCTTCAGAGTTATTATTGATAGGCCTCCTGAGTGGAAAACTGGTACAGCTGGGGGTGATTCATCTGAAATGATTAGAGGGAACATTATCTGATGCTTACACTGAATGGAAAATAATTCCTTTTATCATCAGCCAGACTGGGAAATCTCATAATTCATGGAACATTACAAAGAGTACTTAGAAAGTTCTTGCCTGAGTGGTGGGAATATTTAGCCCAAAACTCTAGTCCTAACATTATCTGAAAAGCAAAACTAAAAATAACTGTTTCCAACTGATTTAACTTTATCCCAGAACAAATCTCAGTAATTTTTATCGGGTAACAAAAATACTTAGCTTCCAAAAAGGTAAAATTCACAATGTTTGGCATTGATGAGATGTGCAAAGAGGCTGGAAAATGTAACCAGAAAGGAGAAAAGTCAATCAGCCAAAGTGGACACAGGACTAACACAAATGTCATAATTGGAAGACAATGATATTAAAACAATTACATTCCAAATGTTTAAAAAAGCTAGAGAGTTTGAAATGTTAAACAGAAATACGGAAGATGCAAAAATACACTCACATCAGACCTCAGGATAAAACTCGACAGTCTGAGATGAAAAATACACTGAATAGGGAAAAGGGTAAATGAGATCTTGAAGAAAAGATTAGGGAATTTGGAAACTAGCAATTGAAAGTAGATAATTGGAACGGAACAAAATACTTGAAAAGATAAAAATATCTCAGCAAGTTGTGGGGCAACTTAAAGTGGTCTGATACATATGCAATTGAAGTCCATGTAGAATGGGAGAAAGAGAGGGACAGAAAAAATATTTGAAGAAATAATGGCTCCAAGTGTTGCAAATTTGATAAAAACTATAAAAACTATAAACCTACATATCTAAGAAGTTCAATGAAACTCAAGCACAAGAAACATGAAGAAAACTGCAAGGCACATCAGAGGCAATTTACTCAAGGCCAGTGACAGAAAGATTGAAGAACAACCAGAAGTAGAGAAAAAAGACATCCTAAAGAGGTACAAAGATAAGGGAACGATAAAAGCAAAAAGACAATAAAGCATCATCTTGAAGGTACTGAAATAAAAAATGAAAGCAAGTTTATCAACTGAGAATTCTATCAGAGAAAAGATCTTTCAAATATGAAGGGAAAAGGTACACATTTAAAGATAGACAAAAGGTGAAAGAATGCATTGGTAGTAGACCTAAGAAATATTAGCAGGAGTTTTGTAGACAGAAGGAGAAAGGTAACACATGGAGATATGAATCTTCAGAAAGCAATGACAAGTACCAGAGGTGGTAACTATGTATAACACATTTTTCATACTACAAGACTTTTTAAGATATTGTTGATTTTTTAAAAGATTTTATTTATTCATGAGAAACACACAGAGAGAGAGACAGAGACACAGGCAGAGGTAGAAGCAGGCTCCATGCAGGAAGCCCGATGGATATGGAACTCGATCCCAGGACTTGGAGATCACGCTCTGAGCCAAAGGCAGATGCTCAACCGCAGAGCCACCCAGGCATCCCTAGTGTTGATCATTTAAAGAATAACAATATAGTGTAAGGGTTCGTTACATATGGAAAAGTAATCATATGAAACAAAGGTCAGGAGAACAGACATGGAAAAATGTTTTTATGCTCTTATGTGTGAAATGATATGCACCTACACTTAAATGTTGACTGGCTGGTTGCTGGACATACAGTAATGAGTAAGATCGACAAAATCCCTTCTCCCAGGGAGTTTGGACACATATTTACTTGTACCAACCTTAAAAACTAAATTCTCAGAACTAAAAGATGATTAGCATGATAAGAAGAAGAAAAACTGACACTGTAACAAGTGATATGGGCAAAAATGAATCTAATTTTTTATTAACGAAAAGTATTTCCTATTCTTATTATGGGTTTTATCTGTTAGAGTGGCCATCATCAAAAAGACAAGAGATAAATGGTGGCATGGTTGTGGAGGAAAGGGAACCAATGTACATTGTTGGTGGAAATGTCAATTGGTGTGGCCACTATGGGAAAACAGTATAGAGGCTCCTCAAAACATTAAAAATAAAATATTGTTCAGAAATTCCACTTCTAGCTATATATCCAAAGAAAATGAAAGCACTACCCCAAAGAGTTCTTCATACTCTCGTATTCATTGCAGCACTATTTATAGTAGCCACAATGTGGAAAAAAATCTAAGTGTTCAACAATGGGTGAATTGGTAAAATGTGATTTATATATAATGGAACACCATTCAGCCATAAAAAAAGATATCCTGCCATTTAGGACAACATGGATGGACCCTGAGAGCTCTATATCAAGTGAAAAAGTCAAACACAAATACTGTAGGATCTCACTTCTATGTAGAATCTAAAACAAAATTTCATAGAAACTCATAGAAAACGCAGAAACAGAGATCATAGAAACTTATAAAAACAGAGATCAGATTTGTGGTTGCCAAATGCAGGGCAGGGGGCCAGGGGAATTGGATGAGAGTGGTCAAAAGGTACAAACTTCAAGATATAAGATAGATGAATTCTAGGTATGTAATGTATAGCATACTGACTGTAGTTGCTGCATTATATATTTGAAATTTGCTAAGAGAATAAATCTTTAAAGTTTCGTCACAAAGAAATTTGTAACTATGTGACGTGATAGTTATTAACTAAACTCATAGTGGTGATCATTTTCCAATATATGTATGCATCAAATCATGATCTTATATTCCTTAAATTTATACAATGTTATATGTCAGTTACATCTCAGTCAAACTTTGAAAAAGGTATGGCTTTTTAAAAATCAAGATTTTGCATCTATGCAGTGGATATCTAAATTAAAAATACATTTGTTCTGTCTATATCAGGTCTTTCACTCCCTGCCTGAATACAGTAATGAGTATTTAAGGAAATGGGTAATGATTTGGGAACTATAATCCATACTTATTTTTAGGATAATATGGTCTCTAGCTTTCAAATATTGAAAGAACATTTTAGTGATCACTACATGTAGATATCCTGCCCAGTTTTAAGCTGTTAGGGTTGCAAGACTCTATTTTCCTTGTTTATTCAGATAGTCAGTAGGACACCTGGATTTGATGTTCCTTAGAAACGGTTCAATTTAATAAATAAATTCAATTTACTCCCCTTTTCAGAGAAAGGAATCAATTTTTATTGTATAGTCATACACAAGTGCCATGAAGACAGCAGTGCATTTGACTTTCAGAAATAGTAAACTGTAAATAGAACAAGTGTGGGTTTTTTTAATATTTCCTGTATTGATGTTTTAAAATCTCATACAAGCAATACTTATAAAAGGTGAATTTAGTTAGGTATGTCCCTGAAATGTGTATGACCAGGAAGTTCATTCAGTCATTCAAAAAAAGTTTGCATTTTTGGTACAAGTCACTAACCTGTAACAGTCACTATCTCTGCCTGTGCCGTGCAGGATACAAAGGCAACAGATAGAAAGATAAGTGATATTCTTATCTTTAGCAAACTCATCATCTGGTAGGTTTGTCGAAAAGTCTCCACAGTAAACTATAACAAAAGGTCAGAAGGAAATAATGACAATAAAAGAGACCTAATCAATAATTTAGAAAAGCCAGTGTGTACCAGTGGATTCAAAGATGATTTCATACTGCAGGTGGTATTTGCACTGGGCTACAATAGGTTAACCATAAATAGGCAGAAATCATGAAGAACATTAAGGCTGGGAGAGAAAATGGTCAAATTTAGGTAAGTGATTTGAGGAAGAGTATTTAGATTCTATTTAGGTGGGATATGAATGGTTTAAAAATCTTTAAACATATCTACAACGTCATCATGGATTATGAAAGGCAAACATTATCTTTAGGGTACATGAGATGGAGTTACAAACAATCCCTTAAAAAAATAAACGCTAACAATAGGACTTGGATCAGTTTGAAACCCTCTCAGATCACTTGACTGCTCAAGCCTGACTTCCTCTATCTAATCCACATGCTGATGGGTTTTGAGACAGCGACATGCAGCGTTAAAACACCAGCGAGGGGCACCTGGGTGGCTCAGTGGTTGAGTGTCTGCCTTCGGCTCAGGTGGTGATCCCGGTGATCCCGGGGTCCTGAGATGGAGTCCCCGCAGGGAGCCTGCTTCTCCCTCTGCCTGTGTCTCTGCCTCTCTGCATGTGTCTGTCATGAATAAATAAATAAAATCTTTTTTTTTTAAAGACAAACACCTGCAAAACTGGAAGCTGTTCATTAGAAGTAGACATCTTTCCCCACAATCTCTTATTCTATGAATAAATGACTTGGGAAACATGAATTTAAGTAAGACCTCAGTCTCTTAAAATGTATCTCAGGGAAGTATTTCTCTAATGTCCTATTTTCTAAAAGAAGAGATTCCTGTCACCTGCTATCAAATCTGTCTTGGAAATCTCCACCAATGGCTAGCTCTAAATGGAGTGATCAAACTTAAAAGTTAATAAGAGCATGTTTCTTTAACAACTATTTCCCTTTAAATTTTGTACCACTCTCTTATCAGCTGATAACACTTCTCATCTTTTATTATAAAAATGATCAAACAGGCATTTCTTTCTTTTTCCATCAGTACATCTATGAACTTATTTGTACCTGACTCAATCTTGTTCATTCCTATCTCTTGTAAGTGTCACTGCTGGTAGCAAAGGCTAATATCCCCATTTGTGGCATGGATCCCATTGCCTCTCACCCTGTCAAGAATTGTTTTTCATTGTTACATTCATTTTGTCCTAACTAAGTCTTTAAGTTATCTTTCTCTAATCGATTATTCTGATTAATATTCAACCAATCTCGAATATCTCCTATTAAAATACATTTCTCTTACCCTACAACACCCTCCAGAAACTGTACCATTTCTCTGCTCCCTTGAATTTCTAAATTCCTTAAAAACCAAGGATCTAAAAACTATATGACAAATTTATTTCCTACTTGCCTATCACTCTTCAGTCCTCAATCCAGCCTCCGACTCAATCTCCATATTGTCAAACGCAATGAACTCTTTGATCGGTACTCATCATGGTTGTTTACTCCTGCCTGTAAATACTTCCTTTCTCATGTATTCAGGACATGCATCTGCTTTCCCCAATCCTATCCCAAGCCAAGCTTCTTTTTTTTTTTCTTTCTGGCTACACCTTGCTAGACTCCTTCAGTAACTCCTTTTGTCAATATATTTCTGCTCAGGACCAGGGACAAGTGAATAGTATGTAGTTCTGCTATCATAATTGTTCCTCTAATAGCCAGAGTGCTAAAATGCCTACATTTTAATGAGGATACATGATTGTGTCTATTTACCTGTTTAGGGAAGGCTATAGTTCATAGCACCTGAAGCCAGAGGAATTATTTTGTTGCAGGGCATATTTTCTCAAATGCAGAGATTATTAATTCATTTTTTTCATTCAGTACATATTATTTAGCACCTGCCATGTGTCAGCATTATTATAGATCCCGTTGCTTCTGTGTTTCTTATTACCAGAAGGACTCATCTCTATTTTTGGTAGGGAATGTTATGGGGGCTGATCTTGAAGGTCCAACAGTATTTTTCATTCTAAAGAGTAGTTTTTTTTTGTTTTGTTTAATAAAATCAAGTATCCCCATGGATGCTGAGGATAAAACAGTAAACAAGATTGACAAGGTCCTTGCCTTCATGGAACATGAGAAGGTAAAGGTGGAGTGAAGGGATTGAGTATGTTACATAAAATTAACAGCATTATCCATGTCGGTTGAAGATTGGATTTTCATCAATTCATACAGACTCAGAACTTAAGATACTGTATTGTTTTCACCTAGAAATATATGCAAAAACCAGATCTATCTGATGTTGCTATGTCAGGATACCTCAAGAAATTCTTGTATTCAAAACTGAGGGGAGGGGGGACCCTTCTTCATTTTAAAAATCTACTCTATTAGGCAGACTTGAAAAGAATAGAACCTGATGGTTGAAGGTAAGTATCAATGGGATTTTATTTAAAAACTACTATTTGGAATGAAAAATACAGTTCAGCCTTGAAGATCAGCCCCAACACATTTCATGCCAAAAATAGAGACAAGCCATCCTGATAATAAGAAACTTAGAAACAGTTTGTCTCAAATAAATGCCAGGACCCCAACTACAGAGTTTCTGTGGAAGCAAGTGCTATGAGAATGTATAAGGAGTGTGACTTTGCCTTGTTTCTCAGCGCTATGGAGTGCCCTGGCCCCGTGTCCATCTGGGCTTGTGGCATACATAGGAATGACATGATTTGTTGCAAATCAAAGGATGCCACTAATTTTTTTTAAAGATTTATTCATTAATTTGAGTGGGGGGCAGGAGAGGGAGGTCCAGAAGGAGAGGGAGAGAATCTCCAGCAGATGCCCTGCTGAGGCAGAGCCTCTTGGGAGGGCTTGAGCCAAGGGACCCTGAGATTGTGACCTGAGGCAAAACAGAGTCAGAGGCTCAATCGATTCCACCACCCATGTATCCCAGCCACTAATTTTAATAAGCTAAAATATCAGCACAAAATTAAAAGCTTTTCTTAGTGTGAACCTAGCTGCATCTCTTCACCTTTCTTTGCTTCTCTTTTTCCATTGATAATAACTAATAATATCCATTCTAACTCATCAGGTTATCTTGAGAGAATTATAGGATAAGCATTACACTTATGAGTTCTTATTAAATAATGGAATATATTATGATACAGAATTATGACCATTTTTATTATAACCATATTAATAATATTGCATGCCTTCCAGGTTGTATTTACTCAACAGATTTAATTTTTTCTTTTTAATTATGCTTTATTTTTGTTTTTCACATATACTTGGAAACTGCCTTAAATTCATTGTTATAAGACATCTTGAATGTTGAACACTTAACTCGATGTGAATAGCTAACATGAGCATGCACATGTTGTGGAAAGTAAAAGCTCATTCTATACACCTATTTGATTGAGATTTTGACTACAAGTTGGCATGATAGCCAAATTAGGTAGCCCTAGTTTAAATAGTGCTGGATCTCTTTAAAAGATGTTTTTGTGAATCCAACAAATAGCAATTACTGAGGGAGCACACCAACAGTGATAAATACTCCGGTTTCAGCCTGTCAAAAACTAACTGAAGACTGAAAGGAAACGCATGATAGGAAACATCTGTTGCCTTTTCAGGCCTGCTGAGAGATGATGAGGATACACCTTTTGACAATAAATAAATAAATAAATCACAAAATAAAATTCTAAAAGTCGAGGTTTTTTTTTTTTTTACATTACTTTGTTGAACTAAGAGAGGCTCTGTAGCTTAAAGTATGAGACAGATATTTCCCAGTGGTTAGAACACATTTTAAAAAGCTTTGAATAATTTTCATCTCCACTGTCATAGTAAAAGACATTAATGAGAAACTGAAGATATAACATTACTTTAAAGGCAAAAATAAAAAAAAAATTGCCAATGCATATTTATGAGGCATAAGATTCTAGCCCAGTATCTGGTGACTTCTTTATCTGTAGTGTTAGGAAACCAGTTATTTTTAGGTATTTAATATTAAAACAAGATTAACCAAACCAAGTAAAGGTGCTGGTGGTTTTCCACACCACCAGTTGTCTTTTGTACCATCACTGCCTTTCTGAGTAGCCAGCCTTTCTGTTTGGTGGGAGGTGGAGGGGGAGGGCTTTAAGATCAATAGAAGAGGTGGAAGACACATCAGTGTTTCACAAGGTAGGATTGGACATTGACATCATTCCTGCTTAGCTGATTAGCTGGCTGTACGTGGCACTTAGAACCACAAGAATTCTTATGTTCTGGCCTGGGATGATGTGCTATACACACTGGAGGTGTTAGGATGGTCCTCTGAGGTGACTCAGTTTACACAGGTGCTCCCTGGCATGCCTTATGTGGACAGTTGATAGTTTCATTGCTGACTTAGGATTTTCAGGTGTGGTTCCCCCCCCCTCCCCCCCCCCCGCCCACAAAACCCTCTCCTTGGTCTCCTTTCTTCTTTTCTCTCTTTGCCTCAGTCTGGGCAGCCCTTAGGTTGGGTGACTTGGCCCTTTTGTTAATTTCTTTTATAATGTGTTGTATTTGGCATAATATTCGTGCTTTGCTCCCATCAAGGCTTAGTCTTTTGAGCTCCAAAATACCCAGCTCTTGCAAAGGAGACATTTACTTTCAAGGTTATGGTCTCTGTTGTAAGTTTTATTTTTATTTTTTTTAAAGATTTTATTTATTCATGAGAGAGACACAGAGAGAGAGAGAGGCAGAGACACAGGCAGAGGGAGAAGCAGGCTCCACGCAGAGAGCCCGATGTGGGACTCGATCCAGGGTCTCCAGGATCATGCCCTGGGTTGCAGGCGGCGCTAAACCACTGCGCCACCGGGGCTGCCCTCTGTTGTAAGTTTTAAAAGACTATTTTGGCACCCAAACTAGATTTCAAATACTATTTTTTTCGAGCACCATGTAGGAATTATACATAATCGAACTTGGAAGTTAATTTTTAATAGGGGGAGGGACTCATGGTATAAAATAAATCATGATAATAAAAGAAATAGAGGGATAAAAATGTTAATATGTCAAAAATATTCTCCCACTACACATACTGGTACACTTCAGAAAACAAAATAGCAAAAACAAAAACAGAAAACCTGAGTAGCAATAATACAGTGAATCAGCTGTTGCTGTCACTACCATACTAATCGCTGATTTTTTAATAGTATTTAGTTATTATTTCACTCCCTTTTAAGTATATGCTCCAGTAAACTTCAATGTAAGTTAAACACAAGGTGAAAAAATTAACTTTGAAGTGGGGGTATTCAAAATAGGAACAATCTATACTATTTCTCAAGTTTAATGAAATAGACTTATTTTTTAAAGATGTATTTATAACATACACACACAGCATGGGGAGAGGGGCAGAGGGAGAGGGAAAGAGAGTCTTAAGCAGACTCCACGCTGAGCACCAGCCTGGCATAGGGCTCAGTCTCAGGACCCTGAGATCATGGCCCCAGCCAAAACCAAGAGTCAGACATTTAGCCCACTGCCCCACCCAGGTGCCCCAGTAGACTTATTTTTTAATTGTCTAAGTAATTCTTGGTAACCCAATTTTTGCCAGCTTTGATTGGTTATATACAGGGCAGATATCAGAATATTAAGACTATAAATGGACACGCACAGACCAAAGGATGATTGCTTTAATGTGGAAGTGGGTTCCTGGGGGCTCCTGGTGTGCTTGCTAAGTGTTACCTCTTTAGTTGCTGGATTGAGAAAAGTCTGGAGATTCCATAAAAGCATAACCTGAAGCAGGGTAGTGGAAGCAGTAGAAAGTAAACTCTGTGGGTTTGGCCCAGCAGCTGTTTATTAATAGGCCATGCGAATGCCTCCTGGATGACCAGAGGACCATCAGTCTTGGTTATCACCCTGTAACACTATGAACTTGCTTCTCAGCCTCAGATGTTAGCACTGTTGGAGGTCTTTAGTTTTTTCTAAAATCAGATATATCAGGTTCAATTCCAACTCTTGGGCTAGGCAGGAAGTTAATCTCAGAATCAGTGTGTAGGGGAAATGTGCTCACACTGTCCCACCATTTCTCCCCTGCTTCTCTACCCTCCCCGCCTCTCCCTAGAGTTTATAAGATTGTTGTGCCACGGATGGAGCTAATCATATCCAGAGATCCCACCGCTTTGGGACGAGTAGCGCTGAGATGGGGTTTTGATTCCTCCACTCTCTCGCTCTTGTAGATTCTAGTTCACAGGGCAGAGTACATTCCCATTTTCATCTCAAAGCCCAGCCACTTCCCTAACCTTCTCGTGGCATCCAGCTTTACTCTTCCAGCAGTGGGCCTGTAACAAATTAGGATTGCTACTTACTAGGAAAAAGATTTGGTATTACCTGGCATTTGGATTTTTGAAGGACTTAATACTGATGGATAGGGGGAAAGGAGATTCTATGAGTTTGTGGAAAGGAAAAACAAAACACATGAAAAATGGTATTTTTTTGTCCTCATAATTCCTCCGAGTACATAATAACTCACCCCAGTCACTAAATTCTTAGTCCTGGAGATCAAGGATTGTTTTATTTGCATATACTCATAAAGCATTCCCTCAGACAGGAGGCATTCAGTAAATATTTGCTGAATTAATTAGAGACGCAATTGTATCCTCTAACTCCTGACTGGTTTATTTCTTCGCATTTGTGAGCATTTATTTTCATTTGAATCATTTGTTAATTTTTAAAAGCAATCATAAAAGTTGTTGCTTTGAAGGTTTGTTTGATAAAAGGGAGTTAATAATTCTAAAACATTAGCATTAATATTAAACCTTTTGTGAAAGGCCCTTGTTTACCTAACCTCTGAACTGAGTTTAAATGACTTAATCAGTTTCTTACATCTAAAAATATTTCTAAAAACAATGTGTAAACTGGCGCAATTGCACTTCTAGTATAATTAGGTAATAATAAAATGAATAACAAGTTACTCTCATGTGATTAATTTGCCTTCTTTTCCCCCTTGATTGTCCTTGTTATGTACCAAAATGAAAACTAAGCAAGGAAGACTGAAATTTAAAAGGCGAGTAATTAGGACGTGCTTGGGTGGTGCAGTAGGTTAAATGTGGTAAGTCGTGATCTGAGGGTCATGAGCTCGTGATCTGAGGGTCATGAGCTCGAGACGATATGGGGGTCCACACTGAGCTTGGCGTCTACTTGAGATTTTTCCCTCTCTTTCTCTGCCCCTCCAGCTTGTGAGCTTGCGCTCTCTTAAATAAATAAATCTTTTTTTTTAGAAAGGCAAGTAATTAGTTCAATTCACTCAAGCATTATATGTTCTACCATTAACTTGTAATATGTGTTTATGTGTCATCATTCATTTGATGAAGTAATTGAGGAAATTTTAAAGATATTATTTATTTATTTGAGAGAGAGAGAGCATGAGCAGAGGGAGAGGGAGAAGCAGACTCCTCACTGAGTAGGAGCCTGACACTGGGCTCAATCCCAGGATCCCTGGATCGTGACCTGAGTCGAAGGTAGCCACTTAACTAATTGAGCCACCCAGGCACCCTGAAGTAATTGAGGTTTTTTAAAGTAAACTCTACACCCCATGTGATATATGAACTCATGACCCCTAAGATCAAGAGTCACATGCTGCACTGATGGAACCAGTTAGGTACCCTTTGAGTTTTTATTGTAATACCCATCCCCTTCCCATGTTTGATAGAGCCTAAATTGGGTTATGGTATTTATAATCAGAGGCCTGACTAATACAAAAGGAATAGCAAAGAGGGTTTTCTAGGTACAGACATGGATTTTGAGTTTTCTTTAATGAAGATTAAAGGAAAGAGACTGAGGGAAACTCTAGGTGTTTGAGAGGTTTGTGGGAATTCTCTAGGAAGTGCAAAGTGACAGTAGGCTGAGATTAGAAAAGGCAAATCTGTTCAGAGAAAATTGAGAAAGAGCCTGGAATGTGTTAGACCAGTACTGTCCTGTAGACATAGAATTCAAACCAACTAAAAATTTTTAAACATTTCTGTAGTGACATTAAAAAAAAGTAAAAAAGAAGTGAACTCAATTTTAAGGATCTTTAACCAATATGTCCAAAATAGCATCATTTCTCTATGTACTCAATATAAAATTATTTATAAGATATTTTCTATTTTTTTCATACTAGGTTTTTGAATGTGGACTTTATCTTTCACCTACAGGCCACATCAATTGAGACAGTCTCTATCAGAAATATGTGCTCCGTATTTAGAGGTCCTAATTTTTACAGCTAAAAAAAAGTGGATTTACATACTTACGTTGTTTTAGTTTCCTAATACCTGAGTTGAGTATTGGGTATTTTAAGTTTAATTGTAATTAATTGAAAGTAAAATTTCAGTTTTCAGCCCCACTAGCTGCATTTTAAGAGGTGACCAGCCATACATGGCAACTGGTTCCTGTACCAGTTAGTGCAGCTCTAGACTGAGAAATTTGAAGTCACAAAGGCAGCCTTAGAAAGAGAAACATTATGAAATACTAGGCAAATAGAGAAAAGAACAGGCTGTGTAAAATTTACAAGCAAGATAATCAGATGCCGAGTAATCTAATGTTGACTCTGTTAAAATTCACTTGCTCAATATTCAGCCCTTTCCAGTTATAATGAAAGTTATATCAAGAGCAGAGTATGATGTGAAGCACATTTTCAAATCTTTTAAAAAATTCTACTGTAAGGGGCACTTGGGTGGCTCAGTCAGTTAAGCCTCTGACTCTTGATCTCAGCTCAGGTCTTCATCTCAGGGTTCTGAGTTCAAGCCCCACTTTGGGCTCCACACTGGGCGCAGAGCCTACATTAAAAAAATTCTAGTGTTGTAAAAACAGAGACCAACTTAGAAAAATATAATTTGGAGTCAAAACTTTAGTGTTAAACCTAACAAACCAAACATACCAATTATATATAAGGAAGCTCTTAATTAAAAGTGCCTTATCTGATAATTTGTGAATCCAGTGTTATTTCCTGAACCAAGCTAAGTGAGAAATGCAGTTTGCCTGTTTGACTTTGCAGGTGAACTTTAGTCCCAGTAGATTAAATGCACACATGACACACTTGTAATTATTCACCAATTACTTCCACACCTTGCATGAATAGAATAAAATGTTGCAGCAATATTTTTTGTCTTTAGAGAATAATACTGCTAATTCTTCAACCTGTGCCAAACTGAACGTGTTCACACACCTCAATTATTGCTCATCGTTGAATATGCCCTATGCCACCTACCTTAATTCTACAAATAAATGAATAAAGCTAATATGAGTTTAGAATTCTACTGTAAATAAATTATTCAGCAGTTACATATCTTCAGCATTGTGGTTGCACACTCACCTGTGGGTAGTATGCTCATAGAAATAGCTGGTAGTTTTAAGTTTGTCCTCTGGCTCTTTTACTGGAAAGGTTTCTGTGAGAACAAAAAAGATTATTTATTTATTCAGAGCTTGCTATAGCAAGAGAGTCAGCACCATCACTTGCATCTTGGCAGAGACTTAAAGGCAGAGAACAGAGTGGGGAAAGTTTTATAGAAAAGAGAAGCCTTCAGGTATGCCTTGATTAGTTTGTTGGCGAGGGGAAGCTGCAGGTGAGCTAACCGGAAGCTGGAAATCCTGTGATTAGTCACAGGTGCATATTTGGCTTTCTCTGGTTGATCTTTAAATTTAGAAGCTGATATAAAAATTAGGGAAGTGGTCAGTTATTAATTAAGTGCTGGCCATTTGGGGCCAATTTTTACAGGGATTATTATTTAGCTGCCTGGATTGCTACTAGTGATGGTGGTCTGACTTTTTATAAGTCTGATTTATAGATAGCAGGCTGGCTTGTGGAGCTGCTTACTGTTAGAGAATGGGTTGGTTTCCTGGACTTGTTGCTACAGCTTGTGGATCAGAATTCTGTTTTTACATGTGGTCTGGCCATTGTTCATTTGCATATTCAGTCTCTTAATATCCATGAAAAATAATAATTAACATTAATCAACTGGGAGGTTTTCTTTTAATTAATGGCATTGCTTTTCTTCTTACACAAGATTTGCATTTATATTTAGTTATTATTTTACTCAAGGATTATATGAACTTCTCAATCCTTAACATTTTTTAAAGAATAAAATATCTTTGAATGTAATTTTCTTAAGTTATCAATCCTAATTAGATATTTTTTTGAGTTTTAGATTTGAGACCAAGAAAGGAATTCAAAAATAGGATCAAATGCTTAAATAGAAGTGCAGTCAAAATGCTTGGTGGAGTCACTGACTGGAAGTGTTGTTTCCAAAATTCAGTTCCTTATTTCCTTTTTTCACAAATGAGGAAATACTGTGATGAAATTATCTTTCTTTTTAAAAAATCTGATTATTTTCAGTTAAGGGTCTGCCTTTGGCTCAGGTCATGACCCCCAGATCCTGGGATCAGCCTGCCTTGGGCTCCCTTTCCTTTTGCTCCTCCTTCCACTCATGCTCTCTCACTCTCAAATAAGTAAATAAAATCTTAATTAAAAAAACAAAACTAAAAATATGATTATTTTAATAGTGTAATTCCTGAGATGGTAAAAATTTTACATGATACTTAAAATTTAAGTGAAACGTGGTCTTCCATTTTTGTCATCTAAGCATGATTAGACAAAGAGAGGAGATGACATAAAGAATGGAGCATATGTAAGAATTCAGTCAAATGGAAATTTTGTATCTTTCTGGATTATTTCCATTGGAATCACTGATTTCTGAGATGAGAGATTTTATGTGTTTGTTGTTTAATTTGAAGTTAACGAATATTGAGTACCACCAACTAGGTGGTTTAAAACAAATTAATTTTCTCACTGCTCTGGAGGCTGAGTCTGAACTGCAATGTCCACAAGGCTGTGCTTCCTGTGAAGGATCCGGAAGAGAATATTCCCTTGCCTTTTCTGGCTTCTGGTGGTTGCCAGCGATCCTTGGCATTCCCTTTGTTGGTGGCACCCTAATTCCGATCTTTGCCTCAGTCTTTACATGACCTTTTCCCCTGTGTCTGTATATGTCTTTGTATCCAAAATTTCCTCTTTTTGGGTAGATCCTAATCCAAGATGACTTCTGGATTATATCTGTAAATATCCTAGTCCTAAATAAGGTCACATTATCAGGTACAGGGAGTTTAGGACAGCAAAGTATCTCTGTGGGGGGACACAATACAGCCCACAACATTGTCTCAGGTGTTAGCATCTGCTAATATTAGATTTCCTATGAGTCCAACAACAGGCTCCCCAAGGGAGCATGCTTTTCCCTCTGCCTGTATCTCTGCCTCTCTCTCTGTGTCTCTCATGAATAAATAATAAATCTTTAAAGTTTTCATTCTGATCAACATTTTGGTATTGATAAAAATTTTAGCTTGAATGATTCCTAAGATTAGATAGGTAGGTAAGTAGGTAGGTAGGTAGGTAGGTAGATAGATAGATAGATAGATAGATACCTATATCATCCTTTATTACCCTTACCAAATGCCAGGCACTGTTCTAAACACATTATATGTTATTCCTTTAATTTTCACAAAGACTCTATTCAGTCATTGTTATGCCCATCTTACACAGGAGGTAACACTGTTATGAACCAAACTAAATCAATTTCATTGTTCACAATTATTAAATTGTTCTAGGTAGCTATAATTATCATTGAGATTCAACTTTGATACAGGTGGCATGAATTATAATGATTTCAAGTCTTCTAAGTGAAATTTGTCTCATAGTTCACAGCGAATAGGTACAAAAATAGTCATACCACCTGTTATGTATGCTTGATGAGATCTCAGCTCTCTATTCTTTAGCACTCTGACAGCACATATCATGAAAATTTCAAAGCTAAAGCAGGCAAAATTTCATTACAGGCAGAGTAGCAGAAATCAGCTAATTTTCCAGTTGGGGTCAATGAGAAAATCCTCTAATGAGTATTTTTTTAATATTTTTTATTTACGTATTCATAAGAGATACAGAGAGAGAAGCAGAGACAGGCAGAGGGAGTCAATCCCAGGGCCCCAGGATCATGTCCTGAGCCAAAGGCAGATGCTCAACCACTGAGCCGCCCAGGTGCCCCATTAATAAGTGTCTTAACACAGGGCCATCAGTCTTCCCATTCTGGGACATCATTCAGGTGGGTACAGACTCTTATTAGATATGTTACATTTTTTATCTGTTTATGCAAGGATATATTTCCTATGGAAGATTTCTACACAGTCTACATATCTTGAACATTATTCATTCCACCAAAGAAACTCGCTTCTAATTACTAATTCATTGTTCTTCTGGTATTGACAAAAACAAAAGAAAAACAAGACACAGGATACTTCAAGCACTTATAAGAAACTTGGCCAATGTATACAAAAATTTATAGTGACAAGATTTGAACTACCAAACTACTGTGCCTATTGCTGAAATCAATATTTGATGATTATGGAAAAATAATTTTTGAATATAGCTTTATTTGTAATAGTCTCAAACAAGAGAGAAAAAATCATACACAAAATGTCCATCAACAGATAGATAAACAACATATAAGATATACCCATACAATGGAATGCACTCAACTATAGAAAGGAAACCACTGATGCACCCAGAATATGGATGAGTGTCAAGTTCATTATGTTAAGTGAAAAAACGTCAGGCAAAAAAAAAAAAGGGGGGGGGTCTATTTCTATTATACATTTACATAAAATTCTGGAAATTGCAAAGTAACATATTGTAACAAAAAGCAGGGAAATGATTGCCTATAGTGACAAAAGTTACCTTAGATGTGTACATTTTGTGTAAATGAAACTTCAATAAGTTGTTAAATAGTCCTTAAGCCTTGTCGCTAGATTGAAGAAGAGAGCAACTAGAGAGAACAGAAGAAAGAATATTAGTTCTCTAGGGCTACAAAATCCCACACATTGGGTGGTTTCAACAACAGAAGTGCATTTTTCATATTTCTGGAGGCTGGAAGTCCAAGATCAAGGTGTCAGGATGTTTGGCTTCTTCTGAGGCCTCTGTCCTTGGCTTTCAGACAACAGCCTTTTCTATCTTTACCTCCTCGTCTCTGTGTCTGTGTTCTCTGTGTTCTGATCTCTCCTTAAAAGGACACCAGTCATATTGGGTTAGGGCCCACTCTAATGACTTCATTGTAGCTTAATCACATCTTTAAAGGCTCTATTTCCAGAAAGTCATATTCCGAGTCATTGGTGTTTAGGGCTTTAACATGTGAATTTCGGAGGAAATGGTTCAGTTCATACAGAGATAGTAATTCGGGTTTTCTGCTCCCTCCTTCTTCTCTCATAAAGAAAATTCTGAAAGCATGATCCTCAAACATCAACGTGTACATGGAGCAATAAATATTTCTGAACTTCTAAGAATGCCAACCATGTTTACTTTGGAATTAGATGATCAAGTTATCATCAATAATCATATGTCAAGTTGAAATGCCTGAATCCATATATCTTATAAATCACACTCCATTACACATGCCAAAGTCATTGGATTGAACTGATATGCTTACCTTCACAGTTTCCCAGCATAACAACTTATCAATCTGATGAAATCAAATATCCCTACAGGGAATTTCCTTTTCTAATATGCCTCCCCACTCAAATATTTCAGCTAATATATGCATATTTGCCACTGCCTTGTGTTTAGCCTTATTCTCCTTCGTGGGCAACCAGAACATTATCTCATCGGGTATTTCCCTGAGTTTTATAACCTTCTCCTTTCCAATATGCAACATGAAACTCTTTTGAAATCCCTTTTAGAGTTCCTTTCCAGAGTCTCCCTGCTGCATTCTGACTCCCCCTCTTCTCAAGGGAGAAAATGTTCTTGGCTCCTACTTGTAGAAGAGGGTAATCAGTGGAAAATCCCTTATTAGGCCACTGCCATTTCTGCCAGTGAGAAAACTTAGTAACTGCTGGGGTACAATGACACAAAAGCCTGTGGACACTCAGTCGCTCCCTGAAACTGTGCCCTAAGTCTGTGAGTCATTTTATGTTCAGTACATGTCAGCCTCTCCAGTCTGACTGATGTCTGTCAGGCTGTACCAGAGCCAGAATTCTCAGAGGCATTTATAGGGCCATCCCAGCATGTGTCCAAGGACTGAGGCTTTTCTAAAATATCTCAGTGCCTTAGACAAAGAATAGGAATAAAAGATAATGGATTAGGAAAGAGAAAATAACGTCCATGAATTCTTTTTCCCGGGGATCAAGATGGCAGAAGGAAGCTGTTATTCACTGTTTGCTTTACCATTCACTGCCCCAACAAGTTTTATGCCTCAGTTTCTTCACATGAGGTGTTAACATTCCTGGAAGAGTATGTCATGGTGAACTAATGATGGTAATGACCTTGAACATACGAAAGTTTATTATAAATTCTCTGTGCATTCCACACACTAGTGAAAATAATAATTATATTTTCTATGAATACCATAACAGAACCTCCAAAAGAATTGCGGTTCTTGTAGTCAGAAATTACCAGAGGCAATTTCAGTCCAAAGAAAGATTAGTTAAATTAAGCCAGGAGATGGGGACTGAAATGTGTTTTGTTTTTTGTTTTGTTTTGTTTTGTTTTTAACTTTATCTGTGAAATTTGGTTACCCTATCTACCTTTTTTACAGCTCCTTTTTACAGTTATAGATTTTCATAAAATAATTTTGAGCAGACACGGAAATTGTTATAGTTGATATTTTTATGTAACAATATATAAAATAACTCCCTGGATAGCATTTTCTTTCCTATATAAAAGATTTTTTTTACCCATAATCTCTACTTTTATTTCCCCTTCAGATTCTTAGGTGGTATGAGAAGCAAACCAATAAAACAACACATACACCCTCGGGTAATTCAGTTAATTCACTCCCAGAAGCCCAAGACACCCAAATGTCCCCTTTCCCAGATTTTTTTCTCTTGTTATGCCATTTTTGAGCCTCTATTTTCATATTCACAAGAAAGATGCTAACATCGAACTATATCCAAAGTTTCCCAAAATTGCAAAGTGATTACACATTGCAAAACCATATGATTATGATTGAATTGAAATGTCCATACTGTTTCACTGACTTATATAACCCAAAGTCAGGGTGAAGTTCTTATTCTGAAAACAGCCACTCATCTATAGAAACAGCAACACAAAGCTTCACTAAATATACCAGCTCTGTCAATCTATAAAAGACTAATATGATTGCAAAAGACTATAATGATATTGCCTCCCAAAAATGTGTGACTTTTAAACATTACCAGTCAAAAATGTGGCAGGATTTTTTTCTTACAAAGCTTTTCCCTGTAAACCTAGTTTCAAGTTCTAAACAAACTTCAGGGGTAGAAAAGACCAGCAAAGAAGTTTTAAAGACTCCCAAGAATTTTGTTAGAGCTACTTGGTAGGTAATTTCAGTATATTTGTATCGTCCACGCAACCTCCCACACTCCTGGACTATTTCATACCCTTTTATTTTTCCTTAAATTGAAAATACTTATTGCTTCATTCTGTGCTGATGAAATTGATTCCTTTTCCACTTAGGAGATGAAAAGAATCAGAAGAGTGCTATTTTATATTCCAGCATCTACTAGCCTGCATCCATCAGCTTGAATAGCTTTTGGTTCCCTGTAACCAATGAACAAAGATACGAGCCTGTCTTGTTCATGGCCAGCCTTTGGCATCCACCAAAGGACATTGCTTCAGTAATGTTTCCCTCTCTCTCACTGTCAATTCTCTTTCCCCCACCACTGGATCATTCCTATCAAAGCACAAACATACTGTAGTATATCCACCTAAAATAGCAAGTCATTAACTTTAATAAAAATCCAATGCACTCTACTTGCCTTTTGAGCTCCTATCCCATGTCTTTCATCCCTTTTACAGCAAAACTCTTCAGCAGTGTTGTCTTCTTTGCTCTCTCCCCTTCTATTCTGTTTATGTTTTCTTTAACTCACTATCATTGGATCTTCATTCCCATCATGTCTTTGAAACTGCTTTTTGTACCACCTGGCATATTAATTCATTTAATAATGCATTCAGGAAAATTTTGAGCACCTATTATGCATTGCATGTCTTCAAAGGCAATGAGTGGAGAGCCTCAAGATCACATTTCTCTTTCCTTCTACCCTGAGAATAAAATTTTAAACTCTCCATGAGAGTACAGCTGGATATATCTTGGGATAGATACTTTTAGCAAAATTACATTGATGAACAAGACAGAAGAGCAAATCTTGTGCCCCATCAACATCCTGTTTATTAGAGGAGATGAGAAGTGCAGCCACTCGAAAACAGACCCCAGGGTAACTTGACCAGTGAGTACACTCAGTTGTGCAACAGTGCCCTTGACCTGGCTCCAGCAGTCACACCCTAAATCTCTGTAAATTATACACACATCAAACATACAAAGGATCTAAATGCACAGATTCCTTTTAATCAGCTTTATCTTCATCACTGCTTTATAATTCCAAGACTGCATGTTTAAATGCTAAATGGCTTCTAGACATTTAGTGTCTTATGTTATATGACATTTTCCCCCAGTTCTCCTTTCAAGCACCATAACTATATACACTTTAGATTCCCTGATGATTTTTACTCCCCTTCTTTTAATGATATTTTATTACTTTCCTTTGAAAATTCTTACCAAAAACTTTTCAGTGGCTAGACAGAGGAAACAATTTGGTAATTCATTTTGGGGGCCGAGATGCTGCTTCAAGAAGATACTTATGGTCTTTTTCGAGGACAGACTTTGATGGGGAATTTCTAAGGTAGAAGAGAGGGTGCTGTCTTTTCCCTTCTGCCTCTCTAAAGGATAGATTTCTCACAAATATGTTTTTAAAAATGGAAATCACCTATTTAATCTTTGGTAACAAGTAATTTGGGTCCTAAATCTCAGATCTTTTATATGACAAACTATAATGATCACTTTTGTACACAGCCTACAGTTGATTTTTGCTTTGTAGTCTCAGTGATCTGACATAAGAAAGGCATTATCTTTGTAGTTAGTCAAGTCAATTGGGTAAGAAAAACCCTTCCACCCAGACACCTCACACCCTGGTCTGAAGAGCATCCTCTTTTTAAAGATTCCCAATTTAAACCACCTATTGGGCCAAGCGGTCGTCTCTAGCTATTAAGAAAAACATAAAGTGAAAGCTTCTCTGGAAAAATACTAATGAAACTAATACATAAAATGCAAAAAGATGTTACATGAAACAATCACAAAGAATTACTTTGATTAGAATTGTGAACACACATGAAAAGATAACAAAACTAAAATTACAGAGTTCCTTCTATTGTGTAACTTCAGAGCCTTATAACCAACAATAACAACACATTTTCCTGTGAGGTACTAATCTCTCGGCTGGCTGCCTGTAGGTAGCATTATCTGTGCTTTTCAATCCTACTTCTTTTTTAACTTCTTCAAGTGGAAATAAATCAAGCATTTGATATAAAGCAACCTTTAGAAATATTTAAAACAGATTTTCTCCTCTGCAATGTAGTGAGAGATTTGAATCCTCCTAGCATACCTCTCACAGTTTATGCTGGCAACCACGCAATTTCAAACAGCAGATGGTTACTTGCATATATCGCAGATAAGTGGAGAAAAAAAGCTAGTGATACAACAACTGGGATTGCAGCTCAGGGAAAACTTGCAAATTTCAGCAAAGCCTATGGAGGATGAATGTTTATGAGCAAGGAGGAAAGGAAAAAGTGAATGGGAGGCAAAAATTTTAATACAAAAAAAAAAAAAAAGGAAAGGTTAATATGGACGGGTGGTCTGGGCCTGTTACTCTTCCCTGATGACAGGATAAATGCATTTAATAATTTTGTTGCTGCATAATGTGTACACCATCGAAAGAGTGCAGCAAGGATACCAAGTTCTGTAATGAGGTGGGGAGAGACTCCTCTTGTGTTCCCTGCTGAGAGTATCTTGACACTTCCATTCACTGGATGGCTCCCCTCTGCATACACAGTCTAGCCTGCACTCCTCAGCTTAGCTTTCCTTTCTTTGCTGATCCTAGTGGGTTGCCTTTTTCTCAACTTATCATTAACCTATATCAACTATACAAATTTATTAATAAATATATCACCTCTGTAGTGTGTGGCTTTGCTGGAATTTGCTCCCAGCTTTCACCGAACATCCTCACATATGGATAAGGTTTGAAACAAATTGCAAAGGCCATAGAGTTTATTCTAGTTCAGTGCAATTCAGAGTAATCTTCTGTAGCCCATTTGATATCTGATGCACATTTTATTGTTTAATCTATATGTTTCCTCATCTGCAAACCAGGATGATTATAGTATCTACCGCAAAGGTTTGTGGTGAAGATTTAATGAGTGTACACAAGCCCTGGAAGAGCAAGCCCCCTGTTGGTTACTTACTGTTACTTTCAGCGTTATTGTGTTAATGTGATTTACTATGTGTGGATGACACTGTAGACCACTAATGAGACTTTTCTCTCTAAGATATCAGTTTCCCTGGGTGGCGCAGCGGTTTGGTGCCTGCCTTTGGCCCAGGGTGCGATCCTGGAGACCCAGGATCGAATCCCACATCGGGCTCCTGGTGCATGGAACCTACTTCTCCCTCTGCCTGTGTCTCTGCCTCTCTCTCTCTCTCTCTCTCTCTCTCTGTGACTATCATAAATAAATAAAAAATTAAAAAAAAAAGATATCAGTTTCCCCTCTTCTACCCTCCCAGTGCTGCAGATATTTTAAAAAATAGGTATAGCTATCATTGACTGTCTGTCATGTGTGAGGCTCTATTCTGAGTGCTTTGTAAGTATTCACACATTTCATTCTCACAAGGAGGCTACAGTGAAGATACTATGAGGATACTAACAGTATCCCTATTTTTCATGTGAGGCAGTGAAGGTGCAGAGAAGTAAAAACTATTGTCCTGGGACAGCACAGTTAAAAACTGGCAGAGTTTAGCTCCAGACCCAGGCTGTCTGGCCCCAGGGTCCACACACGTCCTTTACCCCTTCTCCACATGGCTCTCTATGCTTATTCCAACACTACCCAGTCTCCATGTCTCAGCACTTTATTCTGTCCCTAACTCAGCTGGCTCTCACCTGATCTTTGATCTGATTACTTCACATAGACTATTGTGCTAGAATTCTCTCCTTCCTTTCGAGTATCTTCCATCTCTCCCCCACTTCACTGACTTTTCAGCTGGTTTCCAACCAGGTTTCTTCTGTATTTAAAATTAATCAACTCAATACTTTCATTAATATTATCAGGTCTTGAAATATTTAACGTCTCCCCTTTTCATTTATATTGAACTTCATGAAGACAAGGTTTATGCCAGCTGTCAGCAACAGTAACCAATTTCTCTCTGTCCTTCTTTGTCTACTGTCACCTCTCCAATGGAACTGTTTTTTGAAAGTCACTGTGACCCAGGCTAACGTAAAGGGCTCTCTTGGTTCATTCCTGCATGACCTTTGGGAAGACAGCCCACAAAAGCAGCTATTCCAGCCACTGAGTGAATGAGGATAAACACTAGGGGAAAGAGTATAAAATACTTCCTTAAAAATGTTTGTGTTCTTTGTTTTACTTCTATTTATTAGCTCTTCATGAACTACTCATGATTTCTCAGGACTGAAATGGTTCACGCTTTTATATAAATTCTACCAGTATCTTTGGAATAACTATTCATTCTCTATATTTAAAGGCTTTTTTTGTTGTTCATTATTTTGATGTTTCTTTAGCATTGTTCAGTTGCCCTAAACTCTAACAATCTTACAAAAAAAAATCCTTGCAAATAATGTAGATAATTACCATGTCTGTGGCTCTCGGTTTCTTAAAAGAATTGACATTTAGGAACTAGTAGCACAGGTTGTCATTAAACTGTAATAATCACCTATGGACTTTTCAGATAACTAATATAAAAATATTCATGGTTTGACATTTTGTATTGTTTAAAAAAGATATATACATATATATAACTTTTAGAAGTTTTTTTAAATTCCCTAATGACTTATATTCTGAGTTGAATTCTGCATCCATGGAAGGGTATTTCTTGATCGAACTGGCATTCACACAATGCCATTTCCTGACTGAGTTTCAGGGTCAGCTTTTAAAGGACATCTCTATTTCCCTCACAACACATAGCACAATATCTGGCATAGAGTAAGAGCTCAATGATTGTTTGTTGAATAAGTGCATAAATCCATGGTGGGTTGAAAACGAATAGAAGAGTATTTTCAGTCTCTGTTGTCTCTCATCCCCACATTTCATTTAAAAATGATGTGGTATTCCAGGAGAAGAAACTTGGAAGTTGAACTAAGAAAATTGATAAACCCCTAGCTAGACTTATCAAAAAGAAGAAAAGCAAACCAAATAGATAGAACCATGAATGAGTAGAGAAATCATAATCAACATAAGAGAATATTATGAAAAATTACATGCCAACAAATTGGGAGATCTGGAAGAAATGGATACATTCTTAGAAACGTATAACTGCCAACACTGAAACAGGAAGAAATAGAAAATTTGAACAGACCCATAACCAGCAAAGAAATTGTATCAGTAATCAAAAATTTCCCACCAAGGGACACCTGTTTGGCTCAGCAGTTGAGCATCTGCCTTCAGCCCAGGGCCTGATCCTGGAGACCAGGGATCGAGTCCCACGTCAGACTACCTGCATGAAGCCTGCTTCTCCCTCTTCCTGTGTCTCTGCCTCTCTCTCTCTCTCTGTGTGTGTCTCTCATGAATAAATAAGTAAAATCTTTTAAAAAACTCCACAACTCCCAACAAATGAAAGTCCACAGCCAGGTGGCTTCCCAAGGGAGTTCTACCAGACATTTAAAGAAGACCTTTAAATACCCATTCTCCTCAAACTGTTCCAAAAAGGAGAAATGGAAGGAAGACTTCCAAACTCATTCTACAAGGCCAGCATTACCTTGATTCCAAAACCAGGCAAAGACTCCACTAAAAAGGAGAATTATAAGCCAGTGTTCCTGATGAACATGAATGCAGAAATCCTCACCAAATCCTAGCAATCCAACCGTACATTAAAATAATTATTCACCATGGAAGTTTCTGGATGGTTCAGTCAGTTGGGCATCTGGTTCTTGACTTAAGCTCAGGTCTTAATCTCTGGGTCATGAATTCAAGGCCTGCATTGGGCTCCATGCTAGGCATGCACCCTACTTGAAAAAAAAAAATTATTTGCCATGATCAAGTGGGATTTATTCCTGACCTGCAAGCCTGGTTAAATATTCACAAGTCAATCAATGTGATACACCACATTGATAAAGGATAACAACCATATGGTCCTCTCAATAGATGCAGGAAAAGCATTTGACAAAATATAGCATCCATTCTTGACAAAAGCCCTAAACAAAGTAGGAATAGGGGAAACATACCTCAACATCATAAAGGCCATACGTGAAAGAACGATAGCTAATATCATCCTTGGGGAAAAACTGAGAGCTTTTCTTCTAAGGTCAGGAACAAGACAGAAGTATCCATACTCACCATTGTTATTTAACATAGTACTGGAAGTCTTTGCTGAGGCTAAGACCAGACCAACTTTCTTATACCGTACACAAAAATAAATTCCAAATGGATGAAAGACCTAAACATGAGATAGGAAGCCATCAAAATCCTAGGAGAGAACACAGGCAGTAACTTCCTTGACCTCGGCTGTAGCAACTTCTTACTAAGACACATCTCTGGAGGCAAGAGAAACAAAAGCAAAAAAGAAACTATTGGGACTTCATCAAGATCAAAAGCTTTTACACATCAAAAGAATCAACAAAATTAAAGACAACCTTCGAAATGAAAAAAAAAATATTTGCAAATGACATATCTGATAAAGGGCTAGGATCCAAAATCTATAAACTATAACTTATCAAACTCAACACTTAAAAACCAATCCAGTTAAGAAATGGGCAGAGGACATGAATAGACATTTTTCCAAAGAAGATATGCAGATGGCTAACAGACACATGAAAAGATGCTCAATATCACTCATCATTGGGGAGATACAAATCAAAGTTGTGATGAGATACCACCTCACACCTGTCAGAATGGCTTAAATTAACAACACAGGAAACAATAGATGTTAGCAAGGATGGGGAGAAAGGGGAACCCTCTTATCTTACACTGTTTGTGGGAATGCATACTGGTACAGCCACTCTGGAAAACAGTATGCAGGTTCCTCAAACAGTTAAAAATAGAACTACCATATAATCCAGCAGTTGCAACACCAGATATTTACCCAAAGGATGCAAAAATACTGATTCAAAGGTGTACATGCACCTGTGTTTATAGTAACATTATCAACAGTAGCCACATTACAGAAAGAGCTCAAATGCCCATTGATGAATGGATAAAGAAGTGGTATATCCATATAAATATATGTATATATATATACTATATATACATAAATAATATAATGGAATATTACTCAGCCATCAAAAAGAATGAAATCTTGCCATTTGCAATCATGTAGATGGAGCTAGAGTCTATTGTGCTAAGCAAAATAAGTCAAAGGAAAATACCATATGGTTTCACTCATATGTGGAATTTAAGAAACAAAACAGATGAACAGATGAGCATAGGGGAAGGGGGGACAAAGAAAAGAGAAGGGAGCAAACCATAAGAAATCTTAACTGTAGATAACTAAGGGTCGATGGCGGAAAGGTGGGTGGGGGATGGACTAAATGGGTGATGGGTATGAAGGAGGGCACCCAGTTGAACACTGGGTGTTATATGTTAGTGATGAATCACTAATCTATTCCTGAAACCGATATTACACTATATATTAACTAAAATTTACATAAAAATTTGAAAAAAAATAATAACCCCTCTCAGAAAAATAAATGAATAAATAATAAAACTAAGGAGGAAAAGAAGGTATATATACACAGTGGTAATATCTTCTCCTTCCACCCAGTTCTGTCCTAGAAGACAGGGTTTTCCAGAGAACAATAGTTACACCGTCCTAATGATATAAATGCTGAATATTTGTTTAAAAAAATTGTTCTAGAACTACATTGGATTCTGGTATTAGCGTTCTCTAGAGAAACAGAACCAATAGGATGGAGATTTAAATATCTCACATATATGACTTTTTTTTTTCATATATGACATTTTTATAGGGAATTGGCTCGCACAATTAGAGAGATTGACATGCCTCAAGATGTGCAAAGTTAGTAAGCTGGACAACTAGGGGAGCCAATGGTATAGTTCCAGTCCAAAGGCTGAGGGTTTCAAGACCTAGGAAGAGCCAGTTTTTCAGTTGAAATATAAAGGTAGGAAAAACCTAATGTTCCAGTTTGAAAGCAGTCAAAACAGGAGCTATTTTGCCAAATATCTGGGCACCCGGTGGCCAGGTCAAATTGACACAGAAAATTAACCATCACAGATTCTATCACAGTGTAGTTATGATAGAGAGGAGCTAAGCACATTGGTGGGGAGGGAGGAGTAAAAAAAAATACCTAACTGGTTATTAAGCAAGTAGACAATTTAAAATTTTATGAATCAGAAGCTGGCAGCAGAAACATAATATTTGAAACTCTGCACTAGATTACTCCATAAAAAGAAATGCTATGGGGATCCCTGGGTGGCGCAGTGGTTTGGCGCTTGCCTTTGGCCCAGGGCGCGATCCTGGAGACCCCGGATCGAGTCCCACATGGGGCTCCCGGTGCATGGAGCCTGCTTCTCCCTCTGCCTGTGTCTCTGCCTCTCTCTCTCTCTCTGTGACTATCATAAATAAATAAAAATTAAAAAAAAAATTAAAAAAAAAAAAAAGAAATGCTATGAGCTTTTTTGGCATATGGTAGGCACTCAATAGATGTCAGATACTTTTCAAATATAAGGATGTTTAATTATATACTGTGTCCTTTATTTTAATTATATAGTTCATATATAAATTTTTCAGGTGTTCTCAATTTTAATATTGAGTAATTAATTTTTTAATGAATTATGTATTGAAAATCTAATGTATATGGGATTCTGTGAAGAGGATAAAAAGGTTTATAGCCAGTTCCTGCCAAAGCAGGAAATAACGATAAGTGTTCCAGTTGTGGCTAGTTGTAGTACTTTATAAAATAAAGTAATTAACTGCCCTATAAATAAATTGAACCATCATTCACTTTTTTCCGATTAGGTAAAAAGGAAAAAATGCTTCTTAAAACTTTTAGCAGATAGCAATTGTTATTAAAATAACTCTTCAGAGATTTAAAACTTTTAATATAGCTATATGTATAATATATATGGGAGCTATTTATGATAATAATAACAATAATAATGTGTGTTATTTGCCTCAGAGATAGTATTATTAGCCACATCTAAAACAAATCAACTACTCTATTTTCCACTGTTCAGCATTGTAAAGTAAGTCATTTATTTATAGGTCAGTTTCAGGCATGGCACTAAGTTCTTTATATGAATTTTAACTTTTAATCTTCACAACAAGCCCAGAAAGCAGATTAAGTTATTATAATTTTAAAGTGCCAGAATTGAGACTTACAGAATGAGAGTGGCCATTTGATAATATGGTTTATCTCTCTGCCCTTCTCAAACCCCACTAAAATTAAAACAGGCACTAGACAGAGATTAAAATAAAGAAAAAGTCTACGTATTATGACAAATGCTGAAGAAAGTGCAATTGAACACCAGTCCATCACTTTATCAACAGTGGTTTCTGGTAGTGAGAGATTTGGGGAAAAGACTTGACATTACTTGTGCTAGAATTCTATTTCCCTTCCTATTCCTCCAAAGTAAGGAACTTTTTAAAAGAACTCTGACAATTTATATAATACTTCTAAGGAGAACAATGCTTGGTATGTACCATCACTCTCAAAAAGAGCTTTTGAACAAAAGTCTAGCTGAGGAGGCCCGAGGAACTGATACATGAGTTGATGTGCTAGTATAACTTAATAATCACCAGGTACTCCCCCCCACTCCTGCTCCTGCCTCCCCCCAAAATTTTTAAAAGCTCTGATTTGTAGCATTTGCCAATTTCCATTATGTAACTATTCCCACTGTGGTCGATTTCAAGTTACCACCATGAAGTTACTAAAGACAGATCTGGCAACTGATGCAGTCAGCTTTCTTGAGCGCTAGGAGCAAGCTGCATCCCTGGAGCAACCATTACCTTTCAACATTAAAGTGCCAGTAGGGGATGCTGGGAGGGGGTGGGGGTGAGGGGGTGGAGGAGCATCCCATGGGGAAAAAAGCCAGCATCCGATACAAAGACCCAACATTAAGTTACAACTGAATCCATCACAGTAAAGCCATTTTTGCCCCTTCACCAATCCTCTACTCCCCAGAACTTGATGCTGTGGAGACCAGAAATGTGAGGCAAGAAGTGCCAGAGAGTGACTTCAGAAGTATATCAAAGAAAAAGAATGAAGTCGATCATGACTTTCCCCCGTGCAGCCTCTGACATGTACAAACTCAAGTAGGAGAGACATTTAAATTGGATGGTGGCATGTATTTTTATGAGAAAGGCCGACATTTTTTGTTATTTAAATGTTTTTTAAAAACGATAGAATCTGCCCAACTTCATCTAGGAAACAAAACAAAAACAAATCTTCAGATAGAATCCAAAAGGTAATGGGGGCTCCTGGCTGGCTTAGTCGGTAGAGAACATGACTCTTGATCTTAGGGTTGTGAGTTTGAGCCCCACTTTGAGTGTGGAGATTACTTGCAAAAGTAAAATAAAATCTAAAAAAAGAAGAAGAAGAAGAATCCAAAAAGTAGAAGTGCAAAAGAATAGAGTTGTGCTACCTGTGCCGAACCTAGTGTAACTGGTTCAGTTAATTGGTTTTATGATATAGGAACTCAAACTAGAATAAATGTCTAGCAGAGAGATAATTTTAATAAAGAAAAGCAATTGTTACAACTAATCTCAGGCTTACCTGAGCTACGCTCTCCTCTTACAATCACATTGTTAGAATTAATTACTCCTTCTGACCCCAGGGAAGGTTATTCTTCCTAGAAAAACCTTCCTCTTGACTATGTCATCTGCTCTGTGAACAGATAGGGGGCTGGAATCATGGAGTGTTTACTTTTTGCACCCCTGCGCTGCTTAGAACAAGGTATACTTTGACCTGCGTGTTGTTCTGGGCTGTAATGTGCTCAAGAAACGTTTGCTCCCTTCAGTAGATTGAAAAGATTCTTTGTTCTTGGTATGGAATTCGTTTGCTCAAAAAGTTGTTTTTTATTGACGATATAAAGATCAGCTTAATTCCAATTTCAGTCAATAAAATCATAAATTGCGCCTCAATTAAGGTGAAAACTAATGACATTTTTTACCTGGTGAGGAAAGTTCACAGCCCACACAAAGCTGAAAACCCGCAGAAGTGGGAAAGAGCACAGTTAAATGGTAGATACCCTGAATCCTTAGCTCTAACGCCGTAGGGATATTCAACCCCCCCTGAAGAAGGCCTTCCTCTTGGAATTTTATGCCACAGGAAGGATAGCTTCTTAACCACACGTGTAATATTTTTAAAAATGCAAAGAGAAATGTTGTCAGACATCCTATAAGTTGTTAATTAATAGAAATACATGTTAGTTACCATTCTGTGGTAACCAATGAGAAGACAGCTGGGTCTGTTCCATTTCACTGGGACAAAGTTTGTCACCTCTTATATTTATTCTGTGGTCTGAAATCTAGGTCATTTTATGGTGTGTGGTGGGCTTATTCTTGCTCACATCTATTTTGGAATTTCCTAATTCATGCTCTTAATGTGCTTCCCTCCCAAACTTGCCACAAGCATAGCTTTCCACAACTCAGTTGACAGTAACACCATCCATCACTTTATAATTGTTCTGGCCAAAAACAATAGCACCATTCATGACCCCTTTTCCCACACTTCACATTTATTCTGCCAGGAATCCTGCTGACTCTACCCAAAAAGTTATGTGGAATCTCAGGTTCAAACTACTGTCTGAAATAGTCATGAAATTGATACTCCTATTTATACTTGCCCTTTTACTTTTTCTTTCTTTCTTTCTTTCTTTCTTTCTTTCTTTCTTTCTTTCTTTCTTTCTTTCTTCTTTCTTTTTCTTTCCTTCTTTCCTTCTTTCATGGTAAACATTACTTCTTACAAAAAATATTAATCACTTTCTAAAAATTATATTTACTGTTCAGTGGTTACCTCCTCTACTAAAATGAAAGCTCTGTTAGATCAGCATCTTTCTCTTTTTTTTGTTGTTGTTGTTGTCTGAGGTATCAGAGTTCCTTAAAACAGTACCTGGCTTACAGTAGGCACTCTTTAAATATTCGTTGAATGAGTAAATATATATATATATATATATATATATATATATATATATATATATATACATAGTTATGTATCACATATATATACTTATATATGTGTGTGCATTATTTGTCTTACAATTTATTCTTTTGATGGATTGATTGCAAATATATTTATTTTGGATCCTATTAAACATAATATTTTTTCAAAATTCCATTCTACAAAAAAAAAATCATGGCTTAACTTGTATCTATAAATTTAAAATCAGCACTTTTAATGAAGATGACAGAAAGTTAGCACTCACAGACTATGGGATAATAATAGAGGAACGGACTTATGTTGCTTCTGAATATACCACCACTGACAAAAAAAGAATGTTGCTTGTATTATTTGATAGAATCTTGAGTAAACTAACTTCCTCAATCAAAGATATTTTTTAGAGGTGCCTGAGTGGCTCAGTTGGTTAAGTGCCTGCCTTTGGCTCAGGTCATGATCCCAAGGTCCTGTGATCCAGTTGGCATTGGGCTACCTGCTAAGTGGGGAGCCTGCTTCTCCCTCTCCCTCTGCCACTGCCCCGCAGCTCATATTCTCTCTCACCCTCTCTCTCAAATAAATAAATAAAATCTTTAAAAGAGGGCAGCCCGGGTGGCTCAGCGGTTTAGCGCCGCCTGCAGCCCAGGGCCTGATCCTGGAGACCTGGGATTGAGTCCCACGTCAGGCTCCCTGCATGAAGCCTGCTTCTCCCTCTGCCTGTGTCTCTGCTTCTCTCTCTCTGTGTCTCTCATGAATGAATGAATGAATGAATGAATGAATGAATAAATAAATAAATAAATAAATAAAAAATAAAATCTTTAAAAGAAGAACGAAAAACAAAGATGTTTTAAAGTATGTATCGAACGTATATTTTTGTAAATTGTTCTGTGTATGTGTTTATGTGTGCACAAAAATGAATGAGACACAGACCTTGCTCATAAGGCTCTAATAAATATTTGAATTTTATTTGATGTAAAAATAATTATAACATGTGAGTCATAGTGTTAACTCAGTCATTACTCTACCAGGAGCATATACATAGTATCATATATAGCTACTCAAAGAAAGAAGAGATAAATACGGAGTTTTGTTTTTTTTATTTCTTCATTGTGCTGCTATGATGGAAAATAGGAAGGAAATGTTTTCAAATTGGAAAAACTTTATTTCCATTTTGAAATAAAATATCTGTAAGAGTCTATTAAAATGTCACACAAAACTAAGGACATTTGAGAAGTAATACCTTTTTTTAAATTTCAAAGCTATTGCACCTTGAAACATGAGATAGTTAAATTTTTATAGCATGAGGGACTACAGAGCTTTGTTTTTATTGAACATCGTATTATGGCTATTTCAACAAAAAACATACAAGCCAGGCACTAATTAACTACATATCAAAAGGGCCACCCATATGAAAAGAATCTTAAATACCCCTGGAATTAAGGTAATTTATGTTTATGATTAAATGTAGGAATAATTAGCCCATCCCTAAGTTATAGAATGAAGAATATAAATTAATGTTACAGAAGCAATGATCTCAGATAGCATTTACATTAACTATAAAAAATACAGTGAAATATATTTGCAGTTTTGAAAGCTAATTATTCTAGACTCAAAATTTATAGTTAAACTGCTTGGCAATTTCTGGATATAAACTTTACTCATTTGTTCCTTAATATATCTCTTTCTAAAAGAGAAAAAAAATAGATATGTCTAAGATATGCTTTTCCTCTCAAAATGACAAATCTCAAAAATTCAAAATATTTGTAAAGTTCTCCCTAATGCTGTTTTTCCCTGGTCCTGTAGAATATAATCCACTAGTATTTATTCTTCTTTTATTCTTGACATTTTACCTCTAACATCTTTTTATAAATTTCCCTGGGTTTACTACCCATATGACTTCTTTTTTATTTTATTTTAAAACTCAGATTATATTCTGCTATATATTAATATATCCATGGGCTTTTAGATTTGTAAGAGTGAAAACTTTTTATCTATTACACTGACATCTCTCAAAATGCAGTGGTATGCTGGTAAGCTGGATCTCAAAAGAAAAAATACTAATTTATACTTTTTACCAATTTCTCTAGTGTAAATATTTCCAGTTTTCTGATTTCAGGCTACCAAACCAGCTAGCAAAGGTCCTAAACATTTAACAATAAGCTTTCATACACTGGTAATAGCTGACTCAAACACATGTTTCAGATATTCAACTATATCTAGAATATTTTAAGTTTCCTGTAACGACTTCATAAAGTAACCCATGTATTGAAGGACAGTTCAGGTTTTTAAACAAATATCTCTAATGTTGACCCAACATATTTTTCCATGAAATTTGCCCCTAGATTGGCATTAATCACTATTCAAAAGCTATGCTGTGTAAATAAAAACTCTTTGCTATATGACAGTCATTCAGACTTTAAGGCACTTTTTGTGAATATCTTGTCTCCTACATTAAACACAGTTCCTTCTAACTGTTCTTCATACCTCATGGTTTCCATAAGCTGAACAACTAATCATGTTCCTGGGGTGAACTGTAATTAACTGTCAGTGGGGCCTAGAAATTAATACATAACTCCAGATGTGGTCTGGCCTGAGCAAAGAGCCAGAGAATTATTACTTTGCTTTCCCTGGCCACTATAATTTTGCTAATGCAATCTGAGTGTTCATTAGATATTTTTGGCTGCCACATCACACAGTTGGCTTGTATAGAATTGTAAAACCAACTTCAGCCACCCAGGTGTTTGTTTTTACCTAAAATGCAGTTAAGCCAGTTTTCTGTCTTTCTGTACTTGTCCAACTAATTTCTGAACCTAGGTGTAAGAATTTACATTAATATCCCTTATAATACATCCTATTTATTAGGTTTTTCTTTTCAAACAATGCAATTGAATCTATGGCCTATCAAACCTTCCCGTCTGTATGTTTGTGATATTTTCAGGTATACAAGTATGCTTTCCCTCTTTTCACTCAAACTAAAAATAACCTAAAATGGTAAAGATGATAAAAGTAAATTAAGTGCCTTCCTATAGGAAGGAGCATATGGAAAAACCCGAACTTTAGATCTTTTCATTTTCTACTGCTCCCTGTTCCTTCTCTGACATCCATCATTCTGAAATGAGGAGCCATAGCCTAGAAAACACAATTAAGTTTTTTGATATCATCTGGATGGATTCAATTCCAAGTGTATCTTTGTCTCCAAAGTGCATTTTTTGGTTAAAGAGATGACAACTCCACCTGTACCATCCAAAAACCCTGCCACCAAAGCCTTCAGGCTTCCAAGTTACTAGAGATGTAATTCATGTTCCTTTCTGAGATATCATGCGTTTTCTCATGACTCAGCAGAAGGAAACTTCTTGAGCTTTTTTCTAGGTTTTGGCAGATTCCTCCTTAACTGAGATAAGAATTTCTTAGACGATAACACCTTTCCCCATAAGCTGTGGGGAAAGTTTATACAACCAACTCTCAATACTTCAAGAGAAAATCACCAGTGCTTACTGTAAGTCTTTTCTCCAGGGAACAATACTACTTTCTGTGTATTTACTACACAGTGCACTTCCTGTTTTATTTTGCACAAGTCAATGTAAACATACACTTGTAAGGGCCTATGTTGTCATATGCATCTATGGATGTGTGGTAAGCTTTATCTCTTAACTCCTTAAAATCAGGATCTATTTTAGTCATCTTACGTCTCACAAAGAACTGAAATCACTTAACAGGTTTTTGTTAACGTGTTTACATATGCATCTTTTTTTTAAAGATTTATTTATTAGGGAGAGGGAGCATGCACGTGGAAGAGCATGGGGGTGGAGGCACAGAGGGAGATGGAGAGAGTGTGGCAAGCACACTGGGTGTGGAGCCCTACAGGGGGCTGGATCCCATGACCTTGAGTTTCCAAAATGAGCAGAAACCAAGAGTCAGACACTTAACTGACTGTACCACCCAAGAACTCTTACATATGCATTTTATTTTATTTTATTTTTAAAGATTTTATTTATTTATTCATGAGAGACACAGAGAGAGAGAGGCAGAGACAAAGGCAGAGGGAGAAGCAGATTCCATGCAGGGAGCCCGATGTGGGACTCGATCCTGGGACTCCAGGATCACACCCTGGGCTGAAGGTAGGCACTAAACTGAATTTTCTCAAGGGGCTAACTGATATAGTAATGTGATTACAAGATTGATTAAAATCTCTCTGGAAACATTGCTGTTTCTGTATTGAAATAACAACCATTTTCTCCATCATTGCCAAATGAATTAGATAACATTAATTTTATCTTCCATTCTTATATTCCAACTCATTCTTTAACAGCCCCACTCTCCTGCTCACATGTAACTTGCTCCTTTTGTTTTTTGGCTTTACTGCTTCCAACTAGATGTTTCTTTCTGTCCTTATATTATCTATTCATGTTTCTCAGGCTCCCAACAAAGCTTTTCTAGGAAACCTTTCCTTATTAACCATACCTGGCCTTAATCAATCCTTTCTGTTCATTCTCTCAAGCACTGAAGTATTCTGTGTGATGCACACTAAATCAAACTTCTTAATATGTCATTGATGTATTAGTGCTTGGGACGCCTGGGTGGCTCAGCAGCTGAGTGCACCTGCCTTCAGCCCAGGACATGATCTTGGAGTCCCAGGATCGAGTCCCACATTGGGCTCCCTACATGGAGCCTGCTTCTCCCTCTGCCTATGTCTCTGCCTCTCTCTGTGTGTGTCTCTCATGAATAGATAAAATAAAATCTTAAAAAAAAGATATATTAGTGCTCACTATTTTCAAATCTCTTTTGCATGCTTCCCCCCCCCCCCCCCAACCCCTTACATGACAGCTTCTTACTGGGTAGAGGTGTGGTCAATCTCACCACATAACTTCCTGCTTAGAACACTTCCAGGGCCTTTGTGATAAAGTTAAAACTCCTTAGAACAGGATATGATTTCTGACTTCTCTCCAGACTCCACAGTGTATATGCAGTTCCTCATGTCCTAGTCTCCTTAGTTGCTCCATAAAGTTCCCAGAAGTTACTATTTCACACTTAGTGTGCTCCTGCTGCTTCCTGGAGTGACCAAAATCTCTGCCCAGTGTGGAAGAAAGTTTCTTTAAGTGTCAGGCTTTAAGTATCAGGCTCAGCTCATGTATCCTATCTGGATTTTGTTTTGTTTTGTTTTGTTTTGTTTTTTATTCATTTATTTGAGAGAGAGAGAGAGAGCGCATGAGAGCACAAGTGATGGAGAGGGAGAAGCAGGCTGCCCATCAAGCAGGGAGCCTGATCCGGAACTCAGTCCCAGGACCCCAGGATCATGACCTGAGCCAAAGGCAGACACCTAACTGGCTGAGCAACCTAGGCACCCCTCAAGAATCCTATCCTGATGAAATCCAGCCCTCACCTCTGTGGCCCACTTCCCCACTCAACTCTTTCCCACTAACGATGCAGTTCTGTAGTTGGTAATTGAAAGAGCACAGGCTTTAAAGTCGCATGGACTGCTGTGAATCCAGTTCTACCACTTTCAAGTTATGTGCTTTCTGTCAAGTTATCTGAGGATCTTAAACCTCAGTCTTCTCATATGTCAGTGGGTATAATTTCCCCTTCTTGGAGTAGTAGCAAGGATTAAATGAGTAATGCATTTGAAGTGCTTAGCTTTTGGCTGGCACAGAGTGAGCCTTCAGTAAATGGCAGCTCTTCTTGGACCATAAGGTCCTAAAGACCAGGTTATCTGTGAAATCAAGTGTCAAATACATATAGTAAGTACTCAGTAAATGTTTACTAAATATCAAAGTGAACAGCCCTACCACAGGGGTGCAAGGTATCCCCTGAGGATAAAATTAAAAAGGAAGTAAGAGCTGGATTATTTAAATCTTTTTAAGATTTAGTTTTTGTCTTGTTTTAAGCCTGGTATACAAAAGACTTTCACTAGCCTTTTGGCACATGTGAGTGATACTTGAGCTATGACGAGAATTTATATACAGAAGAGTGGGAAAGTCAGTATTAAAAGTAAAAATTTTAATTAAGAATATTTTTAGAGTTTAATGAGACCAGAAGCCTATTTTTTTCAGGTACTCTTCCACTAATTTTCAGATCTATCTAATGGTAGAAGGGAAGCATTAGGGTGCTCAGATGACAAGTTCCTTAGCCAAAACACCTGGCAATTGTAATTTCAAAAGGCCATTGTAAAAATCAATACAGTTGTTTAGAACCAAATATGGCAAGCTTTTGATGTGTTATAAATTGAAGCAGGCTCAAGTTAAAGATGACATTCAAAAATACTAGTTTACTATTGGGAGAATGTCGGTAGGTTAAATTTTTTTTTAAATAAGCAATTATAATTAATTCTTAATTCTGAAAGACAAAAACACTAGCATCTGTAATTTCAGAAACAAGGCTTCGGGGCATCTGGGTGGCTCAGTGGTTGAGTGTCTGCCTTCTACTCAAGTCATGATCCCGGGGTCCTGGAATGAGTCCCACATCAGGCTCCCCATGGGGAGGCTGCTTCTCCCTCTGCCTATGTCTCTGCCTCTCTCTATGTGTCTCTCATAAATAAATAAATAAAATCTTTAAAAAAAAAGAAAAAAGAAAAGTCTATTCATTTCCACAAGATCTCTCCTACAGTGGGTATTCTTTATTTTTTACTTAGACATTGAATAGTCTCCTAGTGGCTTTTTCCAGCTTCAGTGTTGTTGGTTTTTTTTTAATTGTTTGTGACTGTTTGGAATTTTATTTTAAAACACAAGAAAACAAAACTTCACAACAATGAATACTGTGACAGAGGCCCTCTTGGTTCTCTACAGTGATACTGAGCATACTCATGAGTTCCCACTGTTTAAATGATGGACTTTAAAAGAAGGGGGGAAAAGTTAGACACACTACCATTTCAGTTGCTTTAATGTTTCTTCACAAATGGTAAAAAATACTAAAGTATAGACAAGGAATAATCATAATGTTGTCGCCAATATTGTAAGTATGGAATTATAAATTTAAAACATTTTCTGGCTTAAAAAATAAATCTGGTAGTCCCTGCAGCTCTGCGGAATCTCTGCGCCTGGTTGGAGTGGGTCTCTGTGTTCCTGACAGCAGTGCTTGCCTTTATCCATTTTTCCTCCGTCCTCCACACCTGCCTCTTCTCTCTCCCTTCTCTTCCATCAAAAGTCCAAGGGTCGCACCAGAGCCACCTCATCTTCCTCCTGCAAATTCACATTTGTCCATGGCTGGGGCCACCATGGAAGCCACTTCTTTATGCACCAGGACCACCTCTGAATGTTGTACCCACTGTGGTCCCTGAGGCCTCCCCTTACTCCCGACAGGCCACCGGGACCACCTCTGCCATGTTAACTCCCCAGGGGTGGAAAGGGTGGTGGAAGGAAGTCTTCAGGCTTCAGAGCCTTAACATTAATGGCATTCTGTTCTCCAGGCAAAGTTCTGGTTTCCACACCCTGTACTGGAGCCCTGTCAGTTTCCATGTTGGTGCTAGATGTTTCCTCCTCCGGATGAGTTCCCTCAGGAACTCTGGGGCCCTCCTAGGGGAAAGTTATCTCTCTCCACGCCACGGCCTCCCATGTGACCCATTGGGGCTCCCAGGATCTCCTGGGCTCCCTGGACCTCCGTGGAGTAATGGCAACATCCTTCTGCCCTCACGAGGAGGCATACCACCCAACATGCAATTCATCAGAAGCATCTTCCCAGCAAGAGAAACCTTACTTTTGGTCCCTTGGAAATCTCTCACATCAAACCACTCCATAGCAGCCTTAGCAGTTGGTGGGTCTTTGTAGGACACTGTTACATCAATCACCTTTGGGCTTTCCTGTTTCCTTACCCAAGTAGATATGGCTCATGGGTTGTCCAATTCTCTTGTTCCTCCTAATAACTCCACACAGTTTAAAGAAGTCTGCCAGATTGTCTATAGAGTCATATTGTCATTTAAGCCTTGCACTGTTGTCAGAATCTTCATCTGGATCCACAGTGGGGCCTAGATCAAGATCTGGTCCTTCCCGTATGGATCCACTTGGCTTATTGAAGCCACCCTGCTCTCCAGCACCCATTCTACTCAGTCCTCCTTCCTGTCCACTGCTCATGCTTCCACAGTCAAATCCCCTTCTTCCCCTGCCTCCCATTATCAGGGCCACTCATGCTCCAGTTCTCTCCTGGTCTGGAAAATCCTCCAGACTCCTACCCATAAACACCCATGTTCTTGGGGTGGTCCTGTCAGAATGAATTCTGCTTCCTGTACCTGCTGCTCTATTGGCTATATAAACTCAGAGCCTGGCTATAGGATCCAGTTTGGGGGGTATAACTAGTGGGTGGCTGCTGCCTCTAGCTGATTTGTTGACCATAGATATTCTACTTTCCATAGCTGCTTGGCTGCCCATAGGTGTTCTGCTGAGAGCAACTGCTCTGATCATAACTAGTTGGCTATTTGGAGGATAATATGGTGGTGCCCTAACGCTGCATGGAGTAGCTCCCAGGTACCTGGGGATACTACGGTTGCTCTGTTCATATCCTAGGGTGGGCTAGTTATACCCCTGTGCTACACTGAGGTTGACTAGTCTCAGCAGGTTTGTTACCATCCTGTGGTCTTACAAGTACAGTGGCCACTGGCTGCTGCCCGTAGGCTGGATAAGCAGGCTGAGTGCCATATGCAGACTGAGCCACATAGGAGGCAAGGGTGGTAGTGACTATAGCAGTGGTGGTATCATAAGCACCAGTACTGTACCCCTGGACAGACTAACTGTACACTTGGGTAGGGGCTGGGAAGGGGCAGATGGAGTAGTATAACCAGCAGGACACTGTCCCTAAGAAGTTTCATAGATAGTCTGCCCATAGGTGGCAGTGGTTTGAGCCTGGGTATAGCTGACATCAGTGGGCTGTCCATAGGTTCCATAACTTTGCTGCCCATATGCCTGGGTGGTCTGTGCATATCCTAGAATGGGCTGAGCTGTGCAAGCACTATAGCCCTGCTGGGCTCCAACTTGGCTGTAGAAACTGTAATCTGTGGACATCATTTTCTCTCCTCCCATCTTGATCTCTCCTTTGCCAGCTTCAATCTTGACCCACCATAATAACTCCTTTGAAAATTTAGCGAAAAAAGACATGAACAGAAATTTCACAGAGGAAGGCATAGACATGGCCAACAAGCACATGAGAAAATGCTCCGCATCACTGGCCATCAGGGAAATACAAATCAAAACCACAATGAGATACCACCTCACACCAGTGAGAATGGGGAAAATTAACAAAACAGGAAACAACAAATGTTGGAGAGGATGTGGAGAAAGGGGAACCCTCTTGCACTGTTGGTGGGAATGTGAACTGGTGCAGCCACTCTGGAAAACTGTGTGGAGGTTCCTCAAAGAGATAAAAATAGATCTGCCCTACGACCCAGCAATTGCACTGCCGGGGATTTACCCCAAAGATACTGATGCAGTGAAATGCCAGAACACCCGCATCCCAATGTTTCTAGCAGCAATGTCCACAATAGCCAAACTGTGGAAGGAGCCTCTGTGTCCATCGTAAGATGACTGGATAAAGAAGCTGTGGTCTATGTATACGATGGAATATTACTCAGCCATTAGAAATGACAAATACCAACCATTTGCTTCGACGTGGGTGGAACTGGAGGGTATTATGCTGAGTGAAGTAAGTCAATCGGAGAAGGACAATCATTATATGGTCTCATTCATTTGGGGAATATAAAAAAGAGTGAAAGGGAATAAAGGGGAAAGGAGAGAAAATGAGTGGGAAATATCAGTGAGGGAGACAGAACATGAGAGACTCCTAACTCTGGAAAACAAACAAGGAGTAGTGGAAGGGGAGGTGGGCAGGGGGTTGGGGTGACTGGGTGACGGGCACTGAGGGGGGCACTTGATGGGATGAGCACTGGGTGATATGCTATATGTTGGCAAATTGAACTCCCAATTAAAAACAATAATAATAGGGGATCCCTGGGTGGCGCAGCGGTTTAGCGCCTGCCTTTGGCCCAGGGCGCAATCCTGGAGACCCGGGATCGAATTCCACGTCGGGCTCCTGGTGCATGGAGCCTGCTTCTCCCTCTGCCTGTGTCTCTGCCTCTGTGTGTGTGTGTGTGTGTGTGTGTGTGTGTGTGACTATCATAAATAAATAAAAATTAAAAAATAATAATAATAAAAAGAAAAGAAAAAAAATTTAGCCAATATAATCTTCCTAGAGCATAGTTCTGATTGCATCCATCTCTACTCATTAATTTTTAGGTGAGTGACATTCTTGAAAATTGAGAAGTGATTTAAAAATTTTAATCAAGTTGAATTTTCTCAAAAGTAGTAAAAATGATAGAAATACACGAGAAAAATCCTTTGTGTTATTTTTTACGTTACATACATCTGAATAAAATATTAATATTTACAGATAAAAGTGAAACTTCAGATTGCATTAGTCTATAACCATGAATTTGTTACCTGCTTCTCTATATAATTTTTTTTTTTTTTTACATTCAAGGGTCTGTCATGATCAAGGATTTTTCATATTTAGTTTTTCCTCACATCATACTAGCTTTGCTCTGGCTATGTTTTCATTATGGTGAAGCAAGTTGATGGCAACAACATATTCTTGTTTGCTTTGTGTCTGATGAGCCCCATTTTTCCTTTGTGGTGATGGCCTCTTAACAGTTATCATCAGAGATCTTCTTTGAAACAAAAGGATTTTTCTTTTTAGTTTTGATTTAACTTAAAAATTAAAAAAAAATTATAACTTGGGATAACTCTACATTCATAAACTATATTACCAAGCAAGCATCTGAACAGTATGAATTCAGTGTCATTTGGGAAGGTCAGTTCCACTTAGGAAGTCACCCGTCATCTTGTTCAGAACTTATCTTGCTTCCTTCATTCACAGGGATACCAAAATGAGTTCCTATGCAGGACAAATGCTGAATACTCAAATGATGGGATCTCTTAGTTTTGAATTTCTCTTATTCATCTGAGTATACATTTTAAAGAAAGGAATAAATACCATCTCACCACAGTATTGCAAAAAAAAGCATATCAATTAATCATCTATAAATGAAACGAGGTATACAGCGTTAGAATTCTTACAGTCTACCTTGCATTCTACATACAATTATGCATTTCATTCTCTCCTGCTTGATTTGGAGCTCCTGTGGATAAAATACCTATTTCTCTTAGCATTGATAGAACATAATACATTGCCTTAGTCATTAGAGTAGGTACATAGAGTAGGTACATGTTTGTTGAGTCAAGTTTCATTCGATTAAATCCCATGACACGATAGCTATTTTGAGGAGAGGGAAGATTTCTTTGTTTGTATTGTTTTGTGATTGTACTCCAAGCAATTTCTATTTAGAAATGTATACTCCAATCAGCATTAACCTTGACCACAAAACTTCCTCTACCAAAATTTTGCCACTCTAGTAGAAAATGGAGATTTTCATTGCTGGCAAGAAACATTCACATAAAAACCAAATGATGAAAAATATCCAGCACCTGCTGCCTTTAGGCAAATTCTAAATTAAAGCTTTCTATGTTTAGAAATACTACACATCTAGATAGCTGAAGTGTAAAATTATTTTGCTTGGCAAGATTTTCCTTCTTCATCTTCTTGTCATATAGATAGCTGCATGAAGTGAGTCAGTCAATCACCATTCACTGGCTAGGTGACAAAATTTTTGTACCTTCCTATCAGAGAGTTCACTGAATTTATTGATTGGTCTTCCCAGTGTTTCCTTCTAACTATGATGCTATTAACTTAAAATGCAAAAAAGTAACATCATGACTCTCATATAAAATGAACATGAGCCAAAACTTTTATTTAACTCATTAGGTAATGAGGGAACTAATAAGATATTATAATCAATTCAGAGGAGATTTTGGCAGTCGAGCCTTCAGAAATGCTGAAATTAATTTGCAAAATTAATTAGATGCAAAACTGCCTAATCTTCCATACAGCAATAATAGGTAATATTTGGTGTTCTGTTTTCTAGAGGGCAGAAATAAATTTTATCTATCTTTCCTGGGCCATACTGATTTGGACTACTATCATTTTTTTAAATGTTATCTTCTGCTTTTACAGACATGTAAAATGGCCTTACCAACAGAAAGCCAGTTAAAGCTATACACTCTGGTAGACTCAGATAAAACCACTAAAAGCATATCCAGTAGTCTCTTTGTCAGTTTGAGCAATTTTTTTCTGAAACTGTATCTATCTAATGTTGGAGTGTGATCTTAATGTTTAATCTTTTCCAGGATTCTTTTCTCAGTAGAAGAGTCTATCGCAGTCTAATAACACACTGTTCTTCAACAATGTGATTGATTTTTTAAGGGTATTCACTCTTGATGGGCAATATACTGGTTCAGGATTTAACTAGCTTAGGAGAATTATTCAACTTGGGAGGGAACTCAAGAATTTCTTATTGTTTCTTTTCTGAGCTCAGTCCTTTCCAGGAAAAGCTGTACTTTCCTTTCTCTGCTTCTGTAAACACTAAGGAAAGATTTGTGATCTGTTTTAAACTATGAGCCCAATGCTCAGATTAAATCCAAAGCTATTTCCAGTTCCCAAGATCAGAAACTCATTCTATTTCCTCCTTAACTTCATGCCCAGAAGTTCTTTTAATCCTATTATACTTGGGCCAGGACAAATTTCTTTACTGTCAAGTAGAGCCAAGAGTGGGAGTAGAAGGGAAGGGGAGTTTAAACAGATTTTCTGTGACAGTATATGTCAGTGGATCACTTATTCTGTGATGAAAGCCAGAGTAGTTCTACTTGCTGGACTGGTGTTGAGGGGTGGATACATGCACTTTGAGCCATATCTTAGCCAAATAGATATAATAATTCTTTTAAAAACAGCTCAGAAAATATCTTCCCCCTTCAAGTCAGAGGGAGCATTTGTACAGAGCTAGATTTCCAAGGAATCAGTTTGTAAGAGTATAGCTATGGGGATGAGGAACTAATATTTTACAAACTAATCACATTCTATTGGTGACCTGAAGAATGACATTCCAGATTATTCACCAGGTATAACAATATGATTAATTGCTCCTTGAACCTACTTTCAAATATACTCAAATATACTCAAATCACTCTCTATTTATATAAATTAGATGTGCTTTCATGTGCTGTTACTAGCAGTGGTATCAAAGGTGAATTAAAGATAGGTAAAAATGAAGACCAGGAGCCCAATTAAATGGTTACTTTCAATAGTCTTAACTAAGATATAATGGTCGTCTGGACCTAGTGCAGTTGCTATAGCAAAGAAGAGATAGATCAAAAGTGTATTTAGCAGGATTTGATGAATTAGGTGTGAGGGAGAATGCAGCATCGAAGATGACTCAGAGGTGTCAGCATCTCTGTACACAGATTCTCTGTAAACAGAGGTTTCATTAACTGAGGTTTTGTACGTGAATAGTAGATATGGAAAACAGGAATGATGTGAAACTTCACATTATTATGTTGAGTTTGAGATGCTATTAACTATTCTGGAAATTAAGTTCAAGGTCTAACCTGGACATACATATTTGATGCTATTGGGCTTATGGATTTTGGTTAAAACCATGAGTGATGATATTGCCAATGAGGGTGTGTACATGGAAGGAAAACACTGATTGTTCAGGGACAGAAACCTGATGACAGAGCCAAAAAGGAGACTAACAAATATGAGTTGAGACTCCACTGAGGAACTGAAGATAGGTTGTTGTCAATTGAGTCATTGGAAAAAAGTACTTAGAACTGAGAGCCTCGCCTTGCCTGAAGGCAAAGAATCAGCTGAAATTGGGAAAAGTTAATGTATAGAGAAGATAAATTTAAAGACAAAGATCCTAGAAAAGACAAAAGATGATGGGTAGAGTAAGTTGGTTGACTTTTACAAGATGAGAACAACTCACATTCTGATCCTGGAAGAAAGTAAAAACATGTGCATGTATAAATCATTTTATACAAAGGGGGAAGGTAGATGAGTTAGTTCATGCCTGATGACTTTCATTTTATTTTCAAAATGTTGGTAAGGTTGTTGAATATATGAGGGTGGATTTTGTGTAAAAGTCAAAGAGGAAGATAAGTATATGAAAGGCACTGAACAGAAAGGATAAAGTAACCAAGAAAAATAGAATGGTTGGGTGCTTGTGTAGTCCAGCTGAAATGAGATTCCATTAACTTATAGTGGCCCAAATCTAGGCAATTCTATGATTTTCTTGAGTAGTAGCAGACAGTGTATCAAGAGGCTGAGAATACTTGTTAGAGTGAGGCCCAGTGATTAACTAAGCATCTTAGGTGGGTCAGAAATGAAAGTTCAAGATGAGACTAATAGAGTACGGCAAAAAGGCTCAGAGATCTCTATGAAGTCAAAAAGTAGATCATAGAAGTGACAGTATGAGAGAAGCATGATATTAAAAGATAGAAATTTTAAGGCTTATGATTTCTGTTGCACTTTTTTTTTGGTGATAAAAAGGTCCAGTGATAAAAACCTTTGATATGAAGGAAGTAGAATTGAACTGAAAAAGCCGCAAGTTCCTCAAAAACTTAAAAATAGATCTACCAATAGTTCATTGGTATTGGTTGTTGCAACAGTACAACCTTGCGATTGTACTACTAGTTATTTACCCAAAAGATATAAAAATACTGATTCAAAGGATCACATGCACTCGGATCTTTAGCAGCATTATCAACAATAGCTAAATTATGAAAAGAGCCCAAATATCCATCAGTTGGTGAGTAAATAAAGAAAATGTGATACACACCATACACACACACACACACACACACACACATACACACACACACAATGGACTATCACTCAGCTGTCAAAAAGAATAAAATCTTGCCATTTGCAACAACATGGTTAGAACTAGAGTGTATTATGCTAAGCAAAACAAGTCAGAGAAAGATAAATGACAAATGATTTCACTCATATATGGAATTTAAGAAATAAAACAGATGAATGTAGGGGAAAGGGGAAAAAGAAAGGAAAGCAAACCATAAGAGACTCTTTACTATAGAAAACAAACTGAGGATTGAGGGAGGAGGTGGGTGGGGGATGGGCTAAGTGGGTGATGGGTATTGAGGAGGGCACTTGTGTTGAGCGCTGGGTATTATATGTAAGTGATGAATCACTAAATTCTACTCCTTAAGCCAACATTACATTATTTGTTAACTAGAATTTAAATAAAATTTTGAAAGAAAAAAATAAAATGAATTTAAAAGAGAAAAAATAAAAGCAGTAAGAATCTATGAAATTAGTCCTTCTAGACTGAAAATCACCATGATTAATTATAGAACATGGGATAGAGAAAAATATTGATTCAGATTCCAAAAATGTTCATCAATATGAAAGGGTAACTATAAGCTTTTTAAATTATTGTAAAGAGCAAAAATAGAGAATAATATATTCAGAGGTTGGGAAATCCAAATAGAGAACATTACAACATTACATGAGAGTAGAGAATAAGAGTTTGAGAATCAATAATGGTAATGACCCTTCCCAGACCTTACAGCATGTAGAAAAACAAATATTTTCTTTTGGGGAAAGATTTAAGAATTTTCTTCTAGTAAGAGAGGTAGAAAGACTTTGGCTTTTTATTTTGTTTTATAAATATTTTTAAATATTAGACTAGTAATTCATTAGGCATATTTGAAAGGTATGAGAAGAGGGGTGAAGGAAAGAACAGCTTTGTGAGAGAGTGAGATTGGATAAATAGTATGTAGAAGAGAGGTTTCCATAATGAATCATGATCAGATGTAAAGATCAAGGCTGTAAAGAGTATTGCAATGATCTGACCTAAAGTTTGGAATTCTAATGTTGCTTGGACACAGGCTCTCCTGGTGTCTCAGCAAGGGAAGCTTAGATAGGGACTTGGTGACTTTTAATTCTTTTGGAGTAAGAGTTGAAGGAGTTTCTTTCTTCTAGTGTAGAGCACAGTGTTTGCCTTTATGAACAGCTTTTAGATGTTCCCCTTTTCTCCACTAACTGTTCTCATATAGCTCAGATATCTTATTCAAGCTTCTCTCATTTGAGCAAGCTTTGGCTTTTTCAATGTCCTTCTTGGTGTGGTACTTAGAAATAGTATACACAGTGTATCCTAACCTAAATAGAGAGGAAGGTTAAGATATTCCCAATGGATAAATGAGTATAAGCTCAGCAGAGTGCTGTGGTTAGCTCATTTAACATGATACTATTGGCTTAAATTGAAATAACTTCCTATAAAGCCCTACTTTTCTTTCTCAATATGTATTATATGTATGTATGTATGAAATATAGTTAGGTTTGATCAGTCAATATTAAATGGCATAAATCCACTGTACTGATAGTCCTTTCCAGTGTTGTGTTTTCAAACATGTTGATAAATTGGAATCATGAATGTTAATTACAAATGTAATTTGTAGTTTTAAATATAACACAAAGATAGAGCCTGCAGCATGTTAGAAACCTCTTTTCAAATTGACATCCATTATGTGTAGTGATTTATTCACTTACATTTAACTGCACTGTCATATTTTTCACATATACATATTGTCTAAAAGTATCCCATAGAAAATGTTGCAGATTGCTCCATTAGAGCTATGTAGTCTTTTTACTTGGGTCCAAAAATCCCATAAACCTGCACTTTCTGGAATTTTTATGGTACGATGAAAATACTTTGCTAAATCCATCCTCCGAATGTTATTGTTTTCCTATTTCCCCCAGTCCTTTCAACACCTCTCATAACTCTAATCTGGTCAGTTAGTTTTGTTGAGAAGAGTATTTTGACTAACAATTTTAACACAAGGTTTCTAGGGTATCTTCTACTGGAATCTGTTGATGGTTTGGGATAATAAAAGCTGGTGTTGAATTTTAAATAGGCTGACAATAAGTATCTTTCTGTCTCTCAAGAATCAAGTCATTTATTTAGCAAACTAATGACTCATTATGTCTTACATATATTAATGTCATTTTTTTGTTAACTTCTGGATGTACCAGGCATAAGGTAGATATTGGAGATACAAAGACAAACTACATTTAATTCTTATCCTAAAGAAGCTCAGCACCTAATAACAGAAATAGGTATTTAAATAGTACTGAATGATAAGAGATGTAAATAAAACATGAGAATATAGAAGACCTGAAACATGTGCCAGCTGGAATTTAAATCTAAAGAAATTTAAAGTGTTCTCAAGTTAATACTACTTATTTAGCTTTGTCTGAAACCTTTTTTTTTATTCTCTAGAAAGGTCTGTTTTGAAGCAAACACTTCAATGAAGCATTGCATCAGACCAGTCTTGGCCCACCAACATGAAACTGCCACCCACACCCATATTCATCAACCAGTTCTTTTATATTTTTGTTGTGGTTGTGTACTTGGGCTTAGTATAATACAGTCAGAACATTCTTGGGTATAACTCAGAATGCTGATTAGCAATCAAGTTCAGTCTCAATTTCACATGAACCTGAGGTCTGTTTCCCCACATATATTGTTTAGCACAAAAGAAAATAAATGCATTGCTTTGTGGATGAGAAATCAGGCCTAGGCTTGTTGACACCTATCTGTGGCTCCTTTCCAAGGGCTTATTTTCAAAAGCCAGATCTCCATCCTTTTGTTGAGTTGAAAAATCAAAAACAAATAAAAAGCTATAGGAAACTTCCTTTGTGGAAGAAGAAGCCATGTGTGAAGAATTTTCATCCACCGTGCACTGCCAGTGTTACTAAGTGTAAATAGCAGGAGCACTGCCTCATGATTGAATTTGCCTACAAGTGATTAAGGTTATAAATTACAAAAAGAAAATGAGCATGTTGCTAAAATAATTGCTCCAACACTAATTCCACCCTGTTACATCTTGCTTAAGAATCTTTTCCTATCTATGCAGTCCCATCATGGTTATTGCAAGTTTCAAGCCTGGCCTATTACGATATGCTTTTTCACTAAAACTTACTCCTTTATTACCTTTCAGAATCAGGAGGCTAGATAATGAAAACTTAAATTACTCCCATTGGTAATTCTGTTGTTTACAAGGTAGTCAAAAGCTACAGAATTTTATTGGTATGTTTAAAAAGCCATATGAAAGAATTAAATTTATATGTTTTTATGCTAGCCGCTCTATTACAATGTTCTTTTTCAGTTTCTGTGGAAAGGTCTTTCATCAACAGAACTACAAAATTAGGAGACATTCTGCAGGGAAATAAATTCCTTTCATGTTTTAAGTACTAGAGTGATTTACAGCTCTCCACTGAGATGAAGGTACTCAAATAATCCCTCCCACCCATCTTTCAAGTTTAAAGTGAACTAAGTGAATTTGCCTTTGGTGTTTTATAATGTCAATGAACTTTAAGAGCTTTTGAACAGCCACCAGGGACTAGGTCATCTTTTTTTTTTTTTTTTTAATGTTCCAATCCAATTGAAACTGCCTTTCTGATTCAGGCCAGGGCTGCCTAGCCTAGATCTGGATGCCTTGGTACTTTAGGGCACCATGGACACTGTTCCCAAGAAACTTGCCCAACTGGCCTTTCCTTGAAGGTGAATTCTCCTGTGAATTCTCTTGCTCTCTTGCACAGAAGGATTGCTACCAGAAAATGGGATTTGGCCCCTCCTTTGAGAGAAGCCTCCACTCTTTCAAATAAAATCTCTAAAGCTCCTGTTGTAAACATGACATTTTCATAGTAGCTCCATCCTTTGACACTGACATCTGCCCACTGCCGACCATCCACGTCTCATTCAAATTAGAAACTGTCAAAAAAAAAAAAAAAGAAAAAAAAAAAAGAAACTGTCTCATTCTTCTTTCCTCAGGTATCAACAGATTTCTGGACAACCACTGCTATTTTAGTTCTACAGCTAAATTACGTTTGATGACGAGACATTGAGCTTGCTCATGAAGTAAGACTTTCAAAGCTTGAGACTTAATTCACCAAACAAGTACAGGGCATAACTAAAATAAAAATAATAGTTCTTTCAATTCTGAGATATTATTAGCTGTCACAAACCAAGCAGGCTTGGGCCTGTGTCTCTCAGGAATGACAGACCTTGAAAATAAACACATGCTGCTTCATGAATCTTGTTGAATCTTGAGAAACTTTTTTTTCAGGGTTAATATTATTTAGAAAAAACTAGATAGTGTTCTCTTGAAAGATTTAGCTATTTATAGGTATCTTTTAACATAATATGGTAAAAGTTTCTTTTCATAATGAAGACTGTAATAAGTACCTCTGAAAAGGTAAAAGCCTTTCTAAATAATTACACTAAAATAGTTTTTTAAAGTAAAGTTTATTTCTTTAACACACAACTCAAATATTACCATTCTGATTTTTTTCCTGACATAATTCAATACAATTTTCCTTGCTCATCTATACTGTTGTTTTACCCTTGATTATACTCAATCTTTGATACCAAGTCATTTAGTCCAATTACAGTCTAATGCAAATTAGGTTTGTATCCTGGGTATTTAAATAAGTGACTGAATTATATTTTATTATAAATAACCATATTTCACAATTGGGTAAATTGTTTTATATGCCCTTAGATAGTTTTATAATAACTAAATTATGGAAGCTTTAGAATGTCCCAACAAGTTTTTGAAGGTAATGTAACTATAAGTAGAATGGTTTGTTAATCTGTTTTCAACATATATCTGATTGGGCTTGTCATATTTTCATGGATAAATGTATTCTCCTAAATCCAAATATGCACTAAACACACAAGTAGCTGAATTCCTAAATTACAGTTTTTAAGAACTGAGCTTAAATAGAAAAGTATTTCAATTAAGAAAAGGTGATGACATCTCCCTAAATGCATATGCAGGTATACACCTTGGATTTCAAAGTTGTTCCCTACTGCTAAGGCTAGCAGACATGATGAAAATGGCCCAGACAAATGAAATTTCAGTGTTCCCCACCTGGCACTGATCCTGATATTTATTTTTTCTTCTGGTTTCAAAACACTGAAACTGCCAATAACATTTTAGTTTACAGGTGCTTTATGGGAATTTTTATTCCAGAGCAGCCAATTAGAAAACTGAATTGGGTTATAAGTTATTACTAGTTGGAAAACAGAGAATGTCTTCTTCGTACTTGTTTTCTTCCCTAGAGAACATATATGTGCTTATCAAAATATTATTACTCCTTGAAAACATTTATTCAACTGAACAATGGCTCTTCTCATGCTATAACAGGCAGGATATCAGAATAAATGCTAATAGAGGTACACCACATTTAAGGAATGAAAAAAAGCAAACCTTAAAAACCTACTCATTTGAATTAGATATTTCTAACCCAATCAAGAAATATATATTCATAGAATTAAGTTAGAATTCTGGATGCAAATATGTTTTTTTAACATTGGTCTTCTTTCTATGGAGTGTGGCATTATGAATTCTGTCCAAATACTTCCATCTTTACATAACATACTGTTGAAATCAGTAATTTATGTGACTTGTAGACCTTTCTATGCAGGATAAATGAATATATGGCAACTATTTATTTAATCTGACCCCTGAAAAATTCAATATGGGAAAATTCAGGTGAAACTGTTGACTCTACTTTTTTTTTTTTCAATTTCGTATCTAAGTTGGCCAAAATAACAGAACTATTGCTAAGTCACCATTTTTTAAATATGGAAACAGTAAGTTATATCTATTTTATCATTTATTTACTTTTTTAGTGAGTTATTATATACTTTAGATCTTTAGTAAATCCTCCACTTGGTCATAAGTCAGGAGCACAAGTTTCTTATGTATTCTTCTAAAATAATTTAATTAACATTTTAAAAACTATACAAATATGATTGCAATGATTCTGTTTTGATTTTTATATGAGATCTGTCAATATAGCTATTTTTATGTCTGCATAAAAGGTTTATATTATGTCCTGATATTGACACATTTTAACTCATTTCACCAGTTTTCTGTTTAATACTGGCTATTGACTTTATTTCTAGTTTAAATTATAATGTTGCAGTGAAGACCTTTGAACATATGTTTTGATAATTTTGGGAGTCTGTCCAAGGTCACATTTATAGATAGGAAATGCTGGAAAAAAGAGCACCTGCATTTTGATAGATATGGCCAAATTTCCTTCAAAACATTTACATTCTTTTACATCCCCACCAACAAGATGTGGCAGTAATTATTTACCTACCCTCTCACCAATACTGGGTACTATGCAACTTTTCATATGTGTCTATCTGATGGGAAAAACATAGAGTCTCATGTTTTATTTTATTTTAATTATTTTAAGATTTTATTTATTCATTCATGAGAGACCAGAGAGAGAGAGAGGCAAAGACACAGGCAGAGGGTGAAGCAGGCTCCATGCAGGGAGCCCAATGCGGGACTCGATCCCGGGACACCAGAATCAAGCCCTGAGCTGAAGGTGGGTGCTAAACCGCTGAGCCACCCAGGGATCCCCAGAATCTTGTGTTTTATATCTTTATGTATGAATGAGGTTGAAAATCTATTTGTACAGCTATAGTTTTTTTTTTTTTTTTGGAAGCTACTCTTTCTTAATCTTTTCTTATTGTAATTGATGTACATATCATTTTAGTGTGGCTTTGTGTATATATATACTTATTTACCTTGAGAAAATGAGCTACGAGCTATTTTTGTTGCTCTATACTGTCAATACAAATTGACATTTTCTCCTTTTTCTAAACTCTCTGTATCTTTTCTATAGAGAAATTTTAAGTTTTTATGTACAAAAAATTTGAAAACTCATATCTGGTTTAGTTTGGTTGGAAAAGCTATGCCTTACTCTAAAGTTATATTAATTCAACAAAGTATTCTGTCATTTTAATTTATCATTGGTAACAATTATTAATATTGATAAGTATATTTAATATTTCAATATGAGTAGTGAGGTAAGGAACCACTTCAACCACATTTTAAATGCTCAATAGCCACATGTGGCCATTTCTCTTGTCTTCCTCTCTTTCCCACTCTTAAATTCTTCCCCTTTTTTTGCAGTATAATTCATTTTTCTTATTGCTGCATTCCACTTGCATCTACACCTTTCAAGGTGATCACCAACAGAGGCTCTATTACAAAGCAACCCAAGCCAAAAAGTCATCGCAGCTCATTTAGTAGTCGCTCTCTAAACAGTTCGTGGTAGTCAGAGTTTAGTTTGCCATGTAACATCATGACCAATTTATAATGAAAGTAAACAGATTCTCAGATCCTATCTGCCACATTTAGCCATTTAGTAAACAATCATTCATTATTATGCAGGCATAAAACTCTTTCTTTCACACTGTTTGGCAAGATTCGTGATATACTATTGTCTTTTCAGGGGCTGTTTCCATGACATGTTCACTTGACATCATTCCAAAAAACTCACTCGGAATTAAGCCAGAAGCAGAAATCTCTTAACCTAGTTGTCACCAGGCAACAAGGAGTCATTCTAATAATGGCAGGACATAAAACCATTTGGGAAATGAAATATTGGGCTCCATTCCTAGACAAAGGCTACAGACCTGGCTGGAGTCTTAAACACTGTTCATGTGAAGGAAGTGTCTCTAAAGAAATTAGCAAATTCACAGATCTTGAATACCTTTTATTTCACTGGCAGAGACCCATTTCTAACATTCATTATACTAATTCAACAAACTATTAATATCACTTATTATGCTAACTACCAAAGCATCTGGTTTCCATTAGGGTAATAATTTAATATGCATTAAGACCTTTCTAGTAAAATGCTAACTCATCACCCCTGGGTACAGGTTCTTGATTAGAATACTACCTCAAGTTTTAATTTTAATCGACTAACTCACATATGGCCACTTTTTAATGCTGAAGTACTTAAATGCCAATGTTTGTCACACTTATCCAATTAATATAATCTATTTAGAAGGCAATTGGGAATAAGTAATAAGTTTTTTCTGTTACATATTTTATATATGAAATTAGCTTGGGTCTTTATGTTGAAATTGAGAAATGCATAAATAAGTCTAAGTTCAGTGAGGAGTGAATGTTACCTATATTGTGTCGTATGAGATGTGGCATTGTGTGAAAAAAAAAAATTCTAGGAAATTATTGAAGCCAGGAAAGCAGATTCTTCACAATTCAGGGCAGAAAAATTTTTATGTTATTTGGTAGGCTGTGAAAGAAGTAGTAGTTCATGAAATAATTACTTGAAGTGGTGATATCTTCAGTGTGATTAGGAGAGTTTTATTTAACAGTTCCTAGGACTGCCTAATAGAAGAAAAATATAATTACAGATTGGGGGCTAGGGAGCAGTTCTCAAGCCCTATTTGGAGAATTTTCTTAAAAGACTCATTTATCATAGACTAGAGGTGATCCAAGGAATAAATTAATTTTGTTCCATTACATTCACTTTGAGGAAATGGGAATATATTGAGGCCTATTGATATCAGTAGACTGAGCATAAGGTTGCAAAAATTTTAAAGATGACCTATGTCAGATTCTCCATTTAACAGGAGAATTATAAGTCCCCGAACAAGAATATGATCATCCAACCAGAGTTTAATAGAAGCGGTGGGTGGAAATCAAATCTACCTACTTTTTGTCTAGTGCAAATTCTATAGTAAAAAAAAAACTAATTATTGGCATTTTTCTGGCACCAATGATGAAGGTGTCTAACCAGGCTAAGATAAAAAAGTCCAGTCTTACTGAAAGAAAGACTATGAGGAGAAAAATAATGAAATCCCTGCTCAGAGAATAAAGAGATGGAAGAATTAAGCAGCCAGTAGAATGTTAAGTCTAAGAATCAGAGAGAAGTTGGACACCTGAGTCCAGCTGCTCTAAGCAGAATGAGATATAGAAATGATTTATAAATGATCTTTCTACAGAATAAAGGGAAAAGTCCAACAGAGAAATGGTGATCAGATTTTTAGGTGTTAAAACCACATTAAGGACGGCCCGGGTGGCTCAGTGGTTTAGCGCCGCCTTCTGCCCAGGGTGTGATCCTGGAGATCCGGGATCGAGCCCCATGTTGGGCTCCCGGCATGAAGCCTGCTTCTCCCTCTGCCTGTGTCTCTGCCTGAATAAATAACTAAAATTTATTTATGTCTCTCCTGAATAAATAAATAAAATATTAAAAAAGAAAAGAAAGAAAGAGAAAGAGAAAAAGAAAAAGAAGAAGAAAAAAGAAAACCACATTAAGCAGAAGGGCCACAGAAATACTAATTGAATTTAAGAGCTGAATTATCTGCCTGCCTAATATTGTGACCAGTAACTCATTTATTTACTGTTATGTTAGAAAATAAATAAGGATCATAATTACTATGATGTAACCATGTTCAGATTAACAAGATGGTTCCTTATAAATATAAATCAATCAATTTATAAGAAACCGTATGTTTAATATCTAACAACTATAATGATTTCATTTGATAGGGTTATAGCAACTACCTTAATTTGTTCTGACAGAGTATGTTATTATAGCAATTTTAGAGTTACATAATTTACTGTTACCATAACAATATACTTGGCTCTACAAGCATATTCTTGAAATTCATAAACCATTTAGCTGGTACTTTAAATTTTTATTTTTAAATTGTGAAAAAAATGTTTTTATGAAGATAACCAATTCTAGCCCTAATGAAGTACAATGCTTTCAAAGTTGTGGATAGACAACAACATAATCACTGATGCTTAAAAAACAGAAGTATTTACTTTAGGACAAACAATAAAATGATCATGGATAACTAAAACACAAGGCATTTAGTTTAGAAAATTATTTCCCCCCCAATTGTTTTATTTCAATAATTATAGTAAATTGAAAAAAATAAAATACTTCTATTTTAGGATTTCAGTGCTTTAAGGTTTAACAAATAAAATCTAATAAAAGTTCCAGTAGGTCTAATACTGCTTTATTGGCTTTGCTTCTGTTGTATTTTTAGAAAAAAAGGTTGTGAGAGTAAGCAGGCATCTCTAATCCTTAAGAATAAGAAATCTTTTTACTGTATTAAAACAGTGAACTAATCATGTGTCTAAAGAAAAGAAAGTCATCCAAACCAAACAAACATCTTAGATCTGGCAAGAATTCTTTACCTCAGGCAACTAAAATAATGATCTACCTTAATTTAAGAAGGTTTCTAAATCTCAAAGTAGAATGCTATGATCTAGTTAAGTAACATTTGTCACTCTAAATTATATGGCTGTTTTATTACAAATGTGATTCCCATGAGGTAGAAAATAGATAAACCATCAAAAACATAATATGAGAGATGCCTAAGCCACAATAACAGTGAAAATGTATGTGCACCCATGAGGCAAATGGTATCTTATTGACATATGTACACATCCTGTGTTACCTCTAAGTTAAAAAAAATGAGACTGGTAATGAGCAGATATAATTTTTTTTTAGCCTCAGAGTCTTGAGGAAGAAGGGGGTGCTGAGCTGTGTGCAAAGAATAGCTCGGAGAGGGTGGGGAATGAAGAGATATTACAACTTAAGATCTATTGGATCTTTAAAACCTTTTTGAAAGTCTAAAACTTCTATGAATAGTTTAGACCTAATATTTCATTAGACATCAAATCACTGGATCCTAAAAGGAATCTAAAATTACTGACACATAAAGAATGAGTTCAAAACTCACAAACAAAAAGGAAGAAATTTTTTTAAAGCTTCCTTTAGAGAAGTCATTTCATTTATTTGATAAATCAACACTATCCAGATTACATTATTTTCTCATTTTAAAGATGAGGTCCCGCTACTATCATAATGTCATCCCTCTTCCTGGAATAGAGAAAGAAATCACTTACTTACAAAGCCAAAGTTGAATATGTGAATTTGCTTTTCTGCTGCCACCACCTCGCCACTATCTTGACTGTACTCAATCTCCTCTTACCTCCCCTCTACGCTTTTGCAAGAATTAGAGCTACTTTATTACTTATTCTTCCATAAGAGCAAAATCTATCATGAAAGTTTCAAAATGTCATTTACCTTCCAGATTTCTGACACTCCAATTTGCTTTAGCCTCTTCATAAGAAATACTGCTTAATGATTACCACATTGAACTTTTCTGTAAGATTTGTGGAAATGGAAAAATCATACAGCCTCCTGCAGAGCCTACTGTACCCACCTGTGACAGTGATGTGCCTGCCCAAATGGGAAGACTGTTTTCTGGTAGCTGACTCCAAATTTTCCATGACACTCATTGGTGGACCTAGTCAAGTTCTCTACATCCCTCTTTTTTTTTTTTTTTTTTTTGACACAGGCACAAATGTGTCATCTTGCTTTTATCTCATTCTGATTCTCTGCTACTCCTTTCATCCCCTGGGGTCTCTCCCTTATGGTAGGCTCTGGAATTAAATTTGTCTTTAGATTTTTATATGCAGAGGGAGGGGCAAGATGGCGGAGGAGTAGGGTCCCCAAATCACCTATCCCCACCAGATTACCTAGATAACCTTCAAATCATCCTGAAAATCTACGAATTCGGCCTGAGATTTAAAGAGAGACCAGCTGGAATGCTACAGTGAGAAGAGTTCGGGCTTCTATCAAGGTAGGAAGACGGGGAAAAAGAAATAAAGACACAAAAGGGGCCCCGCGAGGAGCCGGGCTGAGGCCGGGGCGAGTGTCCCCAGGACAGGAGAGCCCCGTCCCGGGGGAGCAGGAGCTGCACCAACCTTCCCCGCGGAAAGGCCTCCCGGGGAATTGGAGCAGGATCCCCAGAAAGGCGGGGATGCCCTCGGGCTCCCTGGGACACTAACAGGCACCTGCGCCCCAGGAGAGTGCGCCGAGCTCCCTAAGGGCTGCAGCGCTCGGCGGGACCCGGAGCAGCTCGGAGGGGCTCGGGCGGCGGCTCCGCGGAGGGGGCTGCGCGGCTCCGGGAACAGCTCTGAGGGGCTCGGGCCGCGGCTCCGCGGAGGGGGCTGCGGGGCGGGAGCGCGAATCCAACAGCGCAGGCACCGGAGCACAGGGCGCCGGGACACAGCCCAGGACCCGGCCTCCCCCCAGGACAGGCAGAGGCCGGGAGGGCCCAGGACAGCAAGGACGCTCCTGCCCCAGCTGAGCAGATCAGCCGCCCCGCCCGGGAGCCTCCAGGCCCTGCAGACGGAGAGACCCGGAGCTACTGCGGGAGCTGACTCCAGGGCTCCAGAGCTGCCCCCGCCACTGCGGCTTCCTCCCGGGGCCTCACGGGGTGAACAACCCCCACTGAGCCCTGCACCAGGCAGGGGGCAGAGCAGCTCCCGCAAGTGCTAACACCTGAAAATCACAGCAGGCCCCTCCCCCAGAAGACCAGTGACACGGACCAGTTCCAGGGGAAGTCAAGGGACTTAAAGTATACAGAATCGGAAGATACTCCCCCGTGTTTTTTTTGTTGTTGTTGTTGTTTTGTTTTGTTTTTTCTTTTTTGTTTTGTTTTTTTTTCTTTTGCTTTTTGATTTCTATTTGCTTCCCCCACCCTTTTTTTCCTTTCTTCCTTTTTCTTTCTCTTTTTCTTCTCTTTTCTTTTTTTTTCCTATTTTCTTTTTCTCTTTTCTTTCCTTCTTTCTCTCCTCTCTTTTTCTCCTTTTCCCAATACAACTTGTTTTTGACCACTCAGCACTGAGCAAAATGGCTAGAAGGAAAACTTCACCTCAAAAGAAAGAATCAGAAACAGTCCTCTCTCCCACAGAGTTACAAAATCTGGATTACAATTCAATGTCAGAAAGCCAATTCAGAAGCACTATTATACAGCTACTGGGGGCTCTAGAAAAAAGCATAAAGGACTCAAGAGACTTCATGACTGCAGAATTTAGATCTAATCAGGCAGAAATTCAAAATCAATTGAATGAGATGCAATCCAAACTAGAAGTCCTAACGACGAGGGTTAACGAGGTGGAAGAACGAGTGAGTGACATAGAAGGGAAGTTGATGGCAAAGAGGGAACTGAGGGAAAAAGAGACAATTAAAAGACCATGAGGATAGATTAAGGGAAATAAACGACAGCCTGAGGAAGAAAAACCTACGTTTAATTGGGGTTCCTGAGGCGCCGAAAGAGCCAGAGGGCCAGAATATGTATTTGAACAAATGCTAGCTGAAAACTTTCCTAATCTGGGAAGAGAAACAGGTATTCAGATCCAGAAAATAGAGAGATCCCCCCCTAAAATCAATAAAAACCGTTCAACACCTCGACATCTAATAGTGAAGCTTGCAAATTCCAAAGATAAAGAGAAGATCCTTAAAGCAGCAAGAGACAAGAAATCCCTGACTTTTATGGGGAGGAGTATTAGGGTAACAGCAGAACTATCCCCAGAGACCTGGCAGGCCAGAAAGGGCTGGCAGGATATATTCAGGGTCCTAAATGAGAAGAACATGCAACCAAGAATACTTTATCCAGCAAGGCTCTCATTCAAAATAGAAGGAGAGATAAAGAGCTTCCAAGACAGGCAGGAACTGAAAGAATATGTAACCTCCAAACCAGCTCTGCAAGAAATTTTAAGGGGGACTCTTAAAATTCCCCTTTAAGAAGAAGTTCAGCGGAAAAATCCACAAAAACAAGGACTGAATAAATATCATGATGACACTAAACTCATATCTGTCAATAGTAACTCTGAACGTGAACGGGCTTAATGACCCCATCAAAAGGCACAGGGTTTCAGACTGGATAAAAAAGCAGGACCCATCTATTTGCTGTCTACAAGAGACTCATTTTAGACAGAAGGACACCTACAGCCTGAAAATAAAAGGTTAGAGAACCATTTACCATTTAAATGGCCCTCAAAAGAAAGCAGGGGTAGCCATCCTTATATCAGATAAACTAAAATTTACCCCGAAGACTGTAGTGAGAGATGAAGAGGAACACTATATCATACTTAAAGGATCTATCCAACAAGAGGATATTTAAATGATACACTGGACCAGATGGATTTCACAGACATCTACAGAACTTTACATCCAAACTCAACTGAATACACATTCTTCTCAAATGCACATGGAACTTTCTCCAGAATAGACCACATACTGGGACACAAATCGGGTCTGAACCGATACCAAAAGATTGGGATAGTCCCCTGCATATTCTCAGACCATAATGCCTTGAAATTAGAACTAAATCACAACAAAAAGTTTGGAAGGACCTCAAACACGTGGAGGTTAAGGACCATCCTGCTAAAAGATGAAAGGGTCAACCAGGAAATTAAGGAAGAATTAAAAAGATTCATGGAAACTAATGAGAATGAAGATACAACCATTCAAAATCTTTGGGATGCAGCAAAAGCAGTCCTAAGGGGGAAATACATCACAATACAAGCATCCATTCAAAAACTGGAAAGAACTCAAATACAAAAGCTAACCTTACACCTAAAGGAGCTAGAGAAAAAGCAGCAGATAGATCCTGCACCCAGCAGAAGAAGAGAGTTAATTAAGATTCAAGCAGAACTCAACGAAATTGAGAGCAGAAGAACTGTGGAACAGATCAACAAAACCAGGAGTTGGTTCTTTGAAAGAATTAATAAGATAAACCATTAGCCAGCCTTATTAAAAAGAAGAGAGAGAAGACTCAAATTAATAAAATCATGAATGAGAAAGGAGAGCTCACTCCCAACACCAAGGAAATACAAATGATTTTAAAAACATATTATGAACAGCTCTACGCCAATAAATTAGGCAATCTAGAAGAAATGGACGCAATTCCTGGAAAGCCACAAACTACCAAAACTGGAACAGGAAGAAATAGGAAACCTGAACAGGCCAATAACCAGGGAGGAAATTGAAGCAGTCATCAAAAACCTCCCAAGACACAAAAGTCCAGGGCCAGATGGCTTCCCAGGGGAATTCTATCAAACGTTTAAATAAGAAACCATACCTATTCTACTAAAGCTGTTTGGAAAGACAGAAAGAGATGGAGTACTTCCAAATTCGTTCTATGAGGCAAGCATCACCTTAATTCCAAAACCAGACAAAGACCCCACCATAAAGGATAATTACAGACCAATATCCCTGATGAACATGGATGCAAAAATTCTCAACAAGATACTAGCCAATAGGATCCAACAGTACATTAAGAAAATTATTCACCATGACCAAGTAGGATTTATCCCTGGCACACAATGCTGATTCAACACTCATAAAACAATCAATATGATCCATCATATCAGCAAGAGAAAAACCAAGAACCATATGATCCTCTCATTAGATGCAGAGAAAGCATTTGACAAAATACAGCATCCATTCCTGATCAAAACTCTTCAGAGTGTAGGGATAGAGGGAACATTCCTTGACATCTTAAAAGCCATCTACGAAAAGCCCACAGCAAGTATCATTCTCAATGGGGAAGCACTGGGAGCCTTTCCTGTAAGATCAGGAACAAGACAGGGATGTCCACTCTCACCACTGCTATTCAACATGGTACTGGTAGTCCTCGCCTCAGCAATCAGACAACAAAAAGACATTAAAGGCATTCAAATTGGGAAAAAAGAAGTCAAACTTTCCCTCTTTGCCGATGACATGATACTCTACATAGAAAACCCAAAAGACTGCACCCCAAGATTGCTAGAACTCATACAGCAATTTGGTAGCGTGGCAGGATACAAAATCAATGCCCATAAATCAATGGCATTTCTATACACTAACAATGAGAATGAAGAAAGAGAAATTAAGGAGTCAATCCCATTTACAATTGCACCCAAAAGTATAAGATACCTAGGAATAAACCTAACCAAAGAGGTACAGGATCTATGCCCTAAAAACTGTAGAATACTTCTGAAACAAATTGAGGAAGACACAAAGAGATGGAAAAATATTCCACGCTCATGGATTGGAAGAAGTAATATTGTGAAAATGTCAATGTTACCCAGGGCAATTTACACGTATCAAAATACCATGGACTTTCTTCAGAGAGTTAGAATAAATTATTTTAAGATTTGTGTGGAATCAGAAAAGACCCCGAATAGCCAGGGGAATTTTAAAAAAGAAAACCATAGCTGGGGGCATCACAATGCCAGATTTCAGGTTGTACTACAAAGCTGTGGTCATCAAGACAGTGTGGTACTGGCACAAAAACAGACACATAGATCAATGGAACAGAATAGAGAACCCAGAAGTGGACCCTCAACTTTATGGTCAACTAATATTCGATAAAGGAGGAAAGACTATCCACTGGAAGAAAGACAGTCTCTTCAATAGATGGTGCTGGGAAAATTGGACATCCACATGCAGAAGAATGAAACTAGACCACTCTCTTTCACCATACACAAAGATAAACTCAAAATGGATGAAAGATCTAAATGTGAGACAAGATTCCATCAAAATCCTAGAGGAGAACACAGGCAACACCCTTTTGAACTCGGCCACAGTAACTTCTTGCAAGATACATCCACGAAGGAAAAGAAACAAAAGCAAAAATGAACTATTGGGACTTCATCAAGATAAGAAGCTTTTGCACAGCAAAGGATACAGTCAACAAAACTAAAAGACAACCTGCAGAATGGGAAAAGATATTTGCAAATGACGTATCAGATAAAGGGCTAGTTTCCAAGATCTATAAAGAACTTCTTAAACTCAACACCAAAGAAACAAACAATCCAATCATGAAATGGGCAAAAGACATGAAAAGAAATCTCACAGAGGAAGACATGGACATGGCCAACATGCACATGAGAAAATGCTCTGCATCACTTGCCATCAGGGAAATACAAATCAAAACCACAATGAGATACCACCTCACACCAGTGAGAATGGGGAAAATTAACAAGGCAGGAAACCACAAATGTTGGAGAGGATGCGGGAAAAAGGGAACCCTCTTACACTGTTCGTGGGATGTGAACTGGTGCAGCAACTCTGGAAAACTATGTGGAGTTTCCTCAAAGAGTTAAAAATAGACCTGCCCTACGCCCCAGCAATTGCACTGCTGGGCATTTACCCCAAAGATACAGATGCAATGAAATGCCAGGACACCTGCACCCTGATGTTTCTAGCAGCAATGTCCACAATAGCCAAACTGTGGAAGGAGCCTCGGTGTCCATCGAAAGATGAATGGATAAAGAAGATGTGGTTTATGTATACAATGGAATATTACTCAGCCATTAGAAACGACAAATACCCACCATTTGCTTCGATGTGGATGGAACTGGAGTGTATAATGCTGAGTGAAATAAGTCAATCGGAGAAGGACAAACGCTATATGGTCTCATTCATTTGGGGAAATTAAATAATAGTGAAAGGGAATAGAGGGGAAGGGAGGAAATGGGGAATATCAGAAAGGGAGATAGAACATGAGACTCCTAACTCTGGGAAAAGAACTAGGGGTGGTGGAAGGGGAAGAGGACGGGGTGTGGGGGTGACTGGGTGGCAGGCACTGAGGGGGGAACTTGACGGGATGAGCACTGAGTGTTATTCTGTATGTTGGCAAATTGAACACCAATAAAAAATAAATTTATTATAAAAAAAGATTTTTATATGCATAATCCCTTTCTTTGAGATTCTAAAGAAAAAAAAAAGCCCCCTTTGCTTTAAGGACTATAATACAAAACCTGCAGGAATTTGGATATAAAGTTACATAAATTATGAACATGAATATGTAACAATGACTGTAGAATGCAATAATAGCAAAATCTGATCTATGTAGGTCTCTACTTCTTTTTGAAATGGTAAATAAAGTTTCTGTTGGACTTCTGTCCAACATTTACTTTGAAGGGTTAGGTTCAAATGGTAATGCTTTACCATTATCCAACCTGTGTCAACCACCTTACCACTTAACCATCTTACCACTTACCATTTGTTGTCTCTAATGACTTCCCACTGTCACCCACTGCTGTCCTTTGTGTCATAGTGGGGTTTGATGAATGCTTCCCTCCAGATCAATCCATCATAACACACTAAAGATAAAAATCAACATATTCAAGTTAAGTTGTCTCCTTGCTACAAGAGAAAAAAAATTCTTCCCTGAAGAAATGCAGATTGAGAGAATTTTTTACACTGATTTTGCCAGAAAAGACTGTATTTGTGATTATTTTCTCAGAGCTCCTAGCCCTTATAGGTAGCGACGAGTGAATACTACCCAGATAGAAAAATTGGGAAGAGAGGCAAGATGTGTGCTGACATGTATCAAGTGCTTCTTGGTACAGCTGAGTAAGCTATTTTGCTGCTTCAAATTAAATCTATCGTCATACACTTAGATAAATCATTTGCATAGCATCCTTTCCCTTAGAGAAGATGATAAAGTAGAAAATATGTATTAAGACCATGATGAACAAAAATGTAAGAAGTAATATATAGCAAGAAGTTTTTGTTTTATATTGTTTTCCATTTATATGTTTAAAAATATGTTATAAACTTAATATCTCTTCCTTAAGTATCTTTTTTAAAAACCTGCAGATTTCTTGACCGTTGTGATTAAATCTCATCCATTTTGTCTTTGTAGCTGTTTCTTGTTTATCCAACATCTCCCTTCTTTATCCTCAAAATAACGCTAAACATATGAAAAATTATAATTCATAATGCATCCATTTTCCTAACTAAACTTAATTCTCCCCCCAGAAATAAGTAAGTCATAAGAAATCCTTTTTTAATTATCATAGTTTTATTTTTATTTTTTTTAATTATCATAGTTTTAAATGAAGAAACTAATTCTTAAGGATGTACTATTACAAAACCTTAAGTTATGAACAGAGCTTGGTTTTGTAAGTACTTTTTTTTTAATCACTCCTTCTCTGAATTCTAAGTGAATGCTGAGCCATATTTATGTGTGTTGCTGGATTTTGCCATTAATGTGCCATCCAACAAATTGAAATAGTAAAGTCACACTCAGAATTTTTGCTTTATTCCATCTATACCTATCTCAGGTACCAATAATCACTTATCATCAAAGGTTAGAAAATTATTTCCTAAAGGAAAACACTAAAAAGCTACCAACTAGTAGCTTTTGATTTATTACCTTTGATATATATTACCTTTGATTTATTAAATGTCACTAATTATATTTTATTTCAAAATCGGCTTTTTTAAATATTTTATTTATTTGAGAAAGAGAGAATGAGTGGTGGGGAAGAAGGGCAGAGGGAGAGGGAAAGGGAGAAGCAGATGAGCAGGGATTCTGACTCAGGGCTTGATCCCAGAACCCTGGGATCATGACCTGAGTTGAAGATGGACTCTTTTTTTTTTTTTTTTTTTTTTTTTTTGAAGATGGACTCTTAATACACTGAGCCACCCAGGTTCCCCCAGAATTGGCTTGCTTTAATCAAATCCTTAGAAAATTGAGTAACAGAGCAAGTGGCAAAAATATATAAAAGTGAGAAGCTTAGGATAGAGCATATTTGCAAAAGGACATGGTAAGACATTGCTATTGGCAATGACCAATTAAATGGACAATGACCAGAACCACCTCGTGCAAACTTCTGCCCCAATTCTCCTCTTGTATTGACTTCAGAAGTGCTAAATAACTCATTTGAGTAGCCAGGGAAAACACACCCTAGTTTCTTCTCCAATAATTAGCTGTGATAACTAATGTCATAAATTATTACCTTTGATTTATTACCTTTGGATTAAATATGAAGAAGTAAGTATATCCTCAGTGTAATACCACCATGTGCTGTACTAGCAATTAACTATATACATGTATATCCACTTAACTTTAACCCACTAGTCACTAGAAATAATCAGGTCTATGCATCTATGACATGTTAGTTGAGTGAGTATTGTTCTCATTAGTATTTTGAAATGGGTAACAATCTATTTTGTCCTAAACAAATTAACCTTTTAAAAAAAGTCAAGTCAAGGATATATCTTAAACTGGACTCATCCTCCAGTCATCTAGTCATTCTAATCCTAAGAATTTATCATAAGAACATAATTAAAGTCACTAACAAAGAGTTTGCCACAACAGTCCCACTGAAGCATTATTTGAAATCACAGTATTAACAGTTGGAAATTATTTAAATAAGTCATGATATAAAATACCTCTTTGGTAGAATACTATGAAGCTGTTAACATTACTCTGTGTAATTACATTTTGTAACATAGGAAATAAGCAAAATGTATTACTGAGTAAAAATTTTATCTTATTACAGAGTGGGTAAAATAAGATGTTATTTTTGTAAGTAAATGCATCAAATTATCCAAATGGTACATACTTAAGTATTAATAGTGCTTATTCTTGTATGGAGAGAATAGATATTGATTGTAATTGTATTTTCTTCTTTCTATCCCTTTAAAATAAGAATTTTATTCACTAAATTGCCTATTCAGAACTTATATTACCTACATATTAATTATAATAACAGCAAAGTAACTTTGTAACTATTCTTAATATGCAATTATGTAAAGACTTTAAAAGCAATCAATCAATCAAATTACTCCTGACCAATGAGGGGATTTTATTAACAACAAAATCAAAATGTCTATTCATCTCTCAGAAAAATATACAGGAAGTTTTCAGTTCATATATAGGTTGGTTTCCTAAACTTCACTAGTAAGCCATTTGGAAATCAGAACCCATATCACCTAGAAAAGCAATGTTATAAACAATTGTTAGGTTTTCAGATTATTCATTAATTTGCCCAATACATGTTAAGATCCTACTGTGTCTCAGAAACTATTGTAAGCACTGGGGAATGAAATTGCAGTGATATGTCTACAAGATAAGGAACACCAAGGATTGCTGGCATTGCCAGAAGCTAAGAGAAAGATGTGAGAAAGCCTACCCCCTAGAGACTTCAAAGAATGTATGGCCCTGCTGAGGTTCTAGCCTCCAGAACCATGAGGAAGTAGATTTCGGTTGTTTTAAGCCATCCGGTTTATTGTCATTTGTTATGTCAGCCTTAGGAATCCAGTACCGTGGTATTTGAGAAAACATGGAAGCTCTCCTTCTCCAAAGTTTCCTTCTTTCTCATGAGACAATACAGAACATTTTAACTCTTTAATCCATACTCCTACTCAGAATAACCCTCCAGACCATCTTCCAGCCCCCAGCAATTTTAGGCTTCAGATGAACATCACTTACCTCTGCCTATGACCCATGGTCCCTTTTCTCTGAATAAGGCTTTAAAAGAGGTACTTGCCCCCTCAAGCAAGCTATCTTCCCCAGATCACCTTTATTCACTCACTTTACCTGATAATGAACCAAAAAGGAAGCTATCATCCAGGGAGTTGTCCACCAAGGAAAATGAAGGAGGGATGTATAACACTTCTCTTTGAATAATTTCACCTTCCCCCAAGAGAATCAAGATGGGAGCCAGAATGATCTATTTAGAACCCTTGGCCCCATGAAAATACAAGGTCAGGAAAGGAATTCAGAAAAATGAAAATTAAGTAGGTAAATTTTCTCTATCTAGAGAATTTTCCCTGTAGTCAGAGGTGTGACTATGAAGATGATGGAAAAACAGAAATTTGTTGAGGTTCATGAATTAACATATATTTTTCCCTTGTCAAGAACTGAATAAAAATCCATTCCTTCATAAGAGGATTAAGGGAAGAGGCTTAAGTAAGGGAGACTTGCTCTTGTGTACTAAATTCAATAAATTGGGTGTTTATATCCTGGGATTGTATGAAGTAATTTATAATTACAGAGTGAGTGAACTGGAGCTATGCAATTACTTCTTTCAGCACCGTTACCTTAACATAACTTAATAGCATTGTGTTTTAGTCTATCCACCAGGTTTTCAGGACTCTTAGCTGGATTTAATTTATATAATAATTATATACTTGATTTTCTTAAAGGAGTTGATAGTAAATAATAATAGTAGAAATATTAACAACTGTCAGAGAACTCCTTTTGCAATTTGTGCATGAAATACCTTTCCCAACTAACTACTTTTTGTCCTTTGAGTCTTAGCTCAGAGAAACCCTCTACCAGGAAACTGTATATGACTGACCATCTTCATCCTCAACACGAAGGTAGAGAGAGACCTTTCAAGTGGCTTTAAAGGGCTTGAAGTGTCACTCATTCTCTTCTCAAGACACCAGCTATGTTTTTCTGTCTTAACCAGTCTGCCAATACCATAATCATCAGTTTATTTAGTCCTCTTGCCAACTATAGGGCATATATTCTTCGTTTTATTAGGATTTTTCCATTTCCTTTCCTTCCTTTGTATAACAAGTGAATTACAATAAGGGTTCAATGAACCATAGCATTTGATGGATACTTAATGGATACACAGTTCTCTAGTGGGTGGCCCCATTCTCTGGTCACTGAGAGGGGAACTGAAAACAGGGAAGAAAGGACAGAGAAGAGTGTCCCTGCCTCCATAGAGCTTATGTTGAAGATGAGGGAGAAATCAGATATTAATTAATTAATTAAGCAAGATCATTTGAGATGTTAATTAGAATTTGAATATAAGAAATAGGGCAAAGTAATAGAAAATAACTGAGAAAGGTTGCATAGGAGGGCTTTTCTGAGGGAGTGAGACTTGTATCCCAGTGACTTAGTTACTTCTTTGGTAATTAATTTGAATTGATTTTGGTAATTCTTTTAATAAGTAAAGCGTTTATTTGTCAAAATAAAAAGAAAATTTAACGTGCCATACTTCTCCCCCAGTGAATTTAATTATTTATTTGATTTAGAAATCAAAGAATAGATAATAATCAGGGCCATTGAGAATGGCTGTGTGGTGTATGTTCCTTGCAAAGGTCCCTGACTGATGGGTGGATGGTGGCTAAAGTCAGATCCATTTCAGCTCACAAAGCCAAGCACCATGTAGAGGCTCAGGCACCCACACAGGGCTCAGTCAGCTGGGAGGGAGAAGCAGAACTCCTCCCCTCCCCCCCCCCCCCCCCATCCAGAGAAGTCACCTTTCCCTAATTCTTTCAGAAGGATGCATCTTTGAAAATTCATGCAGAGAACACACAGGTAGTATCTGTTGCCCTGATGACCCTGATACCCCTACTAATTTTAAGCTTTAATTAGAAGGGAACTCAAATGATTACTCTTGGTTCAGTTAATATAAATATAATAGTTCACAATTATTTTCTCACTTGATTATACTTGGAATTTACCAAAATTAGAAGTGATCCCTTTTCTAGGAACAACACCACCTTGGCTCTTTTACAATAAGCTAAATAGAAGAAATTCAGTTTCTCAAGGAACTTAGACCAGTTGAGAGGGCTCCTTAATTTCCTATTTAAAATATTATACAATATTTAGATAGTATCTCATCAATTCTAGCTCCAGTGCAGTAATATCTAAATGTATATTATTAGATGTTTTTTCCTACTTTTATAAGCCCAAGTATATCTGTATCCTCTCCTGTATACACACTCCCATTCTTTAGGTGATTGGCGGAGTAGCTTTATTTGTTTTTAGGCATGAATTTTAAAGATATTGCTGGTTTTATAGCTTCTCTTAGTACAGAAATGACGGAATGTAGAGATATCCAGTCAGAATTCCATACTATGTTTAAGGTGGATTCAAAAACCAGGTCCCCAAAAATAATTTAAAAAAACAGGTCCCTCTCTGTTCATTAGTAGCAATTTTTTAAAAGATTTTTATTTTATTTATTAGAGACAGCATGAGTGAGATGGGCAGAGAGAAACAGAGAGGGAGATGGAGAATTTCAGGCAGACTCCACACTAAGCAGAGATCCTGATGTGGGGCTCCATCCCAGGATGCTGAGATCATGACCTGAGCTGAAACCAAGAGTCTGAGACTTCACAGACTGTACCATCCAGGGGACCCCCATTAGTAGCAAGTTAAAGCAGTAAGTCAACACCATTTTTATACAAAATTTTATATTACACATTTCACTTGTACTGATATGATACTTATCTTTATGAGAAGAAAAGGGCTGCAATCCAGTGGGACTCATGAATGCCATCACTGTTGGCTCTCAGAGCCACAGGATCTGGGGGGTCTGTCTCTTAGGCATCGGGTGCAAAAACTGAGGTACAGACATATGTACAAGCGCCTTCTAGGAAGATACTGGTGCGTGGGAGCAGGCTAGAGGGAGCTAGTGGGGCAGATGTCTGCCAGCCTCTCCTGTCCACGGAGGACCACAGCCAGCCCCCAAATGACCATAATAGCTTTCAAAGTATGCAGATAGACTTCCTTCAGGGAAAAACCGGGTCTGTGCATTTTTGCGGGTCCCCTCTGCATTGTGCACTCTTAACAACTGCTGCTTTGTTTGCTGTAGTCTTGTGAGTCTTCTGGACCCAAGCCTCGCTGGGTGAAGACCTGTATCTTAGTGGGGGTCTTAAGTGTTGGGGTACTAAATGCGGGTTTCAAACCCTTTACTCCTCAGGGTGAAGCTGGGAGTTGGGAATTCCCTCCTAATTTTATGGCACTCTGCCACTGGTGGCATTGAAGGTGAGAGTGTGTCTCGCCTTTTCCTGTCTTCTTCAATGTGGATATTTTCTCATTCGCCTGATGTATCAGCCACTTTCTGGATTTCTTTCAGGAGTCATTTCTCCTTATGTAGTTATATTTTCAGAGTATCCATGAGAGGAGAGGAGTTCAAGAGCCTCCCGTCTCATTCAAACTCCCTTCACAATTGCTTATTTATATCCTTTTCCCTAAGGAGGAGTTAAAGATGAATCGTTATGTCAGTGGAGATTATAACTATAAATGGAACTTAACTAAAGATTTCTTGAAAACATGGAATAATCAATAAAACTGCCAATTATCTTCTTGTTCCTTGCACACACACACAATAAAAAGCAGTAACTCAAAAAATCAGAATAAAATGAAACCAATTAAATGCGAATTTTAGATACAAAATTTAATGTAACATTACCTAAGAAATATCCAAATTAATCAGTAACCTTTTTTTTTTTAGTAATTTCTATTATATTTTTGGTTACATGTACCAAAAAAGCAGACACCTTTCTCAGTGGAGGTTCCAGTATGTTATGTAGGTAACAAAGAAGATAGATATCACCTTGTTTAGATATTGGCTACATGAACCAAAGATATCATCTTAACAAAATATTTGTATATCTATTGGACAATAAAGGTTATATTTTAACAATTTAAAATCCCATTTTATTTAGCACAGTTTCTTTTCTATCCTCTTTTGTCACAAAACCCTTTTTTATTTCAACTTAAGTTTGGTTTACTAGCCTCCCAGGAAATACAGAGGAGATATATAAATAAATTAAATTAATAATGATACATTTTCATTTATTTTCGCTATTGAAAGACTTAATTAAAGTATATTAACCTCTGTGTGTATTTTCTTATAGAAAACCATGTGTTTTATTGCCTAATAAATTGTCTTTCCCTGCATCCTCACTCTGTTAGCAGTGAGCCAATCCTTTTGAGAATACACATTCACACATATAATCAGGACATGTTTGTTTTACTAAATGAGGAAATTAATAGTCAAGTTATGGATGTTTAAAATGCTTTTTTTTTAATAAAATCCAAAGTTATCTTATGCTTTTGAAATAAATTCACTACCTACTACAGTTGAAATGAAGAATATTATCTATTTATTTTCAGAGAAACTTGTTTCTGAGGCATACAACTTTCTTTTCTGCCAGCCTCATTAAAAGGCAAACTCTCCATTGTGTTTCTCTGGTACTGTGAAGGGTGGTAGTTACATCAGTGTCTTGGGTTGGTCATTCACTTGAAAGAAGCCTTTCAACCTGGTTTCAGGAAGGGGTAAATTGATCATATTGTTTCAGTCCTTTAGTTCTTTAAGGTGGGGGATTTGTGGCAGAAACCTGTTGAAATTAAAGTCATTATGCCTGCACTTTACCCTTTACTTGCAGGGTTCTCACACCAAGGAATTCTTCTGAGTGGTGAATAAAACTTTTATTTGCCTTTCCCACAACTTACCTCCAAGCATCCCTCTAATTATCTTGTTTCCTTCCCCAGTGAACAACCTGTTCATAATTAATGTTAATTTTATTTTGGAAAGATTCATTTATCTTTTGTTTACACATGAGTGTTACACAAAAACGTTGGAAAATTATTTCCTAGTATTCATCATGGGAATGGTAATCAAGGTGCTCTCGGGGTTTATATATTCACTTCTGATGTCAGAAGTGTTTTTCTGAATATTTTATTTCCTGGACAATCTGTGCTTTCTCTTATGGAAAAGGTACAATTTAAGTTAGTGCAGCAGACATGTTTGAATTAGATGAAAAATGGAATGACATGATGATTTTGATCCGTATGAGTTCATGCAATTGTGTTATATCTTTGATTTTATTATCATGTGATAACTGTACTAAACAGCAGTCATATTAAAATGCAGAATGTTTGTTTTAAATTCAGTAGAAAGCAATACTACGTGATTTTAATGAAAATGATCCACTTCAGACTCAATTATATATATTGACAATTACCTTTAATAAAATAACCAGATCACTTTTTTTTAACCAGATCATTTTAAACATTTGCTGTCATTCCACTGGAATTAGAATGAAGACTTCAAGGACTTTTGTTACATTCTACTTATTGTATCTGGATGTGCAATATAAATTAGCCAGATGGTCATAAAATATTAATATCTGTTGAACTTAAATTTCACTTTATTGATTAAGATTTTGTCTCAAAAAATTTTCCCTAACTTACCCAAGATAAATCACTTCAACCATTAAATTAGTTTAACATATTTGTATCCGAAAATACTTTTGGAAGCAAAAGAGTATGTCATTACTGAAATAAAATTCTCCTACTTTAGAGCCAATTATGTTCAGTGTCTACTGAATCACTTGAAATGTTGTGTCAATTGCTAACAAAGGCTTATTGATAAAAACTGATAAAGAGCTTAGTTTGACTTTTTTCTTCTCTCTTAAAAAAACTGTTGAAGGGCATCCAAAAGGTGTTATACAGCTACTTTTTCAGTCAGCCAGCATTCTTTGTCTCTTCATGTTTCCTGTCCTCTTGAAAATGATTGTGTCTAAAGTATTCATACTGAGTTGAAATGTCTGCTTGTGGTGTATTTACATAAAGTACAAACCATACGCCCCCCCCCAAATTTTGTTCATCTTTGAAAAATTAAGTGTTTTTGCACATTCAAGAATAAACACAGAAGATTCTAAAATGTGTTACTTTAAGACAATGCATAAATTGTCTCTCAAATTCCCTCACACTTAAAGATAAAAGGATAGAAACAACTTAAAATTAGGCCTGGAGTGTATCAAATTTTGATTCTAGTCCTCACTGAATGGCTGAGTTAAAATATTGGTAGTATTTTGAGAGCTGAACAAATAACAGATAATCTAATTGACATTAAAAAGCCTCTACCTAAATAAGTCTCATGATTGGCTAGAACTAAATAAGGTAAATATTTCACTCTGCTGTTTTGTCTAACTTAATTTATTTTCTTCTTCTGAATAATTTACCTATCAGATGAGAAATTACCATTAGATTGGAAATATATATTTGATCTATTAATTAACATCAAGGATTCAATAGGAATTGAATACAGGATTCTAAAAGTGAAGATCTGAATTCTAGTAGAATAACAATATTGTTGTAAAGAAACTCAGGGGTAGAATAAGGGGGCATTAAGAAAAACTAGGACATCAAATATTATGAAGAAAGAAAGAAAAACACAATTTTATACAAAAGAAAAGGTATTGGCAACTTGAGTTGTTATTTGGAATGAAATTCACGTCACACCTCTACTTCCTCTGTCCCTAATTGAAATGAGATTTCTGTCTCAGTATTTAAGATAGCATAGAGAATTACAATCTTGACCTGACTGGTGAATGAAAAACACTTGGATAAAATAATGTGTTATAGTAATTGACTGAATAACATCTTCCCATCCTTCTGGTTTCAGTCTATAAACCACTTCTGTGATGTCTTTCCTGACTCACCAAAACTTGTTTATGTACCACCCCGTTGTGTTCTCAGAGAAGATTCTGACTACACTTACCATAGTATTGTAATTGGGTTTACTTGTCAGTCTCCCCACAGTCTCTTGTGATTATATTCTTTTAACTACCATTTAGTACATAGTAGTCACTCAGTAAATACAAAATCAAAGTAAGGAGGAAAGAATGACAGAAGGAAAAACATAGGGAAGAACAGAAGAGAGGAAAGAGAAGGGGGAAAGCACATTCAGTGAAGGAGACACTGTAGGGAAGGGGAAGATCATCTTCCTTTTCTGAGTATCCATGTGATCATCATAAGGGGCCCAGACAAGCAATGGCAACCGCATAGAACAGTGTTCAGCTGGATTATCTTCACATTCCCTGCAATGAGGAACAGTTTAGGGAGTAGAAGTCCGGGAGTGGGGTGAGGGCCAGATTTAAGAGTTGCAGCTGAAAAACAAAACCAAGCCCCATTCTTTATAATCTCTGTAAGAGAATAATCCCTTTGCAAAATAGATGCATGTTTATGCCTGTATTTATTGTTTTGTAAGGATATCTTCATATGCTGATGCTTCAGTGAAGGTATCAGTGAGAAATCCACTTCCCAGTGTATGAAGAGAAAGATATCTCTTGAGTGAATAGAAAATACAGAGTTGTGTCAAATTCGTTAAATTGAATGGTGGTGATTCCAAACCATTTCAACAAAAGTGATAGTCACCTGATAAATATTTTTCATGTTGCAAAAATTATATGGAAATCAATCCATAGGATAGTTACTGGGTAATTATTACACAGTTATTAGCAAAAATATACATATGTCATATGCTTTACATTAGACTTGGGGATGGCTATGCATTTTTATTTTCAATATTTCAAGTTTTAGTTTTCCATTAAGAGGACTGTACCTCAAAATATGCTCGTTCACTTTGTCCTAACTTATCATTCCATTTGTTGATATCCATCGATGTAGCTTTTTAAATGGCAGGTCATATGTCAAGATAACCTTAACATTTCTGTATAAAATTGAAAAAGCAACACAGTCATGAATGAAATAATTTAGAAGTAAATCATTCCATGGTTTACGTATTTGTACACAGCCTAACTAGCAAACCGCATCAAAATGGATTCAAATATATGTAGAAAAGCTCCCTGCACTATGTTGAAGAGAAATGTTGTCATTTCTAAATGGCAATGTAAGGTATAGCCCAGAGGGCAAGAATCATGTGACATGATTGTAACGTAACTAACTCAAGTTGGAGAAAAAAGAAAAAGGAAAACTCGAAATTTATGAGGCCAGTTTGTTTTCCAGAGATAGAAAGCCTAAATGCCTGGCTTTTCAGTTTAAGAAAACACTCTGACACTTGACAAATCCCATTTATTAATTATTGGAATTTTAGAAAGTATAATAAACAGAAACACTATTTACATGTAGTTTATGACTTCCCAGCACATTAAAAAAATATTAAGTAAGTACCATTTATTCAAAAGGAATGCTCAGGTTTAATGAGAGGTGGAATAATTGTAGTAAGGGATGTGTTAATTCGTTTTTGGAACAGTACTTTGAACACAGCAGAAAGAATGCTCTTTAACGAAATTAAGATCAGTTAAGCCTATTTCCAGTGTAACTTTAACCCATATAGCAAATAATTTGAGCCAGTAATTTTGTACACTTCTTTGACATATTTGTCATAATTGTAGCTTTGTTACATTGTATAATAAATTCAGACAGGAATTTGGGTAGGTACTTTTGCTTGTCAACATTAAACTAGCTGAACAGGTAAATGCTTGGCCAAATTCTACATCCTTAGAATCAAGAATTTATGTAGTAAATTAGCTTTTAATAAGAGGAAGTAGAGGTACCTGGGTGGCTCTATTGGTTAAGTATCTGCCTTTGGCTCAGGTCATGATCCCAAGGTCCTTGGATGGAGTCCCTCAGCAGGCTCCCTGCTTAGCAAGGGGTCTGCTCTTCCCTCTACCCCTACCTCCTGCTTGTGATCTCTCTCTCTCTGATAAATAAAAAAAATCTTTAAAAAAAATAAGAGGAAATTGTTTAAAACGTTTTCAATGGAATTAGAATAAAATAGTGCTTAATTTCACCACTGACAAGAAAATCCTAAATGGAAGTTAAATATTTTAAGGTATGTTAGATGTTTTTTCCATGAGGGTAATTTAGGTAACCATCAATAAAATGTGAATCCACATTTATAAATAATGTTTATGGTATTATCCTTAATAATTAGCTGGGACTTGATAAAAATATGTTTTCAAATTTTCTCTTAAACTATGCTGAATTACAAAATACTAGTAACACTTATATGCAATTAATTTCACAACAGATAAGAGGTAGACATTATTTCCATTGAATATAAAGTTGCAAATTACTTTAAAGCTTATCAAATTAAATATTTCTAAATAACTTGAATATGATATTTTATTTCCTATTCTCATCTTGGCAAATGCAGAATTCCTTAGGTAATATAGGCTTTAATTCTTATAAGAAGACATATGATAGTGCATAGTACATTAACATTTAAAAAATTCAAAGAAAAATATGTATAAATTCAGATCTGTTGAAAATGAAATTAAAGTTTTGCATTAGTCTTATCTAATTTAAACATTTAATTGACAAATATGAAATAAATATTTTGCTGACCGAGCTGATCATTTTGACAGCTCTGATTATTTGAGTAAGTTAAGCATTCCATCATAGAATGACAAGATTTTATTGCAGAATTTATTAGTAGATTAATTTAATAATAGCTGTAGCAATAATAAAAGTCTGTATCTTAATGATGCCAATTATTTCAAGCAAGGTATAGATTAGATAAATATAGTATGTGTACAGGCAAAAAAATACAAAATAGTTCTAAATTAACAAAACAGAGAGAGACGTGTTTTGTTGTAAATTTTGACAATTTTGTGTTTAACTATATTGAATTTATAAATAAAAATATTCTGATACATTTCATCAAAAGGTAGTTATCCTTAATAATATATAACCTAATATGATCAGTTTACATTTTATACAAAAAATTTTTAAATCATAGGTCATGCCAGTATGTGACAAAAATATGTAACACAATTGATTCTTTTGTCTTGTCTCAAAAAGTGGTATCAATTACCAATAAACTGGTTTATTTGAAGGAACTGCTTATCATGAAAAGAGTCCAGATGGAAACCCGGTCTTATGGTTTCCTTCCAATTGTATATGTAAACAGTCATTGTTGCAGCTAAGAAATGCTAGAAAAAAGAAAAACACTAACTAGAAAAATGCAGTTGTAAGTTCTTAATTCTCAATTTACTGAAGCCATACACCCAAATGTCTAGGACAGTAACGGGCAATGTAATAGGTTATTACAAAGCATCTACTAAATAAAATGACTGTCTGAACTTACTTGAATACCCAGTGAATATGATGCTGAACTCATCATATTGCAAGTGAGTTTCTATACTTTTAATTATTACTAACGAGCCTTTATTTCCATGACTTGGACAGAACTGTTGTTGAGACATGCTGAAGCCTCAACAGATGGCCAGTTAGAAATAGGGAAAAGTTGGAATTGGCAGGTAGTAGGCCTTGGGAAACTGGTGTTGATGAAAGGAATGACATTCATGAGGGACAGGCAATAATGCAAATCCTGTGTGTGTATAAAGATATGTATTGAATAAGGGCTGATTCAAGAAACTGTATTCAAGAAAATATTTTCCTTTAACTTCAACTTTTATTAAGGTATAATAACTTCAAAAATAGTAATAAGCACATATTTTATGTGTAATGAGTTGTAACTAATGTATACACCCATGTAGTCAACACCCCAGTTAAGATACAGAAAGTTCCCTCCTGCTAGTTTTCAGTCAGATCTCCCTGCTTCCACTACTGAGTCTATCATGATTTCTTTAACCAGAGAAGGGTCTTGCTTATTCCTGAACTGTATAAACATACAATTAAAGAGTATGTGCCCTTTCTGTCTAGCTTTTTTTATTCAAAAATATGTTGGTGTGATTAATCCATGTTGTTACATATATCAGCTGTTCAATCATCTTTATTACTCAGTCGTGTTCCATTGTTTGAGTATATTGTAATTTATCCATTTCCCAGTTGATAAATATTTGGAATGTTTTCAGGTTTTTTGAATTTATTATGAATTAATCTGCTATGAGCATTCTACAAGTCCTTTTATGAATGTGAGATTTCATTTTTTGAGTGTAAACTCCTAGAGATAGAATTGCTGGAATTGTTTTAACTTTTCAAGAAACTAGACAAGTTTCTTTTCCAAAGTGGTTGCACCATTCTGTGCTTCCATTATCAAGAATTTGATATGAATTCTTTATCATTATCAAGTATAAATTCATTATCAAGTGTGTGCTGATGTCATAGACAATCTGGAAAATGTCCCTCCTTCTGTGTCTTCCTTAAATGTTTAATAATGTTACCAGGAATGGGATATGACCCTGAAGTTTTCTTTGTGAAAAAGTTGTTAGGTGTCAACTTAATTTTAACAGATATAGGGCTATTGTATTACTTTTCCTATTTCTTCTTCTGAAAGAAGTCTACTGAGAAATTCAGCTATCATATCTTCCTAATAGCTGCTAAAATAGAAATTTGAAAAGTAAAAGTGTTAAACTTATATATGACCTACTACTTTCTTTTTCCTTTCTTATTATTTGTTTTTATTTTAATATAGTTGGTACACAATGTTACATTAGTTTCATGTGTAAAGATAGTGATTTGACGAGCTTATGTGTTATGGTATGTTTGCAAGTGTTGCTACTATCTGTCACCATACAACACTATTAGAGTGTCATTGACTATATTCCTTATGCTGTGTTTTTTATTCCCCTGACTTATTCATTCCATAACTGGAATCCTATATCTCCCAGTCTCCTTCACCCATTTTTCCCAGCACCCCCTCCACCCTCCTCTCTGGCGACCATCAGTTTGTTCTCTGTATTTAAGGTCTGATTATACTTTTTGTTTGTTTATTCATTTGTGGGTTTTTTTTTTCCTTTTTACCTATAAGTAAAATTATATGCTAATTATTTCATTCTGACATACTTCACTTAGTATAATACCCTCTAGGTCCATCCATGTTGTTGCAAATGTTGCAAACGATCTCGTCCTTTTTATCCCCATCCTTTTTTACAGCTACATAATATTCCATTATGTTTCTGTGTGTGTGTGTTTGTGCACATACATGCATGCACATGCTCATTACATCTTCTTCATCCATTCATCTATCAATGAACATTTAAGTTGCATTTATGTTGCATTGGCTATTGTAAATAATGCTGCAGTAAACTTAGGAATGCATATATCCTTTCATATTAGGTTTTTGTTTTCTTTGAGTAAAAACCTAGTAGTTGAATTATTGGATCATATGGCATTTCTACTTTTAATTTTTTGAGGCACCTCCACATTATTTTTCAAAGTGACTGCACCCAATTTACATTCTCACCAACAGTGTAAAAGGGCTCCTTTTTCTTCATATCCTCACCAAAACTTGTTATTTCTTGTCTTTTTTTTATTTTAGCCATTCTGACAGGTGTAAGGTGATATCTCATTGTGGTTTTGATTTGCATTTGCCAGATGATCTGTGATACTGAACATCTTTTCATGTGTCTGTTGGCCATCTGTATGTTTCTTAATAAAGAAAAACAAAGCTGGAGTATTGCAATTCCAGATTTCAAGACATACTACAAAGTTATGGTAATCAAAACAGTATGGTACTAGCACAAAAATAGACACAGAGATCAATGGGATATAATAGGGAACCCAGAAATAAATCTACTTATATAGTCAATTGGTCTATGAAAAAGAAGATAAAAATATACGGAGAGGAAAGAGAGTCTCTTCAATAAATGGTATTGGGAGAACTGAGCAGCTACATGTAGAAAAATGAAACTGGAACATTTTCTAACACCATATACAAAAATAAAAAAGGATTGAAAACCTAAATGTGAGACTTAAAACCATAAAACTCCTAGAAGAGAACACAGACAGTAATTTCTCTCACATTGGCCAAAGCAACATTTTTCTAGATATGTCTCTGAAGGTAGGGGAAATAAAAGTAAAAATTAAGTACCAGGACTACATCAAAATAAAAAGCTTTTGCACAGTGAAGGAAACCATCAATAAAACAGAAGGACAACCTAATGAATGGGAGAGGATACTTGTAAATGATATATGTGATAAGGAGTTAATATCCAAAATATATAAAGAACTTACACAACTCAACACCAAAAAACAACAACAACAAAATTTCATTTAAAAATGGGCAAAGGAAAAAATAAATAAATAAAATAAATAAATAAAAATGGGCAAAGAACCTGAATAGACATTTTTCTAAAGAAGGTTTACTACTTTCTAAAAGCATGCTATACATTGGTTGGATGTTTGAGAGCTGCAACTTCTAAAAGGAGGAAGCAGGAGAAGGCAAAAGACAAGACATTAGGATCTCAGTCAAATAACTAGGTTTCATAAGATTTCATTTCCTATGAGGAGACTGAAGCTAATTAAAGAAACAGGAGGAATCGTGGTTACACGGAATGAGCAAACACAACAGAGGTTTTAAAAAAATGTCTAACTTGGTGATTATGTCAACTGGGACATAGATGGAAATGATATAAAACATAAATTGGCTTTGCTAAAATAGAAGACTAATATCAAAAGGTTATCCACTATACAATTCCATTTATAAAATATTCTCAAAATGAGAAAATTATATTGGAGTGAATGAACAAGTGGTTGCCAGGGGTTAAAGAGATGGGGATGCAGGGAGAAAAGGGATGACTATAAGGAGGCAGCATAAGAGAGTTGCTTTTTTTTTTTTTTAAGATTTTGGTTTTTTTTCTTTATTCATGATAGACATTGAGAGAGAGAGAGAGAGAGGCAGAGACACAGGCAGAGGAAGATGCAGTCTCCACGCAGGGAGCCTGACATGGGACTCGATCCCTGGACCCCAGGACTGCAACCTGGGCCAAAGGCAGGCACTAAACCACTGAGCCACCCAGGGAACCCAAGAGAGTTGCTTTTTAAGAATGTTAAGAATGTTATGATATAATGATAATCCTTTATCTCAATTATAATGATGGTTATGTGAATTTATACATATGAAAAAATACCACAGACTTATACACAATAACATAAAAAATGAGTGTATGCAAAATATAGAAAATCTGAGTAAGGTCTGTAGTCCAGTTAAGTATACCATACTTGTCAATTTCCAGGTTTTGATAATTCATGATAGGTATATAAGATGTCACCCTTAAGAGAAGCTGGGTGATAGGTATAATAAGTAAACCTCTCTGTATAATTTTTGCAATTTTGCATGAGTCTGTAATTACTTTAATGTAATTACTTTAATTACTTTATATAAACATAAAAGTTTAAGCAAATTTAAAAATAAAAGGAATTAATTGGCTCACTCAAGTTAAATGTCTAACGTTATCCTAGTACCACGGCTTCAAGTTACATTACTAGGACCTACTCTAAGAATATGTCTTAATTCTGTACTCTTTCATGTTGGCTTCTGTCAAAGATTTTGTGTGAAGACAATAGCTTCCCAGAGTCAGGTACAGTTGGCATGTACTGTGTGTATGGGGAGGGGGGGAATCCCAGTATCTTTTTCTAACAATTTAATCTGTGTCTTAGAGTCGTTGGACAAAATAAAGGTGCATAGTTGTACTTAAGCCAGTCACAGTGCCGTTACCCACAGTATGTTGTTGAATCAACGACATATGAAGCACAGTGAATGGAGACTGCAGAAGGGGTAATTCAAAAGTAATTCAAGATATTGTTACCAAAAGAGAGTAGATGCTAAGTGCCCTGCAAAACCACTAAGAGGCTGTGAAGTTATGCAGTGCTCATCGCAAGCATTCCAGACCCTTAAAAGAAAATGCTAGGCTCACTATCCTAGAATGCATTCAGCATTCAAGGAGAAATTCTCAGTATTGTTTCTGAATTAAACAAGTCAGGTTTAGAAACTGGGTGGAATTTGGGAAGGCAGGAAATGACACAATGAGTTGGTAAATAGTTTCCTCTGAGTCTCATTCATTAAGCATATATAAAATATGTTCTGTAGAGCAACAAATAAGAAGTCTAGTGTTTATTTCACTTACAATTCTTTAGGTTAGGCAGATATTTTACTCTGAAATCTCTTTCCAATAAAGCTAAACTTCATTAACTTTTATGGGAATTTCTTGTATGTTATGGTTGTGAAGTATATTCTTTCTTAAACAACTGCATATTATTCTAGATGTGGTCTTATAAGTACAGAGTAAAGCAAAAATCTTGCCTGCATTTCTGGACACTGTATCCATGAAAATTAGGTAGTTTGTTGGCATCTTTAATACGTCATTGACACACTGTATTTGCAGTTGACCAAAATCCTTTAAGTCTTTCCTACATTTACTCTTATTTAGATGCACCTTTTTGATATTAGTCATGTAAATCACATATATATGTTTGTTCTTTTACTGTACCTTTTGCCTTTTTTTTTTACCTTTTGACTTTATTTCTATTTTAAATATCACCTTCTCAGACTTTGTCCCTTATAGTTTTAACCACCTAGGATTATCTTGCACTCAGTCTTCCCAACTTTGCATATCACCATTATTCCTAGTGTTTTCTCATCAATAAATTTCAGTTAACATGTTATCTGTATCCACCTCTAATTGATGCTGTGTGTCTTGGACATGATACAGAACTTTCACGTAGATTTAACATTTTGGGATCTGGCCATTTATTTAGTTCACCTGAGTATTTTATTGTCAAAAAGAGCTTGAACTCACTATGTGTTGCAGACAGCTCCAAGAACTCTAAGTGAAAGTTTACCTAATCATCAGTGTTTTCATCCTGCAGATCAGAAAACCGAGTCACAGAGAGTTTATGTAACTTTCCCAAAGTCATACCACTAGTGAGTAGCTGAGCCAAGATTCTGACTAAGGCAGACTGTCTCTAGAGCCTGTGCTCTCTACTTCACATCATTTTCCCCAACCAGTCATGCCTGCAAGAATATGAGACAGTCTCTCAAAAGGCTATTGAAATTCAAGTGTCATTAGAACTCTGGAACCCAAATATGAATCACTAAAATTGTCAGTATTTTCCCAATTGATTATAATTAGTCATGACAGCCAAGAAACGAGTAGAGGTTTATAAATATTCACTAAACCATGTGCTCCTGCTATAAGCCTAAAGGGGACCCCAGGATGTTCCAGTTACAGACTTACCCTTCATTATCACCTAACTTATAATTGCATTGGTCATACAAGAACCTCCATTCTATTGTAAGCTGGACAACCCAAATTTATTATTATAAAATCTTAAATCAAGTCTATGATCTTGTTTTTTGCTACAGTTATGATATCAATATTTGTTTAACCATTTTCAGGTCCAAGGTTTCTTTGACCATTCCTGCTATTTCTGCTCCCAAGAGATCTGCCTCACAATTCTGTTCTTATATTCCTTAAATCAAAAATTCCCTGGGGTGCCAGAGTGACTCAATCAGTTGAGCATCTGACTCTTGGTTTTGGTTCAGAGCATGATCTCAGGGTTGTGGGATCCCGCACATTAGGCTCTGTGCTAACTGTGGGTTGTGGTGGTGGAGAAGGGTGCTTGGAATCCTCTCTCTCCCTCCTCTGTCTCTCCCCCTGCTCACATACTCTCTCTCAGATAAAATAAATAAATATTAACAAAAAAAAATTCCCACCAGCTGTGAGATTCTTTCATATCACATTTGTCCTAGCTGATAAAATTCCCTTCACCTCTACCTCCATATATAAAAGAAATTTTAACTAAAGTTGTTATTCTTAGTAGTAATTACCAATACTGTGCCTCCAAAGATCCAGAAAGAATATATATATATATACTCAGGGTTCTCAAAACCTGCAAATTTTATGAATGCATTGACAATAAAATAAAGTAAATTTGGGTCATCAAAACTATATGGCAACACATCTAAAGACCTGTATACTGAAATTCTGCTTATTATGAGCTCTCTTCATCTATTTTGATTTGTGTTCTATTCTGTCTCCATACAATCTCCATACAATCCATACAGCCTCTCCATACAAGGTCTAATGTTAGTTAGACCTTGTGGTGGTTAGAGTTCTATTGGTAAAAGCATCAGAAACTCAATTAAAATCAGCTCAGAAAAAAAAAAAAAAAAAAAAGGAAAGGTCACTAGCATGGTTAAGAATCCCAGAACAGGAATGTGCTAACAACTAAAACAATTACAGAACCCTAATGCCACCATAACCCAGTTTTTCTTTTTCACATTTCCTCCTCCTTTTTCTTTTTTTTCTTTCTTCTTCTTCTTCTTCTTCTTCTTCTTCTTCTTCTTCTTCTTCTTCTTCTTCTTCTTTTCTTCTTCTTCTTCTTTTTTTTTCCTCTGTGGGTTGGCTTTATCCTACCAAAGCTCTAAGATATTGGTGGCTTGGACCTGGCAGCTCTGGGATCTCGTTCATTTCACCATCAGAGACTAACTGCCTTTTTTTTCTTTAATTACAAAAATCCATTGGGTAAATATGCTGATTTGCCTGACCTAAGTCTGTGTCCATCCCTGTGATAATGGATTGGATTTCCATGATGAAAATGTCCCAACACTACCTCAGAATGGAGTGGAGGAAGTTCCCACCAGAAAGGGGAGAGGCCTTTTCTGGAATAAAGGGGAGTTTTTTTCTTTTTCTTTTTTTTAGATTTTTTATTTATTCATAACTGAGAGAGAGGCAGAGACACAGGCAGAGGGAGAAGCAGGCTCCATGCAGGGAACCCGACGTGGGACTCAATCCCGGGTCTCCAGGATCATACCCTAGGCTGAAGGCGGTGCTAAACTGCTGAGCCACCAGGGCTGCCCAACGGGAGTTTTTTCTAAAGACAATTAATTATTGCCCAGTGTCTGCTCTCTTGTCTTTATCAGTTTATTTTCCCCTTCTAGTCCACAGTAATGCAGAAGTTCCTCACTTATGCTATATTCTCTATACTGACATGAGAAAAATGACCGTTTCCAACTCTGGACTTTATCTGCAAAATAGGCATCTTACACTGTCAAGACCTTGGCACTATCTTTCATTCAAGTCTCAAAGCACTCGTTCTTTGCATTTTTTGTTGAGCTCACGATGTTGACAGGCAAATAAGATCCCTGCCAAGAAACTACCCACAGTTACTTACAAATGGCCCAGATACACCTAAATATTCAAAATAGACATAGCCTAGGCTTTGGCTTTGGAATTTTTACCATACAAAATTAAGAGATTATGTAGCATTCCCATACATGAAAATTTCAATTTGAGGAATTTAAAAAGGATTAGGTATAAACCACATAATCAGTTGAGTATATGAATCACCTGCATTGCTTAGCTAGTTCAAATGAAATCAAGATTGAAGTTATTTCAAAAAGTTAATTACTTTTAAGTTGATCCAAGATGATGGGTTACACCCCTCACTCTCACAGCTGGTCCAAACATCATGAATGGAAAACAAATGATTCAAGTTGTTCAATTCCACAACAAGAGAAGCAATAGAAAGCTTTCCTTTTATATATTAAAACCCCAGTTCTCCATGTCATTTTCTCTAGACATTTGTAACTTGCCATGAGTTATGATGTATGTCGTAAATGTTTTGTATTAACAAAAACTAAAGTATCAAATTTATAAATAATTGCGTTTTTCAGTAACTCTATGTGGACCTAAGTTCATCCCATACTATCATACATTATTCTCATTTACATCTTTCCAATATTCCTCCTTGAATGGGAGGGAAGCTAGTAACCTTAGAGTGAGCATATACAATTAAAACCACTGAAGTATATTTAGTAGGGATATATATGCATCTGGAAAAGAGCACATTGTGAAAAGTAGCAAAATATGAAGCAGGGAGACAATTTGTAGGCTGCTGCAGTAATTCTGCAGAGAATGGTGAAGCTAAGACCAGACACAGCAGAAAGTTAATTAAAAGATAATTAAAAGGTACTACAAGTTGGAAGGTAGATTGAGAAGTTACAACACAAGTCACATAGCCAGACCACTTTTTAAAAATCACTCAGAGATGTTCACTTTAGATTAATAAGAAACTAAATGCTTACCATTGAGGTACCCCATGCAGGACACTTTTGTGAACACTGCTAATATTGTTACGAACAAAACATTAAAATCTCCTGCTTTCATGAAGTTTACATTCCAGGTGAGAGTGTAAAGAAAACTGACAATAGTAATAAGTACAATATATTCTACATTTGATACTGATAAATACTATGGGGAATAATCAAACAAGGAAGGGGTTAGAGGTATTTGAGAGCTGAAAATGTAGACACTACTAAAGAAGTCCTTGCTGAGAAAGTGGGTTTGAGATTAAAGTCCTAAAGGAAATAAAGAAGCCAAACACACTGGAAAGAGAATTTCTGGCAAAGGAAATAACTCTGTGCAAGGCAATGGTGTTTCCTGGAATGGCAGCATGACTAGAGAGGAGTAAAGGAAATGAAAGCAATAGAAGATGAGATCAGAGATTTATGGGAGTTGCAGGGTTCAGGTCATACAGGCCCTTGTAAATAAATCATGGCAAAACTTTGGATTTTTATTCACAGTAAGGGGGAAAAGCATTGGAATCATTTGACACCAGAGTGGCATGACCTGACTTACTTTTAACAGAATTACCCTGGGTGAATAACCTGAATTACCCTCCCTGACTTATAGGAGGAAAGAAAAACAAGGGTGGCAGGAGGCTCACTAATTAGGAAGCCAGTGGAATAATCCAGGTGAGGGATGATGGAAGATTAGACCAGGAAGATAGCTTTGGGGTGGTGAGAAGTGAGTAGATTCTGATTATACTCTGAAGGTAAACTTAATGAGATTTTCCAATGGACCAGGTAAAGGGACAAGGCAAAGAGATGGGTGAAGAATCCTGCAAAGGATCTTGGATTAAGCAATTGGAAGAGAGGAGTCAGGGCCATCATTCTGCCCACTATAAATATGTGTCATTTGTGACATGAAAATCAAGCAAGTCATTTCTGAAAACTATACTGGAATTGCTGGCTATACCTCTTAGACAGTGTTATTCAGAATCTATGAAGAATATGATTGACAAAAAAATAATGAGGTCTGGATGAGAATGATACTTATGCCACCAGCTGAATTTTTCCTCTTTTAACTGTGACATAATAAGCAGATCATTTACCTTGCCTTCATTGTTTAGGTTATGGATACAAATGTGATTGATAATAATCTTTATTTTCTCAGAAGGCTACATTGATTTTTGAGCATTTAAAAATGTTCAAATAATTTAAGTAGAAAAATAATATATTTTTATTAATACTGTATATTATTACATAATATTATAAAATACTCATCTGTCTATACTTTTTAAAAATGTATCCTAGCACAGTCTTTTTTTTTTTTTTTTTTTTTTTAGCACAGTCTTTTATTATCTCTCATATAACCACAACTTTGAAGCATCATTTTCTATAGTGTCAATATAAAGATAATTTAGTCTTTCTTCTAGGTAGTTAATCAAATTTTATTTTTATAGATTGAGAATTTAGAAAACAATTTTTGTGATTTTAACCATCAGAAGTTTTAAATTCCACTGTGATGTAATAAAATTGCTTTGACATCTGAAACTCTGCTGGTCTTTTTTAATTATTTATTTTTAAGGATTTTGCCTGTTTAAGAGAGAGAGAGAGCGCGCGCATGAGCAGTGGGGAGAGGCAGAGGGAGAGGGAGAAGCAGGCTCTCCACTAAGCAGGGAGCCCAATGCAGGGCTTGATCCTAGGATCCTAGTATCATGACCTGAGCACAAGGTAGACATTTAACTAAGCGACCCAGGAGCCTCTTTATTTATTTATTTATTTATTTATTTATTTATTTATTTATTTATTTATTTAAGTGTCTGGCTTTCCACTAGAATACTTTCTCTTTGTTATACTTAAATTTTAGCAAAATCAGTAGTTCTGAAAAAAATGTAAAAAATTAATCTGAAATTAAGGCCTGCCCCAGAGCACCTAAAAATGCATGCTTAGATTATCTTGGGTGACACTGTGCTACTGAGTTGTATAAACAAATAACTCTTACACTATGTTACTTTGAATTATTGACAAATGTCTAGCAGTTTTATCACTGGAACATTTGTTTCTTCAGGCTCTTTGCTGCACTGGTATCAGTTTTACACATTTTATCTGAAGCTGCTAGACAAAATGTGTTAGATGTTCCCTATACATAAAACTTGAGACTTCCTGATGTATTTGGGACTTGTAATGCTGTGGTGAGTCTGCACCTATCCTACAAACATAGTATACTTCTGAGTAGTCCCAATTTCTACAATTCCCTTTAAAAAAATAGGATGCACATATAATTACATTTGCTGCTTAAGTGAATATATTCCTGACGAGAGGACTTCTGTTTTGGCAAGGCTTTGAAACAACTAAAGTCCACAGTTTAATATTTTGCACGTGTAATGACTAGAAGAGTTTTCCACACACTAGTTCTGATTCTGGTTCTTTATATGCCAAACCTGTTTTTTCTCCACTACCCACATAAATCCAGTGCTAGGAGATATAGGACGTACTCGTATTGCCACATAACCCCTGACATGCACCTTTGTGAGTCCTTGTGGTAAGTGATAGAAGTCTTTCTGAAGGCCATTCTAACTGCAGCTAGCAGTAAATTATACACAAAAGCAACTGTAAATCAAATAATAGTATACTGCTGAACCAAATTAACTATCAATTCAGCTCAATTTCTCTTTATCCAGATCCCCCCAAAATGCCTGTGACTACATCAAAGCCAGCCATCAAAAGGGAAGCGTGTCAAAGACGCCCAAATAATGTGATGTATGAAACTAAGTATATTATCCATCAGATACACTAAGTATAATTGTAATACATAAAAAATGTAAGTTTACACACAGATGAACTCACCATTTGTAGCCATGCCATAGGTTTATGCCCTAAAAATATAAGAACTTTGATAAAATGTATTTTGTATAATTCCATGAAAGAAGGGTAAAATGTGGTGCACTTATAATTCTAGTAGTGAACATATAGAAAATATTGCGTTGTGACTATGTTTGGCCCTGTGTCTCATGATGCCAGGTAAATCTTGAATGCCCAATTTGTATTTCAGATAAAGTATAAAACTATAAATGTTACAACATAATATCTTTTCACAACATGAGGCATCCTAGATATTAAACTCGTGTCATTTTCCTTTTATCCCTAAATAGTCAAATAGTCTCAGAATCCAGATGAAATCCATGTAAAATAACATATTTCGAACTATTTTTAGTAATTTGGTGAAAATGAATTTAAATATTTATGAAGATGGAATTTATTTTTAAGTATATTGTTCACAGGCCTCTTTTATAAAGCCAGAGCTTATAGGAAGATGTCAAATATCATCATTCTGTTCACTATTATTTATTAAACCCTAAGCAGAACTATTTTCTATAAAAGGGTGTTTTATATTATGGTCAACTGCCAAGCGAGGTAAACTGACTTTAAAAACTGCCAGCCATGGGCACCTGGGTGGCTCAGTAGTTGAGGGTCTGCCTTTGGCTCAGGTCATGATCCCAGGTTCCTGGGATCGAGTCCCGCATCGGGCTCTCCATGGGGAGCCTGCTTCTCCCTCTGCCTATGTCTCTGCTTCACTCTCTGTGTCTCTCATGAATAAAAAAAAATAAAATCTATAAATAAATACATTCTTTTTTTTTAAACATTTTTCTTAATTTTTTTTTAATTTTTATTTATTTATGATAGGCACACAGTGAGAGAGAGAGAGAGGCAGAGACACAGGCAGAGGGAGAAGCAGGCTCCATGCACCAGGAGCCCGACGTGGGATCCGATCCCGAGTCTCCAGGATCGCGCCCTGGGCCAAAGGCAGGCGCCAAACTGCTGCGCCACCCAGGGATCCCAATAAATACATTCTAAAAGAAATTGCCAGCCATTTATGTTTCTGGTAGTGGGAATATAGGAATTAATTTGAGCAGATCCCCTTTACTCAGAGCAAAGCAATATAGAGCTTAACGTTTTTCCTTTTGAAGTTCAATATTATTAAAATACCTTTGATGAAATTAGAAGGCTTGACAAAGGTCAGCTTGCAAATACTGACAGCAGGTACTCATGAAGGAGAATTCATTTAAAGGGGGGTAAAACAGGGGTTGTTGATGTGGGCTCAGAATCAATCCCTAGAACACTGTGTGGTTGAGACCACATTCCCATTCTGGCCTAGCCATGCTGGCACTATACAGCTTTTCTTCTGGAAAACGGCTATGTGTATACCTGAGCATGTAGAATCATGTGAAATTGAACTGTTATTTTAGAAGCCTAACCTGTCTTGATTCGTGGAGTAACAATTGCTAATCACAGGATGGGATGTGGGGAGAAAGAGAACTTCCCTAACCTACTGTGATGCTGTCCCAGAGAAACTGCTGTAGACCAGCAAGTAGAAGGACTGTCTGACTCTCTCCAGGTTTACTTGTTGCCAGCGTGTAGTTCTCACTGTGTAGCTATAATCACAGCACAATGGGATTCTCTAACAACTTAGGTTGGCTTTCTGGCTTTATATCCCTCAGCAATGATAATCCATTTTTGCCTCCAGACAGGAAAGAGAATACAGGCAAGGAAATAAAGCCATTCTCTCCACCTGTGAACTGGAGCGTGGAATGATTTAATTTTAAGGACCTCCTATTGTGCTATTCTAAGCTGGAGAACCATAAAACTTTTAGCATAAACATTAGCCCCACCTTGGAGGCAAGGAATATTATGGTTTCAGTTGATAAGGTAGGACCTTATAGACATAGAGTACAGATGAGACTATCTAGAGAATGTGTGTGTGAAAAAGAAGAGACAAAGATAGTGACCATGTGAACACCAAATTTCAAAAGCTGGACTTAGTTAGAACAGCTGCTAATTAAACTGAGAAAGGGTAGATGGAGAAGGAAACCAAACTATAAGAGAAATCCTGACGATAGAGGGATGATGGAATTTTGGGAAGAAAGCACCCAGATTGGCTGGATTTCATACCTATAAAACAATGCCATTGGTGATTTGGGAAGAGAGTGTGATAAAATATTAAGGATAGAAATCCAGAATAGAGTGAGATGTAGGATGGAAGTTAAAGAGAGATGAGGAAAAGAGGCAGTAATTTGGGCTCTGGATGCATAGTTTATAATTTGTGTGTGTGTGTGTGTGTGTGTGTGTGTGTGTATACAGCCTTTCTTCTGGAAAATGGCTGTTTTTCTTCTATAAAAGCTGTATGCATATATATACATATATATGTATATATATATATACACAGATACATATGTATATAATTATAGTTAAATGAAAAAAATCTTTAGAATTAAAAAGATCTCAATCTGAAACTTGGGCCTGATACTATTAGCTGGAGTGACTTTGGGTTGCCTCAGTGTTATTATTTCTTAAATAGAGACATTAATGCTTTCTTTACAAAGTGGCTTCAGGGAATAAATTGAATATCATGCATATAGCCGTTAGCCAATTATAAGTACTGAATAAATGGTAGCTATTGATACCGTTAAAGAGCAGCTTAGATCACCCTCCTTCTAATTAATTTAATTATTATTAATTATATTACTCAAGATGATGATAATGATAATACTAGTAATAACAAATGCTATTGAGGGACCGTCTCTGCTAATTAGATGGCTAATTGATGGCTAAAATGAAAATTAGTTAACTTAAGCATTAAGGAATTTACTGGAAGAGTGTGTTGTGTAGCTTACAAAATTGAATTTAAAAACTGGAGTCTGAGATCAGGCAAGAGTTCCAGAAGTCAAGGCGTATTCAAGATGCCAAAAGACTGTCCACAGAAGCCATCCGCTCAGGACACTGGCACTGGTCAGTTGGCTAGACATTCCCTGACTCCCGACACCCACTGCTGTGATACTGCACGGCCCACTCTGCCCTGGTGCTACTCCAGGGCTGTTCGTCCTCAGTACCGTTGATGTTTTGGACCAAACTTTGATTTGCGGGGTTTTCTGGTAAATGGTATGATGCCCAGTGGCATCTCTGGCCACTGCCCATTAGTTGTTGATATCACTTCCTGAGCCCTGACATCAAAAATTTCTCCAGACTTTATAAAAAGGACCCAGCTGAAGACCACTGTGCTTTGCAGATATTTCTAAAAGTGACTTTACTCTTTCAAAACTCAAATATGGGACAGGGCATCCACTTCGTCATACCTGGGTTATACAACCAGGCTATAACCATCAGAGGCTGAGAGTAAAAATAATATTGCTCCAATTTAATTTCCTTTGAAGGAGATAGCTGACTCCCACTTTAGATTCTCCTGTTATCTATGAATTGTGTTAAAATATTGCTCCACAAAACAAATATCCACAGAATCTCCTATGTGCCAAATATTATGCTAGACCCATTTATAGTGATTTATAACCTTCACAACAACACTCTTAAGACAAATATTGTTCAAATTATTTTACTGATGCACAAAGTATGTTTTTCTGGATGTACATTATAGCTGACATTGCTCAGCTAAAAACCAGGTTTGTCTGATGTGGATATTCATTATCCTCTATCAGATCAAATTCAACTGCAGTTTATAACAATCCACCTCATGTTTCTATGTTTTTAAAAATTTTGTTTACTACTTAGAGCAAGTGGTTTTTAATTATGTTAAACTGTAACATCTCTATTATGGAGATGCTTCCACGTGGTGTTTATTATAGTACATAATTGCAGGATTGCTTTTGACTTACTATCTCTATTCAGTGAACAAAAGATACTGCCTAAATTTCTCATTCCGAATTCTCTTTCTAGTTTTTCTCAAGTTAGTGTCATGCCTAAAAAAAAAAATAAAATAAAATAAGGCCTGAAAAGTCCTTGCAAATGTTTTTCAGATGGCGTCTAAGTATAAATTCTTTTTTTGGCTATGATGACTCATAGTCCAGCAGTATTTATTTGTATAGACATAGTTGAGGGCCCTTTGTTGACCATTTATTTTTCTGTGACTTGGTAATCCCTGTAGGTATTTTATTGTCTTAGTCCATATAACAAAGTATCATAGACTGGATGTGCTAAACAAGCATTGATTTCTCACGGTGCTGGAAGCTTAAAGATCCAAGATCAAGGAGGCAATGGAGTCAGGGTAGGGGGAAGCTTGCTTCTTGGTCATAAATAGTCTTCTCCTCGAGGCTAATATGGCAGAAGGGGGAGGGGAGCTTTCTGGGCTCTCTCTTATAAGGGTACCAATATCAATCAGGAAGGCTCACTCTAATGACCTAATCATCTCTCACCTTCTAAGACCATCACAGTGGGGCTTAGGATTTCAACATAGGGACATTCAAGATAAACCTTCCATCCATTGCACGTATTTCCCTAATATGTTTCCCCCTCTCTCCACGTACATACATTTGATAATTGAATCTTATTTTTTTCTCACATTTTGGAGTCATTTATAGGTGTTTGGCTTCAATCAGTGTACACTATCCCACACAAACATGTAAAAATTGCCAAATGTTTAATACAGTTTTGTTGTCAATAAATGTTTTTGGCTGCCTGCCTGCCCACCTACTTGCCAGAAACGCTACAGGATCCGTCATTGATAACGATCATTTTTGGACTTACAAAATCTGTTGCTGTTATTATGACCTAAATCCTTTCATTCTGCAGTGAATACCATGTTTTTGAAGTTTTATCTTTCAGCATGAACTATAGATAAGAAGAATGGGAGAGGCCAGCAAAAGAAAGAGGCTTAATTTCAATGGATTCCACTCTCTTTCTCGCAGTATATCCGTGTCAGCCATGGTGCCAGAAACTAAGGGTAACATAACAATATTAAAAGCCATCCTTAACTGAGTGTATACAGGTTACACGTACTGAGAAAAATGCTTTCTAGGCCTTATTCATTTATTACTCAAAACTCCCAGGATATCAGTTTACTTTTACTCTCTTTTTATAGCTGAGGAGTTACAGTTATAATAAAATTGAACATGCAGTAGTAGTAGGCCAGTACCAGGCCTGCATTCTAACAGTTGCTTTGTAGTTCATGAGCCTAGTTGACATTCTTGTTAACACAAGTGTTATGTAGGGACAGTTAGCAGATGGTCAGGAGTATTATTTTGACCAAAGGAACAAAAGGAGTTCAGATGAGTGGAATCTCAGTAGGAATTTATTTATGTTATATTTATTTACACATGTAATATATACGTACATATGCATGTATTTAACAATCATGAGAAACACTTGCCCTTCTAAGCCTTTTACAAACATAACTTTTGCTTCTCCTACTAGTTTTCTGAAGAAGGTTAAATTATTATCATCATTTGGGAGGGGAGGAAAATGAGACTCAGAGAAGAGAATACCTTGCCTAAGTCACGTTGCTAGCCAGTGGCAGAACTGGAATTCCAAACCCAGTGATCCGGCTCCCCTAGTCTTGCCCTTAATTAATATTATGTGCTGTTAGGTGCAGAATGAGTCCCATACATTCTCACATCCTCATCTCCTTTTTACTAGGCTTAAATGTCATTGTGTATTCACTAAAACCAGTCCCTTCCATATCAGTTTTTCCTTCTCTACTTGATGCTTTCCATCAACTTACAAATATGTTATTATATCTCCTTTCAAAAAAGAAAAAAAAACTCACTCCCATTCTTTTCTCCCTTTTTTAAAATTTAAAATCAGTTCTTAAAAAATAAATAAATAAATAAATAAATAAATAAATAAATAAATAAAATCAGTTCGTTAACATATAGTGTATTATTAGTTTCAGAGGTAGAGGTTAGTGATTCATCAGTTAGATACAACACCCAGTGCTCATTACATCAGGTGCCCTTTTTAATGCCCATCACCCAGTTACCCCTTCCTTCTGCACACCTCCCCTCCAGCAGTCTGCAGTTTGCATCCTATAGTTAAGAGTCTCTTATGGTTTGTCTCTCTCTCTATCTCTCTCTCTCTCTGATTTTGTCTTATTTTATTTTTCCCTCCCTTCCCCTATGTTCATCTATTTTGCTTCTTAGATTCCACATATGAATGAAATCATGTGATATTTGTCTTTTTCTGATTAACTTATTTCACTCAGCATAATACCCTCCAGTTCCATCTATGTCATTGCAAATGGTGAGATTTCATTATTTTTGATGGCTGAGTAATATTCCATTATATACATATGTATATACACCCCATCTTCTTTATCCATTCAACAGTCAGTCAATGGACGTCTAGGCTATTTCCATAGTTCAGCTGTTGTGGACATTGCTGCTATAAAAATTGGGGTGCTTGTGCCCCTTCAAATCACCATTTTTGTATCCTTTGGGTAAATACGTAGTAGTACAATTGTTAGGTTGTAGGGTAGCTCTATTTTTAACTTTTTGAGGAACCTCCATACTGTTTTCCAGAGAGTCTGTACCATCTTGCATTCCCACCAACAGTGTATGAGGGTTCCCCTTTCTCTGAATCCTCGCCAGTATCCTGCTGTTTCCTGAGTTGTTAATTTTAGTCGTTCTGACTGGTGTGAGCTAGTATCTCCTTGTGGTCTTGATTTGTATTTCTCTGATGCTGAGTTATGTTGAGCATTTTTTCATGTGTCTGTTGGCGCATTTGCATGTCTTCTTTGGAGAAACCTCTGTTCATGTCTTCTCCCCATTTCTTAACTGGATGATTTGTTTTTTGGGTGTTGAGTTTGATAAGTTCTATATAGTTTTGGATGCTAACCCTTTATTTGATAAGACATTTGCAAATATCTTCTCCCATCCCATAGGTTGTTTTTGAGTTGTGTTGACTATTTCCTTCGCTGTGCAAAAGCCTTTAATCTTGATGAAGTCCCAGTAGTTCATTTTTTGCTTTTGTTTCCCTTCCCTTTGGAGACATGTCTAGCAAGAAGTTGCTACAGCTGAGGTCAAAGAGGTTGCTTCCTATGTGCTCCTCTATTTTGATTTTGATGGGACCCTGTCTCACATTTAGGTCTTTCATCCATTTTGAGATTATTTTTGTGTATGGTGTAAGAAAATGGTCCAGTTTCAGTCTTTTGCCTGTGGCTGTCCAATTTTCCCAACACCATTTTTTTTTTGGCACATGCTGCCCTGTTTTCCTATAGTAAAACTCCTGTAAAACATTTATCTATAACTAATCAGTGCCAACTTGTCATCTTCCATTTCTTCTTCAACCCATTTCAGGTCTTCAACCCCAGTACTCCATCAGAACCGCAACTGCCAGTATCACCATTGACTTTTGTATTAACCTAGAGATGAATTCTTGGTCACCTTATTTTTTGACTTATCCTCAGTTTTTAATACTTAAAATACTATATTTTTTCACTTTTTCTTTCAGAACACTACTGTTACTTGTGTTTACACTTAGGTTTCTGGTAGCTATATCTTGATCCATTGTTCTGATCTCTCCATGCCTCCTCCTCCTGGGGCAGTAGGATATCCCAGGGCTCAATCTTTGGATTTCTCCTTATATTTATCTTCTTTTACTTATATTTACTCCCTTTGTTATCTCATCTAGTCTCATACTGTACTAATATCTACATACAGATTATTCCCAACTTTTATTTCCCACTCCTACCTCTTCCCTGAATTGCAAACATAAGCATCCAACTGTTTACTTTATATCTGCCCTTGGATGTCTAATAAGCATCTCAAATTAATCAAGTTCAAAACTGAATTCCTGGTCTTTTCCCCTCTGAACACTGTTCCCACTTCTGCCTCACAAACAACATTGCCCCTCAACTTCAACTCCCAAAATTCCCAATGTCAAGATGTTCTACCTATAGTTGTCCATTTCAGTATATGGAAACTCCATCATTCTTTATCTGATTATATCACATATCCCACAGAAGATCTTATTTGCCTCAAAACATAGCCATAAATTCACTGTTTTTTATGGCCTTCCCACTTCCACTCTGATCCATCTGGATTTTGCAACTTTCCAGATTGTGTCTATACTTTTTACTACTCTAGTCTGTTTCTACACAGAAATTGGAGTTATCCTTTTAAAACATAGTTAGATCCTCTGTTGAAACATAGATCATCTGTTGAAATTCTTCCATTGGATTTTCCACTCATTAAGAATAAAAGTCTATGGGGATGCCTGGGTGGCTCAGTGGTTGAGCATCTGCCTTGGGCTCAGAGTGTGATCCTCAGTCTGGGAATCGAGTCCTGCATCAGGCTCCTTGCAGGGAGACTGCTTCTCCCTCTGCCTATGTCTCTGCCTCTCTCTGTATCTCTCATGAATAAATAAATAAAATCCTAAAAAAAATAATAATAAAAGCCTAGGGGTGCCCAGATGGTGTAGTTGGTTAAGTGTCTGACTCTTGGTTTTCACTCAAGTTATGATCTGGGGTCATGAGATAGAACCCCCTCTTGGGCTCTGTGCTCAGCATGGGGTCTGCTTAAGACTTTCTCTTCTTCTCCCTCTACGCCTCCTCAACCCCTCTCTCAAATAAATAAATAAATAAATAAATCTTTAAAAAAATAAAAGTCTACATTCCTATGAGGTTTATAGGCCCTACTTGATTTCTTTAACAACTTCTATCACTCTATACCTGGTTCCCTCTCCTCTTCCCACACTGACTCCCTTTGCTCTTCCTCAAATATTTCAGATATTCTCTCGCAGCAGAGCCTGTGTACCTGCTGTTTCTTCAAACAAAACAACTATGCTTGCCCATGTCACTTACTGTCTCACCTCCTCCACCTTAACTTCTGTCTTCTCGGTGACACCTTCTCTAGCAACCCAGTCAAACATTCCAGTCCTCCCTTACCTCTGGGCCCTAATGTTCCTTTTTCCTGCTTTCATTTTCTCCTTAAGGACTATCCCTAGTGAACATACTATACCTTTATCTTCTTTTTAAATCATCATATAGAATATTAAAAAGACATCAAGGATAAAGATATAATAAAATTCATACTTATTATGCTTTAATCAAGGATATTTGTAAAAGACACTGGCCATCCTATGGATGCCTGGTATTGAGAAGTAAAGTAGCTGCCAGTATACTGAGGCCTTCCCCATGTTCGTGTTCTCTCTCTCTCTCTCTCTCTCATTCAAATAAGTAAAAAAATAAATAAATAAATAGACTTAGTAAATTTCTCTTGACTATGACTCCATGGTGTCCACATAAAACTAAACTGGATGCTTGTCAGTAAAATAATCATCAGTTTAACAGTTTTTATTTCAGAAAAGATGCTTTTGAAATTTCATTTAAAGAGAGACAGTGATTATTTGATTTGCTTTCTATCCAGGTACTAGCATTTACTTTTCTTAGCTTCCAAAAAGATTTTTTGATATCTCCCACCACATACTTTCTTAACTTCATATACATTCATAAGAAACTGTCCCTATGTATATAATTTTGCTATTTATCATCCTTTTCTAACTATGTTTTTTGGATGAAGTAGAATTTTACACTTCACCACTGCCTAGGGCATTTGATAGGAGGCTTGAAGTAGTCAAACTTCTCTTTTTCCTCTAACATTCTGTTTTCCCAAGTATCTTTCAGGTTGCTTTGCTTCTCTGCCGCACTTGAAGCAAATAATTGACACCATCTCCATTGGGACTCCAACTGATCCATCATCAAATCTTCCCTTTTCTTCCTGAGAGAATTCAGGTAGTTCACTTTTATTTTATGTTGTTTTATTGGTTTTTTTATTTTTTATTTTTTATGTAGGCTCCACATCCAGGATGGAGGCCAAAGCAGGGCTTGAACTCAGGATCCTGAGATCAAGACCGGAGCTGAGATCAAGAGTCGGATGCTTAACCAAATGAGACATCTACCTGTCCCCAGGTAGTTCATATTGTATTGCGAATTTCTTGGAATTTTTTGTTGCTGGTATCTTTCTATTTGATTATCACTTTGCCATATGGTTAGCTAATGCTGTTAAAGAAGGGGGTTAGCTAGTGCTGTTAAACTGTTACCAGAGAAAAGAAGCAAAAGGCATCACTATTGCACTTCTGATTTTGCTCCCCTGACCCACTGTTTTCTTGCTGCCCACAGGCACTGTTCCTATGAATCAGTGTTCATTCCTTAGAATCAAGACAACAGGAGATTTTTTTTACATTGCAAGTTTGGTAAAAAAGACCATTGGTTTAAAGTAAGGTTTTATTATATTCTCAGGTTACTTTTTTAAAAAAACAATGCATACATATATTTCTCCACATTTTTATGAGTTCTTCCCCAAATCTGGGGGAATGGTGTTTATGATATATTAAATTAATACTGTGACTCTGATTCTTCGTGTAGATTGCACTCAAAGGTGCGTATGTGTGTATTTTTATTCATCTTACATTATATCTTTCCTCACAGTCAAATAACTGAAGGTAATTTTCAGGTAGAATAATTTTTACAAGAATATTTGACAAGAATTCCGGCGTTCAAAATCGTTTTCAGTACAAAATCGTTGCTCTGTTGATCCCTTAGATGTAAAACCAATTTCCTTTTAAAGTCTACATATCACTCTAGAAATATAAATATAAAATAATGTCATAGGCAAGATGATGAGGCAAATGAAATATTTCTCTAACTGAATGCAAATGTATTTGTGAAGAAAGTAACGTTTGCAACCTGGAAATCATAGCAGAGGTCAGAACTTCCAGTGGGAAATTTCTTAATGGCTGGTTAGCTATTCAGAGAATAATCTTTTTCAAAGCCTGACTATATTCCTATCTATAGAGTCTTTCTCCCTCAGAAAAATTTACTAAGAATTAAGAAATAAAAATGTGTTTCTTTCCTGTGGAAATAAAATCACTTAAATTGTCATTTAACTCAGGGTTCTCAAAAGCAGCACTATTGCCATTTGAACTAAACAATTCCCTCTTGGTGAAGGAGGCTTGCCTATACACTGCAAGATGTTTACCTGCATCCTTGGTCTCTATCCACTAGGTGCTAGTAGCATAACCCCTTAATAGTGACAATCAAAAAAATCTCCTGACATTGCTGAATGTCCCTTGGAGGACAAAAATGCCCCCAATAGGAATGATGGATTTATTTTTTAATATTTTATTTATTTATTTATTTATTTATTTATTTATTTATTTATTTAGGGGGGGGGGAGAGAGAGAAAAAAAAAGAGAGCAGGGGGAGTGGCAGAGGGAGAAGGAGAAGCAGACTCTACGCTGAGCAGGAAGTCCGAGTCCAACAGAGGGCTAGATCCCAGGACCCTGAGATCATGACCTGAGCCCAAGGAAGATGCTTAACCAACTGAGCCACCCGATATATGTAAAATACATATATTTAAATATGTCATTATTGGGGTGCCTGGGTGGCTCAGTTGTTTACAGCATCTACCTTGGGCTCAGGTCATGAGCCCATATATAATAATATCTATTTATATGTAATAAGTATTGTGAATTACCAATTCATGGGGTTTTTTTGTAAATTTTGCTATTGTGGTGTTTGTATAGTCTTATTAATTTGCCTGTATATAGTACATATATTAGTCCTATATGTAGTGCATATATTACTGCTCTATTTTTAAAATCTTTCACATCATTCTTGACATTTTTGATAAAGAGCTTTCTTAAAAATTATATGTACTCCAAGCCATTCATTAGGTGGTCTTGTTCCTCCATTTGCTTATATGTCTACTAAGCCCTTTCCCATAATTAGAAAAATAAACATCTATATTTTTTTGAATCCATTTGTTTTTAACTTGTACAGTAATTTTTATATTCTATCCTATAAATCCTAAAGGGCTTTTGATGCCAGGTTAATGAATCTTGAAAAACAAGAGAAAAAAATGTAACTGAATTGTTAGATTGTCAGTAAACTAATTATAGTTTACCAAGTGCCTGTAGCGTGCCTGACATAGTGCTGGGTGGTTTACAGGCTGGGTCATAAATGACCTTATTTAATATGCCATCATCATTAACAGTATTATTATGCTTGGATTATACATGAGGAAATTAAAGCCTACAATATATAGTAGTTTGATCAAAGACACAAAGTTGGTAAGTAGTGGGATAGGAATTTAGACTAGTTTTGTTTGACTTAAAGCTTATGCTATTTCCATTAGAGCAAGATTCTACAAGAATAGATAGTCTCTTGGAGTTTTGAGTGGAAAATGACATGATCAGAACTGTACTGTAAGAAAACCCTAGCATGGGTGCCAGGGTGCCTGGGTGGCTCAGTCCATTATGAATCTGACTCTTGATTTCAGCTCAAGTCATGATCTTAGGGTCATGGGATCAAGCCCTGGATCAGGCTCTATGCCCAGTGGGGAGTCTATTTGAGATTCTCTCTCTCTGTTCCTCCCCTCACTCATGCTCTCTCTTTCTAAAATAAAATAAATCTTCAAAAAAAAAAAAAGACAATTTAGCAATAGCTGACAAGGAAGTTTTTTAGGTTTTGTTTTGTTTTGTTTTTGTTTTTTAAAGAAGAATCTGGGATGCCTGGGGGCTCAGTGGTTGAGCCTCTGCCTTCGGCTCAGGATGTGATCCTGGTATCTGGGATTGAGTCCCACATTGGGCTCCCGGGAAGCCTGCTTTTCCCTCTGCCTGTGTTTCTGTCTCTCTCTCCCTCTGTGTCTCTCATGAATAAATAAATAAAATCAGAAAGAAAGAGAAAGAAAGAAAAAAGAAAGAAAGAAAGAAAAGAAAAGAAAAGAAAAGAAAAGAAAAGAAAAGAAAAGAAAAGAAAGAACTTGGAGGCTATTAAAGTAGACCAAGTCAAGAATAATGAAATCCTTGTGAATGGAAGTAGTTGTTGGAAGTTGAAGAGGAAGAAATGGAGAAGAGATATTATTATAGAGAGAGAATTGGCAGGATAGTCTAACTGAATATTGGGGAAAGAAAAATAGATGTGTTAAAGATGATTAAGAATTTTTCAACAATTTGTCTTGAAAGAAGATATGAGTAGTTTTTAAAATATGAAGTATTTCTAAGGAATATTGCAAAGTCAGTTTTGGACATCCTGAAGTGCTAAATGAAGGAGGTGAGCTCTAGGTGATGGTTTAAAGTGTAATATTGAACATTGGACAGGGGAAAAAGGATTGGATTTGAATTATGAATGTGAGAATCACCTGCACAGATATAATAGAACCATGAGATTGCCACAGGTAGGAGTCAAAATGAGAGGAATCATGAACAGATTCTTAGGAAATATTTAAGTGGTTAATATTTAAGTGTTTATATAAAGTGGTAGGAATAAAAAAAAGAATATAGATACAAAAATAAAGGAATGAATAGAAAAGTAGGAAGGGACACAAAAGGTTTTTATGTAAAGAAAATCATTGGTTGCAAACACAGTAAATATTTTTAAATAATATGATAAAGTGAATGTGTACTCGTATCCCCTCACGTTAACCAGAGTAGCATATGGCTGCCCAAATTCCAGCTCCCAGAACCTGCATGACATTGCCTGAGAACTTAAACCTGTTTGCTCACATGACAGGCCAATCTTATCAGAGAATTTCCTGCCAACCCCAGCAGCCCTCAACCAATGACTGTGACCTTAGTGTGCAAGTACTCTGCTCCCTTGCACCTTGAGCAAGATAACTGAGGCACATCTTCTAAACTGGCTATGGCACTTTCCTGGCATCATTAACTTGAACTTATTCTCAGGAGACCCTTGCCTGATAAGAAAATTTTATTTCCTATCTTCTCTTTCATCACTTTCCTAGTAGCATTTCCTGCAATCTTCTACAAAATGAACCTTTTTTGTGTCCTTAAATCCAAATTTGTCTCAGGATCTTCTTCTGGAAGTATTCAAATGAAAGCAACATGACAAATGATATGGGATGTTGGTCTTAGGGACAGAGATGTCATTCTGACTTCAGGGACAGCCCTCACACGTGAGTGGTAGATAAGTTGGGTATAAGAAAACTAAGAAAGAGGGATTGCTGGGAGATGTCAGGTAATTTGAGATGATGTAGAGGGAAGTTGAGAGAAGGATTTGATCTCCGTCTGAGCCTAGAGTGAGATTGATCCTTGCTCCTCTGCCTAGAGTGGTAAAGGGGTGGATGTTGAAGATCTGGGAAGAGTAATGAATTCTAGAATAAAATTCAGTTCTTATTGTTGCTAAGATAACATAATAAGCCTTCGATCAAGGTTAAAAATATTTTAAGATAGTGCCAAGTAACAAAAAGAGCATTTTTTTTTTCCAATCAGGCAGACAGACTTGCATAGGAATTCTGGCCTCATCTCACCATGTGACCATGTGCATGATATTTAACCTCTCAGGCTACATTTATACATCTGTGAAATGGGGATGATAAGATTCATCAATCAAGGATCGGTAGAAGAAATGCAACAACATGCAGAGCTGCCTAGCTATTTACAACATAGTAAATAGTAAATGTGAGCTGTTACCCCATCTGAGGGACACAAAGAATCCAGTTAAAATTTGACTGCATGAGCTCAGAGTGCATATTCAGCTTGGTGTTATATATCTTAAAAAAAAAAATCACAATGTTTGTCTCTATTACAGAAATCCTGAGATTAAAAAAAATACCAATTTGTTCCAAGTTTTTCCTTTCCCAGGGGTTTTAACAGACTCACAGGTACTATTTTGATAACCTACTACATTTGTCTAGGCATTCACTTTAAAAAGTAACAAATATAATAGTTACTTTAGCCTCAGCTTTGTAGATGTTTTACATGGGTATTATTTTTCAGACAATGAATGATACCTGATTATTCTGGGAAAATCAGATTTGACTTGAGGTTTCCTCCTTGGCTTTTATTTACAAATCAAAACAATGTACTGAATAGCAAGTTGAAAAGAATTTTTCAAGCACATTGTTGTGTTTCCAGAGGAAAAAGCTACAACCTCAAGTGAACTTCCTTGTTCTTAATATATATTTTAAGTTTTTAAAAGTTTTTCTCTCCTACAAGTAGATTTGCCTTTATACTTTTAACATTCTTATTGTTAAAATTCATTAGACATGGATTGCAGCAGAAAACACTATTCAACTATTGTAACTATGAATCCTGTGAGTTTTCTGTCTACTGTATCTCCTACTGTATCTCCTAAACAGCATGGAAGGGAAATAGTCACATGATTATTAGCACTCTAGAGTTTATGGGGGTCAGTCACTCTTAGAAGACAGTAAAAGGGAGGAAGCAAAATATATGACTGTCAACTATGATGTTTCTGGCTGATGAATATAAATATTCTGGTTTTCTTGCAGACTGTAAGTTTCCTATCTTAAATTTCAATGCAGAAAAACATTAAAAGGTTATTATAAAGCACTTTTTCTACATTGAATTGCACATGAAATTATATAAAAAATATGCAAAGAAATCCCCTTTTGGCAATCATAATAAATATGAATTTATAGCCTTGTGTTCATTTAAATTATTCAACAATGACTTTTTAAAACTTACTATTTCATGTGTTCCATATTGAACACAAAAGTCACAGAAATAAACAACTCACAGTGCTTTTCTCCCAGGGATTTAACCATCTAGGGAGACAATTTCCAGTCCACTTCACTTTCATGAATATAAGTTAAAAAAAATGGATTTTTCTTATCCAAGAATTTAGTCAGCATTTTTTTTTTATGATAGTCACAGAGAGAGAGAGAGAGAGAGAGGCAGAGACATAGGTAGAGGGAGAAGCAGGCTTCATGCAGGGAGCCCGACGTGAGATTCGACCACGGGTCCCCAGGATCGTGCCCTGGGCCAAAGGCAGGCGCCAAACTGCTGCTCCACCCAGGGATCCCTTAGTCAGCATTAAAAATATTTTTTCTCTTTCTCTGATTATGTGACTTTCAGAATTTTGACCCCACTCTACATTCTGGACTTAACCATCATCATGTGTCACTTGGACTACTAAATTAACCTCCTAATTGATACCTCTACTGGAATAATTCTAGACATTTTACTGTTCTTTCCAAAACTCTACCCTCAATTTTTCCACTCAATTTGGCAGTGTGCTTAGGTCCCAAACCTAGGAATCATTATCCCTTTCTTAACATCCCTAATCTAACACATCAGTAAGTATGTATGCCAGTTCTGACTACTGGTCTTTCTGCCACTTACCTTTAATTACTCTAATTTTTCACCTTGGCTTCTACAATACCATCACAACTGGTCTCTTTATTTCTACTCTCAGCCTATGTCTACTAAGTCACTGGAGTAACTTTTAAGTCATGTAAATTGGTCATATCCCACCAAACATGACCTATCATTTGCCTTATCGTCCTCCACCTCCAGCCTGCTTTACACTCTTCAAAGGCTTCTATCACAGTTAGAATAAACTTTAAACTGCTTACAACATTCCACAATCTATGACCTCACTCATTTCTTAATTTGTCACTCTTCGATTTGTTTACTCTGCCACCCTGCTCTTACTCTTAGGAATGACACTGATATTCTTCTCTTTTTTTTTTTTAAGATTTTATCTATTTATTCATTTTATTTATTTACACACACACACACAGAGGCAGAGACACAGGCAGAAGGGGAGGCAGGCTCCATGCAGGGAGCCGGAGGTGGGACTCGATCCTGGGACTCCAGGATCACACGCTGAGCTGAAGGTGGCGCTAAACCGCTGAGCCACCCAAGGATCCCCATCTTCTTTTTAAAAAGGTATCTAGCTACAATTTTTTCTCTAAGCACCGCGTTAGCTGTACTCCATATATTTGTGCATGTTTTATTTTCATTTTCAGTCATCTCAAAATATCTTCTAATTTCCCTTGTGATTTCTTCTTGAACCTATTTGTTATTTAAGAGTGGGTTAGTCTAATTTCCACATATTTGTGACTTTATAAATTTTCCTCTGTTACTGATTTCTAACATCATTCTATTATGGCCACAAATATACTTTGTTTAATTTCTACAGTTTTACATTTTTTTTTAATTTATTTTATATTAGTCACAGAGAGAGAGAGAGGCAGAGACACAGGCAGAGGGAGAAGCAGGCTCCACGCACCGGAAGCCCGACGTGGGATTCGATCCCGGGTCTCCAGGATCGCGCCCTGGGCCAAAGGCAGGCGCCAAACCACTGCGCCACCCAGGGATCCCAATTTCTACAGTTTTAAATTGAGATTTGTTTTGCATAATCTGGAGAATGTTCCTTATGCAATTTTAAAGAGGTTGTGTATTTTATTGGATGGAATGTTCTATAAATATCTATTCAGTATAGTGGTTTGTGATGTTGTTCAAGTTCTATTTTTCCTTGTGAATCTTTTTTTGGTTATTCTTTTCACTGCAGAAAGTAGGATATTGTAAATTCAAGTTATTATTTTTAAATTTTCTATATATCTTTAATTCCATAAATTTCAGTTTCATATATTTTGGGGATCTTTGGTTAGCAATTTTTAGTAATAATTTTTGTCTTAAAATCTAGATTCCCAGAAATATATCTTGCACTTTTCAGAATCTGTTACGGGTATCTCATCTATCAGCTTTTCCTTTTAAGTTTGCTGGTCAACTTGTTTGCTCCAACTTTTATTGCTGCCACAGGAAGCTACAGTGTTAAAGAATTATCACTAATTGTTTTTTCTAAATGCCCAAAGGAAAAGTTGTTCATCCTGGGTGAGGCCTGAATTAAGTCAAATGGAGATATGGCCTATGAATGCAATTTTCCAGGGAACTGCAAACAGGTCAATAGTGACAATTTCCTAGAACTGAAGCTTTGGAGGAACTCCAATCCTATTCTTTGCTCTAAAATGGATGAGAGGTTGCTTGTGTTCACCATGATTGTGCAGCTGTGGTTTCTAAGGCTACTAGAGATCTAGGGAAAGGGGAATGGAAATAGGACAAGTTACAAACACCAAATGATTTGTTGTACTTACCTAGATTTAGCTATTTATCTTGAATAAATGTCCTTAGGTTGCTGCAAGCTTTTGGTTAGCTTCCAGAGCTCTAAGACAGTTGACTTTGACAGTTTTTGCCAGTGCTTTCATTACATGAATAGACTAATTGTCCCATCTTAGCACAAAGAAATTCCAGCAAGTTCAGTTTTTATCTCCCTAAGGAACTGTATAGTAATCTGTAAAAACTTTGATATAGCCCATCTTAGAGACCTTAAGCCGCCATCATTAATATATTTGCGAAACATTATCAGGCCTATGGAAAGGTCTGAAAGAGAGGAATATATCTTGATAATCAGAGGAAATTGACCCCAGTGAAAGAGAGAACATACATTAAAGAAATTTTTTAAATGAAAAGTGTAATAAAAAAAAGAAGGCAACATGCTCCAAGAAAGAGCAGATGATAAATGGCACCTGGATGCTGCTGAAAGGTACAGTGGGAGTTCATAATTGTCCAAGTACATTGTTATAAGAGATTTGTTACTTTCTTTGTACATACATACATTATCCTTATTTGTAGCTGTTTAGGTGAATTTTTATGATAACAAAATCCAGGAGGATCAAGGATAAAGAACGGAATAGGCATTGTTCATGTTCAAACCTCATCTCTTGGGTAAACACTACAAATGCTGATCCTTAAGAGCACAGACTTTAGAAACATACTAAATTCAAATCCTGCCTCCTCTACTTAATAGTTCTGTGACATTAAACAAATTACTTACTATTTGGCAACCTCACTTTTCCCCTTTGTAAAACGTAGAGTTTATAAGAAATAAACTAAATAATCTATGTAAAGCTCTTAACTCAGTTCCTAGTTCATAATGAGTATCTCATGAATGGCAGCTGTAATTAGTGTATTGTCCATATTAAATGTCTGCGCTTATAATTGAGAAGGTCTTCTAATTCAGCAGTTTTCATAATAACATAATTTTAAATAAGGTCTGGTCCACATGTGAATGTGAACCATATACAACTTGATTAATAGCTATTATATATAATACAATTACTACGTGAGCATTATGAAACTATAGTTCTATCATTCCTACTTCCCTCAACAGTCCAGACTTGTTTAAAATGAGAGGCTGATAATTTTATTTATCTTGCTGCTTTATTGATCTTGTCTTATGCCCCCATGATAAGTCTGGATTGTTTTCAAATAAAACATTTTTTCCTTCTTTTTATACTATGCTTGCTTTTGTTTGTCATCAGAGCAAGTACACTACTGTGGAAAAGTCTTGTTATCATTCAGTTTGACTTCTGCATCATTCTTTCATTCAAACTCAAATACGCACGCAATTTACATCTGCAGCATTGTGATTGCTATAGTCATTTCTTTCCTAACAACAAAAATGATAATATCACTGCCTTTCACTGAAGATTCTCTATGGGCAAAGTATAGTCTCAGGGATAATAATAGCAATATCTACTATTTATTGAGAAAGATCCTATGCATATCTGACTAATCTTGACAATGAATATATTAAGGAATTATTATTTTATGAATGAGAATACTGATATTCAGAAAAATACATAGGTAGATAATTGGGAATCTTCAACTTTAATTTTTCTATTTCATTCCAAATACAAGTTCTTTCTATTTTACCATAGGGCACTCCATATAAACACATCCAAAAAGATTGCTCTTGCAGTCATAACTGTTACAAACATCTCTGGTAATGTTGAAATGACATTATAGGTTACTGTTAAATGTAAAACATATATAGTTTTCAAATTTAGTATTATCTCTAAGATTGCCCTGCATTACTCAGAACTCTGTTCTCATTAATTTTTGCTTTCTCCCTTCAAGCATATTTAGCCCTCCTACCATGTTCCTTTACCCACAGCATCAGAAGTTAAATATATTTAATATTTTTATGGTCGTTGACATATAAATTATCCTGTATATCTCTCTCATTTTTTTTTTGTTTTATAAGTTCTCAAATCACTTCCAACACTGTGTCAGTTATTATGGTCATACATACACATACACACACATGTACATGCATGAAATAGTATTGAACAAACCACCCCAAACTGAATGACTTAAACAATGTTTTATTTTCCCACAGGCTGGGGGCTACACTAATCTTCTTTCTTCTGCAGTAGTTGGCTTGCTGAGCATACTCTTGTTGTGAGAGGGACATCAATGAAACAATTTTCAAAGCTTTGCTTGTATCACTTCTGGTAAAATTCTGTTGGATAAAATAAGTCTCATTGCTGAGTCCCTGAGAGTAGGAGTGAGGAGAGAGGATAATTTTGGATAAGATTTAATATATTACCAGCCAGAAATGATTACATATCTTTAAAAGTTACCCTAAATGGTCCAAGTCTTGGACAAACATATAGATTGTCTAGCTGGCATTCCATTTCTCATATCTGAAAGACACCTGACATACAAATCTACCTGAGGCCAGTTCATCCTTATCATGGTCCAGGTAGAGGCATCCCCACACAACTTATCATCAGCCTCATGATAAAGGGAGAAATAATTTTCAGGTAATTTAGTCTTCTTCCTTATAATTAATGATGAAAGATGATAGACATAGATCATTAGAACCATCATCTTGTTTGCCACATAAATAAACAGACCATTTTCCTACAGGCCACACTTATTTGATGGGTCTGATACAAAGAGTGCTTAGTTTATTGGAAGTACATGGATGGGTTAAAGATAATTTAGATTGTTAGTCATCAAATTTCTCATGTTGTAAAGTGCTTTTTCAATAGTGCAGAAGGTATTTCCTAACTATGTTACATTTTCTGTCCTCAAACAATTCTCATCTCTGTATGTCCTGCCTATAAGGAACTACAAAAAAGCAGTAAAATAAGGCAAGATGATAAATTGTGATTATTGAAGGTTTGTGGTGACAATTTGACTTAAAGTTTAAATTTAAAAAAGTTAAAGTTTAACTTATGTTTATAAAACAGATAAGGCAGAAACTTTTTCTTTTGAGATATTTATATTAATCTATTTTTCAAAATTAATTTGGCCTAGAATGAGAGATTGTGTTTTTGCAAGATCAACTGTACTGACAGTATAGTTTAGGACTATATAACACTAAAATCATCCAATTATTTATATATCCCTAGGTATATATACATCCATTTATCTCAAGGCATGTTATATATAGATTTTATGACTCATTTAATAGCTTTACATGTCTTTTATATGCTAAATATGACAAAAAACATATATCTAAAGCATGGCTGCTAATAACCTTATAAAGGTATAATTTAAATGACTTTAAATAATTAGTCACTCTTGCATTTGCCAGTATCTCTTAAAAATACATAATTATCAGGTTGATGCTATAATAACTGTCACAGTTACTAATGGCAACCAAGAAAAGCAATCTCGCAGTTCAGCAAAAAAAAGAAAAGGCTGATAAGAAAAATTTGGAAAAAATTTTTGTCAGATTACATTTTAGAAGTGTGCAAATCTTGTGTCAATTTGTTAACATGTTTCTGAGACTAATTTTAATATTCCCAAATTCTTTTTTTTTCCAAAATTAATTCTGAGCCAGAATTACTTTAATAATTTTGTTATCTAAATGTTATCAATTAATTATTTACATAATTTGAAGATTGTATAACTTTTGATGGTTTATTTTTTAATGATGTGTGCTTCACTTACAGTAGAAATGCATATTATTTTGGAATAATTTTAATGCTGAATATAAATTATATCTGATTTAAGGCTGCAGTTTATTTTGAAGAATATGTAATTAATTATTCCAAACAACAAACTTTGTTTTTTAAAAAAATTATTCTAATATAATGAAAAGATAAGGAAACTTATTTGTTCAATTTCTAGATCCACTATTTTTAATTTTTAAATATTTTTAAAAATACAATCAGAATATGACACCTGCCTATCTATAATCTAAGAAGCCAATAGTGATAGTCATTCTGTGTGTGTGTGTGTCTATAAATGAATTGGAAGAGGACAACACTAAAGACCTATACTCAAGCCCAGCAAATTGGTTTAGGGATAGAACTAGTCAAGCCCCTTCAGACCACCAGAGAATTTACAAACGTTGAAAAGACTGAAGATTCATTGATGATGTGTCACAAATATCTATCACTTAGGCATTGAAGAAATGTCTATAAAAAGCTTCCGGATGATTTTTAAAAGAAACGGGTTAACTTCCAACATTGAAATAAAATAAAAAGGGGAAAGAGGTTATGAAAGAAGAAACGCACATAACATTCTGGAACTTTTTAAAAAGTTTTTATGACATGAACAAACATTTCTCTAACAGACAAATGGTCAACTGACACATGTAAAATGCTCAACAACATTCATCATCAGAGAAATACAAAACAAAACCACAAAATGAAATACCACCTCAACACCAGTCAGAATGGCTAAAATTAACAAGTCAGGAAACAACAGATATTTGCGAGGATACAGAGAAAAGGGGACCCTCTTACACTTTTGGTAGGAATGCAAGCTGGTACAGCTACTCTGGAAAATAGTATGGAGGCTCCTCAAAATGTTGAAAATAGACCTACCCTGCGACCAGCATTTGCACTATGGGTTTTTACCCCAAGGATACAAATGTAGTGATCCGAAAGGGCACCTGCACCCCAGTGTTTATGGCAGCAATGTCCACAATAACCAAACTATGCAAAGAGCCCAGATATCCATCAATAGATGGATGAATAAAGATGTGGGCACATACACACACACACTACTACTACTACTACTACTACTACTACTACTACTACTCAGCAATCAAAAAGAATGAAATCCTGCCATTTGCAACAATGTGGATGAAACTATAGAATGTTATGCCAAGCAAAATAAGTCAATCAGAGAAAGAAAATTATATGGTCACACCCATATGTGGAATTTAAGAAACAAGACAGAGGATCATAGGGGAAGAGAGGAAAAAATAAAGACAAAATCAGAGAGGGAGACAAATCTTAAGAGACTCAATCATAGGAAACTGAGGGTTGCTCTAGGTGGGGGACGTGAGAGGATGGGGTAACTGGGTTATGAACATTAGGGAGGGCGCATGATGTAATGACCACTGGGTATTAGACTGATGAATCACTGACGTCTGCCTCTAAAACCAATAATACATTATATGTTAATTAATTGAATTTAAATTTTCAAAAAATAAATAAAGTTTTTATTTATTTAGATAATCTCTATACCCAGCATGGGGCTTGTACTCACAACCCAGAGATCAAGAGTCATATGGGTAAGCCAGGAGACCCTAGAATTTTTTGATGTGCTGTAAGATGATGGTTTTTTGGGTTGCAAATAACTTCAAGATCATGCACAAAAACTGTGAGCAGAAGTCACCTGATGTTGTGCATATTCATAGCAGTGACTCAGGAGATGATTTAGGCTGAATAAGGAAAAGATTGAAATTTCATGATACTAAAAATGAAAACAGTCTGTGACTATATGGAAACAAATACTCTGCTATAGTTGTCTTTTTAAATGTTTAATGATGTGCTTCAATTTTTTCACTGAGCTTCCAGAGAATAGGTGTCTTAATGGATAGTACCTATATGGTACTTAACACTTCCCAAAGCAAAATACCAACTCAAATCCCATTGTTTTTGTAAATGTTTTTTCTAAAATGATTGAAATCACATTTGTTATCTTGCGAAGGTAGAAATTTTTTAGATGATTGTTTGACCTCTTCATAAAACATTTATCACAGATAAAGCATAAGCAAATTTATTGAACTTCATTTTCATCTTATTTTTACAAAGTTGGCAACATATTTTCTTTTCCTATTTTTTCTATACACCTCCCAAGTTATAAGGCATATAGCACTCTCTGTTCCTTTATAGTTCTCATCGTAGTAACAGGACAACATACAGTCATTCCAGGGCTTCTCAACCTCCACACTAATCAGTATGGGTGGGATAATTGTGGAAGACTGTCTGGTGCATTGTAGCATATTTAGTAACATCTTTGTTCTCTACCCACTAGATGTCAGCAGCAAACTCCCCTTTCCCAATTGTAACAACCAAAAGTATCTCTAGATGTGCCAAATGTTCTCTGAAGAGCAAAGTCACTATAGCTGAGACATACTCACACCCAAACTTATCCATCACTTACAGTTTATGTGATCTTGGACCCCAGTTGTATAACTTCTAACATGTAAATACTAAATTTATTATAGAATTGCTTTGAATTAAATGGAATAATCTATGTTTTAGGGTCACAACTTCTAGCTTTTACTATAAAAATTTGAAAGTAGTGCTTAGAGAGAGACAAAAGGAAAAGGGCTTATATTAAAATGTATGTATATTTCAGCTCGTTTTTATTTGTTATATCCTGTAAAGATCATTATCAGCATATGTTTTTTCTTGGACCTCTTGCTCTGTCATGCATTTCCTTAGACCTATTTGTAAGGGTACAGAACATGCGGTCACCTTCTTTGTTATAGTTCCTCATGTAATTAAGGAGAACTCCTAATTCACACTTCACACTTTCTGGAATTATACTCAATTATGCGTGTTGTTTTATGCTTTTATTATATATCCCAAGTACTAATCAATCCTAGCTTTCAAACTGTTTTACTTCTCTTCATGCCTTGGCCTCTGAAATCAGTTTCTGCCTTAATAGGAAATGAGTTAGGCAGTGGGAGTGGTATCCATTTGGTTGTATCTTAGCTTTTACTGGTCAGTACAACTTAAGCCTATCCAAGTTCCTGTTCTCACCAGTCTTAAATATTAGCCAATTTTTGGTGGCCTGGTCTGACTCAGGTGGCCTGGAAAGGATGGGAGCAGGAAGAGCCATTCAGAGAATATTTCAGAATCTAAAAAGAATAATGACATGGCAGTGAAGAAGAGATCATCTGGATCTAAATCTATTTGGATACTGATGAAGAACAAGATGGTGGCATCTGAAGTAATAGAAGGTTCGTAGGATATTTGTGACTTACTAGATTAGAAATTATGGGGGTAGGGGATCCCTGGGTGGCGCAGCGGTTTAGCGCCTGCCTTTGGCCCAGGGTGCGATCCTGGAGACCTGGGATCGAATCCCACGTCGGGCTCCTGGTGCATGGAGCCTGCTTCTCCCTCTGCCTGTGTCTCTGCCTCTCTCTGTGTGTGTGTGTGACTATCATAAATAAATAAAAATTTTTAAAAAATTTTAAAAAAAAGAAATTATGGGGGTAAAGATTAGCTAGAAATGATGAGGTGTTCCATTTTGAACAAGCTGAGTTTGAGGATTAAGTAGAAATTCCAGGCCCAAATATCCAGTAGATAGTTAGAATAGACATACATATTATCTAGAACTTAGAGAAGTTTTCGTCAAAGCTAAACACTTGGCAAATATATATACATATACATATGCATACACATATATGTGTATGTATATACATGTGTAAATATATATACACATTACATGTTGTGTGTTTATGTATAGTAGTTAATGCTTTAAGATGGATCATAAAAAGATCAAAACCTCAGGCACTGGAATTCTTAGTTTCATAAAAGTCTTATCAGACAGCCCTATGAATTTTTAAAGTCTTAAATAAATGAATGTTACTTGTGAAAAAAAGCAGCCATAATGATTGCTAATGGCGAGAAGATGACAATGTACCCCTAACACATATTACTACAGTTCACAGACCATGACTTTGTGACAGCTATATAATTTTAGTGAAATTATGAAGTAGAATAAAGCCTTGTCATGTTAGAAGAAATGTTTCAAAATCAGTCTTTGAACTAGAAGTCTTTCTATAATAACACAGCTGCTACTGGCAAACCTATTTATTTATTTATTTATTTATTTATTGCAGTAGGTGGAGCTGTCCTGTGTTTCCTCTCTCACGTTAATTTCTGACTTCATTTATACTAACATAGCTGATCAGATTTGAATATATGACCAGAACTGGCCCCTTCGTTCATACCTCCCCAAATCTACTTCTAACAATTTAATTAAAATTTCAGATCCTTCTACAAAAGTTAAATTCAACCCAACACCTTTCACACACTTTTGCTTTCATTGGTCTCTTTCACCAATTTGATAAGAGTTTATGAAAAATACCGACACAAATATTTTAAACTAATACTTGCATTTCATGATCTAACACTATGAAGCTTCAATTATCAGTAGGATAATGTTAGCTTTCAATGAAGAACAAATAATGTGATACTTTGAAATATTTTAAATTAAAGGAGATTTGTTAACTCCATACATAAATGTCCTTTAATATAGTGTAATTGTACAGTTTGTAAATTAATACTATGGAAAAATCTACTAATGTAAAATAAAATTACTGTATGTAGTTGTAATTGACAGATGTGCATGCACACACAGATGATAAACTCATCATTCTTGCTAAATGAATAATAAAAAACAGTTTGATTTAAAAAAAAAGATTTTATTGATTATTTGAGAGAGAGAGAAAAAAAGAGAGGGAGGCACACATAGAGGCAGAGGAAGAAGCAGCCACAATAAAAAACATTTTAATTTTAAACCTCATAGTCCCTTTGAGTCTACTTATTAGGGAGTTATTTCCCTTGGCCTGGATAAAAGTAGAACATTACCATGATTTTTGGTTTAGCTTTAATAACAAAAAGTCCTGTTTTTAACATTTTAAATGCTCTTCCAGACTCTGAAATACTTTCCTCTAAACTTCCTAGGTGCTGTTCAATGCTGATTGTCCAGTCATTCTCCAAACCTCCTATCACATCTAGCATTGTCAGTGCAGGTCTTGATTAAGGCTGTATCTTTGATCATCTACCCTTCTCTTCCCTCTTCTATCTGTAGTAATCATATTCTCTTCTCTGTTTCAGTCATCATTTCGATATAAATGACTCTTTTTTTTATTTTTATTTTTTTTTTTAATTTTTTATTTATTTACAAGAGTCACAGAGAGAGAGAGAGGCAGAGACACAGGCAGAGGGAGAAGCAGGCTCCATGCACCAGGAGCCCGATGTGGGATTCGATCCCGGGTCTCCAGGATCGCGCCCTGGGCCAAAGGCAAGCGCCAAACCGCTGCACCACCCAGGGATCCCTGATATAAATGACTCTTAAAATATTGTCTCCAGTGACTATATCCATCTGGAATTCCAGACTTTTCTTATTGCTATATGTATGTGGATTTTTTTAAAAGTTTAACATCACGACTAGATATTTACACCGCGTATCTCACCACCATGTCAAAGATTACAAAATTAAACCAAAGTCAGAATTTCTATCACATTAGTTCTTATTTTATAAAATGACTTATTTGATGTTAATGATACCATCATTTTCTCATGCATTCAGTAATTTCTATGTGTCAGTCTAACTTTATTATTACATTTAGAAATGTCCTAAAATGTCAACAGGCAACATTTTAAAATGAGCCTTTTAACAAACCTGAAAATTATTTGATCAAATTTAAGATCCATTTCTGATTGTAAAAACAAAACCGATCAAAGAAACAAAAAAGACCAAAGCAACCCTTAAAAACTAGGAATAAAAGGATATCAATATTTGCAATCAAAATATTCTTTAGACTGTTTAGAACAGTTAACTGAAAATTTTGAATTCATAATGATTTTAAGTGGAGGTTGGACAAAAAATAAATATACACAAATTGAGTACTCTTCATCTATACCCCAGAAAACATTTAAAAAATAGTTCAAAAATAACTTTCACAACTAAAGAGTAGTCAACTTCAGACATTGCTAATATATATGCAACAAAACATGAACAAATTATATGTGCTGTTTCCTGATAGGAAGACAATATTTAAAAGCTGATGTCAACTCTACATAAATCACACTTTAATTAAATACAAAGCAAATTTGGCAAATGATTTGACAATGGACTGAATGTTTATGCCCCCTACCAAAAAAAGAAAAAAATCATATGTTGAAATCCTAACTCCTTGCAGTAGTATTAAGAGATGGGGCTTTGGTGAGATGATTAAGTCATGAAAGTGGGGGCATCATGATTGGGATTACTGCTTTTGTAAAAGAGACCCCAGAAAGCTCCCTTTCCCCTTCCACTATATGAAGACACAGAGAAAAGACAGTCATCTGTGAACCTGGAAGCAAGCCTTTACCAGATACGAAATCTGCCAGTGCCTTAATCTTGGTCTTTCTACCTCAAAACTGTCAGAAATAAACTTCTGTTATTTATTACTTACCCAGGCTATGGTATTCTGTTACAGCAGCCTGAACATTCTAAGAATGATTCTGAAGCTCATCTGGAAGAGTAAAGGGCAAAATATCCAAGAACATTTTGAAAATGAAAAATAATGATTATTTGTCCTAATAGATATTAAATCATAAATTATTTTTAAAATATTACCGGATTAAGAATAGTCACACAGACCAAGAATCATCATATTCCAGGGCTCACCAAGCCTCCTGTCTCTAGTTTTTCCCCTTTTTTCTACTTAAGTTATCTGGCTACTGCTGTAATAGAAAAATACAGATTCTCAGAGGTTTAAATAAGATACAGATTGATTTCTTATTTTAGGTAAAAAATTGGACAGGCAATCCAGGTCTCATTGGCACCTCCACATTCATCAGGATTCTAATGGCTTCTTTCTGGGCTGATGTCATGCCATCCTGAACAGGCAGTTCCTCTCTAACATTCCAAAAGGGCTATTCCAGTCACTTCCTTCACTTCTACATTTCAATCATGGACAAGGAGGAAAAGTGATGAGGGTACTTACACATACCATTTCTGCTCATATCCCATTGACTCAAAAATAAACACATGGTTGAATCCAGCTGAAAGAAAATCTAAGAAATATGGTCTTTAGGCAGAATGTGCACAATGGATAATGTACTTGTTGCAACGGAAGAAAAGAATAGCAATTAGTGGATGCAGTCTTTGCTACCCTCTGCCCATTTAACCATTCAAAGATATATGTGCCCCTTTCTTCCCACCCATGGGCAATTTAAAACTTTTCTCAAGGAAAAATAATGCCAGAATCCCACCCAGTCTTTTTATTAAGATAAAAGTTTATTTTAAACTTTTCAAGTGGGTAAAAATGCTTCCATATTTAACTCTAAGTATTAGTGAATTTACAGGGAAACACATTATAGTTAAGGAAAGATAGTTGAGATAATTGAGTTTTTTGAGAAAACCATTTGATATATGTATTATGAACCCCAAAACTTCACATACATTTTTACCTAATAACATAATCACTGATCTAGTTGTAGTTTATTTTTAGCCCCCCTCCAAAAAAAGGTTAGTGGTAATTTAAGATTAAATACCCAAGAACAGGTAAATGATTAAATAAATTATGAAGTGTCCACTCAGTGGAGCATGATACAGTCTTAGAAATCATGCTTAAAGACAGTTTTTAAGAAACATGCCATATTAATTAATAGAGGAAAACATTAGAATGCAAAATTTTACATCTATTAATTACTCTAGTTAACAGAGGTAGATATCGATACATACACAATTTTAGTTTCCATGTAATAATCTCATTGGACTTGTTTAGTTTTATTTCAGAAATTTTTCATTTTCCCTAAATGATTGTATTTTTCTGAGGGTTTCTCAGGATGTGGAATACTTAGAACAGTTCTTTTACTTTTTCCTCTCAAGGCTCCTTGGTGGATCTCATGCTGACTCTGTTGCAAATCATGCTTATAAAACCATCTCTTGGGATTCCTGGGTGGCGCAGCGGTTTAGCGCCTGCCTTTGGCTCAGGGCGTGATCCTGGAGACCTGGGATCGAATCCCACGTCGGGCTCTCGGTGCATGGAGCCTGCTTCTCCCTCTGCCTATGTCTCTGCCTCTCTCTCTCTCTCTCTCTATCTCTCTGTGTGTGTGTGTGTGTGTGTGTGTCTGTGAGACTATCGTAAATAAATAAAAATTAAAAAAAGAAAACCATCTCTCTACTGGACCCAACTAAACAGCTGGTGTTGAGTAATGGCTACCACCATTCTTGCCTTGAAGGGGACAATATTCACCTTTTATCCATTCTGTTCCAGGAAGACAGGACAGGATGTTCCTTTGAACTGAATGACTTGCATCTGTTTCTCATCATAAAGTCAAGTTGATCTTCCTTTACCAGCAAAACTGTTCCACAGCTCTATACTGTAGAAACCAGAATAAACTTTCACCTGCTATTAAAGACAGAAGGATAATATATTATTTTTATTGATTTCAGATGGATATCACCTACTAATTAGTAAATACTGTTTTAACTGACTGTGCTAATTGTCTGCAAAGCACTTTGAGGGATAGATAGAAAAATAAAAGTTACATTCTTGACTTTAAAGAATCGAACAGATGAGATTGACATATAATTATACCTAGAGAAAAATGCAAACAATATATAATTAGTTGCTAAATTGCATGGTATAGAATTTAACTGTAACAAAAAAGAAGAGGTGAGGCAGGATAATTTCTAAGGACTTTGACAGCCCTTACACGTTGGGCTCCTGCCCTTAATATAGGGATATTTCAAGGGACAGAAATGACTTAAGTAGTTTGAGCACCCCATACTAATAGAACCATAATTTTCTAAATCTGTTTCAAAATGGAATTTCTTTCCAGACTCTTTTTCCATTAAAGTGATGTTTATGTTTGTGATGTTTAGAGTTGATGTAATCCAATTGATTATCCCCATCTTTTGATGTACAGTGTGCAGAATCTATGGTGATTTTGATCATGTGTTAATGCAATGCCCATCATTTCGTATAATACCACCTACCATTTGTAAGAATTACTATCCTTATTTCGCAAATGTTTAAAATAAATCCAGGGATTTAAGTAGTTTGCCTGCCCACACCATTAGTGATGTACAAAATTGATATAAATTCCTAAAGCACTCAGGAAATGTCAGAAAATAGGTTGGGTTGGTGGGGGCAGGGAGTGTGAAAGTTTGTTTTCAAATAGAAAAACATTATCTTGAAGAGAAGGATAAGTATGCCAAGAATGAATCTGAGTTTGGAGAAGCCAGAGAAAAATGTTTCATATTGAAATTAAGAATGGAAAACCAACTATAAGGAGAAATTTGTTTATGTTAAAGAAACAAAATACAGGAGAGGGTAAGTCTACTAAAAAACCATAGATGATAGTAGCAGAGCTCATTAAATTTCTGGCCATATCTTTTCTCTCCATCCCCATTTCTCACCGCTTCTTTTCCCAAATGCTCTGGTCAAAAATGAACATTTTTACATGTTACGCAAATTGCAAACTCTTTTGATGCTGAATCTTTGTACCTGTTCTTTTTTGTCCAATTACTATCCTAGTCATAACTATACACAGTATATTTCTTATCATAAAAGGGTTATGCCATGAAAAGGGAAAGTCAGATTAAAGGAAAGAATTCTTGTAAATTAAAAATAAGATTACAGAAAATTTTTTAAAATAAGTCTAATGTTAATGCTTACACATAAAACCATTACTGCATGCTATCTCAAAAAAACAAAGGAACATTGTCCAGAAAAACCTGAATTTCTAGGCTAAAAAGAACTACTGAATACTCAGCAGTTTCTGAAATCTTATCCTGTGGAAAAAGAGAAGACTCTAAAAGCTTCAGAGAGAGAAAGAGGATTTTTTTTTAAAAGTGATATACTAGGTTGCATGAATGGGAAAGATACAAGGTTTCTGATCTGCTAGAAATCAGTGAAATGATGAAATGATGCCCTCAAAATTGTGAAAGAAAATGATTTGCAACCTAAAGTTCTCTACCCGATCTAGCTATCAATTTAGTAGGAATCTATACCAAAGACATTTTCAAATGTGTTAATTATTTTAAGACAAAATATGACTATTATGAACTTATGAAATAAGTCAAAGATTTTATTTCACTCAATTTTTTAAAAAGATTTTTTATTTATTTATTCATGACAGACTCACAGAGAGAGAGGGTTGGAGAGGCAAAGACACAGGCAGAGGGAAAAGCAAGCTGCATGCAGGGAGCCCAGTGTGGGATTTGATCCCAGGACTCCAGGATCACGCCGTGGGCCGAAGGTGGCACTAAACCTCTGGGCCACCAGGGCTGCCCTTCACTCATTAATTGATGTTAAAATCAGTTCAAAGGAGAATTTGAATATATATTGAATAGAAATGCTAAAATTAATATGCAATTATGAAAAATATTAATAACTATAGAAATATGAAGTGATGTTTGAGATCATCTTTTCTCCAAGGCAAAATCAATTTTATCTCTACCTGTTAGATTGATGCATCTCTTTTGCATTACTAGAGACAATCATTTGAATACTATGAAGTTTGTACACTTGGTTTATACCCCTACACAATTATAGAACAGTTTAGTCAAGGGAAGATTATCAAAGGAACATACTCCTATAGATCAAAAATCCCTGAAGGGTTTGCTAGATAATGTCCAGAACTCCACTAAAAGGACACCCAGTAACCATTTCCAGGTCTTTGACATTCTTTCTGATATGAGAGAGTACTCCTATTTTTTAAATACTTAAGCAGTTAGGAAGATATTGAAATAGGATATTTAACAAAACAAGGAGTAACCCAGAAGGAATAATATGAAGTTTCTGGAAAATAGGTGATCCATCCAGATCCACTGCTCCCTTGCTGCAGGAGAGCAGAAAAGCTCCAGGATAACAGCTAAAGATCAATCATAGTAGGTAATCATTCAGAAAGAGCAACATGAAAAATGGTAAAGTGCAATTATATATTATTTATATAAAAGATCATTTTAGATCATTATCCCCATGCTTTGACAGATCTTTTGGGTATTTAGAAAAAAATAGCTGTAGGTATATAGAAAAGTAAACAAATGAAAAATGCAATTATTAATACCAGGAAAAACTATTTAGCTAAAATGTCAAAAACTATTAAATCAAAACTATTTTATATGAAAATAAAAATAAATACAATACAATGCTTGGATGGATAATAAGTCACATTTATTTTTTTAATTTTTTAAAAGATTTTATTTATTTGAGAGAGAGCAAGAGAGTGAGCACGAGCAGTAAGGGGGGCAGAGACAGAGGGAGAAGCAGGTTTCTCAGAACCCTAGGATCATGACTGAGCTGAACGCAGAGGCTTAACCAACTGAGCCACCCAGGTGCCCCATAAGTCACATTCATATATCATAATAAATAAGCACTGTTTATTAATATATGCTTATGATGCAGCTACATCATAGAGGGCTAAATCATTACTTGCTATGTAACAGGAAATGAATAGATGGTATCGAAATTTGATAGATTAGGAAATAAAACTTTAAGAATATTATTTTCAAAAAATATTATTTTAAAATACCTGAAAAAAATAAATGAAATATTTGAAAATAATTGCCATTGGGAGGTCGAGGTTGAGTGAGAATTGAAGAGTGTAGTCTTAGTTTTCATTAGAAGTCTTCATTTTATGTGATTTCTCAACTGTATGCATTTCTATTGACAAAAATTTTTTAATAGTTTCCAATAAAATGAAGAAAAATGTAACCACATAGTGTGTGCATAGTAGGAGCAGGATTAACATATGTGGGTGAAGTTGGGGAATTATTCTTAGTTGAGGTAATACTTGTTTTGGTACCTACAGAGAGATTCAGCTTTCTTTGACAGAAAAGAGAAGCAGAGGCTTTTTAATAGAAAAAATATTATGTGATCCAATCTTTATCTTTCAAATAAGTAATTTGGTTGAATTACGAATATAACTGAGTGCAAATATAATTTTGTATTCAATTATCTCTGACATTTCCAGACTACTTACATAAAATGTAAATCTATATATAGTGAAATGCATAAAGACTACATATATTCAATGCCTTGTATCCTTGCTTTATGTGTTTTAGATTTGTATATGTCTTTCCTTTTCTGATGTTCTAATATTTTAGCTTGCATTGTTCAGGAGAGAACAAAAAGAAGAATGAAGAATGAATTATGTGTGGATTGACACAAAGAACTTTCACATTCTTGTATGGAAAGCAAATCGTTAATATATGCGAGCATATATTTTCTTATAAGCAGATGTTGACATTACAAAATAACAAGTAATTGAGCACAGATGGTGTGCTTGGCATACTAAAAATGTTTGAAGGAGTGTTAGCACTTAGCAGACAGAGCAGATTTCCTTTTCAGTTAGGACTCTTTCAGCATTAAATATCCCAGATTTCTTTCTCACTTATACCTATTTGCAGAGGGAGTGTCCTGAGCTGGTATGAAAATAATAATATGCTAACATTAATGATAGATATAAAAGTGATTTTTATTCCAATCAACCTCAAAGGAATAATGCTACATAGCGTAAGGTTAACTGATAATTAACGTTAGTATTACAAATGAATTGCATTTATGTCTTCTGTCTCTTTTGTCTCTGATTTTCATTTTAGTGATACAAATAACTCATTTCTCTTAGTCATTGAGTAAATTAAGCCTAAGCTTGCTGCAGTGATAGCTTAGTATTTCTGATAATTGTAGGAAATTAGATCATCAGCCGAATAAAACAGTGTCTACTTTCTCCTATTAATATTTCCTGTTGAAAGTGTGTCAAACTACTTAACCAAAATACTAATGATGATAATTGAAGGAGAAAATGATGAAAAAAGTAAACTCTTAATCTTACCTAGGAGACAGATAATGGTTTCAAATTAACATTTTGTATAGCAAAATAATGTCAATTTTCATTTTTAAATATAGCACTAAGGCATCCTCACCATCTTCACAGCACTAAAATTGTTAAAAAGTATACTTGAAGGATTTTTTTTTTGGTCTTTACCAAAGAGAGAAAGGGCAGAGTATATTTCAAATTTCTGAGCTGTGCCCAATTTTTCTATGTTCAGTTGAGAAAGAACTTGAATTATTTTATCCCCCAAAGGCATGTCTTTCACACAAAGATTTTCCCATTGACTTCAAAGTAGGAGCCACAAGAGTGCATATTAACATTGAAATGGATGAAAAACAGATTCAAGTTTTGAATGAGCATAGCAAATTGAAAGGCAGCTAGTAGGAATAATGAGCAGATCAGTCAGGCTGACAGACCATTTGAATCTCTATTATTTTAAAGTCAAATGAAGAGGATGAACATAATTTTTGCTATGAATGTGGAAAATTTCAGACGGTGGAAATGCACATTCAGAAGACAGGGCCAAGGAGGAAGCATTTAACTCCTTAGATGCAATAAAATATTACTATGACTTAATGAAACAGAGTCCTTTTCCCATTTCATGCTAAATCTCAGGATACACAGGGATTTGGCTGCTCTAACAGTTCTTAAGCATTCCCAGAGAATTTTTTTAATAATAAAGACCCTAGGAAGGTTAGATAACTTTTGGTACTCTCCTCCTGAGTATAAGTTACTTTTTATTTTTTTTTTATTTTTTTTTTAAGTTACTTTTTAGAGAAGGATATGTCTCATATAAATCTCTTAAAAGGCGTGAGGATAGCATGGAAGATTTATTTTTGAGGAGCTTTGATTAAAATTCTACATATTTCAAAATTTTCTTTTAACTCTCAAGGATTACTTATTAACTTTATTCACCAAATATTTATTGAACAGGTTAAAAGAGTAACCTAGTTGCTGCAGAATAATCAATGGGAAAGTTCCACTCAACAAAGTTCAAAGCCATTATAATACTAGAGAACAGAAAGTGTACCGTTAACAAAACAAAAATTTTGAAAAATTCCAAAAAAAAATTTTTTTAATAAATTAATTTTTATTGGTGTTCAATTTACCAACATACAGAATAACACCCAGTGCTCATCCCGTCAAGTGTCCCCCTCAGTGCCTGTCACCCATTCCCCCCCACCCCCCGCACTCCTCCCCTTCTACCACCCCTAGTTCGTTTCCCAGAGTTAGGAGTCTTTATGTTCTGTCTCCCTTCCTGATATTTCCCACACATTTCTTCTCCCTTCCCTTATATTCCCTTTCACTATTATTTATATTCCCCAAATGAATGAGAACATACACTGCCAAAAAAAATTTCTAATGGAATTAGATAAAATCTTATATCAGAACAGAGACATAAAAAAAAAAAAAAAAAAGAACAGAGGTATCTGCAGTTGAAGACATCCATGAGTAAGCAAGGAATGTCCCATAAGGGAGTCTCAGATAAGTTCCAAGTTCAGTATTAACAAATCCCAATTGCAGCAACACCAATCATTATAAATGTTCATTAAGGAACTCCATTCTAGACACTTGTCCTTCTTTTCCTCATTGCCATGCAAACAGAAAAGCTATTTAGAGATAGAGATGATAGAGCAGTGTGCCTCAATCTCCTGGCTGTAGTTTTCAATCATTGTGGCACAATGAGGTCAGATAAGGAGCCTTCACAAAGTACTGATTCTCAGGCTGGACTCTTCAGACATTATATTCAGTTAGTCTCCACAGGACTCAGTCAGTATTTTTAACAGAACTTTCCAGGTAGAAATTTTTTATGGTTTGGTCACTGGTGATTCCTCAGCATCTGTAAAAATTCCTAATATGAGGTAGAAACTCAGTAAATGTTTGCAGAATGAAAATCAGATTGCCTTTGGGGAAAAATACTAATAACTCAATAACTGTATATATTTGAAAGATAAGGTCACAGCTTTAAAGGAAAAAAAACCCAAGTAATCCTAGAATTTTATACACATTTGAATTATCAATAAAATGTGAAGAAAAAGTAAACATTTTCTGAAATATGCATACACAATTTACTACCAAAGTGAACTGTATGAAAATATGGCTCAAGGCCATGCCAAGGCAAATAAAAAAGAAATCCAAGAAGTAGCATTTGAGTACAACACAGATGTAACAAAAAAAATCTGAAATAATTAAAAGAGACCCCCGGTAGCATTTGCCACTTGGAAGATTCTCATTCCTGCAGGAAATTTCATTAAGATCACATTTCCTTTATTTGATCTCCAGTCATACTAATGGTTTTATACTACAAAATTGTATTAACAAATTTTAAAGGCTGTTTATTACATTTGAGTTTTTAATCAAATCAAGCCCCAAAGACTTAAGAAAATTACTGAAATAAAATATAATTGTTAATAACTGTGGCATGATAAGAAATATATTTGATTTTGATCCCTGGTTCTTGGCATAGAGCTCCTTAAACTGTTGGAATTTTTTTTCTAATTTTTTTTAACCATTGGAATTTTCTGAGTAATGGAATTATTTATTTTTAAATTATCCATATTTATTCATATGTCCTATTATAATTTTTTACATGTATCACTTCTATAATTTAAATATTTAATTTGAAATATCCTATGAACTGCAAAAGGAAGCACCCATATCTATAATAAAAGACAATCCAGAGAAACATCTAATTCTTAATATTTTATAAGTATCCTTTATAAAATGCACATACTTGAAAATAAAAGGCACAGTTTGGGGGCACCTGGGTGGCGTCAGTTAAGCGTCCAATTCTTGATTTCAGTTCAAGTCAGGGTAGAAGATGGAGCCTTCATTAGGGTTAGGAGATGGAGCCCTCTTTAGGTCCCAACACTGGGGGCATGGAACCTGCTTAAGATTCTGTCTCTCTCTCTCTCAGTCAGTCCCTTCCTCTCTTAAAAAAGAAAAGAAAAAGAAAAAAAAAAAAAAGGTGTGGTGTGTTTTAAAATTCTATTACAGGGGGATCCCTGGGTGGCGCAGCGGTTTGGCGCCTGCCTTTGGCCCAGGGCGGGATCCTGGAGACCCGGGATCGAATCCCACGTCGGCCCCCGGTGCATGGAGCCTGCTTCTCCCTCTGCCTGTGTCTCTGCCTCTCTCTCTCTCTCTCTCTCTCTCATTAATAAATAAAAAAATTTAAAAAAATAAAAAATAATAAAATTCTATTACATTATGTATGCAGCACATTTTATACCAACTATTTGTTACAGAGCTCTCTGTTTACTTATTGTTAAAGTAATACCTACCTATTCAAGGTCACAGGTAGATATTTTAATCTACTTTTTCTCAAATATGTTGGAATAGGTAAAACTTATTAGAACATTTCAGATTCTGTTCTAACTTATCACACAAATGCCTTCTTTGGGTTATAGAATCTGTAGAATATTGTGTAGTATAGTGTTATAGTTTCTTGAACTATTTCTCTTTTAAAATTTGTCTTTGCACTTGAATTTTTTTCTGTTTTGTGAATGTCTTAAAATTATAGTTTTAAGAAAGTTGGGATCTCTGGGTGGCGCAGCGGTTTGGCGCCTGCCTTTGGCCCAGGGCGCGATCCTGGAGACCCGGAATCGAATCCCACGTCGGGCTCCCGGTGCATGGAGCCTGCTTCTCCCTCTGCCTCTCTCTCTCTCTCTCTCTCTGTGTGTGTGTGTGTGTGACTATCATAAAAAAATAAAAATTAAAAAAAAAAAGAAAGTTACATAGTGTGCAATTAAATTAATCAAGGGCCATCGATGTGGTACACTGAGTTACTGAGTAAGAGAGCTTTAGAACTACTTAAAACTTGATTAATTTTGATTTATAATGTATTGCTATCAAAGTAGCTAAAGTACTAACTGTCATGACTACAATATGAAAAGCCTAGGGGAATACATTTGGAAAGTACTTTGAAAAACGCGAGGTGTCCCCATTTATATTTGCACGTCCATACTAGTACTTGTCTTTGTGAAAGTTGTGCTGTGTATGATGTGAGCTCTCATGGGCAAATAGTGGGGTACGAGGAAATTCACCCCAATACGAATTAACGAGGATGGTCTCACTTGAATTCAAAAGTTGCTCTTCTATAAAAGGATCTTTGTTTCTAAAACAGACTTTAAGAATATGACCAGTGTCTGAAAAAAAAGTAACTAAATTTACAAATAAGTTAAAATAGGACTAATTATATTCATAATGATACTTAGGCTATTTGATTGTATCTCAGTGGAAATAATTATTTAACCTGGGAAGTCTATGTGTTTATCCAGTATTTTTTTAAGCTATAGTTTTCTTAGGTAAATTATAAAGTCTTATAGATTCCCTTTGCAGTGTCATCAGTATCCATTTATTCTATAACTTGCACTTGCTGCCAACTTCCTCAGTCCTACTCTTGAAATGCATTATTATGCCATCTTTTTTTCCTCTTCTGCATGATTTCATGTTGACCAAGCCCTCTGTGACCTGTTATTTTTATTACTGTAGCTGTTTTTTTTTCCCTTGCAGAAAGCTTTTGATTTTTCTGTTCAGCCATATTTTGTGCTACTATCATTTCTTAGGGCTACTTGATCATTTCAAATCTGCTTTTTAAATTTTGTTTCTGACTTTTGACTGTATTCTTGGGAGGTTTTATTTACTTCCCCCTACGAAGCTGGATATGTCGAGGGCTGCCCAATCAGCAGATGGTCATAGTATTACACTGTCATTCCAGAACACTATTGAACATTCTCTTGATGATAATTCCTGCCTTCCTTCCTTTAAAGCACCCACTAACAAAACTACAAGATAGTCAAACCTTTGACCCTCACTAGAGCGATAAAACCTTTGGACACTCTTTGTCTAGTGTATAGAGGCTGCATCTCCATTTAATACATGTTAAAACCTCATATCACAGGGTCTGATGTAGAGGAGATTGCTTTGGGGATCTTGAGAACCATTGCCTGGTAATAAGTGTTTGATTTATCAAAGGCCTTTTGTCCTGTTTTAATTATGAAAAAAAGGAGATTCATGAGTTGCTAAACAATCTTTGAGTGCCTTCTAAGTTCACTTTAATCGAAGCTATGACACAGTGCCAGGTGCACCTGCCATATTATACTTAATGGTTTAGAAAAATAAACAGAACCAATAAAATTAAAAGCAATTCCAATTCCAAGCAATTCAATCTTATCAATGACCATTGTTGATCAAATGTAACCAAAACGATGTGATCTAAGTACAACAGTTGTTTCTGTAGGGTTTTTAGAGAGGCTCACCACCACAGACACACACACACACACACACACACACACACACACACACACACACACCTGCAAACTTCATTTGAGTTGTAACTCTTACATGACTCAGTTTGATGAGTACAGCCATAGCAAATTCAACAGAAAGAAATTCAGCCAGAGTTCTATGTTATGCCTGTGGTCAAATCAATAAAGTAATTTTTAAACTCAGCTGCTTGACTTTCACTAACAGTGTCTGTCGGTTTTTAATAACACATGTGAAAAAATAGACAAAGCCCAGGAGGTGGAGAAAAAAAGTATACTATTTTAAGATTATTATACTATGTGTAAAGTTAAATATGCATCTAACCATACTCAGAGGAAAGCATATGTCTATACAAAACCTATACACAAGCGCTCAGAACAGCTTTATCTCTTAAAGTCAAAACCTAGAAAGTACCAAATATCCTTCAGCAAGTGAAGCAATCACTGCACTGTGCTGTCTTCATACAATGAACACTACTTAGCGAAATAAAAACTATTGACACCAAAAAAAATTATCAAATTCCAAAATATTTATGCTAATTAAAAGAAGCTAGACCAAAAAGAGTGCATATTTTATAGTTTCATTTTTATTTCATTTGTATAAAATTCTAGACAACATAAATTAATCAATAGGAACAGAAAGTAGATCGGTTGGTTGTCTGATGATGGGGTGAGGAGATGCTAGGGGCAGAGGCAGGATGGAGGGATGACAATGGAACACAAAAAGTTTGGTAGAGATAGGAGTATGAGCATTATCTTGGCCGTTGATGGTTTCCAGGGTGTATACATGTGTCAGATCTTATCAAATGTACACTTTAAGTATGTGCCATTTACTACATGTAGATTATTCCTCAATAAAGATGCTAATTTTTTTAAAAAGTATGTTATCTCCCTCAGAAATAAAAGTAATTTTTTTAAAAAGTAGCTAGAGGCTATACAACAATTCTAATAGGGCACATATAGGTCATTGTTATAAAAATTTAAATACATATACACACAAATACTATATATTAATATAATAATGCAACATATTATATATGTGTATTTACACACATGCTTATATACATGTCAATATATATCCATGTGTTTCATAAATTCATATACCTCTGTATCCCTATCTATATATATATATTAAGCTACCTTAATTATCTCACAACCTTAGCCCTAGCCCAGGACTGAAACTATATATTTGAAAATCATCTCCAGAGCATACTGAAATTCTGAGTTCACAAAAATTAAAATTTTGGAAAAAGAGTAAGATTGGCATAACAAGACTTTGAATAATATAAAACTTCAGATAGTGAGAGGAACACACAGGAGCAATAAGAAAATTAGGAAGAAAATAGGAATATATATCATATATTTAGGAGAATTAAGATTTCCTAGAGGGGATTAGTCATTTAAAAATGGAGTATAGGGCAGCCCAGGTAGCTCAGGGGTTTAGCGCTGCCTTCAGCCCAGGGCCTGATTCTGGGGACCCAGAATCGAGTCCCATGTCGGGCTCCCTGCATGGAGCCTGCTTCTCCCTCTGCCTGTGTCTCTGCCTCTGTCTCTGTGTCTTTCATGAATAAATAAGTAAAATCTTTAATAAAAATAAAACCTCAACTTCTCTTTAATTTTTTCACATAAATCATGAGCCAATAAAAGTAATCATTGTATATATAAAGGCATAATAGGAAAAAATCTTTTGGTTTTTCATTCAATAATAAATTTATCCAGTAATAAATTCTGTAAGAATTAAAAACAAGTTATTGGTTTGTAATCTCTTTCTTAATGGTTAGATAGACTTATTTTATATTCCTGGATATTAAGAAATTCATAAGCATGGGATATGCTCCATTTTTCATTTTCTTGAAAATAGTTTCAGAAAATGGTAGTAACACATAATGAATAAATAAATTATATTTCTTTCTTAATATTCACAAAGTGCCAATTTGAAAAAGACAATTGTATTATGAAGTATTTATTAGAAGTGTTTCAATTCATCAAATTAGTATAGTACATTTATCTTGTGGTGAATGAAAATTAATTTTGTCTTATTGTTTTTTTTGAAGAGCACTTTAAGTTCTAAATTGCTAAATTACATAAATTACTTTCTTAATAAAAATGAATCACTTTCTCATTACCAAGATAATAAGAGAGCTATCATTCATCAGTATTACATGTGTTATGATAATGAGGCTGTCTGATGTGTTTGACTGATTTAAACTGATGCTTTCATCCTTTGCAAAATTAATATAAAATCCAAAAATGTTATGTATCATCTCAGAAAGTTACAGCTCTTACTACCCACCTTTACTAATTTAGAATGTTTTTTATGTTTGATAATTCTCTGAGGTGTATTATATGTCTTTCAACAGATAATTAGGACTAAGAATTATTTAGTAAAAGCATCTTAATTACAGATTAGAAAATTAAATTTTTTTAAAAATGCTAATGCTTTTTTTACTCTTGGAAAGTTTTTTAAAGGACAAAAATCATTATTGAAAATTTTATATTTTTATTTACTAAAACTTCTATTGTACAAAAATAACCAGTAAGACACTTTTTGCCAATATTTAGTATTTACACTTATGATGGCACCAAAGTATCTTCTTTGAATTTTCAACTTTTTCTTTCGTCTTTAGTCACATTGAAGTATAAAATATAGTATTTCTCATTTAAGACAGAAGGATAGGATTCAGAAGTGAAATTGGTGGAAAAATGTTAATCAGAGAATAAGGGAAATAAAAACAGAGGGAGAATCTTAGAAATCATTTTGACGTATTCATTCCTTCTGATGAGGGAACAGAGGGCTAGCTGAGGGCAAAGCATGAGCCCAGGGCAGCACATTGACAAGTCCTTGAAACAGGGAGAGTGACAGTCCTCTACGAACTCAACTGCCTCAATGTTCATACTTTGCTAAGGACAAAAGGCAATCTTAGCCCGACCTCCAGGATCCTGTAAGTCTACTTTAACATACAAAAATTCCTTTAGAAATTTCCTTTATCCCTACACCCTGAAGATACATATTGGCAATCACCCCCAAGCACATGGCCCACCGATACACATCTGAAGGGTCTCATGACTCAAGTTTTATTAGATGGTATAAATGTCCCAACAACAGCTAGCCCCCTCAAGGGCCTGGAAACCTTGCTTCCAAAGTTCCTTAGAAAAAAAAAAAAAAGTTCCTTAGTACGCTATCCTCATACCCCTCCCAACTCCCAGGTATATAATCAGTCACCTGTCACAGGCCCAGGACAAGAGCTCCTCCTGCCCACAGGTCCTGTCCCCTGCTTTAATAAAACCATCATTTTGCACCAAAGAGGTCTCAAGAATTCTTTCTTGGTCATCAGCTCTGAACCTCACCCCACCAAACCTCATCTATATTCCAAAATTCATTGCTTCTACCATTGTTTGTTTATTTATGTATTTATTTTAATATTTTTTTATTTATTCATGAGAGACACATAGAGAGAGAGAGGCATAGACACAGGCAGAGGGAGAAGCAGGCTCCTCACAGGGACCCCGATGTGGGACTCGATCCCTGGACCCAAGATCACAACCCAAGCCAAAGGCAGGTGCTCAACTGCTGAGGCCCCCAGGTGTCCCACCATGTGTATATTTAATATTAGGTGCTGTGCTAGATGCTGATGATACAAATGTGACTAAGACATGGATCCTGACTTTGTAAAGCTTTTCAAACGTGCATGCTGGATATGTGTAAAATATATTTTCTAGGTTATAACATAACGTAGATGCACTAACTGTGATTGTATGCTTCTCCTGTTTCAGCTCATTAAGGAGAGGAATAGTAGAGTGTTATCCTTCCTCTTTGCTTAGAGATTGGAATTTTGATTCACTATATACTTAGAGTACACTAGGAATTTCAAGGAATGAGCAATAATTAAGAAGTATTAAATTTAAAAAAAGAAGTATTAAATTATTTGGTTAAGATCATTCACTTATTTGCAGTGATGAAATTTTACTCCACTTCTCCTAATACAAGTCTGGTGTATTTATGTCCTCACATAAAAGAATGGACTTAGCTGATTATGTCATTGTTTATACATCTTTTATTTCCTTATGTTTTAGAGGAAGAGGGGAGAAAAAAACCCTTTTTTTATTGTTGTTATATTCATGCAGTCAAAAGTTGATCATTAGTTTTCATACGGCTTTGCAAATATGCTTATCTCTCTACTTTCCATTTGTTGTTTGACCTTTAAAAAAGAACACTGCAGACTTTTTAATATTCTAACAATAAAGAAACACTTGGACGCAGTACTCATTCTACAGTTACAATTTTAAATAGCAATATGTAAGGAATCTTCAACATTATTTGTGACATTTAACACATCATTCCATCAGTCATGTAGAATAGGATGTTAATTTCTTTGACTTGATTAGAATCTCATGTAAGTTGCTTATTCTAAATCACTGTCATTTCTATTTCATTATATTGCTTCTTTAAGTTTAAGTTTTAAAATTTTCCTGTACTCTCCACTTTTGTTTTCCTTTGTTAGCTTATTCATGCTTAATTTATAAGCTATTTTAGGCAAAAATGAAGCAATGTTCTATGGCCTCTGTTTAACTTATACTATTAGTAAAATAAAAATTGTATCGTAGTAGGACCTTTATACCCCTTGTGTGTGTTCAAAGAATTGGAAGATGCCTTATTCCTTGATACTTTACCCTGCCCTGTATTTCCTTTGTCATTAAGACCCACTCCTCATTTCATCATTGCTTTGTTTCCACATGTTGCTGAACTGCCCTTTTATAGCTGCCTTTGTGTCTCTGCCACATTTATTTAATCCCCAACATTATACATTTTTCATATTAGCCACTTTATGTTTCAGATAAGATACATGATTATTTCTAATAAACTTTCAAGTTCCAGCCAAAACTTTATGAGAATTACTGTGAAATTAAACTTTTGTTGTACCCATTTGAACAGGATGGTTTTTTGAAAGTACAGTACTTTGCAAAGTCACTTTGTATTAGATACTTTGTGCCGTCATTATTGTACTCCTTTTTTTTTTTTTTTTTAATTTTATTTATTTGTTCATGAGAGACGGTGGGGGCTGGGGAGGGCAGAGACACAGGCAGAGGGAGAAGCAGGCTCCATGCAGGGAGCCTGATGTGGGACTTGATCCCAGGTCTCTAGAATCACGCCCTGGGCTGAAGGCAGCACTGAACTGCTGAGCCACCCGAGCTGCCCCATCATTGTACTCTTAGTGAAAAGTGACTGTTTTATAAGAAAAATAAAAACTACATTTGGCAGAAATCTATGAAAGGTTACTAAATTTCAACTAATATTACACCGTATCTTAACTGAAAATAAAGCACAATTTAAAAATAAAATATATAATAAATAAATAAAAATTACAAATGTTATGGAGTCAGAGCATATTAAATCATATGCAAAGTTTATAAAAGAAGGCAAAGCATAAACAACTCATTTTTCACCTAAAAAAAATGTAAGCATCTCTGTATGCCTCAGAAATGAGAGCACAGATGGCCATTTTTATCAAAGGAAAAAATGTATTGGATCTTTAGAAGTAACCTTTGTTTCGAAAATTTTACTAAACATGTTCTTCACAGAACTCCCTGACTTTATTTCCAAGTATTAAGTATCAACTATCCTCTCTGACCACTTTCTACTCTTTAACCATTTTGCTCTCCATGCACCTTCAAGGCACAGTGCTTAACAATCCTTAAGTATTTTTTTTTATGATTTCACATACTGTTTCTCAAAAAACTAGATTAACAATTTAAAGTCATCTCGTATTTCTTTTTCATATAAATCTAGGACCAGTATCAATACTTGGTTGAGATCTACCTTGGCATCCTTCAGTGACAATATGCTTTATAAATTGGTATTAAGAGAAAAGTGTTTTCATTTAATTGTATATTTGATAAGATCCTGGGCCAAGAACATGGAATTAGGGATAAGAGCAAAATGATGTGTCAAGAATGATTATGGTTTTCAGCCTTGGTAACCTAAGTCCCTTTATGTTTAGCGACTGGGAAGGGGCAAAAGTAAATGAGTTGGAAGAAACAGTGATAGAGGAATAATATAGGTTTACAGGTGAAAATAATGAGTGGACTTATCTTACTAAGCTCCAGGTGTCTGCATTACTTTCAGGGCTAATGACCAATAAGTGGTAGGAAATATATATAGGTGTAGCAACAGAGTGATGAAATGGATGTGCTAAAACCTAGTAATTTGAAGCTGTTAGATTAAATGAAGTCCATTGGGAAAATGGACAGAGAGAGGAAGTTAAGAAGGAAGGGAGACAGAGGCTTAGGTTAGTCTTAGACTATAAGTCCTAGACTATCAGACTAGGGATCAGTTATTTTAAGGCCAGATTACTAGGTATGAACCCAAAGGAGGGCACAAAATAGGGTTAATCTGTGAATTTTTTAAAAAAAGTAGTATATAAACATGATTTGTAATTTGAGAATAGTCTGAGACTCAAGTTTTCTATACACAAATATAGGAGAAACAATTCACAGAAGTTCTGATGGACTGCTGGAACCATCAAGCAAGTAATACATCAAGAATCTGGAGTGTATAGCTCTTTAAAGCAGAGGCAAATACCATGAAGTTGTTTCAGCTGACAGTTGTAGGAGAGTGGAAAGCAAGCTTACCCACTCAAAAACAGGCCTCCTCAAAAGGCAAAGAGCAGGCCAGGCAGGCAGACCTAAAGATCAGTGGAGCCCCAGGCTCAGCTCTTTTTAGGTTCTCCAATCGGATTGGCCCCTCTTCTTCTCTGGGTAGGATTGAAAGACAAGAGGACTGTCCAGAGAAGTCCCTCCACATGGAATCAAGAGGATTCAACATAAAGCATTCTCCCCTAACACAACACTTAAGGTGTGTAGTCTCTCTCTTCCTCCAAAAGGAGAAATGAGAAAGCTCTATTATTTTTCCACATCCCTCTTGTAAATAATTTTTTCTTTCTTTTCTTCCTTTCTTCTTCTTCTTTCTTCTTCTTTCTTCTTTCTTCTTCTTCTTCTTTCTTCTTCTTCTTCTTTCTTCTTCTTCTTTCTTCTTCTTCTTCTTTCTTCTTCTTCTTCTTTCTTCTTCTTCTTCTTTCTTCTTCTTCTTCTTTCTTCTTCTTCTTCTTTCTTCTTCTTCTTTCTTCTTCTTCTTCTTTCTTCTTCTTCTTTCTTCTTCTTCTTCTTTCTTCTTCTTCTTTCTTCTTCTTCTTCTTTCTTCTTTCTTCTTTCTTCTTCCTTCTTCTTCTTTCTTCTTCTTCTTCTTCTTCCTCTTCTTTTTTTAATAGAGCAACTGTATGTGATAGAACAAAGATTCCTCCCTTTCTGGCAGTGTTCTAGAGTAGAGTACTTCCTTTTTCCATAGTAGAATTAAGAACAAACCAAGGCAGTTAAGATTTTGATGACAGGAGGCTAAATCTTGCTACCATCATAAGGCACTAAAGTATCCCAAAGAACAGATTAATATGAGCAAGAGAATTGTTCATCTTCAGTTTTTTCATTCTGATGGTAGACCGGATTTTTTCCCTTTCCTTTATCACTACCTTCTGAGCATAAAATCTAAAGAAATTGATCATTTTTCTTCAACTTGATAGTAGAAGAAGTAGAGATATAAACAGAAAACTGAGGACCTTTCTCAGAGGAGGATTGGTCTGGAGATTTCCTCTCTTTCCAAATTTCCAAGGTATATAGTTAGGTGATTTATATTTACATCTGCAAAATGTCCTCTCATCTGAAAAAAAAAAATGCTAGGTCCACTTCCTGTCCTATCATAATGGTTTTTTTTGTTCTGAATCTTTAATACACCATTTAATCTTTTTGCGGATATAAGTCTTTTCCCAACTAAAGTTTTAGGTGAGTCCGTGCCACCATGTTGGAAGTATTTATCATATCTATTTCTTTGAGTTCCTTCACCTACCCTCTCAGCAGTTTGCTTATTTGAAGTTGTATCAGGAAAACTAAAGAGAATATATATTTTATATACAAAAAACATTTTCCAGAGATTTTTGAAGAATAAATTTATTGGATTGCAACCCAGTATTTCACACTGATTATTTTTTTAGTTTCCGTATGTAGCATTGTATTCAACAGTCTCTGACAAATTAAGTTACATAGACTATTACTACTTCAAGAGATTATACCAAAAAGCTGAGACATTTTCTCCTGCCACATTTTGCTACAATTAATTCTTTATCAGCAACGTAATTTGTGACTTTTTTTTTCACAGCCTTTTAAAATCTCCCTTTAGAAAGTTGGTTTCCTTTTGTGTACTTAGATTTTTCTCTTCGTTTTTTAAGAATATCATTTTCAGGCACTCTGGAATGTAAATTCTATGAAGAAGATAGTGAAAATAAAATAAACAGAAATAGGCTAACTTCTAAAGAATTAAATGAACGAAATTGGACTATCTAGACACTTTTATTCTGCATACATACATTGATACTGTTATTTTATGTTTTTATGTTTGTTTTTTTTACTTTTCACCAAATTCAATCTTTTGCTGTGATTGCCTCTGTTGTTTGGTATTACAGTAGTTCCTGTATCAATTAGGATTTTGTTTATCAGACTTATCCACAGTGGCTAAAGCAAATAAGATTTTTTTTTTTTCAAGTAACAAGAGTCAGGAAGTAGGCAATTGAGGTTCAGTGCAACTGCTTAAGGAAAATCATCAAAGACCAAGACGCATCCTGGCTTCCTGAGCTGCCATCCTTAGCATGTATTTTTGGACAACACTCCTCTTCCGGGGAACTTGACCACATTTCAGACAGAAAGAAGAGCAAAAGGCAGTTCATTCTGTCCTACCGAGGGACCTTTACTTATAACTTTGGCTGGAACACAGCAACCCCAAGTGAAATTATTTTTAACTGTGTGTTTTAACCAAATAAAAGCAAGGCTCTCTTAGTAAGAAAATAATATACCGCCATCGTATTGCTTCTTGATTAAAAATGGGTTACAACACATTATAATGATTGCAGAGGTTTTCAAAATTCAGAATGCTTGATTCATCTAGAAAGTTTACTAAAGATATAGAGGTCAAGTACTCAAAAGGAGAGATTCTTTTTCAGTAGGGTAGAGCAGGGTCTAGAGTTTTCTATTTTAAACTTTTAAACTATCATCACAGTTCATTCTGATATAGGCAGTTTGTGGACTATTTTTTGAGAAATACTGGTAAACTCTGGTAACGTCCGTTGAAGATCTTCTCCATTATCATTAGCAGAGTTCAAAGACCATTGATGTTTTACTTTATTTAAACTTTATGCTTCCACTTCCCATAAATGGACTTTCACTTTATCCTAATATATTCTATCTTTCCTCTTTCTCTGTTTTTACATATGAGACTATCTGACTCTTGCGGTACCAAACCTTGCCATTTCTAAAAAATGACAATAATGATTAAGTGAACTTAACAATTATTTTTCTGGGGATCCCTGGGTGGCGCAGTGGTTTGGCGCTTGCCTTTGGCCCAGGGCGCGATCCTGGAGACCCGGGATCGAATCCCACATCGGGCTCCCGGTGCATGGAGCCTGCTTCTCCCTCTGCCTGTGTCTCTGCCTCTCTCTCTCTCTCTCTCTCTCTCTGTGACTATCATAAATAAAAATAAATAAAAATTTAATAAAAAAAAAACAATTATTTTTCTAAGTCACAATCAGCCTAGAAACTGTTATATGATTTTGGGAATACACTCTATATCTATTACTTAAGGTAATTTTTTAGACTTATATTTGAAGATGGCAATATTTTGAGAATTTTTCAAGTTTGAGACTATATTAGCATCAATTTCTCCGAATTGCTGGTGCTGTAAGACTCCTTTTATGTCTGTCTCCTTAGATTTTGGTACTGCTTTTAGAAATTGTTTTGTGGCCTTTCACTGAATAGAATGTGATCTACTTTGAAGGAAAACAAGGAGCTTAGAAATTAATAAATTACTGAGCAGTTCCTCCCTACTTGCTTATATTTAGTGATATGCAGGAGAAGGCTCATGGCAGCTAGTTAAGGCGATTGTGTCTATCTCCAGTTCCGTGTTTAGTGAACAGCAAGTTGGTAGTTCGAAATTAGCCTCGGTAGGTATGTTTTATGCCACAGAAATCAGCAAATGGTACAAATTAGGCTTTTGTTTTGCTTTGTTTTTACTAGAACATCACTGCCTATAAAATTACCCATCTTTCCTCACCTTCAACCCTTAGAGTTTGAGTCTTGTTTCACTTAGCTAAGAGGGTACATTGCAGGGAGAAACAGGAAGGAAGGAAGGAAGGAAGGAAGGAAGGAAGGAAGGAAGGAAGGAAGGAAGGAAAAGAGGGAAGAAAAAGGAAGAAGAAAAGGAAGGAAGGTGGAGAGGAAGAAAAGGGGAAGACAGTGAAATCAATCAAAATTTGGGCCTGCCTTGTTTTTAATTTCATTCAAAATTTAATAACAAATGAGGGAAACAAAAAAGATGTGAATTGGAATGTGAAGATCTGAAATAGAATCCCTCTTTAATAAAATAAAAAACATTTAAATTGTTTTCAGTGTAATAACTAGCTTGTACTAAAAAGTTCGTGGTTACACTAAAATGGTTATACTCATCCTTCTCCAAATAAAGAAGCTAGGCATTTTTTTGAAGGATGGGATGAGCCATAGAAAAGACTGTTGTGGAATAGTTCTAGAACAAAGTGAATCATATAAATCATTTACTATGTTCTGTAAGATACAGATCATAGGTTGCTGAGATCATCACAGTGGAAAATATTGATTTGCTTTTAAGAAAGTAGAAAGTCAGAACTGAGTCAGCCCTCAAAGAACACTACAGAATGATGTCCTATAAAACCCTACAAAGACAAGCTGCATTGTTAGGCAGCCTCCACGCAATCTGGTTTTGCAAGATGCCCTTGACTGATGCATAGAGTCAGCGATCCACAAATCAACACTGTATACTAATAGTGAAGAAATAATTTTGTAATTCCTTTTGTTTGTGTCCGCTCCATGGAATCCTCAAGGCAAATTGCGTAGTGAAATAGGATGAACTACTAAATTAGCGCTCCAAAGATAACAATCCCATAGGTTATTTATTGATAAAGGACATACAATATATATACTCTGGTTAAAAGTTTGTGTTTTGTAAGTCAGTCGGAATAAGTATGGCACACACTGTGTAACATACTTGGGAAAAAGGTGTCAAAAAGGGTATGAACTTTGGGAAGACAGATATACCAAAGAGACATTGTAAAAAATGCAGTCACCCCATCCCTTCCTAAATAATACAATGCTATTAATTATTAAAGGTTATTCTCCTTAGGATGTCCAAATGAATTAATTATAATATTAGTAATTTAACAATAACAGAAAGATGAAAGTAGATATTTTATGAATAGACAAGGCAGCCATAGGAATCTATTAACTATATACATACCCATTAATTGATCTTATTTGATTCTAGTTTTTATGTAAATCCATTTCAATTTATGTCAGTTTTCACCCATTTTCACCTATACATACCATAAAAGACATTTTTTTAAAGATTTTATTTATTCATTTGAAAGGAACACAGAGAGAGAGAGAGAGAGAGAGACAGAAGAGAGACAGAGAGGGAACGAGTGGTGGGGGGAGAGGGAAAGGGAGAAGCAGACTGCCCAGTAAGGAGAGAGTTGGGTGCAGGGCTCCATCCCAGGTCATGAGATCATGACCTGAGCCAAAGGCAGACATTTAACCGACTGAGCCACCCAAGCACCCCAAAAGACATTTTTCTTATTAGTATTGATATTATTAATATTATCAAGTGTTCTAAATAATGATGTACTGAACTACTAAACTATACTAGAGACTTCAGTCTACCTAATCTCATATGTATCAAATATTAACTTGAAGTAGAGAAATCTAAAAAAGGTGGATTTCACATTAACTAAGCAGGACAGGTATGGAGATGAGAGGAATAAATGTGAGCCTAGGACTCACATACATTATTCCTAGAACTCTTTCTTCTTACCTGCGCTGTTCTCTCTGTGTTTTAGCCATATTCTCTTCCTCCATTTGGTGGGGAAAATGGACTCTGCCAACACTTAGCTAACATATACTTCCTGCACTGGGAATTCAGAAGCAAGAGAGCAACTTTTAGCCCCACTTGCAAGGAAAAGACATCTCAGCACTTTAAATGATGTGCCTACCTTTGAAAACAAACACCATCAATATGACAAAAGTCAGTCCAGTCTGAAGACCTGAATGAAGTCCCGGATCAGACTCCTCATATATCCAGGGGTGGTGTAGGTGATAGGATTGACAGCCTCACCATTACCTTAAGAACTGGAAATTTAAATATTCCCCAAAGAGGGAGGTTTAAGAGCAGACCAAATCAACAAGTGTTCCATATCCTATATAATAGCAAAATAGGCAGATTTTATTTCTGGTACATTTTAGCTTCCCCACAAAAGTAAGCAGAATTTTAAAAGTTTTCTCCTATTCACACAGGAATAGCTGAGCATAGATAACATTCCCAGCTTGCAAAGTGTTTCTTCACAGTCATCATCGCATTTGCTTCAGGCAGTTTAAGTAGGATATTTTCACTTGTAGTTGAGAGGCCTAATTCACAAAACTGTAGTGGACATAGTTTTCTACATTTAGTCCAATTAATTGTAATCATAATTATTCCAAATGAGAAACCTGAGATTTAGAGATGTTTGGGTAGTATTCAAGGTGAATAAAGATTCTCTTTCAGAGTTTGAGACCAAAATTCATATTTTTTCTTTGTTTTAAAATCTTGAATGTATTTAAATCTTTTAAATCTATTAAACAGGTCCAATTGTGATTGATTTCTTTCTTTCCTTTTCTTTTTTTCTCTTTTGTTCTTTCTTTTAGTTATTTTAATTTCTGTATGATCATTAGCCTGCCTTCTGAGAGCAACCATGCCCCAAAACAGATAAAAATCCAAGTGTTAACATTCATTTCAATGAATAGTGCTCATTTCAGCAGCACATACACTAAAATCATTTCAATGAATATGTATAAATTACCTTTTGAAGAGTTAAGAGACAGTGATTCCGTTTCACTATAAGACTGCCTTGTTCTTGGTTAATTTCCTAACTTGTATCAAAAGAAACAAAGTCACACTGATTCTTATACCAACCCTGTTAGGTGAACACATCACTCAATTTTCTGTTCCTTTTGTGGAAGAAAATCAAAATACCGTTGGCCTCTGACAATGATAGACACAAGAATGCTCAGGAAGATGGTTCTGTCCTGAGGAAGGAAGGAGGAATTTGACAGAGCCTTTGGTAAGGGGCTATATGAAATGAGCTAATTTGGAGAATAGTTGATCAAAATCAGTTCTGAAAGAGGGAGAAACTTTCCTGCAGGTTAGCATTGTTTGTTGGTCAATTCAAATAATTCAAGCATGGTGAGGAGGAAGATGAGGGGCGAAGGTCATGAGAAGTAGGATGAGAGGAAACGGCCTGGACAACAAGGACAAGCAAATGCCACAATGGAAAGTCACTAGCCTTTCAAGGTCCCTTAACAATTCTATTCTAGCTTAGGGGGGAATGGACTCCTCCCGGCTCACTTGTGTTTAGGTGACATTGTCTAGATGGCATCTGAGTAGAACTCTATTAAAACGTTGCCTTATGTATTAGCAAGAAGATCTAGCTTTTAGAATTCCTTTTTAAAAATAAGTTATTTGTATTTCACCTGATGAAAATCCGAAACGTAAACCAAATCTACCCAAACCAAACTAAAAAAAATAAAAATCCTTTTATTCTTTGTCACTTAAAAAAATTAAATATATCCCTATAACTTTGATGTGTGTTCTAATATAACCTCCAATTGTATTATAATAAGTGTGTAGAACTTGCTTAATATATGAATGTCATATAATACATAATGCAATATGATAGTTAAAAGGGTGAAGTAGTATCCTAATGTAATGCTAATCATCTGAAATCTCCATTTCCTTTAAAATATATTAGTTGGAAAATAATATCAATAATTCTGTTTAGTGGAAACAATATAAGAGGGACCCTGAAAATGTGTGGGAGCTGAATAACCTTCATTTTGGAAATTCATTTTCTCATAATACATCACTATCATACCGTGCATCATACAATAAGCTGAACAGGTTTATAGTGGGCTTTCTTGTGTATTAGTATCAAGATAATAAACAGATAATAATTCAGCATATCAACTTAATTTGAAATTACTGTTGGGATACATTTTAATTAAATTGTTATCTAAAGCAGTTTGTTAGGGATGCCTGGGTGGCTCAGTGGTTGGGCATCTGCCTTCTGTGGCATGCCCATGGCATGATCCTGGAAACCTGGGATCGAGCCCCATATCAGACTTCCTGCATGGAGCCTGCTTCTTTCTCTGCCTGTGTCTCTGCCTCTCTCAGTGTCCCTCATGAATAAATAAATAAAACCTTAAAAAAAAGCAGTTTGTTAGATATTTCAGTGTATTAACATGGTGACAAAACAGGTTTAACTGACATTTGAAGGTTCTCAGTCATCACCACAAAACAACATGGAAGGAAAAGCAAAGAAACCAAGAGATACCTATCTATGCCCAGTGTGTTCATTAGACCCACCTATCTTTGGGTCAGACTGGTTTTGAAAACAGGGTTTGTATGAATAATAAGTGCAGTCACCACAACAGAGAATCTCTCTGTTATGAGAATAACAAAAAAATTAAAATATATCCGTTACCTCAGTTTTCCCACAACATTGGACTAATCTGAGAAGCCTACATGTTTCACCTTGTTAATAATTCATTGTCAATATGTGCTTTAAAACTGTATTTTAGACAAATCTTAAGGTAATACACAGTGCCATCATGCTTATAATGCACAGGAAGCTATTTCTCTAATTCTAATAATTAAGGTATACTCAGACACAACTGTCAGTCATTGGATTAAATTTTTAAATGTACAGTAAGGGCAGCCCCGGTGGCGGTGCAGTGGTTTAGCGCCGCCTTGGGTCCAGGGTGTGATTCTGGAGACCCAGGATCGAGTCCCACATCAGGCTCCCTGCATGGGGGCCTGCTTCTCCCTCTGTCTCTTTCTCTCTCTGTCTCTCTCTCTCCTCTCTCTCTCTCTATGAATAAATAAATAAAATCTTTAAAAAAAAATCTCAAATAAAATGTACAGTAAAAATTATCTTAATTAGTAAGCTTGGAACCAAAGAGTCCATTCCCTGTAAGAGTAAATTTACATATTCTTCTCTTCTGGCTGAGAGCCTCCTAGAAATTAGTAGGTGAGTAACCTTAATTGCTTCATCCAAAAATAAAAGATTTAAATGTATCAAAGCCACTGGATACCCCAGCCTTTCGTGTCCTGCAGAAACCCAGTGGCATTGAACTCTTGCCTGTCCAGAAGCAGAATTCCACATCAGTTAGCCACACAGATTCTAGGGACAGCTACCTGGATTCAAACACTGACTCTATCACTCCCTGCCTTTAGGACTTGAGACAAATGAAATAAAAACCTACGTCATAGCATTACTGAAATGGCCAAATAGTTGTGTATATGCAAAACACTCTAAAGCAGGGGCACAAGTATGGCTCAGTCCCTTGGGCATCTGACTTGCGCTCAGGCCATGATCTTAGGATCCTGGGATCAAGCCATCTAACTCCCTGCTGCTCAGCGGGGAGTCTGCTTCTCACTCTCCCTCCATCCCTCCTCCTGCTTATGCTCTGTCTCTCAAATAAATAAAATCTTTAAAACAACAACAACAACAAAAACCACTCTAAAAACAGTACCTGGTTCGTATTATGAACTGTGTGGTCATACTATTTTTTATCCCTAGTCCAGGTGTCCAGAGCATCTTTCAATGGAAGAAAGCTTTTACATAAAGTTTAAGGCATAAGCCAGAAGCAGAGAGAAAACAAATGTGGGTGACTAATGGTTAATTTGAGAATCTCAAGGAAATAGACTTAGTAAGTGTAGTGATTCTCATCTAAATCCAACCTTCTAGGAGCATGCAAGGAGACAGTGATTGAGGACCAGACTCTTATTTTCTTGTTCTTTTTCCTCCTCCCCACCTGTTTTTAGAGTATTGTATGAGTCCGCTTTCAATGTAGTTTTGTTTTATATTATCAATTCTCTGCTCCAAGCAAATACACTTGACTCTTGACAAATGCACGGATTAGGAGTTCTGACCCCTCCCTCCACCACCACTGCCCCATGCCTTTGAAAATCCACATACTGACCTTTGACTCTACCTAAAACTAAACTACTAGTAGCCTACTGTTGCTCAGAAGCCCTAGTGATAACATAAACAGTCAATAAACACATATTGTATTTGTTCTGTGTACTATAGACTGTATCCTTACAAAAAAGCTTTAAAAAAAGGAAAATGTTATCAAGAAAATTGTAAGAGAAAATACATTTACAATACTGTGCTATATTTATATTAAAAAAGAATCATGTGTAAATGGACCTGTGCAGTCCAAACCCATGCTATTTAAGGATCAGCTGTAATCCAAATATATTTAAATTTTCAAGGTAATTTCAATTATCATTCTACAGATAACTCAATTTAAAAATGATTAATTGGTCTTAAATCACACAAGTTAACCCCATGTTAAAATCAACTAGTAAGTCTTCTGATAGCATTGTATACTCTTTCCCCATCCTTAGGTTTTGATTAGTAAAATTCAAAGATTGAAATATTTCCATTTGAAATCCTATTATATCAAACCAATCAAGGATACACTTAAAAAATAGTGAAATGTGTGAACTATAGAAAAACCGAAGAAATTAGTACTGGAAACTACCATGCTTTCCAAGCTGAAACCACAGGACAAGATTTATAATGTAAATGCCTAAGAAAATTTCATATTCTGAAGTCATCAAAAACATGTTTTCCTAAGTCAATTACGTTAGCTCCTTTGATGTTCTATCTCTCAACATCAATGGTACCATCCTCTCAGTGTGAATGGCAATCCAGGGATTTATTCTAGACTTTACTTTTTCTCTTGCCCCTACCTCTTTGCAAAAAGCCCGATTATTATACTTCAGACTTCATCTCTTCCTTACACCTCTCTTTCCACAATCTCTACATGAGCTCAAGCTCTCACCAGCTTTGTGTGAATTGTCCCCTGGCCTCCTTTATCAATTATCTTCTGTCAAAAGCAAGGAATTCTAAAACTTTACATTAAAATATAAAGGCATTATATAATGTGCCCCAATCCACATTTCCAACCCTATTTCTTACTCTCCTCCACTAGCACTCTGCCTTCTTCACTGTGCCACATCCAGCTTCTTGAACTCTGGAAGTGCTAACATGCCCTCATGTTTCCATCTCCTTTTCTTCTTCCTCTTCATTCCCTAAGAGTCAAATATTTCTTCCTCTGAATTTGCATATTCCGCATTAGCCACTGGAAAAGTTATTGTTTTATTGTTGTTTCCTGCTCAGATCCCTTTCTTTACCTCTCACAAGAGCTAGAAAGCCAGATGTCCCCGGGTTGGCCAGTCACAATATCCCCACTGCACTGACAATGGTTATTGGTCTAGGATGGATTTAGCCTGTCCAATCAGAGTCCTTTTCCGATATTTTTCTTACTGTACTAACAAGAAAACTCTATTTTTCCTGACACATAGGACAGGAAACATGTGAATCTAAGTCAGACAGTACCCATAGTCTCCATCACAAAAAGTTTGTCTGTAAGGTAAAGAATGATGCCAAGTAGAGAAGAAAGGCAAGTAGAAAGATAGTATTGTCAGAGTTGAATTCCTCTCTAAACACTGAGGTTCCCAGAGATACCAGTGTTACTCTAGAACTACCTTACGTTGTGAGAGCTTCTCTTTTGTCTTTCCAACATATCTACTTTTTTTTCATACGAGTAAATTACTTGCATTTCTGTCACTCACAACCACAGAGCCCTAATGAATAACAGTGACTCCTTTGGATCACATCCTATCAGAGTACTTTCATTTTCTCTTGTATTTATTTTATTACCCAAATAAGACTGAAAATTGGGTTTTGTTGGGGGATGGGAAGGAGAGACGATGGTGCCTCATGTCTGATTCTGCAAAATATTAACACAGTAATACATAATAATTGAATAAATGCATTAATAGATGTCCTAGCAAGCTTTTAAAATAAAGCAAATTTAAACAAATATGCAATTATAAACTTTAAAATAATATATTTTTAACTTTTTTCTCATAATAAAATTATAAATTATGTTTGACCACAGTGCATAAAACCCAATATTGTCATTTTGCAGATGAATGGTATAGGTATCCAAATGATGAAATTTTACCAAGATCACACAGTTGGTATGTGGCATCCTTCTCAGCAACAACAACAAAAATAGTAAAAAAGGAATATCCAAGCAAAAGTAATAATAAATTAAATTAGATAATAAATTAAATTACATAAAATTACTTCATTATCTTATTAGTGTCATTGCTTCCATTTATGTATAAGTTCCATTATTCATATATTTTTTTAAGATTTTATTTATTTATTTATTTATTCATGAGAGACACAGAGAGAGAGAGGCAGAGACACAGAGGGAGAAGCAGGCTCCATGCAGGGAGCCTGGCATGGGACTCGATCCGGGGTTTCCAGGATCACGCCCTGAGCCAATGGCAGGCTCTAAACTGCTGGGCCACCAGGGATTGCCCCATTATTCATATTTATTGTTTCTGCTTTTAACAATAAATCCCGGGAATTAAAATTCTATAAATTTAACACTGTAAAAAATAGATATCTTTCTCTTTTATATATTTGTGTTTGTCCAACAGAGAATAAATCAATAGTAAAAAAGAGAGTGAGTCTGTCAATATGACATTCCAGGATACAGAATTGATTCTTAAGCTTTTGACATTTACCATAATTGTATACTGTGAGCATCATCCACTGAGACTTTTAAAAGATTTTTTTTCCTTTATTAGAAATAGTGAACATAAATGTGAATCAGACTTACACCACTTTCTCTGAATACTTCTCAGAGTACTTCATGAGAAAGGAAATATTTTAAAGTTATAACAAATTCTAAATCATATAAAGAGTGTGAAGTAAAAAAGGCAACATTCGGGGGGGGGGTTTGAGTAAAAAATATTTTTGAGTAAAAAGCATCTAATTTAACCTATTTTTATGAAAATTCCCTCAGTACAATTGGGCATTAATTTCATCTATTGAATTTAATATCTGTAAACTGTAGCAACAACAACAAAAAAATCCCTCCTTGTTTAACCTCTGAACCGCATCTAATTTTTTTAAATATTTTATTTATTTATTCATGAGAGAAACAGAGAGAGAAGCAGAGACTTAGGCAGAGGGAGAAGCAGGCTCCCTGCAGGGAGTCCAATGCAGGATCCAATCCCAGGACCCCAAGATCACGCCCTGTCTGCCTGAGCTGAAGGCAGACACTCAACCACCGAGCCACCCAGGTGCCCTCTCCTCTAGTTTTTCAATAAAAAGTTCACCATAACATCTAAGAATATCCCATTTAACTAGTCCTCATTACCTTGACGGCTATCCCTATGTCAATCACCATTTCTCACTTGAATTATTTCCATGGATTCTTACCTAGTCACTGTGTTTTACTGCCCTGTGTACCCCACTTCCAGCTTTCTGTTCTACATATGGTATCACTGGGATCCTATTAAAACATAGCTTAGATTTTGTCCTTCCTATGTCTTCTCAACTTACTTAGAGAAACTGTAGCCTGTATGGTGACCTTTCATGGCTGCACAACCTAACAGTTACCTCTCAGATTCCCAGTTACTGAATACCCTTCACCATGCTTCCAACCCACCCACTCTTCTCTTCTTGGCTGTTCTGGGAACACATCACACATGCCTACAATTCAGGGTATGTACTGTCTCTTCTCTCTGAAGTGCTCTACACCCAATTATTTATACACCTTGTGCTTCCGTCTGCACAAATGTCACCTGTTCATAGAGACCCTGATTAACCATCATTTATATTAGCCACATTCCTGTAACATGCTTTACTGTCTCGTGGCAAGTATCGCCAGCTAATATTTTGAATGTTTATTTTCCATCTCCATTTACTACAATATAAGCTTCATGAGGGCAGGGACATTGTTTTGTTCACTGCCATATCCTCAGAAACAAATGAGGACTCAAAAATATATACTGGATGAAAGAATGAATGAAAAGAAGAGCAGCATCTGTAATTTTTAATGGAGCATTTAAGAATATTTATAACTTTCTGGGATCCCTGGGTGGCGCAGCGGTTTGGCGCCTGCCTTTGGCCCAGGGCGCGATCCTGGAGACCCGGGATCGAATCCCACGTCAGGCTCCCGGTGCATGGAGCCTGCTTCTCCCTCTGCCTGTATCTCTCCCTCTCTCTCTCTCTCTCTCTCTCTCTGTGACTATCCTAAATAAATAAAAATTAAAAAAAAAAAAAGAATATTTATAACTTTCTAATTATTGTCATTACTTCAATCATTTCCATTTCAAAGTTTGTTGTTTTTATTTTAAATGATTTTGACAAAGACTACCTTGGAGTTAGATGTGTAACTTTAAAGTAAATATGACATATATTTGTATTTCTTCCAAGTTACCAAGTGATTCAAAGTGCATCCTTTCCAATTTGAGCCTTCAGCAGAGATCACGTTGATTACAGCTTTGTGAGAGCTTCTGAAGGAGAGGAGGACCTAGCTCCCCAGGCTGCTGCTCACAGAGGCTGTGAAATAATAGATCGGTATTGTTTTTAGGCTGCTAAGCTTTGAGATACTTTGTTATGCTGCAATCAATAACTAATCAAATGAAGTAATTTTGCATGAATTTATTTATGCGTAGAACTTGAAAAATAAATTTTTTCTGGTGTTTTCCTGAACACATTCATTCATTTATTCATTCAGCAATTTATCATTAGTGAAGTATAGTTTCTTCCAAAATAAATTTTTCTTAACCCTCAAAAGCATCATCACCCAGAGCTAAGACTAATCAAAACTTCTTGAAAAGATTTTTTCTTTTTTTAGAAAAATAGGAAATGTTAGATAAATTATTCCATCACCTATTACATGTAAAGGTTAAATATTGCTTGCTTTGAATTATTTATTGTGTTCAATTGGTTTCCCACACAGTCTATTTTATTGTTTCTAAAAGAAATTGGGACTTTCCATTTCTTATCTCTTCTAGAGCCTTTTTGATTGTTTATTCTGTTTTTGGTTTTGGCACATCATTGAGATTAGTCTTAGCCTACACAATCTCTCACTTAATTTTATGACTACTGTTTTTTTTTTTTTCTTTCTTTCTTTCTTTCTGACTCACCCTTGTTTTCCTTTAATTTACTGGATTTTTTTTTCCCCTCAGAGTGATATATTAACTTTTTTTTCTTTTACTTTATGTAATTAAGACCTTATATCCCAAAGAACAACAACAAAAACAATACCAAAGACTTCCAAGGCTTTAGGGGTTACTGTCCGACTTCAACAAAGCCACGGTAGCACCTTTGGATTACCACACAATAGTAGGTCATTTGTAAAAATAAGAAACTCAAAAGGAGTTTTTTCTTAGAGAAAAAGAATTGGCTGGAACTAAAACTAATGGAATTTAGAGGTCACCAAATTAGCATCATTACCCTAAAATTTCTGTCTCTAAAGCTCCATGAAAGCAGTGGGTGGTCAATATCTTGAGGAAAAAGAGCTTATGGGATCAAGTAAGATATACTCAGTTTTCAACAGGTGAGGAATGAAAACAGACAGTCATGATTTTAGGATCGGCTCATGCTAGAAAGAAAGCAATTACTTGCCCCTTTCTCCTACCGGTGAGTTGCATCTATGTAATTAAAGGTTTGCTGTAACCTGAAGGAATACCCTTCATCTCACTGGATTCCTGAAAGAAAACTACTATATTTCTTTCCTCCATGACTTAGTGATATGTCTCCATGTATAACTATACCCTGGAGCTTAATTATGTGTCTTCAATATAATGCAAGTCAAACTATTTATTATTTGTCCTTGGAAATCCTTACCATAAAATACAAGAAAATAGGAGAGAGAAAGCAACAGAATGACTTTTCAGTCCTGAACAGCAAAAACACTTATTTTCCTTCTTCACGTTATTTTCTATGCAGGAACTAGCCCTCCACTCAGCAGATATATTCTAATGGTAAATGATTAACTTTCTGATTTCATGCATGTTCAAGTGTTGGTTTGAGCAGTGAAATTGCAAATTTCTTAAGTGAAAAATGGCTTAATAGTATTCAGTATTTTTTTTTATAGCTGAACCTAGCAGGATACTTGATTTCCAATTATTCTTTTAAGAAATGTTAACCTACATCTGGGTTATTGTTCACTTGAAAGGAATATTTGTTTACCACTTTCCACATTATTGTTTACAGAGGGAGAGAGGTGGAGGTGGGCAGGGGGAGAGGGAGAGGGAGAGCGAGAGAATCCTAAGCACACCCAGTGGATCCCAATCTCACGACCCTGATACCATGACCTGAGCCAAAATCAAGTCAGACACTTAAGCACCTGGGCCACCAGGCACCCCTCCTACATTGTTTTAAAAACACATTTAAGGGGATCCCTGGGTGGCTCAGCGGTTTAGCGCGTGCCTTCAGCCAAGGGCATATTTCTGGAGACCAGGGATCAAGTCCCACATCAGGTTCCCCGTATGGAGCCTGCTTCTTCCTCTGCCTCTGTCTCTGTGTCTCTCATGAATTAAAAAAAAAAAAAAAAAATCTTAAACCCACAACACACTGAACATGTTTGCATGAGAAGATTTCATCTTTTCCGAACCTAATTATAATCATACTTTTCAGCATATGTCTAGACTTCAGACAACATAATAGTATATATAATACCAATTAAATTGCCTCTTGACCCAGGTGTGGACCTATAGCTGACACAGGCTTATATTTGTGTTCAATTATCTGTCTATTTTCTATGAGAACATGAATTAGCCTTTTAAAGCCAGGGCTAAACTTCTCTTGTGATCAGTGGAAGAGATTGACCAACTTGATTTATTTTATTTTTTTATTGCAGATATAGCATATTCTCACTGTAGAAAACCTAGAATATATAATTGAGTCAAATAAAAAACTTAAAACCAGTTTCTACATAGAACACCTTGTTACTACTGAACACCCTGAACTACTCTGATGTATGTCCTTCTATTTTTTCCCCCTGTATTTACACAAATCAATATAGGCACATGCATTACTTATTTTGTGTGCTTCTGTGTGTAGTTACATAGGAAAAAACATAGCTGATGGACCTGCTAGTATATTCTTGTTACTGTAGTATCTATTCTCTTTCTCTCTGCCTCTGTGAACATTTTGAGGCAAACACTAACTAAGATAACTCATTATCTTAAAAATATGAGTATATTCCTTTGATGCTAGTATACAAATGTGTGCTTCAACTCAGGTAAAATCAAATGTAATGGAAACAAACCTTTGTCTATGAGATCAAGGCAAAATAGAAATCCGCTGACTACTTAAAAAATAAAGTAAAATTGGAAAAAATAAAAGATTCTAGGAGAATTTAATTACCTTTCAATGAATAGGAGAAAATAACTACAATTTAATTTGGATTAGATAAGCCATGTTTTCTTTTTTTTTTTTTCTTTAGATTTTTATTTATTTATGATAGTCACAGAGAGAGAGAGAGAGAAAGAGGCAGAGACATAGGCAGAGAGAGAAGCAGGCTCCATGCACCGGAAGCCCAACATGGGATTCGATCCCAGGTCTCCAGGATCGCGCCCTGGGCCAAAGGCAGGCGCTAAACCGCTGCGCCACCCAGGGATCCCAATAAGCCATGTTTTCTAAAATGCTTCATAAAATGCTTTTTTAGTGGATCTTTCTAGGTGTAACAGAAAAAAAAGAGTTTAGTAACCAAATGAGTTTGGACATAGGTATCTTAAGTAAAGGAGGTTATTTGTTGTCATTGTTTCTTATTGTGTATTCCTTTTGTTCTTAACACAGACATTCTAGATCTTTTAATATGCTGATGGCCATTGCAAGTATCTAGTAAAGTGAAATAGAATGCAATAGTTCCCAAAACTTTTAGCCAAGGAACTCCTTCACTTCTTAGATTTAAAAGATCTAGCTAGTATTTCAGTGAACATTTCCTGACAAATATGCTTGTATAAAAATACCAAAAACTATTCTTTTTGAATACATGGCACGTTTCCCTTTGTAGCTCCCGTTCAGCGGTCTATCTACGTTACATTGTTAGCCTTATGCAAATTTTCTAACATGATAGCCTCATATGACACTGAACTCTTTAAATTCAGGCACATTTACTCTTTAGTTTTCAAAGTATTTCTTAAAGTTTTTTTTTTTTAATATTTTATTTGTTTATTCACGAGAGACACAGGGAGAGAGAGACAGAGACACAGGCAGAGGGAGAAGCAGGCTCCATGCAGGGAGCCCGACGTGGGACTGTATCCTGGGTCCCCAGAATCATGCATGCCCTGGGCTGAAGGCAGCGCTAAACCGCTGAGCCACCAGGCTGCCCTCAAAGTATTTCAACATCAATTTCTACTGCTTAATCTCAACTCTGAAATATTTCTTTTATCACCTCTTCTGTCCTTACTTCTCTTATTTCTTTTCTTGATTGAACAAATTCCCTGTCACTAAACCTCACAGTCCAGATTTCAATGTACCTTTCCCTCTTTCCTCCACCTTGAATTTATCAATATAACCAATTGGAACTCTTAAAGTCATTATAATGAACAGCCTAGGCTTAAGGCCATTGCTCTATTTTCTCTTAGTTAGAGCAATGAATTTTTCAGACTTAAAATCAGCAAATCAGAATCTTAAATCTTTTATCTCTTCTTGATTGCACTAAGTCCAGACTGATTTATAATTTATATATTTTCTGTCTCCTTTCTCCACCATAATGCAAATTTTCATATCCTTTACTACAGATAATATTGCTGAGCATCTCTAATTTTTCTTCTATATTCCTAACGGCAGCCACTCTTAAGTGCCTAGTTGACTCTGGCCTAGATATTTGCAATAACATTTATGTACAATAGTCTCAATAATAGTCTCAAATTTTTGATCATGTTATTCCCAGTTTATTGCCTATTCAAATCAAATATAGGGGCTCCTGGGTGGCTCAGTAGCTTAAGCATCTGCCTTTATCTCAGATCATGATCTTGAAGTGCTAGGATTGAACCCCATGTCAGGCTCCCGGCCCAGTGAAGAGTCAGCTTCTCCCTCTCTCTCTCTGCCCCTGTCCCACCTTTGTGTGCATGCGTGTACACGTTGTACTCTCTCTCTCAAATAAATAAAATCTTTTTTTTTTAAGATTATTTATTCATGAGAGACACAGAGAGAAGCAGAGACATAGGTAGAGGGAGAAGCAGGCTCCCTGGGGGGAGCCTGATAAGGGACTTGATCCCAGGACCCTGGGATCATGCCCTGAGCTGAAGGTAGACACTCAACCACTGAGCCACCCAGGTGCCCCATAAATCAAATATTTTTTTAAAAAACCAATTATAAACAAATGCATCATTTTTTATCTCTTTTTCCAAGTACATTTCCTTTAGCCAGACTAGATTCCTCAGATCTCTTGCTCACTCGTTAATCTATAGTACTTTGCTTATGTTTTTTTTTTTTTTCTTTGCTTATGTTTTATCTCCAGTTGTAACTTTCCAAGTCCTTCAGGATCCAAAATAAGATTTTTGACTCATGGATTTAGTTTCAAATCTGACATATTATCATGGGAAATTTGTTTATTCTTTTTTGGCCTCAGTTTTTTGTTTGATTGTTTTTATCTATATGGTTGAGATGATATCTCTCAGAGTTGTGAAATTGAAATATGAGATAATGATTGCAAAGTCCCTAGCTAAATATAGATCTTCAAAATGTTAGCTTTCTTTCCTAACTGATTTTCCCTCCCATATAAACCTTCTTTAAATTTCTGACATGTTTCTTTCTATTATAATAATCATTCAACTCTTTTATGGTTATGCATCTTGCTTCTTCAGTAAGCGCTTAGGAAACTGCACCCCTGTCTTGAATCATACTTCTTTTGTATCCATCATAGTACTTAACATGTATTATATTTATTGTTAGGATAATCAAATATTTGTTGAGTAGATTTTTCTAAAGAAATTATGAAATCGTCTGTTGAAGTACAAATCAAAATCTTGCAAGTTTGAATGGTGAAGGAACTCATGGGTGCTCCTAATATGATAGATTAAAAATAAAAACCTAACTTTTAGTATTTTTAAAAAACACAAAAAAAGGAAGGATGATAGAAAGAAAGGGAAAAGAAAGCAAAGAAAGGAAAATAAGATGGAAAGGCAGAAGGAAGGATGGATTAAAATCTTTTTTTGAAAAGCAAAATATGTATACAGTCTAAGACAAGATACTGATAGGAGAGTCAGAAAACTGGTTTGATTTTTCTTCCTACAACATTGACCACATGGTAATGCTGGGAGGGAAATACTCCAATGTACCCTAGTTTTCATATCTTTAAAATGTAGGTAAATTCTCTTTTCACTGTCTTCCATGTGAGTTATGATGGTAGGACGATATCATATACAGAGATCTGAAGGCTTTGAAAAATGTCAAAGAACTACTAAACATAAAATGAGATCATTGTATATAGTGCAAATATTGTATAGATGTGTTTCTTCCCAAAGATTTCTAATATTTGATTTTTTCTTAAAATTTCTTCTGATTAGTCCTAGTTTTTATTTACATATCACACATTACACATGATATGACTACTCTTCCTCCCCTGCATCTCTTGCTGAACATGCTCCCTTGAAGTGGAGGCCCATCCAGGTCTGGCTTCTTCACCCATCCCTAGGACTGTCGGCATTTAGTTTCAGACTAAGCCTGGAGATGTCTTTATTATAATCAGAGTGCAGTAAACTCTCAATTATCTATGATAATGGGTTACTGGGAGAGTCTGTATCAACAAATAGCTTTGGAGATTCATCACCTTGAGTAAACTCTCCCCTCCCTCGGGAGGGGCAGAAAGAGCAGGGTAGGAGAAGCAGGCAGGCTTGCTTCTCAGAGACTCTAGCTGCGGAGGGAAGCTTCACAGTTAACTTCTGCAGTGTCCCTGTGTCATTCACTTCTTGTGGGCAAAAGGCCTGACAAAATGCAGAGCCCCTAGCAGCAAACATTTGTTTGGTAAATGAATAAATGAGAGGATGTACTTGGTGGAGCTTCACAAGTGTGAAATAAATACATTTCACTGCAGAGACTGGTGATGCAAACTCTTAACTAAGGCAGCTATAGTTGAATGTGAGACATTTTTGGTGGGTGCTCTATAAAATATATTCACTGCAATAAGGCAACAAACAACAATGAAGCATTTTAAAATCAATGCTAAATATAGATTAATGCTTCTGGGGTCACCTGGGTGGCTCAATGGTTGAGTGTCTGTCTTTGGCTCTGGTCATGATCCTGGGGTCCTGGGATCAGCCTGCTTCTCCCTCTGCCTGTGTCTCTGCCTCTCTCTGTATGTCTCTCATGAATAAATAAATAAAATACACTTTTAAAAATGTTTCTATAAAGATTGCCCAATTCAGAAACAGTCCCTCTTCAGCTTTGGAAAGTGCTGTTGATTTTCCTGTAGTAGATACACAGAAAAATATAAACTGTTTTGAAATATTTGGGTAGACACACACACACCTTCTAGTTGTGCAGCTAGTTGCCAGTGACTGAGGTGATTTGAACTCAACCAATGTTCATTAAATACTTATCAACTCTAGGCATTTTTTTAGTGACTAAGGATGGAAAAAGTAAGGAAGATGGTGTCCCGGACCATTGTTGCTCCTATGGACATGTGGTGTGAACTGCAGGAGTTGGTCCCAGGCTCTAGCTCTTCCAGGTCTCCATGATACTTTTCTCTCCATTTTGTTTGTTTTTTGTTTTGTTTTGTTTTCTCCAAAGAAAATGACAGTAAGGTAAATATTCTTAGAAAATTAGAATTGAAACACCAAGTGCTATATCAATGCAAAGACCACGAGGAATCCACTTTCCTAGAGGCATTTGTGGCAGAAAAGGACACTTGTGAATTCAAAGGCCTGAATCTCAGTCATAATTCCACCATTAACTATAAAACTTTGGTTGTCTGGGACTCTGTTTACTCTTTTATGAGATGAGACATTTGGAGTATATGAACTCTTCAGTTTGTTTCAGTCACCATCTACCTTAAAACCATGATAAAGAAAGATGGGATTTTTGAGAATTATGTGAGTGTCAAAAAGCAATAGGATTTGGAAACATTGCATCTGAGGATTGTGTAGATTGGGGAGTCCAAAGAGATCTTAAGGATTTCAATTTGGATAACAGATATCTGGTAACAGTTTTAGAGAAGTTAGTTCCCTGGTACCTCCTTCAAAATACAGGCAAACGGAGGAGAAAGCAGCAGCCAGGGTGATTCACATGTTTGACAATTAAGCACTGATTGCCTGGGAAAACTATAACCGTTTTTTTTTTTTTTTTTTTTTTCTGTTTCCAACGTGTGTGTTCTTGTTCTATCATTCTAGAAAATTCCCCTGGCATAATGCATAAAAACTCATTACTCACTTAGCGTGCAGAAAGCATACACTCTTCAAGGCTCATTTAATCTGTATTTGCAAGGAATGATGAACACTAAGCATGGGCCTGAACTATGATTTTGAGATAGTGGGGTAAAGCATGAAGTTGTGACCACCCATGATCTCAGGTAATGGTGATAATAAGTACTATAAGGTGGAGACAGAGGCTTCCAGAGGCTTCCAGAGCCAGTTTCAAGTGAGTTTCCATGGTGACAAAGACCCACATAAAATGCTGTAAAAGTCTACTTGGAATAACCCATGACTGCGTCAAGGCTATAACTCTTACCACACACTCCAATTCCATTATCTACAGAATAGTTGCCTATTTATTTATATCTATATGACAAGTTTGAAATATTTCAAGTTCAAAATAAGTAGATAACTTTGTCTTTTATAGTAATTTGGTAATTCTTTATTCTCATTGTGATTGATATTGAGTTTATAATATAACAGTCATGTAACTTTTCCCTATGTTTTTTATCCCTTGTATCTCCAACATATTGACTGCTAAAACAATCTTTAAAATTGTGACATCAGATAAAGGTCAGATCTCTGATTGTATCACAGCCATTGTGTAATTCCTTACAAGCCCAAGTTCTGTCACAAATACTCTCTCTAGCTCCACTAAAGTGAAATAAAATTAGAGGAAGATGCTCCTTTTGGAAACTGGGATCTTGATTATGTCATTCTTGATGTTATCTGCTATAAAACGTTCATTATAAAATAAAATGTACTATACTTACAATAATGCATATTTGCTCAATAATTTTTTGAGAAATAAGAGAAATTCTCCATGCTATAGCATTTTTAGCCAACAGTCTGTCACTGTCTTCTTCTGTTATAACAGGAGTTGAGTCTACATCTTCCCATGAAACGTCCCTAGGTTGCTCTAGATCACTTTTGAGCCTTGGCGATTATAACTTGTTCATATGTATATAAACTTCTAATTTTCATAATGAATATTTATGAATGTGATCTCTTAACAATCTGTACCTTCTGCTTTAACTTGATTCCTTAACATAATTAAATTAAATATTGCTGGGAATTAATTTTTTCTGAAAATCAATCAGATGTTTTTGACAAATTATCATTTGGTGCCTGAGACACATAAGTTACTCATACTAGCATCTCTTAACTTTCAAAATTCTGTGCTCTCTTTTGAGATACTCGGCAATTTTTGTCACCTTTAATTGCAATTGTCTGTTTTGTAAATAGGCAATCCATTCCTAATATGTTTCAATGATCAAATATAGTATAACTTTATCTTGATGACTTGAAGCATATAAAACTTTTGATTGTTGTCTCAAGTTAAGTGGTCACCCTCCAAGAAAAACTGCATGCATTGCTTGTAAAACCTGTATTATATTTTCTATTTTTTCCATGCACTTTTTTTTTTTCATTTCAATGCTGCTGGATTGTAGCAAAATATATTAAGTGAAGTTTTACAATGTGGTGCAAATTGCATAAAGACCCAACTGAAGGGAATCCCTGGGTGGCTCAGCGGTTTGGTGCCTGCCTTTGGCCCAGGACACAATCCTGGAGTCCCAGGATCGAGTCCCGTGTAGGGCTCCCAGCATAGAGCCTGCTTCTCCCTCTGCCTGTGTCTCTGCCTCTCTCTCTCTCTCTCTATGTCTATCATGAATAAATAAATCTTAAAAAAAAAAAAAGACCAACTGAAGTGACAATAAGGTGAACAAATAGATACTCTGTAAATAATCCCCCAAAACTGATAGCAAAAACTACGGTATAACCTGCTCTTCAAACTGATGAGCATTTAAGTCATTTTGATGTATATAGAAAACTGCATGCTCCTTTTATTATCACTAACATATTTAAAAGGTATAAAATCAAGAAAATATTGTAGTAGTAATAGTTGTCATCATAATAAAAGCTTACTCTGTGCTTGGTGCAATGGTAGGTGTTTTTCATGCTACATCTCCTCCTTAAAACATTCTAATTATCTCACTTTTCTAGTTGAGGAAATTCAGGCACAGAATGGTTGAATAGTTTGACTAAAATCATATAGGTAGCAAAGGCTGGAACCCAAATTTGAACTGAATCTACATGGCTTCTTGAATGAGAACTACCTTAGTTATCTTGGAGGAGAAATCACATTTAATTTGAGCTAAGAAAACATCACTTTTGGACAGTTTATTATTCTTAATATTCAAGCCCTCTTCTGGGCAAATTTGAGGAAAAGAATATAAGGCACAGCAAAAATAGCTGTAGTACTCGTATGACAGCAGTCCCCACAATAGTCTAATTTCATTTAGCATTTCACCTCAGACTAAGTACCTTATCTAGAATGAAACAATAACCCTCTGTCCTTGGGCACCCACAGTCTCTGGAGCTTTTAATAAGTTTCTATTCTCAGACTGCCTTTGGCTTGGGACCCTACAACCTTTTACGTCTTTTCAAAGCCCATGACCTCCCTTGGTCATCTTGAGAATGCTTGCTCTTCACATCCTTTCATTTTAGCGATGGAAAGTCTTTAGTTACTCACCAGCAATCCTAGAATTAATAAACCACACTCGAATGGCATTGCTTTAGAACCCTTTGAGTAGTTTTTTAAAAACACAAAAGGTGGGGCCGTATTCCAGACTTCCTCAATCAAATTCTCCAGGGTGAAGTTCAGGAATCTGTATTTTAAATAAACACTCTTTGTGATTGTGTTGTGGAGACAGGTTTGGGAATTGCCACAGAACAACTCATGGCTCAGGATGACCTCAAACTTAAATATCCAACCCAAGGGCATTTTCCTCTCTAGTCTGTCCTTTTTTTTAGCTGACATTTGTCCATTTTATTGGAAGATGAACTTGGGAGCAGATAGTGTGGTTGGGTTCTGATACAACCTACCAGATCATTTTCCATTTGGGGGCTCTTTGCCCTTCAGATAATTTAGTTTTTTGGTCAATGATCTATACTTGAAAAGCAGAAAAATCTTTAAAGTCTCTGTATCAAATACCTGCATGTAATTAGAGGAGAGTGACTCATGAGAATTTCACATACATAGAAGGTAATGCTGAGAAGCATTTTAAAATCTTAGTTTGAGTTCTAAAAAGATGTAAGACTTTTCCTACTCTCTTGTCTGAGGTATGATCAATGCTACTTAGAGGGGGGAAAAAGCCAAACACAACCTTTAAAAAATAGGAATTGTAATGAAAAAACCTAACTTTGAATATGTATCTGAATGAGTGCCAGTGTATTTGGGCTGAATGATAGACACTTATGATATGTACGTTCCAGGATACTTAAATTATAATAAGGAAAGAATTAATTTGCAGGAAGAAAAAGAGGTATGTTCATTTAGAATCTATTATGTAGATTCAAATCTATTACATATGTACGCATTTTTTCTCAAGGATAGAAATTTCACTGTTCTTTCACTACTTAAAATAAAAATAGAACAACTCATGTTCCAAAAACTGTGCTAGCCCTTTAGTTATACATCTGGTTTTATTAGCTTTTTTTTTTTTCTTTTTGGCAAATACTAGGTGCTAATCTCTGTTAGACACTGGGGCACTGTAAAAATAAAACAAGTTACTTTCCTCTCCACCTCTATTTCCAGCATAGTTTTTCTGTTCTGGAAATACAAATGGTGTTCTCTTTTTCCTGGCCATATACTGGTTAGCTAACATAAATGTGACTTTTTTGTCTATTCAAGCCCATACTAACGGCCATGCAGTCCCACCCTAACTAATTTGGAAACAAATGAGATAAAAGTGAAAGTGTCCGGAGAGACAAGAGTTTTGAGTTTTAACCTACCCTCTTTTGTCAGTGGGCTATTTTATTATTTTTTTAAAGATTTTATTTATTTATTTATTCATGAGAGGCAGAGACACAGGCAGAGGGAGAAGCAGGCTCCATGCAGGAAGCCTGATGTGGGACTCAGTCCCAGGTACTCCGGGGTGACGCCCAGAGCCAAAGGCAGAGGCTCAATTGCTGAGCCACCCAGGCATCCCAAGGCTATTTCAATTTAACATTGTGTTGGCTTTAAAAATAAAGAGAATAGAGCCAGGAACAATAAGCAAATATCCAGTATTTGTTACGCATTTACCAAATCCATTGAATGTGTTACCTCACATAATTTAACTAAGCTGAGAACTATGAGTTATCTAATTTGATTTTTTAACTTTTCTTTAAAGACAATTTTTTTTATAGTTAAGAATCAGACATTCTGGGATTCAGATGGTTTGTTTACAGGATTCAGGCTTCTAGTCTCCAATTAGTTGATCTTGTCTTATCACTCTCTGATGTTTGTAAAAGGCTCTAAAGAGATAGAAAAAGAAAAAAGTCAGGGATATTATATAGAGGAAATGTTTTTAATGTATTCAAATTATAAAAGTTGTGCATTTAAAAATTTTTAACTCCAGTATACTTAATATACAGAGTTATATTAGTTTCAGGTGTGCAATTTAGTGATTCAACAATTCTATACATTACTCAGTGCTCATCATGAGAAGTGTATTTTTAATCCCCTTCACCTATTTCACCCATTCTCCTCCCATCACCCCTTCTCTCTGGCAATCATCAGTTTGTTCTCTAGAGTTAAGAGTTTAAATAATCTATATTTTAAAATATACTTATAATGAAAAGAAATATACTAAGCCCCAAATTATCACTTGAATTCAAAACTATCAGCAAAAACTATGCATGTCCATTTTCATTTGTATTTGCTTTTTGGGGTGCGTGAGTTTTTTTAAACATCATTGTTCTGTATATATTTTTAATTCCTCTCCTTTAAAAACTGGATTTCACTTGGTATGGCCTCATGACCATCAATATTTACAACTTTCTCACCCAAATAATACCTCAGAACTTAACTAAATTCAGTATCGTGCTTTTAGTTTGCTTTTTTTTTTTTAATTTTTTAAATTTATTTATGATAGTCACAGAGAGAGAGAGGCAGAGACACAGGCAGAGGGAGAAGCAGGCTCCATGCACCGGGAGCCCGACGCGGGATTCGATCCCGGGTCTCCAGGATCACGCCCTGGGCCAAAGGCAGGCGCCAAACCACTGCGCCACCCAGGGATCCCTTAGTTTGCTTTTATAAATAAAGCTAGATGAATACCTAAATGCCTTTGTTTTCACATTTCTTCCATTTATTATGAATGATAGGAATACTGATTCAAAGCTGTGAATAACTGAAGGCTGTCGATAGATACCAATTTTTCCAATTTCCAGCGTGTTACAGCAATCACCAGGAGTAAATCTCGGTGGCTATCACGTAAAGCCATCTTATTTATTTTATCTTCAAAGTGGGAAATTCTTCAGTAATTTGAGTGGTGGGGCTGGAGCCTGGTACCAGCATGAGTCCTAATAATGCCAAAAAGCTTAAGAACTAAATACCAGGAACCCCCGTAGAAATCAGTCGTTATGGATAAACTTAGTAACTGTTCTTTCTGCCCATTGTCTGGAGTCTGAAGTAGTAACTTTTGTAAGCAACATTTTCTTATCTCAGAATAGTTTTTTAACCTATTATTAACCATCCCTATAGATAAGGATCAAACAATACTGAAGGGAAATACGCTACCCACCACCAAGATTTCTTTTGAACTTTGATTTCATTGTAGCAAAAACTACAGAATACTTGTAACGAGACAGTGGTTTCGAAAACTGATAATTTGATTAGTGCTATCTTATGGTCATGGTCATTACAAATATTACTAGGTATATATACTTCATAGTCTTTGTCCTACACAAACCAGGAGAAATATTAGACTTCTTTCATATTCAGATTTTCTTTGATATTATTTTTGGTCGGAGAACGTGTTCTTCACCAAATTAATGGTATGGTATGTAAAGTCCAGAAATAGATCTCAACTATATACCAGAATTTGCTTCCCAAAAAAAGGTGACTTTTAAAAAGTGGAACAACATTCTTCAGTAAGTGATGTGGGATAACTGGTACATATCAAGAAAGAAAAAATATTGTCTACCCACTTTTGCATATTGTAACAAAATAAATTCCAGACAGTTCAAATGTTTAAAAGTAAAACCAAAAAATATGTAGTATAAAGAATGCATGGAAGAAATGTACTTTTAAAATGAGTTATCATGCAGGGGGAAGGCCTTTTTAAGAACAACAAAGAAAAAAACAGCTCATGAGAGGTTTTTTTTTTTTTTTTTTTTAAGATTTTATTTATTCATGAGAGACACACAGAGAGAGAGGCAGAGACACAGGCAGGGGGAGAAGCAGGCTCCATGCAGGGAGCCCGACGTGGGACTCGATTCTGGGACTTCAGGATCAGGCACTGGGCCAAAGGCAGGAGCTAAACCACTGAGCCACCCAGGCTGCCCTCATGAGTTGTTAATGAGAAAAATCCTTAACTTTGAATTCAAAAATATCCTTAACAATTTTTGTATTAAAATAACCAATAAAGGGCAGCCCGGGTGGCTCAGTGGTTTAGTGCCGCCTTCAGCCCAGGGCCTGATCCTTGGGGCCGGGGATTGAGTCCCAGGTCAGGCTCCCTGAATGGAGCCTGCTTCTCCCTCTGCCTGTGTCTCTGCCTCTCTCTCTCTCCTGCTCTGTGTCTCTCATGAATAAATAAATAAACTCTTTAAAAAATAAAATAAAATAATCAATAAAGAGACAAACAGCACTCACTGAGGATGGGGGAGCTATATTTTCAACTCAGGTCATAAATGATCAATTTCCATAAAGAATAATTAGTAAAGCTTATTAAAATTTAAAAATCCATTTCTCATCCATTGACACAGCATTGCTAATCTAGAAATACACCCTCACAGTAATGTTATTGATTGGATAACACTTTTTATAACAGTAAATGATTGGAAAGCACCTAAATGTGCATTGGGAAATGGTGAAATAAATTATGATAATTGATATAATAGGATTCCCTGCTGCTGTCAAACAGAAAAAGGACTGTCTATATGAATAATATAGGATCCTGTATACATTACATTTACAGGTTAATGTAAAAATTGTCACAAGTAAAACAAACTCATATTCAAATCATTATTTCTATAATCCAAATTACTAAAAAATGTACAGCATGAAAAATAAGTCTTCCTTCTACTCCATGGCCTAAGTTCCCAGGTATCCTTCTCCGAAATGTCCATTGTTAGGTGTTATTTATGAGTTGTTTTAGAGATAATCTATGGCTAAGAAAATAGGGTTAACTTATTCCTATGTGTTGCCACTGGACATTATATACAATCTTTTAGTAGAGTCATTTCCTGGTTATTTATAGAATGACCAAATGAGTTTTCTTAATTTTCAAGTGATTCAATTATTAAAGACAGTCAAAATTACAGGACTATTTTGAGAAATAAGGGTAGTGACCAACTAAATAATAGCAGGGAAAATTTACACTTGAATATTATTACACTTGAAGATGTGCATTTGAATATTATTACACTGAAATGTATTTCATTCTGGAAAGCAAGATACCAGCTCATAAAAACAGTCATTTAGTATTGAAGTAAGGACATGCTTTCATGACAAATTGAAACAGATATGTTTGAAACCTAATAAAAAGTTTTATTAGGTCTTATTTGCTATATATTCTCATGAAATAATACCTGATCTTAATTTGTTTAAGTTAGCTCAACAATTATATAATTCTAATATAAAATTTATTTTTAATATAGTCAAATAACACACCCAGAAAGACAAGCAATATCACATGAAAGGGTACAACTATTTCTTTTATTATTCTGGATTAGTTACACTTGAAGGAATGATATATATATTTGTTACATCAGGTTTATTAAACCAGTCAGGTAGTATGAGAAGAAATAGCCTAAATATTTTTTAAAAATCTATATCTGGATTAAAAGATATTGCTTTTGTCAACTAGAAAAATACATTCTAAATAAAACAACAATCCTATTTTGAAAAACTATAAAATGCAGCCACAGAAGTGTATTTTGTCACGTACAATGTTTAAATAATATAAAAATAAAAATTTAATAGATTAGAATAGGTTCAATACACTGAGAGGACATTTATTTTTTTGAGTTAGAGAAAATAAAATAGATTATTTCATTTAGAATATTGTTTGAAAGTTTGTGTCTACTACTTAAAATTCAACTCCATTCAATTCAATATATTATGCAGGATAATATATTTTTTCCTACATGCATACAATGCAAAGGAAAATACCATAATTTAACCATTGAGAGCCCTGTAAAAGGTAATATTTGCATTGCCTTAAATCAGTAACTTTGACTTTAAAAAATTTGCCAATTTAAAATTTTTTTCATACCACAAAGATTTAGTGCCTCCCCTAAAGAATTCATAAGTAGAATTACTGTTACTCTTTTAAGTCTGCTAAAATGCATATTTACATATAAAACTCATGAGCATCATTTACCACACATAGAAATGATTTTTTTAAATGGCTGCAGCCTTCTAAAATTTACCATTTCAATTCAAAAATTGAAGGGCAAAGAGGTAAAGAGGTTGATTGGAGGGATTACAGTTAACAAGACAGAAAACAAAGTAATAAAACAGTAAAAACTACATTGGGCAAGGGAAATTAGGTAAGTGCATAAATAAACTAAGCAGTAATATAAGTGCCCCTCTATGAAAAGTACACCTAAAATAGTTGTAGGCTCAGAGATAAGATATTACAACTGATTAAATGGAATAAGTGTTTCGTAGAAGACATAACATGTTAAAAAAGCAAAATGGTTAGGTTTCCATGTATGTTGGATGGAGGGGAAAAAAGGCATTACGAGGGGGAGAATGAACACGGTACAGTCCATGAAAATATGTTACAAGAAGGAAGAATAGTCAGCTTTGGTTTGCTACTTCTAGCTGCATATAGCAATTTCATAGTTAACCTGAGGTTAGGTTACTCAAAAATTTATAAACACTTTAAAGATTCTATACATAATTAAAACTAAACATTAAAGCTTAGGTCAAGTTCTATATTTATAATTCAAATTCTCAATTTAATAAAGAATAGCTCAGTATCCAGAGATGAGGGCAATTGTAGTTGCCTTATATCTGTACTAATGTATTACTCTAAATTAAAGATTCAGCATGGTAACTGAAGATTTAATATTGTCATGAATCAAAAGCACAAATACATTTGTGTAACTAAAAAACAACTAGAAATTCTAAAGTGAATTTAAAAATCAATGGTTCTGCTTTCTGACAAGAGCTTATAACATAATATATTGTAAAAATATAGGAGTGGTCCTTAGAATGTATCACTGTACTTAACTATATAAAAGCAGAAGTTAATTCAAAGATTCTAAAATGAAATTATCTGTCCAGTCTGATTTCTTATCAGAACCTCTTCTGAATTCAGATAAGTAATCAAATTTTATAGCATATAAGTAATGTTCTTTTCATTATTTTCTCACCAGAGTAATCCAAAGAGATTGCTTTCAACATTGCAATTGGTTTATCACTAATGACAATCTTATGAATTTAATCCCCAGAAGTGAACAATGATTTTATCAATAACTTGCCCTATTGTTGAATGATTTAATGAGATATTTGGCAAATATACTTCCCTTTCTCAGATGACTATTCAATTCCTTTCTTTTTTTAAAATTAATAATGTTAACATTATTACTTTTTAATCACTATGTTTCCCCTGAAATTCCTACATTCTCTACTAGCCAATTTCAACCGAAGCCTTAGCATTATCTTAGGTGTGAGAAATAATAACACAGATGCTCTCCAAAAGTGAAATCCTAAACATTCTAAATATCTTCCCAAAGACTGGTGAAAAGTCTGGGGGATGGAGAAATGAAAAAGTAGGTTAGGAAACTCAGTTAAAACATGCACTACAGTAAGCATGGAAATAAAAGGGAATGAGAAAAACAAATCTTCACCATATCCACATATGAAAACTTAAGTAAAATAATATTCTTACTTGCATGCACACTGACATACAGGAAAAGTGTCTTAAAGAAAAAATAAACCACAGTGATATTTATTTAGCAGTACAATAAAACTGTTTACAATATGATGACATCATGTGTTTACTGGCAAGAAGCAGAGAAGGGAGAGAGGGAGGAAAACTTCCTAACTAAACACCAGGTAAAACCAAGCCTAGTTTGGCACTTTAATGAGTGTCACTCAAGGTAGGATCTAAATTATCCTATATTATCCGTTTAGTTTGTTGGATATTTACTAGCATTCTTGGGGGAGGAGTGGGGTTAGAGCTAAAGCTAATCTTTTTTTTTTTTTTCGCACCTTAGCTGAAGATCTACAGAGACAATCTGAATTCCAGTGTAACAGAATAAAAGGTTTCTGTCCATGTGAGTTCCCCTCTGTAGGTTCAGAGACAAAATGCTAATACTTAGAGTATACAGAACTCTGTTTTACCCACACAAAGGACCACAAGTTGCCTCTCTTGGACTTTTGTAGACAGGGTGTAAATAAACAGGACTGCGACCCTGTGATTTTCTCTGTAACCCACATCTCACCTCACTCAAAAAACGAACCTGCTCCCACCATTTGTTCGATCAGAAGATTTTTGCTTTGTCAGAGAAAGCCCAGACTTAGTTCTTAACAACGTGGCTCTTTCTCATCTGTAACCCCCATCCAATCCACTGCTAGATCTATATACATGTCCCATGGGCAGCCCTTCCCACTTCCCGTCATCTTAAAACAGGTAGGGGGGTTCAGAAAGTGACAGAGATGAAGTGCATTCCAAGTATCAACAGGAAGAACCAAGACTTGAATTCATACAGTTACAACAGAATAGCTGTCATGTACTTTACAGACTTAAAAATTCCAATAATACAGCTTTGAAAAAATATGTTACAGCACATTTTTTATTTTACTTGTTCACGTGAATAGTTCCAATATATTGACTGCAATATTAAGAACTGGTTCTGTTTGCATAAATCATTTCTCACAGAAACTGTAAGAGATTATAATTCCCATCAAATTATTTCTGTTCTACACCTGCAAGCTATTTGTGCTGCATTCCTAATAAATAGCTCACCGTCTGAACTTGTAATAATTAGGTCACTTTAGAACTCTTAAATCAAAAATTTTCTCTAGTTTGTATTAGCTACTGAATACTTAACATGATTTACATCGTTCTCAGAATGTGACATCTAAAATAAAGTTTCCTATTAAACAAACATGAACATTAAGGTAGGTCAGAGACAAGCCAGTCAAATTATGTTGACAATAGCACCATGTCTCCTCCAGTTGTTTCTGAGTCTTGACTATGGTTAGAGCTGATACCAGTGTCCGAGTCCGTGTCATTTGTATACAAGTTAAATACTCTTTGAGTCAAGGAGGGAACCTCCCCACTGCTGTTGGGGGCCTCAGATTCCTTCCCTCTGTTTTCCTTTAGCTGGTATCCATCTTTGTTGCTAATATGAAGTGAATTAAACTCCTTGGCCAGGAATTCATACTCTTTTGCTTTCATCTGAAGCAATGAGTCAGTGTATTTAATCTCCTTCTGGATGCCACTCAAGTGAGAGTGGATTTTCAAACCAGCTTTCATGCTTTTCTCCAAATCACACTTAACATTTTCTAAATTGGAGCTTTCAAGCTCACCTGCAGCTGCCCCTTCTGCATCCTCATTTATCTCTGTGCAAACACTTTTTACCTCTTTTTCTATTTCAGCAGAGAGCTTCTCAATGAGCATTCGGTAATATGCTAATCTTTCCTCCAGGTGTACAATTCCGTCACTTTCAGTCAGGTCCTCCAAAATCTGGTTTTCATCAGAATGCAAGTCCAGCTTTTGCTCAACTTCACTGAAACTGGGCATTAAATATGCATCCTGGACATAATTTTCTCCATCATTTTCTACCCTATCAAGGTGGAACTTAGCTTCACACTTTTCAATTTCCAGATCCAGCTCTTTCATTCTCTTGACTTGCTGATGAATAGTATGGTCCTGGGAAATGATCAGATGAACTAATGTCTCCATACTATCTCGATCATGGGAAACGGTGTCCTGCTTAATTTTAGCCAGTTTCCGGAACGTTTTTCTGACTATTCTTTTTTGTTTATCTGGTGGTAATGTTTTCATGTAATTTGCTGGACTGAGTTCCCACACTTTTTCTGTGTTTTGCACTAATTTGGCTTCAGCTGTCCGCCACAATGGAACCGGAAGAAAAGCATCTGCTTTAACCAAAACAAATTGCATATTGGGCTGCTCATCTCCCCAAGCTTTCCAAAGCTTCAGGATCCTAGTGAGTGGAGGAAGAACCCGTTCTGAGCCTCTCCACTTTTCTATGATGCAGTAATCACTGGGCTTCCCCAGCAGAAATCTTTTCTCTCCAAATGTAGTCTCATGTTCCTCAAGCAAAGCCTGGATGACATCAGCAGAGGTGGTGCGTTTAGTTAACCCACAGACGATCTTCTCTTCTTGGCAAACCCAAACCACAATTTCCTTCTCCTCTGAATCCATGCCTTTAGTGGGAGATCTAAAAGAAAAACAAAGTACATTATATTTCTGTCATCACCTGTGTAAGCTCAGAAACATGATTTAACTTTAATACTCTTTCCAGATTTTATCCTTAATGAGAGATGTATCTTGAGCTTGAGACTACATATGAATCAGAAGTTTTACTGCAAGAAAAAAATTGGAAAATATCTTAATTCCTTTTATTCCCTGGTGGGCTCTGGAAAGAGCAAACTGTCATCAAAGACAACTAAGGCTATTTTATCTACAGAAGTCAGCCACAATATAACTACGATCAGAATGGCTAGAGTTAAGACAATAATCAAAGTGGAGATGAATAAAAAGAGATAAAATAAGACCATTTTGCCTGGAGCCTTAGGACCAGAGAAAGACGATGGAAGCATAGGTAGGAATGCTGGAATGATAGTAGAGTCATAGAGCTAAAAAACAGCCCATTATTGAAAACAGCCATACTTTCGTTCAACAGATGTTTATTATATACCAATCATATGCCAGACATGTCTGACAATACTAAAGACACAGCAGTACACAAAGGAGAAGACAACACAGATGATTATTGTAATAGCAGGTAGTGGTAAATACTAAACAAAATTAAACAGGGTAAAGGGACAGAGAAAGACTTGGAAGAAAGAGAAGTCTATTTTATTCAGGGTATTTAGGAGAGACTTCTCTAAGAAGATGACCTTTGAATAGGGGCATAAATTTTGAGGAGGCAATCAAAGATCTAAGGGAAGAATTCTAAAAGTGAACAGAAGTGCAAGGGTCATGAGGCATGTGTTCTAGAGACAGAAAGAATGAGAATGTAGTTGGGAGACTTGAGAGTAGTGGAGGTGGGGGTTGTTGCTGGAGGAAAGGTCGAATGAAAAGTGATGAGATCTAGCAGAAATGCATATCACAGGATAAGGCATTTGGATTTTGTTCCAGTTTTACGGAGAAGCCATGAGAAAGGTTTATGCAAAGGAGACTTATGATCAAATTTATGCTTTAGGTATATCTGGCTTGTTTAATGGCATGGGTGTAAAAGGGGGGGGGGGAGGGCAAAAGCAGAGGCAGGAAAGCTTAGTTGAAAGCCTTGTGCAGAGATCTAAAAAAGATAGAATTGCCTGGACTAGGGTTTTAGCAGCAGAGGTATTAGGAAGTGGTCAGAGGTGGGACGTATATACAAGTAAAGACTTGATTGTAATCTCCTTTGTAGCACAGAGTGGCAGGGAAAAATCAATTTTCTGAAGGAAAGAAAAAAACACAGAGGTAGTAAAAGAAGAAAGTTCAGTGGTTTCTGGGCTATTCCCTGTAGAGAATTTTTATTATTGTATTTCCATCGTGAGCATAAATCAAATTGACCATGTCTTTCATAATATATCCTTAAAAGAATGGTAAGAAATGACATATACTGAATTATAATCCAATATGATTTGTGGAGACAAGATTTTCAAGTAGTAATTGGCTTGCTGTGAAAGTTACTTTATTTATGTAGCACCCTCAAAGCATATGATTCTTGAAGTATTATATGAAAGAAATTTTCCCTGGCTTCTAGAATGTTTTAACACTTAGAATTTATAGTGTTTGTTTTAGTACCAATAGTGACTAATCCTGCAGGATTATCTTTATTTTAAATGCTCAATTATTACACCTTGGTTATTGACTTTCCTGAGGTCATAGAGTGACTACTAATAGTGAAAGAACAAATCAATGACACCAAATAAAAAAGGATACCCTCCAAATTTAAATATCCAACTCTACCAAAATTTTATAAATAATTATTCAAAAAGTCATACGGGGCTGTAATTATTCTCTTATAAAATATTTAACATTTAATGAGCCAGCATTGAATAATGTGATATTTGATAATATTTACAACTCATCATTCAATAATTCTAAGCAACAATGTGTGTAGAATTTAGAACAACAGAATTATTTCATATTTTAATTAGTAGAGGAATAGCACACAAATACATTCTAAGCAAAAATAAATAAGCACTTAAAGTAACTACTGTTTGTGTTATGGCTCTACAGCACAAATTACTTCTAAATTAATCATTACTTTCATCTGTTTGGATCATGCATATGAGATACTCAAAATTAACATTTTTTTTTTTTTACTTTATGCAGGTGTTGGAAGTTTACCTTTCAGATTACATAATTTGAAAAGAAGTAAACCATTGCCATGCACTTACTTTATATTAAATTACAACTATTTTGGGGATCCCTGGGTGGCTCGGCAGTTTAGCGCCTGCCTTCAGCCCAGGGTGTGATCCTGGAGTCCCGAGATCGAGTCCCACATCGGGCTCCCTGCATGGAGCCTGCTTCTCCCTCTGCCTGTGTCTCTGCCTCTCTCTGTGTCTCTCATGAATAAATAAAAATAAAATCTTTTAAAAAATTACAAGTATTTCAATATGTAATTTGTATAAATAATGGTAAAAATAACAAAATGGAGTAACTGTTGTAAATGTCAAGCTTATAAGATAGTGCCGATAGCTATTACATTAAAACTAAGAACATAGGACATCTTTATTTTATACTATTTTTTTAGTATTCATGGTTAAACTCAAAAAATATCCTACTAAAAATAAATAACACTAAAGATTATAACCATCAGTCATAAAACATTTAATAAACTGTTCTAAGCTCTTGCATATATCAAGTCATTTAATCCTCACAATCTGTAAGCTAGGTAATAATATTATCACCATTTTACAGATAAAGAAACTAAAGCACAGGGGTTTTTAATGACTTGCACAGTTCGAGGTGCATTGAGGATTCAAACCCAAGCAAGAAAGCAGGCTCCAGAGTGCAATGTAAAAACAAGTTTATTAGTTTGATGATTTTCTTTTTAAAAAAATTTTTTTAAGTAATCTCTAAACCCAATATGAGGCTGGAACTTACATCCCCAAGATCAAGAGTCACGTACTCTATTGACTGAGCCAGCCAGGTGTCCCTAGTTTGATCATTTAGATATGTGGATTAAGTTGGAGAAAAAAAATCATAAAATACACTACTTTTTTACTAGGAACATTATTTTATAAATTTGCCTTTGACAGGAATGGAACTCTAATGTCCCATTAGAATACTCCATTGGTCAAGGGAAGACTTTTCCCAATGGCCAGTCATGGAGAAAAGTGTGCAAGAATGTGTTATCTTCTTCTGTGCCTTTTCCTTGTTAATCTTGTTCTTACTCTGATGCAGTACTAAAAAACTACTGACAGGCCTGGCCTGGGCACTGGCATTACCTGACAGATCACATAATATATATTCAGACCTTACTGTTGTTTTCTTAGAGTCATCCCTATGCCCTGTTCCATTTTCTGGAAACATTAGCTCTGGGTCTGTAAGAAAGGATGACACATGACCTGTAACTTCTTCAGCCCTACACTATAGTGGCGAAGCCGACTGAGAGGCAGAGATCAGGGAATCCTTTGGTACCCTTCGTCGAATAATAATGATGATGTACGTGACAATTCCCCAATACTTCCATACCCCTATCCCAGTTGGGACCTTTTTTGTTTTGGAAGATTAAGTGCTTGTTTATTGTGGCCTCCCAAAGATATCTATCTGCTACTTTTCAGCCCATGTGGATAATGTAACCCTAATAGTCATTAAGCACACCTAAAGATACTATTATTTCCACATTACGTATGAGAAAATTAGTGCCTCAATAGTAACCTCACAGTCTCACTTGTTCCAAACATTTTTTTAAGTCTACCTTAAACATCTTTATATTTTCTTGAGTCATTTATCTCTAAATATTTTGAGGAATTTTTACAACCATCATTCAAACCAGATAGTTTTCAAAAGTTCTGCCCTTAGATTGAATATGTTTAAAAGTAATGACCAATGAATTTCCATAATAAATCTTCCATACCTAGTAAAAGATTCATCATGTTTAAAATCTACTTTTTAAACAGACCTCTAACTTTGAAAACTGTATTTATTTTACAATATGGCCTCTGATGAAGTTTCTATCCATTCATTTTCCAATCCTCTGTACCCTTCACTGTAATACTGTAATATCTGACTCGCATTTTTCATAAGGTTGCTGCAAATATTAAATAACAGAATGAGTAAGTGACCTTTGAGAACTGTGAAAAATTTACTGGGTAAATATAGGTTATTAACACTAATAACAAAATTACTGTTATTATTATTTAAAGCAGAGAGGGGAGGAGTGTTTTTAGTATGCCCATTCAGCAATCTTATTGACCTTGCTATGGTAGTTAACAATATTATTTTACAAATATTTTCCAACCTGCCTCACAATATTTTTTCACCTGTTTCAACTCATCAATTTTTTTGCATGTGTACTTCCAGTGTAACATAACTGTTGGGTCAATAAGAGACATTTTAAAACATCATTAATAGAATCTTTGGATCACAGATCAGCCAAGAATGCTTTTATTCTTTCTCTGATTTATAACCCTCTGATTTGGATTAAAATTGTACTAATGAGGTTCAATACACTAATACATATATACATATGTGTGTGTGTGTATATATATATATATTTCAGCTATTTCATAATTCACTGTTTACCTTTTTTGGAATATCATCAGAAAAATAAAATTTATATGCTAAATAAAACTCTTAAACAACATGTATTAACTCCACTTATGGGTACTTTTCCATATTCACTCTGAAATAATAAAAATTAGATATTGGATTTCTTGCCTTCACTCTATTGTCAATTATGAAATTGAAAATATTTCTCCATTGATAATTAATTTTAATACCACAAAAACAATGACACAGAACTGAGTTGGCTTGTAATTACAAATGCAATGTTAATACGCCCAAATATTTCTTCAACACACTTCCACTGAGTAATTATGCACAAAGCATCAAAGGATAAATTAACTATCTAAATCTGGAGTTGTTAAGATAAAATACTTACTATGATATTACAGTGACAATTTGAGGATCTCGGGAAATACATATTTCCTGAGAAAAGATTCTGTGTGAAAGCAGAGAAAAATCAAGATAAATGGATAAACTGTGGCCATCTTTATTCAGTTGTCCAGAGGAAAAGGACACTGAATTGGGGTACAGGGAAAAAATCAAAGAGCAACATTTATTCCTAGTGTATATTAGACATTAAAGTTTAATTGAAAGTTGACATATAAAACTTATTAGGACAAATGTTTCATATGGAGGCCTACTTTTCAAACCAATAAGAATCATTACAATGATAAATCACTAATTAAGAATTACAAGATATGCTTTTAAAACCCAGTATATGATCACTAGAATGCAGTCTATAGATATTTATGGAAAATATTTGAACATGCAAATAAATTTTCCATAGAACCTCTATTACAACTATTTCGGAGGTCATCTCAGAAAGTCTGATACTGGCACAAACTAGCTGCTATGTATAGGAGTGACTCAGTGAAATGCTTTAATTGCTTATATCTCTTGGGAACCATATTCCATGCTTAGAAATCAATAGTTAGAACTTTTTCAGTTCCCAGCTATTGCTGGTACCTGTGCCTGAACATTCTGACGGAAGGATCCATCCGTATGAAAGATGAAGAACTGTGGAGCTTTGGGGGCGTATCTCAGTCCTGGTCCATTGCTCAAACACTATTCTGTTTTCTTCTTATTCCTATTACCTATTTTTTAAACTGGAGATTCCTTCCTTCTAAACCAATGGTTCTCTATCAGGGGTGATTTTGGCCCCCCCACCCCAGGAGATATTAACAATGCATGGAGACATTTTTTATTTTTATGTTAGAGCCCAGGGGTGCTACTAGCCTAGCATCTAGTGTGTTGAGTCTGGGAACATAATCATCCCACAATGCACAGAATACTTGCCTAGTAGTAAAAGCTTATCCAGCCACAAATGTTAATAGTGGTGCAATGGAAAAATCGTGTTCCAGATTTACTACTACAAAGCTTCACCTTTTACCACCCCCCCCTTTTTTTTTTTTTTGCATCTTCTTGGAAAATCTAATACTAAAATTTATGAAAACAGAAATAATAAACAAAGGAGACATTTCCCATCTTAAATACTCTAAAATAAATGATGAAAGTTGGCATTCTCCTTAATGGAATAAAATGCAACATTTTTGGAGGTCATCTCAGAAAGTCTGATACTGGCCTGTTTTATGTTTGTTATTATTAATCCTGTTTTATGTTTGTTATTATTATCCTGCCTGCCCAACTGGATTTCCCTCTGTTAATCTCAGAACCAGTCCTATAAGGAATATTGATATCTGCATTTAGATCCAATAGAAACACAAACATTCAGAATAGGGTTAGTTTTAGTTTAGGACTAGTAAATCTTTAATTTCCATTCAGGACTAGTAAATCTTTGTTCTTCATTAAGAAATAGTATTTGAATACCTATGACATGAAGGAAATGGTCAAGAGGCCAGCACAGTGTCAGCGGTGTGCTGGGAGATGGGAGTCTGTAGAAGGGGCTTTTGTGTTGCTCTCTTACTACTTTGCAATCTCTTCTGCCCTGACGTAAGGGACAAGACCAGAATTAGGAACGGACCCAGAGTTTGAGGGAAGAGGAGGTCAAGACAATATCTTAGCTTTTTCTTTTTTTTAAGATTTTATTTATTTGAGAGAGAGAGAGAGAACACGAGCAGGTGGGGGGAGGGGGAAAGGGAGAAGAAGACTCCCTGTTGAGCAGGGAGCACGATGAGATGATGTAGGGCTCAATCCCAGGACCTGGAGGTCATGACCTGAGCCGAAAAGTAGCCACTTAACTGACCAAGCCCCCCAGGAGCTGGCCCAACAATACCTTAGTCTTTACAGGATAAAAGGGAAGCTCCAACCCACTGAGCCCAGGCTCCCCCAGGTGGCTTAGTTGGTTAACCCAACTGCCTTCCACTGGGGTCATGTCTCAGGGTCCCGAGATCAAGCCTCATGTTTGGCTCCCTGCTCACTGGAAGTCTGCTTCTCCCTCTCCTTCTGCCTCTGCCTCTCCCCCTGCTCCTGCTCTCTCTCAAAATAAATTAAAAAAAAAAAGAAAAGAAAGAACGGGAAATTCCCAGAAACAACCGTGGGAAATGAGAGAAAAAATATCTCTAGTGCCCAGGCAAGGCAAGGGGCCTTGTACGCACGTAAAATATGTCTAGATAAGTCAGAAATAGCCTTTAAAACTACCCTAGGGATAAAACTACACTGAATAAAACACTGTCTTGCTTGGGTTATTTAGAAGACACCCTGAATTTTAATACTGTCCAGAAGTCACTACTGCTCAAATGAAATGGCAGATGACATTATATTTACAAATCTGGGGCTTTGTGCTGATTGCCGAATACAAAGCAAGGGTTGTGAATGTTCTACATTTTACCGGCCTTTGGTCAAGCAAAGATATTGTCATAATGTTTTTTTCTATGAGGGTGAAAGTAAATAAATGCTTTTCAAACTTCTCATTCCATAAGGAAATGAGAACTGTCTCCTGTGTATTTTCTTCATTCATAATACAACCTTTTCCCTTCAAGTTATTTATTAAACCCCAAAACATTTATACTCCTCAAAAGATAGAAGTTAATTTTATCCTGATATCACTGTGCAATTCAACGCTATAGTGAGGAACATATGAACATGAATACATATGCAATTCATTTTTGTGTCCTGTATCCTGATTAATGAAATCCAAGATAGCAACACAGAGAAATAAAACTTAGTTCTTGCACAGATTCTGATCCAGCAGAAAGCAGGTTTTAGTGCCTCATAATGTATTTTTTATAGAAAAGATGGATGGCTATGAAATTATGAAAACCATTCTTAGGCAGTTCTTTCTCAAAACATCTTACCCTAGAGAGAGGTATGACTCTCACACTGTATGACGTCCAATCAAATAGACCCTTCAATGTATAGCTCACTAGATGTGGCACTCATATTAAAAACATATCAGTAAATAATACTGGGAGATAGAATAACCCAACAATGCAAGCTTCAGAAATGATGAATGGGAATGGGAGCTACAAGACAATATTAAGAAGAGAAATTTGATCTCAGCATATTTATCTCAGGCTCAAACCTGACAATACCCTGTAAAAATTCACATTTCTTTGAATAAAAGCACTTAATTCATTGAAGAATAAAGATAGATGATGATAAAAAGCAAGTCTGCCAAATTAAGTTCCATACCAAAGGTTATGAACTAATTTTGAGTTTACAAGCCCAACTTCATGCCAATCATAAAATTTAAAATGTTGAGGATGCCATAAATAATTAGTCTGGATGCTGAACATTTAAATCACATGTTATTTTCAAACAAAACTACCGCATACTTCCAAATTTAATAGCATCTTTTCCCAATAATCAAAATTATCACAGTACAACTATAATTAGTTTAGTTAATAAATTACTTAGCTTCATCTATATAAGAGAAAAATTTATATTTTGTATATGAATGGGCAACTCTGTAATAAAAGGAATGACCCAAACACAAACAGAAATCTAAAGACAAAATTGGGTAAGGATAAAAACTTAAATGTATTTTTTTTTTAAAGTTCTATGCAAAAGTAATTGAATCCATCCCAAGTTAGTTATCTTCCAAATAACTTGTCCATTCTGAATCATGGTCTTATAGTTTTATAACTTGTTTCAATAGTTGTTAATGAAACTGTAGTTTTAGCCAATGTGAATGAATGCTGAGGATAAAATGACAGAGAAGATACGATGATCCTTATGTTCAGGAATTTGTCATGTAGCTCAGAAGGAGAAAAGCTACACTTAGATTCTAAAAATTCAAGACCATCTTAAACATTATTGAAAATCATGAGACAGGGATCCCTGGGTGGCGCAGCGGTTTGCCGCCTGCCTTTGGCCCAGGGCGCGATCCTGGAGACCCGGGATCGAATCCCACATCGGGCTCCCGGTGCATGGAGCCTGCTTCTCCTTCTGCCTGTGTCTCTGCCTCTCTCTCTCTCTGTGACTATCATAAATAAATAAAAATTAAAAAAAAAAAAAAAAAAGAATGAGAATCCTATGAGGTACATATAGGTAGAGAATAGAGGGGATTCACTGACTATGTCTTCGGCCATCTCAATATTACAAATGAGAAAAAAAAGCATGGATTATTTATTTAAAAAAAAAAAATCATGAGACAGACTCTGAACCAATATAGTATAAAATTCCAAAAACTAAAAAACAATAATCATAAAACTTAAGAAGTCATATTTAATAAACAATAATAAAGGCATAGTAATTGGCCTCAATGTCTTCAGTTCATTATCCAGTCCTGTAACTCTTTGAAGAAAGTCTGATTAAATAAAAGAGGTTCAAGAGATTTAACTTGGGGCAATATGCCAATTGAGATCTTGTCTAGAAGGGTACTTGGCTGGCTCAGTAGGAACAGCACGGAACTCTTTATCCTGATGATGTCATGAGTTTGAGCCCCAAATTGGGAGTAGAGTCTATGTAAAAATAAATAAATAAACAAATAAAAATACTTTAGATCTTGACTGTAAAGAAGACCCCTTCAAATTGTGATTTCACATGATTATGTGTGGACCTGATAGTAGAAGGACAGGTACTCAAAAAATAGTGACGTGACTAAGGAGAAAAGGGGTGTGCATGAAGGGTACTTTGGATAGTAGCTCACTTTCTTGAATGCTTAGTATGTGCCAGGCATTGTTCTAAATGTTTTATATACATTAACTCAGTTCATTTTCATCACAACCCTGCCAGATGGGTCCTACTGTTAAACTCATTTTACAGATTAGGAAACTGAGGCAAAGAGGTTAAGGATTTATACACACACACACACAGAAATCACAAATTTTATGTTCTACTAATGCCAATTTAATCTCCTAGGAAGTAAGCCAGACGTGCAGGGTAAGAAAAACCCTCCATATAACATAATTGCAGGATAAACTGTAATACATAAATCCCATAAACAGAGAAAAGGGAAAGGAATGTGTAAAGAATGTGTATTGGAGACAACTGGGGGTTAAGTAAATTAAGCTCCTAGTTCAGATTCCGGAAATTGATTTAATAAAAAATGTAAATATTTAACACGTAGTATTTACCAGATGAAATGCTGAGCAAATATCTAATCTCATTGGAGATTCTTAGGCTCAATTCCCAGTGTCACCTGTGCCTGGCAAATACCTCAAGTTTCCTTGTTTATTTGTACTTTTGAGAGAAATATTTTATAACAAACCATACATATACTTATTAAAGGAAAATTCCCTAGCCTGAATATTTAGTTTAATGACAGTTGTAGTTCTGTCAGCTATTAGCATGGGTTTTCCTGTGGGCAGCTAAATCCGTAGTAGGTTTTGCCTACTTAGTGGAAGATATTTCCTAATGATGGTGACTTTTTAGCTTGTACCTGCCTGCAGCCACCTACTCTTCCCTCCCTAAATGGATTCTGAAATCTGTTGGCATTTGAATGGCACTAAAAATATGTAAGAATTTACATTATCCAGTAGGATAGCTAAAAACACAAGATGAGCTCCTTTATCCCTGATTTCCACTTTCTGAACATACTCTATAATAATATGTGACTTCCAAATGGAAGCTTCATCTGAAATAATCAGCTCTTTACATTAGTCACAAATAAATTACCTGCAGAGCAACAAAAAGATGTCTACCTTGTAGAAGCAGGAATATACTGGGGCTTGTCATGTCATTTTGTTTAAAAAAGCAGATACATGAAAGTATCGCTGATAAGAGAAACACAGTGGCCATCCAGGTCAAAAGCATCATATATCCATTTGCTTTCCCCAAACTTTAAACTTTTTCATATGCTTTGAATCTCACTGCCTCCACCTCCTCTAGAACTTTGCCCTAAAATGTATCCCCTTTTAAACTCTTTTCATCCTCTACCTTTTCCCCTGGTCCTTCCCACTTTCCTGTCACATTGTAACTACTATCATTTTGGCCACACATTTGCACCAACTATCTTTCGTTCACAAACTCAAATAGCAATCCACAGTCACTTTCATTAATTCTCCACTTTTCAGTTACAAGAGCTCACCACAAAGTGACCATAAAGTGACCATAAAGTGATTTCCACCGCACCCACCCTCAACAGACACGTTTCTTCTTAGGCTTGTCAGAGATCTCCTGCCAAACCCAGCACCCTGGAACTGATTCAACCTGACCTCTTTGCAACATTATGTATTGTGATCTTTCCTTCCCATTCTTGAAGCAATCCACGTCTTGACTCCTGGATTTCACCCTCGAAGCTTCTTGCTTTACCTTTCTAGCTTCTCCTTCACAGATCCCGCCCAGGCTCTGCTTCCTCTGCATATTCAATAAATGTTGGTGTCATGCAGGGTGGCCACAAAGTCTTCCATCAAGAGGTGGAATCTATTTCCTCCTCCCTGAATAGACCTTGGGACTTGCCATGGCCAGTAGCATGTGGTAAGAACCATGTATGCAATTTCTGGAGTCCAGGCCTCAAGAAGTCTTGCAGCTTCTGCTTTCTTCCTCCTAGAATGCCGTCCTGGTACAGCTGCTTGATGAAAAAGCCTGAGATGAAAGACCATATGGAGAGAGAGACCCAGCCTTCTCAGTTGTCCCATCTGAACCTAGACCTCGGCCAACCCGAGGCCTTCATTGAGAGCGCCCAGGTGAAACCAGAAGAAGAACCTCCCCCAGTTTACCCACAGAATCAAAATAAACAAGTAATATGTAAGTAAATAAATAAAATATTTTAAAATAACAAAAATCTAAAAAGAATCAAGACAAATAACAAGGTGTTGTTTTCAGCCACTAACTTTAGGAAGTTTTATTATGCAATAATAACTATACAAATGGCATCCCCTTGGTTCCTGTGACTCATTTCTTGTCTCACTAAACGCATTTTAGTGGGTGACTCTAATGTTGTCAACAACTTTATCAGTCAATTGTATGCTGATATTCTCAAATCTAAATATTTTGTCCTTGAGCTCCGGACCTGCATTCCCAACTTCCTTTTTGCCTGTTTACTTCATATTTACATGGTATAATCCACAGGAACCTCAAATTTAATGGATCAAAACTAATTCATCATCCTCTTCTCTCAGATTCCAAACTCTTCCATCTGCCTTCTAGAATGTGATTGTGGTCCACCCATCCTTTCTCTCAAGCTTGAAAACTGTGGTCTTCCCAGGTTCCTTTTTGTCTCATCCCCCTTTAACAACCAGTCAGTAAGTCTGCTTTATTCATTCCAAATGTCTTAAATATGCGCCTTTATGTCTATCACGATTATTATGATTCAGACAACTCTCAGTTTCACAAGATTACTGCAGTAAGCTATTACATACGGTCTTATTATAAACTTCAGCTCACTTCACATCTGTGCTCCAGAATATTGCCAGTCTGCCCCTTTAAAACTACAAATCTTCCTCTATATCTTCCTTGATCAAGTCTTTTTTTTTTTTTTTTTAAGATTTTATGTTTTTATTCATGAGAGACCTAGAGAAAGAGGCAGAGACACAGGCAGAGGGAGAAGCAGGCTCCCTGTGGGAAGCCCGATGTGGGACTTGATCCCAGGACCCTGGAATCATGACCTGAGCTGAAGGCAGATGCTCAAACGCTGAGCCACCCAGGCGTCCCTATTAAAGTCTTTAAATGGTCTCTAAGTCCTTTTTAAATCTGTCTCCCCCCCTCTCCTGTCTCTGCCTCTCCCTCTCTCTCCTGCCTACTCCTAGGATTGCTTCCATGATCGGATGCCCCCAAATCATAGCCAAGCACTTGTCAATATGCACATTAATATGTAGATAACTAGCTATCCCTAATTTACTGATAACCCTCTGATAACTCTGAGGATTGTCATCTATCAATTTAGATTTCATGTTTTGTTTTCACCCTGGGCTTTTCTTGTAACCTATTTCCTTGCCTGAATTACCCTTTCTCCCTCTTCTCCATTTGGCTCACACTCTTCTTCAAATGTCCCTTCTGTTAGGGAAATTCCCCTTCCTTCTCTGAATAACCCCCTTGCCTCCACCCCAGATGGAAATGGGTGCCCTTTCTTGATGCATTCGGTAACAGCATTTTCTACTTTTCTCTTTCTCTAGTTTGTCAGTTGGGTCCTGGACTGAATCTTTCATCGACAAAGCCTAAGTGCCTAACATAGTAGATGCTAAATGTTTGTTTGATGTTTTGCAGCATGGAGGTGGAAGTACGTTTGGGGGAAGTAAACAATGAGAATTTGGCAGTCAACTAGGGCCTGGTAGTTACAACTGTCCCACCACCTATTTTTGTAAGTAAAGTTTTATTGGAATACAGTCATGCTCTTTTAATTATGTATTGTCTGCAACTGTTCCAATACTACATTGACAGAGTTGAGTAGTTGAGGTAGTGATATCATGGCCCAAGAAACCTAAAATATTAATTATGTGGCCTTTTCACAAAATGTTTGCTGACCGCTGACCTAGATGATTTACCTGCACCAAAGATCAAGAATATATTATCTAAATACTATGACATTATTTAAACTCCCATATCCACATCATTCTATGTATGACTCTCCAAGGGATTATAGGGATCCTGTAGTCTCTAAACAGAAGAAATTTACAATCTCTTGGACCATCTTGGAAGTGATGGCCATCTTGGAACTAATTTAGACCACAGGTAATGATTATAGGATCACTAAAAGGATGGATGCTAAATGCTTCACGGAGATTGAGTGGGTTTAGCACAGGATTAGTCAGCTCGAAGGCCCTGACTAGGAAACCAGTCTTTTGCCTTTAAAGCCCTGTTCCAGGTGCAGTACGATCCATATTAATCAGTCCCATATGGACGTCAGAGGTATGAGAGTAGGCTGGATGAAAGGCTGCTTTCACAGTCCTATCTCAGGTGCAATGTGTCCAAACACCAGGTGTTTGGAGGTGGAATATTTGGGAACATACAAATTACACCTTGCATTTTTCACTCTTCACCCTGATGTTCCCTCCCCAAAATCACCTGTGCCATTTTTTCTGTTTGTGATGATACAATCATGTTCCCAGTTGAGACTCAAAATAGTTATTATTCTTTTTTTCTCATCCCGATATTTTCTGTTGCCCCATCCACTCAGTTTTGAATTCCTATAAATTCTGCTTCCGTAATGACTTTTAACAACAATCACCATCTGACATGTCTTGTTCATTTATTGTCTGTTTATTGTTTGCCTATCCACCCCATCACCATCAGCTCAGTGAGAGCAGAGATCTCGACTATCTCTCCCGCTATTTTATCCCCAGCACCTAATACATCTAGCACATATTACAAGGTAAATAAATTTTATTGTTGAATGCATGAATTTTATTGATACCTTAAAATGCCTGCCTTATATTTTAATTATTTATGTATGTCTGTGTATCTCCTAATCAGCAAACTCCTTAAAAGCATAGCCTATATCTGATTCATTTTTAATCTTTCATCCTCCTCCAAATATATGGTTCATCTAATATTTCTGAATTTTTAAAAAAATCATCAAATAACCATCATCTTGAGTCAGCACAGGCAAATAAATATAAGTAGATGCCAAATCTGACAAAGCGGGATAGTTGATGAATGGTTTGTTTTTAGAAGCTAAGGCAGATAAAACAGCAGTATGCTCGGACTGTGGAAAGTATTATATAGCACAAGTTGTCATTTCACTTAATCCTGGAAACTGTGATCACATCAAGTTCTCCTAATTAAAGGTAGAACCACTAAAGATGATCAACAGTTTTTTAAAAAGTAACATAGCCTAAGTTTCATGCCTATCATTAATAGTTCTAGGAAGAAATTCCTTGGCTTTCATTATCAGAGTAGGAGAACAGATGGTCAAGAAACCAAGGCTAATAGTTTATAGTCTTCTGCTAAAAAATGCCTAACTCTTGGCACTATTAAAAAAAGATGGCATCTCAGGTCCACAATAGCCTCACAAGTACTTTTCCTAATTGTGTACAACTCTTCTTCATAGGAGACTGCAGTTATTATATGTCTACCTCCATGGAAACACCCACGGTTTTTCAAGAGCATCCCTCATGGCTCCAGGCAAATGTAAGCTCCTTAGCTGCAGATCGAAAAATAGGTATCCTTGAGCTCTATCTCCTATGAAAGACTATGGTCTCCCCAGACTAATGCTTTGTCCCTGGATCATAAGTACCCTCAGCAGTACCTCATAAATTCCCTCACTTTAGGGAATTCCAAAGGGATTGAAAACCATCAGAGTGAATGAGGAGCATTAGAGTAGCCGAAGGTATCCGAGGTGGCTAAAAAACATCCTAGTCATTGGTTGAGAACAAGCCTACGTACGCTATGCAGTCCGTCATGAAGCCTCAGCCATCGTGTACCATAATCAGTGAGCATAAAAACTTTAGCTAAAGTTGGACCACTATCTGCATTAATAAAGTTAAAAATGTCCACAAAATAGAATAACCCCATTTTACAAACTGATGTAAACTGACCAATTTAAACTGATGTAAACTGACCAATTTAATATTATTATTAGGGGACACCTGGGTGGCTCAGTGGTTCAGTGTCTGCCTTTGGCTCAGGGCATGATCCTGGGGTCCTGGGATCAAGTCCCCCATCAGGCTCTCCGAGGGGAGCCTGCTTCTCCCTCTGCCTCTCTCTCTGTCTTGTGAATAAATAAATAAAATCTTTAAAATATTAATATGATTATTAGAAGGAACATCAGCCACTATTTGACTGTAAGTCTAATACTGCTATATACACATATCTTTAAAATTTTTCTGTACACCCCCTCAATTGTAAGTTTTTTTTTTTAAACCAACCCAGCTGAGATTATGGAATCTTGCCAAACTGACCCCATTTCCACCTGCTTCTTGATCCTTATCTCTTGATTATCCTGTATCTTAGTCAGACTTACCACCGTGTGATTCAGCCCCCTCCTACATCTTTTTATGCATCGTATTGTGTTCCCTACTCTTGTCCAAGCCTGTCCCCTCACTGTGGGAGTTTAATAAATGCTATCTAATTACGATGATGCTCCTTTTATTTTCCTTTACCTCCATGTACTCCTCTTTCAGACTTCTTCTTAGAGGCAATCAAAAACATTTATTGAGCACCTACTGTACAAAGGAACAGCCTTCTACAACTGCAAGAGAGTATACTCTCGTATTCTTAATTGCGTCATAAAGATTGTGATTTTACCTACCCTGTCAAAGATAGTTTCCCATGGAAGAGTGATTTGGAAGAAAGTTCATGCTTGAGATATTTAACTACACTGCTGTTCTTTCAATTAGTTTAATCTCTTAGGAATGAGGTTGTGTCTTTGCATGTCTGGTGCAATACCAAATAGAGAGTCCACGAGGCCTGAAGAACTGAAATAAAAAGACAGCTACTCCTAATATTCATATACTTGTATCATCAAGCTTAAAATTCTGCATAGCAAACAGCAAACTCTCAATAATTCCTAGATATTATAACTTATAAACTAATCAAGTTGGAAATAAACATCTGATTTTTGCCATAATACTACCTTTCATGGTAGGAGTTATGTGGCAAGGCATCACGTTTTGGGTAAAATAAAATTACACATTAAAAAAATCTTTTAATTCTATTTTCTTTCTTTAAAAAAAAACAAAAAAGATTTATTTATTTATGAGAGACATAGAGAGAGGGAGGCAGAGACAAAGGCAGTGAGAGAAGCAGGCTCCCTGCAGGGAGCCTTGATGCAGGCTCCCGGGGATCACAGCCTGAGCTGAAGGCGGAGGCTCAACCACTGAGCCAACATCTTTTAATTCTGCTTTCATAAGTTATCTTGAAAAGGTAAACAAGCAAGACAAGAGAATTAAACTCTATTCTGCAGTGGGTATTTTAGAATTATAGAACCTTAGAAATTAAAGGGACTTTAAAAATCTAATTCAGGGGTGTCTGGGTGGCTTAGTCTGTTAAGCATCTACCTTTGGCTCAGGTCATGGTTCGGGTTCCAGCCCCCCTCCCCCCCCCCATTTAGAGTCCGCTTCTCCTCTCCCTCCCCAACTCGTGCTCTCTCTCGCATGTGCATTCGTTCGCTCATTATCTCTCTCTAATAAATAAATAAAATCTTTAAAACAATTAAAAAATAAAAATCAAATTCAATCTCTCATTTTATTAGATAAATCTAAGACTAAAAAAATTAAATTATGTATCCTTTCTTTTTATAAAAACTCATCAAGGACACGTAAGGAAACATCCCTTAAACTATGGCGTGCTACACATTGCCAAATCGTTAATGGTCTAAAAATTTGGCTCAAAAGAGGTGTGAGGATTAAACCTAAAAGCTATCAGAATTCAAATATTATGTCAAGATCAAAAGATAGCTTTATATAACACTGATAGACTCATTCTAACCATATTCAGTAATTTATAATATACCTCTTTAAATCTAAGGAGGAAAAAAGATCAGTGGGGATAGAGAAGTTCTGTTGACATTTCAAAGACCAAAATATACCATGTCTAAATATTAAAAACTTAGATATACTTCATAGTATTTCAATCCTACAGGCCTGAACAAAGAGTGAATATTTATTGAGCTTGTATTACTATTCTAATATTGTGCTGTCCTTTAAATATAACTAGCTTTAATCTCATACTTGATGGTTTAGAATTAACTCTGTTTTAGAGATGAGAAAACTAAGTCCTAAATAGGCCATATGCAATAATGGTTAAAGGCACGGATTTGAAACCTACCTCTGCCACTTACTAATTATTGCACTGCTCGATCTTAATGGCTTCAAATGTAAAACAGGCAAAATAATAATAGTACCTTCTTCACAACATTATTTTATGTATTGTGTAAATCACTCAGAGCACATAGTGCTCTAAGTATTAGCAGAGGTGGACTTACCCTGAAGCTAATGAAGCTTAAGCAGAAGGACTGCCTCATTTGTACAGTTGTCTTCTCCAGAATCACCTTAGTAATACTTTTATTCATAATTGTGTATTAAAAAGCAACCCTCCTCTAATTGCCAAACTTGGATTTTCCCTTGTATGCTATTATTATTATTGTGCTTGTATTAAAAAGATTAAATATTTGCCCAAGGGCACATGATTAGTAATGGTATATCTGAGATATAACCTAATATCTGCTGGAATTCTTAGCCAAGATATTTTTCTGCCTATTTCTAGAATATCCCTTTGTCTCATGAAGTATAATTATCTTATACAAAGAGAAAAGATCCTCATATCATGTAAGAAAACAAATATTTGCTAATCATATTTCCCTCTTATCTCAAAAGAAGATGTTCCACACTTGGTGGTGGCATCTATAGTAGCCATTCACCACCACCTGCCAAACCTCACTGATATACATGCTTGGAACAGGAAAGGAAGGAAGAGCATCTCTTGAGAAGATGAGCTATCCTGCTTTTTTGGTTTGTTTTCTATCAGAAGCCCAGTAAAGTCTATTTATCAGATATGGCCCTTGATAGGAAGGAGGAGCTGTGCCTAAGAGCAGGAATAATGGGAGGTCCACTTTGAACTTATGGATTCATTCCAGTTACCTATGCATCCAGTCAACATAAATGTACCGATGTACCCTGACCCACGTACTGTATATTTGAAGAGTATATGTTGAATTCATTTATTCAATCAACAAATATTTGAGAAGCTATTCACTGCTTATCTAAAAAGGAACAAGACGGGTAAGGTCCCTGCTCTCACTGAGTATACTCATGAGAATGTTTTATAGATATCTTACGTTACTTTATCAAAACAGAGGCCACTCTAACCTGCAGATAGAAACCTTTGAGGATAACTTGCCTTGTTTGTTGGCATATTTAATACTCACTGGTCATTCTTATTCTTGAAATAACTTGGCATTTCGCCTCCAGTGCTCAACACATACCCACGATTCTATTCCATTTACATGAAGTAATTACTTTGCCCTTGGGTGACCATTCACCTTAGTAATTTTTCTTAAATGATAATCAACAAATACGCAAACTTTCTCTAGAAGGAGCAGAATTACAACAGGTTACACAGAAATGGAATCACAGTCTAGCTTTTTAAAAAGCTAGTACGTGTTGTACGTGTTTTGCCAAAAAGATGTCTTTAAAAATTCCGAGGCAAGTATACATTAAGGAACATTAGAGCACAGAAGCATTTTGAACTTTTCTTTTCCACATACACATAGTACAGATAACATATTTCCTCATTTTAGAAAGCCAATTTGCTAGAGACAAAGATTAACTATCAAGGACTGGAACCTACATACTTCTGGAGGAGGTAAATATATGCCACTACCCAACTTGATTCTATTTTCAGAACTAAAATTAAAAGAAGACAGCCCCATTTTTAGGGAATTTTTAGAGCTATCATCAGATCTCCTGGAACTACATGCCAATCAAATAACATCCAAACTTTCTAAGTTATGCAGTCCGGGTAATAAAGTTGTTCTATAAATGAAACTGTTAACCAGATACAAACTTTTAAACATTCTTTTTTCAAAAAGTCCACTTAAGAACCTTTATCGCCTTGACATGTTTCATGAATTAATACAGTACATAATACAACATCTTATGTAGTGGATTTTTAAGTTGGCTTACAGTTGGGGTAACAATTCAAGATTTAACCTAGAGCTCAATTTCACGGCCTTCACTGCCCTCGGTGTAGTTTTGCCAGAGATAGAGCATTCCAGTCATTGTTGCTAATGGGCTATCTGCTGCCAACTAATAACTACTTAAGTTACCAAGTATCATTAGGGAAAATCTCTTTCAGAAACTCCTGGGAACTAAAAAGATGTACGTACTCAAATATCAGACATTTCTCAATCCAATTTCAGGGACATTTTAAGTATTATTTGAGGTTAGACAAAAAAGTACACAACAATTCTCCATTCTGCAGAATTCACAAAACACCATATTTCTAATTTCAGAGAAAACATCCATCTTGCCCACAACTTTTACCCTAACCGCAAAACTTAATTCTTCCTTCTGATGAAGCCTTTGTGGCACTGTTATTACAATTAGAAAATTTTAAAAGATTAATTCTGATTATAAACATAAAGGATCCTAGATTGGCCCCATTTCTTTTATTTATATGAAAGTTAGAAATGAAAAGCATACCAGTTTTGTGTGCCAAAATACAATCATTCACAGCTATGCATTATTCTCAAATTTCCTAAAGACTGTTTCCCAGTTTTTTATTTATATGCTTCTTAAATTTTAGAAAAAGATTATCTAGTGGAATAGGATTAACTCGGCGTCCAATTCCATAAAATTGTTTATCTATTTCCTTGGGTTTTGGATTATATCAAATGTCAACCAATCCTTTAAGAAGTATTCATTTGTATACAATACCAGCTGTTGAGTAGAGAATAAAATAGCAACTATGTTTTTATAATTTAATTTACAACATCATATAAATAACTGCATCACAGGTCCATAATATGCCAGGCACCGTCCTAGGCATAGAAACACAATGGTGACTAGAGAGGGCACTGCTCTCTCTAAAGCCGTATTTTCTAGAAGATTTCATGCCTCAGACTTTGAAAAGACGGAAAGAGAATAGATGCAGAGAAGTTCAATAAATAAACTTTGTCAAAATTTTATGATCTCAAATTCCTACTATTCCTTCTAGTAATGTGTATTTTTTTCCCTTGCTGACAAAGATGCAATGATGTTCAAGTAGCTCCTTTACTTGTGTAAATTATACATCGCAAGATACACAAATGTGTTTCTCAAATTCTTCCTTTACATTCTACAAGGAGTTTTAAACTATATATTTGAGGAATGCCTTAGCTGTTATCAGATAAATGTCTTATCATCAATTGCATTTACAATCAAAGGATGAATCACCTGTCATTTAAGGAAAGATAGTTTCTATATGTCCAAGTAAGATTATTCAAAGAATTATGGAACCCAGCAAACAAAATAGATAGATGTAATCATGTCACTAAGTTTTATCTACAGTTTCACCTTTGAGAAGGTGCAAAAATAGAACAAAATGAAAATACCTCCTGTATAGCAAATACTGGACACTGGAGAAAAGAAATACACATTAATTCTATCTCAATACACCATGCGGCTTCTGTACCACTTAGTTTGACATACCCATATTTTTATCTCTCTGACCGCTGCCGTGGCTTACATTTTTCTTAAGGGTGGAAAAATACAAATTTGTAAAGGGAAGCACTCACGGATCAGAGCAACTTCTACATATCCTCATTATTACCGCTTTTATCAAAACATGTTCTTAATAAAGCATCACCGCCGGGAGCACCATTCCATTTTCTCAGAGAAACTTGAAATACTGTTGAACTCCTCATTTTTTATTGTTCTCTCCATTATTTTATAATTTTGCATAGAAGCTCTCATATTAAAAACTGTATACTCACCTCCCTGGATGAAAGCCAGTTTTGTGGGTAGATGGCACAGTGGCAAAATTGAAATAACCGAAGTGGACATGCACCTCCCTGAGGGAAACTCACAGGGGCGCACCACAAAGTTCTTGGCATACCAGTTACAGAATTCTAGAATTAATAATAATCAAAAACAAAAACACACATACATGAAGCAGCCCTGAACTATAAGATATAAGAGTACGTTTAAAAGGATCAGCATGCCAGAAACATCATCTGTTTTAGAAGACCACGAACTTTGTCCCTGTAATTTTAATATTTTTTTTATGGCATTTAAACCAACATACTTCAAAAATAATGCTACTGAACAATCATTTAGGAAGTAGTAAGTCTCAAAAAAAATTTCTTTAAAAAAAAGAGGTAGTAAATGTCTTCTGTTGGCAAGGAAAGACTTTTGGGATAGTTTTAATGCCCTGACCCGACTAAAATGCACACTTATTTTCAACCACCATCATTAACATGTTTTGAAAGAATATCCAGCCAGAATCCTTTATTTTTTAGCGTAGTTTCACTAGGTACAAGAAATGCCATATTTGTGATCCGTTACCAAATTATTAGCAAATAGAACTGGTTTAGGGAGTTTCATGGTACTGATTATTGTTCTGGCTTCTTAAGCAAACAATCAACTGAATCATGAATGCATCTGGAATGAGTTAAAAACAGAATTTTTCAAGCAGCCGTCTGCGCACCAAATGTAAAGATGGACTTTAAAGTTGTATCACCACAAATTATCTTGCAGACACTCTGAAATAATTGTGTCACTTCCTACCGCGTAATTGGATGCTTTGAAATCTACCCTGAGTGAATTTTGACAAGTACTAACAAGCATGATGGAGAGGAGAGTTATGGAAAAGCCCTTATTCCCCCAAATAAATATCTTAAAAGACCAAAACCCATGTCTAAAATGATCCTCACATGGTTTTAGAACAACAACCAAAAAAGTAACACTGGGGTGTTACTAAAATATTTAATGGGACTGAGACACACCTACCGGCTCAAGAAAACTGTGTGTGTTGTGTGAGGGAGACACAGCCACAGAGAGAGGGAGAAAGCGCGGAAAACCCGTATTTAGCACATTTCCACCAGGCGCACTGCAGGCCTGAAGCAGCAAAAGGAATCAAAGTTAAATCGCAGGAAAACGGCCTGGGGCGGGGGGGGGGGGGGGGCATCTGCCGGGAGCCTCCCGCGCCCGGGCCCCGACCTCCTCGGGGCACGTTCCCGGCCTGCCCGGCCCCGGGCCCCGCGGCCGCCACCGCGCTTCCCCCGGCGCCGCCCCCCCCGCCCCGGCGCCCGGGTCCCGGCGCGGCCCCCGACCTGGAGGGACGAGCGCCCGGCCTCCCCGAGGGGCGCCCGTGCCCGCACTCCGGGCCCCCGCGGCGCCCCCTGCCCCCTGCCCGCCGCCCGCCGCCCGCCGCCCGCCGCGCCTCACCTGCTCCGGTGCCGGGTCCGCAGCAGGCTCCGCCCGAAGGGAGCCATGGGGCCGGCGCCGCGGGGCCGAGGTCGCGCCCGGGGCTGCGGGGGCGGCGGGGGCGGCGGGGGCTGCGCGGGCGGCGGGGCCGGGGCTCGCGGACGGGCGGGCGCCCAGCGCAGCGGCAGCCGCAGCGGCAGGAGGCTCGCGGGCCGGCCCGGCGCGGCGGGGGCGGCGGCGGCGGCGGCGGCGGCGGGGGCGGGTCCCGATCGCGGTGGCCCCGGCGCCTCGGGCGCCCGCCCAGCCCCGGCCTCCGGGCGGCGTCGGGAGCGGGAAGGGCGGGGACCCTGCCGGGTTCCGGGGCCACCAGCGGACGCCCCGACCCCCGCCGAGCGCCCGCGTCCGTCGCGGGAACTGAACCCCGGACCGGGTGGGACGGAGCCACCCCCGCCTCCCAGCCAGCGGCTCGGGCGGAACGAGCGGGTCCCGGCCGAGGAGAGACGCGCGGGGAGGGGCGGGGGGCGGGGCCGAGGCCGGGGGAAGCCGGAGCCGGGACTCCAGGTCACGTGGAACGCGGAGCCCGGGGTCGCCCCGCGCCCCCCCCGCCCTCCCCAAGTTGGTGTCCGGAAGTGGCAGGGGCGGGAGGTCCCGGCCGGGCCTGGGGCCCGACCCCCGAGGCGCCCGCCCCGTCTGCGAGAGGCCGCGCCGACCGTTCGCTCCCGTTTGCCGCCCCCCCCCCCGTCCCGTCCAGTGGGGAGGACGCGCCCGGGGCCCGGGCGAAGGCGAAGCGCGCGGGGAAGGTCGGGGGACGACAGCGGGCGCCCCCGGCCCCACGCGGGCTCCGACCCACGACCCGCGCACCCCTGCGGGGGGGAAGGGGGGCCGAGGGGGGAGCGGAGGGGGGCTGGGGGGAAGGGGGTGGGGGAGCGGGGCCGGGACGAGGGGGGAGGGCCGGGGGGAGGGGGAAGGGGGGCCGAGGGGGGAGCGGAGGGGGGCTGGGGGGAAGGGGGTGGGGGAGCGGGGCCGGGACGAGGGGGGAGGGCGGGGGGAAGGGGGTGGGGGAGGGGGGCCGGGAGGGGGAAGGGGGGCCGAGGGGGGAGCGGAGGGGCGCTGGGGGGAAGGGGGTGGGGGAGCGGGGCCGGGGAGTGGGGCGGCGGGGCGCAGGGGCCCGGGGCCGGGGTGGGGCGCAGAATTTTCCCAGGAGCACGTTTTTTGTGTAGGGCTTGTCCCGGCCTCCTCACCGCCCCCCACCCTCCCCCCAGCCCCCGGGCCCCGCGGAGGAAATCTGCGCCTGTGGCTTCCGCGGGCCCCGCTCAGGCTGGCGGACCCCTGCACCTCGACCGAGGTCAGGAGACTTTCTCTCACCCCCAGCAACAGCGAACAAGAAAGCGGTCCTAAAGGTGTCGATAATTTCCATGTGCATTGATTTAGGCAAGGTTCTACGGAGCTCGAAAAAATCATTTTTCCCAATATTTACCACCATAATGGCTCCCTAGTTCTCCATATTCTATATGTGTGCATTTCTACATGTATACAGACATAGATGGACTTAACATGACCTTATTTTATTTTAAATTTGTGATGTATTGTTTATGAGTTCATAAATATATTCAAATCCCAAAGTGTTAGAAATTAGAAAGCATTACACTAGACAATGCCTTAATTCAATGACCTTTTTTTCAATTTAAGAAAATATACCCATCTTTTAAATGGATCTATAGTAGTGTTACCAGAGAAAACCTTTAAAATACCAAAAGCAGTGATGATATATTCTTGTTATATATATGTGTGTGTGTATATATATCATACACATTATATACAACATAAATAATCTTGGGTATACTTTGGTTTCAGTTTTCATTTTATATTACCAGCATGTCACAAAAACAATGATTTAAACTATTATGAGAGATTTTCCAGTTACTCTAAATTGCTGAAAATATAATCCCTAAAGCCATACTCTTTACTTATTAATATAATGATTGCAGTCAATTTACAAAGAATTTTGCATTTACAAATATCCCTGTTCCCTGTAGTTTCGGTTCTCCACCCTATTAAGTGTATATATAGTTTTCATATAAAACATGTTTCATTAAGAGCTTTAATGGAACAAGAGGAAACAGCATTACATCTTTATTAGCACAATCTTAAATTGAGTTTCAAGTTAGCACAGATGAATCTCATTTAGGATGTTATTATTCCTCACATAAAATATTCTATTGATATTATTCAAGACAAACGCTTTGATGTGTAAGAATAAAACACAGAGTTAATGTCTCTTAGATATTAAAAGCTGAAAGGAATAGAAAACATGGGCACTAGTATCTAAAAAGAAAAATAAGCAAATAACAATTTTAAAAGAAAATAATAAAACCAGGTTTTAAAATAGGAACTTTCTAACTAACCAGATGTTATATAGGTGAATTGAAATGAGGTTTTATTTTGCATCTTCCGAATTGCATGATTTTTAAAATGATGATACCCAACTCTATCAGTATGATTGTCTGAGTAGACTTCTCTACATGAGTAGTGTAGATAGCCTTATCCCTTGTAGAAATTAATTTGGCTCTAAATATCAGTAATCTTCAAAATAGCCAAACTGCTCTATCCAAGTTTTTTTTTTTTTGTAAAAATATTTTCCAAGGAAATAATCAGAGTTTCAAATAAGGCCTATGCTTATTGATATTCATGGGAACTAAATAAAATATTGCATACAAGGTGTTGACACATAGTATTAGACAAAGTACTATTTCTTGTACAGGGTAAAGAATGGTATGAAAAGGTGACGGGCACTGAGGGGGGCACTTGATGGGATGAGCACTGGGTGTTATACTATATGTTGGCAAGTCGAACTCCAATAAAAAAGATATACAAAAAAAATGGTATGAAAAATTACCTCAACTTGAAAGTAAGGCAAACTAATGAATGCATTGTCTTTTCAATGATATACTGGAGCATTGTCTAGTAGATCCTCCCAAAGATTACCCAATTCTCTGGAATGATGCATATTTTAACATACCATTTACTGTTGATTCGGCCCAAACTCTGAAATCAGATGTTAAATTATTTTTTTAAAAAAAGGTAAATTGCAAATTTCGTTCAGAAAGTAATACAAATGATTTTGTCTAGTAGAAAGAGAACACAAAATGTTAGGGTTTTATTGCCCTGTAGGATATCAACTACTTTTATACTCAACGCATTTTTATTTCAACATTCTTTCTTTAGTTCACTAACTATATATAGCAGTCTTTCCTATCTACCTTTGGACCAGCTTTGCTGTTCTACTTGACCCCTCATTAAAAAGTTAAATCTTGGACACTTGCCCACCATGTATTTCTATGAGATTCATACACTTCAGTTTTTTGAAAATTATACTTTTAATAACACTGAGCTTGCATCAGTTTTTTTTTCTGAACCAGTAGGAAGTCTTCTACCCATAGAAGACAGATGGGTACTTATCTATACAATCTCTACCTTTTTTAAAAGATATAATGTATAGGGGCGCCTGGGTGGCTCAGTTGGTTAAGCATCTGCCTTTGGCTCAGGTCATGATCCCGAGGTCCTAGGATTAGCTGAGTTGGGCTCCCTGCTCTGTGGGGAGACTGCTCCCTCTCCCTCTGCCTCTCTCCCTGCTTCTGGGCTCTCTTTCTCTCAGATAAATAAATAAAATCTAAAAAAAAAAAAAAAAAAAGATATAATGTGTAAAAATGATTTTTGATGATAGAGAATAGTTAAAATGACCTCTCACTCATCTATGAATATGAAGCTCAGCCAAAATAAATAGATGTCTATTTCCTTACACATTTAGGTTAAGGTATGAAAAATCAACATGGAAGATGGTGCATTGTGCTTAATGAAAGAATGAATGAATATTCTCCAATCAAAGGAGGATTATGTAATCTGTGGTGCAGTTGATATCAATAGCTAAACAGTGTGAGAGCATATCTGCAGATGGAAACTCCTGTTTTGAAACAGAAAAGAAACAAATAAAATAAGTGTATCAATTCTTGTTCTGGTTTATTCATGGATCCAGCCTCTCTTTGTATTAGAGAGGTTTTTGGTGGGAATGTGAACTGGTGCAGCCACCCTGAAAAACTGTGTGGAGGTTCCTCAAAGAGTGAAAAATAGATCTGCCCTACGACCCAGCAATTGCACTGCTGGGGATTTACTCCAAACATACAGATGCAGTGACATCTGCACCCCAATGTTGATAGCAGCAATGTCCACAGTAGCTAAACTGTGGAAGGAGCCTCAGTGTCCATCGAAAGATGAATGGATAAAGAAGATGTGGTCTATGTATACAATGGGATATTACTCAGCCATTAGAAACGACAAATACCCACCATTTGCTTTGAAGTGGATGGACCTGGAGGGTATAATGCTGAGTGAAGTAAGTAAATTGGAGAAGGACAAACATTATATGGTCTCATTCATTTGGAGAATATAAAAAATAGTGAAAGGGAATAAAGGGGAAAGGAGAGAAAATGAGTGGGAAATATCAGTGAGGGAGACAGACCATGAGACTCCTAACTTTGGGAAATGAACAAGGGGCAGTGAAAGGGGAGGTAGTGGAAGGGGAGGTGGGCGGAGGGTGGGGGTGACAGTGATGGACACTGATGGGGGGCACTTGACTGGATGAGCACTTGGTGTTATGCTACATATTGGCAAATCGAACCCCAATTAAAAAAAAAAAAGAGTCTGACTTGTCCCCTTCACATCTCCTTTTATAAACTGATGGACTTAAGAGTTGGAGACAGAGCTACCTAAGCCACAGCCATTGGCACATTCAGGAAAATCTGTACATTTTATCAAATGCCAAATTTCAGTGAATAAAATGAATTTGCTCAGAGGTATGAGTTATGGTTAAAAAGTGAATGTCTGCTGAAAGGACTGAGCATTTTTGAGGACAGCCCCTAGAATCACCATTATTATTAGTAGTATTTTGGCCATTTGATCCTTCTTTGTAGAAAATTTTCCATCTAAAATCACAGGGTCTTAAAAATCAAGCCAGTCTCACTCATCCTGAGAAACTAAAAAGGTTGAATCCCTTATTTTTAAACTATTGAATGTCTAAATTTGATTTAAAATAAACACGTTGAAAAATAATATTTACAGTGTTCCCAAGTAATCCACATCCTAATTTGAAATAATTTTCCTCCTTATCCCATTTTGTTTTTATTTATTCTTACCTATTTCAAATTTCATGTATCCATAATTCTGAGGGAAGCTTTATTTTGTATACTGTTTAATAATTTATTAAAAGATATTTACTGGGCAGCCCGGGTGGCTCAGCGGTTTAGCGCCGCCTTCAGCCCATGGCTTGATCCTGGAGTCCCGGGATCCAGTTCCACATCGGGCTCCCTGCATGGAGCCTGCTTCTCCCTCTGCCTGTGTCTCTGCCTCTCTCTCTCTCTCTCTCTGTCTCTCTCTGTCTCTCTCTGTGTGTCTCATGAATAAATAAAGTCTTTAAAAAAATGAAAAATAAAATAATAAAAGATATGTACTCACTTAAAAAAAAAAAGGGTTTTTTTTTAATTAAATTTTCCCCCAGTTGTATTGAGATATAATTGCCATGCATCATTGTGCAAGTTTAAGGTGGACAGCATAAGGATTTCACTTACCACAGATATTGTGAAATAATTACCTTAATAACTTTACTTGCCATTCATCATCTCATATAGACACAATGAAAAGAGAAAACAAAAAAAGGAAAATGAATATTTTTCCTTGTGATGAGAGCTCTTAGGAGCTACTCCCTTAAAAACTCATATGTATTTCTTAGAACCATGTTGACTATAGTCATCATGCTGTACTTCCTATCCCCAGAACTTACTCATCTTGTAACTGGAAGTTTGTACCTCTTGACTCCCTTTTTCTAATACCCCCTGTCTGTCTCCACTGCCCTCACTTTACTTCTCATAACTACATTCGAGGCTTTTTGTTATTCTATGAACTTCTCTTTTAGCTTTAGCCCATATGACTTCATTAAAAAGAAGGTAGACATAAGGATTAAAATAATGAGTTTTGAAGCTACATAAATAGGGATCCATATCATAGCTCTCCCATTTTCTGGTAAAGCTCTCAGATAAATTACCTAACCTAAGCCTCAGTTTTTTGATCTCCAAAATTAAAAAAAAAAAAAAAAAAGATAATAATGTACTTTCATATTCCATTAGATGTAAGTTTAAAAGGTTTTTTTTTTTTGAAAATATTGTTTTGTGACAATGTGTTGTATTCTTATTATCAGAAATTTACTCTTCACATTTTAATGATTATTTTGCCTTACTGGTATAATTATCATACACACCTGTACTAGTAAGAGTTTTCCAGTTTTCCCCAGGGCCTGCATTAAAACCTCACCACAGCTGAGATTCTAGATCTTGTATTATGCACAGACACTTGAGTCTGAGCTAATTTGTCACTTATTTGATCATCTGTGAGGAAATAACATACTATATGGCTTGTTGTAATCAATCAGTTATCTGATTTACTCAAAACCCCATTCTCAACTAATAGAAAAATAGTAAGATACAGAGCCTATTTTGTTTGGACAACTGAAGACAGAGAAATAATTAACATTGGCCCGAAGAGTAAAATCAGAAGTGAAATGAGGATCTTCAGACAATTAAGACATGGCAAAAGGGTACTACTACTCAGTAGTACAGAGCTGTTGATAGCAGAAGGTAGAAAAACCTCCAAAGGTCATAGAGAATAAGTAGTTAAACTAAACTCCAAGGCCACTATTATTAATATAATTATTATTACTCCAATATCTGTTTTCTGAAATTATTTCCTGTCCTAAGTTAGTTCATGGTAATAAAAATCATGTCTAAAAGTTGGAATGGATGGGACCTCTCACAGAATCTTTTAAATCTTTTAAATAACGGATGTCATGGGTTGTGAAATAACCTATGTAAAAGGTTTTGAGCATGGAAGAAATAACTATCTTGTACAGTTTGGGAAAAGCCCAGAAGCAGAGATTCCATTCCAACTCTAGGGTTCTATGATCTTTTGCTTCTCCAGAGAAGCTTAGAATGGCACTTGTAACTTTGGTATATAATAGGGTGTCTAATTAGTCACCCAGCTTCAATAGGCGGCTCTAAGCTTTTAATTAAACAAACAGTATTTGAATAGCTGACTAGTTGGGTGTTGGCCAGATACCTGTGTCCTAAATAAAAGGCCAAATTTCTTCACTTAGTAGCCTCAGCTTTTATTAACTCTAATGAGATAAAGTGACAAACCCATAGAAGGGTGGCTGCTACTAGAAGCTGCTCAACTTCAAAGAAAGTGTTGTGAAACACAGATACTTTAATAAAATTAGATGGGTGCGTGTCAATGTATAAACACCCTCAGATACACATTCACCTGCTATACTAAATAATAGAATCATAATATTATGTTCTAGTGCTCTGCACAAATCACTTTTATGTTTGATACCTCATTTGATTATAATATGGTCAGTAAAAAGGAACCTATTATTTCAATTTTAAGAATAAGAAAACCAAGTTTCGAGCCATGTGATAAACCAATTGAACTAGTGCTCAAAACAAAGAACAGTTAAACTGGCATCAAAGATGATTTTAGAGAAGGCAAGAAACATAGTACCATCAATTTCAAATCTCTTGTCGTGTAAATGAAGAACAGAACGTGAGACTCAGAGATAGATACACTTGCTTACGCACATGTGTTAGCATAGAGGAGAACCAAGAAGAGAACTCGTGGGCCACATTAAGAACTCAGATACAGCTTTGCAATTAACAAATAAAATAGAACAATCTATTAAATAAATAAAATAAATATCTAGGGATGAAAACAGACCTTAGACTTCATCCATGCCAGGACTCATTTCTCTGCTAAGAAGATTCTGAGTGCAGGAGAAAATAATTTTGAAACGTCACACTTCACACAGTAGTACACTTGAAAGACAATTCTCCAGATGCAGGATTCTTTTAAAGTAATATAGCTGTATATGCTCAGTTTATCTGCAAGTATTTAAATAACGTGGGTTCAAATTTCACAGGCCTAAATGTCCTCTGTTTCACAGTTTTATAAAGAAAGAAAATATTTTTGATCCAGTGACAAGAATTTTCATGAACTCATGAAGCACTAGTACAATTAAAAAAAAAAGTTAATTCTTATGAAGACCTATGATATGTGTACTAGAAATTTAGTCTTTCAATTTAATGTGTCAAAGACTAATGATTTTAAAATTCATAACTCTCCTTTAGCAAATATGGGATAGACAGGGAAAGAAAAGGTAATATCATGTTTCTAATTTGGACATTAAGTAACACTTTAGGTAGTTCAAGCCAAGCGAAGTTTGATGCAGAGAATTGGTTATGAAGATGTTGGAAAGAATGGAAAATCGAAAGATGAATGGATAAAGAAGCTGTGGTCTACGTATACAATGGAATATTCCTCAGCCATTAGAAACGACAAATACCCACCATTTGCTTCCACGTGGATGGACCTGGAGGGTATTATGCTGAGTGAAATAAGTCAATCGGAGAAAAATATTATATGGTCTCATTCATTTGGAGAATATAAAAAATGTGAACGGGAATAAAGGGGAAAGGAGAGAAAATGAGTGGGAAATATCAGTGAGGGAGACAGAACATGAGAGACTCCTAACTCTGGGAAACGAACAGGGGGTGGCGGAAAGCAAGGTGGGTGGGGGGTGGGGGTGACTGGGTGACTGGCACTAAGGGGGGCACTAGATGGGATGAGCACTGGGTGTTATGCTATATGTTGGCAAATTGAACACCAATAAAAATAAAATTAAATTTTAAAAAAATGGAAAGAATAGGAAGCAGAATATCAGGAAACTGCTGCCATATTTGTGCTGGAACCCAAGAGCCAGCAATGGCTTCTTAGCTGCTGGAGAAACTTCTGTGACCTTCCATGCCTGTTAGAAGGAGGGCTGTTCCTTTCTTCTTCTTCTTCTTTTCTTTTTTTCTTTTTTTTTGAGAGAGAGCACTCACACTACTTGAGAGTGGGGGCCCAGGGTGGGAGGGTACAGGTTAGGGACAAAGGAGAGACGGAGAATCTTAAGCAGGCTCCATGCTCAGTGCAGAGCCTAACATGGGGCTTGAGCTCATGACCCTGAGGTCGTGACCTAAGCCGAAATCATGCGTTGGAGGCTTAACTGACGAGGCACCCAGGTGACCCGAGAACTGCAGGGCAGCTCCTTTCAAAAGCCCTGAAGTGGGTTCTCCAACAGGGCTGGGCCAGGATTTGCAAGTCTCTGGGCTCCTCCCACTTTTTAAACCTCTGCTAATATTTCTCAATGTTGGAATTTCAGAAAGGTTGGCACTTAACACCTCTAGCTTGGCAAGTGTCTCTAAAATATAGTTTTGCAAGCTTCTAACCCTGTTGCCACAGAAGGAAGTACAGAAGGATATGGAGTTGAGGACAATTAAATGATGCACAATTCGACATTTGGTAAATAGTTTTACAATATATTGCTACCAAGAAGATGACCAAGACAAAAGACATTTTCTGTGTATGAGCTAAGTGGGGATAAAACACTTCAGGATCATGGTACAGACTTCCAAGGGAGAGAGGCTGAGTAAAGGCAAAGGCTATTGGATATGTCCTATTTCATGATTGATGTAAATTTTAAAATATAACAGTAGGTGCTCAGAACTTGGTAACGAAAACTCCCAGTTAATACTCCCTTCCCTTAAGAAAAACCCAAATGTTCCAAAGAGAAAGAACTGCTGCCATATGATATCATTCCCACTGACTTAGATTATGAGTTCTGGAATCAGACCTATCTGAATTCGAAGTTGGCCTCTGTTATTTACTGGCTGGGTGACATTGGGGCATTGAGTTATTTAAGCTCTCTGAACTTCATTTTCCTAACTAACCTCAAATGGATAGAATCCACACCTAATAGGATTGTTATGAAAATGACAATGGGTAACATAAACCATCCAAGCACATAATACGTGGCCAATAAATGTTAGCTCGGTTCCCTGCAGCTCCTGCCACTTTGAGTATGTATGATTCAGGTTAAAATTATTATTCTGGAATGGATTGTTCCTACACAGAATTAGGATCACATTTTCTTTTCCAACCTTTTTGACTACTTACACATGAAATTGCTAAAATTATTACTTGTGAGGAATTAAAGTTGGTGGTCAGTCTTTAGGTCTGACTAGATTATAGATATTATCAGTAAATATTGAAGATGGGAAGCCTGGGTGGCTCAGCGTTAAGCATCTGCCTTCAGCCCTCTGCAGCCTGCTTCTCCCTCTATGTCTCTCATGAATAAATAAATAAAATCTTTTTTAAAAAAGTAAATATTAAAGGTGAGTAAGCATTTGTACAGAGGGAAATAATTTGAATATTCTTCAATTCAGAGCATTTAAAAAATGTTACAAAGAATAATCATTTGTGGCCCCTGTCCACTGCCACCCACTCCGGACACAGAACATCCAATCATGGATAAAAATGAGCTGGTGCAGAAGGCCAAACTGGCTGAGCAGGCTGAGTGATATGATGACATAGCAGCCTGCATGAAGTCCGTAACTGAGCAAGGAGCTGGATTACCCAATGAGGAGAGGAATCTTCTGTCAGTTGCTTATAAAAATGTTGTAGGAGCCCCTAGGTCATCTTGGAGGGTCATCTCAAGAATTGAGCAAAAGACAGAAGGTGCTGAGGAAAAACAGCAGATGGCTCAAGAAGCCAGAGAGAACATTGAGACCGAGCTAAGAGATCTCTGCAATGATGTCCCTTTTGGAAAAGTTTTTGATCCCCAATGCTTCACAAGCAGAGAGCAAAGTCTTCTATTTGAAAATGAAAGGGGAAAAAAAAAAAAAAAGAAAAGAAAGGAGACTACTACCGTTACTTGGCCGAAGTTGCTGCTGGTGATGACAGGAAAGGGATTGTGGATCCCTTTCAACAACAAGCATACCAAGAAGCTTTTGAAATCAGCAGAGAGGACATGCAACCAACACATCCTATCAGATGGGGTCTGGCCCTTAACTTCTCTGTGCTCTATTAAGAAATTCTGAACTCCCCGGAGAAAGCCTGCTCTCTTGCAAAGACAGCTTTTGGTGAAGCCATTGCTGAGCTTGATACATTAAGTGAAGAGTCATACGAAGACAGCACGCTAATACTGCAATTACTGAGAGACAACTTGACATTGTGGGCATCGGACACTCAAGGAGACAAAGCTGAAGCAGGAGAAGGAGGGGAAAATTAACCGGCCTTCCAACTTTTGTCTGCTTCATTCTAAAATCTACACAGTAGACCATTTGTCATTCATGCTGTCCCACAAATAGTTCTTTGTTTATGGTTTATGACAGGTGTATGTTACTTCTATTTGAATTTCTATATTTCCCATGTGGTTTTTATGTTGAATATTAGGGGAGTAGAGCCAGTTAACATTTAGGGAGTTATCCATTTTCATCTTGAGGTGGCCAATATGGGGATATGGAATTTTTATACTAGTTATAAATGTTTGGCATGGTACTTTTGGTACATTGTGGCTTCACAAGCGCCAGTGTTAAAACTGATACTTAATAAATGTTTTATTAATTAGATTTGGAAATGCTTTATTTTTAAAATGTATTAAATATTGTATGAATGTAAGTTTAATTCATCATACTGCCAGCCATATTTCCTTATGATATGGAGAACAAATTAGCTTCATATGTATCAAAGCACTAACAGCAATTGTTATGAATTGAATTGTGCCCCCCAAATTAATATGTTGAAGCTCTATTCCTTAATTTGACTTTATTTAAACATAGGGTGGTTAGGGAATTATCTAAATGAGGTTAAATGAAGTCATTAGGGAGGGGCCCTAATCAAATAGGGCTAGAACTGAATTTGCCAGAATATCGATTATGGACTTCTGGCCTCCAGAGCTCAGAGAAATGAAGTTCTGTTGCTTGAGCCACCCAGCCTGTGATATTTCATTATGCAGTCCAACTAGACTAATATAACAATAACATAAAACATATAAACTTGGACTAGTTTTCCCTGAGGAAGAACATCACAGTACCTTTTGCCCTTTGAGGGGAGAAAAAACAAAACAAAACAAAACAAAAAACCCAACTACCTCTTGTAATACCACTTTGTGTTCTGGGAGAAGAGGTGGGTAGGTTTGCACCTGGATCTGGAAACCTTTCGGGAAATTCAGGGGTCTCAGTCCACACTTTCTCTTTGAAGTTCAATGTTACATTCCTTCTCAATGAATAAAAGTGCTAACTGAAGGATAGCAGAGTTGCTGAGGGTGATTCAAATCCAACTGTAAGGAAGTTTGCAGGTTGTATCCTTCTCACTAGGGTACCACAGAAACCTCCGTATGTAGCTTTGTGAGGGAAAGGGAATGCTCATTCTGAAAAGTGCAAAGCTGCCATAGCTTTTCAAATTCTTGCTAACTTTGTTAGTGTAGGTTAGGAAGAAATGTAGGACTCTCAAAGTTGACTCTTCTGCACTTTCAGGGATCTGAGCTTGTTTGCAGTGGGCACAGATCTCACTTTGGGGATCCACTCTTTGAGCCTGAAATCCTGTGAGAGCAAGAGAAACGGGGACAGCTAAAAAGCTAGAGGTGCAAGTAAACTGTTCACATTTTCAAAACTCCCTTCCCAGTATTCTGTTAGCAGAACTGCTCTGTTTTTATAAAGAGGAGGGAAGTGAAGGAGAGAGAACTGATGCTAGATTTCCTAATGAATATAAACATTTACTCAAGTGATTGATGGGAAAAATACAAAAATGTGACTCTATTGCTACCCCGATCTAGTGGTTTAGATCTTACAGATTGTCGTGTGAATGTAACTTAATACGAAAATGTTTAAATGAGACACTCCAATTACAGACAATTTTATGAATATTAAAAATAGTAAGTTAGACATCTATACAATTTGATGAAATGATAGCAGTAATTTGCTTTCCTTCCAATTAAACTATCAAGGATTGCTAATGAAAATGCTGGAGGTTGTTAGGTAGGCGATGCTAATGAATATAGCGGCCTGGATAGCACTAGCAGATTGCCACTATGTGGAATGTGGGCCCATTATTGCTACGTTTTCTGATTTTTTTCAAGAGAACCCATGAAAATACGAACATTTAAAAAGATTTTATTTAAATTCCAGTTGGTTAACATACAGTGTAATATTAGTTTCAGGTGTAAAATACAGTGACTCAACACTCCCTCATGACATCCAGTGCTCATCACAGCAAGTGCCCTCCTTAATTCCCATCACCCATTTCACCCATCCCTCCCCACCTCTGGTAGCTGTCAGTTTGTTCTCTATTGTCAAGAGTCTGTTTCTTGGTTTGCCTCCCTCTCTCCTTTTTTCCATTTTGCTCATTTGTTTTGTTTCTTAAGTTCCACATGTGAGTGAAAGTATATAGTATTTGTCTTTTTCTGACTTATTTTGCTTAGCATAATGCTAACTCTATCAATGTCATTGTAAATGGCAACAATTCATTCTTTTATATAACTAATATTTCATTATATTATATTATATTATATTATATATTATACTATATTATATATAATTATATATATATATACCACCTCTTCTTTATCCATTCATCAGTGGATGGACACTTTAACTGTTTCCATAATTTCTGAATTGTAGATAGTGCTGCTATAAACATCAGGGAGCATGTATCCCTTTGAATTAATATTTTTGTATTCTTTGAGTAAATGCCTAGTAGTGCAGTTCCTAGATTGTAGGGTAGTTCTGTAGTTCTATTTTTAACTTTTTGAAGAACCTCCATACTGTTTTCCACCGTGGCTGCACCCGTTTGCATTCCCACCAACAGTGCAACGGGTCCCCCTTCCCTGCATCCTCACCAACACTTGTTCTCGTTTTGTAAATTTGAGCCATTCTGACGGGCGTGAGATGATTTTTCATTATAGTTTTGATTTGTATCTCCCTGATGATGAGTACTATTGAGCATCTTTTCATGTGTCTGTGGCTGTCTGTGCATCTTCTTTGGAAAAATGTCTATGCAAAGCTAGAGACATCACAATTCTGGACTTCAAGTTATATTACAAGCTATAGTAATCAAAACAATATGATACTGGCACACAAACAGACACATATATCAATAGAACAGAACTGAAAACCCAGAAATGAATCCACAGCTATATTGTCAATTTATCCTCAGCGAAGTAGGAAAGAAGATCCAATGAATTTTTTTTAATGTAACACCTTACCATATTAAATGCATGGCAATAGATTACAATTTAAAAGATGCTAAAGCCAAATACGGTATTTCTGAATGCAGACACTAAAAAGAGTGTTCCTGGTTGAGATCTCACTACTAATTAACAATAATGGATTAAGGAGAGTTATTCAAGGCCATCTGACAAACTTCACTGAAACATAGTTAAATTCATTATCCTATCTAAAGACACAATGTCTTAGTCAAAGAGATGTTAGCCAGCTACTGAAACAGGAAAGTAGAGAGAAAGAAGTGACTTGCCAAACAATTTCAGTAAAAGTACTGCCCCTTCCAAGAATCAATGTATCAGAATTTGATATAGACTCTGCACTATATCTCAACCCCTATAATTGAGGGGTTGAGAGTTTGAGCTCTTGAGCCAGACTCAGTATGTTCAAATCCCACTACGACGTATTAGTTACTCAAACTCTCTTTGCCTCAGTGTCTCTATTTGTAAATCAGGGATTTATAATGGTATGTGCCGCCTCAAAATGCTGTGAAAAAGTAATGACTCCATAAATATTAGCTATTATTCCTGTGAGGATGAAATATTAGATTACCAGAACCTGGTGCCCAAAACCATTCTTATCATTGAATGGCCTTTGTGCTGATTTCTTTCTCATAAAGCAATTCTTGATTATAATAGACTTGTGTGCAATGAAAGAATGTCTTGGCCTGAGGGTGTGAGAGCAGACACCGTAGTTAGAGATTGTAGTATAATTTAAGAAATTGCTATTCTGATTAAAGTACTTTATTCTCTGGTGAGTTCAATTATCACAAATTAGTTGCCTAGAATTTGATTATATCTACAACTAATACATGATCCAGTTCTCTGGATCTTAAACCATGGTGCATTCATCAAGATAGATGCCAACCAAAGAGAACTCTTGGCAGTTAGTCTTCTTTTTTACACCATGAGATTTTTCTTTCATATTTTTCTCTTTGCAAATAGTATAAAAGAATTGTTTATTCACTGTTTAAGTCTCCAATCTTTAGCTCAGGGCTTGACAAAAAGTAAGTGGTCAATAAATATAAATTGAATTAATTAACTAAAAATGAGTGAATACTTGAAAAATAGATTCTTTATATCAGGTTGTTTGCTGACATTTATCTTGTTTCAATCAATGTGTTATTTAGAGAGTTATTTCTGAGTCATTGATGGTCCCTTTTAATTGAGTCCTAAATATTAAATATTTTGCTGTGTTTTATAACTGGAGCAGGCATTGGAGAGTAGAAAATGAGAACAGAAAAGAGGAAAAGCAACTAGCTCTTTCAGGAAATATTTTTCACTTAGTTGAGGATTAAGAGTTGCAATAATGATGTATATGTATATATACTACTAGTTCTGGCCACGGCAGAGGAATGGATATCAGATTTGCTGCCCTGGCATAAAAAAATCAACCAAATAGGATCAAATATGTGAAACAACTCTTTGTAGGCTCTGGGAAAGGCAAAGAATATGATTGTAATTCCTGAAAGAAAGGTAACTGGTAAGCTGAGTCCCACGTTCACCCTGGTTTTCTGGCTCAGCACTTCTCAAAGCGGAGAACCAGGAAGAAGGGGGTCCCAAAGCCTCACTGGACAAAGAGACCAGGGTTCGATCTGGGAATTGCTGAGGCTGCTGATATTCTGTGACACAAGGTAGCAGGAATGAGAGACTTGCATAGAAAAGGAGCCTCAGAGGGCTGCATATTTCCGACTTCGGCTAAGCACAAAGCAGGGGTACAAAGCTTGACTCCACAGGCCTAGCATAGAAGAAATCCTGGGAGGATGAGAAAAGAACAGAGATGCTAGAAGTAGCCAGGTTTGGGGAGAAATTTGATTTTTAAACTACTAGAATGAAGAAACCTCAGGAAGGCCACACCTTAAGACTAAGAACCTGAAAGCAGTGGTCTCTCAAGTTTTGGTCCACAAAACAGCAGCATCAGCATCATGTGAGAACTTGTTGGAAATGCTAATTCTCTGACTCCAACCCTATCTACTGAATCAGAAACTCCATGGGTGGGATCCAGGGCTCTGTAGATCAAATTAAAGTTCACAAGAAAATTAGAAAATATTTTTAGTGAGTGATGTGAGAATACTATTTATCAGAATTAGTGGAAAATAGTGAAAGTCATGATTTGATGGAAATTTATAGATTTAAATGTTTATATTATAAACATTTGAAATCAATATTCTAAGCCTAACATTAAAAAAAAAGAAAAGGAATAATTCAAACCAAAAGGAAATAATAATAAGACCAAAAATCAGTAAAATAAAGAACGATGGAAAAAATTAATATATCCAAAAGTTGGTCTTTTGAAAAGATAAATAAAACTAAAAAATCTCTAACAAAATCGATCCAAAAAAAAGAGAAAAAAAAAAACACAAACGATATCAGCAATGAAAAAGAGAATGTTGCTATAGATCCTCCAGACAGTAAGAGATAATAAAGAAATACTATGAACAAATGATTATGAATAAGTTTAATTATTTAGATAATATAGTAAAATCCATTGAAAAATACTAATCATTAGAACAAGGATAATCCAGTTGGATTCTGTATATGCATTTAAAAACAGAAAGATACGTATCAAGGCAACATCTTAAATTAATGTTGTGATCACATTGGCAGAATTAGTAGACTGTTTCCTGGCATTATTGTGATGGAAGACAATCATTCAGATGTATTAGTCTTAATATTTATATTTATTAAAACTGTTGATTATCCATGTCTTAAATAATTTATGGTACCCCCCTCAACATCTTGTAGACCCACATGACAGGACTTAAAATAAGCACTAGATGACCCTTCTGTTACCCCCATGATTAGTTTTGGGTAAAAGATAGATTTGATAAAATAAATAGGACATATGAATAAGGCTAGATTTATTTTAAAAATAAAAATGTGAACTTTCCCCACCAGGTCAGGGCGTTTTTGCTTATAGATTCTAACCAATGATAAAACAATAATACCAATCTTAGACAAATTTATCAGAATATGGAAAAGGAAAGATCACTCCCCACCTCATTTTGTAAGGCCAGAAAAACCCTGATACTAAAATTAGTCAAATATATTCCAAGAAAACAAAACAAAACAAAACAAAACTATAGACCACTATCTCTCATGAAAAGATTTGGAAAAATCCTTAACAAAGTACAAGGAAATTATATCCAACAGTACATAAAAGTATAATGAGGAGACATAATGAAGTTTATCCCAGTATCAAAACGTGGATTCATTATTTTAAAAAATCAGTACAAGTACATTACATTAATAGAATGAACAAAATACATATGACATCTTAACATGTGAAAAAGTATTTGACAAAATTAAACACTCATTAATGATAAAAAAAACTCTCACCAAACTAGAAAAAAAGGAGAAACATATAGTTAGCACAAAACCTAATTGTGAAATATTGAACTCCTCTCACTTAATATCAGGAATACGGTAAGGATTTCTGCTCTTGCCACTTTTATTCAATATTGTTTTAGAGATTGTAGCAAATTCAATTAGGGAAAAACAACACAAGCAAATGACTTAAAGTTTAGAGGAAACACAGATGTCTTTATTGGTAGATAATATGATTGTTTAAGTAGAAAAACCAAAGGAATATACAAAAAAAGCTAGTAGATCTAATAAGCAAATTTAGTAAGGTTGAAGGACACAATGATAAAATGCAAATATCTATCTGGTGTCTATATGCTAACAATAAACAATTAGAAAATAAAATTAAACAAAACATAGCACTAGTCTGAAAACCACAAAAACGTTACTGAGGGAACTTAAGTTTAAGAAGAACCAATTATTCAGGGACGCCCCGTGGCTCAGCGGTTGAGCTCCTGCCTACAGCCCAGGCCATGGTCCTTGGAGCCCAGGGATGGAGTCCCACATTGGGCTCCCTGCATGGAGCCTGCTTCTGTCTCTGCCTGTGTCTCTGCCTGTCTCTCATGAATAAATAAAAAAAAATCTTAAAAAAAACCCAAAGACCCAATTATTCAAATGTATCTCTTATCCTTGACGTGGTTTCTAGATTCGTGTTAAATCCAATCAAAACAAGATTTTAAAATATAAACAAAGAGCCCAATTTTAAAATTGATGGGAAATACACAAAACCTAAAGTAGCAAAAACGATTTGGAAGAAGATAAAGTTGAGAAATTTCTGCTTGCTAATTTCAGAGCTACTATAAAGCCACAGTAATCAATAGAGTGTGACATTTACATAAAGACAAAGAGATCAATGAAAGATAATAGATCCATCTACATCTGATCAACAGTTGTTTAAAGGAGGTGCCAAAAAATGTCAATGGGAAAACAAACATCTATCCAACAAATGATACTAAAGCAATTGAATGTTAAAAGGGAAATTTCAATGGTGATCTCTAAAGCATTTAGCAAAAATAGACATGTTTTATAGAACTAAATTTAAAAGCTAAAATTATTTTTTATATTCCCCAAATGAATGAGACCATATAGTATTTGTCCTTCTCCGATTGACTTATTTCACTCAGCATTATACCCTCTAGTTCCATCCACGTCGAAGCAAATGGTGGGTATTTGTCATTTCTAATGGCTGAGTAATATTCCATTGTATACATAGACCACATCTTCTTTATCCATTCATCTTTCGATGGACACCGAGGCTCTTTCCACAGTTTGGCTATTGTGAACATTGCTGCTAGAAACATCGGGGTGCAGGTGAAATGAGTGAAAATATCAGTGAGGGAGACAGAACATGAGAGACTTCTAACTCTGGGAAATGAACAAAGGGTAGTTGTAGGGGAAGTGGGCAGGGGGTTGGGGAGACTCGGTGATGGGCACTGAGGGTGCACTTGACGGATGAGCACTGGGTGTTATGCTATATGTTGGCAAATTGAACTCCAATTTAAAAATAAGCTAAAATTATAAAACTTCTAAAAGCAAACATAGAGAAACATTTCATGACATTGTGATAGGCAAAGATTTCTTAGGATATTAAGAGCACTAACCAGAAAGAATAAAAGGGATAAATTAGATTTCATTAAACTTAAACACTTCTTATTGAAAGACATTCCTACAAAAATAACCAACTTAGAAACCGGGAAAAAGTATTGGCAATACATATGCCTACTCAGAAAACTGTATAATATAGTGATAAAAAGATAAGCAATCCAATTAAACAACAAATAAAGACCTGAAAAAAACACTTCCCAAAGAAAAATATAAGAATGTTTACACATGAAAGAGCTCGACATCATTAGTCATGAAGGAAAAGCAAATTAAAATCAGATGCCACTTTATACCCAATATAATGACTAAAATTCAAAAGAATGGCCACACCAAACATTTGCAAGAATAGTATTAGTGGGATTTTAACAACCACATAGGAAACTGGCCATTTCTTTTTAAGTTAAGCACACATCTACTCTATAACTCAGAACATCCGTTCCAAATATTTTATACCAGAGCAGTGAAAATATATGTCCAGAAAAATACTTAAATGTTAGTATTTGCAAGAGCTTTATTCAAACTCCAAACTGGAGAAACACAATATGCACTTCATAGGAGAATGTATACACAAATTATAATAATATGCCTGCAACAGACCAATCGCAATAGAGGTACAAACTACTCATATGTGCAACTTTAGTCTTAAAAACGTTATAATAGAGCAATAGTAGATGCTCACAAAAAAGTACACAATGTTTGATTGTATTTATATGAAGATTGAGAATAAGCAAAATTAAGTGTTTGCCTGTGATGTCAGAGCAATTCACTGGGAATGTGCATGAGAAAATTTTCGGGTGTGAAAGATGATCTTCATCTTTAATGGGTTTTGAATTGCACAAATTCAAACATTTGTCAAAATTCATCAATCTTTACGCTTAGGATCTCTATCTTTCACTATATATGCATTATGCCTCAGTTGAAAAACAAGCCACAGAGGGACAAAAGTTATATATTGCACTACCATTAAAAGATCTCCAAATTGGAAAGCAAGGAGTCTTTGGAGAGAATGAAGAAGAAAAAAGTTTGCATAGAATTTCTGAGATGGAGTCTAATTTAAGATCTTGTAAATAGATACTAGAATGATCCAAAAAGATTGAGCTGTGTCAACATCAAGTAGAAAGAGAACAATCGGAATCACAAGCTCATGCTACTGAGTGCTTGGCATCCACTTTGTGCATACACACTTTGTGATCTATGCATACCACATAGGAAAAAATATAATCCACATGATGTTGAAATTGGCTCAGAGAGTTAAAATTTAAAGCCACAACTCAACAGTGATTGGAATAATACTTAAACCAGGGACTAACAAAATGGTGGATCTTGAGGCTCAATTCAGGACATAGATACTTCAATTTGATTGAAACAAAATTTCTTGTTTCCTTCTAAGGGTCCATCTAGTTGGGGTAAGAATCGTATTGTCACGAGACAGATTAACAAGAGAAAATCAAGTTTAATAGCGTGCATACAGGGAATCCATAGAAATTCCAAAGACAGGCAAAATGAGATATATACATTATTCTGAACTAAGGAGAAGGGGTGTGGGTCTGGGACATGAGAGGAAAAGAATGCAATTCTCAGGGCAATAAGGAGACCAGATGTGTAGTAATTAGAATTAGACGTTTGTCCTGCCATGCAGATGGGGCACTCAGATAAAATTTATTTCTGCTAATAAACTCTTGTTCTGGGAAAGACCTCCAATTTAGATTCTTTCCGATAGTTAAGGGAGGTGCGGAAGTTTCTCTTGAGGCCTTAGAGTCTCAACTGCCTTCAGCTCAGAGTAATATTCATGCTTAAGTGGTCCACCTTGGCCCATACGGTTGTGAAAAGGAAATTTAAACTGAATATTCACATTTAACAATTTTAACATTTCCATAAAAATCTGAATTTCTGGGAAATGCTAAAAATGGAAAGATCTGCCATCTTGGGTCTCTATTTCCACACGAAGAAAAATAATCTAAGCTCAGTTGCGAGCCGATGATTCTCTTAAATAAGGGCTTAACTAGGACATAATCATCTTCCTGCTCCCTGTAGGCAATTGAGTGTAGATCCCTGATTTACGACCAGATAATCATGGTTATCTGATTTCAAGGCCAGAGAGGGTATAGAAAAAAGGTGATATTATAACATAGAGGAGGAGCCAAAAGATCACAGCAAGAAAGAATCTATGATTTAGAAACTAACAGATTTGTGTGTACTGAAAGATAGCAATGGAAGTGAATAATGCCAAAAGCAAGATATTAAGTAACAGGAAAGGACAAAAGGAGAGGTCTGTTCAAAAAGAAAGCCCATTTTATAGTGACTAATACCCTTCGATGCTTCCCAACTTGTGAAAATGCTGTACTGATACTAGAGAAACTCCTAGAGGATAAATTAATTTCTCAAAATAGTTTGATTGATGTTGAGAGAATAACCTTTCTCTTAGGCTAAGAAGTGAGGTTAGACTGAGCAGTCATGACCAACGTGATAAAGGATTGGAGGTGGAGGAAATTTATAACCCACTTAGCGTATCTAGGTCCATGTTTCCTTCCCTGTAAAATTAAAGTATAAGACTAGTTGCTCCATACAGCCCCTTTCAGTTCCAACATTCTTTGATTTAAGGAATTAGGAGAGCATTAAAAATATGGTCCGGTACCCTGAGGGCTTTTCTGGTATTTTCATTCTATACGTACTAGTGCCTCCACCTAGAGTACAAAGTGGGAAATGTTCTTTCAAGGCTACTACTCACTTTGACTCCCCCTTGGACTCTAAGTGACCTCCCTTTCCTCCTCATTCTTTGTTCAGACTTTCTAATCCTTCACCCTAGTTAAAACAATTCAGTGCCTGCAGAGCCTCTGGGTAGTCTCTCTGATAAAAAGATACATAAAAAAAAGTTTCTTATTTAGTGGGTATGAATCAATACACACTTAAGCCTGGAAAGGAAGAAAGGCAAGGTTAAACTGATGAATTGCGATCAGTTCGAAAATCCAATCCAATCTGACTTTTTACTAAATGTACTTCTACTTAAAAAATGTTAAATTATATTTTCTTGGCATATATTTTCTAGAGCATGTTAATACAAGATATTCTTTACCTTGTGCTTGGATCCAGTGTTGATACTAGAACGATGAGCTAATGTAATAGAAAGCATTTAGTCTCACCCAGCCTTAATAAGTCCCCTCACGCTTATTTATTTATTTTTATTTATTATTTTTTTTAAAGATTTATTTATTTATTCATGAAAGAGAGAGAGAGAGAGGCAGAGGGAGAAGCAGGTTCCATGCAGGGAGCCTGATGTGGGACTCGATCCTGGGACTCCAGGATCACAACCTGGGCCGAAGGCATGTGCTAAACTGCTAAACCACCCAGGGATCCCCCTCTCATGCTTATTTAAACTCTCTACTGGCTTTGTGTCTTAAGCTTTGCAATGGAAATAATATTGACCCCTCCTTCATAGTGTGCTGCGTTACATGAAATCAAGTTAACCTGGCACCATGCCTCAACAGGTCATCGACTAGGTTCTCAAGGAATGACTTTCAGGTTTCATCTCGAGTTTACTCTGAGGCCTGTGGTATTGCTTATGCTGGCTGGTTCTTGACCCAGAATGCTGTCTCATTCACTTTAGTTCTCTGCCTCTACCTACCTGCCCTACTTACTTTTTCTGAGCGAATTGGCTTACCAAGTTGGAAACACCAATGTGTGCCTTTAGGACTACCGTACTCTTGCTTTTTTTAAAAAATGGTAATTTGCAAAATGTCAATTGCAATTAAAAATAGTATTAAAGGCTCCCTTCAAGAAAGAAATTCTCTCATACCATTTGGCTAGCTCTTCACAGATTGGAGAATGAGAATGTCCTTGTGAGAGGGAAGGGAAAGATAGCTACCCTAAACCCATCAGGTAGGGGTGCTTAGAATTTCATTAGTTTATTAATTCATCCTATTAACAATATTTACTGAGTTACCATTAGGGGGAAGCATTAATCTGTGTTCTGAGAGCAAAAGAAATAACCGACACAAAAAGATGATTATTGCTTTTACTTACGGAAGACAAAATATTAAAGGACAAAAAAAGACTATAAGATTGAATGGGATAGCAGTGGGATGAGTTTTGAAATGAATAGTTGTATCAGTCAACTAACCCCACAAAAATGCTGCATTACAAACTACCCTACAGCTCTGTTACTTCAAAGAGACTATTTAATCCTGTTCATATGTGAGTTAGCTCAGGTGACTCTGCTTTAAGCCCAGGAAGCTCTGCTTCACACTGCAGGCTTGCAAGAGAGCTAGTTTGGCTTTGACTCATATTTCTCCTCATTTGGGGACCATCCAGGAAAAGTTCTTGTGGCAGTGGCAGAGGAGCAAGGAGGCAAGCCCCAGGCTGCAAACATCAAGTCTTTGTTTTCCTAATGTCTGCTAACATCCCCTTAACTGAGCAAGCCTCATGGCTGAAATCGTGGTCAGAGAGTGCGAAAGTACGAAAGTACGTTCCACCCACTCTGGGAGGAAGCAGAAATGAGCATTTGCTAAATAATAATCTAATTACAATGTTCATCGACAATCTTTGAGGAGGGCGCCTGGTGGCTTGAGCATGATTCCGTGGTCCTGGGATCGAGTCCCGCATTGGGCTCCCCACAGGGAGCCTACTTCTCCCTCTGCCTGTGTCTCTGCCTCTCTGTGTCTCTCATGAATAACCTTTTGAGGAAGAGCCAGAAGGCCAGTGTGCTTGAGATACAAGACAGAAGGGAAGAATGGTAAGTAGGGTATGACTGTACAGACGGAGACAGTGTCCCACTCCAGAAGATATAAGCCACAGACAGAAATTGATTCAAAGTTTAGTAGGATCCAGACAGGAAGTTTTAAGCAGAGGGTGACAAGAATGCGTTTGCATTAAAAACAAAACTTTTCTGGCTACTGTGTGGTGGTTACATTGAAATAGATCAAGACTGTCAGTAGGGACACTATTTGAGTGGCTCTTGCTGTAGCTTGGAGGAGCAGTAATGGCTTAGACTACAAACTACCTGGATATGATAATGGAGTAAGGAAAAGCACTTGGATTTGGAATACATATTGGTGGCAAAACACCTTGGGGTGTTTTGCTATCTTGGAAATGGTAGGGAGTAAGAAAAAATTATAAATCTCTTCCAGTTTTTGATCAATGCAATTTAGTGAACAATGGTCCTGGTAACTGAAATGGAGAACGCTAGAAGAGAAGGATAGCTTTAGAAAGGTGTTTGGAGGAATCAAAAGTTTTGTTTTGGAGAGTTGAGTTTGCCTAATGATTCTCCAGGTAGAGCTGCTGAGGATGTGACTGGTTATATGATCTGGGTAGTCAAAGATACAATTTGGGAAGTTATTAGGTAATAGAGTTTAAAGCAATGAGACTTATCAGGCCACCAGGGAAATAATCTAAATTGAGACAAAGAAGACCAAGGAAGGGGATCCCTGGGTGGTGCATCGGTTTAGCGCCTGCCTTTGGCCCAGGGCGCGATCCTGGAGACCCGGGATCGAATCCCACGCCAGGCTCCCGGTGCATGGAGCCTGCTTCTCCCTCTGCCTGTGTCTCTGCCTCTCTCTCTCTCTCTGTGACTATCATAAATAAATAAAAATTAAAGAAAAAAAAAAAGAAGACCAAGGAATACTAATAACATAAATCATTATGTTCCAAATTCAACATCTAATATCTTCCTAAGATAAAGAAAGAAAAAGTGTTTCACTAAATCTGCTCCTAGCAAATGGTAGCTCAAGTGCATCTGTTCTGATTTGGGTGTTACAGGTGCTACAGAAATGTTCTTAGACTTTGTAACACTAAAAAACATTAAATTTAGACTTTCATCCTTAAAAAAAAGAGGTAAAATTTTTCTTTCAATAAAAATCCATCCTATTCTTTAGAATTACATTCTAATTTGTAAAAGTAAGTAAAATAAAAGAGGAAGGACTTTTTTTTCCTGTAATGCTTTCATCTTGCTCTTACTCTAAAAGGGAACTTGTAAGGACAACTCCTTACTTGAGTATTACATGTAGCGAGAGGTGATTTATTTTTTTATTTATTTTTTATTGGTCTTCAATTTGCCAACATATAGAATAACACCCAGTGCTCATCCCATCAAGAGCCCCCCACAGTGCCCGTCACCCTGTCACTACCCCCCCCCCTGCCCACCTCCCTTTCTACCACCCCTTGTTTGTTTCCCAGAGTTAGGAGTGAGAGAGGTGATTTTTGTGAGCATCTCAATATTTTGATATAAGAAACAAGATTTGATATGAGATATGAGAAACAAGACTATATGAGATGAGAAACAAGATTGTGAGATCAGCAGTAACTGCAATGTGCAGCATCCTTAGTTAAATATGGCAGCTCATTAACACGTGGGTTCCAGGCAAAGCTTGTGTTATAACTGGAGTTTACAGGCAAAGCTTGTGTTATAACTGGAGTTTAAGTTGCAAAATATGCTTTGACCGCAAAAGTCCATCATCAATTCTTCCAAGTTAATTACTTTTAAGATTCAAGAGTAGATACAGGAAGAGCCAAAGGGAAATGAGCTGGGAATTTACAGAGATTATGGGCAAGGCCTGGTTACACGTAGATCAAGAAATGGGGCATTTGGTTTACATTTACCTGAAGTCTCCAATGTCTGGGTTATATGCATTTCAAGTGTAAGATAGTATATGTGGGTGTGGGTGTGTGCATGCACATAACTATCTGTATGTTTAGAAAATGGACTTTAATTGAATGGAAAAATCAATCAAGTTTACAAAGAGATTGACATCATTGTTTGTTCAGATGAATCAGAGTTACAGTTCCAGACCAGAGACTCATTTAGAGGAATGGACTAAACCCACAACTTATCCTAAGCACTCAACTGATGAATGCACATGATCCTAGGATGTTCTTCATAAATAATTTTCAAAAGTTGACTTTCCCAGTCAGGGAAGAAAAGAATGACTAAAGAAAAAGGCAGAGAAAACTGACTTAGGTAAAGACTCACATCAAATATTAAGACTAGTGATAACAAAGGAGTTGTAAATAATTGAAAGATTGCAAAAGAAAGAAATGATTTCAAAACAATTGAAAACATTGTGGCTGAAAGGAGTGTTACATATGGAAGCATGGAAAACTATGTGAGAATTTAAAAATAATTAGTATTTCAGTTCGATTTAGTAGATGGGTATTGAATACTAATAGATTGTAAACGTTGCAAGAATATAATGATGAGTAAGAGTCCTTTCCTTCTAGAAGTTCACAGTAGTAGAGGAGGACAAATAATTTTCCCCATAGACTTCTAGATTCTTGGCTGAGAAACCTAGTAATAAAAGACAGATTAACAGGAGAAAAACAAACTGAAGCTTAATAACATGCCTACAGCCTGTATACATGGGAGATATCCATAGGAGATAACTCCCCCAAATGGTCCAACCCTCCACCTTAAATGACATGTCCAGTTAAAGACAAAAGAAGCTGTTGAGGCAGGTTGAGGGAGCCAAAGAAAAGCACCATAAACAAGTAGAAGGGTACTGTGCAGATCTAAGACCTTCCCCACTGGTTAAGAGTTTCTAGAGATTTAGTTATTCTTCTTCCTGGTACAGAGAGGGAGACAGCCTTACAAATGGAGATTCTCCTTATTAACATCAATATTTCTGACAAAAAGGTAACTCCTACATGGTTTTCAGAGCTCCTGTGTCTACTGTTTCTTGAAAATAGCCATTTTGGGGACACCTGGGTGGCTTAGTGGTTGAGCATCTGCCTTTGACTCAGGTCGTGATCCCGGCGTTTTGGGATGGAATCTCTCATCAGCCTCCCCCTGCTTCTTCCTCTGCCTATGTTGTGTCTGTTTAGATGAATGCCTTTCTCTCTGTGTCTCTCATGAATGAATAAACAAACAAACAAACAAACAAATAAATAAAACATTTCAAGAGAATCAATATGCCAAAGAGGCAGGCCTAATTTGGGGTGACAAATTCTGCTCTCCTTCACAGTTCTCCACAAATAGATGAGCAGTTAGCAGACTCTGGGATGAGTAGAAGTAGCTAAAACTCGTTCAGAATTCAAACTTGGAAAGGTTTACTTCTACAGTCTTTACAAAATGAGAGATAATGTCAGAAATAAGAGAAAAGGAGGTCTACAGGAAGATGGAGGGCAGATTCCATGGGGTTGGAAACACCAAAGGGAAAATTTTAGGTATTAAAATTAAAATTCATATTAAAATATGAAAAGGCTGGAGAGACTGGGAAGCTGTTAATGGAGATGATGAAGCCTCCAAAGGTACAGGAAGAAATCACCTGGAATGGAAGAGCTCAAGTTGTTGCTGAGCTTTCTCATCTCCAAACTAGGTCTACAGACAACTCTCTCCAAATGCCAAACTTTCAGGCGTTTCTGTTGATTATCTCAAGGCATTAACTAATAAAGGTCTGACTTAATTCACAGTACAAGCTCTGAAATCTATGTAGGTAGGGACGTTGCCATCTATAGGTCCCCGGAATAAATCTATTTAGACGGATAAAGAGATAAACCTATTTGGAGTTAGCCATGGTGACCTCAGACTGGAAGACCAACACATGAAGATTTTCAAAGGATGGTAGTCAAACTCTGTATTCGTTATTGTAGGGGCTAACTAAATGCTAGCAGGATTTTAGGCAAAGCGTTTAAAGTAAAAATGGTTTACCAATCTCCATAAGAAAGTACCTCAAATCCTGCTTTAAAGGCATCATTTGGGTACTTCCTAGAATACTTCTTTTTTTTAAAGATTTTATTTATTTATTCCTGAGAGACACACAGAGAGAGAGAGAGAGAGAGGCAGAGACACTGGCAGAGGGAGAAGCAGGGTCCATGCAGGGAGCCTGATGCAGGACTCGATCCCAGGACCCTGGGATCACTACCTGAGTCAAAGGCAGATGCTCAACCACTGAGCCACCCAGGCATCCCAAGGGATAACAGATTTTTAAAATACCAATTGAAGATCAGAAAAAGTTTATCTATATTCATAATCTTACCACAAAAAGTTTCACATTTTTTTCTCCCTAGAAGAAAAACAGTGTCTAGCATCTATTTGATTTTAGATCATTTGGCATTAGTTAACATATTTTCCTCCAACTCTTTCAGATTTACTATATATTTTAAACAATTCTCAGATTGACAGCTAATATGCAAATGATATTTTCTCAACATTTTCTTGAGCTTTATTTATTAATTGCTTGAGGAGAATAGGAATCACATTTCCTTTTTACTAGCAGGCTGCTATCACACGTTTTTAAAGATTATTCTTTGTATTTGCAATCCAAAAGCAGATAAAGCAACTAATTTAAATATCACACAAAGCATATAAAGTTCCTCTATTTTTTTTTTCATCAAAGTGGCTTTAAGAGAATTCTATCACAAAGAGTGAGAAGAAAGTAAATAAAATCCTCAGAAATCTAATTAGGTGAAAATGAAAAGACTTTTAAGCCTCTGTTGCACCCTCTTGTGGTAGGAAAGCAACTGTTTAGCAGTATATAGTTTCGCATTTCTTTGTCAATTAAATGACCTTTGGCATAAGATTTTCAAGTGGGTCATGTTCAATATTGCGTTGTACATTAAATTTGCAAAACAAACTAAAAGAAGAATGCCATCCTTTGTTATATCCCTGAATATCAAATTATACAAATGATTCCTTGCTATTTTAAATAATTATTCAATGTCTGGAATTAAGCTCTTTTCTTACGTTTAAGGTAAAAATAGAGAAATTAATCTCATTGAATATACCATAAAATATAAATCAATTCTCTAGAGAAAATAATGCAGATTTTTCTCTATTGTTATTATATGACTGATATACTTAAAAAGTAAATAAGTCTCAGACAATGTTTCCTTCAAATATTCACATTCCTAACTGCATCCCCTTTTCAGATCATTCAGATTCATATCCTGAAATACTTCATGCAAGAAGAAAGCTTCACTCCAAGAGACATTTTGAGCAATTGTTTTTTCTGAGGACCCAGAGATGAAATGAGCATCATTGTCATTTATAAAATACGATGTGGAGACACTGTCTTAGAAATCTGACTTTGGTGGATGGTGATTGTTTAGGACTGTTTCCTTTCCAAAAGTACAATTTTATTTTTATGACTCTAACAGGGGAAAAAAATTGATGTAATGGTAAAAACCAGTAAGAAGGAGATTATAAAAGAATAGGTTATAGTATCAATGAATCCAAAAGGAGCAGAGCAATGCAGAGGGAAAAGAGTAGTGTATCAGAAATCATCGGTAATATATAATGATACGGATTTCCACCTATTAACACAAATAGTTGTTAGTTGGATTTCATAAACATGACATTGTTTTTCTAAGACATCTAACCAAAGTCAGCATACATAATTCAATCATTCTCTCAGTTACTTAAAATAAAAACTTTCCAATTTGTTAGGAAATAATGTCCTGTTCCTTAGAACTACTGGTCTTTCATTTTTTAATTGTTTTTTTTCTTTCTTTCTTTTGTTTTCCACTTAATCTCTATATCATACCTGATTCTCTGATTATCTTTCACTTTCTTCCTTCTTCTAGCATTCATTATATAAGACCTATATTAGCCCCTAAACCGGAAAACATTTGCTCCCAAGTGTGGGTTATCAGAAAATAACCCCAACTCTTTAAGACTCCCAAAGCTTAAGAATCACTGATGTCATACATTCATCTCGGAGACTTTGCTTATATTAGAAATAACAGTTCTCACGCTTCACAAAATCAAAATGACAACTTCTTGGAGTCAGAAATGAGAGGAAATGGGGAAAGAGAGGTACTGTAAGTTTTTTTTTTTCCAGTATGCTCTATGTGGAATTGCTTTTGAATGACTCCCATGCGTCAGAAATCCAGAGCAACAGTGGCAATTAGGGTAGATGTCACTTTCACTGGAAGTGGGGGAGGTGTGTGGGGGGACAAAGGAAAAAGGGAGGAGGAAGTGGAGAGAGGAGAGGAGGGCACATCCTGAAAAGATAATCCCTGTGCTATCATGACATCATCGTTCTGCATGTATATATAGGGAATGGCCAAAGCATCTCTCAGAGTTCACTTTCCCAGTCAGCTGAAGGCAAGAGGAAACGCTAGAGAAAGCCCCCTTCAGCCTGTCTGTGACGTTTATGGACTTGGCTTGCTAGAAGGCTCAAGGAGATGATGGCAGGAATGAAAATCCAGCTGGTGTGCATGATACTTCTGGCTTTCAGCTCCTGGAGTCTGTGCTCAGGTAAGCTTAGCTGCATTTCACAATTCCCTGGAGTGATTTCTTTTTGGTTTTTTTTTTTTTTCACTGTATTGCTACTTATGTTAATGCATCCAGGGAAAAGAGTTTCTCCTTTATTCAGGATTTGCTTTCTCAATGATACAAACTGAGTATATTCTTTCTCTGTCATTATGATTACAAGAACTGAGAGATTTCAATTTCCCTTTTAAATCTGCAAAGTAATCAAAGAGATTTCAATGACACACTTCATGCCCTTCTCTTGGAAGGTAACCACCAGAGTAGAAACAAAAATGTGTAGAACTTAAATTAGGCTGGTCAAAATCTGATGAGAAGTACAGATGCAGTGCCTGTCAAAGTGCAAGCTCGCAGTTAAAACCCATTCCTTTCAAAATGCTTTTTCTCATCCTCACTCATTCTCTTAGGAAGCAGAGGCTTCTCCCTCTCCCAGATTATTTTTTTCTTAACTGTGTGTGTATGTTAAGATACAAATGAAGTGAAAACTGATGTTTAATGAGTGAATGAATGAACCGTTATTTATAGAAAATTATTCCTAAATATAAAAATATTCCAAGTACTGTTAGACAATACATTTTGTATAGTCCTTCTATGTGACAAATAAGCATACTATTAATTTAGTTTTTTTTTCATGTTGTTTAGGTTGATACAAAATGTAATTGGAAAATTGGCATGTTTATATCAATGTTTTGCATGTGATACCTAAGAAGCCATGTATTGCTAAAGATCTATCAATAGCTTACCTTGAAAAAAAGACTTGAATTTAAAAGAGTAACACAAAATGTTATAATATTGCAATATCAGATCAAAGTGGAAAAAAAACATAGGGGATAAATGCAGCAAAAATCATTTCACCTGTTTTATACTTTTTATTTTATAAATATGACATTGAAATGTTTAATCCAAACTCCTGCTATGATCTTATTTAAATTTCGAAACTAAATCTGGCAGAAGATATAAATGTTAGCAAATTTCTTTATTTCTTTTGATCATGAGAAAAAAGATCTTGAGCTTCTAGGTTCACAAAACTTTTAATGGTATAAATACCAAATTTTCTACAGTTATGATTTTATCTATTACGTGAGGTTAAGGGTATATTTAGAGCATATGAAAAAATTGGGTTATTGATTAAACACTGTGTTTACTAACTCTTGAAGCTTCTTGCTCTGATAAGTCAAAATCTGTAGGGATTTTGGTATACAGTGTTCCTAAATGGCTAAAGGAATTTGTCATTCTCTTGAGAAACAGACTGGGCTTTGAGCAAATAGGAGAAAAAGACCTCTGGTGTAATTTAGGTCTGGATACAATTTAACAAATGGTTTCTCTAAGTGTGACACTTCTTTTTATTAAGAGTGTGTACTTCAAGGAAGATGGTCATTTTAACATCTGCTTTGTTTTATGACAGACCAGTGAGTATGAATTAAGTCATGTAATTATGGTCTTCTATAACTTTATTCCTATTACTAGTAGTATTTTTCTAAAGTTTTTTTCTCTGCAATATATTGACTAGGGGAAATTGGAAAGGATGTCCTAATAAAAGTCAGAGGTCCATTTTCAACACAAGAACACATGTATTGATGGACAATTCCACTTTGGCTTACCCAATCTGCTTAATAGCCTGTGATAAAATAGCTAAGTACACATAACTCTAAGTTCTTCATTTAAAGTAAAAAAACAAATCTTTCAAAGTGTGTTTTGTAAAATAACATCTCAAGTTGACTAAATCTCAGTATCTTTCTTATCCTAAAATTATCAGTTAAACAATCCCTTTGGTTTTGTCTTGAAAAAGCATCATGTACACATCTTTCATTATGTTGTTTTTAAAATATCAATATGCGTATATTCTATATATGTAAACTATTGCTGGTAAAAATTAACCAGCATTTTTGATGAAATCTTTAGTATATGATACAATCAGTGTTTTAAAGAAAAATACTGAGATTCTGAGATTAAACAACTCCAATACATCAATAACTCTTTTGACATATAATCATGTGTTTATTTTCTTAGAAGTGCTTTTATTATTCTAGCTGCCTGTTAGCCTGAAATAAAACCATAATTATTTTTTTCTGAATATTATTTTAAGGATAATAAATAGAAAAACAATAAGCCTCTAAGACTAATTTTTTTGAGATTAATCTAAAATCTGTAGGTTACAATATAATTATTTGATATATGATTATATAGTAAACATGTGGTTTTGATTTTACTCAGATTCAGAAGAGGAAATGAAAGCATTAGAAGCAGATTTATTGACCAATATGCATACATCAAAGGTAACTTTTTCTTTTCTTTAACCAAGAATTGAAAAGCATATAAGTTCTCATTATGAACATGATGTCCTTTTCCTACAGTTAATAACTTCCCATTAAGACTAAAAAGTTCATCGACAAGCATTTCCTTTTTTCAGAAAACTTTTCCTTGAGTTCAAAGGAGTTAAGGGTGTTGATGCGAAAGGAAAAGAAATTATAGTGACTATCCATCAGTATATTGCAACTTTAATTAGGTAGTCGCATATTATTTATGTGGAAATGACAATGTATTTAAAGGAATCCTGTTTCCACTCCTATCACAATGTGTGCAGCAAAAGGTATGCCTTCCGTTAAATACATGCAGGAAAATGAAGTGACATTTTAGCCTTTTTTCTTATATTGGGAAGAGTAAAATGGAGTTCTAAATTAAAAATCTCCTAGTCATTTACATTAAGTCTATGACTAGATTTACATTCTCCTTATAACAGAAGTGTCATCTACACTGCATATGGTTTTTACTGAATCAAGTGAAACTTTGCATATCCGACTCTGTTATTCCTCTCTTGCGGTCTTGAAAACAAGGTTCCTAGATCCCAACCTGTACCTAGAAATAAAACAATTAGAACATACTTGATTACCATGCTACTACACAGTATTGATTTACCCAGAGCAGTCAATCAGTGTGTATCTAAATGCAGAAACAGAGAACAGAATTTCCAACCAAAAGACGTTTCTCAAGGAAAAATCAAATTTGAGTTGAGGCAGACTCCTGGTGTAATCACTACCATAGCACTGGGGTACCAAGGCAGAGGATTCAACAGATGTTATGATAAGAAGGTAAGTGCTCAAAAATCCTAATTTTTGAAGCAATACTCCAACTCATTCCTGCTACCTCAGGTTTCTCTTCCTTAATTGGATGAGCATGTCCCAGGTACAATGATCCCTATTATACTTGTAGAATTATATATGATAGTGGTTTTGAAGGAGAAATACCCATTTTTGGATGTACTTGAGAGTGTGGGGCATTATTATCTGAAAGCTAACAAAGATATGTTGTCTACAATGATCCTTAAAAGACATTTGGGGAAAATTTAAGTGTGTATATTTTCACCGTTGCCCAGATCTACTGAAGTTGAATAGATTAAAACCAAATTCTTTCATTGTTTGGTAGGCATTCCACCAGGAGAGATCAAATTTAGTTTAGTCATTAAAACTCAATAACAAATAATGACCTTAAGATAATTGATCTTTTGTTTCATATTCTGTCTGAATAGCAACACTTACAATTACTTCAACTCAAAAATAGGAAAACAAGTAAAGCCAATAGTTTGTGTTTAAAAATGGGGCAGATTGGAATGACTTAGCTTCTCAGTAGAGATTTTACCTCTGTAATTCTAAGTTTACATTGACACGTAAAAATCCTAAATAATCCCCCAAATGTAGTACAGTTGGGGGAGTGCTAGTTACTTTGTGAAAATGTGGAAGTAGAGCTATGATTTCTTCCCTAGAGTTGCAAGGGAAAAACAATTCCAGTTTATGGAGTGGTTTGGTTTTTCTCTTAAATACATAAAAATACAGGTACAATAACATTTTTCTCTTTTATTTAGTCTTGGAATATATCTCTAAAACAGATCATGGGAAAAAATTGAATCCCATTGCCTCCTTTTAACTGAGGAAAGTAAAATACAGTCTATAAGGAGAAGGCACCCAGAAGCATAATTCTTTCAATTTTGCTGCTCGGATGGGAACAAAAAACTCAGCTCACTCCTTTTTTTTTTCAAAACTACTATTGTTTATTTTTCTTTGGCTTAATTGATTTCTGGTGGGTGTAGAGTTCTATGCAAATGAAAAATCCAAACTTATGATCATTTTAGCTAAACTACTACATTTAAAAATGTAAGAGAATAGTATTTGATATTGGTAGAACACCATTATTAAAAGCTTCAGAAAACTTCAGGTTTCTTCTTTCCACTTTAAAGGTAAAATATTTGAGCAATTTCAGTTTTAGAATAAAGCTCTTTAGACATTGAAATACTAGTGTGAAAATTTACTTAACAGACAGTCGAGAGAGTCCAAAGCTTGAAAAGTGGAAGATAAATTTTTCTTACAATGTAATTCTCTTTATTACCAGTGCTAGTTTTCATATTGTTCTATTAGGAAAGAGAACTTGGCATAGAAGGCCTTTTTTCAGGATCTCAGAAAGCTGTTACAATGTTGTAATTTTCTATGATCAAACTTAATGCCTTGTATGCAGTAAGAGTTTAATATTTTGGAACTAACAGTGGCAATCTAGGATCATTACTAATCCTCACATTTTGTATTTAATTATAAAACTTCCGAACACCCCCACAAATGACTTTAATTATTTTCAGTTCAGTGAAATATTTGAATTCACAATTTGCAGGACTCATCTGAGTTCAGGGTATTACAGGGAGTGAGTGTTGCCCACATGGATTAATTAAGGTAACAAAATTCGTCCAGAATCTTATTAAAAAGCTAAATCAAGTAACGGTAAGTAAGAACCACAAATACCCTTATTTTCCTTATCTTGAAAACAAGAAGAGATAATAGTCTGAATTTCTTATCTATAGGCTTAGGTCTATTATAAACATTTTTAATAAAATAATTTGATAAGTAAGAATGTTTATTGTTAAAGAAAAATTATTCATGTCACTAGCTAAAGGAAGACTTATTCAAGAGGAACTACTGAAATGGAGATTTTGCAGAGATTAGCTCAACTCCAAACACAATCAGGGCAAGTGCATTTATAGCCAAGAGGCCGAGTACAGCTCAGTGGCTGGAAGAAGAGGAAACATCAAAGCTAGAAGGATTCTTGCTAGAAGACACAACAGGATTCTGATATTAAAGACAGAAATTTGATAAAGTATCTGGTATTTGATCAGATATCTGGGGTGATCAGATACCAAGCATGAGGCATCTGCAGTAAATGGACCCAGCACAATTCTTGATAAAACTCAACTAAGGAGACCAAGGACAGAGCCTGAGGTTGGGACCTAGTTAAGAAGGGGGCTCAAAGGAGCCTGATTTAAAGAAAGAGAGCCTTTGCCATTTTTCTGAATGAAATAGTTGAAACCTTATACAAAATGTTCTCAAATACAAGATATCTAACTTAGACATCCTGTAGTTAGTAGAGTTTTCTCTGCTGGGCTTCCTAGGTATGACAGGGACCAATGTGACCTTAAATAATTGTACTATTGAGTCATGTAGTGACTACTTTAACTGGCAGAAAGAAATAGGATGATTAATTCAGTTTCCTCATCCAAAAAAGTAACCAGATAACACAAATCCTGACAGATACTTTACAAATAAAGCATTCTGTGGTCATATTAGTTTGGGGAATATTTGACACTATATTGGCACCATTAAAAAGTTACAATGGGGGCACCTGGCTAGCTCAGTTGGTAGAGCATGTGACTCTTGATCTCGGGGTTGTGAGTTCAAGCCCCACTTTGGGTGTAGAGATTACTCAAGAATAATAAATTTAAAAAAATTAAAAGTTACAATAAGTATGTGCAAGTAAAAAAGCTCTGAGGATACCTAAGTTCAAGAAATCTTTATAATTTCTTTAAATTTAAGTTTTCCATTGTACTTGACAGGAGAACTCTTTGAAAAACAATGAGTGCAGAACTAGTGTTCTAAGGAGTACACTTTAGAAAACATTCAATTAGATGATCTACAAAGAACTTTCTAAATGTAAAATTATAGTATCCCATTAACTGGCATGATATAAGGTGTTGCTGCCAAACAGTGGAGCATGTCTCTAAGTTTTCCATAACAGAAGAGGCTTGAGCAATGGCTGGATAATTGAATTCACAGAGTATGGCTGAAAGGATTTCTAAACTGGCTAAAACCATCCTATGTTATGTTATTATATATCATATTCAAGTCAATATCTTTGTACTCATATATTTGCATGTTGTTAGGGTAAAATCTTAATCAAAGGGTGTGTACACTTTCCATTTTTAACACAAGATATCCTTCAAAAAGTTACAACATTCTACACCCAGACTGACAAACATTTAGAAGAGGAAGTGTCTGTATCCCCATCCCCATGTCCCTAGAAATACACCAAATGAGTGTCCCTGTCCTTTTGAAAGTCTTCCGAGGAGGTGTTGGTGGCCAAGTTGAACATCTTTCCATATATTTCTTCTTTGATAAGGGATTCTGTGACTTGTTTACTCATTTTACTTAAACACAGTTTAAAATTCTTAGTTTTTTTTTTAAATTGGGGCATTCAGCAGTTTCTTTTTGAAGATCTTTACCTGTATTAAGGATATTAACATTTTGTGGCAGCTTTTACATTAAGGCTGGTCATTTTCCAGAGATGTTCTACACATTTATTTATTTAAAATCATCCTTTTCTTTATGGATTGTGGTTTAGATATTTGCTTAATAATACCTTTCTAGGTTTATAAAACAAACTTTATATATTTAGACACTATTCTACTTTTACTCATTTGTAACTACAGTAAACTACAATAGATCAAGAAAGTTATAACTAGATCTAAGTCCAGATTTCCTGATAGCCAATTGTCTCAAGGATTTCAAATGCGAACTCTGTTATATGCTGCTCATTCATTTGTACTTGGACCAATTTGGGGATATTATTTTCTATTCTGTTGGGTTTAATGTTGCCTTTTGCTGAGCCTTTAAAGTACACTTCAGTATCTGGTAGAGTAAGTTCCTCCTCATTACCTTTTTATTTTTCTAAATCTTGTTATTCTCACACCTTCATACTTACAAATTAATTATTTTGCCAAATCCCCAACTCCAAAGTCCTGTATCCCCAGGTTTTCCAAATTGGAATTTTTTTTTCCAAATTGGAATTTTGATTTTCAATTGTATTATGGGGGGGGGGGGAGGTAATTCAGAGACAATGGACATGTGATATTGCCATTATTGAATCCTCCCATCGTGGTTGTGTGGTCATTCACATTTGTGTGTGTGTGTGTGTGTGTGTGTGTGTTTAGGAAAAATGCATGCTTTCCTTTATGCCATTTGAAATTTTTATTATTTTGCATTTAGGTTCTCCTAAGTCTTTATGTTTCCTCACTGATTATTATTGGCACATAGGAAAGTTATTGATGGTAATACTGGTTTCAGACAAGATATAATTAGAAAAAAATTGTAACCCTAGAAAATATTATAATTTACAAATAAATAAATTGATCAGCTGTGATGCTGCCTATGAGAACTATTGATGTGTGGAATAGATTAGTGATCTCACACTAATGTAATTGTCCAAATCTGTTAGTATCGTCGCAGTCCATGCTCCATTAGACACCAAACTGAAGTGTAGTAAACAGAATAGTATTTTTAATATTTTCATCTGTGATATATGCATATATGTTTACATATTTATACTCACAATTATTTCTGTATTTTTGCTTTGCTCATGTATGTGTGCTTGTGTGCATGTTTATAATTGTATTACATTAAAAAAATAGAATATAAGAGGAATTGGTACTAATAAATTTTGTGATGTAAGGTTACTAAATTAATAGCAGTGTAAATATGAAGCTAGAGTAAGAGATTCTAAAATATAATGGCTTTAATGGCTTAGCATAATGGAAATTAATTTCTTATTTCATATAATACAAGTTTTAATTACCTATTTTTTTATTTTAAGTACTTAATTTTTTTCTATATTTCAGATCAGCAAAGCAAGTGTTTCTTCTTGGAAAATGACCCTGCTAAATGTTTGCAGTTTTGTCAATAACCTGAACAGCCAAGCGGAGGAAACAGGAGAGTTTCGTGAAGAGGAGCTTATTACAAGAAGGAAATTTCCCACTGCCTTGGATGGCTTTAGCTTGGAAGCAATGTTGACAATATACCAGCTCCAAAAAATCTGTCACAGCAGGGCCTTTCAACAATGGGAGGTAAAGCAAAAACAAAATATGAATGTAATTATCGTTATACTAGTTAGCTTTCATTTGTACTGATTTTTTTCTACCCTGATCATTATCATAACAGGAAGAGTTACAGATATTAAAGAAGAATAAACCATGTGTTGAGGTTAACATTCCTTCAGATCTTCAAAGTGTCCTTCAAATATTTGGAGTTTAGCAAAATATTTTTTCTTCAATCTTAAAAGGGGGCTATATCTTAAGGCAGATTTGATCCACATGCTTTTATTGTGCTTAAATGGATGGCATACTTAGGCAATTTTTGGTGGTCGCATGCCTATAAAATTTAAGAGCTCAAAATGTTTTCTTAGAAACACCAAGTCATGTGTGTTTATAAACAAACACAAAATGAAAGGTTCTACTTGTATTTGAATATATCAGGCAAATAAAACTGGAAAAATCCATATATATGTATTCCTATTTCAATTGAATACATAGATTTCAGGTATCCTTAGCATCTAAACTAGGTCCACCACAGCCAACGCAGCCAAAATCCATTATACAGAAAGAACTACACTAAAATAGGATGAAACAGTTGTATTAAATACTATACTAGTGATTTACTGCCTTTGATTTTGGAATAATTGTTTGTTTGAAGGAGGAAAAGAGAAATGAAAATGCTTTAAAGAAAAAAAAAATTAAAAATTTTTCCAACAAGGGAACCATTTCTCTCATATTAACCTCTAAGAGAAATCTGCTTAATGATTTGTATTTTGGGTTTACACCAACATGGCAAATCTGAGGGTGCCTTTCCTGCTAATATAGCAATCTCTGTAGATGACTATCACAGAGACACCCTGTGGAAAAGAAGAAATGCAAACTAGAACTTCTAGTGTTTATTCTAACTCGTAAACAAAAAGATGTTTTCTAGATGAAAAACAAACAAACAAACAAAAAACTAGTTTAAATTTTACTTGATGGACTACTAATCCCTAATTCCAATTCCAGCTAAATAGTTTAGTCTCTAAAACATTATTTAAGTCAATAAAACTTGAAAAATCCTAATTTTAACATAGGGAAATGTCAATTGTGTGCTATTTATCCAGGAATTGAAAAGAAAAAACCTCAATAAATTGTTATACATACAAATCAGGTGCACATACAATTAGAACTTTCACTATTTTAAATATTTTACTGAGTAATTTAAAATAAAGTGATAATATCATTCAGAACATAATATGAATAATTATAGACTATGTTCACGGGAAACATAAGATTTAGAAACCAGATTGTCTGCCAGTACCTGTTTTTTCATCTCTGAAATTGGATGTTATGGGTTGAGATAAAGTACTTGGTGATACAACTCAGTCCATAAGCATTATAATTAAAATTTTAGTCTCCTCTTAGTATTTCTTATGACCCCAAAGTTTAGAGGACAATCACGAACACAAAGACAATTCTTATTTTGAACATTTGTTTTAAAATTTCACATAAATTATGTGCAACATTCTGGGACAAGTTCTTAAACATTTTCCGTTAGCTGAAATTTGTGAATCACACCTGTACCAGAAAAAAGTGTTCAGAGTTAATTTTAGAATGTGGCATATTCAATGAGATAGTAGGGAAGATTCTACATGGAGATGAACTCCCTTAAGTTATGGAATCTGAACTTGTTTCTAATTATTAGGCGCCACAACCTGAAAAGATCTTTACTATTTAAGCAGAGCTTTTCACATGCGAATTTCTGTCACAACTAAGTTAGGCAGAGCAGGCATTTCTCTCCCTTTGATTAAGAAATGGATCTTCGGAATGGCTTTCAAGTCAAGTTGGTAATTAAGAGAATATAAAATATAAAATCCTGTTGCCTTTTGAGGCTAAACTTGGCTTACTAAATTAAAAACTCTTTATTTGTTGTGATTTATAATATATCTTAATGACATTTTAGTCCCTCTGTCATAAATTAAAGCCTGAAAAATCCTCGTAACACAACTAGGTGTGTTACTTCAGTTGGAGGTATTAGTACATGGCCTTGAACAGAGAATTGGGAAAAACCATATCCTATCTCAGTCAGCTGATAGTCATCTGTCCTTGGACAAAACATTTAATTGCTTTAAACCTCATGTATCTTATCCACCTGTGTCTTACAGTCTGAATAGCAAAAGAGGTAAAATGTAAAATGTAGAAAACTGAAAGACGTCATGCATGTAGGTTTGATTCCTATTGTGCCTATCTTGCAGTTAATCCAGGAAGATGTTCTTGATGCTGGAAATGACAAAAATGAAAAGGAAGAGGTTATAAAGAGAAAAATCCCTTATATTCTGAAACGGCAGCTATATGAGAATAAGCCCAGAAGACCCTACATACTCAAGAGAGGTTCTTACTACTACTGAGAGGATAACTATTTCATTTACATGTGATTGTGATTTATCATCCTTTAATTAAATACCAAATTATATTTGTGTGGTAATGTGACAGAAAACAATTATTGTGTCTCTTCTACAGTTGTGGTTTATTGGATGTGATTTTTCTGCATTAATATTAATTGGACTAAATGTTTTAAAATAAACCTAGATCTTGAGCATGACAATGTGTTGCATGTCATTGGAGTAGGTATTAAGTCACATATAGAATGTCTTGTAATTTTGCAGAGCACTTAATGGGTTGTTTAAACACTCAAAATGTTTGACATTTTAAACCAAATTATAAGGGATTACAAGTCCTACAGCAAAGTCTAGCATATATGTCATTGACCTGAAACAAAGTTATAGTACTTCTCTTATCATTTGATTTTTTTTTTAAGTTGAGAGAACGACATGTTCTTTTCTAAGACTCACATAAACCTCTGAGATATGGGGAAGGTAATAGTGGTAAGATAGGATCATCTTAAAAGAATGATTAATAAACTACTGTTAATTATGCCTATCTTAGTGAATGATCTTCAGCTAAATTAGTCTTTCTGTTAAATAAACTTAATGACTAATAAAAAGCAGCAAGCTGCTGGAACCATGTTTCTCCCCAAATTTACTTTCATTAGAAGAGTTACCATTTACTGACTTTTTCCCTCATGCTTTGATCCAGTAAATGATAGCTTTATTTTTAATTTCACTGAGGAATTTGTGTGCCTCCTATTTTTTCCAAGTAGAAGAACATTTCTGAGGCAGAAGGAATACTTGAAATAATTCCTCATAAATTTCCTTTAAGACCATACTTAGTTAGGGTCCCATAAGCCCTGACACCTTATACATTCCACCATTAGCAGTGGCTTTTTAGATTCTCACCCTTAGAGGGGTCTAGGAAGACCTCTCCTCACAGGGCTGCAACCTAGTTCATAGTCATTTATGAAAGAAAATATGAGGATTGAAGTTGTGGAATTAAAGGAGTCTTCAAAACTCCAAGTATTTTTGAAAAGATTTCCTTACCTTTAGGCTAAACTCCAATCAGTAGGATAGAGCAGCAGCATAATAGTCTCTGAATTTTTCTGGTAATACCATGACTTCTCAAGACCACCACCCAGTTAGTTGTCCTTCACCCTCGTATCAGCTTCAACATTAAGAAATGCCCAAGGGAAAAAAAAAAGTGCCCAAGGGGTAGATTGGGGGGGTGGTGCTGCATGGTACAGTCACTTAGGTGGCTGACTCTTGATTTCAGCTCAGGTCATGATCTTAGGGTGCTGAGATTGAGCCCCACAATGTGAGCCCCACATTGGGCTCCATGCTAAGCCAGGAGTCTGCTTAAGATTCTCTCTCTCCCTCTTCCCCTCCCACTTGCTCTCTCTGAAATAAATAAATAAATCTTTAAAAAAAAAAAAAAAAAAAGAAAGTGCCCAAGGCCCTGATCCTAAGACAAAAACTATTTCCTAGCGATTAAGAGATTCAGTTCCACTATTCACTAGTAACCCCGGACAACTTATTTAACTTCTCTTCCCTCAACTACAAAATGTGGATAAAAGGATTTGAAGGGGGATAAAATGGTCACATACACGTAAAATGCTTAGAATGGAGTCTGAATATTCATAACACACTATATTTAACTGTTCTCCAGCCACTTTCATACCATTTTCTTCTTCCTCTTTCAAAAACTACAGAGCATAGCACACTTTCATAATTACATCTGTTTGAGCAACTACTGATCTCCTAATTACTTGCTTCATTCAATATCCTTGAGGACTTCTATGCCATGTGCAAGAGCCATCCAATAATCTCCCTTTCAGCTCCTGACATCTTTACTTCCAGTAATAAACATTTAATCTATTTAATCAGCAATCACTTCATGGCCATACCACAGAACTTTTTACTACCAATAAATTCAACTATAAGTCTCCAAAATCTCAACTATAAGCACTCTACTCTCTACATACCATTTTTTCTTTCCAATTCATATAACATAACACTGTCATACCAACTAATCCATTGTCTCAACCTCCTTCATTCATCACCTTCTACTAAGACCCCCACTTTGCTTTTTACTTGGCTAAGATTCTATGGGCCAAAACTAGAATCACTCCCTTGTTACCCTCAACATCCTGACCCTCTACCTTATATGAGCCTTATATGAAAACACCCATTTAGTGACTACATGTAGGTAGGAATGGTTAAGTTGGAGCCAATGAGATTTCAAATGGGAAAAAAGATGTGTGCAACTTTTGGGTCTTTTATAACTTAAAAAGAAACCTCATTTCCTAAACTTTGACGTTTTCCTCATTTTTTTGTGTGTCTTAAACATGAATTTGTTTTGACCACACAAAGAATATCATTTTCTTGAGAATGGCATAGATTGATAGAGTTTAATTCTTAAACAACTTCATGGAAAAAACCTGCCTCACCATCCTGGGCCAACCAGACTATTACTTGAAAGAGAAATGCATTCTACAGTGCTTAAAGCACTGTATTTTTTAACCTGGTTGATACAACACCTCAACCGTTATTTTCATTGTTATGGTCTTCTGCAGGCCTTCTCCTGGTTTATTTCTTCAAATCCTCCAGATCTCTGCACCTGTGATATGTACAATGAGACCTTTTCTTAGCATACTGTCTTAAATAACCTTCATTTATGAGTCAATGTCTCCATTTAATTTGCCCTATTTTTTTTTAATATTTGAAAAAGAAAAAACAAAACAGTGACTGAGAGTCACTAGCTGGGAGCCGGCCTGGTGCACCTAGGCCACGGGTTTCTCCTGTTACACATAAATAATTTCATTGAACTAAGCCTTTAGATGGGAGCACTCGAACTGTGATGGCAAAAGACAAACAACAAGCTCGTTCTGAGCAAATCACATCTGAGTAAAACAAAAACAAGAACACTGAAAACCATAAAAGTGATCAAACGTCCATCTTCCTTTCCCACATAATTTGGGTGACCACTGCTTCTTAACCAACTATTTCTTTAATTCTTCTCTGTTCATCCATTTCCTGGACACAAACTATTATAATATTCAAACAGAATTGCCCTCTTTTTTTTTTTTTTTTTTTTCCTGAATTTCCCTCATGTTCTGAAAACACCTAAACCAGAGCAAAACCACACTTCTGGAATATTTCCCAAAGCACCTAACACAAGCCCAAGTCCTGTAAAAGGTCCCGACTTAAATCCCCTTATTGAGAGGCCACATGATTTCCCAAAGAATGAGATCCCCCGTATCAGTAAACCCACTTCATGTGAGTGTATTTCCAGTGGTCTCTGGCTGGAGGATATTGGCACAGCACATAGCATAACTTGGAATCCTACAGTCATTTATTTATTTACTTGTTTATAGTCTATAACTCCTACTAGAATTTGTAGGCTCTGTGATGACAGGGATTTTATCTCTCCTATTCATCATTGAATCTCCTACATTGAGCATAAGACCCGGTAGATTTTGGCAAGGATGGTTTCATGAATGAATAAATTAGCAGCAAAAGGGCTCTTTCTGTTATAACAATAGGGTTTAGACATAGTTTCTACAGATTTTGAAGCCCTAACTTAGAGATTACATTTCCTAAGGGTGAGTTTGAGCACTGGTATTTACAAGAGTTCCCTGGTCTTATGTGAAGCAACAGAGAATCCGGGATGTTGAAACTCATATTCACTTACAGTGGCAGCCTGGGGAGTGTAATATCTCATTTTTTTCCAATGGTGGTTTTCACAGAAACAGAAAAAATATCCTCAAATTCATATAGAACTACAACTCCTTCCTCCAATGCTCCCAAGGCAGTCCTAAGAAAGAACAAAGCTGAAAGCATTACAATTCCTGATTTCAAATTATGTAACAAAGCTATAGTAATCAAAACTGTGTGGTACTTACATAAAGACAGATGCATAGACCAAATGAACAAAATCAAGAGCTCAGAAGTAAACTACTGTAAGAGCAGAATCAGACCTATAAATTCTTTTTTTTAAAGATTTTTAAAAAATTTATTCATGAGAGACATAGAGTGAGAGAGAGAGAGGCAGAGACGCAGGCAGTGGGAGAAGCAGGCTCCATGCAAGGAGCCTGATGCAGGACTCAATCCAAGGACCCCAGGATCGCACCCTGAGCCAAAGGCAGGTGCTAAACCACTGAGCCACCCAGGGATCCCTGAATCAGACCTATAAAATCAGATGACAAACTGATGATGGTTGCCAGAGGGAAAGGGCTGGGAGGGATGGGCAAAATAGGTGAAGGGAAGTAGGAGATACAGGTTTCCAGTTATGGATTGACTAAGTTACAGGAATAAAAGGTACATCATAGGGAATATTGCTAATGATATTGTAATATAGTTGTATGGTAGCAGATGGTAGCTACCTTGTGGTGAGCATAGCATAATGCCTAGAGAAATTGAATCACTGTGTTGTATGTCTGAAACTAAAGTGACACTATGTGTCAACTATACTAAAAAAAAAAAGAAAATAAATTCACAATAAATTAATTAATTAAAAAAACAAACCATGTGTAAACAAACAATATTTGACAGGAAAGTCAAAACTGCTCAATGGTGAAAGACTGTCTAATAAATGGCACTGGGAAAATTTGATATTCGCACAAAACTGGATCCCTGTTTTATACCACTCACAAAAATTAAAATGGACTAAGATTTACACATAAGACCTAAAACCAGAAGTCTACAAGAAGAAAACATAGGGAAAAATTCCTTGACATTGGCTTGGCAATGATTTTTTGGATATGACACCAAAAGCATAAGGAACAAAAAAGCAAAAATGCAATAATGGACTATATCCAACTTAAAAACTACTGCACGACAAAAGAAATAATCAACAAAGTGAAAAGGCAATCTACTGAATGAAAGTATTTGCAAATCATATACACAAAATATATAAGAAAACTCATTCAGGACTTCTGGGTGGCTCAGTCGGTTGGGCGGCTGCGTTCGGTGCAGGTCATGGTCTCTGGGTCTTGGGATCAAGCTTCAAGTCAGGCTCCCTGCTCACTGGGGAGTCTGCCTTTCTCTCTCTCTCTCTCTCTTTCTCTTTCTCTCCCTCTGCCCCTCCTCACTGCTCATTGTCTCTCTCATAAATAAATAAAATCTTAAAAAAAAACCCATTCAACTCAATGGCTAGCCTCCCCCCAAACAAAATAAAATAAAACAAACAAACCCCCCCAACCAAATAATCCAATTAAACATACGGAAAGGATCTGAATTTTTCCTTTTTTCTTCTTCTTCTTCCTTTTTTTTTTTTTTTTTTACAAAGAAGGTATACAAATGGCCAACAGGTATGAATAGGTGCTATATAGGACTAATTAGCAAAGGACTGCAAACCAAAAAAATCATGAGATACATATCACACTTGTGAGAAGGACTATTATCAAAAAGTCAAGAGATAAATGCTGGCAAGTATGTAGAGAAAAGGAAAACTTCATGGCTGGGAATGTAAACTGGTACTACGGAAACAGTGTATATCCAAATAAAACTATTATCTTGAAAATATATCTGTACTCTCATGTTCATTGTGGCATTGTTTTCAATAGCCAAGTTATAGAAACAACCTTAGTGCCCACCAACAGATGAATGAATAAAGAAAGTGATTTATACATATATACATAATTTACTGTATCATTATTGAATACGTATACGTCTGTGTGTATGTATACATATATTGATATATACATATTAATAAGAGGAAATGAGACGCGAAGAAGAAGAAATGAAGCGTTGAAAGGCCAAGAAGCTGAAGAAGTGTTAGCTGCTGCTTTTATTTATTTTTGTGAAATTCTGGAGACACTCTGTTGCAGGGAGGTCCTGGCTTCAGAATGAAGAAGCTCCTTTATGATTTTAGATTTATACTTGGGTACTCAAGGAGAAGGAATGCGTACTGTCATTTGACTGCAGGCTGTCATTGAATCATAAAGTATTTTCAAATACTTTCCAGGGTTTAATCTGTAATGCAGATGAGAGAATGCCCATTTGGGTGCTTTTAACGAAGTTAACTGTTCACAGGTGTCAGTCTTGATCCTGATGAGCTATGCACTCTGATGCGGGGTCGCTCACCAGTCAGCCAATTTTTTTTGAAGGTTCCAATCAGACTTTTATTGTTATTCAATTTGGATCCTTCAATAATTTTTTTTTAATTATTATGGACAAAGGACATTTGTTGCGGGGATGGGAGGGAGGAAGAATTTTCAGAGGAGCAAAGCAGTCCCAAGACTGGATTAAGAGGTTTTCAGAATAGCCAGGACTGTGGGGTATGAAATGGAAGCAAGCAAGACGTTTACAAGGGTCAGGGTGATGCCTCTGTGAAGAAACTTCTGCTTGGTGGGTTTTTTTTTTCTTTTAAAAATATTTATCAAATCCCTTTTAATAGGCTCGTTGTTTTCTGGATGCATCTTTAGCATCAGTCAGGAGTAACTTGCTATTTTTACATTATTAAGTGTTGTTTTTCAAAATGGAAAAATAAAATGTTGTTTTGAATGTATATTAATATATACATATATATGTATATATTTTTTGATGTATACATGTACACATGTAAATATAATTTGTCTTTAAAAAATAAGGAAACGTTATTTTCAGCAACATGGATGTAACCCATGCGGGACATTATGCTAAGTCAGACAGAGGAAGATAAACACTGCATGGTATCGCTTAAATTTGGAATCTAAAACAAAAACTTAATTTAGACACAGAGAGCAGAAGAGTGGTTGCCAGACGCTGGGTTGGGGAGGTGGTGGGGAAAATAGGAAGAGGTGGGTGAAAGGGTATAAACTGTCAGTTAGATGAATAAAGGCTGAGAATCTAATATATAACATCCATACTAGTGAGGGTTGGTAACCCAGCATTGCACCATGGAAATTCGCAAGGGAGCAGAACTTAAAGGATCTTAGCAAAAAAAATTAAAAAAATAAAAGTAAATATGTGAGGCAATAGAAGTGCTAATTAGCTGTTCACAATGTATACATATATCAAATCACCACGTACAGTTTTTTTTTTTACCACATACAGTTTAATTATCTTTCAATTTTGTCAGTTTTATGTCAACAAAGCTGAAAAAAGTAAATCCAGTCCTTGCCCCTCCAGCTCTCATGCCTTTAGAGTCTGAATGCTTTGAATCAAGCATAGATTTTAATGCAAATTAGTTTCAGAATTATTATATTGAATGAAATATGTTTTTAAATATCCGCTTTAGAAGTGATAATAATATTTACAATATAATTTTTAAAACTAGAAGTCCAAGGCATCTAGATGGCATAGTTGTTTGAGAGTCTGAGTCTTGGTTTTGACACAGGTCATGAACTTTGGGTCATCGGATAGAGCCCCCCGTAGCTCTGCACTCAGTGTGGATTCTGTTTGAAATTCTCACTGCCTCCCTCTCTGCGTCCCACCCCCCTCAAATAAATAAATCTTAGAAAGGAATTAGAAGTTCTATTATGTTTCTGGATTTTATTTGCATGTTCCCTTTTTGTAACTATATAGCTACAGTATTACATAAAGGGTACAGTACTATTTGAAAATATTTAATTAAAATATTATTTAAAGGTGGAATTTTTTTTTTTAATGATAGTCACACACAGAGAGAGGGAGGCAGAGACACAGGCAGAGGGAGAAGCAGGCTCCATGCACCGGGAGCCCGATGTGGGATTCGATCCTGGGTCTCCAGGATCGGGCCCTGGGCCAAAGGCAGGCGCTAAACCGCTGCACCACCCAGGGATCCCCTAAAGGTGGATATTATTAACCTTATTTAAGAGACTGCAAAACTGAATCTGAGGAGAAATGAAATGACCTGTCCAGTTTTGAACTGAGTGTAAGTGATAGAATTGGGATTTGTGCTCAAGTGTGTCTAATTCAAAGGCTCTGGTCCTGTTGCTATCTCCCTGTTAACCCCAGTAAGAACACACTATTAACAGCATATTTGGGTTTTAGATAGTGAGGCTCCACATTTGAAGGTTTATATAAATAATGGCTAAAAACATTTAACTATATTCTTTTGGGAGGGTGAAGAAAATGAACATAATATTTCTGAAAATGTAATTTCAAATTTTGTATTAATGTGCTAATTATGTACACTCTCAAACAAAACGTTTCAATACATTCTAATTATCTTATCAGATAAATATCAGTAATTGAATGAGGAATGGTTTGAAAACTTTTTAGAACATTACTTTTTCAAATATATTTGCTATATTATCTATAAATACTTGTGCTGCTTTTTCCCCTGTAAAAATGCCTATGTTTTCTGTGCAAAATATAATCATTAAATGGCCATTCAGCAATGTCAACAAAATTCTAATCTGTATTTTAATACATGTGTTATCCAAGTATGGAAAGCCTTCTACCTTTGTTTAAATAACTGAAAAGGTTAGCTATTATTCATTCCCATTTATTTGCATATGAAACCATCGTTCAGCTTTTAATGTCAAAAAACAAAGATCTTGAAAAGAAAAGCCATCTGATTCCCCAAAATGGAAGAACTTTTGTTGTACCAAAAATAATATAAAAATGGAACCATTGGATCCTTTACCAATCTTTTCTATGATTTGTTAAACACAACAGTTAGTACTATAAAACACTTCTCTTTCAGAATCTTGGCATTTAAAAATGTATTAGGGTTTTCAAAAATTTTATACTCTTACTTGTCTTCTATTTCCTGTTGAGATGTGCACTGCGAATCAACAAGCTTGATCCTTCTTAGAAACCAGATCACTGGAGAATACACGAAGAGGACGGCCACCACTGGGTCAAATCAGAAAACGATGACCCTTCCTCCTGTGGGTCACAGCCCTGTGCTCATGCATGTGACTCAAAGAGCAGAATACGGTCAGCCTCGTGCCCGCCCAACATCTTTTCTCCATCCTTGTGCAGTGCACATCCTGCTCAAATGTACACACTGGCGAAAGGACTAAAAAGGATTCATCAATTCAAATATCAACTGGATACTAATTTGAGTCTTACTTTAAAGAAAAAAAAAATCCTGTACTGAAAGTCCAGAATTTAGTGCTTAATACATATTAACCTACGGATGAATTAATTGAAGTGATGAATTAGATTTTACGAAAGTTAATTCCAAGTCCATCTCTACAGGTATAATTATTTGGGGGAAGTCAGAATTAATCCTGGACAAAATAGCGAACACACAATTTTCTCCTATTTATCTTCTGCCTCCAACTTTACCATTTTTTCCTCCTCTGGGTGGCAATCGAAAATGAGTCTCTTAGACTTTTTCATTACCCCTTAGTACCTCATTAGCATGATTTTAATTACTTTCTCTTGGGATCAAACTTTGACTTTCAGGGAAGACTATCACGTTTTGAAATCATGCATAGCAGCCACAGAAATACTGAAACGAATTAGCCTCCTTCATTCATTTAGTCAGCAAATATTTCTGGATCCGATGCCGGGTATTGGGCTAGGTAGGCCCTGTTGGTAAATCATTTAAGGGACAGACTGGGTTCTCTCAGCCAGGAGCTTCCAAGCTTTTCTGAAAAACCCCTTACCTTTCAAATTCTGCTTTTTCTGTTCCTTCACTGATCTTGCATCATGAAGCCCAAGATGAACAACTCCCTCTGAAATAGCTTCTCCTCCTGTTGAAGAGGGGATAAGTGTACTGGCAACGCCAAGCTCCCTCTGGTTGGCTAGAGAGGAGGGGGACCTGGGATCACACCTATACAAAATGTTTAGCTTCTCAGACTTTACAAGGTACAAAGTAGTGAAGGGACGTGTTTTAGAGCCACAGTGGTCATTTATTACAGGACTGGGATTAGAAACAAGGTCTTTTTGTTCCTTCTGCAGGCTTTTTATGTTTGGCCCATTTTCCCCCCTTTCCTCCACAAAACTTCCATGCCCCACTAAAATAGGAAATCTGCTGGCTATCACATATGGGGCAAATTTTCATTCTGTTTACCAATTTTTCAGTTTTCACTTAAAGGATTGTTGATGGTGGAGATGTACTCTTGAAGCCAGTGGAACTTTTTTTTTTTTTCCAAATGTTACTGAATTTTATTTTATTTTTAAAAAAGATTTACTTATTTATTCATGAGACACACACACACACACACACACAGGCAGAGACACAAGCAGAGGGAGAAGCAGTCCCCTGTCAGGGACCCCGATGTGGGACTCAATCCCAGGTCCTGGGATCTCACCCTGAACAGAAGATGCCCCACTGCTGAGCCACCCAGGCGTCCCGAAGCCAGGGGAACTTGATACCATAAAGCGCTCAGACATTTCACTTCACAGGGTCAAAATAGTACAAGGCTTTAAACTTGTGCATACTGATAAAACTTAAAACTGTAATGAAAATGGGCCTGAACTTGCCTTCTGCCCCAAACTTGTTTGAGTGTAAAATACCTCTGAATGAGGTGCACAACCTCTAGCATGACACATGTCCCGCGCTAGTATACAGCCCATCTCTCTGGCTTCATCTTCCCTCATTTTCACATTCTGTGCATTTACAGTGATTCTTTCTCTTGTGTTCTTTGTTTCCACACTTTTTCTCATGCCACTTATTATACCTAGGCTTTCTTCTACCCTTGTCCAATTGATCGTGTCCCATTTTTTTTTTTTTTGAAACGAAGATGAAATGCTACTTCATTTTCTTTTCTTTTCTTTTTTTGGAAGCATTTTCTAACCTACCAACTCACCACCAAGAGGTCAGTTAGGTCTCTGTGTTCCCCTCTCTGCACTGCTCTAATACCTCACATATGTCCCTGTTGGTACATTTACCACCTGTTACAATAAAAGGTTGTAAGCTTCTCTGAAAATTGTCCAAACATCTTTAAGTTAGATATTAGTTAGAAATTAGTTAGATATTAGTTAGATTAAGTTAGATATTTGACTTGAGCAAAGCTCACAATTCCTGGCACTGTGTTTGGCACACTCATGAGGATGTTTGTTGAACGGATAAAAAACAAAACAAAACAAAACAAAAAAAACATTGCTTAGCTAGATAGGCAACTGTCGTGGTGGCAATCTCTCACTCTCAATCTACTTTTTAATGGAAAATCGTCAAGAAAGATGCCTTTTAGAAAGAACCAGATCTACCCCTTTATAGACTCAACTATAACACACTCTGAGTATAAGGATTTTACTTATAGCAGTTCTCCTGTTCTTACTTCAGAGTGGCCATGGAGCTCTCCCCAAATCTGGAGTGCCATCAGTGCCTTAAAGCTAGTGGCTTTAGGGATTCACTTATGGAGCTCAGTGTGTGATAAGTAGCCTACACAGCAAAGTCCTTCTTGAAAGAAAGCAATCCTAGTTATCTGAGAGCCATCCAGGTAGCATCTGAAGTTTAATATCTTCTTATAGAGTCCAGCTACCCTGCCTGGTCAACAAATTGATTCCCTCACCAGGTATTGCTACTCTGAGCGAGACCAGCACCAACCAGTTTTTCCCTGCTTAGTGCAGTCGGGCTTTGTGTAACAGAAAATCTTTCAGTGCTTCGAAGCTTTTTGCAAATGATGACATCTGATTTTTATCTTGTTTCAATTTAAATTACTTCAGACTTTTATAGGGCATTCAATATATGGATTTTCACTTTAGGAGAATTCAAACAAATACTGAAATACTATCAAGTGGGAAATACGAGCCCAATGAACCTAAATAGGAGTTTTTGAGTGTTCTCAGCAAGGTCCTGGGGGAAAATAAAGGGAGAGAAGTTAAACCATTTCTGGTGATATTATTATTGGTACCTCTTAAAAGGAAGAGTAAAGCAATTTAATGGGCAGCTTCATTTACCATGGCACCACCTAATGAAAGACAAGGCATCTGACATTTATAAAAAAGGCCTCACATCCCTAAGACTTAAATTCAATGAGTGTGTGTAAAAATACCCTTAGTGTTGTGCTTGTAAAGCTAATTCCTGTTCACTCAAGAACTTGCCACTTCTCAAGTAGATAGAAAACTGCTGTTTAACTGTCTTCAAGGAAGCAATCTGACTCACTTGTTGTTCCTAACCAATTTTTAATCAAGAGAAAGCTGCCTACAGACCAAACAGTTTAGAGATGTTCAATTTATTTCTTCCTGAAATGGCTTCCTGCTGTCTAAATGTGCCAAAATGCAACACAAATCAAAAGCACAATACCACCTCACACCAGGAAGAATGGCTAAAATAAATGACTCAGGAAAACAACAGATGTTGGTGAGGATGCAGGAAAAGGGGATCCCTCTTACACTGCTGGTGGGAATGCCAACTGATGTGGCCACTCCAGAAAACAGCGTGGAGGTTCCTCAAAAAGCTAAAAATAGAGCTACCCTGTGACCCAACAATTGCACTGCTAGGTATTTATCCAAAGGACATAACAATAGTGATCCAAAGAGACACCTGCACCTCAATGTTTAGAGCAGCAATGTCCACAATGGCCAAAATATGGAAAAGCCAAATGTCCATCTTCAGACGAATGGCTAAAGAAGAGTTGGTATATACACATATAATGGAATATTACTCAGCCATCAAAATAATGAAATCTTGCCATTTGCAATGACATGGATGGAACTAGAGGATATTATGCTGAGTGAAATAAGTCCATTGGAGAAAGACAAGTACCATAGGATTTCACTCACAGACTATAAGAAACAAAACATGAACATAGGGGAAGGGAAGGAAAAATAAAATAAGATGAAAATTGAAAGGGAGGCAAACCATAAGAGACGCTGAACTCTAGGAAACAAACTAACGTTTGCTGGAGGGGAGAAGGGTGGGGGGGAGGGATAATTGGCGATGGGCATTAAGGAGGGCACTTGATGTGATGAGCACTGGGTGTTATATGCAACTGATGAATCACTAAATTCTACCTCTGAAACGAATTTTAAAAACTCTTTTAAAAAAAATCAAAGACACTAGGAAAAGAATGTGCCAAAATGAAACTGATAAAGGACAGTCAAAACATTTCTATGAAATCTCTAGGAAACAGTCACAGAGACACCAGAATGCTATAAAGTGTCCATAGAAAGTATGCTGGAAACAAGAAAAATAGACAAATAGAGAGGGAATGACCCACAGGAGGTGGACAAAAGAGAGGAAAAAAAAACAAGAAAAATTAGGAAGGAAGAGATACAGGATTTTCTAGTTGTATAACTGAATAATAAATGGAGTATGAAAGGAGAATCTAATGGGATGCCCAGATTTTTAACTTGTCTAACTGAGATGATAATGATGCCATTAAATCAGAAATAAATTAATATGAATGATAGGTTTTTCAGGAATAGATTGTGTGGCCTGATTGGGGCAATTTTTGTTGCTGATATCTATTTGATATTTGGGATGGCAAGGCCCAGTAAACAGTTAAAACTATGAGTCTGGAGCCTTTTACACAAATGAGCCAAGATGATCCCTGATATACAGGGGATCACTGCCCCAAATCACTGCCATCTTTCAGAGCTCTCTAATCTGGGGAGTTCCCACCTTCTGCTTCATGACATCACCTAAACACAGAAGTGTTTTCTCCAGTTCTCCTCTTTCCTGGGGTTTCCCTTGCCTTATTCCCCTTTGAGGTGGTAGCTAGAAAATCTCCTTCAGGAAGGGACTTCTGTGCAGTACTGGCTGACGATTTAAACCAGGGGATTATGAGAAGTTTCACTGAGAAAGAAACATTGGAGTAGAGATTTGACAAAGGAATATATAAGAGTTCTATGAGTTAAGTATGATAGATATACAGATGAAGAGGTGAGGAATGGGAAAGACTAGGGAAAAAGATTTCAGTCAAGGGAACAGCATTCTGAAAGTCCCAGGCAGGAGGAAACAAAGCCTATTCATGATACTGAAAGTAGAAAGAGTGACACAAGAGGTGCTAAGGAAGGCAGATCACAAAGACTTTGTTGGACGAAGAACAGGGGTTTTTTTTTATTTCAAGAGTAAGCAGATGCTATGAAGTGGGGTGGGTGTGATTTCAGCAAAGGTAGGTTTTAAAATAACTGCTCTGTCTACAGAGAGAACAGATGAGAAATGGTTAAGAGCCAATGGTAGAAAAAAGACTGAGGACGTCTGTCCTATTCCGGGCAGAGACGATGTGATTTGGGCTCAGTGCTAGTGTTGAAGTGGGTAATGAGGACAGACTTGAGAGCTGTTATGGAGATAAAGCTAAGAGCCCGTGGTGGTTGAATCAGGCATGTCAACTCCAGATGCCTGTTCAGAATGACTCCTAGGGTTCTGGCTTGGGCAACTGGATAGTCCCCTGAGGAATGAGAGACCACATGAGATAACAATGTCGTTTGGTTTGGCTTGTTTATGTGTTTTCTGTTTGGCGGTGGTTGTTGATTCTTTTGAGTGGGTGGGAAGGTGGACTAGTTCCTAGCGCTGCTGGAACAAAGTATCACAAATTAAATGGCTTAAACAACAGAAATATATAGTCTCACAACTCTGGACTCTGAAAGTCCTAGATCAAGGTATCAGCAGGTTGGCATCTTTCAGGGGATGTGAGCAAGAGCCAGTTCTATGCTGCTCCCCTAGTTTACTATGGATTGCCAGCCATCTGGCCTTCCTTGGCTCCTATGAACATCACACTGATCCCTGCCTTCATCCTCATTGGCACTCTCCCTTGAGTTGTACATGCCCAACTTCTCCCTTTCTATAAGACCAACAGTCATACTGAATGAGGGGCTCACCCTACACCACCTGCAAGGACACTGTTTCCAAATAAGTTCACATTCTAAGGTATTGAGGTTAGAACTTCAACATAGGATTTGAGGATGGGGGCACAATTCAATCCATACCAATAGGGAACACAATTCAGGAGTTGACATTGGCTCATATGGGGTCTCGTAAATGTTTGAGACACCCTCTGATATTCCCACAGGACATAGTGCTCAAAGGCAAGATGGAGCTGCAGATACAAATTATAAAATTCAGAATTTTGATTCTCTAGATAGTAATTAATGCCCTATGCATTGCTGATGTTAACTAGGGAAAGCTAATAAAGAGAAGTTAGGATGGTACATTGAACTTTATTGAAGTACAATGACTGGAATCACATTGATTAATAATATTATTATTCGACTATCCATAAGAGCATGTGGAAAATACAGTTTCAAAGAGACCACGTGCAACTCATTAATTAAAGGAAATATTAAAACATCATCATCATCTTTCAGAATAAACTTGGAAGGTAATATGAGCTGGATTTTGCCCTATTAAATCGTCATAAGCCATCTCTCTCATTCCAGCAGCAATTTAAAAACCTAATTCCTTCATAACACTGTGTGCGTGTCTGTGTCAGATGGCTTGAGTTTTAGAGGTGAAGATTTGGGATGAGGCATTTTGAATGAAAACTTTAAAAAACAAACCAAAACAAAACTTAGCTCGGAGAATTGCTAGAGTTATTACAAACTAATTTTGTTTTCCACCAGCTACTGATGACCTTCTCATTCTTAGTTCAGTTTTTTTTTTTCAATCCTGGTTTGGGAAATAATGTAATATGTAAACATGCTGAGACCAGAGTCAGAATTTCTATGTATTTATGGACAAAGAACCGACATGCGTTTTGGACATTTATAGGAACTACAAAGGAGCAGAGCAGCTTCAAAAAAATCTATGATTTGATGCAAGAAGACTATTATGAATCTTATTTTGCTCTGTTCCCAGGACCCAAACAGTCTTTGAAATAAGTGTGTATACAGTTCTATTTGGATCCTTCAGCGAGATGCAAAGATGAAAAGTACCCAGTAGATGGTTGCCTGCGTCTTTGAAAAGAATCTCTTCATCTCTTTGTGATGAGCTATACGTTAACCAGGTCAGCTCTATGCTTTTGGCAATAGGTGATTTCTGAGAATCATTCTCACTGTAGCTCTTATTGAAGCAATCAGCATGTTGCATCAATCCAGAGGAGTTATTGGCAATGGCGTGAAGCCTGTGTTGCTTCATTATTTGTGACTAAAAGCTAAGGGAAAACAACCCCCAGAAGCGCTCTGCCTCTGCAGCAAGGTCACAGTCATTAGCTGAGAAAGGTGTACAATTCTACATTTAGCTGAACGCTCTGGCCCAAGTGTCAGAAAGTTTGCCATAAATATGTAAAGGAAAATAGCCCCTGTGATTTTAGAAGGGAGTGGGGACATTTATGTCCATCTGAGAATGGAGAGAAGAAGCTTTTCTCCTTTCGAGAGCTCAATGACAGGAAGGGATGAAAGAGTTCAATATTAAGATGGCCAAAGGAAACATCAAATCAATATCAAAGGGAAAATTGAATGAACTATAAAGTTTGGTATATTTTGAAGTTTTTCTCTAAAATAACAAAAAGCGATCCAACTTTTACCTTTAGGTTGGGATGGCCTGAAAAATGTTGTTAGTTGACATTGACTTTACTTACACAATGGCAAAATATAAGTGAAATATTGTCAATGTGTTTTCACCCAAAGTTTAGCAAAATAAAATAACAAATTTTTGTTTAAAAAATATTCAATCAACGTACAGTCGTTTATTGTATTACCTAGCCAGGTTGTTCCAAAATATTTACATATGACACTGGTTCCCTGGGATATTAATTAATTAATCACCATGAGGAAAATATAAGATCTAGAATTTCCTAAACATACTGAATCAGAGAACTCTCTTTATTGGAACATTTCTTGACAATGTCCATGTACACATTTTGAGAAATACCTGCATTGACACTAATTTACCAGTTACTCCCTAAACCCCTTGTATATGCCTAGCATGGTTGTTGGTACTAGGAATATAAGGAGAATAAGCTCTCCAAGGTCACTGCTTCATGAAGCTTCTGTTCTAGACCTGGGAACAAAGATAATGATAAATAAGAAAACAAATTAACAGACAATAAAATTTAGCTTAGTAAATTGGTTAATGAAGAAAAATAAAACTAAAAATGACATGAAAAATTATGGGGGCAACTTTAGGTTGGGTGGGTGATCAGATCCTTAGAAAGGATATGAAAAGGTTGTTTCCTGAGTTAAAATTTCAGATTTAAAAACCCCATATACTCGGATCAAATTAACAAATCTTTCTAAATCTTTGCTAGAGATCTTGATGCACTTCTATTTTTCTCAGTGAATGCAATATAAGAGCAAAATGAGAATGAATTTATTATTTATGATTACAATTTTTTTCTGGGAAATATAACACACAAACGTGCATAAAATCTAAAAGTACAGCTTCATAAATGCTTGTGTGATCACCACCTTAGCTGAAGAAAGAGAGCACTGCCAGAAATCCAGAGAAGCCTCAGCAGTGACCTCTCCATAAATGTAATCACTGTCCTCACTCTTCTGGATACCCTCACTTTTTGCTATATGTTTTATCACCAAAGTATGTTCCACTAACCCCTATCTATGGCTTAGCTGTGCCCGTCTTGGATATGGAATCCTGCACAATGTACGTATTTCTGTCTTGCTTTTTTGCTCAATATTAATCTGTGTGATCCATCCACGCTGTTGTACATGACTGTAGTTTGATGCCTTCTATTGCTAAATGGAATTCCCCACATACATTACCCTACATTACCCATTTTCCCCTTGATGGACATTTGGATGGTTTGATTTCTGTCATTACAAGTGATGCTGTTGTGAACATTTTTAAGTGTGTTTCTTGGTGCACATAGTTACATATTCATCCAGTCTGAAACATCTATCTAGGACTGGCATCGTTGGCTCTTAGATGATGCATCTCTAACATTTTCGAAAGAAAGTCAAACTGTTTTCTAAAGATATCATACCAGTTTATAATCCCACCAGTGATGTGTGAAAATTCTATATTTTGACCAACACTCTCGATCGTCCATCTGTAGCCTTAGTCATTCTCACGCATATACAGCTGTATTGAATTTTGTTTTTAGTTCACATTTCCCTAACGACATTTAATTTCCCTAATGAAATTGAACATTTTTTTCACAGCTTTACTAGCTATTCAAATATCTTCATTTTGACATTTATTACCTAGAAATCAATAATAAGCTAAAAAAAGATATTTTTTTTTTACACTTTACTGCATGGTACTGTAAATATTTATTTATTTATTTAGTTAGTTAGTTAGTTAGTTATTTTTAGATTCCACTTTTTTTGTATACTTTTTAATTGGAGTTAAATTTGCCAACATAATAGTATAACACCCAGTGCTCATCCCGCCAAGTGCCCCCCTCAGTGCCCGTCACCCAATCACCCCATCCGCCTGCCCTCCTCCCCTTCCACTACCTCTTGTTCATTTCCCAGAGTTAGGAGTCTCTCATGCTTTGTCACCCTCTCTGATTTTCCCCACTCATTTTGTCTCCATTCCCCTGTAATCCCTTTCACTATTGTAACTATCTTTTAAATAGAATTGTGCTGCCTTTCATAATCTCATCATGATATTTACAAGGAAATGATTATTTTTAATTTTATTGTAGTCACATTTGTATTTCCTTTATGATTAATCTTTCCTGTGTTTGAGAAATCTTTCACTGTCCTGTGAATTTTTCTGTAATTATCTGAAAGCTTTCCTATTTAGATCCAAAATCCACTTTGAAATGATTTTTGTATAAATGTGGAGAAAGAGTAAATTTTTTTCCATATGGGTATTCATTTTTCCCAAGATCACTTATCGAGGAGTCTTTATTGCCACTATTCCAAAGTGTCCAATTTATCAAGAACTATGCTACTTTTGCTTGGGTGATAGTTTGGAATCTCTACTCTTTTCCATAGGTTAATTTTTTGTCCTAGAAGCATAAATACACTTTCATAATTACTATAACCTTGTGATAGTTTATTAAGAAAGTTTTCCCAATTTTAATTTATTTTCAAAGACTGTTAGTTTTTTCCTGGAACTTGCATTTGATTAAAAATGTAGAATTCAAAAAACAAAACAAAAAAAATGTAGAACTCACTTGGTAAGTACCACACACACACACACACACACACACACACACACACACACACACAATCTGTAAGGTTGCATTAAACCTATAGATCAATTTGGGAAAAATTAGCAACTTCATACTATTGAGTTTTCCAATCCATATACATAACTGAGTTTTTCAATTCTTTTTTTCTATCTCCTTTAATCCTTCTCAGTAATATAGTTTTTAAGTTTTACATAGAGATCTTACAATATTTTCTTAAATTTATTCCTAAATATTTGATATTGTAATTGCCCTTATAAATAATAACATTGTTTTACTGCTTCATGGTGATATATTGTTTTTTGTAGCCTTTATGGATCTATTTAAAGTCCTTTATACATTTTTTTCTGTATTAGATAGTTTGGTTTTTAGTTCTGTATAAATTCTGAATATTAATCCCTTATTATATAGTGATTTGGTAATATTTTCTTCCATTCTCTGTAATGCCTTTTTACTGCTAATGGCATCCTTCATTGCATAATTGTTTTTAATTTGATAAAGTCAAAATTCTCTACTTTTGTCTTTTGTTACCTATACCTTTGGTATCATATAAAAGAAATTTTTGCTAAATCAAATGTCATGAAGTTTTTATGTTTTTTAAGGAATGTTTTTTAAGCTTCAGCTTTTATCTTTACATCTTTGATCTATTTTAAGTTAATTTTTGTATTTGGTGTTAGGTAAGTATCCAACTTCACTTTTTTTCCATGTTAGATATCCAGTTTTTTCTGTATGTATTTATTGAAAAGACTATCCTTTTCTCATTTAATGATCTTGGCACATTGTTAAAAATCATTTGATTATCTGTGTGAGCATTCATTTTTGGACTATCTATCCTATTACAATGGTCCATGTGTCTGTCTTTACACCAGCATCACACTGTTTTGGTTACCGTAGTCTTGAAGTAGGTTTTAAGATCAAGAAGTGTGCTTCCTCCAACTTGGTTCTTCTTTATCAGAATTGTTTTGGCTGTTCGGGGCGGGGGGGGTGGGGGGTGGGGGGTGGGGGTGGGGAGCGGAGTTCCTTTAAATTCTGTATGATTTAGAGTGGGTTTTTCTATTTCTGCCTAAAACTGTGTTGCAATTTTGGAAGGGGCTGCAATGAATATGTAGAGTTGACCTTTGAACAACATGGGGATTAGGGCCACTGACTCTGCACAGTTGAAAATCACATTTTGTGTGTTGTATACTGTATTACATACTATGTTCTTACTATAAAGTAAGCTAGAGAAAAGCAAATATTATTAAGAAAATCATAAGGAAGAAAAATATATTTACAATACTGTATTATATTCATTTAAAATGAATAAGCAGACCTGTGCAGTTCAAAACCATGTTGTTCAGGGTCCACTGTAGATCATTGTGGGTAGCATTTGATATTTAGTATTAAGTCCTCCAGCCCATGAACATAGAAACATTTTCATTTACTTATTTTCATTTAATTTCTGTCTGCAATGTTTTGTAGTTTTCTTTGTATAAGACCTTGACTTCCTTGATTAAGTTCATTCCTAAGTATCTTATAATTTTTAATGCTATTGTAAATGGAATTGTTTTTCTTATTTTCTGTTTTGGACAGTTCATTGTCAGTTTATAAAAATGCAACTGATTTTTGTGTGTTGATTTTGTACCTGACATTTTGCTAAATGTGCTTATTAGCTCCAACAGTTTCTATGACTATTTGTTTGTCTTGTGGAATCTTTCGGGTTTTCTACGTAGAAAATCAAATTACTTGTAACAGCAATACCCTCAGTTGGTCTCCTTTTTCTCTAATACTTTTTATAGTAAACTGAGTTAATATAAATATTCGTAGACAATTTTAAAGGGATAATTAACAATTGAAAGGTAGTTTGAGGAATGCTGGGAGAGTTGTGACCAATGATCTAAATACATCTACCTTGTAGTTGAAGGGACTTACTACTAGGCATTTTAAATCTTTGAGCTCCCTGGCTATGGAGCTCATCTGTGCTCTTCAGTTCACTGCTGCTTTAAGTAACTGTGAATCCTGGGGCCTACTTCACATGTATCCTGTATAGTTTCCAAGATACTCCTTTGTAGTAATCAAAGATGAGTTAAAGGAGAGGATACACTTCCAGCTTTTTCATTATTTTGGAAAATAGTTTTCCTGATCGTACCAGAAAAGAGAAACTGTAAGTTATGTTTACATATTCTAGCATTCTTTGTTACATCATTATACATTTAATTCATTTTAAAATCATCATTGGTATAATTCTCAGCTGCAATTATATACCTAGAAATCATTTCATAGTCGGGTATAAAAGGCATATGGTTTTCTTACACATTTCATAATTATAAGGATGTGGCAGGAGGTAAATATGATACAAATATGAATACATCAATTATAGAATCTTATTCTTGAATTAAAAGTAAATTTCAGAGAGGCACAGAAAATATCCCTAAGACTGAGCAAAGGGAAATTTAGAAATAGTTGGACTATTTTTATTATTTGCATTATATTGCCACCTAATGGTTGTAAGTGGCATGAAAAGCAAAGCTTTTTTTTTTTTTTTTTTTTTTTTACATCTTGAAGTCAAGAAGCTTCATTATAGCAAATAAATACTGGAATCAAAAGATAAGTATAATATACACATTCCTTTTGTAGATCATCCTAAATTAATCAAAGAGTGGTTACATATTTGCATATTGGTTTGAGAATGAGTCAAGGTTAGGCCACACACATATTTATGAATATGTTACTATGTGCTCAACTTTTAACTTTATCATAAAACTGGATCCTTAGAATCTTGGCCAGATCTAGACAGGTGATAGATAAATCAATTAGAGGAGCTTGCAAACATTCCCTTTAATTCGACCATAATCCTTTTGAGTGTACCTCATTCTTCAGTATATAATGGAAATCCAGTTTCCTGTCCCTTCTTGTTTTTTTTCATACATTTTAATATTCTTTTCTTTTTCTCTGTACACCTGCTTACACAGATGAGCACCAGCTCCCTGGAAAATAGGGGAGGAAATGTCTCAGAATCAGCAGTGAAGGGGCACCTGGGTGGCTCAGCGGTTGATCATCTGCCTTTGGCTCAGGGCGTGATCCCGGGATCTGGGATCCGAGTCCCACATCAGGCTCCCTGAGAGGAGCCTGCTTCTCCCTCTGCCTGTGTCTCTGCCTCTCTCTGTCTCTCATGAATAAATAAATAAAATCTTTAAAAAAAGAATCAGCAGTGACTGTGGCTCAGTTTCTACTGAACTACTTACCTAAAGAAAAGCGTACACCATTGTCACTAAAGTTGATTTCTTTATAATGTCTAGTATTTAATAAGAGTATGTCTCCTATTCATTAACCCTCCCTTTTATGCTAAAGGAGTATTTTTCTCATTGATTACAAGGAGCCCTCACTAGCTGAGAATTCCCCTGCTAAGCCACCAGAAGTAGGGTGCTAATACCAAATAGAGTCCCCTGTCCCGACATTCCTAAGCTCACATGAAAAAGATGCCAGCTAATCCTGTCACATTGTCAACTGGCATTTCTTGTATGATGTTATAGGTGGTACAATTTGAGTTGAATGTGTACTGACCATAAATCACATAGTATAACTTGCATTTTTAAATAAAAGTATTGTCGTTTGTATCTTCATTTGCATTTTATCTCACATTTGAAATAAGCATGAAGATTTCCATTTAACGGAGGTCTAATTGTACAAATTGCAGTGTAAAACCACCACCCTGGAGTTGCTAACTCTTTACTCAGTAGTATATAACACTTGTATGTCATAGGTAGGTTTCTCTGATGCTTAGTGAAGGTAGAGACCGCAGGAATTATAATGCACTTAGAAAACTTGGTAGATGTATGGGGAAAAATAGTCTAGTGATACATAATAAGCCATTATTAAATATCGATTGAATAGCAAAAGAATGGCTAAATGAACAGATGTATAGGTGAGTAGAGTCACAAAGGTCTACAAAGTGGTTCTTTCCCATGAGAACAAATAGTAAACATTAAAAAATTATCTTTATTTGTCCATTAGTGGAACATTTTTTTAATGTTCTGCTTCTTCTATGCATACTCAATGGTGCCTTTTCTAGGATTCTTTGGGGAGGGTTGTCACTTAAATTGGCAGCATCCCTAATGGTCTACCCTGATTAATTCTCTGCATGTAACAACCAGCGATTCGGATTAATAAAAGAGAGAGAGAGATTACTGGTCTGCTGAATGGCGTACAAAGAGAACATTGTTATTAGGCCTTTAGGTTCCAAAGGTCTAATAGTGAGTGTCATAGTGACGGTATGTGTGTGTGTACTTAGAGGCTTCTCATGTGTGGGTTTTTAAAAAAGATTTATTTATTATTTATTTGAGAGAGAGAGTTGGAAAGAGGGGCAGAGGGAGGGGGAGAGAATCTCAAGTAGGCTCCCCACTGAGCATGGAGCCCAACACAGGTCTTGATCTCAGAACCCTGAGATCATGACCTGAGCCAAAATCAAGAGTGGGACATTCAACTGATTCAGACACCCAGGCACCCCATCATGTTTTTATTAAAACCATCTTGCAGGACCTTCTGCATTGACCACACTTTGGACACCATTTAACAAGATAGATGACAGTATAAGGGAATATAAAAATTAGAATCCTTGGCATGCACGGTAGGCCCCAAACCAGTGAGTTATTGCTAATGGAAACACAGAAGAGAGCACTTTGGAGCACATACTAGTAAAAGCCTCCTAAATTGAATGTATAGGGATTACCAGCACTAAGATAAAATCAGATGGAAAATTCTGTCAATATTACATCTAATAAGCTATCCTGAAAAGCTATCCTAATAGAAAACTAGAATTTCAAGATAAAAGACTTTTAAGTAAAATGCTTCATAAACATTTATTTTTCTTCTAATGGAACACTAATGACTAAACATCAAAATCAATTCAGAACTAAAATCTTCCTTGAAGTCACAAGGTTATTCTGGCTTTAAAGAAAACTGTCATTTGCTACGAATACCAAACTCATGATGTGTAGGAAAGTACAGTTGTCTCTTGAACAATGCAAGGGTTAGAGGCATTGACACCCCACACAGTCAAAAATTCACCTGTGGACTTTGACTCCCCCAAAACTTAATTGCCTACTGTCAACCAGAAGCCTTACCTATAACATAAACAGCACATATCTTATATGATATATATATATACACATATACATATATTTTATTATATCCTTACAATAAAGTAAGCTGGAGAAGAGAAAATGTTAAGAAAATCACAAGGAAGTGAAAATGCATTTACAGTATACAGTACTGGGATCCCTGGGTGGCGCAGCGGTTTGGCGCCTGCCTTTGGCCCAGGGTGCGATCCTGGAGACCCGGGATCGAATCCCACATCAGGCTCCCGGTGCATGGAGCCTGCTTCTCCCTCTGCCTGTGTCTCTGCCTCTCTCTCTTTCTCTCTGTATGACTATCATAAAAAAAAAAAAAAACTTTTACAGTATACAGTACTGTATTTGTGGAAGAAAACCTGCATTTTAAACAAACCTCTGCAGTTTCAACCTGTGTTGTATCAGGGTCGACTGTATTTGTGTAAGTTTTCTATCGCTGCTACAGCAAACTGCCACAAATTTAGTGGCTTAAAACAACATAAATATGTTCTCTTCCTGTTCTGAAAGCCAGAAGTCTGAAGTCAGTTCTACTAGTTGCTAAGTCCAAGTGTCTGCAGGCTGGTTCCTTCTGGGGGCTTTGAGGGGAGGATCTATTTCCTCCTCTCGTTCCGTTTCTAGTGGCAGCCCAGATTCCTTGCTTGTAGCCCTCTAGTCCATCCCTACATCAAAGCTCATCACTCCAAATTCTGCACCCATCATCACATTGCCTTCTCCTTTGCGTTTTACTCATCTTGCCACTGTCTTATGAAGACCATTGTAATCACGTTGGGCCCAGCCAGCTAATCTGGAGTAGTCTCTCTATCACATAATCTTAGTTTATTCCCATCTGCAAAGTCCTTCTTGCCATATGGGATAATATACACAGGTTCTGGGCATGGGACGTGGACATATTGAGAGCCATTATTCAGGTTATTGTGGATAACTACCAATACTTATTTAGAGGGCAATGATTTGGGGGTCTGGTAGCAAATCAAATTCTCATAGAGGCATTTATGAAGACTGGTAATGATCAATTATCAATTGCCTATTCAAATATTCCAAATACCGACTAATCTATTATAAGCCCTTACATATTAATAAATTTTTGTCGCACTGTCTTTTACATTTCATGTTTTATTGTATCAAAATTAATTTAAGCCAGAATTTTGTAAAAACTAAAAATATATATTGCTTTCACATACATTCTCACATATTTCTGCCACTTATTTTCAAGGAAATATATTTGCATGGATTAGATGATTTTTCCTTTAATTTGATTGAAAATTCAAAACTTCAAATTATAAAGAAAGTGAGATAATGCTAGAGGAAAATAAAATTAACAAGGAATATAAGTAGATAGGCATCTACATTAAAGGCCGTTAGGGAAGCATAAATACTTTTGGCCACCAGATGGTATTGCTAACCCACAGAATTGTAATAAAGCAGCTCTGAAGATCTCTTTTGGAAGTTTAGTCCTTTTATTATTTTTATAGTGATTTTTAATGTAAGGTTTAAGCTAGTCAATGAATGGTTTCTCACACAAACCCTTTGTCAGTGAATTTCAATATCACATACACATATTTTACTTCATGTAGCCATGTTTTTAAAACTAGGAAGAGAGCAGTTTGTAGGTAATATTTCTGCAGTTTTTAAAAAAATTATAACTATCTGTTTTGAAGTATAAAGTTAGTACACATAAAATGTAGCTACCTAGCCTATTTTCTTTGAAGTTATAGACAAGTATCAATATGGAAAAATTAAGTTTTTAAAGAATAATATTTATATGCTCTGATTTTAATGCCATTAAATCCTCATAAAATTGAACAAAACCTGTTTTGTTGTTCCAAATGGATATTTTAAAAATCAGATAGTAAAACACATAGGGTATTTCTGTAATATTTTCACAGCTTTAAAATAATACTAGGACATTGTTTATAATAGATCTCTGTCCTACTGTTAGAACACTAATTCTCCTACTGTTATATATGTAAATTTCCAAAGGGTAAATTCTGACAAGAATGTCAGCAGAATTTCATTCTTTAGGCCATAGTGAGTGTTATCATCCTTGTCAGAAGTAAATGTTGTGCAAAAACAGCTAAAGGTACTTTTTCCTAATTAACTAAAAACTTTTTTTTTTTTTTTTTTTTACAAATTCGGATTCATTTTTTTTTTTACAAACTCAGATTCATTTTTTTTTCATATTCATGGAATATCCCTTAATGGAGAAGGATTGAATCCAACTGATTTATAGTTCTGAATGATTATATTCATAGGGCCTTTATTTATTTATTTATTTTTAGATTCACTCTGCTCCATATGGAGACTTGCATTTATTTTATTTTATTTTTTGTTTTTCCCTAATTTTATTTATTATTATTTTTTATTGAAGTTCGATTTGCCAACATATAGTATAACACCCAGGGCTCATCCCATCAAGTGCCATAGGGCCTTTATCTGTACGCTAGAAATAAATATAAATCCTTTTGGGGGGGGAGATGGCATCATGCTAGACCTCAAAACACCTGAAAATTTTCAGATTCAATGCCTAAAACAGGCAGATTCTTATAATGGAACCATCATAGAGAGTTTGTTTGTTTGTTTAGATTTTATTTATTTACTTGACATGAGAGAGAGCACAAGCACGGGGAGTGGTAGGCAGAGGGAGGGGGAGAAGCAGGCTTCCCTCTAAGCAGGGAGCCCATGGGGCCTGGATCCCAAGACCCTGAGATAATGCCCTGAGCAGAAGGCAGACACTTAACCAACTGAGCCACTCAGGAGCCTCCATCATAGATAGTTTATTTTTTTTTATTATTTTTTAAATTTTTATTTATTTATTATAGTCACAGAGAGAGAAAGAGAGAGAGGCAGAGACACAGGCAGAGGGAGAAGCAGGCTCCATGCACCGGGAGCCCGACGTGGGATTCGATCCCAGGTCTCCAGGATCGCGCCCTGGGCCAAAGGCAGGCGCCAAACCGCTGCGCCACCCAGGGATCCCAGTTTAAAATAAATGTACTGTATATGTTCAAGGAAATAATAAATGAGATTGAGAAATTCAGCAGAGGTCTATACAAATAGCCCAAAGCAAACAATCAAGAAAAAGACTAGAACTCAAAGTACACTGGGTGAAGTAAAAAAAACAAAACAAAAAAACAAAACAACAAAACAACAAAAACAAAAACAAAACACACACACACACAATGGATGCTTTAAGCCTAAAATACTTAAAACTCTTAATATAGCTTTAGAAAGTATCAGCAATATTAAAGATAAGTGGAAAAAATATATAAAATGAAATACAGAGAAACAAGAGCTTGAAAGTTATAGAAAAGAGCACAAGAACAAGTGGATGTGCCTAGGTGTGTGCCATCCGGGTCTTAGGAAGAGAGAGAAACTTAGGAAAAGAGCAGAGTGAAATACACATGGCAATGCTCAATATTGTTTCATGAGACTTTTGTTTCTTCTTTGTATATTTGTTACATATTCACTGAATTGAGACAATCTATGATATTCTGGAGCTCTACTTAAAGACAAAACAAAACTGAGATCTACTTTGTTAGATTATGGCATTCACAATAGCAGAGCCTAGATCTTTCCCAAAGGTATTAAGCTTTCCCTCCCCTTGGCAGCATTTCTCAGGGGACCAAAGAGATTTTTTGAATTCTTTGAAGATAAGGAAGTGGGATGTAACATCAAGAAGACACTTGAATATCCTGTAAATTCCATTTGTCCTGAAATGGAATAAAATTTAAATGTTTCCTAGATTAGTAACTGCGTATGTAACAATTTCATTTTCATTACAATAATTCATAATGGGCGCTAAAGAGACAGTTCAATTGCTATTTTAGCAGCAAATGAGGTACGTTGAGACACTTCCATTGCAGATTTATCATTTGATCTGGGCTGGGGGTTCCTGATAATCAGGAGGCTTTGTGAAGAACAAAATCCAGTTCTTCAGTGGTATCAGCTACTGGACACCATGTTAATCACTCCACCTTGAATATGTGATAAAATTATAGGAGTGGGTTTTGCTCTGCATTGTGTGTTGCAGAGTTATGGGCATCAAACATTAGCAAAAAGACAGAAGTGGTCCAAATTGGACCATCCATCAACAGCAGAACTCTTTGCCATAGGCGAACCAGCATGTCTTGGTGCTGGATCTACCTCCAGAAGTCACTCTTTGATACTCTCACATTGTTTAACATCCAGTCCCACTCTGCTCACTTATCACAACTGGCAAGGGGCACTCACGACCCCAGTGTTTCTCCCCCCTGATGCTCCCTTCAGGCAGAGACATGGCGGGCCCTGCTTCTCCACAAAAGATTACATGCTCTACCCATTTCCTTTGCTTCCCCAGATCTTTATTTATAACTAATCACCTTTGCTGGTACTTTCCAGGCTCTATCCAGTTTTCTAGAGTCATTGCTAGGCTTTTAGTTTACTTTTAATTTCTCATGATTTTCTGAATTTTTCTATTTTTAATATACTAAATTTTGGAGTAGGGGTTTAATATTTTCTTCTAGATTTATTCTGCTTCAATATTAGCAAGATACCTTATATTGTGTGATTTTATAACACCGTTTTTACAGAAAGTATTGTCACTGCCCTCACTGGATAATATGATTTGTGGGTTTATGACTGCTTAAGAATTGAAATTAATTTCTAAATATTACCAGGGCAACACAAATGTCTCAGTCTTAAAGAAAATGAAGATAAGAGTGTCCAGCTTTCTTAATTTACAGAGTAACTGCAGAATAGTGTATAAGGGCTTTGTTAACCACAATTCAATGAAAGTACAGAATTTTTATAATTATAGTAACTATAAAAGTACTATTACCTAAGTGTTGATTTGAGGCTGGAGTCAATGAAAAAGAGCTTATTGATTTGATAAGTATGTTTTATCTTCTTTGAAAACTCTATGCTCTCTTTAGCTAGTCTCAAGTAAGATCATGTAATGATATAGCGAGAACAAGTTCCTTTACAGATAGAAAGTGAACTCAAGGAGATAATATGACTTGCCTGTGAGTGGTAAAGACAGAATTAAATTCAGATCATTAAGCACTACAACAGGGAGGGACACTGAGGGACGAAATAGTTTAGAATTCTCAAAATCCCAGCTCTGCTATTTAATAGTATGACACTGAGTTATTTTTCTCAGTTGTAAAATTAAGACACCAACGTTTCACATCCTTGTGTTGAGTATTAAATCATAGATGTAGGTTCAAAAACAGCAAAATAAGCGTACAGAAATCTATTATCACCATACAGTGGGCCTTCAGTAAATTCTCTTCTCTCTTCTCCTCCCCTTCCCCCTCCCCCCTGCCTCCTCTCTCTCTTTTCCTCCTTCCCCTAGACTATGGAACTTATATTGCAGACTATAAGTATCCCGCTCAATGCACCACTATAAAGGTCGATGTGTTAATTTACTCGGCTGAAACAGTTTCCAAAGCAATAAGGAATTTATTCTGAAGGCTGTCATAAAAATTTTGGACCAAACATTTCTGACTTGGGTGGGTTTCGTTTCATCGTTATCTGATTGTGACCAAATCTTAAGCTCTTTCAAACTAAGGTAGCAAAATAACAATAATGATTTGGGGCATCTGGGTGGCACAGCAGGTTGAGCATCTGCCTTGCACTCAGGTTAGAATCCCAGGGTCCTGGGATTGAGTCTCCTATTGGGCTCCCTGCTCCATGGGGAGCCTGCTTCTCCCCCTGTCTCTGCCTCTCTCTCTCTCTCTCTCTCTCTCTGTGTCTCATGAATGAATAATTAAAACCTTGAAAAAACAATAATGATTTGAGGCAAAATCATGTAGTGAAGTAATTCTCTCACTGGTGTGATTGGTAGTGAATCTGTCAACTTCATATTATAGAAAGTTGTGGTAGTCCTTTCTGTAATTCTATGTTTTATTTAACAGCAAAATGTGTGAGTATTTCCAGAGATGTATGCATTTTTTAAATATATAAATATAGTATCTATTTATACAGAAGTCCATTCAGAGTCCTTCCCGTCTAACTCCAATGGGTTTATTATAAAATGCAACAGTATTTTTTTAGAGTTTCATACATACCATGAAGCATAGAATTAAAAACTGCAAGTGGATAGAGGCCTCACTGTTGACTTTCAGTAGTATTCTAGCCCTGTTAAAGCCAGAGTTTAAAAATGTGATGTGCAGTATCTAACTCCATTATTTTATAGTCATTTTTGAGGCCAAGAACTGTATGAACACTATATAGAAGCTTGGTATACTTTCTTTTTAAGTGGTCCTATTTTAGAAAGAAACAATAGCAAATGAGAAAATTCTCATTTAAGAATTTGCAAAGACCTAAAATAAATGTTCAGGCATGTGCCTCTTTGGTTACCTCCATTTATCAGGACTGTTGAAGAATTAAAGATCTAAGAGTTCAAGATTGTGGATGGTGCTAGCAGATACTGGGGAGAGTGGTCAGGGGCCTGACCGGGTGGCTCATCTTGCTGCTGCTCGTGGGGGTATTGTGATACTGCCTCACACCTGCACCCTGCCACAGCAACTGGCCCTTGGGCAATGAGAGCTTCTTTGCTTGGGAGCACCATCATACCCACAACCTGCAAGCAATGACTAGTTGACATGCAGGATATAAAGGGATCTAGAAAAACAAAGGCCAGGTGGCATCACTTGTGCCCAGGTGGGTCTAACTCCCAGGTGTAAGTTTTACTCCAGAGCTCCCAATGGGATCCAGCTGAAGCTCGTCTCCATTTGAAATCATATCCTCAATTAGCATTCCTCCCCTCTCCTAGCCTGCCTTCCTCATTTTTTCATGAGACCACTTTCCTAATAAATCACTTTCTCAAGAATCCTTTTCTTTGTTTCTAGGAAACCTGACCTAAAACAGTGAGTACCAGGAATTCTTCCAAGAAGCAGACTCTAAAGATGGGATTCTGGAAGTGAATCACAGGCTGCCCAGATGGCAATGAGAACTCTCTCACTGATGGTAGGTGGAGTATCAGTAATGCCAAGTCTGCTATAATAATACAACTGATAAGACTCACGTTTGTGGTGAAATTGGAGAAGACACAAAGTAAAAAAGGAAGCACTAACTAGTGCTATATCTTTGATATTTAACAGGTATGAAAGAAATAATAGCTATGAGGATTGTGTTATTGGGGAGTTTGGCCAAATAGAAATGAAATGACAGATTCAGATTTATCAATTAACTATTTAAAGCAAATTTTAAGAGTCAAAGAACCTCCTTCAGTGCATTAAGGGTGAAGATTTTGTGATCATAGCAGAACTTCAACAGAAATGCATTCTCCCTCTTGGTAAGAAGTCTCCCCAACCAGAATTGGAGCCCTGATAGGGAAGGATTGGGACCCCAAAAATCAGGTTGGGTAGATATATTTGAGATCCCCCAAATGCTTCCAAACCTCCCTGCCTATGGAAGTATCCAATATTTCCTCTTGGAAATATGCTGCTGTCCCTTGCTTTTTGTTCATGCAGAGGCCTCAAAAGTAACATGCATTTCATAAGCAGATGCTTGCCTCTTGGATCTGTCTGAAGCTCCCTTCTGACCATTAAGCCTATAACCAAGCTAAAAACTCAGCAAAGTCTAACTGGGAAAATGTTGAACCTGCTGAAGGAAGACAAGGATATTGGACCAAAGGGGCCACAGCATGTGGGGTACAGGCAAGAACCGGAGAATAAGCCTAGAAGTGGCCCTTCAAGGGGCTGGGTCAATAAAGCTGGCTAAGAGCATTTATCATTATGTGGGAAAACTCCTATCCCTGAGAACTAACATCCTGACAAGGCCCCAGGAGTTACTTCTCCTCTGCTGCTAGGATGGTTCTCAAGCACGGAAAAAGTGATGGCTCACATAAATGAAGTATAGATGCCAGGACTGCCAGGGCAGATGAAGGAGTTAAAAACAAGGAAGCTCAGAGAACAGAACATGCTAGAATGGATCTATTCTATATGACCAGAAAACCCACCACATGCTACATTCCTCATCATGGTGCAGAGAAAGACACGTATTTATCAAGGAAGTAAGGACTATTCTGGTGAGGGGGTAGGACATTCTAGAAGAATCCTTGAGAAACGCAGTGTCAGTTGTTATCTATAACCTGCGGCTGATGGTAGAAGATGCCGCTACTATATCTAGACTCGTAGATAGCAATGGGAATGAGAGGATCCAGGAAAAATAAAGGCCAGGTGGTGCCTCTTAAATATCAGGAAAAAAACTGGGTGAAATTCTTACAATGATCAGCAGGTTGGAGTGGTTGCCAGAGGGGCGCCTACGATGCCCACATTCAGCATACATACCGACTACAAAACATGTTCCTAGAGAAAGACTAATGAGCAACCCAAACTGTTCAACCATGGTTAAACTACATAATCAAAGGAGATTCAAGGATGAGTGAGCAGACACCTGAGGTAGGACTCCATAATACAAACATCATGATCCCATGTCTGGTTTCCAGACCTGAGTCAGTTCTCAGACACAGTTATCAGAATCTGCCAATCCAATAAGAACCCTGCAACAAATGGCAGTGTAGAGAGACCTATCCACCCTTCCCCAGAGGGCTTCCACCCATTTATTCAGACCTTCAGATACCAGGAAAAGAGAAACACCTGTCTTCCAAGGATGATTGGGCCCAGGTTATGATGTGATTATGTCCTGAGGGTATCCCAGGAACTACTATGTCCCCCTTGCTAGATAAGCCATGTGCAGAGGCCAGGCGTAATTGATGTCCTGACCCACTACCATGTCCCAGTGGGTCTAATAACTCTATAGAACTACCTGGTAGTCATTTCACCAGTTGCCAAATGAGAGTTCCAATGGACAGAGTTTATAGTTGGTATAATTCTCACATTGGTTTTTTGCTTTATAGAGCACAGTAAAGGCCAAGCACAAACTCCTGAATCTGCAACCTCAGGCCAAAATGGCAAATCAAAACCAATATTGCATCCCAACAGGAATGGCACAGATTAGTGCTACCCTCAGCATCATGAAGAATGCAAGGGTGGTGGCTCTCATCATAACTCTCATTTACTTCAGGTTGGTCTCATTTACTACAGGTTGGTCCCTGGAAGGACTGTTTGGATTGTGGCAGGTAACAATGTACCATCACGAACCCAACCAAGGAGTAGCTTCATTGCAATTTCAGTGCTGGGTGTGCTATCTTTATTAAAGTGCATTAGAACAAGTCTCTGGCACGTGTTATTAGGTTACGAGTCTGGCAAATAGGTTCTTTCTAATACACATCAGAGGGGACAATCAGAAATAATTCACAATGGGCAATGTATATATTCACGATCTTGCCTTTGTGCCATGTAAATCCCCCTAATTTCTGCCACAACACAGTCTAAAGGACACTAGCTATCCGTATAATTTCCTCGAATATTAGATTTATTGCACCTGATGTGCAAGAGGTCACAAGTACTCTGGATGCCTTGGAAACACGTGCGTTCCAAAGAGTGGGAGATAAACTTTTGAAAGACTCAAGAGTCTACTACATTGGCGGAATTCTTAGGGTTCAGTGATATGAAGCATTCTAGGACCTCTTTTCTAAATTAAAAGGTGAACTGTGGAGTCTTGGGTCCTCTGCTTATAAGAGAGATGTAGAGTGACTGGCAGGACTATCCAGCTTTGGAGTAAACATACTGCTTTGGCCTATTTGTCAGGTGTTGGGGAAAGCTAATAGATGAGAGTGGGGTGCAGGGCAACAGAGGGGTTCAGTAGCAGGCCCAGAAAGTTGTAAAGTAGCCCTGCTACATGGGCTGGGACATATACTGAGGCAGATCTCATGATACCAGAAGTATCGGTTACAGGAAATTGACACCTGAAACCTTGGGCAACCTCCCACCAGGAAAATCCATCATGGTACCTTGAGGCTTTGGAGAAAGGTGGTTGCGGAAGGTCACTGAAAAGACACAGGCCCCTGAAGACCTGTGAGCTGGGCCTGGGCAATCAGAAGCTCCTCAGTCCCTCCCCTGTCCTTGCAATATGGGTTCTGCCCACCTCTCCCACTCCCAGAGACTCCTCCAAAGACAGAGCCTGGAGTAGTGATGTGGTTTGGGGACTGTCTGCACGGCATATGATACAAAACCCAGTTAAGACCTCTGTATAAACTGAAAATTAGGTGGGTGAGTGAAGGTGTTCACTCATCTTGCTGTTGTCCATGACAAGCCTTGTCCGTAAGTTCCCTTTCCTTAGTAAAACTGCCACCCACCAACCTGGATTGGTCACCTCTTTCTTTGGTTTCTCCCTGCCCTCTGAATATGGGGGTGGGTTTCAGATTATACTTGGGAAGATCCCAAGGAGGTTGCAAAGCAGCAACTGGTGAGCCAGTCAGGACACTAAAGAAATGGGCCTTGGGAACTAGTCAGCTATGGAAGAAATTGACCACCCACCTCTCTGTGTGGAGTGGTTGCCCGTACAAGCTCCCCGCTCCTTTTTTTTTTTTAAGACTTATTTGTTAACTTTAGAGATGGGGGAGGGGAAGAGGGAGAGGGAGAGAGAAGCTGAAGCAGACTCTGCCCTGACAGACCATGGAGCCTGACATAGGGCTGATCCCAAGACCCTGAGATCAGGACCTGAGCAGAAATCAAGAGTCGGTCACTCAACTGAATGCACCCCGCCCTGAGATGCCCCCCATACCAGCCACTTAAGTATATTCCCTAGTCTTGGAAAAGGGACATCCACAGGGCAAATCCCAGGTTGGCCAGCTACCTATATGTAGGTAGGGCTGGCTGGTATGTTCGATTGTTGTTGACGTCACATAAGGATGGGGACACCCCAAACATGCTGGCCGCTTTAAGGGACTTGTTTAAGAAACTGTGCACATTGTGGTGAAGAGAGGAAACACAAATGCGTGGCAGCTTCCGTGGGCTGGCCTCTACTCTGGGCAGTTCAGCTGGCCACCAATGCCCAACTAGAAGCTGAGGCTCCAGTTAGAAAGTTTGAAAAGCACATGACAGCGTCCACTACTGAGCTAGTTTCTGGGCTGGAAGACAAGGTGGGAGAATGGAATAATTAGGTAGAGTCCTTAGAGTGCTGTTTCCTAGGAGGGTACAAGCTGCTCCAATTAAGGCCAGTGACAATGCCTGATTAGGATGCTGGGGGTGGAATCCTTGGACAAATGAAGAGAATAAAGAAGAGGATGTTATAGTAATTGATGAAAAAATAGACAAAGTGCCCCATGCCTCCTGACCCCTAATATGCAGAAAATTTTTAAGTAGGAATTACCCCCAAACTTCCAGCAGGAAACAGACTGCGGTAGAAGTTCCCTTGTCAACTGTGTTACGATGAACTCTCATCAGACCTTTAACCATGGCCATCTTGCAGTCTCTTGTCCTTTGCTGATGGTTACTGTTTTACTCTGATGCTTTGGCCAAAAAGCATTCCTGCAAAAGTGCTTAATCTTTAAGGAGTTTCATGAAAAGGATTTGACAAGTACAGGCATCTAACTACGATCATTGCCTACCTATGGGAGGGACAATAGTAAATTCTGGAGTGCTCCCCTGGAGGCTCTCTGCACAGCCCCACAGTATGCCTGGGTTCGTAGCTAGGGTCCTGTCTTTGTCTTCCTCCTGCATGTCAGTAAAAAAGGAGATGTTGGAAGACTTTTATTCCTGACCTAGCTTAGTGTGCTTCTGTCCCTTATGCTACCTGGTAGAGAAAAAGCATTTGGGCGACTGGGAATCAGAGCACCAAGCTAGCTGCCTTCGAGAAGCAAAAATACTAGTGAAGCTCTGGGTATCTCCTAAGCAGGGCTACCATTTGAGGTGGATGTGGATTCTGGAATTGTATGGGTCAGGGCCTGTGGCAGAGACAACCAAAGTGAGGGTTGCTCTTAGAATTTTGAGGGCAGCTCTGGAAGGTGGCAGAATCATGATATATCCCCACAGAGCAAGAGGTCCTGGCTGTGGACACAGCACTCCTCCAGGTAAAGCCTCTCACACAGCGGCCAGCGTAGCAGCCAGTGTGATAAACTCAGAGCAATCTGGCTGGTGATTACTCATGAGCCGCAGCCATTAACCTTTGCACTGACAGTTAGACTGTTCTAAAGAGATTAACCCTGTGGTTTGCACAATGGGAAGCCAAGGGGTGGATGATCATAAATAAGCCTTCATTGGGACAGGATATGTGAAAGTATATTTGGGTCTGTCTTCAAGAGTCTGAGACAGTCTTTATTGTTTATCATGTCTCAGCTCCTAATCCACTGACAACCCCTGGCAATCAAGAAGCCGATGGTCTAGCTTGGGTACAAGCCTTAGCAACCGACCCTTCAGTAGATATAGCAGATTGAGTACATAAAGAGAATGGCTAGCACAGTGCCCGAGGGAAGATGGCATATTGTCAGCTTGCCCTTAAAATACAATGATTTGGTTAATGCAGTAGCAGCATATCCTGTGTGTTCTGAACAATTCCCAAGGCAACTGTCAAAAGAGTCTGGGGCCATCCACCAGAGTTCTCAACCAGTAATAGAGTGGCAAATTGATTATATTTGTCCTTTCCCTCTGAATGAGCGTTCTAAATATGCCTGCCTTGGTTTGTTGCATGCTGCATCTGGCCTAACCCAAGCTTTCTTTTGTCACCATGCAACCCAAACTGCTACCATTAGGGAATTAGAGAGATGAGTACCATGTATGGATACTTTTGTTGAATAGCCAGTGATTGGGGGTCACATTTCAAAGGTCATGATGTTCACTGAGCAGAAGGACATGACCATGAAGAAAGGCTCCATCTCCCCTATAACCCATAAGAGGCAGGGTTAGTAGAAAGGAAAAATGGGATGTTAAAGCAGCAGATTACATTACTAGCAGATAAAAGCATCTTGGCTGGGTAGACTAAAGTACTGTCCCAGGCTTTAATATGTTGTTGTTTTTAACTGTGGTCATCTTTTTATAAAATTTATTTTTAAAATTCCAAGCTAATTAACATAAAATGCTATATTAATTTCAGGTGTACAATACAGTGATCCAACAATTCTATACATTACTCAGTGTTTATCACAAGTGTACTCTCTTAATCTCTTTTACCTATTTCACTCAGGCTTCAATACATTTCAATGACCAACCAGTAGTGCCTGTTGCCTCATATGCCAGATAAGGAACCCCTGCTGATGCCCCCAACAGCATAAATGTATGGAAGTTGTGGGAAACAGCCATTGCCCCAATTCTCACCGTGAGTCAACATGCTAAGCTCCTGAGAACACCAAGTTCCATCATGCCTAGGAAGAGATATCTCCTGGAATTTACAATGGGATATCCCACTGAGCTGGGTGAGTTACTTCATACCCTTCCATAAGGAGGAACTGTTCAATCTCCAGTGGGCTCCCATGATCCTGTTGCAAGTTGGATCTGCTAAAATAGCTATACCTGGAATGGAACATATACCATTGAAAAAGGGGAGAAGATGTGGGTCCTGATTGGGAATATCTTGCCCCAAGGCCATCCCCTTCCACTTGAAAGTGCTGCTCCCTCAGCCAATATGTATAGTATGTACAACCAGGTCAAGTTGCTAAAGCTATATCCTCTTTTTCCTCAAGGTCACATGGGCACAGTCTGTTTTCCTCTGGTATGCTCATTTGGCCACCATCTTTGTTCTCTCCATTGACTTGAAAGATGTAATAAAACCCACAAAAGCCCTTCCTAAATTTACTCAGCAAGCCTTCAACGCCTGTCCTTACTAGACACTGAAATGTCTCTAATGAGAATCGCTGTCCTCTGAAACAGGATGGCCTTAGGCATTATTATTGCCTTACAAGGAGTTACCTATGCTATTATCCAAACAGAATGTATGTTCATACTTGATGGGTCTACTAATGTACTAATGCATCATCTTTATTAAATCACGTAGGGATGCAAATGAATATCTACATGATCTGATCCCCAGCTAAAGGGACTTGATAATCAGTGGTTCAAGATCATGGGCTCTTGAAGAAAAAGTCACTAATTTTGGAATCATTGTCTTATTCTGTATTTTTCTTACATGTGTTTGTATTGTTGTGGCATCTGCCTCTTGTGCAGCTGGATGGCCACAAAAAGAGCCATCTTTACGCTAGTGAAACCCCTTGCTGACTGTCAGGGCACACTGTAGAAGGGGGGAGGGTGTGAGATTGTAAGAGCCAATCACCAGTGGTAGAAATGTTGGGGGAGGTCATCGAGAAGACATGTCCACCAGTTGACCTGTGAGCTGGGACTGGGCAATCAGAGCCTTGTCACCCCCTTCCCTGTCTTTGCAATGTTGATTCTGCTTGCCTTTCTCACTCCCAGAGATTCCTCCAAGGACGTAGCCTAGAGATAGTGTTGTTGTATTGAGAACACCTACCTGCACAGTATGGATGGCTGAACCCACGTAAGACCTCTATATAAACTTCTAAGATTTGGTGAGCACATGCAGGGATCCACTTGTCTTGCTACTGCCCAAGATAAGCCTTACATGTAAATTCTATTTGCTTATTAAAACTGCCACCTACCAACCTGGAGTGAGCTGCCTTGGTCTCTCTCTGCCCTCTGAGTACAGGGGCCAGTTTTAGATGATACCTGGAAAGCTCCCAAGAGGGTTTCAAACCAACAAAGTCCAGGTCAAATACAGAAAGGAAAATAGGTGTCACCCCAATAGCAGCCCCTTACATGCTACTAGGTCCTGAGAGGGACAAAACATCTAACTATGGGTTATCAATTGACTATATTGGCTATTACTGCTTATTATAAATTGGACATTTTAAAGCCCACCAAGTCAAAAGACATAAGCATCAATGAAATGAACTGTCATAAACATTGTAAAGTAGATGTGGCACATCTGGGATCAGACTCTAAAAGGTTTAGAGGGAACAAAACTTCACATGGAAGTAACCAAGACTTTCATATTGCCTACCACTCGTGGCTATTATATGGTGGTGTGTCCTGACAAGCACATATTGGTCCAAGAATCAAGGGTTGGTGTTCCCGCTCATGATTATGTCCAGTTACCCATTTCTAATTTAGGGAATTTATGCTTTCCATTCCTACTTAGGTATCTTTGGGCCAAGAAGTTCTGTTCCCAGAGGAAAGAATGCTTCTAACACGCAACACAGTTAAGACTGCTACTAAACTTAAAGTTCTAGACAAAAAGAGACTCTTGATCATAGGAAACAAACTGAGGGTTGCTTGAGGGGAGAGAGGTGGGGAATGGGGTAACTGAGTGATGGACATGAAGGAGGACATGTGATGTAATGAGCACTAGCTGTTATATGAGACCGATGAATCACTGAACTCAACTTCTGAAACTAATAAAACATTATATGTTAATTAATTGAATTTAAATAAAAAAATAAAGATTAAAGCTGGAAAAAATAAATTTTAAGTTCTGTGTAACACTGGTAACTTTGGGTTCTTTGTATCAGTACATCAGCAGGCAAAGTTAATGATACTGCCAGAGATAACTGACTCCACTTTAGCAGGCAGTAGGGATGCAACTACTTAATGAATGTGTTTCTTTGACATCCTGGGGCATCTCTTGTTGCTCACTTGTCCATAATATTTTCAGCAACCATGAACTCACAAGAGTATAGTGATCGTCTAGTCTAGTAGACGTGGTGACCAAAAAGGGAAGGGTATTTACAATAGAAGGTGGAAGAAGTAGATAAAAATCGGTAACCAGTCTGGGGGCTGTAGATGACAATGAAATGGGAAATTAATCTATGCATTTAACATTTGGATACCAAATCCCATTTATCAGTAGTTGAAAATAAATGAAGAATATGGAGTTATGTTTGCATAGAGCAAAAATGGATGTATTTCAAATATCTCTTTGTCATTTCTCATTTGAGTTTATATAGATATGTTATGTGGTCCCTATCAAGATTATTTGCTTCCACTTTGATTTAATTGTCATAATTTAAAACTGTGTATCTTTAGGTAATTAATTGTAATGGTCATTTGTTCATTTAGTTACTAAGGGTAAACACTGTAGTTCCATCTGTTGATATTATAAAGTAAACTTCTGGATTTTATTTGTGCACTGTTATATTTCACTACTAAACTCTATCATTATATTTCAATAATTTGCAGGTTTAAATGTAGTGAGAATATATTTTGTGGAAATTATAATTTAATAAAAAAAATACTGAGAACCTTATTATTAAAATAAGGGCCTAGTCATCTAAAGCAGTGATAACTAGAACAAATTTATTGTTTTTTCTTTTCTGGGATGAGGTGTGGATATTTGAACATTTCCTTTTCTTGATAGGGACATAATTTAATGTTGATGTATAGTTTACATGTCATTTCTTCATGTAATGAATTTGTCTTTTGTTTAAAATTTCAAAGTGATTTTTCTAGAGAGAATATAATTAAAATAGTGGCAATCATTCAATCAAAAATTATGTTGGCTTCAATTATCTACATTTTCAGAATGAACGTGTGGTAAAGGACTCAATTCTCTAGTTTTATATGAAATGCAATGGTAAATTCTCTCAGAGGATTTAGGGAGTAATGAGGTAGAATGGTGCTGATGCTAATTATTTTCGGGAGTGCCCCCATCTTCCCCATACATAACCCAAAACTGCATCCCCTGGGCTCCTTTTGATGATTGTCTTCTTGTTGAATTTGGCTGATGAAAGCTAAGGACAACAATAATATTTTAAAATGAATATTTGGTTCCTAGGATAATTCTGCTGTGGTCAGAGAGTGAATTTTGGATTACTTCAGGCCTTTGAATTTGTTGAGACTTGATTTGTTCTCAAATCTCACCTGTCAATTAAGATAAATGGTCTACATCCCATAGGCATTTGAAAAGAATGTTTATTTTACATTTATTAATGGGCAGTCTTACTAATACAGTCATGGGTCAAACCAAGAAGGGATTTTCTAGCCATTGGTGTAAAGTGTTATAACTTTACAAAGTGATTTTGGGAGCTGTGTTTGGAGTTTTTGTCTGTATTTCTAGATACACATTAACAAGTTAGAAAATATGCAGGAAAGGAGGATGGTATGTAAAACTCTACATAACTGTGTACCGTCTCTTCTATATATATATATCATGACATTTAAGTATCTGTCCCCCTTATATAATTTTTTATTGTCTTTTATATCTGTGAATAATATAATTGGATAGCTCTTTTGAGGTTTTCAAATACCATTTGCTGAATAACAGAGTGACAGTATTATATCACTAGATATATTTTTACCTTCCAAAAAAACATGTACTTCAGAAATTAGATTATAAATTCCAAAAATATTTGCATTGCCATTTTTAAAATTTGTATCTACTCAATCATTTCAACTAAAAAAGGCATACTTTACTATTTTTATATTTTCCTTTGTGATACACATGACTGCTGAAGACTCACTTTTTAAACATTAGTTATTTTTGTCATTTTCAAATTATGAAAAGCTGAGATTATTTTAAAATTGAAGTCTGCAACACAGACCTTTAAAATAGATGGCAACTCTTCATGTATAGAGTGTTATTCTAAAATGCTTTTCAATAAACATTAAAATTTAAAATATTATGTAAGAAAGTAAGGAAACAGTAGAGATTGCAGTATTCTTTATTAACATGGTGAGGGTCCCCCAGCCAAATAAATCGCTTTTGCTCCATAGATCAGAAGTCAGATGCCTGGGTTTGAAATTCAGGTATTTCAAACAGAGAAAATATTTGTTTCTGTCAAATTCACAACATTTAATCTGATTTTGTTCTTCATAGAAAGGAAAATCCTTATGATTAGATATTTAAATTTATTGAGCTAAGAGAATCAACTTAAAAAAAAAAAGACCCATAGAAATGCCTTTAGGTACTTTTGTTTTTAATCATCTGTCAAAAGTAAATGTCATTATAATGGAAGAATCAAATTTATGAAGAAATATGTTCTATATGGAAATAACGGTGTTACATTGCAAATATTGAGCTTTCTATTGATACATTCAGAATACAAATTTTCTTGTGGCAGCGTTTTGAGGCAATTATCTAGGATTTACTAGAGGCAGTAACAGTTGTCTCAAACTGTAGAGGAAGACATCCATAAAATCATGAAATCTGTATTATGACAAGGATTCATGTCTTTAGATGGCCAGTAGAATATGAAAAATTTTGATAGCACAGTAAAATTTCCATGTACAAATTTAGCTACATACGTAGAACACCATAAAATGAGAATAATTAAGAGGTAGGAGATTAAACAAAAGATAGTTTTTTAAAGGTGTAAAGATCTGAAAGTCCAGGTACAATGGGAAATATTCTTCAAATAAAATTGAAGGTTGCTAGTCAATAATAGCTTTAAGAGCAACATATGTCCAGTAATAATATTTAGTCTCTTGAAACAAAACCCCCACTGTGTTTCCCTAACAGCAAAGCAGCTGGTTCCACGGTGGGTAATCATATATTTGTTATGAAAATAAAACACCAAGATTTTTTTTTTTTTGAGAGAGAGTAATATGGGGAGGGGCAGAAGGAGAGGGAGAGAGAGAATTTTAAGCAGGTTCTGAGCTGGGCCAGTGTTCGATCTCATCACCCTGAGATCATGACCTGAGTCCAAACCAAGAATCAGATGCTTAACTGACCTGCTTAATTGACTGAGCCACTGAAGGGTCCCCCAAAACACCAAGATATTTGAATGATTTCTTATTGGAGATGCGTGATGACCATCTCACTGCTTTGCTTTGTGGTATTTTGAGTATTAATACTTTAAAATCTGATTTTGAATTGCAAAAAACAAACTGTGGATATGAAATTATTGAGTATGAAGGAGAAAAGCAGATTAGAACTGGATCACACTACGTTATGAGCCTTTCTCTGTCAATAAATATCGCATGCATTTTTATTCATGTACCGAAACGTATGTTTAAATTTGTGAGTAGAGATTCTATCCATCACACTTATTTTCAACTTTATCTTCTCAGTCAACAATTAGGATGGATGTGACATGATTAGGACATTGTAAAGCCACAGTCATCATGATATACACTAAGTCTCCTGAAATATATTCTGAGAAATAATATGGTTGATATAACTTTAGATCCTGAAAATTAATTTAGTTAGGCTTGCTTTTCATATGACTTATGTATGTCACAGTGTATCATTTAGAACTTTTTAGGGTTAATACCCAATACTACAATTTGCTGAAGATTTATACTCCTGCTTCCTGAAACTCTAACTTATTGCCTGAGACTAATGCAGTGAATAAAGAACAGAAATCATTCACATTTATGGGAAGCCATCAAAATGCAAGGAAAAGACTACTGGCCTGGGAATCAGAAATCTCTCTCAGGTTCAACCCCCCCCCCCCCAAAAAAAATCTTTTTCAGTTCACACAAATGCAAAGTTCCTCATTCTCACTTTTTTATTTTTTTGCGGAGGTAAGGAACATAGGCATTGAATTAATGCCTATTTACCTCCAACATAATATATATTATCTCAGGATAATCATAGTCATATAATCATATTAATATGAATACAAAATTTATTAAATCAATTCCCCAAATTGATGATAGTCACAATGAAAATTGTTAGAATATTCTATAAGAATTAGGTATATACAGTCTCCAACCTCTCTTTTTCTAATACAGGTAGCCAATTTAACTTCTTATTCACATTCTTAACAATAGCATTTATTAAAATGAAGATCACTTAAATGTCATTAAAACTACACAAAGGGGCACCTGACATCTGATTTCTTTGGCTCAGGTCATGATATCAGGGTCCTGGATAGAGTCCTGGGTCAGGCTTTCCCCTCACCAAGGAGTCTGCTTGTCCCTCTGCCCCTCCCCCCAGTATATCCTCTCTCTCTCTCTCTCTCTCTCTCAAATAAATAAAAATCTTTTAAAAAAGAATAACATTTAAAATAATAATAAAACTACACACAATATCCATTTTACATACACAATGAGGACAGTTGTATTTTGAAATCATTTTTCCTTTACATTTATTTCTCTTTATACAATTAATTGAAAAGATAGGCTAATACAATTTCTCCAACTGTGTTTATTATTCTTTTACAAAATTGTTTTAGCAATTCTAGTTTCTTTGTTATGCCATATAAATTTTGGAATTGGCTTATGCATATCAGTACTAAAATCCTGCAAAAGAAAAGTCGATCAGAGAAGGTCAATCATCACATGGTTTCACTCATATGTGGAATATAAGAAATAGTGAAGGGGATTATAAGGGAAAGGAGGGGAACTGAATGGGAAAAATTAGAAAGGGAGACAAACCATGAGAAACTCCTAACTCTGGGAAACAAAGGATAGTGGAAGTGGAGGTGAGCGGGGAGTTGGGGTGACTAGGTGACAGGCACTGTGGAGGGCACTTGATGGGATGAGCACTGGGTGTTATATCTTGGCAAATTGAATTTAAATAAAAAATGTAAAAAAAAAATCCTGCAGTATTTTTTTTAGATTTATAACTAAGTATTTCATCTTTGTATCTATTTTAAATGATGTAATTTAATTTTTTTTATTTCCAACTGTACATCGAAAAATACACGAATACTTGACTTTGTGGGTTAGTCTTGTATGCTAAGACCTTCGATAAACTGACTTACTAGTTTTAAGAGATTTTGCTTTGTTTTTCAGAATCTTTGAAAATTTTACGCAATTATGTCATCTGTGAACGGGGGCAGTTTTATTTCTGCCTCTCCAATCCATATGTATTTTAACTCTTTTTCTTCATTTATTACACTAGTTAGAACCTCCAGTAAAGGTTAAATGAAAGTTGTAAGAAGTTGGTTAAATGTATGTTGTCTTGTTATTTATTATGGGAAGAAAGTTTTTACTTTTTCACCATCATAATGATGTTACCTGTATAGTTTCTGTAGATTTCCTTAACCAGATTGAAAAAGCTCTTTCTCACCTATTCCTGGCCAAATTTTTTTAGTATGAAAGAATATTAATTTTTTCAAATAGGTTTTCTGCAACAATTCATATGATCTTTTTTCCTTTTCTCTTGACTACTAATAAGGTAGTCACATTGACTAATTTTTGGATATTGGACCAGCTTTGCATTTCTGGAATAAACATTACTTGGTTGTAGTGAATTATTCTTTTTAATATGCTCGATTTGACTTGCTAATACTTTGTTATAGATTTTTGTATCTGCGTTCATGAAGGATATTTTTCTGTAGTTTCCCTTTTATATGCTTTGTAAATGTCTCATTATGTTATCAGGATCACAGTAGCCTTGTTAAATGAGTTGGAAAATGTTCTCTCCTTTTCTATTTTCTGGAAGAGATTGTATAGAATTGATGTTGTTTCTTCTTCAATGGTTTAAAATAATTTGCCAGTGAAACTACTAGGGCCTAGAGATTTTTTATTCCAGGAGATTTTGAACCATAAATTCAACTTCTTTAATAGTTACAGAATATTCAACTTATCCGTTTCATCTAGGGTAAATTTTGGTAGCCTGTAACTTTCAAAAATTGGCCCATATTCTCTCTCTCAATTGTTGAATTCTTTTGCAAGGAGTTATTCATAATATTTTCTTGTTATCTTTTAATATCTGTGGGGTCTGCACTCATAACCAGTCTTTTATTGTTGATATTTAGTAATTTGTTTATGTCTCTCTTTCTCTCTGTCATTCTTTTGAATTATTTGTTTGCTTGCTTAATTTTGCATTTGTCTTAGAAACTTAAAAAAAAAAAAAGATATACAGGAAGGGCATATCTCCTCAGAGGCAGGTGTCCTGACCAGCCCCACTCCCCATCCATTTTCAAACTTATATGTAAATAAAAGACCAGGTTTGGGTTTTTTTCTTTTAGTAACTGGAATCATGCTGTATGCATTGTTCTTTTGATGCGCTTGTTGGAGATGTTCCCAGCCCAGCACACTCCTTTTATCCATTATGTATTCCACAGAAGTAGTGTCACTATTTGGGTTGCTTCATTCTACTGTTACAATTATGTCCACTTTTGTGCACAGATTTGAGTACAAGGGTTGGAATTTGAGGGGGAGACTCTCAGTTTGAGTCCCTGTAGATCCAAGGTAAAGGCAGCTTTATAGTTATTTGGAATAGTATGCCAAGGATATTCTTGTACAAATATTTTTTAGGACAATTATTTTCAGTTTTACTGGTTATGTACCTAGGAATAGACTTACTCTATCATATGGTAGATGTGTTTTTTATTGCATTTGCAGGGAGTGATTGAGGGATGAAATAATGTCTCTTTCTGGGACAAAAAGTAGGTGTGCTTACTGCTTTAGATAAAAGCAGTGGCTTCCCTGAGCTTAGAATTTTTCAGCTGTTATTCAAACCTACAACTTGCACAGCTCCTATTTGGGTCCCTCTGTCATCCTCTGGGACCTGGGAGGCAGGAGAGACTGATGCGTACAATCTGATGATGTTCATGCTATTTGTTGTTCTTTGAGTCATACAGCCCTTTATCTCTCAACCAGGAATCTCTGGCTTTCTGTCAGCATCTGCAGAAAGTAATTAGCTAAAATTAACTTATTTAGTTTGTAAGTGAGTTAAAATCAAATCTGAGCCCTGAACAACATAAAACCACATTATAGTATCTCAAAATCTAAATTTTTAAAAAGATAGTGTTAAGAATCAATGAATAATGTAGTTAGTACCTTTCTAAAGCTATCTGAACAACCAGAATGTCCCTGGATACTTTCCTTCTATAGCTACTATTTGTTGTATATGTCTCAGTGATATAGGGAAACTTCATGATAACGATTTTCCGGACAGGAAAGCAGTTCAATGGACCACCTGTAGCCTAAATATACACCTTAGAGGGTACTTTGAGATTCAAGCTAAGTTGACAAGGCATTCAGCATATCATGTAGGTTTTATATGCACGCAGTAGTAACTCCAGGCTATTTTGTGATAGTAAATTTAGCTAATCATAATCCTGCAACACAAAGTATGGTTGCGAGTGGAAACTGTAAGTGATGCTTAGATGATTTCTATGAATTTTAAGTATGATTTGACCAAAAAATAAAAAGGATAGAAAAAGTTCTTCCTTCCTTTGGTGCTTAAAGTATGGCATGGCGAAAGGCAATTTGAATGCAGAGAGAATTTAGTTAAAAACATAAACCATAAAATTACTACAGCAAAGAGAGTTGATGGAGAGGATTATATAAAAAGCATTTATTAGATTATACAAGGCAATCATTATTTACTGTTGATTTATTAATTTATTAATTTTATTAAATATTTTAATGTATTGATTAAAGTTAAACATATTACTAAAATATTTTAACACACATTTATTAAATATTGTATGCAAATTATTGAGGGTAGCATATAATTCTAAATGAAATCACTTTGGTTGGGAAATATTTTGAATATTGACTAAAATAGAGTAGTTTTTCAGTTAACTCTAAAAAAGTTGATTCCTTTTTAAAAAGTCTTATCTTATTTTTCAACTTAGTAGAAGTTTATCAAATTGAGTTCATTTTTTAAAGACCAGAAGTAAACTTTAATTTGTGTTTGAGTAGGTTGCTTTATATGCTAAATTACAAATATGATGGTATGTATGCCCACTATAGTCAGAGATTTATCATTCAGAAGGAACTCCATCAGAATAAGAGTTACACCACTAAAAGTCACTTTATATTACGGTACAGGCTGATGCTTATATATAACCATTTAAAACTTCAAAGTAAAGGATAATAGCATTTACTTTTCTCATGGATAGTTTCTCCACTATGTTTTACATACTTAGCCCATACTGACTCTGAAGTCATAAATATTCTGGTAAGAAATCAATGTAGAGATTTTTCTGTAAATAAAGGTTCTATGTGACTTGAAATCATCCCATAAAACAAAGCTAATAAGGATACTACCATCCTGTGAGTTTATAGACCAAATGTGAATGTCCTTTTTTTAACCTATCTGCATAGCTTGAAATATTTTTTTCAAAAATAAGATTTTTAAAAATCAAAATTGCCTCCAGATCATGTATCCTAGTTCAAATCTATCGGTCAAAGATACAGGCATACTGATTGACAACATTGATCTTGTTAATTTACCCAGTGGGCTTTCCATAGTATTTACCTGGATTAGAAAACTATGGGAAAAATAAACTAGAAATGAACCATCTTTGATCAGTTGCTCTAATGTGCTATCAGTATCCATAAATCATGGCTAGTAAAATTATTTCAACCTGTGTTAGTTTCAGAAATACCTACAAATGTGTACTGAAGGGTATCTACAAAATGTTAATATCAGCATTATTTATAGGAGTCCCACACTGAAAACAATCCAAATGTTACTTAAAGGTAGAGTGGATAAGCAGTTTTTTTTGCATATTTCTACAATGGAATACCATATGACAATGACACAAATATGCTAATAAAGCATCAACATGAAAGAATTTCCAGCATAAGATTCAGTGAAAGAAGTCAAACACATAAGATCATGTACTGAAAAAAAATATGTACTGAATCATTTCATTTATATAAAGTTTAAAACCTGGCAAAGTTAATCTGTGGGCTGCTAAACATTAGCCTAACAGTGATCTTTTGAAAGAGGGTGAGGCTGTGATGAGAAGGTGTCATGAATTTAGCAAAGTAACCCTTGTTAAGTGGAGCACCGGGTGCCAGATGGTGATCACAGACCATGAGAGAAATTGAAATAGAGAAGCTTATTTTTCACAGGTTCCGTAGGAATTTAAGGGGCCCCAAGGAGATTAGGGCAGAGCATAGACAGATAATTGGAACTAGAGGCACATGCCTTTTTTGAGGGTCTATGAGTGGAGTGTTTGGGATTCCTAAGCTAAGGCCATATTGGTCAGCTCGACTCACAAGAGTGGGTTTTGGTAAGCCCTCTAGGAGTCTTATCTGGTGGGCACATGAGGGAAAGGCATCGGGAGGCAGAGGAGACTGTTCATCACAGAGCTGTTGGGGGGGTCACACCAGAAACTTCCATATACTTGTGACTGCAGACTGCTACCTAGGGCATGCACATGCACTTGCATGAAGGGCTGGTGTCAGTTTAAGTTCACTGCCAGCTGCTTAGCCACCCAAAGTGGATGCAGAGCAATGCAGCCATGCCAGGGTAGCTTAGCTATGCTGTCAACAGAGGGGTAATACGAATGATTTCCGTGGTGTTGGTAATGTGCCATTCTTGGTTAGGGGGAATGATATTTCCATGGCTATGTTCATTTGGAGAAAATTTATCCAACCATAGTATTTTTCGGTATGTATGTTAAAGATTTGTTAAAGATTCACACAAATTCATGAAAATGATTATTATTCAATGTGTAAGCCCTGTAGGTTTTTCAGTGCATAAGACACAAAATGCATTTTGAATGGACATTGTTAGAGATTGGTACAAGCTGGATACTTTTTTCCCTGCTTTTGTTTTTCATCAGTTGACTGACTCATGCCTATTCTAACTAAAGTCTCCTCTACTTCTCTTTATTGAATAATTTAAATGAGTAAACGTGCTGAGATAAGAGGCTGAATCTTTTTTTTTCCTGTAGATAAAGAATTGACAAGTTTTCTGAACATTTGTAATGATCTACAAGAAAGCATGGCAACTTCAAAAAAAATCTGAGACTTGATGCAAGTGGGGGTAGTCTAAGTCTTCTTTTGCCTTTTCAAAGTAAGCTCAGTCTTTGAAATAAGTATGCAGCTTTGTTTGGATCTGTCAGCAAGGCACAAAGATGAACTATGTCTGGGATACCATTGTCTGGTCGATTTGAAATGAATCCCTTCAAGTTTTCCTGGTGTACTGTGCAGTGAACTAGGTCATCTCAGCACCTCTTTTAAGCAGGATAATTTGAAGAGTGGTGTGAATAACTCCTGAAGGCTTTCTAGCACTGCATCTACATCAGATGAGCCAGAGTGAACATTCAGCTGGATGCTATCTCTGTCCTTAGGATCAGAAAGGCATGAATCTCAATCCAGAGAGAAATGGACTTCTTTTTTTTCAGCCAGGGAGAGGCAGGAATTTATCCCAGCTCAGAAATGGTGAGGGAAGGCTGCCTGCCACTTCCACTTCTAGGTTTCAATGAGAGGGACTTTATGTAAGTTTTAAAATGAACTAGGGGTGGTGGAAGGGGAGGTGGGTGGGGGGTGGGGGTGACTGGGTGACGTGCACTGAGGGGGGCACTTGATGGGATGAGCACTGGGTGTTATTCTATATGTCGGCAAATTGAACACCAATAAAAAATAAATTTATAAAAAAATGAAAAAAATAAAATGTTATTATCAAAAAGAGAATTGAATAAAATACAGTTGGAAATATTTTTGAATATTTGAATACTAAATATTCAAATAAAAGCTCAAATATTCAAGTATTTTAATATTAGAGTAAGTCAAATTTTACCTGTAGGTTGGTGTGGCCTGATAAATGATTTGCTGCTATTGACTATGGTCATAGAGTGGTCAAATAATTAAGTGAACAGTAAAGCAAAAAACAAAATAAACAAAAACAAGTAAAGCATTTGATTAAATTCAGTTTTACATTTCAATTTTGCTAGTAACTTTGTGGAATCAAGTAAATTCAGTTAAAAACAGAGAACCCCCACATGTACTTTGGTCAGATAACCTACTTTAGAATTCCCATGATGTTTTTCATGAAACTCTAATTCTTTGAAACATTCTCTCTCTCTCTCTCTCTCACACACACACACACACACGCACGCTGTTTTACACACACTGTCACACAAAATTTACATACACATATTTAGATTTGAATGCACACACATATACATTCACCCAATTTTCTTAATGAAGTAGGACCAGGGTGGGTCTGCTAGGCTCTCCCTTTTTGAAACAATGTGCATTACTGATTGTACATATTCATTAGACTGGTGGCAGTTGTGCTCAGCCTCATGTAGTGATAACGTGGGACACCTGGGTGGCCCAGTGGTTGAGCCTTCAGCTCAGGGTGTGATCTCAGGTCCTGGGATTGAGGACCTCCACTTCCTGGAGGGAGCCTGCTTCTCCCTCTGCCTCTGCCTCTGTCTCTGTCTCTGTGTGTCTCTCATAAATAAATAAAACATTAAAAAATAGCGATAATGTGATCAAACAGGTGTTGTGTCCACTCGTCAATATATATTGTGAGTAACATCGTTGGTGCATTGAGGAAGTAACTTGTAACTTGCATATCCCTTTCATATCTAAGTAATATCACTTGCTAAGGGCAGTTTTAGAAACCATAGGAAGGAGTTCACTGGAGATTATGGGTGATAGGGGAGGGGTATAATAACTCTGTGAGGTCCTGCTGAGTTAATATATCTTTTCAGAATTTATCGTATATAGGTAGGACACCACAGCTACTTACCTGGCTTGAAAAAACCACCTTCAGAGAATTTCTTCAGGCCTGGCAACTGCTGTTACGCTTTGCTGGACATATCTAAATTTATGCTTTGTACATAGTAAACTCTGTTATAAAATTTATAAGTCAGAGACTTTCTTTCTCAAGACTCCAACTCATTTCTTTGCCTACTTTATGTGATAAAATAAATTGAAAAATCCTGGGCTAAACAAAGTCTAGCGAGCCCCTTGACTGCATTGCTTCTTAGAGCCTTCGGTCCACTGACGGGCATTACGAGCTTGCAAACAGAGTATAGAGCTTGTAGTATTAACCGAACTCACTTGACCGCATAACTCTTCTTCAGTGGGCTTTTTTCCAACACTCGTGTGTGGTTGAGCACATTTTGAAATTCAAGAGTCTCTACAGGTATGATTTCCACAAAGATGTATTACAACCTGCTATTTATCAGGAGCTTTTGAAGGTATTAGAGATACAGATATGAGCAAGGCTGTAAAATAACTACTCTTGGAGACCACATTCTAGAAGATGCGAGACAAAAAAACGAGCCAACTAGTAAATAATAATAGTAATATTATAAACATCTGAAACATATACTACTTGCTGTGACAGGAAAAATAAAGGTATTTGGTCTGACCCAGGGGTCTCACAGCTTCTGCCAACATCCAGGAAACCCTAACAAGTGGACACGTTTGCTTGCTAGTCGGGTAAATCTCAGATCCTTTACAGTTCTTTACGCTCTTGCACTTCTCCCAGAAGTAGATGGTTGTTGTTTGTTAGTAGCTGCTAAATGTATTCCAATAGCAGAGAAGGGGTTTCTTTTGTCAAAATCCAGCCTCAGCATCACCCCCACCCTGACAACCCCCCCATAGAAGGCAAACTCTACATTGTATTTCTGGCTGGTTTTAGGCAGGAGAGTTTCCTTCAGTGGTGGTGGATCACTGCTTATTATTGGGGTTTTATCCTTGGCCTGATACAGTTTCTTAGCCTTTGAGTCAGTGGTGAGATATATATATAGCCTACTGCAGAAGCAGTTTTGCTTTTGCTCTTCTATAGAAAAAGTGGTTCTTGGGACGCCTGGGTGGCTCAGTGGTTGAGCATCTGCCTTTGGCTCCAGTCTCAATCCTGATCGAGTCCAGCATTGGGCTTCCCACGGAGAGCCTACTTCTTCCTCTGCCTGTGTCTCTGCCTTTCTCTGTGTGTCGCTTATGAATAAATAAATAAAATCTAAAAAAAAAAAAAAGGAAATAGTGGTTCTTTGACTATGGCCCTGGAACAAGAAAGTTCATTGCCTTCCTCCAAGGCTGAAGATTTTTGCATTAGAAATAACGTTCCAGGGAAGTAGGCAGGTTTCCTTTTCTTGAATCCCAGAAGCAATCACTACTGGTTTATCAACACCAAAACCTCTCTTCTTTTGCCTTGCTCTTAGTCTTCCTAGCGAGCACTAATAAATGCTCAGGAAAAAGAGCTTGCAAGTGAGTATAAATTTCCTTTGTATCTTAGCTAGTGAAAATTCCAGTTTGGCCCCAAATTTGATAGCCCATTTCTTTTTTTTCCCCATGTTCTGCAAAAGGTTTGAGTGTGCATTTTTCACTTGGGAACTCCATTTTCTCGGTTGCCTTGCAATCTGTTTCTTCTCTCTGAAGTATTCATAAAAAAGGTATGATTTCTGTACCTCATCTAGAGTCATCTTATCTTTCACACCTGGGCTCATTGCACCTGTGGGTTGGTGCTCAGTCCTTTTGGAAGGGCAGGGGCTGAGCAGCGTGGCGTGGCCGGGGAGAAGTGAATGATTTCATCCAGAAGGTGGGTGCTGCCTTTCTCTGCTGGCACCAGCACTGCTCCCTGCTCCTCGTCCAGGGCCATGCCTTTTAAATTCAGGGCCTTCTGCAACATGCTGGTGATGCTGCTCACCACTGCTCTCGTCTTCTTTGCCAGCCGGCATATTAGGATTTGATAAGTTGAAGACTGATTACAAGAACACCTTGAATGTTCTTCCAGTGTAATACCTTGAATCTCTTGTATTTCCAGAAAACTTTATCCAGGTTTTCTTCTGTGTCGTGCTTCTTTGTGCACCTCGTGCAAGGCTTATTCTGGGTCTCAATATGCCCCCTTTGGCATATTGTATTTGGAGGTGTATGAATTGACCAGTCATGAGTAGACCAGGTATCATGACCCCATGACCATCATGAATGTAGATATTCTGGTGTATTGTCAGAAAGAAGGATGGTGCAATTTGCTTTTTTATCTAAGTTTCTAAGTTTTTTTTTTTTTTTAACTACCCAAGCAGTATGATCTACATTTTGATGAGCTCTTAGAACAACACATGGAGGAACTGGCCCAACAGTGGCTTCCAGAAAGCCTCCAAAGGAAAGAATTCTATCCAACAAAATCCTGTTTCCAAAGTAGCCTTGGGAATTTGATCAGTTACTTTAAAAAATGAGTCAGTTTTAAAATGTTTACACATTTTTTTTTTTTTTTTGCTTATGGAAAGACTGTTTTCCTATGCTATACTGGGATAAAAAAATTTAAGTGGAATTACAAATAAGTTAATGCAAAATGATTACCTCTGGTGTTGATAAATTTGAACTTGCACTCCTTAGGGAACAACTATAATCCTCTGAATGATTGCATTAATTATTGACTGTCGTTAGTTCTTTGGGAATTTTTGTTTATAAGAACCTGTCAGTATCATTTTGATTTTATTGAAATGCCATCTCATTGTAAGTTAGCTGTAGATACTGGGTGATAATACTGTCAGATACTGAAACTATGTATCTGACCCTTGGGAAACTTCATGGGTTTCCTCATCTATCATGTAGATGATGAGATGTGGATACATTTACAAGGTAAGAAAAGTGGAATTTTTTTCTCTTGGACTTGAATATTATCTCTGTGTATTACAGGAATGAGAGATTTTACATATTTCCATCAGAGTAATATACTTGCTTTGATTCTTTTTTTTTTACTTGCTTTGATTCTTAAGCATACATGAACATGACATAAAAATATATGCTGAATGTAAGAATGCATTTAAAGCCATTTTAAATGTGTTTTTATATGGAAGAGATTACTTATTAAGAAACTGATTATTATACTTATTGTTCTAATCTCATGGTAAAGGTATTTTCAAGAATTTGCAAAATCCTTTAGACTTTCAAACTGAGTAAGAGAGAACATTTTATAGGTATCCAGCTGTTCCTCTGATGCAATACAATAAAACTCTGAAATTAAAAAAAAAATGAGAGCAACATTGTTTTGTAGTGCTCTACACAATATAGTGTTTTACATTCTAAGTGGAAGCATTTTATAATACTTATAAAAGTAGGTATCTGTATGTAGAAAGTTTCATCTAAGTGACTAGAAATAGTGCCTTGAAGATTCCAATTTATACCTCACTTCTCCAAGGTATATACAGATCAGTTCTGACAAAATTAAAGCTGTTTCCAAACATTTTAATGTAGAGCTCGATTTTTAAAAAATTACCTCTTTCAACAAGAGTGTCTATCCGAAAAATAACAAGTGTTGCCAAGGCTATGGAGAATAAAGAACCCTTGTGCACTGTTAGTGAGAATGTAAATCAGTGCAATCACTGTGGAAAATAATATGGAGGTTCCTCAAAAAATAAAAAAATACAAATACCAGATGATCAGTAACTCCACAGCTGGGTATTTACACAAAGAAAACAAAAACTAATTTGAAAAGATATGTTAATCTCCATGTTTTTTGCAGCATTATTTATAATACCTAAGATATGGGAAGCCTAGGTGGCTCGGTGGGTGAGTGTCTGCCTTCAACCCAGGTAGTGACCCCGGGGTGCCAGGATCGAGTCCCATACCGGGCTCCCTGCATGGAGCCTGCTTCTCCCTCTGCCTGTGTTTCTCCCTCTCCTTGTGTCTCTCATCAATAAATGAATAAAGTCTTTAAAAAATCTTTATAATAGCTAAGATATGAAAGCACCCCAAGTATCTGCCAACAGAAGGATGGACAAGGAAAATGTGGTATAGAGATACCATGGATTATTACTCAGTTGTGAAAAGAATGGAATGTTGCCATCTGTGACAACATGGATAGACTTAGAGGGTATCATGCTAAGTGAAGTAAGCCAGAGAAAGACAAATACCATATAATTTCACTTAAATGTAGAATCTCAAAAATAAAACAAATGAGTAAACACAATCAAACCAACCAACCAACAAACAAAAAAACAATCCCATAAAAACAGAGAACAAACTGGTTGTTGCCAGGGGAGAGGGAGGTGAGAGTGAAGGAGATTACGAGATATAAACTTCCAGTTATAAAACAAAGTCACTGATGAAAAGTACAGCATAAAATAAAAAAAGAGAAAAGTACAGCATAAGGAATAGAGTCAATAATATTGCAATAATGTTGTGTGGTGACAGGTGGCACCTCACTGTGGGAAGCACTGTGGAATGTGTAGAATTGTTGATTCACTGTGTTGTATGCCTGAAACAAACATAACTTCGTATGTCAGCTATACTTCAATAAAAAAGGTGTGTCTATCAAGCCTAAAAAGATCATGGAAATTGAAGAATAGAATATGATAGTTTGTCTTTTGTGTATTACGTGAATTTCCTGAATAATATTGTAAATCGGGGAACGTTATACTGAGATGTGAACTACAGCATATATAAACACTTTGTTCTTAGCATAAAGTGGAAGTAGTGTTTATTGATTATACACTCTTTTTTCCATCTACATATTTAATGTCTACTATGTGCCTTGCACTGTGGGAAGAAACATAGATTAGCTGGAGCCTCTGCCCTAAAAGACTACATGCTGAGGAAATAGACAATGAAAAATTGTTTTAAAATTTTTGTTTTGTTTTGTTCATTTTAAAATCTCTAATAGAAATAAATACAGGGACAGATGGCTATAAATAAAGAAAGACAAGGGAAAGGAAAATTCAAATTTTTATTAACTAAGCTTTACACTAATTCACTGAATCTTTATAATTGTCCAATTTACTAATTATTATATGGGTTTTTACAAATGAGAAAAACGGAGTTCTTTAGTCTTCAAAAGAATAAAAACCGCACCAAGTTTCATGTCTAGTATGTTTCAATTTGGGTAAAACAAAACTAAGTAAAGAGACCAAAAATGCTGTGAAATCATCCACATAGTATGCAATTTGAGTAACTTTATAATGCATTATATTGTTGCCCTATGGAGAAACAATTTAAGGTCATTTGCAAAAATGATATTCAATTTGTTTAAGCATTAGAAAACATTATGCGTGCATTGTAGTTTTATTGACAAAATATTCTTTCCAAGCAGGGGAAAACTATTAAAGTCAACAGATGGAGGCGAGTGATAAGGTTATAGAGGACTCACAATAACCATGAATGTATGTATCATCGACCCTATCAAATGCTAGTCTGTTACTGCTTATGATTTACCTGGTAATCATAGTTACCAGGATGATTTTGAGAAGAATGTGGGGCCCTTGTTAATTTACCTTGAATGGCTCCCCTCCATTTTCTTGAAAGCTCTTACAGCATTGAAATAAGGTTAAAATAAACATTCAGAAGATAATTTTAGGAGGAAAAGTAAACAACATCCTTTTAAGAATATGTGAGGAAAGCCCAGGAAGGTTGTTGTATGAGGTGGTGGCTGGGGGAGGGTGCTTATGGAGCTAGGAGCCCCACTAACTCAGGAAACTTTCTTCTCAGGTGGCTACAGCCTATCATTGTCCATCCTGAGATCCAAATCCACAATTCTCAGAGCACTTGTGTAATACCAAGCTCCTTTCAAATTGGCAAAGATGACATGATATTTTGCAGGTTTTAAAGAAAGGCTATTCTTACTGCCATTTAAATTGTTTTGAGAAATGGACTATACATGATAATTAAAAAATGTATTTCCTTAATCTAGAAGAGAATAATATATAAATTTTGCTGTAACTCTAACATGCAAGAATATCCACTATTCTTTGGATTAGAACACTTGACATTGACATTGAAAATTACAAATAATAGGGGTGGCTCAGTAGTTGAGCATCTGCCTTTAGCTCAGGTCATGATCCCGGGGTTGTGGGATCGAGTCTGGCCTCAGACTCTCCATAAGGAGCCTGCTTTTCCCTCCATCTGTGTCTCTGCCTCTCTCTGTGTCTCTTATGAATAAATAAATAAAATCTTAAAAAAATACAAATAATAGATTCCTGTTGCTTTAAGCAGCTAAAAAGTAATTACTTTTATGTATACAATTTTTGCTATAACCTAATAACATAAAAATATTGATGGGAGGATTATGAATAGGAAAATGATGTCCCAGTTATGAGTCAAGCACAAAGAATTAAAAACGAATTATTTATGAGGAAAGCTTGAGAAACAATGCAGTAAAAAAAAAAAAAAAAAAAAAAAGTCCTTTCATTTTTGCCTGGTTTATAATCTGCATTTCCTCGCCATCTAGTGGTTAAAACAGGTGTTTAAAATAAAAGTGTTCTAATACTTTGGCATTGGAGGCCAAGTATATTAGACGTGTAGAGATAGGAATATAATGTGCGATGTTATTGTGAACCCAGGACCATACATCATATTTTAAGATTGGAAAGAGAAAGAAATAGTCACAAACACAACAGAGGTACAAGCGGGTACAGGCAAGGACTCCAATTAGCCTATAGAGTATTTCATAGTTAGTGATTCTCTGTTGGTGCTCAGTGCTTAGCGTTTATTCACAAACTGGCTTTCCTTGCCTGGAAACAGCTAGATCCAGGCCAGGCCTACCTAGACCAAATAGGACTTTTATTATTTTTATTTATTTATTTTTGAGATTTCATTTATTCATTCGAGAGAGAGAGAGAGAGCATGAGCAGAGGAGTGGGGGTGAGGGAGAGAGGGAAGCAGATCCTTGCTGGGCAGGAGCCAGATGCAGGACATGATCCCAGGACTCTGAGATCATGACCTGAGCCGCAGGCAGACACTTAACAGACTGAGCCACTTTAGTGCCCCAAATAGGACTTGTACACATGGTGATTCCACTTTAGGGCTTCATAGTTCAGCTAACTCTAAGAAAGGCTTTCTTCTGGAAAAAGAAAACGTTTGTTGACCTTGGACCTGCTGGAGTTATTGTAGGATAACACAAACTTTGTTGAATACATTAACAAGAGATATTCTTTTTTTAAAATTTATTTTAAAGATTTTATTTATTTACTTAAGAGAGACAGCAAGTGTTGCGGGGAACGGAAGAGGGAGAGGGAGAAGCAGGCTCCCCACTGAGTGGGAGCCCTTCCCTGATCCCCCTAGAGCCAAAGGCAGCCCCTTAACCTACTGAGCCACCCGGGTGTCCCAACAAGAGATATTCTTACTGCAGTTAAACTTTGAATGAGCTCCTTTCTAGGGAAAATCATGAGGAAATAAGGCATTCTAGTTATTGAATTTTGTTTTAATTACCTTAAATTCATTTTTAAAGTGAGATCTTGTTTTAAAGAGTAAAATTTTATATCAAGAATGTGAGAGCTCATGCATTGTCGAGCATAGGAATTTGGGAAATCTTGGTTGGATGTGGACCAACCAAAAAGCATATAATAAAACTTAAAATTTATAGAGAAGATTCTTACTATTAGCAACACATTTGCATTTTCTTTCTGAAATTTGAACTAAAATATGACACTTTAAATCTGATTAACATTTTCTTTCCTCGGGGAAGCATCACATCTCCTTATTGACAAAATACATAGGGGGACTCAGAGACAGAGGAAGGCTGGCACATGTAATAAATTGAGGAATTCAGGACTATTCTGGGAAAACCAGCATGTATGGTATCCCTAACAATGGCTCACACTGACACTCTCCTGAGTATCTTTTTGGCCTTATATACAAGTTGGTTCTTTGAAACTGTCAACTCTTACCAAGTGTATATTTAACTGAACAATATGGTTGGTTGTTTTCTACATAGTAGGTAATTTCCCCTTGTCTAAATGTATTTGGGGTTCAGTTAATAGATGGTTCATTTACTGATTTCATCAACCATTAGTCAGTAATCATTCTTAGCTCTGTAAAATCATTGAGAGGAGATGATTTTACTCTGGAATATTAAAGCTGGTATTTTTTTTTTTTTTAGCAACTATCATCACATGTAAGCTGTTGCTAATGAGACGCCTATACTTGGATATCACGCCTATACTTGGATGGTGAATCTTATACATTTCCATGTTTTGTTTTGTTTGTTGTAATTAATCCCTGTGGCCTGGAACAGCAAGAAGAAAACATTCAATCTGAGGATAATTGCAGGGAGGTGCCAGGGAGTGAGGCTTTAAGAGTGTGTGAGTGCACGCGCACACGTTTTCTTTTGTCTCGCAGAACCAGGGGGCTTTTATATCATTTGCTGATTCCACCAAAGCACTTGCAGCCTCATGGTGACCTCAGAAGTGCAGGGAACCTAATTTTTTTCCTAATTTCTCTGATTGGCCTCATTTGTTGGAGCCTCATTTGTTGGCCTCGTTTGTTGAAGACCCTGGGCTCTATTTAATGAGTGAGACTGAAGACAATATGGGAGGAACAGGAGAAGATAAGCCTAACATTGAAGTCAAGTAGGATCTGAATCATCGGGTCACATCTTTCTGATATATGATAAGAAAGAAAGTTAAAAAAAAAGTCTAGTTATTAACAGTTATGCTAATCATTCTGTTATTTCATATAAGAATAAATAATTGGAATTTCTTAATAGAAATTTCTTAGTTAAAATCCATGTGGATATTTACTTTTTTCTTATGAAATAAATACTGATGATGCAATTTAACCTTCAATTTAAAATTTAAAATATTGCTAGAAATTGAGATTTCAAATTTGTCTGCTGCTGTATTGACTCAGGTCTATTTCAATTCTAACAAAAGCATCCACAGCTTCACAAATGGTTAGTCCATGACTCGCAAGAAAAGTCACTAGTATAGTAGGTAGGGTTAATTAATATTATTATTTAAGGAAAGAAAGATGTGTTTTTTTAAAAAATATTTACTTATTATATATAGAAAGCGGATAGGGGCAGAGGGAGAGAAAATCCCAAGCCGACTCCCTCTGTGGGGCTCGATCTCAGGACTCTAAGAACATGACCTGATCTGAAACCAGGAGCTGGTTGCTTAATTCACTGTGCCTCCTTGGTGCCACGAGAAACATGTTTTTTTTTGTTTGTTTTTGTTTTTGTTTTTTGGTCAGCTCACTCTTCAGTAAGCATGATTACCTTGATGAAGTTTGGCAAATAGTACTATTGATGTCAAACTGCATCAGTGTGTTTTCATTGACATTCTGAGTAGCACTGATCAAAGTGTTGTATGCTTTTACATTTTGCTATGCTGTTTTTTAGGTTATATTTGTTTTAACCTTTCTGTTTTCTTCTTTATTAATACTAAAATTATAAAACCGGAAATATCTTTGTTTTACAGGATGTGATTGTTGACTTATACACCTATGCTTTTACTTTTTTTAAGGGTAATATGTGATCCTAGGATGGGAAAATTGTCAGATACTTTTGTAAAAAATTCAGAACTTTTGAAATGGTAAACTAAAAGTATATTCAAAAGAAAATACTGGGGATACAGGTCTTCGGGCCCTTCATATTGCGAGGTATGAAATTTGACCACTGGATGGCGCGTCTGATCCAAGTATCTGTAATTGAACCGCCCTCACAAGCGCTCTCCTCTTTTGGAAGTTCAATCATTTTATTATTTTGAGTCAACTTTTACTTGTTTATTTCATAAAACACTTAATTCACCATATTAGCTATTTCTGGCCATATTTCCATCAATTTTACTCTCATATAGAAATGTTTTGATGCATATGCCCACAGGATTTAAAATGAAATAGAAAGAATATTTCCTTCCTATTTTAATTCATAAGATTCTCTCACTGATCACCTTTAAAGGTGTGCTTAAGACAAATGACAGCTTTTTTTTTTTTTTTCCTTTTGGGACAAATACGAGATTCAGATGATGAAAACAAATATTTATAAAAAAGTATACACAATGGTTTTTATGTTTCTTAGTCTTCACAATTTTGAAGGATTCTCGTTTTGTTGCTTCAAATGAATAATAAATTACAAGCACAGGTATAAAAACAGCAAGCAAGTAGCAAACTACTTCACCATGTTACAGACTTCAAAAATACAGGACCAAGAATTACAATAACTATTTGTGCTGTCTAGTGAAGAAACATCTAGATCATTAGTTTTTACATATAATATATATGTATATATACACATGCCAATCCGTAAATGTTGACGACAAGATCAGTATAATGACACTATTTAGGGCACAATTCTTACTATTTTTGGTGAAATTAATTCCACGAACACATATAGTAAAAAGTAGAGTTTTTTGAATAGTTCAACAGAAGTCTGGTTTTTACAAACCAGGTTCATAAAAAAACAAACAAAAAACTAAATCTCTCATCTGAAAGGACAGACAATAGATCTAACTGGTAGGTAGTTCTGACGGATTGTTTTCTTTTCTTTTTTTTTTAACTTGGACATAACCTTTCACTTTGTGTGGAGAAGAACAGTGGGCATTGCAATAATTTTCTCTGAAAACTCTCTTTGGCGATGCAAGCAAACAACCATCAAATTTTTAATCAAACCCACTGGCAGAGAACTGAAAATATAGATTGCTCTATTATTCAGTTTCATAGAAGAAACTAGATGAGTCATTTACACTAACATGGGAATCCCTTCTCAAGAGCTTTGGTATTTTGTTTGTGCTGAGACAATAGAAATAATAAAAGGATTAGGTTTGCATTTTACTTCAAGGTAAACTTTTAAAAACTTACTGAATCAATTTGATAAACTTACCAAAGTATGATTTCAGGATTTGAGAAAATGTACAGAACACTGTTTGGATTATGTTTAGTCTTTTAAAAAGGTCTAATTCAAAAAAAAAAAAAAGGTCTAATTCAATAAAGCACAATACTTGGTAGAATTTAGAGAACATAAAAGTGTCATTAAAATGTTCATTTTTTAGTTTTCTTGGGTGTAGGATTTAGCCCAAACCACAGGGGGCAAGCTACATAATTAGTCGAGGAATCATGAGGCCCAGTTCTATCCTCAGCTAATGCTGATCATGCAAATCTGAAACCAGGTTGAAGACTAGGGACACACATCATTTCTGACATGAGACTGAAAAAGATTCTGAATCCATAGAAATTTTAATCTTTTACTATTGCCCACATTATACTTGGAATAACTTTGCTTGGGAAGTCTTGCTGAGATGACACAAAATAGCACAGAAATATACCCATAAGAAACTGCCAAAGTCCATTTTAAAATAAGTTACAAAAGTGCTCATGGAGATCTTCCTATTGCAAAAGCTGATTTTGTGTTTACAGGACTTTCAATCAGGCTTGGAATCATTGTTAGGTCAGACAAAATGATGATAGAATATAGGTGAAAGCACTTTGCCAGTGTCAAACTTGACAAAATAGAAGCTGTTATTTTTCTGTCACCTATATTTCCTGATAGCAGTTCTCTTAAAGACCAATATTCAGAATTCAGTTATTTATCGAAGAAATCATGATAACATCCTACCTTGCTGGAGGCAGAGAGCTGAGCTATGGTTATGCTTAATTTTTATTATTTTTTTGTTGTTTTCTGAGCTACATCTATGCTTAGTCTTTATTTTAATAGTTTTTGCTGTGTTCTCGTCTATAAATGAGGCATATTATTTGTGAAGCACCAAGGTCAAGGATCTTGTGGTCATTTTATGATGAGGCCACATCACTTTCTTCATTGCTAAGATTCCAGAAATTCGTCATATTTCAGTCTTTTTTGAAGGACATGGACCAGAGACATCTGTATAGAAATTGTCCTTCCAGCCTTTCTCTGACAACACACATGAATTCTTATAGCAGCTAGAAAGGAATGAACGATTTTGGAAGTTGAACAACAGCCCTTAAGAGATACTTTTAAGTATCCTGCAAGTATAAGTTTGCTACAAAGGAAGAAGAAAATAGACCTTTATCCTAGGATCCTTCCTCTAAATATAGCTTGAGATAGCTCTGTTGTGTCACAGAAAACCGTGAATTTTCCTTTTATTGCAGAGTTGAACGAGAAAGCAAAAAACCCATCAGTCATGAAAAGAATGAGTCCAGTCAGCTCACAGGGTAATGATATAAACTGAAGTCCTTCAGCTAAAGATTTCATCAGTTCAGGGGAGTGCAGATGGAGCAAGGATTTTCAAGACAGTATTAAAGTATGAGAGGGGCCCCCACGGTTTATTGCTTCTATTGGTTTGTTTCCATGTAAATTTGGAACTGCTTCATTTGGCTCAAATTATTTCACTTGGATTATGTTTATCCAAATAAGAGACTTATCATTAACCTACAGCAAACTTCACAATTCACCATTCTGCCAAATATGAGACTTAATTAACTTTTCAACTTTGGGGGAAATTTCATATCACAAAAGTTTAAGCAGTCAAACATACTCATCTCTCAAATTCATTTAGCTTTGCTATGGATCAATGTTGTTTTTTCATAGAAATTATCATATATCATAATAATTCATAGCTACAGTGGACTACATGTTGTAAAGTACTGAAATATATGTGTGACACAATTTATTGATATTTTAAAACTAACTGGACAGCAGCAACTTATATTTGACTATTAAATAACCAAGGATAATTCTGTTTACTTGTCCAGCGAGTATGGGAAAGTGCTGGTTAATCTTTGAAAAATTTATTTAGAAGTAGTGCTTTTAAAGACATGTATTACTAAGTTGAAACTCCTTCAAAAACTGATGTATATTTTTCAGGGTTAAAAACAAGTGGTGGTGGCATGAATATTCATCTTAGCTAAGCTTAATTAACTAATACCCAAACTAATTGTTAGATGGCTAAATTGTAGATAATCTTACCAAATCTATACTCTGCTATATACCTGTCCTCACATTTTGAAATAAGAAAAATACAAGTGAATGGGGCAGAGGAGAGGGTCAGTTACATTTGCTATGTCATTCAATCTCTGCTAACTATTTACTACAATATATGGAGGCTCCATATCCAAACTTTGGTCTTACTCTTCAAGTTCTACCTTTAATATGGTAGAAAGAAAACAAACTGCTCTATGATTTTGTTTAATTATAATCACACGATTCACACCCAAGTAATGAGAATTCTTAAGCAATTTGAAAAAACATAGTGGGCAGAAAATCTGGAAAATCTAGTGAGGACTAGATGATTTACACTTCCAAAAAACTCTTTTAATTTCTTCGGACATACTAATAAAAGAAAGGGTAAATAATCAAGTTTGGCAAGTTATGAAAATATTTGCTTTTCAGGCTTTTCAGGTTAGAGTTTTCTTCCTTTCCTTCTTTTTCTGTCTCTCTTTCCCCACCCACCCTTCTTCCTCTTTATTTTTGACATTTCTTCTCAAGAGCTCCTATAATTTTAAACCTTGAACATTGGATTGGATCTGAGGAGGGAACTCTATATACAGCTTTAGTCTCAATTTGTTTTACTGTTGTAGACAAATGGAGGAAACTGTTAAAAAATTGTTTTGAAACCATGATTTTAAACCTGACATTGACCTTTGAATGAATACTTGAAGTTGTGCTATTGTTTCCCAGAGAAACCTCTGCTTGTTTCTCATTTCCCTCAAACCATTTTGTCTGGTTACTACATTTTTCTATTTTTTGCTTGCTGAATTTGGATCAATATTTATTTTCTTTTAGGTTAGCACTCCTTAAAGTTAACTGAAACAATTTGGGCTTTGTTATTTTATGAAAACACTTCTATACAGCAGGTTGATGTTGATTTATTATTTTTATTTCTACAAATCTTGTTCTTATTAAAGAATTAAAATTTATCTCTCTAAACCTCTTCAAGTAAGGGCCAATATTTCACTCTTCTGGAAAACTAAAAAAATATCCTGCTCTCCTTATTTTGTAGTTTTATTGTGATGAGCAGGGCAACATTGCTTTATAAACTACAGTTCAGTGTCAAAGTAGCATTGCATTGACTGCATTGCTGGATGAGGGTCTTATTTAGCTTGTTGTTTCAGTAATTTTATTTGATTGCCTCTGGTGGCCACCACGTATCACTAGCTAACCCCAAGCCGACTTAATAGTGGACTACCAATTCAGAACGAAAGCGTAATAGAACTTGAAGATGTTTTCATCAGACATCTTTGTCCTATCTCCTCAGTATACAGACAAAGATAGAACAAAGAAGGAGCATTAACAAAATTAGAACATTAACAAAATTAGAACAAGCATCCAGGACGTCTCCCTTTTGGGGAAAATTTGATGGAGGACGCAGAATCTTAAGCCTGAATCCAACTTCACTACTAAGTACTGTGCCTTCATTGGTAGAATAAGGATAACAATCCTCAGTACACAGATTTGTAGTTTGAATCAAGTGAGAGAAATAGACAAAAAGTCTGGAACAAGGGTTGGCATAAGGCAAGCTCTCAGCAAATTAATCCTTCACTCCCTGTCTTTCTTCTTTAACCTTCAAATTAACTAGAATGATGATGATTGCTTTATATGCAGCCTATAATTCACATGTAGAATGAGCTGCATTGTTTTATATTTGGAAATACACTGCAAAGTGAGTCATAGGGAAAGTACTTTGAAGCCTATCCTGAACAAACTGGATGGGCAACTTTTCATAGTTGGTGAAAATCCTTTGCCAGGACATGAAGGGGCTCATATAGTAAATTTTTACTAAATTGAATTGCAAAAAAAAAAAAAAGAAAGGTAAAAATTGGATGAAAAAATTGTATGTTGAAAGAATTCTCTCCTACCACTGATTTGATCTATGCTGCACCTCTAAGTATTTATTTATATAAGATATGACACTTGATTTTATAAAGCTACACTTAGCTTAAAAGAAATAATTTAATTCACACACCTTTCCAGGGTGATATGCATTTTTTTTTTTTTTAAGACAATACACTTACCGTCTATTTAAAGCACAGGGTCATAGTCGCTCCAATGACTTTCTGACTATAAATTAGAAAACAATATTCTTTCTGTAATATATGTGCCACCAGGGCTAGAATTACAAATTGAGAGCAAGTAAGGAAATGGTGGTTGGCTTTCATTAGTATTCTAGGTCTGCTTCAGTCAGATTTACAAAGTGTGACCTATAGCAGCCGAGTCCATCATTTCACCATCATTCCTGAGCCTGTCAACTGGATGGGCATTGTTTAGCAGCCTGAAAACACTGCAATCTTTATTGTCTTATTACAAAGAGACAATTAATGCCAAGATAAACTTTTATGAGCTCAGAAGAAATGTCTAACATGAACATTTAGACATATTTTGTCGTTGCTGTTCCCATCCCAGAAAGTGAGAAAAGTAAGAAACAGAGGGCACATGTCTGGGGAGTGGTCCTAGTGAACAGTAAAATTACATGATTTAGATTAGAATCAGGAGAAATTTATATACATATAAGACTAATTTCTAATTTACGGTTATCATCCACCAAATCACTCCCCTAATACCTTCTTTTTTCTGACTCTGTCTTAATACCTTAGGAACATTGCATGTGCTTGTCTCTATACAAATTTCACTCTAAGGAAATTTCTATGCCAGATTTCTATTAAAGAAAAACACAGTTAAGGAAAACAGGAAAACACAGTCTCCTATTTCCTTGAATCTCTCTCTCTCTCTCTCTTTTTTTAGCCTGACCTTGCTTATGCGAACACTCCTACCTCATACTATATATAGATAAATTGATATACACTTTTCATTGACCCTAAAATAATGGATTAACACAGTCAGGGGGTTTGGATCTGGCAGCTTTAAATACAATTTTCAGCCCCAGTAGTTCATTAAGATCCTAAGATTATTCTGTGATAATGGAACTTGTGAAGTAAGAATTGATTACTCATTGTCAGAAATTATTCCCCATCATCAAACAGAGTAGTAAGACTGTGAGGTATGTCCAATGTTATTCAGTCTTTTTGTGTATTTGACTGAGACACATGGAAAACACCATGGTGGGATATAGTAACAGTCCATGTAGGAACTTTTAAATCTGCAATTTATAAAAACTATACAAAGACATTAAACGATGTGTTTTGGAAAGAATACATTCCCATGTCAATGAGCTTGATATGCCCCAGATGGTACGTATCAAAGAAAATGTGGAAGACTTTCTACAGTTAGTGTAGTACTGTGTAGCCTGTCATCTCAAGACAAGTGTCAAATACTTTCTTGCCTATAGTACTATCACACATTTTCTGGTCCAAATATCCCACCGTATCTTTCGTTTCTGATATTTGTAGAACAAAGTCAACATCTAAACTCAGATGTAAATGCTTTGACTATTTTAATTCAAATGTATAATTGCTAAACCAGTGGTTTAAATAATAAAAACAACTTGCAAGATCCAATAAAATAAAATTGTATTATGTAGTTATTGAGGTAATAAAATATTAACCGTAATTGAGTATTGACTATTTGCTATTGGATCCTCACAAAATTCAACACTATATGTATTATTATTAAACCTATTTTACAAATCATGTTTGTCAAGTAAGTAATAACTGTATTAAATGAATGGAGAAAGAAGTGAAAGTTGTGTAAGTAGATTCAATTAGGAACAAACTGCAAATTGCACTGGTTCATTATTCATATGTCTTTGTCATCAACTACATTTTCTATAGGATGAAAATAAAGTATAATTAATCCTGATATTTTAATAGAGATAAAATAACTTACTCATTAAAAAGACCTTTGTTTTGACTTAATTCACTGAAAAGCAAAATATCATGTAATTAACTGAAAATTGAATAAAGATATTTAGTTATTTATATTAATATTGTGGGGTATTTATTTACTACTTAAGCTTTTTTTTCTTACCTTACAGAAACATTGTCTAAAAATCAAATATTTACTACAGTAAAAACATTGGTTCTTTCCAATAGCAAAGTGTCTTATAAGAATACAATTAGTATATACTTACTAAATTCTTGGAAACAGCTATCCACATGCTAAAGTAATATTGACTTTGTATTGCCACTGGGAAAACAATTTTGCTTTCTGGGCTATCAATACCTTGTATTTATACAATTATTTATGTATTTCCAAATGGTTTTTGGAAGTTGTCACAAAATACAATCCCAAAATTTTGAAGTGGAAGCGTTGGACTTTGATTTCTCCTGATTATTTGAGAAGTATGGATCATCCCATGCTTTTTGCTTTTGGGATAAATACAACATTTTTGCATAGAAAAATATTCTTGTACATAACACATGCATCCTTAGTGGTTCTTAACCATTTTGGGGTCCTGAAATTTGAAAATATGATGAAAGGACAGACATCCTGTCTTACACACACACACACACACACACACACACACACACACACTCACACACAGTTTGTTTTAAGTATTAGAAGTTTAAAGATCCATTGCTAACTATGCTTGAGTTTACCTTGGGTCATAAACACCAAGTCAAATATCTTTGGATTTGATTCTCAACAAATGTTTGTGGTTGACAGACCAAGGGATTATTCACCATCAGTTCTCTTATGCCCCCAGAGTGCAGCTATCAATGAAATAATGCCCACCAAAAAGATTTGAACAGATACTATGGAAGTTCAAAGTTAATGGTATAGATAATGTAGTTTAGATCACGGTCATTGAAATGGTGGAGAAGATCTTGGTTTACCGTGCAAGTGGGCTCTGGGAGATAAAAATAGGAAATAAAAATGTGTGTTAAGCCATATAAGCAGTAAAACCAACAGAATAAGTAAAACAAGAGAAAGTGGAAAAGTAGGAGGGAATTTGCTTAAAACAAACAATGCATACAAAAAAAATTGAAAGCCATTGGATAGATCAAAAAACAATTGAGTCATGTTAGATATATAAATATTCATAACAATTGCCCCAATGTTATACTCTTGAAGTATACTTCAAGTATACTCTTGAAGTGTTTTGTGTAGTTCTCAGGTTATAACTAAGATTATGGTTTAGAAAAATCAATTAATCAGAAAATAAAATCAGTTGGGGTAACATAAAAGAATGGTATTAAAATAGAAAAGCAGTGCCAATATTTATCACACAATGAAAAGTTACAAAAAGATAATGAAACTCCAGTGACTAGATTTTGTAATTGTAAAAATGCTACACACTGACACGATTTACCCTTCTCATCTGTTGTACCAATGACAAAATTTGTCATGGAAATTTTCTAATCTAACCCTTAAATATTCTATTCTGTGAAAATGTAAGACAAATGTATAATATATTTTCTGTGTGGTTACACAAAGATGTAATGCTTACATTGGCAGTAGAATTATAGAATGCTAGTTATGGAAAGAATTTTAGAGATTTTTCTTTTAAAAATATATTATTTATTTGAGAGAGAGAGAGAGAGCAGGAGAATGAGGAAGAACAAGGGGAGCAGGGGGAGAGGCAGAAGGAGAAGCAGACTCCTCACGGAGCAGGGAGCCTGATGTGGGGCTTGATTCCAGGACCCTGAGATCATGACCTGAGCCAAAGGCAGACTCTTAACCCACTGAACCACCCAGGTGCCCCAATTTTAGAGGTTTTTATACTGGGAAGAACTATAGCATCATTCTCTTTCAGGACCTTAGGCAATATCCCTAAGAGGAGATTGCTATCTTGAATAAACTATGTTTTAACCATAAGGCAAACCAGGTGAAGGAAACTGACTAGATTAGGGCAAATGTATTTACTGATAAGAGAACATTAACCATTTATGGGAGGTAATATACCCTTATCTGATATACAGGCCAGAAAAACTACTGCTTCTCTGAAAACTATAATTATTTTTTCCCAATATTATACCTTGGTGTTAAGCTTTCACTTCTGACATTTCTAAGGTAAAGGAGAAATAGTTACCAACAGCAATACATATATTTGTTCCTACAGAGTCAGCCATATGGGTAAGTAGAATCAGTTGCCACTTAGGTAATGTGGTTTGTTAAAAATTTTCCATCCTAAAATAGGTATCCCATCTGTGGGTTGATGCCCCAAATTCCTATTATTAGGCTCACTTTTCAGGTAAGATAGTAAGGCTGCAGAAAGCCCTTGAGAAATGCAAATAAGCTTATCACTGATCCTCCTCAGATTATTATGTAGAGCTTGGAGCCTTTTATTCTGTCAAATGTGGAGGTCATGAATTCTTCCTCCCACCTTAGGTGAAAGTTCATGAAATGAGCATTAATCTCTGTAGACATATTTTTCTCTCAATTATTAAGAGTTGTTCAATGTTACAAGAGAATGTTTCATAAAATCTGTTACTTTTAACACTTCTTGTTGCTTTCTTACTATTATAAAAATCATGAACTTGGCAAAAAGGTCACTGAACAAGTGGACAAAGAACCATTCTAAGAGCCGAAGAAGGAATGATTATGAACAAATGTGAATTTCATGAAGTGAAAACTTGAATCTGAAACTGAACCTCTATATTCAGAATGATTAAAATTTTCAGCTGTGTATGAAGTGAAACTCATAACTGACAAATTTTACCCAGTTGTTTGAGTCATGCCAAATCTACAGATCTAAAATTATCATGTTTTCGTTTATTTGAATTGTTATTGCTTTTAAAAATAGATTTTCATAAAATATCTCTATTTAGTTAAGGTGCACAAGACTGTCTTGTAATTCTATGGCAAAAGAGTGACATGTAGGGAACACCTAAGGACACTCACTAAAGAGCTGATAGATAACATTTAGTTGTATCAAATAATTGAAAGGGTCAATGCACAGCTTGCTTTTCCCATCATCCACAAATTTTGCCTTATGTTCATATCTGAAATTGTATCCAAAATAGTTTTATAAAACATTCACTTTAATATTATCAGAAAACCAAACAATAATACCAAGATTAAAAAAGTGATATTCTATCATTAATCATTCATTTGAAGGCCATTCCCTAACTGTTCACTCTTACTCCTGTCTGATTTGGCCATGTTCTCTCACTTTCTCTTATTTTTTGCTAAGCTTATGTATGAAGGTATAGGTTTTGTTTTGTTTTGTTTTGTTTTGTTTTAATAAAACTGACATATAACTGTCCCTATCACCATCATCCATCATTTACAAATATGGAATTTCTGGGGTTTCATAAGGATGTAAGGGTATTTAATCAAGGTAGTCTTTCTAATTGTTTGTTCGTGAAACTATCTAACCCAGCAGCTCTGTGCTGCTCTACGTAATCAATGATAGGATTTTTTAAAAAAAAGTCCTAGTTCTTTGAATATATATATTTTTTTAATTCACAAACTTGATAAATGGTAGACAGAGCATTAGATGCTTAAGGAACTATATTAATTTGTGTTTTTTCTTTCATAATAACAAGCAATAAATCTTCAGACATATTGTTAAAACTGGCAATTCAGATTCGTTATCTATCAATCAAGGGTAATCAACTATAAAGCCTTTGTTTTAAGTGGTGTTTGACAAAAAAACAAGTTTCATTTAATCTTAGAGGAAAATATTATTTCTTTTAAGTTAATGATAAATTTAAAGATTATATTGGATATCTTGAGACTCTCAAATACTGTAAGAAATCTTTATACATTATGTGTTAAGTATGTAAAATCCATACATTTAAAGGTAATATCTGATACTTGCAAAGAGCAACTAAGTGATACAAATAAATGTTCCTGAAACTCTCATTTTATGTAGATCAAATCTGAAAATCATGTGACTCTGACATAAAAAATGACCTTAGAGGATAATTTAAGAGGTCTTTCCATTCACAAAAAATACTTCATTTTAGATAGAGATTTTGTGCAAAAAAACTTATATTTGAGACTAAGACAAAGCATTAAAATGTAGTCTCAAAAAGAACAAGTAAGCAGATTTTTTTTTTTCAAGTAAATTCAATTAGATGGATATGTTTCTCTTTAGCCAGATAGTATTGAGAATTTGTAAGCTGGAATTGATGTAGGGGATTTCTTGGAACTATGTGTGAATGTATGTATGTGTGTGTACATTATTTTATTTGTTACCTTTGGTCTTTTTGACTCAAGTAGTCCCCATTGATATACTTCATAGGTATGTAAACACTTGAATCCCTCTGTTAGGGTATGTATCAAGGCTTCTATCAAGTTACCTCAAAGTCTAATCATGCAGGGCAAGCCAATGTGTTCTCTGCCTGTTATCTAAAATTTGAAAATTTGACAAATACATTTTCAAAGCACCCGGTTCCTGGAAAAAGAAACAAGTAAATTAGAGATTTGAATACTAGGGGCTGTGACTGCATGTAGATGATCATATATGTTGACACGTAAAAGATTTATGAAAAAAAATCCACTAGAAGAGTTGAAACAAAACTAAGTGGTGGTTTTTCTTCCTCTTTCTTTCTTTCTTTTTTTTTTTTTTTTTTTAAGATTTTATTTATTTACTCATGAGATACATAGAGAGAGAGGAAGAGACCTAGGGAGACAGAGAAGCAGGCTTCCCATAGGGAGCCCAATGTGGGACTTGATCCTGGGACCAGTATCACACCCTGAGCCAAAGGCAGATGCTCAACTGTTGAGCCACCCAGGCATCCCACTTCCTCTTTTTTGAATAAGTTTACCTAAATTTAAAAGAGGAAGGTGCTCACCTTATAAACAGTATCGAATTAAAAAACATTGCTCTTTGTGTTCCTGTATTTTAACAAGCTAAAGAGATGGCACCATTAGGTTTTATGTAGTAGAATGAAGATACATACTTTCTAATTAATAAGATGTACATGTCAAGACCCATAATAATAATAAAAAAAGATTACTTGTGCAGTTTTCTGGAAACTAGAATTCTGGATTCTGTAAGAAGGTATGTACGGTCACTTCAATAAACTTGACAAAGCAATAGGAAGTTGGCTGGTTCAACTATAATACTATTGAAATAACCTAAAAGGACAGGGAATGTAAATGAAAATCCACACCATTCACTTTGTGTCCTGGTCTATGGCCCTTCCAACGTAGATAAATGATAAAACTTTGGAATTTACTGTGGTACAGTGATTTTCAATTGTACAGTTGTTCCTAATTATGGTTGTACATTAGAATTACTTATGAAGAATTTTCGTTTATAATACAGATTCCTAGAAATTCTAGAACAAATATGATAGACTCTCTGAGAGCAGAGCTCAAGAATGAGTAAAATGTTTCCCTGGTGATGATCAGCAGGCGGACCTAAAAACTACTAATTTAGATGAATATGAATAGGGAATAATAGAGTTCAGAAGAATTGGGGTTCTTATTTCAATAACAAGGTCAGAAGTTTGATTCATTTCTACTGTGTGAATATGAACAAATTACTTAATTCTAACCCTGATACACCTCATCTGTGAGATAGGAATAATAGTCATTCCTACTTGACAGGGCTATAAGGATTTAATGCAATGATTCCGATAAAAGTTCAGGCACCACATGCTTCAGTCTTAACTGAAATACATTAAAAATGCCAAGACCCATCTCAGATCTACAGTTAAGAATCTAGAAACCTGGAATATACATTTCCAATAAACTAGGAATACATAATGAGTTGCGACATCCATTATTTTAATGGGTTATGGATGTACCCATTAGGAGAATACCCAGTACATATTAAGCACTCAATACATGCAAGCTCTAAGCTGCTAAATGAAACTTTAGACTTTGTTAGTATTATTTAACCTCTCTAATGTATTAGCTGAAAAGTTAAAAATTCAGTTAATCAGGGCACCTGGGTGGCTCAGTGGGTTAAGCATCTGACTCTTGGTTTTGGCTCAGGTCATGATCTCAGGGTTTTAAGATGGAGCCTCATGTCAAGCTCCATGTGAAGCTTGCCTAAGATTTTCTCTTTCCATTTGTTCTTCCCTGCTGCCCCCCATTCTGATTCACTCACTCTCTCTCTCTCTTAAAAAAAAATCACTTAATCAACCAAAAATATTACACACATGTTGCCAAACTACCAATTTGCAGATTTGAGTTTAGTGTTACAAAAGAACATCATTTAATGCATTAATTCAAATTTACAACTTTTGGAATCCTTTACTGTATCCAGAATCCATGAATTTGGTTTGTTTCTTAACTGGAATTAAGAAAAAAAAAAAAAAAAGCTAGACTTCCAAGCTGTGGTTGCATTCAGTGAAATCCACTATAGAAACAAGTGTTTTAGATGTTCAAATTTTAAAAATTGAGAACGAATATTTCCCTTGAAGGGAATTATAATTATCTAAATTCATTTTAATACTTTACATTGTTTAATATAATCATATTTTCTAGATAACCACTTTATAGCTATATGCATTGTCAGTACACTTTAACCATAACTAGGAGGTGGTTAGGATCATAGACTTCTGAATTACATGGACCTGAAATAGAATCCTCTGTCTGTCACTTACTAGTTCTACGACTTTAGACAAGTTACTAAAATCCAATTTCCCCATATGTTCTTAGGTTTAATAATAGTTTCTATCTCATATGATTTTTTTTACCTATTATATAAGATAACGAAATGAACATGATGTCTTCCACTGTGTCTCACAGTTTTTTAGAACATGTTGCTTATGTATGAGTCTGTTCTAGGTGCTGAGTCTATATTAAATGATCTGTAAATTAGAGAAGATTTATTTTTATTTCCTTTTCTATTAGTATGGATGCCTTTTCTTTGGAGCTAAATAGCTTAGTCTCACTTTGTGGCCTCCTCTTTTGCCCTCCACTAAATATGAATTATTAATATCATGATTTCATTATTCAGTTTCTAAAGAAATATTATTAATTCACTAAAATTAATTAAGTGTTAATAGAGGGAACTGAATGTCTTTCCTAGGTCACTCTTTAATTAAATGGGATAAAATTTAATAATTCTTCTAGTGGCTTAGTTTGCATAATGACCAACATCTGAGTTTTTATATTTTTATTTCTCTCCAATAGGTTGATAGGCAATTTCATTAAGGAATGAAGCAACTGGTGAATTCTGAATCATCTGGTAGATTGATTAACATAATACACTCTATTAAATCATAAACTTTAATTTATCATGAAATTGACAAAACTAGGCTTTTTCTTGTGATCAGGAAATATAACCTAAAATATTGGGTCAAGCCGTTAAAGTGATTATGAATTAGACACATTACCTAAAAATCCTGCTAGACTACTTTAAACCTGTGAATGCTGATTTAGTATAATCTTGCTTAACATTATCATATATTTCTTGTTATTTTTAAGTCTTCATGTACATAATTGCCTTCCTTTGTGCATTTATTTCAATAGATTATCTGTCCTGAATTTACTATGAAGAAAATTAGTGATTTAACTAATTGAATTTACAGCACCTTGGTTATTCCAAATTTGTAGTGCTTTTACAATCCAGATATTAATGAGTTTTGAGATCAAATGGAGAAATTTTAAGGAATTTAATAAAAATGATTAATGTTTTATATTATATTCTACATGACAAGAGCAATAAATTGACTAATCTAGAATGTTGACATAGCATGTAAAGCTGGTTTCTTAACTTACCAAAAATGTGTTTTTGTATTAAACAATGTCTACTTCTGTGACTACTAAAACCTGTTACTAAAAAAGCAAAACTAATTGCTTATATTATGAGATTATAATAAAAAGAAACAGTAGCCTGTTGTGTTAAGTACAATTATCCTTTCAAAATCTTATATTGTGAGAGCAATTACAATTGTTATTAAATTTACTAATGAAAATCAGAAAAATGGTGAAAATTGTAAATGTTTATAATAAATATCATTATTCATAGTAATAAAATGTACATTAATAGTTTAAATAGATTCATAAGAATACAATAGGTATTATCAAGAAAATTTAACAAATGTCACTTTCTTCTTCTAAAACAAAATATTAAATGTTAGGGTCACATCATATGAAGGATGTTTATGAGAGCTATTTTCAGTAGTGCATCAGATCATTATTTATTAAGCACCTTTTTACCTGGTGGTATGCTAATTAGCAATGTGTAGCTTTGGTTACATTAAATTGGCTTGGCCAACTGAAAATTTTTCCAGAAAGAAATACTATAAAATATCTTTTTATTTTGAAAAGACATTCAACTTAAGTTGCTTTATCTAGAAGGGCACTTATATTTTTTCTTATCAGTTTTATAAAAAAACATATGACTCAGATTCATCATCACCTAATTAATTTAGACAACTTGTTGTAACATCCCATGGGAAAGAAGAGTTTATCCATGTAGAAAAATGGCAAGCAAAATAGACCTTCGAGGCTAATCCGGAATTCTGATTTCATTAAGAATAAGCTTGGTCTACTTGGTCAAATAAGTAAAAACATGAGATTTGCACCTAACTTGTCTTATGACACTCTTAAAAAAATAACATTTTGATTTGCTTGAATAAAATATGAGCAATATTATAGACTAAAATGTTGAGCCATGATAAATTTGTAATGCTGAGAGAAAAGATAAGAACTTGCTTCAGCAAAATCGTGAAGAAAAGCTTTCCTTCGGAATTCTTCCAGCTTTGGTATGGAACATTTCCTCTGTCGTGATTTTTGCATTCCCTGGATGCTCAGCAAATTCTTCTTATGACAATATTTCAAAGGAGTATCTCATCAATAATAAGAGCTAAATTAAGAGCTAAATTAGCGATAGGCTGTTATCATGGCTCATATGATTGTGACTTGATAGGATGAATATTTTGAGTGGGTGTTTCTTGTCTGCTTTGACTGTCCTTAAGACTGGGTACAGTAAGTCAGCAGCAACTTAGAGGGTAGAAATATACAGTTTGACTTATGGGTCTAAGTGAGTGTATCTCCAGCCATTAAATTATAGATCCTTAAAATATACACTTAAGTCTTAGAAACATTCTTATTAGTGACAAACTACTCTTTAGTGATTTTAAAGGACATTAATGAGGTCATGATTTATTAGCAAATTATGGTAGACAAAGGTCCCTTATACAATAAACAAAACTTGTGTGCCCAGGTACATACAATTTAGAGCTTAAGAAATGTTGAATATTGAAGTTAAATGGGATTTTTATATTTGCAACTTGGATATTTACTTCATAGGAGAAAGCCTTTTTATTGTAATTCTATACAAAACTAAGGTTATAGTATTTTCATATAGGGAAAAAGCATCACTCAATCTACTAGCAGAAATCAGGGTGCCCTTTTTAAAATAACTGTTTAGGCTGATTGATAAATCAAGGAAATGGCTTTTTAGGGAACTATCCTTTTTATGTATGTCTCTTTATTAATAGTCAAATTATTTGTAGGTGAAGAATTATAATTAAAGAGCAGATTCAGTGCGATATAAAAAGATAGAAAGGTGAAAACCCTCAATACCTTTCAATAGTATTGATTGTTAAGGTGCAAAATGTAGTTTAAGTTATTGAGTTTATTTTGTAATAGTAGGGAATAACTTCTGCCAATCATTGGTATCATCTCACGTGGTATCATAATGACTAATAATACACAAATGTAAGATTACAGATGTACCTTGTAGTCAAAACCAGAGTCTTGTAAAAGATAAGCAAAGGTGAATCAAGATCTCTATTTTACCTTTTTGTAAATGTACTCCACTCACTGATAAAGTAACCAATGTGGAGTAACAGTGTTTAAGTGCGGTGGGATATCAATATATTTAAAAGTAGGAGGGAACTAGATAGATTATTTAAAGATGGGGAAATGGGACACGTAAAAGAGGTAAATGTAAAGCATTGCATGGGAGAAAAGATGCATGATATATTAAGAATCTTTTTCATATTAGTTGGGGACATGCTGCTGAGAAAATGATATTTTATTATTGAAAAAGAAAATTGACTTAGATGAAATTACAATAAAAACAATTTTTAAACGTCTAGTTTGTACTAGAATTTAAAACCTTAGAGTTTGAAAAGGAGATTGCCATATATCTCTGTGCAGTACTTCAGATTTTCTATATCCTTGGTAATAAATAGATGGTGAAGTGAGTGAGGAGATAGAAAAGTTCCTTACATTTCTTTCAGACTTTGAGTACACCATAAATTAAATATTGAAACAATTTTTACAATAGTTTGCTTTCAATTATGACTGCTAACGTTATGCATTGATTTTTATTATTTTTATACATTAAAATTGTGTTCTCTGCAGCTAGGCAGACTGATTGTTAGTTATGTTGGCGAAGGTAGTTTAAGTTGTAGTAACACATAGTATATTGAAAGCATAGGCTAAGTTTCTGAATGCAGTTTATCCATTGTCATTGTTCACCCTTAAGTAAATGTTAAATAAAATAATTTCCTGCTTATTAAATTTAATGAGTGTATGCCTTATAAAAATTTTCATTTGATAGGAAAAAGTATTGAGAATCTTATCAACATAGCTTTAATTCGGCTATTTAAAGAGTTGGTTATGTAGGGTATTTTTCTTTCAATAAGACATGAAATTGAACATTCTGTATTCTTAATGTGATTAGATTTTTCTGTGAGCATAAAAATCTTACTCATCACATAATAAATTGAAATTTTGGGTAAATTTTTGAAGAGAGTATCTAGACAGAGTAAAATGGGAAGCTGAAGCAATAGTTCAAATAAGAAACTACTTTGGTTTCAAATATATATGTTTTTCAGAATAGATGTTCAGATCCAATTATCTAGAAAATGGTCTCAAATCTATATTTCAACTTCAATGTTCAGAATAGAACATTCATGCATCTCAGAAGATTTTGGAACTAATGAAGTGAATACTACTCTGGACTTAAATCAGAGTAAACATGATGAGCAGATTAATGAGGTGGAAGAGACAAGAATTTGGGGGAAGTATGACCTTGTTTTCATAATATTTATAGTTTAGAAAAAGAAAGCTTTGCAAGTCATATTTGAAACTTCAACTGTTAAGAAATTCAAATAAAATAAATTTAAAGCTGATATTCTAAAACTCAAGTTCTGTTTTGAGAGATATGGGATCTTCTAATAAACAAGCTTATAAGGAATTTAGAGAATCTAAAATGTACAAAAATTTCTAATGAGCTATGGTTTTTCAGAGAATGTGATACATAAAATATGTAAGGACACATAACCAAAAGCCAGTTCAGAAGGGGGACACAACCAGGAAAGCAGTGTGTTAGGAAAACTAAAACCAAGAATAAGTGGAGATGTGGAAGTCAAAAATAATGCTAAGGACACACACACCTCTTTCTCAATCTTTCTCTCTCCTCTCCTCTTGTTCTTGCAAACATACAAACACCCACAAACACACTATATTCAAATATATACACGCACAGTGATATCTACATGTATACACACCTGTATATGTGAATGTATACATATAGGTATACTGTCTCACACACACATACAGAGAGATGTCCAGCTAGACATAGATACACACACCCATATGTGCAATGATGTGGTAATTTTGGAAAATTTTTTAGAAAAGAGTTAAAAGTAAACAAAAAACAAAGAGCAAGAACTAATAAAATTACATTTTGTTATGACCTTCTTCCTTCTAACAAGAATAATCCTGAAATAAACGGAGAAGAAATTCAAAGCAGTAGAAATCTAAGCAATGAAACTCAAGGTAGACAAGGAGATAAGGTGCCTCTTTTCATGTTTGAACATCACAGCCCAGGTAATTTACAAGCCAGTGCACTGATAACTATTGCCAGTAATGGAAAAAAAAAAAAAAAAACAACAACAAACAAACAGAAACTTGATATTAAAAGAAGAAAAATTCTGCAAACCACAGCTCTGTGAGCTTAATGTAGATTCTAAACACAATTTTAGAAATTACAAAAAGCCTTTTTTTCTTAATTTTTCAAAATAAATGGGTTTAGATTTCTTTAAAAAAATGATTATTAACATTTACAATATGAATATTAAGAATAGCTGTTACAAATTTTGGATAAGGTTTCTAGAGTAATATATTGGAATGATAAGAATATAATATATCTTGAGTTTAGGAAGGTATTTACATAATTCTACATGACGTTATTTAACAATATAAATATAAAAAGGTGGTCTGTGTGACATTTCTAGTGGGTAATGAAACTTATGATATTGATCAGGATAAGGGCCTCTGGTAGTGTTCTGAAGGGCCATATCCTTTTTTTACACATACTATATAGCTAAAAAAAGAGGAAACATATATTTCTTGATTGGTTTGTTATCTCCTTTCCAGTTCTAACAGTCTACAAAGTAAAATTATTTCAATTTCACAGATGAAGGAACTAAGATTCAAAATGTTTAACTTTCCTTCTATCTGGAGGTAATTGCAGAACTTGATTTCAAACTCAGATCTACATGGCCCTTCCACTGTGTCTCCTGAGAGGACAAAGGCACACATACCAAATTTGTGGTACCATAGAGCTGGGGAGTTATGTTAAAATGCAGAATGATGGAATCAAGAGCTAGAAAGTATGGGGACCATGGGTCAGAAGAAACAGTGAAATTCTCTCGAAATTAATATCAATTTTAAAAGAAACTTCCAGAAAAATCAATGGAAGATACACAAAATGGCAAAACATGCTTTATCAAGAGATCGTGTAAAAAATGTCCAGAAGTCTGAGTGTGAGCTTTATTAGTCAGTTTAATGGTGATAAAAATAAATGTGACCTTAAGCTGTATTAATGGAAATACTAATGAGGCAAAGAAAGGGAATCACACTGTTATCTTCAGATGTTAGAAGACACTGAGACTACAGCTTTCCACATTAATCCTGGCTGCCATGTTCTAAAGGACATGTGGACAAACTGGCAAATATTGAGTGATGTGTCCCACATGGACATTTAGAAAAGCAAGCGCTTTCCCTACCATACCTTGTAATTTGTAAATATTTGTTTTCCTTATGTGTCATTATTATACAGCATAGTTTTTCTATACCTTTATAAAAATTCCCAGAGAATAATGGTTCAGAATGGAATGTTCTAGTCTCATAATTGCAGCTCTATGAGAAAACTAGTTCTAAGTGATGCTTGGTTTCTAAATTATATTTTTATATCTGGAAAATATCTATTTTATGAAAGTTATTGTTTTTTTCATGATAATGTAAAAGTGCTTATATTAACACTTTTTATGTATTTTTATAGCCAGACATGTTATTACTGCTATAATGTGTATTTTCCAAAAATGTATAATTTCCATATTTTTATTGTGCTTTTACGAATGCTTTTCTTTGATGTTTATAAATGCCGAAAAGGCTCCCTTAAGGAGAAGAATTTTAAATGTAAATAAGCTTTTTTGTCAGTTTAAAGTAAACAAATTGAGACATTATTTAAGGTACATGCCAATTTTTGTGCTTGAACCCTGTCAGTGTCTTATTTACATAGTAATTAAATAACTCAACTTTTGTATTACATTCCAGTGTTTTTTGATGGATATTTGTAACAAAGAATACTTCATATATTTTAAAAAACTTACTGCAGAGAGAGACATTGATCACATATAATGCTTCATAACAGATTGAATATAATAAAACCTTGTAACTGTCTTTTTGCTCTATGCCTCTGAAACAAGACTACAGGAGCCTTATTCAGAATTTTTAAATATAGGAAATGCAACATTAACTCATGTAAAGAATATTTGGTCAGATTATCTTTTTGAAAGAGAAAGGTTATTTGTCCCCTTGTTTTTTACTGTAGAAGCTTTGTCAAACTCTTTCCTTAAAAGTTGACCTCCGCTCAATTTATAAAGAAAACAAAGACATCCTTAGGTGACTGACCAGCTTACTCAAACCTGGTTTCCATAATGAAAAGATCAAGTTTCAGAAAAAATGTAACCCCTTTATATCACATTTGCATTTATAATTCTCAAGCAAACATTCAATTTCATTGTTACCCTCAACAACATTTCTTGAAGCATTTTCCAGAAGTTGATGTCAATGGCTAGTCTCTGAAAACACTCTCAGAAACTATTTAGACTCCATAAAGTTTACAATCACTTCTTGGAGTCGGCCTCATCTGGACATTACATGTTTTTGTTGTGTACCTTTTGTCATTGAAAGTACAGGAAAAAGATCATTTGTAATTTCTAAGAAATATGTAGAATATTATACAGCTAGCCAGTTAATGAAAGAGGATGAGAAAAGCCAAGAAAATAGATTACTTTTAAATGTCTGGAAAATATCCTCCAAATCAAGGCAAAGATTATGGTTTTGTGGCAGTATTCATTTGTTCATTTTTTTCTGATTTTAAGACTTTGTGAAACAAAATATTAATATTTATAGATTCATATTATCTCTTTATTATACTATAGCAAGTGGGTGCAAGGAAAATACACAGTAGCTACTGTATCAATAAAAAAAATTCCCAAATTTTTACCAGTTTCTAATTTAATCACTTTGGATAAAGTGAATGAAATATTTTCCAATCTCTATGAACGTATGTATTTGAGCCTCTCCATAAATATGCATGAAGTACTTTTCATGTCTTCATAGTAACCCCTTCATCTTTGCTGTTTGTCAAAAGAGAGAAAGGATCAGGTAAGTTCAGGACGTTCTGAACAACCAATGTCTTTATGGTGCACAAATGTGTCCTGAAACGCTTTAGTAGGACATGGTTTAGACACGATTGTCCAGTCCCTTATAGTAAAAGTTGGTCAAGTTTGCTCGCTATGTGGGTTCATATACAAGGAGATCATTTCAGACACTTTAGGCTTCTTCCACAGAATGATAATGTGACTCGTGGAAGAATTATACTAGCTATTTCAAGATAGCTTACTTACTATCTGAGACTCATGGACAGGCCAACAGAAAGCACAATTTATGTGAGCAGCAATCTGTACATAAGGGAAAGAGCACGGTCTGGATATCAGAACAACTGATCTCTCACTTTGGCTTTACTATGAACTAGCTCTGAATATAGAAAAGTCAACTGATTTCTATGTTTCCTACTTTTCTCTTTTATAAGATGTCCAGTTAAACTTAAAAAAAAAAAGCATATGATAGATTACAATTTCAATTATATGAATTTTAATACAAAACATATAAAATCAATTTCAAAAATTTTTCTGTATATACTGAAAATGTTTGTAAGAATGAACTAATGATAGGCCTTCTCTAATTTCTCCTATTAAATGTAGGTACCCAATATAACTTGAAAATATTGAGCATAACTATTCATTTTGCAAAAGGGAATCTAGAAAAAGACTGCTTCCCACAGAAAATTTATTAACAATAGGTGCTCAATTAAATGATTTTATACAATGAACAAGGCCCCTTTTTATATAAATAATCGGGGGAGAAATCTTTTTAAGTCATTTTTTTCTTTCCATCACTCCACCTACACACAAAATTCTGTTGTAAAGACATCACTTCTATGAGGAGGTATTCATTGTAGATGTACAGAAGTCTATGAAAACTTATGTTTACAAGAAAAAAACATTATCATTCTAACCAACTGCATATTCACTCAGATGCTTAATAAAAGCTATCTGATATATATTCTTGAGGAAGTATATACAGCTGGCAACTGTTTTCCAAGACTCAACATTTAACAAACTAAATTTTCTCATTTTAAATCCTTCATGTGTCCTTTTGACACTTAGTTGAAATTTTGGAACTAACATGATCACATTAAAAATATAAATGAAAGTAGCATTAACCATAGACTGATACTCAACTTCAGGAGTTAAAATAAATACAAGTGTGGATTAGAGTAAAATTATCTTGACAATAAGTAAATCAAAACTGCCAAAATGATTAGATTTTTCTTTGAAAATACCCCATCCACTGCGTTCCCTCCAAAGGACAAAAGTAGCAAAAGAGGAAGGTAGCAAAAAAGGAAACAGGAAAGCCTGCTTCAGTAACTGGACATATTGATTTAATTGGCTAAGAAGTCCAAATGCTAATACTCCTAATAATCAGCCATTCCTTTTGTGTTTTGGTAACATATATCCTTATACAATGTATATCAAATGGAATTTTTTGATTCACCTCTGACATTTCAAAATTTCCATTTTTGAATTCCCCTAGTCTTAAGTAAGTAACACATTGTCTACTTTGTTTGAGATCTACAACATTATCCCCAACATCTAGGGCTCCATGATGTAAAATGTCATTTTGTCGATCTTCTGTTCCAGTGCTCACTTTAATTTTTTTAATTAAAATTGGATTTTCAAATATAATCACAAAGACATCTCCTGTTGAAGGTGGTTTCCCCCAAAAGTACTCATCAACACTACTATACGCCTTGCTTGCTTCATAATTTTCAAAAACATTCATGTTGGTATATAGATTTGCAGGAGGGTTATCAGGAATGTCAAATGACTCTTCTTCAAAATCATCATCCTTCAGCTTATTCTCAGTCCCTTTATATGATGAGTAATAACCCATGTGCTGAAAGAGAGATGGTTTAAAACGGATCACATTTTTCTGAGCTAAAAGACCCCGGAAATGAGTTAATAGCCAATCACAAGGCATTTCTTGATAAAACATTAATAAAAAGTGTGCCAAACGTGGGAGATCATGAGAATGATAAAGTTTTCCAATGTAGCCAAGCTTAGAGAACTCAAGAGTTACCCAGTAGGTTCCTTCTAGGGAGGTAATGACTTTCTTGATGGCAGTTAAGAAATTTTTTGAACATCGAACGTCATCTTCAAGCATTACATAATAGTCTGAAGTATTGGCACAAAAATTAAGCAGAAAAGCATAATCTACGTTTTGCTTGGAACGAAATCTGACTCTGTCTTCTGGATCATTGTAATTTCTTTTAAGGCCATCCAGGATTGGGTAATATTCCTCTGGAGCATGTATAACTATTAATCTTCCTGCAATGATATGGTGGGCAAATTTCTGTGTAATATCCTGGACCATGACATCACGCCAGGATGAATTAAAGTCCGCTAGGTGAACCACCACCGAAATTTCCTTCAGCTCTTCGTAGCTGGATTGCTCAAAAATTGACTTGATTGTCTCAAGTAAATAGTTTCCTTTTTTTCGTTTCACTGATGAAAGTCCAATTGTAAGAAACCCTAAGCAAAAGAATTCAGAAGGAAGAAAATTAAATGTGAAATAGGTTTTGAATAACACAGAAAAAAACTTTTCTCCTTAGGCCTGCTACTGTATTAGGTAAATCTAGTAAATGATAGGTATAGAATATTTTGTGAGTGAAGTATTATGCTAAATACATAAAGGCTACAGTACTTAATACATAATTGACTTTTCTATGGAAAAAATGCATCTTAAGCACAATGACGTATGAGCTTCATTGCTGTGAACATTTATTTATGAAATAAAAAATATGATTTGAGGTGTTTTGCAGCTTAATGCCTATTAGAGAAGATAGATGTCTGGATAATATCCACACTATTAAAAAATGCAAAAGGAGAAGGGAATTCACAGTTAAGGATGACAAACCAGTTTCAAATGATAAAAAAAAGAAAATTAAGCATAACTCATTATTTTAATAATCTCTAAATTTTTCATGCAAAACATGTTACATTTTCGTTTTCCTTTGATCACTCTCATTATCTCACACCAAAAAATTAATAATTGGACTTCACAATTTGATTTTGAAATTTACCTAGAATGCTATTAGAATCCAAAAAAAATTATACTATTTTTAAAAACTGCATTATTACTCAAATGTAGAGTAAATTGTTCCAAAACATGAGTATCACTCTCTTCCTTGTTTTGAAACACATTTTATAGCGATTTCTGTGGGGATATTTTTATTCAGATACCTAAAATCTCAAATTAGAATCTGGATTTTTTAGGGGATAAAATAAAACCTTGTGAAATCGCAGTTTACTTCTAACAAGTGTAAATGTCTCCTTATTGAAATATTCTCACTTTTTAAAGTTCTGATTCTCGCCATGATTCAGAACTGAATACAATTACATAACCACTACTTGAAAAATAGGAAAATGTTTATATTCACCAAGATCATTGTTTAATACAGATACCTACTTGTGACTTACGCAATACTGAAAAAACCCTTTCCAAGAATTATCTTTCTCGCTAGTCTGTCAGAGAGGTACAGATTTACACATATTGCTTAAATACCTGGATTTATGGCCCTAACTTCTTTTGAAAAAGGAGTATGTTCTCTGGTACCACTCGATTCAAGAAACCAGCTTAAATGCCCTGGAATAGCCAATACTATTAGAATACTTCCTACATTAAAGGAAGAAATCTATGCATTTTGCATATAATATGTATCTTGCATATTCCTAACGGTTTTTTGGAAGAGCTTTGCACTTGTCATCATTTTTGCTTTATAGATGAGGAAACTAAATCACAGGGAGATGAGCTTGCTTGTGCAAAGTGTAACACCTAGTGAGTGGTGTAGTGCCTAGATCCAAAGTGCCCTGCTTGTACCCTCTGTTTTATATTGTCCCTTTGTATAAAGCAGTGGCATATGTGCCAATACACATTAGTAAGCTTAGGATGGAAAGGGAGAATTAGTAATGTTTGCACAAAGGTAGTGTAACAGATGGAGATAAAAATAAACATTGGCAATCTTATGTAATTAGAAGAAAGCTTAAGAGCTATAGACATTTGAAATGAAGGAATGAGTGGAAGACACCTGAATTAAGTTAAGCTACAATTTCCTCAACCTGGTGATCACAGACTCACTTGCATAAACACTTCTTAATGGGGAACTCAATTTCTGTGGTCCCCACATGATCTATCAGGAAATTCATGATATCACTGCGCTTCATTAATTTCACGAGTCATATTTTTCACACAGAAATATTTTAAAATCAAGTTGAATATTACAATTGATGGCATCTTACAATGAAAACTTAAGCATTAATATTTATGCTTTCCTAGTGGCACATTAATTAGGTCATGACACCTTCCACAGTCTATAGTGTCTTGAAATCCATAAAGTGTGTGTGTAGTATGTTACTCCTCAGACTCAATCTATCTATAGTGAGCTGAATAGTTTTCTCCAAAAATCCAAGTCTACCTGGAACCTCAGGCTGTGACCTTATTTGAAAATAGAGTATTGCAGACATAATTAGTTAAGGATCTTGAGATAAATCACATCAGATTTAGAATGGGCTCTAAATGCAATGATTGGTGTCCTTGAAGAAGAAGAGAGACATAGAGACCAAGGAAAGAAGATCATGTGGAGATGGAGCTTGGGATCATAGTTATGCCCTCACAAACCAGGAAACACCAAGAGTGACCAGAAGCTAAAACAGTCAAGAAAAGATTCTCCCCTATGATTTTCAGGGGAATGGTTCCGCCCCCACCTTGATTTGGAATGCCTGGTCTCCAGAAGTATGAGAAAATACATTTCCATGATTTTAAACTAATTTGTGATAATTTGTTACAGCACCTTGATAAATTAAAATAATGACTTTCACTACTTCAAAAGCAGTGGCAAGGCATAAAAACCAAAGCATTATTATTGGAAAATGTATCAGTAGGATAATAGTTATTTTTAAAAGATATGTTTTATAAGTGCAAATAAATGGATTTTTCTCAGTCTCTCTACATGGTTCTACAGCAAATTGTTTGAAAGTTTATATCTCAAACAGGCATTTAAAAGTTTCTCTTTTTTTGTTATTAATGGAATTGGATCAGTGAGTAATTGCAATTTGTGAAGACATGTTGAATTACTTCCCAAAGAATATATTTTAGTAAAGCCCATAAAGTTTTATTGCTATACAAATGAAGCCAGTTGTCATTGTTTTAAAACAAAAATATTTTATGTATTCTTGATTTGAAAATGGAGGGATACTTACGCTTTCTTTGTAAAGGCGTGGCAGCTAAGTAGCGATAGGTGACATTGATGGCTCCTGAGAAATTAGATAGGTCTTTGAAAGTATGCACATAACGTTCTGAATTCAGTTGATGTGTGGATGTTTCCCTTATAAGTTGTTTGTCTCCTTCCTGAATGCCAAGAAGGAGGCAGAGAAAATAAATAAATAATAGACGGTCATGGATTAAATAAAGTTTTTCCTTACACAATGAATATATGGGGTTGATATATAATATGGATGTTCTATAAATCTCAGCTACTGGCACCACAAGCTATAGATCCTCATCTCACACTTGAATTCCCACCTAGAGTCTCTACTCCAGACTCCACTACTCTATTGCCCTCTTCATACTTCAGTTTGCTTTTCCTACAGTATACATTAATAATGGCATTTTCTTGACAAAAAAAATCTCTACATGAAAACTCCCACTGCCTTTATGTTAAAATTCAAATTCTTTATAATAATTTGATGATCTTAAAATTTCACAGTAATCTACTTCACAGTAATCACATAAAGCTAATTCTTACTAAATTTTCCATATTTTAGTCATATTAAGCATATTAAGATTTTATCTTCTTCAAGCATTATTAAGTAATACCACACATTATTTCTATATAATTATTTCTGGATAATTTATTAATGAAGGAGTTTTAGTCAGTCACCTTTCTGGCCACTATAACCAAAGGCTGTTGAGAACAAATAGCCATGGTCCTTCTGACATTAGTGTTTTTTCAAATGTCTTCAAGATGTCTTAATTAAAATACATTTGTGGCAAGTCAAGGAAGTGTCTTCAGACCTTACACTAGTTTTTCTCATGATATATTTGCTTGCTGCTTATGTGTGTGTGTGTGTAAACTAGCCTGTTGGAATTGAAGTCTGGTCCTTTTATATTTAAGATCCCCTTTATGTAATTGGTAAGGGACTTATGTTTTCCAATTTTTGAGAAGGTTTATATTAAAAAATACTCATATTTAGCTTAAAATATATGATTAATTACTAATTGGTTCCCTTTTCTCTCTTTAGTATAAGTTCAATAGTACATTTTGATTACCTAAGCACGATTTGATCAAGTCTTGTTGGTTATATATTATTTGCAAAATATCGATTTGCCTGGCCTTTGTATCTGGCTTACTACCACAAGTAGAATATATTCAAAGATAACCTATTTAGAAATAATTTTGTTGTTGTTTTTAGGCAAGTGTCTACTGTACTGTGTGATATCATATGGATCTATTTCCATTATTCCATGTAGAATGGCAGGCCAGGCATATGTAAGCCATTAAACCATTAAGCCCATAAGCCATTAAGACTATAGAGAAAGTAAATGCATTTGAACAAATTTGGTCTTCATATTATCTGCCTGTGGTCAATAAAACTTTAATTAAACCAGTGTTTATAAAAAATTAGAAAGTATTCAAATACAAATTTTACTTCATTTGGAACATTCAATATTTTGCTTCAAATTCAAATGTCAATAAAGAAAGAGACCGACTCAAGATTTTAAATCAATGGCCGACTGGAATTGTCTTAGAATAAAAATTGAGAATATTAGGCCATGACTGGGAGGAGCTTCCAATCTGGTCTTTGCTAATTCAAGATCCATTCGGAATATCTCTTCTGTATACTCAATTATGTTTATAAACTTACACTCAATCTATAATACTGTATTTCTATTTTTATATTGTCTTGATAATTGAGGAAAATATGTTAGTCTTTTACAATATGTATAATATATTTGCCATCTATAAGTAACACTTCCAAATTATATGAAATTATGCCTTCAGTTCTATATTTCTTATACCAACTGAATATCTGTTGGATTCTGATAATTGTAATTTCTTTACACAGAAATATTTTGGTCTCTGTCTCTCTGGAAACATATAAAACATTACTAAAGCTTTAAAATAAATTTATGATTGCCAAAAAGTAACTAAGGACTCAGTTCAGCACCAACTGCTTATACCAGTAATGTGATAGTGCCCATTATCAATAGAGTCTAGAAGAAATATCTATAAAAATCACAGTAGTCACAATTCTGAATTCATTTCATCATTCTGTTCTTATGTGATTTTACAGTCTAAAGGAAGTTCAGGATATTGAATCTTTCTTTAAGAATTCTATCTTGAATGTGTAAAAATCCAGACCTTTTCTGTGTGAAGGTAGAGTACATTCATCCTGATTGAAGGACATAACAGAATATAAAATGAAATGGAAGTTATATGAAAGCACTTTATTAAATTCTCAAGAACAAGCTTCTTTACACTTTTCAGCATAAATAAATAATGCAACTTTCACCTAAGTCAGTCTTGTTGGCTGCTTTCCAGAGGCATCTACCTGAACAGCGAGGCTCTCCCTGGATACCTTCTTTCTGTAGCTACTATGCTGTGGTGTATTTCTCAGTAATAAGACAAAGCTTTATGACAATCATTTTCTGGATAGGAATGCAATTCAATGCACTAGCTACAGACTAAGTATATACCCTAGTGGCTACTTTGAAGATGCTCACAGCCCAGAGGCTAAGTTGATTGGGCATGTAGCATCTCTTCTATTTAGACTGCCTTGTAATAGTATTTGTCTCTTGCACTGAGCTTGGCTTCCTTTCCCAATGAAAGGCACATATGCCCTGGATATGTAAGCAATCCATTAAACTGTTATATGCCACAGATTTAAGGCCACAAATGCATTTTTCTACCAAAAACAGCAGAATAGAATGTGCTCCTTAACTCCAGAGATCTTTTACTTGTAATTATTTGTCTGATTTCTCTGAATTATAACTCGTATTTCCCCCGGAAATAAGGAAGGTAGGAAAAGAAAAATGTACTATTGTCTATATTTAGCAAATTGTACACATTGTGGTATTCTGGAGTTAAGGCAAAAAAAGTCGAATGAGATAATGTTGTGAAAACTGAAATAAACACGAATAAAAAGGTCAAAAGGGACAAGTGTTACAGAGAAACTACATCGTATACCAGCAGGTAGCTGGTTCTCCTTGGCAATTAAACATTTTTAGAAAAACATCTTAATGTAATTTTACATTAATTATTTAAAGAATGTTTTAAGTCTTTATACATATTAAGCCTTGGGATAAAATTTAGCTCTAAATGCATTTATGTAAAAAAATCATCTAATAAATAGAGAGAAATGAAACTAATAAAAATACTGTCATTAAATTTTCAGTAAGGGGAGTGCTTGTATTTAACCACCATTTTTAAAACTATTTTATTTATTTATTCATGAGAGACACACAGACATAGGCAGAGGGAGAAGCAGGCTCCATGCAGGAAGCCTGATGTGGGACTCAATCCTAGGACCAGGATCACGCCCTGAGCCAAAGGCAGATGCTCAACCGCTGAGCCACCCAGGTGTCCCTTAACCATCATTTAAACTCACTTTTTTCCCAACCTAATATAAGTATTTAAAAATAATTACAATTTTTAAAACTAAGGAGCAATCCCTTCTCTACACTTGGGCTTACTTATAAATTTGACTAGATATATGTGTAATCTAGCCAGAGAAAATTTCATTGACAAAATATTCTTTTAGTAAGAGCTGTTTCATTAAATCACACCTTTTACATTAGTTAGATAGGACTGAAATTTGTATAGAAATGTGTAAAAATCCACAAGACAGGACAATAGTATTTGATCTTTATAAAAATATACTCTATTACTCCTTACACATTTTATAATGAATTTGAAGAGATTCTATATCAACAAGATATAAGGATGCTTGTTACACACAATGGTCTTTTGTCTGTTTAAAATGAAACACTGAAATTGGGTTTGAAAGTGTCTCAGAAATGCAAGTCATTGGATACAATAAGTATCCTGCCAATATCATGTGTTTTATTTACAAAATGTAACAAAAAGAGTAGGATTTTTTCAGATATCTTAAGCTCAATTCACATAGAAAGTGAATAAGAAAAATGTTCATGTTATTCTCCTCAGACATAAAATGATGTGATACCTATAACAATAACAAATGATAGAACAAAATGAGTGCTCAAAATTAGCCAGAGTAAGTCCTTTTGTATATTTCTAGAATTTACTTAAAAATTTATTTATATGTTATATGCTAACTTATCCTTTTTAAGCTACTAGTTTTCACATCATTATCTCCAGTTCCTCAGCTTCTTTACTACTTTTCTGTGAATATAAATACATAACATGGTGGCCATTTATGGCATTTGATTCAAAATCAAATGAGGTGTCATACATTATAACAAAATATTACTTCTTAACAAAATAGTGTAATTAGTATCATTATTAAAAATAAGATTTTGAAAATTTGATGATAATATAAAAAATTGAGAAAGTAAGGACTAATGTCTTCAAGCAATTTTTAAAATTCTATATATTTCAAGTTAAAGCTCAAAAAGTATTATGGTGTACACACAAATAAAATAATTCAGCATAGTGATGATAGCTAATTTATTTATAACTAAATGTGCATATTTGAACTACTATATGCAAGAAAACATTGCAACATAAATCAAAGTAATTGTATTGCTGGTAATATAGGATTAATACAAGTAGCTAGATAGAAAGTATATATGTTACAGTTTTGCTCAAACTAATGCTATTCCAGGAACCTGAGATTGAAATCAGGTTACAATTGGACTAAGCCTAATTTGACTTAGACCTTATTTATAACAGCAACAACAAAAATAACCTCCAAAACTTACCAGAACATAGCTGTCTTCAATGTACAAGTTCATAAAGAGAAGGAAAATGACAAGAACTCCCAAGAATGACACTGTGGAACGTTTTCGCAGGCATCTCATTTTATCGAGTATTTCAAAAATATGCTTCATTTGACAAAATTTAAACATTCTATCCTGTGGAAAAGAGGCACAAAATTACTGACGATTAATTTTGGATGTATTTTTTCATAATATGTATCAAAAGCCAGGCCTTTATAAAATCTCACCCTTCACACGTTTTTAACTAAAGTTGTTTCCAATTTCACAACTGTGACTTTCACAGATGGTTCATATTTTAACATAAGGTCAATACACTGCCTTATATTGATGTGGAATAAATAAAAATAAAAGGCAAGTCTCAATTATTTCTGCACATACAAACATTGATAATAGTAACATGTAAAAAAAAGTTCTTTGATTAAACAGAAGAAAAATAAAAGAGAAAGACAAACTATAAGGTAACTTCTACTGCCTCATAGGATAATGTAATGAAAATGGAAGAAATTAGAAGCATGGGCCTAATATTGATTTTGGAGTAAGTGCACTGGGAAGAGCACCTGGGAGGGAGTCTGAGTCAGAGAAAGAAAGTTGTAAAGGAAGTTAAAGTTTTGGGGTAAGTGCAAACATATCTTTGAGAACTTGAGTTAACAGTTGGTTTGCTTATTTTTCCAATAATTCTTGTTAAGTAGAAGTAAATACTGGAGTGGCATATCTACATTGTCTTGCTTGATATACTAATTAGAAGTTTGGCTGTTTACAGTAATTCATAGCCTGCAAACAGAATAAAACAAAACAAAACAAAACAACAAAAAACCCACCAAGATTACTGCCAGCGAGATTAGTGGAAATCTAATTTTTTCCCCCCTTCCACTCATGTACATCTTGTGTTATCTTCCAATCACTGATTTGTTTAGATTACTGATTGTTTGTTCAAAAAGTATAAACATATATGGAATGATCAAAAGACCGGTTGAATCATATTTTGTCTAAAATCAAGGATAGTCTGGAAACTGTGCCCCTTCGAGTTGGGTACTGGGTCTTCCTGAGCTCAGTGTTAGCATGAAGTATTTATATAAATAAAGAACTTCAAGAAGTGAAAATGGCCTGTACCCCAAGCCATTAAATGATGTCTAGGACACACCAGGCAAACAATGTCTCTTTGATGAATTAATACAAGAAGGAATTTATGAATCTTTATAAACTATAAGAAAGAATATTAGGAATTGGGAGAAAGGCTTAACAAAGGCAGACAATGGAAGAAGTCTCAAAAGAAATATAAGAATTATTGTTCATTTTCTTTAGCCATATTTTTCTTTAGGTTATTAGGTATTGGGAGAAAGGCTTAACAAAGGGAGAGAATAAGTCTCAAAAGAAATATAAGCATTATTGTTCATTTTCTTTAGCCATATTTTTCTTTAGGTTATTTTATTTTTCTTGTTAATTTACAGAAGTTTTAAATATATGTCTAGAGATGCATATATATACATTTATCTTTGCTTATGTTGCAAATATTTAGATATATTCCCCAAGTATTATATTTTCTTCTTCTTGGTCTCACTTCTGCAGTGAGTGTCTTTTATTTCAAATTTATTTCCTACATACAGCTTTTATTTTTTGGTATAATGTTTAAAAAATCCTTCCCAATTTTGACATCATATGGGCAGTCTCTTTTATTTTTTGTTTGTTTTTCATGGATAGATTTTTAATATATCTAGACTTTATCTTTGTGTCTTTTATCATGTAGCAGAATAGTTTTGTTTATTAATTTTTCATATGGAGAGCTGATGGTCTTCTACTTACAGGGAACTGGCCATAACTACTAGTCACATTACCACTCCTGACTTCAAGCGTGTGGGGAAGTGTAATCTCCTGTGTAACCAGAAATAAAGAAGAACATTACTATTGTATCCCATACTTTATATCGAATCATCCATTCTTTTGATATGTGATGCTACTTCTAGAATAAGGTCACTTTCTAATTTTCATTTACAGGTTAAAAATGTATTTATAAATCCATCATTTATAACATTTTTCAGTAATAAAATATATAGCAATTTCAAACCAAAACATAAGTGAAATTCTTCTTAAAATTTTAAAAAATATTTAATTTAAGTGAAATTCTGTTACCTGGTAATGATTCTACAGATTAAACTGCATCATGTTTTAAAAGATTTTTATATGTATTTTGAAAATTGACAAAAATACAAAGCATTAGAATCTAATTATACACCACGGGACACAATATTTTTAAATGTCAATTTGGGAAGACTTATCAATAGCACGAAATGCATGTATTCCCTTTGATTCTGCAATTATACTTCTAAAAATCTATTCAAAGACAAAAATTGTATTTGGGAGTAAATGTTTAACTATGATGCTAGAAGACTGTAAAATAAATTGGAAACAATAAGATACTAACCACTATTATCTCAGTATAGAAGAATTATCAAGAATATTCAATCTTGTTTTTACTGCTTTCAATTTCCATACTTTCAAAGTACATACATTTAGTATTTAAAAAGTTACTTTTAATTTTCAAAATTCTCTACTGTTGGAAAATAGAACTGCATTTTATTTCTTGTATACAAAAGCAAAATGCAGCAATTTTTTCCAGGAAATAAAATTTTAAAAATGTAGCACTGTATGGTATGTTTTGGATGCCCTAACTTGAATGTTACAAGTTCAATATAAACGCTAAGTCAAGAAGAAGTATATTCTAATTTTATTCCTTTGAGACAAAGGAATAAAGGAAAAAATGTAAATAATGTGACTGCAAATTCAATCTGTAAAGTCCAATTGTAGATAATTATATACAAAGAATATAAGAATACCTATTAAAATTTATTAAATACTTACTAAATGCTAGGCAATACAGTTTGCATGGGTAACTCATTGATCCTTCATAACAATGCTGAGATTATAATAGTACCATTAGTTTTACAAAGGAAAAAAAAAAAACCTAGGGTTTTCTTGAGATGTCTTAATAAGGAAAGGTTCCAGTTTTTAAATATTGTAATTGATCAGAATCTGCTCTATTAACTACTTTTGGTATATGGTTTACTAATTAGGATTCATACAACATTTTAAACATATTGTTGCCAACAAACTATCTCACCTATTCAATCTCTTGAATAACATAGAAATAATATAAAAGATAAATTCAGTTTTTGGCAGAAAAATTTTAATGACTAATAAACATATAAATATATAATGTGAGGAGGTGGGTGGGATAAGTGATATTTCAAGTAATATGAGAAGTAGAAAATATAACACTTTGGAGGCAATACTTCAGAGCACTCCACAATAATTCAAAAATAGTACAAAACAACAACAAAACCCCCCATTGAAATTCCAGAGTTGGCAAAGAAAGAATCCTGAGAGAATAATGGTGACCATCTAAATTCTAATATCCAATCCTTTAAGTTAGAATTCTTCAAATCCAAGCACAAATAACCTTCCATAGTGTACATCCTCGGCATACCCACGAGAAAGCTAATAGCACAAACTTCACTGTACATGTAAGTTAAAGCAATAACACCCAAAAAAAACAATACTGTACATGTAAGTGAAAACAAGAACACCCAGAATTGGCTGAGGAGCCCAAACTAAAGCAAACAAATGATCAGAAAACAGACCAAAATATATGTGATTTAATAAATAAATAATACCAGACAAACCACAGTAAAAGAAAAGGAAGCTAGTAATTCATCCATAGTCCTGTCCCATCTGAAACAGAATCATCTGGGTCAAGAAAAATCTAAATAAATATTCAGAAAAAAAGGAATAAAAAACCCTAGAATTACAGTCAATTAAATTTACTAAGAGGAAAACAAAATTGCTGATTTCAGGTAGGGAGAAGGGACTCTATGGTTAGTTAGGTTATCTTTTTATTGTGCCATGAAGCAAGGAAGTCACAGAGATTAGCAGGAACATATCTAAACAGCGTAAAGAGGCTTATATTGAGAAAATATGATAAAATCAAGACTATGATTGATAATAAAATATTTAATTAGTATAAATTCACGTAGATAAGCCAATAATAAAAGGAAGAGAAAGAAAAAGTAAGAGTAAGAAACCTATCTACCACTATTAGAGGTGATCGCCACATCATCTTCTGATTCTAGAAATTGATAATTAAAAGTATTAAGGTTTCCTGAATTACAAGGAGGAAATGTATTTCATCCAAATTTAATGATTGGTATTTTCAGATACTGGACAACAGGCAGTACAGGGCAATGATCTCTGAGGGAAAGGAAATGAAAGTAGTGCCAGGATTTTTCCATTTAGTTGCCAGAAGGCAGTTTTCAAAAGTCAGGGCATGATGTTGATGTAAGAAATTGAGTAAGTCACAAATAGAAAGATATCTGTGTTTATGTATTGAAAAGAGTTAGTATTGTTGAAATGCCCATACTACCCAAAGCCAATAGATTCAGTGCAATCCCTATCAAATTCCAATGGTATTTTTTTAATAGAAATAGAAAAAAAATGAAAATTTGATTGGACTCATAAAAGACCCTGAAAACCCAAAGCAATCATAAGAAAGAATAACAAAGCACTGAGGGGGTCACTTGACGGGATGAGCACTGGGTGTTATGCTATATGTTGGCAAATCGAACTCCAATAGAAAAATATGCAATAAAAGAAAAGAAAGAATAACAAAGCTAGAGACATCCCTAGCTTGAAATCACACTTCCTGATTTCAAACTACTGTTATATTCCAAAGCTATTGTAATCAAAACAGTATGATACTGTCAAAGAAACAGACACAGTTCAATGGACAGAATCAAGAATAAGCCCACACATTTACAGTCAACTAAATATTTGACAGAACAGTCAAGAATACTTGGTAAGGAAAGGATAGTCTCTTTAAATGATGCTGGGAAAATTGGACAGCTGCATGTAAAAGAATGAAAATGGACCCCTATCTTATACAACTCACAAAAATTAACTCAAGGTACATTAACGACTTAAGTTTAAGACTTGAAGCCATAAATTTCCTAGAAGAAAACATAAGGAAAAAACTCCTTGACATTAATCTTGGTATTTTTGGGATATGACACCCAAAATACAAGGAAAAAAAAAGCAAAAATAAACAAGTGAACTATATTGATTAAAAAACTCCTGCATGACAAAAGAAAGAATCAACAGAATGTAAAGGCAACCAACGAAATGGAAGAAAACACTCACAGATCATATATCTGCTAAGGGGTTAACACCAAAAATACATTAAAAAACTCAATCAACTCAGTAGCAAAAAATCTCCAATAATCTGATGAGCAGAAGATCTGAATAGACATTTTCCTAGGGAAGACATACAATAGGCCAAATGGTACATGAAAAGACACTAACCACTACTAATTGTCATGGAAATGAATATGAGAGTCAATGAGATATCACATCTGTTAAAATGGTTATTATCGAAAAGACTAGAAATAAGTATTGGTGAGGGTGTGGAGAAAAGAGTACCCTTGTGCACTGTTGGTGGGATGTAAATTGGTGCAGTTACCAAAGAAACAGAATAGTAGTTCCTCAAAAAATTAAAAATAAATCTACCATGTGATCCTGCAATTCCACTTCTGGGTGCATATATGATGGAAAAGACATTACTATCTTGAAAAATCCCTGCACCTCCATGTTAACTGTAGTTTTCTTCACAATAGTCAAAATATGGAAACAACCTAAATATCTGTCACCAGGATGAGTGAATGAAGAAAATGTGGTATGTATATGTGTGAATACCTATACACATATACAAATACATATATATTATATATACATACTCACACATATAAATATGTTGGAATACTATTCAGCCATAAAAAAGAAGGAAACTTTGCCATTTGAGACAATATGGATAGATCTTGTGGGCATTATGCTAGGTGAAATAAGTCAGACAGAAAAACAAAAATACTGTATGATTTTACAGACAGAACCTGAAAAAGCCAAATTCACAGAAACAGAGAATTTAGAAGAGCAGATGCCAGGGCCTGGGAGGGTGGGAAAAATGGGGAGATGTCAGTCAAACTGTACAAATTCCAGTTGTAAGATGAATAAGTTCTGAGAACCTAATGTGCTACACAGTGCCCAATAGTTAACAGTATGATATTGTAAGTTTGAGAGTTGCCAAGAAAGTAGATCTTAAATACTCTCACCACAAAAAACCAAAGTGGTAATTATGTGAGGTGATAAATAACCTTATTTTGGTAATCATTTTGAAATATATACATTTATCAAATGATCACATTGTATATCTTATACTGACAAAATATTAGATGTCAATTATATTTTAGTAAACCCAGGGGAAAATATAGCAAAGAAACTTCACCTTCATATGGCTTGAAAGCAAATTCTACCAAATATTTTTGAGGAAAAAACAATATTCTATACAAGGTCTTCTAGATAAAAGACGTTTTTAAACATTTATTATTGAAGTATAATTGACATGCAATGCTACATTAATTTCAGGTGTACAACATGTTGATTTGAGAATTCTATACATTACTCCGTGCTCATTGTGTAGTCACCATCTGTCACCATACAGTGTCATTACAATATTGTTGACTGTATTCCCTATGTTGTATTTTCATCTTTGTGACTTGTTTATGGGATGAATGGAAGTTTTACATCTTAATTCCCTTCATATATTGCCCATCCCTTGACTCATCTTCCCTCTGGCAGCTACCAGCTGTTCTCTGTTTTTACTAGCCTGTTTATTTTTTTAGATTCTACATATAAGGAAATTATATGGCACTTGTCTTTCTCTGTTTGACTTATTTCATCTAGCATAATAACTCCTGGATCCATCCATGTTGTTGCAAATGGCATGATCTCATTTTTTAATGACCAAGTAGTATTCCATTGTAATGTGTGTATGTGTGTATATCTATATATGTCTAATCTTCTTTATCCATTCATCTATGGATGGACGTTTGGGCTGCTTCCATACTTTGGCTATTGTAAATAATGCTGCAATAAACATAAGAGTGCATCTATCTTTTCAAATTACTGCTTTTATTTTCTTTGAGTAAATAGCCAGTGGTGGCATTACTGGATCATAGGGCATTTCTGTTTTTAATTTTTTGGGGAAACTCCACACTGTGTTTCACAGTGATTGCACAAATGTACATCCCCACCAATGATGGATGAGGGTTCCCTTTTCTCTACATCCTCATCAACACTTGTTATTTCTTGTCTTTGTGATACTAGCCATTTTGACTGGTATGAGGTGATATCTCTGCGTGGTTTCGATTTGCATTTCCCTGATGACTAATGATGTTGAGTGTCTTTTCATGTTCAAACAATAGAATGTTTATTTGTTATTTTGTCATTTTACAAATAAGTTATAGGAGTAAAAAAAAAAGTGAAAACAATTTCATTAGAAGTATTAGTAAGGATGTAAGCAAAAATAATCCCAATTTTATTCCTTATTTTTCTAATTTAGAACTATATGTTCCTAATGTTTCATAAACTGCTTTTCAACCATCATTCCTGAAGCAGGAATGTATCCATCTTGTGAGTTCTAATTCCAAATTTCAAGTACATCTCAAACAGGTATCATTACTTCAGGTTCTTCTTGAACTTGCACCATGAAGACTCAATGCTCTTGGGAAATTTGATGGCACATAATTTTGTTAAAGCAAGAATAGTCTTCTTATTTGATTTATAATAACTTTACATTTTCTTTTTTAGAGGTAGAAACACCAGTCTCACATCTACATTTATTTTCTTCCAACTCATTTTGTTTACACACCAGCATTTGTGTGCTAATAACAGTATCAAGTAGATTTTGGTGTAAACATCATAAGAAATGAATGAATACTGTTCCATATCCACTGAACACAAAAGAGTTTTAGCTTCTCATTATGCAACGTTGTGAGATGAAATCCTGTTTAAAGATGTTCTAAATAAGAATACCACATTTTATTTCTTCTTTAGACATAAATCTTTCACTCAGTAATTTCTCTGAATTTTTATTCTATCAATTTTACCATTATCATATGGAGTAGTGTACACTCTATCTTTTTGCATTCATCATCTGATTCATCTAATAATTATGAAGTGAAAACTTCTGTTTATATTTTTCTCCTTGTCATTATCAGAAAATGAAAAACTCTGAATATTCAATTGTGTTCCATGAAAAGTTAAAAAAAAATAACTACGAAGATGGAGTCTTTAGATTTCATTTCTACCTACTTGAAAGGTGATGCAATACTCTGTAATACAATATGAAGAGATTTAACACTCGGCATAGTGAGTAGAGACTCAATACCTGATAATAATCATCCAGCTTGCTAAGAAACCAGATAGTAATTATTACCACCAGAACAGAGAAATGATAATTGTGTGACATGATGGAGGTATGACATGACTACAATGACAATTATATTACAATATATGGATATATCAAATCAAGATGTTGTACACATTAAACTTATACAGTGTTATAAGTCAAATATATTTCAACAAAAATAAGGGCATAGGAAAAAAGGGTTAACAGTGTCTTTTGATGAGGAATGACTTTTAGAGTTCATCAAGTTGAATTTATTATTCTTTTAGTGTAGTGCTTTTCTGTATTCTGACAAGCTATCACCTAATTTTCCTGTTTTCCTATAGAAGCTGTGTAGTTTTAGCTTTTAGGTTTAGGTTTACATATTAACTCAAATTAATTTTGGCTTATGATGTGAGGAAAAGGATGAGGTTCCTTTTTCATCCTGTAGACTTAATCAGTTGCTCAAGTACCACTTGTTGAAAGACTTTATTTGGTGCCTTTGCTGAAAACAATTTGATTTGTACATAGTTATATATCTGAAGTCTTTCTTTGGTATATTAATCTATTTGTCTACCTTGATGCCAATACTACACTATCCAAATTATCATCTCTTTATTATAAGTCCTTTAGTTTAACTCTTCTTTTCCAAGATTTTTTTGGCTTTTTCATGTCCTTTGCATTTCTGTGGAAATTATATAATAACTCAGTTTTGACAGAAAAAAACTAGTTAGGATTTTTATTAGGACTTTGTTAGGTCTGTAAATAAATTATCTCAAAATCAACACAAATTTCTAAAAAAAAAGCTGTTTAGAATTTAAGAATCTGTTTGATGTATAACTAAATTATTTGGATCTGAAAATATATTTTATGAACATTGTAGTTACTTCCATTTATTCAGATCATCTTTAATTTCTGTAACAAATGTTTTTATTTTTCAGTGATATTGACATCTTTCATGTTTTCTGTAAACTTTATTCCTAACAATTTTACCTTTTTTTGATGTTATTAGAGCCTTTTTAAAAACTTCATTTTGAATTGTTTTAATTCTACTGCATAGAAATACAACTGATATTTTAATATTGACATCTTAAATCATGTGACTTTGTTAAATAGTCATTGCATCAGTAAGCAAAGGCAGTTTTAATACTTATTTTCTAATCTCTAAGCTATTATAATTTGTTGTTTCTGCTGCTGCTGCCTTATTTATTTACTGGCAACAGTCTCCAGTATAATATTAAATTGAAAGAGTAAAGTAGTGAAAGCAAATTACTTAGAGAGATGCATGTTATCTCACTGAGATGTTTCTTTCTATCTCTAAATTGTTGATAGTCTTTATCATGAATGAAGGCTGGATTTTGTCAAACACTATTCTTCTGTTAAGTTGATCATATGGAGTTTATTATTCTATTATTCTTTCAATATGATAAATTATACTGATCGATTTTAGAATTTAAGCTAAATATAACTACATATTAAGCAGTGAAATATATAATTTCCCTTTCTTTTTTATTTTTTATTATTTATTTATTTATTTATTTATTAAAAAATTTTTATTTATGATAGTCACAGAGAGAGAGAGAGGCGCAGAGACACAGGCGGAGGGAGAAGCAGGCTCCATGCACCGGGAGCCTGATGTGGGATTCGATCCCGGGTCTCCAGGATCGCGCCCCGGGCCAAAGGCAGGCGCCAAACCGCTGCGCCACCCAGGGATCCCTCCCTTTCTTTTTTAAATGTAAATTAATTAGCCAACATATAGAACAGTATTAGTTCTAGATGCAGAATTCAGTAATACATCAGTTGCATATCAAACCCAGTGCTCATTACATCACCTGCCATCCCATCCCCCTACCCACCTCCCTTACAACAAACTTCAGTTTCTTTCCATACTTAAGAGTCTCTCATGGTTTGTCTCCCTCTCTGATTTCTTCCCATTGTTTTTCCCTCCCTTCCCCTATGATCCTCTACACTGTTTCTTATATTCTTCATATGAGTGATACCATATAACTGTCTTTCTCTGATGGACTTATTTTGCTCAGTATAATACCCTCCAGTTATAATTTCCCTTTTTAACTTTTGCTGTCAGAGTGCCAGTTTCAGAGAAGCCTCCAGACTAAGGCTAATTTTACTTCACTACTAAGGTAGTACTCTTCTGAGTACTCTATCTAATGGTCAATATATTGCAATTTTGGGACGCCTGGGTGGCTCAGCAGTTAAGCATCTGCCTTCTGCTCAGGGCATGATCCTGGAGCCCTGGGATCGAGTCCCACATCAGGCTTCCTGCATGGAGACTGCTTTCCCCTCTCCCTACATCTCTGCCTCTCTCTCTCTGTGTCTCTCATGAATAAATAAATAAAATATTTAAAAATATATATATATTACAATTTTTTTATATTCTGAATGAAGGAAACATGAATTACTTATGTCTTTGTGTTCCAGAAACTGAGCTAATTGTTCTTTTCCAGTGATTCTTTACCAGTGTTGGATAATGTTCTCACACACATGCTCTAGGTGCTCACCTAAGGACATGAGGGAAACGTTCACAGGTCAAGACAGGTCAAGAGACCAAAAACTGGGAAGCATCAGAGCAGAAACACATGTAAATTAAGAACTTTTAGAAACATAAGCACGTGTTTATAGGTCTGCAAACAACTGAGGGATGGTAACATCCTTCTCTCAGGATCTGACAGTTTAAATAGCCAAAAAAAAAAAAAAATAGTAAAGACAGAGCATCTGAATAATCCAATGTTATCCCTTAATATTTAATTTCTTGTGCATGTTTTGGTCAACAAAGCATAAATGGTACTTATTTTATTTTTATTTTTTATTTTTTTTGGTACATAGAGATTTTAAAGAATGTTTCCTGTCTGACCATAAACTGATGTAATACAAAATAATTCAACAAAGGAGAGAAAGGCACATTCCATGAAAGAGATGCTGATGGCTTAGGTGGAAATGTGATGGAGAGAAGTAGAGAGATTTAAAAGCAAGGTAACTCCTAGATATCATGATAGCATTATTGGGTAGCCATTTTTATTTTTTTAAAGATTTATTTATTAATTTTTAGAGGGAGGGCAAGGGTCAGAGGAAGAGGGAGAGAGAATCATGAGCAGACTCCATGCTGAGTGTGGAGCCCGACATGGTACTTGATCCCACCACCCTGAGATCATGACCAGAGTCGAAACCCAGTCAGATGCCCAACTGACTGTGCCACCCAGGCATTCCAGATGGCCATTTTTAATCCATAGACACTCTGCAACAGCATTAGTCTCTCAGGGTCCTAGTGTGAAAAGAAAGCATGTTGATACAAGTTAAGTAATAAAACTGATTATCAATTGAAAACCGCTATATTGCACCTGGCAAAATCAAGCTCACCATGCTTACCAAACCGGGAATATTAAAAGTTAAAACTTGGTTTCCAATTCTTAAACAGGTGAGCACATCCTGATAACAGATATGGCAGTAGCATGCTCCTGCTTGAAACTACCAGTCACACAAATGAGGACAGGTTATTTGAGCAGTATTTTGGTTCCATGTTCAAACAGTGTCTTATTTGTTAGAAATTTTCTGCTTGGTCTTCGCATAATTCTAGAGAGGTATAAAAGTGTTTTTCAGAGATCATGGGTTGATTATTACAGATTAGGTTCATTTAGAAATATGATAACTCATATTATCATGGTTGAGTGAGTTATTTTCTCAGGATGATATATCATCTTTATATACCCCTACATGTCATGAGAGATTTATTTGCTAACAACATATGCTACAATACACTTTATCTCTTGCACATGTGATGGGACATGTTTTGTTTAGTAGTTTTACTGCAAATATTTTCAAAAACAGCTTCTTTGTCAGAAATTTATAATACAATACTGTCGATTGTAAATATAGTTATGGAAACAAGGATATGTAAAAACCCTACTCCTCTGCTCCAAATGTATGCAAAGTTTGCACATCTGGTTCAATAAGATCTCCCTCTCTCTCTCTCTCTCTCTTTTTAAGGAAGAATCACGTTCTCTTTGGAAGACCCAGGTTTTGAATGTTCACATGTACACAACTACTTCAAAGACATAACTACTTAAAAATCGTTTCGATGTAATGCTATACCAAATAAGTCATTTTTAAAATGGAAATAAATTATTTTCACTCTGTAATTCTTTTCGTAAAGACTACATATGAAGATATGGATAATATACTCACATATAAAATGTATATTATATATTCATGTATTTACATATAATTTTGAAATTATAGTGTAGCATATACTCCTATACACTTCTATACACATAATTATGCGTATATATAAAAACCACTATAACCACTGTCAATGAAACAAGTAGATTAGTGAGAAGGTACTCTTCTTCCTCACTATTTAATACTAATCCTTCCTGAATTTTGTCTTCTTAACTTTACTAAACCCCCAAAGAGGATACAAGACGTTCTTAGCAATCTTTCCCTCCTATAATATTGTTTTTTCCCATCATTCCGTCCCGTCTTCTTTTCTTTACAACCTTTTGGCATTACGTGACCTCTCTTACAACCACTTTTTGAGCAAAACTCAAAATTTAGATCTTCAGCTAGGACTCCTTTTGGAGCCTATTTCCAATTTTTGAATAGAGACTATTATCTCTAGGCAGATTTCCTGCGGATCACACAAACACAATGAATTTAAAACAACAGGATGATTTTCCATTCCATCTTACTCCTCCTTAGAGTCTCATTTTTGGTAGGTCTAGGTTTCTAATCGCCTAGTCAAATCATCTCAGACGTTATTTATTTGCCTCCTACTCTCCCAAAGTCAGAAATATTCCAGATTCTGTCTCGAGTCTTCCATTCTCACCTGCCACAATTTCTCCCCATTCTTAACTACCATTATCAGAGTTCAGGTTCATGCTTCCTGGTACTGATGGTTTTTCCTACCTTTATGTTTTTCATCATTTAGTTCTTAGATATCAGATCCTGAACGGGAAACAAGAAGCTAGCTTTGGAAGTTCTGCTGCTAAGTGAGAAGATCCACACTAGATGTCAGGATGCCTTTTCAGGTGGGAGGTGGGAGGTAGGGGTGGGGGCCTGGGGGTAGGGGTGGAGGTAGGAGTGGGGCTTTTCCATTAGGTCCGGTTTATAGGGAAAAACGTAACAACAGGACTCAGCTGTGCCGCAGGGCAGAAATCAACAAAGCTACCTGCAAATGGTCTCGGTCATCACAGTGATAAAACAATGCCAGGTGGTGAAGTGCGTTAACGAAAGCCCAGCCTGCCCTGCACAGCGCTCAACCAGGGGGTCCCATCCCGCAGGACTTCCCTTGCCCCCCAGACCCCAAGCTTCATGCAGTGAAGCCAAATCCAGTTGGTCTGTTTCAGTCCTGCTCTCTGCAACAACGGGGAAAGGGGAACCTAATGGTTCTTAAAAACTATTTTGTTTATTTTTCAAGTTCTGGAATTAGCTGCACTGAGATTTGTACTTGCATTTCTTGAGGAAGGGTTCTTGGAAGACAGCAGAGCAGCCCTGGGCAGGTGGAGGAGGCAGAGAGTATTTGAGTAATTCTTTTGGATCAACACTACGATTTCTTCACCCTGTACTTCTTCCCAGCCCGGAGATAAAATACCCAAAGCTTGTTTTTTTTTTTTTTTTTTTTTAATTTTTTTAATTAAAAAAAATTTTTTTTGCTTGTTGGTTTTTGTAATAATAAAGTAGTTTTACATAAAATAACAACAACAACAAAACAAAACCAAACCCCAAAACTTTTGTTACAGGAAATAAAACAGTACTTAAATCCACTAGGGTGGGAGTCCCATTGGTTCAGGTATGGTCTCCCTTTGCTGCCTCCCTACAAACTGTGTGTGCTGGAGTCATGGCAATCACTGGGGACTTGGAAGAGGAGCCCCAGGTCTAGTGGAGAACCCACCACAGGCCAGAACCATCCTTCTTGACTATATGAAAGGCGTCTTGTTTGAGGACCCTAAAGTTTATACAGGTTGTGACTGTGCCCCCCAGTCACCCAACTGGAAGAAACACCCTGCAAAGTTGCCACCACAATGAAGCTTAGATTGGTTGAGGCAGGAGCTTTGGCAATTCCTGCACTAACTGGAGGAAAAAATATGACACTGAGCAGCTTCATTCAGATAGTTTCAACATGGCGCCTCAGTGATCTAAGAGCTGTCACTTCCCAGTGGCCTCCTTCTCTCTGACCTCTAATGAAGTTGAAGTGCTTACTCCTAATGTTTTGATTGTAAACAGTTCTGCATCTTTTAAAATGTAAAGTAAGTGATCACGATGAAAGAGTATTGATCAACTAACTTTGAAATTCTACAAGACTGACTATCTCTGGATTTTGGATACATAGCAGTGTGTGTGGTTGTACGGACACAACTTCATAGAAATAGGCTACATCCTTCCTCATAGATGCAACCTGAAATTACTATAACCACATTGAATGCAAGTGGAAGAAATGACCATCTTCCAGACAGTCCAGAAAATAATAGCTAAAAATTAGATAGGTTAGGCAGATGGAAAAAAAAAAAAAGGATTAAGCCAGGTTTCATGATAACCCTTTCTGGAATGGGGTTCAGGATCTTTGATGAAGCTGCCATCCACAGATCAACAAAATGCAAGAGAGCCAGTCAAGCAAGACAATACCTTTTTTAGAAACAAATGTTCATACAGTTTATTGGAACTTTTCCATTCTATAAGCCTGGTAATATCAAAGTTTTGTCACAGGGTTGAAGTCACCTATCTCTGAGCAATTTTAGACTAGGAGGATTTTTGAATATCCCATTTGAAACACAGGAAGATGACCTCGTATTGCCAGAATTGGGACTTGCTTGGCAAAACCTCTGGTTGAGGCTAGCCCCAAGCTATGGAAACTAAAATTGTGCACAAATGGGTTAGATCCAGCAGAACTTTGCAATCACCCACACCACCATGAGCATCCCTGTGCCTGAAGATACCTCCTGGGGAAATGCAGCGGATCTCCATAAAAGCTCGGCTGGACTCTCCTTTTGAATCCAACATTGAGGGGAATCAGTCCTGCATTAGAGGTGAAGCTGAGTGATGTCAACTGAAAGCCAATCTGCATGTTAATTCTGGAATCCCTATCCTTGGTTAGAGAAATGTAGGGATTGAACTATTTAGAAGTATGTAAGGCTAAGAAATGGGAGACACTATTTCATTTCTCAAAGGCTTAACAATGAATTATCTAATACGTGAACATACTTTCCTACATAATTCCTTTCCTCCTTAGGCTCTGTAATTGTGTGCATCAGTTTAAGATACTATTCTCTACATTTGCCTCACAGTTTAATCTCCATCCACTTGCTCTCTTTTATTACCAATTCCCATTTTTTGAAATTTAATTTTAGATCACCAAAAATGTTACTTTCTTGCTGAAGATTTTTCTGAACCCCATTTTAGTTGAAAATTGGTTTTTACTTTTTTGAACTTTTACCATTTTATCTATACTTCTATTAATTTACTTAATACTTTCTACTTCTTGATATTGTTTTTATATGTCTCATTTACTTTTAGATCCTGAGCTTATTATATGTAGAATATTTTTAAAAAATTTCTTATCATGGGGGCACCTGGGTGGTTAGTTGGTTAAGCATCCGACTCTTGATCTCAGCTCAGATCTGGATCTTAAGGTTGTGAGTTCACACCCCACATTTGGCTCCACGCTGGGCGTGGAACCTACATAAAAAAAAACAGAACAAACAAAATCATATCACTTTAGTACTTGGAGAAGTGTTGTTGTTTTGCTTTTTTTTTTTTTTTTAGAACAAACAACTACTGTTCTGTTTGTGTGTGTTGCATTGCAGAAATCTTGAACTTGAGGCTATGAGAAAATTACTAGCCCATGAATATTTATATTTCTTTCCCACGCCACTCTTAAATCTTGTGTAAGAGCTTCCCTGCCATGATCCAGACCTACAATGTAATCTCTAGGTATTTTGTTGCAAAATGCAAAACTTATCTTTGTCCATTATCAAAGCACCATAGACTCTCTGTGTTTATTTTATAATTTCAGGGAAAAATGAGGATAATGCCACTAGTCAGTTTTAGTATTTGGTGGATTGAAATCTTTCATAACTGAGATAAATCAAGATCTCTTATAATATTTAAGAAATGCAGCAGCAGCAGCAGCAGCAGCAGCAAAAAAAAAAAAATAATGTTGACACTGTGGGTGCTTTGAAGAACACCAGCAAAACAGAGTAATTAGCTTGTGCCAGGAGAGCCTGAGACAGACGTAATCTGATCTAATATCAGAATTCATGTATGGCACAAAGTTTTAGAAGCCATATAATTTTGGGACAGATATTATTTGGCTCTGTGGAACCATCTGCTTATCTTTTTACCTCATACATATGTACATATATGTATAGAAATAAAGACTATGTCATGGTAACACAATAAATATTTATTTCAAATTATTGCTCATGGACACAGATAAAATATTAGTTGCACAAGCACTCCCATTATTTTTCTTCTTGGGAAGACACTGTGGAAATTTGCGTTCTAGTTTTGATCAGTTCAGAAAAAAATGGTCATTTATTAAAGAATTGATCCTGATGTGAAGTGACAAGTGAATTATTATACCACAGAGCTGTTTGCTTAGAGTGCATATGCTCGTGCATGTTACCACAAATTCTTCATGTTTCTAGAATGTTACTTGGATGATATGCAACAAACCACCAAATGTTAATGAGCTCAGTTCTCTCTCTGGCTCTTTAGGGTGAAACCATACATCCAGAGTGCAAACTATTCCACAGCTGTATAGGATATTGGGAGAAAGGGAAGCCATATCCCTGCCATTAACGTAGGGATGTCGGTTCTCTACATTCATCTGATTGAATGTGGCTACATTAATCTACCCCAGGGCACTAAGCTTCAGTTTACATTTTAATTAATAGTCTGTTTTTAAATCAAAAAATGCAAAAGTAAAATTATATTCTCTAAGTCATATGGGCTTGAGCCAATACTAAACCCCACATCAGGGAAAATCATGAAAGGAGTCTTGCCATCAACTGTTTATCTGTCTGACATGTGCCATTATATGTATCTGACTTGCTTGGCTTGCCTTTTTTAATGCTTGCTCAATTTGTTTTTCTACTTTGTGGAAGGCTACATACACCCTCAGGGCAGTATTCAATACTTTCTGATGAAAAGAAAGAATGCTGCTGACATAGCAAAATCTTCAGGAAGTCAAAAAATGAGAAGAGTTTTACAAAACATGATTATCTTTACATTTTGTACAAATGGCTCAGATATTAATGGAACAAATGTAATTGTTTTTTAATGTAAGATTTTTTTGCAATCTCACATTGTATAGTCCACTTGTAGCTATAGGTGGTAGCAAAATAGAAAATTATAAAGTCTAGATTATTCCTTAGGGTTTACAGTAGTGACCAGCAAGACTGATTTTCTGGTTTATTTTAAGCAGAAAAAAACACAGATAGAAAATGTGTAGCACTGACAAGCAGGAGGTTTCCTGTCACTGACCATTAAAATAGTAAAACTTGAGATGAGGATTGGGAAGAAAGAACAATCTTTTTCAACATGAAGCTGAGACCAGAGTATTCTGTATTTACCAACTTCTTTTTTTTAGGCTATCAGTCTCTTACATTTTTCGAATTTCTTTGCAATGAGCTAAATGAAAAAGGCGAGCTGGAGTCAAACAATAATAGACAGCACTGAACTAAGCACTTTAGCGAGAATACAGGAGATAGTGCTTGGGCAAATTATGGGCATGCAAGTTGTTTCGAGTTGTGGTGCGGAAGAAAGTGACAGTGACAATGATGATAACTGACTCATTTAGAGGACTCTAAAATAAGTTCTCCACAAAACTCATGAGGTAGAGGGGTGCCTGGGTGGCTCAGTCGGTTGAGTGTCTCACTCTTGGTTTCTGCTGGAGTCATGACCGTGGGGTCATCAGATTGAGCCCTGTGTTGGGCTCCATGCTCACAGGAAGTCTGCTGGAGGTTCTCTCTCTCCTCCTTCTGCCCTCCCACCCCTATATCAAAAAAATAAATCTTTAAGTAAAAAACCTTATGAGGTAGATAAAAATACATTTTGTGATTATTCTCACATTACAAATAAGGACACTAAAAATCAGATAAAGTCATGTGCTCAGGGACAGTATATAGCAAGTATGCTACATAGGTCTGATAAATGACAGGTTTTCAAACCTCTGACTTTTTATGCATTAGAGCCTACTCAAACAGTTTGTCAGGAAGACCTAAAAATTAGGTGCTAAATTTGGAGTAAAGAAATGATATTAAAACACATTAATAATCATATATCTATCATTAATATGAGAAGATATTACACAAGATGATTTTTCCTCCAAAGGATCATACAAGCATTTATGCATAATCATTAGAATAGTATAAAAGTCTGCAATATGTTGTTTTGATAAAATTGCCACAGTTTTGGATAGTAATGGATCAGGTAAACAGTAACTTGAATCCAGTAATGCCAAATCTCAGCTTAAGTAGATAAATATGGTATGTGCATAAATATATCTTACTATTTGAATAATATGCTCAGTAGTGTTTTCCTCTTTCACTAAGAATCGTTTTAAGTTTGTTATTAAATTCGAAAATAAAAATGAATGAGTCTGTTTAGAAAATTCATTACCATTTATTTATCCTTTCATTCAAGCATATATAGAGTTCACACTATGTACCAGGTATCTGTGCTAGGCATGATGCCTGCAATTTCATATCTAGACTAACTAGAACAGGAAAAAAAACATACTGAGGAAGTAAAATAAAAGCACATATCGTGTTTAGAAATACCTTCCAAATCAAGAGGTTTTAGAAATACCATTAAATGATTGCTTAGTCTGTGTCATCCTAGATGTTAAATATCCCTTTTGATCTTTCAATGTTTACTGAAGTTTCACTATCATGAAATTATACTAGAGAGAAAAGATTAATAAGTTCATTTTCTTGCACTACTATTTAATGCAAGGTAAATGGAAAATAAATCACAACCGTAATAAGTTAGAACATGACTTTAGAAATGTGCATATATATAGAAACACAAAATAGAGAAAGAAGGAAGTTGCCCAGTCTACTTGGAAGTTGATGTCTTTAGGAAATGTTCCATAGGGGAGATGGTGGCAGATGGAGTAGGTAAGGGTGGGGAAGAAAGCAGCAGGTAGAGTATAGCGTTTCTGTTTTCTGAAGTTGGTATTTTTTTATCTTTTCTTAAAATCTTACAATCATCTAAGCAGACACAGTACACATTAATAAACTACCAAGATCTTGACAAATGAAATAAACAGACTGGTTTCAGACTTCTCGTCCATAATAATTTTATTCAAAAGGAAGATAATGAGAAAATATCTTGGGACTTTATGTCCCAAGGCAAATGCTCTTGTCCCATAACTGCAATTCACAAAAGCTCTCTTTATTTTCCAGGGACAAAATAAAATATTTTATTCTGATATATTAAGTCTTGAGAAATAAAACTCAAGTATTATTTCTCTTTAGAAATACTTACAGATATCCAGTAAGTCATTTAGAGACGAATTAAGAACCAAGAATGGAGAGACAAGGTGAGAAAGGGCTACATAGGTAAAAGTTCTTAGTTTTGATTCTGAACCTAGGAAACCAATAAGAATTAGCTGTTCTCATGTTGATTTTGAATCTGAACAGTGAAGCTGGACTTTGTATTAAATACTACAGAGTTCAGGGTACCTGGGTGTTCAGTTGGTTGAGTGTCCAACCCTTGGTTTCAGCTTATGTCATGATTTCATGGGTCCCGGGATTGGATTGAGTCCAGGTCAGGCCTCTTGCTCATGGGGAGTCTGCTTAGAGATTCTCTCCCTCTGCACCCCACTATTCTCGCCCTTTGTGATTTCTCTCAAATAAATAAATAAATCTTAAAAAAATTTAAAAAGCAAATCCTCCTCAACTGCCTCCAAAAACTTAATAAAGGCTGACTTCCCTTTGTGTCTTCAGACTTGTCTGTGGTTTACCATCATTTGTGCTGAATTGCAATTCTTCCTTTTCCAAATAAAATCAAAATAAAAAAATAAATAAATACTGCAAAGTTCAGTTCTCCTTCATACCTTTGAATTTTCAAGAATCAAGAAATGTATTAATAGAACTGTATCCAACGGTCAATTAGAATACATTACTCCTTGGTTTATAGGCACTAGAAATGGTAACTGAATTTCTTCCATTCACAAAGTAGGCATGCTTATGATGGCTATAACATTTATATAGTTTGAGTTTACAAGCATAATTGCCAACAAATTTTGGTTTTGGTTTATTCCCACCAGAGCAGTAGAGTTGAGTTACTTACAAGTTACTTTTATGTCAAGAAATTTGAGAAATGAATTTTTTCTATATCTTTAAAATTCTTCTTGAGTGAAAATGTCCAACATAATTTGTCAATAAATCACCTCCACATATTCTCTTTTATCTAAGACCTGTAAGTGTTCTTATATGTTTACTACACTTAAATACATGTAAAGGGACCCCTGGGTGGCGCAGCGGTTTGGCGCCTGCCTTTGGCCCAGGGCACGATCCTGGAGACCCGGGATCGAATCCCACGTCAGGCTCCCGGTGCATGGAGCCTGCTTCTCCCTCTGCCTGTGTCTCTGCCTCTCTCTCTCTCTGTATGACTATCATAAAAAAAAAAAAAAATACATGTAAAATTTTAACTGCAAAAATGCATAGAGAAAAAAGATTAAAGAACTACAATGACATTAATATTGGTTGTATGTTTCATACAAATATGGATGGTTGTTACTTCTTTATACTCGTCTATATTTCCTAATTCTCAGTAATAGACACATAGCATATTTAAAACAACACATTTTTTAAAAAGCAACTAAAATTCTACCTACAATGTATTTTTAAAATTATACAAAAAAAGTGTGAACCAAAAATACTAGAAGGTATTAGTCTAAAGGTAAAATATGTGTTCTGAGCTAAGGAATATTTCAATTCCTTTTCTTTTTATATTTTGTAAAATTAATGCTCACATATTAACTTTATAGAAGATACAGTTTTCATTTCTAAAAGGAGTCATAATTGTACTTCAAATGGACAACTGAGGCCATAAAATTCTACATCATAGAGCTAGACAGATACATAATTTCAGGTTGACCAGAAGTGCTAATTCAGGCATAACAAGACAAATATCATTTACCATCCTATAACCTGCCCTTGGTGAAATTGAAACAGTCATTTCCATAGTTAAATGCTCAAATGGAAAGCCTGGAAGTATCTGTGGCATAGGGATTCTTACAGCAATGGTGTAATTGACATTTAAAAAAAATGTATTTCAAAGTGTTAATTCCATTCACTCACTTTGTTATCAGAAATCTTAAAAAAATTCTAATATATCAGCTTATTTTTTCTTCTGTTCCTGGATTTGTAAGGTTAAGATTAAACCTAGTATTAGTAACAGTGGTAGAATAACATCAATTCATTTGGTTTACTCTCAGATGGAAACGGAATCAAAATTTTATCTTTTCCCCATGGCTACAGATTTCTTAAAAGAGATCATCAAGTGATTTTAAAAAATAAATAAATAAATTTAAATCTAGATTCATTACCAGTTCTTAAACATTATTTTTATACCAACCTTTCAAGTCTCTCTTCCTTTTCATTGTCCCCTGGTAGGAATTACTTTATTGATTAGGAAGCTATGGCCTGAGTGCATAATGAAAATCTGTAATGAAAAACTCATTTGAGAAAGAAATTAATAAATTCAACAGGGAAATCCAATTTACCTATGTTCATTCTTGTAATCTATTTTGCATTATTTCCCATGTGTACCCCAAATAACACCAACTCGTGGCATTGTGCAGATAATCAATTAAAATGAAAGAATTACATAAAATATGTTTCTTCAAGGCTAACCACCAACTCTTTTATAGTAAAATAATTATATTTCTGTATTCAATAGCTAAAATGTTATTAGAAAATTAAAAGTTTTGCAAATATATTCATTGTTGAGAAATTCACAGAATAATATCTTCATACGTTGTTTCATAAATTCTATAATTTATTGAGGAAAATGGGCTATTAACTATGAAAAAGCACTAAAAAATCTACATTTTAGGGAAACATATGATAGGTACTATGCTACATGACTTTCTGCATGCACTCTCGTGTTAAATCCCCCTAGGACTTCAAAAACTAGATACTATGATATCCATTTTTTAAACAAGAAAAAAGAGGTTTTAGGGTATGTTTAACAAACCTGTCCAGGGTGGCATAATAGTTGAGATTCAAACCAAAGACATATCTATATCTATATCTATATCTATATCTATATCTATATCTATCTATATCATTTATATCTATCTATGTCTATGTCTATATCTATATCTATATCCTCTATCTATATATAGATATATGTCAATATATATATCTATATATATGTCACCTGCCAAACTAATATAGTGAAAGTAGAATGATAAATTAGGAGAAATATTGCTTATAGTACTATAGATACATTCTGTGGTTGTGATAGCATGTATATATCCTGAAATCTTATGTTTTTGCTAATATAAAAATAAAAAAGCGAATGTTACAATAAACAAAGTGTCCAAGTCCTATTCATAAGCGTGAGATAGAAAGAAGCTATATTGCTTTCATAGTTTAATTATACAAGTAATACAAGAATGTATAAAAATAGAAGCAGTGACTATCTTCCTCCCACAAATACCAAAGTTCCTACTAGAAATAACCAGACCCCCTCATAATTTAATTTCTCAGGGTGCTTTTCTACACATACACAGACAAAGCACACACACATCTGCTTAAAATAACACAAATTTACTGAACCACACTATGTGTATTGCTTTGTGTCTTTTTGTTTCCTAACATATGTTGGAAATCTTTCCATGTCAGTATGAATAGTTCTATATTATTTAAAATAGTTCTATATTATTTAAAATTGCTGAATCATATAATTGAACTTTTATTTGACCCTCTCCTCACACATACAACTGTAAGTTGTTTCCAAATATTCTCTATTACAAAATATGCTACAGTGATACAGTGAGAATTCTTGTAACCCATTGTGCATAATTTTTGGATATAATCCTATAAATGAAGTTGCTGGGTTAAAGGGTAGCTACATTTATGATACATACTGCCAACTCTCTTTAACCTTGTAATACAGCCCTGTGTATTAAATGTAACACTATTAGAACTGGTTCTGTGTTTCTTGTCAGCATTTCAAATAGATCTTCCCGCCTCCCAATAAATTTAAGCAGATCTGAGAGATTGTTGTTGACAGCTTAGTTAAATAAGCTTTCTTAGCTCTTACAATCTGTGTGTTTAAAATTCTTCCAGAGCCAGGGACATTACTAAAAGGGGTTCTTTCCAATTAAAGTAACAACAATGCATTTGTGTATGGGTGCCATTTACTGAGTAGAAGGAGATCTCCAGAGAAAACATGCATATTTCAGTCTGCATTGAATTTGGTTTCTTAAAATCATTATTAACCAGTTCTCAGTATATTATAAATATGTCCATCTTCTTAAAAATAGGGAAAAAAACAGAGCTATAATGACTATTATTAGGAGACTCTCAGGAAATGGAAGATTTTTAACTTTGAAACTAAGCCCCACCTCATAAGCAAACTGAACATATAGCATCGTAAACAGGAAGTGAAGGGGCTGTGAAAGACCCTTAGGAAGCATTTTCATAGGTATTTTTCTGACTATTGACTCTTCTGATAATTAAGCATTAAAAGCAGACTTCTCCTGTCTTCCATATATCCTCAAAAACCATGGCTAGTGGGATCCCCGGGTGGCTCAGCGGTTTAGTGCTGCCTTCAGCCCAGGGCGTGATGCTGGAGTTCTGGTATCGAGTCCCACATCAGGCTCCCTGCATGGAGCCTGCCTCTCCCTCTGCCTCTCTCTCTCTCTCTCTCTCTCTCTCTCTCTCTCTCCCCCCCCCCCCGTGTGTCTTTCATGAATAAATAAATCTTTAAAAACAAAACAAAACCATGGGCTAGTGACTAAGTTGAAATACCCTAGCAAGAAGCATTATTTAATGATATTTAGACTTTTTTGGGTATTTTTCAATAATTTTATTAGATTTTTATTTTGAAAATTATAATTTAAAAAATCAGTAGTTTCTCATTTATATGCCGTTGGCTACTCTAATTTTGAATTAATTATTTAGATCAAATCATATATTATACTCTATTTCTTGTCAAGAATTTTTGGATGTTTATCCATAAAATTCATCTGAAAAACATTAATTGAGAATACAGTCTTTACAGACTACACATTTTAACTGTTCTCTATCCAGTTGAGAATGCTGGCCCAGTAATAAAATATTCTGTTTAATGAGAAATTATCTGTTTCAACAATTAGTCGAACACTTGGAATTTATGTGAATACATGTAACACTGAAACTGTGTTAAACATAACCATATTTTATAATTCATAAAACAGAATCTTTCTTTGCTTCATGGCCATCCATAAAGCTTTTACTGTCATATTCCAAAGATTTGACTAATGTTAAACTTCCCTTCACTTTGCTAAACTCATCTTTGAAAGAACAATTTTAGACTTACTGTGCTTATTCATTTTTCCTAGGACAATATTGCATATGTGCAATAATGATTCATCAACATAAAATATATATAGTTAGTAATGGTTTATAATCAGTATAATATTTGATTTTATAGGTTCTTCATTGACCTAAGATATCTAAATTTTCCAACCTTAAAAAGCAAGTGTATCGGGATGTCTGGGTGGCTCAAGCAGTTGAGGATCTGCCTTTGTTTGGCCCAGGGTGTGATCTTGGAGCTCCAGGATCGAGTCCCACATCGGGCTCCCTGCATGGAGCCTGCTTTTCCCTCTGCCTGTGTCTCTGCCTCTCCCTCTCTATGTGTCTCTCATGAATAAATAAATAAAATCTTAAAAAAAAGCAAGTGTATTTAGTCCAGAATCATCAAACATGTGTTGTTAAAACTGTTGCTGTCTCTAAAGAATATCTTACATCCTTCAGATCCCTCTGTCACACTCATCTGCAGTCTTTCCTTAAAACAAATCTGACCATGTCATTCTCAAGCATGAGATATTCCATAATTCCATTTGCTGATGGTACAAAGTTCAAATTCTTTTGCATGTCATCAAAACCTCCTGTCAACTTCTTTTGTCTTAGTAGTTGACAGTATTCCATGCCAACACCGTGTTCTGTGTTTGCTCAATACTCCCCACTCCCCCGCTCCAGTAGCTCAAATGTTGTTGCTTCTTTGAAACATTGCCTGATTTTCCCTCTTCTAAACAGAAGTGGTCAGTCCTTTATTTGGGTCCCTTTGTGTAACTTTTCTATCGTATCGGCTTTAACCCTCTATTGTGATTCTTTCTCTTTTTATAAAGATTTTATTTATTCATTCATGAGAGACACACAGAGAGGGAGAGAGGCAGAGACATAGGCAAAGGGAGAAGCAGGTTCCATGCAGGGAGCCCAATGCGGGGACTTGATCCAAGGACCTGGGGATCACTCCGTGAGCAGGCCACTGTGCCACCCAGTCATCCTTGTGATTCATTCATTCATTCTTTCTTTCTTTTGGTTATTTCTTTACACAATTTTCACCCAAATAAACTATGGGTTCATTGAAGGCAAAATATATACTTTACTTAGGAAAATGTATACCTCAGAGATGTTCCCCAACATTTTTGAGTGGATTTTTAATTCATGAATTTGCCATTTGAGAACACAGACAAAAGCATCTCTTTAATCAAAATTTAAGAAACCTTTAGTGGGGCTTCAAAGAAAATGTTCTGAAATGTAAGAAGCTATTTTGCTAATTTGTTTGCTTTGTTGTATGCAAAAGTGTGGGTGGGAATTTGAGTCTGAGCAGAGTTTCTGGGGGTTGGGAGCAGGATGATTGCATTAAAACAAAAAGCTCTGGTGAAGGAAATAAGAGGAAAAGAGCCATATTGTAGGTAAGAAATGACCTCAGATTTCTCATTACACATCGTCATCTATCTATATTTTCACTCTACATGTAGTTGCTGCAAACTTTCACTTTTGTAATTTTGATCAAACTGGAGTACCAAACACTGTGTTTTTGGTTTTGTAATTATTGTCTGCAGCATTTAACATAGAGTCAGATGATTAGCCCTTTAAAAGACTGAACTAATTAAAGATAACACATAGTGAAAAACCTGATCTTTTTTAATGGACAATGGTACAAACGCTGAAAGCTGATAATCTCCAAACTTACATACCACCAGCATATTGAGCTTTTACTAAGTGCTGGCTCAATGTTAAGAATTTTATGTGCTATAATTCATCTGATTTGTGAGATAGGCACCGTTAATATCTTTGTCATTTCACACATGTGGAAACAAGTTCATTTCTTATAAGATACACACTCTGGAAATGATGCAGAGAGGGAACTCAAAGACAGCTGATTTCAGAACCCAGGATCTTAACCACAACACATACTTCCTTCTCTGAATTTGGGGTGAGAGGAGTTTCCTGGTTAATTTCAGCCTAGCATGGCATATCACAAAAGTATTATTATGTATGCTTTTGAGACTGGAGATTAATCTGGAACAGAAAAAAATGAATTAAAATGAAAAAAATAAGTTCATCCTTAAATCTGCAGACATTGTGAAATCACTCTAAGTAGAATCTTGATGATAGGTTAGTAATGGAGCAACCATTTTACTTGAGCCTATGCCTTTTGAAACTAAAGAGCAAGAACGGGAAAACAAGGGAAATAAGGTCTATTAGTTATGGAAGATTATTTTTATTGGAATAACTAGACATTTCATTTTTTTTAAATCCTTCTTTATTTATGATAGTCACACACAGAGAGAGAGAGAGAGGCAGAGACATAGGCAGAGGGAGAAGCAGGCTCCATGCACCGGGACCCCGATGTGGGATTCGATCCCGGGTGTCCAGGATCGCGCCCTGGGCCAAAGGCAGGCGCCAAACCGCTGCACCACCCAGGGATCCCAATAACTAGACATTTCAATAAGAAGTTTGTCAACACATGGGGACATAGGTCAATTGGATAAAAGTCAAAGTTCCAGTGCAAATTACATATTTTTTTCACTTTTTTAAAAAAAACATTGCAAAACCAATATGAATAATCCAAAGCTTCAGTATATGACTTTGTATTAATAGATGTATTTTAGTATTTAGTATTAATAGATGTTTTTGTGAAGAGGTGTCTACTGTATGGTATAATTACTTTAAAATCATTGTTTTTGTGTGATTTAATTTGAAAATGTTCTTTGTTATATTTAAAAAGGTCTCTAAAAGTAAGATCTGTTTACATGATATGCTCACTTATTTTCAATACAAACTTTAGTACCAAAATTGCATTTCTAGAAGAAATCTTTGGGATCAGTTGAGCATTTTTATTCAGGATTATGTGGAGAATTATAATTTGTTTTTGGGGTATCCATTTCCTTGTGTGTTATATAGCATTCATTTTTAAAATTCTTCATTTATTAATTTGTCACTTTTTTGTGCCTACTGTGTATCTGGATAAAGCATGAGGATGCAAATATGAATATAATATTTCCCACTAACAAGCTTAGAGTCTCTTAATGGATAGTCTTTAAAATTCTGATTAAGTATCAACTTATGTTCTGCTTAATAATATCTTAGCAGAGTTATTCTTAGAAAAGAAGAACAATACTGCTCTTACCCAAGGGAAGCTTTTACCTCAGCAAGTTAAATAAACCACTCAAGGTTGGTTACTTGCATCTAAGAAGCAATGTAGTCAGAGAACAGTAAAAAGATGGGAAGCAGAAGGGAATTTCTTTATTACAATCTTACTGCAAGTTAGTCATGGAGTTCCAGATATTCGTTTCTTCAAAATATACATGAATTATTTTCCATAACAAAATTGTTAAGCCCATGTTCAGTATACCCTAGCATTTTGCTGGGGGTTAGAGCAAATTTATTTCTGCTCTACTACAGCATACCACCAGAGAAACTGATTTCCGGAGCCCATCATCTCTACGTGGACGTACAGACATCTATAGTTTGGCATGTTCTAAATCAAATTCGTTTCCTGCTCCTTTTCTCAACGCTGCCCACGTGTGTTCTTGGGTCTATTTTTCTTATTTCAGCTAATGACAAGACAATGCCTGAGGTAAAAATCTCAGCATCATTCCTAACTCTTCCTGTTGTCCTCACTTATGACGCACACCATCCCACACGAAGGATGTAATCAGTTTCTGTCAATTCTATCTCAGGAATGTCCCTGACGTTTTTTGTTTTGTTTTGTTTTGTTTTTCTTTTCTGACTCATTTCCTCCCTCACGGGAATGTAAACTCTAGAGAGCAAGGGTTTGATCTGTTTTGTTTGCTGCAGTATCCTTTGTTTCTGGAAGAGATCCTGGCACATAGTAAGCTTTCAACAAATGTTTGTGAAAGGAACAAATGAATACTTATTTCCAAAACAACCTAACAACAATAAATATTTTTGGAGGGTCATTATTTGCCAGGCACAGAGGTATGTCCTTTGTGAAATTTCATATTTCATTTTTGAAATTACTCCAGAATAGATTGGCACAACAGGATGATTGGACTCAGAAACCCTTGTTTGTAGCTACAGGGTTTTACTTAATTGCCCTGCCCAAACCACTCATTCCTACAGCTCATCTTCCATACTGTTATTAGCATTATTTTTCTAAAGATTTATTACAATTCTCTTTACCTATTTGAAAACTTTCAATGACATAGCTTCTTGTCATTCTGTGTTGGGTGTATTACAACTTGGCTATAGCCTACATTTCCACCCTATTTGTCAGGGTTCCATTCCAAGAACCAATGTGAGAGTTAAAGGGTCTACTTGCTTCCCAAATTATGCCATTCACTTTATCACATATACCTTTGTTATTATTGTTTACATTGCCTGCAATTACTTTCTCCTTGCTTTCTTGATTAACCTCTATTTATCCTTCAAACGCAACTCCAAATCTCCTCCTGCATCTACTTGAAAGAGATAATTTGGGAGCCAGTTACATCTACATTTGCATTCTGGATTTTCCACTGATGGCTGTGTAATTTTAGGCAAAGTCTTAATCCTCAGGTCTCCAGCCCTATCAGGCCTTGTCATAGTTGAAGGCAAATGTCAATGTCAGGTCAAAAGAGACAGAGTTAAAAAGTAGGGTGAGTCGTGGGAAAGAAAAGAGTACCCCAAGTTAGTGCGTAGTCAATTCAGAGTGTGGGGGTGGATCTGCTATCACATGAGAGTTCTAATGGAAATGTGGCTGATACAATATGATTCTAGTACGCTTTGTAAATAGTCTATTTAAAAACAGACAGACTGCTATTTAACTACTTGCACAGAGATCTGGACTGGTAAAACCAGTGGAGTCTTTTACTATGTGAGAACACAAAATTTCCTTTCTGCTTCTGTGGCAATCACATTTTCCGTTTTACTCAAGATGCTGAGTACCAAGAAAAAAGGGGAAGGGAGAACTTGCTGAAATATTTCTTGAAGATTATTAATTAATTTATTGTTTCTTTGGATTCATTTTCTTCAGAGAGGAAGGAGCCACTTATCTAATTTAAAACTATTGCCCATGATATCAGCAGTAATACTTATTTACACCTAATAGGGGACTTTATAAAGTAGCTGTATTGCAATTTGATTCTGGTTCAGAGTTTTCCTTTAATTCATTGATGAATATGTGTAAGTCTCATTAACATCAAAAAGAACCGTGAATGCCTAATGATTACAGCATAGAACATGTCTAGGGGTTAATTTTAATTGCATATAACTGTATTTGCATGAACAGTTTAGAAACAATCATTTAACAAAAATAACCACACTTCTTTTTTTTTTAAGATTCTACTTATTTATTTATTCATGAGGGACACACACACAGAGAGAGAGAGAGAGAGAGAGAGAGAGAGAGAGAGAGAGACAGAGACACAGGCAGAGGAAGAAGCAGGCTCCATGCAGGAAGCCCGATGTGGGACTAGATCCTGGGACTCCAGGATCATACCCTGAACTGAAGGCAGGTGCTTAACTATTGAGCCACCCAGACGTCCCTAGGTTTGTACATTTTGAAATCCAGGACTAATTAGTGAGAAGAAAAAGCGTGTGTGAACCATTTGTATGATAGTTATGTGTTGTGGCCTGGATATTTGTGTCTCCCCCAAACTTATATGGTGAAAATCTAATGCCCAAATTGATAATATGAGGATAATATGAGGGTTTTGGGGAAGTGATTAGGTAATGAAACTGGGGTCCTCGTGAATGGGATTGGAGCCTTTATGAAAGATACCTGCGGAGACCTGGCTCGTTCCTTCCACCATGGAAGGATATGAGCTGAAGTTTGAAACCCTGAAAAAGATCCTCATCTGCCCATGCTGGCACTGTGATCTTGGACTTTCAGCCTCTGGAACTGTGAGAAATAAATGTCTGTTATTTATGAGCTTTCCAGTCTGTTTATTTTGTTATTGCACAATGGGCTAAGACATGTGTCTGTAGATTGACACAGAGGTTGAAATCAGTATGATTGTGGAATACAAAAGATGACAGTCTATGGCAGAGATCTTTACTTGGCTATGTGTTTACGTGCTGATGCTCATGATATGTGTTGACATTTGTGGATTTGACTACCTCTACAAATTGTACTACATAGATAAAGTGCATTAAATGGAAAACTTCGCTGTTATCAATGACCAAAAAACACTTGTTGAGAAATCTCCTATGCACAAAGCATTGGGTTGTTTATTTTTAAAAAAAAAGTTGAAGAGAAAAGACTAAAAATTGATACATGTTTCTGAGTTGCTTTCTAATAGAATACTAGTTACATTATAATCTGGGAGAAAATGTTTATCATTTACTTGGATTCGAAGCATACTTGATTTTTTATTAAATTATGAAAAAATGACACTAAAAATCAAACTGATAATCAGCTACAGCTAAAAGCTACAAAGAAATGTGAAGATTATTAGTCCAACCATAAGTTTATGCAAAAGAAAAAATCAATACTAGAGAGTCCAAGTGACTGATTTAACTTATTATTGATTGGACAAAGACTAGACTGATGTTTCCTGTCAATATAACAGGAAAGGATTAAAATATCCTTAGAGTCTAAAATCATGGTGTTTCATGTTAGCCATTAAATTCAAAGTCACCAACTAAGGCATAAGACATGGATAATCCAAAATGGGACAAGCAGACCTTCCATGCCACACTTATGATTGATACTCTAGCATTTGATTCACCATAGTCAATGGTTCTCCCTATGCTATAAACAATTGTGCTTTTTCTATTGAGGTCCGAAAGTAATCTTTTGGAGTTAAGGCATCATGCATGAAATACATGCATTCTAAACTCTAGAATCACACCTGTTTGGCAAGATGTTCATACATAGGAACTAATAATAACTGAGGGAATAGTGACTTACATCTCCCATTTCATTCTCAGGTTCACAGTGGGGTAGTCCGAGTGAAATGGTAAGCAAGAATGACTACATGAAATGTATATAAATAGTTATTTCTGTTTCTCTCCCATTTTTCTGTCTCTGCTTTTTGCTAACCTTTTACAGTTTTATTTATTTGAGTTAAATCTGCTTAGGTGTTCCTGAACTTTAATGAATAAGAGTAAAAGACTGAATAAAATTTTAAAGAGTAAGACTAGATTATGAATATGTATGAATATCAATATTCATACATTAATGTCAATATATATGAACCTCAATACAAAGCAACATATCAGTTGAAACAAGGCCAAAAACCAAGAGCTTCATGGCAATATCTGCAATGCTCAGATGATGTAGGTTTCACAACAATAGCCAATTAAGGGACAATCTAGGTTCCAACAGAATTGACTCAGTCTATGCAATATGAGAAAAAATATTTAGATAAATATCTAGATTTATTTTTAAATTAGAATGTACAGTAATAAAGAGCTTTCATTTCCACATGACAACAATGGGCTAGACCTAATAATTGCTAATTCCATTTAGATGGGGAAGGTTCTCCAGTTTCATGCAATCTCCCCTCCCCCCATTTGGTTAATATTTTAATACTGAACTAATCACTCATTTATATTACCTCTATGATTTTAGACGGCTAAGTATGCAGCATCTGATCCAGGAACGGAGTTCAAGTTGAAAAAAATTTGGTATTTTTATCTATAATGGTATGGTTATCTTTGAGGTGGAGAAAGATATAGTATACACACTTTAAGCATTTTCCATCTCGTTAGAAAAAAACAATAATCAGATATGTCTTTCTTGGTTTAATGTCATTAGATCTTTACTCATCTAACCTCTTATTTTGTATTTTGATAACCAGAGAAAAAGATTCTGATTTCTATATTTGCCTATAAGGAAGAAATGTGCTCAAATTTTGCTATTTTGGTTACTTCTGATCTCTGCAAAAGTGAATTTTTGATGGCATACCCATGGTATGGTTAGTATTACTTAGCTATAGCAAGATATTTTGCTGATTATGCATATATATATGTATATATATATACATATATATATGCATATATAGATTAAGAAATTATTATAAGTTAAGAAATAAGTGAAGTTTTCCTTAATTTCAGTGTATTATATATTTCATTTAGTATGAATCCATCTGTTAGGTTTCTTATGTCTGAGATACTGGTTGTACCTAAGCATTTGCAGGGTAAAGCCAAAAACACCAGTGAATTTTAGGTTGCAGCACTATTACTTCTAAATATGTCCTTACAGAATTCTGTAGGATATGTGACAGAGTTAAATCAATTGAAAGTTAGGAAATGATTACTTTTACCTTATGTTTTTGTTGGGAATCTAGGATGCTATGGTTGACAGGCTGACAAAATGTCACAAAATTTTCACCCTCCCTTGTATGTACCCACTTTGTAATATGAATTTGTAATGACTCCCATTAGGAGGTGGAATCTGTTTCCCACACAAGAATGCCAGTTGACTTCTTCATACATTTTGGCCAAAGAAATGCTCTAGAATTGATGGTGTGGAATTCTAAACTTAGAACTCAATAGGCTCTTCATGCTTCAATTCTCCCTCCTGGAATCTTTATTGCCACAGTACAGGTCCACCCTGGCTTGCTAGAGGTGCAGAAGCCACACTGAACAGGTCACCTTTTTTATATCTGTGACATTTCTCCATAATGAGAATACAAGTTATACTCCAAGTAAAAATCACTATTTTTTTGTCCCTTATGACATATTTCCTCTAGCATATTGTGTAGTTATAAAGTCTTGAAATCTATACAACCAGGGACATGCTTTCATCATTTTTAGTAATACTGAGTTATTCTGTGCCTTATTATTTATACTTGCAAGATAGGTTTACTCCTTTTCCAATATATGTGCAAAAATATTGATCAACATTGATTGATTTAACGGGTAAGCGAATATTTTCTTCCTGATTTTATACAAAACAATAATTTCTATGGAACATGGAAACAATGACCCTGAGAATTTTAACTAAGAGAGCATCCATAAGGTTTTTTCTAATTTAGTTTGAGGTTGAAGGTTGAAGAATCCCACTGGACTTGTGATAATGATGCACTAGGAAAGGTGAAGTTGCTCATAAATTTTATTATACTAAGATCAAAATTAAGATATTTTGAACTGACAATGTCTCACTACTCTAATATTGTGTGTAAAATAAAATCAAAAGCAAAAAGATGACTATTCAGCTCCTAAGGTGTCCATATTTATCAGAAATAACAGTTAATATGGGATTACATATCTGCTGTGATGAAAGAATTATGAAGGGCTCAATTTTTCTGTGGGCTGATATTTCATACTACAGCGCATGGCAACTCACTAAAATCCAAATCTGCTTAAGGTGTTCCTGAACCTGGGAGGAAGTTCACATGAAGCTGACCAATCCCACTGTATTTGAATAGCATAGCTTCTTCTGCTTTGTACTTTGTTATGAACTCTTTGGCTTAACCATAGGAAGCTGAAGTAGTGGAAATCCAGAAAGCACAAGTGTAATTAAGGAGCCCTACCCCTGAATTTATCAAAAGGAAAAATGAACGACATATACTACAAATATTTGGGAAAACATAAATTACTGTGAATTCTAATTGTTACTGGACAGCATTTTAAAACAAAAATTGAAAACTAAAAAGCTTATGAAAATGAACTCAGTACTGATGGATTGAAATTTCATTTGAAAATCTCTTCCTCCCTCCCTCAAAAGACAGCCTGTATAAACTGAATGTTTTAATAACAGCATTTTCACATCTTTTCTGAAACAAACAAACAAACAAACAAACAAACAAACAAACAAACAAGAAAATAGCATGTGGTCATAGTTTAAAGTAAAAAAAAGATCTTATTCTTTTTTAAAAACACATAAACATCATAATGTTATTTTCTACAAATAAATCTGCCTGATTTAAATCAGTATGAAAGAGCCAGTCCCCAAAGGTAGTAAGCAGAAATTTTTGAAATGTTTACATCAGAAAGTGTCACCAACAGTGGCTTTAAACACACATCTTTCATGTGAATAAGAGAAGAAAAGACTTGTGTACATGGACTGCCATTTTTAGCTCTATTTCCAACTACCATATGGGTAACTTCATTAGAGAGTCAGAATGGGCATCTTATGAATTGTCCACTTAGTGAAACAGTTAGCATTAATGATAATTACAAGAATCTCAAAGGCTATAAAATTAATATTGTGTGTTTGAAGAGTCTAAAAGATTAGAAGAGGGACACAAATTATGCTTTTTTATTTTCTACAAAGGCAGAATCAAACAAAAACCATACTCATTTTCTCTTCTGACAGGGCTTAATAATTTAGCAAGATTAATGTGATGAAGTCCTTGCTTCAGAAAAGAGAAAGAAATAACAGAAGCATATCGGAATTATGTAAGGGAAAGGTTGAAAACAAGGTAGAAAATTAGTTTGAGTAAAAGTTTTAGCAGGTTTTTTTTTTCTGCTAAATATCACATTTACACTCTGCAGAGTGTAAACAATTAAATATTAGCATCTTTATAAAACCACAACACTTGATTTTCTGCTTCAAGCCAGTATATAGGATCTCTACAGTCAGAGAAAACTTCTGATGAAAAGATAATTAAAATAAAATTACATATAAACACCTATGTATATACTTCTTAAGAATCTTTGCTCTAACATGAAAAAATATATATCTGCAGAGACTAATATAAAGATTAAATCAGAAACCCTGACAAGTAAGTAATTTCCAAAGCCAGCTTTCAATATGAAAACTTCCAGCAATTCTTAGAAATCTTGAGCTTCCCTTTTGACTGCTTCATGAGGAGCAAAGTAGAAAGCATAATCAAAACCTTTCTCCCCATAAAATGAGAAATAAAACTCATAAAGAAAGTGATTCTGAAAGGAAATCTTGTCCTTAGTGCTGTCTGAAAGGAAAGAAAAAGAATTCATAATAAGTTAGTCCTCATCATAGATCTGACATGTGAATCCATGCTATTTGTTGGATTAAAAGCCTAAAGCAGAGCATTTAGCTTAAAGGTGGCCCTGGGTTGAGAGCCTCCTTGCCCCCTGTGGGAGATTGATAAAAGCCAATACTTTAAGAACAGAATTCCAAATCTAGCCTTAAAGAACTCCCATCGACAATATTCCACATGTGTGAGATCATACTCGAAAACAAAAACACCTAAGTAAAATAGGATTTCATATGTGAAAACAAGCAGACATAACAGGAGTACAATCAGAATCACAAAATTAGAGGTTTGGCTGGAACATTAGAAAAGGAAAGAAGAGACTATTAAATCTGTAAAACACTCTAATGGAATTTATTAACACAAAGGTTATAAAAATTAAAAGTATAAAAAGAGATTAATTTAAAATGAGTCACAAACACAGGTTAATGCAATGAATCGGATATAGATTTAAAGAAGTGGCATTGAGAAACTATGAAATGATTTGAAAAACAAGGGACATAAAGGATAGAGAAAAAAGGAAGAGGCTCCATTAAAGGAGATAATGACTGAGTAGTTCCAGAATTGCTGAAAAACATCTATCCTCAGATTCATGAAGGCCAAGAAATCTAAAGTGTGATATAAAAAAAAATGTACTGGGGTGCCTGAGTGGCTCAGTTAGTTAAGTGTCAGACTTGGGCTCAGGTCATGATCTCAGGGTCCTGGTATCATGCCCCAAATTGGGATCCCCACTCAGTGGGAAGCCTGCTTGACCTTCTGCCCCACCGTCACCTCACTCCTGCTCTCTCTCTTTTTCACTCTCTTTCTTTCTTTCAAATAAATAAATAAAATGTGTTTTAAAAATACCCTGTTCCTAGACACATCATAACTAGCTTCAGAGACCACCAAAGATCAAGAGAAGATTTTAAAAGCAGCCAAGGTAAAATAGCAAATTACACACATGGTATAGCAATGAGGCAGACAGTTGACTTTCCTTTAATAAATAGAATCCAGAAAAAAATGGAATAAAGTCTTAAATGGTGTCAGAAAAATTACTGACAATCTAGATTCACAGTCCAGGGATATTAATTTTCTAGAATGAGAACGAAATACAAATACTTTCAGTCAAAAAAAAAAAAAAAGAAAATAAATAGCATCACTAAAGGAAAATTTAAAGAATATTCTTCAAGCAGAGAGATAAGATGGAAGTTCTGATAAGAAGGAATGGTGAAAAATAAGCGATTAATATGTGAGTAAATCTGACATAATATTAGTTTATAATACAATAATAATAATTTCAACTTCAGAATAATAGAGCAGAAATATGTTCAACACTAACACAAAAATCTGAATGGCTCACGAGAATTAAAATATTCTAATATACTTGTATGTTGGGAGGGAGTTAAAGATATTAACATGCCTGTGTGTGTGCATGCATGTGTGTATGCACACTCTGGAAGATATCTTAGTTTTATTAGTGTATTTTAATTTTGTTCTATGATCTGGTTTTTCTTCTAGCATCAATATATTTTCAAGTTTAAATCAAAACATCATGTTAATGCTTTGATAAATTCAGAAATTTCCAATAAACACTCTCTAGACTTTGCAGAGAAAGTAGCAGTACTGAAAAAAACAGAAATTGCTTACATAAAAATAATGAACAAATATCTTCAATTTGGGCATGACTAGCTACCCCAAAACAATTTGATATTATGAAATACCTTTGATAATATATAAACGATTTGTATTTCCTCTGAATTCTACTGTGAATGACAGATAGCCAATCTCACCTTAAGAAAGAAGCTGTCATAATCTGTCCTGTACAGAAAATGTTGATACACTGGAAAAAAGAAAGTCCAGTATTACTAATACAATCTTCTAGTTTATTATTATTAAAAGTAAAATAAAAAATATTCTAGACAATTTGTTATTTCCCATGCAGTTGCATTATGTTCATAGTCAAATGTTTGAAGTATATATTATATAATATAAAGATATATATATATATATGTATATAATGTCTTTTAACATTACCATTGACTTTTTTGTGGTAGTAAATAATTTAGATATATTTTATAGTATTCCATTTCAGCACAGGATTATTTGCCTTTTGGAAGTAACTTCAGTCCATATTACTTAGCTTTGCTTCACCTATGAAGTGCATAGACTAGTTTGTTACAAAGGTCTATTTCTAATTTTTCCATCATATATAAAGATTGACAACATTCAAAAGATTGTGTCTGCTACTAAATTATAAACTCATTGGCTGGACCATAGTTTGCTACTGCAAGTTGGCCATACCATATAACAAGGATATTCAAAAGAAAACTACAGCTATAAGAAAATGAGTACATGGAGAAAAGTCTTTAAAGATAATAATCTTTAAAGTCATGTGGGTATTCTTTGAGCAAAGATAGTTTGAGGAATAAATATGTTGTTATTTCGCATTACTTTTCTTGACTATACTTAAAAGTAATATTTATATATATATTTTAAAAAATCAGTGCATCTCTGGGTTATTTAGCTACTTCCAAGGAGACAATAATGTTTTTTTCTGGAGTTTGAAAATTCATATGCTCTTAAAACACAAATTCCTCTGTCTCCCCTGATATCTCCATCAGTTTTTTCATATCTTCTTTGATGTACTGTGCTCAACTGCTGTGGCCAACCATATCCTCAGCCTCACTAAGATTTCTGTATTTTTCCTCTATTTTTAATTCTATAGCTTCCCCATAATGGGAAAGATAGCTACAATTGGAGACTGATCTTTTAAAATGGTAGTAGTCTTTTTGGGATTCTTATTTCAAATAAACTCACTTCTCAGTGGAAATATTACCACTCAATCATTAGGGTTGGGCATAAAGGAGGTAATAATTTAAAAGATCTCACTATAGATTCCAAAAAATTTGGTCTGCAGAAGTCTATAACAACAGTAAGTGAAATTATAGCAAGCATTTGGTATTTGGCCACAGCAAGACATTTAGTCTATGAACTTTATATTTTTAAACTTATGGATGGAACACATTGATGAAGGGAGTCAAGACAGTAGAGGTGGTAATCAGATGATAAGGAAATCAAGAAAGAGCTGTATTGGTTTTAGGATTTTATAACATCCTTCAAGACCCGGATATCTTATAATGTCTTGTAATGGCCTTTGCCTTCTGACTGTCCACTTACTAGTGATATGACCTTATATTTCAAGATAGGTTTTTAACAGATCTGATTTTTTATTACAATAAGTTGATGAATTTTCTGAAAGGTTAATTAACACTGGAAGCTGTTGATTTATCCTTGTACGCCTATCACCAACTGGAAACACACATATACTGAAAGCACTGGGCTCATTAGTAGTTTATAAGGATTATATTTGGCTGATTATTGCTCATATATACTGAGGAAAATTATCACAGAGATGTACCTGAGAAGAGATATACATGAAATAAGATATTCAATTAAGTGAAAAGTAATTAAACAAAGATAACTTTCTCTGATTGTATTGTCATCTATTTTCTTTTTATAAATATTATTTTGGCAAAATTTATTTTATTTGATATTTCACATAAGAGGGCACTTTCAGTGTAATTTAAATTATATATGATTTAGTTGTGTTTACTTTCATTTTGGGATGATTATCTTCTTTCTGAGGCACTATTATGAACAATAACTAGTTTTATATACTTCTTTATTGTGATTAAATATATTGAATGACATTACAAATCATTATGTTAGCACAGAAATTTACAGAATTAAAAAAACAATTGATGGAATCATTTTATTTTTCAACAATTTCCAATATTCAAGCTTCAAATATTCAGATATTACAGATATTTAAATATATAATATATAAAATACATTTATAAATATATAACATAATTATTTAGGTTGTCATAATAATAATAAATTTATATTATGTTTAAATTTTATAAATGCAAACTTTGTTTCTGTGTAAAGTGAAAATATATGTTGGAAAAATCTCAAGGTAATGCTAATTGACCAAGCAGTCTACAAAGAGATAGCAACCCTAGAAACAATTACAAATTTGTAATGGTAATGGAAGGATTTTCAGAATAACCAAATCTCAGGATGAAAAATATCTGTACATTGACTTTCTGAAAAAACACAGTCCTTTGTTAATGATATCTCTTTAAATACACATTCAACCCATCCCTAACTTTCGGATAAATAAATTTCTTCAGTCACATGAATGTCAGGTATTACTATATTGTATGTTAAATAATAATAATAATTGTGTACTTTTGGTATTATTCCCAAGCAATTTTCTTCATAGGCAGAGAAGCAGCTTTAAGAATCAAATCAAACCACACTACATCATTCAGTGAAATTTACAGCAGATAAATAACACAGAAACATGAGAGAAAATGAAAGACAGAAAAATTACTTTTCTCAAAAAAAATCTATGCTCATCTGAATCTTAAATCATGTATTCTTTTCCCTTTGTATCATTCTTGATAGGGTTCTTAGAGAAAAAAATGGGTTAAAGTGACTGAGCTTCACTGTCAAGAGAAACCTATGGTCAGGGATATATCGAATTCCCAAAGCTTTCATTATTAATATTTTATGAGTCTCACTGATCTGTCCTATCTAGAAGAAAAATTTATCTTTCATTTGTGCAAGAACTGCCTGCCGAGTAATAGATTTCGTGTCCATAATCCGGGTGGCAAAATGCAAACAGCAGCAAAGGTAGGAGGAAGCAAAGTGTTCACTTTATTTCTTTGACTCGAGTCTGGCCGCACTTTAGTGGAGTTGCAGAGTCAGCCAAGCAAAATGAAAGATCTTTGGGGAACTCTGAAAGACTGTCAGCTCTGGGCCAACATACTTTGGCCGGCACACGTGAATGCCCATATGTTTAAGCTGACTTCTAAAGGCAATGTTTTGCTACAGTGACTTTTTTTGTTGTTAATGTAACTTAAAAGTTTACAAGAAAGTTTGGTGCCTACAACGTTGGCAACTCATTTACTCAATAGTGAAAACTGTCTTCCTTACAGATGAGATGACTAAATGCAAATTGATGATCTTCCAACACTTTGGACTGAAAAGGCAAGAGGTTTGCCTCTTGGTAGGGTGTGGCTTGCCTCAGCTGAGCTAAGATGTCATGTAGGCTCATCTATGACACTGGAGGTGAGTATTTCCTGGACAGTATTCATCCACAGAAAAGTAAAACAGAGAAGGGAGGTCCAGGACACTCTGTCACAACACATTGGGTGTCTGCCTGTTAGGTCCCCTTAGACCACAGGTCCGTCTGGATTCATAGGAAGTTGGAGGATGATTCCTCCATGTGGTAGGAAAAATAATTTCTGGAGAAGTGTATTTAGTGTAAAGTCAGGAAAACAAACAGACAACGAGAAAAATAATCTCTTGATTTAGGGGAGGTGGGTGGGGGGATGGGGTAACTGTGTGATGGGCAATGAGGAGGGCACTTGATGGGATGAGCACTGGCTGTTATACCATGAGTTGGCAAATTGAATTTAAATTTAAAAAAATGTAAAAAAAAAGAAAAATAATAAAATATACATTGTATACCAAAAAAACCCTCCTGATTTTGAATGTTTTCCTTTGCTTGAAAATAAAGATTTCAAAACTACATGAAACAACTGAGCTTCTTTTCTTCAGAGCTCTTACCTCAATTTCTAATTACATATTAACTAGTAGGATTATTTAACATCTTTCAGATCTCTTAGAATAAAAATTAAACCCTGTTCATTTTGGTGCACAATGGTATTCCCAGTGTCTTGTACACTGTTGGCAGGCAATAGGTGTTCAGTAAGATTTTACTAAAAGATTTGCATATTTTTCATTTTCATCAGTGCCTACTAGCATGTTTTACATAATAATCCTTAATGATGTTTTCAGTGAGAGTAATGATTTATTCAAACTGCAGCCACAGATTATAAATTCATATAAAGCACTATGTTAGAAATAAGTTGATACTAATTAGTCTAAGATTAATTTCTGGGACTCAAAGAGTTGACCATCTAGTTGAGGGATAAAGTATATACACAAGAATTATATAAAATGTGAATTATTAGTGACAAAAGAACATATTAGCTGTAATTGTTTTTTTTGTCTTTTTAATTAATTTTTTTTTATTAGCTGTAATTGTAAATAGGTATCAGACACACAGAAATGAAGGCACGCTCCTGATAAAGAGAACTCTAGGAGTAAATACTTTGGAATCAAAAGGATATAAACCACAAATCATAAAAGATGTGGTTTAAGGTGATACAGCTTAGAATGACCAATAAGAAAACACCACCCTGGTCTATAAGAGCCATCTAAACCTCCTTCTCTCATTGGTTTGTTTAGTTTTTATAGTAGGAGCACACATGATTCCCATGAACTGAAAGGATCCATATTCAACACTCATGCTAATAAAATATTGCTAGAACTGTTTGAGAATGTTTCTTTTCTCAAACTCCAGCTGGTATCTTGTTTTTATCTGATCTCGTCTTGTGATTTAAGCATCTTTTGATATCTTTATTCTCTCTTCTTTATATTTCAGTTCTTTTCTTATTCTCATTTTCCCTAATTTGTTTGCCTAACTCCTTGGCATCCTCCCCCAGACTCTATACATGGGAGTGGAATAATTAGTTATTTTTGGAGAAAAGTAGTCATTTGTAGATACTCCCTAGCTGAGTAAAATTGTTGCTTGTTGTTACCCATCAGTGCATTTATAATACCAATAGTTTCAACAAATGATTTTTTCCCATTAAAATTATTTCAAGCCCATTTCTGAATAATTTTAACTAATTCAGTACTTGTTTAAACCTTTGTTTTCCCAATAACTCATAAGTCCTATTAAGCTATACCCATCTTAGTTAAATTTGATGTCAGTTTGTTTTAAAAAAAAGTATTATTTTAACAAAAACAATGTACTATGCAGTATGTGAAATGAATAATCTATTTAAAACAGTAATATAACAACTAAATGTTAAATAGCAAATACAACACCCTTATGGGGAAGATTTTCTGGACTTCCTTGACTTTAAAATCAAGTAGCTTTCTTTAAAGCTAATATCAAACTAATTAAATTTATAACATTTTATATGTATAAAATATTGTTCTTTATATTCCCTAGACCTTGAAAATTCTCTGAACTTGGTGATTCCATAATAATATATTTCTGAAACTATGTAAAATCTTTCACTAATTGTTTATGTTCATATCCATGAAGGTTATTTGGTGTCTTTGTGTAGATATAACTCACCAGTAATTCCCCTCTTCTTTTTCTATTCAAAACATCAATCATTTGGATTTAGTTTTTAAACCTATTCACTTTTTTCCTCATAATTTCTATTACTATAATTTCTATTAATGCATGGCTTTTTATTTTTAAGGGTCATATTTTATTTAAAAAACAAATAGTGTTTTTTGTTGTTCATTTGCTTCTTGATTCCCCCCCCCCCCTTTTTAGAATCATTTCACAATAGTTACACCTTATTCAAAGACCAGGGGAACTTTTTAAAAGCTAAATTGAAGTTTTAAAACTAGGTATATTCCTTGACTAGGTATATTCCTCTAATGACTCTTTTTGTCTATCAGCCTAAAAGCATTTAAAGTTTGTGTTAAAAAAAACAAAACAAAAAAACCAAAAAACCAAAACCACAACAACAAAAAGTTATTAGATGATGTAGACTTTCATAGTCTTTCAGTTACTACTGAAAAATGCGGAATGTTAAATTCACAAATTCCAAAGAGGAACCATATGGTCAAGCCCAGGAGAAGGGTGAGAAGTTCATTGGGGAATCTAGGGTGGAGAGAGGGGGAGTAACATCTAAAACTACTCTTTTTGACACAATGGCATATAACAATGACCTTGAGGAAAGGTCATAAATTAAGGGAAGGCATTTCCTGCATTTTCTCATCATAACTCTGGGAGTCTTTTCTACTCCAAGTATCCAGGCTCCAAGTAATGTTCTACTTCTCACAGTAGCTACCCTTTGACTTTTCAGTCTATCCCTATTTAAATACGGTCTATTGACCCTTCCAACCAATTAGATAAGTGAATGTGGTAACCTATTGCCAAAATAATGTCTGAAAATGCAAATGGGGTCAGGTCACTCTCAACTCTGATCCTTTTATTAGTTCCTCGTGTCTATTTGGTAAATAAATTTCTTAGCCACATGTTTTATTCCCACCAAGAATTCTATGCCTCAGCCAAACTGATTTATCTGCCATTTTCAAACACATTTCATGTGAGCTTTCATGCTTCAGCGCTTTTGAACATATATTCCATTTTCCTAGATAAAACTCCGATCAAGTGTCACTGTGTTAGAGTGTCTGTAAGTCCTGCAGTGATGTTGGTTACTCTCTTCTTGAGAGTACGATGAAAGGAGTTTGCATCTTTCTGGAGACTTTCTGGGCATGTCTATCATCCTAATGCTGTGAAGTCAAGGGCAGAAATCATATGTCATTTTTATGTTTGGAAATTCATAGATATTCAATAATTACTAAGTGACAAATGTAATGAATTAATATGGCATTTTCTCACTAATTGGAGTTTTTCAAAAAAACATTTTAATGCAATAAGATTTCTCCAGAAGACAGAATTTTAAATTCTGCGCACTGCTATTTAAGGAAGTATTTTTGATTTGGCAGGTCTTTCTGGACCTTTTAGATAATGCATTGCTATAGATTTACTTAAATGTAAGGACTTTTGGAATCTAGATTTTAACCTACATTGCCTCACTTCTTTGCTTAGTCGTTAACTAAAACTTGGCTTAGATGTTTTTATAAGACAGAAGAGGCTCTAAGTAAAAATCTACATTTAATTAACAGAGTATTTTTATATCTATATATTTTAGCTATTATTAGGATTTGGGGATCTAAATTATCCCCAAATTGTAATATTTCCTCATAATAACTGATACATAAATGCTATAATAAATCTGCTAGAGAAATAGTGTAATCAAACCTAAAAACCTCATCAGAGAGATGATAGCTTTCTGACCATTCCTTCTAGTAGTTTGTGTAAATAGTATAAATCCCTCCAAAATCCATAAAATATTTTGTTTTGATGCCAATTACAATGTTCAAACTCTTCTCATAACCTCTTTCAGTGAGAAAAATAAACTTAGTGGTCTACCCATAATGAGAAATATTTCCCTAGTAGTTTGCATAATATTCAATAAGGCTTACAACTTAATTATACTTTAAATTTTAGTGTCTTTTTTAAACAGATATTGCCTATATTTATTTAGTTTTTTTAAAGATTTTATTTTTCTTTTCTTTTTTTTTAAGATTTTATTTCTTTATGTATGAGAGACAGAGGGAGAGGCAGAGACATAGGCAGAGGGAAGAGGCAGGCTACCCACAGGGAGCCCATGTGGGACTTGATCCCGGGACTCCAGGATTACGCCTGAGCAGAAGTCAGATGCTCAATGGCTGAGCCACCCAAGCTTCCCTAAATTTTATAGTGTCTTAATTCTGTAAAATATTTTAAATATATTATTGTCTTGGTGTAAGACAGAAGCCAGTTTCTTTCTTTTGCATGTGGCTGTCCAGTTTTTCCAACACAATTATTGAAGAAAGTCTTTTCCCTCCCTTGTATATTCCCAGCTCCTTTGCATTGAACTAATTGATCATAGATGCATGGGTTTATTTCTGGACTCCCCATTCCTTTCCATAAATCTCTCTGTCTATATTTTTGCCAACATCATAGTGTTTTGATACTCACAGCTCTGTATTCAGGTTTGAAATCAGGAGCATGATGCCCCTAGCTTTGTTCATTTTTCTCAAGATTGATTTGGCTATTGAGAGTTTTTTGTAGGAAAACAAATTTTTCAAAAGTTTTAGGATTATTTGTTCTGTTTCTTTGGAAAATGTCATTGAAATTTTGATAAGGATTGCAGTTGAATCTGTAGATTGCTTTTGTAGTATGGACAATTTGACAATACTGATTCTTTCAATCCATGAGCATAGAATACTTTCCATTTATTTGTGTCTTTAATTTATTTAATTAGTGTTTTTTAGTTTTCAACATACAGATCTTTTACTTCCTTGGTTAAATTTTTGCCTAGATATTTTATTATTTTTTTAAAAGATTTTATTTACTTAGAGAGAGAGAGAGAGAGAGCACAAGTGGGGAGGCAGAGGAAGGACGAGAGAGAGAATCTCAAGCAGACTCTGTGCTGAGTGTGGAGCCCCATGTGGGGCTTGATTTCACAACCCTGAGATCATGACCTGAGCTAAAATCAAGAGTCTGATGCTTAACTGACTGAGCTACCTAAGTGCCTGGATATTTTATTCTTTGTATTTATTTATTTTTTTAAAGATTTATTTATTTATTTATTTATTTATTTATTTATTTATGAGAGAGAGAGAGAGAGAGAGAGAGACAGAGACAGAGACAGAGACACAGGAGGAGGGAGAAGCAGGCTCCATGCTGGGAGCCTGATGTGGGACTCGATCCTGGGTCTCCAGAATCACACCCTGGGCCAAAGGCAGGCACCAAACGGCTGAGCCACCCAGGGATCCCCTTATTATTTTTAATGCAGGTGTAAATGGCATTGTTTTCTCTATTCCTCCTTCTGATAGTTAATTATTAGTCTTTACAAACATAAGAGATTTTTGTATATTGATTTTGTATCCTGCAACTTTACTGAATTTATTTGGACCTTTTCGGTGGAGTCTTTAGGGTTTTCTATACACAACATTATGTCATCTGTGTATTAGTAACAGTGGCACCTTCTTCTTTCCAATTTAGTTGCCTTTAATTTATTTTTATTCCCTAGTTCCTCTGACTAGGACTTTCAATACTACATTGAACAGAAGTGGTGAGAGTAGACATCCCTGTCTTCTTCCTCTTTTGTATTTTTAAAATATTTTATTTATTTATTCATGACAGACACAGAGAGAGAGAGGCAGAGACATAGGCAGAGGGAGAGAAGCAGGCTCCATGCAGGGAGCCCGATGTGGGATTCAATCCCTGGTTTCCGGGATCAGGCCCTGGGCTGAAGGCAGTGCTAAACTGCTGAGCCACTTGGGCTGCCCCCCTGTCTTCTTCCTAATTTTGAAGGAAGAGCTTCCAACTTTTTACAATGTTAGCTGTGTCAACAGCTTTTCTTTTTCAACAAATTTTGATATTATCTTTACTTTTCAAATTAGAAAGGAGATCACAAAAATTTGGTAACTTCCCTAAGGCAACATATAAATATGTCTTTTTAGGTTTGAATTAAAATTAATTCAAGATATATAATCTAAAAAAAATGTCTCCCTGGTGTTACATAGTCTCACCATGATTTTAATAAAGATGCAAGAGTTCATTCAACTCTAACAAAACATGTTTAAGTATGAAACATTTTTTTATCTTTTATATGGTAAAAAACATACTCTATTTTCAAGTTTTCCCTTAAATTCTTTCCAATTTCAATATTATTATTATTATTATTTCTTTAATATGTTATTCTTTTATTTTTTATTTTTTTTATTTTTTATTCTTTTTTAATATTTAAAAAATTATTTATTCATGATAGACATAGAAAGAGAGAGAGAGAGAGGCAGAGAGAGAGAGGCAGAGACACAGGCAGAGGGAGAAGCAGGTTCCATGCAGGGAGCCCAATGTGGGACTCCATCCTGGGTCTCCAGGATCACGCCCTGGGCCAAAGGCGGTGCTAAACCACTCAGCCACCCAGGCTGCCCCAATTTCAATATTATTAATGAACAGTCTTACATTAAGAGTCCTTTAAGTTTAAAGGGTTTATAAATATAACCACATTTTTAGGAATACTATTTGATTTAGAAAAATATAACACTGTACAAACATTCTATTCAATTCATATGTCACCACATTCCATTTCCATATCCTAGTGTTCACACAAGCCCTTTCTTTGTGGTCTATTCATCTCTTTATTCACATGTTTATTCACCTCTTTGTTGATTTCTTCTCCCTTCAGAAGGAGCCATAGTCTTCCTGAGGAGCCAGGCTGATACGGGGTTTCCAGAGTCCATTCTGTGGGTTGGAAACACCTGTCTCCTCTGTTCTGTGGTGAGAAGCAGATGGTCCATTCTATCTCATCCCTCCCTCCTAAAAGATACATCTCTGCTGTATGAATGTGAAACTTCAATTTGAACTGATTACAGTGAACTAAAATGAGACGGGTCTATCTCCTAGGTTCTTGGCTTCTCTCACTTATCCGTCTCTGTGTGTTAAGAGCACCAGTAGAACAGTCTCTGACAGGACTCTAATACTGGTAAATTTATCATCCCACACTGGCTACCTTATGATGCAAATCAGTACGCTGAAACTGACCAGAGAAGTGGGATCCCAGAGGTCTTACACAAAATGAAAATAAATAAATAAAAGAAATAAAGCAAGAAACAAGAGAATGGATATATGTCTTCTTTGTTCTCAAAGAAGGTGGAGAGGGAAACGTACAAATAGGACTACCTACTTTGAATAATTTAATTAGGTATAAAATGAAATGAGGCCTACAGTTTCAGTTTTTCCAAAGGAAGTAGAGACCTCTGGATATGACAGACTTATTTCTGGCTCAAGTCCTTCCCATCAGGTTTTTGATACAAGAGGCAAGCCTCTTGACAGATTGACCTCTTTTAAGTCATTTCACTAAGAGAATAAAGAATGGCTGTTCCTTCATAGCATTTTTCAAGAGGTTCCATGTCTTTTCATTTGCTTTTTAAACAAATATAAAAAAGTACTTAGGTGAAGTTCAAGCAACTTTCACAATTATAAGTTGTAAAGAAACAGAAATGGTCTATAGGGATCTCTGGGTGGCGCAGCGGTTTAGCGCCTGCCTTTGGCCCAGGGCGCGATCCTGGAGACCGAGGATCGAATCCCACGTGGGACTCCCGGTGCATGGAGCCTGCTTCTCCCTCTGCCTATGTCTCTGCCTCTCTCTCTCTCTCTCTGTGACTATCATAAATAAATAAAAATTAAAAAAAAAAGAAATGGTCTATAAAGTTTAAAATCCATCTAGTTGCTCAACTACATATGCAAAATGCCCATTATAGCTTGTGTCATTGTTGGCTATTTAATGACATCATAATATCATGCTCATACAACCTAGAGAGTCCAATAAAGTGGAAATAGTTCACTCGTATAATTATAATAAATCACCATTAATGATAAAGTTCTATCCTAAGAATTATAATTTGATCAAGCTTTGAATTAGGTAAATGTATAACCACCTAATTTATAGCTGTTAGAGTAAAAAGAAAGAGAATTCAAAATGACTTAAGAAAAGAGATGTGACAGGCCTATCTGTGGCTCAAGGCTTCTCCATCAGATTTTTGATACAAAGAGGGAGACCTTTAGGCAGATTGACCTCTCAAGTTAAGAAAGAAACATTTCTTGCTCAGATTCTGGATCATCAGAATATTTGAAGATTTCAGCCCAACAAGGACTTATTTCTTCTTTCAGAAAGTGGCTTTAAGGAGTGAAATCCTGGGTTTGGAAGGATGACAAGGAAACCTCTTGGTGGACAGACATTTCACAATGCTCCTGGGTAATGGGGTTGCCCAAGAAAACACTTCTGTAGAAGGTAATGGAACAGGAAGAGGAACACTTCATAAACTCCCTCAAGAAAGGTTGGGGTAGGAAGAGTGTCCTGCTCTCATCAATTTCCCCCATTGTACCATCCCTCTATGAGCCTCCAACCTAGTAACGGGGTAGGGGAAAAAAGCCTTAGTCAACCATTTTACTTTCAAGTAAAGAGATGGATAGTGAAGATGCAAATTGCCAGAAGCATCTTGTTGAGTGTTTTGCTAAACTTCTCCATAATATTGCTGCCTCAGCCTTGATTTTGTGTGGCCAACAGTCTGCAGAGGCCTTGATCCGACACTAGCCCCTCCGGTAAGGCATGTCTTTACTGATGAGGGCAAGATAACAGCTTGCATAATCACAAGCAAATGTAAGTTTCTGATATGATACCCCAAATGTCCTTGCGATGGAGTCACCTGCACCTTCTGAGGCCTTCCCCTTGTGCCCCCCTTTGATAAGACCCTTGCAAAGCTTACCAAAACTCTTCAATTTTTTTTTGTTTGAATTGACAAATTCAGCCTTAGCCTGGGAATCCCACTCTACTCACCAACTCTACTAAAGGTATGTGCCCCTGGTCCTGCTGTACCCTCTGTCTACACCCTTTCTTGACCTCTCCACATGGTCCTGAGAGGTATACCATGTATCTTCTCCAGGACCCCTGAGTAATAAACTTCTTTACTTTTCAGTTCCTTTTTGGTCTTTTGTTGAACCACAGCTGACCATATGACAGCCCAGGGCTCTACCTAACAAATGAATTTTTTTTTTTTTTTAACGAATAAAAATCTAACAAAGGTGCAATACATCTCTAAATACTCTTTCCACCAGATTCCATTTTAAAGGATACAGGGCCATCAGTTCTATTGACAGAAAGCATGTAATAGATTATGAGTCCTGCTGATCAAGGTTGATGATCAGAGGCAAAAAAAAAAGGAGTGAGCTTTCTTGCCATGCACAGCAAGAGCAGGAGCAGAATTGGTAAACAAACATAGATCATGTATCTACGAATCTTTTCCACTGGACACATCCCTTATTAACTTAGAGGATTCCCTGATCCTCTTGGGCTTTTGCCATATGCCAAAATTGCACTATATCTCTAAAATTTCAAATTTAACATCCACTTCAGTTAGTTTCGGTCTGTGTGTGATCTTTTCTCTTAAGTCATTAAAATTTCTCAGACCAGCCTGTGCTATCAACCACATGTCATATATTTTCTTACCAGGGGCAATGATGCAGATTTTTTTATTTAAAGATTTTATTTTATTTATTCATGAGACACACACACACACACAGAGGCAGAGACACAGGCAGAGGGAGAAGCAGGCTCCATGCAGGGAGCCTGATGTGGGACTCGATCCTGGGACTCCAGGATCACAACCTGAGCCGAAGTCAGATGCTTAACCGCTGAGCCACCCAGGCATCCCAATGATGCAGATTTTTAAGGAACAAATTATTGTTTTTTTAAGTTTTGGTATTTTTTTGTTAGGTATTCTACTCTTCAGTTCTCCATTTTGCAACATTATTATTTCTCTTTCAAAACCATTTCTTTTCTCTACAGTTAGTTTTCTGGGAGAGTAGATATTTTTTATTGTTGTTAATTAGTTTGTTTTTTCATTTCTTAATACAGTTTAGTCATTAAAATTCTGATGAAGCTTTTGAACCTCACTTTCAATCTCTGCATATTCTGACTCCAAGGATTCATTCTCATTTTGCAGTTTTGAAATAAGTCATAATTTCTTTTATCTTCTCCAGTAAACACACACACACACACACACAAACACACACACACACACACACACACACACACACAGAAAAAGCCTGCTTCTTCCTCAGTCTGTCTGTGTGAGGGACTGAACCAATCTAATCTGTAATTGAGGTGAGTGTCTGGATTTTATGGGTTATTGAAGCATTCTTTTTACTACCCAAGCTTTCCATGCCACTGAATATCTTCCTCCCACTCTGCCACCTTGCCCCCAAGTAGTTGTAACAATGCAACAGATGAAAGGCTTGTAGGCCATGGGGTAGGCTATTTTAGCTCTTCTCTCCTATACCAATCTTTGTCAAGTCATGGCCTTGCACTTAGTGGAGCTCCTCTTTGAATTCTACAGAAATGCCTTTTGATGGAGACTCCTTGGAATTCTAACCATCACCTTAACCCACAAGACCATTAATAGCCTGTTAAAAATTGTGCTGATTTCTCTTTGTTCCTGTCTAAAGCAGATTGCCTCCTTCCTCTGCAGTGCCCTTAGGGGTAAAAACAGTCATGAGATTTCTTTCTTTTTTTTTTTTTAATTCTGGGAAGCATTCATCTTTTTCTGGAATTTGGCTACTTAATTTTGTGTCTTTAGTTCTCTGAGGAGTTAAAAACATGATTTTGTTACTTATCTGGCTTTTTCTCAAGTATTTTAATGAACATGTCCCCATGAAACTCTTCTCTGTCTCTCGATTAGGACAACTCTAGCTACAAAGATATTGATTCAAATCAAACTTGATATAATACAGATTTACTTCTCAAATAATGAATCCACCAGTGATGCTGTTCCTTCCACAAGTGATTGGATCAATAATAGGATGCCAAACTAGAAAATCATTAGAGTATATCCATGAGTTTTAGATTTTACTTCTATTTCAGAAACTTGTTACCTGCAGTATCAAAGCCTCCAATACTAACATTCCACATATAACATGACACTAAGCGAGATATGAACAGTGTAGAACATGGGAAGTTGAGTAAACAAATAAATCTATACAATATTCTCAGTTAATGTCTATTCTATCTTTCCATTCCTCCAGGCCAGTCAGAATCATTCTTAGCTCTACCTTACAACCTATATCCAATTCACCAGGAAATCTTGTAAGCCCCACCCTTAATATAACTATGATATAACTATGGCTCACTAAAACTATTATTATCACTTTGGTGCAAGTTACCATGATTTCTTACAGAGGTTTAACTAATAACATGGTTTTAACTCATCTTCATTCTTTCACTCCTGCAACCTTGACTCTGCCCACCCCAAAACTATTCTAGTTAGAGAGTTAGAGTAGATCAACCTTATTAAAACAAGAGTCAGCTAACCTATTGTCCAAATGAATCATTATAATATTTTCTCATTCTTTTGAAATATTAATTACAATGGTCTAAAAGGCCCGCATTGATCTGACACCTTTCTTGACCTCATCTTCTCTTTCTCTGCTCTTCTTTCAGCAGCAGCCACACTGCTTTCTTTGTTGTTCTGTGCTTATTTGTCTGTGAGGTTTCTGATGTAGAAACTTTGCACTAGATGTTCCAGGTTTCTCTTTGAAATATCTTCTAAATATCCACATGGCTCTAACACTTACTCTCCCTCAAGCCACTGTTCAAATATAACCATCTCAACAAAGTCTATCCTAACCATTAAACAGTAAGTTCCTTCCTCTAAATGGGCATTCTCATACCTTTCAACTTGTCCCACTTTATTTTCCTTTTAAAAAATTTATCACCTTCTAATATACTATATAATTATTTTTTTATTTGTCTTCTTAGACTAGATAGTAGACTTTACAAGAATAGGATTTTTTGGGACACCTGAGTGGCTTAGTGGTTGAGCATCTGCCTTTGGTTCAGGGTGTGACCCTGGAGTCCTGGGATCAAGACCCACATTGGGCTTCCTGCATGCAGCCTGCTTCTCTCTCTGCCTATGTCTCTGTCTCTCTGTGTCTCTCATGAATAAATAAATAAAATATTAAAAAAAAGAATAGGATTTTTTTCTTTCTCCAATGTTTTTCAAGTACCTGGTAAATAATAAATATAAATATTTGTTGAAAGAATGAATCAACATGAAGGAAAAAGCTAGCCAACCAATGTTTTTCTTTTGAATAGATTCAATCAAGATATTTACCAAAAGATTTTTTCCTCCTAAATTTCAACTTTGGTATAAGTTGACGGTCTGTAGTGAAATTTCTCTTAATAATATTTATTTGTGTAGATGGCTACTGTTTTTAAGAGTTATAGACTCCTCTTTGTATCTTTTTATGTAAGCTGGGATTTCAAATCTGTATCATTTCCTACATATATTTTTAGAAAAATAATAAAATATTACTTGAACACACAGAGGTATACTTGCCAGAACATACCTAGAGTGGTTGCTTCCTACCAGGTCCTTAAACAATCAGATTCGGGATCATATTCTGTGCTGAGTTCTAATAATAAAGTTAATTAATATATTTTTTAAAAAGTTGGCCAACCAAGAAATAAACTCATTATTTTGCCAAAATCCATGGGGAAAATGTACCTAATTTGAATATTCAAGAGAATGCTGGTGTTCTAAACAAGGATGAAATCAAGATTACCATGTAGAATATTAACATTTACTCTTTATTGTATCTAAAGAAAAAGCTCACAGTTTGGGTAATAATATAGATAGGCCTAAGGTAAAATTATAAAGTAATATTACTTTATATGTAGTGGTAGGCAATGTAGGATATGACATGAAAAAACAGTAAGACAGTAGGAGAGTGCACTCTATCGTATTGAATGCATTGTGAAAATATCCCAGCAAGAAGCTATTCAACTTTGGTAGGTTAGGAAAATATCAAGGCATCATGGGAATATGTAGACATGGGTAAAATATAGATACAAAAGAAAGTCAAAGCTAAAAAAAGGCAATCTCTTTTAGGGGGAAAACCAATAGGCACTATAAAGCAAAATTCAGAGGCTCAAAAAAGGCAGAAAAAATTCATAGAGATAGCCCCAACTGTGTTTTGAGGACTAATACAATGATGTAAATAATTTTAAAAACATGCTTACAGTTGGCTTATAACAGTACTATTTAGGCCATAAAATATATATTAACTTTACTTCTGGTTATCAACAGTAGCATTAGTAGTTAATATTTATCTAATTTTCATGAGGGCTTCTGCATTGTGCAGCGCTAGGGAGCACATCCTATTTACATGTCAATAATTTCTCTTAGCATCAGGTGATGGCTTCACAATGGTACTATGTGCCAGTGGTTTACATATGTTATTAATTCATTGAATCTTTTCAATAATTGTATAAGTTAGGGATTTTTAAAATCATTAACCTTATATTAATTTCTCTACAGAGAAACAGAACCAATGAAAGATATATCTATATTTATGTATATAGATCTCTCTCTTTTTCTCTCTCCCTCAAAATGTGTATCTACCTAGCTCATGCAATCATGGAATTTTTAAATTCCTGTGATTAGCCATCTGTAAGCTGGAGAAAGCTGGTGGTCTAGTTTTACTCTGAGTCCAAAGGCCCAAGAGCCAGGAGAGTCAATGGTATAAATGCTGGTCTGAGTGCAAGAGAAGACTAATGTTCCAGCTCAAACTGTCAGGCAGAATGAACAAATTCTCCCTTCCTCTAACTTTTATCGATGCAGACCCTCAACTGATCAGATGAGGCCCACCCACATGGGAAAGAGGAATCTGCTTTATTTACTCTGCCTATTCAAATGTTAATCTCACCTGGAAAAACATCCTCATAGACACATCCAGAAATAATGTTTGATCAAACAACTGGGCAACATGTGGTTCAGTCAAGCCAACCCACAAAGTTAACCATCACGTCTCCATTTTACAGATCTAATGACTGAAGAACAGAGTTAACTACATGGCACAAATCAAATAGCTAATAAATATTATAGCCTGGATTTTAATACAGGGAGCCTGTCTTCATGATCACTGTTTTTAACTAGGACAGTATACTGTGTCTTCAAAAGAAGACTTGTTGGATATCTTCCATCTTTTGGGCACTATTCTTAGTGCTTGGAAATAGCAATTAACATAAAAGCAAATCTCTTACTCTCATGAGCTTTCATTTCCGTAAGGGTATTCAGACAATAAGTAACAGCTAATGCATAGGGTGTTTATTGCAGGCCAACTGCTGTTCAAAGCTCTTTATAAATATTAACACATTCAGTCCTCACAATAGCCCTGTGAAAGATTTGCCATTATCATCACTCTCTCATAGACAATAGAGCTGAAGACAAAAGGATTAAGTGACTTGCCTAAGGTACAGAGCTAGTAAATGGTGCTTGCCCCCTCTTAAACACTTTAATACATTCTCTTAGTTCTATTGCAACAACCCAAGCATTCTTGTTACTAAACTAATTTTTAAGAAAAGACTTTCTGAAGCAAAGACACTGAGAACTTTTCTAGAAATTCCTGCACCTCTCATCTGTTTTTCCTCTCTACTATATTTTTAAATATACTAAGTCAGACCAACAAATCTGTTCTTGTTGCTGTCCACAAGAAAGAGGAAGATAAAATGAGGTAATTATAAACAAGTAATACAAATTAAAGAGCCAAATATGTTTGTGAGTGTATAATATGTGTCTATACATATTTTTATATCTGTGAGTCTTATGACTGATGAATAGAGACACACAGGCAACCATACACATTTGTGTTCTTTCCTCTTTCTTCATATATTTTGAGCAACAAAGCAAAGTGTGGATGGAAAGGTATTTGGATAGATAAATAGATGGATTGGTTAGATGAGCACATAAATTTGTAGACAGATGAGCAGGGAGACTGAGAGAGGGAGAGAATTCTATATACTAATTAATCACAAAGGAAATATTAAATGAGAGACCTGAAATGGCATTGGAAAAAGAGAATACTGTGCCAATATATTTACTCCCTTTTTTACTCATGATAATGGCTTCAGGAGAATTATCTACTTTCTTAGGTCCTTACCCAGGTAGTTTTCTTCTTTGGAGGAGAAAAATATCTAAGCCTCCTTAACCTTTAGCCAGAATTTCACATCATTAATAATATTATGGCACTGGAATATCTGAGATGACTAGAAGTTACATTTCCATTCCTTTTTTTTTCATTTCCATTCCTTTATGCAATGCATACTTCAAAACAACCGCAAATGAAAGGATAAAAAAATTCAGTCAATTATTAAGTTTTCAAGGGCTCTGAAGATTCTTAAGAGATCCACCTGGAGTACTCAAACTACAACGCTGACTTTTAAAAAAAAATGCATTATTCCACAAAGTACAGACTCCAAAGTGCTTGTTGATTATTACATACCATTCAGTAATGGACATGGAAAAACACGTATTTTCAATAGGTACTTCTGCTAATGAAGTTCTTAAGGGTAGATAAGTCTAGTTGGTTAGAAAATATATTTTCAGAAACATTTTTTTAGTGCATTGAGACAGGTGTATTCAGAAATAAGCAGAATAGAACATTTGCTTAAATTTCTGTTACTGTTTCCATCTAAAACCGTGAAGGGAAAAGATACTTAGTTTTTTGCAGTTTCTGAAGAATGTGTATGTCTCTTCAGTTCAGACTTCCAATTCATATTTCATGGTGGAGGTCAGTGTAAATCTCTATCCTCTTTCTAGAAACTATTACATAATTCAGTAAATGACAACAGGTAATGCCCTTGGCAGTGAACATTTATTCTTTTAATTTTAATGTTTAATAATTTAGCATTTATTTTTTAATATAAATCCTCTTACCTATTAACTTAATGACAAAGCACTTTATTTATTTATTTTTTGACAAAGCACTTTAGATGAAATATCAGTGCTCTTTTATTTTTCCTCTGCAGACTGGAGAGCACCCAAGGGAGGTTGAATAGGGTTTTATCGGTTCACCAGGTCTTGACCTTACTGTCTTATTATCCTTACTTTTTCACCCTGATTCTACAAACTTTGCTTCTGGCAAAAAAAGTCAGTTATGATTTTTAACATTTCTCCCAAAGATTGCCTTACTGAAAATGACTTCCCAGCTGACGTGAAGATTTCACACTGAACTACTAAGGGGACTAGTTCTCAAACTTTATTCCACCTCAACATACCTGAAAGATAGTATGTAATCCTCTCAGTAATAGTGACAAAGCAGGAGTTTTTAAAAGGTAAGCAACACAACCCTGCAGGGTGAGGCTTATAAAACCCTGAGAAAAATCTGACACATATGTTGTCTTTATTACCACTTTTAAGTATAGGAGCTATTTTTGAAATTTAATCAAACACTCTAATGCATTCATATTTTTAACACATTATTTCTTTACTAAATTAGTCTACAGAAGACCAGGACTCAGAAGCAAGACCCCATTAGATAAAAGGACTTTAACAAGGAAAATAAGAGGGTCAAAAGCATTGATTTTTGCTGAGAAGAGGAGACTCATGTCAATATAGTGTGTGAATCAGTAGAAAACTGTGGCAGACAAGAGGGGCATTTGTCTTTTAGGCATCCAGTCAAATTGTTGCATAGAGATGGCACTTGATTATATAAATATATATATATATATATTTTTTTAAATGAGTGGGACTAGGATGGATTTACCCAAGGGAATAAAAGGACACAGAAAACAATCTTTGTATCTCCTATAAATGTAAAAACCTGAGAGATTATCCTTCCTACTGCTCCATTTAAGAATTTTGCCTATGTATCACCACTAACAAGGGAAAGGTGAGGAAAGCCTAGTAGGCTCGTTGAGAGTCCAGGAAGCAGCTTGAAATGCTGAACTATGAAAGCCAAAGGAGAAGGTTAACCTGTGACTACAGAAAGGCACATTCAGCAGTCTCCTCTTTAAACTATCTAAGGATATCCAGTGGTCATCATTAAATATCACTCTAGAGTGCTGTCTAGTCTGATGGGAAGTTGTGGATTAGAAGGAGGGTTAGAATATAAAGCGCAGCAGGAAAAAGAGTATTTCCCTGGAAATTTACCTGAAAACTATAGTATGAGTGAGCTACACACACACACACACACACACACGCATGCACAAACACGCACATTGTCGAGGATCCCTGGGTGGCTCAGCAGGTTTAGCACTTGCCTTCGGCCCAGGGTGTGATCCTGGAGTCCCAGGATCGAGTCCCACATCAGGCTCCCTGTGTGGAGCCTGCTTCTCCCTCTGCCTGTGTCTCTGCCTCTCTCTGTGTGTGTTTCTCATGAATAAATAAATAAAATCTTTAAAAAAACAAAACACACACATTATCCATTTCCCCATACATGTTATTGAATATATATGTATATATATTTTATACTGTATATCTGCATATATACATACATAAATCATATATGGAAAAATGGATAGTATATATATGTAGAATATACAAATATTATATATATGTACGTATATATATATATATATATGCTAAAACTACAATCACATTTCTGTGTAAACACTAGAAATGTGTAAACATTGAGCACAAAGTGAAATGGAGATCATTGGAAGAAGGTTCACAGCTCTTAACTCATTCCCACTCGGAGGACGTGCTCATTGAATGGAATGGCCAAGTTATCCGTTTGCTTTCTCTTTCCCTCTCCCCACCACTTTTCTTTCTCATCATTTTCTTTATTTTCTAGTTGATTTCCTACCATATTCTCATCCAGAAGGCTCTGAAGTTCTTCGTGCCATGCCCTGCTACGCTGGGTGGCCATAGAGAAGAGCCCTCATGCTTGGATAAGAATGGATTAGACTATTCCTCTAACCTTCTGGATGCTTCTTTACCAGAAGCGACTCACAGTGGCAGTGCCACAGCATCTTGTCACGGTTTGAGCCCTGTTTTGGCAAGGTGCTGTGCTGACCAGGCATCTTTTACTTACCATAGTGTGAGCTGCAACTTTCCACTCACCATTCTCTGATCCTTCTATGTAGATTTTTTTTTTTTTTTGGTCTTTTTGCCTCCTGCTATACCTAAATATTCTTTAGCTAAAAGCTAAAGTTATTTCTTTGCCTTACCCAATCCAGCTCCTTTCCTTCTACTGGGAAAGCAGTTATGTTGGCTGTTATAGTTGATTTATTTGCCTTAGCTTACCCCTAGCAACTGACTCAGGTTTTTGTCACATACTTATGTTTTTGTTTCTTATTTTCCTTTATGTATTTGACTTTTCTCCTTTATTTTGATTACCATGAAAACTAAGCAATAAGTCTTCATGTTGTAAGTGATCAAATAGAATATTTAAAAATGTTTAGAAATATATGAAGTGCTATTAAAGCAGCAGCAGAGAGTGTAAAGAACTACCCCACATGACTATGGCTCAAATTGGTTGTAAAAACGTGTCAGTGAACACACACACACACACACACACACACACACACTTCAAATGTACCATGAGTTCACCTGGAATCAAGATATGGCAACCAGAATTCCATGTCTACTTCTGTAGCAGTTGTAGGTGGTTGGAGTTACATGTTTTACTCAAAATTAGTAGGTCTGAAGAAGAAAGAGGTTTATTAACTAGAGGGAGAACATATTCAAATAAATATGTTGCCCCATAAAGCTAGCTTCCTAGTGAGAGAATGATTAAAAACATAATTATGGTTTTCCATTACTGTAAAAATGCCTGGGTAACAAAATTGAAGTATTTAATTTTTGAAATAGGCAAAATACTCTCAGCATGGAAATATCTGGGTTTTTTTTTTTTTGGAAAAAAAAATATATGAAATCAGGGCTATAAATAGTATAGATATTTTCTAGGCATTCAACTTGAGGTAAAGAAAAAATTAAAGGTGAATGATATTTAGTTGATATCAATAGAGATCACCATCATTTCTCTGCTAGTCAAAGGCATGTGGACAGAGGGAGTGGGTGCTAAAATATAACAATTTTAGTACTCTATGTTGGAGAAAGCAGGGATAATGAAATATGAATTTAAAAAACTGAAAACTTTCTAAATGATGAGTTACATTCCAAAACCAAAGTTTAGTAACCTATAGACATGAAAGAACAGTAATAAATTGGTTTTTATTGTGATTGATTCGTTGCCATGGTGACTTTTTTGCAATGATAGGAAGGCAGCATAGGCAAAGTGATTTAAATTTTAGAGTCTATGATCCAAATCAGGGATGAGTTGTCATTGGATAGAAATTACAGACCTTATTTTAATCTCATATACATGCTATTACAGTTTTACATTTATTTTGGTAGCTGTTTTTGTCCCCACAAATTTACAAATTCACCATGAACCCAGCTGTGTGCAATATTCAAGAGAGAAGGTTCATCTGGCACAACTGATACCACTAGGGAACAATTGCTAATACAGACCCTGAACAGAGATGGAAAATATTCGTTATAGGAATTGAGTTAAGTGGGGGTGACATCTTAGTGGTATTTTACACTATTGTCATGGATGCAGCTTTTCTGTATTGAGATCTTGTTCAACTGCTCAGTTACTGAAAGAGCCAGAGGGAGCATGCTGATTTATAAAAGGAATGATTAAAAAAAAATGGGGTTGGGCAAACAAAGCCAACTATCTTGAAACATTCCCCTGTTGTTCTAACATATAACATTGCTGGGTGTGACTGGCTCTAGGTTCTGTCTCATGGGACGTGGTACAGAGGGTTAGACGTTTAAGATGCTTGATTAAAATCTTTATTAAAAAAAATCTACATTATGAAGCCTCCATGTCACTGGAGAATAGACACATTATGTAGCTCATTACGGTTTGTAGAGTGTACTATCTAGGGACCCCTTGCCTAGCGGGAGCTCTTAGTAGCAGAATCCTTGGCAGGCATTTTTCTGTAGGGAAAATACTGCCATTAGAAACTCTGTGACTCATGCATAGACGCTTTATGAGAACCTCTTTCAGAGGTGTCACGAAGAGGACCACAGCATAGTATAATCAAAAAAGCTCTGGACTGAGAACCAGGCAGTACTTCTAATTCTGGCCATGCCATTAAACCATCCATGTAACTGCAGGTTGGCCTCAATTTCCTTATCTGCAAAATGAGGACTTTGGACTAAACCACTTCCAGGGTCTTTTCACCTCTGAAATCTTATGATTCTTTTTGGTGTTACTGTATGTTTTTATTTTCCCAGAGGGATGAATCCTGTGACTAACTGGAAATAAAGCAAAAGCTTTTACTGAAAAAGGAATTGGTAGGCAACAACTCATTTGTCTTATAATATTTCTTTAGAGACATTCTGGAGCATATCTTTTTGTCAAATATGAGATTTTCTAAAAAGAGATTTAGTGCTAACATATATCAGCCGTAGTTTAGGAATCTTCTGAGAAAAGAGAAAAAACCCAGCATAGTCATAAATGGTAAATTTTAAGCTTCAGTACAAAATTATCAAAAGAAAAGTTTATTATAAACACCAAACTATTACATGTGATATGAAATACATTTATTTTACTTTATTTTATTATTTTATTTTTAGAGAGAGAGAGTGAGCAAGGAGGGACAAAGGGAGAGGGGGAGAGAGAATCTTAGTAGGCTTCATACCCAGTGCAGAGCCAGATGTGGGACTCAATCTCATGGCCCTGAGATCATCACCTGAGAAGAAATCAAGAGCTGGTCAATTAACCAATTGAGCCACCCAGGTCCTCTGACATAAAATATATTGAAACTCTTCTCCCTCCAAAAAATAACTTTTTGAGGTGCATGTTCATTATAAAAAACTAATGGCATGGGGAAAAAATGAGCGGACATTTACAAACCCAAAATGAATTTGAATCTTTCAATAGCAAAATAATTCTAACATGTTCTATTGGTTTTGTTCTCCTGGTGTTTGAAATCTAATGTGTCACTAAATGTTTGTGCCCTCTTAAAATTAACATCTTAAAACCTAACCCCTCATGTGAAGATATTTGGAGGTGGGGTTTTGGGAGATGACTGGGTCATGACAATGGAACCCTCATGGATGAGATGGAACCCCTAAAAAGACATTCCTAGAGAGCTTCCTTGCCCCTCCTGTCACATGAGAACAATGAGAAGATGGTCTTCTATGAACCCGGAAGAGGCCACACTGGTCAGTGAATCTGGTGGCACCTTGATCTTGGATCCCCAACCTCCAGAGAAATAAATGTTTGTTGCTTCAACCACATACTCTATAGTATTTTGTTATAGCAGCCTGAGCAGACTGAGACAGAAATGGGTACTGAGAAGTAGAATGAAAATACCTAAAAGTGTGGAGGTGGCTTTGGAAGTGTGTAATAAGTAGAGTCTGGAAAAGTTTTGAGGTGCATGTTCAAAAAAGCCTATGTTGCTGTAATGGACCTTTATAGGCGATATTGGTGAGAGAGCTCAAGAGGAGAAGGGGAGAACAAAAGAGACAACCTCCATCTTCTTAGAAAACAGCTAGGTAGTTGAGAACTGAACGTTGACGTCTCAGATGGAAATAGGGAACATGTTACTGGAAACTGGAGGAAAGGTAATCCTTGTTATAAAGTGGCAGACTTGTATTTGTGACTAGTGTTTTGTGTGCGGTAGAACTTTGAGGAAGGTTCTAAGCAAAATACTGTCATGAGTGTTTGTGGTAAAATTTGAGAAGAAAGGACTTAAAGATGGAATGATTAATCACAAAGTAGCAGAATTTAAATATTTGGAGAGTCCACGGATCTCCATTTCTTTGGTGTCAGTTACTTAATGTTTATTGTGTTCCTTTGTACGTTTCCCTGACCCTGTGAACCCTGCAGCCCTTATGTAGGTGTTTCTGCTTTCGAAGAAGCAGTCACTCCTTCCAGACTTTATGGACTGACTTCAGCAAGGAAAGACTTCATCTGCGGGTGGGGGTACCCTGGAGTATGCTGTGAAGCTGGGTTCAGGGGTGTGGGATGCCAAGGACAGGGGTGTGTGGCAACCCCTAGTCTGAGGCGTATGTTGTCTCCTTGGCTCAGGCAGTTGGGGTCATGATATCACAAATACACGATCCTTGGCAGAGAGAGCTATTGGAGGGTCTGCCGTGGTCTGCAGACCAGGCTATTCCTTTAATATTTTGCTTAGAAATTATTAACTCAACAAACACTTTCCTTAGAAATGGGGTTTTAAAAACATTTTCCTGAGAATTAACAATCCAGTGGCAGTCTGGGGAGAGGAAGAATGACAAACATTTTATTTGAAAAGCCCCAACAAACCCAATGTAACAGAGACGTGTGTGCATATCATGTTTGAGTGATCCCACAGTTTAAACCTACAGCTGTGTCTACATGTCATAATGCGGTGCCCCTGGAACACAGGCATCTGTGACTCCTGTCACTGCCTGCACTGTTGTGCTTGAACCTGCAGCCCCTGAGCCACACAAGTGCACACCTTGCAAACAGCACAGGCACCTACAACTGTTCACATTTGGCCCCAGCATATACCACCACATACCCCTGCCACCTCGTGTGTACCTGCAGCCAGTCCCTGTCATCAAGCATGTACACACCTTTGGCTCCAGCCACCAATGCCACCTGCCCTGCTCACCTTGCCTAGTGAGGACCCCACAGTCTTTGCAGTGACTTTTTCCGGACTTTATGGATTCCTAGCACATTGTCTATGACTAATGGTAAATTAATCTCTTCTTCATCTATATTTATATCATTTTTTTCTTAACATCAATGACTTAAAGTCTTCGAATTAATACGGAACATTAGTATCTATCATGGGTGTCATTGTCTTAGTTTTATTGAAGGGTAGTAAGAAGAATTTAGTCATTTCATATAATGTTTGCTGATGATTACTAATGAAGACTCTTGATTGTGTTAAAAGAACTTTAGTGCTAAATAAGTGAACGACAGCTTAGGCATCTTCAGGGAAAAAGAAAAAAAGTTGTTAATCATAAATTTTAAGTTTCAGTACATAATTTTCAAACAGGAAGGCTAACATAAGTATCAATTATGTAAAATGATGCAAACTATGTTCACTCTTCCTCCTTTATTTATATTGTGAAGAATTCTCAAAAAATTCTTGAAATGCTTTTTCTTGTTTTATTGCATTTTAATCCGTTTAATTAACGGATTAGAAGTATCCGTTTAATTAACATCTCTACATTTTTAATTTATTAAAGTTTTGTTTGTGACCACTTCTTTGTATGTTTCAAGGGCATGACACAATGACATCGAGACCCAGCTGTAGATTTAAACTCTGTGTGGGGTCACTCAAACATGATATACACACGTCCATGTTACTTTGGGCTTGTTGGTTTTTTTTAAATTAAAAGTTTTGTTATCTCTCTCCCTAACCTGCCATTGGATTGCTAATTTCAGGAAAATGTTTTTAAAACCCCATTTTGAAGGAAAGTGTTTGCTGATTTAACAATTTTTCTCTGTGTTTCCAAAGTGTTTTGTTTTATGCACTTTTTGACCTGCTCATCATCTTGGTGGGTTGTGCTGTGTATCATTAAAATGATTCATCCTTTTACTGCTTAAGTTGTTGTCTTTAAATGCTATCATATCTATTTTAACATTAATTACCACATATTTATCACTTAATTTTAAATCACTTGTGCCATTTTACTTTAGATATGTAGTTCTCCTTAGCGAATTTTACTGAGTTTATGCTTACTTATTCAAAACTGAGTCTTTTTTTAAAAATTTTTATTTATTTATGTTAGTCACACACAGAAAGAGAGAGGCAGAGACACAGGCAGAGGGAGAAGCAGGCTCCATGCACCGGGAGCCCGATGTGGGATTCCATCCCAGGTCTCCAGGATCGCGCCCTGGGTCAAAGGCAGGCGCCAAACCAATGCGCGACCCAGGGATCCCCAAAACGGAGTCTTTATCATTGAATATCATATTACTCAATCCATTCCTTTTCATAAGTGATATATTTGGTCTCATTCCTTTGATGACATATAGTTTATCCCACATTTAAAATGTGGTATGAATTTATTGTTTACCTTTTTTCCTTTTTTGGAAAATATTGTCTATTGATCAAGTTTTCTAAAGTTGTATTTATTTTTACAAATATTTCAGCTCAAAATCACACTATTATCATCTACTTAGGATTAACCAAAATTTTGAATATATTCAGTGACCTCCACTATTTGTCAAACACAGTATCTTCTGTCTTGGAATACTTTCTCTTATTTAATTTTCATTTGACTGGAGAAGATCTTCAGTAACTATCACAGAAGACTTGTGAGTTATGTACTTTCTAAATTCTTGAATATCTTATTGTATTTACTTGTAACACACAAATGATATATTGGCTGAGGGTGGGTTCCAGCTCTGTACTTTCTTCTCATGACTGTAAATATTCTTCATTCTTTTCTAGATTCCAATATTGTGATGAGAATTTTAACACCAGTCTTTTTTTTTTCCTCTAGAGGAAAGTTTTATTTCAAGGCTGCTAAATCCTTGGTAAACTCCTCCACTTTTAAACAATGATAATTTAAAGCCTTCTTTAAAAACCTAAAGCCACAAGGTTCCTGGGTGCTCAGCTGGTTAAGCATCTGCCTTTGGCTCAGGTCACGATCTGAGGGTCCCAGGATTGAGTACCACATTGGGTGCCCTGTTTAGCAGGGATTCTGCTTCTCCCTCTGTCCCTCCCCCTGCTCCTTCTCTCCCTCTCTCACGTTCTCTCTCTCAAATAAAAAAATAAAATCTTAAAGATAAAACCACCCTAAAATCACAAATGTGTTTGGACTCTTCCTCCATATTTATTAGTTAATCATATTTTACTTTTTAAGAAATGGCAGGAGAAGGAATAATTTGTATAGACTTGGGCTACTTTCCTACAGTCTTCCTATATTTTTCTAATCCTAGTAGCCACAAATGGTTGTTTCGTTTACCACTGGAGGATAAAAATTCAGAGGAAAGCACAATTAACGTGTTTTATTGCTGCAATAATTTATGTAAAGAGTTAAACATATACCCCTCTTTCCTGTAAAATATCCCATAAAGTGCCAAACCAAACAAGCACACAATAAAAATATCAAATTTACCTAAAGGAAAGAATCTAAAATAAGCCAAAGTGTCCAGACCAGAGACTATTCTAATTCTCAGAGCTTAAATAGGAATATTTCATAAGAAAAAAAAGTTGCCTCAGATGTTTTTTTAAAAAGAGATTTAGTAGGAAGAAAAGAACAAAAGCACTAGCCTTGAATAACAGCTACTTCCTAAGAATTGAGTAAATGAGGCAGAAACACAAAATCCATGTGTGATTGCAGAAATTTCTTAACATGAATATAGTGATGGGTTGTTAACCATTTCCCCCCCACTGGCTCCAGATATTAACATTACTATGAGAATCCTCAGGATATTTTGTTTTATATGAAGCATTAATGTGTTTCGATATCACTAACCAAATGCGAAAGAAAGCAGAGCATAAAATGGCTAATCAGGCAGGAGGAACTTAAGTATAAATGACAGTATCTAGAGACTATCAAACCTTGTCCTGAAATGGCTGAAAGTCTTAGGCAAAAAATAAACAGCAAACTCAAAGAAATAATGAGAGCTTGAAACTCATAGCTTTACAATTTCTCTTTTGAATGTGATTGCACTGCAAGGTGATTGAAATATAGAATTGCAGGAAAAAACTAAAGTGATGTTCCTTGACATAAAAGTATGCTTCTGTGTATCTCTCAACTGGATGGAGAGCCTTAAAGTGTATCATAATATTTAAGCTACCACAGAAGTTTCACACAACCTGCAAGTGCCTGCCTCTGGCATTCACCAGACACACAAAGAACATTATGAGCGGGAAGCTAGACTTCCCAGAGAGGATCCCAAAGGTACTAAGGCATGCTCACTAGTATCACAGGAAGAACTAGGAATGGTCTTTCCTCTTCTGATTTAACTCCATCCTCTATAGCAAGAAGTAAGTATAGTTGTCAAAAACCCTTGGCCCTCTAGTCTCCTCTGGTATATGACTGGATAAAAATACTTACAAAAATTAAAAGGGACCTTTGACTTGATCATTGCAGACCATAATTCTCTCAAATAACCATACAGCCACACCACACTCATATAAAAAAGTCGTGATTAGAAGCTATAAGAAAGAATTTAAGAACTACCTCCTTTTTTAAACTGCCTTTTGATGTGCAAAAGCAAACATCACAGTATTGCACACTCCACTATCAACACATTTGAACAGGTAACAATACTCATACCACTGGGAAATAGCTGGAAGAAGGATGGAGAGAAGTTATCATTACCCTAATCTTTCATTTATATTAAAACCAAGGCCCAGAGAGTTTATGTGCTTTAATTTCCCAAGATCATTATAACTGGTGATCAAAACTACTCTAAAGAGTGTGAAAATATTATAATACTAACACTGAGGATTTGAATAAGTAGAATGTTATTGTGTATTGTTGGGAGATTTTTAGCACGAATTCATAAAGATTCATTTTAACTACATTGTCGGTTAATTTTGTTTTTCATTTCTTTTGAGTTCCAAGTAGACTCTCCATCTTAACTATTCTTCTCAAGGTTCTAGCTCCATCTTCTTTTTAGCAGTATATTTATCTTATCTGAATCTTTAGTGCTGAACCTTTAATCCAAAGAACAATGATAAGAGCACATTATCTTCTGAGAGGCATATGGTTACTCCTTTAACTCAACATATAAAGCTGTGTCTCCTATCCCCCTTGAAACCTCCTGGAACCTTTGTCTGTACCCATGCTCTCATCTGCCACATAATGTCAGACGAAAATGTAGATGTCCTTCTCTCAAAGTTAACCCTGAGCTCTTTTGTACTCTCCTTCAAAACCTCACTTTTCCTATTATTAAATCTCTTCTTTTAAGTTATATCAGTATGCTCCTTTCTACTGACTCTACGCTGTCATAGCATAACTAAAGTTCTCACACTTTTCAAATTTTCCTTTGGCTTTCTTGATTCTGCACAAGTAACATTTTCATTCAGCCTTCCATTTAACCCTTTGACAGTGTGTTTCCACAATCCCCTTTCCTTTGGGACTGATTTCCTGAAGTTTCTGATAGACACCGCTTTGTCAACACCCATTCTTCTGTATCTCTCTGATGCGTTTGGTAGACTTGGCCATATAGAAAACACAAAGATCTATTTAAAGTCCTCATTGCTTCTCATTAATTATTTACTTGGAGTTTATTATATGAAATCACTTTGCTATGTCCTATAGATTATACACAGTCTTGAATCACAAGAACATTTCAGTGTGTGGGTAATACCCAGTAAAGGGCATTGCATGCAGTACGGTGTTATTAATTCTTGGTTTGTTAAGGGACTGGAATGAGCATAAATCTCTGGTAGCATTGGAAGCTGCTGAATATCATCTACTCCTTAAATTTACCCCTCCCACAATTTCCAGAGCACTACTCTCTTCTTAATACTCCTATTATTTTATAACCCCTTTCTAATTTAATTTATTGGCTTCTCTCCATCTCCTGCTACTTCATTTTGGCTGATAAAAGATTCTAGATCTTGTCCTTTGCCCTGCTCTACATATGCAGGCTGTGTCATTATGTATTACTTCCATTAGCATCTAGATGTTGATGAGTTCTGTATCTCTGCCTCTATTGTCTATCTAATCTCTATCATCATCTCATTCAGGATATTTTTTCTACTCTATGAAGATATCTAAGAGTATATCTCAAACTGAACTCGTTTCTATCTGGAAATCACAAAAGAGACATATTTCTTTTTCTAAGTTCACTGCTACTAACTTCATACAGGGTCCCATAATTCATTATCTGAAATAATACGCTATTTATTTTTAAATTTAACTTTAAATATTTTGATAGGTGGTTTATTCCCATGATTCAAAATTCAAAAAGCACAAAATTATATACCGGGAAAAATTTCCCTTCATTACCTGTCTCCTAGCTACCCAATTTCTCTCCAAGACAATAGAACTCTTGTTTCTAAAATTACTCCATGCTTATAGCAGCAAATAAGTATATACTTATTCTTTTTTCTTTGCTTTTATTTTAACAAAATAGTAGCATGCTGTACACATTTTTTCTTTCACACTCTGCATCCTGGAGATTGTTTTGTATCACCCTACAAAGGGGTTGCTTCCATTACTTCCTTTGTGTGAACGTGCAACATTTTATTTAACCAGTAACCTATCCATGGACCCTTAAGTGAGGTAAAATCTTCTACTCTTCTCATGTTGCAACAAATAATCTTTCATATGTGATTTCTGTAAATGTCTGTAACAGGTAAATTTTTAGGGTTAGCATTGCTGAGTCAAAGAAAATATGAAGGTGCAATTTGGTAGAAGAGGCCAAGTTGTCCTCCTAGAGAATCTTCCGATCTAAAATCACATCAGCAATGATTGAGAACACCTGTTTCCCCAGCCTCATCATTGATAGAACAAGAGAGCAAGTTTTTCAATCTCTGACAATCTGAGTTACAAAATGTTATTGCAGGGTGGTTTTTAATTTCATTCACAATAACTTTCTAATTGATCTCTTATCGCTCTGTCTTGCAATACTTTCTTAAACAGTTCTGATTCTACTTCATTGCCTACAAATATATGAAAGTCCAAATTGGCATACGGAAGCCTTCCATATTCTTTTCTAGTTTCATCACTTGCAATTACCCTACAGCTCCAGGCTTCTCAAGTTACCTCATCTTTTCATGAATTGTTCAATTTGCATGGTTTCTTTACAAAATGCCCTTATCAGTTCCTCTTATTTACCTGGGAAATATCTATTTATGCTGTCTGGATCTACTATGTGACCTCCTTAAATATAGCCTTCTTGAATTCCTTAGACAATGTTAGTCTCGGGTATTACCGTACGTCTTTAACATGCTGTGAATTTTATGTTTCTTGCATTTCTTGTAATTATCAGTTAATCTTATGCTTAATTCATAAACCTTGACATTTCCTATGACCTGAACATACTGAATAATGTCAAATTGCGAGTAAAGAGGGCAGTGTCTCCTTTAAAGAAGTGGAAAAAATGTTCAATGAAGTGAATGAGAAAGAAGAAAACAGGTCATTTTTTGGTGCAGGTGAGAGTTCAATTAAAAGTATGAATGGTGAAGGAGCATCTAAATTGTGCCGTGTGATATGGACAGAACAAACAGAGAAGAAATGAAGTTGTAAAAAATACACTAAGGAAGAGAAGCCTGGATATCGACCAACAAAAAGGAAGGTAATATCAGCAAACCATGTTTTTTGTCCCAAGTAATTGACAGAGAAGTTCAACACATAAATTATTTTAAAATGCCTTCAAATAGGTATAAGGGAATGTAGTATGCAGCATAATTTTCCTCATTTGAAAGTAAGTAAACTTGACAATGACTGCGTGTGGCTCTGCAAATATCACGTATATATTATATTAACATTGGCAAATGTGAATCTGCACACAAACACATATACACATATGCACGCAGATATGTATTATACACTGCTAAATATTTTAAAAACCATTTTTTAGGAATAAAAACATATAAAATACATAATATTTTCAAAACTAAACTCTATGCATTGGCAGGTATTCCAATCCTTTTCATTCCTTTTACAAAAAAAAAAAAAAAAAAAAAAAAAAAGAAAAGAAATAGGATTGTTACAAAGCAGCTGCTCTGCTGAATTTTACAAAAAGAATATTTTCTTGAATTTTACAAAGAGAGTATTTTCTTGACTTTTGTAATTATCTGTCTTCCTCCTTTCTTTTTTCCCTTTTGAGTATGAGACCCTTGGAATTTGTTGCTGTTTGGAAAAGTATTGTGCATTTTGCCCCTATGGAGAATGACAGGGATTTGTTCATCTTCTCAAGGCTCAAATAGTTCAGGACTCTGAATGCCTTCATGTTTCCTTGTCCATTAAGCTGTAGATTAGAGGATTAGAGAGCTGATATTTTCCCCCAGACAGGAGAGGAGAAGCCCAAGTCACCTGCTCCCTGCCACAGCACTTACTCAGCAAAAACTATGGTGAAAGAGAATGTGGCTACATCCCCAGGATCCATTCCCCACTATGTCCTTAATTTCAGAATTCCAATGTGCAGGGGTGGTGGTTGTGGAAGTATGTCTAGATTTAAGAACAATGCATTTCCTAGATTTACAAACTGATAGACATAACACAAGTTGAAGTTATCACCAAGGCCATATAAGTGGGTGATGCTGGATGCAGTTTTGGGAACAGTTCTTTAAAGAGACTGAATAGCTAGCACATGCTCTTTTCGAAATGGAGTAATGGCAGGAGTTCCAGAAATCTCGAGAGCCTGAGGACCAATGCCTACTCTAAACAGGGTGGAAGAAAATGCTTTGTGTATGTGCTCCTAGGGATATTTAAAATGACCTGAAATCGTTTCCTCTGGTGTGGTTCCGAATATACGTTTAAGTTAATTTTTGTCATCTTTTGATTTTGCAAGAATTTTTCTTTTTTAATATTTATTCTCAAAGCATATTTGGCATACAATATTATACTTGTTTCAGGTATACAACATAGTGATTCAAGAATTCTATACATTATATAGGGATTCCTGGGTGGCTCAGTGGTTGAGCATCTGCCTTCAGCCCAGGGCGTGATCCTGGAGACCTGGGATCAAGTCCCGTGTCGGGCTCCCTGCATGGAGCCTGCTTCTCCCTCTGCCTGGGTCTCTGCCTCTCTTTCTCTCTGTCTCTCATGAATAAATAAATAAAATCTTTAAAAAAAATAATTCTATACATTATATAATACTCACATGATAAATGTAGCTACCATCTGTCACCATGCAGTGTTATAATATTATTGACTATATTCTTTATGTTGTACTTTTCATTTCCATGACTTTTATTTTTTTAAAGATTTTATTTATTTAGAGAGTGCAATCAGGGGGAGGGGCACAGGGACAGGGAGAGAGCATTCCAAGCAGACACCACACTGAGCGTGGAGTCTGACAGGGGGCTCAATTTCACCACCCTGAGATCATGACCTGAGTCGAAATCAAGATTTGGACACTTTACTGAGCCACCCAGGTGCCCCAATGACTTATTTATTCAATAACTGAAAGTTTGTAGCTCTTAATCACCTTCACCTATTTTGCCCATCCCTCCGCACGTTCCCCCTACTTTGACCACCACCAGTTTTCTGTTTTTATGAGTTTGTTTCTGTTGGTTGTTTCTTTGCTTTTTAAAGAATCCACATACAAGTGAAATCATACGGTATTTGTCTTTCTCTCTCTCTCTTTTTTTTTGTATTTGTCTTTCTCTAACTGACCTGTTTCATTTAGCATGATACCCTCTAGGTCCATCCATGTTGTTGCAAATGGCAAGATATCACTCTTTCTTATGGCTGAGTGACATTCCGTTGTATATACCACATCTTCTTTACCCACCCCTCTATCGAGGACACTTGGGTCACTTTCATATCTTGGCTCTTGTAAGTAACATTGCAATAAATATAGGGGTGTATACACCTTTCCTATACTGTTTCCATTTTCTTTGGGTAAATATCCAGTAGTGGAATTACTGGATCAGATAGCATTTCTACCTTAAATTTTTTTGAGGAATCTCTGTACTGTTTTCCACAGTGGTTGTTCCCTTTTCCTACATCCTTGCTTATTATTTGTCATTTTGATACTAGCAATTCTGACTGGTGTGAGATGATATACCTCATTTTGGTTTAGATTTGCATTTCCCTGATGATTAATGCCATTGAGAATCTTTTCATGTGTCTGTTGGCCATCTTTACATCTTTGGAAAACTGTCTATTCACGTTTTCTGCTCATTTTTAAATTGGATTGTTTGTTTTCTGGTCAAGTTGTGTAAGTTCTTTGTATGTATTTGGCAATGACCCCTTATCAGGTATATCATTTGCAAATATCTTCCTCCATTCAGTAGGTTGCCTTTTTGTTTTGTTGATGACTTCCTTTGCTGTGCAAAAGCTTTTTAATGTGATATAGTCCCAATAGTTTCCTTTTGTTTTAGTTTCTCTTGCCTGAGGAAACATATCTAGAAAAATGTTGTTGAGGTCGATGTCAAAGAAATTACTGCCTGTGTTTTCTCTTTAGGAGTTTTATGGTTTCAGGCCTCATATTTAGGTTTTTAGTCCATTTTGGGCTTATTTTTGTGTCTGGTATATGAAAATGGCTCAGCTTCACTCCTTTGTATGTAGCTGTCCAGTTTTCCCAACACCATTCATTGAAAAGAATACTTTTAAATTGCTTTTTGTAATAATTTACCTTTTTATATTTTTTTAAGTTTTATTTATTTATTTATGATAGACACAGAGACAGAGAGAGAGAGAGAGAGAGAGAGAGAGAGAGGCAGACACACAGGCAGAGGGAGACGCAGGCTCCATGCAGGGAGCCCAAAGCGGGACTTGATCCCGGGTCTCCAGGATCGCTCCCTGGGCCAAAGGTAGGCGCCAAACCACTGAGCCACCCAGGAACCCCACTTTACCTGTTTTCAAAGTCTTAACTGCTACTCTAATCCTTGAAACCTGTTTCCTCTTATTGGCAACTATTTTTAGGATTTTATATATAAGCAATTGCATTAGTTAGTAATGGTTGTATTATGTTCTATATATTACCTATATACTAATGTTTTATGAATATTTTTAGCTTCTTTGTTTTTTAGAAGGGAGAGGAGTAGGAAAGACTCTTTTTAACTTATTCTACTTTTCTTACATTATCTTCTTAGATTTTTGATAGTTGGTAATCTTAAATATGTAATTACGTTGTCTCTGGCAAAAAAAAAAAAATGTTGTTGTCAAAATCTGATCACAAACTGTTTTCCTGAAAATTAGCACAATTGTTTTGCCTGGGTACTCTTTAAAAACTTTTTTTTTCTTCAAAGCTCAATAGTTTTACTAGAACAGGACTAATTTCTGGCCACGATGGGTTGATTTTTCCAAACACGTGTCATGACCCATCAATATATAGTTTCCTATATATTTTAAAATTTATATCTTTTGTATTTGTTCTACTCCATTACCCTCTCTCACCCCTGGTCTTTTACTCTTTCTTATTCTATGTCTGTTTCTTTCTACCTCTCCCTCCCCTTCTTTCTTTTATTTTCTTTCTTTACTTTCTTCTTTCTTCTTTCTTTTTCTTTCTTTCTTTCTTTCTTTCTTTCTTTCTTTCTTTCTTTCTTTCTTTCCTTAATACAAAACAATCACCTTCCATTTTCTTTCTTTTTTTTTTTTTTTATTTATTTATGATAGTCACAGAGAGAGAGAGGCAGAGACACAGGCAGAGGGAGAAGCAGGCTCCATGCACCGGGAGCCCGATGTGGGATTCGATCCCGGGTCTCCAGGATCGCGCCCTGGGCCAAAGGCAGGCGCCAAACCGCTGCGCCACCCAGGGATCCCTCACCTTCCATTTTCTACTTCAATTATTTACTGCTTGAATTCACTTGTGCTTCATCCAATTTTATCTTCACTTGTGACACTTTTTTCTTTTATTGACATTTTTCTTCTCAAATCTACCCTTTCTCTTATCAGCTTATTAGAGTTTTTCTAATTCTGATTTATGTTGTTCTTTTATATTCTATATAATTTCCTTTAATATTCAGCTATTTGAAAAGTATGATCTTCTGCCATGGGATGATATTTTATTCCTTACTCTATTTTCATAAAACATTGTAAGAAATTTGACTAAGAATTTAGTATACTAGTTCTTCTATAATGTAGATTCTTCTACCTAAAGTCCAAATAATATCTTTATGGTTTTCTCAGTGCCCACAATCAGCCCTTTGGAATATTGGTTTCTCTGCCTTCCTAGGTTTTTTGTCTTTGCAATATCTTAGACTGTTTTTAGTTCATCTTTTCCTACTTTTCCCATTTTATGCTAATCTTCAGGACCACGTATCCATGTACCAGTCCTTATAAAAATCAAACCTTAGGCTTTCTTCCAAGTTCAAGTATATTACATTAACCCCAGTTGATATCTTGGGCTTAGAATCTCACAGCCTAAATTATTTTGCCACCAAATAAGACCCGATTCAAATAGTACCTTGTTTATATCTTGTTTATATATTTATCTCTCTCTCTCTCTCTCTCTCTCTCTCTCTCTCTATATATATATATATATATAGTGTTGTAGCTTATTAGGTGGATATTTAATTTAATGATTTTATTAAAATAGTTCTAGATGAGAGGGAAGTGTCAGAAAAAGTAGAATATACATAAATTTTATAGAAAATAACTTGACTTTATTTAGTCATTTGTTTGCCAGAAAATTTTCACATCAACTTTAGAATAACAATGAAATTGACATCATTATTACAATACCAAATATTAACATAATATATGTATTATTTGCTATTTTCCGTATACCTTCTGGCTGTTGCTCTTTTCAACACCACAGTGCACAAAATTTCATTATATTTTTATTTTTTTAATAGAAATGGTTGTGACATGAATATATTGCATTTGAGAAATTGTGGGAAGATAGCCATAAAAATGCATATTGAAATTTACAACAGAGATAAAGGGTATATGTCCTTGACACTTCCATGGATCCAGACATTTGATTATATTTTTGAACTTACCAGAGATATTTAGTATTTAATAAGGAAAGAAAGTGGATAGGTGTATCTAAGTACCTTTAATTCATTTAAAATTAGCCTATTATTTTCATTATTAAGAGTAATTTCATGAGAAGTTGCATTCAGACTAATTTCTACAACAATGGAAAACTCCAGGTACCTATTTAAGTGAGAAATATTCTCTACCTTGAACTGCTGGTATTATATGCCATCACCACAACTAGACTGAGGAGACCTTTTCACTTTTCAAACAGCTAATGTTTCATTTTCAAGCTAATTCTAATTAGAATTTTAGTAAAATAGAGGGTAGCAACATGTCATTTGACACTTACTAATGGAAGAAACATGACTGAATTACATTTAGTGTCAGTTAATAGACTCTTTTTCTACACTTCTTAAATGACACTGTGTTTAGAAAACCATTTCCCAGGAGAAGCAGTTCCTGAACTTGAGTGACAATGTATGTAATATGTAAATGGTAATTTACAATGTTTACTAAGAGATGAAAATATTCTTATGAAAAAGTTAAAATGATTTCATTGTATTGCCCTCCGACTACCCCTTTTACATGGCCTTCAACATTTTTCCTTTTCTTAATTTTAATACTAGGACATGAGTATCATGGTGTTGGATTTTCAAAGTCGTTTGTTATTTTGTTCCTTCCTTGCTCTTAGTTATGAAACTGTCCAAAGTGATTTGACCACATGCTATGAGAAAAGTTTTGATGCAACTACCTGGAAGTTTACATTAAGTTGGAACCACTGAGGCATGTTTGATTGAGTGCCAATGGGACAGGTTCTGGCACAGTCATATATTGTCTCCATTCTGTGCATTGTTTCATTTAGGTTTGCCTTGCCATCACAGTGTGTGAATGGCCCGAAGGCAGAGACTGTATATTAGATGCTTTTTGTAATGTTACTCTTTCCACTGCAGTTTTAGGTGACTCATAAGGTGCTCAATTCTCCTTCACTTTCTTTCCTCAGTAACTAATATCTTTACAACTCATCCTTCTGATACTTTTTGTATACATGTGCAAACATATGCAAACACAGATTTTATAAAACAAAAATAGGATGTATACATATATTTTGTTTGTTTACACACATATATGTCTATGTACATATTTCTATAATTTTTGGCTGGTTTTAGCCTTACATATGTCATTTGAATAGCTACGTATTTCTTTTAAATAGCTGAAAAGTATTTCATATTTGCATAAATTGCATATATAGACCAGGGAACTAATTTTATTTTCTCCAAGTAATAACAATTTTCTGTTAGCTAGTATCCATATCCTTTTATTAACAAAAGTCATGCATATTAACAAAAGTCATGCTATGGAAATTCAAATACTAAAATATTGTATTGAAAAACAGAAAATTTTCTTTTTTATTTAAAACCATTTATAGAATAATCCAACACTTAGTGAAATTCTATCCTTTTTAGTAGATTATATTATACTTTACATGAGAGTTTATGTCTGAATTTTTTAATCACTAAAATTTTTTCTATACTTGTGCCAATAACAAATGATTATTATATGGTGTAAACATATTTTTATAGTTTCTACTTAGAGAAAATGTATATAGCTTTCCAACTTCCACGAGAAAGTGATGCCTCATCATTTTAAGACCTTTTTATGTCTGTCAGTAAAGATTGACATACAAATTTTTATTTTAGTTTCTCATATGGGACTTGCATCTGTCTTTTAAGGCTTATTCTTAATGATTATGGTTTTGCTGAATCCCATGGAACTTTTTATCTGAAGACTTTGTCATACCATCAACTTCCATTTTTTTTAGTTGAATTTTGCCAGAAAATGTGAAAATCATGGTTTCTGCACTTCAGGATGGGTTGTGGCCTGATACCTGGTTAATTTTCATGATATTCCATGATAGAGTTTTTAAATGTACATTTTCTATTAAAAGTTTCCTCTTATTGCCTTCTTGCTTTGCTGACTTATGAGAACTCTGTTAAGTTTTTCTACTAGACATGGTTTATCATACCAATTTCTCCTATCATTTCTATTAGTGTCAGCATTCTACATTTTAAAGCTACACTTTTAAGTGAATAAAAGCTCTTTACTACTGTAGCTTCTTATAATTTTTATTCTATCAGATTTTATTTTTATGGCTTTCCTTTCCCTTTATTTCCAATTGTTGGGTTATTTTATTTCATTCATTTATCCAGAAAAATATTGTACACCATACTTCAAAATATTATAATAAAAGATTCCTTATTAAAGAGATTTATCCACATTCACATTTATTACTTTTACACTATTTGGACATAACAATGGCATTTTGTTTTCTACCAATTTTTTTGCTCTTGTTTGCTGTTTTTTTTTTTCTTTCTGTTTTTGTTAGATTGAGAATTTTGAGGTAACATTTCTTTTTGAATAATTTAGAATTTATACAAATAATTTGTATTTTTCTGAGAGTCATCACTAAATTATTAAGCATAGATTTTTAATGAACATTCAAGGTTAGTCAGTATATATACACAATTTCCAAAAAAGAAAAGAACTTACCCTGTCTCCTGTTCACTGATGCTTGCCACTCATTCCATGTTGAGATCATCTATACCTTTTGTTAATCTTAAAAATATAATGTCACAACACTTACTTTGACATATACTGATGATTTGCAACTTTCACTGCACCTCACTATTTGTTATGTGAAGTGTATATTATTTATAATTGGTAAACTCAACCATGCATAAATCTAAAGTTTTCTTACAACTAAATTTATTTTTATGTCATGGCATCAGTCTATAAAAGGCAAGAAACAATTGAGTCACTTTCAGGCAAACTTGGTCAAATAAAATTTTGGAATTTTTTCCACTTCTCTCTTTCCTGAGTTAAATATTAATTGGTAAAATAAATAAATAAATAAATAAATAAATAAATAAATATTAATTGGTGGGGCTAGCAGCACAAGTAAATATTAGTAGAGAAGGTAGTCAGAATACATACTTTTAAATATTTTGGCATACAGAAATGTAAGATTGTCCCCAAGATTTCTTTTTTTTTAAGATTTTATTTATTTATTCATGAGAGACAAAGAGAGGGGGGCAGAGAAATAGGCAGAGGGAGAAGTAGGCTCCCTCTGGGGAGCCTGATGAGGGACTCATCCTGGGACCCCGAGGATCACATCCTGAGCCAGAGGCAGACACTCGACCACGGAGTCACCCGGCATCCCATCCCCAAGATTTCTGCATCAGACTGTAAACTACTTAATACAAGTTGTTATTGTTGCTAATGGTACCTCTAACATGGAAGTGTATTATTGTTACTGTTATTTTTTAAAAAGACTATTTGAGAGAAGAGAGATAGCAGGAGCAGGGGGAGGGGCAGAGGCAGAAACAGACTCTCCAATGAGGAGGGAGCCCCACACAGGGCTCAATTGAATAATTGAGCGACATTGAGTGACATTGAGATCATGACTTGAGGTGAAGGCAGACACTTAACTGACTGAGCCTCCCAGATGCCCCTTGTTATTGTTATTTTTTTCCATTCGTCTGCTGTGAAATAGAAAGATATTTTATCTTCATTTTTATTCTCTACCAGACACCTGTTTTTTTTTTTTTTTTCTTCCTGGACCAGTTCTTTAAAAACTAAGTGTTAACTGAATATCTGCAGTGAATAATAACAAATCATTATAAATAATAAATATGTAAGTAAAATATATAATAAAATAATAAATACATAAATAAAAATGTTCATTACTACTGTCAGACGTGGTTGATACCTTCAGGATACTTAAGACTTCAGTTAGTGAGGTAAGTGACAAGGCTTTACAAAGTTAATAACGGAAGGCTCGAGTCAGAGTTTAGAACATCGCTGAAAAAAAACATGCAAACATAGATGATGTACTGCCACAGGTGAGTAACATAGAGGATGAATATTAGTGGAGTCCAAAGGAGGGCAAGACCATTTCCCTCCATAGACGTGTTGGTAGCAAAATATAAGCTGTACCCTAAAATACCAAATGGAGGGCAAGAGGTCTTTCCATGTGGATGAACTGACAGAGCAAAAGTAAAGAGATAGAAAATAGTTCAGAGATAGAAGGTAAATCTCTATAATTCTGGTGTAAAATGATCTGTTAAAGTGATCTTTCTAAAGTTAGAGGTACCTAATTATGCATAGCTCTCCTTTGAGACACATTGTGTCAACTTGACTGCTCTAGTCAGGCTAAATCACAGTAGGTATTTCAGAACCATCTATTTAGGTAGCCCAAATCACAGCACAGAAAAAGCTGCATTTCGTTGATGGTGGCACTGGTGTGAGAGAAGTGTAGGAGAGATGGGATCCAGTCTAAATCCTAGGAAAATAAATGGACCCCTGCCACTCTACCAACTGACTATAAATTTAATGAGAACAAGCATGCATACAGCTTCAAAGGCTGCATGCACATTATGAGTTTTAATCTTTTTGCACTAAAATTAATGAAATCAGTGTCTTTAATCCCCAAGTTGAAGACTTCCTATTGAATTTCATATATCAAACAATGTTTTTCCAAAAACTTTTTCCTAATGAAGACTTTGGAAGGAATAATGTTTCTTACTCAAAATATGTGTTGTCAAGCAGCCTAATTAATCATAAAGTAACACAAGAATTATAAGAAACACAAGAATTATAAATATCTGGTGCCTTTACATCTTGTTTGAAAGATTTAACTGTCACACTTCATTGAAGTGGACACAATCAACGGGAGAGAAGACAGATAGTGATGCAAACTTGAATATTAAAATACAGGAAATGAAGGACTATGCTTATTGATGTAGGAATGGAATGAAGTATACATTTTTATTGTAACAACAAATTAAAACTTCTTTAAAGTTTAAGGGAGATGAAAGAGCTGAAGATATGCAGTCTACATGGCATTAGCTATTTTCCTGGTTGTTTTAAGTACTTCTATTTACCTAAAAGACATTATATTAAATTCTTGTAATAGATATTATATAAAGCCAAACTATTAATCTGGTTTAAAAAACCCCCAGATAATAGATTTACTTTTGTGAATCATTTTTAAAGCAATTTAAAATAACACTAAAATTAAAAATTAATATATGAAACTTCCCAATAAGCTAATGAGTTCATATCAGGCCATCAGAGTGGTTTGGAATTGTACTTTCATTTCTCTGAATCCATTTATTTGACAAATACTTTAATGGCTAAAAAGAGAAATCCCTAAGACGGCATCATTTGATGTAAACAAAAACAAAACCAAAACCAAAAAACAAATGTAAAGTCTCCATAATGGAGAACAAGTGAGAGATATCTCGACTCAACCATAGAGAACAAACTGATGGTTACCAAGAGGGGAGCTGGGTGGGGAGCTGGGGGAAATAGGTGATAGGATTGAGGAGTGTACTTGCTGTGATGAGCAGCTGGTATCCTATGGAAGTGTTGAATCACTATTATAAGCCTGAAACAATTATTACATTGTATGTTAACTGGAATTTAAATGAAAACACAATAAATAGTGAGAGATATCATGTTAATGTAGCTATGCAATTATTCTTAATAATCTTACCCAACACTAACCTATTTTATTTTATTTTTAAATATTTCATTTATTTATTAGAGAGAAAGAGAGAGAGAGAGAGCGCACAAGCAGGGGGAGTGGCAGGCAGAGGCAGAGGGAGAAGCAGTCTCCCCTCTGCACAGAGAGACCAAGGTGGGGCTCTATCCCAGGACCCTGAAGGCAGACACCTAACTGACCAAGCCACCCAGACACCCCAACACTAATCTATTTTACAGTAAAATGGCAATTTTTTTTTCAATTTGAGGACTCCCTTGTAATTCTTCTAGATTTATTGTTTACCAATTCTTTCTTTAGGTTAGCTCTTTAAATTTAGTACTAGTATTTTTCAACAATATGCAATAGAAAAATAAGAGCTACAAATATATAATATACAAATATATGAAATTTTTGCATTTGCTTATCCTGGCTTAGAAGGGCAAATTTCTAAGTTGAAACTAATATAATGTTGTTTAAAGGAAAAAAAGATACCCATTTTAAGTTCCTAATATAATCTATTTTTATTTTTAGGGGAGGAGCTGCGTTTCAAATATATTTAGTGCTTTGAAACAGTAGATAATAGCTGTACTGGCTCCTTATTCTGATTAGGGTATCTGAGCCACAGTTGTATTTTGACTAACCTGGATAATCAAGGTCATCTAGAAGAGTGGATTGTGTAGTGGGTTGAATGGTGGCCCCAAAGAGATGTCCATGTTCTAATCTCTAGAACCTGGCAATAGTACTTCATATGGCAAAAGACGTGATTAAATGAAGGTTCTTGAGGAAGGAGTTTATCCCAGATTATCAGATCGGGCCTAAATGCAATCACATGTATCCTTGTAAGACAGAGGCTGAGTGAGTTTTGAGACAAACACACAGAAGAGAACACAACACCCAAACACCACAGAAGAGGAAAAGGCAGTGTTACCACAGAAGCAGAGACTGGAGTAATAAAGCCTCAGTCATGATTCTCAACTAGAGCTTCTTTAAAGGATGTGACCATGCTGGCCTTCAGAACTGTGAGAGAACAAATTTCCATGGCTTTAAGCCCCCCCAGATTGCAATACTTTGTTACAGCAGCCACAGGAAACCAATCTAAATCTTTAAATTTTTCTACCTGAATGAATATCTCTTTGTGTCCTGTTTTGAGCATCATCTGCCATCATCTTCTAGACCAAAGAAGAGGGGAAGGGGGGGGGACATTTGACCCAGGCTGTTTCAACAATATCCTTTCCTCCCTAACCCATGTAGCTATAGTTGATCAGTCAGGATGCAAACCTGCCAAACGCTGAGATGAATGGAATATTTCTCTGGCCTTCTTTGTCCACCCTTCCATCCCCATTACCTTAGAACTTATTATCCTCGTGACAAATGTGATATATATTGGTCTGGGAGCTTCTGGTGACCATATTTTTAGACTTCATGGATGGAGCCAGGTGGATAGAATATAATAGTGGATAGCTACAGTCCCTGGATAAAAGATACTCCAGGATAAGATTCTTATGTTATTCAGCTTTCAGCCATCTGTGCATCTCTAGAACTTAATTACAGAATCATATAGTAGCTATTTAATAAATATTTAATGAGCAAATTATTTGTTTAAATTAGTTTTTCTTCAATGTGAATTCTACCTAATTATTGGAAAACCTTTAAAAAGACCTCAAAATTCCACCAGTAAACATAGATATTTAGGAAGATCCCAAGGGCAGAGTTCTGAATTTTCTTTTCCTGGAAAGTCTATTTGTTATTATTATTATTTTATTAACTTGTTTGGACAAAGCAGAAGCCACTAATCCAAATTTGAAAGTTGGGATAGGATACACTTTGAAATTTTTTTCTTTTAATTTTTAATATCATTTTCTTAAAAGTCTCAAATAAGTTGATTTCTGGGAAGCAGGAGATTAAAAGAAATAAAATATAACAAGCTACAAGACGAAGTAACCTTTGTTTTCAATCTCAGCACCTTTTAGGCTTAGTGTGCCAATACTCAAACTTAGATATTTATGTTTACCCTTTTGCAATATTAAATTGCAATGGAAAATTGAAATAAGCCATAAGTGTTTTCATAAGTGTTCATATGAAAATGAAGTATGTATCCTGAACCGGAAATATTCTTGCCACTAATGCAGATATTTTGTTTTACATATATGGGACTTTTGATACCAAAACACTCAGATAATGAGTTAAGTTCAAAATTCTGGGCAGCCTGGGTGGCTCAGTGGTTTAGTGCCACTCAGCCCAGGGCATGATCCTGGAGACCAGGGATTGAGTCCCAGGTCAGGCTCCCTGCATGGAGCCTGTTCTCCCTCTGCCTGTGTCTGCCTCTCTCTCTCTCTGTGTCTCTCATGAATAAATAAATAGAATCTTAAAAAAAAATTACATGGGCAACCTGATAATTTTTATAGACCTTAAAGATTTCTGGGATGAACAGGACTTAATAATCATTAGTTCTAACAGGACTCAAGGTTAGTGATATATTCCATCATCTCATTCCATACTATCCTTATGATTAGTATACCACTGAGGGAAGTAAACAATACAAACAGACTTGATTCCTAAGGCCATGATATGTTATTTTAATTTGCATTCCTTTCTCATGAAAAAAAATTCTATGTAAATGTAAATGTAGATGAAATGTGCTGTATTGAGTAAATCACATTAAGACAAATGGCTAAGTCACACCAATCTTGAAGAATGGTGGGTTTACACTGACTGGATATTTAGTTTCTAAGATCTGTGTTTTTCCCAAGTATTCCCTGTTTGAACTGGAGTAGACTGTTTTGTATATTTGATGCATAATATTTGGGTTTACAGAATCTTTTTCCTTCCTTCAATAAAGTTAAACTTTATATTTTTTAATTTTTTAAAAAAGATTTTATTTATTTATTCATGAGAGACACACAGAGAGAGAGGCAGAGACACAGGCAGAGGGAGAAGCTGGCTCCATGCAGGGGCCTGATGCGGGACTGGATCCTGGGACCCCAGGATCACACCCTGAGCCAAAGGCAGACACTCAACCACTGAGCCACCTAGGCATCCCAAATTTTAACTTTATAAACTTTGGCATAATCTTACTGAATTACAGAGAATGTCTTAAAAAACAAAACAATATCAACAACAAAACCAAAAACAACAACAAAAAGCTTCCAAAATCACATCAGCATGTTATGGTACAGGAAAAGCATTATATGTATCATTTCCAAACTTCTCATATAGACTTAATTAGCGCATATATTGTTAGAAGCAATAAAGCAATAGGAGTAACATTTTCTATTTCAAATAGAATACATGATTGAGTCATTGTTATGAAGCACCTACCTAGCATTTGCAACAAAGGTAGTGCAAGAAGAGAATTATGAGAAACACCAGCAAAAGATTCATCTAAGGGCACCTGGGTGGCTCAGTGATTGAGCGTCTGCCTTCAGCTCAGGTCATGATCCCGGAGTCCCGGGATCGAGTCCCACATCGGGCTCCCTGCATGGAGTCTGCTTCTCCCTCTGCTGTGTCTCTGCCTCTCTCTCTGTGTCTCTCATGAATAAATAAATAAAATTTTAAAAAAGATACATTTAAAAACAAACACATTCCTCACTGTATTTTGTATCACTAAAATAAAAAGGAAGAAACAATTATTAGCCACATACAATTCATGTTTTTATTTTCCGTTACTGATTGCTTAGTACTTAATTCAATAAACAAACCTTACCAAATATTTACTGTACATAGTAATATCCTACTACTGTGCCAGGGGAATGGTTGACAGATAAAATAAAATATGGTGGAATCATGCCCCAAACAGTTCATCAAAATAATTCATTTGTACACTTAGTTTACAAATATCTTTGCCACTAATTTTACAAATATTTATTGTTTATATTGCAGTAGGTTTGATAGACCAAAAAAAAAAAAAATTGAACCTAAGTGGTAAATGACAGCTGTAGTTTCTAGCATCATCTTCAGAAAAGATTTTTAGCATTACATTCCTTCTAGTTTTAATCCAAAACTCCACAAAGTCCTTTATGGATCATGCACTTACCATGTACATCATACCTTCCCAATTGTTTTACATTTCATGGATATTTATTCCTCTCTAGATTGCAAACTCTGCATGGTGCTAGTTGTAAGCTTGGGTTTCACCTTTTTTTGACTGATTTGTCCTCTGTTCTGGTGTCTAATATCATTACACTTCTCTTTGCTTTTTTTAAGGAGCATCTTATCATTTATTTATTTATTTATTTATTTATTTATTTATTTATTTATGATTTACCTATTTATTTATTTGAGACAGAGGGAGAGAGCAAGCAGGGGGAGGGGCAGAGGGAGAAGGAGAGAGAGAATTCTCAAGCAGACTCCCTCCTGAGCACAGGGCTGGATGTGGGTCTCATTCCAGGGCCCTGAAATCATGACCTGAGCTGAAATCAGAGTCAGATGCTTAACCAGGTGAGCCACCCAGGCGCCCCTCTCTCTTATTGTAAAGCAGCATTCTCTTACTTTGAATGTGTTTTTTTTTTTTCTTGAGTGATGTAAATTTTTGTGTAATTACTTCTACAGTATTTTAGCTATGTATGTATTTCTTTCCATGTGTGAGGGGGTGTCTCAGGAAAATTTACCATCATTTCAACATCTGCTGTTGAGTTCAGTTTCTTCCATTGGTCATGAAAAATAACAAATCTTCTCCTAAGAAGGATCATGCCTGATTTTGCATTGCAAGTAAATGTGTTTCTATAGTGAAAACGAAATTAGAACCAATACTCTTTAGAGCATTGTGGAAACAGAGGCAATGGACTTGACTTCTCCAAACAGAGGGCTAAGTCGCCATTAAAAATGAACCCTCTTCCTGTCAGGTGTAGGCCCTCCAGATTTGTTTTTGTGAATGTTTAACCCAAAACATAGGCATTTTGCTTTGATGAACGTAAAAAAAGTGTATAAAATTCTCATATTAAGATTTTACTTAGTAAATAAGTGGAGCTTGGAATTGAGAATTTTACAGGACTTGATAATCTAGCTCACATATTAACATTAAGTGAAAATTTAAAATTCTAGTTTCAAGCATATTTACAAATCATATATACTGATAAATGAGGGAAATATTGAATAATCAGAATTTAAGAACTGAATCCAGGATTCTTTTCTGAAATATAATTTTTGAACATCAGTCCATGAATTTTTTATTCATTTTTTCTTTTTAAGGAAAATAATCCAGATGCTAATCCAGATGTGATGCTGGCAGACAATTAGCACTACAGAAGATGTATAAATCTGTTATTTTGAGTAAGCCAAATATGACAGAACAAAACATATAATTTATATTCTTAGTTTTTTAGTATGTGTTTTTAGCATAGATGATACAAAAAGATGTAAATATAAAGATTTTTCTTTCTTAGACTTTGCAACCTGTCTTCCTATTCTTGGAGAATAAATACTGAATGGTATCTCATATATATCTGGTTTGGTATTTATTATTGTTACTGATATAGCTAAATTACCTAAATTTTACCTAAAATTGCTCTTTAGTAAATGGATCATCATTTCTGGTTCTTGGCAAAACCAATTGAAGTTGATGACAGATTATCTTAATGAAGTCATTAATGCAAATTGCATACTAGGGGATTTCCAATAAATTTATTAATAGAGAAACTACTTATTTTAAATGACTAAAAATGTTATACATCATTAAAATTGCCTTATGTACCTTTGGATTTTGGAATTCTCTCAGATGTAATTGAGGAAATGCTGTTAGGATTGGCTTATTTTCAATAAATTTATTCTAGGGCAAGCCAAATATAAAATTGGGTAAAAGTAGGAAAGAAATTAGCTGCTGATAGTTTTTCTCTGTGTGCAAAATTTAAAAAGCTTAACCCTCTGCAGTTACTCGCACATCTCAGGCAGAAAGTCTGCAACTACACACATGACTGTACTGGGTTGTCTGATTCCTAAAAGAGGAGCTAAGAGCTAGGTGGGCCATAAATCCACAGCAGGGGGCTCAGAGCCACGCTGTTGATTAATTGTAGATCATCCTCAGTTTAAACTAGTCAAATAATCCTCCTATCAAATATCCTTCAAAAACTCTCGTCATCAGACACTAACACCAATGTTTTCTTATCTGTGTCTTTTTCTATCTTGTCTTCAAAGACAATTTTTAACAATGAAAAATTTTAACACATTTGTGGCATTTTTAAAATTTATCTTTAAATTTTATTTATTTATTTGAGAGAGAGAGCACCAGGAGGGGGGAGCAGAGAGGGAGAGGGAGAAGCAGACTCCCCACTGAGCAGGGAGCCCAATGATGTGGGGCTCCATCCCAGGACCCTGGGATCATGACCTGAGGGGGAGGCAGAACTTAACTGACTGGCCACTCACCAGGCACCTCCCATTGTGGTATTTAGAGAGACAGTGGTAAATGGTATTGCAAATTAATACAATCTTTTCACACAGCAATTTGTGGCAATGTGGCATATAAAAATAATCATACTCTTATACTAGCTATTATTTCTGAGTAATTTCCTTAATCAAATGGTACAAGACAGCAACATACATGAAAATATTTATATCAATGGTATCTATAAGTTGGAAAAATTTAATTAACCTGAATTATCTATCATAAAGCAGATAGACTGTATAAATAATGACACATCAGTATTTTCATCATCATCATCATCATCCTTTTTGTTTTCCATCCATTTTAAAATGATGATTAAAAACTATTCAGAAATAATGAACAATGCTTGGATATAATTTCAATTAGAACAAAGCATAATGAAAATTGTATTCATTTATTCTTTTATTTCCGCAAATATTTACTACATGCGAAATTTGTGGTCAGTCATCACAAATAAGGAAAAGAGCAGTGGGAAAATTAAAATCCTTGACTTTACAAAGCGTTCAGACTCCATCCTTTAGTAGGATGCATATGAGAAACAAGTGGTCCCTCTATGAATTGATTACCGGGCAATATTGGTTAAAGAGACAGTGTGTTCTGAGCAGTGTAGCAGGAGGATGAGCCAAGGGGTGGACAAGGTGTTTGTAGGATGAGCATTAAACTGGAGAATGAATAGACAGATGAAGGATTGGAGAGAGTGTTCCAGACAGAAGTGTCATGGGCAAAGACCCAGTAGTATGGATAATTTCAGAAATTTGGAGGGCAGGAAGTAGATCAGAGTAACTGTATGATAGTAAGATGAGACCTGGAGGCAGGTCAAATAAAGTCTTTTAGACAAAAGTAAAGGGTTTGATATCTAAATAATAGGAAGCAATTAAAGTATTCTCAGTAAGTACATGCATTATAATTGTACTAATGTGAAAATAAGTACAACATCTATATAGTCAAGAAATTGAAAATGAAATTAGCAATGATTCTTAAGGTGTGATTTTGGTAGATCTCCTTTTAAAAGAGAAAACTACAGTGTAATATATGATGCCAATTCAACTCTTAGATTATATCTACATTTGTTTGAAAAAACCCAGTCTTCTGGACACATATTATGTACGTTTTGAAGTTAATTATCTCCATTTTTTTTTAGAACATTCAACACTAAGAGAAATTCCAACAAAAAAACATGGTTTACAATAGAAGCCCTAAACCTTCTAGTCTATTTCGTCAGTTTTAATAAAACTTTTATCTAAAATTATATATTTTATAACTATGTTATATTTATAAGAAAAAGTATGCTTGTAAAAAATTAAAGTCTGTAAGAAACTTGAAATCAAACTTTTGTTTATAGAATTTAAGGACTAAGTTGAAGAGGATGAATCACATTATACTGGTCTGCAATGAATTTGAGATATGCAGCCTTTCTGCATTGAGACTTGTTATTTTTCGAAGTCCACATCCTCTTTAAAGTTTAAAGATGTTAAAGATACTTATTTTTGGTGGATTTTAAATGAGTTTTTACTACATTTTAAAATATAAGCAGTACAACACTTAGCTTTACAAAATACTAATTTATTCTATAAATGTGATAAAATGTTAAAGTAACTGTTACACTTTTTTTTTTAAAGATTATGTATTTTAGAGAAGAGAGAGCACATGAGCAAGGACAGAGGAAGAGAATCTCAAGCCGACTCCCACTGTGGGTGGAGCCCAATGCAGGACTCTATCTCACCACCTGGAGATCATAACCTGAGGTGAAATCAAGAGTTGGACACTTTACCAACTGAGCAACCCAGGCCTTGAAGTTGTCATACTTTTTAAACATAAAAAGTTCCTGACATTTTAGGGAGACTAATTTTCTCTATTTGAAAAGCAGTAATGTTGCCACATTGCATCAGAAACTTTATTACAGAAGTATAAAAGTATAAACGTATCAGTAAACTAACCAGACGTTAATGGCATTAGGACTGAAGAAAAATGAAATAGAAATTTTTATAGTCAATCAAACATTTGTCTGGATTCTGTAATCATATAAGAAAGGTTGCTATTTGTGGCTCTGTAAATAAAATCAAATCTCACTCTCCTCATGTATTTGCAAAATATTAAGTGTTAATTTGTATATATAACACAAGACTATAGAACAAGAATTTGGCTCTTTACATTTAAAGTTTATAAAGTCAGATTTAATTGCTAGATTTTTCACAAATATGACAAATACTTCCAGCAATCTTCTGTTTAATTATTTTAGAAAAAGGGATTTTAGAAATTCTTTAAAAGAAAAGAACTAAAGATTACTCTTCCTTATATGTATGTGTTTAATTCCCTCTAAGATTAGTGGGTGTTACATGTGCACATTAAGAAAAGACTATAAGCTAAGCCTCGATTTCAAACATTTTCTAAAAGTACTTTTCGAAAGCTTAACTAGAGTGGCTACATGTTTTTCACCCACGCTTATGCACAAACACTTCCAAGGGGACTGTGCTTACTTTAAAAACCTAAAATCATAGAAGCATGTTACGTTAACCAAGTTCAATAAAAGACAACCACAAATGGAATGCAAAATATCTTTTCAATCTTTCTCTAATCACTTCTGAATGGAAAAGAGAGCCACCTGGGGCTGAAAGTGTATTACCAGTCATTTTAATAATGCAATTATTTGAAAAATATAACTACTGGAAAATGCCACTGACACAAAATATCAAATATATATATACATTTGTGTATACTGCTAATTCTATACTTTAGAATTCATACTTTTAAGCATATGAATAGGTAAATATTGTCTAAATACAATGGGAAAAATGAAGACTGCTGTGCATATCATCTACAGATTATTCATGCATGGAAAATCTCATAATCGGGGGTAATAGTGAAGTGAGCCTGAGGATTATGGCAACATTTAGTTCTCTCGCTAAATCTTCATCACCTTGAAAGGATAAATGACATTTAAAGATTCCCTAAGTGGTGCTATGTAATCCTTTATCCCTTCTCTTTCTTCTTAACATCCAGAATTTGTTGTTGTTGTTACATTTAATGCTATATATGTACTGAAGGTCCTTGCAGAGGCCATCTTTCTAAAGAAATAGTTGAAAATGCCATGAATATCCTAGGAAAGGTCAGCAGTGACAAAGAGTGTTATCTTCTTCCTTATGCAAATTTGCAGGGAAGACTATAATTGGTGAGTTAGCCAAAGTATTAAAGTTTTACTGTTTAACATCTATTAATTAAACTCCTACTGGGCTAACCATGGAAGGCAATACAAAAAAATTAGCTTTTATTACATGGTTTCTGCTATATACTATTTATGTGTAGCAAATAATACACATAAAAATATCAATTAAGGGTTAAGCTGAGTTGTAAAGATGTTAAAGGCAACCAAAGTTTCAGAATTTGGAAAATGATTGTGGGCTGTAGGAGCCATAAAAAATTCACAAATTCGATGGATAACCCTAGATAGGAGGAAACCAAATGAGTCATGGTGTGAGAGAGAGGAATGAACCTGGCTTTTGTGAGTGACAATAGAATGGTCAGCTTATTTGAAGCAAAGCATATGTTGGGGAGTCACACATGGTGGGATATAAGGAGAAAGGTAAGAATAGAAATGATTATGAAGGAACTTCAAATGCAGAGGTATTTGGGAGGAAATAGGGAGCTAATGGAAACACATGACATTGTGTTTTATAATCATCTAGGAGTATAAAGAAAAAAGAAACAAGAAAATTAAGACCATCATAATCATCTGGGCATGATACAGTAAGATTCTGGCCCTAGTAGAATTAATGGCAATTTCCAAAGGTATGGAAAATTTATACCCTTGATTAGCTGCTAACTATATTCTTTATCTCCTATTTAGGTATCATTAAGCAAAATAAACTATTTTTTAAATTTTAATTTAGATTGAAAAACATGGTGAAATAAAGCTATAAGAGTTTCAGAAGAAATTTCAAGAAAGAACTTTTAAAGATAATCAATTTCTCTAGAGTGACTTAAGCAATATTGGTGTAGAAGTAATATTGCCACAAACTCTGGTTATTGTGTAGTATTTGCTTTGCTACCTGAGTTGATTATTAGTCACAAGTAATCAAGAGCTAGTGTTCTTTTGGCTAGAGGAGATTTGTAGATTTTTTTTTTCATACTAAAATTTACATTAGAGGATGGGAACTCTTTAGGTAAAATAGAAGAAATATTTCAAAACAAAGATACAAAAGTGGAGCGGTGCCTTGGTGGCTTAGTTAAGTGTCCTGCTCTTGATTTCAGCTCAGGTCATGATCTCAGGGTTATGAGATTGAGTCCCGAATTGAGCTCTGCACTTAGAGGGGAGTCTGCATGAGATTTTCCCTCCACCCCCACTCCCCGTCCCTGAACTCTCTCTCTCTCAAATAAATAAGTCTTTAATTAGAAATATATAAAACTTGAAAAGGAAAATCAAGACTAAAACTAAGAGCAAGGCATGAAAGCCAAGAGAACAATGAAAGTTTTACTTCAATTTGGAGGTTCTGAGTACTGTAAAGACATAAAGAAAGCAAGAGGATAGAGTAGAAAAAGTACAAACTAGACAGAAAACTGAATTTAACCTGGTCTGTGAACAACAAATTAGGTGAACAGAAGTAAAAGTGACTGTTCACCAGTAAACTAAGAAACCTAAACTAGTTGTTTTCTAATTGACCTCTTTTCATTAAGATCTATCTATCAAATCCTAAGAAAAAGAAATGCATCTATATTAGTTCAGATATTGATAAAAAAAGACCCCAAACCAAAATCCCAAGGAAGTAATAGAGACATGAAAAGTTTTAGCAGACCCATCACTGAATCTCATAAGAAAATGAAATATCAATCCTTCCCCATTAAAAATACAACACAATTCAAAATACTACTATTAGAGTTAGTAGCCCAAGCATATTGTTGACTTTCAAACATGTAGTGGGTTGCTAAGTATATAAGTTAGATTTTCACTATCTGCTCTGTGTCTGCCTGTTTATCCCTCAAGTCTAATTAACAACACAATTTTCCATATATATATATATATATATATATATATATATATATATATAAACACAACATAATTTTCATATATATGTGGTGAAGTCTCCTAATTATGTCTTCTACTCTCTTCATGGGTTCAGTCTCCTCATTTTTTATTTATTTTTGTTTTTAGTAATACTTTCTAAAGTATTAGAAATACTAATACTAGTATTAGTCGCCCCCCCCCCCCCCTCCTTAGATAACATCCCTTTGTTTTGGTCTTCCTTGCTTTCAAAATCAAAAGAAGAGTTGACTCGTTGGATACGTCATGGTGACTCACTATAAGGTATACCTCTTGGATTCTGATATATCTCACAAATCAGTGGGTTAGCTTATGGCTGTCAATTCTTATTGTGGACATGGTAGAGAGGCCATGTGTTATAGAGCATGACAAATAGAATGTGTAAGTTTTTCGACAGAGACTTTTGATAATTCCATGCAACATGAAGTGTGTAAGAAAAGTGCAGTTATAAAAAGAACATATGACCTGGCCAATATGGGCCCCTTTGATTTTATTCAAAATGAAACTACCATGTGTTGACATTTATTATTTTTTTAGACATTATGTTAAATGCTTCAAATATATTGTCTGTAATTTCATGGTAATTCCAATGTCACTTTATTTTATTTATGACGTATTAGAAATATAGAAATGGTTTTAGGATGGTTCTTTTAGGTACCCAAGGCAAGAGAACTGCAATTAGATAAAGCTAAGATTAGAACCCCTATCTCTCTGACCCTGAAGACCTAGTTTTCCACTTCTTTCTCCTTCCCTCCTGCTTCTGTCTTCCCCTTCTTTTATCATGGTTTCAAAGACACTATTAGAAGTTATGAAGTCTCTTATCTACCCTAAGGAAATATTGTGATATTTGGTGACAAGGAAGCTTCTGAGATTGATGAAGGTAGCTGGGAATAAGCAGACTTTATAAATCATCTTTGAGCCCCCTCCAGGAGATAACAGATAACCTCCCAGAACTCATCCATTTTACTGTTTGCTAACACTCCTGTTTTATGGAGAAAATGATATAGCCAGAAAAAATCAGAAACGTCAATGGTAGCAATCTTGAAGATTTGGGGAATAGGTGACATTTTGGTAACATTTTGTAGATACTAGTAGAAATTGGGAAGGTGAGATATAAATTTAGCATGGATCTGCCGATTATGAAGATATTTGAAGACAAGCAAGTTAGTAAATATACTCAAAAATTATAATACAAATAAAGGAGAGAGGTTGAGAATGGTAACCCAGAGGTAACTGTATTTAATGAATATGGAAGAGATACCACAGGTTAAGAATAAAGTGATTCAGGAGTGGAAAAAGTGGGAGTAGCACACTTTCAGAAACAATTGTTAATCAGTTAGTCAAATACTTCAAATTTGGGGTATTTTAATGAGACAAATATATCTTACATTTAAATATTTTTTAAGACAATAGTAAAATAGGCTAGACGAAAGTTTATTTTTTGATATGTGTAAAAATAAAATGCTAGAATTTCAACTGATCATAAAAAGCATTAACAGTTGTTTTAAAAAAAGTAAATAAAACTCTAATGAATGTTAATTAATTCAGGTCACTATAAATAATAGCCTTGATAGTTTCAGTTCTGATCAAAGTAACTTTAGAATAATTTATATGAAGTCTATTATTTCAAAAGGGAATTTCAAAAGGTAAAAAGATGTTCAAATTTCAGTATAGAATGACATTAGAAGGAAAATTGAAGATATAAGGATGTCTATTGAGGGAGAGAAGACATAGTCAATGATATGATGAAAAGATAGAACAATCATTTTCTAACATAGCATTTATTCAGTAATTATATACCTACTACCTACTATGTGAACAAGACAGCCAAAATCTTATTCTCAAGGATCCTAGAGTGATTCATAAAATAAACACATTAAAACAGAACAAAAATAATGTAGTAATATATTTTCAAAGACAATAGGGTAATGAGAAAATGAGTGACTAGGGTATATGGTTACACTGATACTGCACTTAAAGCAGAACTTTCAGAGGGGCTAATCTTTTGGGTAACAAAATATTTTTCTGGGGTTGCCATAACAAAGTACCCAAGACTTGGTGTCTTAAACAACAGAATTGAATTTCCTCACAGTTCTAGAAGCTGATAGTCCAAGATTAAGATGTGGGTAGGGTTGGTTTCTTCTGAGAACACTCTTTTGGCTTATAGATGGCTGTCTTCTTCCTGTGTCCTCACATGGTCTTCCTTCCATATGTGTTTGTGCTAAATTTTCTCTACTAATAAGGACACCTGTTACAATGGATAAAGCCTATCCTATCCGGTCTCATATAACCATAATTACCCTTTTAAAGGTCTGATATCCAAATATAGTCACATTCTGTGGTAGTGGAGTTAGAGCTTCAACATGGGAATTTTAGGAGGACTCACTTCAATCCATAATATCAGCCATATGAAGAATTGGGAAATAATATCTCAAGGAGTGAGAACATCTCTAAGAAAGGAATGTGTTTAACACGTCAGAGGGATAGCAAGAAGTCTCCTGTGACCAAAGTATAGCAAGAAAAATGGCAGATAAGAAGACTGAATTAGTATCCAGAGATCAAGTCACATAGGACTTTACTTTAATGGTAAAGAACTAGCATTTCACTTTATTTAGAGCAAAAAGCAAGCATAGGTGTTGGAAGCCAAACATCATCTGAATTATGCATTAATTGGCCCTTTGCTTTTTCTGTGGATGGTGGAGTATGGGCAACATTATGAGCAGGGAGATTGTTTAGAGACTGCTACCCTAAGTAGCCCAGATAAAAGAAGGTGCTGTCACAGCCTATGAAGCTGCAAACTTCCTGAAAAGTCATATTATGATTTAAAAAAATTTTGGAAGGATAGCCAATGAGACAGAGAATAGGTTAAATTTTGGAAGGGAAGGAAATGAAGGAATTAAAAGTTGTCATTCAAGGGCACCTGAGGGCCTCTGTCAGTTAAGTGTCTGCCTTTGGCTCAGGTAATGATCTGAGGGTCCTGGGATTGAGCCCTGCATTGGGCTCCCTGCTTAGTGGAGAGTCTGCTTCTCCATCTCCCTCCGCCCCTCCTCCATGCTGTGTTCTTGGTCTCTCTCAAATAAATAAAATCTTAAAATAAAAGTTGTCATCAGTTTTGCCTCGGCTTTTAAATTAGAGACAGAAGAGACATTCTGAATTACTGTAGATTATAGTTTATGCATTAATCCTTATTAAGATTTAATAAGAGTTTAGGACAAATTTTCTACTGGAATTGTCCAACAATACAGTAGGTTGTCTTATGAGAAAACAAGTATCTGTCACTTGAATTGAACAAATTGAGCAAGGCGAGAGATTAGAAGAAAGCTAGTCTTTTCTGATTTTAAGACTGTCTGAGTAAGAGAAATTTTTCTAGGAATAATACTAGCAATGACTTGCAGGCTTATGGATATAAATAGTTGTTGTGATTTAGCTATCATAAATTATTGATACCAGTGCTTTGGGGAGCAAATTCCAATGGATAAATATCATCAATGCAATTGTCAGAAGATCGAGATTTTATTTTCTAAAATATATCACAGAAACAGTTTCAATTAAACCGTTATGAAATCAATTTGTAGTTTCTATTAGTGTAAGAAAAGTAAGCATATTTATCAAAGTAATATTAATGGTATATTATTGAGAACTCAGAAGCTCTACGTATAATAAGCTTACTTTAATCACTATTAAAAATTTGTGTCATACTGTGACATACTTGTGTCATTTGTGTCATACTGTGTCATACTGTGTATCTGGCACCATTGTTTAATGACGTTGACTGAGACAATCAGGCTTCATTGTGGACTCAGAGTGGAATGTTAGAGTGCTGTCAGTACTTGAAACTCAAGACTGATGGCAGTGCTCGGAGAAACCATCATAAAATCATGTATTATGACCACAGTGGAGTCTCTATCAAGCAGGATAGAAATACAGGATATCCTATAAACAATATCAGGGAGTATTTAAGCGGTTTGTTTGTCTCTGAGGCATTAAAAACAGAAACAAAAATGCAATTTTTGACTGTCTTTTCAGCTTGCATTCTATTTGGCTCATCAGAAAGTCCCTGTGAAGCCAAACCCTGGTAACTAGTGTGGCAACAAACTAAATAATGCACCTTTGTATTGCCTTTTCCTCCTGTCTTGTTCTTTCTAGTTCTTCTCTCATGTTCCTTTGGATCAATTCTTAAGTTAATGGCCCACAAATACTTGCTTTTCAATGGTGGTGGGTGGAGAGATGAAAACTCAGAAGAGCTATTACATTGGAAGTGATCATAGAAAACAAACCCTCAGAATGGGATTCTGGAACAGAATTACTCATCAGCCAGGCAGCAGTGTAGACCTCACTGCAGATGGTTAGTGAGTTGGTATTAATCCTTTCAACAATAGCATCCCATTTACTAAAAAATTCAAAAGATAGGTAGATATAGCGTGTAGATATAGCATGACACACATGTAGACAAGTTAGACTAGATTTATTATATGAAATTGAAACACTACATTTGGCTATGTTCCCCAAAGGGCCTAAAGAAAACTCCTTTCAGCATAACAATAAGAAAAGTATAGGTGATGAGAATCAGGTATCATTGAGAAGCTCAGGATATCTGATTTCTAAAAGCAGGGTTAAGAATCTGCTTCCCCAGTATCAATGAAATTGATAGGATATCAGAATGGCAATGATCATACGGTACTACTTATCTATCAAAGATAAAGTAGGCTTAATCACCATAATGGACATCATGGTCAGAAAGGCAATCAAAGTGCCTTGAATTGCAGGAATCTGTGCTGATGGTTGATCAGTCATAATAATTCTAGCAGTGAGAGAGAAGAACAGCTGTCTCAAGTGATTTTGAATTATAAAACTAGGAAAAATCACAAACTGGCAATGGAGGGCAAACTTCAGCCACCAAAATGGAAATTTGTAATTCTTTACTAGTTTCTAGATCTAACAAGTTCAGGCAAGTAGAATCTGCTGATTAAAGGAAAGGCTGCCAAGCTATCACCAGTATACACAATCAATCTCTTCTCAATCACTTCCCAAAGAGTTCTAGTGACATTTCCCAATGCGTAGATCTTTAAAGGCTTTAAAAGTCATGTTTGTGTAGACATGATTTCTGATTATTTGCCAATGGCCTGTCTTATTGTTCAAGGTCCTGCAAGGAAGGAGACTAGAATATAACAGTTGAAAAAGTCTGGGAAGCTGACACCAGAGTAGGCACAGAGTCCATGGATCCTTGTGTGTGTCTTATGTTAGTGCCCATCAGAGGGAATCTACCTCAAAAGAGTTGCTCAGGAAGTATGTGGACAAGATAAACATGTTCTGTGACAATCAGCCAATCTTTCTCCCTGACTACATAGTGCTTTTCCAATAGGTCCATGGGAGAGTTAGTCATAGAAACAGGAATGTGTGTGAGAGAGAAATACAGTACCAAAGGCTACTGAAGATGTGCCTTCTCACCAAGACAGTTAATGCTGAATGCCAACATGAATCTATATTTTATCATGGAAAAAAAAAGATATATGATATTTATAGACCAGGGGCTCATGACATTAAAGTTAGCCACATTTCTATATATAGATTATAACAGATTGTTTAAAAGGAGGTTTGTGCAGACTTAGAAAATAAGTGAAGATTATCAAAAATGAAATCATATCAAATAAAACACAGGCCTGGGCACCCCCCGTGGCGCAGCGGTTTAGCGCCGCCTGCAGCCTGGGGTCTGATCCTGGAGACCCAGGATCGAGTCCCGCGTCAGGCTCCCTGCATGGAGCCCGCTTCTCCCTCTGCCTGTGTCTCTGCCTCTCAGTCTCTCTGTCTCTCTCTGAATAAATAAATTAAAAAAAAAAAAAAAACACAGTCCTTTTATTTTGGTAAAATTACTAAAACAGTAGATGACTGGAAAGCAATATAATTGTGTTATATGCCTCTGTGAGGAATATTTCTACTGGTTTTTCCTAATATGTAGATCCTAGTTGGTAATTGAGTAGTCAAAAAAGGATATATAATTTCAAGAGATGAGCCATTTTTAGTGACATAACTAGAGTCATCATATCCTGGGAAATGACTGAAAAATGTGGTGTTTATGAAATAAGAGGTCCACACTAACAACAGGACTCATAAGAGGCCAATTTACATGATGAAAAGGAATGAATTATATAGTTTTGCTTTCTCTGTTATAGATAAAACTTGAAAAAAATTTAAAAGAGTAAATAAAAATTAACTTTAAAATTATAATTATTTCTTGGGGCACCTGGGTGGCTCACTTGGTTAAGTGTCTGTGTCTGATTCTTATTTTTAGCTCAGGTCATGATCTCAGGGTTGTGAACTTGAGCCCTGCATTGGGTTCTGCACTGGGCATGAAGCCTGTTTAAGATTCTCTTTCTCTTTTTCCTTCCACCCTTCGCCCCTACTCACATGCAACTCTCTTTCTCTGAAAAAAAGATTTTTTTCTTTATAAAATAATGAAATGAAATGAAAAAATGAGGATTTTTTTTTTCCTATACCAGTGATACTTAATAGGAGTTGGAGATGGGGCCTAGGTACCTAGAGGAAAAAAATCCACTTCAGAGCAAAATTTCTAAAGCATGAGATTTTAGCTATGCTGTATTTATTAACATATATTACTAAAATGTATTGAGCAGGATTTACTGTAAACCACTTTCCAGGAGTATTAACAAACTCTCATTTTCATTAAGCATTCTTGTAATAATGTGTTAGAATGGGAAAAGTTATGTTTTAGGGAAATGTCAAAAAGCAATGTCATTTGAATAATATCACTATCATATTATTATTTCTATTTGTATCTAATGATTCTGACCACTCAAAATTTTTCAAATGCACAAGGATTTTGAGTGTGCTTTGTTTATATTTTATTTTATCATGCAAATAATCAATACAAGCCCTATTTCATGACCTCAGACTTTCAACTAATTATATGATGTCTTTAGGGTGCCTGGGTGGTGTAGCTGGTTCATCATTGAACTCTTGGTTTTGACTCAGGTCATGGTCTCAATGTCATGAGATTGAGCCCCAATTCAGGCTCTGTGCTCAGCATGGAGTCTGCTTAAGATTCTCTCCTCTCCCCCCCAAAAAAGATTCTCTTTCCCTCTCCCTCTGCCCCTCCCCTCTTGCCTCTAAAATAAATAAATCTTAAAAAAAAAAAAAGTTATCTTTACAGGAAAAAAAACAGGTAAGAAATAATCAACTACATATTTGTAACAAAATAAAATAATGTATTAAAAGTAGGTCACACTTTAATGTTTGTGTATATGAACAATTGATTTACTTAGTTAATGGAGCCATCTATAACTTTGGAACAGAATTTCCCTCAAGGGATATACAAATAATTAATTTTTACAATATCTTACAATTGTGATTATAAACATCATGTCAAAAACAAATGAATAATGCATTGGGGCACTAATATAAATATGCTCTTTTTAAATTCTTTTTTGTCTAACTTTATTGAAATTGCTCAGAAATAATTTAAGAATCAGCAAAATAGCAACAATTTTAAAACTATGCTTGCTATTATAATTATAAAATGTTGAGATACCATGTCATTGTTCATAGCTACTAGAAAATCAATTCATATTTCCCAAAAGGCAATATAATTGTTGTAATAATTTGAAAACTAAAGTTTATAAGTTATAAAGCATGAAGACTTAAATACATTTATTTTTTAAAATAAGTGCTTTTTATTAGCAAAAAGAAACCACATTTTGCTGCTTTTTCATTCAAAATTAATGAAAAATTCAGGAATTTGGTCAGGGTTTTTATAGGAACAGGATCACTTTTTTTTTTTTTTTTGTCCTTTCAACATCCTAAGTAAGACGTGAAATTTAATAAACTTTTGTCATTGTTACTATCTTCTATTTTCTATAATTTTTATGTTATACCTATATATTTTTCTTATGCTTTTTTTTTTTTACAATTTCAGCTGTGCAAACAGTTATTATAACTGAAGTGTTTAAAATTTATATGGCACTTTTTGTCTTGAGTTATAACTAATTAAATAAGTAATTAATCCATAACATCTCTAAAGCAACGTGCAAGCATTTCATGTGAGTTAATTACATAAATTAAGAAAGTAAATATTATACTACAGAAATATAAACACTGCAAGGTGATCTAGTCAGATGGAAGTGGTTCCATTAAGCTTGCAATTAATCTGCTAGGAGATACTATAAAGTATGTAGAAGAGATATAATTAAAAGAATAAACAGGAAAAACAGTTGAAAGTTTTACAGCATGTATATGTGTGTAAATTTGCACAAAATGATAGTATTCTTATTTGGAAATACTTTTCTTCATTATAGTTGTAGTGTTAGAAAAGTTAATATATGATGTCTGATTATTTACAAAATAATTGGTCACCCAATATGTCAATCCTGAGCAGGACATAGGTAATAGCATTCTGAAAAGCAAGTCAGTCTTTAACTTACATCTCTCATAGAATGATATATGCCTAAAGGTATCTATTGTTCTTAGCACTCTCTAAATAATGTCTTATGTGAATGAATTTTGATAATATTCAATAATGAGAAAACCCTGATTTTCTAGTACTGATGTCTTTAAGTACCTGAAGCAATGGCAAAATATCTTGATATAATCTTGAAATGTATAAAAAGATATGAAACAATGATTTTAGTTAGATTATATTTTATGATATTATTTTGTCAGAAGGGAAACATAGTGACTGCGAAAACTTTAGATAAAACCAGCATAAAGTAACATTCAGACATATATAGCACCAAAAGACATAGTATAGCACCAAAAGTTGTATAATTTGTGTCAACACATACATTTTATTTTTTACATATTTTAAGCTCATTGCATGAAGAAAATGAGATTCATAATGATTTGATAGCTAAATTAAAATATATTTGGGGGAAACATGCCCAGTAAGACCTCACTATTGTTGGTGTTATCTAGATAAGTCACTATCGTGGTATGCTTAGGTCATTCATTCTACAAATATTTAATGGCAACATCTCTCTAGGCTAGGTTCATTATATGTGCTGAACAAAGGCAAAGTATGTGCCCTCAGAGAAATTTTGTTAAATCATATTATCTTTGTTACATTCTTAAATCTTTGAGGCATGTAAGAAATTTTTAAAATATCTCGGTCAGTTTACTTAAAAAACGCTGAGGAAGGGTTAGTATCCAAAGCCTATGAAGAACTTATCAAACTCAACACCCCAAAACCAAATAATCCAGTTAAGAAATGGGCAGAAGGCATGAACAGACATTTTTCCAAAGAAGACATACAGTTGGCTAACAGACATGAAATGATGCTCAACATCACTCATCATCAGGAAAATACAAATAAAAACTACAACGAGATATCACCTCACACCTGTCAGAACAGGTAAATTAACAACACAGGAAACAACAGATGTTAGCAAGGATGCAGAGAAAGGGGAACCCTCTTACACTCTTGTGGGACTGCAAACTGGTGCTGCCAGTTTGGAAAACTCTGGAAAAGAGTATAAGGGTTTCTTAGAAAGTTAAAAATAGAACTACCCTATGAGCCAGCAATTGCACTACTAGGTATTTACACTACTAGGTACAAAAATATTCAAAGGGACACATATACTCTAATGTTTATAGCAGCATTATTAACAAGAACAAAACTATGGAAAGAGCACCAATGTCCATTGACTGATAAATGGATAAAGAAGTTATGGTATAGAGGCACCTAGATGGCTCAGTCAGTTAAGTGTCTGCCTTCAGCTCAGGTCATGATCTCAGGGGCCTGGGATCAAGCCCTGAGTTGGGCTCTCTGCTCAACAACAAGTCTGCTTCTCCCTCTTTTTCTCCCTCTGTGGTCTCTCTCACTGTCTCTCAAATAAATAAAATCTTTTTAAAAAAGAAGCTACAGTATGTATACACAATGGAATATTGTTCATCCATAAAAAAAGAATGAAATCTTGCCATTTGCAGGCATGGATGGAGCTAGAGTGTGTGTTATGAAAAGTGAAAGAAGTCAGAAGACAAATACCATATGATTTCACTCATATGTGGAATTTAAGAAACAATACAGATGAACATAGAAGGAAAAGAAAAAGAAAGGAAAGGAAACCATAAGATACTCTTAACTATAGAGAAAAAAACTAAGGGTTGAAGGAGGGAGGTGGGCATGGCATGGGCTAAATGGGTGATGGCTGTTAAGGAGGGTACTTGTGATGAGTGCTCAGTGTTGGTGAGAGTGATGAATCACCAAATCTACTCCTGAAACCAGTATTACCCTATATGTCAACTAACTAGAACTCAAATAAAAACTTGAAGTGAAAAAAAATGCAGAGGAAGGATAATTGAAGGACCTAATACAGAATTACTAGGAAGTCCTTTCATAGTTACATTTTACTTATTTAATACAATTATGAATGGAGATAAAGTGGAAGTCCATTCTTATCCTGAAATTCCACTTTGAGTCCCTCCCAAACTTATTTTCTCTAACCCCACAGATACAAAGGCCAGAAGAAAAGAGTGTAAGCCTTTACCAGGTCTTGGAGATCTGATAGTGATTAAAGAATTATTCAAGGATCATTTTGACAATACATGTATTGCATTGTGAGCTGATTTAAAAATATAATCTCTGAATTACACGTAATCTCACTGTATTACTGTGTATCTCCTATTCTTAAAACCAAATTTGTATTCTTTATAGCTCATTAGTCTATGATGTACACTTAAATTTAATTATGAAATGTAAAAATATCAATAGTGATTATTTACTAGTATTTTCACTGCTAAAATTTCAAATGCTGTGCTAAGGGAAGAAAAGATCAAGAAAATACAGAATGATGGAAAAGATTTAGGAACACTGTAATGAAATTAAAGGTATATTTTACATCCTAGAAATTTTTTTTTAATTTTTAAATTTTTTTACATCCTAGAAATTTTGATAGAAGTAATTAAGTGTGAAGTATAATGAGTTTTAAAAAATAATTTCCTATATCAAGAAGCAACAGAATCATTAAGAAATAAGTCTTATTCTCCATAAGCACACAAAACTATCGTAATTTGTAGGAGGAGTGCTAAGGGCGAGTGGAACAGATATGGCTCATAAATTTGGGCTGCACATTACTTTGTTCATTACTTTTTGAAAATAAAACCTCTGTAGTTTTGTAGTAGGTACACTATTCAGAAAGCTGGGAGAGATTGCTTTGGGACCTAGGATGGAATTTTGGAAGCCTTAGTTTCTAACTGGTGCAAAAACAGGGTCATATGGCAAATTTGATATATTCCTTTTAGTGCAATGTCCTTACCATACATGGAGAAGACATAATACCAAAAAAAAATTCCCTTTAAAAATGACAGCATTGGGGATCCCTGGGTGGCGCAGTGGTTTGGCGCCTGCCTTTGGCCCAGGGCGCGATCCTGGAGACCCAGGATCGAATCCCATGTTGGGCTCCCTGTGCATGGAGCCTGCTTCTCCCTCTGCCTGTGTCTCTGCCTCTCTCTCTCTCTCTCTGTGACTATCATAAATAAATACAGAAAAAAATATTAAAAAAATGACAGCATTATCCTTGGGACCATTCTTATTCTCTTTTAGTTTTTGGAAAAATTTGTATTCCCTAAAAACTAGAAAAAGATGATATCCATATTTTATGTACTTGAAGAGATTTCTACAAAAAGGAGTGCAGATATGGTGAGAATGACAAATGGACTTAACACGACCCACAACTCCTATTTGTATATGTCAATTGTTCTTAGGAATGTGGACTGAATTCTAACTAAACTCATGAACTACCTTACTTGGAAGAATGAAGGCTGGGTATGAGTGTATAAGAGTTGTGGGAACAAGATGTTGGATGACTAATTTGAATCTCATTTGCACCTCTGAAACACACCTCAGATATTGGAGACCACACCAAACAAGATTACTCCTATATACACTAGATATAGACAACAGCACCTATCAAAGGATAAATAGTATTTTGTTTGTGGTACTTCTAGGCTGTCACATTTTACCCAGGGAAGAATTTTGGAGCAAAAAGCAAAAGCTCTCCATTTGTAGTGCTTTGGGTCTCACTCAGTCTCACATTGCTGAATTGATGAGGTTCAACCAATAAAATAACCATTCTCACTTTTCCTAAGCCATACAATGTGTTATAGAACATCTCAGTATATTAGATTACTTAATATACAAGGATAAAAATAAATGACAGAAAAGAATAAGCAAATAAGGAAAAATTACTAGATATGTAACAATAAAGGGACTACTCTGTGGAAGAATAGATTCTTTCTATGGAATAGAATTATTCCAAGGAACAAGAAGGCATTTTAGACAAGAGCTAACTGTTTTTGAAAACATGAATGGAGGGCAGCCCGGGTGGCTCAGAGGTTTAGCACAGTCTTCAGCCCAGGGCATGATAGTGGAGACCCGGGATCAAGTCCCGCATCAGACTCCCTGCATGGAGCCTACTTCTCCCTCTGCTTGTGTCTCTGCCTCTCTCTCTCTGTGTCTCTCATGAATAAATAAATAAAATCTTTTTTTTAAAAAAAAGATTGGACAGGACATTACACCAAGAAACTTAGAATACGCTTCAAGTGATGAAATAGAATCTTGAAATAGGAAAGACTTTATAGAGACAGAAAAAATAATGTCAAGTGATGAGCTAGAATCTTGAAATAGGGAGGACTTTATAGAGACAGAAAAAATAATGTCAAATTAAAATTATAATAATAGTTCAAAATAAAGGCAATGAATGACAGTTGTGCAGATTTAAAACAAGGTGGAATATATACCTGAAAATTTCTATTGGAAATCAGAAAAATATTTAAGCATTCATTCAAAGAAAAGAATTTCTATATAGCAATAATTGGAAACAAGAAAATTAAAAATATAGCTAAAAAAGAAAGTTTTAAATAAGACAAAAGATTAAATCTATTAGTTATGACTATATAGGTATACTGGCAGGTAAAATTACCTATGAAAAGACAGACATTTTCAGATTAGATTACAAAGTAAAATAAGTAAATGGCATTTATTAGAGACAAAATGGAAGTATAAGTTTGAAATGAACTTTAAATAAATCTTTTTAAAAAAAAGATTTTATGTATTTATTTGAGAGAGAAAGAGACCCAGAAAGGGAGAGAGGGAGAAGGACAAGCAGACTCCATGCTGAGCACAGAGCCTGATGTGGGGGGCTATCCCAGGACCCTGAGATCATGACTTGCGTTGAAAATGAGAATAGGACACTTAACCCACTGAGCCACCCAGGTGCCCCAACAAACCTTTAAAAAAATTCCCTTATGTAACTCAGTATTAATATTTAATGTTGAATAAAGAATAATTTAAGAAAAACTAAATAAAATGAGGTGTCTTACAAGTTTAATGAAGAAAAAAATGCATGGGAACAATAACAATTTATAAAGCAGTAAGGCAAAACAGATAATAGAAAATTTAACAAAAGCAACGGTAATGGAGAACTCTAGTTCACAATTTATCAGTCCTTGACAGATTATAAAAAGAGTACAGAGAATTTGAATTATATAATTACTAAGAGCCATTTAATATATGTATTAAGTTTGATGTGCTACACACCTAGAAGAAACAATATTTTTCCGAAGGCCACAAAAAATTTTCAAAAATTGATCATGCCAATTCAGATGTAGTAATAATATATCACAGTTTCTGACACTGTGATAAAGCTGGCTAATAACACAATTTTAAACAATCAAAACAAAACAGCAAATACCGGTAATATATTGTATATATGTATAAATGTTTATCAATTCATGTATTCATGTATACATAAAATCGGTGTCTGAAATAACTCAAGCGAAAGAGAATCTCAAAGCTACAACTGCAGATTATAGAGCATCTCCAATTTACTATGGTGATTTTTGATTTTTTGCTGGTGCAAAAGCAATTTGCATTCAGTAGAAACTATAATTTGGATTTTGAATCTTGGTCTTTTCTCAGGCTTGCAATATGCAGTATGATACTCTGTCGTGATGCTGGGCAATGGCAGCAAGCCTCAGCTCCCAGTTAGCTACGTGATCATGAGGGTCAACGACCTATGCACTTCTAACACTGTGTACCCATATAACCATTCTGTTTTTCACTTTCAATACTGTATTCATTAAATTACATGAGCTATGCAACACTCTATTATAGAATAGTCATCGTGTTAGATAATTCTCCCTAACCGTAGATCAATGCAGATCTATTATATTCAAGGTAGGCTAGGCTAAGTTTTACTGTTTGGTAGGCTAGGTTTATTTATTTTATTTATTTTATTTATTTTATTTATTTTATTTATTTTATTTATTTTATTTTATTTTATTTTATTTTATTATTTTATTTCAATTATTTTATTATTGTTTATTTGTTTATTTTATAAATTTATTTTTTATTGTTGTTCAATTTGCCAACATATCGAATAACAACCAGTGCTCATCCCGTCAAGGTGCCACCTCAGTGCCCGTCACCCAGTCACCCCCACCCCCCCTGAGGCTAGGTTTTTTAAATGAATCTTTGAGGATATTTTCAACTTAGGATGACTTTATTGGGACTCAACCCCATTGTAAATTGAGGAAGATCTACGCTTAGAAATAATGGCAAAGACACACATATCAAAGCATATAGAGCTGTATTGAAAGAATAAGAAAGAATGAAAACTCAACTTAATAAGCTTAAGAAGTCCAAACCAACACAATGTTTTATTTAAAATATAAACCAGAGTTTAGTATCTCTGCTGCATTTTACAAAGTAGTGCAAAAAAAAAGGAATGCAAAGAGCTTTGAATGTGATTAATTACATATGGAACCAATCAAAAGCAAGTGGATCATGTCTACTCATTTTTAAACATGTTTTCATTACTAAGAAAACTAGGGGGATGACCTCAGATTTCTTCTACCTTTGAAAGTTAAAGTAATCAACTATTTTTCTCATACTGTCTTGCTGTTTGGCATGGCCATTTGATTTCCACCGTCTGCAATGGGAGCAGAAGTGATATGTACTAATTCTAAGCCTGGCCCATGAAACATCTATGGGCTTCCGCAATTTGCTTTTCCCTTCCTCATCTGAATGTAAAGTTTGATAAGGACTGAAATAATGACTTGTGCAGCCACACCATAGAAGGAACTTGGGCCCGTAAAGCTTATAAGATAGCCACTCTGCAGACTTCAATACCCAGTTAAACTCCAAAAACCTTCTAATGTCAAGATAGTATGTATTTAGAACTGTATTTGTCACACTTGACATACCCTAAGTAATGAACAAAAACCAAAATAATATATTAAGCAATAAAATACAGATAATATAATTTCTGTATTTAGAAATGTAAAGTTTGACATTCTAAATTAAATACCATGACATTAATAAGGCACCAAGTAAAAGAATCATGGAACGAGCAAGTGGAGTTTATTTTAGAAGTATATTTGTAACATACATGTAAATGTTTAACTGACAACTCCTCTTATATTTTAACAGGTATCTTAAACTAATCAGGTGCATAACTAAACCCCTTTTTCTCTCAATATACACATCTCCTTCAAGGTTTCTCTTTCTTTGCACGTTTGCTTCCATTCTATCAATTACTCAAGCAAAAATGATGGCTTCATCCTTGGCTAGTTTTCTCACGTCTCACATCTATCAAAGGTAATGTCTGTTCTAGTTGCAAAATGCATCTGGATTCTGACCATTTTTTACAACTTCTCCGTCGCCACTCTGTTCCAAGATACTCTCGTATCTCACCTGTATTACTTTTTTTTTTTTTTATTAACTAGCCCTCATGATTCATCCCTTGCCTCCTAGAGCATGTTAAGTAGTCAGAATAATCTTCTAAATATAAGTTAGATTGTCATTCATCAGTTCAATGGTTCCTCATCTTATATAGAATAAAAGTAAAAATCCTCTTCCTGTGTCTGCAAGGACATATGGGATCTGGACTACTTCTCCATTCTGTCTCTCAGACTTATTCTCCTGCTTCTCTCCCTTGATGAGAGGCTATGGTAGGCTATAGTAACTCTGCTCTCATTACTGTTTTACTAAGAAACCAATCATGCTTCTTGTTTAGGATATTTGAATTTGCTTTCCTATCTTGAATGTTCCTGTAACCAGATAGCCATATTCCTTCCCCCTTCCCTTTATTCATATCTCTAGTTACCCTGAATAAAATAGCTACTTATTTCTTTATATTACTCTTATTATGCTTTGTTTTTCTCCATAGGAATGATCAGTTTCTGACATATTTCCTACTTACTTATACATCCTCTTCACCACTACAGGGTAAGCTCCAGGAGGCAAAGGGCTTTGGCTTCTTTACTTGAGTAAATGAATGGGAGAAAGATGGTTTACCATTAGATAATCTATTAACATAATTTGTCACAACAATAGATAAAAGATCAAAGGAGAACAATCTTACTGGAAGTTAGAAAGCTGGAAAGATATTAGAATTCATTTCAGTATTAACAAAGACTATAAACTAAGACATTGGAATTCTCCTTTAATATGAAAATGATCACCAATCTCAAAAACTAATGTATTAAGGAACACTGAAACAGAACAAGAATCCACTTTAATTTCAGAAACTAGCTAAAAATGCCCCACTTAACACTAAATTTAACATTTGTCTGAAAGTTATATAACCAATGAAATATGGGTCAAGAACATAAATCCGACACAACTCACTATTTTTACATATGTTAAACTAGGAAAATCCAAAAGTATTAACTGGAAATATATTAGATATTTTGGGAAAGCAATTGGAAAGATCTTTACTTTTCTTCCTTTTTTTTCTGTTGACCAGGATTTTGTCACCATAACTCTATTTAAACTGCTCATCAGAGTCACCAATGTCATTCACAATTCCACTTAAATGGCCGCAACAATTTCAGACCTCACAACTACATTTCACACCACCCAAAGACAGAAAGTGTCTATCCAGGTAGATTCCAGAAGTATCCTGCAAATGTTGCTTCATCACCTTTTAGTGGGTCAGGAGAGGGTTTCTGGACAAATTCGATTGTCAGAGTGAATGGGAGGTACTCATTAGTTTAAACAATTTGTAGAGTACACTAGTAGAACTGAAACCACATGTGCTGTGTTGACTGAAATAGGTTGGGCACTCCAAAATCAAAGTACTCTTTTTTTTTTTAAACAAGCAATAGGATATTAATCATGGGGCTATTAAAATTGGTGACGTATGCTATATATATAATAATTGCCTTAAGGGACAAAATTACAGCCTCCTCTCCACAAACACACCAGAGCAGGGGGATTATTCAAGTTTATTCCTACAGCCCAGAGAATAGTTGGTTTCTGAGTTTCTATGTTTCCTTAATGAATAGTTTTCATAAAAAATGCAAAACACTTACAATTTGTCCCAAATAAGATTAGTTTCCTTGACAATGTTACTTCTGGTGAATAAACATTAGAGATTGTTATAAAAAAATTTTAAAAAACCCTATGTAAATCCATATTGAATATGAAGTATATATAAGGAATATGAAAATGACAAATTTCCAGGCCATATATAATAAAATGGCTTATAATAAAATTTTATAGGAACAAAACAATATTTGACATCCAAAGGTTTGTTTTAGAACTCTGTGTGTCTTTGGGTTATATCAGAGAAAAATAATATCTCTAAATTATAAAAATGGGAAGCACAAGGCAATGCATTCCTCATTCAATACCAGTGGCTTACTTGAACATTGTATCCAGATAATGAAATTCTCCCAGTTTGCCTTCTTCTTTGTTAAGAAAGCTAATAGAAATTCACATATTAAAAAAAAGTAAATATGAGACTGTATCATATTAATTTAGACTGTAGCAGAAGTAATGTTCTTAATTATTTTTTCTTTGAAATAGATATTGAATCTATTAATATGTTCATTATTTAATATTCAAATTTATATTAACATCTGGATATAATGTTCATTTTAAATTTATGAAACTATAGTAAACTGGTCAAAATATTCTCTATCTGACTTAAACTTACTACTAAATTACAACTATATTTTATTTAATTTGAATATATGTTGATGCAATTAGTACTGCCTATCATGATTATTCTTACTACCACCACCACAACCATCACTTCTTTACTAATACTACTATTACCAGTACTACTATTACTGTAGTATCTACTGCTTTTGATGCCACTATGAAACTGTGGTTATTCACTAAACAATTCAGACTTTGTCTTAGTTCTGTAGTGATTTCTCTCAAGCTTATCAGATCCCATCATTTATCCTTAAATGTGGTAAAGGGTGCAGAGGAAAAAGCAGTTAGGAATACACAGATCTTGGCCAATTACTAACTAGATAGTTTTGCTTTAGTGATAAATTCTTTGAGCCTCATTTTAATTCTTCCTAACATGTGATAACTATATATCTTTTAATTTAATGGAAAAATAGGATAATGTATATGGAATATCTGTATTTAAGAAATGATAAAAATGATACTGTATAAATCATGCTTGAGGATCAGTAAATACTAAATCATTTTTTTTCTTACTCAAGTAGTGAGTGACCCTCATCTTAGTGTGCCTTTTTAAAAATATTCTTAATATGGTGAGTTTTCCAATTCTTTCATGATTTTATATACTTACATTTGGGTATTCTCTAGGTCCATTGCATTTTTCTTGAAGAAAATCATCTGAATAATAGCTGATATAGTGTATATTCATTAATGGCAGGACATTTTGCAACAATTTGAAGTTTTAATGAATTTAGTATTTATTCTCTTGTTGTGTATAAAGTCTTTCTTTCAATAGAAATTGCTGTTAATAATCTCCAGAAAAATATGCTAAATATTTTAGTGAATTGTTATTGGCTTCATGACTGGCCAGATTTTGAAGTTTATTTTCCCAGACACCTAATTCTTTAATGATAATTTACTAAACAAGGTAGTGATACCAAAGTGGTGATATATGTAATAATTTTCTTTTTCCATCTGCACAAAACAACTAATAATAAAAAATTTAATTTGAAAAAATAAGCAATATATATAGCTAAAATCTTGGATACGTTAATATCATAGCTCTAATTAATAGTCTTCTTCAAATAAAAACTATCATGTGCCCTATTTAATTCAATTATAAGACTAAGACCATCTACTACAATTTCAAGTCAGGATAATACTAAAAAGACAATAAGTTCTATGTGGCACAAATGATTAAATTGGATCATTCTATAATTTCTTTTGGTTATAATAGGTTGACCTCTCTCTGGACAGCTTTCCACATCAAGTTATTTTAGGAATTGCCAGTCCGTGTAGGTTCTTAAATTTTTATTGTAATATTAAAGTTTTTTCTTTTAATCTCTTTATCCTGAATCTAATATCAATGTATTGAATGAATGCTCAATAAATACTTTCTGATTGACTGGCTGGAACATCTGAAATAGTTGCTTTATTTGGAGGTAAATATAATAAGTGGCTTTCAATGGAATGGAATGAGCAGCTTCATGCTAAGTAGAATATGAACTTTCTTTTTGTCAATATAAATTGATTTTGAAATTCAATAATGTTTGGAGCTTTGAGGTTTTTTTTGCCTGAAATTTCCTATTTAACTTTTGTCCTAAAATAACTCTTCTTGCCAGTCTTTCCACAATCTAATGAAATATATAAAAAATTACAGTATTTGTAAAAATGTTCTTTTAGGTAAAACACAAATGAAAAATTGAGTGTTAAATGCAATTATTTCCACCCTCAAAAGGATTCCTGATCAATATGTCAAATTAAGTCAAATTGCACATTTACCTCTAAGTATAGCACTGTCCACTTTTTTATTGTCTTAATAGATTCAGTTGTTTTTATTGTTGTTTTTGCTGTCTACATAATTTCTTTAGTTATGAGACAGAGTGACCTGTTCTCCACAATTCTCTGCTTGGAAGAATCATCTGCTTATTCTGAGTTTAAGTGTTTCTCTAAGTGTAAAAGAAGTGCCTTTACAAATTATTTGTTCCACAGTCATGTTTGCACAATTTTGTATAAAAGAAGTATAGAAAGACATAAATACCAGTTGATTTATTATCAAAGTTGTGGTATTGACATTAATGTTTAACAGTATTAATAGTGATAAATTGGGAGAAGCTATTTGACACACCACGAAGTAATACTAGAATATATATTAAGTACTCTTGCAAAATAACAGAAATGCAATTACATTTAGGGATAGGAAATACAGGGATGCCTGGATGGCTTTGTTGGTTAAGCATCTGATTCATGATTTCAGCTCAGGTCATGATCTCAGGGTTGTGAGATCAAGCCCCATTGTAGGGCTCTGTGCTGGGTGTGGAGCCTATTGAAGATTCCTTCTTATCCCTCCTCTCTGCCCTTAAAAAAGGGGGGCGGGAGAGAGAGAGACAGAGAGAGTAGGAAATGCAATAGCAAAATAAAAGAGTATTAGTATGAAACCAATTGAAGGATAAACCTGAATGGTTTCAAGTGCAGAAAAGGATATTCCATTTACTAGCAATGTAACAATAGAAAATTAACACAGTAACATTATACTGATAAAATCACCAAATTATTCAAAAACATCCAATACTACCAAATTTTGGTGATGTATGGAACCAATTAACCTCATAAACTGCTGGCAGACATGTATATTGATGTATTATTTTGTAGAAAATTTGGTGATCTTTAGTTAAAATATGTATTTGTATACCCAATGACTAAGAAACTTTCTGTGTGTTCTTCAGAAATGCTTGAGAAAAGGAAAAAGTGAAAAAGTGTCTATGCAGCATTGGTTTTGATAGCAAGGCACTAGATTAGAGGTAGCACAGATGTCTATATATAGAAGAACTGACAAATGTTGTAAATGCATGCTTTCGATATAGCAAAATTGTCCCTTAAAATCATATTACAAAATTCCCCCAAAATGTAATTTATAGAAACAAATTAGATGAGGGATCTTAGTAATGGGGAGTGGTTATACATGGGCACAACTTTAGAAATGTTCTAAAATTAAATTGTGGTGATGGTTGCACAACTCTATAAATATACTAAAATTGAAGTGCACATTGAAAATAGGCAAATTTTATGGAATGTAAATTGTATCTCAATAAAGCTGGTAAAATATGAAATACAAAAGACAAATTATAACACAGTACTATTTATCTTTGCAAATACGCACAAAAGCAAATATATATAAGAGACAAAGAAACCAACTACTTTCAGTGGATTTCTACAAAGAGATTGAAAAATAGAGAATTAGGGTATGGTCTCACAAAACAGTACGTGTATGACAGTAAAGAAGCCTTGTACGCACAAATGAGTGCCTTAACTAGACAATGATTAACTCGTCTCTGGGGGAAAATAACATAAAGCAGCTCTCAAATATGGTATTCTGATGAAAGCCTAGGAGAGGATAAAATTTGACTAACATAAGATTTTGAGAATTCAAAGTGCTGTGCTGTTTATTACAATTCCTGGGGAGATTTGGAGGTATTCACTGTATTTCAAATAGCACAATTCTGAACAAGGAGACTAACCTGGGCAAAGGGTGAGGGACAAATCATTTTATGTGAAAAATATACATTCTTTATCGTTTTTATTATAATTATGTTCTTCTTCCTTCATAGTTCTCAAAGAGACAGAAGGAGTTGGAAGTATTCATCTTTTAAATGACATTTCTTCTTTTTTAAAAAATATCTCAGAAAATGACCTTTAACCATGAAGCTCTTAGAGATCATGGCTTTTTAAAAATACATTATAATAGGAAATTGATTTTTAAACATTAGTCTATAAATATACTTGGTATAAAAAGTTAAATTTGTTTACATTATCTGTAAATAAATTTGTGGATGTTATGATAATCATTCGACATTCCATAAAGAAGATTCCCATGTTTCAATTGTTAACTACTACTCTATACTGCATATGTCCTCTTCCTTTTTTCTTTTCTTTTCTTCCCTACATAAAACATTTGAATCTTTGGCTTAGAGAGACTGGAATAAATACTTAAGCATGACATTACTACCTGTGCTAACTTATAAACTGTTGGAAGAATTTAGGAACAAATAAGTTTTTGTGAAAAAGCATTTGAAGATCTCCCTTTCTATTTGAAAAAGTACAAGAGTTTAGATGGACAAATCATTTTCCATACGTGCTCTTGCATAATCTCTAGGGATAATCAGAGTTACTCTAATAGAGTCATAAATAGAATTAAGTCAGTACTTATTACACTGACATATTATGCTTATTATAATGTAGGCTATCCTGTAACTACCTCTGTTGTACATGGATTCAAAATCTTTTTCTATAAAAATCCAAAAGGAAGTTGGAATTCACAATGAAAAACAAAGTCTGGGTCCTAATAAATCTTCATTAATAAACATTCAGGTAAGTAAGAAAGATGAAATCTACTTAAGTAGAAAAAATCTGAAAGCAGTTTATTAATGGTATTGACCTGGTCTTTTGGAAGATACATATTCAATTAGAAAAAACAAAACACAGTAAAACATCTCATCTTGTGGAGAATTTCATGATATGCAGTTTAGCTCCTAAATCTAGATTTTATTCCAAACTGAAAAGATTTCATTACCAACTTTATTTTGCTATAAAATATTTATGAGAAGCCCTAAAAGTTTAAATGCTGTGTTTGAGTTTTTCAGTTTTCTTAAATTCAAGAAGAGAAAGTAATACATAATAGACAAATAATCCTGATTACATTACATATTACTATGTAACTAAAATAATTGTGACCATTTTTGTTTTCAATTATGATAGCCTCTCACTTAGATTCAAATGCTATTTTGCTTTTCAATGTTTGTGCTGAAATGATTCACAAATACAGTTCTAAAAAGTAATTTCTTTCATTAACCGATAATTTTTATTCCATAAAAATTTGTTTGTTTTGGGTAAAATTTTTTTCAAAACTATTGTGGAATTATATAACTTCATTAAAATGTACATTAACTTAAAAATTTTAGCTAGTGTAACTTTAAAGGTTACACTTAAAGCAATTAATTGCTTGCAACACCCAAAAGATTTAGATAGAAAAATAAAGCCTTTTTTGATATGGTGTGGGTTTTTTTTTTGTGTGTAATTAATGTTTATAAATTCACCCCCTAAAAGTTTTATTTTATATATATATATATATATATATATATATATATATATATTTTAATCAAAGGTTTCTTGATTCTGATAGTAGTATAACTCATTTTTCTATTTTTTTCTTTTCTTACCCTTACTAATGAAACTGGTAATAGTTTTGGACCCCATGCCATTTTGTCATGTAGTTACAACTTGTCCTTTTATAAAAGAAAATTAAAAACAGCTGAGTGTTATAGATATTAATGGTTGTTAGAAAAGTATAATAAAAGGCTCTCTTTCTGGAGCGTTGCTGAGCTTTTATGTCATTATTCATGAATGACTAATGCATTCAAAGGAGAAGAGTGCTGATCTCTAAGGCTAGGATGATGGACAGTGGAGAGGGAAAGAGTGGCTGACAGAAGGCCATTTGTCATATGTGAAGATCTAATAACAGGCTTGTCTACATTGAGATATTTCAGCTGAACTTAGAAAAAGAAACCTTTATTACATGTGAGGTTATCATTCATGGTACCCCAAATCACCAAGGACAAATCTAATGGACACCTTTTGGATAACTGACTACATTAAAGTACATTAACAATCCAACACTTCAAAAAGTAATAAATAGCAATGCCGTGAAACTACACTTTTTGTTTTGTTTTGTTGGGTAAACAAGTATTTTTCTGGGGCCAAAACCATGCATCCTCCCCACACTCAGGCAGTGTCCCATCCCAGGCCTATAATACTAGACTTGGGAGTCCCAGGACCTCCATTCCTGAGTTGTATATGTGTATGTGTATGTGTATGTGTATGGCAGAACTCCTGAGTAACATCTGGAGGCACCTGGGGGAGGCTCAGGCCCACATGAGTACTCTTACAACCTCCAGAGGTGGGCAGTCTCAGGCAGGGTGGTAGCATGGTCAGAGTTTGGTCATCAAAATGGGGCTGACAGCCTGACTGCAGGTGTTGGGAGGGCAGAGAGGACAGCATCATGAACAAAGGCAGAGATTTTGCTTAGTGGTAGATGCATCGAACCTGTGCCCAGTCCCAACCTGGGCGACTACAGACATGTGGCAGGTGTCTATGTACACCTCCACCTCGATCTCCCAGAAATCAAGGAAAATATTCTCCAGGCTCTTGAAGCACAGTGTTCATGAAGGAGAGGGTGCCCAGCGGCAGGAAGAGGCTATGGAAGTTTGGCTGAGGTAGATCCAGGGCCACCGGTGTGGACCGAATTAAGTGATGCCATGAAACTACACTTTTATTATTTCCTTTCTCCCACTAGATCACATATATATTACTCAAGCTGTGGCTAGTAAAAAGAATCATAAATAAGGCCTCTTTATTTGTCCTTTGGCCATAAGTAATGGAAACAAGCTCTCAGTTAATAATACATAAAGTGAGTTTGTTATAAGGATATGGAGTAGCTTTTAGAATCCTAGAAAGATTGGAGATCAAGGATAGGATCCAAAGAAGTTTCTGGACTCGTGGTAAGGGGAACTAAGGGGCAATCTTATTAGAATACCAACATTAGTAAGAAGTGGCTCTCAATATTTTTTGTTTTAAATATTTTTCGGTTCAAAATTTGAATCTGGAGAGAGGTAGCCATGTGACCATCAGAGGAGAGTATGACCATATTTGTAAGCTTTCATGCAAAGACGTAATTTTCAAGGAAATACTGAGACAGTATTACACAAGGGAGGGGGAGATCAATGCTGGGAAGATAAAAAGAAGGTTATAAACTATACCTGGACTCTGAACATGCTTCACATCTGTTTTTGTGTGTGTACATATGCAATAATTATGAAAGCATACTATTTACATAGTATGTAAGCCCTGAGCTTCATGCTTTATGGTGAGACTGGTTAGAATCTGGCCCTTAAGACAGAACATAAAGACTCCTAACTCTGGGAAACGAACTAGGGGTGGTGGAAGGGGAGGAGGCTGGGGGGTGGGGGTGAATGGGTGATGGGCACTGAGGGGGGCACTTGACGGGATGAGCACTGGGTGTTATTCTGTATGTTGGTAAATTGAACACCAATAAAAAATAAATTTATTATAACAAAATACAACTACTTTATGATGCAAAAAAAAAAAAAAAAAAAAAAGAATCTGGCCCTTAGAGAACGTCTGTCCTGTCTTTGGTCTGGCAGTACCTTCATATCATGTAGAAATATACTAATTGACTAGGATACAGTGTGTACTTTTCAGATTCAGAGGTTCTGTCAATACACTAGGCCCAGGCACATCATTGCTAAACTAAGATGGGTGTGGAACAAATTACTTACCAAGTAAATGCTTGATGCATTTTTCCTCTGACTAGCGTAGCTTAGGGATACAGTTAAACCATAATAAGATTATATAAGAAAGTAATTTTGTTCATTGGGACTAAAATTGCAGTCCTGGGTTCTTTAAAATAATTTAGGAACTTGTTTCATAATCGGAGATTCAGCTTTGACTTTATTTTTTTTTCATAAATTTGTAATTTATATAGGGAATTTGATTCTGTAAACAGTATTGTCTAAAATGGCAATAAACAGAGTCCATGAAATTACCACCCTGTAAGCCTGTTGGATGTACCATTTCCAAATTACAGATTTGAGAAGCCAAGGTAGAGATCTGTAGGTGGAGGGTAAGCTGAGGAAGTAGAGGAGCTCCTGACAGCCTGGTGGATCAGCCATCATAAAGAAGGGGCAGGAGGGCAAGTCTCTGTATTAAAGGAGCCTATTCGGCTTCCTGAATCTTCTTGGTTGCTAAACTGTCATGCAAGAACATCCAAAAGTTCCCCAGCGCCCAGACGGTGGGCAGCAGTAAGCTGAGAGATCACCCTTGAGGCCAGACAAGAAATCACTACAGTGGAGGGATGTGACATGGACTTGGAGCACTGGGACAACACCAGCGTCAGGAAACCAAGCAGAGCCAGGTCAGGGCGTTCAGACCAACAGGTAGGCAGACATACATCTGATGTAGAATGTCCTGAGCAAAAGGAAAAAGTAGGCACCCTCTTCCCACTGCTGCCAAAGTGGCATTTACATAAGTCCTGTTAAATTAACTCAATAAGGAGGTCTTTAGATTGACAGGACTGTAATGCCCTGGTGGCCTACATGAGGAAACTAAAATCTAAGGTTACAGAATTAAAATGCTAAAGACAACCAGTCACAAATAACCATTTGGGTATTGAGCTGTAGCAAGTTTCTTTCTTTCTTTCTTTCTTTCTTTCTTTCTTTCTTTCTTTCTTTCTTTCTTTTTCTTTTTCTTTTTCTTTCCTTTCTTTCTTTCTTTTTTTCTTTCTTTCTTTTTCTTTCTTTCTTTTCTTTCTTTTTCTTTCTTTCTTTTCTTTCTTTTTCTTTCTTTCATTTATTTGTTTCTGCTCTTCCTCTAGGTCTTCCCCTGGCTCATGTTCCCAAAGTGCTCCTAACCAACTTCCGTTTTGGCGCTGCCCCATTGCAGTTGATTTTTGGTCGGATAAACTCTTAAAAGATTAAAAAAATTATTGAGTCGGTATCATGTTCCAGAAAGCATTCTAAAAACAGGGGACATATTTGGTGGTGTATGTGTGGGAGGGGAGACTCAATCTTTACGAGCTTTTATTCTATTGAAGAAGACACAAAGTTAACATACCCACGAATATATGATATAATGCCAGCTAGTTGTTAGGTACTCTGAAGAAAGAAGGAAAGTAAGGAGATAGAGAAAAATGGGATTGGAGGTGGGATGAATATTTTAGATGGAGTTATTAGAAAGAGCATCTCTAATTGTCATCTGAATAGAAAGTACAATAAAGATACCAGAAAAGCAGTTAAATCACAAAGATATTAGCTAACCTGAAAGAATTAGTCAATTAACACCTGATGACTTTTTAAATTATTTAGCCATTCTATAACCCAGGATTCCAGTGGCTTATTTCTTTTATTATCCTGGGGCTTCTTATCCACTCATATTTAACTATGATAAATTATGATAAGAAAATGATGTGCAAATTTCTATCTGGTATCCTGGTCACCCTTCCAAACTTCAAACTTTTGTATTCAATGGCCTGATAGCTAGCTCAACAGGAATGTTCCAGAGATACCCGTTACACATACTGTTGAAGCTAAAATAGATTATTTCCAGGATCCTTCTCATATTTCTCTATGAACTCAGTAACCAAATTAGAAATCTGCAGTCATCCTTCACTGCTTTTTTTTTTCGTGGAGTCATAATCTTTATTTTGTCTCTTAAATGTAAAAAGCAACCACTGCTCTTACTACACTAAACCTTTATAATCTCTTAACTTGAACTTTTGCAGCAGTTTCCAGAATGGTTTTCTAGGCTTCAATCAAGCATCCTCAAGTACTGCCCTCATTGAAGACAATTATTCATATAATTTTTTTGTTCTCCTTCTTAAAACCATTCAATGGATTCCTATTGCCTAAAGGATGAAGTGAAAGTTCCTTATATGACATTACTTACATAATCAAGCCTGAATTTAAGCACGCTCTTGTGACTAAGTCTAATGGATATTTAGTTTTTCAGAATTCACCTGAAACTCTCAAGAAGAGCTTTTAGTGAAAGCTACCATGCCTTAAAACTTTATTTTTGGATTTTGTGATGCCATATTTAACAGACACTTGTAGGCACTATATACTCAGATTCCCTATAATGGCTTTTATCATTTTTGTGCACCATCCCTTCCTTCCTGTTATCCTTGCTTCTAACTTCTGCACCTGCTTATATGAGAAGGCCTGTTCACAGGCAACTGCAGCCTCTTTGCAGGGAACAGGAGTACCTAAGATCAAAAATTTTGAGGGGAAGATTTTGGCAAATACCCTATGGGAGTATAAAAGTCCAGCTCTTTTCAGTGAATAGGGAAGAATTCTGAGGAGCAGGTCATCCTTCAGCTCTTACCTAAGGAGTCAGGCTATGGCTGAGACTTGGCTTGAAATCGCATACATGCTTGGCTTTTTTCTTATTCCCTCACTTCTCCAGGAGCACTTTTCTAATAAATCACTAAAACGTGAATTGTTATGGCTTGGTCTGCTTCTGAAGACATGATGGGAGACACTCCCCTCTCCTAATTTCCCCCATGCCTTTTGGTTCCTCTTCATTACTCTCTATTGGCAGCTTTTCCTTCTCCATCCAATGTATAAATGCTTGAGTTCCTCAGCACTCAGTCTCAGATGCTTTTCTCATTGCATCTATACCTCATCTGGAGGCCATTTCATCTATCCTCATGGCTAATATTACAATCAGTTTTTTGCCCAGTCACCTAGACTTTCTTTAGATAAATATTTTAACACTGTCCTCAACATTCCCATTTGGTTGTTTCACAAGCAATTCAAACACAACACATCTCAGAATGAAAACATAATCTAGCTCAACTCCTATTCCATACATCAGGTGACTGATCACATTGTAAAAGGAAATCAACCAGAGAATTGTTAGCATAAGGATCTATTAAAAAGTAATCGATATGAGAAGGCTTCAAAGGAATATTCAAACTTGAGGGAGCAGGGTAGAAAGTTTTATTGGGCTACCTTCAGGAACAAATACACTTTTCATATGGTTTAGCAGCCACTGGGCAATCTGGTTTGTATCAATAGACATGGAGAAGAACAGAGAGAAGAGAATATTATGTGAAAGGATATAGGGAGGAATAGTTGAAAGATCAAAAATATGCCAAGGCCACAGTGGAAAATTATCAGTCCTTCAGAGTCTCTCACATCATCTTGCTAGGGCCACACGACTTCCCTCCACCGCATTTGACTCACTCTGGAAATGTTATTCTCCTGGGTCACTCTAACAACCTTCAAAATGGTCTCTATATACTCTGACCCTTCTATGATCTAGCTTATAATGCTTTGTTAAATATTTAGTAATTATAAGAGATTATAAAACCTACAGAATGTATAAGGCTAAAATACTAAGATACTCTTCTATTCATCAGCTAGTTTGAAAAGCTCCCTATGTGCCTTTCCATAATCCTATTCAATTTTGTTTTCACTCAGACATGACAGTATTATGACTTTCAGTTTTAACCATTTGGTGCCTTACTGTCCTTAAAATTTCATTTATTTATGCATTTCTACCATATATTTTTGATGTTTCCTGTATTTCAAGTGTTTACTTATAAAATAATACATAAAATAAGCATTCTTCCATGAATTGCCTTTTTCACTCAAAATTATATTCCTGATGTTCATGCATGAAATGCAAAACTGTTGTTTTAAAATTTTTCACTGCTGTGTAATATTCCACTGTATATGAATATAATACAACTTATTTATCCAGTCTCATGTTGGCCGATTTGGGGAGTGTTATCCCTTTATACAAATTAATTAGTTAACATCTACAAAAATTATTTTAATGAATATTTCAATACAGGTCTTTTGATGTATACACACAAGTGTTTCTTCATATACTTAAGAGTAGAAATATGAGGCCTTTGGGGATGAAAATCTTTGGCTTTACTAGAGAGTGTCAAATAATTTTACAAAACATTTTTACCAATTTCATATTCATAATTTACCACTAGTCTATGAGAAATTCAGCTGCTCTACATTTTCTTCAAGACTTGGTAGTGGGGTCTAATCCATTCCTCATCTAGCAGCCACTGTGACCTTTTATAAATGTAAATCTGATTAAGTCACCCAAACCCTGCCTAAAATCTTTTCATGGTTTCTCATTGATCCCAGAATAAATTCCAAAGGTTTAACATGTCAAAGGATTCTTTTTGCTCTACCTCTCCATCATTTATATTTTATCACACTCTCCTTGTCTTCTATCTCCACACTGACATTCAGTTTCTCTTTTCTGCTGAAGGACTTTATGCATGATACATTTTTTCCTGGAACTCTTTTTGTTTTCTATCTACTTCTGTGATTAACTTTGCTTCTCTAGTCTCATGTTAATTATCATTACTTCAGGAAGCTTTTCTTAATTTCTTAGAATTTATTAGGCAGTTTCCTCATTGACTATCTCAATTGCACATTGTGTTTTCTAAATGTATTATTTACCACAAAAATAATTAAGAAATTAAGTATGTATTTTTTAATTCACCCACTAATAACCTTTATGTTCAAATCAGGACAGTTTTGGCTCTGTGTTGTTCAAAAATTTATTTTGGGCAATTAGCAAGTACTTAACAGCCAGGGCTCACTATATGTATTGAATGCGAATGACTAATTCCTACACACACACACACGCACACACACACACGCCACACACATATTATACTTTAATTTTTATTCCATAAATAGTAGATTGTTATTCAGGAAGTATTCATGTCTCCCTTACACTCCCAATTCCCCCAACTTTCAAGTGAGGGGTGTATTTTTCTGTGCCATGGATATTAATACCAGCCACGACCCACTTTGACCAATGGAATGTGGAAGGTATGATGAAAGCAGAAATTTCGAATGTGCTTATCTTTTTAGGCATGTCATCTTGCCTTCCACCATCACAATAAGAATATGCTCTAGTTAGCTCGCTGGCCCCTAAGAACAAGGGTGTCATGAGATACAGCTGGGGCCAGTTTGGATCAAATACCATCGAATCCACGGATTGAGCTATAAGTGCTTCTTTTTTAAGCCACTGAAATTTGTTGGCTAATTGTAGACAGCAAAAGTTAACAGACACACTAGATAAATTGTAAAAAAGAGATGAAATTCTTAAAAGGACATGAAGTTAACAGATTTAGGTTTTCTCAAGTAATTAGCAATAAAATAAAAGAAATCCAATTTAAGTTTAAATATAAATAGCTACTCAAATCCTTTTTTTTCTTCAAAGTAACTTGGATGAGAATAAAATATAAATTTAAACATTGGAAAATTTGAGTGGAGGACATCTTTATTTTAAACTCTGATTATAAGCCTTTTACCACATAAATCCTTTCATGTGTCTGGGCATAAAACAATAAGGACCATAGCCATTATGAGCTATAACTGACAATTCCTCTGAACATTTTAAGGGCTAGCTTTACACTGAACATTTTCCATTAGCTGTACAGAAAGGGTTTTATAATCCTTTTTTGTGATGACCCCTACTTTTCAAAGCTGAAATATAAAATACTCTTAACCAATTACCAGCTTTACCTAATGCTCAAGTCTAGCTTTTTAGTCATAAAGAAAAAGAGCCATTTAAGTTTCAGAGGTAGTGAGCATATCATAACTAAAAGCATATAATTTAAGTCATGAGGATATTACAATTTAAGTGCAAGGCATACCTGGTTAAAGTAGCTTCTACAACATGGAAGTTTCTCTAAATATCCAGGCTTAAGAGAGTGAGACTAGAAAATGTCTACATAACTGCAACACAAGCTTGTTGCCAGAATTTGTCTCCTTTATAAGGACAGTAGGCATCCCCTTCTTATCAGGCAGTGGTCTTATGCTAGGTTCCAAACAATACTCACATGCAGAGGCAGGGATTCTGTGGGAACCTCATAAATTTTATTACCTGTTCTCCTGACTATAGTCAGTTCTACTAGGAACAAACTTCTGACTCAAGCCCGGCTGGTTCTCTCCCAGAAAAATGAGAATTGGAATTCAGCGTTAGATAATCAGATCTACTGTGATATACCTGAAAGTCAAGTGATATAGATGTAAGCATTTTTTTGGTGGTTATATGGATGCTAAAGACAGAAAGTGAGACCATGTATAGCAAAGCAAATCAAGCGAACATAGCAGACATGCAGAGATTGAAGATGGAGTTTCTTGTCTGGTTTCTGGTTCTTTTTACTCCTTTGAGAAGAGGCCTATGTACACATATTTCTCTTCATGTAAGGGAGTAAAGACTCAGACACTACGTTGCCCATTTGCCTGTCAAACTCACCTGTGACCAAATGAGGTATCTCTCACCAAAACCTAAGACTTTGTCAATAGTAGGCTGCTAGGACATGTCTCTGTATATTCCAATTCTGATTTCTCTTTTCTTTTAGCTGAATCTCTCTGAACAAAATCCAACGTTTCTCAGCTAAATGTACAAAGGAGATTATATATAGGATGATGGTTAAAACTATGTTGATAGAGATGTAGAAAGGCATTGTGGTACCTTTTATTTTTTTGTAGAAGTGTAGAGGTTATTGAAACTTAAGTCGTTTTTTTTCTTCTTTAAAACCAAAGGATATTAATTGCACTAAATTGTGTACCAGTTCATATGTTAAAGTTTTAACCCCCAATGTGACCTTATTTGGAAATCCAGTTTGTCAGAAGATAATTAAGGAGATACGGCCTATAAGAAGGTCAAAGGCAAGGAACTGATCCAATGGGATCAGTGTCCTTAGAAAAAGAGATTTCAGAGAGCTCTCTCTCCACATACAGACAGAAGACAAGCCATACGATGACACAGGAAGAAGGTAACCCTCTACAAGCCAGGAAAAGAGCTCTCTCATTAGAAACCAAATGTTCCATCACCTTGATGATGGGCTTTCTAACCTCCAGAATTGTGAAAAAATAAACTTCTGTTGTTTAAGCTACCCCACTATGGTATTTTTCTATGACAACTCAATCTGACTATACAGATATTTAATAAATTCCATGTGTGAAGGGGGCCTATTTTTTACTTGAGAGTCCCAAAATTTATAGTGATGCTAAATAACAGAACAACTTGGAAGTTGTTCTGTTATTTACACACCCCCCCACACACACAAAGTACTTCCATGTCATGCTTATGGATGACATTTTTCTTGGACAAAATCAATTTACATTTAATGTATTACTACCCAGAATTATGTCTGCCTTTCTGACCTAGGGGATGTTGCCATACAGAAAGAGAAGGAAAGATGTAAACAAAGGCTAATACAGCATAGTAAGTAATAGAAGTATGTATAACTTGCAATGGGAGAACAGAAGAGCAATTAATTAGAAATAATGGAAAATTTATATTTAGGGTTTTTTATTTTTAAATTTACTTCTCTCGCCTAAAAAAAAAAATAGGTCTTGATGGCATTTAAAATCCTTTGCTGTTATGAGATTTTTATTTTATTGTATCAGCATTAATTGGCTAGAGAGAAGAGCCAAAGACAAATGTATATAATTCAGTAAAAACCAGACGTCTGAAAATCTGGGCAGAAGTAAATAGAGGTAAGAAGAAAAAGTAAGGAAGTGTCATTATCAGAAATTTTAATTACTAATCATACTGTTATAGCAAATTAGAGGTAGTGCTGAGCCCAGAACATGAAGGCAGCAGGAACTAGTGTGAAGAGGGTGAAAAAAAATCAAGCAGGTCATAGACCAGGGATATCATTGGGATAATAAAAAAATTATGTAGCTTGCTCCAATGGTGGCCTTTTCCAAGATGGGAACCACGTTGATTTCTCTTTTGTGACCTCTAGCCCTGACGATAGTACCTGGCACATTAATATGTGTTCAATGAATCCAAGTGACAAGACTAACAAGAATAATAAAGTTCAATTATGAGGTTTGTTGAAGAGGGAGCCGCTAAGGTGCTCTAGGTATCCAGGTGAGAGCACGAGGGAAAAATATAACTAAAAAAGATCCTGCATGTACTTAAGATTTTTTTTACATAATCCTAGATGTCCTGCTCCATATGATGCCTTAGATTTCATATTTTAATTTCATCTTTCATATATAATCACCGCATGTTATGCTAATGAAGGTTCTTATATTTCAGCAAGTGAAATATTTCATTTACCGAAAAGGCTATATGCAGTGAAAATTCTGATATCTTTCTCTAACTGAAACTACACTGCTGGTTATACCCTCAAGTACAGATCTTATATCTACTTATTCTATGATGCTAAGAATCATGACACCATTATTAAAATAGAGACAAAATATTCTTCAGGTCAGGAAAAAATTGGTGTCTGTGACCAAGGGAATTATGTATTACATTTCATCTCAGAGTTGTCACTCTTGTGATATACTGTAAAGCACTAAAAGCTATTGTTCCCATGAATTATAACCCCAAATACCTTCACTCTGAGGATTCATTTTATCAGGGATCTTGGTATATTATACATCACTACTGTAATGTGTAACATATTTTCAGTGACATGTCTTTATGGAATGCTATAGGCTAAAGTAGAGTAATTATCATTATAGGAAAGTTTTACAAGAGATTATGCTTTAATTCCTATGTTCAAAGTTATTTGAGTTGTCAGTAACAAGAATGTTAAAAATATTCATTGGTTATATAGTAAAATCAGTCCTTAGGGATTTTAAATTATTATCAATTTTAAGAGATCTTTTATGAGAAAAAAATATTTCATCAATAAGACAACGAAAATTTTCAATGCATGCTCTTCATTTTACATTGGTTCAGCTTGTGCCAAGTGGCTGTTTTGCAGGAAAACAAAATAAAGAAAAAATATTAAACACTCAATTTTATTACATTAAAGTAATTCCTAAGCAACTGTAGAAACAGAAAATTGTTTAAGTGCAAAAATCTTGCTAAATTATCTGTCAGGTCATACAACATTTAAGTGGGGTCTAAATATTTTAAGTATAAAAAATAGATCTCTATAACTTACATGGCCATCTACCTCTAGTTTCTGAGTTAAATTCTGGCCTGGCTAGCCATTAGTACATAATTAGAAGTGACATGAGAGATAGAACACTCAATACAGCCTTGTTTTTTCAGGCTTGAGAACCTACTTACTTAATGCAAATTGGTAGGAGACCATTATCATGCAGCCCTGGCAATCAGTGTTTAATTTGTTGATAGCCTTGACAGTTGTAGCCACAGTATAATTGACATGGGCCCTGGTGCAAAAAAAATAAATTGGGTTGTGCACAAAACTAAACAAAATAATTACCAACAATTAGACATTAATTACGAGATAGCAGATTCTCAAACCCTTCTGAATTTGGCCAAAGCTAGACCTAATTATATTTTAATGTTGTGAAAACATCTACGTTCTTGAAATAATCAGGTGTTCAGAAGTGCTTTGTGTAGATTTTGTGTTTTGTAAGGAACTATCATTTTATGAAATTAAATATGTTTATATTTGTGGATGATCTAATAATCACCTAAAAATCAGTGAGGTGGGATTTATGCTAATCTGGTAATAATTTATCTACTTTACCTATTTTATCTGATCTCCTATTAGAACACTGACATACAAAGAAATGAACGGTTTAGAAGTATTTTAAAAAGTATTTTGATGATTATGGTAGAAAGAGGAAGAGGAAGAGATGCTGAAGGCAAAAAAGAGATTCACTAGTTACTTTTGACCACAATGAAGAAACCCTGTCCAATATTAGAACCCATAGGAGCAGCGCCGTTAACACACTCTCAGCCACGGCCTTAATAATAAGTTTGTACTATTAGGTGGGACATTAAAAATATTCATATGAAAAACATTTTAGCACATTAAAATCTCATTAAAATTATTAATGGAAAAAAATCCACAGCATCCCTTTGGGATAAGAGACATCATTTCTGATTAGAACATAGATAGATGAATGTTATCAAATTTTAACAGCTTAGCAATATCTGAATAAACATTTCCTTATTCTATTTCTTATAATCTGAGGACCTGAGGCTGTGATCTATGGGTTCTCCTACCAACCAGTCATAGAACAATCCACCTGTTCTACACGTATATATTCTAACTACTTGTGACAGGACAGGTTATTCTGTGCAGAGAACCACAGATAAAAGGAACATCCATACTTGCTTGGAGAAACCTACTTGTTCTGTCTTATTTTTCACTTCAATACATATTAATTTTTTCGGCTAGGGGATGTGCACGCCATCCTCCAAGGGAAATAAAACTTTTTATTTTTTTACATCAGTCCTCCTGATTTCTACATTTCACATTCCACTCTTCTGGACTGATAATTAGAAGTTTATCTATCTTCCTATCTGCTTGGAAGTTATTTTTTAAAGGATTTTAAGTAGACTGTTATTTTCTGACCTCTGCTTCACGTTGTCTTAAGCTATTTATATCTCTATAGAACCTGCAAGTTATCCAATCCAATGGCCTTCCTAAGTCTTCATTTGAGACAATACAGCACTGGATATTTCTGAGCACTTCCAATTTCTTGGAAGCTTCCCCTCCCATAAGTTCTATGATGTTATTTTATGAATTGGCTGAAAATTTGGTGGCTTCTCAGTAGTTATCAGCATAATTTCAAGGTCATTATCATTGAGATTCAGGGCCTTCAAATTTGGCAACAGTCTACTTTGCTTGATACTTCTTTGTAGGTTCTAATCATTATTCCAGATTATATAACATGCACTTTTACATCCATTTGCCGTATTCTTTTTGTTTCCACACCTGCCAATATTTTAGTTATCTTAAACTTGACCTACCCTGCAATATTGTAAACTCTTGCCTATACCACACATCACTCGGCAGAAAAACTAAATAAACCATTGGCTCATCGAAACCACAGTGGATGGATTTTTTCTTGTCTTTATAATGGCTAGCCAAAAAGGTTTGGCATACTGGAAATTATGAAATGTGTGTTTGAATGATATCTGTTTTCAACTTGATGTTCCTATGTGTCTTGGGCCCAGAAAAAGGTGGGTCTAAATATCAAAGTGTCTGAACTGAGTGAGGCTGAGGCAAGGGGTAGATAAGAAGCCAGGTAGCAGAATTACATGAAAGACAAAAAAATTGAATACTACAGTGTTTCCTATTATTTAGGATAGTTTTTCCCTCTTAACTAGCATATGCCTGGACCAAGTATAAGTCTCATTTGAGTGGGGCATCAGAGATATTTACAGAAGAAACCATCTCCTTTTCATGTTGGGAAAATTGCTAAAGCATGGCGAATCACTAGAGAATGGGAAACATGAAGATCATGTTGAGTAAAATGTTTCATATTTAGGCTCTTAAATCACTAGTACAATTATTTATGATAACACTGAGCTTTGTAATTCAGGGAGAAAGCACCATGGAATTTAACATATAGGTAGGACACCCATTATTTGGACAGTGTAGAAGCACCTACAGAAAAATAAAATGGCTTCCTTAAGATAACATTTGAGAAACAAAACTAAAGCCAAACCTCAGGTTTTGGATTTCAGAGCTTTGTTTCAAAAGACAACATTTACTGGGTTCCAGTGAGAACAAAACAAAGGACAGAGATATATTTGAAGAGCCAAAACAAAAGATTATAAACAATGACAACAAAATTCATTTTGAACCATTTCATTTGGAACTACCAATTTCGAAGAGAATAATAAAGTGAATGACTAATGAATGTGTCCAGTTTTAAAGAACTTCTTGCAAACATTCCATTTTTGGTATTTAAAAATTATATTCTTACCATAATTGCTTGGAACAAATTGTATATGCAAATCAGTGACTCTATAACTGTTTAAAATCAGCAGGACTGACCACTTGCATTTCCAGAAAGGAGGCCACGGAGCTAATTGACCCTACCAGAGACTAAATGTACTTACTGTGCTTCAATTTGGGGTGCAATTATATGTCTGTGCAAATTTTCACATGCCAATTATTGCACTTCAAAAAATCTGCATGTTACTAATAACTCTGCAACTGAAGAGGAAGAAAAGAAAGTATTCTCTAAACAATGCAATTAGAACAGTATAGGCAATTAACTTCACTATTTAGTATAAAGTTGAGAGCACTAAAGACTGAAGTAATAAATATTCACAAACACTTCATCATTATACAGAATCGCAGAACAGCCACACATTTTTAATACACAATGCAGGCAGTCATATTATTAAACTTAATGGCATCTGAGAAATGATGAAATGCTCACAGCCTTGAGCTTGTAATGAGATAAGCTTGTAGCCTGATCAGCTTGCATACAAATCATCTCATCTGAATAAAATTAATGTTTGATTTTTATATCTCTCCTCAAGCACTGCTGAGCCCCCCTTTTTATTTTGTGAACAATTATAGAAAGGAAAATAAAAGTTTAGCTGTGATATGATATATCAGTGGGAGGGTCTACAACACATGACATTTTAAGTTCTCGTTTCTAAGTGCTGAATGTCAGATTTCTTAGATATTATAAAAATAAAGAATGGATGCCTTATGCTAAACACGATACGAGAAATCTTTTAAAGATTTTACATTAACATAAAAATGTTTATATTTTAAGTGTTTTTTCACATTCAAAATAATAATAGCATCGTAGTATTTAATGTTGAAAGGACTGACTTTCAGATTTGAATTTTCTTCAGAAAATTTGATCTTCCTTCAAATTCTTAGTTTTTGATCTTCCTTCAAATTCTTATTTTTTTCAAGAATTTATTTTAATTCTTGATTTTATTTATTTGAGAGAGAGAAAGAGCATGAGAGTGAGAGAGAGAGAGAGAGAGAGAGAGAGAGATCCTGAGCAGGGGGGAGGGACAGAGGGAGAAGCAGACTCCCCACTGAGCAGGGAGCTGATGCAGGACTCTGTCCCAGGACCCTTGGATCCTGACCTAACTTGAGCTGAAGGCAGACACTTAACCAACTGAGCCACCCAGATGTCCTCAAATTCTCATTTTAAGATTATAATATTAAAAGAGATTAAATGTGTCATAGATATGTATGTCTGTTTAACATCAGCAAAACTAGGAAAATTATATGTAACTAAAGTTTATATTCAATAATTTAAATCCCAATGCATAGCATTTTCTTAAATGCTTTTTGTAGTGAATGAATTATAATAAATTTTACCTAAAAGAGATTTCAAGTGTCTCAGGTAGGACATTGCCCTCTTCCCTGAACATCTTATTTGACGTCTAGTAACATTTAGCATTCCATAGCTGTGAAAGAGTAAAAACCACACAAAATGGAAATGGAAATGTCCCATTCCCAATCTATACTGGGGAAGAAAACTGCAAAGAAACCATCTAAAGTATCTAAAGTTGAAATGGGATGATATCTTAGACTAATTCTTGGGCAGGGGTCTCATTATATGGCATTCCCTCAATACATGATTTGTGATTATTTAGAATGCCAGTAACAAATTTCATCTCCTAAAATAAAATTATGAAGGATAACCATGGTTTTCAATAAAATGGATATTAAGCCATTCACAAAATAGAGTATTTAGGAAAATATTTCATTAATAAGCTAAGTTGAAACTCAAACTCTCTTTCTTGAATCACCCTAGCTTATTGATAGCTATTCATCTCATTGTATCCACTAGACATCTCCTAAATGACACCACTGAGGATTAGGTGAGTTCAAACATAAACTGGATACAATAAGGCCTGGCAAACACTACATGCTCAATAATTGTGTTATTTTTCAAGGACAATTATTCCTGCACTTCAACTCCCTCTTGTTCTTCTGTATACCCAACAAGAGTCAATTGTATTACTTCTCGTACATGTTTTTGTAAATTGAACTTTTCCATTAACTCAAAAATCATAAAATTTGGGAAGACTCTCACTCAGATTCTATTAAGTTTCCCTTCTTCAAAGAAATTAAAACCAGAAATCTTACATAAAGCATTATGGGTGTGGCCTATATAGAAAATTGTGTCAGGGGTTCCCAAGACAACTCTCAGGCTCAAATCATTCTCTAGAAGATATTAGAGAACTCTTAAAAGCTATTACACTGACAGTTATGGTTTATTACAGAAAAAGGAAACATTTTAAAATGATTTTAAAATCAACAAAGGGAAAAGCTGCATGGGGCAAACTCCAGGAGAAATCAGACAGAAACTTCAGGTTCTGCTCCCAGTGAAATCGCTTGGGGACACATTTAATTCTCCTCCCAATGATGCTTCTAACAAACAACCCATGCAAAATGCTTCTAATCAGTTAATTTCACTTGAGTATTACCCAGAATTTTTACTGGAGGTCAGTAAAACAGGCAAATAGTGCCTCAACTACTCAGATCCCAAGTTCCCTCAGAGCAAAAATAGGCATTCATCATACATTACATTATTAACTTTAAACTGGTACAACATGGCCCAAAACTTCGGGCATAAAAATAAAAAATAAAATAATAAAATTAAAAAACAAAACAAAACAAAAAAACAGGTTTCAGTTCAGAGTGGCCCAAAGCCTCAGACATATAAAAATATTCTTATCAAGTAGCATATTCCAAGGGTTCAGAATTACCTCCTAAAAAGCGAGCCAAAGTCTAGTATTGAAGCTAATACCTTATTTGGAATGTGCAGGATTCTGAGCAATCCAGGTCTGCTAAGTTAGCCTTTTTCTGCCCTTCCATACAAAGTGGAATTCAAATCAATGGATCAACACACAGAGGAAAAAAAAAATCTTGGCACTACATGAATAGCCTGGCAAATGTATATATCCATGTATTTTATTAAAATAAAATCTTAAGTTACCTAATTATAACTTTTTAATAATAACCAGTTTTAAATTATTCTTCTGATTAACTGACCAATTTCCATAAATCAAGTGCCTCACTCAATAGCAGGCAAAACTGATCGTCGTAGTTTATGCTCTGGTTTATGTTTTTAGCTCTTGTTCCTTAAAAGAGGCCTTAATATGCTCCTGCCACTAAGGCTACTCTATAACTTTGTTTACCCCAAATTCCCACATAAAATTCTAGGACCTGGGGCTTGACCCCCAGCTCTGTCTCCAACTAGCATGATCCAGCCTGCCTTCCTGATCTCACACCTCCCGCCAAGTTAACAATTGAGTCCCACAGTCCTGCTAACACAGGGAACTCCTGCTGAACTCCCTAAAACAGCCTGCCTGACCTGCAACTCTCACTTCAGCTGCTGGATTTCCTGCCATGTCAGATGGGGTTTTCTTTCAATTCCCTGTACCTTTCTCTGAAGCATTTGCCCTACAATGGTGAGTAAGCTTATTCTGTTTCCAGGTCTTTACATTGGCTCCTCTTGGGCCTGGTATATCTCCCAGGGCTTCTCAGAAAGAAATACACTCTTATTCACACAACTTGCATTCAGCAAGTATTTAGGGATTTAGTCAGTGGCCATTAAATACCAGGCACAGTTCTAGTGGCTAAAATATGTGAATATGTAGTTCAAATGATTGAATGTCTATGTTGACAAATGCATTTACATTAACACACACACACACACACACACACACACACACACACACACACACATTCCCAGTTTTTTCCTTAAAAAACAAACACGAAATGATCAATAGGTAGAACTGGCTTTCAAATTAGCCTCTGGTTATCATTCTTTTTTCCCTACACAGTCTCCCAGGGATCTTTCAGTGATTTGCTAATGTGTCTAATCTAGGTCAGATCACTTTTCAATCCTGCTAAAGATACTATACCATGACCCTGACAGTACAAACTGTTCTATTTTCCACTCCACAGATTCTAATCTGCACGACTAATTGTAAAATGAATACTCTTTGCCCTTGGATGCCCCTAAAGGTGATGGAAAATGCCATAGGGTCATAAGCTTTCTGACATTAAAAACAAAGAATAAAAAAATGAATTGCTCTCTCTCAGTATAAACAGCTGTAAATCCAACAAGTAAATGTCCTTTAGTTCTCCTACTCCTAGAGGAAATTTCTTGAATTCACCAATGTTCAGACCACTAGGGAAAATAAAACAAAACAAAATAACCCATCTATCATTAAATTAGTATACCAGTACACACTAGACAAATATAACAAAATAAATTATTTAGTAAATCGTCTATAAGATAAATCATGGAAGTATAGTCCTAAAAAAGCACAAAAGAGACATAGTTGACTCCTCTGAAGCAGCCTCAGTTTAGATTCCATTTCACGTATTTGGTTATAAAATACGTCAGAGTCAGAAGGTAGGTATCCCTAAAATTGTTGCTTAAAAGTCAAAACACTATTCATGCTCTGTTATTGTGGTGTCCTTCCTTTTTCTAGGCACAAACTTTATAGTAAAGAACAGGTTCTGATGGTGTAAACAAAAACATTTTAAGGATGTAGAAAAACCACTATTGGGGCACCTGGGCTGTTCAAGAATTGAGCATCTGCCTTTGGTTCAGGGCATGATCCCAGGGTCTCAGGATCGAGTCCCACATCAGGCTCACTGAGGGGAGCCTGCTTCTTCCTCTGCCTGTGTCTGCCTCTCTTTCTCTCTGTGTCTCTCATGAATAAATAAATAAAAACTTAAAAAAAAAGAAAAACCACTATCAAAGCATGTTGAAAAGAAAAAGGTAAGTTATTAGAATTCACATTTATACAAAATATTATACTTACTACCATAAGGCAGTAGTTATTTGACATAGACTATTTCTTGATTAAATTCCAAACTGCATTATCACAAATAGTAACTGAAAAATGATCTTTTGGTTCTGACAACATATTTGAATTTAATTACAATTTTAGCCGTAGCTAGAACTAGGAAAATAAATGTGAATTTAGTGTTTAGTAGATCCAAATATTTTCTCTAAGATTCACTTTTGTTCAGAGCTTAGCTTATCTAGCACTTCATCTGTGTCACTCATTCATTTTTATTTATTTATTTTTTACAAATAATGTGTTAAGTGCTTACCATGTGTCTGGACCTTTCCTGGATACTGAGGACACCGTGTTGAATCAGAGGAATAAATAATTATTCTCATGGAGCTAATATTCCAGTGGAAACAAAACCAACTAATAAGAATATGTGTTGTGTTATGTACTGAAGAAAATAAAGTGGGATGGCATGATACAGAGTAATGGGGAAGTGCTAATTTAAATTCAGTGATTAGGGTGCCTGGGTGGCTCAGTAGATTAGGTATCTGACTTAGGCTCCAGTTGTGACCTTGGGGTCCTGGCATGGCCCAAGTCACTCTCTGTGCTAACTGGGAAGTCTGTTTCTCTCTCTGTCTCTCATTCCTCTTGTGCTTTCTCTTTCTCAAATAAAGAAATAAAATTTTAAAAAATAGAGTAAATTTAGTAATCAAGGAAGTCTCTCATAAGCGGTTATATTTAAGCATAGATCCAAATCAAAGATGACTCTGGGATGAGCATTATGGGAACAGGGATAATAAACTATTGTCAAAATGGACAAGAGTTTGGAGAATTCAGGAAACAGGAAGATCGGTGTGGCTGAAGGCAGTGAGTGCATAGCAGGGAATGGTATGAGGTGAATTTGGCAAGGTAATCCAGAGCCAGATCACAGAACTTTCTAGACAGGAGTAATAATTTTGTATAAAGAGAAATGGGTAAGCCATTCGATGGTTTAGCGGCATACAGGTGGAAAATGGATTGTAAGGAGTTGAGGTTGGAAGTAATGGTAACCTGTTAATCAGCCACAGCGGTGATACAGGTGAGAGGCCATGGAATAGAAGTACTAATGGAAATTCAAGCAAGGTAGATACATTTATAATACAGTTTAAGTACTGAAAGCAAGACATGATGGTGGCGGTATGTGCATATAACGGAAAAGGAGTATCAAAGGATTCACAATGTTTAGAGTCGAGGCTTGAAGAGATGGAGAGATGATGGCATTATTTCCTGATATAAAAAAAAGGAAAGAACTGATTGAATGTATGTGTATATTTCAGATAGGATTACTATGATGACACTAGCAGACAACCAACTGGAAATGTCAACTTAGTAAAAAAAACCTGTTACATATATTTTATTATATTGTATTATAATTACATATTGTTATTATATTTTATTATATTGCATTATAATTATATTGTTATTATATAAAATTACATATACATGTATATAGACATTTACATATAAATTATCCCAAACTTGGAAACAGAAAAAAGAGATAACTTTGTGTTCTTTCACAAGATTTCCTATGAACTAGGCCATTTTTCCACTGTATTGAAGGGATAGAAGCTAACTTGTAGATTTGTTGTTGTTATTGTTGAGTATATATGAATATCATTTCTATCTAGTAGAATAGAAAAGAAAGATTATAGTTTCTTGACCTATAAGACATTAACCAGTTTGAGCTCTAACTCAGAAATCTTATTCTAACATTTCCTTATTAAATTGTATGTTATACATAAATGCATGTATACATATTTAAACACATAACTATAGCTATTTTGGCACATGCTTTTTGGGCCAGTTTTAAGATCCTGTCATTAATTAATGAATTAAACAGGATCTTTGCTATGTATTTATTTTATATTTATATGAGATTATTGAATTTGTGTTTCAGAAAATTATAATATAATAAATGTAACAGTTAACGATATATATCTGGGAGCCATTGGCATGTAGAAGAGCGCTATGAAATGGGTGAGCCTGTGTAAAGAAATAATAAAGAAAAATTTGTATGAATGGCTCTGATTCTAAAGCGCAGGGGAAAATATGTATCAATTTTATTATATGCTCAGAAAATCTCTCTGAGGTTTTTATATTTCCATTTTTCTATTAAGTAAATTATGGATCAGAAAGCTTGAGTAGCTCTCCCAGAGTTTCACAACCAAAATATGTTAGAAAGTAAATGCAGTTCTGGTCAGTCTGACTCAAAATTCTATGGTTTTTTTTTTTTTTCCACAAGAGCAAGATAATTCTCCAGATGAAAATAGCTTAATTTTTTTATAGAGCTAATAGGCAATTTAGTCAATCTCCCTCTCTTTATTCCCATCCCCCTCCTGGTGTGTGTGATTGCTGTAATTTAGGCTCAGTATACTGCGTCTACCTCTTAACCCATATTACCTTACCCAAAGGAGTTACTTTAAAATTGGTAAGTATAGATCATGTAGGACATGCAAATACTATCACAGTATGAGCCATTTTAGTATAGGCAAATATAAAAGAGAAGCTTACTAATACGGTAAGATTTTTAAAAATTAAAATGTAAATTTTTAGCTGAAATTGTATTCATGAACTAAGCAGATGATCAAATGTCTCTATTTTCAACTTTTGACTTTCCGTGATATAAGAGTATGCATAATGACCACTGGTTAATCCAGAATCTAAAATTTTAATCAATTATATCCACATAAAATTTAAAATATGATAATTTTTCAAGTATTACTTCTTCAAATGAAAAAATTTAATTCACAATGAGATTAAAGGCAATGCATAAAGAATATATTATGTAGTGCAAATTAAATAAATGTCATTATTGCTTTCTTATTCACTACACTTTTTAATATGATATTTTTGTTATGCAGGTAAGTAAAAATAGATTTGAGGAGCTTAGGAAAATCATAAATTCACTTATGTAACTTCGATAATTCAGTGATAAAAAATACTGAGCAATTAGAAAAAAAAATGATGGACAGCAACAATGAAAGGTGATTAAATCGATAATGAACAGATCATATTGCCCAATTGAATGTTTAAAATATAATGCCAATTTCATTGACAATGATACATTTATGGCAGACACTAGATCTTTGACCTACATATATCTTTTTCTGGTAAACCACAACTGCTTGAGGGGAGGGATAATAATGATATCCAACTGTGCATTTCCAGAGCACATTGATGGCTCCATCATACATATACGTTAATGTATTCATTTAGTGTCTATGTGTTACACATCATGACACCTAATCTTTCAAATCAATTTTATTATATGCTCATATAATATATAATTATATATTATAATATATGCTCATATATAATAATATATGCTCATATAATATAAAAATATAGAACCCTATATTTTTAAAAATATAAAATTCATAACAGGATAAAATTAGAATTTTGACCACTTTTACCTGTTTGAGAAGTCTAATTGATTTTTGAAACAGTTCTAGATTAGAAAAATAAAGTAACTTAATGCCCATTTTTTTGTACTTTAAACTAGGACTAAAATATTGAAATGTAATAGTTAAAAGTATTTAAAACTAAATGTGCACAATGACAAATAAAATGAAAAAATATAACTAACTTTATCTCTTAGTACAAATAATTTATTTTAAAAGATTCAACAACATAGAACCAGATATGGAAGGTCTGCAATCCTTTATGCCCGCTTAAGTAAGAGAACTATAAACAACTACATAAAATATGAAAAATAAAATTTAGAAAATTTCATGAAAATAATGAATGCAATAAGTAAACGGGGTCACTAAAGAATATTAAATATTGAAAGTCATTAAAATCATTCACAAAACTATAATTGAGAATTATAAGGCCTTTAACATAAGATGCTAATTCAAATGATTATATATAGAGATTCAATCTATGAGATAAATGTTATGAACTGGGAAAGTAATTATTTGTTAAAAATAAATTCAAATTACATAGAGGCTAAATAAGCTGTTTGTTTAAATGGATTTTCCACCTCTCAAAATTGTCTGCTTTATATCTCCAATAATTTGTGGGATGTTCTAGTCAGATTTCCTACAAACAGAGAAACCAAACTTGCTATCTTGTCTTTAAATACTATGTTTTTAATCCTCAGGTTAAATATTTTACATCTATCTTAAATGGCTTGATGTCTGCCATCCACTCAGAGATTTTGATTCAGTAAAGCTGAGATAGACCCTAGAAAACTGCATTTCATTAAGAATCTCAGGCAAATTTGATTCAGATACTTTGTGGAGCCCTTTGTGAATAAAATCTCTGCAATCAGTGTTTAAATCTTGCCAATCTCTCTTTGCAGTACTTTTTTTTTTTTTAAAGATTTTATTTATTTATTCATGAGTGACATACACACACACACACACACACACACACACACACACACACACACAGAGGCAGAGACACAGGCAGAGGGAGAAGCAGGCTCCATGCAAGGACCCTGACGTGGGACTCGATGACTCGATCCCGGCTCTCCAGGATCACACCCTGGGCTGGAGGCGGCACCAAACCGCTGCGCCACCGGGGCTGCCCACTTTGCAGTACTCTTTCATCTCTAGCTCATAGTCAACATCTTCAAGTATAATTCTATCTGTGCAATAATTACCAACTCTTACTAGAATTTCTGCAGCCTTTCCCCATGCCATTGTAGACTAAAAATTAATATTAACCATCTTTAATTCTGAAAATTCATAAAGAACAAGACCCAGACTAATCTCACAAACCTTCACATCTTCAGCATTGATCCTTTAACTGGAACATAACATATTTATTTGTTGAATTACTGGGTAAGTTTGTTATTGCTAGATCACTCCTGAAAAATCACTGTTTTAATCAGATCACCCTCTGTATAAGAATGCTTCATGATTGCTAATCAGAAAAATTAAAACTTCTTGAAATCTAAACTTGTTATTATGAAATGTTTTTGAATTACATAGACTAGGACATCATATAAAATCATTGAACGTACATTTGCACTAAGACTATTTTTCATAATTCTTTAGTTCAATTTCTAATTTCTAAATTTTAAATTTAAATTAAAAATTAAATTTTTAATGCATCCATCAATTAATCAATAAGGTTTTGGAAATCCTTATTAACAATATGATTTCATATAAAACACAACTCTTTTTTTAAAAATTAATTTTTATTGGTGTTCAATTTACCAACATACAGAAAAACACCCAGTGCTCATCCCGTCAAGTGTCCGCCTCAGTGCCCGTCACCCATTCTCTTCCAACACCCGCCCTCCTCCCCTTCCACCACCCCTCGTTCGTTTCCCAGAGTTAGGAGTCTTTATGTTCTGTCTCCCTTCCTGATATTTCCCAACATTTCTTTTCCCTTCCTTTATATTCCCTTTCACTATTATTTATATTCCCCAAATGAATGAGAACATACACTGTTTGTCCTTCTCCGATTGACTTACTGCACTCAGCATAATACCCTCCAGTTCCATCCACGTTGAAGCAGATACCACCTCACACCAGTGAGAATGGGGAAAATTAACAAGGCAGGAAACCACAAATGTTGGAGAGGATGCGGAGAAAAGGGAACCCTCTTACACTGTTGGTGGGAATGTGAACTGGTGCAGCCACTCTGGAAAACTGTGTGGAGGTTCCTCAAAGAGTTAAAAATAGACCTGCCCTACGACCCAGCAATTGCACTGTTGGGGATTTACCCCAAAGATTCAGATGCAATGAAACGTCGGGACACCTGCACCCCAATGTTTCTAGCAGCAATGGCCACAATAGCCAAACTGTGGAAGGAGCCTCGGTGTCCATCGAAAGATGAATGGATAAAACACAACTCTTGTTCATATATATGATAATTTAAAATCTAGTTGTAGGGCACCTGGGTGGCTCAGTGTTTAAGAGTCTGCCTTTTGCTCAGGTGTGATTCCGGGTTCCTGTGATTGAATCCCACATCGGGCTACCTGCAGGGAGCCTGCTTCTCCCTCTGCCTATGTCTCTGCCTCTCTGTGTCTCTCATGAGTAAATCATAAAATCTTTTTAAAAAAATGAAATCTAGTTGTAAGACATATACATACATGAAATATGAAAGTATGCATGGCAAAATACAAAAATTCTCAATCATATATGTATAATTATGTATGTAATATAAATATATATTATACAGTTATATATCTTATATATAAACACACGCATTAGAAGACAATGAACATTCCCCTTAGGTAAGTCTTTGTAGAGCTGAAGGGTCCTGAAGCACAGACATGCTGAAACAGAAGAATATGGGATATAGCTTTGGGAGATAAAGAATAAATCAACTTGGCAAAGGCAAATCGTCTATAGAGAACTAAAGCATGAAGTAAGTTTTAAAGGTTAGGTGTGTTTTAAGAGACTTGTGTCTGTTTTAAGAGACCTATGTCCTCTAGGCTCTGTGTTAACTTGATGATTCTGATGAAGTTAAGTGGGCAACAGAGTGGCATAAATTAAATGATATTCAATGCTTTTGAAACTGAAAATAAAATACTTTGGAAAACCAAAATTCCTGTTTCATCATATATTAAATCAGTGAGCCCTTACTCTCTGTCAGGCACTCTGTTGGATAATGAGAATGAAATGTTGGGCAAAAGCAGACATAAAATGCGACTTAAATCTTAATGGAAGAGACAGACACTATTCAAATAACCGCGCAATATATTTATAACCAAAACTTGTCCATTTCAATAGAAAAGTGTAGGGTGTTTTACAGAATGGTTTTGCTGACTTTGAACTGAGTTCTAAGAGATTATTCATAGGAGGGGACGTATAGGATTGGGGAGAAAGCATCAGAGGCAAAAGAAAGAACATGTGCAGTGGTCCTGATGTACCAGGGCACAGGGTAAATTCGGGGATTTGTAGGCATGCTAGTGTAGCAAAGAGGAAGGAAGACAAGTAAGCCACCTAGCTGGAGAAAAAACAGGGGCTGGACTAAGCAGGACTGTTCAGAATGTTTAAGTGGCATTGCATTGGCTTGAGAAGAGCAATGGTGGTTGGTAAGTCACTGAAGAATGTTAATAGAAGATTGACACTGAACTTAAAACAATTCGCTTAGGCTAGTATGTGGGACACATGTGGAACGTGTAGTGACTAAAATGAATAATTTATCCAAGTAAAAAATGATACTGAATTTGGAACGATGATAATTTGAGAGAGAGAGGTAAAAGGGCAGACTTAAGGGATATTTAAGCTAAAATTTAGCCAGACTAGCTATTGGAAGTGAGACAAAAGGAGATTTTAATTGCAACAACTAGGTTTTTAGGCAGAATAATTACATGGATGATGGGCTCATTCGTTAAGATACATATATTTATTTCAATATACATTGGTTCACAAAGTAAACTGTTTAAAGCTACAGACTGTTTTAAGTATGTGGTGGGGAAACTCTTTGTAATTTATCCTTCTTAAAATACTTCATTTTCTTAAGCTTGGTCCGTTATTTGAACCACTGTTAGCATTTTGGGATTATATTTTGAAGTGCTATGAAATTCCTTATGGGATTTTGATTCAAATTAAATTAAAACTATGATACAATTCAAGAAAATTTAATGCTTTTAAAAAATATTCCATTTTCTAAACTCATTTTGATACCCAAAATACTATAATTACAAAATGTAATGATAAACAAATCATATCTATTTAATAAAATAGATAGCTGTTTCATCAATTTTTCAAAGTGTTTGATATTGGCCATAGTAGAGTTGATTCCTCAATGTCAGGGTTTAAAACAACTACACTAAGTGCTTATAGATTATTGTATATGTCAAAAATTACTAAGCTTAAACTTCTGTAGTATCTAAAATATACACTTAAATTTACATGTGCAGCATGCATGCTGGGAAAAAATAATATGCTTAAAGAAACTGTATACTGCATTGCTGTCTGCAACTTCTTTATTCTTATTACGTTTGTACCTCAGCCAAAATTATCTAAATGTATTGGAGGTTGAGAAGCAAGGGCACATAGACATAGAATTACAGTCAACTATAATGGATTAGGTGCTGAGCCGAGGATAAGTATATCTTTTGACAGGCTACAAACCATTTACAAAATTATTAAAGTAATAAAATACAACTTAAATCCCAAACTATTACTGATTCCAAACATGACATAGCATTTTCAAGGATTAATTTTACTTTTAAAGGAAAAAAAAAACTCCACTTGAAATAAAATTAGAGTATTAAGTAGCCTTAACCAGTAGCACCTTAATAAATATAGTATAACAATATTAGGAAATCTAAGTAACCCTTTACCTTTCTATCCTTCTGTAGTACAGCAGCAATATTTTATGTAATACACAAGAAAAATTACTTAAAATAATAAATAAATCAAAATAACTCATTTAAAAAAAGCATAATTAAGAAAAGATAACACATTCTCAAATTAATTCAGAATCCTAACTATAAAAAAAAAACAGGTATCTTGAAATATTAAACTCATCTTTGGCAAAGGCATACAATTATTAAATAATTGATTTAACTTCATTTGCCTATTTTGAATTAAAATTATATGACTTATAGTTTGATACATTATCTCCTTTATATTAGTTCTCACAATAATCCTGCTTATGAAGAAACTGCTTACTGAATTTACAAAGTGACATTTCTAGAAAGACATAATTCTGTAAACTGAATCCAGACTTTTTATTTTAGCACCAAAGCCCATATATTTAAAAATAACTTCACAGTAACTTTGGAAAAATGCATTTCCCATAGGTAATATTAAAATTGAAATTATAAAATATGATAACCAGTATAATACAATAATGTATATTTTTAAGGTAAGGGATCATATTTTTTAATTCACAATGTTTATCACAAGGATTTTGAGAAGCTGTTAATAATCATTTACTGAACTAGTCAACACAAACCTTATTAATCAAAACTGGAAAACAGCTTACTCTGAATTAATAAACATTTAGAACTCAAGGATATCTTTTTAAGGTATAAATAAAGTCTACTAAAATATTTATTTAGAAATAACCGTGAGTTAGCCCTTGATCAAGCAGTGAATAAGGTATATTGTCTGCCCTCAGTGTGCTATGTTAAGTGCAAATGACACATCTGATAAAGGGTTAGATCCACAATATATAAAGAACTTGTAAAAATCAATACCCAGAAAACAAATAATCCAATTCAGAAATGGGCAGAAGACATGAATAGAATAGACATTTTCCCATAAAAGACATACAGATAGCTAACAGACACATGAAAAGATGTTCAACATCACTCATCATCAGGGAAATACAAATCAAAACGACATTGAGATACCATCTTACAACTGTCAGAATGGCTAGTATCAAAAAGACAAGAAATAATAAGTGATGGAAAGCATGTGGTAAAGGAGAACCCTCTTGCACTGTTGGTGGGAGTGCAAATGGGTACATCCACTGTGGAAAACAGTATGGAGGTTCTTCAAAAGGTAAAAAATAGAACTACCCTAAGCCCAGCAATGACACTACTAGCTATTTACCCAAAGAATAAAAAAATACTGATTCTAAGGAATATATGTACCCAAATGTTTATAGCAGCATTATCTATAATAGCCAAATTATGGAAACAGCCCAAGTGTCCATCAACTGATGAATGGATAAAGAGGTGGCATATATGCATACAATGGAATATTACTCAGTCAAAAGAAAAAGAAAAAAAAAAGAATGAAGCTTGCCATTTGCAACAACATGGGTTGAGCTAGAGAGTGTTATGCTAAGCGAAATAAGTCAGTCAGAAAAAGATAAATAACATGGTTTCACTCATATGTGGAATTTAAGAAACAAAACAGACAAGCAAAGAGAAAAAATAAGAGAAAGGGAGGTAAACCAAGAAACAAGACTCAACTATAGAGAACAAACTGGTGGTTACCAGAGGGGAGGGACAGTGAGAGAATGGGTAAAATAGGTGGTGGGGATCAAGGAGTGCACTTGCTTTGATGAGCAGTGGGTGTTGTATGGAAGTGTTGACTCAGTCACTATATGATCTGAAAACTAACATCTGAAACTAACATTGTACTAACTGGAATTTAAATAAAAACTTAAACCTGCATAAGCAGCTGTCAGAACTAGTATGGCCATTCATAATAACATTGTAATTGGATTTAAATATCAAAATTTATTGGTTATTTTATGAAATATCATTTGTGTTAATAAATTTGGAAGTTATTCAAGAAATATTCAACATTATTCTAGGACTCTTTCATGGTTTTAAGTGTATTTTGTTTGGGGCACCTGTGTAGCTCAGTTGGTTAAGGATCAGACCCTAGATTTCAGCTCAGGTCATGATCTCAGAGTCTTGAGATCAAGCCCCATATGGGGCTCCACTCTGAGTGTGGACCTTGCTTGAGAATTTTTCTCTCCTTCTCTCTCTGTCCCTCTCCCTGCTCTCTCTTTCTCTCTTTCAATAAATAAATGTATTTCGTTTAAGTATAAACCCCTGTAAGTAATCTCTTTTATCCACATGTATATATAGCACAGCACAAATTAGTCCAAATTTTGCCTGATTAACTGGAAACTTAAACTTCCTGACCACGGCTTAATCATGTTAAATTATTATCAGGATTTATTAGGTTCTTTCTTGAGCATTATCAACAATAATTAAACAAATTCACAATATGCACCTTCCTATCTAACATATAATATTGTTATAAAGTATGAAGTATTTCTGCCAAAAGGATATTAAACTAACACTCATGAAGTAATGTCACACAACCCCAAATCGATGAATATTTTTAAATAACTCTAAAACCTTCAGCATCTAAAAAATGTCAGCATCAAGAAATACTCAAAAGAAGGAAAATAAGAGAAAAGAAAAAAAGACAGGCTCAGAAGGTATACCAGATTGAAGGATTAAAATATGACAAATGAAGCCAATGCATGATTCTAGATTTTCTTTTTCAATAAAGAACATTACTTAGACAATTGAAGACATTAACAAAACCTGTTGATTAGATAACAGTGTTGTTAAAGTGTTAATTTCTTAAATTTCAGTAGCTGTGCTATGATTATGTGCTTTCCTCTGTTCCTGCTGCTTAGATCACAAGAGAATGAAATCATGTGTGGAGGTGATAGGTAGAGACAACCTGAAATGCAGTGTCTGGTGTAATGTCTTCTTTATGTAAATCTTTTTCCTTTCCTTCCTTCCTTCCTTTCCTTCCTTCCTTCCTTCCTTCCTTCCTTCCTTCCTTCCTTCCTTCCTTCCTTCCTCCTTTCCTTTCCTTTCCTTTCCTTTCCTTTCCTTTCCTTTCCTTTCCTTTCCTTTCCTTTCCTTTCCTTTCCTTTCCTTTCCTTTCCTTGTTTTTTTTTTTTTTTTTTTTGCTACTGCCCTGGCTCTATGTTACTATGGCTTCCTTCTCTATGCTGTCATTCTATATTGAGTAAATCTTATATAATCTAAGCAGCATCAAGGCTCTTTGGCAGCACTTTTATTTGGTTTTACTTTGTTTTTAAATGAATTTTATGATGGAAATAACATTGTAAATGTACTAAGACATACATTAGTCAAAAGGTAAATATAGTTGCCAGCAGTTTTATTATTTTTTTACTCCCATACACCCTGATTTTTAGTAATGATAGAAAAGGGAAAGGAAATGCATCACTTTCTCCTGTTATTTTCACTCAATTTGTTAAAACTTCTGAAGACCACAAATGGGTAAGCAGATAGGCACAGTAAAAGAAAGACAGAGGAAAAAAAAGTAATATTTACCATGTATTGGGTCTTCATAGTATTGCCCTGCCTAATTTCTAGCCTAATTTTTTTTTATAAGTCTTACCTTTCCTTTTATTCTATTCTCTACTGGTTCTGAACCACTTGCACTTCTCTGAAAACACCAAAATGTTTTATAACCTCCATATGGTTCTCTCTGAGTAGGACGATAATTTCTATTCCCCAAACTTCTTCTAATCAAAGAAAAGTTATTCATTTTTCAACTCAAGCTCAAGCTTCACTCCATGTAAAACATTTCTTATTCTTTCCCTGCTCAGCCAGACTGAACTCTAAAAATTTATTCTAACTTTTTTTGTTAACCTATGTTATCCTCATTGATAAGTTTCCTTTATTAGCTCATCTCTATACCTACACCTAATAAAAAGCCAGGCAGACAGCAGATGCTCAATGAATTGTTAAATAAATGAAGAAGAGAGGCATGAAACATTCAGGGAAGTTGAGATAAAATACACATAAGCAATAGATCAACCTTTTCCAATATACTCTTACCTGCAAGTGGGGGGAGATTAGAGTGTATTTCACTCTCAAAAACACCAAAGGATAGAGAAAGACAAATGGAAATGTTTACAGAATGAAAATATATTAAAAAGAGAAATAAGAGTTGTATATTTCTCATTTTAGAATCTAGCACAGGAGATAGAGACAGCAAAAACGTGTGCAATTGTTTACCAGGCCAGAAGGGTTCCATGACAATTGAGCTGTCCCAACAACCAACACATGGTTTAGATGTGAAGAAGAGCTGGGGAACTTTTTACTCTCTGATGTGTTAGAGGAAGCAGAAGACATAGGATCAGGTGCTTGGCTAGAGGATTCCTGTGTGACTAGATTATTTTGAACATTGGTGGCTGATTGTCATATTTTGCCTAGGTTTGGAGTGATAGTTCTAGAATAGCTTCTACCTTGAGGACTTCCAGTTTCTGAAACTGGAACAGTCCTGAGAAAACCAGGAAGATTGGTCCTATGAGAATCCTCATAAGAGAAGCTAGACTACAAACTCAGTGTGTTTAAAGTTTCATAAAAAAAAAAAATGGCCTTTTAACCCCCAAGGTATGCCATTTAAACATAAACCACTTCAGAAAATCTTATTTGAAATGGTCCCCTATGTTACAGTGCAGATTTCCTTGTTTGGTCTCATTAATATATTGTTAACTTTTCATGAATATGTATCTCCACATCTGTAACATTTATTACACATTTACTATGTATCACTGGTTTGTAAACAGTGTTTTAATGTCATATTTAAAAACCTTATGAAGGAGTCACAGATCTTATTATATATATTTTTAGATGAGTAATGTTAAGTCAAAGAATTTAAATCATTTGCCCAAGCTGGAAAATGTAATGAATGAATGATTTCAGAGGAATGTTTACATATATCAGAGCTTGAACATTCGGTCATTCTGTTCTCTAGAGGAAAATCTAAGTATGAGACATTTTGCTGGATATTCTGGGACCTTCTAAGACATATTATATATACACACTGTTCTGAAGAAGTTTACTATCTTGTATAGGAGCTAGGTGTAAATAAATCATTAAGATATTACTGAAAATTTGCATAGCACTTGCTGTACACAGCCTTTTCACAAACATTAAGTCAATAATTATTCTAATAGCTCATTAAAGCAATCGTATCAGGAGTTTATAATCCTCATTGAACAGATCAAGAATCTGAAATTCAGGTAAAGTAAATGACTGTTCAATGGCTATTGATTTTGTAGCTGGGGATTAGAACCTAAGAACTTTTTTTCTTCTAGGCTAGTCCTTATTTTACTTAACTGTGCTGTTTGAAAAGCACATCGCCAAGTAATTACATCATAAAATTTTTTCTTAGGATTATGAATTTCAGTGATCTTTATGATTTGCATACCCCAATCTTATCATGTTGAAATTTTGTAGCATTTGCTGAACGAGTGAATCTGCATTTCTAGAACATTTCCCACCTCCAGAACATATTTATGTACTCTACATCCAGTAATTATTTAGAAGTAGATTCACACAGGGACCAAGTTGCTTCATAAACAGAATGGCCATTCCCAGAAGCTATAATGCTTAGTGTCTAAATGAATAACTATTGAACCAGACTGGCTTTTTAATTTCAGCTCTTCAACCCTCCACCTGTGTAACTATGTAGAGGTTACATATCATAACCCCTCTCTCTTGGTGCCACATTTTCCCCTTTAGTAAAATAAGAGTAATATCCCACCTATTTCAGAGGTGGTTATATGCATTAAACCAGCTGATATGAATAAGGGATTAGAAAATGTTCTGACACTTAGTATTATATGTCTTAGCTACTATTACTATCATGGTATTAATAATTGTTATTTTACTTGAGAACTTCAATTGAATACAGGCTCAACCACTTGTTTGATCTTGGGGATATTATTTTATATCATTGAACTCAATTTCTTCATGTGTAATATTTGATAATGTTTTCAAATTAGCATACTGACAATACTTAGTGTTTAATGCAATATAATTGCCCAATGAAATGTAAATATTTTTCATTTTATTTAATAAACATTGAGTAACTAGAGTCTTAGGCCCATTATTAGTCTCTGAGGATGAAAATATTTTTAAAAGTTAAGAGTCTTGTTTTTTTTATATTTTAATAGAGGATACAAATATAATAAATGATTTTCATAAATATGTAATTACATAAAAAGAATCCGTGCTAGGCTAGAACACGCAGAGCTAACATATGTAACATGTAATATATCATCTACTTGTCTCTTGATTTATGCAATTTATTCAGTTGTTTGTATGCTCTTTTTTTTTGTACATTCTTTACATTTGCTAAGGGCATACCTTGGATTTTCAACTCAGAGCAAGAAGACCACCCCCATGTATGCTATAGAACCTACATATATATTTTTTTAATGATTAGAACCAAATTGATTTTTTCTTAGATTAGTGGTTAGAAAGCAAAAAGTAAGATCACCTCTAATGATATTAACAAAGCCCCAAACCCAGGTATTCTGACTCGATGTATTCAACATATCTTCAAAATAATTAATATTAATGATCCAATTTATTAAAGTTATTAGAACCATTGATGACTTTTCCAGGTATAAAATTATGAAGTCATTACATTTTAAAATATAATCATAAAATTATATGCGTAGAGGGCCATGCATATACAATTTTGAACATGAAACTGTCACAGAGAAAAATGTTAGCTAGCAAAATCTACATTAATGCAAGCATTAATGTTCTGTGGGAGACTTTCGGTTCAGACTGGGATAAATTGTGATCATGGTGGTAAATTGCTTAGTATAAGGGAGAGAATAACCTAAACAGGAATTCATATATTTCTTAGAAGAGCTACCTTTTACCCCTCACTTAATAGTGATTTTTATTACTATGAACACTTAAGCTCTGTATCAGCAACTTTCATAGTGGGCAACTAAATTTATTATATATGAACATTTATATATTCTGAAGATTACTGAAACAATATGACTCACTCATCAATCTACTATACTAGGTGAGTATATTTTTGGAAATGCTGCTGTGAGTTTTGTAATTATTATCATACCTTAAGCAGTGGTACCCACAACTTAACAATTATTTAAGGATATTCCAATTAGCTACTTTATTTTTATTTAAAAGGTTATTGTTTCTTTTTAAAAAGAATATGCAGTATGGGATCCCTGGGTGGCGCAGCGGTTTGGCGCCTGCCTTTGGCCCGGGGCGCGATCCTGGAGACCCGGGATCGAATCCCACGTCGGGCTCCCGGTGCATGGAGCCTGTTTCTCCCTCTGCCTGTCTCTGCCTCTCTCTCTCTCTCTCTGTGACTATCATGAATAAATAAAGAAAATCTTAAAAAAAAAAAAAAGAATATGCAGTAGATCAGCAGAAATTGGTCACAGTAAGCTATAATATTTTATATGATTATGAATATATTACATTTATTTGCATTTCCAAAAATACATTTTTGCTCACAGGAGTAATCCAGTATTTTGTTTGATCTTCCCTGGTATTATTTCTAAATAGTAGAATATCTCACTAGTCATTTGCTGGGGAAATGTTAAAATATAACTTAGTTAAATTTTGTGTTTTTTTTTTTAATTTTTATTTATTTATGATAGTCACAGAGAGACAGAGAGAGAGGCAGAGACATAGGCAGAGGGAGAAACAGGCTCCATGCACCGGGAGCCTAACGTGGGATTCGATCCCGGGTCTCCAGGATCGCGCCCTGGGCCAAAGGCAAGCGCCAAACCACTGCGCCACCCAGGGATCCTAACTTAGTTAAATTTTATATAAATGTGTGTGGGGGGGTACATACACTAGGATAAACTTTTCTCAAATATAGACATCTTGAGGAAAAGTAAAAATAGCAAAAAGAACTTCATTGATATTTTTAGCCTTTTTCTTATTTATGACTTCTCTACATTTAATTTTTGAAGTTTGCACTGTTTTATGATCTATAATATTATATTGATATTTCTCCTTTTCTCCCTTCTTTGTATTTATGCTTGCTTGTACTATGATATAATTTGTCTCCAATAAACAATGCTTTCATTGTGTAGCTAGTACAGTGTTGTCACAATCATATACAGAAAGGGGGGGCACCTGGGTGGTTCAATAGTTGAGCAGGTGCCTTTGGCTCAGGGTGTGATCCCAGGGTCCTGGGATCGAGTTCTGGATCAGGCCCCCTTCAGGGAGTCTACTTCTCTCTCTGCCTGTGTCTGTGCCTCTCTCTGTGGGTCTTTCCTGAATAAATAAATAAAATCTTAAAAAAGAAATATGCAGAAAGGAAAATACCAGTATTTAATAGATACTCCAATTGCCATGATTTATATTTTTTACTATTAAATCCAAAGTTGGTTATTCTCACTCAACAGTACATGTGTATATGCGGGCACACACACACACGCTAAGCAAGGATCAATAAGTTCATCTTTATTTTGGATATTTCTGCTTTCCTTGTTTTACTACACTAGATCTACCTTTGTGTCTATGTACTTGCCTATTCACCTCTTTTATATCTTATTTTTTACAAGGTGGTAAAGAATAGTTAAGAATCCAGAAGCAGTCATATCTGGATATAAATTCTCTTATTTTTCTGTTATCAGTTCTGTAAATTTAGTAAGTTAAGACTTAATTCTGTTATTTGAAAAATTTTGGTAATATATATTGTCTCCTAATTTAGAGTTCACTGGAAGGTTAAGTGAGCAAATGCCTATGACATTCTTATAATACTTGACATGTGCATTACATTGACCTGTGTCCCTCTTTCCATTGTCAAAAAACAAATTTTCCTAAAGTTTCTGCCCTTTGTTACTGTCTTTCCATTTCCATGGCTCAAGTTTTTTGGCTCCATTTAGAGTGAAAGTATTAGGAATTCCTATAACCTAAACATTCATTTTTTTAAGTTTATTTATTTAAATAACCTCTACACCCAACATGGACCTCAAACTCAATGACCCTGAGATCAAGAGTCACATACTCTTTTGACTGAGCCAGATAGATGCCCCTAACCTCAACATTCTTTGATGAGGTAATGTTAAAATAAACTTTATAAAGCCACATCTTAGCATTAAAATGTTATCATTAATTTTAAAAGGTTGAGAAGTGAGAATAAATTTGTTATTTTGGAAATAAAATCTAAAGGAAATATATATGTTTTCTGGTTCTCACTCTTAATTACATTTCCTGCAATAAGCTTAGAACTCATATCAGTATACCTAACATTTGGCTACCTGGTAACTGGAATTAGTAGTATATAAATGATCACTTTGGTATTCCACAAAAATCATTTCAAGGTGTATCAGGTGATGAGTACAATTTGCCATATACAGTATACGTTCCTATAAATAGGAAACTCAGTTGTCATTTAAATTATTATTATTATTGTAGATACTTACAGTATTGTAGATATTTGGCTTAAACCACATAAAGTTACGAAGAATTTAGATAGAGTTGTTGAAAAAGATTAATAAAAAGGAAAATATAAATTGATAATATATGCTAAAAGCAACTGCATGTGTAATATACCTGATTTACTTAGTTCACAAAGCTAGAGAACTAGAAATCAAGCAATCCTCATCCCTTTTTCTTATGTTTCTTCATCCTGTTGTTCATATCTCAATTTTACACCCCAAATTTCTCTTAAATCGGCTCCATCCTCTTTATCACCACTTATTATACTTCAAACAGCATCAATTACCTTCTGAATTGCCAAAAACATTATTGAACCCATCTTCTCCCTTTCATTCTTACTTCCTTCCAATGGATCTGCCAATGGACTATTTTAAAGTATTCATTTAAGCTTTTCTCTCAGCTTTATACGTCCATGGCTTTTTAATGTCAAATACCAACATATACCAATATTTTAGTGCACAGGATCATCTGAAGGTTTTGTCTAAAAAAAAAGTTTCTCAGGACCCTATTTCAGAGTTTCTGATTCAGTAGTTTTGAGGAGGCCTTGACGATTAGCATTTTTTCCCAGTGATGGTGGTCTTGGGACTATAATTTGAGAACTACTGATTCAATGTGACATAAAATGTTCCCCATGATCTCATTTGCTTCCTTCTCAAACTTAATCTTTCACTGTATTTTCAAATTTATTCATATTCCTAATGGGCCTAAATACTACGGGCTGTTTCTATATTCCATACAGGATATGTAGATTCTTTCTGAAACATCCTCTATTTCACTACTTCATTGTTCTGCAACCTGTCTTCTTGGCTTGCTGATGATCACATTCAAGATTCAGTTCAAACTTAGTTTTGGCTTGGAAACATTCCCAGACTCTCTTGTATAATCTTCTTGTAGCTCAGATGGTACCTGTGCATGATACTTACCGAAATGTAATTAAGAGGTTTTTTGTGTTTTGCATTCTATCTTTATAAGTTTCTCACCTTATTTATCTCCGTCTGACATTTCAGCTCTAATAATATTTCCCACAAAGTGAAAAATGCACATTCCAATCATTGAAAAAGAACATAAATAACAAAAAATGTCTATTTGATTAATAATATTCTTAATGTCTTCTCTTTTAAAGCCCTTTTAAAGCTATTCTTATTTTTTATAAGTAAGGGTAATTTCTCGTGTGTTGTGAATTTTTATGATTATGTAAAATATTGGTAATACTATATATTATATCCTATATAATTATTTTTTTGGTGAAACAGTACATTTTTGCTGTTTTCATTTTCCTTATTTAATATGTACTAAAATGGTAAAGAAAGAAAATGTAATATATAAAGTGACTGTTTATTATTACTTTATGTTAAAGAATATATATTATTGTGAGCTTACTACATGGCAGGCACTATTCTAATTTATACTTCCTAAAACTCAGAGATAATAGTAAATGGTGTAGCAGCAGATTGAGAATATCTGACCATTGTTGCATCATCTCATCTTTATCCTGTATAGTGTGATTGGTTAAATTTGTGTAACAATGTCAGCTCACGATATAATACAAGTGACCTACAGCTCTCCTAAGACATATTTATGTCAAGTGTAGGCTCCAGAAAATGGAATGCAGCTACTGAGGACTTCTCAACACAGCAGAAGTTGGAGGGAGAACAGAAGACATAATTGTACAACCTAATTAGAAAAAGCAACCATGACACTCAGTGTGATGATAGATACAATGGGGTTAAAACTTCCCTGGAATATTTTCTGGGACTAACCCACAATATTCCCTTTTCCCCCTGTTTTATTGAGGTATAATTGTCAAATAAAAATTGTATATATTTAATGTGCACAATATGATGGTTTGATATACACACATTAGGCTAATTAACGCATCCATCACATCACATAGCCATCTTGCTTGTATATGGTGGCAACACTAAGATCAACTCTGTTAGCAAATTTCAAGTATAAAATACAATATTATTAACTGTAGTTACTTTGCTGTACATTAGATCCCCATGACTTAATCATCTTATAATTGAAAGTTTGTACCTCTAACTGACATTTCTCCATTTTCCCCCCTTAACAGCCTCTGGTAACCACCATTCTACTTTCAGTTTCTGAGTTCAATTTTTTAGATTACACATGTAAGTAAGATTTTATTTATTTATCTGAGAGAGAGAGAGAGAGAGGAAGAGAGAAAGCGGGTGACAGAGAGAGAGAGAGAGGGAGGGAGGAGCAGAGGGAGAGGGAGAAGCAGACCCCCGCTGAGCAGGGAGCCTGAGGCCAGGCTCCATCCTGGGAGTCTAGGATCATGAGCTAGTTAGCTGTGATCTGAGCCGAAGGCAGGTGTCTAACTGACTGAGCCACCCAGGTGCCCCAGAAAGCATATTTGTGTAATTTCACTTAGCAATAATGCCCTCCAGGTTCATTCATGTTGTCATAAATGGCAGGGTTTTGTTCTTTTTATAAAATATTCCATATACACTGCAATTTATCATTCGTCCATTGATGGACACTTATTAAGACGATTGTGAACAATCCTGTCAATGAATCTGATTGCATATCCTTTAAATATATACCAAGAAATTGGAATTGCTGGATATATGGTAGTTATGTTTTTAATTTTTGAAGAAACACCGTACTGTTTCCCATAACGGCTATCCCACTTTACATTCCCCAAAACAGTGTACAAGTATACCATGAATAGATTTTTCTTTTAACTTTCTTTAACCTAAATTGATGCACAAGATCTTTAATAAAAACACAAGACAATGATTTTTGATATGTACATTAAAAAACACGTTGAGAGAGGAACTATTTTAAATATGCACAGAATTCTTTCAAGTACACCTGCAAACTAGAACAGGAGTCCTTAATGAATATTAAATTTTCCCTAATATAAAAAAAAACTGTAGTAGAGTATAAACTCCTTATGCATTTAGAATTCATAAAAACAAAAGTTTTTTGTATTACAACCTCTACACCCTAATATTTAATATAATATATATGGAAAAAAGATTTCTTTGAGAAAAAAGTACTATTCATAAAATAATTAAGACACTGCAAAGGGATTTGCAAAAACATCATATGAGCACATTGGATATAATACATTTGGGATATGTCTCTTTATACTAAAGAAAGATTTACATCTTTCTTTATTTACACTTACATCTAAATCTTAGCCTTGCATTTTCATGCTTATAAGGACAGATTCTTATTATATTGTGATTATTCCACTGGACTGAGATTTATAACTTAATATTAAATAAGAATTCTAGCCTATTAGCAACAGTCATTTAAAAAATATATTTCGTTGTTACTAATAATGTAGAAGCAGTTTGCTTATACTTATTGAATAAGGATTTCATATTTAAAATGATTAGAATTTATGAAAATAAAAGGTAAGCACAGTAAATATACTAATGGAAAGAAAATTAACTTGACAATTTGCACAGAGCATATTGACTGGATAGAGTGTTTGTAATCTCTGTACTCCTTAGTGGAGGGCACGGATGTTCAGTAATGCTGAGAATTTAATTAAGAGCAGAATGTTGACTTTTTCTCCTCGCTTCTACTATTCTCAGAAGATTAAATTGCCATTTCTTGCCCTTCCACATTTTGTTTATTCATCACATTTTCATCATTATTGTTTTTGTTTATAGTTAAGCAAATTTAGCAGAAATTTCCCTCCAATATTGCTCTCCCTAGAACAGAAAAGCCTGCCCATCCCTATTGATTAGGTAAGCCAAGGGCTGCCTGTCACTAGATTTAGGCCCAGAGAGAAACACACGTGAAACTCTTGTTTTAAACCCAGTAAATTAGGGGTGCCTGCCTGGCTCATTCGGTGGACATGCAACTCTTGATCTCCCAGTTGTCGGTTCAAGTCCCAAGTTGGGTATAGAGATTACTTCAAAAATAAATAAATAAGTAAGTAAATAAATAAATAAACCCTGGGAGGTGGATGGGGGGATCGGGTGACTGGGTGACAAGCACTAAGGAGGGCACTTGATGGGATGAGCACTGGGTGGTATACTATATGTTGGCAAATTGAATTTAAATATAAAAAAATAAAATCAAAGAAAAAATAAACCCAGTTACTCATGTTAGTATTAAGACTAGCTTGTCATTTCATTGCTAGTTTTGTTACCAGCCTTTTTCGTTTTCGTTTTTGTTTTTAGCCAGGATATGCCTCAACAATGCATACCTTACCTGACTCAGCTGCATTCCTCTCTTCCTGGCCAACGCCCCTGAGTTCTGCTCTGTTCTTAATATCATACATACATATATATCATACATACATATCTTGTTATATACTTGGTCTCTAATTTTCTTTCAGATCTTTTGATCCAACCTGTTTCTCTGCTACTGCTTTTTTGGATTTTGTACTCTTTACATCCTAAGGATTATACTTGTCTAGATTAAGGCTTATGTTGACAGTAATTGAAAATTTACTGTGCCTCACCAGAAGTAGCTCCCCAATTCTGACATTGATACTGATATCACTATAAAGTTTGGAGGGAACACAGAGTTATGGTAATATTTTGAGGTAAGAAATGCAACACTTGCACAAAATACAACAGATAAGCAGTCAATGCAAACTGCATCACAGGTACAATTATTGGTTATATAAATTAATATTATAAATGATTTTTCCATGGAATCTTTCAGATAATGAATGCTTCATGAATTGTAAGTATATTACCTATATAATGAAAATGTAACAACTGATCTGACCAATTCTACCTCTAACTATCAAGAACTTCTTTTTTTTATTTTGTTTTGTTTTGTTTTGTTTTGTTTTATTTTTGAGTGGGAGATAGAGGAAGAAGGGGAGGGAAGGAGAGAATCCTAAACAGGTTCCATGCTGGAGGATGGGGACTCAATTCCACAACTCTGAGATCATGACCCGAGCTGAAATTAAGAGCCAGAAACCTAATCAACTGAGCCACCCACCTGTCCCCAAGAACTTCTATCATGAATAATATCACTTCTATGATGAACATTAGAGTTAGCAAAACTATGACTAAGTGAGGAATAGAATGTGGAAGAAATCTTCATAACAAAAGCAATTTTTTAAAGAAAAATTTCTGTTTTATTTGTAGCAAATAGGAGCAATGTATCTTTTCAATTTTCAGTATTCAATATTTTTTAACTGAGTTTGATATATTATGAATTATCTTTCTACTAAAAATGCATTTCCTAAGCCACTGCCAACATTCCAATTATATACCTATAGTCTTTTCTTTCAATGCTATTGTCATGAGTTTAGATCCTCCACTTGTATTTTTAAAAAAGATTTTCTTTATTTGAGAGAGAGAAAGTGAGACAGAGCGTGAGCTGGGGAAAGGCAGATAGAGAGGGAGAGGCAGACTCCCTGCTGAGCAGAAAGCTCCATGAGGGGCTCCAGCCTAGGACTCTGGGATCATGACCTGAGCCGAAAGCAGATGCCCAATTGACTGAGCTACCCAGGTGCCCCAGATCATCCACTTTTAAAGTTTAACCAACCACTGTTTGAACACCTTTAAAAATGGCAATGACATTCTTCCTACTGCACTGTACAGCAAAGACTTCCATGTTGAACATTTTTAATCCATAGGCTAGCCTGATTCATAATATGGCTATATGAATAATTCATTCATTATATGGCTTTAATTTAATTCCATATAGCTAGAGCCCTCCATTGATATAAATGAATATTTTGAAAATCTTTTCTTTTTTGCTTATTAAAATAACATTCATCCTTTTGGGTATATAATACGGTGAATTTTGGCAAACCTATGCAGTGGCATAACCACCACCACAATCAAAATAAAGAATATTTCCATTGTCTAAAGAGATGTTTTCATTATCCTTTGTAGCATTTATTTTTGCCCTACCCCCAGATCCTGGCAACCAGTGAATACAACTCCTATATATTTGCCTTTCTTAGAATGCCACATAATAAATCTTTCCTTTCCTACATGACCTATTTCATTGTTATTTAAAGGGTACCTATAATGGGCAAAAAACAAAAACAAAAAGTCCACAAAAACCAATAAACTTGTTGGAATGAGAGAGTATTATTGTTTTGACCCAAGACATTGTGTCTTCCTGTCTTCCAGTTGCAAAGTAAATGCTCTTTTCAGGGCTCGAGGCTTGAAAACATTAAGAGCTATTTATCTAAGTTGCACTTCATTAATATTCCTACAATTTGAGAATGTAGGATCTCCAAAAACCCAAAGATATTCTTGAATTGGGAGAAAGTTCCCTTAACATGTCAAATGCCAGTTTTAGCTGATGATTCCCAGATGAGACAATGAAAGCATTTACATCCCAAGTGCATGGTGGTGGAAGATGAGGCATTGTGTCATTGGGCCTCTGCCTGTCTTAAAGTACATTCGTTGAGTGAGCAGGGATTAATTTATCCTTGCTGCTACTTCTCTTCTCAAGTTAAACTGGATTATTTTTCAAAGAGGAGCATAAAACAGCTACACAGAAGACAATGAGAAATGATTGAAAATTCTAGTGATTTTAGGGGAATGGAGTTCATATTGCCCATTCAAGAATAGTGATGATTTTCTGGTGGGAAAAATAGAACTGAAAATTGCATACTTTGTGATAGTTTGGTGCCAGAATGCAGAAGAAATGCTTTGAAATAGCATTTAAAATTTCCTCAGGAGTATAAACAGTTTATCTCTCTTGCCTGTGGGCAGCAGGGTGTAGCATATGGAGCATACATACAATATGAGGAAAAATTGCCTAACAGGAGGGACATGCTCATTCTTTCTCTGTGATCCCAATTTGGTCTATAGAATCTGAGGCACTATTCCTACTTTAGACATGCTGGAGATAGATTTAGGATGCATAAACATATGTATTAGAGAACTATCACCAGAAGAATCTGAAAGTTCAAAAAGAAATAAGAAATTACATAACCTACCTACCTAAATCTACTGAGAAGGAATAATAATTCTGTTTACAATTTGTTTTAGGTACGACACTGGGGAAGTTTGAAACAATTGGTTTGTGCATTGTTTATAATGATGGCCCTGTGGGGAATTAATTAATTAATGTGATTTTAAAATCCCACTGGCAGTGTGAAAGAGCAAGGGACATTGAAGACTTGCCATTCACTTGAATTTACTGGCAGGAAAAAAAAAGGCACTAAAACTTCATTATAATGAAACTATTTCTTGAATATTGAATATCATTTTAATCATTTTAATTCTTAAATTGTGTTCTAGATTTTAAATAATACACGTAAATTTGTAACTAAATAATAATTTTAAAATAAATTTTAAAGGATATTGCTGAAAAGAGGTTATGGTGACTGGACAGAAATTGATAGATTTTATATGGAGGCAGAGGAACATATTTTAGAAACCAGTGACTTATTTGTTAAACTTGAATCCAGTAATGATTTTAATTTTTTCCCTTTTTTTGATGAAGATTCAACCTCTATTTCTAGAATTAGGGCTTATTTTAATTATCTTTTCTGTTTGAAAAATAACACTCCAAAGAAAACACTAAACTTCTTGCATCATTATTCAACTTCCCAACCTATTTCAGAGAGAATTGGTATGGCAAGATTATTTTAACTTCTCATTACATTATTTTTCACATTTTGTTATAGTTGGAATCTCATCAAAAATGTTAAATATAGGGGTGCCTGGGTGGCTCAGTTGTTTAAGCGTCTGCCTTATGCTTAGGTCATGATCCCAGGGTCCTGGGACTGAGCCTGCATCAGGCACCTTGCTCAGCAGGCAGTCGGTTTCTCTCTGTCTTTCCCTCTGCCTCTCCCCTCCCCTCCACCTGTGCATGCTGTCTCTCTCTCTCTCAAATAAAGTCTTTAAAAAATGTTAAATACAAATAATTTATTAAGGTAATTGAAATTTTCAAAGATGTAGTGCATTCATTTCCAACTTATAGCCCTTCATATGTAGTAATAACATTATAGTAGCTGCACACCTGAAAAATAAATCACAATAAGCTGTACAAAAAGAACAAAAGGAAGGTAGTATTATGGCAGTGAGAACAAGCAATGGTAGGAAAAACAAGAAATAAAAATATCCTGAAAAATACTGCATTTTTTTTGTAATTTAAAGATTTTATTCTTCTAGCTCTTCTTAACACATGTAGAAATTAAAGTCACTGATTTGTATTAAAAAGGGAAATGATTCTAAGAGCTGCTGCCAACTGAAAAAATCTTTTATTTCTTGAAAACTCCTCACTCTTGAAAACACCTTCATATGCAAACATATAAGCTCCACATTTCAAATCATAAATCCAATTCTTTTCTTCCAAAGCAAAACAAAACAAAACAAAAAACAGAGTAGTCAGATGTGGAAAAAAACATTTGTAGTTCACTTTCTACATCCTTTTGAATTCTCCCCAAAGTCATTCTTTGTGTTCATCGAAAGAGTACATTTATGTAACAATCATGTTTCCTGTGATGGTGCAAAGTAGTGATCCTCAAAAAAACCTTCAGCTCACTTGTACTCTCAGTCCCCATCTATGCAATTACTTAGTTTTTAGACTGCTTAACATAACTCAAAGGAAGGCTAAATATTTCATTCTTACAGGATTTCATTTGATTGTAATTCTGATTTTGAAGGACATTTGATGACACCTTTCCTTTTCACGTCCAAACCATAGTTTATCACTTGGTGAATTCTATTTAGCTCTCATTATATTTGAGGGAAAATGCAGAAATAGTATCAAAATTGGAGGAAATCACAAGTTCTAAAATCTTTTAGATTGATACTCACTTGGTTGTTATACTAGGGATTCCTGAAAGGAAAGGCACTCCTTTCCCTTGTTTTCTAAGTCTATTTGCTGCTGGAGTAAAGTTTAAGAGAGTTCACTCTTAGCCTAGAATGTATGACATACTTCCTTGACTTAACATATTTAGTGTAAATCAATACCTCTGGCATCTGAAACAACACAAGGATCTTAGAACCCTTTTCTCTACTTACCCTACAGCTTACCCTTCCGTTTCCTGCTGCCTTCTTAGTGGGAGTGATACAGTGTCATACATTTTAATTATTCTTGTATTTATTTACTTTTCTCATTGATATTTGTTCCCCTGGTTATTTCTGTGCTTCTAGCTGTAATTATTTCCCTTTGTTTGAAAAACACATTTTAGTTGGACCAGCTGATAATAAATTCTGTTTTTTGTTTTTATAAAAATCCTTTATTATACCTTCATTTTTGAGGATATTTTTACTGGGTATAGAATTTGAGGTTGGCAGTCATCTTTTTCAGGCTTTGAATAACATACTCTTTTCTAGCTTCATTGTTTATTATAAAGTCTACTGTATATGGTATGTATGGATCTTGAAGAAATGTATCTTTTTAAATTTGAGCTATTCTTTCTTTCTTTGCTTTTTTTTTACTTTTTTAAAATCAATTTGAAGTTTTATTTTTATATATTCTAAAGTACATAGCTTTCATTAACTCTGGAGTTTCTTGTCTTTTCATTCATGTATGGAAATTCTTGATCATTGTTATAACATATTGCTCTTCTCTTTTCTCCTTTTCTCTTCCTTTCCCTTTCCTCCCTTCCCTTCCTTTCTCTTCTCTTTTCCTCCCTCATACTGCCTTATCTCACTTCACTTTACTTCACTTTTTTAAAAGATTTTATTTGTTTATTCATGAAAGACACACACAGAGAGAGAGAGGCAGAGACATAGGCAGAGGGAGAAGCAGGCTCCATTCAGGGAGCCCGATGTGGGACTCAATCCCGGGACTCCAGGATCATGCCCTGGGCCAAAGGTAGACACCAAACTGTTGAGCCACCTAGGGATCTCCTCACTTCACCTTTTATTACCTCCTCTCTCTCTTTTCATTTAGCGTACCTAGGACTCTTCATCATTGATGCATCTTCTATCTTACTGCTCCTTACTATATTTTCAATATATCTTTCCTCTCTGTGGTTCAGGCTGTTTCCTAGTGACCTATCCCCCTATTCACTAACTCTTACTCTAGCAAATCTTACACTGTTCTTACTGCTAATTGCAGAATTATTACATGATACATTTTATAGTTTCCAATTTTCTGCTGACCTTATCTATCGTAATATATATTCTTGTGCATATTAATTATTCCTGTTTAAATATCTATATCTGATAATTCCAATAAGAATTATCTTTTAATTCTTGTTTTCAATCATGTACTACTTCTTATAAACCTGCTTATTTTTGATTGAATGTTGAGCACTCTGTGTGCAAAATTGTGAAGATAATTTGTGGTTCTGAATGTGGTTATTTTCAGCCAGAGAAGATTTTTTTTTTTTTTTTTTTTTAATTTCTGGCAGGCAGTAGAGTAAGGGCAGATCAATTTAATCAGTCTGGGATATAACTGATTCAAAGCTGGTTTTCAGCCTTTATGAGAGGATTTATTTGGGTTTGCTCTCATCCCAGTTGAGGCCTGAAATATTTACCAGAGCCTAACTTCTTTGGCAGGACCTGAACTAAATGTTTGTCTCCTCTACCCATAAAACTGGGAAAAGCTCCCTTCAGCTTCTTAGCATTTTGGCTAAAGTTTAAAAATCAGCAAATACTTAGAAAGGTGCCAAGTATTAGTTTCCCCTCTCTGCATTCCTCTTTTTTTGTGATCTTGGCAGCTCTCATTCTGGCTCCCCTAGTTGACATCAATCCCGATTTTCACTTTTCTAGTCCCAAAAGACTGCTCAAAGCTCTGATCAATTTCTCACCACCTCAATCCTTTGCAGGAATCAGCAAGGAAAAAGTGGCATAGAAATTTGTTTTTTGCTTAGTGCAGTTCCGTTCTCTGTAGGATCTTGGTTCAAATGCTGGCACTGAAGTAGTTTTCTTCAATATTTTTAAATAGATTTAAATTAAAAAAAATAGCTTTTATAGTTGTTTTCATTATGTTTACTCTCCCATAATTTTTCCTTATGAGATTTATAATAATTGTATTAGGATATTAATAAAATAGTATTTGAAAAAGGGGATAGTGGCTACTCTATAAAATATTAAAGAAATTATTTTTGATTAATTTCTTCTGAATTAATATCTCTCAGTTCTTACCACAATAATAATTTTAGAATATGATGATAGGTATATGAAAAATAACCAAATCTTCTGAAAGAACATCATCTATTCGACCATACATAGATAGAAGTAACTATTCTCATCATTATATAAGAAAGTTGAGAATTATAACAGAAAACAATTATTTGAAACTGCTCTGTTTTGAACCATGCATTTACTACAGCCAGATGCAAATCTTTTCACTCTTTCACCTGTCTTCTATCTCTCTCTGCTCTCTCTCTCTCTCTTTCTTTAAGATTTTTATTTATTTATTCAAGAGACACACAGAGAGGCAGAGACACAGGCAGAGGGAGAAGCAGGCTCCATGCAGGGAGTCTGATGTAGGACTCGATCTCAGGACTCCAGGATCGCCCTGGGCCAAAGGCAGGTGCTAAACCACCAAGCCACCTAGGCACCCCTCTCTGCTCTCTTTTGAATGAACCATGCATATACTACAGACAGATGCAAATCTTTTCGCTCTTCCACCTGTCTTCCATCTCTCTCTCTCTCTCTCTCTCTCTCTCCCTATATATATATATATATATATATACACACACACACACACACACACACACACACAAATGGCTCCATTGTTAACTTTATTTCTTTTTTTCTTTAATTTTATTTATTTATTCATGAGAGAGACAGAGAGAGAAGCAGAGACATAGGCAGAGGGAGGAGCGGGGCTCCATGCAGAGAGCCCAATGTGGGACTTCATCCTGGGACTCCAGGATCAGGCCCTGAGCGCAAGGCAGACACCCAACTGCTGAGCCACCCAGGCATCTTGTTAACTCCATGTCTATTACATAGAACATTCCATAAACTTGGGGAAGCCAAAAGATAAAAACAGAATTTTGAGAAAATATTTGGAAATAAATCACATTTTCAATATATAAATTATAGAGAGGAAAGATATCAAAATAGTTTTAAGAGGTTTTTTATTTTTTTAAAGATTTTATTTATTTATTCATGAGAGACACAGAGAGAGAGAGAGAGGCAGAGACACAGGCAGAGGGAGAAGCAGGCTCCATGCAGGGAGCCTGATGCAGGACTCGATCCAGGACCCCGGGATTACGACAGTTTTAGGAGTTTAAATAAATAATTTTTGGCATGAAAATCTGATCATATATCTTTATTGACCATAATTACTTAATGCTAACAGGAACTGGAAGTAATCTGAAGATGACATATTGACTAAGTTACACAATTCAGTGAAAACTGCAGTGACAGTCTACTAATTATTTTATTAGGTAAGCTGTCTGACATATTATGGACAGTTTCTGATAACTTAACTGCTCTATCCATGTAATTATTTCTAATTAATTCAATTATTGAGTATTTTGGTTGATTTTTAACACAATGATTCAAGATGTCCAAACTATAGCACATTATGCACATCGAATATTTAGTAAAAAGCATAGTAAACTAACTAATGATTTGATTAAACAGCCCAAATAAAACATTCAATAAAGTACTTTAAAAAATTTTGTTGATGTAAATTGTTTGAATTAAGAAACTTAATTATGCAGGCTGTCATCATTCAAGCAGTTGTGAACTGATATATAGTGGCTTGAAACAAAAATCTATTATGTAGATTTTTGAAATCAGTGCATCTAATTCAGTTATTAATATGATCTAGGACCAAAGAGAGTAAGACTTTTGCAGGTTTTTCTCTCTAAATTTTAAAGTTGTGATTTATACCATTCACCAATAATGAACAATAATCTTTTATCATTAACTGGAAGTTTTATATGTAGTCAGCCAAAGTATTCTAAAATACAACTCTACACATGTCACACAAATACACACACACTCATTAAAAACAACCCATATTTTTAATTGATTGCACAAATATGCATATACAAAAGAGGGGAGGTTATATTATATATTATATGTGTTACTAATTTACAACACCTAACTTTGCAAAGGGCAAAAGTGGTTTGCTTTACCAAGTAGAAGTAATTTGTATATATTTACAATACTTTTGTAAATAAGAAATGTATTTTGGATGACAGTTTTGGTTCTTCTATTTTAAAACAGATATGATGGATAGATGATAGATAAAGATAAATAGATGATACTGATATAACATGATAATTTAATTGACTGAAAAAAAGAATACGAATTCTGAATAGAATTACTGTGAAGCACAGGTACACTTTGTTGTGTCAACCAAAATGTGAAATGTGTTAAGTTTAAGAGTAAAACCTGGCAAACATTAAACATAACTAATTGTTTGAAAAATGTATCTACTTTATTAATTGAAAATTGGATGGAAACAAAGGCCAAAAATAGATAAATGAATATATTGCTAGAATGAACAACTCAGTAAATGGGAACTGTGGAGCTCAGAGTATGTTTAAACAGTATTGGAATTTACCGTAAACTTTATTCAAAGATTTATTTATTTATTTGAGAGAGAGAGAGATAGCAGGAAGGAGCACTAGCAGGAGGAAAGGGAGAAGCAGGCTCCATCCCAGGAGAAGTGGGGATCCATCCAGGACCCTGAGATCATGACCCAAGCCCAAGGCAGACGCTTAACTGACTGAACCATCCAGGCGCCCCAGGAAACTTTGTGTTAAATGATGCATATTCAAAACATCGGCTAATGCAATTACATTTAGTAAAGTGTTTTTAAACATTAAGTCCCTGTATGTTGTCACTGTGATATATTCAAAAGCAACCAACCAGCATTTAACCTGATTATACAGTCTAGTCAGATATATAAATACATAAATAATCACAAAATCCTGCAACCAAAATTGTTTCTTTTTGTCACTAGGGTTTAAAGCCATTGAGACTCTTTCTTTTTCTTTCTTTCTTTTTCTTTCTTTCTTTCTTTCTTTCTTTCTTTCTTTCTTTCTTTCTCTCTCTCTCTTTCTTTCTTCTTTCTTTCTTTCTCTCTCTCTCTCTTTCTTTTCTTTCTTTTTTCTTCCTTTTTGTAATAGCAGCTCTATTACAAAATCCAACATGAGTGTTTTCCATGATCCAATTCCCTGTTTACCACCACCATGGTGCTTGAATTTCTGATTTGTTTTTTAATGTTTGGTTTTGTTTATAAACAAACACCATTCTCCACCATTATAAAGCATTACATCTTTTTAGATGGATTATTATGAAGATTATTTTGATGAATTCATGTGATGTACCTTTCTCACATTTCATTGTTCATGTGCACAGAAATTTCTTCCTATTTCATCAGTTCTTATTGGATATGTTCAAGTCAGTTTGAGTGGTAGTTTATAAACCTTTCTTTTTATCAATTGTGGCACCCCTGTGGGTAGAAACTATACCTTGCCTAGGATTGGTGGTTCACAACGGACTGATGCTTTTATGACACAGTTATGATTTGAAAGCACTTCTCTGTGTATTAACTTTAACTCCACCCATTTTATCTCCTTGTAATGCTCAATGTGGCAGCTCGTCTTCATCCCCAGGTTGAAATTTCCTGTTTCCAAGGCATCAAGAGTGTACTCCGCAAAGAATATTGGACTTTTGATAAGTGTGGGCATCACATAAGGCTCAACACCAGACAAAGACAGCTTTGCAGAGCAAATGCTCACTTCTCTGGCAGGATCTGCTCATTTTACTTCTTTGGGACTTTCAAAGAACAAGTGCCATCTGTGTGAGATAAAATGCTGTTGAAGGATTGAAGAGCCTTATTCATAATGGTTATATCTTAATGGTCATGCCAAATTGATGTGTTCCAAAATTTATCCAGGATTAAAACATCCTGATAGACTGAGGCTGCTGCTGTGTCTCCAGATTTTTCTTCATGTGGGTATCACTTTTGATATGCCAACAGGAACCATGTCATTACCAGGAGAGTGAGAATGTTTGTGAGAACCTCGGGGGTACAAGAGCAGTGAGTAGCAGTTGGAGCATCAACTCTTTAGACAGAGGCAGCAGGGAGTGGAAGCTGAGAGAAAACGGAAGGACCCAGGAGAGTGATGGGTCAGCCACAGGGATGACAACCCTAAAGAACACTTTAGGAGATGAAGGTGGAATTTGGCTCTGAATAAGCTGCATGTCCTGAATTCAATGCTGAGGCCACCATAATTTTGTAAAAAGAACGGGATGAACACTGGATGTTATACTAGATGTTAGCAAATCGAAATCCAATAAAAAAATATACAAAAAATTTTTTTCAAGCCGTCATTTCATCATTCATTCAGCATATATATAATATCTGTGTATTGTATCACTTGGGTCTGTTGTAAACATGAAAGATACACTGGTGAAAGCAGAATAATTTTTAAAATATCTTCCTTCATGGAGTTTGCATTTTTCCTGTGAAATTGGTCTGTGATGGAATAGGTATCATATTCATCATGACCAATATCATGCACGCAAAATACTTAGTAAAGTGCAAAAGATGTCAACGTTAATTTCTAAATAAATGGATATTTATGATATTTTTGGAGAATATGTGTTTTTGGGATGTATCAGGAAGCTAGAAGCTCAAAAGCCACCTGCTAGAAGTTACCAAGTAATATTTTTAAAAATGTTTTAAAATTGAAGTTAAAGTTTACATGCAGTGAAATGTAAAACTTGCGTTTGTTAAGATGAGCTTGGGCACATGTATATACCATATAACTAATCACCAAACCAGAATATAGAAAATTTCCTTTACCAAAGAGTTTTCTTATAACCCCTCCCTATTAAACTCTTTTCTTCATAGGTGATCTATTTTTTTTTTATTTCTAACCTCTAAATTAATCTAGCCTGTGTCTTAACCTCATAAAAATGTCATGATAGAGTATGTACTATTTTGTGTTATTAAGACCCATCCATTCTACTGATGTATCCATTTTTCACTGCTATATATACTATTGTATTAAATTTTATGAATATATTGTAATTTATCCATTATCCTGTTATTAACAGGATAATGATAAAGTTCTCTAAAAACCCTTGTACAAGTTATTTTGTGGACTTGCTTTTCATTTCTCTTTGCTAATATCAGCTACAACACGGTGTAGGTGAATGATTTACTTTATAAAAAACTATTTTTCCAAAATGGTTAAGAATTTTATAGACCACCAGTATATTATGGGGAGTTTAGGTCTATAATTTTGTTGGTTGTCACTCATTTTAATTTTAGACATTCTGGTAGAGCTAAATCATATCTTGTTCTAGTTTCAATTTGTATCTCCCTAGTGAGTGATACGGGTTTTTATTGGACACATGTGAAGATTTTGCCATTTTCCACGTTTCTTTATGGATTTAGATATAATTCCTTTGTCAGGTGCATATCAAATATTTTCTCCTAGGCTGTGGCTTGCATTTGCAAGGATGTGAAGTTATTTTTCCTATGTTTCCTTTTAGAAACTACAATTTTAAAAGCCTTACATTACATAAAATTCATTTCAAAATAACATTTGTATGGACATAAAATTTTTATATTTCCAATGAATAAATAAATAAATCTTAAAAAAAAGAAAAAAAGAAATCAAGCAGTGTATGTCATCCAAACTTATGCTTGTTTTTAGTTTTGTTCTGATTGTTCTAGGTTTCTAGGTCTCTTCAATTCTGCAGTAATTTGACAATAGGTTAGTTAATTAGTAATAAATTAGATGCTGGGATTTTTATAAGGGTTGCTTTGAATTTACAGAATACTTTGAGGAGAACAAATATTTAAAAATACTGAAACTTCCAAACTATAAGCATGATTTATCTTGGCATAGATTTTCTTTAATTTCCCTCAGAAGTGTTGCAGTTTTAAGTGCAAAGATATTGCATAGTTTCCACTAAATTTACTAAGATTCTATGATTTTAATATATTGAAAACAGTATAGTGTTTTAATTTAATTTTTCAATTTTTTGTTGCTATCAAATACAACTGCTTTTTAAAATATATTGACCATGTATCCTATGAATTTTTAAAACAATATTTATCATATTTTTTGTACATTTCAGGATTTCAAGAAATCCTTTTCACATATCTAGTCATGCCACGTGTGAACTAAAAAAATATTTTACACTTTACTTTTCAGTCATTTTCTCCTAATTTTCTTGTCTGATTGCACTAGCAAACTTCCACTACAGTATTTAATAAAGTAATGAGAACTCACATACCTGTCTTCTTCCAAATCTTAGATGGAGATAATAGTTTGTCATTAAGTATGATATTACTTGTAAGTTTTCAGAAATATGCTTTATTAAACTGAAGAATTTTTCATCTACTCTCATTTTATTGTGAGTTATTAACATGACTGGGTGTTAAAGATTTTTGAATGACGTATTCATATGATATTACTCCTTTATTAATGCTGTGATTTAGATCAATTGCTCTTTAAATGTTAAACGAATCCTATATTCCATGGATAAGATCCAACTGGTCATGGTGAATGACACTTTTATTTATTACTAGATTCAATTTGCTATTATTTTCTTAAAAATTTTTATTATCTTTGCTTTTGTTTCACTGAATTTCTAGGTATACAGGTTGATGTATTTCACAAAACTCAACATATTTTTAGCCATTATTTCTTTGAAATTTTTCTGCCCTGTTTTTCTTTTCCTTTTAGAACCACACTAAGTTAAATTACTTGTCATCTTCCCATGTCGCTGAATCTCCATTTAACTTAAAAAAATTCTGGAAAAACAAATAAAAAATAAAAAACAAATAAAAAATAAAAATTCTGAGTCTTTAATTTAGAAAATTCTAATGAGTGACTCTGGTCTTTCTTCCTTTTATTGGAAGGACACTGATCCTCTCATCTGCACCTATTTACTTCCCAGAGGCTCCACCTTCAAATACTATCACACAGGTCGTGTACTCTAAATACAGCAAATCACTTAATTCTCACAATTCTACAATAATATTATGTAACATGTCAGATAAAAGGTGATAAAATTAACTTATGTCCAGTTTTAGAAAAAAAGGTAAGGATAAAAATGTCAATTTTTGTCCCTCTAGGAATGAGAAACCAATGAACATATATAACTCTTCAAATTCACTTAGCAAAGGTTTAAAAATAGCATTTTTATAAAATACAAGAAAACATATATGGTAAGAATCATATTTTTCAGGTTAATAAATGATATTCTCAATTGATACTTTAAAAAAAACGAACTACCAAAAATCAAATCAATGATGAAATTCATTCTGGGCTTTTCCTATAAATCTTATAATTGACCAAGATGATCATAACGTCTCCATCAGCTTGACCAAACTTTTAGAAAGACTGCTTTCTGACTTTAGGGCCCTGACCTCCCTCTTTCTCCCACCTTTATAGAATTCAGATAGCCTAATTGCAGAGATCCTTTTTTTTCTTAGGGAATTTAATCAGAAAAATTATAATAGTAAATCCTTTCTCTGCCTCTTTGAAATATAAACCTTTTTAAAAAGGTTCTTGCCAAATTTACAACCCAGGTTTGTCTTGCTCAGGGACTGAGGCATCCCTTTGAAATGGAAACATCAAGGAGACTGTCTTTCATCTCCGGTCACCAGAAAGGTAGGAGCCTAATGAACTTCAGTTGGTCAGTGTCTGAATCCAATTGTAAAATTACCTTCTGTTATGAAGTTATGAGGCACTTTACCTTTTTTCTTGGATAGGGCCAATTAGCAAACACAGATAGTCTTTATCCCCTGCACCACAGCTCTTAAAAAAACTCTCTAGCCTTTGTTTCAGTACAGTCGAGTTCAGACTGTGCTCTGAACTCTATCCTCCATTGGAATAGCCTAGAATACAGTCGTCCTTACCTATGTAGCTTTGCCCTGTGAAATTCTTGCTTTAACAATATAATCCTCCAAACCCTGAGATAGTAACAATTTGCAGATGAAACCTCTGGATTTGATTTAATCCAAATATTCCAAATTCAACTATGTACTTAATGCTCTTGAAAGAGAACTTCACTTATCTCCATTTTACCTCAAACTTTCTACTTGGCTGCTTCTTTTTAGCTTGCCTCTTGGCTCAGGGAGAAGACTCTGAGGGCAAAACATCTCCTCATGGGAACAGAAACTACTCTTTCAGGCAATAAGGACTGTGCTGAGTCAGCAAGACCCTACCATAATCGACTCCAAGACAATGATCAATTTAGCTTCACTGCCTACCTGTGCATACCCACCCACCTTTGCCCCACATTTTCCTTATATAAACCTGGAAGTATTTTTGGCATTTTGGAGACAGTCTTTGAGATGCTAGTCCATTGTCTTTCCAGTGAAATAAATTCCTTTCTTATTTCTCCACCACTCATCCCTCTGCCTTTGGATTTTGTGAGCAGTGAGTGGTTGAAACTGGTCAGCTTGGGAACCTGAAGCCAGATGCTCTTGCACCTCTGTGCCCTAGCTACACTCTTAAGTAGTAGATTGATTATCCTCAAACTAGATCTATTCAAGTAGTTAATAAGAGGCTATGTAAGTACAAAATAAACTTGATAAGGGCCTATAAATTCACTAGTTGTTTCTTTAACAAATATATGTACTACCTTCAAAAATGACTTTCAATTCAATACAATTTTCATCTGTATGGACCTTTTTAATCTGAATCTTGTATTAGAGTATAATATTACATTCCTCCATATGATAGTATTACTATTAGTATGCATAAGAACTCTGCATTAATAGATTTTTATTAGATTCTACTTATGATTGAAGAAAATATAGCTAATGAAAGATGACATTCTATGCATATAATTCTTAGATGATCTCCTATCATATTCACCAATGTTGTTTGATATTAACAGCATTTACATTATTTTTTTCTATGAATGTAGATAGCATTTAGCAAAAGTTGCGAGAACTATGTAGTTAAAATTACATTGTGTTAAAGTCAGATACATTTCAGAAAAAATTTGTAAAAATGCATAATAAAGATTTTTCTACACTGTGATTTATCATTAGTAAAACCTTCAAAACCATTATCTTATCAGTATTCTTTAAGCTTTGAAATTATTCTCTCCTAAGAAAAATGTGAATAGAAGCATATCGCAACTGTTGAAATAGTTACTTTTCATGTGATTCTTAGTTATTTCTAAATTGCAACAATTTTGGAAATTTTCAACATTTATAATATGCTTAGCATCAGCAGCAGGCTTTAGGACATATGAAATTCCTCCCAAACTTATATTTAATTAATTTAGCCACTGTTAAGCAAATCGACCTTTATTTCTCAACTCGATTGGAATAAAAGTGGCCAATATTTTCCATCTTCCTGTAGACAGAAGATTCAAAATCAAGACTAGACATTAGCAAAGGAAGGGGGATGGGAATAAGGGGTCTAGTGTGGCACAAATGAGAGGAAGGTGACTTTTCTTCATTGTTCTTAACTCCCACAAATTTTCAGTTCTCCATTCCAGTCACCAAAGATTGTATTGAAGGTGATAAAGAGCTCTTTATTATTCTATAAACAAACAAAATCTCCCAGGTAAACGTTTTGGAATATTATTTCTGTGCTTAAGATAGAAATTCAAACACTTTCACTCACATGCCTTCTATCTTGCCTCTTAATAATTATATAGGTTATGACTGTTATTCTCTCAAAGATGGAGTCCGAAAGCTTAGGCTCAATTTTCTCATTTTCCTTTCCCTTAAAACCCATCTTGTTCCCCCACTTTATTGACCTAGCCCACTCATTACTATGTCCTATCAATTTCAGAATATTCTATTTGAGTCAAGGATTTTATACACAGATAAATACACTGAAGGTAAATATAGTAGGCAATTCATTTAACGTAAGTGTCTCTACTTTTCTTCAATGGTCTTTTCCTAGTTGAGTTGTGATCTCAGTCTTTACTTTCAACTTGTCTTTTTTTAAATGTTGGGGCACCTGGGTGGCTTAGTCAGTTAAGCATCTAACTCATGATTTCGGCTCAGGTCATGATATTATGGATGGTGAGATGGAGCTCTGAGTTGGGCACCACTTGGGTTTCTCTCTCTCCCTCTTCCTTTGTCCTTCCCCCTGAGTGTGCCACTCTCTCTCTTTCTCAAATAAATAAATAAATCTTTAAAAAAATGTTGGATCCTCCTTAAATGTTTGGTTTCACCTTGGAGTAAACACTGACTTGGAGATGTAATGTTTATCAACTCTCCTTAGCACTTTCTCTGACAGCAACGTGCAAAACTACAGAAAAGCACTGTGAGTAATAAATCAGTTAACTAGAAAGAACTGCGTTTTGTGTTGTCAGCCTGTCTGGTTTCCAATTTTGGCAGCTTTCCTACCCTGAGGCTGGTATCATCTAACATTCACCCATAAGCTCAGCTTTAAGTTCAAGTTTGGGAAACTCCAGACCTTGGTTTTCATGGATTCCCCAATTCTAGCCTACCAGCTTCAATTAGTAATCACTAAGATTACCTAGACGCATTAATGAACTATTTTCAATATTTCAAATTACCTAATACATAATTATCACTTATCTATAAACTAAATCATTTATCTATAATATCATTTACCTATAGCCTAAATAATGTCAAATGTCTTTGTATTAAACCAGAATTATATCAGTTGTGTGTACTTCCTTATTACCTCAGATTTTACTCTAGAGTAATATTTATTTTGGTTTTGGATGTTTACTTGATTACTTTGTCTCTCTCGTGATAATAATTTTAAAACTGGCTCATTGATTTGACAATTGATAAATAATTACTGTATTCCATATATTGTGCTAGGCACTGGGGATAAAGAAATAGCAGACTTCATGTTGTTTCTAATCTGATTGTAAAGGGAGGTAGGTCAGCAATATGATACAAAGTGATGAGTATATCAACACAATTCTCTGAGAACATAGAGAACAGCTCCCTAACGCAGAGTGATCAGAGACTGGCAGTAACATATGGCAATATGCTTCTTTGCTTCCATTTGTCTTTGAAAGAAAACATCTTGTAGCTATTTCTGACCTCCACTTGGTCTTCCTATCTTTCATTGCTTGTCCCTTTAATGCCTTTCCAACTTTTTCGACTAATTTTTGTTCTTACTTTCTTTTCTTTTCTTTTTTTTTTTCCACTATCGATGTCCTGCCTCCACAGGAGCTAGTGCAGACAGGAGTTGACTTAACAAGAGTCAACTGAGAGAGGAGTCCTCTCTCTTTACATGACTTTATCCTATTTTGGCACCTGTTGAAAAGTGAATCCTGATGATGGGATCTCAGCCATTTTCTTTGTCTACTAACATAGAATCCTTTCAAAGACTATTCCCAAATTCATGTTTTGTCTCTGAGCTTTCGAGCTGCTGTGTGGCTTAGTAGTTAATAGCTAATAGTGCAGGTATCTTTTCAGAGCTTTGGTCTTCTCAGAAAAGGAAAAAATCTTAAGCTACCTCCCAACATTTTCATCAAAGAAAGAAACTAACTACCTTCCTCTTTTTTTTTCCTTCCTAAATTTTAAGATTGTAGCCCTAGAACTCTCATTTCTTTATGGTGATATGGAGGTGAGAGAAAAAATAAAAAAAGAATAGCTATCATTTGCATATCCATTAAACCATCCTTTTCAAAAATGCGTAAGTTTTCCTCCATCTCAATTATGTTTCATCAAACTACATATGAAAGGGCAGCCCTGGTGGTGCAGCAGTTTAGAGCCACCTTTGGTCCAGGGTGTGATCCTGGAGACCCGGGATGAAGTCCCACGTCGGGCTCCCTGCATGGAACCTGCTTCTTTCTCTGCCTGTGTCTCTACCTCTCTCTCTCTCTCTCTCTCTGTGTGTGTGTGTGTGTGTGTGTCTCTCATGAATAAAAAAATAAAATCTTAAAAAAAAACTATCTATGAAACAACCTTATAAACATTCTAATCTACTCCATCCAAGGGTAGTGGGTATTATACTAAACTTCTTATAAAATATTTTTTGTTATCACAGTTTTTAGATACAGAGGATTATATCTTTGAACCAAACAACATCATTGGAAAGTGGATATAGTCATTCTCCCACAGAAGGGGGAAAAAAAAAACCAACACTGTGACATTACTATGCCAAAACTGGAAAAAAAAAAAACAAAAGATGAGTACAGCAGGAATTCTAATTTGCGTTTGTTTATTGGATTTTACTTTCACCACCTAACTGATATTTCAATTCAATTTATATTGAAGATACTTGTATGAAAGATTTGGTTACTCATAAAAAAAAAGGGAGTCGCTCCTTGTTAGTGAGATTATTGTTTTTATAAGTTGCAGCAAAGGTTCCTTTCAGGGACTATGTCTTTAGAAGCAAGCATTAAAGAGTGTGTTGTGTGGATTCAGCTTGACATGGTTCCCCATGGACTTCAGAGTGTGACATTGCCTTTACCAGCTCAATAGCTAAACTCCTGGAACATTAGCTTTGTGTGCTAAAGGCTAAGAGAATTTGTGGCTGGAGGACATCTTTCTAATTTACTCGAGATTTCCTGATAACTTTGCCTTTCTGGTTTTTGGCATCAGTGATCTAAATTGACAGATCAATTGGGGACAGAAACATGCACTTGTCAAGTTCTTTCCAAAAGTGAGTCTGAGACCTAATGCTGCTTCCCAAGAACTGCTGCAGCACTTCTTACGGAAGGTTTCTCTGACTAGGAGTCACTGCAATAGACTGAGTGATTCATAAATATGGGGCAAGATGACAGCATGGTGGTAAAGTCATGGTGGTACCATATGCTAAGTCAAGGAAGTAAATACCTCTTTTGGCATTTAAGAAAATAGTTTTAAACTTCAAGTGAACAGAAATAATGGATAATACCATGCTGTGCTCTTTCAGTGCTATAGGTAATAGTTCTTATAATTAATCTCCAAACTTAAAAAGAACGATTATAAGAGTTTATACTTAATGATTCTGTAGCACAGAAAAATTAAAAGAAATTCAGATATCCATCTGAGAATGCATTGAGACACTAGCTATTTTTTATTGAAAAATTATACATACCAATATCATGTGTTCCATCCCACGTTGGATTGCATAGTATATGCTTAACAGAGCTTGCCTGTCTAATACAAAATCCAGTGAGGGGCACCTGGTGGCTCAGTGGTTGAGAGTCTGTCTTTGGCTCAGGTCATAATCTGGGGGTCCTGGGATCGAGTCCCACATCAGGCTTCCACAGGGAGCCTCTCTCTGTGTCTCTCATGAATAAATAAATAAAATCTTTAAAAAAAAAGAACAACAAAGTCCAAAGGGGAGGGGATAGCGCCATCAAAGCAATTTGAAAATGAGAACAATAAGATTATGTGGAGATATAGAAAGAAAACTTTTAGAGCAAATTTCAACTGTCTCCATTTCTATGTGACTAAGATCAAATCCCCATCACCCCTTTACTAGACTACTATAAGTGGTCCCTCTGCTTCCATTAGGTGCTGATGCAATTTATTCTCTCCTTGGGGGGGTTTAAGTCATCTTTCTAAGTATGGACCAGATTATGGTAAAACTTAAGTTGGCATTGCACTCCACAGAATATCCTATTCTTTTATGGGTTCTTTTTTTTTGGCCCCACCTCTATAATTTCATCTCTGACTACTTTTCCAACTACCCATTATAATCCAGTTATTCTGAATATTTCTGTTTCTATAACTCTCCAAGCTGACTCTTCACTTCTGTGCCTTTGCAGCTCTTGTGTCCTCTGCAGAGACCCTTTTCCTTCCGGATCATGTTCATCATTCTCTGTTCAAATCAATGACCAGGGATGCCTTCCACTAGCAACCATCATTTAGGTCACCTATGCTATTCAGTTCCTATCACATTATCCTGTTGTATTTTTTCAGCATATTTGTCACCATCTGATTTTTATTTATAGTCTATCTCCACTTGAATTTTGAGTTTTATGAGGGGAGGGACCTTGCCCATGTTGGGCAAGGTTTTATTCCTCAAGTTTTCCATGTTTTATTATAAAATGGAATTATAAAATTTCCATGTTTTTATTATAAAACATTCCATGTTTTATTCCTCAAGTCTAGAGCAATACTTGAGACAGCATATGCACAATGAATATTTGCTGAATTATAAAGGTAAGTTTCTTTCATTAGAACTCAATGGTCTGCTTCTAAGGGCAGGTCAAATTGTATCATATCAGTTTCTTATAGATTCTATTCTCAGATTCTGTGACGTGGAAGTATCTTCATGACTTACCTCCGTTTCCTAATCCTTGAGAAACTTAACAGTAGATTTTGAGTTCTGGAGTGGAGATTGTTTTTTATAAAAATGCTGTGATTTATAAGATCCCCCTATAATAAATTCATTTTGAAGTAAATTAGGGTATAAATATATTTCAAATTAAGAATAATCCGTAGATACATGGATACCATTGCTGTCATTCCTTTCTTTCAGAAGCTGTGCATTTTGTATATGTTTGTATGACTTAATTTCCAGGTTTTTTTCAAAGATTTATTTATTTATTTAAGAGAAAGAGAGAGAGAGAGAGCATGGGGAGGAGCAGAGGGAGATAAGCAGACTCCCCACTCAACAGGAAGCCCTGACATAGGACTCCACCTGGGAACCCTGAGATCATGACGTGAACTGAAGTCAAGAATCAGACGCTTAACTGACTGATCCACCCAGGTGCCCCTAGGTTATTTTTTATCAATTTCTGGAAATCACTATGGTTGTATCAAATGAAAAAAAGCAAGATTCTTCTATTACAAATGGGTTATCTTTGCATCCTCCATCTTGTTCAACAGTACACACACACACACACACACACACACACACACTCCTGAGAATAGTATTTGCAATAAATTTCTTTCATTATAGACTGTATATGTGACTTTGTGATAAACAATGTATAAGTCAGAAACAGGAATTCCCCTACAAAGTCTGTTCTAGTATATCATACAGGCATAATCCCCAGAATAAAAGCCAGAAATATAAGCTCTCTGAGAAATCAAAATAAGAAACCAGAAATCCATGTCTCCTTTTAAGAAGAAAATCAGCTCTAATTTAAGGGGAAAAAATAATACAGATCATATGAACCCAAAAGTCTATTTAAAAATCAGGTATGGTACTTTGAAAGTATCCCTTTGTGCATATAAGAAAACAAAATTTACAAGCTTTTAAACTAAACAGCGATCTTTGGTTAAATGAAAATTGAAACAAAGGTCTCGAGTAAGATTAAATTTAATTATACTCTGTTCTCCATCAAAAGTGACAGATTTTTCTATTATATGTTCCTGACATTGAACGAAATAAAAAAATCTCTTATTGTCACATTGTTTTATTGCAAACCTGTTTCTATCCGTCTAAATTATACCTTTATATTTGTATGAAAGTCAAAGTCTGAATAGCATGTTTCAGTTAATTATGGAACACTATAAAAAATCTCTGCTAGCTAGGAGATGAATTATACTTAATTTTAATCTTGTCAGAAATAATTGAACTCACAATGAACTTTTAAGATTATGAAATTTTGTTATCATTATTATTCTTTTCATCCCTTTTAGTTGTTTTGGTTTGTTTTCCTTTTCTTTTTTCTTCTTCTTCTTTTTTATTAAAAATTATATGTAGTGCAGTGGAGACTTGCATTTTTGAACTACTACTGTCCCTTGTGCAGATGTGAACATGAAGCTTAATTTTTTTAAAAGAGGCTTAATAATTTCTAATTCTATATACAACATATAAAACCAAATACAAATTTACTATGCAAATTTGTAGGTACTCATTCAATTAACTTTTGTGGGAAAGAGAAAACAAAACAAAATAAAATCACCTGCATGTAATAATGCATCTATGTAATTTTACAATATCCAATATTTTACCCCTAGCTACTGGAGATATGATACCATCATGTGAGAAATACACAGCCTGCTGACAGAAAGGAGAAAAGTAGATACAATATAATATGATAAATGCTATGATAGGAGCAAATGTAGGGTCTGTACAAGAAAGGCTTCCTGGAATTTAAATTGAGGTTTAATGATCAGAACAACAGAATTTTCAAAGACCTAAGGCATGAGACATATTTGAAGATAAGAAAACGTTCTGTATGGCTGAAATACAGTATATGAAGAGGGCTTCCTACGGATCTGTATTTGCTGGTGAGGAACTCTGTGCCAACTCATTCCCCTTCTTCCCTAACACCTGGAAATAACTTAATTCTGGTTATCTCTATCTCCTTATGCCTCCAACATTTCCTTTCTCTTCTCACTCTCACTTGATATCCTTTTTCCTTATTTCAGTAGGAAAATTAGAGAAATCATATGAGGGCTTTTAGATTATTACCCCTCATTTCAACCCATATCACCAAATCTACAATCTACCAAATACTCAATGTCATATTTGTATTTCCTCCTGTTAAAGTGGAGGGATCATTCACCTAAGACCAACTCCTCTACATAATGGTCTGGGTTTCATCACCTTACACATACTCCTGGGCATCTATTTTACAATTGCCTTCACCCTTTCCAGTGTATTGATGATTTTTTTCCCTTTCTACTATAACATTCACATCAGAATATAGATACTAGGTAATATCTCCCACCTCTAAAGGAACCTCTTCTGACTTCACAATCCACTCTAAGTAGTGCTCCATTTCTCTGCCCCTACTTACAGTAGCACACACACACAACACACCTTCTCTGAAGACTGATGTATATTCATTATTTCACTTTGTCTTCTCTCACTTTTTAAACTACCTCCAAATAAAATTCATTCCTATTAATCCAGTGAAAATGCTCTTGTCAAAGTCATTAATTGCCTCCAGGTTGCCAAATCCAATGACCTCTTCTCCCTTTCAGTCTTTGATAAACTCCTTAGCTTGTGATACATTTGATCACTACCTCCTTGTTTTCTTTACTTAGCATCAAAGATGTAACCCTCTTCTTTCTCTTTTTCTCTCAGTGAATAATTTCTTTCGTCTGTTTTTCTGATTCCTCCTCATTCTTCAACCTCCAGATAACAGAGTGGCCCAGTACTGAGTCTTTAACTAGAACCTATATCCAGTACTGCATCTCAAATTCGAGCACTTCATGTCACCCCCTCTTCTACAATTAGTCCATGCCACTATTGCCTTCAGCTGATCTACCAATTTTGCCCTTGCTCTTTTCACTACATTCCCAATGGCCTTTCTCTATTTCAGCATGTGCCTATGTCCAGGTATTTGCTATTTGTGCCTGGAATATTCTTACCTTAATATTTGGATCACTTCTTTCATATCTTTGATCAAAAGCCACCAAGTCAGAGAGATCTTAATATAACATACTATATAAAATAGCCATTTTTTCCTCTTCTCCTGCTTTATTTTCTTTCTAGTACTTGTCATGACCTGATGTGATTATTCATTTGTTATTTTCCACCTATATTCACTAGAATGCAAAGCACCGAGGGAACAGGTTTTGTTGTGTTTCCTGCTATAGTCTCAGAGTTTAGAACTCTGCCTATAGCAAAGTTGCCACAGAAAAATTCTTATTAAATTATCACTTAAGTATTAGAAAATGGAATCAAGAAGTGGGGAAGATGACTTGGTTCTCCAAAAGAGGTGGGGAAAATAATAAAAATAAAACAACCTTTTGTGTCAGTTTCGTGTGTTGGGATTCTAATGAAGTATATAAAAATTCATAGTCCTTTCTTAGAAACTATGTTGGATTCAACTTTTTTTCCTTTTGCTAGACTGAGTTTTCCTTCAACTGTGGCAGGGATGGAAGATGGGACCTATCTATTTCTGAAAATAAACATATTCCTGATGGTAAAGTGTTTTAGGCATAAAATATAACTGCTTTAATACCTATTTCCCTAAATTCTCATCTTTCCTCTTCTCCCTATCCCCTCTCCCCACTCATAATCCCAACCCTCTGAAGTGCACACAACATAAACGTTTGAAAATGTTCTGGATGTCTTGATGACAAGGTTCAAGCGCTTGTACTAAGTCTCCTGCAACATTACCTTGCCCAGAAACTGCTTTTGTGTTAGAAGAAAAGATTGTTTAACCTCATGTATTTTAGAACAAGTCAAATTATTTCAGGCCTTACATTTAAAAATTGAAAGAGGAATGATCAACTTCAGTAAAAATATTGAAACCAAAGTACATTTTTTTTAGGATCAAATAGAATTGCCAGTAATATCTAAAGGGAGTAAGAGTTCAAAGAAAGGACCTAAGAGAGAGTCTATGTTCTTACTGGAGACCATGGAATATTTAGTTAATGGATAGAAATTTGATTGCCTGAGAGTAGTCATTTCCCTACTGTTAATCAAAAAAATGAATTTATACTGTGTTTTGAATCTATTCCAAATATTCACACTTAAAATTTCAAAGTCATCATACACTAAGAAATCATTCTTTAAGACTGGGGATGATGGGATGGAGAGGCAAATAGAAAGGAGATGCAGAAGTGGTCAGAGCATATATTATCTGGACCAGGGTAGTTTTGACTACCTTCACTAGTTTCTTTAAAAAATATAATATAAGCAGATACATGAAGCTTTTACTTTTTTCTTTTTTAAAATACTTTATTTATTTATTAATGAGAGACACAGAGAGAGAGAGAGAGAGGCACAGACACAGGCAGAGGGAGAAGCAGGCTCGGCGCAGGGAGCCCGATGTGGGACTCGATCCCACCTTTTTCTTTTTTTAAATGAGAAAGCCATCTTAACTACAGCACAAAAAAATTTGCAAAATAGAAAAAAATACATGTAAATTAAGCTCTACAACATAATCATTGTTATTGTTTTAAGGTAATTAACTCCAGATTTTCTTTTTTTCCCCATACATTTAAAAAATATATAAAAGATATATATATATAATTATTGTTGTTATTCATGTTTCCTCTTCTCATGCTAGTGTCAGAATAATATATCAAAGTGCCTTTCTGTAGATCACCCTTTCCTACACATTTTAGAACTTCTAGTCTCCTTAAATTTCTTCCCATCTTGTTTTGTTTTTGCCAGGAAATATCTCAAGTGTATTTATAAAATAATCTTCTTGTTCCAGTTGGCTTCTATCACTTTCTTCCTTACCGGTATTGGTTTATAATTGTGATATCTTCTGAGAATACTTATGCCACTGTTCTTTCTATTCTCGTGGTTTCTGAAGCCTGCCTCAGGCATTAATAAAGCTGAGATGCTGCTGTGATGTCCTTTAAATATACCTCTCCCAGGAACAATTCCCTCTTACAGCTCAGAGAGTGTCTATTTCATATTCCAATGAACACCAACAGTAACTGTAGGTAGAGATGTAATGTCCTGGTCACCACCACAGTACTACACTTTTCTAAATGTCAATGTGTCCTGCCAGTGCCTTGATAGAGGACTTCATAAATACCCCTGCTTTATAATAGCGTCTTTCCATTTGGACTCAGGCACAGGTTTCTTCAGGATAGAGTAGTTGATATTTCGAGTGACTTAACCCATCATGTAAATGAATTCTTGGTAGGTTAAGTAGGCAGTCCTATTATCATGTATCAGATTTCAGTATTTTAACATGTGTATAGAATAGATTTTCAAATTTAGACCCTTGCTAAATATAGTTTTAATCACGGTATATTATCCTGATTGTTTTTACTTAGCATTCCATAATTAGCATCTTTCATATGTCTGCATTTGAATGTAATGTTCATAATTTTAATTCTTCAGTACACATATTTAAGAGGTTTCAATGCAAAAATAGGGGTACCTGATCCAAAGGATTCTCTGTCTTGATGTAGAAACATTATTTTGTGTGTAAGATAGGGGAAAGGAGTAATATGATAAATATTTTGGAGTTACTATTCCACAAGTGAATGAAATTTAGTAGTACAGGTAGAAACATGAGCCAGAATCTTTATCCATCTTACTATTAGACCACAATTTCATGTTCCAAGTTTCTGACCATGATTCAAATGTTTCCCATGTGGCTTTCTCTTCAAGTAAAATAACATGTTTCAGTAGGTCTTGCCCACAACTTCCTTGTGTAGCTTGCTCACTTCAACAAATATTATTTGAACTACATGATGCATCAAGCAGTGTATTAGATGTTAGGGGTATAAAGGATGAATAAGACATGGTCCCTGATCTGAGCCACACGCCTCTAGTTTCTCTGGAAACTGTATATCCACGTCTATCACTTCTATCTACTGAGTGTCCTGCGGACAAGGAAGAAGAATCTAATAGGAAGGGAGGACACAATCAAAAGGAATCAATTAAATATTCTTAAGGGAAGATCATACAAATGGGAACAACAGGAGAATCAAAAAAGATAAGTAGACCAAAATTTTGTATGAGCGCACTGACTGCCATTCTACGTATAGATGATTTTAAGATGCTTTTTTAAATATTTATTTTATACCACATCTAAAATGCACACAATAAATGCTTTTTGTAAAAATATTCCTTTAAACTTGTGGAACAAAAATCTCTGGCTTGAACTAAGAGGATCCCCGTGCACCACCAAAGAGAGCTTCTAGAGCTTTCAATTAATCAAACACAAGAAGCATTTGAAGTCAATTGTGGGGGGAGGGATTGAAATAAGAATAATTGCACATTCACTTGGTTCATCTGCACTAATAGAGTGAACGTTGTATTATTCCCTAAATTTTCTCTATGAAGCAGAGGAATAAGGATTTGTATTTTTAAAACAAATTTCTTATGCCTATAAACCCTGTTTTTTTTCTTTATGCATGTAAGACTCCTATTTAAAACAAACAAACAAAAAACATTTAGTGAGCAAGAACAGTTAGTGTATGCTATTATAATGCTTATATATTCATCACAGTGAGGAGAATTAATTCTTGTTAAGATCAGCAAAGTCAAATTAAATAAACAGAGCCTGTCAACTGACTAAATCCTCAGAGAACCAATCTCCACTAGCTAGTGAATGTTATCAAGGATTATCAAAGCCATCGTCAGGAAAATGTGAACCCTGGCTTCTTATGTCTAGAGAGATCATGAAATGTATGCAGATTGGAAAGAGAAAATAATTAGCTAGATACTTTTCCTAATTTTGCTTTATATACTGTAAATGGTATTATCTATAAGTTAGTGAGCAATCTGAATATTAATGACTATAGAAGATAGGTATATTGGAAAGCAAATGGATTATAAAATTTGAATAATGAATAATTAATTATAGTTGTACCCTCTTATACAATAATATAGGCCCCTGTCTTCAGAAAATACAATATAGATGACTTTAGAAATGTTTATTTCTTAAAATACGAATTGCAATAATATTTTAAAACATAATTATTGTCAATGCAATAACATATTTTAATCTATTTTTTCTATCTTCTCTGAAATAGTTCACTTTTAGAAATTATAGTTTTATATCTAATATATTGGGAAATATGGGAGGTTTTAAGATATTTATGTGGACACAAACACATGTAATTCAAAATGACACTGAAATTCAAATTGGGAATTAGATCCAAAGAATGGAGAGTACTGTGAGATTTATACATGTTCTTTGTTCTAACGTTGTTTAGATTGGCTATATTTCAACTTGATAGAGCAAGTATTTATTCAGTATGAGTCATAACCTGTTTAGGTTCTGAAGATAATGGAATGATGACTACTGCATAGTTTTTGCCTGCAGGTAGCTTGAAATTTAGTAATGGTGTAAGAAAATACATAATTAAACACAAAATGGGCATCATAAAAATATTTTTGAAGTGTTAGATTTTCAAGGATAGAAAGGATAGACTTCTATCAGGAATAGTCAAGAGAAGCTCCATGGTAAAACTGATAGAGGAGAATTTAGTTTATACACTAGGAAACAGTATTATACGTTATTTATAGAAGCACAATAAAATCTTATAATTGTAGACAAACACAGTATTTAAAAAGCATAATATGATTGCGTAGAATTCTTCAATATAAGCCACACAAAATATTGTCCTCATTGCAGAGAGAAGAGGATATTTTTCTTCTTCTAAGAACCCCATCTGTGCCCATCCATACACTGGCAAATTCCAGTGGGAAGAGATGTTACTCTCATTGATCAGAATCTAAAACGGTGCAATTGTTCTGCATTAGGATGAAAGCTCCCCAAAAGGGCAGGGATTTTTGTGTGTTTTATTTATTGATGTCTGTCCAGATCCTAGAACAGTACCTGGTATATGATACATTCCTTATAAATGTGTGTTAACTAAAAAGGGGCTAAAAATGGTTGCAATACATGATTTACATAACTGTTTCCATCCATTAAACTGTGTAGTATTTGAAGGTAGGAACTACCTTATGACTTTTATGAACACATAGATATACTGAGCAATGTTTAACTTGTTAAAATGAATGATGTCAGAAAAAAATATATTAATGAAGAACCCTACAATCTACATGAAAAGGGCAAATGGATTGGCATTTCAAGTAGAATAAATTTAAGTAAACAAGCTACCAAACATTTAAAGGAAGTCAAATAGGTTTGACCTTTTCAATTTCATTCATCCTTTACCTCAAAGATATTATTAGCACTTAAATTACAATGCTTGTGTCCATGAATTTCAGTTCAACAAGTTATCTTTGGGGGAAAAAAAAATGTGTCCAGTGTAAGTTATCTAATTGTATAATAGAGAATCAGAATTTGTCACAAAGAAGCTGATGATGCCCAGATATTATTCTGATCAGGAAAAGGATCTGAAAATACAATAAATTGCACTTTGATGTGTTTATGTGAAAACACTACAAAAGAAAAAAAATCTGAGCAACACAAAAGGAATTTTACCTCTGCCACCTGCAGGATGAAGGCAAAGATTTTGAATAATATCTTTCCCCAGAGTTGTAGCAAAGATGTCTCTGGAAATTTGACCTTTAACAGATGACTATCTACTTCAAACACTTCCCCTTTTTTACTTTCTTCCTAATTTATGTGCTGAACGGGAAAAGTAATTTCCATTACATTATGAACAGGTCATCCCCTCCCTTACTGCATTTTCTCAGGGTCAACACAATCATGAACACTAATGGATGTCTACTACAGTTGAGGTGGTAAGAAGAGCCTGCTCAAATTGAAATAAAATCCTGTCCACAATTCTATGCCTGAAGTTTTAGTATCATAGATGGTTCTAATAATCAGATATAATGTGTTAGAAATCTATAGATGTTATAAATCAGATATTTTCCCCCACTAATAGAAACGTTCTAAAATATCTCCTTTAGCAAATTATTTGCTTAAGAAGCGGCAGGGATGATATTTTCCATATAGTTGAAAAGAGAATGTTTCAGACACCAAACCATAACTTATCCTTTGGCAAGACCCATTAAAAATATTTTGATGTGTGTGTGAGTGTACATGCGTGTATTCTCATACACCTGGGGAACAACGTGAAACTCTTGCTTTGTTATATGAGTAGATAACTGCTGCGTTATGTCCTGTCTTTCTAATCTTCTGCCTATCTAATTATCTATGTAACATTTAGAAGGGAACTGGGTCATTGTGAAGCAGAATGTTTAATTAACCAAAAAGAATCTAGTTCTGGAAATCATATATGTATAAGGATCATCATAATCTAAATGCTAATAAATAATGCCTTTATGTTACTAAGCAGAGCTGAAAAAAACCTCAGAACCTATGCATTTGACTTCTGAACATGTGAGAACTGAGTTAAGGGATATTTACTTATTTCTTATTCGAAATTCTGTTAGATTTGCCTAACTCATATAGACTGTAGATTTCTCATTTTTATTTTGGTAACATTATAATAGCACTATTTTGCATTTGCATTTATTAGGAATTTATTTGACAATGAACGTGCATATCAATTGCATTATTTAATCCCAAACAACCTTCTCACCAAAGGCAAATATTAGAAGTTAAGGAAATTGAATCTTAAAGAGATTAAGTGACTCGCTGAAGTTTGTCATTTTTTTGCAAGATGGTCCCACTACTCTATCTCTCTTTGTGGAAAAATTTTAACGTTAAAAATTCTACATGTTTATTTAACAAACCATTATTAGCTCAATATCATTTGTGTGTGTGTGTGCTTGACTAAGACAGAATTCACAAAAGGGTCCAAGAAATTTCTTTTTAAATAAATTGACCTAAGATATATCACCAAGTACTTCAAGTAGGGTAAGATTTGGAAGGACGAGCCATAAAGCAGAGTATTTATTTAGCACACAGGATCTGACTCCAGTGCATTTTGGTTTGAAATCTGATGAGGCTACTGACCAAATGTTCTTGGACTATTGATTCTCCTCTGTATTCTTCGGTTGTTTTGTAAGAACATGGCAGAAATTACACCAACCACAGAAGGCTGTGGTATGGATGAATGAAGTAAAACGTACAAAGTTTTCTAAATATTGTGGCTACTTATTTGATATTTTAATCTAGGGAAAGGAAATGCCGAGTAAAGAGTAGTCCCCCGCCCATCTAGCATTGAATTAGTGAATATGTATGCACGTGTTTATGTGCATTAAGGAGGAAAGTAAAAAAAGTCATTGGCAGCTGGCTAGGAGAAGACAATGACTTTTGCAAATGAGAAATGAGAATTTGAGGAGCTATATCACCATTCACTAACACTGAACACCTATGACTCGCCCCTGTGGGGTGTTATTTGATGTTATGTGGAGAAACACACCCCATTCCCATATAGCAATCAAAACGTGGCATTGCCTACAATGTTAAATGATAGATACGGATCTAATAAACTGTAGAAAAGAAAGTTAAAATGTGTTAGCAGTGATGTAGGGACTCAGTAATAAAGGTAGTAACTGAGGAATCTAAATAGGTTTTTCCGTTACAGATTTTTAGATCTAGATTTACTCTGTTGTAACATATGTGGCTTAATCTTGGGATTTTTGCAGGACTAATGCCCTTGCTGTTCAATGTGAATTAAACATCTTTTAGAAAAGAAAGTGATATTTTGCAGGGAACAATTTCCTCTTTGAGTCGCTTATGTGCAAGTCTATTTTCAAAAGCTAAGTTTCTATGATAAAGTTTCAGGGCTTACCCCGTGAGGAACAAAGAACCTGGAAGCAAGCCAGGTGCTTAGTACTCAACACATTTAAAGCAAAACCAATACTGTGGGCCAGCAGACACTTGGATGTTAATGGCACATTAGATTACTTCTCAGACCTTTATTACAAGGAACTTCAAAAGTGTAGCCTTTGATAGGTGACAGTCTCACTGTATGTCAAAGAGTGGAACTTTTAAATCTCCTTTTGAGTTGTTAGAGTTTGCAGTTGTATCAGCAAGGCATGGGGGAGTGCTGGTAAATTCAAGGACAAGTTCTTTCTGCTATGACTGACTGGAAAGAGGGGTGAATTAAGTCTTCTTGAAAATAGCAAAGCAGGAAAATACAATTTCATTTATTTCATAGTTCGTTCTTTTTACTATGCTTGGGAATGACCTTTCTAAATACATATGATATGAACATCTAACAATATTCATAAATTTGGCTTAAAGAACTTATGAGGAAAAAAAAGAACTTATGAGAAGACTGATTTATTTTGCTCCTAATTTACATAACCTTTCGTGAGTTTTCTCTATGAAATAAAATTCAAGTAAGTATATGTATAAATTATAATTGTAGCATTTCTTACTATCAAAATCAGTTAAACACAACACAGTTATGTACTTTTTATTTCATTATGGCTTCAACAGTTGGTGATTATTTTCTAATTTATACAGGTCTATCATATGTAATTTATAATGATTAATTAAGTACTCTCATCTGAAACTGACCTCACTTGATAATCATTATTGTTTTTCTGTATTCAGAATTTGTGTGATTATCATAGTCATGGTGATAACAATAAAAAAGGCATGAGGGTGAGCTAAGATGTAAATTTTTTAAAATGTACAATTCAGTTTGAAAATCTATCTGGTTTAATTTTTCATTAAAAAATATGTACGCATATTTTCTTGAAAGATGTGTTCCAAAGAACATCTGAAAATAATATATTTAAATGGAATTATTTCAAATAGAAAGTGATACAACCTCACCCCACGCTGATAGAGGACCAGTATATTGGGGGGGGGGGGGACTATAAGCAAAGAAAACTAAGGATTTGATTTGATTTTCACAAAGTGATAGGCAACCCAAGATTGATAGACCCAGTCCGTGAACCACATCATGTGGATGTTTATCGAGGAATGACCGTATGCCTAACACTGTATTTTGCATGCACACTCGAGAGGAACTCTCCATCAATATGAATCACTCTGCTGAGTCAGCATGCCGTTGTGGTTTAAGTATCATTCTAAATGCAAAATAGGTACCAATCTGTTTCTGGTAAACAGTATATGCAAGCATAAGTCCCAGTTTGCACTGACAGTTCTTGGGTACACAGTCAGAGTTCTTGACAACTCATACATCAGTGCAGAGCTCTTGGCCGCCACGACATTGGTTGTCTTCTTTACTTAATGCTTTCCCTTTCTCCCTTCACATTAGTTGTTTGGGTTTTGTCTCCCCTAATTTACCTCTAATTCATTCCTAAACCCATGCTAATTGGTATTCTTTCCATGCTATTCCACTGAAACTGCTACTCCCAAGGTCACCAATGACCTCGTTTTGCTAAAACCAATAGACACTTCCCACTTTTCCCCTCACATGAACTGACACCGTATTTGATGGTATTGCCTCCTCTTACTTTCATTATTTTTCTTTTACCTCCTATCTATATGACTTTTCCCTTAGTTTTTTCTCTCCTTATTGGAGCAATCTTTATTTCCTTCTGCCTTTTCTAAATGTTGATATTTTTCACAGACCTGCCCATAGTTTTTTTCCACATTACAAAATTTTCTTTTTGTCCTTTTACATTGCTGAGATATTTCAAAGATTTCCATTTGTTTATTTATATCTTTAGGATGCCCAGAGCAGTTCTTTCTCATGAACTCAGGCCTAGATATGCAGTTGAATAATACATATCCGTTTCACTCTGGTTGTTCGCATTCATCTACATCTCTTCTTCCCTATGCCACAATCTCTGTTCAAGCCTCATCATTTCTTTCCTCAATAACTCGACATACACCTGACTGACATCTCTGTTCTAAAGTTGTCTACTTCCGTTCCATCAGCAGAAAATCAAAAGGGATTTTCCTCCTAAAACAGAAATATATTCATGTCACTCCTTTAATGCTACTAAAACTCCCCAGTGACTTCCTCTTCTATGGTGGTGACAACACAAACGTCATACTAAGGCTTTACAAAGTTCATTTTGTAATACTTCCTCTCCTTCCTGCCAACTTCTCTCCAGCTTCATCTTTCCCTCTGTCCTTTTGCTTCCAGCCTCTGTCACCTAACTATGCCTTTGATTTTCACAAAGTGATAGGCAACTGACTGACTTTTTTTTTTTTTTTTTGTAGATTGATCATTATGGATTCTTCTCTCTTATTTCTGAGCATTTGCGTATACTATATGAAATGCCACATATTTTATCCAGCTAACTTGTACTCATTTTTTAAAAAAATCTAAGCCTAGAAAACATTTCTTCAGGAAACCTTCCCTTAATGCTGTAGACTGGGTTTAGCACCCTCCCCATGAATTTCATGGTACCTTATACCTACCCCTAAGTAAGCATTTGCCTTTTTCACTAAAGAGTGACCCTGGAAGGTCAGTGCTGGGTCTTACTCATTGTTATTTTTCTTGGAGTTGAGCATAGTGCCTGGAATAAAGCTATTATTCAATAAACATTTGTGATGTGAATTAAAGGCCAACAATTGCAACGAAAACTCTAGTCAAGGCTATGAAATAGAAAGCCGGCATATTGTCAGATACACTCTTAGTTTAATAGAACATGATGTCACAGTTCTAGCTAAAAATATAACCTATCTTGGCAGCAGACTGAAAGATCTAATTTATAGTCACTCAAAATGTGAATGTATATGTGGTACTGACATCACAGAAACATATGCATCCCAGTCACTGACAGTAAATATGCTTCCCATGCAAATATAAGAAAATAATGCAAGGAGAAGTCTAACCGAATAGTCTGGAAGGAGGGAGTGTTCAGGGCTGGTTGAATGAAAGACCTGATTTGGGACTCTTGAGTGGCTCAGAGGTTGAGCAAACTGCCTTTGGCTCCGGGCATGATCCTGGGATCCTGGGATCCTGGAATCGGAGTCCCGCTTCGGGCTCCCCATGGGAGCCTGCTTTTCCCTCTGCCTATGTCTCTGCCTCTCTCTCCATGTCTCCCATGAATAAATAAAATCTTAGAAAAAAAAGGGTCTGGATTCAAAGCTTTGAATTCTTTCCAGCGCTCAGGCCTCCTATGCTAATTGGCTTGGCCCTCTAACTACTTAGAGTTGGCAAGAAATCGGCAGCATTTCCACAAAGGGGATTTCATCATCTCTGGTCTCTATTTTAGGATAAAGAAATCTCAACAACTCCACTCTCATCCCAGTAGGTTTCCACTCAAACTTTATAGGTCCCAGTTTCATTTGTAAATCTTTGGCGAGGGAGATGTGATTACAAAGACAGCCTAAATTAATCATGGGGGAGGTGGAAATGCATATCAAGGAGTCAGCCACCCTGACCAATATAAAACCAAGATCAGGAAAGTTGCCACTGAAATCACTGGCACATAGAAGATGCTTCTTTACTGCACAAATGTATGAGTTTCATGGATGGGAACGGGGGCTCAGAGCTCTTACGTGGTCAGTTAAAATGGTATAATTGCAAGCAGGTTTATTGACTAAATGACTCAGGGAGCATCTCAAGTTCAAGTTGAAAGAACACAGAAGCTGGTGGCTGGAGGCAGCAGAAGGGGGCAGTTTAATATAAGCAAAACTACTCTGCAGACATGATTCTAAGAAGCAGAGTTATTCACTATGATTATCCTGGTAAATAATTGCTAGAGATAGTTTCAAAAAAAGTCTCAGCCAGATTTGTCTACCTGGAAAGGCTTTATCTTAAAGGAGAGAAGTAAGTTACATGTCCCATTAGCCTAGTATTTAAAAAAAATATATGATATATATAATATATAATAATATATATAAATATATAAGTAAATATATGTATATATATATTGAGAGAGTATGGATATATAGTTTAATACAAACATGACAAGAATGTAGAAAATTCACACTGTCACGCACACCATATATATACATAAACGCATGCAAATGGGCTAAATGGCAATTTATTTAGTAAAACAGTATGGAAACAAGTTCTGGAGATAGGTAAACAACTCTTGTTTCCCAGTTCCATCATTCACCATCAATGTGACCCTCCTAACTAATCCTAGGTTTCCTTATCAATAAAATTGTGATAATAAATCATTTGCAACTCTTAGGATTATTGCAGGGTTGAGAAAAAAGTGCCTGTGAAATGCTTAACGTAGTGCCTGGCACAGTGTAAACATCATATAAATCTTGGTTATAACATTAAAATCATTATTTACAATATATTAAGCCATTGTAAAATAAACAAAATCATTTGTTTGTACAACTGTAAAAAGTCAGTTAAGATCTTTTCCTTTAGTCAGACATTGGGAGCAGATGACAACCACTGCTTCTTTATTCATATCTACATGAAAATGAACTTGGAGAGGTAATATTAAGCAAAGTTTATATATGAGGAGAAAAGGCTAACTTTCCTTAAGTTTTTTGAGGCACACAGTCCCTTGATAATAAAATGAGCTTTCCTGAAAACATGAATCAGGAAATATGGAATTAAGGAAGATAGAAAATAGACATCTATCTATTGACAAGGACATCACACAATTAACTATAATGGGGGTGCCTGAGTGGCTCACTCAGTTAAGTGTCAGACTCTTGGTTTCAGGTCAGGTCATGATCTCAGGGTCTTGCAATGGAGCCCCGAGATAGGCTCCTCGCCAGGTAGCATGGAACCTGCTTAAGATTCTCCCTCTCCCCCTTTCCCTCCCTTCCCCCCTCAAGCACACACACACTCTCTCTCTCTCCAAAAAATTAACTATAACAATCCACAAATAATTTTATATTGCAATCTTGAAGGACAAGGAATTTCTTTCTTTCATATTTTATAAAGCTGGCCTACTTTACAACATCACATGGTTACAATATCTAGGTGGTTCTTCACAGTGTTTTATCTGATGACCATGAGTTTTATAATTTTCACTTTCTATGAATCAAAGCTTGCTTCCTAACCTACTGTTTTCTTCCTCTGTATTCTATAGGCTTGGCATCTTGTATAAGTGTGCTTAAAATATGCACGCCGTGTTGTAGTTATCTGAAATAGAATTATTTTGCAAAATTTGTGGTCACTTTTAGTTAACATTTCTTACAAAAATCAATACTTAGCCAATAATAATATGACAGAGTTATAGTTTAGTCATTTCTCTTTACTTTTTGAAAGCTATGTGAATGCATGATAGCATTAGGAAGTCATTATCAAAAGGCATTAATGGTTTCCCTCCTCCGATAGTGAGTTCCAATTAAGGGGTTTGCAAGTCCTAAATATTAGAGTTGGCACAGCTTGTCTTCTGCTGGTACACTGTGGAGTCAAATAATACAAAAGTCTGAACACATAGAAGATGCCAAGAGCTCTTTGCAAAGAATGATCGATGTTTGAAAGAATTTAGTTGCCTTGAGTTTCACTTTGTTCTGTTTTATAGATTTTCATATTTTTCTGGTTTATTTTGTACAGCATTTGATGTTTTCTATTATAATCTTCAACTTTACCAAAACATAAAAAAAAGGTATTACCATGAAAATGTGGGCACATGCTCTACCCAGTTAAGGAGTTTATTTAAATTCGGTTTACATGGTTTCAGGGTTGGCGGTTACAAAGCTCTTGGTGACGGGACGGCTCTAATGTGCTGGAAAACCTGGGCAGCCCAGATACAGCTTTGTAGCAGATCCAAATCTGTAGTGCATGCCATCTTCAAAGTGTTAAGCCTTTATACTCAATAATCAATATTCCATCCAGCACAATAATAAAACACAGAATTATTTATGGTTACAATTACGGTGTACTTTTCAGTCACAAGATGAATGAAAAAGTTACTGGAGAGGTGATGTGATTTAGGGAAGAGGCCATTGAACGAGCAGCAAAGGCTTTCAAATGAGATAATAAATGGAAAAGCCTTTGAAAAAAAGATAAAGTATTATGCAAACTTACTGTTAATTTAAAAAAACTAAAATGGTCATTTCTGGCAGACCTCATACATTCTGGGGCTCTAGAATAACATTTAAAAATTGTTCAATCCAAACAGTAACGTGTGGTGCCACAGGAAACTCTAAGACCTGTGTTTCAACTTCAAACCTGGAATTTATTGCCTTTGAGATTTTATTGGTTGACCCTTAACTTCCTTTCTGCACACAATCTTTTAAACTTTGTTTTTATATAGTGGCATTCTGCTGATGGTCTTGTCTTTTTCTGTTAGGAAATGTTCCACAGCAATTGCATTATTTAAACTGGACATATTCCAAAAGAGTTGTCAGAGACCACAGCAAACTTTGATTCAATCTCAGTGGACTAACTGCAAGGTAATTGTCCCAGAGTCATCCCCTTCTGGATGTCTCAATAAATCTGGCTTGGATAAGATGAAAATTTGCCATAATGGAAGGCTGTGGAGGAAAGAACATGACTATATTTGCTGTAAAATGCCAAATTACACGGAAATTTCAGAAATGGCTGGTGAAGATATTAAGACTTTAAAAAGCCTTATCTCTTTTTTCTTTCTTTCTCTTATTTCCTTCCTCCCACTGTCCCTCTCCTCCCTCCCTCCTGAACTTGAACATATTTCAAAGCTGATAATAATATTATCTGTTTGTACTAATTTTCTATTCTTTCCAAGTAAAGTAAAGTTCAGGAATCTCCACAAAAAAATGTTCCCATTAAGCCTTAGAATGTCCTCATATGGAAAGTAGAGGGAAAATATTATTCAATGTCTTAAAAAGTGAGTAAAATAAAGCATAAAGGCCTCAGTTGAGGTGCAGTTAAGTCTGTGGGAGATTCAGATGTACAACTAAGATTTCACACTTTTTCCCATTTATTTTATTTTAATTTCATACTTTCCCCCCTTTATTTCATCTTAATAGGTTCTCTTAACTTTCTTCATTCATTAAAAGATCTTATCCCTCTCTTTCCAAGTAGAACACAAGCTATTTGAAGGCATGTGATTCAAAATACAACTTTTCATTATACTTCTAGGGCCTAGACCAATGTAAAGAAAGTGATTATGCATTAGGCTGAATTCATTTAACCTATCTTTGTTTTTCACTTTAATACTGCATAGGTTCTTTTCTTTCTTTTCTTTTTTTTAAAGTAAGCTCCATGCCCAACATGGGTCTTGAACTCAAGACCCTGAGATCAAGAGTCACGTGTTCTACCAACTGAGCCAGCCAGGCACTCCATGTTCTTGTTCTTCTTTTTTTAATTCAAATATTGCAAAAGGGCTATATGCTGAAAAGTAGGTCTCTCTCCCAGCCAGATATACAGTTCCTGACCCAGAAACAAATGCCAATAACATTTTCTTGTTGTATGTACCTTTCCAGTCACTTTCATGCATAGTAATGAATATATATCTTAGTGTTTACATTCATTTTTGAACAAGTGAGAGAGCAAAATAAATATGCTGAACTACTTATGTTAAAAACTTAATATATACTGGATAATTCTTTCTGTAAACTTTTCATTTGAAATTAACTTCAGGGATCCCTGGGTGGCGCAGTGGTTTGGTGCCTGCCTTTGGCCCAGGGCGCGATCCTGGAGACCCGGGGTCGAATCCCACATCAGGCTCCCAGTGCATGGAGCCTGCTTCTCCCTCTGCCTATGTCTCTGCCTCTCTCTCTCTGTGACTATCATAAATAAAAAAAAATTTTAAAAAATTGAAATTAACTTCAATTTTTTTTAACTTCAAATTTACATAAAAGTAGCAAGAATAAAAATAGTATAAAGAACACTCATATATTCTTAACCTAGATTCAGCTATTACCAACATGTGACTCTCATTTGTTTATTCTCTCCCTTCTTCTTTCTGTCTCTCCCTCTCTCTCTTCCTCTATCATTGTTTGAAAGAAGTTGCACTCATCATGGCTTTTTACTCCTAAATATCTTTATCTTGAATTTATTCTTTTTAAAAAAATCTTATCTATTGATTTATTTGAGAGAGAGAGAGAGAGAGAGAGTGCAGGGGAAGGTGGAAAGAGAAAGACAATCAGACTCCAAGGGAAGCCTGACACGGTGCTCGATCCCATGACCTCGAGATCATGATCTGCACTGAAATCAAGAGTTGGATGCTTAACTGACTGAGCCCTTATTTTGAATTTCTAAGAATGATATTCGCTTCTATAACTACAGTAACATTCTCAACTTCAGCAAATCTAATATTGATATAATACTTTAAAACTGAGTATTACAGTTTTAAATACATGTTCATATTCCAACTTTGTCTATTGACCGAAAAATATTCTTTAGGGCATTTTTACCTCTCCGGTATAGGAACAAGTCTAGGATGAAGTACTGCATTTAGTTATTATAGCTCTTTGGCCTCCGTTAACCTAAATCATATCAGAGCCGCCTTTGTTTTTCCATGCCACTGATAATTCTGAAGAATACAATTCTCCTTGCCCCCTTTTTAATAGAATATTCTTCATTTTCGATTTGTGTGATATTTTTCCGATTAGTTTTAGATCATGCATTCCGGCAGAAATAATACATAGGAGAGTCTGTTCTCTGTGAATAAAATCCGAGGGCACAAAATATCCATCTGTCTCTCATTGGTAATGTTAATTTTAAAAATTAAAATAACAGTCAAGGTTTTGCTGATTTTCCACTGTAATAATTATTTCTGTTTTCCCTTGCAACTAAGAGGCAATCTCTGGGGAGTCACTTTACAACCACGCAAATATCCTACCCCACATTTAAAATTTCCCCCTAGGTTTAGCATCTATTAGTGATTCTTGTTTGATCCGACCTGTACTATTATGGAAGCAAAATGATTATTTGCCAACTCTCAGTCTCTTTCTACACTTCCTAGTGGGTTCTCTGCATTCTCATGTGAAACGGGACTATAACTTCTCTCCCATTTATTTATCTATTATTCCATTGATACGGACCTGTGAATGGTTATTTTGTCCAATGGCTTATAATTAATTACTGTGCTTAATTATTTTGGTCCTCACATTTTCCTAGAGTGGGGCATCAGGGAAAGGCAGTTGGAATCAGCAATGAGTGTTTCAGTGGCAGTTGATCCAAGGTTGCCCCACATCTTAGACTTGCTTGACTGCAATATATGGGAAAGCGCTGCATAAAGTGTCACCCACATGCCAAGTAAACCTCGTTGGGCCCTCACTTCAGGTGATTAGCCACGTGTCAGAAGAGCCTGGTCCGACAGCGCCGACAAGCCTTTTGCTTCAGTCTGAGCAAATAATTATTTGTTTTGGTCCCTCCAAAACCACTCTTTCAGAGCCTCTCCTGAATCTGCTTGGCCAACCCTGTCCTCACATCATCTGAGATTGAGGGAGGGGAGGAAATGGAGAAGACAGAGATTATCCGTGTGGCCTCTCAGGGTCTCAGAAGTTATCCCCATTCTACTGCCTACCCCATTCCTTTTACTCTCCCACAAATTTGCCCAAATATCCCCCTTTAGCTGGGCCTTCCACACAGCTTCCCAAGACCCAGGAAGAAGAGCCGGGACACCTGGGTGGCTCAGTGGTTGAGCGTCTGCCTTTGGCTCAGGTCATGATCCAGGGGTTCTGGGGTCATATCTCACATTGGGCTCCTCTCGGGGAACCTGGTTCTCCCTTTGCCTGTGTCTCTGCCTCTCTCTCTGTGTCTCATGAATAAAATCAATAAAATCTTAAAACAAAACAAAAGAACATTTAAGAACCACTGAGTGAAATCTGAGGCTCCCCAAGGCCTCAGCCTCAAGTAGATCAGGGCGTGGTGGTCATAGCAGTGCACCCATTCAGTTCAACTCCAGAGAGCATGTGACAAAAACTTTCCAGGCTCAGGAACTTGCAGGACAAATGCAACGAAAGAGCACTCCTTTTCAGCTCACTGGCCAGTTTTAGCCAAATGCTGACACTGCTTCAGGTTCAGTCTGTCTTTCACATGAAATGGTATCACTTCTCCTGTTTTAAACGACTAAGTGGGGATGCCTGGGTGGCTCAGCCAGTTGAGCATCTGCTTTTGGCCTGGGCGTGATTCCAGGATGCTGGATCGAGTTCTACATTGGGCTCCCAGCATGGAGCCTGCTTCTCGCTCTGCTTGTGTCTCTGCCTCTCTCTCTGTGTGTCTCTTGTGAATAAGTAAATAAAATCTTTAAAAGAAAATGACTAAGTGAACCCGAGAGTCCTTTCACTTACCCAGATTTTGATGCTTTGTCCCCATGCAAATAGATATGGAACTTTAGACAAGTATTTTTTTTTTTTTCACTGTTCCTCCTACTGCATATTCCACATGTACTCACTTTTTTTTTTAAGCTATAGTTTCTGTATCTCAGGTTATTTGACGGGGGGCTGGAAGTTTCCAGAGCCTTTACTGCTTTGGTTTGATTGGTCAGGAAAGTACTTTAAAAAATTTTTTTTAATTAAAAAATTAAAAGAGACACAGGCAGAGGGAGAAGCAGGCTCCATGCAGGGAGCCCGACGTGGGACTTGATCCCAGGTCTCTAGGATCATACTCTGGGCCGAAGGCAGGCACCAAACCACTGAGCACCCAGGGATTCCCAGGAAAGTCCTTTAGAGTACAATATTGGAGTCCTTTGAGGCATATCACAAAGATAAAAGAGGAGGAAAAGTAAGGACATGGGTGCTGCTGAAAGACCAGCTGTGCCTCCAACCCCATCTCCATATAGGCCCCCAGCAGTGGCTTGTGAAAGACAGTAACTGCCCCCCCCCCCCCCCACCTCCACACATGCACACACCTTCCAGTGCCTTGAGGGTTCTGCTGGTGCCTCCGAGCTTTCAGCAACACAGAGGCAAGTCTAAAGGATCCAGGAATGCGACATCTCTTGGATATGTTGCATTAGAAGCAGCCTAACAGCAATGATAATATCAGCAAAGAGACTGTCAATTTTCTCCTCTTTGTCAAGAGGGATTGAAAACAGGCGTCCCTAATCCAAACGTCTAATGACAAGCAACCATACAGCTCTCGCCTCAGCTCTCCAAACCTTTAAGAAGCACGGGTGGCTACAGTCTTTTCCTGGTTGAGGGGTTAGGAGCAGGCAGCTGGCTATCTTTCTGGCTCTAATGATCATTTCCCCTCGGTGACTGATCCACTTTCCTCATTCAGAATGAGCTCTGCTACTTGCCAGTTTAGAGAGCTCCATAGGAAGCCTCTAGAAAGGGTTAGGCAGCTGAGTCACTTAGAGGCCTTGGACTATCCTGCCACCGCTCTCTGTGGTGCACACAACCCATGGTGAGCCCTAATGAGTCACATGGTTGCAAAGCCCCCGGCCTCCCAAGGATGGTTGGAGCCTGTGACCTATGTATGGCCCGTAGAACATGGCAAATGTGATAGGATGTTACTCCCATGAGTTCACTGATACATCAGCCTCCGCCTTAGTGCACTCAGGAGGCTCCCCTGCTGGCTTTGAAGAAGTGAGCTGCTGGGTGGAGAGAGTCTGGGGAGAAGCTCCAGGCCAGGAACTGAGGCAGCCTGGAGGCACTGAGAGCAAGAAAGAAGCCAGCAAGACAGTAGGGACCTCAGTTTCACAGGCACAAGGAGCCAAACTTTAGGCCAACCACCACCTGGGCATGAAGGAAAGCTCCAGAAAGGAGCACAGCTTGATCAACACCTTTATTGCACCCTCTGGAGACTGAGCAAAAGGCCTAATCCAAGCTGTGTCTGTCTCACCGACCTGTTGAAACTGTGACATTATGTCTGTTGATTTTAGGCATTTACATTGGTGGTGATTCAGTGCATGGTAACCACAGCCCCCAAGAAGTGAGGAGAGCCTGGGAGGAGAACACAGGGGCCACGGTTTAGCACACTCCCGGGGCTTTGAAGTCAAGATTGCAGGGTCCTGCGGTATTTGGGAGGACTTCACAACTGGAGGCACCATAGACCAGTTGATCCACCTTGTCCACTCTGGAGTCCTGGAGCCACTGGTGAATCTGCTTACCATCCAAGACACCACAACTGTTATCATCATCCTTGACATTATCTCTTTTATCCTCCAGGCAGCAGAGAAGTTTTCAGAGAAGGAAAATCTGTCTTCTGATAGAAGAAATTGGTGGCATTGATAAAATTGAGGCTTTCCAACTTCATGAGAATCCTCAGGTTGCCCTGACTGCTTTGAACATTATCGAGAACCATTTTTGTGAGGGAGAAGAAAGTGGTGCAATATTACCAGCCCTGGACCAAGATAATGAATTCTTAAACCGCTTAACAAAAAAATACCAAGGCCCCACAACTTCTAAACAAAGGACCAAACCTTAACGGGTAACTTCTTTGAGGACCTTCTATGAGTTGGCATGGCACGGGTGTAAAGCTTTTTAAACTAAATGTTAATAAAATTTTCAACACATTCAAAAAAAAAAAAAATGGGTAGCAGTAGCACTGCCGGTGGAGCTTATTTGCCATTTCTATTTCAAAGACAAATAAGTCCACTGAATAAAAGGGAAGAGTTTCTGAATATTCGCAAGAGCAACGTCTTGCATTGTCTTGCATTGCTCCCAAGCAGATGCACACTTAGGGTACCTCCTGTTAACGGGACTGGGCTCTCATTCAACAGACCTGACTCCAGGCAAGCTTACACCAACTGCATCGGGAGACACAGCAGCTGGGGAGCTGCACAAGATGCCCTCCAGGCAAAGGCTGCTCCTCCCAACACCCTTGTGGCAGGAGGCAGACATGGGATTAACAGAGGAGGGACTTTCACTGCCACTTCCTGCAAGGGACCTCACATCCTCTAGCTCTGGCTCTCCAATTACCGGTTCTCAAATGAAGCTGTAAGGGAGAAAGCGTCTCAGATTATGGCTCTCCAAAGGGCTCGAAATCTGGGGCCTCTCACCGTATATTCATTTAATCAATATTTAATGAGTTTCTACTTCATGCCAGCACTGCTGATATAGCAGTGGATAAAGTACATGAAATCCCAAAACATATGGAGCTTCTAGTCTAATGGGAGACGCAGAGAAGAAACTGGCAATTAGAATACATGACCAAGGTGCAGGTGCCATCTGAGCACAAAAGGGGGACACCTCACCCATTCCAAGGTGGTCTAGGAAGGAGTCCCCATACCCCACCAGTCATGACATCTGAACTGAGACGTGAGGAATGAGAAGGAGGGAATTGACACTGCAGATGCTCCAAGCAGAGGGAACAGGTACTGACTCTCAGAGGTGCATCTTGCAGTTTGCAGGTTAGTCGTAGTCATAAGACACAACAGTTACGCAGCACATACTGGGTGCCAGGGCTGTGCTAAATGGATGGTGTATTGGACCTGTTTGATGTTCATGGCATCCCTCAGGTGGGTCCACTGAGACACAGACAGGTTAGTGCTGTGCTCACAGTCATGCCCTGGGTTGGTGCGGAAGCCAGAAATTCACATGCAGCTGGCTGGCTTCAGAGCCCACACTCCTGCCTCCACTCTCATCCCCTCGTCTATAACTTACATGAATAAACCGAATAGTGAGCTTCAGGTCGAGTCTCCATTCTTCATCAATAGAGCTGTGAACCCAACCGATTGGTCCAAATCCATCCCAGATTCTGGAACTTCTCTGACCTCAGAATCTCTGTCCAGTGCTGGGTTCTTGCTGATAAGTGGAGCCCAGTGCCAGATCCCCTGTTAGCAAGTCAGGTTTCCACATGGAGGCTCTGCCTCTCTAGACTTTTTGAAAACTAGAATCTTGTCTCTGAAGCCAGTCCCCTTGCCTAGATCCCTCTTCTCAGACCTCAGATACCATGCTTTGCCATCTTTTATGGACCTCTTCATATTTTGCTTTCATGAGCATCCTGTGCTCATCCTCAGGGTCTACGATCATCAGTAGAGCCCGACTGTAAAACCCTAATGAGTGAACATCTCTGTCACATGGAGGTTGCCATGGTTTTCCCTGGGCATAGTGCTGTGGGCAGATTTTCCAGTTTCAAACCCCCTTTGACCTCACTCTTCTCTGAGTCCATGGTGCATCACACTCTTCCTTCCAAGTCGGCTGCTGGAGTTTGCAGGCAAATTCTGTTGCTTTTTTTTTCTTCTTCTCAGACTATTTTGGAAATAGGAATATCGTTTCTCTCCTGACTAGAATATTTAAAGATGTCTTGCCCTTCCCAACAAGAACAAATAAATTAATCAAAGTGTTTTTCCTTTTATAGGCAATTCAGAAATGTCTTCTAAAGAAGAATCCTATAATCACTGTAGAGCTACCAGGATATATATAGTTTGATGTGTAGCCAATTTTGGAAACAAATGGTTCTATCACTAAATGTATATTTTTACATATGTAAAGATGTATAATGTAAATACACATAGTTTGAATTTATGTTTGTATATCATAGTATGGTATTCACTTTATACAGATTTTTAAAACCATATCCATTGTAGATCTTTCTCTTTTTGCGTTTCAATTAATTTCTTCCATGTTTTAAGGTATGGGAGCTTTTCCACTTAGCAGGTCATGAATATTTCCCGGCATAGCACTGCTTTTTTAGATTATTTTGTGGCCTTCTACAGGGTCCAAGTCTTAATGTCAGGAGGTTTATTTGTTTGTTTATTTGCTTACAAAGCAAGAGTTTCTTATTGTCTATAAAGATGCTTATAAATGGCTTCAATTGAAACAATCATTTTTACGAGAATAAATTAACTGCTGACTAAATAAACACCACAATTTTCAACATTTTTGGCAATATTGCTCTCCTTTTTAAAAAAATCATGATGATATTCTAAACATAATGACTAGATACTTTGCATTTAGTTATTTATTCTAGATATGTTTGCCACAGATTATAAAGATCAATTTAAAAGGGTAAATGTTACTTAATATTTCATCCAACCATCCATCAAGTGAAGTTTTTCCATTTGTGAAGGAGTCATTGCTTGACAGTTCTGTCCAACAGGTCTTATTCCTTTCGGTTCTAAATTGCCTGAACATGGTTTCAATTCCTAAAAATCAATTTCCTGCTGGACTCCTTGCTGTCTAGCATCTCAAACTACTTTCTTTCAGGCCACCAGTGACCTTCCTTCTATCTAAAGTTCAAATTTCTTTGTTCCTATATTTTGAGTCCTTCTGCTGCCTTTCATATGGTTGACCACCACATCCTCAAATATGTCCTTTCTAGTTTCAGTAACATCTGTTGTACCTGGCACAAGTTTTATGTACGGCCAACTCAGTTTCTATACCCTTTACCAGACTGACACCTCTTCATATCCTTCAACTCTCAGCATGTTCCAAAGGATCATTGCTATATTTATGTCAAAATTCATGAGTAGATATAGATAATATTTTTGTTGCTTGGTGCATAATTCAGAAGTGCACAGCCTATAATCTTTCTTGATACATTTAACATATTATGATTAGCTATGGAGTCATCCATGTATTAGTGACAAGAAGGTTGCAGAAATGGACAAGTATTTTAATACTCTTGGAAACCCCATTCAATTTTTCTTTCTATAATTGAGATTCACTAGCATCTCAGTGCTTTTGATTTTCCCTGGTGCTAATGTATTTTGTGCCAGCTTCTGTTTCCCTACGCCATTTATTTAGCTGCTATCCTTACTTTGGACATTATTCTTGATGCTGGAGATTCACCGGTGACTCAGAACAGACTGCAACTTGTTTCATGAAGATTAAGTCTAGTGAGGAAGACTGGAATTAACAATTTAATCAACCAAGAAGTCCTCCAACTAATTCTTAGAAGTGTTAAATACTGTTTTAAGAGCCTGTAAAAGGAAGATTTGATCTGGGCAAGGATGCCAAGGAGGACTTCCGCAAGGATGCACTTTTTAAACAGAGATTTGAATGATGGGTAGGAATTACTATGTGAAGGAGGTTTCAGGGGAACCTAATAACATAAGGAATGGCATGAGTTAGGTCTTAGGAGTGGAATAGAGAAGAGATTGTAAGAGAAATGAAAAAAAGTCAAATGATGCTGGAATATACAGACCAACCAACCATGCTGGCCCTTGTAAATTGTAATTTTTAAAAAGATTATATTTATTTATTTGAGAGAAAGCATTAGAGAGGGGAGGGTCAGAGGGAGAAGCAGATTCCCAGCTGAGCAGGAAGCCTGATGTGTGGCTCCATCCTGGGACTCCGGGATCATGACCTGAGCCAAAGACAGACGCTTAACCCAGTGAGACTCCCAGGTGACCCAGGTGTTTTAATACTAATTTTGTCATTTATCTTACAAGTAATAGGAAGCTATGGGGGAGTTTTAGGTGAAAGGGGAATGAAAAGAGGCTACGGGGGAAAGCAGAAAAAGGAATGTATTTTTGCTACATACAGGTTTATGCGGATTTCTCAAGCTTAGCACTTTTCCTTCCTGATCTAAAGTTAGGAGCAGTTCTAAGAGTTTTGGTCTAGTTCGCCTGTGAATCAAAGCCCTCTCATTCTGAATGTCTCCTGTGTAGTTCAGCTTCCTCTTCACAACCTCCAAATAGTAGAAAATTCCCTAAAGCTTCTTCTTTTCCTTCAATCACATTGTTTTTGAATGGCAACAATTTGAAGATGGTTACTAAATATCTCAACTCCGGGGACACCTGGGTGGCTCAGTTGGTTGGGCATCTGCCTTTGGCCCAGGATGTGATCCTGGAATCGCAGGATCAAGTCCCACATTGGGCTCCCTGCATGGAGCCTGCTTTTCTCTCTGCCTGTGTCTCTGCCTCTGTCTCTCATGAATAAATAAATAAAATCTTAAAAAAAATAAATATCTCAACTGCAGTCTTATATATCCAATAGCTACAAAGTATATCATTTTTGTTCTTTAATAGGAATCTCAAATGTAACACATCCAAAGTATGGAAGGAGAAACCCAGTTTCTATGCTTCCTACCTTCCCTCAGGCATTCATTTTACAAACACCTGCTGAATGCTTTTCTCTGAATGGGTATTCAAAGGATTAGGCAGAGTTCTTGACTTCAAGGGAATAAAATATTCTCTATCATTAGTTTTCATACTGTCCATGATTAACTATCACAGTCATATATGCTACTGGATTTTTTGTTATATTTTTTTCCCTCCCACTTTCCCTAAAATGTTTACTTTCCTGAATCTCCACCTCTCAAACACCTCACAGTTCCTATTTTCTACCTTCAAGACCATTCCTCTACTCAATCTCAAGTTATCTTCATCACCGACCAGAGCTTCAATAGCATTGTAGGTGTGGAAGGCTGTAGGGAAAGCCGAATTGATTATGCTCCCATTGGATGCCATCTCCAGCTCCTTACTGGAGACTCACCATTATTGTATAAATGAATAAACTTAGAATAACAGCTATTGGGACAGTCTTTTGGGACTGCTGTGGAACTAATTAGTGTATGGTCTTTTCTAACGCTCAGTACTTCTTTCTCTCCCTCTTCCCCCCAGTACTAATTTGTGTTTTCCATGAATAACATTCCACCTAAATCACGACAAGAAAAAATGATGCTTCATTTTTTTCTTTTAAAATAGTTTAAAATAAATGGTTTCCATATAATGTTGTTCAAACAAATTTAAACATAACTACAATGAATTGGGTCATCTTATAAGGAAGGAGTTCAATCCCCTGGATCTTTCAGCTGAGCCCAACATCAAAACATTAGGTCACTCAGGAATAGATAGTTCCTATTCCTTAGCTGAGGTCTGGTAAGGATCATCAAAAGTGAATCATTACTGACTCAAGGACTCTTTCCCAACCTCTGATATTCTGCTCAATTTCCCAAACTCAGATTTTCTGCTCAATTTTGTTATGTGTGATCCCTGTCTGTATTCTTCAGTAATTAGTCACCTCATTGAATAGTATCCATCATTTAAAATAAATGAGTAGAATGGGGAATTTAACACTATCTGAAATTTAATGAAGTGAATTTTCTTGGCCTTCTTGCTCCTTTGATGAGTCAAACTGCTTTTTTTTTTTTAAGATTTTATTTTTGCATTTGAAAGAGAGAGAAAGAGAGAGAGAGAGAGCAAGTAGGGGGAAGGACAGAAGCAGAGGGAGAAGCAGACTCCCCACTGAGCAGGGAGCCAGATGCAGGGCTTGATCCCAGAACCCTGGGCCTGAACTAAAGGCAGATACTTAACCCACCAAGCCACCCCCTGGGCACCCCAGGTCAAATTGCTTTAAATAGTTTTAGGTAAGCTTGTTTCCTATTTCTTTTAAAAAAAGATTCTACATTTATTCAAATCATAGTAATGTATCTAATCCCACATCTTCCATGGTACTTAAATTTAGAAAACAAAACAAAACAAAACAAAAACCTTCCATTTAACCTTCCAGCCAAGGCTTATAGTTACACAGTTGTGACCAGGTTGTACTGACTGGTGTTTTACAACCAGCATCTGTTCTGATACTTTGGTGCTCATTTTAGTCCCCCTCATCCCTGCCTCCAGGCACACTAAATATTGGGCCTTACATGAACACACTGTGCTCTCTCCTCCCATTTTTGACTCTATACTTACTGGAGGCACCTCTGCCTAAAATATCCTTTACTTTTTTAATCCAGGAAGTTCCCTGCTCATTTTTAAAAACTCGGCTAAATGACAGGTTCTTTTGGGTAACTTTCTCATTTTTACGTAGAATAAGTCAGTCCTTGCCTAGGTCACCTCAAGACTCTGTGCCTGCCTCTAATATAAAACTTATCACAATGAGGGGGCACCTGGGTGGCTCAGTGGTTGAGTGCCTGCCTTTAGCTCAGGTCATGATCCCGGGGTCCTGGGATTGAGTCCCGTGTCAGGCTTCCCGCAGGGAGCCTGCTTCTCCCTCTGCCTGTGTCTCTGCCTCTCTCTCTCTCTGTGTGTCTCCCATGAATAAATAAATAAAATCTTAAAAAACTTATCACAATGGATTGTAATGATTTATGTTCAAGTTCGTGTTGGTCTCAAGACCACGAACCCATTAAGACCAGCGTTGGTGCTTTATTCACTGTTGGCATGTTATAAGAACTTAATAATTATGTGCCTATTTTTAAATACTTTGTGGGATTTAGAAGTGAAGAAAAAATAGTAAAATGATCGGGTTGTTCTTTTATATTTTACACATATGTTAACACCTTGATTCTATGAGACCATAAACTATGGAGAAGAGAATAATTTATCCTTTTCTATTTGTAGCTCTCTTGATGTAAGGTTGCGCATGTGGTAGATGCTCCATTAAGACAAAACAAAACAAAACACAACAAAACACAAAACAAACTACCCCCCACATACACACATGAACACAGGTTTTAAAAATCAAAGCACTCTTATTTCGCCTTTCAGTGTATGTTAGGGACACAGAACAGCATGGGATAGAGAAGGACTTCAGCCTAATTCTATTACCACCTCGCCATCCACATGAGACAATGAGCTAGCTATTGGAAAGCGCGAGACTGTTGGTCTCTACATGTATGAGAACAAATAAAACCTTGTATAACTACAAGTTTCAAACTCTCATTAACTCTTTCAAATGGAATAAAAGGTAATGACAGTGTAAAATGTAAAAGTAAGGCTATTGGACTATTCATTTGAATTATATACATATTTGGGTGTATATATGTATTATAAATAAATATGTAAGTATATGTGTATGATATCCCATATCATATAATTTTAAAGTTGGATAAAGCTCCTAAAAGTGGTATAATCCATTTTTAATTTAATTCATTTTTCATATTAAAAATGTGAAGTCTATGCCGTACTAGACATCTTATATGGAGTAAGCGATAAGGCTATCTCTAGTATGAAAATCTCCTGAAGTCAGTGTCAAGTTTTAAAGAGTAATTAATATGATTACTTTCCAAAGATTTTTGTGTTTGTGGCGTACCAAAGTTTCTATGTTTGTAAATATTGGTTTTCAATGAAATTCCTTAGTCAATTAATAAACACACACACACACACACACACACACAAATACTAAGCGAGCGTCAGTGCAAGTATTAAAAGGAGACAACACTGATTGAGAACATATGCCAGACACTTTTCTCAGTAATTCCAAAGTTAATTTATGAAATTTTCACAAAAACCATGTGAGTGAGCTGCCTTTTTTTTCCTCCTAGTTTTTAAACGAAGAAATTAAAGCATGAAAATGGTGGGGCAAGAATTGCACTCAGGTAATCTGGGCCTGGAAACCATATTCTTCCCACAGTGGAGGTAAACAAACAAAGAATCAAACCAAAGAATGTTTTCGAAAGCATCTGCTGTTCATTGCTCTACTGAGCAGAAGTGTTTGCCCATCTGATCATAGTCTTACACACTTAAGTTGGGAAAAGTTGTTGAACGTTAACTCTACACCTGGTCTTTCAATCACAGCACATTTTGTCACGCTTTACCCCACATTATAAATTTCACCCAGCTCAGTATTTCATCTGACTTGGTGGTATCAATATACATGCTCTGTTTTAGCAAAAATACATTTTTTTCACATCGATTCAAACGTTATGGTACACCTCTGAGAGTTCTATAGTGTGTCATGGCATATAGGTAAAGAGTCACTTCTGAATGAAGACTGTGACCAAGCTGTGTTTATACGATGCTCTATTCCTCGCCTTGAAGTCGGTATCCCAGAACAACCAATCTGCTTTTGGTAGGTGCATTTAATAAATGCAGTCTGATATCAGTTCATACTTTATCACAAATTAATCAAAATTAATTCTGGAATATTATTAGGTAGAATTAGTTAAATTCAAGGCCCAGTATCTTGTAAAACTTTTTGTCAAAACATCCACAGCTTAATATCCCTTGAATGTAGCTAGTTCATATGCTTAATTATTGCATTCTAATTTTACACTCTCATTCTGCACATTTCAAATGAACATTAGGAAAGCCACTAAGTCCTGGGATATAATGTTGTTATTATTATGCAATATTACAGAAGTAAAGTAGTTCTTGCCAAATCAAGTGTGTGCAAGCAACTTTGAATTATTTCACAATTTATATGTATGTCACTAGATGGATTCTTCAGTGGCTAATTAAATGATACCATCTAAAATGGTTTATCTTCAACTGATAGGTTCTATGTACAGATTGATTTTCCCTAAGGAGGTTAGATTTCAGGCTGCTTCTTCTTTTTTTTTCCTTTGAAATCATTGTATATCTGTAAATACATTCAGTGGGTAGTAAATATCACTTTTAGTTAAACCACCCTAGGAACCAGTCTTACTATATGCCAAACTATTGAAAAAAAATGGCATTAATCTTCAGATGATCTTGTTTGCTTTACTCAAACACAAACTGCTGTTATTTGAAAAATATTGTTAAGTTTTCTCATTAAAAGAAAATAAAATTCAAACATTTCTCACTCTCCTATTTATATACTACCAAAACCTTACCTAAAACCAAGCAACTGTAAACTCAATGTATTATGACTATTGATATTATAAGACAGAGGATAAATATAAAGCTAGATTGCTTGAATATACACTACAGATACAAGGTAAGCTTTGTCCCATAATGATTTTTTGCAATCCATTGCAATGTAAACATTTTACCTTTGTAAAGTTTCAGAGATCACATACAGAATCAAATGAGCTATAAAATAATTGATAGAAATTTTCGTAATACCCAAATGTATTTACATATGTATTTTAGGTTAGAATACACCTGAGAACTTAAAGATACATGAAAATACAAGAAATGCAAATGGATTCATCCATTAACTCATGTTTCTTATTTGTTAGTAAGTTCTCTGTTTTATCTGTCACACCTTGAAAAATATTCTATATTTTTAATTTAAAGATGAGAGTATGTCAAATAAATAAAATAATATAGCATGCACAAAACAAGGATCTTTTATATTTTTCAGTTATAAATATATCCCAAGCACCTAGATGAATCTTTGGCATAGAATAGGCAAAAACAAAACAAAACAAAAATCATAAGTAGTCAGGTATCTGGAGGGAGGGAACAAGGAAGGGAGGAACATTGATTGATTGATTGATTGATTGATTGAGGGCATTGAAATATGAAAATCATTTTCTGAGTCATGACTTTTCCATTTACTGATTTACTGGCTAGGTGATCTTAGGCAACAAGTTAAAAACTATTAGTCTCTATTTTCTTTGCACCATTATATGATTTACTTTATCACAGACTAATTGTTGAGAATGAATGATTAATGTCCATGAAAACACTTTTTAAATTTTAAAGTATATATGAACCTGTGTATGCACATAAAATACACACGTCAATATCCATGCATTTTCATACTAATATAAGCCCAAGCTAAGATGACACATATTATAGCTTGTCTTAACTAAATTCTTTTTGGTAGTAACTATATTTTTGTCTTAACTAAAAGTTGGCCATGAAAGTCCAGAATTTCTAAGATAAGCCAAGAATTCATGACATATCCAAGTACTTCAAGTAAGAAAGTAGAAACCTAAATGGTATTCATGTATTCCATAATTAAAAGATGCTAATGAGGATGCTTAAATAAACTAATTTCTAGGAGAGCATGAAGGCATATAAGAAGGAAAAAAGAGAGTATTATTTTGGAATAGGTAATAATATGATTTGAAGAACTATTTTCAAAAGGAAACCATGTATATAACAGCTTCAGCCTCTGAGAGATGCAGAGAACTTCAGAAGAGGTATTAGAAATCTTTTTATTACTCAGCACTGTTTCCATCTCAAGATCTGGAGAACCTGTCACTTAGTACCATTGAACTTGGTACACCATACACAAAGAACTGGATAAAATAATATAGAGAAGAAAAATGCAAAAGAAAAAAAAAGATGGTTACCTAACTCAGACAAAGGACATAAATGTTTAAAAAGGATGCAAGGAACACAGCAGGACAGGCACCTTCTTGCATTTTTTCACCTTTGGCTCCCTATAGTAGTAAGCATTCTGTCCAGGGAGTTTGTGGCATGGGAAATGGTTATGATCCCACTGATGTCCTCCCTTTAAAAAAATTAAATAAAAACCAAAATCTTTCTGTCAATAAAGTTAACCAGCCGGTTCGATCATATCATCCATATCCATGTTGTACAAAGTTCATTCAGAGGAAAACAAGGAAGTGAGCAATTCTAACTACCAAAGCAGTGCATTTGTCACCAGAGACACTTAACAGTGAGGGAAGCATTCAGCAGAAAATACCATTTTAAATGCCTAGGCTGCTCATCGGCTGAGTAAGATTGTCTTCATTGCTAACAGAATTATATAAATAGATTTTTAGAGAATTAATCATCAGGAAACAAATGTTTTCCCTGAGTTGAGATTGATCACCTGTGAAAATGACAGTCAAGACCTTTGGGCAATTCAAGTCCACTTTAAGGTATGTCAGGGGAAAAAAATTCATTTCAAAGTGGTGAATCATTATGCTTTCACATTCCCATGATCAAAAGTTTGGGATTCCCACATTTAGATTTTGAAATTCACAGAATAACCAGCCTCAGTCTCCCTGTAAGCAATTAACTCCGGGTGCATATTTGTAAGCTTTTGAGCCTTGGTGGATAATTGACTGTTTTGTCTGAGACAACGAGCTCAAGTTGTAAGATTCCATTAATACACATCTGACACTTCCTATAAACTCAGTTTTGTTCAGACCTGAATTGACTGAAAGAGACAAGTCGAACGGCAGTCATGTCAAGCGCTGCCAAACAGGACTGGGCTGGCGGAGGATGCAGAAGTGTGACATAGCTGAGAGATCCCTGCTGTCTGTAAGTACAACTTGAGCACCTCCAAACCCTGATTTCTAATTATCCAAATTACTGGTTTGCACCGGCAGAAATAGACTATGTTGAAGCTGAGTAGAGGTAAATCTGAAAAGCATGAGCATATTGAAGCCTGATGGCTAAGTCATTAGTCAAAAGTTTTATTACCCTAGAAAGAGAGGGTGAGGCTATTAAAATAAAAGAATAGGTTAAATTAAATACCAGCTATTTACACCTTTTCTGGTTCTTCGTTTCATAAATAACTGCCTTCAACTTTAAAATAACAATAGCCTGCTACTTTGTACTGTGATAATAAATAATATTTGAGGAACTAAGTGTTTTTGAATTCTTCATTTTGGTAGCATGTGAACATCTTCAGTCAATTAAAAGCTTTTATTGTATCTGATTTTTCAGGATCCCTGTCAGATTCCATCTCCTAGATCCACAGCAATTCAACAGCTGCAAATTTATTCATTTTGTTATAATCGGGGAAGGATTCTCAGGTGTAAATATCACTACCAATAAATGATTAAATAATTGAAAGCTTTATTTTTAGAGTTTAAATATTCTACAAAAGCATAAAACAGTATTTTGCTATGCATTCAAAGGCACTTAGCGCAATACATGATTTTAACGTCCCCCAATTCCAGGAAAAAAATTCCCACACCGTTCCTTAAAACTATCTGCTCTTATCATTTCCTTGGATTAAAAATAGTAAATGTCAGTACAAAGTACTACAACTTCATTTCAGAAGCTAAAGCCTTTGCTCACTTGGTAAATTTTGTTTTTTTTCTATATAGATGCAACTTTGGAAAACTGTCCCAAAGAACTATCATTTAACAATTAGAAACTTTGACTCATTTTAATTTTATAGCAACACTACTTGGGGTTGACCATTTCTACTCTTTGCTCCTAAAAGCAGAAAATCAAGGCATGGAGCAGAGTGGTATACATATCGACAAGTATTTTTAAAAACAGACACACACACATTTTCAAAATAATGATCCCATAACAGCAGTTACTTTCCTTTTCTAAAGAAAAGCTGAATTTACCTGCCATTCATTTTCTATTGCAAATTAGTTTGCCAGGTAAACGTTAGCATGCTCTTTTTCAATTCATTTTGCCAGATCCACATTTCCTTTTAATAATGCTAAACATTGCTCTGATTAAAAGCTTACCGGCTAGTAATCCTGCTCGACCCTGACACCAGTTTCTTACACTGTTTCCTCTGTTATACACATCTACCTTTATTTTGAAAGAGAAGGTAAAACAGAAGAGGCTCTTACCAGAGACAGGGAAAACAATTCGTTCAGCTAGATCCAACAGTGCTCTGTGCAGCCTGGCAGCATGAGTGATCCTTGGGCCTCACACAAAAGCGAGATAATTGGCTCTCAATGAAGAGATGTAAACATCCATCATAATGGCACTGGGGCTGAAACTGAACGCTACCTCAGCTGTTCTATGTACTCCGACTGGAGGATGATGTCACAAACATCAACTGGGTGTACTCTCATTGGCTTCTGTTACCTGGAATCATATCTTAACCCTAAACTGTCAGCTGCAAATTGAAATGCTCATCTCTGACTATAATTTTGGCTGAAAGGGGAATGAAAGTGAGGTTGAGCTACTGGAGGGTAGCAAACTGAAAATACTGCCCCTCGGATATGTTAGAAACCATTTACACAGCTAATTAGGTAGGTAGGGTCTGTGGGAATTTTATTTTTTATATATGTTTATTAAATAGCAGTATTTTTACAAAAGGTAAGTTCCCCAGAATGGACATTAAAGGAAAAGATTAATGTAAGCGTAACATCTGGAATTTTACAGTTTGTAATTACTTTGTGTTGATTTTACAGAACTGCCCTGTGAGAAAGTCAAGTTGAGAAAAATTACAGTGTAGACATCAGTACAGTGGAGCTTTCAATCAATTTGGTCAGAGCAACCATCTATATTTTTAAGTGCTTTAATAAATTTTTTTTTTAATTTGAGGTGCATAACCCTCTGAATGTTAAATAGTATCTCCAAAGTTTTGTGTAATAAAGCCTAAACTATGAGATATGGAAAGTGTAGTATCACTAAAATAATAACATTAAAATTTGTTTTTTTTTTGCAAAGAATAATAAGTTACTAGAATTATAGACAAGCCCATTTCAGTAATTGTAGGCTACTTTATAATATAGTGCTGTTCTCTTTGAGCACAAACAGGAAATAATCATCCATCCATTCCTCTCTATCCTGACAAAAGCCCCAGACTTCTCCCCAGGCTTAAATCTAGTGGGAGAGGAGGATAATGGGCTAAGCTGGTTGCAGCAGCTTGCTGCCAGAGGGACAAAACTACCATCACCTTGAAATATATCCACGCTTTCTCCACCAAAGGAGCTGTCAGCCACATAACTGTGAGATGCAAGAATTACCAGAGCTATTCAATGGCCAGCTCCTTCTAAATCCAGCCCAGTCATATCCCAGGGCAAGCCCTTTGAAAGCTGTGCAGCTCAGCATGCAAACAGTACAACCACCTGGAGAGACAGTGAGAGAAATTCGTTTCATCCATTCCCACCTTTAGGGAAAAGAAGGTCACCAACGATGCCCCGATATGCCTCTATGTTGATTCGTGTCCTTGTGAATAATGGATTCAGGGCAAAGAGTTGTGATAACTTATTTCACATTTCCAATGACAGAAAATTACTTTTATTGTATGGCTCAATGAGAGTTCTAAAAGTTGAAAATACATGAAGACGTGCTTTTATAGACCATTCATTCAAAATTTTCTCTCACGTCCTGACTTTCATGACCATTGGTTTAATTGTTCAAATAATCTTCATAGTAAGTTAGTATATGAGAAATAGGGGCAAGAGTTCTAGAGTTGGGCTCCAAAGATCCAGCCTCAAAAATCTTGCTCCATCATGTACTACCTGTGAGAACTTTAGAACATTAATAACTTTCACGTATAGAGTGAGAATGATAATGCTACCTACAGCAAAAAGGAGAAAAGTTAATATACGGATTAAATGAGGCAATGTATGAAACATTATTGTAAATCTAAAAGTCTTACATAAAAATAAGAGGTAATTAATATTATTGTTATGCAAAAGATCAAATATATTCATTTTAAAAGCATTCGGGGAATTAAAATGAGTCAATTAGTGTCTTCAAAATAATGAACTAAGAAATATTATCTTAAACTCAAAATTTCAACTAGAAAGCAATATTGTAAATTAACTTGGTTTATAACACTGACTCATTCAGTGGTCTTTTTCCTTCTTCTTTTTTTTATATTTGTGGGTTATTATTATTACTATTTTTTAAGTAAGCTCTACACCCATTGTGGCGCTTGAACCCATGACCCCAAGACCAAGAGTCGCATGCTCTACTAACTGAGCCAGTCAGGTGCCCCTCTGTGTTCTTTTTTCAAAGTTATTTCCCCTGCCAATATTATTTAGAATTTAATCATCTTAGTCAAGTGGAATCTAGATTCAAGAAGACTATTTGTCAAGATGTACTTGGGGCCAACATGAAAGACACTGTTCATTTATTTCTGCCTAAAAACATGGGAGTTTAGATGGAAATGTGTATAAAAAAAGATTCATTGCCATGCTAAGTGACATAAAATTGAATTACAGATCGGAAAGATGAATTTGGACAATGGAAATGTCAACTGTATTTCTGGTAGACGAATGATAAAGTAAGGCATTGTAATTGCTAAGAAGACATGTCATGGAGAAAATAATAATTTATAAAATAGAATATGCTCCTCCATTTCATACATAATATAAGATTTTAATAATATAAATATTTAATAACAGAGATAAATAGAAAAGTTAGATTATATCTTGCTGAATATAGAAAGCATATACATATATATACTTATCTGTATATATGCACACCATTTTTAAGATAAATGTCTATACTGGCTCTTTTAATAAACACAGATTGTAACTTTTCTTATTTTGATTTGCATTTTTTTGGTGCTACTATTCCACATTAATATAGGATACCATGAAGATTGGAAAATAAAAATACTCCTAGTGCTCTGCAGGCATTTTTATCAAATACCCATATTATTCACATGATTCACTAATAAATTAATACCTTTGTAAAGGGATCTAGTTTTGCATTACTAAAATATGTAAATAAGATTTTTTAAGACTATAGATTTCATATTATACATGATCAGGATTAATCAATGGATCAGTAAAATTTTTAGGGAGTTTACTTATTAAATATGAAAGCATAACTATTTGAATTATGTACAAAATAGGAAAATTAACAGAATATAATTTAGTTCCAAGGAGAATAAATAGGAGAGAAGAAAAATCTAGTAGAAATATTTTAAATTAATACTGGTTTATAATAATCTTTATTCTATATAGTAAGTCAATTTCTTCTTTTTAAATTTTTTAATATTTATTTATGATAGTCACACAGAGAGAGAGAGAGAGCAGAAGACATAGGCAGAGGGAGAAGCAGGCTCCATGCACCGGGAGCCCGACGTGGGATTCGATCCCGGGTCTCCAGGATCGCGCCATGGGCCAAACAGCTGCGCCACCCAGGGATCCCTAGTAAGTCAATTTCAAATTTCATTGCAATTCATTAGGACAGAATTTATATTTTAGTTTTTAGTTTTAAATAATTACATCTATACACTCAGGAAAGGTTCAGATAAATATAGTACATATATCTGGAAATCAGGGTGCTCACTCCAGCGTAGTATATTATACTTAAGAATAGAACAATTATATTCTTTATGATGGGCATTCAGCATCTGAAATTAATGATGAGTGGAAGTCATGAAGTTTTAGTAAGAGTTTGGTAGTGTTGGGACGCCTGGGTGGCTCAGTGGTTGAGCATCTGCCTTCAACCCAGAGTCCCAGGATCGAGTCCCACATCAGGCTCCCTGCATGGAGCCTGCTTCTCCCTCTGCCTGTGCCTCTGCCTCCCTCTCTCTGCATCTCTCATGAATAAATAAATAAAATCTTAAAAAAAAAAAAGTTTGGTAGTATTTCTTTAGGAAGAGCAGAGATTTTATAGGTCAGGGCCTTTCAGTGATTTATTTGCAGTGTGTCCTTTTGTGAAGTCTTGATACTTGAACATCAGTCTGCATATGCATCTGGTTTAAAGCCAAAAGTAAGATAGTGAACATGTAATATGAGCACTGATAGTAATACATAAAATCCCTAGTACTATCACAAACAGTATTAGTAAGACATCTAACCCGATTACATGTTGTAAAAAAGAAAAGAAAACATTCTAAGTGTAAACATAAAGGGACTGCAAGAAACATAAAGAGACAACAAGAAAAACCAAAAAGATGGTGTCAATTTTTGAATATACAATTTATTATACACACGTAGAGAAGTAAAATACATTTTTTTCAGGATTAAAAAAAATCAACTCCATGAAAAGGGAAAATAACAAAAACATTTTATCATGAATTTACCTACATTCTCTTTTTATTTGTTACACTCTTCCAACCAAAATGGCCAGCTTAAATGAATTCCAAGGCACAGAAAAATATTTTAACTTTAAAGCCATGTAAAAGCTTAATATAGGGGGAAATAACTACAGGAATTAATCTAGGCTTTATTTTGAGTAAATTTTTATTAGTGGATGTTTTCTGATATGAGGGAAATGGAACCCATAAAAATACTTTTGACAAATCAACTAGAAGATGTTTTGTAGTTCAAGCCAAGTACATCTCAGTTTTATTACTATACTTACATACTATATATTTCCCAGGAGCTGAAATCATTGCAGTATTTAATTGCCTGACAATTATTTCTGTTACATCAATTTTGTGGTTAAGCTAATTATTTATATTATCAAAACAAATCAGCACTCGAGGCTAATTAAACTGGAGAAACCATCCTCCAATGTTGCCCAACCTACATATTAATAAGGTTTAGGTTAATACTAACTTCAGAAGAAATGAATATGTCCTTCAGGTGATAATTTTATAGGCAGGACTTAGGAATTTAAACAGGTTTTAAACTCTTGAAAAAATTATTACTCACTCTGAACACTTAGGAATATTAGAATATAGCATTTTACATGTCTTTCAGCATCAACACCTGGCTGATTGTCCTGTTATCCACAAGATGGCAGCTCTGTTTATATCACTAACCACTCTTAAGACACTTATCCTTATTATCCTTATTATTATTATTATTATTATTTAAAGAAATATAATATGTAGGGTATATAAGGAAACTACATGTGTGAATGCTCATCTTAGGCAACTTTTCAGTTTAAGAAGAGTAAGTGATCAAGTGAAATTATTAAAAACTCTTAAAATAGGAATTATTTAAATCATCTCAGAATGTATGACTTCAAAGCATTACTTTTTTGCTGACACATTGCCCAAATGCTTCATCTTACACTTGTTTCAGAGGTTAATCTATTTATAAGAAATGGTTTTATTCTGTTTTGTAGAGACTTTTGTATTTCTTTTAAAGAAGTATAGACTGTTCATAATAACCAAGATGGTGAGTCAGTGATAACTCGCTGGTACAGGAAGAAATATCCGAGAATTATATTTTCCATCTACTAAATTCTACGCATAACCAAATGTGATAAGAATATTTATTTATTGACCTTGCTTGTATTCCTTTTTTATACTTCATCTTGTCCACTGTCACTGTTTTTTATTTATGTTTACCTTCAATCTATTGTGTGGCAGCTTCAGTGTATTATCTTTATTTCTGTTTCCTGTGCAGATAAAATTTTGAAAATGCTAAGAATTATAAGGCCATATCACCTTTCTTTTCTGAGAATAAATATCCTCAAGATGTTTGGCTATGTTTATGTGTCAGTAAATTTTACCCTGGAGAAGAAGGAAATGACTAAATAACAGTGAAGAAAGATCTCCTCTCCTCTCTTAAGTGTTAAAGAAATAGGAATTCTCAGACCTGAAGGTAAGAAGCTCATGCTGTTTTAATGATTCAGCACACTGTTTTTGGATGCAAAGTGAAAACATTAACTTATCATGGAAGTATCTGGATTTAATATATACTCCAATTTATTTTACTAGGTTCCCTTTGAACATCATAGTTTCAGTGTGTAAGAGATCTAAAGATCAGTGGGCAAAAGGATTTGTTCTCACTGCATTCTCTGAATAACTGTATTTTCGATGTTTTTGTATTACTCCTTAATAAAGGATACCATAACGTTTACTTTTTTATTTTTTTAAAAGATTTTATTTATTTATTCATGACACACACAGAGACACAGAGAGAGGCAGGAACACAGGCAGAGGGAGAAGCAGGCTCCACACAGGGAACCTGACATGGGACTCGATCCCAGGTCTCCAGGATCACACCTGGGCCGTAGGCGGCGCTAAACCACTGAGCCACTGGGGCTGCCCTACCATAAGGTTTATAAAGATAATTCTATGGAATCATAGAGGCCTATAGAAAAATTAGTCAATTCTGTCAGTGGGCAAAACAAGATCAGTGGGCAAAAGGATTTTTTTCTCACTTTGAACCAATTGTGCTTGTTCAAACAGCAGAACTCATAGCTTTAGAATTAATCATTAAGCATCATCTGCAATAAAGCTGGATTATAATTCTTTCTTATAAGTATATTTTGCTTTGTTCCTGCTGTATATTCCACAACTTCAACTCATGAGTTTTTTCTTTCACTTCAGTTTCAATGCCTTTTCCTTCATGTTGCCAAGGCCTACTAACTCCATCTTGACAAATATGGAACAACATTAATCTCAAAGAAACTGAGAATTAAATTTAGATTTTGATGACTAACATTTGAACACAACTACCTTACATTTGACAAGATAAAGGGCTTATTCATGTAAAACCCACTGTGCTCAAAACATTGCTTTACACATTGGGATGTTTACATATGAAGATAGTGAGAAATAGATTACTAATCATTGTGTGGTTTTTTGCCTTGTTACAACTTTGCAGTAGAGTACTTCAAATCAAATAGAAATCTACATTACCACAGGAGGATTAGGATTATAATAATAGTAAAAGAAAGAAAAATATCATCATCACTAACTTGAATGTTTACTTTGCACCGAGTACCATGCTAAACATTTTACATTATCTAATTTGTTTTGTTTTTGTTTTTGATTTTGATTTTTTGCAATGGGTCTCCAAGACTGGTCAATGTTAAGACTTTCTAAAGGGCTCATAGATTTGTACTTCTAGAAGCCAGTATTTTTCAATCATAGCTGCTCATTTAAATCTCAACTGGAAAATGTCATAATATAGGGGCATCCTATGGCTGGAATATTTGTTCTCCCTCAACATTAATTTATATGTTGAAACCTAGTAACCCACATGATGGTATTAGAACATGAGGCTTTTGGGAAGTGGTTAGGTCATAAGGGTGGAGCCCTATGATAGGGAGTAGTGCCCTTATAATAAGAGAGACCCCCAGAGAGGTACCTAGACCCATCTGCCATCTAAAGTTACAGTAAAAAGATGGTCATGTATGAACCAGGAAGTTTGCTCTCACCAGGAAATTTGATTTTGGATTTTCTAGTCCTTAGAACTGTCAGAAAGTAATCTCTATTGTTTACAAACTACCTGCTTTGTGGTATTATTATTAAAGAAGCCCAAACATGTTAAGACAAGCTTCAATCCAACTACTTGCATGAGAGCCTTCGAGTATGGGGGGTGGTTGGCACTGGTATATGCTCCTCTTTAAATGATTCTTTCACAACCAAGCTTAAAAATCATTGCCAAAATGAGTATGCAAGCCAAAGGTTTTCATGTGAAACATCAGATTTCATTGAAATAAGTAAAAAGTGTTCTAAAAATCTGAAGTTAAGTCTGTGAAGAAAGTAGGGCACAGTTTGTATGTCAAACAATACTTCCAAGAATGAATAAAGGAAAATCCACATTGCTTTTCATCCTCAAGGTGAAGAGATAAACGTCAACTGCCTGGACAGTCTGAGGAGAAAAGCGTGATGGAGCAGGATGAGTGGAGGCTGGGGGAAGACGAAATAACTACAAGTAGGGGAATGATGTAAAGAGGAGCCCGTTCAACATTCAGAGACTGCCCAGCGAAAGTGACTGCTAGTGCCGGAGGGCCCTGCTCTGCCAAGACAACAGTCAGATTCATCTATTTGTGACGCAAGATTCTCCTGCACAAGTGATGCCCTCTCTTGACACATGACAACACTGAATGTGCTGTATTGTATTGATACTCTCCTTTTCAAAGATCCAGGATGTATACAAGCCCAATGACTCAAGAGGATGGTATAAATGGGTAATGGTGGTTTGGAATAGAAAGGTCCCAGTACCTATATTTGTTTGGAAATAGAACCTGTGAAAATCAACCCTATGACAGAAATAATTGACTAATTTTTCTATAGGCCTCTATGATTCCATAGAATTATCTTTATAAACCAAGTCTTGTGCCCGAGATATTGGTTATCTTAATTGTACTTGTTCAAACAGCAGAACTCATAGCTTTAGAATTAATCATTAAGCATCATCGGTAATAAAGCTGGATTATAATGCATTTCTGAAGATACAGGAGAGAACGCTATCCTTTGCTAGTGTCTCAATAATGAAGTACATATATTTATCTCTGCATATATAATTAAATAAATGTAACAAAAAGTTTTAAATAATTGTTTGACAATTAGTGGGAAACTACTTATGGATGCTTTAAAGAATTATAAGAAATGTTTTAAATGTCTAATTTAGTACTCTACCTATAACAGATATAATCAGTTTCTTTCTCCATACATTTGAAGTCACTACAATGTGTGTACTTTAAAATCAATTGTCTTATCTTTATTTCATCATGATCTGTCAGCAGCAGTTGTTTTTCCCCTATTCATTCAAATCTGACTTTAATTCAGCATTGTTTTTCAGGGCTTTTTCCTCTTTGGCAGTGTAGGACTAGAATAACTTTCTTTAAATTTGTTACTTGGTCAAGTTTTGTTAAATAATCTCCTGTTTATTCATTTTTACGCTTTTGCTATTAGCTGCTTTGAAGAAATCTACCTTATTCGAACTGATTTGGTAAGTGTACTCCTACAACCGCAGTTACTACAATAGAAAATGCCTAAGTGTCCTTCCAGGCATTTTTTAAAAAGTAGTTAAATTACAACCATTGTTTCAGGACACTGTAGAAACACAACATGAATTAATGACCTTCGACTGGATCTTGGTAGATCATTGTGCAGAAGCTCATTATTCAACTTAATCCATGAACTCCCCAAAGGTAAACGATCACTACAAAGTCTATAGGAACCTTATGCTTTGTCAAGATGAATGACCAGTGGGTGTGGTTTACACTTCTAAGACACAACTGTCATCTTTTTCATCTTTGTCAGTCCATCTTCGAAATTGTAAACATGGAAAATATACTAGTTCTTTCCAGGGTAAACCAGAAAAGAATCACTAAGTGAATAGGGTGAAAATGCAGGCGATAATAAGAAATTATTTTTGTTTTTTTTTTTTTTTTGCCAGAAGGTACCTGCTCCTGGCATGTATGTATTTTTCTGTGAGTAATAGAGGATCAAAACAGCCTGTATGTTAGAAAGGAGATATTCCCACCTCTTTAACTATCCTGAATTCAGAATCAGTAAAAAAGAAGCTGGAAATAGACACGATTATAAGTATGTTGCACTGTGTTTTTTGTGTTGTTGTTGTTGTTTTGTTTTTTTTTGTTGTTGTTGTTGTTTTGTTTTTGTACTGTTGGCCTCGTTAGAACAATATACAGCTTGACTGCTGCCAGGCTCCTAAGTGTTCCCCAAATTCTAGATCTCAGAAAGACCCAATCAATGGCTTTTTCCTGTAGGTCAGGGTTGCAGCCCATAAGGCAGAGGGCAGAAATTGGCTTGGAATTCAGTCCATCCTTTTTGTGGCCAGGCTGAACTTGGTTTACCAGGATTATTTCATGCTCAAATAACCCAATCACCCCCCACCCATATTGTTGTCCCTGATACAGAGCTAAGTCTCCATGATTGCTAAATTACTCTAATTAAAACCTCATCTCATTTTTTGTTAAGTCTTGTTCATAATGTTAGTAAAAAATGTTCCTCATATTTCACTTCAGACAAGCTATGCCTAAGGACCTTAAAAGTAAAATCATGGTATTGGCAACAAGTCCCTTGGGGCCCGAGGATTCTCAACATTGATTCTTAACAAATTAAAGGTAGTCATTTTTCTGCCTTATGTAATTTATGGGGTGAAAGTCCTAGAGAAACACATATTTCTATGTTGAAAAGACCCAGGAGTACCCTAACTAAAGTAATGAAAAAGGCCCATATTAAGACATATTACCATAAAATATAAAATCACCAGAGATAAAGGTCCTACAAGTCTGAAATTGGTCACATTAAAAAAAAAAATCAGGAATCAGAGTAGCACCAGACTTTTCAATAGCAAAACTGAGAAAGGAAATAATGGAACAGGGGATACTTACAAAGTTATCTTCAAAACATAAATTTTTACCCATCAACATTACCAATTAAGTTTCCTCTTTTTTACCAATTAAGTTGGAAGCAATAAGTTACCACATCTTCAGACATACAAACTCATAAAAATGTCACCTTTCACACCCTTTTTTAGGAAGCTGCTCCATCAGAGCAATGGGTAAGGCATAAAAAAAAAAAAAAAAAAAAAAAGGAAAACGTGTTTGGAAAATAGGACAGAACACTTGGGAGAGGCCATGGAAATTTTCCAGGTGATGATGAAAGGGAATCTTTTGGAAGATAGGTAGGAAGCACACCTGTACAGTAACCATGTGCAAATTCAAACAGAAAGTATTTCCCAGGAAGGATCATTTAATAACCAGTAACCACAAAGAAATTAAACTAAAACATTATTTGATGTGTTTGAACATATTGAAGAAAGGTGTATTTTTCTGAGGGCATTTAAGCCCAAATTAGAAAGAGGTAGTAGAAAACTGAGGAAGTCAATAAAAAATGAGGCACTTATTTGAGAAAAACTAAAAGTTATTTAAAGGAAGAGCATTTATTGCTATGCTACTATTCCTATACTAATAAATAGTTATTTAAGTTTTAAAATGTGATATAACCATATCATAATGGTAGGAGACACTAAAGGCAAAAATACTACATGGACTTTTTTTTATCCACTTATCTATGTGTTATTTATATCTTTTTTTAGAGAGAGAGTGTGAGCAGGAGTTTGCGGGGGTGGGGGGGTGAGGCTGGCCAAAGAAGAGGGGGAGAGAATCCCAAGCAGGCTCTATGCTGAGAGTGGAGCCTGATGCCCGGCCTCTGGATCTCACAAACCTGAGATCATGACCTCCGCTGAAATCAAGAGTTGGATGCTCAACAGACTGAGGCACCCAGGCACCCCCAAGTTTTTTTTTTTTTTTTTTTTAATAATCAGACTTCTAGTTTCTAGTTCAGCCTATAAGAATCTATAAGTAGCCACTCCATCCTAACAAGTGAAAGGCTGAACAAACTAAAAAATCAGCAACTCTTCTTACATCGATCAGAGATGTAAGATCTCAGGGAAAACTGCTGCCTCCAAAATTGAAGAGAACAATAAGCAGATACAATGAATCACAACTTACACAGCAGAAATCCACAAACTGAAGCATCCTTAGGAACCAGTCATGGTAGGAAAACCTGAACCATAATTGAGGAATTGCTAGAGGCTCAGCATGAACAAGTGTGAGTGATAAGAATGACAGGAGAACCCAGTCACTAGGGATGGGGGAGGAGGGCACATTTTGTGATTTTTACTTCCTGTAATGCTATCAGGTTCTTGCAGTGAATATCAGGGGGAAAAATCCGTTGTGCTTCTGGGAGAGAGAAGAAAAAAGAAACCATTTTGAAACACATCAAAGCATTCTGTTCTTCTAAACAAGGTCTGCCCTCTGAGAAAATAGTTAGAGCCAGACCCTAACCTGTGATGGTTTTATCACAGCCTAACGATCTGAGGGAAGGGAAATAACCAACTCCCCAAAGTGAGAAACACATGTGAAGTTCACAGTCAAGAGGCACAAGCTCACTAAAAGTCTGAGACCTAATCCATTATTAGACTATAGAATGGTCCCCTTGCCCCCACACCTTACAACCACATTATTAAAGGATTATTCACAGGAGATTCTTTTACCTAGTATATCACATCTGGCTCTCAAGAAAAATTATAAGGCATACAAAGGCAAAAAACACAGTTTGAAGAGATAGAGCAAGCATGAAAATCAGAGTCAGATACAGCTGGGATGTTGGAATTATCAGATCAAGAATTTAAAACAACTGTGGTTAATACATGAAGACTACTAGTTGTTCTACTAGAACTCCTACTACTTACATGACAATGTAAGCAGAGAGTTGGACATTCTAAGAAAGAACCAAAAATAAATTAAACACCCAATAATAGAAATGGAGAATATCTTTGCTGGGCTTTTAAGTTGACTGGATATGGCTGAGGAAAGAATCTCTGAACTTGGGGTTATTGCCATAGAAATCTTCCAAAATAAAAAATAAACAGAAAAACAACCAAAAGAAAGAAAGAACAAACGAAAGAACAAAATTTACCTAAGGGCTGTGGGACAATTACATGAGCATATGCATAATGTAATATATAAAAAATAGGAATTCCAGAAGGAGAGAAACAGAAGAACTATCTGAAACAATGATAACAGAGAATCTCCCTCAATAAATGTCACATATCACACCACAGATCCAGGAAGCTCAGAGAACACCAAACAAGGCAAGTGCAAAGCAAAAACAAATAACACATAGGCATCATTTTACACTGTAGAAAGTCTAAGGTAAAGAAAAATTCCTATAAGAAGCTGAGGATGGGGAAACTTAACCTATAGTGGAATAAAGGTAAGAATTACATCTGACTTCTCCTCAGAAACCATGCAAATAAGAGTAGAGTGAAATAGTTAAAACAGAGGAAAAAAACCCCCACCAACCTAGATTCTACCTTCAAAAGTGAGAGTGTGAAATAACACATTCACAGACAAACAAAAATTGAGGGAATCTGTTACTAATAAACCTGCCTTGCCACAAATGTTAAAATAAATTCTTTAGAGGGAAGCAAAATAATAGAGTTCAGAAACTCAGATGTACATAAAGAATTAAAGCATCAGAGAAGGAATAAGTAGGGGCGCCTGAGTGGCTCAGTCACTTGGGTGTCCAACTTTTGATTTCGGCTCAGGTCATGATCTTAGGGTCTTGAGATTAAGTCCCACTTTGGGCTGCATGCTGAGCACAGAATCTGCTTGAGGTTCTCTCTCTCCCTCTCCCCCCTGCTCTGCTCACATGTGCTCTCTCTCAAAAGAAAGAAAGAAAGAAAGAAAGAAAGAAAGAAAGAAAGAAAGAAAGAAAGAAAGAAACATTTGTATGTAAGTTAAATGAATGATGATGACACAAGAAATAAGAGGGTGGTTTTAGGACTATTTTGTTATAAAGCACTTACACAATCTATGAAGTGATATAATGTTGTTTTGAAGTGGACTTGAATTAATTGTAAATGTATATTGTAAACTCAAGGGAAATGACTAAAAATAGTAAAAAAAAGTATGACTAATATTGCTAAAAAGATAGAGGAAAGCAAATAAAAAATGCTCAATGAACCACAAAAGGCAGGAAAAAAAAATAGGAGACAAAGAACAAAAGCAACACACGCAAATCAGCAAAGATATGGTCAATATTAATCCAATTATATCAATAATCACTTTGACTGTCAATGACCTAAATGTACCAATTAAAAGGCAGAGATTGTAATAGTGGATTAAAAAACTTGACCCAACTATATGTAGTTACAGAAACCACACTGTAAAAATAAGGACACATCCAGATGAAAAGTAAAGAGATAGAGACCTAACATGCTAACATGAATCAAAAGGAAGTAGGAGTAGCTATATTAATTTTAGACACAGGGAGCTTCAGAGCAAGAAAACTTATCAGAAATAAGTAAGGGCATTCCAAAGTGTTGGAAGAATTCAAGAAGATGTAACAATCCTTAGTGGCATGTGCCTAATATCAGAGGATAAAAAATGTATAAGGCAGAAACTGAAAGAACAACAAGAAGAAATAGACGAATCCACTATTATAGTTGGAAATATCAACACTCCTCTCTCAGAAATAGGTCCCAAGTGCAGAAAGTCAGTAAGGACATAGTTGAACTCAAAACATTAATCAACTGGATATAACTGGTGTCTGCCGACTACTTCGTCCAAGAACAGCAGCATAAACATCTTCTCAAACTCACATGAAAAATTCACAAAGATAGACCACATTTAGGGCCATAAAACACATCTTAACACATTTAAAATAATACAAATCATACAGTGTCTGCTCTCAGGCCGCAGTGGGAATTAAACTAGAAATCAGTAGCAGAACGATAGCTGCAAAATTCTCAAATATGTGGAGATTAAAAAATACACTGCTACGTAACGCATGGCTCAAAGAAAACATCTCAAGAAAAATAAAATAGAATTTAGAGCCAACTAAAAATGAAAACACAATTTATCAAAATTTGTGGGATGCAATGAAAGCAGTGCTTAGAGGAAAATGTATAGTCTTTTTCTGGTTGTGATATGTGGTATTGGGTGGGGGCAGGCAGAGATAAAGAGAGTACAGAGGGTTTTTAGGACAGTGAAATAATGATGGATACATGTCATTATATAGTTGTCCAAACCCATAGAATGTGTAACACCAAGAGTGAACTGTAAGGTAAACTACGGATTTCAGATGATTATGATGTGTCAATGCAGGTTCACCCTTGGCAAAAATAAATAAATAAATAAATAAATAAATAAATAAATAAATAAATAAATAAAAATAAAAATAAAACAACAACAACAAAAAACTTTCTAGTGAGTCCTGTTGGGGTGGAAATGGGGGCTATGTAATGTGTGAGGACAGCGGGCATATGGAAAATCTTTATCTTCCTAATTTCATTGTAAACCTAAAATCTGCACTGAAAAAAAAAAGACTTTATTAAAATAATGGAAGGATAAGCTGAATATAAAATTAAAATGTATTTTTAAAATCATATTTTAAAATCATAAATCTGTGTTTGGGGAAGAGGGTGGTAAGAGAATTGAAAATATACTGAAAGCACAGAAACAATATATTTGTGAGAATATGCCCACTCTCCACAGCTGGCTCCCATCTCATCTTTTATTGGCTCACCTTCTCATTCTCATTGTCCCATGTGCTAAACCTCTCACTGAAATTAAAATGTACTAGTCACTTAACATACTGTCTCAATTCTAGCTGGTATCTCAACTTATCCCTACACAATCGCCATGTGGTTAATTGGGGCCTTCATTAATTGGAATTCAAATCAGGCATGGAAGGGGCATCTGGATGGCTCAGTGGGTTAAGCATCTGACTCTTGATTTCAGCTGGGCTGGGTGTGGAGCCTGCTTAAGATTCTCTCACTCCCTCTCCCTCTGCGTTGCTCCCTCTGCATCACCCTCTCTCCCCAAGAAAAAACAAAAACAAAACAACCAGGCATGGACACACCCTGACAGCGGGATACCTACTATCCTTAAAAAAAGAAAAAGAACAAACTTTATCAAAGTTCACACTCAATAATGCACTAAATGCCAATTTTCTGACAGCAATCTCTTAACAAATGATTTTTATAGTAGAGTGTTTCCATAGGAAATGATAAAGTAGACTTCGGTTCAATCCACACTTACTTTCCCTGGTTCCCATCCAATAATAGAATCAAATTAGTACACAGAGTGTAAATCAGAGATTCTCGAGTTCACTTACTGATTTTATACTTAAGAATTATGTCATCTTGAAAAGCAGCACACTATTTACCTCATTTGAACAGTATTTCCTAACTTACTCTAAGATAAAGTCATATTTGTAATTCATCTCAAATGGTTCTTAGACTCACTAAAAGGAGGAAAAAGGTACACAAATTATTTAGATCATTACTTAGAGCTTGCTAAATGCTCCTAAAAGAGATGACTTTTTACTCCACATTATATTTTTATATAATAATATTTGAAGCAAAAATATTATAGACCGTGTGTGTGTGTGTGTGTGTGTGTGTGTATGCTTGTAGTTTGTTTAAGAGTCAAGTTGTTCATCAAACAGCATTTATAACTACTAAGTATTTGACAGAAGCAGAAGGGTCAATGGGGCATGTGGTAAAACTATGATAGTTTTCAATAAAGCTCTACCTTTAGAAGTAAGATCTGAAAACAGTTATGAGGCCCTTTTATACACTTGCCTCACACTTTCTTGTGCAGAGTACACTCGTTAAATATTTATTGACTTGATGTGACATTTTAAGAATTAATGAAATACGGTAGTGGAACATAGGTGAAATGAATTGTGTCCATTTCATTTCCATTCATGAAATCAACAAATACTGATGCCTGACGTTGCATTAATTGCTATGATACAAACATGAATGTGGCTCTTACTTTGGTCTCGAGGAATTCTCAGGCAAGGGAGAAATGGAAACATTAAATAAAATATTGCAGACCTCTTTTTATTCGTCAGTTAAGATAAACCTAAGTTTATCCAGAAGGCTGAAACATCAAATGCTTGTTTTGTGTTTCTGTTAATAAGGGAAAAAAAGCAAACTAGCAAGCTATTAGAAGCGATTTCCTGAGAAGCAACTTTTAAGATATATAATAACGTTGTGAGTGATTCAGACCAATATTCTGCAACCTGTGTCTATAATACTCTATTGATTTTCAATACACACAACCAAGACCAAGAAACATATCAAGATACTCAAGTACCTTCTGAATCATCTTGGATTGATTACATGTAATAGAGTTCATGATTAATTGAGAGCCATTCCAGAAGTGTGTTTTATGGTAGCATCAGATCTGCCCTGGAGAGGAGTTGAGAATCACAGCGAATGGGACCTGTAATGCAAATGTATCAAACCCTTAACATCTCACCCCAACACCTCCAGGTCTTGCTTAAAATCCTTCAGGGAGTCTCGTTCTTAAAATAAAAGGAGGATTCTTTCTAGTATGATTTACAATATCCTGTCTGATCTGGCCCCAATTATTCTAGCCTCATCTCCCACTAGCCTTCTTAACCTCACTTTCGTTCTTTCTCTTCTCTATCTCGAGTGACAGATTTTAGTCCTATTTCTCGCCGAAACACCTTTTGCTACAGACCTGCATGTGTATCCAAGCTGTTTCTTCTGCCTGGATTGTCCTTTACTCATTTTTTTCATATTAATCCTAGTTATCACCCTTAAAGCCACTGAACCTTCTGTTATTTACTCGTAATCATGCTGTATCTTTTGGCCATAGGCCTTTTGCACATGCTTTCTATTCTGTCTAAATATTCTTTTACCCATTCCATCACCCTCTTCATCTAGGTATCTCTACTCATCCCGGATCAGCCATTCCTTTTTTCAGAGAAATCTTCCCTGACCTCCCTAATTAAGTCAAATCTTTATTATAGGCTCTCATGGTCTAAGTACCTTTCTTTTGTTTTGTTTATCACTGCAATAAATAGATTTATTTCCGTGACTTTTAAAATGTTTGTATCCTCACTAGAATATAATGTCTTTGAAAGCAGACCTGTTTTCTCTTCCTAGGTTAAGCCTTCAGTGTTTTGTAGACTAAATGAATGTCTAGATACTTTACTACACTACACAAAACAGGTACATGAGCAAAAACAGGTAAAGCACAAAACAGGTAAAGTTTATAGCATGGTAGGCTGTTTTCTAATTTTCCACATTATTTGCATTTTATAACACTTTTAGAAAATAATTTTTACCTGATGTAAGAATTAGAGGAAAGATAAGGTATTTTAATATACCTATAACACTTGCTAAAATGTTTTACTTATAATTTTTTAAAGATTTTACTTATTTGAGAGAAAGAGAGAGAGAATGAGTCAGGGGAGGGGCAGAGAGAAAAGCAGGCTCCCTGCTGAGTGGGGAGCCAGCCATCGGGCTTGATCCCAGGACCCCAGGATCATGACCTGAGCTGAAAGCAGACACTTAACCAACTGAGCCACCCAGGTATCCCAATGTTTTACTTATCATTTATACTTTTGAAATTTTGACTCATTGTATTTCCAAATGGGATAGTTCTCAATTTTATTCCCAAATAATTATGTTGCTTGTAAAATGGCTTAAAAATATTTTTATACAATATTTTAAAAGTTATTATAAGACAATTTGAAAATCCTGGATTTTACCTTTGCAGTACAGATGGATTTGTTTTTCCATAAGTGACTTGATGTTGTGAAGTAACCCATAAATTGACAAGTAAAACCGAAAACCAGAAATATGGGTCTAGCTACATTTTTTTGAGAGAGCCAAATAAATGTCAATCTGCTTTTTAAATAAAATTTTATATTTATTAATATTTTATTTCTGAGCTGTCTTCTCAAACATATGCATTATGCTGTAATAATTCAATGGAAGGGGAGTAAATAAATTATAAAAGAACCAAATGATATTCGGATAGCACAAGCTAATATTCATCCTTGGCTGGAAAACAATTGAATGGATGCAGAGATGGACATATTGAAAAAAAGAAAGAAAACGGGGGACTTTTCTTAGTCTTAGAAGAGAGGTTATTCAGGTCTTAGAATGGGATTTTTACACAAACATATCTTTTGAAAATAGGCAACGAAATTTCTGACTATCTTTGGAGTACTTTTTCTCATCAAAATATATGTGATAGTCATAGTTGGACAGATAATTTTTGGTGGGATTAGACTATGTTGAAACTCAGCAACATTCCCAGAATATTCTTATGAGGTTGGTTCTGAAATATCAAGGGGTCTTTTGAGAAGATGCTTAGAAAGATGACTACAGGGACACCTGGGTGGCTCTGTGGTTTAGCATCTGCCTTTGGCTCAGGGCATGATCCGGCCGGGGTCCTGGGATCAAATCCTGAAACAGGCTCCCTGCAGAGAGCTTCCTTCTCCCTCTGCCTATATCTTTGCCTCTTTCTGTGTCTCTCATGAATAAATAAAATCTTTTTAAAAATCCCACTTAACTACTAATATAAAATGTAGAACAAAGGCAGTTTCTCAGTGTTGATTCAATTACAAATTTTCCAGCTCGATTTTTATCCTGGTTGCCAGTTGTATTAGAGATCTGTATTATTATTAGAATTAGCATTAGTATTATTAGTATTGTTTTTGCTTATCCCCTCATTTCTCTCTTAGAGGAACTTCCTTGCAAAGGGCTCTACCTCCTTCATGCTCAATGACTCTTCTCCCTTCTTGAAGACTCATTGCCTCCAAGGTGGATATTTGAATATTTGAACCGGGAAATGGTAAGCTGTAGTAATGAGTGAAGGACTGCATGGAAGGTCAATGATGTTTGGCTCTTTATGTTTTGGAGGCTGCTCTAGTTTTTAATCTTCCTGAAAGGGTTATTCAACTCTTCTTGTATTTCCACACAAATTGTATTAATTACTGTAAAATACACATGACATAAAATTTACTATTTTAACTATTTTTAGTTTTATCATTTAGTGGCATTGATTATACTCACATTATTGTAAAACCATAACCACCATCCCTCTTCAGAATTTATCTTTCTAAACTAAAACTCTACTTACTAAACAATAATAACCTATCTTTCTCTGCACAACCCCTGACAACCAGGGGCTATTTTCTGTCTCTGTGGATCTGAATATTCTGTTCTTATCATATAAGGGGAATAATACAAGATTTTTTCTTTTTGTGTATGATACCTTTAAGACTTTATCTCTTTGAAGCTAAACAATCCCTAAGTAAGAAATTAATGCAATGATGATATCAGAAATAAACCTATACATCCACTGCATGCATGGAATCACATTAGCCTTATAATGACTCTCTCCTGAATATACAACAGCAAAGCTTTTCTTAAATGCAAATTGTTAATTAGTCACTATTTCTCTACAAAGGGAAAATAGGGTGAGTTAGGAGGTTCTTTTGTCATTGTCCAAACTATTATAGATATTAATGGAATAGATAGCATGTTGGCAATTAGGATGTAGAAATATTTGAAAAATAGACTTGGTGAGATTAGTTTCCTGGATATAGCATAGAATGCTGGTTAAGGCACAGATTCTTGAGCTAGACTGCTTGAGTTAGAATCCTAATTTCATTATTCATTAAATGAGTGACCTTGGGCAAATTACTTAAATTTTCAATGTCTCAGCCTTTTCATTTATAATATGAGGATAACAGTATCCATTTCATTAATACTTTATATGCATTAAGTAAGTTAAAGAATAAAGTTCTTAGAACAAGGACTAGAACATAGGGACAACAATATAAATATTTGTTAGTTAAATATATTTAGAAAAAGAAGGCATCAGTATTTTCAGTTTCATGGCAAGATGACTGAGAGATACCATTCATTATGATAAAAAACAATGAAAGATAAATATACAGAGAGGAAGCATGTTGAATTTTATGTGTGGATGTGAGATAAATAGAAATTTTGAGTAAAAAATGGAATACACAAGTATGAAGCTCTAAGAAAGCTCTAAGATTAGAATTGGAGTCCAAATTTGGAGATTCATCAGCATATAAATTACATATTATAGCTAAAAGTGAATACACAATGAGAAGAGGGCCTAGCTGTGAAGTCCCAACAATTCCAAGATATGATAACCACAAATAGTTTTAATTTAACAAAAAGTTCACACACCTCTAAAATTTCAACAGTTTTTGGCATCAAAGATGTTCTCATTATAAAAGCAGTTTTCACCTAAATGGCAGTAATATATAAGGCTGCTATTGATAAAGCTGGTGTTATACTAGAAGGTAGTATTAAATATGAATTTTGAGTTCAACGTAACATAGAACAACGTGGGCAGTCCCCAAATCACATCAATGTCATAAAATAAACCCTTGAAAGTGATGTGGCAACTGAAGTTTTGCACCAAAAAAATGATGTAAAATGGCTAGCCAACCATAAAGAAGAATTCCTTAGCAGATTTATGAATGGAATATTCCAAAAGTGAGTTTTCAGGGGCTGAACAAGAAACAAAATCTATATTTGCTTTTGGCAAATTGTCAACTACCATCCTCTGTCTATATTATATACCCAGACCTGCAGGAGTCATCCTATTACATTAAGGTAAAAAATAGCACTGGGGTTAGTTGTCTGCTTCCCAACTTGCCAGGGCAGAATGTATGAGTGGACTTGAAAATTAATTCTGCCTAAGAGTTAACACCATTCTGCGAAAAAAAAAAAAAAAAAAAAGAATATGAGAAAAATGAGCAGTTACAGAATTACAAAACTCTCAGCAGAAAAGCCTTGGGTCATCAGATAGCAAAGACGGGCTGAAGCAAAGGATAACATGGCAAGGTGGTTCACAGACATTTTTATATGGCCCCTTGGATCTTGAGAAATTGAAGTTGTTTCAAGGAGTTGGTAAGGTTGTTCAAGGAAAACAAAGCTAATCTACCGTCAATAGTTCACTCATCTTGATTTAATTTAATATGATACCATGTGTATGATTCAGAATAAGTAATAAGTGTTACTTGCAAATTAAAATGAAAATCAATATGTAACACCACAAATTATACCTAAAAGCAATAAAATATTAATGAGAGTGTATAGTATAATGGCTAAGAGTAAAGGTTCTGGAATCATTTGAATGAAGTTCTCATTTTCGTTTTTTAACCCAGTCTGTGACTCCGTGAAAGCCTCTACATCTCTCTCAACTTGTGTCCTCTGTTGAACAGAGTCCGGCTCATAAAGATTTTATGAGGATTAAGTGAAATAATGAATAAAAAGCAATCAGCACCATGCCTAGCTGTGGAAGTCAGGATAATGGTCCCCAAAGATATCTAGGTCCTGATCTCTGAAATCTGTGAATGTTACCTTACTGGGTAAGAGGGACTTCGTAAATGTAAGTCAAGGTTTTTGAATGGACAGGTTATTCTGGAATCATCTGGATTATTCTGGAAAATAATTATCTTGGTGGGTGCAATGTAATGACAAAGATGCTGAGAAGAGGGATGCAAAAGAGTTAGGGTCGAGGAAAGAAGAATCAGGATTGAAACGGAGTTTGAAACAACCTCTAAAAGCTGGGAAAGTCAAGGATTCTCCCCTAGAATTTCTAGAAGGAACAATGCTGTGCTGACCCATTTTAAACTTCTGACATCCAGAACTATAAAATAACAAATCTGTGTTGTTTTAAGCCACCATGTTTGTGGTAATTTGTTACAGCAACAGTAGGAAACTAATACACTAACACATAACAATTCCATAATAAATGTTAGCTGATATTATTATTGAAAAAACAAACAAACAAAAAGATTGGAGCTGAAGGATGAGGAATATATTTTTTAAAGGAAGATATTATTTTTATTCTTAATTATACGTATATTATAAAATGAGACCTGTACATTGTAAAATATTTGAAAAATAAACACAAGGAAAATATATACAAGAAAAAATAAAAATATCTTCTCCATACAGACCTTTATGCCTTTATATTTAGTGTGTACAGCATATAGTTTGGTCATCCTATGTGCAACTATGACAGCCGTCTTTTTTTTTAATTAGACTATTTAGTACTTTAAAATAAGATAATTATTGACATGGTTTTATGGCTATTATCTTACTATTTATTTTTTGTTTGTCCACCATTTCTTTTTCCCCCCTCCCTTCTTGCCTTCTTTTGGGTTGAATACATTTTATTATTCCATTTTGTCTTGTCTATTGCTTTTTTCACTCTGCCCCACCCTGCTTTTTCTGGTTTCTTTATGAATTACAACATGTATCACAGTAGTCTATCTTGCAGGTTATTTTGTGCACAATTTAAGGAACTTAAATTGGTATACTTCCATTTTCTTCTAGCCCTTTATACAATTGCCATACATTTCATTCCCCCTCTCTCCCTCTCTTTCAGAATACATTATTTAATACAAGCAACTATCTTTTGAACAAATTCAAAAATTGATTTTTAAAAAGGACTTTTATAGTTGCCACTTATTTACCATACTCAGCCCTCTTCATTTGCTGGTATAGATGCTAATTTCCATCTGGTATCAATATCATTTAGCCTAAACTAATCTGCTTCAACATTCACAAAGTGCAAGACTGCTAGTGATAGAGTCTCTGAGTAAATTTTGTTCACGAAAAAACATCTTTATGTTGTCTGTGTTTTTGAATGGTATTTGAAGGACATTGATTTCTGGGCTTTGAGTTCTATTTCAACGATTTTTTAAAATTTTGCCTTTAATGATTTATTTCACTAGTTGTTTTTTATGAAAAATATGAGGTCATAGTTATAGTTTCTCTGTAAGTAGTATGGTATCCCCTTCTGTCAGCTTTTAAAATGTCCTTTATATTTGGCTTACAGCAGTTTGACCATGTTGTATTTCTGTGTGGCTTTTTTTTTTCTTTACCTTGCTTAGGGATTGTGGAGATTCTTAAATCTACAGGTTGATTTTTTTTAGTAAAAAAAAATGCTAAGCCACTATTTGTTTACTTACCCCATAGACTTTCTATCTGTTAAGGGATTCTACTGCTTGACATTATTGTCACACAGGCATATGAGTATCTTTTAATTTTTCTTTAATTTGTTTTCTGTGTGCCTCAGTTTCAATGATTTCTATTTTTCCATCTTCAAGTTGATTGATAATGCATTTTACAATATCCTATTAAGCCATCCAGTACTTTCTTGTATTTTTAAAAATGTTTGGATAGATTGTAGTTTTCAGTGCTAGAATTTTCATTCAGTTCTTTTTTATAATTATCATTTCTCTATTGAGATTTCCCTTCTATTCATTCATTACAGTTAGATTTTTCTTTATGCTCTTATTTAAAACTGCAAAATAAACTATTGAAGAAGTTAATTCTGACATGTCATCTCTGTTTGTTTCTAATGATTGTTTTTCTTGTTTGGTTTTGAATCACATTTTGCTGTTCCTTCAGATATCTAGTAAATATTTATTATATATTCTGCATAGTGTTTATTGTTGACAAATTGATTTTTGTGTTTCCTTAAAGTATTGAGTTTTTGTTTTGGTTTGCTTTTCTGGAAAGCAATTAACCCACTGATGCATCATCTTGATTATCTCCAGTCGTGTTTTTCAGTTTGTTCGTTTTTTATTGTAGTTCTAGAGTAACCTTAATTCTAGGACTATAAGCCCTTCCACAAAGGCTTTTCTGGATTGTGTGTCTTTTCTGAAATCTCAATGAACTGACTAGAGTGTTCACATGAAATTTGGTTTGCTATACCTGGTGTGTTCTCTAGTTGTTCAGTTTTTTTCCCTAAGCAAAACCTTGCAGAATATTACCTGAGGCATATGCAGTTCAGTCTTCAGCAAAAGACATAAGAGAACTCCTCTGCAGAGCCCTGGAGCTTTTTGCTTTATGCACTCTGCAGGACCAATTCTAACCACCTCATCATTGTCAAACTCTTATCTTTGCTTCTTCAGCACAGTGAGGCCAGCATGCTTTTACTTGGATTCTATCTCTCTGTCCCATGATCAGGAAAGTTTCTCCAAGCAGAAAACAGATCCAATTGTGATGTTCATCTCTTTTGTTTCTTAAAGTCCTGTGCTGTTTTTCAAGTTCTGAACATCTGTTTTGCCTGGTCTTAGAATGGTTGACAGTGGGAGAGGTATCCAATAAGCTGTCTCTCATGGGCAGAAGTGGAAATTACATATATAACCAATTTCCTTAACCTCTTTAGAATTATTTTTCCTTTTTAAAAATGCTGTATGAATTTCGGTTTAAAAAATCATTATACATTCTATAAGAATGAGATGGAAAATGAGAAAATGAAAAAAGGTTTAAATGTCCATCTCAATGGAACAAGCTGTTTCTTCAGTACTCTAGCTTTTATTAATAATGATTAAATGTGAAATAAAAAAAAATTACCAGAACTATCAGTATTTCACATACTTATGCTAATCCTGATACACTGACCACTGGCAATGCCCTTTGTTGGTTGTTTTTACATTTTTTTAAACTCTGAGCTACAAATGTATTCTGTTTTCAACTATCTGCCAAGAGCATAAATAGTTGAGCTTTAAAATGACACCCAGCTACATCTCTATTTGTCTGAATAAATGTCTGTATATGATATGTTTATAACTGTTGCAACACTTCTTTTCTTCATCCTGACAGTTCTGTAGAGATACAGTATATCACTATATACAATTCAAAGCATGTTCAACACTTTGTGCTAAGGCATTTCTGCCTCAAAATGTTTACAATTTGATCCTGTCTGTACCCATTGAATCTACTGTAAGCAAAATTACACTCGCCCTAAACTCTATGGCTGAATTAAAGGTAAACAAGAAACTTTCAAAAACACTTAAAAGGGCTCAAACATAAATTTATTTGCATCACCTAAGCAAACTGTAGTGACTAACAGTCCCCCAAAAATGTTTATGTGAAAAAAGTAAAGTTAAATATATTATCCAGGGCATGGAAAACATAATCCTATAATTTTACAATAGATTGCTCTTTATAAAAACAATTTTTAAAATATATAAAGGCATGTAAATAATAATAGTTAAAAATTAAAATGTCCATTAGTTCCCTTAGTTTAAGAAGAAAAAAAAATAATGTGGTCCTAGCAAAACTTCCCTAGAAGCACTTTTTTTTTTTTAGAAGCACTTATTTTAGTTGTGCTGACTTCACCTTTTTCTAAGATCTAGCTCAAGATCTTCCTATTATGAGCGACTGAAGTTTAAATTAGTCTTAGAAAAATCTATCAAAAATCATACAAAAACAAGTCATATTACCTAAGGAAAATTATTTTGTAATTTTTCCTTATTTCTCATACCTATCATCATCATTTATTTTGTCATTTAATTTCAAATAAAAACCCTGTTATTATCACTTTGATTAATTGAAAATAAACAGTGGAATAAACTATATGAACATATATGCATGTATTAGACATTCGTTTTGACATGAACTATAAAAGTACACATGTATTCTTTTTTCTTCTGTTTATAGCTAAGTTTTTTTCTTTTCATGACAGTCTGCTGATCAGATCTATTCAGTCTTTAAAACTAAAAACATTCGTTGTGAATATCCTGTATTGCAGGATTTTTTTTTTTTTTAATTTTAGGTGGAAGAAAAATTTAAATCAGGCAATCCTGAGTGCATATGTTTTCTAACATTCACTATTTTTCAATCATTTTTACATAATGTAATAGTAGTACCTTTAGCAACTAAATATTAAACCAAATTATATGGAAACAAAGCCATATTTAGTTTGTATACAAAGTTACTTAGTCTATATGATATTCAGAAAAGTACAAAATTACCATAACAAGAACATCTAAGTCAAACAAATATGTGATTACACTCATTTGAGTCTTGGTAGGCATATAACCCAAGTAAAGGAGCAGAAATACACTTTCTTGCCAATAGTAGGTTCCTAGCCACAAGAGTTGAGATGCCTACAGATATAAGTTGCTATGATTTGCTGTAGGAATGAAGGATGTTGATTAAATTGGAGAGGCATTTATGCAGAGCTAATAGAAGAGAGTTTCACTCATGCATATTTAATGTCATTTATTTTGTTAATTCTAAGCTCCATAAAGACAGGAATCTCACCTGTCTTGTTCACAACTATGATCTCCAGTATATGGCACTATGTCTTATAACTAGTAAAAAATTAATAGTAAAAATTTAATGAAGAAAAACCATTATCAAGCCTTTTGTACAACACACATGCATATAGTAGAATATGGACAGCATACAAAAATATTAAAGTCACAGGAAATCAAATGGTGACCATCTTAAGAACTATCCAACTATCAAATTGACAAAATTTAGAAAATTATAACAAGGGCAGCCCCGGTGGCGCAGCGGTTTAGCGCCGCCTGCAGCCTAGGGCGTGATCCTGGAGACCCTGGATCGAGTCCCACGTCAGGCTCCCTGCATGGAGCCTGCTTGTCCCTTTGCCTCTCTCTCTGTGTATGTCTCTATGAATGAATAAATAAATAATCTTTAAAAACGGAAATAAATAAAATTATAACAATAATTACTGAAGTAGGAATGATGGAATAGGCACGCTCTTATATATAAATATAAATTCATACATTTTTCAGAGGGGCACAATTTTATGTGTTCAAAAGCATCAAAAGCTACATTAATATATCCTAAATACTTCAGAGAGATATATATAAAGATTTATGTATAAGATATTTTTACAGATATATTTGTGTCAGTAAAAGAAATGTAAATTGCCTAAATATTTACTAGGAGATTGATTAAATAAATAATGTGACATCTATATGTTGGAATATTATGCATACATTTAAATAATGTATTCATACACGATTTAATTATGTAGAAATACTTACTGAAAATTAAAAACTAAATTGCATATTTACAAAATCACATTTATTATAAAATATATGCAGATACAAAAGAAAAATAATAAAATGGAAAGAATTTATCTACTTTGGGGGTGAAAATGTCTGAAGATTTTGTTTCTTCTTTATGCTTCCTTTTGTTAATTTTTTCTCTTATGAACATATGTTTTACAAATCAGAACAAAAATTTCCTTAAAAGCTTTTTCATTTTAATTTCTGTATTAGTTTTTTGTTCTTTGAAAATATCATCAGAAAACTAATTTTGATTACATTTACTGAGTGGAGAGAGGGTGTGAAGTTTTGTGAACATTAAAATACTAGCCTAATATGACTCACCTAAATTTAAGGTGTCACATTTGATAAAATGTTAGCAGTAAAAAGAACATTAGAGATGCCCTAATTAAACCTCCATCTTCAGCCATAAGTGGCCATGCACTATTTCCACATTAAGCTTTCCATGATAATGTGTTTCAAATTTGGCACATACTTTTACTTGTTTGGGAAACAAGAACTGGGATGTAGAAAATAATACAACTAATAGGCCAATATTCTCTACTCTAATAAGCATTTACATTTTAAAATGTGTCAGTAAACAATACTTATTATACATGAAAACCTTACACATTGACTATTCATGACTTGAAATAGTTTCATAGCTTGAAAATAGTTTCTGAGTTGTAAGTGAATTTTTTTTTAAAAAAGTTAAGTTACAGAAAAATAAAATAAATAGCATTTTTCCACTGGGTTATTAATGTTTTATTCTGCTTCATTATGTTTTCCTTTTTCAGTTGTTTACTATTAAAGTGCTTTTTTCCTGGTTCATAGCTAACCTATATTTTATAGCCTTTGCATTTACATTGAGAACATATGACTGAAAAATGAAATATAGGCTTCCAGGCTTATCTCTGAACACTCTGTAGCAATTGCTCATATTGTATGTCATATTTAAAGATTATGGGGTTACTATATGCAAGGGTGCTGAATCCCTAAATCACTTTTAAATTTTTATTTATTTGGGAGAGAGAAAAAGTTTCCACTCTCTCTCTCTCTGGGGGAGCAGAGTGAGAGGGACAAGCGAACTGCATGGAGCACAGAACCAGATTTTGGGGGGGGGGGGGGCTCTATCTTATGACCCTGAGATAATGACCTGAGCCCAAATCAAGAGTTGGTCACTTAATTGACTGAGTCACCAAGGAGCCACCCCTTAATCACTTTTTGTATGAAAAATTATCAGGAAAATTATGCAATTATGAACATCCACTGACTTTGCATAAGTGAAAATAGCAAAAAAGTTGTGTGATTACTTATTGTAGCAGCTAGCTTTAATTACGCTGACTAATACAAAAAAACCAGCCCCTCAAAATTTGAGGTTGATGTAACAAAAACTATAATATGTAACATTAGCTTAGTTGTTGGGCAGCAGATATTAAGAATGTGGATAAAGCAGGTTGGTCGATTGGTGATTGCAATGAAAGGACATTTAAAAATTGTCACCTGTGCTCCTGTGGTAGCTTGGAGGACAGTCCAATGCTTACTGAGCTTTTAGTTCTAGAGATGCTTGGAATATTCATGTTAGTAATACGTATTATTGTTATTGATGGTTTCAGCAAAGTATTACAAGAAAGAGATGAGCTCAGAAAATAATTAGCAGATTTAATGCAGAGCTGAAAAGGAATACAGAAGTTCAGAAAAATAAGCAAGAGATACTCTTTGAAAAACTGGAAAACCAAGACCTACTGAGATTTCTCAGGTGCACAGAGTGACTAAGATTTGTGCCAAAGATCAAAGAAAGGGCAAGCTCTATTCACTCAAGCTTGACAACCTCAAAATTATCTGAGTTGAAGTTGAATACAGAGACATGACAGCAAGGTAGCAAAGAAATGAAACATATTTGAGAACAAAGTCCGATAGTTTTAGCAACTTGAAGTTGACTGGAAGCTAATATTTTTTCCAAGTTTTTAAAAGAATTATATTGCCAAATAGACACAAGTCCATATTAGAAGTATTTGACTCTGTAATTCTTTTTTTAAAGGATGTATGTATGTATGTATGTATGTATGTATGTATGTATTTATTTATTTATTGGGTATGTATGTATTTATTTATTTATTTGGGAAGAACACAAGCTGGGGTAGTGGCAGAGGAAGAGGTTGAGAAGCAGGCACCCCTTGAGCAGGGAGCCTGATATGGGGCTCAATCTCAGGACCCTGGGATCATGACCTGAGCTAAAGGCAGATGGTTAACCGACTGAGTCACTCAGGTGCCCCTTTGACTCTGTAATTCCTAAAAATTCTTTTGGACACTCATATTTCCATGAACATGAGATTGGTTCTGTAAATTGAATAGCCAAGAAAGGACTTTACAGATGGCCATGGAGAATAAGAAGTAACAACCTTTATGAATTTGGTTTTCTTAAAAAAGTAGTTCTTTCTAGTGAGATAACCAAGCCAAATTGAGGATCTTTCTTTTTTACTCCAAGAAGTAGGACTTTACAATATCTGCCTAGCTGGATTCCATAAATATCATGAATCAAAGATTTCTATGTGCCTTCTATTCTCCCATTTCCAAACAGGAGCTATTGAGTTTTTCTTGTTTCTGTTTATAAATATTGTATTTGGAGGATTCCAGGGCAGAAAACATGACTTTTTTTTTTAAGTTTTCAGATTTCAGAACCATGGATATGGGTGTATATATAGATCTGAAAAAGACAACTGTCATCATCCAAAGATCTCAGAACATAAGCCAAATGCTGTTACTGGATGAGATTGGGGGTTATTCATTTGGGAAGTTGAGAATACAGGAGATAGTGTGAATGGAATACTTGGTGACCAGAAAGTAGTCTGTAAAGGAGATATTGATATATACTTATTAAACCATTTCCAATTCCTCCTAAATGCACAGCTAAAGCTATGTATTTCAATCCCCATTTTAACTAGTTTGAAATCATATGACTAACTTTTGTCTATAAAACCTCCTGCCTAGGATGCCTGGGTGGCCCAGCGGTTGAGCGTCTGCCTTTGGCTCAGGGCGTGATCCAGGAATCCAGGATCTAGTCCCGCATCGTGCTCCTTGCAGGAAGCTTTTTTCTCCCTCTGCTTATGTCTCTGCTTCTCTTTCTATGTGTCTCACGAATAATAAATTAAAAATCTTAAAAACAAAACAAAATAAAAAAAAAAAAACCTCCTGCCTGATCCTCCACCCTTATTTACTTCTCCAAGATGAATATGGAAGTTTTAGAAGATAGTAGGAGTCTGCTGTCACTGCTTGTAGGCAAACCACTCAGGAAGGAAAGAGCAGATAGACTTTACCGCATTCAGTCACTGAGACTTCTGGATTTTTGGTAGTGGTGTTGATACAGGAGTTAGCACGAATGACCCTGACTGTAGAATAACCAACTTCTTAGCAAAAATAATTCCATTTTATAGCCAAAAATGAAAGTATTATTTTAAAAGAAAAAATTACATAGCGTATTTTAGATAAACAATTATTATTTCAACTTCTTGTGAAGAGGTTGAAATTGGTCCTTTTTTCCCCCCAAAGACAGCATTTATAATTTTTTTCTAAGTCTGTCATTTAAAAAGAAAGAAAACAACTCCTACAACTTTTTCAGTGAAGATGTCAGGAGAGCTTTCCATTTGGCAAACACTGATTTTCACTGGGACCTATTTTTACCCATGATTCAAGGTACACAAAATATGTGGATTTTGGAGATGCGATTATAGGTGACTGTCTAGAAATAATTAATGGTAACTTCTGAAGAAGCTGTCATAGGTACATATGATGTCTTTAAATTAATAACAGTTTATATTGCTCATATTGTTTTCCACAAAGATGGCTGTTCTGTTCTATTTGACCTTAATTGGTATAATTGATAACAGAGCTTGGTGTGCCATTTTAATCATGTCGGTACAGCTTTCCTGACAGAAGACAACAAAATAGTTGCTGTGTGTTATCTAGTGTTAGAGTGGAGACAGAAAGGTAGAAGAAATAAATGCTTGTTATTTAACCTGAGACTTGGAGATTTATAGATCATCACTGGCAATTTACTAACGGTTTCAAAGAGTTTATGCTAATCTCTAAACAATTAATGAAAGCTACTTGCTGTGTAATTTAACATAAAGGAAAAAAGAATTATTTGGAAATAGGTTAGAGACATACACAAATAAACGAAGAAGAATAGCATGTTTGAAAATCTTCTAAACATTAGTACAACCAGTAGTAAACAAGGTTTTTATGACAGGCAAGCTGCTGAGCTCTTATAATTTGAATACTCGATATTTAGTTTGTAGTAAAAACTGAAAATGGTCTTAGTTATAAATGTGAGTACAGATCTTCCTTGACTTACAATGGATTACACGTTATAATTTGAAAATGCTGTAAATTGAAGGGTGCCTGGGTAGCTTCGTCAGTTAAGTGTCTGACTCTTGGTTTCAACTCAGGTCATGGTCTCAGGGCCACAAGTTGGATTCCATGCTCAGCACAGAGTCTGCTTGACACTCTTGCTCTGCTCCCCCTCCCAAATAAATAAGTAAAATCTCTAAAAAAAGAAAATATTATAAATCAAAAATGCATTTAATACACCTAGCTTACTGAACATCATAGGTTAGCTTAGCCTAACTTAAATGTGCTCAGAACACTTATATTAGCCTCTAGTTGGGCAAAGTCATCTAACATAAAGCTTATTTTTATAATAAAGCATTGAGTAGCTCATGTCATTTATTAAATACTGCACTGAAAGTGAGAGAGAGAATGGGTGTATGGATACAGAATGGTTGTAAATGTATTTGTTGCTTACCTTCGAGTTCTCAACACTGACTGGGAGCTATGGCTCACTGCCACTGCCCAGCATCATTGGAGAGTGTCATATCACATAGTATTCACAAAGATCAAAATTCAAAATTCAAAGTATGGTTTCTACTGAATGTATATCACTTTCATACCATTATAAGGTCAAAAAATTGGTAAGTTGAACTATTGCAATTTAGGAAGCATCTGTATTTCAATTCTCACTGATCTGAATGGATTGCTCAGTATATGTTCATAGGGAAGGAGTTGGTTGCTGAAAAGAAAACATATTACTAATTTAATATCAAATTTTGTTTAATTATTTTCAGATAATGAGTTGGTTATTCCAAAAAAAAATGTATTGCCCCTTTCACCTTTATCACCATTCTTTGGTATGTTTCTTTTTCCTCTTTTCTTAAATAATAGGAAGGTAAAATTCATTTCAACTCTAATGAGTTAAACTCAAGGTTTTAACCTTCTTTGATAACTGACAAATATTATTCTATTTTACCATTAAGGAACTGGAATTCTGCAGCATTGTGTAGTCCTTGTTTTTTGTTATGTTTTAATTAGTTTTACTGTCTAAACCGTGGGCCACTTTTCATTATGATAAATTGCAGCTCATTGCATGAGAGGGTCAGCAACCCATGCCCCAAAATTGTCTCATGTCTCTCCTTTAATTCTTCTACTCTAACCCCTGGTACAAACATCTCCTACCAGGTAGTGTTAACTCAACCAGGGTAGACAGGGACCATGACAAATGTTGTGGGTCCTAGGAGTGTGCCTACCATTGGTAATTCAGAGAGATTTTTTTAAAAAAAATGTTATTCTGTCCAACTATATCTAAGACTTTCCTGGAAGCTCTTTTACTCAGCAAATCATTAGCTAGTCAAATCACTACAAGAGTTGGTAGTTTCCTTCAGCTTCCAGTCCTGTCTCTCCTCTAGCTTATGTCTACCTCTAATCTCATATAGCTTTATCTGTACTTTCTTACCTTCTTTATCTTAAGGGGAAAAAATATTCACACTCATTAAAGATGTCTTTTCTTCCTAAATCCTAGTTATTATCACTTACCTATTCTAGAACTTTGCTTCTAAATTTATTCTTTCTGTCTAGCGCCACATGCCTCTTCAACTGCACTCATTCTTCTCTATCTTGCACAGGGCTTGACTATTCTGAAAAAACCAAAAGGAGCAAAAAGTACTTCATTTTATCCTAACATATGTCTTCCCAGACAATCTGTTTTTCTGGTTTCAGCAATGGTACAAAACCTTTGCAGTGGATAATTAGTAACCACGGCCAGCATATTATTTCTACCACTGTCTTGCTTAACCATATACTGACTTCTAAGCCTATCACTGTAATGAAATTGTTTCCAGGGTTTCTTAATTATAAAATCTCATGGTTATTTCTGTATTCTCATTTTTTAAGGCCTCCTACTACATTTGATTTTTCTTTTTTAATCTTCACCTACTTACTGAAATCAACTCTTTCATTCCATATCTATCCTACTTTTTTTTTATGACCCTTCTCTTAACTTTTTTTTTCCTATGTCCCTTTGCTGGCTTGCTCCACTTTTCTCCTTTTCACTTTGATCTCAAAAAACAATGTGTTTTCGTCTTTTGCTAATACATTTGTCATTTTACATTCTCACTTCCAAGAGCTCATGGATTATTTTGGTTTTAAGTAAGAATACTCCAAAAGATGTGTCATTAATCCTGTTCTTTAACCAAAACTCTATAGACGTGTTCTCAATTTCTTTTTTTAAGTAACTGGTTTATTTACTTGAGAAAGAGAGAGGGAGAACACATGAGCAGGGGGAGGGGTAGATGGAGAGAAACTCAAGATTTCCTAATGAGCACAGAGCCTGACCCAGGGCTTGAGCTCATGACCCTGAGATCATGACCTGAGCCAAAATCAAGAGTTGGACACTTAACTTACTGAGCCCCCCAAGCCCCCCAACATGTTCTCAATTTCTAATTGAATTGTCTTTTCCATAGATAAAAGAATTTTCTTTCATACTTGGTTAATCATTACCATGTCTCAAAAGTATTTTAGCTCATCCCTATCTTTACCGCTTTGGGGAAGATGACAAATTCTCAACTGTTTGCTTAAAATATGTCTTTTGGATTAGGGATAGCTGACAAACAGGCCCAGTACGAGATTGAATACAAAATCTAAAGACCTTCCCTACCCCAAAAGCATAGATATAAATATGTTTAAGTGCAATAGTGGCTCCAGGAGGACACTGTGATCTGAATGCTTTACTCTTTTTAAGGCAATAGGAAGCATTTAATTAAGTTTCATTATGTCTGAGACAGTGTTATTTACAGTTCTACCTCAGGTCCTCTTTTTTTCCTCTTTTTTAACCAACACTGCTTGGTTAATCTTGTCCATTCCTACACTTACATGTAGATTCTTTCATTCAACACATATGTATTGAGTCCAGGTACTACTGTAATTACTAGTGATAGAAAGTACATAGCACTATAGTACAGTACTATAGAAAGACTACAGTAAATATAGGTGGTGAAATGCATAGGAAGGGAGGCAAAACTTATTTTCTATAAAGAACATCTATGTTGCAGGAGCAGCTAGGGCAAAAACCCTAAAATGGATAAAAGCTTGGCATATTCTAAAGCAGGGAGAAACCTAGAGAAGTTTGGCCCTAGTGACAGAAAATAATTGTATGAAATGACGTCAGACATCTAGCTAGCTGTCAGATCATGGAGGTTTATGTAGAACTGTATGTAAGAAACAATGGTGGTTTCACTTCCAAATATTTCTAGCTTTATGTCAGAATAACTTCCTGGTTCATATTTCTAGCTCCTTAGTGGCTATCTCACTGAGTTAGCATTCAGATGAACTCAAACTACTGGAAACACGACTCATCATCTTAACTCCTAAACATACTACTTTCCTTATTCCTATTTTAGAACATGGAACCCTGCTGAATCAGCCACACACCTTGAGTCTCCCATTATTTACTCCTGTTTCTCACCTAACCCTTCCAACATTAAATCAACCATTAGAGCTATTAATATGCTATCTAGTGCTTCCTAGATGTCTTTGTCCAGATCTCACTCACATTCTCACTGCAACACCTGTCACAAAATCTCTTTCTTCAATCTTTTCAAGATTTCTCAATTGGCCTTGCTCACTTTCCAGCCAATTCACCACAGTGCTAGTTACCATACCTTTTAAAACACAGTATGTTCCTATAGTGATCTTGTTTAAAATCTGTGAAGTATTCACTACCCATGCTTTAATGCTGCTTCTCTATTCTTTGACTTCAAATATCTAATCATCCTCAATATATTATAGTTCCCTGAAAAATAATTTTCAATAATTTACTAAAATAATATGTATTTCACTGCTGTATAAGGATCTTTTGTTCTAACTTTAGTATTCACTTAAAATTCAATTTCCAAAATTATAAAGACATTTTTGAGATTTTTATTTTGCACCATTTCATAAATGTAAAAGTCAAGGATTAAATACTTTTTGGTATGAAGCAAGATGAAGACAAATTGAAATCGTTGATTTCCATTTTCTCTGGAAAAGAAAATATATCCCAAGTGAAGAAAAGAAAGGTTAAGTCTACAATGAAAAACTTGACAGAAGATATAACCCCAATAAAATTAATAGAAAATATATCCACAGGGAGGCAAAGTAATACTCTATTTTCCACCATTGACAAGGTGACCTGGGCTTTTAAATACCTTGCAAAAGCTCTGCATTAACAATGTGTAAAAATGATGATATTAGCTTGTGAATACTTAACAATTGTGATGATTATGTCCTGGAAAGTTTATTTTCATAAAAAAAAATCTCTGAAGCACAGTAATAGCATAATTTTCCATTTCATAGTATATATGTGTGTGTATACATATATATATAGTTTCATTGAAAATAACTTCCAAAAATAAATTTATTTAGAATTTTATCCCATTTAGAATTTTATCCCATTTACAAGCTGACATTTAATGTAGCCTACATTTGAGTCTATACATTTTACTTAAGGGGACAATTCTGGAATCAAGTTAATTGCAGAAAGGTCAAGAACCATAATCTGTGTGTAGACTCATCCAAATCCCTAGCTGACTGATAATGCTACATATGTGTGGAAGACTGAAGATATTTCCATAGAAAATCAGTCAGAAACCAGGAGAAGGGTCTATTCTTAAAAGACAGAATTGATCCTGGTGAGATTTGTGAATTTGTTACACCTTTGACTATACATCAGGAGGTTCGTGAAAATTGAATTCAAGTTTGTGAAAAGAGGAGTAAAGAGATGGGAAACATTTATCTTACCTATTTTGACATACTATACTGTCATATTAATACAAACATTATGTTACTAACAGACAAATGAAACAGAATAGAGAGGGAGATATGTAAATATAAGAAATTGATATATGGGGACACCTGGGTAGCTCAGCGGTTTAGTGCCTGCTTTCAGCCCAGGGTGTGATCCTGGAGTCCTGGGATCGAGTCCCACATCAGGCTCCCTGCATGGAACCTGCTTCTCCTTCTGCCTATGTCTGAATAAGTGAACGAAATCTTTAAAAAAAATAAAAATTAAAAAAAAATTTAAAAAGAACTTGACATTTAAAAAAAAAAAAAAAAAAAAAAAAAAAGAACTTGACATATGTACTACCAAAATTCAATATAGAATAATAAATTTTAAAGCAAATGACATTGGAAAACAATGGTTTACTATGTGGAGAAAAAAGTATAAAGGTAAAGATAGATAAATGATGTAAATAATGGAAAGAAAGATACATAGATGCATAAATACGTTCCTACAACTAATAGAAAAAAATACAGGGCAGTATATTTATGGTCATGGTTTGAATTTTTAAAAAATGTTTATAAAGCCCAAAGAAGTAAAAAACAAAAATTAAAGAGAAAACCAGATAGGCTTAAACAGATAAAAACAATGATTTTTATTCAATGAGAGACAAAATTATATGAAGACACATTTGCAACCCCAAAATTGGCAAAAGTTTAATATTAGAAACTTAAGTGAAACAGAAAAATGAAAGTAAATGAAATAGTAAAAAAACAAATAAATTAATAAAAATGGATGAAGGCTATAAAAAAATTCACAGAAGTAACTAGGAAAGCAAACTCAGTGGCAATTAGAAAAATTAGAAAAGTTTAATAGAAATAAACTTTTTTAAAAAGATTTTATTTATTTATTTGAAGAGAGAGCTCATGAGCATGTGGGCGAGGGAAAGGGAGAAGCAGGTTACCCACTGAGCAGAAAGTCCAAGGCAGGGCTGGATCCCAGGACCCCAAGATTATGACCTGAGCCAAAGGCACATGCTTAACTGACTGAGACACCCAGGTGCCCGTAATAGAATCAAACATTGTAAGGATGTGAAGAAATGGGAATTTACTTGTATTGTTAGTAGATGTGTAGCTGGTTAAGAGTTGGTCTCAAAGTGCAGTCTTAAAATCACTATGTTGTACCTGACCTTTCATGAGACAAGTCATAAAAATGGAAATTCAAGTGGTTAATAACCATAAAATATTCCACTAATTAGTCATAAAGAGCAAAAGTATAATAAAGAGATATTTTACATGTATGAAATCATTAAATATTGTAAAGTAGAATAGTATTCAATATTTGCAAGTATTTGATGAGATGGGAACTTGTATGTAGAATTAGAAATCATGTAATTTTGCTGAAACCTTTCTGAAAGTCAATTTGACATCGTACATCAGGAGTTTTAAAATGTTTATTAGTGTAATGATTAAGTTTATGTGTTAGTTTGACTGGCCAGAGGTTATCCAGAGGTATGGGGTATGTCTGTTAGGGTATTTACAGATGAAATTAGTATTTTAATTAGTGAATTCCATAAAGTAGATTGCCCTCCCCATTGTAACTGAGTATCATTCAATCCTTTGATGGTCTGAATAACATAAAGGGCTGAGAAAGAGGGAATTTGCCCCATTTCCTCTGCCTCATGAGTAAGCTAAGACATCTCATCTAATCTCTCCTGCTCTCAGAGTGGGAGTTACACCATCTGTTCCCTGATTTTCAGGCCTTTGGATTTGGACTGAAATACTACCACTTTCCTGGGTCTCCTGCTTCTAGATGGCTGATTGTGGGACTTCTCAACCTCCCTAATCAGGTGAGACAACTCCCCATTGTCTCAAACATATATAAGTGTCTAAAACACATATATTTTCTGGTTCTCCACAGAAACAGAAATAGATATTCTACTGAATCTGTTTCTCTGCAGCACTCTGACTGATACAGTAACTTATGCCTCAGGCGTTCTACTTCTAGAATTTTATAATAAAGAGACAATCAAAATATGAATATATATAAATATATTTTTCCTAGTATTATTTGTTGTAGTTAAACTGGAACATACCTGAAACATCAAATTCATTGCAAATGTTATAGAAAGCATGATTTATGATGCTCTATCAAATGCAGCCATGAAAAATTATGTTTGGGCAACATTGTAATGAATTAATGAAAGTTAATCCTTGTATTAAGTGGGGAAAAAGCATAATGAGAAACTCTATTGAAGTTATATTATTCAACTCTGTTGACATAATATAAAATATTAATAGCAATTATTTATACTCTCTGATAATTAACCACTATACTGTAAGCTAGAAACAAAGATACTATACTTACCTCTAAATGCTCAACACTTAGTTCAGTACTTGGTACATATCAGCCACTCAAAAAACAGTTGTTAAGAGAATAAACTTAAATTTTAATTAATTAATTAGTTTCTCTACACTCTTATGCAATTTAGAAGTTCTCACCAATGAGTGTATATTATTTTTATAATCATAACATAAATATAATTTAAAAATATATCTTTAACAACCTTCTGTAAGTTTTGGGAATACATGTTTTTCTCTTTCTTCTGCTGGTGTGTGGATGAAGAATAAGAACATTTTTTATAGGATGCTGAATTTTTCCGATAAAGGTCTTCCTGAAAATGTCTCTTAACTGTTGGTAAATAATATAGTCAATCAAAATTTGGAAATGGAAAAAAATCTATTCATGCTTCAAATTGGATCACAAGGGGTGAATAATTTTTAATATATTATTAACACCACTTTTGGTTTTGTTGATAAATTTTATCCCACCTCCTATATTAAATTTAATTTTTATTTTATTTTTTATTTTATTTTATTTTTTTTTTAGTTGGGGATTTTATTTTATTTATTTATTTATTTTTTAATTAATTTTTATTGGTGTTCAATTTACCAACATACAGAAAAAGCTTGATACTCAAATATCAAATGATGAAATCACACAGTACTTACTGTAAAAGCTTTCCAATTTACACCTAAACTGTTTTTTTATTAAACATATTATACAATGATATAAAAGGTATTTGCTTTGAGCCAATAATGCCAAATTATATTTTCCATATTGAGCTATAATTACACAGAAGAGTATATTTTACTTCTGTGTGAAAACTTGGATGAAATTGTTCAAATATTTAGCATTATGTGTTTATTATCATTTACCTGAGTGATAATTACTACGTCAGAAGATTAAGTGGAAGGAGAATGAAAATATGCAAAGATTCTGCATAAAATCAATATTTAATAAAAAAATCAATATTTAATAAACTTTGCATTTTAGGGAAAAAATGAGTAAAGGATGAAATGTACCCTTTGCAGTAGATTTAACTCAAACTTTTCAATTTCAGGCTTGAATTTCAATTTGCTGAGCAAACTTTCTCTATTTGGACATGTTTTCTTCTCTCCTGGCTCAGCTCCATTTCTACTGATGCCTAAAGGATTTGTGTGAGTTGGCTCACATTTACAAAGCACCCAGTGTGAAATGGCATTTTACTCCCTGTGCATTCATTTTTTTTTCTATTCTTTTCCTTTGTGTTAGTTAGGAATTGACAGGAGCTTCACACTGAGATGCAGGTCACCAAAAACAACTATCATGGAAGAAAAACATACTTTATTCTATTAAAAAGTAAATTATAGTAGAAACTAGTCGTCTGCTCCTGACCATCAAGACATGGTCCTGCAATTTTAAAAATATATATTTCAGAAACTCCGTCAACTCTTAAACCAAAATAATGAAATTGAACATGGTTGTTCAAACCAGTTAACCAGAAATGGACCAAAACTCTTCTACGTATATAGAGTTTGTACTTAGAAATGGGGCGGGAAAGACAGAAAAGAATGGTTCTTCTATGACAAAGATAGACGTGAAGTGATTGTTTTATCTAAGAAATAATAGCACTACTGAGCAACTTCAAATTCCATATACAGTCAGCCTGTCAATGTTGTCACTGAAAAGCTTTAACTTGAATTTTACAGTTTTATTTGGTATAACCTGCCACATAGAAACAGCCCTATATTTTCTACTCTCTCTGTCTCTCAGTCTCGCTCTCTGAATTTCTGTGAAAACTCAGTTTCACTTGCATTTTATGGGCTGAGTCTAAAATAAAGTTGCACTGCATAACACCGCCAAATCAAGGGGGAGATTCTACTATCCCCATCCATAACATTGATATCTCAATAAAACTCTGAAAAAATATTGGAGGTCCCTTTAGCCAAAAGTTGGAAATAATCTCAGCTCGAAGAATATATATGCAAGATGCAGAAGAACTTCCCCTCCCTATTCAGCATAGAACAGAGCAATTATCTTCTTCCATGTGAGAAAGACACTAATTTAGTAGATAAATATTTTGTATCACATATATATGGTTTTAATGATATAGTATTGAATGTGTTCTTCATAATCAAGAAAGAAACTTAACATTTAAAACTATTACTATTTTTGTAAATGTGCTTCCTAATTTCAGTGTATTTTAATACCAATATTAACCAGCATGATCACTAACTGCAAATGAAAGTTACCCTTTTTCTTGCCAAAAATCCACGCAAAACTTAAATTAAGCATGCATCTTTCATAAGTAAGTCAAAATGACACTTGCTGAAGTTATTTCAACACTTTTTAAGCACCTATAATCTCCTAGGTAGTTACTAGCCCCTGAGATGTAAAAGTTATGCTAGGTATGATCCTAAAATACAGACATTTAGCGTCTAAGGAGGGAGATCAAGGAACAATCAATTTAAAAAAGTGGGCCAATTGCTCTTAATAAAATATTTGTTGTGTGCAATGGGGACTCAGAGGAGAGGTACCATTTCCAGTTTTGTGGGGACAAGACATTCAGAGACATTAACTCTTCAATTCTACTCCTCAGCCCTTTACACGTTATCAAGTGGTAGTGCAATGCTAGGTCCTCATTAACTCAACATATTTAGGGACGCACTGGTAGTACTAAGGTTGATGCACGGGCCATCTCAAAGCATTGCTGAAGGAAACAGATTATGTTAAGCTGGCCTTTGTAGCTCAGGGAGTCTTGTTAGTACTTTTAAAGATAAGGATCATTTATCATGAGCTCATTTATTTTTGAACAGTTCTGTTTCTAAGCCTGGGCAAGTTTGCTGACCTTCACTCTTAAATAGGATAAATTTTTTCCTTGTTTACATTACATACCATTACATACCATTACATTACATACAATTTTTTTATTTTTTAGAATGTGGAAAGTAAATTCCAGTCCAGCATACTGTGATTATTATGATTCACAAATTAGTACCACTTTAGAGCACATTGTACTTAATGAGTGTTATGTTTCTTGGTACAGATATTTTTCTCTTTTTGCATTTATGTGCACTCTCACTAAATGTATACCACGGCATTTTCATGTGTATTTTTCTTTCTCTCTTTCTTCCTTTCTTCCTTTCTTCCTTTCTTCCTTCCTTCCTTTCTTTTTCTTTCTTTCTTTCTTTCTTTCTTCTTTCTTTCTTTCTTTCTTTCTTTCTTTCTTTCTTTCTTTTTCTCTTTTTCTTTCTTCTTTCTCATTTTTCTTTCCTCTCTTTCCTTTATTCTTTTTTTTTCTCTTTCTTTTTTTAAAAGAGATGTTATCCTCTGATTTCATCTAGTCTTGCTATATTGATGAATGTGCTTAGGGTTAGGGTTAGCGTTAGGGTTAGGGTTAGGGTTGTACTGTGTCCATTCAATTTTCCACAAGGAAATGTACAACCAAGGTTTAAACAGAAACTTTTGATTGATGGTATCTTAGACTCGACAAAATATAGCGTTCCTAAGAATATTTACCTATTTATCAATAGGTGAAAAGTAATCATTAACTATTGTATTTCATTAATCTATTTTATTCACTTATGAAACTTTAGAATAAATCCATATCTAAATAAAGACTGTTTCATGTCTCAATCCCAATGTACTATTAGTATTCATTGAGACTATTCTTTCCCGAATCAGTGTTTCGCTTCAATGGGTAGGCACACATGGATTCGAATGGACTTTCTGGTATAGAAGTAATTTGTATATGCAGATTTTTCTAAAATGCTTCAAACAAATATAAGCTTTGATACATCTGATTAAATAAAGCGTTGAAAACAACAAAAAAAAATCAAGCTGTAAATAAACCTTGGGAGAATTTGATTGCCTTTGGTGTACAAAGATCTCTATTTTGCATGAAATTGCCAATGAGACAGAGGCAACAGCTGCAGTCTCTTTTGTTTGGTTATTTATTTAGCTATTTATTTACTTTTCTAACCTGATCCACTTTCTGCCTTGAACACGAGGAAATCTGAGACTCTAAGACAAACAGTGATTTGAAAAAAAAAAAAGATTTTTATTTGTTTATTCATGAGAGACACAGAGGCAGAAACATAGGCAGAGGGAGCAGCAGACTCCCTGAGGAGAGCCTGATGCAGGACTTTACCCCAGGACCCCGGGATTGCGACCTGAGCCAAGGGCAGCAGATACTCAACCACTGAGCCACCCCAGGTGCCCCCAACCAGTGATTTTGAAAGTTGGTTCACTTTTACTGCTTCTATGTGAATGGAGGGATAGTGGAATGGAGGGATGATGAAGCTAAGATATCAAGATTCTAAGAAGCAATGACAGTCTAAAGTCTTCATCTGAGGAAAGGATACCTCTTTTCCTCACACTGTGAAGATACAAGCTTTTGTCATCAGCTCACAGAGCAGGGCTTTGAACATTTCTTTTCTTGATTTTCTGATACTAATTTTACTTCCATTTTTTTCATTATATCTTCTTCCAGAACTCTCATTGTAACTCTTAACATTTTAATCCCCTTCTTTTGTGGAACTAATTTTGGTTATATTGCTCTAATAAAAAAATAAAAGCAGGAGAACTTAAAATTTGATTTAGACCTACATATCTATTCTTTTAAAGCTAATGTCCCAAGTTGTTATTATTTATTGATTGTGTCTGTATCCCTTTCAGCTCCAAACCATGCTGGTTTTGCTAAATTTTCTAATTGAAATACAAGACTTAGAATCTAATAGAATTACTTACAAACACTTATAAACTTTGAAATCTTTAAAAGAAAACATTAGCTGCGTTGTACCCATAGGAATACATGAAATCAGAATCTTATGATAGAATAGCATTTGAAGATAGTATTAATATCTCTTTCCACCTGACTCAATCCCTTATACAGCTGAGATTTAAAGCAAGCTTTTGTAGATAAACCCTGGTGAGTGGTTAAAGTAAGATATTTTTAAAAGACAAGTGAAATGATTAATCTCCAGGGTTTTAAAACAAATGAATCAGACTCTAGTCTCTGACTTTACCCAGCTACGTAACCTTAGATAACTCTGAACGTTAGTTCCTGCATATTTTGATGGAGGCTATTGCATTTTTACCTCCTCTACATGGAACATTCAAAAAAAGAATATTGTCTTGAGTTTATAATGTTACACTAAGATTCAGAGCTAACTGGTACATTTTCTTTTACTTTTGCTAAATACATTCATTTTCAAAGGACTAAAAACATCAGAGTTTTATAGTTTTCATGTTACATTGTGCGATGTTTCTCATGTTTCTTCTATTTACTAGAATAGATGATGGGCACTGCAAATAAAACTTGAATTAGTAAGAGGTGAATGTTTCAAAATGACACAAGGTGAGGAAGTTCTATTTTCTTATAGAATTTAAGTACTTCTAACAGCTTTTAGATTTTCTTGATGTGAAACTTTGTTAGTTCAAAGCAAGAGAAAAATTGAGTGGCTTTCCTAGACCTAAAACTAATAAACACAATCTTTGAGGGTATTATATTGTTTTTTTAAAAACAAAAGTTGTTTTCAGCAATCCCAAATGTTTTTTAGTGGCAGATAGGCTTTCATGATGCAGAATCATGCAAGCTTCCTCTTTAGGCTGTTTTTGTTGCTGTTGTTGTTGTTGTTTTTCAGTCAGGAATGTTTCGCTGATTTTGTGAAACGAGATATTGGTATTAGTGTTTTTGTGTAAGAGCTTGAAGGAAACAGTTGACTATTTACATTGTTTCTAAAGCGATTGGACTGAGGAGATGAAAAATTTCTAGCAAAATTAAAAATATATTACTTATGTCAATAGTCAAATGATTTCTACATCATCAAAAAAACCCAATATATTTAAGGAGGAAATGACTACAATTTAATCTTGTCACCATCTTTCACCTACTAATGTAGGAGACATAAATCAAATACCATATGGATTGAACTATGACCCCTGGACAAGTATGTTGAAGTCCTAATCATATATATTCATGAAAGTGACCTCATTTGGAAGTTATACCTCATTTATAGGTGTAATCAAAGGTCATTAAAGGTGAGCTGTAACACAATATGACTGATGTCCTTATGAGAATAGACAAATACATGAGGGGTGAACACACAGGCAGAGACTGAAGTAATAAGGCTACAAGGCAAGGGATGCTGAGGGCTGCAAGCAAACCACCAGAAAGTAGTAGAGAGGCTATGAAGAATTTCCCCCCTGTTTCAGAATGAGCATTACCCTGCCATCACCTTGATTTCAGATTTCTAGGCTTCAGAAATGTGAGACAGTATATTTCTGTCATTTTAAGTTGTATATTTTCTAGTAGTTTGGCTGGGTGGCCCTAGAAAACTGACATAAACCTCCAGGTCTCCATTAAAAATAAATTTGTTTTTTTGTTTGTTTGTTTTTAAGATTTTATTTATTTGTTCATGAGAAACACAGAGAGAGACAGAGAGAGAGAGAGAGAGAGAGAGAGAGGCAGAGACACAGGCAGAGGGAGAAGCAGGCTCCATGCAGGGAGCCTGATGTGGGACCTGATCCCAGGTCTCCAGGATCATGCCCTGGACTGAAGGTGGCGCTAAACCGCTGAGCCATCCAGGTGTCCATAAATTTGGTTTTAATTATGGTTTAAATTAGGTTTGGTTCAAAGTAGAATATGACTCAATCATAGGGAACAAACTGATGGTTACCAGAAGGGAAGTGGGTGAGGGTGATGGGAGAAATAGGTGATGGGGATTAAGGAGCACACTTGGGAAGAGCACTGGGTATTTCATAGAATTGTTGAGTCCCCAAATTATACATCTGAAACTAACATAATACTGTATGTTAACTACCCTGGAATTAAAATTAAAACAATAAAAAGACCCTTAACAACAACAACAAATTATAAATGAATATTGAACTTCAGGTAATTGCATATATGTTAAGGTATTTAGGGAAAAGTATAATGATGTCTACAAGTCCTTTAAAATATAAAATAATAGGGCTTGAATTATAGGTAGATGAAAAGATGAATAATAAAGCAAATGTAGTAAAATGTTGAGTGGAATATGTTAATGTGCCTATAGGGATACTAAAAATTCTTTCCAATTTTCATCATGTTTTAAAGTTTTCATTATAAAATTATGTATTTGAAGAAAAACCCATACACATAAATGCATAGTGTCCAGAGCATGTTTTCCTAATAGTCATAATGAAAAATACTTCTATATTTAGAAATTTTCAATCATATTGCTTCCTGAGCCACTCATCATAATTGCTTAACATATAAAATATTCATTGAGCTCAAAACAGAAAACCATCACTTAAGATAAAATATTGTCACTAATAGATTCTACTAGAACATCTGTATTTATCACAAGATCTGTATATTACATACTAATGAATGAGTGTTTTACATTTACAGTTGTCTCATACTGATCATAAGAAGTTAATACTATGTTATAGTAAATTTATAGTTATTAACGAGAGGCTTTGGGGGTGTATTGCATAAATTATATATTTCTACATCGCTACATTGCTTATAATATTACGGTAATCTTATTTAACATACTACTTACCACATAGTGGATTTTAAAGAAATATCTGTGGAAGGAAAGGATAGATAAATGCATCCCATTCTAAATGATAAGAACTATCACTATCTAGCCATCAGCTAGAAGTAGTGAAAAATTTCCACCTGGATACAAACATACCTGGGAGGGAAAGTCTATGACTGGGCAACTGCTCTCAGCAAAAATTTTGCATTAAATAAAGGGAGTACACAATTTTCATTTTTCTGCAGGAAAATCTTGTCCACATTTATTTTGTTTTGGAATATTTTGAAGGCAATATTTTCAGCTACTTGTTTGGGTAGTATCTATTTTTTTTTATAAAAGTGTGACATCTAAGAAAGGTATTTAAAAAATAAATTATGTGTATGTAAACACACATACACATTAATAATGCCTATACAGAACCTTTGGATACTTTTTCTACTGGGATAATAGGCATTTGAAATATGATAGTTTTTATTAATTATTTTGTTCATTTAAAAAAAGTTTTTGAATGCCTATTTTGTGCCAGACATATATTGGAGAGAAAAATACAAATAAAATACCAACCTTACCCTTAGTATGGGTTTTATATCTAATTTCTCTCCAGATATAATTGCTGAAAACTTTGAATATATATGAATTGCTAGAAGCTTATGAAACTAACAGCAAACTCACTTACAGTTAAAAGACATCGAGGGAAGAGTGAAAAAGAGTTTTTTTTGGCAAAAAAAAAAAAAAAAACACACAAGGACTTAGGCAAGTGTTTATTTATTGTTTTAAGAAAAGCTTGATTGCTTGCTTGGTCATGTAACAGCCTGACATTGATGGTAGTGATTTCAGTAAATAGATAGTAAAAGGAAAAAGAACGAGGAGGCAGGGAAGGTGAGGGGAGGAGGAAGAGATAAATGGCAAAATATAAAAACTCTGAGAAGTAAACACAGAGAACGGGATTTTTTTTTCCTGCCTCCGTCAAGCACGGAAGTCCTCAGCGGATAATGACTTTTTTTTGGTACCAATGTTTAGCATGAACTTAACTACTATTGATACACTCTGCTAAGTATTTTTATAGCCACTATCTTTTGTTCAGAAGTAAACCACAAGCCCCAAATGGTGTCACATTAGCCAAATCACCAAATTTGGACTTGGTACCCTAAGCAAGTTTCAACCCCCCAGAAATGTAGTCTTTTAACCAGGTCACTGAGGTCAAGGGGCCTTCACCACCATGGGGCCTTCCTTCTTCCTGAAGGAAGATGAGATCAGCATATAAGAACCCCCTCCGGCATTTTTCCCCCATAAAGGAAGGTAGTCTTACCTGAAACAATCCTTTCTTTTCTTTTGCTAAAAACTATTTTACATCACTCTCCTTCCTATAGAAACCTTCCATTTAGCACAACTCCTCAGAACTCTCCTCTGCTTGCTAGATGGGATGTTGCCCAATCCATGAATAGCTTTCAAAAGCCAATTAGATCTTCAGATTTACTTGGATGAATTTTTCTTAGCACTTATTTGATACTTATAATAACTTTGTTAATGTTAGGTTGCTATCTTTGTTTTATAATTTTTTTTTTAAAGAGGCTTGGAGGAGGAAGGATTTATCTAAAGTCACAGTGGAGTTCTGAACTGATTGTCTGTAACTAGAACACTATAGTCTTTCAAAGAAGCTATGTAGTGTTAGTATTTAATTTAGTAATAAAAAAGTGAAATCTATACTTATATTAACACCCTTGTGCTTTTCCATAATCCTATATTTGATCTAATTATATTAAAAAGTTCTTCTGATGTAGTTGCTGCTAGTATGGTTTTCGGACATCTACCACATTATCTCAATTCTCTAAATTTCCTGCTGATTCAAAATAAAATAGAACATAACTTTCAAATTCAAAATAAAGTTCAAAATAACTATTTTGATCTTCAGTTATGGAGACCGAACTGGTGTGGATATGTTAATGTGTGCAGAATTGAACAACGACCTGAATCCAATCAAGCATACTCAGCTAGCTGCCTTACAATCAGTAACTCAAACTCTAGACACAAGTTAGCAAAAGAAATGAGATCGTTTTCTAAATCAGTAGGATTTGAAATTTCCTCTGAACCAATAAAACCTGGTGGCAAAATATTAAGAGATGACTGTGTTGTGTATCTTTTTTTCTTGGTGATTTTATTGTTCTTCAGTAATTTGCCCAGATTACAGTAAGCTCCAAAAGAGTCCAAAATTTTAAGAACAATTTTATCTCTCTAATGCTTTCTTTTACACAGCTTACATTTCAAAATAATAATTATAATATAAAAATGAGGTAGTATAAGATCCTCAAGGAAGAGGAATTGGTGGAAAATGGAAAAAGAAGGAGAAAAGGCAGATAAAGTAACAAAAAGAGGAAAGTAAAGGCTCAATTAGAAAAATAAATGTAGAAGGGAGAACAGAAAAAGAAAAGACAATGTAGAAAGAGGACAAAGTAGAAAAAAATGTTTGAGTCAAGGGTAAAATGGGGCAAGTCAAGTGTAAAGGCAGGGACTCAAACTCACTATTCTGTTCAAAATAATACAAATGAGTACATGGGGGTGGATGTAAGAAAACCAGTTCCTCTTTTTTGACTTTCCTCATCCCAACTGAGAAATAAACAAAAATAAATATTTATCTTAAAAAAAAAAAGGTGATTTAAGAGTTTCATCCGCACTCTGGAAACAAAGAGAATGGTCCTATTGGCCCAAGAGGACAAGGAGTATGCATCATTCAGCTCTAGCCAAGATTAACAAAACTTCTGATTTAATGGAGAAGCTGAAAACCAAATTTTATGACAAATCTGAAGTTCATAACTCATTCAATAAATATTTAAACCTATATGAATACTCTCATCATCTCATAGTAGCTCCACCCCTTCCGGTTGGGGGATTTGGTCCAGGGGCTACCTCGTTGTATGCTTACTATTAAAAAGATAACAGGCAGGGGAGAAAATAGTGTTCCTGACTTTACCTCTATCTACCTGCAAGGCCTGATGGACCTTGCTGTTGTGTTCTCATCTAGATCCCCCTCCTGTCTGTGAGATTAGTGCATAGTTAGCTCTCTTTGCGTGGTCTCTGATGAGTGCTCTCTGGTCCTACAAGCAGGGTTAGCTTCACAACTCTTGGATCACCAGGGTTGCAAAGGGCTCCACGCTCAGGAGGGGACGTTAACGAACACTCTATGGCTTTTATCTTGACATGATTAACAACTTTATGTTTTGTAAATGAAATTTAATTGGACAATGAATCATGCATGAGTCAGGGGCTTAGATCCCCCACTCACATATCATCCTGTCTCCTGTCTCCTACCAGCTCTCCATCTTCCAGAACGGGTTCTTAGCCAGCAGCTCCCCCGCTGCAGGTACCATGGATGCTCCTACTCCAGCAGGGACCTGGGCACATGCATGGTGAGAATGGAGGTTGGGCACACGAACCCTGGCTGGCCCCACTAACTGTGAGACACTATACTTACCCTCAAAGTATCCTGATACTTTGAAAGGCAGGTCATTAATAGAAAATATATATATTAAAAACAACAACAACAACACACTGTGACAATTCAAGAAGGACCACAGAAGAAAAACAAGACTTTCTTCTGCCTTTTGAATGTGTCCCATATTTTCATTTTATACTGGGCCGTGGGAATAATGTAGCTGTACCTGCTTACTAGGGTACTTTATTATTACCAGCATACTCTTTCTTTCATTACCCCCAGAAACTTCTCTTCTGGCTGAAAGTAACACCAAGTTTAAGGTAAGGCAAAACATAAGAGTTTTAAAAAGTTTAGTTAAAAGAAATGGGAAGTGATTCTTTTTAGGAACAGGCATTACTCTCTACTCCAAATCTGGAGAGTGAGAAAAAACAAGTTCTGTGTAATAGGTATCACCTTTTCTTTTTCTTTCTTTCTTTCTTTCTTTCTTTCTTTCTTTCTTTCTTTCTTTTCTTTTCTTTTCTTTTCTTTTCTTTTCTTTTCTTTTCTTCTTTTCTTTCTTTTCTTTTCTTTTCTTTTCTTTTCTTTTCTTTTCTTCTTCTTCTTCTTCTTCTTCTTCTTCTTCTTCTTCCTTCCTTCCTTCCTTCCTTCCTTCCTTCCTTCCTTCCTCCCTCCCTCCCTCCCTCTCTCCCTCTCTCTCTTTCTCTCTTTCTTTCTTTCTTTCCTCTTTTCTTTCCATACTTGCTTGCTCACTTTTGTTTCCTCCCACAGATAGTATGTATAAGGCAAAGCTTGATGTATTCAAACAAACCTCATTCAAATTCCAAGTCTGCCACAGGCTTAGTGGCAACCTGAGCCTCAATCATTACTCAACCATTCTTAGCCAGTTTCACTCTTCTGTAAAATGATTATAATAATGGCCCAGAACTGTTGTTCAGGTTGAATGGCATAACATAGAACAAATACATGGTGTAATGCCTAGCATATGGTATAGACACACTCATGAAAAATATTCATATATAATTTTAAAGAAGTTTTTTGTTTTTAATATTTCAATGCAGGGTAAGCTTGCTTTGTGTCAAATATAAAGAACCTGTCATTTTAGTTGAAATGATAAGAAGTCTCTACATAGTGTTTATAATATGTGCCCACTGAATCTGGGTAGGCCCATCAACTGTCATGAGGCATTGAGATGGCAAAAATATCTTTCAGTGGCAAGCCTGAAGTGTATTTAAGGGCTTTGGAATCTTAAGGCCCAAGCAACATTTTTAGAGTCTTTCACATTCCATTTCTTCTTCTTCTTCTTTCTTCTTCTTCTTCTTCTTCTTCTTCTTCTTCTTCTTCTTCTTCTTCTTCTTCTTTCTTCTTCTTCTCCTTCTCCTTCTCCTTCTTCTCCTTCTTCTTCTTCTTCTTCTTCTTCTTCTTCTTCTTCTTCTTTCTTTCTTTCTTTCTTTCTTTCTTTCTTTCTTTCTTTCTTCTTTCTTCTTCTTTTTCTAGATCTAGAGAATTTCCTTGTTTTGATATGTAAGAGAGTGGTTCTACACTAATCCATTCTGTATACTCTAATATAATTAGTCACAGACAACGTCTGTGAGAACCCACAATTAGCAAAGGCATAAATCTGTATATCTTCTTCACTTCTATTATGTAGTAAGCAATATTTGTGAAGTTACAATAGTTTAAAATATAATAAAATTAAATTCCAAATAAGTCAGAGTTTCTTTTTTTTTTTAAGTTTTTATTTAAGTTCTAGTTAGTTAACATATAGTGTATTAATGGTTTCAGGAGTAGAATTTACTGATTCATCACTTAGATATAATACGCAGCGCTTATCACAATTTCCTTCCTCAATATCCATCACACATTTAGTCTATCACCTGCATATCTCCCCTCCAGCTACCCTTAGTTGGTTCTCTATAGTTAAGAGTTTCTTTTGGTTTGCCTCCCTCCCTCTTTTTTTTTTTCTTTCTTCCCAGATGGTCATCTATTTGTTTCTTTAATTCCACAAATGACTGAAATCATATGGCATTTGTCTTTCTCTAAAAGACTTATTTCTCTTAGGATAATATAACTCTAGTTTTATAGAGTTTTATATTTGCAATATCCTTGCAAATGGTAAGATTTCATTCTTTTTGATGGCTGAGTAATATTCCAAATATACATACACACTACATGTCTTTATCCATTCATCAGCCCATGAACATTTGGGCTCTTTCCATAATTTGGCTACTATTGATAATGCTGCTATGAACATCCAGGTGCATGTGTCCCTATGAATCAGTATTCTTGTATTCTTTGGTAAATACCCAATAGTGCAATTGCTGGGTCATAGAGTAGTTCTATTTTCAACTTTTTGAGGAACCTTTACACTGTTATCCAAAGTGGCTGCACCAGTTTGCATTCCAACCAACAATCTAAGATGGTTCTCCTTTCTCTGCATCCTCATCAATGCTTGATGTTTTCTGTGTTGTTAATTTTAGCCATTCTGACAAGCATAAGATGGTATTTCATGATGACTTTGATTTGTATTTCCCTGATAATGAGTGATGTTGAGCATCTTTTCATGTCTATGTTTGCCAACTATATGTCTTCATGGAAAAAATGTCTACTCATGGGTTCTGCCCATTTCATAACTGGATTATTTGTTTTTAGGGTGTTCAGTAGAAGTTCTTCATATATTTTGGATACTGGTCCTTTATCAGATATTTCATTTGCAAATATCTTCTCCCATTCTGTAGGCTGATTTTTAAATTTTGTTGATTATTTTCTTCACTGTGAAGAAGCTTTCTATCTTGAAGAAGTCCCAGTAGTTCATGTTTGCTTTTGTCACCCGTGGCTCCAGCAACGTGTGTACTAAGAAGCTGCCATAGCCGATGTCAAAGAGGTTGCTGCCTGTATTCTTCTCTAGGATTTTGATGGTCTCCTGTCTCACATCTAGGTCTTTCATAAATTTTGTATTCATTTTTGTGTATAGTATAAGAAAGTGGTCCTATTTCATTTTTCTGCATGTTGCTGTCCACTTTTCCCAACACCATTTGTTGAAGATAGTGTCTTTTTTCCACTTGATATTCTTTCCTGCTTTTTTGAAGATTGGTTGAAGATTGGCTGCGGGTCCATTCCTGGGTTTTCTATTCTATTCCACTGATCTATGTGTTTGTTTTTGTGCCAGTACCACACTATCTTGCTCACTACAGCTTTGCAAATAACCTGAAGTATGGAATTATGAGGCTTCTAGCTATGGGTTTCTTTTTCAAGATTACTTTGGTTATTCAGGGTCTTTTCTGGTTCCGTACAAAATATTAGGATTTTTTTTGTTCCAGCTGTGAAGAATGCTGGTGGGATTTTGATAGGGATTGCATTGAATGTGTAAATTACATTGGGGTAGCCTAAACATTTTAACAATTTGTTCTTCTAATCCATGGAATATTTTTCCATTTCCTTATGTCTTCCTCAATTTCTTTAATAAGTGTTCTATAGTTTTCAGAATACAAATCTTTTACCTCTTTGATTAGATTTATTACTAGGTATCCTACGGTCCTTGGTGCAATTATAAATAAGATCGATTCCTTGATTTCTCTTTCTGTTGCTTCTTATTAATGTATGGAAACACAACAGATTCCTCTACATGATTTTGTATCCTGCAACATTACTGAACTTGTATATCAGTTCTAGCAATTTTTGGATGGAGTCTTTTGGGTTTTCTACGTAGAATATCATGTCATCTGTAAAAAGTGAAAAGTTTGAATTCTTCCTTGCCAATTTGGATACCTTCTTTTTGTTGTCTGTTTGCTGAGGCTAAGATTTCCAGTACTGTTGAATAAAATTGGTGAGTGGACATCTCTTTCTTGTTCCTGATCATAGAGGAAATGGTCTCAGTTTTTCCCCCATTGAGGATTATATAAGCTGTGGGTCCTTCATATGTGGCCTTTATGATGTTGAGATATGTCCCCTCTAACCCTACTTTGTTAAAAATTTTTTATCAAGAATGGATGCTGTACTTTGTCAAATGTTTTTTTTCTGCATCTATTGAGAAGATCATATGGTTCCTATCCTTTCTTCTCTTAATGTGATATATCACATTGCTTGATTTGCCAATATTGAACCATCCCTGCATCTGAGGAATAAATCTCACTTGATCATGATGAATAATTCTTTTAACAAAGTGTTGGAATGGATTTATTAGTATCTTGTTGAGAATTTTTGCATCCATGTTCATTAGGGATATTGGCCTGCAAGTCTCCTTTTTAGTGGGGTCTTTGTCTGATTTTGGAATCATGGTAATGCTAGCCTTGCAGACTGAGTTTGGAAATTTTCCTTCCATTTCTCTTTTTGGAACAGTTTGAGAAGAATAGATGTTAATACTTCTTTGAATGTCTGATAGAATTCCCCTAGGAAGCCATTTGGACCTGGACTTTTTGTTTGCTGGGAGATTTTTGATTACTAATTCAATTTCTTTACTGGTTATCAGTCTGCTCAAATTTTCTATTTCTTCTTGCCTCAGTTTTGGTAGTTTATATGTTTCTAGAAATTTATCCATTTCTTCCAGATTGCTCCATTTGTTGGCATATAATTTTTCATAATATTCTCTTATAATTGTTTGTCCGTATAATTGTCTTATAATTACTGTCCTGTCATGTGTGATCTCTCCTCTCATTTGTGATTTTATTTACTTGGGTCCTTTCTCTTTTCTTTTTGATATGTCTGGCTAGGGGGATATCAATTTTATTAATTCTTGGCACCCCTGGGTGGCTCAGTCAGCTAAGTATCTGCCTTTGGCTCAGGTCCTGATCTCGGGGTCCTGGAATGGAGCCTCTCACCTCTTATCAGACTCTCTGCTCAGCAGGAAGCCTACTACTTCCTCTCCCTCTGCCCAGTCCTCCACTCCTGTCACTCTCATGCCACTCTCTACCTCTCTCTCTCAAGTAAATAAATAAAATATTTTAAAAATTTTATTCAGTCTTTTAAAGAATCAATTCTTAGTTTCATCAATCTATTCTATTGCTTTTGTTTCTGTATAATTTATTTCTTTTTTCCTTTTTAAAAAAAACATATTTATTTGGGAGAGGGAGAGAGAGAGAGAGCATGTACAGGGGGAAGAGAAAGGGGGAGGAGCCCAACGAAGGGCTTGATTCCACAACCCTGAGATGAAGGCAGACACTTTATGGACTGTGCCACCCAGGCACTCCACTATATCATTTATTTCTGCTCTAATATTTCTTATTTCCCTTGTTCTGCTGGCTATAGGCTTCATTAACTGTTTCTTTTCTAGTTGCTTTAGGTGTAAGGTTAGGTTGTATATTTGAGATTGTTCTTGCTTCTTGGGGTAGGCCTGTATTGCTATATACTTTCCTCTTACAGCCACTTTTGCTGTATCCCAAAGGTTTTGGACTATTGTGTTTCATTTTCCCTGGTTTCCTTGTCTTTTTAAAATTTCTTCTTTAATTATCTGGTTAACCCATTCATTCTTTAGCAGAATGTTGTTTAACCTCCATGCATTTGTGGTTTTATCAAATTTTTTTCTTGTGGTTTTTTTCAAGCTTCATAGCATTGTGGTCAGAAAATATGAATGGCATGATCTCTCTCTCTTTTTTTTTTTTTTGTACTTGTTGAGGCCTGCTTTGTGACCCAGTATGTGATCTATTCTGGAGAATGTCCCAAGTGCACTTGAAAAAAAAATGTTATTCTGTGGAAATGTTCTAAATATATCTGTTAAGTCCATCTAGTCTAGTGTGTCATTCAAAGCCATTAGTTCCTTGCTGATTTTCTACTTAGATGATCTATCCATTGCTGTATGTGAAGTGTTAATGTCCCCTATGATCATTGTATTATTATCAATGAGTTTCTTTATGGTTTTTATTAACTTATTTATTTGAATGTCCCTATGTTAGGAACATAAATATTTTCAATTGTTAGGTATTCTTATTGGATAGACCCTTTATTATGATATAGTGCCTTTCATCATCTCTTGAGTCTTTGGTTTAAAATCTAGTTTGTCTGGGGATCCCTGGGTGGCTCAGCAGTTTGGCGCCTGCCTTTGGCCCAGGGCACAATTCTGGAGTCCTGGGATCGAGTCCCGCGTTGGGGTCCCAGCATGGAGCCTGCCTCTCCCTCTACCTGTATCTCTGCCTTTCTCTCTCTTTCTCTCTCTATGTCTATCACGAATAAATAAATAAATAAATCTTTAAAAAATAAAATAAAATCTAGTTTGTCTGATATAAGTATGGCTACTTCAGTTGTCTTTTGATGTTCATTACCATGATAAATAATTCTCCATCCCCACACTTGCAATCTGCAGGTGTCTTTAGTCTAAAATGAGTTTGTTGTAAGCAACATATAGATGGTTTGTGTTATTTTTAATCCATTATGACACCCTATGTCTTTTTTTTAAAGATTTTATTTATTTACTCATGAGAGATACAGAGAGAGAGGCAGAGACACAGGCAGAGCGAGAAGTAGGCCCCCTGGATCATGACCTGAGCCAAAGGCAGATGCTCAACAACTGAGCCACCAGGCGTCCCACCCAATGTCTTTTGATTAAGAGCATTTATTCCATTTACTTTCAGAGTGATTATTGATAGATATGAATTTTGCACCATTGTATTACCTGTTAAGTTGCTGTTTCTGGAGGTTTTAGCTATTCCTTTCAGTTTTGTTGCTTTCGGGCTTTCTTTACCACTCAAAGAGTCTCCTTTAATATATCTTCCAAGGATGGCTTAGTTTTCACAAACTTCTTTAGTTTTTGTTTGTATGGGAAACTCTTGATTTCTCCTTGTATTCTAAATATCATCAGCCTTACTGGATAAAGTATTCCTGGCTGCAGATTTTTCCCATTCAGGATGTTGAATGTATCATGGCACTTTCTTCTGGCCTGTCAAGTTTCTGTGGAGACATCTGCTGGTAACATTATTTGTCTTCCCTTGTAAGTTAGAGATTTCTTTTCCCTTGATGCTTTCGGGAATTTTTCCTTATCTATTTATTTTGCAAATTGTACTATGTTATATCTTGGTGTTGGCTTGCTTTTGTTGATTTTGATGGGCATTCTCTGTGCCTTCTGGATTTGGATATCTGTTTCCTTCCCCAGATTAGGGAAGTTTTCAGCTATAATCTATTTAAATAAACCTCTGCTCATTTTAACCGCTCTTCTTCTTTCAGAACTCCTATGATATAATGTTATTAGCTTTACAGAGTTGCTTAGTTCCCTAAGTCCACCTTTGTGATCAAATATTTTTATTTCTCTCTTCTTTTCAGCTTCACTATTTTCTCAGGATTTTATCCTCTATATCACTTATTCATTCCTCTGCTTCTTCCCCTCTGGTTGTGATTATATCTAGTTGGTTTTATATCTTGGCTCTAGCAGTCTTTATTTTGGACCAATTCCTTTTAGGTTTTTTTTTTTTTTTTATCTTGCACTAAGGGACTCCTTGATGTCTTCTCTGCTTTTCTTGAGCCCAGGTGGTATTTCTTTGATTGTTATTTTAAATTCTGGATCAGGAATATTACTTATATCTGTTTTGGTTATACCCTTGGCCAAGAACTTTTATTGTTCTTTCTTTTGAATTGAATTCCTCTGTCTTAGCATTTGTCTAGGTCTCTGTTGTCCACTCTTTGTTAGGAAAGCTTGTAATATTTTCTACTTCTGAGAGTAATGGCTTTATTAAGAACAGTTCGTATATTATCCATGGCTCCACACTTTAGGAGGAGTTTCTGGTATATACTGTACACACTCTGCCATTATTGTGTGTGTGTTTTTAAAGGTTTTATTTATTTATTCATGAGAGACACAGATAGAAAGGCAGAGACACAGGCAGAGAGAGAAGCAGGCTCCTTGTGGGGAGCCTGATGCAGGACTCAATCCCAGGACCCCTGAGATCATGACCTGAGCCAAAGGCAGCTAGATATTCAACCACTGAGCCAGGAGGCGCCCCTCTGCTATTGTGTTTTGACTGCTCTTTTCCTCAGATCAGTCCTCTGCAGAGTTTCTCCTCACCTACGATGGGGGGTGTTTAGACTTGTCCAGTGTGTGGAGAGTTTTAATTAGGTCTGCTTTGGTCTGCTTGTTAAAAGAGGTCAGATCCTATTCCCACTAGAGTTTAAGCTTCAGGGCAATCCCCTGTGTACTGCTCTCTCTTTCTCTCCATCTCTCTCTGTTTCCTTTTTTTTTCTCTCTCTCTCCTCTCTCCACAATCAGGGCTTCCTCCTCTCCACAGCACCCACAATTCTTTTCTCCCTCACACCATGTCTCCACACCCACCTTCTACCTTGTGACCTCTTTTCTCCCTCTAGTTGTGCAGTTTGTTTTTTCTGTTCTCAGTTTGATTTTGTGGGTGTCCAAAATGATTTGATATTTATCTCACCTTTGAAGGATGAAGCCACCATAAGGTCCCCCTACTATGCTGCCATATTAACAACTATCCCATAAGCCATAGTTTCTTATTGGGGTTCCCTTAAATAGTCTCTGAGAAGTCATGGAGGGTATTGACAGATGTATCATCTAATAAATCTGGTCTTACAATGGAAACTCACAACTTAGGTCAGAGCTGTGGAAAAGTAATTTGTTCAGGGAAAAATTTTGCTTGTATTACAATTTCATGATCCTCTTTTTAGGATCATGTAATCACTGATTTTAGCCATAAGTAACATGTATCCTGCTACTAAAAGATACTTTGTAAGTTAGTTGATAGCAAGTACAGTATATACAACTCCTGGGGTATCTGGGTGGCTCAGTCAGTTGAGCATCCAACTCCTGATTTTGGCTCAGGTCATGATCTCCACACCAAGCACAGAGTTTGCCTGAGATGCTCTCGCTTTGCCCCTTCCCTGCATTCTCTCTTTCTCAAATAGATAAAATAAATCTTTAAAAAATAAGTATAGTATAAATATCTACTAAAAATATAGGCAAGTAACAACTAAGAGAAAGGAGCAGAAGACCTCTAACTCAGTTAACTAAAAGTAGAACATATCCCATTTTTACAAACAAGAAAAGCCAAGAGAGAAATGTTAATTACTTTCATGAACTTATGAAAAACTATACTATAGAAAACAGAGCTCATTTTTAAAGATGGGAAAAATGGCTTCATTAATATTTATTCAATATTTGCATGTGACTTGATTACTAAATCACCTCTCAGCAAAAAACAAATATAAAGATAACTAGGTTCTACTTGGCAAGATTATCAAAATAATCATTTGGCTGGTGATAAATAGTAGAAGTACACGGCGAAAGTTTATGAGTTTCTAAAAACACTTTCCAAATGATCTACAGTGTCAATGGAAGAAGAGCTAATACCATGAAAAGTGAAAGAAGTTTACATCTTTATTGACATTTTTGGGACCATAGTTGGAATTAATTTCCATTAAAGTTATGGAACAAATCAATTCTGCTTCAGTGAATTAAACCAAAACACATATGTTCTAATTTGGGTCTCTGTTCTTTTATTCTGTATCCAATAGGAATGGACAAATGTTCCCTTTATTTATTTTTTCAAGAGAGTAATAGCCACCACCTCTCTACCCTCCACTTTCTCACATATCTTTTTTCTATTTTTTTGCCCCATTTGCTCTTTACTTTCTTGTAGAGGTCATTAAAAGCTTAGCACAATAGAATAAAGTTTATAGGATGTTTTAATAGCACAGAATGAAGTAGATAAAAATAGGAAAATAGAAGGGAGAGAGAGAGAGAGAGAGAGAGATAGAGAGAGAGAGAAGAAAAAGAGTAAGAAATGCTTTGAAAATTCCTGCTAGAGTCAATGAAAAATATTGAATCCAAAAACATTTGATCTCTATTATGTGACAACCATTGTGTTTGAATTCACAAAATCTTCTAAAATTTGTTTGACTCAAAAAATAAGGAAAAATATAGTTATCTTACTTCCTTTTCAGGGCTTTGGTTTATAAAGAATATTAATGAATATTATAAAAAGTTTCTCTCTTCATTCTGTTTCTCCACCAGCAACACATGCTATCCAATAATGATGTGACATCCTTGGAAATTATAAGTAGTCAATGGAGATATGGTGAGATTTAATACTTTGAAAAAGTTTAAGAAAACAACTTTTCTTCTAGAATCTGTTATCGTCAAGGAGAGGCAGCTTAAATGACAACAGACTCCTATATTTATGAGTGCAATTTTTAAATGTTTCAATATAAATATGTCTGGCATCACTGAAAGGGAATTTTTAAGAAATTATAAGCAAAAAGGATTGGAAAACTCTCAAGAAAAAATTTTCCAGTTAACATCAAAAAATAAATATAAAAATTATGACACAATTTAGCAGACTCATTTACAATAACAGCAAAAATCTATGAAGTATCTGTGAATTAATTAACAAAAGAAGCATAAAATTTGGATGCAGTAATTAAATATGGCTAAAAAATTATGGACGATCTAAATAAAATTTTTAAAAATCCTGTTTTTATGGGATTAGGAAGACAATACAAAGATGTCTATTCATCTGAAGTTGATCTATAGACTCAATAAAATTCCAATCAAGTACATTCTTTCATAAACATGAAAATCCAATTTAAAATATTAGAGAAATGCAAATTGAAAGCACAGTAAGATGCCCCTACTATAGGAGTCAGCTTAGACTGCCAAAACAAACTATCATAGACTAAGTGCTTAACTAATAGAAATTTATATGCTCGCATTTTTGGAGGCTAGAAGTTCAAGATCAAGGTGCCAGCATGTTACCTTTTGGTGAGAACTCTTTCTGGCTTATAGATGGCTGCCTTTTCTTTTTTTCTTGTAGATGGCAAAGACAGAGAGAGAGAGTAAGAGTGAGAGAGAGCTCTCTAATGTCTCTTCTTATAATGGTATTAATGCCATTATGAGGGTTCCATGGCCCTTGATGACCTCATTGAAATCTAATTATTTCACCAAATCCCCATTTCCGAATGCCATTAAACTGGGGAGTTAGGACTTCAACATATGAATTTTGAGAAGACATACTCTGATTCAGAGCTTTTACACAACTATTATAATTTTTTTAATTTAAAAAGAAAGACTATCTTGCAGGATTGAAATTTTATGACCATTGTTCCAGTCACGCAACAAGAGAAAGTTCCACAGATCTGCTGTACAACACTCCCCTTATAGTTAACAATACTGTACTGTATAGTTACTACAAAGGCAAAAAAGAAGAAGGAACAAAGAAGAAAGAAGGGAAGAAAGAAAAAGAAGTAAAGAAAGAACATACTAGAATGCTGGTGAGGATGTGTGGAAACTAGAACACTCCTATGGTTTGTATAATTACTTTGGAAATTTCTTAAAATTTTAAACATATTCTTGTCTTTTAATCTAGCCATTGCATTCCAAGAAATTTAAGAGAAATGAAAGTATATGTCCATACAAAGACTTGTACGTGAATGTTCACTAATATTTATTTGAAATAGCCAATAACTAGAAGTAACCTAAATGTCCACCAACAGGTAAATAAATAAATTGCATTGTGCCAATGCAATTAAAGAATACTCAGAAAAAAAAAAAAAGACTACTCAGGAATTAAGAGTGATCTATTGATACATAGACCAACATAGATGAATATTATTATTATACTTTGTGAGAAAAAGTCAGATAAGAAAGAGTTCCTATTCAGTGAGTCAATTTGTAAAAATCACAGAACATGCAAATTAATCTACTGAAACAGAAAGTAGATGAGGAGGGAGTGGAGAGGGGCATGAGGGAGAAAGGGATTGCAAAGGAACATGAGGTAGGGGATATATTTATTATCTTGATGGTGATGATTTCATAGGTGCATACACGTATCGATAATTATCAAATTGTACAATTCAAATATATGTAGTTTATTGGAAGTCTATCTTCCCTCAATAAAGCTGCTTTTAAAATGTATAAAGATTCTTACTTCCATGCTTGATTGCAGCTACTGAACTGGCCCTTCCTCTGTAAAAAGCTACAAAACAATGCATGCTATTTAATAAAATACACATAGGACATTCGTGAAAGGGAGTTCAGGACTGTAATACCTGAGGAATGAGAAAAAAAATGAGCTGACCCCTATGCCTATTGAGGCTTTCTGTCCAGAAGTTCAATCAAAGATGTGGCACAAGGAAAGGGAGTCAAAAGCAGAGTACAGCAGCCTTGCTAGACCAAGAACACTGAAATCAAAATTTAGGAAGGCTAAAGATAGATTACCATATAAAAGAGATCTCTACAGTCAAGGACATCTAAGAAATACGCACTTGAGTCTGGCTCAGAGCTAAGTAGCAGATGCTCAGGGTGAGACTCCACAAGGAGAGCCAAAGAAAAACTATTACAAAAAGAAACAATGGGGGGCAATAAACTGAGCAACTCTCTTAGGTGACGTAGGACTGGGAGATGTTTGTGGTCCAACCAACCATAGTGGAAATATTTCCTTTGTGAGCACTCAGTGAAGATGCTGGAAAGACTAACCCTTCAGAAAAGAATTACACCAGCCTCAAAATAAGGATACTGTATAACCACACTAGCAAATTTTAAAAAGAAGCCTTGAAAGATTTAACAATTTATTTTATCTATCTATCTATCTATCTATCTATCTATCTATCATCTATCTATCTATCTATCTATCTACCATCTCCTGGATAAAGTTAACATTAGATTAAACACTATATAGAAGAAAATCACTGCACACAAATACCTAGAAATGGAATGTATCCCAATGGAAAAAAAAAGTGTTAAACCAATATTCATTGACCTATGAGATCATATTCAGCCATCTAATATGACATGATTGGAGTCTTAGAAGGGGAGGGGAGGATGGAAGAAATAATGCTTTGTTAGATTTTAATAAAAAAAACAAATCCACAGATTGAAAAGCTCAAGCACCCTCACATAATACACAAGGCACATAAAACAAAGCACAAAAACATACTTAGATGGATGCATAAACACAAACAACATACTTAGACAAATCACAATGATTAATATGTTAAAAGTTCTAGTGATAAAAGACAAGAACATGGATAAATAGATAAAGGAAGTCATCAGAGAGATGAAAAAATAAAAAAGTATTGGAGTGTAATGGAGTGTAGGAGTATAAATTCCTGAAGTGTTTCTGCCTCCTCAGTGAAGGACAGTTTTTTTTATTTTTATTTATTTTTATTTTTATTTTTATTTTTTTTAGAGAGGAAGAAATGGGGGGGGGGAGGTAAGCCTATGGGTGGGGGATGGGAAGGATGGGGTAGGGGGTATGCTTATTTTCCTTAACCCCCCCTCATCCCTTCCTGTGCCACCTTTCCCCTCACTCATCCCTTTTCACTGATTCTGCCCAAAGGCTTCCCTCCTTCTTTCTCGTAGTGAGCACTCCATAAACACATGCCCTTCCCAGTGATCTGTCCTGCTGGAAAGTCCTCCATGAGGTACCTTCTACTGGGATGGGGACCAGGGGTATCACATCTGCAGGTGCAGCCTGTTCCCGCAGATCTCCCACCAACTGTGACCCAGTCACAGTCTCATTAAAGTATAAGCTACAGCTGCTGTCTGACCCCATCTTGTCTGGGACAACTGACCTGATCTTCAGAAAGCAGGGCTGCTCTTATACAGCACAGACAAGGATATCTGGGGCATGGGCACTTCTAACTAGTTCTTTGCTACATATTGACCATAAATAGACAAGCACAAAAGCTCTGAATGAGAAAAGAATGATGTGCAAGGACTCAGACCTTAAGGATAAGTGTCTGAGTCAAGTGACTAAGTTCACGGAGGCCAGCAGAAGTACCAGCTGATGTGAGGGGTTAGAGTGGGTAACATGGGAAGATTTTAATAACAGCTGCGACCTGAGACCAGCTTCAGTGGTGAAGGCTGCTTCTCCCAAGTTTTTCTCAGGAAAAGGGGGCACTCAAAATCCTGGAGGATAGCAGCTTGGGTGGTAGGGGAAATAATGGATTTGGTATCGTGTTGTCCAAGACCGTTTTTGGAAGGAATAAAGTATTTGGATTCTTCAGCTGCTGAGTGAGCTGCTGGTAGAAAGTTCTTATCTGAGATCACTTTACCCGAATAAAGCCACATCACTGAAGGTGATATCTCCCTTCTAGGGTGGTACACATCCATGGAATGATCAATGTGGGGCTATAAAAGCCTAACTCCTCTGCCCCAACCTGGGAAGATGCTGAAGGATCATCCCAGCTGAAGCCTTCACTAAGACTGCATCTCCATTCAGTCTCTCTCACTGTTCTACTGCTTCCATCCCTTCTCTTTCACAGGTGTCAATCCCAAGAGTATGCCCCGAAAATCTTTTAAATTCTAATCCTTATCGCAGAGTCTGCTTTCCAGAAGACCCAGTCTGGTTAAAGGGTACATCAGAAAAGAATGATATCTGGAAAAGGCTGGCTTTATAAATAAAGTAATGATTTATTTAATTTTTTAAATAAAATAATGATTTAAAATACTTTTTTAAAATTAAAAACATAGGGGCACCTGGGTGGCTTCATTGGCTAAGCTTCTGCCTTTGGTTCAGGACATAATCCCAAGGCCACACCTGGGCCAAGGGCCACACCTCGGGCTCCCTGCTCAGCTGGGAGTCTGCTTCTCCTTCTTTCTCTGCCCCTTCCCCTGCTTGTGTGCTTTCTCTCTCCCTTGCATACTCCCTCTCAAATAAGTAAATAAAATCTTTATTTTTAAAAAAAAAAAAGAAAACAAAAAAGAAAAGGAATTTGTACACTATGATTTATGTTTCAGGCCTAGAAACAATCCATTCTGGATTGCAGCAAAAGTGAGAAGCCCTAAAATAAAAGCAGATGCAATTATATGGAAAAAAAAAAAAAAAAGCTTGAACTAAAAGACTAGACAAATTAAGATGAAAAGCAAACAAGTGAAACACACACAAAAAAATAGCTGCACAAGAAGATAAATTAAATGATCACTGACTATAGTGAATGTATTTACATAAAGCTAACTTGTATACTAATTTTCAACGGTTATAATCCATATATTTGCAAAGTACAGAAGACAGAGATGATTTCAGAAGAGTATTTGGATGCTGTTAACCTTAATAAAGGAAAAAAAAAAAGGCATCTATAGATGGCAAGATGGTATAAGTCAGCCAGAAGGGTGAGCTGAAGGAGGGAAGGGAATATTATTTTAAAGAAGAAAATCAAAAGATAATATCACTAGTTGAAGAAGCAAGGAATACAAGTTTGGAGTTGGAACTGAAAAAGTAGGGACACTAGTTTCTGGGATGCATATAAACTCCTGGTAGAGGGAAGGCAGGTGTTATCTATAAAATGATACATAAAGATATAACATAAATATTTTATTAAGGGATATATGTCAGAAAAAATCACATAAAGTGTAAGGCAGTGTTTTCTTTTGGGGAGTGGAATTAGGAGTGAGAAAGAAGTATGTCTGGGATGGTAGTTATTATTTTGGACATGTCATAAGTAGACAACAGTACAACTTTTTTTGAAGAATTAGGATATTTAGTTTGAGAAGGAGTGTAGGACGCGAGACAACTTCGGCTGAAAATACAGAAATCCTTCCTAATGAACAACATTAGAATAAACCACCTTGTAGAGGAGTGAATTTTCAAGAAGATAATTGAGGGATGTTTCACGCATGTAAGAGATGCTCCAATTTCACATTCTATGGTTTGATGTGCTTTTAGCAGAAAGATTTTCAAAGAATTGCTACTAGATACCAGAATCAATTATTTTTAACACAATATTTAAATGTATTTTTGTAATAAGAGATTCTACAATTCTACTTTTCCCTCCCCATGTATATCTTACATTAAAATGACTTCGACTTTCAGAAATAAAACAACAAATTTAACTGAACTCAAGGCAAAACAAAGCCTCATATTAGATTTCCATGGAAGATAATTTTGCAGGAAACCTCTTGGAGAAATCAAAGGAAAAAGAAGCTAGAAGTACATAAACAAGTTATGCAGGAGAAATTGCCTCCATGAGGATAGATTTATTTGGTTTAGTTTTCTCTGGGTAATATAAAATATACAATGTATTTTATGAGGATTTTCTTATTGTCCACATTCAGTCTGAATTCATACCTCAGAGAAAAAGATAATGTTGATTCTTACAGGTTATCCTAAACTTTCTTTTTCAACACTTTTCACAAAATTGAAACATCACTGCTAAAGAGCCCTGTCTATGCTTGAGGGAGTAGCCATAACACGGCTGAGTGACCCATCACAGCTCCTGATGTCGGACAACATCTAGAAGGCCAGCTGGCTCTCTAGAAGTGATGGCACTGGCACCAGCCGGCCCACTGCCTTCTTGGACCGCTCCCTTCAAATACAGTGTTGAAACGTGCTGCCTCATATACAGCCTAATTTCTAGACCCTATAAATCAAGAATATGACTTTTCTTTCAAATATTATGTTTTTTTTTTGTACTATGAACTAATTGTAGAGTTGGATTAAGTGAGAACTTCCAGATCTAAGACACCAACAACTGACTATATTATATTGTACTACAGCCTACTAGAGTATGGTGTATTACATTATCTTATATGAATATATACATATAAATATACACATTATCTTATATAAATATAAAATGGAGTACATTCTCTTTCAGCACCTACCCATATCATCATAATGGCACGTCTTCCTTCTGGTGGCAGAAACTCCCACTGATACATTCATTACTCAGAATTAATCTGGGCTACTGTTATTAATGGTTTTTAGGCTTCCATTCATTACCACTCTCAAGAGATTAGACTGCTAGTTTTAACTCTGACCTCTACCTCTATGGTCTTACACCTTAACCATGGTGTTAGTTAGTGACCAACTAACTAACATGTCTTCCACATCTGTGCTTTTTTGTACTTTTCTGATTCTGCCTGGAATTTGAACTTCTATCATCTGACCTTATCTTTCAAGATGAAACAAATACCTACCCCTCATACAAAACTCAGGTTAAATGTTTTCTGCAAGGAAGGTGTTTTTGATCCACCACCAGAAAATATGCCTAACTCCTCTGTGCTCTCACTGAAGCCCACACAGATATTTACCAAGGAAGAATTTATTTTAGCAGATTCCATATAATCTCCTATCTCTTCCACACACCAAATCATTCTGCACAATGCCAGACCTATCTTGCCCCTGTGCGATTCTAATTGTATAATCTCCCTTCGTAATTCCTTTTAGGATAAAATTCAAAGGATCTAGCACATTTAGCTTGGAATATAAGGTTCTTCATGATCTGATCCCAGAATATTTCTTTAGCATTAACATTAGCATTACACACTCTTTCATATTGTCCCAACAAGCCACCAAACTTTCCACTTAGACTCTCAGAGAGGCAGTGGATGATTCTTTCATATCATCCAGATCTAAGCTCAAATATAATTTTTCCAGAAGGGCATTTAGCAACTTCTATATAAAATGGCTTTCCCTATTACTCATTTCCCGGCTCTGTATTCACTTAGCACTTGTTGCTGTAAAGAATGGTAATGATTGATTGCTTTCTTGGCTTCTTCCATTGTAAAATAAGTTTAATGACAGTTGCAATTTTTTTCTTGTTCCCTGCTCTATTCCTAACACCTAAAACAATGTCTATTTTTTTTTGAGTGAATAAATGAAAGTTTATTTAGTGAGTGAATGAATGTTTCTGTTTGTTACTTAGGAAACTCATTACTATCTCCCCATCTTGCATGTACCCTTCTTTCTGTCAAGTATCTGAAAACTATAAAAAACTCAGGGATTATCTCTCAAAATGTTGAATATATTAAGATTCAATCAATAATAAATTTTGAAACAAAACTATCCACTCTAATTTCAAAAAAGAAATAAAATGTCAATCTCATAAAGTAGTAATGACATAACTTCACAATATATTGAATGAATTTAGCTTTATGGAAAACCTGCTGCATGGCCCTTATTGTTTTTCTTTTGGCCACGAAGGTCTTCCTCCGACTACAAGACCTCCTTCATCATACCTTCCACAAAATCCGATTATGCTTCACCTTCCCTCACTTCCAGCTTGATGGGAGAAACTAGTCTGAAAATTTTTTTTTTGTCTGATTATCTTATTTGAGCAAAAATGCTTATGTCTAATAATGGCTTGATTCATCATGTTTGGAGGTTCGTACTTCTTTTAAACAATAATCATTAACCCAAAGAAATGAGTAAATAATAGTCAATATTTGAGTTGGAATTCTTAGTAAGGAGATGTATTACTTTTCTTTCAGCTTCTCCAATTATGCCATGTAAAAATATTATTTGGATAAAGATGATTGAGATTAACAAATTTAAAGAAAAATTTACTAAAATACATTTCCTTTTAATACTTTCTATTAATAGTCAATATTTTCATGGTAATAAAAATGACTAAAGTTTATTAAGAACTTAAAATGTATCAAACACTGTGCTTTTCAAACATTATTTCATTTTGCCTGCATAGCCGTATTGCAAAAAAAAAAAAAAAAACACTTTTAGACTAAATTTACAGTTAGAAAAATAAGTTTAAGAAGAACATACTGGTACTTGGATATACTTTATAAAAGCTATCCACAACATTTTGTTAAAACCTTCATTTATTATTGTACCAATGGTATCACCCAATTTTCTCATTAACTTCATAATTAAAACAAATTCCCAAACCATCAAGTTACTTCCTAAACTCAGTGAAAGTGAGATAAAAAGTTTCATTTATTCTGAAAATTTTTTTAAATGTCTTATATCTGCTTCCCATATAAATGTCTTACATCTATTTTGACATCTATTGTCATATCCCATTTCAAATTAAACCAAAATAAGGATCTAGAAGAACACAGTATTTTAGATACAAGATATTGTAGCCTTTAAGAAAGCATGCCTTAGGTAATGAGGTATGCGAATCATTTGATTATTTTGATGCTAGTTATTTGCTTGAAAAATGTCGAATAGTTGAACTCTGGAGCAAAGAAAGCATATTTGGACTCTTTTAATCCAGGCAAAATTGAATTATATTTTAAGAAATTAAAATAACCCAGGTAAATAAGAAATATACATTAAATCAAAATATTTGCTCATGAAACTGAAATGGCCTTGTATTTTAAAATAAAAGCTGCCACATTATTTTATCTTATTCACTTGTCAAATTTTTAAGGTAATTTTCCACACAGGTTTTGGAGAATGTTGAAAAATAAAACGGAAAAGATTGATACCTTAGGATCCTTTTACTATAGAAAATAGTAGTGATACATTTCAATGGATTTTAAAATGCATGGAGTTAATTTTTGAATTTATCTAGATTTTTAAATATTTATTCAGAGAGATGTACTTCTAGAGTATCAAATCAGAGATGGTTAAATAGTTTTTGGAACTCTCCTTGCTTTTACTTATCTTATTTGTTGAAAAAAAAGAATAAGATTAAATGGTGCATATTATATATAGTGGTAGATTTTGACTCATAAGAAAAATGATGAAACAATTAGAGCTGAAAAAATGTAAGTTATACTTTATGATGTCATGAGTTTTGCATTGTTCACAGAAAAGGAACTTTACCACCTTTCAGGACTATTGTAGGGGGTTTATACATAAGCTCTAATGAAAGATAAGATACAACTCTATTCTAACACTGTGAATTTTTGTGAGAGACTGTAGAGGTTTTGGATTTATAAAGATCAAAACACAAATCCCAGCCCCATCACCTAGCAGCAGTGAGAAATTAAGCATGTTACCTAACCTCTTTTTAAAAATCCTCTTTAATTGTATGTTTTAGATCAGACAGCTACTTCCATGTTTCTCTATTCTAAACCACTGTTTTAGATATTGAGCTAACATGGTTACTATTCCTTTTTTAGAGCCAATATCTTACTAACAGTTATTTTCTTTTTCTTTTGCTTTTCTCTTAAGAGAGGGAGGCTAGATAAGTTTATAATGAATTTGTTTAGAAAAAAGGAATTTAAAGGTTCCTTTTAATTCTTTTTAACGTTCCTGTTATTAGAACTGTCTCTCTGCTACTTTGTTGAAATTCAGTGTCAGTGATCAACAAGAAGGCCAATTTGATTGCTTTGTCTTGAAAACATGTTCCCCAGATGCTACCTCCTGTAATTTTTGGTAGCTTAGGATTATGCTCATATATGAGCTTTAGAGCGTACATTTTTAAGATTGCAAAACTATAGTAGCTTGAGATAAGGTATTGTAAATACATGAGTTTCAAATTTATAATAATGTCTGCTTCGGTTTCTGTACATAGTCAAGTTTTTTGCTAGGGAAGGGGAGAAGGGAGTAAACTCTAGATTTGGTTCATTATTCAAGCAATTATTAAAAAGATTATAAACTCATTACAAATACTGCTCATTTTATTGGCTTTCCATCACAGCCTAAAATACTATTATAAAATGCCACGATACATGATGTTATTGAGTAGTAGAATTTTAGGGGGAGCTGAAAGATTTAATAGATACAGAAATATCCTCTCATCAGTTGTCTTTTATGTTAACTATTCATACAAAACTATCTAGTGATATACATGTGCTAGTAAGAAAATTTATTTTATTATTTATTTGTTTGTTTGTTTATTTATTTATTTATTTATTTATTTATTTATTTATTTATTTATTTTATGATAGACATAGAGAGAGAATGAGAGAGAGAGGCAGAGACACAGGCAGAGGGACAAGCAGGCTCCATGCCGGGAGCCCAAGTAGGGACTCGGTCCCGGGACTCCAGGATCGTGCCCTGGGCCCAAGGCAGGCACCAAACCGCTTAGCCACCCAGGGTTCCCCAATAGTAAGAAAATTTTAAAAAATTCTAGAAGTTTGAAATATCTCAATGAAATCCTAAATAAAATGCATGTAATCTTGGAGTCTAAAAAAAATTAAGGTACATAGTTAGAAAAATAATTGAACTAATGGAAATTTAACTGTCTTTTATTACCTGACAAATCTACAAAATGTTCATGTGTTTTTTCAGAAAACTCAATGATAGGTAGATTGGTGGATTGGTAGAGGTGGATTGGTAGAGGATAGATAGATGCACGAATACATGTATACATAGATATAGCAAGAGAGGAAGATGGCAATTGATGGAATGTTTTCATGAAATAAAAGTATTTCAGAAAAAGTGCCTGAAAAAAACTTATCCCTTTCTCATATCTATTCCCTTCATTCCTTCTGTCTTCAGTATCTCCATCTCTTTTTTCCCCCATAGGATCAGAGTAAAAAGACACATTAAAAAATACATGCTACTTAGTCCTTTACATATCCATACTCATCATTTATTTAAATGCCTAGTATATATATTTAAATCCTTTGTAATCTGGTTTTAACCTCAGATTGTTGATTTATGAATTCATACAAAAAAGTATGTTTTGTTGTTTATTCATAAACAACTCTAAGAGCTTGTAATATCTGTTAAAAATCATATCAAATAAAAGTTCTTGCTATTGTGGGATTTATGTTCTAACAAAGGAGACAAGCAAAAACCAAATATAAGTAAATTATATAATGTAGTATTAGAAAATGCTATATCTTTCTATCTATCTATCTATCATCTATCTATCATCTATCTATCTATCACCTATCTATCATCTATCTATCTGTAAGTAGAAAAATTGAGGGGATCCAAAGGGAAAGAACATGAAAATTTCATCATTTTGTTTATATTTAAGGTAGAAATTTTACTAATTAGAAGTGTGTTTAATTGCAAACATAGACAAGTTAGTGATAATGGCTAGAACAAAAATAACTTTAACTTTGTGTGGAGGTAAATAGCTGTTAGCATTTGTAGTCCTGCTAAATAATCCCACTGGGAACATATCCAAATGTTCCTAGTTTCAGCAAGTTGATTTTTTAAAAAAACTTTTAATTCCAGTAGAATTAACATAGAATATTATTGGTTTCAAGAATACAATGTAGTGTTTCAACAATTCTATACATTACTCAATGCTAATCAGAAGTGTTAAAGGTATATCTATTTATCTTCAATACACATGGGTGGCTTCTATAGCTTGTCTATTGTAAATAGTGCTGTTATAAACATAGGGGTGCATGTATCCTTTTGAATTAGTGTTTTCATATTTTGGGGGGTAAATACCCAATAAGTGATTACTGGATTATAAGGTAGCTCCATTTTTAACTTTCTGAGGAACCTCCTTACTGTTTTCCATAGTGGCTACACCACTTTGCATTCTCATCAACAATGCACCAAGTTCCTTTTTCTTCATAACTTCACCAATACTGGTTGTTTCTTGTGTTTTTTATTTTAGCCATTCTGACAGTTGTGAGGTGATATCTCAGTGTAATTTTGATTTGCATTTGATGATTCGTGATGTTGAGCATCATTTCATGTGTCTGTTGGTTATCTGCATGTCTGGAAAAATGTCTATGCATGTCTTCTACCCATTTCTGAACTGGATTATTTATCTTTCGAGTATTGAATTTTATAAATTCTTTAGGTATTTTGGATACTAACACTCTGTTGGATATGCTATTTGCAATATCTTTTCCCATTCAGTAGGTTGACTTTTAGTTTTGTTGATTATTTCCTTTGCTGTGCAGAAGCTTTTCATTTTGGTGTAGTCCCAACAATTCAGTTTTGCTATTATTTCCCTTGCCTCAGGAGATCTATGTAGAAAAATGTTGCTTCAGTCAATGTCAGATAAATTACTGCCTATGCTGTCTTCGAGGATCTTTATAGTTTTAGGTCTCACATTTAGGTTTTTAATCCACGTTGAGTTTATTTTTGTGTACAATGTAAGAAAGTGGTCCAATTTCATTGTTTTGCATAAAGCTGTCTAGTTTTCCCAACACCCTATTAAAGAAACTGTCTTTCTCATTGCATATTATTTTCTCCTTTGTTGAAGATTAAATGACCATATAATTGTGGATTTGTTTATGGGTTTTCTATTCTGTTCTATTGATCTATGTGTTTGTTTTTGTACCAATACCATAGTATTTTGATCACTACAGCTTTTTAATAGAACTTCGAATCTGGAATAGTGTTACTTCCAGTTTACTTTTCTTTTTCAAGATTCCTGTGGTTATCAGGGGTTCTTTGTTTTCCATACAAATTGTAGGATTGTTTGTTCTAGTTCTGTGAAAAATACTGTTGATTTTTTTTTAATTTTTTTAAAGATTTTATTTATTCATGTGAGAGAGAGAGAGAGAGAGGGAGAGAGAGAGGCAGAGACACAGGCAGAGGGAGAAGCAGGCTCCATGCAGGGAGCCCGATGTGGGACCCGATCCAGGGTCTCCAGGATCACGCCCTGGGCCATAGGCAGGTGCTCAACTGCTGAGCCATCCAGGGATCCCCACTGTTGATGTTTTGATATGGATTGCATTAACTGTGTAGATTGCTTTGCATGGTATAGACATTTTAAGAATATTTCCCTTCCAATATATGGGCATGGAATGTCTTTCCATTTCTTTGTGTCATCTTCAATTACTTTCATAAGTGTTTTACAGTTTTAAGAGTACAGGTATTTTACTTCTTTAGTTAAATTTATTTCTAAGTATTTTATTATTTTTGGTACGGTTGTAACCAGGTTTTCTTAATCTCTCATTTATTTATTTCCATGTAATGTTTTATTTTTCTTTGATTTCTTGGTTGACCCATTCATTGGTTAGTAGCAAGTTGTTTAACCTCTATGTATTGGTGGTCTTTCCAAATATTTTCTTATGGTTGATTTTTAGTTTTGTAGTGTTATGGTCATAAAAAAGGCATGGTATGACTTTGATATTCTTAAATTCATTTTAGGCTTTTTTTGTGGCTTAATATGTGATCTATTCTAGAGAATGTTCTGTGTGCACTTGAAATGAATGTGTATTCTGCTTTTTTAGGATGGAATGTTCTGACTACATCTGTTAAATCCATCTAGTCCAGTGTGTCATTCAAAGCCACTGTTCACTTGTTGATTTTCTGTTTGGATGATCTGTTCTTTGATATAAGTGGGTTGTTAAAGTCCCATACTATTATTATATGTTATCAATTAGTTCTTTTATGGTTGTTAATGTTTTATGTATTTAAGTTCTCCTATGTTGGGAACATAGATATTTACAATTGTTATATCTTCTTCTTGGATAATCTTCTTCATTATTATATGGTGTCCTTCTTGGTTTCTCATTATAGTCTTTGTTACAAAGTCTATTTTGTCTGAAAAAAAAAAAAAGTATTGCTACCTGGCTAAAATTTTTATTTTAATAGGATGGTTGGGATGGTCTTACTGTTACTTAACCAAAAATTTTAAATACATAAGGAAATTTGTTATGCTGATATCTAAGTAATCTGCATCTGAACAAAGGGAATAGCTCTGCAATGGCTTTAGGATGGATGGAAACCTGCATATAGCATATGTATTAGTTTCCTAGTGCTGCTATAACAAATTACTACAAACTTCAACTATTACAATACAGATTGATTATCTGTCAATTTTGGAGGCTCGGGATTCCTGGGTGGCGCAGCGGTTCGACGCCTGCCTTTGGCCCAGGGCGCGATCCTGGAGACCCGGGATCGAATCCCACATCGGGCTCCCGGTGCATGGAGCCTGCTTCTCCCTCTGCCTGTGTCTCTGCCTCTCTCTCTCTCTCTCTGTGTGACTATCATAAATAAATAAAAATAAATAAAAAAAAATTTTGGAGGCTCAAAGTACAAAGTAAGTTTCACTGGGTTGAAATGATTGTTTCAACAGGATTGTGTTCCTTCTGATGGTTCTAGGGGAGAATTTGTTTCTCTGCTTTTTCTAGCTTTTAGAGCTGCATCGCATATTATATGATTCTAGGCTTATGATTCTTCCAAGTTAACAAGTAGTATGTTGCTTCACTCTTCACATCATCTTATTCTCCTGTAAAAACTCTTTCTTTTAGGAACACTTGTGATTATATTTAGGGCTCATTCAAGTAATTCAGGATAACCTTTCATCTCAAGACCCTTAACTTAATTTCATCTACATAATCCATTTTGTCATCTACAGTAACATAGCTTCCAGAAATAAGACCTGGATGAGGGTCATTATTCAATCTACCAAAGCAGTCATGAGGATCTGTAATGCTAATAACAATGATGATTTAAATCAACAAAAATTGAGCCTGGAAAAGATTTATTCCATAATTCTAAGTAATAGATCTGACATCATTTTTATACCAAAATTCCTAGTCAATAAAAATCCAGATCTACTTCTGAAAGTCTCTCTCTCTGTATATAAACACACACATACACATATATATGTATATATGTATTTATATGAAGTTATATATATCTACATTACTAGAATAAATTTAAATTGTAGGCATATGTTAGAAAAAATAATAAAGCTAATAACATGTGTTAAAAATCCATAACTATGTATATATACATACCTAAACTTGAATATCTATAATGTGTTTCTGTAAACATGTTCCTTAAGGGGAAACAAACAGGAAAGAAAATAACAAGGCCTATTAATAAAGGTTTTCTTGGCCTCCTCTTTTATATGATCTAGTTATGACTTCCCTACTTTGTAGTAAATGATGTAGGTACTAATAAAAATTTAACTCGTGTCAAGAACTGTTAGAAGCTAAAGGTATAGCATTTCAACAGGTCTTCACACATTTTTATATTCTAAATAGAAATATTCCTATCGATTTAATTTGCTAAATTTCAACAAAATGTTTAGAATTGCATGATATTGATACTTTTGCTTTGACACATAGATATCCATGTCCACATGCCCTAAGATGATGTATTCAAATATAGATTTTTCCTAGTACTGTTAGGGAGCAAATTTTTTACATTGAAGTGATCACATTGAATTGGGTCCTGGTATGGTCTTTGAACCATTCTCACACATGATTATTGTCTACTGCTGTTTTTGAGTGGCCCTTGCATAAAAATTTCTATATGGAGAGGCTATCTTCCTTCCCATTACATATTGCCTTAAGATTGAGAGAAAATTGAGAGAAATCTTTGCTAAGCCATGGCATCTTGTTGCTTCTGATTACAAAAAAAATCCTGAGGTCAGAAGGTTTATAGCTCATATAATATGATTATGTTTTCATTATCTGTTGTATGATATTTTACAACTTTAGGAAGCTGTACTTGACATGTGAAAATAGAACAGATAGATGAACATGTAATCTTATAGAAAAGACAATTTTAATATTTCTTTTTCTGGTAACATTTATGGAGGGAATAATAAAGAAGGAGAAAAATCACAGTAAATGAGGAAGTATACAAGTTGAGCAGTAGAACAAAATATTAGGATCCACTATCAATTTTTGCATAATGAATTGAGAAACAGTATAATTGGTCATGATAAAAGATTAATAGAAAGAAGTACCACAGCCCAATATCAATATTATTAGAGAGGTTAAAGTATTGAATTAACAGAGGTGAAACTTATTATTCTCATCTTTATGTTTCTATGGATGTTTTCCACTATAAAAGCATTTATGTGGAAAGAATAGTGTTGTTATAGGACTATAATTTCCATTTGCTTCAATAATGTGATGTAGCTTTCAAACTGATAAAGTATAGCTTTGTGCAGATTCTTTTTTCTGTGAATCCTTCAGTTCCTTCTTTCTTCAGGGGTTGGATCTATCTTTATGCAGGCCTTCTTCAGCATAGCAAGCCACTGCAGGGGTCTACATGTTTTATTATCCATGTCAAGTGAAGGCAAAAATGTGTCTCTTTCTCCAACCATAAAAATAAGGCCAAGTATTCACTTTGATTAAAAATCCCTGAAAAAAAAATCACACATTTGTTTAAACCACTGGTTTTAAACTCTGCAGGAAAGATTATTGATTCAGGTGGTAAACACACATTAGTACAGAGAAGTGAGTAAGAACTCAGATTTTAGAGTCAGACTGCTTCAGACCAAACTCTAACTCTCTCTTTTAGTAGTTCTGCAATCTCATGCAAGTTACTATACATATATCTGTGTCCTCATCTGTAAAATTAGGATAGTAGTAGTTACCCCAAAGATTATATTATGCAAACTTTATGTCATGAAGACAATTATATTACATAAATTTTTAAATAGCATATCTACGCATCAAATCCTGATTTATTATGTATACTTATGTTAATCTGTATACATGAATAAATAGTAATTACGCTAATACATCTATATATATGTTATATAGTGTATGCAATATATGATACATTTATATGTATATGTAGTCATGATTTTCTAGACTGTAAATGATTTGACTTTTTATTGGTTAAAAAACACTACTTTTTATAAAACATATTTTGTTTTAGTTTCTTCCATTCAAATAAAAAGGAATCAATTCTAAGATAATCATAATTAAAGGATACAAGGGATTTGATACTCTTTATGAATATCAGAGTTGTGAATAAATTTGAAAAAACATATATTTTTTATTTCAAATTCTCTGATACATATTTTAAAATCCCAATTGTTTATTTGATTCTAATAATGTTATTTCTAGCTACAGTGGCTGTATTTTACCACATGATTCATAAGATAATATAACTTGCCTCACTCTCTAGAGTTACTTGATTTTAGGGTAAGTTATCATAATCTCCTATATTTTAATGCCCCATTTGATTTTTCTTTATTTTTGTTAATCTGATTTTGTTCCTGGTTAATATGGCATATGTTTAATATAGTCCATTTTTATTATTTAAAATAAGAGTAAGGGATTAGTAATGTGAAAAAATCAATACCTTTTTAGGATTATAAAATTAGTAAAGCAATTTTCAATATGCAATAGGTAATGAAAAAACAAGCATGTGAAACAATGATAAATATATAGTTAAGTAAACTCATAATATTGTTCCTATAGATGTTATGTTTCAAGTTATTAGTCAAAAGAATTTCACAGTAATGAAAAAACTGATAGTTTTTTAAAAAATGCAATGAAATTTATAATATATCCTTTTTCTATATGTACTTAGTAAAATTATTTAAAAATAAACTTTTAGCTCCATGCTTTACGTTTTCTGACAGAAATGTGTCCTATTAAAATGGTTAATACTTTCCACAATCCCTTTCATACCAATAGGATATTTGAAATCAAAGTCTATTGGGGTGCCTGGGTGGCTCAGTCAGTTAAGTATCTGCCTTTGGCTCAGGTCATGATAACAGAGTCCTGGGATGGAGTCCCACATGGTACTCTCTGCTCAGCAAGGAGTCTGTTTCTCCTTCCACCCCTCTCCATCTGGTTGTGATCTCTCTATCTCTCTCTCACTCTCTCTCGCTCAAATAAATAAATAAAATCTTAAAAAAAAAAAAAACAAAAGGAAATCAGAGACTATTGACATTCATGTATTAGACTAAATGAATCAGCACAGTAGTATGGCCGATACATATATTTCTATAAACAAAACATAGAAATCATTAGAAGACAAAATACTATATTTGAATTCAGACAATGATAAATTTCTTGTATAAACCTTTAGTAATCATGGGGATCCCTTGGTAGCTCAGTGGTTTTGCGTCTGCCTTCGGCCCAAGGCCTGATCCTGCAGTCCCAGGATCGAGTCCCACATCTGGCTCCCTGCATGGAACCTGCTTCTCCCTTTGCCTGTGTCTCTGCCACTCTGTGTCTTGCATGAATAAATAAATGAAATCTTAAAAAACAAACAAACAAAAAAACCTCTAGTGATCAAGAAAAAACTGGGGAAAATATTGACGTCAATTAGTTTTATTCTTTAGTTGATTTATCACTGAAAACAATTTCTTTCCTTTTAATTGAATACAGTAATTTAAATCAAGTATATTGTCACAAACGCATTGATCTTCTCTTAACTAGCAAGATAAATTTACGTAGTTAAAAACAAAATACAGTTTTTTTCTTGTGAGGTTGGTTACATATTGCTCCTTTATTTTAGCTATCCATCTCACAAATTTCTGCAGGTTCTCATGGGTGGCAAAAGAATGGTTGATACCTCTGTGTGATCCATCTACGTAGAAAGTAAACACTTGCTATATGCTGTTAGAGTCACAAGCATGTTTGGCTTCATCATGATATGGTTCCTAATATATATATTTTCATATTCTTAATATTCCTTCATTCTTTTCATGCATCTTAGTTACTAATTGATTATGATGTATTTTGCATTCATTTTATCAGATCATGTTTGATTTTGATATATTTATTTATTTCCTTTTTGTTTTTAACCACTTTTAGCTGTACATTTTGTAACTACACATGTGATTTAAACCCAGGAGTAATTAGAGCATATTTCAAATGTGCCACTTTATTAAGTGTGAATTTTAAAGGGAGGATTATATAAGCAACATAGTAATTGTACTTTTTTGAATATTCTAACTTTATATTAGGAGGTAAAATGATAAGAATATAAAAACCTTGGTAACTAATCCATAAAGAAATAAAGTTGTTTGTTTTTTTGTCCTTCCTGTGCAAAGCAAAATAGGAAAATAGTCAATAATTCTTCTCCAGAAACATTTGCTCTCTGTCCCAGATTTATGTCTGGATGTTTACTTGGTTTGCATCATTCTCAAGAGATATGGCTTATTAGAGCCACTCGATGGAAGTCGTAGAAATCTAATGACAATTGTTTGTTTTTCCCAAAGAACTACTTCCTAATGATTATTATTCAACCCTGCAGTATTAAAATGATATGTTCAGCTCTAGAGGAGAGTTTATAAAAATTATTTCAGTTATATTGATACCTGTTATAGAATAAATGTCAAATTTTCTGACCTATAGTAGATGTTTAGAAGCAGATCAATTGTTTTAATATAAGTGTTGCCTACTTCACTGATGCTTCACGCAAGCATGAATAACAATGTGAAGCTAGCAGATCAATACCGTGCATGTTTCTTTGTAGCAGCAGACATTCAAACACAGACATTTATTTTGTTATAATACTTTAAATTCAATTACCTCTAATATAATTTAGTTCAGAGTAGCTGCTAATACTGGGGATTATAGAGGGCTGTTTTTCCTTCCCTTAGCCATGTATTGGTCGCCTTTCATGTCTTTTCATATGAATTTCTCATTAATCATTACATACTTCAGTGACAGATAAAACAAGTATTTATTTAGAAATTACTATAGCTTTGTGATACATGGCCCAAGAAATCCTTAACCAAACTCACAAATAAAATGTACAATGGAATACTGGCAAAAGTTTCCAGCTCTAACTGTGCCATTAAATAGGACTGTGATTTAACCTGACTTTACTTCTGGGCTTTCAGGATGGGTAAATCCAAAACTCTCTAGAGCTCAGTCTGTTTATCTGCAAAGTGGGTAGAGTGAAAGGACCTAAAGGAGACACTATGTTAAAATCAATAAAAATTCATGCTTGACACAGGGCTTTCTATGAAGTTCTTTTAATTCTATTACCATCAAGGGGTCAAAATGGTGTAGTGAGCATCGCATGAGTTTTGAAGTTAGAAAGAACACTTTAATTCTACTAATTGTCTATGTGATTTTGAGGACAATATATTTGCAACGTGAGTGTGCTTATTATTTATAAAGATGAAGATGATATTTTTTATATAATATCATTGGAGGGTTAAAGTAGATAAGCCAATCTTTTCATAGTAAACAGCCAGTAGGTATTAGTTTTGTTCTCTACCCAGTCACGTAGCTGACGAAAAGAATCAGAAAAATTTAAATCCATTAGACTGTAATAAATAGCAAAATTTGTATTACAGAAAAGGTAGATGAAGTTACTAAAGAGTACATTAACATTTAATTTATAAGTAAACATAGGTCATATTTAATGGCACAGAAAAGAACTGTATTTGTAGAACCAATTTATCTAATCATTAATTTAAAAGTTTTTTTTAAAAAAATACTTGAACTTTTACATCTCTGGAAGTGAGCAAATATTGTACCACTTTTTCTTCTCCAAACAACAACCAAAAAATACAACAGAATATGAACAATGAGAAATGAAAACAGTCAACTATTAAAGCCAAACTATTTTAACTAACTCCAAAAGGCACTCTAAAAGAGCCCTACTTTATTACCTCTTAAACAACAACAAAAATAAGGTAGTAAGACAGTTGAGGATGATCTAGGCAAGCTGTATTTTAATGTCAAGAAGCTTTTTTTTATATGACTTCCTCAAATATCAGAACCCTTTTGCGTCAGCTCCAGCTCCCTCTCTTAGATTTGTTCTTAAAATAACTAGAGTCATATCATTAAAATAATTATAATCAGTTATGTAAGTACAGTAAGATACAAACATATAAGAAAAAACTGTAAAAAATGCTTTTACACTTGCTTTCCTATCAATTTACAATAAAGCATAATATAATTTCACCATCACCTTGAGGTCCTAGGATGCCCCACACTATACACTGCCAACAAAATATTATCTCCACAGATGTGCAAGGATTAGAAGATTTATATCAGGTAAAGGACAAGGTTCTTTTTCTGCAAGTTTTCCATCTGCTACTTGCCTCAACTAGCTTGTTAAAATTAAAGATACTACTAATTTAGGGCACAGTGCTATGGTAGGGAGAAGCAGGAAGGACTATGAGGAGTTTCCCCAATATTCTAATGTCTTTGGAAAGTCCTGCAGGTGGCAATTGTGGGTACTGTTTGAAACTGTTTGTCAGTCTGTATTATTTCCCACATCACCATCCATTTAAGGAGGGCTACCTGCAACAGGATGACCCTCCTGGAAGGCTGCTTAGATTTGTGCTGCGGACTATTCTAGCAGGTGCATTGACTTTTTTCCAAACTCCTGATCATCTTAGCAGCTAATGTGGCTTTTTTGAAGTTTAACCACCAGTGACACCTGGGTGGCTCAGTGGTTGAGCATCTGCCTTTGGCTCAGATCATGATCCAGGGGTCCTGGGATGGAGTCCCACATCAGGGTCCCCATGGGGAGTCTGCTCTTCCCTCTGATTATGTCTCTGCCTCTCTCTGTGTGTCTCTCATGAATAAATAAATAAAATCTTTAAAAAAAGAAATTTAATGACCAATGACATCTGCTAAAATTCCATAAGGCACTCATGTTCACCACTTCAAAGAATGAATTTGGCATGAGTGGTAATGCCATGATTAAGAAAAGTGAGGTTGAATTTGGAGCCTTCATCATCAGAGAAAACCTGAAAGGTCCTGGCTTTCTCTTGAGATATTTCTGGAATTCTTTTACTGAAAAAATTCTGTATACAATTTTACGGTATAACGGTTTTGCTGATATTTCAAATCTGGAACTTAGTAGAAAATGTATTTGTAGATGTGGGTGTGTTCACGTTTACATTTATTTTAAATGAGCAGTCACACCTTCATATTCCATTACTCTAAATGGTGCACTTTACATATATCACCAGATAAAAAAAAAAGCTAATCATGCCATAAGAAAGCCTGAAACACAGTTATGTAATAACATAGTGCATACAATGCATTATACATTTAGAAAGATCTATTTATTTGAAAGATTTTCTGAGTCAGTTTCTATTTAACCACTCTCTGAAATATTGTCATGTAGGCCATTTGCTTAGCTGCTGTATTTTTTTAAAGACAGATTTCACATTTTCTGTGCTGACATTAGAAACTATGTAAGATGAAATAGGGAATGAGCAGATAATGTTTATCGAAAATGCTTACATTTCTGCAGATGGAATATCACCTATGAAAATACTTAGGTTTACTTTCAAAATAAGGAAAATAATCGCTTATATTCAGAATTACTCTGAGGATTTTAAAAAAAATATTTTATATATTTATTCGAGAGAGAGAGAGAGAGAGAGAGAGAGAGAGAAAGATAGAAAGAGAGAGAGAGAGACATGCAGAGACACAGGCAGAGGGAGAAGCAGGCTCCATGCAGGAGCCCGATGTGAGACTTTTCCCAGGACTCCAGGATCACGCCCTGGGCTGAAGGGAGGCGCTCAACCACTGAGCCACCCAGGCATCCCTACTCTGAGGATTAAATGAGATATTGTACATAAAGGAAACAGAGAATAACAGGCATTGAGTAAAAATAGTCAATAAAAACTAGCCATGATTAATTTATTATTGTATTTATTATTAATTTCATCCAGTAGTGCCTAAAACATGTTGATCTTTAACAACAAAATATGTTGCTTTTAATACTGGCCCTATCTTTGTACTTATCTATATGGCATGTTCCATGCTTATGTCTATGACTACTTCAGTATCGCTAAGTCTACCTACACACACACACACACACACACACACACACACACAAGAATGACTATCAATAGTTTTTTTTTTTTTTTTTTTTAATTTATGATAGTCACAGAGAGAGAGAGAGAGAGGCAGAGACACAGGCAGAGGGAGAAGCAGCCTCCATGCACCGGGAGCCCGATGTGGGATTCGATCCCGAGTCTCCAGGATCGCGCCCCGGGCCAAAGGCAGGCGCCGAACCGCTGTGCCACCCAGGGATCTCCTGACTATCAATAGTTAAAGAAAAATATTTAGAAAACTATCTTTTAAAATCAGGGTCAATTGTATGTGTAAGAGTATATGCATTTGAATGAGTTTTTATACTTAATTGTATGACTTTGTAAAGCATACTTAAATAAGATAGTAATAATTAGTCCAGTTGGTGGATATTATAACAGTAATCAAGATCATTTCTTGAGCACTGGCTTTGAAGTAGTTTGCACTTTTGTTTTACTCCTAAAAACACCAGTTACCCTCCTCCCTTTCTTCATTTTCTTCCCCTTAGTCCCAAAACCACTTTTAACTTTTGTAGCTGCTTTCTTAACGCTACGTCTTACTTACTCTGTTTTCAGTTTTAGGCGCCATATATTGATTACTCACTAGGACAGTAAGGAACTTAGCACTCTTTCCTTAAACTCTAACTACACATGTACAACCTTCCTGCAACTCTTTCTATCTAATGTATATTGTAATGTAAGCCAAATAAAAATCCAAATTTTGACAATACAGATGCTATTTACACCACAGTTATATAGTCATTGGTGATTTGTTTGCATATTTCACATAACTCTTAGTTTTTCTTAAGAATAACTGCTCAAACTTCTTACATTTATTTATTTATTTTTTGTTACGACTTATTCACCTTAAACATTCACCTATTCAAATCTCCTCTTTAAATGATCAGATACAATAGGTCTATCAATTTCCTCCTTTCGGAGAAATTTCTTAGAGAGCCTTCTGATATGCTCAGACTTGGCCTGCTGTATGCCTGGCACACAGTCATTATCCTGTTTCCCCTACACCATTATCCTGGGGATGCCTGTTGCTTTTATTATTATTTAAATCTCTGATTTAGGGATCCCTGGGTGGCGCAGTGGTTTGGCGCCTGCCTTTGGCCCAGGGGCGATCCTGGAGACCCGGGATCGAATCCCACGTCGGGCTCCCGGTGCATGGAGCCTGCTTCTCCCTCTGCCAGTGTCTCTGCCTCTCTCTCTCTCTCTCTCTCTCTCTCTCTGTGACTATCATAAATAAAAAAAAATCTCTGATTTAATATGTATATATACAACATATATATTTTCTTCGTATGATCCCTTGTTTTGGTAGAGGACATTCTTTAGTAGCTTTCTGACAAATGGTGCATAAAAACTAATGCTTTGACACCTTGGATGCCTAATGAAGTATTTAATCAATCTCCACATTTGATGGATACTTTGGACATAATTCTACACTGGACATTATTTCTCCTCAGAGAGTCTTGACCAATAATAATTAATTGTAATTTTTAACACGACACAAATCATGTAATATCTTTATATTTGTACAGCTGGGCTCCCCTTAGATCCTCTTCATCAACTTGTTCCATTCTTTCCTTCAAAAACATTTACCAACTAAATTTTTGTAGGTATCTTTGTCTTTAAAGATTGTGGTTTGTGAAAGCATTCAAATTTGGTAGAAAATAAGTGCTGTTCAAAAATGCCAATACATTCTAGTTTCTGGTGTTTTACATCTAATCTCTTTATTGTCCTGCCCAATCCCTGAAAGTCTGCAGAAACTTCCATATTCCATAATTTTAATATTTTAGTAAGCCTCACTTACTCTTATTTTCATCCACTGTATTATTTACTGGCATTTCCAATCTGGAAAGTTATGTTTTTCAGTTTTTGAAACTGTATTAAATTTTATTGAGGGCAGCCTGGGTGGCTCAGCGATTTGGCACTGCTTTCAGCCCAGAGTGTGATCCTGGAGACCCAGGATCGAGTCTCATGTTAGGCTCTCTGCATGGAGCCTGCTTCTCCCTCTGCCTGTGTCTCTGCCTCTCTCTCTCCTCTCTGTGTTTCTCATGAGTAAATAAATAAAATCTTTAAAAAAATATTTTATGGATGATTTCCCACCCATTTTATTTCTCTTGTTTTTGAAATTCCATACTTTAGGTGTTGGGACCCCTAGATGAATACACTATTTTGCTTATTTTTCTGTCCTATTTTTCATCTATTTGTCTTTTTGCTTTACTTCCCGGGGATTTTTAAAAAATTTACCTTCCAACACTAGTTGCGGCTCCATGCTGAGTAATATCGGAACTGAGGCAAAGGGAAAAATAGTAATACTGATCTTGTCTTTATTTATTTTTTATTTTTTTATTTATTTATGATAGTCACAGAGAGAGAGAGAGAGAGAGAGAGAGAGAGAGAGAGAGAGAGAAGCAGGCTCCATGCACCGGAGCCCTACGGGGGATGCGATCCCGGGTCTCCAGGATCGCGCCCTGGGCCAGAGGCAGGCGCTAAACCGCTGCGCCACCCAGGGATCCGATGTCTTTATTTTTAAAAATATATTTTGGGATGCCTGGATGGCTCAGTGGTTGAGCATCTGCCTTTGGCTCAGGGTGTGATCCCGGAGTCTCACAATGGGCTCCCCACAGGAAGCCTGTTTCTCCCTCTGCCAATGTCTCTGCTTCTCTGTGTCTCTCATGAATAAATAAATGAAATCTTAAAATATATATATATATATACACATATATATAGTTCATTTTATGTTTATGTGTTAATTTTTATTTTTAAAGATATTTTATTAAAGATAGGGTTTTTTTAAATTACTGATTGGAGTAATTGGAGTACCCTTAAATTTTGCACTAAAGTGAGTATCTCATATGATTCACCTTCATCTCAGCCCTGCTTAATGTTTCCTGATGTGGGGCACTTTGTGTGGCTCGGTCAGTTAACTGTCTAACTCTTGAGGCTCCTGTCTTCAGCTCAGGGTCATAAAGTCAAGTCCCACATTGGGATCCATGCTGAGTGTGGAGCCTACATAAAAAGAAAAAAAAAATGTTCCCTGATGTGTATCCTTTCTTAAAGCTAAGTAAAACTGGTGTCAGTGGAAGTCTCTTGTTTTTCCTAAATTTTGTTGTTTATCCAAACCGAGAATACTACAGCTAATGTAGTAGAATTGAAATTACTGAAGTGAAACTTTTAAAAATATGGAAACAATAATTGGAGGAAATGGAGATAATAAAGAAAATAAGATACGAAAATAAACAAAAATTCTGACTTAATATGCCTAAAGATATATGAAAATATTGCCACCAAGAATTGGATACTATTTTCAAAACGTGAAATATCCAGAGTACAGTTCTCTATTTTCAACCAATCTCTATTATTTTTTTTTTTGCCTCTACCTTACCCCATTATTTATCCACCAAACCAGAGGTATCTTGTGCTGCAAATAACTAAGACTTCCGGGAATTGTGCAGTGCAATGTCAATTATATCATTTCTTGTCTTTTCCCACTGACAACTTAGGTTACTTTTCTCACATGTTTGTTATTTACTGCTAGTCCAGAGACTTAGCTTGCAAAATGTTGTTGCATTGTTCTCAACACTCAATCTCCCCTAACTTGAAAGTTTGTGTCATATAATGAAAAATAACACTTTAGTTTCATTTTAGTGGAGTGCATGGAGTGAAACCATAGAAGAGGTCAGTCAACCACCTTTACCTGAAATTTAGCTTTTTAAATGTTTATTGTGTTTATACGACACTAACTTTTATCAGCACAAAAAAGAACATAAGTCAAAATTTCTACAATGAGATTGAGATGTGCAAAATATATTTATGTTTTAGCAGAGAATTGGTACGTATCTTCTACGTACCAATACTATACACTATACACTCTTTATTAAACATACAATATTTCAGAGGAGGTGCAAGAGTAGGGTCCCCAAATCACCTGTCCCCAACAAGTTACCTAGATAACCTTCAAGTCATCCTGAAAATCTACGAATTCGGCCTGAGATTTAAAGAGAGACCAGCTGGAATGCTACAGTGAGAAGAGTTCACGCTTCTATCAAGGTAGGAAGACGGGGAAAAGAAATAAAGAAACAAAAGGCCTCCAAGGGGGAGGGGCCCGCGAGGAGCCGGGCTGAGGCTGGGGCGAGTGTCCCCAGGACAGGAGAGCCCCGTCCCGGAGGAGCAGGAGCTGCACCAACCTTCCCGGGCGGAAAGGGGCTCGCAGGGGGTTAGAGCAGGACCCAGGAGGGCAGGGATGCCCTCGGGCTCCCTGGGACGCTAACAGGCACCTGCGCCCCGGGAGATGCTCCGAGCTCCCTAAGGGCTGCAGCGCGCACGGCGTGACCCGGAGCAGCTCGGAGGGGCTCGGGCGGAGGAAGAGGCTCCGTGTGGAAGGGGCGGCCCGGCTCCGGGAGCAGCTCGAGGGGCTCGGGCGGCGGCTCCGCGGAGGGGGCTGCGCGGCGAGGATCGAGAATCTAACAGCGCAGGCTTCGAAGCACAGGGCGCCGGGACACAGCCAAAGATCCTGCCTCCCGGGGGACAGGCAGAGGCCAGGACGGCCCAGAACAGCAAGGACGCTCCTCCCCCGAGATGAGCAGATCAGCGGCCCGCCCCGGAGCCTCCAGGCCCTGCAGTCGGAGAGCCCCGGAGTTACTGCGGGAGCTGACTCCAGGGCTGCAGAGCTGGCCCCGCCACTGGGGTTGTTCCTCCTGGGGCCTCACGGGGTAAACACCCCCCACTGAGCCCTGCACCAGGCAGGGGGCAGAGCAGCTCCCCCAAGTGCTAACACCTGAAAATCAGCACAACAGGCCCCTCCCCCAGAAGACCACCTAGACGGACAAGTTCCAGGGGAGGTCAAGGGACTTAAAGTATAAAGAATCAGAAGATACTCCCCCGTGGTTTTTTTTTTTTTTTTTTTTGGTTTGTTTTGTGTTTTTTTTTTTTTTCTTTCTTTCTTTTTGCTTTCTGATTGCTTCCTCCACCCCCTCTTTTTTTTCACCTTTCTTTTTCTTTCTCTTTTTCTTCTCTTTTTTCCCTTTTTTTCTTCTTTCTCTTTTTTCTTTTTCTATTTTCTTTCCTTCTCTCTCTCTCTTTTTCTCCTTTTCCCAATACAACTTGTTTTTCGCCACTCTGCACTGAGGAAAATGACTAGAAGGAAAACCTCACCTCTGAAGAAAGAATCAGAAACAGTCCTCTCTCCCACAGAGTTACAAAATCTGGATTAAAATTCAATGTCAGAAAGCCAATTCAGAAGCACTATTATACAGCTACTGGGGGCTCTAGAAAAAAGCATAAAGGACTCAAGAAACTTCATGACTGCAGAATTTAGACCCAATCAGGCAGAAATTAAAAATCAATTAAATGAGATGCAATCCAAGCTAGAAGTCCTAACAACGAGGGCTAACAAGGTGGAAGAACGAGTGTGTGACATAGAAGACAAGTTGATGGCAAAGAGGGAAACTGAGGAAAAAAGAGACAGTCAATTAAGAGATCATGAAGACAGATTAAGGGAAATAAACGACAGCCTGAGGAAGAAAAACCTACGTTTAATTGGGGTTCCTGAGGGCGCCGAAAGGGCCAGAGGGCCAGAATATGTATTTGAACAAATCCTAGCTGAAAACTTTCCTAATCTGGGAAGGGAAACAGGCATTCAGATCCAGGAAATAGAGAGATCCCCCCCTAAAATCAATAAAAACCGTTCAACACCTCAACATTTAATAGTGAAGCTAGCAAATTCCAAAGATAAGGAGAAGATCCTTAAAGCAGCAAGAGAAAAAAAAGTCCCTGACTTTTATGGGGAGGAATATTAGGGTAACAGCAGACCTCTCCACAGAGACATGGCAGGACAGAAAGGGCTGGCAGGATATATTCAGGGTCCTAAATGAGAAGAACATGCAACCAAGAATACTTTACCTAGCAAGGCTCTCATTCAAAAGGGAAGGAGAGATAAAGAGCTTCCAAGACAGGCAGGAACTGAAAGAATATGTGACCTCCAAACGAGCTCTGCAGGAAATATTAAGGGGGACTCTTAAAATTCCCCTTTAAGAAGAAGTTCAGTGGAACAATCCACAAAAACAAGGACTGAATAGATATCATGATGACACTAAACTCATATCTGTCAATAGTAACTCTGAACGTGAATGGGCTTAGACCCCATCAAAAGGCGCAGGGTTTCAGACTGGATAAAAAAGCAGGACCCATCTATTTGCTGTCTACAAGAGACTCATTTTAGACAGAAGGACACTTACAACCTGAAAATAGAAGGTTGGAGAACCATTTACCATTCAAATGGTCCTCAAAAGAAAGCAGGGGTAGGCATCCTCATATCAGATAAATTAAAATTTACTCCGAAGACTATAGTGAGACATGAAGAGGGACCCTATCTCATACTCAAAGGATCTATCCAACAAGAGGACTTAACAATCCTCAATATATATGCCCCGAATGTGGGAGCTGCCAAATATTTAAACCAATTAATAACCAAAGTGAAGAAATACTTAGATAATAATACACTTATACTTGGTGACTTCAATCTAGCTCTTTCTACCCTCAATAGGTCTTCTAAGCACAACATCTCCAAAGAAACGAGAGCTTTAAATGATACACTGGACCAGATGGATTTCACAGATATCTACAGAACTTTACATCCAAACTCAACTGAATACACATTCTTCTCAAGTGCACATGGAACTTTCTCCAGAATAGACCACATACTGGGTCACAAATCGGGTCTGAACCGATACCAAAAGATTGGGATAGTCCCCTGTATATTCTCAGACCATAATGCCTTGAAATTAGAACTAAACCACAACAAGAAGTTTGGAAGGACCACAAACACGTGGAGGTTAAGGACCATCCTCCTAAAAAATGAAAAGGTCAACCAGGAAATTAAGGAAGAATTAAAAAGATTCATGGAAACTAATGAGAATGAAGATACAACCGTTCAAAATCTTTGGGATGCAGCAAAAGCAGTCCTGAGGGGGAAATACATCGCAATACAAGCATCCATTCAAAAACTGGAAAGAACTCAAATTCAAAAGCTCACCTTACACATAAAGGAGCTAGAGAAAAAGCAGCAAATGGACCCCATGCCCAGCAGAAGAAGAGAGTTAATTAAAATTCGAGGAGAACTAAATGAAATCGAGACCAGAAGAACTGTGGAACAGATCAACAGAACCAGGAGTTGGTTCTTTGAAAGAATTAATAAGATAGATAAGCCATTAGCCAACATTATTAAAAAGAAGAAAGAAAATACTCAAATTATAAAATCATGAATGAGAAAGGAGAGATCACTACCAACACCAAGGAAATACAAACGATTTTAAAAACATATTATGAACAGCTCTATGCCAATAAATTAGGCAATCTAGAAGAAATGGACGCATTCCTGGAAAGCCACAAACTACCAAAACTGGAGCAGGAAGAAATAGAAAACCTGAACAGGCCAATAACCAGGGAGGAAATTGAAACAGTCATCAAAAACCTCCCAAGACACAAGAGTCCAGGGCCAGATGGCTTCCCAGGGGAATTCTATCAAACGTTTAAAGAAGAAATCATACCTATTCTACTAAAGCTGTTTGGAAAGATAGAAAGAGATGGAGTACTTCCAAATTCGTTCTATGAGGCCAGCATCACCTTAATTCTGAAACCAGACAAAGACCCCACCAAAAAGGAGAATTACAGACCAATATCCCTGATGAACATGGATGCAAAAATTCTCAACAAGATACTAGCCAATAGGATCCAACAACACATTAAGAAAATTATTCACCATGACCAAGTAGGATTTATCCCTGGGACACAAGGCTGGTTCAACACTCATAAAACAATCAATGTGATTCATCATATCAGCAAGAGAAAAACCAAGAACCATATGATCCTCTCGTTAGATGCAGAGAAAGCATTTGACAAAATACAGCATCCATTCCTGAGCAAAACTCTTCAGAGTGTTGGGATAGAGGGAACTTTCCTCGACATCTTAAAAGCCATCTACAAAAAGCCCACAGCAAGTATCATTCTCAATGGGGAAGCATTGGGAGCCTTTCCCCTAAGATCAGGAACAAGACAGGGATGTCCACTCTCACCACTGCTATTCAACATAGAACTGGAAGTCCTCGCCTCAGCAATCAGACAACAAAAAGACATTAAAGGCATTCAAATTGGCAAAGAAGAAGTCAAACTCTCCCTCTTCGCCGATGACATGCTACTCTACATAGAAAACACAATAGCCTCCACCCCAAGATTACTAGAATTCATACAGAAATTTGGCTGCGTGGCAGGATACAAAATCAATGCCCAGAAGTCAGTGGCATTTCTATACATTAACAATGAGACTGAAGAAAAAGAAATTAAGGAGTCAATCCCATTTACAATTACACCCAAAAGCATAAGATACCCAAGAATAAACTTAACCAAAGAGGTAAAGGATCTTTACCCTAAAAACTATAGAACACTTCTGAAAGAAATTGAGGAAGACACAAAGAGATGGAAAAATATTCCACGCTCATGGATTGGCAGATTAATATTGTGAAAATGTCAATGTTACCCAGGGCAATTTACACGTTTAATGCAATCCCTATCAAAATACCATGGACTTTCTTCAGAGAGTTGGAACAAATTATTTTAAGATTTGTATGGAATCAGAAAAGACCCCGAATAGCCAGGGGAATTTTAAAAAAGAAAACCATAGCTGGGGGCATCACAATGCCAGATTTCAGGTTGTACTACAAAGCTGTGTTCATCAAGACAGTGTGGTACTGGCACAAAAACAGACATAGATCAATGGAACAGAATAGAGACTCCAGAAGTGGACCCTGAAATGTATGGTCAACTAATATTCGATAAAGGAGGAAAGACTATCCATTGGAAGAAAGACAGTCTCTTCAATAAATGGTGTTGGGAAAATTGGACATCCACATGCAGAAGAATGAAACTGGACCACTCTCTTTCACCATACACAAAGATAAACTCAAAATGGATGAGAGATCTAAATGTGAGACAAGATTCCATCAAAATCCTAGAGGAGAACACAGGCAACACCCTTTTTGAACTCGGCCACAGTAACTTCTTACAAGATACATCCACAAAGGCAAAAGAAACAAAAGCAAAAATGAACTATTGGGACTTCATCAAGATAAGAAGCTTTTGCACAGCAAAGGATACAGTCAACAAAACTCAAAGACAACCTACAGAATGGGAGAAGATATTTGCAAATGACATATCAGATAAAGGGCTAGTTTCCAAGATCTATAAAGAACTTCTTAAACTCAACACCAAAGAAACAAATAATCCAATCATGAAATGGGCAAAAGACATGAAGAGAAATCTCACAGAGGAAGACATGGACATGACCAACATGCACATGAGAAAATGCTCTGCATCACTGGCCATCAGGGAAATACAAATCAAAACCACAATGAGATACCACCTCACACCAGTGAGAATGGGGAAAGTTAACAAGGCAGGAAACAACAAATGTTAGAGAGGATGCGGAGAAAAGGGAACCCTCTTACACTGTTGGTGGGAATGTGAACTGGTGCAGCCACTCTGGAAAACTGTGTGGAGGTTCCTCAAAGAGTTAAAAATAGACCTGCCCTACGACCCAGCAATTGCACTGTTGGGGATTTACCCCAAAGATTCAGATGCAATGAAACTCCGGGACACCTGCACCCCGATGTTTATAGCAGCAATGTCCACAATAGCCAAACTGTGGAAGGAGCCTCGGTGTCCATCGAAAGATGAATGGATAAAGAAGATGTGGTCTATGTATATAATGGAATATTCCTGAGCCATTAGAAACGACAAATACCCACCATTTGCTTCAACGTGGATGGAACTGGAGGGTATTATGCTGAGTGCAGTAAGTCAATCGGAGAAGGACAAACAGTGTATGTTCTCATTCATTTGGGGAATATAAATAATAGTGAAAGGGAATATAAAGGAAGGGAGAAGAAATGTGTGGGAAATATCAGGAAGGGAGACAGAACATAAAGACTCCTAACTCTGGGAAACAAACTAGGGCTGGCGGAAGCGGAGGAGGGCAGGGGGTGGGGGGGAATGGGTGACGGGCACTGAGGGGGACACTTGACGGGATGAGCACTGGGTGTTATTCTATATGTTGGTAAATTGAACACCAATAAAAATTAATTTATTAAAAAAACATACAATATTTCAAAGAAGAAAGACATAATGGGCATTTTCTATAGTCTGAAATATATTATTTTGAAAAAAAAAAAAAAAAAAAACCTCATGGTGCAATAGGAACAACCATAGCTCAGTAGTCCAGGGAAGTCTACCAGAAAGGATAACTTCTAAGTTCAGTCATTAAAAAATTAGACTAAGTACTAAAAGAATGACAGGAAACAGGAACATCTCTAGCTAAATGCTAAGTATAATAGTAATGCATGTAACATTCTAGAAAGATAGGAGAACACAGCATGAGGGAAGCCTCATAATTCATTCAGCACATTTATAGCAAGATCTGAAGGCAATAAAGAAAGATAATTGTCAAGGTACTTCTTCAAAAGGATAAGTCACCGATTCTTAACATTATTGAATTAGCAGTGTATTTTTCTGAATTAGAACACTACATATTGACAATAGAAGTATAAATGAGATTTAAATGGACAAATTTACTACTTGACCTGCTAAACACTGTTTGATTTTCAGTTTTATTTAGAAGAGAATAATATTTAATAATATAGGTAGTCTAGATTAAAGAAACTTCCACAATTCATGAAGGAAACATGACAAACAAATGTCAAAGGAAATTCCATTTACTTCCTGTGTAAATGATCTTAAGATACACTACAGAGTTAGGAAAAAAACCCTGAGAACATGAGTTGATTCTGGACATTTTACTAAGGTACTAAGCATAGAGTCTTGGCAAAGCATCTTTAACAAACTGCTATGACCTTTTATTCCAGTGAGCATCTCCCAGTATTTTAAATTTATTATCATGAACAATACAGTCAACAAAAGGAATTAGCAGCAAATAGAATTTTAAAAGAATGTCTTGGTGTTCAAGAAGTTGAAAATCATATTTATACTCAGGTACTAAAGGCTTTGTCTCTGTTACTTATTGTTAGGGAAAATAAATGACTAAAAGCATCTATATCCAAAGGGCTTAACTATATCTTAATTGTCACATTCCTAATGCACTGCTAAAGAGGGCATTTCAACTCATTTGTTTTCTGCCAAGAAACTGTCCCTGATATTTTTTTGTCTATGCATTCATGATTAATTAACATTTTACTAATCCCTTTAAAGCAAGAAATATAATGGGCATTTTAACATGTACTTTAAAAATTATTAAAAGGCATGGGAGTCATCCTCTAATGTACTCACAATAAGTATAATCCCATTGGGAGTACACATGCAAGAATAGAAACGTTGGCTAAATGGTTGTTTTTCCTTCTCTATATATGACTATAAAAGTAAGACTACTCTCCCCAAAGAATATTTTGGCATTTATTTTAGCATGAATGGTATTTACTCTGCTATTCTCCTCTCACCTTTCCATTATACAGGTAAACACACTCATTTACTCTTGAGAATATTTTATTCATGGGCAGTGACATTGAAATTGGAACCACACTCTTTTGTCCTTTCCTAAGCTTGAAGGAAAATAAAGATATATTTTTCTTTATGAATTATGATCATTTTTGTAGCTGAGAAAAATGATGGATAAAGATTAAGGCATTTGGTTAAGAATAATACAACATTGATTTTTTTCATGTTCCTATCATCATTAAAATTTTGATACCTTTATTTCTTTCTTTAAGTTTTGGATATCCCCACAAGGACCTTATTCATGAGTATCAGTAACTTATAGAACAAAGAACATTGGTATTCTAGACCTTAGCAACATTTGTGATTTGGGACTAGTTTTCAGCTTCTCACAGTATTAATTTTTCCATGTGTAAAGTGGAACATTGACCACTAATGTCCCTATTAACTTCCAATTACCATACTGGGGTTTTAATTATTTACCCAGGTCTTAAGGTCTCTCATTTAAATATTATATGCAAATCACGATTTAATTTTCATTTTGTAAGTTTTCAAATGTCTTTTCACATAAAATAAATGTGTGAACAGCATTTTTTATTCAGTTATTATGGCTGAGTATTAAAATTTTTCAATCACACACTGGGAAACATTTTAATAAATATACTAATTTATATTTAACATTTATTGTAATACTTATTATTTCAGTTAATGCCATGATTATTTAGTATTTACTTAATATGATAAAAAATTGTAGCCAAATAAAATAGATACCAAGACAAAGAGTATTACCAGATATCAAGAATATTATTTCACAGTGATAAAAGGAGTCAGTCCATCAGGAAGATATAACAAACCTAGTTATATACATACTTAAGAGCAAGGTTTAGAAATACATGAGACAAAATTACAGAATTGAAGAAATAAATCTCAAATCCACACTTGTATGGAGAGTTTACCACTGCTTTGGTAATTGAGAGCAAGAAGACCAAAAAAAAAAAAAAAAAAAAAAAAAAAAAAAGCCAAAAGCCAATGAACTAAATTATCAGCTCATTTAAACTAATTGACACCTATAAAGTGCTACTCCCCAAATTGAAAGATACAATATTTTTAGAGGAGGCTGCAGGATAACTCCCAGTAAATTTCCAATAATTAAATAATGTACACAGTATACTGTTTTGACACAAAGCTATTTACTAAAAATTGATTTTAAAAGATGGATAGAAAATTTCCAAATAAGAAATTAAATATTAAATATGTAAAGAATCTATGGATCAAAGAAAGAATCAAAAAGTAACTTAGATACTATTTCAGATTTTGTGATAAAGAAAGCAGATCATGCCAAAACCTGTGGAACACAGTTTAAGGGGTACATAGAAAAAAAACGGATAATTTTAAATTTTTCTACTAGTAAAGACACAAAGTATAAAAAAAGACCTAATTTTCTATGTTCAGAAGTTAGAAAATAAGAATCAGTTTAAAAATAAAAAAGAGTAGAAGAAAAAAAAATTAGTGATAGGAGCAGATAGTAATACATTTGAAAATGAAAAATATTTTAAAAATCAACAAAGTCAAAACTGCTTTCTTTGACAAGACTGATAAAATTGATATATCCTTACCCAGTTTCATAACAAGAGGGTAAATTCAAAATACCATTATCAGAAATGAAGTGAACAATATTACAAATCCAACCCACAGTAAAGATTCATAATAGTACTTTCTGAATAGTTTTATGTAAATAGATGCACTAATTAAGAAAACAATAGACAAATTTTCTAAAGGACAGAAACTGCCATAACTGACATAGGGTAAGAAAGAAAATATGAACATCCCTTTATCCATTAAGAAAATTATATTTACAATTCAAAACTTTTCCACAAAGAAAATCCCAGGAGCTATTCGATTATTTGAAGAAGAAATAATATACAAACTTAGAAAATAGAAGGGAAAAGCACTTTCAAACTCATGTCTTTATACCAAATTTGATAAAGACCTGAAAAGAAATAAAAATACAGTACAATATTTCTCACAAACATAAATATAAAATCTTTAATGTAATATTAGCAAAGTAAATCATGCTATATATATGAAAGATGCTATATGATGACCAACAGGAGTATATTCCAGCAATGCAAGTTTGGTTTGGAATTCAGAAATTAATGCAATTTGATATGTAAAAAGTGTAGAGAAGACAAGTAATAAGATCATCTCAAAAGATACAGAAAAAATATAAAATCTAGCACTCATTTGCAATAACAACTCTTAAAAATCTAGGAATAAAGTAGAACCTTCTTAATCCCATTAAGAGTATACATGAAAACTAGAATACTTGCAGAGAAACACTGAATGTGTGTCTCTTAACATAGACAATATGATAACAGAATCAGTTCTCACCATGTTTTATTTTATTTTTTTTTCTAATTTTTATTTATTTATGATAGTCACAGAGAGAGAGAGAGAGAGAGGCAGAGACACAGGCAGAAGCAGGCTCCATGCCCCGGGAGCCCGACGTGGGACTCGATCCCGGGTCTCCAGGATTGCGCCCTGGGCCAAAGGCAGGCGCCAAACCGCTGCGCCACCCAGGGATCCCTTCTCACCATGTTTTAAAAAAGATTTATTTATTTTAAAGAGAGCACCTGCACTAGCAGGGGATGGGGCAGAGGGAGAGGGAAAGACTCCTCAATCAGACTCCCCACCAAGCATGGAACCCAATGTGGGGCTTGATCCCAGGATCCTGAGACCATGACCTGAGCTGAAATCAAGAGTTAGACAATTAACCAACTGAGTCACCCAGGACCATTAGTTCTCACCATTTCTATTCAACATTGTAATGGAAGCTCTAGTTAATGAAATTGAACAAGAAGAATGAAAATGCAAGTGTTGGCATAACAATTTTAATCAGATTATATTTTATATATTATATATTATATATTATATATATTTTACATATATAAAAGCCTATGGAATGTATAAAAAATACATGGAGTAATAAATGAATTTAGCAAGTCCATAGGATAGAAGGTCAGCAAAAAATTTATTGTATTTCTATATACCGGAGTAGAAAATGAAAAATTAAAGTGTTACGATTAATAACAGCATCAATAAACATTAAATAGGAATAAATCCAACAAAATATGTGTGATTTCTATTACGGAAACTACAAATTGCTTCAGGCAGTAACAAGGCCTAAATAAAAGGACCTATGTCACCTTCATAAGATGAGAAGACTCAGTATTTTAAGGATGTGAATTCTTCCTGACTTCTTAGCCTTAATATGAGTTCAGTCAAAATATCATAAGAATATTAGCTGATTCTAAGATGAAATGGAAGAGGATCTAGAGGAGTTAAAATGCTCTTGAAAATGAATACATTTGGCTGAGTTACACTAACACATTTCAAAACTCGCTCTTAACCTACAGTAATAAACATATGAATAGCATACTTCAAGTATTTAATAATACACAAATAGGTGAATAGAACAATAAAAATTTCACACAAACAGGGGATCCCTGGGTGACCCAGCTGTTTGGCACCTGCCTTTGGCTCAGGGTGTGACCCTGGAGTATCGGGATCGAGTCCCACATGGGACTTCCTGCATGGAGCCTGCTTCTCCCTCTGCCTCTCTCTCTCTCTTTCTCTCTCTCTCTCTCTCTCTCTCGGTCTCTCATGAATAAATAAATAAAATCTTTAAAAAAAAATTCACACAAACATTTTCAGTTACCTTTGGAACAAGGTCTGAGCTAAAAATGATTCTTGATCCCTATTTTTTTCAATACACAACATTTAATCTAGCTGGTTTATACAATTAAAAGCTTGAAGCAAAAAGATTCTAGATGAAAATTTAGGAGAATGACTGCACTCTGAAATATGCCAAAATTCTTAAGTAATACATAAAACACCAAACAATAACAGTTTGCATTTACTTTTCCTAGTATAAATGTTTTCAAATAATGATATTCTAAAACTAGAGCTAGGCAACATGGAATCATGGGAAGATCATGACCTTAATAAGGGTGATCTGATTAAATTAGTTCAGTAAGTATTGGGTTAAACACCAACTGTTAGTGTAAGAATTCTTTAGGCTTTAAAAAAAAATTTTTTTAAAGATTTTATTTATTTATTCATGAGACACTCAGAGAGAGAGAGGCAGAGACACAGGCAGAGGGAGAAGCAAGCTCCATGCAGGGAGCCTGATGTGGGACTCGATCCCAGGACTCCAGGATCACTCCCTGAGCCAAAGGCAAGCACTTAACTGCTGAGCCACCCAGGCGTCCCTCTTTGGACTTTTAATAAGCAAATGTGCTTTTTCATTCTTTAAAAAAGATATTTGGTATAATATTTTCCAAATTTCTTTGTTAATTTCAAAGAGACTATCATCAGTTATCAAAAAATGAATGATCACAAAATTTCTATTTACATGTTTCATTGTGTATGGCATAAAGAATATATTTCAGGAAGTTAATAGATTACACTCATCTTGTTCTTTTGTTCATGAAAGTCTAATTAAATATTTGACCTCCTCTTTTTTTTTTGCATTTTACGAGTCATCATCCTCATGAGTTTTTCCTCAAGTGTGTCTCTGAGAGATAAGCCCTCTATCACTGATATTTTATTTCAGGCTTCCTGCTTTATTAGTTTATTGAGTATTTGTCAAAGTCATTAGAAGTTTTGTACATATTGATAATGTTCCTCCTCTAATTTATTTTGTAAAGTGAAGCCAGATTAAGTACATACACCTACACATAAGCAAACCATACAAACAAGTGGGAGTGCATGTATGTGCCTGTATGTATTTATCACATACAAGAAGAAAATCCTGTGGTACCTAGTACCAGATTTTTCTGTATGAGCTGTCATTCAAAATAACCACACTTTTATTTTCTATGCTTCTAAAGGAAAAAGAGATTGGACATGTTCAAGGGACAGAGCTAAAGGCCCACAGAATCACTAGTTCCTCAAACTAGTGTTGGATCTTCCACAATCTTGTTCTAATCTACATTCAAATAAAATGTCCATTCATAGCCAAAGATAACATAATACATCTAGCTATAGCTCAGATGATAAGCGATAAGCAACTAATTCCTACTAATACCTTCTTCATGCCTTTCCTTATGCCATTCCTTATGCCAAGTATTCCTTCAACTTTCTTTGAAGCTTGTGTCCACTCCTTTTCATCTTCTATTTTATAGTTGAAGCCCTACTGTATTTTTGAAAGTGGACATCGAATTTCCTTACTATATATTGATTTCATGGTGAGAGTTAACAATTTATTGAGTAAATCTATAGATTTTTTGCACAGTTTCATATATACAGACATAGTCATCTCAATCAATGCTTATAAAATAAATGGGGTTTTTAATAACCAGATATTTTTTATTGTTTTTCTTTAAACTATTTAAAAGACATCCACAGAATGTTTTGTAACTACTCTTAGACAATACTAGTTATGTGTGTCATGGCACTTAATACTTAATAAGTTTGGTAGGCTTTAGTTGTGGAGTGAGGAAGCTATTAAGGTCTGAAACTTGCTGACTTCTCTATTTGTTTTTTTTTTTTTTTTGACTTCTCTATTTGTATACAATGAGTATTTGCAATCATTTTTTAAATAAACTGGCGAGTATATAGCATTTGATCCCATTTCTAGAATGATTTGGTTTTCATTATCTAACCTCGCTGGTTCAACAAATTTTATCAACTATTTGCTATATTTCAGGCACTGTGCTGGGCACTAAATATTGTGCTTAACTGTTGTAAGAGACACAAACAAAACAAGGAAATAATTTTTTCTCTTCTCTTTACATTTATTATTGTATAATAAAATATAAATAAAATGCTTACAATTATGGTAAATGCCATGAAGTAAAAAAAAAAAAAAGAAGTTCATAAGAAGTGATGGCAAGCTTGGATGCTTTAAAAAGACTTTTTAAAAAATGACATTTAATTTAATTTAGCGGAGTCTGAAAGGTGGGTAGCTATTCATGTAAAGAACAGAAGAAACTTTGTGATACAGAGAACTGTTTAAAAATACCATTACAACAAAATATTTAAATCCTCTGACTCCAACAAAACCATTTTCTCTGATTTACTCTAAAAAAATATGAATTTAATCTATGTTTTTAAATAGTTTTCCTTTAAAAAGAAAGTAAATATCTCCTAGTGAGATATATAATAGGTTTATGTAAAGACACTGAAAATTCCAAATTTAGACTTTTGTTTCCTCCTCAATAGGAAAAAAATAAATAGAAAGAAGAGAGCAGAAATATGCCTAATTTTATGTACTTTGCATGTAGTAAATTGGTGTTTTTCCCCTAGTTTTATGAACTGCTTTTCTTTTTTCTTTTTTACCAGAGAAATGCTTAACAGAACACGTTGAAATCCTAAAATAATTTTATTAGATATATTTATTTCACACTCTTATTTATTGGGAGGCCTTATAAGGTTTTAAAGTCACAATGTAATTTTGAAGAAACTTCCCCCTGTAAGTAGGATCAACCCTAATCCAGAGGCAGCCCATCCAGGTGCCTTCCTGAAGTTTTAGCAACAAAAAGCATTCTGTTTGTGATAACCATTTCCCCCCACTCCCTGATTGGAATGTCCCTGAATAGGCTCCTGTTGACCTGAGAAATCCATAACCTGAATGCTATGAGACTCCCGCGGTTCTTTGTCTTTAAGCGGGTTTTTTTTTTTTTTTCTTTTACCTTTAAAAGATACCTGTAATTGCTAATCGGGGCTCTTTTCCTCCTCGGAGGCGGAGAGCCCGTTTGCGCAAACGTTCAATAAACCCTCTTGCTAATTGCATCTGCCTGTCTGGGGTCTGAGTCTCTGGGGCGTCCACCGGGACACGTTGGCACCCGTGAGCCAGGGTCCAACAATTTGAAGATTGGGAAGTGTAATGAACATCTTATTTAAATACTATAAATTATGCATAGATGATAGAATAAGTTTTTACAGTAATGCCCTACTTATACTTTAATTCATTAATAAGAAAATTCTGATTTGTGTTAAATGTTCCACATTTTCACATGTAGGACAAATATCAAAAACTTGTACCATATAAATGCAGCATAAATTCATCATTTTTATCCAGTTGGAAGAGTTTTCCTTTTGTTACTTCATGAAATGATCATTTGTTTTGGGTCGCAACAGAGAGTTTAAGGAACAATGTTAAATTAAAAAAGAGAGAGAGAGAGAGAGAACATATAAGTTTATATAGTTACTTTACCCACCATTAAAACTGCTGTCATGCATGCTAAAAACACTTTGAAAAGATTTCTCTGATTGCTTTCACTTAACTACCTCTTTGCCATATATTGGCTTAATTTACACAAAATGAAGCATTTTTAAAACCTAAGGGAAGATATTAGGTTTTAGTTTTATATACCACATAATGGAAATAATAAAAAAAAAGGAGTTTTTGCATTTTCTAAATATCCCACATCCAAAAAGATCTGTACTAAAGTTTCTCAGCACAATTTTAACATGTAAAAATAAGCATCTCTTTCATGTGCTTTTCAAATTTGAACTGGTATCTGTCTCATTTTCCAAGGTATGCCATTTTCTCACAAAATATATATGGGGTAATAAAGTGAAATTTCCACAGCAGAAAACCATATTGTAAATGGGAAAAATCTTTATTTTCTAAAGCTTTTTCTTTGGCAAGATCTGATTCAAATCAGCTCTGCTTTTTTTTTTCTTCCCAGTAAAATTAATGCACTTAAGTACATATTCCTTAAATAAATAAAGAAGCCATGGAAATGCATTAATCAAGAGCTAGAGCATTATTGGGAAATATATTTAAGCTACTTAATCATCAGAATAAATGACTGTGCTAACAACAGAAGGGTTGATTAATTTTTTGTTACAAACACTTGCATATTAATACACAGTTCAATTTTTGTCATTCCCCTTGCTGTTGAAATGTTCTGAGAGATCATCTAACATATGTTCAAATTACCAGCTTTCTAATAGATAAAAATTCAGTTGCAAGAAGCTATATGAATCAAGCATGCACCGTCCCACAGCATAGGTCTGATGACCCCTGAATGTGACCTGCTCCCAGAGGAAAGCAATTTAATGCTCCATCGCACACAGAACAGTATGTATGAATCACAAAACCTCCAGATAAATTAGTGACAGGTACATCTGAATAGGATTCCTTCTAAGTCGCTTATCTGCAGCCAGGCAAGCTTGTTTCACCCTCACTTTCAAAGATAAAGCCACACGGCATGTGGCCGCAGCAGATTCTCAAAAAGCAAACAGCCCCCATCGTCCATTACTGAGGGAAAAAAAAATCTCCTTATTATTTCAGGTACTGTGTACTGTGACAGCAAATGGGATAAAGTGAAAACTATCTGCAGTGGGAAATTCATCAATCAATACCAGGCCTTATGTCTTCTCTAACTTTCATAAGCTCAGTGCCTCTTGCTCTTTCACTTTTATTTTTGACAGTTCTGATACCCCAGAGTTGCAACCATGGCAAAGTTCAAGAACAAAACAACAGGTTATTAAAGACAACTTATCAGAGGCCAAACAGAGAGAAGAGATGCCAACTGCCAACAATTAGTAAGTAGCTGAAAGACAGGTCTATGACAGAAGGAAGAAAGGCACAACAAGCTTTTACCTTTAGCAAACTATGGATTCCATTTGAAAAAACCCAGAGCAAACTGAGGTGCTAAATATATGCTTGAAGCACTCAGGGATGTTGATCATAGAATAGATGAAAAATAAATTATATTCAAAATAACACAAAAGATATGTATTTGTAAGAGATCTTATTTACATAGCTTAGCAACCACAGATAAATTGGAATAGCAAAACTATATAAACTGTATGCTTTAAACTGAATGTCAATGAATAGCACAAATGTATTACCTTCTTCAAAGTTAAGCATTAACTTCAGAAATTCTTTTAAACCTAACAATAAAACAGGTATCACTTTTCACTTTCTGTACTTCTTATAGTCTACAATTATGCTTAATCAAAACTCTCACTACATATCTTAATATAAGCCATGTCATATTACTGGGTCAGTTATATAGCATAGAATTCAATAGCACACACACAAAAAAAAACTGTACTCACGGTTCAGGTTCTGTTGGTAGTCCTTCTCAGGAAAAATCAGGTTTGTGCTTTCTGGGTGAATCTGTGTTAAACCAAAATGACAAAAATCTTAGTTTCCCATGGCACTGCCACTTAGAATGCATACAAATAAACTCCCAGTTAGTCAAGGAGAAAAAAATTGCATTAAAGTGTACTGATTTGTAAATTTGGTCTTTTCAAATGTAGATAATGTTTGCCCCTCCTTCTCCCCCCATATCTTTGCAAAATTTCTGCCCAATGAACTCATTACTGTAGAAACTCAACTATGCCTACGGTCAGTGAATGAAATTCAGGTCTAGGATTAACCTTCATAAACATGCACAATGATTGGGCGTCTGAATTTGAGACAGACAAGGATAATGTTGGAAAGGGAAAACAAAAACAAAAAACATAACTTAGAGACTGTACAATATGATAGATTTAGCTAACTTAACTGTTGTCTTATATATGAGGTGAATCATAGTATTCTAAATGTATAGAAATGAAAGCAAATGTATTTTGAAAATATCAATACCATATCCAATGACGCTTTGGAGAATATAAATATAGCTACTGAATTTACCTTCTTTGAAATTCCACAGGTTTAATTAAATTGGATGTATGTCTTTACAGCGACAATAATTTAAGCAACATTAAACACGATTTAAAATACGCAAGAACTTCAGTTAGCAGGCAATAAAATTATTATTTCTGCTCTATCTAGCTACCGTGTTTATATTGAGTTATTTATTTACAATGTACTTTAACGCTATCAGTAATTTCTTGGAAGTGTCAGTAAATGGAAACTAAAATGTTCAATTAAAACATTAAACTTTACTTGTGAAGTACCATATTATAATGATGTTAGTTTATTTTTTATGAATTAGAAAAAAACATGGGAAAAAATAGAAAAAACATGGAAAAGTAATTAGAACAATTAAATATCTAAAAAGTCAAATGTCATGTGGGTATTGTTCAACACTTTATTTGAATTATATAAATACAAAGGCATATTATAGTTCTTAATCACTACATGTCAAGAGTGTTTTAATGTATAATGGACTGTTCCATTTTCTGGTTAATTATTCATTAATTCAACAAATAGATCTTGCCCAAAGTGGCCTTATAATTCCTCTCAGCTTGACTAAACTTTAGGAAGGTTTCTTTCCCTTACTCTAGGCCTTTGACCTTTTTCCTTAGAGCATTTACTTTAAATTATAATTGTGAATTATTTTTTCTGCCCCTTTGATATATAAATTTTCTCCCAACCTTTGTCAGTTTTAAAACCCAGATTGTCCAGGACTTTGGAAACCATCCCTTTGAGATGTCATCATTAAGAAAGTAGTGCCTCGGGATCCCTGGGTGGCGCAGCGGTTTGGCGCCTGCCTTTGGCCCAGGGCGTGATCCTGGAGACCCGGGATCGAATCCCACGTCGGGCTCCCGGTGCATGGAGCCTGCTTCTCCCTCTGCCTGTGTCTCTGCCTCTCTCTATCTCTCTGTGACTATCATAAATAAAAAAAAAAAAAAAAAAAAAAAAGAAAGTAGTGCCTCTATCTCTGAGTCTCCTTGTGAAGGTAGGAGCTTAACTTCAATAAGCACTATTAACAAACACAGGTGGCCTAATCACATTCATCAACCTCACCTCTATCTAACATCTTGCAGTATTTTTTTCCCACTAGTTATCTCAGCTCTTAAAAATCTCCAATTCTGTATTTCATGAGTTAAGTTCCATTCCCCTCCTCCACCTATGTAATAGTCTTGAATAAAGTCTTCCCCGACTGTTTAACACCATCTGGTACAATTTTTCCTTTGCGATCTGAAGTGTCTTTTACATGCCAGCACACTAGTAAATCGGTTGTAAAGAAGAGAGACATTGTACTTGCTTTCATTGTACCTACAATCTAGTGGGAAACTGATATGTGTAAATTGATGTGTAAAATACAATGTGGTCAATACCATGACTGCAGGAAGAAAACAGGGCACCTAACAAAAGTGAACAAATAATGAAAGAATAACAGAATGAGTCTCTTTAAATTTATCACTTCACCAATGGTGAGATATCCAGGTAAGCTGGAACAGGAACAATGTTCTAGGAAGAGGGTCCCACGTATATGAAAGCCCATAGGCAAAATAATGTATATGAAAGCCCATAGGCAAAATAAGCACTCCACGTATGGAAAAGTGAGACCAGAATGGCTAGATTGTTTGGTGTGATGCAGGAGAATGCCAGGAAATTAGTCTGAGATGTAACTGGAGGAATACACAAGAGGCATTCATGCAGTTACATAGTTACTTGTTTTTCTTTTCATCAACACATTAGGGGAGATGATATAAGCTAAGGTTCAACCTCAAGGTCTCTGATATCAGACTAACAGCCTTTGTTTTTTTAATATTATTTTATTTACTTATTCATGAGAGACAGAGAGAGAGAGGGGCAGAGACACAGGCAGAAGGAGAAGCAGGCTCCATGCAGGGAGACTGACGTGGACTCGATCCTGGGTCTCCAGGATCACACCCTGGGCTGAAGACAGAGACTCCACCACTGAGCCACCCAGACATCCCAGACTATCAGACTTTGAAATCTGACTCTATGTCTCACAAGTTGTATATTAGGCAAATAGTCCAACCTCTTTTTGCTCTCCATTTCATGAGTAGGGTATCAAAAAAACGTGATGCCTTTTTTTCAGGATTAAAAAGGAAATCTCACATAAAATAGCACAAGACTTCATACATGGAAAATGAGCGATTGTGATGATGATGATGCTTTGATGATGACAATGACAGAAGGCAATCTATGACAATATCGATCATGAACTGACACAGTATATCAGGTCACAAGGGCCATGGTGAAGAGTTTGAATAAAAGAGAAACTACTGAAGCATTTAAACATAGAGAAATATTATCAAGTGTACGTTTTTGAAACAGAATTCTATTTACAATTAAAAGAATGTTTTGAAGGTTGCAAAGGGAATGCTGTAATCCAAATCTGTAGAATAGACAGTAATAGCTAAAATTTTGAGTAAATATTTGTAAGGATATTAATTAAAAGTCAATGAATGCAGAGTGATGGTTTTTTTTTTTAATAGAATGGCCTAATAATAGGGTAAATATACCGCTGTTTATTAACTGTTGTCTGGTTATAATTACTAATAGTACAACCCTTCACTCATAAAAGTATCCTGTATTTGGTATTAAGACTACACAGTAGATGTCTTTGTGAGCATCAATTAGTATATTTTACGAGGGGAGTTTTGTTTATCCAAGCAGATCAGTTGAATGGATGCTGTCTCCAATATATAATATTTCAATAATCACAAAAGGAAAAACTACTCTTTATTTTTGTCATATTTACTTGTCTGGCACTGCTTTATGCTACTTATATGTATTACCAATTTAGTCTTACCAATCCTATGGGTGTAATTGTTATTCCTCTCTCATACATGAGGAAATTAGAGCATATAGAAGTAATCTGCCCAATTTGCATGTGGAAGAGCATAGATTCAAACCAGACAGTCTGGGTCCAGCATTTGTGCTCCAAATCCCTATGTGAAAAGTGCTATAATAGAGAAGTTTTTAGAGTATCTGAAGCACAGAGAGGGCTACTGCAAGCTAAGATGACACTAAAGAATCACACAAAGAACACTGGGGCACTAGAAGGAGAAACTTTCAATAAGGTAGAAAGCACAAAGAGGATACAATAAAAGTAGCTTTAAAAAGGAAGGGATATTTCAGGTAGATTTTAAAGAATGAATAGAACATTTGTCTCCTTGAAAACCAAACATAGTCTACTTTAAAGAAAAATCTATAATGGTACATATCTGCCCCCTGCCCTTCCCAACTAGATCTGACCATTCCACCTTCTACATACCCTTATACTTCTTAAACTTATTTATAAGATATGTTTATTCATCCAAAATAAATCTGTAATCAGTGACATTCTGATAGATTTCTATTATACTTAAATGAAAATCTAAAATTCAAACTCCCACCACAATCATTTTTCTCTTTCTCACAAGCACCAGGCTTCTGCTATTTCTTTTGCTAGTATAATCTTCACTCAAATCTTACATTACCAGATCTATCTCACAGATTTCTTTTTCTATTTCCTACTCCATTTTATATTATTTTTATTTGAGAGAGATATATGGCACCTGTTTATGGAAAGTATGTATTCTTTGCTAAAGAGATTTCTCTTTGTGTTGGGAGAACTCTACCTGCTGTCTCATTCCTGGCTCAATCCACTATACTCCCCACCTTCTGTGACTATTGACAAAATTGTTACTAATCTCAAATTCTGCAAGGGCATATACCATGTTAGTTTTTATATTGTGATATATCCTGAAAGAGATCAGAATATGCCACTCCAACATATGCCACTTTTCAATATGGGTTAGTTGAGCTGAAGGTAATTGAGAATCCACAGATGCAGGAAGAAGCCTTCTCACAGTTTCTCTTACATGATTAAAAGCAGAAACTTTAGAGAAGTGAAGACTGCCAAAAATCTCTTCTCCAGGAAATTTTATGGCCACAAAGGAGATGGAGAGTCAGCACCAACCAAGGTGAGTCTTCATCAAACCAAACAACAACAATCGCAACAAAACCACTTATTAAAAAGGCCCTTGCCTTTCATTAGTTTCCCCATATATTTCCCCATATATTATATATATTATATATATATATATTTCCCCATATATATTCCCCATATATATTTCCCCATATATTTCCCCATACCTTCCCACAATTTATCCTTCCTAGGAGACCAAGTCCCCTTTACCTTGTCTAGTCCATGATTTATTGCCCTTTGTCACGAATATTATATAAACTTCCAAGTCTAATCACGTCCTGGGTGCTTCACTTCTTTACTGTGGAGCCTCCATGGCATGTAAAACTAAAATAAAGAAACCTATGCCTTTTCCCCTGACAATCTGTCTTTTGCCAGTTTAATTCATGATGATAAGGGAAAAGTTATTTTCTTCTGCTCCTATCCCCAGCACCAACACCAATGCCAGACTCAATAAATATTTGATGAATACATGATGTGTGACTTGGCAGGAAACGTGCACTTGGAGTGACTGGTTCATAGGAGAAAGCCAATGAAAACAAGCAGTTGAAATTACCACAGAAAGGTTGTTGCAGAGTGTACTATGCTGTATGTAGTCCTCCCCATCACAGTTATTTCTAGAAGTTAGTTAAGGTCCAAATGTATATACACAAAATAATAATAATAATAAAAGTAAACAAACCAGCAAGAAGTAAATAAATAAATAGGCCCAAATGAGATTGGGATAGGAAGTCTGACAGTTCTGTGGTCATCAAAGACCCAGCCTTCCTGATTTTCCACCTTTAGCCAGTGGCTTCCACCTTCAAAGTGTCTGAGGTATTGTTACTTTAGTGCCAGTCTTTATAGGTTTCAGGAAGCAAAAAATAGGAAGGGAAGAGGGCATAACAAAACAAAAACAAAATTTGGTCAGCCCCCTAAAAAGAGCTATTCTAGACACTGACCTATAACTTCAGCTTATGTCTTATTGAAAACCTCTTCAGAACTGAAACTGGAATGCCGATATTTAGATAAATCTATTGTTGTCTTAAACAATATGGTGATCTATTAGTAAGGAAAATGAGAAAAATAACAACAACTTTTCCTTTCTCTTATGGAAACTTTCATTTTTAACTTTTTGAGCATTTTATATCCTAACTGTGTTTTCTTTTTCACTAAACCCTTAGAGAAAAAATCTTGGCAAAATAATTTCTATTACCTATTTTCCTTAAATTTTCTTCTCCAGAATGCTAAACAAAGGAAGCCCAGGACTAAAACTGGATTCATGGTCTGAAATATTAAGACTTGTGAAATACACTATGGGAAACACAGAGGCAAATCTGAGGTGCATCCCACATATACTTGTGAAGATGCAAGGCTGTCTCCTATGCTTTGTCCACATCAAATATATCCTCATCAGCAACCTGATGAGATTTCAACATCTTAACTACTCCCAGTCCTTGACTCTTCTCAACTCTTAAGATGCCTCATTCAGTCAATCCTTGATGTTAAAAACTATCAAAGGTAAGCCATGGCAACGGGAAGGCATTCTTCTTTGGCTTTTGAATGTGTGTTTTTATGTGTCTGTGTGCTTGCATTGTAGTGGATGCTTGTTATTTTGGCTCTTATTTTCACATCAAACAATGAATCTATGCTGTGATGACCTGAATTGGGACCAAGTTCTGCAGCTCTACCTTTTCTTCATTCTGCCTCTTTGCTAAATTTTCCTGTTACTTGTTCTAAGTTGAAAATAGAATTATCTGCCAGAATGAAATGAGAATTACAGATTCTCAAATTTATTCCCCTAACTCTGTCCTCTTAAATATAGTCTGATATTTGAATTTCAAAGACATGCTCTTCGTCTAAATAAATGGAGTAGAAAAGTCAAGAAAATAACCACTTAAGAAAAATATGGATGCTTTTGATAAACTTGAGAGGAAGATGTTCTGTCCAAAGAATGAGGAGTGAGAACAATTCAAAATGAAATTATGTTTGTGTTCTTACTTTTAAACTAAGTTTAGGAATTCTTCTTTCAAAAAAGAGTTTTTTAATTGATTAGGTAAGTCTTTGAGAAACTAAACAGACTACTTTTTATTTCATGACAGTTTTGTTATTCAAAAGAAGAAAAGCTTATGCATGCAATAAAACAAAAACAAAACCCAAAGAATCCTGACTTCTGAAAAATAGCACTTTAAAAGTTTTTGCCAAACATTGTTAAGTGATACAGTTAAATGTAATTATATTCTCTTCCCTACTCTTTCTCTTTGGTAGTTTAGAAGTATCAGACAGATATCAATTGATTGTAACTTATACACATTGAATGGAGACTACAGATGTGTTTAAAAATCCCTAAAACACAAAAGACTAAGTTGAGGAAAATGTCACTTCTTTTAAGTGTTAAATAGCCAATAACACAGTTCTCTTTTTTCTCAGTGTCTGTGTATGGTGATGTTGGGAAGACATCTAAAGGACCAAACATAAGATGTCTCAAGACAAGACTGCTGCCCACTGGATTAATTATGTGACATCTTTAGCCAGCAAATAGCAGCTTGCTTCTATCTAGTTTGGGACAATTATTTATAGGTACATACATTTCTTAAAGTTCATATATGTCCTATAAAAATTCCTAGGGAGAATGCTAATAAAATTATTAAAGAAATATTCTATTATTTGTATATCATAATCTTGGGTGTTCATATTTTTGTTTGAAAATTTTTACACAAAACGTCTAGATAGATGTATCAATATAATTCCCATATAATGCAAAAATATGCAATAACACTCATTTTTTATAAAAACACCATACATAAAATTTCTTTTTATCCCCCAGCTTTATTAAGGTATAAGTGACAAATAAAACTAGGATTTATTTAAGATGTATAATGTAATGTTCTATTATATGTATGCATTGTGAAATGATTATGATGATCAAGCTAGTAAACGTATCCACAAACTCACATACTTTTTCTTTTTGTGATGAGAACATTTAAGACCTACCCCCTTAGCAAATTTTAGGTTGCAGTACAATATTACTAACTATAGTTACTATGCAGTACATTAGATCTCCAGAATTTATTCATGCTGCATAACAGAAAATTTGTACCACGTGGCTAATATACCCTATTTTCCCAACCACCAGGAACCACTAGTCTACTTTTCTATTTCTATGAGTTTGACTACTTTAGATTCTACATATAAGTGAGATCATGAAGTATTTGTCTTTCTGTGCCTAACCTATTTCACTTAGCAAAATGTCCTTTAAGTTCATCTATTGTCACGAGTGACAAAATACACTTCTTCTTCAAGATGAACAATATTGTATTGTAAATAATTTTCCATTCCATTGTATGTGTGTGCGTGGTGCACACACATCACATTTTTGTTTATCCATTCATTTGTCAATAAAGATTTAGGTTGTTCCCATATATTAGCTATTGTGGATAATGCTACAATAAACATGGAGGTAACAGCTTTCTGAGATAATGATTTTGTATTTTTTGGATATATACTCAGAAGTAGGGATTTCTGGATCAAATAAGAGCTCTATTTTTGTTTTCTTATAGGTTTACTCATTTATTTTAGAGAGAGAGGGAAAGAGAGAGAGTGAGCCGGCGGGAGGAGGGGGAGGGAAAGAATCTCCAGCAGACTTCCCACTGAGCCCAATTAGGGGCTCCATCTCAGGACTCTGAGATTGTGACCTAAGCAGAAATCAAGAGATGCTTAACCAACTGAGCAACAAGCTGCTCCATAATAGCTCTATTTTCATTGAGGAACTTCCATACTGTTTTCTATAATGGTTATACCAGTTTACATTCCCACCAACAGTACTCAAAGGTTCTTTTTTTCCCCTCTTCATGTTGCCAACATCTGTTAACTTTTAAAGCAAAATTCAAGTATAACTAAATATAGTTATATTAGTTTTAGGTGTTCAATATAATGATTAGCAATTCTATACATTACTCAGTGCTCATCATGATAAGTGTACTCTTAATCCCCTTGATCTATTTCACCCATTCCCACACATCCCCTTCCCCTCTGGCAACCACCAGTTTGTTCTCTATATTTAAGAATCTAAATATTTAATATTTAATATTTTTGTTTGTATGTTTTTCTCTTTTTTCCTTCTTTCTTTGTTTCCTAAACCCCACATATGAATGAAATTATATGGCATTTCTCTTTCTCTGACTTATTTCATTTTGCATATACCCCCTAGATCCATCTATGTTGCGGCAAATGGCAAGATTTCATTCTTTTATGGCTGAATAATATATATACATACACATATGGAATATATTTGGAATATATGTATTATACATATTTTATATATACATACATATGAGATATTATATATACATATACATATATATATACACTACATCTTTTTTATCCATTTATCTATTCAGAGATAATAGGGTTGCTTCTGTATCTTCACTATTGTAATTAATGCTGCAATAAACATAGAGGTACATATATCTTTTCAACTTAGTGTTTTTGCTTTCTATGTAGTAAATACTAAATTGTATGGTAATTATATTTTTAAGTTTTTGAGGAGCCTCTATCAAATGGGAGAAGATATTTGCAAATTAAATACCCAATAAGGGGTTAATATCCATATAATGAAGAATGTATACAACTCAATACCAAAAAAACCCCCAAATAATCCAATTAAAAAAATGGGTAGAGGACATGAATAGATTTTTTTCCAAAGAAGATATTACAGATGGCCAACAGACACATGAAAAGATGCTCATCATCAGGAAAATGCAAATCAAAAGAACAATGAAATGTCATTTCACACCTGTCAGCATGATTAAAATAAAAAAAAAAAACACAAGATAACAAGTGATGGTGAGGATGTGGAGAAGAAAGGAACCCATGTGCACTGTTGGTAGGAATGCAAGCTAGTCATTTAACATTTTGATAACAGCCATCTTAACAGGTTTGATGTGGTATTTCATTGTAGTTGGTTTATGTTTTCTTAATGATTAGCAGTATTGAGCATCTTCTCATATACCTGCCAGCAATTTGGATATCTGCTTTGAAAAAAAATGAAATTTTAATTTTTTCTTAATGTAGGCATTTATCACTCTAAATTTTCAGAATTGCTATTATTGCACCTAAAGGTTTTGATAAGTTGTATTTGAGTTTTTAAATATATATATATTTATTTCCATTTCCTTCTTTGACTCATTGGTTGTTGAGGAGTCTTTTGTTTAATTTCCACATATTTGTGAATTTTCCAATTATCTATCTGTTACTGATTTCTAGTTTCATACCATTGTGATTGAAAGGATACTTGATATGTTTTCAATTTTTTTTGTTTGTTTTAATTTGGTAAGATCTGCTTTCCAGCCTGGCATAAGCTCTATCCTAGAGAATGTTCCCTGTGTGCTTGAGAAGCGTGTGCATTCTGCTCTGCTTCTGAATGACATGTTCTGCATATATCTCTTAAGTCCCTTTAGTCCAGAATGTTGTTCAAGTCCACTTTCCATACTGATGTTTTGTCTGGATGACTTTTCCTTTGTTAAAAGTGGAATACTGGGATGCCTGAGTGGCTCAGTGGTTGAGCATCTGCCTTTGGCTCAGGGCGTGATCCTGGATTCCCGGGATCAAGTCCCACATCGGGCTTCCTGCATGGAGCCTGCTTCTCCCTCTATGTCTCTGCCTCCCTCTCTCTGTGTCTCTCGTGAATAAATAAATAAAATCTTAAAAAAATAAAATAAAAGTGGAATACTGAATATTGAAATTCCTACTATTATTCTATTGCTTCTATTTCTACTTTCTGTTTTGTTAATACTTGCCTTTCATATTTAGGTGTTGTGATGTGCGCAGATACATTTACAAGTGTTATATCCAATTGATAAATTGATGCTTTTATCATTATATAATGATCTTCTTTGTATTTTATGATAGTTTTGACCTAAAATATCATATGTCTAGCAATTCCACTACTGGATGTTTACCCATAGAAAACAAAAATATTAACTGAAAAAAAATACATGCACCCTGATGTTTATAGAAGCATTTTCTACAATAACCATATTATGGAAATAGCCCAAGTGTTCTTCAACTATGAATGGATAAAGAAGATGTGGTATATATATATATATATATATATATATATATATATATATATATATAGAATACACTCAGTCATAAAAAAAGAATGAAATTTTGCCCTTTGCAATGACATGGAAAGAGTTAGTGTGTATTATGCTAAGCAAAATAAGTCAGTTAGGGAAAGACAAATACCATATTATTTCACTTATATGTGGAATCTAAGAGCAAAACAAACAATAAGAACAACAAAACAAAACAGACCTATGAAAACAGAGAATAAAGTAGTGGTTGCCAGAAAAGAGGAAAGTTGAGGGATAGGCAAAAATGAGTGAAAGATAGTAGAAAGTACAGGCTTTCAGTTATGGATGAATAAGTCATGCAGATGAAAGAGAAAGCATAGGGAATATAGTTAATGTTTTTTTTTAATTTTTTTTTTTTTAGTTAATGGTATTAAAACAGCAATGTATGGTGACAGATGGTAGCTACACTTGTGATTATTGCATGAGGTATACAGTTGTCAAATCACTATGTTGTAGACCTGAAGTTAATGTAACATTGTGTGTCAACTATATTTCTATAAAAGGTATAAAAAAATAAAGTGAGTCTCTTGTAACATTTCATTGGAATTTATTTTCTATCCATTTTTTAAAGGTTTATTTATTTATTTATTCATGAGAGACACAGAGAGAGACACACAAGCAGAGGCAGAAGCAGGCTTCATGCAAGGAGCCTGATTTGGGACTCTAACCTGGGTCTCCAGGATCAGGCCCTGGGCTAAAGACGGTGCTAAACCACTGAGCCACTCAGGCTGCCCTAGATTTTCTTTTATTTTTTACTTATTTATTTATTTATTTTTTAGATTTTCTTTTAAATAATTAAGATCAACTCCTTGGATATTTATATCATATATTTTTTTATTATTATAATACTCATTTAAAGAGGAACTACATGCACTGACTAAACTGAGGTATTTGTTAAAATTATTTGGTTAGAACCCAATAGCAATTTTTTGGAAACTAAATGTATTATCACTTGCATTTATTTTCATTATATATTATAGATATGTGGTCACTATGCCTTAAGAATCTCCTGGTGAGTTAACACACAGGGACCTGGGGTATATTTTCATACATAATCGTCTGATATTGTGAATGGAGAATTGGAAAGATTCTACATGATTTTATCTTCCTGAAGAAAAGATTTACTTTACCCTTTGGTAGGACTTTAAAGTACAAAAGATTATCTTAATTCAATAAAGCATTCAGATAATTTGAGTACAGGTTTCAATCTTTATAAGTCTCACCATATTTCTACTCATTTATCATTTTAATACATTTTTATAATAGAGTGACATATTTAATATTTAATCTTCATGAGGTTATGGTGGAACTTGCATAATCAGACATTTTTGGTGAAAATATAAATTGATATAATGTCTTTTTAGGGCGTCTGTGATTTATTTACTTTTATTGTTCATTTCCATGTTTCTTTGTTTTTACTTCTACTGGAGACAATCTGGATTTGTACTTAGAGGATCTTTTTTTAAACAATAATTTTGTTTTGTTGAATATTTATGCATATTAAGAAGAATTTGGGGCAAAGGGTTCTCTGTCCAAATCAACAAATCCTTTGGACTTGTTTCTCTAAGCCCTTACTCTAATTTTACAAACAAAATGTTGGATGCTTCTGGTGGAAAACTTTGGTTGTTTTTGGTTAACTAACTTGACATTAATTGTTATGAAATATTTACATTCAACCAAAGTGATTTCTGAAACCCCTTCCCAAGATACAGCAGTAAATGGCATTTATCTCAAGTAAGATACATTCATGCCTAAGCAGATCTCTGGCCTGGAAGTGGTGGAGCAGAGAGGGTTGGAAGGAAGGGCATTTCTACATAACGGAAGTTGTTTAGTTACAAACCTAGGCCAAATTTGCCTCATGTTCTTTTCTTTCTCTCATATATGCAGTATAAGATGTTTTGTTTAACCATGATTTTTAATAATGCCTATATTCTTCCTATTTGACAGTTTCTAACTTATGTAAACAACCAGAAGAGATGACTATAATATACATGTATTTGAAATACTTTCTGTGATGCAGAAATGATGCATAGAATAATCATGAACAATAAAATCTTGCCTAAAGTAGAATCAAAGTAGAGGAGGGATTGTTGAACACATTTCTCAATTTTAACTAAATAAAAATTTAAAATTAAAATGAAATAACACATAATCCCATCATTCTAACATAATTATTGTCTTTAAGATAATTTAGAAAAGAAGCTTCTGAAGAATTATCAGAAACTATCACTCAATAATTTCATTTCTGTTAATTAATTCTGAGGAAATCAATCAATCAAGAGAAAAATACAACTTTGTGCATTGAGGTTTTTTTTTTTTTTTTTTTTTTTTTTTTGAGAGAGAGAGAGAGAGAGAGAGGGTGAGTGGAGCAGAAGGACAGAGAGGAGAGAGAGAGAGGGAATCTTAAGCAGGCTTCATGCCCAGTACAGAGCTGGATGCAGGGCTTGATCCCATGATGCTGAGATCATGACCTGAGCTGAAATCAGAAGTTGGACACTGAACCAACTGCACCACCCAGTGCTCCAAGATACATTTTAATATTAATTTTAATGACTAACGTTTTAAACAATTTGAATATCTGACTACTGTAAAATTATTGCACACCAACTTAGTCCTTAAAATTAAAACTGTGATGACACTAGCTACATGAGATATCCATTCAATGTAATATATAAAAATTATGTCAAGACCACTATAGTAAAAAGTAAAATTATTAATTTATATCATCAAAAAATAAAAGGACCTGAAAAAATATGAAACAGCTGCATTAGGATAATTGGATTACTGTGAGTTGCCTATTATTTTTCATTATTATTTTTAGCATTAATACATAAAAGTCATGGGAAAATTTAAAAAGTAGAAAATTAGAAACAAATAGGAAGTGTGTTTATATAGTACTATGGAATAAATAGCTACGAGCACTTATTAATTGATACTGTTTTGGAATCAGGCTTAGTCTACCAATTAATTACTTTAATTAAATTTTTTATATGCAGTTTTGCTTTATTAAACTTTTGTTATAACTAGCTGGTTTTTTTTAAATCCCATAACTTAAATTTTAAAGGTAAATTCTATGTCTTATTCAAATTTTTATGCACTAATATTTAAAATGATGGCTTAAACATGGAATGTTCTTGATGAATATCTTCTGAATAAATTTGAGACTAGATAATTTTGACACCTTTTTAAAAGTTAATTTTGAGTAAATAATGAACTACATGAATCAAACAATGGCAAAAGAATAGACAGTGAAAAAAATAATTCTCCCTTCCATCATTATCTGCCAGCCATTTTTCTCTTACGACATATACGAACAAAAATCTACATGTAGTATTTTCCTCTTTTTACACAATGAGAGCATTCTGTACATTATTTACTGCATATAGCTTTTTTTTTCCAATTGATAGTATATCTTGGAAATCTTTCCATATCACTATATGTTTGACCTTCTTCATTCTCTTTTATGATCACATACCATTCCATTACATGGATGCATCATATCTTTCCCTCATTCATAAACATCTTTTTGGGGGATCCCTGGGTGGCGCAGTGGTTTGGCGCCTGCCTTTGGCCCAGGGCGCGATCCTGGAGACCCAGGATCGAGTTCCACATCGGGCTCCTGGTGCATGGAGCCTGCTTCTCCCTCTGCCTGTGTCTCTGCCTCTCTCTCTCTCTCTGTGTGACTATCATAAATAAATAAAGAAAAAAAATATTTAAAAAAAACATCTTTTTGTTTGTTTTCAATTTATCAGGCATTTCCTTTTTTTTTTTTTTTAAAGAATTTTATTTTATTTTATTTTATTTATGATAGTCACAGAGAGAGAGAGAGGCAGAGACACAGGCAGAGGGAGGAGAAGCAGGCTCCATGCACCGGGAGCCCGACGTGGGATTCGATCCCAGGTCTCCAGGATCGCGCCCTGGGCCAACGGAAGGCACCAAACCACTGCACCACCCAGGGATCCCTTATCAGGCATTTCCAAAGGTTTTTTAGTTGTATTGTCAGTCCGTTACAGGACACCAAAGTCAAATGTGAACTTCTTCATGTTTTTTTTTTTTTTTTTTTCCAAAGCTTGTTCTCACATAGCCCATCAATTTGTTAGGAAATTCTGCAGGTTTTACCTTAGAAATATATCCAGAATTGAGCTGCTTTCCACTGTGTCATCTCTCACCTGGATTAATATAATTGCCTCTTAAATGGTCTCTGCCTTTCAATGCTTGTCTCCTTTGCAGTTTAGTCTCCAAACAATAGATAGTATGAACTATCTTTTTAAAATAGAAGATGTAGACATCTATCACTATCCCTCCCATTAAATAAAATTAAAACCCTAGAATACATAAACAAGTATTTTTATCCTCTGAAGAAAATAAATAATAGCAAGTAGAATTTGATATCCTGAAAAATAAAAACTCAAAGACGAAAGGTTTGTATAGGGATGAGTTCTCTCCCATCCCTGGCCTAGATTACAGAGTAGAATGAATCCTATGACTATGCAATGTGCAGCTGATAAAAGCTCAAATTTCTTATGTTTTGGATTTTCTCTTTTAATGCTCTCAGAACTGACTGAAGTCAAGTAACAGTCATGAAGCTACATTCTTATGGAGATGATAGTGGATGGTGGTAGCAGTGGTGGTGGCACCAGTGGACTTGCAAAGTTATAACAATTGCTTTAAAATCTTTACTGATATTCCCAAAACAGGTTATTTTGTCTCTGAAGTCATTTTCTCTCTATTTTTTTTTCTTGACAGTTGTTGAGGTATGCCTAGCTCTTTCATATGCTGATTGATAAAGGGTTATATTCTGCATATTTTAAATATTATATGAGACTGTAGGTCCTATTAAAACCCTCTGAAAATTTTTGTTTTGTTCTGTTTGTTTTAGTTTGCAATCAACCTGGTTAGATTCAGGCTGAATGCTATGACCCAGATTCTATTCACTATAGTTCTAATATCATTATACAAAATCAAAGAAAGAAAAAAGCCGAGACAATAAACTGAAATCTAATAAGATACATAATACCTAAATCCAACTATATTGATAATTACATTAAATATAAATGGGTTAAATCTACCAATTAAGAACACTTAATCCTTATTGTCAGATTTTATTAAAACAAGAACAACAAAAATATTCAGCAAGGTATTCTTCAGGAAACACATTTTTAAAAATATAATTATAAAGAAGTTTTACAAACCATGATAACAGTAATCAAAAGAAAGCTGGAAATCAAAAGAAAGTTAATATCAGACTAAATAGATTTCAGAATTTACCAATGACACAAAACAAATTACATAAAACAAACAAAAAAGGCAATTCTTCAGGAAGGTGTAGCAATACTAAATAAGCCTAAAAGAGATTGTTCTACTTTCATGAAAAGAAGAAAAGAAAAACCCTGATAGAACTGAAAGAGAAATAGAAAAGTTTACAATTTTACCTGGAAACTTTAATACTTCCTTGAAATATTAATAAATAGAACAAATACACAGAAAAAGGAAGGATATTGATGACCTGACCAATGTAATATCATATAACTTAGAAACACACTCAGCAACTACAGAATGTACATTATTCTCAAGTATACATGGAATATTTATCAAGGCAGATTATATCTTGGAATGCCCCCCCAACCATTTAACCAATTTAGAAGAATTGAAATTATAGAAAGTATGTTCTCATCTCATAGACAGAGCTAATTTAGAAAATAAATAACAAAAATATGTCTGTAAAAATCATAAAATATTTAGAAATTAAATAACATACTTGGGAATAATCTATAGGTCAAGAAGATTTCCCAAGATAAATTGATAACTATTTTAAAGTACATTAAAAGGAAAATGCAACATATCAAATTTGTGAGATGCAGTTAAGCAAAATTTAGAGGGATATTTTTAAAATTCAGTGCTTATATTAAAAAAGAAAACACATCAAATCAATAATCTAAGTTTGCACAGTAAGAAACTAGAAAATAAAAAAATGAAACTCAATGTAAGCAGAAAATAAAATAATAAAGATGTTTCAAGTTTTGATAAAGTTTCAATAAAGATAAGTTTTAATAAGTCAATTATAAGTTTCAATAAAGACAAGTAATTTCAAAACCACTGAAATTAATAGCAGATAAACAATAAACACAACCGATGGAACCACACATGGGTTCTTTAAAGGTTTGATATTTTGATAATATTGATTGACCTCTTCCAGATCAATCAAAAGAGAGAGGGAGTGACAGAAAGAGCAAAAATTCCCAATATCAATTAAAAAACAGATATCTCGGGATCCCTGGGTGGCGCAGCGGTTTGGCGCCTGCCTTTGGCCCAGGGCGCGATCCTGGAGACCCGGGATCGAATCCCACATCGGGCTCCTGGTGCATGGAGCCTGCTTCTCCCTCTGCCTGTGTCTCTGCCTCTCTCTCTTTCTCTCTGTATGACTATCATAAATAAATAAAATTAAAAAAAAAAAAAACAGATATCTCTACAGAACTCACAGCCATTAACTGTGTATATCTAATTCTGGTATCAGACTTGGCTACCAGAGGCAACCAGATCACCTCAAAAGGTTACTGCTTTATCCCCAAGTTCCTTCTTTATTTGTGCCTCCTGAGGATTTCGTTTTCATTACTTCTTTTACACTCAATTATGTATTTACTATTTAGTTTATAATAGCTTATCCAATATTTCCAAGTGTTTGTGCCAACAGTGGGAACTCCACATTGAATCAGAGCATCACGTTGCTAGCTTAAGAATTACATAGGTTCTAAATCCAAGCTGTTCCTCTCTCCTCTCTGCTATAATTAAAAGCTGATTATTTTTATGTTCCTTTGGAATTCACCTTACATAAAATAAAGTCAAGTTACATATCATCCTTTCCAATAATATTGCAAAATATAAAGTAGATTTTTTTTTTGCATTTCTGTTTAGTTCTATCTTCCACAATGTATTGTTTTTGTTTTGCTGATCTGAAATATAAATACAAAGTGCTGTTAAATTTAATAAACTACCTCTTTTTATTCTTTTATAGTATTTAATTAACTTTGTAAACAGATTTAGTACCATTTATCTGATCTCAGCTGGACTAGACTGATAATAGGTATCATTCTAGATCCTACTTTATAGCTCTTTTTTCTTTTCTATGTTTTTTTTTTTTTTTTTTTTTAAAGCAGGCTCCATGCCCAGGGTGGAGCCTTAGGCTGGGCTTGACTCACAACTCTGAGATCAAGACCTGAGCTGAGGGATGCCTGGGTGGCTCAGCGGTTAAGCACCTGCCTTTGGCTCAGGGTGTGATCCTGAAGTCCCAGGATAGAGTCCCACATCAGACCCTCTGTATGGGGCCTGCATCTTCCTCTGCCTATGTGTCTGCCTCTCTCTCTCTCTCTCTGTTTCTCATAAATAAATAAATAAAATTAAAAAAAAAAAAGACCTGAACTGAGATGAAGAGTCTGCTGTTTAACTGACTAGGCTACCCAGGCACCCGCTTCTTTTTTCTAATTTTCAAATCCTAACTCATTTTTTTTCTGTACTATTTTTTGTGTTTCCTAATTCTATTTGAGAAAACAGGATTGGTGTACATAATGCACAAATAACTGCTTTATAGGAAAGCAGCAGAATTGGGGCATCAACAAGAAACTTAATTTCCTTTTCATTCAAAAATGATTATTGAGTGCCAACTTGTAACATTTACTGAGCTAGGAATGAGGTGCACTTCACCATCAAGAGTGAGGAGGTAATGACATAGTGTCCTTGACGGTGGAATAAAGATACATTATGGGAAGGAAGGGGGAATATCTCATTTAGACAGAGAGTGACAGGGAAGTCCTCCACCAGGGGATGATACTTGCACTGAAACTTGATGGATAAATAGAAATTTTCAGGTTGAAGAAGCAACATGTATAAAATATCAAGGAGTGAGCAAAGATGATGTATAAGAAAAATGCAAGCATTTTTGTATAATTGAACCATATGCTGTATGTGAGAACTTGGCTGGTGATGAGTTTCAATGAGCTTCCAGATGTAAGCAGTTACCGGATCTTGAATGATTTTGTTTCTTTACTAAGGGAGTTGAATCTCCTTTGGAAAGGTAATGGAGAAGTAGAAATGGGTAATGATAAAGGAAATGACCTGATTAGATTCACAGAGTTGAAATACCACAGAGTTGGGAGCAGCACAGAGTACTGAGGGCAAAATATCTGTGAATGATCATTACTGTTCCTCAGTATTCATTTTTATTTTGTTTTGTTTTCATTTTTATTTATTTATATTTGGTCTATTTAATATCCCAAATTCTCCGAGTAAATATGCTTGCCTAATTCTCCAGGTACATTTAACTTCGATAGTGTTAACAATACCCTATAACATGCATGCTATGACAATACCCTACAACATGCTAAATCTTAGAAATATAGAGATAAACATGACAGACTCCTCCCTTCTCAAAGTTTACTACTTTATTGGGGGACTACAGAGTCATTTTCAATAGCACACCAAAATGATTTCACAAAAATATGCCATATATATATCCATTCCTGCCCCCCACCACTTCCCACTGCTTCTGCACCCCTCTCCTTCCCATACACACACATACACCGTTTTTATTTTGGGGGCCATTACCTCACACCCCTTATTGCTGCCAAACCACATGGGCTGGGGGCTGGGGCTGGATGGACAGACACATTCTCCTACCCAAACCCCTCCCATGTGTGGTTGGAAAACGTTTTTTGTTTTTTGGGTTTTTTTTATGAATAAAAAAGATTCTACTAAAAAGTATATATATATATATTATATATGTGTGTGTATATATGTATATATATATATAGTTGACCCTCGAAGAGCAACCCCTACACAGTTGAAAATCTGTATATAACTTTTGATCCCCTGAAAACTTAACTATTGATAGCTTACTGCGGCCCAGAGGCTTACTGATAGCTAAGAGTTTATTAACACATATTTTGTATGTTATGATATAGTGTATTCTCACAATAAAGTAAGCTAGGGAAAATAAAATGCTATTAAGATAATCATAAGGAAGAGACAATACATTTACAGTACTGCATGCACTGCACTTATCAATAGTGTAAATTTACATTTTTACAAGATGAATCATCTGTTAGTACTTACATCAATATTGTCTTCTGTGATATAAAACTGTAGATATATGTATTACAAATACTAGACATCAAAATGAAAGGATAATATGAAAAGGAAAGCAATATTTTTTTACAAAATAAGTAAAAATTTTCCAATATAGTTATTTAAAAAATCTGCAGGTAAGTGGATCTGTGCAGTTCAAACCCATATTGTTCAAGGATGTTCTATCTGGATAGATGTTTTTTGTGATTTGTCCTGCATAACCCAACCACCTGGACTTGCACATATGCAAGCAGGCTAAGAAATGTTTTTTGTGAGACCCATGCCATGTAAATAGCCTTGGGAGCCTGGTTATTTAAAATATATTATCTGGCCTCCAGGTAAGAACTGGCCCTTCTGTTCTGGATGCCAAGAGCTACAAATCTTGCTTCACACTCCCTCCTGCTCCAGGCTGGCTGGCCCCTTGGAACAGAGTTCAGGAGACGAGAGAGATACACATAGCCCAGGCTCCTTGAAAATATCAAAACATGATTACATAGAAATCCAGCTCCCTCCTAACTGCACATAGGAAGCAAATGTTTAATTTTAAACCCTGCTATTTGCCTTATAAACATGGCCCTTAGGGTGATGGTCAACTGGAAGTCTTATCTGAGGGGAGGACACTCTGTATAGGCCTCTCAATTGGGACTCCAGCCTGGATGTTTCCTCCGGGGCTTCCCCAGCTCATTAGCTGAGGTTGGGTGTTGTGAAGCACTTGACTTGATGTAACTATCCTTATTCTCATTTGTTGCCTACTATTACCTTCATCAGTGTGTACATCCTTTTCATCTTGTGTTTCTATTAGGCTTCTACAATAATGATAGAGTTTTCTTTCCTTTTTGAAACCAAAATGCAGCTGTTGTGAATCTTTTGTTCAAAGCAAAGGGCCAACTGTATATATAACTAGACAGACAGATAGAGAGACAGAAGTTGGGATACCAGCTGACTTAGGAAATATTTCCTGCAGGAAATAAAATTTATACTGAGAACTGTAAGATTAATAAAATTGCAAAGGTGTTTACTCCCGTTGGGCTAATATTAGTCATTGGTCCAGGTAAAGAGGACTAAATATTCTAAATCTTCTTTTTCTCCTGCCCTTCACTCCCACGTTCTTAGATCTTATTAGTCACTAAGATGTGCTGTCTGCGGGTATACATTGGGAAGACAAAAACTTTAACTCAGACATTTTTCTCAAATCTTGCTCTTCATTTCCTTCCCACTCTTTCTAGTCCCCTCATCATTTCTCACTTAAACTTTGGTAATTACCTCACTTCAGGACAATCAATCTTCCATACTGCTGCTAAAGGGATCTTTCCAAAAGATAAATTTGCTCTTATGATTCCTTGCAAAAAAAAAATAAAAACAAAACAAAACAAATAAATAGAACAACAAAAGCATGTGGTAGCCTTCTATTGCCTTCAGGGAGAAATCCAAATCTGCACAGGTCATAGAACACCCCTCACTACATGATGGTGATTCACCTCATTAGCTCTTCTACCGCCTTTCATCTTACTCTTGAATCTTTTCTTTATTTATCTTTTCAATGTGTTTTTTTTCGTAAAGCTTCCCTCTCTATCCCAAAGGCAAAAGTAGACAGGCCTCTGAATTATAGCACTTTTCTCTTTGTATGAAATTACTTATGGGCTGTTTTCACTTCTAGACTGAATATTTAAAGGCAGGGAATGCACTTTATTCATCTTTGAATCCTCAGTACTTGGCATAGTTCCTGGCCCAGTTCTTGTCATGTTGAAAGTATACAATACATTTTAAAGTGAATTAAATAAAAATAAATTAACCCAAAGTTGAGAACAAGACCTAGAAGTTAAATAATATAATAAATCATGAAGGAAATGTTATTTTTGAAAGCAGAGATGTTAAGAATGTTCCTGTAGGATACCTCTGCACTTAAATCTTCAACACTTGCCTTCAAAGTTAATCAAGATATTTTAAAGTCCATTAAATGATTTTTAGAAAACAAATTTAACAATATATACTGAGTGGAATAAAATTTTATGTATAGTAACGTATTATTAGGCTTTTACAAAGTATCAATTTAATTCAATTCAGAGTACTGAATGTTTGCATAGCTAACCTTTTCTTTATTTGAATTCAGAATATATCAGTTCGTGTGTTTTATTATTTTTAATATGACATCGAGACACTCCAGGGTGCATTTTATTATTCCATTTATTCATGCCTAGGGTACATTATGAGCTGCAAACCTAAAGGCTAAGTGCTTTAACCACCCAAATCATGTATTAGTGGATCAATAAAACACACCCTGGAGTATCTTAATCCTATAATATGTCTCCAACTTCTTATTAAAGGGGAAAAAAGCAATTAATCTTGAACAAAACTAATACTTTAAAACCATATCATTCTACTGTTACATATTTCATACAGGGTACAGATGAAAAACCATGGCAGTTTCTTGTTAGGACATTACTAGAGAGAAATGATAAATTATGCAATCCATCTACTGAAAGAATATGATATAGTCCTGTTCTAAAAGCTTTTATGGATAGACAGCCCAAGTCCACATGAAGTATTATATAGTTAGGTTTGGTCATTGCTTTACAGCATCAATCCAAAACAAAAGAATTAGACAATGGGAGTGCTACATGTAATTAAATATACCTGATAAACAGTGACTTGCCATGTGTTTCCAATAATTTTACATTCAATTACAATAGCTGTTATCAACCACAATTTCTTATGATTGCTTTTCCCTCTGCCCTCCGTTTACTACAGAGTTTTTCTTTTGCCTCTAGATTGATAATACTCAACATACCAATTTGCATATTACAGATGCTCAACAAATATGCAGTTCAAGTGATGGAATAGTTATATTGCTAAGAAACCTCAACTTCCATTTTCGAACTTACTGAATTACAAATGAAATTAAATATACTCATGCATAAATATAGAAATACATATATAATATAGCTAATAATCATAATAAAATTATAAAAGTCAAGAGAAGGCAATTATAATAATCTCATATATATATGTATATATATACATATATATACACACATATAAATAAATAGAAAGAGATAGAAAATTGGAGAGACAAATATACCCTAAGATGTTGACATGATAGAATTTATTGAATCTGTTCTTTGACCTGTATTTTCAGATATTTTACAATGGATATATAATCCTTTTTGTTAAAAGAAACAAAAATAATTTTCTGTTTTTTAGATATGTACATTTTGAAGCCAAGAGATTTACTGACCCCCCCCCCCCCAGTGTTTTATGTTGCAATGGTAATAAATAATGGTAGTAGTTATTCTGTGACTCAATATAAGATTGCTTAGAATGATACATGGTACCTACTAAACAGTCAATGCAGGGGATCCCTGGGTGGCTCAGCAGTTTAGCACCTGCCTTTGGGCCCAGGGTGTGATCCTAGAGTCCTGGGATCGAGTCCCACATCGGGCTCCTGCATGGAGCCTGCTTCTCCCTCTGTCTGTGTCTCTGCCTCTCTCTCTTTCTCTCTCTCTGTGTCTCTAATGAATATATGAATAAAATCTTAAAAAAAAAAAAGTCAATACGTATTTGCTGAGTGAATGAGAGAATTAAAAAAACTGGCGATCCCTGGGTGGCGCAGCGGTTTGCCGCCTGCCTTTGGCCCAGGGCGCGATCCTGGAGACCTGGAATCGAATCCCACATCGGGCTCCCGAGCTTGCTCCTCCCTCTGCCTGTGTCTCTGCCTCTCTCTCTCTCTTTCTCTGTGACTATCATAAATAAATAAATTTTTAAAAAAGTATTAAAAAACTGCTTGATTTAAGCATTCTAGGGGCTCCCTATATAAAACAATGGGCTTCATCTGGTTTAAAATAGGTGAAAATTAATTAAAAATGTACTTTTGAACCATCATGATTTAAAGTTTGTTCAATCCTACTGCAGTTTTCAATAATTTAATATCTGATAATCATATCTTTTCCCATTCTGCCATTCTGTAATCCAGAACTACATTTTTTCCCCTGATTTTGCATAAGGGGTTCTGGTTAAACATATTCCTTTAATGTCCTGAGGTAAATTCATAAACAGTTGAGCAAGTCACTGCATGGAACAGGTTGTGGGGATTCATAGTGGGTATGGCATAGGAGGGGGATAGTCCAGTCAAATATCATTCTAACCTTTTACTCAATGACTTCTAAATTTGCTGGTGTCCTAGACATTATTGAATAGGCCAAAGACTAAAAATGAGTAGGCCTAGTGCAATTATTTCTTTCATGATTCATTTTCTTCCTTTTTTTTTGTGATAACACTGCCTAATGTGCTGTAACACTGGAAATATATTGTCTGTTCTGCTTAATAATTCTTGATCTACATCACAATGCATAGTCTTCCTGTACATTAAAAAAACACTAAGAAATAGAGTTTCTACAGATGTTTCATTGATATTGCAAACTACAAATGAAAAGAAATTGAGATTCGCCAATTTTCTGGAATGCTTTTCTATCTAGCTTCCCTTTAAAGGGAAGACTCACTCTCTTAATAATGCTTAACAGAAAGAATAGACCTCTGCTGTTCTGAGGCATTACTGCCTAGTAATCAATCATTCTATATACATTGGAATATTGCTAGCATGTCAGAGACAAAGAGAAAGAAGGAAGAGGAAGAAGACTTCTGGAATATTTATTATATTTATATATATAAGATATACATAAATACTATATAAATGCCAAATATATGCCAAATATATGCCAAATATATATGTATATGTACATACCTACCAAAGTCAGGTAATAGCTTTGAATGGTTTCATTCAAAGAAACTAAGTTCCCTGAAGGCATGGATTTTGTTTTAATTTAGGGCTGTCTCTTCAGTCACCTGAAATAGTAAACTGCATACAAAGTCATGTGATTAAACCTAAAGGTGATAACTAGATACTGTGCTAAGCCAATTATATGCATTATTGTATTTAATCCTCATAAGCAAAAAATAAGGTAGATCCTGTAATTATTTTGTGAAGGGGCTTAATGGAGATCAAATATCTTGTCCAAATTTACAAACATGTATGTGAGAAATCAAAAAATTAAATATCAATTGTGAAAATATTCTGCCTTTGAAAGAATAAAAATTACTTGTTCTCCTTTATCCAATTTATAATGAAATATAACAAAATATCTACATATTCCCATTTCCTTTCTGTATCAGCATAAACAAAATGTGAGCCACATTAACCAGTTTAACAACTAGGCTTCCCGTTTAATATCTACAGCTCTGGGTGGGATGGATGGAGTCTTAGCATCTGTGTTAATTTACAGCCACTACTTCCTTTTCGTAGGGCCTATCCTTGAAGCTTCTCATAACCTGCTCTCTTGCTCTCCTGTCAGTATATATACCAGTTAATAGCCCCACTCAGGAGCCTATTCTCTTTTAAATGGTTGATCTATAGAGCCAATTTCTACCAATTTCTGATCTGCTTAATTTCTCCTAACATCAACATCCTGTTTTATGCCTACAAATGCCCACACCAATCTTTCCCCATGCTTAGTAAGAAGATACTTTGAAAATTGTGAGTTACTCCTTAAAATACACAATAAGTGCTCAATAAACACTTGCTGCTATAATGGATTTGGCAGAGAGTTGATACTTTTTAATTGGTTACTGGCATGGTGACTAAAACAAAGACAAGAATGAGATGTAATATTAATAATAATAATAAACAAATAACATGTATACCAATTCATTTGGACCTCTTTCAAAAAGAAAATGTTTTCTTGAGAGTAAATCCAATTCCTTCCACCTCTTAAGTTATAACTTTGGAATCTTGTCTACATCCTCAACTCTTATTGCAAGCTCTGTTCTTGTTGTACCACAATTCATGCAATAGACTTCTAACTAGTTTCCTATTTCAACTGTTCCTCTCCAGTGAGATAGCACATTAATTTTACAAAAAGAGAACATTAGCCTAAACTCTTGTTTAAGTGTTTAAATGACTCCTCGTTCTCTTTTAGATAAAATCTAAAGGCTGATGCACAGTTTGTGGCCTTTTGTGACTGGAGCTTTCACATCTTGCCAGTCTCATCTCCGTGCTCACCACTAGCCTAGTCCACTCCAGCCATAAGACATTACTGAAAATGCACCATGAACTTTATGGCATTGGGCCTGGTCACCCACCTGTTACTCCTCCTGCCTGTACACCAAGTCTTCTCTACTGACACCGATGAATGAGTGTCCCTGACCCTTTGTGGGTTAGTGTCCTTTCATTCATTCTTAGGATTTCACAACCCCAGGGAAACCTATTTGATTTCAAAAGATTACCTCAGGTACACATTGCAAAACAGAATTGTATGCACAGCTTTTTTGTCTCCTTTGCAATTACATTATTTTTGTTTATTTCTAAATTTGTTCCATATGGTGAACAAACAAAAAAAAATGATGAGAAATTACTGAGACCCAAATTATTTATATTTTGAACTATTATTCTCAGTGGAAAAAGGATCAGGAGAGAATAAAGTTGATAATGACTAAAAGATCTCAGTGAAGCTAAGTAAAATTTACTAAAAAATGAATGGCATCATTGTATATACAATCTAAGAAATTGTCCCTTTTTCTGTTTGACCTTTTAACTACACAGCACAAATGTATTCATACAATGCTCAATTTAGCTATTATGCCTGCATAGCTGACTAATAAAACAAATCACTTTAAATAACTTGCCTTTGAGAAGCATAAGCTACCAAAAGAGTAAAATTTTAAGCAAGTTGCATGGATATGATTTGTCATTTTTATTCCTCATTTTATATAAATTGGCTTAAATATTGGTCCAATTTTATGAATATTATACATCTAATGTCAATATTTCAGGCACTGTAATGAGTTTCTTTCTCTTCTAACAGACTGCAAATACAAAATGTAAATAGTTGTCTGAAATAATCCTTTTAAGTCTTGGAGAATTTCCAAATGATCTTGTGCCTATAGCAATAAAAATTTTACTGCCTACTTACTTACTAGTTCTAATCACCCCAGAGTTAATGATTATGCACCTTCTGACTTCACAATTCAGACAATCTAATGATCCGGGCATCTTCCTTTTCCTTACTATTATTGCAATCCATATGTGTATCCATATGGATACACACACATTCACATATGTGCAACATCTATACTATTATTATCCATTTAGAATTAAATATTTAGGGGCTTCTGGGTGGCTCAGTAGGTTAAGCATTTGCCTTTGGCTCAGGTCATGATCCCAGAATACAAGCGTGGAGCCTGGTGGTGGCTCCTGGCTCCTCAGGAAGTCTGCTTCTCCCTCTCCTTCTTGCTCATTCTCTCTCTCACTATCTCTGTCTCTCTCAAATAAATAAAGTTTTTTTAAAAAAGAAATATATAGTATTTACAAACACATTAATTTTTGAGTTCAAGGAATTGTGGAAATATTTATGTTTATTTATTTATTTATTTATTTATATCATGTATTTATAATTATTTATGTTTATAAATAAATCAGTGAGATACACATAAATAACTACGAGGAGGAAACATAGTAAAAATCTATTTAACGAATGTTCAATGACATTACTTATAAATGTTGTCAATTGGTTATTTTATCTAGAATGTGCAATAAAATGGGAAAATATTAAGTTAATGGATTCAATAACAAGCCCATTATTACTGGAGCTGTAGCATGACTTCTGCAGCCCTAAAGATTATAGCTGAGCAACAGAAGGGGGAAAAAAGTAGATCATCCATTATATTGAGCAGTTAATGATATTTTATTGCATTATTTATCAAATACTGTGGATGTTATTTGTAGCTGCAAGCTTGACCTTAGCTAATCATAATTTGATAAATGTGTATATCGTAAAGGCACTATGACAAAATGCCCTATTGTTTTATGAAGCAGGAACATGAACTAGTATTATGAAATTCAGTAAGAGTGTAGTTTCAAGATATTAATGCTTAGACACTTATGTGCAAGACAGAATAGATGCTTATAATTCAGACACGGCTGCTGAAATTTCTTTCTCCTTCAGTAATATAAATATTCAAGCCATCTATCTTGAATGATTCCTGCAAAGCATTTTTATAAATGCACTAGGAAGACTGTAATGATAATATATTATTAAAATACTAGAATTCTCATTCAATCAGGAAGAAAAAAAATCAGAAGCTCTTCAAAAGCTTTATGAGTTTGTATTTAATTAGATTTGAATATATATTTTAGAGAAAAAATATAAATGTGATAAAGAAACCAATACCTACTGTATAATTTTTAGTTTTATCATCCTCCTAGGAAAAGAAATGCACTATGATTTCTAAGATGAGAACAATTACTTCATTTTGTATATATTTTTGTAAAGATTTGGAATGAGAAGCTAGCTCATTAGGACTCTTTCTTTTCATATGAAAAGTAATATTGGTGGCAATGAACAATTTTTTAAAGTAAGAATATAATTTTTAAAACAGTTCTTAGATACCAAGTCGTAAAGGTTATTTTACACATGGGCTACCTAGATTTATCAGAGGAAGAGATATTAGAAATTAAATAAAAACTCCCTCTCAATTAAGAGATCTTTCCATTGAACCACACTGTCTATTAGTGCAACTTCATGATTGATAAACTCCTTGGCTTTATTCCTAAATGTAGATTTATTTTCTCCTTGCAGTATTTGGAAAGGACTTATGAGTTATATGTGAACCTCAGTGAAACTACTGAGTCTAAATATCAAATTGCTATGTTTCACAACTTGTTATGTCTGATACTAAGGAGTTATTTTCTCCTACAACACAGCTGTCAAAATTTTATACCATTTCCAAATGAATGTTTTATGTGATAAGTTGAGTTATCGTTTAACAAATGTTCACTTTTTCTTTTCTCTCACCTTAGGTACAGTGTATTTCCCAAAAATGACGACTTGGGGTGTGGCCATGTGAATGGCGTTGGCCACAAGAAAAAATATGAGAACATAAAAACTGTAAATGTGCTTGTGCAATTTGATTTTGCTTATGTTTTCCTATGATCTCCTGTGAGAAGGCATGCACTTCATTAATAGCTTTATTCAGCATGGCTCCAGAATTTGGGACCAACATTCACAAACTTTTCTTTATACATGTTTTTTTTTTTTTTTTCAAATTGATAAACACATAAATGAACCCAGTTCTGCACCTTTAAAATCTTAGTTATACATAATAAAAATAGTTTAGAACAAGGGAATAGTACATCATATGAGAAACTAAGGCTCAAGAAGAATAGTATCAGACCCAAAGACCCAGAACTTTCATATGGTAGAACCAAGTGTTGATCCCAGTTCTTCAGATTCCATGACTCCCATACTCTCCATGTATTAACCACATGAAACTACTTTTTAAATTTCCTTTTAGAAGTAAACATTCTATTTTCCAGAAAGGATTTAAAAGGTTACAGAATGTGGGGATATTGCATCAAAATTTTTTTTCATCTTTCTAGTTTTATGGAATAAGGTATTCAAAATTTGATCTTTGCTACAAAATCTCTTTCAGTTGAGTGACTGTTAGCAAGGGCAGTCCTGAATTTTCAGAAGGTTTATTTACAAGCCTTTTTTGATGCTATAAAGTACAGCTGAAGAGGGTGAAATAGTCTGATATCTCAATTTGGAAAAAGAAATTTCAACATGTATAAAACCATCAGTAAACTTTGATTTTTTAGAGTAAAATACTGTTGCTTATATTATTAGTACTGAGCATGGAACTCAGGACAACAGTTGTGTCAAGGATTCCTTGCTGCTTTAACAGGATAATCAGAACGTAAAAAAAAGTAGTGAGTAAACAGATCAAAAATGGGCAAATACATATATAAATATGTTAGTCTTTTTCCAGAGGAAAAAAATGTCATTAATTTCTGGATGAGAAGAAGTTATGTGTATGGCTGATAAGGTCTAGTGATAATATTTATTAAGCAAGTTCATAGTTTATATGATTCAATAAAAAATTGGCATCTATCCAAGGAGATGAAAGACCTGTACTCTGAAAACTATAAAACACTGATGACAGAAATTGAAGATGACACAAATAAACTGATTATCCATGCTCATGGATTGGAAAAACAAATAACTGTTAAAATGTCCATATTACTGGACGCAATCTACAGATTTAATGTAACCTGTTATCAAGATACTAATAGCAGTTTTCACAGAACTAGAATAAATAATCTTAAAATCTGTATGGAACCACAAAAGACCTCAAATAGTCAAAGACCTTGAAAAAGAAAAACAAAACTGGAGGTATCATAATCCCAGATTTCAAGATACACTATATAGCTATAGTAATCAAAACAGTACAGTACTGGCACAAAAATAGACACATAGATCAATAGAACAGAATGGAGAGCCCAGAAATAAACTTACAACTCTCTGGTCAATTAATCTTCAATGAAGGAGGCAAGACTATGCAATGAGAAAAGACTGTCTTTCAACAAATGGTTTTGGGAAAACTGGACAGTTCTATACAAGTGAATGAAACTGGACCACTTCCTTATGTTGGACAAAATAAACTAAAAATGGATAAAAGACCTAGACGTGAGACTTGAAACCATAAAAATCCTAAAAGGGAGCAGAGGCAGTAATTTTTCTGACTATGGCTGTAGCAACATTTTTCTAGATATATCTCTGAGAGAAGGGAAATAAAAGCAAAAATAAATAATTGGGACTACATCCAAATAAAAAGCTTCTGTACAGCAAAGGAAATAATCAATAAAACTAAAATTCAGTCTACTGAATGGGAAAAAAATATTTGCAAAAGACATATCCCATAAGGGGTTAGTATCCAAAATATATATATATAAAAGTATATAACTCAATGCCAAAAAACAAATAATATAATTAAAAGTGTGCCAAAGTCATGGACAGACATTTCTCCAAAGAAGACATATAAATATCCAACATATACATGAAAAGATGCTCAACATCACTTAACATCTGAAAGATGCAATTCAAAACCACAATGAGCTATCATCTCACACCTGCAAAATGGCTAAAATCAAAAACACAAGAGTGTTGGAGAGGATGTGGAAAAATGAACCCTCATTCACTATTGGTGGGAATGCAAACTGGGGCAGCCATTATGAAGAACAGTAGGGTGCTTCTTCAAAAAATTAAAAATAGAATTGCCATATGATCCAGTATATCCACTAGTGGGTATTTACCTATTAAATACAAAAATATAATTCCAAAAGACATATGTTTATTGCAGCATTATTTACAATAGCCATATTATGGAAGCAGCCCAAGTATCCATCAATGATAAATGGATAAAGATGTGTAATATATACAATGGAATATTTCTCAGCCATAAAAAAATAATGAAACCTTGCCATTTGCAACAACATGGATGGACCTATAGAGTATAATTTTAATGCTAAGTGAAATAAATCAGTCAGAGAAAGACAAATGCCATATGATTTCATTCATATGTGGAATTTAAAAAACAAAACAAGCAAACAAAGAAAAAAAAGAGACAAGCTAAAAAACAAACTCTTAATTATAGAGAACAGGTGGTTGCCAAAGAGGTAGTCAAGGGAGGTGAACTAGGTGAAGGAAATTAAGAATACACTTATCATAATGAGTACTGAGTAATGTACAGAATTGTTCAATAAATATACTGTACACCTGAAGCTAATATAACATTGTGCATTAACTATGTTTGAATTAAAATAAAAGTTAGCATCTATAAATAGCTGTGGATCAACGCTGATTTGAACTTTAACTTCTGCTACATATTGACAGTGTTTGGTGAGTAAATTATTTGTCCTCTTTTAGATCTTAATTTTCTTACCATTAAAATTCAGGTAATAAAACCTGCGTTATAGGACTGTGATAATAAATAAATAATATGCACCTAAATGATAAGCTTATTTTTATGACTATTGGGAAATTTTTACCATGTGACAGGCACAGTGTTGGCACTGGATACCAAAATAAAAGTTATAGTCTTGTGGAAGAAATCCAATAGTTAGGTGGTTTCAGTAAATGGTAAGTTCTCAAAAAGTCCTAGAAGCACAAAGTGCAATAAAAATCACACAGCAGAATATTTAATCAAGACAAAGTAGTGAGGAAAGGCTTTTAGAGCAAGTGATACTTCACCTGAGTTTTGAAGGGTGTATAGGAGTTAGACATGCAACACAGTGCATGTTGGGAAATCAAATTGTTCACAATCTTTGGCACAGGCATTAATATTCAGTAAATGTTATATTGGTAATATGTAAATAAAGGATTGAATCAAGTTTTACCTGCTGAAAAAATTTCTTTTTCCTATAAGAATTGTTGGAAGAAAATTATTATTGTTGGGAAAACATTTTGTATAACACAAGCAGTCATACTATCAAAAATCCAAATATTACCAGAACTTGATATATAGATAATTTAAATTTTAAACAATTTTACTGCTGCTGTGTATTATTTTAACATATAAACACAAACACAAAAATTTAACAAAGCTTAGAAGGTCAGTTTTTCCAGGTGAAGCATTGTTATCTTGCCAGGGTTTGGGAAAATTAATGTATAAAAAACCCCTCTGACTTAACTTTGTTTTTCCTATAATTAGAATTATGTGGGAGGTGTATTCTAAATATGTTTGGTACAAATGGAAAAATAAATGTTTACAGGTTAGTTTGACAAGTGTCCTTTTGTGGAAAACTACAGAATTTCATAGATAAACTCTACATTATTATATGCATCACCTGTCAATTATAATATATCCAATCCACAATGCCTGAAGTTAAATACAAACAAAAATAAAACAAAACAAAACAACAACAAAAACCTTATCTACCTGTGGTTCTTTAGGATTAAAAGCAATGCAAGAGATCATGCAGTCCCAAAGCATCATTTCAGAGATGAGAAAATTGAATTTTGGAGAGATTACATAATTTTTCCACTAAAACACAATTATCAAACAGAACTTAGGCCTACAGCACCTTCTTGTCCTATGTTACCTGTAAAAGTGGAAATACATGAGTAAACATGATATAATCAAATCATTAACTTATTTCTTTCATGAAGTGGGGCAGACACTGTTGGTCATCTACCCAAGACCAATCTTCCTTTTTGCAATGCTGCACAAAACCTGAATTTATTCTCTTGGCAACATACGCAGCCTGGGAGGATGAATCGTGGATGTTCTAATTACTGGTTCTCAACAGATGGCAGTGCTATTCCTCCAGGAGGTATGAAGAGTGATGTTGTCTGTCATGATGATTAGCCACAGGCTTGTAGTGCTTAGGGATCATGGGACAGTCCTACACTATAAAGATCGGCCTCATCCAAAATACCAATGTTGCCAACTGGAAACATTGGCTTAACTAATCATGGTGATCTTGTCTCGCTGTGCCAGGAATGAGTGTAAGGATGGGCATGTTACCCAGTTTAGGCCACAATTAAAACATAAAATGAAGTCTGTTGTAGTGATTTTTCTTCCTTATATAAAGAGGTAGTCCTGTGAAGAGAGCTCATCTTTCCTCCAGTACTCTTCCTCACTGTTTTGTCTTTCTCTTTGCAGATTATAGTGGTTGGAGCTGAGCAGCCATAATGTGATGATTAAGTCACCAACATGATAAAAAAAAAAAAAAGTAACAAAAGGATGGAGAAGAAAGGAAAGTCATTGAATCAAGTCTGGGAATGCATACCGTCATATTTCTCAATTAACAAAAAATACATAACTACAAAGATTAACTTCTAACCATCAGGGTCTCTGTCACTTGTTCCTCCAGGCATGATGATATAATATTTAGGGTAAGTTTGGTAGTTGTAAATAAGATATGTGAGTATTGTTTAACTATTGCTAAATAATTCTAAAGTTAATGCTAATTCCAAAGAAGCTGTATGCACTATTGGTGCTAAGCCACTGAATAGCTTCATAACTCTTAATTAAATATTACTAGGAATCTGATTATATTATTTATGTTTTGAGGGATATTTTATATGAAAAAAAGAAATTACCAGATGACTAAAGTATGTTGTGGAAATGAATTCACAAGTCCTTTTCCTCCTCACTTTTATCAATATTCTCTTGCCAAGAAAAAAATATCTAACAGTTAAAAAAAAGGGAAACGTCTTTTTGAATGATAAATAGGGCATTAAATAATCGAGCAAAATAATGTAAGATTAGAAAAAAGTGGAACATCATAAATGGCTTCTAAGAAACAGACAATCCAACTACCTGAGATAACAAAGATTTGTAATTTGAGTTCTAACCAGTTTCTTTCTGATATATTGAGAAATTTTGCTAAATTTTAGAGCCAGGAGAAAAGAGATCCTCCTCTGTATCATATAGACCGTTTTCCTTATTTCTAACAATTTTTTCTTACTATAACAATTTATGGTTTATTTATTTTTCCAATTTATTTAAGCATTCATGAATGTTAAGGGATGTCATTGAGAGGATGTAAACCCCCCACCCCCCGCACTTGACCTATGAGCTGTACCCCAAGCAATCAGAGGCTCCTTACCCTCTCCCTGTCCTTAGAATATGCATTCCACTTGTCCCACCCACTTCCAGAAACTGCCCCAAAGACATAGCCTTGAGAATATGATGTTGTGTTGAGAACATCTGGAAGGTATACATGACTGAACCTACTTAAGGGCTCTATATAAACTTTCAAGATTTGGCAGGTGGGTGCAGAGATCTAATCATCTTGTGGCCACTCAAAATAAGCCTCATATATAAGTCCCCTTGCTTATTAAACCTGCTATGTAGCAATGTGGAGTGGCTGTCTCTTTCATCAGTCTCTCCCTGCCATTGGTACAGGGACCAATGTACCAACCAACAATTGGTCAACCATCTAGGAAATCAAAGAAATGGGTATTGGAAAAGAAGCATCCTTGAAAGAAATCCCAAGTTGGCCATCTACTTCTATGTGGTGAGGGTTGACAAATATAAGCCTTGGAATTTTGCTAGTCTTGGGAAAGAGGCACTTGGGAGAAATCCTGAGTTTCTATCAACCTCTGTGTGGGGAGGTGTGGCCTGTATGTCTGATGCTTATGAACCACCACGTGAGTACGCAGATGCCTTGAAAACACTGGCTGCTTTAATATTCTTGTTTGAGAAATTGAGCATAACTGCAAGAAGGAAGGAAAATAAACAGCCGCCAGTGAGCTGGCCTCTACTGTGGGTAGTTCAGCTGGTCACTGGTGCCAACTAGAGGCTGGAGCTCAAGTTAAAAAGTTGGAAAAAGAACTGAAATTAGAAAAGCGCATGCATTTGTCCACTACTTTGTAGGTTCAGGGCTAGTTGACCAGGTGGGAGAGGTAGATGATAAATTGGAGGTTTTGGTGTGTCATTTTGTAAAGGTAGGAGGACACAGCTACCTCATATTAAGTTTATGATTTATTTTATTTATACTTATTTACCACTTTTTAATTTATACTTATTTATACTTACATACCACTATAACAGAGCCTAATTAGGATGCTAGGAAGTAAAATCCCTGAAAATGTGAAGAAAATGAAAGGAGGATGTTATGATCCACAGTGAAATGGATGAAATGCCCCATGCTGTCTAACCCCCAATACAAAGGAAAATTTTAAATAGCAATTACCTTAGACTTCTGATATTAAAAAAAAAAACATACCCCAAAAACTCCTAGGGGAAGACTTGCATTCTCTCCCTTGAAGTTACAAGGCTTATCATGTCTTTGGAAAGTAAACACCCCAGGAGATATTAAAACATTGTCCACAGAGACTAAAAGAAAAAAGGAGAAGGCAGGCTTTTAAAAATACAGATTGCTATGGGAGCTCCCCTTCACCACAAAGCTTTAGTCGTTTGAGTGATATCGAATTCATGGCTAACATTTTGGAATAAAAGCTATGGGGTCTCTGTTTATGTCTGTCTGTGTGTCCATATGTTATTGGATATGTGTCATGTATATGTGATATTTTTCTACCTCTGGAAGGTATTGCTGAAATTATTTTGAAGACAGCTCTATTTAACTGGCCTAAGCAAATAAACTTTAATATCAAAGTGCACTTATATAAAACTGAAACTTATTTTTCTTTCATATGCTAAAAGGACAAAATCTTCTTCACTAATGATCTGTTCTTGAAGGGATTATGAAAGGTCTTTTCTTTATCTCTTATGTAATCTGCTTGGAAAACAAAGATTTTGTTGTCTTATCAAAATAATTTCCTGTTTCTCATGCTGTTTTTATCAGGTCTTTTATTATGTGAGGAAACTTAGTCTTCTCTATTAAAAACGCTAAGTTTTTTACAACTATGAAACTTTCTCTATTTGCCTTTGAAGTATTTGTTACTTTGGTTATATTGATAACTAAATATTGTCTTAAATTGACCTATCATCCTATTTAATCAAGTGTTTTAAACTCTATGGATATTTTTTACTATCTTCCCAAAGATGAAATTCTAATGAAGTTTTGTTGCCTTTGACCTGAGATTTTCCAGAGCAGTCCTAGAACATATTCACTCCCCTTATGAATAAAAAACAATGTTGGGGCACCTGGGTGGCTCAGTCAGTTAAGTAGCCAATCTTGATTTTTGGCTAAGATCTTGATCTCAGGGTCGAGAGATCAAGCCCTGCATCAGGCTGTGCGCTTAGTGGGAAGTCTACTTGAGATTCTCTCTATTCCTCTCCCTCTGCCCCTCTCTCTTAAATAAATAAATAAATAAATAAATAAATAAATAAATAAATAAATAAATCTATCTAAGAAGAAGAAGAAGAAGAAGAAGAAGAAGAAGAAGAAGAAGAAGAAAAAGAAGAAGAAGAAGAAGAAGAGGAAGAAAGAAGAAGTAGTTGTTGAACTTACTTGGAATGTTAAGTTGCATGTTCAGCTTACTTGGAATGTTAAGTTGCATGGAAGCATTGTCAAATAAGAAATGATGCTAAGCTTTCTTTAGGGGATATTTATGAAATCCCTAAAAACTTAATATGCCCTAGTATAGTATTATCAGTCACAGTCTTAAAATGTATGTCATGGAAATAACCAAGTTCCCTTGTCAATTATGTTATAATAAACTCTCCTCAAATCTTGAACTATGGTCATTTTTAAATAATTTGTTGTGTATAGATGGTCATTGTTTTATTCAGATGGTTTTTCAAAAGTGTTCTTATGAAAGTGCTTCATTTTTCTGGAGAATCATAAAAATGTCTGGCAAGTATAGGTTTCTGATTACCAAGATCAATTTGCCCCCATGTGAGATGGACAACAATGAGCCTTCCTTTTTCTTTTCTTCTTTCTTTCTTTTCTTTCTTTCTTTCTTTCTTTTCTTTTTTTTTTTAAGATTTTACTTATTTATTCATGAAAGACACAGAGAGAGAGAATGGCAGAGACATAGGCAGAGGGAGAAGCAGGCTCCATGCAGGGAGCCCGATGTGGGACTCAATCCTGGGACCGCGGGATCATGCCTGGGAAGAAGGCAGGCACTTAACCCCTGGGCCACCCAGGGGACCCCAACAATGAGCCTTTCAAGTGCCTCCACAAGGTAACCTGAACAGCCCCACCATATTTTATGGGATGGTAATCCAAGACCTATTCCTGTTTTTTTTTTCCACATCAGTAGTATGAGCCCAAGATATTAATGATATAATATTAACATAGAAAAGTTTGCCTCTGATTCCAGACTTTGCTGGAATATCTGCAAGGAAGAGAAGAGGAACTACACCCATAGAGAATTCAAGGCCTTGGCACTATTATAGTTTTAGGGAATCATTTGGTCAGGCAAGACATACATCATCTCAGAAGCTATGATTATTAATATGCAAGTTTTATCCACCTCTAAAAATGTGAAAGAAATCCAAGCCTTTATAGGGATTTGGGTTTTTTTGTGGATTTTCATTCCCTATCTCACACAGTCTCTTCATCCTTTATACCATCTGGTAAAGGAAAAGTACTCTGTGCAACTGTGGATCAAAACCTCAAACTATCTTTGGGAAAACCAAAATACTATTGAAGCAAATTAAAGCTCTGGGTATATTCTAAGCATTTGAGTTAATGTATCTGGAAGAGATGGGTCCAGGCACTGTGGCATAGACAACAAGAGAGAGTATCCCTAGTATAGTCCCAGCTGAGCCAGGGGGACAGAAACCCAATATACCACCTTAGAGTAAAGCTCCTAGTAGTATACACAGTGCTCCTCGGAGGAGAGCCTCTCACACAGCAGCCAGTGCAGCTGACAGTGGAATAAACTCAGAGCAGTTTGGCTGATGCTCACTCATGAGTCCTGAACATTAACCCTTTTTACTCACTGTTGGGCTGTTCTAAAGGGATTAACCTTATGACTTGGATGATGGGAAGCCAAAGGGTGGAAAATCACACCTTTGTGGGGTCAAGATATGTGGTGGAGGGGGGCACATTTGGGTTCACCTGCAAGAGCCTGAACTGTTCTCACTGTCTTCCATGTCCCAACTCAAATACTGACACCCCCTGGCAATCACAGAACTGATGTCCTAGCTCAGTACAAACCCCTGGCAACCGACCTTTCAGTAAATACAGCAGATTGGGAGCAGAGTGGCCACCACTGTGCCCAGGTAGGAGGGCATATTGCCAAAGATGCCAGATTGCCCTTGAAATATAATGACTTTGGGGCAGCCCTGATGGTTTAGCGGTTTAGCGCCACCTTCACTCCAGGGCCTGATCCTGGAGACCTGGGATCAAGTCCCATGTGGGGCTCCCTGCATCGAGTTGGCTTCTCCCTCTGCCTGTGTCTCTGCCTCTCTCTCTGTGTGTCTCTCATGAATAAATAAATAAAAACCTTATATATGTATATATATATATATATATATATATATATATATAGAGAGAGAGAGAGAGAGAGAGAGAGAGAGACAGAGGAACTTTGTTAATGCAGTAGCAGTGTATCCTGTGTGTTCTAAACATCATCGAAGGCAACTGGCAAAGGAATCTGGGGTCCTCCACCAGAATTCCAAACTGGTGAGGAAGTTTGGAAGAGGAATTTTCTCTCCAAGTGAGAGTTCTAAATATTCCCCAGTTTGTGTGGACATTGCAGCTGGCCTAAACCAAAGTGTCCCCCATAACCATGTAAAGCAGGCTACAACCATAGGGGGTTGGAGAAGCTGAGTAGCATGTATAGGTAGCCTCAGTGACAAAACAGTAATCAGAAGTCACATATGCAAGACTGGGCAAAAGCACATGACATTGACTGGAGGTTCCATCTTTCCTATAACCTACAAACAGCTGGGTTAACAGAAAGGGAAAAAAAAAACAAATTATTAAACCAGCAGATTACATTATTAACAGAAAAAATTGCCCTGTCTGGGTGTCCTAAAGTACTGTTCTAAGCTTTAATACGTTTGAATGATCAACCAGAAGACTCCTGCCAAGGCACCCAATACCAAAAAGGTATAGAAATCATAGAAACGGCCATTGCCCTGACTCTTATCATGGATCAATGTGCTATGCAGCTGAGAATACAGAGCCTCGTCAGCACCTGGGAGAACAATTATCTGCTGGAATTTGCAATGGAAAATCCTGCCAGGATGGAGGAGTTACTTTGAACCTCTAGATGAGGGGGAACTACTCAATCTCACCTGCAATCCCATTATCCTGCTGCAAGCTGAATTTATGGAAATGCATTATACCTGGGCTTGAACACATACCATTGAAAGAGGGGGAAAGGTGGGGGGTCTTAGTCTAGTGTATCCTGTTCTCCGTCCATCTCACACTTGACAGTGCTGCTGTCCTCAGCCAACATGTATGCTTTGTACAATCAGGTCAAGTTCCTAAGACTGTCAGTCTACCTCTCCTCAAGCCCAGGTGAGAAGGTTCTGTTTTTAATGGTATGAGCATTTGGCCACCGTATTTGTTTCTTCCACTGGCCTAGACGACAATAGCACACAGAGAGGCCATTATTAAATTCACCCTTCAAGTCTTAAAATGATAGCCAACAAAACTCGTCCTTGATGAACACTGAAATATCTCTAATAAGAAAAACTATCCTCCAAAATAGGAAGGCTGAGGACATTATTAAAAAGAAGCATATATGCAATTATCCAAAGAGAATGTTGTTTGTTTATACCTAATGAGTGTGTTATTTTAATTAAATCACAATAGACATATAAGTGGATGCCATGGGTGATCCAACACCCAGTCTAGGAGAGTTAGATCTATTATTTGGATGATGGCAATCTTGGAAAAAATTGTCACCTGTTTTGAGAATCATTGTCTTAATCTGTGTTTTTTCTCACTTATACCAGTATTGTTGCTGTGGCATCTACCTCCAATGGAGCCAGATAGCCACCAAAGGAGCCACATCCAGGTTAGTGAAACCCTTTGCTGCCCACTCAGGTCACATGGTGGAAGAGGGGGGCATATGAGAGTAACAAGGGGTAAAATATTGGGGGAAGCCATTGAGAAGAACTATGAGCTAGACCCAGGCAACGAGAGGCTCTTTTCCCTCTCCTCTTTCTTGGGATGTGCATTATTTGTCTTCCCTATTCCAAAAAGCTGTCCCAAGGACAGTCTTGCAATAATGATGTGTTGAGAATATGTGGACTGTATATGTGACTAAACCCAGTTAAGACCTCAATATACACTTTTAAGATTTGGCAGGTGGGTACAGAGCTCTACTCATCTCTTGGCCACCCAAGACAAACCTCATATGTAAGTTCCTCTGTTTATTAAAACTGCCACCAATAAATCTGAAGTAGCTTGCCTCTTTCTTCAGTTTGCCCCTGCCCTATGTATATGGGGGCCAGTTTATAGACCAACAATAAGGAAAATGTATTAATAGATAAACCCAATGCACATTCAGCACATTTTAAAACCATGCTTTTAAATAGGCACAGCACAACGGAAACTACCCTGTATACCTAAGAATTGCATTTTGCCCAATAAGTAATAGAGAATTGAGCTGAATTATTAAGCCTAGGCCCAAAACTACATGCCAGGGAAATCCTCCAATAAAATTTACACTTTGTTATGCATAGTCAACCAAAGTGGATTTTTGATGTGTAGCATTGAGCTCTTATACTTTAAAAGTGCAGTGGCCTTTTGGATTTGCAATTCAGTGCACAGTAACTATAATACCATAGTAAGTCCTTGATTTTCTTTCCTTTGAAATGTACAACATAGTTTTAAAATGAGTGCCTTCACAACACAGACCCATCTATTTTGTGTGTGTGTGCTTGTCGGTAGTGATATATTTATTACATGCTTGCAGAGTATGTTAATAAGCTTCAAAGCTGCCCAAAAACAATTAGTGTTAAGAGTATGTAGTTAATAAAAATGCTATAGAAAAATATCATGTTGAAATATAGCCTAATCACAATTTCACACTTTCTAAGCTGGAAACTTTTATGTAGTTGGTATAATTTCCTCTCTACCAATTTTCTCAGCCCACATTTAAATGTAAGTAAATATTATCGGGTTGTGTTTGTTTCTTTTGCTATTTTTTTTCCATAGGACATTTCCTCCAGATAATAACCAGTATTGAACAAGAATATTGTGGGTTGTATGAAGATTTTATAGAGTAAAATGGAGAGTAAAATGTAAAATGAGGGATCCCTGGGTGGCGCAGCGGTTTGGCGCCTGCCTCTGGCTCAGGGCGCGATCCTGGAGACCCGGGATCGAATCCCACGTTGGGCTCCCCGTGCATGGAGCCTGCTTCTCCCTCTGCCTGTGTCTCTGCCTCTCTCTCTCTCTATGACTATCATAAATAAAGAATAAAAAAAAAATTAAAAAAAAATAAAATAAAATGTAAAATGAGTAAAAAAATAAGAGTGAAATTTAAATCTTTATATTCAGCTGATGGACCTAAAAATTGAGTGCGTGTTATACTCATTTGGGACATATTTTAATATATTGATTCCTAGGTCCCATTTCAAAAATTGTAACTTACTTTTCTGGAGTGAAGCACCTCTATATCATTAGTGTTTAAAAGCATTACAGAAGATTCTTATATATTGGCAAAATCAGAACCTTTGACTAAAATCCTACTCATAAGTATTCATTTATATAAATAAACTCTTAGAAGCAAATAATTTTGTAGCATAAAAGATATGATTATCAAGTTCCACACATCTTAGAATACAGCTTTCCTACCATATCTTTAGGCTAAAGGGAACTGTTGCATCTGACCACCAGCAGGGAGTTTGACTCTATTGGCAATTACCTGGATGCCCACTGGATCCTTTGGCTACTCACTTGTCAACTTGAAAAAGTTCATCTACAACAACAACAAAAGCAAAGGAATGTATTTCAGGGCAGTGAGGTGGAATACAGAAAAGCAGGAGGTGTCAGATGGGGCAGAGACAAAGATACAATGTCTACAATAATGTGCTACATATTTTACTTTTACATAATTCATTATCCCTTTATAGAAAATGAAACTAGAATTAATTGGCTCCATTCATGAAAAAGATTAAAGCACACCTGTAGTGATTTATACTAGCCTAAACTGTTATAATAAAAATAATTTTGTGACACTGCATCCTGTCGTTTTCCAGCAATATCTTTGCCTACTTATTTTGTGTGATTTCTGGCATCTTCCTTCTCTTCTCTTTTTTTTTTTTTTTAAAGCAGATGTTCCTTAGCAAGTACTCATCAACCTACTCTACAGAAGTATTTTTCAAAGTGCATTTTGAGGACCACTTGTATTAAAACTACGAAAATCTATGCATTTCAATGCCTCTTTCAGAAGTAGTGGACAAGAATCCTCAAGAATTGATGGCTATATTTTGTATTATTACATTGGTTATTGTACTCATTAATCTTTTAATACACCATTTGCCTTAATGGTGTCAAAGCTTCCACTATTATTTTTGTTTTACTCATTATAGCACTTGCTATATTCTATTGAAATACTTAAAAATACAGTGGAATTTCATGGAGAACAGGAAATGGGTCCTTTTCTCTATGTCCCCAGCTATTAGCACAATACTTAGTACATTGCATATATTAACATATATGTATGAAATAAAGGAATGGCCCAATAAAATTAAAAGGTAACTCAATGACTTTGCCTCCAAAGTTCTATTTTAAACAACCTTGACGTTCACTGATTACTCTAGTTGCTGTTGCCTCATATCCATATCTCTCTTGGATTCTTTTCCCTGAATGATAAGTCACTGTTTAAAAATTCAAGAAGCAGCCCATGGACCAAGTCAAAGCCATCTCTGTATCTGATATCTATCTTATGTTTATTAGTAAGAAAATAAAGGATGAAGTATAACTATCTTCATTTGAAGATGGCGTTATCATCTTAGGTAGAAAATCCCAAGAAATCTACAAAATACTCCCAGAACTAAAAGGTAAGTTCAAAATAGTCACATGATAAATACACCAAAATCAACTGTATTTTTATGTACTAGCATTGAACATATGGACACTAAAATTAGAGATAGAATACCATTGATAATGGAGGAGGCTATATGAATATGTAAAGACAGTAGATTTAAAGAAAATCTTCCACTCAATTTTGTTGTGAACTTAAATTTCTCTAAAAAGAAAAGAAGAAAATTATATCTTTAATAATAAGAAAAATACCACTTATAATTGCTCAAAAAAGAAATATTTAGGTCTTAGTGTGAAAGGTTATGAACAGAATTTATGCAATGATAAACAAACAACACTACTGAAAGAAATAAAAGCATATCTCAAAAATGGAGAGACCTGCTATTTTTATGGCTTGACTGGATCAACATAGTAAAGATTTTGATTCTCTCATGTTGATAAACAGGTTTAATGCAATTCTTATCAAGATCTCAGAAATATTTACATACACATATAGGCAATATTATTCTAAAATTTAGATGGTAAAGCAAGAGTCAGAATGCCTAAAACAATTTTGAAAAAGAATAATTAAGTTGGCAAAATCAGTTCACTGATCTCAAGTTTTAATATACAGCTACAGTAATCAAAGCTGTGGTATTGGCAGAGGGATAGATATATAAATTGATAGAACAGAACATAATTCATACAGACATATCCAACTGGTTTTTGACATAGTTTCGCAAACAATTCAGTGAAGGGATGATTACTTTTCAATGGTGCTAGAGCAATTGTGCACATATTGGACAAAAAAAAATGATTGGGAACTTAAATGTGAAATATAAAACTAAAACTTTTAGAAAAATAAAATATAGGTGAAAATATTTGGGATCTAGGGTTCAGAAAAAAGTTGTCAGATTTGATATCCAAAGGATAAACCATAAAAATAAATTTTGATAAATTGGACTTCACTCAAATTAAAAACTTTTGTTTCCTGATATTACCTATTAAGAGGATGAAAAGACAAATTCAGAACCAAAGGAAATACTTGCAAACCACATATCTGACTGTATGATATCTAAATATTGTACCTAAAATATGTAAAAAAACCCTCAAGATTCAGTAGTAAAACACAAATAAACAATCAAAGTAGAATATAAGCCAAAGATATGAAGAGATATTTTATTGAAGGTTATATACACATTGTAAAGAAATACATGAAAAGATGCTCAATATCATTAGCAATTAAAGAAATGCAAATTAAATTACTACATACCTATCAAAATAGCTAAAATAGAAATTAATGACAGAATCAAACACCAGTGAAAATACAAGAAAATTGGTCATTCATATGTTGTTGCTGGGAATATAAAAAGATATGGTCATTCTAGAAATCAGGGTGGCAGTTTCTTTAGGAACTAGACATGTAACTTCCATATAACCCAGCAATTGAATTCTTAGGCATTCACTCTGAAAAATAAAGACCTATAGTTACAAAAAAAGTAAAGAAAAGAAACAAAAGCAACTTGTACATGAATATTTATATCAGCCTTATTCATAGCAGCTTAGCCAGATTTCTATAAATGAGTGAATAAACTCTGGCCGAACTATAACATGGAATACTACTCAGCAACAGGAATGAATATTGATGCATGGACAACTTTCCTGAATCTCCAGGGAGTTAAGTACCAACTTAAAGAAAAAGAAAAAGAAAAGCCAAATTCAAGTGTATACATTCTGTATTATTCAATACAGCTATGTATTGAAATTATGACAAAATTATAGAAATAAAAAGTGATTAATGGTTGTCAGGCATTAAAAGCAGAGTGGAGGGACCCCTGGGTGGCGCAGCGGTTTGGCGCCTGCCTTTGGCCCAGGGCGCGATCTTGGAGACCCGGGATCGAATCCCACATCCGGCTCCCAGTGCATGGAGCCTGCTTCTCCCTCTGCCTGTGTCTCTGCCTCTCTCTCTCTCTGTGACTATCATAAATAAATAAATAAATAAATAAATAAATAAATAAATAAATAAATAAAAGCAGAGTGGAGATAGAAGGGAAGTGGCTTTAGCTCTGAGAAGCAACAGGAGAGATCCTGGAGGTGATGGGAAATGTTCAGTATCTTCACTGGATCAATGTCAACATTCTGGCTGTTGTGAATACTATCCTATAGTTTTGCTAGATGTTACCACTTGGTAAACAGTACAAGGGATCTCTGTATCTTTATGTAATCCATGTGAATCTACAATTTTCTCAAAATAAAATTTTTAATGTTATAAGTTGCATCAGAAGTCTAGAACTAAAAAAAAGGGGGACTTTAGAGTCTTCCAGAAAGTAGTTCCCTATAAAAGCTGACACAGTTGAAGGGACCCCAACTGAACTCAGACTTTGACAATACTTCCAGCAGAGACTGCTAAGAATTTTTTTTAAATACGAGGGGACTTGTAAATAGAGCAAGCAAAATCCTATCCCAAAGAGTAGAAAGTGAAAAATAAAGTAAGAGCTTTACGCACAAGTTTTTTTTCCTGGCAAAGAGAGCAGTACAGCAAGGGCTGAGTTCACAGGCTTTTAAACAACCCATCATGCTCTGTTTAAATGATTCACTAATCAAAGACTATTTCTTTATCTCTGAAATGAGATATTATCAGCTGCTTAGCCTTAGTCAAATATTAAATGTTTTGGTGCATATCAATGGCCCACTATGGTAGCAAATTCACAATAATCATTTAGTAAATGTTAGATCTCAACCATCATCACTTCTGCAAACTCCAAATAGTAAATCAAGGTATCAGAATGTCAGGGAATAGGACACCTGGATGGCTCTGCCTTCTGCTCAGGGCGTGATCCCCAGGAGGGGGTTCCTGGATTGGATTGGATAGAGTCAGGCTCCCTACAAGGAACCTGCTTCTCCCTCTGCCTATGTCTCTGTGTCTCTCATGAATAAATAAATAAAATCTAAAAAAAAAAAAAAAAAAAAAAGAAGGAAAGAAAGAAAGAGAATGAATCAAAATAGTGAAACATTTCTGGTGGTTTTAGCTTAGGTAGAGTAGAATCAAGGATTTTGTCAGTTAAACCATTAGCACGAGACTACTTGCTCTGATATTTCAGGAATTTATACCTTTCCATTCAATTGAATGAAAGTTTTCTTAGGCTTCACAAATCATCTAATTTTAATTATAATACAAAGGAAATATGTTTTCTGTAATAAATGTTTAATTTTAGGCTACGTGTTTAAATAATAGCTGAAAATGACTAAAAATTTTACTATTTCTTAGTAAAAATATGTTCTTCCTTATATAACAAAACATATTCATTATGAAAAAGAAATAACATATTTAATGGATAGCAAAATAAACATCTTATTTACCATTATTTCTGAGAAGAGGCAAAACAAGTATATAAGCATGTGTCAGTTTTACTGTGCTTTTATTTTCCTTAATTAAAAACTCAGACATAAAAACAATCTATATCATATCTTTGGTTGGGAAAATTTTTCTGGAAACATTTTTTTGTAAAATTTAATAGGGCTTATTCCAAAGCAGACTTAAGTTTTCCAAATTATTATCATTATTTCATAAAAGTCATTTACCATAGCAAACTTTTGGCACTTTATATTTCAGTGATGGCCAATGACATCAATGTTTAAATTTGCAAATGAATGCTATGTATTTTCATTGTATATAAAAAACAAAATCATATCCATTATTATGCAAAATCAGGAGAGTGCTCTATTTACTTAAGTAACAGTAATTGCCTTTGTTTACCATATATTCAACTTGTAAACATTGTTAAAAATAGGATTTGCAAACAAAAAAAATAGGATTTGCATTTTATTCACCATTTTATTCATATATTTCATAACAACTGTATTATCTTTAAGAACACGCTATATAAAAAAACAAATTTAGTTCTCATTTACTCAATATTCTGTATGAAAATATGTGGAAAAATTTAACATCTTCCTTAAAAATGTTCTTGTAGGGTTTATAATAAAACAGCTTTTCTCGGTATTATAATATTTGGTATTATATATAAAATTACAATGGAAGATGCCATTTTAAAGTTATATATGCTGTTAGGATGTAACTAGAGGGTACCAAGAGGAGATAATTACATCACATTTGACCCTTCTTATCTGTTGTAAAAGCACTTTATGACAATATTGGGCATGGAGAGTTCAGTATTTATGAGAAAGAAAAGAAAGTTTAGGTGAAGTTTTTATTTGCTTAAAAATGCATACTGCATTGTGGTTCAGTAGGATTAATGTCATTTTAAAGTGGAGGTTACTAGAGTTGGATATTGCTTTTTTTTTTTAAGTTTAATCAGTTTGCTGTTTGGTTCAACAATCCCCTCAGGTGCAGTTTGATTCAGTGTCATAAAATTGTTTATCCCATATGAATCTGTGAATAAATCATATCCCTCACTACTCTGTAAGGTCCATTTAGTACACATTTGGTAGAAAGACAATGTTTTTCCAAGAAGATGAAGACATATTGTAGCCTTATGTCTGCCATAAGGTTTAAACCCAACACTGAATTTATAGCTGTTTTTTTTTCTTCTTTTTGGAAGCTCAGCCTAGTCAAGCATTAAATGTATAGTTAACAGATATCCAATAGTCACAAGAGAGTTGACAACTTAAATTACTTAGTTATAATGAAGATAAATAGCAATCTAAACATGGGCATATATTGCACCTTGCAATACAATTGACTCTAATATTGTTGCCAGGCAACTTCCCAGGACAGATTAAAAATACTTCCTGTAATTTGATGCTATCAGGACACACATATACACACTTGCAGGAATGACCAAAGCTTTTGTGTTTTAAAAAATAGTGTGACCATAAAATACACTTGAATGCACACGTAGGTGACAACAAAATGACATTTTTTTTTTTTGTAAAATGTATGCCTCATGGTGTGAGCCTTTAATAAAAGTATGACCTATTATAGATGTTCAATCACCCACAATATATTTAAAGAGTGAAACCATTTATTTTCTGCGATAAATTGAGTATTCGTAGGAGATTTTTACCACTGTTTGAGGCCATTTTTGCGAAACAAAATTAACTGGAACAGAATAAAATAACTTCTTCCTTGTCATTCGTATAACTGGTATAAACATGGTATTACTCAGTAGATGGTATACATTTCTCATCTTGTGAATTGAAGATTTTCAACTTTTTCTTATGTTATTTTATATATTTCTGCTTATTGTTTGATTTCCTAATTGGTCTATTAGAGCTAGATTCTCTTTTTGAAATTCACAGTTTATCATTAAAGGGAGAATTATAACAATGTTTGTTAGTCAGGGGCACATTAAAATAAATTCTGTAATATTTGTCACTCAGTAAGTCAAGTATATGCTAAATCATTTTTTCTTTTGTCCTCTTTGAAAAAGCAGCAAGATTGAGCTCCATATTTAATCTATTACTCAAAATGAAAGAACTCCAGTTTCCATCTTTCTAGCACAAAATATCCATATATTTTCTTGATCCTCTTTGTTGTCTTCTGCTGTCTTCCCCCCAGTTTCAGAAACTTCTTCCAGAATGGTTTGTGGCTATATAGGTTCATTTAATTTTTGCTAAGATTGAAAAAAGATTTCTGACATTTCCTTTCTGACATATTTTCCTGTGATGCCCTCAGGTGTGTATGCTGGTTGGGGTGTAGCAGGGAAATAAGGACTAAGCTTACGAATAGACACACTAATATCTAAGAAAGTAAGTGATTTTAGGGAGGCCAAAGGATTTCATTTCATTATAACACTTCAATAAATTCTAAATTCTGCAATATTCATTCCATTAAAGTATTTTATTTCTAGAATTTAGTAAATGCAAATATTAATAAAAGGTAACTATAAGTTTATTCATTGGCCAACCAAGATTTTTTAAAGATTTATTTATTTACTTGAGAGAGAGAGAGAGAGGAGAGAGAGAGAGAGCGAGCTTGCGAGCATGGGAAGAGTGTGGGAAGGGAGACAGAGAATATGAAGCAAACTTCCTGTTGAATATGGAGCCCCACATAGGGCTCAATCTAGGGCCCTGAGATCGTGATCTGAGCAGAAATCAAGAGTCTGGTGCTTAACCCACCGAGACTCCCAGGAACCCCTGGGACAACCAAGTTTTATCTAAGAAACACTATGTTCTCAAAATTGTGCTGAGTACTGGAAATAATAACAACAACAGAAAAAAAATAAAATTTGCCATGATTGAAGCACCTAAAGAATTCAAAATAAAAAGAGTAATAATGATAATGCAAACTGGCTTTTCTAAGGTATTGATGTGTTCTGAACACTTAAGATTTTTATATGCATCACATCATTTTAACATTAAAGTAAACTTTTCAGACTTACCATTATTCCTATTTCACAGACAAGGAAACTAGAGCATACAAACTTAAAAGAATTAAGCAAAACCCTAAAGTGGCAAAGCTGTGACTTAAATTTAAGTTATCTTACTTCAGAGTATATCCTGTTAACCAATGAATTATTACAATGAATTGATTTAAAGCATTTTAGCCATGAAATGTGCTTATTTATATTGGTGTTTAGGTTGGTTACTGTTTGATTACTGTTGGGCAAGTTGTACTGAACATGTAGAGTAGAGGCAAAGAGATGAGCTGTGGAGGCAATTCTAATAGCCCAGATAAAAGCTTGAGTAAATAAACATATATATATTATATATTTTATATGTGTGTGTGTGTATATATACAAAATCCTTGAAATAAGAATGGAGAGGTTGTGGACCAACTGTAATCATTTCATAGATAAAAACTGAAATTAATGTTGGGAGGGGTTGCTGCTGAGGAAGAGGGAAGAGTTAGGGATGGCTTTATTCTCGGTTTTGGCTAAAATACTAAGTGGGAAGACAATAAGAACCATGGAGTTTTCGGAAGAAAGAAGAAAATGAATGAAATGAAATGTTGAGCCTGAAGGAAAGATGGCTAAATAAACTGAACATAAGACTTTGGAACTCAGGAGCGTACACACAGCCAGAAACATAAGTTTGCTTATGACAAACTAATGATCTAAATCAAATGGGAAGGTATAAGATCTATTGCCTTAGAGGTCTGGATAGTAAACTGCAAGGGCGTGGAAGTACTCTTCTGAGAGCTTTTGTCAGTGAATTAAATAGAGAAGAGGAGGGATCTCTGGGTGGCGCAGCGGTTTAGCGCTTGCCTTTGGCCCAGGGCGTGATCTGGAGACCCGGGATCGAATCCCACGTCGGGCTCCCGGTGCGTCGGGCTCCCGGTGCAGGGAGCCTGCTTCTCTCTCTCTCTCTCTCTCTCTCTCTCTCTCTCTCTCTCTCTCTCTCCTCTGACTATAAAAATAAATAAATAAGAAGAGGCAGCTGAAACTCAGAAGACAGGGCAGGTGTTAAGAGAGTTGAGCAGAGCAGAGATGTTACAAAATAAGACTCATGCCAATGATATTTCAAGGGAAATGCAGTAGGATGATGATGTTACCAGGATGATGATGTTACCACAAGAGACGCACCTACGTTAGTGCTCATGACCATGAAACTGGTCAGCAAGGATAGATGGTTTTCTTCTGTCATCTTCAGCTTCCCAAGTATAGACAAGAGGGTTGGATCTAACCTGGCTGAATTTTGGCCAAGTTAATATAATGGAAGGGGTAGGGAGAGGGAGGGAAGGATGGAAGAGGAAGAAGGGGAGGGATAGTAAGATGGAGAGAGGATGAGAGGCATGAAAGGAAGGAGGGAAAGAGGCAGGGATAGAAACAAACAGCTTTGTTTAGTACCTGTTTTGTGACTAACTAGAACTGTCTGAGGATAATATATAATTAGTAGCAGGTTTTGACTGTCTAGAATAAGACAGCATTTCAGAAAAGAAAATACATAAACTCACAGAGGTGTTTTTTGTTTGTTTAATTTCCTATACACGTATTTAAGGAATGATGCGAATAACCCATTAGAAGACAGATAGCAAAAGATAAAATGAGTAATTGGATAGTTTCTATGCATCTAAATTAATTAATGATCAAGACCTTGAACTGGATTGACCATTATAAAAAATAAACCTGAAGATTCTAAGAATGGATTTTAATTAGTGTTATACAAATTCTCAGACCAGGAAATCATATGCATCAATCGATATACTGTACAGAAAAATAGATTCTTGCTTTTTCATTATTCCCCTCACGAATATAGTGTTTACAATATTATACTTGTTCAGCAAAATGTACCAAGTTAATCCTATTCTCATAAGAATAATTTCAAACCCAAGAGCCTCTTTTATAAAATGCTGAGCACATATTAGCTACTTTTATTGATTTAGACAATATATGAGTTGTCAGAAAAATCCCCATTTTTTTTAGAGCTGTAACAAGATTTTCTTGGCTACAGATGTTTTAAAACAATCATTAGTTATTTTTTTGAGGAAAAATAAATTTAGCTCATGTTGAAGATCTATAATACTAATCATTGCATCTTTTCTGTTTTTTTGTTTCTCTTATTTTTTGGTTTTTTGTTTTTTGTTTTGAACTATGTACCTTAACGGCTGACTGCTCAATAGGAGACTGGATGTTCTGCTGCAAGCGTGGTGGTTACAGACAGGGCTGCTTCACTTTGAACCAGATGGGGAGAACTACTTATTAATTCAAGCCACTTTCCCCAAACTGACATTTCTCTAATTTCATCACTAGGAATAGTAGCTATTTGAAGCTGCTGCATACGTGTTATAAATGATTGCTCATTTTATAGGCCAAATGCCTCTTCTCCCTGAAAAGTGGATTTAACCCATAATGAGACTAAGCCCTGTTTGTACTACATCACCTAAGAATTTAAAAAATATTCAATGCAAGGGGCATCTTGTGTTTTGGTTCATGATGCTAGACAAATCTCTCCTTTCTTTACTTTCCATCCCAATCTCAGTAGCAATAATGGACTGGTAATCTATAGGAAAACTGTGGGGGAGAGAAAGGCAGGAAGAGAGGCAAGGTGACACTAGGGCCCCAGTGACTTATTCTTTGTAACTAGCAAAAGAGAATTAGTTCACTACATTAGTAAACCTGAAATACAGAAGAGAGCTCAGTCACTTTTAGATGCTCTAACTGGGGCAAAATTAGAATTGCTTTTTGAATGCCATGGATGTCAGACTCCCCTTCCTCAATATCATTCACTCCACGTTGATTAATGTCCATGGTATACCAGACATTATGCTAATAACTACACACACAAAGGTGACCACAGCACTGTGTCTGTGAAGGTAGGAGGTGAGAATGGAGAGAGTTGAGGACCACGTAAAGGGGAGGTAAACACACAGGAATATACTGTTATTTCTGAAGAAGTTATGAAACATGAGTTGGAGGCAGAGACTATGTCCATATTTTAAGGACCTTGATGGCAATTGAAGTTTTGACTTTTTCCCCAATAGACAACGGAGATCATGAATACTTGAAGTTTTTAAGGCCAAGAATAAAACCCTAACATATGAATGTTAGGAAAATCATTCTGGCAAGGTTGTGGATAGGATTTATTGAGATAAAAATTTGAGACAGGGGAACTTTTACAATAACTAATATAGAATAAGAGGAAGACTGGATTGAATTTTGAAGATAGAGAAAAGAAGATGGATTTAAGAGCTAGTTGGAAGTATGAATAATGTGATATAGGGACTCAAATGATCTGATGTTAAGAGGACAGTTTAGGGCTTGAGAAAATTCTGAGAGTGGATATGACTACTTAAGTGAAATATATAGGACAATGAAAGAAGATGAAGAAGGATTATAACTTCAAAATAGCCTAACATTTAAACAGAATTCAGGGCAGCTGGGTGGCTCAGTAGGTGAAGTGTCTGCCGGTGGCTCAGGTCATGATCCCAGGGTCCTGGGATCAAGTCCCGAGTTGAGTTCCCTGCTCAGCAGAGAGCCTGCTTCTCCCTCTCCCTTGGCCTGCTCTCTTTCTCTCTCAAATAAATAAAGAAACAAAAATCTTAAAAAAAAAACAGATTTCAGAGGAATTTGATAGGATTCTTGGAAAGAAAAGCAAAAGGGAATCAAGGAAAAGAATGGAGGGGTGTCAGTATGATAAATGACTCAACCCCTACGCAAATGTGTACTGAAATGTAGTGACTAATAATCATTAGTGCTCTTTGTCATTGTAGTTTCAGTGGAGTATTGAAGGCGAAACCACTATTGCACAAACAGAATTTGAAGAAATACATTCAGGTGAGGATCACTTTAAAAAAAGAGCTATGAGCCTACAAAGGGAATGAGATGCAATGCCATTTTTAGGGGGAAAACAGGCTTCTAGGAAGGGCATTTTACTTTTTTGATTTGTTTGGTTTTGTTGTGTTTTACATTGAAGCATCTGTTCACAAATTTGTATGCTAAGGGCAAAAAAAAAAAAAAATCCTATAGAGACAGATAAATTGACTAAGAGGGGAAGTATTAAATAAATCAAGATTTCCAACCAAGGGTAGACAGGATGCAAAACCAGTTGTAAGTATATCTTATTCAGGAGCAGGAATGTGTCTTTTGCTGAGGTGGAAAGAAATGTGGCACAACTTTTCAAGATAAATTACTTGGGAGGTAGAAAATTGTCCTTCTGAGAGTCAATTTTTTTCTTTGTGAATCAGCAATTAATTTAATTATGAATGAGGTTTATGTTGAGGTGGTAGAGACCTTAAAAGGCTGAAGATTTTTAAATAATTGTCATAGAGAGCAGAAGAGAGACTAGCTAAGACATTAAGAAATACTGACAAGTGGCACTGATTATGCAGTGGAGGATTGACACTATATTTGGCAAGCAGTCTTATCAATTTCAGAATTGCCTTCAGAACTATACAGTCACATATGTGCAGAAGAAGAGAAAGTATTTTTCCAAGAAAGCATTTTCTGTGGGTAGGAAAGCTTTTAGATTGGAGCTTGTATAACAAGAACAATATATATGGGTATTATAAGTATGGTGTTTGATGAATAGATAAGAAAGTACATCCAGGAGGAGGCTATGAAAGTCTGGGAAAACAAGGAATGAGAAACAACATATTCAATGTTACGGGTTGAATTGTGTCACCCAGAATGATACACTGAAATCCTAACCTCTAATGTGTGTGAATGCAACCTGTTTTGGAAGTAGGGTTTTTACAAGTGAAATCACATTAAGCTTAGACTATTAGGGTGGGCTCTAATTCAATATGACTAGTATCATTTCAGGAAGAGGAAATTTGGATGAAGACACAGACACTCACACTGGGAAGACCATGTGAAGATGGAGACAGACGTGGAAAAGATGGCTGTGTGACAAGAGAGGCAGAAATTGTACCAATAGATCTATAAGCCAGGACTGCCAAGAATTGCTGGCAAACACCAGAAATCAGAAGAGGCAAGGAAAGATTCTCCATTACAGATTTCAGAGAAAGCATGGTCCTTGCCAACATCTTGATTTCAGACTTTCTAGCCCTCAGAACTGTAAATTCCCATTATTTTAAGCTCCCTAATTTGTGGCATTTTGTTAGATCAGCCTTAGGAAACTAATACACCCAATAAGAGTTATAATCAATGATCTGTACAGATTAATCAGTTTTTAGAATATGGGGAAAACTAATTAGTTACATATCCATAAAAAGCTTTTCATTTTATTTTTCATAAGTGATTGGTTTGTGATATATATAACAAGAATATGAATAAGTGAATTGAAAGATCCTTTAAACAGCTTAATCTTAGAAAAACACACACACACACAAATCTTTTAGAATTTTCTATTGAACTATTCAGTGTCCACAGTGTTTCTCAACATTGAAAGAATCTGATTTTCTCATGTTCTTTCAGGCTAAAATATGCTTTGTTAAAATAAAGTAAAATATAGATGTAAACATATATGTTTAAATATTGTAAAACCTATTGATGAGAATCATTTATTTGCATTTTTTATCCCATTTAAAGCACTCCTAACTAGTGATACTATTTACCTCATTTATATAACACTTCTTTAATTCAATTAGGTTATAATATATATAAATTAAAACAAACAAATACATATTATATTTAAGTATTGAATGTGGGTGCCTGTACTTATTTTTTAACTAATAGATGCTTGACTATGAAACATATTTAATTATTTGTATATTTAAATTATTTGAATAGAAAATATTTATAGGCAGTATTTATAATTGAGAATTTTATTGACATCTAGGATGATGTATAGTGCAGGGAAGAATGAAGATGGTTTTCCGTTACAATACAATGGTGGCAATGATAATATTAATGATAGCTAGGCTTTCAGGAATGCTTACTGTATCACAGATTTTACAGAAACTCTCCCATTTGCTTCTCAAGAACAGAAACAAACAAAACAATGAAGGAGCTGCAATTATTCTAATGTACAGATGAGAAAACTAATGCTTAATGAGCATGAGTGTCCTTCCTAAGATCACAAACAGAAATAACTGGAGACAAGGCTGGAGCCCCCCACCCCAGAAACTTTATGGTTAAGCACTACACTTCTTTCATAAATTTCATAATTATATATCTAAGGAACATCCATTCATGGCATTTTCTTTTATTTTTTAATAGTATAAGTCACTTCAATAGACTGACAAAATATTCTGATATTAATCTTCTCACTTCAACCTCTACTATAAAATAATTGGAGATAGAGTGAATAGTCAGAGCATATGATTTGTGAATAACATATATATAAATATAAGTCTGGGTTATGTCAGAGTGGCTGATGGATTGTCTGAGTATTTCATACAAAACAGGCAATGAATAATTATTCTTAAAAAATGAAAGAGTTAATTATGAAGTACTATTTAGAAAATACTGCATAAAGCTGAGCTCATCAGCAATTGACTATAAAAAGAAGAGCTAGCAAGGAAAAACAAAGTTTAAAAAACAAAGTAAAGCTTCAGGTAAGATAAAGTAGAAAATAATATTAGAAAGATTGTAAATACAACTGGGGAAAGGAAGAAAATTGAAGAAGTTGATTGGATTTTGCCCAGAAACCATTTATGACTCTGTAAAATAATGCTGGTAGAAGGTTGAGGTCGAATATTCTGCTGAAATAACTTCCCAGAAAAATTCAAAAATTTTTTTCCACTCAGAACAATTTTCAAAACTTTCTGTAGTTGTGGTAGTGATTATGGCTAATGGAAAAAAAAAGTTTATATTAGAGGACAATAAAACAAAACATTTTCAAAATATTTCATCTTCAATAATGTGTTTCAATCAAATGCATTCATAGGAATTATTTGGGAAACAACATCATTTTTCTCTCCATATCTCATAGCTTCGTGATCTGTTACATGAGTATTTTCAAAATATGGGGGAATAAATGTATGATTTATTACACATAAATAAAGAAGATTTCTTAAACTTCACATGTCTTTAAAAATTCCTGCTTAAGGGCGACTGGGTGGCTCAGTGGTTGAGCGTCTGCCTTTGGCTCAGGGCCAGATCCAGGGGGGTCCTGGGATCCAGTCTCCTGTAGGGCTCCCTACAGGGAGCCTGCTTCTCCCTCTGCCTATGTCTCTGCATCTCAATTTGTGTCTCTCATAAACAAACAAACAAACAAACAAATAAAATAATTCCTGCTGAAAGTCCTACCTTCCAAATTCCAAACTCCAAGATCTTGAATCTGGTAATATTAAAAAGGAACAAAAAAACCTTGATTTTCTTCCAGCCTCTATATGATATATATAGATATTCAAAATATATAGATATATCATATAAGTATATAACTGTACAATATATAAATATAAATTCATATCAACATTTCCTCAACTCATCCAGTTTTCCAGATGAAGAAATGAAGCAAAAGTCTTATGCAAAATTCTGAAAGGAGACTAGAAAAAGAAAAGGGTGACATTTTGGTCTTAGAAAAAATCTACCAAAAGGAGTAAGGAAGTCAAAATACACATAGAAACAAATAGTAATATTTAAACGGAGATGAACTGATAAATCCATCTCACTTCACAAAGTTGTACTGTTGTACTTGGGTAATAAAAGGAGCACGAGCCCTTAATGCTCAAGGAATCAGTGTGGTTATGATAGTGTGCAAGGTGTTTATGGTGGTATCAGGAGAAGGGAAGGGAATTTTGACTTTTTTAAGTGAGTTATAAAAACACTGAAAAATCAGAGTAGAGACCATTTTGTTTGTATGGGTTGGGTAGTGAGGCAAATGTGATGAGAAAGGGATAGATATGACTACGCTCCATGCTCCCTTTAGTGAAGAAATTGCCAATAAAATTCTCTCTCCTACTTTTTTAAAAAAAAATTAACTATTTTAAGTCTGGTTCTGAACCTCTGTATTTGTTCATGTAGATTTTGATGAAAATATCTTTTATACGGGCTTACTGTTTAAAGTAATTCATAGATATCATGCCTATTCACAAATTCTCTAAATCTGACCCAAATTTATCATAACACAACATAAGCTGAGCCATGTTTTAGCGGCTTACAATATAAAGTCACTAGGTAAATTCCAAATTTACAGTCTCTCTCCACAGAAATAAATCATGTAAAGATGGGCAATATTCTACAAACCACATTGTGCTTTCAGATGTATAACAACTTGCATTTTAAGTCACTTTAGTTTAGGAATATGATCTAATCCCATATGGCCTACCACTTGAACAATTTGGCTATGAAAGAGCCCCGTATAGATATTGACTTGTTTGGTTTTTAAATAAAATTTAAATGACTGTCAACTCAGAGCTAGTTTGAAGCTCTGAATATCCCTTCAGATTGGAACACATTTCAAGATTATTTTCATAGTGAGAGAATAAAACAAAATGTAATTTGGGTCAGAATCTGAAGAGCTCCTTTGGATAGAACACATAGTAAACTTGGGTCTTCTTTACTCTTCTTTGAGAGTCTTTACATGGCAGAAGTAAAAGAAAGCACTTTTATGTGTTATTATTAATGACCAACTAGATGCTCAATTACACTAAAAAGAATTTAAGTCTTGTCTATGTTTAAGATAATTACTCTAACCCTCGCTAGTATATGACTTCAATATTTAGGCTTCCAGAAATTGGGCTCTCACTACATTTATCATATCATTAATCTTTAAGTTCAGACTTCAACTGAGGCTCATTTATTTGGTTCTCAAAATCTATCTACTGTACATTGTAATTTATCCTGAATAGCCTTCCAGAAAGATATTATTCCCCAAATCCGTATTTCACAATTCACCAAGAAAACTCATACTTTTTCAAATACTTTAGGTTCAAGACAAAATATAAAACATAGGAAGAAAGATAAAAATCCTATATAACATTTGTAAGTATATCTGGCATAGATTCAAGAAAATGCAAAATATACAAATATGAAGCATGAGCATAAGTCACAAATCTTCATCTCTAGGTCATTCACAAGAGTCGCTGTTAATAATTTAGTGCAGGAAGAGAGACCAAGTCATTTACTAATGGTTTAGGATAAAATATGATTTTTTCTTGAATCAAGGCTTAGAATCAGGGCTTCTTTCAAAGATGAGCTAGTATGGTACAAAATCACAGAATGACAGAAGTCAAGGACCCACAAATAACACCATGATAAATTTACATTAAATATTTTACCACTCAAACTCTCTTCTACTCAACCATGCCTTTCCACCAACTCTATCCTTCTTTCCTTCCACTCTCAGGCTGACTTAAACACAGTAAACTGAAGCACAAAATTCTATCAGCAGATATATAGGTAATGTCCAAACCACTGGAATGGTGAGAAGCCCTAGATAGCTGCCTTAATCACTAAAAATAGAATTTAAGAGAAAACGATTTCCCTTTGAAACTTACAGATAAGTGAAAAGAACATCAGTATACATTTGGAAAAATATTTTTCAACTCTTGACAATTGCTATAGCATATGAAAGCACAACCATACCAATAATGCTGGTCATAAGGCCACGACAGAGTTTAAATCTTCTGGCCAACAAGCACCTTATGTGTCAAAGAGGTAATATAATAAAATCAATTTTTATGCTCACAGTAATTCTCATTTAAGATGAAAGGTAAGATCTGTATTTTCTCTTTATAAAATGATATGGGTAAATGTTTTGGCTAATGTTACAAAACTAAAAAAGATAATGCAAAATAATTTAAAATTTAGGTATGAACAATTAGATTCCATCTTAATATACTATAATGAAAAGTGTGGTTTTGGTAAAAAAAAAAAAAGGCAGTATCTTGGTTATAATGACAAACCAGCTTTTCTGCAGTGGGTCCCTCCAGCAAGCGCTTGATATATCTGATTTGTCAAAGTCAACATTCCTGCTAATCTTTCCTGCCAGTGTCAAGTGCTGAGAACTATCACCTATTTATTTTGTTGTGCAATGCAGAGAGAAAAATGGACAATGGGCAGAAAGTAATCTGCAAAAACACCAGAATAAAATGATCTCTGAGTAGAGCCATAAGAAAGATGCAGGAAGAATTAGAAGATTAGCTTTGTTTTATGAGATTTCCTTTGTAACTCTTTGCCTATAGTAAATTTGTTTGAATGTAAATTATTCCTAACTTTACTGCATTAGCTAATAAATGTTTTAAGACTATAAAAACATTTTCTATTAGTGTCAAAATATTTTGTTTTACTGTATTGTATGGTCAGGGTAGAGTAAATATAATAATATTAAATATGAAATGCTTTAAAAGCTTTAAAGCAATATTATTTACTGCTTACTGGAATTTAATATGAAATAAAAATATTTAATCCAGAGTTTTAATATTATATCAGCCTGTAAATACTCTATTTAAAAAATATCTTTAGGAAGTTTCAGAAAATATATGGCAATTGTATTTTTTTTTTTAGTTCTATCAATATGAATGGAATTTTCTGTAACAGAACTAAGAATTTGGCAATGACCTGTATGATATCTTCCCCTATTGAGTACATGTGTGCACATGTGTGTGCATGTATGTGTACATACATGCATAAAGAGTGGGGGGGCATGCTGTAGTTGAATTACATTGTAATACAAATAGAGGTATAAGGATTCTGAAAAGCCTCGTAGTAGAACTAGGATTGAGAACAAAAATCAGGGAAACACATGTCTTTATGTATTAAAATATCCACTCCTCAATGTATTGAAAATCATTAGCATGAGTCTTCACATTGCCATGAGCACTCTCTCCCTCCTCAGTATTGAGAGAGTCAATGTATGGACCTTCACTCTAAGTACGTATCCACTTAGGACCATTCACCATGCATGCTAGATATTTAGAAAAGGAGTGTCGAAGATGTAGAGCAAACGGAAAATAAGTAGACCTATTCTTTCTGGATATAAAACTTTCCACTTTCATTCAAATTATATAAAAAATCAAAATTATTAGTGGAGGGGCACCTGGGTGGCTCAGCAATTGAGCATCTGCCTTTGGCTAAGGGCGTGGTCCCGAGGTCCTGGGATCAAGTCCCACAACAGACTCCCCACAGGGAGCCTGCTTCTCCCTCTGCCTGTGTCTCAGCCTCTCTCTGTGTGTCACTTATGAATATATAAACAAATTCTTTTTAAAAAGCTCTTTAAAAAAAGAAATTATTAATGGAGATTAGTAAATCATGAAAAATTGACCTGAATATTTGTGGTAGCATGTAAAGCATGACAGTTTTTCTCATCGCAGCTTAGACTTTTTGGTTAATTGACATAGATAATAAAACACATAAAATGCGGAAATAAGTGTTAGGAACAGTAGATTTAAACAAACAAAACAAAACAAAACAAAACAAAACGTGGGTTCCAGAACCATTTCTACCACAGATTAGCATCCTTAAAACTTCTATTTCCCTATCTGTAAAAGGGGAATAACAATAGTGCTTCTCACAAATAGCAGGTTTAATGAACATTTCTCTCTCCATTCTGCTCACATTTTTTGGTAGCAATCAGTGCAAGTGTCCTATTCTTTCTCCAGTTGGTTAGAACTTCTCTTATGCTGTGTGCAGTGTTGTTTTTAGCTTGGAGTAAAATTCAGTACATACTTTTCCTTTATTTTTAAGGAGAATTTGGGACTATAGTGCAGTTGTTATCATTATCACTATATTCAATGATTAGCTTTCCAGCTTACCTCTTCTCTGATTGATTTGCCAAACTAATTTGACAAAGCTGAGAAGAGGATGAGTGTTCCAGGCGATATGTTCTCAGTCCCTGAAGCATTTGTGAGTGAGGATTGGCAGGGCATGAACAGCAGCATCATCATCATCATCATCATCATCATCATCATCATCACAAATGCCTATATAGAGCTTAATGTCTTACAGCAGGCACTAAGAACATGTTTATTAAATCCTATAATTATTATAACAACTCAGTGAAGTAGGTATTATTAAATCTATTTTATAGAAGATAAGTGAGGCACAGAGAAATAAAGAAACTTATTAAAAAATACATAGTCATTAGTGATAGAAGCTAAATTTAAGCCAAGGCAGCAAAGTATTAGCTCCGACTCTTGGTCTGGACATTGAGCTTTGCAGACTTTCTTCATAATTTAAGGATTATATATATATATATGTATATATATATATTTATATTTATATTTATATATATATAGGCTTAATATTTTCAAAATTGTTTTACGTGTTACACTTGCATTTGACAATGTGAATACTGACAGTGGTAAGTGTGTGATAGCCCTGAGTCCATTCTCTCATCTTTCTGATCCAAGGTCTACAGTGTCTTGCATCAACAAATGAACAAAATCACATAATGATCTCTTTCCAATAAAAAAAATTGAGGTATCATATACATATGACTTCACCAATACTGTGGGGTTTTTCCAAGGTCAGTGGATGAATATTAAGCTGGCATTTGTAAAACAAAGCTTCCTTCTGATTGCAGGGAGAACTTACAAATGCTTTTATGTTTCTGCATAATTTAAGGAGTGTTAATTAAATTAATGATAGCAATAATAATAATCAACACCTATATCAATATATAGTTTGTTTCATGGGATATTTATTATATATTTTATCTCACATAAATAAAAATGCAAAACTCTTTCCTATTTCTATAATAGAAGCAAGCTATGTAAATGCATACAAATATTTAAATATCTTATGAGGACTTTTCATTTTAAAACTATTTTCAGGGCCACCTGGGTGGCTCAGCAGTTTAGTGCTGCCTTCAGCCCAGGATGTGATCCTGGAGTCCCAGGATCAAGTCCCACATCAGGCTGCCTGCATGGAGCCTGCTTCTCCCTCTGTCTGTGTCTCTGCTTCTCTCTGCTTCTCCTGTGTTTCTCATGAATAAATAAATAAAACCTTAAAAAAAAACTATTTTTGCAATACTAGAGAGACACGACCTATTAGACACTCATCTAGATAAGCCATACATTAAGGCATCTTCCCCTGACAATTCTAAATATATAGTCCACCACAGTCAATGACTTTCTGGCTATTTTCTATTTCAACACTGTCCTTAGATCATTAGTATATGTTTTCATTTTTTTTTAAAGAAAATCTTATGTTGCCATTCTTTCACCCAATAGCTCATAAGCCTGCTGCTTTATTGCTAGATACTAAGAACAGTAGAAGAGGAAATATATCATCATAATAAAATTCTAATGTGTTGATCATTTGTAAGGTACCAGAGACGATACTAAAGAAATATACCATCTCAGTTAAATTTCACATATAGAGTTTAAAAATCATATGCAGACTTTATTCCAATGTTCTGTTCAAATGTCCACACCTTATTTTAAGAATAGCTTTATTGATGTATAATTGATATGCAAAGAACTGTCCATATTTAATAAGTCTATGCCTTGTTAATGTCAGCTAACAGGGGCAGGAGGTATTGAAGAGAGACAGTCAATCACATGTTGAGGATATTATTCTTACAGCTTTATTCAATAAACTTTTAGGAAAGAAGAGGATTGTGTTTTGTAAGGAAGAAGCCACCTTCTTCCTTTCAAGGGCAACTTTGATGTTCCCATTCTACATTTCTTTGTGGTAGGATATGGCCCACTAAATTGATACATACTTCGTACCTATAGTCCTGACTTTGACTATCTAGTTCCTGGAAAGATAGGGATTACTGTATACAATATCATTATAATGCTACATTAATGCAGTTACAACTATTTTTAACATTTTAAAATATATATTTCTGCTCTTCACCTTCTGTCCCTTCAAAAATTAAGTTTTTAATATCATAGAACCTGTGCTTGACTGACCAAAGCATTCTTTTTGGTTATGAAAATATTTTTGTTCTCCCAGCCCCTTGCACACAAACGCACACACACACATGTACTAGTACATGTTCAGGCCCTTCTATACATTCAGGAAGGGAAGTTTTCATATCCCTACTAGTCATATTTTTAGTTGTCCAATAGTAGACAATTATTTTCCATTTATATTGGTGGAAGTAAAATATCTGATCGCCATTTATTTTCTCAAATGTCACAAAAGGTGAACCTTTTCATTCACATAGAATATTTATAAGCTAATATAGTGTGAAATCTGTGACAAATTACTTTATATCAGGTTATAGAAATAGGAAATGCATGCATTATATATAATTCAAGACTGGATTCTTTACCTAGATTATCTCATTTAATCCTATAAAATAGATGTGATTACCTTCATGTTAGAGATGAGGAGATACAGGTATATAGAGGTTAGATTAATTGCTCCAGTTTTACAACTGGTGAGTGATGGAACTAGGTTTTGAGCTAAGGCTGTCTGATTTTAATGTCCTTGTTCTTAAATATGCATCTGCAGAGAGCAGGCCTGGGCCACATAACAGAAAAAAATCTCTGAAGGTTAGGGCTCAGTTCCATTGCCAGATCATTCAACAAAAATGTTGGGAAGTCCCATTAGCTTGGCACAGAAAAGAACTAGGCATCAACATCTTGATACTAAAAAGTTCTGATTCTTTTTATTTATCGGTAAATCTAATCTGAGGAGCAATAAAGGAAATAATATTCTTTAAATCATTCTTTTTATACTTTTCAGGGTGTAAAATCAGTGACATTTTATCAAAAGTATAGGTAATATAAAATATTCTATCATCTATCTATCCATCATCTACCTATCATCTATCAATCTGATATTTTATATATTTGTATGTGTGTAAGTAAATAGTATGTCAAGTTGACAGTACTCTTAAATTCTGTTGAATACTAAATACATCAGATTATTTACTTTCCTACCAAATATAACCTGAAAAAACACTCATAAATATATGAATGAGAGTTTGAGGCAACCAAGATAAATTGGTCCAAAATGCATTATACTAAAAAGAGATAGAGATAGAGATAGATAGTTGCATATAGGTTTTAGAATTCCATGTTATATTTTTTCAATAATATATTGTCAAAATCATAAATCTACCATTTTCATGAATAAAATTATATATCCCATGAATTGGAGCAATATGTATATATGTATATATATTCTCATATATAATATCATATATAATATGAGATTTTACATTTAATTTTTAATTTATTTTATTATTTGCTATTTTTCTTTAAAATATGAAATAAAGTGTGCCAATATTAAAACATATGTACTTAGCAAAACATAAATAAATTGATTACAAATTAGAGTAAATATTAGTTTGTTTGTAGGAAAAGCCACAGGTTAACTTTGTAATAAAGTTGAAAATTGTATATAGGCAAATTATGCAACTCACTCCATGCATGGGTTATCTTTAATATTATTCTCTTTTATAAAGGATGGTTTCTCAATTGATTATATTCTATGCTTAACATCTGGAAAATGAAATATATTTCATAGACAAAGATATATGTTTGTTTAAAACATGAGGACTTTAAATCTTTGGAAAATGAATCCGTATTCACTTCAAAAAGTTCAGCAAAATAAATTCAAAGTAACTTAAAGTATTAGAGGAAAATCACAAAATAATGCAGATACTGTGAAGTGGGCTACAGTTCTAATGAGGTCTAAAAAATGACAATAAAACCCACTTAAAAACAAAACAAAAACAATTAAATTGATAAAATTACATTACTATTTTTGGAGAAAATATTTAATTTCTATACATGAAAATATACTTCATGTGAATTAAAAGTGAAGAAAACTGAAAACATATTGGGGTAACGTGGACAAAGCTTTTTCACTGATTATGTGATTATTATTATAGTGTAAAAATTAAAAATTTCATTCTAGGCAATAGATTAATGTTGGTTCCTTTAATTTTTTGCACATGAAGTTTTCAGATTGTGATATTCTTGATATCATTGATATACAGTATCTTTTATAACAATAAAATAATAATAATGGAATTTCTAAGTATTTATTTAGATAGCAGTGGTAAGTTAGATTATTATTTGAAAATATATATCTTCTCCCTTGCCTTCTCCCTTGCCAGTCAAGAGGCCTCTTGACTTTGGGCTTTGTCATGTGACTTGCTTTGGCCAATACAATGTTAGTGACTATTATAGCAGCATGAGGAAGTTTGAGTTCTTGGGCTTGTTCTTTCCCACTTCTGCTATGACCATAAGAAGAAAACGGTAGATTCTAGCTAGCTTGCTGGTACTGAAAGGAGGCTGAGATACATGGAGCAGAGATGACAAATTCCAACATGACACTGACTATAGGAATCAACTACAAATACTTTGATAGAAAACACAAATTTTAAAGTTAGGAGTTTCACCGACCTACTGAGTTTAAATTACCACAAAATGGGGAGGAGGGGTGAGTAGTGACATTCCTTTGAGGAAGTACATGTGGTTGATTACTGCTTAAGTTGGATGATTGCTATGGACAGACACATAAGAACAGATTAGTGACTTTTCAACAGTATGGATGAGAAATTTTTCCAAAGGTACTTATAAGGGTAAATTAATGAAAATGGAAAAGATGAATCAGAAGATACTTTGAGAACAAGAAGTTGTAGAATTGAGTATTGATTATGTAGCATGGTGTCAGTCATATATGACAAAAGAAATGAATATCTCAATATTTAGGGACAGATTGACAATGAGGACGATGGTTATTAAAACTGAAGTGCAAAATAGTGCAATGGTCACCTAACAAAAATACTAGAAGTAGAAAAAAGTGTGTCAGCCTTTTGAGCATTCTCATGTAAAGACAATTGTCAGGGAGTATCCGTGGTATCAAAATATCTTAAAATATCTTAAAACAGTAATGACTCTCCTGTTCATAATAATATGGGCAGGTCATTCTTATAAGGGATATATATGCATTTTCTTATTTAATCTGAATCATTTTATAGTGACAGAAATGTTATCTTCATTATATTAATGGGGAGGGTTTCATATTTTTGCCTAAATTCACAAACAATAAAAAGAGGAGAGGTAAGATTAAAACAAAAGTTGTCAAACATAGGACCCCATGACCTTAAACACTAGCCTTGCCTGAAGAATTAAAATAATAAATACAATTTCCCTAGGGCAATATCATAGGGATCAAGCTTATTCATTTTTGTTATGTACAGAATATTTTCTCACAAAAGGTATGTGAATTGATAAAAAACAAATCTCAATTTTTTTTTTACTTTCATAAGTAAATGTTGTATGGTGTGTCTTAGCCATAAAGACTTATGGTTAAGTAAATAATGTTGTGTTCCTCACCTGTCACAGTGATTATACAACAGACCATCCAAAAATAAAAAATAAAAAAAAGAATAGCTCAGATAATCATAGTATAATCATAATGTTTTTCTTGAAGATACCACACTCTTCCCACGCAGTTTTAACCTTACTCTCCCTTACTCTAGGAGAGAAAAAATAAAGCTAGTAAGTAAATAAAATATCAAGTAGTTGTAAATTATACGAAAAAAGAAAAAGTGTGGTAACAGTATAGGGAGTGACCATAGGAAGGGGAAGCTGGAGCAATCTTTTGAGGAGGTGATATTTGAAGTGAATATGTAAAATGGGGGAGTAATTCCTCCCATGATATCTGGTGGAATAATGTTCTTGGTGGAGGAAACAGCAAAGTATATGTCCTCTGGCAAGCTCATTCTTGGTGTACTCTAGGATCAGCAAAGACAACAATGTGGCTGGAACACAGCAAGCCTGAAGAAAGGTTCTAGATGGGATGGGAGAGATGACCATAGCAAGATCAAGCAGGATATTTAATTTATATTCAATAAATTTATATTAAGAGATTCTGATTTCATTCCAAGAGTGACGAGAGGTCATTTGTGGGATTATTAATAAGAAAGCAATGGATCAGATATATTAATTACTTCTTACTGCCTTTGTATTAGGGTAATTCCTACTATCTTTGAGTTAGCTTAAATATTCACATATCTACTTTTTAGAAGTTAATATACTGATAAGTCATAGATTTAAGCCTATTTTCCAAAGTCTAAGTAATTGATATTGGATTATTTCCCAAAGTGTGTTACTAGAGCACTGTTTGTATGATATACTCTATAAAAAACAGGGGGTGGACTAAGTAATTTTATAAAAAGATGGTTACATATTTTGAAATGTTCCTTCCTGAGAAGGAACAGTCCAAAAATGACTGAAAGTCCTAAAGTAAAGAAACATATTTAACCCAATATCTCACAGATGCATGTGACCGCAACAACTGTTTATCACTTAATGCATATCTCCATTATGTAGAATTAATTTTTTATTCAAATTTTTGCAGATCATTGTTTTTGAAACCACCCCAGGAGACTTTGGTGTTTTCTGGAACCACACTGGGTTTGGAGGAGGTTTTAGTAATAGGCAATAGGACTGGAAAATCTTGTCTTTCACTTCAACCATTTAAGATTTCATTTGAACAAAGGCCCATCCTGATTTTTGAAAAAAATGAAATTCAATGACAAAGGAAAATAGCCTACCATGTCCCTTTAGCAAGGTCTTCTTCTTCTTCTTCTTTTTTTTTTTCACTTAATGGCACTTGTTTACTTTATGGCTAATTAGCTAACTTACCAAGCAAGACTGAAGTTTTTTTTTTTTTTTTTTTCAGAATTGGCTAACTATACTAATAAATAGAGAGCACAACTCTAATCTTAATTAAGCATTTTTCATCTTTGTACCACTGATTATCGCAGTCAGATAAAGTTCTGTAGCCAGATGATAAAATTTGTAACATCCCATTAATTATGGGCTTGAGGAATCTCATGGACACTTTAAAAAATATGGGTATTCAAGAAGATAAAATATAATAGATATCATAACTTAATCCTCATATATATGCATAATATCACAATTATTTAATGAAACTTTTAATCCTAACAATGTATCATTTTGAGAGAAACACCACATTTATATGAGTTTTAAATTTACAACAAATTTAAATTTACAATAAAGCCAAGCCCTATTTTTGCTGTCTCACATTTTTCCTCATCTACTTTTTTGCCTAGTAAGTACATGTTTTTTTAGAACAACTTTAGGTTCACAACAAAACTGAGAAGGTATAGGGAGTTTCCATATATTCTTAGTTTCTTCACATGCATCACCTCCCCTAATATCAATTTCCTGCACCAGAGTGATGCATATGTTACAGTCCATAACACCTACACTGACACATTATCACTTATAGATTTTTTATACATTTTTAGCAAATGTATGACATGTATTCACCATTAGAGTAACATACAGAATTGTTTCACTACTCTAAAAATCCTTGCGCTTTGCTTAGTTATTTCTTCCTCCTAACTCCTAGCAGTCACTGATTTTTTAACTGTCTCCATATTTTTTCCTTTTCCAGAATCTGGTTGGAATCATACAGTTTGTAGATTTATATTGGCTTCTTTCACTTAGTCACATGCATTTAACTTTCCTCCGTGTCTTTTCATGGCTTGATAGCTCATTTATTTTTAGATCTGAATACTATCTCATTGTTCAGATGTAGCACAGTTTACTCACCCACCTCTTAATGAAAGACATCATGGTTGCATTCAAATTTTAGAAATTATAAATAAAGCTGCTATAAATATCTGTGTATTGGTTTTGTGCAAACATAAGTTTTCCACTCCTTTGGTTAAGTACAAAGAAGCATGATTGCTGGATCATATGGTAAGATTATGTTTAATTTATAAAAAATCACCAACCATCTTTCAAAGTGATTGTACCATTTCACATTTCTTACCAGCAATGAATGAGAATTTGTGTTGTTCCACATCCTCACCAATATTCGGTGGTGTCAGTGTTCTAAATTTTTGCCATTTTAATAGGTGTGTCATGGTATCTTGTTTTAATTTGTAATTAAAAATTTATGATGTCAACTACTTTTTCTTTCTTTTTTGTTTCAAATACCTTTTCATACACTTGTCACCTGTGTATCTTCCTTGGTAAGATGTTTGTTTACTCCTCTTGCCCATTTTTTATTGAGCAGTTACATTTCTTACTATTGAGTTTTAAGAATTATCTGTATATTTGAACAACAGACTGTCTTCTTATACTCAAGCAGATATAATAACAACGAAAAAACCAACTCCCTAAAACAAACTAACAAAAAAATAAAACAGACTGGGTGACCAGTAAAAAACAGATATTTATTTCTCATAGATCTAGAGGCTGAGAGTCCAAGATCAAGGGTCTGGTAGATTGTTAATTTGAAAGTCTAATTGTTCATTGCTGGTATATAGGATATTGACTTTTTAAAAATACTAATCTTAAACCCTGCAACTTGCTATAACTGCGTCTTAGTTCCAAGGATCTTCTTTTCTTTCTTTTTTTTTTTAACTTTTTATTTATTTATGATAGTCACACACACACACAGAGAGAGAGAGAGAGAGAGAGAGAGAGAGAGAGAGGCAGAGACACAGGCAGAGGGAGGAGCAGGCTCCATGCACCGGGAGCCCGATGTGGGATTCGATCCCGAGTCTCCAGGATCGCGCCCTGGGCCAAAGGCAGGCGCTAAACCGCTGCGCCACCCAGGGATCCCCCAAGGATCTTATATCCAATTATTTGGGATTTACTATAAAGACAATCATGTCATCTATAAAGAGTTTTATTTCTTACTTCCCAATAGGCATACCATTTATATTTTTTCTTCTTGTTTTATTGCATTAGTTAGAACTTCCAGTACAATGTTAAGAAGTTGTAATGGAGAATATTCTTTTTTTTAGGGTTTTAGTTATTTATTAATGAGAAACAGAGAGAGAGAGAGAGAGAGAGAGAGAGAGAGGTAGAGAGACAGGCAGAAGGAGAAGCAGGCTCCATGCAAGGAGCCCGACGTAGGACTTGATTCCGGGTCTCCAGGATCATGCCCTTGGCCGGCGGTGGTGCCAAACCACTGAGCCACCCAAGCTGCCTAATAATGGAGAATATTCTTGCTTTTCTGGAACTTAGCCAGAAAATTTGGAATTTCTCACTATTAAGTAAAATGTTAACTGTAGGATTTTTTGTTGTTGTTTTGTTTTGTTTTGTTTTGTTTTGTTGTAGATGTTTATACAGTTGAGGAACTTCTTTTCTATACCTAGTCTGTTGATATATCCATAGTATATCTTTTTATAAATAAGCCATATAAATCTATTATTTTCAGATAAAGAAATGGGGTCTTCTGTGATGTTATTTATGTGGAAAAAGGCTAAAATATGAAGAAAAGAGAGGAAAACTAGAAAAAAACCCCAATACAATGAGTTGCAATTTAACAGGTTATCAAACCTAAATATATTTAAGTAACATGAAGATATTTTACAAGGACAGCTGGCAATGAGAATACCTTTTATATTATTTTAATTTCTTGGGCCTAAGTTGTTACTCTCTATATGACTAATGTCAAGCTCCCCACTTTTCTCTCCCCCCTCTGTTTAATACATACATATATATAATATATACCATATGTAACAAAATATAATACACACATATATACATATACATATTTGGGGTGGTTTAAAAAAATTAAAACCATGTTATACAGGTCTGGAAACCATTTGTTACCTTATAACTGTTCTAAAGAAATCATCTCATGTCCTCTGGTGTCTGAGTTATTTCTAGAGAAATTAAAATATCTCTCATCACCTCCAGGATTCAGCTTAGCTCATTTGAATGGAGATTAGTTATGCTATATTTTCTTTAGTAGTGTTCACCTGAATCTATAAAAAGTCCTACTATAATAACCAACAAATTTCTTAATTTCTCCACCAGTGGGTCACACATAATAAATTTATTTGCTAAGAATTTATTATATAAGGTTAACCACCTTTGAAAGAAATGTAAGAAAAAATATTTATAACTTAGAATATAACCTAGATTTTAAAGAAATAAAGCAAATAATTTTGCCAGACTTAACCATATTTGAACGAATAGCATAAATAATATGCCTAAAAAATCAATCAGAAGCAAAATGAAGCATGTCTAGTATAAATAGTGACACTAACTTATGAATCAAAGTATATTTTGTAGATTCATATGCATTTCAGAGATACTAACCTTTAATTCATTTATAATTAAAATGGTATAATTTTTTAAAAGTTTTCTTCTAAAGACAGATTTAGCTCTGTGTTCTATGTACTTCTCTTCCTCCCTTCTAACCTGAAACTGAATAAAATTTCTTATTTCCCTTGCTGAAATTCTATTTCAAAATAAGTTGTATTAGGTATCAGTTGCCTGTAAGTCATTCTCCTCTTTCTCAATAATTTCTCATTATTTGTGCCTTATTTCCTGTTTTCTTTCTCCATTTTAAAATTATTTACTTATTTATTAAGATTTTATTTATTTATTTGACAGAGAGAGAGAGAGAGCACAAGTTGGGGGAGCAGCATGAGGGCAGAGGGAGAGGGGGAAGCGGCTCCCTGCCGAGCAGGAAGCCCGAAGTGGGGCTAAATTCCAGGGCCCTGACTTCATGACCTGAGCTGAAGGCAGATGCTTAACTGACTGAGCCACCTAGGCACCCTATTATCTGTAACTTTTTTTATCCTGTACAAATGTCCAAACACTGTCTGGAGCGGTCCACTGTATAATCATTATTATTCCTTAATAAAAGTGATACTTGCTTTTAAATGAACTCTATTGTGAAATATATTCTCCACAAGAATGGCTGAGGCAATTTCTTTTTCCTCTTGTTTGTTGTAACCCCAAAGAAACTAACTGCTGTAACTTTCACATCTATACCTTTTTCTCAGACTTTGCTTTTCAATTTGATCAAAAGCTGTCCATTATGAAAAAAAGCTGCCCATTATAAATCTTTGTTCAAATCCTACAGATCTCAAAATAAAGATAACCATATTATTATTTGCAATATTTCTCATATGTTGGATCCCACTGTTTATTACTTATTTTTTTAAAAGGTATGGATTCCTTAGTAACAAAATCTGTTTGATCTACCACTTTTATATACTTTTCCCTTTCTTCTTTGTTCTCACTAATTTGCATACCTAAAGAAATAATGAATTTATGAAATTCAATACTAAATAATGCCATTCAAAATTAAAATAGAAACATAGTAGAACCTAATCAAACAATAGTTAGGGTAGAAGGTATGTTTATTATCTGATCCACAATCTAATATGTCAAGTGTATTTTATAAAAAGATACACCTGGCTATTGCATACTTTACTGTAAGATTACTGATGCTTATTTTTGTTTGTTTATTCATTTATTGACATATACTTGTCACACAAAGTTATATTAGTTTCAGGTGCATAACATAGTGATTCAATTACTCTATTTGTAATACTATGCTAATCACAAGTAGAGCTACCATCTGTAGTGATACAGACCATGGAGAAAGAGGGGAATGGAGGGAAATAGGTAGAGAGATAGATCTATAGAGATAGATAGATAGATAGATGATAGAGAGATGAAAGATGAAAAGCATATTAAGCCCAAGAGTTATGAGGAACTCTTAAAACATATGATCTACTAGAAGAGAAAGAGAAGGAAAGGAAACTCTAAAAAATAGGAAAATCAAACAAACAAAACAAATTTATGAGAAATGTGATGTTGGAGAAGTAAAGGGAAAAATGTTTCAAAGAGAGTGAATAGTCAACATTTCGATACTTGTGGGAAGCCAAGATGAGAACTGAAAAGTTTCCAGTGAATTTATTAACAAGAGTCAATTGGCTACCTGAGAAAGTTTGGAAGACACATGAAGGTAGAAGAAGCTTGGAAAGAACTGAAAGTAAAGTCATGAAAATAGTGCCCGGGAAAAGAAAAAAAAAAAGTTTGAGCAGAAACAAGGATAACATCGAGAGGGCAATGTACTATTCCAGCCATGGAATGGTAAATATGTGCAGAGACCACAAAGACTTCCAGTGGGAAGGATTTTACAAAGAAAATAGAATTGAAGATCAGGAATGGAAGTTTTGCAGAGTGAAGTAGATACCTGAAAAGTCAGAAGTAAAGGAAAGATCGAACATTGACAAAAGTTTGGGTTCTTCCATCCACTATAAAAAGTGGAGAGAAGAGAGACATGGATGCAAATTGAAGTAAGCTTTCAGGATTCAGAGGCAAAAGAATGTGGGGGAACCTGTCAGATGATTTTGTTTTCTCAATGAAATGAGGTACAAGATTATCAGCTGTAAACAAACAGGAGAGCAAAGAAAGCAAAGGAAATTCAAAAAGCAATAAAAATAACTTTCTAAAAATATTTCTCAAACAATGTGTGGAAGGAGAGAATATGTGACAAAGGTGTCCCATTGTCCTTGAGATTATGAAGCACTGAATTTTCCTGCTGTTCATAAACTCCAGTTTTCCCCTCAATGATAAAAATAAGAATGCTCTGAGATGGAATAATTTCACCAGGAGCAGGCATGAGGCTTGGTGGCAAGATATGATGGTATATAGTGGCCTCTACTCTGAGCCACGAAGGACAGATGGAACCTGCACAGGAGACAGTTAGAAAAAACACTGGTTCCAGGGTATGAATAGTCAAAGTAAACACTTCAAAGTAAAGCATTCTGGGAGATCCTACTGGGCCATACTCATCAGAGGGTGGAGGTGCTATACCTGCTTTTCTTTCCTGTCTTCTGAATACAAGAGATAACAATTGTAGTTTCTAATAGCAAAGGTAATAATGGAAATGGTGATGCATATACTATTAAACATGGTTGTTATCCTATAAGAATATTTTTAGGGTATTTTATTTATTTATTTGAGAGAGAGAGAGAGAGAGAGCAAGAGTGTTGGAGAGGGGCAGAGGGGGAGGGAGAAGCAGACTCCCCGGGGAGCAGGGAGCAACATGGTGTTTGATCTCAGGATCCCAGGATTATGACCTGAGCTGAAGGCAGATGCTTCACTGACTGAGCCACCCAGGCTCCCCATGTCCTATAAGGATATTTTTGTGCATCTGAGATTTACTTCAAAATTTGGAAGGATACAAAGTCAAAGACTTGGGACTTTCTGCTGTTGTTGCTGGCTGCAAGTGCCTAAGGGCAAGGCGCACTCTTTAAGAGAGCAGAAATCACTGAACATTGGCTGACTTTTTCTTTTCTTTTTTCTTTTTTTCTTTTACTCTATGGAGTGATGTAATTGGTCTTTACTTATTACTATTATTATATTCTTGCCTCTGCTCCCCTTGAACCAGAATCTCTTTCAGTGCCAGGGCTGTCTTTTTATTTCTTTCAGTACAATGTACACAGCTGGAGTACTTAAAATGAGTTGTATTAAATGCATACATAATTTAAAAGAAGGTAAAAGGGAAAAATGGTATTGTTACAGTTTTTTAGGCTCATGCATTAAAGGGCAGAATTATTTTTAAATCTGAAAACTTAATTCTCATTGAATTTTATCTCTGTCTCTGATTCTTCCTGTGTGTAAAATACTCTTACCTATTTGTCCTTAGCCCAAACTGTAATATAAATTCATTATTTTCAAGCATATTTGTTGAATCATCATTAAATCTGTACTTATATCATATGTTCCTTTTCTTTTATAAAGTACAGATTTCCTCTCATTGAACATTTAGCAAGATAGATTGTCAATAAATACTTATTAAAATGATCAAATGACCATGAATATTTATTAGTGACCAGCTAGACTGACGTTGCCAGCTGCTTATACCTTTGAAGCTGGGAATACTATTCTGAGGTAAATTCATAAACATATTTAGACTAAAATTTCATGGATATGTATTAAATCTTACATTTAATTGAACTACTGAAAAAAGAGACTATGGACAAGTCCACTTAAAAAAATAGATTTAGCTTTAAATGCATCTGGTTGGTTGTAAAGTCTTTTTTTTTCAATATATATGTCATTGTTTTCTGAACAAATGCTTGGCAAGAAAATGAAGAGTTATATAAATGTAAACTTCAAACTATAAACTTCTCTAGGGATTACATTGCTATAACGTGAATATCTGCCATCATCTAAAATTAATTGTGTACATGTCAAATATTTGTATATAGTTATCTGTGTGTGTATTTATTGCCATTTTAGACAGATATGAATTCAGAGAGAGTTCACAACCCTTAGAGATTTTTGTGGAAATAATGAGACACATTACAGGTCAAAGAAATTCATGTGATAAACAAAATCATGTATATTGTATACATGGGTATAGGTTATATTATTTACAGCTAAAGTCACAAAAGCAATACACAGACAAACTCACTTAGAATACTATCTCTAGATTTTCAAATTTTTAAAATGAAAGTTTAAGGTGATTAGAAATACCTGCAAATAAACTCAAAGGCCAATTTGGTTGGGTCCTTGAAACTTTATGGTGGTGAGCTTAAGGGCAAACTTAAAAACACGGATTCACTCTCAGCCATGGAATCAGAAAAATACTGACTTGTCCCCCTTTGTCCTGCCCAGGCGATCAACAGCATAAAATGTGAGATAACACCACATTTCATGCAACAGAAGAGTAGTTTAAGACTCTCCTACCTCAAATACAAATTTAACACGTAAAATATGACTCAGTCTTTAGGTTTATTTTGCTGTAACATACAGGCAAAAAGCATTCTGAGAAAATGTGGTTCAAAAGAAAAGAAAATATTTTATGACTTGCGACATAGAGAAGCTGTTGCTTCTCTTCTCTCTGACCACATTATGGTGTAAAAGCATTTCTTATCAAACTTTCACCATAGCAAAGAAAAAGAAAGCTTCTCTTACCAGAGTGGAATAAAGCGTCAACCTTGCTATAAGGTTTTCTGCAGCTCTTGTTTGAAAAGACAGATCCAAAGCAGCTTTGTGCATACAACTGACCTGGCTGATCTCCAGCCCTTGTACAAACAAAGCAAAGCAAAACAAAACAAAACAAAACAAAACAAAACAAAACAGTATAATTGGCTCTCAAAAAACTGTCATAAACATTCATCATGATGGTTCTTGCATGTTGAATCTAGTCACTGTTACCCTAGTGGACTTTTTTCCAAACAGGAAAATTACATTTCTACTTTCAAATCTTACTGTTTGGTTTCCTCTATTCAATGCTGAAATTAGTATCCTTAAAGAAACCATGAATGTGTGAGTGTCCACTCTATTGCTATGTCAAGACCTTTGGGTTCTGGAAGTATGGTCCAGGCTTAAAAAAATAAATAAATCAAAAAAAAAAAAAAAATAAATCAAGACAATGTTGTCTAATAGATTTACTTTGCATCCGTATGTCTTTATTTTTAAAGTTGACAATACTCGGCCCATTATTTACATGTGAATGAGATATCAGTATTTTTAAGTCTCTTTCATTTGCTATTTGAGAAAAGTCAAGTGAACATTCCACATCTTTACTTTGCACAGAAGGCACATTAATAATGCCTACAATATACCCTAGAGTCCGAGACCAACTGTGCTGCATTTCTAAGTCATGTTAAACATTCCACTGCTCCTTTGCCCAGACTTTCAAAGGGGTCCAGACTCAATCACATCCTTTAATTTTTATGGGAACAATGAAGGTGTCACACAACTTGGGCTCTTTTCCTAATTTTTAAACATTCCATTTTTAAGGGAGCATTAAGTGATTATAATTATGAATGGCATATTCCTATTACCAAAAAAAATAATGCTAGATCAAAAAAATAAGCCTCAATGAAAAACTGCACTCTCAAATTTACTACTTCTTATATCCATCTCCGCAATATGTTCATCTTACAACTACATGAGCATGTAGTCTTTGCCTTGCTTCCCATGTGTACAAAGCTAAACAGTTATCAGTAATCCTACCATTTAAAAAAAGATGAGTTAACTGTGTAGAAGGGTTTCAGGTATTTTTTTCACTCTTATATTTGATGGTTTATTTTTAATCATACAAATTAAGCAAGTACAACAAAGCAGTTTATGAATATACAAATTATGATTGATTGCATCAATCTCTAAAAATGACAAATTATGACAATTTATAAGATATGTTCCCTAGAAGCAAGTAAAATTTAGGATACCCTGTAAGGGTAAAATTCTATGTATTACTGAGTCTTATCAAGTAACATCTTTAAATTAAAAGAACCTAAAAATTTGAATGCTGAACATTCCTTACTCATATTTGTAGATATCAGTGCCATTTAATGATTTTGATTATAATTCAGATTATTACAGACAGGTATATTCTACTCTTCTATGAACACAGATGACTAGTCTCCTTATGCTACTTAGAGAGGCTGCATGTGGAGGAAGAAGCCCTATATATAGTTTTGTTTTTTTTTTTAAGATTTGTATCAGTGAACCATTAGTATTACAGAACATTGCCTTTATAAAATTTTCCACTAACATTTTCTTATTTAATTCTTTCATCAGAATTGTGAAGAGGGCATTACTATTCTCCATTTTACATGTGAGAAAAATAAGACTCAAAAAGGAGTAATTTGATAAATTACAACAGTAAATTCTTAAGGTAGTGCCTTCTGATGCCATTCAACTGTGTCCTAAAATCATTCAAAAACAATATATCTACGATTAAAAGAAAAAGATGGTGTGATTTAACTAGTTCATTGGAAATGGGAACACACATTTAGAGACTTATTATCATGTATCTGTAGCTCTGATACATTGAGGAAGCTAAACAAAATCATTCCAGGCACAATGACTTTAGAAATGGTTTGCAAATGAACTTCAAAAAGATAATTAATGATTTTCTTTTAAACATTTTTTTTAATTTAAAAATTACCTATTAGATATCTACTAAGTGACAGATCCTTTATTAAGTTCTTAGGATACTGTAATGCACAAGATAAATATCTTCTCCTTGTTATTTTCAATCTTCCTAATTACAATGGGAAGGATTGCCTTACATTTTTCTTCCCTGAGAAAATAGTAATCACTGTATAGGAGCTTCAAGCTCATCCAGCATGCCCCAACTATCTACCAAACACCTTTGAACTTTACCCATGAACCTTTTCAGATGTTCAAGGAATTTTCTTGTGCTAATTCCTCTCATTCATATCAGGTTACTTCCTCTGCACTGAATCATTCTCAGCAGTTTAAAATCCTACTTTAATATGTCCCTGTATTTAAAGATAAAACCTTCCCACCACCCCCACTTCTCCCTCTTGTCACCATGTTTTTTGATTGAAAAAGATTTCAAAAGTTCTAATTTCTCACTTTCCAATTCCTTCCCAACTAAGTGTCACAGAGGGTCCATCAAGCCACTAAAATAAATCCCATCTTACCCAATCTCTCAATGGTGTGAACTCAGTTAACTAATTCCTTCTTGAAACATTTTCTTCTTTTGACTTTAGTGATGCCACCTTCTTATGATGTTTCTCCTAACCTGCAAACCTTTCATCCCCAAGTTTATTGGCTGACTTCTCCTCCTCTGCCAGATGATTGAACTACTTGAATGGTCTTGGACTCCTTTCTTTTCTCAAATTCACACTTTTCCCTATAGATGTTCTTATCCAGGTCTATGGCTATACATGTTATTTACCTTTTGACTACCAAATATACGACTGCAGTCTGACCTCTCCTCTGTTCTCCAAGTGGGATACTCCATCTGCTTTCTGATCTCAATTCTTAGTTCTCTAATAGACATTTTAAAATTCAAACATGACAAAAACAGAGAAGTTGATTCTGCGATGTCTTTGCAAATCTCATCTTTTCCCAGTCTTCCTTGTTTTAGTAAAATATGCCAATTATTTGAGCTAAAAAGCAAAGGGTGTTTTTTAATTTTATTTTTTATTGTGTTAAAATGTATAACATAAAATTTACCATCTTAGCTATTTCTAAGTGCACGGTTCTGCAGTGTTAAGTATATTTACAGTATTCTGTATCCATCTTCAGGATGTTTTCATCTTACAAAACTGAAATTTTATACTCATTAAATAACTCCCCAATAGTGATGATCTATTGATATATAAAATGATATAGATGAATCTTGAAGTAATTATGTTCAGTGAAAGAAGCTACACAACATGAGTATATATTTCATTCATATATAAAATTCCCAAAACACAAACTAATTTATAATGACAGAAAGCAGACCAGTTGTTGCCTGGAGACTGAAAAAGAGGCTGCTGGAACTGGTATGAGGGACAGCCAAGAATTATAAGGAAACTTTTGTGGATAACATATGAGCTCATTATTCTGATTATCTTGATCATTTCATGAATATATGTATATGTCAAAAGTAATTAAATTTCATACTTTAAATATGTGCAATTCAATTTATGTCAATTTAGCTAAGATAGCGTTTATAATAAACTTATAAAATAAAACTCCTCAAATTAATAAGAACAGGATCATCAATCTAATGTTTAAAGTCAAAAATATTTGTACACACTTCACAAAAGAGGGTGTCCAAATGGCCAGTACTATAGGAGTGACTGCTCAACATTATTTCTTATCAGAGAAATGCATGCTCACCATATTGAGTAGAATATCTAAAACATTATTTCAATATTTGGGGGAGAATGTAGAGCAAGTGGAACTCTTATATACTGCTTCAAGTCTAGAAAATTAGCACCAGCACTGTGAAAAACTGGTAGTATATTCCAAAGCTGAAAATATTCTTACCTTATGATCCAACAACATACTCCTGGTTTCATACTTTAAAAGTATATGCATATGGCATCAAAAGGCATACCTTAAACTGCGTACAATTCCTGTATAAACAAACTATCCCTTTTTCAAACAACACTTCTGTTTCCATGCCCCCCTGTCAGTATTGTAAATAATGTGGATAGTTGTCCAGAAATTCTAGTGTAAGTGATGGAAACCTAACACGCCAGAGGTGTTTCTGTAAAAGTATGAAAAATTGAGGCAAGTCTGCATCTACTCAGAGCCAGAGCCAAAAACCTGGTAACTATCCAAATGTCCATCAGCAATAGCCAAAAACTAAAAATTATCAAAAGGTCCAGCAGTAAAATGAGCTAATGCATATTGGAATAGTCTCATAATATGATAAAATATATCAATGAGAAGTAACAAACTATTGCTATACATAAGATAGGTGAGTCTCTTTAGCATGATGTCGAGAAAAGATATTACATACAAATAATATAGCTAAAGAAAACAAATAATTTATCTTGTTGATTCCATTTATACTGGTTTCAAAAATGGTCAAAACTAATGTATGATAATAGATGTTAGTTTGCTGATTACTTATTATTATTTGGATAAACTGAGGATAATGAATAGGAAGAGCTACAAAATAGTTTCCTGAAATATCAGTAATAATTTTCCTTCATGTTAAGGTTATATTTACATACGGAGATATGTTCACTGTGAAAATTCACTAAGTTATTCACACAAAGTTTGTACTTTTCTGGATATGTTTCAATATAACTTTTTACATATATACGTATATATATACACGCATAGTCATATGTACACACTATATATGCACACATATAAAAGATGTAATAAAACAATTGTGATATATGTTCTAAAGAACAGATTTGAAATGTTTGTGGAAACATATTGCTGCAGTTATATTACATTTTGTCCTGATAATGAAAATAAATCATACAGAAGATAAGGTTAAAATGTTCCTGTAGGAAATTAGCCATTTGAGTAATTACTTAAATCAGGAAGGCTGCTTCAGATGACACTGTCAAGAGAAATAATGCATTTGTTTTCTTTAAATAATATACCATTGTAGCACAGATTTTAATATGTATTCCTTTTACATTTTCTGTTTATGAAACTTTTTGAGGATCTGACTTAGAGAAATAAACTTGCTTTTTGGTATAGACTTATAGAATCAGTGTTAGAGAAAAAAAATGAAACAAAAATAATATCTTACTATTTATGTTATTGCTTTTTTATCACATTACTAATATGAATTCCTTGTTTTCTATATTATATACTGTTCACTAAATAAGATCAAAATTGCTATCAGGGCTTAATAACTTAAGCCTATAACCCATTCTTCTGATATTTATAGATACCATTAGTCATGGATGGGAAAAGTATGGGTATCACAGTGATATTGAAACAGGCTTGAATATATGTCAATTTTGCAAGTTGTACATCGGTGCCATGCCTTCTTTTCATCCTCTATGAAAGGAGATGGTAATAATCAACATCTTGCCTGTGAGGAGACCATAAGATAATGATGGCAAAGTGCCTAGGATGGGCCTTAAAACATTGTAAATGGAAGAAGTATATGTGAACATATAAAATATTTTATAATCTAAATACTTATTATCACATCAAGTACTAATAACAAGATGATTTTGGGCCATCTATCACTAGTGTTTTACACAATAGATAATTTTGGAATATAAGACAGAAAATGAATAAAAGATGAATAATACCAAGGAGAAGAGCTATTGTAGAATACTGGCCCTATAGGAAAAATAGTATTCCAAAGAGTGCCCTTTTTCTGAATGAATAGAATGCTGTTTATATAACTGATGATTATGAGGAGCACTTTTGTCTGAGCAAAAAAGAATGGCCAAAAACTTCTTGGCAATAACTTAAAGTAATGAGAGGTATGTCAATAAACCTAGAAAACCTTAAAGATTATTATTTGCTACTAAATAAAATCATTATATTGCATAAGCACCAGTTATATTTTAGAAAAGAAACACGTTTAACAGAATTGCTTTTAATAAGAAGATGTGGATTGATCAGAGTCTGATCTCATTGTAATTGTTATTGCTTTAGGTAGACACTTGGTTTATAGTCTCCCTCTTTCCCTTTAGGGAAAAAAAATGAGATCTCTTTAAATAGTCAGGATACCAAATGTGAAGCAAGAAGGATGAGAAAGAGGAGCCTAGGTAGCTCAGACGGTTAAGCATTAAACTCCTGGTTTCAGCTCAGGTCAGCCCTGCATCTGGCTGCCTGCTTAGCGGGGAATTTGCCTGAAATTCTCTCTCCCTCTTCCTCTGCCCCCCTCCTCCCACTTGCCTGCTCGTTCTCTCCCTTTCAAATAAATAAATAAATCTTTAAAAAGAGAGCGAGAAGGAGGAGGAAGATAGGTAAATAAAAGCAATGAAGATCAAGAAGATAAACTACAAAAATAAATTAAATAAATAAATATAAAATAAAATAATAAAATAATATAAAATCTCACTGAGGGCCATATATTTACCCATGTTTTTTGCCATGACATGCATATGCCATGACATTATATCATGTCAACTAACCTAGTATCTCAGAGTTTGACTGCACATGTATGGCTAATTTTCTCAAATGTAAGAATCATTTAGCATTTTTGACTCTTCCTAAGAACAAAATAGTTTCTGTGATTTTTAATATGATTTTTTTACATGGCTGGATTTTGTCAGAAAGTAGGTCAATGACTTGCTGGAGATGGAGGCAGAGGAGAGGGGGCAGAGATGTTGATCAAAAAGAGCACTGCTTAAGATAAGGAAACTCTTCCATATGATGGTGTAATAGCAGTTACGTGGTTGCATGCATTTATCAAAGTGTATTCCATACAACAAAATGTGTACTTGAAATGGATATATTTCATTGTTTGTAAGTATATCTCAATAAAATATATTAATAGTAAGAAAAAATTAAAGGCGCCATTTCCCCTCCCCCCGAATAGTAAGAGAAGTTGAATTTCAGATAGGTCCCGGCAGTGCACAACTACAAAAGATTACTAGTCACAAGTGTAATGGTGCTCTTGGAGTTATGCAGTAAAGTCTTTCATGCCATGTCTTGTTCTTCCATATATCATCTTGAACTTCACCTTCTCTGTGAAAGGTTTATCAAATGCACACTCTCTCTCCCTTTTCTCATCTGCACAGATTTTACAACTTAATAAAATTAAATATGTACAAAACTGTACTTATATAAAAAGCTTATGATAATAATCTTTTAATGGGGTATAATAAACTGCTCCATAATAAATAAACTGGTCTTCATGTTAGTTTTTAAACATTTTAAACAAACACATAAAAATAGGCTATCACAGCATTGACTATCACTATAAAACATTAAACGTAAAACATTAAAAAGTGGCATGCAACATAATAAATGATGGTTTAGATGAAAATTGAATTTAAATGGCAATACTCATAGTTAATATTTTTCCTTTTTCTTGGCCCTTTTCATCTTCTCATTTTTCACCCTTCTTAATCCCACCCTCCTCCTCACCCCATTCTCTTCTGTCTTATGTTTCTCATTATTATAGCAGCTCATATTTATTGAATTCTTTCTATATGCCAGGTACAAATTTGAGTGCTCCACATACTGCACAGGTCACCTTCTTTCTCTTATCCCTCATGTTTTCATCTTTATTAGGTCCTTTAGCTTCCACTTTCAAAGTAATTTGTCTACTTTATTTTTATCCCAGCTTGAGTTACCAACCAATATTCACAATATTTACACTTAACATTTACAAATGAAGTCATAAGAAGATTATCATGCATTGTTGTCTTCTTTCCTATCAACTAATCAACATATTTTAGCACTTGGGTTCTGTCCTCTGTATTTCTATAAAAAATAAATCTGTTTAGACTGGTTGGCAGTATTATTGACTCTCGAACTCTGAGTCCTTTGACATTTTTTTATAATGTCCATTTAAACTTATGACAGTTCTCTAAACTAAGCAGTCATGGTGTATTTCCTTCTTATTGAACCTGAGTTTCTTACTTAAATCTCAATGGTCAATATAACCACTCTGCAACTCAGACTTTGATTCAGAATCTTATCTTTTGTTATTAACAGTTCTTTTGGCTTTGTTTTTTTAAGATTGATTGATTGATTGATTGATTGATGAGAGACACAGTGAGAGCAGGAGCAGGGTGGGGGGCAAAGGGTGAAGGGCAAGTGACCTAGGAATTGATCCCAGGACTCTGAGACCATGAACTGAGCTGAAATCAGATGCTAACAAACAACCACCCAGGCACTCCAACAGTTTTCACATTAATCACTCACCATCTTAAGCCATTCTGCTTAATACTGTGGTCCTTTTAACTAAGATTTTGGAGATAGTGCGCTATGTGAAGAAAGGTAATCCAGAAAAGCCCACTGTATATTTAGAAGAACATAGCTGGGGCACAGACACCACCTGACTTCAAGACTACTACAAAGCTACAGTAATCAAAACAGTGTAGACAAATAGACAAGAGTAGACAAGTAGATCAGTGTAACAGGGTAGCAATCTCAAAACTAGAGGAACATAAATGTAGTCAAGGGATTTTTGACAAAGGAAAAAAGGCAATCCAACGAAGCAAAGATACTGTCTTAAGCAAATGGTCTTGGAACAACTGGACATCCACATGCAAAAAATGAATCTAAACACAGACTTCACCCTTTTTTAAATCAATTTTAACTCAAAATGGATGACAGATTTAAATGTAAAACACAAAATTACAAAAGCCCCAGATAATAAAGTAGGAGAAAACTGGGATGATATTGGATATAGTGATGACTTTTTAGATGCAACATCAAGGTATGATCCATGCAAGAAAAAATTGATAAGACATATTTCCTTAAAATTAAAATTTCTGCTCTGTAAAAGAAAATGGCAAGACAACGAGAAGACAAGCCACAGATTAAGAGAAAATATTTGCCAAAGACATATCTGATACAGGACTGTTATTCCAAAATATGTGAAGAACTCTCAAAACTCAACAATAAGAAAAGACCAACTCGATTGAAAAATGAGGCAAAGACCTTTTTAAAATTTATTTTAGTTTCAAATTTTGTTTAAATTCCAGTTAGTTAACATACAGCATAATACTAGTTTCAGGTATAGGGTTAAGTGATTAATCACTTACATGCAACAGCCATGCTCATCACAGGAAGTGAAAAATGGGCCAAACCTTAGCAGACACTTCATCAGAGAAGATAGACACATGGCAAATAAACAAAGGAGAAGATACTTCCCATTTCATCAGGGAGATGCCAATCAAAATAATGAGATATCTATACATACTTATCAGAATGCCCCAAATCCAAAACACTGACAATACAAATGCTGGCAAGGATGGGGAGCAGTGGGAACTATCATGCACTGCTGGTGGGAATGCAAAATGGTACAGAGACTTTTGAAGAAAGTTAGGTGTTTTCTGTTTTTGTTTTTCCTTAAGATTTTATTTACTTGAGAGAGAGAGAGAACATGCAAGAGAGCATAAATGGTATAGAGGGAGAAGCAGGCTACTTGCAAAGCAAGGAGCCCAACTCAGGGTTCCATCCCAAAACTCTGGGATCATGACCTTTGCTGAAGGCAGCTGCCTAACCAACTGAGCCACCCAGGTGCCCTGAGAAAGTTAGTTTTTTTTTTTTTCTTTTTAAGATTTTATTTATTTATTTATGAGAGACACACAGAGAGAGGCAGAGACACAGGCAGAGGGAGAAGCAGGCCCCTGCAGGGAGCCAGATGTGGGATTCGATCCCGGAACTCCAGGATCACACCTTGAGCCAAAGGCAGATGCTCAACCACTGAACCACCCAAGCATCCCCATTATGTGTTTTTTTTTTTTTTTTTTTTTTTTTTTTTTTTACAAAACTAAACATACACTAATCATATCATCCAGCAATCATGCTTCCTGATATTTACTTGGAGGAGTTGAAAATTTATGTCCACACAAAAACTTGCACTCAAATATTTATAACAGCCTTATTTACGATGCTAAACCTTGGAAACAAGGTATTCTTCAGTTGGTGTATGGATAAATAAACTGTGGTACATCCAGACATGGAATATAATTCAATCCCAAAAAGAAATGAACTATCAAGTCATGAAAAGATATAGAAAAACTTTAAATGCGTATTACTAAGTGAAAAAAAAGCCAACCCAAAAGGACTATGTACTGTGTGATTCCAACTATATGACATTCTGGAAAATTCACAGAGTTAGCCAAACTATAGAGATAGTAAATTGAGTTAGCCAAACTATAGAGATAGTAAATTGTAAGTGGTTGGGGGAAGGGAGGAAGGATGAATAGGCAAAGCATGGAGGATTTTTAGGAAAATGAAAATACTATGTGCACTACCATAATGATGGCTACATGTCATTATACATTTGTCCAAACCCATAAAATGCACAATATCAAGAGTACACTATGATATAAACTACGGATTTTGAGTGATAATGATGTGTCAATGAAGGTTTAGCAGTTATAACCAATGTACAACTCTATTGGGGGATTTGATCATAGAAGAGGCTATGCATTTGTGGGGACATGGGGTATATGAGAAATTTCTGTATCTTTTTTTTTTTTTTTTTATGATAGTCACACACACAGAGAGAGAGAGAGGCAGAGACACAGGCAGAGGGAGAAGCAGGCTCCATGCACCGGGAGCCCGACGTGGGATTCGATCCCGGGTCTCCAGGATCGCGCCCTGGGCCAAAGGCAGGCGCCAAACCGCTGCGCCACCCAGGGATCCCAAAATTTCTGTATCTTAACCTTGATTTTGTTATGAACCTAAAACTTCTGTAAAACAAAAAAAAGAACAAACAAATCTTAATTAAAAAGCATAACAACCCGCCTCCCCAGCAGAATAAACCCATATAGGATAATGTGCACAACTCTAAACTATAGAGCTTGAGGAATTTTCACAAAGTTAACACATTTATTGAGTCAGTCTTTTAACAAATTGAATTATGGAATATTTTCAGGAGCATGAAATCCTGCCTTATGGTCCCTACAGGCATCATTCATCTCCCCACCATCCTGCAGTACCACTCTTTTCACTTCTGACACCGAGACTAATTTGGGTTACTATTTAAATTTTTAACAATGGAACAACACTATGTGTCATTTTATATCTGACTTCTTCTGCAGAGCATTCTAAATATAAGAATTAGTACTAATATTCCACATAGCAGCTGTAGCAGTGCTTGATCATTTCATTTTTGTACATGATTATATTGAATTATTAAACACTATTGAATTTACCCATTCCAAATTTGATGAAAATTTGAGACATTTTTGACTACCAATAATTACTTTGCTTTGATTGCTTAATAGATATGGGGATATTAAAAATAATTTGGAACTGTATAAAAGTGGTATTTGTGGAACATTTTGAATGCGCTATCACTGAATTGTACACTTTAAAATAGTTAATTTATGATATGTGAATTTCACCTCAATAAAAATCCTTGTGTTGCTTTGGCCAATCACATTTTTTAGCATACATGTATTATAGGATATTCATACGTTCAGCTTTAATAAACATTGCCAAGTTTTCAAGACGCCAATGCAAATTTACTGTAGTCACTCTAAGTGAGATTGCTAGTTCCTCTACAACCTTGCCAACATTGTTTTTTTTCCCCTGTAGTCATTGTTGTTTTAATCTGCATTTCCCTGAACATGAATGATGCTGGGCACCTGCACATAGCATATAAACTGTTTGGGTAGCTTTTTAAGTGAAGCACCTAATTTTTCATTAGCCAGCCTTATTTTATTAGGCTGCCTTTTCTTGCTGATTTAAGGAATTCTTCATGTATTTTGGTCAAAAATTCCTCACCATATAAAAATGTTCCCTGGCATTTATTCAAATTGTCAAAACAGTCTCTTAATCTGTGACTTGATTTTTTTTTTTTTTAGTCTGCTAATAGTAAACAGAAGTTCTTTTAATGTTGTTCAACTTCTCATTTTTCCCTTTAGAGTTAGTGGGGTTTTTAAAAAAAGATTTTATTTATTTACTCGTGAGAGACAGAGAGAGAGAGGCAGAGGGAGAAGCAGGCTGCCTGTGAAGAGCCCAATGCAGGACTCGATACTGGGTCTCAGGGATCATGACCTGACTCAAAGGCAGACATTCAACCACTGAGCCACCCAGGTGCCCTTACAGCTAGTGTTTTTGAGTCTTGTTTACATATATCTGCTTACCATAAGGTCATGAATATCTTTTATATTACCTTCTAGAAATTTCACTTTACTACCGTTTACATTTGGGTCTAAGATCCCCTTTAGTTAATTAATCTGTACTAGGTGAGGTAGTGATCAAGCTTCTTTTTGTTGTTTTTTTTTTTCTTTCCATTTTTCATGTGTATGCTGTAAACCCATTAATTTATGTATAAATATATACATATATGCACATGGATATACATGCATCTATGTGAATCCACACACACATAAGGCAAATATTAAAAGAATTTTTTTCATTTTTTTTTCTTTACTACATTCAGGGCTATATTTGTCATATATCTGATGGTCATATAAAGAAGGTGAGTCATCTGTCAGTCTCATTTAGTTCCTTTGGAAACAATAAGCCTTTCCCTTGGAGTCTTTTTAAAGATTTTCTCTTGTGTTTGGGTTTCAGCTGTTTTACTATGAAGTGCTTAGATTTTCTTTGCATTTGGTATTCTTACAGCTTCTTCAATCTTTGGTATCATATCTTTTGTCAGATTAGAAAAATTATTGGTCAGTATCTCTTTGAATCTTGCTTCTATCTCTTCTTTTCTCTTTCTCTAGGACTTTAATTAAATGTACCTCTCATCTTTCTTTCTTTTTTTTTTTGTCTCTGTTCCTCAAGATATTCTTTGCTTAATTCAATAGATTTACTTTAAAAGAAGATTAGACAGTAATCCTCTCTTCTGCAATGTCAATCTTCCTTTATACCCACCTATTGAATTCTTCATTCAGTTATTAATTTTTTTTAGTTCTAGGATTTTTTTTTCACATTACACACACCCATATCCACACTTTTAACTATAGTTCTCTATTGAAATGTTCCATATTCTATTCATTTTGGGATATATTATGATTAATATAAGTCTGTGTCTGATAATTCTACTATCTACATAACCTGCTGGTCTACTTTTCTCTTGATTTTCAATAATTTGGGTCCTATTTTCTAGTGAGATCAATTATTTTTGTTTAATTGATGGCAGACAGAAATTCATTAGGACAAATCACCTGATTCAATTGAGGTTGATCTATTTCTTGTTTGCTTTTACACGAGGTGGACTTCTCAGTGGGTCTCCACTGAGAGTATGGGGCATGAGCCAGTCACTCTTCCTCACTAGTTCCTGAAAGCCGCTTGTTGACTTCCTAGGGCTGTAGGACGGCCAGGTTCTTGGTTTTGTTTTTAAGCCCCAGGCAGCTGTTTTCTACTTGATTTCTCTTAATTCAGCTCAAATTCTTATTGTGGTTGTATGAGATATTAAAATTGATATCTGTACATTTTTCTGGTCTGAGATGAAAGTTTGGACAACTTATTTAAACTCTTTAAACTTTGCCTACCTATCCTTTAACTTGGAAATAAAAACAGGAGATGGTGGTAAATGTGCTTAAATGAAAAGTGATTAATTTCTGCTATATTCTAGCACCAAATAATCCAGCCATATAGGGAAGACCTCTTTCAAAGTCACGCTCCAACTATTCAATACAATTCCCTGTCTTTCCAACAGCCCAGTGGTATATATACTAATATAGTAATTGAATCACTCTTTGTGTGAGGAATGTCTATTTGAGGAAAGTTTTTGTTCCTCTGGATGAGGTTGACCCTGGTTCAATTCCTATTACCAAATATGTCTCCTTGTTAAGTAACTGAAAGTTTTATTTCTTTCATGTTATTTTACAGGGAAAATATGATTTTTTGAAACTTCTGCTCTTTTTGAAAATACAAAAATGAAAAATAATACACAAAGAAGTCTCTTCCTTCATAGGGACAATGAAATATTTCTAAACATAATTCTTTGAAAATCATATTTTAGGAAAAGAACTTCATGACAAGCATCACATAGAGGTTCTCATTCTTACCTCTGAAAGAACTCTGATATGCATCCAAATAAAATTCCAGGAATAATATAGTTTTAAAATTGGAAAATATACAACTAAAGTCACATATCCATGCTTGCAGGCAAAAATAGAAGACAACTGAGGCACCTGGGTGGCTCAGTCAGTTAAACACTTGACTCTTGACTTCATCTCAGGTCATAATCTCAGGGTTGTGAGATCTAGCCTGATATTAAGCTCTGTGCTGGGTATGAAGCCTGCTTAAGATTCTCTCTCTGTCCTTCTGCCCCTCACTGCCCCACCACACTTGCTCACATGCACAAGCTCTCTCTCTCTCTCTAAAAAAGAGAGAGAGAGAGAGAGAGAGAGAGAGAGAGAGAGGAAAAAAATGACAGCCTTACAAATTCAAATTAGTTTGTAAGTGGCATTTTTAATTCCTAAAATTAAAAATATCTTATTTTCAAATATCTGGGCATGTTCTTATCTTTATGGGCTAGGTCTGACATTGTTCTTTCATTCAGCACTCTGCCAGAAAGGACACTTGTAAGAAATGGCTAAATTTATAATAATTTCAGTTCTAGATTTTAAGAGGGGTTTGATTATTCAATAAATCCTGATGAATTAAGAGATTCACAAGACAAGAGTAGAGATAAATATGATCAAAAATTTTGATTCAGGATATGTCTATTTTAGTCAACTTCTCTTCAATACTTTTCATAAGGAAAGTCTGAGGAGGAGGCATATTTATATGCACAGTCAGAGAATACCGGTATAACATTTGAGGAAAGTTAGGTGAACCAAGATAAACATGTACACTTTTAAAAATTCATAATATAAAATCTGACAAGAATCCTGAATTATTTTATCTCTGATGTCCTATCAGGGATCTCTGTAGAAACTTCTCCACCATCTGGTAGAAGAGTGGTTTCTGAATCAGCTATATATTTGTCTATATATCTAGAATATATTCACCTTGATGAGAAACACTGAAGGAGTAGTTTCAAAATCCAGATTTCTGGATCCCATTGTAGAATGACTGAGCTGGACCACAGGCAAAATAGTCTAGGAAGTCCCTAATTCAGTCAACTTAAGTGATTAAGTGATTACAATAGTTAATACCAGTTTTAGAATCCACTGCTCTAGGATATATGTCATTAGTAAACGACCTATGACAGCATTATAATTTTAGAAGAGATTCAATTCCTTCATTTTTTTCTTTCATATACTGAATTTTATATATCATCATTTCTTTGAATAGAACTTAACAGTTTCATAACTGGTATACAAGTTACAATGCTGTACTACTTTCTTGCTCAATTCAGGCATATAAATTTTCATTATTTAACTTTCATTACTTTTTTTTTCTTTCATTACTTTCTTTTCCAAAGTACATAACACGGAGAATTAATGGAAAGCAACATGAAAATTAATACTTAATCCTATTGACCTGTTAGAAAAATGCATAAAAGCCAGGATTAAAATGACCATTTAAAATAATAGATTTTTCTCACTGTCTCAATGAAAGTTCTTGATTTTACTTATGAATAGATTCATTTAGGCTAAGCCATGCCGTAACCTGGTGGAAAGATAATGTTATTCCTGGTTTATTGCTGTCCATTTGCTTTTAGCTCATGATATAAAGAATATATATGTTGGAGATTTTTTTTTTATTTGGGAAGCTATTTTCAATACAGTTTAGCCTAAATGTCATCTTAGTTTTTAAAGGAAAAGAAAATAGCATGTTAATTTATTCAGCAAGAGAGACTTCTGGTCACAGATTTTAGACTCTAGAGGCTATACTTGATGATGAAGCTGTCAGCAATTGCTATTTTCATCCACTAAAAGAATAATGGTATCTCTAGGAAAATCAAAACATATTGCTTTAGCAGAACCTTGTTAAAAACAAAAATGCAATAATAATAAATAAAATCACAGATTTTTCTTCCCCCTCATTTCATGTATGTTAGTGTGGAATAACCCATGTGAATATCTACTGTCATTAAACACTTTTTTAAAGTTTGTTTTTAAATTGAAAACTTTTTAAAGTTCAAAATTTTTTTAAGTTCAAAATTTAAAGTCAGAAAATCATAGACTAGATTTTTAAAATTGTTAATACAAAATAAAAATTAAAAAAAAATACTACCAACAGCAAACACACACACAAAAATAACTACTAAATCTCTGAGTTGAATATTATCAGGTGAACAATGTGTGATTAGCTACCTGAAGTATTTTAGCAGCTACTTTAGATTCATTTTAGGAGACCAGGTATGAACACCTTTAAAAATACTTAAACTCATTACAGATTGTAAAATTAATATATCCTCATTTTAAGTGTTTATTTTACTCCTCATCCAGATTTTTATGGTCTTCAATACCTTGATTGCCAGGTAGACCTTATAATTTGACATCCCTTCTCTGAAAGGTACCAGAAATGTAACTGGCCTTTTTATGAGTAATTTCTGGTTCCTACAGTTTCCCAGTTCAGAATATGGTATCATTGTGAATCTCTCTTAACCATGCTACTATACCATATACATGGTATACAACCATATACATATTTGTAGTTAATATTTATATACACTCAAGGGTAGTCATAAGTCTTCATCTGGAGGTAAGAAACAGAAAGAAAGAAAACAATTATCCACCATTACATAATGTGTGTTTGTCATTGCATGAGGTGATGACACACACCTTTAATCTACTCCTCAGTTCTAGAAAGCCACAATTAAGAGTGTGGAAAAACCACTAATAGGTATGATCTATACACATGGAATGAATATCAACTTTCTGATAGGTTAAAATGTAAATAAACAGTGGAAAAATTGATTATCTCACAATACTGTTAATTCTCTAACAGGCATTTTTTTCTCTTTTCGTGGGAGCTACTTATGAAAGCTTTTGTAATGTGTAGGATACTTTTGGAATGTATGCACACCCAAACCAGGCTATTTGACTTTGACTCCAGTTTTAGAGATACTAATGCAAAGAATGGGGTAAATTTCAGATGCTATTTCCAATGCCTTGATTTTTAGTTTTCTAAAAATAAATTTTTCACACATCACCACAACCTCAGCACTATACTCAATTCTTAAAGAAGAGGCCTAATATGAATAAATCTTGTAAACCTATCCCAAAATATGCATATATTTATGAACCATATTAATATTACTGAAAAATGTTGTGACCATGGGAGCTGATGGATGTTAACTAAATCTACTGTGGCGATCATTTTGCAATATGTACATATATCAAATCATTAGTGTACATTTTGGACTTATACAATGTGATATGTCAATTATATCTCAATAAAACTGGAAAAAATAAAATAAAATCCAGCCCTGGTTACTTCAAAAAAAGTGTTACTATGTTAACGGACTATGTATATCATAATTCATATCCAAAATGGAACTTTTAAAAGAATGAAACAAGGATTAAAGAGAAAATATTGATGATAGCTTCATGTTATCATTAGTGTGATAGGCAAGTTTTAAAAATAGTTCCTAAGATTCCTGTACCTGTGACATACTATATAATTGCCTTCCCCTGAGTGTGAGCAGAATCTAGGACTATGTTGAGAGTATCACTTCTGTGATTAGGTTACGAATTACTTGATTTTGAGTTAATCAAAAGGGAGATTATACTAGGTGGGTCTGGCTTAATCAAATGATCTTTTAAAGAAAGGAGAATGTCAGAGAGACTCCCTGCTGGTTTTCTGGAGAAAGCAAATAGCCATGTTGTAAAGGGCCATGGAAAGCAACTGCAGGCAACCTCTAGAAGCTGAAAGAGTCTCTGGACAACAGCTGGCAAGAAAATGAGGACCTCACTCATATAGTCACAGAAAGTGAAATCTCCAATCATGTTGAAGAAGCCACCAAGTCCCCATATGAAAATCCCCCATAGGCTTTGATGTGTGTGTGTGTATTTCCACATGGATCCTGGGTCTGAGTAAATCTAACTCAAGAAGTATCATCCACACCTCATCCACAGAAGTAAGTCTCCTTTCCTTCTATTCCCTCCTCTCCTCTCACTTCAGGAAAAAAAAAAAAAAAAGAGAGACTGAGTCTTAGAGAGATTAACAATTCTATACATTGTGCCCACTGTGGTATTATGTTTTATTGTATTACATCTTCAATAGCTTCCTATTTTCAAATGTTTATTCCCTATATATTATGGTGTTCACACATCTTTATTTAGTGAGATATTGACATTGTACTGATTTTGAAGACTTGTAACTCAAATTATCAAAACATCAAACATCTTGAGCAGCTGAGTTTGTATGAAATACAACTAGTCTCTAAATACTTCCACCTCCTACGCAGGAGTCCCAGTCAGAGACCAGGCAAATTCTACCCTATATAGAATCTATGCTGCCTAATTCAGTAGATGGACATTTTTAGGGTTATGATCATGGAAACTGGAAAGAGCAAAACTCCATTGACATTGTAGTAGGTAAGTAGGTATATCATCATGTTTAAAACGTAAATGGAGGACCACACCTTTTGAATATTACATTTAAACTTTATATTTAATGGTTCTTCTGGTAGAATTTCTATGGCTTTTTTTCTGAACTACTTATATGGTCTTATAACATTTTTGCCACATAACCAGAAGTATGTGTGTGTGCTTATATGAATAAGCTTTATCTTTAATAACAGAGAATAACATATTAAAGAAAATCCATAAATCTGAAATTAACTCAGAGGTAAGTAAAAGTATAGCCTGTTAGGCTTTGCTTCTCTAGAAATGTATTTTGTAAATAGAGAGTTCCAGAGTCACGTGTCTATTCACAGCAGTTAAACTGTTAAATTTTTTCTCCTTGCATTAAAAAAAAAAAAATTACCAAATGTCAATATTAAACCAGGCCAGGGCAGAAATAGCATACATTCTTAATTATACTCCGATACAATTAGGTCTCATGATGAGTTTTAAATCTTGGCACATTTTCTTCTGGCAATTCTTATTTTTTATCCACTTTAAAATATAAAATTTAAATATTTATTATGCTTCATGTCCTCTCCATGAAAATAGCTCTCTGGAAAATAGTAGGTCTCAAAGCGATTCATGTGTTTATCATGATGAACAGTTGTAGATATGACAAACAGTACTAGAGTTCCTATTTTATTTTTCCTTTTTATTACTTTTGCAGTAAGTTCCACAGTATAGGTAGGCCAAATTAAGCATGTTTGTTCAATTTTGAAATGTCTTCTTGCCAATGATTATATGGATGACTTGACTTAACTGTTCTCAGTAAATAATTCTTTTGGTGAGCCTTTATGTCTCAATGCAAGGAATCCATGGCAAAATCAATAAAGGCTCGTGTAGTGCCCTCAGAATTCCAATAGGGACACTAACGTTCATTATTTCAGGACTTCACAGAATTTTATAAATTTCTTAGAGAAATTAAAATGCACTCCTGAACAGATGGTTTAACAAAATAGGGATGGGAGGAATTATAATTTATAAATGGAATGCATTACTGAGAAAATCAATTTTGTGCTATGGTAAAGACTTGACCTTCCAGCGCATTACAAAAAGTCATACAGCATGAAACTCTGTTTCAGGGATAAGCAAGCACTCTCCTTTAGTATTTCTGTTTGTAACATAAGGGAGCCCCATACCAGCTGCATGCAGCATTACTTCATGAGTATATAACTGTATTTAAATCATTTATATATTACATTTTACAAATGTAATAAGGAAATGTGTTCTTTTGCATTCACAGTTAAGAGTTGGAACAGATGGTGAAAGGCTCAGTTTAAACTAATATGGGCATTAAAATAACTGATATTGCATGCATTCCTTGATATAACAGAAGTTTAGTTCACTATAAAATGGGCTTGTGACTTTCTGGAATATATTAAACATAATGTGTCTTTAGCAATAGTTTTTCTACATGAGGAAATTTGCTGTGAGAATCTACTCATAAGAATTTTTCAAACTTAAAAAAATGAAGTAATTCATTCAACAAATATTTACTGAGCACCTGTTATTTCAGACAATGTGCTTAGTATCGAGATGCTTATAAAGCTGAATGAGACATGGTCCCTGCCTTCACGATAAGATCACGATTTGGTAGAGACAATGAGACGATAGAAAATACCAACATATGGAACATTTGGAGCACCTCTATTTGCAGTGACTAGGTCTGTGGTATTTTTTAGATCAAAGATCTAGGTCTGCAATTCTGGTAGTTGCAATAAATTGGCAATACAGCTTAAGTCTGGAGTCCAGCTGAGACACTCTGCCCTTTTTTGTATGTGGACAACAGAGAAGAAATTAACTTATTCATACATTCACTATATATTTTCCATCAAAATAGCTTAAAAAGAAGTCAAAGAATTTAAAAAAAAAACCCACAAGAGTGAGCAATCATTTGAAAAAATAAAAAGATCTTTTCATATAATGAAATTCTACATCAGTCTTAGTATCTTGCTTGGGAGCTTATCTCGTGTGCTGTCTTGCCAGGAGTTAATGATTTCTGTCATATTTTTGAGCAATTTTGCATGAGGTCCAAGTTCTATTCAATTTTCTATAGTTCCTGGCATGTATCTGGAATTTCCCTTGTCTCTAGTCTTTTCCAAACACTCTTACCCTCACCGAGGACACTTCATCCTTAATTTCCTTTTTAGTCTTTCTCTTTGCAAGCTCCTATTCATCCATCAGGACCTGACTTAAAGATCAATTTTTTAGGCATATCTTCCCTGGCCTATAAATTAAGTTAGATTCACCTGAAATTTCTTCATTTTCTTCTTTATTTTTTAGGTTCATCTTACTTTGTTTCAATTTCTTGCTTAATATTCACCACGTGCAGCAAGATGACAAACAATAATTAGGTGTTTAATGAATATAGTAAAAAAGAAAACTATCATACACTTTCTCTGTGTGTTAAGTAAAATACTCCCTAACTTGGCTAATTTTTTTTTCTGTTCTGGTATCTACTGGGGATAAGGTCTTCAGACATGGATAGATAGAAAAGAATGCAAATTTTAAGTTTTAAAATGCATACTAAAAATGCTCTATTTAAATCAATACATTATAATCTTTCTTGTGATTCACTAGTTATACCCAGTTCCTTATGCTACTTCAGAAATATTGCTGTTACTTAAGAAAGCAGCACCACAGAGTTAATGAGTTTTTAATTGAGCCAGCCTTCTCTCTGGGCACTTTTTACGTTTTTTCAACATCTTGTTTCTTCACAGGTGTTGCCATACTGTAAGAGACAGTACGACTTGGGAAGTAGCTTTACATAATTTTTTCCTTGATACCTCATTGATGATTTCAAGCAAAGTTTACCAGTAATTTGGAGAATATGGGGCAGTTTAACCACATAGAATATCATACAGGACTGCTGCTCAGTCTTCTGCTAATCTAATGAAAGTCTCTAAAGTTACAGGAAAATTGTTTACTTAAAACATTAAAGAATCATTTTGCAGGATTTCAGTAAGAAAGAATAAGCAGTGGGAATAGACAAAATTGCATCTGTACTTCCTAAAATGATTTTATACTGAAATCACTGAATATGGAAGGCATGATCATTGAAACATGTGCACCTGCTTATATTTGATTGTAACATCGGTGTTTCAAATAACCATCTATACTCTCAATATATACCTAATTCATCTGCACTAAAATTTCACTTTGATGATTGTACATTCAAATTTCTGCAGATGTTCTTGGAGAAAATGTTTATGAAAATAAGCTCCTTAAGATCTGATCCTTCAAAATTTACAAGAGCAAAATAACCCTATCCACCTAAATATATTCAGCTTTTTTCCAAATAGTACTTACTTTTTTATTCAGTTCAATTCTCTACAAAAAGAGTGTATCTGTAAAGATATTAAAATAAACTAAAATTCACATAAATATTATTCCTCTGTTATCTAAATAAAATCAATTATGTATTGAATACTAATATCATTTCACTTTTGGCAAACAAATTTATGACTTTGAAGTTAGACTGAGCTCACTATTCAGATAGAAATGATACATTTTATTTACATGATGCATTGTAGTATATAAAATGCTTTGATATTCACAATATTTTGTTGCATTATCTAGCAACTCTTTGAGATACACAGTAGTTAATGGTAATTAACTTTAAATTTCAGGTGAAAATTCGAGGCTAACAAAAGTTAGGTAATTAATTTACCATAAGGCAAGTAGGTAGTAAATGATGGACATGAAGATGATTAACTCTGGGTTTTCTATATTTATGTCTGGCGCTCTTTCTATTGAAAAATACTTTTATTTCTACATGATGCTAAATATTTGGATACTCATATAATTTCTCTTTATTTCTACAAGTTTCCAAGTAGAAAGTTGTTCCTACAAGTTCCAGATTTTATGAATCTGCAGATATTTACATGAATTTGCTACATGGCATATAATACATCAATATATTTAATATATTATATTTATATTTTAGAAAACAACAAGACTTTGCCATGGCTAGGTTTTTTTAAGCTGATACAAAAGCATGGTAATTCTCCTTAAATTCATTCATGGAGCTACAGATGGTATTTCCCATCATTTCTTGAAACCCCATGTAACCTAACTATGCTAACTCCTACTTTCTAGCTACACTGTGGCATGTTCCAAATGTTTATACACAGTTAAAAATTATTTCCTTAACTCAACATATACCCTGCTGTCTACCTGGCACCTCGGCTACACACACACACACACACACACACACACACCCCACACACAACTAACTTCTGAATCCTTCTACCCCAAAATAAAATCTACTACAACACAACCTTCTTCATGATAGCTAATGATAACTCCACCCTGGTAATTTTTCTGTCCAAGAACCTTCTTTTCCAAAAAACTTTGAAATCATCTGTGATCCTATCTTTTCCTCATACTTCACATTTTGCCTAGCATAAAATCCTCTTGACTCCATTTTAAATGTTTTTTTAGAATACAGCCAGTCCTTAATCTTGTCATTGCTATATTATGCCCTATTAATAAGCAATCACATCTTCTTAGAATTCTTCTATATCCTCTTAATTTACCTCCTTTTTCCAACCATCCCCACCCTAATAACATATATAAATTCAGGAATCTTAATGGTCTTTTAAAAATGTAAGTTGTCATGTAAGTCATGTCATTTAAGTTGTAATGTATCAATCCTCTGTTCAAAACCCTATGGTTGCTTCCTCCTTCACTTGAAACCAAAGTCCAAGTCCTCTGAATCACTGACAGTGCCTCACATAAACAGTCCTTGATATTTCTCCTAAGATTTTTCCTCTTCTTCGGTTCTGCAACACAGGTTTCCTTGATGTTTCACAGACAGATCAGACACATTCCCATCTTCCTGCCTTCACCCAAGTTTTTCTTCTTCTCCAGACATTCATTTTATTAAATGTTTCACCTCCATCAAGTCTTTGCTTGAATCTTACCCTCTCAATAAATAACATTTTTAAGACCATGACTTATCCCCAGCTCCTCATCTGCCCTTCAGATTCTTCTAATTTTCTTTAATGTTTATTTGTATGTTTCCATAACATACACCATTTTCTTATGTATTATCTAATTTAATGATTTATTTTATCATTCATTATCTCTGTCTCTTTTCTCCCTTGTGGGCAGGGAATTTGTTTAGTTTTTTTTCCCTGATGCATCCAACTGCCTACAACACATGGTACCTGCCAAAATAATATCTACTGAAATACTACATACGTAATGTTTTTCAGTCATAATACTGAACATTTTAAATATATATAATATCAGTTAATCCTGTGGTAGTTTCTGAGATGGAGTCCAATGATATCTGTTTCTTGATAGTCACACCCTTGTGTAATCCCTCTCCTTGAGTGTAGGCTGGACCTAGAGATCTCTTTCTAATGAATAGAATAAGGTCAAAGTTATGGGCTGTTACTCCCTGTTCTTCTTACTTTTTAAAAAATATTTTATTTATTTATTTTAGAGGGAAAGAGAGTAAGCATGAGTAGAGGAAGAAGCAGACTTCCCCCTGAGCAGGTAGCCCAATGCAGGGCTCCATCTCAGGACCCAGGATCATGACCTGAGCTGAGGGCAGAAGCTTAACTGACTGAGCCACCCAGGTACCCCTGGGCTGTCACTTCTATGATTAAGTGACATATGATTTTTGCCTTTAGTCCTGCTGGCATTCTCTATCTTGTTGGCACTCTCTTGTTTTCCCGCTTACTTTCTCTGATAAATTAAGCTGCCACGTTATGTAATGCTCCATGGAGAGGCACACATGGCAAGCAACTGAAGAAGTCCTCTGGCCAATAATCAGCAACTGAAGCCTTAGAACAGCCAAAAAGGAACTGAATCCTGCCAATAGCCATGTGAATGAGCTAAGAAGCGATTGCTCCCAGTTGAGCCTTGGGATGACAGCAAACGTATGAGAATTCAAGGACCTAAGTAAGCAGCATTCATGACCCACAGAAACTGTGAGATAATAAATAATGTTTTCAACCACTAATCTTTGAGATTGTTACACAGGAGTAAGATCACAAAAATAATTCTCAACACAAAAGCATGTGCATAAATGATAAACTTCTTCAATGGGAAGCATGGAAACCAAGAGCGCTTAGTTTTTCTCCAGTGTAAAGTTTACATCTCCTAAAGGCATAAATGGAATTTTTAAAAAATATTTTATTTATTTATTCATAAGAGACACACACAGAGAGAGAGGCAGAGACACAGACAGAGGGAGAAGCAGTCTTCCACACAGGGAGCCTGACTTGGGACTGGATCCCAGGTCTCCAGGATCACACCCCAGCCTGAAGGCAGCACTAAACTGCTGAGCCACCCAGGCTGCCCTATAAATGGAATTTTCACCCACATAGTATAATGCCAGCTTACATCCCCATCTCATATAATGTTTTTCTGCTAATCAATCCTAAACAAAATCTTAAGTTAAACATATGATTTTAGTTTTTAGTGTTCCATTCATTTTGTTATACTTGCCTACATATATAAAATATACAAAACATAAAATACTACTTAAAATGTAAGTGCTGCTATATTATCCCTTTTATAGCTCTTAAAATGCTAATTATGCCTTCCATTATTGACAAAATACTTAATATATGTAACCATATGATATGCAAGCATGCCCACCACTCCCTCCTTTGAAATGAAATTATCTGTTTATACCGCCATTTAGAGCAGTTAGTCAACTTTTAGTGTTCCTTTATTATATAATAATTTTTTTTAAAAGGCAAAAGACTTCAGGAAAAGCTCGTGGACAGTGTAATAAGAACAACACCTTCCAAATTATCTCCTACCTCAGAAAGCATATTTGTGTTCTAAGAGTGAAAATGCACTGATTTTTCAAATAAAGTATGGTTTCCGGATATATCACTTCACTTGGAAGAGGAGATGGTGTTCTTTTTCTAGCTCAGACTCTGAGAGGTTGGCTGATCCAAAGTCACTGTGGATCCCCATTTCCTTATCTAATGATCAACAAACATTTGGTTTTCACAATCTCTGGAGTCCTATTACCAGTTTTATGATTTATGAAAACATGAAAGAAACTAAGAACTAACATTTCTATAGACTGTGAAATTCTGGAGCACATGGATTCTTTCCCAGGACTTTTTCTGATACTTAGTATATCTAAATTATGTAAAATAAGGCTAAAATTATTACTTGACCTATATCCATTTTTGCCCTTTCTTACTAATTGAACTCCAATTGCATGTCTCCAAAAAGCTTATATTTATGTTTATGTTATATTTATATTATTCTTAACTTTCTGGGAAAGAAAACATAATTTGACTGACCATGAATTTCTTACCAAACACTAAAGACAGCCAGAAGACACTGGAACATCAATATCTTTAAAACACTGAAGGAAAAGGACCATCATACCAAAATTCTATACCCAACATAAATATCTTTCAGAAATAAAGGAAAAATAAAAACATTCTCAGATGAAGAAAAATCAAAAGTACTTTTTTCCAATTGACCTAATATAAAAGAGATACTAAGGAAGTTCCTTAAACTAAAGGGAGAAAATATCAGAGAGAAATTTGAATCTTTAGGGGTGAAGGAAGAGCAACAGAAATAATAGACATCTGAGTAGACATAAAAACTATTATTCTACTTTAGGTTTCTTTAAAATATGCATAACTGGTGAAAGAAAATTCTTATCTGGTATATTTATTTTCTGTATATGTAATATAAATGACTAGTATAAACAGAAGTCAATAGGAGTGGTTACATGACCTAATAATCAGGTAGGTCAATAATAATAATAATAATATAGTAAATAATATTTTACTCAAAGAGTAAATTATTAACTCTAAGTAAACTGATAATTTAGGCATGCATATTATAATCCCTAGAGGAAACACTGAACGAATTACAAAGGGTTAGAGCTAGAAAGACAATAATTAATTACAATATTAGATATATTCAAATAAAACAAGAAATAAAACAAGAAAAAAAGCAAATAGAGGAACAGAATCAGAATATACACCATAGAAAATAATGGTGAAATAATGGACCATAATGCCTAGACCCTAAAGGTAAGTGAGAAAATTCTGGGGGAGATAGAATGAGTCACAGGGTGGTTGCCTCAGTGCAGATAAGTGAGTCCTTAATATGATGCAAAAGACAGGAGCTGAGTTGAATATATAACAAATTCTGGTGAGCAAACAGGATACCACCTTTTATTTACAAGTATTCATGCATATCACAGTTTATCAGTTATTTTTTTAAAAATATTTAATTTATTTATTCATGAGAGATAGAGAGAGAGAGAGGGAGATGCAGAGACACAGGCAGAGGGTGAAGCAGGCCCCACACAGGGATCCAATGTGGGACTCGATCCTGGGTCTCCAGGATCCAGGGTCTCCAGGATCCAGGATCATGCTCTGGGCAGAAGGTGGCACTAAACCGCTGAGCCACCCAGGCAGCCCCATCAATTATTATTTGAAAATGCTATGAACCATAGCAGTGGTTTTTCCAGATGCTTTTATTCAGTAACTTAACTTAATTTTGGTATTTATAATGACTATTTTTAGTCAACGTCTTTTCATATAGTATTTTACAGTGTAAGCATTTTGTATATACTAAATTCTTTTAAGTGCTAGTAGTTTTTTGGTATTTTAACTGTATGTAGCAGAAATTCTTTCAAGACATACTTTACCTCTTGGTAAAGTTCATTTAATATTCTGATTTTTTTAAATTCCCAGTAGGGTAACTGATTATGGGACTGGACTGGAATAAAGTGATGGCCTCAGGAGCTTTTGCTTTTATACTTTCACTCCCTTCTATGAGTCTTCATTCAGCAATTATAGGTCTCATGAACTATTACTACCAATATTAAATTGGATCAGGCCTACGAAGAGACTTTACTTTGTTGAATAGAACTTTCAGTATATTAAGCTGAAGGCAAGTGCTTAGGGTCTTTAGCAACTATGTTCATGGGTGGCCAGATGCCTTTTATCTTTTACTTCTGGGTTCAAGGTTGTTTCTAAGACCAGAGCTTGTACAAGTCTCATTTTCAGTTACATACTGTATTAGACTCAATTAAAAAATCTATATTCATTAGTGAAAGCTTACATTAAAAAATGAAGTTCTAATTTCTTTTCATCCATCACTATGTATACTCTTTTCATCTTTTATTGTATATATAGCCAAAATCTAATGGTAATCACAAATTTTTTTCTAGGTTAAGAGATCTAAGTATTCCATTATACTAATTTTAGTACATTCTATTCTGGAGGACATAGACCTTGTAACAAATAATTTTAGTACAAATATCAAGATTTTTCAATTTCAAGTTCTTTACTAGAAGTAGGTTTTAGTGTATTCTTGTAAAATAATCATTGCCTTAGGAACCAACAGATACAAATTTTCAGTCACAAAATAGTTTAATCCCTGATTTTAAAAGAAAGGGGAAAGTGAGGCCTAGGTGGCTCAGTGGTTGAGCATCTACGTTCACTTCAGGTTGTGAACCCAGGGTCCTGGAATTGAGTCCTGCGTTGGGCTCCCCATAGGAAGCCTGCTTCTCCCTCTGCCTGTGTCTTTGACTCCTTCTCTGTGTCTTTCATTAATAAATAAGTAACATATTTTTTAAAAAATAAAAGAAAAGAGAGAGAAAGAAAGAAACAATCCGAGGAATATCTTTCAAATGAAACAAAACATATTGTTGGATATAGATAAGTAGATATGACAAGAAGAAAATGAGGGAGAAAAGAGGAAGATACTGGTAAATTTTTCATTTAAATGGGAATGGAAGAGGCGCCTTGAAGGCTCAGTCGGTTAAGTGTCTGATTCTTGATTTCCACTCAGGTCATGAACCTGGGATCCTGGGCTTGGGCAAGTATCGGGCTCTCTGCTCAGTGAGGAGTCTGCTTTTACCTCTCTTTCTGCCCCTCCTAATGCTTGCTCTCTGTCTCTCAAATGAATACAATCTTTTAAAAAAAATAAATGCGAATGGAAAACAGTCTCAAAGAAATCTGAGCTGGACACTTAGATAAGAGGCAGAGACATGGTGTATGAGTAAATCAATATTGTTTGTCATCTGAATACTGGCTGCTCTTTAACTTATCAGGAAAGAGGCAAGGGGTTAGGACAGCAAAAGAGTTGGACCCTTCATTTAACACCAGTGTCCTAGAAAATGTTTCTTTCCAGATAGAGCTAAAAGGCTAAGAGGCTGAAGCTGTGATGAACTTGGGTCAGAAAATCAAACTAAGACTTAAAGCTACCCCTGCAAACAATCTTCTTCCCTCAGTAGGGGACTGGTCACATACACTAAGAAATATCCATAAAATAAAATGCAATGTATTTCTTACAAAAGAAATATTGCTTTTAATGTATTTTTACAGAAAGAGGTCTGGTAGTGTAAAATGACTGATGTAGGTTTCTGAGCAGTGCTTATACTTTATGTCTATTTTTGTGTGTGTAAAAACGTGTTTGCACACATCTAAAAAATTCTTGAAAAAGAGAAGAAAAACTCTTAAGATTTCAGATATAGATCCTTTGCTCATATTACAACTAAGAAAAGATCTTGAATCTGTCATAAGAAAGGAGAATAATTTGGAATTTGGAATAGGAAGTCCAAAAATCTTTCATTTACTGGCTTCGAGAGTTCTGAAAAAAATATGTAAACAGTGTTAGGAAGATTAATTAAAATAGAATAGTGCTTAATAATATTATTTTTAAAAGATTAGAAATTCTGCTCACTGCATCTTAAAAGAGTTTAATAATAAACTCTTATTATTGAACTCTATTTTAAGATTTTCTAAATTGGTTTCCCTTAGATCCTTTCTGGCTTAATGGATAAAGTGTACCTTTAACAAGTAATTACAAGTGGAAGGGAATGCTAGATATTTCAGATGTCACAATGGGCCTTTTCATGCCATATATACTTGAAGCATAATAGTTCACAAAATCTGCTTCAGACTATGGAGAATTTGTATAATAGGATCTGCTGTGCAACAGAAACCAGAAATTTCTATCAATGGAAGTATTGAAAAATAAGACTGTGTCAAAGTTTTTTTTTTTTTTTCCCCTCCCTTTGCTGCTATACAATTCCATACTCCCTTCTGATTCTTTCCCCAAGTCTCTCCAGGAAGACTATAATAATGAGATCTCTTTCTTTAGCAAACAGAAAATCAGGGACAGAAATGTTTAAGCCTCCCTCCTGACTAGAAGTAATTAAGTATCTAAATTATAAATACACACTCATGTCTGGGGAGGTTAAACTGATCTTATGAACTGCTTAGATGACAAAAGCTCTCCATTTTACTGAAGAAGATTCATACTCTGGCTATTCAGATTTTTCTGTCTTATATGAGGGCCCATTGTTTAATAGTAATTAGAGGTTTTTCACTGAGGCATAGAGGTCACATTAATGTTGAATTCAAAATTATATAAATTTTTGAACCTGTATCTTTGGACTTTTCTAAGAGATGAACAACTTCATAAATATATTTTTATTTCTATACAACACAAAGTAAATAAAAAGTAAATTCTTCAATTTCTAACTCATCAATAATTGAAATAAATGCATGAAAATTTTATGCACAGACATGTAAACTAATCAAATGTCCTAAAATATTAAAAATATAAATTCCAAGTCATAAGTTTTCCTTTTAATGGCACAAATATTACTGTGCATTTTGAAATAATAAGCTATATAACAGGAATACTATAACTTGGTAATTAAAACATAACTCGGTCAGAATGTTTGTTTTCAACTCCCTAATACTCCTACTTACATGGTGTGCAACCTTTGAAAACTTTTTAAACATGTCAACACTTAGCTTCCTGAACTGAAAAAAAAAGAAAAAATATTCATTAACTGAAAAGTTTGTTTTAATGGTTAAATGAGATAAAGTAAAAAAAGTTCCTCAGCATAATCCCCAGAACATAGTACAATTTCCATAAAATCCTTACTAAATGGAATTTGATATAGGATGTTCAGTTAAACACAATTTTACAGAGTTTTGGAAAATTACAACTGCAAGAAATTTATATATTCCCTGAAATTAGGTTCAAGTATAAAAACACAAAAAGTAATTTAATATTTAAAATTGATGTCTAACATTATTACTGCTGGAATTTTTGGAATAACTGTGTAATTTCAAATGTATAATATATACACACAATAAAAGTACACAAATAATGTATTTATTAATATATGCCAAATAGGAATATATTGCATAATATGTAATATAAGTTATATTTTATATATAATATATGTCATATGTTATATATAATATATGTTATATGTTATATATAATATATATTACATATTATGCAATATATTCTTTAAATATTTTTTTTTAATTTTTATTTATTTATGATAGTCACACAGAGAGAAAGAGAGGCAGAGACACGGGTGGAGGGAGAAGCAGGCTCCATGCACTGGGAGCCCGACATGGGATTTGGTCCCGGGTGTCCAGAATCGCGCCCTGGGCCAAAGGCAGGTGCTAAACCGCTGCGCCACCCAGGGATCCCCTATGCAATATATTCTTATATTGGTATGTTACATCTTATATTATGATAACATATAATATGTAATAGTAAATTGCTAGTCATTAATTTGGAAAGATTTTCAGGAAAATGGGCTATGATTCTGTGAGACAGAGGCTATATATTATATAAAAAGTATGTGTTTACTTCAACTTATCTCTCGTTACATAATTCCTGAGATATTCAGCATTATAAAATATGTTTTCTATATATGTTTTCTGCATAGGGTAGTTCTATTTTTAACTTTTTGAGGAACGTCCATACTATTTTCTACAGTGGCTGCACCAGTTTGCAAGCTCTATACATACTTGTCAACACTGGTTTCTTATGTTTTTTATTTTAGTCATACTGACAGGTGTGAGGTGATATTTCATTGTAGTTTTGATTTGTATTTCCCTGATAATGAGTACTGTTGAGCATTTTTTCATGTGGGTATTGGCCAACTGGATATCTTCTTTGGATAACTGTTAATGTCTTCAACATGAATTATTTAAAATTTGCATGAATTAGTTTTTGGGGGTTGAGTTTTGTAAGTTCTTTATATATTTTGGATATTAATTCTGTATTGGATATGTCATTTGCAAATGCCTTCTCCCATTCAGTAGGTTGAATTTTAGTTTTGTTGATTGTTCCCTTCACTGTTCAGAAGCTTTTAATTTTAATGTAGTCCCAATAGTTTATTTTTGCTTTTGTTTCCCTCATCTCAGGAGACATATCTAGAAAAAATATGCTAAACTGATGTCAAAGAGATTATTGCCTGTGTTCTCTTCTAGGATTTTTATAGTTTTAGGTCTCACATTTAGGTCTTTAATCCATTTTTAAAGATGAAAAGATCAACCAGGAAATTAAAGAAGAATTAAAAAGATTTATGGACACTAATGAAAATGAAGATACAACCATTCAAAATCTTTGGAATACAGCAAAAGCAGTCCTAAGGGGGGAATACATAACAAAACAAGCGTCCCTCAAAAAATTTGAAAAAACTCAAATACACAAGCTAACCTCTTGTACCTAAAGGAACCGGAGAAAGAACAGTAAATAAAACCTACACCAAGCAGAAGAAGAGAGTTAATAAAGATTCGAGCAGAACTCCATGAAATAGAGACCAGAAGAACTGTGGAACAGATCAACAAACCAGGAGTTGGTTCTTTGAAAGAATTAATAAGATAGAAACCATTAGCCAGCCTTATTAAAAACAAAAGAGAAAATACTCAAATTAATAAAATCATGAATGAAAAAGGAGAGATCACAACCAATACCAAGCAAATACAAACATATTATGAGCAGCTATATGCCAATAAATTAGCCAATCTAGAAGAAATGGATGCATTTATGGAAAACCACAAATTACCAAAACTGGAACAGGAAGAAATAGAAAACATGAACAGGCCAATAACCAGGGAGAAAATTGAAACAGTCATCAGAAACCTCCCAAGACACAAAAGTCCAGGGCCAGATGGCTCCCCAGGGGAATTTTATCAAACGTTCAAAGAAGAAACAATAACTATTCTACTAAAGCTGTTCTGAAAAATAGAAAGGGATGGAATACTTCCAAACTTGTTTTATGAGGCCAGCATCACCTTAATTCCAAAGCCAGACAAAGACCCCACCAAAAAGGAGAATTATAGACCAATATCCCTTATGAACACACATGCAAAAAATTTCAACAAGATACTAGCCAATAGGATCCAACAGTACATTAAGAAGATTATTCACCACGACCAAGTGGGTTTTATCCCCAGGATGGAAAGCTGGTTCAATACTCATAAAGCAATCAACGTGATAGATCATATCAACAAGAGAAAAAAAAATCATATGATCCTCTCAATAGATGCAGAGAAAGCATTTGACAAAATACAGCATCCATTCCTGATCAAAACTCTTCAGAGTGTAGGGATAGAGGGAACATTCCTCAGCATCTTAAAAGCCATCTATGAAATCCACTGTTTCCTTGTTGACTTTCTGCTTAGATGATCTGTCCATTGATGTAAGTAGGGTGTTAAAGTTAGTTATTAACTTTAATAATAGTTATTGTGCTATTATCAATGAGCTCTTTTTTGTTTTTATTAATTGGTTTATATGTTTGGGTAATTCTACATTGAGGACAAAAATATTTACAATTGTTAGATCTTCTTGTTGGATAGACCCCTTTGTTATGATACAGTGTCCTTCTACATCTTTTGTTACCAGTGTTGGTTTAAAATCTAGTTTTTATGTTTAAGGATGGCTACTCCAGCTTGCTCTTGATGTCCATAAGCATGCTAAATGTTTCTCCACCCCCTCACTTTCAATCTGCAAGTGTCTTTAAGTCTAAAATAAATCTGTTGTAGACAGCATATATATAGATCTTATTTTTAAAATTAATTTTGATACCCTATATATTTTGATTGAAGCATTTAGTTTATTTACATTCAGAGTGATTATTGATAGATATGAATTTAGTGCCATTGTATTACCTGTAAAGTTGCTGTTTCTGGAGATTTTCTCTGTTCCTTTCTAGTTTTTGTCACTTTTGATCTTTCTCTCCCATTCGAAAGTCCCCTTTAATATTTCTTGCAGAACTGGTTTAGTGATGACAAATTTCTTTAAATTTTGTTTGTCTGGGAAACTCTCTCTCCTACTCTGAATGACAGCCTTGCTGGATAGACTATTCTTGGCTGCATATTTTTCCCATTCAGCATGTTGAATATATTATGCTACTTTCTCCTGGCCTGCCAAGTTTCTGTGGAGACATCTGCTGCTGATCTTATTTGTCTTCTCTTGCAAGTTTGGGATCTCTTTTGTCTTGCTGCTTTTAGGATTTTTTTTCTTTATCTCTCTATTTTGCAATTTTAACTACAATACATCTTGGTGTTAGCCTGCTTTTGTTGATTTGACTGGAATTCTCTGTGCCTCCTGGATTTGGATATCTGTTTCTTTCCCCAGATTAGGGATGTTTTCAGCTATAATTTCCTCAATAATCCTGTTACCCATTTTCCCCTCTGTTCTTCTGGAACTGCTATGATACAAATGTTATTACACTTTATGGAGTTGCTGAGTTCCTAAGTCTACATTCATAATCCAATATTTTTCTTTCCCTCTTCAGTTTCATTCTATAATTATATATTCTATGTCACTTATTCATTCCTCTGCTTCTTCCATCCTGTGGTCATTAGATCCAGTTGGTTTTGTACCTTGGTTATAGCATTTTTTATTTTGGCCTAACTAAAATACCTAGTTTTTAGGTATTTTATCTCTGTGGTGAGGGACTCCCTGGTGTCTTCTATGCTTCTATGGTTTTGTATCTTGGTTATAGCATTTTTTATTTTGGCCTAACTAAAATACCTAGTTTTTAGGTATTTTATCTCTGTGGTGAGGGACCCCCTGGTGTCTTCTATGCTTTTTTCAAGCCCAGGTGGTATCCTTATGATTGTTGCTTGAAGTTACAGATCAAACATATTACTTACATCTGTTTCAGTTAGATCCCTGGCCATGACCTTTCTTTATCTTTTTTTGGGAGTAGATTCCTCCTTCTTGGTATTTTATGTAGGACTATCTCTCCTCTATGTTAGGAAAGCCTATTATGTTTCCTGTTCCTGAAGGTAATTAATGCCTTTATGAAGACAAGTTCATATACTAAGCACTTGGTGCTTCAGGATGTGTCTCTGGTGTGTATGTGTATTCTGCTCCTATAATTTGGCTGCTCTTTCCCTCAGGTAGTCCTTTTTAGAGTTTCTCCTTGACTGCAGTGGGGAGTGTTTGGGCCTTGGCCGAGTGTGGTGAGTTTTGATGAGGTGTGCTCTCCTCTGCTTGCTAAAAGAAACCTGATGCTATTTCCAATAGAGCTGATGCTTTACAGAACTCTATATCCAGAATATGTGGTGCATGTGGGGAGTTTGTGCTGTTCTTGCAGGAGAGTGGCTCATTGCTCTGATTCTCAGGAACACTTGCCAGGGAAAAGTAGCATCAGCAGAATTCAGAGGGGCAGGGTTTGGCATAAGTAGCTTATGCCACTATTATTGGTGCTATTCTGCTTACTGAGATTAGTTTATACTAAGGGGAAGGGGAGAGATATGGCACCCACCGGCTCTTTTGTCCCCAGAGAGGCAATGCCACCTCCCCCAGATTTGTTCCAAGAAGGTGGAACAGTCTCTCCCAGTGCATCCCAGGAGATCCTAAGATGGCTCTGCCTGCCCCTAGGCTATCTGTTCTCCTTCTTCCACACAAGCCATGGTCTGTCAACCTCTAAAATTTCAGTCTTTAAGCCTAGGTAGTTGCAAAACCTCCCCCACATCAGCCTGCTTGTTTTCCTACTCAACTGTTTTGGGAAAGTGTTTTCCTTGTGCAATTCCCTCTGCATTCCTCTCTCTCTCTCTCTTTCTCTTTCTTATCTTCATTACCATGGCCCATTGATCTTTTTCTCCCCCAAATCATGTCTCCACACCTCCTACCTTCCACAATGTGGTTGGCCTCCTTTCTCCCTCTACTTATGAAATTTGTTCTGTCAGTCCTTCGATCAAAATTTATTGGTTATTCAGTATGACTTGATATTTATCTGGTTGAATTTTAGGGCTCAGGAAAGCCTAGGTTCATCTTACCACTCCCTTAAATCTTATTTAAATAATCAAAGTAAAGATTAGTGAATGACTACAGTGCTTCAGACTATCTATAGCACCTGTCATCAGTAATCTCCAAGCAATTTATAGCACCTCAGTAAGTGAAATGATCTTAAAAAAAAAAAGATTTATTTATTTGAGAGAGAAAGAAAGAGAAAGAGAGAGAGAGAGAGAGAGCAGGGGTGGGGAAGAGGGAGAGGGATATAATCTCAGATTCCCTGCTGAGCAGGGAGTTTGATTTGGGGCTCAATCTCAGGACCCTGAGATCATGACCTGAGCCAAAATGAAAAGTCACATACTTAACTGACTGAGCCACCCAGTTGCCACTGAAATAACTTTATGACAGGGTAACAGTAGTCTCCTTTTACTTTCAAGTTTCCTGGGAATGATGTCACCAAGATAATGACATAAGTTGTTCTTGACTTCATTCCCCTTACAATAAGACTAAATAACAACTATTTAAGAACAATACACCACTGAGAGACTCCTAGGACATGGGGTGTGAGGCTGAAGCATCCTTTGCACCACTGAATCTAAGCCAGACTGCACTGAAGGGTAAAATTGCTTCTCCCCCAGGCCAGCACAGCATCACATGGAGAGGTCTCCCCTGAGCCTCCAGTTATTCCAGTGGGAAAAGAAACCTGCCCCTCAACACCATTATTTTGTAGGAGACTCTCCTCTGATGTCACACAATGGGGGCGGCAGAGGCATCTGCAGGGTCCAACTACTAGGAATATGATTGTGATGAAGGGTGCAGAGGGGCTCTCCATAGCCAGGAGATGGATCTTGACAGACTCAGTTCATATCTACAATGCCCAAGTAGTCATCTCAACCAGTGGCTTTGCTCAACTGTGGAACCAAGTTGAATGTGCACTCTGACCAGAGAATTTGGTGGAATGAGGTCTGCCTAATTCAGATCCTTAAGTGAGTTTTTTTTGACTCTGTGGTCCAGTTTATTCATACCCAGGGAAGGAGCTGAATCACATTCCCACCTGGGTAGTGTCTTCTGACCGTATCTGACCAGAAAATCTGGTGACAACTCCTGGAAGCTGTGTAGCCCTGCAGCATTTGCACTGAGAGATGGGCTGGAAGAATCATAGTTTGCAGAGCAAAGCCAGTGGCCCTGTTCAGTCAAAGAACTTAAAGTATAGGTCAGCTTGAGTTAAGACAACAAAGAGTTTTATAGGCTTTAGAGCTATTTCTCCCACATGGCCAAAGAAAAAAATTTAACTGATAGCCCCAGTCTTTGCTGAATATGTCCCTCAGCCTGTATAAAGGAGGAGATAACCAGAGCATGTGGGAAGCAGTATAGCCCATTTAACAGCACCATATACAGTGACACTGGAACAGAGTGCACAGGGCCTGATATAACCCATTTACAGAGGAAAACTGGTGGGCCTCACCTGACAGAGAATTCAGTACACACTGACCTGATTCAAATCCCCAAACTATGAGCTGTACAAACCTTAGGCCCAGTCCTGCTGGAAGGCCTAATTCATAGCCCCATCTACTAATGAATATAGTGTCATTCTCAATCATCCAGTAAGCCTGACTAAAGAATCCAGGAAAATGTGCAGCATATCCTACATCCTAACTTGGGCAGAAAAATAAGTCAGTAGTCCTATCCAATTGTTCACAGATACTAGTACCCTGCATCCCCATCCTTATACCTCAAAAAGTTGCCTCAGCCAAAAATAGAAGATAATAACAATCTCTGCTTAATGAAGGGCATTACCAGCAGACACATCCATAAAGCTAAACTGAATTGAGTGGTGAAGAATGCTCTCTGTCAAACAAGCCTGTAAAATCTAAAAGAGGAGTGTAATTATGCAAATGAACAAACACTACTGTTTGGATAAAAAAAATCAAGTAAATGTAACACCACCAAAGGAAATTAATAAAGCTCCGACAACTAATACTAAAGAAATGGAGATATATGAACTGTCAGAGAAATAACGCAGAATCATTCTCTTAAGGAAGTTTAGTAAACTACAATAAAACACAGACAACAAAACAAAATTAGGAAAAAATGTAATGATAAAATGAGAAATTTGACAAAGAGAAAGGAACCATTATAACCCCAAAATAAACAAAATATCCCAGATTTGAAAAATACAATAACTGAACTGAAGAATTCAATACAAAGATTCAAAAGTACATCTGACTATGCATAAGAAAGAATTAGTGACCTGGAGAATAGAATACTGGAAATTATCAGTCAGGGAAAGAATTTTTTTTTTTTAAAAAAGGAAAAAGTCTATAGGAATTATTGGACACAATGAAAACAAACAATATTCACATTATGGGAATTTTGGCACAAGACAAAAAAGACAGAAAGTACTTAAAGTAATAAGGCTAAAGTTTTCCAAGTCTAAGGAAAGAAATGAATATCCAGATCAATGAAATCCAAAAGACCTAAAAAAGTTTAGATCCAAAGAGGGTTACACTAAAAGGACTATACTAAAATAATAACAGAGCTACACTAAAATTATAATGTATATTTAACATGATAATTAAATTGTTAAAAATCCAAGACAAAGAAGCAATTGTAAGAGCATCAAGAGAAAAGAGAGAACTTACATACAGGGGAACCCCCATAAGACTATTGCCATACTTTTCAACATCAAGCCAGGAGAGAATGGGGTGACATATTCACAATACTGAAAGAAAACAATGGTCAGCCAAGAATTCTATACCTGGTGAAACTGTTTTGCAGAAATGAAAGAGGGAAGGGCACCTGGGTAGTTTTAGTTGGTTAAGTGTCTGCCTTTGGCTGAGGTCATGATCTCGGGGTCGTGGGATTGAGCCCCGTATTGAGCTCTCTGCTTAGCAAAGAGTTTGCTTCTCTCTTCCCTCTGCTCTGTTCTCTCTCCCTCTCTATCAATAAATAAACAAAATCTTAAAAAAAAAAGAAATGAAACAGGAATATAGACTTACTTGAATGAAGAAAAGCTGAGTTTATTTACCAACAGACTTGCCTTACAAGAAATGATACACTAATTGGCATCATAAAAACATAAAATAATAGTGTAAATTTCACTAATAAGAGCTATAGTTAGATTCTGCAATATGGCAATAGTCATATATATTTTACTTACAATTATTTTTAAAATTAAAAATAACGATAATTATAATAATCTGTTATTAGATACACAATATAAAAACGTAAAATGTAACAGCAATAATATAAAATGAGAGAGGAAGGAGAAATAACAAGGTAATAGAATCTATGGATTCTATTACAGTTAAGTTGTTATCAGTTTAAAATAGGGTGTTATAAGTTTACAATATTCTATGTAAGCCTCATGGTAACCACAAGGGAGAATCCTATGGTTATTATGCAAAAACATGATAAGGGATGTTGAGCATCTCTTCATGTGTCTGCTGGTCATCTGTAAGTCTGTGGAGAAACGTCTGTTCATGTCATCTGTCCAATTCTTAGTTGTATTTTTTTTTAGTGTTGAGTTGCATCAGTTCTTTATATATTTTGGATACTAAAACTCTTTATCAGACATGTCATTTGCAAATATCTTCACCCATTCTGTAAGTTTTTAAAATTTTGTTATTTCTTTTGCTGTGTAGAAGCTTTTTATTTTGATGTAGTTCCAATAGTTTATTTTTTATTTTATTTCCCTGCTTCAGGAGACCTACCTAGAAAAATGTTGCTACAGCGATGTCAGAGAAATTGTTTCCTGTGCTCTTTTCAAGGATTTTTATAGTTTCAGGTCTCACATTTAGGTCTCTATCTATATTGAGTTTATTTTTGTGTATGGTACAGAAAAGAGGTCCAGTTTTATTTTTTTCAGTGGAGCTATTCAGTTTCCTAACATTATTTGTTGAAGAGAGTATCTTTTTCCATTGCATATTATTTCCTCTTTTGTTGAACATTAATTGATCATATAATTGTGCATTTATTTCTGGGCTCTCTATTCTGAGCTCCATTGATCTATGTGTCTATTTTTGTGCCAGTACCATACTGTTTTGATTACTACTGCTTTATAATATAATCTGAAGTTTGAAAATCTGATATCTTCAGTTTTTTTTTTTTTTCTTTATCAAGATTGCTTTTGCTATTTGGGACCTTTTGTGATTCTATACAAACTCTAGGATTATGTGTTTTAGTTGTGTGAAAATGCTGTTGGTGTTTAGATAGGGATTACATTAAATGTGTAGATGGCTTTGAATGGGATAGACATTTTAATAATATTTATTCTTCTACCCCACGTAAATATAATGTCTTTGCATTTCTTTGTGTCATCTTCAATTTATTTATTTATTTATTTATTTATTTATTTATTTATCATCTTCAATTTATTTAATCAATGCTTTATAGGTTTCAGAGTACCTGTCTTTAACCTCTTTGGCTAAGTTTATTCCTAGGTATTTTATTATCTTTGGTGCAATTGCAAATGGAATTTTTTTAAATTGTTTCCTTAATCTCTGTTTCTGCTGCTTCATTATTAGTGTATGGAAAGCAACAGATTTCTGTACATTGATTTTGTATCCTACAATATTGCTGAAATTCATTTATCCATCATCATCAGGAAGATACAAATCAAAACTATAATGAAATATCACCTCATATCTCTCATAATGGCTAAAATAAAAAAAACACAGGAAACAAGTGTTATCAAAGATGTGGGAAAAAAGAAACCCTTGTGCACTGTTGGTGGGAAAGCAAATAGGTGTAGGCACTCTGAAAAACAGTATGAAGTATCCTCAAAAATTTAAAATAGAACTATTTGACCCAGGAGTCACACTACTCGATATATACCCCCAAAGTACAAAACACTAATTCAAAGGGATACATGGACCCCATGTTTATTGCAGCATTCTTTACAAGAGCCAAATTATGGAAGCAGCCCAACTGTCCATCAACTGATAAATAGATAAAGAAGATATAATATATACATATTCATATTGTGTATGTAACATATATATTTTATATATATACATATGTATGTATATATGTTATATATATACACTAAATATATAACATATATAATGGGATATTATTCAGCTATAAAAAAGAATGAAATCATGCTATTTGCAGTAACATGGATAGAGATATGAGCTACACTATATAATGCTAAGCAAAGTAAATCAGTCGGAGAAACACAAAGCATATGATTTCACTCATATGCAGAATTTAAGAAACATAATAAATGAACAAAGGGAAAAGAAGGGAAGGAGAGACAAACCAAGAAACTGACTCTTCAATGTAGAAAACAAACTGATGGTTACCAGAGGGGAGGTGGGAGGGGGGAATGAGTGAAATAGGTGATGGTGTTTAAAGAGTACACTTATCATGATGAACACTGAATATTATATAGAATCGTTAAATCACTACATTGTATACCTGAAACTAATATAAAAATATTGGAATTAAAAATAAAAATCTAAAATAAATAAATAAATAAATAAATCTAAAAAAAATTAGAAACCTAATAAAAAGAAACATGATCCAGAAGTCAAAACATACTGATATCAAAAGGCAACAAAACATTAAGAAAATACAGCAGGATAAGAAACAAGGAACAATGACTCTTCAAAATTAGAAGAAAATAATGAACAAAATGGCAACAGTAAATCCTTACCTATCAATAATTACTTTAAATGGAAATGGATTAAATTTACCAATTAAAAAACAGAATGGCTGAATGGATAAAAACAAAGATCCAAAAATATGCTGCCTGACTTAAGCCTTGAAGACACATAAAGACTGAAAATGAAGGAATGTAAAAAGCCATTTTAAGCAAATAATAACAACAGCAATAATGACAAAAAACAAGAGTAATTGTATTCATAGCAGACAAAATAGACTTTAAACTAAAAATGTTAAAAAGAAACAAAGTCATTGTATAATAGTACAATGAAGATAGCACAAGAAGATAGCACAATTATAAATATTTTCATGCCAACATTGGAGCACCTAAATATAAAAAGCAAAAATGAATAGAGCCCAAAGGAAGAATATATATTACTACAATAATAGTTGGAGACACTAATAGCCCACTCTTAACAAATGGGCAGATCATTCAAGCCGAGCATAAGAAAACAGTGGATCTAAACAATACTAAAGAACAAATGGACTTAACAGACATATAGAGAACATTCTATTCAATAACAGCAGAATGCACATTTTTCTCAAACATACATGGAATAGTTTCTGGATAGACCATGTGTTAGGCCACAAAAGACATGTTAGCAAATTCAGGAAGATTGAAATTATACCAAGTATCCTCTCTGACAACAATGGCATGAAACTAGAAATCAATTAACGAGGAAAACTGGAAAATTCACAACATGTGGAGATTAAATAACATTCTCCTGAACAACCAATGGATCATAGAAGAAATAAATGGAGAAGTAGAAAAAGGTTCTTGAAGCAAACAAAAATGTAAACAAAACATACTAGAACTTGTGGATATAGCAAAAGCATCTCTAAGAGGGAAGTTCACAACAATAAACATCTACATTAAGAAGCAAGAAAGATCCTAAATAAACAATCTAACTACCCCCCTAAGGAACTAGAAGACGAACAAACTGAGCCAAAGTTAGCAGAAGGAAGGAAATAGTAAAGGTTAGAACAGAAATAAATGAAATAGAGAATAGAAAAGATCAACTAAACTAAGGGTCAGTTATTTGAAAAGATATAATTAGGGGGATCTCTGGATGGCTCAGTGGTTTAGCATCTGCCTTCAGTCTAGGGCATGATCCTGGAGTCCCAGGATGGAGTCCCACATTGAGCTCCCTGCATGGAGCCTGCTTCTCCCTCTGCCTGTGTCTCTGCCTCTCTCTCTCTCTCTCTCTGTGTGTGTCTCTCATGAATAAATAAAATCTTAAAAAAAAAAAAAGATAAAATTAACAAGCCCTTAACTAGTGTAAGCAAGGGTAACAAAAACTATATATTAAATATAAATGTGTTATGCATACATATCATACATATATCTACCATGTAGACATATGATATGTGTATGATGTATGATATAGATATGGATATTTCTTAGCTAAAAAAAAAAGATAAAGCAAAATCCAACCATTTGCAACAAAATGGATAAACCTTGAAGGCTTCATGCTAAGTGAAATAAGATGAAGAAATACACTGTATTTTCTTACTCTGTATGATCTCACTTGTCTTTAGAAGCTAAACTAATCAAATAAACAAACAAAAACCCCAAATCATAGAAATAGATATCAGGCTTGAGGTTACCAGAGGCAGATGGTGGGGGTAGGGGAATTGGAGGAAGGTGGTCTAAAGGTACAAATTCAAGTATTAAGATAGATAGGGACTAGGGATGTAATGTACAGTATGATGACTGCAGCTACCACTGTTACATGATATATAGGAAAGTTATTCAGAGTAATTCCTAAGTGTTCCCAGCACAAAGATTTTTTTCCTTTTATTCTCCTGATTTTTTTTCTTTTTTCTCTTGATTGTATCTATATGAGAAGATGGATGTTAGCTGAACTTACTATGGTAATCATTTTACAATATATTTAAATCAAATCTCATGCCATATGTCTTAAATTTATCCAATGATCTAAAGCATATCTTGTTTATTTCATTGCACTTTGCTTTATAGCAATTTTCAGATGTTGTGTTTTCTACAATTTGAAGGTTTGTGGCAACCTTGCATCAGGCAAGTCTATGGGCACCATTTATCAAACAGCCTTTGTTCACTTCATGTTTGTCACATTTTGGTAATTCTCACAATATTTCAATTTTTTTTCACTATATAGAATTAGAATTGAGCCTGAAGATGTGACTGAATTGTTGAGATCTCATGACAAAACTTTAATGGATGAAGAATTGGTTCTTATATGAGCAGAGAAAGTGGTTTCTGGAGATGGAATTGACTCCTGGTGAAGATGCCGTGAGGATCGTTGAAATGACAACAAAATAATTAGAATATTACTTAACTTTTGATAAAGTGATGGAAGGGGTTGAGAGGGTTGACTTTAACTTTGAAGGAAGTTCACTCTGGGTAGAATGCTATGAACCAGGATCATATGCTACAGAGAAAGCATTCATGAAAATAAGTCAGTCTTTGTGGTAAGCTTTCCTATTCTAAGAAACTGCCACAGACACCCCAACTTTCAGCAAACACCACTCTGATCAGTCAAGAGCCATTAACATTAAGGCAAGATCTTCTTCCAATAAAAAGACTACGCATCATAGAAAGCTAAATAATGGTTAATATTTTTACCAATATAGTATTTTTAAATTAAGGCACATATGTTGGGGGTTTTTTTAGACATAAAAGTATTGAACATTTAAAAGACTACAGAATAAGGACACCTGTGTGCCTCAGCGGCTGAGCATCTGCCTTCCTCTCAGGATGTGATCCCAGGATCCCAGATCGAGTCCCATATTGGGCTTCCTGCAGGGAGCCTGCTCCTCCCTCTGCCTATGTCTCTGTCTCTCTCTCTCTGTGTATCTCATGAATATTAAATAAATCTTTAAAAAAATAAAAAAAGACTACAGAATAATATAAATATAGCTTTTTTTAATGCTCTAGAGAACCAAAAAATTAACTTGTTTTATTGTGATATTTGCTTTACTGAAGTAGCTGGACACAAAACCCATGATACCTCCAATGTATGCCTGTCCATCAATTACTTTTCAATAAAACAGGAAAAAAATAAGTTATTTTTATCTAACTACAATAGTTGGTATGATTAAATGTCAAAATAAAATTTATAGTACAGAAGCATCCTAGAAACCCAAGTTGCAGAAGAGGAAATAGAAAAATAGGGGATCCCTGAGTGGCTCAGCAGTTTGGTGCCTGCCTTTGGCCCAGAGCATGATCCTGGAGTCCCCGGATCAAGTTTCAAGTTGGGGTCCTTGCATGGGGCCTGCTTCTCCCTATACCTGTGTGTCTCTGCCTCTCTCTCTCTCTCTCTGTCTCTCATGAATAAAATTTTAAAAAAAAAGAAAAATAATCATATGTTGGAGATTACTCTGAATGAAAACTGAACATCACAGTGCCTTTAATATTTACTTATCATTACCATTAACCTTGGGAAGAGAAAAGAATCTGAATTAATCAGTTGGTCAATTTTACATCGATACATAATATATTAAATGATATCTTTTTCATATAACTAATCAATTAGTTTTATAATGAAATTTAAAAATCAATGCTATTCTGATTCATACCGACACGTAAGTTTTTTCAGAAAAACAATATATTTTTTATCTTACATAAAATAAGATTCCAAAAGGTACTCTGAGGAAACATTGGATTATAAAACAATTTGTGCTATTAGAGAACATCTAAGTGTTCTCTAATGTGTAAGCAATAATACAGAATCAAATTTTGTTGCTTTTATAGAAAAATGAAACAGGAGAAATATGCCTAGCTTTTGCAGTAGTTTGGTAAAGTATGGGAAACACAGTCACAATTTAAAGGAATAGTCATTGATTTTGTGTGTGTGTTGGTTTCTTCACCTAAAATACACATTATTTTCCTAGCTTCGGGAAATTTAAGGTCCTTGATCATTATAAACATAGTCCAGATATTTTATTATATTATGAGTATGTCCACACAGTTATCAAGGGCCTTAAGTTTTTTAAAGATAAAAGAATAACGTGCATTTTAGATGAGGCAATGTGCTCCTGATTGAGCTCATTTGCTATCATAATAATGATGCTCCTTTTTGAATCTAGTTTGTGAAAGTGGATAAATAGAACTGCTTCTTCACAATACATCTGGTTCAAGATTATATAAACTGTATCGCCACATTAATGACTGAAGAATTCTGTAGCTTCAAGTAAAATAATTGCGTTTTTAAACTTCTTTTTTTTTTATTGTGTCAGGATCACTTAACATGAGACCTTCCTCAACAAAAATTTAAGAATATATTATTGTTCCTTTAGGAACATTGCTTTATAGCTGATATTTAGAGTGGATTCATCTTGTTTAACTGTAACCTATGCCTGTTGATTATAACTTCCCATTTCTGCTTCCCCACAGCCATGGTAATAACCCTTCACTATGATCCTATGAATCTGTTTAGATGACTCATTCATTTAAGTAGGATCATGTAGCATTTGTCCTCTTTGGGACAAAAAGGACTGGCTTATTTCATTCAGCATAATGTCATGAAGGTATATCCATGTTGTGGATCCATTTCCTTCTTTTTCAAGATTTTATAATATTCCTTTGTATAAATATACCACAATTTCTTTATGCATTCCTCTGTTAATGGATATTAAGATTGTTTCCATATCTTGGTTATTATAAATTGTGGTACAATGAGCATAAGAGTGCTAATTTTTCTTCAAGTTCTTGATTTCAATCTATTGCATAAATAACCAAAAGTGAGGCTGCTGGATCATATTTTAATTTTAACTTTTTAATATTCTAATTTTAACTTTTTAGAACTTCCATATTGTTTTCCATAGCAGCTGTGCCAGTCTGCATTCCCACCAACAGTGTGCAAGAGTTCTAATTTCTCTACATCCTTGCCACTACTTTTTTAAAGGTTAGAAAATTTAAAATCACAAATGTGGCATGCAACATATTTTTTACCGGACAGTGCTGGTACAAATGGTCAGATGCAAGGTATTTCAGAAAATTATTTTTATATATGTAATGTTTTTTATAGGGAAATAAGCACATTTTGGCCTCTCCATTAATTCCCTAAATCACTCTGGGTAAGTAATTTAACTACTTTTAGTTTTAGTTTCCTAAGATTATTTCAGGACACCTCTGAAACAAAGACCTCCTTTTAGTTCTATGAATTAAATTTTGGTTAAAATTTGGGGTTGAATCATTGGTCAGATAGTAATTTATTTTGTGAATTACACCAAATTAGATGTAATTTTTCAGCCTTAGTTTTCTCAACTGGAAGTAGAATTCATAATTATATACCTCCTATAGTTGTTATAAGAATTATATTATAAAATCCACATGCTCATGTTTAGAGATCCACAAAGTACATAATAACCATATTACTATAACTTATAATGTCCTTTCATAAGTGATTTTTTGTGCTACTATTGATGCTCTCTTCCTAGGAAATAATAACTTGTCTTTGTTTTGCTTTTTTATTTTTTTAATTTTATTTTTTTTTGTGTGTTTTGCTTTTTAAAAAATCCTTCTAAATGTCAAAAGACTTTTTTAATGTATATAATCCCATTTGGACTCTTTCATACACCCACAAAATATCCAGCCACCTTGAAGTCATTTTATATTATTGTTAGAATGTTAGAATGTGAGAAATGAAATCTCTCAATGGAAAACAACATTACAATATAAAATATAATCACAGATAATATAACAGACCCTAAAGAAACCATTTATAGGATATCTGGGTTTCAAAGTAAATGCTAAGCCTAAGAATCATCTATTGTTTAAAAATGTTATAATTTTTAATGTTTTACATGGGAAATATTTACATTTAGTTTCCTTTTTAACAATAGCTTGGTGAAAAGTGTACAGTTTTGCTTTTTATTTTATAGCTTGGATAATAGGGTCATTGGGGAATCAGGAATAATTGTGTTCTGGACTTATTAACACCCATTATCAACTAAATTGGCAAAGATTGTTTAAAAGTTACAAACTTGGTGGCAAGGTGAGGGAAATTATTGCTCTCATGCCCTATTGGTGAGATTATACATTGGTACAACCTTTCTGCAGTTCATTTAATCAAAATAGATTAATAGTAATATATGAGTACACATGTTGCTTGGAAAAGCATTTCAATTTCTACAATTCATATTAAAAGAAAATAACAAAAATATGCACTATCTGTAGAGGCAAAAATCTGCATAGAAGTAACAACTGCATAAACATAGATATCCACAAAATTGGAAGCAACCTACATGTCCAGCAACATGGTTAAAATCAAGTATGTGGGATCCCTGGGTGGCGCAGCAGTTTGGCGCCTGCCTTTGGCCCAGGACGCGATCCTGGAGACCCAGGATCGAATCCCACATCAGGCTCCCGGTGCATGGAGCCTGCTTCTCCCTCTGCCTATGTCTCTGCCTCTCTTTCTGTGACTATCATAAATAAATAAAAATTAAAAAAAAAATAAAATAAAATCAAGTATGTTATGGTACGTATATGACATAGTCTACTAGTGAGCAACGTAAAATGAATTTGAAGAAGATATTAAGTGAAAATGTTTACAACATATGTATATATATATATATATATTTAAATACCTAATAAATATGAAATACTAGCAGAGTATATATTAAAATATCCTTAATAGTGAGTCTCTAGATTATGAACAAAATTCCTTCTTTTTACTATTTTTATTATTTATTATTTTTTTATTTTTTTAAGATTTTATTTATTTATTCATGAAAAACACACAGAGAGAGAGGGAGAGAGAGAAAGGCAGGCAGAGATACAGGCAGAGGGAGAAGCAGGCTCCAGGCAGGAAGCCCGACGTGGGACTCGATTCCGGGTCTCCAGGATCAGGCCCTGGACTGAAGGCGGCGCTAAACCACTGAGCAACCCAGGCTGCCCATTATTTTTATTTTTTAATTTTTTTTACTACACACACACACACACACGTATACACACATACGCATACACAAACACACATATCTTTCCTTTTAGGGAACAGAATAAATCAAAGTCAGTTGTACTTTCACTACAGAAGATTTGCTAAAATTACCAGATTTAACAAGGATATTTCTACTTTATATAAGCATTAGAGCAACACTATTCTGATTTTATATAAAAATTTAATTGGCTACATGAAAATAACAGTCTGTAAATATGTTTGAGTGGTAAAATTTAGAGATATTATCACATGCCAGTAAAGTTACCCTTCAGAAAGAGATTCCAAATGTTGCTATCATTTTAGTCTTAAATTTTAGGCAGACATAGTTATAATGTTTTCTATAATAATCAATTTGACAAAGTGGATGCATCTTTTTTTTTTAGCAACGAATAAACTCTAGGGATAAGTATAAGTTCATAAAAACTGGTAAAACAGTCAAAGTTTACATAATTATGATAGCAATTTACATTTTTCACCTTTTATGATTTATAACTTTACTTGAAAGAATTTTAAACCTTTTAATTTTCAAGACAGCATTGAGGAGGAAATAAATTATTTGCAAATATAGAATTTTCAGTATTTTCTTATTTATGAGGGATTAGATTTTCAGAAGTAAGTTTTTTCCAATTCTTAAAGTCAACTGCTTTTTACTAAAGAAATTGAAAAAATGGCAGAGATGCACAAAGAGGTCCAATGAAATTATAATCACATATGGTAAAATTCATTATTTTGGTTTTCCCATAGAATTTATAAATTTTGCCTATGTTTATTTACCAGAGTATGGACATTTTTAGATGCTTCCTTCAATTTTGCAAATTATGTTTGTTTAGCAATTTCAAAGGAAAAAAATACTAAGTCAATACTAACACTTGATTTATGCATTTATTCATACATATGTTGATACAGAAAACCTCAAGACATTCTATTTACTGTGCGTGCTCAGGAGTAAAAATATAGGATGTGATTTCTCCTTAACAGAGGTTATCATTTAATAAGGAAGATTTTATTCTAAAAAATATTTACTGTTGAAAGTGTCATTTGATTAATGTTTGGTTCTGGTGTCCATATTCTAAATAGAAAAAAGAAATCAAGACTCCTGTTGGAAAGATCAAATGATATTATGGAACCCAAGTATCATTAGTATAGTTTAGCGAGAAAGATACATTGGGAGAAAACAATGAAGAGTTTTGAGTTTAAAGATAAGGACAATATACTTTATTCATTAGACAATGGGGACTCATTTGCAGCTTATTTATTTTTTTCAAAGATTTTATTTATTTATTCATGAGAGACGCACAGAGAGGCAGAAGGAGAAACAGGCTCCCTGTGGGGAGCCTGATGTGGGACTTGATCCCAGGACCCCAAGATCATGACCTGAGCCAAAGGCAGATGCTCAACCACTGAGCCACCCAGGCATCCCTCATTTGCAGTTTAGAGTGATTCTATTATTTTTGGAATCAAACCACTCTTTCATTTTTACATGAAACTTCTTTATTTTAAGGGACCTCAATCTTTGGCAGAAACTGTCTTATACTTGGTTGCATTCTTGGTGTCCCATGTCTCTCCAGCCATTCTCCATAGAATCATAAGAGTGATATTTATGAAATGTAAATTAAATCAATTTATTTTCCTGCTTAAAATTCTAAATAGCCCTTTCCTGCATACTGAATAAAATTTTCTATCTGCATGTGGTCCTGTCTGTTCTTTTCATCTCACTTCTTATTGCCATGCACTTTATGCTTGTAAAACACACCAGCTACCACCACTTCAAAAACACACCACATTAATATTCCTTAAACAGGCTGTTTACAACACTTTAAAAGCCTTTCCACTCCACTTCTTCATTTGCTTGTGCCCATTCTTCTTTTAAGATTTGGCTAAAACTTATTTCTTCTGGAAACCTTACCTAAACTTTCTTCTCATTTAAGAACAATTAGTAATTCACACATATTCCCACAGCACTTTCTTTACACTTTTAAGGTAAATCTTTTAATTTCAATTGGTCATTTACTTTTGTTTTCCTTACAAGATTGAGGATTATAGTTAACTGTCATTGTGCTACCCAGTAATTTATATAGTTTCCAGATAGAAGATACTTACTAGATGTTGAATTAATGAATGAAAAGATAAAGGATAGAATAATATATAATTATTAAAAGCTTTTTGTGGTAACACTTAATATGGAATTGATGAGACAGAGGGGTCACTTACAAAATGGTAGGCACAATGATTTAACTTTCATTTTTCTACTTTGATTTTCTTTCAGGAGACCTTTGTTCATGCTGTTCTCCAGCATAGACCATTGTCCTTATTCTTCTTGTTCAATTGACTGCAGATATTACTTCTCAGAAGCATTCTATGTAATGCTATCTTTCCAATAGGTCCTCCAGCATTACATTTGAACACTTTAAGTTACCTTGTCAATGTTGTCCTACCATAAAGCCCTGCACTCTTAAGAATCTCATTCTCTCCCAAAAGTTCCTTCCTCCTACTCAATGGACCTAAGCAAATTTCTATCTTTCCCATAAGAAAAGCAAGGTTAGGACCAAGATTGAGGAAAATATATTTAAAAAAAAATGTCCTAAATAAATCTGTGTCATGGCACTCTGCAACCGATGCATGGGCTATAAGTATAAAACACTTCATTCATTCATTCATTCATTCATTCAGCAAAAGCTTACAGTAAGGGCCTTGAATTTGGCATCCATTGTGCTATCTACCAGAAATTTAAATAAGATACTCTACATGTCTGTAAATGCATATGTCAAGTAGTTTTCAGTATCTTTGAAGAAAAAACGTAAATGATTAACATAATAATTGAAGACCCATTGCTTGGAATTTTCTTAAAACATAATTTCTTTGAACATTAAATAGGATCGTATGTGGCACCAAGAATATTGCTTTCTATTCTCATTTGGCAAATAAAATTCTCTTAAATGGGTACACATGTTAACAATGAAAGCTCTGTTATTATATAATCATATCAGAATTTTGATAAGTTTTTAATAGGTTGAAGGGATCGAAATGAGTTTTAATTTGTAACAAAAATACATGGTCAACCACTGCTTTTCATTTTAAATGGAATGATGATTACAGATTTAAGATACTGGATTTATTTGCTAATCCAGATCATTAGTTCTAATAGTCATTGTTTTACTTGACCTTTTATTTATTTGACCTTTTAAAGAGATCAAAATTAAAATAACATAGATCTAAAGTACTACTAGATGGGAGCAGAGCTAAGATGGCAAAGTATGAGGAGGACCCTAGACTAGCCTCCTCACTTGAACACAGCTAGAGCAATATCGAATCATTCTGAATAGCCAAGGAATTGACCTGAGGATTGACAGAGCAAACTGCACAACTAGAGGGAGAGAAGGTGACACATCATGGAAGACATGGTGTGGAGAGATGTGTTTTGGGGGAGAAACAGATCATGGGTGCTGTGGAAGGGAGGGAGCCCTGGTCATAGAGAAAGATGAGAGAGAGGGAGAGGAGCACACAGGAGATCATGGAAGGAGAACACTTCCTCAAAGCCCCTGAAAGGGAAAACAATGAAGGGGGCTCATTTTTGTGAGTTTTTGCAACCAGTGGGGCCCAAAGACGAGTTTTAGAGGTTTGTGGCATGGCTGGTATAAAGCCCTAAGGAGGTGCTTCTATGGAGAAGGCAGGCAAGTGAGTCAGGAGTAGGTGATGTGATCTGAAGATTACTAAGATGCACCGGGAGAGACTTTTTGCTCTTCTTGGTGTGCATCTGAGGGAGGCAGCATTGCCTCTCTGGGAACAAATGAGCCTGTGGGGGCTATTTACCTCCCACACCCCTCAGCATAGGTGTAGAAACATAGGTGTAGAAACACCTATGCTGGCTGTTTCATAGGTTTTGTTCCAAATCTCACCTCCTATGCTCTAGTGTGGCTGCCTTTCTGGGTCAAACTTGAATCAATCTCAAAGTGCTGAGAGTCCTCGCTAGAAGACCAGCACAAATATACATCACACCACGTCCCTAATGTTTGGAATTTTAATACTCAACTAAGCTGACTGCACTGCTCCAGGAAGGCAGACCACCCAGAAAAAGACAATGTGAATGCAGCAATTTGCAAAATGCCTAGGACACAGGAGAGGAAATAATTTGTACTTCTGGAAGGACTTTCTGACAACAGCAGTTGTGAGCTCCTCTCTCTAGAGACAAAGGATATGGCTGGCACCATTGCCTTGCCCTGCCCATCAGTATAAACCAACCAATTTCAGTAAACAACACAGTGTTTACTGGCTGGCTGTATAACTGCTTACAACAAGTCCCACCACCCTGTGTTCTGATGGTACCACTTTTCTCAGGCAAATGGGCCTAAGAACCAGTTCAGCAGGCCCCCTTCTCCGGAACACAGCTCACACCCCTCCACACACCATGTACCATGTCTACTGACCATAGAGTTCTGCAATACTGAAAGTGGAAACAGCATTAGGTCTCTTTTAACAAGCAGAGCAGAGTACACCTAAACTCACCACACTCTGGCCTTAGTGCAAACACTTCCCATTGCAGGCAAGAGAACTGACCTGAGGGATAGAGTGGCTATGATACAGCAGTAGAGTGCATACAGCACACATCAGAGACATTTCCTCAAGCACCAGGTCCTGGACATTATATGACCTTTTTTTTTCATAAAGCCACGTTCTCAGGAATAGGAAACATAATAGGCTTTCCTAACACATAAAAGAAGATAGAGACCTAGACAAAATGCCAAGATGCAGGAATTCATCCCAAAAGAAAGAAAAAGAAAGGTCACAGCCAGGGATTTAATTGAAACAGATAGAAGTAATATGTTTGATCTGGATTTAAAAGCAACAATCATAAGGGTACCACCTGGGCTTGAGAAAAGCATAGAAGACATCAGGGATACCATATCACAGAGATAAAATAGTTTAAAACCAACCAGGCTGAAATAAAAAATGTAATAACTGAGACTCAAAACGAACTAGATATAACAACCACAAGGATGGAAGGAGCATAGGATTGAATAAATGACATAAAAGATAGAATTACGGAAATTAAGCTGAATAAAAGAGGGAAAGAAAAATCTTGGATCACAAGAGTAGACTCGGGGAATTCAGTGACTCCATCAAATATAATAGCATTTATATCATAGGACTCCCCTCCAAAACAAAACAAAACAAAACAAAACAAAACAAAACAAAATAAAACAAAACAAAAAAAGAGGACAGAAGGTTTATTTGAGAAAATGGTAGCTGAAAACTTCCCTAATCTGGGGGGAAGGAACAGACATCAAAATCCAGGAGGCAGAGAGGCACAGAGAACTCCCATCAAAATCAATGAAAATAAGCTAACACTAAGACATATGTTAGTAAGTTTGCAAAATATTGTGATAAAGAAAAAATCCTAATAGCAGGGGCATCTGGGTGGCTCAGTGGTTGAGTGTCTGCTTTCAGCCCCAGGGCATGATCCTGGGTCCCAGGATCCAGTCCCACAACAGGTTCATGGAGCCTATTTCTCTCTATGCCTATGTCTCTGCCTCTCTCTCTCTCTGTGTCTCTCATGAATAAATAAATAAAATCTTAAAACAAAAATCCTAAAAGGAACAAGACAGAAGTCCCTAACTTGCAAGGGAAGACAAAAAAGATTAGCAGCAGACCTCTCCACAGAAATTTGTCAGGCCAAAAGAGAGTGGCATGATATATTCCATGTGCTGAATGGAAAAATTAGCAGCCAAGAGTACTTTATCTAGCAAAGTTACCACTCAGAATAGAAGAGATAAAGACAAATAAAAACTAAAGGAACTTGTGACCAATAAACCAGTCTTGCAAAAAATCTTAAAGGTATTTCTTTCAGTGGGGATGAACAACTAAAATAGACTAAATTCATATCTATCAATAAATTCATACCTATCAATAATTACTCTGTATTCAAATGGCCTAAATGCTCCAATCAAAAGATGCAGGGTGTCAGAATGAATAAGAAAATAAGACTCTTGGGACACCTGGGTGGCTCAGTGGTTGAGCTTCTGCCTTTGGCTTGGGGCGTGATCCTGGAATCCCAAGATTGAGTCCCACGTCCGACTCCTTGCATGGAGCCTGCTTCTCCCTCTGCCTGTGTCTCTGCCTCTCTCTCTGTGTCTCTCATGAATAAATAAATAAAATCTTAAAAAAAAAGAAAAAAGAAAGAAAACAAGACTCATCTATATGCTGCATACAACAGACTCATTTTAGACCTAAAGACACCTGCAGATTAAAAGTAAGGGGGTGGAGAAATATTTATCATGCTAATGGTCATCAAAAGAAAGCTTCATAGCCGTCCTTATATCAGACTAACTAGATTTTAAACTAAAGCTGGTAATAAGAGATGAAGAAGGGCATTATATCATGATAAAACAGTCTATCCACCAAGAATACCAAACAATTGTAAATATATATGCCTCTAACCTGGGAGCACCCAAATATATAAATCAATTAACAACAAACATAAGGGAATTCCTTATTAATACAGTAATAGTAAGGAACTTTAACACTCCAACTTATAAAAATGGATAAATCATCTAAGCAGAAAATCAACAAAGAATGGCTTTGGAATGCCTGGGTGGCTCAGTGCTTGAGCATCTGCGTTTGGCTCAGATTGTGATCCTGGGGTCCTGGGATCAAGTCCTGCATTAGGCTCCCCACAGGAATCCTGCTTCTCCCTCTGCCTGTGTCTCTACCTCTCTCTGTGTGTCTCTCATGAATAATTAAATAAAATGAATGAGAGAAGAGAGATAATGACCAACATCATAGAAATACAAACAGTTAGAGGAGAATATTATGAAAAATTATATGCCAAAAAATTGAGCAATCTGGAAGAAATGGATAAATTCCTAGAAACATATAAAGTACCAAAACTGAAACAGGAAGAAATACAAAACTTTAACAGACTGATAACCAGCTAAGAAATTGAATACATTATCAAAAATCTACCAACAAACAAAAGTCCAGGGCCAGTTAACTTCCCAGGAGAATTCTACCTACATTTATTATTTTCTATTTGTTTAACTTTTAAATTTTATTGCTTTGGTGGAGGGGAGAGGGGTATAAGGAGAGGAAGAATCCTAAGCAGGCTCCATGCCCAGTGTGGAGCCTGATGTGGGGCTCGATCTCATGACTCTGAGATCATGACCTAAGCTGAAATCAAGAGTTGGATGCTTGACTGACTGATCCATCCAGGTGCCCCTGTACCTCACATTTAAGGAAGCGTTAGTACCTGTTCTCAAACTATTCCAATAAATAGAAATGGAAGGAAAACTTCCAAACTCCTTCCATGAGGCCAGTATTTTGTGATTCCAAAACTAGACAAACATTCCACTAGAAAATAGAACTAAAGGCCAATATCCCAGATAAACATAGATGGGAAAATTCTCAATAAAATACTAGCTAACTGATTCCACCAGTACATTAAAAGAGTCATTAACCATGATCAAGCAGGATTTATTCCTGGCTGTAAGGGTGGTTCGATGTTCACAAATCAATCAATGTCATACACCATATTAATAAAAGAAAGTATAAGAACCACATGATCCTCTCAACAGATGCATAAAAAGCATTTGACAAAATAAAACATCCATTCATGGTAAATACCCTCAACAAAATTGGATAGAGGGAACATATGTCAACATCATAAATGCCATATAAGAAGACCCATAGTTAATATAATCCTCAATGGTGAAGAAATGAGATCTTTTCTTTTATGTACAGAATAAAGACAGGCATATCCAGTCTCAGCACAATAATTTAATATTGTACTGTGAGTCTGATGCCTCAGAAACAAATGGAATCCAAATAAGTAAGGAAGAAGTCAAACTTTCACTATTTTCAGATTATATGATATTGTGTATAGAAAAACCCAAAGGACTTCATCAAACAAGTGCTAGAACTGATAAAGGAATTCAGTAAAGTTCTAAAATACAAAATCAACATACATAAATCTTTTGCATTTCTTTTTTTTTCTTTTGGATTTCTATACACTAAAAATGAAGCAACAGAAAGAGAAATCAAGGAGTCAATCTCATTTACAATTGCACCAAAAGCTATAAGATACCTAGGAATAAACCTAACTCAATGGGTGAAAGATCTGTATTCTGAAAACCATAAAGCATTGATGAAATAAATTCAAGATGAAACAAAGAAATGGAAAAACATCCCATGCTCATGGTTTGGAAGAATAAATATTGCTAAGATGTGTATAGTACCCAAAGCAATCTACACAATTAATGCAGCCCCTATTATAATACAACCAGCTAGAACCAGAGCTAGAACAAGCAATCCTAAAATTTGTATGGAATCACAAAAGACTCCGAATACTCAAAACAATCTGGAAAAAGAATAGCAAAGCTGGAGGAATCACAACTCTGGACTTAAGTATTAATATAAACCTGCAGTGATCAAGATAGTATGGTATTGGCACCGTAACAGACACATAGATCAGTGGAACAGAATAGAAAACCCAGAAGTGGACCCACAACTAATCTTCCACAAGCAGGAAAGGCCATCCAATATGAAAAAGAATATCTACTGTCTCTTCAACAAATGGTGTTAGGAAACCTGGACAGCAACATGCAAAAGCATGAAACTGGACCACTTTCTTACACTATACACAAAAATAAATTCAAAATTGGTGAAGACCTAAATGTGAGACTTGAAATCATCAAAATCCTAGAGTACAATACAGGCAGTAACCTCTTTGGCATCAATTGTGGCTACTTCTTACTATATATGTATCCTGAAGCTAGGGAAACAGAAGCAAAACTGAACTATGGGGAATTCATCAAGATAAAAAGCTTCTGCACAGTGAAGGGAACAATCAAGATAACTAAAAGGCAACTTTTGGAATGGGAGAAGATATTTGCAAATGACATATCAGATAAAGGTTAGTACCCAAAATATATAAAGAACTTATCAATCTCAACACCCAAAAAAATGAACAATCCAGTTAAAAAATGGGCAGAAAACATGACTAGACATTTTTCTAAAGAAGACATACAGATGGCTAAGATACATATGGAGATGCTCAATATAACTCATTATCAGAGAAATACAAATCAAGACTTAATGATAAAATAGTTAGAATGGCTAAAATCAACAGCGCAGGAAAAAAAAAAGGTAGTTTGGGACAATGCAGAGATATGGGAAACCTCTTACAATATTGTGGGAATAAAAAATTGGTGCAACCACTCTGGAAAACAATACGGAGGTTCCTCAGAAAGTTAAAAATAGAACTACCTAACAAATTTAGGATCTGAACCACTAGGTATTTACCCAAAGGATACAAAAATATTGATTCAAAGGGATACATGCACCCCGATGAGTATGTGTGACCACATAATCGAGTTTTGAAAAGTGAGTAAAAATTATGTGAGCCACTTCCATGCAGAGTCCTTGAAAACTTCCCATTGGTTCCCTCATCTGGCTGGATGTATCTGAAGAGGAGCCCTTGGGAGTGGTGAAGGCAAAAGTGGGAAGGAGTCTGGGTCCTGAATGGATCGTCTGCTAACTACCACATGAATAAAAATAAAATCCTGATGGGCTTGGTCTTTCAGATATTCAAGCCCAATTATTATGCTAACTTTCCTACCTAATTCATAAATCTAGCCTAGTAATTACCTTGTAGAAGCCATTCCATAAATGAATGCATATGATAAAAAATAATTAGACTCATCACTGGCATTCAATCTGAAAGAAATAAATGAACTCTGGGGAAAATATCGAGATTCACTTCCTCAGTTTTTTTTAGAGAAGGGTACATGATAGAGAAGCATGAGTGTTAATAGCTAAAATTATGTGGCAATAAATTTAATAAGATTGTTTTAGGATTTTAAAAAATACCTTTGAAAATGTGATACGTTTGTTTTTGTTTTTCATGTTCTGATTTCAGGTTTGAAAAATTGTTTATAAACCTGATTGCATAGAAAAGCAGGCAGTAACTATTTGTATATACATGAAGTTCTATTTAAAGATTAACATCGATTACGGAAAAACGTCTTTAGCTAAACGGTTCAGTGTAATTGAGGTCACCATTTAGTCACTTAAAAACTTTCATCACTAAATGCTTTTAAATATTTTATGAATCATGTAATTACTTTGAGTATTTGCGTAAGCACTGTAGTTTATGGTAGAAAATGTACCTGCTACCATATGGGTCTCTTCTAAAATCATATTGATGCAGCTTTTAAACTATCCCTAGCAGCCAGATGTAATTTGGGAGAATATATCAGTAGGTTTATTCTCAAAAGGGAAAAAAAATAATCAAATTTTCTCTTTCACTTACAGTCTCAAAGGTGAAGAAACATTAAAAATTTAAACACATATTACATAGCTTTTTAAATATCAGGCATTATCAAAATTCAAATATTTCTGATAAATCCAGATGGTTATAATTGCTGAGGATTTAGTTAATTACAATTATTTTGAATTCAAAATGTTCACTTCCTTATAATTGATTTTAAATTACATGATTTCTTCCTGCATTATTGATGTCATTAGTAAAGCCAAGTTGCTACTAAGAAAATAACCCAAAGAATTAAACATTGATAAGTCAGCCTCTTAGGAGTACATACCTATGGACCATGTCATTTCAAAATTAATGCAGCATTTTTGATGCTTTGACCGGGAGACAAGAAACTGAATACAAAAATTGCCTTTATCAATGTTTTATACCGAAGTAATTAAATAATCATGTTAAAAGAAGGAAATGGTTACTTTTATTATTTCCATTGAGAAATTGGTTTATAATATTTAGTGTTAGTGCTCAGAAAACTAATCAAATCCCTTCTTGGAATAAATGAACTCTGATCTCCTGCCATCAACCATATTGAATACTTTCATTTGTAGACAGTAACACTAGAAGCCATAATACATATCAAAGTTTTAGGATACTTCCAGAGTATATTGGGCTCATTCTCTTCATACCAGACAACTTCATAAAGCTTCCAGGGTGCATGTGACCAAGTTATGATATTTTCTTTCTGTAAAAGCACATGTTCTTTTCACAAAATATCTTTTCATGAAGTTTAACCTAATTGTGGCCCATTATTTCTAATCAGCATGGTGATGTTTATTACTCACCTGCAATTCCTGCAGTTCCATAGAAATTCTCCACCTCAGAAAATGGACCCTCTTATCATTACCATGTTTTTTTAATTCTCATTAAATTCTCTACTATCTAAGTATAAAATCCTTTTCTGTTTTTGAATAATCTTTAGTCCAACTCTGCTTATGAACATTTTATTCATCATTACGATAGACTTTTTTTTCACATCTTATTTATAAGCATCCATTCTTTTTTCTTAGTACAATACCACCATAACTTTCTTTGGGACATGTCTTTCCTCTTGTTCCTATTGTATGCATACTGGTTGAGACTAAAAATCATCCCTGACTATCATGATTGACTCAGGATAGACTGTCAATCTAATCAGGTGTGTGTATGTATGCATATATATTTCAACATAGAAAATACAGAAATTTAAATTGCAACAGCCATATCACCTCTGTGATAGAAGAGCCTATCTCAGACTGAGCCTAAGTGAGAATAAAATAATCTCTCCTGTTCTTAAGGCACATCATTCTCAGTTCTCTCCCACCCACTCCCCACTTTTAACACCTTTGAAAATACTGTCAGGCTTATTTGGAAAAATACAATAAAATTAATTATTTGTCACCATTCTACTCAAATAACCAATCAATGCTGCTTCATATATTTGCCTAGACTACTGTAGCAGTTTCCTAATAATTCTCATTTTTCTATTCTTAGCACAATATATTTTCACAAAGTAGCCAGAAACCAGAATTTCTGTTTGAACTATGATGCAGTAGCTTAAATTAAATAACCTTCTCCCAGATATTTGCAAATGACATATCCAAAAAAAGTTAAATTCAAAATATGTAAAGAATATTTAAAACAACACCCCAAAAATGAATAATCCAATTAAAAAATGGGCCAGGAGTATGAATAGACCTTTTTCCAAAGGAGACAGACAGATGGCCAACAGATAAATAAGAAGATGCTCAATATTACTTATCATCAAGGAAAATGCAAATCAAAACTACAATGAGATATCACCTTCCACCTTTCAGAATGGCTAAAATCAACAACACAAGAAAAACAACAGGTGTTGGCGAGGATGTAGGAAAGGGGGGGGGGGCATTTTGCACTGTTGGTGGGAATGCAAACTGGCATAGCCACTATGGAAAACAGTATGGAATCTCCACAAAAAGTTAAAAATAGAACTACCCAATAATTCAGCATTTGCAATATTAGGTATTTATCCAAAGAATTAAAAAAGACAATTTAAAGGGATACATGCACCTCAATATTTATAGCAGCATTATCTACTATAGCCAAGTCATGGAAATAGCCCAAGTGTCCATTGATTGATGAATGGTAAAGCAGATATGATCTATCTCTCTATCGATCTATATCTATGTCTATACATATTATTCAGCTTACATATTATCAACTCTTGGAAAAAATAAAAAGATGAAATCAGAGAGTGAGATGAACCAAAAGAGACTCTTAATCATAGAAACAAACCAAGAGTCACTGGAGGGGAGGGGGTTGGGTGGCTGGAAACTGGGTGATAGACATTAAGGAGGGCAAGGGATGTAATGAGCATTGGGTATTATATAAGACTGATGAATCACTCTCCCTACCTCTGAATTAAATTAAATTACATGTTAAGTAAGTGAATTTAAATAAAATAAAAATGCTAGAAATTTGCCAAAAAAAAAAAAGAAGGAAGAAAGAAAGAAAGAAAGAAAGAAAGAAAGAAAGAAAGAAAGAAAAGAGAGAGGGAGGGAGACAGAGGATCTTTCCTTCCCTCTTGGCCTGTCTCCCCAGTTCTGGTCTCTGTCTCTCTCTTTCTCACGCAAATAAATAAATAAATAAATAAATAAATAAATAAATAAATCCTTTAAATGAGTGATAAAATAATAATAAAAAATAAAATAATGATTACAGTAATAGTGAGCATAGCTGGCAGATGTAATGCTTACTGTAATATATATGTATATATACATGCTTATATATTTGCTTACTGTAATATATATATATATGTATATATATACACACATATATATCTCACACTAATTTAATCCTTGCAGCAATCCTGAAAGAGATACGAATATTTTCTTGTTTGGGATGCCTGGGTGGCTCAGTGGTTGAGTGTCTGCCTTTGGCTCAGGGTGTGATCCTGGAGTCCCAGAATTGATTCCCACATTGGGCTCCCTGCAGGGAGCTGCCTCTCTCTCTGTGTCTACCTCTCTGTGTATTTCATGGATAAATAAATAAATAAAATCTTAAAAAAAAACAACTATTTTCTTGTTTTATCAATAAAATATAAACTGAGGAATAAGGACAGTGGACTTCTTCACAAGGTTTATATGTGAGGAGGCCTGTATAAAAATGCAATCTAAGTTCATAATACAATCTCATAATAGTATACTTCACTTTTCTCTACAGTATGGGGTGTTAATGGAAGGACAATACATACATAGAGAAATAATCTAATTTTATTAATTAAAAGACATCATGTATTGTCTGTATATATACACACAGAAGAGTGGACACATACCATACTCCTAATTCAATGTATGCCCCACTTAGTTTTCTAGTCCTCACTATGAGTTAAGCATCTACCACTGATAATGCATGAATAGGAGTGGGGATCACATCAAATTCTTAGAGAAACTAATTCTGGGTCCTTCTTAGAAATATTAATTGCCCCATGGCTACTCTCAATTGTTTAGAAAAACAAAATTCTGTCTAGATGTTGCCTTCTGGCTTGATGCAAGCAAATACAAGTCATAATACATTATGTAAAATAGTTTGCAAGCACTAGGATTTCAAATCATTACTTTTGTCAGTGCAGGCAATGGTAAATAAAGTCCCAACACGTTACCAAGAAAACTCCATAGACTAGATTGAATTTAACATCCAATTTCCAAAAGTGGTTAGGAAATATTAAGTAAGACCAGATCTCAGGTCTACACAAAATTCTGTTCTTTTATAAACCAGAGCTAGCACCAGTGCCTGGGGCACTTTCCTTTCCCTCAATAACATATTTTACTTTATTTCCCATGGAATATCAGTAATCATAGAGCACAAAGTAGGGATGTTAAATGATTAAGCATACCTTGTAAGTTTTGTAGCTATGAACATTTTTAATAATGTTAAGGAAGATCAGTAAAGGTCTTTGCCTTAATTATAACATAGGTTCATTTGAATGTACTAGAGATAACCTTGGTTTATGCAAGGAAGAAATGTATTTCTCTACCATGTTAAATTTCACATATATGTAATTCAGGTGTAGTAAAGCAGCCTAATGTATTTTCAGACTCAGACTCCTTCCTGCTTTCACCTTCATTATCCCTAGGGAGAAACCCTTATACAAATGATCAAAGGTGGGATTCTGCTCATAAAAATCCAGATTTGAAGCAAAAAGAAAAAGAAAAATGAAAATGCCATGTCACTTCTTGTCAATGACTTTTCCAAGATATTTTTGTTTTTGTTTTGTCTTAAGTAGGCTACACACCCAACATGGGGCTTGAACCCACGATCCTAAGTTCAAGGTCATATGCTCTACCTACTGAGCCATCTAAGTGCCTAACATATCCAAGATGTTTGCAAATCACTTGACCCTAAATACCGACCAGAAATAAGTCACATAGTACCTTCAAGGAAATTTGGTAGATATAATCTTCATTGTGAATAGCTATGTATCCAGTAAAGGATACATGTCACACCTCAAATGGAGTCACTTCCTGTCAAGAGGAATGTACTGTCTTTTGGAAGATGCAAATAGAAAGATAACCCTAAAGGAAAATATACATAAATTGCAGTTTTGCTCTGTTTCATTCTAGTGAACATACCATAATGCATAAAGTTGAGTCACTATGTTGTACACCTGAAGTTAATGTAGCATTGTGTGTCAACTATACTCAAATTAAAAAAAAATTAAAAAGATTTACTGTAAGCCAGCACTGCTGAAAAGCCTGTGCAGCTCAAGCTCATTCAATGCTATAAAATGTCTATGTTCAGTGTACTTCTAGAGACCTCATTAGAATATCATATTATGGTGCCATTTGGAATTGGGAAAAAATAAATGTGCATATAAATATTATTTTTAAGGACTTGGAGATGAAAGAAGACAATTATTGGCAGAGATTGAGAATTTCTGAAAGGGGATCTGATTGAAGTACAGAATGTATTGTGACTCTCAGATCAGAATCAGCTAAAACTGAAGAATTCAAACATTAGAGCATTTTATAACAATCCTTGGGAAAGAGAGGTAGATATTAGTATAACCATCCTAATACCAATTATTTATTGAAAATAATTTAATATTTGTAATAAAAACACTCCAATTTTGACTTGTAGTTTACCATACAACTATATTAGGCTATAAGTAATACAAAGCCCAATTTTCAATGGCTTAACCACACACATATATACATTTCCTATGTACCAGGAAGTCCAGAATTATAGTCCAGTATCTCCAAAACATTATGAATATTCAGACTCCTCTTATTTTACCTCAATCATCTTCCATAATGTTTTCAACATCCTGGTTGAAAAATGGTTATTTATTTAAGTATGAAATTTGAGTTGGATGAAGTGAGAAAGAAAAGGTATAGCTAAGGAAAAATAGCAAAGCATTCTTCTAAAGTTTTTTAATAGTAACTATACCAAAAACGAGTCAACACTGCATAATATAGACATCCTTGAAAAAATAAACCTTGAAAGATGGGAAATTAGAGGAATAAAAAGGTTGTTGGGTGGCCAATGCACAATGTCTGATACATATTACAAGTTCTCTTTTTAGTTACAATTATAGCTAACTGCATATTTACACTTATTTTCAATAAAACCTTTTTTGCTTTTATAAAATACTGAGATAAAATAATCTGAGTTTTGGCAGAAACATCTGATCCAGTAAATCTTATCTGACAAAATTTAGTACAGGTAATGCTACTGAGATTGTGTGTTGCCTCTTATTGTTCAGTTAATATCCATTCCTAGCTCCATGCCACACACCACACACACACACACACACACACACACACACACACACACACTTCCATAGCAAGAATATATTTCCCAGACCATAAACTCTGAGCTTTGCCACACGACCTTTCTTTGACTTCGTGCTAGGTAAAGTATACTTTTATGTGCTTTGATATGAGGCTTAGACATTTGACTTGCTTTACCCAATGGGATTTAAGTGGCTGAGAGGCAACCCTAGGTTTAAAATGAGATGAGTGGTTGGGCTTCCTCTATAGTTTCCTGTAATGTACAATTAGAAGGATATTATTTCGCTTGTCACTTGTTTAAAGATGATAGATATAGGAAGCAAACCTGTACCCACTGTTTGGTGTCAAGCCCACTTAGCCCCTTAGGTGAGGCAGATCACAGCCTACTTACAAATGACTAGGCAATAAATAAATTTTATTTATTTATTTATTTAGTTATTTTTATTTTACTTATTTTTGAAAGTCGTAGAAAGTTTTAGGTTGTCTCTTATACAGCATTATTATGCCAATAGATGACTAATTCTTAGGGTAAAATAACTAAAACAATCCTTAAAAATTGACTTAGCTTATAAGGGATGCTAAATCTTATGATATTTGTCATATAATGCTCTATATGTTAGTTGTTCATGTTTATTCTTACTTCTCTCAAAAGAAAATTAACTTACAGAGGTCAACGAAAGTGATATTACGCATATCTTTATCTCCACAGTCCTAATAGCTCATTAAAATTGTAATACTTATGAAATAAGGTTCACTATAAAAACAAGAAATAAAATAGCAGCTATTTTATTTAAAATTCGTGAGATTAAAAAAATAAATAAAAATCGTGAGATAGCCATTTGAAAGAATTTGGATTTCAAATATGGCAAGTAACAATGAGTAGTTACTACTGATTCATATTATATGATTCAAAATCATGTTAAATGCAAGAGTAAAGGTAGTCTTAAAGAAAATATCTAGATGAATTTAGAATGACTTCTCTGTGTCAGGAACTGTAAGGGGTCTGAAGTTTTTCTCTACTTGCAAGCTAACTAGTTAGTCTGCCACAGTTATGCGCTACTGGAAGAAAACAAGACTCCTGGTCTTGGTGTGGTATCTGCATTAGGATACAGATTTATGGAACAGAATAGAGAGCCTAGACATAAAGTCACACATATATAATCAAGTGATTTTAAACCAATGTGCTTGGTAGTAGAAAAAAAGAATAGTTTTTTGAACAAACTATGCCAGAACAACTAAATATTTATATGGAGAAAAAAAATGAATCTAGGGTGGTGTTAGTGGAAATAGTAGAATAAAGACCTCCAGATATATGCTCTTTTATAGCAGCAATTTTAATACTGGGAAAAAAAAAGTAAAAATCAAGTTTTTCAGAATCCTGAAAATGAACCAGATTCTTAGAGTATTTTACTTAAAAGTAGCAGAATATTGGTAAGACAAGTGGGCTCTATGGCATTTTAATTTGTCCTATTCCCATCTTCCTCTCTCCAGCTTCATAGTAGCTTTGAAAATCAACAACAAAAGCAATAGCCTAGGAGTCACTGGAGAGAGCAAAAAGAGTATGAAGTCTCCAAAAACCAAACCCTTGAGGGCTCTTATTATATGACAAGCGGGGAGTGCAAGCAAAAAGTGAAGTCTTTAAGCAGGAGTTGTCAACTGCCTAAGTATGAAGGTGTGAGTCAACACATACCCATAGAGCACTGTAGTAAAGTTTGAGAGAATTACTGATTCAAGGTGTTTAAGGGCTCTCTTTCGAATTATTAGCTGGCCACTAGGATAACTGAGCAGAGACTTCTGTGGGCACGTAAGACAAAGAATACAGACTTAACAGAATTAGTTCAATAAAGTCACTAAGTACATAAAAGGCAGCAAATACCACCACAACAAAAAACCAGCAATAGCACGGTAAAACTTGGGGAGGAGGAATTATACCTGAAAGTTGCCACGGTATATAATTTTAGAAGTTCAGCTTTAAATTAAAAAAAAAAAAATGAGGGCAGCCCAGGTGGCTCATTGGTTTAGCCCGCCTTCAGCCCAGGGCCTAATCCTGGAGACCCTGGATCGAGTCCCATGTTGGGCTCCCTGCATGGGGCCTGCTTCTCCCTCTGCCTATGTCTCTACCTCTCTCCGTGTCTCTCATGAATACATAAATAAATAAAATATTTAAAAAAGAGATACACATAGAAACAAGAAAGTGTGGCATATTCACATAAAAAAAATAGTCAAAAGAAATTATCCCTGGGGAAACCAGACTTAGTAGAAAATATTTTGCATAAGCTATTTAAAATATGTTCAAATAACTAAAGGAAACTCAGTTTAAATACTAAAAGAAAATATGACAATAATAACTCACTAAATTAAAGAATATTAATAAGCACATAAAATTATAAACAAAAAAGAACCAAATAGAAATTATGATTTAAGTATAATAACAGAGATGGTGGGATGTCTGGGTGGCTCAGAGGTTAAGCGTCTGCCTTCGGCTCAGGGTGTGATCCTGGAGTTCTAGGATCAAGTCCCATATCAGGCTCCCAGAGGGGAACCTGCTTCTCCTTCTGCCTATGTCTCTGCCTTCTCTCTGTGTGTCTCATAAATAAATAAATGAAATCTTTAAAAATTATAACAGAGATGGGAAAAAAATCACTAGACTGACTCAAGATCATATTTGAAATGACAGAAAAGAGAATCAGTGAACTTGAAGTTGAGATTATTCCGCTGAGGAAAGGAAAGCTTAAAAAAAAAAGGGAAAAGAAAAACGAACAGTTTGGCAACCTATAGGACACTATCAAATGAAAGATATAGTGGGAGTCCCAGGTGAGGAGAGAAAGGGGCAGAAAGAACAACTGAAGATATAAAGGCTGAAATCTTCCCAAATTTTATTTAAAATCATTAATCTACACATTAAAGGGGCGCAAAAAACAAACAAAAACCTCTGAGTAGAATAAAGTCAAAGAAACCCAGAACTAGATTCATTGTTTTCAAATTGTCTCAAGACAAAGACAGAGAGAAATGACTCTGAATAAAGAGCTCTACAATGTATTGTTTTCCTATTGTTGTTATATAACATTTTTTATATAAAACCTTGGCAAAACAATGGTTTGAAATGGCATAAATCTATTATCTTATGTTTTTTATTTATTTATTTTATTTATTTATTTATTTATTTCTCTTCTTATGTTTTTTAGAAGTCAGAAATCTTAAATTAATCTCACTAACTAAAATCAAGATGACAACAGCCCTGAATGTCTTCTAAAGATTCAAGGGGAGAATGTTTCCTTGTGTTTTTCAATATTTAAAGGCTACCTGCATTCCTTGGGTCATGGCACCTTTTCTCCCATCTTCAAAGTCAGTAAATTAGTTCAAATCATTCTCATGCTTCTGCATCTCTCCAAATCTCTGTTTTCTGCCTTCTACTTCCATTTTATAAGGACCTGCATGAGTATATTAGGCCCATCCTGATAACTCTAGATAATCTTCCAGACTCAATATCAGCTAATAAGCAATCTTAACTTAATCTGCATTTTAAATTCTTCTTTCCTATAAAATCTAATGTAGGATATGAACATCTTTGGAGGTCCTTTACTCTATTACATTTTATAAGATTAAAAGCTGATAGCTCATCATCAGCCAGAAAGCATGAGATGATACATTCAAATACTAAAAGATTCAGCTATCAACCAAGAATTCTACTTCTAAAAAAAAACTATCTTTCAAAGATGTCAGAATAATTAAGACAGTCACAGGAAAGCAAAAACAGAGAGAATACATTGCTAGCAGACCGGCACTACAATATATAGAAAGGCACTACAATATATAGAAATCTGCTATTTCTGGCAGATAGGAAAGGAAATAAGGCATATTCACATATTTAAAAATTTTGGAAATTGGAATATGGACATCATTGGGGGCAACTTCTCTTCCTTCCACAGAGGAAAACTTCTTCAACTTCATGAATATTGTCTACGGACAACCACAAGTACATCATATTTAATGTTAAAAGACTGAACACATTCCCTCTACTATCAGGGACAAGACAAGGATATCACCTCTTACCCCATTTATTAAACATCGTACCAAGAATTCTACAAAGGTCCATTAAGCGAAAAAAGATAAATAAAAGGCATCAAGAATGAAAAAGGTGAATTAAAACTACGTTCTATTTTCAGAAGACACAATCTAGTATATATAAAATTTTATGAAATGCACAAAAAATTATAAGAACCCAAAAATAAGTTCAGCAAATTATCACAAGAACAATTCATACACTAGCAATAAAGAAGCCAAAAAATGAAATTAGGAAAACAATTCCATCTAAATAGCATCAAAAAGGATAAAATACTTAGAAATAAAATTCAGAAAATGATTTCAAGACTAGTACACTAAAAACTACAACATATCAGGAAAGACCCAAGAAAATGGAGACATCTCATGTTCATGGATCAGGAAACTTGATATTGTGAAGATGGTAATACTGCTGCAAATTGATCTGAAGATTTAAAGAAATTCTTATCAAAATCCTAGCCAGGGATACCTGGGTGGCTCAGCGGTTGAACGTCTGTCTTTGGCTCAGGGCCTGATCCCAGGATCTGGGATCGAGTCCCTCACTGGGCTCCCTGCAAGAAGCCTGGTTCTCCCTCTGCCTATTTCTCTGCCTTCTCTGTGTCTCTCATGGATAAACAAATCTTAAAAAAAAATCCTAGTCGGCTTTCTTTTTTTTCCTTTTTTCCCACAAACTGATAAGCAGATCCTAAAATTCACATAGAAATGCAAAGGATTTAGAACAGGTGAAATAGTCTTGAGAAAGAAGAACAATGTTGGAAGACTCACACTACATGATTTCAAAACTTACTGGAGAAATACACTAATCAGGATGATATGATATTTGCATTGGAATAGACATATGGATCAATGGAATATATTTGAGGTTTGAAGTATAAATCCTTAAGTTTCCAGTCAATTAGCTTTTTTTGGTTTGTTTTATAAGGGTGCCAAGATAATTCAATGAGGAAAAGAATAATCTTTTTAACAAGTACCACTGGGACCAATAGTTACCCACTTGTGAAAAAATACAGCTGGACCTCCTGAAGGGTTCCAGCTATATGTAGAACAATTTTAAAAAGACAAATCTAATCTAGTATGACAGCAAAGAGATGGTTCCATGGTCCAAAGGCAGGAGAGGATGCAGGGATATCTGTAAGGGGATACAGAGAAATTTTTTGGTTGGATGAAAAGTTTTTTATAACTAGATCATAAACTGGTTAAACCTCATCAAAATGTTTATTAAAATGTGCATATTTGATAATATATAAATTAAACCTCATTAAAGTTAATAAAGATAACATGACCCTGTATGATATAACTTTTTCTATAAAATATTAACTTTTCTATAAAATATTAACTTCCAGAAGAAGAATACCGAAGAAATGCATTTGAAACATTTGAAAATAGAATAATTAATTTATATTTTTTTATATTATCAATAGTAAAGCATTGTATACAAGGTAATTACAGTGTCAGATTAAAGAATACATGACCAAAAATGATCATTAATTTAGAACCGAGGTGGCTTCATTATACTTACAATTTCATGCTGTTTCTCAAAAATAGGAAATTTTATATATTTAAGTATTTAATAATCTTATTTTATGCAATATTTGCCTTTCTATGAAATATAAATCTTCAACAGATAAATTTAAATATATCTTCTGTTTTTTTCTAGGTATAAGAATACACAATATTAAAATGTAATTTCTCATTGGCATAGAAAGTTTGCTGGGAATAAAATGATTTTATACTGCGTTCTATTGGTATTAACTATTTTTTTAATTGTGCTAATGACAGAAAAATTAATTTAACTAATATTTAAACTTATACAAAAATTAAACAAAACACATATATTATGGTAGGAATTATAAGTTTGTCATTCTTAGAGAAACATAATCATAAATCATCTACCCCTAGTCTCTGAAATACTCCCAATGATTTAAGACTTTGGCACATATTTATTTTTGTTTTCATTACTCATTTAACTTGTTACTAACTTATGATTCTGATAATCAGCTTTTGACAGTTGATAATAGAAGCTATCACATCAAAGCAATGTGAGCAACATTAATTAATAGTAAAAGCAAGTTCAAAGTAAAAGACATAAAACTCTCTTCCAGTTTGATAGAGACAAAGAGATAGGTGTTAAGGTAGCAAACAAATTGTTTTCCTCCTCCTCCTTCTTTGGTATTTAACCTTGATCATGATCCAAGGGGACAAGTGTATTAAAGATACCAACTTGTACTTGGCTCCACAGAATACTTTTTTCAATTTTAGATTATGCTCTTGGTGAGAAATGTCTCCCTTCATAAATTTATGTACAATCTACCCTTGGTGATAGGTGCCATTTTTATTTTTGGATAGAAAGCAATTTGCCGTCCTGAAGAGCACACCACTACTAGAGTATGAGTTAGCATCAATGTGAACAGTCAACCTTCTCATTTGCCTCCGGGACACTGCAGATAATATAATATGCCCTTTGGAAACTAGTCCCTTGCCTATTTAATCCCTAATTCCAAATACTCAAACTTGTTCTAATATATAGCAAAAATCATTTTTCTGTAAGAAAATATTTAAGGACTACGAGTCCATGATTTACCACACCCCCATCAAATCAGCTGCAGTGCCAATTTTCTCTTAAATGACACCTCAGTCCTCATTCCCATCATTTGTTTCACTGTCCACAATCATTCTACCACCTTGCTTCCTAGGCCCAGTAACTTGGTTCTTTTTGTATGCTTCTTTGACAGATTCTCCTAAATTAAAGGCCATTCATATTTGCTTTAGTTTTTCTTTTTTGATACAATGCAGAGCTAGCAATGTTTTTGGAATACATATTGAGTTATATAGCTGCCTATTGAAATAACCCTTTCCTTTAAAGTTGGTCATTGCTGTGCTTGATCCACTATTCTTATGACTAAAGACCTGTCCCAAAACCTTAGCTCTTTTAATCCCTAGTATTACTAACCAACACTCATTTTCACCTAATAATCTAGATGCCTCCATACTGTCCAATATTGATAGCCCCTCACAAATCTCAGAGTCTGCAGACTCCCGTTTCAGCTCCACCTCTCTGCTCCAGTAAATGTGCCACCAGCCAAGTTCTTATATCATTAATGAGGAACCAAAGACAAATATTTCTTAGGAATAAATAATTATATTCCCTAGGAATAAATAGTGTACTGTTTAAAAGAACACTGACTCAGATTCTCAGTGAACGACTTTATTTGTTGTATCCTTCAATTTCCTAAATTCTACTTTTCTAGAAGCTTAAATATTTAAATTTAAGTGGTAGTATTCCTTCCAAACCATTTATTTGGACATATATTAGTTCAACAAAGTACTCATCTTACAACAGGCAGTTTAGTAGTCTGAGCAGGTTCACACTACATAAACATTTGGCTTACTTTTCCCCTTTCAAAAACACTGTCTCCAGGTATTCTGTGAAAGAAGAAACATTGCAATGTTAAAGGTTTCAACATGACTTCCTTTTCAATCCTTTTGAAAAATAATATGCATTCTATGAGGGATAAAACTATGTTTACTAGGCATAATAAGTCGCACCTAATATGTGGTCCGTAAATATTTCTTACAGAAATAGAAACCATCAACTCCTATATATAATTGTATATGAAAATTCATAAATTTGTCAGTCTAATTTCTGAAATCTGTTTAATAGTGATTAATAATAGCAGCCCCTTACATTATTTCAAAAGTGACCTTTAAAAATATTCAGGAAAGAAGTAAACTCATCTTTAGAGAAAACAGCAGAGCACTGAAAATGAAGTTTGTATTTGTGCTATATCAAATACTTACACAACATTGGTTTTATTTTCAAAAATGCATCACAAGCGATTTCAGATATGAGTCCTTCTATTGCAATTTAAGGAATGGTGCTAGTTAGCATGTTATCTGTCCATCATTTTCCCCACTTTTAAAATACCAAATTAGATTATTCAAATGTGTTCTCAAAGAGGTTACCCCTGGAAACCACTCTGAGCTTCATGGGGTACAGAATAGCCTGGCTGCTGATTGGTTTTAGCCTCAGGGAATATCACACCAAAGCACAGCAGTCTCCAATGACTACCAATTTGCTTCCCAGTGTGATGCTAGGTATTGCCTGTGGTCATTAATGCCATATTTGGTAAAGGGATACACTGTTTACTGATTGCCCTTTCCTTCATTCAGTCAAGACAATGAAGACAAGCAACTGCAGGTTTAAAATTCAACTCTCAAGCTTCCTCAGTTTAAAATTTTGCCGTAAAGACCCTTTTCTTTCAGACATTTTAGTCATTCAGTTATGGATTTGCAGAACTTAGAACAGAAGGTTATTTTTTTTTTTAAGATTTCTCCCTTTGGGTAGCACAATTGGGAAAAAATGCTATTTTATTCACATCATTTCATTTTTTATTTTAATTATCTCTGTAATTGAATGTTTAAGTTAATATTTTATTGTGGGCTTTATTTTTACAGCCTTTGATATAGCTCAAACTTTAAGAAAAAGAAACCATTTTCTGATAAACTTGGAATTCATAGTATGCAGGCATTCTAGTTAATGGAACTTGAACAACTGGGTTTACAGACTGATTAATGAACTATCTGATCCTATGGAATCACCTAATTGGTGAATGGCAAATTCAAATTAATGTTCTTAATACTTGATCTTCTTTTTAAAAACAATGTCAGTCAAGATACCACAGTTATTTTGGGGGGTTCCTTATCTTAGAACTAAGATACTCTTTTAGCCATCAGAATAAGTGACTAAAATTCCCATTTTTAGATGAACCTAAGGGAGAAAGAAGCTATCAACTATATTTAGGAAAATGGAACTGCAATTACGAGCAGTAATGACTCTAGATTTATTAGACTACCTAGAGATTGACATATGACTCCTTAATAAGTTATAGATGATCCTCTCACCAAAATGTTTGTAACTTTGATAGCACAGTTATTTAAATATTTGTAAATTTGGGCAATGGTATGTATTTGGTAATTAGACATTGACCATGATCCTGATAAGGCTGCATCACAAAGGCTATCTGTCCCTGGACAGCTTTCTGATGTTTAATATGAATGCCATTTTACATATTAATATTTTTTACAAACAACTTATTGCTTGATCTTGTCTCATTGTTCAAATAGTCATATATTTCTATTCATTATTTCTTATGTTTCTCACATAGAAATTGAGATAGGGTTAGCTTTAGCCTATCAGTTCCACCAAGTTCACAGATTAATAATGATAAAATGCTGATAACTATGGAGATCATTATTCTAGGCAACAATACATTCTAGGCACTCTGTAAAGCCTATAATATACACTATTTCATTTTATCTTCACATTGACCATTTGAAATAGTAATTATTATCCACTATCTATTGAATAAGAGAGATAAACCTTGATTGGGTCATAGAATTTTCATACAATTGTATACAAATTGATTTATTATTAATATAATTTCTAATTATAGTTATTAAGATCAATTCATACAATCATGTAGGGACCGTATCAGAATGTGAACACAGTCAATTTGTATTTCTGAGTCCCCACATTTCAATTCAGAACCGATTTTGGTGATGGCAAGACAACTGGCTTTGGCATGATTTATGATTCCTTGGATTACGCAAAGAAAAATGAACCCAAACATAGACTTGCAGGACATGGCCTGTATGAGAAGAAAAAGACTTCAAGAAAACAGCGCAAAGAATGCAAAAACAGAATGAAGAAAGTCAGTGGGACTGCAAAAGCCAACGTTGGTGCTGGAAGATTGGACAACAGAAGGAATAAAGATTCTGCAGTGGCTTTATCTGTGGTGATTGGGCAGATTTTTCATGAGAAGATTAATAAACTAAGAACGTTAAAAAATTTAAAAAAAAGGAAATGGCTGAGAATGATTTGCCAATGGTTCTAGAACAAATAAAGGGCAGAGCTCTGAGGGCACTTATTTTATCTGATGCTAAATCTATTTTATCTTAATGAATTGGTCTTAGGAATTTACAATTCAGTGGATTTTTACTTAATATAGATGTAGTTATAATTCCCATTTATTTTCCACTTCTACTTACTCTGCCCAGGTTTTGGTATTAATTTTAAAATCTCAAATTATTTTTCTTGCTATATCCACATGGCTTTCTATTCTGCTACATGTTTAGAACATAAGCTAGGCCTTCCTGACTCCTAGCCTGAAATATGACCATTCAAATAATTTCTCAAGTCCAGTTGATTTCCTTCTTCCTTATATTTAGAAGTAAAACCCACACTGAGGAAATAACTCAAAAAAGATTTATTCAGAATAGGGGTGCCTGGATAGCTTAATCAGCTGAGTGTTGGACTCTTGGTTTCAGCTCAGGTCATGATCTCAGGATCCTAGAGCCCCAAATTGGGTTCTGTGCTCAGTGGGAAGTCTCTCCCTCTCCTTCTGCCCCTCCACCCTGTACACACACATTCTCTGTCTCTCAAAATAAATAAATAAATAAATAAAAGATACATGCAGAATAAATTCTAAATATGATATATTCACACTGAATTAGACGGACATTTATGAAGATAAAGCAAACACCAAATGATGAAATGTTTTGAACACATAATTTAGAGGGAAATATTTTCAGTCTAATTATTTATATTATAGTAATTATGTTGTCTTGGAAACATCTTTAACATGTTTATTTAAACTAATATCATTTGCCAATGACCCATATACTTTATGCATAAAATGGGGATGACCTATTTTAACTCAATAAAAGCAACATGCAACATTATGAAAGTTTAACCAATATTAATTTACATGCAACATAATTATAATTCTTAATTATGAATTAGTTTAGACAAAAGGACTATATTTGTTCATAATTTATCAAAATCTTCCTTCAGAAAAGGGTAATGCAATCTCATGTCTGACTTTCAGCGTATGCATCAACACATTATATATTGGAATTTTTGAAATTCTTTGTTCACTATATATTGGAATTTTTGAAATTCTTTGTTCACTATCTGTCGGTATAGGTCACATGCAATAAGATGAAACAGCAGATTCACCCAGATTCTCCATCCTCACATCTTGTGACCAACAATTTGGAAATAACAGTTAGATTTAAGAGATATAATTAGACAGCATAACATCTAAGATCCTTTTTTTATTTTTGGCTTGCTAAAAAGAGAATTTTAGTGATACATTATATCTAAAAATTCTTTTTCAACAGGACTTTTTACGATGATAAATAAATAACTTGTGCAAACCAAAGCAATTAATCCTTTTGAAGTGTTCCATTAAAATTACTAATAAGGCACCCAAAATGCAAATACATATATAAATTATTTCTTTGTGAATTCGTCTTTGAGATTATCACATTTTTTTCTCTATCCTTGAGACCAGTTTCATCAGCAATTGCATTCCTTTAAACATTTATTTAAATGAATGTTTAGATTCAAAAGACATGTATAAAATATAATCATACTATACAGGTTAACAAAATACATATAAAGTCATTTTAGATATTTTTTATTGAGTGTGCTTTTTTTAGTGTTTTCTTAATCTTTTTCTCAGGATATTTCTTTGATAAAACACCTATGAAGTCATACTTTTAATAAAAAATATAATTTATTTAATAGATTAGCTTCAAATAAATATTTGAACCCTATAAAATGAGTACAATGTACATGAAATGCAAATGTCCTATAACTACATTAAAAGGACCATCCATATTAAGTATACATAATCTCATTAAATGGCAATATATACTCCCAGATGATCTTTCATTTACTCATCATGTTAAGCATGTACCCTTTTATACTATCTATACTGCCTTCCAATGTCCTTATAGAAGAAAACACATACTACAACAGACACTGATATGAATTCTTAAGTTCATAAAGGACATGGAACCTAAGTTTAACCTTCAGAAGTGTTTCTGTTAGTAGGTCTAACCTCCTGTGTTTCTGTTTAAATAGGGATCCTTAGTGGAATCATAATAACTTCTTTATAGATGGATTCTGAACACATATTTTGGAAGAAAAAATATTTTATAAGGTATAATAACAAAATAAGTATTCAACAAACGTGAGTCTTTAGTTGAGGGGATTCATTGTTTATTAAAATTAAGAAGTGATGAAACATGCATACTAAAGATTGTAAATAAACTAAGGAAATCTCCATTAAACAGCCAGTGAAAAATAGGTTACCCATAGAAAAGTAAAAGTCTAACTAAGGTCAGTAAGACAATTTCTAGAAAATTACCAGCAGAAAAGATTGTGACTCAATAATTTTCTACCCAGTAGAGCTGCCATTCACAGGCAAATTTACAGAAAATATACCACCCATGTGTTCTTTCTTGTAGTAAAATCAAAATGAAAAACTCAAAGATAGTAAATACAGGATAGAAGAGAACCAACAGTTAAGGCTTTCTGAACATTTATAAACATAGTTATGAAATAAATCGTTCTTTAGCATAAAATGATACCCAATATTTTTAATATAATTATTAGAAGATTAACAACCATATATTTTGTCAATTAAAAATTAAGAAATGGAGTGGAAAAAAATAAACAGTAATAATGGTGCTTCATTTCCAATTTGCATGCCCAGTGAGGGCATGGGTCACTTCTAACTGGATTCTTGCATTTCTACTGACCTTGATATGGGGAATAAGTATAAATGCTGCTTTATTCTTGATATTAATAATCTTAGAAATATTTATATAAATATATATAATAGTTAAAGATAAGTATTGGTAGATCAAAAAAATCCTTTTTTGTTTCTTTTTTTAAAAGATTTATTTATTTGAAAGAGAGAGAGAGAGAAAGAGAGAGAGAGAGAGAAAGAGAGAGAGAGAGAGAGAAAAAGGAGCAATGGGGAGGGGCAAAGGGAGAGAGAGAGAGAGACAGAAAGAAGCAGACTCACCACTGAGCAAGAAGCCTGAAATAAGGCTTAATCTGGGGACTAGAGATCATGACCTGAGCAGAAAGCAAACACTTAACTGACTGACACACCCAGGCAACCCTAATCTTTTGTTTTTGAAAACCTCATTTTAAGACAGTCTTAATTTTAAGTCTGAAATGAGGAAGTATATGAGATGGTATAATTAGGGGACTGGCAAAACTAGTGCTTAGACAGCCAAGATGTTGTTGATTTTCCAGAATAAAATAAAAATATATATTTTTTTGAAATATAATGTGCTTGAGATGATAGAGGTGTAGGAAAAGAATGACTGCATAAGTGGTCGTGAGAACTCCAAGGGCTGGACATTAGTTACCATATCCAGAAGATACCATCATTGCATTGACATGGACATACTAGAACTCCTGATAGACCTCAGTGAGCTTAAATATATCTTCTGTGGACTGGGTAAAGAGTTGTGATATCTGTGATCACCAGAATCTGTAAACTAGGGTCTTATTCATTTTTCTTTGCTGATAAAAACATTTCATACCCACTTTAGAGAATGGACAATCAAAGTGGAAAAATTTTATAAGTTACTTCATTACTTCATTTTAATTTATATTTTTGTGCATTCTAAAGCCAATATTAAATATCTATGCAATTACAGTATTTTTATTTTCTTGTTTAATTTTCATAGACTATAAAAAAGCCACAAAATATAGACATATCTTTGCTATAATAAAATAGAGGCAAAAACTTCAAAATATTTGTTGAAATACTATGTTGTATATAGAACACTTACTCAAGTTTTCTCTGCCTGTCTGTCTCTGTCCCTGTCTTTCTTTCCATCTTCCCTATTTATTTTATAAATATGACACAATTAGCCCCAGTCCCTCATAACCTTTTTCTTAAAATTGAAGTTAAAAAAATCTCTAATACAACCTGATGTATATCAATTTCACCACATGGATAATAATTCCTGGTGTAAATATAAGAGATCTGGTGTTTAAAAAAATCACATCTCAATAATTGAATATTGATGGTTAAAAATCTATAAAACACTACCTCATTATGATTAGAAGTATTAAACAGAATGTGTTTGGTACCATTATAAGAAAATGTTTTTCTTGAGAAATAAGCAATAATCATTATCCAAATATCTAAACTGGATTTGGAATTTAGACTTTTATTCTGTATTTATTTGGAAATGTTGTATCATCAAAACCTAAGACAATAAAAAAGAACTAAGATGTGAAGTAATGTTTTCCTCATATTATCAAACACACATATAAATAAATACAGTAATAACAAATAGAACAACTAAGTTACCAATAAAGAACTTAGAGAATAACAAAAATGAGGAATAAGACTACTAAAATATCAGAAAATCAAACTTTTGTAACTGATATATTTACAAAATCTACATGTCATTTACAGTACCTGTACATTATGCTTAATATTATTTTATAGCATACTATCGGTTTCAACTTAATCATAGGTATTGTGATGGAAAGAAACATAGTTTTGTATTGAATAATACTGTTTTAATTAGCAGTTGATTTAATTTTCTAATCCAGAAGACTAAACATACATCTGTTCAATGAACATTTATTGATTGTGTTCCATGTATAAGGTACTGTGCTAGATGCTTACGCACATCAAGGCTTCTTAAGTTGGGCACTACTGATATTCAGGGCAGATAATTCTGTGTTGTATTCGGACTCTCCAGAGAAACAGAACCAAGAGGATCGATTGATCAACTGATCGACTGATCTATCTATCAAGAGGGACAGGAGAGTAGAGAGAGAAAAAAATATAGAGAGATTTTATTTATATATATATTATATATCTTATATATAATATATATATATCATCCATCTATGTATATCTGTGGATATACATATAGACAGAGAATAAAGGAAATTTATTATAAGTAATTGGTTCATGTGACTGTGGAGAATGACTTGTCCCAAAATCTTTAGTGTGAGTCAGCAAGCTGGAGGTTCTCAAGATTGCTAATCATGTAGTTTCAGTACAAAGATCAGCAGTATAAGACCCAGGAAGAGCCAATGTTTTAGCTTGACCAAAACAGGAAAAAGCTGGGGTTCCAGTCTGAAGGCAGTCCAGCAGAAATAATTTTCTCCTATTCAAGGAGGTCTTTTTGTTCTATTTAGGCCTTCACCTGATTGGATGAAGCCCACTCACTATAAGGATAGTATGCTTTACTCAGTCTACCACTTTAAATGTTTATCTCATCCCAAACACCTTCACAAAAATACCTAGATTAAAGTTTTATCAAGTATCTAGGCACTCCATGGCTCAGTCAAGTTGACACATATTAACCATCACATTCTGGAAAATGATCTTGTGCTTCAGAGGACATTTAGTAATATCCCTAACCTCCAAACACTAAATACTAGTAGCACCCCTCAACTGAGACAACAAAACAGCAATAACAAAAATGTTTCCAAGGACGGCAAATGTCCCCTAGGTGAAAAGTCATCCCTTGTCCATTACCATTGTCATACATTATCTTTAATCCTCATAAAATATTTGCTAGGAAGAGAAAATTATTATCATTATAAAATTAAGAAGGTGAGACTCAGAAGTATTAGGTAATATGGCAAATGCCACAAAGCTAATCCATTTATGGTGCCAGTATTTAAATCCATGTCTGTCAAAAAAAAATTCATGTCTGTCTAACATCAAATTGCCTTCTATTTTCAGTACATCATGCTATCTAATTGGCAGGTGAAAATTGGATTGGAAGCTCAAGAGACCGACCTAGCTAAGAAATATAGATTGTGAATCAATATAGCATAGAGAAGATAGTTGAATCCATAGTTGTATATAAAATTTACTGAGAAAAAGCAATATAATTAGTTTGCCTCAAGAGGAAGGAATACTTTCTGATAGGTAATATGGAATCTTGGAGTTCCTCATGAATTTGATGGCTCATATAAACCCAAACAATTGAGTTGAATCAACATCATTGTTGTGATTTTTATGGGTCACTGAATCTTTGTAGTTACTCTGATGTCTCTCTTCTTCTTTATAAATCTGAAATAGCCACAATAAAGATTATTTCTTCCAAAATGCTTGCTAGTTTGTGTGTGTTATAATTTACTAACACATGACCACAAGTTAATATATTGGCCTAATAAAATATTGCCTGACCAATAAAAAAAGGCTGAAGAGGAAAAGAACATAAAATAAGTAAATTTTTGATGTGTCTAGTAACCATTGGATAAACTGTTGTGGGAAAAGAAGAAGGTAAGCATAAAAAAGCTATTTCCATTCTAAACAGAAACAATTAAAATCATGGAATTATATGATTTGTGTTATATCCTAGCCTTTGCCCACAAAATTAGTATAAAAAAGAAAACTGTCTAGACTTTTGCTTATAATCTATGGTAACTACCCTCCAAAATGGCCTTCTGCCTTTTTTTGCATCCTGGTATCCATTTCCTGTATAGTCTTCTGTCACACTAAATAGAAGTGTTGAACTGTGCAACAAATTGGGTATTCTAGAAATAACAGAATGTGAAGCTTTAAAGTCATTGTGGCTTCCTCTGTGGCTTCTGTGAGAGGACTCACTCTAAGACAAGCCAGCTGCCCTAAGGGAATGTCAACGTGGTGAGAAACAGGTTTTCTGCCAAAATTTAGCACTAACTTCACAGACAACTAAGTGAGCCATGTGGGAAGCAGACACACCAGTCCAGGTTAAGCCTTTATATGACTCCAGACACAGACAACATCTTGACTGAACCCTTATGATGGTCTAGAACCACCTAGCTAATCTATTCGCAAATGCACGACCCTGAGAAATCGCGAAATGATAAATGTTTGCATTCTTTTAACCACTAAACTTTAAGTAATTTGTTAGGCAACAATATATAAATAATAATACATCTATTTAGAAGTAGACTAGGATAGAGAGAGACATCTAAAATATTTAAGTACTCATATTTTTACTGTCTTCACCATAAATACTCAAGCTACAATTTCTAGATTGATATGCAAATGTTACCATGAAGTTGATTTCTAAGGCATTTTTCATTGAAGTTATCCATGATTCCACTAAAAGTATAAATTAAAGGAGCCCAATACAAGAAAAGATTGATATAAGATATTCGAAAATAAAATATACTAAGCTTTCCCAATCTTTCCTGTTGTTCTCAATTGGGAGACAAACCCATATAGCATGGGAAAAAATTACTTCCAAAAAGTCTCCAACCAGACTATTATAAAATGCAATTTAGCAGTGTAAATATGCTTTGATCATCAGAATAAGTTCATATAAAACTAGACTACATCTATGGAAGTCAGCCAGAATTTAGAGCATCACAATTTATGTACTACAATCAATTGAATATATTGATGACTGGTAAATACTAGATGGTGGATTATGCAAGAGTTCAAAAACTGATTTAAAAGTTCAAAATGATTTCTAAAAAGAAGAACATTGATTTTATTACTATTGACTTAACCTGAAATAGGCCATATGTAAACACTACTGTATCTGCAACTTATAAAATAAGTAGCTGAAAGTGAAAAATTAAAAACATTGATCATTCCTCAAGTCTAAGTTTTACAAATTAGAGTTATAATAAACCCAATGAAAATATACACTTACATAAACTTAGTATTCAAATTACATATTTAAACTTTTTGTCAGTTCATCTATATCTGTTGTGATAGTAACTTAATGACAGCCTTTGAAAGATACTTATTTGCAGTGATTTAAAAATATGTCTTAATAATGGATGCCAATGTTAAATCATTCCCAATCCAGGTTTTCACTCTTACCTTAAGCTTTATGTCATCGTTAGCTCTATATAGACAAATTGATATGGCTTTTAGGCAAATATTATGTCTATACTCACTTCTGGTTTAAGTTTGTGTCGGTAGCATTACCTTGTACATCATCCTAATTTTTATTGAAATATTCCCAATGATGTAGATGAAGAAAAACAAGATCAGTAGTCTTTAAACAACACATGACTTTTAAACATTTGGAAGTATCTGAGAGGAATTGTCACTAACTAGGGCAATGTTTTCAAACTGATCTTTGGACCAGCATCACCAGGGCACCTGTTATAGAATAAACTGTTGGACCAGGCCTTAGACATACAAGATCTGGAACTCTGGGTGGGGCTCAGCAATATTTTTTAAATAAGCCTTCCATGAGATTCAAATGAACACTAAAGTTTGAGGATCAATTAGAATGTGGAAGAAACTGGACTGATAAACACAATCAGAACTGTGTAGATAATGCCTTCTGAGACGGCCAAAATGCTGTTCTTTTCTCTCTCTTAAAATTACCTTTCTTACTATAAGCATAAGAAAGTAAACTATCAGCACAAGGCACTTCTGCAATGCTTTATAGGCTGGGAAGTGATGCCAATGACTCTGTGAGTAATAGATCCTAATGACAGTAGTTTTTGTTTGTGTTGACTTAGGAGCAGGAATAATTACTACTGAATTACAACTGTGACTTTCTCACAGTTCAAGAATATGGTGGTTAAGAGTATAGGTGGATCAGGGATCCCTGGGTGGCGCAGCGGTTTGGCGCCTGCCTTTGGCCCAGGACGCGATCCTGGAGACCCAGGATTGAATCCCACATCAGGCTCCCAGTGCATGGAGCCTGCTTCTCCTTCTGCCTATGTCTCTGCCTCTCTCTCTCTCTCTCTATCTGTGACTATCATAATTTAAAAAAAAAAAAGTATAGGTGGATCTAATTTCCATTCAAGAGATTCACACAAGCTGAAAAAAAAATTCTTAGAATAATGACAAACTGTGTACAACTAAACAATCTAACGATGTTAACTAAACTTTAGTTTTTCTTTTTTTTAAGATTTTATTTATTTATGAGAGAGAGAGAGAGAGGCAGAGACACAGGCAGAGGGAGAAACAGGTTCTATGTAGGTCTCCAGGATCAGGCCCTGGGTTGAAGGCAGGTGCTAAACTGCTGAGCCACCCGGGCTGCCCAACTTTAGTTTTTCAACATTAACCTGAGTTTTCCTGCAGGTATACTCTACTGGGTGCCACATTTTTGGCTAAAAATTCACTTTTATTAGTAACCTTTTCTTGAACATCATCTTTATTCCTCACTAGATTAGTGCCTGACATTTTATAGACAAAATAAATGTGTGGAATGAATGAATCAAATGAATGAATGCTTGGCTATAAACTCTTGTCTGCCTCACTTTTCACTGGATTCTTCTGAACTGTTATTGTAACAGACAAATGGTAGACATGTCACAAATATTTGGTCAATTAATACAACTGCTTATTTATTGAAACTATTTTTCCCAGTATGAGCTTCAATTTTAAATTAAAAAAAATAAAGCAGATATTTCATGATTATATAGTTGAATATAGTTTTGCCTCCTTTTTGTGATTTTCCTCTTTAATTCTGACTGTAAAATGACTTCACACTAATTTTTTATAAGTCTAATTGGAAAATGTTTATGTTTTCTTTTTGTCAACCCCTACTTCTAGTTGAAGAAATTCAACTGAATGGATTATGTTTATATTAACAAGAGAGCTATTTGAGTAAATTTTCCACACACTTACATCCAGAACAGCTCAAAAATGCAATAATAAAGAAAGATTTCATGGCATTGGTTTTATACACCTGCTGTATTAATGGCACAACAATTCTGCAATATTTATGCTAGTGGTGCAATAAATATATAGTTTTAGTTTTTATATGTTTTTGTTTTTCCTGGGTGGGAGTACACCAACAAGTCACATTTATGCTCTTTTTGTAAGCCTTGAAGCATCTTTGACTAACTCTCAGGGCAGTCTCTGACTGCAAACAGATAAAAGAAATATGACCAAAAATTAAAAAAAAATTCTTTAGATTATTTTCACTTCTCTTTCTATTTTAAAAGACATGTTATTCAATTTGTAGGATTTCAAAATAAAGGTAATGGAATTATATAATGTACATACACTATTTTCTGGCATAGTACTTAGAACTTTATCCATATTATAGCAATTAGTTTATATATACAACTTAGAAGATAATTTTTAGCCTTCTTATTTTATAGGTTAGGAAACTGTCAGAAGATGTCAGAAATTTGTCTAAGGTGACATTGCCAGTATGTATCACATCCAAGAATTATACTATTGATTATAATAATGTAGCAGTTATCTCTTGTATAACCTCAAAGCTGGTGGCTTATATTAAAACAACTAATCTTTATTATTTTCCACAATTCTGTGGGTTGCAGCTGACTTAGCTGATCTCTATCATTCACTTGACTGGATCTAGATAGTCTAAAATAGCCTCACTGGCAGTTGGCCAACTGTCAAACACAGTGCCTAAGTCCTTCTTTACCCAGACCTTCCATCAGGCTGGCTCAGATCTGTTTATATGGTCTCAGAGTTCCAAATTCAGCAAGGGAGCAAGCCCCATTACCTAATAATCACTTTTCAACCTCTACTGGCATCATTATTTGCTATTGTCTCATTGTCCAAACCAATCAAATGGCCAAGCCTGGATTCAAAGGAGAAATTTTCAAGTATGTAGTTTTAGAACAAGGTCTTAATTGTGTTTTTATCCAAATAATCTCAACTTATCCAAATAATAATATTCTAGATACAGTCATATTCCTGGATGTATAATTGAGAAGACATTCAATATTTCTATGGCAGGTGACCAAAAGTTTATTAGTTTGAAGATATATACAATTACTCAAAAATATGTCTCATCCATTCATATTTTTATAAAAATGTAAAAAAAATATTATGTTGATATGTGTTCTTGGTGAAGTTATTTGGACCCTTAATTTATTTTCTTGTAACATTGTGTAGTTTATTTCCATAAAAACTGTTTTATGTTTCTGATCATTTATTTTAGTTAGTGATTGAAAAGAAAAAACCGTTCTATAGCCAGAGGAATTTGTTAACTACACTACATCCTCTAAGCAAACATTTTGGTTAGTGGTCAATTAGTAAGCTTGAGCAGAGGGTCTAACTAAAAATTGCCTTGTCTTTGATGTGCACAACATGTTTTTGCTACAACTAAGTACAGTGTACATATAGCAAGAACATTGCCTGTTAAATAAAGCTTTACTTGGCCAGTCAATCAATGTACTTTGAGCAGGGCACAGCTTGCTATGAATAAGAAATAAAAGGCTTAGCATAGCATCAAAAAGAGGCAAAGACAAATGCTTATTTCCTGAAACTTGTAAATTTTGCTTTATTAGTGAATGATAGCTGTGGTCAGGTAATCAACTATTATATTCACACAGCTATATTATCAGTTTCTGCTTTTATATTCATTATGCAACCTTTTTAAAATTTCACAGTGGTTGTTTTATAATCATCGTTAACTTGTTTAATCTCACTTCGAGTTGGTTCTTTCAAGTGAGCCTCCAAAAAATTCTAGATGTAGAGTGTACTTTGAACTCAGAAAGATTAACAAACATTGTTCTCTATCTGGATCCAAAGGGATAAATTAGGTAATGATCATTTAATTTACAATTGATTTGTCACAGTATTTCAATAGTTTTCAATAGCTACCCCTTGGCATATTAAAATATACATTGATTTACAAATGATGATTTATACACTTGCCCAAAGAATAATACAACTTATTGACAAGAAGACTGCACTATAAAACTCATTAAATAGGAATCCATTTTCCTAAAATAGATGCAGGAGCAATAGGGTAATACATTATAATTCTTTAAATGGTTAATATTAAATGATAACTTCAATAACCTTAATAGAAGTTACATAACAAAATATTTATTTCAACTAGAACTTTCTCTGTAGTTCAATGTAGGTTGAGTAATTTTACATAACCACAGGCTGTGTCTCTTCTAAATAAAGCACATATTTGATATTACATCTTCTTGCCAGATTAGATGACAAGCAATATTCAAATCACAAAATCCTCTTGTATAAACAGGCTGTTACTATAGTGCCAGATTATGACTTTTTTCAATTACCATATGTTTCTAAATGTTTACTCAGGATTTTAGAAACAGTGTGGCTTTTTCCTGCAAGCAATCAAATAAAATAAACCTTTATTTTGATAATATTTGAAAGCATAAAGGCTAGAAAGTAGAAGAAAAATGATCCTAAAATCTCAGCTTGATAGAATAGCATTATAGTATTTTGACCTAGAAAAAATGAAATTAAGTGAAAACACCACTAGGGCTCACAATTAACACCAGAGAAAAAAAATAAGGTAGTAACATTGTCTCAAAAGCAAATTTCTCTTTCTTTAATGAAAGTTTCAGTGAATAGCAATAATATTTGAAGCTTTAAACCACATTTATAAAAAAGAAATATCTTTCAGAGGGCTGTCTTTTTTTCTAAAAGTGTCAGAAATACTGTCTTTTTTTTGTTTGTTTTAGAAATACCTTCTTTAAGCTACATGCTATGTTATCTACAATAAACTTAACGAAATAGATTCCAACACTCATGGCATTGACCTCTTAATCAACGTTATATTCCTATTCTAATCATCTGAAATACAGTTCTGGAACAGTATAAATCTGTATAACTGAATTTCAGTTTGAAGTTTGTCTATGTACTTAGCTCTCTTTTTCCGTATTGTATGTAACACTCAATAAAAAAATGTCCATCATTGACTTTAGATAACTTTTACATTCTTCTTCTCTAAAATAGTACAATAGTTGTATCACTGTTCATCACTGTATCCTAACATAGAAAAGAAAAAATGGTAAAATATTTATATATCAATTTGTGTATGTAATAGTAAGAGGCATAGGATCTAGGGGGAATAAAAAGCTCAGTGTTCCTATTGATTTCCACATGGGCACTTCTGAACCTTGGCAGGAGAATAATTTTCTATAGGTTGATGAAGAAAAAAAAATGAAACCGCATTTCTCCAAATATTTATGAATTTACAAAAGACTTTATGAAACTAATGTAAAATTGTATGTCAGCTATACTTCAATTAAAAAAAAAAACAAGGGAATGTAATAAGGTATAAGGCTGCAAAAAATTTTTAAAGATTTTTAAAAATAAGCTTCACATTAAACTAGCTTTTGACTTAAAGGTCAGAAAATTAAGCAGAGGTAAATTTAAAAATACCTTTTAACAAACTATATGATTAAATTCTACCAGCTGTGAAAAGTGTATTTACTTGGAAACTTTAAAATTGTTTATTTTTTTCTAAGCTTTATGTCCATGGATGCATATACAAGTACATTTATCTGAAAAACATACACTAGATACAGAAGCTGAAATGTCATAGAAACCTTTTAAAATAATGTGTGGAGACAGTTACAAAGAAGACATCCCCCAAAGCCAGTCTCTAGATACCACGTCAAAGCGATATGGTAAGAACAGAAATGCTGCAGAAAAGGTATGAGGGAACAGGGTAGATTGAGCCCACAACATTATTTCTGCAATTTTAACCTCAAGGACAATGTTAGTATATTTTAATAAGTCAGAGGCATTTAATCATCATTAGGTCAAAAATTGCTTCCTTTGTGAAAAAGTAATTCTCCCAGAGAATATCAGAGTCTAATTTATTGACTTATTTTCCTTAAAACACACTTTTCTATTTTTTCCTTTTTTATTTTTAGTTTACTGGAATTGTTTTCATCAGTATTGAGTTTTTTCTCTGTCACATGTAGAAGAAAGTTTGACATGTATACTTTATTTTTGCTTATATCAAATTTTAATTATTGTAGCCTTTCCACAAAGTAAGGTTGTTTTTTCTTCTACATTCTCTTCCTCCTCTCCTTGTTTTTCTCTCCTTCACTGTTCTTTTATTTTATTATATATATATAATATATTATATATTATATACAATATATTATATATACATATAATATTTAATTAATTTATTTATTTTATTTAAGAGAGATAGAAAGTAAGAGGGAGAGGGAGAGAGTATCTGGAACAGACTCCATGCTGAGCGCAGAGCCTAATGTGGGGCTTGATTCCACAACCATGAGACCATGACAGGAGCTGAAAACAAGAGTTGAGCCCTCAACCAACTGAGCTATCCAGGTACCCCTCTCCTTTCTTGTTCTTACATCCTCATCAAGTCCAACGTGCCTGAATCATTTTTCTTTTCTTTCTTTTTTTTTTTTCTTTAGAGTGGGGAAGGGAAGAGGGAGAGAGAGAATATTAAGCAGGCTCCATGCCCAGAACAGAGCCTGTTGTGGGGCTTTATCTCACAACCCTGAGATCATGACCTGAGCCAAAATCAAGAATTGGACACTTAACCAACTGAGCCACCCAGGGCCCCCCATTCCTGAGTTATTTATAACAAATATAAATGTTCTGAGAAATTATAATCTCAGATGCCTTGGTGGCTCAGTGGTTGAGTATCTGCCTTTGACTTGGGGCATGAATCCAGAGTCCTGGGATCGAGTCCCACATCGGGCTCCCTGCATGGAGCCTGCTTCTCTCTCTGCTGTGTCTCTGCTTCTCTCTGTGTGTGTCTTTCATGAATAGATAAATAAAATCTTTAAAAAAGGAAATTTTAATCTCCATGACAGCAGGAGTTTCTCAACTATTTAGCTCATTGATATATTGCTCATGTATCTAACAATGTCTGAGTCATAGAAAGCAGTCAATAAGACAAATTTCAGTTGAATGACACACATGACAATGTACAGTTAAATTATTGTCAATTACATGCTATTTCTTCAAAGTATTTTTTTTAAATTTTTATTTATTTATGATAGTCACTATGCTATTTCTTCATAAAGTAAATATTTCATAATTTTTGTTTATTTCTGTGTTAGAGCAGAACTAAAGTGTCTCAATACGTGATATACTCAAAACACGAGCATCAAAGTGGTGGAATTAAATAACTGTGGTCAAAACATCCAGAATTTTGCCAAGTCTTGTCTGACTAGACCAATCCAACAACAAAAAGAGGTAGCTGAATGATGTTCCCTGTTTGTCAGTGGGAAGCATGTACTTCTCAAATTTTTCATAATACACTAAAATATTTCACAGTACAGGTAGGTTTCTCTACTGGAAATGCTCTCTACTCAACACTGGTTATCTTTTTGTATTTCAGATCTCAGTTGAAATGTCAATTTTGAGAGAATTCTATTCCTGTGATGCCATCTAAAAATGTTTCCCCACCTCTCTGTTATTCTCTGTCTCTTAATATCTCATACTGTTCCATGTGCATATGATCATACTCATACATGTCTGCATATGTATGCTTAGTTTACGGGTGTCTGTCTCCCAGATTAGAGATTAAATTTATGGAGGGCTGACTTACATGATCATCTTCTATTTCAATTATATCCTCAGATTCTGAAGCCACATAGAGCTTAATTCAAATTCTGACTCTTCACATCATTAGGTGTGTGATTTGGAGTAACTTAGTTTAATCACTAGCTATGCTTTAATCTCCTTATCTGTAAAATATTATAGAAGCTACTCATACTTTTTTGTGAAGATGAAAAATCTCAATACATGTAAAGCATTTATAACTGGGTATAGTACATTATAAATATACATGTATTATCTATTATTTTTAAATATACAATATAATAAACATCTAGAAAAAAACTGAGGGAGGCTAAATCCAAAGGAGGAGTCTGACCATCTTATAGCCTGACATTACCATGTGTAACATTTTCATTATTTAACTTCTCTGTATCTTAATCAGGCCATCTATGAAATTGGCATTATAATCACTCATAGAGATTTCATGAATTACAATATAAAACCTATTTACAACAGAGCCTGTTGCATAGTAAAACTCTTTTAAAAGTGATCTATTTTGATAATAATAATGTTGATGGTGATGAGTCTATAAAGGTATCCAAGATACATGAAAAATTTTAAGAGTAACATGGTAAGATTACTAGTGACTTATTTGCTACTTTAGATGCCCTTAACATGCATTGCTTATAACATGTTTTTAGTAAATAAGAAAATATTAGTATTCTTCAAACTTGAAGTGTATCTAATTGTCAATGTTTCATCAGAAAGGATCGTACAAAGTTGCTCATCAGCTTATGATATTAGAGTCCTGTCAAATGCATATAATTGTTAAGTCATCTGACAAGTTTAATTACTGGCTACACCTATTGGCTTATGTCTAGAAATACGTTTCATTTTAATTCAAATATGCTAATATATAGTGCATTTCTTATAGTTTTAGATTTAACGATGCTTTATTTCCTTATAAGAAAAACCCGTTTGTTTCTCACCCCCTCCAAATTTTAGTATTGCCTGATTGATGAATGACAACTTCAAACTAAATAGGATAGGTAGAAAAATGAAAAAAATATAAAAGGAATTATAAAGACTTTATAAAAGAAGCTATTGATTTCCCGATGGTTGCTAGGTAACTATTGTGAGGTAAACTGCATTAACACTCCTCTTGATTTTAATGAGTAGCATCAAAAATATGTATACATATGATGCAATTCTCATTTGATATTAGCCATAATATTTTTATTTTTCTTACTGGCAAAGAATACTGAAATAATAAACATTTTTAAAAAAAATATCAGCATGTTATCTAGGTAAGTATTTCTGTAAAGTAGTTTAAAAGCTTGTGTACCAGCACATAATTATCAGAGAAATTACTTAAGGTCATTTTTATATCTAATCCATGGCAATAAAGTTGCAGCTCAGTCAGCAAAACCTTGGCATAACCTTTATTTCGTTCAGAAAATTCTATTAATTCTAATTGTTGCAGTCTTAATGAAAGTGTGATTCAATATTCTCTTACTGACCTTGGGCCATTTCCTTTAAGGAGTGACTATGTGACCAATAAAGGTATATATAAGTCATTTTGGCTTTATTAAACTCACACCTACCCTAAACTCTAAGTAAAAGAAAAATATAAAATAATTCTGTATGAATAAAGTTTTATACAAATTTTAACATAGACTTCAAAAGTATATAGCTAAATAACTAAACCTGATCCTTCTCACTTACTTTGTTTACTTCCACTGAAGCAGCCTCACACTCCCATAGAAACTTGTTCTATTACCCTCTATATTTCTAAGACTGTCTCCTCTAGTTTGTTTTACCTGGAGACTTGCTTCTTCCTGATGATACCAGTTTGTCTGTAGCTCATTTGGACAGATGACCATATATTTTCACCAAAATGACTTTGAGAGTAGAGTTGCATGAAGCTAACTCTCTAAAACTCGAAAGCATTACTATTTTACACGCTCATTTTTAGAAAAGTCAATTTGAAGCTTCTCTTCCAGTGGGGCCACCTGATACCACTTCACTCAGCATAAATTTATCTCAGGATACCTCACTCTGGGTTTGCCAGAAAATGTCAACATCCATTCAGAAATTTCCAGAACTTCTTGTCCCCTACCCATTTATAAAACACTTTCAATTTGTACTCATGCTTCCATCCTTTCTTTACATTTCAGCATAGAGGTGCCCCTTCCACTTACTGTCACTCACATCTATGGGACTTTCTATTTGTTTTTTCCAAATTCATGGCACATAGACACAGGTATACAAGTGTTCAGGTAACCCCATGGCCATCTCTATCAAATATTTCTTTTCTCGTAGTTCTTAAAAATGAAACGGCATGTTTAAGTATACTTAAAAAATAACAGAATTTTAAGAAATATTTGTCTTTACCTGTTGATCTTTAGTGCACCTCTTGGACCACTACTGCATGTTCTCTCTCATTGAAATGCCACTGAAATTGCTTCCACTAAGGACACAAGTGATTATCTGTTAAATTCAACAAACCTTTTTCAATATTGATTTCACTTTTAGACATACCTGCCATTATTTGTGCTTCCCTATTTAGAATCTCTCCTTCATTACCAGCCATAATGCCTTTCTCTCCAAGAGAGATTACCGCCATATCTTCCTCTGTCTACACTTCTTTTTTTCACAAGATCTCCCTCTATTATGTCACGTTAATTGTGGATATCAGACTTCTACTTGATCCTCTTTTCTTTTCAACTTGCACATTATTCATGGGGGAAGATCTTATCAGTCTGTTTAGTTTCATCACTATGCATTGGGGGCCTCTAAACAATACTGCTAGTCAAGTTTTCCTTCTTACCACTAGATATTTACTTAGTGTGCAAGGCAATATAAACTCAGCATTTCTATATTAATTTCTTATCACTGTTGTAACAAAATGTCACAAACTTAGTGCTTAAAACTATAAATATATATATGTATATATCTATTTCTATTTACTTATATCTATCATCTATCATCTATCTATCTATCAATCTATCTATCATCTATCTATCATCATCATCTATCAAATCTTAAAATTTTAGATGTCAGAAGGCTAAAATGGGTCTTACTGAGCACAAAATCAAAGTGCCAGCATCATTTCTGGGAGTTATAGGGGAGAATTATTTCCCTGTTTTTCTCCTGCTTCTGGAAGCTGCCCACTTTTCTTGGTTTATGGCCCATTCTTTTATCTTCAAAGCTAGCAGTATAACATCTTTAAATCTCTCTCTTTCCCTGACTTCTGCTTCTGTTTTCATATTTTCTTCTTTGAAAAGAAGGGTCCTTGTGATTACATGGATTTGCCTAGGTAATCCAATATAAATGCCCTCATTTCAGGATCCTTAACTGAATTACAACTGCAGGGGATCCCTGGGTGGTGCAGCGGTTTGGCGCCTGCCTTTGGCCCAGGGCGCGATCCTGGAGACCCGGGATCGAGTCCCACATCGGGCTCCCGGTGCATGGAGCCTGCTTCTCCCTCTGCCTGTGTCTCTGCCTCTCTCTCTCTCTCTCTCTCTCTGTGACTATCATAAATAAATAAAAATTTAAAAAAAGTTAAAAAAAATTACAACTGCAAAGTCCCTTTTGCCATAGAAGGTAACTTATGTACGGGTGCAAGGATTAAGATCTAGGATATTTATGGGAGAATTATCCTGCCTATCACAATGTCCAAAACCTAAATGATCTTTTTTTCTTTCCATATACCAGTGTCTTCCTGAATCTCCTGGCAACATCCTACACTGATAACTCCTTGTTGCAAGGTAGGGAAAAGGAAGTGCCCTGTGCTTTGTAGGATACTTAGCAGCATCCTTGGCTCCTATTTATGATGTCAGTAGCACCCTTTCCTAGCTACAACAACCAAAAATGCCTCCAGAGATTGCCAGACATTCCGAGACAAATCATCCCCAGTTAACAATCACTACCTGAAACATTATTCTTTTCCTTTTTTCCATTAAGTCAGTGAAGATGAACCATCTTTGATCCAGTTCTAAATTAGGAATCTGGGAGTTAATCTTAACTCCTCCCCCTTACCTTCTATAGCCAATGTCAGCAGGTACTGCCAATCTTACCTCTTTACTCTCTTTCTATTGCCCTTGCCACTGATATTTTTGGCTCTTTTCCCCCCTTTCCCTGGATCATGGCAGCAGTCTTTAATTTAATTTTATTTATTTATGATAGGCACACAGTGAGAGAGAGAGAGAGGCAGAGACATAGGCAGAGGGAGAAGCAGGCTCCATGCACCGGGAGCCCGACGTGGGATTCGATCCCGGGTCTCCAGGATCGCGCCCTGGGCCAAAGGCAGGCGCCAAACCGCTGCGCCACCCAGGGATCCCGGCAGCAGTCTTTCAAGCATTGTTGCTGACTTCACTCACTCTTGTTTTATTTTTTTTTCTGAATTGTCCTCAAGGTCTCACTTAGCTACTGCTTCGCCTAAGCACTTTTTGGCACTAATTCAAGTCTCTCAACTCCTTTCGGTTTACTCTGTCTCATTTGTTCATAGTACATGTTATGATAGAATATTAATGATCTTTTTGTTGTCCTATACCTGGACTATATTATGGATATGCTATTCCACAAGTGCTGTCTCCATTACATCTACAGTGTTTTAAAAGATTTACCATGCACATGTTTCTGTGTACTTATAGAAGTAGAGATTTTGAAATTAAAGGGAAAATTCTAAATCCAACCACACTGCTGGGTTTAGTATCTAATTGGTTCATGCCATCCATGTTGTTTGAATTGGATACTGGCCTTCATTTTAGTATAGGTTAGTGTCAAATAGAAAAAGTTGCCACCATTAATTCCAGTTTTGCAGGAAGACTATCATTTATTACCTTCTTTTATTTTAAAGGTTTTATTTATTTATTCATGAGAGACACTGAGAGAGAAGGAGAGGAGCAGAGATATTGGCAGAGGGAGAAGCAGACTCCAGGCAGGGAGCCCAATGTGGGACTCGATCCCAGGACTCCAGGATCAGGCCCTGAGTCAAAGGCAGACACTCAACCGCTGAGCTGCCCAGGCATCCCTTTCTCCCTTTTTTAAAATCTGGGTACTGCTTATAAAAATATTGCTTCCAATTTATAAATAATATGTTAATTTTAAAGATGAAATATCAATCAGGTTAACTTTAGTCCATATATAACTGCTTAAATTTTAGCCATATCCATATATTAGATCAATGTTATTTACTTAATATTTTCTTTTAACTTGAAGCACTCTTTCCTAGATTCATTTTAATAATAATAATATTCATTAATTTATCAGTTTGATTTGCTAGTAATATTTTCCAATGTATTTTAAAACACATTAAAATACAGTTTATACTTGCAATATTTTCTACAGTGGTATATTTAGGAAACCAGCTTTGGTGGGAAGCAATCAATTTAGTCCACTAGGTACGGAGATAAAATCAAAGGTGAATATGACACATAGTCCTTTTGTTACCAGTATACTACAGACAAAAAGGAAGATTATATATATATATATATATATATATATATATATATATATACTTAAGCATGCCTTAAAGAAAACCTTGAATATGCGGCAAAATTGGAATTCAAAGTAATGGAAGTGGTGCAGTGATATAGCTTATATACTCTCTGAAGCAATCCCTAATAGATTAAGAATGTATGATAAATACTTCCTGAACAGAATACGAGTGTGTGTGTGTGTGTGTGTGTGTGTGTTTGCATGTGGTGCATGCATGCATGGGTGTGTGTGTGTATGCAAATACATCATTCCTATTATCGGCTTTAATCCTATCCATTAGCATAGATAATGGGGAGTTAACCATAAAATATTTTAAATTTATCTGAATATGAAACTCAAGGAAAAATCCCCACATTGCTTCTAGAATGTTAAAGGTTCTGTAAATTTAAGGTCAAAGAGATGAAATATAGATTAAGCACTTATATTTCCACCTCGGTTTTCAGAAGCCCTTTTAAAAAGACAGTTCACGTTAAACACATGGTTATAAATCCTATATAAAATAACTCACTTTAAAGTTTATTTTATCCATAAGTTTTTTTACCTTTATCAATAAAATCATGTCCCTTTCAAAAACTTAGTGATAATTGTATGTTTTATGATGTCATTTTGACCATAACTTACCTTTTCTTGTTTGAATCTAGATATGCACAGGGCAAGAAAGGATACTTTTCCAACTTTTCAATATCAAATTAGATAGAGAGACTTTCTGAACTTGAAGGATATTTTTACTTTAAAGATTAGCTTTAAAAATTGAGCCAAATGTGGGATTAAAATAAAGACAGAGAGATTTTTTAAAAATAAATTAACTTAGTCAATTTTTATCTAGAAAATATACCTAAAAATTCTAAGAATAACCTTTATCTCCTTTCTCTCCCTCACTTCCTATCCCTTTTGTATTGAATCAGTCATGCAATCCTGTGGTTTCTATGATCAATATATCCCTGAAATTATTTTTTATTTCTTTATAATTTTTCCTTTTAATACATAATCTTGATTATGTCACTCCATTGCTCAAAATCCTTTAGAAGGCCATTGAAGGACAGGCTTTTTACTATCATGTCTGTTGACCTTCATATTCGCATCTCCTATAATTCTCCCATATGGATCCTTTGGTTATGTAGACATACTGAACTACTTACTCTTCTCCAAATGTGCCCTTCTTACTCATGTGGTCCTTGTCTTTTTATAGGCTGCCCTCTTAATTTATAATGTTTTTCCTTAGCTAGTTTTTTTTGCTTTAAATAAACTTCTGATTATTGTACAAACCAGCTTAAAATTCAACTCCTCTGTTGACACTGCCTGTCCCATCTCTTAGTGTTATACATTCTTCGTGGAGCTTAAATGAAGAAGTATATTAAGAAATCATATATCATATCTCAATCCCTCCCTCCCTCTTTCCTTAGCATAGAGGATACCTTGAAGGTAAATGTCATATGTATTTCCAATTTAACCACCATATATATTATATATAGATACTCATAAAGGCATCCAAACTAGAATGTTAGTTTTAGTATAGACAGAATTTTTATCTTCCTCCCCAGTCTACTCTCTGACCCAAGAGCACAGGCATTTACTTATTACTTATCTACTTTTTTTTCTTTATTAGCACCTAATAGTACTTAACTCATCAGAATGTTGGAATGAAAAAAAAAAAAAAGAATGTTGGAATGAATAAATGAAATATCACAGAGCCTAGCACATGGTATATGTGGGAGAAATCCTAAAAATTTCATTTTCTCATAATTATTAAAGTTTTTACATGCAGTCATACTGCCATGCCTATTTTTTATATATAGACAATTAGAAATATAAAAGGCAAAATGAACTAAAGTTTATCTGAAAATTATGCATTTCTTTCATTTATCTATGAAAGATGAAGAACACAGAAATAGTTTGCCTGTAATCCCACACTTCAAGTTTATGAAGAAGTAAAAACTAGAGTCCATTTCATTTAATCTTTTAATTTTATGCTCTCTCACACATTCAAAATACATGTATTGAACTAATTTGATGCTTAATACAAGGCTACTTTTAATATATACTTATAGGACTTCTTACCACCGTCAGCACCCTAGAATCTGAGCTTCATAAAGATAAAAATGATATGAGCTTCCTTGACCACTCTGTAAAGTGCTCCTTGGCAGTTGTAGTATATTCATTAAATATGGTAGAAGCAATATCTATATTCATTTTAGTGTTCTGGAAAAGAGTTCCTCATATACACATCTAAATGAGCTTCTTAGGATCTATTATTTAATTTTCTAAAAGCTTGACTTTAACATAATTTATCTATCAGAATGTTGGCTATTATCTTCAAAATCCAGAACCCATGTATTGCATGTTCCTGTAAAATTATGTACAAGATGCATTTTCCTTGCACCATTCTTTCCTTTACATAAGTTCCTCAGAAAGATACCTTAAATTCCTGTAAATATTACTACATCTATGAGAACCAAGAATTACGTCTCATATGATACTCTAAAAACCACACTGAAACTAGACCATATACAGGCTCTCACATGGACTGTGAACTGTGTATTCCTAGAAACTCTGCTTTGGAAGTACTTTTTTTTTTTTTCCATTTTCTAAAACAAAACAAAAAACAAACCCAATTATATGGGTTTGTAACATATCTCCTTTACCCCACCTTGAAATTTTTTTTTCTTTCTCTCACTTCCCACTACAATTAGGATATGGATATCTATGTATTTTGATGTCAATAGATACATGATAGATAGGTAATTAGATAGATAGATGATATATAGATAGATAGATAGATAGATAGAAAGAAAGATAGATAGATAGATAGATAGATAGATAGATAGATAGATAGTTGGGATCTAGTCCTCTGAAGACCTCTATTCATAAGGCTTCAGTTCCAGATAAAGCTAGGAAAGATGTTTTCTTTGCTCCCACAGTACCCAAAGAGAACTTCAAGTTTATCACCTACCATACTAACAAATTACTATTATTGATTAATTATATTTATTTATTAATATACACTCAGTTATTTTTGCTATGTCAGCGCCTGGCACAGAGCTTCAGACATCACAGATACTCAATAGTTGCTGTTTAATTTGAAGTTTAGAATACATTTTCTAAGCCCAAACATCAATTTCCTAATTTATTTTGCAGTTAAATCATCTTCTCAATCTTATAATAATAATAATATCTTCAGCTATTATATTTAGAGCCAAGTGGGTTACTCTATTGTGCATGTTAAAATATTTAGGCAAGAAATGTACTATATGGATGCGTGATTAAATCTTGCATAAGATTTAACAATTCTATTATTTGGTTCATAAACAGCAAAGTGAATGCAATTAGAAATATATGCTGCTTACTTGATTAAAATTGTTCCTCATTTGAGCTAATAACAACTGACTTCATTGAGCACTTAGTGTGTGCTAAGCAAGTGTATTTATAATTGCATTGAACTTTTGCCTTGTTTTTATTATTTTCTCTTTACTAGTGAGGGGCTTGAGGATTAAGTTAGATAATATGTGTCATATTTCATTTCTAAAGCTTGTCTTTGAAATACTCTTTTCCAAAGTGATCTACAGTTGGCTGAAATATACAAGTATGCCAAACAGCTTCCTGTTTCACTTCAAAGTTAAAGCTTTAGGTTATGCAGTGCGGTTATCTTCCCCTCGGCAACACACACACACACACACACACACACACACACACACACACACCCTGTGTCTTCATCCCCTACTCATGACCTCTTTCATCCATGGCACCTAAACTAGTCTCCTTTTTTTATTTTTTTATTTTATTTTATTTTTTTAAACTTTTATTTATTTATGATAGTCACAGAGAGAGAGAGGCAGAGACGCAGGCGGAGGAAGAAGCAGGCTCCATGCACCGGGAGCCTGATGTGGGATTCGATCCGGGGTCTCCAGGATCGCGCCCCGGGCCAAAGGCAGGCGCCAAACCGCTGCGCCACCCAGGGATTCCTAGTCTCCTTTTTTTAAAACTCTCCAAGCTCACTTTTGCCAGTGGTTTACATGTTCCATTTTTTAGACATAAATGTTCTTACGTAGATACCTTTACGATAATTGGACCCATTTTGTGTATCTAATCAAACTTCATCAGTGACCATCCAAATTTAAATAGCAAACCTCTCCCCTAGGTTTCCTGATGATGCCTGTCTGATGTATTTTCCTCTATGACACTTTTTATCACTTGACATATTTAGCCTTTTTCTTAAAAGCATACGTCCTGTCCCTATACAGGCTGACACCAGTAAGGATTTTTGTCTGTTTGGTCTAATACATATCCCTAGGGCATAGGTCAATCTTTTTTTTATATTAGGTGCTCAAATAATCCTTGTGGAATGAAATATTAAGTAAATGAACAATGCGAGAAAAGAAAATGCTTAAAGCCCACACTAACTCTGGCAAAAACAACAGTTAGCACAGAACTGATTATAGTTAAGAGTTACATGATTAAGGGCATCCAGAAGGCTCAGTTGGTTAAGCATCAGACTCTTGATTTCTTTTCAGTTCAGGTCATGATCTCAGGGTCATGGGATCAGCGCCAGGTCAGGCTCTGCACTGGGCATAGAGCCTGCTTAAGATTCTCTCTCTCCCTCTGCCCCTTCCTCTTTGTCTTCTCCCATCCCTCTCTAAGAAAAAAAAATAGAAAGAGAGAGAGAGAGAGAGATGCATAATTAACTAAAAATCACATCCTTGGAAGTCAGAGAAGCTTAAACTTAAATTTAAATTTAAATTCACCCCTGCTCTATTGCTTTGTGACCATGGCAGGCTTGTTAGTACATTCTTCAGGCCTTATATCCAGTACAGCTAAAAATGCTAATAATTCCTCACAGCCTTATTTTACGTGCTGAATAAGAAGACATGGACCAGTTAGTTGCATTTTCGTCTTTCTTCCTTATACCCTGTAGGGTATGATACACATACACAAAGTGACTATCGAATTTATCTTCCAAAACAGAACTCAATAAGAGTGAAAGGGGGCACTATTTATAATTATACTGGGGATGACAGACACACATCAGCACTACCCCAAGTAAACCAGAACTTATAATTAGCCCACCTAATAGGTACACACAAATTCAGATATCAAAAGGAATTAAAGGCACGCCAAGTGTGCTGAGCATAGTGGATTAGCACCGAGCATCATTTACATTGTTTCCAGAGGCTGGAGAGCTGAAAATGTTTCCCAAGATTCTCTTTCATTTAGGTTTTTGAGTATGCATTAAATTTAGCCAGTTAAATGCATAGTGTGAGATCTAGAAGGTAGAACTACAAGAAAGACTGTTCTTCCTTTGCTTTGGCTATTGCTGCAGAACAGCACAGTATTATCAAGATTTTATTTTTACTTTTATTTTTAAATTTTGGCAACAGAGCCCTGTGTCTACTCACTGTGTGCTTTGGGAGGAAGCTGTGCACCGGTGGCTTTCTGGTCTCTGGAGCTCAGCCACAGTGGTACTTTCTTGAAGTCAGACAGACCTGGCAAGCTCCCTGGCAAGCTCTTCCTGCATAGAGTGGTTCTGAGTGTTAGGCCCTCCTTCAAGTGATGGGTAAGCATCTAAGTTCTTATATAAAATCTCTTTCTGCTGCTAATTGCCCAGGCAGCTTTCTGTTTTCTGCAACTGAGAGCTACACGCACCTAGACGAGCCAGAGCCTACAGATTCAGAGTGCTGCTGCTCCACTTCATGCAAATATAATCTTTTCCTAAGTGGTTGTGGTTGATCTGTTTCAATAGTGTACTAATGAAAGTTGAAATATGTCTTCACTTCAGTCATGTCTCAAGAAGAATTATCACTCTCTCTAATTGGTTGCTCCTCAGGAGGTTTTACTTCAAATACGCCTGTTATAAATAAATATTTCTGGGGAAAAAAGTGTTACCTGTTGAATTACAGGAAAAAGTGACACAGGATCATTAACATTCTTATTTAATCTTCAACAGTGTCTCTAATGTTGAAAATACCTGAACTACAAGTTAAGTTGTTAACAATGCTGTTGTGCCATTTAGTTTAGATAAAAGACCTTCTAGAAGGTCAGTGTTAGAGGATCCCTGGGTGGCTCAGTGGTTTAGCACCTGCCTTCAGCCCAGCACATGATCCTGGAGTCCCGGGATCGAGTCCCATGTCGGGCTCCCTGCATGGAGCCTGCTTCTCCCTCTGCCTGTGTCTCTGCCTCTCTCCCTCTCTGTGTGTCTCTCATGAATAAATAAATAAAGTCTTTAAAAAAATACAAGGTCAGCGTTACATATCCAAAAGGACAATCTTTAATTAATAGTTAACTCAGGCTGATATCTTCTGGCCTTCTCATTCATTAAGAAGAAAAGATAGAGTTGGTGTCTTAATAGATTTCCTGTAGTAGGCCTCTATGATAAGTAGGAATTTTCACTTACATCCTCAAGTTCTTAGGGCACCATAATGTATATAAATTAAGGTATTCTCATAAGTCAATATATATGTATTAGATTTTGTTGATCTGATAGGTGCCCACACTCTTATTGCTAACATAAGATTAAAGCATATATACAAAGGTCACATAACAATATTTCTGTGTTTTCATGATTGAGACAAATGTTGTTTCTGCTGATAGAAATAACAGAGTTTTCATGAAACAGTTTATATTTTTTTGCACATTTTCTAACTCTGTGAAATGATGAGCAGTACTTTTTAATAATTCAATATTTTAATAAAATATTTTAGCCTTAGGTGAAGCTGAGTCGATAAGAACTTCCTACAACCTATGTTAAGACCTGAGTCAGGAGAACAAAGCTGTTTAGGGCCAATTTGTTTGCTTCAACATTGAATGAAATCCAATTGTACTTACACTACAGTCACAAATACGTAAAATTCATTAATGCAAATGGTCAGCAGTTGGAAGGGAACAAATGAGTCACTGTAGTTGAGTTGATGGAAGGGTAAGTAGGATTAGAATATTTTGTTTTCAAGTCTGTTATTGGTACAATAAACCCTAATAAAAAGTATACTGAATTAAACTTTCTAGCATTTCATTCCAGAAGGTAACTGCTGATATTTGAAAATTGGCTATATATTAGAGCAGCCATCTGAGGTATACAGTCTGGTCAAGTAGCCTTGTGATGTCAAAAGAGCTCACTCAATTATGCCTCACTTAGGAATGGAGGAATGTTGTCCCAGGACAGGTGAAACAGCTCCCTGACTATACCTGGAAATAGCAGAATTAACAATGTAACCCCAACAGCAAACTCTTCTAGGTTAACCAAGCAATCTATTAAAATAAGGTATTGCAAACTCATAACTTTTTTTACAGTTAAAAACTACCTAAGTAATAATATACTAATCTTGGTGTATAAACAGATAAGAAAATGGCACAAACTGGACAAGAATATAAAAGGGAAAATAAGGACATTAAAATTGCATTATATTGCCTCTGGCTTACACAAACTATTTCAAAGATGCAATGACCTCTTTCATATAAAATTTTAGAAAATAAAAATCAGAATATTTCCTCTCTATGATGTTTCCAGAAAGTTCATGTTTTAAATAGCATTATGCCTTAGGACTACATATTTCACATAAAATACTAAGAATCTAGAGAACAAAGTAAAAGACCCCCGGGGACTTCAAATCTCTTATATTTACTTTAAAATGTTTTTTTTTTTGAGGAAATGAGTTTCCCATAAAGGGACATTCGGGCTATCAAAACATCTACTGAAAAGAAAGCGAATGAAATATTCAATGACTTTTCTCTCAATAACAAAAGTAATAAAGAAAACTATTGGCAACGGTAACCCATTTTGGAGGAAAAACTCCTTTCAGGCTGAGCTCTTTATTTTCCTTCTCTGTTCATTTCAGTGGTGCTTTATGCCACTGAATAACTGAACTCTATTTATCGGGATCAACACATCTGCTAAAAAATACCAACATCAGATTTCAAGCTTTGCATTTTCAAGTTTTATCCTGTACTTAAATAGTACTAAAAAGTTTATTCCTTCATTTCATTCTGAAAGCAGTTTTAACTTATTTAAGCAGTCTTTCTATGAAAAAAATATCCTATACATAATATGAGTTCAATGAACCTTCATAAATAGTTCAAAACCTCAAGAATGAAAATTCAAATAAAATCATTTTGCTTAAAGTTGTTCACTGCTCTCCAATGCAGAAAACACATTTTAAAATATATTATTTATTATATTCCTAGAAAAAGTCTCAAAACTTTCTTAATGCTATCCAATCTTCAATATTCAGAAATCATTTAAAATTATTTAGCATATAGATTTCAGACAGTCTCTCCCTTTACCTTGTCCTACTAATAAAGCAGTAAAGTTTTAATGTGTATTGTTTTGAGATGCCAAGGATAGGTAATCACAAGGAATATACAACTCAAATATTTTATAAAATACTTTAAAACTCACTAATAATCCAATGTATATTCATGGATTGAGCACTTTATGTATGTTAAGCACATGAAACACAAAAAATAAAGACAAAAAGGAGTAAATGTTGCATATTAGATTGGAAAATATCTTTTTTGAGAGAGAGGGCAAGAGTATGTGCACGTGCTAGTGCAGGAGGCAGGAGGGTCAGGGGGAGAGGGAGAGAGAGAGAGAGAGAGAATGTTCAGCAGGTTCTACATCCAGCACAGAGTCTGATGAGGGGCTCAATCTCACAACCCTGAGATCATGACCTAAGCCAAAATCAAGAGTCAGATGCTTAACTGACTGAGCCACCTAGGCACCCCAGAAAACAGCTTTTTTTAAAAAAAACATTTCAATGTTGAGTTTATGAATTTGGAAATCTCAAATAATATCAATCATATTATAAAATGGTGAAATAAGTTTAATATAACCTGACCAGATGATTTTGTGTCTTCTTTGGCTCAGCATTTACAATCTTAGGAATTTTTTATGAAAATAAATTATACAATTTTATAAAACCAAGTAAGCCAAGGCAGTTGTTTGCAATTTTTCTTTTATGTTCTAAAATTGGCATACCTGTACATTTATTTTCAGCAATATCTTCACATTTAGTCATGCCAACAATACAGAAGTATTTAGTATACTAAAATTTTCTTCTACTAAAATCCCATTTCTTATGATAGGCAGAGTAACAATTTGGAAACTATGTTCCTCACAGTTTTCATACAAACTTATGCATGTCTTTTCAAGAAAATATTATTTTAGGAAAATATTCTGTACTTTGCTTTTTTCACTTAACATTTTTCTCAATTAAAACATGTAAAAATTGACCCCAGAGATTGGCCAAAATCAGTCAGTATCCCCCAAATGATGGATATTCAAATTGCTTTTGCTTTTATTTTTCCATTTCAATAACGTATAACTATAAAAGATAATAAATTAAAAGTATCATAAAAATAATATCATCCATGTGATAATACTTCATTTTTTGTTATATCAGGCCCAGATAAGATCACTGGTTCCATGGGTATGTGCACTCTAATGTTTAAAAAATGCTGCCAGACAAATTCCACAAACTTTGGAGTGATGCCCAATTTTATTGGCCAAAGATTATGGTTTTGTTACATCCCTGGAGGCAAAAGATAGATCAGTCTTTCAAATTTCTGTCAACTTGATTTAAAAAGAAAAAAAAAAAGATCTCATTGTTTCAATCATCTTGTCCTTGATGACTAGTGAAGTGGAGTTTACTTTCATTAGAAGGCTTTTGCATTTTCTGTTTTGTGAATCTCATGATTATAATCTTTGCTCATTTTTCTTGTGACTTTTTTTCATTTCATAACTGTATAATTTTTTATTTAAAGTGGAAATATTAATTCCTTAGCTGTTAAACATCACATATAGTAGGTCAAACAATAGACATTTGTTACTTTGTGACATTTTTTGAAGGATGTTTTTATTTTAGAGAGAGAAAGCATATGAGCAGGGAGAGGGGCAGAAAGACAGAAAGAGAGAGGGGAAGAAAACTCCCTGCCAATTGAGGAGCCCGACATGGGCTCAATTTCAGGACCCAGAGATCATGACCTGAGCTGAAGCCAAGAGCCTGATGCTCAACTGACTGAGCCACTGAGGTGCCCCAATTTGTGACAATTTTTGATCTACCAAATGGCAATTCAGAATAGCTTACACAAACATTTTATTTCAGTCTATCAATTTGTCCTCTGATTTTGTTTATAGTATCTTTCAAATAAAATTTTTCATTTCTTGTAATCTCTATGATACATATATTTCTTGCTCTTTGTTTTAATATTATATTTTTATTGTATCATATACAATAATTAAATTCTTTTCATTCAAAAGGCTATTCTTATTTCTTCAAAATTAATTCATTTTCATTTATAGGCAGAACTGGAAAAATGATTCTAAAACAAAATGCTTTCACAATTCTAGAGTGAATTTAACATTAAAAAATATTTAAATATGTATATTTCATTAACTGCGTTTTCTACATTTCTTATGATTATAGTTCCCATATCACATGACATGCAAAATGATCACTGATTAAATTGAAGTTTTGCACAACAAAAATATTAACACAAATCACTTTAATGAAATGTGATGGTTTGGCCTAGAGCTAGCATGTCATTTGCAGTGGGAAAATGGTACTGATGTCTTATGGTTCCTTTTCTCATGACACTGACTTCTTTATACTTCAGTGGATCATGTGCTGCTTCAATATTCTAAGGCACCTTGACTTATAAAACATTTACTCAATCTACAGCATATTGTGATATTACTGTCACTTGTCCCTAAGGCATCATGAAGATCATCTCTGTAATTTTCCAAAGAGCTTGCAAATTCAAAATTTAAAATAATAAGACTTGGAAGTAACATGTTTCCAAGCACAAACAAAAGTCCAGGCCTTAAACTCAGACATTCAATGACTCACAATAGCTTCTGTATTTTATTATTCATATTTAAACAAAAGATACAAAGTGCAAAAATTTTAGAGAACTTTCAGAAGGATGGGTATGAGCCTAGGATACACTTCCTAGAATATTTATGTGTGGGCCCCTCTCTCATTCCCATTAACAAAAGTCTACAGTACAGCTGTGCAGATAAAAGCCAGAATAAAAGCAGATCATGGACATTTTATACCAGCAGTATGCAGACACTTCAGTAGGTGCTCTCTAGCCACCACTGTCCCATAAACCCTACAGATGCACATTCATCATGACCATTTATCAAAGATGAAATTGAAGCTCAGAGACATTTTAATAATTCCCCTGAACCACACAATTATTAGGCAGGAGACTTAGGTTTCTACTGAAGTGCATCTTTTCCAAAGCCCCTCTCTGTCTGCCTCCACCCCTGGAGCAATGACTCAGCTGCATGTTTTCTATTTAACTGGTTCCTGCTCACTACATATGGCTTCATTCCACTGCTCTCATATCTGCTGAAAAATGTTAAAAGAGGCAAACACCTTATTGAAGAAATGAGCCTATGGCAGTCTATTTAATTCCAAAGCTCTTTCAAATCCCTGCCAATAATTTTAGCTGTTTTTCCCCCTTTTTCCATATGTGTATGGCATCAGATTTGTGAAAAATATTGAAAATAAAATACTTTGTCATAATTAACAGCAATATGATTATGCAGATGGCCTAAACCTACACAGGCACAAAACAAAATGACATAAATGCAGAAACAAACAAACAAAAAACCAGGGGAACCCGAATGACATGTTTAATTTCCTGAATTTTAACCTAAATTGGATTCAGTGGTACTTTCAGCAAACTCCCTCCTGCTTTATACCTGAAAGCAGATGGAGGCAGATAGCATCATGAGTTCCATCCTTTCAAATTACAATAGTTTATGATGCTCATCTGCATTTTAATCAGATACAAAGGATTTATTCCTGAAATGTATCAAGAAAGCCTATTTTCAGTACCTGGAAATGCATCAGAGAGTTTATAGCCAATATAGTAAAATATGTTACACACTTTTACTTTGTGTCTCTTTCTCTTGAGTATATAATATTACATGGATAGAGGTGTCAGCAGTTTTATTAAAAGCTGTCTATAATCCTTTCAAATAGGTATGGAGAAAAAAATAGGTATGGAGAGGTGATTTCATACTCAAAAATCATTTTTATTAGGATTTGACTCCTGTTTTAAAGGGAGTTAAATTTGTCATCCAATTTAACAAAATAATTTAAAGTATGTTTTACTGTAATAACAAACAGCATATTCAGCAAATTGGAGCTTACATCTGTGGCAACCTTTTTTTAGATCAAATTGGAATTGGTCAGCATGAATCCGGCTCCTGAAAATTAAATTAGGCACCAGAATAGTAGGTTCACAGTAGTGCTTTTGTGGCATAACATTTTGTGTCACTTCTGTGACACTATTCACTCATAATTTATGGCTATTATTAATAAGATCAAATCATAATCTTCAACATAGTACACTTGCCTCATTGAATAAAACATATCTGAGTTCCTCATATAGCATTCTGTTAAAAATTATTTCATGTATTGATATTTTAAATCGCTTGATTTTTATATCTAACTGGAAGACAAAAGAAAGGTATATAAATGGAATAAAATCACTAAGGTATCAAAACAAAGGAGAAAAAAGGAGAATACTAATGAACTATATTAAAAAGCATGCTTTTATGAAAATATATGGTTTAATACAATACACATTAACTTACATATTAATGCCTTTACATACATTTTAAGAAGTAGATATATAAATATTCTAGAATTTAAATCCTCAGACACATGATATTATATAACCCTTTGACAAATTTGATTATATAAATAAATTAATTACCAATATGAATTTCAAGCAAACTTTTCAATTTTCTTTGTAATCCAAGTTATTACTTATCTGCACTTTCTTAAATGAGAAATCATTATATTACCTTTTTACCTTTTTAGATATTTATCTCACCTATTTGTGAGTTTCCTAAATCTTTCTAATAATGGATTTTTCATCCTATTGCATTGTTGTCAGACAATATACCTTTTTATATTTCTTCTTCTTGAATATATTGAGGTGTGTTTTTTAGCTGGGTATATGTTCTTTCCTGATGAATGTTCCATCTTAGGAAGAATGTACATTTTTCTCTTGGTAGATGGAGTATTCTATAAATTTTCATTAGGTCTTGTTCATAAGGATTCAGTCTATGTTCTACATCCTGCTCCTCTCCCTGAGACAGAATCTCCAAACCCTACCTCCAATGTTGAGGGAGGTGTGAGTGGAGACAATTGCCTGCTTCTTTCTGAGTAATACTTTCACTTTAGGAACTGAGAACTTGGCAGCAGACACAGGTCTCCTTGGTTTGCCTCTCTCAGCATGGAACTTCCACTACAAAAATCTGGGCCAGGGTGGTTTGGGCCCAGTTTATTTAGTAGCACCACACGTGAGGTAGGGCTTCTATCCATGAGTAAGGATAGGACAGAAAAAGGGAACCCCTACCTCTTAGCAGTACTCACCTAGAACTTAGCCTCTGCAATAGGTAGCTGGTGGGGGAATGAGAAATTTTGAAGTCCTGCTTTCTTGGGTAAATATTCCCCTGACTGGGAGCTGAGGAGAGGGAGATTGTGTTTTTACTGTTTCATTCTGAAGTACAGCTTACATTTCACTAAACAAAGAGGAATAGAAATGACAAAGGTCTTGGTTTAAATACTATAGAATCACACATCTTACTACAACTTTAGAGTTCATTAATGATTTTTTTTCACCCGCTATATGCCTATAGAGCCACTGCCAGAGAAGATAATACTTTTATTTTTAAGTTGTATTTTGCACATTCTCATCTGTCCCTTTCCAATAGTGTTAGCACTATTATTGGAAGGAATATTATTCTTTAATTCTATTTTGGATTTTATATTGTAAGCCACAATCAAAATCATCATCAATGATAGTGATAATATTATAATAATGATTATATATATATACAAATATATTCTGTTTTTAAACACTTCTCAGATTCAAACAAGTCAATACACAAAAAGAAAAAAAAGTACTTTGGGATATTACTAACTGCTTCATGGTTCTTCCTACTATTAATTAACAGACTCCATCAGGAAGTCTGTCCATAGCCACTGAGGAAGCCTCATCTGTGAACCCCCTACCTAGTCCATGGACATTCCCAACACTCTACATGCCTCACCTACCTCTTCATGGCTGACTCCCAGCACATGCTCCTATAGACAGTGAGAGTCAGTAAGTTTTTGTGGACAGCTAGCATGCAAGTACTAAGAGCCAGTCCAAACTCTGTGGGAGGAATGAAGACTTACAAACGTGAGCATGCGTATTTTAGGGCACTGCTTAGGAGAAACAAACAGAAGGCTTGCAACACCTGGCCTGGATTTGCAAGATTGGGAGAAGGCAGACAATCCTAAGAATTCTGCCTTCTACCACCACCACCAGAACAGAAGTGTAAAGCAGGAATATCCCCAGAAAGGTCTGAGAAATCCTCAAAATCCCTTCACTTTCGAAAATAAGTAAAGGTAATTCTTTTCTGAGGCTAGTTAGTTAAGAAAGACTGGAAAAGATAACTGTTTATTCAATATGGGAACAGTAATACAAGGCTTCAAGAAACACAAACAGTCAAGCAAATATGACACTATGAAAGGAGCACAATAAATTTCTGGTATCCAACCCCCCAAAAATGGAAATTTATAAATTGGCTGGCAAAGTATTTAAAATGATTATATTAAGGAAATTCAACAAGTTACCATAGACAACTCAACAAAATCAAGATAATAATCCTTGAAAAATACAGAGATTCAACAGAGACAGAAATTTGAAAAAATAAAAACAAATTTGTATTTAAAGAACATAATTTATGAAATAAAAATAATGCAGTAGAAAGCATCAACATAAGACTTGAATAAGCAGTAGAGTCTATGAACTTGAAGACAGAACATTTGAAAGTATACATTCAGAGAAGAAAAGATTAAAAAAGGATTAAAATGACACAAGCTTTGGTGAATTATGGGACACTTTCAGAAAATGATATTCTCATTATGGAAGCCCAGAAGAAGAAAATACAGAAAATGACAGAAAACTTATTTAAACAAATAACGGCTGAATACTTCCCAAAGCTGGGGAGAGGAATAGACATCCAGGTATTGGAAAGCATAACATCCCATACAGATTTGACCAAAAAAAAAACAAACAAAAAACTCTTTCCATACAATGGAATCACCAAATGACAATCAGTAGATTTCTCAGACAAAACTTTGCAAATCAGAAGAGAGTGGGATTATATATTCAAAGTTCTAAAACAGCAACAACAACAGCAACAACTGTTAATCAGAAATATCTGGCAAAACTGTCCTATAAACATGAGAGAAAGACTTTCCCAGATAAAACTGAGAGAACTTATCACCACTAGTCCTGCCTCACAAAAAATGCTAACAAGAGTTCTTCAAGCTGAAATTAAATGGTGCTAGTTAGTAACATGAAAACATATAAAAGTATAAATACACTGGCAAAGGTATACATATGGTAAAATTCAGAATATTCTAATACTCTAATGGTATGCTAATATATAAATCACTTAACTGTAGCATAAATGTTAAATACCAAAAGTATTAAAATAACTATAACTACAAAAATCTGTTAATGGATATATAACTTATAAATTATGACATTAAAACACAAAAACAAAGGAGCAACCGGGTAGAACTTTTGTAGATTAGAGTAAATTGCTATTAGCGTCAAATAGACTGTTATGACTATAAAATATTCTTTGTAAGCGTCATGGTAACTACAAACCAAAACCTTATAATAGATACATAAAGAGAAAAAAATCAAAGTATACAAGTGTAAAAAATTATCAAATTATAAAGGAAGACTGCAAGGGGAAGAAAAGAACTATAAAACAGCCAGAAAACAGTACAAAGGCAATAATATATCCTTACCTATCAACAATTATTTTAAATGTAATGGACTAAATTCTCCAATCAAAAGACATAGTGACAGAATGTATACATATGAATAGTGACTGAATATATATAAATGTAAATGCTGTCTATAAGATGCTAATTTCAGGTCTAAGGATACATATAGTCTGAAAGTGAAGAAATGCTAAAAGATATTTCATACATACAGAAATCCAAAGGAATAAAAATAGCTATACTTATATCAGACAAAAGAGAGTGTAAGTAAAAAAAAAGCCATTACATAATGATAAAGGGGTCAATTCATCAATAGGAAGTAAAATTTATAAATATATATGCACTCAAAATTGGAGCGACTAAATATATTAAACAATATATTAACAGATCTGAAGGCAAAATAAGATAGCACTGCAATAATAGTAGTGGATTTCAATACCCCACTTTCAACAATGGATAGATCATCCAGACAGAAAATCAATAAGGAAATAATGGACCTGAACTACACTTTACCTTAAATGAACCTAAGAAACATATAGAGAACATTCCATCCCACAGCAGCAGAAAATACATTTCTTCTTAAGCACAAACAGAACATTCTCTAAGATGTATCACATATTAGGTCAGAAAACAAGCCTAACGTATTTAAGGATACTAATACTATCAAGTGCCTTTTCTGACTACAATAATATGAAATTAGAACTCAGGAATAGGAGAAAAGGTGGAAAATTCACAAATATATGGAAATTAAACAACACACTCAGACCAACAAATGGATCAAAGCAGTAGCAAAAGGGAAATAAATAGATATCTCGATACACATGAAAATGGAAGCACAACATACCAAAACTTATGGGATATAGCAAAAACTGTTCTGAAAGGGAAATTTACAGCATCTATATAAGAAAAAAAAAAAGATCTCAAAAAGACAGACTAATTTTGCACTTCAAGGAATGGAGAAGAAAAAATTAAGCTCAAATTTAGTGGAAGGAAGGAAATAACAAAAATCAGATCAGATAAGTGAAATAAGTCAATCATAAATACAAATACCATATGATTTTATTCATGTGTGGAATTTAAGAAAAAAAATAGTAAAGGAAGAGAGAGAGAGAGAGAGAGAGAGAGAAAGAGAGAGAGAGAGAGAGAGAGAAAGAGAGAGAGAGAAATCAAGAAACAGACTCTTATCTAGAGAACAAATTGATGGTTACCAGAGGGAGGTGGGTGGGTAGATGGGTGAAATAGGTGATGAGGATTAAGAAGGGCACTTGCATGATGAGCACTGAGTGATGTACAGAATTGTTGAATTAGTATATTGTACACTTAAAATTAATATAACATTATAGGTTAACCATATTGGACTTAAAATAAAAGCTTAAAAAAGACAGAACAAAACAATCTTCTTCCAACAAAATCGGAGCAGAAACAAATGAAATAGGGATTAAGGAAAAAGCAAACCAACACAACTAAGAGATGTTTTTTTGAAAAGACAGACAAAATTGAAAAACTATTAGCTCAACTAAGAAAAAAAAGATTCAAATAAATAAAATCACAAATAAAAAGGTCAATATAACTGAAGTCACAGAAATTAAAATTTTCATCAGAGACTACTATGAACAATTGTATGCCAACAAATTAGACATCTTAGAAGAAATGAATAAATTTCTAGAAATTTACAACCCACCAAGACCGAATGATAAAGAAATAAAAAAAAATCTAAATAACTGAAAAAAATCTTGAATAACTATAACTGGTAAGGTGATTGAATCAATTATTAAAAATTTCCCCACATAGCAAAGCCCAGGATCAGATGGCTTCACTGGTTAATTCTATCAAATCTTTAAAGAGAGTTAATGCAGTGTTTCCTAAAGTTGCCAAAATATTGCAAGCAGTGGACACTTTTAAACTTATTTTAGGAAATTAGCATTACATCAATGACAAAACCAGACAGGAAATTACAAGATACTACAAGAAATTGCAAGATACTTATAAGAAAAAAAAGTTATAGGCCAATATCCCTGATGATCACAGTTGTGAAAATCCTCAACATAATACCAGCAAACCAAATTCAACAGCACACTGAATGGCTTATACACCACGATCAAGTGGGATTTACCCATGGGATACAAAAATGGTTCAACATGTCCAAGTCAATTAACAGGATGCACAAATTAACAGAGTGAAAGATAAAAATCATATGGTCATCTCAACAGTTACAGACAAGGCATTTGACAAAATTCAACATCCTTTATGATAAAAACTCTCAACAAATTAGGTATAGAAAGAATATATCAACATAATAACTGTTGCATATGGGCAAGATCACAACTAACATTATACTGAATGGTAAAAAGCTAAAAGATTTTCCTCCAATATCAGGAAATAGACCAAGATGCACACTCTAGCTACTTCGATGACTTGATCTTATATATAGAAAACCCCAAAGACTTCACCAACTGGCAGAACTAATCAAGGAAATCAGTAAAATTACAGGATACAAAATCAACTACAAAAATCAATTGCATTTCTATTACTAACAATGAACTGCTTCAAAGAAAAATTCAGAAAGCAATACTATTTACAGTATCATTAAAAAGAATAAAAATCTTTCAGATTCATGGGCTATAAAAGCACTATTTCTTCTGCTACCCAAACCTTCTGCAATATGCATTTTAAAAGCAAATGCAATCTAAATGGTTATGGAGTTCCAAAGAGCCTTAATAATTTAAAGGAATTTCTACCTGCAGTTATTTGATATATAATTCAAGTAACTATAATCAGTCCATAAGTCATTATGATAATTATCTATTTGTACATGATTGTGGGTAATTATTTTTTTTAATTCTTTACTTATTTCTATGCAAGTTATTTGAAAAATATTCTATATATTCTTAAATAAATTCAAGTTATATTTATTCTATTCTTTGTGAAAAAGATATTTAATATGCCACATATATATGGATTTGTATGTGTAAGTTTATATAAGTAGGTATGTATCACAATAAAATATGATAATTACACTTCTTCCACAAAAACAGTACAAATACAAAGTATATTTGCTATCAATTAGCCATGAATTGTGGTTACTTATAAGACTAGAAATATATAGTCTGTTTTTATTTTTTTTTTAAATATTTTATTTATTCATTTGACAGAGAGAGAGAAAGAGAGACCGAACACAAGCAAGGGCAGCAGGTGAGGGAGAAGCAGGCTCCTCACCCAGCAGGGAGCGTGATGAGGGACCCAATCCCAGGACCCTGGGATCATGACCTGAGCCGAAGGCAGATGCTGAACTACTCAGGCACCAAAAAGATGTAGTCCTTAAAGTTTAAAAAGCAAATGAACAAACAAAAATGCTATTCCTGTTTTTAATTGTGAGGTAAAAATTGCCAAAAAAATTCCTTTTCATCACAAAACTGAAACAGGTTGCATTGCATTTCAATAAAATTCATTTCCTTTATTTCTTTAGACTTTTGCTATAGTGATTCTTCCAAAATTCAAAATTAATCATATTACTAACAGACTAAAACTCTTGTTCAGTGCAGTTTAGTTCATTACCTCCAGTGTGTGTGTAGTGGATAAAGCTTAAACCCACTGTAGGCAAAGAGTTCCTATTACCTCTTTTGCTTTTTGTAGTAATGTTCAAATATATTCATATAATAAAGTAAATTGTATGTGTTATATATACAGCATTTTGTTTAGACAGGGAATACTTGACACTCTGAAGTGAGTAGATGCCCACTCATTGACAGAATGAATCTACGAATGGAGGAGATAGCTGATATGTGTCCTGTGAGGAATATAGACTACATAAAAATATATACCTTTCCTTCTTCACTGCATATAAATTGCTAAAAGTCACAAGAGGAGTGTTATCTATCCATGTATCTAGTCTTGATATACATTTCTTACATTTAGCAGCCTTTGAAATTTAGGAAAAATGCATAGATCTAGTAAGCCTACTTCCTCACCCATAAAATACAGATAATAAAAATATATATTTCACAGGATGGTTGATTAGAAGAAGTAAGATATGTAAATTTATTCACATAGTGTCTGCCACATTATGTATACTCAAGAATGCCAACTATTATTATGATTTTCATTATGCTACATGTGAACATTATAATTTAAATTCTAGCTCTTCAATGAAAAGCTAACCCATTTGTAGAAATGAATACTGGTCTACAAACATATGATAAAACAATCCAAATGAGATCAAAGTTTGGAACATTTTAAACAATTATGATTGGTGTATGTAATTTGAGCTGCCTGAAAAACAAATTAATAATGCTAGATGAGAAATAAAGGTGATTGCTAATTGTTACTATATGCCATACAGTGGGGCCATACATTTTTAGTGTTGTACAGTTTGCCAATAGTGTCACATATCTGACCTCAAAACAGGGTGTATTGGGTGGATATTTTCTCATTTTTAAACTGAGGAAATTGGGTCATAAAGAAGTTAAATTACTCTCTAAGTTCACAGAGATAGAAAGTGGCTCTTTGCATTTCAGAGCATTGTTGAGCTATCTTCAAAAAGATAGAGTTAAAAATATCGGAAGGTAACTTTGAGGACAAATAAAGAGAAATGTACAGTTTTATATAAAGTCTACCAAACATATTTATTCATTCAAAAACATTTATCAAAGATTAGACGTGGCTCTATTGGCTCAGCTCCCTCTGTGAAGAACACGAACAGGGGGTCTTTCCTCTCTGAGCTTATAATAGTGCAGGAGGTTGAAAATCAACCAAAAAAATAAATTGATCCTGCATGTGATTAAGTTAAAAAAAAAAAAAAACAGCAAACAGGTTGCCAAGAGAAAAGAAGCATAATAGGACTGAGTAGATCTTATTCTAGAAAGGATAATCAGGGAATGTTACCTGTTAGAAGTGACATTGAAGCCAAGATACAAAGGAGGTCAAATCTTTTCTTTCAGACAAAGAAAGGCAGTTATGACAAGTGCTTTGTGGTGGGATATGTACCAAAATCCTATTCATCATAACTAGCAAACATTGAGACAGGACAAGCTCAGGTTGAGTCTTAGCAAGACTCCAGTTTGATGGAGGCCAGTTAATGGTTTTAAACAAGGCAATGGCATGATCTCCTTTACATCATAAAAAGTCATTTTGAAGAAGACCTATTTGAGTTGTGGAGAATGTGAGCAGAGAAATCAAATAGGAGGCTTTTGTTGTTATCGGAGAGCTAAATTCTTATCTCGCCTGGAGTGGGATTGGGGTGGGGAAAACATGCCACTGGAGAAAAGTAGACACAATACAGATGCATTTAGGAGGAAGAATTGGCAGATTATCTTTATGGGTTCGAGGTATGGAATGAGAAAAAGGAAGGAATTAATGATGACTACCATCTTCTCTTTTTAAATTTGAGGATCATGTGATTTATTGATTGGAGCAGGTGGGAAGGAACAGATTAATGTCATGAAGAGAACTTAAACTGAGATGGCAAAGACAGTATAGAATTTATCAGCGAACAGACACACTTTTGAGACTGATAGAAGAGATTTTCAATATGTATTGCAGGATAATTTGCATAAGCTAGGGTTGTCACCCTAGCAGTAAGTAATATAAATAGGTTAAAAGAAAGAATAAAAGCTAATATTTATGAAAGACTATGTGCTGGGCTCATACTTTATTTAAATATCCATTGATAGGTTTCTCCCCAAATTTCATTGTTACTATAGACATTTTGCAGATGAGAATACTGCAAAATGAGGGAGAAAATGAAGTAATTTGCACAGGTCTCAAGTATGGGGTTGCCCTGGGCTGTCATCTCCAGCAGCCCAGCTCTCAAGCCTGTCCTCATAAACAGGAGACATTATGGCCCTCACAGGAAGCATTTTCATCACAAAGTGGTGTCTCTTGTTCAACAATGAAAATCATCTAAGGTGATAGAGCACATACACAAAGGATATAATCTGTACATTTTGAGGTGTGATTCTGAGCCCTGAATACTATATCAATGAGCACAATATTACCACAAAATGTCTGGTTTTATGTCTCAGGTTAGAAATCTGGCTTAAAGAAACCAAAAGTCTGACACAAGAAAATCATTAAGATGTTAGCAAATACTTTTCTCTTGAAAAAATATCCCAAAGGTAACTTCCGGTCCCCCAGATGATTCAAATTTATTGAAATTATTATTTTTTAATATCTTCTGAATTTCCAACCACAAGTGTCCCTTAAAATCCTCCTACTTATTTTTGGAAGCAGCAAATGAAGTCTAGAGTACCAGAAAAAACCTCTTCAAATTCTTAATCAAGTGAAATCGTTCTTTGTTATTATTTTACTACTTTTAATGAGTTGATTTAATTAAGATTGCTGTAGTTGTAAACAACAGAAATTGACTTCACCTAACTTAATGAAAAAGGGACTTTATTGTAAAGATAGCTTGGCTGTTCATGGATTCCCAGAAAATAGACTCCAGCTGGAAGAGATGAAATGATGACACTTGATGAACATAAGGAAGCTGGAACAAGGACAACTTCTCCCTTCAATGCTACCTTTACCAAAGCTCAACTCTAATGGTTTCTAGTTTCTTGATCTCTCCATTCAAGTTTTAATATTTCCAGAAAAGCTGATTGGACAGCTGGGCTTTAGTCTATCCCTGTATCGATCAGATAGGGCTAGAGATGTAAGACACTGAAAGAGGCTTAGGTCTTTGAATTGAAGTTTTTATAAGGAATAGGAAATTCCAGAATTTCAACTTAATTGACATTTTCTAGCATTATACCATGTGTATGTTGTTCACACATGTTCACACATGCATAGACATACACATATAACACACACACACACCATGTGATCTCCATTCAGAAGGTACCTGCTTAACACAACCCAACCCTATTATCCGGGGACTCTTCTTCACCAAAGGAGGTAACTGGAAGTCACAACCAGCTACTTTCATCAGAGACAAAATAATGGATATTATATATATATGAATATGTCAATATTCAAAAATTTTAGAAACAAATGGAAATTTAGCACCTTGCCTATATTATATAGTGTAAGAAACAAGAAACACATGAAAATACATATTCCTCTATTCAAAACAGAATAAAATGGAAAAATTATTCCACTCAGCAAATAAGAAAAATTTTAGTCCTCATATTTGCAAGTGTGACAAAACCCTAGGGAGCATATATCACTTTTCCTCTCAATTTTGTTTTTCCTTCAGTTGTTATTCTGGCTGACTGAGGTAGAAGTATTTCTCCTTTGAGAATTTCTTTCTAAGACCACTAGCTAAGTGTGTAGTCATAGTACAGGAAGTTAAAGTTTATGGACTATTAAGTGTGAAGCTAAGAAATGTTACTACATGGATTCTGGTCCATTTATTTTGATGGAGGGACACTATTTCACAGAATATTCTGAATTCTGAAAAACACCTCCCAATCCCCACAAAGTGTGGTCTGCTTATAACTGACCATATAGCTAAATTTTCAATATGACATTCAATTGTTATATAAGGTTAGATGTTACTAGATTAAACATGCTTGGTAAGAATAGTGAATACCTATACAGCTGGTTCCTTAATTTTCTGGCAGAAACAGATTTTGGTCAGTTTTAGGGAAAGGTGTTTCATACCGTTTAGCCTGAAAATTTCACCTCTGCAATTATGATCAATTTTTTTCACCCACTTAATAAGTACTTCATTTTTTTTGATGAATATACATGATCACTGGCATCTACTAAATAGAGTAGCACAATCATAAGATTGTTGAAAGTAATGATAACCTTCTGGTGATCAATTAGCAATATTTCTAGTCTCTAGGTTTTTTGAGAAGTCAATTTCCAGAGTCAACTCTTAATTTTTCATTTCAACTCTCTCACTATCCAAGTCACTTGTATCTAACAATTGTTACTCCCAACATGACATAGATCTTTATTTGGGCTATCCATCCAGGAAAACCAAGCAACAATAAGTACTTCTGGAAGTTCTGATCACTCGGAGAAATCCCTGTTTGAGAGAAATTCAGAAACATTCTATCCTCAGCAAGTGCTGGAATAATTGAGAATCACTGTCAAGCTTGATCAAGTTATTTTTTCACTTTGGTTGGCTAGATGAAATCTGCTGAGATCACAGTTGTAGACTAAGAGAGGGCACCTATTTGGCAAGTATAGGTAACTATATCCTAAATGTAGACATTAATGAAATATGAACTCTGCATATTACTACACTCTAATCTCCTACATTTCTGCACCACTGGAATTATTGGGATGTGGGCATTGGTAATACCCCCATATTTTTTACCTTTAAGTCATTATTTTTCTTTCATATCATCTTAAATGCCATCTGGTATGCAAATATGTAAAAAAACAAAAATATAGATTCTCATACTCTTCATTCCTTTGTAATTAGCAATGAATACATAAAACTGCAGACTTCTGAGACCGCATTTGGCTTGTGTAGCTCTCTTCTTGAGCTACAGCAGAGCATAAGCAGCTTGCCCTGCTGATTGAAAAATTCATAGATCCAGTCCCTGTTAACTCACTCAGAAAACACAGCTGTGCATATTACCTCTGAATGTTCACCTCCTAAAGATGCATTTTAAGCATCTACTGTCCTCATTGGAATTCAGTATTATGTGGTAAAAGCAAACAACTACCAGAGTTGCTGGAAAGAAGATCATATTACCTAAGATAAAGCAATTCTTTTGGCATTGAATCTCTATCCACTTGATCACTCTGACATGGTTTCTATACAAATTTCTTCTACATAAAATGGCAGGTTGCACACACATAGATTGCTTAGTTTGAAAGTCTACCTATTAACAATACAATATTTAAGTAATTCTTAACATGTTTTAATAGTGAACACATTGAATTGTTAACACTTTTCTTGGGTAAAGATATTTGTCATCCATATTTCGGTAAGCATGTGATGCATTACAGCTAAAAAGATACTGAATATTTTTAAATGGTTAATTTACAAAGAGTAAGTAATAATTGAGAAAAAGGAAAATTCTCATGTATTTTTTCTCTTTTCATTAGAAATACATGCCATTTACCTCTTTTCAAAAGTATCAAGCTCTGTAATTAGAATCCTACCATTCTTGATGTATAAAGGGCTATATATAACAACAGTATTTTTTACATAAAATATGATTTTCTCTATTTAATAATTTTAAATAATAAATTAAGCAAAATATCTTTAGGGGAAAATTCATTTTGGCAACATTATAACAAAAAATAAAGAAATTGAGAATAATAGTTATATTCATACGGGAGGAAAATATATAGGCTGGGGTGGGATATATAGGAAATATAAAAATATTAAGCCTTCTGTTCCATTAGGAAATTGTGGATATATAGAGGTCTAATTTTTTTAATTACTATTTGTGATTATTTTTTAGAATTAACTTCAATTTTTTAGAATGTACTTTAAAATTATGTATATCATTTATATGTGATAATATTTTTTCAATTTTATTTTGTTTTTATTTATTTATTTTTTTTAGGTTTTCACCATTACAGAAGATTGCAAATTTATGTAGTCAAATCTATTTATGGCTCTTGGTTGGGAAGATCTTCTGCACCACAGGGTTATAAAAAATATTCTCCTATATATTCTTCTACTAGTTAGACATTGTTTTCTTGTTGTCATTTTAAAAATCATTTTTTAGAGTGATGAAAAATTTCACAACGAAATTGGGAGAAAGGTACAGAAATTTCTTATATATTGTTTTCCTCTTACATGCATAGCTTCTTCATTATTAACATCACTTTTCTGAATGGTGCATTTTTATCAAGGATGAATCTATATCAACACATCATAATCATCCACAGTTACATTAGAATTCATTTTTGGTATTGTATATTTTATGAATTTGGGTAAATGTAAAATGACATGTGCCCATCATTATAATATACAGAGTATATTTTCAGCATTCTGTGCTCCACCGATTCATCCTCCTCTCTGCCCCCCTACCTGGCAGCTAATATCTTTTTAAACCACATTTATCATTAATTTGTTTAACTAATCTTTGGCCCAATAGATATTAGACAATGATTATGAAAGTAAGTGTTAAAAATACCGCTAAATGTTAGAATTTGTAATCTCCCTCATCACTAAAAATTCTTGTAAAGTACATATGACATACTGAATTAAATCCAGCCTTGTAAAACACAGAATAACCCAAAACTTATTTTAAAATGTATTTTACGTTTCTTTGGTGTTTTCATCTCTTTGTGTCATGTCAGTAACAACATTGACACTAGGGTGAGACATTATTCTTAACCACACAGAACTTCTTTGCACAACTTTATTTCATGTTCACAGAAAACAATGTGAATGGTGCTGTCTTCAGTTATGCTAAATGAAAGTTACTAACATCTGTTCTTTCTATTCTTCAAACAGTACTTTAGAGAATAAATAAATATAAGGTTGAAACTAGAGGTAGTAGTAGCCTTTGAAAATTTATTTAAGTGAGAGGAGTTTATTTGGACCCACTGTCCATACTTCTTCTTACGTACTTTTTATCAATCTATGAATTCTGTCTCTTATCAAAGCTTACCAAAGTAGATTCCGTAACCTTAAACTATCAATATTTTACTATGTATCTTATATTTGGTTTAAGAAGCTTTAATTTGAGGTTGTGTCTCATGATTTGTTATGGCACAAACAGAATGTGATGAAGAATAAGACATGATCACTGCCTTTAATGAGTTAGTAATCTGATGAAGAAGATAAATAGGGGTCCCTAATGATCACACTACATGATAAAGTCAGTAATGGAAAGAGGTCCAAAAGACATTTAGCAGGCAGCAAGTAAGAAAATTCTACAAAAAGATTGAATATTGTAGGAAAAGTTAAGATAATGCATAAGATTTGACCTTTAAACCATCAAAATATGCTTGTATTTTACAGGACATACATATCTCTCAAAGCTCTTGACCAAACTTTATATAGGAAAAAACTATATTCAATTTTCCAAAAAACAATGCATTATTTTAAGTAAATGAATTTGTGGGATAAGTAAATCAATTTGAGCTATATCCCTAAGCACAAATGGAAGAATTTTAGAATTGCATGGAGACTCTTTGAAATGTGCTTTCAGTGTTGTGATGGTGATGGGAATAAGAGAGACATCACAATGTCATACTTGGTGTGAAGCTTTCTTGGCCTTTTTGTACTTGTCTCAAACACTTTTCCACAGTATCTGTTATATTTGGCTTTTGTTTTTGTCTACTGTTCTACAATGAATCCTAAAACAGTTGAACATGTTATAAAAATGTGGAAAGCAAAGCAAGTGAGAAAGCTTTATTTCAATGAAATAGCTAAATTTCAATTTTATTCAATTTATTTATTTCAATGAAATAAAGCTAAAATGTTTTGACAATTCTTTACTCTTCTGAGCATGGTAGAGAGATTGTATGCATGCTAAAGAATAAATTATCAGTGTGTGCACCAAGTGATAATAATGAAATAATAATTGAAATAATAATGAAATAATAATTAAAAGAATTGTGAATTAGCATCCACATGCATGATGTGACAAAAATATAGCATTCCTTGTTGGAAAAACATGCAAAATAATCGGCAAAATCTATAGAGAGTTGAGGTATTCAAGGACAATAGATACTTTATCCATCATTCATTCAGAAGTAGACAACAATGTTTGAGAAGTTAAAGGTGAAGGCAATGGCAGAGGAAAAATCTGTTGGCAAATGAGCTTTTAAATCAAGCCTGAGAAGTTCAATAGTAGCAAGAGTCAAGCCATGCTCCTGTTATGGGCACTATTTTTATCCCTTCAAAATTTGTATGTTGAAAACGTAACCTCTAATGTGATTTGGGCCTTTTGGAGGTGGGGCCTTTGGGAGGTTATTAGTTTTAAATGAAACCATGAGAATGGGGCCTTTATGAAGAGATTAGTGCACTTATCAGAAGAGGATGAAAGACTGGAGCTCTCTCTCTCTCCGTGAACACACGGAAGAAGTAGTTGAATACATTGCAAGATATTGGCTGTCTGAAGTCAGGAAGAGGGCCATCACCAAAATACAAATATGCTGGCATCCTGTCTTTGACTAGGACTTCTCAGCCTCCAGAACCATGAGGAATAAATTGTCTTATTTAAGACATTCAATCTATGGTATTGTGTTATAGCAGCCTGAGCAGGCTAAGACAGCTCATATCATCAAAATAATATTGAAAGCTGCCTTAACTATCTATGAAGAAATTGCTATTTTCATGTACCAAACTATATATGAAAAAGGAAGTTATACTGATAAACACATTTTTTTGTAGATGAAACAGGATTGTTTTGAAAGCAATATTGTCCTGTAGGTTTATCCTTCAGGAGAACAAAATACATGGTTATGAAGGCTTCTAGACGTGCCTAGAAGTCTTGCCAACTATTTGTCCAATCATTTGTGCTAATAATATTTTGTGAAACCCAAATTAACTACCATATATTCTGAAAAATACATATATTCCAAAATATGTCCAAAGGAAAATGCATATTGTCTGGAAATCCCCAAAGACTACTTGACACAGGAGAATCTCTGAGAATTCTATACAGTCTTATCCCTGACCCTTAATAAACAAAAATCTAGTAAAAAAAGTCCTAAACATTTTTCATCCCTAACATTCAGCTAAGAATGACAACATAGTGCTAACATCCAAGTGATTTTCTTCCATTCAAATATTACATTTACATGTGTAATCCGTGGATCTTATTTATAGTCCATATGATTATGGCATTTGTCCAGACTCATTATTAATTCCTTATGCAAAACCTAGTCCAGAATACAGATATCAAACAGGAAGCTTTACTAAAAGAGTTTTTTTTTAAACTTTTGACCAAAAAGGCGGGGGGGGGGGGGGGGGGCTTTAGAATTTGCCAACTAGGCATGGCAAAAAAAAATGTACATTGATACCAAAGGGTACAAGAAATCAACTCCACAATTGTGATTTGTAAGGCTTTGTAAGGATAGTTGAGGAAGAAAGAAAATTGATGTCCCCAAGGAAGGATATTAATTTTGGTGAAGTTGATGGAAAAGATGCTGGAGAGCTCTTGAAATCACATGCAGAGAAATTAATAGCTATACTTGTTCAGGAGGATATATAATCCTTGTTTGAAGAAATGGAGATGATTACAACTTTAAGAGGCACATGGTCAAACCACAGGTGCCATACAGAAGGAATGAATGAGCCATGCAAACATAATGCTAAACATTATCCTTAAATGTGTAGGCTAAATGAAAAGTTCCCTTTTGAATATTGTTTTATGTCTCTTACTCTGAGTTCAGATTCTCCAGAAGCAGATGCTAAGGCAGAAGTAAAAGGGTAACAGATTTACTGAGAGAAATACTTATGAAGCTAAAGGAGTGAGGGATCAGAAGTAGGTGGGTATTGCCTTCAGACCACAATGCAGGTCTGACATCTGTGATGAATGAATGAAGAAGATTGTCTAAAAAGAACCTCAGACTTTGAGAACATCTTGAGCATTTGATGGGGAGACACAGAGCACAGATTTCCCACTGGAGGCATCATACACAGGTCAGAAATGGCTGACTCTGGTAAGTACCCTTCCTGTGCTCACTCATGGGTGAGAACAGCCTAAAACTTGCTATTCCAGACTCTCTATACCAGTAAAAGAATGATAGGAAAATTATGTCAGTTCTACTGGATCTAATTGTTTGTCAGAAGCCTCCACCTAACTCTTCTGCATGCCACCCTCAACAATCATCCATTTACTGCTTCAATAACCCTTGCCTCCTCCCATTTCAACTTTCTTCACTATCAACCTCAATTAACAATGGATCAATACAGGAAATTGAGTTTTAATATATTTTTCTAAATCTTGTCATAATAAATTTATTACATTTTATTCATAGTTCTTATTTTAAGTATAGATTTTGCCTTAAAGTATCAATGTATAAATTGTACTATTTTGAGTGCAGTTTTTTGTTAACAACCATATTAATTGTTTGTTTAGTGATCAAGAGGCAATATTTTAAATGCTTTACAACTTATTATGATAGTTTGATATATATATATGTTTTTAATGTTTTAAACACATTCTAAGGAACTAATTTGAAATTTTGGATTTATGTAGGAAGTTGTCAGGAAAAACTGCCATTATTTGCTTTAAAGTGTTAGGCAACTTGGAGGATGTCTAAGTTATAGCAACTTTTGGCCTCAGGGTATATTCAAAGTCCGCATCTTATTCTAGGATCTCTATCTAGTTCCCCAGCCAACTTCACTGTCCACGTTTTACATAACACATTTTATTCTATAGTACTAATGAAGAGCTTGTAATTACCTGAACACATTATTCTACTTCAGATTTGCAATCCTTTAATTATGCTATTTTCCGTGAATAGAGGGCTCCCATTTACTTCCATTTTCCACAACCTGGTTAGATCACACACATCCTTAAATCCTTGGCTTAACTCATTTCTCCTAGTTGACTGCATACTCTCTTCTGTTCTTCATGTTCTATAGAAGCCTACTATATATTTATTTTATCTCTTAGTTTTTGAGGTCAAGAATGAGCTCTTGTTCTTATGTTCTAAAGAAGACAAAGAGTAAATCAAAATGGTAGATGTGCTATATCGGTATCTATGTCTTTCTCTCAAGCCTTTTCTCTGATTTTTTTTCCCAACTTAATTCCAGTATAGTTAACATACAGTGATATATTAGTTTCAGGTGTACAATATAGTGATACAACAATTCTATACATTACTCAGTGCTCATTGTGATAAATGTACTCTTAATTCCCTTCATCCATTTCACCCCTGCTCCAGTTGTCTCCTTTCTGGCAACCATCATATCAAGCCATTCTTTTAGATAACAAAAGCATAATTATAAAAAAAATTCTGCTCACAAAAATCACTATCTCTTATTGTGCTTGCTATAATTCTGAAAAACTCTTATGTAACTATAAAACCTGCTATAGCTAGGGTTCTCTTTTCAAACTTAATGTGCTTATCAAATGAATTAGAAACTTTTGAATCAATGCATTTGCATGTCTTTCATGATAACGACTAGATATCACTTCATTATTTGTATCTAAAATTCATTTTTCTCTAAAAGGATTAATTACATAATCTTTTTCCCTGTAAATGATAAATAAGCTAATAATTTCAACTTCTGCAGTAATATATCTAAATTAAAAGAGTTACTTGGGGATAGCTGAAGGGTTTTTAATTAATATTTGAAGATGACCATACCAAGTCATATGAAATCTTTGCTGTTTGTAATTGTTGATGAAAAAAGAAAAAAAAAAGTAGTGATCAAAATGGCTGATTTTAGAATTACTTAACATAAATTTTTCTATATATAGTGTATTCCAGCACACAATTACAAAAGAAAGTACCTTTGTATTTTTCAAACTACCTATTTATATTTTATATATTTAATCTGCTTATCTCAACTTTTAGATAAGGTGGCAATGAATCTGACAAGTTGGATAGCAGACTTAATTAATCAGGAAATATGGGATGCCCTGAAGCTGTTGTGTACATGTCAGGATTAGCAAAATATCCACTTTCTACAAGCAAGAAAAAGTCATATTTCACAGTTATGATGCAATTACATTGTTATTTCACAGCTGTCAAAAGGCATAGTCTTGAAATATGACTTTTTAAAGTATGCACTTAAAAAACTTTTCAATGTTTTAACTAATAATATTTCAGAGACCTCATGAATATTGTAACTAGAAGCATCTTAAAGAAAGGAGATTAGCCAATAAAATCTTTTATGTAATTTTCAGTAGAACAAAAACCTCTCTATATTATAGATTCAATGGGTATCATATAGTCTTAGGTGTATATATATCAAATAGAACATGTAAAGTGAGCTTCAGAAATTATAGATATTTAATCTAACAAAGTCAAACTTACGTATCACTAAAAATAAGAAATAAATTTGAAACCTAGTAAGGATTCTTTGTTTCTTCAATTTTCTTTTACAACCCTCTCCCATAGTTCAGATGCAAACAGAAATACAACATAAAAGGATATTGAAGGTGATTGGGGTGAGTGGATATGAGTACAATAATGAATAGAAATCAAGCTGACTTTAGTACACAAAATGTATACCATAACATCCTATGCAATTGCTATAAGTCAACTAAAATTAAGCTTCAAACTTCCTAATAGACAATAGAAGGAAGCATAATTAGATCAAATATTTACAGTGCCCATGATGTAAAATATAGACCAGATTATTAGAAGCCAGGTGACAATTTCCCAGTTCTGCGGAAGATGTGATATTACAGAGCTACCCGGGCTGCCCCCAACTTAGCATTTTATTAAGAGGAAGCTAGCTTGAAAATTTTGAGTGTGGGGATCCCTGGGTGGCGCAGCGGTTTAGCACCTGCCTTTGGCCCAGGGCGTGATCCTGGAGACCCGGAATCGAATCCCACGTCGGGCTCCCGGTGCATGGAGCCTGCTTCTCCCTCTGCCTGTGTCTCTGCCTGTCTCTCTCTCTCTGTGACTATCATAAATAAATAAAAATTAAAAAAAAAAAAAGAAAATTTTGAGTGTTGGAGCAGTGTTCAATAAGCTAACATTATGATTTGGAAGAAATAAAGTTGACTGCATTTTAAACAGAGATGGAGCATCATTCACCAAACAAATTTCAAACAACATTAATACTGTGAGATATTGTGCACTTTTGAGAAATGTAAAACTAGAGAATAACAAGTTACATTATCACATCCATGGCTCTGTGAAATACTGGAGGAATTATTTTGGCATTTTCCTGAATTTATATAATCTCAGCATTTCTTTTTTGAATATATTTAAAACACTGTAGTCAAAAAGTAGAACAGATTAGGCTTAGCCTGGTTAGATAGAAACACAGCTAGAGAATTAATAAATGTAAAAAAAAATAGTGAATGATGAAATCCACAACGGAGACAGGTTCTTACAGAATTCTAGAAATACAAAGTACTCTTGAAATATTTTATATACCTGAATTTTTAAGCCATGTCTAGTAAAGAAGTTGTACAATGTCTACAAAATCCTGGTTAGTTATGTTGAACTCATAGTTCTTATTTTTACTGCGCAAATAAAGATATGCACAGATCTGAAACTGGTATTCATAGAGCATTAGAGTAGTGATTTGAATAATTTAGGGAATAGTGTCAGTGTATGTTACTGCCACCTTGGAAACTTCAGTTCCTGATTTTCAATGTTTAGGTCTAGTCTTAAGTACTTCTGCTGTACTTGAAACAAATTGCTTCCTTTCCTTTATACTTGGGATTTTTGACATCCATCCTTTGAAAAATGAATGATTCTGAATTAGAAAGGTTTATAATTTATGAGAATATTCCTTCAGATAAAACTTTTGTTAAAAGTAAAAGCAATACAAATATAATTAAACATCTACAAGCATAAGTAATCATTGAATTATAAGCCTTGGAGCAATGAGAACAAGAATAGGAAAGAGGGAATTTTGACATTTGTGTGGGCATTTTGAAAGTTTAGTTTTTATGAATTATAGTTTGATGACCAGAAAATGTATCATTTCAGTTGTGATCTTATTGAGATACTTAAACAATAAAAATCATCTTTAAAAAATGAGATTTTACACCAAACATGCAACTCATTTATTTCTGTATGCTGTACACTGTTCTTGTGAAGTGACTTTTATTAGAGTTGACAGGATTTTTTTTTTTTTCTCCTTCAAGTTCAATGAAAACATCTTTCTCTCAAAATATTTGTCACAACCTTTGGACATACAAAAGCCCAGGGAGAGAAAAGTAAACATACACATATACACATCTATCAATATTTTGATATAACCAACCATTTAGGGAAGGGACTAGGTGTTTAGAAGACTAGGAGAAGGACATAAGTCTTTCACAGCTAGGTCACCTGCATACAACTTACTTCTTAAAAAACATGTAACTTGTGCTCAACTATCGGTGACATGACACTGGAGAAAAGAGAATCCAGCAAGAAATAATAATATTAGCAATTAACAAAACAAAATCCATTAATTAAATAATTAACACTAATAACTATACTGAATCTTAAAGTATTTAATAATCTCTTTATATTTAGAGCACTGGCTTCTCCCTGTGGACTGAAACAGGCTGGCTTAGTTGGTTAGCAACTGGTAATAAATCTGAGGTCCAAGAAAACTCTGAAAATGAGTTAGTATTAGTCATTTTTCCCCCTGAAATCTACCTCAATTTTGGCCAGTTGTCTAATAGTTTGTTTTTTTTTAAATCATTGTCCAAATAAGTTTAGCATTCACACAATTATTTTAACAACCTAACATAATCTTAATAGCTACATATTACCTCTATAACTCTATGTATTGTTTTCATTGTAACAAAATTCTTGATTTTTCCCTTTTAAACTTTCTTCTCTCAATTCTTTTATCTATTAATAATGCCATTGCTACCACAGTAACTCCAGAGTGATATCCTCAAGAAACTCTAATTTCATTATTTCTGTTGTTCTTTCTATCATGGGCATACTCCATATACAAAAGTAGGACAGAGTATTTGCAACTAAGTTTAATTCTAATTATCTCTCTCTTTCCATGGTCCTCACTGTTCACAAATGTAGTCTCAACACCCACATGGTATGTATATCTTCCCATATTATTTTACTCCTTTCTAAAGATTTGCCTTTTTATATTTTCCTTTATGTATTCTGTACAACCATGACAGCAGGTTATTTTTCATATGGCTCCACTCCAACTCCCCTTCCAATTTATAATCTTTTCTTTCTTAACTTTTTTTTTTTTTACACAGCTTTCTTTTCCTCTGTCAAAACTCTTCATATTTCTCATCTGTAAAAATCCTACCAGCCTGTGAAAGGGAAAATAAAATAGCCTCTTTATAGCATAGACCTACTCTGTCCCTGCTGGCAGAAGCAACCTAAAGACATTTGCTTTTATACTTGTCTAATTATTACCACTAGTGTGCAAACTAATTAAGGGGAAAAAACAAACTTGTACGAATCTTCTGTTCTATATTTAAGAATAAACCTAAATTTGGAAATGATATATATTTGTTGAAGTAATAAATTAATTAAAATATAATTTTCTATAGTACCCAGTAATTTTCTATGTGAAATAAATTATTAGATATATAGTAGATATTCAAAAATAGTTTTAAAGGAAGAAACTAGGAAAATATGGAACTATAGGGAAGAGATGTTTGTTTCTGGCCAAAATGGTACAACATAAACCAGATTTATCCTTCTACCTGAGGTAAATAAACATCTGGATACATGTTTGAAACAATGATTTTTCAGGGATGCCTGGGTGGCTCAATGGTTGAGTGTCTGCCTTTGGCTCAGGTCGTGATTCCCAGGCCCTGGAATCGAGTCCCATATCAGATTCCCTAGAGGGAGCCTGCTTCTCTCTTTGCCTATGTCTCTGCCTCTCTCTCTGTGTCTCTCATGAATAAATAAATAAATAAGATATTAAGAAAAAAGAAACAATGGTTTTCAGATATTGAAACAGTATGCTATACAGGACAATGATCTCTGAATGAGCAGAAATAAAGAAGGTAAACCTATTCGTGAGTGACTGTAGTCTACTACATTAACAGTATATCCACACCTTACTGCATTAAAAAGGAAATGAAGACAAGCTGGAGACTATCCCTAAGATGAGGAGATAAAAGTGGGGATCTAGGAAATGAGAGTAGCAAGGTAGCAATACTCTAGGAAGAGTATTGGAGATAAGAGGCCTAAACAGAGAGTGCTCTGGTTCTGAAAAGGGCTCCCTTGAGTCTCTCCTATTTTCTGACCAATTCATTCACTTAAAAAAAAAAAAACTACACTAAGTCATGGAAAGAACCAACTCCTAGAACTAGAACAAACCTTAGAGTTCACACAATAATGAAAATAATTCGTATCCTCCATAAAAATAATGAAAACATTGGTAAAAATATGAAAATCAGGTTTTACAGAAATCTGAAAGTTAACATCAGGTTTGCAACAATCTGAGAAGCACTTGTTCAATAAAACTAGATTGATCATGATAAGAGCAATGAGTTTTGTGGTGTTTTAATTGAATCTACCCTCACCCCTCTCTCTTAAGCTATATGCAACCTTGAAAACCAACAGCCTTGCAATCATGATAACTGTGAATATAAGAAACCTAGCAGCTAATGAAGGCAACAAAGTGGGTTTGGAACTCTCCCCCACAATTTCATCACCAGAGAATTTGAACTGACATTTTACTTCAGCAAAACTATCATTCAAATATGAAAGAGAGAGAGAGATTGGAAGATGGTGGCAAAGTAGAAGGACCCTAGACTCCCCTTGTTCCACAAATACAACTAGATAATTATAAAATCATCCAAATATCCCAGAAATTGACTTGAAGACTGGAAGAGCAAACTCCACAACTAAAGGCAAAGAAGAGGACACATCAAAGAAAGTAGGAAGTAGAGACATGGTTTGAGGGAGAAACAGATTGTGGCCACTGTGGTGGAGAGGGAGCTGCAGTCTCAAAGACAGACTAGCACACAGGGAGCACAAGGGGAAAACAAATGCACATAGCAGTTGGCTTGGAAAAAGAGAGGGGCTAAATTTTGTGAATTCCTACATCCAGTAGAGCTTAAAGCCTAGAATTTTAAAGGTCTGTGGGTTTGGCTAGGATAGAGCCCAGAGAGCCCTGTGCTTGGCCCTGGTGAATGGTGGGCAAACAACCAGGGGAAGACAATGTGGGATAGGAGGGCACTTGGGGCACAGAGCAGGAAATTATTCCCTCTTCTGGGAGCTAGCCCCTGAGAGGCAGCATTCACAGCGACACTTCACCAGGAACAAAGGAGCTGACTGGCATCATTTACCTCCCTGTACTCCTCAGCATAAGCACAAAGCCACTTGCAGGAACTAACCCAAGGCCCACACTTACCACCTAACTTGCTACACCAAACCCTGACACACTGCAATCCGGTAGAACTGCCTCCTCCAGTCATGCTTGCCTCAGTCCCAGCACAGCAGGCCCCCTCGCCCAGAAGACTGGCCCAAACACCTGTCAACACCACATGGCCTGACCTGAAAGTCCTGTGAGGCCTTGGTTCTGGTGGTGACAAGTCTCATTTCACAGACCGAAGTACAACTAGTGAAAATGTGCCACATTCAGGCCAGGGACCAAATGCTACCTGCAACAGGCTAAGAGAGCCTCTGCAGATAACTGGCCTGAAGCCTAAAGCAGTCAGAACAAAACAGCAGAATACACACGGTATACACTAGAGATACGCTTTGAAGCACTAGGTCCTGGGGAACAAGAAATAGCACATGGCTGGCCACTACAGGATCTCTTCTTCATAATGCTATTGCCCTCAAAATCAGGAGACACAGCTGACTTTCCCAACACAGAGAACAGGTGCAGACTGTTAGAGACTTAGACAAAATGAAGAAACAAGAAATTATTCCAAATGAAAGAACAGGACAAGGTCATGGGAGATCTAAGTAAAACAGATAAAAGTACCATGCCTCAGAGAGAATTTAAAATAATGATCATGAGGATAGCTGGACTTGAGAAAAGAATGGAAGACATGAGAGAGACCCTTAATATAGAAATAAAATAGCAGAGATAAAGGCTCAGTAAATGAAATGAAAAACATGGTTGATGGAATGAACAGCAGGATGGAAGAAGCAGAGGAATGAATTAGTGACATAGAAGAGAGAGTAATAGAAATTAATAAAGCTGAACAAAACAGAAAGGAGAGAATCATGCAAAATGAGAATAGACTCAGGGAACTCAGTGACTCCATCAAATATAATAGCATTCATATTATAGGAGTTCCAGAAGAAGAAAAGGAAAGGGGAGCAGAAAATTTATTTGAAGAAATTATAGCTGAAATTTTTCCTAATCGGGGGAAGGAACAGATATCCAGCCCCAGGGGGCACAGAACGCCCATAAAAATTAACAAAAGCACATCCACACCAAGACATACTGTATTTAAATTGGTAAAATATAGTCATAAAGAAAAATATTAAAAGCTCCAAAAGAAGACAATAACTTCCAAGGGAAAATCCATAAGGCTAGCAGATTTTTCAACAGAAACTTTGCAAACAAGAAGAAAGTGCCATGATACATTCGAAGTGCTGAATGGGAAAAATCCGCAGCCAAGAATATTTGATCAAGCAAGGCTATTCAGGATAGGAGGAGAGATAAAAAGTTTCACAGACAAACAAAACTAATGGAGTTCATGACCACTAAACCACCTCTGCATGAAATATTAAGGGGAATTTTTGGGTGGAAAGGAGAGACAAAAGTGACAGTATAAAGGTAGAAAATACAAAAGCAATTTAAAAAAGGGTATTTCTGTAAAAAAAATCAGTCAAGGAGCTCACAAAATAAAAGGATACAAAATGTAGCAATATATATCTAAAACATGGTGTGGAGAGGATAAAAAAATGGGTTCAAATTTAAATACCTATCAACTTAATATAGACTGCTAAATGTGGAAGAGTTAATATACAAATATAACAAAAAACAGTAAAACATGCAAAGAGTAAAGAGAAAGAAATCCAAATATATCACTAAAGAAAATCAGCAAATCAGGACAGAGATAAAGAAAAGATCAAAGAAAATCATCAGAAATAACCACAAAACAATAAAATGACAATAAATACATACTTATCAATAATTACTTTGAATGTAAATGGACTAAACACCAAATCAAAATACATAAGGTGAAAAAAGACATAGTGTGACAGAATGGATTAAAAAAAAAATAAGACGCACACAAAAAAATAAGACCCATCTATATGTTGTCAAAACAAGACTCATTTTAGACCTAAAGATACTTGCAGATTGAAAGTGAAGAGATAGAGAAACAGTTATCATGCAAAGGTATATCAAGAAAAACCCAGAGTAACAATGCTTATATCAGACAAAATAGACTTTAAAACATACCACTTAACATGGAAGCACCCAAATATATAAAACAGTTAATAGCAAACTTAAAGGAGCTAATCAATAATAATACAATAACAGTAGGGCACTCTTAACACCCTACTTCCAAACAAAATCAACAAGGGAAAAAATGGCTATGATGACACACTGGACTACATGGATTTGACAGACATATTCAGAATATTCCATCCTAAAACAACAGAATACACATTCAAGTGCACATGGAAAATTCTTGAGAATAGATCACATATTAGGCCACATAACAAGCCTCAACAAATTCACGAAGATTGAAGAAATATTAGGCATTTTTTTCTGGCTACAACACAATGAAACTAGAATTCAAACACAAGGAAAAATTTGGAAAGACTACAAATATATGGAGGTTAAGTAACATACTAGTAAAGCAATGAATGGGTCAACCAGGAAGATAGAGAAAAAATTAAAAATTACATAAAAACAAATAAAAATAAAAACACAATAGTTTAAAAACCTTTGGGATACAGCAAAAGCAGTTCTAATAGAGAGATTTTTAGTAATACAGGCCTCTCTCAATAAGCAAGTAAAATATCAAATAAACAACCTAACCCCATCCTTAAGGGAACTAGGAAAAGAACAACAAACAAAAACCTAAAACCCGCAGAAGGAAGGAAATAATAAAGACTAAAGTAGAAATAAATGATACATAAACTGAAAAACGTCAGTAGAATAGATCGATGAAAACAGGAGCTGTTTTTTTACAAAAAGAAAACAAAAAAACCAAAAACCAAAAACAAAACAGTAAAACTGATAAACCCCTAGCTAGATTTATCAACAAAGAGAATAAAATGTACTAAAAAGAAAAAAGTAAAATTACAAACGAGAGAGGAGAAGTAACAACCAACACCACAGAAATACAAACAATTAGAACACTATGAAGAACTATATGCCACCAAACTGAATAATCTAGAAAAATGGATAAATTCCTAGAAACATAAACTACCAAAACTGAAACTGAAAGAAATACAAAATTTGAACAGACCAATAATCAGCAAAAAATTAAACCAGTAATCAACCCTCTCCCCCACCAAAAAAAGCCTAGGATCAGATGGCTTAACAGGCAAATTCTACCAAACATTTAAAGAAGAGTTTATACCTAATACATTCTTCTCAAACTATTCAAATAAATAGAAAAGGAAGGAAAACTTCCAAATTCATTGTATGAGGTCACCACTACAGTAATAGCAAAATCAGATAAAGGCACCATTAAAAAGGAGAACTATAGGCCAATATCGCTGATGAACATAGATCCAAAAATCCTCAACCAAATACTAGCAGACTGGATCTATTAATAAATTAAAAAAATCATTCATCACTATTAAGTGGGATTTATTCCTATATTGCAGGCATACTTCAATATTTGCAAATCAATCAATGTGATGCATCACATGAATAAGATAAATAAGAAGCATATAATCATTTCAAAATATATAGGAGAAGTATTTGAGAAAATACAATATGATAAAGCCTTCAATAAAGTAGGCTTAGATGGAATATACCTCAACATAATAAAGACCATAGATGAAAAACCCACAGTTCACATCATCCTCAATGGGGAAAAACTGAGAACTTTGCCCCTAAGGTCAGAAAGAAGACAGGAATGCTTGCTGTCACTACTTTTATCCAACATAATACTAGAAGTTCTAGCCACAGCAGTCAAGCAACTAAAAGAAATAACAGGCATCCAAATCAGCAAGGAAGAAGTCAGACTTTCACTATTTGCAGATGACATGATACTGTATATAGAAAACCTGAAAGAGTCCACCGAAAAGCTGTGAGAACTGATAAAAGATTTCAGTTAAGTTGCAGGATACAAAATAACGTACAGGAATCTGTTGAATTTTGATCCACCAATAATGAAGCAGCAGAAAGAGAAATTAAGGAATTGATCCCATTACAACTGCACCCAAAACAGTAAGATACCTAGGTATAAACCTAATGAAAGAGGTGAAAGACCCATATGTTAAAAACTATAAACACTGATGAAAAAACATTGATAATGACATAAGGAAATAGGTAGGCATTCCATACTTATGGATTGGAAGAATGAGTATTGTTAAAATATCTATATCACCCAAAATGATCTACAGATTTAATGCAATCCCTGTCAAAACACCAACAGCATTCTTTACAGAGCTAGAATAAGCAATCCTAAAATGTATATGGAACCACAAATGAAGAGCCAAAGCAATATTGGAAAAAGAAAAGCAAAGCGGGAGGGTATCACCATCTTAGACCTCAAATTATGTTACAAAGCTGTAGTGATCAAAACAGTTTAATACTGGTACAAAAACAGATGCATAGATCAATAATAGAATAGAAAACCTGGAAATAAACCCAGAACTATATGACCAATTAATCTTCAACAAAGCAGAAAAGAATACACAATGGGAAAAAGGCAATCTCTATAAAAATGGTATTTGGAAAACTGGACGGCAACATGCAAAAGAATGAAACTAAACCACTTTCTTATATCATACACAAAAAAATAAATTCAAAATGAATTAAAGACCTAAATGTGAGACCTAAAACCATAAAAATCCTAGAAGAGAACACAGGCAGTAATGTCTTTGACATATGCTATAGCAACTTTTTTCTAGATATGTCTCCTGAGGCAAGGGAAACAAAGGCAAAAATAAACTACTGGGACTATATCAAAATAAAAAGTTTCTGCCCAGTGAAGGGAAGAATTAAAAAAAAAAAAAAAAAAAACCTAAATGGCAACTTACTGAATGGGAGAAGGCATTTGCAAATGACATATCCTATAAAGGGTTTATATCCAAAATATTTAAGAACTTACAAAACTCATATCCCCAAAAATAAATAATACAATTTTAAAATTGGGTGGAAGACATGACCGGACATTTATCCAAAGAAGACATCCACTTGGCCAACAGACACATGAAAAAATGGTCAACATCACTCAACATCAGGGAAATAACGCAAACCAAAACTACAATGAAATATCACCTCACATTTGTCAGTATGGCTAAAACCAAAATCACAAGAAAACACAAATGTTGACAAGGATGTCAACATCCTAGAAAAAGGAATGCTCTTGCACTGTTGATGGGAATGCAAAGTGATACAGCTACTGTAGAAAAGAGTATGGAGGTTCCTCAAAAAGTTAAAAATAGAGATATCCTATGATCCAGCAATCACACTACTGAGTATTTATCCAAAGAATACAAAAACACTAATTCAACACTATACATGCACCCCTAACTTTATATCAGCATTGTTTACAATAGCCAAATTATGGAAGGAGACCAAGTGTCTACACATACACTCACACACACTGAAATATTATTCAGGCACAAATGAAATCTTGTCATTTGCAATGACATGAAAGGAACTAGAGAATATAATCCTAAGCAATATAAGTCAGAGAAAGACAAATATCATATGATTTCATTCATATGTGGAATTTAAGAAACAAAACAAAGAGAAAAAAGAGAGAGAGAGAAATTAAGGAACAGACTCTTAACTATAGAGAACAAACTTATGGTTACCAGAATGGAGGTGGATGGGACAATGGGTGAGATAGGTGATGGGGACTAAGGGCACACTTGTGATGAGCAGTAGGTGATGTATGGAAGTGTTGAATCACTATATTGTATACCCAAAACTAGTGTCATACTGTATGTTAACTAACTGGAATTAAAATGATAAAAAGGAAACATGAAGGAGAAATCAGACATCCTCAGAAAAAGAGAATGAGAGATAATCCATATGTCCACAGAAAAACTTCTATATAAATATTCATAGCTGCATTATTCATAGTAGACAAAATTAGGAAATAACCCACATGTTCATTAGTAGATGAATGGATAAACAAAATTTAGCATATCCATACAACAGAACATTATTTGCAATTAAAATGGGTGAAATATTGATATATACTAACATGGATGAAGCTTGAAAACATTATCCCAATTTAAACTAATCACAATTTAAACTAATCACAAAAGACCACATATGTTATTGTTTATACAGTGTATCTTTAATAATAAGTCTATAAAGATAGAAAGTAGATTAGTGTTTGTCATGGGCTGGGATGACAGCCTTTTTTACCTTCTGTAAAAAAAAATAAAGTGGAAGAAAGGATTTTCTAAATAGTCAAAATCTGAAAGAATTTACCACTAGAAGACCTGCATTGCATTTATAGGTGAATATTAAGTTATATCATTCAGGTAAAAGGAAAATGACATCATATGGGAATCTGGATTTACATAAGAAAATGAAGAACATCACCGGTAATAAGTATGTGGGTAAATATAGAAATTTTTTATGCTACAACTATCTTTTAAATATTTAAAGCAAACAAAAAAAAGTATCGTATGTGTTCACAAAATATAAAGAAATAAATTATATGAGAATAGTGTAAAGTCTCCCATTCCCTTTTATCCACTTTGTCTAACCCCCCTCCCACTTCTCCTCTGGCAACCATCAGTGGGGGTGGTTTAAAATGTATTAATTATCTATTTTTTTGTAATAAATTACAACAGATTTAGCAGATTAAAACAACATACATTTAATACCTTATGTTTTCTGTGAGTCAGCAGTCCGGACACAGGTCCTCTGTTGAAGATCACCTAAGGCTACAATCAAGATTTTGGCCAGGCTGCCTTCCTTTTAGGAGTTTGATGTCCTCTTCAAAGTTACATCAGCTGAATTCAGTGCCTTGTGTTTGTGAGAATGAAGTCCTTGTTTTCTTGCTGTTATCCTCCCTCAGCTCTGGGAGGCCTCCTGCAATCCATGCCAGGAAGACCTCTCATAGGTCCTCCGATAATATTACAACTTACATATTCAAGGCCAGCTGGAGAATCTCTTATTTCTGCCTGGTAAGACGGGATCTTATTTAAGCTAAAGTAATCATAGGAATAATTATCTCACTACTTTTGCTACATTCTATTGGTTAACAGCAAGGCACAGATTCTGCCCATCCTAAAGGGAAGATGATACAAGCATGTGAGTCACTGAGATCTCACTTTGGTGTGTCTAACACATGAGGATTAAATGAACTAATCCAGGGATGCCTCAATGGTTGAGCATCTGCCTTCGGTTCAGGGCATGATCCAGGAGTCCCAGGATCGAGTCCCGCATCCGGCTCCCTGCAGGGAGCCTGCTTCTCCCTCTGCCTGTGTCTCTGCCTCTCTCTATGCCTCTCATGAATAAATAAATAAAATCTTAAAAAAATGAATTAGCTAATCCAGGCAAAAGATGTACAATATTTGTTTAATAAAAGCACATCCTCAGTTATTTTAGCTCTTAGCTACTGCTGCTGTTCTTACTTAGGAAAACTTTGTACTTTCTAGCATATGCTTCTGATTATTTTACAAATTCAGTTGCTTCAACTATTAGGCTGCCTTAAAAGTTCCTTATGGTCTTCTCTCTTAAGAGTCTCTCTCTTTCTGGGGTGCCTGGCTGGCTCAGTTGGTGGACTCTGTGACTCTTGATCACATTGTCCTAAGTTCAAGCCTCATGCTGGGTGGAGAGTTTACTTTAAAGAAAAAAAAAAAAAAAAGAGTCTCTCTTTTCCTGAGCTACTGGCTCATGGCTCTCTCTATGCATCTAACCTGTTATCACAAAGATGATAAAGACTGATGAAAAGACACCAATTGAGAGAGAAATTAAGCATGTGTCTCCAGCACAATTGACAATGCTATCAGTGAGTGATGTCATTCTTTGGTTTTTGCCTCCCCTGAAAGTCAAATGTAGATTTTACAAGTTCATAAAGTTAAAGACCTAGACAGTTCCTCTGACTGGTGGAATGAAAAAAGAGGGTTAAACTGCTGTGGCCACTCCCAAACAAGTGAGGGAATAGAGCAATTCAGCCAATGTCAGCCAGCTCCAGTTAGTGAAGCCATGGATCAAAAGACAATAATATATCTTTCTCTAGTGATATCCACATCCATCCTCCTTATCAGCATGGTGACTTGTCTGTACAAGTACTAGCACCATTGTCAATAGGTATTTTAGATTAGGTTGGCTTACAAGTGAGTATTCCAATGGTTTTCCCTGAGGTTCCTTTATAAGTAGGAAAGGTATCTCCTGGTCCACAATTTCCTAGTCATCTTACTATCTCATCAGCATTCCTCTTTACAAACCTTCTACCATCATGATAATATCCTTGATAACATCCCAAACCTTTTTTTTTTAAATACTGTGTCATTATCTGCATGAAATATCCAGGTATGATTAGGTTAAGAGAAACAAGATTAGATAAATAAACTATAGTTTTCCATTGTCTTTGAGAGGGAGTTTCATATTATTTAACCAACTGAAAAACTTGTGCTTCGCCTTTTTTGTATGAACAGGTATCGCTTTTAGCAAGTAGATTGATTTACTGATCTGTGACTTTATCTTCAATCATATATAACTTGGACAATTGTTTTCTATATTTTGGAGAACTAGGAGGTTATCATTTCAAGTTATCAATGTTCATCGGTTACACAATGCCATCAAAATGTTCATTCCACATACATTCATTGTGTCCCATAATGTATTCATAGGTATACTTCTATCTTATAATTCAATATATGAATAATTTGTTGATAACAAGTGTTAGTCATTTTTAAAATGTCATTTTTAAAGTCATTCCTTTCCAGAAATATCCTTTTTTTCAACATCTTACCAGATGGAAAGAGGATTATACACGAGGCCAAATTTCAGTAATTACATTCCAAAATATTTCTGGGGTCATAACCACTGACTGATTATAAAAGGACAGTTCTGTAAAGAAATGAGTTGCAAAGTAGCATTCGTTAATTATAGACCATTGTTTGCCCCTGGGCATTAGCCTCTGATCTTCTACAATCTGCATCATTCCTACTAATTGTATATTGAACATAAATATTTATTCGGGCTTATACTATAGGCTTACTTTCATTTTATATATTCAAGTAGTCTGAGTTCCTTAATTTTTCATAAGTTTTTTCTTACAGTTTGATACCCTGTGATTTCAGGCTATACAATTCTGACTCCATCTCTGTTAACATACTGAAAATTTCTTCTAGAGTGAATAATTAGAATTATTTTAATAATTGAGTTCTAGCGAAGTAGCCCCAAATATTGAGGTTATCATAGGCCAGATTTATAAAGCTTCCTCTCCTCATTGTGGAGCTATTGTTTCCAAGTCGATTTCTGAAATAGAAAATCTGGAGCTTATCTCTGCCTTATGGAAATTTTTCCTTCCCACTACTTTATTTTTAAATATATTAGAAATATTTAAATATATTAGATATAACTTGTTGGGGTACCCCAAGCCAGTTAAAATTACGCTGATTTTATTCTCTGCGATTATCTGAACAATGATCTTTAAATATTAATAATTTTATTGTTTTCCCCATAAATTGTATTAGCACTACTTCAATCACTAACATTTCTTTCTTTAGGAGCACACAGATTTCATCCACATTATGTACTCAATCCATGATCTAAGAGAACTGCAGAAACTTTCACAATTTCCTCTTCTATATCTTATGACTTTGGATAATCCCTTTTTTCCATGTTCAATTTTTTTTCTGACCAAATGACTAAGATGTTGTATTCCATTTGTGGATTATTAGTTTTAATGAACACAGCATACATAGCCAGAGAGCAGATACTTTCACCTGTAGGCAGACTTAACTTTTTCCTTGTTTAACTCTTTTTTTCCTATCCCTTTATTTCTTTAATCATTTTATTAATTCCATCTATAAACTAATTACCTTTTGATTTAAATCTGGCAATAAATCAAATGCTGGGAATCACTGTATCTCCTACGGCAGGAATTAAATCTCAAAAGGAGATTGAACTGTCTTGGAGCATGTAAGGAGCCTCTTATTTCATGACCCAAAAGTTTCCTGAAAATAAATCTGCCCAATTTAATTGGAGAGTTTTGTTGATCACTGACTTCCTCATGAGATACTCTTACTACTACAATCCAGGACATTTGTTCGTGTCCCTCAAAGTGAGAAGTCAGCATATCCAGAGTACCTGTTATGGACTGTATATTATGTTTTCCCATAATTCATATGTTAAGGCACTAACCCTCAATGATGATATTTAGAAATGGGGTCACAAGGAGGTAATTAGGGTTAGATGAGGTCATGAAGTAGGGAGTGATGCCCTTATAAAAAGAGACACCAGAAAACTTTCTCTTTTTTCTCTCACAGTAAGGAAAGGCCATGTCAGCACACAGAGAAAGGCAGCCACCTGCAAGCAAGAAAGAGAGCACTCAGCAGGAAGCAAATTCACCAGCACATTGATCTTGACTTCCCAGTTTCCAGAACTGTCAGAAATAACTGTTATTTAACTTACCCAAGTCTATGACATTTTTGTTATGGCAACCTGAGATGACTAAGAGAATTCCTCCAAATAGTCATAATTAGATGTAAGGACCCTCCAAAATCCAAACAGATCCAGTTCAGTTCTTCTCATTTTGAAGTAGTCCAAAAATAAAAATAAATTACTAATTTTCTAACAACTCCAACCTAAGTAATTTTTTCTTTTGTTATTTAAGCCCTTGAATCTTTAGATGATTATAAGCCAAATCTACACTGACTTTTGAGCTACTATCAGTTTCAAATACCTTTTTTTTAATTCAAATTTAAGAATTTTTATATCATCAATGTAGTGGAGTATATTCTTTAATACTATCATTGAATCCAAGTCATTTGGCACTGGTCTATTACAATAGATATCCTTGAAGCAAGATTATGAAAAATTATTTCATGCCTAACCATGTAAAGGCAAAATGAGATTTGATTTTCTTCTGTAATACAAATGAAAAGGAAAATACAATTTGTTTATTTATGTTTATTTCAGATCAATGACAGCTTAATGTTGTACAGGAGACTCCTAAATTTCCTGGACTGATGATTGTGCTTTCTACTAAATTATATAATCCTTATCACATAGAAAAGTGGTTCTTAGGGACACTTGGGTGGCTTAGTGGTTGAGCATCTGCCTTTGGCTCAGGTCATGATCCCGGGTCCTGGGATCGAGTCCCACATCGGGCTCTCCACAGGGAACCTGCTTCTCCCTCTGCCTCTGTCTCTGCCTCTGTCTCTAAGTCTCTCATGAATAAATAAAATCTTAAAAAAAGGGAGAGAGAAAAAAGAAAAGAAGAAAGAAAAGTGATTCTCAGGTGTGATTTTGTGCCCAGGGCATATTTGGTAATGTCTGGAGACATTTTTGGTTGTCACAATGAGGGTGTTTACACATGCATGAGGGTAGTGCTACTGGTATTTAAGGGTCAGAGGCCAGGGTAGTTGTTAAATGCCCTACAGGGCTTGGGATAGCCTCCCACAACAAATAATAACCCTATTCAAAATGTCAATGCTTCCAAGCTTTAGCATCCAGAATCATAGCCTTTTTGGACAAGTCAAAGGTGATTGTTGCCCAGAAGATACATGTAATAAAATAAGACATAAAAGAAACAATGCTAGGGATGTCTGGGTGCCTCAGCAGTTGAGTGTCTGCCTTTGGCCCTGGGTGTGATCCTGAGATCCAAGATTGAGTCCCACATCGGGCTTCTTGAGGGAGCCTGCTTTTCCCTCTGCCTATGTCTCTGCCTCTTTCTCTGTGTCTCTCATAAATAAATCAATAAATCAATCTTAAAAAAATAAACAATGCTAACTGAAACATTGGTTTCCATAAGATCTTCATGAAGCATACATCTTTGTCATTGCCATGATGCCTACCTTTATTTATATTTTCCATAGTAGTTTTAGTACAACAGAATATTTCCCACTTAGTGTGCCTTATGACGCTGTTTTTATTAAGTTATTGATTGACTGATTGATTGATTGATTGATTTATCGGGCAGAGAGCCTTATGCGGGACTTGATCCTGTGGAACGTGGAACTCCAGGATGGGCCAAAGGCAGGCATTAAACCCTGAGCCACTCAGGCTCCCATGACTGTTAAAAAAAAAAAAAAAAAAAAAAAAAAGTTACCCTCTCCAGACTCAGACTCATTCTTTCCTTTGAAATTCAAATTTTTATTTAAATAATATATTAATCAAAATATCACCTCTTGGAAGAGAGAAAACGGCAATGTTCACATGTATGGTGTGACTTACTCCATAAGAAATGGAAATGGACTCTTCCCTTGGAATATTTCCTTTCTATAATCTCCCAGGTCAGCCAGATTAATGTGATATAATCATGGGTTTTTATATTTTTGTACCACTGTATTCTTGGCTGCTATAACAAAAATAGCAAAAATTGAGCCACTTGAAGCAAGACACATGTGTTATCTCACAGTGCATGGAAAGAAATCCAACATGGATCTCACTGGGCAAAAATCAAGGTGTTGTCAGGGCTTCTTTCCTTTCTGGAAGATCTGGGGGAAAATATGCATCAAGAATAATCTGGGTTGTTGGGAGAATTCTGTTTCATACAATTGTAGGACTGAGGTGTTTGTTTCATTGCTGGCTATCAACCTGGAAATGTCCTTAGCTTTGAGAGGCTGCCCATATTCCTTGGCACTTGTCCCCTTAGTCTCCCTCAAAGAAAGTACGCGTGGGTAGAGTTCTTCGTATGCTTTGAATCTCTCTAACCTCACTTTCTGCCTCATCTTTCTTCTCCTTTCCTCCTCTGCTTAAAGACTCTCACATGATTACAAGAGGACCACTTAGGTAATGCAGGACAGCCTCTCTGTGTTAAGATCGGCTGATTAGTGACCTTAATACAACTGCAAAATTCCCTTCACATCAGAACCTAAATTAGGGTTTGATTAAATATTCAGGAATGGCAATCTTGGGAAATATCTTTAGAACTCTGTTTTCAAATGACAGCATTATCGCTTGAATATTAAATACATGTTTCCCCCTCAAAGAACCATATCGCGTAATGCTTTAGATTTCCAATTAGGGGTGTTCCAAGAATATCCCATGTTTCCCATAGGACAGAGGGAACACCAGAGTTTTAATCTTCCCTCTTATGCTAACAGAGTGCATTCATTTTGATCCTACCAGTTTAAAAAAGGAAGAGGTTACTTCAATTCTCTTATCACTGTCCTTTTCTTCCTCTGGATATCATTTATTATTCTTTAATTTGTGTAATTCAAAGAGAATATCTTGAAAAGTTACTTGAATAGTACTACTAGAATTCTTGTGTTTTTCTCTCTGCATGCCTTTGCTCAGGTTTTACTTATATTTGTTTGTGAAGCCCTAAGACATTAATTGTCCAAGGCAATGTCTACAAATTTACAAATGAAATATTGAGTGAGCCTACTGAAATTTCATGTCTTTCGTAATTAAATTACAGTTAGTGTATAGTCATTTTTAAAAATCTGTCCAGAAGCCATTATTCCTTCCAAACTTCTAATAAGATGACTTTTACTTCCTTGCTGTCGGAAAATGATTCCTTTATCTACTACAGTCATAAATCTAGTAGGTAATCACCAATTACAGTACCTCATCACCTTACTCACAGGTGACTTTTTTAGAGTTTAACCATCATGTAAGATACCTTTGGTCAACATATACAATAATTAAAATAGACTTACTTTATTGTTTTTATGTTTTTATTTACATATCACATCAAGCAATGTATTCTTTAATACTATTTCATCACAAGACTCTCACAATTATCTAAAGCAGATGAATTTGAAAATACCTATTAACAAGCAAAAAGAATCAGATCTACAATTGTGGAGATTGAACTGATGGTTGCCAGAGGGAAGAGGAATGGGGGATAGGCAAAATATATGAAGGAGAGTTTGAGATAAAGGTTTCCAGTTATGAGGAATGAATAAGTCATGGTAACAGAAGGTACAGCATAGGGAACACAGTCAATGATATTGCAATAACCTTGTATAGTGACAGGTTGGTAGCTACACTTGTGAGCATATTATAATATGTAGAAAAGTTGAATCACTATGTTGTACACCTGAAACTAATGTAACATTGTATGTCAACTATACTCAAATAAAAATAATTAAAAAGAAAAAAATCTATCAGTACAATAACTTTGTAGAAGTATTTTCTAGTTTTGTTTTTGGGTTATTGTTGGTGAATAGAGAAGCAAATGTTTTCTGTGGATTACCAAGACTACTTAGTTGAAACAAAAAGAAAATACAAAGCAAACCTATCCAAGAAAATACAAATAGAGTCAGCCATAATCATACCAATAAAATATTTATTTGATTTGATGAAATAAAAGGTTAAAAAGGAATCTAAGTTTTTGAACCTCAAAACTGATAAATTCCCTTTTTTGTTAAGATTTTATTTACTTATTTAAGAGAGAGCGCTCAAGAGAGCACAAATGGTGGAGAGGGAGAAGCATGCTGCCCATTGAGCAGTGATCCTGGGATCATGACCTGAGCCCAAGGCAGCCACTTAACTGACTGAGCTACCCAGGTGCCCCAAAACTGATCCATTCTTAACACTTATTGCAATGAAATGAATATCTATGTCCTCCCCAAATTTTTATGTTGAAATCCTAACTCCCACTTATGATGACATTAGGAGATGGGGGCCTTTGGAAGGTGATTAGATCCTGAGGGTGGAGCCCTCAAGAATGAGATTAGTGCCCTTATTAAAAGGACCCTACAGGGGCCCCTGGGTGGTAGAGTGGGTAAAGCCTCAGACTCTTGGATTCCCCTCAGGTTGTGACCTCAGGGTCGTGACCTCAGGGTCATGATCTCAGGGTCCTGATCTTAGGGTTGTGAGATTGAGCCCATGTTTGCCTGGTCCTCTGCATGAACTCTGCTTGGGATTCTCTCTCCCTCTCCCTTAGCTCCTCCCTTCTGTATACTCTTTCTCCCAAATAAATAAATCTCTAAAAAAGGAAAAAAAAATAAAGGACCCCATAGAGCTTTATTACTGTCCCCTTACCATGTGTGGGTACAAGAAAGAAGGCCATCTGTAAACCAGGAAGTGGGCTTTCAAAAGACACCAGATCTACCAGCACCTTTATCTTTGACTTCCCAGCCTCTAAAACTGTGAGAAATAAATAGTGTCATTTAAGCCATACAGTCTATGGTATTTTTTTCCTGAAGACCAAATCGATTAAGACACTCAGAATTATTTTATTATTTGGCATAAGGCTTGCTCATAATGTATGTTTATACATTATATGCTGATATAAAAGTTCCCAATCGCCAGGGGAAATTTCTAAATAACATTGTATAATAGAGATTGAATAGCTGTATGTATGTATGCATGTATATATGTATGAATTATTTATTTTTAAAGATTTTATTTATTTATTCATGAGAGACACAGAGAGAGAGGCAGAGACACAGGCAGAGGGAGAAGCAGGCTCCCTGCAGGAAGCCTGATGGGGGACTCGATCCCAGGACTCCAGGATCATGTTCTGAGCCAAAGGTGGACACTCAACCACTGAGCCACTCACACATCCCTGTACCAGTGTTTAATCTTAGTTTTGACTGGAATCTATAATTCAAAATTTCCCATAATTAGAATAGAAAATTTAGCAACATGAAAACTATAGAGATTCTTTGATCTTTTTTCTCCTCTAACTGGCCTCCTATACTATCTAGTGGATCAACTAGTAATAGGCTCTGTCAGATATATGATTTCTGACATTCATTTCACTCAATTTAATATGTAGTTATAATTCTTTTTATTTCAAATATATGTCTTTTATGGTCCACCATTTTTGTTTATCCCAGCTCAATTTTGTCTCTTTTTAAAGAGACTTACTATATGCAAGTATTTTATATATCCATATTATACTACTTTATATTCCCATATATTCCCAGGACTGTTTGAATATTCATCATTAACTCTCAAGTGAAACCCGTGAAGAGTATAACTGTGTAAATAAATACTAGTTATTTTGGTTGAATAAAGATTAAATAGGAATATGTCAAACTTTTTAAAGTAGAAGTTCTAGAATAAATGGGGAGTTATTTCAAACTGCCTATAACACTAAGTTTCAAGAATTCTAAGGTGAACCACTGGTCTCTGATGGGAATATATGAGGAGAGAGGGTGGCAGCACTGATTTTGATTGCTTTCCTGTGGCTGACTGAAGAAACTGAATGAAGTATTGCAAAAACTCTATAAGCAACTATGCTTAGCTGGGAATAGGATTGCTATGATCAAGCCAGAAAGATAGGCAGGTAATCAGCAAATCAGCTAAGAATGTCTGATGAAAGCAAAGGGAAACAACCCCCTCAAAAAAGGAAAAATATTTTATAATTCAAAGATATCCCTGATTGGTGTGGGAGGGTAATATTTAAATCAGGAGAAATGATTAGGTTAAATAATAACTGAGTAAAGAAACTTGCCACTGACTCTATATATGGTCATATTTGTTTGGAAATATTTTGCATATTTTAATTAAAAACAATTTTGATAAAATAATATGTATTTGGTCAGTAAAAGATTCTGTCAACAAGAACTTGTTTGGGTCAGGAAGAACATAATTTATAAGCTACTTAATATAAGAATAAAATAGGAACAATAAACAAATAAAGTGTATAGTTCTGTCATTATTATGACTACAAAAGGAAAAATTGACATGGAAATAAGGAGAACTTCATGCTACAAACAAAGTGCTATGAGATTATATAGATAAGAATATGAGATATGGATGAAAAGAAATTTGTTCAATATAAAAGCTGAAGAACATTTTGGGCATTTGTCTTTCATTCCATTTCCCTTGTTGGTAAGCTCACAACCATTACAACTGACCAAGGGTATATGAATAAACACAGCCTTTTCAATTTTGCCTCCAGACAACACTACATGGAAGGAAACTCTAAAGGGATAGGGCCAGAGAGCTGTGAAGAAGTTAGAATAGCTAATTCATCAATAGTGAAATGCCTTGGGTTGGAGTACAACATGATAAAATACTATTCTGGGTACTGATGAATTAAGGGCTGCAAGCTCTAGCATTTGCCCAAAGACAAATAGGATTTTCAAATTAAGTTGAAATTAATAGTGCTGTTTTTAGGACACTCATAAAGGCGTAGAAGACCTAATTATACCAGTTACTACAAATTTGACATTAGAGATTTCATGCAACCTCATTATATGTTCAACTTTATGGTTTTGTCTTTCTTTCCCTTTTTCCATCATAGATTACATTGCTTGTCACATCATTGTTCTCTTGGCGACACTTTGGGAGTCTTCAAAAAGTTAAATGTAGAGTTACCCTTTGACCCAGAAATTCTAGGTGTATACTCACAAGAATTGAAAATATATGTAAACACAAAACTTGTACAGAAATGTTCATAGCTCTATTATTCATAATTGCCAAAAGTAGAAAGAACGATGTCCACTAATTGATGAATGTATAAACAAAATGTAGTATACCCATAAAAGGGAATAATATTGAACCAAAATAAGAATGGAATATTAAGACATACCACAACATGGATAAACTTAATTTATTATGCTAAATGGAAGAAGCCAAACACAAAAGTTCAATTATTGTATGATTCTATGTATAGGAAATGTCCAGAATAGAAAAATGAAGCAGGAAGTAATTTAGTGATTTAAGGGGTTGCCAGGTAGGAGAAAATGAGGAGTAACTGCTAATGGGTAGCTTTTTTTGTTTTTAGTTTTTTTAGGCTGATGGAAATATTCTGGAATTACAACTTTGTGAATATACTAAAAGCCACTGAATTGTATGCTTTCAAAATAATTTTTTGTTATGTGAAGTTTATCTGAATAAAAATAATAAAAATAAAGAAATTGTATGTGGATTTTAAAAGTAAATGTAATGATAACTAAGATTGTAGGTTCTTTAAAAAGTCTTTTTTATGTGCTTGGATTAAACAAAGATAAGTTAAGGAAAACAATGATTTTGACTACATCAGAGGTAAGATGTCTACTTATCAAAAGAAACCATGTGTGAGTGGAAAATAATCCCTCAAATGGAAGAAGATATTCACAACTGACAAAGGGTTCATATTCAGAATACAATAAAATTTTCACAAACTAATAATAATAAATAACGTTTTTAAAATTAGGAAATAGACATAAACAGGAATTCAGAAAAGGATATACAAATGTCAAAAATATATTTTAAAATGCTCAATCTTTTAGAAAATGCTCATCATGCTACAGGAAATTAAAATGAAAACTAAAATTAAGTACTATTACATAAATATAAGAATGAATAAAATTTTCAGAAACAGCATGTCAAACGTTGGCAACAGTTTAAATTAACATCTCTGTGTTGCTGGTGGAAATTCAAACTGATATTACTGTTTTGGAAAATTCTTGGGCCTTGCTACAGATACACATATGCATATGCTGTGACCCAGCAGTTCTACTCCTAAGTATCAGTCAACAAAATTTAAGTCTGTGTGTATCACAAAACATATACAAGGATGTTCATAGTATTGTTCTTTCAACCCAAAGTTCATCAATAGTAAAATAGATTATGTTATCTTTTTATTGTCATTGAAAATTAATGAATAGCATACAAAAAACGAGGTTTAACCCCCTATATCATGTCTATGAATGCAACCACATATAAAATTATCAATTTAATTAAAAAGACATGCAAATCTAATCTATGGTATTAGAAGTCATGATCATGATTTAAGAAGAAGGGACCATAGATTCACTGGAAGAGGGAATAGACAAGAATTTCTCACATGTTACTAAAGTTCTATATCTTGAATTGGTGGTGGCTACACAATCACTGAATAATCAGTTATAATTTGCACATTCTGTGTGTTTTGCCTCATGATAATTTTTTTTAAAAATTCAAGTTACCAATATAGTACATATTATCTTACATGTACTTCCAAATAAAACCATATCCATAAATTTATACAATACATAGCATTAATGTATATTTATTTATAGTCTATAAGTGTATTACATATATATGATATAGAAAATATAGATGTTTTGTCTATAAATACAAAAGAAATCTCTAATTGGATGAAATATTTAGCAGTGCTTACCTTTGAGTATTAGCCTAGGATGGCAGATACAAATAGGAACTCACTATTTACTCCTGAAATATTAAAATTTTATTTCACTGAGGTCATTCATGTGTCACTTAAATAATGTTTAAATGCAAAATTATAAGCAACATTAAATACATTTTTTCTCATTAATGTTTTCAGAGTTATCAGTTTTAAATCACTTCAATGTAGCATGGGACCATTATTGAAGAAATGCTCTGTGGTAAAAATCAGTCACCTGTGTCAAGGCATTTTCAGACTGAGAACAATATTCAGCAAGCAATAAAGTGAAATCCTGGTAATATTTCTATTCCTATCCTCTATACCTTCTTAAATCTGCAAACTTTAAAATTTCAGCAAGCTTTTCAGGTATTCAGGGCTGTGGAATTACATGGAAGCATTTCTCTCATAAATCTGTTTTAAAATTTTACAATTCAATATTTTATGATCCTGCACCAAATCTATATGGCAGACACTTTCTACATTTCATTCTTCTTGACAGCAGTGGCCTTTTACACTTATTTTCAAAAGAGAAATCTAACCATATTCAGGAAGTTCAAAATAACTATGTCCAGTGACTCTAATTACTTTTTTCTACTCAAAATAGGTAATGCTTATACTTAACATGCTCTGGGGTATTATTCTACAATAATCAGAATTTTCCAAAAGAAAAGGATTTCTGTTTTTCAACCTATATATTTAGTGATATCCCAATTAGTTCTATTTAAAACTGCAAGAGGTAACAACACTTTTTGAGTCTCCTGAATTTAGAAGGAAGATTGAAGGGAAAAAAATATATATAAAAGTATATGTTTACTTTTTAAATTGAGTACAGCACTATTTCTAAGTTTTCCAAGCAAAATAATTGGGATGATAGGAAAATTCTGTCAAGGCCATTAAGATCAATCAATGTGATACATCCCATTAATAAGTGAAAGGATAAGAAACATACGACCATTTTACTAGAAGCAGAGAAAGTGTTTGACAAAGTACAACACCCATTCATGATAAAAAATCTCAATAAAGTAAATCTAGAAGAAACATATCTCAACATAATAAAGACCATATATGAAAAACTCATAGCTAATATCATCCTTAATGGGGAAAAACTGAGAGGTTTTCCTTTTTGGTCAGGAACAAGATAGGAATATCCACTCTCACTATTTTTATTTTATTTTATTTTATTTTATTTTATTTTATTTTATTTTATTTTATTTTATTTTATTTTATTATTATTTTTTTTATGATAGTCACACACAGAGAGAGAGGCAGAGACACAGGCAGAGGGAGAAGCAGGCTCCATGCACCGGGAGCCCGACGTGGGATTCGACCCTGGGTCTCCAGGATTGCGCCCTGGGCCAAAGGCAGGCGCCAAACGGCTGCGCCACCCAGGGATCCCCACTCTCGCTATTTTTATTCAACTAGAAGTCCTAGCCACCAGACAACAAAAAGAAATAAAAGGCATACCAATTGGCAAGGAAGAAGTCAAATTTTCACTATTTGCAGGTGGATGACATGATACTATATATATAGAAAACCCAAGAGATTGCACTCAAAAGCTGCTAGAACTATTAAGGAACTCAGTAAAGTCGTAGGATACAAAATCAATATACAGAAATCTGTTGCATATCTGTATGTCAATAATGAAGCAGCAGAAATTAAGGAATCAAACCCACTTAGAATTGTATCCCAAACAAGATACCTAGGAATCAACGTGACAAAAGAGGTCAAAGATTTGTACTCTGAAAACTATATAACACTGATGAAAGAAATTAAAGATGACACAAAGAAACGGAAAGACATTCCATGCTCATAGGTTGAAAGAACAAATATTGTTAAAACATCTATACCAACCAAAGTAATCTATAGATTTAATGCAATCCCTACAGAAAAAAAAAAAACAACAAACAGCATTTTTCACAGAGCTGGAACAAACAATCCTAAAATGTGTATGGAACCACAAAAGACCTCTAGTAGCCAAAGCAATTTTGAAAAAGAAATGTAAAGCTGGAAGCATCACAATTCTGACTTCAAGTTGTATTACAAAGCTGTAGTTATCAAAAGAGGAACAACCAAAAAAACTAAAAGACAACCGACATAATGGGAGAAGATATTTGCAAATGACATGACTAGTATTCAGATTCTATAAAGAACTCATCAAAATCAACTCCCAAAAAATAAATAATCCAGTTAAGAAATGGGCAGAGGACATGAACAGACATTACTCCAAAGAAGACATACAAATGGCCGACAGACACAATGAAAAATTACTCATCACCCATCATCAGGGAAATACAAATCAATACAAATACAAATACAAATCACAATGAGATACCACCTCACACCTGTCCAGACGGCTAAAGTTAAAAACAGAAAATAAATGTTGGCATGCATAGAAAAAGGAACACTCTAGCACTGTTGGTGGGAATTGGTGCAGCCACTGTGGGAAATAGTATGGAGGGAATAGTATGGAGGTTCTTCAAAAAGTTAAAAATAGAGCTACTCAAGATCCAGCAATCTCACTGTTAGGTATTTACCCAAAGAATACAAAAATAGTAATTTGAAGGGATACGTGCACCCCTATGTTTACAAAAGCATTATCTACAATAGCCAAATTATGTAAACAGCCCATGTCAATGGATTGATCAGTAGATAAAGATATGATATATCTATATCTATATCTATCTATATCTATCTATCTATATCTATCTATCTATCTATCTATCATCTATCTATCTATCTATATGGATACTACCAACATCATTTACTGCCCCCTGCTGGATGGATCCTTGAGCAGCACCAAGGCAACCTCCAAGGCTGCTTCCTAACACCTCAGGCCCCCTGGTCTCTGGAGCCCCCCAAAACAAGGTAGGGGTGGGCCTAAAATAAGAAAACCTAATTGGGACTGCCATCTGACTAGGGAGGGTCAGATTGGGAGGCAGGAAAAAAGGCAAAATCCTCAGCTACTGCAAAGACCGAGTGTGGGGAATATATATATATATATATATATATATATATATATATATATATCGATTCAATCTGAGTATTGAGTCAATCATTCAAGGTAGTATAAATGGACTCCAATTACTCTTAAGAAAATGAAATATAATTTGCCAATAAAGGCAACTCATTTCTATTTAATTTAATGAGTCTAGCAAATGACACATTTTATGCAGTTCTGGCCATTTTACATTTTATTTTGCTCTCTACAAATATTTTTTTTCAATTCTGTTTGTTTGCCTGAAATCCATGGTGGTCAATAGGCAAAAAAACGGTTACACATTGCTCCCATCCCCATATGTACACTCTTCAGAGTGACTGACTCCTGTAATCAACAGGTGACGTTTGTATTTTTATGCCAAATATTTGGACTTGACCACGTGAATTCATTTGACCAGTGGGATGTAGCTAAAGTCACACAAGCAAAGGCTTTCAAAGCAATTGTTCATTGAGGCTTGTCCTTTCTGTTGACAAGATGAGAGACCTCTGGAAAAACTGCTGACCCAAACATCCCAAACACTCCAGCTGATGCCATTCCCCCACTGACCCACCAGATGACTGCAGCCATATGAATAAGCCCAGGTGAGAACAGAGAACTGTCTGGCCACCCAACAAATCAACAGAAATGGCAAATTGTTCTCATTTTTAAGTCACTAAACTTGGGAGTAATTTTGTCCAGCAAAAACTATTTGATACAACTACTTTGATAATTCAATGTATCATAAATTATGATTTATTTAAAAAATTGAAATCAAGTAAAACCTAAATCAAACTCTTAAGGAAATTTTTTGCTTCACAAAATTCATAAATCCAAAGACATTTAGGTTTTTATATAAATTAATAAAGGTTTAAAATGATATTGTTTAATAAAACCTGATTTTCCTCTTAATTTTGAATCATTTCACATATAATTCAACTTTCAATTAAGTCTGTGCCTATCTTTAAGAGAGTGTATTTTCTAGAAATCCTAGAAAATTAGACCCCTGGATGGCTCAGTGGGTTAAGTGTCTGACTTTTGATTTTTGGCTCAAGTTATAATCTCAGATTCATGGGATTGATCCCTGCTTAGGCTTCAGGCTGGGTGTGGAGCTTAAGATTCTCTCTCTCCCTCTCCCCATCCCCCTCCTTGTGCTCTAACATTCTTTATCTCTAAAAAAAAAATAGAATTCCTAGAAAATTCTACTTAGGTTTAATTGCAATATGGGATATTGATTATCTTCAGTGTAGGTCATATGTTACAATCTTTAGCTGAGTTACTATCTCAGTTTGATATGCATTGTTACCCAAAATGATACAAGATACTTTACTGTATGTAGGACAAATAAATTTTAGGTTGCAAGAATACCAGATATTTGCTAAATGAAAAAATTAGCTGTCCCTCTAAAGAATTTTATCAGTAAAATATTCTGTCTAATATTAATAGTTATTTAATATGAATGAGATCTTGAAAATGTAGGGTAGTCAGCAATTGTTTTCTGCAGTATTGTATATTTTATGATGTAGGTGTACTGTTAAATAGGCTATCCTTAATATTTTTACCTTCTTTAACTCCTTATTATCTGGAGAAATTTATTTTTCTGTGAGGATGGGTTTGTCATTTTTTTCTATCAGTATTTATTTTAAAATAATGTTAGCTGTGCATTAGAGATAATGTCTAAATTTCAGATGAAATTTCTATCTATATATTTTTGTTTTAAAATCTATTTTGTTAAAAATTGTCTTTTTCTCCAATAGAAAGAGAATATCTAATTTTCAATAAAAGAAGAGTGCATGGGTAGCAAAAGGGAGGGGGAACTGAGTTTTTAGATATATCACCAGGACCTGTGAGATAGGACTGCCATGTGAAAGACATTATTTGTTTGAGATATATTGAGTACTCACTACTAGGCACGTTTATGGGAACTGGGGATATTGAACCAAACACAAATATACTTGCTGGTCATTAGTGTTTTATTTAGTCATGAGTCATATCATGCAGTTCATTACTTTGGCAATTTTAATATCCCTACTCAAAAATTTAAATTGTAAATACTACCAATTTCTTGCGTTTTAAAATTCTTCTCTTCTATAGCTTTTTTTTTTTTTTTTCTACTTCTGAAATTTGTAGCCCTTGATTTCACTGTGGTATTTTTTTTTAGAATCTATTGTAATTTTATCTGGGGCCTTCCTATGGTAGATCCTGCTACATTGAACCAGGAAATTAATTAGATTAATTAATTAAATTCATAATTACATTGTGATAATAATAACAACAATATTTCTATGATGTGGCCTTTTTGAGATAACTGTGTGCTCCTCACATACCTAATAATTGTAACAACAGCTTTTGAGAGCCAACAATAGTGTTACTTCCTCCAGAACACTTTAGTACTTCAGACTGCTTTAAGGATACTTCTGTGTCTATATATTTTTCAATATTTTTATTTATTTATGTACTTATTTGTTTATTTGAGAGGGAGAGAGTGATTCAGTGAAAGAGAGCATGAGCAGAGGGAGGGGCAAAGAGAGATGGAGGCGTAGAGGCCCCACTGAGCATGGATCAGGGTCTTGATGGATCCCAGGACCCTGCCTGGGATTATGATCTGAGCAAAAGGCAGATGCTTAACAGACTGAGCCACCTAGGCACCCCTGTCTATAATTTTTTAAAATACCTTTATTATAATAGTTTTATACTCTATTGAAATGATGTATTTATAGATTCTGTTCATTCAGTTGGCTCTAAGCTCCTTGATGGGGGAAGGTAAAATATCATTGAACTTTTCATTTCTCGTTAATTCCAGATCCTTTATGTATGGGGTGCTTATAAGACATTTTGAACTCTTATCAGCTTATTTAGATATTAGACAATGATTTCTGATTCATGTACTATAGGGCATTAAATCATTAAAATCTCAATGAGGGACGCCTGGGTGGCTCAGTGGTTGAGCATCTGCCTTTGGCCGAGGGCATGATCCTGGAGTCCCGGAATAGAGTCCCACATCAGGCTCCCTACACAGAGCCTGCTTATTTCTCTGCCTGTGTCTCTACCTCTCTCTCTCTGTGTCTCTCATGAATGAATGAATAAAATCTTTAAAAAAAATCTCAATGAATGTGTGAGTGTGTGTGTGTGTATAATTTTTTTCGTTAAAAGACAGTAAAGCCTATATAGATAAGCCCACCTAACAAAATGTACTTTCTATATAAAATACATTGCGTATATTTAAGGAATCAGACCAAGGGAAGTATTAATATGTAAGTTAAGACCTGATCTGATCTCATTTAAATCTTCAGGCTATTGTTTTATAGATTCTTTTAAAACTTTGAGTATAGGTCCTATTATATAGCAAGGTAATAATACACATGTAGGTTGTTGATAATTCACACACATAAAAACTTACACCTACTATATTTTGGATCATATTTTTTAAATCCCTATACTACTTTTTAAAATTGGAATATTTAAAATATTTTAAAAATATTAACAATGCTATAAGAATTTCAAAGTCAGTAGGACAACCCTTGCCAGACTTGCCCTACTGCAATGCACCATCAGTCTGGAAAATTGAAAAAAGTCAAGGTTTGCTAAATAACTGCTGCAGACTACAATTCTTAATTAAGTCATGCTTTTGGAGTTATAAACTTTAATATACTTTTTCATGGCATTCTATATTTAACAATTGCTGCTCACCTCAGAATGTATTTCTCTGACAATATTGGGTATATTTAGATACTAATAAATGGTTTTGTATTTAGGAAAAGAAAAAAAATAAGTAAATTTTCCATTTACTCCACAACAAGGATTTAGGGGAGACAGTAGGCTAATACTCCCACTAAGCTTATAGTTCTACTAGGTATATCCTTTCTGGGTGTCCAAATATAATTGTGCTTCTGCTTCAGTAGAATTCTATGGTATAGATTCTGCTATGGACTTAAAACTCAACTTCTTTATTACAGAAGGAGCTTTACTGATAAAGCAAATATATTGTAATCTATCCCTTTCCACGACACAATAACTGTCTTCAGTGCTCTATTAAGTATATGGAAATGCAGCAGTGACACATTTAAATACAAAATGTTGCAGAAAAAGTACCACTAGCATTTCTAAGGGACTGAAATTAGGTGGCTTGGATTTAAACTGTGGTTTCACCGTGAATTATGATCCTCTTGCCCTCTAGTGGATCCAGACATTGAAAATGATGTCTATATTATTATACATTTTCCAAGATTCTTCTGGAGACTGAACTGAAGAAGAAAAATCTTCAGTCTCCAATCCCAGCAAAGCCCTCATTGACTTAAGAGAAATTTATCAATGTAAAGGGATTGGTTTATTACCACTTTAAAACCCTCATGCATCACAAAAGGATTTGCTAAATACTTTCATGGGGACTGCCTCTGCTGCCAAGGGGCTTCCGAAAGGCACTGAACCTTTTGGTGATTGAAATGTACAGGCTTGCTGCAATGAATTAACATAATTGGAATCAGGATTAGATGTTTTTATAGGAGCTGATTACGTGCAGTTCCAATAGTATCATTACTTTAGCCTATCTTATCCTTGAGGGCATACAAAGACTTGGAAATGGGCTTTAAATATGATGGCTGCTCTGCAGGTGAGCAACTCTTTGGTGAGAGGTACATTAGCTGTAATTTATAAAGTGTAGTTGGTGGCATTTAACATTCTAATTATATGTAATATTAAAATGTGTTAAGAGGTAATATATTGTGTGTGCTCTCTACCTTAGAAAAAAAGTTCTGACCTATCTATATTACTATGATCTATTAGGGAAGTACAAGATTCTTCATGGTATATTAACCAAAAGGAATGCTAGAATAATGGAGACTAGAGTCGGTGTAACTGTACATCTATTTATCTTTTAAAAAAAATCGTCAGTAGACCCACTTTCAACAGAGTAGGTAGCTACATATTCAGCAAGTCAAATAAAAAGATCCAACCACTTAAGTTTCATATATAGTATAATAGTCAGTAATGTCCTCATGGAATTGTTTCATTTCAAAAAATCCATGTAATATCTTACTCCATTACAATTTAGAAAACATTTTTTTTAAGTTGACGATCTAAAATTCGTCTCAGGAATGGGCTTGGTTATTACTTATAAGTAGATACAATAACAATGAAAAGAATACCCTGATATTTCTTAATGATTTCTTTCTCTCCACCCAGAATGCATAATAGTGTAAAACATAGCACCACAGAAGTCTCTCTCCAGGCCAGCATCCAGCAACTTCATTTTTTAATGATCCCACTTTTTCTTAGATGGTAAATAATGTATAAATAAATGAAATTACCATATTATATTTAGACTAATGTTGCAATCAGTGAGTGGATGAATGTTTAATTATGAAACAGGAGATCATAAGAGCTGAATGATTTAGATTCATAGAAGAACTATAGGAATTACAAAAAATACGTTAAGGCTATTTCTTTTTGTAAAAAATAGATATAGTAAATCAAGTAAAACTCTAAAAAAATATTATCTGAGCCTGTGACTTAATGATGAGGTGAAAATGGCTAAAGATGAGTTGATCAAAGAGGTTAAGTCAAGGTTGTCTGTTTTAAGACATAACTGCTATGGAAATATTTTTAAATAATTGGAACACCTAAATAAATACTTTTCTTGGAAATTATTTGCAGTGCTCACTTTTACAGTAATTACTTCTTCCTCTAGATATTCTTTTCAAAATTTAGGTTTCTTTTTTTTTAAGATTTTATTTATTTATTCATTAGAGACACAGAGTGAAAGGCAGAGACTTAGGCTCTCTTTGGGGAGCCTGATGAAGGACTTGTTCCTGGGATCTCAGGATCATGACCTGAGCCAAAGGCAGACTGAGCCACCCATAGGCCCAAAGCTTTAAATATGATGAACAATATACTAGGGTTTTTATCAACTGCCAACTGAATATTTTTTCACCCATTTAAAGATTCTATTCAGTATATATATATATGTATATATATGCATAAACTTAGTAAGAAATATATTTTAATACAGTAAAACATGAGATACATTTCATTAATTTTAAAGGCCAATCTATTTCATCACATAACTTTTTGTTTGTTTGTTTTTTAAAAGACTGTATTTATTTATTCATCAGGGACACAGACAGAGAGAAAGAAGCAGAGACACAGGCAGAGGGAGGAGCAGGCTCCATTCAGGGAGCCTGACACCGGACTGGATCCTGGATCTCCAGGATGACGCCCTGGGCCAAAGGCAAGTGCTAAACTGCTGAGTCACTGGGGCTGCCCCATCACATAGTTTTAACAAAACTATTTAAACTTTAGTTGATCTGGATCCCTGGGTGGCTCAGTGGTTGAGCGTCTGCCTTTGGCCCAGGGCTTGATCCTGGAGTCCCAGCATTGAGTCCTACATTGGGCTCCCTGCATGGAGCCTGCTTCTCTCTCTGCCTGTGTCTCTGCCTCTCTCTGTGTGTCTCATGAATAAATAAATAAAATCTTAAAAATAAATAAATAAATAAATTTTAGTTGATCATAATTAGTATAATGTCAAAAAATATAGGAGAAACTCAAATTTAATTCTTATTTTGAATAATGATTCTTGATATAAATAATTAAGCCTATGTGTGTACTCCTTTCCTTATAGACACACTTTATGCTTTAGAACACCGAAGAGTTACCTAAACATAATTCCCTCTATCCTATATGATTTCTTTTTAAAATTTGTTGCTAGAAATCCCAGTTGTCTCCCCAGATAACATACCACCCAACCTCTCTTTAGATAAGGATAAGGAAGGAAAGTCTCCCCAGATAACATACCACCCAACCTCTCTTTAGATGGGGAAACTGGGAATGAACACCTAATCTTGTATGGGCAAATCATTAATTTTTCTTCTTGGAATTTGGAATGTTGATAGAAGGGTGAATGTCAAGATTAGTATTAAAAGTGTTCATACTATTGGCATTATTATTGGTGCCAATGATGGCTAAAGCAATGAATGGCCAAGTAAAAATTATGGAAAACAAAGATGAAACACCCTGCTAATTACTCTTTCCTAGAGAGATAAAGAGCATATAAACTTTTGATATTTTAAATTAGAAGTTCATTGATATTTTGCTTGTGGAATATACGTGTACAGTAGAATTATTTTAGAGACAAAGAATATTATAATGCTTAACGTTGTCTTTTGCAATATAATCATATTCACCTGTAATGCCAAGTTTTCAGTGTATGCATCTAAAGTAATATAGAAGACATTTTTCTCTCACACAATTTTCCAGGTAGGCAAACTACCATGGGCAGCTCTACTTCATATCTTCATCCAGAGACTCCAGTTGGTAGTAACTTCTACTTTCCTCAAAAAGTAGATTCCCTCTCTGGGTCTAGGGTAGCAGTTACAGGAGCCTCAAGCTCACAGCCAGTGGAAAGGGATGAAGGACGAAATGAATGACAAGCAGTTTCCTTTTATGGAAATAACATGAAATTTGCCCAGAACACATTTGCTTACATTCCTGTAGCAGGGGTTTCCTCACATGGTCATACCTAACTATATGGAGGTCTTTTAGCTTCAGCCATGGGATTTGCTAGAGGTGGGTGTGGAGAGTTCTATTAGTAACAGGGAGAAAGATATAACAATTGGTGAGAAATTAAAATCTCTGCCAAGAAATAATCTGTTATAATCTTTTTGTACCTATCGTTCCTGTATAATAAAAATACTTAGAAATCATAGGTTGGTAGGAACAATATGCCAGGATTTTTTTCAACTGCCAATTGAAGTTTTTTTTTCACCCATTTAAAGATTCTATTCAGGATATATGTATTAATAAGCATAAAACTTAGTAAGAAATGTATTTTAAACAGTAAAGTGGGATACATTTAATTAATTTTAAAGGCCAATCTATTTCATTACATAGTTTTAAAAAATTTATAACACTGTTGTAATTTTCTGTGTAAACAAGGAATGCAAGTTTTTAAGTGAAAAATAAAACCAAACTAGTATCTTACAATCTAAAGTGAGTTACTATTTTGCCATAATGTTCCAAGAAAAACTTCGATGTTACAGAGCATGAAACAGAAACATGTATACTTCTGAAATCATTATGGTTCCAAATTTTTAATCACTGATGTACAAAGACTTATGGTTTAGGAGAAATTGCAGAAAGTAAAAATGAGATGGTGGTTCCTGGATTAAAAAGGTACTGACCTTTTGATTCTCCATTTCATTTGTAGCAATTGCATCAGACAAGAAGAGTAAAGTCTACAAATTGTGGCTGATGTGAAAAAAGATAGAAAAACCCTAATGTAGAAGTTAGAAAGTAATGAAAAATAAGCTTAAGTTTTTTTAAAAAAGCAATAGAAATCAGCTTGCTTTTCAAAGTGGTAGAGAAACAGAATGATATAAAAAGGATTAAAATAGGGATCCCTGGGTGGCGCAGCGGTTTGGCGCCTGCCTTTGGCCCAGGGCGCGATCCTGGAGAACCGGGATCGAATCCCACATCAGGCTCCCGGTGCATGGAGCCTGCTTCTCCCTCTGCCTGTGTCTCTTCCTCTCTCTCTCTCTCTGTGACTATCATAAATAAATAAAAAAAAAAAATTAAAAAAAAAAAAAAAAAAAAAGGATTAAAATAGGAAAATAAGCCTGATCTATGTACCAGCAATCATCTGTCTTATTTCAGTCTAAGAGAAGATTTTAGTTCAGAACTTCAGAGGTTAAAAAAAACCTAAAATTTTCCATTTGGATTTTCGGCCCAATATCAAGCTGATTAGCTTTTCAAATTAGTAGTTATACGTGCTTCTAACCTGACCTGTTTGTGGAATCTTTATTTTAGCTATATTATATAAATATGGGTTTAGAATCCTGGATTCTTGAACAGAAATAACAATATAATTACATGACATGATTTAGGGCAAGGCCTTATTTACCTGTCTCTATTTTTTTTTACCCTCAAAATGATATATTAATGTGTTCTCTGATTTTCTCTCTGGGATGTTTATTGAAGAAGCTGCATCATGTTGTGGATAATTTTTGCAGTGAAGATCAGAAAACCTTCATCATAAATGGGGAATAACTTTTTAGATCATCAATTATTTGAAGCTTTTGTGGGAGGCAGGGCCATTATTGATATATGAAAGCATACAAATTATGCAAAGTAAAATTTTGCATTAAGTATTACTAAAGATAATAAATATGTGGCTGTACCTATTTTGGCAGATTTTGCTCTTGTAACACTACTCAGTTCTTAATCCTTTCTCTCCCTCATCCCCCTCTAGCTTCATTCAAAAAGCTCTGGTGAATACTGTACATTTTATGTATAGATCAAAGACATTACACACTATCAATCCATTGATATATCTTTTTGCCTTCTAAATCTTTCCCACTTCCATACACCTCCCTGGAACCCAATACCAGGCTTCCTTCTCAGTCTGCTTTCACACAGCTATTATGTACCACAATTTAGACTCATGCCCACAACACAAATGCCACATTCTATGACATGAGACTTTACTCAGCCAAACTTATTTTGTCTCATATTCCTCAAGCATGCTCTTGTAGAGACACGAAAGACTGTCTCTTAGTTCATCACACTACAGGTAAATCTCAAATAATCCACTTTCACTGGGTGATGCATGCTCATATTCTCCTTCTGAATTTAAGAAGAATGGTTAAGAGAACAAATTCTAAAGGTGTACCAATAAATAAATAAATAAATAAATAAATAAATAAATAAATAAATAAATCTGTATTGCATGATTTCAAATCCTTCTCTGCCCTTTATTATTACTCCGCAAAGTAACATAAATGTCCTCTGTTAACAGTGGTATTTAAGTTGAAAAGTTTTAGAAGCAGAGGACAGGGACCTAAAGTAGAACTCAGTTTTAATTCTGGCTCTGATTCTCATTTGTTGCATGACTTAAGAAAAGCCACCTGCTAGCACAGATAGTTATTTTTATAAAATTTGGAGGAAATGCAAACCAAGCAAACTTAGAAGGATTGGTGATCAACACCCACACACACACGCACGCACACTCACTAAATGTTATCTATTACTGTTTCAGTATGTACTGAGAATGAAAATAAGGGAAGAAGAAGATGTAAAAAAAAAAGTTTTAAGTAACATTTAGTACAAAAGAATGCAAGGCAGTTTATAGTCACTATTTATTTAACAAATGTCTTTGCTTATTATGGTCTGGACATACAAAGCTAAGCATTAGACAGTGAGCAACATCAGACATTGCCTTTTATTCTGTCTTTTTTTTAAGATTTCATTTATTTATTTGAGAGTGAGAGAGAGCACAAGCAGGGGGTAAGGGGCAGAGGAAGAGGGACAAACAAACTCCCGACTAGGAGCCCAACTTGGGGCTCGATACCAGGACCCTAGGATCATGACCTGAGCCAAATGTAGACGCTTAACTGATTGAGCTACCCAGGTACCCTTGCCTTTTATTCTTTTTTTTAAAGATTTTATTTATTAATTTGAGAGAAAGAGAGAGGGAGAGTGAGATAGCACAAGCAGAGGAAGTGGAAGAGGGAGAGGGAGAAATAGGCTCCTCACTGACCAGAGAGCATGACGTGGGCTTAATCGCAGGATCAGGACCATGACCTGAGCAGAAGGCAGACACTTAACTGATTGAGACATCCAGACACACCCACTGCCTTTTTTTCTTATTTAGCTCATTCTGTGTGTTTTCTGGAGCACTCTTAAAAAAAAAAAGTAAAATAAAAAGAGTGACCTTTCATTTACTTACCGAAATCACCTGGAAAAGAGAAAAAGGAAGATAGTAGAGTCATTAATATGGATTCTAGATATTGGAGCTGTATGGTAGCTTGATAAAAAAAAAAGTGGCACTTCTGTGGTCAAACATAAAATATTATCAATGAGTTTATTGGCATATGTACTTTTGAAAATAAGTCAGCAGAGTATTCAACATGAAGAAAATGAGTATATCTCATTACAAAGGCAACAAACTTATGCCCAATTTGCATATTTTGGGGGGTTTGGATAAATGTTAGAAAAGGAAAATCAGTTGTCAATGAAGGAGACAGAAGATGCTCATAAATCTCCGACTATGTTTCTTCCTTAACCCTATGCAGTATTTCTGAATCAATACTGACTGACTCAGAGAGTATTAACACAAGCCACATGAGAATCAAGTTCCTAAACTGGAATATTCCAGACATGTGTACTAAAACTTTTCAAATATTTTCCCTTTTTTAAAAAATTCAATATTCAAAACAGAAACAACAGTTTCAAAAAAACATACACTTGAGTGTGAAAAATGCTTCACAAGTTGAGAATAGATGGAAACCTTGTGTTTTTTGTGAAGTAACGGAGGAGGCACATCTTCTGACACTCAGGTAAATATGCTATTAGCCAAGGGTGGCTTTGTGTTTCAAATTCAATACCTGAGTGTTTAATTAACACCTTCCTAATTAATTGACTTCCATGTAAACAGAGCTTTAGTGAACACGCAGGATCACATTTGAAATTATGTGTTTTTTCTCTTCAATTTCAGTATCTAAACATATTTTCAAGCATTTTTATTTTAACCAATTTAGAATAACACTGAAATCCCTATGGATCTTAGTATCCTGAAATTATGTCTATTTTAATATTATACAATGATAAAATATCAATATCTATTATAATATCATTGTATAATATTTAAACATATTTATAAATTTATAAATGATATAAATGTATAATAAAAAGGTAAACTGACTTCAAATTAAAATCCCATTTACCAATTTTAAGTTACAGAAAGTAAGAAGAAAAAAAACTAGAACGCTTTCTCTATCTTCCATGATATTCTTACTTTGGGAATTCATGAAAAAAAGTAGGGAAACAAAATTAAATAAAGATGCAATCTGGGCATAAAAGTCAATAAAGTAGAATAGATTAGAAGGTATCTGTGTGAAACAAGGAGATAAAATCTGAATTAAAATAATACAGCATTGGAGACTCTTATATGACTCTTATGCTAAATCTATGATGATTAACAGGAACACCTCCACGACCACAAGAAAAAAAGAGTGTCTTCAATAGGTTCTATACAAAAAGAGAAAATAGTGAAGGAATTGAAGAGGTAATGAAAAGGCCTTGGTAGCTTCCAGTAGCGCTTTCAGGTCTTGAACTTGGATACAGAAAACAAATAAATGGAAGATACAGAAATTGAGAAGAAAGTTAAAAGCAGAAATTAAGTGCTAAGAAAACTGGATAACTGTAAAATTGACCGAGCTAAGGTTTAGCTCTTTAAATTATATTGATAAGGTGTTGACAACTCAAATCAAGAGAGGAAACAAAGTTAGAGTTTGGAATGAAGCAAGTACAACTGGGATGGGAGCAAATAAAAAATATGAGAATGTTATGAACAATGCCACACTGGTAAATTTACTGGATAATTTCAGAACATTTGCAGAAACATTTAAAAAATTTCTGAAAAGCATTAATTTTAAAGAAATTCTAATATTTAAGCCAACAAAGAAAATTAAAATTCAGTGAAATATTTTCACTAAAGGGCACCAAGGTCAAGATTTTTCATGAACATAAGAGCAGACAATAACTTGCAAACAGTGGTCACCCATATTTGTAGATTGCCATGATTGCAATAGTTCATAAAGTTCATTACTTTAAAAATCAGCAATAAAATATTAAAAGTAAGTTTTGCCATGAAAAAGCTCAGAAGGTAACATATAGATTAATAAAAGATCACATTTATTCATATAACCAAAGCAGAATATAAATATGGCAAATATGATATAACATGGTTATATTATATCGGTAGATATAAATATGGATGAATAGTTTTCATTAAATTATTTAAATTTGTATACAAACTTTTACAAAGTTTGTATAAGATGTTAAATTCAGTTTGTATTGATTCATAAATTCTGTCTCTAGATAATCAGAAAAATTCATTTTAGGAAAGGATCAACTGAATAACAATGGTTTGAATAAGAACCTCTTAGTGGGAAAATCAGGTATATCTGATAAAGTGTTTCACAAAAACATACTTTTAGGAAATTATGTTTAAAACACAAAACTTTCATTAAGTTTCAAGACAGATAAGCACTTAAGGAAGCTCCTATCCTCTTGTCTTTTTGAATCATCATTCACTAGAATAATTATTATTAGGAAATGTGCCTGATTCATTTTCTTCACATGCTAACTATACATGACATGACATATCACAGCAATTACTGTCAAGAGAATTACTATTAAAAGAATCATTTTCTCTGCACTTAAAGCGTTTTCACTTAAAACAAAGAGAATAGAAGTAGTCTTTTTGTGCCTATTATGGAGTGATCTGCCCCTGGATATCCTCACAGTTCCCTCATTTACTTCTTTCAGGTCTCACTGATTAAATATCACTTCCTCATAAAATATTTTATCACCTATGTTAGATTGTATATTTGTTCACAATTTATTCACTTTCCCAGGAGGAGACTTGACTTTAGGTTTGGCCATACAATTTGTTTTGTCCAATAATATGTGAAGATACGCGACACATCTTCTTCCAAGCAGAAGCTTCAAGAATCTTTACATGTTGCTTGTATCTCATTTCCCACAGTCCAGATGTCTGCAATGGTCTGCATAGAAGCTGCTCTGTTAACGTGAGCACTCAACATAAAACAACATGGCCTGTGACTGATCTGTGGTTTTAGCCATAACTAATTTTTTTCCTGTAGTAAACCTCTAAGATTTGGGATCTGATTGTTATCACAGTATAACCAACCTATTCCCAGGAACACAGAACCTCATCTCATATAAGCAGCAGGTATATTTTCTCTAACTTGCATCACTTTTTTTCTCATAGCATTTCTTTGTTCTTTAACATAGATATTTGTAGTTGTTGTCTCCTTCCATACATAAAAATATAAGCTCCATGAGGGAAGAGACTTTAGTATTTTCATTGCTGAATCCCTAGTGCCTAGTTTAGTGACTGTGGTAATTATTAGCCAGATTATTAGCCAGGGGGGAAGAAGAACATTTCAACTTAAGGTGGCAATCTCTCCAAAATTCCAGGAGAGAGATACAAGCTACTGAATTGTGTTGATCTCATTTTTTTTTTTTTCCAGATGACAAGAGGAAATGAATCAAAGTGGGAATGATAGGAAATGGAAGGGTCGGTATCATAGTTATCTATGAAGTCTAGACAAATCAAGATAGAGAAACAATATAGCAATTTGAACAGGGGAATTTCAATATGCAGAAGTATTAACTACAACAGAGGCATGGAGTAATGGAGAATAGGCTAGTAAGAGATAAAAAGATTTTGCAAAGCTAGGAATAGCAAATGGAAGGGTAGACACAAATACCAAAGGGGGACTATATATATAACATATAATATATAAAATATATAATATATATATAATATAATATATATCACAAGGGCTGGAATAAAAGGCCCAAGGAAGAAACCCAATTCCTTCCTCCACCTCTCCATTTTCTCTCCAGAGCTGAGACACAGATGTTACTAGACACAGATGTTACATGGCTCTGAGTCATTGCATGTCAAAGATATTATTATGGTGTTGTTCCTGTGGAACTTGCTGGAAATATGTCCTCTATGGTGCTGAGAAATCTGTAGACTTGGCAGTGTCCTACTGAGGCACACTACTACAAAACCACTTAAGGAAGTGTGCCACAGAAAATGCTGGTCACTATAAACCACAGGATTGGGTGATAAGATGCCATGTATGCTAGCACAGCAAAATAAGGAAATGAAACCTGTTCCTCTTACAATGTCTGTAAGAGGATGTCTGTTTTTTTTTTTTTTTATAGCTTAACAATCAAATTTTATTGCTTTATTCATGTGGTGCTTTTGCAAGGCACTGTGGTATGGACTAGAAAACTTGGAATGACTCGTGAAGAAACCTTGGAATGACAAATGAAGGATGATATGAAAAGTCATTCTGAGGCAGGATGCTTTACTGAATTGTTTTTAACCAGGGTATCAAACATCAGGAATGAGTTCAAGTTCACAGGAATGAGTTCACATCTTCTGCTGGAAAAGCTTAAAATCATGTCAACTGGCAAAAGAAAGTAATTTAAAGATCCCAGATACATTTTTACCAAGAAGGCAATAAAGGACAGCTTTGGAATTGAGAGGCAATAAATTGCTAGCTGGTAGGCCAGGTAAAATACTTTGGTGATGATTATTCCAAGAGCATAGAAAGGGAGGTAGACTCTATAATGTGAGATATAGAGCCATTAGCAAAGACAATTTGACAGAATTTGATAACAGATTGGATGCGGGATGGAAGAAAGAGGAGTCAAAAACCCTCAGATTCTTCTGTGGATGACTGATTCCCTGAAATATGAAATTCAAGAAGAAACGATGCTTTGGAAGATTAGTGGGGAAGAAAATTGGTAAGTAAAGTTGTTGGCACATTAAATTAAAGATAGATAACACATATCTAGATGGATGTGTCCTCTAGATCATTGACTACAATGGTCTGAAGCTCAGGAGAGGGATACAAACATATGTTTTATACTTTCCATATAAAATAATTATTAAATACCAGCAGAGAGTTACTAGATAATATAATAGAAATTGGAGTATATCAACCAAGAATGAAAAGAGTGAAAAGAAAAGGCTGCCAAAGACAGGTATCCTAGAAAAAACTAATATTTAATGATGTGTTTTTGTTCCCTTGGCTACTATCAGTACATTCAGTACTAAGTATTCCTTTCACAAGTTCAGGTTTTATGCAGCACATGGAGGGTTTATCTCCACTGGAACACTCCAAATAATATATTTTTCCTGAATGATGGCAAACTATAATATGTGTGCCTCCTGCACCTAAAACCCAGTAGTTACATTATTGACAATGGATTTTTAAAATAATTTCTCATACTAATACTGAATGATATGAGCTATCAAAGGGCCATATCATACTAATAAATCAAGAGTGACATCTGCATGGTGATTTGTAGCCCTGGGTGGAATTAACTAGCTTTCCAAGGGTGAGTTTTCTTGGGGAATCATTCTTCAATGAATCAGAAAATACCCTTTGGAAGTCAGAGAGTTGCCATTGGAAAGTTTGTAGGTAAGAAAGCCCTTGGCCTCCCCTTGATGGTTTGGGCTTTTTCCATATTACCATCATTATAGTCACAATTCTGTCAGCAAATATAAAAGCAAAAATTATACAGTAAAGGAAAACAAGAAGAGGAAAAGGAGAAAAGCCCAATGAAAATTAGAATAACAAAAAAAAAGGTTAGTTAAAATTAAGACTTCAGAGTAAAAACAAGAAAAATATTGAGATAAATAATTTTAAACAGGTAAACCTAACTAGAAAATACAATATAAAATCTAAGTTAAAAGTGAAAGCAACAAGATTTAAAATAAGGATGATTATAATAAAAGAGATATATATTGAAACATGTGAAAGAAAGTAATCATCTTAGAAGCTTCATACAAAATATTAATATGAACTCATGAATTTAATAACCAATTAACTATAAAGTATAAAACTATATTTCTTTAAAGTTAAAAAGTACAAAACTTACTTTAAAATAAAAGAAAAAATGCAGGTTGATGAAATAAATATTAAAGATACAGTGAACAGTCTAAAGTGAGTTTATGAAGTATATTTGAGTGAGAGGTGACAGTAAAGAAATCAAACATAAACAGGGCAGGGATTTGATTCTTACTAATATCTCCTATGTATCTGATTTTTGTTGCACAGTCCATGACCTTGGACTGACCTGGCCTAAATGCCCTGAAGAATGGCCTGCCAGGATAAGATCTTTTTTTACTCTAGCCTTCAGTTCAAGTCAGAGAAAAATGAGGACCCCTAGTGACCTATTAAGACTCATACATTAAGGAGTTCAATGTTCTCCAAAACCCCAGTAGTCTCAGAAGATCAGAGAAACAGATTTATTCATGCATACCATAAATCATTGGTGTATATTAAATATAGTTATAAAATTATATTGTGGGAAAGAAAAAGCATAATGAACAAAAAAAATTAAACTTGGCAAATGGTCTTGGTATGGCTTATGATGGAAATTTCCTATTTTTTTAAAAAAAGATTCTATTTATTTATTCATGAGAGACACAGGCAGAGAGAGAAGCAGGCTCATGCAGAGAGCCCAATGTGGGACTTGATGCCAGGACCCCAGGATCATGTCCTGAGCCCAAGGCAGACGCTCAACCACTGAGCCACCCAGGCACCCCTGGAAATTTCCTATTTATATATTATATATTTATCTCAGAATGACTTGAAGAATAATTGCTCTATGAAAATTATAGGCAGAGACGTGTAAGTAATGATTTATGCATAATTTCAATGTTTGGTTCATCCTCCTGCCATGATTCAATCAATTATAGAAGCATTCGTGATGTATAATGAAACATGAAGTTGTAGGTTGACATCTTAAGTCTGTTCCTTACGCTGCGAGTTTTTCCCCTAATATCTCAGAATCCTCAGGCTTCAAATGTGTGTAACTTGTAAGGCTAATTTCAAGATTAAAAATAATGCATACAAAACATCTGGCACACTGTATCACATACTGTGAATAGTACCTCTCATTTTTGTTGTTATACTTACAGCTGCTGAGTTAGCACTGTTCTAGAACTAGACCTAATGTTCAATCATAAACTAACTTGATTACTAGCAAGATTTTGAAGGGCCAGGAGCAAGCCAATTAACTCCATTAACTGGTGTCAAAACATGAGTGCTGCAAGTCTTTTTAGAAATTTCGGTGACTTTCCCTTCAGATTTGTTGCAGTCATTGTACAATAAAATACATATCTGATAATTGCAGTTAAAATAACTAACTTCTGTGCTAATTCACTTACCCAAGTGTCTTTCACACTAGTGTATTCTTATTCAGTAACTAGTGTTGTCGGGATGAATTGGTCTGATGACCATTCATATAAATATAAAAGGACATAAGAGAGACATGACACGGTCACAGCACATGTAGAATTTTAGTTATTTGCCACAATAGGATTTGCCTTTAAGGTAAGAAAAGTTGTTTTAAGCATTATTGATTTTTACTTGGAAAATGTGTCCTATTGATTTTTCCATCTAGACCTTTAACTATGGCTTTTAATACACTATTCTTGTCTATAACGACAGCCAATAGAAAATCAACAGAAACGGGATGGCCACAGGTGGGTATAATCAGGCTTTAAGGAAAGGCTAGGTGCCCCCCCCACCTCTTTACAAAGTGCTACTCACCTCCTAAACAAAAACAAGGTTCTTAGCTTTTGGGGTGAAACCGTGTGGCAAGTTTAAAAAAGTAAGCAACGAAATTTACTATTTCAAAGCTTCTATGCTTTTGGGCAAGGAATTCCTTTGCTTCTGCCAAAAATGAAGTTCAAATTATACAGAGGCATCGGTTATTTGAGTTTCTGTATTTCTTTTAATCTGGCTTTGTTTTTCACAGCTGTCATTAGTTGGTTCTATTTCATTACCTTTTGGGACTTGGCATTCAAGTATTTGGAAATGTATTTATTCAGGGAAAGAAACAAACAGCAACAAAACTGCTGGAATTCTGGAGAATGCTATTTATCATCTGGTGCTGCACATCAATATTCTTTGTTCTTCAAAGAACCTCCTTCTACACAGCTATCCAGGAGTAGCCACTCTGGATAATACTTTTATTTGCCTCTTTATTTTCACCTCCCTGCATCTTTTCTGCTTTCTGCCCCCCCTTCTTTTTTTCCTTCTCCCATTTGCTTTTTTTCCTTCTTCTTTTCCACGTTTCATCTGTCTTGTTTCATTTAAATGTGAAAGCACGAAAGAAAAAATATAACTTAAAAGTTCCAATATTTGCTGGAAAAACATTAGTGCAATTTTATCAGGAAACAGACTTAATTATTTGTGCCAGATTTCGAGTAGAACAGAATGAAATTGCAAGGTAGACAATTCTATTGCCATGCTAATAGATAGTACCTTTTAACTCAGCACTTTATGGTTTTAGCTTATGTGCCATGGAACAGTCACTCCTTATCCACTTAAGTTCTCTGAGAACTTTCAGACTTATTTAGAATTTTTTTAATTAAGGGTGCTACATTGATTTTTTTTTTCCTGGCTCTGTAGAGCAATCTGATTTCCAGACATTAATTACTGCCTGTAAAAAGAAAAGATTAAAAGAACAAAAGGCCCACCTCATAACTGGACAAGTTATTAAGCTATAGATCATTAAATTATCATTCAAACTATTAAAAAGCTTTAACTATATAAAGGATCCCATAAAATAAATTCCTTCTAGAAAAAACTGCAAGTTCCTGCTTGGACATTTTAATGAATTAAATAACATTCATAACAATTTTTTTTTGGATAAAATCAGGCACTATTCACATATTGTTGGCCCTTTAATTTGTTGTGTTCTAACATCTTATCAGGTTTATTATATCCTTTTTGTATATTTATATCCCTCATTTTATGCTTAATGATCTTGGAGACAATACAGGTTGCCGGCAGTCACACAGAGTGGAGTTATCTACAGTCCAGTTCCCTTGTTCAGTCCACTCCATGTTGCAGTTTAATTTTTTTTTAATTAGATAAACTGCCTTCAAGAAGATGGCATACAGAATTGGTTTATTTTAATTAAGAGTTAAGTAGCTACATTAGACAATGGGATCAGCCCCCAGTACAAGCCTCAGTGCCTATGGAGTAGGGAGTCAGGGGGAGGCCAGCCTCATGTGGGATGACAAAACTTTAATGGATTTAAAAAGCAGTTCTCAGCTGCTTTACAGTTTTATCTGACTAACTCTGGGGAAATGGTGAGACAACTTGAAACCCGTTATAGAGAAGTGATTATGTTAGAAATTTTATACAAGCGTGATTTTTCTGTTCAGAACCATAGTGGGGAAAGGATAAGAGTGTCAAGAAAAAAATTGATCTTCAAGAAAGGGATTATTTTCAGGGCACCAGGGTGGCTTAGTCAGTGAGCATCTGACTCGGCCCTGATCTTGGGGTTCTGGAATAGAGCGCTGGGTAGGGCTCCCCACTCAGGGGGAAGTCTGCTTCTCCTTCTCCCCTCCCCTGCCCCCTGCTCATGCTCACTGGCTCTCTCTCAAATATATAAATACAATCTTAAAAAAAAAAAGAGATCATTTTCTCCTGGCAAATCTGATGGTGATTGATTATATTGCCTAAGGTTGAATTTATTTGTGCTTACCTCCTTATTTAAAAAACAAACTATTGGAAATAGTTTCAAAAAGCGAATAAAATAACAAAGCAATAATTCTGTATATCTCTGGCTATTCCCTTTAGTCTTCTGCAGTCTTCAAGCTCAAGGAAACAACTACATTTTTAAAGGCATGTTGTACCAAGTTGCCTTCTTTTTTTACTTGACCAATGAAACTGGAAAAGTGACAATCAAAACTGCAGCTCTTCAGACAAGCTTGAGGCAATTTTGGTATCAAGCGTAAGGAAAAAAAAAAGAAGAAAAAAAGACTTTCTTCCTCACACTTGTGCTTCTGTTTTTTTTCGCTGACAATGCCACAAAGGTAGTGCGCTTCAGAGAAGGTCTCTAAAGCCGACTTTGATCACTCCTCCAATTTTTAGCTATTCTTCTGAAGACGTGCACTCTGACACCATTAGTCTAATTCTTTTTTACAGCTCTGAGATCAGCATTGCCATTTAAATTAAAATAACACACTTAAACATGATATAATGGTATTTATTCTCGAAAAACCTCATAACTAAGAATGGACATTTGTTAAATCCTCATATCTTCAACTATTTTTGAAAGCAAGCTGGTAATCCATCAGCCTTAAATATTATTGATGTATCATGTCATACTTAGAAAAGTGTTCTATTTTCCCAGAATACTTTTTTTCTTAACATCTGGCATTTTATTCCTTGCTCTTTTTCTAAAGGAAAGCTGCAGAAACATAGGATCTAGGTTTACTGAGAATCAGTAACTTTGTTAACCTTTATTTTCCATAGAGTCTCTTCTCTGACACGATTCACAAACAAAATCATTATTTTATGAAAAACAACACAAATCATAACAAAGAATCCCTTTGTTTCTCCATAAGTGTTTCGGAAGTTTGAAGACAGCACTGTGCTCTACAAATACCTCTGAGCAGAATGTTTCAAGTATCCTCCTTTCTGAGCTGTCATGAGTTTAGCACACCGACCTGTCCTTCTGACAGGCTTTGAATCAGATGTCCTAAGCAATGAAACAGCAGCTTTTCCCCCAAACTGACATTTGGTGAGCATTTATCAATCTAATAAACATTAACTAGATCCTGTGAGTTGGAAAAAAAAAAAAACAGCTCTTAAAAAGACATTATCTCCATTCAAATTCACTTTTACAGAGCGAAAACCCAACAAAACTTGCGAGACACAGCTGTCATCAGAATCAACAGTAGCCTCTAATGAATTATTGGTCACCTAGTGGTAAGGGGATATGTGATGAATGCATTTAAGAAACATTTTGATCTTGGAATATATTGAAATTGCTCTATGCTCCTGCTTGATGTCTATTTCTTATATTGTATCAAATAAACGTCCAGGGTACAAAATGAATTAAGTCACTGAAATATAGAGTATAAAATGCTCACAGTGGAAATTGTGTTGTAAAATATAAAGTAAAATTTAAAGAGGAAAAGGAGTCATGTGAACTAAGAGTAAATTCGAGAGTAAGAGCTAAGAGCAGAGTCACTGTGAAGCCACAGGAGAGGCATGTACCAGGGGAAGGGAAAACTGGAATGCACCTGTCCCGGACCAGACACATGCTGGTTTTGGCAGAATCAATATAGTGGCTTAACCAAGAGAAAATCCAGGCCATTGTGTAAACCTTGAGTTTTAATTTTGATCCAGTAGGACAACTTATCGGAAATACAAATAACCTAGATTGAAAAACTGTACAAATCACTAAAATTCATACACTTATTTTCTGAATAAGCAGCAAATCGGATCACAGCTTAGCCCAAGGAAAGCAGATTTCAATGTCTAAAGCAGTAGATGTTTTCCGTAAAGATTTAGATAATAAATATTTTAGGCTTTGCAGGCCATTCAGTGTTTGTTATTACTACTCAAATCTATTCAGTGAGGATGCAATCACAGACAATATATAAACAAACGAATGGGGCTATCTTCCAGTAAAACTTTATTTATAGACGCTAAAATTTGAGTTCTCACATGCTGCGAAATATTCTTCTTTTTATTACTTTCCCATCATTTAAAAGCATATAAAAATAGACTCCTAACTCTGGGAAACGAACTACAGGTGGTGGAACGGGAGGTGGGCGGGGGGTGAGGGTGACTGGGTGATGGGCACTGAGGGGGGCACTTGATGGGATGAGCACTGGGTGTTATTCTATATGTTGGCAAATTGAGCACCAATAAAAAATAAAATTATTAAATAAATAAATAAATAAATAAATAAATAAATAAATAAATAAAAAACTTCTTAGTTACCAAGACACACACAAATAGGCGCTGGCTAGCTTTGACCCATGGATTGCAGTTTGCTGGTACATGATCTAGAGAAATAAAACCTTTGTAATAAGGGAGCATGGTTGATGCTGGCAATTTGCAAAATCTGAGTTGTTTTAGCAGGAGTTTTCTAGTCTGAAATTTGTTTTCAAGAATCAATAGCATCAGCAACTTGCATTATTCTAATTCAGTTTTTCTGACATGAAAGTATGTGGCTTAATTTAGTGACAAATAAAAGAACTTAAATAGATTTGGCAGATTGTGCCTAGGATTATTTCTATTTCTTTGTATCTTGTTCCAACTATTACAAAGTCATCTCAGAGAATTGACAGATATTTAAAAATAATTAGCCACATTTTTCTGTGAAATACATAGGGATCTCATACATGTCTAAATATATAGCAGAATATGTACCTTATAGGATAGCAGAATTTCAGACTTTGGTGCTAAAATGAAAGTAGCATATCTGATTTTAAAGAGGACATTTACATCTTCAAGGTTGTATGTATAGTGATTAAGAGAATGGTCTATAGAAACAGACTGCCTAGATCAAATCAGAGTTGGATCACTTCTTACTGTATGACTTTGGTCAGGTTACCTAAACTCTGTTCCTCAGTTTATCTATCTACAAATGGAGATATTCCATATGTTTTTTTTTTAAGGGGGGGGGTAACCTATATAAAATGCTTAGACTAGGGACTGACATAAAGTAAGCTTTATAAAATTGTTTGCTTCATTATCATTATCAGGAACACCCCCCCCACCCACCCCCACCCCCGGCATGTATCATTTCCTCATTGTCAGAAACTCTCTCTTTAAGGTACCTGAGTGGCTTAATCAGGTAAGCATTTGCCTTTACCTCAGGTCATGATCCTGGAGCCCTGGGTCCCTGCTCCCAGGGGAGGGGAGCCTGCTTCTCTCTTTCCCTCCGGCCCTCCCCTTGCTTGAGCACTCTCTCTTTCTCTCTCTCTCTCTCTCTGTCTTAAATAAATAAATAAATAAATAAATAAATAAATAAATAAAATATTTTTAGAAAAGAAACCCCCTTTTAAGTAAGCAAAATAATATGCACACACACTTACACACACACACACACAATTTTGGTTAGCAAGATAATTAGGTGATCCAGACAAATGTCCTTTATGTGAACTTTAACACATGCCTTGGTCAACTTTCAATATAACAGTAATTTCCTATTCATATTCTTCATTTCAATCTGAAAAACAGAGCTTATTTTAAAATATAAAAGAATATTTAATCTCTAGAGAGTACAAGAGGAGATAAAAGTATATCTTACACTAAATACATACTTAAATAGTTATTTCAATATATGGATTTGAGCAAAAAGAACAGTATCAATTAGTTACCTTAATTATACTGAAAATTTTGCCTGAAAGGATTAGGGTAATTTTATTCCATTGACAGGTCACTCTTCCTATTAGTTATATGCCTCTGTATTCTAATTGAACATTACCTGTACATTTCTAACTTTAGCACAATATTTGTATTCACTTGACATGGAAACTCAATAAGAATAAAAGCAACTGCTCCCAAAGTTCCATACTTACAAATTAGTCTTATGATATGGTATTTTGAAAATCTGATTGTAGTTTCAAATTAAAATATTTATATATGATAATTGACAGCATTACCACTAAAGTATAAAACATTGTTATCTTGTCTTCCTGACCTTTGAAAAAATGAATTCTAAAATGAATACTTATAGGTTTAACATCATAAAAAACCCAATTTTTGAGGTACAAACAATAAAACAACCATAGAAACAAAGTTCAGTAAAAAAATCCAGATAATCTATAAAATGGAAAAATATGAATATAAAATACAAATTCCTTGGTCTAGCTTCTTTATATCCTTTGTAGGATAGAACAGATAAAAGTATTTACACAAAGCACATTTACCTCATTTTGTCTTCATTATAACCTACCAGGTATTTTCTACTTTTCCTGGTCTTAAGTGAGAGCACTTAAGAGATTTTAAAAGAAAGCCTATGCCATGTCTCCAAGATTGTATGGCAAATACAGGCCACAGTCAGAATCGGAATTCAGATTTTGAATAGGAGTCCAAGTCTTTTCCTACTACACAAAAGATGACCTGCACTCAATTACTGCAGCATAATCTAATGATGCTATTTTTGTCTGACACCACTGGGTAATACACCTACTGAATTTTCCAAAAGTGGAAATTACCTTTTAGGTCTGGAGGAAACATTTATTTTAAACATTTTTTTTTTGATAGAAATCTTCTCGAAGCCTATTAACACTTCCTGGTCTTCTTAAAAATAGTTCACTAAAGGGAATTTACTTTTATCTTGATGAGTCACAGCCTCCATCTTGAACATCCATTATCATACCCTGTGGTAATTCTGTGCCTGTCAAGCTGTCAGCTGTCATGGTCTACCATCATTCTGCTTGCATCTAACAGCCTTCTGCTCCGATTCCTCTCAGTGACTCTGGGTCAGGGAACCAGATGATCAAGGCTTTTAAAGTTTATATGTAAAGATTCTCAGTTTTCTCGACTGTAAAATGAGGTTACTATACCAGAGCAGTGGTTCTCAACCCAGGCTGCTTATTTTAATCTCTTGGGGACTTTTTTTACCATTGGTGCTTAGATTCCACTCTGGGAGATTCTGGTTTAATTTTTCTAAAATGAAGCTTCATCATTGGTAATTTTTTTAAAGATATTATTTCTTCGAGAGGGAGAGAGACAGAGGACACATATGCATGTGAGCAGGAGGATGAGCAGAGAGGGAGGGAGAAGGACAAGCCAGCTTCACCCTGAGTGCAAGCTCTAGGAGAGATCATGACCCTAAGATTGGGACTCGAGTTGGCTGCTTAACCAACTGAACGACCCAGGCACCCCCATCATTGGTATTTTTTAAATGACCCTAAAGTGTCTTGATTTGTTTTTCAGCCAGAATTATGAACTATGGTATTCGATGATCTCTAAAGTGTCTTTAAATCTGAAACACGTTGTTCTCACAGTAGGAGAATCAGTAAATCTCTAAATGAAGGGTATGAACTACACTCTAATTCAATTTCCAGCTTAGCAGTGTTTCTGCATCATCATATGTACATACACCTCTTTGCTTCATTATCTGAAGTTGGTGCACAGTTCTGCATAGCAAGCAAAGGGTTCCTATTTGCCATCAGAACTAGTCAGTACTTCCTTTCTATATTTTTTCTCAATTTCCCTCTGCAATTCTCCAGCTGAATACTTAGAATAAGTTGCAAAAACCTAAATAATGAATGTAGCAATCTAACATTTTCAACATGTTCACATATATGTTTATATCTTCAATATTGCAACAAATTACTGTGACTATTATCTTTCCGTGTTTCCTTCATTCTGCAGCATTTTTTCAATTGCTATGTTTGACATTTATAGAGATTTTACAAAACTCTATTCCAATGGAGTTTATATGTGAAGATGGAAAACTAATATATGAACAGACAGTTGTAATCAACGTGATAGAGATACTGTAGATTCTTATAACAATGAAGATTGGGCTGAACTAAACCAGCCTGGAGGAGGAGGCTATATAGGAATTTCTAGGAGAAGCAAAGATTGAGTATAATTTTGAAAAACTCACTTAAATGAAGAAGAAAAGCATCAGAGGAAAGATATTCCTAATCAGGAGGAAAGTGTGCAAAGTAACCACATAATATTTGGGAGGATTTACAGTATACAGTTCAATATGAGGGTTGGATAGAAAAAAAATGGAGTAAAACATAGATACATGAGTCTTAAATAATCAGCTTGCACCCAGTTAAAGAAGAACTTAAATGTCTTGCCAAAGATGTTACATTTTTATCATAGAGACAATAGGAAGGCATCAAAGAATTTTAATATACAAACTAAACACATAAATAACTCACATTTCATATTCATGACTGAAGCATTATAACATGATTATTCTACAGTAATACTGCCATTTACAAATTTTAAAAAAATTATGATGATATATCCTGATTAGAGATTGATAGATGAGAAGTCATTGTAGTAGCCAAAAAGGGAGACTGATGTTAGGTAAATCTAATAGAATAATGTTTCCACAGTGATGTGACCGAGGTTACTAGCCAAGCTGCAGAAGGTTGAGGAATAAATAGCATGTAAGGTAGTTTTCTTAAGAAACAAGAAACAAAACACACACACACACAAACCCTACCTATACTTAGTTACAGGTTTTTCAACCAATATTTAATTACACAATTTCTTATTTGAGAAACTATGTCATCACTCATAATCGTCTTCTTGGATTAAATAAAAACAGTTTCTGTGTCCAACAATTTTTCACATTTTTCACATTAACCCCACCTATCTCTAGCTACAGAAATTCCAACCACACATCAGGACTCTCCTGTTGGATATTGGAATCCCAATAAGGTCAGAGTTAGCACTAACTGCATGTTCTTTGTAAAATCCCAAACCATAGCTGTAGAGTTTGGTACACAATGGCTACTCAAAAATATACTCATTAGATTTGCTCTTCTGTTTAGTTAAGGACTAAGGAATAGGGTCAAATCCTCCTAATTCCATGCTATCCTGAGTAAGTCTTAAAAAAGAATAATTGATAATATAAGCCTTTGGAAGCATGGTGCAATTTCATGAAGATAATGAACATATTTTGTTTATAGACAAGATATTAAGGACTGTTGAAAGTTTAATATATTTTTTGTCGGGATAAAAAGGATAAAATAATAATTCTTAAAGTATTCTTAATCTGATATAAATATATTGTGGTACAACAAATGAATGGATTTCATAAAAAATTTTTTCATAGTCTTAGGTAGCTGATGTAAAGTTGGTCAATAGTAAAATAATGCTAAAAAAGATAGGTACAATACTAACACAGTTATTAATTTATCCTTGTTAATTTTCAATAAACTTTCTTCATGCTTTAGAAAATAAATGGCTAGAACTGTTAAGCAGAAGACTATTTATCCTCTTCCCGTAATATCTAATATTTAAATTCTTCAGTCTTTATTTCTTCCAGCTTTTTCTTCTGTCTTTACACTCCCTTCTCCCAAAACAGCATTCTGTCCCAGGCTTTACATCCTGAATCAACACTGATCACTCTCAAATTTATATCACCAGTTCTGAACTCACCTGAGTTCCAGATTTGCTTAGACTTCAGCCAACTTGATGCTCCCATTTACATATCTCTGATGAAAATCTCAAATACCCCTTGATTTCTACTCCACACAAAAGGGAAAACAAAGCAAAACAACCCATTCCTCCATTTAGTTTACCCATTTCTGTAAATGGCACTGCCATCTTCTCAAATGCTTGGTCAAAAGCATAGAACTCATGCTTTATTCCTCAGCTTGCCTCCCCTCACACCTGCTGTCCTCCTATGCATGATGGCTCAGTGGGCCTGCTGGCTCATCACTTCTATCACCATTGCCTATCTGGTTGCATCATCCATCATCTACCTAATTCAGCAACCTCTAAGCCACCCCATTTCCACTTTTGCTTCCCTTAAAACTTCTCTAAACACAGTAGCTATCATGATCTTTATAACAAAAATATACAATGTTGTCTTCTTATTCAAAATTCTCCCATTACTTCCTATAGTATTTAGCATAAAAGGTAAACAGTCTGATCTACAAGGCCTAATGTTGTGGCCTTTTCATGGTTCTTAAAATATGCCAAATTATTCTCTCTTTAGGGCCTTTGAAATTAACATTCCCTTTGCATAGAATATCCTCACCTCATTGATGGCTTTGATAAAATGCCACTGATTCAGGGAGATCCTCCTTCTTATCTCTAGTTGTGCCCTGACTTTAAAGTTATTTTTTTTCTTGTTTTTTGTCTATCTCCCCTCCTAAACATAGGCTCCAAAAAAGCAGATAATTTAACCAAATGCTTAGTAGACTGAAGATTATTTGCCACTCTGTAGGTGATGTATAAATACTGTTGGATGAATGAATACACGCAGGCACACTGCATTTGATGATTGCTCATCTACTTTTAATAACATTTAGCTGGTTGGGTTATAGTACTCAAAATTAAACTGAAAATTTTATAATGTGTTGCATTTCACAAAGCACTCTCACAGGTTATCTCATATGATAATCACAGTTTAAAGAGATTTAAGTGTCTTCATTTTACAAATGAAAAGAATGGGGCTAAGAGAGGTTAAAGAACTTTTCCTAGGACCTGCATCTACTCCATTATTGAGACCAGGGAGGAATCCCAGGTCTGATGTACTTCTTGACTTTATACTACCTTCTATCTGGCTGAGTTTCAGGGCTAAATGTACAATCGTTGTGTTTAGTGCAATATGAAACATACATGCAATTCTAGCCATATGGTTACAGAGTTTCTTAGACAAGACTGCATTTTTTTTTAAGCAAGTTCTTCAAATAACTTATCCTCTAAGTAAACAATGACTAGAAAGAAAATAACAATTCACTTACATAATTTTCTGGTGTAGAAGTTACATTCATAGCTAGGATGAACTGGAAGTAAATTAATAAATATGCACTTGAGCTGGAATGAGACTGATTATTACTGAATGTGATAGGAAAACCATTGTATGTAATTTATGAAAATTAAGATTTTATATTATGTTTCTGTCCATTTCTTCTTTCTATTTCTATGAATTTAGAGCTGTTTGAAGCCAAGACTTCAGGAAGATACAGGGAAAGAAAGAAACCTTATTTATTACACACTAGCAAGCACTGTTTTTTTGGTGTGTGATACATTATGTTCATGGTAATATTTGTGCACTCCACTTCCCAGATGGTGTTAATTTATTTCAAAACCTCCTTACTATACTTGTTTAAAAAAATTCTGAGAAAGGACCTATTTCTTATCAGGAAGAAAGTAGACACTACTTAGAAAGCCCTGTAATATATGTGGCTCTATATACAGATACTGTATTTATCATCCATGCAATATTCTAGCATCATATCTTTTAGAATTTATATTTCATCGTGAATTTGGCAGAAATAGTCTTTATAACAACCATATCAGGATTATCTAGGTTGCCGTTGATGTGATAAAAATATATGCTATATACAACAAAGCTGCAGATTGTAGAGCTTGATTTAAAAGAAGAAAGTCTCGTATGACATTTACAATCTTGGTGTAATGTGATATTTTCTTTCATAGTATATTTACATGAAAAGCTTACATAAACTGTTATGTAATAACCTGATAATTCTATTTTCTTTTAATTATAATTGGTGGTTTAAGATAATATCATTCAAATTCACTCATTCATAAAACACTTGTATGTTTACAGAGTATAATGATAGTTGCTGGGAGTAAAAAGTTAAATTGTAAATAATCAATGCTTTAATGAATACTAAAGCCTAGCAGGAAGAGCAAAAAAGCTAACAATTATCACATGGCTTTCCATCCACCTAATGACTGCTGAGAATACAGGTATATTTGAGTCTATTTAACAATTACATATTTTATTATAAATTAACACAGTAAAATTCTGACATGTAAAATTTTTATGAGGTTAACATGTGTTCAAGCATGAAAGATGGATCCCCTCTTAGTTTAACAGCAAAAATAAAGTTTCTGAATTTTTACAGCTGAGTTCTAGAACCTGGAAAATAGGAATTTGTTGAAGAAAGACGACACTTAAAATGTAGGCAATTTTACCTAGTAATGCTGTTATTCCACCTCATTTTCTGTTATTGTTTTTGTTTTAAAGATATACTTATTTGTTTTAGAGGAAAAGAGCGTGCATGAGCAGGGGGAGATACAGTGGGAGAGGGAATAAAGCAGACTCCCCACTGGATACACAGAGCCTGGCTTGTTCTCAGGACCCTGAGATCATGACCTGCACTGAAATCAAGAGTCCAACCCTCAAGCGGTACTTAATCAACTGAGTTACCCAAGTGCCCCAACCTTATCTTTTATAAAATACAATCAACATGGATTTACAATCTTGTTTTCAACGTAAGAAGGCATAAATGGTAGTTGCAGTACCCAAAAATGTCCCACAATGGATTAAAAACAAAGATTTCAGATTTTTAAATTTAAGTCTGAATGCAGGTATATGCTTGTGTATGTAAAATAGCATCACAAATACTAGTTGCTGCAAGTATACTTTTAATGATTCACAAAAGTCCTTTATCTTATGTATGAGTAATATAGGCATGTTCAATTATTAATTTTAAAATTTAGTGGGACCAAAAACTGGTAATTGATAGAAACTACCATTTATTAAATGGTATGAAATCTGAATTTTTATTTTAAATGCAGTATTTCATTTATTTTTTTACTGATATAATAAATTCAATTATAAAGACTTGATTCTTTTTTTTTTTTTTTGTAGTATCCAAGTTAGTAGACTACTTTAAATATAAATATTTGAATGATAAACTTCCAGGTTTACAGAGATAATTAACTTACAACAATGAAATCTTTCTAATGTCAAATTCTTACATAAATATTCATCAATTTTATATAGAAGGAAGAAGAGGAAGCCTTAAAGCACATTTATGAAAATCATCATAATGAGACAAAATATTTTGTCCAATGCTTTCTATGACTCAAAACCTTACATTTTAGGAAGATTTGGGGATATTTTCAGGGTAGTTCAAGGAAGTATATTTGTTTTAACCATACATAAACCTCAGGTAATTAATGGATGTTTTTGTTCATGCTTCTTTGACAAAGTATCAAAGACTGGATGACTTATAAACAACAAAAGTGAATTTCCCACAACCCTGGAGGCTAGGAAGTCCAAGATCAAGGCTCTGGCAGATTTGGGTATCTGGTGAGAACCTGCTTCCTGATTCATAAATGGTCATTTTCTCCCTGTGTTTTCAGATGACAAAACAGTTAAGAAAGCTCTTTGTGGTCTCTTTTATATGTTCACTAATCCCACTCATGAGGGTTTCATACTCATGCATTGATCACCATCCAAAGGTCCCACTTCCTAATATCCCCCTAATAGTGGGGGTCAGTACTTTACCACATGGATTTTGGGGGTCAGTATTTTAACATATGGATTAACATAGGAAACATATTCAGTCCATAATAATAACTAAGCTATAGAACTATTTTTTCCTTCTCTGAACTATTAAAAAAACCATTAGATACAATATATACTTAAAAGCAATCTTGAACCTTTTCACTGGTAGGTGGTATATTTGACTCATTATGTTTTTCATAATTAAACATTTGTAATTTAAGTTTTCTTCATCAATAACTACTATGACAACTAGATGTGGGAGATCAAACGTGAGAAAAAAAAGCTCCTGGTTACATCACAAAGTGAAGTGTTATGCTTCCATTTCAATAAATTCAAAATCAGCTCAATAGGAAACAAATTAATTAGTATAAAATGCACTTACAAACATCTCAGAGAATGAGTCCATAGTCCATGGACTACAAGGAGAAAGATTTAGCAAATATATTTTATAACAGAGTAACTTCAGTTGAAAACAATTTTAGGAGACATCAAGAAAAATGAGCTTGTCTGAACACAATCACTTCCTCCTACATTTAAACACTGGCACTTAAACAATGTTCTTTATTATATAGGTCTGGCAACTTAGAGACTGCTCTAATTTCCCCCATTTTGCTGGGTTGGAAGAACAGTTTGATGTCTGAAAAAGGAGGCTCCAGGATCTTGACAGTCTGAATTTGAGACCCAACTCTGGACCTGCTGGCTGTTGTGACTTAGGGTAAATCGGATAATATCCCTAGGTCTCAGTTTCCTATGAAATAGACATAAGAATACCTCATAGAGTTGTTATGAGATTAAATGAATTAAAACAAAAACCCTTAGAGCTTTACTCTAGCACAGATGAAGATTCACTAAAAAACATTTATTTGCTTATTTCCTTCTTCCTTTTCTTTCCCTCCCTTCTTTCTTTCTTTCTTTCTTTCTTTCTTTCTTTCTTTCTTTCTTTCTTTCTTTCGTCTCTCATCTTCTCTCCCTCTCTCCCTCCTCTTCTTCCTCTCTCCCTCCCCCTCTCTCTTTCTCTCCTTTTCTCTCTTTTAAGTTTTCCAAATCGTAAAATGGGTCTCAGAAAACTTGTCAGAGAGTGTGAACTTTACATAGTCAATCACCATCCCATATCTTCAACTCTGTACTTGCTAGGCTTAAATCTCATTGTCTATCCTTTTAAGTGCATCTTCCCACCTCCAGTAAATAGAACTGCCCTGCCTACTTTTATTTCAAAAACTCAACACTTGCTAAATCCAAGCTGAATTATGTGCTTCAGTGAAGATGAATGGATGGGAGAAATATTACCACAATGCTAGTTTGTCTCACATTATATCTATGATCACAAATGTGGAGTAAGCCACCAGTACTGACATTATTTTCCTATAACATATCCCTAATTACACCACTCTCCCATTCACTTGAGTACTTTTTCACATATTCTTTCTACAAAATTATAATCCTTCTCCATTTTTCTCATGCTTAGAAAACTTTGCTTCTTTGGAGATAAGGGGGAAAAACAGTAATAAACTTTTGTGCCCTTAATACGTCACAACACCATAGCACCAATAACTTCTGCATCTGCACCTACATATTCCCTTTCTTCCTGTTGCAGCTGGCAATCTACCCATTGTCTTATCTAATGCCAGGCTCTACATGTGCCCTTCATTTCATATTCTAAGTTAGTCATGGAATTTACCTTCTACAAATGTTCCCTTTCCATTCTGACCTCACCACATTTTCTCTCTGAGCAGAATTATTTTAAAAAATATCCCAGCTGAATTAAAGAAAACTCTATAAAGAGTTCCAGCTACTCCCTAGAGATACTGTAATGGATCCCCAGATCTATTATAGAAAATTGCTAAAATAAATTGTCTGCATATGCTCCTTTCTTGGAGCACATGTTTCTCCTTTTTTGTTTTTTGTTTTGTTTCTTTTTTGTATGTTTGTTTCTCCTTTCTTGCTTTAAAATACTTTAATCATGATATCCTACTAATTCCTTATCTGGAAATATTTTTATGAGGTCTTCGATGATTAACATATTATCAAATCAACAACATTTCTCAATCAATGTACTTTATAACTTAAAATAGATCATTACATGATATGTCCACATTAATTCCACACATGTATTCATTCTTTCACTTCTCTGGAAACTGCTTTTCATTTTCTTGGCTTGTTCATGATTTTGATCCCAACTTCTAAACATTGGAATTCTTAAGAGGCAATCTTTTAATCACTTGACTTGTCTGTTAAAGACTAACAGTTTTTAATTTCATCTAGTTTAGTGACTTTATATTACCATTTATAGTAATGATTCTGAAATGTATATATGATATCTGAAATGAATTTCAACCCATTATTTTCATAAATTCTAGACATGTATACATATATTGTATTTCAAATTTAATGTTTGACAATAAACTTTAATTTTCATCAACTCTTGATCAAACCTGATCTTTATTCAATATTTTTACTGATATAATAAATGACAAAATTTCTTCCTCAGAGCCATAAACTTAAGGTCTCCTTGATACTTTATCTTCTATTACACTGCAGATACAGTCCATATTATAGGTATTACTAGTTCTTCTTACTGGAGAAAGAGCACAGAATATGCCACATCAAAATGTGCCAGATTGGCATATTAATATTTTGAATTAAAGTAACTTAAGAAGCAGTCCAAGAAGGACACTTTGATTCTCCTTTGTCTCCCTGAAAGCAGGAAAAAAACCTTTCATGTGGAAGGTACCCTCCCTGTAAGAGCAGGGTAGAAGATGTCCTTATCACCAGAAATAGGAAAGTTAGGGTTGAGAAGGCTGTATAAACCTTGTTACAGCTTTACCAATTTAGTACCCTAAGCCCCATTGTCTTGTCACTTCTTCACAAACTCTGTTTCCTTGTCAAAAAAGTATGAACACTGGTGATTTCTTGAATCCCATATTTTTATGGGGTTCCCATATTATGAAATGTTATTCTCTTGTTAATCTGTTTTATTTAAAGTTAATTATTAGACTAGCCAAAGAACCCAGATGTGAGGAAGGAAAATTTTTTCTGCCCCTAAACTGGCAATAAAGGGCTAGCATGTTTTGGAACAATCCTCTTGATGAGAGCAACTAGAAGAGTTGATAAAACAATATATAGTTTAAGGCATAGTGGAACTACTGTGGCAGTAAGGATTATCAGGGTCAAGATCAGAGAATGGAGAAAAACAAAGGGAAGTAAGCCCAGAATTTAAACTGATTTTCTCTTTGAGATGTGGTTTCCAAAGCAGTGGATAATATGCTGAGACACATGAATAGAACTTCTTGACATCACTATACTGAAAGCATAAAAATTATCAATGAGATAGAGCCAAGAAAAAGACACCCTAGTAAGCTTTATTTTGGAACACCAAAAGACTACATCCTAGGAATATCAATGAACTGAAACAGCCAACATGTAGTAGGACTGAAGCCCAGTTACCAATCAGTTTAATTTGTGACTAGATTAAGGTGATCTTTCTATATTATAGCTGTCTTCTATGAGCAAAACAAACCAAAATGTAATATTATCTGGAGTCTCAAATTATCTCCACAACTTTTCATATATTATTTCTGACATTCAGCACAAAATTACCTAGCATAAGACACAGAACACATAAAAAATTTTTAAAAAATGAAACGGAGATAAAATGCATACAATAGAAACATAATTTATAGCAAGTTGAGATGATAGTTATTATAAATGTAGGCTTTAAATATTTTTCTTAAAAGACAAAACAATTTCAATTGAGGATTCTAATTCTGTATATATATAATTAAGTGACAAATGACTGAAAACGTAATGATTTAAGATATCGATGGTTTGGCTCACCATGATATTGGTCATCACTGAAGTGATAATTATTATATTGAAAGAATAGTCAAAAATAAAGATCCCAACAGAAGCATGAAGAGACAATTTTTTAAATGAAATAGACAATATATAAAAAACTATGAAAGATATATGGGCCACAGTAGAAAGGTAGAAAATACCCATAACTAAAGTCTAGTAAAAAGAGAAGAAATGAAAAAAGAAAAAAAATAGAAGAGAAAAGAAATGGGACAGATGCAATATATAAGGAAAGGATGTTTGAAAGTTTTAAATATGAAAAACACATGAAGTCAATGATGCAGATAGTATAACTCTAAAGAAAACCACACTACGTATACTATATGAGGTATATTAAATATATATATTATATATCTAAATATATATAATATAAAAATTATCAAAAACATACCAACTACTTAGAAATAAGTCTAATGAAAAATGCATAGGGCAGCTACAAAAAATGAAATCATTAAAGAGAAATATTAAAGACATAAATGGAAAGATATATTATAGGCTGGAAGACATTGTGAAGGCTTTATTTCTTACTAATTTCTTTTAAATTTAATTTAATGTATTCCTCCTGTCTCCTCCAGGAATGTTGTGTTTGACATGAAGCCTGGTGAAGCCCTTCCATTTTGTTTTAAAAACTCTTCAGTTTGTTTCTTTTTTCTTTTTCTTTTTCTCTTTCTTTCTTTCTTTCTTTCTTTCTTTCTTTCTTTCTTTCTTCCTTCCTTCCTTCCTTCCTTCCTTCCTTCCTTCCTTCCTTTCTTTCTTTCACTAACAAATGGTAATATCTGAGACATTTAGTCCATAATGGCATCCATTACTTTTCTTCTTTGGCTTGTATTCTCAAACTTGGACTTCAAAAACAAATGCTCTGTATAGAGAAGTTAAATCATTATATTATACATCTGAAACTAACGTAACATTGTGTGTCAACTATACTCAAATAAAAAATTAAATAAAAAATAGAAATGCCCCCTGTTTTGGAGAACAAAACCAGAGAGAGAGAACATTTTTAACATGTTGCTTCTAAATTCTTCTGCCGTATTTAATGTTTCTGAATTTCCAAACAAATTGACCAAAGATCTGCCTGTTATATTGTTCTGTCTTTCACCTCTTCCTTAGTGAATATCAAATCAGATATTTCCAACCTCCTTTTCCTGATCTTAGAAACCATCTCTACTTTAATTATTCTTAGCAAGCTAGTCTTTTATTCTGCCTCTTGTATTTTTTATAAATGACATTTCCTATATGTTTGAAATAGATTTTGAAAATGAAAAAACATGAAAGGCCATCATTAAAGTCATAGATTATTTAACACAACTTTTCTAAAGGATTTTCAAAAATTATTCTTGTCTTGATGTGAGGCCATCAGAGCTGCAAAATATTTAGAATGAGTTATTAGAGAAGGAGAACTACATCTTACTTTTGTAACACCTGCACAAATAGCATATTACCAGTATTTGAATGGCTTGATGATCTTTTCCTCTGCTTGAGGATAAGGCAAATGAGATACCATTTTCAAAATTGTACACCAATAATGAAAGCATGCAAAGTCAGGGTTACTTCCAGAAGTGATTGCAATGTTCTGATCCCAGCAGGATTTGAATTCTTAAGAGTACTTATCCATCAAAAAGAAGTTGTTAATTGCAGTATTAGCCAGAATTCAATAAGATAAATTAGAACGATCAGGCAAAGTCCAGAAGAGTCCTCTCAAGTCTATTCCTTCACAAGTAAGCTTCAAGCAAGAGCTCTTATGAAATGTGGTCCTGGGATGCCTGGGTGGCTCAGTGGTTAACTATCTGCCTTCATCTCAGGGCGTGATCCTGGAGTCCCCAAATCAAGTCCCACATCAGGATCCCTGAAGGGAGCCTGCTTCCCTCTCTGCCTGTATCTATGCTTCTCTCTCTGTGTGTCTGACATGAATAAATAAATAAAATCTTAAAAAAAAAAAAAGAAATATGATCCTTGTGGCAAGTCTATCCTCTTTTAGAAATGGGCACAAAAGATTTAGTGAAAATACTCTGCAAATGCCAGTGCCATTTATATGAGAATCCCATTTGCAGGAAGGGAATGCAACAGTTTTTTATTTTATTTTATTTTATTTTATTTTATTTTATTTTATTTTATTTTATTTTATTTTATTTTATTTATTTTATTATTTTATTTTATATTTGTAAAAGATTCTATTTATTTATTTGAGAGAGAGAATATGAGTAGGGAGAGGGGCAGAGGGACAAGTAGACATTCTGCTGAGCTGGCCGCTTGATGTGGAGCTGGATCCCAGGACCCCGAGATCATGATGTGAGCTTAACTCAGGCCCTTAACTCACTGAGCCACCCAGGCACCACTAAGATATTTTAGCTAATTCATTAAACCTAAATTCATTTTCGATAGTCCAAAGCTGTGGTCTACATACAACTTTCCAATTTTTATTTATCTTCCCCTACAGGTCTGCTGAAATCAAAATAACACCAGCCACGTGATGTTCCGATTAATTAATACCATTCTCATGGGTTTGGTTTGTATGCATCCACTACATAGAGAAAAATCGATTTTGAGACTATAGGAAAGAAGACTATATTCCAAACTGTGTATATTCACCAAATAAATGTTAGGAGACAACCCTGAGACTCCACTTTCTCTCTACTATGACTCATTTAATTTCCTCAGAATTTACAGGAGTTGGTTGATAAATTCTTACTGTACCGAATTAAAATAGTGCAGGGATAAATGTAGCAATTCCTCTGTACAGGAGGGCAATTCATTTGGCCCTCTGGGAAATTCCATGTGCTCTACATAGGTGATTGGTAATATAAAGATCATGAACTGATATGCAATATGGGTTAGAATCTCCCACATGTATTAACTAGAAATTATCTGCAACTTTCTCCCTATTTGAAGCGTCATGAACTTTTCATGCCGTTTGCCTTTGTAATCTTGTCATTTTGTCATTCATATATATTGAGTGTTTCCACAATTTTAACTATATAATGACATTAAAATGTAACAGCCAGGAAGTCATAGATAGTTGGGAAAAAAATGGAATCTAAAGTTTATTTAGTCCAAACTTCTCATTTTATAGCTGCAGTGCAAATGGGAGTGACCCTTGAGAAAATAAATCAGATATCCTTATTCCCATGGCATAAGACAAAATCACACCTAGAAAAATCAGAGTATTTATCTTCCACAGAGCTACACAAATGAGAAGTCATTATCCAAAGTGTCACTTGCTCATCCATATCTTTCAGTACTTATGATCATTGTTGATTTTCTCCTTTATAAAAACAAAAAACACACTAACATAAAAAAACAAAAACCTAAAAAATCCACATGATAAATTTCATTTAAATATAAACATGTTACTAAAAGCCAAAAAGAATGATTCTGTACTTAAATAATCATGATGACAATGACAACTACAAAATCTGCAACACATGTGGCAAAAGACTCACTCCTTTAAATGGGAATGAACTTTCACAAAGAAAAAAGGAAAAACAATCTGCTTGAAAAATGTAAATCTGGGATCCCTGGGTGGCCCAGGTGATCATCTGCCTTTGGCTCAGGGCATGATCCTGGAGTCCTGGGATTGAGTCCTGCATCAGGCTCCCTGCATGGTGCCTGCTTATTCCTCTGCTTGTGTCTCTGCATCTCTCTCTGTGTCTCTCATGAATAAATAAATAAAATATTAAAAAAAGAAAAATGTAAATTAGGTATAAACAAATTAACAAAAAGTTCATAAATAAATGGCCAATAAATTTGTGGAAATTATTTAAACCCACTCATCCTGAAATACATGCAAACTTTCCAAAATGGGTTTTATTGTTGTGGTCATTGTTTTACCTAACAGATTGGCAAAGACAAAAACATTTGTTACCACCAACCTTTGATGAAGATGTGTATTCACAGTAGCTCTCTTATACTGTAGAGGGCAGGTAATAAAAAGGAATCTCTTTGCAGGATGATATGCTAATACCTATACATAATTACAATTATTACATTCATATTGAACTTTATTGGGACTTTAACAAAATGTTTTTGGACTACTAAAAAAATTTTAAAAGTTGCTGGGATAAGAAACACATGCCATAAGTATGTACAGTTGGACTATGTGCTGGGGTAGTCTGTTGATTTATGTATGAGTGCCACCTAAGTTCATTTCAATCACATTTAGTTTATTCACTTGGTTTCATTCTAAAGGAATGAATTCATTCTGATCATTTTGTCTGTGGTTGAGAAAATTGAACTCTAACAGATTGCAGTCCCAGAAGAAATTGCCTAGTGTTAGAGCTGCAAGTAATTGCTAAACTCCCACGTGCCTCAGGGGAGAAAGTATGTCCTTGATTAGAAAAACATGCAAGGAAAAAGAGGCAGTAAGCTCGTAGTTAATGGGCAAGATAGCATTCTCTGTTAAGAGCAACAAGGCACATTCTTCTCCATTTTTACTAACTAGAGAATTAATTTATATCCCAAAAGAAATGTTAAAATTCTAATCATTCTTCATCATTAAGTAGGGATTCTGTATCTTCTCATTACCATACAGAAGGGCAGTTTAATTCAAATGAGGTAGATAAATAAATCCAAGAGCCTTATTTAAATTTATTTAATATATAATTCTACATTATATACTTCTGACAACACTTCCACAAATTAAATAAGAGAGTTTACTGTTCAATTATGATGGATCCTACAGTCAGAAAATCAATATGCTATTGCAATATAAGCACTTAGATTTTTTTTCCATTGTACCAGAGAGTATTATTTCCATGGCTTTCAAGAGAGAACAAAAATGTGTATTTTTCCATTTATTCACCTTATTTCTGATTATATTTTCACCATAAATTGGTATAATTTATATATCAACTTGGGTCCTTGGTATGTGTGTGTGTGTGTGTGTGTGTGTGTGTAGATTTAAAATCTCTTAATATATTAACTAACACATAGTTGATTTTAGAATATATATAGTATATATAATATGTATGTACTTTGTTATTTACAATCAAAACATTTTTAATGTCTACTAATAACTGCAAAGAAATACTGAAGAGACCAAATAACAGATAATAAACACAAAATGTAAAATTAAAGTACATTTGCATAAATCTGCCCATACTGGTATCAGATAAGTAGTAGCTGACCAGTGTGTCATTAAATAGTCAATTTAATACTTAGAAAACTGCACCATAAGTATATATATATATATATATATGTATATATATATATATACACTTCATATATGTATATACATATAAATATAGTGTATGTATAATTAAAGTATATTGAAAATTCCCTCAAGGAAAAAGCAAATTGTTCCTAGAAGAATCAAAATTTTAATGATGAATAAATAGCCAAACCACTCTTAAAATTCTTTCAAATTAAAGCAAAAACAAAGGGCACCTGGGTGGCTCAGTCAGTTAAGTGCCTGCCTTCAGTTCAAGTCATGATCCAGGGGTCCTGGGATCCAGCCCCATGCCAGGCTCCTGCTCAGTGGGGAGCCTGCTTCTCTCTGTGCCTCTGCCCCTCCCCATGTTTGTATGCACACTTTCTCTCCCTCTGTCTCTCAAAAAACAAACAAACAAAACCTACTAATTAAAACAATGAAAACAACTGTAACTGCATCAACAAGCAAACCTAAACATACAGAAGTTAAATTATGACAATTATTATTTGCCTATTAGGCCACTAAAATATTAAATACACACGTTGTTACTTTAGGAAAAGTAAAATGAAGCTTTTCACAGACATGCCAATGTGCCTTAAAATGGACATTATTTAAATGACATGGCATTCTAATTGTATTGTTTCTAGGTAAGGTCAAGGAAGTGTGACAAAAGTCTAGAAAAATACTATGTTATTATGGAGAGTTACATCTATATCCACAGAGACAGAAGTGAGAAATGGGATGCTTTGCTTAAACTAGAATCCACATGACTATAACTTTAGATTAGGCTGATTCAAAAAATAAAGCCAAGACTTTCTTGTTATTATAAATACTGATCCTGCAATGTATTTTGGTAAAAAAAACAAAACAAAAACAAAACAAAAAAACCCAAACTCATATTGCTTAGTTCATTGCATATAATATTCAATATAATCCTTGCCAAGAAACATCTTATTAATAAAATAGCATTATTTTCCTTTTTTCGCAGTCAGAAAAATCAAGCTTTATTGCTATTAAGAAACTTCCTCAATAATATATAATTAGCAAATGACACAAGTAACTTTTTTTTTTAAATTTTTATTTATTTATGATAGTCACACACACACAGAGAAAGAGAGAGAGGCAGAGACACAGGCAGAGGGAGAAGCAGGCTCCATGCACTGGGAGCCCGACGTGGGACTCGATCCCTGGTCTCCAGGATCGCGCCCCGGGCCAAAGGCAGGCGCCAAACCGCTGTGCCACCCAGGGATCCCCCACAACTAACTTTTTAAAAATATAATAGGGAATCTTTCAATTTAAATAAAATAAGAAGTTGGGAATAGAGAGGTCAGAAAGATTGTATGTAACTAATTCTGAAAATGACACAAAGATTGATGGAACAGACTTTCCACAGTTAATAATAGAGAGGAGACCACATCAAAAAGGCTAAGAGGGGCAGAGACATGGTCCACAACTGGATTTCAGGTGAGACTAACTACAAATGGGAAGGACTCCACATGCATGGAGAAGCAAGAAGATCAAACCTGACATAGACAGCCCAGGCATGGGACACCTGAACTGGGAAGATGAGTCTCCAGAACATCTGGCTTTGAAGACCAATAGGGTTTTTAAAATCAGCAGGGCTTAACTCTGCATACTTTAAAAATCAGCAGGCTTAGCTCTGGGGAGCCAGAGGGCAATAGGAAATAGTTCCAGCCCTTAAAGAACCAGCATAACAAATAACCCAGCTGAGACACAGCATAGAAGCAGAAGTTTGAAAAATGCCTGGGGTATATGTGAAGGAGAGTTATTTATTAATCTCAGAAAGTGCTCTGGAGAGGCAGGGACCTTTAGGAGACTTCTCAAAGAACAAAAGTGCTGGCAACTACTATTTCTCCTCCCCTCCCCAACCTAAATAGCTGGACAATTGCAGAAGCCAGCAGTAAAACTCTCCATGTAAATTGCTAGCACTAAGTGCCTTGACCACATGCTATCCGGGACCTGCTCTGACCTTTCCCACTCACCAGGCTTACCTCCAAAGTGGCTTCTGCCCAGGCACACCCTGTAAGCAACCCAGGTAGGGACTGGTGTCACTCCAAAGTGACTCTTGCCCTAGGGAGAGAGGGAGATAACCACTAATATGACTGAGCCTTTTAGCTGGCAGTCCCTGCAGTTCAGTGCAACTGTAGCCTGACACAGGGACTCAGGACAGATATCTGATCTGGCTACCAGCGCCACTACCAAAAAACATCTCTCAAAGGGCAGCACAGGAGAGTGCTTTACAGTTTGGTTGGCACAGAACTGCAACACACAGACTTGTACAGAAAGCTAGCCTGTCTCCTGAAACCATGCAACTACAAGCCCATGGTTGCCTCAGTCCTCTCAACACCACCAAACCAAACCCTGCTCCCACAACAGGCCACTGCAGCTGACCAGGCTGAAGGCAAACATGCCTCAGCCATAACAGTAGTTCCATGAAGCCCACATAGAAAACACCCTTGGAGCACCTGGTTTTGATGACCAGGGGGCATCATGCTGCAGAGCTTCTTCCTCAAAAGGCCACTATTTTGAAGTCTGGGAGACAGAGCTGACCTTCTTAATTCATAGAAGAAAAACAAACAAACAAAAACAAAAACAAAAACAGAGAAAGTCAGGCAAAATGAGGAAACAGAGGAATATGTTCCAAATAAAAGAATAAGACAAAATCAGAGCAAAAGAACTAAATGAAATGAAAAGAAATAATATGTCTGATAAAGAATTAGAAGTAATTGCAATGAAGATACTTAATAGACTTGAAAAAAAGGTGGAGGATCTCAGTAAGATTTCCAACAAAGAAAGTCAGAGATAAAGACTCAATAACTAAAATTAAATACACTAGAGGGAATTAACAGTAGACTAAAAATTCAGAAAATTGATCAGTGTTCTGAAAGACAGGGCAATGGAAAGCAACCAAGCTGAACAGCAAAAAAAGGAAAAAGAAAGAATAAAAAATGAGAATAAATAGGTTAAGGGAAGTCAGTAACATTATAAAGAATAACAGCACTCACATTATAGGGATCACAGAAGAAGAGATAAGAGTGAAAAAAAAAGTGAAATAATAGCTAAAAAGTTCTCCAATTTGGGGAAGGAAATGGACTCCCAGACCAAGGAAGAACAGAGAGCCCCCAACAAAATTAACCCAATGAATTCCTTGTCAAAACACATAATAACTAAAATGGCAAAAAAAGTAGTGATAAAGAGAGAATTTTAAAAGAAGCAAGCGATAAGAAAACAGAAGCAAGGGGTATCCTATAAGGCTCCCATAAGCTTCTAGCTGAGTTTTAGCAGAAACTTTGTGGGTCAGAAGATAGTGGAATAATATATTCAATGTACTAGAAGAAAGAAACAAAAACATACAAACAAACAAAAAAATCCTGGCAACCAAGAATATTCTACCTAGCACAATGATCATTCAGAATAGAAAGAGAGATGAAGAGTTTTCCAGACAAATAGAAGTTAAGGAAGTTTATCACCACTAAACCAGCCTTATAGGAAATGTTAAAGGGGATTCTTCAAATGGAAAGAAAAGGCCATAACTAAAAGTAAGAAAATTATCAAAGGAAAAACAATCATAGGTAAATGCAAACAAAGAATAATCTACTTTATAAGTAGATTAACCACTTATAAAGCCAGTATGGAGGTTAAAACACAAACACACACAAAAAAATTATATCTACAAAAATCAGACAAGGAGTCACAAAATGAAAGGATATAAAATATGACATCATATATTTAAAATGTGTGTGTGTGGGGGTGATAATTTAGTGCTTTTAGAATGTGTTACACTTAAGCAACCATCAACCTAATACATACTGCTATACTGCTAAGAGGTTATATATAATGAACCTAATGGTAACCACAAATCAAAACCTATATTAAATACATATACACAAAAAAGAGAAAAGAATCAAAGCATGGCAATAGAGAAATCCATCAAGCCATAAAGAGTGAGAACACAAGAAGAAAGGAACAGAGAAGAAGAACAAGTAACAATTGTTCAATACAACAAAAACAAACAAAAAGAACAAAATAGCAAAAAGTGTATACCCATGAATAATTACTTTAAATGTAAACGGACTAAATCTTGCACTCGAAAGACATAGAGTGACTGGGTGATAAAAATGTAAGATCTGTCTATATGCTGTCAAGAGATACTCATTTTAGATCTAAAGACACATGCAGATTAAAAGTGAATGGATGAAAAAACATTTACCATGTAAATGGAAACAAAAAGAAAATTGGGGTAGCAATACTAATATAGACAAATGCTAAAGCAAAGACTGTATCAAGAGACAAAAAAGGGAAAAATAATGATAAAGGGAAAAATCCCACAAGAGGATATAGCAATTATAAATAGCTAAGCAACTAACATGGGAGCATATAGATATATAAAGCAATATTAACAGACCTTTAAAGGGAGAAATTGATGGTAATACAATAACAGCAAGGGGCTTTAACACCCCACTTACCTCAATGGATAGATCATCGAGACAGAAAATCAACAAGGAAACAGTGGCTTAGAACAACACATTACACCAGATGGACCTCAAAGATATATATATATATATATATATATATATATATATATATATATATATATATATTACACATTACATCCAGAAATGGAAGAAGACATTCCTTTTAATACACATGAACATTCTCCAGGATAGATCTCATTAGGCTACAAAATAAGTTTCAAGAAATTCAAGTTTTAAATCATCATATCATACATCTTTTTGGAATTCAATGGTATGAAACTAAAAGTTAATTACAACAAAAAAGTCTGGAAAGAACTTGAATATATGTAGGCTAAATAAGATGCTACTAAACAATGAATGGACCAACTAAAAGATTGAGGGGTAATAAAAAAATGCCCAGTGGCAAATGAATATGAAAATACAATAGTCCAGTCTGTGGGATGCAGCAAAAGCAGTTCTAAGAAGGAAGCTTATAACAATATGGGCCTACCTCAAGGAAGAAGAAAAATCTCAAATAAACCACCTAAACTTACATCTAAAGGAGCTAGAAAAAAGAAAAACAAAGCCAAACACAGTAGAAAAGAGAAAATTCTTAAAAATTAGGGGAAAAGTGAAATAAAATAAAACAAAAAAAATACCCAAAACTAAACTGATTCTTTGAAAGGATCAACAAAATTGATAAGCTGTTAACTAGACTCATCAAGGAAAAAAGAAGACTCAAATAAATAAAATCAGAAATGAAAGAGAAATAACAACCAGCACCACCGAAATTCAAAGGATTACCAGAAAACACTATAAATATTAAATGCCAAAAAACCGGGCAAACTTGAAGAAATGGATAAATTCCTAGAATTATATAACCTTCCAAAACTAAATCAAGAGGAAAAAGAAAATTTGAACAGACTGATTATTAGCAATTAAATTGAATCAATAATTCAAAAACTTTCAGTAAATGAAAAAGTCCAGGACCAGATGGATTCACAAGTGAATTCTAACAAACATTTAAAAAAAGTTAATACCTGTTCTCCTCAAACTATTCCAAGAAATAAAAGAAGGAAAGCTTCCAAGTTCATTCTGTGAGGCTGTATTACCCTAATACCAAAACCAGACAAAGACACTACAAAAAAGTAAACTTATAGATCAATATCTCTGATGAACATAGATTAAAAAATCCTCAACAAAATATTAGCAAACTGAATCCAATAGTACAGTCAAAAAATTATTCACCATGATTTAGTCCAGGGATTCAAGGGTAGTTCAATAGCCACAAATCAAATGATGTGATACATCTACATTGATAAGAGAAAGGATAAAAAACCATATAATCATCTCAATAGATGCAGAAAAGACTTTTAACAAAGTATGACATCTACTCATGGTACAAGCTCTCAACTAAGTAGATTTAGAGGACATATTTTTCAAAATAATAAAGGTCTTTTATGAAAAACCCACAGCTAATATCATCCTTAATGGGGAAAACAGAGCTTTTCCTTTAAAACCAGAAACAAGATAAAGATATCCACTCTCATTACTCTTCTTCAACATAATACTGGAAGTTGTAGCTGCAGTAGTCAGACAAGAAATAAAAGGCATCCAAACTAGTAAAGTAAAACTGTCACTATTTGCTGGTGACATGATACTATGTACAGAGAACCCTAAAGACTCCACCCAAAAATTACTAGAACTAATAAATGAAACCAGTAAAGTTTAAGGATACAAAACTAATATGCAAAAATCTGTTGCAGTTCTACACACTAATAATGAAGTAGCAGAAAGAGAAATTGAGAAAATAATTGTACTTACAATTTCACCAAATAAGAATAAAATATCTAGGAATAAATTTAGCCAAGGAGGTGAAAGACCTGTACTCTGAAAACTATAAAACATTGATGAAAGAAACTGAAAACAATGAAAATAAATGAAAAGATATTGCACACTTATACATTGGCAGACAAAATATTGAGGAAATCTCCATACTATCCACAACAATCTACACATTTAATGTAACTTCTATCAACATTTTTCACAGAACTATGATAAATAATATTAAAATATGTATGGAACCACAGACGAAGACCCCAAATAACCAAAGTAATCTTTAAAAAAAAAAAAAAAAAAAAGCTAAAATGGTCCAAACTCAGATTTCAAGATCTACTACAAAAATGTAGTAATCAAAACAGTATGGTACTTGCACAAAAATAGACACATAGATCAATAGGAGAGAAAACAGAGTCTAGAAATAAACCCATGCATACAGGGTCAATTAATCTACAATAAAGGAGGCAAGAATACATAATGGGAAAAAGACATTCTCTTTAACAGATAGTATTGGGAAAATTGTACAACTATATTCAAAAGAACAAAACCAGAGCAATTTCTTTCACCATACACAAAAATAAACTCAAAATGGATTAAAGGCTTAAGTGTGAGACCTGAAACCATAAAAGTCTTAAAAGAGAGCACAGGCAACAATTTCTCTGACACTGGCCACAGCAACATTTTTCTAGATCTATTTCTTCAGGCAAGCAATACAAAAGCAAAAATAAACTACTGGGACTATGCCAAAATATATATATTTTTTTGTGCAGCAAAGAAAACTATCATCAAAACAGAAAGGCTACCTACTGAGTGGGCGAAGATATTTTAAATGATATATCTGATAAGCAGTTAGTATTCATTATACAAAAAGGACTTATATAACCAAATACCAAAACAAACAAATAATCCACTTAAAAATGGGCAGAAGACAATAACAGACCTTTAAATAAATAAATAAATAAATAAATAAATAAATAAATAAATAAATAAATCCCAGAAACAAAATTATATAGATGGCCAACACCACACATAAATGATCATTACTAAATATCAGGGAAATGCAAATCAAAACTGCAATGAGATAGCACCTTATACTGGCCAGGATCACTACAGTCAAAAAGACAAGAAATAATAAGTGTTGGCAAGCACTTGTAAAAGAAGGAACCGTGGTACACTGCTGGTGGGAATGCAAATTGGTGCAGCCACTGTGGGAATGAGTATTTCAAAAAATTAAAAATAGAAATACCGTATGATCCAATAATTCCATTTTTGGATATTTAACTAAAGAAAACAAAAACACCAATTTGAAAAGATATATGCATCCTTATGTTAATTGCATCCTTATTTACCATAGCCAAGATGTAGAAACAACCTAATAGATAGATAGATTTGTCTATCAGCAAATAAGTAGACTTTTAGCAACAGAAAACTAGTTGCCAAAGGGGAAATGGGTTGGGTGGATAGGTGAATTAGAGAAGGAGGATTAAGAGATGCAAACTTTCTGTTCCAAATTAAATAAGTCATGGAGCTCAAAAGTACTACACAGGGAATATTGGCAATAAGATTGTAATAACATTATTTGGTGGCATACGGTGACTACACTTCTCATGGTGAACAATGAGTAATATGTAGAATTGTTGAATTATGTTGTATACTTGAAGCTAATATAATGCTGTATGTTAATTATATTTCAATTACAAAAAGAAATTATTAACAGGACATATAAACATCTGTTGTTTCAGTCTTTTAAATAGAAGGCAAACTCTGCTATTATATTCTACAATGACTTCTATCCATTTTGGTCATAGACAGATTAACTGTTTAAAGTACAAAATCCATGCAATTCAATTAATGATTAATTAAGCAAACCAAGGCACTCTATTACTACAATTTCAAAGGTAAATTTCTTTGGTATATTTATCAGTTATTGTTCTTAGTTTGTAAGCAACAGAATCTAAATCTAACTTTAAGACAAAGGATTTAAGTATTGCAAGGATGTCAAGAGTTCTCAAAATTTATGGCAGACTTAGAAAACAAAACAAAACAAAAACAATGCCAAGAAATCTCTGTAAGCGAGTGTTATAGAAAACAGTTTGGTCAAACAACTTTAAAGGAAATAAGACTTTAACAGTTAATATGAACTTCCATAATAATAACATCAAGTAACAAAGACAAGGAGTTCTATTTTATTGATTTATAATTGTGTTTAAGGATCTGTTAAAAGTGTTCTGCTTGGATTACTTCATTTTATGTTTTAAAGGAAACTGAAAAAGTTATGAATATTCTGTCATTGAATAACTTCTCTGTGTTCTTGAAGAACAAGCGTCATTCTGTTGGGAGAGAACATTATTCTCAACTTAAGTTATGGGTCCGATCTCTGGCTGTGTCAGGCTAAAACAGTAGAAATGGCCCTTTTGGTTTATATCACAAAGGATAGGTCTATAGCTCCTACCATAACACAAAATAGGAAGCCTGAAAACTATTAGACATGAGTTTTTGTATGATGGACAGTAAAACATAGTTTTACTACAACTAATTTCCAAATTCTTCTGTAAGTTGTATCAATAAGCCTACAGAGCAGAAAATAGTGATAGAAAACTCTATGTGCTCATTATTACGTTAATAAACGCTGCTGGAATAATATATAACAGAGAGAGAAAGACTAGAAATCCAGGTATTAGGGACCTAACACTTTCACTGGGCACTTAAGCTAATTCTTTTAATTCTAACAATCATGCTATGAGACAGATTTTATTACCCAATATTTGCATGAGTAAACTTGGTAATAGTGAAATTAATTTTCTTGCCCCAAATTTACACAAATGGAAAGGAGTTTTGAATCCAGATAAATAAGACTCCAGGCCTGTATGAAAAAGCATGGCACATGATTTATTACTTCTAAAACTTAAATGCTTTTAAGGAATAACAGAATAAACACACATTCTATCCCAACCAACCATATCACTGTAGTGAATATTTTTCATGTTTTGCATACTCTCATTCACACCGAACAGGCTCTTATTTTAGGTACCTTCCTGTCTTTTCACCCCCACCTTCTCAAATTATAAGCAGAATTAATACTAAATTTTTTCTTTTAGAAAGGTACAAGCATGTGTTCCTGACCCACAATCAGATTCAAACACAGATCCATCCTTCTTTTTTTTTTTTTCAGTTTGAAAACATCCTTTAAATGTGGTTAGAAATCCCAGAACCATATATATTTTACCCAGAAAAACAAAACAAAACAAAAAACCTCCTTTATTTTTCTTTCTTTTTTTTAAAGATTTTATTTAATTATTCATGAGAGACACAGAGAGAGGCAGAGACACAGGCAGAGAGAGAAGCAGGTTCCACACAGGGAGCCCGATGTGGGACTTGATCCCGGGACTGCAGGATCATGCCCTGGGCTGAAGGCAGGCGCTAAACTGCTGAGCCACCCAGGGATCCCCTATTTTTCTTTCTTATAGCCTTATTACCATAAGATAAATTTTGGGTTTAGAAATTATATTGAATTTCTATGAAAATGAATGTACTTTGTGGCACTTAAAAACACACAACACATTTTCACAAGATCAAATTTACTTTTATCCATTTATGGTAATAATAGAATGTATTTAGGTAATATCCAATTAAATCAAATAAAGAATCTGGAAGGAACTAGTTTCTTGAGTTAGTCACAGCAGACATTGGAAATTCTGAGGATACACAGTAACAAAAGGAACACTGGCAAGCTCAAACACAAGTTGTATACTGAGTATTTTTAAAGGATTTAAAAAGCATGTGCAATTAGCATAGAATTCTTTCTCACTTATGAATTTCTTTATTTTAAGGATTTATTTATTTATGTTGATAGAGAGAGGGAGAACACTATGGGGGATTGGGGGGAGAGATAGAAGGATATGGAGAGAAAGATTATCAAGCAGACTTCCAGTAGAGCACTGGAGCTCCACGCAGGGGTCATCTCACCACCTGGAGATCATGACTTGAGTCAAAATCAAGAGTCCGATGCTTAAGTTACTGAGGCATCCATTAGCCCCTATCAGATGAATTTGTATCTGCTTGTATATGGCAAAGGGCTAGAATCTGAATCAACTTACTTATAACTTCAGAAATGTGCGATTTCAGTAATGTATTCCAAGAATTTTACATTGCTCCTACCACCGATTCTTCAAATAAGCAAAATACAGAGCATCTCACTCCTTGAAACTGCTTTTAAACACTAACATTTTAAACTGAAAGATAGAAACGTAGCACTTCTGGTACAGTGCCTGGACTTAGTCTCACTTAATACAATAGTTGAAAGTAGAACAGAAAACTGATCATTTATTTATCCTTGGAGGAGTGGGAAGGAGAGAAAGACAAGGTACAGATAAGATGCAGTGTCTAAGAGCTGAAGGAATAACGACTCTTCCATAATGCCAAGAACTCCACATTGAAAAACAACCATGGATCTCATCAATTTTATAATTCGTGCTGAATCAAGAAGTCCAATTTCCCTCTATGTATATCAATGAATTCTAACCTGAAAATTATCTTTCCTGGTCAGGAAATGACCAAATATTTGTCTGGTGGTAACCAGGTCACTTTTGTACCTACAGGAAAAGGTATTAAGAAAAAAATTCTCAACATTTATTAACCCTAAGAAATGGTTATTTCATCACAAGCAACCACAGGAAATTTATGATTAATTATGTTGTGAACACTTTTAAGAAATGCTCATCATTACAGGTGCTGAATCTATAAAGGGATTTGAGAGTTTCAAAGATGTACTAACAATCACTGCCAACAGGTATATATGTAAATATATATATGTAAATATATATATATATATATATATAGCACATAAGCAGAGAAGGAAATTTTAGAATTTATTTTTCCTATTTCTTTCTTAAAACTCATGTTTGATATAAAGATCTTCTTGTATATGCATACATACACAAAAGTACAAGCTTTGAAAGTTGAGTCCAATTTTTTTCTAATCTTAGGGATAATGAGAATTATTAATCACTGACCTTGGTAAAACTTTTCTTCAAATAAAGTGTTTGTGAGATTATTATTTTTATAGTATAGACAATTCTCTTACTCTTACTTATATCACAATAGAAATAACAAAAAGGTACAACGAAAAATATATTAAAAATCTTTCAAGTTCATGAATTACTAAAGTATGGTAAGTTAAAAATTAGTTGTTAGTTTTTATACAAATTAGACATCCCTGATAAGATCCTCCCTTCCCCTTTTTTTTGGAAAGATTTTATTTATTTATTCATTTATTTATTTATGAGAGACACACAGAGAGACACAGAGACACAGGCAGTTGGAGAGGCAGGGTCCCTGTGAGGAGCCTGATGTGGAACTCGATCCCAGGACCCTGAAATCATGACCTTGAGCTGAAGACAGAAGCTCAACCACTGAGCCACCCAGGTGCCCAAGATTCCCTTTTTCATGTTAGCACAGGTCACTTTTGTGCCGATATAGTTGTAGTAAATACTCTTGAACATCTAATGTGGACAATCAAACATTGTGTAATCTTTCTAGATAGCAATTTCTCAAAAATTATTCATATTCATTGTCTCTTTGGTTCCATTTCCAAGGACCTGTTCTTTCCCAAATCAGCTTCCTTAAAAATTAAAACTATGTTCACTTCTGACTTAAATCAGCCTGAGAAGGGATTTAGTCATAAGTAATTTATTGATTCTTAAGGCAGGAAGTGAACAGGAAAGGGAAGGAGAAAGATCCAAGAAAGGGTAAAGATGTGTCTAGGATAATTTCTATCCCTGGGTCCACAGAGTTGCTTCTTTACCAGTGGTGCAAGTTCTGTGGGTGGGCTAAGCTTGAAGGTAACACTCAACACTTAGAAACTGGGAGATGGGGATACTGCCCCAATATAGAGGCTATGGGAAGGGTATGAAGCAGGTCTCCACTTTGTTTGGAAACAGTTCACAAATGTGAACTCAACATTATGTGTGTAGATGGTCACTATACTGTTATACTCATGAAAAATTGGGTTTTGAATATTCCTAGTTTTCATTTTAGTCATGTAAGTTTCTTTATTCAATAGTAGAAGATCTCTACCAATTTGGAAAAAAGGACAGAAGGAAGGAAGAAAATATGGAAACTAGGTAGGCTTTCACCTCACAAACCTAGTTATTTAAGGTAGTATTTTCATACTAAAATTAATATAACAAATCATATAGAGAGTTTGATATATTCCATATTTTTATACTTTATATATCTATGCTAGGGATATACCTGAAATGGGCCAGTGCAAAATGAAAATGTAGGGCTCATTATTAAAAATTATTAAGAATATCAAGACAGCAAAAGCAGAGCTATAAACCAAGAACAAGAACAGGGTCCTGTTTGACTCTGTACGTCACATTTCCATGAAGGCTGTTCTGCCCGAGGAACAGATACTACAGTCATAAGTGGAGAAATTTTCTAGTTTAATATATTATCACATGCTAGAGATAGGTATTTATAAAATATGAGAAACTATCTATAAAATAAAGTCCTTTAGATTCCAAATTTGTGGTAGTTCTAAATTTCATCCATTTATAAAATGACCCCAAAAAATCAGATGTAAGATTGTAGATAAAAATACATTTAGAGAATTAAGAGATACCTAAAAATGCATGACATATTGAAAATATATCCAAGTTATTTAGTATTTAAATATTTTTAGTAAGTATAAATATGAAATCTACTCTTCTTTACCTTTAATCAATAAATTATCCTAACTAAAAAAAAAAATAAAATGATAGAATAAGACATGTAAAAAATGTTTTTTCAAAATTAAGATTTTTACTAGTTCTTGATCCATGAAGACAAACACTACCTGACCATTAGAAAGCAAGCAAGCAAGCAAGAAAGCAAAGCAAATTTCAGAATGCATCTAAGTCAAAAGCCAAAACTCATTAAACCTGAGTGATTTCAATGCTCTAGGTTATCTATTATCAGTACAGGATAAACGAATCATTTAGGGGATGCAGAAATCTCCTGAGTCATGTCCAACATTTCATGAGTTAAGTGCCCACTTGACAAAACTTTTTGTGTCATCTGACAACACTGTGAGTCATGACAAAATTATTATTTTTGAAAATTGCATTTTTCTTTGAGCATTAATCATTAAACTGGGCATAGAGCATGGTAGCTTTTAAAACCAGTTTTTTACCATCTTGTCACAACATAAACAAAATTAATTTTGAAAAAAGTAAAAGAGAATGGAGTATCCAGTTTCTTTTTTCCAGGTATCAAGAAGGAAAAGCTCCATTAAGTTCACACAGAAAAGTTATCTGCCAACAGTAGAAAATATTTTCCTCCCTTGATTCCCTTCCCTAATAGAGTATATTTTTCTACAACCCAATACCTGTTGACCTGTGGCCATTAAGTCAGAAAATGAAAAAGTACCCTCTCACCATGAGAGTAATAATGAGCAATAATAAAATTGTTTCATGGAAAGAGACCTTGTCAAAAGGTTAGCAGTGCAACAGTTTAGTTATTCTGTAATTGCCAACTATTTATTCTGAAAATCTCTGTAAACCAACTTTTCATTAGATTTAATTACTGTGGAATTGTTCTGCTCAAATATATAAAGCTACAAAACATACACACAAAGAGACTATGGTATCCATGGTGTTACGTTCAGCAGCTCCACTTCTGTTGAAGATAACAGTGTTGCCATTAAATAGCGTCTTCTTATGTACAACAGATGGTTTAAATGATGTTTTTTTTAAACTAGATTTAATATAAAGGTAGCTATGAGACTGTACAATTCCCTCTGTGAGTATTGTTGATTTTGATGAATTAGTCCTTTTTTAACTTCCAAATAACAGCATGTTCAAACAGCTGTTGAACATTTCAACCAACAAGTATTAGTTTGGCCCTACCCTCTGAGGATGTATCAACTTATTCTGAAAATTTCAATTCATCTTCTTGGGTTATAACTTCAGAAAACATAAACGTACTTGCTATGGCCATAGGCTTATAATGGGTAACATCTATTAAATCTCTTAACATTTATGGGATTGTAAGAGCTTGTATCTCCATTGTAAAGGTGCACGTGTATATACACACACACACACACACACACATACACGCACACATACTGTATATATGAACTTTGGAAGATTCTACACTTTATGAGAGGATAATTTCACCATAATATTGACTATAGGCACAAAATGTATAATTCTGAAAAGCAAAAGTTATTATGTAAACATTCATATACTATAGTACTTCTCTTTAATTTTCTTTCTTCACATATTATGGACTCTTTCTAGTCTGTACATATGAATCTAGTTCATTCTTTTTACATATACCAGGTATTAAATATATATGTATGCATATACACATAGGTTTATATATATATGTAAGGAAACAGTACATGGACTTTTAAAGACATAGTCTTTATATATAAATATAACATATATTTATATATATCTTCGCCTCCAAAATTTGATAATATAATCTATATTTTCTACCACTTGATTTTATAACTAGGATATTGTTACATATACATGGCTCATCTTTAAAAGACTATGTACCGTTTCATTACATCAACATGCATGAATTAGTCTTTTATTGGCTTATTCATATATACTTAGATTTCTTCCTAATTTTGTGTTATAAAATTTATCTAATGATCACCCATATAACAATAGATTTACCAAATTATGTCACAATGTTTTAATTGACCACTGTTATTAAAATGATTTTTATCAAATTATGCATAATTTTTCTTAAGTTGAAAATGGGTGGTATCTTTCTTTGTTCAGGTCCTCATTTCTGTGGTGATGCCTCAAGTGTTTCAGCATTAACTATGTTTTCGAAAGGTTCTCCTTATAAGTTTAAGAAAATAGATTTCTCCTACTAATTTATTAAGATGTTTTCATTTGAAAATGAGTGTTGAATTTGTTAAATATCTTTTGGCATTTATAGAAGTGATTGTTTTTTATCTTTCAATTAGTCAAATTATAAATAAATAAACAAAAAAATAAGTAAATATTCCTGATGTTCATCCTACTTGGAAGTTATATATTATTTTCATAACTTTTCTCTACATGTCAGTACCTGAGAAGGTATAGAAATGATACAAGAAAACATTGTTTAAAAATACATTAAGGGGATCCCTGGGTGGCTCAGTGGTTTAGCGCTTGCCTTCAGCCCAGGGTGTGATCCTGGAGTACAGGGATAGAGTCCCGCATCTGGCTCCCTGTATGGACCCTGCTTCTCCCTCTGCCTGTGTCTCTGCTTCTCTCTCTCTCTCTGTGTGTCTCTCATTAATAAATAAATAAAATATTTAAAAAATACATAAAAATATTCCATTGAAGAATATTTATTATAAACAATAACTTATTCGGATAATGATACCAAATGAACTGATCAAAGGAGGATAAAATAGCAGAAAGGTGAAGCCTGGGAAATAGACATAGATAATGAACAAGAGGGAAAAGATTTTTTGATGAGAGAGAATACAGGGAAAAAGTGTCATATGATACTCATTCCCTCACCAATCACTCAATTCACCAGTCATCTGTGAGTGCCTTCATTTTATCATTTATGGATTCACCACTAAGATACTGAGCTCTACTTTGCAAAAAAAAGCCAAACCAAAACAAAACAAAAAAACCCTTTGATTCACTGTGTTCTATTATAGGAGGAGAGAATAATATATAAGCCAATCAAAAATGAATAACAATAAAGATATTTTTGGCATACAAAGTAGTTTTAGACTGTTATGGTAGAAAAACTATAGAAGATACACATAGTACATGTAGTGAATAAAAAAATAATCAGAATTAAGATTGTCCCCTATTTTTTCACATATGTGAAGGATGACTGTAAAGTTGTAAGAATTCAAATATAAGTCACAGGAAAATTCGTCTTACTATTAGTGTCAAGCCTTGAATTATTACATATAATAATTTCTAAATAGTTCCTCAATTTAAAGAAAGTATAAAAATAATACTAAAACAATAACTTTCAAATGGTTTAGAGATGTTTACCTGCATATAAAACCTTTTAAAGAATTGACCTTGTTCCTTTTTGTTGGATGTGTGAACACAATGAATATCACAGAACATTTCAAAATGTAGGCTTTTAGATATTATTCTCCTGTTCATTTATTTCCCTCGATATTTATTACACTTACTCAAAAGGTCTCTTCCTTTTACTTTGGAACTTTTGTATACTTAATCTAGATTTATTTGATATCATAAATCAGCATCAGTTTCAGGTTACTATTCTGGCTTATGAATACTTAAAGTTTACTAATAATGATATCTAAATTTTAAGAGAGAAAATACTAATCTTTACAACAACCATACTTTCAAATCACATGGTTTTCATGTGTTCTGATAGAGAAACAGTGAACAAAACCAAGTCCTGGGTTTTTATTCCTCTGTTTCAATTTATCCACCTGAAGTTAATTGATTCACTTATAACCTAAGAATTATTTTTGGGGAGCAGGTAACAACATAACATGTTAGTATGCTGAATTTTGCTTGCTGTTGTTATAAAAAATGTTCTAGTAGTTTTTAAAAAAATTATGATGTAAATTGCTCCTAATTACCAATAACATTTATAAGCCATCATTAATCTGGTAGAAGAGGTACTCATAAACATTAAACAGGACAATATGTGCCAAATTAAATTAAATATATATGAAAATTAAGAAACCATTTTGATAAACAGCATGCAATCTAATTTTGTTTTTAGATAGTAACTTAATCTCTTTGCTTCATAAGTTGGCTCTACCTAATATTATCTTTGTGATTCTTCTTTTGGTGGACATTGTAACAAAATACAAATGTGACAAAATATACAGGACAATATGTGCCAAATTAAATTAAATATATATATGAAAATTAAGAAACCATTTTGATAAACAGCATGCAATCTAATTTTGTTTTTAGACAGTAACTTTATCTCTTTGCTTCATAAGTTCTCTCTACCTAATATTATCTTTGTGATTCTTCTTTTGGTGGACATTGCAACAAAATATAAATGTGACAAAATATAAATGATCTCTTCTTGTTTAGTGACTTGCCCTTGCAAAAAAAAGAGAGAAATGTTAAAATAAAAATCAGTCATAGAAGGAGAAATATACTGGCATGCCAGGTCCACCCAGCTTTAACAATTCCTTTACCTCCTGAAAAATGGAAGCGGTAAATCCATCTAGAAGTTATGAATAGTTTACAAATCAATGTATATGTCATTGTACTATGTAAAGTTTGTAAAAAAAGAAAAGAAAACTGGATTTAATCTATCTGAATGCTCTGTGCAATGGATGACCTATTCCTCTGATAAGTGGTAGCTGTCAACTGATGACAGATATATGCCTTGTAATAGTGACCATGCCAATTACCAAGAAAAAGATAATGTCTGGTATATTTGAAAGTTAAGTCCAGAATATGATGAGCCACTAGCTTACCTAGACTTCCAGCAGAAACGTCATGATATTAGCATTGGGAACGTGAGCAGATCTCTTGCCCATTAAGCACGTGGTTAATGGTTCTCATCTCCTAGCAGTATACATTATATTCTGAGCTGTTTTCATTGTTCTGGTGATAGATTTCCATTGTCCAATACTGAAGATGGATTTGTACTAATCCTTGATAGATTTCCATTGTCCAATACTGAAGATGGATTTGTACTAATCCTTGATAGATTTGCATTGTCCAATACTAAAGGTGGATTTGTACTAATCCTCTCATGGTTTTTCACCATTTGGGACAACCAGCATTTGAAGCAGAATTGTTAGGAAATAACAGCACTATCACTGGCTCCAAGATGAAAACAAAATCAACTTATTTGCTCTCTTTTTAGCCAACCTCCTTCTGGACTATTAAACAATTTACAAAAGTAAATAAACAACTAGTAACTGTAATTATCACAACAATTCTTGATCAGAAAGGAAATTTTGAAACAATTGCAATAAATTACAGTTGAGAATCCAGAGCCTCTTCTTAAATGGTTTACATAAAAATATGAAAAGTGAAAAATCAGGACTAGAATGTCAGAACTTTAAAACATTCATGCTGGAGAAGGGAAAAAGGATTCTTGTTAAAATCTAATGTCCTCTCACTCTACATCCTAATCCCTTTGTTCCTTTTCCATGACTAAAAATTCTGATAGTGTTTCCTCTCTGAAATTAAGTTGACATGCAATTATTATCATCAAAATTTGAAGAGGTAGATTATACTGTCAGAAATGTACAGCATATCCCATTAGTCTCAATTAATAATTGTGTCCTGATAAGTATTTTTAAAAGCTCCAACTGCTAAATTATGGGGTTATCTGAGGGACAAAAGTTATCTCTTGAGAAAGCTGTTCATTTATAAAGATGTTTTTATTGAAATGATATAAAATAACATGAAAAATCAGCTGAAGCATGAAATAAGAGAAAATGCCAGAAAACAATTCATGAAGTTGAACTTCGATAACTGCATAACTTAATGGAGCTCTAGTCCTATGTATGGACTTTTACAAAAGTATGAATAGCATGAACCTTTTGATGATTTTGTGAACAGTGCATCTAATTCTGGAATATGCTTGTTTTAGTAATGTATCCACTTCATGGTGTAATATTAGGTGGCTTGATATAAGTTCTTGGCTATTTAGATTATAACATCTTATGTTCTTTATTTTCCCAAGATTTTTTTTTCTCCTACCATTCCTTCCCTAAGATGATCTAAACCAGTGATTCTCAATCAGGAGTGATTTTGCTGCCATGGGACATTTGGAAATGTCTAGAGCCATTTTGGGGCATAGTCACAACTAGGGGGATTATGTACCCTTGGTATCTAGTAGAACAGGGCAAGGATTCTGGTACACTTTTAACAATACACAGGGAAACTCCCAACAAGAAAAATTATCTGGCCCCAAATGTCAGTAGGACTGCTTTGAGGAATCCTGATCTAAACCATAACAGTAAAATAAACTCTGTAAACTGGGTCATTTTTTCATGTATTTTCTAAGGGGAAAAAAGCTCTCAATATTTCATAGTTCTTGTTCTGGTAATCTATTGCTGTGTAACAGCCCAAAACAGTGACCTAAAACAATGGCATCATTTATTTTGTTCATGAACCCAGTGTTTGAGTGGGCTCAGCTAGTCAGTCTCACCTGACTTAATATTTTCTCTAAATTTGGCTCAAAGTTAAATATGTCCTCTTCTAACTCCCTTGCTTTGTCTTTCTACATGGTATCCTTAAGATAGCTAATTGCAACAACATGAATAGATCTAGAGGTTATACATTCCTAAGTGAAATAAGAGTAAGACAAAGGCCACATGATTTCATTAATGTCTGAAATTTAAGAAATAAAACAAAGACACAACTTAAAAAAAAAAAAAAAGACAAACCAAAAAAACACCCTCTTAACTATAGAGAATAAACGGATAGTTATCAGAGGAGAGGTGAGTCGAGGGATGGGTAAAGTAGGTGAAGAGGATTAAGAGTACCTTTCTCATGATGGACATTTAGTAAAATATAGAATCATTGAATCACTGTATTGTACAACTGCATGTTAACTATACTGGAATTAGAAATAAAAAATATTTCTTGCTTGCCAGTCTCTCAAAGCAAGTGTCCTGAGAGAGACTTACAAAAGTCATATGACCTTTTTATTTTTTTATTTTATTATTTTTTATGTTTTTATTTAAAAATTTTTTTTCATATGACCTTTTTAAATTTAGCCTTAGAGCAATGAAGTACATTTTTTTGGCAGTCTATTCATTGAGGCAGTCACAAAGGCCACCCAGGTCCAAGGAAGTGAGCATGGACTTGACCTGATGGGAGGTCAAAAAATCTGTGACATATTTTAAACTATAGAAATGTTTTGTATGTTATAGTTTCTTTGAAGTACGACTCTAATTAGGTCCTATTAATATCAACATTTATATCTTATAAGATTTAGTTTTTTCCTGTCATGATCTAGATCTCAATTCTCTTTTGTCTCATTTCAAAATCTGACTCAAACATCCATCCAGAAAGAATTAATGATGGCTTTTCTGCCTCAGGAGCAACAGAAAAAAACAAAAGGAATAAAAGATATGGCTCATGACCTTAAGGCACTCATTAGTTAGTTGAAGGAAATCCTAAACTATGAAATACAATTTTATTTTTGCCTAGTCACCAATATAAAATAGATGAATCATTCATAGAAATTCAAGTTGAAAATTAAAATGAATCCCCTCAGTCACATCAAGGACATAGATAGATGAGAACTAGAAAATAAAGATGGAATATTTAGACTTCTTTGGATAAAGCTGAACACTAAGTTGTACAGTTAGTCTTCCCCACAATCCCTTCTACATTCACACTTCAAAAAATGGAGGGTAAAACTAATAAGTCAGTGAAAGGAAGTTTAACAGATCAAGCCATTGGGTATGTATCACCAAAGTGTATAGAACACTGACATGGTTCTTGACTCATTCCTGAGAAAGCTAGAAGGAAGATAGCTTTTCACAATGTTGCAGGAGCAAAATCACACCAGTGGCCTTAATGACAGGTTAAAAAGTGCAAGAATCTGATGTACCTGATGTGGATCTAGCAATAGGAGCACTGACCTGGAGTCATTTAAAATGGCATATTGTCCAAAATGATGATCTAGCAATAGAAGAGCCACAGAAATGATCCATAAGAACAAAGTTTGACTGAAGCAATGCATCTGGCGTAGAAGGCGCAAATTCATCTCTAAAATGTTCTTATCTGCTTTCTTCTCCTCCCTCTTCTTTGATCATGGAGACTAAATAGTCCTTAGCTAAATAGCTGAGTTGGTTGAGGGAATGAAAGTTAGGAAAGAATGAAGAATCACAAGGATGAAACTATGGGGTATTAAGCTAAGTGAAATAACTCAATCATAGAAAGAAAATGATTTCACTCATATGTGGAATTTAAGAAACAAAACAGAGGATCATAGGGGAAGGGAGGGAAAAAATAAAATAAGATGAAATCAGACAAGGAGACAAGCCAGAAGAGACTCAACTCTAGGAAACAAACTGAGGGTTGCTGGTGAGGAGACGGGTTGGGGGATATGGTAACTGGGTAATGGGCATTGAGGAGGGCATAATAAGCACTGGATATTATATGCAACTGATGAATCTTTTTTTTTAACTGATGAATCCTTGAACTCTACTTCAGAAACTAATAATACACTATATGTTAATTAATTGAACTTAAATTTTTTTAAAAAAAGAATCATTGCTCTGCCTCATATTATGGGGTCCATAAGGAGAAAGAGAAAATATTTAACTTTAAGTTAGGTTCTACATTTGATTACTCTGTGGAGTTAGTCAATTCAATGTTACCAAACTGGAATTGCATTTTTGTCCTAAAATGACCACCAAGGCATTTGACAACATAAGATTGATAAAAAATTATCATAATAAAAATAAAAACAAAACAGAAACCATGGGGCCTGCCAGAGGATTCTAAAGATGTTCTCAATTGTGAAAGTCCACCCTTCTGATAATATACAGCATGCCATGCTTTAATGGTATCTTTCATTGTATATTTTTATTTTATTTATTTATTTTTTTAACTTCATATTTGTGATTTATTTTTATGAATAATTTGGGTACAAAAGAGCTTACTTTACGTGGGTGTTACTTTTTCTTTAAAATAATAAATTTATTTTTATTGGTGTTCAATTTGCCAACATACAGAATAACACCCAGTGCTCATCCCATCAAGTTCCCGTCACCCATTCACCCCACACCCCGCCCTCCTCCCCTTCCACCGCCCCTAGTTCATTTCCCAGAGTTAGGAGTCTTTATGTTCTGTCTCCCTTTCTGATATTTTATACTCATTGTATATTTTAAAAGAGTAGATACAAAGATGTTATGACATTTAGTGTGTGTAGAATTGTTAGCCCAGATATTATTAATTGCACATAATTCAATGAAAGAAAGAACTGTGGATAAAATTTTTTCCATGGTCTTTCTAAATCCTGATGTGTTAACCACATACATCTTAGATTATGCAAATATCAACATAATTAACAAGGACAGTAAATAGAAGAATCTTATGGATGGGTGAGCACTTTAGCACATTGTAGTCATTGTTTAGTAATTGTTCTCTTCTCCCATCAGGTATCTCAAGAACTGGAGAAAAGAGGGTAAAAGTGGGAGGAGGTGCAAGGTAAACAATGAATACCAGGCAACAAGCAGGGTGTAAGCTGAAAGAGAAGGAAATGCTAGTATTGCTGCAGGTCATATAAGATTCTATGCATACAGCTTCTCCAAAGGTCCCAAAAGACACTGAAGAACAGAGCCGATGTCCTTATAACAATTAAACGTCTGACATAGAGGCCAATTCTTTAGATGCTAACAAAAGATTCAACACTTGTAAATCTGTTATTGGATCTTTTCTTGTAATTAACTTACTTCCTAGAAAATTAAACACAAAGGCACACACATATGCACATACTCAACATTGTAAAAATATGTATCTAAATACTTTATTCTCCACAACTTTGACAAATTTTGTGCAAAGTCTAGATCTTGGTTACACAACATTTTAATTCTGTTAACATATTATTATTAAGTCCACCTCAGAGAATGATCTGGAAGTCCCAAAATATCATATCCCATCAAGTCAATATTTTTAGTGGATTTATCAAGAATCAATCTGAAGTTCCATCCACGTTGAAGCAAATGGTGGGTATTTGTCGTTCCTAATTGCTGAGTAATATTCCATTGTATACATAAGCCACATCTTCTTTATCCATTCATCTTTCGATGGAACTGGAGGGTATTATGCTGAGTGAAATAAGTCAATCGGAGAAGGACAAACAGGGTATGTTCTCATTCATTTGGGGAATATGAATAATAGTGAAAGGGAATATAAAGGAAGGGAAAAGAAATGTTGGGAAATATCAGGAAGGGAGACAGAACATAAAGACTCCTAACTCGGGGAAACGAACTAGGGGTGGTGGAAGGGGAGGAGGGTGTGTTGGAGGGGAATGGGTGACGGGCACTGAGGTGGACACTTGACGGGATGAGCACTGGGTGTTTTTCTGTATGTTGGTAAATTGAACACCAATAAAAATTAATTAAAAAAAAAGAATCAATCTGAAAATAACAATTTTTTTAAAGTGACTATATTGACAGATGTTATTGAAAAGATTCTAGGTCTCAAACCATGACATAGGGACTCTTTCTATTCATATATCAGGTTTGCTTTACTGTGTTCCTTTATAGTAAAGATAAGGACAAAAGTAGTAACCTAACTTGTATTGTTCACATAGCCTGAAACTGAACTGTCTGAACAATGGCATAGCGGACTCTAATTTTATAGACCTGAATCATATGTCCATCCTTCATTCTGGTGTTGGGGGTTATGAAGCAATGGGAACTGGGTCTCGACCAATTGATATGCATGTAATACATTGGGTTATTTTAGTGGGAAAGATATGGTTTACATATGAAAACCACAGGTCTGTCATATTTCTATATATGCGAAACTCAGGGGTCCTCATGCTTTTTTAAAAAGATCCTATCTATCATCTATCTATCTATCTATCTATCTATCTATCTATCTATCTATCTATCTTTTTTTTTAATTTTTTTTTCTTTTATTTATGACAGTCACAGAGAGAGAGAGAGAGAGGCAGAGACATACGCAGAGGGAGAAGCAGGCTCCATGCACCGGGAGCCCGACGTGGGATTCGATCCTGGGTCTCCAGGATCACGCCCTGGGCCAAAGGCAGGCGCCAAACCGCTGCGCCACCCAGGGATCCCTCTATCTATCTATCTATCTATCTATCTATCTATCTATCTATCTATCATCTATCTATCTATCTATCATCTATCTATCTATCTATCTATCTATCTATCTATCTATCATCATCTATCATCTATCTATCTATCTATCTATCTATCTATCTATCTATCATCTATCTATCATCTACCATCTATCATATGTGTGTGCAAGCAGAAGGAGGGGCAGAGGGAGAGGAGGAGAGAATCTCAAGCAGACTCCACCCTGAGCGCACAGAACCTGATGTGGGCCTCAATCTCAGGACCTGGATGGAGATCATGAGCTGAGCCAAAATCAAGAATCCAACACTAAATCAACTGAACCACACAGGCACCCTTATTCCTGCTTTTGGAGAAGAATATGGAGGCATATATGCTGCTTTGAGGTTGAAATAATGTTCCAAGTCTTATAGCACTTTTATACACTGATAGCCCCAATCACACAGTGTTTATTCAGTAATTTATATAACAATTAACTAAGAAAGTTGGTTCTTCTTACTCTTTGAATTTAGAGAATATAAAAATATTAATGTTGCCAGGTTCATAATTGTTATCCTTAGAAATTCATAATTACATGTAATATTAAAATATCATTTTAATCTTTTTCCTATATTAAAATATCATTTTAATCTTTTTCCTAATTCTCTGAATTTGATGAAAAATAAAATGTAACAACTACAATAAAGTTCACTGGTAAACATGCAACAAGCATGAAACAAATTTCTCACCTCTGCAAACGTCTCTGAAATTGCATGTTTGCAAACTGAGTACAGGTATGTCTTAATTCACTTAGGTAAGCAAAAGAGAGTCAAGGCACTTCATTTAGGGCTATTGAGAAATAAGGCTACTGTATAAGCACATGTAGGTTTTTTCTTTATCTGGACACATTCTACGCAATACCCAAGCACTGGAAATTTCACTTTTTATAAGATGCTGAAAAGCTCCAAACCTGAATAAAAATTTAAGTTCATAGATTTTTACTACACATGATTTTTTAAAAATATGAAATGCTTTCATTGTGATTCAAAATAAACACGTGTTCATTAATTATGATTCAAATAATAAATAAATTAGTGTCCAATTAATAATTCTTTGTAAAACTTTTGTCCAATTAATAATTCTTCATAAATCTTTACTCCATGATATATAAAGTGCAAGATGCAACAATCTTTAATGACCTCTTTGACACTGCTGCCCTTGTCCCAATGATGAAGCTTGACGTAGCTGCATTTTGACAAAACTCTAGGCATTCTTAATAATTTTCTAAAATTAATCTTTATTCATTAATAAGTGTTTCAAAAATTGGGTAATCTAATACTTTAAATTTATTTACCCAATTTCTGAAACACTTATTAATGAATAAAGATTAATACTTTAAATTTATTGTTATCACTGCCAGAGCTATCTTTGGGGCATCCACTTTCTCTAGTCTAAAACCTTATAAGGACTATTTAAGCATTAACTGTATACATATGTTATTATGATATATATATAATATATATTACATATACCACAATCAATGTACACACATGTATATAAAACAATGTATATACAGTTTCCTTGTATATACAGTTTGCTTTTGGTAAAGTGTCATTTTAATAATGTGAACCTAAGTAAATTATTTGTCAAATTATTAAAAGTGTAAAAATCAACACTAAATGGGTCTCTGATAGTATTACTATATTAATAAAGGTATGTGACTTAAAATTCAAGTTTTCTGGATGTTGTGAGATTATCTTCTACCTAATATTATTATACACTATAAAAGAAGAGATTGAAATAGAGGAGTCTACTTCTTAAAATCTAGGGTACACCAGATTTTCCTCTTTTTCTCCCTTTTTTAATGAACAAGAAGCTTTGTGAAAATTAATAATTGCTTAATTGGTTCTCCTTGATTGTTTACCAGTTCTGAGGGAACTTAAACAAATTGGGTATAAGTAGTAAAAGATTTTGAGTTAGACTCGGTCACACAAAAGACTCCACAGGAAACTAGATAGACACAGAGACTAAAATTCTTATTTTGTGTACTCACTGGCAGTCACCACAGATATGCTTAAAATACTTTAGACAAGGGCACTTGGATGGCTCAGTTGGTTAATCATCTGCTTTTGGCTTAGGTCAAGATCTAGGACCATGGGACAGAGCCTGTGGCGGGCTCCCTGCTCAGAGAGGAGCCTGCTTCTCCCTCTGCACCTGCCCCCTACTCATGCCCTCTCTCCTCTGCTCTCTCCCTCAAATAAATAAATAAAATATTTTAAAAAATAAAATAACAAAAGATAAAATAAAATCACAAACTTTAGACAAACAGTATTACTTTCTAATATAATAGTGAAGAACTCTGGCATCTCAAAACAAGCTCCTGACAGAGGTTAAAGTATTCTAAGTTGCATTATGGTTGCATTTTTCCCACAGAAATAAACCATTTGTTTTATTTACTTCTATGAAGATATGTGATAGCATCTGAATAGTTGAGGAAACATACAATCACATACCAAAGCTTGCACAGAAGATTGTTAATGTCTAAAGATTACAGATCCTTCTCTAATCAACACTAGAGAATATACTCCTATAGATACTCATCTCAAACTTTCAAATAATCATGACAAAAATGTAATTTATTACTTGATAACAGCCAATTTGAAGCATCTGAATTTTGAGTGAGATCATCATGATAAACTGTACCTTACTCTCACAATTTTAAACTAACAGGATCAAATTAGATCATAAGGAAGTAACATGAACCCACATTATCTTCATTTTCCATAGCAAAATTTTCACAATATGATAGTACATAATATATTTTAAACGGCTGAATTGCTTCTGGATTCACTCACATAAAGAAATGTGTCTGTACCCATTAAATAAAAATACTTCACTTCATTTATTAGATAAAGGAAACTATGGTATTAATTTTTTTCTCTTTTTTGTTGTAAATTCTAGCAATACAAGCCTGTTTAGAGCTAAATCATTGGTGTGTGTGTATGCAATATATAAATAGGAAGCAAATATATATAAACATATATGAAGGAAATTAAGATTACCTATAATTCTCTCTCTTGGAGTTAGTCATGGTTAATATATGTGAATCTACATGATTCTGGTCTTTCTCCAGGTTTTGTTATAAAAAAAAAAACCAAAATTGTGTGTATACACTCTCCCTTCCAATAGCTTTTTTTTTTTACTGTTTGTATTTAATATGTATAATTTGTAAGTAACATCAAATCTAATTTTATAATATAATAATTACATGAAAATAATGGATATATAAATATTATCTTGAACTGGTGGTTTTAGCTAACTTTGATAATTTTTAAGTAACTTGAAAATATAAAAGTATTCAGTGTGATCCTGGAGATCCAGGATCGAGTCCCACGTCAGGCTCTCTACATGAAGCCTGCTTCTCCCTCTGCCTGTGTCTCTGTCTCTGTCACTGTGTCTCTCATGAATACATAAATAAAGTCTTAAAAAAATAAAGATATATTTTTAAAAAAGAAAATATAAAAGTATAGTTAAAAGGTGCAAAATTCTAAATATTCTGGCAAAAATGGTACTGAATCAAATGGTACTTGAATACTCAGAATGCCAAGGTCTTAAAAGTTTATATTCCATTTGGAGTAAAATACTACAGCCTGCCTATAAAGACTGTAATGTAAATTATATTTAACCCACTCTGAGTTAAAATTATGGAAAGTTTCTATTGCAATCACATCTCCAAATTTATTTTTCTTCATTTTTACTTCTCTTGAACCCTATTTTTTCTAGTCTTGATACTGTTAAATTCAACTTCTCCTTTAGTAGACTAAGTGCCTAAAACAAATGAAGTCTCAACACATGAAATTTGACTCACAGTTTCAAAATAATATATAGAACTTACCCATCCAAGAAGGATGTAACAGCAGCTGAGAAGCTGTCAAGGAGAAAAATGCCAGAAGGATTAATAAATTATATTGCTGTAACATGACGATGAGAATTATAAACAGCTATGTAAAAATTAGGTTGCTAGCAGTAAGGTGGCTTGGCTTCTTTTAGTCTTGGTAGTAGAATGATGTACATTTATCTTCTGTTATGCGCTGGTAAGTAGCTGGCAAGCTTGGTATATATAAACATTACTTAAAGACATTATGATTGGCTTGGATCCAGAAAATGTCCTCTGACATTACCATTAGCTATCAAATATCTTAAATATTTTGGAGATGTTTGAAGAGGCAAAGGAAAGCCGGAAGTCAAAGAAAGACAATACTAACCAGAAGAATAGAGTGGATAATTAGGAATAAAATATGCACACTTCATGATATAAGAATATTAAAACAAATTAATGAAACCCAAATGCCTTTCATAAGAAAGAGTGATTTAGCAAATTAAAACAGAAGGGAAAGAAATAGCTTATCTTAATGGCTTACTTAGTACTATTTTTATTTTATTTAAAAAATTGTTTTTACAAATAGAAACTAATCTTCCCAATCTATTTTCCCTGATATATATGAAATAAGGTATCTTATTTTTCTCCTGTCATTACCTGTGACTCTAATAAAAAACAACAAACAAAAAGCTGACATAACCACCAAGAAAAAAATGCTAAAGAAAAATCTCACTTATCATTCCCCTCAAAAGCAATTGACTGACGTTTTTGAGAAAGCCAAGCAATAACTTAGCTATGATGTACTATATTTTGTTTGCTGATTTAACAATGCTCACACAATTAAGGTACTTTATTGATAAGTAAATTTCATCAAGAGTTAACCATAATAATAAAAGCATATTTCCAAAACAAAGTGTATGAGAAATGAGATGTTTTTACAGGTGTCATAAATGAAGAAGTTTTTGAATGTTAGGCCATTCTCATGATTCTACCTTGCATTGCCTAAATTGATAATTCTTTTTTATGAACACATGTTTTAAATATAGTCAAGAAGCAAGGAAATTAAGATTGCCTATAATTCTCCTAGAATTAGTCACATTGTTAAAATGTGGGCTTTTCCCATGTTTCATTACCAAAACAGAGTGCAAAGCCAAACCAAACCAACCAAACAAAAACCCTTTCCACACTAAATTCAGCTGTGTTGAAATAAATGCAATATTTTAATTTTAAACTAAGCCAAACCAAAACAAAACTCTTGCCAATTAAAACACATCGGGTATAGGGAATGGATATTCACCATAATCCCACTTAATAAATGAATGCTGAATTTGCTGCATGTCATACAAGATTTTTTTCTATGCACATACCAACATGTTTTAACATTGTTATTTAAAGAACAAATATGTTTATACAGACAACTATAGCCACAAAGCACACTATTTTCAAACTAACTTTTTAACACTGTATCTTAGATATTTCAATATCTATTAACACATTTCAATATCTATTCAAACACATCCAAACATACTGTTTACATACTTGTGATAAAAGAACAAAAATTAATTAGTTTATACTAATTTTTGTCATAGAATAATGCACTTTAGCAAAAACTGTCAACTATTAGTTTTTATAGTTAAAACAAGACTAAAACAGTTTTGCAAGAAAGCAAGGAAAAGACCGTAAGGAGAATTTATGTCAGATGCAATTTGCAATGATAGATGTTATCATTAAGAAAATAAAATTGTATAAGTAAGGAAGCCAAGGACTTACTCAGCAGAAGGCAGGTTTATAAGGTTTAATCCTGAATAGAATACAGCTGAAAAGTGAATGTTAGGGGATTAATGCTAAAGTAGATTGTCCTGAATTAATGCTAAGAAGTGCAAGAAGTCATTTGCCAAAATCAAGAATCGGAGCATTTGAAACATAGGAGCTATCCCAACACTGTTGAATTTTCATCTCAATTAATTTATTTTTGTTAATTTTATTATTAAGAAAACCTGAGTTTTCTTGCCTGCGTGATCAGCAGGTTAAGCGTCTGCCTTTGGCTCAGGTCATGATCCAGGATCCCGGGATTGGAATGCCCAGCTGTCGGTGTCCTGCTTAGGCAGCTCACTTCTCTCTCCCTCTGCCACTCCCCCTGCTTGTGGCCTCTCTCTCTCTCTCTCAAATAAATAAATAAAATCTTAAAAAAAAAAAAGAAAGCCAAAAATTGGTTTTAAAATTACCATGTTAGACTCAAGAGGATGGCATGCATTTGAAAAATAAAAGATTAATCTGATGTTATGAGATAATTTAGGGCTTTTAAAGCCCTAAAAAGATGTTATACATCACTTTTACTTATCTAATATCCATGAAAGCATTCCCCAAACAACAATAGAGTATCTATATTAGTTTTTCCTCAGGTGTTGCCCTTTGTTTTCTTTGCAATTTAAAATATTCAGTCTATACATACTTCAATAGCTGGTATCTATTGTTGTTCCTAATAGCACCTTTAGAAATGACATGCTTTTGCTGTTCAACCAGAATTTGTAAAAATAAATTACCTCTCAATTTTTTTGAGATTAATCATGATATAGTTTCTTTGTTAAATCTTAGGTGATTGAAAAATAAATCACATGTGCCATAAATATCCTTTGAACCACAAGCATTGCAAATTGACATTACAGTGTGGATTTTTCATCTTGACAGCTTATTGTAGGAGCCAGCTTGCCCCAGATTTTCTTTAAAGAAGGACAGGATAAATCTGGTCAAACATAAAGAATAAAATGAAGTACTTGTTTATTGCTATAAAGAAATCTGCTGTGGATCAGCTTCCATTTAAGATTTATTCCAATTCTACTGGAAAGGTTGGAAATTTCAACATAAAGATTAGCAGTAATTTTGCTCTTTTCAAAGGGCCAGAATAAAGGGACTTTACTTTAGTGAAACAATTGTACCTCAGTTGTGCGAAGGGAAGGAAAACAAATAAACGCAAGAAGAAAATCATATATAGTCTTTTCAGGGCACAGATAAAAAATACATTTTTCAAAGTTATTTAATAGTGCTTCTGCCATTAAAAATCTCAATGCCATAATCTATACTTGTTTTGTCAATGTAAGAACAGGATAAAGGAATCACCCTATTCTAAAATGCTTAGTCCATGAAACAGTATCACAATGCAAATATGTGATATGCTGCAATAACAAAGGTAAGATGGGTGATTTTATTCTTAAAAGTTTAGAAAAAATCATCAGAGAAAGAGTACTCCTGAGGTTTCAGAATGCATATATTTCAGTAAAGGGAAACTTCAATAAAATATTGCTTTGCTTTTGGAGTGAGAATTAGGTTCTGTATATGCTATGGTCAGGAAATGTCTTAGAGGCAGGGAATTAAAATAGTACATCAAAGTAAATATAGAAAAAATTTAGGCAGAAGCTAAATTAGGGATCATGATTATGATCCTCCTGTCTCCTTGTAAAAGCATTTCTATTGTATCAGATAATATTTAATAAACTATTATTGCATAAGTGTTATGCTTGTTCTTCAGTTATGTCCTCTCCTCCACAACAATCCTAGAAGTAGGTTTTATCCATTTCACCTTAGATATGGGAAAACTGAAAAAAAGAGAGGGACAATAATTTGCTTTTGGTCTTGTAGCTAGTGAGTGTCAGAGTCAGTAGTGAATTGAAATTATCTGACTCCAGTGGCTATACTTTTGATTCCTGGATAGATGGTCATGATAACCATGTGTGCAGAACTTTCAGAATTTCTAAGAAATTTTCATGCCTGTGATTTCATTTTCCCCTTATAACCTTATGTTCCATCTGTGGGATGGCTGCTGTTCTCTATAATAGAAACACTAAAAATGTGTCTGGCTTTGAGTAGTAATTTTAGGAGTGAGTAGGTCCAGAGTTTATGATAAGATCAGCTGAGGCTCCCGTTGCAACTGCATCACTTAATCAGGCTTCTCTTACCTCCCTGTAGAAGGTGTTATTGTTTTTTTTTTTTCTCCCAAGAACACACTCAAATAAACCTCCTGCATGTACATGTGTTTCTCAGAATCTGCTTCCAGAGACTCTGACTTAAAATAATAGTTTCAATATCAAACCAATCTTCTGAATCTTTAGCTAAATCTTTTTGGTCTCTTTAATAATCTCTTGCTATTTTCTTCTTCTCAGTACGTTGTTTTTTTTTTTTTTTTTAAGTTTTAAAAGATTTTATTTATTTATTTATTTATATTTATTTATTTATTTATTTATTTATTTATTTATTTATTTATTTATTTATGTATTTATTTATTTATTTATTTCAGAGAGAGACGGAGTGAGAGAGCACAGGCAGGGGGAGGCAGAGGGGCAGAGAGAGAGGGAGAAGCAGACTCCTCAATGAGCAGTGAGCCCATGTGGGGATAGATCCCAGGACCCCAGGATCATGACCTGAAGATGCTCAACCAACTGAGCCACCCTGGTGCCCTATCATCTTCTTAGTACTTTGATTTATTTATCCAACCCATGAAGCATATTTATTTTGTAGCTTCAGTTTTGATATTCTGACTCATTTTTGGAGACTCTGTCTACAGTATCTTATTTCCTTGGGTGTTTTGTGATTTTTTTATTATAAATTTGTATTTCTTAAAATTGAACTCATGGGAATTATGTGTGGCTTGGACTAAAGAGAGTTCCTTGCAGAGAAAATTCACAATTATTTCTGCCAGGTGACTAGGGGACTATACCAAACTAGGACCTCTTTAAACTGCAGTGTTGCATTAGAGTTTTTCACATTACATTAAGTAAGGTAAATTCAGGCTATAATCCAATGTAAGGGTTGGTTTTTAGCTAGGATTATTTTTCTCTCTTATTCAGCACTAGGATTTAAGATAAGAGTATCTTCTTATAAAACCCTCAGTAAATGTACATTTACATATTTTTTACACTTACATCCAGGGACTAGCCAATTTAGTGGACCCAGCTTTATGATGGGATTATAGTCTTTTAGCCTTCCTAATTTAAGAAAGTACTTGACTTATCTCTCTATTTTCTATGCTCTGCAAATCTATGAAAACTAAAACTCAGGTTCACTAGAATTTGCAATTGCTCTCAAGATGGAAGCTAGGATCAGCATATTGCTTATGACTTTTCATTTTCTCCTTTCATTTAGTTTTGCCTCAGAGTATTCCTTACTTTCTATTCTGCTCATCAACAAATTTAAATGTGTTAATCTATTCAGCATTTATAATCTTTCCCTAAAGAGATGGGCAGATCACTTACTCTGCCCTCCTGCAGAAATGCAAATCTCTCCCTCTAATCTTCACCAAGTATCTTCACCTTTAACATGTGGTCCTTTTTTTCCCCAAGCCCAGCTAGCTGAGATGAGTGAAAACAGAGACCTAAAAGCAGAGATGCTAAGTCTTTGATTATTATTTTAATGAAAGGTATGTTACTGATATAACAAAGAGTGGGAAGAATGGAAACATTAAATTGCTCTTCCCCCTCATTCAAATAATAAGTATAATTACTCCTTTTGGTAGAGAAAAGAGTTGACCAATGTGTTGGAGAGAATCCTTTAGACCCTGGTGGGACCTAAGGGGTTTTATGCACTGTCTTTCCTGCTCATAAATCAGTAAAAATTAAAACAGAAATTTAATCAGTATTTACAGAAATTACTAAAGAGTTTGGAGACCCATGAATGAAGGATGCATTTACCCTAATCCTTTCTGGGACAATGTGAAAAAATATCCTTTTAGGATTCCCTAGTACCCCAGATAAAACTGGAGCAAGGGCTGAGAGGTCTCTTTGCTGCTGAAGAGGGAAAAGACAAGACAGCCACAGCAAGTCTCATGTGGTCCCTGGGTAACACAAGAAAGCAACAGGATTTCTCTTTGCCTCTGATAATAAGACACCTGGCTGAGAGAGAGAAAGCAGGCAGATGTTGAAGAGATCCATGGTCATGATGAGAGGAAATTATAACAAAGAGCAGTGTAAGGATGTGTGTCAAGAAACCATGTGGGAATACAGAAACCTCAACAGATGCCATCGTGGTGGGGACATGGGACATGCTTGTACATTGCAACAGATGTCAATCTAAGACAAAGGAAGGATGAAGTCCAGATGCCTCACCATCTGATATTATTGCATTTTATAAACTTTTCAGAAATTAAACCCATCCAGGAAGAAAAGAAGGAGGAGGGGGAAAGGCAGTTTTGATCTGACTGGAAACCTAAGCCTGAGAATACTTTCAAGCAGATGAATTTACTTAGAATTGATTCAGTTATCCTTGTTTTTGCTACCAAGCAGAACCGGAACTCAAAAGCTAATTGTGGTTATAAGAAGAAAGAAATTAAAATAATTACATTTTGTCATCACTTGAATTTTAGAGCCTGAGAATATATAACCACAAAACATCCCCTTGATCTCCACAGGAAGAAAACAGTGCTCAATTATGTAAAATAGTTGACAGCTAAATTAGGATAGAAACATGTTATTAATTGATAACCCTGAAAGCAGAACTCTAGAATGGTAAGAGTGGCAAATCAAATGGAGGGTGAGAAAGTTGAAATAGTGTAAGCAAAACAAACGAAACACACACACACACACACACACACACACACATTCTCTTGAAAAGCTGGTTATGAAAGGATATAGGAAACAACAGACAGTTAAAAGTCATAGCTAAAGGGATATATGAGGTCAAGTCAAGGCTTGTCTTGCTTTACTTAAGATTACAGGTATTAGATCATGTCTGACTGAGCAGAGACAGTGTGTGGTAGAAATCAAGATGCTGAGATGCAGGACACAGAAGATCCAGAAGTGCAGTGGGAGCAAAGAAGCACAAATGAAGGGAATGGATTTGACTTGGAGCAGCACTTTCCTCATGGTCGTGAGAAGGGAGGGCAGCAGGTTAATTTTTAGATATGGTAGCAAAAATATTAAGGGGTTACTATCTGGTGCATTCTCTGGTAGGAATTGAAGCCATAAACTGAGATTAATAAAGAGAAAACAGTAATAAAAGATTTAAGTAGAGTGGCTAAAATGTGATTTTATTGTGTGAAAAAGCAAAGTGAACTTTCTGGAGAAACAGTTTCTTGAATGCATTACGGAAAGCCCACTTAAGTGCAGTGAGAGTGAAACTATAGTACCTCCAATCTACTGTTTGATGCTTAGCTCTTGGGATATAGGCACAGAGAGGGTTTGTCCATCGTTGCACTCTTTCACTGGTGTGAGATTAGCGCAAAGAAGTCAAGAATATTTTTAAAGGAGTAATATGAAATGGCCAGAAAGAGAAGGTGGATTATTATTCCTTCTATGGAGGAATAATGTGAAAGTAGAAGGCAGTGAGACAAATGGGGATCAATGAATTGGCTACCTCCTCACCAAAGTTACTTGAAATGGTGGTAGCTGTTAAGGTGGTCAGCTGATAAAATGATCAGTAATTTGAAACAAGTAACTAGGAGATCTATAAATGTCCAGTTTCGGAAAAGGAAGAGGGAAGACAGTAGGTAAACCAGAGAGTCTGAATCTCATAATCAAAACAGGGAGCAGAGACAGGAAATAACGGAAAGTCCTAATCATAAGGAACCTGTGTTGTATAGATTTTATTTAATTTTCAGGCAAATGGAAGTAGCTTTGAACGTAGAAAATATCTCCTTTTTGGAATGGGCTTCCTTGTAACAAGCCAGTCAGAAAATACTCAAAAAGACTGGGTATTAGTTATATTATGAAGAGCCTTCAAGATATAAAATATTATATTATCTGTGAAGTCTCTTCCTACTCCAAGATCTCTTCTGAATCCTCTTTATCCATCTACCATCCACATTTTCTTTTTCTCTCAAGTTTAATCACTAACAAAATTGTGTCCTCAGTCTCTCCCTTGAATGTCCCTCCCACTGTCTTGTTCTAACTAAAATCTGGTTCTTTCCTGATGATACTTTTGTAGACTTAATAAGGCTGGGGCTCAAAGTGTGATAAGTAGCCTTTCTGTATTCATCATCCTATTCCAGACAAATGAATGTCTTTCCTCTATAAAACACTACCTTAGGCTGTTGTCTCCCATGTTGCCTCCCTTTGTTCTTTGAGGATATTAGCTCCTGGCTCACTGCAACTATCTCCAACAGTACTTCTTCAGCAGTGAACTCAAGGTCCTAGACCTTTCCATTCTTCTGGAGCATCTTGGTTCCCACTCTAACTTCAAAATCACTTCTGTGATCATATCCATGACTGTTGTTACTAATCACTGCTGCTCTCCCACAACCTCGATTTCAAGTGTATCTTACCAAAATGTTCTATCTTTCCAGCTCAATCCCTCTAAAAGCCCAACTCCAACAATGGTTTGAAGCCAGTGAGACCTTAGTATATTTCCTTATCTCCCACCTTTGATCCAACACCCAGACTTCTCTTACCATCAAGCTTAAATGTAATTGCTATTGTAAAATATTTCACTTAAATAAATGCAACATCCTTTCTTTTCTTTTTTTTATCCTTTGTTTTCTATCACATTTCTGTTTATTCTCTTAGCTAAGCCACAATTACAGTTTAATCCGAATCTCTACCAGCTGCACATCTAAAACTGCACCACATTGTACCAGCCTGAAAGAAACCCCAAACCAGCTGGACTAGCTTTAAACTTATGAGCATTAACTCATATTGTATTTTTATAGTCCATTCACTCTTTTACTCTAAGATTTTGTTGTACTAGTTCCCTTTGCCTCAAACTTCTTTTCTCCTGCTCTCAGCTTTGACCATTCTTCCTATTTCATCGAGGAAAATATAGAAATTGAAGAGAAATTCCACCTACCACCTCTTCCTTCACATCTCTTTTCCTGCATTTGTACTTGAATACTCTAATTTCACTTCTATCATCAGGATGGACTGTGCTCCAACTAAAATATAAGTTTTCCATTGCATACAGAATCTCATCTCCCTTTTTTTCTTCAAAGACATTGCTGTAGCAGTTTCCCTTTTGTCTTTTTTTTTTAATGATCAAATACTCCTAATCAACTGGAGCATACTCATCAACATCAAAATAACATGCAGTTATGTTGTTCAATTAATAAAGAGAAACTATATTGATACCACTTCTCCTAGCAGCTATCACCTCATTCTAAGTATAAAGTAAAACTCCCTGAAATAGCTGCCTTTCTTTATTCTTTGAATGTCTTTCTTCCTATTTTCTCTCAAATCCACTACGTCATGTATTTATTGCCACAACTCCAACAAAACTGCTCATTTCGCTGTCACTATTGATCTCCATACTGCTAAGTCCAATGGTCAATTTTCCCACCTTTTTTGATGTATCAGAAGCAGGTGGCATCCTAGATCATTCTAGCTTGAAATACTTTCTTCACTTGGCTTCTTTTCTAATCAAACACATGCTTGGTTTTATTCCAGTCTTCTGGCTATCTTTCCTTATTCTACTTTTTTGTTTTGTCTTGTTTTGTTTTTAAAATATCTAACAACTAAATAGTAAGAACCCTAAAATTCAGTCTTAGAACTGTATCATTCTATTGATTCCTTAAATGACTTTACTGAAAAATCTTCAACTGATCATTGTTTTCCCTCTCAACATGAAAGTTAGAATCTTCAACTTGATCTGTAAGACCATTTATAACCTGATTCCTTGCTCCTTCATGGGCCTCATACACATCAACATTTCCTTTAGTCAACCCCAACTCCTCCTCCATAATTTTCAAATCTGCCAGCTACACACCCACATTAAGGTTTCTGCCCTTTCTGTTCCCTTTGCCTGGATGCTCTTCCCACATACATCTGCATTTCCTTCAGATCATTATTTTTAAAAATCAGATTTTCAGTGAGACATTTCAGCCTACTTTAACTACAACTGTTATCCTATTTCCTACACTTAATATCTCCCTACCTTGTCCTTTTCCTTTAGCACTTTTTCTTTTTCTTTACCACTGCTTAATATAAGAAATAGTTTACACTGTTTCTTGTTTATTTTTGTTTCCCCACTAGAATAAATGTCTTCATGATGGCAGGGATTTTTGCCTGCTTTGTTTACTGATGGATCACAGAGCCTGTACACATAACATATGCTCAGTAAATATTTGTTGAGTAAATGAATAATGTCACTTATTCTATTTTATAATAAGTGTCAAGTATGAAATCCAGTAGACATTAATCAAACTTCTACAAGAAGTGTGTTATTATTTTTCAATTATGTTACTGCTTTTGAAATTCAGGTTCTATACCAATAAAATTTCAGATTTGATTACTAACAGAACTAGTGTTAAGAATATGACACCTACTTTTATGGATATCAACTGTAAAACAAATTAATAGAACAAGACTAAACTTATTCATTAGGATTTTCAGGTTGAATTGCTTGCCTGCCACAAAATTAGCTGATCCTTAGAATTCTCACTTCTAAAAATGAAGAGGTTAGGACAAAGGATTGTGGAAGCGCTTTCATTACACAATTTTATTAAATGTCTATCCACATCTAAAGCAGAGAGGGAAAAGAGAAAATCAAGAAATTATGTTCAATTTTGTATTAAACAAAAGTAGGCATTCAACAAATGTCAGTTATTGTCATCATGGTAGCTCTGTTAATCTCCTTAAAGATGGATTAAAAAAAAGCAATAAAGATTTTTAATTCAACTATACTCCCCATGTAAAATAAAATAAATCTTGTGACTGAGGCAAAAATCTTTTGGAAAACAAATAACCTGTGAATGGTAAACTTAAGTGCAAAGCAAACATTTGCAAATTGTTGTACTCTTTTCCAGAATATAATAGTACAATAACAAGTATATATTTTGTCCATGGTTAAAGAGTAACTTTCAAAATTAAATACATATTTTTAAACCCAACTTTAAATTTAGTCAGTAGTATTGTAATAGCATTGTATAGTGATCACGGTAGTTACACTTGTGGTGGTCATAGCATAACATGCAGACTTGTTAAATCACTATGTTGTACACCTGAAACTAATGCAATACTGTGTCAACTAACTTCAATACAAAGAAAGAAGAAAGAAAAAGAAAAAAAAAAAGAAAAGGAAAAGGAGAAAATGAAAGAAAGAAAAGAAAGTTAAAAATCAATCATTAATTTTTTTTCAGATATGGAAATTCAAAACATTTATGCTTTTAATAAAATTGAAATTAATAATATATTCTCTAAATTGAAAGAGGCCATTCCTTATGAACTATACATAGCTGAAAGACTTCTCTATAGACTATAAGAAGCATCAGTTTTTACCTCCAATTCCAAAACTGTTAACTGATTCACAAAAAATATTTTTGAAATAACAGAGATATTTGATGCAAAATATTTAATTTCATTTTATTAAGAGCCCTTCATTATTTCAATCCCTTTCCAAATTACTTCAGACAATATTGAAAACTATTCTAACTCATAGAAACAGAGAATGGCAACAGAGTGCTGTTACTAATAGGCATTGTGGAAAAAGTGGAAAAATGGGATTGATAATAGAGACTTTTATTAGAAAATTTTATTTATTTATTTATTTATTTATTTATTTATTTATTTATTTTAAATATTTATTTATTTATTCATCATAGACAGAGAGAGAGAGAGAGAGAGGCAGAGACACAGGAGGAGGGAGAAGCAGGCTCCACGCTGGGAGTCTGACGTAGGATTCGATCCCCGGACTCCAGGATCACGCCCTGGGCCAAAGGCAGGCGCTAAACCGCTGAGCCACCCAGGGATCCCCTATTAGAAAAATTTAAACTAAAATTGAAGAAAAAGATTCTGTAAAAATGACTTTTTGACTGAGAATAAATGGAAAGACCAAATATAAGCTTTTATTAACCAGAAACAAAATAATATATTCAAATAGTGTTAAAATTTTTAAATGTATATTTTGAAATTTTAATACTTTCTCCCCTCATTCTCCAGTTTATGTGCATGGGTATACCTGCACAGAGAATCTCCTATTTTGCCTATACAATGGAAAGCCAATGCATGTTTTATTAACATTCGTATATTAGGCTTCTTAGCTTTTAGAAGTTTTCATAAAAATTTCAGTCTTAATGGTCTTCTACAGAATAATTTTCTTTCAAAAAGACATATCAATCTGGTTTTATTCTTAATTACCTTAAGGAGAAATAAGTAATTTTGACACATAAATTTGGGACTTGTTATTTGGATCTACATAGTTTCTTAGTCAAGATTATTGCCTCCAGAACCATTTAATATACATGATACTTAAAACAGTATCATACTTAGAATATATTTCTTTTCATGATAAAAACATATTGCATACTTTTTTGCACAACAGTAGCTAAAGAAAACAAATCTTGGATAAACTGAAAAAAAAAAAAAAACCTGTTGCAATGAGTTTCCCAAAAATGTAACTGTCAAATTGCTCTGTCTTGTTCTTAGGTTATGTTTTAGAAATGTTAAGTTAAAAACTAGCAAATCAGTGTGTTTTATTGGTACCATTTAAAATACCCAAAGAGTAAACCACACTTGAAGATTGTGCTATATAATAGGCTAGAAACAAAATAAAACTTTCTTTTAACTCAGGATACAAAATGATCATCCAGGAACAGTCCTTGAACTCATGCATAAGTATCCAGGAAAATTTCAGAAATTTAATAAACACAAGAATGGCTGCGCCTGTGTACAATGATTCATCTTAATTTTCTTCCTATACGACTTGCTGAGGTTCCCACATCATTTAAGGGGTCTTCCAATCCAGAGTTTCTGCTTTTCAATAAAATGTAATCCAGATTACAAAATATAATAGGGAACCAACTATGAACAAGAGGGTTGACTTCATTCATTCAGAGTTTTCCAACTATATATTTAAAAGTTAGCTAGTATAAGAGCTACCATTAAAATCTTTCCTGTAGCCCATTGTAACAAAATGATCTTCATTTATTTGAATATATATATTTCCTTATATTGTAAGGTTTATCCATTTATTTAGGCATTGATAGTTAACATATACAGTCAATCTGGGTTCTCACTTATCCTGAGTTTATTCTTATCCATGTTGTGTTCCTGGGTCTCCTTCTAGGCTTAAAGTTATTAAGGATTCACATATTATCTACCTCATACTATACACTCATTTGTATGAATTTTCTGAATCCTACAAAAGAATAATAAATACTGGTTGATTAAAACCAACTGACAACATAAATCTCTTTGCAAGCTCTAGGGGCAGATTACAGTATTTATCAATAAATTTTTCCTTTCCTCCAAGTGTCTTCCAAGGCTTGGTATTTATAGAGTATACTTCTGTAAAGAATTAACATTAAATATAGTCATGTAAACTTAATTTAACCAGAGGAAAAGTGACAGGTTGCCATTTCTGGTTATAGCCTTAACAGAATGGCATTATGTGTTTCTGCTTCCACCTTGTTCCTTGAAAATGCCGTACCACGGTTATCCATTGTTACTTCAGCCAAATTACCAGAATGAAAACACGTGACCAAAAACCTGCAGTCTTAAGTTTAGCTCAAAATAACCTGGCTGAGATTTATGATCTGCAGACCACTGAAGTTTAAATAAATAATTATTTTAAGCCACTGAGGTTCTGGGGAGGTTGTTATACAACATTAACATAGCAGAAAACTAATACTCCCTAGCATAGAAAACGAGCATTTATTCAGAGTCTTAAGTAAGACTATAAGGAATACAGAAAGATAGTAAACACTTTAGAAGGTTTTTAATAGTAAAAACAGCATCATATCTTGAATCTTCCATCCTGAGTAAATGGTGTTCACAGGTGATGAATTATTCTTAAATTCATGGCTATGAAATATTAAAGGTATTTTAAGAATGTCTCAGAGACTAAAAGGTGTAACATCTTACCTATAAATACATAGATTACCAACTAAGGGAAGAGCTCAATTATAGTAAATATTAATAATAATAAATAATATATAAAATAATTATTTGATTAATACAATGTATTAATATCATATAATATTTTATGTAAATAGGTGTAATTCTCAGACACTTTCTGGCTTCCATTCAGATACCATAAGTACAATATAGAGTTAATACAAGAAGTATTTCTTCATAAACAAGCAGAAAAATAGCCATATTATAAAACTTAAAATTTTAATATTAGAGGTCTATTTTATACAAAGAAAATAAATTCAAGTATATCCTGCCTAGAATAGTAACAGATATCAGTGATTTAGTAATTTGTGTTGTGAATGCATTCTATGTTTGAAAAGTAAATATGTTTTAGAGGAAGATGAGCCTTCCCTTGAAGAAATTATTTTACATTTGATGTAATGGTTGGGAATTACTGCCATAAAAGGAGATACTGCAGGTTCTGCTAAGTTTTGTGGCTATGATAGATTTCTAGGTCTCTTAAGTTCCAGCTTTTCTATTCAACTCTACAAAAAATAAAGGCTCACAGGATGGAGGCACAGACAAAATAATCAATATATTTCTTTAATTTTATAGATTGTTAAATGAAGCCCAGTTTTTGCCAAATTCATAAACTTCATTAGATCTCCAAATATCCATCCTAAGTACCTCTTTTAACTTCCATCTCTATAGGAACATTAGTCAGACATCTGACTTACAGGGTATTAGTCAGACATCTGAAATTTGACAGGTCTAAAATTAGATTCTACTTCTACTTTTTCCAGCTAAGTGTGCTCCTCTTATTATTATTTTTCTACTCTATTAGCATCTAAGTAGTATGAACAATTAGCATCAGCAAAGATCACAACAGAAAAAAAGGGCACACTTATGCAGTAATTTAAGAGACTGTCATGCAGGGACATTTAGTAAATACGAGAGCAGGTTTAAGGTAAGCAATCAAGGCATGTTGAATCTCCCTGAGTTTAGCAACCAGAGAAAGTCATCAACAATCATTTGGCTTAAAGAGGTGAGGGTGAGAGCATTTATGAGATGTAGAGAGGGCCAAAGCTAGGGCTGTAGCTACAAAACAACACTGCTCAATAGTTATCTATGGACTTTGATAGAGAAACTCAGAAAAGGGCAATCTATCCCTAGGCAGGGAGACAATCACAGAAGTAAATACCACAACTTCAATCCCCCCTGCCACATCTCTTCCCATTATGGCTTTGCTTCTGTTAACCAAACTCAACAAGAAGCTAGGGGGAAGGAAAGGCCATTGATGAAGTTAGTAAAGGTTGGGCTTGTGGTGCTAGAGCAGGGTGGAAAAAGGTAAAACGTAGATCTGGAAGGGTAAACAGTGTATCTAACACACCTATCCAGGGTTTCAAAGCAGAAGCAAGAGACTCTAAATCTCTCCTTCCCCTTTACCCCATCCAGACTGAAAAGACATTTTAGTTCATCTAACTCACAAATGGAGGAATTCTGCTTCTGTCATTTATTTTTTACATTAACTTTATTGTGAAACTAAGGGTATTCTGAGTACAGTAAAACCAGTGTTATTAATCTAAGCATGGATGATGGTGTGTCTTTGTAGGAATCCCCTGAGATTCTATTAGTAAAAACTATCCTCCACATGTGTCACTAAGAACAAAGTAGCTATGTCAGGGCACCATATCTGAGGTCGTTCCATCAGGGTATACACAATTTCATGACAGAGACTTGAATCCTTCAATTAAGAGAGAGGGAAAAAAAAGTGAAACGCAATCAGCCACACAAGTGTATAAGGTTTGGGGAAGAGGTGAAGTGACACGTAGAAGAATCATGATGCAAGGCCATTCTGTATGCATCAGCCTGCACTTCTCTTAAGAACTCCTGAGCAGTGAAGAGAATGTTCCTGCAGGTAATTACTGAGCTGGAGAAATAGTAAGGCTGTTCACCCAACCTTCTCTTCCCTAGAGGGTAGTTAGAGCTACACCCTATGGGGCAGAGAGGAAAGGGCGTACCACCTGTTACACCTGTGTAAAATAAAAATGTTTTTAAAAGGCTTTTAATCACCTACTGAAGACATCCCATCTTTTAAGATTTCTAGAATAACTAAATTGTACAAAGAAAGGCATATATATTCAGATTCTAAATGGGCATGTAAATGAGGCAGTTTGCATCTGGAGAATGAAGAAATTTCCCTTTTCAGTGTAATCAAAGTATCTTGAAGAACTAAAGAGATATTTGGTATAAAGTACCAGTTTCAAAAGATATTCACATACTACTATGAATATAATTTATGCTTTGCATTTCTATTTCTGATTTTGAAGTCCAAACTTCGTAACACAATAGGCATAGGTTCTTACAATACTGATGAGTTTCAAAAAAAAAGCATGAACAAAATGATACAGTTATTCCTGGAAATATGGAGAAAAATAGGTAAATTCCAGAGATATTTGTCTATCAGACCAAACTCTAAGCAACACTTTTTTTCTCTCCAGTGTTTAACGAATGCCTTCAATACATATTTCTTGAATAATGATAACTAAATGGATGGATGGATGCATACATGGATAGTTGAATAAATGAATGAATAAGCCATCTTAGTAAGCATCTTCTTTAAGCATCTTAATAATAAGTGTCTCCTTTTTCATAAAAGTACTAAAATATAAACAGAGCCATTGTCTCTGGTAATGCGTCAGAAGCAAGATATGTCATGACTGAATATCCCCGTCTGAATCTATGAGGATTTCTTTCAGTTGCAGAAACAGGAATCCAACTTCAGGAAGTTAAGCTAAATAAGGATTTGATTGATGTATCTTTAGAAAAAAAATTTACTGCGGCAGAATGGTTGAGCTGTCTTTTCCTTAGCAAAGAGAATGCCATTGTTCTTTGGAATGAATGGCTTTTGCTCAAGCCCTCTATAGGGACTGCGCCTGGGATTTGTTCTTCTAGCACACCTTCGCCCTCTCTCACTCAGTCTGCTCAAGGGAGCTAACATCCACATTTTCCAGTAGGAAGAGTCAGTGCACAGAAATTCTCTCAGGGCTGGCCAAATCGTTCCTGCTCTCTAAGACTGGCCTACTGTAAGGGAAATCATGACCTTGTGGTGTTCCTGTCTATTCACATGCCCTCTAACTCACTTTCCACAAGTCACCTAGAGGGATCTTTTTAAAGAAGAAATCTTGCCATGTCTACCCTTTGTTTAAAACACTTTATGGCCCAGAACTCCAAAGAGAGCCCAAATATCTCAGTGTATCCTATAAGGCTGTTGATCTGTTGTCTGTGTTTCTCAGGAGAGCACAACTACCAGTTTAGGGTGAGAAAATCACCCACTGTGCTAAAAGCCTCTGCAGTGAAATCTTGCCCCCTACCTGCTAGATCTTGGTAATGGCGCTCTTCAACCATTATGGCATAGAAAAACATCTCTAGAGATTTCCAAATGTTCACAGGAAGACTAGAGAATCTCCTCAGTGTAGACTATTTCTTACTGAAATACTAAACTTCAATTAACAGTGAATTACACACAATTCACTTAGTAAGCAATACTTTTTCTCACCATAGATAAATCTATGTGCCCCTCTTCTGAAACAGTACTTCATATCCAGATGTAACTAATTACAGAAGGACTAGCCAATAGCATTTTAGATATTTTGTCTCTGCCCTCTCCAAAAAATAAATTATATCTCCTTCCTAGGTCCTATCAAGACACCTTACACTTACTCTGGATATAATACTTTAAAAATATCAATGGGCTAATTACGTGTTGTCTCACCTGCTGTACTTAAAGGTACTTAGAGGCAAAAATATCAGCCTCTTCAGAATTGTACTGTCCATTCCCAATCTATGAAATTCCCACCAGGTACTGACACAGATGAGGTACTTGCATGTAAATGAGTGGATAGGGGTGGCACTAAACTTGGAAGTACATCACCTGACTTTGAATCTGCACTCCAATACCATTTGTGGGATCATAGTCAAGTGGCTAATAAATTCACAGCATCCTCTGATGCTCCCTATCTTGCAGGATTGCAGTGAGGATTAAATGGGGTAATGTATGTAAAATCTCTTTAAATACTGATTTACAGCTATAATCATTTTAAATTCAAACCATAATTTCCTAGATATTAGTAGAAATGCTGTTGAGCCATAAGGTTCATTTTCCAAAGTGGCTTAAAAACTTTCTGAACTGTGTAGCTTGTTAGGGAATGTTAAATGGCTGTCCAGCTAGGCATATATTTAAAAACAATTAGTCAATACAGCTATTTCATCACCTGTACTTGTGTGGAGGTTGTTGTAATTTGCATCAAAGTAACTACTCGTGATGTTCCCAGGTACCAATTTCACAATTATTTCTCCTTAAAACTACATTTTCCCAAGTTCTCAACATTTTTTGTGTTAAAACAGGACAAATCATAAGTAAACTATGAGAAACATAATACCTTGCGGCCATCCATGTGTTAATAAAGGTTTCAGGGCAATATTTTTTCCCCTCCCTCAGAGCAAATTTTGCTACAATTTTCTCTTAATTAATATAATTGATAACAGTTATATGGATATCTGGCATTTTAATCATGCAGATATGTCTTTTGCTGTCTAAAGTGAAATTAAAAACTGCCTGCAGTCTTGTACTTCCAGTGGTAGCTAGAAAGGAAATTAAAATAAAGCTGGTAATAAATGGTTGATATGTTCAATTTGAAATATCACAGACCTGGGTCACACACATGGGGAAAGGATGGCAGAAATATAATGCCAAATGCAGAAGAAACACAATGAATTGAGCATTTTGAAGTCTTTAATAACAAGCTCTGTAACAGCTTAGTTATCCAGCACAATTATGGCCAAAATTTTTCATTTGATTAGCATCAATTGTTGTGGAGATTTAAAAACAAACCGAACCCAAACCCTGTACTACTCACTGCTCTTTCATTTATCAATATGTCGGTGGATATTTGGTTAAGCTATAAGGATATTTGGCTAAATATATTCAAAATTCTTTTGATCAAGCATTCTGTAGGTCATAAGAGTGTTTAACTTTGATCTATTAATACACTAAACACTAATACTAAATGGATGACTATCAGGCATACTTATCTAGAAGCTGTGATCAGCTCACTTGCAGATGATATAGGCAATCAGAAACGTTACAAACATTTGACATGGGCCATGGCCTCTGAATAACATCAGATATTTATCATTATAGAAATTGGGAGGATGACAAAGAGCCAGGAATTTAACATTTTATTTCTAGGGCTATGTTCCTCAATGAAAGTTGAATCACAGACACCTGGGTGACTCAGTGATTGAGCGTGTCTTTGGCTCAATGTATGATCCTGTGGTCCAGGATCCTTGGGCTTCTTGCAGGGACCCTGCTTCTCCCTCTGCCTGTGTCTCTGCCTCTCTCTCTCTCTCTCTCTCTCTTTCTCTCTCTTCATCTCTCATGAGTAGATAAATAAAATCTTTTTTTTTTAAAGAAAGGTGAATCAGTGGGGTTTTGGGTTCACATACCTCACATGACAATCTCTTCAAGTATAATTGCTTTCCCATTATATGGGAAATCATATGACTGATGACACTAGAGAGGCAATGACTGAATGAGAGTAATATGGAGTATCGTATAGAGAGAAGAGGAGTCCTGAGAGCAGAACTGAAGGGAATGCCTGTCTTTGGAAGTCAGAGTAGGAGAAGGAATAGTCAGGGTCAGAAATATATTGGATAATTTCATGTAAACCAAAGGAGAATACCAAAGGAAATGGTAATCACCATTGAGTATTTATAGAGACTTCAAGGGGTATAAGATGTGAATTTTAATGTGTTAGTTGAGTCAGAATATTTTTCTTAGCATTTACAAAGCCATATCTTAGAAAATGATCAGGAAATGTAGAAAATTAAAATTTTTGAAGCTATCAGTAGGAAATTCAGCCAAAGGAATTGTTCAGTTGTTCATATAAATGTTTATTAGCGATTAAAAATGTTGAGCGTGTTATTATAAATTTTAAGTTGAATGAAATATACTTTTCTTCAACTTTTTTTCCTTTGATTACAACCAAATTTCTTTAAAAAGTAGCTGACACTTACTGCTTTCTTTTCCTTTCACCCACTCATTCTGGTATTCATCCAATCTGGCTTATACATCCTAAACCTGCTCCAACTCTCTTCTCTCAATTTAGATGATCTAGTCAGCAACAGTGGCTGAAAACATAGAGTAGTATTAAAGGCAATCAGATATCTTTGAATGGCAGATTTTCTCAATACACAGATACTTCTTACATTCCACTCTTCTAAATAATAGATTTATCCTTTTCATATTTTATTCTATTTTCTGTATAACATTAAATAGAAATAACCTCCACCAATGTACAACCTCTGGAGTACTTTACCAAATGATCAGTCTTTTGTCATGTTAGTTTTTAAATTGTATTAGTTTGCATATAATATATAGAAACTTTCACTTTGGTAAGATTTCTAATGTGAAACTTGTGTCTTCATTCAATTATTTTATACAGAAATAGCAGCTGTCAATGAATGCAAAGTACTAGCTTTTCCTCTGATGTGATTTTTCCTTTTCAGAGAAAAACCATTATCCTGGAAGGATCACAAAATAGGTAACAAAAGAAAATAAAAAAAATAGTGCAACGTATTAGATTTTTAAAATGTTTCTTGACTTTAAGAAACTGGCTGGCTTAGATCTTTTTAAATCACGTTAACAATGCAAAACAAGCATGGTTTCTATACCATATATCTTGGGTAATTAGGCTGGAAAAATGCTGTTGCATGGCAAAAAAAAAATCATGTCACTTTTGGATATTACACAGTATGAAACTCAAAACCCATGACTCTCCCCGAATAAAATCTAAAGATATCTACTTGTTTGAGGAAATATTTTCCTTCAATATGTAGAGTTCCACTTAGCCGAAGCAGAGATTGAAGTCAGTACCAACATATCACATATATATTAAGAGCCACTGAGAATATAAATTCACCCAGGTGGAAGGGTAATGATCAACGTTTATTCAGTTCAGTTAGAAACAACTTTGGTTATTTTGAACCCCAAAGAATACCTCACATACAATTAGAGCATGGTAGGAGTCAATATATTTTTGGGGTTGTTGATTTTATCTCGTTTCTCAGATGAGTAAATTGAAATGGAGCGTACATTGTCAAAATTTGACAAATGAGAAGTAGCCTCTTTGAGAAAGGTCTGTTGAGAGATAGAAAGAATAATGAGGTTTACACAGTGTTCTAGTAACTCTATACAAATACAGTCGGTCCTTATATAAGAGCTGATTTATAGCCTCATAGGATAAGAACATATTCCCCAAGAAGGTAATAGCTCAGTTGAAAAAGCTGTCACTGTGAATCACTTTTATCACAGAGGTCCCATTCTCAAGGATGCTGATATGGCCCAAAGACATATTTTTGTGTGTACCATACATTGCTTTAGAAGTAAATCTGAAGGAACATGTGGGTGGCTCAGTTGGTTAAGCACCTGCCGTCAGCTCAGGTCATGATCCTAGGGTACTGGGATCAAGCCCCATATCTGCTCCCTGCTCAGCAGAGAGTCTGCATCTCTATTTCCCTCTCCCTCTGCCCCTCCCCACTGCTTGTACTCTCTTGCCTCTCTCTTTCAAATAAATAAATGAAATAGTCTTTAAAAAAGTAGTGAATCTGAGTATTATTATTCAGGATCTATGCTCCCTCCCCCTTATTCTCAATCATTTTTAATTAGATCTAATTTACTGTTTTACATTTTTGATTGCCCCCCAAATGCATTTGAGTGAGAGATGCTTGATAACTGGAAGATCATTGTGGAAATTTGGTTATTGTAATATTCCAGTTCCAATACATCAAATCAAACCAAACTCCCCCAAACCTACAAACCACATAGGATTTTCCCTGTAATCTATTATTTTTCTTAATTTGTTGTGGCAACGCTCTGCTTTTAAGAAGTATTGAGTTAATGTGTAGAGGTCATTGTGAAAGAGAGCCAATATTGTAGGGAGATGTAAAATTAGATCAAAATAATAATAATAAAAAAGACTAGGAAAAGCTGGAAACTACTGAAACTTAGCTCTTCCTGCATACTACACCAACTCTATCCCAGCCCAAGAGAGAATAATTTTGAGCATCTCAAGATAGAATAGTTTTGAATTCCAAAATGGCTCTCAACAGATCCATGGATAGTTTGTAGTATTTTCTTGGAGTCGAATATGACTCAGTAATAAAAACAAATAGATTCTTGCTACATGTAACAACATGAATGAACCTCAAACTAACTGTGCTGAGTAAAAGAAGATAGACTAAAATAGAACATACTGTACAATTTATATAAAACTACAGAAAAGGCAAACATCTTCAGAAAAATAGTGGATCACTGATTGCCAGGGACAGAAGAGATAGGGGGAAAGAACTACAAAGGGACCTGAGGAAACTTGCAAGTGAGATACATACCCATTATCATGATTTGTGATGTTAGTTTCATAGGTGTATACACATGGCAAAAGTTATCAAATATGCATCATTTATTTTATGTCAGTTGTACTTCAATAAAATAGTTTAAAAGATGAACACACAGACTGGCAAATGAAAGGCACAAGGAAAATAAATTTGTCATAAAAATTGGAGACTGAGAAGCAAATATCCTCTCTCCATAAACCATCTACCTAGCCAAATTGCTATATCTGTTGGTGAATAAGAACTTAGAACAAGGAGAGACAAATTACTTCATGTTTAATGAAATTGAGCCATAGGAGCCCGATGTATCCATTTCTACTTTAGGGTAGATTTTCATAAGGAGAATTTAAAAATTAGTGGTCTTTTGCTCAAACTCCTTTCCCTTAGACAGTACTGTCAATTATTTTCTCCAGTGACTCAGCGTCCTTGCTTCCACATTAGTCTGAGTAGCAATAGGCACATTTGTTTTCCTTAGCTATGTTAATATATCCAATTAGACTTCATCTAGTCCTTCACTTATAGCATGTCTCCTTAAAGAGATTTTCAACAACACTATGATGGTTAGTTATATGATTTAACCTAGTCAGCTATAGTACACAGTTATTTAATCAAAAAGTATCTACATGTAGCTGTGAAGGTATTTTGCAGATGTATTTGACAAAAAGTATCTACATGTAGCTATGGAGGTATTTTGCAGATGTATTTGACAACAACTACATAAGCAGTTGACTTTAAATTGGTTTAAGTAAAGATTACCATTGATGATGTGGATGGGCTTTGTCCAACTACTGGAAGACCTTAAAAAGAGAAAACTGAGGTTTCCAAGAGAAGTAACTCTGCCTCAAGACTGCAACATTATCTGGGGCACCTGGGTGGCTCAGGTGGTTAAGCATCTGCCTTCACCTAGGTTGTGATCCTGTGATCCTGGGGGTCCTGAGATTGAGGGTCACTTTCTTGCTATGTGTTCATATGGCCTTTCCTTGATACATGCAACCAGGTAAAGAACAGAGCAAGCCTTTTGGTGTATCATCTTTAAGGACACTAATCCCACCATGAGGGTCCTACCCTCATGACCTCATCTAAATCTAATTACCTTCCAAATCCTCCATCTCTAAATACCATCACACTGGGGGTTAGAATTTCAATATTTGAATATTGAGAGGGACACAAGTCAGGTCATCCCAATATTAAATGTTCTCCTCAAAATCACACTAATGACTTATTTTCTTTGGAGTTTGATATCCCTACCAACATTATCACATATTTTGTTCCAGTTGACTTGAAGAGCCACTACATCAAGTAGACTGAGTAGCACACCATCACTATTTTTCATAGAAAGATAGAAAATTTAAAAAAAAAAAAACTCTCTAAAGCTAAAAAAGCCAAATGACTTGCTCAGCATCAAATATTGTCAGCAGAAACAAGAACTATTTCCTTACGGTTTAGAACAACATTATTATTTTGTTATAAACACTGTTTCAAAATATCTTCAGACCCATAAAAGAAAGAGCTATATGTTAGTATGGAATACAGAGTATAGGGACAGCTGCAATAAAAACACTTTGGTTCTGGCAGTTCTACTGAATTGCCTCAAAGGCGGAAAGGTAACTGTTCTAAAAACTAAGTAGGAATTAGGTTTCCAGCAAACCAAAGTGTTGGCCTCGCTTCGGTTTTATAGTAATCCTAACAGGCCCTTGCCAAGTTGAATTAAATTATTTTAAAAGTGCTGTTGTTGATTAATTTATCTAAAATTTATGATCAGAACAGTTCCCAGAAACTCTGTATGAAAGATATGCAAAAGTTGCCTAAAAATGTATTTTGTGTATTGTACTAAAGTATTTTTTCCCCAGCTGAGGGGAACAAGTGCTGAGAAAGAGGAGGTTTAAAACCTCTTTTAAACAAGAAAATTATTTTTTAATTAAGTACTTGCGATGAAATATAGTAGATTAAACGTATTGATGAGGGTGTCTTTAAGTGGTGCATATGTATCTAGGTGCAGAGATCTAGATATGCATCTACTCCATCCCCTTCTCTCCAAGGCATACCATGGGAACCCTCTGTGCCTTCATGCTACTAGAATCATTTGAAAATGCTAGTTTCAGGTGATACACATGTACAGTTTAATATTTTTATATCCAGATTATTGCTCTTCTTAGAATATATATTTTTGCTTAGAAATGTGAAGATAGTCACAAATGGAACTGTATACCTGCCACTATAGAGACAGCTCCCTACAATATAATATAACCCTGATTCCTGCCTTCCCACTGACTTTAACCTTAAGGCCCTAAAAATAACCATTCTGTCTAACAGTAAGTAGTAATTCAGTTTCCAATTCAGCTAAAACCGTAGCTTCACCTCAATTTTAACAGCTGAAATTCTTATGTCCTCTATGGGTCATATCTGGTCACTTTTAAAACCTCTTAAATTCAGTTACTATGGAACTAATGGATATCACGTATAGTATCCCCAGGGTGAACTGAAAAGTAAGTGAGAAAATGCTTTTCTCTAACAGCTTCTTTTCAAAAGTGTCCAAAGAACATTTTATATTGAGCACAATTTATGGGACACTTTACATTTTTCTTATGATAGGTGGCAGAGCTGTTGATTGAGATCTTACATCATGAGCTTCTACTGAAATTCAACAAATCGCATTTCAATTACCCAAGGTTCCTTTGGTTCTTACATGGGTGTCACAAAAATAAATTGCTATAAAGCTTTGCAATCATATACCACTAAAAGTTTTGCTAGACCAAGTTGGCAGGTTATCACAAAAACACATATTTGGATAAAGATGAATCAAAAGGATTTTGACAAGTCACAAACCTTAGAAAACAAAAGTAGTACACTGTTTTTTCTTTTATTATTACTATTTCTAAGTGCTTTAAAAATAACTTTTACTTAGCACAGTTCTTTGATACATTTGCTATTACTCTTTTTATTAACTTATTGACAGCTTTTTGAGATTAATACATTTATTAACTTTTTCCTTCCCTTTTATAGATAAGAAAACTGAGGCACAGAGAAACTCAGTTAATTTCCACAACTCATTCAGATGGTAAGTGACAAAATCAAAATTCAAACAGGTACTCTGGTTCTGGAGATTTCCACATGTAATCCTATTTACATAGTACTAAAATTTTCAAATTCAAATAAATGTAATGACTTGAGTACAAATAGGTTGAATCATACTCAAATCCATGGACTGTAGATATTTTATTAGGCAAAATCCATAACTCTGAGGATCACATCATAAACTTCCCCAAGAGCTCACCTTTGCACTGACTTTATGGTTCTGATACCATGGCCCAACATTTCCTGAACACAAAAATGAACAGAGCACTATGCTGCTGACAGATTTAGAATGAAATATAAGAATCTATTCATATTTCTTAGCTTGTAGATGAAAAGGTAAGCATCTTTTCAAAATAGCAAATGACAAATATAAAACGAGTGATTTGACTAATAAATTCGATGAGAATTCAGAGCTGTTTGCAGCTTCCACTTGTATCCAAAATGGAGTAAGAAGGATTATCTTACCTTAAATAACCAAAAGAAAAAGTATAAAAAGAAAAAATATATATATATTTATGCACAGTTTCAAAGATGCTAACTAGGTCAAGCAAGGAAGGACAGGGATCCCTGAGAAATAAGAAACTACATGTGAAACTAATATTGACATTGTATCAACTATACAAAAAAAAGTAGGGATGCCTGGGTGGCTCAGCGGTTTAGTGCCTGCCTTCAGCACAGGGTGTGATGCTGGAGTCACAGGATTGAGTCCCACATCAGGCTCCCTGCATGGAGCCTGCTTCTCCCTCTGCCTATATTTCTGCCTCTCTCTGTGTCTCTCATGAATAAATAAGTAAAAATCTTTAAAAAAAGTGATAAGAAACAAAATGCTTAGTCTCATAGTACCTCTGCTTACTGAGCATATATCCAGGCCATATCAAAGGGGAATTCAGATGTAGTCCCTATATTGGGGACATTTTACCGAAAGTATTCTTAGCTTAGGGAGAGAATTGCAATATAACATAAATATATCTCAAAATAATTATGTGGAGCAAAAGGAGGCATACAAAAAAATTGTATATACTTCTACTTACAGAAGACTCTAGAAAATGCAAACTTATATTGACAGATCAGTGGTTACCTGGGGGAGGTTCAGGACACAGATGTGTAGAGAAGGATTACCCAAGGGCATGAGGCAACTTTTGGGGGAGATAGTTATATTCAACATCTTAATTTGGGCTATATATTCACAGGTGTATAAATATGCCACAACTTACCACACTGTATACTTGAAATATACATAATTTTGTTGTATTCAATTATACTTCAAAGTTATAAAATTGTGTGGTGTGAGCACAATGTTTAGGAAAGCTGGGCTTTAGAATTGGTCTTTGTTGTGAATATCATAATTGTTTCGGTTCAAAATGCATAGGTCACTAACTTGTAATAGGTTGATATTAAGAGGTAGGGCCTTTGGGAAAAATTCATAAAGGTGAATTTTCATGATGGGATTCATATCCTTATAACAAGAGAAGGAGAGCTAGGGATCCCTGGGTGGCGCAGCGGTTTGGCGCCTGCCTTTGGCCCAGGGCGCGATCCTGGAGACCCGGGATCGAATCCCACGTCAGGCTCCCGGTGCATGGAGCCTGCTTCTCCCTCTGCCTGTATCTCTGCCTCTCTCTCTCTCTCTCTGTGACTATCATAAATAAATAAATAAATAAATAAAAAGAGAAGGAGAGCTAGCCTTTCCCCTCCTCCGTATGAGGATACGACCAGAAGATGGATTTGATAAACCAGGAAGAGGGCCTTCACTGAGATCCGACCACACTGTCATTGTGATCTTGCACCTGCAGCTTCCAGAATGAGAAGAAATAAATTAATCTACCCAGTTTATGGGAATTTGTTATAAGAGTCTGAATCTATTAAGACAGTCTTTATGGAATGATAGCATTTAACAAAAGAAAATAAAAGGAAAGACTGTGCTCTGTTTGATGAATGGTGCAAGTACAGCAGCACTATATTGTTTTTAGAGTTCTGTAACTTGATTAGTTTGGCTTGAATATTAGTTAATTTGGGTCATATGACAAAGAACAGAGGTAGTTTGAGATTAAATACTGTTGTGGGATAGCTACAATTATCTACAAAGACATTATATTTATTTTCTATTGCTGCATAACAATTACTACAAATCCAGTAGCTTAAAATAATGTGAATTTATTATTTCACAGTCTCCATGGATCAAGGGTCAGCATGAGTGTATTAGTTTCCTATTACTGCTGAAATAAATTACCACAAACTTAGTTGCTTAACATAACACAAATTTATTCTGCTATATTTCTGGAGGTTAGAAATCTGAAATCAATTTCACTAAAGCAATGCTGAGCTGTAAGGTTTTGGGAAGGCCGTTTTCTTCTGGGTTCAATTACCTTGCCCTTTTAGAGCTTCCAGTGGCCACCTGTTGACTTGTGTCCTCCTCTTCCATCTACAAAGTGATCCCTCCAATCTCTGCTTCCATTTTGACATTGCTTTCTTCTCTCTTGACTTTCTTGCTCTCTTTTATAAGGACCTTTGTGATTGCATCCAGTGTCCACCCAGGTAATGCAGGCTAATGTCCCCTCTTAACATCCTTAACTCAATGACATCTACAAAGTCTCTGCTTTTTATGGTCACATTCACAGGTTCTGGGGATGTGGACATGGATATCTTTGGGAAGCAGTTCTTCAGCCTGCCACAGTGGATTAGCTGGTGCGTCTGGTGCTCAGGTCTCAAGAGGCTGAAATCGTGGTAATGGTGAGGGCTGTGCAGTCCTATGAGGCTAAAGTTCCTTTTCTAACCTCATCCCTGTTGTTGGCAGGCTTGAGATGGTAGACTTTCTTACTGGCTGCCAGCTAAGGGAAGCACTATCAGCGGCTAGAAGCCAACCTCAGGATCTAGTCACATGACTCTCAAGTCATGCAGCACTTTTTCAAACAGAAATGCATATTGTTATGATGATTGGTGTCTTACATAACCTTAGTTCTGTGTTAGTCAGTATTTTCCCCCAGTTAATCAAGTTAGGAGAAACCCATTGAGTATTTTTGTCATGTATTTTAGGAAAAGGCAGAAGCCTTTTTGTAAGTACTTTTGACATTTCAATATATTTTATCCTGTTTTGAAGGCACTGCCTACCATGTACTAACAAACAATGAACATATTTCCAAAGTAGAAAAACATGTCATCATAAAGCAGTAGCAGGTTCAAAGCAGACAAATAAAAGAGTCACGTTGATGATGCTCAGTGCTCCTTTTTGCCATTTTTCAAATGGAAAGCAAATAGAAAAAATTCCAGTCTGCAGGTGTTCAATATAAATCAGATATTGAGTTGCGACATATGTTTTCACTCTCCATGGAATTTATGCTTCTTTAAGACATTTTGTTTTACTGAATTTTCTGATACTTTAAGAAGAATGAAATAAAATAAGCATATTTTAGGGTTTTGTCATTGGTTTAAAAAGAGCATAATGAAGTACACCTTTGTGTTCATGTTTTATGTTAGTGAGACCACAAAGTGAAATTATCATGAGAAAAACATAAAACATGATTCAAAACACAAATTTGTATATAAATGACAAGGGAGGAAAAAAAGAGAGACCTATTTAGCTTCTAAACAAAATTAGGAATCTATTTTACCATTCCTAATTAACTTTTGCCTTTACAAAGGTTTATTGGAAGCGAGGTAGGGCAATAACTCTGTAGTCTACTCCTTTGACAGGAGGAGGTGTGTTCATATTCAGTATGTTTTTTCACTTTGTCACAGCCATACCTAATTACTGATTGAATATAGTGCTTATCTGATATCCTATTAATATACCCTACTGGATTTTTATTAATATTTCATATACACATTACATGGGAAAGTTTAGTATGAACTAGCACATTTCTTTTTTCACTGGTGTTCATATATATGCTTTGATTATTACCAAAAATAATACTGATTCTTTAGATAATTTTAATAGATCTTATTTCAGTATTTCACAAAATTTAAGTATTTTATAATCTAAGCATATATCATTGATTCAGAGACAAACATATCAACGTGTACTCATTAATACCCATAAATGTGTGTGCCTGTTGTCTATGGTGTATCTGCAAAATGCCTGATACATATAGTAGCTGTTCTGTAGCTGGTAACTATAATTACATTTATAAATCAACTCACCTAAGATTTAGTTGAGCTTTCTATATCTAGGACATAGTTAAGAATAATGGCACTGTAGGTTCCATCCTATTAGAAATTCGGTGACTTAAAGTTTAGCATTTGATGTTAATGTTTATGATCTAGTGAGAGTGCTTTAACCTATTTTCAGGAATAGAGCAAGTTCTTCAAGACCATTGGTCTTTCATAAGCAAGTATTGAAAAAAGCAAAGTTTAGTATCAATTATAATAATAATAATAGTGTAGAAATTAAGTTAACTGCTTTTTTATACTACACCAAAATTTTATCATTATCAAACAGACTTTAAGCTCTGAGGAAATATGTATAGTTTATAATAATCCTTTACATTCCCAATATTAATACAATTCTAGAAAACAATATCTATTATATGTTTATATATAATTAAAATTGTTTTGTTATTTTGTTGACTAATCAAAGTTATTAAAGAAACAGTCTATAATGGTTACTTATGATTTTTGCTTTATATATGTTTTGAGGCCTCTCAAAACTACATTAAAATGTGCATATGATACATAGAAGTGGGATTGCAGGAGACAGTTAAAAAACACCTTAAAAAAGTAATTGTCAGATTTTTTTACATAGATAACGTACTTGTCATAGAATGTGGAAATAAATTCCAGGTAATTCAGTAATATATATTTAACATTCGAGGAATCAACTTATGCATGAATGCTTTCAATATTAAGACCAAAGATTCAGTCTTAGAAACAGTTAATGACTTTAACATGCACCATTAGAAATTTATGTCTTAAATTAGGGAAAAAAAAATATCCCTTAAATTAGGGATCTCTATTTTGGAATTAAGAGAAAAATTTTGAGTGGTTTCTCTAGAAATTTTTAGTTGGAAGATATAATATTACAAATATGGCATTAGTTTGAAGGAAGTACTATGAATTGAATTGTATCCTCTCCCAAATGTGTATATATATTGAAATTCTAACCATAGTACATCAGAATGTGACCATTTTTGAAGATAGGGTTTTTATAGGGGTAATTAAAATTAGGTCATTAGGGTGGCCGTAGTCCAATATAAATGGTGGAAATTGGATATAGATGTGTACAGAGGGAAAATGATGTAAAGAAACATGGGCAGAGGGACAGCCATCTATAAGCCAAGGAAAAAGACCTAGAACAGACCTATTCCTTTTGGCACTCAGAAGGAACAAACCTGCCAACAACTTAATCCTTGGACTTCTACCATCCAAAACTATAAGGAAATAAATTTCTGTTATTTAAGTCACCTACTCTGTGGTAGCTTGTTATAACAAACCTAGAAAAGGTCTGGAAGGAATTTTTCCCTTAGAATGAATCATACTTCAGGTTATCTGGGTGGTTCAGTTGGTTAAGCATCAGATTCTTGATTTCAGCTCAAGAGTTGTGAGATTGAGCCCCACATAGGGGCTCCACCCTGAGCACACAGCCTGTTTAAGAGTTTCTCTATCCATCTCCCTCTACCCCTTCTCCACTCACACACTTGTTCTTTAATTAATGACTCAAGTCTTACCCATACCTGATGGGATTTTTAGAGGTGGTTGGAATTTAAATTTGTTGCTGGAATAATCTGGTGAACATGTTTTGCATATGAGAAGGACATGGATTTTTGGAGGCCAAGGTTGGAGTATTGCTGGCTTAACTGTGTCCCTTCAAAATTCATATGTTAAAGTCCTAACCCCTACTATCTAAGATATCATCACACTTGAGGATTACTTTACAGAGGTAATTGAGTTAAAATGAGTCTGTGGTAAGCCCTAATCTAGTATAACTGATATCCTTGAATAAAGTGGAAATTTGGACACCGACATGTGCAGAGATCAGATGTGAAGGCATGGGGAAAAGACAACCATCTATAAGTCAAGGAGAAGGAGAGAGGCCTGGAATAGTGCCTTCCCTTATGCCTGTTAGAAGCAACCAACTCAGGTCACAATATGACCTGAGATTTGTAACATCTTGAACTAAGAGAAAGTAAATTTCTGTTGTTTAATCCACTTAGTCTTTGGTTCTTTGTTGTGGAAGCACAAGCAAACTGACAGAGAAGGCAACTCATTAAAACACTTCTTAAAATTTTTCCAATTGTTAAATAGGAAAATAAATGTAAAATTTGATCATTTAAGTCATTACAAGTCTTATGGTGCTACTGTATAATAAATATAATAATTTTATTCATATCTCTTAATAGCTTATTTATAAAGCAAATGATATATATGTGTGTATGTACATATACATACACAGGTACATCCATATCCATATAGTTCCTTATATTACTAATTTTAAGCTCCTTCAGGTGAAAGATATTATAAACTTTTATTTATATTGATGTATAATATGTAATTCAGTGCAAACTTGTATTTAACAACTTTGAATAAAATAATTAATTAATATGGATTACTTAAGTTAAATTACATTGTTAATTCTACTTAGCCAAAATATATCAGTTTAACAGGGCTCAGTTCAGTAAAAGTAACTTTTAGGGGTGCCTGGGTGGCTCAATTAAATTAGTTAAGTGTCTGTCTGCCTTTGGCTCAGGTCATGATCTCTAGGTCCTTAGATGAAGCCCCACAACTGGCTTCCTGCTCAGCAGGGAGTCTGCTTCTCACTCTTTCTCTTTCTCTCCCTCTCCTCATCACTCATTCTCTCTCTCTCTCTCAAATAAATAAAATCTTTTTTTTTAAAGTAACTTTTAAGTTGCTATTTTTTACTCTCATCCATGCAACTAAACATAAGTGAAAGGAAAAGGGCTAAATGCATAAGGATGCTGTTGGTATACAATTTTTTGAAGTTATTTGCCTCACATTTGGGAGTGGCTATATCATCAATTGATTATAATTAAGCTATTCTCATATTTTTTTAGCCTTTGAAAAGAAATCATATTTGCATCAATTCAGTTTTTATGTAAAATAATTCACTACATATATCAATTTAATTCCAATTAGCTTTTCTTAACCTAAAAATACCATTTCTTATTACTACAAAAAAGTTCATTCACTATTCTAAAGGACTTTAAATCTTTTAAGCAGCATTTTCAAGAAAGCAGCTATCTAAAGAGCTTTGTACTTCATCTAATAAGAACACTAATTTAATGATTGAAAATGGAGTTGGTTCTATAATGAGGTCTCATGAGTACTTTATTATGTAATAAAGTAACATCCCCAAAGACAACTAATTCTGGGGAAAAAGAGAGAACTATTGATGAGAATAGAATAAGTATAATGGATTATTTGTATGTGAAGTATACTTATGAAAAAATAATTTAGTGATTAATTTTTAAAAATTATAATTTTTTCTCTTAAAAACCCATATATTTTATTATAAATGGTAATATGCCTTTAGTAAGTAGATTTTTATTTAGTAAAAAGAATAATTAAATAGATTTTGTAAATGACTTTCCAAAATGCTTTTCCCACAGGCATAGATATAAAACTCTCATCCTGTGGATTAGAAAACTGGCCAATCACGTTTTTTCAATTGGGAAATGTAAATTTACCCTCCTACTCAGCACAGTGCATAACACAATAGCATAACACAAAACCATGTGGATAAAGATAAATACATCCATTCATTTTTTACTCATATTTATAATTAACACAAAAAATAACTTGCCTATTATATAAGTAATATAAATATGTATAATATAAATAGTAAAATTAATTCAATATACATTCACAAATTAGTACATATATTTAACAATTACAAATATTTGTTGAGTGTTTATTCCAAATACTGATAAGAAAAAATATCATTCCAGCTCCTAAAAAGGTGAAAGTCTTCTGGAAATTCCACACATATAGTTAAATAGACTAAAACTGACATTTGCTATCACAGAAGTATATGAAAGTGCTACAGGAAAGAAGGAAAAGCTAACCTTTTTGAAGGGGTTTAAAAAGATTTCAGTGTCACTGATGTACTAAATATGTGGACAATAACCTCTGAAAGAAAAAGGGCAGGGTAACATCTGAGTTACAGAAACATACAATCTTTTTGCTAGATCATGTGATTTACTATTTCTAAATCATCAGTTATTTTTCAACTTTCTGGAGTTTTAAGTGTTTTCTTTTTTACCCTGTAACTTATATAAAATTGCAAGTCCCTGAGTCACTTACTATCTTATCAAACATGATGGTTTTTTGCCCTCTCATATTGCACAATAGATTCCTGTATACAAAATAAGGCGGCACGTGATGGAACGAGCACTGGGTGTTATATGCAATTGATGAATAAGTAAAAACTACATCTGAGACTAATGATATATGGTATGTTGTCTAATTGAATTTAAATTAAAAAAATAAGAGAAAAATCCATTAAGAATTTGACTGACTATATTGTTAACTATGATGCTTTAAATTTAGAACACCTTTAAAAACAATTGTGTGTTGATAAAATTTGGCCCAAGGCATTTAGAGTGAGAATGAGACAGATTTGGAAGACATTAAAAAAAGAGAATTTTTACAACTTGATGACTGATTAGATATAGGAGTTGAAATATATATATATATATATATATATATATATATAGAGAGAGAGAGAGAGAGAGAGAGAGAGAGAGAGCAAGTATTCAATGGAAATAGTTACCATAATAGGAAATATTGCAAAAGAATAAGTTTCAGAAGGTAGAGATAGAGAAGAAAAAAATACCAACTTTAAATTTACTGCATTAAATTGGTCATTCTTAAAACCTTGTATTAATTAAATGTCACTAAAAGTTATGGATGTATAAGAATGTTTAAATAATTTATTTTTATTTTTAGCCTAAATTTAGATAATATTAGATAGATAGATATTAGATATTAGATAGATAGATAGATAACTATTACCAGGTATGAGATCCTTCATTAGTTGATATAAAGAATATATTTATTTAAGATACCATCTTACCCCTGAAATGGTTTATTTTTATTTTATTTTTAATTTTTATTTATTTATGATAGTCACACACACAGAGAGAGAGAGGCAGAGACATAGGCAGAGGGAGAAGCAGGCTCCATGCACCGGGAGCCCGATATGGGATTTGATCCCGGGTCTCCAGGATCGCGCCCTGGGCCAAAGGCAGGCACTAAACCGCTGCGCCACCCAAGGATCCCCCTGAAATGGTTTATAGATTAACATGGGAGGTAAAACTAATTTAAAAACTAAGTATTTTTTTTCTCAAATGTCATTTAATCTGATATCATTAATACAGCCTTATATAGGCTAGTAGAGAATTCAAAGTACTGAGGAGAATAATATTCATTTGCAAATTTGTTATCTTGTGTATTTACAAGACAATATTGCATTTATAAAATATGAATAATGATTATATTCCAGAGTTGTTTTAAGGAATAATTAGTGGAAATATATGGAACTACCTCATATAACACTTTATACTTGTTATATTTCTTCCTCCCCACTTCTTTTATATGTCTTAATCAAGTATGACCCATAAATATCATATTTTAAAGTATGACTGCTAAGACACAGCCAAGAACATAAATTATGAAAAGATTCAATTTCTTTCTGACTTGCCATTAACCACATAACACAAAAATTATACTTAAAAATTGACTACTTGATGTCCACTCTCACCTCTTTTATTCATCATAGTATGGGAAGTCTTAGCCATAGCACTTAGACAACTAAAGAAATAAAAGGCATCCAAATCGGTAAGAAAGAAGTCAAGCTTTCACTATTTGCAAATGATGTGATACTATATATAAAAACCACAAAGACTCCACCAAAAAACTGCTAGAACTGATAAAGGAATTCAGTAAAGTTTTAGGATACAAAATCAACATATCTATATGTTGCATTCCTATATACTAATAAGGAAGCAGTAGAAAGTGAAATTAAAAAAAAATACATTTATAATTGCACCAGAATAACAAAATATCTAGAAATAGACTTAACCAAAAAGGTAAAAGACCTGTACTCTGAAAACTATAAAACCTTGATGACAAAAATTGAAGATGACACAAAGAAATGGAAAGATAGTCTATGTTCATGGATTGGAAGAACAGATACTATACTACCTAACCAAAGTAATCTACAAAATTAATGCAATCTCATCAAAGTACCAACAGCACTTTCATAGAACTAAAACAAACAATCCTAAAATTTGCATGGAACCACAAAAGACCTCGAATAGCCAAAGCAATCTTGAAAAAGAAAAACAAAACTGGAGGTATCACAATTCCAAACTTCAAATTACATTACAAAACTGTAGTAATATAAACAATATGGTATTGGCACAAAAATAGACAAACAAATCAAAGAAACAGAATAGAAAACCCAGAAATAAACCCATAACTATTTGATCAATTAATCCTAGACAAAGGGGGAAGGATATACAATGGGAAAAAAGACAGTCTCTTCAACAAATGGTGTTGGGAAACTTGACACCTCCATGCAAAAAAATGAAACTGGACCTCTTTCTTACACCACACACAATAATGAACTGAAAATGGATTAAAGATCTAAGTGTGAAACATGAAACCATAAAAATCCTAGAAAAGGGGATCTCTGGGTGGCTCAGTGGTTTAGCGCCTGTCTTTGGCCCAGGGTGGGATCCTGGACTCCTGGATCGAGTCCCACCTTGGGCTCCCTGCATGGAGCCTGCTTCTCCCTCCTCCTGTGTCTCTGCCTCTCTTTCTCTCTATGTCTATCGTAAATAAATAAATAAATCTTAAAAAAAAAAAAACTTAAAAAAAATCCTAGAAGAGAGCACAGGCAGTAATTTCTGACACTGGCCATGACATTTTTCTAAATATGTCTCCTGAGGCAAGGGAAAAAGCAAAAATAAACTAGTGGGACTATATATAAATAAAAAGCTTCTACACACTGAAGGAAGCAATAAAAAAAAAAAAAAACTAAAAGGCAACTATTGAATGAGAGAGGATATTTGCAAATTATATAACCAATAAAAAGTTAGTATCCAAAATATATAAAGAACTGATAACAACTGAACCCCTCCCCCAAATAGTCTAATTCAAAAATGGGCAGAAAATATGAAGAACTCTTTCTCAAAAAAAGATATCCAGGTAGCCAACAGACACATGAAGTTGCTCAACAGCACTAATCATCAGGGAAATATAAATCAAAACTACAAGATATTGTGAGATATTACCTCACATCTGTCAGAATGGCTAAAATAGAAAACACAATAAGCAACAAGTTGAGGATGTGAAAAAAAAGATCCCCCACACACTCTTGGTAGGAATGCAAACTGGTGCAGCCACTGTGGAAAACAGTATGGAGGTTCCTCAAAAATTTAAAAATAGTACCACCTTAGGATCAAGGAATCATACAACTAGGTGTTTAGATCCAAAACACAAAAACACTAATTCAAATGTATACATGAACTCCTATGTTTATTGCATAATTACTTAATAGCCAAATTATGGAAATACCTGGTATCCATTGACAGATGAATGGACAAAGAAGATGTGGTATGTATGTGTGTATGTGTATATATATTATTCAGCCATATAAAAGAATGAAACCTTGCCATTTGCAACAACATGGATGGAGCTAGAGAAAGTAATGCTAAGTGAAATGAGTCAAAACAAGACAAATACAATTTTATTTCACTTATATGTGGAACTTAAGAAACAAAACAAACAAGCAAAGTTAAAAAAAATTACAACCAAAAAACAGACTCAACTATAGAGAACAAACTGATGCTACCAGAGGAGAGGTGGGTAGAGGGATGTGTGAAATAGGTGATGGGGATTAAAGAGTACGTTTATCATAATGACCACTATCATAATGACCACTAAGTAATGTATACAATTGTTGAATTCAGGTATATTCTACACCTGAAACTGATAGAACATTGCATGTTAATGAGACTGGAATAAAATAAAAAAATAATAATAAAAAATAAAATAAATTTAAAATTGTCTACTTGACTAAGAAACAGCCAATTTAAACTGGGCCTAGTGGGACTCATGGGTGGCTCAGTGGTTGAGCCTCTGCCTTTCGCTCAGGGTGTGATTCTATGGTCCAGGGTTGAGTCCCACATTGGGCTTCGGCAGGGACCCTGCTTTTCCCTCTGCCTGTGTCTGTCCCTCTCTTTCTGTGTCTCTCATTAATAAATAAATACATATTTAAAATCTATCAATCAATCAATCACTCTGGGTCTAGAATATATCTAAGTCCTCACAAATAATTTTACAGGACTAACTTGTCTAGTTTGGTAAGATTATTGTAAGAAATTCAATGGCAAATTGCCATATCACATTGTTGCATTGTGTGGAGTGATGTGGCTCCGTCATTCTTATTAAATCCAACTATAAGCTTAATATAATGCTGGAAGGATGGTTTAGTACACTTGCCATAGTTACAAAAACATTCTCTCTGATACATTCCAATGATGAAACAGCTTATGAATGCTGTCATCTCTGCTTGGTTACAGTATTGACACTTACTTGCTAGAAGACTATCTAATTTGCTCATAGATAATTTATCAGAATTGGACTGGTTTACCTCTTTCTCAAGTTGCTTTGGCAGATCAGAAGGTGTCCTGGCTTGGCTGGTGTTTGGCTTGAATCATTGATGGATATGTAGGAGATAATGAATTAGAGGCAGCCAGTGCCTGTGAAATCTTGTGGTTGGAAAATTTCCGAATAGTCTTTGGCACAGATTTCTTCTTATTCCAGAGTGTTAGTTTTGGAAAGCTGGAGAGCTGGGATTGAGGAACATGAGAAGTGAAATATATAGCAAAGGAAGCTTGTGCCTTTCAGTGTAGGATAAAATACAAGAATTTGTGTTGACTCCCTACGAGTGGTCCCCTCTAGAGATTCTTTGAAATATATTTTCAAGTGCTTTCTGTATATTTGTAATTGGAAGGCTGTCTTCAGTCATAAAATAAAAACTGATAAAATTAGGAAAAATAGCTATACATTGAATATTATTCTTCCATATAGTTTTATTATTTATTTTTATTTTAAGAAATATTTTATTTATTTGAGAGAGAGAAAGAGAGAGAGAGAGAGAGAGAGAGAGAGAGAAAGGACAAGAGCAGGGGTGGGTAATGGGAGAGGGAGAAGCAGACCCCCTACTGAGCAAAGAGCCTGACTAGGGGCTTGATCCCAGGACTCTGGGATCATAACCTGAGATGAAGGCAGACACTTAACTGACCAAGCCTCCGAGGCGGCCCTTTCCATGTATTTTTAAATCAATTCTCTATGTGGAACTAAAATTTTGGACTTTGGATAATACTTATCAAGTAGTCTGTATAGTAATAAAAAAATATTTTAAAAGAAATCATCTCATGACATTTTTTTTCTTACTCTTTTCCCTCTAGAGGAAGGGAGGTGAGTTGAGTGCAGCCTACTGATACAGGTCAACTGATTCAAATCTCAGCTCCATTGCTTACTAATTGTGTGTCCTTCATCAAGCCCCTTTCTCCCTCCAAGCGTCTATCACATGAAAATGAAACTAATGCTATCCTCAAAGGAGAGTGGAAGCATAGAGATAATGTATGTAAAGCATCAAGGTCAATGTCCAAGGTCTTAATGTTGGAGAGTGTTTGCAATTTTCCATCTTCACCAGGAAGGTGTGTGTGTGTGTGTGTGTGTGTGTGTGTGTGTGTGTGTGTGAGACAGAGAGAGAGAGAGAGAGAGAGAGAGAGAGAGGAAGAGAGAGACAGACTGGGACAGTAAAAAAGAGGATAAGCTGCATAAAGACAGAGTAGTTGCGCTATTTTAGAAAACCCATTTTGGTGTATTTTACAAAAGACACCAAAAAACACAGGTACGCTCTTTGAGAAATTTCTCCTTTCTGAAATTTAATTGAAGGATGAAAACTGGTGGAAGAATTTAAGAAAAAAAGTTTGTTCTATTCTAGTACTAATTTTGGTGGCATCAAAATAAAGCCAAACATCTACACATAGATAATTTAACGTAGTAGATCTGGCAACCTGAAAAATATCCCCAGGGTCAATTTAACAACCACATAAGAAAAGGGGTAGCTGCTATATTCAAAATGAGCAAAAATGACCTATTTTCTTACATTTGTCACCAACATCCTTACTGCTGCCAAGCTTGTTAGTGACAAATAACAAGGGAAAGGTCACAGCCTTATGTGATTGGAATCAGCCCCGTTTTGAAGCATTTGTTAATGTCAAGGGGAGAATCTCTAGGAGTTGGCTTTTCTACCAAAGATATACTTCTATTTTTTATGTTTTAAAAATCTTTAAAATTCTCCTGCATAGTTATCAGCTATTTGTATTACTTATACTACAGACCTACACGAAACTTTCTAGGTTTCCCATGAAGAAAATCTAAATTGATTTAGCATAATACAAATATTTTATTCATAAAAGAATAGAATCAGAGCCATCTTTATTACGTCTGATGTTTCATTTAAAAATTTGTCGTATTCTAGAGGAGGAAACAAAAGATACATAAATTTCCAAAGGACACACAGCTAGTAAGCAGTTTAGCCATCAGGGATTATAATGTTATACTTAATTCTAAAACCAGAACTCTTTTCCCTACATTTTTCTGCATTCTGATTACTTGACTGAAAAGAAAAATTACAACATGACAAAAGGCAAAGTAAAAAATAAGAAATGAAATATTCCTCAGTTCCCTTGGGTGTCTTATGAAAACTAATAGTAATTAACATCTGTCAATACAGGTCATCAAAATAAGAATATATACCTTTGATAAATGGTAATCTCTTTTTGATTATTTGCCCAAAGTAGACCAATAGAGTTTTCTTACAAAGCAAATAAATAATACATATACTAATTAATTCCCCATTTGTTATGTGATTACATAATTATATATGTCCTCAAAATTTAAATGAATGCTTGTAAAATCATAGTCTATTCACTTTTGTTTCCTAAGAATGAATACTAACTTTAAAGTTGAAGTTAGGATATATTAGCCTTAATCACACTTCTGTAAGTAAGAAGGTTTGGATTTTGGGTCTTGAGACAATAGTAAAAAATTTAAAAAGTAGATATAGAAAATTGAGATGATAACACAGCACTTTTTTTTTAATTTTTATTTATTTATGATAGTCACAGAGAGAGAGAGAGGCAGAGACACAGGCAGAGGGAGAAGCAGGCTCCATGCACCAGGAGCCTGATGTGGGATTCGATCCCGGGTCTCCAGGATTGCGCCCTGGGCCAAAGGCAGGCGCCAAACCGCTGCGCCATCCAGGGATCCCAAACACAGCACTTTTATGTTAGAACAAGAAGACAGTATGAAAGCTTCTGTCCCCAAAACTATACAGATTTTCAAAACCATATCTTTCTTTAACCATTTTATGGCATTATGGTAAGGATTCAGGAGAACTGTAAAATGCTATAGGAAATTAGGTTTGCCAAATGATGTGCTATTTATCTATTTGACCAATATTTTTAGAGCACTTATTTTGAGCAAGACACTGTTCTAGGCTGTGAGGATATAGAAGCAAAGAAGAAAAACAAGATCCCTCTCCTCATAAAAAATCACATTCTCATGATATTATTTTGGAAAGTAATCTTCTCAATATTCAATATTTCCCATTCTAGCTTCCCATTCTAGCTACTTTCTTCCTATGAGATAACAAATCTAGAGTTGGACACAAAATATTTCAAAATTACTTTTTAAAGTTTGGTAATTTCACCATGTAATTTATATATTAGTAATGCTTTTACATACAATTGTTTATATTTATGTAGAATCATTTGATTGCTATCCTGGCATTCATTAATATTTGTTATGCTAAGATTAAAACAGATTTCTCTATTTATGTTACTTAAATAAATTCATGTATTGAAGTTCAATGACAGATGATAATTTTCAAGTTAGGGTTTGTTTGGAACAGGATTAATAAAAATACTATATGTTATTGGTGGTATAAATTTGTTTTATTTTTCAAAATAATGCAAGGTTTATGCTATAGACTGAATTGTGTATTCCCAAATTCATATGTTGAGGCATTGACCTTAAATGTGATTATATTCGGAGACAGGGCATTTAGGGAGGTCATTAAGGCCCAATGACATAAAGGCAGGACCCTGATCTGCTGGGACTTTTGTCATGAGAAGAGGAAGAGGTACCAGAGATATCACTTTCCTCCTGTGCAAACAAAGGAAAGTTTTTATGAAAACACAGAGGAAAGGTGGCTGTCTGAAAGTCAGAAGAGAGGGGTCTCACTGGAAAACAGCCTCTTGATCTTGGATTTCCAGCTTCCAGAACTGTAGAAGATAAATTTTTGTGGTTTAAGTCACCTAGTTCCTGGCCTAAGAAGATTAATACAATTTAAAACAGACTGGTTAAGGACTGTGCTTTTGTGTTGATTTCATATCTTACCTACTTTAGATGTGAAGTAGGAAGAAATTCGGTGTATCTTGTTAAGACATCACTTGTAACTTAAGAATGATAATATATCAATAATTTAGAATGCGTTTATATTAACCAGAGAGTCTATGATTTTATAATTACCTTTGTTTTTCCCATACAACTGAGGACACCAGTCTTCTGTGAGGTATAGTCATAATATATACAGATTAAATGTGTAATAAAAGGCTACAACAGTTAAATAGTTAAATGACTAGTTAAGTTTCAATACTTAAATAGTTCAATGTAAATCCAGAAGAAGGCATACAAAGTTTGACTGGCAGAAGGAAAATAGTCATTATCATGAGCGCCATACACTTATATAGGTTAATGTAATTGAGGAAAGTTATTTCACATGCATTATCTCAATTATCCTCCCAAACCCAGAGGAAGTCACAAAAATATTAACAAAAATATCCTATTATCTAGAATTTCTTATATATCTTCCCTTTAAGAAAATTACCAGAATTGTAGTTTTATCATTATTCGTGTGATGCTTTGATTATTACCTGTCTCTCCCATTAGACTGTAAGATCCAGATTTCTTTTTTCTTTTCTTTTCCATTATATATAATTGTTTGTAACTCTTTATAATTTGAATTAAATGGAAGGTCTACTATATGCCTAACTTCTCTTTTTCCTTTGGTTCCGATAAGTTTTGCATTCTGGAGAACCACTTGAGAAGCTTCCTCATTTTTTTGTTTTAATGAAAGGATCAAATTTTATTCATCCTAATCATTTCGTGAAAAACATTGAAATTCAAATACTATGTTAATGTAAAGACAATCAATTTAGTCTTCAAATTGGCTGGATATAAGTTAGTAGTACTGATTGACAAATCATTTTGAGTACTGGATTCTTTTTGATAACCTAAGAGTAGAAAACTTTATCAACCTTCTCTGTAATATAGGAGGAGATATTTCAATACACTAAAATACTCCTTGAGGTAATTTTGTAGTCAATCAAACTTGAGGACAATCTGGTGATGTGACAGGTGAAAAGTGTCCTTCATCTTTGTTGCTACTTCTACCTTCTTTCCCATATTCAGGTATAAGATTCCTGATAGTGCTTCATTGCAGTTAAATGATGCGATAGTCCACCTAGCAGGGCATTAGGAAGGGAGTTATGCTGTAGCAATTCTTCCTACCAACTACGTATCACAACACCATCCTCTAGAGAAGTTTGGATAAATGGTGGCAAGAGAGAATTTCTTTAACTATATTAGAAAACATGCTCTCATAAGCAGTAAAAAGAATACATGGACCTCAAAGGATTTATTCATCATTCACTATTCTTTTACTTTTTTACCTTTATTTTTTAAGTTTCTATTTAAATTCCAGCTAGTTAACATATAATGTAATACTAGTTTCAGTTGTATAGTATAGTGATTCAACACTTCCATATAACTGCTGGTGCTCATCACAAGTGCACTCCTTAATCCCCATCACCTATTTCACCCATCCTCCCATTCCCCTCCCACCAGTAACCATCAGTTTGTTTTCTATAATTAAGATTCTGTTTCTTGGTTTATATCTTTCTCTTGTTTTCTTTCCCCCTTTGCTTGTTTTGTTTCTTAAATTCCACATATCAGTGAAAGCATGTGGTATTTATCTTTCTCTGGCTGACTTATTTTGCTTAGCATAATACTGTCTAGTTCCATCCATGTCATTGCAAATGGGAAGATTTCATTCATTTTATGGCTAATATACCATTGTATACGTACACCACATCTTTCGTATCTATTCATCAGTTTATAAATACTTGGGTAGCTTCTATAATTTGGCTCTTGTAGATAATGCTGCCATGTACATCAGGGTGCACGTATCCTTTTGAATTACTATTTTTTTAATTTTTTTTTTGTGTGTGTGTAGGTACCTAGTAGTGCAATTGCTGAGTGGCAGGCTAGTTCTATTTTTAAGTTTCTGAGGAAATTCGATACTATTTTCCACAATGGCTATACCAGTTTGCATTCCTGCCAACAGTGCAAGAGGGTTTCCCCTTCCACTCCTATTTTTTTCTTGTGTTGATTTTAGTCATTCTGACAAGTGTGAGGTAATTATCTCATTTTAGTTTTAATTTGTATTTCCCTGATGATGAGTGATGTTGAGAGTCTTTTCATGTGTTTGTTGGCCAACTGGATGTCTTCTTTGGGAAAATGTCTATTCATGTCTCCTACCCATTCCTTATTTGGGTTATTTATTTTTTGAGTGTTAAATTTTATAAGTTCTTTATATATTTTGGATACTAACCCTTTCTTAGGTATATAATTTGAAAATATCTCCTCCCATTCAGTAAATTGCCTTTTAGTTTTGTTTCTTGTTTCCTTCACTGTGCAGAAGCATTTTTTTCTAGTGAAGTCCCAACAGTTCATATTAATTTGCTTTTTTTTCTCTTGCATCAGGACACATATGTAAAAAGAAGTCACTATGGCCAATGTCAAAAACATTACTCTTTGTGTTCTTTTTTTGATGGTATCAGGATTTTGATGGTATCAGTTATCACATTTAGGTTTAATCAATTTTGATTTTTTTATTTTTATTTTTTAAAATATTTTATTTATTTATGCACAAGAGACACACAGAGAGAGGCAGAGACACAGGTAGACACAGGCAGAGGGAGAAGCAGGCTCCTTGCAGAGAGTTTCATGCAGGACTCAATCCCAGGACCCCGGGATCATGCACTGAGATGAAGACAAACACTCAACCACTGAGCCACCCAGGCGTCCCCATTTTGAATTGATTTTTGTGTATGGCATAAGAAAGCAGTCCAGTTTTCCCAACACTATTTGTTGAAGAGATTGTCTTTCCCATTAGATAATCTTTCCTGCTTTCTCAAAACTTAATTGACTATATAGTGTGGGTTCATTTCTGGGTTTTCTATTCTATTCTATTGATCTATGTGGCTATTTTTGTGCCACAAACATACCATTTAGATTACTACAATTTTGTAATATATCTTAAGGTCCAGTATTGCGGTGCCTCTTTTTTTTCCCCCAAGGCTGCTTTAGCTTTCCAGGGTTCTTTGAAGTTCCATATAAATTTTAGGATTGTTTGTTCCCATTCTGTGAAAGAGATTGTTGGTATTTTGATAGAGATTGCATTCAATCTGTAGATTGCTTGTGGTAATATAGACATTTTAACAATATTTGTTCTTCTGATCCAAGAGCATGGACTATCTTTCCATTTCTTTATGTCATCTTCAATTTTTGTCATCAGTGTTTTATAGTTTTCAGAGTACAGATCTTTTACCACATTGGTTAGGTTTATTCCTAGGTATCTAATTGTTTTGGATGCAATTCTAAATGAGGTCAATTCTTTAATTTCTCTTTCTGCTGCTTCATTATTGGTGTATAAAAATGCAACAGATTTCTGTATGTTGACTTTGCATCCTATGACTTTACTGAATTCCTTTATTAGTTCTAGACATTTTTTGGTGGAGTTCTTGGGGTTTTCTATTTACAGTACTGTCATCTACATATAGTGAAATTTTAACTCCTTCCTTGCTGACTTGGATGCCTTTTATCTCCTTTTTGTTGTCTAATCACTATGGCTAAGACTTCCAGTGCTATGTTGAATAAAAGTGGTGAGCGTGGATACCCCTATCTTGTTCCTGACCATAGAGGGAAAGCTTTTAGTCTTCTCCCATTGAGGATGATATTAGTTGTGGGTTTTTATACATGTCCTTTATTACGCTGAGGTATCTTCCCTCTAAACTTACTATGTTGAGAGTTTTTATCATGAATAAATGCTTACTTTGTCAAATGCTTTTTGTGAATCTATTAAAATGATAATGTGTCTGGTATCCTTTTTTTCCTAATGTGGTGTATTACATTGATTGATTTGCAAATATTGAAGCTCCTTAGCAACACAAGAATAAATCCCATTTGATCATGGTGAATGATTTTTTTAATGTTGTTGATTTTGGTTTGCTAGTATTTTACTGAAAAATTTTGAACCCATGTTCATCAGGAATATTGGCCAGTAGTTCTCTTTCTTTTTTTTTTAAATTTTTTAAAAAATTTACTTATTTATAATAGTCACAGAGAGAGAGAGAGAGGCAGAGACACAGGCAGAGGGAGAAGCAGGCTCCATGCACTGGGAGCCCGATGTGGGATTTGATCCCGGGTCTCCAAGATTGCACCCTGGGCCAAAGGCAGGTGCCAAACCCCTGCGCCACCCAGGGATCCCCAATAGTTCTCTTTCTAAGTGGAGTTTTTATCTGGTTTTGGTATCACTGTAATGCTGGCTTCATTGAATGAATTTGGAATTCTTCCCTCCTTTCCATTTTTTGGAATAGTTTGAGAAAAATAGGTATTAACTCTTCTTTAAATGTTTGGTAGAATTCCCCTAGGAAGTCATCTGGCCTTGGACTCTCGTTTGTTGGGATTTTTTTGATTACTGATTTAATTTCTTTGCTGGTTATCAGTCTGTTCAAGTTTTCCATATCTTCCTGTTTCAGTCTTGGTAGTTTATGTTTCTAGGAATTTACCTATTCTTCTAGGTCATCCATTTTGTTGGCATATAGTTTTTGTAATATTTTGTTATAATTGTTTGTATTTCTGTGATTTGGTTGTTATTTCTCATCTCTCGTATGTGATTGTATTCATTTGGGTTCTTCCTTTTTACTTTTTGATAAATCTGGCAAGAGGTTTACCAATTTCATTGATTTTTTTTTTAAACATCTCCTGGTCTCATTGATCTGTGCCTCTGTGTGTATATTATATATAGTTTTTTTTTATCATTTAGTTCTGTTCTAATCTTTATTATTTCCTTTCTTTCATATTTAGGCTCCATCTGTTGTTCTTTTTAGCTCCTTTAGGTATAAGGTGAAGTTATTTATTTGAGATTTTTTTCTTTCTTCTTGAAGTAGGCCTGCATTACTATATACTTCCCTCTTGGAACTGTTTTTGCTGCATCCCAAAGGTTTTTGCTCCATTGTGTTTTCATTTTCACTTGTTTCCACATTTTGTTTAAAATCTCTTCTTGATTTCTTCTTTGACCTATTCATTTTTTTGTAGCATGATATTTAACCACCATGTATTTGTGTTTTTTTCCAAATATTTTCTTGTGGTAGACTTCTAGTTTCATAGTGTTGTGGTCAGAAAGGTGTATGTAACATTTCAATCCTTTTGTATTTTTTGAGTCCTGTTTTGCAACCTATTTATGATCTATTCTGGAGAATGTTACATGTACACTTGAAAAGAATGTGTATTCTGCTGTTTTAGGATGGAATGTTCTAAATATATCTATTAAGTACATTTGGTGGGGTGTTAAAATCCCCTATTATTATTGTGTTATTATCAATTAGTTCCTTTATGTTTTTTTATTAATTGTTTTATATATTTGGGTACTTCTATGTTAAATGTGTAAATATTTATAATTGTTCTCTCTTCTTTTTGGATTGTCCCATTTATGATTATGTAATACCCTTTGTCTTTTTTTTTAACAGTCTTTATTTTATTTTATTTTATTTTATTTTATTTTATTTTATTTTATTTTTTTTTTTTTTATGATAGTCACAGAGAGAGAGAGAGAGGCAGAGACACAGGCAGAGGGAGAAGCAGGTTCCATGCACCGGGAGCCTGACGTGGGATTCGATCCCGGGTCTCCAGGATCGCGCCCTGGGCCAAAGGCAGGCGCCAAACCGCTGCGCCACCCAGGGATCCCAACAGTCTTTATTTTAAAGTCTAGTTTGTGTGATATAGGTATTCTTATGTTGGCTTTCATTTGACAGCCATTTGTGTGATAAATGTTTCTTCAACCTCTCACTTTCAATCTGCAGGTATCCTTAGGTCTAATATGAGTCTCTTGTAGACAGCATATAGATGGATCTTGGTTTTGTTTTTTGTTTTTTGTTTGTTTTCTATTCATTCTGATACCCTATGTCTTTTGATTGGAGCATTTAGTCCATTTACATTCAGAGTAATTATTGATAAATCAGTATTTATTATCATTTTATTACTTGTTTTGTCATTGTTCCTGGAGATTTTCTCTGATCCTTTCTTGCCTTTGTCACTCTTGGACTCTCCTTTGCATTCAGAGAGTTCTTTTTAATATTTCTTTTTTTTTTTAATTTTTATTTATTTATGATAGTCACAGAGAGACAGAGAGAGGCAGAGACACAGGCAGAGGGAGAAGCAGGCTCCATGCACCGGGAGCCTGACGTGGGATTCGATCCCGGGTCTCCAGGATCGCGCCCTGGGTCAAAGGCAGGCGCCAAACCGCTGCGCCACCCAGGGATCCCTTTTTTAATATTTCTTACAGGACTGATTTAGTGGTCATGAGCTTCTTTGGTTTTTGTTTGTTTGAGAAACTCTTATCTCTCCTTCTATTCTGGATGACAGCCTTGCTGGATAGAATATTCTTAGCTGCAGATTTTTCCCATTTAGCATTTTGAATATATAATGCCACTTTCTTCTGACATGTTAAGTTTCTTTTATAATCTCCAACTTGCCTTATGGATTTTCCCTTCAAGTTACGGACTTTTTTCTTGCTGCTTTTAAGATGTCTTTTCTTAATCATTATATTTTGCAAACTCAATTGCAATATGTCTTGGTTTGGCCTGCTTTGTTGATTCGGATAGAGTTTATTGTGCCTCCTGCATCTGGATGTCTGTTTCTTTCTCCAGTTAAGAAAATTTTCTGCTATTGTTTTTGAAATAATTTTTCTGCCCCTTTCCTCTCTCCTTTTCTTCTGAGACTTCTATAATGCAAATGTCTCTATGTTTCATGGAGTCACAGAGTTCCCTAAATCTATTCTTGTGTTGCATAACTCTTCTTTCTTCTGTTCATCCTCATTATTTTCATTATTTTGTCTTCTCGTTCACTAATTCATTTCTCTGCTTCTTCCAGCCTGCTGTTCATTGCATTAAGCCTGTTTCCAATCTCATTTATTGTATTCTTTATTCTCTGATTCTTTTTAACTCTTTTCTCTCTATGGTAAGAGTCTCACTGATGTCTCTCTTCTTCTCTCAAGCCCAATGAGTATCCTTATGAATGTTGTTTTAAGTTCTCCGTCAGGCATGTTACTTATATATGTTTCACTTAAATCTCTGGTCATGGCCTTATCTTGTTCTTTCATTTGGGATACCTTCCTCTGCCTTGGCATTTTGTCTAAGTTTCTGCCTTCTTCTCTGTGTTAGAAAAACCAGTCATGTTTCCTGCTTCTGAAAGTAATGGCTTTACAAAAAAGAGGTCATGTAGTGTCCAGCCTAGCACTTTGGGGAGTGTCTCTCATATCCTGCATGCACTCTGTTGTTGTGTTTTGGTTGCTTTATTATTCAGGCCAATTATCTGCAGAAGCTCTCCTTGCCTGCTGTGGGCAGTGTTTGGTCCCTGGACTGTATGTAGTTAAGTTTTAACTAGATGCCCTCTGATCTCCTTGTGAAAGGAGACTTGATCCCAACTCCACTAGAACTGAGGAACTGAAGAATTCTCTGATTAGGAGATGTGGTGTGGGCAGGGTCTTTGCTGGTCTTCTAGGGATGGGGTCCACCCCTCAGTACTGAGGCAAGCTTCACTGAGAAAGGTGGTCCCTCCAGAGCTGGGGGGTGGGGTACAGGAGGGTGGAGCTTGGTGCAAGCAAATTACACAGCCAATGTCCATAATGCACACTTCCCACAGCTGGCTTTGTGTTTAGGCTGAGGAGCAGAGGCAGAAAATGGTGCCAGCCAGCTCCTTTGTTCCTAAATAGATGTCTCTGTGAACTTCCTCTTAGGGAAGTGCTCCAAGAAGAGTGAATAGTATCCCCACTGTGTGCCCCAGGTGTTCTTCAGATGACTCTTTCCATGCTGTCTGCCTCTGGGTTGTTTGCTTGCTTTCTCTCTAGGAGCAGTGCAGTGCATTCTATGCTCTATGCCAGCCAAGCCCATTGACCTTTAATACTCCAGGCTTTCAGCCCCACTGGTTGCAGCAATGTACATAATTCAGCCTTTCTCAGGTTCCAAGGCAAAGACCTTGGGAAAATGTTCTCCTTGTGCATTCCCCTATGTACTCTCTCTTGCCCTTCTCCATGATGGCAGCTCCCTCCTGCCCACAACACCCACAGTCTGTTTCTCCCTTAAACCATGTCTCCATACTTTCTACTTTCTTTGATGTGGCTTCTTCACACTCTTTAGTTGTAGAGTTTGTTCTGCTAGTCTGCAGGTTGACTTCTGGGGTATTTAGGATGATTTGATAGTTATCTAGTTGTGTTCATAGGATGAGATGAGCCTAGGGTCCTCCTACTCCACCTCCATCTTCCCATTCATTATTCTTGAAAACATATATTAAGTATTTTCTGTAGATTGATAATTGGGCTTAGCACAGAGAATACAAAATTGGCAAGCAGAAGAGACGCTATGAACAATTTCATAAAGTTCACCCTAACCTGGAAGTTGAAAACTGATCATATACTTTTAACTATAGGTGAAACTGCAACCATGGCAAAGAGTATGACAGAGGCATGAGCAAAAACTTTCATTAAATAAATGAATGAATAAAATGGGTGAGTCAATGAATGAATGGATGAATGTCACAGTTGTAAAAGAAACTCAAAGGAGACAGAGAGTGTTCCTATGGAATGCTACATGAGGAAGTAGAGATTGATTCTATCTGTAGGACTTTGCTAATTATAACATTCTAAAAAAGGAAAGACATTGGAAGACAGTGTCTGTGCCCACACACTTGAAGTGTAAGGTTAAATAAGGGAAAATACAAAATTTGTGTTTTTAAAAGGAACTCATGCCACTTTGTAGAGAGAAAAATAAATGATTATAGGGAGCCTTAGATGGATATGGGAAAACAGTTATTAAGCTATTGGTATGATATAAATTTGGAAGAATGAATATTTGTCAATGGCTAAAATAATTCTTCTTTATACCTTTCTTCTTTACATGGAAGGTAGCATTAGCTGCCAGGAATAACTTTATAAATACAGTGCTTAAATTATACAGCTATTTCATGCAATATTTATCATTCAAATATGAGAAAACTAAGCTATCATAAATGTCTGTCTCTATTTGCTCAAAAAAATGAATGCGGTATATTGATTAGAAGATAATAAACATTAATATTCCCTTGCTCTGATACTACAATAGCTATTCCTTATTTTTGTATATTTTCTCTATTACTAAATAGCTACTAAGTTGAATGAGAAGCATTGCAGTATTTCAAAAAGTCAAATCTATGGAAAATATGAATACAATTGTTACAAACTGTTTGTATCTAAAATTCATATGTTGAAATCCTAATCATTAATATGATGGCATTTGGAGATGGAGCATTTGGGAGAGTTAGGTCATAAAGTTGGAGCACTCATGATAGGATTAGTGCCCTTGTAATAAGAGGCAGAAAAGAAACTGTTCCCTCTCTCTTTCTGCCAGGTGAGGATACAATGAGATGTTCTTCAGTAAACTGGGAAGAGGGAGGGTCCTCATTAGACACTGGATCTACCAGCACCTTGTGAGAAACGTTTATTATTTAAGCCATCCAATCTGTGGAATATATTTGTTATAACAACTTGAGCTGATTGAGATAATATTTACAGTATATATAACAAATGTCTGGAAATTTCATAAATGAAAATTAAATACATAGTTTTAATAATTAATTCAATATTGAGGAAAAAACAAATTCATGAAGTTATGTGTATATGTTATGAAAATCACACATAGGTTAGATAAGTCACACAAACATAGCTTTCTGGAATATGGATATCAAATGTAAAATCCATTAAGATAATGTATTTTTATGCTTTTAGTGGAAATAAAATCTGATATTCAATAAAAAGTGCCAGAGGTAGTATAAACTAAAATATAATTTCACTATCACAATATTAAAGCATTAATCTAGTTTTTCAGTACTAAAGTATCTACTTATGCAAGAAATTTATAATTTAATTATATATTACCATGATATCATATAGCACTGAAAAAAGCTTACAATATTTGAAGTACTCTAAATTTGCCTCTTTCTCTGGTCATTAAAAGTACATTACAAAGTGATTGAGGACTATTAATGCTTAAGTAAGGAACAAATACACAACTTAAATTCTTATTTTTTCAGCCCTCTCAAATCATTTAACCAAAGATCTCCAACATGTGACACAACTTTGTTCTTCTGTTTTCTTTGCCTATAGCACTGAAATTGCCTCAAAGAGCCATTTAAGATCTATAACCACCCAACTTTCACACCTGCTTTATGGTAGTCAAATGCTACATGTAATGGAGAATAAAAATGAATAGAACATTATCTTGCATTCTACAAATTCAGAAAAGCATTGGGAAAGACTGGCAGTCAAACAGCTGACTAAAGTCAATGTGGCAAATACTATGAAAATTTCTGTATAAAGTGCTATGAGACCACAGATAAGGGAGTGACCAAATTTGCAGGGAATACACCTATATTGTTAAGAACGGCTTCTAACAAAAGAAACACTTTGAATTGGGCTTTGTTATTAATTATTCATTCATTCATTCATTCATTCATTCATTCATTCATTATTTGTTTCAGGAAAAAAAAGCAGGAACAAGGCAAAGATACCGGGGAACTACTTATGTGGTTATAATAAATGTTCCAATTGGTTAGGGGCTTCATTTCTCTATGAATACATTAGGTTTTCTTTTACCTCCAAACCTTTGCATAAATGTTTATTCTTTTCTGAAATATCATTTATTCTTAAAAAACATCTATCCCAAATCCAGATCACAATGGTGGCTAGAAATATATGTTGGTCTAGTGCCCCTTTCAAGATTTTTTTTTTTTTTTAGCTCCATTTCCTTCTCCATCTCTGAATTTCTAAAAAGTGGTCCTCTGGGTTACTTTTATTAAGCACTGCTCACATAATGCTTAGCTTCTTCCCTATCTTATCTCTCTAAAAGTCAGTACATATTGTAACAGGAAATTTTCTCTGAATATTTAAAAAAATAGTATCTATAAGGATATCCATAGATAATTTATAAATACTTGTTGCATTTATTGCATTTCTTTTTTCATAAGCAGTAAGTCATCTTAAACTTTAGATCTAACCTGAACATAGGTTATTTATTTTTGCATCTTTAAAAGTTAGTTTGTAGTGATGCTTAAACTTTGACTTTAAAAGTGAATAAATTATAATTTCAAGAAAGACCTGAAATACATGGATATGATTTGAACATGCTGATTTGAAAGCTTTTCTAGACACAAGAAACAAAATAAGATTGGAAATGTAGGAAAACATTATTTTTAATAGGAGAAATTAATTCTGCTTTGGGGAATGCAAGCTTAATAAAATAAAATAGGTAAGTAGTGAGGGAAAGAATTTATGAATGAATACTTTCTTAAAGTTCCCTAGTCAATGGGTAAAAGGACAAGAAATTCAGGCTGTAATCAAAATAGGGGACTCTAGAAATTTGTGTGATTAAAATCAATTCCTCAATCAATAAGCAAGAGAAAGGCAACGAAATTACAAGTAGTGGGGCTCCTGTGTAGCTCAGTCGGTTAGGCATCCTACTCTTAATTTAGGCCAGGTCATCATCACATGGTCATATTGGGCTCCATATTCAGCAGGGAGTCTGCTTGAGATTCTCTCCCTCTCCTTCTACCTCCCCCCAAATAAACAAATAAATAGTTACAAGTAGAATATTGATGTGTTTAGCAAAAGCTGGAATGGGGAGAATTTATGAGCTTGGAGACTAAGAGGAAATTATTAACTAATAGGGAAATAATAACAGAACCTGAACTGATAAGACTGAGATATGAGAGGAGACATATATAGAAGGAGTTATAAAAAAAGAATTGTCAGGATTTGGCAAAAATTCAATACATTCAATACTATATTTGCTCTAGGTAACACCATTACTTGTGGTTAAAAATTTCATGTGAACATGGATCCTGCCCTCAAGAGGTTTATGTTTTAATATGGATGGAGAAAGAATTTTGAAGAAGGAACTAGAGTTGGAACTTGCCAAACAAGATCAAGTGGCTCATTCAAGGGAGAGGAAAATGTGAAATTCTATAAAATCCACTGAAGTTAGGAAGGTGTTTAGAAAAAAAGGAAAGGTATGCAATTTGGCTGGAGAATATGTCATGGATAGATAAATAAAATGAGATAAGGCTTAAAAGAAAAACTAGGGTCATGAAGGAGGGAAATTTGAATATCCAGCTAAAGAGTTTAGGTTATGTACTAGAATGGGTATCTTGATTTTGGTCACCCTACATCTCTTACCTACTTTTATTTCATTATTGTTTACTTATTTTCTGTAAAAACATCCTGAATTATCTTTTGGAATTCCCCTTTTTCACTAAGGGCCACTCTGACCCTCACTCCCAAGAATTTGAATTGACATTCAAATTGACACAGGAAAGAAAATGGGAGGAGATGAAGCACACCAATTGCAATATCATGGAGAGATTTCCTTCTCCTGTCAACTTTCCCATGTCCTGTCCTTTACAAGAGCTGGTTGTTTAGTTCTCATTTTGGCTTATGAATTGCCATCCTTTCAATAACATCCTTTTGTTTCCTCTAAGTAGAATAGAGTTGATTTTGGTTCCTTAAGACCAAAGTACTCTTACTCAGAAACCAACAGATCTACATTATATAAAATTTTCATATAGACAGTAGAAGTCAGAATAAAATAATATTTTGTTTCATATATGTAGTTTCCAAAGAAAGAATAAAAAATCAAAAGATCTGTCCGGTGAAAGAGTTACTGTAGTACAGGTATTATTCCAAGACATCATTAGGTAGAAAATGTTGTGCTACCTTTTGAAGGGAATCATAAATCAATGTACACAAAATAACTGTGACTTAAAAAGTGTTTTTGAAAAGAATAAGTTTCTCATGTTTTTGTAACAAGTCCATAAAATCAATATTTTATATTGAGAAAACAAGGATTATTCTTGGAAAGCTTTCCAAGAATAATCCTTGTTTTCTCAATAGATTTGAAAAGGTGTAGTTGATAAGAAATGCATTTATGTTAAAGTAATTTCTGTGTAAAAAAAACTAAAAGATTGGGATCCCTGGGTGGCGCAGCGGTTTGGCGCCTGCCTTTGGCCCAGGGCGCAATCCTAGGGATCCAGGATCGAATCCCACGTCGGGCTCCCGGTGCATGGAGCCTGCTTCTCCCTCTGCCTATGTCTCTGCCCCTCTCTCTCTCTGTGTGTGACTATCATAAAATAAAAAAAAAAAAACACTTCCCAGTTGGTGTTTCTTTAAAAAAAAAAAAAACTAAAAGATTAAGAGTAAACAAAGCAGGACAGACTCAGGATAAAAACAATATAAAGCATAATTTAAAATGCCACCTGATTTGTATGTCAGGTATTCATCAAACCTCTTGCTAACACTAAACTTTTGCTATTAATAACAGCTAAAAAGTGTTTAGAATTAAATGGCAGATATCTTGGCAACTGTGCAAAACTATTTCATTTAAGCTTCACAAGACACTTCTAGGACAGGCTTTGTAAACAGTAAGGCTCTTTGGTCACAATGAAACACAAAACCTGATCCAAATTTGTTTAAGCAAATAGGATATTTTTTGGCTCACACAAAACTTTCTGGAAGAAAGTTGTATTAAAGGGCTTAAAATCTATAAACAATATCTACACTATCAGCTTCTTACTCTGAATCTCCTCTTTTTCATTAGTTGTCATTATCTAAACCATCATGATCGCAGGATCATGATGGTTTAGATAATGGACCTAAGTCCACTGATCACATTACTAACTCTCTTTTTCCAAAGGAAAGAAATTTCTTATCCTTCAACATGTTGAAGTCATCCATTCAAACAACATTTTGGTTTGATTCTGTCTAAATTGAATGGTATTCATTTCTGACACAATCAGGATGACTTGTGCTGATGGACTTGCATGGGTTGTAACAAAAAGGCTGTGAGAATAGTAATAATAAACATTATAATCATAATAGCAGTGACCATTTATTGTATTTACTTTCAAATTCTAATGACTTAGACTAGATTAATTTACAGATTTTCACAATAACCATAATACATAATGTGCTATTACTATTCACATTATATTGATGAGAAAATTGAGGTTCAGTGTGGTTAACTGACTGACAACATTCACCTAGATGTCAAGGGGAAGAGCTGGAATTTGATTAGAATTTGTCTGGCTCTAAAGTCTATGAAGTATCCATTCTATTGTAGTGTCATTCATTCTTTGAGAAGATAATAAGAACATTCCTTTACAAACTGCGTGTGCTAAAAATAGTAGAATGGTGCAACAGAAAATGTGAGGTGTTATTTCCCAGAAGATAAGGAAATGGAAGCACAAAGAAATTAAATAGCTACTCTAAAGCAATTAGCCAGTGAATGGTTGAGCTAGAATTCAAACTAGGTCTGTCTGAGGGCAGAGCTCAAAGTCCTAATTATTAGAATATGTGAATACATGTGATGACTGTTATTGAATATATCTGTGGACAGATAATGTAGCCCGAATTAACATTTAAAGTGTATTACCTTAATGAATTTTCATTTCTCCTATTAATTATGCTCCTGGTAGTCCAAGACCTATTATAAATCTCTCAACCCAGGGAGAAGAAGGAGGGCCAGTGCTGCCTGGAACAAAGCCGTCATGACTAGATTTAGTTTTTAATGGGCAGTTTTGGGTTTGATCCTGCTTCTTTTTTACATGTATGCCAAAGCAATGACCTTGAAATGCAGACTCTGTCAAAAAAAGATATGGAGTTTTAAGTTTCATTAGATTCCATTAATGTTTTTAAAGCCAATTCTTGTAGACTAACTCATAGATTTTGTCCCATAATTTTGACGGGATTTCCCTGACACTATTAATACTGACTCGCAATAAGGAAGACATCACATGTGATGTAGAGAAACCTTTGCCACAGGGAAAGGGGTGATGGTAAGCCCAAGACTTTGTCAATACCAAGGCTACTATAGACTTAAAAATTCAATCTCTGGTAATGGAGCCTGGTTGTCCATATTTTTTTAAATAGTTACCAAGTATTTTTGAATGTCCAGTTAGTGTTGAGAAACACTGCTCTAGGGGAAAAAGATACTGCATAACCAATCCCCACATATAGGCAATAGCATTCCTCGGCTACTGGGAATTTCCCATGGAGATGAAGCCTGAGGAAGTTTTTCCAACTCACTTTAAACACAACCTATAAAGGATCCAGAAGTTCCTGTGTGCTTTTGTTAGGATACAAGTAGGATCCAAGAAGGCCAAAGGATAAATCAAGAGCTAGGGGTAGGATTAAGAGGGGGTTTTATTGGCCAGTTTTATAAATGAGGAAAATGTCCAAAACCTTAGACCCAGCAACAGATACCAAAAAAAAAAAAAAAAAATCTCTCTGAGAAGCCAGAGAATACAAGTCACTTCTCAAGGTCAAAAGCAGAGAAGCCTCTCCACGACAAATATCCAACAATATCATATGCATCTGAGACTTAACATCATCTGGAAAGGAACAGAGTCATTAAAAAGTTGAGGATTTGACATTTTATAATTTTTTAAAAATTTATTTATGATAGTCACACACACAGAGAGAGACAGGCAGAGACATAGGCAGAGGGAGGAGCAGGCTCCATGCACCGGGAGCCCGACGTGGGATTCGATCCCGGGTCTCCAGAATCGCGCCCTGGGCCAAAGGCAGGCGCCAAACCGCTGCGCCGCCCAGGGTTCCCGAGTATTTGACATTTTAAAGAAATATTGTTTTAACTTTAAAAAACAGTGGTACTTAAATTTATATTAACTTTTGTTTGGTTGGTTTTCTCTTACACATCAGGTGAATTTGAAAGTTAAGATCAGGGTGTGGGTCTGAGAGAAAAGGAATCATATATATTACAGATAATAAAAATATTTATTTTCCTGTGCACATTTAAATGTTAATGTTTGAGGATTAGAGATTCCTTTTTATTCTCTACGTTTTTCACTTTTTCTTCTTCCATTGGAGCAGTTAGCAATTTCTATGCTTCCTTGTCTATAGATAGGTTTGTGACTGGAAGGAAAGCAAAGGTTCCAACTAAACATCCCTGTCTTAGTTACTATTTCCAGAAGTCTCAACTCACTGAGGGAATTTTACAAAGTGCTTCTAAGAAACTATAAAGACAGAGAAACAACTTTGAAGGAAACATCAAGAGGAAGAGAATTTACCTAGTTCCTGGAGAGGAGTCCAATCTCCTGGCAGGGGAAAAGAGCATGGAATAAGTATAGAAGCAAGGTACGCACGTTTCAAAGGTCGTTAGCACAGGGGAGAGGGACCAAAACACCCAAGTGGAATCGGTGGATGGTGTTTACAGAGAAACTAGACCATAGCAATTTGGGCTTATCAGTGTTTGACAAAGATTCTTTTTTATGTTCACAGTTGATGGGGAAATTGCATCCAGGCCTAAAGAAGGTCTCCAAAAAAAAAAAAAAAAAAAAAAAAAAGTCTCCCAAACAACCAAGGCAGTAAGGCAGTACTTTCTTCTAGATCAGTAGGATCAAGAGACCATTTAAAATGAAATCAATTTGGAGCAATTGGGTGGCTCAGTTGGTTAAATGGCTGCCTTTGGCTCAGGTAATGATCTCATAGTCTTGAGATGGAGCCCTCCTGCCCCCTCTCCCCAATGGGTTCCCTGCTCAGTGGAGAGTCTGCTTCTCCCTCCTTCTCTGCCCCTTCTTGTGCTTTCTCTTTTGCTTGCTCTCTCTCAAATGAAAAAAATCTTAAAAAAAAAATAAAGTGGGATCAATTTAAAGAAATTAAGGTCTTGTTTATTGAACATTAAGTTACTATTCATACCTGCTACATAAAACATAACTTTAAATTGATGGACTAAGTTTACGAACATTCCCTAAGATCCTTAATAACCATTAATTGTTAAGAAAAAGTAAATACATAATAAAATGAATCCTTGAGTGAAATTTTGAAAGAGAGGAATAAGAAGACACTTGCATGGAAAGATAAACCAATGCACATCAGATTTTACTAGGTCATGGGCTGCTATCAGAGATTTCATCTGAAAAGAGGAAATCTTCTGGTGTATCCACATAAACATATATTGTCCCTGATAAATCTGTATCTAGAATTCAAGTCATTGACAGACTACAAATCTCCAAATTAAAAAAAAAAAGAAAGAAAGAAAGAAGAAAGAAAGAAAGAAAGAAAGAAAGAAGAAATAAAGGAAAGAAGAAAGAAAGAAAGAAAGAAAGAAAGAAAGAAAGAAAGAATCTTGAACAAATAAATAGACTCAGACAAAATACTGCAAGTTTGTGCATTTTAGAAAAATGAAGAAAATAAACATTTTTTTTTAGGGTAAAATTTAATTGCCTGGAAAGTCTAATCAGGAAGGACCTCTCATTTCTCCAACTTTGAAGTGCCTGCAGGCTAACAACAGCCTATCGTTTATCTAATAGAAAATAGTAATTTGTCTTCAAACTTTGGAATCTGCCCTTACTTTACTGGCTACTGAATTTTGAATTTTGTATTTGTATTTTTTGTTTTTTTTGGTTAACACTTGTTTTAAAGACGATTATGCAGAGTCCAGTTTTTAGTTTAATTTTGCTCTGTGTTATCTAAAGATGCTACTGCTGTTCAGAGAGTGTATCATTACTCAGAAGGGAAGTGATTTATTGAGTAATTAAGGCAAACTAAATCTACACCAACTCAGTGCAAATTGTAAGTAAACACCAACTTGGTCAAAGCTAGGTACTCTTTTTCAAATGTAAAGTACTATTTATATTGCCACTATTAGTACCTTTAATACTGTTGGGTTTTATTTTTTATTATTTTTTTTTTGAAAAAAAATTTTTTTAATTTTTTTTATTTATTTATGATAGTCACAGAGAGAGAGAGAGAGGCAGAGACACAGGCAGAGGGAGAAGCAGGCTCCATGCACCGGGAGCCCGATGTGGGATTCGATCCCGGGTCTCCAGGATCGCGCCCTGGGCCAAAGGCAGGCGCCAAACCGCTGCGCCACCCAGGGATCCCTATACTGTTGGGTTTTAATGGAATTTTCTATTTCATTTTAATGAAATGCTTGTTTTCTAGGAAAAAGTAAAAGGTACCACAAATGAATATGGGCATTTTTACTGAAATTAGGCATAGTGCCAGAAAAGCTGGGGTGATTTCAAAACTATGAATAAAATGATTTAAAATTACACACACACTCATTTACTTTCAGTTAAAAAACATTTCTGAGTACACATTTATATACCTGGAAATGTTTTTTATAAATGTATAATAGTAAATTTGTTTTGATACAGCACATAAAAATTCTCACAATTTCATTAATTCAATTTATCTCTATTAAATTGTGAATAATGTAAATAATTATTGAATTTTCTTCTATCTGCAACTTAATTGGTGCCAATTACTTTTTTATAGATTAAGTTGAACTGAAAACTAGAACATAGATATGTCAAATCTTGCAAAAAAGTTGGGAAATTCTTCCACTTTTCACTAATAAAAAACAATGGGAATATTAAATCAATAGGCCAAGAATTTGGGGACGAAGTAAGAGATGTATGAATGTTTGGGTTTATGTTTCCATATACATGGAGCACCTAAATTCAAACACATATTAAAGAATGCATATATACTTACACAGATAAATAAATATAGAAGATGTGCCAAGACAGTGTTATAGTAAATAATGCATATTTACATAATGAATATATTTGGAACATAACAAATTTTTATTTGATTACTTAGAGTTATAATAGTATTTTGATATTAAGATATCAACCATCTTTCAACTATTTACTTTGAATATAACTAAATGTTCTTTTTGACATTTTATATAGAACTTGACACTGCTTTAAAAATATATTTTAAAATCAACCGCAAACTAGGAATTATTTTACATATTCACTTATCAGAAATTTTAATAAGATTAGGTTTTAGAAATATTTTTTTTCTGAAAAGGTGAATGTGCTTAATTTCTTTCTACAACTTATTTCATTGTTCAATTATAATCCCATCTTCCAAAAATTGGAACTTGACCCTAGAATACATTGCTACAACACTGATAATTTTGATTCTCCTTTAAAATACTACTTTTTAAAATCATGACAGAAGGGACGCCTGGGTGGCTCAGTGGTTGAGCATCTGCCTTCGGCTCAGGGCATGATCCTGGGGTCCTGGGATCGAGTCCTACATTGGGCTCCCTGCAGGGAGCCTGCTTCTCCTTCTGCCTGTGTCTCTGCCTCTCTCTGTGTGTCCCTCAGGAATAAATAAATAAAATCTTAAAAAAAATCATAACTGAAATTTATTCTTAATAGAAAGTAGCACAAAGACCATTCATGTTCTTAAATGAAAGCTGCCTCTTAAGTGCATGCTTAAAAGAACCCTCTAAGGGAACTCTGAAATCTTTCATTGTCTGAAGTCTAATAAATTAACCTGAATAAATTAAGATAAGCTGATAAATTAAGGCAAACCTGAGTACCAAAATCAAAGATCTCTTTGGTTTTATATGATAAAATGTATCATCAAATTCATCAAGTTTCATTGCTGTGATTATAGCTATTTTGGTGACATAGAAACCAATACCACTGTGAAAATTGGAAATATTAAAAAAAAAAGAAAAGAAACACTGCTCTGCATGTTGCTGAGAATCTTCCTTCAAGAATATATATGATCCAATATTGATTCCATAGTATCTGATTGGGATGCCAGTATGGCCAAGTGAGCACCTTTTTTGTGTGTCTATCTCAGACCTCTATCTTCATGTGACAGAAGTAGGGAAGAGATCCATGTGGGTCTCTTATAAGAACACTAATCCCATTCAGGAAAGCTCCACTCTTATGACCTCAGCACCTCCCAAAGACACCTAATACTACTACATTGAGCATTATGACTCTGACATTGAATTTTGAGGGGATACAAACATGAAGGCCATAGTAATATCCTTTTCTTATACAACAACAATTTAGTGTCGTCCTCTGTCAGAATAACTAACTAGATCCTTTCCAAGAAGTTTACAACCATCAAAGGCTGCATGCTCATGATGCTGGCCCTAACATGTTAGGGTTAAACACAAATTTTCTCTACCAGCAATGTTCTTCCCACCTTCCTAGCTGAGCATACTTCCCACTTAATATTCTAGATTAGTATCTGGGTAGGTGTTATCGTCTAGGGAACCATTCCATCTTCCTACCGTTCACACATACAACAAGTTAATAAACCTAGATATTCACCCAGGCTTAATTATGAGCATTTTTTATTCAATTCTAAATTTTATTTATTTATTTTTTTAGGGAGGTGAGGCAGAGAAGGGACAGGGACAGAGGGAGAGGACATAGAGAATCTTAAGCAGACTCCACACCCAGCAAAGGGCTCCATCTCACAACTGTGAGATCATGACCTGAACTGAAATCAAAAGTCAGACGTTTAACCACCTGAGCCACCCAGGCACCCTGAAACTCAGTTTTATGAGAGTCTTTCCTAATATATTCTGAACTCCTTTGGGGATTAATGATTTAATATTTTTTATCTCTGGTTTTTCTCTGCATAGCATTTTACAGATACTCAATACATACAGGGCTCTTAAATCTAAGCAACATGTGTAGAAAAGGAGGCAAACTTTGCTTTTCTTTTCTTTAGAGAAAGTGAAAAAATTAATGAAATATATCATTGTAATAAAGGCTGAGAGGTAAAGCTTAGAAACTTGCTATTCTTTGGAATTTAAAAATGTATTCATTATTTCTACTTCAACCAGTCATGTTATCAATTGGTTAACATATATACAAAGTCTCAAAGAAATACAAAGGTAAATTAAATGAAATGTTTTGTAAAAGTCAAATTATTTTATTAACTTAAATATGGGAATGTTTGACTTAGTTTTTAATATGGGAATGTTTGGTTTGGTTTGGTTTTTAATATATACGAACCAAGTGATCTAAGGGTTGCTACAGCTTGAAAACAAGTTTCATTCAGGAATATCACAAGGTTCTACACCAGAGTCACCTTATAGGAGGGACCTTTGCTTAAATAATTCATTTTGCCTAGCAGATTTTGCCCAATTAAAATAACCAGTGACAAAATTAATTAACAAAATCTGAATTATAGTAAGGTAAATTTTAGAATATGAAAATCAATAGGGATAAAAGGATTTAGGTTTTGTAAATAAATGTACCACTCCAGATACCTCCTTAACTTTCTTTTGCCCTCACCAGCACAATCACCATGACTCTTGCTCATTTACATGTTTTTCTAATGCTTTTGGATTATTATAATTTGCATATAATCATTCCATCTTGTAGGTTATCTGAATTCAAATTTGAATAGAACATTAACAACAATTTGGGAAATGTCTGTAGTGTTGATACAAACTTTTATGAAGATTGCTTTGTGGGGTCTCCACAATATGAGATAGTCTAAAGCAAAAGAGATGGTGGTTATTTCAATGTAGTAAATTTTGTAACATCCTTAACCCATGTGTCCATATTACGGGCAAATTTGAAAAGCCATAGAAAAGATCACTTAGGTCAAAATATGATACATGCTTTACTCTTAAGTAGCTTCTAGTATTGTTCTCTCTTCTGAGATACTCTTTTTGTAATTATTAAAGCTATGTCTGCACCATAAATTATGGTTTAAAATAAAACTGACAGCATGATAAAGAGCAGCTGTGAGATGGCAAGCATTTTCAGCTATCACCTCTGCAATATGCACATAGAAAATGCATTTTAGAGCATATTCTTTTTAAGACTGAGGTTTTATTTATTTTTTTTAATGTATTTACTTATATGAGAGAGAGAACATGAGTAGAGGAAAGGGCAGAGGAGGAGGGATTCTCCTTGCTGAACAGGAGTCAGACATGGAGCTTGACCCCAGGATCCTGAGCCAAAGGCAGATGCTTAAAAGACTGAGGCAATGACTGAACCACCCAGGCACCTCTAAGACTGAGGTTTTAAACATTATGTAAATCTCAAGAATTTTTGTTATTATTATTCAAAAAAGTTTTCAGTATGAGAATCTGTAGGAATGTGAGTGCTCCCATCTTTATAAGTCTTATTTACTTACTGAACTTTATTATATTTCATTTATATTTGGTGCATGCTTTCATATTAGATTGAAAGTAAATATGTCCCATAAGGTTAAATTCCACAGTTTCTTTTTATTCTTATATTACTATATTTAAATTGCCAGCATGATCTCTTCCATTTTAAATATCTCATATTGTAGAGAATCAACAAAGCAATCTTTTAAAAAGATTATATCAAACATAACAGACATTTCCCCAGTTGTGGCCAATGTTATATTCAAATTTTAATGCAGATAATTTACATGATACAATGATTATATGCAGTTAATTACTATTCTTTCTATGGCATACAAAGAAGGGAAACTCAGCCAATATTAGAAGCAAAATTAGAAAGGGAAAGTGAACAGTTTATTAAGTGGATATTTACTGAACAACTAGTAAAAGTTACATTAGTGGCAAAGGGAAGAAAGATACAAAAACAAACAAGAACAGTGAAAAAAAAAACAAAAAAGAAATTTAGGCTGCCTCATAAAGGCAGTGAGGGACATAGATAATGAAAACAATAGGTAAACTATATAATACCTGAAATAATAAATGCTGTAGGGAAAATAAGGAAATGAATTATGGGGGTGGATGGGTATTGCTATTTTAACTAGGTGGTCAGGAAAGGCATCCCTGTGAAGGCATTGTGGAGGTAGAGACTCAAAGAATGGGAGCTAATAAGTCATGTAGCTACTGAAGGAAAAGTATTAGAGATAACAATTACAAAGAATGAGATAAGATCATATTTGATATATTTGAGGGACATAAAATAGAACTTTATAACTGGAAGGAAGTGAAAGACAAGAAAGTAGAAGAGAAGGAAATAAGACAAAGTTTGTATTAAAAAAAGCAGCTCTTGGCTTGCTATGGGATAGAGTAGAGACAAAACATTTCATCATGGGGCAGTGACTCTACAATCAGAACTCTGACATGAACCAGGTATAACATGATCCACTAAAACATAAGGGTTGGCATAAGTATCAGCAATATATTATCAAACAGAAATGGTATATATGGGGGAAAAGATATCGGTTGCCTATCACTGGGAGCAGAAATCCAACACTTGTGCCCACTGCATCTAGGTATCTGAATCACCAAGGATAAGCACTGCACAGTCAAGTGCTGGATAGAACAACACCTTTCTCACCTTACTCACACCCAGTAGAGACAGAGCAAAATCAACTTCAGCAGCAGGTATAGATCCCCTCTTGCCAGTGGGCCCTCTTGGCAGTTGATATAGAGCACGCACATACTCATTTTGAGCCACAGAATAAAGAATCCCATCTTCTCCCCATATGGTACAGATAGAGTAGTGGGGCTAGCCAGGGGTCATATGATAGATACTCCTAGAACAGAGTCTAGTACAGGGAAAGATATTCCCAGACAAGCTTTGATAAGCTCAGCACAGGCAATGAGGACTCTTTATGGGAGTAAGGAAGTACTGGAAGCCCCAAAACTTTATTCTTATGTGGCCAAGGAGGGGCTGAAAGGCTATATGCACAATAGTGCATTTCCCAACAGGATGTTATAAAATCTTGCTAACATAAAGTTCAAAGGCATAATCTGATACATGCATGCTATAATATCATTTTCGGCTCTCTTCCCATCCTTTCCTAGCTTGTACCCATAGCCTCATAGGGTAATCTCACTTTTGATGGAAGAAGGAATCCATGGTAGCAATAGCAGGAAGAGCATTGCCACTGTTTTGCATCCTCATTAAGTAGTATCTTTTAAGGATTATGTTAAAAAGAAATAATCCTAGTTGGCATTTGCCAAGCATTATATCTTATTGTCCTCTTAGGGGGAAGGAGAAATGGCCTGAGGCATAGATCTATGCTGGTTCAAGGTTAGGAGTGCAGGAATTTATAAAGATTAAAACCAGAAATTGGTTATGAGGAAGTCTGGAGAACAGGTATGTGGAAGGACCTTCAAGAGTGGGCACAGAATATGAGTATGTTCTGTTCTTGAGAACTAAACATGGACTTGTCCTCAAACTAATCTGACTAGACTCTATAGTGTCTAATTTATAAATGGTAAACACTACTGCTGAGCACCCACTGTGGCAGCACTCCCCATGGCCATGAGCCTTTCTTTCACCTGCTGGCAGGTTGATCATATTAGTCCCCTTCATCACTGAGGAAGCCGTGAATTGCACTCACTGGAATGGAAGTTTACTTGAGGACTTTTGTGTATATTGTACATATTCTCTCACTTATCCTTATATGGCTTGCAAATATCTTTTCCTAGATTGTGGATGGCATATTTCTTTATATATCCTGTGATTAATTGGAATTTGTATTGAGATAATTATAGCTTTACATGAAGTTGTAAGAAATAACACAGAGATCTCCTGTGTACTCTCTACCCAGTTTCTCACAATGGTATTATTTTGCAAAACTATGGCACAATATCTCCACCCAAATACTGACATTAATACAATTCACAGCTTTTATTCAGTAAGTTCCAGTTTTACTTATACTTGTGTATGTGCATATATTTCATTTTATAAGATTTTATCATATGTGTAGTTTCTTATAGGTAAAGCCACAGTTTAGCACAGCTGGAAAGATAACTAAATAATTATGAAAAAAACATAGAAGAATAAAAAAGAAAAATTTAATGAGTGGTTAAGAGGCATGGAAACTAGAATCAGCAAACCCAATACCTTAAGAATTAGAAAAATGGAGTAAGGTAATGTAGAAAATGTTGGCAGATATGCAAGAATTGATAAAAATCTCACCGATTCAAGATCAAGAAACACAAATGCTCCTGAGTACAATAAATCTATATCTAGACATAAAGCAAAAACAAAAAGAAAAGATTTCAAATAAAAACAAAAAAAATATGTTTCATGAAAGGGGGTATTGTGATCAAATATATTTGGGAGAAACTAAGATGAACAACATAAAATATATTTCCTTACAGCAAGATTTTCAAACCTTTCTTGTGCCAGCTAATGTACCCTACTAAATCAACATATAATAACATTATTCATATTTTAAGACAAAGAATAGGGGCGCTTGAGTGGCTCAGTGGGTTAACTATCTGTCTTCTGCTAATGTCATGGTCCAGAGTCCTGGGATCTAGCCCAGTACAGGGCTCCCTGTTCAGTGGGGAGTCTGTTCTTCCTTTCCCTCGGATATTTCCCCTTGCTCTGTACTCTTGGTCTCTGTCTCTCTCTTAAATGAATAACTTAAAAAAATACAGTTTTCATCAACTACCCTGTAGGACTTACAGCTAATTTATATCTTCCATGTTTTGCTATAAAATATAATCATAATGAAAATCAAATTTTCACTGTGAAAGCTTTGGATTTAAAATGTTATTTAATAAATAACAAAAATGTTTCTAATTATCCAGTATGAAAACTAGTGCTTAATAACAGTGATTGTTTAACAAATATAATATTAAAACTTTCTAAAAGTTTTGTTTTAAACACACACACACACACACACACACACACACACACACAACATTATTTGAGCATCCCCTTTGCGCTGTGAACATGAGACTGTGCTGGGTTATTTGGGCACATGCTATGGGATCCACCCAAGGAAAGATTTCTTTTTCATTCCTTCCTTTTCATTTTTGTTTACTATTTATAAAAGCAATTGCTAGAAATTCTGAAGAGAAGTTTAATCAGAGCTTCATCTAGCAAGATTTTAAGAATAAACCTAAACTGAAAGAAACTTTGACCTATTTATTATCTGTCTCTAATTCAATATAAAAAATTATTAGGGATCCCTGGGTGGCTCAGTGGTGTAGCGCCTGCCTCCCACCCAGGGCCTGATCCTGGAGTCCCGGGATGGAGTCCCACATCAGGCTTCCTGCATGGAGCCTGCTTTTCTCTCTGCCTCTTTCTCTCTCTCTGTCTCTGTGTGTCTCACATGAATGAATAGATAAAATCTTAAAAAAACAAAAAAACAAAAAAAGAAGAAAAACAAATATAAAAAATTATCATTTCTTCTATTGTATTATAAATGGCCAGAGATATAATTCTATCAGAGAAAGACAAATACTATATGGTTTCATTCATATGTGGAATTTAAGAAGTGAAATAGATGAACATATGGAAAAAAAAGAGAGAGGGGGTAAACCATAAAACAGACTCTAAACTATGAAGAATAAACTGAGGGTTGCTGGTGGGGAGACAGGGAAGGTAGGTTTAAATGGGTAATGGGTATTAAGGAGGGCACTTGTGATGAGTACTATTGTATGTAGGTGATGAATCACTAAATTCTACTGAAACTAACATTATACTATATGTTAGCTAACTGGAATTTAAATAAAAACTTGAAACAAACAACCAAACTAAATGGCCAAGGACATAGTTCCAAAACAAAGAGCACAACATTTGGCTCAATATTTCAAGGGTTATTTCTTGCCTATGATCTGTCTAATGGGGGTTGGCAGAAGTGCCCAATTTATAATGGACTTTCAGGGATTCAGGATAACAAAGGCTTAGTCTCCACACATACAGAATTTCTTTAGCAAGGAAAGAAATGGAAAGGTTGAAATCTGACACCATCAATCAATCCCTTCCACCTTCAATTGATATATGAGACTAGGTCTGATTTCATTGACAGAAGCAAATCTAGGGACCCCGTAACTCTTTAAGCAGCAGGAAATTGCAATTTAATCAGTCACCTGGAAGAAGGAAAACCACAATACATTTGAACAGTCTTAATGACCATGATCAACAGCTTTTTAAACTGTAAAATTTTAAAATGTTATTTCCAATGTTTCCAAAAACTTAACAATAAAATGATGTAAATATTTTTCAAAAGTTCTACCAGAGGTTAATTTATGAAAGGACACACAGAGATATAATATCTCAAATTTAATAAGTTTGGTTTTTGATTTGAAAGTGAAAGATATATTCAGGAAAACAGATAAACAGCATTGAAAATTTAATATTAGGTCATGGTGGAATTCTTTTGGTGACCACTTTCATTTTTTAATTTTTTAAAAGCTTTTATTTATTTATTTGACACAGAGAGCGTGTGAACAAGCATGGGGAGTGGCAGAGGGAGAGGAGTAATAGGCTCCTCACTGAGCAGGGAGCCCATGTGGGGCTCAATCTCAGGACCCTGGGATCATGACCTGAGCTGAAAGCAGATGCTTAACAGACTGATCCACCCAGGTACTTCTGGTGACCACTTTTAAATAATCATTATAAATAATTCACCATTTTCTATGCATGGAATATTAGATAGAGCTCCACCAAGTTTGACTCAATGAATAAAAATGTTGAAATTATCCAATGGTGGAAATCCTCAATTATGTTATAACTTTATAGGAGACAAGAAACAAAAACAATTCTCAGCCCATATGTGAAACCTTTATTTAAGTCATATATCCTCTTTAGCAAATCTTAAATAAATAAAGTTAACATGACAAAATAAGACCTTCAAGAAAAGTATTATTTAATGGAGTCATTAAAAATAAGTATGAATGTAATACATGAAGAGGAATTTTACATGGTAGGAAAAATCTTAACAGAATATCAGGTCTCAGAGAATTTGAAATTTGTTCTGATGCAGTGATGTACCTAACAAGTATAAAACTGCTGGGCCAGGCATTTTGTAAATGTATGTAGGCTGCACTGATGAATCAATGAAGAATGGGTAAATCATGGAGAACAAAATGAAATAAACTTTTTAAACACAGCAAGGAAGAGTTTATTATAGGTTACTGCTATCTCCCTGCTTGCAGCCTTTGTGAGAAGCTGCAATAGTAGCGAGGGTTTAGAGTTACTGGGCATTTAGTCTACTGGTGCATAATCAACATCTTAAGGAATGTTACAAACCATGAAAAAAAGTTCTAAATTGCTGCCTTTGGTTTTAAAATATAATGAAGACAACTGATCCACGCTTGCAATTATCCTATCTACTCATTGTTCACTCACTTTAGCTGTCATATAGAAACATAAACAGCAGAAACAGTATAGATTATCCCTAGATAAGAGAGGCAAATGGAATTACTATAAATGCTACTGAAAAGTCCTCATTATTTTTGATAGTGCATGCAGAGAAAAGCAATAAAAAATGAAAATGGCTTTGAAATTCACAAACCTCATTGAATTATCTATATGTTATTTTTCCACCGTGAAGCCCCTGGCTCAGTCAATGCTATGTTTAAGGCTTGACACATTTTAGGAAAGATGCTAAAGGGCCTGAGAAGACAAGACATTTGTGCTAGGATAGCTGCAAAGAGAGAGCAAGGTATTAGCCTGGATATGTGGTGCTACAAGAGACAGACCTCTCTGTCGAGGTATTTGTTATGTAGTGCTAGTAACAGAATTAGTTGTGAGATAGTGTAAACTCCCGATGAACAAAACCTATCTCCCTCCTGTTTTCTCATACCCTTCTGTTCTTTCCTACTCACACAGCCTAACACTCTGTTTAACAGAGTAGACAAAAAAAGATATTTGTTGAATAAGTATTTATTAAAATAATGTGTAGAGCTGTCTGTCTGTAAACTCACATTTTGCCGGACAGAGCCTATACGTCCTGCAATTTCCCATTTGGTCTTTGAGATTTATTCTAAACCCTGTGGTATTTTCTTCCCTATAAAACCTTTTTCATAAGGTCTTATGTATCCTTTTTTTTAACTACAGAGCACTACAATTTGATAGAAACCACTTCTCAGGGAAGAAAAAACAAGCTTTCAACTGCAGTTTATGAATTATTTCAGGAGATAAAGAGTAAAAAGGTTCAACAAAGTGCTGAAGAGATCAAGCACTAAGAAATGTTAATATAAACTTAATATATTAATAATATATTAATATAAATTAATATAAATATAATTAATATAAACTGATACAACTTCGGAGTAAATACTAAGTTGAAAAAGCATAGTTCTATGTTCACTATTGTAATTCCAGGTATCCTGCTCAATAACTTTTCTGCAAGCTGAGACATGTCAAAATGTTAAAAGAAACTTTACTAAAGCCTTGTTTATAATAGTGAAAAACAGGGTCCACACTAACCATGCATAAATAGAGCAAGAGATAACAAATATACGCACATCTATTGACTGAAATACTATATAGCAATTAAAGGAACCCTATATATATGTATATATATAGTAATATTGAAGAACCTCTGGAAAATTACCAAGTGGAAAAAAAAGAAATCTAATATAGTTCATGGTGCATAATACCACTTAGGTAAAAATGAAAAAAAAAAGAAAATAAAAATACAAACCCAACAAAGTAATAGTAAGTAAGATCTATTGTCACTGTTATATAAATGACAAAGAATAGACTAGAAGTCTATATATCACACCTATAAAAGTCATTATATCTGGATTTGGGGGAAGGAATCTGTTTTATGACATGACATAATTCATCTTCTTGTTTCATAGTGTACTGTTTAAAGGAAAACAACATTCATATTCCATTGATGCAATATAGATGCAAACACAGTAAAGAGACAGGAAACAAATATGCCAACTTAAAAAAAAATGAATAATTCTCAAAATCTGAATAGGAGTTCTTGGTTTTTATTTTTAACATTTTTGTATTTTTCAAAATTTCCAAAATAAAGCAGATGAGAGAAAAGAGGGATAGTTACTGGAATTACTTGATAATCTCCCTCATCCAGCTAAGGACTCAAGGAAGATTTGACTTGTGAAAGATTGGCTTCCATCTTAAGTAAAAGAGATGGCAAAAAAAGGAATAATGGAAAGTTAGAGAATTAAGGCACCAGAAGTAGAAATGTACACCCTTAGGATTTGTAAGAACATGCAACCCTTTTTGAATGAATAATGAGAATACAACTTAGTAAACATCAAATTAATATTATACCAAACAGTCTTTTTGGTATTGCAGATGTCAAGCGGGTAAGGAGAATAAAGTAAGTCCACGTGTTACACTTGGATTGAAGAAAAACTATTAATATAGAAGATGGGAGCCCATGATGTTTGCTGCACCAAGAGTTCTCTAACTCACTCTGACATGTGGAGTGAAGCAGAAGCATCAACAAACACTTTAAACAAAAGGTGATGCTGGAGCTGAGAGTAGGAGACTGAATTAGAAATTAGGCAGGTCAGGGATGCCTGGGTGGCTCAGTTGGTTAAGTCACCAACTCTTGATTTCGGCTCATAACATGATTTCAGGGTTGTGAGATAAAGGCCTGCTTCATGGGCATGGAACCTGCTTAAGATTCTCTCCTTCTCCCTCTGCCCCACATCTGCCCTCCCCACAGCCCCTCTAAAAAAAAAGAAGAAGAAAGAAGAAGAAGAAGAAGAAGAAGAAGAAGAAGAAGGAGAAGGAGAAGGAGAAGGAGAAGGAGAAGGAGAAGGAGAAGGAGAAGGAGAAGGAGAAGGAGAAGGAGAAGGAGAAGGAGAAGGAGAAGGAGAAGAAGAAGAAGAAGAAGAAGAAGAAGAAGAAGAAGAAGAAGACGACGGCCACCGTGAGGTAGAGCAGAAGGTACAAAGTGACTAAAGAAAAAGAGAATATTTTGTGAGTTTCTTGAGAAGAGGAACTGTCTTGATTTTTTTATTCCACAACTCCAAATCTAGCACAATAGGAACAAATCATCTTTCCTTAAAGAGCTGAAGAACTAGATGATCATTTTTTACATCTTGTTTTCTACTTGCAAAGTGAGGATAATACAGTTTATGTGAGCCAAACATGAAGCTTTTAAAAATCATAAAATTAGATATTTTTTAGCATAAAAGGAATATTCTATTTCAAATTTAATAACGTATCTTAACTCACAGAAATATTCAATGCTTTGAACACAGCTACATTGTTTAAAATTTAAAATTTTATTTTTATTTTATTTAAATTTATTAATATGTAATGTATTACTGGCTACAGAGATACAGTTCAGTGATTCATCAGTCTTATACAATACCTAGTGCTCATTACCTCATACCATAGCTGCATTTTAAATTTATATTTGCCTTAAATGTTTTTTGATAAAAAAATTCAAATTGCTTGGTAACATTTACCACAAAGTAAATATTAAGGTATTTTAATATGAATTACTTTAACACTAATGGAATAATTTTAAAATATTATTGAACTATAATATACTATGACATATTAACTATTATTTCTTAATGACATGCTCCTTTGCAGAAAGTGTCACATCTGCAAAATGATGCTGATAAAATAAAAAGATATATTCTTATTTTAAGAATTGAGAAGAAATTTAAAAACACAAGAAAATCAAATTGCTTATTCAAAATAAAAATATTAGAATTTGACTTTTAATTCTTAAATACTGGGAGTTTTAGATCATTTTGGCAAACTTAATTCCTATTCTAGTAGTTAGCAGTGAAATTCTGTAAAGAATCAGGACTATGATTATTTTTTATGTATAAACTATTAACAAATATTAATTAAAATTCTAAAGTAAAGATTTTTCATCTTGAATATACATATCAGAATCAGCAAGGATTTTAAAAGTCTATAAAGTCCTACTTTTAGTTACTACAATGAGAATTAGATAATATTATAGATGTCTTCCTAAAGGGATCTGTTATTCTTAAACACTTCAAATAACCATTTTGCATTTGGGAAAATGACTAAAATCTGAACAATGTAAGTACAAAAAGAAAAAAATAATAAAATACCTTATTACACATAATGAACAATGTAAGTACAAAAAAAAATAATCAAGTACCTTATTATACATAATGCAACATTTTATGGTTTTCATTTCACATAAACAGCAACTCATGTGAATTCTGTGATCTACTTTCTCTCCACCAAACATACCCTAAAAATTATGACCTTTCACTAATAAAGATTTATAATATCATTTTCTTTTTATTGTGTGATTTCACTTTTTAAACTTTTGATTCAAGGATAATTAACGTACAGTATTATTAGTTTCAGGTGTCGAATATAATGGTCAAATAATTCTATACATTTCTCAGTGCTTATCAGGATAAGTGTACTCTTAATACTCTTTACCAATACCCCCTTTCCCCACACACCTTTTATTTTTATTCAAGTTTTTATTTAAATTCTGGTTAAACATATAGTGTAATACTAGTTTAAGGAGTAGAAGTTAGTGATTCATCACGTACATACAACACCCAGCGCTCATCACAACTGCCCTCCTTAATACCACTTTTAATGACTTAATGTTATTCAAAATGTGGTAAGTACATAATTAATTTAACATCCATTATGCTAATGAACTTTTAGGTTGATTCCAAAGTTTTGGTTAAACTATAGCAATGATGCTACCTGGATATGTCTCTCCATATTTGATGATAACTTCCCAGGATAAATCTTAGAAATGGAGTTGCTATTTCAAAGGAGGCTAGCCTAAGTTCAGCCATCATTTATATAAAGAAACTTCCCCTAATTAATTCTCACAGGCTGAGTTATTTGTCTCTACTACATGCACCAACGGTGCCTATGGCTATATATATAGACTTCCAGAAGGGCAGGGGCTGTAACAATTTTATATCCTCAATACTTAGTATTCAATAAATATTTGCTAATTTGAATAATCGTTGTGGGCAGAATATAAAGAAATAGCTTAGATATATAAATATTAGAATCACTACAAATACACTTGGGTAGTAGAATGGTTGTGAGATATTGCAAGGCTCCAAAGATTCTCTGGGATACACCTGAGATGAAGCTACCTCACACTGGAGAGATTTTGACTGTTCTAAAAGATATAAAGACATAAGTAAATCAGTAGCATAATTGATATCAATAATATAAATGTTCACAGATTACTATGGACAGAGTTCCTCTCTATATAATTCCTAGTATGGAATTCTACTCTACTTACAGAAACACAGATACAACTGAATCTCTTATAATACATTTGTAAGCGTTTTTGATCCTTTGATCCTGTTGTATGTGGGTCAAAGCTAGGTACTATGGACTGAATTGTGTCTCCACAGAATTCATATGTTGAAGCCCTAACCCCCAGAAGGTAATGTTATTTGAAGAGGGGGCTTCAAGGTAATTAAATATAGATGTGGTTATAGGAATTGGGGCCCTCCTGGGATTAGTTCCTTTATAAGAAAGAAGACACACCACAGAGAAATCTGTTTTCACTCTTTCCTTCTGTTTCCCACCTACTCTTCTCCCTCTTCATCTCCCTTTTGAGGACAGAATGAGAAAGCAACCACCTCCAAACTTTGAAGAAAGTTCTCACTAGAACCCCACCATGCTGGCATTCTGGTCTTGGATTTCCAGCCTCCAGAACTGAGAGAAATGGTGTTCTGTTGTTTAAGACATCCAGTTTATGGTACTTTGTTATGGTAGCCTATACCACCTAAGAAGCTAAGGAAGATAGGAGTACTGAGATGAACCTCTTCACTGATCCTGGTACCTAAGCTGATGAAATGTATATCTGGATATCTGTTTAATAATTACAAATGAGACTAGGTATCCAGGGTTCCCTTTCCTCCGCAACCATACCAACATTTGTTATCTCTTGTCTTTTTAATGATGCCAATCTAACAGGTTTAAGGTGATATTTCATTGTGGTTTTGACTTGCATTTTCTGTTGGTTACTAATGTTGAACACCATTAATGTACCTGTTGATCATTTGCCCTGTCTTCTTTAGAAGAATATCTATTGAGTTTCTCTAGTTTTTAATTGCATTGTTTACTTTGTTTACTTTTGGGGATGTGGAGAGAAGGGAACTCTGGTGCACTGTTGGGAGCAATGTAAATCGGTATAGCCACTATGCAAAATGGAATGGAGGTTTCTTAAAAAGTTAAAAAGTTAAAAATAGAACTACCATATGATCCAACAATCTCACCTTTGGGTATATACACAAAGGAAATGTAAATAGGATTTCGAAAAGATATCTGTACTCACGTGTATTGCAGCATTAGTCATGAAAGCCAAGATATGAAAACACCCTAAATGTCAAGAGATGAATGGGATAAAGGAGATGTGATACACATACACACACATGCACACATGTGTATACATAGGCATATAAATCACACACATATATTCATATATATGAATACTGAATATTACATATATACATATATAGGGATATGCTAATTTCATATATATGAATTATATAAAATATTATACTCAGATTATATTTATATAAAATATTATTCAGCCATGAGAGAGAAGGAAACTCTGACATTTGTGAAAACATGGATGGACTTTGAATGCATTATGCTAAAAGAAATAAGTCAGCCAGGGAAAGACAAATACTGTCTGATGTAACTTCCATCGGGAATCTAAAAAAGAGGAATTCATGGAAACAGGCTACTGGGGACTAAGGTGTGAGAGAATTGAAAAGGTGTAGGTAAAAGAATACAATTTTGCAGTTAAAAGATGAGTAAGTTCTGGGGAGCTAATGCACATAATTGTGATTATTGTTAACAATAATGTATTATAGACTTGCAAGTTGCTAAGAAATTAGGTCTTAAATGTTCCCGCCACAAAAAATAAATCACAATTCTGTGATGTGACAGAGGTGTCAGTTACACTATGGGGGTAATCACACTGTAATATGTAAGTATATCAAAGCAACATGTTGTACACCTTAAGCTGACACAATGTTATACTTTTTAATAAAAATCAGGGACACCTGGGTGGCTTGGTGGCTGAGTGTCTGCCTTTGGCTCAGGTCGTGATCCCAGGGTACCGGGATTGAGTCCCACACCAGGCTACCCCAGAGGGCGCCTGCTTCTCCCTCTGCCTGTGTCTCTGCCTTTCTCTCTGTGTCTCTCATGAATAAATAAACAAAATCTTTAAAAAAACAGTACCCAGGATATGAAATCATTATTTCAAGAGAAGTTTGGTAATATATTTGATTCTTTCTTGGCATTTTCATAACATTTTTAATTTCATAAATATTTATAGATAACCAATGTATGCCAGATACTATAAGAGTTAAAGAGGTATCTATAAAGAAATGCCTGCCTAAAATAAAGATATTTAAATACAGTAAGTTAAAAGTAATGCATTTCTTTCATTCAACCAATAAAGATGTTTATTGATCTTTTAGTTATGTATAGGCCCTAGACTAAACATACTCCCCAGCCAGCTAGACCTGATAATTTAATGGGAAGACAGACTTAGTTACAAAAACAATGCATAATTATAAATTGTAAAAAGTGTGATGAAGAAAAAGTATAATGGATAGATTGGATCTGACATAAACTGATAAATCAAAGGAGATCTATCTGATGAAGTGATGAAGATAAGAATAAGATGAATATCATTACTATAACACAAAATGAAATAACACATAAGTATCAGAAGAGGAGTACAAAAAATGTGATACTATTTTAAAAGAGGGACAGCTCAGCCTTAATAAGGTTTTATGTAGTAAAGCAACATTTGTGTAATTCTGATGAAAACTATCACATTTGACAAGAGTCTTCAAGTATGCACATAATTTCAGTAAGATAGATAGAAGGGCATCTAAAACAATGATTTTGCATAGACAAGCCAACTTAATTGGGAAAATGTAGGACAAATTTCAAAAACATCAAGCAGTTGAAATCCCATTTACGTCAAGAAATAATGGACTCTTGGACAGGCCTAGAGCTGATTGCTAAAAACCTAGGACACCATGATACAGTTTTTGTAATACAGTTTAGAAAATCAGCTAAAATAAATGAAGTGAAGAGGCAATATTGGCATCAGAGTAAAAGAGAATTTTGTGATAGAAAAGAACCTGACATGGCTTATTGAAAAGATATCACTGACTTGCATTTTTAAAATAGTAGGATCTTTGTAGAGATGTGAGTTAAAAACAACAACAATACAACCTATTATTATACATAGATACAACACTCTGAGCAAAAAGGTAAAAGTTTTAAAAGGGCAAGTTATGTTTAAATAAGTAAACACAGAGAAAGAAATATAGTTATATATCAAACTGGTTAAGACTCACAGCACTGAATTATATCATTCTCCATTACTTATAAGCAATACTTAACCTCTCTGTCCCCAATTTATTCATCTGTAAAATAAACATAATTATAGTATTTAACCCACGGGTTGTTCGAAAATTAAATAAATACCCTTAACTCTCTTGGAGGACTACTTAGCAAGTAGTATAAATTGCTAATATTTATTATGTCAGAAGGAATTCCATTTTAATCAACAGAAAACATTAAGGGAAAGTTCAGCAACACTTCTTAATTCCAACATATGTACAGCGTATCTGTATATGTCAGACACTGTTCTAGATGTGGAGATCAAACAGTAACAAGAATAAAAAAAAATTACTGTCCTCATAGAGCTTATATTGGAGTAGGGGGGACAGTAAAATGCAAGATGAAAATAAGCACTGTAGTATCAGTTGTAAGTAATATGGGAAAAAATGCAATAGACTAATGAGATAATATTAATAATAAAGTCTGTAATGAATCTCTAAGGAAGAGATTTTTAAGCAGGGGCCTAAATGAATCGAAAGCACTATCTGTGCAAATATTTTGATATATTGCAGACACAAGGAACAGAAAGTGCAAATGTCTGGAAAGAGAAAAGTAAAAAATGAGATTGGCATAATTAGGTGATAGCAAGAAGGCTAGCATGACTAGACCAGCATGGTGTGGAGGGAAGGAAGACAGAAAGTGAAAGTGGACATGGGGCCTGAGACCACGTTATTACATGATTTTTTGGACCATTTTAAGAACTTGACATTTTTGATAAGGGTTACAGGAAATTACTAGAAAATTTTGAGGAATGGTTCATGATCTAATACATAATTCTAAAATATGAGTTAAGAAAATTTCAGTTTGGATACAGAGGAATGGAATTGGCATATTTTCCCCTTATCTTTTCCCATAAAAAAATGTCCAAAAGCAACAAGAGAGACAAAAAAAATCAGAAAAATATTTCCATTTTTGGTGAAACTAGGCAATAGCTAACTCTTCAAACTACAAAATAGTAGTAGTCCTTCTGAAATATAGTGCCTATAAAAGCCAGCATCTGAAGCAGAAGGCAAAAAAAAAAAACCCTGCAAGACCAGAAATTTCATAAAGAGCCAGTAAAGTCACATCTCAAACACAAGTGCAAACACTCAGCTGTCAAAACCTATCTTATGTTTGCCCAAGCAGGAATGGGAGGTGGATGATACTCGGGAATCAGCTCCATTCTAAGAAGCAAAAGAAGTTTTTCTAGATAAGAAATCATGTTGAAAACTCATATTTGCAAAGAGCAGTCTTCACAATTTTTCTCCTATTCCTAATGGCCCAAGAGGTGTAAAGACTAAATATACTCACACTCAAAAACCTGGGTATAAGTAAATATCCACCCATCCTGAAATACAGCCCTAGCCACTCATCCTTATGACTTTCTGCCAATTAATGGTTCAGGGTAATTAAGCTTTATAAAAATAAGTAAACAGAACTCAACAAACACATAACAAACAAAAAAAATAATTTTAAGGGCACATGGGTGGTACAGTTGGCTAAGCTTCTATCTGTCGGTTTTGGCTCAGGTTGTGATCTCAGAATCATGAGGTTGAGCCCTGCATGGTGCTCTACGCTCAGTGTAGAGTCTCCTTCAGGTTCTATCTCCCTCTGCCCTTCCTGCTTGTGCTCTCTTTCTTTCTAAAATAAATAAATAAATAAATAAATAAATAAATAAATAAATAAATAAATCTTTAGAAAAAGGAACTTAAAGGAAGAGAACAAGAAAAAATATGACGGATAAACTACTCTATGAAATTACTGCTTCAGGGTACCTAATTCTACATTTTCCATGAATTATAAAAATTAACAGGCGAATTTATCAATGGAGTATAGGCACAAACTAGTATTTTTACCATCTTAAGGAAGAAATGGTAAGACAATGGAAGGAGATGTAATGTGATCTCTTAAGGCTTAGAAAAGGAGTGGGATAAAATGGTAAACCTATGAAAAAGATATGTAGGAGAGAAAATAGGCAAAAATAAATACAAGTTTTTAAAAAGGGAATTAAAAAGGATTACAAAGAAAGTGATAGACATAAAGGATAAGGAGAAAACAGTCAATAGGAATATAGAGAATAGGAAATGGAAAAAATGTTAAATTTTTGAAAGCTGAAAAAGGATTATGGAAAAAAAGTAGATGTGAAAGACACGTAAAAGGAACCAATATTTGTGTTAATGTATTCCCAAAATACTGGAGCAAAGCTAATATTTCATAATGCAAAGGGCTTGAATTGCATATTAAAAAAGGTATCATATCCAGGGGAAAATCACCCCAAACTACCACCACTGAAGTACAATCTAGTAAATTTACTTGATATCAAACACAATATCCTTTAGAAGATGTTATACTCAGAGTCAGGCAAAAAAAAAAAAAAAGAAAGAAAGAAAACCTTTACTTTAAGATTAAGAGGAAAAAAGGCTAATCTTAGAATTCTTTTGAAGAACTTTAATTGTGAAAATAAAATGAAAAACTAAAAATGCTCAGCAGAAAGAACTAGGACCCAAGGAGTTTATAATGAGTCAAATAATCTTTCACAAATAAAAATAATCAAATATTTTGGATGTACAAAAAATATTTCTATGAACTGTTTTTTATATAAGTGCTAAACAATGAACCCAGCTGACCAAAAGACTATTGTAAAGACCTCTGGGAAGGGAGTGGAGGAGGGCTCTGTGGAAACACTTTATAATGTTTATCTGTACATGTAAAAGTAAAACAAACGTGAGGTTTGGGGGGAATGAACAGAAACTATCTGTTGTATGCCTTAATGTAGAAATGCCATAAGCATAGAGAAAAGAGCAATGAAAGCAGGAGGCATGCCGATTCCTCACCTTTCTTATAATAGCTAACATCAAAAAGATAGAACTCATAAATATTTCTCAAATAAGTATATTTAAATTACCTAAACTAAATTTTTAAAAAAGAAAGTTTTCCACAATGGATTTCAAAAGGATCCTAATGCTTTGTTGTATATAAGAGATAAGCCTAAAGCAGAGTTATTCACAAAGATTTTTAAAAATGTACAGAGACAAAGGCAAGTCAAACATTTTTTAAAAAAAGTAAAATTCACTATATAAATAACAAACGAGAGTGAATTCAGGCCAAATAGCATTCACAGTGACAAATCAGGGCTCTTTTAATATTAAATGGTACAAATAATATAGCAGATAAAAGAGTTATGAATATCAGCATATCAAATAAGAGTTTCAACATGCATTAACAAATGTATAGGAAATACAAGGAGAAAAAGAAACTCATTAGTAGAAGATATTTAATTTCACCTTTCTGGACCCTTAAATCAAGGAGACACAGAACACTTAAAGAAATAAAATATATACAGTTATAATACATGATAGATTTGAGCATCAAACCCATTACCACTGGCTCCAGAGACTACTCTCTTGACCAGCAGCCTAGATTGTGATTCTAGAGTACCTCTAGGCTGAAGCAGATAAATATATATTTATATATTTGAAGAGGAGATGGAAATTTTTCTTCTGATTAAAACAAGAAACAAGTGAAAATGAGGGCTGTTTAAGGGGAAAATAAACCCACAACTGCTGAAATAATTTTCTCAAAGAGCAATAGACTGCAGTAATGAGCAGGTTAGTGTGATTAGCAGTAGTGTGAAGAGCCTATTTCAGGTCAATTGGAATGATACAGGGTACTGGATGATTCCCAGAACCCAAGAACAGAAAGTGAGGGCAGCCAGGACCCAGAAAAGCTGCTCAGGCTATGACTATGTCTGCCTCCCAGCTCTGCAACTGTGGAGTGCCTCACCATCACCCCCCTTCCCTGAGCTTCATTCTACTGTATTGTTCTCTGCAGACCGCCTTGCTCTGTCCCATTTGCACATAGCCCAGTAATGACTGCCAAATTCCTGCCCTACTTGACTACCCAGTTTAGATACCAAATTAAGACTGATTGGAGTTCCTATAACTCTCGTCTGGATTCCAGGGAAAGGGAATCTAATTACTACTGTTTAGGTCATGAGGTCATAGTTATCCCACACTAATCTGGTGGGATGCAGGGCAGGATCAGGTAATTAAAAAAAAAAAATTGGCTGAAATTGAGGAGCTCCAGAAGACTACTGTAAGTATCAGTCCCATTTTTGCATGTAGTAATTTAAGATATTTACTCAAGTTCAATTTAAAAACTATACCCAAAATTTTCTTGATATGTCCATGCCCTCAATGATGCCATCACAATCTGTTTAAATGGTGTCTACGTAGCAAAAGGTAAGAGAAAACATTTTTTTTTTTTTACCCAAAACAGTTCATCACATTTTTAATCCATGGAGATGTAGGAATCATAATGAAGAGAACCCAACAGATATAGTGTTTTGTGGGTGGTGGACATGTGTCAGAATGGGACAGTTCATGAGAGTATGTGTGGTTTTTCCTTAGGCTGATGTATTACAACATTTCTAGATTGCTTCTGGGAATCAGCGACTGAGTTAAATTGAAACAGAGTGGGAATAGTGGATGTTCTGCCAAACTTCAAGAAAAATGTTAACATTGTGGTTTTATAATTTTAGCCAATGTCTGTTTTTCTCTAAAATATAAAGCATAATAAAATTACTATTCTATTTCAAAAAGAAAGATGCTAAAGTCAAATAAAGGAATTCTTTAATTAGGTTACTAATCCTCTGTTTTTCTGAAATAACAGAATATGCTACTTAATTTTTTATAAAAGAAGTTCAGATTATAATAGACATGGCAAATTTTAATGGTATCATTGTAATAAATTTGAAAATATGACACATTTATTTTCTTTATAGGAAAGCTGCTTGAGTATGGCACTCTTTCCCAAAATAATCTCAACTGAACCAACACTGCGCCATATTTGCAGGAAAAATGGACTAGATTTGTTTCATAGCACCTGTAGAATAGTGATGGAAAACAGAGCATTTAATTAGATCCAAATTCTCTGTATTCCTGGTGCAAGAGTGTGCATTATAGAATGGGAAACCATCTGAATTCATTTTAAAAATGTAGGCACTATTTTCTCCTTTGTATTTTCTTGAATATGTGTTTGAATAAGTGTTTTGTTTTTGTTTTTGCTTTATTTATTTATTTATTATTATTTTTTTTTTATGATAGTCACAGGGAGAGAGAGAGAGAGAGAGAGAGAGAGAGAGGCAGAGACATAGGCAGAGGGAGAAGCAGGCTCCATGCACCTGGGAGCCTGACGTGGGATTCGATCCCGGGTCTCCAGGATCGCGCCCTGGGCCAAAGGCAGGCGCCAAACCGCTGCGCCACCCAGGGATCCCTGAAGAACTATTTCAAATCAATAGTTCCATATAATGTAATATTCAAAACTTTCTTTAAGGCTTTAAAAGTTTCATATATGTCCATTCAAGCTATTAAAATTGCATTCAACCAAAGGAGCATTATACTTCCCCCTGCTTTTCTCATTTTATTGCAACAAAAAATATCAAGTGCCTTTGTAACTTAGAAGAGGTCTCTGTGACCCACAGCAAAACACTAAGGCAATGATTGTTTTGACATTAACAATGCTTCCAAGGCACAAATGTTTTGTTCTTTTGTTTGTTTGTTTTATAATTGTTGTTGCTTCTCCTGGAGAAAGAAAATTGATCATTCTCTTGTCTGAATTCTGACTTGACTCTTATATTACAGGGCTTAAAAAGACCTTAAGGTAACATTTCAACAGCATGCTCACAATAACTTCACTATTTTGATTTCTCTTATCCAAAGACAGAAGTACTAGATAAAACTAAAAAGTATGACAAAACATGTTTTTCATACATAATATCCATGATTCTTTTTACTGCATCCATGTAGGGAAAAGCAAAAATGCATAGATGAAGGTACCTTAGAAATGATCCTTTAAAAAGCAATAAAAATGGTTTATTACTGGAACTTGCCTCATGAATGTATAAGGTAAAATTCTGGTATATAGTGTATGGGCACATTCCCATCCATGTTTGCATCTATGTTGGGCTGCCAATTAGTGGCCAGAACTGCCTGCCATGTTAGAAGCATGGGTCTCAGTCTGTCTTCCTTGTCTCTTCATCAATTTCTCTGCTGTCTGTATCTGCTTGTGTGTGCTTATCTGCCTGCCTAGTCATCCACATCTCTCCGTAGTATGTTTCTGACTGGTTGTCAGTTTGCCTGTTCTTGTATATTGGTCCATCCATCCCTGTCCCATTGTCAGCTCCCATCTGTCAATCCTTCTACACACTTACTTGTCAGCCTGTTCCTGTTTGCATATCTGTCGGGCTGTATATATTGGTTGTGCAGATACATGCCTGTCTATGATTCTATGTGCAGATTAAAATCTTTCCTTTAGTCTAGATTTAGCCTATACTCTACCCTATGATCTATGTGGGTGTTGACCAAATGTTTGGAGAGAGCTAGAAGGAGTTTCAAAATGAAAACAAGAGTTGTAACTAAAGCCAAATACAACTGTTCTCAGAGTTAAAGGAGAATATATAAGAACTTAAACACTTCAGAGAATTGTTTTAATGGGAATATCCCAGTTCTCAGCATTATTCTCAAGATCCAGCCTACTCCCACCCCAGTTGACAACCTAAAAATAATCGACTTCTTTTGCAATGCAAACCTTCATCCCTTCATGTAAATTCTGCCAATTCTCATAAAGATTTTCCCTTTCCTAAAATATTCCCACATTTTACCCCACAAGAATAATCCAAAGGAGAAAAAATTCTTGGTAGAACATTTTCTAAAGCTTAAGTTATTTTGTGAGGAATGCAGTAAAAGGAAGGGGAGAGAGAATTGCAAGATAACCCAGGATGGTATTTAAGGTTCTAATTCCAAATATTGCAAGGTCTCCTTGCTGGTAAGTTGGGATGAATCTCAATATACTGCCTGTGAACTTAAGATCTGCTTTTCAAATGTCCCATGGGTAATTCTTGGAAAAAATCACAAACACACATGACACAGACATGCATTACAAATGCCTTCATATACAGACACATACACATGACTGCTCACTTACTTCTTAAAGACCAAAATTTTAGAAAGAGTAAACATAAATTCCTATTAAGGATAAATAATTCCAGAACAATAGAATGTCCATAGTCATTTACCTATCCCAATAAATATAACCAAAGAAAGTTTACTTTGGCTTTGCTCTACAATGTCCAGAGACCTAATAGAGCCTAGAATAACAAGACCCCCTACAAAATAATTTTCTAAACAATAGTAGTGCTTCGTTAAGGTTCTACATATACACATGCATATATTTTAATTATGAGACTGTATAATTCATGGCTGAAACTATTAAAAGTGCTTATTTACTTTGATAGATTTTGGCAGGTGACAGACAACCTTCTACTTTATGATGATTAAATTCTTTATATTCAATGTGGACATCTGACAATATCACAAGAATTTTTTTGTGTGTTAATATAGTGACAGAAGAATAATTTATGATGAAGTAGGTTAACTGTACTTACATTGCATAGTAGCAGTGGCCTATTTTTCTTTTCAAAGATGTTCTACCAAATTCAGATATGGCTAGAAAATATGATTCAGTTCTACAGAAATACTGAAGGCATATCAGATGTATTGATGAAATTAAAAAGGACAATCCAGGAATTCACACAACACACAACATATGCTTCCTAGAATTAAAGCAGAATTGCCACCTGGCAAAGTTTTCATTTGAACAGGTCGTTCTTTGAACACATTCAAACCAAGTACCTGTTGATTCCATGAAAATAACTAGAAATAATACATTATATATACCCAGTAGTCAATTTGGTTATTCATTGTTTCCCCATATAATAGAAATTATTAAATTGAGCATTAACTTTCTTACATGCAAAATTAAATGTGAAACTCTGTGAGCTTTAAAATTATACCATCTTGTTCTTTAGTTTCTCTTTGATAAACCTAACCTCTTTAACCGTACTCATTCACTATGATATTTTGAAGACAAAAAAAGTCCTAAAACATAATTCATGTTCTCCATAAGAAAAGAGAAATAGAAATTACATAATTAACTAGAAAATTATCATGCCTACTACACTCACATAAAAATATGGGATTGAAATAAGCACTGCATCACTTCCCTTCTCTTTCACCTGAATTGCTGTTTGTTATGTATTTTTCAATATTTTCACAGCTGTTCGTATGGTAAACATAAAACTCTGCCATGATCTGAGACCATTATAGTATAATGGTTAAATGCCAGACTCTGAGCCTAAGATTCTCTATCCAAACCACTAAGCTAATTATGCTAAACAGCCACAGGCAATTGCTTCATCATTCAGTGTCTCGATTTCCACATCAGGAAAATGGTTATAACACTACCTTGTAAGGCTGTTGGTAGGATTAATATGAGAAAATATATGCTGTGCTTAGAATAGTCTGCAGCCCACAGGATGTACTCAACAAATGCAAAATGATATGATTAATATTGTTTGGATGTCATTCTAATTTTAGGGCTTTAAAGGGTCCATTAGGAGTGAAGGCAATGTGCTCTATAGATATCCATATCAAATTAAGGTATTTGGAAGGATTTTGGCAGAAGAAAAGGATAAAGTTATATTTTTAGACTAAAAATCAGTGGTTATCTGCAAAGTAGACTTGACTATCTTGAACATGGAAGTTTAGGGCTATCTTTTGTCCAAATTTTGGAGGATCTTTCTGTTCTAGAACACGGGTTGGCCAACTATGCTCATGGCCAAATATGGCCCCTAAAAGCATTTGTTTTCTTTTTTGTTTGTTTGTTTGTTGTTTTTGTTTTTTTGTTTTATATTTTTAAAGGGGCGAATAAGGATAAAGAGGGTAGGAGGAGGAGGAAAATGTGACAGGAACCTTCAGGGCCCACAAAAATCTAAAATGTTTACACTTTGTTAGTTTTCCAGAGCTGTTGGAACAAAGCACCACAGACTGGGTGGCTTAAACAACAGAATATTTTTCTCACAATTTTGGAGGCTAGAAGTTGAGATCAAAGTGTCAGGAGAATTGGTTTCTTCTGAGGCTTATTTCATGGCTTATAGAGAGCTGCCTTTTCCTGGTGTCTTTACATGGTCTCTCCATGCATGTCTGTGTCTATGTTTCTTCTTACAAGGACATCAGTCATACTGGGTTAAGATCAGTCATACCGGGTTAGGACTTATCTTAATGCCTTTTTTTAAATTTAATAACTTCTTTAAAAAATTCTGTTTCCAAATACACTCACATTGTGAAGTACTAGGAGTTAGAACTTAAGCATATGAATTTTTTTTAAAAAATTTATTTATGATAGTCACAGAGAGAGAGAGAGAGAGAGAGGCAGAGACACAGGCAGAGGGAGAAGCAGGCTCCATGCACCGGGAGCCCGACGTGGGATTCCATCCCGGGTCTCCAGGATCGCACCCTGGGCCAAAGGCAGGCGCCAAACCGCTGCGCCACCCAGGGATCCCAAGCATATGAATTTTATGGAGAGACAATCCAGCCCCTAACTTTTATTAGTTGGCCTTTTACAGAAAAAGTTTACTAGCCTGTGTTCTAGAAGCCTGAGCCTATTATACCCGACATGTGAACCAGTATCTTTGTGTCTCCTTTAATATGCATTTGTCAATACAAATTGAGACACAAGAAGAGAATCACTAAGCTCAGAGATATCTGTTTTTCCATTAAGAATATGCTGAGGGAAGAACACCTCAAAGAATTGGCAGCTAACCTATTTAAGGTTAGGTCAAGGGGCAAGGCTGATTTAATGAAAATATTTACTTAGAGGAAGCCATAGGCAGAGGAAGACTGTAGGTGAACACATACCTAGGTCCCCCAAAGGAAGTCCCATAATCATACTGAATAACAGGAAGCCCAGTATCAAGAGTCGGCCTGAAGATGGTGATGCCGTGATAGCTACACCAATACTTAGTACCATTTTTTAGTACTTACATCAACAAACCCCTGCAATACTATTTGATATTTTGTTATTCATTCCACACAATATGAATATTATTATAACCCTCCCACACACATTTACAGATTGGAAAATTGAGTTGGAATTAAAACACAGGTTCTAATCTCCTTAAGCACAGAGTCAAAATATCCAAAGTTTGGAATCAAACAGCAATAGAACAAGAAATTCAAGGGTCTTATAGAGAATGAAGCCAGATGCCTAAACTTTCATTTTATTGGTGAGTAGGTCGGTTCATTGATATTAAGACAGGATTGGCACTGACAACAGATATTGACTCAAAAGAAAAGAAAAGAGAAAAAGAAAAGAAAAGAAAAGAAAAGAACAGAAAAGAAAAGAAAAGAAAAAAAAAGAAAAAAAGAGAAGAATAGCTTTTCAGCAGGTACTTGCTTTTGTATCCACATTTTGATCTAGTCATAATGTACAAGATAATTTCCTATAATGCATTTTCAAAATAATTACTTGGTGGTTCCCATTTATAAAGAGGACATTTGTACATCTGTTTCCAAATTCCAATAAAAGATATAGAAAACACATGCATGATGCTTAATTTATCTCCCCATATAACTCAGAATATTAAAGTAGGTTTTCTGTATATGCTTAACTCAATATGAAAAGTATCTGAGAAATTCAGACTTAGAATTTTTCAGCAGTCTTATGACCTAAAGAAAGCAGTTTCTAGCTTGGATTTGCATACTATTTTTGTAAAGCTTCGAATTCACAGTTAAGGTCAACATCTGGCTGTATTGAACATTCACATTTAACAGTTTCACTCTCATTAAAAAAAATGTTTAGCATTTTTTCAAAGCAAAAGCTGTCTTTTGTTTTAATAAAAGTATTCATATGTTTGCTTTGTTCCTTGAGGGGGTGGTTCATATCCTTAAACTACTCTGTGCCGTTAGAATTCAAGGCCATCTCACTAGACAAGCCACTGTAGCAAAATAAAATGCAAACAAAAGGGGCAAAGGGCACAGCATAATGAGCAAGAGGATTTACTGGCTTGTCTTCTATTTCCATATCTTTTGGGAGAGGGGAAAAAATGAGAACATGAGATACAGTTCTATCTGCTTTCTCTGGTAAGTTATGGTTGAAAATTTAGCTGTTTGTAGTCATAGAGAATATAGCAACCTATGTCTCAAGCTAATCTTAATTTCTAATTTTATCTATACTTCTATAGAGTATTTTAGTGCTGAGCAATAACTCCATGATCAATACATTATTTTTTAAATCAGTTTTAAAACTGTTGAACAATGGACCTATGATAATACAAATATACACATCACACACATCCCTACACACATATGCATCACTGAAGAAAGATGAGTCAAGGTAGTTTCAATTGGTACATTCTGTATGTGAAACTCTATGATAAAATGCATTCAGACATAAGTACTGCTTATCGAACATATGTTGTACACACACTATGTGTTTGTTAGTTAATGTGTGTGATCTCTAGTACCCACAAGAATCTAAAAAGTAGGTGCCATTATCTCTATTATATTATCTCTATTATATCTCTATTATATACTCAATAGGAGAGAGATAGGTAGGAGACAAATTAACTTACACAAACTTGCTTAACACATTTAAACCTAGTTTTTCTTACCCTCAATCCAATGTTCTACCCATGATGACACTTTGGTATAGGGAGTAGAGTTAAGAGAATATTTGAATACAATTAGATGAGAAGTCTGGGATCCATGGTAAAGTTGGATGCAAATCATTGACTGAATACAGGACATTTCACATCTTACATGCACATAAGCAGCCACTAAAGAGCCAGCCTTAATTGCCTTTCTCTGTGGGCACCAATTAGGAGTCCTGAAATATTAATAAACTGGCTGATTTAGGAGAAAAATGCCATTACATACTTTCTTCCTACATATTGCTGTGAAACACCAAACAGATCATGGGCACTCAATAAATATTAAATATTTAACAGCAACTAATAAAATAAAATTATAGTAATATATTTTTGCAATGAACTCACCATTAGATGAAGTAAAACAAGTTTTAGCACCTGACCTGGAAGCTGAGAAGATTTAGATAGCTGGGTAAGTGAATGAACCCTATAGGGAGGCAAGAGACACTAGCATGATATGGTAGAAAAGGTTAATAAGAGGTCAGAGCAATAAAAATTTTTATTGCAGTTTGACAACTAAAACTGGCCCTCCTGATTTTCATATTTGATCTATTCATCTGACACCCAAAATATAAATTAAAGGATATATTTCCAAGCTGTTGTCATAGCTTCCCAACACTCAAATAAATAAATAAATGATGTTAAATCACTTTAGCTTTGACATACATAAGACAGTGAATTATAAAACTCTGAGATACTCAGGAGTGTATGCAGTTTCAGAGAGCATACTTCTGTAGATTTAAATTAGAGCTTCGGGTTACTGGGGAAGAAATCATACTGGGAGCAAGCTCATTTTTTTTTTTTCTTAAGTGAGTGGAGGGAAAATATTCCATAAAGGAGAGAAAGCTTGCCAAATGGAGGAATCCATAGGGAAACCTTAATTTAAGCCCCTATTCCGCAATTCTTGTAAGATTCATGAAAAAAGAAGCACTTAAAAGAACTCTTTGAGGATTCAATTCTCCTTCATCTTTTTTTTTTTTTTTTTTGCCTTTTACAAACCCTCTGAGGATAAGAGAAAACAAACTCCAAGTAACTATTTGGGTGACTCAATCCTCCTCCTCCTTCTCCTTTATTCTTCTAATAGTCTCTCAAATGCTCCAAAGAAATGAGAACACACTTAACAAGTGCTCTTGTGAAGCTGAGCCACCATTTCCTCTCCCGAGCCTGTGATTAACCCTCTGATGGTTCCACAAACTCTGTGTTCCAGTCCACATAGAGCAGCAAATATACCACACCCCAGGTCAAATACACCTGCCATTCTAGCCATTCTAATAGTTATTTTTAACATAGAAGAATATCAACCCCATGGTAGGTTTCACTGAGCTTATTCACACAATAATAAAATACCTAAAAACATCAAAAGCCCTAATATCATCTTTTAAAATATTTCTTCAGTTTTCATAAACTCACCGTAATGACTATGTGCTTGCTTTCTGTCCTACAGCTCCATCCACTTTCTGACACAAAACACCCCCCCACACACACACACACATACCTTTAACTTCTAGGAAACAGGCACAGTAGTCACCTGTTCTAATATATCTTAGGTATAATAAGCTGAATTTCAGTGTAGAATAGGGCTTTCTCCATTTTTATTGATTCAGTTAATATTCAGAAGTTTGCCAGCTTTTCACATTTTACTTTGCTGAACAGTTTTGTGTACTTCATAAATGTATTGAGGCTTTTCACTTCACAGAACAAAGTTGAATAACAAATTTTTATGGTATGCATATCTTACTAAAAATGTAGCAATTAATTTTAGGAAGATTCTTTCAAACTTAAAAATAAAGACCTATAAAGCCAGAAAAGTACACCCATATAATAGTCTCATAAAGACTCCCACTGGAGTTTCTTTAAATTAAATACTTTTATTATTCATATATTTATATACCATAAATACCAATGGCACCAAAATTAACAGCAGCATCTGAGACAAAGTTTGTATTTGAGAATATACGGAGGAAACATCATGATCATGTAAAAATATTTTTAAAATGTATAAGGTTAGCTGAGTTTCCAAAGTATGTATTTCCCTTCATTATACGCTGCAGCTACAAAAAATCCTCAAGAGAATTAATATGAACTTATGATAATGCAGCCTGCAGCACGGTTTTGTTTTGGTTTTGCCTGTTTTTGCTGACAATGCAATTCAAACTGTACCCTACTAATCTTTACTAACGGAGTCAGATTATTCACCTATAAACATGCAGCAATAAAGTGTCATTCTTTAGTCAATACTGACTACTTAACATCTTTCTCTTTTTTACCGGTTTGGATCTCCAGCTCATTAGATCATTACCTGATAAATAGGAGAGGGTAATGAATTGAGAAAATACGTACCTTCAGAGAAAACCTGCCCGATAACAATAATCCATTAGAAAACTGGCAATATCCTCTGATCTATTGCCCGCAAAGCTATGACTTGATGGAGAGTTTCATTCCCTGGGCTCAGTTCTCCAGAAGAAAATCAGCACAATTTAAATATTTCTTGGAATGTGACAGCTCTCCAGATCCCTGGTTGCATTCTGTTCCCCAGGGATGGCAATCTGGTGTTCCTGTGTGCATAGAGCAGTGAAGATGAATTGAAAATGCTTGAGATAAATTAGGAATGGCTAAGTTAAAATTGTCTCTGCTCCAGACTCTCTCATCTGCAGTCTGTAAGCCTGTTTTTCTGTGAAAAAGCTAGATGGCAGGCTGCCTCAGTAAGTTCTTCTTAAGCGACACAGAGCATTTTCAATGAAGAAAAATTCTCCCATTATCTAAGCTAATGTGACTGCTGCTAAATCTAGTTTTTAAAGTGTCTACTGGCATGAAATTCATTTTCACTATTGCTTTCTTTGAAACTACAGTCTACAATCCATACTATCATGCTATATACATTTCTATCTGAGAGAAACATTCAAAGTTTTCAGCTAACATATTAAATCATATCTTTTGCAGTTTTAAAGAACATATATGTATAGAACATGTCTTCTTTAGGTCTTAAAGCCATTTTACTTCATTGTATAGTATGTAGAAGGCTTTGCTTTAAATTCCAGTACCTTAATATGAATACTTGTTTTTTTTTTTTAACAATCAACTTCTTTTAATGCAGTTCCACAAAGAAATGCATCATTTTCAACATAAGTTAAAATTCAGAAATTATATACAAATAGAAAAGGGGATACAGAATCCTAATATGTGACCACAGAAGTAAATCTTGACTCTTTGAATATCCTCCTTAAGAAAATAAGATGTTCCAAATTAAATCGTGGTTCATAATTATTCTGCTTCTAAATAAAAACAAGCCATTTTTGAATTCTGTTTATTTCAGTTGAATGATATGTTGTGATATAATATCTTTTTTTCCTGCTGAATTAGATAGTTATTTTAGAATTTTAATAATATTCTGGATTTTAGACTTAGTACACTTTACTTGGTGTGTTGGCAATACACAAAACATAGGGGGTTGTAGAAATTTTCATTTTTTTCGTAAGTTTTCTATATAAAACAATGTTTACATTATCAGAAAGGACAATTAAGAGCATCATAATCCAAGATGCATACATAATCCAATTATACATACTTTAATCTATCTTTTATTAATGCTGCTAAAAAAAATCCCAACCTATCCTTCCATAACTTTCCTCATGACATTCTGTAATGCTCTGTATCTGGTTAACGATTTATTAACAAACAAATTGTGGCTTCCAAGACAAAAATCTATACACAACGTGTATACATTATAAGGGAAGCAAAGATGATATGATGTAATGACTGGAGAGCCAAAAGAAAAGGTAAATCAAATTTTCCACATTTCCTCCATTTATCCTGCAGCTGATCATTTTATTCAGGGGGGTGGAGGGGAGAAGAAATAGCAGAGGCAAAAAGAAAGACTGGAGCAAATGCTCCAGGCTCTTTCCCTCTTCAGAAGTGGCAAACACTATAGCTATCATTGAGGAAAAAAACACAAGAGCCCAAAGGAAGAGCTTCAGTATCCCAGTTGGGAATTATAATTATCTAGCAGATTTTCAAAGAACATGAAAGGAAAAGAAAGGAAGAAAAGAAGGGAAGGAGGAAAGCTATTTATCACTCTCAATCGCTGTTTTTTTCTTTTAAGATTTTATTTATTTGACAGAGAGAGAGCAAGAGAGCACAAGCAGGAGGAGGTGCAGAGGGAAAGGGAGAAGCAGGCTCCTGCTGGGCAAGGAGCCCTAATCAGGGCCCCATCCAGGTCCCTGGGATCACAACCTGAAGGCAGAGGCTTAACCAACTGAACCACCCAGGCACCCCTCAGTTGCTGTTTTTATAATGACCATGGTGGCCGAAGAGACATGAAGCAAATGACAACTGATTATCCAACTGCATTGCACAAATGTGCTTTGAGCCTCTCAGTTAATAAATAATTACAGTAGTGAACAAAGCTCATATTTTAAGAATTTCAGATGTATATCTCCACTTAGAAATTGCCAATTTTACTAACACTATATTGCAGTGATAAAATCAGGACCATATACAACTATATATAAGTGATACCTAAACTAATCTTAGGGTATTAGAACTTGGTTCTTATAGGAAGTAATGGTTAAGAAAAGGCTAAGTAAAGCTTGATTAAAAGGATAAGGAATATTTCCAGGCACTGGGAACAAAGCCCCAGGGGAAATATGCATCATACATTTGGATAAGTGAGAGTAATTCAGTATAGTCGAAGTGTAGAGTGAGGCATGAAGGGCATAAAGAAACCATGTGTCTGGAGAGATAATGAGTCATTTACGCTATATAAAGGAGTCTGGACTTCATCTTTCAACAGAGAATCATAGAGGGCCCTTAAATTGAGGTGAGAAATAATCACATTTGCATTTTAGAAAGATCACTCTTCACGTCATACTACTCAGGTATGCTTTTCACAAAAGCATCACCACATACTTAGTTTGCCAAGCCAGACACTTAGTGATTTTAAATAGTATAACCTTCTTCCTTTACTTCTAATATCCCGATCATTATCTATTGATTCTAACTTCTTTAAAATCTTTTGTTATTTTTAGCTATCATGGCATTATTCTAGCTTTCAACATTTCTAACCTGCATAACAAGAACCTTATATTTCATTTCTCTGTGTCAAGTAATTTACTACATCAAAACCTCTTCTACAGCTGCCAATTCTATCTAAATCATGCAGTTATATCATTCTCCTGCTTACGACAGTTTATTTACTCATCAACACCTGAAGAATAACACCCAAATCTTTAAAGCGATCTGCAAGTGTTAGTTTGAATCCTTGGGAAATGAAGACTGAAACTGGCTCCCATATGCAAAGGACAGGGAGAGACAGAAGAAGCAGGCCATTCCAGATGGGTAAGTGGCAAGTTTAATAAGCAAGTGAACTTATATAGGAAGCTTGTCTTGGGTGGCTGCAAGATGAGTAGATCTCCACACCTGTCCTAAGATTACAGGTTAATATAGAGAGTTTTTTTTTTTAAGATTTTATTTATTTATTGGAGAGAGAAAGAGAGAGAGACAGAGACAGAGAGACAGAGAGACAGAGGGAGAGGCAGGCTCCATGCGGGGAGCCTGATGTGGGACTTGATCCCAGGACTCCAGGATCATGACCTTCTCTAAAACAATCTGACTGCAGTGCTTTTTCAGGTGACACCTACCCTGACCAGACTGCAACCTTAAGGACAAAAAAGACTAACCACATTGTTGGATTTTGTTCTAAAACCTCTACACGTGCTGCCCCTTTTACCCAAAGGTTGGTTGGTTTGTTTTTTTCTACTAGAACTATCTAAATCGCATTCATATGAATTTCCTAAATATGGAATATATTTGTTAAACATTATTTTCTCTTTGAAGCCATCCTGATTCCTTCATATAGTCAATTTTGTTCTTTGAACTAATGTTTGTCTCCTATGTAATGGTTTGGTGGCCATCTCAGTAGAGTCAATTCTCATGTAAAATATGTATTCCCTTTTGGAAACTCCTCTCCCTCTCCCTCCTCCTCCCCTTACCTCTCCTCTCCTGAACTCTCTCCCTTTCTTACTCCCTCCCTCTCTTCCTTCCTTAACAAATTATATTTGCTTTCCACTTTCCATTTGTGTAGATTTATATATTTTGAGTTTGTGGTGAATACTGTATATCTCAATTCTCTTGCCATCTATTTTTTCCTGATATTTTCATTTATATTTTTCCACTTCTCTTTTACTGCTTTTCTTACTATTTTTCTTCCCCTTTTAATGCATTCTTCTATATTGTTCTTTTCCTCTTTATTCTTTCTGACCTATTGCTTGCTTCATCTCTGCCCATCTTCCTCCTTTCTAATCCCTTACTATCTTTTTTTTTTTAAGTTTTTATTTAAATTCCAAGTAGCTAACATACAGTGTGATATCAATTTCAGGTGTAAAATAGTGATTCAACACTTCCATACAACCTAATGCCCATCACAAGTGTGCTCCTTAATCCCCATCACCTATTACACCTAACCCCCTCGCCCCCTCCCCTCTGGTAACCATTATTTTATTCTCTATAGTTACAAATCCCTTATTATCTTAACAGAGAGAGAGAGAGAGACAGACAGACCTTGAAACCATCTTACTATATTACTTGGAGAAATATACTAAAAAATTCTCCAATTGACGGACATTCTCATTTTCTTATTCTCTTCAACTAACAAGGCAAAAACTAAGTTGTGGGAAAGGGTTGCATTTGATTTCCATTACATTGTTATGATATAGGTCTACACAGAAATTGGCTTTTTAATTATTTGTTGTTAAACTTGTGGTTCTCTGCAAGCTTTATTATAAAATACTGTTTTTCCCAAGTTACAATTTCAATTAAAATATTAAAAATCTGAATGTATAGCAAAATTAATGTTATCATTTGAAATTTATTTTTAATAGCATTAATCAGAATGGATATTTACTTACTTTGTTACTATATATGATTTATAAAATAATTTATTTTCTCTTAGTTTGATGTTAGCTATAGCAGTCCAAAAATGTGGCTTATTTTATTAAAAAATCAGCTCAACATTTACACATTTTTAAATTTTCATAACTTATTTACCCTTAAGATGTTATTAGGGTGACCAACTTTACAACATGGGAGATAGTTGCAACATGATGTAGAATAAAATAAACATAGACATAGCATCTTGCTTATAAATAAAAGAGACATAAGGCTAGAAGATAGGAAATATTCATGAGAAGTTTAATAAAAAGCAACTTATATAGAACAACCTTCTAAAATTGAAGCATTGAAGAGAATACAGATTCACAATAATAACATATAATAAATTTTTAATTTAGGAATAAACTTAGCCAATGGAATGAAAGACTTGCGCACTAAAGCCTATAAAACATTACCAAAAAAATACAAGAGGACTCAAATCAATGGGAAGACATCCTATGTACATGGATTAGAATACTTAATATTGTTAAAATGTCAATACTACCCAATGCTATCTACAGATTCAGTGCAATCCCTATCAAAATCCCAAAGGCATTTTTGGCAGAAATAACAAAATCCATTCTAAAATTTATATTGAAACTCAAAGGACCTTGAATAGCCAAAACACTCTTAAAACAGAAATCAAAATGAGAGATCTCATCTTCCTGATTTCAAAACTTACCACAAAGTCAAAGTCATTAAAACAGTACGGTGCTAACATAAAAACAGATGCAGAACAGAGAGTGCAGAGAATAAAAGATTGCACAAATGTCTAACAATTACATATATGGCTAAATGATTTTTTTTCTCAAGATTTATTTGTTTATTTTGGAAAGATAGAAAGCGAGCATGAGCCAGAGAGGTAGAGGGAGAGAGAGAATCCTGACCAGACCACACTGAGTCCAGAGCCTGATGTGGGGCTGGTCTCACAACCCTGAGATCAGGGGTCTATGGTCAGAACCTGAGCCTGAAATCAAGAGTGGGGTGCTTAACTGACTGTGCCACCCAGGTGCCCCCATATGGTAAAATGATTTTTGACAATGGTAGCAAGATCATTCAGGGAAGGAAATGACAATCTTTTTGACTGATGATGCTGGGAGAACGACATGTCCATGCAAAAGAATGAAGTTATACCATATATAGGAATTCACTCAAAATGGATCAAAGACTTAAATGTAAAACATACAACTGTAAAACATAGAGAGAACATAGAGGGAAGCTTCATGACATTGCATTAGGTAATGGTTTCTTGGATATGTCATCTGGAACTACTAAACTACATCAAATTTAAAAATTCTGAGCAAAGATAATCCAGAGAATGAAAAAGCAATTCACAGAATGGTAGAAAATATCTGAAAATCGTATATCAGATAAGGGGTTAATATTTAAAATATTTAAAGAACTCCTGAAACTCAACACCAAAAAAAAAAAATCAACACAATTAAAAATAAAATAGGCAGAGATCTTAAATAAACATTTCTGTAAAGGATATACAAATTGTGCACAAGCATTTGAAAAGATGTTCAATATCACTAATCATTAGAGAAATGCAAATCAAAATCACAATGAGATACCCCTCATTAGGATAGCTATCATCAGAAAAACAGAAAATAACAAGGATGTAGAGAAATTCAAACTCCAGTACTCTATTAGTAGGAACATAAAATGCTGAAGCTGCTATGAAAAACAATATGGCAGATCCTCAAAAAATTAAAAATAGAATTATTATATGATCTAACAATTTCACTTCTGGGTACATATCCAAAAAATCTGAAAGGGACTCAAACAGATATGCATGGATCCATGTTCGTAGCAGCATTATTCACAATAGTTTGAAGGTGGAAGCAACCCAAATGCCCATCTAAGAATGACTGTAAAAACAAAATGTGGAATATATATGCAATGAGATATTATTCAGTCCTACAGGGAAGAAAATTCTGATACATACTACAATGTGGATGAATCTTGAAGACATTATGCTGAAAATAAGCCAGGCACAAAAGGACAATTTCTGTATGATTGTACTTATATGAGGTACTTAAATTAGTCAAATTCATAGAGAAAGAAAATTGAGTGGTGATTGTCAGGGACTGGGGAAAAAAAAAAGAACGAGGAGCTATATTTTAATGGGTATAGAGTTTCAGTTTGGGAAGATAAAAAAAGCCATAGACATGAACAGTGCTGATGATTGCACGGTACTGCTGAACTATTACACTTAAAAATGGCTAAAATGATAAATTTTGTGGTAAAATTTAGTTTCACCACAGTAAAAAAAAAAAAAAAAAAAAAGTCCAAAAGTAAATATTAAATCATTACTGACATCTGATGAAAAAAATCAGAGGTGAAAAATTTTAAATTTTTTCCCAAGTGTAAGGTATGTTGTTTTTAAAATCAAAGCATCAAACATATATGCTATTTTCTGCATGACATAGTACATGATCTGAAAAACTATGCGTCTTGTTTTTGAATTACAAGATACCTGCTCCTTTTATTTATTACCATTTCCTCATGAAATAATGGAATAAAAACATTGCTTCTTTGGTTAAGAATGTAGATGTCTAAATACAAACTAAGTTTTATTGCTCCTTTTAACAAAAAGGTTATACATTCATGTGGAAAAATCTGAATACAAAGGTTAAAAAGAGTAAAATGCATAAATTCCATCACTGTTTACACCTTAAGGATATATCCTTCCCTCCAGTCTCACCCTTTGTAACATGTATATATACACACATATATAATGATTTTTTTTTAATTTTTATTTATTTATGATAGTCACACACACACACACACACACACACACAGAGAGGCAGAGACAGGCAGAGGGAGAAGCAGGCTCCATGCACCGGGAGCCCGACGTGGGATTCAATCCCGGGCCTCCAGGATCGTGCCCTGGACCAAAGGCAGGCGCTAAACCGCTGCGCCACCCAGGGATCCCTACACACGTATATAAAATACACATATACATATCAGGATTTTATATAAAATCTCTAAATATATATACAATTCCCTGCATGTATATGAAGAGGATACGTGTATATGCTTATGTACCGTATATGTACTTATACATGTGTACACACACACATAGAAAGAAAAACAATAGTTTTGCAATATGAGAAAGTTCTGGAGATCAATTGAACAATATAAATGTATTCAACACTTTTAATTGTGCACTAAAAATGATTAAGATGATAATTTTACGTTGTATGTATTTTATCACAATTGTACAATAAATTGTTTATAAAAATGCTTTTGATGGAAGGTGAGTTTCAAAAATCATCGCAAAAAATTATATATTGTAAGAATGTATTTTTGAAAAGTATCCCAAGGGGCACCTGGATGGCTCAGTCAAGTGTTTGTCTTCAGCTCGGGTCATGATCTCAGAGTCCTGGAATCAAGCCCCATTTCAGGCTCCCTGCTCAGCAGAGGAGTCTGCTTCTCCCTCTCCCTCTGCTCCTGCTCTCTCTCTTGTTCACTCTCTCTCTCAAATAAACAAATTTTTAAAAATATAAATAAAAAAAATAGACTATGCTAAGCCTTAGAATCCATATTAACATTATAAATAAAAATCTATACAAAAGAAATTTCATTCAGTTATTTTCTTAAAATAAATTTTTCAATTGCTTATAATTGCTTATTCATAAATTCAGTTATTTTACCAAATAAAAAATGTTACTGTTTTTGTCTGCTCTACTCAAGGTAAAATATTCCTGATAATTACAATAAAAATGTACATCATTTCATGTTATACATTGCACCTTTGACTAAAGAGCAGAAATACAAGTATCTGGTATACTAAAAAAAAGCTGAAATATTAATACTCAAAAGACACCATCAATAGATCCAATTATAGACACCTCAATCACAAGCAGATTAAGGTAAAATACATGGAAACTCTTAAATTTCTTTAAACATTGGAACCCTGACTTTGAAAACAATTCAATAGGATTAGCAAACTTTTTTGTTTTTCCAAAATCAAATGAGTTTCTTATTTATTCTTTATAGTCAAACTCTACAGATAAGAGCCTCAGCCCAGTTACTTATTTATGAATTAGGAATTAGGAATTTATTGATTTCCATGAAAATAGAGTATTTATAAATGAATTCAGAAAAATTTAATACTAATCCTTAGCACTGACATCTTTGATTCAAGAGTTTGATTGCATTATAAATAATAAACTGTTTTGCAGGAAAGTATTATTTTAAAAATTCTTAAACTACTTAAAAGCATTTTATAACTTATGTTAATAGTTTATGAATTAGATAAACATGTTTTAAGAGATCACTTGAACTCCATTGTCGGAATAATACTCCTTTTACAGATACACAAATGATTAAAACACTGCTTAAAAAATAATATACTTCCTCAATTGAAATAATTATAGATAAATTAAAAATATATGTTTATATATCTTTCTATATATATCTAGATATATCTAGATACAACAAATTTCCAATCCAAATGATTTGAATTGTTTCCGGCTTTCAGAATTGCTATCTGCTCTGTGTATCATCTATTAACATTTTGCTACATTTCTGGATAGAAATAAAATAGTTTATCTATTTTATTTTTTAAAGATTATTTATTTATTTATTTATTTATTTATTTATTTATTTATTTATTTATGAGAGACACAGACAGAGAGAGAAGCAGGCTCCATGCAGGCAGCCTGACGCAGGACTTGATCTCAGGTCTCCAGAATCACACCCTGGGCTGAAGGCAGTGCTAAACCACTGGGCCACCCAGGCTGCCCAGAAACAAAATAATTTAAAGAGTTTATATATCAATAAGGGTTATGTTAAATGTAAGCTTTAAAGTCAGGTTTGAAAGGCATTAACATAAACAGTATTTTTAACTCTAAAGTTACAATTATGGCAAGTAATCTGATTTCAAATTTGTTGTCCAAACACTAAACATCCTAGTGTAAATCTTAAAAAGGTAATATTTTATAATGTATGTTCTTTCACGGATCAAAAAATATTTGAGCCAATTTTCAAAGTTAAAATATAAAGGTGTGTAAGAAAAAAACTATGTACTCCATATGGACAAAGTAATGCAATTTCAAATAAAAGAATGTCAAGGCCATGCTCAAGGCCAAAAACACCCTTGGAATAAGTTCATGCTATTATTCAGGGAAGGAATTCTTAGGAATAGGCAGAGGTTTTATTTCATTATATAGAGCGAGGGTAAAAATGTTAAAATTATACACCAGTAGCCAACTTAATTGGATCTTCCCTTAGATTGGTAAGAAAGTTGAGTGTGACTATCATGAAAACAATATATTCTCCTCTATCATCAAATTACTGAGTGCAGAGTTTCTGGACAACTATTTCACAGTCTTTTCTATTTTTTTAAGTGTCTTTTGGCTCCAGTGAAACACAGGACATGTGCTATTTCTTTTAGGAGTGTTTTAAAATCATATACATTTAAATTTGTGGAGGGAAAAAAACTTTATAAATCAGTACTTCAACCCCAGAGTCCCCCAGAGTCAACAGGAAGTCCACAACTGACATTTTAGGGTATATCCATTTCATCAAACCATCCTATGCTTTCATCTATTGAAGAAGCCTAGAAATATCAATTCTTTTACATAGTATTATCCAGCCACACAAAAATTTTAATAATTATGTTAAATCACTGTGTGAGGCACTCAGGTGATAAAATAATGAAGAAAAATACTAACCATTCCTATAAGACCTTAGAAAGAATTCAACAGGAAAGCTTAAAATCAATCAAACAGACAAAAAAAAATAGCACACAAAGAAAAACATGCTATAACATAAAAGAGTTATGGACACAGTGCAATCAAGAATGCAAAACAAAACAAAACAAAAGAATGCAAAACAGGGATTGGTAGTCACTAAATATATTGTGGAGCAGCAAACTTGATAAGAAAATAAAATTACTTCATATTGACAGCAGGCTATATTCTACTTAAAAGAGCAAGGTCAAACCTATTCTTCACCAGTGGAGTGAAGAAGCATTGTATATTAGGAAAAATCTCATTCAATCTCTGGAAAATAGCCATGCAAAACACACAAGGCACTTGGAAACTATTAAAATGCATCTAGTTCTCTAGCATATTTCCCAAATTCAACAGGCTATGAACAACATAAGAAGACCTTTAGAAAATCATCCAGAAGTTTCCAAACGTGAAAAAGCTAATCTCTAAGAAGCTGCCCAAGTAGATATGCCAGTAGCCCTAGAGAACCTTTTGCAGTTTGAACATTGTCTGCTATGAATCACATAGTTGATTTAATAAAATACACCAAATCTGGCATCACCAAGTCAATTAAAAAAAAAAAAAGAGTGATTATCAAACAAGAAGTTTACATTCTTTGGTTAGGGTATAAGAACCACCAGTCCTTCAGTAGTATACATTTTAACTATGAATACACTCTCATGTCATCATTCTAAATGTGTGCATAAGCTTCTAGGGAGTTTTAATTATTCCAGTCATTTCAAATTCAGTTTTACTGGTCAAATACACCAAACCTGTCATTAGTCGAAAATTTCTCTAACATTCTAATTAATAATGTATACTCAAAGAATAAATATTTGATCCAAAAATAATTAAATAGACAAGCAATTAGAGCCATAATAAGAACACCAGAAAGGTAAGCCACATTCAAAGCCACCTTCCAGAAATCTATAGCTTCAGTATATGCTTAATTTGTCAATAATAAGAGCAAAGAAAACCATAGTATTACAACAATAAAATTGTTTTCATAATTTTATTAAAGAGATGAGAGATTGTTTTTTTTCCCAAATGAACTTTGATTTTTTAAAAAGATTTTATTTACTTATTCATGAGAGACACAGAAAGAGAGGCAGAGACATAGGCAGAGAGAGAGAAGCAGGTTACCTGCAAGGAGCCAGATGCGGGACTTCTCCCAGGATCCCAGAATCATGCCCTGAGCCAAAGGCAGAAGCTCAACCACTGAGCCACCCAGACACACCTGAACTTTTTATTTTAAAATATGTTTTTTAGATTTTTAGAAAACTAACAATTTTACAGAGTTTCCATATACCAACTCAACTAATTTATCTATTAATAAAATCTTCCTGAGGTGCCTGGGTGCCTCAGTCAGTTAAGCACTCAACTCTTGATCTTTTGCTCAATTCATGATCTCAGGGTTGTGAGATGGAGCCACACACTGGACTCTGCACTCAGCAGGGAATCCGAGACTCTTTCTCTCCCTCTCCCTCTGCCCCACCCCCCTTACATTCATATGCAAGCAAACACTCTCTAAAATCAATAAATCTTAAAAAAAAAAAATCTTACTTTAGTATGACAAACTCCTCACAATTAGGGAACAAATATTGACATATTATTAACTTACTTCTATAATTTATTCAGATTTCTTTAGTTTTTCCCTAGTGCTCTTTTCTTGTTTTAAATTTTCGGATTTCATTTAGGGTCGCACATTACTTGTGTTATTCTTGTCTCCCTAAGCTCCCCTTAATTGTGGCAGTTTCTGAGACTTTCTTTGTCTTGATGACCTTGATAGTTTTGAGGAGTAATGGTCATGTGTTTTGTACAATGTTCTTTAATTGCTGTCCATCTAATATTTTTCTCATGATTTAGCACTGGCATAGGTAATGTGCCTTTTCATCTCCTTATAATTAAGAGTGCGTAAGATAAACTTACTACTCTCTACATTAATCTTGATCACCTGGTAGGAGTACTGTTAGGTTCCTTTAAAGTTATCCTTTTTTTTTTTTTAATAAGATTTTATTTTTTCCAGAGAGAGAGAGAGAGAAAGAGAGAGAGAGAACTTGTGCGTGAGCAGGAGAGCACAAGCCTCAAGAGGCAGAGGGAGAGGGAGCAGCAGATTCCCCCCTGAGCAGTGAGCCGGATGTGGGGCTCAACCCCAGGACCCTGGGATCATGACCTGTGCTGAAGGTAGGTGCTTTAACTAAGCCACTCAGACACCCCTATTCTTTTTTAAAAACTTGTTGTCATACTGCACTCTTTGAAATGAATTCACTATGCACAACTTACACTTATTTTTCACCTTCTTGAGGGTAGAGTATCTGCATAGTTATTTGGAAATTTCTTGCTAGTTTCTTCTCTTCTCAGTTTATATCTTTAGCTAATTATTTGCATCAATATGGCCTCATAAATACTTAAACTTCAGGTTATAATCCAACATTTATTTTCTTGTTTAATCGTCTAGCTTTGGACAGTGGGAACACTTTCAATTGACTTTTGACATACTCCCATCATTGTGGGAGTTTTTAAAAACACTTCCTTATCTCTTAGGACTCTCAGATGCCCTAGACTAATTTGTATGTTTCCTATTCTATTCCACAATCAGCCATTTTCCCCAGGATTCCTGGTGAAGAACAGTATTTAAAAAACAACATCTGGGTGCTAAAGTTGCTCATTGTCACTGAAATATTCTTGCTTCCTAGCCCTCTCATCTAACAGAGCAAGGAAATATACCTGTGTATTCTAACCCAGGTGTATACACATATCTTTAAATATGTCTAAATGTAACAATCTGTGTCCACACTAAGCTACCAATGAGTTTATACAGATTCCTTCTACTATACTCCATCACCACATGGCTTATTCTAGCCCTTTCCCATCTGGTCCAGGTAAGCCAATCTCTGCTTATCTGTCAATTCTAACTCCAATCATGATAATCCTGACACCTACCATCAGCCATCCATTGATTTAATTGTTTAAATCCATTATACATGCAGAGTGGTATCAGAGTTGTTAATATGTACACCGGATGGAAACAAATTTATCATCTAAGTACAGTGCTCATGTACAGACTCTAATCTCCAAAGTTAATTATGTCAGCATCTTTTTTCTCCTCCCTTCTTGCAGTGAGATTGTTTCATGCATTTGCAATCGAGTTAGATTGTTTGTCCCTTTTACATTCCAGCCTGGATGTCTGACCTCTCAAAAGATTATGTTTGCATTTATTAAGGCTCACTCTGTACTGTATATTCCTTGGTTTTAGCAAGTGTATAGTGACACAAATTTATGATTAAAGAATTATAAATAATAGTTTCAATGTCTTAAAAAAATCCCACTTCACCTCTCCTTCCCCCTAAAGCCCAAAAAACCATGGATATTTCCACAGGTTATAATTTTCCTTTGCCAAAATCATACATGTCTCCTTTTCATATTGGCACCTTTCATTTAGCAATACACATTTATTATTCACCCATGTCTTTTCATATTTTGACAGCTCATTCCTTTCTATCATGAATATTATTCCACCATATGGATGTACCCATAGTTTACTTACTCATTCAATAGCTTTAAGGGGCATACTGGTTGCTTCCATTTTGTATTAATTACAAAATAATTATAAAATTATAAAATAAAACTTCTACAAAGCATATATAAAATTATAAAATAAAACTTCTATAAAGATTCATATGTTGCTTTTCATGGATTTTTTTCAACTGATTTTTCAAATCAGTTGAGTAAATATCTGTAAGTACAATTAATTGCTGGATCATAGAGTAAGATTATGTTTAGCTTTGTAAGAAACGGTAGAATGGTCTCCCAAATGGTCTGTATCATTTGCATTCCCACCAGCAACGCATGAGAGTTCTGTAGCTTGTATCTTCACCAGTAATTTCTATGGTAAGCTTTTTGGATTTTAGCCATTAAAATATGTGTGTAGTAGTACCTCATTGCTGTTTACATTTGCAACTCCTTAATAATAAATTATGTTAAGCATCTTCCCATATGGTTGATCACCACCTGTATATCTTCTCTACTGAAGCGTCTGTTCAAATCTTATGCCCATCTTTAAATTGAGCTGTATGCTTTCATATTACTGATTTTAAAGATTTTTGGTTTTGTTTTTTTATAATTTTCGGATACAAGTGCTTTATCAGATATTTGTTTTGCAAACATTTTCCCCAGTATATAGCTTATGCTTTTGCTAATAGTTTTACTTTTTAATGTTAATAAAGAACAACTTGTCAAATTTCCTTCCACGGATTACACTTTGGTGCTACAGCTAAAAAAAACCTTAGTGCATGTAGTTCTTTCTTCTATATATCCTTTGTCTCTTCAGACTACTTTTTCCCTTGATTTTTAGCATGCCTTGTAATATTTTGCTAAAAAACATATACATGGGGTAATAGGAACTAAAGCAATTAGGCTTTCATTTTTATTTGCTTATTATTTAATTTAAATTCAAGTTAATTAACATAGTGTATTATTAGTTTCAGGTAGAGTTCAGTGATTTCTTCAGTTGCATACAACATCCATGCTCATTATATCAAGTGCCTTACTTAATGCCTTTCATTCCCCCATCCACTTCCTCTAACGATCCTCAGTTTTTTCCCTATAGTTAAGTCTTATGGTTTGCCTCTCTGTTTTTGTCTTATTTTATAATTCTTTCCATTTATTTATGTTCATCTGTTTCTTAAATTCCACATGAGTAAAATCACATATTTGTCATTCTCTGACTGACTTATTTCACTTTGCACAATACTCTAGTTCTATCCACATCATTTGCAAGTGACATGATTTAATTATTTTTGATGGTTGAGTCATAGTCCATTATATATGTACATATTTACATATGTATGTATATATATGTATATCTATATGGATGGATATATTATATATATTTGTACTATGTATATATGATATATAGAAATGGAATCTTTATCCATTTATCCATAGATGGACATCTGGGCTCTTCCCATATTTTGGTAACTGGATATTGCTTCTCAAAACATTGGGGTGCATGTAGCCCTTTAAATTAGTATTTTTTTTATCCTTTGGATAAATACCTAGTAGAGCAATTGCTAAGTCATAGAATAGTTCTCTTTTTAACTTTCTCAGGAACTTGTATACTGTTTTCCAGAGTGGCTGTGTCAGTTTGAATTCCTACCAACAATGTAAGTGGGTTCCCCTTTCTCTGCATCCTTGCCAACATCTATTGTTTCCTGAGGTGTTAACTTAAGCCATTCTGAATGGTGTGAGGTGATGTCTCATTGTGGTTTTGATTCGTATTTCCCTGAGGATGAGTGATGTTGAGCATTTTCTCATGTGTTTGTTAGCTGTTTGTATATCTTCTTGGAGAAATGTCTGTTCGTGTCTTTAGCCTGTTTCTTGACTGGATTTTTTGTTTTCTCTTTGGTGTTTTGATCTTTCCTCTTTCTTTCTTTTTTTTTTTTAATACTATCACCAGTTTATTATAAAATATAATTTAAGAACTGCCAAATGAACTATAAAGCTGTGATCATCAAGACAGTGTGGGACTGGCACAAAAACAGACCCATAGGCCAATGGAACAGAATAGAGAACCCAGAAATGGGCCCTCAACTCTATAGTCAACTAATATTTGACAAAGCAGGAAAGACTATCCACTGGACAATGGACAGTCTCTTCAATAAATGGTGCTGGGAAAATTGGACAGCCACGTGCAGAAGAATGAAACCAGACCATTCTCTTACACCATACCCAAAGATAAACTCAAAATGGATGAAAGATCTAAATGTGAGACAAGAATCCATCACAATCCTACAGGAGAAAACCCTTTTTGAACTTGGCCACAGCAACTTCTTGCAAGATATATCTATGAAGGCACGGGAAACAAAAGCAAAAATGAACTATTGGGACTTAAGATAAAAAGCTTCTGCACAGAAAAAGAAACAGTCAACAAAACTAAAAGACAACCTACAGAATGGGAGAAGATATTTGCAAATGACCTATCAGATAGAGGGTACTCACCCTCTATCACCCTTTATAGATCCAAGATCTATAAAGAACTTATTAAACTCAACAGCAAAGAAACAATCCAATCATGAAATGGGCAAAAGACATGGACAGAAATTTCACAGATGAAGACATAGACATGGTCCACAAGCACATGAGAAAATGCTCCGCATCACTGGCCATCAGGGAAATACAAAACAAAACCACAATGAGATGGTGAAATTAACAATGGTGAAAATTAACAAGACAGGAAACAGCAAATGTTGGAGAGGATGTGGATCTCTCCTCTTTCATCCATGATTTTCTTTATTGGGGTCCTTTCTCTGTTTTTTTGTGTGTTTTGTTTGTTTTGTTTTGTTTTGTTTTGTTTTGTTTTGTTTTGTTTTTGATTAGTCTGGCTAGGGGTTTATCAATCTTCTTAATTCTTTCAAAGAACTGGTTCCTAGTTTCATTGATCTGTTCTACTGTTGGTTTGCTTGTTTGTTTTCCCTACATCATAGCTTTCTGCTCTAATCTTTATTATTTCCCTTCAACTGCTGGATTTAGGCATTATTTGCTTTTATTTTTTCCAGCTCCTTTAGATGTAAGGTTAGGTAGTATATTTGAGACTTTTCTTTCTTCTTGAGGAAGACCTATATTACTATATACTTCCCTCTTAGGACCACCTTTGCTGCATCCCAAAGGTTATTATTTATTTATTTATTTATTTATTTATTTATTTATTTATTTATTTTCATCCCAAAGGTTTTGAACTGTCATGTTTTCATTTTCATTTGCTGCCATGTATTTTTAGAATTCTTCTTTAATTTCCTGGTTGATAAGAAAATTAGTGGGAGGTTTAGAGGGATGTTCTTTAACTTCCATGTATTTGTGGTTCTTCCAAATTTTTCTTGTGGTTGATTTCAGGTTTCATACTGTTATGGTCTGAAAATATGTGTGGTATGGTCTCAACCTTTTTGTACCAGTTAAGTCCTGATTTGTGACCTAGTATGTGACCTATTCTGGAGAATGTTCCATGTGAACATCAAAAGAAAGTGTATTCTGTTCCTTTAGGATGAAATGCTCTGAATATACCTGTTAAGGCCATCTAGTCCAGTGTGTCTTCAAAGCACTTGATTCCCTATGGATATTCTGCTTTAATAACCTGTCCATTGCTGTGAGTGAGGTGTTAAAGTCCCCTACTATTATTGTATTATTGTCAATGAGTTTAGGTTTGTTATTAATTGATTTATATATTAACTGTTCCCAAGTTAGGGGCATAAATATTTATATTTAGATCTCTTTGTTGGATAGACACCTTTATTATGATATAGTATGCTTCTTCATCTCTTATTATAATCTTTGGTTTAAAATCTAGTTTTTCTGATATAAATATGGCTATCCTAGCTTTCTTTTAATGTCCATTAGCATGATAAATGATTCTCTACCTCCTCACTTTCAATCTGGAGGTGTCTTTGTGTCTAAAATAAGTATCTAGTAAACAGAATATTGACTAGTCTTGTTTTTTTTATTTTTTTAATCCATTCTGATACCCTATGTCTTTTGATTGGAGCATTTAGTCCATTTATATTCAGAGTAATTACTGAAAGGTATGAATTTAGTGTCATTTTATTATTTGTAAAGTCATTGTTCCTGTAGATTGTCTCTGTTCCTTTCTAGTCTTTGTTACTTTTGGACTCTTTCCACTCCAAGTATACCCTTTAAAAATATTTCTGGCAGGACTGATTCAGTGTTCACAAATTAGTTTGTTTTTCTTGGAAATTCTTTATCTCTCTTTCTATTCTGAATGACAGCCTTCTGGATAAAATATTCTTGGCTGCATATTTTTCCCATTTAGCATGTTGAATATATTGTGCCAGTCCTTTTGGGCCTGCCAGGTCTCTGTGGACAGGTACACTGCCAGCCTGATGTGTCTACCCTTGTAGACTTGTGTACTCTTGTCCCCAACTGCTTTCAGAATTTTCCCATAATCCTTGTAATTTTCAAATTTCACTATAATATGTTGTGGCATTGACCTGTTATTGTTGATTTTGAGGGGAGTTCTCTGTGTCTATTGGACTTGAATGCCCATTCCCTTCCTCAGATTAGGGAAATTTTCAACTCTAATTTGTTCAAATAAACCTTCTGCCTTTTCCCCCCTCTTCTTTATCTGGGACTCCTATGATGCAGATGTTATTTTGCTTCATGGAATTGCTAATTTCCCTAAGTCTACCTTCATTATCTAATAGTTTTCTTTCCCTCTCCTTTTCGGTTTCATTATTTTCCATAATTTTATCTTCTATTTCATCTTTCCTCTCCTCTGCTTCTTCAATTCTTTCAGTATATCTAGCCTGTTTTGCTTCTCAACTACAGCATCTTTCATTGCAATTTGACTACTTTTTAGGTTTTGATCTCTGCAGCAAGGATTTCTCTGGTATCTTGTAAGCTTTTGTCAAGTCCAGTTAGTAATCTTATGACTGTTGATCTAAATTCTTGCTCAGATATACTGCTTATATCTGTTTTGAGTGAGTCTCTGGCTATGATATCTTTCTGGCCTTTCTTTTGGGGAGAATTACCTCCCTCTTGTCATTTAGACTAAGTTTCTAGCTTTCCTGTGTTATGAAAGCTTGTTTCCTGCACCTCAGAGTAATGCCATATTAAAAATAAGTTATACACTGTCCAGGGCCGGACACTTCAGGAAGGGTTTCTGGTGTATGCTGTGTGCACTCTGCTGCTGCACTTTGGCTGTTCTTTCCCACTGTCTCATCCTCTGCAGAGTTCCCCCTTGTTTGCAGTAGGGAATGTTTGGACCTGTATCTATGTGTGCTTTGATTTGTTTGTTGAAAAAAAGTCTGAAAAAAGAAGAAATAAAGAAGAAAGAAAGAAAAAGAAAGAAAGAAAGAAAGAAAGAAAGAAAGAAAGAAAGAAAGAAAAGAAAAGAAAGAAGAAAGAAAGAAAGAAGAAAGAAAAGAAAGAGAGAAAATGAAAAAGGGAGAGAAAAAGAAAAGGCAAAAAAAAAAAAGTCTGATCCAAAAACAAGAGAAAAGGAACAAAAATAACCCAAACAGGTGATCAAAGAAACTATAAGCCCGATTACAAAGAAAAAAAAGAGGGGAAAGAAATGAAAAAAAAAAAAATAAACCTGATTTAAAAAAACAACAACAAAGAGAAAGGAAATAAAAAACAAACTAACAAACAAAAAACTATAAGTCTGATTCCAAAGGAAAAAACATCCAGCTTAGTCCTATTTCCACCTTCGGAACTGAAGGAGATGCTGTGAGGCACTGTATGATCTGTAGAGTTGGTGCATGCAGTGGGTTGCCTGTGTTGCTCCTCTGGAGGAGAGGCCCCAAATACTGGTTGAGTCAACCCTGCCCCAGTTTAAAAAAAAGTACTTGTCAAGCACAGGAAGTGGGGTTTGATGTAAGTGGCTTTCACATTCACTGGGGGCCTCTGTATTGCTATCATCCAACCACTGGTAGCAAGGGTAAAATGGTGATTCCCCACTCTCTCATCCTGGGCACAGGATCTCATACTCCTCAATGTTCAGGAAGCCTTCAGAAAAGCAAGGGTTGTCAGTGCCCTGGCACCTAGCTATCTTGAGTTTATCTCTGACACGGCTAGGATTCAAAACTCCAAATCTTAAAGTAGCCAGCATCTCTCAGATATGCTTCCTTCTCTGGATTAGAGGCTCATGCACTCTATTAATGCTCTTTGTCCCAGAAAAACAGTCCCTTGCCTGTGCTGTGCATGAATTTTGTGCTTTGGCAACACGGAAAGCAGAGAGTAGGTTAAGCAGCTTCTGCATGCATGTTTGTTCACTTCTGATGAAAGGTCATTTGCTGGAGCCTGCAGGGCCTTTTGTCTTGACAAGGACATATACCCTTTTCCAAATGTATATATCCTGTTCCAAACTCCAGGAAGGGGAACAATCTTTCCCAGTGCAACCTCTGAGATCACCATGCCACTTTGTGTGGACTCCTGGGCCAGGGCTGTCCTTCTTCTGGGAGTGGGAGCATGCTACAACTCTCTTGTGCACATATATGTCATGCACCTCTAAAAGCTCAGAGTTTGAGCTACACTTACTGTATGCAAAGAACCTGCGCCATTCAGCACCCCCTCAATTCTGTGATCTGAGAGGTTTCTTACGTGAACCTGATGCAGCACTCTCTCAACCTCTCTCCTTCTCTTTCCCTTTTTACTCCCCACCAAAAGGGTTCCCACTCCTCCATAGCATGGCAGCTTTTCTCTCCCCCATTTCACTTCCACACACCTTACACCTGCCACATTGCTTCTTCCAACTGTAGAGATCCTTCTTGGAATCCTCAAATTGATTTCCTGGGTGTTCCAAGTGATCGACCCTCAATCCAGCTGTGTTCAAGGGATGAAGAAAGGCCCCCCTACCTCTCTGCCATTTTAGAAGCCAGCTCAGGACGTCTCAATCAGAGAGAGGAAGTTAGAGGCAGGAACCAGGGAGCCATGATTCAAATGGACAACTATCTATCGTTTTCACACATCTGTTGCTCAATTTTTAGCATTATTTAATATGCATTATTTTCATACCATCTGCTTTGTGGTCACACTGATGTTTATGTCTGTTGGAATCCAGCAATTGGGTTTTTAATATAAAGTTTTATGTTTCGCTACCCTGCCAAAACCATGAGAGGATCTTTCTTGACTTGTACCATAAGAAACTTGTGGGATGCTTGAAGGTAAAACCCACAAAATCTGGCTCCCAAGACTGTGGTTCTAGGAGTTTTTCACTCTCAAGCTAGTTAGTCTCCACTTAGCCTTCAACAGTTCATCAAAATAACCAACTGTGTTCCTGACACTTAGAGTTCCAGTGTGGAGTCTATTCCAAGTAGATAGATCTTGACTGTGACTCTTGGCATTAACTCTATCTCCAGATTTCAGGGTGGTGGTTTGCTCTGCAACCTCATTTATCTGATGGATTCAAGACAATTCCTTCATTTTCATTTTGTTCAGTTTTGTTATTGTTGTTGTAAGAATAGGAGTGACAACTTTTAAGCTCTTTATAAGTTGGAGCTGAAACCAGGAATTCTTTGTGCCATCTTTAAATTTCCAACCATTAAATACATGTTTTACATTTCAGATTCCCTATAACATTTAAAGCAAGTGGAAATAGATGACTTCACTCAAATAGCATTCCATGCATTTTGTTTTTATCTTGTTGCAATCTAGGTATGTAAAGGAATTTTGTGCTAGTGGCTTGTTAGGACTCAAGTGGATGTGGAGCTAGAGTCCTGAAGTCACCATATTTTTGGAGTTTGAAACTAAGGAGTAATTGCCAACAACAAAATTTAGTGAAATAATGGATTTGCACTAAAGAAAACAAATAAAAATAGACTGAAATGAGAAGACTGGATTAAGGTGGAAAGCAAAGTTTCCAAGTGGGAAGATGGGCTAGCCTGCAGTAATTCCTTCTTATGCTTCTGCTTGTCACCTCCAGCTTGAATATATATAAGGTTTAAAGGAGTTAAAAAGGAGTAAACAGTAACTAATCCTCACTCATTTTCCACACTTATTCTGAAGCAGCTGTATAATAATCTTTAAATCCTTGACATTACTTGATTATGCAGTTTAATTAACACACTACTCATGGCTGAATATTAGAGGGTTTTTATCTCATATCTCATACCACTTTTCAAATCACTTTCTGAATGCCCTAATTTTTAATAACAATCCATTAAGCATAATCTTCATGATTTACATAAAAATATTTTAGATGTATATTTTTTCACAATTTCACCAGAGTTCTCTTTCTTTCTTTCTTTCTTTCTTTCTTTCTTTCTTTCTTTCTTTCTTTATTTCTTTCTTTCTTTCAGATTTTATTCATCTATTCCTGAGAGACACAGAGATAGGCAGAAACAGGCAGAGGGAGAAGCAGGTTCCCTGCGGGGAGCCCGATGCAGGACTCGATCCCAGGACCCCAGGATCATGCCCTGAGCCAAAGGCAGACACTCAACCGCTGAGCCACCCAGGTGTCCCCAGAGTTCTCTTTCAAATTTGATATTGTGTTGCTTCAAAAATTTTTTTCCATTAAAAAATCAATATATTGCATGTAATATTTTTGATAAAATATATGTGAGTGCATCAAGCTTGCTTTTATATGCTTATAATCTTACATGCATAAAAGGATTTTCACAGGTCACAATTTTGAAACTACCTCAAGATTTTAAGAATACTATCCAGAAATAATTATGTTTCTGGTAAGTACTAGATTCTACTTAGAAAGAGCTTGTATTATATAGAATTATATGTTACTTGTGTGAAGGAGAATAACTATGTTCACATGTGGGTAGTGCATTCATACACAAATACATAGGTACTATATGATATATTGAATTTGGCTTATGACTTCAGTGATCTTCCCTAGTTTATATGTAAAAAAAAGAAATTATAAACAAATAATATTTACCTAAGTGGGTAAAAAAAAAACCCTCTCACATATACCAAATTAATACCAAATTTTGTTTTCATCATTTATACTTCAAGTTTCTGAAAGGAACTTTTCATAAGCTATTAACACTAGTTTTTCATAGTAAATTTAAGTTACATTTTAAATTATCACTCTCATTTCAAACTAGTCGTTACTATTGTGTGTGTGTGTGTGTGTGTGTGTGTATGTGACTTTGTTGTGTATTTTTCCTACTATACCTATGCTGCTAAAAGATATTATTTCTTTTATAGTCTGGTTAATTGATTTTTCTTTAAAGAGTATATTTAGGTGTATCAAATACTTATATCCCACACTGTCACAGTTTATAAATTATAAAACTTTGTCCCTCGAACTATACTTTAATTAAAACCACTTAAAAATATATGTTACCAGGAAAGACCATAATAAACACTGTTTTTGTGCTTGATTCTGCATTTCTGAAACATTTTTCTACCTCTTATGAGAAAATGCTAGATTGCTCTTCCCCACTTGGCTGGTATGTACAGAGTGCAATGATTAGCTTTTGCTAGCAGGATTTCTAACAGCTTAGAGAAATATTGAAGAATATGAGGTGCAGAGTGTGGTGCTACAAAATTGGATCCACAGAGTTGCAGAAATATGCTATGTTTCAAAGCTTCTTTAAACAAGCTGTATCCATGCAAATACTCCCTATTAAACATCATTTATAGCAATTTGGTAAATTGTCACAACCAAAAAGTATTGGCAATGATACCAAAATGCTAAATTCAGTCCCTCAAATCCTATTACTATACTATGCATGCTGACTGGAGACACAGTCCTGCTACTGCTGTGTGAGGGGAAAGCCACACAGGTGGAAGCTAGGATCAAGTGAAAGCCTGATTTTCTCCACTAATGAAATGACATATAGTTCTATATTTTCAAAGTATTCTCATACGGCACTCCAGACATATAGCACGTATGTTTTCTAACAATTATTACCCATATATCAGTCTAAGGAAATAACACAGAAGGACTGTGTGGGTATTTGTATGCATTCATTCTCATGCTCAATATTTTTTTTATAGTCAAGTCACATTACCATATCCAGAAGGATTCCTTAGCACTTATAGAACAATTTTATTGGTAGAACACGTAATATTTTGAAAATTGTTTCCTCTCTCCACCCCCACAGCTGTCACCCACAAAGCCCAGATTACTTCTTTCATGAAAGTCAACATGACATGTTTTTTGTGGGAGTTCCCATAGCAGTTTCCTCAAACAATGTGTTAGTCCATCTGATTTATCTTGCTTCCATTTCTAGTAATACCTTTACAACCCGTGTCAGATTTCTAGCCCCAAATCTATTCATTTTCCAGAGCATTTTTATTTTTTTTTTAATTTTTTTTTTTTTTTTTTTTTTTTTATGATAGTCACAGAGAGAGAGAGAGAGAGAGGCAGAGACACAGGCGGAGGGAGAAGCAGGCTCCATGCACCGGGAGCCCGATGTGGGATTCGATCCCGGGTCTCCAGGGTCGCGCCCTGGGCCAAAGGCAGGCGCCAAACCACTGCGCCACCCAGGGATCCCTTTTCCAGAGCATTTTTAGCTAAACCTACATTTTTCAGACTATTTCACTGAAGAAAAAAAGATATGAATGTGCTAGAGGATTCTATACTAGATACTCATAACAAATGACATGTGAATAATAATAATCATATATTTTGAAAGCTATAAGGACTAAATGTATATGATTAAAACTCTAAGACCTATTAAAATGACATATTTCTGTGTCTTAAAGAAAATAACATACATGGATCTCTATTATAATTCATGATAACTAGTCTTAGAAGTGCCTTTGGTTCAGATGCTCTTAAATATATTTAAATATTTTAACCCGTATATTTTGAAGCAAGTATTTTGTATTGGAACTGCATTTTACACTGAACTCTATGTGCCTATATACCAATATAAACCAATAATCCTTGCATCCAGTACACAACTCAATAAATATAAATTAACAGTAATAGAATGTTTATATAAATTCATATATTTATATTAATTTTATTTGATATCTAAGTATATATTTAAGTATTATACAAATCATATTTATATTAAAGTATATATTTGAAAATTTATGTGAAATTTTGATATATCAATCTAGAGCTAAAATGTTAATACATACTTACCAAGTATAATTTATGTAAATGTATAGATTTATGCAATATATATAAGCAAGTATATATTATTATATAAAAGAATTACCACATGTGATTAAAATTTTTTAAAACCATAAGTAGTAAACATATAAGGAATACATGAAAGTATGTTATGTACTATTAGAAGAAATGTGATAAAATAAAGCCTTATAAAAGTAGCTATATGGTGGTACCTAAGTCAAGAAAGATACTCAAATTTAGAGCTAGAACACATACAAATGCTGACATTGGCAATCATACATATATTCATAGGGGTATAGGTGTCCTCTGGGTCAAATATCTACAAATGGAATCCCTAGGTTCAAGGTAAGTGTGTAATTTTTCCAAAGTAGTTGTTCCAACTAACACTCTACTTGGAGTGACTGAGTGCTTATTGATCTACATTTAACCATTACCAACATCTGTTTCCTAAAAGATGCTAATTTAGTGAGTAGAAAATAATGCCTTCTGCTATATCACTCTGATTTTTGATATGTCTATCTCTATCCATCTATTGACCCATCTATCTCTACTTATCTACCTACCAATCAAAATATAGAGGCAATTTGTACTTTCTCTTTGAAATTCTTTTTTTTTTTTTACTATTTTTCTAGTATTTGTTTTCCTTTCATATTGATTTACAAATGTTCATTAATTTTCTATAAGGTAACTAATCTTTCAATAGTTAATGTGTTCAAAAAGAGTTCATGGCATTTCTTTTCACTTTCCTGAAAGAGTTGTTTAATAATATAAATTCATAATGTTGGATAATTAGTGAATATTTTATTGCTTATTTTAATCCTGTATATGAAATCCTTATAAATATCATGAATATGGTTTCTTATACTTTATTTTGAGCATTTAATATACTTACATATTTACATATTTTCTTTGAATTTTAAATGCACATTTTGTAAGATAATGATCTAGTTCCATTTTTCCCCATGCAATAACCAGATACTTGGAATAAAAACAAGAAATAAAGAAATGATCCTTGTTCCCCTGTCCAGCCTATCTTTGTCTTATCAAGTACCAGTGAAAATACTCTTTTCAGTGTCACTTGGCTATTTTTGGACATTTGCATTTGTATTAAAATTTTAGAAATTCCATATCAAATACTACAAAACATATTTGTAATTTTAATGTGATTGAATCTATAGATCAATTTAGGGATAATTAAAATCTGCTTTACCTGCCTCTCTCCCTTTGTGTCTCTCATGAATAAATAAATAAAATATTTTTAAAAAAATCTGCTTTACCATTAAGCTTTTTGATTTAACTGAATGGAATATCTCTAGATTTAAGAATCCCTACCTTAGTATTTTTGTAAAACCTTAAAAAATTTTATCCATAAAGATTATTAATGTTTCCATTCTTATTACCAGATGTTACTATACTATTGTGTCATATAAGATAAATAGGATTTATCCCTGAAGATAGTCATGCCTCTTTGCCTTTGGGAACTTCATATGAGTATTGAGTCAATAGTCGAATTGCATTTGGGTTTTGTGGTTGATTAATGCTCTTCTGTGTACATGACTTCAAATTCCTACAGCATTCCTTCAAATTCCTTAATGTTTTATGTTGGGTTTCTAGGATTTTTTCAGTGTTTTTGCCCTATTTTCAGCAGTCCCTGTATGGAGGCATCCATTCCCATGCTCTTGTTTCATCCTTAGTACTTGATTACGTTGAGGACAGAGTAGGATTTTTAATTCTCCTATTCTTACTCTGGTCTTATGTAGGCTATGTACAGCTGGAGCTCGATGATTTAATGTGGATGTGATGATATTCAGTCTCATTCTCTTAATCTTAGACTGTTCATAGTAGAAACCAACTAATATTTGCTAACAAATATGGAATTATTAAGACCAGTTTTTATGAAGTTAGTATAAAGTAAAATGTTTTAGGGACAAAAACCTTTCCTAGAATAATTTTTTACTTAACAAATACTCTTAGCTCTTTTGTCCTTACTTGTAAACAAAGAAATCTCAAATTTTAATTTAAAAAATCCAAATTTCATTTTATATATGAGCTTAACATTTTCAACTCCCTCTTATCTAATATCATCTTTGCTAGCATAGGAAATAAATGTATAGAACTTTCTACAAAGGAAAAAAAATATCATTCAGAAAACATTCCTTTGGAAATAAGGTTATATAGTCTCATTTCAGGAAAGCAGTTTCAAGCACAATAAACAACTGGGAAAGATATAACATTTATACGAAAAAAGTGCTGTGTCTAATTTATTTATAAATGACTATTCTACATATAATAAAATTTGATTTGAATACTTAGGAGTTAGAATCAAATATTCATATTCTGTATTCATATAAGCTTTTAAAGGATAATTATATGCACTATTGTCTAATTGGAAATTTAAAGATATTCTATTTTAAAATATGGTTGAATGTAGTACAGCAAAATGAGCCCTCATTAAATCCAAGGATGATCAAAGTATTTTAAGTTCTGGACATAGTTAAGTGAATATTGAATTAATTATTTCTTCAAATAAAATCCCCAAGGATCTATAAAACATTCTAAATATCTTCTCTTTCTCTATTATCCACTTGAAACTTGGAAAATGTTCACATTTAGTTGTATAGTACTAAGTTATAAGCTACTCTTTGGAACTCAATGAGATAAGCAGTTGTTACTTGAAAGAATTTAATTAATTTTAATGTAATTTATTAATGATAAGCCTAGAAGATATATGGCTTCCTAAAGTTCTAAACAAGGACATTTTCAAATCTAGAAAGTTTTGTCCTTGAAAAACTTTAATAATAATAACATCAATGACAAAAACAACACTAAACATTATGGCTACTATGTATTGACTCTTCCTCTATGACAGATACTGCTTAACTCTATATATATTATCAAACATTTCACATCCTCCTTTTATAGATTATTCTCTGAGATATCAGCAATTTGACTAGATTACAAAGTTCATTACTGGTAAAGTAGCATTCATACTCAGCCTGATTTTGGGGTTTTAGCCATTACGCATTATAACCTATGGGCTCTGAACCAATTACTAGGTTTTTAAAATAGGGCCTAATATATCCTATATTAATGTTCAAAATAAATACTTTAAAGGGAGGTCAGGATGACTTATAACCAATGAGGACCATCATTATGGCAGTAACAGTGACTTTCATCTATTCTCAAGTAAGAAAAAAGTGTTTTCTGGGAACTTTGATGTGGGTATTTAATAAAGAAATCACTTTTCCACTTTTATAACATTTGAACTGTAAAACCCTTAATGCTTCACCATCATCTTGATTATCATATTTTCTTCACCACAGTACTGTGCAAATCAATATATACTGTGACTTGTCAGAGTCATAAAGTTAGTTAAAAATTAGGAACAAAAATGGTATCATGAATCCCATGGTTTCTCTGCTCCACCACACAGCTGCTTCCATGTATACAAATTTGCAGTGGTATTCTTTACTTCATACTTGCATTTTTGTACATCTCGGTCCAGAAACTTTCAAATCATAAATTAAAAATAAAAGTGGGAAAACATTAAAAATCATGTGAAACTAATACTATAATATAGCCAAGTTTAAAAATAGTTAAATCAAACAGAGACTGAAGTAGAAGGCATTATATGAAATGACTCCAAGATATTAGTTTGGAAGATAGTGACATTGTGATGAAAATGATGAAACTAATAAGAAAATTCAAGTTGGTGATTCTAACCACAACTTCATAAATAATCCAACAAAATGACCAAAATAATCTCAACTGAGTTAGAGAACATTTAAGAGACAAGTGTATGTGTGTATGTGTGTGTGCATGCACAATTAGAATTGAAATATATATGTATTTAAGAAAAAAAATATCCAATTACCAAACTGTCTACCACATAGTACAGAGTTTTTATTCATTTAATCATTCATTTATTCATTCAAGACCAGGTGTTGGGGACAGAAGGAGAGGGAGAGAAAGACTCTTAAGCAGGCCCCATATCCAGCATACAGCCCAATGTGGAACCTGACCACATGACCTTGAGATCACGACCTTAGCCAAAATTAAGAGTCAGATGCTTAACCTACTGAGCCATCCTGTACCTCTTTAAAACACAAATAAAAATTACACACTTCTGGACAGTGTTGCTGCCTCAAGGAATTTCACTCACTGCAGGTTTTTTGTTTGTTTTGTTTTTGTTTCACTACAGTTTTGTCAAATTAGAAAGGCCTTCTGAAATGATTTTGGTCAAAATTCAACATATGTTATACGATGAATAATCTTTTTTGTACATTAAACTCTGACCCAAACTCAGAACAATAGGAGTCAGCAAAACTGACATATTTGCCTTCAGTGTAAAAGGGGGATATTATCACAGGGTAATAAAAGTCCTATATAATAAGAAGAGGTCATGAGGTCAAATAATGTTAAATCCAATGCCAGGTTTATTTGGGTGCCATTTTCTTTTGAATGTTAAAAAAAATCTGATACAAATGTTGAATGAAATATAGCTTTCCCCAATTTTCCTGTTAGGAAACTCTTCTACTAGCTAGACCTATTTTCTTTTCTGCTCTACTTCACTCTAAACTTTGATACAACTACATAATTAACAAGAGCTATAGATTATATCTCCCCTTTTCACCTTGCTATTTTAAATTCCATTCCCCTCTTGTTTCCCTTATGGGTTAGCTCTTATTGAAATATTCAGTTGTGACATGTAATTATTTATTTGATATGTTTATCTAGGAAAGAGCAAAGTACTTCTCATTAATACTTCAATATGCCTGGTATAGAGTAGATATTCACAAACATTTTGAAAAAATAAATTCAGTTTAATATTGCCATTCACCTGTAGAAGATGATGTTAAAGGACAGTAAAGTGGACAAGATGATCAAAATTTGACAGAAGTTCATAATGTTTCAGACATACGTGAGTGACAAAAGGATCCAAACCACCAGCACAACCCTCATCTGCCTTTACCACAGACTGGCCATTATGGATAACCAAGAGTTTTTTTCCACACTAACTTAGGTATCTATTTCTTCCTATCTTAGTGAGGATGTGGTTAACACACACAGGGCACATATTACTTTTTCAGACTAAAAGCTTGAGTCCTAGTAAAAAGCAATTCAAGTTTTAGAAAGAAACAGAATTCATGTTGTTAATTTGTTCCAAAGGTTAAGGTAAATTTAAAAAACAGAGAATGAAATTCTCTGAAATATAACATTCCCAAAAGTTAATTTATCATTTTAAATAGCTAGTCCACTTTGATTATAAGGATCAATTTTCATTGTTTTTCTTTTAAAAATTGAATGATTCAATAACAATCTAATCACCATTAAGTCAAAAATATATAGTGTTCAATCAGAATTTAATCAATTTTGTGGTTGTTACCAATGTGAATCCATCTTATTCTTCAAATGAAGCAGAATTAGTCATATAAATATTAAGGAACAATCATTTTCCCACAAAGTGTAGAAATTATGCCACTGACTTATTAAAATAGTTGCAGGAGAAAAAGCATGAAATGAGGCTAATATTGGATCTCTTATAAATAACATGTTTTCTGCCTAGAAACCCTTAACAAAATTTTCTGGTTTTTTAAAGAAAAAAAGGAACTGTATATAGATATTAATCCTGTTTTCATTATTTTGTCTATAAACATATGAGATTTATAGTAATCAAATAAATATAGCATAGGTATGCAATCAAATGACTGATAGGGAAATTTAAATGTACTGAAGCATCCCATATTGTGACTTTTTTGATTTTCTAGTAATATAAAATAACATGTGCTACATACAAAAGAAACTTCAACTAGAGGGTAATATGGGAAAAAATTGTTAGTGATTCTTTCAGAAAGAAATATATTTAAAGTGTGCTAAATAGCTTTTAAGAAGAATATTTTTACAATATTGATGAGAATATTCTCATTTATTCATAAGAGGCACAGAGAGAGGCAGAGACATACACAGAGGGAGGAGAAGCAGGCCCCATGCAGGAACCCGGTGTGGGACTCAATCCCAGGTCCCTGGGATCATGTCCTGAGCCGAAGTCAGACGCTCAACCGCTGAGCCACCCAGGAGTCCCAAGAAGATTATTAATGGAATTTTTTTACATATTTCCTTTGCAAGGAAGAACGTAGGAGAGAAAAAGAAAGAAAGAAATGCCCTTTCTGACCCCTTTTCTCTTGATTTATAGTATTTTTATTCCCTCTTTATGAGAAACATTGGAGATTTAAAGAAAGGACTTATCAGCTAGCATAAGTGTGCCCAACCTAAGTGAAGATGCTTCCCTTTCTTTCTCTGATGGGATGCTGCATTATTTCTCTACTGCTCTCACACCTTTACTGTCTCTCTTCCGTAACAATGGGCTATTCTACTTTTTTCCTCAGAAATTTTCTGGAAGCATAATCAGAGACTGAGATCACATTGGGTCTTTAAAATCTAGGTGTTTTTCCTTCTACAAAGCAGTTCTCTACCATTGCTATTTTTCGATTTTAATACCTCACAATGGGACTACCTTTGTAGTCTGCTGATGAACTTTTTATTGAAGCCCAAGATCACTTACAAAATTCATTAAGGCTTAATTTAATTGAGAAAAAATACTATGGCCATAGAACACAAATAAAAATATTGATTTATTTATAACAATATATATATATCTGCTCAGCAATAAAAGTCCAGCTGTTGTGATTCATTATTTATTGATAGAATCCTTGCTCTTTAGAGATTTAAATGAGGAAAAAATAAGTTACAAATTCTGGAGCAAGTTTAATGCACCTGAATTACTAAAGTCAGTAAGAATGAATATAGATATTAACCCCAAAATGTATTTTAGTGAAATGGCTTATTAAAACCACTTTTCCTTTTTTTCTTTCTTTATCATCACTTATATAATCAGAGGCTCATTAGTAATTCGGGCAATGTATTATGGTAGAATAAGAATTGGACTAAAAATGAGAAAACTTGGTTTCTAATCATGGCTTACTCATTGCCAATATTAGATCTGTAAATGTTGTTTTCTTCTGCAGCATGCCTGAACCCCATCATCCTGCATTTGTCATTACACCCAATATGTATGCTCCATTGTTATTCATTCGTTCAAATATCTGTTCAACAAATATCGATAAGATGCATGTCCTCAGGCTTCACAGTGCTTTAATTTCTCAGATGTGAAACAGACAACAAAATATACATATATATATATATATATTTATGAACAAACAGATAAGGAGACTGTGAAACAGAAGTATAAAATAAGGGGAAAAATAATCTAAAAGTTCGGGAAGACATTTAGGAGAAAGTAAATGTCTAAAGTATTTTGAAATTAAAAGTGGGCAAGAAGGGTCTGTAGAATTGAAGAGACCACAAAGGTTGAAGTCTGGAAGTAAGAAAGAGCATGATCCATGTGTGGAACTAAAATAAGTTTCATTAAATCTAGTGTAGAAAACATCCACTGTGAGCTTACCTAAAAATTTAACTTCCTCTTGTATGCCAGGCTACTAGAGACATTACAGTTCTCTTCTAGGTGTATACAATTAAGGACTATGCTACAACTGAATAAGTTTACCATGGATAATTTCATATATTTTCCTTTTCTTGGCTTAGGATTCAGAAATAAATTCTAAAAAGAATGGAAGAGTAAAGAATAAGTCAAATATAGTAAATAAAGAAACTCCTTGGCTTAATATATATTACCAATAATTATGAAGCAATAGGTACCCATTTACCCTCTGACTATTTTGATCTATAAATATCATCTAGTTTGAAGCTACAACCTTATGGCAGGTATAATAAGACACCTTTTTTATAGGATTCCTTCCCAGCAATAGGTCTTTGAAATCTTTCTCATAAGTATGGGTGTCAAATTCCCAAATTTCATTCTCTATGGCAGTGACACATAGATTGTAGGAAGACTTCGAAGCAGTACAGTTGTTAAGAACAGACTCAATAACAACAATGACAACAACAAAACAACCCAATTTCAAGAAGAGCTGTTTAAGCTCAGCCAAGAGAGTAAAAAACATGCTAGGTCCACTTAGGCATATATCAAACATGGCTTTCACTGCATTTAAATGAAGACTGAACAAATGAAGAAGGTGAAATAGAAAAAGATCTGATCAGATACCTCTGTTCAATTAATCAACACACTAGAAAAAGAGAAATACAGCCAAGAATAAGTTGATGGTAAAAATGATTATGACATATATAGTATCAGAGTTTAAGCTGACTAAATCAACTGAATGTCTTAATATAGAATTTGTTGAAAGTTAATAATCATAATTACTATTAATATAGAATGGATGGCTACCATTTCAGAATACTTATGAGGGTCCAGGCATTCTACATGGTAATCATCATTTGAAGTACTTCAGTCACAAGAGAAAAAAACAAACTGGCTAATTACATGTAGGAAAAATGGGAATGCCACCATTATGTCTTCTCACGGATTGCTTGTAATAAATGAAATTTCAATGTATTATGATTTCACTACTTGGCCAAGATTTGTTCCAGGTGATTGAGAGTTAACCTAGTTAAAACAAATGAACCATATTATAATAAATATTTTCATGCACTTGAGAATGAGAAAAATGCAAAGGGAGGAAGTCAACTCTTGTCAACTTTATGGTTTTTATAGTCCTTATATACATTTTATATAGTGGAAAATTGTTGAGAGTTTATATGAGTCGTTTAGAAACTGAAAAAGTATATCTTTTATTTTTTTAAGATGTATTGATTTATTTGCGAGAGACAGACAGAGAGAGAGAGAGAGAGAACATGAGCAGGGAGAGGGGCTCAGGGAGATGGAGAGAATCTCAAGTAGATTCTCTGCTTGAGACATGGGGCTTGATCTCACCACCCTGATCATGACCTGACCCAAAATCAAGAGTCAAATGTTTAACTGACTGAGCCATCCAGAAAAATTATTTCTTGATTAGTTTATAGGTAATAAGACAAAAGCTGGCAGGTCCAGTTTAATAAGTCACTTTAAGACCTGCTAAAAAGTATATCCTAAAATCCCTGGTCTTAAGACTTCTGAACAATATCTATCATTCTACAAAATGTAAGATTTTTATAACGGATATGCAAATATATATATAAAAATATATACACATACATATGCACACATGTACATGTGTGTAGAGAGCTAGAATGATAGATAAAAATAATTTTTTACATCCTATTTAGACTTAATTATGCTTTCAAGCCAAATAAAATACCCTTTCCTGATCAAAAAACTATATATCATTAGCAAATAAAAGACATTGCATTGAAGTTGTGAGAATTACTCTCAAGTTATGACCCAAAGTTGAAAGAACATTTTGTAATTATCACTATACTAGTTTTGTCTGAAGAGACATTGATCCAAATAATTGTATTCATCTTCTGGAAAATTACCTCAGAGAACAGATAGTTACAGACAATAAAAATGCTATGTATTTTGAAATTCTCAACATTCCCAAAGCTTTACAGCTCTGGTCATTTATACAAGTTGATCAAATGCAACAATCTTGAAGATGTTGACTTTATCTACTGATAAAGATAAACAAAGGACTTAATTTGGGGCTTTTACTGTATTTTCCAGGAAACCCCCCAAAACAACTGCACAACAGTCAACAATATGACACCACTATAACTGTGACCAATACACATGATGGCAAAACATCAAATAAATTAATCCTTAATTCTCATTTTTAACTTGAGCACATTTTTCTCCAAAGTTTAGCAGAATTCACTCTTAGAAGGATTTTCTCGGTGTAATGTAGTTTGGAATTTGTGAAACATAAATCTATCATTCCAGGTTCACTTGTTTAACGAAAAGTGCTAAAGAATGTAGATACAATCGCTAAGGACTTTCTTAAAAGATGTAGTGCTCATTATGAAGCTGTGTATGTAGGAAAGACACATTTCGACAGTTAATTCAAACGTACTGGGTTTGATCCAAAGGAAAACGTGGACACATGAATATAAGCTCAGATGTTTTCTACTGTATACGTATTCTTGGAGTTACTGCATTTGAAGATGAAATTTGAGACATAAATATTAAAAAAGATACAAATATTGCAAAAAGCCAGAATAAGATTTGAATCATTTACAGTGAAACATCAAGTTTTAATTTAATCCTTGAAGAATGACTCAGAAAAATATGGAGAAGTTTATTATCTTTGCAACAATAAAATGTAAGGAAATGACTATTTGCAGAGGAAAAAACTGAATTTATAAGACAAATGCCAAAAGAAATGATAAATGATAGTGGTGTTACATCATCAGAATAAAATAAAAAGACAGTATTTGAATGCCTCAGTTGTTTTTATTAACAATGGACAATTATTCTAAATCAGTAGATAAAGTCAATGTAATAAACATTTAGAGATATTTTCCCTGAAGAAGAAAGCCTTAAATATCTTGTATCAAATGTAACAGAAATGTATGATAAACTATTTGGTGAAAATATTTTTGGATTACAAAATACTGGAAATCTGCTAGGATCAATTCTGAAGAAATATACACATAGACATTATGGAATGTCTGGATTTTATTTCAAAGTTTATTTTTTATAAATCCCGACTAATTATATTTAAGAATATTTTTTATAATTGTCATATCAAGTGAAACAACCTTTTGAAATTAAAAAAATATTAAAAATATTTTATCAATCATGAATGAAAAAATGGAACAATTTGGCTATGCTATTTATTAAACAGTAAATTAAAAATATAGATCTTGACAAAACTTTTGGCAAGTTTGCAGAACTTATGGCTCAAAACTAAAATTTGATAATCATTCATTTCCATGATAGACCAGTACTGTAGATATAAAATAAATTGTGGGTTTTTAAGGATTTTATAAAAACATAGATCATAAAAATTAAAGTGATTTAATCAGTAAATGTCTTTCTTTTTGTATAGTGATATTTATTTTATATCATTGATATTTATTTTAATTTACCGTTATTATTATAAGTACAGAATTTAACAAAAGAAAAAACTCATTGTATGCTTTACTTGACTATTATTATTACTTTATTTAAATTTATGATTATTTCTGAAAATAATTTAATCATATAAGGGAAATTAGTAATAAAAAGAGATTAGCTCTGGGAATCAAATACACTAGTATGGCACTCCCTTTTGGCTCATTAAAATCAATCTCCTCCCAAACTGTGATTCATCAGACTAACCCCAGCCTAGACTCAACATACTATTATTGTTCTGACTATCCTTGGACACAACATATACACTATTTGAATATCCTCTGGTTGCAGCATCCAAATTCATGCCAGCTCTAGAGAGCTTTTGCAAGTTCAACCTGACAGAGCATTGCTTCAAGATGGAGATCTTGCACTGTGAGTCTTGCCCTGGAATTTTCATGAACCATGTGGGAAATATCTAGTCAGACAGACCTGTGATCTGGAATTATAATGAGTATAAGAAGTTAATGTCAACAGGGACAAAAAAGTATTGGACACATATTTCCCTATTTTGTTTTTCTTTGGGTGGATTTGGTAATGTCCTCAGAAGGTTGCAGTGGGAACGGGTAACAGTTGCCCAGAGAACATCCAACTCCGTAACACATAATTACAATGGCTGTTCCTCCTTCCCTATTTCATTGACTCTCACTGCCTTGCATTCCACCTCCTACCTGGGATCACATTCTAAAATGAACTTACCTTATATAAACATTGACTCAGGTTCCATTTTCAGGGTGACCTTGAACTAAAGAATATTTAATGTGTCATCCTACCTGTTCCTTAGAGGCAAACTGTATTAGTTTATTAGGCATTTTTCATGAAAAAACAGGAGGTACCAGTGTCTCTATCCAGGAAAATTATTCATCTTGAAACTCACATTATAATGTTTAAAGTTTTTACATTGATTTGTCCAGTCATCTACCATAAAGTCTGTCCAAATGTTCTGTGACAACTGAATACAGCTGTCATGATACTTAAATAGTTGTTCCTTAATAGTTGTTCCTTAAATAGTTGTTCACCTCTCAATCTGCTGCTGTAACAGGTCATATGCCAATTTCCTAGCAAGTCTTACCTCCCTCTGAAGGAGTCATTCCAGTTTGCTCTCTCTTTTCTTGTGTCTTCCTTTGTTAGATGTTATTGTATTCTTTTGTACCATATCAAATTCAGAAACAAGCTTGACTGACAAAAAAGTCAAAATGATGCAGATGAAATAGTATCTTTACTACAGATATAGGTTAATGGGGAGGATGCAGCTTTGGTGAATTTTAATAATTGGTTTTCTATTAATGTACCAGAGCAAATCCTTCAATAGGGAAAACTGAGATATAAACCAAAATGTACAAAAAAAAAAAAAAAAAAAAAAAGAAAGAAAGAAAGAAAGAAAAAAAGGCAGCCCACCAAACTGTACAAACAGATGTCAATTCTTTGTTTAGGAAATGTTCTAAATTTACAGCTAGTATTGCTTCCTTGTTTTCTCATATTTTAATAATTATCCCTGAAAAATGGAAGTTCATCGGTCATAAAGCTTTAATTTTGTCATATGCAACAAAAAGTATTTTTTCAAATCTGAAAGTTTATTTTTAAGAAAATGCTTTATTTTCTGGACAGTCTGCTTTGAGAATGATAGGCTTGGGGAATTCTTATTGCAACATAAAATGACTTTTGTTTTCTCAGGTGGTTTCTCTCTTATTGCTTCTTTTGAACTCCATCCTAATCTTGATGACCCTCTTTGCTTATAAATCACCACTAGTCTACAGGGATTTATGTAACTTTTGACTTTGGAAAAAATCAGATCTATACAAAAAAGAGAAAATACGAAAAGAACAAATAATACCTTGAAAAACTCTCAGCTGGCTACAAGTTTGTGAATCATTATAATCATCTTCTTAAAATTTGTGTTCAATTAAGTATTTTCCATAATAAGATTAAATATACATATACATTTAGATCAGGTATTGTGATTGGAACCATTTTTCTCTATTGTCCTAAATGCAAGGAAGATTCCTTTTTTATTTTAAAGAGACTCCAACCTTATACTCATTCTTAGAACAGATCCTGCTATTATACCAAATTCTTCTGTGTTTAACATTTTTCCCTGTTTTTCTCTACATCTTTTCATCTTAAATTGGTCATTTTCCTACACCATGGTCATTTTTTTTAAAAAATTTCTCCATTTGGTATTTTCTATGGTTTACCCCTTTTCCCAACATTGTCTTCAAGATATAAAATTAATCTACTAAAAATTAGTAGATCTTTCTCCATCACAAGCCCAGGTTTATATACAAATAATGACAGGCTTTGGATAAAGGTCATTTGGCTTATAATATCACATCACTAATCTCACACGTATTCTTGCTGTTCCAGAAAACCCAACCCAGAAAAATAAAAAGACGGAAGCAATACTATTTTTCCTTTCAAGCACTTTTAAAAAACTCATTAATATGACCATCAAAAAAAAAAAAAAATGACCGTCAATCTGCCAACCTTCAATACCTAACACTCACATCGGAACTTTTTCTCAAAACCTTAGCATTGCCTGGTTCATCAAACCTCAACTACTATATCATGAACCAGTGCTAATTAAGACCTCACATCGAAATGCATGCCTTAAACTATATCCAAAAATCTCATAGGTATCCCATTTTTCCTGTCCTTTCTCTGAAACACTATTAAACATTCATAAGTAATTAATCTCCTTTATCATGCCTATCAACAAATTGTTTTGGCGGAATTCAGCACTTTGAATGACTGTGAATTAGAATTGTGTTCATGGGGGTGTCTGGCTGGCTCAGTTGGTTAATTGTCTAACTCTTGATTTTGGCTCAGGTCAGATCTCAGTATCATGGGATTAAGTGCCATATGGGGCTCTGTGCTCAGCAGGCAGTCTGCTTGTCTTTCTGTATTTTCTCCTCCCTCAGCTCATGTGTACTCTCTCTCTCTCAAAGTAAAATCTTTAAAAAAAAGAATTGTGTTTATGAAATTTTTTCCTGATTTTTATACTAGAAGGGCCCGTTTCCGTTATCTTACTGCAGGGATACAATTTTCTATGAGTTTATTACTTTTTCTCTGTCTTCTGAGGAGAGGTATTAACAGTTTTTGTTCCATATCATCTTTCAAGATTGCTCAAAGAGCAAACAGCCTCGGAATTTAGAGTGTCTTCCAGAAGAGAAGGCATACTAGTTTGCTGTTCACATTAATAATGACAATGTCTCTTTCCAGGGCAAAGCAGTTTTTTCCTCTAACACAACCCACTGTGTGTACAGGCATCACCCAGACCTTGTCATGTCACCATGTGGCACGTGGAAATTAGGGCTTCCAGAACTAGTGTAAAGAATATAATGCTGACCAATGCTGTTGTTGTGAGTCATACACTGTCTTTGTCTTATGCAGGCATCTTGTATCTTTGCTAATGTACATGAACTTTTGGGAAGGGTAACTTATTAGCTTATGCATAGGGCAAAATCTCAAACCTCAGTTCCTTCACAGATCTTGACATCTGTGTAAAATATGGCAGATTTTAAATTAAATTCTTTGCCCTAGTGAGCTTAAAAGTAAAATCTATTTTAGAAGCTACATTTAATATCAGTAATGAATCACTCCACTCTAGCATATAGAAGATTATTTTGATAGATTAACTAATTGCAACTATAATTTAATAAGCATTATCTATGGGTAAGGCATGTTAAAATGCACTTTAGAGACTGATTTTTTTTCACAACAAATTGTTGCAGTTTGTTTAGTAGTCCCAGATATGAAGATATGGAAACTGACATTAAAAATTAAGTAACATGTTCAACATCATACAGGTGGTGATTAATAAAGCCAGATTAGTACCCATGTCTAACATTAAACCCAAGTTCTTTCCAGTAGCCTACTTTGTAACTTTAGAGTCCCAGTTGAAAGTAGACACTGATATTACCTAAAGTATCAGACTAGCTGCCCTTTTCTATATGAATAAGAATGTTAAAGTTGCTATTATCCAATAAGAGGAGAATATTGGATATCCAGTATCCAATAATATTTTAATTATTATTAAAATAATAAGTATACAGAGCTGAAAAGAAAAAATCTGTAATAAAGAAATACCTCTCTTCTTTTCTGCTACTCATAAATTTTCTTCCATTTCTAAAATGTCATTAGCCTGACATCAGAATTATAGCTACAGAAAACAAAGACCAGTGAGGAATTCTGAAATCCCTTGGATGACATCAAAACAAATTTAGAATTGTGGCAGCACTAGAAATCTTTAGAATTGTAGTCAGAGAAGAGCATGGGAAGAAATAGATTTCAATTAGGTCATAAATTAAAGGGAGTAGGAAACTATCTACCAAATCAGACAGCTTTAAAAATGTTCTCACTTGTCTAATCAGTGTCTTGGGAGGAATCCAGGGCATATATATGGTTCTTATAAAATGATTTCAAATTTATGAATGATAAACAAATACACCAATAATTACAGCAAACCTAGCATAGCAAAGTACAATGGTTTTTAATTTTCCACCAAGTAACCTCAGCATGCCCATTAGTAAGTTAAAAAATAATTAAGTTAAGATATAATGAAGGGAGCCAAATCTAAATCACTAATACTTCATTGTTAATTTATAATATAAATGTCTTTTTTTAATTAAAGTCCTTATGATATTTAGGGGAACATGGTATATTTGATACTTTTAGCTAAAATGATTTCCGCTTAATAGTATTAGAATTTTAAGGGAATTTAATTTACCAATTTATAAGTTTGATTTTATTAAAATTCTCTAAGTAGTTTTGGGAGAGATTTTCCTGGTAGAGTTGGGAATTTTCTGGTATGCTTATGCGATGCCTAAAATATTTATCTGATTTATAAATGCAGGTAAAGAAAGTTTAAAGAAACATTTTTAGTTAAGAATAGAAACACCAAGTTGCTATATACCCTTCATTTCTGTGCATTTGAAGCAGACAGTGGCGTGTGCCTGTAAACACCAGAAATAGAAAATCCAAGGTGATGCTTATACACATATTAAATAAATTGTTGATGTATTCATTTCTCATGCTGAACTAACTGGCAGTAATATAGCCACTGTGCCATCACGTAGACTGAAATAATCACTGCAGATCTTGTAGAATTTGAAATGAATAGACCAACATATCACAAATCAGATTACCTCCACAGTGCCCAGAAACTCTCAATCTCCACTTTTAAGTGATATATGCCACGTTAAATCAAGTATATAAATTGTAGTTGATCTCTTATAAAATGTACTTTCTGCATCGGTCAGAAAATTCCCCACTGTTCAATTTTGAATTAAATATCTAATTCATATTAAACAAGTAAAATGAGTTCAAATATTAAAGAGAGAACCATTAGGATTGCAAGTACAATTTCAGAAGAAAGTCAAGCATCAGAAGGGTTTTCAAATGGAATACTGCAGCGAGGAAGAATTCTTTCTGAAGCAGAGTGGAGTCAGCAAGGCTGCCCATAACTGTACTTTATCACAAAACACAGACTTGCATGGCTGAAAAAGATAGTGCTTCAATGCCAGATAGAAACTGTGTGGTGAGCTTGGCAGCACAGGCAAGCACTTTTAGCAAAAACGCAGACAAGGAGTGTGGACGCCCATTCACTTCCATAGGGAATGGATAAATAGCTAGGAAACTAAAAATAGACAATGCCATGTTTTCTATTAATTGAAAATAAAATGATGCTTCTCTTCCCACTTCCTTTTGATGAATATTAATCACTTCATGCTACTCTAAAATTGGAAGCTGCATGAAAATATCTATGGTACATTAGAAAGAAGGTCATAATTTTCTACACTTGCATTATTTAAAACATGAGTTGTAAAATATTTTCATGTTCTTATGCACTTGTCTCATTCTAAATCAATTAGTCCAAGCACATGCATACATAGGTACCCATGAAGTAAATATTTTGTATCTGTTTTAGTGATAAATATTACTACCTACTTAAAAGACTACAAATTAAAATACAATGTCATTAGGAAAATTATTTAGGTGTATAAGCCACTGAGAAAGTTCTAAATCATAATGTCTTCTCCCAAATGAGAAAGAAGAGAGATATCATATTTCAAATATCACCAATTGTATGCTTCTCTCAGAGAGAGAGAGAGAGAAGCAGAGACACAGGCAGAGGGAGAAGCAGGCTCCATGCCGGGAGCCCAACGCGGGACTCGATCCCAGGACTTCAGGATCACGCCCTGGGCCAAAGGCAGGTGTTAAACCGCTGAGCCACCCAGGGATCCCCCCCTGCATGCTTTTCGTTGTTAATTTGTTCACATCTTCTAATGAAGTAACACAGGCAAAAAATGTAATTAGTATTGGTGACAATATTAAACAGATACAACTTATTTCAGTTTCTAAAGTTATTAAGTGAGAAGGATGTATTTCATTAGAACATTCTAGTGAAAGTGGTTTTTAAAAGATTTTAGTCTCTTTCACATGTTTATGATTATTTCAATAGTATTTTCATATCTGTAAAGCATAGAGTGAAAGAGTAGCAACTGATATAAATATGAATAGATCATATCATGATGCTAGAATTTTTAAATACATCATTAAAAGATGATACAAAATGAAATGATTATCTTTCTTCAGTGCAAGTCTTCTCAATGAATTTTCAAAACATTCTAATTTATAAGAACTATAAAACAAAATCCCAGGACAAAGAATATGAGATTTTGTCTTATCATTATTGAAAAATGAATTGTAACATTTGGCTTTGTGCTTTTCAGTATTAAATTTTCTTCTCGGGGCACATAATTATAGGTGACACATGAAAATGGAGCTTGAATTGTATAATGCTATGACTGTCCTTGTAGAAAAATAATAAACATCTACAATCTGATTTATATTAAAGATGTAAAAGAGCAATTATAATTAAGATGTAAGTTTTCTCTTCTCAATGGCTAAGGAGCCATTTCCTTAAACTACATTTTCTTAAATTATGCAGTCTCCTGTCTGGCCAGAAGCCACTCATAATACAACCATTTACTTAGAGTCTGCCCAAATAGAATCACTTGGCTTCATTGTAGCTTTGTTGAAGAGCACTGCTTAGACATTCAGTTGTCTGAGTGCCAGAAGTACCTGATTTCCATTCCTTTGATTCCTTTGATCATGTGTACTTATATCCATAACTGACAATTTGCCTGAGCTGGAACTGCATGGGATCAAGTGGTCACAAGTTAGGAGGAAGCATATAGAGAAAGCAAAGAAGCAAATGCATCTTTATAACTAATAATTACATTAATATCTTACTTGCCTTTCAGGGCAAGGAAATCTTTCTCGTACTCTAATGAATACATTTATCTAGCGTAGATTCTGAGGTGTCACATCACTATGGTAATTTTCAATTATTGACATGTTTTTGACAGGTTCACAAGGATGATAATGGACATGAATTTTCAGGGAAGCTCTGTAAAAGACCAAAGTCAGTAACACAAATATTGACTTCTATGAATAAGAGCATGGGCAAGTTACATCATCTCATTGAGTCTTTTTTAACATTTATTTATTTTTATCTTAGAGAAAGAGAGAGAGAGAGAGAGAGAGCTCATGACCTGGAGGGCCATAGAGAGAGAGTAAGAGAATCCCAAACAGACTCCACACTGAGTGTGGAGCCCAAGGGGATCGATCTCACACCCTAAGATCATGACCAAGAGTCCTATGTTTAACCAACTGCACCACCCAGGGGCAACTCACTGAGTCTATTAATATCATTACTATTACTCCCATTGTACAGTTAAACAAATTGATGATTAGAGATGCTAAATATATTTCCATGTAATACAAGTGGTAAGTGGTAAAGCTACAATTCAAACTCAGACATCCTGAGCTAGTCTGCAATTTTCCCCATTATGCTATACTCTAGATATAATGGATCACTACTGAAGTTTTTGAAAACAACAGGTGACTTAACCAAGGCTATATCATGCTGGTGACAGATGCATGTAGTAGAGCTGACAGTTTGTGAAGTTCCTTCTAGAAAACCAGCAAAACTATAAAGCAATTAAGATAGTAACTACTAAGCTGATGAAGGTTGAGGATTTGGAGCAAGATCTTTGTTAAGTGGGATAGAGTTATAAAAGAAATCAATAAATTGAGGAGCATATGAAGAACACAAGTATAATAAAAAAAAAACAGACACAAGTGAAATATTCTTGTGAGATGAGTGTCACCAATAAGACAACCTCAAAAGAAAGGTTCTTAAACAAAAAAGACCATCCTCCTGACCTTTAAGAATCATCCTTCTGAATTAAAAAAGGACCAACACAGCAATTATTAGTTTCAAATAAAATGTTGTATATATAGTTTAATTTGTCCATTCTTTTAAGTTCTGTTCAATTCATAATATTAAATAACAAATCCACAAATTTATTAACAGAATGACAAAATTATCCATCTGCATTTATATGAAACAAAAAGTTGATGGAGAAGCAATTTTATTATCTTATAAATAATGCAATTAACCTTTAAATCATAGTATTTTTAAAAAATAACACAAAAGCAAAATTTGCCAATAGTTCAATTTAATTAACTCTAATTAAACTGCAGCATGTCAGTAAATGCAATTACACTGCATTTTTCCTGAGGTTATACTTCATAAGGCATTAAATGCTATTATTGGTTATGGGTGTTTTATCCTCAATAAGTAAGCTGATACTTATTTATGGTTTTTTTATGAGTTAAATTAAACAACTACTAAATCTTTCCTAACATAATTTATTTGGATGGGTTTGAAAAAATTTCTAGAGTGATATAATATCTCTAATGGCAAAAACATCATATAAAGAAATCTCTATGTTATCAGGTACAATCAAGTTTGTTTCTACAATAATTGCATCATTTAAACACTTGAGAATCCTGTAGCTTTCCCAAATCTAATTTAACCTTTCAGATATTAGACTTTTTATAGCTTCTCACTGCTACTCCTCCCTAAGGAGTAGGTATGTGTGTATTGTAGGTCAGCAGAGATTGAATAGTTCTTAAAAAATTTAAAACTCCCTAAATTAAATTAATCTTATATTTTAGACCAAGCAATATTTCATTTTTACAATTTTATTGTACTGATACCCATTCCCTATGTAGCTGACAATCATCTTAGCTGCCACTTGTTTACTGTCTGTGACAGTAAAGGTTGCCTCATATCTAGGAGAATCAAGAATATTTAAGTTTCAAGATTAGAGAGAGGAGGAGATTGTGCTGTCTAAAAGTAAGGTATCAAATGAGCAATCATGTGCTTAATTTGATAATTCACTTGAGTTAAGCCATTGAAAATCATAGTTAAAATGTAAATGTCTTTTGGGTAAAAGGACAGTTTTGACTTAATAATAGTAATAATAGGGGGATCCCTGGGTGGCTCAGGGGTTTAGCGCCTGCCTTCAGCCTGGAGCATGGTTCTGGAGTCCCAGGATTGAGTCCCATGTCTGGCTCCCCGCATGGGGCCTGCTTCTCCCTCTGCCTGTATCTCTGCCTCTTTCTCTCTCTCTGTGTCTTTCATGAATAAATGAATTAAAAAAATTAAAAAAATAGTAATAATAACAATAACACCCTTTTTGACTAACCCTACAGTAGCAGTTTGAATAGGAAAATACCTCTGTACATTTAACAGACTAAAAAACAAAGGCCAATGTTTATGGAACACTTAGGAAATGAAGCTTCATTCAACTTGGTGTGTCTGCACCAGTAGGCTGCTTCTCACAATTTAATGGCATCAATTAGTTCTATGTATTAGCATTAGTTGCGAATGGAGAAATTAGATTCAGTTCTTTCTGATTCATATCATATTTACAAAGCCATAGACATTTTAAAATGTACTAAAAAGAATATGACAAAAGTTCAGTGGGAGCATAGAGAGGGGGGTGATTAACTTGGTTTTGGGGGGGGGTCAAGAATCTTTCTAAAGGCCACTTTTAGAGATTTAACCAAATTTGAAGTAAGGAGTGGGAATCATGTGCAGGTAGGAAATACTTAAGGTCAGAAGAGAATCTTACTAAAGACGGCTATAGGAGTTAATAAGTAAATTTTAGAAGTTTGTGAGGTTACATGGCTAAGATATAAAAACGTATTTTATTTCGAAAATGGAAATGAGCTATGAGAAAAGAAAATAAGAAAACAATGAAGTCAATTAGAATAAGAGATGAAATGCTTAGAAATGAATTTAATAAAATGTTCAGGACTAGAAGGTAGTCCAAGATGGCAGCACAGAGAGACCAGAATTCACCTCCCTCCAAAGATAGACCAGATCTACAACTACATATGGAATAATTCCTATTGAAAAGGAACTAAAATGTAGTTTAACAGGCCCCTCCACAAGGGATAAAAAGGCCAAATCCAGATAGGTAGTAGGAGAGGCAGAATAAATGGTCTCAGTAAAATACTTCCCACCCCCAGTCACAGTACCCCTCAACAGGGAGGAATCTCATGGGTCCAGAGCCTCTTCCTGAAGAGTGAGAGGTCTGTGTTTCACATTAGCCACCCCAATCCTTGGGACCTGCACCAGAGAGTAAAGGCCCCAAAAGAGTGTGGCCTTGGGAATCCATGGGGCTTATGCACAGAGCATCTGGGAGACTGTGTGGATCTGAGATAGTCCTTTTATGGGGCTCATGTGCAGACTCACTCAACTAGCAATTTGAGAAGTGACGGGATTATATGATGGTAGGGACGGTAAGTGACGGTAAGGAGATTCACTTGCTGTACCTTAAAGCATCTGCTGGAGGGACAATGACCAGTGGGATTTTGGGGGTCAAAGGCACTAGCAAGTGCCATTTCTGCATTTAACACAATATTACAAGATCTGGTCACAGTGAATAGGAAAGATAGATAAGTAAAAGATTTCAGAGTTGAAAAGGAAAAAAGTAAAATTGTCTTTACTTGCAGATGACATGATACTATATACAGAAAATCCTAAAGACTCCACCAAAAAAATTAGAATAAATGACTTCAGTAAAATTGCAAGATACAGAATAGATACCCAGAAACCTGTTGCTTTTCTATACAGTAATAATGAACTAGCAAAGAAATTAAGAAAATAATCCCATTTATAATTGCATCAAAAAGAATAAAATACTTGGAATAAATTTAACCAAGAAAGTGAAAGACTTATACAACAAAAACTATAATATTTCGGGTAAAGAAATTGAAAAAGATACAAATAAATGGAAAGATATCCTGTGTTCATGGATTAGAAGAATTGTTATTATTAAAATATCTGTACTATCCAAAGCAATCTATAGATTCAATGTAATCCTTATCAAAATTCCAATGTCATCCTTCACAGAACTAGAAAAAATGCTTCTAAAATTTGAATGGAACTAGAGAAAACCTGGAATAGTCAAAGCAATCTTGAAACAGAAGAACAAGCCTGGAGGTATCATATTTTGTGATTTCAGTCTACAAAGCTATAATAATTAAAACAGTAATGTACTAGCATAAAAACAGACACATATATCAATGAAATACAAAAGAAAGCCCAGAAATAGAGAACCACACAAATATGGCAAATTGATTTACAACTAAGGAGGCAAAATTATATAATGGGGAAAGGACAATCTCTTCAAAAAATGATGTTGGGAAATCTGGACAGCCACATGCAAAAGAATGAAACTAGGCCTCTATCTTGTGCCATTCACAAAAATTAATGCAAAATAGATTAAAGACTGGAATTTAAGACTTGAATCCATAAAACTCCTAGGAGAAAGTATAGGTGGGAAATTCCTTCATAGAAGTCTTAGTGTTGAATTTTTTTCCCCTTACTCCAAAAGGCAGCAAAAGCAAAAACAAATACATGAGACTACATTAAACTAAAAAACTTCTACCCAGCAAAGGAAATCATAAATAAAATGAAAAAGCAACCTACCAAATGGGAGAAAATATTTGCAAACCATATATCTGATAAGGAGTCAGCATCTAAAATATATAAAGAACTCAAACATCTCAGCAAAAATCAATCTGAAAAATGGGCAGAGGACCTAATTTTTTTTCCCAAAGAAGACATACAGATGACCAAGACACACATGAAAAGCTGTCTAAAGTCACCAAATATCAGGTAAATGCAAATTAAAACCTCATTGAGAGATCACTTCACCGCTGGTATAAGGGCTATTATTACAAAGGCAAGAAATAATTAGTGTTGGAGAGGGTGTGGAGAAAAGGGAACCCTTGCACACTCTTGGTAAAAAGATAAATTGGTATAGTCAGTATGGAAAACAGTATGGAGGTTCCTCAAAAAATTAAAAATAGAACCACCATATGATCTAGCTATCCCACTTCTGGTTCTTTCTCCAAAGAAAACACAAGTTCAAAGACATATGCACCCCTATGTTCACTACAGCATTATTTACAATAGTCAAAATATGGAAATAACCTAAACATTCATAATAGATTCAGTGGATAAAGAATATATGGAGTGTGTGCGTGTGCACACACACATACACACACACACGCCACTGGAATACTACCTAGCCACACAAAAGGAAATCTTGCTGTTTGCAACCCCAAGGGCAGGCCTCAATTGAAGGTATTATGTCAAGTGAAATAAGTCAGAGACAAGAAGGACATATATCATATCATTTCACATACACGTGGAATTAAAAAACACAAATGAACAAAGGAAACAAAACACACAGACACACAAAATAGATTGGTGATTACCAGAGTGAGGGAGGTGAGGATTGGAGAAATGGGTGAAGGGGTGACAGACAGTAACTGGATTTATTATGGTGATCACTTTGTAATGTATACAAGAATCAAGAATCAACTTATTGCTTTGTGGACCTGAAACCAATATAATGTTAGATACTAATTTTACCTCAATAAAAAATAAAAAAACACATGTAAAATTTAAAAAACTATGTAAATCAATTATATCTAGTACAAAAATTATATATATTCCTCAAGACTGAAGGTCTTTAATCTTGGTTAAAATCTTCTAATTATTATTATTATTATTTTTTTTTTTTGCTTCAGGCTGGTATTTTTTGTATCTTGTTTGACAATATTTGCCTAACTCAAAGTCACAGAAATTTTGCCCTGTTTTCTCTTAGAAGTTCAATAATTTTATTCTTGCACATCATACTATGATCCATGTTGGATTTTTGTTTTAATGATATTATATATGTTATATATATTAAATTTAAAAAATATGGTAGGGGCACCTGGGTGGCTCAGTTGGTTAAGTACCTGACTCTTAATTTTGGTTCAGGTCATGATCTCAGGGTCATGAGATCAAGCCTCGTGTCTGGCTCCACACTGGCCCTGGAGCCTGCTTGAGATTATCTCTCTCCCACACCTTCTTTCCCTTTCTCTCTCTCTTTCTTCTCTTTCTTCTCTTTCTTTTCTTTCTTTCTTTCTTTCTTTCTTTTCTTTCTTTCTTTCTTTCTTTCTTTCTTTCTTTCTTTCTTTCTTTCTTTCTTTCTTTCCCTTTCTTTCTCTCTCTCTCTAACTCTCCCCCCTTTCTTAAAAATAAATAGATAGATGTATAAATAAGGTATATTGCTGTGATATGAATTCTTGCTCTTCTCTATATGTAATCTTAGGCAGGTAACTTAATCTCTCAATTTCTAGTTTTCCTGCCTCTGAAATGGGGATAATAGCATCAATTTGATAGGGCTAGATTAAGGATTAAATGCTAGAACTCAATAAATAGTAGTCATCATTAAAAAAAATAAAAATAAACAAAAATTAAGGTGTTTACACTAATCATATCCCATTATTGTACATATACTTTTTCCCTTTTCTCTCTCCACAGTTTACTACAGCACCAATCACTCTAATGTTATTGGCTCACTCTATGAAAATTTAATTGTTTTCACTGACAGTTAATACGATCCTCTTTGCCAAGCTGGCCTTACAACATGTAACTACCTGACATTATACATGGCAGTTTATTGGCCTGGAAGGGTCTTGAGTATGTTAAAGAAACACTGATATTTCTCTGACTTACCCTCAAATTTTCTGACATTAAAAAAAATTTACAATGTAGAACATTTCCTCATAAATTGAAATAGTTTATAAATTCGTTAAAAAGAAAATAGCATGAAATTCAAGGAAGTCAGGGGAGAGGATACTGAATCTCACCTCATTTGTTCAAAGGAATTTAAAATAAAATAAAATGATTTAAAACTTCAATTAGTAGCTATCTTTTTTTTTGTTGTTGAGAAGGCTTTTTTTTTCTAAAAAGTTTATAATCATATTTAAACAAATGTTATATTTTGTTCCAAGACCAATGCTCTTTTACATGTTCTCTTTTAAAAAAATACATTTTCCTTTCTTCTTGGCAAGAAAAAAGGGGAAAGGAATATAGAAGAAATGAAGGAAAAACCTAGTGGAATTTCAGGAAATATTAATATTAACATTACAAAAGGAAATGTTAGTTTATATATGAATGAGCCCTTCTTAAGTCTTTCATATTTTTCTGGTGTCTAGATCTTTTGGGAAAAGATTTTATATTGAAATCAAGAAATCAATTAAAAATAAATCAAATTTACAGTTACCCAAAAACATTAGACTTTTCACCCATTTTGGTTTACCACCAAGTCCTCTTTGTATTTAGTTCCTATTACAATATATAAAAATGAAGCACTTAGAAAATAAATAATTTCTTAACTCTAAATAATTTAACCTAACTTAGACTCCAATTTCCCTTAAATACAAATTTAAGGGAAATACATGTATTTACATATACAAATATATTTAAAAATGTATTTCCCTTAAAACTCTTTAAAGAATTTTAAAATATCAAAAATGATTACCTTAGAATGATCATATGCATACGTGTGCTTCTGTGTCTAAGATTCATATTGGAATATATTTTTCTTTAAGATATACCCTATCAGTCTTCTGACATTTTTTCTCATCTAAATTGTTTTCTTTAGACAAAAACTAATACTCTGGGGTGCCTGGGTGGCTCAGATGGTTACACGTCTACCTTCACTCAGGTCATGATCTCTAGATCCTGGGATTGTGCCCCACATTGGGCTCCCGGCTCAGTGGGGAATCAGCTTCTCCTTCTTCCTCTGCCTCTCCCTCCCACTGATGCTTTCTCTCTCTCTCAGTCAAGATTTGTGTTTAAGTATTACCTTGCTTTTGTGACTATTTTCTGCACAATTTGTGTGTCTATATATGTTACAGTCCAACTCTTTTTAAAACCACACTTTTTAAGGATATTCTTTCAAATAATGTAATACCAAAAGTTTCTAATTTTAGGTCTTCTATCTAAAAAATAAGGGAAGTAGCATTCAAATTACTCAGGAGTACAAATTCCTGATCCACATAATTACTTTTAAATTATATCCATCAAATATATGTTAAAGGTAATTATTTACATATTTTGAAAAAATATGACTTTGAAATATAAAAGTTACTTAGAATTTTACATAATTATAGTTTATTTTCTCAAATACATTCGATTTTCTCAAATATAGTTTGAATTGGAATTTTCAGGCCTAAAGGTCATGTTTTTCTGCCATTTCTTGAACAGAAGATGTATGTACCAGCATGTTGATGTGCTAGGCATATGCAATTTAACTGAGGTGCCTAGGCAAGCTCCCTGCCTCTACCTGCTAGTACACTGAATAAAAGCTTCCTATACTAATTCCAAGGGGAGACAGTGCTTGAAGAGCTATCTCCCTCTCTCCTTACTTATTACAAGTAATAAAAAGTTCTTTATTTTCAAAACCTCCATGGGTTGTGTTCAATTTGACTCATACGAAGTGGTGAACTCCTTGGATTTGCTTACAATTTCTGTGAGAATCTTTGTTGAGGTAATACAATTTCTATATATCTCAGAAAAAAAAATAACAGGTACAAATATTTATATATAAGTATCTGTGAACAACTGTTGATAATAACAAAGGAATGAGAAACAATTTCAATGTCCATTAAAACAGGGGCAACCATGTGGCTCAGTCAGTTGGGCATCTGACTCTTGATTTTGACTCTGGTCTTGATCTCAGTGTTGTGGGATCCAGCCCCTCATCGGACTCTGCACTGGGTATGATCCCTACTTGGGGTTATCTCACTCCTTTTTCATTGCCCCTCCCCATAGCTCTCCTTCTAAAAAAAATGTTCATAAAAATTAGTAATTAAATGATTGCGGATTATGCATTCAACATCATCCCTAAATGTGTGTTCACAAATATAACTGTATGTATATGGAGAAAGATTAGAAAACATTATTTTGATAACCAATATAAAATGTATTTATATGTATTGGTTATCTGTAGTAAGTGGTTAAATTGTGTATGTAAAATGTAAGAAAACTGGACCATCTCTAGAGATTATCTCTAAAGATGAGAACTGATATTAAGAAAACAACCGGTAAAAACACAAACACACACACACACACACACACACACACACACACACACACACACGGCTTCTCCTTGGTAACAAACCCTGGGTCTCCAGACAGTGATTATTGTTCTTTGTTATTCAGAATACAATGTCAACTCCCATGTCCCAAAAGGAAATCAGGCATTCAAGACTTTAGAGAAATCTGTTGCTACTTATTCTATCTAGACAGAACCATTCCACAGTTTTCAGATATGTTAAATCCTATTACCAATTATCCTACTCCATAGGATTCTACTTCCTAATAACTGCAATTTTTGACATCTGCATTGTTTTACCTATGTCTCACTTAGCACCGCACTGACATTCCTTCTTTGCCTCTTTTATTTAAATTCACCAGAGAACATGTCTGATGGTGTTGAAAATCACCCTCAAATACATTGTTTTCACAAGATATCTCATCATAATATCAGACAAGGAATGCCTGATTTTATTCAAGTTTTAATCTCTGTCTCTACAATTTGTTTACAAACAATTAGGACCGATGGGATGTAATCATAGCAGAACCTTTATTTTCATACTACTGCCTTCTTTAAAAATATTCTGTAGGTATCTCCTCTGCTCCTGGATAAACTCTTGGGCAAATCTTAAGATCTTCCAGAATCCTCTTAAGTAATTTAAAATTTCCTATCAATTATGCCAAAAAAACACAACCTTGATTTAGAAATAGTCTTACATACAGTTTGATATTATCACTCAGCTCTTCAATCCAAATTGAGCAGTAAGCCTTCTATTTTTTTCCCTAACTAGTGCAGGTTAGAAACAGGTTCTCTGCCTCTTAAAAAGAGCAAATACTTGGAGCCTTCATTCTTTCTTGCTCTCTTTATTTGCCACTCTGTTGCTATTTCTGACCTGCCAGGATCAGAGCAAAACTGAGAAAGAAAGGGGTATTGAAAATTTTCAACTTGGTGGCTGCTCTTGTAAAAAGAACTTAGCACATTTAGTGCTTGGCAAATATTTAAAGCTTACTCCTTCTCTCACATACCCACTCTGGACCCATCAACTCAAACTCTATTGACCTGATGTTGACCTTGATGTTCCTTTCCTTCAGCTGCCAATCCTTTTCCAGAGTCTGGCTTTCCAGTAATCTACTCTACACAATTTCTATGTCTTCCTTGAAGATAATACTCCTGACTTGAGTAGGACTTAATTCCATCCTGGTTATCTCCCAAAGGGACCTGGTTATCTCCCATGTGGTCACAGGCTACATTCAACATGGAGGAAACTCGTCCCTGAAAAAGTTAGTCAAAATATCTTGCTCTCTATCTTCCTCTTTGAAAGTCACAATCTTAGTTAATGAAAGCATCTTTATTAGTTTCCTAGTATTAACGAACAAAGCACCGCAAACTGGGTGACTTAGAACAACAGACATTTATTGTCTTGCTATTCTGGAGGCTCAAGTTCTGAAACCAGGGTGTTGGAATGGCCATGTTCCCTCTGTAACCTTTAAGGAGAATCTACCCTTGCCTCTTCCTACCTTCTGGTAGTTTGCCAGCAATCCTTGGCATCCCCAAGCTCACAGCCTCAGCATTTCAATCTCTACCTCTAGCGTCACATGACAGTCTTCCCTCCCATGTCTGTATGTGCTCTTCATATAAGGATACTACTCAGTGAATTAGAGCCCACCTTAATGATCCCATCTTAATTTGACTACATCTGCAAAACCCCTTATTTCAAATAAAGTCACACTCAAAAGTACATGGGGATAGGATTTCAATGTATCTTTTTGGAGGCTTAATTCAACCCAAGGCAACATCTAATTAAGCTCTCCAAATGATCCCTCTCTCTTTAAATTTAAGGGCACTCACCAGGCCCATTTTCTTCTTAATGTATAGATGTGGTGGTAGGAGGGGGGGTTACAGTATGGGCATAATTTTCTTTAAATAATTTGAAGTAGGAGCAGAGCATGCCCCCTCAGGATATGCCACTTTGGTATGTGAATGATTTCAAGCTGAAGATAAAATCAAGGCCCAGCAGACTCAAGAAGTCCTTTTTACCTCCCTTTAGTCCCCTAAAATAACTTAGATAAGGGGATTGGACCAGGAAGATAAATCTTACCAGAGATCACTCTTTATATGGGAAAGATTTATTTGCACAATAGGCAAATATTTGTTTGCCAAACATTTGCTCTTTGCATCTTCCTGTGAATTGTTTTCCTCCTCTTTGAAGCCCTACATCCCTACCCTCTTCTCCTTAGCTTGGGATGATATTTAAGCTTCAATTACCTGACTGCTAAAACGTTTCATATTTTTATGGGGCTCCTGTATGCACAAAATTTGTTTTTCTCCTTTTAATCTGTTATATCAATTTAGTTATTAGATCAGAGAACCTAGAAGGGAAGAAGAAAGTTTTCTTCTCCTACACTTCCAAATAAAACCTTCTCTTACTAATCATTCTTTTAGCCTTCCTATTCCCCTTCTGGTGTCAGTAAATTTTACTTTTTAAAAATTGTAAAACTGGTTCCCTTGAAAATCTTCTCTGAGGTCTCATCTCACTTTGGTATCTCATACATTTTATATTGTAGTGAGTCAAATGAACACATTATTTTACGTATGCATTTAGTTGTGACAAATTTACATTGGTGGTGTTTACACCACCAAAATCAACATATAAAGAATGCCATCAACTCAATTAATTCCCTCTTGTCCATTTTAAGACTAGTCACCTCCCCAGCTACTTTATATTAAGGAACTCATCTAGTACAGGCTCATTTTTATGGATATACACTTTCATCTGTTCTGAATAAGTATCTAGCAGAATTACTAGGCTGTAGGGTAAGTATATACTTGATGATAAAAGAAACTTCCAAATGATTTTCAAAGGTTATAGTTACTTCACATCCACATTGACCCTTGATATTGTCCATCTCTTTTAAATTTTGGTATTCTAATAGGTTTTTAGCTTTATTTCATTATAATTTTAATCTGCATTAACCTAGGACTAGAAACACAGGACTAAAGACACTGTTGTTTTTTTTTAAATAAACATATTAGCTAGTAAAGTTTTGTCATGTGTCTGTTTAAAAGATTTGCCTATTTATAACTGAGTTAGTTGTGTTTTTATTGAGTGTTAGATTAAAAAAAATATACAAGTCTACACATACTTTAAAATATGCATGTATATACATATTGGACTGTAGTTTCCTTGTAATGTTATTGCCTTGTTTTGTTCTATCATGTAATGAAGAATCATTACATCTCCAACTGTGATTGTAGATTTTTCACTTTCTCTTTTGGTGTTATCAGTTTTTACTTCATTTATTTTTAAAATCTTTCTTGGGATCCCTGGGTGGCACAGCGGTTTGGCGCCTGCATTTGCCCTAGGGCGCGATCCTGGAGACCCGGAATCCCGGTGCATGGAGCCTGCTTCTCCCTCTGCCTGTGTCTCTGCCTCTCTCTCTCTCTCTCTCTGTGAGTGACTATCATAAATTAAAAATAAATAAAATAAAATAAAATATTTCTTAAAAAATATAATCTTTCTTAAAATACTAACTACTTAAATAAGGCATTTATATGTTTATTATATAATATTATCACACATTGCTAGCTAACCTAAATACTTTTTAGGGTTTAATATTTATCATTAGAAGATTTTCAGTTAAATATTTGTCAATAAGAAACAAGAATAATACTTTCATAATATATTTCCATCAAACATAAAATGTGTTTATTAAAGTTATACAGAAAAATGAAATAGAGTTCATCACTACGACTCTTTAGAGTATTGTCTATAATAGTAAGTGAGCCATTTGGTAGGCAAAAGTCACAGATACCCTGGTATGGGAATAATGGGAAAACAGCATGGGGTTGAGCTTAGGTGAAACTGAAATTAATTTTCACAGTTTAGTTGCCGGGTGGTCTCAGATGACATGGCTGTTTAATCTTAGCTAGTACAGGTGTGAAAGTCATAATATGAAAACTGACACATTCAAATAGAAAAAGAGACAATATTATAATTAGACTTCATACTCATGGTAAAGTGTGAAAGAACAAGCTTTTTTTCCACGGTGTTTCTGCACTTGAAAAAGCTACATAACTTTTGGAAGATAAACATGGACATTATACAGCTTTCATTCTCTGTATTATTTGTAACTAAAGGCTTTTTGGCTGAAGTTTATATTGAAGAGTTTTCATTTTACCAGTGCCTGAGATCAATTTTTAGAGCCATTCCAGTGTTGGAAATATGCCCAATTGCTTGGTGGGAGATCCTTTTTTATTCCATAGAGAGTGTTGTTTTTAAATTCAGAGCACATCCTCTCCCTTTTTCTATCTGATTAAGAGACAAATATGAAAAAAAAAAAAAAAAAAGAGAGAGAGAGACAAATATGATGTGGCCTGCTCACCATAGAATTGGCTGTGGAAATACATCCATTAGTTAGTTACTTCTGATAAGTTTTTACAAATAAAAATTTTATATATGATATTTATAATAGATAATATATGTTGACATATATTATTACATGTATGACTATACGTGGCTGACAAGATTACACTGCACTTATAAACATTCATAGTGTTATGGCCTAAACAGATACACAACTAACTTTACTGTTATTTTCTCTATGAACAAAGTATTGTGAAACTGAAAATATATGTTATTCCATTGATGACAACTCTCCATGCAGAATTACTGTGACTAAAATTCATATTTAGGGCTGTCTGAGTGGTATAGTTAGTTAAATGTCTGATTCTTGATTTCAGGTTAGGTTATAACCTCAGGATCATGAGACCAAGCCTCACCTTGCACTCCTCACTGAGCATGGATCCTGCTTTAGATTCTCTCTCTCTGGGGCATGCATAGGTAGTTCAGCAGTTGAGCATCTGCCTTCAGCTCAGGGCATGATTCTGGGTCCCACATCAAGTCCAATTGGGCTCCTTGCAGGGAGCCTGCTTCTCCCTCTGCCTATGTCTCTGCTTCTCTGTGTGTCTCTCATGTATAAATAAATAAAATCTTAAAAAAAAAAAAAAGATTATCTCTCTCCTTCTGCCTGCCTCCACCCCACTCCTGCTCTTTCAATCTCTCTAAAAAAAAAACTAAATATAAAATTCATTTTTAAAATTCTACTGGTAAGAAAATCCCTACTGAAATAGCTAATGCTTTACTGCCCCTGAAACCATTGTTTTTACCTATTCTGATTTATTTCTACAAAATATGCTGTTTTTTATTTCTCACACCAAAAGCCCATATAATTCCCTATGCCATACATTAAATAATTTATTAAAGATAAATAACTAATTCTTCATTATTGAGGCCATTAAACTTTGAATATAAATCGAAAGTGTTGCCAAGGCTATATATTAGGATTTAATCCATTTATTAAAATTATAAGAATAAGATGTAGTTTTATATTTACTATTTTATAATCCTTAAAATGACCTTTCCTAAAATATAAGCACACCAGCAAATTCAATCTGTGTTTATCCTGAGTTAAATATATGGAGAATTATTATAGTGTTTGCCTAGCTTAACAAATACAGGTACTACAATAATTTTAGGATAACATATATTTTGTGTTATGTATTAAATAAAATATATTAACAAAAAACTAGATGTTTTTACACATAAACTTTCCTTACAATGCATAATATTAAAGTAAAATTTAAATCACATCTACTGAATGAATGACACCTATTACATTGCATCTAAAATCTTATGTAAATTAAAAATTTATAGACTTTGAGTATATAATGAAACCTTTGTTTCAGAAAAAAAATAAATCAGTAAATTAGCACAATTTTCATTATAACTCAAAATCCAGTATAGTTGCTATTAGGAAGCCATACCCAGTCCCTTTATCTTGTGAAGCTGACTTCCTTAACATATGCCCACAAAATATTACCAGCCTGTGGCCGTGGAGGTAGGGAGAGGGAGAGGGATGGAAAATGAAAAGATTTCAATCCAAATTTGGTTGTGGTACACATCCTTTCTTCTCACATTCTGCTAAATGAAATTGATCACCACCTAACTCCATGAGAAGAAAAGGTAGAGATGAAAATAATGCTTCTGTGTGCCCAGGAGAAACACAAAGTGTATTTGGAGAAAACGTGTTTTTCTTTTGTCAGGAACACTAAACAAAAGAAGCAGAAAAGCTCACAACCATATGCATAAATATGACATATTTTTCTGGGATTTCCAGGGCAGCAGGGCTGTTGCAAATACTGGATGTGTTTGGCAAGAATAATGTAACTAATAAACCACAAGTGCTCTATTCACTTAAACTTTCTTTATTTCCGGAAATCAAAATTAGTGTCTCAAAGTGTAGACTGTGAGAGCTTCCTCTTCTACATTTCAAAATGTGTTAAATATTCAGAGTACTACAAAGTATTTCATAGTGGGATATTTCTTTTTCCTCTTTACTAAATTAGTTTGGTATTTCTTCAATGAACAAATTATCTTTCAAATGAAAACTAAAATTTTCTTTTACTATGGACAAAAATCTGGGAAAAAACATATTTCAATGAAAAGTTGAAGTGTTCTAATAAAGTATCACTAAACAATTATAATAACAAAATATGAATATGGACATCACTGTGTTAAGCATTTTCATATATCTTATTTAGTTTATATGAGATATTACTCTAAAATGAGTTTCTATTATTAAAGAAATGAAAAGATCATTTTACACTTAATAGAGCCCCTTGTGATCTAATATTGAGTCATGGACCACAGGAATAAAACAATAATTATTCTTCATTGTAAAATTATATTCTACTATATAATTAATTTACCATAATTGTCCCTGGTGACATATTATGTTCTTGGCTCACAGTAGTTGCCTTGCATCATGGTTATTTGTTTAATAATCACTACAGTAATCAAAAGTATGACAATATTTTTTGCCATTATTTTATTTACTGGTTTATAAAATCTTGAAACCAAGACATACTAAAAATTTCTAGGTACACTCTTATACTATATAAATAGCTACTATTAGGATTATTTATAAAAATTATTTATGAGATGTTTACCTGAATAATATTTGTACAGTGACCTAGCACTAAAGTAGAGTATCATCTCTATAAATCAAATGAAAGCTAGAACTTAAAAGTGGAAGACTTAAAGATTTTTGAAGTGGATTCCTCAACTACTGAAGAGAGGTAAAAATTAAAAATAAACACTGAGTTGTTAGAGTTCTCTAAAGTTGAGATTTGGTTACCAAGAGCTTTAACTTTTTTGTATATTTTATGGTAAGATTGCATTGCACTTCACTTGAATCAAAATATGAAAAGCATATATATTTTTTAAAAAAAAGCAAAAGTTTCCTTGAAAATTCTCTATCTAGATTTCTAAGGTTTATATACAAACCAAGAAAAGGTTTTCCAATGATTCTAAACATATCTCAGGACAAACATATCAGGTACTGATAAAATGTTAATGGATACTAAAATGATTATTTCATAAAGTATTCGATGAACAGTTCCTAATTTGTGACCATATTCTGGGTTTTGATATGTTCATATTGATAAAAAAAAAAAAAGGTTATCAGAAAGATGCCTGAAAAATCACACTTCATTTTGATTTCAAATGCATTTCAAGCATCTGGTACTGAATTTTAAAGCTAATAACTAATTTTAAATTCACCACTCTATTATATATGACTAAAATCAGTATTAATATACTCTCATCAGAAATGTTGCTATTTTATGAAAAGTCATGTTTTATTTTGAAAAGGAATAATTAAAGTCATAATTTGAGATAAAACAAGGAACTTTGTATGCTTTTTAGTGCTCTTACAGGTATACCAAGAGGACACTTTTTTAAAAATTTAAATCAGATTTATACATGGTCCATCAAATATAGAGATGATTTTTGATGTTTGAGGTTTCTGGATAGAGGGATGAGAGGATTATGATAACATAAGAGTGTCTATAAAAGTTTAATTTGTAGTAATAAATTTGTTTGCTAGACCAAATGTTAAGCTACTCAATGTCTTTGAGCCTTCAAATGAGCTTTATATACCCAATAGTCTCTCACTTCTTCATAACCATGATTGCTCAAAATAATCACAGCAGAGATGTATTAGGTGATTACAGTTTATGGATTAAGTGAAATGAATGACAGCAACTTTAAAGGGACTGGGAAGAGAAACTCAGATAACAGTTATAAAGTAATTGCACTACCAGTGAAACAGTATAGTGTTTTTACAGTTGGTGACTCAATACCAAAATCTCAGTAATTCTAGATTCAGCAGGCAGTAATCAGTAAAGTTATATTTCAACTGGACAGTACCATCATCAACTAAATCTAATTGAAGACTACCTCTTTCAAAAACAGCATAATACACATTATTCTCAAGCTCACATGTACCATTCACTAAGATAAACCAAATTTGGAGCCATACCCCTTAATAAATATAAAAGAATAGAAATAATACAGTTTGCTCATAGACCATATTAGAATTAAGCTAGAAACCAGTAAGAGAAATATAACTGGAAAACACTGAAATATTTGTAGATTAAATAATTCTTTCCCATAACACTGGGGGTTAAAGAAATTTAAAAATAGTTCAAACTAAATGAAAATAAAAATAAATCTTATCAAAATTTGTGAGATGCAAAGAAAACAGTGCTTAGAAGAAAAATTTATAACATTCATTGTATATTAGAAAAGAGAGATCTGATACCAATAATTTAAGCTTATACCTTAAAGAAGAAAACTAGAAAGAGGTTAAATGAAATTCCAAAGTAAACCAGATATAAAGAAATAACACAGACCAGAAATCTATGAAATTAAAAATGGGTATTCAATAGAAGGAAACTGGCAAACTTAAACTTGGTTCTTTGATACTAAAATTAATAAATCCTAACCGGATAACCAAGAAAAGAGAGAGGGAGAAAAAAACACAAGTTATCAGAGACTAAAGACAGGCTATCACTACTGAACATAGATATTAAAAGAATAATAAAGGGATATTATAAGCTACTCTATGTCCACAATATTGGTAAATTTGACAAAATAAACAATTTCTTTAAAGACACAAGTTACAAAAGCATACTAGAAGAAACAGATTATCTGAATAGACCTAAATCTATTAGAGAAATTGATTCAATAATTAAAAGCTAAAACAGAAAGCACAAGGCTCTAAAGCCTTTACTAGTGAACTCTAATGAAGAAACACACACACACACACAAAAAAAAAAAAAAAAAAAGAAAAGAAAAAAGAAAAAAAAGTAACAACACAATTTTCTATAGTCACTTTGAGAAAACAGAAGAAGGGATACTTTCTAATTCATACTATGATGCTAGTATTAATCTAATAGGAATACCAAACAAAGACATTATAAGAAAGGAATATTACTGATCACTATTTTTCATAAAGTGATGCAAAAATCCTCAAAAATATTGGAAAAAAATCCAGGCAGTATATAAAAAGTATTATACATATAATGAAAAGGGATTTATCTCAGGTACACAACTTTCAATATTTGAAAATTAATTATTGGAATCCATCATATCAATAGGTTGAAGAAGATAAATCTGGAAAAACAAAACTTGTTAAATGAACATTTATCTTCCTAATGACTTTTTCACCATTTACCTCCCCTAGCCCAAAGGAGTTTTCCTTTGGTCAATTTTTCAACAATTTATTGTTTCTTTATCTAAAAGGTATAAAAACTTCCTGCTTTGGTCATTTCTTTAGGCCTTCATTTTCTTGTGAAGACAATGCAAATGTGTGTCATAAAAATTCTTTCCTGTTAAACATTTTTTAACAAAATCAGTCTATGAAGAAAAATGACACGCTCTACCAATAGATGCACAAAAAGCATGTGACAAAAGCCAACACTGATCCATGATAAAAATTCTCAACAGACAAGAACTGGAGGAAAAGTTTCTCAACTTAATAAACACCTCCAAAATCCTACAGCCAGCATCATATTTAATGGTGAGAAACTGAATGCCTTCACACTGAGATTGGGAGAAAGCATGGATGTATCCTCTGAACACTTCTATCAACATTGAACTAGAAGTTCTATATAATGAAACAAAGAAAAAGAGAAGAGAAGAGAAGAGAAGAGAAGAGAAGAGAAGAGAAGAGAAGAGAAAAGAAAGAAAAGAAAAGAAAAGAAAGAAAAAAAAAAGAAAAGAAAAGAAAAGAAAAGGAAAGAAAAGAAAAGAAAGAAATAGAGGCTTACAAATTGGGAAAGAAGAGGTAAAACTATCTTTGTTCACAGATGATATGACTGTTTATGTAGGAAATCCCAAAGTCCCAAAGAACTGGGACTAATAAGCGATGATAGCAAATTTGCAGGATACAAGGTTAATTGCCTTTCCACATAACAGCTTGAAACTAAAAATATAATGCTATTTACATTCATATCAAAATTTCAAATGCTTAGGTATCCATCTCGCAAAATATGTACCATAAAAATATGAAGAAAAGACTGGGTAGCTTATAAACAACAGAAATTTATTACAGTTCTGAAAGCTGGAAGTCTGAGATCAAGGTACAGCATGGTCAGGTAAGGGTTGTCTTCCTGATGATGGACATGTCCTCATAGGGTGTAAGGAGCAGCCAAGGAGCTCTTTGGAATTTCTTTTGTAAAAGCACTAATCTCATTTATAAGAGCTCCACTCTGTTAGCCTGATCACCTTCCAAAGATCCAACCTACTAATACCATCACTTTTGGAAGTTAGAATTTCAATAGTTGAATTATAGGATCATCGAAACATTCAATATACAGCAAATACAAAATTCTGATGAAAGAAATCAAAGAAAGTCTAAATAAATAGAGATGTTTGATGTTCATGGGTAGAAAAACTCAATTATCGTTAAGACGTCAGTTCTTTCCAACATGATCTACAAATTCAATGCAATTGCAATCAAGATCCTAGCAAACTGATATTTTGTGGCTATCAACAAAGTAATTCTAAAGAAAAAGGCCAAAAATCCAGAGTACCAACACAATATTGAAGAAGAACCTAATCAGAAGACTGACCTACCCAACTCTGAGACTTGTATAAGGCTATAATAATGAAGATACTGTAGTATCGGTGAAAGGATGGACAAACAGATCAATGGAAAATAATAGATAGCCTAGGAATAGATCTAACAAATATAGTCAAATCATTGTTGATGAAGGAAGAAAAACAATCCAATGGAAAAAGGAGTTTAAAAAGAAAAATGATAATAGAACTGGACAAACACAAAGAAAACATATATAGACACAGACATTATGCACTTTACAAAAGTTAACACAAAATGGATCATAGACTTAAATTTTCAATGACTTAAATTTTCAATTGTAAAATTTTCAATCTCTAAGATTCCAAGAACACATTAAATCTAGGTGATCTTGAGTTTGGAGATAACTTTTTATATACAAAATCGTAAGAACTATACAAGGAAGAAATAATTAACAAGTAGGTCTTTATTAAGAGTAAAAACTTCTTCTCTGCAGATACACTGTTAAGGGAAATCACAGAAAAGCCACAGACTGGGAGAAAATATTTGTAAAACATACTTGATAAAGGACTTGCATCCAAATATGCAAGAATTTTTAAAGCTCAACGGTAAGAAAGCAAATAATAATGGGCAGAAGATAAGAATGCACACCTCACCCAAGAAGATATATATAGGTCAAGTAAGCATATTTTTTAAATTTTTATTTATTTATGATAGTCACACACACACACACACACACAAAGAGAGAGAGGCAGAGATATAGGCAGAGAGAGAAGCAGGCTCCATGCACTGGGGGCCCGACGTGGGATTTGATCTCGGGTCTCCAGGATCGCACCCGGGGCCAAAGGCAGGCGCTAAACCACTGCGCCACCCAGGGATCCCCAAATAAACGTATTAAAAGAAGTTTAACATCATATGACATTAGGATTTGCAAATTAAAACCGTAATGATACCAACACACACTGGTTAGGATGGCTAAAATCCAAAACATTAACAACATCAAGTACTGCCAGGATGTGGAGCAACACGAAATTTCATGCATTGCTGGTGGGAAGGCAAAAATATACAGACAGTTTGGAAAATAGTTTAACAGTTTCTTACAAAGGCAAACAGTCTTGTGTCATCCAGCAATCATACTCCGTATCTACCCAAATGATTTAAAAACTTGTGTCCACACAAAAGCCTACACCAAATTGTTTGAAATATCTTTATTCATAACTGCCAAAACTTGGAAGCAGCCAAGATATCCTTCAAAGGGTGAATGGTCAAACCATGGTACATCAATACAATGGAATATTATTCAACAATTAAAATGAAATTAACTATTGACCCATAAAAAGACCCTGGAGAAACTTTAAATGCATATTGCTACATGAAAGAAGGCAATTTGAAAAGGCTGCATTAAAAAAAAAAGAAAAGAAAAGAAAAAGAAAAGGCGGCATTCTGTATAATTCCAATGATGTGACCTTCTGAAAAGGTAAAACTATAGAGATAGTTAAAAGGTCTGTGGTAGCTGGAACTTGAATGGAGGGCAGGAAGATGAATATATGGAACATATGTTGGTTTTAGGGTAGTGAAAGTATTCTGTATAATACTGTAGTGGCAGATATATGACATTATATATTTTTCAAAGCCCAGACAACCATAAAAATTAAAAATAGAATCCTAATGTGAACTATAGATTTTAGCTAATATGTCAATATTACTTAATCAATTATTATTGTTTTTTTAATATTTTATTTATTTATTCATGAGAGAGAGAGAGAGGCAGAGACACAGGCAGAGGGAGAAGCAGGCTCCATGTAGGAACCCCGACGTGGGACTTGATCCCAGGTCTCCAGGAATACGTTCTGGGCTGAAGGCACCTAAACCCCTGAGCCACCTGGGCTGCCCTTACTTAATCAAATATAATAAATGTACAATATTAAGATGTTAATGATAAGATAAATTCTGGGAGAGCAATGGGGACATATGAGAACTTGCTGTATATTCTGTTCAATATTTCTGTAAATCTAAAACTGCTCTAAAAAGCAATGTCTATTAATTTAAAAAAATAGTTTTTATGGTGTTTTTAAAACAGCATAATTTAGCCCATCCTGTCTGAGGGATAAATTGGTACATATAAGTGGAATGCTGCCTCAAAAATTAAAATTTATTATCTGTGGCATTGTTTTAGGGGTCAGGCAGCGGGAGTGAGGAAAAAAAAGTTATGAGAGTACGGAACAGTATGCATAATTAATAGTCAAGTGGAAAAATATTTAGGTATTTAGGACATACACCAGCAATAAGTTAGAAGACACTTAACACAGCTAATATACCCCAGGGTACTGGATGATGGGACGTTAAAAATAGCTTGTTGGTAGCATGTGTTTTTTGCTTAGTTGTATTTGACAAGACTCTATGAGAAACTCAAAGGACTGGCCTTTTTGTAACCAATAATAAAAAGGAATAGAGAGAGTCAATAAATGTAGGCAGTAAAATGGAAAAGACAACTGATACTTGGTCAAAAATTAAATGAAAAAACTGTAGCTTCTTAGTCAAGAAATCCATGAAATAAAAAATCTAGCCTTGCCACAATGATTAAAACAAGGTCACGGCAATCGTATGATCCAATATTTCAAGCTGAAAATGGATTGACACTGCCTGACAATTCCTTTCAATTATAATCTTATTTGGCTCTTATCTGCACAATGATCACATTAAGAATGCATTGCTCAAAAGTGAATACCCATTATAGGAAATGAGCCAAGAACCCAATATTAGCAAGGTATTCCCAATTTAATGTGGTAAGAACATATTGCTGATATGAGGGACTATGCCGCACTTCATCTACTATGCATATCTACACAGCTAATATCCTCAATATATTCTGACTTTGAAAAATACAAATCACTCTTTTTCCAGTTCAATTTCTAATCTATATTTAAATTTATTATAGACAACTCATGGCTTTATACTAGAATTCTGAGCAAAATGAGAAAGTTAAAAAATATTTTTATTTTTTCTGCTAAACCTCCTTACAGTAGAGAAATGACATGCAAAATGATTTCATCCTCAATCAAATTTTTAACTTTCTTCAACTGAGAATCACATGTTGATCGGAATTTCTCTCCATACGTTATATTTTAGTATGTACAAAGTAACTAAAATTATAGAATATCATTCAAACCTATACTAGAAATGATTAAGAGATCCATAAGAAAAGAAAATGTGCTTGGGTCCTTTACATATTACCACTGAATTAGAATAATAAAAATAATAAGATCATATTTTTCTCTTAGGAGTATTACTGTGATACTGCCTTCTATTCTTAATAATAGAGTGGAGCAAATATAATAATAATCTAAAATAATATTATCCTATAGAGATAAAAGTAACAATTTTGAGATAAGAATTTATACTGAAGTTAAAATGATTTAACAAAAATCTTCAAAATCATACATATCATTTATTTTTAATTTGGAAGATATTTTTATTTTAAATATTAAAATATTCTATTACTGATAGTTTCTTGTAGGCAAAACTAAATATGATAAGGACTTTTTTTTACTTAACTTTTTCTTCTCCAGGATCTTTTCCCTTTCTTACTTTTAATCTGATACCTTTGCTTTATGGTATCATAGGCTCACAACCTTATTCACTTCAGCAGGGAGTATTGCATAAAAGAAATGCTTGAAAGGGTAATGGCATTCACTGCATCACTAATCTATTCTTTCAACTGTTGATTAGCATTGAAATTGATTTTGAACTACTTGTGACTAAAATGACATTAATCTAGCATTTGCTGTTAGAAACATAACACCTATTTCATGTTAGCAGGTGATGACACATCATTAATTTGATAACTTGATGTTGCAACTCCTTACAAGCTATCCAATATATTAGCTCAAAAGAACTTCATAAGAGAAAGTAACTGTAAATATCAGTTGAATATCTGAAGATGTCACCCTTTTTGGGGAAAGTGTTCGGACTAGGCAGTGTCAATGTATGCACCCAAATGTGGAATTCACATTTGCATCTTCCTCTTTATTATAACTCGCAATTCCTGAGCTTCTGATTTATTTGGTCAGGTATGATGCCAAGACATGATCAGTATCATTTAAAGCTCCTCTGGTTTAGACCTGGAAGCCAGTAATGAGAACCAGTTTTAACCCAATATTCATATATCCACACTGATGTATGCTTATCATCATGGAATCATTTATGTGTGCTCCAAAACCTTCTATAAATAGTAAGTATAAATATAAGTATTTTTACTCTTGGATCTCGGTAAGGAATTTTGTGCAAGTGAAAATTATAGTAATCTCTATATTTCCCTTATAATTTCTATAACAAATACTGCCTTACCTTAATGGCAAGAGTTTCCAACACTCTTTACTACAATGTTTTTATTCAGGTAGAAAAAATATTGGCATACATTTTTCTTTTTTTTTTAAGATTTTATTTATTTATTTATTTATTTATTTATTTATTTATTTATTTATTTGAGACCCAGAGAGAGAGAGAGAGAGAGGCAGAGACACAGGCAAGGGGAGAGGCAGGCTCCATGCAGGGAGCCTGATGTGGGACTCCATCCCAGGACTCCAGGATCACGCCCTGGGCCGAAGGCAGGCGCTAAACCGATGAGCTACCCAGGGATCACCATTTTTTAAATCTCAAAAAAAATCCTTTTTTAAAAAAATAGAACCACACTAACAAAACAAAAACAAAAAAGCTTGAGTTTATGGTGTTAGAATGAGTATTCATTCCCACTATTTCATCTACTGCTGTTTACAACTAATCAGTGTTTTATTTTTCTCAAAAATAATAAAAGATTCAAAAGAGATAAAGGAAAACAAAACTAGGAATAAAAACAACTATGTTTCTTAAACAAAACAAAACAAAACAAAATTTTGGCCTTGATATCAGAGGCCAGGATTCTAGGGATGACTCTGATGCTTCCTTGCTGTATGATGTAGGTAAACTTTTAACTCTGCTTTTCTCCACATTTATAAAATAGGAGGTTTGAATAAGGCTAAGTCTATTATCCCTTTGAGGCATTTATCCATAACCCCCTGCCCTGAATCTATTTCTAACACATAAAAAAAATTAAACTCACTTTAGATATATAACTGAGCCACATTTAGTTTGATTAGCACTGCAAAAATGTTCAAAAATAGGGCAGCCAGGGTTGCTCAGTGGTTTAGCGCCACCTTCGGATCAGGGCCTGATCCTGGAGACCCTGGATCCAGTCCCACGTTGGGCTCCCTGCATGGAGCCTGCTTCTCCCTCTGCCTGTGTCTCTGCCTCTCTCTGTGTGTCTCTCATGAATAAATAAATAAAATCTTCTAAAAAAATGCTAAAAAATATTTGTGACATGAATGTTTTTTCACTCTACTACTTTACCTTAAAATCCACATTTTCCAAAACTTAAGAGTTTCATCTTTAGCTTCTGCTACTGTGCAAACCATTGCTTTTGCAAGCTCCTTATCCAAATTTCATCCCATCAATGTTACTTCAATAGTTACCATTATTAGATATTTTTAATTATATTATTATTACTGATAGCAATAACAGCTTGCTTTTTACATACATTACCTGATACTCTTAACATGCTTTCACATACATACCTGCCATACTTTTTACATGATGTTGTTTTCAAGGAAAGTGTCATGACGCCATTTAATAGATGAAAAAACAACCTTGTTCTTTGAAAGCTGAAAAGCATTTTGAACATCTCTTCCTTTCCTCTTCATCACTACCCTTACTTTGATAAAGCAAACCAGCATGTTGTGAGCTACTTTCCGAAGAGTCCCACTTCACAAGGAATGAAAGGCAATCTTTGGCCAATAAGCAGCAAAGAATTGTGGCCCTTATTATGATAGCACTTGAGCTGAGTCCTGTCAACAACCGGGTGAGTGGTCTTGGGATTCAGTCCTTCCCTAGTGAAGATTCAAGTTAACTAGAGACTCAGCTGAGACTTCAATTAAAGCCTCATGAGAGATCCTGAGCCATAGGACCTAGATAAATCAGGCCTAGATTCCTGAAAACAGAACCTGAAATAATACATAGTGCTGTTTTATGACACTAAATTTTGAGGTAATGTGATATGCAGAAATAGACAATCTTCTGCAACAGTTTAAATTACTAAATTACACATAATGTGCCATTCAGCTGCTCATGATTCTCAACTTTCTTTTTGGAAGTACACTTTTTATTATGTATACATGACACACAATTTTCAAAGTGTAAATGTAATGGACAAAACATAGAAGTATCATTCAGAAATTACACTCTTTGTGCTCTAAAGGGAATCATTATTCCACCCAACCTCAAGTCACTTTATCTTTGCAAGGAAGAATTATGAAAAGGATAACTCTGAGTTGCTTTCTCTTTGTGACTTTTTCTTTGTGTATCTCCTCTGAAGTGGGAGAGTGTTTGATTTAACCGGTGAGGGCCTAATATCCCTGTAGTACATTACCAGTGTTTGGGTTACTAACTACAGCATCAGGAATCTGTCTCTGACTCTGAGTTGTGCCACTGAATGGATGGATCATGATTTAGAAGAGAAGTCTCTTTCTACTCCCTGCTACTGGGTGGTTTGCACTTTTAGGGAAGTCTCAGATCTCAGAACCTTTCTTCTTGGGATTGATGGGCCATTCTTTCTCACACAGTCTTTTTAGAAGCTAAGGAATTGGCAAAGCAAAACTGAGATGCTCCATGAAGATATCTTGTTAAATGAAATCTGAGACCACATAAAGAAGTAAATTCCTCCCCCACGACTTGATGTCTCAATTTGAGCCCCCCAGTAGGAAAATCTCATTTGATAGCAGCATAAATTTGTTTTGTGTCTTACATTTAATGAAGAATAAGCATTCTTAAGTTATTGGGTCACCAGTAATAAAGTTAATGATGACACCTATTTACTTCTGTGAACATGGTTTCTAAATAGTAGAAATCAGTGACTAAGAGAGCTAAGTGATTGTACAAAGAATCCCAACAAGTTCCAAATATGTAATTTACCTGTTTATGTTACACAAGTCATATTTCCTTAGATTTTTTTACCTGTAAAAATTACTGGCACATTTGCTTTTATATACTCACAGATATTATAACGACTAAATAAGATAATAATATATATTAATTGTTGTATTTAAATTATTACATGCTATTCCAGGGTAAATAACAAATACAAACAAGTACATGATATTCAGGTAGTGTTTTAAAAGACAAACTCACATCTCCAAAATGGGAATTAAAAAAAATATATTTAGCTCATTTTGAGTCCCTTTCTGCTTGCCATTCTATACTACAAACAACTGCCCTGATTTCCACCTCTGGACTTTTATTCTTATTCTCCTTTCTGCTGCAATGCTCTTCAATCTAATTGGATTTAGCTCCTGGCTCAAATGGTTGCCCTTTGTTCATCTGGGGCAAGCTGCTCTTTGGAGAGGAATCACCTGTCTATTCTTCATAAAAGATTAGCTTGTCCTCATTTCCATCACTCTCTGTCCCTTTATCCTGACTTATACTAAAATATTGAGCTTATCACTATTGTATATTATTTTTCTTTAGCTTTATTGTCATTGTCCCCCACAGAGGAGAGCTTAATCTTATGAGGATCATGACTTTATCATGTTCAATGGGTAATTCAACCCAAAAAATACAGAATCTATAATGTGCATAGCATTGCTGAATATATACATAATGGGCAAATGAACAAACTACATTTATTAGTAGATAAGGGCTAATTAAAGTATATCTTCTCTCCAACTACCAAGTTACTCCAAATGGTCAAATGAGGAGAGAATTGGTATATCATTTAGTGAGTAAAGATATAGTTGTAAACGGACACCAAAAAAGTCAAAATAAGCAATGTGAATCTCTGTCAAAATAAACATATACGTTTTAAATAAAGTCAGAGGTTAAGTTAGTGTTATCAGTCAACAAAATATCAGAAAGAATATGAAGACATTGTAAATTAACTTAAGAGAATTTAAAACAGCATGATACATAATGCAAGTCTGAACGAGAGTATAGAAGATAAGCGGACCACCAAAAAAAAAAAGCCTTCTGAAGACACAAAAGGGACTTCATCAAGCAACTCCCAAAGGACAAGGTCAGAGAAAGCAAAACTGAAGGGCAAAAGACAGAGAAGGAAAGCCATTGCTGCCAGATAAAATTTATTTACCTTTTACAGGTTCCAAAAGAGAAGTCCCAATCTCTTAGTAATTCACTACATCTGGTGTATTTTGACACTCTGAATACCAAGTGTATTATTTTACATGCTATTTTTTCCATCCAAAGTCAAACTGATTAAAGGCACTTTTAACCCTTCCTTATACCCACTTGTTGACATGGTGTCTGGAATGTTCCAAATGCTCAATAAATGTTAATAGTAGATAAGCCTAACTTCTTTTTTTTTTCTAAAGATTTTATGTATTTGAGAGAGAAACAGAGAAAGAAAGCATAAGCAATGAGGGAGAGGCAGGGAGAGAGGAAGAAGCAGGCTCCCTACTGAACAAGAGGCCCAATGCCATGCAGGGCTCTATCCAAGGAGCCTGAGATCAGGACCTGAGCCTAAGGCAGATTCTTACCTGAATGAGCCACCCAGGTGCCTCTCAACTTCATTTCTGATGCTAAAGAAATTTTGCTTTTTTTTTTTTCCTAAGAAGACATTTAACACTGTTTAAAAAACAGGATGGAGGAATGGACAGTATGGAAATATACTAAAGATTAAAGATCGCTTTTAGAAAAATGAATTCATGATAAATTAATGTTTTCTGAACAAACTGTCAGAAAAGTTTAGCAGTGTTTAAGTAACACATTTTATTTTCTTTAATCTCCCTCTATAATCCAGAAATTGCAGATCAATATGTGTTCAATTTGAAAATAAAAGGCTGAAATACTACCTCACCATAAAAATGATTATTCTGACAATGTTTTTGTGATATTTGAGGTGAAAATAATAGCAAGGGTCTATTGTACTGCCATTTAAAATAAGTAAACTAGTAAAAAATGAAAGACTCCCACAGAACAACTTGGGGACCATAAACATGGGAAAGCAACAATAAAAATCTCAGGAAGACAAACACATAAGATATGTTTCACTAAAGTCAAAGAAAAATGGAATTCAAGAAAAATCTCAGAGGTATGACCATGACCTTTAAAAGTAGCCATAAAAGGAATAAAATAAATAAAAACAAATATATATGTCATCAAGTATTTGATTCTCCTCCAGAGAGAGAGATAGGGAGAGAGAATATATGTGCACAAATGTAAGTACACCAGAAAATAGCTTCCATTTGCCACTGTGGGGTGTAATACACAGTGTACTGTTGCCATTAAATTGTTGATATGCCAGTCATTCTCTATTGTCTTTGTTTTGGGTTTCCTGGATAATCTCACTAATATATTCTTCCAAGTGAATTTTCTAACCAATATGCCTAGCTCAGGGCTCAAAGCAGGGACTTGACCCTTTTTAATTGAAATTTAAAACATTCATAAATTAATTGGGGAACAATTGAGTTTAGGGCTTTTGGTTTTGATTTTTCCTATCCAAGTGAATGATGTTTTTTTTTTTTCTATCTTTAAGTCTATTCTTGTGTCTTTAAAATATGTATTTCAGTTATTTGTATAGGTTCTCTAGTATTAAGTTTATGCCTAGGAATATTTCACCTTTACTATCAAAATATCTTCTTTCAGTATTTCTTTTTTTTTCATTTTATTTATTTATTCATGAGTGACACAGAGAGAGGCAGAGACATAGGCAGAAGAAGAAGGCCCCCTCCTGGGAGCCCGATGTGGAACTTGATCCCAGGACTCCGGGATCACTACCTGAACCAAAGTCATATGCATAATCCTGAGTCACCCAGGCCCCTTTGTTGTTTTGTTTTGTTTTGTTTTGCTTATTTATATCAATGAAGATTGTTTTCAGTACGTTGGTTGAAAAAAACAGGCATTTAATATATTATTTTTTAATAGAGGTGTAATTGATATAACATTAGTTTTAGGTATACAATATAATGAGCTGATATTTGTATATCTTGTAAAATGATCCCAATAGGTCTAATTAATATATATTACCATACATAGGATAATTTTTTCTTGTGATGAAAACTTTTAAAATCTACTCTCTTACCAGCTTTCAAATATACAATACAATATGACTAACTGTAGTCTCCATGCTGTACATTTCATCACCATGACATATCTATTTTATAAGTAGAAGTTTTATATCTCTTGTCATCATCCACCCATTTCTTTCATCCTCTACCACCAGCTTCCAGGAACCACAAATCTGTTTCTCTGTGATCTTTTTTTTTTCTGGCTTTGTTTAGATTCCTTACATAAGTGAGATCATATGGTATTTATCTTTCTTTGTCTGACTTATTGTCTTAATATCTGTTTTCATTTTGTAATTAACTATGTGATGATTCCAAGATGTCTAGTCCAGTTATAAGCAAGTAGAGATATTTTTTTTTCTAATTTTGATCCTACTTACTGCTTTGTTTCACCTCGTGGCAATAATTAACATCCCTAAAACTATATGTCATGAACTTGGAAGAATCTGTTAGTTCTAGGGATGCTGACAGAGATGGGAGACAAAGAATTTTGTTACAGCTAAGTAAGTAGACTGTTTCATATTTTTATTGGTTCTTCTTGTCCTCCAAGTTCTACACAGGGGTGATATAGAACAGCCTGGATAGATATTGTTTACACAGTGGATTTGTATCAAAACTGATGAACTCCCAACTTAGGATACCCCAAATCATATAAAGAGGAAATAAGTTCAAACCTTGCCCCAGAGAAAGGCACCTATTAACTGTCCTGGTTAGTAAACATGTCTGACCTGGCCCTGCTGGGAACCATTTTGCCTGACTCTAAAACTGTTACTTATACAGACACAATTGAGATGCATTCTAGAACAAAAATTGAGATATGCAGAATGACCATG